>NC_140593.1:340965720-345965720 GCF_964204655.1 Triturus cristatus
CAAGGCATTTGTGTATGACACAAGCAAATTAATCAATTTAAGAGTGCTAAGTATTCACAAAAAGTGACCCTGTAAATGTAATCTTTTTACTCGTGTTGTAATGGATTGGGAACTCCCACAAACTTGAGTGTGCCAAACCTGAGAGTTTCTGGGTATTCTCACATTACTTTCCGACTCCCTCCACATCCTGGAAATAGTCACAAATGTGCCTCTGCAAGTGGCAGAAGGAAACACCTTTCCCAGGTACATTAAGAGGATGGAACCACCGCCAAAATAATTGGTGTGCGGGAAAGGCGGCTCGTCTAAATATTTTGCTTATGAATAAAATTTAAAATAACACAAAAAATTGTGGTATTGCAAAAAGGCTAGGGCTTTGTGGTGGTACAAAAGCTTTCCAAAAAAATACTTAAGAACCTGTGGCTTTCCGGCTGCACCTCGGGAGCGCTTTATAAATCCATGAAAGTCATAAACCTGCTCCTTTGCGAAGTGATAAGTGTGTGTGCAAATTTACAATATATACTAAGGATAAGGTTCTATGTATCCTGCTTCAACCCCAGTCAACAAAATCGAGTTAAATCCTTTTTGAAACTTGCAGATTATCAGTCTAAATTGTTCAAGCAATATTAAATTAAGGTTGCAACGATTAGAGGTTTAATCAACAGAGGTGATAAATGTAATTGGATTTAGGATTTTGAATGGGCATTCCAGGACATTAAGGGAGACATAATTAAGTTGCTTGCATTGGTTATATTCGGCACCAGGGACAAGATAGTAAATGTAGCAGATATAAGTGCATGCAGGTTTATGGCAATACTAATGCAGACTATAGAAACAGACAACCTTGCACCTTGATGAAGATGGTGGTGCTTCCAAAACTCCTCTATTTATGCCCCAACATCTTTTACTCACTGATGTGTACATTCCTCCTCACTAATTCAGTTCCCTTAAATTTGCTTCAGGCGGGAAACAGCCTTGCATCAAATGAGACACACTAACACTGCTGTACGAGATGGGAGATTTTACAGTCCTGAACTCCGAGCTGTTATTTATAGCCAAAGGCCTAATATCGTCAATCCTGGTTCCATCCACCTCCATTCCTGTCACATCTCGTGGCAGAATGCAACATTACACATCTACATACTTTGCCTACACTACTGTGTAAACTGGGAAAAGGCTCATGTGCACTTTCAACCCTGTGGCCTGAACTAAATGGGCTTGTGAGTGGCTAAATAAGCAGGTGGACGAACCTATACTCTTTTAACCTGACGTGCCACCAATAGGTAACTCCTCCATTCCCCCCAAACTTTGAAACCATAACCAAGAGTTAATTATCAAAAGATGCGGCTGCTTACTTTGTGTATTTTCTGAGGGTCCTACCCTTCAGTGGATAACACCTGAACTCTGCAGCAGCCCAGTACATATATTTCTCTATTATCGACTGTGCGCCATTTACCAAACTATCTATATACAAAACATTCTCTCAGGAACCCCCACAACTCCATACACCTCACAGCTATCCACAGAGTGCATTTGATTACCGACTAAGCCCTAGAAATCCTTGCAGAACTAGATCTCACTGCACACACCGTCAGTAGGCAGTAAATGGTAATCCGAACTGAGCGCATTGGGGATGGACGAGCAATGCACATACTGATGTGCTCACACCTAGTTGGCATCATCCAACTGTAGGCAACTTTTTCGACACTACAAATTACTACTATAATTTATTATAGTCTGAGGAAGCTTAAAGAGTGGATTGGATGATGACTGTGCACCTGACGCTGGATTCTATACTTTTTTTTTATAGAATTGTTTTGATTTAAATCTGTTTTTATTTTCAAGGGAAAACCAGAGGGAGGGTCTACGTGGACACAGCGTATCATCTACAACCCTTTCTAGGGCCGGCCGCATAGTTTAGGGTAGGCATGTAAAGAGCAGGCAATGATTATCGATGCAGATGTTACACAGCAAGTCGCCTACAACCAGTTGCGGCCGGACGCGTATGACAATAGGCTCTGCGTAGGAGTAAAATGTGAAGAAGCCTCCAGGCAGAAAGAACAAGAAGACCCAAATTCAACATGGATAAGAAAAAAAAGATAAACCTGAAGAAAGAGAGAGAAGAGAGTTAGCTGGCAGGGATGTGTGTGGGGGGACTAAGAGAGTAGGAAAAGAGAGAGCTAATGCAGGGGGGGTCAGAGGCATATAGGAAGAGACAGGGGGAAGAGGCCATAGTGATTGGGGGTCAAAGATTTGTGATCAAGACCATATCAAAGAGAGATATGACAGCGGGGTGGGGGGGGGGGTGAGCAGAGGCGTAGGACAATCAGCTTGCCCTTCAGGATATGCTGTGGTGGGCGAGGGATAGGGCTAGACTGGTTATGCAGAGAATCTGTCGGAATTGGGTGGGTGCACAGCGTCTTCAAAGAGGCGTAGAGCCCAGAGCTTTGGGGGCAGAAGACGCGCGTGTTCCATTTTACAAAGGTAGGTGACCAGTGGCTGCCATATTTTGGTGAAGTGAGTGTCACAAGACTGCAAGCGCGCGGTAAGTAATTCCATAGTCCCTGTGTGCCACAAACGTGTGAACGAGATGTTAATGGGAGGGGCCTCTGTTTTTTTTTTCCAGTACAAGGCAATGAGTTGTTTAGCGGCGCCTAACATGTGGAGTGCAATATGCCAATCACTGCGGGTACGTGCGCGCAGATTATCAGGCTTAAGGCCGAGGAGTATTGTAACTGGAGTTTCAGGCAGGGGGAAGCCAAGCACCTTCCTGATATGACTAAGAACCTCTTTCCAATAGAAAGTCAGGAGCGGACAGCCCACCAAATATGAATAAATCACCCGTGGAGATCGAGCATCTCCAGCACAAAGGAGAGGAAGTAGGAAACATCCTGGGCAGGCGAAGGGGGGTGCAGTACCAATGCATCATAATCTTATAAGCAGTTTCTCGTTGAGAGATGCTGCGGGATATCGCGCCACAGGCGGTTCCATTGGGCGGGGGCGATTTCTAGAGAAGCTGTCGAATGCCATCGACCCTGATATGGATGGAGAGTCACAAGCGGGGAATGTTGTAGAACCTGGTATGTCCGGGAGATGAGTCCCTTAGAATTGTCAAAGGACGCACTAAGCGTTCAAAAGGGGTGAACGCTCTGGTTGCGGCCTGCGCAAAGAGGACATATATCCCCAGTGACGGGGCTGCATGTATTGTATCCTGGCTCCCTCCTTGAGTCGGAACTCTTCCTTGCAGTGAGCAAAGGTTTTAAATGTGTCGCCTAGGAACAGGTCTTGGATTGTTCTACACCCACCCTCCAGCCAGTCAGAGAATACCTGGGGGTTAACAGCCGGCGGGAAAAGCGAGTTTCCAGCAATGGGTGTATGGGGGGATGGAAAGGTAGTGAGTCCCTTAGAGACGGACACTTTGTCCCAGATGTTCAGTACCGTCCCAGTAGGGAGAGCAATATAGGCACTTCGGGAGCGTGAGTTCCAGGGGAGCCAGGGGAGGTCCCAAATGGATCGTCCAGTTACCGCCCTGTCCATATGGAACCAGACCTTTTCGCTCTCTCTCACCACCCACTCAGAGATGTAGCGAAGGTGGGAGGTCCAATAGTACTCCTGTGAAACCTTAAAATCTGAATCTCTCGTTTTCTGATTCAGCTATGCTTCATCCATACTAACCTTTGACCTGTTTTCAGAATGACTCTGTCCCTGATGCCACCTGCATAAACATTAGGTCACGAAGCTAAAGTTGAGACATTGTAGGCTGCGTAAACATGCAGAGTCAGCTTGCTCGAAGGTTTTCAGGCAATAGTTAATCCTTAAGTAAAGTCTACTCAGAATAGCACATTTTGTTGTTCAGCCTTAAAACGTAGAAATTGCACAAGACACCGAGTCTGTCCGATTCTTGCCTTAGCTCATTTGTGTGTTCTTTCCAAAGTTCTATTTACCTCTGGGCGTTCCTTGTTTGTGATCTTCCATATAAAAACCCATGTAGCCATTGTTCAAGTGTGCGCCTTTCCTTGAGTAAATCCATGGTGCTCGTTGGATGGAGACCCCTTCTGAATGCTTAATAAATTACCTATGGTTTGTACTTCGCTCCACTGTTGATTCCTCCTTATTTGATAAAGAACCCGTGGCGAAGTGGTGAGCCCTGCACCAGCAGTTTATAGATTAATCTGCTCCACAAATTGACGCCCATACGTGGGGCCCCATCAAGCGCTTGCAGTCGGACCGGGTCAGGAGATCAGGTCGGTAAGACTAACTTCGCTGAGGAAGCGCCCCACCTGATGAGATTAGTGTTGCTCGTGGTCCAAGGTGATTTTTCAGCTCTCCAACTCTGATCTTCCCGGCGGCTGCTAGCCTTGACTGGGGCCTTCAGATGGTCATTTTTGGATCAGGGAGGATCGACAGGTGGGAGTCGGAACACTATGCATGAGGTAAATCTGTATTCAACTGGTTCATTTGTTTATTTGGTCAGGATTTGTTTGGTATTTGCTTGACTTGGTATTAGTCTTGACTTGGTATTTGTTTGGTAATCCGTTCAGAATTGGTACTCCTTTCGGAATCTGTTTGGTATTTTGAAACTTAGACTCTGTTTTGGAACTTGCTATTTGTTTTTGCTAACATTTTTTCTTACAGGTAATGTGAGAATATGTTTTATTTCTCTCTGTTTATAAGGTTTTTTTTAATCTTATATAACATGCCTGTGATTAACACTCTTTGGAAGTTTTGTTGTTGCTGCTGCGATAAGCAGAGCATTTTGGAAGCAAGTTAGCCGGCGCCACCAGAAGGTATGCCAAATTTTGAGATGTACATCAAATATGGTATTTGTTCCATCATGTATAATGCATTGTGGAACAAATATACAAAAAGGGATTCCCAGTTAGAATGGCCATTAGAGGCAACCCTGGACCCTTACAAACTCGAGTATTTAGAGAAACGATTGTTTTTAAAGAAAGTTAGGCCAGCTATGTTTGACAGTTTGCGAATGTGGAGGAAAGAAGTGAAGGAGCGGCAGCTCAAGGCAGAGAAGGTACAAAGGAAACAGGAATGGAAAACAGAGTATCAGAAGTATAAGGAATTGAAGGATAAGGAAGTTCAGGAGAAAAAGTAATGTTTAGATAGGGAGCATAGATTATTAATATCTAAGGAATATATAGTTAGACCAACTTTAGCAGTTCAGGTCCACCAAGAAGATGGGGATTCAGATATTGATGGGTTGTTGATAGAACGACCCCCACATGTACCTTTAACACCTCTTCCCCCTGCACCATTGAATGTTGTTCCCCTTGTACCCCCGGTTCCACCTCATTTGCCTGCGGTTGTTCAGCCCCTTATTTTTCAACCAGTACCAGTACACTCTTTACCCTCTCCAACTCAGGCCACTGCACCCCCAACCCAAGCCACTGCACCCCCACCCCAAGCCTCTGCGCCTCCACCTCAGGCCACTGCACTTCAAATGTCTAATGATTCTGTACTTTCTGCATCTGCTCTAACCCCTAGAGTTCTTCGCTCTACTGTACCTCAGTTTCGTCAGGATGTGATAAGATTGATGGTATTAAATTGGTTAAGTGATTTAGAAATAGAAGCAGAAGACCTGATAAACCAGATTCAGAAATTTTCTGAAGTCGATCTTCTTTGTCTTATAAATAAGCTCTCTCATCAACTTATGGTTCAATGGGAGATGACTACAGGGCGAAATGGCCCGGATGATGTTAGAGCAATTAATAGACAGTGTCAGATAGGGGCCTTCCCTGTAGATAGAATTAATAATGCAATTGCAATGATAATTGGATAATTTAATGAACTCTCTTCTCCTTGAGTAAAGATCTATGAGGGAAGCTGCGCCACAGTTCATTCCTGGTAAAGGGAATGAGGATAATGATGACCCTAATGGTCCCAATGCTAGAGCCCATTTTTTATACAATTGGATATATACGCCCTGGAAAAGGATGGATGCACTTACTTTAAAAGCCTCCTTACCAGACATAAGGAAAAATCCTAGGGGATTTTATGATCATGTATAGGCAGCCATTGATTCCTGTATCATGACTTTAGCAGATATCAATATTATTTTTTTGGTATGATCTTACCACCTGATATGTGGCGACTTACCTGGAAACAGGATCATGCTGTTGATTTGGGAGGAGATTGGGCTGCCATAATAACAGCTGATAGAGATAGGAAACTTGGTCAGAAACCTAATCAGCTCATTCTGGATCTGCCATTGTAAATTTTCTTTACTCGCTTTGAGGCAGTTTCCTCTAATGTATGTAATAGCCCTATTCTTCCTGTCCTTAAAAGGGGGGATGGAATACAGGATAAAAGTTTATGAATTAGAATTGATTTGAGAGAAAAGTAACAAGATAGTAGTCCCTCAATATCTTGTTGTTTCTCAGGTAAAGTTAATACACCTATGGGATTTTCTGGCATCCCCGTTCAAAGCCCTATTTCACAACAACTGAATGTTAGTACAAGGGTCTCCAACATTTTCTGTAACAAAAGTTACTAGTAATGTAAAATGAGCACCCCATCCAAGAGTATCAGCAGTGATCACATTGGTGCATTAGGCAGGGTTTTCAGCAGTAATAAAAAAAAGCAATGCTGGAGAAGTGTGGCTCAATGGTTAGAGCGGCAGACCCTGATGCAGAGGTCTGGCCCGGGACTAGGGCTCAATTCCCGCCTCGGTGGGTCTTGGCGGGTCTTGGGCTCATAATTCCTCGGACCTGATTTCTCGCCTCGGTGCCTATTCTAATCATGGGTCCCACGCTGCAACTCTGGGCAATAGCTTGCTTAATCTCCACAACGGCCTTAACAGCGCTGGGATGCCTGGCTTCACCCTGGGGATGCCCAGGAGTGGACATTTCACAGGGAAAAGCCAGGTAGGGTTCCCCAGTGGTATGAGTACAGCGCCGGGAAACCCCGAAATGGGGTAGCTGTGCGCTATATAAGTACAAACACATTTACATTTGACAATTTAAACTGAAGAACTACATGTGTAGTACATGCATAGCTACAATACCCCTTGCACCAAGGTATAAAAATGAGTAATGAAAATCTCCAACTGAAATAATAGTTTTAAACACATTTTTAAAATGTCACCTATTTTCTCTGTAGGCATCCGTTTATGAGTTGTAAAAATACAAAAGAAATGTTGTCTTGAATGCCGGAGTTTTATTTTTTAAAATTCACGTTGGACCGTATACTGGTAAGCTACTTGTTGGAGACATAGCAATATAGCAGAAGGTTTGAAACAAGTTACAGTGAAATTATTGCATCACTTAGCCTTCTTGGGACAAAGTATCTCTTTTTCAATAACAGTATTATCAACAGAAGATTACCTATTTAGGTCTCCTCCTGTCAAAGAGGGGGGCGTGACGATACACCAACATAGGATATAATTGGTGCAGAACTTGCAGAAACCACTGACTCAATCTAATATCTATGCCTTTATTACCAAATTTTTCATAAATTGCAAACCCCCTGCTTGCCTTAACATTAAAGCACGTATGCATGCCGTTTTCTTTGGATTAATCAGTGTGAAGCTGTCTTTTTGCAATTTAGAAATGCTTTATGTAATGCTCCTGCTTTAGGTAAAACTTGATTATTACAAATCTGTGCATGCAAAAGGTAGTTGCAGTTTGGCATGGTCCCATGTAAGAAGTAATAGGTCATGTGCATATTTCTCCTCCTCATTGGACCCCACTGCGATAAAGCAATCTGAAATGTATATTTAAGGTCACAATTTGACAGTTATGGTACCACATTTAATGAACATCTTAAAAAATAAATAAATAAATCAGACCCAGCACCTGACCAGTGCGATATTAAACAGGGTACGAGTTGATACTTTTTGCTCCAAAACATCACTCTGAAATGCTGTAACATTTTGAATCCCCCCACTGTACTACCCCTCTTGGAGTCCCAAGAAGATGAGAAGCATGATTGCATATTTTATTACTTAGGAGACTAAGAGTTGGGTAGACCTGACAGATACCCCTATATCTGATCCACCAGGGGAACTGTCCGTGGATGGTGCATGTTACAAACTACCTGATGGCTCTAGTACAGCGGCCTATATAGTTACTCCCTTGAAATATGTGGTTGAGTTATGTAAAATACAACAAATATCAGAGCAATCTGTGAAGCTGACAGCTTTGACTAGAGCTTGTGAATTAAGTAAAGATTTGACTGTAAATATCAATATATATACCTTTGGAGTTGCCCCCTCATTCGGATGACTTTGAAAAAAAAAAAAAAAAAGAGGTTTTATTTTATTTTGCATGGTGATAAGATACAGTATGGGGAATGAATAGTCCAGATACTGGATACCTTGATGTTACCAAGAAGAGTTGCTATTGTTAAATGTTTTGTCCACATGAAAATTATAGATGAGGTAATACAGGGAAATACTTTTGCCAATGAAACCGCTAAACAATCAGCCTATTTTAGAGTATAGTTTAATGTATATTGTAGGGACAGTTAGATGGACACCTGAAGTGACTGTTTAATCAAACTCTAGATTTCATTAGGGAAGTACAGAAAGAAGCTACGGAGGAACAGAAGGAACAGTGTAAAAAATATGGGTGCCAGGATGCAACAGGATGTTGGATAGATCTGTCAGGAAAGCAAAGATGAATGCTTCCAAATTATTATGTGAATGTTACTGTTACCATGGCCCACAGTTCAGCCCATATCAGTGCTAAAGGAATAGTGGCCATGTCAGATCATGTATGGTTCAATAATCTGATTCCCAGGGTGGCAGAGTTCTATGTCAAGAGGTGCATGATGTGCCATACTTGAAGCACAGGAAAAAGTACAGGATATTTTGCACCCTCTGGTCTGCCCTTTGAAGGTCTTGCAACCAGTTGAGATGGTTATGGGGAGGCCAGCAAATGTATAGGGTGTACCCAGATCAAGGACAATCTGACATTGAATTTACCATTCTTGTTGATTACTGTGTTGACTAAAGATCTGTATTTGATCCATTCACAGGTGAAGGCCAGTCTCTCTCCCAGTCTTAAAGGTCCAGGTCACAAGCTGAGGCCTAGATACGGTGTCTTTACCCAACAGTTTCAGAGGCCATTGCAAGTTCTCTTTGCCACCCAGACTGCTGTTAAGCGCACAGGGCACAGACACCACACCCATGCCAGTGATGTGGAGAAAGTAAGCGCCACTCCCTTTGCCATATGATCAGTGGATAACAAGCGGAATAACTGAATATTATCAGATCTCTCAGCAAGTGCCTTGTGGAGATGCTGATCTTTTAAAACATGATGAAGTGGTATCATTGGAATAATAACTTGCTGCCATCATGCCTGACCCAGATGAACAGATTCTGTTTGAATATCGAGACATTGTTCAGCCCTGATATAAAAAGCAGCCAAGGGCCAAAAGAACTATAGACTTTGTTTGAAGAAACTATCTCTGAAGAGGTGGCAACCCATGCCGGTGGTCAAGACCGCCAACGTCCGGACCAGTACATAAGCTTGCAAGTGAGGCTTTGAAGCAAAAGACACTTGGGACTTAATGCTCTCTGATAGTGTAGTGAGGACATTTTGGGAGAACGGAGACTACATTGCTCTGTTTCAGGCTGATTGTTACGCTACTCTTTGTTACCTTGGCAATCAAACAAATACTACAGTAAGAGGAAGGAAGGTTAAGAAACATACAGGTTGGATATAAAAGATCCGTATAGGGAATAGTGTTAGGTGTTCTTCTGAAATAGGTATTTGTATATAGATTACGTTGAAATAGGTAGTTGTTGATCTGCCATTAAGGCCCTTTAGGAAGGTGTTTTGACATATTAGGAGGAATAGAAGTACTTGCCCCGAATGCCCTCGCTAAAAGCTGACCGTTTTGGATTAGAAAGAGAAAAATAGGGATATTTGTATGTTTTCTATTGTTAGAATTGGGATTTTTTGGGGGTCTATTTTTGAGGCTTAAAACATATTACCCTGTTCATAGCCTGGTGCCCCTACTCCTACCGCATCAGAACATTATCACTTCACCTTGTCCTCTCTTAAGGATTCACACTGTCAAATACATAAAACACCCTTAATGTTAATTGAGCCACACAAAAGCTTCATCAAATAACTGCAGAATAGTGTGTTATACTATATGGGCCTCATGCTGGACATTTCTCCTCGGTAGCAGGGACATTTCTAGCCCACTTTGGTTACGTACGCTAGGGACCAGCTGCATACCTTCAGTTGTGGGCCTGTTGAGCTACGCATGGGTATTGACGGGGCTGTTTGTATGTCACTATGCCTGCTTTAAAACACTAAATAAAGTTATCCAAATTAATAAATAACGGCAGAATTACACCAGGAAAAAGGAACATGGATTTGGTCAGAATGGTTTTGAGGTATTGTTTCTGCTTGGGGCTGGGCATAATTAAAGGGAATAGTGATTATAGGAGCTATCTTTCTCACTTGCTGTTGCTGCATTCAGCATGCCCCTGTGACATGTACAGCTTATATAGCTACTTGCAATAGTATTCAACCTTCCCCAGTCAATGTTCATGAATTAAATAGAGAAATGATGGTACAACTTGAAATTGTTGAAATAATGAAAATTGATATATAAGTTAAGACATGTACCTTCCTTATGGATTCAGCACAGCTGAAAAGGAAAGATTGTGAAACCTTAAAATCTGAATCTCTCGTTTTCTGATTCAGCTATGCCTCATCCATACTCACCTTTGACCTGTTTTCAGCCTGACTCTGTCCCTGACGCCACCTGCATAAACATTAGGTCACAAAGCTAAAGTTGAGACATTGTAGGCTGCGTAAACATGCAGAGTCAGCTTGCTCGAAGGTTTCAGGCAATAGTTCATCCTTAAGTAAAGTCTACTCGGAATAGCACATTTTGTTGTTCTGCCTTAAAACGTAGAAATTGCACAAGACACCGAGGCCGTCCGATTCTTTCCTTAGCTCATTTGTGTGTTCTTTCCAAAGTTCTATTTACCTCTGGGCGTTCCTTGTTTGTGATCTTCCCTATAAAAACCCATGTAGCCATTGTTCAAGTGTGCTCCTTTCCTTGAGTAACTCCATGGTGCTCGTTGGATGGAGACCCCTTCTGAATGCTTAATAAATTACCTATGGTTTGTACTTCGCTCCACTGTTGATTCCTCCTTATTTCATAAAGAACCTGTGGCGAAGTGGTGAGCCCTGCACCAGCAGGTTATAGATTAATCTGCTCCACACTCCAATAAGTTGGGACAGGCAAGCCCACCCCTGTCCCGTGGGAGCATGAGAATTTTGTTGGAGAATCGCGGCCTACGTCCACCCCAGATGAAATTAGTTATCTCGCGCTGGAGACTTTGAATCTGGTGCTGCGGGATGGGGGTAGGGAGACTTTGAAATATGTAAAGAATTTTTGGAAGCACCGACATTTTGACAGCGTTCAGACGGCCCAGCCAAGAGCGGGTGAGAGGCTTCCAAATTTGCTGGTCCTCCAAAACTGCCCGCCTGCAGTCCCGCCAGTTGACTTGGGACCCCGTGGCAAGTGAGGGAGTCAGTTGGAGTCCCAGGTAGCGAATGGAGCTAGTAGCCCACTTGTAAGGGACGATGGATTGAAGTGTGGGGATCTCCTCCCTTGGGATAGTAAGGTTCAGGGCCCAGGACTTCTTGTGGTTAATTTTGAGGTCGGATGCCAGTTCGAAGGACCACAATAGAGAGAGAAGGGCCGGGAGAGAGGTGTGCGGGAGAGATAGCGTAAGAATCAGGTTGTCTGCAAAGAGAGCGACTTTGTGTTGTTGGCCTCCGAGGGGGATGCCTTGAATGTCGGGGGCTTTCCGGATCATCACGGCCAGATGTTCCACCACTACGGCAAACAGGGGGGGGGGGGGAGGGGCGACCCTGCCGCGTGCCTCTGTGTATGGAGATGGGGTTTGTGAGTTGACCATTAACCCGTACTCGAGCCTGTGGGGAAAAATAGGGAGCCATGATCCAGGCAATCATGAGCTGGCCCAGCCCGATTTTGTGCAGCACAGCTCGAAGGAAGGTCCAGTCCACCCGGTCGAACGCTTTTTTTCGCGTCGAGCGATAGTAAACATGTAGGTATGTTCCAATGGTGAGCCCTGCCTACGAGATGTGCAACACGACGCACATTGTCCGCTCCCTGACGATGTCGTATGAAGCCAACCTCGTCCGGTTCGATGAGGCCTGGTAAAAGAGGGTCAAGTTGCTTAGCCAATATTTTAGTGTATTTTTTAAGGTCTGTATTCAGAAGGGCTATGGGGTGAAACAATGAACAGGGGGTGGGGTCCTTGCCCGGTTTGGGGATGAGTGCAATCTCCGCTAGCCCCATAGGGTGGGATGGTCCATCAGTGTCAGTTAATGAGTTAAAAAGGCGCAATAAGTGTGTCTGGAGCTGCGGTAAAAAGAGCCGGTAGAAGGTTAGGGGAAGACCGTCCGGGACTGGTGATTTTCCAAGGGGTAGATCCTTCAGAGCGCTCGCAAGTAACTCTTGAGTAAGGGGCTCCTCCAGAAGCTGAGCGTGGTGTCAACTGATCGGTGTCCAGTAGTAATTGTCCAGGACGGCTTGCACCCTGCCCGGAGGCGGCATGTCCTTGGCATATAGTGCCGAGTAATATGTATAGAAAGCATCCCGTTTAGCCACCTCCGTGGTAGCCCGCGTGTCATCGCCAGTCTGAACATTGACTACGTGCGCTTTGGCAGCTTGAACCTGCAGGCGTCTAGCTAGGACCGTACCCACTTTGTCTCCCTCTTCGGAATAGCATTGCTTCAGTGTTAAAAGAGCCCGTTCAGCCTTATTAGTTCGAAGGGAGCGCAGTTGGCCTCGGAGATTCGCCAGGCGTCTATGTGCAAGTCCTGGTCCTGTCGCTTAAGGGCCTTAATGTCCCTAGATAGGTTGTTTTCCAGGAAGCGCACCTCCAGTGCCCGTGCAATAGCAAGAGATGTGATGTGGCCTCGGATCGTGGCCTTGAATGCGTCCCACACTATAGGGAAAGGGGTTTCGGGGATGTCATTAGTTGCAAAGTAAGACTCAATGGCAGCTGGCAGGCTCTCCACATCCACTGGGTCCCGAAGGATATGCGGAGGCAGGCGCCAACGCGGGGCCCGAGGAGTGCAGGCAACCGGGTCTCTTAGAAGGAGTTCGAGATGGGCATGATCCAAGACAGATATGTCGGACATGGAGGCCGAGAGCGTCTCGCCGATCAAGGCGTGGGTAATAAAAATGTGGTCGATACGCGAGTATGAGCGGTGCACATGTGAGTAGTAGGAGTAAACGCGTATGTCAGGAGAGTGATAACATCAAGAATCTATTAGGCCAAGATCCGATAGCTGCCTCTTGAGGGCCGAAAACATAGCCCCTGCCCCATGAAACGAAGCGTCGCTGCATTCCATTGCAGCATCCCACATCATGTTAAAGTCACCCCCTATGATTAATGAAGGGTCCGCCTGTGATATATGCTCCTGCAAAAGTGCCCGTAGATATGGGTCCTGCGCCTGGTTGGGTGCATAAATATTGCATAAAGTGAAAGAACGGTGTCTGATCTTGACCCCCACCTTAAGAAAGCGACCATCATGACTACAAAATGCCTTGGTCTCCCCCCGCCCAACACCAAGTCTACATCCGTTTTTGTGGGGGCAATAGCCCAGAATTGGAGAGGGTAGCGCGGGTGAGCCATGTGATGGACATCAGCCTTTACCAGGTGAGTCTCCTGCAGGAGGATGATGTCCGGATTTTGCTGCAGGAGGTAGCGCCATATCTGGTGTCGTTTGTTAGGGGAGTTAAGTTCCTTAACATTAAGGGACAGGATCTTCAGACAAGGGACAGTAGCCATGGTTGTGTCAGGGCCTGGAGCAGTCTGGGACGCCAGTGCGGGGAGCAGGACTCTGCAAGAGGTGGGAAAGGCAAAGGGAAGTCTCTCCTGTTGAAAAGGGGGAATTGTCGTGGGGGTACCCCCACCCGCCATAGAGAGGGATAAAGAAGAAAGTGGGGGAAGGAGGAGAGAAGAGAAGAAGAGGTCAAAATGTAAAAAATGCAACATTGGCCAACAGGGCGACAATATCCTGTTCCTGTCCAGGGATAAATGTGGCCCAAGGGCACAGGTCATCCTGGAGAAGTCATTCTCCCAGGAGCAGGGGGGGGGTGGGTCCTCCAAACTTAGAGCGTGCCAGCAAGGACGGCAGCCCCGCGCCGCCATTCCCGAATGTGTGGAGCTGGGGAGCCACCAGTCACAGAGTGGGGTTCCAACTTATTATTTCCAGGTATCGGGTGTGAGCGGAGTGTGACAGCGAAACAGGCAGGAGTGCATTTCAGTTCTGTCAGGGTGTGGAAGTGCGGGAGCCAGTTGGAGAATGGCTCTCTTCCATGGAGCGGATGTGCTGGATGATGTCCTGTTTAGATTGTGAGGCAGATTGCTCCCCAGGGTGCGAAGCTCTCCTGAAGCGGCATACTCTGATCCAAGACGGCCTTGCAGGCTCCTGAGCGTGGGAGGGCAGGCGTGTTGGGCTAGTTGGCGACATGAGGGGGAGGTGTAGTAGTTGTGCCGCTTCCTGGAATGATCGTACCACCCGGCGTTTAGACTCCCACTGAAAGATAAGCGCGAAGGGGTGGCCCCATTGATACTGGATGTTCAGACTCCGCAGTTTGTCCGTGACGGGTTTGAAGTCCCAGTGTCTGCGCAGCATGGTAGGGGCAAGGTCCTGAAAAATCTGTATGGTGGCGCCTTTGTAGGTGAGTTCCGGTTTGGAGCGTGCCGCTTTGAGAATTGCCTTTTCTCGGTGAAAAAGTGGACCCGGGTCAGGATGTAAGGGATAACGCCCGATCGGTTGGGAGGGCCCGACACTCGGTGCGCCGGATCTAATGCCGGAGGGGAGGCATCGTCATCGCCCCAGATTTCATGTAGTAGCTGCGCAACAAATGTCATGATGTTGAACCCCTCAGCTCCAACCGGAATCCCCCTAATGCGGAGATTGTTGCGGCGGCTCCGATTTTTACAAATCTTCTTGTTTTAATTATAGGTTAATATGTTGCTGCTCTAGAGTGACCAGTCGCTGCTAGAGATGTTCTTGGTCTTCCGTTCGGGCGTCCACAGTCTTTTCAAGGCCGTCTACTCTCTCTCCCAGGTCAGTGACCTCTTTTTGAAGCTCCTGGACACAGGAGTGGACCTCCGAGCGCAAGGAGCCAATTTCGGACTTGAGCTGCGTCATGAAGTTGGCCATAAACGACTGCGTAACTAGCGCCAAGTCTTTTCCAGTCGACGAAGCCATCGCCCCTGGGGCAGCAGGGCCTGTTTTGCTCGAGAGCGCAGCAACCGAGTTATCCTTCTGGGATGCCGCAGGATCCTTCCCCACTTTAGTGCGCCTCATCTCCACTCGGAGCCGAGCATCCTCCAATCCGTCAAGGCGCGCAAGGGAACATTGGGTGTCGATCAAGGGTACCTGGAGCCCCCGAGTGAAAGTGGGTAGGCTGCTACAAGAGGCCCCGCACGCAGTGATCCGCAGGCTACGAGGGAGATTGGGGGGGGGGGGGGAGACCAGCAGTGTGGCAGAGGTCGACGATGCCTCAGAGACCCTGTCGTCAGGAAGGCCAATCGTTGTATGACCCAATTGTGTAGGCCAAAGCCGTCGTGGGCCGCGCTGCAAACGGATGGTGGAGAAGTCGTTCAGGGGTCCAGGGCCAATGCCGCACCACAGTGTTCAAGGCAGCAAGACAATCAGCAGTTTGGGGGCCACTATACGATGGGGTGCGACAAAATTATCCACAGCAGGCGAACACAGACTCCAGGGAGAAGAGAAGGCGCAAAGTGTCGGCCCCCACGCGGCAGCCTCTAGCGGAAAGACCTCTCAACCCAGGCCTCGCCCTCCGGAGCCGGGGGCCCAGCGAAGCGGCTATCAATCAACCATGCGACTGCGTACCAAACCAGGAAGAAACCCGCCCCGGGGAGTCTGGGCATATGAAAGGCCCGCCAACAGCGGGAGATGCAGTCACTAGAGGCCCCACACCCCCGGGGTCCGCCGAGCACCCAGGAGCCCAAAGAGTGGTCCACAGAAGAGTCCAAGGCACGGCTGGGGTAGGCCTCGGGTTGTCCCACCACGCCGGTGATGCGTGCTGCCATCGAGGAGCAGTTTCAGGGGTGGGGGGTGCAGGGCCCAGTCCAAGTAGACCCCGTAAGCGGGGCCACAGCTCGCAAGAGAACCCCCACCCCTGCACCTCACCTGCTCAGAAGGTCAGCGTCCCAGGAGCCCAGCAAGCAGGTGGCGCGGAGAAGGCAGGGAGGAGTGCTGGCTCGCGCCCAGCCGCAGAGCCACCAGGGGGGCCGCTGTCCACAGGCCGGGTCCCCACAGGGACGCAGTCAGCCCCTCCGAGGGCCAGCAGTCGCCAGGTGCCCCCCAAGATCTCTGGCGGTCGCTCATTCTCACCTCCCGGTGCAGGGAAAGGTCGCTATGTCAGGAGATCTCGGCGGCTGCTCTTCGCGCCAGGTCTGCTCCAGGAAGGGAGGGAACAGGTCCAAGATGGCAGCCGCCGCAGGCGAGGGTGCCGGAATGCCCCGTGTCCCGGCCCCGCTCTGCACACGAGGAAGCCCCACACAGGGACAGGCGCTCCTCGCCAGTCAACAGATCCCTCCGTGTTGCCAGTGAGGGCAGGATGCAGCGTGTGGTGCCGGCGGAGGTCCGGGGCTGCCAGAGACAAAATGGCGGTCACCGCCGCCGACACCAGCCGTCCGGATCAGGAGGCCCGCTTCCCCGCACAGGGTCGACCCAGGCGGCTGTCCGTTTTCCAGGAGGTGCCCCCACAGCTCCGCTGTCCGTGCATCCCGATTTGCGGCGCCAATAGAAGACCAGCTCTGCTTTAGAGGCGGCTTGTGGTGGTGGTTTGCAGGAGCGCCCTCAGCGCACGTCTCACGCCACGTCCCCTCGATAGAATTTTTTTAATTGAAGAATTCCAACACAAAAGCAAAGACGCACCCGACTAAACTCTGTAGAACAGCAAAGAAGTTGCACATATTCCCCATTGTTACACAGCATTAAGCGACCATCCCGTACATGTGGGAGTCCTTTAATCCTTTCCGAATATATCATGACCCACAAGCCCAACATACTCCAGGCACATTCCGTAGAGTGGCCAATGCCTGCCATATCCTTTCTCAATACATTTGCTTCTCAATCGAAGAGCCCCAGTCCATGTCCATGTCCCATTGATCGAATTCTGGTAGGACCGCGGACCACATTTCTTGTAGTAACTATCAGGCCCACCCTTCATCAGATTTTACCATATCGTTGTATGGCTACATAGCCCCAGATATCAAGTATTAGCATCTTTTCTGAGAGGGGTTCTCTTATACCAGTTATATCTGTAAAACTGCATTCTATCCCAACCAAAATGCCTTTAGCTTAAGGCAATCCCACAGCATATATAACAGAGCCTGTGTTATGTTTACGTTCTTAATGTTTTGTCATATGTGATGTCGTTTCAGAATGCTATAACGCAGGGACATGTATAAATATGGGGGCAATGCAATGTTGGTGGAGATGAATGGGAGCAGAGTTCTGTGCTGGACTTGAACTGCATTGCACCAGGATTCTATAAAGAGATTTGAGTTTTACTTTTACCATTGACTCTGCGTATTCACTACAGTCATCCTCTGACCACAGCTGTGCAGACCGCCATTGTTTAGAGCACAGCTGATCCTCGCCAGAAGATATCTAGTCAGATATGCCCTGTGCAGGATCTTTAATTGTACCAATCTGAAGCCTGACCATATGGCCGCCTCCCTCAGTGCAGTAAACTCTTCTGGCCACTCCCCCTCCTTAAAAAAACATGTCGTCCACCCATTTCGCCTTGGGATCTGTTGTGACAGAAGCCTGTCTTCCGGAGGTGGTGAGTCTTCAAGGGTGGCATTCTTGAGACATGGGTTGCAGGCATGGTGTAATTGCAGTTATATAAATGCCTCGGTGCCCAGCAGGCCGAACTCCCCCAGAGGTCTCTTGGGTTTTAGGTCCGACCTCCCCCAATAGATCACCCATGCTACTAATGACAATCCGGTTCAATTTTCCAAATCCCTGCAAGTTTCCTATTTCCTGGAGGATACCACTGTCCCACAGAGGGGTTTCTTTTGTTACGATCTTGTTCCACTTAAGGTGGTGTAGTGTTCTGTCTCAGTTCCAGACCACTTCCAGAGTGTGATGTGGGAACGAGATCCGGCTCCCTTGCCTGTACAGAGTGGCCTGATAGCCCCTTTTGCCCACTGCATGTCTGTTGACCCTCAGCGAGGGCTCCTCTAAAGGCAAAAGCCAACCCATTTATTACTGCCAATTAAGAAGCTCAGTAATATACATGTATGTTGAGGAGAGCAACCCCCCCATACACTTTGGTGGTTAATTTTCCTTGGTGATTCTAGCTGGTTTTCAAACTCACAACAGTGTTCTCACTTCTGTTTCCACCCATCTAAAGAATTCTGTAGGTTTCCAGTAGTGAAGAGTCTGGAGTACATATATGTAAGACCAGGTAGGGGTGATCATCTTGAACATTGCGACCTTTTCTAGGAAAAACAGCTCGGCCACTGACATGATTCCTGAATTTGTCTAGTACAGTGTACAGATTCTTCCGAAGAACTCCTACCTGTCCCTGGTTATATAATATACAAAATATTTGAAACCCACTGTGGTCTGTGGGGATCAGTGGCCAGACGATACTCCGTGATAGCTCCCCAGACAGTGGGTACAGAATGGATTTCTCCCAGTTAATGCATAAACCAGAATAATCGCCAAATAAATCTAACATTTGCATCATGTAATCTGTAGTCCACTCCGGGTCTGCCAGATAAAGTAGGAGGTAGTTCGCTTATAAGGATATGCGGGAGAGCAGGCAACCTTGCATGGTGCCCCTCCCCAGGTTGAACATCTGAGAGTGTCTTGTTCACCCTGACTCTCGCTAGGGACGTATTGTGAAACAGATCAATCAAGGTCAGGTAGTGCGGGCTGAGTCCCATAAGTTTCAAAGTCTTCCGTATAGATGCCGAATATCAGTGTGTCAAACGCTCTGGTAATATCCAGCAAGAGGACCGCTTCTGGCTACCACAAGCCTTCAGTGTATTCCATACATCCAAAGAGCCGCCTAAGATTAAGGTGGGCAAATCAGTCAGGCAGACCATTTGGTCCGGGTATATAACATTGTGATGACCTGCCAGCGGTGTAAGGCGTACATTTTCGCTAAATGTTCTGTGTCTATGTTGAGGAGCAATATTGGTTGGTAAAAGCCACACTCATTCATATGTAAGCCTTTTCTAGATATGATCGCAATCGTGGACAATGCGGAGGTCATAGGGTAGCATCCTCGGCTCCCTCCAACATGGTGAGGACGTGAGTTTTTAACTTACCAACCACGCTCTTATAAAATTCCAACAGATTGCAAAGCTTTTATGACATTGTTGATTTCCAGTTAAGCAAGATTTGCCTCAAGCGTCAGTCTGTCTGCAGGGAAAAGCTGGGGCATCTGTATGTCTTTCAGAACATCCTGCACCTTCTCCGACCTCTTGTGTGACTTCGACTGATAGTCAGCCTCCTAGAAATCTTCAAACATTGCAGCAATCTCAGTATTACCCAATAATTCGCCTGTGAAGGACACCATCCAATTGAGGTCCTATCCCGTCTCCTCAGCCATGCCAATAGCTTGCCTGCTTTGTCAGGAACATCATAAACACACCTTTGAGCGGCCATGTATCTGGTTCAGTCCTTATTATGCATTAGGCCCTAGATTTCTTGTTTTAGTCGTAGGGCATGTTTAGTTTCTGAATCCCGATCAGTGAAGCTCCTCCATTGTAACCCGAGAATGTCCACCTCAGTCTGCGCAGCCGCGGCAACGCACTCCCTGAAAATTGTCAACAAGATGGCCTGGCCCCTAATAATTGGCTTTTAGGCTTCCTAGAGAGTTACCTGGGAGGTGATCAATATCACTATATCCAAGATAGTGTTTTATGGCTTCTCTGAATTGTCGTCACAGTCCTATTTTCCAGGATCCAGGGATCCAGCTGCCAAATGCGGTGAGGTTGCGGTTTCCTGCTCAGGAAGTCCACCTAAAGGAGGTAGTAGTCAGATATCCCTCTCACCAAGTAGTTAACATTTCTAAACCAGTCACTGGTGTGCCAATGAGAGAGGCATTGATCTATGTAAGAAAAACTATGGTGAGCCTTGGAATAAAGCGAGTTGTGCCTGGTATTGGGATAGTGCATCTGCCAGACCTCTACCAACTCCATGGCCTCCAGATACCTCCCAAGCGGAGTCGGCCACCCAGCCCTTCTTATGGGCCACCCTCCTCCCCTTTGTGATCTGTCCAGCTAGGCCGACAGGGGTTAGTTCATGTCTTCGGCTTTGACCAATGTCCCTTCAGCTTGGAGCAGGGGTGTGTGGCAGCTGTACAAAGATAAGGTTACCCTTCTGTTGTTCCATGTGCAGACTACAGCCACAAACTGTCCCTATGGATCCTCCCACGTCTCTTTTGACTTTTTAGACTTTTTAATTAGGATGCCTACACCCCTCACATCTGTTGTGAAACCTGCATAGGCTAACATTTTACATGAATTACCCTTGAAGTATATCTTCTGAAGGAGTACCGAATCTAGACCATGCCTCCTAAAGTATCCAATGACCATTCCTCTCTTGATCTTGCTCCAGATACCAATAATGTTTCATGAAAAAATGCCCAGTCTCTGTGACCCCTGCAGAGGCTTATGTGACATCAACATGCATCCCTGTGTAATGCAGTAGCAATGCAGCCATTTTTCTGAATCCCTTAATCCGAGTTATAATCCATGCTCTACCATACCCATACCATCTATCTACCGATTCAACTACCCAACTACACCCCACCCTGCACTATCAGCTTAGAACTGCCTGTGCACCTGATTCACATGAAGCCGGTCACCCCATCCATCCTAAAACCATTGTAATACAACCCCTGAGTTAAATAAATATTACCTGTGGAGCGAGGTTCACCACCAACACAGACCCATCTCTACACAAGGTCAATACTCCTACAGACGTCTCAAGTGGGATCCTTAGAAGTGGTGATATCCAAGGCCCTCGTTGCTGCCTTTGTGGATGAGTAAAACTGCTGCTTCGAGCTTCAAAGATACCTCCTCGGATCGATGGCAGCTCCTGCTTCTTCGGATCTGTCCTGCTACCTGTCTCCATGAGTCAGGGCCATTTGAGTCCTGCTACTGCCTCAGTCATGGCTGGCGCTCCATCCAGTCCCAGGCAACCTTCGACATGTTAAAGAATCGTGTCTTGTCCTTGAAGAGGTCCTTGAGGTGCGCCGCTAGATGAGCATGTATTTAAGCTGTATGGTGCTTAACTTCTGCTTCGCTTCAGAAAAGGAGCAACACTGTTGTTGAACTTTTGAAATGTGATCGGGGAACACCAAGACCGAATCACACTTTAGAGCATTGTTTCCCAAACTGTGGGTCGCAAGCCACTAGCGTGTCACAAGCTGATTTTTGGTGGGTCGCAAAAGTTAGAGCAATAAATAAAACTGCTTTTAAATTCTTTTTTAACTTGTCACATTTACCAGTGATTCAAGGACAGAGTTCAAATGTCAGGCTGCTATCTGCTTGAGATTGGTGTTTACTTTTCTTTCTCTGACTGCAAAGTGAGAGGAGTTGTTAGACCTGTCAGCCCTTTGGGTGGTCCCTCCTCATCATTATTTATTTTGTCCCACTTTTGCCTCAAACCCTGTTAGTATTTTTCCTTTTTGGGAACCACCAGACTTTTTAGTATTGATGCAGATTCAGGGAGCCATTTTATCTACCCCTGGAACTTCTGTCTGAGGGCCTGGAGCACAAAATGGTGGCCACCTGTGACATCATCAGAACCCACTGGAACCTACTAGAACCTTCTGCAGCATTCTGGAACCCTGTGACAGTTGGAGGCGGTTTGGAATGTTGGGAAGCTAAGCCAGAGTTGACAGTTGGAGTGGGCAGTTGGCACCTGACTGGTGAAGAGAGAGGAGCACAGAACTGAAGGAGGAAGGAGTGAGGCAGCAGGGGTGGAAACTTGTGCCTGGAGTGGGGTCCATAAACCCACCCTTGATACTAGTCCCTACTGACTGAGCCCAGCCTGGAGCCCTGTGTGGGACAAAGCAAGAAAAACCATCTTAAGGACCTGGACAGCAGGAACAGGCCTTAGAAGTAAAGAAAAGCAAGAATCTGACCTGTTTATTGGTTTCCCTGGAGTCCGACGTCGAGAAGCCTGAGACCTGGAGCCCGAGGTGGAGAAGCGGCGCTGACTGGAAAGCAGACGTCGTACCCGGAGCCGCCAGAGGTCGAGAGAGGGCGCCGACGGAGGTCTTGTGGAGTACCAGAGGTCGAGGAGGAAGACACCTGAGGTCAAGTGAGCGGCGTCGACGGGGGAGTGAAGTCCGCCCTCCGGAGTCGCCGGAGACCGAGGTGAAGCGTGCCGGAGGTCGGGAGTGGAGATCGCACTCCGGAGTCGCCGGAACCTGAAGAGAATCGTGCCGGAGGTCGGGAGTGGAGATCGCACTCCGGAGTCGCCGGAACCTGAAGAGAATCGTGCCGGAGGTCGGGAGTGGAGGTCGCACTCCGGAGCCGACGGAAGTCGACATCGAGCCAAGACAGCCCGACGTCATCGAACCGGAGGTCGACATCGAGCCGAGGCCGCCGACATCGAACCGGAGCTGCCCGAACTCGACATCGAGCCAAGACAGCCCGACGTCATCGAACCGGAGGTTGACATCGAGCCGAGGCCGCCGACATCGAACCGGAACCGCCTACCGGCGTCGTCAAGAACTGACATTGTGCCGAGGCCGCCGACATCGAACCGGAGCCGCCTCACGGCGTCGACTCGACTCCAGCGACGTCGGAGCTACATAAAAAGGGCAGTAAGTGGAATAGAGGGCGCCTAAGGCCCTGTGGAGCCCTGAGAGACTAACCTAGGGTGCTGGAACCAGCTTGATTGTGCCAGGGGTGAGCTGAGACTAATACAGAGGGGTTGTGTAGTGTGGGAGAGCTAGATCTCTAGATCCCCCTTTTATCTACCTCAGTTTAGGCCTCAGCCTTGTCCAAGCCAGGGAGTATACCCCTCAGGCCAACCAAATCTTTACAAGCTGGGATTGGGTCAAATCATCCCATAGTACCTCAGGAATGTGAACTGATTTACAAGTGTCACTGTTGGCTTTTATTATTTATTGAGAGCACTGTATTTATTGCATTTATCCTATTTATTGCCTCACAGTATTTATTGTTTCACAATATTTATTGTCGTACAGTATTTATTGCCTCATAATATTTAATTGCCTGTAATGTAATGCACTTATATTTATGCCTTGATTATTTATGATCTACCTTATTTATTGAATCATTAAGACAGTATTTATTTGACGTACCATTCCACAGAAAAAGCCTTGTGTACTGTGATTGACTTATTGTTTATTTATTTAATCAGCAACTAAGAGAAAAGAAGATAAACACAGAGATATTTTCATAATTTTTAAGGTGTAGTGTCGTTTTTGGAACGGATGCACGCATGGTTATTGTATGGGTATTGCGTATGCTTAACACCGTGCCTGACCCCTGACCACTCGAGCCAAGCTACCACTGTGTATGTCTGGAAGGACCCCGTTACCCCCACCTCTTCCGGTGTGGGAGTGGGGTTTTTCTAACATAATTGGTGTTCAGCGGCGGGATAGAGCTGTGCCTACACATACTCGACAATAACTGTGGGTAGTCCATAGGCCTACACCTGGAGTTTTCTCAAAGCGGCCTTCCTAATTGTGAGTTTTTGTTTTTCCAAATTTACTCTGGTGGTGGGAGGAGGTATTATATAAGGTACCCCCCTGCATAGCTTCTGCAAATAACTGTCCTCTGACCTGAGTGGGCAAAATGGAGTTTGTGCTAGAAGACCTGGAAACCTATACTGTGGCCCAACTCAGGGAGTTTTGTCAGCGGGAGGGGGTGTATTGTCCCCCAGGAGCAAAGAAGGGTGCACTCCAAACCAGCTTAAGGGCTTGGGGGGAGGCACGACGGGAAAGCAAGGCTGAGGAGGAGGACAGGGATAGAGAGCCCGACAGTGAGGGAGCTGGTTTGTACCAACCTGAGGTGGGGGACCTAGTAGCGGGGCCCAGAACCATTTCCAGGAAGGGCAGCAGTGCCTCTAGCGGTGGCTTGTCTGAAGTGGAGTTAACAGACCGGAGGGAGAAAATACAGCTCACATGGGACTTAGCAAGGCTGGAGAAAGAGAAGGAGGAACAAAGGATGGCTCATGAGCTAAGGCTGAAAGAGATAGATCTTCAGATCCTACGAGTCGGGGCACACACTGTTCCTAATGGTGGCAGCATAGACCAAGAAAGAGAGTTCACTAGGGAACCCAAACCCTACCTGCCAAAGGACATAGTAGCTAGCTATGGAGTGGGCGACGATATTGCCAAGTGGCTAGCGGCCTATGAGGTCTCGTTAAGGGCCCATGGGGTTCCAGAGAAGTACTGGGGAGCGGGATTGTACAAGTACATGCCTCCAGCTGGTAGGGATGCTTTATTGGCCCTAGAGGAGGATGAGCAGACCCACTACCTCACCATGAAGGTGGCGCTCATAAGAAAGTTTGGACTAACACCCGAAAAGTACAGACAGAAGTTCCGGGGTAGTCACAAACTGGGCACACAGAATTGGGTGGACTTCCTGGACTATGCAAAGAAGGCACTAGAGGGTTGGATTCAGGGCAGTGAAGTGAGGAACTACGAGGGGTTGTTTGATTTAGTACTGAAGGAACACCTGCTCGAAAAATGTTTTCCTGAACTGCGTCAACACCTGGTGGATAGCAAGCTGACCAATCCCCGGAAGCTTGCTGAGGAGGCGGACATTTGGGCTAGTACCCGGGTGTCCACAAGGGGGACTGGAGGGGATACTCAAAAGGCCGGACAGGGCGCCCCCCAGAAGAAAGAGGGAGGGGAAAAGAAAAAGGAGTTCTCCAAAGGCCCCCAAAATAACTTCCAAGGGAAGGGAACAGGATTCACCCCTAGGGCTAACCCACCCAGAAACCCTAATCCTGGCCAGAGTCAGCAGCCAAGGGTTGTCCATTGCTACGAGTGCGGTGGTGTTGGACACTACAAGGGAGATGCGAAGTGCCCGAAACGACCACCCCCTCCCATTGGAGGAAAGACCCCCGGAGTAGCTAGTGCAGTGCTCGGGGAGGAGATGCCCTTAATTAAGGGAAGGGAGTGGGTGGGTGTCACTTTAGTGTCCCTGGGAGAACGGGAGATGGTTCCTAAGATCCAGGTGCCCGCAAATACCGTAAAGTATGGGCAGTGGGTCACCATCAACGGCCAAAGAGGGGAGGCTCTGAGAGACACAGGAGCCAGTATGACTATGGTACGTAGCCAACTGGTGTCTCCAGAGCAGGTAATTCCCGATGTACTCCACCCAGCCGCGATGGCTGACGGCAGAACAGGCCACTATCCGGTGGCCGAGGTTCCCTTTGAATGGGGGGGGGTTGCAGGTTCACTTCGAGTTGCCGTAAGCCCTGCCGTGCCAGTCGATTGTCTACTGGGGAATGACATGGAGCACATTGCTTGGAAGGAGGTGGAATACCGGACTCGTACTGAGATGCTGGGTACACCTGACTGGGCCTGTGTGAGCACAAGGTCCGCGACTACCCGGAGAGGGAGTTCGTTTTGGCTGGAGCCTGGAACAAAGGCCCAGCCAGCTGCCAGTCAAGGGAAGAACCGAGGACAGGAGGAGCCTGCCTCGGCGTCCACACCCCGTAGGACGGATAGGCCACCGGAGGTGGTGGACCAGGAGTCTGCGGTGGGGGATGTTACCGAACTGGAGGACCTACCCATCCCGGCCGAGTGGCACGTGGAGGGAGGCCCGTCCAGGGAGGAATTCTGCCAGGGCCAGAGGGAGTGCCCTACCCTTGAGGGGCTGAGGCGACAGGCCGCAGCCCAGGCAGCAGGGAACGTTGAAGGGAACTACAGTGTTTACTGGGAGGATGGCCTCCTCTACAGTGAACCCAAGGCACCCCTACATGGATCGTCACGAGCCTTGGTAGTCCCTCAACGTTATCGAGCCTTCCTTCTGGAGTTGGCTCACGAGATCCCTTTGGCAGGACACTTGGGGCAAGACAAGACCTTCGCCCGTCTTGTCCCACACTTTTATTGGCCTCAAATGAAAGTGTCGTCCGATACCTACTGCCGGACATGTGTGTCTTGCCAAGCCAGTGGGAAAACAGGGGTGAAGCTAAAAGCTCCCCTGGAACCACTTCCTGTCGTTAGCACCCCCTTTGAAAGGGTGGGCATCGACATTGTGGGTCCGTTAGATCCACCTACTACAGCTGGTCACAGGTTTATCCTGGTTCTGGTGGATCATGCCACACGGTACCCAGAGGCGATACCTCTGAGGACCATAACAGCACCTGTTGTGGCTAGGGCCCTGATGGGAATCTTTACCCGAGTGGGTTTTCCCAAGGAAGTTGTGTCCGACAGGGGGACCAACTTCATGTCAGCGTATATGCGGGCCATGTGGAAGGAGTGTGGAGTGACCTACCGGTTCACAACTCCTTACCACCCCCAGACCAATGGTCTGGTGGAGAGGTTTAACAAAACCTTGAAAGGCATGATCAGAAGTCTGCCTGAAAGCCTGCGGAGGAAATTGGACGTCCTCCTACCCTGTTTATTGTTTTCCTACAGGGAAGTGCCACAGAAGGGAGTGGGCTTCAGCCCCTTCGAGCTTTTGTATGGGCACCCTGTACGGGGACCTCTCAACCTGGTGAGAGACGGATGGGAAAGAACTCCCAGGAAGCTTCCCCAGGACGTGGTGAGCTACATGCTGGCCTTCCGGAGCCAAATGGCTAAGTTGTGGAAGCAAGCTTCTGACAACTTGGAAGCCAGCCAAGCAGTAATGAAGGCGTGGTATGACCACAACGCCCACCCGGTGGAGTTGGAGCCTGGCCAGAAGGTGTGGGTGATCGAACCGGGAGAGCTTAGCGCCCTCCAGGATCGCTGGTCAGGACCCTTTGAGGTATTGGAGAAGAAGGGTAAGGCTACCTACTTGGTGGATCTTAAGACCCCTCGTCAGCCCCTACGGGTGCTGCACGCCAACCGCCTCAAACCCCACCACGAGAGGCCCGAAGTCATCTTGATGATGGTGACTGACGGAGCAGAGGACGTGGAAAGCGAGCCTCTCCCCGATTTGTTTGCGTCTCAAGAGAAGGATGGGTCGGTGGAGGGAGTGATTCTCTCCCCATCTCTAACTCCTGAACAGCAGGAGGACTGCCGCCAGGTCCTGGGGCAGTACTCTTCGTTGTTCTCCCTTGTCCCGGGTAGGACTCACCTGTACGTCCATGACGTGGACACAGGAGACAGCCCACCTGTGAAGTCCAAGATCTACCGGATGTCAGACAAGGTGAAGGCCAGCATTCACAGTGAAGTCACTAAGATGCTGGAGCTAGGAGTGATCGAACCTTCTAGCAGCCCCTGGTCCAGTCCGGTGGTACTAGTACCAAAAGCTGCACCACCGGGTGCCCAAACGGAACTGAGGTTCTGTGTGGACTACCGGGGACTGAATTCAGTAACCAAAACTGATGCTCATCCGATCCCTAGGGCGGATGAATTGATTGACCGGCTGGGAGCTGCCCAATATCTAAGTACCTTTGACCTTACTTCTGGGTACTGGCAGATCTCTTTGACTGATGGAGCAAGGGAAAGGTCAGCCTTCTCCACGCCCAATGGCCACTACCAGTTCTGTGTGATGCCCTTTGGGCTCAAGAACACACCTGCCACGTTTCAGCGCCTGGTAAACCAGATCCTCACCGGAATGGAGAGTTTCTCTGCTGCTTATCTGGATGACATAGCCGTCTTCAGTAACAGCTGGGAGGATCACTTGCGTCACCTGCAAGCTGTTCTCCAGGCCCTGAGACAAGCTGGATTGACGATCAAGGCCAGCAAGTGCCAGATCGGGCAGGGGTCGGTAGTGTACCTTGGACACTTGGTGGGTAGGGGAGCGGTGCAACCCCTCCAGGCGAAGATCGAGGCCATCATGGCCTGGGAACCCCCCAAGACACAGACTGAGGTCCGAGCTTTTCTGGGCCTCACGGGATACTACCGCAGCTTCGTGAAGGGATACGGTACCATCGTAGCCCCCCTCACGGAGCTTACGTCCAAGAAACAACCTCGACGGGTAGTCTGGACGGAGGCTTGTCAGCAGGCCTTCGTGAAGCTTAAGCAAGCCATGTGCGAGGCCCCGGTCTTAAGGGCCCCAGACTTTTCCAAGAAGTTCATTGTCCAGACAGATGCATCAGAACATGGCATTGGGGCAGTGTTATCGCAACTCAATGAAGAGGGTCTGGATCAACCCGTGGTCTTCCTATCCCGGAGACTACTTCCCAGGGAACAGAAGTGGAGTGCAATAGAGCGTGAAGCCTTTGCAGTGGTATGGGCTCTGAAGAAGTTGCGGCCATACCTGTTTGGCTCGCACTTCCTAGTTCAGACCGACCACAGACCCCTTCGTTGGCTGATGCAGATGAAGGGGGAGAATCCCAAGTTGTTGAGGTGGTCTATTTCCCTACAGGGAATGGACTTTCAGGTGGAACATCGGCCTGGAGTGGACCACGCCAATGCAGACGGTCTCTCAAGGTATTTCCGCCTTAGTGATGAGAACTCCCAAGGGGTTGGGTAGCTCTCCCCACTTTCAGCTGGGGGGGACGCGTGTTAGACCTGTCAGCCCTTTGGGTGGTCCCTCCTCATCATTATTTATTTTGTCCCACTTTTGCCTCAAACCCTGTTAGTATTTTTCCTTTTTGGGAACCACCAGACTTTTTAGTATTGATGCAGATTCAGGGAGCCATTTTATCTACCCCTGGAACTTCTGTCTTTGGGCCTGGAGCACAAAATGGTGGCCACCTGTGACATCATCAGAACCCACTGGAACCTACTAGAACCTTCTGCAACATTCTGGAACCCTGTGACAGTTGGAGGCGGTTTGGAATGTTGGGAAGCTAAGCCAGAGTTGACAGTTGGAGTGGGCAGTTGGCACCTGACTGGTGAAGAGAGAGGAGCACAGAACTGAAGGAGGAAGGAGTGAGGCAGCAGGGGTGGAAACTTGTGCCTGGAGTGGGGTCCATAAACCCACCCTTGATACTAGTCCCTACTGACTGAGCCCAGCCTGGAGCCCTGTGTGGGACAAAGCAAGAAAAACCATCTTAAGGACCTGGACAGCAGGAACAGGCCTTAGAAGTAAAGAAAAGCAAGAATCTGACCTGTTTATTGGTTTCCCTGGAGTCCGACGTCGAGAAGCCTGAGACCTGGAGCCCGAGGTGGAGAAGCGGCGCTGACTGGAAAGCAGACGTCGTACCCGGAGCCGCCAGAGGTCGAGAGAGGGCGCCGATGGAGGTCGTGTGGAGTACCAGAGGTCGAGGAGGAAGACACCTGAGGTCAAGTGAGCGGCGTCGACTGGGGAGTGAAGTCCGCCCTCCGGAGTCGCCGGAGACCGAGGTGAAGCGTGCCGGAGGTCGGGAGTGGAGATCGCACTCCGGAGTCGCCGGAACCTGAAGAGAATCGTGCCGGAGGTCGGGAGTGGAGATCGCACTCCGGAGTCGCCGGAACCTGAAGAGAATCGTGCCGGAGGTCGGGAGTGGAGGTCG
Organism: Triturus cristatus; assembly: GCF_964204655.1. Classification (NCBI taxonomy): domain Eukaryota; kingdom Metazoa; phylum Chordata; class Amphibia; order Caudata; family Salamandridae; genus Triturus; species Triturus cristatus. The sequence goes on from NC_140593.1 coordinate 340,995,333, forward strand.
CACTCCGGAGCCGACGGAAGTCGACATCGAGCCAAGACAGCCCGACGTCATCGAACCGGAGGTCGACATCGAGCCGAGGCCGCCGACATCGAACCGGAACCGCCTACCGGCGTCGTCAAGAACTGACATTGTGCCGAGGCCGCCGACATCGAACCGGAGCCGCCTCACGGCGCCGACTCAACTCCAGCGACGTCGGAGCTACATAAAAAGGGCAGTAAGTGGAATAGAGGGCGCCTAAGGCCTTGTGGAGCCCTGAGAGACTAACCTAGGGTGCTGGAACCAGCTTGATTGTGCCAGGGGTGAGCTGAGACTAATACAGAGGGGTTGTGTAGTGTGGGAGAGCTAGATCTCTAGATCCCCCCTTTTATCTACCTCAGTTTAGGCCTCAGCCTTGTCCAAGCCAGGGAGTATACCCCTCAGGCCAACCAAATCTTTACAAGCTGGGATTGGGTCAAATCATCCCATAGTACCTCAGGTATGTGAACTGATTTACAAGTGTCACTGTTGGCTTTTATTATTTATTGAGAGCACTGTATTTATTGTATTTATCCTATTTATTGCCTCACAGTATTTATTGTTTCACAATATTTATTGTCGTACAGTATTTATTGCCTCATAATATTTAATTGCCTGTAATGTAATGCACTTATATTTATGCCTTGATTATTTATGATCTACCTTATTTATTGAATCGTTAAGACAGTATTTATTTGACGTACCATTCCACAGAAAAAGCCTTGTGTACTGTGATTGACTTATTGTTTATTTATTTAATCAGCAACTAAGAGAAAAGAAGATAAACACAGAGATATTTTCATAATTTTTAAGGTGTAGTGTCGTTTTTGGAACGGATGCACGCATGGTTATTGTATGGGTATTGCGTATGCTTAACACCGTGCCTGACCCCTGACCACTCGAGCCAAGCTACCACTGTGTATGTCTGGAAGGACCCCGTTACCCCCACCTCTTCCGGTGTGGGAGTGGGGTTTTTCTAACAGGGGTTTTTTATGTGAATTATGTGCCAATGTAAGATGTGTTTTGTAATACACAACAAAATGTAAATACCTGTAAATTAATTGTATGCATGCACCATTTAGGAAAGCAAAAATGAAGCACTTTTTAGGTAGAGCCTGGGCAGCGCATGCACTGCTATGCCAGGCATGCTGTATTCAGGTATGGACTTGAAGCTCTGACCATATTTTTAATTGGCTTGTGTCATTGCCCTTTGGAAACTGTGGCTTTTCATTGGTCAACAGGCTTAGTAGTCCCTCCTTAGTACCGCATAGTCTCATTTTGTAACCTCCCTTGAGGACACTCCCTGTTACATGTGTTACTCAGTAGGCTTTAATTACAGCCTCCAAGCACTGTTTGCTTATATGGTTTTCTCCTGCCTGCTTTTGCAGGCAGGACATGCTCTCCCACAACGCTTACATATTTGTTTTCATAGCACGGCACACCGCTCATACAGTGGCTGCAGTACCTTTGGTTTATTTGCGGCGCCAAACGTGGCACGTGTTTTTTTTATACTATTTATTAACTCTTTTGTTTTAAAATTGCCCCATGCCACACTTTCGATTTATTGGGGGTCTGATCCTCTTTTCTTAAACCTGCCTCATGAAAGGAAAAGGGCTCAGCCGCCATTAAAGTAAAACCGCGGCATGGGGCGCTTGTTCAAAAAAAACATTTGTTTGTCAACTTTGCAAACAAATGCCCATCTAAGGCAGTTCGTCTAAGGAAAGGGGCGTTAGAAGACTTTAAAGTGAAAGCGCCGCATGGGCGCTTTTACAAACAAGCATTTAAAATGCAATAGGTCCCCATTTACGAAACTCTCATTTCACATGCTTGTTTGTAATTCTGACATGTCCTGAAAATGGAGATTTTAATTGGCTCAAAACAAATCAAGACACTTTCTTGGTGATACACACATGATAGATATTCCCTGTAACCCAATTTCCACACAATATCATGTGCCTGCTATTGAGTTTTATCAGCAAAAACGGTATGTCTTTGCAAATTTTGTACCCATTTCAATGGAAAATATACTGCCTGGAAATTAGTGTGCTACCACACAATGCTTTAATTACATTCAAAAATCCCCCCATTCATATCCATTAAAGGTAGGTGGGTAACAAGAGTTTGTTGTTCTAAAAAGTTGGTTGTGGTTCTAAAATGTTTGTGAACCACTGGATTAGAGTGTTTAGCATGCAAGAGGCCCATTGAATAGCATCCCTACCCAATAGCATCCCTACCCACATAATTGAAAATGGGGCAATGAAGTACCTATGGCAGAACTCCCATCGGGCCAAGAAGTCCGGGATCTCTGTGCACGCTCTACCAAAAACATGGCGAGACATCCCCGGCTGGGACCCAAGTCTTCATCTAGTTCATGATAAATTACGTAGGAGCGGTCTCTTCCGCACCCTCCAAAACCCCCACAATTCAAATGTTTTGTGCCAGGATCTCCATTCTGCATCCTCTGTACAAGGTTCTATCTGCTGCACCACTTTCTGTAGTCCTGCAATTTTAGACTGAACCCAGCAAATGGAGTCCTTCGCACCAGAGACTGAACCCTAGCCACTGTTGCACAGGTCTTGTCGGACCACTGAGATGTTGATACTAAGCTCACTGATCTTTCCTTCCAGGGAAGAACAGGAGTCTTTGACCGCTTGTAGAATGGGGGATGTCAGTGGGCACCTTGGGGTGAAGGGGGTGTGACTCCAGGGGTTTTTTCTTCCGGGCCTGTAATGAGCCATGTAAATTTATCACTTCGGCCCTGGGTGTGCTGAGTATTGGGCCTATCTCTCCACATAGTATGTCTTCAGCCACTGCTGGGGCTCCGAAGCAGCAGAGGGCTGTAGTTGTGGTAGTTTGCCAAATGTAGACAGTAGACAGCCCTGGGCGTCGAGCCTGCTGATCCCTCCCTGGGTCTGTAACCGCCGGGGATCAAAGTCTGTGACAGGGGTCCACAGAACGACCGGGTCCAGGTGATCAAAGCCTCTCTGTGGGAGGAATCGCTGTGAGGCAGTTTTCAGTCTCTCCTTTCACTAGTTTGTGCCCCACCCCTCGTGCCTTTTGCCACTTCCAATTGCCACTTGCACGCCCCCAGTTCTGCCGGGGCGGACCTAGGTCAAATCCACTCATCGGTCGAGGAGACGTAGTCCTTTCCCACTTTTCAGATGCACCAGTGGAGCACCATGGGGTGCTGTGAAGCCGCAATGTTGGGTATTTTGCATTCCGCCTCCTTGGTCATATAGAAGGTCCACCTACATACTGCCGCACACACGGCAACCCTCGTCATCCTTGGGTCCCTTGCCGATGCAAGTAGCCTGGGACACAGCACCAGGGGCTTCCAACACGCCCTCCACCATCTCATGCCCGCCACCATAGGCCTCAATTTTCTGAGTGCCCAATCAGGTCATTTTGCTCCAGCAGAAGGCTCTCCGCAGGCAGCATCTGTATTCTGGCAGGCACACCATTGCCCCATTGCCCTCGGCAAGGCCATCCCAGGTCACCAGGACCAGCAGAATCCTACGGTACCCCGCATTCCAGCCCAGACATTCACAGCCCTAAACTTAGGGGCCCAGTCGCGTTACACCATAGGCCTTGGGTGGTCCCCCGGCTCTGTCTTTTTATTCCTTCATGATGGGGAATAGCCAACGAAAGACGCTCCACTCTGCAAATTTCGGGGGACACCTAGAGTCAGCTTCTGTTGATTGGATGTTATTGCGGTTGCGCAACTGGTACAGAAAGCAGCAACAATATCATGAACTTGAGGTTAAGGCATACACAGGCTAGAAATGTGCAACAAAAGCCAGGAAAGCTTGTTTAGCGGTTAATGGGTCTTAAGAAGTGGCACGTCTGCCACTTATCCTGTTTTGTTTTCCTTTGTAACTTGTCTTTTTATTATGCAAAGCTGGTAGTAATGTGTTGAGAACGAGATTCTTTGAAGGGCAAGTCTTTGTATGTATACTCAATGATAATTAATGTACCCAATGTTAAAACCTGATGGAGCGGGGATTGTTAAATCTTAATCATTGGGTCTAATTATCATACACAACCCGCCACTGGTCGTATAGATCTTTTTTCGTTGATGTGGAGAGAGGACTAGGAGTAATCATTTACAAGCATTTTCATAAACAGTAAAGACCAATGAGCCACCACAGAAAAAATGAAAAAGAGAATTATAGTAAGTTTAAAAAAGATTTATTAACAAATTTAGTTCAGTTAAGGTACTTAATGCTTTGAGTATTCATTATTACGCTTCATTATTTTAAATGGTCCAGGAGTCAATATTTCTGGATAAGGAAAAATAGAACATTAACAAGAACTACACAAAGAATTCAAAATATAAAAAAAAATGGGTTCCCATAAAGGAAACTCCCTAATCTAAATTAAGCAGGTATAGGTCAGGAAATGCATTTCGTTAGGCAAATTGGGTACTAGGTGTCAGCTTCAGAAAACCAATAAAGATTTGTGATGAGAGAATGTGAATGCTTAGGCGTGAAACCTTTGCACTCGGGCTGTGGAGATCGAACAAAGTGAAAAAGATCTTCTCAGTTCAGTCATCGGGCATCTCCACACTAGTCTAAGGAACACACACTATTCTTGTTCAACAAGGCAGTAGTTTGCAACATTACAGCTTGTTCTTACTCTCGGGAGCCAATCATATTACTCCAGATCCTGGACGCAGGTAAACTCCCCTCTTTCTCATTGCACCACAGTGGTCCATGCATAGCTATGGACTTGAATTGTTACACTGGACAGACTGTCTAGTACAGTCAGCCCTTCCTACAGATTGTGTTCCTATTCAGGCACCTTTTTTTTCTTTCGATTTGAACTCACTATCAGTTCTCTAATACATAACAAACTATTCACTAGCTAGCAAAAAGCGTGTTTAAAAACTCAGCATCTGCAGAGGAAAATTAAATGTGCCGGCCTCTTAACCTTAATTGTGAGAAATAGGACGTTCAGTATGGCAATAGAAAATGCTGCTCATAATGGCTTCTCCAAACCCTAAGAAAAGAAAGAAATGGAAAAAGTGCTATTGTGGCTCCTTCCCATGCCCTTCAGGTTTGGAGCACAATTACCCAAGTAAAGCAAGACCACAGTAAATCTTTAGTCCAATTGTTTACAACAAAATGGAACAGAGAACCACATCCCATAATTATTGCCTGTTTTGATATTGAGCTTTCTTTTGTCTAATGATGTAAGGAGTAGTATGTGGTTGCATATGCATCACGAGTAGTGAAACCCAGTAGAAGATAGAGGCATGCTGTATCCTAAGATGAAGAATTGAGTCTTGAAGATGTATATTTCAGAATGTTAGCCACAGAAGTGTTGTTGAGAGAGTACATGCTGCATTACCATAGAATTGCGTTAGACATACTGTTTGATGGAGTTTTGGGTTAATGCTAGGGCATGTTTATGACCTAGGTGCAGTGTAAGAGGCTACATGTGCTGGAAATCTAAATATATCTTGTTTCTGGTGGAGAAGGGTTGATTATGAGGGTGGAGAATTGTTTGCCCTGTTGATTAGTGACAGGTTTCAAAGATTTTTAGAACTTATCATGTCGAAGGCTTTTCCCAATAAACCATGGGAAAACATGGCCATGGGTGTATCTGGAAGATTTAATATGCTTGATGGCTTACAGAAGTATACCTTTGTTATACTATATTACTATTCTGGCGGCTGAACGTAAAGCTTTTGAAAAATGTACTAGCAGAGTGTTCCAAAAAATAGGTGTTCTTCATAAGGATATTCAGAATAATTGGTTATTGATTGTTGAGTGCAAATGAGAGTTAAAAAAGAAAACTTGCTATAAAAAGTAGTTATTAGTAATAAGAAAATGAGACAAGTGTGGTGGAATGGCAGTGTCATAGCACATTATGTTATCTGTAAATCTTTATTCTGTATTGCTAAGGGGTAGGGTTCAGTGTTCCTGGTTGTTTCACTTGTATGAGTAGAGCAGTCAGGAGGGTTCTGAATCTGGAAAAGAGTGTTCATAATGTGAAATAATGCCAGAATACTTAGAAGATAAATAGATTGTAATGTGATTATGTTTTAGTTGAGATATATGGATGGTGACGAGATTAACTTGACTTTATGAGTAAGGATGGCATTGTGTTCAAACCAGTATTAATGTGTTCACACCCTGTTTATCCTCTTAGCCCCAAAAGCAAATGTATCATTTTCAGAGAAAAGGAGCACTGGCATGTGTGTCTCTCCCCTCTTCTAAGGAATTGTGCTCTGCTGGATGGAGAGTCTTTGGAGTCAGATAATCTCTTACCTGCAGGTGATAGTGAAGTGGAGCCTCGCCCTGGTACTGTGTCTCCACATATGTTAAAACAATAATTGATATTTCACAATTGTATACCTATTTTGGAAGCCGTACATGTCTGCATAACAATTGTATCAGAAGGAATATGATTATTCTAGTCAACACAGCAGATTGTGTGCAAATTAGGGCAAAGTTCAAGAAAGTCCCAGTGTGCTTTAATCACGCATCACCAGCTTGTTAGTCCATTACCAGCCTAGTGTATACATTATGGTCTCAGCGACCCCATTTAAATGGCTATATTAATCCATTAAGCTTTATGATGCTAGGCCGCCAATAGTTTCCCAGCATATCTTATGCTGTCAGTGGCTCAGCAGTCAAAATTCATCCGTACAGCTCTCTCGTCCGCAACCGCTCCATGTGTCTAACTGCCCCTGCTCTGGTACCTTTTATACCTTTATTGAAAATGTTGCATTCTAGAAATCATTAGCAATATAGGTATGAAGAAAGACACCCTCTTCCTACCAAGATGGATCTCTGCAAGGTCATCTTCCCGTGCAGCTGTGATTGCAACGCCTGCATCAGAAAGGTGGAAGGTTTTCCTTCTCTATCTTGGTTTTAACTGTGTCAGAAAAACATGGAATTTGTTAAACTGGAAATATGGCAATTAAGCATATATTTGATAGCATTACTGTTGAAGCAGTCAGTCTATCATGCTAAGAGCAGCCATGTTTTCATGCAATCCAGCCTTTTGTGCTTGTAGTATGGATTGTTAGCGTAAAATAGCACAGCCAGATACAATGGCGTTGGCAGTTTTCAAGGCCGGTTATTTCATTATTGCCTTCTGCCTCCATTCTCTTAAGTGTTGTAGACTTCCACATTTGCAAACTGGTAAACCTCTGGCTCTTGTCAGGCAATTGGCTACCAATAGTGCGTAAATACAGTCCAGGGAACTCTTCCAAATTTCCTCTAGCAGATAGACACTAATTCATTAAAGCAGCTAATGAAGTATATTGCCTGTTCTGTTTCCAGCTGTTCATTACAAGAGGAATTAAATAGTTGAATATAATGCCATTGATGACTCAATTCTCCAGTGGTTGCTGCCCTCTGTCCTCTGAGTTTCCATCCAGTTTGATAAAGTTTTTCATAGGGGAAGTGACACATTAAACTATAACCTCCCAAAGTCCAGTGGATTTGGGGAACCCAACAAAGTGGATTCTCCATATTGATGTAGTGCTCCCTTTCCTGTCTTTTGGATCTGTCTATTTCCATCCTTTGTCAAGAGGCATTAAAGCTCCTCATTGGCTGTTTGATTCTAATTTTATATGTAGTCTTCACAGGAGCACCAAAACCAGGTGGGGTCCTGTTTAAGTTACCAGGACACCATTCTCCATCCCAACTTCAGCAAATATAGGTCTGATTTCCTGACTGTGGTAGCCAAGGGGCACCCCACACATCGAGTGCTGATTGGTTGAAATACATTAGAAACGCGTCATCACTGCTGCAACATTGCAAGAGGCACAAGACCAATTTAATGGCCATTCCCAGCTGGGGTTCCTGTTTGGGTGTGAAGCACCCCCTTGTATTCCTTCCCAGCTGTCCTCTCCGCACAGATAGGCCAAAGTGGTGGCTGATGATGCAAGAGAAGTGCTCTATGTATTTAGTGTAGATTATTTAGACTAAATTGTCTGTGTATTCCCCGCTTGAGCACTGTGACAGTGGAGCAATGGTGTGACATGCATAGCGCAGCAGTGCAATGTTGACCAGAGCAACACTGGACCAGGCACTCTCTCGAAGAGTACAGCTAACCACTGAAGTGTGAACAGTAAGTTGGAATAGATTTGGCAACAACATGTGCAAACAAGAGTCATAGTGAAAGTGGTAAAGGGCAATGACTCAGAGATGTCCCTGCGGAGGGAAGAGAGGTAAACGAGCAATAAAGGGGCATTAAAGGAGAATGACATAATTGAACAGTATGTTTTCGACCTCTTGTCAAAAGGTTACAACTGCTGAAGTGCAAACCTATGCAAAAATCATTAGTCATTTAGATCCCATGGATGAACGTAGCCTTGTAGCTGTAAATTTCATCATCAGATTGGAGGCTGGCACTATGCATAAGTCTTTTTAATGGCACTTCCACAGCAGCTCCTTTAAAGAATAACCATTCCAGAATGGGAATCAAACACACTATACAGGCCCATAGCCTAGAATCACCTCCCTCTTTTAAATGCTGCTCCTGCAAAGAGAAGTGTTGTGTCAGACAACATGAAACAAGACTTGGTGGGTGAAAGAAGTCTTTAATCACAGACAGCACATGGCCACTCCCAACGCTGCCTCCAGAAGTCAGCAACAACTTCCAGACTAAGAATACCCTCTTGGAACGGCCTTGTAAGATTCTACCACAAGTTCTAATACAGATGGCAAGTTGTCTGTTGACAAACTCGGCGTTGAAGAAGGCGTCGTCATCAATGTTCTCGTCGATGATGAAGAAGTAGCCGTTGTTGTCGTCATGATCGATGTTGTGAACAAGGATAATCGTCAACAAAATCGATGAGTCACTCTTCAAAGCTTTGTCTGTCAACTGTGGATCCGTCATCGATCGAATCTTGGCAGATGAAGATTCCTTAAAAGGAGTAACTGGCATAGATGTTGACTTTGAAGGTGTTTTATGTGAGGGAGGAAAGCTAGAAACCTCTTTACTTGAAGATTTTCTGTGAGATCTTACTTTCTTAGATATTTCCTCATATGAGGTCGAGCTCTCATGTTTTTTTGCTTTCTAGTGCTTTTTAATGGGCGAAGATGGGCCCTGGCCTTTATCCTCAGAGGTAGGATCCGTTGGGGCCTTTTTCTTCTGTCGCCACAGAAGTAGTCATGCCTCTCTATCATTCAGGGTTATAGCAGAAAAGGTTCTGCAATGCTTACATTCTTTTAGGTTTGTCATGTGGATGTAAGCAATAAAGGCATTCCTTATGAGGGTCCTCGTTAAATAATCTTGGTTGCCCACAAGATTCACAAGGTCTGAAAAGTGTATTTTTAGATCATCTGACATGTTGTCAGTTAGGAAAAGACACAACAGGTATAGAGTAAAAAAAAAAAACAATTCTCTGAGGAAAAAAAGGTCACAAGCTGATTGAAGCACTGTAGCTTGAACAGAACTCAGGGAGACTCCCTCACACACGATGTGTGGTTAGAAATCTGACATACGGTGGCCCTACAGTGGAAGAGTATTTATGGGGCTGTGCTCTGATTGGCTGATTTTTGCTTTTTATAAAACAATGTGAATTGGTTACCAGTGTCACTTGAACTTTCCAAAGCTTTCAATGCTTCTTTATGCACGGTTTATAATTGTTACCTTCTGACTCCTGCCATGATGACTGGGAAGATTCAGGCATCTGAATCTATGAAAGATTAGATACTGGAGAATATCCATATTTAATCCGTCGGGAATGGTGTGGAAGCGGACTGTGCACCGTGTTATCGGCAGACATCCTACACTAAAGAACTTAATATATGGACTATACCAGTCTTCATTTGAATAACTGAGATGATGACAAGGACCCAATGGCAAGGGGGATGATGTAACACCTTGGGGGACCTTTACCCAGGGGAAATGTTTATCATGTTCCAAAAAGCCCAGAAGGCCTTCAAGGTGGGACCAGGTCAGCTCATTCAATATGCTAAGCTGGGGAGAACAGCCAGGGAGATCTGGACAGAATTTCAATCCGTACTGGTCCCAACGCAGACTCATTAAGCCACTCTCAACACTCTTTCACCCATATGTACAGAGCACTCAGACAGGATACTCCTTTCAAATGATATAAGGGGAAGGAGGTGGGGAAAAAGATTGTGGGAACCAATTCACTGAAAAATTGTGAGACTCTGCTTGCATACTGATTAGAGAGGTGTTCATAATGCACAATTTAAATTGATACAATTCAGTTTTCTTCATTACACATATATGACCACAGTTATAGTGAGCAAGATATATATATCGTTAGAAATCCCATTTGCCACAGTTGTCATGCATCCACTGCCACCTTCCTAGACTTAGTATAGGAATGTCCCCTACTTCATTGAAATTTTCATTACATTAACCACAACCGTGGGTATGGCACGGGAGCACGGCAGCACAGGGCATACTAGGTGTGGTTCCTAAAGCAAAGGGTAAAAAGATGCACCATACATTCCTTAGATTTACCTTAGTTCTGGCGAGGAAGCAGATGTTGATGGGATGAATGAGTATTTGCATACCCCAACTGTCTCTGTGGGCAGAGATGTCCTAGAATTAGTGTCCGCAGAGGAAAAATATATGAAATTAATTAAGATGGACAAAAAAGTACAGGACGACTTTCAAACATTGGGAGAGGGAGAAAACCCAGATGCAGAACGGGATCCGACCCTCAAAAAGAGGTGGGAGGAGTAGCAAAGGTGTGGTAACATAGCTGCGCATCAGACCTCCACTTGTGTTGGGGTAAGCTGAGAGGGGGAGGGGAAAAGATCGCTTGGATGCTTACGTCATGCAATAATGGACAAGCTATAGTTACTGACCTGGATATGTAATTACTGTTGATGACTGTTAAACATGGATGCCTTATGTTTATTGTTGTTTACTGTAAAAACTGAACAAACTTTAATAATGTTTATATAAAAAACTAATTAAGTAGACCACTGAAGCAATTTCAGGATGAACTGGTTAATATTCTTGGGCCCCAGCATAAATCCTAGATATGGCAGAGGAGGCACATCCTGAGAAATTTCCTGTTGATACAGATCTTTTGAGAGGTTAGTATCAAAGGGTGATTTGATTTTTAGGAAATGTGAATGCAGGCCGTATTACAGAGGGAAACAAAGCCATTTTTGTGAAGCTAAGTCTAAAGTTGGGAGACATGGCAGGACGAGAGGGGAGTGAGGATGCTAAATACCTACTTTTTGGAGAGGATTTGTTAAAAGCATGGGTGTGACCCTTTACGCTGACCCCCTAGCCCAGGTAATGCTAAACGGTACCACCTCTTCTGTTTTCTGGCTTCAGTGTGGCACAAGACCGGGATATCTGCTCTCCACATAAATGTTTGCCCTGATCTAGGAGTCGGTTGCGGCCTTGATTAGATGCTACCCCCGGATTACGGGACTAAAATGGACAGAGGACTGGGGGACCGAATATCCCTATATGTGGATGACATTCTGCTCTATACCACAAATCCGACCTCCACCCTTGATAGAATTATGCAAGTACTCACCCTATTCCGTTGATACTCTGGATATACTATCAACTGGAATAAATCCTTGATCTATCTCCTTCACATACCGGCACCTCGCTTGCCTTGCGATTGTGCAGCTTGTATTGTGGTAGAGGGATTCTGCTATTTGGGGAGCAATATCACAGCAGATCTGGGCGTCTTTTATACGAAAAACCTAGAGCCTCCACTCGCACGCCTGAGAAATGATGTTCAGTGTTGGAGGGCGCTGCCGTTGTCACTCCTGGGGAAAGCAGCCTTATTTAAAATGATGGCCCTACCTCTCTTTCTTTATGTGCTCCATAATGCACCTTACCCAGTCAAAACATCCTACTTCCATGCAATAGACAGTGAGACCAGAAAGCTACTCTGGGATGGGGGACATGTGAGAATAGCTGACAAAAAATTGATGAGGAGCTGGTATGACGGTAGAATTGCTCTACCAGACATACAGGAATATTATTGGGTGGCACAGCTCATAGCCATCAACTATTGGGTCCACCTCCCTGTTGAGGAACCAGAGTATCGTATGGATAGGCAGATCATGTAGCTGGGGGGTTATCTCAGGGCGATTTATGGAGAAACACGTACTGCATCTTTCCTGATCCCAACGGTAGGCGCTCTTGCTCTCTGGCATAAAACACCCCATGCCTTGGGCTGGCAGGGTAATATTACAAGCGCTACTTCCCTGTGCGACACTTCAGAACTTGGGACCCAACCCAGATTCAACAAATGGAACCTTATTGGTCTCTCTACAGTGGGAGATCTATGGATGCAGGGAAGGGTTGTACCTTTCACAGAACTACAGGGAGAATACCAACTGACTCCCACTGAGGCCTTGCGATACATACAAATACACCACGCCTTGTGAAAGGCACTACCAAAAGAAGAGGAACTCCCTGAATCATCCCTGCTTGAGGACAGAGTATTGGATAAATACAAGACAATCGCCCTCACTTACCATAAGTTGATTGATAACTTACCTACCGGACACTCTGGCTCACCTATGGGAACAGTGGGACCTGGCTCTCAAGGGCTTGTAGGATGACGAATGGACTGAGGCCTTGGTATCCCCTCAAAGTAGCTAAAAGGTCTAGGTTCCGTTTAGTGCAACTAAAAATCCTACATTGAGGCTGCTATGCATGCGCTACCATGGTAAAGATGGGAAGAGCTACTGCGGTCAGATAGAAACATTTTACCATATGAAATGGAGCTGTTCGGCAATACGGCAATAGTGGGAGTCAGTTGTGGCTTGTCTGAATATTTGTGGAAGCAGTGTGGAGATTTCTCCAAAGTGGTGCCTCCTGAACGTATGGGAGGAAATTTACCCATCTCGAATGGGCCAGATCTGGATGACATTGGGTTTAAGGTCGCCAAGCAAAACATTGCGTGTGTGTGGAGACCTGAACGATTGCTACAATTGAGGAATTGGAGATCTTGCATGGATTGGTGTATGCTGGTAGAGAGGGTAGTCTAAGAGCAGAGATTGTCAAAGAAAATGGACCAAGGTGTGGGGAAAGTGGAATGATCACCAGGGTGGATTGTGTGCCGCTTTTGAAAGTACTAACAATGATGCTCTGTGCCTGCAATGACCGAAATCTAATAATGCTTTGTACATTTTTGAGAGGATGAGGGGCTTTCCAAGAGATGTGGGAGGGTCGATTTTAATTGGCTATGTTTTGATGCTACAATGTATTGTGTTAATTGTTCTTGTTACTTTATGTGCTTTGAAAGAATAAAAATAAAAAAATCCAAGAAGTTGTCCGATTCGGCACAGGAGTTATGTTTTATTTTTTGATTGGAGCAGAAAATATCATTGAGAGCAGAGTATTTACAAAGGGAAAAAGAATTATATTGCAGTTTGGAATTTAGGTTTTTAAGGGATTACTGCTATTGGGATATGGGGTCTTTTGAAGCTGGATTTGTTTGAAAACATAATAGCAGCCCAAATAAAGGATTTTTGCAGTTATTTGCAGATCCAGGAGCAATAGCAGTTGATGCTTTTCAATAAAAGTAGTCGGGAAGAAGCTTCTAAATTTTCACAGTTTGTGATCTTACAGAGAGTCCTATTGAAGGTGAGGCAGGAGAGGTGGCAGTTAGCTTTAGAAACTTCTTTTTGAACTGTTCAGGCATGGTTTCAGATAATGTTGGAAATGTCTTGCAAGAGTCCTTTCATGACCGCGGCAAGGGGAGGTCTTTTCACAGGTGGAGAAGGGCAGGAACATCCTTTAGTGATGAGCGCGGGGATTTAACTTTGTTTGGAAGGGAACAGGAGTTCAAGAGATTTTGAAGGCCTTTTGGGAGGAAGCGCAGAGTTTTGGGGGGAGTTGTGGGCACCGGGAACAAGACTTTGATATAGAGGACTTTGAAGAGTATGATTTTGTTGGTGCATGTAACAGAATTTGGATCCCGTGAAGACAGATTTGGTAGAAGTAGTGAATTTGTTTAACAGAGCAGTTTGAGTGAGGGTTGAATTGCAGAATAATTGTTATAGATCCTCTGTAGTAGCAGGAAATACATTGAAGGATGTAACATTTATAGGCAGGGATGTTTTAGTCTGTAGAATAATGAAGAATATAAGGTTTAAGAGGCCATCTAAATCTCATTATGAAGTGTTATGGGATGTGAACTTGGTTTTGAATCGTTTTGCCCAGCTAATATGTATTTGGATGTTAGGAGCTTGGCGCCGAAGTTATCTACTCTTTTATGTTTGGTTTCATGTAGAGGGGCTTCGAATGCTACAGCACTGGATGAAAGTAGTAGGATTTTATGCTCCACAAGTGGTCAATTGTTAATTAAGGAAAAGGACGACAACCATATCCGATTTTTTTTAATCTTAAATATGAGAAGTTGTGTGAGTCTCTGTATGCGAGTGTATAAACGTATGGGTATGGTGATCAGGCATGATGCAGATAAGCAATTATTGATTTCTTATGTGAAGCCTTTTGGAGCAGTTACGCCTGCAACAATTGCAATATGGCTGAAATGTGTGATGAAGGAGGGAGATGTGAATGGGGGGATTTTTTCGGCTCATTCATAAAGAGGAGCTGTGGCTACTAAAGCAATATGGTCAGGGGCAAGGTTGGAAGATGCTTTATTAGCAGATGATTGGTTAGGATACTGGAGTGCTTGTGAAGCATTATTTCAGACCAGTAGAGAATGTTTCGAGTGCTGTTTTGAAATGCTTTTAACATGGATAATTCTAGCCTCTGGGCAGGTAATGAAATGGCGATTCTCTAAAGGGTATTTAGAGAGAATCAAGATTTCATTAACAATGCGGAGGCTAGCATATTCCCTACCTCCTCCCTTTTGGAAGGGTATATATAGGGGGATTGTGGATAGTTTATTATGTTTAGTTGGTTTGTTAATAGTAACTAGTGAAACACCGTTAAAGCTAAATGATGTTGGTTTTGTTAACAGAGTGGCAGTAATGTTAGAGCAATAGAGGAGGCAACATCTAGAAGATGTTGGATTGGAAGTAGATTGGATCTTTGTGAAGCAGATTTAAAAGAAGGCGAGGATGATTCTAGGCTGTGGACTTACATATTGTGTTTGATTCTAATTCTGGAATGGTTGTTATGGTAATGTGTATTCATTAAAGAAGCTGAGGTAGGAGTAATGGGAGAGGAATTAAAAAGATTAATTGATAATGCTAGCCTCTTCCCAGAATATGTATCCAAGTGTCATTTGAATATTCTAAATAGAAACAATGAAGTCAAATTGAAGATCAAATTGAAGATCTGAGAGGCTGCGACAAGCCCGGGAGGCTGGGGTTGTCGATGGTGGATTACCCCTTCATAAGTTGCCTCTCCTCTGGCACCATAGTGAGGTGAGGCTGACAGTGGTGGAGGTGCGGCTGAGGAGCTGACATGGGCTGCTGCTGGAGTGGGGATTGAGGTATGAGGGGTGCTGGATCCCTTCCCCCTCCTCTATTGGAACTAATGCTGATACCAGTGATATGGACTCTTCATAGCCCAACCTTGGCAGGCTGATTCCATCTAGTGGTGGTAGGTCTTCATGATTACACTATTACACCAAATTGAACATCACACCTGTGCTTGACCTGAGATGACTGTTGTGAAACCTGGGGAGACGAGGGGCACCTAGACCGCATTTGTTGAGTCGCCAAGAAGCAAACTCCCCTGATGGGCAGAGAAATTGGTTAGGGGAATCCTCTACAGGTGACAAATTTGACAACAGTCTGACAGCCATCGCAGAAACGGGTCAGGAACCTGCACAATCGCATAGACGCAGTGGCAAAAGACTTTAACCTACTATGAGATGACCAGGAGAAACTGGCTGGTTGAGTCACACAGGCAGAGGGCACACTCTGAGAACTGCAACCCAGTGTGAAAGCTCTGGAAGGTCAAGTACAAACACTGATGACCAAGGTGCGGTAACTGAAAGACAGGGCGGAGGATTCTGAAGTCTACTCCTGCCGCAACAACCTTGAAGTTGTCCCATTTCCGGAGGGAGCGGAGGGCCCAGAATCGGTTTCCTTAATTGCATGGAGGTTAGTTCAGGTGGTGGCTCCGTTGGTTCTCTCTCCGCAGTATCAAGTAGTACGAGCGGCTAGGGTCCTGGGGAGGCCGTGGCTGCCGGGATCTCTCCCCAGACCGGTGGTGCTTCGCCTTCTGAACTTTAAGGACAAAGAGACTACACTGAAAGTGGTCTGAGGTGCAGGTCCGCTGCAATACCAGAACACCTGAATCTTTATATTTCCATACTATACCTTGATGGTACAGCGTAAAAGAGCATCCTTCTTGGGTCGTACGAAAAGTCTGAGGGAGGTTTGCCTTAAGAACTCCTTGTTATACCCAGCAAAGCTTAAAGTGATAGCTAACCAAATCATTTATTTTTTCATGGAGCTAATGGATGCATGGGACTGGGTAGAACAGAGGTGACACTAGTCATCCACCCCAGCCACACCAAGCCACCAGTCTGGAATGGAGAAGAAGCGACGTGCCGGGACCGGGGAGAAAACAAGATCTTGCACTGAAGGGGAGCCTTCATTGGAGCAAATCCGAGATCAGCAGCAACGCACACTGTCAGATGTGACGCTTCTGGCGACGGAGTGCCATTCTCCCTCGCCCAACGGACTTACTGATGACTCACAATCAGACACTGAATCACTTATCTCACCCAATAGCACCACCTCACTTATCCTGATGAATGTCACTCCACAGACAGCAGATTTAGTGATCTGACTCACTCACTGTGTTTTTGTTGGTAGCAATGCTGTTAATGAGTAATAGGATCATTCTGGTGAATTTCCGCCTACTTGCATAAATGCTGGCAAGTTTTATACTAATTGCAAAATGTTGGTACTATATTGGATCACGCTGCACTGATAGTGTAGTTGGCTCAGGGGCCGATTACTTCTCACTGTACCGCTCTTCCATAGGTACTTGTTCTCCTTGCGTTGTATGAGTTAGAGGGCTGACATTGACAGCTGGTCGCCTCCCTCCCTCCTTTAGGTGGTCCTATTCACTTCCTCTGTACTAGGTGCCTTGTATGCAACCCTGGTAAGAGTTCCCAAGAAATAGATCTGTTTGTTCAATGTTTGGGTTACATGCCTGTTGCCGCTTACCCCATGAAGGGGAGTTGGGAATTTTGTATAGCATGGTTATACAGGGCATGAGACCGATTATCCATAGGCACAGGGCCATCTGCCAGCCCGACTTATTCATAACACTATGATGAACCTCAACGTACTCACTTGGGACATACGGGGAATGGGGACAGCACATAAACTGCATCTGGTTCAACAATATCTACGCAGGTGTGATGCACACATCGCACTACTCCAGGAGACATGTGACGGGTGGGGAGGATCTCCGTTTACAAAAGAAACGGCGAGGGCAGTGCTATAGCACTACATATTCTGGATTTGCAAGAGGAGCACTAATATGAATCCATCCAGTGGTCCCCTGTCAGTCCCATGCCGTGGAAATTGACATTGAGGGATGCTACCTATTTATGGAGGGACAACTGGATGGTCATCCGATATTACTGGGGAGTATTTATGCCACAAACATAACACAGCAGGCCTTTCTAACCCATCTCACCATCCTCCTTGCGAGGTGGGAGCTTATTCCATGGCTAGTTGGGGGAGATTTCAACAGCGTGCTGGATCCTGGGTTGGATCACTCCCATCCCCACTTACTGAGCTTACCTGTGGTGTCGACCGCGATGGGACTGGCGCAGTGGATGACGCACTGGTCTCTCCTAGATTCCTGGTGCGTACTTCACCGTGCTGAGAGAGAATACTCTTATTATTCACCACCACATGACTTACATGTCAGGCTGGATCGGATCCTTTGTCCACTGGCAATACATGCACAAGTTACAGCTGGAGAATACTTAGGTTGCACTTTTTCAGACCACAATCCCCTGCTGTTGCACTTGCGCTGGGGGGCTCCCCGCCCACTTGTCCCACCTGATGGCTATAGCCGGCCGTGCTGGAAGACAATGTCTTTCAAGATAGGACGCATCAAATGCTGACTAACTACTTCACAGAAAACTGGGGCGAAGCGACAACCAGATAGACGGAGTGGGAGGCACTAAAAGTAGTCTTGGGGGGCACTGCATTAGCACTGTGAAGGGGTGTGCACAGATCTGCATAGGGATTTCACAGCCTTGGAGGTGTCCCTGAGTACCCTTGAGGCACAGGCTTGAGAGGCCCCAATGGGATACTGAGCCCTCACAGATGCCAGAGATCGACATGCCCAACGGGCGGCGCAGCTGCAACAGCTTGATTATAGGGCATACCAGGCCAGGATGCATGCAGAGGGAGACAAGGCTAGCCGCTACACAACATACTAAAGAACCTTATATGAACCACACCCTGTTTCCAGTAAAGCACACATACACACATTCCTTGTGGCTCTAGAGTTGCCTACTATTGATCGAGTGGCCCAAGAGGAGTTGCAGCAGCTCATAACAGCACAAGAATTGCAGGAGACAATATGTGGGGTTAGCCATCTGTAAAAATCCTGGCCTGGTTGGTCTGCCAGCCGAGTTTTTCAAGGCCTACAAGAGCATACTAGTCCAAAAATCATTGGCGATTTATCCGGCGGTCTTGGAGGTGGGTCAGCTCCTGCCAACGCTCCACAAGTCCCTCATAATATCACTACTAAAACCTGAAAAGGACCCGCTTGAGGAAGCGTCCTATCACCCCCTGCCAATGCTATCCACAGACTATAAGGTATTCAGCAAAGTCATCACTGGACGCCTAATGGAGTATATGATAAACCCTGGTGTACGTGGACCAGAATGGTTTTATCCCTGATGTCTCGACCACTCTGAGGCTTCACTCCACTGGCCCTTTGCTCCCTGTCTGGGGATAGACCAAGAACGCGCGTTTGACACAATAGACTGGGTATACATGTAGAGTACTCAGGCCTGGAGCTTCCAATGAGGCTACTCTGCCTCATTCGCCTTTTATACACGGCCCCTACCGCCAGGGTTAAAACGGGACAACTTATTTCTGCCCTCTTTGGGGTCAGTCCCTGCTTTTATTTGCATTGGCAATGGAACCGTTGACCAAACATCTCAGACGCATGGGGAAGGAGTGGGGCATTTACCTTGGGACTGAACTACATGCGGTCTACCTATACGCACATGACGTCTTTCGTAACATACAAGACATCAGTCAGGGCCTTAGGAGCATCGAAAAGTGCTTGAGCAATTCAAGAATGCTTCAGGTTTAGGACAAGACCTGCCTCTTCCCTGTGAGCCCACCTGCCAGGTAACAGCTCCTCATGATGGGACCTCACCAGGTGAGATGGGAGCCGTCCATGTTTCAGTACCTCTGTGTTCGCATCTACCATGGCAACCGTAATCTAATAGAGGGCAGCCTCATGAGAGCAATTGCCTTCCCGAGGCCCCAGATATCTTTTTGGAGTATGTAACCCCTCACGGTGCATGGGCGATTTTCCGTCTCTAAGATGGTGATGCTCCCCCGGCTTTTATACTACTTTAAAAATCTCCCAGTCAGTGTGCGACGCTCCATATTCCGTACACTGCACAGAATGGAGGGATCCTTTCTTTGGAACAAGGGGCTTAGAAGAGTTGCACTGAGGAAGCTCCATCTGCTTGTAGCTCTGGGAGTGCTGGGGGCTCCCAACTTTGAGCACTATTACCTGGTGGCACAGTTGCAGTGGCTATCATGTTGGCTGGGAGATAGACACCTGGCCGAACTGGGCTCACCCTCGCTAGGTTGAGCCACTCAAATGATACATGAACTGCTGTCACTGGCTGGTAAACCCCCGTGCTCCAATTAGCTATTGGCCAAATGCCAGCTATACCAGAAGCCTTCGTTTTACTCCGACAGGTGCCATACACGCCGGAGATCTGGGTGTCTATATGACCTTTCAGGGACCTGCTTGGGAGAGAGGGGGTGGAACTCTGGGAGGCAGAAAGGTTGGACACACTGGTTGTTCCATGACGGTGTACTTGTACCCTTTAAACATTAACAGAAACACCATGGTATCCCCCCTGTCCATTTCCTAGCACACCGCACACTGCTAGCCGAGGTACAACAACTGTGGCACATCACGGACATGGAACCTGAGACACATCCATTGTTGCATTCAGTACATGTGATGGGTGCGGGCCGGCACCTTATCACGTAGTTCACACGTGCGATGGCATCTACCTCGCAGGGCTTGATGCAGCCCACGAGAAATCTATCCTCATAAACACTCCTGCGTTGTGAAGTTCCAATACATCCAACACAACATCTTACTCAGAGCCTACCTTACCCCGAGCGACTGCACCAAATGTATGGGAGTGAGTTTGTATGCCTCAGATGCGGTTTAAGTAATGCAGACGTGGCACACATGTTCTGGAATTGTCCAGAGGCATAGATTGTATTAGGGGTGGTCTTGGATGCCCTGACGGTGGTCACGGGCAGAGCTGATCTCCGCACCATGGAGGCAGGATTACTAAGGAGAACGACGCTTGAAAGGGAGAGGTGCATGATTCATAGACTTAGCCCTAATTTATAACTGAGCATGCAATTGCCAAGAAAATGGAACAATGCCTGTCTCCCAGGCATGTCATACTGGTTTGTGGCAATGCTGGAGTGGAGTTAAGTTCACAGCTTTACGCAGGGAGGAGGCCAGGAACCTATGAAAAGTTCCCACTGCATGGGAGTGGGATGGCCTGGTGTGTGAGTTGCAGGCCCTCGCCTGGGGGACCGGGACAGGGGGGTCTGAAACAAAGTGTGATTATGCCCCCTCTATTCTCTAATCCATGATTGAAACCCTCTCCCTCCCCTGCCCCGCCTTTGCTCATTTTTCTCTTCTATGAATGACTGGAGTGGTACTGGTTTACTGTATGCATGCCTGCTGTGGACAATAATAGAGCTGTGGAGTGAGATATCCGGCCTGTGACATGCATATATTCTCTTATATAGGAGACTCATATCTTGACATTTAGGACTGTTAGTGCACTGCTAGTTCAAATTGTTATCTGTATCAGTCATAACAGTTACATTAAAGAAAGAACCAATGCCTCCTGTAGATGTTTACATTGCTGTATGTGATACTCTGACCCATTGGGACAATGTGCATAGATTACTTATTATACGATGCTGAATTTACAGTATATATTGTACTTACTTATGCAAAAACTTAATAAAAACGTTTAAAAAAGAAAAAAAAATGTCACAGCTAAGACTACCTTTTTAGAATGGTTAATAGATTATTGCGAAAGTTCTCAAGGGCAGGACTGTGGGACAGTTTAACGGAATATTAGAACATCTGCATACAATAATTATGGGCTACTGAGCCAGTTGCCTTCTGTGGTTATCAAGAGTTTGTAGCATTGTAAATTCACCACAGGTGGATGATGATTTGATAAAATCTATAGGCAATATATTAGTTTTGACCTTAGATAGATGGTCCTCTAAAACAGTCTAGTAACCCTCATTGTCCTATAACTATATATATATATTCGAAACGAAAACAAGAAGTATCTTTTGTTGCTGCACCTGTTAGAAATACTGAAAACACCTAGGACTGAACACAAACTTTATTTAATTAATACTTTAATGAATGTATGAATGGTCTATGAGAGGTTCACAAGAGCTCTAAACCACCTCAAAAGAGGAGCCACAGAGGAAGAAAGTCAATGTGGGCAATATGATTTCAATGTCTGTGCTCTGAACAGGAGGGAGGTGGCTGATAGTCCAGTCAGTTATCCACTTTTGCATAAAATGGTGCTTGATTATAGCTTTATTTCTCTGCCCCTTTTCGGTTTCTTAAAGAGTTTTTTATCATTCAATGGGTCAAAAACTATAACCTACTTCTGGCTATGGCTGACTATCCAACAACATAGGGAATAGAAGACAGATATAATAGTCGTTGGACATGGCCCTTTTTGCAGGGTCATCCCCAAACATTTTGCCTTTTACCCGCTACTTTTTGATGAATTAGTTTTTGTTGGCCTTAGGACTCTGTACACTTTATCACTGCTAACCAGCACTAAATAACTTTTGCTCTCTCCTTAAAGTATGGTAGAACTGGCTTATATCCAATTGGCATATTTAATTTACTTGCAAGTCCCTAGTGAAGTGGCACTACCTGTGATAGGGCTTGTATATTAAATGCTTCTAGTGGGTCTGCAACACGGATTGTGTCACCCATTTAAGTAGCCCTGGCAAAGGAAACCCTTTTGCCAGAATCAAACTTTCCTTTTTAATACATATAAGTCCCTACTAGGGTAGGTCCTGGACAGCCCAGAGGGCAGGATGCAATGTATTTAAACAGCAGGACATGCACTTTTAAGTTTTACATAGCCTGGTAGTCTAACGCTCTTACATTAGTTTTTCACTAGTGAAAGGCCTACCTCTTCCCATAGAATAACATTGGAATTAACTTATTCCATTTTAGAAGTGTAGTTTCCAAATGGGAACATGTAAGCGGTTCATATTTGGTATCTCTGGAATCGCAACTTAAGATCCTAACTTATGGTGAAGTCGGATTTTAAATTACAATTCTGAAAATGGCATTTATAGATAGTTTACACTTTCTTGCCTTAGCTATTTTTCGCCTGTAGCTGGTCTCTGGGTCACATGGACTTGTATTCCTCCTAACTACAAACTACGGGGAGCTTTGGTATGACTAGATGGCTATCACCGGCAGGATAGTAGGGAGAAGCTGGGCTTGGCCCCACTTACACTTGAATAGACTGTGTCCTGTCTCCAAGCAAAGGACTCCATATCCCCTGTAGGTAGTCTGGAGCCAGGGCCAAGAAGGCACAGCATCTGTGCACTTCAAAACGGCATTCCTCTAGAAGCTTCTCCCAACTTCAAAGGCACAACTTTGTATGAATATTGGGCTTCAGACACCAGCTCTTCAGTACACTTCTAGACCTGTGTATTCTCAGCCAGGAAGAAGGACTGCTGTGCGGCTGAAAGGAGTTCTACCTGGGAGAAGACCTGGACCTGCAACATCATCTTGGACCCAGGACCCCAGAGTGACCCAAAGGGCTAATCAGCTGGACTCCTGATCTGAGCCTCAGAGATATAAAATGCTCACCAACACCCTGCATCAGCCCCTGGACCCAGCGGCATTGAGTTCCTGAGCCCCAAGTGGTGCCTCTCAGGTCCTGGACCCTTGATGTTGCTCAAGGACGCTGAAATCAAGCTTTGGGGCTCTTCTGGAACAGGCCTGTTTGCACTGAGACCTCATTGCTTGCACCGCAGATCAGCTCTGTCTGCCTGACTTTTTGCCCTGGAGCATCGACTGCTCGTGGTGATCGCCAACGTGAAGCTCCAGCAACACTCGCCCATGACACTGGCTGACATTCTTTTGCGAATCTTTCTCTGCTCCTCGCAGTGCTCTTCAACGCGCACGGGACTCTTGGCAAGAGCTTGAGAGGGTAAACTTCAGTGGGCCTAATCTCGTGACTGTATTCCAGCTGGGCTGCATCTCAGTTGCCCTGTAAGTGTGACTTTTACCCGGTCCAGCACAACCTCTTTGAGTGGTGTTTACACTTTATTACTGTTTGAAGAGTTGCACAAATACTTTACACTGTGCCTCTAATTTAAGCCTGACTGCTCTGTGCCATGCTACCAGGGGGTTGAGCATAGGTTAATTTTTGGTTTGCTTGTGCCTTACCCTGACAAGCTTGACCGAGGCTTACACGCCAGTCAACCAGAAACCCAATTTCTCACATAGTTTATTTATATATATATATATATATATATATTACCTACTGGCGGTCGCGTGAGTTATAGTTGCCTACAGTAACTATAACGGGGGAATTTCATTGGTTTTTTATCAGTAAAATGTCCAGCTAACTATAACATGTGTGAAACCTATGGTTTTTTCAGTGAATATATATATATATATATATATATATATATATAGCTTTCCAAACGACCAAGTTTCCAAAGTCTGTGGCCCGTAGACAGGTGGCGAGTCAAACCGGGCAGGTCTCCCGGTGTAATTATTAAATAACTGTTAGAACTGTGTATTACTTATGTTTGCTGATAACCATAGTTAAGTTGTCAACATTGATCAGTCCTCTGTAATATATTAGGAAGTCAGGCACAATATAATGTATTTAGTGGGTAATCAGCCTAATACATTAGGGGCACTAAGCCGCCAGTATATTGATGCAAAAACAAAAGGTATCAAGTCTGATTCATCCCCGCTCAAGATATAAGTTTGATCGCCTGACTATATGTGATCTGTGTGTTTATCTTAATTTTGTCGAGCACTATTGGCCGTTTTAAGTAATTATACTGATTCGATCAGATTCACTTCTTGATGTAATATGATTACAGTTAGAGGACTATGGGTCTACAATAACGAAATATAATTGTACATGTTTTACATTCAATGTATGTCTGTATTGTCTATTCCAACTGATCTATTGAGTACAAAACATAACGTATTATTCGTTTTTGGACATTCAGACATGGCCGCCACATTTGCAGGTCGAGACCATTTGACAAACAGTAGTCTTTCTTTCATGTTTGTACCTATAAAGATTCCTTTGAAATGCACACGACTTTGTGTGAGCAAGACAGCTTGTCTGTCGAAACGCGTTACCGTGGTGAATAAATCTTGGTTTTCCCTGAGTGCGAGTCCTTCTTTGAAGAAGTTTGCAGCGTGTGATATATATATATATATATATATATATATATATATATATATATATATTCACTTAAAAAACCATAGGCTTCACACATGTTATAGTTAGGTGGATATTTCACTCGTAAAAAAACCAATGAAATTCCCCCGTTATAGTTAGTTCAGATAACTATAACTCGCGCGCCCGCAATCCTGCTCATGACGTCACATATTACATCACTCATGACATGGTCAGTGGCATCACTCATGACATCATCCTTGTGATAGAGTGGCGGTCGCGCGAGTTATAGTTATCTGAACTAACTATAATGGGGGAATTTCATTGGTTTTTTACTAGTGAAATATCCACCTAAGTATAACGTGTGAAACCTATGGTTTTTTAAGTGAATTTGCAAGGTTTTTTAAATGCTAAGTCATGTATGTATTTTTTTTATATATTTATTTTACAATAAACTACGTATTAAATTTTTATTTTTTTTATTCTTATGGTTTTTCACCGTGCGCGCACGGTGAGCGCACCCCGCGATTTAAAAAAAAATGTTTTTAATGTTTTTTTCTGCCTTCGGGGTCCTTCAGGAACCCCCTGACAAAGTCTAGGGGGTCAGGAACTCTCTACCCTGCCCCCTTTTCACGTTTGCCACCTTCCTTTTTCACTCTTGCACTGAAAACAAACAAAATGGCGGCCGACACTTCCTGATTTCGACCGTTTCGAACGTTGACTGACATGTAACCACCAATCAGAATTACGCTCGCGCACGTTAGGGTGCGCGCACAGTGCACGCACGGTGCGCGGCTATAGATATGTATGTGCTTTTAACTGCAATTTTCTCAGGAACTACTGAACAGATTGACACCATATATCCAAAAGGCACATGCCTGACCTGAGGACTACCTCTCTGCCAAATTTCAAGTAATTCTGTTCAGCCGTTCGGGCTGTACCTTCGACTAAAGGTCCTATGGGAAAATGCATGGGGAAAACGCGTTTTGGGACCCCCCCTCTTTTCTCGGCCCCCGCTTGACGAATCCCCCCCGAGACTTTCAGGGTAGGAGCTGAGCAGAGCGCCCCATTAGTTTTGAAAATTTCGCGAAGATTCTTCAACCGGTGCCAAAGTTATTCAAAATAGAATTTTGAGATTTCCTATGGAAACACGGTCCTAACTATAACTATCTACTGGCGACCGCCAGTAGATAATATATATATATATATATAGATAGATAGCTCTTGCCAGAGGGGCAGCAATTGCAGACAGAATGGCCTCTAGTGACACACCAAGGGCTGCACACTGCCTTGATCTGTGCACTCAGTTCAGACGACAACTTCATAAGGGCCAGAAATTCCAAGAGACACCTCAAGCGATGCCTTCTAAACCACCAACGAATAAGGCCATAGGCTCCAAAGAGCAGCTTCCAGAAACTCCTCAGTGACATTTCCTGTACCATCCAGTACTCCGTGAGGCAGTTGTAAGTAATAATATGGAGATCTGCCTTTTGAAAACAGGCGCCTTGTAATACTATCATTTGATTAGATTTTCTGGCAGCTTGTTGGGTTCATCAGAACCCTTCCTGAACTTGAATCTCCTTCTCTTTCTTCAGGACAACGTCGTACCAGATGTGTGGTGCTTTTCTGGGGGGGCAGCAGGGGTTTGAAGGATGAGACAGGAGTTGGGTGTAATGGGTTCCTGCATATTTTGCAAATATCCTTGAGTAGTCAGAGATCCCATCCTGATGGGTCTGGACCATGTGTGCCACATCTTGGTGACTTGGGTCCCAAATTTCTACACTGTCTCTCCACCCATTGACTGACCATCTTTAAAGCAGCCTGTTGTCTTATACCTTGTTGCTTTCAACGCAGCAACACCTTTGAGGCCCTGAAAATCCCATAGTGGGCAGCTTATTAAAAGAATGAGTGGTACCAAGGCTGATCTTTCCTTCTGCCGATGTACGTGGTCCTGTTAACACTAATGACACCAGTGAAAACGGAGACCTGGATCAGAGTAGCGTTGTATGCAGGCTGTGCGAACTGATGCACCAGGGTGTACGTTTCGGAGTACAATTTGTATGTAATGATCATTCTTTTTGACTTGTACGAACACCTCTTGCTCCCCTCCGTACAGTTATAAACACTTAGTCACCTAACCTCATGCAGCTCTTGTAGGACATGACCTTGTTAAACAGGCACAGCCTGCTTCCACTCCTTCACTTTTAAATGAGTGACATTGTGTGAGTGGCAGCCTCGAAACCTTAACTTTATCTTACTAAACATTTGTGAGAATTGTCACCTGACCGCTGCTCTGTGCACCAGAAGGAAAATGAATTGTTTGCGAGAGGCTGCTGTCTAAATGTGAGCTGTGGTTGAGCTGCAACAAGATAAAGCAACCTAATTCCTATAAAAGAATCCGGCTTCTAGGTCACCCTTGGCGGACTGGCACAAGCAGCAAATTATATCTCGGGGAGATTTGCTTGTGATACATAAACAGCCTCACAAAACAGCATTAGAGAGAAGAAACCATTCGAAAATGCCAACCAAGTTTCAGGGAGAAGGATGTAATGTAATGAAGAAAATGAAAACAGCTTGAACTAGGAACGTTGGGATCAGGAGTTAATAAAATATAGTTGTATAAGTTCCCTGATCACTCTTCCTCACTTGTGGCATTTCAGGAAAGTTGTGCTGTCCCAAAAGAGCAGCGGTGAGAATGAGGCAGACCGATGCTTGATGGTGTGCTATCTGCAAGACCCTTAGACATCGATCTTCTGCATGTGTACGCGGTTAGCAATGGCATGACACTCCATCCATAACGTGGGAATCTTTGAGGGAACCTTTTATGGCTTCATAGATGCCAACGACTTTTCCAGTGTGTATGTAAGGATATATTTCTGAACTTAGCCTACCCCAAAAAGTATATTGAGGACGGTGAGGATACCACAGCAGACTAGTTGGTGAAGCAACGCATTCGACTTTTGAAATGGTGGCATTAGTTAGCTTTGGCTTTCATTGCCCAACGTACTATCATTAAAACGATTATATTATCAAAGATCTGTATCTGAATTAGACCTTGCTATATTTAGGGTATAAGACGCGATGCCTGCACATATTTTTTAAAGTAGAGTTGTTGTCATCTCCCTACTTTTAAACGGTACTATTGGGCACTCTGTTTTAAACATGAGGAAACAACTCTCCCCCCCCCCCCCACACTCTGTGCATATTTTAGGTCATCAATACCCATTTCATAAACCTGTTTATGAATCACTGAAAAATGTTTTATTCAAGACCATGTGGCCCTTGTCAATAGCTCCTCAGTGTCCAGAGCATCTGTCGCACCCTTCTCCTTACTACAGATGCCCCGCTAAGAAGTACCCTTTACTTTATGGTGGTGACTGGGACCCCTAGGCTGGCGGTTTGGGGGCTGCTGAAGTTTACCAGTTTGGTCAATTGGCAGGCACTGGTATACTTAAATCATTTGAGACACTGTAGGCCGCACTTTTCCTTCCCAAATCTTCCTATTTGTGTATCTCCAGGCAAGGCATGTTATCAATCACAAACATATTTTGAATGCTATTAGTCTGCCTCACCTTCTGATCTGATTGATGTGGTCCCACACCAGCTCATCACAATGTGCTCCTTTTACTGTCTCTATCCATCACCATCCCTTGTAATTTAGCGAATTAAAGTGGCAAATGACTGGAACTTTTGGAGGCTGACATTCACAGCTGTCCTTGTTATGATGCATACCACGCTGTACGACTCCCGTACTAGCACAATTGCACTGTCATCTATCTCTGTTCAATGCTTGTCTGCCGCTTTCAGTGAGTTCAGTCCCCTAATGTCTTATGAGAAAACCTCACAATTTACATGTGATTTCTTCGTGTTCTCCTCCAAGCAGTCTTTGGCACCAGCTTTTTCATTTTCTTTAGCTATTCATGTCACATTGCAATTCAGAGTTATTCTTGCACTATCTGATCCTTAAGGTAAGCTTTGTCACCCCTTCTTATTGATTGTACTTGCTATTGGGCTGGGGGGTGTAACAATGTAATAACATTGCTACAATCCCCGATTCAGAGATTTCTGAAGATTGACTCTCTCCGAACCCTAGAGCCCAACAGCTTGAGGTTTGGCCCCTGACGTGCATGCCTTACCGGCAGGCAGAGAAATCACACAATATGCCGCGGCTCTCCTCCACCACTACAGGCTTTTCTTAGGCACCATTCTGATATTTGTCAGACACTTCCCGAGCCCTACCTACCTAAAATTTGTTTTTCAGGGTGCTAAAATGCCTTTTGATGAGATCTGTGTGTTGCCATTTATGAGTTTCTAACTCTGCTTTCCATTCCTTGGAGATGAGCGAAAAGAGGCTTATTCTGCTGGATAAGTCAGCAGGCAAAGGAGCTTAACATTCGGCTCCTGTCGGGAGTGGCCTAAGTTACTAAGATGGTGGGCACACTTTGGTAAAGCTCCCTCTCTCTGGCTCTTTCATCCAACAACATCTGTTTATATGTACACACATCATATTGTAAATTGTTCATTTTGAGACAGAAAAGGCAAACCTGACATTATTGGCTGGATCCCAACCGCCAATGCATACGAGATCAGTACAGAAAGGGAAGTTTTGGAGCTTGCTGCATTTAAGTACCTGAGGCTGACTGCTATAGGGAAGTGCAGCTGGAGTGTCCCATACTTGTTTGTTAACATGCGCCTAGCGGTATCATGGGGAAGCTTGGATGCAAAGGAAAAGGCTTCCTACTTGTGTGAAGACAATTGCTCATTTTATGGGATGGTCACAGATGGCATAGATCCCCGGGCCTCCTCTCCACATGTTATCTCAAAGGACATCCAAGATATAAGCACCTTCCTGGAAGCGAAGATGAACAAGGTGGGAGTGGCCATAGCCGTCCTCTATCAGGATCTCCAAAATGAAGTAAATCGCGTCACTGAAGCTGGGGACTAAATCTCACCTATGATCTAAATTGCCAAACCTATGGAGACTACCAAGGAAGGAAGAGGCAGACGAGAGAGCATGCTGCAACATCAGACTTTTGGGAGTACCAGAGGGAGTGGAAGGATCCTGGCCCATGCAATCTCTAATCTCTTTGCTCAAGGCCTGGGTCCCACTGGCGGACCCATTCCCATGCTTTAACATTAAATGTGTACATCAGGCATTACGTCCGAAGCATCTGAGGCGCATCACCTAGGTCGATGATAGCAAGAATCTTAAATGACAGGGCCTGTAATCTTCTCCTTCTTGCATTCTTTAAAATTGATGAATTTGTTTGACTCGGCCTCAATTATGCTATTCAATGCTTGTTCTTGAGTAGCAAAGATTTTTTATGGCAGTCATACAGACTCTCTAAGTCCTGCAATTCGGCTACATGTTGCGGCACCCAGTCATATTTAAACACCCGTGCATTCCAATTGTTCAAGAGGGTAGCACCAGTCCCACAGATTGGGGCATGAGTGATAAAACTGCTGAGATAGGAACTCTCTCTGAGAATCTCAGTGCAGCATTCACTGCAGTTGTGCCTAAGCCTGGGACCACTCTTGATATACATGAACCCTTCTAAATGATTTCCCTTATTATTGAGTCTGTTTACCAAAACCTTGGCCATTATACTTACCAAGGTGATAAATACCCTAGTACATTCTGGTCAAAATGGCTTTATGCCAAATCAGACGACTAGACTGAACCTACAGAGATTGCTCTTTGTGTGTGCTCTCAGGGTTTCAGGCCCAATAGCTTTTATACTAGTGAATGTCAACAAAACATTTGAATCTTTTAGTTGCGGATATCTGTTTAGAAACCGCCATAGGATAAATATAGGCCCTTACCTTCTGTCCTATTTAAGACTCCTTTACGCCGGATCTGCTGCTAAAGGGAAAATACATGAAAGTGTATAATATCTGTTTTATATAGAATGTGGGCCTGGGTTCACTGGGATGGACTGGTGCAGAAACCTGATTGGGGAAATTATATGGACAGCCAGGTTTCTCACTGTGGGCATTAACATACTCCTGTTTGTTAGATACCCGCACTGGGCAGGTGAGAGGCTCCTGAAAACACTGAATATCTTCAGCAGTTCTTCAAGGCTGGTTTCCAAATGGGACAAGTCTTTGATCTGCCAATTGTACAGTTAGGACTGGTCACTTGCCAGGCGATCCCGACTGAGAGAAACTACAGACCGCCTTAATTACCTTGAGATACATATCACACGTAATCCACAAAGATGCTGGAATTGAATTTGATGCCTGTATATTGATTGATCTGCATAGTGATCTCAGCAGATGGAATTGACTCCCAATTGGTACCCTAGGTATGTTGGCCTTTATAAAATAGTAGCTCTCCCTTGCTGATTAGGTGTTCCTCAGAATTACCCACTTAACATGCCCATGTGGTTCTTTTAAAAGATACTTGGGGCCTGACTTAGAAGTCGGTGAACGGGAGCACTCCGTCACAAACGAGATGGATTTCCTATCCATGGTATTACAATCACATTCTATCCTATGGGGATCGTAACACGGTGGGTAGGATATCCGTCACGTTTGTGGCAGAGTATTCCCTCCGCCGACTTCTAAATCAGGCCCTTGCATATTCTTGTGCTATTAATTGGAGCAGTGGTACACCACAGGTAGCCTGCGACCAATACCTTCAGTCAGTATATCCTGGGGTACTGGTCATGTCAGATATAACTATATTACTGGGCATCCTGCTAGTAGTGATCAGTGGTTGGTTCTTTGGCCAGAAAAAGAGTGCTTTACATCTAGAACTTAGTAGGCTTAATGTGAAAACCCTATTAACATGTTGGCTGGTAGTCCTATACCGACATGCCTCCCTCTAGAGTCATGCTAAGTTGCTGGAATAAAAGTCTCAAATGAATAGGAGTGAATTGTATGCGGAAGCAGGGGATAAACTTATAGACGGGTACCCTGCTGACCTGAACTGTCCAAATTACTGGTTTAAATAAGTGTCACTACATCAGTATTTCCAAATTGGGGAATATTTGGGTGCCGGAGCATATGAAATCCTTCCAAGCATTCAGTGAAGAGCTCTCACTGCACAAATACCCAATACCTTCAAATACATCGTGCTCTTGAGACACACAAGTCAAGTCTAAATTCCATTTACGAAGTTAGCTAAATTTGCCATTGGAGGATTAGACGCTAAGGGCATTGCCACATAATAATACCCTAGTCGCTAATGAAATGACTGTATAGAGTTCGTCTGACCTTCATTGTATGTAATCCTTTTTTTTAGTTCTACTTAAGTACACTGGTTACCAGTTTATCTTATCTGACTTTATCTTCTTCCCTATAAATTTCAGCTCTTGTCTCAGGCTCAAATCTTTAGAGTCTAATGATGATCCCACATCTCTGAAGGGATCATTATGTCATCGACTGTAGCGCTGACAGTTTAAACTTTTTGTATTAGATATAAAGGGCCTGTTCTGTTCTTGTACATTGGATATGCACAATATTTAACTTTATTACACGTGTATCACACAGTAGCGGCTGCCAGGATGGAAAACTGGTGTGGCAATAATAAATAAATGTAATTAAAACGTACCTGCTTCCT
The DNA here is from genome assembly GCF_964204655.1 of Triturus cristatus. Taxonomy (NCBI): domain Eukaryota; kingdom Metazoa; phylum Chordata; class Amphibia; order Caudata; family Salamandridae; genus Triturus; species Triturus cristatus. The sequence goes on from NC_140593.1 coordinate 341,027,513, forward strand.
TGTCGCCTGCCACCTCAGTGGTCACAGCTCTTCTGATCACAGGCTCCCAGACTCCCCTGCACTAAACAAGAAGCTGTTCTGATGCTGGTAATACTATTACACATCATGAGAGCAGCGTCAGGATTGGGCGGAGCAGGCTGGTTTTATGATCCAAGAAGGACTGGGAGCCTGTGCCAGCTTCTCTCCATGCACCAGCCTTGAGAAACCTAAGCGCACATGACAGTTTGGCCGTCCTAAGACTGCCGGCCAAACCCTCATGCGCACTTTCAGTACCCACCACTTGCAGTGCCCTCCATGCGTGCCTTGGCCCTGCCCCCAAGACTCGGCGTGGGCTCCTGTTATAAAAAATAAAATGATAATAAAACTGCTTTAGTATCATTTTATTTTACTGGATTTGATGCTGCTGAGGCAGTGGGGCGATGCTCCTCCGCCATAATACAGGAGCCGCCGCTGGTATCACGATAAAGAGAGCACGGAGCACGTTTTTCCACTGCCACCCATTGTGTTGTTGGAAAAAAAATCTTTGTATTTTATGACAAAAGCTTTTTTGTTTGTGATTAAGTTCCATTTGGTTTCGATATTAATTTTTTCTTTATTGATATATTGGGGACCACTGTTCTTGTACTAACTATATCCGAGAAAGCACATTACCCAAAATCTATTTTGTTCCAGCTAGAACTTTTGCCAGCTTCTTTATGCTCGTGTATGCACACGTCGCTAACTTCTACATTGTCCTAGAGATGCAAATTCCCAATTTTCGGAGCATGCCAATTTTGTACACAACGCCGGTTTCCATAATTCACCAGCACAAATGAGCAGGGTCCATAAAACCTCAGTATAATAAATGCATTGCCAGTTTCCACAGTAGACACTTCACGTTTTGAGGATGACCCAGCATGCATGCATTAGCATTGCTCATAATCTCCTTGTTTGCACACATTGCCTAATTGAATAATGGGCTCCTTTGCATGCATTACTCTACCATAGTGCCCCACTTTGGGACTGCTCTTCGAAGCAGGCAAACGAACAGTGTAGTGCCTGCGTCCCAACCACGCTGCTACTGCTCACTGCATATATAAAGGAAAGGGACATTCTTCTCATGCATCATACAGAAGTGTAATACAGTAGCTGGAGTTCTAATAAGGAAGGGGCTCACTCCTATATATTATAATACATTAGGGTAAAAAGCTCTGTTTTCCCCACTCATGCATTATTTAGAAGCATGCTACAGATGTGGCAGGAGTAAGCCGGCCATTATTCTCAAGACAGCATTAATTTAATTTCTAAATCATGATTATAATTTTGCAAGGAGGAAGATTTATTCGCACATTAGCTTTTATTGAGATCAATGTGATTCATAGATGGCCTGTTTAGCAATATACACAGCTGACAGGTCACTTAATTAGATTGAGGGGTTTTTCCTGCTCTGCTAATGTGGACATCAATAAAAAAATGAATATAATATCATACAGCAAATACTAATATTTGTTCTTGACAAACACTTGAACAAGTCAGCGGATGTAGATTTAAAATAGTAAGCCAATACCGCAGTCACTTTACATGCATATAAATATAAAAATTCTTTTGTAGATTTACCCAACATTCACTTTTACTTTGTGTGTGTATATGCGGTGGACCAGCATTCCTTCTTGCTGATGCCATTAATGCCAGGGGGACTCTGAGTTGAACCACTTTCGGCTGGTATCACCCCTTCGTTGGGTGTGGAACTTTCCCCTTTGGCTCGTGCACGCTGCCTGCGTCGTGCACGCTGCCTGTGAAGGGGTCTACGTAGACGGAAGTATTTCAAAGACTGGTATTTCGGCCATGAGAGAAATAGCCAGGCGTTATGATTTGTTTTTGCTGTACCTCTGTTTGTAAGAAAATGCTGCACGCTTTTTCCTGCTTTTTCCTGTTATGTTTAAGGTGTGATGTCATTGTGCCCGAAGTGTTACTTGTGTAGCCATTATTAAGACTAATACAATAATAGTGGGGAAAGGAAAGCATCCCAACCATGACACCCTAGCCGTAACAAAGCACACTGTCTCGATGACCTAGAAAGTGGATACTGTAAGGAGTCTGCGCAGAACACGCAGCGTTCCCCGCGTGCTGGATAGTGTGAGAGGCCAGCGTCACGTTTATTTTAAAATCCAATAAGCCCACTTATAAACCCTCGCTCTGTAATGTATTTCGATTTTTATTTCCATTGATTAAATCTCTTTCAAATGTTAGCCCAGATATTATACCTGTCCATTGTGCGCCTCATTATACCAGGGCCGGGCGAATTAATTCTTATATATGTGTTATTAAATGTCGCAAACCTAGCCGGACGGCAGCAGAGTGCTGTGCCAGAAGCATGTCAAGGGTGCCATTGTCCCTAATACAGGCATAGAAATTCGCCCCCTTTATCAATTGCTGGGTAGTAAGCCATCCATAATTGCTGTGTAGAGGGCTCTTAAGAACTTTAGGCACCGGTACCCCTGCACCACCGCATTATTGATGGCTACTCCTATACATTGTACAGGCTCCACAGCAAAGACACTGTCAATGTGGAGGAAGGGAGAATGTCTTGTGACCAGTCCTGAATAGCCTGCAATCTTCTTACCCATGCATCTCTAATAAAACAGCCAACATGAGTTGTCGTTTTTGTGGCCGTTGTTGGCCGCAGTTTTATTACCATTATATGTATAATCATCTCTTCATTTTTACAACACCCTGGTCTTTGTCAAAATAAGTTGCCCCCTCCCACTGGAAACCCAACTGGTGGAAGCTAACCGGATGAACCGGGAGGTGGCAGAAAACGGACTCGATGCCGGCTTTTGCCATGAGGGCTCTTTGGCCTGATGCCCTTACTGAGTCAATGGCATCATCGACCATAGCGTAACCCACTTAATATGCCTCAGAGATGATCTCGTCGTCAACTGCCATCCCTTCTTGGAAGGAGAGGTGGTTAATGAGCCTAAACTGACCTGCCTCCTCCTTGGGAACTACCCCCAGGGGGGAAATTACCAATCCCTTCGGTACCGGGAGAGGCAGGGGACCTTCTATCCTACCAAGAGATTTTTCTTTCTCTAGTGTTTTGTGCACCACCTCTGGGTGCTGTAGTGTCGATTTTAAGTTCTTTGAGCTGCCCTGGGGTAGGGAAGCCTCAAATGGTATAACAAAACCTTCCTCAAAACCTTTCACTAGCAGGGCAGTGTCCTTCTTGTTGTGATATCTGTTGGCTAGCCGCCTGAGGTGCTGTGTGTTGATGGGGGACTTGGCTTACCTGTAGTTGTTCACCCCCAGCATCTGTACTAGTGCTTTTTCTTTTTCTCTTTTTTGTCCTCTCACTGCTCTTGCGTCTGCACCCTGCTGCTGGGTGTCCTCCCCATACGTGGAGCATATGTGCTGGAATTTGCAAGAGGCTCCCCATGTACACTCATTGGAATTGTACTTCCAGCAGATGGCCGCCGGCCTGCTGGTGGCTAGGGGTTTCCCTTTATTATGTTTTGGGTCTATGAAATGACTTGCCCTTCCTCCTGTAAAAGGAACCCCAAAAGGGTTGCTCGCTTTTCCTTGTCCATGTTCTAACCTCTTTTGCCACCATCATTTTGTGAATGAAACCAGACATGTCCGCCTCATTCCATTCCATTTCTGGGCATGTCTGCATTTCTAGTCTAAAGCCTTTGTCATATTCCAACCATGCATCCCCTAGGAATTGCCTATGTGCCCCGTGGATGTTGGCCTCATACAGTCAGAGGTCTGCTGCGCAGTGTGGGAACATTTCAACAATAATGCAGGCCTTGATTCTAAATGCGTCTTGCCAGTTATCGAAATTCCGTCCTTTTCGCTCCCTTCTCCTTTCCCTCCTGTCCTCATCTTTATCACAGTCCGGTTTAGTCCGTCTAATTGAATCTCTAACAAGGAGAAAATATCAATAAATTCTTTCCTCCATATCCTTTCTTTTACCGCTAAAGGGATAAGCCTCGTCAGCCCAGTGGCCCTTGTGGTCAATGATGTGGGACCTAGAGATGACCTAGTGTATGCATCTGGGGTTGGCCTGATTTCGTTGGGTCGTTTGCTGTGCCTGACCTGCCCCATGCCACTATGGGGGACCTTTTTCCCCCACTTCTAGTGCGTGACTTGCTCCTGCAAGTGTTACTGTCGAGAACAGCTGGGGTCTACCAGGTGCCATGGTAGCCCCGATATCCCCTCTTGAGGTTGGGAACCCGCTGTGCCTAGCCCCTGCTGGCCCAAGCCATCAAGCAACGAAGGAGATCTCCTGCCTGTGTTGTCGTAGCAAATTGTTCGTGAGCTGTAGCACTGCTACTCTCAGGCAGCTGTTGATCCTGCTCCTGGCCCTACCCCTTTGCCTTCAATTCCGCTTCAATCTCACTTCGGTGGGGGAGGCACGCCGTAGAGCTCTAGTGGACGCTATACAGCCCATCTTCTGCAGACCATGCTATGCGGCCAGGGCCTCCACGTGCACTGGGTAACTGTGCACCGGGCACCTACCCAGGATCGGAAGACGCGCTCATGGGGTGGAAGGTGAGGTGCCTTGGGGCTGGAGTGCGTTACCTTGGGCTGGTGTCTATGCCCCGCCTGCTGCCAGCAAAAGTGGGCTGCGTCGGCGGCTTTGATGTGTCTCTTCAGGTTGTGCCGCTTCACGGGGTCCTAAAAAAACATTCCTACGCACTGGGAGTTATCCCGTGACCACCCCGGCTCTTACGATGTCCTGGATATACACTCTTGGCCTCGATTCAGATGTTGCTCTCTACTCGGCAGGGGAGGCAGCGCAGGGTGATCCGGAGCTGGATGTGCCGGTTGCTGCGGGTAATAACAGGTATGGTGGGGTGGGCAGCCGATGATTGAACACAGTCCCCCTGCTGCAGTCCACACAGCCCTCGGCTATATGCCCAAATGCTCAGATCAGGACTGGTCTCCTCCGCACAGTCCTTGTGCCGGCCCAAAGACAATGCTTCGGCACCCCAGCTGCCAGGGCTCTGTTGTCTCCTTTCCGTAGGTAAGCAAAATAATGAAATTCCAGCTGTGCCATTCCCCTAGCTCCATGATGATATTGAGCTGTAGTGTGGGGAGCCTTAACCCCCCCTCCCAGTTTTACCACCTCTGAAGGCGGTTTCCCCCCAATGGGGGTTCGAAAAACACCTGCACCCCCCATTGGCCCAGCGGTTTGGCGCCTCTCTGGCGCACTTTCGGCACAAGGGGTAGCCCCCATTCACTTCTGAGAGCTTCACAGTGGCCCACACCGAATCCTTCCGGGGGCTCGGCAGCTGTTATGGCGCCGACCCTCGAGGCCCCTTTTGGGGGCGGCCTCGGCAATGCTGTCTCACCTCCTGCCAGGTAGCTGCACCAGGGAGGACAGAACTGGTTTTGGCTTGGCACAGACACTCTTTGCCTTCAGAGAACAAATGATTTTGCGGAATAAATATTGGGGGCCAGACTCCAGAACTTTAGATCACTTCTGGGAATCAAGACGAACCTTTGCCAAGGAGAGAAACCAAGAAAGCTGAAGGAAGAGACTTCCCCTGTGCTGTTTGCTGTTTGGGGTTGGCCTGCAGTGGTTACTTTTTGCCAAGGAAAGGAGAAAAGGACTTTGTGTGTATACTTTCATCATCTTGAGGAAGATCTCCAAGGGCTTGAAGCTGAGCTTGCCGCCTGTTCTGAAGTCTCAGGGACACAAAGACTTCACCACCCGCTCCCCCTGAACATCCTTGCTGGGAATACTACCTGCAGAGAGGTGCCTGCTGTTGTTTTGGGCCCTCTGGAGACGGCGTGTCGCCGGGAGCTGGAAGCACGACGCAACGAGGAAGAAGCGTGTCGCTGCCGCAGCAGTTGCCATCGTATCGCCGAGGAAGCGTGTCACCACTGCAGCTGTCCGCTGTCGCATCGCAGAAGTAGCGTGTTGCATCACCGGAGAAGCGTGATGCCGTCGCAGAGGTTGCTGTCGCATTACCGGAGAAGCGCGTTGCAGGGCCTGTTGTGGCTCAAGAAGCCATCCATTTTGCCACACGGCCGTCGGGCGTGCACACATAGCATCCAAGTTGTTGCATTGCAATAAAGACACCATTTTGTCGCATCGCACCGGATCATCGCATCCAGGTACCATATTGTCGCATTGTAACCGGAACGCAGTAAGAAACGGACGCATCACCTCCTCTCCGGTAAGAAAACGAAGCATCACCTCCCCTGCAGTAAGTAACCAACGCATCACCTCCCCCAAAGCAAGGAACCAACGCACCACCTTCCCTGCGACCCTTTTGTTTGTTTTGCGTGACGCATCCAAGATACTTTGAGAGTAAAGTGTTGCATTTACCATCTACATTGAACTAAGCTATTTCTACCACCTGAAAGTAATATTTTTGAATACAGTATTGTGAATTTTTGTGGTTTGGTCTTATGTTAAGTCTAGGTAAAGATTACTTATTTTTCTAAACTGGTGTGGTGTCCATTTGTAGTGTTTTCACTGTATTACTGTATGTGTTCACAAAGAGGTACTTACCTCTGCCAAATAGAGACCCCCATTTCTAACAGCCACTAAAGCTGCTGAGAAGTATCTAGGGTGTCACTTGAAGGTTCTGACATCTTCTGAATCAGAGCTTGTCTCGCATTTGGTCCCGGCACACCACAAATTCTCAGGTCCGTTGTTCACCCAGCAGCCTTCTAGAACACCATGCTGCAACCTTTCAAAATGCTACAGGCTCCCTCTGGTGTGCCTCAGCCCCTACGGACCTCAGGGGCCCGTAGTTGGATTGCCACTGGTGGCCCCTCCCTTTGGAATTGACTGACCCCTGAAGACCTGTTCCTGGGCCTATACCAAAGCTGATCCAGACTTCTGCTTTGGCCCCCACAGTCAATGCTATTTCTTTCAGTGCCAGCCCCTCTAATGCTGTGTCCGATCCAATTGCAATGACCGTTTCTGACCCAGGATGATGGCAGCCACTCAAGGCCTGTGTTGTGCTGTGTAATAACTAAGGTACAACCAGTTGTTCTGCAGCCAGATGTTCAGCCTTGACCTCTCCTCCACACCACCAGTACTATCAGTAGACAGAGACCCTCTTCAATGCTGACTCCAAGGTGATCAAGGGCATATCCAGTGATGCTCACAACACTGACCGTGACGAAGAGGAAAGTCAATCTGAATGCCTTTCCTTTAACCCCCCCCCCCCCCCCATAAGGAGTCAAAAAATATCAATGCTATTGAATGCGGTGTGCTTACTGGACAAGTATTTCAATGCCTTGCTGGCTATTCCAGAGGACCTCAGGAATTCACTGACCCAAATAATGCAAGACTGACAGGACGCTGAAAAGTATGTGTTGTCTGGAGGCGTGGAAACTACTGACTGCTTAGGCTTTTTGAGTGCGGCCATTGCAGTACTTAGAAAACACACCTGGATTTTATCAACCAGGTTTTCAGGGGATGCTGAGGCTTCCATTTTGGACATGCCCTTTAATGGATCTAGGCTGTCTGGAGAGAAGGCCAACTTGGCGTGCGAGTGATTAAAGAATAGCCATATAATAGCTCAGTCTTTGGGGTTATTTTCCCCAGCTAAAACATTTCACTAACATTACAGAAAGTGTAGGGGCTATTCCAGAGGCCTAGCTTACCGACAGCACCACCCTTATTAGCCGGTGCAGCAGCACATGCAGTCCTTTTGAGGCAGAGGGCGCAGGGGCGGCTGAGGCTATTCACATCAGTTGGAATAGCTATGGTCTGTCTTCCTCCATAGCTGCAGCAGTTCCTAAACTGGCTTTGCTTTGCATTACCAAGCCCACCAATAGTCCATAGAAAACAAGACCATATTTCCTCCTCAGCTGGTGATCCATCATTTGAAACTGGTGAGTCTTACAAATTGTTTAAAACGGCAGCTCCCTGCCTTTCATTCCCATTCCTTACACCACCAACACCACAGTGATTTTCGGTTGACCACCATCAAGTGGATACCAGACTCTGAGAGGAGCAAGAAGTGCAATTCACGCTACCTCCTCATCCCGGTGAAGGCCAGAGGGCTTAGGTCCGTGTTGGGTGCTAGCTATTAAATGCTTTTATGAAGAATGATGAATTAAAAAGGCACACTCTACCTCAGATCCCCTCTGCTCTAGGTGTTTGGTAGTAGATGGCATTCTAGGAGCTACAGGATACACATTTTCAAACACTTGTCCTGCAGCCACACAGATGTTACCTGCGATTCATGGTGGGGTCGGACCTTTTCCAGTTAGCCATGCTGTCCTTGAGCCTTACCATGGCCCCTTGGAGGTTCAAGAAAGTGATTGCGGTGGTAAAGGCTCATTGGGGATAAATGTATTCCCAGATCTCGATCACTGACTGCTCAAGAAGGGCTTGTCTCACTCAGTCAAAACCCACTTTTGGATGAAGACCGGTCTCTTAATCTCCTTTGGGTTTCCCATTAGAGTCATTGGATTCCTTTCATTAGAGCTATCCTGGGTATAGTAGCATTCAAAGCCTTTCAACTGCTGCAGCAATTCTGAGCATTCAGGTAATGATCCCGACACTTTGGGTTCATTCCTATGTTTCAGTTAATATTGTAAAGAGTTTCTTGGGCTCCTGACTTCAGTCATCCTACTCCTACTCATACTTTGCACCAGATGTGATCGCTGCAATGCAACCTACGATTTCAATGGGCCCAGCACCTCGGTTGTCTCTCCGAAGCTGTCCATCTCTCACAAGAGATGGCTCAAGACTCCACATAATGACAGACAAGTGCCAACCTGATCTGCGGCAGACCACGCTCCCTTCTCCATTCAGACTTTATGGTTGTGACAGGCACATTACGGATGGGGAGGATCATCTTGGGGAGTTGGAGATCAGAAGACTCTGGTCTTCAATGGCAAGCCAGCTCCACATTTTCCAGCCCACTAGTAGATTTTTGGGATCCCAGCTTTATACACATTTTACAGACAACAGATGTGGATCCATTGTCACATGTTTCAGAATCGTTTTGGTTTGGTTCCCGATCAGATGTCATTCAGAGGCTGCTATCCATACAAACCTCTGCTCAGTAGCCCACGGTTGTTGCAATTAAATGTCAGCATTCCGTATGCCAAGGCTGTCTAGCATTCAGTTCACCTCATTCCTCTTTAATCGACTACCAGACACTCCCTATACCTTTATCTCACTCTTGCAGGTCCCTGCTTTCTCCTTTTGGGATAGTTTTTGCCATCTTTCTCTTCCTCCGTCTGTCCTCTGTCTTTTTCCTTACAATCAGCAAATGACTTGTATAGAAAAATAAGTGCCGGTCCCCAAAAGAAAGTGCTGGTGACCCTCACTGGAAACCACTGGCTCAAATTATGCACTACTTCCTGTAAAGTGATGTTCCTCACAAAAGGTACCACTGTGGTTGGCTCAAAGCAGGAGTACCGAGAACAGGGACACAAAGATGTGAATTCTCTGCATGTGGCTGTCATCATCCTTCCAGAAGTAATATTTGGAGACAAACAAAATGGAAGGTCTGGCCTAGAAACTTCCCTTTGGAGGGACAACACACACTGCAGTCCCACCCTACCTTTACTATAAACAAAATGTCAGTGCTCAGAAGAACCAAACATCAGCCAATCATGGAATTTTCAAAGGTAGGCCTGACTCCATCCCCCTCACTTCATTGTCTAGATTGCCACCGTCTAGCTACAGGAATGCACAATACACTTCCACTATTATCGAAAGCTAATCTCATCCTCCTCCTTGTGCCGTACTAAACTTGGGGCATACAAAATTGATCCCACTGCTTTTAATTCTCAGACACACATTCACACAGAGTCCTGCTACCACACATCGACCACACGCTCACATAGTCAACATACAGATGGAATGGGGTACTGAACTTCACATTGTCATGGACAGGCCTAAGTCTCAGCACACATGCTAGATTAATATATATATATATATATATATATATATATATATATATATATATATATATATTACCTACTGGCGGTCGCCAGTAGGTAGTTATAGTTAGGACCACGTTTCCATAGGAAAACCTCAACATTCTATTTTGAATAACTTTGGCGCCGGTCGACGAATCCTCGCGAATTTCTCGAAATAGGTGGGGCGCTACGCTCCGCTCCTACCCTGAAAGTCTCGGGGGGATCCGTCTAGCGGGGGCTGAGATAAAAGGGGGGTCCCAAAACGCATTTTTCCCATGCATTTTTCCATAGGACCTTTAGAACGAGCTACAGCCCGAACGGCTGAACAGAATTACTCAAAATTTGGCAGAGAGGTAGTCCCTAGGTCAAGGAAGTGCCTTTTGTAGGTTTGGTGTAAATCTGTTCAGTAGATTCTGAGAAAATAGCCTTTAAATCAATATATATATCTGAGCCCGCTTACGGTACGCTTACCGTACGCTTACGGTAAGCGTACGGTGGCGTGCGCGAGCGCGATTCTGATTGGCTCTTAGATCTTAGTAAACATTCGAATCGGTCGAAACCAGGAAGCGGCGGCCGCCATTTTGTGTATTTCACTCTGAAAAAAAAGAGTGAAAACAAGGAAAGGGGGCAATGAGGAGAGTTACAGACCCCCTAACATTTGTAAGGGGGTCAAAGAAGGACAGAAAAGTACAAAAAAAACATTTATTGATTTTAAAAAAAATCACGGGGTACGCGTACGGTAAGCTTACGGTAAGCGTACGGTAAAAAAATAAAAAATAAATAAATGAAAAGCAGATTTAAGAGTTTAGATATTAGGGGGCTCTAAAAAGAGCCGTTGTGTTTATGAAGTGATTTTTTAGTGGTACCTACAAGTAAGTACCGATGCAGAGTCTAAGGTTCAAGAGGAAGACTCTGTTCCCTTCATCATTGAAGTGCACACCATCTCCTCTATAAATGTCTTGCATGTCATAACGCAAGTTGTTGTGGTAAATGGCACCCATACCATAGTCACGGAGGAAAGCAGAAACAGATTTGTTGACGTGCTTTCTTGCTTTGTCAATCTGTGGACAGAAATGATTGGACCAGTTCCATTTTTGCCTTTGGCATATGTTGGAAAACACAAAGGCAGTTTTAGGGAAAAGTGTAAACAGTTGTGCAAAGGTGTCCTTCATAAGCATTTCCAGACCTACCCCAGTCAAAGTGCCTAGGTCATTGCCACCACAGTGCACTATTATGAGGTCAGGGTGTTGGATTTGAATGAAGGATTTCACCAATGGCATCAATTGGTGCCACTTTAACCCTCTCTGACCAATCCATTTAATGTCTACATTTGGCAAAGCAAGGTCTCTCACCATACCTGTTTTCTCTGCAAACTTTTCACTCCAGAAGACATAGCTGTGCCCTACAATCCACACTGTGAACATCTTCAAAGGAGAACTGGATGCACTCAGGAGGTGTCTTTCAGTAGAATGGCAATATGAAAAGAAAGACAGTTTGGAAATGGAAGCATACATATTTTTTTCAAAACAAAAAGAACTGATTGGCTGTTTCATACCATTCTAGAATAAAAACTAGGCTGTATGTGTAAATTAATAGAAGCATGTTTTGTATTGGTAAAAAAAAATGTGTAACCAAAGAACAGTACTATGGATTTGCTGTTAGGTTTGAAAAGTCACGCACTCTTGCTCTGTGGAATTGAAACATTGTTTGGCGAACTTCTGACCTAACTCAACACAGCAGTGTTCCATGAGCTGTTGCTATGGTAGCAGGCAGAAGTCAAGTTGGGGGAAGGGTACTAGGCAGAAGTCAAGTTGGGGGAAGGGTACTTTTGGAAAAGGGTTGGTTTTCAACCAATAGAAATGTGTGATTACATTTGAAAAAAAGGGGGAAGCACTGAGATTTGAAACTTACAAGTATATGTGTGGAAAAATAGAGGGAAAGTTTGCCATTATCTGGTTCTGCTGAGAGGAGAGAGGTGAACACAACAGAGATCCTGGCTCTGATAATCTGCTGTTTGAGTGTCACATTTCTTTCACAACTAACTAATTTTAAAGGTGAGTTTACAGTTTGAGAGGGGATGTATGTGGTAACTTAAGAAATGAATAATAGAAATGGAAATTGTTTTTGTTGTAGTTACACATGGAGGTTTCATAATGTGTCAGTCTGTAAAAGTGATTTTCACTTGCCCAAAAAAAAGAGCAGTAAGTGTGCTTTCAAATTGGCAAAGAAATTTCGTTTTGTGACTAATGTGAAAACATGACTCTGTGTGCAGAGAGGAATTATAGGCAGAGATTTATTGCGTATTGCTCTGGTGATTTCACAGTTGCATTAGATGGAAAGGGGGAGCGAATTTTTGGAGGAAGAAGCAGAGTCTTAGCACACACCCAGCTGCTTTTCATGTAGAATCATGCACAGAATTTACAAGCGAGTGGGGTTTTCAGGTTTCAGTCTGTAATGCAAATACATTCAGCATCACTAAGGCTGGTTGCCCTTGCTGGAGTGTAGGCAGTCACCGAGAATACACATGGTGGTGGTCTGAAAAAACAGTTTGGACATGTGCATTTAAATAAATCAAAAAAAGTGGTTTCATAATGTGTCAGTCTGTAAAAGTGATTTTCACTTGTAAAAAGTGATTTTCACTTGCCCCGAAAAAAAAAAGAGCAGTAAGTGTGCATTCAAATTGGCAAAGAAATTTCGTTTTGGGACTAATGTGAAATCATGACTCTGTGTGCAGAGAGGAATTATAGGCAGAGATTTATTGCGTATTGCTCTGGTGATTTCACAGTTACATTAGATGGAAAGGGGGAGCGTATTTTTGGGGGAAGAAGCAGAGTCTTAGCACACACCCATGTGCTTGCCATGTATAGTCATGCACAGTATTTACAAGCGAGTGGGGTTTTCAGGTTTCAGTCTGTAATGCAAATACATTCAGCATCACTAAGGCTGGTTGCCCTTGTTGGAGTGTAGGCAGTCACCGAGAATACACATGGTGGTGGTCTGAAAAAACAGTTTGGACATGTGCATTTAAATAAATCAAAAAAAATGGTTTCATAATGTGTCAGTCTGTAAAAGTGATTTTCACTTGCCCCGAAAAAAAAAGAGCAGTAAGTGTGCTTTCAAATTGGCAAAGAAATTTCGTTTTGGGACTAATGTGAAAACATGACTCTGTGTGCAGAGAGGAATTATAGTCAGAGATTTATTGCGTATTGCTCTGGTGATTTCACAGTTGCATTAGATGGAAAGGGGGAGCGAATTTTTGGGGGAAGAAGCAGACTCTTAGCACACACCCATGTGCTTGCCATGTATAATCATGCACAGTATTTACAAGCGAGTGGGGTTTTCAGGTTTCAGTCTGTAATGCAAATACATTCAGCATCACTAAGGCTGGTTGCCCTTGCTGTAGTGTAGCAGTCTGGACATGGGCTTTTTAAAAAATCTGAAAAGTGGTTTCATAATGTGACAGTTTGTAAAAGTGATTTTCAGTTGCCCAAAAAAAAGAGCAGTTAGTGTGCATTCAAATTGGCAAAGAAATTTCGTTTGGGACTAATGTGAAAACATGACTCTGTGTGAAGAGAGGAATTATAGGCAGAGATTTATTGCGTATTGCTCTGGTGATTTCACAGTTGCATTAGATGGAAAGGGGGAGCGAATTTTTGGAGGAAGAAGCAGAGTCTTAGCACACACCCATGTGCTTGCCATGTATAGTCATGCACAGTATTTACAAGCGAGTGGGGTTTTCAGGTTTCAGTCTGTAATGCAAATACATTCAGCATCACTAAGGCTGGTTGCCCTTGCTGGAGTGTAGGCAGTCACCGAGAATACTCATGGTGGTGGTCTGAAAAAACAGTTTGGACATGTGCATTTAAATAAATCAAAAAAAGTGGTTTCATAATGTGTCAGTCTGTAAAAGTGATTTTCACTTGCCCCGAAAAAAAAAGAGCAGTAAGTGTGCTTTCAAATTGGCAAAGAAATTTCGTTTTGGGACTAATGTGAAAACATGACTCTGTGTGCAGAGAGGAATTATAGGCAGAGATTTATTGCGTATTGCTCTGGTGATTTCACAGTTGCATTAGATGGAAAGGGGGAGCGAATTTTTGGGGGAAGAAGCAGACTCTTAGCACACACCCATGTGCTTGCCATGTATAATCATGCACAGTATTTACAAGCGAGTGGGGTTTTCAGGTTTCAGTCTGTAATGCAAATACATTCAGCATCACTAAGGCTGGTTGCCCTTGCTGTAGTGTAGCAGTCTGGACATGGGCTTTTTAAAAAATCTGAAAAGTGGTTTCATAATGTGACAGTTTGTAAAAGTGATTTTCACTTGCCCAAAAAAAAGAGCAGTTAGTGTGCATTCAAATTGGCATAGAAATTTCGTTTTGTGACTATTGTGAAAAGAAATGTAGTAATATATTTAAATACAATAAAGGAATTTTTTTTTAGTTTTTTTCAGGTATTGCTGAAGAGCAGTGAACAAAATTTAAGATGCCTACAAAATCCAGAGTTCAAAAAACGCTAAAAAAAAAACTATATTTGAAGACAACTGGAGGACCAAAGTTAGTAGAAGATGCTCATGTTGGGAAAAAGAAAAAATCTTCTGGTAAGCAGAAAAAACAATTTCTTAAAAATATATTCAAAACAAGGAAAAATGTACAAAATGTCTGTACTGGAAAGAATGTTACGAAACGAACAGAACAGGAAAAAATTGAGAATTTAGTTAATGCAAATATACCTTCTGCAACTGAAAAGATTTACATAAACAGAAAAACAGCGTTTAAAGAGATACGTAGAAAAATGTTTCAGAGAAGAGTTATGTCCAATTTGATAAAGGATGTGAAGAAATATAAGCAAAAGGCAAAATATTACAAGAGAAAAAAAGAAATTGAAGCCATTGCAGCAAAGGCATTAGAATTAAAAAGGAAACTATTCATATTAATTTTGAATAGGATGCGTACATTAGACAAAATGGTTAATGTACTGAAATCACATAGCAAAAGGAAAAGAGTAGTGAACAGAACAAACTTTTGTAAAGTGTTTTTAGGAAAGTGGATGCATAGTTCAAGTAGTGAACCTTTTTTTAATGAAGAGAGCTATTTTCAAAGTAATAGTTTGCTGCATGCAGTTGACACCAGAGGTCGTTCATACGAAGTAACAAATGGTTGCATAATGGAGAAGGAGATAATGGTTCCAAGAGATGAGGTACAAGTGATGGCAGATGAGGCAATGGGGAGACGTCCTAAAGCCCCAGTGTACACTTGGAATTGTAGTAGTATTTGCACTGTGCGTCAGGAATCTATTGACAAATTTCGTGAGTTTCTAAGAGAATATAGTAAAAAAAGTGTAAAACAGAAGATTAAGGTGCTTCAAAGTCTGGATCCATGCAGAGTGAGAGAGAATACTGGTTTGCAGGGTCATTCTCTGGCTTGTCTATCTAGAAAAGTGTGCAATAGTGTTTTCCATCATTTTAGGATGCTGGCTGTTCATCATACTGAAATGAGAAAGTTTGTGAGACGGTTGTATTTTGCCAAAAGTCCAGCAATAAAGTTAAATGAATTGAATAGGGCTCTGTTCCGAGGAACAGTATCAGATGTAGAGAAGGTTGTTGATGAAATTCAGTTTTGTTACTTTGGTCCTGAACAAAACAGTGCAGAGAAGGACACAGTAAATGAGGAAGAAGTGGAAGAGAATGTAGAACCCTCTGTAAGTAACACATTTAATGATCACATAACAAAATTTGCAATAGTCTCTAATGAAAAACCAAATTTTACTTGTATTTGTTGCCGCAGAACTCATTATAGAAAACAAACTAGGAATGTTGATCTCTACAGAAAGAGTGAAAATGAAGATAATTATAAGTGGAAGGATTTTGCCACATATATATTTCTAGAAAATTGTTTTGAATTGGGTGAAGATCAGCGTATTTGTAAATACTGTTACAACAAGTTAGAGGAAAATAGAATGCCAACCAGAGCTGTACATAATAATTTAGAATTGGATGCTATTCCTGCTGAACTTTCTGAATTAAATACATATGAGTCTATACTCATTCAATGTGTTCATCCGTTCCAGACCATAGTACGTATGGAGCCCAAAACTGGTAAATTACCTCCTTCAGATTTACTGAGAGGTTTAAAAGGTAGAGTGGTGTATTTGCCCTTGGATTTGAAAAAAAATATGGAAACTATTGATGCGGATACTTTGGAAACTGAACCATTAATTATTCTGGTTAATGGTGTACCTACAAAGAATAAGAAGATTTGGCAGGAGCTGGTAGATGTGCGGAAAGTACAAAGAGCAAATTTGTATTTGAAAAAAAATAACAAATGGTATGAATCAATTTATATAGAAGAAGAAGAAGAAGAAGAAGATTTACAAGAAGACACAGAAATACCAACTGGACAAATTGAAAAAGTGGACAAGTCAAAGGAAGAAGAAATTTATGAACATTTTAGCATACATCCTCTTCATTCGAAAGAAGTTATGGGAGACAATATTGATCTCTTTCAGATGAAGAAAGCAAAAGGAAGTCCCGTGAGTGTATGGGAGGAGAGCTTGGAAGCTCGATGTTTTCCCCAGCTGTTTCCTAAAGGAAAAGGAGGACGATACGATGAACGTCCAGAACAGATTCCAGCTTCTGAGTATCGGACTACAAGACTATATGCTGAAGATCCCAGATTTCGACAAAGTATTCCTTATTTGTTCCATCTTTTATTTGAAAGCGACTTGTCTGCACTGTCTTATGCAGTAAATCACATTTTAAAAAGTGGAGTACATTTACAAAATGTGTCTGCTAAGGATTTTATGGAGAAAGTGCAGCACCGAGATGATCATTTGGAAACACAACTGATCAATCTGATGGCTTGTCAGCGTGGGACAAATGAATATTGGTACCGACGCCATGGTGAACTAAAATGCATGTTACGGAATTTAGGAACACCAACATGGTTCCTTACCCTAAGCTGTGCCGAGTACGCTTGGGATGATTTACTGGATTTTCTACGAGAGGCCAATTCAAACATTAAAAACATCGAATACAAGACAGCAGGAGAACTGTGCTCATTGGATCCGGTTAATGTTTGCAGATATTTCAATCATAGATTTGAGGCTATGATGTCCTTCATCTGCAATAAAAAAATCCACCCCTTGGAGAAGTAGTGGATTTCTTTTGGAGAAAAGAGTACCAGGCAAGAGGTGCTCCTCATATTCATTTGCTGTTGTGGATCAAGGATGCCCCAAAGTTTGGAACAGATGCTGATGAAGCAGTGTTATCTTACATTGAAGAATATGCAACATGTGCTATACCAAAAAGCACAGAAGAGAACAAGTTAAAGGAGCAAGTTTTACGTTTCCAAAGTCATCGGTGTGGAAAATACTGTCGACGGAAATACAAGAGCAAAGAAAAATACTACACTAAATGTCGATTTGGATTTCCTAGACCTGTTCTTTCAAATGGAAGAGTCAACAGTTTTATGTCAGCTGTGAGACATACTGTCACAAGAAAATCACCTAAGAATACCTACAACCTAAAAAGAAAAGAAGAATCAAAAAATATAAATGACTACAACCCAGTCATTTTATCCATGTGGAACGCTAACATGGATATACAGTATGTAGCTGACAATTCCATTGCTGTTGCTCGATATGTAACGTCTTACATTACGAAATCAGAAAAAACAGAATTGAAGGAAATGTGGGAAGAGATTTCTCACGAGAAGACTGTCAGTAAGAAGCTGTACAGTTTCAGTTTGAAGATGTTATCGCATCGAGAAATTGGATCCTACGAATGTTCAGATAGGTTATCTTCTGCAAGTCTCTACTCGAAGTCAAGAAGAATAATTTGGGCAAGTTTAGGCCTTGCAGCAATGAGAAATCGGGTACTGAAATCTGTAGGAGAAATTGAATATTTGGCCGAGAATGACCCAGAAAGTACAGATATTTTGAAAACAAACATGTTGGACACATATTATCCCAAGAGAAGTCAACATCTGGAGAACATGTGTCTCTATGAAGTGCTGCAGAACTACATTTATTCACGGAAAGCCACAGAAGACATCAATAATGGAAAATATAAAGTCGTTGGTGAAGAAGGATGTTTGGTGAAGCAAACAAAAGGAAGTTTGATAAATCACCGGAAGCTGAGTTGCGACACTACTGACAAGAAGGAATTTTACTACTTGGCTCTTTTACAGTTGTTTAAACCATGGCGTACAGAGGATGAACTACTGGGAGAATTCCAGAGCTATGAAGATTCTTTTAATGCTTGCAAAGACAGCATACAATGCAGTACATTCTCAACTTATCTGCAAATGTTAAATGAAGAAATTGATCAGGAAACTACAATTGCAGCAGAAATCGCTAGAGATAGTTCTCAGGACAGCCAAAGTTCAGGAACACTCAGTCAAGATCCCCTAGGACAACCAATCATTGAAAATGAAGCATCAATAGCCATGAATGAAGTGGAAACGGCTATGAATCAAGCTCAAGAAGAATTTATAGACTTAGAAAATTTGGAAAGACAACTGAATCAAGAGCAGCAACAAATTTATGAAGAGATCAAAAACAAAATTGATCACGGATTTCTACATGCAAAAAAACAGTGCTCATGCACATCATTTCATCCAATCAGGATGTATGTAAGCGGACAAGCTGGAACTGGAAAAAGTTTCCTAATAAAAGTCATCAGAAGTTACCTACAGCAAAAAACGGATTCTACTTTGTCTTGTGTGGTTACTGCTCCAACTGGGTTAGCAGCATATAACATAAAAGGAATCACTTTACATCGTTTGCTAATGTTACCAGTGGAGCATGAGAACAAAATACAATTCAACAAGCTAACTGGAGAAGCATCCTTGGAAGTTTCAAGAGTATTGAAGAAGATGCAAGTTCTCATTATTGATGAGGTGAGCATGGTGTCAAACTTAATGCTTGCCTTTGTGCATTTAAGAATGCAGCAAATTTTGAAGACAGACTATGACATGTTATTTGGTGGAAAACACGTCATAGTTTTTGGAGATCTTCTGCAGCTTACTCCAGTTAAAGGACAACCAGTGTTTAATACTGTCACACATGAAGACACGAAGAAGTCATTGGGAAGCATCGGAAATACAAATATTTGGTCCTTCTTTGAGTACAAGGAACTTACTACTAATATGAGGCAAGCAAGCGATGAAGAATATGGAAGTATTCTGAAAGATATCAGGATTGGACTACTCACAGAAGTTGGCAAAAAAACATTACAGAGTCGGCTGCTACATAATTTATTTCCAAAGGAAGAAATAGTTGCAGAGAAGATATACAAGAACATTGCAGAAAACAAAAGTGTCATCTGCTTAATGCCAACTCTACGTGAATGCTCAATATTCAATGAGGAGCTTTTGAAATTGGAAAAGGAAGAGATCAGGAAATTGGAAGCAGTGGACAAAATTGAGGATGGAAGAATTAGTGTCACAGTAACAGGCAAACTGAAAAATAAATTGGACTCACTAGAGAAGAACATCTCCAAAACAGCTGGATTAGAAAAAAATCTATATGTTTGCATGAACTGTAGAGTATTTTTAAGGAGAAATTTGGATGTTGAAAAAGGTTTAGTTAATGGAGCAATGGGAAGAGTTGTGGGTTTTATTAATTACCAGAAAAAAGAAGGAGTTGAATGTTTAAAAATAGAATTTGATCAGATAGAAGAAGTTAAAGATATTTGTCGTTGTACAGTACGTTTTATGCTTGTGAAAGACTTATATGTACGTAGGAAGCAGTTTCCGTTTTCTCTAGCATATGCTGTAACTATTCACAAGTCTCAAGGATTGACTGTAGATTGTGCATTTGTGAACATTGGTTCAACTGTGTTCAAAGAAGGTATGGCATATGTAGCTTTGTCACGAGTGAAAGCATTATCAGGTTTATTCATGATAGACTTTGATGACTCAAAAGTTAGTGCTGATACAAACTGTGTAAAGGAGTATAATAGATTAAGAAGAAGCTATGCTCCTCATTTAGGTCAGTATCCTGTGTTGGAGAAACGTGTAGTTTCTCGTAAAAGAAAAAATGAGAATATCTGTAATGAAGATGTAGAGAAGAGGAAAAAAAAGAGGAGTGATGTAATTGCAAGCAAAAAGAAAAAGGAAAATGAAGGACAGGTTGTAGGATGTCATTTTGAAAATAGCTCTGGTGTCAACTGCTACGCAAATGTAGTGCTGAATGTTGCATTTTATCTGAAAAGTTTGCAAGAGCAGATAATAGTAAATCAGGGAAAAAGATTCTGTTCAGAGCTGAGTCTCCTTTTTCAAAAGCTGAGTAAAGATAAAACTCAAATAGAAAGTGCTACTGAAATTAGAAAACTTTTAGATGTATGTTCAGGACGAACACAGTTTTCTCAAAATGAACAGCAAGATGCACATGAATTTTTGATGTATTTTCTTCAGGTAGTGGAAGAAGAAGGAGTTCCCATTGACATTTTTTTTGGGCTCTCTTATAAATGGGAACATAGTTGTGATAATTGTTATAATATATGTGGCTCTATTGTTGATAATGAAAGATTTATTTATTTGACATTGCCAGAGAGTAAAACAGTCACTTTTGCAAAATTAGTTAAAGATGCTAATCATAGCATGAAATGTAGTGAGTGTAATTCTGACATGTTTTCAACATTAATTTTAAAGGAATACGGACAGTATGTAATTTTAATGATGCAACGATGTAGAGCTGATGGTTCAAAATTGGATACTTTAATAAAGAAGTTTACAGGACAGCAATTATCAATTTCTGGAAAAACTTTTGTAACTGTTGCAATAATTTTTCATGATGGACCTACTGTTACTTCTGGACATTACACAGTTTATCTTAAATGTGAAAAAGGCTGGACACTGTGTAATGATTCCCAATTGATTTTCAAACAACGTTTGCCTTTTGATTTAGCAAATTCCTATCTAATCTTCCTGAAACCTAAATTTTAGACAGATTTGGCAAGATCTCGACAACATAATTTTACCATTTTACTGGATTACCATTGCAATTTTGTAGAAAAAAGATTTTTTAAATTATCATTTGGCCTAATGGAAAGATAACCAATTGTAATGTGGACTTTTTAAATTTTAAATGAAACTTTGAAAAACCAATAATTTAGAGATTATCGGTAACTTCTGCACATTTTAAATTTTGGAATGTTATTGGACTGCAATTGGAAATTTTTTCAAAAATGATTTAAAAAATTACTATTTGGCCATGCGGAAAAGTAACCAATTCTATTGTGGACTTAATAAATTATTCAAAAAATTTTCGTGAACCAAAATGTTACAGAGAATCGGTGAGATCTGGACAAATTAAACTTTAGAATTTTATTGGATTACCGTTGGAAATTTATTCCAAAAAAAAATTTAAAATTACTATTTGGTCTAAAGGAAATGAAATCAGATGTATTTTGGAGTTATTTGAGATATAATATTGTGATTATACTTCTGAAACAAACATATCAGACGGTATTTTAAAGAAATAAGTATTGGTATTAGATGATATTTTTTTAGAATATTATGCATTTCTATAATGTTAAGTTTAAGTAAAAAAAGAATCAGGGCTTTTTTAATACAATCTTTGTGATTGGTTTTTTTTTTTGCCCGCTGTAAAATGATGAATGCAATTGCTTTCACAATTTATAGTGAAATGCAATATATTCTGAAAACAGCAAAAATAAGGCAAAAATATTTTTGGGAAAAAAATGTAAATATGTGTACTGTATTATAAAATGTTTTATAAATATTAATACTTTTTTCTTTTTTTCCAGATAGATATAGAACATTTTCGAAAACTACAAACATTTTTAAAACTATTTTTAAAAAAAACAAATGAATAAATATTTTTTCAGTGAGTATGGTAAGTCAATAATAATAATTGTAGTCTCTCAAGGACCTTGTAATGTGTTTATTGATTTTTATTGTTTTTTAAAAAAAAAAAAAAAAAAGTACGCGCACCGTACGCGTACGGTAAAAAAAAATAAAAAAAAGTTTTTAAAAACATATGTAAAAAAAAGATGAAAGATAAGGTTGGCTCTTAAAAGAACCGTTGTGTTCATGCAGGGACAGAGGAAAGGAAGCATGGGAAAATTATTCAAAGCGACAAATGTGCTGATCTATTTTGTTGTTCACTAGGGAAACACTGGTCTCCCTATGGCAAATTAGATCTTTACAAAATGTGCAATGAATATCAACCTTCCGAAATCGAGGGTTCATTTCCAGAGGGCCAGCAAAAGGAGATTCTCCCCCCACAGATGAAGGGCTCACCTGACCTGCAGAAGAAGGAGTCAGCCCTGCAGATGATGGTTCAGGCTGAGCTACTGTGGATGTACTGGCTCGTCTTTCTGAAGAGTTACCTCCAAAAAGATGACCATGTGTCCTTCTGTGTACATCCTGGAGGCGTCTCTTCATGGTGTGATTCCCAAAGGAATACTTCCTGTTAGGATTACCTCTAGAAAGTACACGCTTACACAGCTTACAAGTCACTAAGGGTGCATTTACCTTTTGCTGGCCTTCAGGAAAAGTAAAATAATCCCATACATAAGAGGGCTTTTGTTTCCTCGATCTCTGCCTCAAGACAGTGCTGCTAGTGCTAGCCTCACTCTCAGAAGAGCTCTGCTGTTCTGCCATCGTATCCCAAAGACAAACCAGCTCCTTCTCCCAAGGGATCACAAGCAGAAATGAGGGGAATGGGTGTGGTGTAGGAGAGTTCTAGAACTGAAAGTAGTTTCAACCAATCAAAAGTTGTGTTTCATGATCACATGACCTACCGTACGCTTACGGTACGCTTACGGCACGCTTACGGCAAAAAGTGCGCATGCGCGTAAAAAAGACACGCGCTTGCGCGCATGCGCATAACAGTCACTCCCCGACACTTCCGCGTAACGTGCGCGTGTGGCGTAAGCGCGCACGCGTCCCACGCGCAGTACGCGCGGCTACGCAAAGTGCGTAACTATACGCAAGCAGCGTAGATAGATTACGGACGTTGCGTAAACCGTACGCTTACCGTGAGCTTACGGTACGCGTACTAAAAAAAATATTTTTTTTTAAAAAAAAGTACTGCAAATAAATTTTACATGTTTATTTTAAAAAATATATTTAAAAAAAAATATTAAAGAATTTTAAAAATTTAATCATAGTCTTTATAAAAGGTAAGATAATTAAATTAAAAATATGTTAGAAAAAAAAAAAAAAAAAAAAAAATTAGCATTTAAAAAACCTTGCAAATTCACTGAAAAAACCATGGGTTTCACACATGTTATAGTTAGGAATTAGCATTTAAAAAACCTTGCAAATTCACTGAAAAAACCATAGGTTTCACACACGTTATAGTTAGGAATTAGCATTTAAAAAACCTTAGAAATTCAGTGAAAAAACCATAGGTTTCACACATGTTATAGTTAGCTGGACATTTTACTCGTAAAAAACCAATGAAATTGCCCCGTTATAGTTAGTTCAGCTAACTATAACTCGCGCGCCCGCAATGCACTGCTCATGACGTCACATATTACATCACTCATGACATGGTCAGTGACATCACTCATGACATCACTGATGACATCTCAAATGACATCACTGATGACATCACTGATGACATCATCCTTGTGATAGAGTGGCAGACCTCCTCTCACCCTAATATAACCTTTGACACACACATTCAAAAATAGAGACTAAAATTTTCAAAACAAAGGACATACCAATACCAGTTACAACAACCTCTTCAGTAATTCTAAGATCCACATACACATCCACTCATTCACCAACAGTCCAATACAGTCACTCATACATGTACTCACTCATCATATGTACTCATACACCTATACATCCTGTTACACAATGCCACTCATCCATAGAGTTACTCACACACATAGTCACTCATGCTAATAAAGAATCAAACATACATTTACTTACATATACAGTTATACACACACCACCACACTTACTTCTACGGAAACTTACACATACTTAGTCTTTTAAACAATCACTTATAGAAACACATACTTATTCATACAGGAACTCTTTCAATCTCTCACTCTCACATATACTCACTTATATACACCAATAGTCACATATACTAGTTTAAAACATATGTAGTTACTCATAAAGACACCATTGAGACAGTCATTCACTCACTAACACACCCATACACACACTCATCCACCTATACAGTCCTGCACACATGCTGTCTTCAACACATACAAACAGTGAGTCACTCATTCATGCACCTATGCCCTACGTAACACCCCCCACCAAACCATGCAGACACTCAGACTGTTACTCAAAATACCAACTAATAACCTATATAGACACCCATGTAGCTACTCACCAACCCATGCAGCCACTTATACACAAAGTGAGAGACTGATACAGATATTTACATATTTAAACATTACTCACTAAGCCATGTATTCACTATGATACACTTAATCAGTCAGTTACACAATCAATTTTTCAAAAACAAATCATCCATTTAGACACTTATATACCCATTTATTCTTCCATCGACCTTGAGATATACATATATAAAACATATTTAATTTTCAGAAAAACACACATTCACTGGATGATGTCATGAGTGATGTCATCAGTGATGTCATTTGAGATGTCATCAGTGATGTCATGAGTGATGTCACTGACCATGTCATGAGTGATGTAATATGTGACGTCATGAGCAGTGCATTGCGGGAGCGCGAGTTATAGTTAGCTGAACTAACTATAACGGGGCAATTTCATTGGTTTTTTACGAGTAAAATGTCCAGCTAACTATAACATGTGTGAAACCTATGGTTTTTTCACTGAATTTCTAAGGTTTTTTAAATGCTAATTCCTAACTATAACGTGTGTGAAACCTATGGTTTTTTCAGTGAATATATATATATATATATATATTATCTACTGGCAGTCGCCAGTAGATAGTTATAGTTAGGACCGAGTTCCCATAGGAAATCTGAAAATTCTATTTTGAATACCTTTGGCGCCGGTTGACTTATCTTCGTGAAATTTTCAAAACTAATGGGGCGCTCCGCTCAGCTCCTACCCTGAAAGTCTTGGGCTGAGAAAAAAAGGGGGGTCCAAAACGTGTTTTCCCCATGCATTTTCCCATAGGACCTTTAGTCGAAGGTACAGCCCGAACGGCTGAACAGAATTACTTGAAATTTGTCAGAGTTAGTCCTCAGGTCAGGCATGTGCCTTTTGCTTATATGGTGTCAATCTGTTCAGTAGTTCCTGAGAAAATTGCAGTTAAAAGTACATAAATATCTATATGCGCGCACGGTGCGCGCACCAAATGTACGCGAGCGTAATTCTGATTGGTGGTTAGATGTCAGTCAACATTCCAATCGGTCGAAATCAGGAAGTGTTGGACGCCATTTTGTGTGTGACAGTGAAAAAGAAAGGTGGAGAACGTGAAAAGGGGGCAGGGTAGAGAGTTCCTGACCCCCTAGCCTTTGTCAGGGGGTCCCTGAAGGGGTCCCTGAAGGACCCCGAAGGGTGAAAAAAATATTTTATTTTTTTCAAAAAATCGCGGGTGCTCGCACGGTGCGCGCACCCCCCAGCCGCCATTTTGAGTTTGAGGCAGAAGAGAGCTAAAGACACAAGTGGAAAACGTGAAAAGGGGGCAGGGTAGAGAGTCCCTGACCCCCTAGACCTTCTCAGGGGGTCGCTAAAGGACCTCGTAAATAAAAAAAAATCATTTTGTTTATTAAAATAAATTGCCGATGCGCGCACCGTGAAAAACCCTTAAAAAAAAAAAACTGTTTATAAGTTTATAGAAGATATTAACTATGCTGTTCAACTTTATCCAAATTTTAAAAAAAAGAGCTGAGCCATTCCATTATGCAGGATACAGTCAATCTAGAACTATATACATAGGTAGTTTATTGTAAAATAAATATATAAAAAATATAATACATACATAAATTAGAATTTAAAAAACCTTACAAATTCACTAAAAAACCATTGTTTTCACACAAGTTATAGTTAGAAATTAGCATTTAAAAAACCTTGCAAATTCACTTAAAAAACCATAGGTTTCACACACGTTATAGTTATGAATTAGCATTTAAAAAACCTTGCAAATTCACTGAAAAAAACATAGGTTTCACACATGTTATAGTTAGCTGGACATTTCACTCATACAAAACCCTTGAAATTCCCCCGTTATAGTTAGTTCAGCTAACCATAACTCGCGCGACCGCAATCCACTGCTGATGATGTCACATATTACATCACTCATGACATGGTCAGTGACATCACTCATGACATCACTGACATCTCAAATGACTCCCTTATAGAGTCAGTAACACACCTAGAAAATCATCCATTCACACACTTGTACAGCCACTCATTCTTCCACAGGCCTTTCCCTATATATATTATACATATTTAAACTTTACAGAAACACACACTCGCTGGATGACGTCATCAGTGATGTAATATGTGACGTCATCAGCAGTGGATTGCGGTTGCGCGAGTTATAGTTAGCTGGACTAACTATAACGGGGGAATTTCAATGGTTTTGTACGAGTGAAATGTCCAGCTAACTATAACATGTGTGAAACCTATGTTTTTTTCAGTGAATTTGCAAGGTTTTTTAAATGCTAATTCCTAACTATAACGTGTGTGAAACCTATGGTTTTTTAAGTGAATATATATATATATATATATATATATATATATATATATATATATCCGACCAAACCTCCCCTCTGTTCCGAAAGGAGAAGAGCACACGCAGGATTTCAGGGATAGCTGCTCTTTATTAAAACATGGCTTGTGCATGACGCGTTTCGTATTTAAACTTTCTCAAATGCTGCCAAACAATTCAAACGTTTTCCCAACCTCCTCTTTAAGCTACTAGCCTCATTACGATTGGTTGAGGCAGTGCTGACGTCATCTTGCAAGGAAAGCCCGAACCCAGGAATCCAGGTACGAGCGGAGCAGACACCAATTCGTAAGTACTTGCCCCAGTGGGCGGTGTCTGCTCCCATCTCCATGTATACGCCTTGAATGTCGAAAAGGTGATTTTAAGGGGGTGGGAAAGCAGCCTCCTGAGTCCAACACCCCACCGAACAAATCCCTATGCCGACCTGTGCACACGGCTTAGGTAAGCAGCGTGTCCCTCGCAAAGTTGCTGTCCATCAATGACGGCCAGGTAATGCCAGGGAAAGCGGCGGTCCGGTGTTACCACAGTGTCTGTAGTGCCTCCAAAGTTGCCACCAAATCCACCGGACACTTCAGGGGTGGGCGCTCACAAAGGTGCTCGTGGCTTGCACCTAAAACATCCGACCAAACCTCCCCTCTGTTCCGAAAGGAGAAGAGCACACGCAGGATTTCAGGGATAGCTGCTCTTTATTAAAACATGGCTTGTGCATGACGCGTTTCGTATTTAAACTTTCTCAAATGCTGCCAAACAATTCAAACGTTTTCCCAACCTCCTCTTTAAGCTACTAGCCTCATTACGATTGGTTGAGGCAGTGCTGACGTCATCTTGCAAGGAAAGCCCGAACCCAGGAATCCAGGTACGAGCGGAGCAGACACCAATTCGTAAGTACTTGCCCCAGTGGGCGGTGTCTGCTCCCATCTCCATGTATACGCCTTGAATGTCGAAAAGGTGCCTTTTCGACATTCAAGGCGTATACATGGAGATGGGAGCAGACACCGCCCACTGGGGCAAGTACTTACGAATTGGTGTCTGCTCCGCTCGTACCTGGATTCCTGGGTTCGGGCTTTCCTTGCAAGATGACGTCAGCACTGCCTCAACCAATCGTAATGAGGCTAGTAGCTTAAAGAGGAGGTTGGGAAAACGTTTGAATTGTTTGGCAGCATTTGAGAAAGTTTAAATACGAAACGCGTCATGCACAAGCCATGTTTTAATAAAGAGCAGCTATCCCTGAAATCCTGCGTGTGCTCTTCTCCTTTCGGAACAGAGGGGAGGTTTGGTCGTATGTTTTAGGTGCAAGCCACGAGCACCTTTGTGAGCGCCCACCCCTGAAGTGTCCGGTGGATTTGGTGGCAACTTTGGAGGCACTACAGACACTGTGGTAACACCGGACCGCCGCTTTCCCTGGCATTACCTGGCCGTCATTGATGGACAGCAACTTTGCGAGGGACACGCTGCTTACCTAAGCCGTGTGCACAGGTCGGCATAGGGATTTGTTCGGTGGGGTGTTGGACTCAGGAGGCTGCTTTCCCACCCCCTTAAAATCACCTTTTCGACATTCAAGGCGTATACATGGAGATGGGAGCAGACACCGCCCACTGGGGCAAGTACTTACGAATTGGTGTCTGCTCCGCTCGTACCTGGATTCCTGGGTTCGGGCTTTCCTTGCAAGATGACGTCAGCACTGCCTCAACCAATCGTAATGAGGCTAGTAGCTTAAAGAGGAGGTTGGGAAAACGTTTGAATTGTTTGGCAGCATTTGAGAAAGTTTAAATACGAAACGCGTCATGCACAAGCCATGTTTTAATAAAGAGCAGCTATCCCTGAAATCCTGCGTGTGCTCTTCTCCTTTCGGAACAGAGGGGAGGTTTGGTCGGATGTTTTAGGTGCAAGCCACGAGCACCTTTGTGAGCGCCCACCCCTGAAGTGTCCGGTGGATTTGGTGGCAACTTTGGAGGCACTACAGACACTGTGGTAACACCGGACCGCCGCTTTCCCTGGCATTACCTGGCCGTCATTGATGGACAGCAACTTTGCGAGGGACACGCTGCTTACCTAAGCCGTGTGCACAGGTCGGCATAGGGATTTGTTCGGTGGGGTGTTGGACTCAGGAGGCTGCTTTCCCACCCCCTTAAAATCACCTTTTCGACATTCAAGGCGTATACATGGAGATGGGAGCAGACACCGCCCACTGGGGCAAGTACTTACGAATTGGTGTCTGCTCCGCTCGTACCTGGATTCCTGGGTTCGGGCTTTCCTTGCAAGATGACGTCAGCACTGCCTCAACCAATCGTAATGAGGCTAGTAGCTTAAAGAGGAGGTTGGGAAAACGTTTGAATTGTTTGGCAGCATTTGAGAAAGTTTAAATACGAAACGCGTCATGCACAAGCCATGTTTTATTAAAGAGCAGCTATCCCTGAAATCCTGCGTGTGCTCTTCTCCTTTCGGAACAGAGGGGAGGTTTGGTCGGATGTTTTAGGTGCAAGCCACGAGCACCTTTGTGAGCGCCCACCCCTGAAGTGTCCGGTGGATTTGGTGGCAACTTTGGAGGCACTATATATATATATATATATTACCTACTGGCGGTCGCCAGTAGGTAGTTATAGTTAGGACCACGTTTCCATAGGAAAACCTCAACATTCTATTTTGAATAACTTTGGCGCCGGTCGACGAATCCTCGCGAATTTCTCAAAATAGGTGGGGCGCTACGCTCCGCTCCTACCCTGAAAGTCTCGGGGGGGATCCGTCAAGCGGGGGCTGAGATAAAAGGGGGGTCCCAAAACGCGTTTTTCCCATGCATTTTTCCATAGGACCTTTAGAACGAGCTACAGCCCGAACGGCTGAACAGAATTACTCAAAATTTGGCAGAGAGGTAGTCCGTAGGTCAAGGAAGTGCCTTTTGTAGGTTTGGTGTAAATCTGTTCAGTAGATTCTGAGAAAATAGCCTTTAAATCAATATATATATCTGAGCCCGCTTACGGTACGCTTACCGTACGCTTACGGTAAGCGTACGGTGGCGTGCGCGAGCGCGATTCTGATTGGCTCTTAGATCTTAGTAAACATTCGAATCGGCCGAAACCAGGAAGCGGCGGCCGCCATTTTGTGTATTTCACTCTGAAAAAAAAGAGTGAAAACAAGGAAAGGGGGCAATGAGGAGAGTTACAGACCCCCTAACATTTGTAAGGGGGTCAAAGAAGGACAGAAAAGTACAAAAAAAACATTTATTGATTTTAAAAAAAATCACGGGGTACGCGTACGGTAAGCTTACGGTAAGCGTACGGTAGAAAAAAAAAAAAAAAAAAAAATGAAAATCAGATTTAAGTGTTTAGATATTAGGGGGCTCTAAAAAGAGCCGTTGTGTTTATGAAATGATTTTTTAGTGGTACCTACAAGTACCGATGCAGAGTCTAAGGTTCAAGAGGAAGACTCTGTTCCCTTCATCATTGAAGTGCACACCATCTCCTCTATAAATGTCTTGCATGTCATAACGCAAGTTGTTGTGGTAAATGGCACCCATACCATAGTCACGGAGGAAAGCAGAAACAGATTTGTTGACGTGCTTTCTTGCTTTGTCATCGCACCGCGTGCCCACCGTGCGTGCACGGCACTAACTGCGTAAAGTGGGCGCGCGGTGCGCGAAGCGCACCGCGTGCTCACTGTGCGCGCACGGTGCGCGAAGCGCACCGTGCGCGCACGGAACGAACTGCGTTAAGTGGGCGCGCACGCCACGAATGGCGTAAAGTAACTTACCATTTAAAAAACCGTACAAATTCACTGAAAAAACCATAGGTTTCACACACGTTATAGTTAGGAATTAGCATTTAAAAAACCTTGCAAATTCACTGAAAAAACCATAGATTTCACACATGTTATAGTTAGCGGAAATTTTACTGATAAAAAACCAATGAAATTCCCCCGTTATAGTTAGTGCAGGCAACTATAACTCACGCGACCGCAATCTTCTGCTGATGACATATGTGTCTTTATGAAAAAAAAATATTTGTAATATATGTATAGCTAAAAATGTATGGAAGAAGACATGGGCAAATAAGTGTCTAAATACAGTATTAGCATCAGCAGAGGATTGCGGTTGCGTGAGTTATAGTTGCCTGCACTAACTATAACGGGGGAATTTCATTGGTTTTTTATCAGTAAAATTTCCGCTAACTATAACATGTGTGAAACCTATGGTTTTTTCAGTGAATATATATATATATATGTACAGCTACAAATTGCGGAGCACTCACGGGACATATTCCAGTTGAATTTATTTCAGCAAATGCATTTCGGCGTTTAGCCTTCTTCAGTGCTTATCAACTTGACATTAGGCTTTGCACATGTTTAAATACATTGTAAGACGATCTCATTGGAGAGGCACACAATCACAGTCAGTGATGAAGGACAAACACAGTTCAAGGTCCCAATACCTCTTTCCTGGCTGCCATGTCAGCGTGTGTTTAAATACTTGCAACTTGATTGAAAGCATATCGTTTTTACATTTGAAAGTTCTCAGTCTCTCATGGATGCTTTTTAGATGAAAAAGTCAAATGTCACTTGCATGCTGCATGACTTATCCAGCCCCTCGAAATAAAACGGCCATTGTGCCTCCAATTGCCTGTGCCATGATATTCTATTCCGTCCCTCGTCTGCCAGGGTCTCAAATGTTTCACCATCCTACAGGTTTCTGTATATATTACTTTAGTCCTCCAATTAAATAATTGTCAGCCAGGCTGGTAGGATGCTTTTTCATTTTCTCCTCGGCGGTTCTAGCAGTAGTTAAATATTGGCTCCGAAGCTCACCCTTAAACTGCAGAACTCGTGACGGGTGCTGATTTCCGCTTAAACGTGAGGGCGAAATCACGAGAAAATATACAGCTACAAATTGCGGAGCACTCACGGGACATATTCCAGTTGAATTTATTTCAGCAAATGCATTTCGGCGTTTAGCCTTCTTCAGTGCTTATCAACTTGACATTAGGCTTTGCACATGTTTAAATACATTGTAAGGCGATCTCATTGGAAAGGCACACAATCACAGTCAGTGACGAAGGACAAACACAGTTCAAGGTCCCAATACCTCTTTCCTGGCTACCATGTCAGCGTGTGTTTAAATACTTGCAACTTGATTGAAAGCATATCGTTTTTACATTTGAAAGTTCTCAGTCTCTCATGGATGCTTTTTAGATGAAAAAGTCAAATGTCACTTGCATGCTGCATGACTTATCCAGCCCCTCGAAAAACCATAGGTTTCACACACGTTATAGTTATGAATTAGCATTTAAAAAACCTTGCAAATTCACTGAAAAAAACATATGTTTCACACATGTTATAGTTAGCTGGACATTTCACTCATACAAAACCCTTGAAATTCCCCCGTTATAGTTAGTTCAGCTAACCATAACTCGCACGACCGCAATCCACTGCTGATGACGTCACATATTACATCACTCATGACATGGTCAGTAACATCACTCATGACATCACTGACATCTCAAATGACTCACTTATAGAGTCAGTAACACACCTAGAAAATCATCCATTCACACACTTGTACAGCCACTCATTCTTCCACAGGCCTTTCCCTATATATATTATACATATTTAAACTTTACAGAAACACACACTCGCTGGATGACGTCATCAGTGATGTAATATGTGACGTCATCAGCAGTGGATTGCGGTTGCGTGAGTTATAGTTAGCTGAACTAACTAAAACGGGGGAATTTCAATGGTTTTGTACGAGTGAAATGTCCAGCTAACTATAACATGTGTGAAACCTATGTTTTTTTCAGTGAATTTGCAAGGTTTTTTAAATGCTAATTCCTAACTATAACGTGTGTGAAACCTATGGTTTTTTAAGTGAATATATATATATATATATATATATATATATGTGTGTATATATATATATATTATCTACTGGCGGTCGCCAGTAGATAGTTATAGTTAGGACCGTGTTTCCATAGGAAATCTCAAAATTCTATTTTGAATAACTTTGGCGCCGGTGGACGAATCCTCGCGAAATTTTCAAAACTAATGGGGCGCTCCATTCAGCTCCTACCCTGAAAGTCTCGGGGTGATTCGTCAAGCGGGGACCGAGAAAAAAGGGGGTCCCAAAACACGTTTTCCCCATGCATTTTTCCATAGGACCTTTAGTCGCAGCTACAGCCCGAACGGCTGAACAGAATTACTTGAAATTTGGTAGAGAGGTAGCCATAAGGTCAAGGAAGTGCCTTTCGCAGGTTTAAATCTGTTTAGTATTTCCTGAGAAAATAGCATTTAAAAGCGTATATATATCTATACGCGCGCAGGGTGCGCGCACCGTGCGAGCACCCTAACGTGCGCGAGCGTAATTCTGATTGGTGGTTACATGTTAGTCAACGTTCGAATCGGTCGAAATCAGGAAGTGTCGGCCGCCATTTTGTTTGTTTTCAGTGCGAGAGTGAAAAAGGAAGGTGGCGAACGTGAAAAGGGGGCAGGGTAGAGACTTCCTGACCCCCTAGCCTTGGTCAAGGGGGTCCCTGAAGGACCCCGAAGGCAAAAAAAAAAATTTTTTTTTAAATCGCGGGGGTGCGCGCACCCTGAAACAAAAAAAAAAAAAAAACATTTTTTTTTTTTTTTTTTAGAAAATCGCGGTTTATTGTAGTTTATTGTAAAATAAATATATATATAAAAAAAAAGTACATAAATAAATTAGCATTTAAAAAACCGTAGAAATTCACTGAAAAAACCATAGGTTTCACACACGTTATAGTTAGGAATTAGCATTTAAAAAACCTTGCAAATTCACTTAAAAAACCATAGGTTTCACACATGTTATAGTTAGGTGGATATTTCACTAAAAACCAATGAAATTCCCCCGTTGTAGTTAGTTCAGATAACTATAACTCGCGCGACCGCCACTCTATCACAAGGATGATGTCATCAGTGATGTCATGAGTGATGCCACTGACCATGTCATGAGTGATGTAATATGTGACGTCATGAGCAGTGGATTGCGGGCGCACGAGTTATAGTTATCTGAACGAACTACAACGGGGGAATTTCATTGTTTTTTTACGAGTGAAATATCCACCTAACTATAACATGTGTGAAACCTATGGTTTTTTAAGTGAATATATATATATATATATAAAAAACACTTCTCGTTTTATTGACTTCTTTTTACAACCACTGGTCTGTGAATTACCATCCCACATCAAAGACACTGGTGATTTCCTAAGCAAGATATTCGAGGTAAACTGGAAGGAGGACTATGTTTTGATGACCCTTGACGTCAACTCGTTATACACGAGCATTAGACATAAGGATGGCCTTAATGCCTTGAAGCATTATCTAAACACAAGACCAATACACATGCAAGAACATTCCCTTATGTTACTCTGTATGGCAGAATGGTGCCTGGACAATAATGTGTTTATTTTTGATAAACTGTTTTACAAACAACTACAGGGCACGGCCATGGGTACTTGCTTCGCCCCCAGCTATGCTAATTTGCATATGGGCTGGTGGGAGGAGCAAGTACTCATGAAGGGACACAAGACTGCCATGACTGAAAATGTGAACATCTATGTACGTTATATCGATGATATTTTCATACTGTGGCAGGGAACTGAGGAAAGTGCAAAAGTCTTTTCCAACGAATTGAATAACAATAGTCTGAACTTATCATTCACCAGTCATACCAGCAAAACCTGCATCCAATTTCTTGACATTGAAGTGTACATTGAAAACAACTGTCTACAGACCAGAACTTATAGGAAAGACACCGCAGGGAATGCCATCCTTCACGCAGATAGTTTCCATCATAACAGCGTTAAGGAGGGCATTCCTTATGCAGAATGTCTCAGGATGAGACGAAACTGCAGTACAACAGAAGGTCTCGTGAAATCTACTAACAAATTGTTTAGTAGACTACAGAGCAGAGGGTATAAAATCGAAACCCTAGAGAAAGCCAGAAACAGAAGTGAGTTAAAGACACGGGAAGACCTTCTGTTTAAAAAACAAGAACAGAGTGCAAACAAAGAGGCAGGCATCCCGAGATTGATCACAGGATTTAATGCATACCACACTACACTGAGAAAAATCCTGCACAAACATTGGCAGACAGTCCGTAGTGATCCGGTTTTGGGACCAAAATGCCCCAAAACACCGGCCATTAGTTACAGAAGAGCTAAATCCATGCGGCAGGAGTTGGTACGCAACGCACCTTCTGTAGCGAAAAGTCAAACTTGGCTACAATCACCCAGAGGCTTTGTTAGGTGTAGTAGATGCAAAGCCTGCAAACACGGCAATAACACTAAGGGCCTCATGTAGGTAGCATACCAGTTACCACTTCTAAAATACCGAACGATACCGAATCGGTATTTTAGAAGTGGTAACTCGTATGTAGGTAATGAGTCGGTATTTTTTACCGATTCGTTACAAGTCGGTAATTACCGAATCGGTATTTACCGATTCGGTAATGAGGCATACCTTCCCATTGATGGGAAGGTATGCCTCATTACCGAATCGGTAAATACCGATTCGGTAATGGGGGGAACACATGAAAGGGTGGCAGGGTGTCACATTGACACCCTGTTGCACCCCTGATTCGGCCATGTGTGCACATGTGGCACACATACATGCCCTAAGGGCATGTATGTATGCCACATTGCACACTGCTACGCGCGTAGAAATGCTTAAACACATACATTAATTATTTACCACCAACTATAAGTTGGTGGTAAATACCGACTCTAAAACACACCCACACACTCCCCCTACATCTCGATTTTGGCTTCGGAATTTACCGAATCGGTAAAATTACCGATTCGGAATAGTTACCGATTCGGTAACATTACCGATTCGGTATTATTACCGAATCGGTAATTTTACCGATTCGGTAAATTCCGAAGCCAAAACTTGTCCCCCTACATACCAATAGCCAAAATACCGGTCGGTAACGGTATAATTACCGAAAATCGGCCGTTACCGACCGGTATTTGGCTACCTACATGAGGCCCTAAGTCTGTTATAATGCCTTTCAGACACTCACCATATGTTATCCGTGGTAGCTTTAACTGCAAAACGGACTTTGCCGTGTACGTGCTACAATGCACGTGCCCAAAATTGTATGTTGGCAGTACGATCCACCAAGTCCACGTCCGCATTTTGCAACACTTGAGAGCAATTGCGAATGATGACCAATCATATCCAGTGGCACGCCATATCAATCTGTGCCATGGTGGTAAGACCCAAGACCTCTCCTATTTTGTGATTGATAGTGTCTCCAAAAATCCTAGGGGAGGTAACAGGCAACTGGCATTGAGGAGATTGGAATCAAAATATATCATTCTCCTCAATTCCAAAATCCCACATGGGATGAATGCCGATGAAGCGCTTAATGTCCATCTCTGATTCGTTATTTGAGAAGATTGGCCTCTTCGTTTGAACCCGTTCCTCGGAGCATGACTGCTCTTAGCTTTCAAATCTTTTTCATTTTTGATTTTTCACAGTTACCTGTAAATATCACCCCATTTTACATGTGCCTCTATTCCTGTATATTATTTTATGTTCTAGCAGAGTAGGAGGGCAATAGGTAATCCATTTCCATTTAATTATTATTATTTTTTTTTTGCCCACTTGGGCGGGACCAATCCCTTAGCTTTGTATGTACTCCTTTTCCCCTGGATTAGCACTAGGGGCTCTTTATGGTGATATTTAACCCACACCCCTTTTCCTTTTGATCTATAACAGGTAGTGGCACTTGTCATCTACACTGTTCCCCTCATGCGGATGTAAGGAAATTCTCTAAGTGGCAATCTCCACTTTCTTTACTTTGAATTACGATATTTATCTGTAGTACCACATTCTGAGACTGTACATACTAGCGTAGATTGTGCAGGCCGGTCTAATTCGCCTTTTTGGTTGTATGATAATCATATGTCACATTCCCTCCTCTGTACGCCGACACAGGCACATTGATTTAGAGCACATTATATGGGACACAATGAGACTGGATGTTCCGCCTCTATTCGAGCGGTACTCCTAATCAATTTTGGTTTTTCTATGTTTAGAGTGACTTTCGAACTCTATCTTTATTTAGGAAATATTTTGCCTAAAGATGTGAATATATATTATTTAAATTACCATTGTATGTCATTATATATGTCTACGCACCAATGTATTTTGCAAAGTCACGATGTAAAAACTTCTATGTCTATGACATGTATTGGTTGTCTAGGCAACCACAGGTAAATGGTGGAGGTATTTGTTTGGCTGACACTGACAGATCATTTCATGCAGTGAGCAAGGCGGTTTACCGCCGAAACGCGTCTGACCTGAATTTGAAATAAATCGCCGTCTGTGCCATAATTCTTCACGGTGTTGGTGCCTGTTTGTGGAAAGACGATCAGGGTGTTATATATATATATATATATATATATATATATATATATATATATATATATATATATATATATATATATATATATATACATAAATATATATTATCTACTGGCGGTCGCCAGTAGATAGTTATAGTTAGGACCGAGTTTCCATAGGAAATCTGAAAATTCTATTTTGAATAACTTTGGCGCCGGTTGACGAATTCTCGCGAACTTTTCAAAACTAATGGGGCGCTCTGTTCAGCTCCTACCCTGAAAGTCTCGGGGTGATTCGTTAAGCGGGGGCCGAGAAAAAAGGGGGGGCCCAAAACGCGTTTTCCCCATGCATTTTTCCATAGGACCTTTAGTCGAAGGTACAGCCCGAACGGCTGAACAGAATTACTTGAAATTTGGCAGAGAGGTAGTCCTCAGGTCAGAGAAGTGCCTTTTGCAGGTCTGGTGTCAATCTGTTCAGTAGTTCCTGAGAAAATAGCATTTAAAAGCATATAAATATCTATAAGCGCGCACCGTGCGCGCACCGTGCGAGCACCCTAACGTGCGCGAGCGTAATTCTGATTGGTGGTTACATGTTAGTCAACGTTCGAATCGGTCGAAATCAGGAAGTGTCGGCCGCCATTTTGTTTGTTTTCAGTGCGAGTGAAAAAGGAAGGTGGCGAACGTGAAAAGGGGGCAGGGTAGAGAGTTCCTGACCCCCTAGCCCTTGTCACGGGGTCCCTGAAGGACCCCGAAGGCAGAACATTTATTTATTTATTTTTCAAAAAAATCGCGGGGGTGCGTGCACCGTGCGTGCACGGTGAAAAAACAAAAAAACAAACAAAACATTTTTTTAATACGTAGTTTATTGTAAAATAAATATATAAAAAAAATAAGAATACATAAATAAATTATCATTTTAAAAGCCGTACAAATTCACTGAAAAAACCATAGGTTTCACACACATTATAGTTAGGAATTAGCATTTAAAAAACCTTGCAAATTCACTTAAAAAACCATAGGTTTCACACATGTTATAGTTAGGTGGATATTTCACTCGTAAAAAACCAATGAAATTCCCCCGTTATAGTTAGTTCAGATAACTATAACTCGCGCAACCGTCACTCTATCACAAGGATAATGTCATCAGTGATGTCATGAGTGATGCCACTGACCATGTCATGAGTGATGTAATATGTGACGTCATGAGCACTGGATTGCGGGTGCGCGAGTTATAGTTATCTGAACTAACTATAACGGGGGAATTTCATTGGTTTTCTACGAGTGAAATATCCACCTAACTATAACATGTGTGAAACCTATGGTTTTTTAAGTGAATATATATATATATATATATATATATATATATATATCTCTTGCAAACTCCGTTTGCATTCCTATGCCACCTATGTTAGTGACAGAGCACGGACCATGTTTTTGGTGCATCAGTGGAAGTCTTTATTAAACTCCTCCAACGCCTGCCATCATGACGCGTTTCGAGCCTCAAGGCCCTTGATCACATGACGCGCTCTCAGGTAACAGGTAGGCTTAAATGCATTTTTTCTGTTTTTTCTTTAAAGTGACAGTGCAATGAAAAATTATATATAGTTGACATAATAGACAAACTTTTGGCATCTAAAGTGCAAGTTGTATGTAAACATCAAGTAATTAGCAGCATCTATTTGTATAAATGCATCAAAGTTAGCCATTGATTACAAACTGAGGTTAAAACCATTATTGTAAAATACATGTACCTAACGGCTTGCTAGAACCCAGCAATAGTGCTAAGTCTGACTATACCATGTTATAAAATGGTTAACGGGGAACACAGTTTGTGAACATCCTGAGCTCAATCTCATTGGTATCTGCCCGCAATTTAGTCACTTTGGTTCTTGCTGCTTATTTATTTGCATGTGTTGCATACCTCCTTTGTTGCTATATGCCAGTATTATGTCTGAGGAATCTTCCTATGTAATCCCTTAGGGTCCTAATTGGCGTCTAAGTCTAACTACCTGAAATTGCCACCTTCATCCAGTTGTTTCTATGCTATACTGCCGTGTAGCTCTTTTATTACAATGAAGAATCATGTCAACTAGAAATTGAAGATAGAATCCTTCAAATAAAATCTTTCCCCTTGAATGTAGTGCAAAGACTTACGATTCTTAAATTGCTAAAAGTGTAAAGTGCCAATGTGCTGTTATCTTAAAATGAACACCCTGTCTAAAAACCGTGAGTAAAAGTGTTAGTGAGTAGGTATGTTTAGGAGTTGGGCGGTTTTCATCCTTGATTCTATTGATCTCCTTTTAAATTTTGTGGATGTGATATACCAGACTCTCTATACTAAATTCAGTCTGATTAATTCGCTATAGGCATGTGTAAAGCTCCTCGGTGGCATTCAGGCCATGTGGGGTCTTCGTGTCTAGATCCAAGATGTATCGAATCTCTAAGTATCTTAGTACCTTTTCTCTGTTACCTCCTCTCTTGTTCGGTGGAATGGCATCTATCAGGAAATACATGAGACCCTTTGGGTTTCCATTATGTTTTTCCTCGAAATGCCTTGCCACCGGGTAAGATTGATCATGATTTTTGATGGCTCTGATGTGCTGGAGTAACCTTTTGTGGCCCTGTAGAATAGTACTACCCACATATTGTAGGCAACAGGGGCACTCCAGCACATAGACAACAAACTCACTTTTGCAGGTTAAAGTTTTAGTGATTGGTTTATTCACTTCACTGAAAGGTGTCTGATAGGTGGTTTTGCTTGCCCCAAATTGGCACGCTTTGCATGTTTTACATTTGTGGAAACCCCTTCTCTGGGATAACTATGTGCCAGTTGGTACAGTGCTTACATCATTGTGCACCAAGGCATCTTTCATTGAGGGTGCCCTACTGAATGTGATGGAAGCTTGTCTCTGTTGCAAATGACCTATGATTGGATCTCCTAACAGAAGTGGCCAATTTCTTTTAATGATACTTTTTATGCTTCTGTGCTGTTTGTTGTAACCAAAGATCATTCTGAATGTTGAATCATCCTCTACATGATTGTCCTGTTTTCTTTTAACTGATTTCTGTTCGAGGAGACTTTCTCTAGGGATGGCTGCACTTTTCTTTATTGCTGCATCCACACAAGCTTGTGTGTAGCCCCTTGCTAGAAATCTAGTTTTGCGGTCTGTGCTTTTTTCAAATCGTCATTACCACTACAGATCCTCCTTAATCTAAGCATCTCCCCATAGGGGATGCTATAGATCAGATGCAATGGATGAGAGCTACTCGCATGTAAGACAGAGTTGCCTGCCGTACTATTCCTATGCAGTGTAGTCTCCATCTTATCTTTTATATATACCTCAACATCCAGGAAGGTGATTCTTTCTGGGCTAATGGTGGACGTAAAGTGAAGGTTTAGGCTGTTGTTGTTGAGGTCTTCGATGAAATCTTGTGCAGCCCTATATGAGCCCTGCCATACTACAAAGATTTTATCTATAAATCTGTACCAACATTTGACATTGTTGATTAAAGTTGTTTCGTGCTGCTTATGGAGGACCATCTCCTCCCGCCACCCCATATGCAGACAGGCATAACTGGGGGAGAAGCTGGCCCCCATAGCCACCCCTGTTGTTGTTGATAGTGGGCATTTTGGAACAGAAAAATATTGTTCTTCAAACAATATTCAACCATACTGATGATCATTTTGCTGTGCTGTTCTTGTTCCGGTGTTCTTTTTGCAAGGTAATGACTCAGAGCCCTGAGTCCAACCTGATGATTGATTGATGTATAGAGCGACGTTACGTCCAAAGCAATTAATAGATAGTCCTCTTTCCACTCCAGGTTGTGTATCTTAGACAGGAAGTCCCCCGTATCTCTAATATAAGAGGGCAGTTTTTGAACATGCTCCTGAAGGTAGTAGTCTACATATTGTGATGTTGCTTCTAGTAGACTGCTACGAGCCGAGATCATTGGTCTATCTGGAGGCTTGAGGGGGTCCTTATGTACTTTTGAAATAAAGTATAAAATGGGAGTGACCGGATGGTCATTGCGTAGAAACTTATATTCCTGTGCTGTGATTAATCCTGGACTCTTCCAAGCTACTAGCTTTGTATAGTAGTTGTTATGCATTGTCCTGATAGATGTTTGATCACAGCGGAGATAGCATTCTCTGTCCTTCAGTTGCTTATTGGCCTCTTCAATGTTTGCTTTTTTACTCCAAATCACTAGGTTGCCCCCTTTGTCTGAGTTTCTAATCGCTATTTCTTTGTTGGACTTTAATTTCTTAATCAATAGATAGTACTGTAGTTCTTTTTTGTTTGCTTTCCTTTTGTTGTTTTTGTTGACCTCAAGATTTAGTTTTATACATATATATTTTCACTGAAAAAACCAAAGGTTTCAGGGGCGTTATAGTTAGCTGGACATTTCCCTCGTACAAAACCCTAGAAATTCCCCTGTTATAGTTAGTTCAGCTAACTATAACTCGCGCCCCCGCAATGCACTGCTGATGACGTCACATATTACATCACTCATGACATGGTCAGTGACATCCCTGATATCACTGATGACATCTCAAATGACATCACTGATGACATCATCTTGTGATAAATTAGTACACCTTCTCACACCCTAATATAACTTTTGATACACCAACTCAAAATTTCAGACGGCCATTTTGAAAACCATAGATACTCCAATACCAATAACTACATACCCACTCATTGACTCTTAGGTCTACATGCACCTCCACTCACTCACCTGTACAGTCACTCATACTTACAGTCACTCCGTACAAGACTATCATATGCATTTATACAGATATATAGACACTCACACACTGCCAATCATCCATTAAGGTACTGACACACCTAGTCAGTTGTGCAAATAATTAAACACAGTCCAATTGACTCACATATACAGTTAAACACACTCAAGTTCACTTACTCATAAAAATACTAAAAAAAATTGACACTCTTATTCAATTACTAGTACAAGGACACACTCATCCATACAGCCAGTCCCGCAATCACACACTCTCACATATAGATAGTTATTTACTCTTATACACACATATACACTGTGTTTCACATATGTAGTTACTGTCACATGTACAACTGAGATATACATTCAATCACTAACACACCCTTACATACACTCACCCAACCATACAGTCCGTCACAGTTGCACTCTTAAAACCATGCACCCATTAGAATCACCCACTCATACATCTATGCACAGAGTCACACACACCCCACTCACACATACACTCAGGCACCCATACAGATACTCAGACAACCAATCAATAACCCATAGAGACACTCATATTGCTATTCACAAAACCATGCAGCCGTTTATACACCAACAGATAGACAGATACAGACATTCACACAGTTTAGTCACTAGTCTGCAGTAAGATACATTTAATGACTCACTTATAGAGTCAGTTACGCACCTAGAAAATCAACCATTCACACACTTGTACACCCACTTATTCTTCAACAGGCCTTTCCTTATATATATTAAACATATTAAAACTGTTCAGAAACACATACTCAATGGATGACGTCATCAGTGATGTAATTTGAGATGTCATCAGTGATGTCATCAGTGACGTCACTGACCAGGTCATGAGTGATGTAATATGTGACGTCCTCAGCAGTGAATTGCGGGGGCGCGAGTTATAGTTAGCTGAACTAACTATAACAGGGGAATTTCTAGGGTTTTGTACGAGGGAAATGTCCAGCTAACTATAATGCCCCTGAAACCTATGTTTTTTTCAGTGAATGTCTAAGGTTTTTTAAATGCCAATTCCTAACTATAACGCCCCTGAAACCTTTGTTTTTTTCTGTGAATTTCAAAGGTTTTTTAAATGCCAATTCCTAACTATACCGTGCATGAAACCTATGGTTTTTTCAGTGAATTTCAAAGGTTTTTTAAATGCTAATACCTATCTATAACTTATCTCTGAAGATATCATGAAAAGCATTCTTTTTTAAAAGTAGGGTGCACATTAGTTTTGTGGAAAAGCATCTTTGTGATTGGTTAAGAAAAAGCAGT
This sequence comes from Triturus cristatus, assembly GCF_964204655.1. Lineage (NCBI taxonomy): Eukaryota > Metazoa > Chordata > Amphibia > Caudata > Salamandridae > Triturus > Triturus cristatus. Next base: position 341,070,454 of record NC_140593.1, read on the forward strand.
TTCAACGTGGAGTACATATCATAGGATAAAATTTGCTCAGCTCAAGCACACCTGCTACTTGCATTTGGAAGGCACTGTTCAAACTTAAAACAATCGTCAACTTTTAACCTGCACTTGTCGTCAAATGTTCAAGAAAAGGTTACAAAAAAATATCGTAAAGTTTTAAAAAATTGATTAACTGTTAACCTGCACGTATTGTAGAATGTTCTAGAAAGTGTGTTGATAGAACACGTTGCACTTCTGACTTCTATGTGTTGTTGAATATTTAAAAAAACGGTTCATATGGAAAATTAAAAAGAAACCAATAGAGAAGTTTTGAAACCTAAAAGAATCAAGGAACTATTCTAATTTATTCTTTACATGTATTTATGTGTGCAGCAACAAAATTATAGACACAACAGCACTAGGAAAAGGAAGAAGCAGGGAGTGGGGGGAGGGGGGGAGATGGACAGAATGGCACACATGCACAATTAAGTACAACACACATATAGACTAACAATGGCCAAAATGAAACACACCAACAAGGAGCACAAGTCACACAACCTGCCAACATCACACCACTGAACGAGCATAGAAGTGAAAACCACGCTGCATTCATAGAGGATGTGTACAAAGGCCAGTCGTTGGTGTTGTGGGATGTCTGCGACCGTGGTCATCATGGATGAGATGCCCAGCATGTGGCACATGGTTGACTTCACTGTGTGTTATGTTGCCAAACGGCTGCTCCTCCCTCCCACAAGCCCCCACTCTTTTGTACGGTGAGCTGTTGTATCTCGTGCACTCGTACGGCACGCCATTGTAATGCCTATTTGCGCATCTCCTGCTACATTCCAACTACAACATCACAGTGCCGTTTGGAGGTGGTGCATGCCACTTTACAACATCGACTGCTGCGGCTCTTGTAACAGGCCACACCAGAACACAGAGACACACTTACCGCACTTCCTGTACACGGACATGTCCGAGACACCCCGTTCCCCTTGCCGGATAGGCACACCCCTGCACTGACCTGTGAACGACAGACCAGCACTCGCCAGTTGTGCATGCAGGAGGATGCGTACGTAGCTACACATCCAGGCTCACTGCCAACGCTGAGGTGACAGCACACTGTGATGTTGCAGGGCTCGTGCCTATCATGCTAAGACAGTGACCACAGGGACACACTAAGATGTGGGTTTGGGGGGCATTGGCGGTCCTGCAGTTGTTGAGATGAGTCTTCTGGCCCTCATGGGTATCCCTGTATCATGCTCATTGACTCTATGGCACCTGTGGGTGTTCTGGTGTGGCTCTTGGCTGTGTTCCCTTTCATGGTGCAGGTAGTTGTCCTGCTTAACACCAGCAGAAAGCAGGTGTAAAATCCCTGGTGCTAACGTGTCTGATTGCCGGAATTTGTTTCGCATTGCAATTGGTGTGAAAGTTGTGATGTGATTTTTTTTTTTCGTGTGCACAACAATATACGAACTGAGCAGTGTATCTCGTCAAGATCCAGCACCTGACGCACTATTCCCAATCAATATAAATACAATGAGATTTCTTAATAGATTTTGTGTGTACACTGTAAGTGCAGCCAATACCTCAGTGCAATACAATACAGGATTTTAGTATTTAGAATAAATCGAAAAGGTGCACCTTGTGTCTTTTTGCACGGAACGGCTACTCTCCATTTCATTATCAGCACTTTAACGGAAGTAAAGTTGAGATAAATCTAACACACTATTCAGAAGTTGGTGCAAACTGCAGATATCACCAGTATTCCCCAAAATTTAACACCATGGTGGACTCCATCAAATAACAGTAATAAGAACAAGAAAGAGTCACACAGCAGTTAAGAGAACATCCAAAAACATTATTAATTTTTTTTTCAAACTTTATTTTTTATAATAATAAATATATAAACGATAAACTATTTTTAAACTTTCTTTTTTTATTAACATAAATATAAACAATAAACTAATAAACCAAATGTAACAACAATAATACAAAACAACAAGGCGGAACACTCCTGTGGGACCCACGGATGTCGACGACAGACCTGGAAAATCAGAAAGATTGTTACAAAAAACCCAACAGGGTATTCTCAACAAAATACCACAAGAATAAAAATAACAGATATATAAAATGTATACAGCTAACAAAATTTTATAAGTTTAACTTACAAAAACTGTAAATGTTGCCGCTTTAAAATATTTACCAAATCTGGGGAACATTTTTTGCATAAGGCACCACGCCCACAACGTTTTTCTTCAGTGGTGAAGACATTTTTAACTTTTTCCAAGGGGCAAACAAAGACCAATGCCACCTTCTTCATTCGCAAGATTTGCCAAAGAGTTCTGTTACGAGGGGATCCTAACAAAAAATACTCGTGCGGCACAGCAAGTATGATAAAACACCTAAGAACCCTTCATCCAAACAATCTTGCACGAGAAGAGTGCAAACAGATGAGAAACACTCCTGTTCTGTATCTGTAAAAAAGAATCACAAATAAATGTATATTAATAACTTTCAAATTTATACTATTCCATTACTGTACAAACACATTTTATATAAAAACTGACTAAGAAACTATAGCCCTGAACCACAAGTGTGACGATCGTTAAAACACTACATGCATAGTGCATACTACTTTGAAGCAGTTCATGCCCTAAAGCCTACCTCACTAAAAGACTACATGCTAACTGACTAAATGATTATAGTACTATAAGGAGACACACTGGGTGAGTGACAGGGTGTTTGCTAGAAGAGTATGAATACTAACTAGGGAATTGAAGGTGTGAAACACAACTGTGTAGGTGATTAGAGGACTGCATACATACTGCATAGGCATTTAAAGCAGTCCATGTGCTAAGGCCTGGCTCACTGCATGACTACGTGGGTACTGACTGAATGATTAGAGTACTGCAAGGAGAGTGCCTGGGTGAATTTATTAGGGTTTGGCGCAGTGAATGGATTAGTACATGATGCTGAATGGGTCACTAGAGGAGTGCAAATGAAGTGACAGGGTGTTTGCTGGAAGTGAACGGATACTGACTGGGGAATTGAAGGTGTGAAAGACAAGTGTGTAGGTGGTTAGAGGACTGCATGCATGGTGGATAGGGGTTTGAAGAAGTCCATGTGCTAAGACCTGTCTCAGTGCATGAATACTTAGGCAGTGACTAAATCATAAGAGTACTGGAAAGAGAGTGTCTTGGTGAATTTATAAGTGTTTGGGTTTTGGCACAGTGAATGAATTAGTACATACTGTTGAATGGGTCTCTAGAGGACTGCAAAGGAAGTGACAGGATGTTTCCTGGAAGTGTATGGATGCTGATTAGGGAATTGAAGGTGTAAAAGACAAGTCTATAGTATGTTAGAACACTACATGCATACTGCATAGACATTTGAAGCAGTCTATTTGGTACTTAGAAACTGACTAAATAATCAGACTACTTATAGGACAGTGCTTGGGTAAAACTTTTAAATTTTCAGTTCTGCCACAGTGAACAGAATAGTACATGGTACTGCACCTTAGTGTCAAACCCTGACTCATTTTATCAATGCATAAGCAAAGACTAGCTTCTAATGCTACTAAAACTTGACAACATGAGAGGTTTTAAATTAGTTATCTGTCAGCAAATACACGATGTTACCAAATGCTTCTCTCACAGTGGTTCTCAAATGCACACAGACTCGCAATGTAATTCTAGACAACAACCACTATACCTAGGAGTTTACCAAAAATCATTCACTACTGTGGAAGTGGTAAGCGAACTGCACACAATCTTCATATTTCAGGACTGCACTTTTGTGTCAAAGCCTGACTCATTTAATCAAAGCATAAGCAAAGACTGGCTTCTAATGCTACTAAAACTTCACAACATGACCGGTTTTAAAACAGGTATATGTCAGCAAATACACGATGTTACCAAATGCTTCTCTCACAATCCTTCCCCAAATGCACACAGACTCAGTGTGATTTTAGACAAGCAACATTATCCTAGGACTTTACCAAAACTCATTCACTACTGTGGAAGGGGTAAGGGGACTGCACACAATCTACATATTTAAGAACAGCACATCAGTGTCAAAGCATGACTCATTTAATCAACATATAAGCAAAGACTAGATTCTAATGCTACTAAAACTTCACAATTGACAGATTTTAAAACCGTGATCTGTCAGCAAATACATGATGTTACCAAATGATTCTCTCACACTGATCCCAAATACACACTAACTCAGTGTGATTCTAGACAAGACTCATTCACTACAGTGCAAGTGGTAAGGGAACTGCACACAATCTACATATTTCACGACTGCAATTTACTGTCAATGCCTGACTCATTTAATGAAAGCATAAGCCATAACTGTCTTCTAATGCTACTAAAACTTGACAACCTGACTGGTTTTAAAACAGTTATCTGTCAGCAAATACACGATGTTACCAAATGCTTCTCTCACAGGGGTTCCCAAATGCACACAGACTCACTGTGTGATTCTAGACAAACAACACTATCCCTTGCACTTTATCAAAACACATTTCTTCATCTAGAAGTAGTACTACATTTTAGTATAGAAACATAACGTAACTCATTTTACACATTCTTAAACAATGACTGGTTTCTAATTCTACCAAAATATAAAAACTGCACAGTTATCTGTCTACAAACACATGAAAAACACAAATGCCAATCACAGAATGGTTTCTACATGCAAACACATTGTAGAGAAACAAAAATACTCCCTACACTTTAGCAGGAAAAATACATTAGTCTGATTTAAAATCAAAATAGTCTACATACATCCCCTCACAATTAAATAACTCATCTTTCAAGTTCGTTTGTAGATTAAGGAGTATATCAATCACTCACCATATTTTCTTTTACAGAATCTCAGCACTGTGCACCTCTCAGCAAAAGCTTAGAATGAAAAAGTTTCCCTTTCATTTTCCACACATATACATGTAAACATCAAATCACAATCCTTCGCACATAAACTCAAAAGCAAACACACATTTCTATTGGTTAAACATTTCAACCCTTTCCAACTGAAATACATTTCCACCCTTCCCCCAATCTGCCTTCTGCCTGTTACCATAGAAACAGGTCATGGAACACTGCACTGAGCTCACAGGTCACAAGTTCAGCACACAATGTTCCTACACAAGACAGGAAGTGTGCTTGACTTTTCAACATATCAGCTTATCATATATAATGTTCCTTACAATCTGATTTTGTTAACCAATAACAATCATACCTTTAAAAAACAAAAATATACACCCTACTTTTCAGTGTAGAAAGTTGTTATACAACCAATGATTTCTTGTCGTTTTTCAAAACGTTGCCATGGATCCGCGCACCCACCGCGAGAGAATCCGTGCATCCAACGCGATGGGATGCGCGCACCGTGCGCACATTTTGCCGCTTTAAAAAAAAAAAAAGGGGGGGCCACAGGGGGTCCTTCTGGGACCCCCTAAGCAGATCTAGAGGGTCAGAGTATTTCCACTCTGCCCCCTTTATATCTTTTACACACTTATTCCCCTTCCATCTTCAGCCTCGCTTCTACCGAGGCAGAAAATGGCCGCCAACAGTTCCTGGTTTCGAATGTAGAGAGACGCTCGACAGCCAATTAGCATTCAGCGTGCGATCGGGAGGGTGTGCGCTCCGTTCGGGGAGGGTGCGCTTACGGTGCGGGTACGGTCCGCGGCCATAGATATCACTAACTTTTTTACCCTAATTTTCTCAGGATATGCAAAAGGCACGAGTCCGAACTGAGGACTACCTCTTTGCCAAATTCCCAATAGAATGTTGCGGATTTCCTATGGAAAAAAGGTCCTAACTATAACTATCTACTGGCGATAAAATATATATATATATATATATATATATATATATATATATATATATTAACCCCTTCGCCGCGGCACTAATTTGGCCGCGGCGCTGGGGGGGTTTGGGGGCAGCGCGGCGCCCCCATGCTCATGACTGAACCACTTCGTCATGAGCCTCGGCGCGCTGTGATCATGACGGAGTGGTTCCGTCATGACTCCGCCCACTCGCGCTAATCGCCCGCCCGCGGGGAATCAGCGCCGCGTAGGCGGAGTGGCCACCAACGGCCGCAGCATGACGGAACCACACCGTCATGAGCACACGGCGCCCGTGGCTCATGACGGAGTGGTTCCGTCATGAGCAGGGAAGGGGTTACTATACATACGTGAATCCCTGCGTTTCGTGGCGGGAAAAAGCGAGCCACTCCGGTTCTGTGGTGAAATATTATGGGCAAACAAAAGACGCTTTTCGACCTCTGGCGAGGTCTTGGTCACATATATAAATTCACTGAAAAAACCATAGGTTTCAGGGACGTTCTAGTTAGTTGGACATTTCACTCGTACAAAACCATAGAAATTCCCCTGTTATAGTTAGTTCAGCTAACTATAACTCACGCCCTGCAATGCACTGCTGATGACGTCACATATTACATCAGTGACATCTGAAATGACATCAATGAGGGCATCACCTATTTCGGCCCCGGGGCGGGACCCCATCCCCCGGGACGTGGCCCCCCTCCTCAGGCCAAATATGGCCCCCGGGGACCCCATCCCCCAGGGTTGGCCTTTTCCTTTATATTTTTTTTCTATTAGAGACAGAGGGGAGCCGCGTGGCCCCCCTCCCGGGACACTTCTGGCCCCGGGCACCCCATCCCTTGGGGCCGGCCCTTTCTGTTGGAGACTGTGGGGGGAGGCCCAATGCCCCCACGGTCCCTGCCAGCTCCCTACCTCCTGCGGGAGCCAGCATTGCTTTTCCACTAGGGGAGGAGCTGGCGCCCCTTGTGGAAAAGCAATCCTGCTTTGCCTCATTGAAACGCAAGCAAGTTTCCCTGCTCTCGCTTCAATGAAGCAAAGCAGAGTTTGCAATGACAGGGCGGGAGGCGCACGGCTCCCGCCCTGTCATTGCAAACAGCAGTGCCCCAGGGGTGGGCACCCCGAGACACTGCAGGAGCCGGCCCTGGGGGGTGGCAGTCCCCAGGGCCATCAAGGGCTCCAGGAGGGGGGCCGCGGGGCCCTCTCCCAATGATTGCAAAGCCCCGGGGAGGTGGTGGACCCCAGGGCACGATTTAAATACAAAGTTCCCCGGGGAGGTGGTGGTCCCTGGGGCGTGTGGGGGGGCTTGAGCACCCCACACATCTTTTAAAATTTTAAACGCCCACGAGGAGGTGCCGGTCCCTGGGGCATCATAAGGGCATCATGGTGGGGATTGGGACCCCCCATGCATTTTGTTTACAGGGGGGGTGGTGGTCCCGGGGGCTGCGGGGGGGGGGGGCCACAGTGCCCCCCCCTACAATGTGAGAAGTCCCGAGGAGGTGGCGGTTGCTGGGGCAGCGTGGGGGGAGTGGTCCCCCATGCGTTTTGTTTACAGCCCCGGGGTGTTGGTGTTCCCCGGGGCTGCGGGGTGCCACAGTGCCCCCTGCATACAATGTAATAAGCACCGGGGAGGTAGCGGTACCCGGGGCTGCGGGGGCCCCCACCCCGCAGCCCCGGGTACCGCTACCTCCCCGGTAATTAATTTGTAAGTGCCCCTGGGACCTGGCCACTCGGGGGCTTTTTCAAAACTAAGCGCGGGAATCCGCGCTTCGTTTTTTTTCATACATTTCTGCAGGATTTGCGACCTCAGCGTGATTTCCGCCAAAATTATTTTTAAAAAATGCTTCTTTTGGCCCGGGGGTCCTTGTGGTACCCCCTGAGCAGGCCTAGGGGGTCAGGGTGTTTATACCCTGCCCCCTTTTCTTTTTTAGTTTTCACTGTTTTCTTGTGACTCGGTTCTATCGAGTCACAAGATGGCTGCCAACACTTCATGGTTTGGAGTGTTGGCAGCCAGTCACAGTGAAGCTCATGCTTGCCCCCGCTGCCCCAGATATCGAAACTTTTTATTTTTCGAATTTCGCAGAAACTACTGAACCGATTTACACCATTTAAAAAAATGGTCCCTTTCTGAAGCAAGACCTACCTTTTTGCCAAATGTTGTGTAATTCCATTCAGCAGTTCGGGCTGTAGCTTTGTTTAAGGTTTCCTATGGAAAATAACATGGAGAAACTGTGTTTTGGGACCCCCCTTTTTTCTCGGCCCCCGCTTGACAAATTACCCCGAAACTTTTAAGACAGGAGCTTGCCGGACTGCCCTAGTTTTGAAAAGTTCGCGAAGATTCGTCAAACAACGCCAAAGTTATTGGGAAAACAAAAAACGCTTTTCCTATGGAAACTAGGTCCTAACTATGACTACTTACTGGCGACCCCAAGTAGGTAAGATATATTCTGCGTTTCTCTACTCCCTTTTGCAGCTGGTCACCAAAGATTGGAGCATGGACGCCAAGTAAGTGCAAGTATTTCTTTATTTTTCCATCAGCAGCTTATCCCCATTACGTGTTTCAGCCCCGAAGGTCCTTAATCACATGACGAGCCTCACAGCTTGACTTCCTCTTTTCTACCATTTTTTTCTTTTTAGCTTAAAGTGACATGTGCAATAACTTAGCAGTCATTGAAAGATGAAAGAAAGACTGTTGCTATCTATTTCTAATAGTTACATAATTAATAATTTACATCTGTGTATAAATAAATACATAAAATGTTTCTTAAAATCAATTTACCATTACATTTGAATTGCTTTTAAATCGGCATTTCATCTTTATAATTTACATTGCTTGCTGTACACATATCTTAGTTTCCAAGGTAAAATATTTCTGTGCAAATTCGTATTTGAATTTCTGTATAATACAGAATGTGCAAAACCGCAAATAAGTTCTCACTGCTTTTGAGTCCCTCTTATGTAAACCTTCTCACTGCATAAAAAGTGCTATGTGCTTTGATAATCTATTCAAAAAGTGTCAGTGCCTAACCAAAGTGCAAAGAGTAATTAAAATCTGAATAAAACTGTGAAATGTTTGGGGAGGGTGGCATTAATCTATGACTAATTCACAATTCATCTAATTCATACTTAATTGTTTTTATTGATATCTTATGACAGTTGATGACCTACCCTGTTTATATCTGTATAGTATTATGGCTATGCCTAGAGACAAATGTAGAGATCCTCTGTAGCATTCAGACCGCCTGGAGACTTGGAACCGAATTAAAAAATGTATTGTGTTTCCAATCTCTGCAAAGATCTCTCCCGATTGCCTCCTCTTCTATTCCGTGGCACGGAATCATTAAAAAAATGTTAGATCCTTCGGGTCTGAGCTGTGGTATTCCTCAAAATGACCTACCTACAGGGTATGTCATGTCCTGATTTTTAATTGCCCGTATGTGCTGGAGTTTTCTTTTGTGGCCCTGAAGTATTTTACTTCCCTCATATCGTAGGCAACACAAACACTCAAGCACATACACGGCAAGGTCAGTTTTGCAGGTTAGTGCTTTGGTGATAGTCCTTTCTTGGTTTCCAAATGGAATTCTAAAGGGTTGGTTCTATTAGTGCCATGCTGGCATGCTTTGCACAGCTTACATTTGTAGAAACACTTTCTCTGTGAGAGCCATGATGTACCGCGTTGATACTCCAAGTTACTCTTGACCAAACTGTCTCCCATGGAAGGTGCCCTGCTATGTGTGATGGACAAATTCTTTGGCAAGAGGTGACCCATGATAGGATCGTTAAGGACTATAGGCCAGTTTCTTTTCATAATAAGTTTAATGGCCTTCTCCTGCTTGCTGAATTGTAAAATCATTCTAAACCCCTGTCCTGTAGCTTTTGACTCGGCAATAGACTTCAGTTGTTTACTTTCCTTAGTTTTTGAGGTGTTTAATTAGACTGATCTGGCTAAGGTATTACTCTTTGAAATTGCTGTATTAATAAATTTTTTAGAATAACCTCTCACCAGAAACCTCTTTTTGCTGGCCTGTTGTGCCGTTCTTAAATCCTCTTCATTACTGCAGATTCTTTTTCATCTTAGCATCTCCCCGTAAGGGATGCTCTGTATGAGATGACATGGGTGTGGATGCGTGTAGTACTGTGTTGCCTGCAGTTTCCTTTCTGTAGGCCCTGGTTTCTATTAGGTTGTTGTTTCTTATATACACTTGTACATTCAAAAAGCTCACAATTTCTGCACTTATAGTTGCTGTAAAGTTTAGGTTAATGTCATTGTTGTTGAGTTCTTTAACGAACTCAAGAGCACCTGACAATGTTCCCTGCCAAATAGCAAAGAGATCATCTATGAATCTCAACCATATTTTGACATTTTCCCTGAAATAGGCCTCATAGGTGGTTTTTAGTACCAGCTCCTCCCACCAGCCCATATGGAGACAGGCATAGCTGGGGAGAAGCTGGCACCCATAGCCACCCCTCGTAGTTGCTGGTAAAACGTTTGCTGAAACATAAAAACATTATTGTTAACAGAGAATTTTACCATGTTAACCAAAATTATATTGTGCTGCAGCATTTGATTAGATCTACTGTTCAAATAATGTTGGAGGGCCCTCGGGCTATCTTGGTGGTTGACGCTGGTATACAGCGCAGTTACATCAAGTGTTATTAATAGACAGTGCTTAATTTGTGAAATATTAAGTGCCAGGGTTCTGACCAGGATGCCACTGCAGCTTGAACCACCCATTGCCCTTGTTATCGCTGCCAAAACAACTACTAACCATCTCTCTTGCATGTATATGCGACCGTTCCGATTATTCCAGGTCCCCAAAGCTAAAGGAATGTTTGGGGAGGCAGGTATTGGCAATTTTAATGTATATTGTAGTCCTAAACTACTGTTGTTCTGCTCCTCTCTAAATTTGATAAGCAGTGCCACCATGTGGTGTTCTGTTCAAAGTATTGTGATGACAATAAGGTGCCGAGCACCGGAAAGCACCGGCTCAAATTAAGCACTGTTAATAGATAATCTTCCTGCCATGTGAAATCCTGAATTTTGGATAAAAAGTCACTCTTGTCCCTAATGTAGGATGGTAATCCATGGACGTGCTCCTGAAGACAAGTCCACATATTGTGAAGATGTTTCAAGGAGACTATTGCGCGCTGATATTATTGTCCATCCTGGTGGCTTTAAAGGATTTTTATGTATTCTGGGTATAAAATACATTACTGGGACAGTTGGATTATAATTTTTTTTAAACTTGTATTCCTGTGTCGATATCAAACCAGCACTCTTCCATGCCAAATGTTTGCTGTAGTATTTACTGTAGATGGACCTTAAAGAGAGTATGTCTGAATTTTTGTTGCAGTTCCTGTCATTTAATTGCCTCATGGCTTCTTCCACATACTCCTCTCTCCCCCAGATTACCAAATTCCCACCCTTATCTGAGTTGTGAATGATGATTTGAGAGTTGTTTTTCAACCTGGTCAGTAGTTGATGGTATTGGTGTTGCTGTTTTGTTTTGTTTCTCTCTTTGTTTTCTGTACTTTATGGTTCTGCTGTTTGATCCCTCTGGTAACATGCTCATGAAAATGTCTAATGCATCTCTGTGGGTTATAGGATTATAAATTGATCTTGGTTTGAATGGAGTATTAACAAGTGTAACATTGGCGAGCTTGGGGGAGGAGACAAGATGGCGGACTGACGCCGTCTCTAGGAACAGTCCGCGGAGACTCCCGAGATCGGATCTTTCCTGCTATCTCATGGAGTATCAAGCTAGCAGGAATATTGTTTGGTGAAAACGCATATGAAAGGCATTGATATTTGTGCACTCTCCACAAGAGAAAAAAAATTAACCGGCCCGAAGACCTACCGGTGTCTGATGCAGGCGATATCCCGGATCTGCTTCAGGTGCTCGTCATCTGCATAGGTGGCTGTCGGGCTCCCGGTTTGGCGTTCTCCATTTCGCTGCCACATCGGTCCCGTCCGCTTCTCAAACATCGATTTACTTGCGGACAGGGCGCCATCAAAGAGCTCAGCTCAAGGGGCTTCGCGGGACAAGCCGTCAGCCGGTGAGTGCAGCCGCGAGTGCAGTCGCGAGCGCGAGAGCAGATGCATCAGCGGGGGCCTCGGATAACTGCCAAGCACAGAGGGAGGTCAACACAGCTGAGAATGTGGACACTACGGATATCGCGGATACTGCGGATACTCACGAGCCAAATGTGAGATTGGGTAAACCAGTCGTGCAGTACTTGCAGTCAAGAAAATCTGCAGAACTTCCTGAAATAGCTACAGAGTTTCCTAGCGGCAGTAACTTTGTGGAAACTATTATAAACGCCATTTCTAACAAGCAACAAAGTTTGACTGCACCCGCTCTTCAGAACCCTGTGAAAATAAATCAGCCACAGCAGCTTTCTCACACTCGGGCGCAGACCTCAGAAAATATGGTTACAGACGTTTCTGAGGGTTTCGTTTTAGCAGTCTTAAAACCCTCGAGGGTGTCCAGGATGAGGGTCACCATTCTAGAGATCTGTCAAGGGATCAACAACCTCAAAGAGATGCTAAGAAGAAAGCACTGGTATTGGTGACTCCTTCAAAAAAGAACTTTAAGGCCAAAATTACGAAAGACCCGAAGACGTCAATTGCTACTAATATAGGGTCGGGGAAAAAGAAAATAACTCAAGCCAAAGAGTTATCAGATAACAGCCCTATGAGGAAATGGGTTCAGGCTAAAGCTGGAATAAAAACAGTGTTTGCCAGACTGTTGGATGTGGGATTAACTGACGGAGGGATTGAAGGAGGATTCAACTGAACTATGGTAGTTAAAGGTACGGACTCTCGACACCTGAACCAGATTCAAATGCGGTAAGTATAACTGGCGGATTTAGTGAAGTAAACAACGACTGGATATCCCCAGCGTCTGGTCCCCCTCTCCCTCCGTCTTCATTACCTCCGATATGTCCACTCTCTCACATGTCTCATACAGTTGAGGATCTTCAGAATAATGGAGTTCAGGGCAATGCAGCTGCAATACTCTCAATTATCTTACAAGCCTTGAAGGATCAGAGGGAAGAAACAAGAGAGATTTTCGCTCAAGTTAGGGCAGACACTCACAATATCCAGCAAACCCTGAAAGAGGCAACAGAGAAGGTTGTGGCTTTGACGGAAGAGGTAACGGAGCTCCAGCAGAGAGCTGCATGCACAGAAGAGACTACATCTAGAACCGCAAACTCGGTCTTACAGCATGAAGATCAAATCACGAACATGCAACTTAAACTGGAGGATCTAGAAAACAGACAGAGGAGACAGAACTTAAAACTGCTTGGAATACCTGAAGGTCAAGAGGGAGCTGATCCTAGAGTCTATATAGTCCAGATTTTACAAAAAACTTTCCCTGACCTCGGAGATTGAGATTGGGACTGCCAGATCCAAAGGGCTCATAGACTCCCAATCGTGCAATGCCGACAAGATTCTCGCCATCCAAGGCCGTATTTGCTCTACTTCGGCAACTTTTTGCTGCAACAAGCAGTCTCTCTAAAAGCTGGTTCTAGATCTCCGATAGCTGTTGATTCTTTATCCATATTCTTCCGTTCAGACTTCTGTAAAGCCACTATGGACAGATCTTGCGAATTCATGATTTTGCTTTCTTTGGCTAAGTCCTGTAAATCCCTTAGTATTGGTGCATCTGACATTGTTAGATTTAACAAGGGAGATTGCGTGATGGGTGTATCACTGAGTACTGTATTGTCCATTGTTTTATCCTGGATAATATGAAATTTCTTTAACTTAAATTTTCACACACTTCTAAATATGTCCATTCTCATGGTAGCATAGTTGAATGAGCTCTCCGGGCAATATGATAACCCTAGGGCTAAAAGTCGTTCTTCCGCTTTTTTTTCCTCATTTGCCTCTAAATAGGCTCCATTCCAAATGCACCGTGAATAGTGTACATGCCCTTTTGTGCTGGGAAACAAGGAGACAGGGATAAGAAGGAAAAGGATGGTGGCTTCAGTTCTTTTACGCCCATTGTCTGTTTGAAGCACCATTATCCATCCCAGCCTCCCGATTTGTCTCTCCCCTACTCTCCCTCATACGCCAAGGCGCAGAAAGGGGAGCAAAAGTAGGGGGGAAACCAAAAACCCAGACGAGGCAAGGAAGGCATAATCACCGGACTTCAAAATTCGTTTGTTGCTCACACCCCTCTATTAAGGGAGACCAAAAGCCATGCTTTTTGAAGACCTTCATGTCCAGGTTAGCAACATACTTAATAGAAATTAGCCAATCACAAAATTTTGGAGGAGATGCAACTAACCACTGTTTACAAATCTCCCTGCGTGCCAGCAGGATGGAATAAAAAAGTAACCTTGCTTTGTTATCGGTTATGCTTACGGGTGAGTCTACACATCCAAACATAACCAGCAAGGCGCTTACCTTAATCTCCATATCCAACACAGTGGACAAAAATCTACTCACATCGCTCCAAAAAGGCTTTATCACCGGACAGTCCACAAACATGTGAACATCATCTTCTCTTGGACTGCAACATCTGGGGCAGACCACATCTCCCCTGCTCCCGAACTTTGACAGTCTCTGGGGCGACCAGTAGGCTCTATGGATAGAGAAAAGATGGTTTCTTCTCAGGTCTGCTGGTTTTACTATTTTAAATAACATAGCCATTGATACTTGCCACTTATTTTCCAATGAAGATTCCGGCAAGCATCTTCCCCACAGTTTTGTTGGTAATGTGAAGGGCCCATCTTCCAGATCCACCAGGAGCCAGTATATTGTTGCAAGCTCCTTTTTAGGTTCAGTCTCATTCAGAAGTCTGTCCTCTAGTTCATTTGAACTTCCTAACGCTGTATCTGGATCCTGAAACCAACTGTGTATTTGCATGTATTTGAATCTAGACATTTGTTGTCCCAGAAGATGATTAAACGCATCCCAGCCTATTAAGGCACCATCTTGCATAATATGGTTCCATCTCGTTAAACCCGCCTCTCTGATAGATCAAGCTAATGCATCTTTTGTCCAGGACGGAGAGCCAGGTGAGTCCCAAATAGGGGCCATTTGACTAAAATATGGCATTTTCAAGGCTTTTCTGACCCTATACCAGGTCTCAGCCAAGCCTCTCAAGATCTTTAACCTGACTTTCTTGAAAAATGTAGGGTCTGCATATTTATACATAAGGCCAACACTGCCCCCTACCTCCTGCCTTGCCATTTCTCCCAGTAGTCTCCCAATATCTGAGTTTATCGGTGTGTTCATCAACATTTTCCCATTTTTTAACAAGAAAGCCCATGAATAACAAAGCAGATCCGGTAGTGCTACGCCCCCTTTCTCCACCTTCCTCCTCAACTTCTTCCAAGCTATTCTGGGCCCCTTGCTTGCCCATATAAAGCTGCCTATTTGCCCCTGCAACTTCTTAAGCACTTCCTTATCAAATGGGAGGGGAATGGTTTCAAACAAAAAGGTCAATTTTGGAAGGATGATCATTTTCACTAAATTTACCCGACCAAGAAGAGTAAGCTGGAGGTGTGACCAGATTTTTAAGAGTCCAGTGATCTTTCATTGTCTTCTCCAGATTGACTTTAGTCAATTTGGAGATATCTTGTGGAATCAGGACTAGCAGGTATCTCATTGCCTCCCTATTAGGTGCTTCCTCTACTTTCCAAATTCCAGGTCATAACCTCCGTCTTATTACCATTTATTTCATAACCCGAGATTTTCCCAAAGACTTTTGCTAGGGCTATAGTATGGCTTAAGGTGTTCTGTACATTATTTGAAAAAATGAGGATATCATCAGCATAAAGGCCCAATTTCTTACACCAGCCCTCATACTGAAAAGGTACAATCTCCAGATCCTCTATTATTTTCCTGGCAAGGGGCTCAATATACAAGTTAAAAAGGAGTGGCGATAGAGGGCACCCCTGTCTCGTTCCCCTGCTGATAAGAACCGGGTCTGTCAGGCAGCCATTGACAAGCACTCTAGCCCTTGGAGTCCTATAGATCGCCTCCAAAGTTCTACAAAAATTCTGGCCCAAGTTTGCAGACTCTGCCACAGTCCGCAAAAAGGCCCAGTTTAACTGGTCAAAAGCCTTAGTAGCATCTAACGCTATTACCGCAAGTGGGAACTCGTAGGCAGAGGCTAGGTCGATTGATCCAATCAGTGAGATGGTCAGCTCTTTCAAGAACCTGCCACGAATAAACCCTTTTTGATCCGTGTGGATCAGCTACGCCATTGGACCATTTAACCTATCTGCCAATATCTTTGCAGAAATCTTATCACAATTCAGCAAAGATATTGGCCGGTACGAATCACAATTTATCGGGTCTTTACCTGGCTTCAAAATTAGGGAAATGTTAGCTTCATCCCATGAGGTTGGCAGATTGGCCCCCATTAGAAAAAACTCATTAAAGAGTTCTGTAAGGATAGGTTTTAGTGTACTGGCCAGGGCTTTATAAACCTCAAGAGGTAGACCGTCCGGGCCCGGGGCTTTGCCTTTCTTACCTAGCTTTAGAGCAATATCTACTTCTCCTTCCTCAATGTCCCGATTCAATTGCCTACTCTTAACCTCTGAAAGTATACTACTAGAGCCCTGTTCCAGCCAAACTTTGAACTCATCTTGGTGGGTTTTAGGTTTACTTGATACACCCCACTATAGTAGCTGTGAAAAGCATGCTCGATCGCCCTGTGATCACTAATAAGATCACCGTTTTTTTCGCATTTAATCTGCTCTATCCTGCTTCTCACCTGCTCCTTTTTCACCTTCCAGGCTAGCAGCTTACTGCAGCCTTCACTGTACTCAAAGTGAGCCAATCGGCTGACATCCCTTTTCTTTCTTACCCTTTCTTGAATAATTACTGCCAATTTAGCCTTTACTTCCTGATATTTATTAAACAGGTTTTCCCTAGCTTGGTCGTCTATCTTGGGATCAATCAGATCTTTCTCAAGGGCCTGAAGCTGTTCCTCAACAGTAGACACTTCCTGATAATAACTGTCTTTTTTCCGCAGCCAACGCCCCTAACCTGCCCCTTAAAAAAGCTTTGTATGCATCCCAGGTTATTCCACATACTGCCAATCCCTGATTGAGATGAAAAAACTCTACAGTCTCTCTAGATAATGCTGCCATGACTACTTCTTCTTGCAGGATTGTGCGATCCAAGGTCCATCTTGAAAATGAAATTCTCTGTTGTGACCTCAGATGTAGGACCACCGCTGAGTGGTCCGACAAGTGAACTCCTACATGGTCAACCCTTTGGACACAATCTACCAAGTCTCTATAAGAAAATAGTCAATCCTTGATTGGTGCCTATATTTTTGATTATAAAAGGTAAAACCTTTTATTTTCCCGGCCTTCTGTCTCCAGATGTCACAGAGCCCCAGTTGAACTGCTATTTGCTTAATTAATGTAGACATTTTTAAATTAACGCGTCCTCTACTGCGTGAAGTCCTGTCCAGGGAGTAATCCAAGACAGCATTGAAATCACCTGCCATGATAATAGGATCGTGTAGTTCTATTAATTCTGCTAACAGATCTCCTAAGGGAGAGACATCATCTCTATTCGGGCCGTAGTATCCCACTAAAGAATACGCCTGCCCCAGAATCTTCGCTCTCACGATCAACCACCTGCCAGCTTTATCAGAGATCTGTGACCCAAGAACGACCTGTGCCCCCCTTCTCACTAAAATCGCCACTCCCTTTGTCACACCCATAAAGGATGTGCTCACCACCTGGGAAATCCAGCTTTGGGCTCTAAAAAGGTCTAAAGCCTCCCCCTCCGACAAATGGGTTTCCTGCAGAATAATAATCTGTGCTGGACAGTCTTTTAGATATTGAATAATTTTGACCCGCCGCCCTCATACTCGAAGACCGTTGACATTCCAGGACAGGATTTTTATTTTTACTTCTTTCCCTCCCCTCTCACCCATCATCTAGAAGGTCGGGGAACCAGCTAAAAACTTTATAGAGACAATAGAGGAACCTTTTTTTTCTTCTTTTTGTACCCCTCTGCTCCCCACCCTGTGCACCCCTGTACCTCCACCCCATGGGAAACCCTCCCCAATTACCTCAAGACCCAAGGTCTTATGGGTGACCCCCCCCCCCCTGGAGCGTGCGTGATATAAAGAGTAGATAGATTTTATCAGGTAGAAACCTATCTAGATAATTTCAAATTTTATCATTATCCCGTTATTGAATTGATTGGATTTATGAAACTCATGCCTTTTAAAATAGGAATTTTACCTCCTATCACACTAATATAGCACTTATGGAATAGTGTAAAGCTTGTGTACCAACATACCAGAAAGAGAAACTAACCACCTGGTTGAAGGTTTTTGATAAATTCATCCAATTTTTCTACAGAGTGGAAGATATGCATTTTATTATTTAACATGACCTTTAAATAGGCAGGAAACCTCAGCTGCACTGAGGCTCCAAAACTCTTTAGCCTATCAATTCTTTGTCCCATCTCCCACTGCCTGTTGGAGGTGGTGGCGGAAACATCTGATCTAATCTCGTATCTCGCGCCATCCACTTCAATGGATTTCATCCCCAGGGCTTTTGATAGTATTTTCTCTTTCAGAGAGAAAGTTAAAAAATTAATGAGAATTTTCCTGGGTTTAGACCTATTTGTGTTGAGTCTAAAGGGGTCTCTATGGGCTCGTTGTATGTCCTTTGCTATCTCCTCTTCTGACTCCTCCATCTGGAGCTTATTCTTAATCAACTTTACTACAAACGTTTTGATATCATCTCCCTCTCTACCTTCAGGCACTTTCCTAATTTTCAAATTGTTTCGTCTCTGATAGTTTTCCAGCCTTTCAACCCTGTCTAAATTCTCTTTCTCTGCCAGCCTTAGTTTATCTAATTCAGCGCTGTTAATCTGTACCGTCTCCCTGAGCACTTTGACCTCCTCCTCTAGTGTTGTAGTTCTGCTACTTAGGTCATCAATCTTTTTTCCATGACTTCGCAGGCCTTCTTTATCTCCAACTGATTTGATTTTGATATTTCGAACATGCTTTTGATTTCTGCTGATAGTGCTGCTAGGAGCGCTCCAACAGAAACATCATCTTTCTGTGGCTGGTAGGGAGCCTGTGCAGAACCTTTGGAGACAGGATTTAGACTATCTAGGTTTTTGCCGAGAAGCTGGCTGCCTGTATCAATAACGGGAGCGTTAGTCTTCTGAGATTTTTCTCCCCCAGCTCCCTGTCCTACCGTATTAAGATCTTCTAGATAACTTCCAGGGACTACTGATTGTTTCATGACTTTCTTTCCCTGGTCAGTATTCCCATACGCCATCGTATTTTCACCCACAATCAAAACTTTTGGTAAAACTCTAAAGTACGTTTTTAGGGATGGAGTGATCTTCATTTTGGGAGCCTGCCCCCCTTTCTTTATTTCGGACTTCTTGAGTTTTATCTTGGGGTCAGTTAGTAAAGAATTTTTAAGTGAGTATATGTTGGTTGCAACGTCACAAACTCCTCTCTTTCCTCTAACTGCGTTCTATCCGCTTTGACAACCTCCTTTCCTCTTTCCCTCTTCTCCCCCTTCAAACTCCTATCCTTTTTCACATAAATCTCTTTCCGATTAAGTAATCCGTGCATCTGCTGACTACCCTCCTTTCCTACTGCTTTTACGGAAGTACGGAGCGTATACCTAGAGACCTCCCCCTCTGAGTATGCCCTCATATACCTCCTCCCCCCTACCTTTGTTGGTGTCCGGGCAGGTGGAATCAGCGCGGTCTAGCGCTTCTCCCCCTTCATCTACTCCGACCTTTAACAGACCAGCACGGTTTTGCCTACAGTCTGTCGTTGAGACTCTTTTTGCAAACTGCCCCCATCTCTGTAGATGGTTGCCTGTATCCCCATCCTTCCAACCACTCCCCCTGCCTCCTACCCTTCGGATGGGAATCCTAGCCACTGCGCCTCTTCCTCTGCGAAGCTCCAGGGCCGCCCTATACCACAACTGATCCGTCGCCGTTGTTCCCACACCAAACTAATTACTTTTTTCTTTTCTCTTCCTCCACCACCCCCAGCGTTGAAAACCTCTGCTATGCTGCTCCCTACTCCACCAGAAAAATACAATGCTTGATTATGGGGTTAATAGACTTATTCCCCAAATATCTCCAAATACCTGAACTTCCATTAACAACAGCAGCCCGGACTGAGTGGAACAATTATGCCCCCTAACCTTGCAAAATCAATCCTTGCAGATGTTCTGCGTTTTTGGGTAAGGACCAGAACATCACATTCATTTCATTCATTTCTCAAGAACATATTTACTGGAACTTCCCCTTTAATTCCCTTCAATTTCATTTTAAAATGGATCTTCAACTTGTCCGAGTGTACTATTGTGACATTTTGTATCCACTTAGTTTGTACTGTTGCTCCTTACTCCACACATCAAAACCAAAGCGGGAGTTACAGCCTCTCAAAACGGTGCACAGTACGCAAAGACTGCAGCCTCTCACCACATCACACCGTAGTAGAATCAGGGGGCAGCAGCCTCTCGTAGGGCAAAAGAGCACAAATCTGTTGAAGAACCAGTAAAAAAGAACCGCCTCAAACCTACCAGCGGTGAGCAGCGGCAGGCATCGCTAGATCACGAGGGCCGAAAAACCCCAGAGCTGGAGCCCAGAAGCCGAGACACCCGCAGCACCCGGAGCTTCCCGCCACCAGACCTCAATGCGCTAATCTCCGCATTAGTCTCCTCAGCTGCAACCGGTAAGTCAGCCTGGTGCCGGTGCACAAGAATCTCAAGAGTCTCGTATTTCCATAGAATGCTTTTCTCTCTTATTCTATGTTACTCTTCTGAGTTTTTCCGGGGCAGAGTTTGCCAAAACTCGTGCATCCTACCCGTTTACTTTACGAAAGAACAACGCTTCCCTCCGGGAGCTCCCCCGCAACCAACTACACGCTTGCCGCCATGTTTCCCAGCCTCCGCCTCCTCGCCTCAGCTTCCGGTTCACCGCCCTGTGTTAGACTCCCCTCGTCGTTCTTCTGCTTTGTCAAGATTGATCTGAGAGTGTTTGATTTTTTGTTGGGGACTGTTGCGTTTCCTTTGCGCCTTTCTCCTCTCCCTGCGCCTTCTGGATCTGCTTTTGTTGTTTTGTTCCCCTGTATTCTTGGTCTTAGTGTATGAAGTCGGTCCTGAACTAAAAAATCCAATTTCTCTGCTAATGACAATTTGGATGGAATTTGCGTTGCCCTTGCATTATTTAGACCCTGCTCCGCTTCGCTTTCTACTGCGGAGCTCAGGTCCGAATTGGACGTATTTATGTCGTTATCTGTTTGTAGATGTGTGCGGTGTGTTGGTGTTTGGTCCTCCAGATTTAGACACTTTCAAGGAATCGTATTTGCGAGCAAATGTGAATATACGTCCACATTCATAATCCATTTCATCTCTATGGAATTTGTATGTTTTTTTCCCGCTAATTTTCTCTTCCTCTTTTTGTAATGTTTTGGTCATTTCTTCCTTCAGTTTGTTTAATTCATCATTTTGCCCCAACTGACTCAGTTCATTGTTAATTTGCTCAATCTGTTCCTGTATTTTTATTCTATCCTTTTCCGCATATTTTACTAGTATACTGACTAGTTTTCTAGAGGATTCTAGATTTGTTTCTGCCCACTCTTCCATCATATGGGGGTCTGGGTTCTCGTAACTGGGGGCCGTGAGAATTCTTAATCCCCGTGGGATCCTCCCCACATCCAGATACCTCTGTAGGGATTTATTTTCCCACCAATTGCTCTGTTCTTGCTTCATAAATTTTTCTAGAGTCCTGATCTTGTCTCTTAGGCTGATGTTACTGTTTCACTGCATTGTCATATGGGAAACTGCCAAATTACTAGGTAGACAGGCGTCATCGAACATTTCGACCGCCTCTACCTCCCGGTCCTTAAGCGCGTCTGCTGACATGCTGCTGACTGTTTGGAAAAGCGTTTTTCTTAAATTTGCGGTCTATACAAGTTGAGGTGGATTTTGCTAGATACAACCACCCCGCGTTTGTCCGATGCACACCTCTCAACCCCGACTGGGAGCACCGTCCTACCTCCTGGTCGTTTCGGCGTTACTCGCATCCTCCGGCACAGGTCCACCGGCTCCACACCAGCTCAGGTACTGCTTGCGATCTCCACTGCAGGGCGCGCTCTTTCACAGCAATTCCTTCTGGATCTTTTTTTGTCCTGTTCCCAGTCTGTGGTTTCCTTCTTCCGCTTGAGCACAGCGGTGAGAGGGAGCCTGCGTTTGGCCAGAGAAACCATTCTGACCTAAAATATTCTGTGTTTCTCCACTCCCATTTGCAGCTTGTCACCAAAGATTGAAGCACGGACGCCAAGTAAGTGCAAGTATTTCTTTATTTTTCCAATAGTGGCTTATCACCATTACACATTTCAGCCCCGGAGGGCCTTGATCACATGACACGCCTCACAGCTTAACTTCTTCTTTTCTACCATTTTTTTCTTGCTTAAAGTGACGTGCAGTAACTTAGCAGTCAGTGAAAATGAAAGAAAGACTGTTGCTATCACATTTTCTGCTCAGCAGTTTGTCAAGTCTTATCATTCTATTTCTAATGGTTGCATAATTAATAATTTACATCTGTGTATAAATACATAAAATGTTTCTTAAAATCAATTTACAATTACATTTGAATTGATTTTAAAGCAGCATTTAATTTTTATAATTTACATTGCTTGCTGTACACATCTCAGTTTCCAAAATAAAATATTTCTGTGCAAATTCGCATTAGAATTTCTGTATGATACAGAATGTGCAAAAAGGTCTCACTGCTTTTGAGTCCCTCTTATGTAAACCTTCTGACTGCAGAAAACGTGCTATGTGCTTTGATAATCTATTCAAAAAGTGTCAATGCCTAACCAAAGTGCAAAGAGTAATTAAAATCTGAATAAAACTGTGAAATGTTGGGGGAGGGTGGCATTAATCTATGACTAATTCACGATTCATCTAATTCATACTTAATTGTTTTTATTGATGTCTTATGACAGTTGATGACCTACCATGTTTATATCTGTATAGTATTATGGCTATGCCTAGAGACAAGTGTAGAGATCCTCTGTAGTGTTGAGACCGCCGGGAGACTTGGAATCAAATTCAAGAACGTATCGTGTTTCCAATCTCCGTAAGGATCCCTCCTGATTGCCTCCTCTTCTATTCCGTAGCACGGAATCAACCAAAAATATGTTAGATCCTTTGGGTCTGAGCTGTGGTATTCCTCAAAATGACGTGCTACAGGGTATGTCACCCCAGCATATACTACAGACAAGCTCACCAACTCTGGTGGCGCTCAGCATCCAGTCCACCATCAGACAGTAGACTTAGATGTTTGAAAAATAAGCAAACAAGGTAGCAAGCCTTTTCCATTTATGTATCGAGGATCTGTAATAACATTTCCATATCCATCAGGGCTGCCCAAGCACTGCTCAAATTTAGGAAAGAGTTGAAGATGCACCTTTTTAAGGAACACTACATCCCTATGTAGTAATAGTACACTTTTCCTTCCAGAAAACAGCCTCATCTCATACTGACTGTAAGCTTGCCTTAAACCCTCTGCTGCGTTTTTATATAACCTATTTTTACTGATTTTAGCAACATTAATAGCACACAGTATGACCAGTTCCACACAACTACACAGTAGATGCAAAATCAATATACATACATTAAGGCCCCACATCCATTCTTTGATAGTCCCACTATTTGTCCCAAATCTTGTGATCTTTTCCTGGGCACCCCTGCGCCACGTAAATCAGCCACTCTTGGTGGGCAAACCCGTTCCCACTTTTTCTCCATTCCATCAGTGAGGGGGGTTCTGGGAATCGTCAATTTGTGTGCAATGTCAGGTTTGGCCACCAATGTCTTCACCCCAATAAAAGTCCATTCCATACTCAGCCCCTCACCCTCCTCCTGTAAGCCCAGCAGTGCGACCCTAGGGGTCAGTTTAATCTGGCGGTTCAGAACTGTGGAAAGTTCCCCCTGTATCCCCCACCAAAAATGTGTCACTCTGGGACAGGCCAAAACCATGTGAAAGAAGTCAGCTTCTGCCAGGGAGCAGCACGCTCATCTGGCCTGAGAGAATGTGCCGGCCCGGTGAAGCGGCCGGCACATCATGTAGGCAAGATGTAGATAATTAAGTTAGAGCATGCCGAGAGGAGATAGCCAGTTGCCTGAGGGCCAGTCTGGCCTTGCGCCAGTTGTTGTCGTCCAGGTCTCCCACCCACACTGCTCACGCAACTTTTAGAAGTAGTCTGGGGCATTAATAATGAGGGAGCGATAGATCTTAGATGTAGCTCCCTTGCCCAAATGTCCCAACAGGATCTTAGTTTCGAGAGGGTTTAATTCTGGAACTTGTGTGCCCATTGGAACATGCTCTGATAAGGCATGATGCAATTGCAAATATCGATAAGTGTGTGGTGGAGAGCTGGGACCACTCTATCATGTCATTAAATGGCATCATGCCCCCCCCGCTAAACATCCCCTCAGTGAGTAATCTCTATTCTGTCCCATCACGTAAAGCCCTGCAGGCCATCCATATGTTGCAGCTACATCCCTTGCCGCAGCGGAGCCATTCCTGTGAGTCTGCTTTCCCATCTGATGACTCAAAGCACCGCCTTCCAGCACAACAGGGTGCCCCATGTACAGTCATGGAGGATTTTTGGGATAGGGGCTTCTTAGAGCAGGCCCAAAAGCCTGTGAAGACCCAACCGATTCAGTTCCACTCAATATGTAGAGTCATACCACCCTCCAGTAAATTAGTCATTAAATCGTTGTGAGTTCTGCAGCTAGATAGTAACCATAGAGATATGCCATTCCCAATCCTCCTTCATAAGGGGAGTGTTGGACAAAATGGCCATGCAATGACGACCCCCCACCCAAACAAAGGGGCCAATCCTCGAGACCAATGAACTGAACCACTTACTAGGAACTGGATGGGAGAAGTTTGAAATGGTGTATAAAAAGCATGGAAGACATCGTTTTAAACAGAGCTACTCACACCAGCGGATTCAAGGGCAAAAGGCCCAATCACTGTGTCTCTGTTCAGCCCGGTTATCAGGGGAGTGATGATAAAACTCCATGGGAGAGGGACAATTATTTGAAGGACAGGCTACTGAATGGAATTGCAGCACACCAAAAATAACCACCTGTATCTCCTTTAATTGGCACCAATAGATATTTAGATTTGTTGACCATGTGCCCGGAACCCTCACCACAGATAAGGAGACTCTCCAGGCATCGGGAACTTAAGGTCTTCCAGGAAAAGCAGAATAATATTGGTGTAGAGGGCTATACGCTCTTCCAGTCCTCCGCCCCAGGACCATCCTCTCACCCGAGCATCGCAACGAATGAGACGCGCTAAAGGTGTGATTACCAAGGCAAATAAAAGTGGGGAGGGAGAACAGCCCTGACAAGTACCCCTACGGATTGGAAAGGGCGGGAAGAGGGTCCCATTAACCTGAACTTGGGCAGTTCGACTGGAGTACAGAAGGCCAACAAGTTTGCAGAAGAAAGGTCTGAAGGCTTGCCCTTCATAATACCTCTTCCAAAAAGGACTAGATGATGGTATTGAATGCCTCACAGTCTACTAGCAATAAGGCCGTGGGGTTGCTGATAAGGTGTGCTTGGGATAGGGCAATTTGGACTCTGTGTATACAGTGGCAGGTCCTCCTGTTTGACATGAATCTACCGGGTGGACCAGGTAGGGTAGGGCCCAGTTTAGGTGGACGCCCAAGACCTATGTGGACACCTGGACATCTACATTGATAAGAGAGATAGGCCTGTACAAGGCACAGCCGTTCGTGGGATGATCCACCTTAGGGATCAAAACAGTAGTTGCCGTGTATAAGTCCGAGGGAAACTACCTCTGTTCTGCCATTTCAATATATAAGGTCAGGAGGTGGGGGAGGAGTAGAGATGGAAAACACTTAAGAAACTCGATCAGGAACCCACCCGGACGCGTGATTTTCCTTGTGCTCAGAGCAGACAGTGCCTCCCCAATCTCTTCTACCATTAATGGCTGATCTACATTGTGGACCACAGACCCAGGAAATCGAGGACAGTGGAATACCTTGTAGTATCTGAGACGCTAGTTCCCACAAGGCGTAGGCAGGGCCGGACTGGGAACCAAAACCGGCCCTGGCAACGTGCTCGGCCGGCCCCTCTCCCGCGGGGTTGGGGGTGCCGCCGAGCTCTTTCCAGAAAACGGCCCCCAGGGGCCCAAAACCGGCCCCCACCCGTGCGGCGCACCGGGGGATTGCCCGGTGCCCGCTACGGCCAATCCGGCCCTGGGCGTAGGCACTGCCCCATAGATCATGCAGTGGTTTTCCATTAAGACCTGGGCCACATCAGTGGTCCTCTCATGAAGACAGTCTGTGGCATCACAGATAGATTGTACTATTTAGGATGTTGTGTTTCTAGAGGCCAGCCAGTAGAGGAGCATACTGGTTTGGTCCCTGTGCTCGTACACATGTGGGGTTGATGCCCACTGACACTTTCTAGCTTCCTCTAGGAAGACCCATTGCAGTTCAGACCTTGCCAGCGCCAGTTTACAGGCCTGATCTGACAGTGGTTGAGTCATCCAAAGCTCCAAGGAAAGGATTCTTGTCTCAGGTCTGTCATTCACCACAGTTCTTTGCCCCGGATATGCCCTTTAATTAACTCTCTCAGAGTGGGTTTGCTGACAGCCCCAAGGATCTTTGCAGAAGGCACTGTCCCTTCGTTAGTATAGAAGAACGACTGGATATCCATTCCAACACATATGGCACATTCCTGGCCTACTAAATACCAAACGTTAAAATGCTACATAGGTCTCAAGTGTGTGTCTGCAGGGCCCATCTCAAGGATGAGGGGAACATGAGCCAATATGCCTCGGGAAAGGATCTGTACACAAGTTAGGTGGAGGGCATCAGGGGCCGATATACATATCTGGTCAATGCGTGATGGCATTTTATGTGCCACGGGTGTGTGAATATATGTCACCTGGCCAGAGTGCCAGATCCTCCATGCATCGCAAAGACCCACCGTGCACTGAAAGTATGCATCACAGAGAGGCAATGTCCCTGCGGTGTACTATATTATTCAGGTACCAGAATAGCTCCACTCCAGGTAGGGATCAAAGTATCAAGGAAGCACATCTGCGCCCTCATTTCAGGAGCAGAACAGTTCCAGGGTGTTTGAAAGTGAGGCGTCTGGGTCGTGGTTGCCAGTCTCAACAGTACTGTGATTTGGACTTGGTGAGGGGGGCCTCCTCAGCAGGCCAGAGTGAGCCCTGTATGATACAAGAAAGGATGGTGGTATGTTTTATAGGGAAATGGCATCTAAAGGGTCTGTCCACTTGATAACTATTTGAGATCCTAGCTATCACGGTGCTGAAGGGTGGAGAAAACCACCAGGCTCTCCAAATCCTGTGGCCTAGGCTACAAACAAACTAAGTTACTATCCCCAGCACACGTTAAATCAAACAGAAAAAATGACAGCAGTAGCTATTGTAAGTCAATAAAAACGTAAACCGTATTCAGAGTGGCTTCTTTGTTCCTTCATTCCTTTTAATCTGGTTCTTCATAAGCAAATCACATGTTTTGTCGCCTCAGTTAGTATGTACATGCGACCTTTTCAAGGCTAAGTGGAAATTTAGAATCAAATCACTAATACCATCCAGTTGAAAACGGAATATTAAAATTACATTTCTGAAATACCTCCACTGTGTCTCCTTATGTTGTTGGTGAGTCTATACAGCTTCATTTAGATCATGCATCTTGTGACCAGCATCTAGAATAACATCACCACAAAAGTTTATAAAAGCAACAAGAAAGTCTGATGATCAGATAACATTAGGACACTATACATTACAAAAGTGATGTGCTATGTGCAGGATTACATTCTTATATGTGCCTATCTCAACATTATTCTTCATATCCAGTGAATCAATACTAAAAGTCCAGCACCTAAGCATGCTTCATCCTGGTGAACCCTATACTGGATTTGAGGGTGTATAACTGTGTGTGTCAACTTCGCTGCCCACTGCACCCGTCACACTTGTGAGTGCCACAACACAAACACAAGAAGAAACATGTAGTTCAAACCAACCTCTACTGTCTTCAGTTGAGAGTATCTATGGTACAATAATAATGACAAAACACAAGATAGAAAAATATTTATATATAGAAAGGCCACTATACCTCAACATCACAAATTCATTCTCAAGTATTGTCACTACATCAATAGTCCTCAACCTACTTCATGTGTGGTGATAATTCCAACCCACACGATCCTCCGGCGTAGGAAAAGTAATATCGGTAAATTTCTATTGATACATCTCTTGGTCATCATTAATAAGGGTTAAGTCACTGAAAAAATAAATAGAAGTCACATGCCTCAAAAAGTGCCTGTATCTGGTCTATACTGTCTACATATAAACACAGTTATTGATATAACTAGTCCAAGACATCTGTTATCTCCATTACTAGATTAACCATTGTTTAGTTCTAGATCCTTAATAGAACCTGGAATCAGTGGGGTTCTCGGTACTTTAGAAATGGAGTGTGTGTGACTCCGAAGTCCGAGCAGGTGGTTTACTAATGTCTAATGATAGGACAAGGTTGCGCCCCTGGAGGGGGCTGATGGGCCAGAGACCGATGTACAATCTTCACCACGAAGCATCAGGACAGTTTGTCGCGGGAGATCCAGGATTGCTGCCAGTCCTCCAGTAGTCTTTCCGTGCCTGACATCTCCTCCACCTCGTAGAAGCCGCCAAATTGGAGATTGTTCCTCTGTGACCGATTTACTGCATTTTCACCAGTGAGGTCTTAGTGGAGAGCAGTTTAGAGACTTTAAGTTTAGGGGTGCCCACCTCTTCTTCCATCGTGAATATCCTGGTCTTGGCTTCTGTTACTCGGCTAGCAACGTTGCAGAGGTCTTGCCGCAATAGGGACATGTCTACGCAGACCTTCGCCTCGACTGCCTCCCTAGACTCCTGAATCGGCCTTAGGATGATGTCTAGGTCAGCCTGCACGGGCAGGGGGGCCATGAGAAGGCGGGCCTCAGCGGCTCCATAGGCGCCCGAGATAGGCTTGGTATATTGGTCCATCTGTGTCTGCACCGGAGCCGGTTGGGGAGTCTGTCCCATACCCCCCCCCCCCCATGAAGCGCAGCCCCCAGAGTTCTGATGAGTCCCCAGGGCAGGCCCAGTGCAGTCTGGCACAAAGATTCAGGTTGGGGGGCCCACAACAGTCTCAAATGCAGCAGGGGGGAGCGATGTTACAAAACCCCGATTGCGGCTGGCCCCCGCTCCTGTGCTCGCAGTGCCAGGCCAGAGACCTCCTCCCAACTGGTGAAGGAAGCGGGAAGAACATGGTGCCTCAGCTTCGCTACAGTCAGGCTTCACCACTCCAAACCAGGCCCACAGTGGGCCACATCAGCAAACCCCCAACGGCCACATAGAAGCTAAGAAGAAAATAAATGGGGCAGTTGGGGGATCTGTGATCTTTAAGCCTTGCAGATAATGGTTGGGGGCCTCCACCACCACCCAGGGAAGCAGTAGCTACAGTTGACGTCCGGGGTAGGGGCTGTGAGCCACTGCGAGGGCCTTATGGGCTCAAGTGAACAAGGGGAGGGAGTCCTACCCCCGCGTCTGTTAGGAGGCAGTGCTCACCTTGTCGCGGGCTCCAGCTGCTATATGGCTTAAGGCCTATATATCAGGCTGCCCTTATGTCCACGGCATCAGTCAGTCAGTCAGGCCCTTGTTCCCTGGCGCAGGGAGCCAGGAGAGAGTCGCCCCACCTTGCTCACGGCGCCCCTCCCGACACCACTGGCGCTAATCCAGCCACTGGCGTTACTCACCACAAGGGGTCAAGGAAGAGGGTAGAGGGCCGCCAGGTTGTGCATTCTCTGCACCTCACCTGACTTTGGCTCAGGGAGCGGTCACCATATTGCTTGCGCTTCTCTGTGGGTGCTTCAGCTCGGTTTGGGGGCATAGCATGCCCGATCTCAGTGGGTCAATTCGGGTCACTGTCGGCTCCCCCCACATGCATCATGATGGAGGAAGCGAGTATGTCTGCTGTCCGGCAGGATGGCTGAGGAAACTCGTGGAGGACATGGGAGCCAGCTCAAAAAACTGCCCCCATCTTGGCTGTCCAAGGCCATGTTCCGCTGCACTAAACAGATACCACATAAATATATACATACATACAGATCCCCAGGTCGAAATAAAAGTCAGGATACCGGTTTCACATGCGTACATACAGATCCCCAGGTCAAAATAAAAGTCAGGATACCGGTTTCACATGCGGTCGAGCATTCAGGACAGGAGAACGCGCCTGTATACTATGCAAAGGATAATTTCGTCCGAACAAGGGTGATATAAGAAACAGGCAAGGGGTGGATTCAATCTAGTCAGAAAGCAACATGAGGTGGAATCAAAACTAGTCAGCCTTTATATTATGCAACCCCGGCATTTCACAGTGGGCTTCTAAGACAACTGTATGCACCTACACGTACTTCTGTCTTTTTTTATTTTTACAAATTAAACACTGGTTTAGGAATTATGCAAGTGCAAACTAACTAGAAAAAAATGCATACTTATGGCCTGATTTATATAAATGAGTTTATTGTATGAATTACGACGAAAATAGTAAAAATGATTAATGGAGAGTGCTGATAACCACACAATGGGCTTACAACCAACAAGATAGCTAAGCACTCTTAGTTCATGTTTTTGATCCCGATCTAAAAAGTCTTTCAATACTTTTGAAGAAACTTCTTTGGTTTGAGCATATAACTTCGGAAGGTTTCACTCCCATGTTAAAAAAAGAATTCTCCTCGAGATGTACAGCCACAAGTTCCCTTATGATATACGAGGCGGGAAATGGGATTTCAATTGAAACTAGTCCTTTATATGGAAAGTGTCAGAGAATAGCGCAAATATGAAAGACAAACAACTCCAAGGTGACTTTTGCAATCAATCACCGCCTGCCGAAATATGCAACCAGAGGAATAGACAGTTCATTTCAAAATTTGCAAAACACCTTCAAGGGTCCATATCTATTTTACAAAGTACACCCCACGAGCTATTTGACAATAGCTGGTAAAAATAAATGGATGAGAATGGACTTAAATGATGCAGAATATTTGGAAGATTATGGAGCAATCAATCGTGGTTATGACACAGCAAAAAAGGGAAGTTTGCTTTAAAAATATGTACTTTTAAGAACATCTTCATCTTGCAATAAATGAGAAACGAAATAGTTGAGACATGCAGCTCTCATTTACTGTGTGAGATCTGTGAAGTGAAGCATCAGAAGGGAGAAAGGCATATGGTGTGGCCATACAAATATTTGCTGAGAAACAATTAGAAGCGTGGAACTCTCACAACTATCTTATTGAGGTGTACTACTTCACTCGGGCAACCCATTGGCTAGTAAAACAGGCTGGTTCTTTTTAAACTCCTCTTCCATCATCTCTCAGAGGCCCCACCCAATACCAGGAACTAGACAAGACCATAAAGGGTGTGGAAACTTACTGAAGTTCCTGTTTGTGCCTGCTCCCCTCAGAAGGTGCTATGACCCAGGTCGCCAATCTGGCAGTTCGCTCTTTTCCATGTGTGTTGGCTGGTTGAAGAATGGGGCTCTCTGCCAGAGCAGGGCGTCCTTGTTTCTTTTCATGTAGGGCCCCTCTGCGGTCCCCTTGCTGACTTTCGCTTTACAGACTTCATCCCGGGCGTATAGATGGTGTGGATGGTGAGCATGGCTCTCGTTGGGCCATTCTCCCCATTTGCTGCTGCAGTGCATCATGGCCTGCCCTGCTGTATCCTAATGGCTTCTGGAGTTTTTCTTCTGGGTCCTGGTTAGACTGGAAATGCATGTGTTTCAGGCCACGTTGGTCTGACTGGTGGCATGGTGTGGATGGGTCATTGGCCTGTGGCCACAGCCTCTTCTCACTTCCCGATGTTCAAAGACATCATTCCTCTTGTGTTTTTATGTGCAAAAGTCCTGAGGTGTAATGGATGCAATATGTATGGCTTCATATTTTTTGAGGTAGGGTCTGTTTTTTTCACTTTCTTCTATTCCATTTGCAGTGCTTTATTTTTGGACACATGCTGTCTTTGTTTCTGGAAGATAGTGCCTTCTAGCACCCGGGGCACATTGGTTTGTGCTGTTGACGTGGTTGCTCTTGTGTGCTATGGCCTATGTCTTCTCCTGTTTTGGACAAGATCTGTGTTCACCTGCATTGGGTTTCTGTTCCATGAGTCCTGTATCTGGGGCAGTAGGGTGCTTGTGGCTGTTTTTCTCTGCCCTGCCCGGTGCTGTTCTTACTTGGTTTGGGCCGAGATGCCACTAGTACTGGGGTGCTGTGTTGCGCTTCTAACCTGTTTGTACCCATTCTGTGCTAGTATTGTTGGGTTGTGGCTCATGGTCAGATCTCTGCCTGCAATATACTGGTTACGGGTTCATGGCCCCTTCTTGTCCAGGGTCTATTTCTCATCCTAGTCCGTTTTCTCTTGGGGTGTTTCCTGTCATCTCTTTTTTGTGATGGTCCCTGGATGTACATTTCTTGCCTTTGCACTTGTTACTATGATGAGGCACAGGCTTACTCTTCTTTGATATCTCACTTCCTCCAAATAGTTGGAGAGATCTACCGGCCTCCTCTGTCATTGTTTTTTTTGGGGGCGGGCTTGCCCCTCCTATGTGTGCTTGCTTAGACCCTTTTGGAGCGTGGGTGTCTCTGCTGTGGACAGGGTTTGGGTCACCTGTGCTCTGGGCCATTGTATGCACCGCTGTTTTGCCTCTTGTTGGCTGCCCTTGCGATTCTCCCTGCGCTTCTTGATATCTTATGTGTTTGGTCCTCTGATCCCTTTTGTGGGTCTTTTTCTGGCCCTCTCCTTCAGACAGTGGTCTCTCTCCCCGTATCGCTGGTCTCCTTCCATGGCTATCATGAACAGCCGTTCTTGTCTTTTCTGGCCTCGATTGTGCAGGTGTCTATATGTACAAGTGTAAATTACTACTGGTAAAAATAAACCGTAGAAAGTCCAGCACCACATATGACCAACCACTAATACTGCCTGACCGCAGTGTCATCCTATGGTAAAGTAAAGGGGAAAGTAAAAAAGGTAATTTAAGTAGAAATAAAATAGTAAATATATTATGATTTGAAAAAATATTTTAAATTAGGAATTAATTTTAAGTGTAGAATATAAGAAACAAAATCTACAGCGTGATTAGCTTAATTTTGAATACAATCTTTACTAAATTTAATAAATGTAAATATTTTACATTAAATTGCAATTACTTTTCTGCAGTTTAAACGATAAAATAAATTCCGAGCTAAAGTGCAAAAAAATTCTTTCATTATACATTAATAGTTATTACAAGTGATTCATGGTATAAATTAAAACTAATTTAATTGTTTTTTTATTAATGTAATCTTTAAATGTTAAATTTAAAAAAGGCTCTTAAAATATTTCATAATTAAATGTATATATTACATTTATTTATGCTTTTAAATATTTAAAAAAAGAATTTAATCTAACATTATTTTTTATGGGGTTTTATTTTAAGTCCCCACGGGAGGGTGTTGCATTACCAAACTGATCCAGAAGAATGTTTTGTACTAGCAAATATTTCAGTTTCCCTTCCCTTCCTCCCTTCTGGAGTTCTAACCGGTATTTTGTGAAATTAAGGTCTGCAGATACTGATGGGACAAGCAGGGGCCTTTTTTAGAGTTATGGCATTCCCACAGGGTAGAAAATGTTGCAATCTAACATCAGCCCGCTGGGCCCACAAGACCGTGATAAGACATCTGTGGGAGTGTATCAGCCAAATGCATGAAACCTTACGTAGTTAGTGGTTAGTTTAAATCATTTGGTGTAAATGACATCTTGTTCGATCCACATATTTAGAAAAATCACTACTGGAAAAAAAAACAATCGGTGAGAAAGATATTAGTTTAAAAAAAAATTGCATCCAGAGGTTAGAGAAGAGGATTAGTGGTAATGGACTAACAGGCTGATTATATGTCGGGTGGAGCAGTGTTTCTGAGGGGATATTGCTCCACTCGATCCCAAGAGATCCGGTGTTCCCAAATCTGGGATTGCACAGTGTACAAATTTTACAATGTACAAATCCCCATCAGAATCCCTCCAATGTGATGGCTGAGTATCTGTCTGTAAGTAGTTACCTAAAAATGCTTTAAACAGTTTTTACTGTACAACAGTAGCCCGGTGGGGCTCAAATAATGTAATTGCTTTAAGATACCCTACAATTGTGATACATCAGAGAATGGGCAAAAAGTGTCAAAGGCCAATAAATGTGAAAAGAGAAAGGGGCAAGAGGAACACAGTGGAGATCAAGAGAAAAAGGGCAAAAGAAAAAAAGAACAAGAGAAATCCAGAGACCCAATCATGATTATAGAAGAAAGACGGATAGAAAGTATGTTTGAAGGAAAATCCAAGAGAGTTAGGACATGCAGCTAGAGGAGAAATACATAAACGGGAAATGGAGAGATGGAGTGAGAATACAGGAAAGAAGTAGAAAAAAGGAAAGAAAGAAACTTAGGCAAAGAACTAAAGGGATATTGGGGAGAAAGAAAGAGGAATAAAAGATGAAGTTAAAAAGAGGAAGAAAAATGTAAAAATAGGAATGGTGGATGAGAAGTATTGATGAGAAGAAGCTATGATGGATGAGAAGTAGGATGAGAAGCAGGGAAGAGAGGTAGGGATGATGGATAGGAAGCAGGGATGAGATGTAGGCATAATGGATGAGTAGTAGGAATGATAGATGAGTACTATCGAAGAGAAGTAGGGATGATTGATGAGAAATAGGGGTTAGGAGTGAGGACTGAAGATGTCCTAAAATTGGTGCTGTAGTGGTGTGTGAAGTCTAATTTTATTTTAATGCCATAACAGGAGGTACTGGTGAAATGCAACTTATGATTTTATCAGAGTGCTTCCATTTTGACACTAAAAAAATAAAAAGGTGAGATTGTCATATCAGCATTATAGTGCCTATTGTATCTGCAAAGACATCCTTCTGCCCATTAAGCCATGAATACTAATGCTGATGCCCATTATAGTAACTATGAGCATTCAAAGTGGTAGTCTCCTGTTGGAAAGTGGGTTATTAGTAGTGGTAAATATGCATCTACCAATGGCAACAAGGACACTGACACAAACTAGGGCTCAGAATAGGTCTCAGTAAATTATTCCCATGCTCATCCCTGGGTTGCTTAGCTGCAACCAGGCAGGCTTAACTTAGTAGACAGGTATGTAAAGCATTTAAAAACACCAATTCAGGGGGGGGGTTGGCCAACTGCCGGAGGTAATGGCTGCTTACTAACGCAGCTCCGGCCCTGACTGTTCTCTTCCCCTAAGGTATCCATCATTTATCCGGCTGCCGGAGGTGTATTCCTGCTCATGTGGCATCGGAAGCTCTAGAGATCCGCTGTCGTAACCGCGTAGAGGAGCACACAGTGTGATGCCACTAACCTGGCTTGAAGGTAGCAGAAACGATGGTGGATGCTAATGGATGCTGAATCCCTACATCCCAAAAGAGCGTCGTGCCCCAGAGAGATTCGCACTACTCTGTGAACAGACGCCCCCCCGGGAAAGGAGGGAGGAATACGGGATCCGGTGGAGTCGGGATGATGTAGGAATGAGGCAGGTCGCGGTTGGCTCGTCACAGGGGGCGTTTGTTGCACCAACTGTAAAGAACAACATAAAGGGTGAGTATGCGTCACAAAGTATCTGATGCAGATCACTCACCCATAAGGTAGCGACCCAAAACCCCCCCCCCCATTCGTACCTTAACTGAATTAAGCAAGTTCCTTAACGGTGGGCCCCTTGGGACACACGGTTCAAATAGTTTACGGCAAGCGTTTTCTCTCACTGTTTCTTCACGGTGATAACGCGCCGCCCGTATTCTTCTGAGAAGTTCCGTGGGGAGCACGAGAAGGCGGGGAAGTCCCTACGCACTGGCCTAAGTACCTAGCAAACTGAGAATCTTTGACCGGGTAGGGAAAGGACAAGGAAGAGGGGCTCGCACGAGCGAGAAGCCCTACACGAGTCTTGCAGGGAGCGTGGACGAGGTTCCGTTGAAGACACCCGACCTCCGGCGGGGACACACCTTCCGCCTGGCGTCTTACCTTCAAACGGCTCAGCAGGTTCCAGGGATCGAGTCTTGAAGCTCTGGCTCGGCGGAGATAGAAGCACGCCCGACCTCCGGCGGGGAACACCGTCCGCCTGGCGTGAACGGGGGACTTGAATAACTGGAACGATTGTCAAGCCCCGTTTCATGGCAAGGGCGGGGCTATATAGCCTTCCAATCAGGAGGCTAGCTGGTCCTGGTGCTCCGAGGCGATCGGGAGGTGTGTTCTGGGATATGTAGTTTTCTTTGTGGTCCAGGGTTGATATCGGTGTGCAACGCAAGTCATGACAGAACCCCCCCTTAAGGACCGCCGTCTCGGCGGTTGGCCAGGTTTTCCTGGATGCTTTGTATGGAATTTCCTGAGTAACGCGGGGCAGTTCAAGTGTGAAAGGGGTTCCCACGTTCTGTCCTCCACCCCATATCCTTTCCAGTCCACTAAATACTCGACTTTTCCTTTCACCGATCTGGAGTCTAGGAGTTCTCGGACTTCATATTCCTTTTGTCCTTCGATTTCAACAGGTGGGGGATGTACGGGAAGTCGCATTTCTTCTGGACAAGGCTTTAATAAGGAAACATGGAATACTGGGTGGATGTTCCAGGACGGGGGAAGAGAAAGACGTATGGCTACGGGATTGATTATACGTTCAATGTTATACGGACCTATGTATTTTGGGCCTAGCTTACCGACCCCTTTGAGACGTAGGTGTTTGGTTGCTAGCCATACCTTATCCCCAATCTGATAAGTAGGTTCTTGGGTCCTACGTTTATCAGCATACAGTTTGTGCATGGTTTGTGCTTTTTGTAGTTGTTGTTTCGCTTCTTTTAGCACTTGTCGGAGATGAGCGTGGTGTTCTTGTATGGTGGGGTGCTTGGTCTCTGTAGGCCAGTCGAACGGAAGCATGTTAGGATGATAGCCGTGTAGGCAAAAAAACGGGGAACAACCAAGGGTCGTATGATCGGCATTGTTGTAAGACAATTCGGCCATCCATAGTAGCGGGAACCACTCCTTGGTGTTTTGCAGAGAAAAGCAGCGCAGATACTGTTCCAGAGTTTGGTTAAGACGTTCGGTCTTACCGTCGGTTTGTGGATGATAGCTGGTTGAGAGCCTTGTGTCCACTCCCATGGTGGTGCATAAGGCTTTCCAAAACCGGGACGTAAATTGAGAGCCCCTGTCAGTAATGAGTACTCTGGGTAGTCCATGAGCTCTTACTATATGTTGGAGAAAGGCGAGAGCTAGTTCGGCAGAGGTAGGTAAGCTTTTTAAGGGAATGAAGTGTCCCATCTTGGTAAGATGATCAACTACCACCAAAATGGTAGTGTAACCTTCGCATGGGGGCATTTCCACGATAAAATCCATTGATACCGTGTGCCACGGACGTGCAGGTATGGGAATAGGACGGAGTAATCCTGTTGGTGTCGTATGGCTGGTCTTACTCTGAGCGCAAATCGAGCAGTTCTTGATGTATTCCTTGATGTCTTTTTTCATGGAGGGCCACCAGAAAGACCGTTCTATGTATGCGATGGTTTTATTCTCTCCTAGGTGTCCTCCTACTGTAGTATCATGGGCCCAGGACAGTATTTGTTCTTGATGGGCTTTTTTGGGGAGGTATAATCTTTGGTCATGGTACAAAAGGCCGTTGATGTAGGTTCGACTCTCAGGGTGTTCAGCAATCCAACCTTGCTGATTGAGATGTGTTTCTTGTAGTTCTGTCAGAAAGGATTCCGAGAATGTGGTGGCTAGAGACTGTGGTTGAAACGCTTTTACCGACAGGATAGGAGGACTGTCAATGTTCCCTTCTGGTGAATCATCCGGTGGAAACGGAAGACGTGACAGGGCGTCTGCCTTTCCGTTTTGGGCTCCTGGTCGGTATTTTATAACAAAATCATAATCCGAAAAAAACAAGGACCATCGGAGCTGTCTAGGCGTGAGTGCTTTAGCAGATTTTAGGAACAGCAGGTTTCTATGATCTGTGTAGATTTCTACCGTGTGCCTGGCCCCTTGCAGATAGTGTCTCCATTCCTCAAATGCTCTTTTGATGGCTAGGAGTTCTTTGTCGGTGATCGAGTAGTTAATCTCGCTGGGACTCAGTTTTTTCGAGTAATAGGCCACCGGATGTATTTGGCCCGTGTCGGGGTGTCTTTGGGAAAGGATTCCTCCTAGGGCGAATTGTGATGCATCCGTTTCTAGTAGATACGGCAAACTGGGATCGGGGTGCCGTAAAATAGGAGCATGGGTGAAACGGTTCTTGAGTTCCTGAAACGCTTGTTCTGCTTCGGAATCCCATTCAAAGGTGGTGTTCTTTCTGAGTAGACGCGTGATGGGATGGACGATTCGTGAGAAGTCCTTAATAAAGCGTCTATAAAAATTGGCAAAGCCAAGGAAGCTCTGAATGGATTTTACATTCCTGGGAGCCTTCCAGAGCGTGATGGCTTCCACCTTTCCTGCGTCCATCTGAAATCCCTGGGCATTAATGACATAACCCAGGAATGCTATTTCTGTCACATGGAAAAGACACTTCTCCAATTTCGCATACAGGGAATGTATTCGGAGTCTGTTTAGAACGGTTTTCACATGTACCACATGTTCCTGGGGGGTGTCAGAGTATATGAGGATATCGTCTATATAGACTATGCAGATGGTGTCTAACAACCCCCGTAGCACTTCGTCCATGAAAAATTGGAAAGCGGCGGGGGCGTTGCATAGTCCAAAAGGCATAACTTGATACTCGTATAGACCAAATTTGGTCCTGAAAGCGGTCTTCCACTCGTCCCCGGCTTGCACTCTCACCAGGTGGTATGCCCCTCGTAGATCTAATTTCGTAAAAATACGTGCTCCTTTCAACTGGTCCAATAGGACGGGAATGAGGGGCAGAGGATAGCGGTTTTTCACGGTTATTTTATTTAGGGCCCGATAGTCGATGCAGGTCCGTAATTCGTCACAGTCCTTCTTCGATATAAAAAAAAGGGGTGACGATGCTGGAGACGAGGAATGTCGGATAAATCCAGAAGCAAGGTTTTCGTCCAAATAATTTTTCAAATATTGAGTTTCTGGCTCGGTGAGGGCATACACCCTACTACACGGTATATTGGCCCCGGGAAGCAAGTCTATCCGGCAGTCGTATGATCGATGTGGGGGTAACCGTGTAGCTTTTTCTTTGTCGAATACGGAGAGGTATTCCTGGTATGGTATCGGCAGCACTGTAGAGCAACAGTACGTCACCTCCTCACATCCTTCTGCCAGCATTCCGGCCACTGTTATCTTTTCCTCCTCAATGGGTTCGGATTCCTTAAGGCAGTGTTCCCTGCAGTGCTCTGAAGTAAGAGAAATGGATCTTTCCGCCCATCGGATAACGGGGTCATGCAGGGTAAGCCAGGGCATCCCCAGTATTAGGCGGAAGTGGGGGGCATCGATGAGATCGAATTGCAAGGTTTCGTGGTGATTCCTTCCCACCTGCATGGGGAGAGGAACCGTGCGATATCGTACGGGTCCAGAGGTAAGGGGTTTCCCATCCACTGCCTTGACCACTTCTGGGGTCTCTTTTCTGACGTATAACACTCCAATGGAATTCGCATAGTGTTGGTCTATAAAATTCCCTGTGACACCTGAATCCAGTAGTGCAGATACCTCCACGGTAGTGGTGGGTCCAATCCGTAGCATAACGCACACGTTCATATGTGCTACTGAAGGTTGTATGGTGTTAGCTAGGGACGCGGAGACCTGTTCTCTCTCTTGACCCAAGGCAGTGGTCTCCTGCGGTCTTGGGCCTTCTAGTTTTCCGGGACAGGGAGGAGAGCTGCAGCTTGTTTCGGAGGCGGGTTTGGTCTCTCCGAAGCGGTTGCTCTGGCTCGGCATTCTCGGATAAAGTGACCGCTCTTCCCGCAGTATAAACAGAGCTTTTGCTGCCGACGTTTTTCTTTTTCCTCTAGCGTAAGCGGTCCTCGCAGTCCTCCTATTTGCATAGGTTCCGTTCCATCGGTTGGTTTGATGGGAATATCCAACACGGCCTTCGTGCGGATTGGAGGTAAACGTAACTCAGGCCTCCCTTTCTCGGTTTTTCGCTCTAGTAGACGATGGTCCAATTGGACCGTGAGTTCTATCAGTTCCTCACAGGTGTTGGGCAACTGAACAACTTGTGCCAGGACGTCCTTTAATTCGCCCCTTAAGCCTTGAAAGAACAACGTTGTTCTTTTTTCTGGCGGCCAGTCAGTTTCTACAACAAGGCGATTAAAGGACGTGATGTACGTCAG
Organism: Triturus cristatus; assembly: GCF_964204655.1. Taxonomy (NCBI): domain Eukaryota; kingdom Metazoa; phylum Chordata; class Amphibia; order Caudata; family Salamandridae; genus Triturus; species Triturus cristatus. Next base: position 341,110,660 of record NC_140593.1, read on the forward strand.
CAAGTCTTGGGATCCCTGCCGGAGAGTTAGGAGTTCTCGGTCTAGCGACATCATGTGGGATTTTCGGTCGAACAACTTTCTCAGTTCCGTACAAAAGTCGTGAAAGTTGTGAAGCACAGGGTCGTTGCGAGCCATCAACGGAATGGTCCAACTTGCGGCATTCCCTCCCATGTAAGACATCATAAAGGAGGTCTTTGCCTCGTCTTCTCGGAAGATTGCGGGTTTGCATAAAAAGTGGAGTCTACTTTGGTTCAAAAATACTTCGAATTTCTTCGGATCCCCGAAGAATCTTTCTGGAGGCGCCAGGGGAATGCTTTGTGTCTGTAGGACGTGGACTGTGGGGACTGATGCTTCTTGGGTTGCTGTGGAAGATGGCATTGAAAAGGTCCCTGATCCTTGAGCTCCCCCTCCCGATACTGGGGAGGTGGTCGAGAGCGGAGGAGGAAGCGTCCAGTCCTTAATATAAGACCCTTTTCCCTTTTCCTGGCGAGTAATGCAAGCTACCTCCCGACGGAGCGTTCCCAGCTCCTTTTTTAGTTCTTGGTTTTCCATTCTTGATGTGTGGACCTCCTGCTGTAGTGCCGCCAGGCCCTCAAGCAAGGTGGTCATAGCCATATTAGAGTCCATCGTCCGGGCTACCTAATTCACGTGTGCTTGACAATCTGTCGTAACCGCGTAGAGGAGCACACAGTGTGATGCCACTAACCTGGCTTGAAGGTAGCAGAAACGATGGTGGATGCTAATGGATGCTGAATCCCTACATCCCAAAAGAGCGTCGTGCCCCAGAGAGATTCGCACTACTCTGTGAACAGACGCCCCCCCCGGGAAAGGAGGGAGGAATACGGGATCTGGTGGAGTCGGGATGATGTAGGAATGAGGCAGGTCACGGTTGGCTCGTCACAGGGGGCGTTTGTTGCACCAACTGTAAAGAACAACATAAAGGGTGAGTATGCGTCACAAAGTATCTGATGCAGATCACTCACCCATAAGGTAGCGACCCAAAACCCCCCCCCCTTCGTACCTTAACTGAATTAAGCAAGTTCCTTAACGGTGGGCCCCTTGGGTCACACGGTTCAAATAGTTTACGGCAAGCGTTTTCTCTCACTGTTTCTTCACGGTGATAACGCGCCGCCCGTATTCTTCTGAGAAGTTCCGTGGGGAGCACGAGAAGGCGGGGAAGTCCCTACGCACTGGCCTAAGTACCTAGCAAACTGAGAATCTTTGACCGGGTAGGGAAAGGACAAGGAAGAGGGGCTCGCACGAGCGAGAAGCCCTACACGAGTCTTGCAGGGAGCGTGGACGAGGTTCCGTTGAAGACACCCGACCTCCGGCGGGGACACACCTTCCGCCTGGCGTCTTACCTTCAAACGGCTCAGCAGGTTCCAGGGATCGAGTCTTGAAGCTCTGGCTCGGCGGAGATAGAAGCACGCCCGACCTCCGGCGGGGAACACCGTCCGCCTGGCGTGAACGGGGGACTTGAATAACTGGAACGATTGTCAAGCCCCGTTTCATGGCAAGGGCGGGGCTATATAGCCTTCCAATCAGGAGGCTAGCTGGTCCTGGTGCTCCGAGGCGATCGGGAGGTGTGTTCTGGGATATGTAGTTTTCTTTGTGGTCCAGGGTTGATATCGGTGTGCAACGCAAGTCATGACATCCGCTTTGGGGATCCCGAGTGCGAGCGGCTCCGGGGAAAGACCGGCAGCAGGACTGCGGCCTAGCAACGTTGGGCAGCTGCTGACTCGCTTGGAGGCTGGCCCTGACGCAGAGGTGAGGACCCGGGCACAAAGAGGGAGCGCATACGCGCTGAAGTCAGTGATCAGCGTTTTCTGCCCGCCGGCAGCCCCGCTCGAACTGCCACCTAACATAAATACCTGCAGCGGTCACAGCGAGTGCGGCAATGCGTTTCAGCCAGCAGTGCCTCCCAGCAGCCCAGATTTCCCCGGCAATGCGCAATCACAGGCATTGGGCCTGCAGTGTGACGAAGAGCCTAATTGGATTTAGGGCACTTGAGGCTGCATGGCGCTGGTCGCTGACCGGGGCCCTGATCAATGTCGATCTCTGGGGGTAAGAGAACTTGAGGGGTCCACAGTGCAGCCCGCCACTCAGCCGACATAACATTGTGCGCTTTCCTGACCAGGGACTGTGACCAGGAGGCCTGTCTCCTACTGCAGCGCTAGTTGACCATACAATATTACATCCAGCGGCAAGCGTGCTGCGTGAGGGGATGGCGGGACTATAACACACTGACAACTCGAAGGGGTCCCACTCCGATACCTTGTTGGAGTGCCAAACTGACTGCTGAGAAGTCCTGAAAGGGGTCCCTCCATACGCGCTCGATTCTCTGAGGGGTGTACTGGGGATTGAGTGAAGGCGTTGCCCACCCACCTGGTTCCCATCATACAATCATAGGGATATCATGACACACCACCTCTTAGACTGGTGAGACCCCGGAGGGAACCTGGGCTCACCTCCTTGACAACCATACTTTAAATATTGCTCCCTTTGGGCTGTGGCCCAACGGGGGGAGAATAGTCGATAGGCCACGTGGTGTCTGCCACGGTAAGCGGTGGTGAGTACCCTTTTGTGCAGGGCCCCTTGGAATTTCGCAGAATGGCGATGAACAGGGAAGACCGTGGCTCGCACCAGCCGAAAATTGATAAATTTGCATGGCATAAAGTGCAGGAAGGGGATCAGGCGGCCCTGGGAATGGGACAAGACACTCCGCAGAAATCGAGCGAGCAAGACCCACCTATGCTCCAAGACATTTTGGCAGCTATCAACGACGTCCGTACATCATTGGAGGGCCTGAAAAAACAAGTCTCTGAACTACAACAACAAACTGAGCGTCTCATAATCCAAATCGATGATTATGAAGGAGGATCAAGGCATAATAATGTCCGCATTCTTGGGGTGCCAGAGTGCGCTGAGGGGCCAGCAATGGTCTTTTTTGTTGAGGACCTTGTAATTAAGCACCTGCAGCCCAAACACCTCTCTAACTATTTCTCTATTGAACAAGCCCACCATGTTCCTGGGGGTTGGCCCAGACCATGGGCGCCCCTTTGACCAATACTTGCGAGGGTGTTTAACTTTAGAGACCCGAGACCATATTCTTCAAACGGCTCGATCTGCCCCTCCCCTAAAATTTGAAAACAGCACGATCACGTTCTTTCCTGATTTCACTGCTAAAGTATAGAAGCAGCGACGTTCTTTCCTGGATGTTAAGAGTTCTCTGGGACAAAGAAGTCAAATACGCCATGCTGTTTCTGGCAAAATTGTGTGTGGAGGCAGAGGGCAAAACCTGGTTCTTCACAGATCCCGTAGAGGCAATGGAATGGCTCGACAGCTGGCAGAGAGTGGGCGATAAAGGACGACTGGACTGACAAGAGCGATGCGTGTAGAAGACCCAAAGGAGACAAGAATGCACCCAAGATGACAGGGAATAACATGCAACTGGGCATTTAGTGACCTCACCACAAGAGTTGGAGCCAAGACTAGTGGTATAAGCATTCCTCCGGACAATCATACAGGGTTGTCCCACCGTTGATATGGCAAACTGGACTGCGAGGTCATATCGGAACTGTTGATAGACTGGTGACCAGCGCAATCCTGTCTCAGGTAGAGAACATTGGGTTTAAACATACCAAGGACTGGGTAATGTTGTTCAGGACAGCAATGAGTGTAAATAAATAACATAACTGTTCCTGTAGCACAAGTAATGATTCTCAGGGGGGGGATGGGAGGGATGGGGTTGAACCTATGTTTCCTCCAATACAGAATTGGGAGGGTGACGGGCACTCTGTATAGATGGGGAAGTGGGTTATTGGAATCCGTTATGCAGGGAGGGGGGTGGAGGGAGATGTGGGGGGGGATGAATGTATTATTTGTTCTAGTGTACAATCAGTGTGGCAACAAAATTTTCAATGCCGTATATCCAGATCTGTCTCACTAAGGTGCAAGGGTAGTAAGGTGTGCAAGCCCTCACCCAGTAGTGAAAGTCCACATGTACAAACAGGTAACATCCAGAGTTTCTGTAAGATTAAACACTGGCGTAGGTCCCAGGCGATAGTTTTCTTGCTGTCACAACACATCGTCTCTGCATACTTCCACGCAAATGGGGTTGTGTAACGACCTTCAGTTCCTCACATGGAACATAAACGGTCTTGGGGATAAATTGAAGCGAGGAATTGTTCTCCAATACTTGAAGAGACATGCTCCCGACATAGCTCTTATACAAGAAACCCACTTAATAGGCAATACCTGTTAGACTCCAAACAGATGAGGTTATCAATTGTTTGGGCATGTGGGGTTTACCTCCAGTTCCCGCGGGACTGGCATACTCCTGCAGAAAAACTGCCCCTACATTGTCAAAAAAACATGGGTGGACACACAGGGTAGATTTGCTGCTGCATCTGGCTCCTGGTAGGGGCGAACCCTTAATGTGCTCTGTCTACGTTCCCCCAGCATTACAACATTCCACCCTACAAGACCTCAGTAAATTTATTCTTGATCTCCCGGTTGCTACATTAGTGGTTGGAGGGAATTTTAACCTTACCGTGGATAATATACTTGACCGCCTACTCCCGCGTAAAGATCCGAGTTCCGGGTCTAAACTAGCTGAATTCCTGTCGGCTCTTGGCCTGGTTGACATATGGTGCCAGCTTAACCTCATGACTACACAATACACCTTCCACTCAGGGGCTCATAATTGCCAATCACGTATAGATTACATTCTTACACGTACTGAAGTCTTATCCGAATTTAGTGAAGCTTGCTGTCTGGCACGGGGAATTTCAGGCCACTCCCCCATTTTGCCCAGAATGACTGTGGGTCCCCAGCCTAGACGAACAACCCTGACAATAGACCAGTGGGCATTTAAAATACAGCACATCAGGGCAGCATTACTAAACAATTCTGACCTATATTTTAAAGAAAACGGGTCGGTAACCTCTTCCCAAGTCTTATGGGGGACATTTGGGGCAGTTATCAAGGGAAGAGCATTGGAGTTGATGGTAGGACATAAGAAGGAACTAACGAAGTGCATAGTTCAACTCGAAGAAGAGATCCTACGAAAAGGCCCTGGCACAGTCCCCTGACCAAGCTGCTCAGCATTTATTGGCGGCCAAGACACTGGATTATAGACAGCTCCTCACAGAGGCGGCCAAGGTGAAACAAAAGGCAATTTGTCACAAGCTATATGAGCATGGGGAACGAACAGGCAAACTATTGGCCTGGTTGGTAAGGAGGGAACAGGCATCAAGGTGGGTGCATAAGCTATAAGGACCCGAAGGGGACGACATCTCTGATCCCCGAGATATAGCAGAAACAATTGCTACTTAATTTGAAGAGGTATATACAGCGGCGGAGGCCGTCACGCCAATTGCCGCACGGGATCTCCTATCCACTATCAGGGTTAATTGCCTTTCCCCTGAAGAGAGAGATTCCCTTGAAGGGAAGCTCACTGTGGAAGAAATACAACATGCCATCCGGGATATACGCTTGGGTAAGGCCATGGGACCCAACAGACTCCCAATTGAGCTTTTCAAATCTGCAGTTACTAAACTGACACCCCACCTCTGCCAGATGTATCTAGAAAGTTACGAGAAAGTTCTGTTGCCGGACGAGATCCGGTTAGGCATGATAGTGGTAATTCATAAGCCGGGCAAACCAACCAATGACTACAAGGCCTATAGACCTATTACTCTTCTCACGGCAGAAGCTGAAATACTTGAAAAATTATTGACCAACAGGCTCATCCCATTGGTGACTGGTTTGATACACCCTGACCAATCGGGCTTTATGCCCAGCCGAAGCATGGCCTTGAATCTACGACACCTCCATGGGGTGATGGGTAGGGAACACACGATAAGAGAAGATGTGGCCCTGTTGTCCCTCGATGCCAAAATGGCATTCAATACTATCCAATGGGCTTACGTGTTCGCGGTCCTCGAAAGAATGGGATTCAGGCCCAATTTTATAAAATGGATTAAATTATTAATCACTGATCTGACATCCCAAATAGTCGTGAACTGGTAGACATCACGACGGTTTCGGTTGGGCAGAGGAACACGGCAGGGGTACCCCTTGTCGCCCTTAATATTTGCCCTAGTGTTAGAAACTTTGCCATTCCAGGTGAAGGGAGAACCTCTGATACGAGGACTCAAATGGACTGAGAGCCATGAGGACAGAATTTTGCTCTATGCGGACGATATATTCCTATATTTGGCTTACCCCACATCCACACTTCACCGTATCCTCCTATTCGGTAATCACTCCAGGTACACAATAAACTGGTGTAAGTCGCAACTATTCCCGTTACATGGACTGCAACCGCACACGCCGAGGTAATATAACCCGGTAGCAAAGGAGGGCTTTCGTTATCTAGGAATATACATAACTACAGATCCAACCTGCTTTTACGAAACCAATTTGCTGGGGCTCTTGACGCGCTTTCGCACTGATGTAAAACATTGGCGTGCCCTGCCACTGACACTCCTGGGGCGCGCAGCTCTTTTCAAAATGCCGGCTCTTCCCCGCTTTCTCTATTCTCTGCAGAACACTCCCTACAGGGTCCCTGACTCTTACTGCACAAATATTGACAGCGCTGTGCACAACCTATTATGGGATGGTTGAGCACCGCACATAGTGATGCTGGAATTAATGGCGGTATGGTATGACGGGGGAATCTCTTTACCTCACCTCAGGACCTATTATTGGGCATCCCAACTCATGGTAGTCAACCGGTGGACCCATGGCTCTCAGGGCGACCCAAGTTTCAGTACAGACTGGTGGCTTATCTGTCGGGGAGGGTATCACAGAGCACTGTACACCCACCCAAAGAAGCTAGACCTCACCGTGCCTACAGCCCGCATAATTAAAGTTTGGCACTCGGTCAACAAGAGACTTGGTTGGCATAACAAAATTACACATGTGGCTCTGCTCTGGGAACCCAAACAGTTGGGTCGATTGAGTGCTTGCCCTGGGTTTGACAAATGGTATCTTATTGGTATATCTACGGTCGGGGACATGTGGAACACAAGAGGGCTGGTCACATTTGTTGAACAACATAAGGAACACAAACTTGCGCAATCAGAAATATTCCGATATTTGCAGATAAGTCACGTGCTTAAAACAGCAATGCTGGGGGTGGGCCACTTTCCGAAGCATCACCTCTAGAGCATAGATTAATACTAGACCCCATGACTAAGAAGGCCATATCCCTAACCTACAAAAAATGTATCAATAACCGAACTGACCTGTTAGTGTGTGTGCGGCAGCAATGGGAAACGGACCTGGGCTAATTAGAGGAGGACGATTGGCGAGACGCTCTGGCCTCCCCCAGGGAAATAACCATTCCCATGAGACTGTAAATGTAAATGTAAATGTGCAGATATTTATTCTTCCTTGCCACAAGAGTTCTGGTCAAGATGGGCAGGAGAGGTGATACACACTGCCTTAGGCAGTGCAAGCAGGAGGGAACTTTTTTTTCCATAGTGTGGGAGTGGCCAGTTGCCCAAGCATACTAGAAAGCAGCCATGGAGCAAATTGAGGGAGCGGGGGGGGGGGGACTAACTGCCTCAGCAAATTTATGCCTCCTCAGTATATGGGAGGTCACGGATCTCACCCAAACTGAGAAATCTTGGGTTTCATTAGGATGGGCCCTAGTTAAGCAAAACATTGCACAAAAATGGGGAGTGGGAGAATCACCAACACTTGCTGGATGGGTTGCAGATATGGATAGAGCCATGATTGCGGAGAAGGCTGTGTTTAAACACAGAGCATCTCTAAAAAATGGGACCATAAGTGGGCAGCCTGGAATGTACATAGGGGTGAAATATGTCCGGTCGTTGCCCCCTGGGTATTTGATCCAGCACAAGGATAGAGTTGTAAAGGCGGGGGAGGGGTTGCCATAACATGTCGCTTACTTGAGCTCTCAATTTCGGATAGTGAGAGTGTACACTTTGTCATCACAGCCTCTCCAGCTACCTCCTTCTCACGTCTCTTGATCTATCGCCCCCGGGCCCTTTGGGACATTTTCAGGAAAACCTGGTTGAAACAGTGATGGATGTAGCTACTACTGTCTCTAATTTTATGGTGCTGGGGGATTTTAATCTTCATTTTAATAAACACTCGGACTCGGTTGCTTCTGAAGTCATAAAGGATCTGGGGAGCTATGACCTAAGTCAAAAGGTATTATACCCTACTCATTTGAAGGGCAACCTCCTGGACCCCATTTTTTGTAACATTCCTGGCCTTATCCCTGAAGCTCCTGTCCCGGTCCCCTGGTCAGACCATATAGTGGTTCCCTTTAGTTGGAAGATGTTTCGGTCTAATTCCACCTCAACTCCTCATAGAGGGCTAGCTAGGCATTGGTCCAAGCTTGACCTTTCTAAATGGGTAAATATCCTGAAGCACACTGAACCCTTAGTCCATTCGGACGTGGAGAGAGGCAATCAGGAGTTTAACCTGTGGATAGAGCGGTCCTTGGACAGCCTGGTGCCAAAAAAAACGATAATAATTAAGAAGGGCCTCACCAAGCATCCTTGGTTTAATCAGGAGCTGAGAGCTCTTAAACAAGAGTGTAAAAGGGAAGAGAGGCAATGGAGGAGAGAGTTTAGTGGTGAAAAGAAAAGCCGATACAGAGCGGCTCTAAAGAAATATAAGACCGCCCTGACCAACACTAAATCTGCTTTCTTTGCTAGCAAAATTGAGTCCTCCGCTAATGCTCCCAGGGAGATATTTAGAATAGTAAAGTCATTGATGAAAGTTCCCGACCCGCGGCCTGATTCGGACGAAGCAGGCAGTCGATGTGAAGAATTGGCGACTTTTTTCAGCACTAAGATTAAAAAGATCATTGACACGCTTCCTCCAATATCTTCAATCGACTTTCAAGTGTCATCTGCTATTCAGGATCAATTGAATCATCCCAGGCTCTCCTCCTTCTCTCCTCTTAGGGAGGATCTTCTGCCTACTTTGCTGAATGCTATAAAGAGTGGCTCCCCGCGCGATCCTGCCCCGATGAGTATTTTAAACGCAGCTTTGCCCACCATCAGCAAATCAATTGTGAACATGGTGAATGCTTCTTTGGAGTCAGCTGTGGTGCCTAGAGAATGGAAGATAGCAATGGTCAGGGCCTTGCTGAAGAAACCCAGTTTGGATCCAGGGGACTTTTCCAACTATCGTCCTATTTCCCTACTACCGGGCATCAGTAAATTGACTGAGAAATTTGTCAATATACAATTAGCTTCCTTCCTGGAAACAAATAATTTGCTTCATCCATCGCAAACTGGGTTCAGGAAAGGACAGGGAACGGAAACAGCCTTGTTGAGGGTGGTGGAGGAGGCCAGGAGGATTCTGGATGCTGGTGGCAGCGCAGCTATTATCCTCCTGGACCTCAGCGCCGCCTTCGACACGGTTAACCATCATATTCTGGTTTCCCGTCTCAGCAATATGGGAATTATGGGCAAGGCTCTTAAGTGGCTGGAATCCTTCCTTGGGGACAGATTCTTTAGGGTCTTTGAGGATGACTATTGCTCTGGTCCGGTTCCATTGCAGTGTGGGGTTCCGCAGGGGTCTTCCCTTAGTCCCACATTGTTCAATGTGTATATGGCTCCTCTGGCGGAAATAGTGGCCCCTTTCGGGGTCCAGTTGGTGAGTTACGCCGACGACACCCAGCTGGTGTTTTCCCTGAATCAGTTTAGACAGTCTCCGCTGCTGCTGCGCAACTGTTTAGAAGCTGTGGCATGTTCGATGGACCAGTCCCATCTCAGATTGAATGGTGGAAAAACAGAGTTGCTGTTGCTGGGACGACAGGCCAGTTTTGATAATGTGATCTTTTGGCCTTCGTGTATGGGGCCGGGCCCTATTCCTAAATCAGAAATCAAAAGCCTTGGGCTCTGGCTTGATGCTGAACTAACGTTTAGAACTCAAGCTAGAAAAATTGCTGCTACCTGCTTTGGGCTTTTAAAAATCATGCGAAAAATCCTCCCACAATTGCCGGAAAAGGCCAGAAAAATCCTAATACAATCTTTGATTTTATCTAGGATAGATTATGGGAATGCCATCTATTTAGGAGCGCCAGCCTCCACGACTAAACGACTTCAAGTCGTTCAGAATGCGGCGGCAAGACTTCTAATGGGTGTCAACCAACGCACATCAGCTAAACCCGCTCTCAAAACTCTTCACTGGCTTCCGGTGAAAGAGCGGGTCCTCTTTAAATCATTGTATATGGCACATAAAATCCTCCATGGGAAAGGCCCTCCCATTTTGAAAAACTTGGTCATTCCCTATAAATCCTCCCTAAATCTTCGCTCCAATGATCAGAACTTGGCAGTGGTCCCTCGAATTAATAGATCTCGATCTGGTGGCCGTCTTTTTTCATTAAATGCATCCAAACTTTGGAACTCTCTTCCTCTGGTCCTTCGCCAGGAGCCTTGCCTACTTGTGTTTCGGCAGAAGTTGAAAACTTGGCTCTTTCCAAGGACTTAGAGTCGCGCTTCTGGACTAGTCAATGGCATTCCTATTGTCCTTGGGTTACCCTTTGCTGAGCGCTGGGATGCTTTCGAGTAGCCATGCGCTATATAAGAGTCTTTTCAATTCAATTCAATTCATATGCTTGTCCCCCCACAGAGGAGCTCCAGCATCGTGATGCAAGAATGCAAGACTTATTTAATATCAATGGGGAGGTACCATGATGACAAAATGCTTCTGGGGCAGTACATGGAGAGCTATCTATAACTACATTGTACCTGTATGTATACATCGGATGACCTGTTTTGCTGTGCTTTTTGTTGTATTGTTCAATAAAAAGATTCATTAAAAAAACACAAATTCAGTAAATAATTAAGACACATTATACATACAAATCCAATTTATGCTGTGTCCGGGGACACACAAATTGCAGAGCCCTCCCTTTATTTTACGTATAGCATTTCATTACTGGAAGCAGGCTCATAAATATGCGAAAATATCCTTCCCATATGCTCCGAATATCCCACTTTGCGCCTTACCCATAAGAAGGACACAAATCCGAGTTTGGACACAACTAGGGATTAAGACAGTTGGAGAATTTTTTTCAAGATGGCAACCTGATGCAACATGAAGAGTTTGTACGCACCAATACAATACCTGACACTCTTTTCCTTACCCACGCCACTATTACACACTATATTTGCAAATACTGGCTGGTAAACCAGAGAGCCCCCCACCTTCATCTGCTGAAATCCCTTCACATAATGGGGCATGGCAGTCACCTTGTTAGGTGGTTGTGCAGTGGGCTGAGGGAACATCTGAATATTACATTGGGACCTCTCCGACAAAAATGGGAAACCGTGTTATCACGAGACTTAGAAGACAGGAAATGGACCCTAATATTACAACATCCTAGAAAGGTATCTCGTAACTGCCGGCTGAAAGTAATACAATTATTTATTGTACATAGAGCCTACCTCACCCCGAAAACAATACATAAAATGTATACTGCTGCCTCCCCGACCTGCCCCAGATGCCCTGCTCAAGATGCTGACTTTATTCATATGTTGTGGTTCTGCCCAGCATTACATTAGTTTTGGAGTGAGATCATACAGAATTTGCCTGTATTAACAGAACGCACATCTTGGTACACCTTAGAGGCATGTCTGTTGGGCCTTTTCCCACTCCCCCAAAAATCGAAGTGCTGCGCCGCTTCGCGGGCTTAACCCTGATGATTGACAAAAGGCTGATCACATAGCGCTGGGAATCTCGCATGCCACCATGCATAGGTAAATGGAGGGAAGAGGTCATCTGTTGGGCTACTGCAGAGAGGGAAGCTCTACAATGGGAAGAATATAGAGGATTACATAAACGTCCAATATCCTTAGACTAGGCTCAATTGATAGAACTATTTAGGACAGATATGGAGGAAGTCGCAGAGGACTCACAACCCCCAGAAACGAATAGCGGAGCAGATAATTGATTCCCTCTCACATAACATCTGAGTTGTTGGTATCTGTCCTCTAAATGGATGGCCAGCTCCCTCCCTCCTTTCTCCTCTTGCCCCCTTGCATTATTATTGTCTCACCTTCCCCTTACTCCCTATCACAATCGGTTGTATTTACCATCTGGTATCTTTACCGGGATAAAATGAAGTAACTACACTGTAGCAATTGTATTGGTTTGTTTTTGTTTTTGTTTTGGGTTTGGTTTGCAGGGGCGGGATAGGGTAGGTGGGCTGCATTGGGGTTTTATTTTTAATAAATATTTACATTAGTCAGGAAATCTATGTTGGATGATTGTAACGAAAATGTACAGGACTATATGCTTGTTTGAATAAAACAACTGTGTAAAATGCCATTTGAATATCCTGTGCAATGACTAACTGACATGTTACAAATGTATTATGACTCTCACATTAATGTAAACCATCTTGCTTGAAGTAATGTTGTAGCAATCCGCAGTCTGTCAGAATGAAGGTCCTGATGGTGCAAATCCTGTTTCCAGTGTGCCAATCCTTCTTCTGTTAGTTTCAAGTAGCAGATCTGAGATGCTGTGTTCCTCTCACATGTTTATTCAGTGTTCTCTGTGGTCAAGCAGGAGAGCACTCCTGTCCAATGAAGTGCTAGGCAACACCCCGGAGCATGGCCACTTCCTCCAAAGTGTGGCATAATCTTCTTCCAGAAACCACTATTCCTTCAAAATTCAGTGTGGCTGAAATCTCAGCAAGGGAGTAAGAACTAGTTAAACCAACCTCCAGGAAGGCTCATTTCCATAGCTCTCTTCCCCCTAAGATCTGCAGATTCCTTCCTTAAGACTGCTATCTGACTGGGTCATAGGGGCTGTGTGTAGATGGACCTGGCATTCCCTGCCTGTCCTATTGCTCCTTTGAAGCTCCATAGTTTAGGACCCCTCCCCCCTGCTCTTACATTCATTTGTAGCAGAGCTCTCTCTAACATATTTAGCCTCTCCCTTGGTGAGCCACTTATAGCTTCATCAAAGCGGCCTGGCTAATCCTTTTAACTCTGACCAATCGGGGTCGACTGCAAGAGGGCTGAATATTGGCTTGAAGGCAAGAAAGTCTTTTAACTTTTCTTTTTGTATATTTTAGGATAAATTCAACAATAGCATATTATTGGATTTATCAATACCATTCTCCTAAGTCCTTGAATGATATTTTCTTTAATTCCTAGCAATATTTGTGTTCATAAACTATTGCAATGTTATTCTGTGTGGCTGGGGATCTACAATGGGGAAAATGAAATGTTCAATTTCTCCAACACCGGGGTATATAAAACATCTTTTATAATGGCCCTCCACATAATTATTTTACCAACCCATAGGACACCTAACGTAGACCTTGGGTGTATTCAATATACCATAATATTGGAGATAATCACTTTTTAATTGACCCTGTCACCAAAGTCGGGTTTGCAGTGAATTTATTTTTAAAAGCAGTGCTGCAAGACAGGCCTACTTTTAAAATGACCTCAGGTGCTCAGCAGTGCACACATGCAAGTGCAGAAAGGGCTACTGGCCTCTAAACTGCCAGGCCCTATTATATGCTACGGACTTGTAGGTAGTTTTTAACCCCCTGCCCAATAATATCTACTAGGGACTTATATGCCAATGGAAAGTGTACCCTAATACAAAGTGTACCTTAATGCATGTGTGTGTTTCAACCTAACAGTGGGTGTTTTAGCACTAACCCCGGGCCTGCCCAGCAGAGCCCAAGGCACTCTCAGAGTAGGAAAACCTGCATCCATGGTTCTCAAATGGGACAAAAAATGGGGGGGGGACTGCAAACCGGTCCTGATTTCTAACATCTCCTGAAGTAAGATTCTGGCTTCCAAACATAATTTATTATGCTATGACAAATTTATTTGTGTGTATTCAACAAAGGTTTGCTATTGCTAAAGTATATGGACATTTGTATTTATATATCTTAATTCCCATTCTGTTCTACTTTTGCATTTTCCAATGAGAAACATTAGTTAGTGTTTGACCTCATTGTTATTTCATTCATTGTTATTTGTGTCCCATTTCTTTCAGCTTCTTGCCTGATTTCATTAATGGAGACTTTGATTCTATAAAGCAAGATGTTAAGGACTATTACAAAAACAAGGTAAGGTCTTCTCTTGTATAAAGAAGCTATCTACTCTATTAATTCAGTTATATTTAAAGCAAAATAGTGAAAACATTGCAGTCCCCTTACCACCAACTGCAGACAATAAACATTGATAAAATATAACACATGTTCTTCGGTTTGGTTTTTTTTTTCGTCACTACATCAACCTCCGTGATCTAGATGATGTACAGGATGTACACCTTAGTTTAAGAAGGGGAAAGCTTAATTTTTTTAGAGTATACCTCCAAATATTTTATCGAGAAAGTAGGCCTCATTAACCCCTTCGCCGCGGCAGGAATTCCGCCGCGGCGCTGGGGGGGTTTGGGGGCAGTTGCGGTGCCGCTGTGCTCGTGACGGAACCACTCCGTCACGAGTCACGGGTGAGCTGTGCTCATGACGGAGTGGTTCCGTCATGTCTCCGCCCACTGCGCTGAGGTTCTGGACTTTTAAGAGTCCAGAGGTGTCAGGGAAACAACACCCGAAGACCCCTGAGTTCCACCTGTCTCGGTGCACAAATAAACAGAGACACGGGCTTCTCGATGGCGGCGTCAAAGACCAAGGTTTATTTACTGCAGGGACACAGAAATCATAGGAACCACACTGAGGCAGAATCTACGAGACTGTTCAATTCGTATCAAGTGGGTAGCGCCTTAAATACAAGAAAATTGTCTCGGGGCAACATTACACAAATATTTCAACATTACACAAATATTTCTCATGCCCAGCCCGGTATCCCAAACAGACAATAAATAAATATCAAACAATGATTAGTTGTAGGTTTTCGGTATTCGATCAGGTTCTCTCGACAGTTCTCCATTCTTCGCCCGATCCTCCCCATCATAAAAATCGTAACCTCCCCATTGTAAAAGCCCAGAAGGAAAGGAGCAGAGCCAGGTGCAAAGGATTGAAATGTAGGATAAGAGGTGTTTATGGATCATAAACGGGCAGGGCAATCGTCTTCAGCCTTTCAGTCAGGACAACGGACACAAGAACCAGTATGGCAGGACTGGCCTCAGGCAAGGGAGGCAGCTTGATTCTGCCTAGTCATGCAGCGTCAGCCTTTCTCGGGCTCGAGCTTACGTGTCCTTAACAAGGTGACTCTGCCGGGGTCATCGTCTGTTCATTGACTATGTGAGGGCAAGAAACAAGATGGATGCCGTAACTAAAATGGATGCCATGGCTTTACAACAGAATGCCCTACTTCTCAGTGAATTCATGCTAGTTGCGCGGCGAAAACACTGTCATGCCTATAATGGATCATTTGCGGTTCATTGGTACCAAAATCGTGTCAGTACTACGATACCGAATTCACGGGTTCGGATCGCTACAGAACCTCAGCGCTAATCGCCCGCACAGGCGGGGAATTAGCGCCGCGTGGGCGGAGCGGCCGCCAACGGCCGCAGCATGCGGAACCACTCCGTCATGAGCACAGCGCACCCGTGGCTCATGACGGAGTGGTTCCGTCATGAGCACGGAAAGGGTTAAAAAGGATTAGCACCACCCCCTGAGTAGTTATTCAAGGCACAGTGCAATAATATGTCTTAAAATATATTTCCTCATAATTTTGTGTGTACCATTTTTAGGTTTAGCACAGCTAAAACGAACTTAACTAAAATAATATAACATCAAAATGATAGTGTACTTTGGGTCAGCCTCAAGCTCAGCTATCTTCAGACAGTGGCTTCAGGTATTACTATTAAAATAATTCTGTTTATTCGCTCTTGTCACTGATCGAAAATGAGCTGGACCTTAAAATAACTGTCTTTGTGTTCTGAAAGATAACATTCAAATACTAAATGCGTATTCCCAGGTAGTCCCCATCTCTGCTGCCTTGATTGTGCGCATCTTTGCTATGCAGCTTTTTCCCCTTGATCCCAGAAAGCTACCTCTATTGTTATCTAAACCAGGATGGCAGTCTCTGTGAACTGCATCAGTAGGTGGAAACAGACAGGAGCTGGGAGTGATCACTTATCTTGGTGCACAGGTTTCGTAGATTTCTGCAGAGTTTCTTTATCTGGCAAAGCTGTACATGGCTATGCTTTGTGCGTACCTCAGATCCATTGATTATATGTATATGTATATATAGTGTATATATGTGGCCACCACAGATAGTATGAGGTTGATGAGGGTGGGGCAGCTCTCCTGATGCTGCTGGATCTTTCAGCAGTTTTTGACACGGTCCTACCCGTGCACCTGGTGCAGCATCTTCATCAGGCAGATGTCAGTGGGAAAGCCCTTAATCTCTGCCATTCCTTCCTCACCAACAGGATGCAGGTTGTCAGCTGTGGTGGCTTTAAATCTAAGGCTTTTAGTCTTCCTTGACGGGTCCCTCAGAAGTCCTCGTTGAGCCCCACTCCTTTCAATCTGTATCTATACCCTTTCGCTGAACTGATGCACTCCTGCAGTTTTAAAGTACTTTCATATACTGACGATACTCAGATTATTGTATCCATCTCTGGCATGTCCTTAGTAGTGAACAAGTTCAATTCTTGCATGACCAAGAGTAACATCTGGATGAAATAAACTTTTCTTGAACTGAATGTGGAAAAAAGGGAGGTGCTGGTGTTTGGTGTTTGGTGCCCAAGAATCCATTTGGTATTGCTGTTGGTGGCCGAAGAAATGTAGCCCTCTACGCACTCCTGTTAAAGTGGCTAAAAATATTGGGGTTGTAGGAAAGTGCCCCTTTTTGCATGGTTACCCTCTAACTTTTTACCAGATACCTGATGCCAACTTGACTGTGTGTGTGCTGGGACCCTGCTAACCAGGCACCAGCACTGGTGTTCTTTCCCAAACATTGTACCTTTGTTTCCACAATTGGCACACCTCTGGGCCACATGTAAGTCCCTTGTAAACGGTACCCCTGGTACCAAGGGCCCTGTGACCAGAGAGGGCCTCTTAGGGCTGCAGCATGTATTATGCCACCCTCAGAGACCCCTCACCTTAACACCCACACACTGCCAGTGCAGGCTGCATGTTTTGGCGCAGACCAAACTTAAGAATCGACATGGCACACATCCCTGTGTAACATGCCTACCACCACTGCCTGTTGCATTGGTAAGTCACCCCTCTAGCAAGCCTTACAGCCCTAAGGCAGGGTGCACCATACCCCAGGCATGAACTATACAGCTCTATGATGGCTTTACTGAAAACTGGTAAGTTTGGTACCAAACATCTCAGCATAAAAACCCCACACTGATGCCAGCGTTGGATTTATGATAAAATGCACTCATAGGGCATTTTAGAGATGCCCCCTGAAAAAACGACCAACTCTAGTTTATTGGTTTACTGGTCCCTGTCAGCCAGCCACCACCAGACAAGTTTGAGACCTCATGGGGTAAGAGCCTTTGTGCCCTCCAAACTCAGGAACAAAGCCTGCTCTGGGTGGAGGTGCTTCACACCTCCCCCCGGCAGGGAAGCAACACTTGGGGGTTGGCCTCAAAGGCTCTCAACTTGTGTGCTGATTTGGGTAGCTCCAACTAGTGGAGATGCCCACCCCCTTGTCCACGCCCCACTTTTGGCAGCAGGACAGATGGGAAACTTAGTAAGCAGAGTAGGAGTGTCCACCTCAGCCTGGCACAACCCTAGCATCGCCAGGAGCTGAGGTGAACCCCTCTCTTAAAAATTCTCCATTTTTAATTGGAGAATTAGGCCCAATAGGAACAGAGATGTGTCCTTCTCCCCAAAGGATGTAATCACCCTAGGGGACAGTAGCCATTGTCTACTGCCTCCCAACCTCAGGAATGCCTTTAAATTTAGTATTTAAGGGCTCCCCGGAACCATGTTCCTCAGATTTGACAGACAAAAGAAGAAGGACCATGACCTCTGCTGGACCAGGAACTGAACTGCTGCAGACTGAACCCCGCCAGAACCCTGCCACCTGCATCTGGTTTGACAATGGACCTGCTGTCCTTCCAGAAACCTTGCCAGGCCTCCAAGAATCCTCTGAGAACCCGCAACCTTCAGCAAAGTGAAAAGAACCTCCCTCCCAACTAGAGGCTCTAGTCCCCGGCATCCACCGGTACAAGACCTACAAAAACCATTGCAGGGAGGACCAACACTTGTGACGATGCGACTCCCTGCTACTGGAGAACTCCAAGAACTTCCGCAGTTGAGGACCGACACTCCCGTTGATGCAACTTACTGCGACCCAAGATCTTCAAAGGCCACAGTGGTAGAGGCCCGGCACTTGTGCCGACATGACAGCCAGAAGAAAGCACCGCAGCCGGACTGCCTCCACAACCTCGAGGGATCTTCCCGGCCCCACAACCGCAGCTGTTCACAGACCATGCCCAAGTGACCTTAACATCCTGCCAGTGGCCCTGTCTGCCTCCTCCTGCACCGCCTGCTCGACCGCGGTCCCAGCAGGACAGTCCAACGACAGCGGAAACCCATCCGATCTACAGAAACTGACCGCCAGTGACTGCGACGGTACTTGTGTTGATCACCTGCTGAAACTTATCCCAGATGTATGTCGTTACAACGCACACTTTTACAACGCATGCACTTACAACGCATTTTTTACAACGCAACATCCACTACAACGCATTCCATTACAGCAATGCCCTCTTTCTAGCAGCACCTGAATCCACTCTGAATGTTCTTCAAAGAGCTCAGAACGCAGCTGCGCGGATGCTTACTGGTACAGCCAAGACCTCCTCAGCTCGGCCTGCTTTGGAGGCCTTGCACTGGTTACCAATAAGATCCCGCATCAAATTCAAATCCCTCTGCATGGTGTTTAAGGCTCTACAAGGATCTGGGCCCCCCATTCTTAGAGATTTGATCCGCCCCTATCAACCCTCCCGTGCCCTTCGCTCTGAAGCTGGGAACCTTGTAGCAATACCCAGAGCAAAAAAGGTGAAAACAGGTGGACGTCGTTTTTCTATTAATGCGGGCCATCTCTGGAATTCCTTACCAGTGGCTCTGCGTAACGAATCCAACCTGACAAAATTCCGCAAAACACTTAAGACCCTTCTTTTCCCTTTGTAGGTTCCTTCTGATGTTCTGGGACAGTGGCTTAGTGTATTACTTAGCGCTGGGACGCTCAAGGGCAGCCATGCGCTTTAGAAATCCGTTTTCATTTCATTTCATTTCATTTCATTTCATTTCATTACATAGCATGACACTACAACGCATGTTTAAAAACTACCTTTACAACGCATTCCATTACATCGCATACTACCTTTACAACGCATACCATTACAACGCATAGTATAGGGGTAAAAATTACTATTCTAACTCCAGGGGGTGCAACAGTAGGGTAAGTGTTGGATTGCGTTGTAATGGTATGCGTTGTAAAGGTAGTATGCGATGTAATGGAATGCGTTGTAAAGGTAGTTTTTAAACATGCGTTGTAGTGTCATGCTATGTAATGGAAAGCGTTGTAGTGGATGTTGCGTTGTAAAAATTTAGTTGTAAGTGTAGTGCGTTGTAACAGTTGCGTTGTAAAGGTTGTTCACCCTTATCCCGCTCATTGCCTGCCTCCGACCGCAAGGGTAAATATCATTGCCGATATTGACCGCCTTGGTACGGATACTGAATTCCACACCTTTCGAGTGGTCACAGCCCCCTACAACCGACAATGTGCTCAGTCGTGGCCTATATACAAAATATTTTCTTGTAGACTAAAACGTGTTTCGTGTACGTGAATAGTATCAATCAATCAATCAATCATGGAATTTATATCGCGCACTACTCACCCGGAAGGGTCTCAAGGCGCTTGGGGAAGGGGGTCTGCTACTGCTCGAACAGCCAGGTCTTGAGCTGTTTCCTGAAGGCCAGGTGGTCCTGGGTCAGCCACAGGTGGACGGGTAGGGAGTTCCAAGTCTTAGCCGCCAGGTAGGAGAAGGATCTTCCTCCGGCGGTGGCTCTCTGGATGCGAGGGACGACGGCGAGGGCGAGGTTCGCAGAACGTAGCTGGCGGGTGGGCGTGTAGAAGGTGAGGCGGTCGTTGAGGTACCCTGGGCCCAGGTCGTGGAGGGATTTGTGTGCGTGGGTGAGGAGTCTGAACGTGGTCCTCTTGTTGACAGGGAGCCAGTGCAGGTCTCTCAGGTGGCACGAGATGTGGCTGCGTCGGGGGACGTCCAGGATGAGTCGGGCGGAGGCGTTCTGGATACGCTGAAGTCTTTTCTGAAGCTTGGCTGTTGTACCGGCGTAGAGGGTGTTTTCATAGTCTAGTCTGCTGGTGACGAGAGCCTGGGTGACCGTCTTCCTGGTCTCGGTCGGGATCCATTGGAAGATCTTCCGGAGCATGCGGAGGTTGTGGAAGCAAGCTGAGGAGACGGCGTTGACTTGTCTGGCCATCGATAGGGAGGAGTCCAGGATGACGCCCAAGTTGCGTGCGTGGTCCGTTGGTTTGGGTGCAGTGCCTAGTGCCGGAGGCCACCAGGAGTCGTCCCATGCGGAGGGCGATGGTCCCAGGATGAGGACTTCTGTCTTGTCCGTGTTCAATTTCAGGCGGCTGATGTTCATCCATTCAGCGACGTCTGTCATCCCTTCGTGTAGGCTGGCTTTGGCGGTGTCGGGGTCTCTGGAGAGGGAGAGAATCAGCTGGGTGTGATCGGCGTAGGAAATGATGTTGAGGTTGTGTTGGCGTGCGATGGCAGCGAGGGGTTTCATGTAGATGTTGAAGAGAGTGGGGCTGAGCGACGATCCTTGCAGGACGCCGCAGATGACTTCGGTGGCCTCGGAGCGGAACGGAGGGAGGCGTACTCTCTGTGTTCTGCCGGAGAGGTATGAGATGATCCATTCCAGAGCCTTCCCTTGGATGCCGGTGTCGTTGAGGCGTTGGACTAGTGTGCGGTGGCAGACAGTGTCAAATGCTGCGGAGAGGTCTAGGAGGATGAGTGCCGCTGTTTCACCGTGGTCGAGCAGGGCGCGGTTGTCGTCGGTGGCTGCGATGAGGGCGGTCTCGGTGCTGTGGTTGGCTCTGAATCCGGACTGCGATGGGTCGAGGGATCCGTTCGTCTCGAGGAAGGCTGCCAGTTGCTTGTTGACGACCTTCTCGATGACTTTGGCAGGGAAAGGAAGGAGCGAGATGGGGCGGAAGTTCTTGAGGTCGGTCGGGTACGCTGTTGGTTTCTTCAGCAGAGCGCTGAGCTCGGCGTGCTTCCAGCTCTCCGGGAAGGTGGCTGTGTTGAAGGAGGTGTTGATGATGTCTCGGAGGTGGGGTGCAATGGTAGAGGCAGCCTTGTTGAAGACATGATGGGGGCACGGGTCGGTCGGAGATCCGGAGTGGATGGTGTTCATCATGCGTGACGTGTCTTCGGGGGTCACCTCGGTCCATGTCTGGAGGGTGGCGGCGGGGTGCGTAGGTTCGACCGATGGGTGCGGGGGTGGAATGCCGAAGCTGTTGTGGATGTCGGCGATCTTGCGGTGGAAGTACGAGGCGAGGGAGTCGCAGAGGTCCTGTGAGGGAGTGATGTCGTTGTTGCCGGTGCTGGGGTTGGAGAACTCCTTGACGATGTTGAAGAGCTCCTTGCTGTCATGGGCGTTCTTGTCTAGCCGTTCCTTCAGAGATTTCTTCTTGGTGGTGCGGATGAGCTGGTGATGTCTGCGAGTGGCGAGTTTGAGTGCGGTCATGTTGTCGTCGGTCTTGTTGAGGAGCCAGGCCTTCTCGAAGGTGCGGCAGGCCTTCTTGGAGTCCTTAAGTTCATCGGTGAACCAGGGGGCCTTCTTGCTTCTGGGCCTGGTGAGTGGGTTCTTCAGTGGGGCGAGGTCGTCGGCACAGGAGGTCAGCCACTGCGTGAGGTCCAGGGCTGCTGTGTTAGGGTCCGTAGTCCTGACAGGTGGGCTCTGGCTGAGGGAGGTGGCGAGCTGGTCGGCGGTGATCTTGCTCCAGTTTCTGTGGGGAACCTGCTTCGGGTGATGGTGGACCGTGTTCTTTCTGAAGCTGAAGTGGACGCAGCTGTGGTCAGTTTAGTGAAGTCCGGTGGAGTGGCTGAAGGTGACGTGTTTGCTGGATGAGAAGAGGGGGTCGAGCGTGTGGCCGGCGTAGTGGGTGGGGGTGTTGACCAGTTGCTGGAGTCCGAGGTTGGCGAGGTTGTCCAGCAGGGCGGTGGTGTTGCGGTCGTTGTTGTTCTCCAGGTGGAAGTTGAGGTCCCCGAGGAGGATGTAGTCGGCGGAGGGGAGGGCGTGAGGGCTGATGAAGTCCGTGATGTCCTCGCAGAATTGTGCGCGTGGTCCCGGGGGTCTGTAGATGAGGGTGCCTCTGAGGGTAGTCTTGGGGTCAGTGTGGATCTGGAAGTGCAGGTATTCGGCGGCGTTGAAAACGTCGATGGAGTCAGTCGAGATGCGAATGGTGCTCTTGTGTACGATGGCGATACCTCCTCCGGTCTGGTTGACGCGATCCTTCCTGATGATCTTGTAGCCGTCCGGGATGGCTATGGCGGTGTCGGGGGCTGAGGAGTCGTTCATCCAGGTTTCCGTGAGGAAGGCGACGTCTGGAGATGCTGTGTCGAGGAGGTTCCAGAGTTCCACGGCGTGTCTGTGGACGGAGCGGGTGTTGAGCAGGATGCACTTGAGGTGGTTGCTGTTGTTCGTCCTGATGGGTGCGGTGCCGGGTCGGAGGCAGGAGAAGTTGCAGGATCGGCAGGCGAAGGGTCCATGGGTGCGTCGCGGGGATGCTCGGTGGCACCCGGGGGCTCGGGCGGTGTTGAGTGCGATGAGTGTGGCGGCATCGTAGGTCCTGCGGGGGGGCTGGCGGACGCGGGGGCCAGGGGGTCTGGCACTGGGCGTGGTCCAGGCACGGACGGGCGCAGACGGGCTTACCTTTGGCGCACCTTCGGCGCTCCCGCTGCGCGCGTCCGCTGCGCGGTCGCTGAGGGGGCGTCATAAGTAGGTAGCCGGGTGGGAGGGTCGGCTGGGAGGCGGGAGGCTGGGCGACCAATGGGAGGCGAGGGGAGGCGGGTCTGGGGTCAGCGGCGGGAGGAGCGACTCACCAGGGGCAGCGGCAGCGGGAAAAGGCGCCAAGAAGCTTAGCGTCCGGCGTGGAGCAGGAGGTGTTCCCCACCTGAGGGAGAGAGGCAGCGGCAGCAGGCAGCAGGCGGCGGCAGGCAGCAGGCAGCAGGCAGCGTCAGAGCGGAGCAGAGGTAAGGAGCGACCGACTGTGAGGGCACAGTGGGTCACACTGACCGGTCCCCCGTGGTCCCCTTAAGTAGGTAGCTGGGTGGGAGGGTTGGCTGGGAGGCGGGAGGCTGGGCGACCAATGGGAGGCGAGGGGAGGCGGGTCTGGGGTCAGCGGCGGGAGGAGCGACTCACCAGGGGCAGCGGTGGCGGGAAAAGGCGCCAAGAAGCTTAGCGTCCGGCGGGGAGCAGGAGGTGTTCCCCACCTGAGGGAGAGAGGCAGCGGCAGCAGGCAGCAGGCGGCAGCAGGCAGCAGGCGGCGTCAGAGCGGAGCAGAGGTAAGGAGCGACCGACTGTGAGGGTATTGGTTGATACTATGCATTCCGGAAAGTCTACTTGTCTGTAACAGAGTTCACTTGGTTCATAAAATAAAAATAACTAAAGTGATATTTTTACAACCATTGGTCTGGAGTTAAGTCATTGTGTGTGTTGCTTCCTTGTATGAGTACGTACAACAAATGCATTCACACTACCCTCTGATAAGCCGAACTGCTAGACCATACTACCACAAATAGAGCTCTTGGTATTATCTGCTTAAACCTCTGACATACCTAGGGGACTCACTTGACTCTGTGCACACCATATCTCTTTTTGGTATTGTATATACAGCGCTTACAACAGGGATGATCTATGATACCTCCTTGAATTTTGAGTTACAGGTCAGTTGTACCATGAGTACCTGCTTCTACATAATTTGGACACTCAGGAAAATCTTTCCATTCATTCCCAGTGAATGGCTTCATTCTGCAGTCATTGATTTAGTCTCTTCCACACTCGATTTTTGCAATGCGCTTTATTTGAACATTAATGCCTCTTCTTTGAATAAGTTGCATGCGCTGCAAAACATGACTGCGAGCCTTATTCTTAACATCCCTTAATGACTGTATGTTAGAGACGGTATTAGAGTGCTGCTTTGGCTCCGAGTTAGGAAGCGCATTGTCTTCACGGCTATTTGCCTGGTCTTCCTAGCTCTCCATCACAAAGGGTCTAAACCTCTTGGCAACCTCTTCAACTGGTACGTTCCCAGAAGGTCACTCAGAACCTCCTCCAGTAGGAAAGTCGACATTCCCAGGTTTCGGCAAGTTAGATGCGGCGGCCAGTTCACTTCTGGGGCTGCTTCTAAGTTATGGAAGTTTCTGATCAACCACATTGCTAGACTTCAGTCCTTTGTCTTGTTTAAAAAGTCTTTGAAAGCCTGGCCTTTTTCATCTTAAGCTCTATGGCTTTTCTGTGCTTAATAAGCTCTGCCTTATGGCAAAGCGCTTAGATACTCTATGGTTTAATGCGATCTATAAATTATTTTTTCATTTCATGTCATTTATATATATATATATATATTCATATTATAAGGGCTATGGGTGGCTCATGTTGTATTTGGCAGCTTCCTTCTTGTCAATCCCCAACAACAACTGCTTCCACATTGGAAGAGCTGACATGTGGCCCCATGCCACTTGTGATGCCATCATTTTGCATGCTTTGGCTTGTAGATTCATTTTTACCTGGGCAAGCCAACCACAAAATGCACACTGTTATGGCTAACATGCGAAAGTGCATAAGGGACACAAACTATATGAGGTCACTACTACATCTCAATGTTTTGGCCCTGGTTTGGTTTAACACCTCTAACTCACTTGATTGCTATATGTACAACACAGGATGTGGACCCAACGCCGACACCATGTTCCCCCCCCCCCCAGGCGGTGGTTTCATGTTGTGTTGCAATTGGGAGACAACCCTTTGCTTGAGACTTGTGCAGAACAGGTACACTGTAGTACTCATTGAGGACACTGTGAGGGGCTATGGACTGCAAGCCCCAGTTTTGGCACCTTAATAGCGCATCAGGCTTATTTTTCCAGTACTGCATGGAAATGCATCCTAAAGACAAACCGCCAGGTACAAGCCCTACATACACCCTCAGGGCACGGCCTCTGTGTGGACTGTCCCCCTCCTAGTTGTGGGTTTCTCTTTTCCCTTCCTTATCAGAGAGTTCTCCTGCTCACATTTTGGCCTGAGCCTCCTTAGAGCCAGTCCTTAGTGCCAGTGTCGGGTTTACCTCACTCTGCACTTACAGCATTGATGGAAAAGCAGGCCATGGACCACATGAACTGTAACTCCTTGGCACTTCAAACTGAGTATAAAATTGTTTCAGGAACATTAACATTTTCACTTTTTATTTTTGTTAAATAACTTTTGAGTAGTCACTTGAAGCTTCAGAGTCTGCCAAAATACCGGACATTTATCTGTTAATATTTTAGGATTCTGGAAAAACCAGGTGCTGTACTATAAAAAGGATTGTGTGTAAATTCCTCTTTTATCTTTTGAACATGGCCTTTCTACTATCTGTGCTTTAGTAATGATTGAGGAGCAGTATGGTTTGTGTATACTGTTTTAGGTTTATATTTTTTCAAATTGGAACAATACCAGTGTTAGTTTATTTAGCATTTTTTGTAATGGCTGTGACATAAAAATACATAAAAGACAGACTTATTGGCTTTGTGACTGTGGTAATGTCTAGTTCTCACATTACTGTGCTAACATTATTCCTTCAAATGTTGAGTGTTTGCTCATTCGTTAACATTTTTTCATTTTTGTCTTAAAATCTGAATTATGCTGATAAACCATTCATCAACCTAATTTCTTCACCCCTTTTTGCACAGAATAGGGATTACAAGTGTGAGAAAGTGTATTATTAGTTTTGCTGGATGTTAGTCCACCACAATTAATAATGTCAGTATTCTTGTTAGGTCCAGTAACATTTTCAGCACGTTAAACCTGAGCCCAACCCCTGTTAGCTATGGAACAGAGCAGACAGGCTTAAATTAAGAATGTGTAAAGCATTTAGGAGTACTAAAACTGTTTAAAAACCAAAAACACAGCACAATAAAAATCCCACTCCATTTATCAAAATGGAGATTAATTTAATGAACGAAATTGCCCCAAAATGACAAAAGTTATAGAGAAGGAAGTTAAACTTTTAAATAAAAATAGCAACCCCCTCATCTGTGATCACTCAAGGCCCGTTTAGGGGGCATCTCTTCTCCTATTAGGATTGGTGTCTGGCAGACCAGAGAGATATAGGAGGGGGAAGGCCCAAATGTTAACTACTTTTGCCTGTGACAGAATAGGCATCTTTTGAAGTTAATTAATTTACTGGGCATAGCCCATATTTCCTCATGCCAAAGGATCTGCACACCTCCCCATACTCAATCTCTTTCTCAGCTCAGGGATCAAGTATACTCCTCATCAAGAGAGCTAATTTTCCTATGGGTGAAAGTTGGAGCTGATCCAAATGGGCTTCTAGAGGCTTTAGGCAGCTAAAAGTTCACTTTCTAACAGTACCTTTTGCAAAACATTTACTACACATCTGCCAAAAGCTTCCCCAGGTAACAGCTATCCCTGCTACAGTGAAGATAGCTTTTGAGGCCTTTTTACTGTAAGGACATGGTTACCATTAAACCTTTACATGTCCTTCTTTTAACTACCATGCACCCTGCCTTATGGGCATTAATGCCTACTTAGAGGTGACCTACTGATATTTAAAAAGATGGTTTAGGCATGTCATAACAGGTTAATTTGGCGAGTTGACTTGGCAGTTTTATAACTGCACAGACAGTCTATAGTAGAAGAATTACAATCTTGTTTTCACTGTCACTGTAGTGGGTTGGTAGCACAATAGCTGCAGTCTACTAGTGACATTTAAATTACAGGTCCTTCCTGGCTACACATTGTACCATATATTAGGTGTTAGACCTAGCAGCCTTTGGATGGTCCTCTCCCCCAACATTTTGTCTTTATCCTCCATTTTTTCTGATCTTGTTTTTGCTGGACTTGGGACTCTGTGCACTTTACCACTGCTAACCAGTGCTAAAGTGCTTGTGCTCTCTCCTTAAAATATGTTAACATTGGCTTATACACAATTGGCATATTGAACTCACTTATAAGTCCCTAGTAAAGTGCACTACATGTACCCAGGGCCTGCAAATTAAATGCTACTAGTGGACCTACAGCACTGATTGTGCCACCCACTTAAGTAGCACTTTAAACATGTTGCAGGCCTGTCATGTGCAGTCTCTAACTGCCATATTGACCTGGCAAAATAAACCTTTTGCCAGGCCCAAACCGTCCCTTTTTACAATATGAGTTACGCCAAGGGTAGGCCCTGGACAGCCCAGAGGGCAGGTTGCAGTTTATTGAAAAGGTAGGACATGTACTTTTAAGTTTTACATATCCTGGTAGTGGTAAACTCTTATATTGATTTTTCACTGCTGCAAAACCTACCTCTCCCATTGAATAACATTGCAATTCAATTACCTTATTACATTTTATAGGTGTAATTTCTAAATAGGAATAGGTAACCCCTTCATGTTTGGTGTCTCTAGAATCACAATTTAAAATCCTAACTTAAGGTGAGGTCAGATTTTAATTTTCAATTTAAATATCCTTCTTTTATAAATTTGCTGTAGCAACAAATGATGGCTGGAATGCTGAATAAATCAAACATTCATCCCCAGGGGTGATCCCCCGAAACCGCTCCCAGGATGCTTGTTTCCGTCTAGAGAGGACACGGCTGGGCAGTTTGGGCTGGACTATTTCCATGAGGAGCAGTGTCACAACTGATTGGCATTTGGCTGTGTCCATACTGGGGTGGTGTAGTGCACAAAAGAATGATGGATTTAACCCAGATCTCCTGACTTGGGATGAATGTTTGATTGATTCAGCATTCCGGCCATCATTTGTTGCCGCTGCACTTTTCGCCCGAAGTGAAATGGGTATGCCCAGATGTGGGCCCCTTCTTGTTCGCTGTGCCACTGGATTCAAGTTAGCCTGGCTGATGAGGGGTAATTCTCCGAAACTGGTCCCAGGATGCTTGTTTCCAGTCTAGGGAGGACCTGGCTTTGCAGTTCGGGCTGGACTGTTCCCATGAGAAGCAGGGTCAAGACTGATTTGCATATGGCTGGGTCCAACCTGAGGTGGCATAGTGAGCAAAAGAACAATGGATTCAACATAGGTCTCTTGACTGGGGTTGAATGTTTGATTGATTCAGCATTCTGGACATCATTTGTTGCAACAGCACTTTTAGAAAGTTGACATTTTTTTCCTAGCCATTTGGTGCTTGCAGCCTCTCTGGTTTGCATGACTAGGTTAAGCTGACAAGTGTGATTTTTGTGTATTCCTCCTAGACAGACACACATAATGGGGAGCTTAGTTGTGACTGGATGCAGAGCCAGCTTTAGGGCAGTGCGACTGGTGCGGCTGCACTGGGTGCTGACCTGTGGAGGGGGCGCTGACCTCGAGGTGGGGGACTGTGTTTAGCAATAACTTATGATTGGCGAGATGAGGAGCAATTTTGCCTGGTTATAATGAGAGAATCCGAGGAGGTGGTCAAGGGGTGTGGGGCGCCAAAAATGATTGTCGCACTGGGCACCACCAGCGCTAAAGCCGGTCCTGACTGGATGGGCCATCACTGGCAGGATGGGAGGGAGAAGCTGTGCCCAGCCCTACGTACACCTGAATAGGCTGTGTCCTGTTGTCACACCAGGGCCTGGGAAACAGGGCATCTGTGAACTTCAAAGGCATGCCGCTAGAAACTTCTCCCCACTTCATAGGCACAACGGTGTATAACTACTGGACCTCAGACACCAACTGGGCCTGTTGATATTCTGCCAGGAAGAACTGTTTTGCTGCTTAAAGGACTGCCACTCGGCTCACTGCTACGATATGGAAGCTATTGCCCTGCTTTGCTGACCTGCTGCTGCCTGCTGTCCTCTTGTCTGGGGAGGAAAAACTGGACCTGCAACCTCATCTTAAACCTAGGACCCCAGAATGACTCTAAAGGCTAGTCTGCCTCTGGGGCATAAAATACTCCCCAAACAGCGTATGGACCTAGCTACGATTAGTTCCTGACGCCCAAGTGGTGCCTCTCAGGTCCTGGACCGTTGATGTGGCTCATTGGCTCTTTCATCAAGCTTTAGGGCTGTTCGCGACCGCGAGTGGGCCCCGATTGCACTGACACCGCACTGCTCGCACGGAAAATCAGTTCAAGCCACTGCCAGACCATTTCTTTGCACTGGAGCATTGAAGTCTCACAGGGGACCACCCACAAGAAGCACCAGCCCGCCCACCCGCAACGCCTGGCCTGCTTTTCGCGCCTTGCCAACAGCCTCCTGTGACACCCTCCTTGCGCGTCATGACCCTTTCCAATGTGAACTGGACTCTTGGCACAAAACTTAGGAAGGTAAAACTTCAGCGGGACTAATCTGGGACTGTAGCTGACCCGTGCTTCATTGCGGAAAGCCTGTACTTTTGACTTTGACCTGACCCAGTGCAACCAGATAATCGCAGTTATCACTTGATGCTTTTAGGTGCTATTTTACACTTTATTCTTTAACATTGCATAACTCTGATTCTACTGATTGGAATTTTGTCGCTTTGGTCTTGTTTTCTCTATTACATTTGGCTCTATTTTCTAACCTGATGTGGGATACTTTGTGTGTGGTGTTTTTACATTTTTACTGTTTGATTTGTTGCATAAATACTTAACACATTGCCTCTAAGGTAAACCTGACTGCTCTGTGTCAAGCTATCAGGGGTTTAAACACAGATTAATTTGGGGATTGCTTGTGCCTTACCCCAACAATGCTTGTGGTTGCTGCTTGACCAGGACTCACACTCCAGTCAACCATTAACCCTTTTTCTCACACTAGGGACTTATAAGTGCGCTGTATATATTCCATTTATGAGTATTGCTAATGTTTTAGGGGTCATAGCACATGCACCTGGCCAGGTTAGCAGGCTCCCTGTGCACAGGGTCAAAAGCCATTAAGACCAGTCCAGAGAATGGGAGTGATCATGTAAAAAGAGGCATTTTCCTACAAAAAAGATCCTCATGTCCCTTGTTTTATTTGATGAATTCCCAAATATGCAACAATATGGCAAAAAATTGTTCTCAAAACAATTCTTATCCCTTATATCCTCGATTTTCTAACAAGAGTCTACTCCCGTTTTATGCTTTCCATGTTCCTACACTTTGTGGCGTATAGCACCAAAATAATTTGATGAATTATAAAATATTCGCTCTATAATACTGAAGAAATTACTGGCTGAAAATAATGCATGCTGCGAAAAAGAGATGTTTCCTAAAAAACAGAATTGTGCGCTCTACAAATATCCATAGAATTTCATAACATAACATTACTACATTTTAACGCACTGTTGAGAAGCAAAAGGCATAATCACCCTGTTGTGGCTGTATATAAAGGGACTGCCATTTTTAGGTCGAGCCTAGAACAGCGCATGCGCTGTTGCTCGACTTTTAGTAAAGGGGATCTCGAAAGTGCTACCCAGGCATTTGCTGGCTGGCTACAAGCTTGAGTGCAAGTGCGTGTGCACGCGCGGCCATCTGCCTTTCCTGGCTTTCCTTTGTTGTCATGGGTAATTAAGCGCCTCTCTCCGGGCACCCTTTCATGTCATCGCTCGTTACCTCTTCTGCCCTCTCCCGCCCTTGGATGAGCTTACTTCATGTCGCGCAGTCTTCGCCTATCTCTGCCTGCTCTCCCAGCCCTTACTTTCCTCCCACCGCCTCTGGATATTGTTCTTGCTGGGTTTTGCCTTTAAAGAGGGATGGTATATCTTTTACATATCGCCCTTCTGATCGCTTTCTATCAAGCTCTCTTGTTTTTATCCATTTTATTTTTAACTTTCATTCTATTTCTCTTGTCCGAATGACCTAACATTTATTTATTTCCCTTTCTACAGCATCCATTATGGTTCTTTCTATGTTTCTTTTTAATTTGCTACATTTTCTTTCTCCTTTTGCCTTGCTATGGCTCTTTAGCATTATCCGTTTTCATTCTCTTGTCTTATATGTTTTCTTACTTTAATTTACATCTCATACCCTTCCCTCCGTTTTTTTTCTGTATTGTATTTCTTTCTGTCCCTTTTCAGTTTCCAGTTTATCCTCTTTTGCACTCACTACTCTAGGTAATCCCCTTGTCTTCTCCAACATACAGATCACAGCGAAGCCGGCCCTTCCCTCGAACTAGCTCCTGAAGTGTGTGCCACCCTCCCCTTGCCCTGAGTGGACATGGACCGCCTCTGCAGCCCGCTGCTGGCCCTTATCCCCGACACTTGTTTGTTTTAAAATGTCCGCCTCTCTGGGAGATGTTAAGAGGGTCAGGCCGTCTCTCCTCACCCCTTCGGAGCCGGCACTCCCTCCCAGACTTGTTATCACATTACAGATCTTCAAACACAAGAGAGGGAGCGCTGACCAGGCACGGGCGCTGCCCCAGACCTGACGTTTATCGTGCGCAAAGATAAGGGCTATCATCAACAACACATTTGTTTTAGCCCCACACACACACACACAACCACACACACACACAACCACACACACAACCACACACACAACCACGCACACACAACCACACACACACCCATAACCACAACCACAACCGCACCCACAACCGCACCCACACACACAACCACACACACAACCACAACCATACACACAAAACCACACCCAACTGCACACCCACAACCACACACACAACCACACACACAACCACAACCACACACAACCACACACACCCACACACACAACCACACACAACCACACACACACGCAACCACAATCACACACACAATCACACACACACACAACCACACCCACACACACAACCACTCACGCAACCACACACACACATAACCACACACACATAATCACACCACACCCACCACACGCACACAACCACACACACACAACCACACACACACAACCACACCAAGCATTTGCATAGCCAATAGGTCTCACCTTTGGGACTTTATTTAGCCACGCAACAGCTGATGTGGTTGCACCAAGGATATTGTGCTGCATAACTAAATACTTAGAAGGTCCCAAAAGCGAGACCTATTGGCTATGCCAATGCTTGTTATCAAAGGGTAGCTTTGACCGTGAATTAATCATGAACCAGGACATGACAGAAATTATGATCCTTGGGTCTTTTTCTTCAGCAGAAATGCCCTTCATATGTAAGGAATCCTTTGACTCTGCTCCTGTCACCACTCCTGTTAGCTGCAATATTGTAGTGCTGCTTGATCGGAGGCTGTCCTGAGCTCTGAAAATCTTAAAAAGCTTGAAAAGCTTCTTTCCTCAACTCAAGCTGACCAGAAACATCACATTGTTTCTCCCAAAAAACCTCAATCTCTCACATTCATGTCATCCAGTCGACCCGTTGCAACACCATATGTGTTGGCTTCCCACAGACCGCACTACTGAGGCTGCAAATAATCCATAATAAAGATGCTATGTTACCATTTAGCTTCAATTGGCGAGAGCATATCATCCCAACACTTGGGTAACTAAACTACTCCTGTGGAGGTAACAGTGCAATTAAAATCAGTATACATGCGCAGCCACTCCCCAGGGCTAGTGTCTCATATAATCTGTGCATCCTTGCCACCAGATGCACTGAATAAAGTGTTGCTTTCCTCCAAGACCAACTTGTTGATGGTTTTCAAATTCAGTGCTGTTAAAATCCTTATTTAAAAAATTATCGCTTGAAAAACCACCTACCCTCTGAAAAGCTAAAAACGAACCATTTCTGCTGAGTTTGCACAACCAATTTCCTATAAGTATGTGTCCAAAGTGTACTTTGCTGAATTCATATTTCCCCTTTTGCTACTCCCCATTTGTGGCCATAGTTATCCTGTACCTTCCCAACCCCCTACCACAGACTATGCTGGTATATTACCTGGTTGTGGCATGAGTGGATTTCCTACTCTTCATCCTAATAGTTGTGCAATAAACTGCTTTGATAAAATGACAACCGGGCCACAAGAATACCCAATATGCATAATTGTTTGACAGCCATGTTATGTTGAGAGTTTGTCAAGCCATGTTTCATATTCAATCTATCAATCAGGAGTTTATATAGCGCAGCTATATTCACCCGTGAGGGTCTCAAGGCGCTGAGGGGAAGGGGTCTGCTGATCCACCTGGGTGTGGAGGTTCAGTCGAAGAGCCAAGTCTTGAGGTCCTTCCTGAATTGAGTCAACAATGCTGATTGCCTTTGGTGGAGGGGCAGGGAGTTCCAGGTGTTGGCAGCGAGGTAGGAGAAGGATCTTCCTCCAGTTGTGGTCTTGTGGATCCGTGGGACAGAGGCCAGGACGAGTTGAGTGGGGCAGAGTTGTCTGGCGGGTGTGTGGAATGTGAGGCGGTGGTTCAGATATTCTGGTCCTGCATCGTGGAGAGCTTTGTAGGCATGTGTGAGGAGCTTGAAGGTGATTTGCTTGTTGATTGGGACCCAGTCTAGTTGTCGGAGATGTTGTGTTATGTGACTGCGGCGGGAAGGCTGAGGACCAGTCTGGCTGCAGCATTTGGACGTTCTGTAGTTTCCTGAGCTGTTTCTAGGTGACGCCGGCATACAGTGCGTTGCCGTAGTCAAGTCCGCTGGTGATGAGTGCATTGATGACCATCTTTCTGGATTCTGTGGGGATCCATCTGAATGTCTTTCAGAGCAGGCGGAGCATGTGGAAGCATGTCACCGGGATGCCCAGGGACCCCGACAACCACCTCACGAGGAACCAGGGGGACACGAGAACTGGTGGTCTCCTACCTTTGAAAGAATTGACATGTCTCCCTTATCACAGGCAAGTCCGAGATATATGGCCCGAGACGAATGGATAACGGAGGAGAACTCAAAAGCGGTGTCCCCTTTAACTGGCCGTCTACCGTCGGAGACAATGCCCCCTCGGATGATGACGCAGAAACTGAACATATCAGTGAAGGAAGTGTCAGCAGAAAAAGGGGAGGAGAACCAACAGAGCCGGGAAACCCGGAAGCGAGGGAGAAAGAAGCAGACGCGAACGGAAACAGACGAGGAGCTGAGGAACTCGAACAGCGAACAACCACCGGCAAACTTCGACAAGAGGAAGGAGAGCCAGGAGGCCAACGGTCCGGCGTATTGCTCAGCCACACCTCTGGAGAGGTGTGGCTATCACAGGTACGAAGCCGCGTAGCGGGTTGGGTCAGGTGGCCGGCTTGGGGTGCGAAAGAAAAACGCTAGCCCCGTAGTCATGCCCTTTTGATGTACAGCCACACCCGAGCACTCCTCATATCTAGCGCTGAGATCAGCGACACTGTGGTGATCCAATTTCCCCTCACTACCTACCCTTGGGCCCCGTAATAGGATTGTAGTACAAGAAACTGACCCTATCCTTTTGTTTTGCTTGTGGGGAGTTCCTGCCTGACCCTGCCTGATCGAGGGGGATGCTCCACGAAGAGTGAAGAATACCCAGGGGAGACCCCAAGTCCGGAGACGAATACTACGACCCTACTGAAGTGGAGCAAGAACATCCCTACATACCCCTACAGATCGGGATCGGAACTATCGTTAGTCTGACTGGGACTTTGGATTTTCTGTTCCACGCACAAACCCAAAGTTAAAATTACAAATAAAGCAGTATAAAAAAGAAAAACTAGTCCTACTTACTCGCGAACTACGATCCCCGTACCAAAGCACAGTGACAAAGCAGTATGAGGATACTGCATTGATTTGGCAGTTAATTTTGAGTGAGGAGTCCAGTTGGATCCCGAGGTTGCGTGCGTGGTCCGTAGGGGTGGGAGGGTTTCCTAGTGTGGTGGGCCACCAGGAGTCGTCCTAGGTTGAGGGGGTGGTTCCCAGGATGAGTACTTCGGTCTTGTCTAAGTTGAGCTTGAGGCAGCTGTCTTTTATCCAGGTAGCATCAGCCTTAATACTGCAGTGAAAGTTTATTCTGGTGGCTGTGGGTTCATTGGTGAGGGAGAGGGTCAAGGGGGTGTCGTCAGCGTAGGAGACTATGTGGAGTCACTGGCTTCTGACTATGGCGGCGAGGGGAACCATGTAGACGTTGAAGAGGGTGGGGGGTAGGAAGAAGCCCTGGGCACTCCGCAGCTGATCTCTGTAGATTATGAGAGGGACGGGGGTAGTTTGACTTGCTGTGTTCAGCCGATAAGGAAGGAGTGGATCCAGTCCAGTGCCCTGTCACAAATGCCAGCATCATGGAGTCTCGTGATCAGGGTGCGGTGGGAGAAGGTGTCGAAGGTGGCCGAGATTTCCAGAAATATGAGGCCTGCAGTTTCGCCCTGGTCGAGGAGGGAGCGGATGTTGTCGGTGGCGGCGAGGAGTGCTGTCTCGGTGCTGTTGTTGCTTTGGAAACCGAATTGAGAGGTGTCCAGGATGAACTCAGAGTTGTGCATTAATGGCCTTCTCCGATAACCTTGGCTGGGAAGGGGAGGATGGAGATGGGTCTGAAGTTCCTGAGATCTGTCGGGTTGGCGGACAGCTTCTTCAGCAGGGAATTGATCTTGGCGTGTTTTCAGTCATCTGGGAAGGTGGCAGATTCGATGGAGCAGTTGATGGTACGCCGAAGTTGCGGGGGCTGTGGAGGCGGCTGCTCTATGAAAGATGTGGTACAGGCAAGGATCCAATAGGGCTCCTGAGGGGGTGCTCTTCTTGGTCTCGAGTGTGTTGTCTGTGGTGAGCGGATTCCAGTTAAGCACGATCTGTTGAGATGCGGCGTGGTTGCGTGCGGTGGTGGCGGGCGTAGTGGCAGGGTTTTGGATGTCAAAGCTGTCGTAGATCTGCCTGATCTTGTGGTGGAAGAAGGTGCAGAGTTTGTTGCAGAGGTCTTGGTAGGGTGGGACGTCTGTGGTCTAGCTGTTGGGCCTGGCGAATTCCTTGACAATGTCGAAGTTCTTTGCTGTTGTGTGCGTTTGCATTGATTCTGTTTTGGAAGGCCCTTTCTTTGTGGTTTTGAGGAGAAGGTGGTGTGCGTTGACGGCGGTTTTGACGGTTGCGTGGGTTTCCGGGGTCTTGTTGTTCCTCCATCTCTTCTCGAGTCATCTGCAGATGCATCTGGATTTGTGTAGGGCGCAAGTGAACCAGATGGCTTTCTTGGAGTGTTTCCTGCCTGGTGTCTTCTTGAGGGGTGCCAGAGTGTCGGCGCAGTTGGGGATCCAGTGGTGAAGGTTGCGCGCTACGGCTTTGGCGTCTGTTGGTGTTCGCTTAGAGGTCGTGCTGAGAAAGTCAAAGAAGTTCTTTGGTGGCCTTGTTCCAGCTGCGATGGGGGGGGATGAGGGCGCTGGTGGGTGTGTGTTGGGAAGGCGAGATGCACACAGTGGTGGTCTGTTTCTTCAAGTACTGAAAGATCCCTTTAGTACTGTTGGTAGAATTAAACCACTACTCATGATCATCTTTTATCCTCACATTCATTCATGCACCCTGTACATTCATTCCATTCAAAGCTTACTGGTACTTCCAGAATGTTATCTGCGGGTACAGGAAAATCAGAGCATTATTCTTTTACATTAGTTAGCACATGGCCCTGCGAAATTTGGTGTGTAATCCATGATTCACTGCACCCATGACTACTGGTGCATTTGTGTTGCTAGTAAGTATGACACTGACATCATACGCTGAATGCTGTGAGTCACCGTGCACTGGGGTCATGCACCCAGCGTCTGACACACTGATTGGAGAGACCAAACCTGAAAGACTGTGGATGTGTAAAAAGAGATGCAGGCTGCTCCTGAAATATAATTTGTTCAGTGGACATGGATATGGATAGTCCACATGCCAGGAGGTACCTTTGATACATTAAGTTACCCAGCGGTTATCCTCTGTTACTTGCCAGCTAAAATAACATATCCAGTTAGACAATATAACAACTGCATTGGTCTTTATTTACAGAGTGTGACTACAAGGTCCACCAATCTCTAATTCCCTGTGGGGCATGTTTAACCCTATACACGAGTATATGCCTCTTTCAATGTTGCCGGATATTATGCATGTGTGAGTGCGGTACGCCAGGATATCATACATCCATATACTTAAGGTGTGCAATGTTGACTTACCTTGGGGGCCCTGTTTATCCATCGAGTGCCTCATCAGTAAACAATCCGTACTGATATAATGTGAGCCATGATATACAAGGAGGAATGGCATGCTAGAACAACCACAGTGCGCATGGTATTGAGTATACTGTAATGATGAAACACTACATGGTTTGATGAAGCAAACATACCATTGATAGGTTAGAGGAAAGTAATTATCAGACAACTGTTTACTAATTACTGCAGGGGCCAACAGTATCCATTGTGCAACTCACAAATGCACTGATGGACAGTGAATCGGGGATTGCCAACCACGTGCTAATAAAGGGAAACAAATGATGTTCTGATTTTCTAGTAACCTTAAAGAACCAGCGCGGTTCCTAGGGAATGAATGTGCTGATTCCACGACTGATATAAGATTATAAGGAGTAGTGATTTCATTTGACCAGTACGAATACTGGGATCTGTTCGCTCCTGGACCCTTAGGAGCTCTAATAATCTCCAACAACATCTTTCAGCGATTTTCGATTTCTCAAAGGTCCCCTTAAAATAAATAGCGTAGAGTTTCCTTTGTACAACTTTAACTGATTTTTGCAAATCCCACAAGAACAGCAAGGGATCCCTACAAGCGTGAGGTTGAGCTGCCTGGATGGATTTCCATACCGGTCAAGGACTCAATGATGAAGCATGCCAGTGATGCCACAGAATGTCTGTGTGTGAGAGCCCTTTAAAGGACATTGGGTCTTGGGGGGCGTGGCTTGCGCGCCGCTACGGGATGGCGGTTCGCGCTTGAGCTCCGTGACGGGCGGGGGCCCTTGGAGGATTTCTCTGCTGTTTTGAAGTGCCTCATATCGGTTTACAGCTGGTCATTTGCTTCGGACGATGCGGTGGGCTGATTGAGAGACTCTCTTGCTCCCTACACTGCTGGTGGCTTTATTTATTACGTTTTATGGTGGCGCTCGATGTTTTCACGAGCGGCCGCCATTTTGTTTTTCTCTTCCTTTCATCGCTGACGGAGCTGTTTATTCTCCACAACATGACATCGTTTTTCTTTTGAACTGGCCAGGAGTGAGGATATACAGATGCTGGTGACTATCTCTTTAATTACAAAGTGTATTTTGTTTTTCTTTATCTCCTC
The DNA here is from genome assembly GCF_964204655.1 of Triturus cristatus. NCBI lineage: Eukaryota > Metazoa > Chordata > Amphibia > Caudata > Salamandridae > Triturus > Triturus cristatus. The sequence continues at coordinate 341,148,883 of NC_140593.1, forward strand.
CTTTACATTGATGCCTACGGTGAGAACTTTTTGGTTTTTTTAAGTATACATCTCGTCAGGGTGTCTTCATTACCTTGGTATGGTATTTTTGTGAGGGACTTCTCTCTTTTGTCATGTAAGACCGCCATTATCATTATCTTGGATTTGGTGCTGACAGTGCGCTTTCCAATTTTTGCGCATTTCTGTTGTGCGTATTCTACACACTAGTTTCCTCTGGTTTTTCCTTCTTTTCATTTCTCTGAAGAGGGATATTTTGCTCCCGCTGTGGCTGTGGCTCTATGGCTGCGAATATGGGCTTGTCACCAAATGCTAAAGATGCCAAGGAATCTAAAGCTTCTCTTAAGAGGTCCAAACAACTGTCTCCTTCACCTGAGGCTGTTCAGAAAGACACCAATTCCACTCTTGAGACTATTCTGATGCGCCTTAATGATGTTCATGCAATTGCGCAGTCTACCAAGACTAATACAGATTTGTTGCAAGTGGAGGTGTCAGCCATCAGGAATGATTTCAAGGCTTTGTCCCTTCGTGTTTCAGCCACAGAAACACATATTAGTGGTGCAGAGGATACTATGCATAAGCAATCCAGGTCTCTTTGTCAGTTTGAGCGCTCAATGGCGGCATTGCGGAGGGATCTCACTGAACAAGAAGATCGTAATCGTAGATCCAATCTGCGCATTTTTGGTCTTCCAGAGGACGTTGAGAAAGATGCACCCTCTATGGTTGATTTCTTATATAAATGGATTCCTTCTACACTGCAAATTTCATTCCAAAGAGACTTTGAGTTGGAGCGGGCACACCGAGTTCCCACCTTTCGTTCTAAATCGGCCACGCAACCAAGAGCGATAATTTTTAAGCCACTGCGCCATCAACATACGGAACAAATTCTGGCCCATATGCGGAAGGTTAAAGGTGTCTCATGGAATGGTCATCGTATTTCAATTTCTCAGGACTTTGCCAGAGACACGGTAATAAGGAGGAAAGGCTTTCTTAATCTCCGGAAACGGCTCTCTGAGATGAATATCCCCTTCTCTTTTTCTGGTCCTTCAAAATTCCGCATTACCTTCAAAAGTCGTTCCAGAATTTTTGATGAACCTGCTGGCTTGACCTCGTTTTTGGATAATCAGATGGAGCTACAAATGGATCTTCAAATGGAAGCCTCGCGTGATCCTGGGCTCTCTGGCACCTGATGTGGTTTCATTTAGCTGCAATGAGTCTTCTCTTTTCCGGATCTATTAAGCTTGTCTTTTTAGATTTGTGGGGTGGTTTTATTGTCCACTGCTGCTGGCGTGCATTTGTTGTCTTTTCGTGCGTGGCTTGGTTTGCTTTGTAATTATGTGATGGGTTGTGTTCTTTTCTCCTTTTCCATATCTGTTCTACCTTCGTATCCTTGTGTTGTAGTGAACTACTATTTCCGGTATATCCAGTTTTTGTAGTTTCTACTATTTTGTGGTATTGTTTCCTTGTAGGTTGTCCTCACTCATGTTCGTGATTTCTTGTCCATTTCGGGTTTCGGATCTTCTCTTTTTTTTTTTTTTTTCCTAACTTTATGTCTTCTTTTAATTCCTTGGAAGTTTTGTGTAGACTTGCTCTTCCTTTCTCCCTGATTCTAATTAATGTTACTTCCATTAAGGTATTTTTACTTGGTCTTTTCGCGTGGTGTTTTTCTCTTGTTGTTGTGTTTATATGGAGTACACCATTAATGATTATCTATATTGTTTTCTAGTGTGTTGTATAGATTGCTCATAGATATTTAGTATTTGCTATATATAGAGTTAATTTTAATTTTTGTACAGACATTTTTATATTTATTATAGTGCTATATTATAGATTGGGTTGTTTACTCGTTATTATTAACTACCTTTCGTTACTAGCTCTAACTTATCATATTTAGATTGCACTTTTATAGTCTCATGTTTTTACTTCTATGGTTATATATCTAAGATATTTTCGCCTCTTTTGCGTTACATTAATATAATAAGTTTTTTCTTCTATTTAAGCACAGTCAATTAGATGTCTATCTTTAGTTTTACATATTTTCATATATACTTGTTTCTCCTATTTATCTGCCATGGGTTTCATTGTTTGTTATAATGATTGTTATTTCATGCCTTTCTCTATTATGTTACATTTATTCTCTTCCTTTTTTACTTTATAGCCTTCTTTTGAAATGTATTTCTTTCTCTTTATTCTCTACGGCTCTTCATGATGTCTGCCTCGATTTCGTTTCTATCTAATATTAGAGATAGTTATTAGCTTATGCTATCTTTTTGTCATTGGTACATTTTTGTTGCCTTTATAGTATTATATAATGAATTGTTCTTAAGAATACCATATTTAATTCTGGTTCATATTTCAGCTGTTTCCTTTTCTTATATAAGTATAATTAGTATGTATTGTATGTATTGTATTGGGGCCTTTTCTGCTGATTGCTTTTATTCCTCGTGATGGTCTCCTTGCTCATCTTCCCATGTCCCCCCTAGTATGAATTTGGTCTCATTCAGACCGTTCTTAGTGGTTCTTCTCTTTCTTCTTCTCTATACTTTCTTTCTTTCCTTTTCCTCTTCTTTCTCTTTTTCTCTTTGGATTTCCTATTTGGATTCTTCCTGTTTCGTGCTGTTGGCTAGTATGTGGGGGTGCATTTCTGTGGTTACTGTATATCCTCTATCATATGTGGTGCATAATTTTTCCCTATTATTGGTTCTATGCCTGGATTGAATATACTTTCCCTTAATGTGAAAGGGCTAAATCACCCAGTTAAAAGTTCAAAGATATTAGACTACTGCAAATCTCTTTCTTCGGATCTAGTCCTTTTTCAAGAGACGAAGGTCTCTGCCAGAGAGGCGCTATTTCTAAAGAAAGATTGGGTTTCTGAGGTTGCGTGCTCAGATGCTTGTGGCAAAAGAAATGGGGTAATTACTTTAGTTTCTAAACATTCTGGTTTGTCTATCACTTCCTCTGAATGTGATACTGAGGGACGTTGGTTATTATCCAAGTTGACTGATGGCAATGTTGATCTTTTTGTCATGAATATTTATGCTCCTAACACGGATGATCCGTCTTTTTGGAAAGTAATCACCAAAAAGCTAAATGACACACCTCATTCTGGTAATCTTATTGTAGGTGGAGACTTTAATTTACCAATGGATCCCATCCTTGATAGGAATTCTGCCTTTAACTTTCGTCCCCCTAAATCACATAAACAAATGATTAATATGTGCTCTCTTATTAATCTTCAGGATGTCTGGCGTCTTCATCATCCCACTGGAAGGGATTTCTCCTTTTTTTCTTCCCCCCATTCGTCTTTTTCACGCATTGATTATCTTCTGGTTCATTCATCTCTTGTTCAATCTTCCTCATCTCCACTTATTCATCCTATTTTGATTTCAGATCATGCCGCGGTGACTTTCACACTTTTGTCTTTTGCCCCTCGGGCGAGGTCTCGATCTTGGAGACTGAACACAGAAGTCTTATATGATGAAGCCCAGGTTCGAGAATTTTCCAATGGGATTGAGACGTTTTTTCTTGAGAATATTGGTTCAGTTGATTCCCCTGTTGTTCTTTGGGACTCTTTTAAATGCACTTTCCGTGGCCAGATCATCAAATGTATGTCAAGGAGGAACGCTGCTATTAGAAAAGAACTCTCGGATTTAGCAGCTGAGATTAAAAGCCAGGAATTTCTTTTTCGACAATCTAAAGATAAATCTTGTTTGCAATCTATTAAAAATTTAAAATATACTTACAATACTATAGTCACTAAAAGAGCTCATATAGGTCTTCAGGCTCAGAAATCTAAGAAGCTGTTGTTAAAAAACCGTGCTGGTAAGCTGCTTGCGGCTACATTAAAATTCCAGGAATCTTCGTATAAATCTTCCCATATCTCTTCTATTACTGATCGTCTTGGTGAGAAAAAATTTCAGACTACAGAAATTCTTGAGGTCTTTCGAGATTTTTATAATAATTTATATACCCCCTCTAATCAATCTTCTTTTGAACAATGCCAAGAGTTCTTAAAGACGCTTCCTGTGGAAACTGTTTCGGAGGAAGATAATAACTCTTTGAATGGCCCGATTACCCCTGACGAAATTATTTCTGCAATTAAAGCTACTCGCTCTGGTAAAGCCCCTGGTCCTGATGGATATCCTATTTTGTTTTATAAAACCTTTTTATCTGTAATTGTGCCGCATCTTCAATCCGTCTTTGATGCTTTTATTAAAGATGGTTCTGTGTCTGGCTCTGCTGCTGATGCCACTATTGTGGTGATCCCCAAAGAAGGAAAAGATCATTCTGACCCCAAGAATTTTCGCCCTATTTCCCTTCTTAACATGGAAGCTAAGATTTTTGCTAAAATCCTAGCTAAACGCTTAGAATCACTTATTCCTCAATTGGTTCATCCTTCCCAAACTGGTTTTGTTAAGGGTCGTCTTGCACGTGATAATATCCGTACTTTTTGTCACATTCTCGGTTCAGCCAAGCGTTCCAATCTTCCGGCGGCGGCCTTGGCCCTTGATGCTGAAAAGGCCTTTGATAAGGTCTCTTGGCCTTTTCTTCGAGCTGTTTTATGTGCACATAATCTTGGTGATTCCTTTATCCGCATAGTTATGTCTCTTTATTCCTGTCCTAGAGCTAACATACGTGTTAATGGAGCTACGTCGTCCTTCTTTAATCTCCGCCAGGGTACTAGACAAGGATGTCCCCTGTCTCCTCTTTTATTTTTGTTATCCATTGATCCTCTTCTCAGAATGATTGATTTACATCCAGACATTAAGGGGTTCTCTTTTGGGTCTCATCAGATAAAAACAGCTGCGTATGCGGACGATGTTCTTATTTTCTCTGAGGATATTGCACTGGCCATCCCTGCTATTTCTGACACGATTTCTCGTTTCTCGAAGGTTTCAGGATATACACTGAACAAAGATAAGACAGAGATGTTCCCCTTAAATGCTTATTGTTTCTCTTCTCATATGGGTTCAGCGGGTTTCAAATGGCAATCTAAACAACTAAAATATCTGGGTATTTATTTTTGTTCCACCCTTTATGCTACGGCTACTTATAATGAATCTCAAACTATTCTTAAGGTGCGACGTCTTTTAGAAACTTGGTCTCCGAAACATATTTCATGGTGGGGTCGACTGCAGACTCTCAAAATGATGATAACACCTATTATTAATTTTGTTTCCTCTATGCTTCCGGTAAAGCTCTCTGATTCCTTTTTTCATGAGCTAGACATACTTACTTCCAAATTTTTATGGAATGGTAAAAGAGCTAGAATTGCTTATAAATTTTTACGTAAATCTTTTGATATGGGAGGTTGTAATCTTCCTGATTGGGAGAAATATCAAACTGCTTTCCTGGCGTCTCAGGGTGCTCTTTGGTTTTCTTCTCCCTCTACACATGTTCCATCTTGGTTGCTAATAGAACAAGAATTGGCCTCCCCTCTGCCGACTGCCTCTTTTTTAACCACGAATACCCTTTCTATTCCATTCTCTCGATCTATTATTTTAGACACTATTGCTGCGGTTCGCAAGGTTGATAAGAAGGTGGCAACTCCACTGCATAAAACTAGATGGTCGTCTATTTGGCGGAATTCTAAAATCAAAATTACTATTGAACCACAGGTGTTGTCTTACTGGGCTGGGAAAGGTATCTCACTTGTTAAACATCTCTATGATTCCAATAATGATCCTTTCCCTTTTTCTTCCCTAGCTCAACAATTTTCTTTATCTAATTTAGACTTTTACACCTTTCTTAAGATAAAGGTAGCACTTGCTAAAATGCATCTTCACCCCTCGTCCCCTACGATTACGCTTTTTCAATTATGGATCAGGACTGGTCATGTAGCGTCCAGAATTTATAAATTCTTATCGTCCTCTACGCTTCTTTCCCAAACGGTCGCACAGCAAAAATGGCTAAGTCATTTTGATCATAGTATTACCGATCATATCTCTTCAGAAACGTGGCAAGACATTGGTAAACTTTCTCTTCGTTGCAAAATTGCCCCCTCATTAATGCAGTCTAAGTTTTTTTCTATTAATCTTCTTCATTGGACTCCCACTCGTTTGTCTGCGTTAAATCTTAAAGAAGATAATATATGTTGGAGTTGTAAGCTGTCACCAGGTGACTTTCAGCATATGTTCTTTGGCTGTTCCCTTCTCCAACCCTTTTGGAATTTGATACACAAACACCTTATGATTATATTTAATATTGAGTTTCAACTCTCTTTTCCTTTAATTTTATTAGGTCCGCTGGCGGCCCCGGTCCCTCTGCCTTTAGACTCCATGGAATTACAATTGTTGGATCTGTTATTGACTGTTGCAGTCAAAGTTATTCTCATGGAGTGGAAGTCTTTTTCTTCTGTTTCTTACCATACTTGGTGGGCTTGGGTTTCCTTTTTACGAAGTGCTCATAAGTCAGTTGATCATGCTCATCTCTCTCCTTCTATATCTGCTGGTGTTTGGAAAGCATTAGATACGTATATGGTCTTGGCCTCGGAGGGGTTGGTGTCTCAATATCCTTTTGATTTGCCTGGTTAAGGTTGTCTGGTTACTGTTGTCTTGTGTGTCGGATGAATTCTTTGGAAATCTTCTTCTTCTATTCTTTCACTCCTATCTGTCTTTCTCTTTCTTTTCTCATCTCTTTCCTACTTTTTTCGTCTTTTCTTCCTTTTTTTTCTTCCTCTTGTCCCTATATTATTATCTGATGGTGATACTCTTGATGGTTACTTCTGCAGGTTATCAATTTTTCTTCCTTAATTAATTTATTTATATGATATCTGCAGAATAATGTTTGCTAATGGTATATTTTCTCTTATTTGTTTATCCTTGCCTGATATCAATTGTATCACTTTTGCTTGTATCTTATGTCCTTATTTGCTCCTTTAAAATAATAAATTCTTTTGAATTAAAAAAAAAGGACATTGGGTCTTTTCTGTCATGGTGCAGAGACAATAATTTTGAAAGAAGTGGGCAATCCTTTGTACTAACAGCATAGGCAGTACATACCGGTCATTGGCCCTGAAAGGAGAAGTCCTGTTAGTTCAAGACCTCCAGCGTTAAAGAAAGGATTAGAAACTTTAGTTGCTCACACGCTGGGTGGCCAGGCACTAGATCTCGAAGAGCCACTGGCATGTAAGTCGCCGGGGGTAGTTGCTGGGCTGTACGTAAGTGACATACCGTGAGTCACCACTAAGGGCTAGCAAACTTGTGGGTGTATTGCTGGTCACACAGGAGTGCACATGGGAGGTTCCTTCCAACACAGACGTTGGCTAACAGCCATTACTGCCCACCATTACAGTACCTACAGGTCATTGACATAGCCCAATATTTTGTTGGACTAGAGAGGGACATTAGAGGAAACTCTTTCCACACCCGCTTGCACACAAAGTGTGTCTCAGTAATTACTGCTTTACTTCCTCGTTCAGGTATAAGACACCTCTGGGTTAGGCCATCAGGCCCAGAAGAGTGAGGGTCCCCTGCCAAGATGGAGTGCAAGGAGTGTTAACACCTCACTAGTGTGAGTGAGCCGAGAGCACGCAGAATGAATACAAGCGTGAGTAAGTGTACGTACCCGCGGGCTGTAGTGTCCCTGCTCCTGTACAAGTAGTGCTAAAGTAAAAACAAAACTCACACAGATGAGTGCCACCGAGGGAAGTTTGCCGTGCACTGAATGTTAAAAAGCAAGTTACACAATCACCAGTGATAAATCACTAAGGAACAAATAAAACTGGAAGTTGCCACAATAACTGTTTAAATGCGAAACGGGAGCCTATGTAGAGCCATTCTCTGGTTGCATTGCCATTTATTCTTTCAGAGTACATTTTTACGTTAGTTTAGCTGTATGTGGAATGTTGGCAGTCCTCTATGAATTTAATGTTATGGTTTTCAAATGCTGATGGTATGTATATGTACGTGTACCTACCTTTTACCTAGTTGGGAACAGGGGAAAGGGAGTGCTGCTTCAAGTACATTGAATGTAAATATTCCTTTGTTCTTAATAAATTAAATGTAATATCCTTAAATCTTTTTGCAACGGCTGATGAAACCTTCTGACTCAATTGTTGAGAAGCTGCCTGTGATCTACGTTCCACTGCGGAGTAGGGCAGAGGTGGGCTCGGTGTGAGGGGCGATCGGAAGGTGGCATGGAAATGATTAACACATTAGACTTTTGCCTTGCAGCCACTTTAAGGGTAACTGCTTTTATCACTTCAATGTGTCTAAAAGGGTCCGTAATGAATGGTCGCTTAGCATACACAGTAGTGAATGATTACTGTAAATCTAACCTTGTCGCCTTAAGCGCGCATTCGAGTGCAAAATAAATTGTATCATGAAAGGTTCCCACCAGCAGCATTATTGGTTGTGTTTTCAAAATGCCGGCCTGCTGAAGTGCTTTCTGCTTCTGCTTTCAATTTACAGCGAGACTTCAAGGGTGATTTGTGTGCACCTTTTTGTCCCTGCAGACGTGCATTGCATAAAGAGTGGTAAAAACCTTTGCCACAGTCCACATCCACAGGAGATGCCACAAAAGCATGCACAATACTCATGTACCTGCACAGTGACCTTTACATTGTGTGAATGTTACCTGGGAAGTTTGCAAGGCTATTTAGTTGTGTCAGGAAAGTGTGCCCATACTTTTAACGTGATCTTTGTGTGTAACCCACACGTCCATCCTCCTACCCATGCCTTTTGCAAGAAGTGCCAGTTCTTTTTACTGCGAGGGTAAGTGCCCAGCGTGTTATGAGTGTTTCTGTATGTGATGGGCGTCGGACTGGCTGCATCGTGGCAAACGGCATCTGTGGCACCAATGCAGCCGGTTCCTGCCACCGAGACCCACATTTAAAGCGTGTGGGTTTCTTTGCCATTCAGTACCTCGGTTATTACGCTTCAGTGACTACTTTTAGGAATGTGCGGATTGGACCTAAATATGCTGTCTAGGCAAGTTACCTGGACAGGAGAAGCAAGGTCGCCATGCATCAGTATTCTTGCGGTGCAGTGACTCTTCCATGCTGTGGTAATCTCGCCCGTCTCTTAGAGTGAATGAAATGAAGGAGAGCTCTGGTCCAATGTCCCCTGCAACCTTGTGTCACTCACGGTATCCGTGTCCTAATATGGACTAGAACCTGTATTGGCAGAGAACTTTGGCTAGCAGCAGAGACAAACGAGCAGCTACAGAATACAGCTCTGTAGCAGGCACACTGTGTGAGCAAAAGCAGGCATAGTCCATTGAGCGGTGGAAGCGGACAGCATCAAGCTGCCTGTACCTACCCGTATCATAGAGGAAGGAGAAAATCCCATCAAATTCCAGAGACCTTTACAGAGCGAACAGAAAGAGCATAGGAAGAGAACATAACACAAGAAGCACTTCCCTCACTTGCCCACAAATGACAGCAGAAAGCTCAGAGAAATAGAGTCTCAGTATTAGATGAATGGAAAATAGTACTAGAAAACTGAATGCTTCAATGCATTTAATTTATCTTTCATTATGTTGGCATAGCACTCACTTGCCTCCAAGGAACATCAGAGCACTTCTTAAAATACTCTTATCATTGCAGCACATGCATCTCTATTTTAATTATTTATTGGTTTTAAAACTTTGAAAACCATTATAGCATGATACACCAACTAAATGCAATCCTATACAGTAGCAACAATTACATCTGTTATGATTGAATGAAACGACGCATCACACACAGAGCATCGAAAATAGTGAAAAATGGGATATGAAGATATACAGTGTATAGTCTGTCGTAGAATGGCCAGAAGTCCCATATTCCCCCAATATCGTCTCTCCCACCCCCCCGCCTCAAACCACAGAATGATTCTGGTATCCTCCATGGTGCTCGAAATGCTCCTCCAGAAATTTTTTCCCTTCCATGATGGGGCCTGGTACAATGATGGAACTCGGTTATATGGATGGATGACGCCTCATCCTTACCCAGGGTTACATAAACCAACAAAACTTGTTTATTTCTGAATCCTGCCCCTCACCACATCGAACTTCATTCAGCTTGTAAATACTTTTTTCGTACATGGCCATTGTATGCATATCCATTAACCAGTTCTGGTAAGCCATTACTACAGCAGGTTTCCGGTGATGTAATACCTCCACCTTGGCTACTACCAAGGCTGTTGAGAGCCATCAATTTGTATGACGGTGGCATTTGGGTATCGGTGATAAGTCGTGTAGTGTGGCTATTCTCCCTGGTAATTGAGTGGCCCCCAATTGCTTCTTAATCGAGTCCCATATAGTACTCCAGTAATGGGAAAGTGCTCTATATTCAAATACTATGTGAACTATATCACAGTCTAGGGCATTGCACCACCAGCACTTACAGTTTGGTTTGGCTGGGCAGCAGTGCCATTGAGGTAGAATTTTATAGTAGCTACATTTTAGCCCAGCTTATCTTACTTTTTTATCATGATTCTCCAAAATGGAGAGGCTATCATCATCCAGGATGTCAACCCCAAGCCGTGTGTCCCACCAGCACTGGAGAGACGCCACATTTTGTTTCTAAAAAAGGTTATCTATCAATCTCGGATACATCCAGGATGTGATCCCTCTGTGTTCTTTCCATTTGATGATGCACTGCAAAAGCAGATCTGAACTGAGCATATATGGCGGAGTACAAAATTGTCTCTCGTACAATAGTGTTAAAAGGGATTATATCACCATTGTGTATCAAATCGTCTAAGTATCGTACTCTATTTTCTTTCCATAAAAAAACATTCAATCTCAGCTCCTCCAACCTGTAACATTTTGTTCCTCCAAATGAAGGAATGACATAGGACTGTAGCAGATGCCTATTAAAAAATGTGCTCTTGCACAGGCATATTGTGTAGACTTCAGAGTAGGTTTGATATTGTGTTGTGTTTGGGCGAGATCAGCGTAGAGTACGGCCAGATCAGTAATAGACTGATGAGGTGGTGTTCTTTGGGTTGCCATAGTGGAATATGCCTATGTGTTTTCAACATGTATGCTGTCTGCACTAGTTGTGATTCCAGCCAATGGGACTTCAGCCAATAGAACTCAGTTTGAGGGAGGCAGTGGTCTTTAGCAGTTGCTGTGGCGTATAATTTAGATGCTTTCTATGTTGGCCTGTTGTCGCCTGAAATAAACCTCTTGATCCCTTTAAGTGCCATCGTTCTCTCTGAAAGTACGAGTTGGTATGATAGGGAGCATACTGAGAATGTAAATAAATCTGAGCAGTAAGTTAATTTTCACTATCCGATTTGTACTCCTCATAGACAATTGCAGTTTACACCAGTTGACAAATTCAGTTTTAAATTTGGCTGACATGATAGTCACATTATCCCTGACCATGGGGGTAGGACCCATATTTAGAAAGACGCTAAAATATTTGAGGCGTTGGTGGAGCCATTTGAATGGCCAGTTTCCGATAAAAGCTTTAGCTGCGTTTGGTGGAGCTACGCATTTGGACCAATTGATTTTGTAGCCTGAGAATATGGAGAAGGAATCAGTCATGTTTATTAGTGCTGCTATCGAATTGGGTGAATTTGAGAGGGTAACTAAGATGTTTTCAGCATAATAAATAGCTTTATGTTCCTTTACAGTTCTAATATTAGCTTGGATATCCTGTTCTTTGTGAATAGCTATGTCAAGAGGTTCGATCACAATCAAGCACATTAGGGGAGAGAGGGAAAATCGTTATCTTGTGTCTCGTTTGATTTCCAAATAAGGAGAGGGAATCAACCACAGTTAACTGATGCTGTAGGTGTGGTAAACAGTCATCGTACCTTTTCAATGAAAAGCTAACCAAGTCTGACTTTATCTATTACTCAGAATAGGTATACCGATTCTTCTCAATCAAATACCTTCTCTGCGTCTTGTGATATCAGGAGTTTTTCAATTCAGTTGTCTTTTGTTTGCCAAAGCTAATGTGAGAGAGTCTGCAAGTGATTTGCCGAAGATTTCTCACGAACAAACCCTGAATGAGAAGGGTGAATTAAAGAGGAGAAAAAAGTTTGAGGGCATTATTTAGATCTTGGCGGGACTCCCGTCGTTCCTCTGTGGCAGAGCTTACAAGTACTCTGTCGAGCTGCCAGATTCTGACCCGCCCTATTTAGATGTGTTGTTGCTGATCCGCCTTCTGCATTACCCGTCACGCAAGTGGCTCACCACTGTAGAGGCGGCGTACTTCTCTGCTGGCTAACATTACTTAGTCACCGTCAGGCTGGTGGGATTCTGCCAAGCCAATTTAGATTTCACAAGTTGTGTTGGCATGTGTCCTAGCGTATTGCCGATGTAGGGATTCCATCACAGAACATATTCAAATAGTAGTATTCCAGTGGCTTTTGGATGGATGCTAGCATCACAGAACCTGGTTTGTTTTGGTTAATTCTTAGAACCTGCATACCACACTATCAAACACACTCATTTCAGATCTTGATCCTTCCATTCCACTGCAGCACAGCACCGTTCCAGAGCATTTTTTCACTAAAGTCAGGTTGTTCATTTTTGCTTTCCCTGCTACTTGTACATTTTGTATTTTTGTTATTTATCATCTTGTGGGTTATTACAATCATTTAAGTTTATAATTTCAGAATGGCAGGGTGGAGAAATCCACGGTTTACTGTCATGGTAGATGAAATTATAAGAGTTGAGCCACAATTGTTTGGAGCCCAAGTCCAAAATACAACTATATCTCAGAAAAGGCAAATATGGACCAGAATAGTTGACAAAGTGAATTCTGTTGCAAACAACCTGCGCATACAGGAGGAAATAAGGAAGAGGTCGAATGACCTGCAGGGGAGAGTGCATTCCCTGGCCTCCAAGCGTCACCTGAATGCCCAGAGGAGTGTTGCCGGTTCTCCCAGCCCTCCTTTACAACTTTTTCCCTGAGAGGAGAAGGTCTTGCAGATCCCACATCCTGAAGGCTTGACAGGAATCCCTGGTGGAGAGGAGAGTGGTAAGTTAGGCTTTTGAATGTGTCACTAAACCGAAATGTCTATTTTGATTTTCATGTAGCTGTTGCTAATGTGTTTTGCTCCTTTTTTAAACATAGAAACCCATATACATTTTTTTTCCTCAAACATTTATGTAATTAGTAGCATTATTGCGTTTTCCCTCATTTTGCAAATTGATCATATGTGTTGTCAATGTGTGTGTTTTTCTTCATGTTATGTTAACCTCTTCTGTGCCCATGACGAGAGAGTCTCGTCATGGAGCACGGTTGCGCTGTGCCCATGACGAGACTATCTCGTCATGAACCCCGCCCGCTAATGTAACGCCCGGCACAGGAGGGGGAAAGGGCGTGGCACTGAAGGGGTTACATTTCTATCTGCCTTGTTTCGTGGTTTGTCTGTATTTTGCTGAGTTCAAGATTACAGGTAACAATCTCCATTTAAATTTACATGATGGTATGGTGCAGGTGTTGTTTTATCACCTACACCATATTACATTTATGTGTTTCATATTGGAATTGTCTGCTCATTTTCCCTGCATAAAATTCAGGAGCTATGTTCAACTTACAATTTTTCTAGTGTTCTGAATATTTATTTGAAATGACTACAGCTACCATGATGCCTTGTTTTTGTTTTGTGACAATAATATTTCAATTTTATTTTGGTCTTTCTCTCTTATTTTCACATACGTTTCACATATGTTAAAGGGTCCCTGAACTTACTTCTAATGTAAATAAGGCTACTTGGGTTGCCCATTTTTCTACTATCTTTAATTCTAATTTATTGCCTGAAGATAGTAGTTGCTCATGGCCCTCTATCCCGCTGAATGTTACCACCGCGGAGGTTATTTTGAGTATCAATGCCAGCAAAGGGGGTAAGGCACAGGGCCCAGATGGAGTCCCTATTGATGTTTATAAAGCTGTGCCTGACATGTGGGGACCGCTGTTAGCCAATGTATTTAATGCTGCTATAGGCGCTGGGGTCCCACCTACATGGGAGGAATCTATTATTATACCTATTTATAAAAAAGGTGACAGAGGCAATGTAAAGAACTATCGTCCTATTTCCCTATTAGATTCCTCGGTTAAAATAATGAGTAGGGTTCTATTGTTAAGGCTGGAACAATGGGCCGAAGATAAAGGGATTCTGGCCAGTACGCAGTATGGCTTCATGAAGGGGCGTGGAACCGTGGACCAGTGTTTAAATTTAAACCTTCTTATAGGGAAGTACACGCAGGCCAAAACGGGGTCCCTCTATCTCTGTTTTGCGGAACTGAGTAGCGCCTTTGATATGGTAGATCACTCGGTTCTTTGGATCAGACTGTTAGAAATGGGCGCGCCAGAAGGTATAGTGGTTTTTCTCACCCAATTATATTCTAATCTCCGCACTTGTATTCAATATGGTCCCTCAGGGGAGTGCACAACAAAGTTTAGGATTCACCGGGGAATTAGACAAGGATGTGTTCTTGCCCCACTTCTTTTTACGCTTTTTATCAATGAAGTAGATGCTGTTTTAAAGGGAGTGACTGCAGATGCCCCTAAGATTGATGGCCTTGACGTACCGGTACTGTTATATGCTGACGATGCCGTGTTATTGGCAAGGACTCCACTAGGGCTCCAACGTTTGATGGATAGTTTTTCTATCTTCATTGGAAATAGAAAACTACTCATCAACAAAACTAAAACTTTTATTATGACCTGTGGGGCAGGGGCTAGAAGATCCCAATCTTATTTTTTAGAAGGGGTCAAGGTCCATCAAGTAGATTTGCTATCTGGCAATTACTTATGCTAAGGATTGCAGATGGACCCATGAAATCACCAATGTACGGACAAAGATGGTGAAAAGTGCCCATGGTGAATTTCAAGTTCGCGGCAAAACTAGGGGAAAGGCGCATCTGGGATATGTTACAAATTTATAAAGCTCGTAGCTTGTCTACCGTCCTCTATGGTGCTGGGGTTTGGGGATATTCCCCGACCAGTATTTTACAACTAGAGGAAAATCTTTTCCTCAAAAGGTTGTTATGCCTGCCCAAATCCGCCCCCAATGATTTAATCCATAGAGAGTTAGGGATCTATCATTTATCTGATTTGATTTCCTTAAAGCCATTGATGTTGTGGCGATCTGTTTGGTTGAAGGACGAGACCCCCTTAAATAGGGCAGTAATAACGGATTGTCTTTTACTTGATAAGTATCTCAACATTCCTTGGCTAAAATATGTTGTCTCTAGTTTTAGAGATATCTATGGATTGGACGTTATTAAGGATTGTCATGCTGCCTCAGCTCTGTCTAAAGCTGAGATGAAGAATATCTTTATGACATACTGGGGGGAGAGACGGAAGGTGAGGGCTGATCTTTTAGTTACCAGCACTTTTTATAATAAACATGTGGAGGGAGACGGGTTTCAATCATATCTCAGTAATGTTACCAGAGCTTCCCACCGGTTTGTGTTGACAAGACTAAGACTTGGTATCGTACATAACTTGGTAGCCTTCCCCTCTCTTAATTCACACCCTGTCGGACCCTGTCCCTGTGATGGCATTTCTGCACAAAGCACTTTGCATCTACTTTTAATATGTAAATTGTACCATTACTTGCAAATTTACCTTTTAAAACCAATTTTTGTGAAATTGCTTTTTAATATGCGTGAAGTAGATATCTGCTTTTTTACTGCTACCTACCTTTTTAAATGTATCCAAACAAGGAAAAGCTTGACGTTTTAATTATTTATATGACTGATCTGTACCTCTGTATTCTGTATGATGTTTTGTGTTTATAAACTGTATGTGCTTTTATGGTCATTGATGCAATGTACCTGAATAAAGCTTTATGAATTGAATTGGTAGCATTATTGCGTTTTCCCTAATTTTGCTAATTGATCATATGTGTTGTCAATGTGTGTGTTTTTCTTCATGTTCTGTTAAATTTCTATCTGCCTTGTTTCGTGGTTTGTCTGTATTTTGTCGAGTTAAAGATTACAGGTATCAATCTCCATTTAAATTTACATGATGGTATGGTGCAGGTGTTTTTTTTATCACCTACACCATATTACATTTATGTGTTTCATATTGGAAATGTCTGCTCATTTTCCCTGCATCAAATTCAGGAGCTATGTTCAACTTACAATTTTTCTAGTGTTCTGAATGTTTCTTTGAAATGACTACAGCTACCATGATGCCTTGTTTTTGTTTTGTGACAATAATATTTCAATTTTATTTTGGTCTTTCTCTCTTATTTTCACATATGTTAAAGTGTCATGTATTAATCAATATCTATATTATGCTATGTTTGAAAATGTCATTATGTTGTTTAATTATGTATGTTGTCACTTTCTTGTAATTTCATTGAATGGATGTCTCTTTCAGTAATCAACGTATGTTGAATCAAAATTTCTAATGTATGTCGTGTTGAATGTGGATTATAAGTTATTTTCTTTAAATGTCAAATAGCTTTATTTCGATAATCAAGTATCATAAAAGTAATTTCATTCTTACAAACCAAGAATAAAAAGATAAAAATTATCATAAAAACAGTAATAAAAACAAATATATACATTCGATCCAGGGACAATTTACAAAAAGTTAATTGTCTTGTTAATAAAATAACAAAGATATGCTAGTGCCTGATCCAAGGAATTTCATTTGTATACTTAGTAATTTATGAGCGCTATATAGTAAGTGAATTTGATTAAAAAAGAGAGTAAAAGAAAGATACTTCTTATTCAGCTATTTGGTATCATTTAAAAAGATAAAAAAAGAGGGAAGCCAACATAGGGTGATATATTCACATCTCCTTTTTACACCTCCCTACGCAAAAAATGTAGATCTAATAAGCCAGATACAGCGGAGGTACTTTGTCACACCACACACAAAGAGAGCTCTAGGGTCTGATTTCAAGATTCGCAAGGCAGTGATATGAGCTGTGGTGCCCAGTTGTCTGCAAATTGGTTTAAGCCACTTGGATCTAGCCCTTGAGTATACTGGGCATACAAACATAAGGTGAGCCACGCTCTCTTTTGGTGCCTCACAACAAGGGCAGTCCGCGATTGTCTTTCGCGGAGGACTCCATTTTGCAGTAAGCTCGCGTACCAAAAGGGAACCGACTCTAAACTGTATGTAGAGTGCACTATCTCTTGGGATTTGAGTAAAATCTAGGTACGACTCTAAAAACATGTGTTGTTTAAGGTGGTAAAATTCATCTGCCATCCTCCCTCAATTTGGATTACTGAGTTCCTGCATATCAACCCATAGCCAGTACGCTTTTTTAAGTTCATCCTTACTGGGCGGGTTCTGGCCTTCCCAACAACTTCTGAATCCCAGTGCGAGCACAAGTTTCTTGACATTATTAAGCCAGCTAATCCTGTGATTGCAGTCCAGACCAATTACTTCCTTTAGTGCGGCGGCGTAATTAGCACGTTCTGCAGTTCGTAGCAGCCGGGCCCAATGAAGCAATGGCCTTGATCTAGCAATATCTTTAAAAGATTGTCTTCCCATGTCCCTCATCAAAGGCTTAAGTGGAACATTACGGGTAAGGCTCACAAGCTCTCTCAGGAACTTATGTTCCGAACTGCAAATCTCTTGCACGTTGTTAAACCCCCACAGTTCCACACCGAGCAGGTGTTTTTTTATCACCTACACCATATTACATTCATGTGTTTCATATTGGAAATGTCTGCTCAGTTTCCCTGCATAAAATTCAGGACCTATGTTCAACTTACAATTTTTCTAGTGTTCTGAATGTTTATTTGAAAAGACTACAGCTACCGTGATCCCTTGTTTTTGTTTTGTGACAATAATATTCCAATGTTATTTTGGTCTTTCTCTCTTATTTTCACATATGTTAAAGTGTCATGTATCAATCAATATCTATATTATGCTATGTTTGAAAATGTCATTATGTTTAATTATGTATGTTGTCACTTTCTTGTAATTTCATTGAATGGATGTCTCTTTTAGTAATCAACGTATGTTGAATCATCATTTCTAATATATTTCGTGTTGAATGTGGATTATAAGTTATTTTCATAATAAATGTCCTTTGCAATGTTTACATGATGACTAATGCTATTTATCGTTCTAAGCTGTCAAATTTACAGAATGTTATCATCCTAGGGCTTTGAATGGTTTATCTTGCATTTGTGATCTCTACCGGGTTGTCTTGAGTGTTTGTACATTCTATGTATGCTACCTAATTTTTTCACCCATTTCAGGACATCACTAGTGCTCTTTATAAGTAGTTTAGTCTGTAATTACAACTGTTCTTGTAAGTTATCATACAAATGAAAGGTATATTCATCATATGAAATGACTTATTCATTTAGGTTGTTTCTCCTTTATTTCTTCTAACTCATTTGATGTATCATCCAGATTCTTAAAATAATTTTTTATCTAAATTCATAGTAGGTGCAACATGCATAGTATATGGACAACCATTTTCTACTGATGATCAGCCTTCATTGAGGAACCCACTCCTAGATAATGAGGAGAATCCTGGTCCATCTGGTCTTTCTGGGCAGACAGCTACAGTGAGTCTCACTTGGCCCACACCTACACCTCCCACTCCAGCTGTTACATCACCACAGCATCTGCATACCTCCACTTCCTGTGTCCAAAGGAACATCACCCCAATCGTGTGCCCCCCATTCCTGGCTGCTTTTGAATTATAACTGACGTCACCACGTTCAGTCCAGCTAGGAACCGGTGGGATGGGGCACACTGGGTCAGGGGCACAGGATAGCGGTGGTAGGGGTCATAAGAGGGGATCTGTGGGCCAGCAAAGTGAGACCACTAGGTGTTTTGTCACCCAGGCCACCATCAACCTAATCTTGCGCAGTTCCTTACAGAGCTCCAGGAGATGAAGCAATTGCAGAGGGAGCACAATGTAGAGATGGGGAATCATAACTTTAGTTTGGCTCCCTGACTGGGGTGCTACCTGATATATTTACTCATATGTGCAGGGCTTTTCCAGGAACACCTTCCCATTTCTGTGGTCGAATAACATTTGGACCGCCTACATCTGCCTCAGCCATAGAAAGGGAGGCCCTGTCTCAAGAGGAAACACCTGCACTCACCGCAGTCCCTGAAACTGTGGATCAAGTTGTACCCCTCAGGGGGAGACGGTCTGCCAGACTAGTAGGAGAGGATGGCAAGACCCCACCTCTCAAAATCAGCAAGAGACACAGAACCTAGTTTCCTCCAGTGTGTGACTACCATTCACTATGTGGACTTTTTTCTGGCCACATTTACCTTTTTTCTTGCCAGTTGTATTTTGGACAATAGATTACAATTTTGGCTCTTCAATCTTAGTTGTATTCACCATGATTACCTTATGTTATTTGTTTGGTTTTTATGTTAATATCCTGCTTTAATTCATTTGGTTGTATTGATTAAATAACAAAAAATACAAAGACTGGTAGTGTATTTGTATTTCTTATCTCAATTTGTTCATATTTTTGTGTTCTGTCCTACAATTTAAATTGTTAAATAAAAATAGTTTGTCAATTCATAACTAAATTCCATGTAGGTAATGTTTTCCCATTATTTTTAAAGTAGTCCAAAAAGTACACAAACCACAAATTACAAACTAATATATTTTTTAATAGGAATAAAGAAATGGTTTGCATATTTTCCTAATACAATATAACTCTTGCATATTCCCCCGAAATCATGCAATTTTTTCATTTACAGTTCCAGACCTTGCGACCATAGAAGAATGAGGGATATTCACAAAAATCAGATTATATAGGCAAACCCTTATTGATGGATCAGCTGGGGCCAGATTTCTGCCTCACGATGGGAAGCCCACATCAGTAACACCAATAGTGAAAATAATGGCAGTACTCCCTTTTGTGGTCACAGGATCATTACAATACACTAATACGGTATCTGGTGGAATGTCACAACCAACTTTAAGTAGTGTGCTACAAGAAGTACTGTGGTTGGTTGCTAGTGTCAGCCACCTCAACTCCACTCCTTAGAAATAGAGTACTCTTACGCCTTCTAGGTTCTGGGTATGTGCGTTTATGTATACCCCTTTCTTTATTGGAGGGTACCAACAGTTCGTGGGGCATAGTCCTTATTTAAACATGTTACCTTCCCAGTCTCTTCGGGAGAGCCACAAAGTTAAAAGAATAGTCTCAAAACGAAAGAGGCGGTGCTTTGCAGGTGTCTTCACTCTTCGCCTTGTCCCAGGCTTTTCATCAGTGTAGGGCTGATATCGTTGTGATCTGGGATGCACCCTATAATTGTGTGGTATTGAATTATAATAATTGCCAGGGTGGGCATCGTTCTGACAACGTGTCACACCACATAAAGTTTCTGCGGGGGCAGGGGGGGTAGAGTAGTATCTTTCCCAAGTGGGCATATTGCAGATGTCATTTTAACATAGTTTGCCCTAGTACTGCTGGTGGTATTTCCAAATGTGATTTATGCCCAGAAATACATAATGTTCATGTTGTCTTAATTAATGTGTGTAGAATGCAAACTTCATTTACATACACCATGTGTGAAGTTTCTTTTGTGACGTCTAGTGTATTTATTGTTTGAGAATGCTGGGCCAATGCTTTACACATTGCCTCTGTGATAAGCCTGACTGCTCAGTGCCAAGATACTGATCCAACGTTTCAGGACTGGAATTTTTCTAAAGACAAGGCCCAATTTCCATTACCCAACAAAGTCCTTTCACGCTGGGTTAGTGTATTTTTCAAAAACTAAATCAAACTTATCAATCTCCAATATTGTACTGTCATCTCTAATATTCCAAAATTTGGCGATACAATCTTTATGTAGTTGATTACATTTGGCAAATCAAAACTCTTGAATAAATCACTCCTAATAAAGACAGACTCATTTGTAAATTTAAAATGTTTATCTAAATAAGGTGAAATAATGCTCTTTGTTACCAACATACAACATGAATCATAGATCGTCACAAGGAACACAATATCAGAAGAGAAAATTACAAATTCATATCAATGACAATACATAAAGGATTGGAAAGGCGAAGTGACAAAAGATTCAGAGACCAAATACATTTGCAAATGATTATGCAAATTCAGATTTCTGTCTATACTAACCAATATAAAAATAAGGAAATCTACTCTCTGGCCATGAGAGCAGCGAGGCCCCTCAAGAAGATTTGAAGATGCAAAGACTAAGTTGGGAATCTGTAGACAGGAAACAGGACAGCAAACGATCTCCCAACAGCCCCACAAGTCAGTCACCAAACCCTTCCCACCAGACACCTCAATTATACCCTAAAACCCAAATGTCCAACCCACACATGTATACAGCTAAAGGTTTTCTTCACATTTGATTGGTTAAGGGAGGGTGTCTTTAGTCACACCACTCTAGGCATGTCCATCACACTAAATGTCCCATTGTTTTTATTTGATCAATGACGTAAACTTCAGCCACAGGAAATGCAGATCCGAGCCACCGTCATTCTCTTCCTCCACTTAAGAAATTTTAACAAGTTTTATATATCTTTCTCGCTGAGCGCCTCTCTCCAGAGGAAGCTTCCCTCTGTTTGTCGCTCTGTCCTTTCATACAAATATTGGCAGACACTGGATTCTGATGGACAGAATAATGGTCCATCTTATTCAATCTCGATTTTTTATCTTTTTAAATGTATTTATTTTCTGGTGACTCCTTGATCCATTATTTGCCATGCAGAATAGAAAACCATACTTCTATAAAACAATCACAGGCATTATTATTCACTTATAACGTTTTTTTTCTCTACGCACCAACCCAATGCTGCATTTCTCCCTGTGCAACCCATATAAGTTATTACCTATTCCCTAGCAGACATTAATAACGTGCACAAAGCAGCACTATTTCTTTTTATTTTTGTTAGTCAAAAAGCATTTGTGGTCTACTTTTAGTGCGCTGTAGCATTTTCCCTCGTGTTAAGCATTTTCCTGCATAGTTTTCTCACGGTTAGTAAATGTTACAGAGGGTTCAATCTGAGTAGGTTTTATTTTTGGGAAAACCCTGCTCCATCAACCCCCCCTTTGATGGTGTTTTAAGCCATCACCAAAATACCCACCAATACAGATTATCACTTATCAGAAAGCAGATGTTCTCTCTCGTTTGATCATTATTCCATCTAAATCCTTCATAATAATTTCCTTTCATATCCTCTAATTCTATTTCTTCTCTCTTTCTTGCTTTTCTTTTATTATCAGATGTATCTCTATTGCATCTACAACACTTCTAGATCAGAAGGATCATTAGTATTGCTGTAGCAACTGCATTAATAGGTGTTATTATTCTCCCTAATACACTATATCCAAAGGTAGCAAACCAATTACCCACAGAGGAAAAACTCTTACCAAGTTTCTCCCAAGCACCATCAACCTTCAATTCAGACAAATCTTGATGACGATTTGTTATATTCTTGATATACCCCTCAAGACTCTTACTCTTGTCTGGGATATAAGTGCAACATTGTTGTATTTTCAACATATTGCAGACTCCACCCTCCTTTGCCAATATTACATCAAGGGCAAGTCTATTTTGTAAAACCATAGACCTAATTGCAACCATTTCAGTATCAACCATTAAGAACCCACCAGCAGTGTCTGTTGATAAACTATCAACCACTGTGGACAATTTTCTAATTTTGGGTGAATTCAGAATAACTTCAACTGAAGGTATCAATGCTCCAAAAACATCCCCAATTATTTCTGAAAAACTCGCTCTCTTAATATGGATGACTCCATTCTTTAACTGATTCTATGATTCTTATCCATATGATACATCTTCGGAAATACTATGGCTAAATTATAACACCTATACCAATGTGCATACAACCTATAGTAGGCAATCTTACCACACACATAATACATTCCTGGACAGACAGCATCAGTTCCTCCTTTTATTCCCCATCCTCCTGTAATTAGGAAAGTATGATCACATTCACTAGAACCAATGAAATAATTATTATAATCAGTCTTTTGTCTAAGCAAACAAAGCTTCTCTCTATGATACCAGTCCAGGGTCATGCAGTGTAGGTCTCGCCTTTCTTGTAATCTCCTTCTCTGAAAGCCCATGGAGGTACATGAGACTTTTGCCCAGCAGCTTCTCTCTGAAACTCTTGTCTTCTATCTTCAACCATGTTAATGAATTCTATTTCTTCAAATCGTAATTTACATGTTAAATTGTGTCTATGTGCATATACTGTATCTATTGTTTGTGTAGAATGAGAACATTCTCCCATATATTCTGCATTTTTAGCACTATATATTCTATTCATGTTCTTCCTATTAGGAATTTCTGAAAATACCAGATCCATAGAATAAAAATACTGCAAATTGGCTTTCTAATAGAACAGACTGGTTAGTACACCACATGACACATCATATGTTAAAGGTAGGTGATGATAAGTCACCCCCTCTGAGACTGACGATGGTAATTGCATGCACACATAACAATCTCTAGCATCCATTACATCGACCTATTCATAAAGTAGTTTCGCGAAAACATTCACGGAAAAGTCATTAATTGATTTATAATGATAGATGCTGTCATCTTTCATATTTTAGTATGCGAGTCTTCTTCAAGACTTTTAGTATCTACTTCTTCACTCATCACACCATTAGTATTATTTTTGTGATTAGTTACCATTAAGACAGGCAGAATGGCTATTAATGTTAACCAAACCAACATTAGTAGAAGAATACTAAATAAGCAAGCTTTAATACATCTATGTTTAAAACTATGATTTTGATGTCCAGTCTCTGTTTTTGCCTTTTCTAATGAACTAATTTGTACCAAACTAAAAAAAACTAGGAAAAAACTCAAATATCTATCAAAAATCTAATCTATAAAAATGTGGTAAGATCTATCCAAAGTAGCGTATCCCCACACACTTTATGGCTTTCTTCTTTACCCCCTTTTTTTCTTTATTATTTATTTTTTTGTATATTCTTTATCAGATTTCTGTTCTGATTTTCATGCAATTCTTTTAATGATTCTGCACCTTATTTTTATACAGTTCAAAACTGTCTCCTTCACTTTGCACTGTACTAACCTCTTCTTTGATCTGAACTGAATTTTCAATTTCCTCCAGCACTACATATGTCCATTCTGGAGCTGTATATTTCTTGTTCGGAACCTTTACTCTTTTGGTTTTACGAACTGATTCTTCTTCAGACTCACTTTGCTCAGTCTGATCTGGAACTTCGATTATTGTGTCAGGTGATCTATGTTTCAGAGTGTATTTCAGTCTTTTCACCCCTCTTGGTCACACATCACCTTTTCTCGGTTTTTGTAACTTGCAGAGCCTCTTCTGCTTCTGTGTCAAGATCATAAGTTTTTTTTATTCAGTCCTTTTCTCTGTTGCACTTGCTCTTGATTTTCAATCAACACTTCTCCATTGTCTCCTTCAACAGAGACCAAGTAGCTGGTGTCCACTTTATTCAACTTTTTCCCTGATCAAGCACGTGTTCATCACTTTCAGAATCCGTAACTTCAGACTCTGCAGCTTCATGTTCTTCAGCTTCTGGTTCTTCTTGTCTCTCCACCAGTTGCTGCTCTTCTTCTCGTCTTTCAAGTGGACTTGGGACTCTTCTTGTATGACTTGCGTGTATCCAATTCAGCAAGCCACCACACTTCACTGCTGTTGTCGTTACCAGTATTATTTGATAAGGGCCATGCCATCTAGGTTCTAAACACGACTTTCTTACATGCTTCTTCACCAGGATTCACTCACCTGGACTTAAATCATGTGCTTGCTCCTGCTGTGTTGTGGTTGCAATTTCTCCAACCTGATGAGACACAGAATGCACCACATCAGCCAATCCTTTGCAATATTCAAGCATTAGATCCTCAATAATATTAATCAGTTGATTTTCTGGTACAATCGGCTGTCTCATTGCTCTCCCCATAATCACTTCATGGGGGGATAATCCAGTCTTTTTATCAGAAATGCTTCTCAAACTCATTAACACCAAGGGTATAGCATCTGGCCATTTCAGTGTTGTGGATGCACAGGCTTTTGACAATCTGGACTTAATACTGCCACTAATCTGCTCGACCACACCTTAGGCTTTTGGTAGATGGTCACAATGCAGCTTTTGCTCAATTTGTAATGCTGCTCAAATAATCTGAATTATTTCATTATTAAAATGAGTACCTCTATCTGTTTCTAAAGAGACTAGGAATCCAAATCTAGGAATGATCTCTCTCAAAAGCAATTTAGCAGCTGTTAAACGTTCACTTCTTTGTATTGGATAAGCCTCTACCCAACGAGAAAACAGACAAACCACAACCAACACATATTTTAGTCCATTACAAGGAGGTAAAAGGTCCGGCTACTTTTTCAATTTCACCCCAACTAACAACTGTTTTTCTGCCTGGATTCTGCTGCTGGCACACTACGCACCTTTTGCATAGACTCTCTGCAATAACCCTAAACTTGAGGTTATACCATTACTGTTTAAATAGTCTAATCATGGCATCTCTTCCCACATGTGCAATTCCGTGGTACATCCTAGCCTTTTGGGAAAGCAAACAATCTGGCATTACTACTCTGTCATCTGTACACACCCATATTTCATCATCAGGTCTCTCTTTACAACCTGATTTGATCCAAAGTTCTTTTTCACTGGCTTCTCCCTGCAACTGTCTAACTTCATCCCATGTTTCAATAGTAGAGAACATCAAGTGACAATGTATATCTTTTTTTCTCTGTTCCTTTATTAATTGAGGCTGAATTTTGTGTACAGAAACGAGCCACTTGGTCAGCGTATCTGTTTTCACTGGTCACATAATCCTTTCCTGATCGATGTGCCAGACATTTAACCACTGCAATCTCCTTGGGCAATTGTTGTGAATTCAACAAATCTTTTACATCTTTACTATTCCGAATCAGGGATCCTAGAGAAGTCAGAAATCCATGTTGCATCCACAATTGACCAAAATCATGCACCACCCCAAAACCATATTGACTGTCCGTATATATGGTTATTTTCAGATTTCTGCCAATTACACAGGCCCTGCTCAAAGCACCAACTCTGAAATTTTAGCTGAATGTATCCCTTTTAGACAAGATGCTTCAAGAACCATGGCCACTGTACATACAGCATATGAAGCACGCAAAACACCTTTTTCATCCCTCAGACATCAACCGTATACAAACGTCACACAATCTGACTATGACAAGGGTATATATTTTATGTCAGGCCTCGGCTTCGTAAACAATTTTGTCACATCTAAACAATCATGATCGGATTTATCTTTCACTTCTTCACAACTTGAACTCGGCAACAAAGTCGCTGGGTTCAATGTAGTGCATCTTGTTAACTGTCACATTTTCTGCGCCCAAGATCACTCTTGTGGAATGACTGCTTGTCATGTGCTGAGTTCTAGTGCGTGTCAGCAGTAGCATTTTCCCTCGTGTTTTGCGTTTTGCCGCATAATTTTCACTGCACACGGTTAGTAAATGTTACGAAGGGTTCAATCCGAGCAAGTTTTATTTTCGCGAAAACCCTGCTCCATCACTACCCAAGGGTAAGTGCAAGTTGTACAATGAGTGACGGGAGTGGTACGTTCTGCCTGGCTAGGGCCTCACCTCAGCCAACCAGAACGTGCCAGTTCCAATAGGTCGGCAATGGTTTGGTAACCCTTGCAGTTGGGGAATGAGAGTACCATCAGCTATTTATTCAGGCTCTGGCGTGCCAGGCATATCATTGCACAGTCATAGTTTTGGGGGGTTTGCTAGAACCAGCTAGAATGTGCTGAATGCTTGTGAGCCCTCTTAAGTTGATTATGATATATGATGTGATAGCTGAGTTCTGATTGGTTAAGCCAGCCAACTCTACACCCAGCCACTTGACTGTCTCAATGAACTTATTATAAAAGAGAATAAAATAAGTAGTTTAAAACCAGTTTTTTTTTTTGTTGACAGGAAATACATTCATGTAAGTGTCACTGTTTTCTTTAATCATTGTTCCTTTCTTTTCTTGTTTGGGGTGATCAGGGGTGTGAATTGATCGAAACACCGGATCAAGACTTTACAGATTTCACCAAGTGCCTTCAGATACTTCACAGAAAGATGACAGAAAGACAGCTGCAGGTATACATTTTTAATGCTTAATTCTTTTTTGTAATTAAAAAAGAGCCTCGCTCTGGATTCAACGTGTGTATTTATACAAGTTTAATTGCTGTTGGCTCCTACAGTTATTGGGCTAAGAATTGAGGAGTGCATGACTTTTATATTTTATTAAAGGTCGTCAGTGCATTTGTTGGGGTGGGGGACACTCAAAACTACTATTAATTCTCCTTTATTAATCAAGTGCGTATTCATTAGTGTCGAGGCTGAGCATATCAAGCAAATTCCTTGCTGCATTAATAGTGTACACTTTCACTTTCTCCGCAAGTACCATGAGTTGCAAGAAAATAAGCTATAAAATAATAAATATAAATCAATATACACCGTCAGAGCATGGTCGCAGATGCCACCAACTTCTACAAATACATATAATACCCCGCACTTGTAAATGTACGGAAAAAAGCTGAATGCGTTGTTTGAATTCACCTGAACTCACAGAGAACTCGGTGAGAAGAAAAACCTGCCCATTGCGTTAAGCATGCAGCCCCTGAAGAAGCCCAGTGGAGGCCTGGGGTCCTACGTGTATGCACACACTTGGTAGTTAATAGGCAAGTGCAGTTCACACTAATTAGTAAATGAGCATCTTTAATGACATAATTTGGCAGCCAGTATTCCTGCATTCTTGAAGGTCTTCCAAGCACAGTTTGTACCGAGTCTTTAGTTGTGAGGGGAATGTACATGGACACTCGACCCTCCCTTCACGTGATCACCGGCCTTAGAGCTGATCTTCCCTGATGCAGCCTTCGGTGAATGGTTTTCAGACTTACTGATCATTTCCGTGATGTCCCACCATGGTGGCTGATAATTGTATCGTGACTTCCAGCTAAAACCCTCATCTGTTCCGGCTCTTTCTACTTGCGAGTGCCTGCAACTTATTTCAGGACATGTCTGTGGTGAACGCCAGGTGAAGTACAGGGGCATGGCTTAGTCGGCTAGATGTGCGAGGTGTGAATCTCAAATTTCCCAACTATAGAAGCAGAGAGGACAGCGAGGCGGCGAGGGGAGATGACCAAAGTTCGTGATGGACCGTTTCCACGAGGAACAGTGTTGCATTAGGTGGGTCTCTGTCTACAGTGAGACAGTGGGTGAAAAACAACGGGCTGAAATCCTACCCGAGTGATTGCGACTGGTTAGACTATTTGGCATCGTTAATCCTATCACCTTTAGGGTGTTTGATTACCAGTAGCATGCCTTGAACCGATAGCGTGGCAACATCCCAAGCCTGCTGTTGCAAATGTTTGTGAATTCCAAAAAGTAGAGAATGTTTATTCATTCAAGAAGTACTTCTACGGTGCAGATTCACTCCTCGTTCGGTGAACAATCTCTATACATAGTTTTAATATCCTGATCCCAAAAATGACCAAGTCAAAGCCTCTTAGTGAAATGAAAACAACGAGAAAAAACCACACCGACATACCCGACCTGAATCGGGGCCCCCAGACATTACTACCAATAATTCATTTGACGGGTGTCACACCCCAAGCATCCCTGCTTCGACCCTGGCCATCCTACTTGCACCCTAGTAATTCTCCTTGGGAGAGGATTACTTATTTTAAAAGTATTTTAACTAGACGCACTCTTTTTTCATCTATGCTGCAAGAAGCCTTGATGGTAGGGTTGTCAAACTGGTGAATGAGGCCTTGATTATAGTCCTCGCCTTTTACAAATCATTTTATCAAGTGATTGACGGCCCCATGTACCAAGCCCGAGTCACAAATAGTAGAGGGACCGCTGGGAAATTATTAGGGCAAGCTGAGCCTGAACCGAGCCATGCTTGACTGTAAGAGTCCTTGCAGAAGCTGAGCCATGAAACTGTTTGGCAAGTACATTGTGCAACAAACATAATGTAAAATTATAATGCAATCTCTTCAAAAATCAAAAAAGTTTATTTCTTTAATATGCAGGAGTGTGTCACCTTAGTTCATCAAATTGTATCACTGCATAGACAGACATTCATTAAAACCAATAGTTTATCGAAATATTCATGGCTCGCATCCCAACGACAATACCATTAGTGAACTTAGAGCCAAGTCAAGTTGTCATGTAAACAATCTAAATGTCCTACATTCTTATTATAGATGGAGCAACATTACAGTCTGCTAAATCAAATGTAAGAGGTGCTTGTGAAATGCACATCCTGAACTCATGTATTTGAAAGTGCGCTCATTTGCGATAAATTGAACAAGCATTTGCAATGCAATAGGTCTCGCATTTATAAGAGTTTGAGCTATTGGCATTGTAAAATTACAATGCCTTTTATTTATGTTTTGGTTTTAAAACAAATAAAATGCATTGTCATTTACAATGTCAGTAGCATAAACTCGCATAAAAGCAGTGTGCGGCGTGCAGCAGTGTGCGGCGTGCAGCAGTGTGCGGCGTGCAGCAGTGTACGGCGTGCAGCAGTGTGAGGCGTGCAGCAGTGTGAGGCGTGCAGCAGTGTGCGGCGTGCAGCAGTGTGCGGCGTGCAGCAGTGTGCGGCGCGCAGCAGTGTGAGGCATGCAGCAGTGTGAGGCATGCAGCAGTGTGAGGCGTGCAGCAGTGTGCGGCGTGCAGCAGTGTGTAATGCAGCAGTGTGTAATGCAGCAGTGTGTGGCGTGCAGCAGTGTGTGGCGTGCAGCAGTGTGTGGCGTGCAGCAGTGTGTGGCGTGCAGCAGTGTGCGGCGTGCAGCTGTGTGCGACATGCAGCAGTGTGGGGTGTGCAGCAGTGTGTAATGCAGCAGTGTGCACAGCAGTGTGTGGCGTGCGGTAGTGTGCGGCGTGCAGCAGTGTGTGGCAGTGTGTGGCGTGCAGCAGTGTGTGGCGTGGTTTGTAAACAACAAGAAAAGCGGACATCAAAGGAAGGGTGGTTTGGAATTTGCTATGGATCCTAGATCACTTGAAGTCCGATATTGTATTGTGTGGTGTTTATTGGAGCCGCATTGATATAGTGCTTCATAAAGTTGACAGTGCACTAAAAAGACACCCATGGTATCTTTATCCACAAAGCTATCTGGAGTGAAGTGTGCACCACTCCATTTTCTAGGTTAAGCTACATGTGGTCAATTCTGGGCACCACATTGTAAGATGTTTATAAAACATTAGCAATTTGAGTTGTCTATTCGGTATCCACTGAACACTCGGTAATACCTCTCTCCAACAGCTTGTGTATTGTCTATCACCGGAGTAATGAAAACATGCTGTGTTGGACTAGGCATGCAGCTCTGCTCTCGGTCATAGCCACTGCTTTATTTTACTTTGTTGTGGCAGCCTGGTACAGTCTCGTACTGGGATTCAGTTAGGCATGTGAAAGGGGTTAGACTTTGGCCTAAGACCCACAATTCAAGGCATCAAGAACACCCAAACAACTTTGGAGCCTCCTGCGGCTAGGCCAGCTCAAAGCCACAGAAACCTCATATTAGATGACACAGCGGGTTGGCACAATGTTGTGGGAGTCGAGGGTGGCAGGCACAGCATGGCACACTGTACTGATGCATACACCATCTTAGTAGCACAGATTGGCAGTTTTGGCTGCTTTCTGTAAAAGTATTTCATAGTTTGTTAACGAACCGATATATCAAATATAAAAGATTTGTTTTTTTTGCATCCTGTCCTTCCTCCTGGATGAATGTGGAGTCAAGCTGCCAGAGAACCAGTGAGGCTTGGCCAGGCCCAAACATGTAATACCACTCATTGTCTCTTCAACTGCTTGTTGGCTTGGGGTGAGCTTAGTCTGCATGCCAGCTGGATCTGCTCTCTGTCTTATCACACTGCTCACATGTGGCGCTGGGGTGAGTGGTAAGGTAGTTGCGCCAGATCAATGTCCATGCACCGTGCGTCTTCAACAGATCAGTTTGCTGCTGGATACATGTTTGATGACCAGTGCTGTACACCATGTCTTGCGCAAAGGTATCCCGTGAGTAGCCTGATGATGCATGCAGCCTCCCATGTATCTGCAGCCTGGGTGGTTCTTTTAATGGATTGTAGACCAATTCAAGTTTCATTTGACCAGAACCACAGAATTAGTTCACAACTGTAAGAGTTCCATAACTTCTGTTTCAGTATTGAGTTGCATAAAGAAGTATCAATGCACCATGCTTACAACAGTGAAAGTACTCCTGCAATAAGAATGCACTAGCATTCCATAGGTTGAGCTAAAGCGCCATGACGGTGAAACTTAACAAGCGGCCGTGCGAAAGTGAAAGTGATCGCGATCGCGATCAAACATCAAAGCGGCCTGATGGTGCAGGCTGCCTAATGGTGCGCGCACCCGGTGCACATGCACTGTATTTGGAGGCCTGAAAGCACTCGTTTGCACTTCCAGACCCCCATTTACAAAAGCTCTCGCGAGAGCAGCGCTAAAGCGCTGGCTCAGACGAGACCTAATAGGAGGCTCTATGAAATAAAATATTTGACTAGGATCACACATTTTGGGCAGTTAGGAACGCCAATTTTGATTCCTGGTTACATGGTTTCACATTTTGAAATTCAATCAGATGGGCATCTCGGTCTGTCTCTCCCGTTTACATCAAAGGACACTGTTTTAGCTTTCATTCTTTGCCCACAGCTAAAAAAACAGAAGCAGAGATACCATGCATGTCTCAGGGCCCGCAGAACCAACTACAAAGCAAATAATGCAGTTATTTGAGGGGTGTAATACCCTAAACATCCCCCTAAAGCGACACCCCTTGTGAATTACTCTTTTTAGACTAACCGATTTTTATCGAGATTAATAACTCTGCAGCACCTGTAATTCCAAGTTTCTCCGGGCCCAGAGTTTACGTCTCAGCAAACTCTAGACCTGATAATTCCGGGTCTGGAGACACCTTGTCTTTCTTTACTGCTGAGATGGCAGAGACTGAAGACAGCATCACAGCCTAACCCCTGCCCAACCCCGCTATCAGTACAGGGGACCTGACTATGTCCGTACACGCCAAAGGGACCAGCAGGTGACTCTTTGCCAATCCTCAGGCTAAAAGTGAGGCCAAACCCAGGTAGGTCAGTGAATGGTCAGTAACCTAGTTAATAAAATAGGCAAAATACTGTCAATTCTTATAATGCAGGTGGTGCCAAACTTATCCTTTCGTTTTTGTTTGCCCTATTGTCATAGGTTGCCTTTCTGTAGTGAAATTGCACTTCTACAAGTGCTGGTTGGCCTTCATAGTTCCTGGTGATTTATGGGCTACATCTATGGACCAACTGGGATCCCTGATAGGAGGTTTGGTTGGGTTACCCATGGATCAAGGTATTGGTGGGTGTACAGTCTCACAGAGGGCTTCTTATAGGTCTAAGGAGGGACGGAGAGGCACCTGTCTGTGCTTATTCAGTGGGTTGTCCAGGTTTTTTCCTCTGTGCAATGAAATCTTCCGAGCAAAATGTTAGGTTTTTGTCTCTTAGTTTGGGTATAGTGTGTTGGAAAATCTGCTCCCCGCCACATTTTTCTTTTTTATGAACCTAAATTACTCGTGTTTTTGTTCCTCTGAGCAGTAAGAGTGTGCTGAAAACGCACACTATCTCTGTTTTTTCCCTTATAACATGTTGACTCTTCGAACTATTTGGCTTTTATGTATGACCACTGTAAATATGCATAGTGACTATGCAAGAGGCATAAAAGTGAAATACTAAAGGGGGGTGTAGCATGGCTTTATGTCACCCACATGTGGGATTGCAAACTTGGTAAAATGGCTGATATTCATCCATGTGGTACTGTAGACAAAGGTACATGGTTAGAATGATACATCAACCCATTTTTGCATGCTTAGGCCTACGTTTGATATGAAATAATTCAAGTTTAAAATCTGCCTTAAAGTCCACAAGGCCTAGTAAAATAATGGCAAAAGGTGTAACATGAAAGTCATGCTAGCATGTCATTTCTGTTCCTCAGGCTAGGGACCACCTACACATTATTTTCTTGAGACTTTTCTAATTCGTGAAACTCTCATTCATTAATTAACTTAGACGTTTACTACAAATTTCAGAAACATGATTTCTAGAAATTGTTAGACTATACCTTTTACATAGAAGAATTAGATCCAGTTTGCTCAGAAGGAATGCTTCTACCTGACGTTAATTAGGGTTCATCTTCAGTGTATAGAAGGAGGAGGGAAGTCGTCGGTATGAACTTTCTGCATAATTACGACCTTTTGGCTCACTGGCTCCTTCTGTGGGTCCACTGTCTACACTACAGAACTTAAAGAACCAACATCTACAGAAATGAGCCTCGCTGTGCTCAGCTGATAGTGGTGAGGGGACGAGGGAAGGTATAACAGTCATGCTACACAAAGGCATGCCCCTTTCTCATTCTGTCCCACTCATACGTCAAAGGACGAGCACTACAGGAGAAGCCATTTAAAAACATTCTCCTCAAGCACATATTTGCAGCTTATTTGGAGAGGAGGCAATAGATACACTAGCGGTATAGGGAGTTTCTCTTTGGAGAAAGGATGGGATTAATTAGCATTGGCAAACTCGGGACAGACTTGGAGATCCCAAACAGGTGAACTGGCCTAAGCATTCTTACTGCCATTTTAGAAAACATAGAAAGGGTTCTTTCTGGAACAGTACAGCCCAACAACCCATTTAATTGCTGGAATATGTTGGCAAGGTCAGGATGGGAATTTTATAGTAAAAGGTTTAAAACTCAAACCAGTCACTACTTGGCTGCTTCTATACATTTCACCCAGAGTGGAAATGTGAATGGTGACTGGAACAGAAAAGGAAAGAGGATGCATGTGTGGAAGTATTCTTGATTCTCCTTGAAGAGGATTGTGGAGTGATCGACTCGGCTGTCACTTGAATCTCTGCTTTTAATAGTCCTTCACAGGAAGCTGCTCTCTTTCACGCCACAAGAATAAAGTAGGCCGCAGAAATTTATTGGGAGCTATATTTCCTAGGCTAGGAAAAGGGGAGGTCCCAAGATACAAAGCCTTGAAAAACCAGCAGGATCAGGAAGAACTGGATGTTTGGCTGTTGTCTTGAAGACAGCCGTTGAGAAGCCTGTCGCCCACCAAAACTGGTGGTTTGGTGTCTAAAGATCTGTATGTGACAGACGGGGACATTTGGGGCATCACCAGAAGCAACCCAATTCAGACTCCGAAAAGATGTTGCCATTACCTAGGAGTTGTCCACAAGCACTCCACAACCTTTTTGGATTTAACTCTGACCGTAACATGGCTTGGGCGATGACAATGGAGAGGTTGGGAATTATGTATCGCACTAGTATGATGATGACCGTTTGCTAATGGCTCTACAAGATCCCAGGGGTTTGGACACTTCTCCTGACTCTGGGTTGTGTTCTCTTCCGGAGGAGTCAGCATCATTTGCTGCAGTAATGCGTATGCACGCCAGAGTCTTAGACTTGCAGCTCCCATCCATAGAAATCAAAAGTAATGTCCTGACACAAGTTTTGCTGCCTGGCCAGGATTCAACAAAGCCAATTTTACCTTTTGATGAGGCTCTCATGGATATGTTAATGGATTCGATCCACAGCTTTTTGGGTGACATCCATGCATCATTAATAGATATGCCATTTGATGGCGCCTGTCTCTTCGGAGATCAGGAAGATTCGGCTGAGTGTTTGAAG
The DNA here is from genome assembly GCF_964204655.1 of Triturus cristatus. Classification (NCBI taxonomy): domain Eukaryota; kingdom Metazoa; phylum Chordata; class Amphibia; order Caudata; family Salamandridae; genus Triturus; species Triturus cristatus. Next base: position 341,183,467 of record NC_140593.1, read on the forward strand.
TAAAGCCGAGCCCAGCATGCGGCATAGGCCTTTTTGTACCCATGCAGCAATATGCCCAGCAATGATTCCCCATTCGAGGCATCAGCAGAGATTTGGCTTAAAGAACACACCAAGGCCCATTCCCTAGCAACAGACCCTTCCCATCTTCTCTGGGACGGGTTCAAGGATCCAACCTACAACATTCAGGCTAGTCCCCTGCTCCTTCTGCTTCCCAGCTGCTTTAGTTTGCCTTTAGCAGGGCATTACATCTGACAAGTGGGTTCTCCAAATAGTCCAACAGGTTTATGCCTTGCCATTCCTGTCTGACTCTCTGCACATCCCATCTATATCGGAGTGTCTTTCGGGTTAACCACTTGTCCATTATGCAAGGAAATCCAGGCTTCTCTGGACTAACGAGCCATCAAGAGGGTTCTGCCATCAGAAATATGGACAGGATATGATTCCCTTTATTTTCTGTTGCTGACGAAGGACAGAGTCTTTTGTAATATTTTAGATTTGCCCTTTCAACTTCTTCCTAATATAGGATACATTCAAGATATTCAATTTGGCTCAGGTTCTATCTGCCCTGGATCCAGGAGCCTGAATGGTAGCACTAGATCTCCAGGATGCTTATTTTCATAATCTCCTGCGTACTGACAGGCATTATGTTGCTGCTCAACGAGGGCCAAGAGCATTTTCAGTTTCTTTGCACCACTTTGCCCTCACAAGTGTCCCTCAGATGTTCACAAAAGCGGTGACGGTGTTCACAGCAAATCTTTGGAGGTTGGGTATACCAGTCATTCCTTACCTTGAGGACTGGTTCTTGAAGACGGGCTCACCATAGTCGGTCATTCATCACCTCCACATGATGGTGAACATCCAAACATCTTTGGAGTTCTCAATCAATGCACCAAAATTATACTTCCTTTGCAGAGGCTGTCATTCATCAGAGCCATTCTGGATGCATTTCAGTGTTGATCCTTCCCTCTGAGTCAGAGTCCCGGACATTCCGGCTATGGTCCCAATGTGTCAACATCTGCCCTGGATTTCAGTGAGAGTGGGTCTCAGACTTCTTGGCCTCCTGCATCATGCATGTTAACGATGCCAAATGGAACATGCGCGCTCTGTAGTGGGATCTCAATTTACAGTGGGTTCAGCAACAAGGGAATGAGTCAGATTCCATCCAGGTATCGGAGGACACTGCAAAAGACCTGCAGGGGTGGCTGCTTAACTACGATTGGACATGCAGCAAACCTCTCTCCCTTTCCCATTCAGAGTTGGCAGTGGCGATAGATGCATTACTCTGGTTTGAGCAGGTAATTTGGAAGAGGTGGAGATCAGAGGACTTTGGTGTCCAGCAGAGACCCAACCAAATCCACTATGTCAGAGGTACGGGTCATTTGCTTGGTGTTGAAGGCCTTCCAACCCTCCATTAAAGAGATGCTGGTTCAGGTCCTCATGGACAACACCAGCATCATGTGGTTCTGACCCAGCACAGTGGTATGCGGTCACAGGTCTTGTGCCAAGAACCTCTGCACCTCTGGAACCTACTGAGCCGTAGGGGGACCTCATTGGTTTTGAACAACCTGGTGGGATCTTTAAAGGTCAGGGAATACAAACTCAGCCAGTGATGCTTACCTACTAATGAGTTTCACAAAAAAGTGATAGATGGAATGCTTCTATTAATCTCAGTCACTGGTAATAAGTTTGGCCGCATCCCAATCCATTATTATATTGCACACCATGCCAGCTCAGTTTGGAACTAGCTATATTCAAATCAGTTTTGATGTTGCTCCAATTGGAACAGTCCAACCTGAACTGCCAAGCCAGGTCCCCTGGACCAGAACACAAGCAACTGGGGATCAGTTTTGCCCTAGTTTTGGGCTCATGAGCCGGAGTACAGCTTGGTTCCAGTGACAGTGTGCACAGGACCCACGTCTGAGCATACCAGTTCCACTTAGGGCGACTCATAAAGTATACAGAAAAGTGATGGATAGAATGCTTGAATTAATATCAGTCACTGGTAATTACTCAAGCGGCATCCCAATCCATTGTTATTTTGCACACCATTCCACCTTATTTTGGACCCAGCTATATGCAAATCAGGCTTGACCCTGCTCCAATTTGAACAGTCCACCCCGAACTGCCAAGCCAGATCCTCCCTGAACTGGAACACAAGCAACCCAGGACCGGTTTCGCTCTAATTAGGGTTCTTCAGCCAGGAATTACTTGGCTCCAGTGGCACAGTGAGCCTAGGACTGATGTCTGGGACCATAACTAGGGCTAAACTGGTCCTGGGTTGCTTGTGCTCCAGTTCAGGGAGTACCTGGCTTGGCAGTTTGTGCTGGACTGTTCCAATTGGAGGACGATCAAGACTGATTTGCATATGGCTGGGTCAAAACTGAGATGGCGTGGTTGACAAAAAATGATGTATTGGCATGCAGCCCGAGTAAGTGCCAGTGGGTGAGATTAATTCAAGCATTCCATTCATCCCATTGCTGTTCTCGCAATTACCGCTCTAAATGCCCAGACTTGGGTCCCAGGCTCACTGTGCCACTGGAACCAAGCTATACCTGGCTGTAGAGCCTTAATTAGGGCGAAATCAGTCCTAGGTTGCTTGTGTTGCACTTCAGGGAGGGCCCGGCCTGGCAGTTCGGGCTGGATAGTTCCCATGAGGAGCAGGGTCAAGACAGATTTGCATATGACTGGGTCCAAACTGAGGTGGCATGGTGGGCAAAAAACAGTGGATTGGAAGGCTTCTCGAGCGATTGCCACTAGCTGAGATCAAGTCAAGCATTCCATCCATCACCTTGTTGTTTTTGCATTTGCCCCCCTAAGTGCTCCGGGTGTGCCCAGACGTGGTTCCCAGGCTCACTTTGCCACTGCAACCAAGCTATACCTGGCTGAAGAGCCCTAATTAGGGCAAAACTGGACCTAGGTCGCTTGTGTTCTGGTTCAGGAAGGACCTGGCCTGGCAATTCGGGCTGGACTGTTCCCATGAGGAGCAGGGTCAAGACTGATTTTCACATGGCTGGGTCCAAACTGAGGTGACCTGTTTGTCAAAAACGATGGATTGGGATGCAACACCAAGCAATTGCTGTGGGTAAGATTTAATTCAAGCATTCCATCCACTACATTGCTGTTTTTGCATTTGCTGCCCAAATTGTGCCGGGTATGCCCAGACGTGGTTCCCAGACTTAGTTTGCCACTGGAACCAAGTTACACCTGGCTGAAAAGCCCTAATTAGGGTAAAACCTGTCCTAGATTGCTTGTGTTCTGGTTCTGGAAGGACCTGGCCTGGCAGTTCTGGCTGGACTATTCCAATGAGGAGCAGGAGCAGGGCTGATTTGCAGATGGCTGGGTTCAAACAGAGGTGGCATGGAGCGCAAAAAACTATGGATTTGGTTGCAGCTCCTAGCGATTGCCAGTAGCTGAGATTAATTGAAGCATTACATCTATCCCCTTGTTGTTTTTGCATTTACCGAATCATGAATGGCAGGTACATCCCGAGGTGGCACCGGGCATCTTCCAGAAATGTGGAGAACCCTGGCTTGATCTCTTCTCCACTGTTGAGAACGGACAATGTCAACACTTTTGTGAACTGGAGTTTCCAATTAGGCTCGCCCTCAAAGACACATTATACTTGGGACTCCTGTAGGCCTTCCTGCTCCTGCCTCTTCTGCCCAGAGTTTTGAGAAGATCCAGTGTGATCCAGACTGATCACCGGCTGCCTGGTTTGCACCCTGCGGCTGCAAACCCTCTAGAGAAGGGCATTCTTTCTGCTCCCAGCAGAATTCTTACCTGGTTGGATCCTCTTCTTGCTCCCAGTTGGACTTTATTTTGCACACCATGTCACCCCAGCTTGGACCCAGCTATATGCAAATCAGTCTTGACCCTGCTCCAATTGCTGATAACTCATACCCACCTTCAGTCGACTCGGTCACATTCTTGGACACCTGGAAACATACCACCATCACAGCCCTGCTCAAGAAACCATCTGCTGACCCAGCCCTGATCTCCATCTACCTTCCATCTACTGACTCATCTCTCTCCTACCATACCCAGCAAAGGTCTCACCGAAACATAGCAATTGATGCCTCACCGACGACTTCAGTAACCACCAGCTTCTCAACGCCTCGTAGTCCAGATTCGGGCCTAACCACAGTACAAAGACATCACTCATCACCACCACAGACAACATCCGCATGATCCTTAACAGAGGAGACCCAGCAGTCCTCATTCTCATGGGCTTCTCTGCAGCATTTGACATGGTCTCACACCCTATCCCACCTACACAAAATTGGCATCCAAGGACCCAATTTCAGGTGGATTTACTGATTAACAGATATAACAGAAGTTGCCAGCCTGGCACCTTACCCCTCAGAAGCCCACAAACAGATCTGTGGAGTGTCTCAAAGTTCGTAGCTCAGCCCCACCCTCTTCAACTCCTACATGATCCCTCTGGCCAACGTCATCCATTGATGATGGCTGGTAGCCAACTGAACTCAAGCCCACACCCAGTACCCACTCCAGGAACCTTGGAATAATCATCAACATCAAACTGGGCATGACCGCTCAAGTCAACGCCATCACTGCATCCTGCTTCCAGACTTTGTAGATGATGAAGAAGATCTGTAAATGCCTCCAAAACAACAAAAGAAAAGCTGTCACCCACACCCTAGTCACCAGCAAGTTGGACTACAAAAATACCCTCAACACAGTAATCACCAAACAACTCACTAGACAACTACAAATCATCCAGAACTCTGCAGCCAGACTCATTCCTCAACCTGCTACACAAAACTTTCAACACACAACCCCTCATGCGCTCCACTGGGTCACAATATACAAATGCACTCATCTCAAACTCCTCACACATACGTTCAAGGCATTATACAACTTAGGTCCCACCTACCTGAACAGTCACATCTCCTTCCATCAGACGCCTCTGCTCTGCAGGACTCCTACTCACACACACATCCCACGCATAACCAGACCCAGATCTGGACGATGGTCATTCTCTTACATCGGTTCAAAAGTGTAGAACTGTCTCCCTCTCCACATCAGAGCCTCCTCCTCTCCTCTTCAATTCCCCAAGCAGCTGAAGACGGGCTTTTCAGTTAGCCAACCTACCATAGGCAGGGCTAGACACAAACACACCTCAGTTCCAGGATACCATTGTGGGTGATGGTGCACTTTACAAATATACATATCAAAGACCATTATGTGGGCGATCAACTCTTTGTGGTGTTCTCTTGGGCAAGAGAAGGGCAAGGCAGTGCAGAAGCGAACCAGATCATGATGGATAGTCCTCTTTATTAAGATCTGCTGTGCATTGGCTGAGAAGCAGACTACAGAAGGTACTATTTCACCAGAGCCAAGGCTGCTGCCACTGTGTTGGCACGTGGACTGCCTGTCCTGGATGACTGTCAAGCTGCTACTTGGGCATCCATAGACACTTTCATGAAGCACTGCTACCTTGGCAGCCAGGTTCAGTGGGAAGGGCAATTTGCCTGTTCGGGCCTGCAGGACTTGATTGTCTGAGCCAATCCAGTGATCCGCTCCTTGAAAGGTACTACCATGGTAGGTTTTCGCAAGGTGAGGAGTCTATGGTTAGAAGTTAGAAGTATCCTTCAGAAAAACAAGTTAGTTACCTTCAGTAACGTTCTTTCTTGTGGATACTCCATAATGTACCTGCAGATTCCTCACCATCCTCCCTGTTCTTTGAAATTACTGTTTTTCCATACAGAAAAAGTTCCCAGTCCGGAGATCAGCACACTATCACATCTGAGCACTTGTTGAGCTCCGCATTTGAGGGCGCGAAAAAAGTGAATGTCAGCACGCTGGGCTGGTGCCTATGTGCAGCACCGATGTCACTTCCGCTGCATAGCAGGACAGGGTAGATGTGGAGCCGCACAACACCACCTACCAGCATGTGGAAGCAATGCTATTAAAAATCTCCAGATCCAGTCTGGCTCCTGAGGGTATTCATAGAGTGAAGAATCTAATGTTAAATAACGCATCACTTGGCATTTGAAGGCCTTCCTACCATCCATCAGGCTAGTCCAGATCCTCATGGACAACACCACCCCCATGTGGTAATGCTATAAGCAAGGCGTAGGATGGGGTTTCGGAGAACTCCACCCAATAGTAGATACAATGAGTAATCAAAGCAGTAGTATTTCCATTCATTTCAAAATGGATCTCTTCAGTGGATGTTAGTTGATTTGATTGAGTTCATGTCAGCTATAAACTTCAATGAAACCTATTTTCATATCTTCGTTTATGCTCTTCACTAAAGGTTTCATTGCTTCGCGGCAAAAGGCGATCGTTCACTTTCATTTGGAGATCTTTGAATTTAGCCTAAGCTAGCACAGGTGACTTCACAAGGGTCTAAGACCCAGGAACAAGATGACCATGCACAGCCATCAATACCTCCATGACTAATTAGCATATGTAGATATGCCTGCCACTTTCAGATAGTTTTACAGAATGTTTACAGTGTATTGCAGGATCATGAATGATTAATCAGCCAGAACTCATGACCACATGATAAATGCCCAGAGTCCGTCCTGAGTGGAATTCGTTGACTATTCAGTGAAACCACCAGGTGGTTGGTTAACGGGTAACGATGTGAATGACTTTGAAGGACTTTATAATATGATTATTAAAGAGGATCTTTTGAGTAATTGTTACAATGAGAAGTTACATCAGCATCTCGTACACCTAGATCCACATTCTCCTCGAGATTTGGGGAAGAAGGCAGACCACTGGGTAAAAACAAGGGTGACCGAAACTACCACTGGGGGGAGGGGTTGACCAAAAGAAAGAGGCCAAAAAGACCCCCCAAGGGAAAGACGGTGACCCAAGAGATAAAAACAAAAATTAGTCTTCTTCAAGCCCCCAAAATCCTGCTCAGGAGGGTGGTCCCCGAAACTCATCACAGCCCAAGGGTGGGTACCAGGGTAAGACCTGGGATCTCAAGAAGGCTTGGTTTTGATTGCAAGGCAGCTGGACACCGTATTGGAGACCCTAGCTGTAAAAACAAAAAGAAAACCTCTAGCACACCTACAGTAAATGCAGTACGTCTCCATATGGGATTACAGATGAGCCCTGACCATGTTAATGTGCTCAGTGAGATAACTCTAGCCTCAAAGGGAGGGGTAGATTTAACTGCCCTGGCTGTCTGTCCCAGTAACCAGCAATGATACAGACAAAAGCCAAATACTAAACGGATTAGGGTGGAAGCCCTCAGGGACACTGGTGCCAGTATCACTATGGGATCTGAGCCACTGGTGTTCCCTGACCAGTACCACCTAGGACAAACCTATACAGTCCTCAACGCTGACAATCTGGCTGAGTAACATCCAATGTCCTTGGTAATCTTAGATTGAGAGGGGTTAATGGTCTACAAAGGGTAGTGATATCTCCCACTATGCCTGTACAGTGTCTACTTGGAAGCAATTTGGAGCACTCAGCATGGGCTGAGGTGGAGAGGAAAACCCATGCAACAATGCTAGGAATACCGGAATGGGTTTGGACAAAAACAAGTGCACAAAGCAGAATCTAGGTGAAAAAAGTGTTGGTGTCTGAAATTATGGACCAACCTTCAAAGAGAAAAGACAAGAAGTCTGGAAAGCCAGCTTCAAAGCAGACACCTAGTCATGCTCCCTCTCCTCAGGGGGTAGACCTGACAGCCCCAGAGGGAACAGAGTCTCAGGAGCTTGAGCCTTACATGGCTGAGCTCTTTGGACCAGGGGTACACTCTATGGAAGCTCTGTGTCAGGGGCAAGAAACCTGCCCCACTCTTGAAAGCTGCTGATCAGGAAATGGGAAGTGTGAGTGGTTCCCACAGGACATATTGGGAGGAGGGACTTCTATACACTGAGGCCAGAGACTCCAGCATGCATTCCACAACAATTGTGATCCCTAAGCATTAAATATCTCATGTTAGGGAGTACCGTAATGAAGGGGAAAATTGCAGGAACCAAGATTCCTTTAAAAAAACAGGCCAGATTAGGCACTGAAGTATTACATGCACCATGAATGTTAGCATGTTTATAAGCAATTAAATATCTGACAGAAGAGTTGCATTCCTTGCCAGTAAGGAAAACTTCCTTATTGGCACGTTCACAACTATAAGAAACGGGAAGTGAACCTAATTCATGAATGAAGCTGCTTCCAAGGGGTTCATATCTACCTACAAGGAAATGTTTAATGCAAGCTGTGAATTGAAATGTTGAGTTAGGCAGGGAAATAACACCGAGTATTAACCAAACAGGCGAAGGCATTTCAGCGATGGTGAATGAAAGTTGTTCTCATTTTTCTAAATGCTGCATTGTGCAGGTTGCGTCTTTCATTGCCATCAGTTGTTGTTTCATGTTAAGTTAAAAGGCAGAAATAAATCACTGCAATTCAAGTAGTGCCATGGTACGTAGTCATTTTGAAGTGTTTGAAGCGTCAAGCTAAACTGCATAACAGATCTAAGCTGACTTTGTCCATGATACAATGCTGATAGATCATTTCGCATATTGTCAATAACAGGTGATACAATGTTATTTAAATTGTAAATGCGAGAAGATAACATATTAATGCTATTATCGACAACAGCAAGCACTTTATCCAAATTATCTTGATCAATTTGTCTTAAACGTACAGCAGCTTCCATCTGGGACATTTTTCAAATGTCATTATAGGCAGCATATATAAATCTTTTAGAAAGTGGAGATTTAGGATCTAAAAGAAAATCTGATAAATTCTTGTCCTCGGACAGGTGAGAAAGATGTTTTTGACTGCAGACAGTGTGGAATGTTCTAACCATTGTTGGCATAATATTGCCACCGACTAGGTGGTAGAAATAACAGAAAGTTCTGATTGAGAGTGTCGTGGAGCAGTTCTGCTTGATTTGAACTCAGATGTGGAATTGAGAAAATGAGCTTGTCTACTGGCCACAATACCCACCCGTTAGGATCTGTAAATGTGGACTGAAATGTACCATTCTGCACCATGATATTGAGTTGTTCTTCAGTGTAGTTTGTCGAACTTTGCTAATTATCAAAGCAGGCAACCGAGGGAATTGTCAGGGCATTCATTTCTTTACTTTTTTGACAATCCAAGACAGGTAGCTTATTAGATTGCGTCATTCTAAGAAAATATTTATGTGGGAATTAGAGAGGCTCCAAAAAAGAATTCTGTTGCCTGCACCTCCCAAGATTTGGTTCCCCAAATTTAATTAAAATTAACGGTGTCCTTCCAGTAATCATAGCATTTAAGGGTTAACTGGTTGACAAATGACGTGGGATCTAATGCGTCATATCCTGTAAAATATGTAAACTTGTCTTTTTACTTTTTTGAACTGCCTTGTGGAGTTGGACAATGTTACCATTGTGTATAATTAAAATGTGGACACTAACCACTAGCTCTGTGCAGAGAATGATGTCCATAATGATGAAAACGGAACATATCGGCATAAATAGCAGAATTAAGATGTGTCCTCTGATTCAAACACAGTATAATGCTCTAGTTCGGAAAGCATAGAATTTACAGTATCAGCATCCCAATCATCTGTATGTAACCCAGGTACTATTACATCACCCATAGACACTTTGAACACATATGGTAACTGCAGGTTCTCCATAGGACTGAACATGTCGAAAGGAACTTTATCCCAAACAATGCCATCTGTCACTGGAAGGGCTGAAATGTGGACGAGGGACAAGTCTCTTTTCAGTTTATGCGATGAAGAATGGGGCGCCAACACCCCGTCCACCAGTTCCGTAGCAGAACTTTCCCGGAGGTAATGGCCATTGATTAACAGGAAAAAATCCAAACCACAGGAACATATATCCAAGGTGGGACTAGATAAGTGCGTTTCAACCATGAAATAAAAAAACACAAAGCAGTGCTGGTGGCTGTTGCAAAACAGAACTGTCGGAAGGAAAATCATCTTGATCCATATAGTACCCAGAGGTACTCAGCTGGACTCAGCTGAAAGACTGAAGCTGTGACTCAGCAGTAAGACTTTGAAAATACAATGGAGAACGATTTGCCAATGGCAGTTGCATGTAAATAACATCTGTTGTAGAAGATTTAATAGTAGAAACGGCTACTATGTCAGGTTGTCGGCTCAGGACTCAACTTCTCGTCCACCCCCAGCCGGGGAGAATCAACATCAGTGGAGCTCATGGGCTGCAAAGCAAAGTGTTGTGGAAAATTATGAACACTCCATGGCATACTATGGAGAATCGACAACATGTTGTAATTTGACATGTTAATTGGAGACAAAGCGCTTTTCTTTATATCATGGTAATGGTGGCACAATCGTAGTGCCTGTACCTTGGACACCAAGGACTGAAACCGTAGCACAGTAAGTAGGGCTGAATTCCTTCTTCCGAACCAGATCTCCAACCTTTGAAAGCCAGCCTGAAACTGGAAGTTAAACTTCAGCATTAGAAGATGCAGGTAAATGTTTGCGAGACTGAGCATCACAGAACTTTTATAGGTCTTGTAAGACAGCACAATGGTTATGTACGTCAAAAGATGTGGCAGCCGCCATAACATCTGGACTGTCAAGGTTTGGAGCATACATCTTGATGCCAAAAAGCACTTTGTATGGGGTCCGCCCTCCTAGAGATCTTTTAGGGAGGTTATTCAATGCTTGTTGAACCCCATAGAGATGGTTTAACCAGCCACACCCTGCACCTAATACTCTAGCTGTTAAGGACTGCTTTAACTCACGGTTCATTCTTTCCACAGCAGAACTACCCTCGTGCCTATATGGAGAAGATTAATGCACTTTTACACCCATGGACAACATTGAATCATGGTACCCTTTAGAAGCAAAAGTCGGACCTTGGTCCGAATGGAATGCACAACAGGCATAAGTCCAGATGAAGACTTACAAGTCTTTAATAACAGTGTGAGTGTCAGCCGAGCGCTGTGGCCAAAGCCAGAGGAACCTATAACAAAAATCAACTGCAACAAAAATAAATGAAACGCAGTATTTGAAATCAGTGAACCACAATGGTCCAAGTAAATACAACCAAAAGGCTTGTGTGAGATGTAGAGTTGTGCGGTGGACGAGAGAAAGTAGAAGTTTTGATTTGTTAACATATGTCACAACATAAAAGTATTTTTTGGTTTGTTCGGTATATCCCTTGCCACCAATATCGTCATTGTAGCAACAAAATTGTGCCACCACTCCTGCATGTGCGGAACCAACACTTTCATGTTCTGCGACAATTAAGGTATGTCTTCGGCCTTGATTGGGAATCAATCGATCGCCAACCCCGGTAATTGTTACAAAAGGGGCATTTTGATCATTTAAATTATAAGAGTATTTAGAAGGAAAACCCTTCAGTAAAGAGATGCTGTTAGTAAATGCAGTCACAGAAGCCATGATATCATTGTCGATACAAGATTTAGAGTATGTTACCACTGCAATTTTAGCTGTGGCTACTGCTGATTTGGCTGCTTCATCAGCTAGAGAATTCCCTGCATCGTGTGCTCCCACACGTTAATGACTCAATGTAAGTTTTACATTAGTTTCTGGCGACGTATCTCAAAGATTTGCCACTTAAACCCAAATCACTACTACCCTTGGAATCCCAAAATTAATTTTGTTGCTAAAATGTAAATTATCATTAACGGACTGAACATAGTAATGCGGATCACACACTATAAGTGTGGGAAATTCAGGATTTATATTTTCAAGTGCTGGAAGTAAAGCTTTCAGTTCAGCTAACTGCGCAGTGCTATCTCCTAGAGACTGCGTGAGTTGTTTGGGGGTAAAAAAACACCAACTGACATAGTGCTAATAACAATGGCGCATGCAGCAGAATACTGCTGCTTAGAACCAATAGCAGGTTGTACGGAACCATCAGCATAAATGGTAATTCTGTATTGATCAAGAGGCAGAATTTGAAGAAGGCAACGGATAAACATGCTCATATGGCAAAAACTCTTGAATTTGCAAAGAATGGTCAAAGACGAAGTCTACATCTACGGCTGTTAAGGATGTAGCCCATTGTATCCATCTAGGATGGAGGACTTTCGCGTTAGGAATGCTAGCTTTGGTGACAGCCTCTTAGGTTGGCACTGGAGAAACAACAAAAATGCGATTTCCTTGAGCAAGTGGCCGTTCCTTCAGGAAGGCCATCTGCACAGCAGTCAGTATTTTTTTAGTAGAAGCAAAACACATTTCTGAATTGGAATATAAGTGCAATCTATATGATATAGGCACCGTTCCACCTTCGTTAAAAATGACATACGTAAATCCAATTGCGCCCAACAAAACGCAGCTGACTACATTTCAGGAATTGATATGCGTATGTAAGTGGCGTGTTATAAGTAAGTCAAATTGTAAAGATCTAAGAGTGCCAGTGTGTTTTGACTTCCAGCAGGAAGCAGAAATTGGGGCGTATTAAAGCATAAAGTGGTTGGATACATTGTGCATATATGTAAGTCGTACCAAAATTCAAAAATCCTAGCAGGGACTATAAGTTTTTAGGAGTACTTGGAGGCTGCAGTTGTGCACACTTCTCCAAAAATGAGAGGCAAGGCATTTACCCTTGTGTGTCAGTTCATATCCTAGGAAAAGGACACTTAGAAAAGTGATCTTAGACTTTTTAAAGTTGAATTTTTAGATAAGTTGAGCTAAACCCAAAATTATGCGATTTACTCTGGCCAAATGAGGATTTAATTCATTGTCCGTCAAGTAGATATTATCTACGTAGGACAGATCATCTTGGTCAATGTCATGAACAATTGACTCAATTTGTGCTGCAAAAACCTCTGGACTGTTTTTATAGCCCGTAGGAATTTGTGTGTAGAGCATATGGAAGCGTAAGACACTAAATGCAGTCCAGCTACGGCTCTCCGGAGCAAAATTGTAACTGAAAAAATCATTGGAAATATCTAAGGTAGTTTTGTATTTTTTATGAACAATATTATTAATAAGAGCCATACTGAGGGTATTCTGTACTGCAAATGTGTGTGTATGACTATTCAAATGTCAATAGTCCAAGACTATGCAATAGGAATGATCAGGTTTCAGAACAGGAAAAGGGGGATTATTCATTTGAGATACTCAGGGTTCAGTTACTCCCTGGTGCTAAAATTGGGAAATAATTTCTTTAATAGGAGCATTAGCATCCCATTTAATTGGATAATCTCATTGTACCTTTAGGAGGGGATCATATAGGAATAACATCCCTATCCCAACCTGTAAGATTACGATAAAGTGCAGGGGCCAGTGCGAGGAGCCCAGTAGGCTGCATATGCTGCCTTGACGTTGTCTATGACGAGGTGTGAGAAAGAAGAGAGAATGACATCCTCACCCTGGGGGCATGCAAGAACAAAAGGCGGTAGCCATCGATCTCCACAAAGAGAATGTTATAAGAAGCAGTCAAGCTGTCACAGAAGATCCCTTTATTGGTGCGTTTGACATCACCTTCAATTTGAATATCTATGAGATATACTCTGTCCGTAGTGGCAACGCGGGTGTCTGCGGTTTCAACTGTAATAATACTGTCAGTCACTTTCGTTACCAGAAATTGGCGGAGATTCCGGCGTACTATGGTGACCTCAGCCACGCTGTTGAGGTGAGTCACCAAACAACTCCTGTTCAGGACGAGGGTTCTTACTGTCTGTGGCATATTTTGTAGTCAAAGCCGCAACGTTCTTACTTTGAAAAGGGGGTTTATCTGCAAGAGGTCCATCCTCCTCCTTTATTTTCATGTCAAATGAGCATTGTGTCTCCTTGCTTGGTTTCACGGACTCTCCTTGTCTGCGTTCATACCGCCCTCTGTCAAATTGTTAATCAGATGAATCTTGAAAGCAACAAGGAGAATGTGTATCAGATGACTGATGCCTGTCTGGAATCTTAATTTTAGTGCGATTACAAAAATCATATAGTCTTTCAGAGGACACTAGGGCTGGAGAACATCCACGTTGTCTACTTTTTTGCGTCTTTTTTTTATTTTTCTCATGGTTTTTTTAGTAAACTAACAGGGTGGGCTGGCATTCTTGTCAGAACTAGGCTTGCCAAGAGGTGGTACTGAAGGGCTGGTTCCCAAACTGTTACATCCTAGAGACTTGTATACATAAGCAATAATGACAGGCAACTTGCATTCGCGTTTGGCCTCTGCCATTGCCACTTTGGCAAGTTGCTGGCATATAGCCAAAGACGCTGCTTCACCCTAAACATAAGACATAATTATTTCAGAGACAATAGGAAAATTACCTACAAGTTTCATCCCCAAATCGAGGGCAGGATCTGCCTCATGTTTATTCTGTATTTGTTTGAAGATGTTCAGTAGAACGGCCATCAAGAGAGTGGCATGACAAAGAGTGTAAACTGTGGCAAAATAGTCCCCCAGATGTTGCAGTCAGCTAAAGTGAGAACCAGTCCAGTGGGTAAGCACATGGTGAGAATTCTTTGCTTGTCAGTAAGGGGAAACACAGATTCAAGTTGATAGTTTTTTATGTTTTTTTGTGGGCGATGCAAAACGGTAATTCTTCACGGTTTGTGGGCCATTTGCCCATAACCGAATGAACAATGACATGACTAATAACAGGCCCTGCATTCCAATTCTAGTTGTGCCATCTTGTAAAGCACAAGAGATATATTGTGAAAGAGGTCAATCTAAGGCAGCAAGAGCATTGTATAAAGCGCAGGTTTGCGCTAGATTTTTATTACCCAAATATGAATATGATCTATAGCCTGCTGGGGCCAGCTATGTGGCCCCTTCAACACTTAAGGTGCCTATTCGAACAGTCTCAAGGACGTGGGGAAGGGTGCCATTAAACCAAGTCTGGTGTTCCCAGACAGTAAGTGGAATTTCAAAAAGTGTATATGGACGATACGCATTAGGAGCCGGGGGCATGGTGTATTCATGAAAAGTATGATTAGCATCTACAGCTGGAAACGTGACCCAGGAATAAAAAACCTCAAACTGGAACTCTGCATCCGCTTTGACTACAAAAATCACTGCAGCTCCTGCATTAGGAACTCTGTGTTGCATTAAATGTTGAGTGACTGACTGGCGGCAATTAACGGCAATAGCAGTGGGTTGCGCCATGATTAAATAATAAGGAATTCAAAAGGTAGAACAAACTGGGTATAAACTTTTGAATATTCAAGCTTGAAAAATCAACATAACTATGTATTACCTGTAAACTGTGGAGGAGTAATCCCTAACACCACAGACTTCTCCGATAAAAGGTGCAAGGGTATTGTGGTCAAGCACAAGCACTATTCAGGGTTCCTGCAAATAAGTACCTAACCAAAAGATTGGCAGTGCCATGTTGCAGGTATTCTGCTTGGAAACAGAACTATGCTTGGGACCATAGAAAATCGGCAAGTAGGGTCTGAGTCACCATACCATCTCAGTATCTATGAGCCCGAGCCCTACTAGCTATAGTACCTCACTTGCTCGACTGCCCTTACCAGAAAGAGAAGTGACTTGGCACCCCAGCATATAACACACTCAACCCTCTAAGGGATCGAGGTGACCGGATACACCCTTTTGCTGTCTCATTCGTATTTGTCCACTATAAGATAAACAAGAGACACAAAAGAAGTTTAGAATATTTATTTAAGCTATCGTGCTCTAAGATGCAGTATTTGCGCCACAATTGGAAATCGAATGCATACCAAAAATATCATTAGCATGGTTAACAAACCATATACCATAACAATCCCTGTCATTTTATAAAACCGATTAGCCTAACCCCCTTCCTACTGAAGCTAAACGATTATATAACAAAGATCTCTTAGTGTTTAGTGGTGGACCCCGTATCTTAGCATACACAGACGGACATTCTGCATCTCAGCTGGCGCAGCACTCCCTTCCAGAACCTGTGTTTTCTTAAAACTCTTGTGCTCAGTTATATGACAAAACATGTGAGCTCACAAACAGTAGCTGTGTTCTCTTGTTATGTCTAGGTGCTAGTGTCTGACCAGAGAGAATAAAAAGGGGTATTGTTTGACCTTGTCTAGCATTTTCAGACTAAATCCCAGGAAAAGAGCAGAACACAAAAATATATGCAGGTTCTTTGTGAAAATACAATGTGGCACAAAAGCGAGCGTGTTTATATAGTAACATGTGCAAAGAAAAAGCGGCCTACAATGTGCACAACTAGGCTAACATAGGAAAAACGACAATGAGCCATATAGAAACCGCACGTCATTGCCTGATGTGATTTTGAACTGTAAGTTCCCTGGGCTCCTGCAACCAGGTTCCCAGTGCCAGATCTCCTTCAAGAAATTGGTACCACGATTGACACATCTTCCGATCCCCCTGTAAGTCCCTGGTAAATGGTATCCTCCGTACCTGGGGCATGGATACTGAAGAGGGGTCTCCTGGCCTGCTGCACTATTTGTGCCACCCTCGGGACCCCTCACCCAGGCTATGCACTCTACCGCTGCAGGCTGCATGTCTTGGTGAAAAGAAAATTAACAAGACAACATGGCACACGGCCCTGTGTGCCAAGCCACCTTTACACTGCTAAAGCTATAGGTAAGCCACCCCTGCTGCAGGCCATTAGCCCTGAAGCAGGGTGCATGATATCCTATGTGAGGACACATCAACATGAGCAGATATGCGTCTGCAATGTCCAGTCAATTCTGGGTGTTATAAGTGAACAGGGAAGCCATAAAGAGTAATTGGGCTGGATACTTGTCAACAGGAGTTTCCTTACTCCAGGATGGCTTCACTGATTTCTAAGATGTTTGGTATCAAGAGTCTTCTCTTAATAAATCCTTTCTGATGTCAGTATGGGATTTGTTAATAAATTCACACAGGTGACCCTTTTAGACGGCCCCCTGAAACCTTACCAAACACTGGTGTTGCTACTGGTCTTCATCTGTCTCCCACCACCAGAATGTTTCTGGACCCATGGGGTGAGGGCCAGTTCTCACTGGTTCCAGGAACAAAGCCTGCTCAGGTCAGAGGTGGTCACACCTTCCCTTCTGCAGGATCTGTCTAGCAGAAGTGGGAAGCTTCAAAGGGCATGCCGCCTTTGAACCCTGCCCCCAGCCCTCTCCTGTTAGAAGCAGATGGAGTGCCCCCCCCCCCCCAACCAGTCCTGCTCCACTTTTGGCAGGATGACTGACTGGTAAATCAGGTAAATTAGAAGATGTGTCTACCTTCACCCTGCACCACCCCTCGGGCGGGGTAGACCCCACTTTTCTGCCATCTTGTGCATGTGGATAGTAGCCTATTAGGAGTAAGAGATATGCTACCCCCCTCATGGGATGAGCTCATAGAGGGTATAGGCACCCTGCAGGTCAGCAGCCCATTGGCCTGACCTTCCCTCTAATGCCCCTAAATTCAGTATGTAGGTGGCCCCAAGAATCTGACTTCAGATTCTGCTGACCTGAAAGAAGATGACGGAAGAAGATCCCTGGCGGACCAGGAACTGATGCAAAAACAACAGTTGATGGACAGAATGCAGAACAATGTCATACACTCACCCCAGTACAGAGATCTGGGCCTAAATCCATCGTTTTTTTGCTCATCATGCCATTCCAGTTTGAACCCACCCATATGCAAATCAGTCTTGACCCTGTGCCTCATGTGCTTGCAATGTTCAACACTCCGTCCATCATCCCCTTTGTTTTTGCTTTGTTTGCCCTAAGTTGGCAGGGTATGCCCAGATGTGGGTCCCTTGCTCACTTTGCTACTGGATTCAAGCTAGCCTGGCTGATGACGGCTGATTAGCTAGAAACCGGTCCGAGGATGCTTGTTTCCGGTCCAGGGAAGACATGGCTTGACAATTCAGGCTGGACTGTTCCCATGAGGCACAGGGTCGGACTGATTTGCATATGGCCATGTCTGAACTGGGGTGGCGGAGTGAGCTAAAGAATGATGATGTATTAAACCCAGATCAGTTGACTGGGGGTGAGTGCTTGCAATGTTCAAAACTCCGTCCATCATCCCCTTTGGTTTTACTTTGGACCAGGAACTGAGCCTGCTGCAGGAGAAACTGGTGCAAACTCTGCCAACTGCAAAAGGTCTCAACAACTGCTGTCCTTTCTAAAACCTGCCAAGACCTCCAAGAAACCCTGGAGACTTTGCAGCCTTTGCAAACTGCCAAGAACCTCCCATTGGGCTAGAGGCTGTAGTCCCTAGCCTCCGCCGGTTAACAAACCCATTGTGGTGAGGACCGCCACGGACTGTGTCAATGCGACTTACCACTCATTGCACATCCATCGGCTCTGAGCCTAGTGACCCATGCTGGAAACAGCCCCACTCCCATGAGTCTGCTCCCTCCTGCTGGTGGCATTTACTGCGCTTAAGCAGCAACTTGGACACATCAGCCATCCTTGACGGACTGCCTACATCTCACCTGTGATCCAACCGGTGACAACCGAAAGTACCCTGTGACTACTGATGCCTCCCAGCCAGGACATACGAAACAGCCTGCTGTACCCGAGGCCTGGGCCACCAAAGGCGTCCTTCCTTCCGGTGAAGAACACCTCACAACCCCGAGAGACCGTGGTCTACCGAAACCCCATGGTGGACTCCTGCTTCCAGCAACGGTAACTGTGTGGCAGTCCCCCGACTCCATTGAACTCCATTGCCTCCTCCCGACAACCGCGGCGGTAGCTGTGTTAGGTGACTTCCGAATTCCATTAAAAGCCTATGATAACCGTTGCTTTCTTCACTGACCGTATCCTCCGACGTCCGCTAAGATACTGCAAAAATTGCATATTTTCAACTGAACTGCATTTATTTCAAATTGTAAACAGTATACAAAGTATTTATCCAATTTTGAAGTCTTGCTTCTCCAAAGTTATATATAGAGATAATTGTTATTTTTCTACAACTTGGTCTCAGATTTATTCTTCAGTGTGTCTCATTTATTGCCTCTGTGGAGTATAACAAATGCTTAGCACTTTACTCTGATAAGACAAACTGCTCGCCCCCCACTACCACAAACAGACTATTAGAATTATCTACTTGTACCTCTGTTTACCAGTTGGGGACCTCCTGGACCCTCTGCATGGTGTACTTCATTTTAGTGCACTATATAGAGAGCCAGCGTCCTACATGACCCCAGGAGCAGGTCTTAGACCATGCCATGATCTCCCGTAGTTTGGAGGTGGACTGAAAGGGTGAGTTGGGGATCCCTGAGGGTGGGAGTCATCACTTCCACCAGGTGACAGTGAGTGGGGACCTAGTCACTGTTCTGAGGGACACCGTGGCTAGCCGGACCATGGGTGTGGAAAGGCTAGATTTCCCAGAGCAGTACACCAGCTAGGTTTGTAGGGTAAGTACAGTCCATCAGCAGGACATCTAACCCCCCCCCCATGACTCTGGTATCCTTGGAGTGGGGTGGGAAGGTGACCCAGAAGAGGGTAATCGTTAGTCTCCAGATGCCCATAGACTGCCTTCTGGGGAATGAGTTGCCCCCAGAGTCAGAAGAACTGGGAGGGGTGGCCACCACAGGCACCCTAACAGTTCAGTTTTCTGGAGGTACCACTACCAAGCAGAGGGTACCGGACCCCAGATGGAGGAGCAGGGTCAGGTAGAGCCACCCCTGTCTCCTGTTCAGCCTCTGGGAGCAGACCCAGTTTCAGGATACCACCACTTTACTGATGGGAGGTGAAGTGTAAAAAAGGTGCAGGCACCTGGGGATACAGCTCCGCACTTTGAGAAACCACAGACGTCCGAGAGCCCTGGATGGCCTGGGACCTGGCTTTTGACACTGAGAGCTGTCAGTGGCCTTTTGTTGGTTGTTATTCTTGTGGCCAGAGTTTGCCCTGGGTTGGACAAAGAAGACAAACCCAAGGAGTGGAATGGATCATATTACACTGCTGGTCATGGTGGTAGTGTCTGCCTACTGGCATGCATCTGTAAGCAAAGTAAGGTTAGGTGCTGCACAGATGAGTTTCATAGATGAGTAGATGGGTTCCCCATCGGTCAGTTCAGTGAGCCCGAGAGTACGGAGAGAGGGATCCAACTGGGTTCAGAGAGGCATAGAACTGGCAAGTGCCCCTGCAGTAACGGGCCGTTGTCCATGTTCTTTGCCTGTAAGCAGAGAAGTCCATCAAGGTACTGATGAGTCTTCCCTGGCATTAGGCTGGAAGGGGGTTGTGTTGGAAATGGCCCTTTCTGTAGGGTCACACCAAACCTTTTGCCTTCCTCCTCCCCTTTTTGCTGAGTTAATTTTTGTTGGCTTTAGGACTCTGGGAACTTTACCACTGCTAACCAGTGCTAAAGTGCACATGTTCTCTCCCTAAGAAGTGCTAACACTGGCTTATCCATAACTGGCATATTTAATTCACTTACAAGTCCCTAGTAAAGTGCACTGTATGTGCCCAGGGCCTGTACATTAAATACTACTAGTGGGCCTGCAGCACTGATTGTTCCCCCCACTTCAGTAGCCCTGTAACCTTAGATGTTTTAAGGCATGGGCAAAGTGGCCTCTGGCCCAGGGCCCAGCCTTACCGGTGGCCCCTGGTCCAGCCAGTTCTGTTCTGCAGAGACTCTTGTCCTGATGATCTTGAATAATTCTTAAACAGATTTGTTGTATCTTCCCCTTTTCTCCCACCTTGGTACCTTCCGTCCACCCCCACCTTCCCTCTTACCTTGGTATCTCCCGGAGCTCACCTTGGAATGTTGACATTCTGCTTGCCAGAGAGCGGATGGCTTGGAATAAAGTGACAGTTGTACTTCTCTATCCTTGTGTCACTTTGATTATTACACTGGCGACGAGGATGGGAGGGGGGCAGGACAAGCCATTTCCCCTTTTGTGCTTGCTCTCGAGTTGAGTGTGGATCAGCTGTGCGTTCTTGCTCAAGTTCCAGCCAGTCGGAGGGTGACAAGTGACAGCCCAGGCGTTTGGCGTTTCCAAGTGCGCTGCCAGTACTTCAGGTCGCACATCGAACATTGTGTACTCTGTCACGCTGTGGCTTATCCTAGAGCACCTCACCATACGTGGCTCCGAGGACATTTCGCCAGCAAGATCCTCCGTCCTGATGCAGATCTTTCTCAGCGGCCGTTGCTCAGCGAGACTCCCGGGTTACTGACGGCTTCCGGGGTCCAGACAGAAGACGCGACTGTCGACGCCTCCTCACGCCCACAAGCGGGCAGAGAGTTTGTGGTGTGCTCCGCCGCGTCCTGGTGCTCCCTGTACGGCTCTGGTAGGCATTTCCTGATTCCAGCTTTAGTTGCGGACGCCGGCTCTCGTCCTTCATTGGGCGGTAGTCGCTGCAGCAATCTTCCGGGGAATCAGCAAGCCGAGACCAAGACCTACTGTTGCTGAGGTACGTCCTTCTGTGGCTTCCGTCAAGTATCCTTCGTTGCGGTGGCATGTTTTCAATCAGATAATGGTGACAAAGAGTTTGGCGTAAGAGAAATCTACTTCTTTCCGGTCCAGCTGGGTTGATTTGCCATGCAGTACTGCGCAGTTACCTTCAGATACATAACCTTGCCTATAGTCTTTGTTCTGGCATTCAGAGACTTACCTTGAGACTTGTCAGTGGGTCAGAGCGTTATTTGCAGGTATTCCAGGAATTTGGGGTAAATCCTTGTAAGCTAAGTTCATGCTGAGTTCTGCCGGCAATTGATCTATCTTTCCAGGGCATATTTCGTTCTACTTACCAGTTGCCCAGACTTACAGGTTACTTCTTTCTCTTCAGTTCAACTCATTGTTGCAATATTTGTATTTTTTCCTATTCCTCCAGCATGGGTACTCCGGGAATATGTCAACCTCCTTCATTCCTAAATGAATGTGGAGATCCTGATATCCATTGGAAGGAATGGACAAAGCTTTTTGAGTCTTATTTGATTGCTATGGGCGGAGAAAGGTTTTCTGCCTTACGGAAGCAGCATATTCTCTTATTGGGGTACATGGTCGTAAAGTATATGAGACTCTTCCAGAACCTAAGTTGGATGAAGAAGATGACCTAGATGTGTATGAGATTACTATGCTAAAGTTAGGTAATCACTTTGGGGACAAGATAAATGTGGTTTTAGAACGCCACAAGTTTTTCAGTAGATCACAAGGGAAAAATGAATCTGTAAAAAACTACATTGCCGATTTGAGAGGTCTTACTCAAAGGTGTGATTTTGGGGATCTTAATGACTCCTTAATACGTGACCAATTGGTCAGATGCACAAGCAATAGCAAGATCCAAGAGAAGTTGTTGTCAAAATACCCATCGCTGGAAGAAGCTGTTTCTATTGCTCAGTCCATTGAACATACGGCAAAGTGTATGAAGGAAATAAAAGTATCTGAAGAAGTGGTTGCAGCGGTTCAGGTAGATGCTCCTAATAGGAATTTTTCGAAAGTCAGAAGTAAGGGTGAGTCATCCATTAAGTTTCCAAGAGAACACCCTGACCTCAAATGCTATAGATGTGGGAGCAGCAATCACTTAGCCAACAATCCTATTTGCACAGCTCGCAATGCTCACTGTAAGAAATGTAACAGACGAGGACATTTAGCTAGAGTGTGCAGGGACAGCGACAGGAGCCAAGTCAAAGCCATCAATAAATCCAGCGATGATCAGCTTAGATTTGTGTTCCAAGTAAAGAGTTCATGTGGCAGTAATTTCTCTGAATACCCCAAATGCAGTATTTCAATCAACAACAAATCTATTGAAATGTTCGCAGACTCCTGCTCTCCTTTTACCCTGTTAAATATGGAAGATTACAGGAAAATCAAAGGGGATCCAGGTATGCTGATCTCTAAACCTGACATCACACCCCATGGGTATACCAAAGACCCTATTCCGTTGGTGGGCATGGTGTAGACACAAATTAATTTCAAAGGGAGATCCACTGTGGGTAAGGTGTACCTCGTTAGCTCGGGTTCAAATCTCCTAGGGTGGCGCCACCAGAGAGAACTGGGTATAATTCTTGACCCCAATGGCAGGGAACAGGTCAATTTGGTCAAAGAAGCTACGGGGGAGTCACCCCTCTGTGACGAATTCCCTCACCTTTTCTCTAATGATCTGGGGTTGTTGAAACACTACCAGCATAAAATAAAGATCAGACAAGGGGCGAAACCTGTTGTACATAAGACTCGCCAAGTTCCTTTACTTTTAAGACAGCCACTGAAAGATGAACTTGACAAACTCTGCCATTTAGGTGTCATTCATCCTATTGACGCCTCGGAGTGGTTATCTCCCATCGTCATAGCTTCCAAAGCCAATGGACAGGGCATTCGCCTTTGCATTGACTTACGTAGCCTTAATGAAAACATTTGGATCGAACGTTTCCCCCTTCCTAACATCAATGAAATGCTGAGTACCATGGGTAAGGCCAAATTTTTTTATTTTTTCATAGACCTTTCAATGGCATATTACCAAGTAGATCTCCACCTGGATTCTAGGCCACTAACAGCATTTTCAACACCGTTTGGCACTTATATGTTTGGAAGGATGCCCTTCGGGCTTGCCTCGGCGGCTGCCGTCTTCCAGAAAATGATGCAAAGGGTACTGGAGGGAATTCCGAACAGCATGTGTTTTCAAGATGATGTTTTGGTTTATGGTGCCGATGAAGAGGAACATGACGCCATATTTAGGAAGGTATGTTCCAGGCTGTCGAATGCAGGGTTAACTGTCACAAAGGAAAAGTGCAAGATCAAAGTCATGGAGGTAGATTATCTGGGACACAATCTTTCTTTTGAGGGGATAAAACCTAAACTGAGCTTAGTTCAAGCAATGGAAAACGCTCCTATCCCCACGAATAAGGAGGAGCTTAAATCCTTTTTAGGGTTGATTGAGTATATGGCCAAGTTCATCCCCAGATTTTCAGAAAAATGTGAGTCTTTACGGGAACTGTTAAAAAAGAAAAGTGAATTCAAATGGGAAGAGATACACTCTGATTCTGTAACTAACTTAAAAAAAGAAATCATTGGATCACGTGCCCTGGGGCCTTTTGACCATAGGAAGAGAACCATCTTATGCACGGATGCATCCAACAAAGGTCTTGGGGCCACTCTATCTCAGAAAGGGGAGAGGGGAGAAACTATCATTGCCTTTGCCTCCCGTACCTTAAGTCAACCTGAACGGAATTATTCCGTAATTGAGAGGGAGGCATTGGCCTGCTACTGGGCCATTAACCATTTCAAGTTTTTCCTTTGGGGCAGTAAATTTACAGTCCGCACTGACCACAAACCCCTAACGCACATCTTTTCATCCAGGAAAGCACTCTGTGAATCCCCAAGAATAGCCAAATGGGTTTTAGGGCTGGAGAAATTTAGCTTTAGAATTGAGTACTTGCCTGGCCAGGATAACGTTCTTGCAGACTATTTATCCAGGTCTCCTTTAGCAGGCAACATCGAGGATGACCCTTTGGATACTCCCATTCTTTCGATCCATCTTCCTTCCTTCTCCAAAGAGGAATGGAATGTCGAAATGGAGAAGGCTTCCAAAATGGAGGCACTTAAAAGTCTAATCATAAATGGTTGGCCAGATAAATGCGGGGATGTTGTGGATGGTTTAAAGGAATTCTGGGAAGTTAGAAACGAGCTTACCATTCATGAAAACAAAATGTACCGCAATTCCAAAATTGTGCCACCTGAGGCCCTAAGAGACAGAATAATCGACCTTGCCCACGAAGGCCACTTAGGGAGAAGTCTCACCAAAAGTAAAGTGAGGAACAGCTTTTGGTTCCCCAAGATGGATTCTAGAGTTGAATTAAAGGTAAAGGACTGCTATAATTGTGCAAAAAGTGACAAAACTAAGACCTTACATAAGGTCCCACTTTCACCAGTGGAGGTACCAGTAATTCCTTGGACTAAACTGGCCATGGACATAATTGGCCCCATGGATGCCTTAGGTCCACAGAGAAGGTTCATGTTTGTTCTGGTGGACTACACCTCCCATTGGGTAAATGACAAATTCACCCCTTCCACTACGACCAAGAACCTCGTTGCTTTCTTAAAATCTGTATTTTCATTAGAAGGGATTCCATCGATTTTAGTAACTGACAATGGGGTGCAATTTACATCAGATGAAATGATGACCTTCTTAAAGAACCTTAACATCAAGCATGAGAAAACGGCCCTTTACTGTCCCAAAGCTAACGGGTTAGTAGAGAGGATGAACCGTATGATTAAAGAACATATTCAACTGGCAATGTCTAATGGGTTCAACGTAGATAATTCCCTGAAAGACTGTTTGTGGGCTTACCACACGGCACCCAACCTTGTAACTGGCATCTCTCCTTTTGTGATCTTAAGAGGGAGAGAACCGGGCACCAAGATGTACCCTCTCTGGCTAGAGGGGGGTAAGACCGTTGTCTATGACAGGTCAGAAAGTCAGATTAATGTTCAGCAACATCAATCCCGCTACAAAGGGTGGTATGATAAGAAACATGGTGTGAAGAATTTAAAACCTATTGTTAATGATTCTGTGTTGATAAAGAAACCCACTAGGGTACAAGTAGGACAGAGTAAATGTTTCCTTCCACAGAAGGTCAAGAGCATGGGGAAAAATGTGGTGGAGTTGGAGGATGGTCAAGTTTGGAGCGGGGACAGAGTAGCTATGTAATGTTCCTCCTGTGTGTTTTGGTAATCTGTTATGTTGTGTAAGGAGATGTGTTGTATCTTCCCCTTTTCTCCCACCTTGGTACCTTCCGTCCACCCCCACCTTCCCTCTTACCTTGGTATCTCCTGGAGCTCACCTTGGAATGTTGACATTCTGCTTGCCAGAGAGCGGATGGCTTGGAATAAAGTGACAGTTGTACTTCTCTATCCTTGTGTCACTTTGATTATTACAAGATTGTTTTCATTTATTTTTAATGTGGGTGATATGTGAGAGTCTATTACAGATGTTTTGTCGAGAAATGTTGTGTTTAATTTTCATGCAACATCCATTCTTTTTTTCTTTTAGATCAAAACAGGACCTCACATATGAAAAATGGGAGGGTGTCACAAAGATTATCTGCAGTAATATTAGTGAGCTGCCGCTGTGCTACAATATTTAAAACACACCTCACTATCCCTGAATATTAGATGTGAACACATTTAGAATTTGGATGAGTGCGTCTGTGCACTGTCAGTGACCTGGCCGACGGGGGCATGAATGAGCTCAAATTGGGTCATAAATTCAACACTGTTCGAAACATGAGCCCCCAAAATACTTTTGACCTAGGGCCCCCAAAATCCTTAAGATGTCACTGCCTTTAACCAACGCTTAGGCCTGCCACTGCAGAGCTTGTGGGTGCAGTTTATACTGCCATTTCCACCTGGCAAGTTAACCTATGTTAACCTTTTATTTTGTTGTAGTCACCCCTAATGTAGGCCCTTGGCAGTCCTATGCGCAGGGAGCAGTGTATTTACAAGGTAGAACATGTACTTTTGAGTTTTACATATCCTGGTAGGTGAAAAACTCTTACATTCGTTTTTCACTACTGCAAGGCCTATCTTCCCCATAGGTTAACATTCAGATTGCCTTAACACATCTTTTAGGTGTAATTTCCAATTTGGAATAAATAGAGATTTGGAGTTTGGTGACTCTGGACTCGCAATTTAAAATCAAATGCCATTTTCTTAAGTTAACCATTCTGCCCCTCTGCCTTTCTGTGAATACACGTCTAGATTGGATGTCAGCTGGGCTTTGTGCATTCCCTCTAGACAATCACACAAAGGGATCTAAGGTGTGAAATGTGCATCCTGATGGACCATCACCAGGCTGATGGGTCTTCCTGAGGTAAATTGGGAGGGAGGAGCTGACATTTGCACCTGAATAGGAATGTGCCTGTCCCACACAAAGAGCTGCATACACCCCTGTAGGGAGTCTGGAGCCAGGGCAGGAAAGGCAGGGGCCCTGTGATCTTCAAAGGCCTCTTTGAAGTCTTCCCCACATCAAAGGCACAACTATTTATAAGTACTGGAACCATGACACCACAAAATCAAAACTTTGCTGGAACCAAAGACATTCTGCCTGGAAGAAGAGCTGCTGTGCTGCAGGAAGGACTGCCCCTTTGCTAACCATTTAGTGTGTTTGCCAGCTACCTGCTGATTGCTGTGCTTTAGGCGAGCTGCCACTTTGCTACCGGTTTTGCTATGTTGGCCTGCTGCTTCTTGCCTGGGAGCGTGAAGGACTGGACCTGCTCTCTACATACTTGAACTCAAGTTTTTCCAAGGGTTTGCTGACTTGCCCCCTGTTCTTGAAGTCTCCGGGCCTCAAAGACTTCCTTCAACTCTGCATCAGCTTCTGAACTCTGCCATCTGTGAGTCCTCCCTTACCAGAGGTGCCCCTCCAGCCCTGGGCCTCAGAAGTGGGTTTTGCAGCTGTTTTGATCTAAAATCGACGCATTGTCATCTCTGCGTTGATCGTAACCAACTTAGTGCCCTTCGGAGCAGACTTTGACACATCGACCCGACTGCATGAACCGAAACTGATGTTTCAAGTCGTCGACTGACGCTTGCTCCATCCAAGGTACATTTTCAGCGTGCTCTGCGTGGGTCCTGTAGCCGGCCTGTCCTTCATCACAGTTGGCTTGAATTTGGATTAAACTTTTAGCACTATTGACTTCTAAGCACTGTTTTTGGATTTAATCTTTAAAAATTCATATCCCGAGTGCCTCCTATTGGATTTTCGTTGTTTTGGTCTTGTTTTACTCAGCTAAATCTCTATTTTTGTGAACCGGTGTGGATTCTTTTTGAGGGATCTTTTCACTGTGTTACTGTAATTAAAGTGTGGCACAAATAGTTCACACGTTGCCTCTTAAGTTAAGCCTGATTGCTCTGTGCCAATCTACCAGAGGGTGAGCACAGGTTAATTTAGGTTGTGTATCTTACTTACCCTGACTAGGATTGTGGCTCCTGCTTAGACAGGGTGTTTACTCTGCCAATCAGAAACCTCAATTTCTAACATATCTAACATAAAGCGCACATAACTGAAGGCCAGTACTCCTTCTACAGGCCTCACTAATATTTGATTCACAATTTCAGAATTGAAACATAGCCAATGTCAATTATTTACAAGAAATCATTGTTGTCATTAATGTATCTTAAACAGCTAACAACTATTGACAAAGCCAACAGTACTGACAGGTTTTAGGTGTATGTCAGTTGTTGTGTTATATATATAGATGCAATAACATCGGAGAGAGAAACCAAAATACAATTGGATGGCACACTATGGGAATACCAAAAAAGTATTTTACATGTTGCCTTTTAGAGAGCCCCCACTTTCTTCATCCCACTTCAAGACCTGTCTGCACATATTTGTATATGACTGATTGCAAGCAGCAGCTATGGGTGCTTCCAGAAGCCTGGTTAGAGTATTTCCTCCCAATGTAGGTGCCGCATGCAGTGCAAGACACTGAGCAAGTACGCACTTTAAAGGGCCTGAGGTTGTAGCACTGTACAATTTGCATATTATAGTAACTGTTGAACATATTACTGCAGTAAGACATGGAGCAGTTTTTAATGTGTTTAATATTTCAAGACTACTGTTCCCAATGCTTTATAAACCGTGCTTTCTCACAAAATTTTTTGCTTTAAAATCCATTTGCCAATCTTTCTTTTTTCATTTTTTTTCTCGGGAGGAAGACTAGCCACCCCCGAGAACCCCAGGTTTGTCCATTAAGCTTGCCTGCTTCGCTTGTTACATAAGTCATAACCAACTTTTACGCTCCCCACTTTAAAATGTCACCAGCCGCCACTGTTCATGGTTGTAATTAGGCCTGGGCAAAAATTTCGTTCCGTTCGCGGAAATTGCGATAATTTGACATTTTCGCGTTCCGCGGAGAGCGCGAAAATGTCAAAATTTCCGCATTCCGCAGCTTGGCGATAAATTGTTTCTTGCTCGTGCTGTAAAAAAATATATGCGCGCGCGCGCGATCGCCTTACCTGAATCTCTGCGTTCGCCGACAAATTTTGTTGATCCGGTCGCGTTCTCCATGAGATGTTGTATTGTTTTTAGCCATTTCCGCTGTCTCGCGACAGTTTGCGCCCGCAGTGACGTCATGCGTCGCGCGATCACGTATTTCTTCTCGCGATCATAAACCGCGAGACAACTGAAAACAAGATGGCCGCGCCCGCGAGCAACCACATGGGTAAGTTGGCGAGCCGCAACCATGCAGAAAATCTCGCGAACATGCGGGAAAAAAACTTCCGCATCTTCGCGATATTTCCGCGTGTTTGCGATAATTTTTAACATTTTCGCGATAATTTGCGAAAGTGGATTTCGCAAATTCCGCCCACCCCTAGTTGTAATACCATGTGCTGTTAATGAATAAGATATTTTCACAATTCTCGGAATGAATGGATCCAGTAGTTAAATTAAGTAATTGCTTTTCTACATATCTTTACAAATACTCCAGTACTTTCAATGAGGTTTTCAGTCTTTAGCGCCAAGAAGGCACTTCGGGGGAGAATTCTTTCACTTGACAAATCCACTGTAACATCACCAGTTAGACCAGTGCTTGAAATGGAAAATTTGAAGTGCAGGTACTCTGTACCAGAGTACCTGCTTGTTTCTGTAAAGTGCCGGTACTCTCCAATTAAAAGTATTACGTCACTCTTGAGAAGTGCCTCAAAATAAAATAGTGCCGGTACTCCGTACCGGACAGTACCACCCCTCCGTACCGAACAGTACCGCCCCACTTAAAACACAGACAAATCGTCATGGCGGTAATGCTACCATGCGCCTTCACCCTCTCTCCAGGCACCCCTGGCAATCCTAGAAACTCGTTGGATTTTATTTAATGAGGAGAAGCATAACCGCACGCTTTGTTTTATTGTCCTATTACTTCTAGAATTATCGTCGCGTACTTTGAGCCGTCTCCAAGTAACTGTCAAAAAGCGGTCGTCGTTCTGTGATCTCGTAAATGGTTCAGCAAGATCTAAGGTACAAAGAAACGGATGCAGAAGCTGAGAGCACGATTCTGAGCGCCGCTGCCTAACCTCGCATCCGAGCTAAATCTCTCTTTCTGTGCTCTCACAGACATGTAACAGCGATAATGACGGCAGTTCATCACCTGGATTTCAAACACTTATGGTGCCTACAGGATGATGGGAACAGCAGTTAAGTGATGCCGTGAAGCTGCACAATTTGAAACACTGATGTTCCCAAGCTTCTAAATATCCCTTTATTTGAAAATCTACGTGCATTTTAGATGTTGCATTTCTGTTTCTCTCCCACATTTGTTGAAAACGCGCTGTTGAAACTAACCTTGTGGGCGCACAGTATTGAAAACGATTCACAACATGTAAATTGTTTAAAAGGTCACGGTACTTTTATGACTCCCTCATTATTTGTCCAATATCACTAGATAATAATGACTATTTAAAAGCAATTGACTTGAGGCGCAAATGTGGTTGGTCTTGTCAAAATTAAACTGATTTATCAAAGCACTTTGGTAGATTTTGTAGCCACAAATGTTCAGGGACACTGGAAAAACGGGATTGTGCAGCCTCAAAGATAAAAATCTGCTGCACTTGCTAAATAATCCGTTATTTGCCTGCATAATTTGCAGATTAAAAAAAACATGTTTCTAACTCCAATTAAAAGTTATTAGAATCACCGCACAGACGGTGCAAAACCACCCTTTGAGCCTTGCAACAGATCAACTTTCAGCTGTCGATTGCTGTTTTCAGTCGTTTAAAGAGGTGACAATTTGCCAAAACAGTTTGACCATCACCTCTTAATGAAGTGGGGGCTGGCCTGGAGCAGCAACCGAAAAACTAAATTATTTAATTCAAATAGTGTAAAAAAGATTTCAACTATATTTCTTGTAGCATTCACATAAATTATTGTTTAAACCACAGACACTTCTCAAACCTGCCATTTGATAAGGGAAGCGCCAACTTGAAAAGAATCTAAAACATGTTTCCCCTCATTGGAAGGTTCAGTAGCTTAAATGGTTAAGTAATTTCATGTGAGACTTGTATATAATAAATATGAAATGTACTATACCCATCTACAGAGCTGTTTCTGAATGGAAGGACTGCTAAGATGCCCTATCATGTCAAATTATGCTTAGCCCGAATTTGAACACATAACTGGGATGTGCTGAACACATGAGGCACACCTTTTACAACAATAAGCTTGTGTGTGTGTTCATATTCACTGTTGAAAACATTAATAGTGAGTTAAGGGTTTGCCTGATCATAAGACAATAATGAATGTTTAAAAAAACCTCAGGAATTCCTTGAAAAAAACTGCTAACGTGACATCATGGTAACGAAACTAAACCTAAAAACACTGAAATCGTAGACTTCCTTATGCACTTCTGGGATCCATTGTGAATCGCACAATAGAAGAACATTTGCGCCAAATGCAGGAGTAATCCTTGCAGAGCAAAGTTCCAACGTTATGGGCCCTATCTTTATGAACTGGGCCTTATAAGAGAGACGAGGGAGAGAGAGGAAGACAGAGAGGCTGCTGATGGATCTTCAGATAGAAAAGTTAAGAACGGAACCATAACTTCTACTAAATCCTCAGTACCAGCAATAGAATGCAGGGAGAATACATGGTGAAATGTGTTCATTCCAGCAAAAAGGGCAGTTAAATTGCAGTAGGAAGGCGACACATGCAAGAAAGCATGCAACATTACTGAAAGAGACTGTCTTTTACACAACCAGTCCCATAAGAGATAACAAATGAAGCAGTTCTACCGTATTAGCAGTATAGTCTAAATGAGAGGCCTCTAATAGATTGCTCTGGGGCTACTAGTAGCTCATTAGCACCCTAGAAGGAGCTCTTGGAAGTCGAGCCAACCCTTGTACACCATTTGAATGGTCAGATTTAGAACTGTCATCTTTAGTGTGGTCCCCCAAACATTCTACCTACTTACCTACATTCTTCTTATGAAATTCGTTTTTGTTGGCCATAGGACCTTGTACACTTTACCACTTCTGGCCAGTGCTAAAGTGTTTGTGCTTACTCCCCTAAACATGGTTAAATTGGTTCACACCTGATCGGCATATTTGATTTACGTATAAGTCCCTTGTAAAGTGGTATATCATATACCCAAGGTCTGTACATTAAATGCCACTAGAGGGCCTGCAGCAAATACTGTGCTGCCCACTTAAGTATCCCCTTAAAACCTGTCCCAGGTCTGCCATTGCAGTCTGAATGCAGTTTTAAACTGCCATTTCGACTTGGCAATATAAGCACCTTGCTAAGCCCTAAACTCCCCTTTTATCGCATATTAGTCGGTCCTAAAATAGGCCCTAGGTAACCCAAAGGACAGGGTGCATTGTAAATAAAAAAAGGTTGGATATGTACTTTTAAGTTTTACATGTCCTGGTAGTGGAAAAACTCCTACCTTCGTTTTTCCCTACTGAGATGCCTACCTCTTCCATAGGATAACATTGGGTTGCCTTATTATATTTTAATCCATGCTAGCATTTGATTGGGACCCTGAATTCTTTCCAGACAGTAACACAATAGAGGAATTAGGTGTGCCTGGATGGGCCATCTGCTGGCAGGATGGTGGGATGGACCTGGGCACAGCCCCACTTGCAACTGAATAGGCTGTGTCCTGCCTTCACACAAAGGGGTTGTCGTCTTCACATTGTTTCTGCAGCCAGCTTGGAGCCAGAGCAGGGAAGTCTTGAAATTCCAGGCACTTCAAAGAGAAACCTCTAAAAACTATGCTCAACTTCAAAGAACGCCTCATTTATAAAAATAGGGTCCTCAGACCAACTCTTCAGTTCACTTTCTGGCCCTGTGGAGAGACTTCACAGGACTACTTACTGCTGTGGCCTGCTAGGCACTCCACAAGACTGCTTTGCTGCTCCTAGTAGGATAGCTTTGCTGCCTAGTGCCTGCCTTGAACCCTCAGAGACCAGCCCTGCTGGTTGAGCTTTGCATCTTCAACCGAACACAGGACTATCAGAGTGACTCCAGGGGCTAGTTTGCTGGCCTACGGTCAGAGCCACAGGGAGATAAAAGGCTCCCACCTCCTTGAACCTGCAGCTGGACCCAACCTGAGTGAGTCCTGAACCCCCACATGGTGTCCCATCAGCCTTGGACACTGGTTGTGGTGCTAAATGTGCCCAAAGAGCCAAGCTCCAAACCATAGGACTTGAAAAATGTTGGGCTAAAAACTGCTCTGAGAACCAAAGGAAGACCGGGACCAACCTTCTCATCGATCTTCCCAAGGTGCATCGCCAGTCGGTCTGACTTTGCAGCTACATCTGCTACGTTCCCCTCATCAGAAAATCCTGTTCAGTGGTCCTACGCCAAAGGGGTATCTGACCTTCTGCAGGAAATGTTCGGCTTCCCATAAAAAGTTACTAAGTCAGAACGTAGAAATCTTCACTGCAATTTCGTACAGATGCTCCCCCGTGATGACATTTCTTTCTCGGGCACCGACTGCAACCTTGCCCGTGGAACTTTCTTTTACAGCACATACAAAAGGTAAGTGTTGACTGGGCTCAATCCACCTTTTGTATCCAAACCGCGCTCCATCGCGGTCAGCCCCACAGTAACACATAAGCACACCCTCTGTCAGCTCTTAGGTGCTTCTAAACTGTTTCTACCCTCAATTTTGATAAATTGCCAGTAGATTGTTCATGTTTGAAGATATGTCAGTCATTCACACTGTATGTGTGTGTCAACACTGAGGGGTTGTCTGCTGTAGTCAGAGCAAAGCCAATAGAGCTTTGGACTGCAGGAATCAGAGTGAAGGCGTGTGAATGCAATCACAAGCAAACCAGGAGCTAAGGAGAGCAGGTGGTGGATCCAAAGTTGAGAACGGTAAGAACTTAGCTTGTTTCAGGATACGAGGTCTTGAGTGTAGTGTGTGTAAGTGTGTGTTTATTTAAGTTGGAAGTGTCTGTGTGCATATGTATACATGTTTACACATTTGTGTCTGGCTGGCTGGCATTGCATCCCACCTGATGCACAGTGTCCCTCCTAGAAACCATAAATGGTATTCGGGACCACGAGAAGTATTTGGTACTCCCCTCATAAGGAATTATTCTGTGCAACAGTGGTTTGTATGACTGCCATAATTGTGGCCCTGTGATAATAGTCGTTATTGACATATTTTGAGCATTCTTGGTCTAGTTGTAGTATAAAAGCAGCCATCCTTGGATTATTGTGAGCATCACTGATCTAATTGTAACCAACTGGTGGCCATCTCCGGCATAATAAATGCCATTACTGGTATACTGTGGAAAACTGAGTATTATCAATTCCAACCCTTGTGCATTGGTGGCCCTGACAAAATAGTGGGTATCCTTTGCATTATAGTGGGCATCCATGTAAAGTGATGGTAATGCCTGGGCGTTAGCGGCAGTATCTCTACAGGTGAGGTATGAGCACATGAATGTACCTGAAAGAAATACCTCTCTTTTAGGACTATGTATTTGCAAAAAATTATAACTAGAATTTTAAAGTCAACAGTTGTATTTGTAACCATTGCATATTTTAACGCTTTTCTGACATTACGGCTGATCACGGATGTGTTCATTATTGCAACCGTGATAATTGCTTGAGATGATTTTCCTTAATGAGATGTAGCTCTCATTAAAGAAAGTGTTGGACTAGATACTACGGCTTGAACTGAGTGCAGAATACATCAGCACTTGCTCAAGAATCTGTGCAATAGACATAGGGCCTGAATTAGATCTTGGCAGACTTGCTCCCACCACCGCTTTTTGATGGTTTCTCCACCACCTACTAGGCGATCCACCCACTGCTCTATTTAGATGCTGGCAGTTTGACAGACAAAACACCGTCAGAGTGCCGCTGAGTCCGCAAGGTATTTTCACCCGCGCCGACGGCGCAATAGGCAAAAGCGGCTATCGGAGGAAAGAGAGCCAGTTTTGTTTGCCAGGCCAATCATGATGTGCCTTCCTACCGACTTAAGTGTGGCAGCATAACCTCCACACCTGACTTGGTGGTTTCGAAGGAAAAAGAAGACACTACCCTTTTTTCACTTTCACACTTCCTCTCACGCTATGGACTCGATCTTCCAATTCCTACCTCTGCTGCTGCTGCCTGACGATTTACAAAATCATCACTGTCATGGACGGAATTGACGGTAAGCTCCACTTTTAACTGTTACCTTTTGACTTGTCTGTCAGGATTTGGACTGGACTTGTGCATTTTCAAAGCTCTCTTACAAGCTATAGCATACCAATTTGCAATGCATATGTCTGTAATGTTGACTTTGAAGAAATATAAAGAAACACACCTGTCTGATTACATTGCATTTCTAAATTTGGTGTAAGCTGCCTCCCAAAAAATTGACACTTTCACAAAATAGAATATCAATCAAAAATCAGTCACCATCATGGTAATATATGGTCGCTGGGTGATAACTGCAAGAGTCCGTGTCCAGGACGGTGGTCGCTCTTCTCCGAATCTCGCTCACAGCTGTTATTGTTGATTGTTCAGTTTTCAAAACATGCTGTTGGAACTTTGCTCAAGTGTATGCAATTGATCCGTATTAGCGGCGGGACGCTGCGGAAACAAGCTGCCTGCCTCCGGGTTGTTGGCTGAATAGCAGTGTACACTTTGATGGTACAATAAAGGTTTTGGAAAAAAAAAAAAATCAGTCACCATACAGGTGTGTTTAAATACATTCTGAAAATTGTCAAATTAAAAATATATGCATTACACATCATTGGGATAAGTGCAAGTAAAAAGATGTAGAAATTGCACTAGACAAGGAGGTGTAATGGGGATGTGGTGGTGCATGTGGGTGTGGTGCATGTGTGTGCTGGTGTTGGTGCATGTGTGTGGTGGTGGGTTTATGTGGGTCTGCTGGTGGT
Organism: Triturus cristatus; assembly: GCF_964204655.1. Lineage (NCBI taxonomy): Eukaryota > Metazoa > Chordata > Amphibia > Caudata > Salamandridae > Triturus > Triturus cristatus. The sequence goes on from NC_140593.1 coordinate 341,219,146, forward strand.
GAATGTGGGTGTGGGGGATGTCTGTGGGTGTGCTGGTGGTGGTGCGTGTGTGTGTGTGGTGAATCTGGTGACTGGGTGTGCTGGTGGTGCATGTGTGTGGTGGGGGTGTGGTGTCTGGGTATGCTGGTGGAGCATGTGGCTGTGGTGGTGGGGGAGTGTCTGTGGGTGTGGTGTGGTAGGCTGGGGTGTGGTGTCTGTATGTTGTATGTGTGTACGCCTGTGTTTTTGGTAAGTTTGTGTTTGTGTGGGTATGTTATTTGTGCATGTTGGAGTGGATGTGTGCAAAGGTGAGAGTGTGCTTAGGACAGGGCAGGCAATTGGGATGGGGCAGGGGCAGGAGGTGGGGCCCAAGGTTGCGATGGTTGGAAAGCTGCGGTCAGTGAGAAGACTAGAGCTTGAAAAGACCTCTGCAGGTCAGACATAGAACTGTGAATGCCTTCCAGGTAAGCTACTATTTGTTGCATATGGCAGCTAAGCCCATGGATGGCATTCTGTATTGCATTCTGGCCTACAGAGATGCTGCAGAGGAGGTCAGTGGGACGGGCAGGGATGAGGTGCCGGCAGCAAAGGAGACCCCAGCCCTTTTAGAGGTGATGGGTTGCCCAATTTGGGAGCGAGCAAGAGGGAGGGTGGAGATGGATATCTGAGTGGCGGACAAGGATGCAGGTTGAATTGTTGCAGTACGGTTCACCACCACTAGGGACTGGTCGCTAGGGGAGGTCTCCGGAGAAGATGTACAGCTGGTGGCCTTCATGCCAGTTCTCTCATCCTCCGTGCCACTGGGTCCCTCGGTGTCAGTGGTCTCAGTACTCGAACCACAGTGGCCAGCTGCTTTCCCGCCTAAGTGGCCAATGTCTCCTCCTCCTGATGATGCTGAAATTACATATACAGTAGTTTTATTGAATCTATTTAAACAGAATTGATCATGAACTTTGATCACAAAACAGTTTCCAAGTTTTCATATTTCACCTGGTTCAAGGCTCTCAAACCTTGGTTCTACATTAGCATAAGTTCGTGCATGCAGGCAGCATTTTCAGAAACCATTTGGTCACAGTTTTGTAATTCCCCATTATAGCTTCTATATCATGTATGATCTTGTCTCTTATCCGTTTTTATTTCTCTACAGGAACTGTTGAACAGCTCCGAATAGTTGGGCTTTGTGGTTTGGAATAGTGAACTGGTGTCACCAAAAAGGATATGAACCAAAAATACCCTTGTACAGTGTGTTTACAAGGCCCAAAACTCTGCATTAATTCCTTCACAAAAAGTAACATATGAATTAGTGTGTGTCAGCAAATACTGCAATGTTCTACCAATATTTGTATAAACTGAAATGCAGTTTCGTATGTTTGAGCAGTCCTTTTGTAGTGAACAGAAATCAGGTGGGAACTTTGCTACATACAAAGCACATCATTATACACCTTGTGCAAAACATACACCTTGAAGATCTTCTTCATGGGTCAACCTTAATGTTAATGACAAAAATCCTTGCTGTAACATAAAATTACTCTTGTAACATGTTAAATTTAAATAAGAATTTACCCCTTTGATGCTGTTGTTGGACTCTCAACTTCCCATCAAGCTGGGGATAGGCCACCGCAAGAGTGCAGGCCATTGGGGGGGATCAGGGTGCACCGCATGTGCTTCCCACATTGGGAGGACAGCCCAAACTGGTCTTATCGACACAGAAATTTAAGGAAAATGTGATTTTGTTTCGCAAAATTTGAGGTTTGCAGGTGACTCTGGGTAGGAAAACGTTGGGGGATCCATGCAAGCTACATCTCCCTGGACTCCCACGGGTGTCTAGTTTTCAGAAATGTGTGGGTTTGGTATGTTTCCCTAGGCAGCCGCTGAGCCTGGGACCAACAACGCAGATGCCCCCTTGCAAAACCAGGTGGTTTTGTAATAGATCATTTTGTCTCCACAATACGTTTTGGGCCCTTATCTGTGGCACGTTCTTGGCCCACCCACACAATTGAGGTATTATTTTTATCGGGAGACCTGGAGGAACGTTGAATGGTTGGAAATTTCTGTCAGCCCAGTGATACCACAACTTTCCCACAAAGAAAAGTGAGAAAAATTAGATTTTTCTTTAGCTAAATTTGAGGTTTGCAGGAGATTTTGGGTAGGAAAACTTTGGGGGATCCACTCAAGTCACACCTCCCTGGACTCCCTGGGTGTCAAGTTTTCAGAAATGTGTGAGTTTGATAGGTTTCCCTGCTGAGCCAGGGATCAAAAACACAGGTGACTCCCTCGCAAATCAAGGTCTTTTTGTAATCGATAATTTTGAAGTCTCCACAGGACGTTTTGGGCTGTTTCATGTCACGGGCACTAAGCCTACACACACAAGTGAGGAACCATTTTTATCGGGAGACTTGGTAGAATGCTGGGTGGGTGGAAGTTTGTGGCTCCCCACAGATTCCAGAACTTTCCATTTCCGAAATGTGTTTTACAAAGTTTGCAAGGGATTCTGGGTAACAGAACCTGGTGAGAGGCACACAAGTCACCCCATCCTGGATTCCCCTGGGTGTCTAGTTTAAAAAAATGTACAGGTTTGCTAGGTTTCCCTTGGTGTCGGCTGAGCTAGGGCCCAAAATCCACATCTAAGCACATTGCAAAAGAAGCGTCACTTTTTAGTGGAAAAATGTGATGTGTCCACATTGAGTTTTGGGCCATTTCCTGTCGCGGATACTACGCCTACCCACACAAGTGAGGTACCATTTTTATCGGGAGACTTGGGGGAATGCTGGGTGCGAAGTTTGTGGTTACCTGCAGATTCCAGAACTTTCCATCACAGAAATGTGAGGAATTGTTTTTTTGTTTTACAAAGTTTGAGGTTTGCAAGGGATTCTGGGTAACAGAGCCTGGTGAGAGCCACACAAGTCACCCCAACCTGGGTTTCCCTGGATGTCTAGTTTGTGAATATTTATAGGTTCGCTAGGTTCCCTTAGGTGCCGGCAGAGCTAGGTTCCAAAATCCACAGCTAGGCACATTACAAAGGGTCAGTTGAAAAATGTGATGTGTCCATGTTGCATTTTGGGCCGTTTTCTGTTGCGGGTACTGGCTTACCCACACCCTTTTTGACCACAACTACCTTTTTCCTGAAAAATCACAGTTTACAACAGCGGTTTCCAAAGTACTTCTGATAATTGAAGACCATTATAAGCTACTAAAGACCAAGCAACTGGCAAATCCCGGCCCATCAGTATAATCGATACATTTTAAGCAATCCGTTTCAAGGCACATAAAACTATTATTGAAATAAAATTTATATTCCAGCGCCATTGAAAAACTGACAAGAAACGTGATTTCACCTTAATTTTAATACACACCTGAAAATATGGATCATGATTAAATAGGAGTTAGGAGTTCATCATAGAGTACCCAACAGAAAAGAGCTTTTCACAGGTATTCAACAATTTGTCAAGAACGTCAGTGTCTTTGTTTTTCAGTTCTCTGTTTTTGTTTTTAAAGAGATATATCTGGGATTTCTTTTCCCTGCCCTTTAAAAAGTTGCTCAAACATTTCTTGATTCGGTCACTGTGTGGTAGTTCGTCTTAATGGGTGCACCGTCATGTTTTAGATCGAATTTAGATGGCCGCATCCGAGATTCTCACTCACTTCACTGAGAAGCAGAATTACTTCGTTGTTTTTTTGGTCTGAATGGCACATGCTGTACATTTTCCAAAAAGGGGTATTTAATGTTCAAACGTCTGCCTTTGCCTTCTGAGTATGTGTTTCCTGGCTGGAAGTCATGCTGACTTAAAATTATCCTTTTCCGCTGACAGTATGTGGGACAAGATTGCCAGGATTTTGCGGTGTCCTTTATGCCAGATATTACGCTATGAGCACTGCTGTGCTGGCTGTGAAAGATAAGGGGAACATTATCTCCTAATCTTTTAATCTCTTTGACCGCGTATCTTTTGAAGCTATGTAATGTTATGGTATTCGCATCCTTGTAGTGTGCAGTGCAGTCTGCCATTAGCATGGCTTGTAGTTCTGTCACCTGTTTCTTGTACTTCACCACGTGTTTCTGGCACTTCTACTGCAGATCAGTGTCTAAGTTCTCCTGTGATGATTTGTCTGGGATGAAAATGTTAACCATGACGTGAAACATTTGTTCAACTGAGGAGGGCAGATCTGTGCGTTGTTATGGCATTGTTCCACTAACATCTGTATTAAATCCATGCCACATTGCCTGGACATGCACAACACACTTGCCATTATATTGCTAAGAGGATCTCCGTAATTTGTCATCATTATGCAATGTAAAATCTTCATACAGTTTAGAAAAAAAAAAGTTATTTATGTTTCAATTGGTTAGCCAGTAAAATCTACTTTTTTCAATGCCCCTTTTTCAGAATCACAATTTATTTATAATTCGACCTGGCATTTACTATTCACTCAATGCATTTCACTTTTAAGCTTCACCAGGCGTGCAAGTCTACATACCTAAAAATACAACTAACTTTATCTTGAATATTATTAACCCAAGGAAAAGACTTACATGCATCTTGACCTCTGTCTGTTATGTTGTGTCTCAGAAACTATTTTTTGATTAGTGCAAAAGAAACAAGAAAATATTACATTATTTCAAATAATCACAACAATTCATACATTATTTTTCATACAAGTCTAAGCTTTGTCCATTTCTCATGTTCACATGCTAGTTTAAGTCAATATAGTGTTCCTATAGCCTTTGTATGCAAGAAAACTTGCAGCATAACTCTATAGGGACGTAGTAGATTTTTCAAATAAAATCATGTTCTCGTCTTAAATGTCAATTCCTAAATAGTTGATAGTTCGGTGGATTTCTATTTCTGTGTGATGATGGAACTCACTTCAAGGGAACTGTACATTGCATTCTTCAGAAAACTGTTTTGATCAGCTGCTTGTCATCTGCCCTATCTGCAGGGTCACTCCAGATTTTGGCTTTCTTTTACTGAACTTCTTTTTGTTCTCGATAAGACTCACTTTACTGCTGCTAAACAGTGGTAAAGTGTTTGTGTCCCCCGAAGTAAGCAACTGAAAGATGATCAGTTAACCCAGCAAAGGGCTTTCCACTTTGAGTCAACACATTACTTCGTTTTTTGTAACCTTTGATATGTTTGAGCTTTTTTTTGGTTAAAATATGTAGATTATGCAGTAGATTATGCATTTTGAAGCAAATGCAGCAAATCCATAATTATGCAGAAAAGCCAGGGCTAAAGAATCACAGAATACCAGTGGCCTTGCCTATAAATCACCCCTAAGGTAGAGCCTAAATGTCCATGGAGCAGGGTGCATGTTATTTTAAAAGTGGCGCATGTATATTTAAGGTTTTGCATGTCCTGGCAGTGACAAACCTTCAAAGGTGCTTTTCACTGTTGCAAGGGTGTCTCTCCCATAGGCAAACACTGAGGTACACTTTAACAAATTATAGTGCTTGGTTTCAGTTTAGGAGCTGATAGAAAATTTATTGAATTATTATTTTTTATAGTAATTTAAAATCCAAATGTAATTGTTAAGACGGATTTTATATAACTTTTTTTTTTGTTGAAATTATAGTTTTAGAAACCTGTCAATCTCCTGCCCAAGCGAAATGGGCCATTCTGTTAGTGTCCAGTGCCATCTGACTGCTGATGGCTTTCCTGTGGTGAGATGTGGCGTGCTCCCCGTAGACAAAGGGCTTGGATGTGAAGAGTTGTTGTTATTCCTTGAGTAGGATGGCCTGGATGGTTGTGCCCAGGTGCTTCCTGTGCTTCAAAGAATGCCTACACTGTTGCTGGCAGATGTAGCACCCACCTAGGCCTGCCTCCCTTTTTTCTTGCTAGTCAGTTTGGCTCCCAATCCAGTGGGAGACGAAGCTGCCCCTGAACTGGCTTGGAATGACCGCAATGGAGATTATGCTCATTTCCATAGTTACACCTATGAGTGGGCACAGGAAGCTCTGAGCAGAGGAAGAGGTATTCTTCTGTGTCGGTTGCAGGGAAAGAGGAGTACTGCTGGATAGCTTTCAGTAAAACATACAGGAAGTGCTTCAAAAGTGGGTAGATTAAGTCCTAGGAACGTTTACCACATTGGATAACGATTGACCGGGGGTTATGTCACACCCGCAATCTGGTACGGAGCATAATTGTGGCACCCCAGTAGCCACCTCAGAACACTTCTGGTCCTGTGGAGAATCAAAATAAGGATTGCTCTGCAGTCTGAAGAACATGAGGGAATACAGGACCTGTTTGCCTCGGACCTAGGATGCCAGAAGTGACTCCAAATGTCAGGTGGCTGCCTTATTGTTCAAGCTACAAGGAAACAACAACCTTCCTGGGGCACTCTCCATGCAGCTGACCAGTACCAACTGGACCTGCCCTGGACTCTGCTGCTGGACGCTGTTGGAGTGAGTTCTAACCCCCAAGTTGTGCGCCCCAAGTGATGGACCCTTTTCTGGTGTTAGAGTGTACCAGCTTTCTGCGGGATCGCTGTTGAAGCCACAGCTGGCGATGTTGACAGACAAAATAGTATTGAATACAGCTTAGATTCGAGCTTACTGGAAACTTATTTATGACTTTATTATTAATATCACATGCATCTGGTCTCAATGCGTACCCAAGATCTTCCAACCAGCAGGCTCGCATCTTTCCTATTCTGGGATTTTAGCAATATAGCGGGCTATACCGGCTATTAATCTACCGCTCCAGCGTTAAAGGCCCGAGCCGAAGGCGAAAGAGTTTAACAAGGGAGCCGGTAACTTTAATATTAGCCGGTATAGCCCAGCTACGAAGGGCTATAAGACTATTAGAACATTCTGCCATTAGAGGGCAGAATGTCCTAACAAATTAAACAAAGGCCTCTTGGAGTTAGAGGGGTTTTAAATCCCCCCTCAAGCTCCGAGAGGCCTTTGTTCACAGCAATAGCTGTGAACAAAGCAACATTGGAAAGGTGCTCTGTGGGCCTTTTCCGGCCCGTAGAAGCACGGAGCACTCCATTGTCTTCACTGGAGTGCTCCACATTCCAATGTTCCAATAATTTGTATACTCTCCCAATATTACCCTCGCTTGGGCCACATCAGTACCCCATGTCAAATAATTCTGTACAATTAATTAATTTTCCTCTAAAGTAGATCCGGATCTGCAAATAATAAAGTCCTCTCATTTTCAAATAACTAAAGTATGCTCAGACCACATGTTTACTGGTATATATTTCATACAGGTTTAAGATTTTTGTATTCACAATTTTATTTACATCTATCAAATCTAACCATGTTTACTTCTTGATATCTTTGTATCTGTCACCCTCTCATTGTTTCTTTCTTAATGTTATATAAGCGTTTTTATATTATCCCTGGTATTTTGAATTTTTGCAAAAAGTGTTAGCCTATAACTTTTGTTCACTGGCTGTATTATGGTTATCACTATGCAATACAGTTAAACAACGGCATGCAGCTCATCCCACTATTAGAATTAATATAGATAGGTGATCAGGCACTAAGGCACTGGAGTGGCACACCACTGGACCGAATAAAAGGTTTAAATCGAGTATAAAGAAATTCTGCATTAAGGACATCGAGTTCCCCTTTCTGCTGGTCCTCATGTGGAAGAGTTCTACCAGGCCCTATTGTCTTTCAATTAAATCTCTTTCCTAAAAGTCAAAGATTAAGCTGCAAACATGGCATAGAACTACAAAAGGGTTTTGACGCCTTAACCTGTGCTATACCTAATGCATGTCAGTAATGTCGGGCTCTAATCTGGTAAGCGTGGAACTTGATGGTGAGCCTTTTTTGTTGAACTGAGGACGGCAATTTCTATCAGTTTATTTATGCGGGTCCATCTATTGCGCTTACCTACAACTGATATCTACTTCAGGGATCAGTGGCCCCTTTTGAAGCTGAGCAAGAGAGAAAGATTCAGTACAAAAGTAATGGGAAAGCAGTGGAACTATATATTAGCAAAACCTTGTAAGCACACATATTCATGTTCATCTAAGATGAGGGAGTTGGTGCTTGTGAGGCATTGGCATGCACTGTATGGTACTAGCTATAGCATATTATCTAAATATGGTGTTTTTATAATGTGTAGCTTCACTACGTGGTACACTCATTCTATGAATCCTTAGATTCTCGAATAGAAGGAATCTTGCGGCGAGTAGTGTTGTTTTCTTTTCCCACAAAGTTACAGGAGTGTGAGAGCTTTTCATTTTTATTGACTGCCCTAAAAAGATGCATCTTCAGACTAGCTATTTGCCTGCTCAAACCACTTTGGACTGTCGTCACACATATTCACTAATGTGTTTTTTCACTTTCTCGCAATTATTGGTCCTGCACAGCCTGACAGCGCATATTAAAAATATATTTCTTTGATACTTATTGTAAAACACTTAACACTAACTTTTTATGTTTTTTAGGTTGACAGCATCGTAGTTCTAGGTGGGCTTGGAGGACGCTTTGATCAAATCATGGCTTCAGTGGAAACACTCTTTCATGCGGTATCTATCACCCCACTACCAGTCATTGTTATTCAAGAGTTCTCTCTCGTTTACCTGCTCCAGCCTGTAAGTACAAGAACCTGCTAAGTTGTTATTGAAAGAATATTGCTATGCATAGATAGTTGGTGGCATTTGTTTAAATGCAATATGAAAATATGAAATTGTTAGCTGATATGACTGTACTCTCCCTTGCCCAGCTCATGCAGGATTTTGAAGGAAGAATGAAATATAAAATCCTGATGTCGCTGCTTTAAATTGCAAGTGTTTAAATAAGGACAGGTTGGGGATGTGACTTCTCAGAAAAATGTTTACATGAGCAGGAAGCATGCGTCAGTTTAACAAAAAATGTCTGGAATGATTGTCTGCAAGTATTGTATTGCATCCGCCATGGTGATAATGGATGGAGTGAGCTAGCAAGGCTTCTCTCCACTGCTCTTCTGTGCTGTTGTGGCAGAGTGTGATGCCCATGGAGGGATGAGCTGCATGCAGTCTCTTAACTGAAGGACAGCAGGTGCACAGCATCAAGATCAACTGCTACTGAATACAATGTCACTCTAATAGTCAAACTATGATAAGAGAAACCCTTCATTTCCAAATAATTTTACAAAATGTTACTTCACGTACCAATATCTGTGTTCACTACCGACACAATGTGGGACATTGAGCCATGTTTCATACTGCATGGATGACTCCCGATCAGCAATGGACATAAACGGACACACTCCAATGGGCACAAATCGGTCTGGCTTCTCATACAAATAATCACAGTTTGTGACCTAAGAGTACAAGCGTTGAACTTGAATGACCCCTACTTGTTATAGCATGACGTTGTGTGCATAACAGCATCTAAACATGACACAGCAACACCCACTTCATACAAAATTTAAGACCGTTCTAACTTTGGACCTAAAAAGTACAACCTTATCCCACAAACTCTGCAGGCTAAAATCAGAAGTGTCAGCTCCTTGTGGCAGCTGACTCTGAATAAGAACTTGCATATGTACTGCCTCCAGTGCTCTAACAGAAAAATAAAGTCTCCCTCATCCCATCAGTGGTGGAATCAAATAAGGAAGTCAATCAATACTGAACTCTGTGAACTAGAACTAGCTCACAAACAATGTTCTGAATGAGCGAAATAGTCAAAACAGGGACATTATGAGGTTTTGGAAAAACGCTTCCCCACTTAGGCCTCAAATAAATATTTCTTTGAGGCCTAAGTGGGGTGCGTTTTTCCAAAACCTCATAATGTCCCTGTTTTGACTAGTCCCCTCTTTCCATCTAGAAGCATTCCGTACCTCAGATGTTGTTTCATCACCATCTGTTGTCAATGTTGCGTTGTTCTTAGAGTACTTGAAGTGTGATGTATTTCACATGACCACCAGGTCTTCACTTCATACAATGCTTGGCTATGCAGTCCTGCATATTACCGGCAACAATTGGGCATCTCATATTAGCATGCCTCTGTTTGTGTGTGGGTATTAGGTGATCTACTAGCTTCGTCGAAGCATTATTTTTTCCATGGGACTGATACCGATTCACCTTGCCATGAATTTGTTTCAGTGTAAATTTGCATACCTGCTGCTGTGTCATCTTGCTCTTTGACACAAAATCTGTTGCAGTGATCCTGTGTCATTTGAACTGCTATTGTAGAACTTCCTAAATATCTTTCGCTAATGGTATTTGCTTGTTGCTGCAGGGAGTGTATATTTAAGGCATGTTCATATATTTTGCAAATTTTAGAAGGCCTTGTTTGACAGATAATTCTGTGTGCCTTTCAATGCCTTGACGGCCTTCATGTCCACCAGTCTACAGGGCGTTAATATGTTGCAAGCATGTCATCATCTTGTCATTTAAAAACGTAATGCTCTCTACAGTGATAGACAGGTCTTGTGCAAAGTACCACAACGTTCGAAAACATTTTTTTGTTTGGATGACGTTGCTTGTTCAGAGGTAGATCGAGGGCATCAAATTATATTGTGTTGCTATTTGTGTTCCTTCCATAGTTTGTGAATACGTTTGAATTTATATTCCTGTAATCTTGGGTCTTGAAGTCATTATGGATATTTTATTGATGTGTATGCCCAGGGACACCTGAGGAGTTACATCAATTGACAACTTTTAACCCACTCTTCATTCATAATGCAATGCTTACTTCTCTCCTAGTGCCTTCTTCAAGAGCCCCTAAAATGCACCCTTGGATCAACCCAGAGATACACAACCTGAAACCATTATGTGCGCTAGTTTTTGCAGATGGAGAAAAACAAAAGCACCTTTTTAGGTCTCGCCTGACATTAGCAGCGCCCATGCGCTGATCTCACCATACGAGGGCTTCTTGGAATCAATACGGTTCCAGAACTCGTGTCTGCTCCGCCTGCAATTTTCATTGGCGCGCGTCGTTTGGCATCATGGATTATGCTGAACGTAGTGTGATGATTGCACTGGAGGCTTTTTAGTCCCTCCTGGTTGCCACCCTCTTTTGGCCCCGCCCCCCGGGACTGGATCTTTTACTGGCGGCGTGACACTCTCTCCTTCATTAGTCGGTGCAGGCACTTTGTGTTCGAGGCATATGAGCTGCAGATCACACACTAGGACAGTAGATCGCCATCTGGTGTTGGGCTCGGATGCTTGCAGGTTGTTGTCTTCGGAAGAAGTCTTCGTGGTCAAGAGATAGGTGACTCCTCCCTTGGATGACAGTGCGCATGGGCATCAACTCCATCGCTAGATTGTTTTTTTCCGCCATTGGGTTCGGATGCAACTTTTCCGCTCCGGTTGGAAATCTCAATTCCAAGCTTTTCGAAGCGCAAAACTTCCACAAAACCATCGAAGCACCTTCATCCTCGACATCGATTTCATCGGCTCGATTCCGGATGTCGACGCGGGCCACTGGGCCTATCCACGCCGTGAGGCCTACGGCTCATGGAAAGGACGCCTTTCAAAAAATGCCCCCAGTGTGGAGCAAAATTTCCGCACAGTGACCACCACAAAGTCTGCAACCTGTGCCTATCACCTGAGCACGACGAGTCCAGCTGTCCAGCCTGCGCATCCTTTCGATCCAAAAAGACCATTCGAGATCGAAGGACTCGACGACACATCATGGCACAGACACCAGCTCCGGAACCGGAGGACATCTTTGATGAGGGCCCCGATGTCCCAGAAGAAGATTCCGAGGATCTACAAATCATCTCTGAAGCAGACAACTCACACTATCCCATCACTCCTGGGCAACGTGTGAGTACTACTGCCCCTGCCCCAACCCCTCAAAAACCAAAGGCATTGGTCAAGACTTCGCCTGCTGGCCCCAGTCGAGACCAAAAACATCCTTCAGAAGCCCCGCCTCCGGGCTCGGCTCCAAAGAAACACAAGCCTTCTGGTAGCTCGGGGCCGAGCAAACCGCATGTCATTGTTACACCGGCACCGAAGTCAAAAGACCACTCGGCACCGAAATCGGCTCCGACGCCTTCGGCCTCAAACGCCAAGGCCAATAGATAAACCGGCACTGAAGGTTCCCAAGCCTAAAGATACAGCTTCGGCTCAGAAACCATCATCAGCACCGAAACAAACGGCTAAGGACTCTCATACAACTCCTAAAGCCAAAAACTCCACCGATCAGCCAAAACCTCGCTCTGAACCGAAAAAATCATCACCAAAAAGTGTTCCCAAGGAACAAGAACTTTTTCACCCAGATCCCATCGATCCAAGGCCGAAAAAGATTTATATTAACCCAAAGACTGGACATGTCACTGCTGTGCCATGTAAAAAACGGAAACTGGACACATCACCTGCCCCAGTTCCTGTAAACAGGAAGGACTCTGCAACATCGCCTATGCCCCCTTCCTCTCCTGTAATGCCATCTAACCCACCTCCTCTGCCTACACCACCCTTACCTATACCTTCTCCATCACATACACCACCTCCACAGGATGATGATGATGACCTAGGGGGTGGGGGTGACCCTAATGACCCGTTCACGGATCCAGATACCTCACCACTTGATGATTGGGCATTCCCTCTCCCAACAGACATGCCTGAACCTCAGCCATATCCCTCCAAACCATCTCCTCAAGACGATCACCTGGGGTTTGGCCAATTATTAAATAGAGCGGCAATTTACCACGCCGTCACAATGCACTCAGACGCACCAGAGGAAGACTTCCTCCTAGATACTTTTGAACAATCCCAAAAGTCTGTACAAATCCTACCTCTGATCAAAGGAGTCATAAAGCACGCCCCAAGGTATTTAAAGACCCCGTCCGTGCCAGGGTTCTTAACCCTAGAATAGAAAAGAAATATAGGCCTGCCCCTGAAGATCCTAATTACATCAAAGGACAGCTCCCTTTGGATTCTTTGGTCGTTTCCAACGCTAAGAAACGCGCCAAGAAACTGCTAGAAGCCTCTGGCAAAAGAGTAGCAGCACAAGCCGCTAATCATTGGCGTATTGCTAACACCCAAGCCCTACTAGCACGCTATGACAGGGCACACTACGACCAGTTAGAGAATCTATTACAACATCTGCCAGAACAGTATAAAACTCAGGCAAATGAACATATCCAGGAGGGAAAGCTTATTTCAAATGCGTCAATTAAATGTGCGCTTGACGCCGCAGACACCGCCTCTAGAGCAATTAATACCAGTGTGCTCCTTAGACGACATGCCTGGCTACGCATTTCAGGCTTTAAGCTGGAGGTACAAACTACCATATTTAGTCAGCCATTCAACCAAGAACAGCTATTTGGGCCAGCAGTAGACACTGCCCTTGAAAAAATGAAAAAGGACACCGAGACTGCTAAGTCCATGGGAGCATTACAGTCTCCACAAGCACGTGGCTCCTTTCGGCGCTCCTTCTACAGAGGAGCCTCCAAAAATATTGGCGTGGACACCTCATCCTCATTCAAAGCCACTACACAAACATCCCCCAGTAGAGGATATTTTAGAGGAGGATACAGAGGAAACAACAACAAGGGGCGAGGTCGAGGTAATAACACTCGTACCTCCCCTGCCACAAAAGAGTGACTTTCCTTCACTCCCCCCAGACCATTCCACTCCAGTCGGGGGCAGACTAACACAGTTCCTACCTGTCTGGAACTCCATCACAACAGACAAGTGGGTAAGACAAATTATCCAGTATGGTTACTGTCTGGAACTCACAACTACCCCCTCCACATATACCACCCAAACAGCGTTCAATGTCACCAGACCATCTTGCGCTCCTCAAACAAGAGGTTCTCTCATTGCTCCAAAAACACGCAATAGAGCCAGTTCCCTTAGAACATCAGGGTACAGGGGTATACTCACTCTACTTCCTAATCCCCAAGAAGGATGGGACTCTAAGACCAATACTCGACTTCAAACCCCTAAATCTGTATATACACTCAGATCATTTCCATATGATCACTCTTCAACAAGTGCTCCCGCTACTGCAACAAGGCGATTTCCTTGCCAAACTGGATCTCAAGGACGCCTGCTTCCACATTTCCATACATCCTACCCACAGGAAGTATTTAAGGTTTGTGGTGGATGGACAACACTACCAGTTCACAGTCCTTCCATTCGGGGTAACAACTGCACCCAGAGTATTCACACAATGTCTGGCAGTAGTAGCAGCACATCTCAGAAGACAACAAATTCATGTCTTCTCGTATCTAGACGACTGGCTAATAAAAGCCAAGTCATTCAACACATGTGTTCTACACACTCACCAAAACATTCCAAATCTTACACAACTTGGGGTTCACAATCCACTATCCCTAGTCTCATCGCCAACCCTCTCATAAACACCAGTATCTAGGAGCCACCCTAAACACCCCCACAGCCCTAGCATATCCCAGCCCAGCCAGGATAGCCAATATACAAGCTCTTATCAGTGTTCCATATCAATTACCTGGAACTGCTAGCAGTGTTCCTAGCACTAAAATCATTCCAACTACATCTCCAGAACAAAACTGTCCTCATCCAGACAGACAACATGACAGCCATGTATTACATACAAAAACAAGGAGGCACACATTCTCTCCAGCTGTCCCAGCTCGCACAGAACATTTGGAGATGGGCCATTCCTCAAAAAATATACCTACTTGCAGAACACCTTCCAGGGGTTCACAATCAAACTGCCATCTGTTAAGTTGACAAACACAACAGATCCACGAATGGGAACTACATCCCCAAGTCCTACTTCCCTTTTTCAAACAATGGGGCCAACCAAAATACCCAACCTTCGCCGCCAGGTTTCCTCACCCGGAGTCAAAGGGCAGTGTGATATGGATGAACTGGTCAGGCAGATTTGTGTACGCTTTTCCGCCTCTCCCACTCATTTCATTAGTGGTACGCAAGCTCAGGCAACAGTATCTCAAACTGATCCTAGTAGCTCCCACATGGGCATGCCAGCCGTGGTTCCCAACACTACTGGAACTCTCTCTAGTTCCACACCAAAAACTGCATCTCTCCCCATCCTTATTAACCCACAACCATGGAGAAATCAGACACCCAGATCCAGGTCAACTGAATCTGGCGATCTGGCTCCTGAAGTCCTAGAGTTCGGTTACCTCAACCTGCCACCAGACTGCATGAACATTATAAAAGAAGCCAGAAGACCTACCACTAGAGCTTGCTATGCTGCAAAATGGAAAAGATTTGCCATTTACTGGACTAACAATCATATACACCCACTGGATGCATCCATCCAAGACATCATTTACTACTTACTACACTTGCAAAGATGTAATTTGGCATACTCATCCATACGTCTCCACCTAGCAGCACTAGCAGCCTACTTACAAAATCGACAACACTTGTCACTCTTTAGAGTCCCTGCGATCAAAGCCTTCATGGAAGGACTTAAAAGGATTATTCCTCCCAGATTACCACCCTCTCCAGTGTGGAATCTAAACATTGTTCTTACTAGGCTCATGGGACCCCCATTTGAACCTCTGCATAAATGCGAACTACAGTTCCTCACATGGAAAGTGGCTTTTCTTATCGCTATCACATCCCTCAGAAGGGTAAGTGAAATCCAGGCTTTAACCATACAAGAACCATTCTTACAATTACACCGTAACAAAGTGGTTCTTAGGACAAATCCGAAATTCCTTCCAAAAGTCATATCTCCGTTCCATCTTAACCAATCGGTAAAGTTACCAGTGTTCTCCCCAAACCCAGACTCAGTAGCTGAAAGCTCTTCATACCTTAGACGTTAAAAGAGCCCTTCTTTACTACATTAACAGAACCAAATCATTCCGCAAAACAAAACAATTGTTTGTAGCTTTCTCTCCACCACATAAAGGCAACCCCATTTCCAAATCTGGGATAGCTAGGTGAATAGTTAAATGTATCCAAATGTGCTACCACAAAGCTAAACGCACACTAACAGTTCCCCCTAGCGCGCATTCCACACGCAAACTAGGGGCTTCCATGGCATTCCTTGGAAACATTCCCTTAGAAGATATTTGTAAGGCAGCCACATGGTCTACAACACACACCTTCACTAAACACTATTGTGTTGACGTGCAAGCAAAGCAACAAGCTGCTGTGGGACAGGCTGTCCTTAAACTTTATTTCAAACTGCTGCAACCGATACAGGTGACCACCGCTAGGGGATATACTGCTATATACTCTATCCAAGTGTGTGATCTGCAGCTCATATGCCTCGAACGGAATATGCTACTTACCAGTATGCATCTGTTCTTGGCATGTAGAGCTGCAGAACCACACACGCCCACCCACCTCCCCGGGACCTGTATCTGTTCCAGCATTGTCTTACTTAGACATCACCCATGGACATCTCTCTCTTCTACAAACGCCATCATTTCCCAATCAGTGCGAAAAACAATCTAACGATGGAGTTGATGCCAATGCGCACTGTCGTCCAAGGGAGGAGTCGCCTATCTCGTGACCACGAAGACTTCTTCTGAAGACAACAACAACCGGCAAGCATCTGAGCCCAACACCAGATGGCGATCAAGAACAGATGCATACTGGTAAGTAGCATATTCCTTTTTCATTAAGGAGGAAGTCTTTCCGCAATGGCGACAGCTTGTTTATCTTTGCATTGCGCTTTCACTTACAGTGAAAGCGCAATGCAAATGTAAACAAGTGGTTGCCTTTGCGCAATGTCGAGAGCTTGTTTTATTTAAATTCCTACCGCGGCGTTCACTTCAGTGTATCGACACCTTTACGTCCTTTCCGCAATGGCGACAGTTTGTTTATTTTTGCATCACGCAATGCAAAAATAAACAAGCTGTCGCCATTGCTGAAAAGGCTTTCTCCTTAATGAAAAAACTGCCTGGCCACCACCTCTCCTCCCCTACAACAGCTGATCTACTGTTTTGCGGACCGCAGGAGAATCCGAGTGTCCTCCTGAATGCGGACACGAGCAGCCACAATCAAACTGCCTCGATAGACTGCCTTGTTCTAGTGGTAGTATCTGCGCGGCACTCTGTACAATATTTTCTATCTTTATTGTGACGCTCTTTGCAACTTTCGTGCATGAACCCAAGTCTGACAGCATTCCACCAGACTTGGTACATAATGTGAATTGTTCCCTCGTCTCCACAGATGCGTTGGTGCCCGATCGGCTGGTGCGTTTCTGCAGTCTGTACCCGCAAGCATCGAGATATTTTGCAAATGGCTGGTGTTGGCATGTTCACTTGCATACAACAGTACAGTGCCCGGGTGGTTACTGCATGTCTGCACCACAGACTTTGATGCAGTTAGGCTGTGCCAGGTTTATTTGTGTTACGGCTCGTGGGCATATCTACAACCTAGTCTAGGAGGCCTCCGTACGTATAGTATGGAAGGTTTATGTTTGCGTGATCGCGCAAGCGGGCACGGTGCTCCGTTGTTTGGGTGGTGCACTTGTGCCGCCCAGAGTAGGGCCACGTATAAGGTTCTTAATGCAGTGTAGGTTGGCATGACACATATTTAGGCAGAACTGAGCAAGCGTCGTGGGGAGCTTCATGCCGCCTAGAAGCCACAAGCATCTATTTATTGTGCTGGGGTGCTATTTGCGTGCTCGCATGCTGACAGACGGTACAAAAGGGGGTGGTGATGGACGGAGCATCAGAACCAATCAAACACACCCAGTCAACAGATCTGGGTTTGATCCATCACCGTTCTTTAGCTCACTCCACCACCCCAGTTCAGACATGGCCATATGCAAATCAGTCTGACCCTGTGCCTCATGGGAACAGTCCGCCCGAACTGCCAAGCCATGCCTTCGCTGGGCCGGAAACAAGCATCCTGGGACCGGTTTCTGGCTAATCAGCTGTCATCAGCCAGGCTAGCTTGAATCCAGTGGCAAAGTGAGCAGTGTTGAAAGCCAGATAGTCAATCCACAACCCAGCGAGGCACACAGGATGGCTAAGCAAGAAAATACCTACTTTCTAAAAGTGGTATTTTCAAACACAGAACATAAAAATCATCTTTACTATAAGATGCATTGCTACATTCTGAGTTCAGGTATATTAAAAACTCAATTTCTTTATCTTGTCCCAATGGGAAGATATACTCATAAAATGTTACCCAGTACTTCCCATTCTATCCTATGGGACATATAGTCTTTCAATAGTGAAAAACGAAATATACTGTATTTCACTATCAGGACATCTCACACACACCCGTACATGTCCTACCTTTTTAAATACACTGCACCCTGCTGATAGGCATACCTTGGGCCTGCCTTAGGGGTGACTCACGTAATAAAAGGGAAGGATAGGGCTTCCCTTTTATTACATCCCCCCCCAATCTGACAGCATGTGGTTCATTCAGGCACACTTAATTATTTATTAGTTATTGTGTCACTATATGGGAGGAATTCACAAAGTCTAACTGTCGGATACATCCATTGATGTGACTGAAGACAGGCTGCAGGCACAGAAGTGCCAACTAAGGGCAGGAAAATGGCAATTTTCTGGATGTGGCATTTTCAACATGGTAATTAAAAATTCGAATTCACCATTAAAAGGAGTTTTTATTACATTTTCATAAATTCCAAACCTAAACTAGCTACCTGGACCCAATCAAAAGTTAGCACTTCTTAAATATAATAATGCAACCCACTGTTATCCTATAGGACAAGGAGGCCGCACTGTGAAGAATGGATTTTGGAGTTTGTCACTACCAGAACATGTAAAACTTTATGGTACATGTCCAACCTTATAATTACAATGCACCATGTCCTATGGGCTATCTAGGGCCTACCTTAGGAGTGACGTATATGCAATAAAAGGGGAGCTTGAAGCTTGGCAAGGGGGTTACATTGCCAAGTCGAATTGGCAGGTTATCACTGCATGCAGGCTGCAATAGCAGGCCAGGGACATGTTTTAAGGTGCTACTTAAGTAGGTGGCACAATAAGTGCTGCAGGCCCACTAGTAGTGTTTAGTTTACAAACCTTGGTTATATGGTATAGCACTCTACAAGGGACTTACAAGTAAATTAAATGTGCCAATCAAACCATGTTTTGGGGATTGAGCACCAGTACTTAAGCACTGGTTAGCAGTGGTAAAGGGCACAGAGTCCTAAGGATAGTACCAAATTCAGCAAAAAGCGGAGGGAAAAAAGCAGAAAGGTTTGGGGGTGACCCTGTGGAGAGGGCCAGGTCCAACACTCCTGCTATCTTATAAAATGTAATTTCCGAACTCGCCAAATCATTATTTAATTTCTTCCAGTCACTAACTACAGGTGCATTGTTATTTCTTCAATTTCATTATGATCAATTTCCTAGATACTTCCTAAATAAATAATGTTATCAATTGGATTGCATTCAGATTTAAAATATAGCAGGCAACCTCATTAAAGCTTTTTTCTTTTTCGATCTCCACATACATGTTGGTTATATTTGATAAAAACACTTGAATAGCCAACCATAATTTCAGCATCTGACCACAATCAGTAAACGAATGTTCCCAGGTTCCTGTTTCATTACACAGTAGACATCGTAAGGTAGCCTTTGGGTACCAAGAATTGATCTTTATCAGTGTGTAATTCAGCCTGAATAAAGAGAAATATTTAAAGTTTGAAGAATTGCCCCCCCCCCCCATCCCCTACCCCTAGTGTTAGGCTATGAATTTTGTAACACCTTTGAATTAATTCTTCATCAGACACTGCACACATTCATTTTTCCTTTATTTCATTACATTCAAGATCCCATACACCGAAGAAATCTGCCCTTCTGCTACTCCACCTGGTTGCAAATATTCCCATATTTATGTTTGCCAATCCTTCAATTAAAAATAGTTTTTAAAAGTACCTCTGGATGCCAATTTATATTGATCTTCCAATTGTGAGTAGGAGTTGAAGTAAGTTCCTTCAAAAGGCTTTTCCACACATTGCATTTAGAGGTCCATAGAAATCGTCTTCTTGTAGTCCTAACTAATGTTGGGATTGTCCCAGATGGAAGGAAGTTGGTGCATGACTGTTAGGGATTCTGTGAGTGTCTTTTGAAAACCCATTAATTCAAATATAGTTTTGAATTAATCTGTATGTTGGTTTTTTTAAGTAATTGGAGAGACAAAATTCTAAGCGAAATCTTTCTTTCCCTCCAGTTATCACCACTAGCAACCTGCTGTCCCATATTTTGTCACTATCTGGAGCCATTAATCATTTAATATATTGCATTGTACCTGCAATTAAATATTTCTCTATATCCAGCACTTAACAATGTAGGGGATAGCTTTTTAAGATTTATTTTTCTCTACTTAAGAGTCTAAACAAATCTAAATATTATTTTCTTTAGATCCTCAAATAATTTCCTAGTTAGCTTACATGGAATTGTCTGGAATAAAAATAAGCATTGGGGCGAATGATCCTCTTAATTAGATTTAATAATCCTACTAGCAAGAATGCTTTATGATCCCATTTTTGCAGTTGACCACATATTAAGTATTGTTTTGATTAGGAGTACATAATTCAAATCATACAAGGTATTCACATCATCTGTAACTTAAATTTGTAGGTATCACACTTAATAATCCTGATGTTCTTAAGAAGTATAGGTAAATTCTCACTCCTCTTTCCGGCTAAATTCTGTTACATTTTTTAATGGTTTATTTTACGTCTAGAAACTTTAAAAATCACAATGCTCTTAAATATCCAGCCTGCCTCATCTCAGTCATGTTTTAGGTATACAACCGCAACAGTATACAGTTGAAGCTTGCGTTTACTGGAAGGCAAATTGATACATCTGCTCCGAGTGTAATTTTGCCGCAAAGGTTTGCTATCTAATGCAAATAATTGGGGCGACACTATGCACCTCTGTCTTGCTCCATGGGGGTCACTTTCGATACTCTATCATGCTGTTCATTTTAAGATGAATCTTAGCTCCAGGTTTACTAGTGATGTTAGCCTGATGAACTGGTTATATATATATATTTATTTTCTTAAAAGCGTCCCATATGATGTTCCTGTTCACCAGGTCACATGATTTTCCTACATCTGAAAAGGCACTTAACCCGGGTATATTTTGTTCTTGTAGATCAGAGTTAACTTCTATTAAGAAATATGTCAAGCAACTACAAATACATCTTAACTCCAACTCTTAATTTGTGATTGTTGTGGAGTACAAGATGTTCTCTCTATCGTGACTACTGTAATCCTTATATCACTTGAAAGTCACTTTACCACTACATGCCTGAGGTCAGGAAATCTTTTGATTTCCAGAACCCCTTCACTTTTCGCTCACTATGTTACTGTATGCTTTCTTATGTTTATTGAATAAGTAAATAAATGCAATAAGTTCCATTGGGATATTAGTACACCCGACGCTGATTGCAGTTTTGTGGTTATGGTTTTATATTTCCCATGATGGGGACCGTTGTCTCTAATGATACATGCGTATCAGCAGATTCCATTTTAGAAAGGGTCAAATTTAAATCTCCACCTATAATTTGATTTGCAGGGTACTTAGTTAAGGCTTTTTTAAGTTCTGTCAGTGCCTTAGAGTCATTACACGGGGAGCCGTGATAGGAAACTAAAGTAAGAGGTCCATCTGCTACCCACATTTGCACAGTTAACCATCTCCCTTGTTTATCTCCTTTGTGTTTAATAATTTGCAAGTTGTTCGAACCACGAAAATATTAGCAGTACCGTTCTGAGCTGCAATGGTGCATGAGGAAAACAGTACCTGAAATTCATGATATTTCTTTTTCCAGTACAATTTCAGAACTCTTTCCTGTATTAGATTTGTTTCTTGTCGCATAATGACATGTACCTTCATGTCTCTCAAAAAGACAATTATTTTGACCTCCTTTACTGGGATTCACATTAATGCCAAAAATCAACATCATAATTTTAATCTAAGATAGATTCTTATATGGCAGACTCCCTTGTTGTTTTTCCCCACTATACCTCCCACTTCCCCTCCTTCCTGTCCCACATCTCTCCAACTCCCTACCTTCATGACACGACCGTCGTACACAGAGACTGGTCATGGCTGAGCACCTCCTATCCCTTTATACTGGTAGGACGGCAGAGTTTAGCATTCCATAATTATGCTAGCAATGTTTTGTGTCTAGATGATGACACCTCCTTTCTTGCTTTAATTTTCACCAGTCATAGTTCATCCCTACTTCTTTAAATTCTTCAAAGAAAATCCCCTTTACTTCTTTTTCAGATTATCCAATAAGTTTTGTTATTCTTATGTGCTCCCCCCCATAAGTTCTCATAGCTCCTCTTGTGAAGCCTACTGTGGGTATTTCTGACTGTGGGTATTAATCCCCAAACTCGGTCCCAATCCTCTATCGCTGCCTTTTTATTGTTATTAATTTCTAAGTTCTATTTCACCAGTAGCAACTATAAGGAGCTGTAGAGTCTACCAAAAATTAGCGAAATACAGGTTTATGATAAACTTGAAACCCGTCTTTATCTAAGCTATTTAAGTCAGTCTTATACGACACCTTACCCAGTAGTCACTTTTCCCTGATATTGTTGTCATTAGTTAGTAGCTGTGTAGCTGATACAATGTTTCAAAGTCTGCTGCCATCAGTTCCAGAACCTGGGAGTCTGATTCTTTGTCATTCCCAGGTTGCACCGTAGCACACACTATGGCAGCACACTCTTCCCTCAGGAGAGGAATATGTAGCATAATATATGTTATTGGCTTGCAAAGACTGTAAACTTACATTAATATGTAAAAATAATTTGTTTAGAATCCCAGTATTGAGCATTCCTCTTCTATTCTCTATATTCTATTTTTTTTTTTGGTCTCTTACTTTGGTCCCATGATTGGATCTATCCGGCCAATCATTTCATGTACGTTAGATTTTTTGTGTTTGTACTCCTTTGTTCAAGTTTCACTCTGGTTTTCATCGTTAACAATGCATCAAATGTATTCATGCCTTTTCAGCATCCAACTTCATATACCCTCTATACTGTCTACCTCCCGGACTCCTCAGGTGTGTTGTAGCCTCCATGACAATCCCAAGCTCTTCCCCAATCACCTGATGGCCACCGCTGCCTCCTCCTCCATCATTTATACCATCAGTGGTGTTACGAAACTTGAGGGGGCCCGCCCTGCAAATTACATGGAGGGGGGCCCCCACAATTTTTGCTGAGGCCGCCCCCGCACCACGGGGCTTATACTATACCACTGTGTACCATGTTCCCTTTGTCTTGCAAGTATTTGTCTTGCTTAATGCATGGTTCTCTGAAGTCCTTTTTTCACCACACTCTATTTTATAACTTCCTCTAGTCTTCTTTTCCAGACATATTGATATAATTAATCGGCTAAAGTTCCTTGTGATTGCCAGGCATTGAGCTGCTTTCGAGGCTCTCCCATTGCGACTCCCTCCTCCATCTTGGACTTGGCATTTGGCTTCCCTGGGCAATCAGAGGCAAGGAGACCAATATTTTCTCACCCAGCCTTTGGAGATGGTCTCATCAGCGAGGTTCTTTCTCTGTGGTTTCTGTGTCATTTAATCAGCTTTTTCTGGTGAAACTCTGACAGCCGAGATCACAATCATTTTTCCATTTCCCCACAGGAGGCACCAGGAGTAGTTCAGTCACTTTAGCCAAAGTTTTGCTGCTAGCAGTTGTTAATTCCTGTATCTTAGTGGATCAATTGTTTTAGCCTGGAGATACTTTTTCAACTCCATTTTGAAAAGTCTCCGTTTGCCAAGAAATCCCACCCTCTTCTCTCACCGGAGCCACATGGCGATTCAGTGGCTCCAGCCACAGTTTTGCCATCGGCAGGAGGTAGCTACAGTGTCCAAGTGTATCAATGATTTCTTTTGCCGGCACTTCTCCATGCTTTTCCCTCAAAACAGGTAGCCACATAACTGTGTGCAATTTTTGGTTATTGAAGTAGTGCCATTTTCATGCACTTTTCACTGGTTATGCAATATATTTAAACCGTTGGCTCCTCTTTCTAGGCTCACGCCTCTAAAACATTTTTTTAACCATCTTTCTGCCACTATGGGTTAAACGGCGCTTAAAATATTCTATTTTATCCCCCTAACTCTAAATAGTTTTTGGGCAGTAAATCCTATTTGTATCCTGATTTGGGGATTATTGCATTTCTTTTACATTAAGTAGTTTATTTCAAATATATTTTTATTACTTTGTTATTTTCATTTGTCACTTGTTACAACATGTATGAACAGTTTTACTACATGCATGATGATCATGGCATTTCCAATCGCCTTTTGCTGTGTTAAGCTTGAATTCAGTCTATCTACCAACCTGCATTCCTGGGGAACTGTAGATAGATTGTGGTTCCCCTCTCTTCATAAATAGCCGGAGTCCTAGTGCTGTGCATGCGAGGTTCGCACATCTCCTCTAAGCTTCCATTAGCTATAAAGTAAAACTTTTTGCTGATTTCACTTGTTCTTTCAGAATATAGGGCCACATGTACAAAATTATGAAATGAGTTCCTAACTGCAATTTCCTGCGAATAGCAATTCGGAAATCGCTATTTCAAATGTATGAAACTCTATTGAGTTTAATTTGTGATTCCCAGTGGGTCGCAATCGACCGGCCTCCTTAATATTCACAAGGTAGGTCGCAATGTGTTACCCTTTGGGAATCGCCAAAAGCACAGGGATGGTGGCCTGCTGGGGACAGCACACCACCATGCAGGGGCGTTACTTCGGGGGGGAGATTGAGGTGTTACACCTCTAATAAATGCATTTTTTGATGAATAGTTGGGTACAGGTGCTTTCAGTCGGGTGTGGTGAGGAGTCTGTCGGATTTCACCAGGAATTTTTTACACTTGGACTAAAAATACACACACACACAAACGTTCCCTTTTTCTCTTTGAAAGAGAATGAAACATATTTTGGTTATTTCACAAAATAATGTGTTTTCTGTCACTAAGTACACCTACCAGTCCACATTTCTTTCACTTTCCACTGCCCTCTTATGCCCCCTTGTAAAATAAATTTTGACATTATGGGTTATATTAACTAAACTTTTGTGCTGTGGACACAAATCGATGCAAAATCCTTTTTTTTCCTATTTACTTTCCAGCGCAACACTTGTTTTGCACTGGAAATTCACTAGAGAGTAATATGAAAAATTCCATAGCGCTGCTTTGCATTAGTTGGTGCCAAAGGGTGTTCCCTGAGTGGTGCATTGGTGTTCCCATGCAAAATGATTGTAAACCCTCTTTACTAAAAACAAAATGTAGAACGAGTTTTGCATCAAAACCGAACACCCACTTCAAATGGGAAATACTTGTATTTCTCCTTTCTTTTCCCACTTTGCATGTATGCTGTACTGTACAGTACACATGCAGAGTGGGGAAAGTTTTAAAGCATTGCATTTTGTACTTTCAAAACCTATGCTAGATTCACGCAGCCACCCTTGCACTATGGTGCAAAGGTGTCTGCGTGGGCGCGGCTTCCTGATTGTGCGCTTGCTCTAGAGAGAAGAAAGGAGAGTGCCATACACTGTAGATATGGCACTCTTGCGCTCTCCTTCGCACGCAGCATAGCATTTTTGGCTGCTGCGTTAGAATATGGTAAATAGACCCCTGTGTGCCAGCGTGATTGTTGGGGAATCTGAAGCTCACCCCCCCAATTGTAATGACCATGCCACCCTCCTGCTACTGTGTTTGCTTTTAAATTAAGCAATGTTTTTTTGTTTTTTCTTTTTAAATGCAGCCCGTTTTCCTAAAAGGAAAGCGGGATGCATTTCGTAAACAAAAATGAAATGTTTCAGTTTAATTGTTTGAGTAGACCACTGCCTGCTCTTGAAAAACGTTTTCACCTTTCACAAAGGGGTCCTCACCCCTTCCCGTTTGCTGCTGGGTTACCACCTACTTGAAGTAGGTGGAAAAATTACAGATGTTTTGCGACTGCATTTCGGTTTTAAAACATTCGTACATGTCACTGCGATTCGCTATCAGGAAAGGAAGCCTATAACACGCCCTTTCTAAATACCGAATCACAAAACCCAAATTGTGATTCTGTACATGCCGAAAAGCCTTTATGCGTTTGCTAATTGACCGTATTGTGACCAGTAGAAAGGTTTGTACTTGTAGCTCACTGTCGTGTAAGCCTTTGCTTCTAATCGGTTTCAGACTATTACATCTGCAAGAAAAAATACCTTCATAATGATCGTTTATAAAGCATGTAGGGTTGTGAACATTCTGTGGGATCCGTCGCAGTGCCTGTAACTAGCCGGGTAAGTTACAATAAATCTAAGTAATACATGATTGAAACCCTGAAGAGAAGTCTTAAGTGGCGGTTGATAAACAATTCACACAACATTTTGTTTTATTTTATGCCTTTGATTCATTCATTTGATTCATTGCTCGTCTCGTTATTGGAATTTCTTTTTGATTTAAGGCTGGCTGCTTTAGCGTTCCACACTTTGAGTTGTTTGTCAGTGGTACCAGGCGATAATTTTGCAGTGCTTTTGTCACAATTCAGAAGTAGTTAACAGTAATTTAAAAATTATACTGTTTTAGCCTATGAAATACAGTTTTGTATAGTGTGAGCTGCATTCTGTGGTTTCCCTCGAGCATAAATAGTCTTATTGATGACTTTCTTTTTTGCCATGAACACGCTAAGAATGTGATTTGCATTTTTGATATTAAGAGTTAATAGTTTTTGCAATGCTGCTTCTTCTGGCACTCACACAACGCGCGATTGAATTTGTAGAGCAGAGCTCCACACAGCCACGATGAGGGTAACTGTACAGTGACAATACTATCTGCAATTGCTCATTAATCAGAGAACGCAAAGTCTTCTTCCTATTGGTTGTTTGGGAATACTAGGATGTTAACTATCACAGTCTTTCTGAATGGTGCCGAACCTGCCCCTTTAGATATTTAATGAATGTCACGATGCTCGTAGTTTCTATATTGCCCTTTTGCCTTATGCCCTTAAACTACTGGCCCCTAACTTGTGCATTCCAGGTTAGAAACTAACAATAGTTTGCTTCAGCATACAGTGCACATATTCAGTGTTTTGAAGTGTGATAGACTGGGGATTGTGATTATTTGACTTGTTGTTTTTATGTTGGCAAGCGCAATTTTTAACTTCACTAATAACTTTGGCACCTTTTGAGGATTGGCCACTAAATCTGGTAGCCATAAACTCAGATCCATGTCTCAGATTTGCAGATTGGTCGGTGGGAAGGTAATTATTGTTTTGAGCCAGCCCACAAATAATAATTTCTCATTTAAATTGCACAGGAATTTCTGCTCTCAACTAGAGCAAATTTTACTGAGTTAAATAAGAAAACTTGGAATGAAGGTGGAACTATAGATAGACTATGGCTTTTCTATTCTGGTGCAGATCAGTCCAGCAGCTTTTGAGATCTCAGCATTTCATAGCGATGTTGGGAATGCTCAAAGGGTACATCTTTCTTTTGTTTGGAGTGTTAATCTGTTAATAATCCAGCTCTGCATCGACAGAGGATCTAAGGATGAAAAGTGTGTGTGTGTGTGTGTGTATATATATATATATATATATTCACTTAAAAAAACCATAGGTTTCACACATGTTATAGTTAGGTGGACATTTCACTCGTAAAAAACCAATGAAATTCCCCCGTTATAGTTAGGTCAGACTATAACTCGCGCGCCCGCAATCCTCTGCTCATGACGTCACATATTACATCACTCATGACATGGTCAGTGGCATCACTCATGACATCACTGATGACATCCCTGATGACATCATCCTTGTGATAGAGTGGCGGTCGCGCGAGTTATAGTTATTTACTTAATGTACTCTTCTATAATTTGAGTCCACATGCAGGGGTAAAGGTTAGTGCTGGACGCAGAGCAGTAATGTGTGACGCAGGAGCCAGAGCCGAGGTCAGCGCAGAGTCAGGAGCCACAAGACTTGTGTTTCAGTCTGCGTTGTGCACACTACCTTGATTTTGTGTCTCCTTACCCAGCGGTAAGGTTATCCGCTCCACCTCCCAAGAAGTCTGGATGTCTGGGAGGTCTTTGTCAGCTATGCTGTTGGCACCTATCCATCATTTTTAGTATACTTTAGTATGTTGCCCTAAGTGGGACGATTATGCCCAAGCGTGGGTTCCGTGCACACAGCGTCACTGTAACCAAGATTTACCCATTTGATGAGCCCATAACTAGGGAGAAACCAGTCCTGGGTTGCTTGTTTTCCGCCTCAGGGAGGACCTGGCTTGGCTGTTCGGGCTGAACTATTACGATTGGAGCAGGGTCAAGACTGATTTGCTGGGTCCCAACTGAGGTATCCTGGTGTGCAAAATAACAATGGATTGGGATGCAGCCTGAGTAATTACCAGTGGGTGAGATTACCTCAAGTATTCAGTCCATCACTCTTTGTGTATAATTTAGTTGGCACCTATTAGGCACCGACCACCGAGCCCTGCACACTCGTAGGAGAGTGGGAGTGCGAGAGGACCACAGCGCTACAGGAGACAGAGGCAGCACAGATGGCTGCCCAGTTTGTCGTTGAGTGCTGTGAGAAACCAGGCCCCAGGGTTCCGTTCAACTTTTTCAAGGAGTCGAGAGCTGAGGAGGACATCAGGGTTGGGGAGGACAGAGAGCCTCACGGTGATCCTGGTTGACGGGGGTGCTTGCAGGTTTGGGAAGCACTAGTGCAGCTTTGCCTGTACCTTGAATGCCAAGATTTATGAAATGTAAATGCACCAGCCCCGGCCATAATCCCAAGGCCTCTTAAGGTTTAAAGGTGAGCCACTGAGGTTGCATCTGGTTGTGTGAACAGGGCCAGCATTAGGGCGGTGCAACCGGTGCAGTCGCACCTGGCGCTGCCTTTGGTGGGGGGCGCTGTGTTAAAAAACAACTATTGGTTTCAAAGCATGTGATGTTCCTTGTGCATCCAGCACTTTTGAGGCAACTATAAAAATGTCAACATAACTGTGGTGATTAATGTTCCTACTGGCCGAGAAATGGACTTTTATCTAGTGGCAGTTTTGGCTCATCATAAAATAGTGTGGAGGGTTAATAATGTGCCCGCTGCAAAGAACGTGTACCATGCCGATAACAGAACTGAGTGCGGGTGAACTATGAGAAGCACTATAAAAACTAAATGTATTTCAGAGAGAGGCTATGGAGAGATGAGGGGCACTGTTGGTGAGTGGTAGTGAGGGAATTCATGGAGAAGGAAGTCATGCCCCCCACCCCCTGCAAGAAAACTGTAGCACTGGGCACCACCAGTTCTAAAGCCAGCCCTATGCATGGATCAAGGCGCAAGCAGCCACTGAGGCTCTAGAACAGGGAGGTGTTACGGTTTGTGACTTGCCTCTATTTCCAACAACCCCTACACTGGACTAAGCCCCTAGGTTAGTAAATGCCTGAAAATGTTCGAAAAGACTTGAATATCACACAATCCTGGTCAGTGTCCAGCCTGTAGTAGGCTCTCAGCTAAGGATCAGACAGCTGTCAGACAATTGTCTTATTAACTTGCTTTAATCTTCCCATGAAACACGAAGCAACCACTGTTGAGCGTTACACTACACAAAGTAGTATTCAGTTTGTTATGAGCCTTATTTGGGTGTACAGGCTCATTTTAAACTGTGGATTCTGGCTTCCTTCGAGGCTGGAATCGCTTAAGGAACCTGTTCAACTATGCAGAGATAAAATAAAAGCTTCATAAAAATGAGGGGTTCACTTGAAACAAGGAACTTTATAACGGCTAGCCAGCCAACTTGGCTGTGCATAAGCAGTAGGATACAGTAGTGAAATCCAAACCCAGATCAGGAGTCCGAAGACTGAGTGTGCTGTGGACAATTTTAAAACCAACTTATAACTGACTCTGATGTTTGAAAGCTATCATTTGGGAAACTGAGGCTTGGTGGAAAGTACATTAAGGTGCTTGAGATCAGGGGTGGGAAAAAGGTAAACCACCTGGAAAAAAGATCCAGAGAATCAAGAATAATTTAACAGCAATAAAGCAGCAAAAAAATCTAATCCCCTATGGTTTGAGAAAAGGGAAACCCAAACTTGACAAGTCAGCTAAGTGTGACAAGGTAACAAGATGGGCAAGTCTGACAAGACGTCCGACAAAACGCAAGGCCATTCGTTATTGTGCTAGACTGAGTTAACTCTGACACCACCAATAAAACCACTCTTATAATGTTAAAAAGTCCAAGAACGCCATCTACGTGGAAAGTATAATTAAATTATTGTATATTGATCCCATTGTCATTCCCTGGGTCAAACGTTGATGGACCCTGAAGATAACACTGTCGCAAAAGCATCCTCAGGGTGAGAATAAGCCATGGAAAAATTGAGGTGGAGCATCAGCTCACCATACTTGACTTCATGAATTCAATTAATAAAATTAGTAAAAGTAGCAAATAGAGAAGAGCTGTAAAGGCACGATCCCTGGATACAATCCAGGTACTCTCCTAAGTTACTGTAAATACACTTCAAATGCAGAATAATACCAACAGAAAGACCAAGAAGGAAGATCTACAGGTCTCGATAGATCCAAAGGCAGAGTGCACCGAGGGCCAAAAGTTGGACACGAATACAATTGATACAACCTTAAGATAGAGGGACTTAGAAAGAGCCCTGGGGTAAAAACAAAACAACTCAAATCATGGTTCATGCGGAAATACATCCTGAAATTTAAAGTCCCAGGTTATACTTTTAGGGGCAAGCACCCCAATCTGAAGGCATCTTGATGGCAAAAGAAAAGGTAATTGAGGCTCTGGGGTCCTACACAGAGGATGAGGAAACTGCCAGCCCCTGGATTGAAGAATTGCACACTGATATTATTAGATTTGAAGGAAGGCACAGCTACACAGCTCTGGTAGGAAGAACAGATATTTGCCCATGTACTCGAGAAATGCTGTTGAGGTCAGAAAGAAGAATATTAGAGCATCCAAATCATACAGACCCTTCAATTTGTGGATATATTTGCAGATTGGGACCAAAAGCATTTTTTAATCAAATTTAAAATTCTAACGATTTCAAGTGCAGCCCAGAGGCTTTGAAAAATCCTGTCACATGACATTTATCTTGTTGCGATTCTTCCTGACTAGGAACACACAATTGATTGGTCTAATACAATGTTTTTTTCCACTTGAGAATGGAAGTAGATAGAGTACTAAAATGCAAGGATAAAACAAGACAGTTAGGGTACGATATATATGAAATCCGTGATAATAGGAAGAATCCACAATAGGCCCAGACAGAGACAGTAGACACTGGTGGATACAATAGTCACGGGCCATGCAAAACCAAGGACGCTTACATCAAGATAAGATCCCAAGCTGGTGAACCAACAATCCCAACTAAAGCTGAAGCTGAGAGAAGGACAGAGTCTCTATTAAAATATGCTCTTTCAATAAAGGATAAGGATTGGAACTGGACTGCAGCAGCAATTAATCCTGGGACCTCGGTATCTAAACCCTATAGCTCCTGATGTTAAGTCACTTTGGCTTTTGTCCTGAAACTTTGCTGGTATCAAAAGGAATTGGAAATCATTAAATTCATAGTTGAAAGAAAATGAGAAAACGATTACAGCTTTGCCAGAAGCATGGGCAAGTCACAATGTGACACACAAAGATTATTTGATCTATAATGAGCACCATTGACAGGTAAACTTGGCCACCCAGCCGGATAAATGATCTTACTGGTAGCAGTTAAAATGGAGATCAAGAATGAGAGAATCTTAGCTAAATTTCAGATTTTATTACTGCATCGTTTTCCAGAATGAAGAAATGTAGTCTTAGCACTGGAAAAACGAACTCTGAAGCCCTAATTGTTATGAATGTATATCTCCCATCTAAAGAAGACCACGCTAAGATGCTAAAAGCCTTGGGCCAGATGTACAGACCTCTTTTAGCAGGTGGCAAACGGGAAATCGGCCTGTTGGTGAGCGCTAAATTGGTCTCTGCAATGTACAAACCCTATTTTGTGAGTTGCTAACCTCTTACCAACTCACAAAATCGGGTTTGCGACTTGCTATTTGGAAGGGTCGTGCCAATGGCGCCCCTTCGTAATAGCGAGTCACATTTCTATGCATGATTGTTATGCGTCCGCAATTGCGGTCGCAAAACACTTACAGTTTACTATCTACTTCAAGTAGGTGGTAAGCCACTCGCAAACTGGAAGGGGTCCCTAGGGGACCCCTTCACCTTTATGACTGGCAGCAAAAATATTTTTTAAGAGCAGGCAGTGGTGCCACAGAGCACTGCCTACTCTTAAAAAATGAAACAAACGTTTCATTTTTCTTTTTTAAATTCATCCTATTTTCCTTCAAGGAAAACTGGCTGCATTTAATTTAAAAAACTGCTTTTTTTAAAAGCAGTCACAGACTGCTGACCCCAGCAGGCCACAATCCATGTGAGTACTGGCCATTCCCAATGGAGTCGCACATTGCGACCTGCCTCATGAATATTAAGGAGGCAGGTCGTTTGCGACCCCTTTGGGAATTGCAAACCGTGTCTGTGACACTGTTGTACATTCCATTTTGCGACTCGCAAAATCGAATAGTCGTACATCTGGCTCCTTGTCCTTATAATCGGGCAAATAGAGAAAGGTAATTTCCTTCAGTTCCTATTCTACTTCTGGGTGATTTTAACTCAAAAATTCTGACATATATTAGAGTTCCCACTAGAAAATAAAAAAGGTATTGGTCAAATACTAGTTAGCTGCAAAGGAAATCCAATGGGAAAGAAACTTGATAGCACTTTAAAAAGTCAAATCTAAGTATAACAAAGGGTAGTATGAAGAGACCTGCCAGAAAGTAGGACATACGTGAACAGTAGGATATCCTCCCTCATCGATTACACAAAGTAAGAGAGTATTCAGGTAGTGACCACAAACCTTCTGTTAACATTGGGCTTCCTAGACAGTGCCAAAGAAACCTGGTTCAACATTCAACAAATTTGTTGCAAGGACCAAAGGAATGTAGTGTGAACCAGAAATTAAAAATCAGTAACAAGTTGATTCTAGATCACGGACAGCGATAATGCTCATACATTGCAAGAAAAATTGGAGTATGGGAAATTTACCCAGAGTATAAGCTATATCTCGGACAAAGAAAACCCAAACAAGAAAAAAGGCATCCCTGGATAAGATAAGGAGGGAATTACTCTGAACAGAAACATTTAAATTAGAGCAAAAATGTACAGATCTTTTGATAAAAACAGTATAAGAAACAATATCGGAGGAAGAAGGAAAAGAATTGGATGAAAGTCATACAGCCTGACTAGAAAACAGACAAGGTTTTTTGGGACCTAACCGGGAAGACTCTTGGAAGTGGGAAAAAAATGGAAGCAACTGTCTTTGAAGAGGAAGTTTAGGTGAAAAGTATTTTAAAGCTTTGCTGTGAAAAACAAAACGTAGACAACAGGGACCCATCTCTGGATATTGGAGCAAAAGTGATGTACCTGTTAACAGCACACAGGATCTTTTGATTCCAACTGCTAAAGAAATTGAAGTCTTAATTCGTAAGATAAAAAATTAAAGGGCACAAGGGTCAGATGGCCTACCTGCAAAAATATTAAAGACAAATCCTGCTGTATGGGCTCAAGTTTTTACCCCTCTTTATAAAGCAGTAGTCAATGCTTACAAGATCCTAGATACATGGAGAGGTAGCATAAGGGTCCCAATCTACAAAAAAAGTGCATGGTAATTGCGTGACAACTATCATATGATAGCCCTATACACCCCAAGCAAAATCTATGCAAACCACCTTCTAAAGCACTTGGAAGAGTAGGTGGCTAATGCTAATGTACTTCCAAAGAGTCCGCTGGGATTTAGGAAGAGCTGCTCTACAATTGATGAATGCTTCTTACTGAAGTTATAAGAGAAGAAGTATGCACTAAAAAAACAGCAACTCTACATTCCCTATATAGATCTAACCACTGCTTTTTATACCATCAATCGTTCCTGCCTTAGGAGACAAATGTAAAAATGTCCTCCTGGCCGTCTTGAAACTGATAAGTCAGTTGCTCAAAGGGTCTTGGATGCAAGTTGAGTTGGGCAGAAATGGGGCAATGTCTCTGAAAATTGAAACCCCTTGTAAGTAAACTGCTTCCCTACCCGCACAGCTCCACCTGGTAGCTGCTGCCCCCGACCCATGCTGGTCTGTGTTTAAGGCCCTCCCCCTCCCACAGGCACCCTTCCCCTCATCCCTGGTGGCCCAGTGGGGAGCTTCTCTGCTCTGCCTCTCTGCCTGTTTGTTTCCTCCCTTTCATTTTGCTTTTGCGCTTTTTTTGTGTTTTCACTTTTCTTCTCTCTTTACCCTTTGTGCACCTTTTTCCTTTCGTGTCCCTGCTGCTGCTTGTCCCTTGTGGCCACGCTTTCCCGCCTCTCAGCTGTCCAGCCCTCCCGTTCATACTGCTTATAGTGGCCACCGCACAGTGAAAGGAGCAGCCTCACTGACCTTGTCAGTAAACTGCTTCCCTTCATGCACAGCTCTGCCTGGTATCTGCTACATGTGACCCTTGCTGGTCTGTGTTCGAGGCCCTCCACCCACAGGCACCTGCCTGCGCCTCATCCCTGGTGGTCCAGTGGGGAGCTTCTCCGCTCTGCCATCTTTCTCTCTGCCTTCTGCCTTGCTTTATCCTTATTTTAATTTTGCTTTGCTTTTTTTCCACTGTTTTCACTTTTCTTCTCCCTTTCCTCTTTTTGTGCCATTTTCCCTCTGTGTGTCTGCCGCTGCTCATCCCTGTTCATCCCAGCTCGCTGGCGTGAAGCCCGTCTGTGCCTGGACCACGCACCTGTAGATGGCTCGAGAAGAGATGGAGGAGCAGCAAGACCCTGGAAGACCTCTCCGCCTTCAAGACCTCTGTCACCGCACACCACCTTCAAGACCACAGTCACCACACACCACCACCTCATTAGAAAAGAGAAAGCAGCCCTACAAGAAAGGATCAACGCCAGTGCACTCAATAGTAAAGAACTCTTAACTGTGGTCAAAGAATTTGCCAGACTTAGCACACAGACAACAGACATCCCACCCTCCTAAGCCCTCTGCAACAATTCTCAGCACCTTCTTCCCCCTCAAGATTAAGGAGATACACAAAAGCTTCGACAGCCTTGATACCAAAGACCGTCCCACAACCATCACACCCAACGACACTGAACCCCAACAGATCCTACTCATCTGGTCTGCTCTCACCACTTACGACACCCTCAAGATCATGAAGAGCATCCACCCGTGAGCACCCTCAGACCCCTGCCCGCATCAAATCTTCAACAAAGCTGGCACCACCAGTGCCCCGAACTCTTGTCGCGCCATCAACTGCTCCATCAACTCTGCCACTTTGGGGGTAGACTGGAAACTCCTTGCTCAAGAAACCATCTGCCGACCTGATGGACCTCAAGAACTTCAGACCCATCTCTCTTCTCCCCTACCCAGCCAAGGTCCTTGTGAAGCTCAACTCTCCCAGTTCATTGAAGTGAACCACATCCTTGACCTCTCCCAATCTGGCTTCCGAAGTAACCACAGCACCGAGACCACCCTTCATGCCACCACAGACAACATCAGAAGCCACTTTGACCGAGGCGAAACTACAGCCCTCATCCTCCTGGACCTCTCGGCCTCATTTGATACTGTCTCTCGCCGCACACTATGCACCGAAGATACCCAGCTTATTCTCTCCCTCACCAACGAACCCACAGTCACCAAAAACATCTTCCACAACAGGATGAAGGCTGTCACCACCTGGATAAAGACGGCTGCCACAAGCTCACCTCAGAGAAGACCGAAGTCCTTATCATGGGCTCCACCCCCTGTGCCTGGGATGACTACTGCTGGCCCACAGCACTTGAAATCCCCTTGCCCACACCCTCAGACCATGCACAAAAACTCTGCATCATCCTGGACTCCTTACTCACCATGAGCCGCCAAATCAATGCTGTCTCATTATCCTGCTCCTCACAGTACACCTGCTCCGAAAAATATTTAAGTATATCCCCACCGAGTCTAGAAAGACAGTCACCCACACACTCATCTACAGCAGAATAGACTACAGCAACGCACTCTACGACGGCATCATCCACAAACTCCTCAACAACTTGTAGAATATTCAGCACACCTCCTCCAGACTTATCATCAACATCCCTAGCCACAGCCCCATCACTGGACACCTGGTAGACCTCCACTGGCTCCAATTCAGCAATAGAATCACCCTCAAGCTCCTCACACCCACCTACAAAGCAGTACACAATGCAGGACCTGCGTATCTTTACCATCACCTCGCATTCCACGCACCCACCAGAGACCTCCCCTCCTCCCAATTAGCTCTGGCTACCATCCCACGTTGCCGCAAGACCATGGCCAGAGTAAGATCCTTTTCCTACCTTGCAGCAGAGACCTGGAACACCCACCCACTTCCACACCTCAGGCAATCACCATTGCTGCCTCAATTCAGGAAGTACCTCAAGACCTGGTTCTTCGACTGAACTACAACGCCTTTGATGGAACCGCAGCACATCCCACCTTCCCCTCAGCGCCTTGAGACCCTTACGGGTGAGTAGTTAGGCTTTACATGCCACCCGATTGATTGATCGAAACCCCAAATGAGTTAAGGCTAAGATGTATTTTGGCTCCCCTTTTATTTTCCATATATATATTTATCTGATGCTTCAGAAAGCCTGATGACTGCCCATTCATTTCCACCAAAAATAGGAGGAGAAACTATTTCACATTTATTTTACGCAGACAACAATATATTGATTAATGTTACTATGATATGTCTGCCAAGACAATTCAAGTACTGCTCTGAACGATCTAAAAAGAAATGTCTGGAAATAAAAACCATGAGTTTTTCTACATATTTTAAGGAAATCAGAAGTGGTAGATCAGTGGGCAGTTATTTGAGACAGTGACCAAATACAGGTACCTAGGGGAGCACTTTAAAAAAAATCCTAACTTTAAGAGCCGCATTGAGTTATTGCAGCAAAGAGGAAAACTGTTGCAGGAGGTCTGAGATGTTTGGACTATGAATTGGATCACAGGTCAGTGGCAGTGCTGAAAGAAACCTACAACATGAAAATTGCTATATTGTTGTTATATGGGAGTTGGATCCTGGAAGAGAGAGACAAAATGCATATCCAGACAGTGGAGATGAACATTTAGCAGAACTGTCTGGGCCTACCCGGAGGCTTGGCTAATTGTGCGTTTAGGTTGTACCATGGTCTCATAAACATAAGATAACACTGGTTTAGTATTACCACTGCTGCAGAGAGCTCACTAAAGCACACCAGTCTGGAAGCAAAGTAGCTTGGCTTGATAATCTACATAAGATAAAGGTGATTGTTGATCAAGTTGGTCTAGTGATACCAGGGGACCCCTTGGAAGTGTTTGATTAAAAGAATTGCTGAAATGTCTCAAAGGAGTACGCCATTAAAAATGACCTGGAAGATAGTAAAAAAAGAAAGCTACTATGTTAGTATATGGAATTTAGTGGTGATTTGTAATCTTATTTAAAAAATGTCAGACAGAAACATCAGAAGGTGAGTGAATAAGCTCAGTCACAGAACTATTCTTAGGACCATAAAACATCAGTAGGTAGGGACTGAGTTACCATTCCACCTCAGTACCATGAGCCAGAGCCCAACTAGCTGTAGTGTCTCACTTGCCCTCCCACTCATCACCAGAGAAACATGTGAATTGACATCCCAGAACAAAACACTCCTGACCCTCTCAGGGATCGCAGTGACAGGACACTTCCTTTTACTCACACACTCGTCCACAATATGATATAAAAGAGACACAGAGGAAGTCTGATATATTTATTTAAACTATCATGCACCGAAATGCAGTATACGTGCAACAATTGGAAAACAACTGCCTACCAAAAATACCCTCAGCATTGCCAATAAACGGTATTTATTTTTATTTATTTATTTTGGAGTTTTACATAGTGCTGGCAAGACCCGAGGGTAACAGAGAGCTTTACAACATGTAGCAGAGAAGCAATCAAACTTAAGAAGTGACCATAGTAGAGCATAGTGATTCATGATGAGTAAATTCCACACATATAGAGTGGCAAATCAGAAGTAATGATCCGTGACGTGCACAGATCAAACATAAAGAGTAACCGATAGAATCAATGATTCGAGACAACTCCAGATCGGTGAGGGGGAGCACTGGAGCGAGACGAGAGGTGAGCGAGGTATCTGTCCTCTAAATGGAGTGAATGTATACTGCAGTGTGTGGGATTCGATGTGGAGCGTCAGCTATCCATTCGGAAGAGTTCCGTTGAGGAAAAGGTC
The DNA here is from genome assembly GCF_964204655.1 of Triturus cristatus. NCBI lineage: Eukaryota > Metazoa > Chordata > Amphibia > Caudata > Salamandridae > Triturus > Triturus cristatus. The sequence goes on from NC_140593.1 coordinate 341,257,233, forward strand.
TTTGAGCTGGCTTTTAAATTTTGGAAAGGAGGGGTTAGTCCTGATATGAACTTGGATGGTGTTCCAAATTTTGGGCGCATTTCCAGAGAAGGAGCGTGATGAGGCTTTGTGTTTGTGAGTTTTTGGCGTGATGAGAAGTAGAGTATTAGTACCCCTTAGGTTCCTTGACTGACCGGCTTTGTTTAGTTTTGCGGCCAGGTATGCGGGTTTGCCGGTATGCAGGGCTTTGTGAGTGAGACAGGCTGTTCTGAAGCTGGCGCGCATTTCGGTTGGTATCCATTTTAGCTCTCTGAGAGCAGGAGTGATGTGTTCATATTTTTTTACTCCAGTGACCATCCTGGCTGCTGCATTTAGAGATGTTCTGAGGGGGCAAGGAGTGATTTTTCTGTGCCTGTGAGGGTTGCGTTTCTGTAGTCCAATACGAACAGAACTAATGAGGGTGGCTTGTTTGAGGTCATTGGGTGGGATGAATGGCTTTATTTTGTTGAGCTGTTTTAGGTTGATGTACGTGCTCTTGGCAGTATTTTTTATGTGTTTGGCCATGTCTAAATTAGGGTCCAGAGTGATTCGCAGTGATTTTACAGAGTCTGCTGGGATGAGGCTGCAGTTTAGAGCATCAAGGGTTTTTAGCCATTCTGTGACTAGTGGGGGTCTGTGCTTTGTTGGATATGACGAGTATTTCCGTTTTGTCCTGGTTTACTTTCAAGTGGCTGAGGGATAACCCGTGTTGGATTTCTTTCAGGGTGAGGTTTAGTCTTTGTATGTCTTAAATAGAGGAAGTTTCAAGGTACAAGGTAGATCTGGGTATCGTCTGCATATAGGTGGAAGGGGATGTTGGCTTTGTTGAGTATCTTGGTGAGTGGCTCCATGTAAATATTGAATAGTGCAAGGGAAAGAACTGACCCTTAAGGAACCCCCCTGTTTACGGTGAGCAAGTCTGACGTATTGTGTTTAATTTTTATTCTTTGGGTACGGTTCTACAGGAAGGAGGAGAACCACTGTATTACCACCTTGTCTGCTCCGATCCGTTCCCGTAGTACATTAATGAGCAGTTTGTGATCAACCGTGTCGAAGGTTGCAGATAAGTCCAGGAGGATGAGTAGACAGCATCGATCATTGTCAAGTGACTTGTGGATGTCATCTATGACATTCAGGATCGCTGTCTCAGTGCTGAAACCTTTTCTGAAGCCTGATTGTTGAGGCTCAAAGAAGTTGTTGCTTTCGATGTGTTGTTAATTGCAGAAGGACACATCTTTCAAAGATTTTTGCTAGAAAATGGAGATTAGATACAGGCCTGAAGTTGTTGAGATCATTGGGGTCGGAGCCTGTTTTTTTTTTTTTAGAAGTGGTGTGACTTGACCCATTTTGAGACAGTCAGGCATGACTCTGGTTCTTAGAGAGTTGTTTATAATCTTGGTCCACAGCGGGGTTAGGGTGAGATTGAGTTTCTTAGCTAGTTGTGCAGGGATAGGGTCCGAGAAGTGAGACGAGGGTTTGGAGCTGGTAATCAATTTAGAGATCTCTGTTTCTGAGATGGGGGCGAAGGATTTTCAGTTGATGGGGGTGGTAGCTGGGAGGTTTGAGGTCTTCTTCACAGGGTGGAGGGCTTGCGTTGGGTGCTTGGAGGTTGTTGTCCAAGGAGAGCTCAATCTTGTTGATCTTCTCATTGAAGAAGGTGGCAAAGTTGTTGCACAGTTCTGTGGAGGCTGTCACTGCGGAAGAGGGGGGCTTGGAGGTTTGTTGTCTGATTATATTAAAGAGTTCTTTGGGTCGATTTTTGGCATTGTTTAGTGCATCACAGAAGAAAGAGGTTTTCTCACTCTTGATGGGTTGTTTCTCCAGTCTTTCTGCAGCTCTTAGTTGTCTTCTTTGCAAGTTTAGATCTGTGTTGAACCAGGATATTATGGAAAGCCCGGGCTTATAAGACAGTATAGCCTAACTCTCCCCCCACGCCCCCCCCCCTACAGAAGCAAAACTGATTGTATAGCAAATGTCACTGGGTTTAGCATTCGACCCGGTACATTAGCATACACAGATGAATATATTACATTTCAGATACAGATGTGATCTTCTCTCAGGAAAAACCGGCCGATTTCTATCTGTTACAATGATGTGCATACCTATATGACAAGCTGCAAATGTTCATAAACAACAGCTGCATTACTGTGTTGTGTCTAGGTGCGCGTGCCTGACCAGAATATAATAACAAGGGACATTGTTGCTTGACCTTGTCTGCTGTTCAGACTAAATCCCAGGAAAGAACAGAACTAGAAAACAACTACAGGTTCTTTGTGAACGTGTAATGTGGCACAAAAGCAAACATGATTATGTAGTAAAGTATGCAGAGCTAATGCAGACTCTGTCATGCACAGTTCGGCTAAGATGAGAAAAACTACAATCGGCCCTGTATGGAACACATGACCCACTCCCCTTAGTCAGGAAGGATGCACTAAGGGAATGACAGCAATCAAAGTCAAAGTTGTTGTCCATATATCAATAGCTTTCACAGGCCAATAAATGACCATTTGATAACACAAATATTCAATCAATGTGTGCCAGAGGGATCCAGTATATCTGCGGCCATGTTGGAGGCAAAGGACTCCGTGATGGGGTCCGCGTCCACGTAGATAGCCAAGTTTGCGGCCCAGTTCATAAGTTCCAACGAACAGACATGATTCTTGGCTCCAATATATGCTAATACTATCACCGGACATCCTGCGTTGGTTTAAATGAAACTCTCATCAGCAATCACTATGCCGTTGCACAGGCACTCCCGTTAACCATTTGCTCCAGACTCAGATTTTGTAGAAGTTGCAAACACAAGGAACTGTCCTGATAATGGGCCACTAATGGACTCATCAGCAGTTCGACATTCAAGGCAGTCGGAGTCTGTAGAGCCAGGCAAATATCCAGTGGCCGTTGAAAGAGGCACCAGATGCAGTGAAATACAGGTGGCACGCAGGTAAAGTAAGCATGGTAGAAGGTTAAACACCAATCCACATCCAACAACTGCAGCAAAATCATGCCAAAGAGTTGAAGCATGCATTCGAGGTAATGCTGGAGCGATGCCAGGTCTGGGACGGCCGCAGAAGGAGCATCCATTGTGGAACATCAAATATTGAATAAGAATTCTGCAAATGAGTAACAGCTATACCAGGAACCCGCTGAAGAATCCCTGGAAAAAATAGTGTATAAAAGCCGGTATTGCTCCAAAGATAGTTTGGGAACAAGTGATGAGGTTGGAGCCTACAAGTTTAAAAAATATGCTACACCCACGATATTTTCGTAGCATTAAATATTTGATGAATCTGTTCCCCGAAATGCAGGGAAACATTGGTATTCAACAATGACTGTATTTCAACAGTAGTTCTAGCCACCTGCAATTTGAAGGTCTCTCGGGCAGATGTAAGAGCCACTTCTTGTTGAAACAATAATGCTTTGAGTCTGCTTAGTTTGTTGAAATCTGCCTTCAGAGTCGGAATGGAAGGCCAGAACGAGCTATCTACCACTACATGTGGAGGGGGAAACAGGACGTTGTTGAAATATGTGACTAACTGGGAAACTAACAATATATACGGAATGCCTGACCGCATACCACAATAGTCCTGATTATTAAGCATGAGATAGCTTCATTTGAAGGTATGGTTATGAAGGGAAGAATTGCAGGAACTGGTGTTCCTTTTAAATAACAACCCAAAGTAATTACTGAAACATTACAAGCGCGGTGAATTTTAACATGTTGACAAACAAGTGAATGTTATGTTATGTTAAAATGGATTTATAAAGCGCTCGTACACCAATTGGTTTATTGGCGCTGATACTAGGAGGTGCCAAACCGGAGCAGTTATTCGTAGGCCTGGATGAAAAGCCAAGTTTTAAGGGATTTCCTGAATCTCAGTAGATCAGTGCTTGACCTGATTTCCAGGGGGATGGAATTCCACAATCTGGGTGCCAGAGTTTCAAACCTGCAACCCCCTTGGTGCTTCAGCTTGAAAGTCGGGAAAGTCAGAAGTTGGAGACTGACCGAGCGGAGGTTGCGTGAGGGGTGTAGCATGAAAAAAGGCTGTTTATGAATTTGGGGCACCGGCCATTCAAGGATTTAAACACCAGGCAGCTGGTTTTGAAAGTGCAGCCTTGAGGAATAGGAAGTAAGTGCAGCTTCCTTAGGAGAGGGGAGGCATGTTGCCATCTCGGTTGTTTTTATTTGACTCAATCTTGCCGCTTGGCTCTGTACCAGCTATCACCGTTTTGTAAGGCAGAGTGGCATACCGAGGTAGATTGCATTGGCGTAGTCTAGTCGTGATAGGACCATGGCTATCACGACCTGTATCAGAGCTGCTTGGGTAATTAGCCTGCTTATCTTCCTAATTTTACACAGCTGAGAAAAGCAGATGGAGATCGCAGCACCAACATAAGTTTTTAAGAAAAGGTAATTGTTTATAGTGACCCCTAGGCTTTTTACTGAAGAGGAATGAATTGGGGGGGTCCTAAATCACTTGGTCAATAATGCGACCGCCACCCGTCAGGACTAGTTTTGTCTTGCCTGGATTTAATTTTAGGAGGTTGTGGTCCATCCAGTGACAAATGAACTGCATGGTAGACTGAAACTCAGATATTGATTAGGGAGAGTTGTCAATTGTGAACAATAGTTGAAGGTCATCGGCATAATTAAAGGTGACCACTTTCCTTTCCTTCAGAGATCTAATCAGCGGGAGAAATTAAAGGTTAAACCGGTGCGGGGAGAGCGACGAGCCCTGAGTCCAACTCCTCTCCCATGAGAAAAACTTCTCTACCAGCGTGCTCACAGCGATAGGTAAATAGCAGGGACCATAACTCATTAATATAGCTGCTCACAAGAGGTTCATATCTGCCTATCGGAAAATGCTTCTTCCATGCTGTAAACTGAAATTTCGATTATAGGCAGGGAGATGACTCTATGCATTAACCATACCATGATAGCATTTCAGCTACAGTGAATGGGAATTTTTCTAATTTCTCTAAATGTAACATGGTATATGTTGCATCTTTCATAGCCATTGATTGTTGTGTGAGCGTTAAATTGAAAGGCAGAAACAAAGCAGTACAATTCAAATAATGCCAGGGAACGCATACATTTTTGAGTCCAACTAAACTGCATAATGGATCTGAGCTGACTATGACCATGATACAATATTGACATATCATATATATCATGACCATATATATCGAATGGAACTTTATCCCATAGAATTCCATTAGTCTCCGAACAGCTGAAATATTGACAATGGGCAAGTCTCGTTTCATTTTGTGTGGTGGAGGAATGGGGAGCCATTACCCCATCAACAAGAAAAAAGACAACCACAAATCCAATCCGCATGAATAAGAGAACTAAAGAAAAGATTATCCAAATAGTTATCCAAGGAGGAACTAGATAAGTGTGTTTAAAACAAGAAATAAAAACACAAATCTCTGCGCTGGAGGTGGATGCAGAACTGAAAACACTGACAAGCTGTCTCATGAGAAATGTTCTTGATCCATATAGGACCCTGAGGAACTCAATTGGAAAAGAGGTGGTTGTGATTCAACTGGAGTCGAAAAATGTAATTCAGAAGGCATTTCCAACAGCAGATCAGTATAAACTACATCCATTGTAGAAGACGGAGAAGTAGAAACAGGGACCAAATACAAATCTCAAATTCCCTCCCATCCCCCAGCAGCTGTGGAGAAGCAGCAACGGTGGTGCTCATGGGCTGCAAAGGAAAGTCTTGTGTAGCGCCACTTCTGGGCATACAATGGATTATCGGCCATACGGTGTAAATTGACATGTTCAATTGAGACAAAGCGATTTTCTTTGTCCTGGAAGTGGTGGCAAAATTAGAGTTTGTGTACCTTGGATGCCAAGCAGTGGTGGCTCCTCGAGGGAGTGATACAGGGCGGGGAATGGGCAGGGTGGGGGGTAGTAAACTCAGGCATACGGCCGAACGGAGTTGAGTACATAAATCAATGAATAAAACGAATTACATTGCGCGCGCTGCAACGCCAAATCGGCATTGCAGCGTGCAATGTAATTTGTTTTATTTATCTATGTACTCAACTCCGTTTGACCGTATGCCGGAGTTTACTACCCCCCAATTTGCCCCTCCCCACCCCACCTCACCGCCCCGCAGCACTCCCTCGAGGAGCCGCCACTGATGCCAAGGACTGCAACAGAGGCACGAGCATGGTACGTTGGGCCAAATTCTTTCTTGAAGGCCACTTTTTTTCAGACCAAGTCTTCGACTTTGGGAAGCCAACCAGATACAAGAATTTGAGTATCTTGATTCATAGAGAGAGGCTCAGTCAAATGATTGCTAGCTAGTCATTAGTGCACTTTTGTAGATTCTGCAAGAAAGTACTGCGGTTATCTACATCAAGGGTTGCGACTGCCTCCACAAGGTCTGGAACATACAACTTGATGCCAAAGAGCATTTTGTACGAGGTCCGCCCACCCAGAGATCATTTAGAGAGATTATTAAGTGCCAATTGAACCCCATAGAGATGATTCAAACAACCTTACCCTGCACCTAATACTCTAGCCATTAAGGATTGCGATAAGTCACTGTTCATTCTCCCCACAACAGAATTCCCATCAGGCCTGTTCAGAGAAGAATAATGCACTGGCATACTCATGGACTTCATCGAATAACGGTAAGCCTTAGAGGTGAAAGCCAGACCTTGGTCCGAGTGAAATGCGTGACAGACATAAGTCCAGGCCAGTAGCGGCTGCTGTGTGGGCGTAGTGGCGGAGCAAGGTGGGGGCTGGGGGGATGATGGGGGGGGGGTCGGTGCGCCAATCCTGATGCTGATTTCATGTTAGAAAGCAGTGTCAGGATTGGCCTGAGCACTGGGGCTTTGCACTCCCAGAGAGACTGGGTGCCTGTCCTTTGCTGTCTCTAACCCAGGAACACAGTTGGGTTGGAGACAGCTAAGTGTGCATGTGGGTTTGGCCGGCCTAAGACAGCCGGCCAAACCCACATGTGCACTGATAGCAGTGCTGTCTAACAGTCCCTTTCCTGCCTGCCCCACAATGTCCCCAGGACGCAGCACGTACAAGTTGAAAAATAATATGATAATAAACTTTTTTTACCATCGTTTTATTTTTCTGCTTTTGAGGGTTGCGGGGGGGCGATGCTCCCCGCCGTAGCGGAGGAGCTGCCCCTGGTCTGGACAAAGACTTGCAAATCTTTAATAACAGTTCGAGTGTCAGCCGAGCGCTGTGGCCAAATACAGAGGAACCTGGAGCAAGAATCCATAGCAAACAAAATGAATTTGAAAGCTGTATCATAAATCAAGGGACCACAATGACCTAAGTAAACAGAGCCAAAGGGCTGATTAGAAATAAACAAACATGTTTGTGGTGGATAAGACATAGTAGAACGTTTTGACAAATGATATTTTTTAGTCTGCTTGTATAAACCTTGCCACTAATAATGTTGAATAGTGGTAGCTACACCAGCATGTGCCAAAGCAACTCCTTCATGCGCACCAACGATGAAAGAATTTCTCTGGTCTAGGTTGGGGATACAACGATCACCTACCCCAGGAATAGTTACAAAGGGAACATGGTGTTCATTTAAAAAATACAAATATTTTATTGGAAAGCCTTTAGGTAAAGTGGTGCTGGCCTAAAAGGCATGGACGGTAGCTAAGATGTAAAATATCAATACGTGTTTTAGAATGAGTAACTGCGGCTGTTTTACAAGTGGCTACTGCAGATTTGGCTGCATCATCAGCCAGAGAATTCCCTACCTTGTGCGCTCCCGCACGTTGGTGATCCAATTTGTGAAATGCATGTACAAGTGGCAATTTGTCTTTAAAGTCTGCCAAAGCATTTTATGCTTCATTGTGCTACCTTTGGAATCCTCAAAATCCTTTTGTCACCAAAAATGCCAATTATCATTAAATGATTGTACACAGTAAAATGAATCACACACTGAGTGTGGGGAATTCGGGATTCATATGTTCAAGAGTGAACAGCAAAGCTTTCTGTTCAGCTAATTCTGCAGTGCAGTTTCCTAGGGACTGAGTGTGAATACTAGTCGGTTGAAAAACACCTTTCAGCATAGTGCCTAGAACTATAGCGCATGCTGTGGAATATTGCTGCTTAGAACCTATAGCAGTTTGCCCTGAACCATTGATGTAGATTATACACTTAGGGCCAGATGTACAACGTACAATTGCATGCGCAAACGGGTTTGCAACCCGTTTGCGCATGCAATTTTAGTCTGGGCCATGTACTTACACTATTTTGCGACTCGCAAAATAGTGAATGGCGACTCGCTATTAGTAAGGGGCGTTCCCTTCCTAATAGCGACTGCAGAGCCATGCATGAATGTTTTGCGACCGCAATTGCGGTTGTAAAACACTCACAAATTACCGCCCTCTTCAAGAGGGTGGTAATGAAGTCGCAAATGGGACTGGCTCCAAAAATATTTTTTAAGGGCAGGCCTAGGGACCACTGCCTGCCCTTATAAAATGAAACGAAAACGTTTAATTTTTTTTTTTTTAAATGCAACCCGTTTTGCTTTAATGGAAAACGGACTGCATTTTAAAAAAAACTGCTTTATTTAAAAGCTGTCCCAGACATGGTGGTCTGCTGAACCCAGCAGGCCACCATACTTGGGAGGGCCTGTCATTCCCATTGGGCTCGCAAATTGCCAGAGGCTCATTAATATTAATGAGCCTCGCAATTTGTGACCCCATTGGGAATCGCAAACAGTGTTAAACACACTGTTGTACATGGCAAATTGCGACTCGCAAATGAGTCGCTATTTGCGAGGCACAATTTTGCTGGTCGTACATCTGGCCCTTATATTCATGAAGTGGAAGGAGAAAAGTTGGAACATGATAAACATGTTTAAACTGTAAGAATTCCTGTGTCTGTAAAGAAGAGTCAAAGAAAAAGTCGACATCAACTGCTGTTAATGATGTAGCCCATTGAATCTACCAGGGATGAAGGGCCTTTGAATTGGGAAGGCTAGCTTTCGTGACATACTCTAAGGCAGGCACAGAAGAAACGAGAATAATTTATCTTAAGCTAAAGGTTGTTCTTTAAGGATGGCCATTTGGAAAGCTGCTAGCATTTTTCAACAGATCCAATCCCTTTATTGAATGTGACATAGGTCAATGCAATAGAACCGGGAACAAACCAGATGACCAAATCGGTTGTATTTAGATGAGTATGTAAGAGTCTTCTATCAAGGAAATCAAATTGTAAAGATCTGAGCACCTCAGTGTGTTCAGGCATATAGCTCAACGCCCATAAGTCAGGTTGTATCAAATCATTTAGCGGTTTAATACATTGAACATAGTCTGGATTGTAAGTTCTTCCGAAATTCAAAAAGACAAGCACAGTAGCTTTTTGAGGGTATTTGGGGGTTGCCACTGTGCACGTCTTTCCAAAAAGTGGGGGGGCTAAACTTGTTCTCTTATTCGTTAATTCATAACTAAGGAACAGAACACTGAGGAAAGCAATGTGGGATTTTGAAAAATTGAATTTGTAACCTAGTTTGGCAAATCGCAATATAATGCTATCCACTCTATAGCTAAACGAGGATTTTATTCATCATTAGTCAGTAGTTGTAATCAACATAGGAAAAAGCATCCAGGTCAATCTCATGGAGAATTGACACAATCCTAGCAGCAAAAACACCAGGGCTATTTTATACCTCATAGGTAAACGAGCGTATCGCTGCTGGCATCCAAGGGGGATAAACGCGGACCAATCACAGCTCTCTAGAGCCAAATTGTGACTGAAAAAAACATTCAAAATATTAAGTGTGGTTTTACTTTTTTTATGAACAGTTTTTTTTGATGAGGGCTGTACTGTGTGTATTTTGGACAGATAAAGTGCGAGTATGACTATTTAAACGTCGATAGTCTAAGACAATACAGTAAGACTGATCTAACTAAATAATTCTTTATTTCGGTTTAACAAACCATAAAAGAAGCAACCATACAAATCGTGAGTGTGTAATTTTGGGTTGAGAGGGCATTTCAGAAAGCGAATGTCCAAATGGGAATAAAAACACTCAAATTGACACGATAAAATGACATTGGCATCAAATGAGTAAAACAATTCCACACAATTCATGACTTTGGTCTCTCTAACATGATAATGGAAATTAAGTGCAAGTAAAGTGCAAGTGCATCATCGAGATTGTGTTTCAAATGTAAATTGAATCTTGTCATTGATATTATTCAGAGCATTTAACGCCATCATGAGTTTGTCATGTGGTCCTCTCCAAATGATAAAAATATCATCAATAAATCTCAGAAAAATCAGAGCGTATTCTTTCCACGGATCAGAATTCAAAATGTACTCTTCCTCAAAGTAATACATGTAAATATTTGCGTACACTGGAGCAGCGCAATTGCCCATGGATGTGCCTGTTAGTTGTAGGAACCACTGATCTTCCCACTTAAAATAACTCTGATAGAGAGTAAAATTGAGTAATTGCATAAGAAAAAGTTGTAAGTTGGAGTTCAAGTCAGAGTGTGATAAAGAATTTTCAATTGCTGCTATACCCTGGTAATGTGGAATTGAGGTGTACAATGATTTGACATCTATCGTACATAACCAAAGCTCTTCTTCATCCGTAAAGGTAATCTCATTGATTTTAGAGATGAAATCCGTAGTGTCTTTTACAAATGTGCACATGTTCAAGAGAAATGGTTGTAGATATTTGTCCAAAAATTTCCCAACGGGTTCATGAATGCTGCCTCTTGTTGATACTATTGGTCTGAAAGGAGGTTGATGTAAACTCTTGTGAATTTTAGGTAATAAGTATATCACTGGAACTTTCAGGTTGGTCTGTGTGAGATATCCACTCACTTTTTCAGCGATAATGCCATCATCAACCGCTTTGCTCAGTAATTTAACGTTTGAGAAAATTCCTCAGTGGTGTTGTAGTCAAGTTGTATGCAAGTTTCAGTGTCCATGACATGGTTATGAACTTGTATTTACGTATTTTTCTTACGTTGATCTCCTGAGTGTATTTGTTAATATTTGATGTTGATGTGTTATAGTGTTTTGGTTAGTTCTTCGTCATCCATCAGGTTTGTGAGTTCAGATTTGGTTTGTGCAATGTCTTTAGATAACTCTTCAACAATTTTGGACAGTTCCTCGATAATCAGGAGAATTATGTCGAGGGAGCACTTGTTTAATATGGCATACCATCTTTCAATAAATCTTGGACAATTTTTACATAATAGTGGTTTTAGTAACCCCCTCGGAATCCTTTGGGCACGGTGATATTTGATTAGGGTGCTGGCATGCAATCTCTGATGGATTTCTTGCTTTGTCAAGTCGAGTAATTGTCGGATATTGCTTTCTTTGTTTTTGGTGCTGGATGGAAGTGGTGTTTTATTGATTTCAAAATATTTTTCTTTGACAGTAGGTGAGTTGTGTCTTCCAGAGGGCCACAGACTTCAAATCATGCCACAACCGCATGAGGAATATGTTGGTCATAGGTCTGGGGTCTGCAAGACATCTCCCTTTTTTTGTCTAGAATCTAAGCATGACTCGAAGTCCTGCAACAAATGCACTCCCTGATGCACTGAAAGTCCATCAGGGAGCAAGAAACAAGGCAGGTCACACTCCAGGCAGTGGGGCTACTGCAGGCCCTGGCTCTGCACCAAGTCACTGTCCTCAGTTAAGACCCGGCCTAAGTTGAGAAACAGTTTTGCCTTAAATGGAAGAAATCCAAGCAGGAGTTGTCTGTGTCCTGTTACTTCCACTCCAGGAGGGAGTTGCACACTGAACACGCATAGGACCCAACTCCTCTCCCATCCTACAACTTAGAGCATGTTTTAAGGTCGGTTCTGGCTAGTCTAGGGTTCCCCAGTTTGTCATTGACCTTGCAGCAACTTATTCAGATGATGCCAGCTCCCTCCAGAGTGCCTTCAGTCCCCATGAAGCCTCCGGAACCCTAAGTCACACTTCCACGAGCAGGACCTGCTCTGACACAAACTGATTCCATTAGACCTCCACCCGGCCCTATACCTGCATCGAACCATGGCTACACTCGTGTACTTGAGCCTTTTGGGGTCCATTCGCTACATTACAGCCTCCCCTCAAGTCGTGTCTACTCCGGATCCAACCCTGTTGCCCGTTTATGATCTAGAACCCATGTCTTACCGCTCCGGACATAGATCTTGTTACAAGATCTCAAAGACACAGCTACCTGCTTTGGACGAATCGTAGCCTCTTATTCTATGCCAGTACTATCATAGGCAGGATGCCTTGTTCTCATCAGATTCTGACGCCATGCAAGGCCTTCAAAATGTTCCACATGACAAGGATCATGAGTAGGCAGATAATGTATTCAATCTTCATTGAAATTGATGCTGGCCTATATTTAGATTTAAAGAATGCCAGTGGGTTGGACACTTCCCCAGGGAGTCAGAGTTGGACTCCCCACTGGTACCCCTTCCCACATAGATGAGAGGTCCTCTTTTGCCATTGTAGTGCCCAAAGCAGCAGAAGTGCTGGGCCTTAAACTACCTACAGTAGAGACTTAGACGAATCTAGTGAGTTGAATCTTGTAGCCTTAGCTTGCTACCTCAGAGCCCTTGCTACTTTCTAATGAGACTTTAAAAAACATTAGTGGTCTGCTCTCCATGTAAGTGGTCCTGTATCACAGGCTGCCTCAGGGGACTGTTTTAAAATCGAGCACCCAACTCCTGTGAGCTTAGTGGGTAAAACATCCGCCAGCACAGTGAATTCCATTGCCAGATAGGGAATTGAAGCACATTGATACATTCACGAAAATAATTTTCTGCAGTCAGTTTGGCTTTGAGGTCCCTGAACACAATCGTCTTTATTGTATGCAACACATGTGCCTTTTGGGGCATCGCTAACGAAATTGTGCTGGCCATCCCACTGATATTTTGGGTCATCATACCCGTGAAACATCTCACTGTTTTTATCTCTGCCATTGGACCTTAATAGGAACAAGCATTGGTAAATGCATTGAGTTTTGACTGTGATTAACAATAAGCTATTGTTTGTTGTGAGTTGTAGTTTGCTGTGTAGTTGTACAATATAATTTACAACAAGTATGTTAAATTGTTATGACTTGTTTAGGTACAAATAGGTTATATATTGTTCAGCTACTTATGGTATAGTGTGGGAAAGTAATAGCCAAATTTTGAAAAATGAATTGAAAGAGGGAAACGATAGAAGGAATTGATGTAAAAGCAATAATATGTGTTTAGATGAGTTCTGACACCTTTTAGGCCCAGTGGCCCTGCTGCACTATTCAAATTGTGCCCCTAGTGGCTTCAAGATACCTGCATTTGTGACTGCCTGTTTAGTAGTAAATGTTGTAATATTTGGTGTTAAGAGGACTTATGACAAATTTGGGGCCCGGTGCCACTGCACCAGCTGCACCATTCAAATCATTAACCTATTACCTGTAAGGTAACTGCACTTGTGACTGCTTGTTTAGTAGTAAAATATTGAAATATTTTGTGTTCAGAGGGTTCCTGGAGCTTTAGGCCCTGGTGTCACTTCACCTGATGCACCATTAAAATCATGACCCTAGTGCCTGAAAGGTAACTGCACTTGTGACTGCCTGTTTAGTAGTTAAATATAGTCGTGAAAACATACATTTGAAAATTGGAGCCCTGGGAGGTAAGGTGAAGAGCATTAGGATGTTTTGCAAATGAAAGTTAGGTGCTAACATTGTGCATGTATATTGCAGGCCTTTTATCCATGTTAGTAAACGATACGGACTCGCAACGAAAATTTGCTGCATCCAACAGTGCAGAATAGTGTAAGTGCATGTTGGCCTGGTGTTGTATGTTTTTACTTTTGGTGTGTGGATGTTAGCATTTTTAATCAGGTGGTAGTTGCGGAAAAGAAAATCAGCCAACTGTAAAACGTAGTTATTTCCGATGCTGCAGTTAATGGATTCTTTTTTGTCAGAAAATGTTAGTGATTTGTGTTCTTTTGACCTTTTGTGATTATTGTGGTTTTTTTTTATTCGTATTTGTTTGAAGCGGTACAATTTTGTAAGTAAAGGAAACAATGTAAGTTAGTAAATGTTTGCAACACAATGTAGTATTAATTGCCTAGTGCCTAACTAGTACTTGGCACAAACACGTAATTCCTCAAGCATTTGTTGAGCTCCACAAAGTCACAATCCATGATAAAAGGCACAGTGTTAGAAGGTGGAAGGGGTTTCCGTGAAAAGACATTTTATTGCATAGTTTAACAATCCTTGACAACTAGTTTTGTTTTGTGGTTACACTGTGGCAAGTGGCCTAAAGCAACATATGTGATGTTTACGGTGTAATGTGAAGAGCGAAAGCCTTGCGGGGTGCCATGAGAAAATGCACGCAGCCAGAGAAAGTAATCCAAATGTGTGATGAAATAATAATGATGTAGCCGTTCCGCCAGATAAAGATAATGCCCCCCAAAACACGATCTACACAAAAGCGGTTGAACACAGTACTGAGAGACGGGAACTGATAAACGCCCCCTCTTAAGATATATTAAATACAAGAGATTTCACAAGCACAAGCGCTATGCAGCCGAAACCTAAAAAGGAGTTAGGATCCGGAAAGCAATTTTTATCCACTTATAATCCCTCATTCTTAGCATATGAGCTCCACTTAAAAACTGCGTCAAGCCCACCTACTCACACTTGGTGTAGTGGGAGAAGAGCCAATGATGAAGCATGCCAAAGGTGGTACCTGTGGATGGGGATCCAACCATAATATCCAAGAGATGCCTGAATTGCACTAATTTACCTGGGTAGTTACTTCATTCCTGATGAATTGAGACTGCTTTTGCTCAGACAATCCAAAACGGACCGGGCGTGGTTATCTATATATGGAGGGCTACTCTGAGCATGAAGGAAGGAGTAGGGCGTGCCATTGGCACCAGCCTAGTGATCAGGCATCATGCGTCAATGGTACGCAACAGGATTTTCTGGGGACACACAGGTCCCTTTTGGATGTCATTTAGTGGATATAGACTCTGTTGTTTAGTTCCTATAAACCTATACAGGTTCTGTGCGTTTAGACAACATTAGTGTCCAGACTGATTCCAGACACCCCCACCGGGTATGTTCGCCTGTATACCAGCTAGCTCACAGTGGCACTGTAAACTCCTCTTGCCAAGGAGAGAATAGTTCTTGGCAACTATCGAACATGACAACTCGCTCAGTCACTCGTGCTCACTGAGGGCCTCATGTAGGTAGCCAAATACCGGTCGGTAACGGCCGATTTTCGGTAAATATGCCGTTACCGACCGGTAGTCAGACAAGTGAGATGTAGGAGTCCAAAAACCAATTTTCGGTAAATATGAGGCGGTAAATACCGATTCATATTTACCGAATTCCAAAATACCGAATCAGAGTTACCGAATACATAATTAACGAATCGGTAAATATGAAGTGGTAAATATGAAGTGGTAAAAATGAAAATGACATGTAGGAGCACTCGGTAATTAAGAAATCCAAGAAAATCGGTAAATTAGAGTCGGTAATTAACACGGAGTGAAAGCAGGTGGTAACCATCAACAATGCATATTAGCAATCCCAAAATGCTACAGCGTGGACAACATGGCCGCTATGTACGTCATTGCAAGGCGCCTACGTCTACAGGCAGCAGGACTGAGGGCGTGGCGACGGGAGGAACAAATCTACAGACAGCGCATCACACTATTCCAGCTGACTGATGCAGAGATACATGAGAGGTACAGGCTAGACCCCGAAACCATCATGGACTTAATCAGGGACCTACAGCCACTCCTGGACCATCCAATAAGAAGGGCGCACGCCATACCCCCACATGTGCAGGTGCTCTGCAGCCTACATCTGCTGGCATCCGGCAGTTATCAGGTGGTGATAGCTGCGGTGGGTGGGGTATCCCAGAGTTGCCTGTCACGTTTCTTCAGCAAGTTCCTGGATGCCATGATGCAGAGAATGCACCACTACATAAGCTTCCCAAACACACAGGCTGCACTGCAGAAAACAAAAACAGACTTTTATCACATGGCACAGTTCCCCCATGTCATCGGCTGTATTGATGGTACACACATCCCAATCTGTCCACCAGCTGATACAGAGCACATCTACAGGAACAGGAAGTCCACCCACTCCATCAATGTGCAGGTGATCTGTGATGCAGGGAACATCATCACAGATATTGTTGCAAAGTTTCCTGGGAGCACCCACGACTCTTACATCTTCCAGAATAGTGGGATCTACACACGACTGAGTGCCGGAGAATTCGGAGAGGGATACCTGCTAGGTAAGTAACAGTGACGCCCCTTGAAACCTGCAAATCATAGTGTATAGAGGCATGTTACTGATGGTTCCCTTTTACTCATCCAGGCGACAGTGCATATGCATGCCGGTCATTCATCCTCACTCCCTACCTACACCCAGCAACCCAGAGTGAGAGACGATACAACGTGGCACACAAAACAACACGCAATGTGGTGGAGCGCACGTTTGGACTACTGAAGAGCAGGTTCCGCTGCCTGCACAAGAGCGGAGGCGCACGCCAGTACAAACCCATCACCTGCTGCAAGATTATTGCCACTTGTGCAATGCTGCACAACCTTGCCACGAAAAAAGGTACAGATGTGGAACTGACATATTTTGAGGACAACGAGGATGAGTCAGGCCAGCCAGAGGGCAACGCAGCTAGAGTGCCAACTGCAATCGATGGGAGAGAGAGACGGGCAGATATCACATGCAACTATTTCTGAGTAAGTAAGGGGACACAGCGAGTTGTGAGAAGTCCTGACGTAGTTTTAATGTGGCACCACGCCATGAACACATGAACAGGCCAATCTGGCAATATACCATCTATACAAGGAGTATGTCCAGGGTTACGTCACCCAATGGGAAGTGGCTAAGCAGGGCTACATCAATATTTGCGCATACGCGCTGCAGTGGTGGATTGCACGGCCTGTGCATCCTCACTAGAGCCAACCCCAAGCCGCCTGCTGCTCCTGCGTGCTTCTGGGACGGGGGGTGTGATGCTGCTGCTGGTGTCGATGCTCTCCGCAGCATCCCCTGCAGCAGTTGTCGACGCCTGACTAGTCAATAGCACCCCTAGTGCACTTGTCACCTGCACCATCCCCCGAGACAGGTCGCTGCAGCACTGTGTTAGGCCCTCCTGCATCGTCACAGAGCGCCGGCACAGTAGAGAAGTCGCAGTTGCCAGACGGTTGAGTGCCCTGCTGGTAGTGTCCCTTCTCTGGCGTTCCCGGCGCCGTGCTTCGATGTCAGCATCTAATTTGCTGCACAACTGCTGGATTGACTGGGACATGTCCCGAATGCCCGCAGCCATGCCGCTAATGTTGGTGTCCATGTTGACTAATGTTGTCGTCATCACCCGCATGTGCCTCTGGACTGACATGACTGCCTTTGATTGCAGGCGCTGTTGCTTCAACATTTGGCCCTCGAGCCCCAAGAAGACACCATGGCCGTCAGTGGGTGCTGGTGGACTCTGGACACGCGACCTGCGGCGCCCTCTTGCTTCCGTCTGTGCTGCCTGTGAGGTGTGGGGCACAGTGGCATGGCTCCCTTCCTGGGGCCCGGTGCGGTCTTCTGGGCCCATGCTGTCGTCTGACGAGGTGTCTAAGGCTCGTAGCCTGGCTGCTGGACGCCTCCTCATTCTCACACCTGCAAGCGGAGATGTGGCCGGTGAATCGAACATGAGTGGCGATGCTGGCTCTGGTGGTGGTGATGCTGGCTCTCGGTGAGGTGATGCTGGCTCTGTGTGCGGCGAGGCTGGCTGTGTTGGTGGTGCGGCTGCCAGTGGGCCTGCTCCCTGGTCTGAACTGGTGCTGGCTAGAGGTGATTTATGTGGCCGGTGTGCCGTCTCTCCTGCAGCATGCCCTGTCCTGCATGATGTCACATCTGTGGACAGAAATACAACATTGGCTCAGTGTCCCCGAAGGGCTGCATTGCAAGCGTCACAATAAATCATTTCACATTCCAATATGTCCCCTGTCTCCTTGTGCCTCGAGTGCGTGACATGCCTTGTTGCCCTGTAACATTTACGTCATGGTTAGTGTTGCCCTGACTACATCTCCCGGAATGCATTGCCTGTCTGCACTGACACGTGTGGACTGCAGTGTGATTCTCGTTTCACAATGGGGGATGTGGGATAGGGGTAGGGGGGGCTACATTGCTGTGCTTTCGTCTTACCTTGGTGTGTTGCGGCTCTGGCAGAGCTGTCGGCGTCCCCAAGACCCACGACGCTCTCTTGCTCGATTGTGGCCGCCACCAGCTCCTCCAGTTCGGTGAGGGCAGGTGCCCTGTTGGTTCCACCTCCGGTCTGGCTGGCCTCCTTCTGGATGTCGCCCATCTTCCTCTTGGTTACAATCCGGAGGTCATACCAGCGCTTTTTGAGGACCTCAATGTCCCTGTGGGTCACTCCCACAGCATTGACCTGCGCCTGGATGGCCAGCCATATGTTGCGCTTTTCAGCCTCAGGCACTTGCAGGGATTGCCTTCCAAACAGCTTCTGGTGCTGCTTCACCACCTCCTCCACCAGCACCTGGAGTTCCTTGGGGCTAAATTTCAGCTTCCTCCTCCTTTCCCCTCCGTCTTTCTGTGTTCTCTGGCTGGACATGCTGTTCGTTTACCCGCTCGCACATGCAACGGCTCCCTGCCTCTCCTCTGCACTCCAAGCTTCTCCAGGGTCGGCTAATTATGTACACCTGCTTGGGTGTGGCCACTTCGGCTAATTATGTACACCTGCCGGGGTGTGGGCACTTCCTGGTTGGGTGGGCTGTCGTTGCACTGGATTAGCTGTTTCGTCAAGTCATGTGATTTGATTTACCGAATCCGTACATACCGAATCGGTATTTTCCGATTCGGTAAATACCACCTCGGTATTTACCGATTCGGTGAATAACACCTCGGTATTTACCGAATCGGTAAATACCACCTCGGTATTTACCGATTCGGTGAATTCCGATTCGTGATTACCGAATGTTACCGAATCGGTAACTGTTACCGAATTTTTACCTACATATAACTTACCGATTCTAATTTACCGATTCGGTACGGCTCGGTATTTAAGAACCGGTAAAATTTATTTACCTACATGAGGCCCAGAGTCTCAGAGAGATACATAGAATAAGCGATGGTCGCCACAGTGGTGCTCCCCTCCAACTAACTCTTCTAATCTCGTACACCTCCTCGAAACTTCTGCCTGATGCAGCACTTCTCCCTTGGCCAAGCTCCGCCTCTGCCTGCCCAAGCCCTGTCTCTCTGTCTCTCTGGTCTCACAGGTTTGTTCACAGTCTGTGGGTGATGGTTGTTTTTAGGCAATGAACGGGAATCTGACCCACTTGTTGGACCAGGAGAGCATGGACTGCAGCTGGGCGAATGCTCAGAGAAGAGGCAGAGGGCCGTCTTCCAAACCATCTGATGTGAGTATTGGGAACGCTTGAGCACAGCTTAGAGTGGAGGGTGCAAATAAATCATCTTCCATGAGCGAGGGCCATAGCTTACTGTGCTTTTTGTTGGTTGCTTCACATAAAGAGTAAAATGTAAGTTGTGTTTTTGTGCAGAGTAACTCTCACTCCGACCAACGGGTTGCTCTCGCGTTCAATGAGCAAAAACTTGCAACACATACTTTCTATTGTTTACAAGTGCCCCACAAGCTCATTACCTGCTCCAGCCTTTCTCCGGAAGGTAGTTGATGATTATCAGACCATTTTCATTTAATTATTTTAGGTCTTGTGACGCATTGAGCAGTTTGATAATATGCTGCATGGTTAAACACTTTTAAGGGCCCAAAGGTGGAACCTGTTATACACAACACTCCTTTTTTTAATTCCATCAATTGAGGGTGTGCGATATAAAGTAGATTACACTTACAGTGTGAACTTCATGCATTAATACGTCATGGCAGGAATTAGCATAATACAAAGAGCAAATTATAAAAATACTAAAATTGCTGTTGATTTATAGCAGTGCTATAATGACAAATAAGAAACAGTACAGGTGAGATTACGATCTCAGCTGTTTTTTGCATACAACATATGGGTTTCTTTTAAGGAATACATTCTTCCTGTTTTCTTCCACTTCTTTGTTAGGTTCCTAGATTATTCCTGAGTGTGCATTACATAATTCTATTTCTCGACCCCCTGAAATTATTCGTGGCTAGGCTTAGTTCAGTGCAGCTCAGTGGGTGGAGAGTAGGTATGTTTCTACCACTAAATCTTTATACTAAACACTGAGTTTTGACGAGTACATTCATGCAGCACCATCACTTGCTCCCCCTTTTGTATTCTGTTTCCTACTCACCTCGATCCTAGGGACTACTGGACATAGCATTTTCCTATGACCAGTACAATATGGATAGAGGGCAGGGCCTCTTTCACCAGAGACTACTAGGCTTTGCTTTTGATGGTTACCAGTGTGGGTGGGTGGCATATTTGCGAACGCCTTCACCCAACAGCCCACTGGGTACTGCCTTTCACTGTTCTCAAAGGTTGCTCTTTGGTCACATAAGCATTGCCTTCAGTGCCATCCCGATCTCTCCATCTCTTGCCCCTGAACATCCAGGATAAAGAACACGCCCTGAGTGACGAATTCCCTGCGGCCATTCCCAGTAGACACTGAGGACTTGCCCAGTAGGTTCCTGACGCAGGCCATAGCATTTGTCAAATATCACTAGCCACAGTCCATCATGTCCAAATGGAAAAAACTAAGCACCACCTTTGTCTTTGTCCAGCAAGTCCTGGTCAGGGTATTTGGTCGTTGGCCAGGCCTTTTTGACCACTATGTTTTTCTGTTCCCTTTGTCCCTCAAAGCCCACTGAGCACAATGTTTGACTGTGCCCTTTTGGTACAGAACGTAATATTTTTACCATGCTCTGTAGCCACTCCCCTTGAAGCCAGAGCTCACTAGAGGTTGGCTATGGCCAAAGCCAGTCAGCTGTAGGTGCAGTTAATGGCCTTGGGGCTTGGCCATTCCCCACCCTCCTTTACAACAGATACCAATGAGCACGGCTTTTAACCGTAGTCAACAGCTTGGGGGTCACATGGCTTAGCTACTGACCACACCCTAAACCCATTCCATCTGACATAGGGGCATGCAGTGGAACAAGGCATGACGTTCAACCATGCCCTATAATGATTTCCCATGCCCACAGAGCCCAGTGTCAATAAGCACAGCATTCAAACCACTATGTTACAGAAAATGCAGTTGTGGCAATTGCTAAATAAGTGTCGTACATGATGGTCTTCATTAAAAAAGAAGCATTTTGCAAATGCGTTGTGTCCCAAAGCCATTTGCAACTTTGGCTGGGAAAAAATGTTTTTGGAAACATGGTTTACCTGATTTATATAAATGCATATGGCCATCTATCTTAGGAAACCTTTTGAGTGCTTCTCAAACAATGAAGGCAATTTTTGTAATTTGATGGAAATAGAATCATAAAGCCTTAGGATTTTGTCTGTTGTTGCCATACTCAATTAAAACAAAGCAACCCCAGCACTATACTAACCTAATACACCATTACTGTGCAATCATTACATTTTTAAGCAAGAGCTATAATTGTTAAAATAGCAAGAAATAATTTTCACAAACCCTGCACAGGGGACTAGTTGAGTATTTAATTATAACAGGTTACCATTTGGCTGTCCTACATTGCAGCTAGAATAATCACCGATTTGAAACAATGTTTCCTTGTTTGACTTTGATCATTTAAGTACCAACTCCTTTATTGTGAATAAAGAGCATGTAATGTCCTGGAAAAAAAACTTGGAAACCCTGAAAACCTTTTAATTGCACAGGCTTTTAACAACACCATCATTCTCTGAATTGTTAAAAAAGAGAGAGAAATTTCGTGCTCATGCTCTTCATTAAGGACTGAAAAACTCAATTGAGGATATTTCTGCAAAGGACACCTGGGATTTGGGGCTCGACAGATGATTTTTACACAAACCACTAATTTAAAGTGTCAGCACTTAAACTGACTTGGGCCCGATTTTCACACAAAGAGATATTGTCAGAAAATATTGGACCCTGCTGAAATTTTACAAATTAGCTGTGCCTGACAATAGCAGATGTTTGGTTTTTGCTGGCTGTGTTATTTATTTATATGGTATTTGCATACTGGGAACCTAGGTGAAATAAAGCGAACGTTGTACAGGGGCGTAGGCAAAGGTACAGTAAAACAAGCATTTGCAATGCAATCGATCTCGCCTTTGGGACCTTATATGTATTTAGCTATGCAGCACATTTGCCTGGGTGCTGAAACATCTACTGTTCTTTAACATGGAGGGAAAGTAAGCACCAAACTGCGTGACACGACCGGTATGGGAACACATGGAGAGAAATATGGCCTTTCAGCAGGAAATGGTATAGTCCAAAGCACTGTTTTTAATATAAAATCAGTGCCTTCGGTGGTCATATCACTGAAAATACAAGATTTAAAAAAAATATTATTGTCTACGGGTGCTCGTGTAAGACTATTTCTATGGACTGGAATTTAGAGAATGCTAAAGTGATTCTGGTATTTTAAATACCTCTGCTGGTCGTTTTCTATCAAGAAAGTTAAATAGAGGCAGTTGAACAGAAAAAAGGTACCTAAGCAGAAGCAGCCAAGTCCTAGGGCTGATCCTCAGAGCCCACGAAGTACATACACATATAAGTATATACTAAAGTATATACAAGAGGTCTCGAATGCTTGACCTAAAAAATGTTGTATAGAGTAGCATGGGGCCCCTATGCTTGTGGGGCCCCAGGGCAACTGACCAGCGTGCCCATACGTTAAGAAGGCACGTCTCCACTCCACTCCAGAGCCCTCGGGTCCCCCTTCCTCTGCCCACAAACAAAAACAACAAATTGGATATCTTACTGCCCATCCAAGCAGATTTCACCCTGTCACTCGCCTTTTGTGAGACACTTCCCCCTGACACCTGTCTAACAGTGAAATGCTTCCTCCAACATGTCGCTCACTTTGGGAATACAGATCTCACGTTTATACTGTCTCAGGTAGTACAAGCTCTCTGTATGCACACAGGAAAACATCCTGGAAACAGCTTGAGTATTCTCTTTCTAACATCTAGCCTCAACCAATCAAGAACTCGCATATCTCGCACAGATATGGACAAAAATCAAAAGTACTCCCTTGTGCATCTCGCCCACTCTTTGAGTTTACACATATCTCTCCTACACTGCACCAACCCCAGCAAACACAATATTTCTGCACAGCTGCAGCACAGAAGGAACCAACCTGCAATTATTCATCCGCAGTCCTCCCGGAGTGTCCCCTGTCAACAACTCGCTATCAGCTACAGAACCCACCAAGCTCTCTCTCATCCTGTGCCTTTAACATCCCACCCACCCTCACAGAAGAAATACCACGGCTGACAGTATTCAGGGACCGTCCTCGTCCAACCATGCCACAACCAGAGCAGACATCACCCTGACACCAGGCTTAGAGCGAGGCACTTCCATCACCATCTCACCAACCATCGGAACACACAGATCACCTTGTGGCAAGTTAATACCTCACTTGCCAAGAGCACTCACACACATTACACACTTTCTCCTAACACTGCAGTGAATGTAAATTAATTTAAAGGAAAAAACGTTTACCTAGCGTAGTAATACAAACACTGCAGCTAGGTGCTGGAATGGATGAATGAATCTGATCTGGTGCCAAAGATACATCACTCCTTCAAACGCAAGCCCAATGCACTACTACACGCTAGTGGAACATGCATAGAAGTACTCAAAGAGAGGCACACAGCAGTGAGTAAAACACACTCTCTCATACTTAAGAGGAAAATGTAAAGAAAGTATCATTGCGAGTGCTCACACAGCAAGTGCACAGCATCCCAGGGCGAATCTGTGCGACACAGCACTTACAAACAGCCGAAAAGAGCTAGGAAGCGCTACATAAAGAATGGATTGATATACAACAGGGGCTACCTAAGCAGTGGTGCTGTACTTATGTTGTACATAGAATACCTTCCCTAATAACCACGAAGAAGCACATGAAAGGCGCCCCAGCTTTTATGCAGTAAAGATACCGCAGTTACTCACACACAGCATCTGCCTCAAATAAGCCCCCACCCGGAGTGCTGTTGTGCAACACTTCTGGTGCCTGGTACATGCAGGGACGTTTTACCCTGGACTCCAGGGATACAAGACCTCATTAGCTCACCTACCGTCATCTGCAAGCCCGTCTTAAAAGAAATGAAACGCCCCTCTGCTGCCTTTCAGGGCTGGCTCCCGGGCTCCTAAAGCCTGCTGGACTATTCACTCGTGGCCGTCCTTCGGCTCCTGCCCTCTTTGAAGTGGGCTCCGTGCATGTCTGGCAGGTGACCCCACCCTCCTGCCCTGAATGTAATCGAAAAAGGAAAATCATATCTGGTGCCCTCTGACAAGAGCTCCTAGAGGTCAAGTATGGAAAAAGCTGGGTCGGAACCAGGATGCTTGCACAGATTTCCGGGTTTACAGAGACTGAGGACGTTTGTATAGACTGGGGCTCGGTGTTTGCAGAGACTGAAGAGGTGTCTTCAGAGACTGGGGAGGTGTGTGCAGAGACTGGGGAGGTGTGTGCAGAGACTGGGGAGGTGTGTGCAGAGACTGGGAAGAGGCGTGTCTACAGAGGCTGAGGATGTGTTTGCAGAAACGTGGGAGGTAGTTGCCGAGACTGAGGAAGTATCTGCAGAGGCTGAAGAGGGTCTGCAGAGACTGACGAGGTGATTGCAGGGGCCAAGGAGGTGTCTGCAGAGATCAAGGAGGTGTCTGCAGAGACCAAGGAGGTGTCTGCAGAGACCAAGGAGGTGTCTGCAGAGACCAAGGAGGTGTCTGCAGAGGAGACCAAGGAGGTGTCTGCAGAGGAGACCAAGGAGGTGTCTGCAGAGGAGACCAAGGAGCTGTCTGCAGAGGAGACCAAAGAGGTGTCTGCAGAGGAGACCAAGGAGGTGTCTGCAGAGGCGACCAAGGAGGTGTCTGCAGAGGCGACCAAGGAGGTGTCTGCAGAGGCGACCAAGGAGGTGTCTGCAGAGGCGACCAAGGAGGTGTCTGTAGAGGTGACCAAGGAGGTGTCTGCAGAGGATACCAAGGGGGTGTCTTCAGAGACCAGGGAAGTGTCTGCAGAGACTCAGGAGGTGTTAGCAGAGACTGTGCAGGGTCTGCAGAGACTAAGGAGGTGTCTGCAGAGGCGACCAAGGAGGTGTCTGCAGAGGCGACCAAGGAGGTGTCTGCAGAGGCGACCAAGGAGGTGTCTGCAGAGGCGACCAAGGAGGTGTCTGCAGAGGCGACCAAGGAGGTGTCTGTAGAGGTGACCAAGGAGGTGTCTGCAGAGGATACCAAGGGGGTGTCTTCAGAGACCAGGGAGGTGTCTGCAGAGACTCAGGAGGTGTTAGCAGAGACTGTGCAGGGTCTGCAGAGACTAAGGAGGTGTTAGCAGAGACTGGGGCTGTGGTGCTTGCAGAGACGGACAGCGGTCTGTAAGGAGGGTCGTAGTTGTCAAAGGGAGAGCAGACAGGGTGTCAAGAGGAGAAGGCACGGACAAAGCTGCGTGACGCTACATGTGTGCACGAAGGAAATAGTACATGCCCCGTGTAACAACCGAGTAAAGTGGGCAGGATAATCACAGATAATAACCAACAAATTATCATAAATTATACTCTATCTGGCTCACTGGGATCCGCAGTATTGGTTCGAGGAAAAAACACTTTGGAGACGATGGGCAAGAAGAATAGTCATAATGCGTTGCATTCTATGCCATCAGTTCATCAAGCGATAAAAACGACAAAACCTAAAATCAAAAACGTGGATAAACCTTAGCATCTATTGCAATCTCCAAGGATCTACCAGAGACCCCTACACTTTCAATCCTGAGGCAACACCTTACACAATCATTCTGAAAAACGTGCCAGAACTAAAGGATGGGGCAAACGAGGATTGGGTAGAACTGAAAAATAATGTTGTGTATTGGTTTACTAAACACTGCTATTACAACCCAAATACTCTGGCTCAAAACATCATCATGGTAAGAAGAGTATCCTGGGTGAGGATATCACCAAAAGCCTGTGAAAGGGACTGTGATGTATTTTCCTTTCGATACCCAGAGATGGTTAGAGCTTCGCTTGAAGAGATATGTAATAGAGGGGGAATGTCATCAAAGTCTGAGAATGAGACCATTACTGGAGTCCCCTTAGGGTTCTTCTACAAATCAGGTATGGAACATTTTAGTCACCCCGTAAATGGACCAACAACAGCGGGTAGGTATAGACAACTTACATTGTCTAACAGATTTTTACCCTTCAGAAGATGCAGCGACGTGGACTGACTACACCAGGGCGTTGAACAAAATTCTTGCCCTATTGACAAGGTATTATTTTCAACCCAAAACCCGAAATCTAAGAACCCGATTCTAGTAACATGGAACATTGCGGGTATCCATAAAAAACTTAATGATGATGCATGGTCTGAAGTACTAAATAACTGCCAGATCATTTGCATACAAGAAACCTGGCATGCGGAACCCTTCCACGTTGATGGCTTTTCAATAGTTGATACCCAGGCAACTCCCTCTCGAAATGGAAGGGCAAAGGGAGGCCTAGCAGTTCTACTTTCAGTTACATGTCCATTAACTTTGAAGAAAGCCTATATTGACTCACCTTATTTAACATTTTTGTGGTTCCATTCTATTGATTACAAGTAATTTGTAATAATCAACTTTTATAATAATGTCTTTGATATCACCAGAAATCAAGTTATACTGGCACTTGAGAAGGAGCTTGATTCATTTTTAAAACCCATCAGAAGTGATTGTTATTTTATCTCGGTTGGAGATTTTAATAGCAAGAAATGTGGTATCCTAGAAGGGAAATACTGTGGACATGGGAACAAGTTTGGGGAAAGTTATTCTCATTTTCCACATAATCTCTATGGCGAATCTATTAATGGGGCAATGCATAAATATAACCTAGAACTAAATAAGTAATACATTTATATATTTTTGATAAATTGTTGCAGGTGTGGTACATTCATGATTGTTTAGTACTATTCAATAGTGACTATGTAGGAATGTTTTAGTTCTGAACAAGCCCCCTGTGGTGCTTACCCAACAGAACCAACTGTAGATTTATAATACTCCCAGCTTCCGCGGGAGACAGGGTGACCCCATTGTTGTTAAAGATACTGAGAGGAGCAGATTTACTAAGGACTTGTGTTGTCCCTGATTGACGCAAAAGGCAACACAACGCCTTAACTGAGATTTGCTAAGCCACTTTGCATAGTTTAGTAAATACAAAGTAACAAAAGTAAGCACATAGCGCTGTCTTGCGTTAATTTTCGTCAGGTAGGCGTTACATGGGTGGGTGATTGGTGTTCTCTTGCATCCATCCATGTATTTTGACACAAACCGAGGTTTACAAAGACTTGTAAACCTGGGTTTGCATCAAAACTGTGTGCCTACCGGACATTAGCGTAACAAGGGGAATTATCTTTCTTTATCCTTGTTAATTCCTCTTTCTTTCCATACGGCCCCCACTTATTAGGCCCCAGAGATCCTCTCCCCCAGGCCTGTGTGCTTTTTAAAGGGGAGGGAGACCCCATAGCCTGCCTCCCCAAGCCTATTTTGTACCCAGGGTCCCCATCCCCTAGGGTCCTCCCTTTTTTTTTTTTCTCTTTTTTTTTCTTTACTATTAACAAAAGGTTTGCGCAGCCCCCCTCCCCAAGCCTTTTTTGTGTGCTGGGAACCCCATTCCCTCGAATCGCCATTGTTTATAGGTGAGTGCCTCAGTGCCCATCAGGGGAAGCCATTAAACTTAGCCATAGAGTCCCCGCAGCCCAAGCCGACTCTCCGCATGATGCAGGAGCTGACATTGCTCCTGATCGGTGGATGCAGCTATTTATGCTTGCTCCCTCCGGGCGGGAGCAATATCGGTTCTGTTTTCCTGTCCACATCAGTACAGGCACGCTGCCCCCCCCCCCCCCCCCCCGTAATTTTAATTAGTGGCCGTGGAGGATGTGATCCCCAGGGCCATAATAAGTTCCGGAAGGGAAGGGCTTTGAAAATAAAAAAGGCCACCCGCCGCACATGGTCGAAGTAACTATAACTTGTGTCCTAAGGTAAACTTAGTGGGCCTAATTCCATCTGTTCTGCAGTCTCCCCAAAAGCATTGCCCTTTTCAAAGCTTTGGTAGGGGCAACATCAATATGTGCATCAACAGGCCTCTCTGACCTTTCAGGGAAGAGGCCGGGGAGCAAGACAACAGTGTCCAGGATCCCAGGGGCAGCGTTCTACCCAAATGTCTCCACCCCCTGCAGCTGCTGCAAAATCACTTAAGAACATCGCCCAGTGGGATGCCGCATCAACTTTTACGTGCCCAGGTGGAGGAGCATTGCATTTGACCAGTGGATGTTCCATATTGTAACACATGGTAAGTCCCTACCCTTCCTGTCCCCAGGATATGCCACTCACTCAGCAAAACCTCCCAGAGAATTACTTGTCTATACTCCATGGGGAAATTCAGACCGTCTTTCCCAAGTGAGCAATAGAAAGGGAGCCGGCATCCAGGGCCGGACTGGGAACCAAAACCGGCCCTGGCAAAGTGCTCGGCTGCCCCCCCCCGGTTTTGGGGGTGCCGCCGAGCTCTTTGCCAGGGCCGGTTTTCGGCCGATTTTGTTACAGGGCCGATTTTGCAGCTATGCTGCTAAAACAGCCCTGTAACAAAAACGGTCCCCAGGGGCCCAAAACCGGACCCCATCCGTGCGGCGCACCGGGGGATTGCCCGGTGCCCGCTATGGCCAGTCCGGCCCTGCCGGCATCAGAGATCAGGACTGGCTGTTATTCCAGGTACTTTCTGGTGATGAAAAATGACGGAGACTCCATCCTATCTTCGATCTGCACCCTTTGAACTTCTACCTCTGGAAGGACAAGTTTAAAATGATCTCATTGGCCCAAGTTCTATCTTCCCTAGATTCAGGAGACTGGTTGGTGACATTGAATTTGCAGGACGCCAATTCCCACATTCCACTAATGCTACCTTTGGCCTTACCAGTGCACTTCAGGTGTTCACGAAGCAGATGGTGGAGTTTGGCAATATCAATCTTGCTGTACCTCAACAACTGGCCACTGAAGTCTTAAACCACATCCAGACAATGGTTGGAAGTCACACCTGACTCCTTGGCAAGAGCCCTTCTTCATTGGAGCCATCCTAGACACCTTCCTTTTTCAAGCCTTCCTTCCTCCTCAATTAATCCAGGTCATTCAAACTATGATCCTGATGTTTCAACCCTTGACCTGTCTCAGTGAGAGCGGCTCTGTGGGTTCTGGTCCTCTTGGCCTCTGCATCCTGCTTGTTGACAACACCATCTTGCACATGCGGGGCCTGCAGTGGGATCTGAACTCTATGGGTTCAGTACCAATTTTAGCTATCAGAGACAATCCAGATGTCGGAAGAGACTACGAACGACCTGCAGTGGCGGCTGCTCTACCACAATTGGACAAGCAGCCCACCCCTCTCCGCACTGCACCCAGAGTTAATGGTCATGATGGGTGCATCATTGCTCGGTTGGGGACCCCACCTAAAAGAGATGAGATCAGAAGACTCTGGTCTCTGGCAGAAACTCTCCTTCAAATCAACCTGATGGAGTGACGAGTGATTTGCTTGACACTGAAGATGTTTCTCCCAGCTATCAAGAGGGAACAGATACAGATTACCATAGAAAACACTAACGCCATATGATATTGCAACAGTTCACGTAAAGTGGGTTTGTGGGTCCTGTGCCAAGATGCCATACGTCTCTGGAAGAGGCTGAAAGCTCAGGGCATTTCCTGATTGCCCAGCACCGGGTGGGACCTTTAAATGCCTGAGCAGACGTAATTTTCTGACATTGCCTAGCGTATCACGAATGGCAGCTACACATAGAGAAGGCACAGGGCATCTTCCAGCAATGCGGAGAACCCTGGCTCAATCTGTTTGCCACTGTAGAGAACGCGACATATCCATAGTTTTGCACGTTGGAGTTCTCAAGGCAGTGCTCCCACAGTGACTACTTCCGTCACAACCTCGGGGTCAGGGCTTGGGACTCCTACATGCCTTTCTGCCCCTATCACTCCTACCTAGAGCACTGAAAAAGATTTTAAAAAAAGACCGCGCCTAAGTCATCCTTTTGGCTACGGGCTGGGAGAGGAGAGTGTGGTACCCAAAACCTCTGGCCATGAGCATTTGTCTTCCGATTAGGCTGCCTGTTCTGCAGCACCTCATGTCACAGCAGTAGAGCCGGGCCCTACATCCATTCCTGCGTAACTTGCATCTTCATGCCTGGAGATTGAACGGCAACACTTGACGGTTTTTGATCTCCTTCCGGAAGTGGTTGGTCTCAATTTGGTAGCCAGGCGTCCAATCCCTAAAGCTGTGAGTCAAGGACGCTGGAAGAATTTTGTTGCATGGTGTTCGCCTTTGACATCCCACCCTTGAGTGCAAAATTGTCTGACTTATTGTTATTTTATCTATTCTTAGCCCTGGCAAGACCTAGCTGTGGCGTTATTTTTCAGCCTTTTGTGTTTATCTGATCAGCCATCACTTTTCAAATCAGCTTTTGTAATGTGTATCTGTCAAGCGCTGATCCACATGTTCCTACCAACACCTTTTGTGATGCTGCAGTGACACCTTAATTTGATTCTCACTTGCCTCATATTGACTCTCTTTGAACAAATGCACAGCTGTCATCTCCACCTGTTGACCATCAATACCATAAACTATGCAAGGAGAGTGAGTGAACTCCAGGCCTGTCTGTCTAACAGCCATACACGTTGTTTTTTCCAGACAAACTGATCCTTTGGAAGAAAACGGCATTCTAGCTAAAGGAAGTTATGCCTTTCCACATCAGGCTATCACCCTGCCAGTGTTAAACGCTCCATCTCTTCCCACAAAGGAGGAGAAACGTAATCACCTTCTTGACCTTAAGATGTCTCATTTTTTTTTTTTTTTGTCGAGTGGGCCTAAGGCTATTGTTTTATCATCAACTTTTTGTGGGCTTTTCTGGTACGAAAAAAGGGCAAAGCGGAGCAAGTGATAACCTTCTACCAATCGATGGTTTGTGTATTAAGATCTGCTATGAACGCCAAGCTCGGGTCAGACACCTGCCAGGCTCCTACGTGGGCATCCCTCCAGACATTCGCAAACCATTATTGCCAGGACAACCAGGCCTGGCAAGATGTGTGGAAATGCACCTTTTTAGGGGTACACTGGTGCAGGGTCACCCTCTTGTCCACGGGTCCACAGACCAACAAAATACAGATTGGCACTGGAGGTGGAATAAATAACAAGTTTATTAATCAGTCATGAGGGGGACCACATCCACACAACACTCATGCTGCATGAGGTAGTACACTGAATTCACAAACCGTGTCCCTTTTATACCGGTTTTCTGCAATGTAAGCATGTGAACAGAAATTGGAAGAACAAGTTTTAGAAATGGTTACCCACAAACAAGGGCAGATGAATAACTGCGTGGTCAGCAAAGTGGGAGAGGGAGCAGGAATGCTATGGCAGCAGTAAATGGTCGACAGTTAACATCTGAGACCAGGTGCAATGGCAGCTACAAACCCTCAGCACGTACATTGCTTTTAGCTGAATCAGGAAGTCACCTAAAATAGATAACACAAGCAGAGTGAAAAGACGAATAGCAGGACAGGAGAATTACGAAGGAACCAAAATGGACACCACTGCCAAAATGGCTGTCACTTATGCTAAGTTAAATATTACACATTTCCACACATGACCCTTTTAGCATAAGCTAAGACATTTTCTTATGCTTCAAAAGGGGTGCGATTAACATCATATCGCTGACTTCTCGGTCTATTGCTAAACGGGCATTTACAATTTGGACATTCGTTTTAGATGGTAGACAAGTAGTACAAGTGGAAATACAGAGGGAATAAAGCATTGGCCCACATTGGATACATAAACAAGAGAAGTGAATTGCCATAATTATTATACAAGGCCGATAATATTTTCAAACCCCATACAGAAAATACGCTCCAGAACCATCCAGCCCAAGTCCATGTTCCTGAATCTTGATGTATCTCAGTGGCTATTTTATGCATTTTGGAAATGGCATCATAAATAGAAAGGGCGTGGTCAGGGATAAATACACAACAACTACTACCGATAATGTGACATGCTCCACTACGATCAGCTAGAATAATGTCTAGCACCATTCTGTTTTGTAAAGTCACAATTCTTGTAATTTGGAGTTCTTCTGTAATATTTCCAAGCACCATTGCTGTCTGATTAGTCACAGCCTCTACTACACGGGTTAAGCGTCTGATCTTCCTACTATTTAAAGCTGCACCAACAAAGAAAAAGAGTCCCAAATTAAACATATTGCTGTAATGCAGTTTTAGTTTGATCCACTTCATCATTATTTACAGTTCTTTTGAATTGGTTCAAGGAAATGTCATTAAACAGTTTTTGATCTTTATAAGATGCAGGTGCTAGGAACACAGGAGGAAGCAAGATGGATACATAAAATGTTCCAGACCATCCGATTGGTAGATGATAGTAGCCTTTACTCCCACAAATGAAATAAGTGTTGTGTGAGGCTAGAAAACTGCTATTGTTCGTCCAATAATGTTCAGTACTGTGGTACATTCACTTTTTCCCACTAGGATACGACCAGAACTGCCTACACAAAGATTAGCTCGAGCTCTAGTAACAGCGATAACAAAAGGCCCGTTACCCTTGGCCTTTCCAGTGTTGGGGAAAACATACGTGTGGTGGAATTTCTTTTGCGATACTCTTCTATTTCCCATACAGTCCTTTTGGCTTGTGGGTCCCCTTCCTCATCGGGGTAACAAACTTTATTAAGTTTTGCATTAAGTCGTCCTACATCAGCTAGAGTAATATTAGCAATTTCAAAGGCCCACAACAGTGCAAACCAGGCTCTACAGGAGCCATTATGGGAGAATGGCAAGGGAATGAAAGGCGTTCCTCCCTTCTTCTGATGAGCTGGTATCATTCCACATACCCAGCAGTTGGTAGTGTTCGTAACATTGAGTATGATGCAACATGTGTATGAAAGTGTTATTGAGATATGACATTCAGTGCTTCTTTTCATGATAGGGAAGAGTAAAATAATAATGTTCGGTGGGGACAGGAGTAGTAGCAGTCAATAAGTTTTGAGCCGGAGCTACTTTCTCTACAACCCACATTATTATAAAAATAATGACAACAGTCAAAGTTAGTCCAATAGCGAACATCATATTTTTACTACAAACTTTTGCAGCGTTCGATTTCTTCTCCTCTGGCATGTTCATTTAGTCGGTAAACAACAAAACAGATGGTGCCCTAAGGTCCTGGGCAGGCGTTGGTTTCTTCACTAACGTTGAGACGAGTAGTCACTAATAGGCTACCCCCTATCTGTGTCCCATGTGAGGTGAGAAAGCCCCTTTCTTTCCACAAACGACCAAAATTGTGTACCCACCCCGAAAGCGTACTGGCTGTCGGTAAAAATGTTAACAAGTAAGTCTGTACTACGCACACTTGCTCTCGTCCGTGCAATCCGTTCTGCCGCTTGGGCCAACTTCTGTGGGATGCGAGCTGTCTGAGCTACTGTCTGAAGTGTTGTAACAGCATAGGCAGCAGATGTAGTGCCATCAGGCAATTTTAGACATGAGCCGTCAACCCATAGCTCCCCATCAACACTAGGGAGAGGTGTATCTTGTAGGTCAACGTGGCCCTTTGTTTGTTCTTCAGTAAGGAATATACAATCATGTAACTCTTGTGACTGAGACTGAGTACCTGGAAATGGCAATAGTGTAGCAGGGTTTAGGGTCACATCTTTTCAGCATAATATGAGGGGCCAAAAGTGTCAATTCATATCCAGTCTAGCGAGCACTAGTCAAATGCTGTGTTTTCGTTTGATTTAGCAAAGCATCAACAGAATGGGGTACCAACACAAGCAGTTTATGTGACAAAACTATTCCTTCACTCTGACTTATTGATACAGCCATTGTTGCCACTGCTCTGAAACATCCAGGCAGCGCACGGGCGACAGCTGAGAAATATGCACATGGACGTTGCTCATCACCGTGTGTCTGTGTTAAAACTGAGAGGGCACAACCTTCCCTCCCATGTACATAGAGTGTGAAAGTCTTAGTGTAGTCTGGAGTTCCTAATACTGGTTCAGAGCAAAGAGCTTGGCGTAACCATTGGAAGGCATTCTGACATTCAGTAGTCCATCGGAGGGGCATCGGAGTGTAGTCAAAAGGGCCAACAAAGGCTTAATAATGTGCGAAAAACTGGGGATTCACTGCCTACAAAAAGAAGTAAGGCCAATCAGTGCACGGACATCCTTCTGAGTACGGGGCACGGGAGTATCTAAAATAGTCTGAATGCGGTCTGGTGTAAGTCCATGTCCCTCCTTAGACAGGAGGTGACCTAAATAGGTAACCTGCTGTCTACAAACTTGCAATTTTTTTCGCAAGACTTTGTGATTGTGAGAGGCAAGAAATGATAATAATAAGTGTTCCTTCTTCACACTTCTCAGGGGTATCTGCAGCCCACAAGATATCATCGACATATTGGATAAGGGCCTCCAATTTAGGTACAGGAAAAGAATCAAGCTGCCTTTTTAATGCCTGACTGTAAATGCTAGGACTCTCTGTATAGACCTGTAGAGCTCTATTGAACCGAAATGATCTATTTTTCAGGGTGAACCCGAACAAATAGCAGCTGTCAGGGTGAATGGGTATCGAGAAAAAAGCATTCTTTAAATCGATCACTGAAAATGTAGTGGCAGTAGGAGGGACCATAGTGAGAAGTGTAGTGATAACAGAAACTACCGGATATTGGGGCACTACAATTTTATTAACTTCTCGCAAATCAATAATGATTCTGTAGATTTTAGTGTCAGTGTCCTTTTTAAAAATAGGAAGGATAGGGCTATTGCAAGTGTTATAGGGGACTTCTTTCACTACCCCTACTTTAATCAAATCCTGAAAAATACCTGCTAATGCTTCTTCACCTTCTCGGGGATATTTAGTATTGGGGCAGACGAGGTAATGAAACACCTACCTTTACTTGGATATGCACAGGTGGAATTACCATTTGCCCCACATCAGTATCTGATCTAGCCCACAAAGTACTGGGTAAGGATGCCAGAGCGACATCCTCATTGATAAGACAAAATCTCTCAACATTCTTGTGCTACATGAGGTAGTACACTGAATTCACATACCGTGTCCCTTTTATACCAGTTTTCTGCAATTTAAGCATGTGAACAGAAATAGGAAGAACAAGTTTTAGAAATAGTTATCAGGAAACAGGGGCAGATGAATAACTACGTGGTCAGCAAAGTGGAAGGGGGAGCAGGAATGCTTGTGGCAGCAGCAAATGGTCGACAGTTAATATCTCAGACCAGGTGCACTGGCAGCTACAAACCCTCAGCATGTACATTGTTTTAGTGGAGTCAGGAAGTCAACTAAAATAGATAACACAAGCAGAGTGAAAAGACGAATAGCAGAGGACAGGAAAAGTACGAAGGAAATGAACTGGACACCACAGCCAAAATGGCTGTCGCTTATGCTAAGTAAAATATTACACATTTCCACAGATGGACCAAGATGGACATTTTGCCTGATCTGTCTTGCAGGGTTTCCTGGTTTGAGTCCATCCACAGACCTACTACCTGAAGAGATACTGCTTTAATATCTATACACGACGGTGAGGAATCTGTGGTTAGATGTCTTGAGCAGAAGAACATGTTTCCTTCAGTAACGCCTTTTCTAGTAGAGACTCTATCTAACCATGGATTCCTCACCAACCCACGTTCTTCCCCTTTCTGTGAAATGGACTCATAGATTTCATTAATTAGATCCCAATCTAGAGACATGAACGTGGACATGTTCTGATTTCCATGAGCTCCATGTCCAATGGCGTGGACAGATCAGAAAGAAACTGAAATGAGTGCCCCGAGGTGGCAAAGACATAGGGCCTCCAACATCATATCCAGGGCGGGATGGATCAGGTGTGGAGCAGCATGATGCCACCTACTGACATGCAAGGTAATTTCTATCAGAAATCTCCAGATCCAGTCTGGGAAAATTCACAAGGTGAGGAATCGCCAATTAGAGTCTCCACCAGAAAAGGTATTTCTGAAAATAAGAACCTTGTTCTTTGGAATTGCATATGTACCTCCTTTTCCTAGGGCCCTTCCAGTGTTGTCCCGAAGTTCCTGCAATGCCATGTGTTGGTTAAATTTCTCCTGCTGTTGAGAAGAACGCTTAGGCAGATGGGCCCCTATAGGTATTTGTTCTGTGGTCCTACTTTTATCACTTCCAAACGATGAGGTGTAAAGTTGGGCATAATGTTTGCTGAAGTGGTTTACGATCTCTATATCTGAAACCACCTGATCCCCTTGTAAAGTATAGATTTCTAATACTCTTCTTTGGAAAGATAGTCATGGATGGGTTTCTGCCAGTAGCCAAGGGCCTGTTTTATCCCCAGAGTCCGTTCACAATTAATAAAATCCTTTATTAGTAAGCTACAGATTCTTTGTCCTTATCATCTGAACCTTGCTCCATCCATATGCTTTACTCTGTTACCTGCCTCTATTACTGACCTGTCATTTTACTAGTATTTCATTGTCTCTGTTCTTCTTGTAATATCTTTCATCCGGTAATTACGTACTTCTGTGTGAATTCTTGAGCGCTGGCTTTCAAGGTATCTCATTCCATCCAATACCATACTCACAGTAGCTGTACTATAGTTTATATTACAAATATCTTGGTTTTAGTTATATAGTCCATCTCCGATTACTAGGTGGGTGAAATCTTAGCAATTACTATCATTAACTGGAGTGGTGCAGGGTCTGACACCCAAATAAGGTGGAAAGCTATCATTGATCTCTGGGCTATTTCCCTACTCATCAAAACTAGTTGATGTGTGCAAAAGAAAAAGTATAGACTCTGGTATATGAGTTCTCCAGATATCTTCTAGATCCATGCTATCTTTTAAAAGATATTTGGCCTTTCTAACTTTGCGCTTGAGTGAATGCTATAATCTATTAGTAGTGTTCTAAGTCGAACAAGAGTACAGTTAAAATCTCCTGCTACTGTGTGCAGACCAGGTAGTAACAAAGGAGGGCTCTCTGATTTTCCCAACTATTGTATTGTCATCCTCATTAGGGCCGTAAAAGGAGCATATGTTCAGCTGACCATCCTCTACCTTGATTCCTATCAGTCAGTCCCACGTCAGTCTTCCTAAAAATTATCTGGCATTTAAATGAATATACTAATATGGCCATCCCTTTAATTGCAGCTAATTCTGAGCAGTTTCTGACCTGTTGGCTCTTAGTTTATCATTTCACTTTATCTTGGCTAGTGACTCTAGTTTCTTGTAAGAAAGATGAGTAATATGTAAAACTGTATATCTTCTGTTTGAGCCTTCCCTACTTAAGCAAGGAGTAAAGCCTCTTAACATTCAGGGTTGCTATTTTAGTGTGTAGCATAATTTGCTTTTAAGTTGTTTCTCGTTCCATCGACAATTCCCTGCAACTACACTTTCACCCCGTTTTACTCCCTATCCTTTGCTCATACTCCTGCCCCACCTCCATACCTCCATACCGCTGCTTATCGGAGGCCCTGTTCAGCAGTTCCCTCGGTAACGGATACCGTTGTCTATTTCCCAGTGCTTAATTTGTAAAGTATTACGTGCCAGGGCTCTGACCAGGAGGCCACTGAGGCATGCACCACCGTTGTCATTACAGCCAAAACAACTACTGACCATCTCTATTGCATGTAAATGCGACAGTTCAGATTTTTACAGGTCTCCAAAGCTAAAGGAACGGCTGGGGAGGCAGGTATTAGAACTATTTCAATGCATATTGCATTCCTAAACAACCATTGTTCTGCTCTTCTTTAAATTAGATGAGCAGCGTCACCATGTGGTAGAATGGCAACACCATACTTAGAACAGTTAGGTGCCGGTGCCGAGCACCGGAAACCAATTAAGTGCTGGTGCTGAGCACCGGAAAGCACCGGCTCAAATTAAGCACTGCTGTTTCCTGAAAACATGGGTTAACCCATTCCCTCCCTGCAGTCCTGGGACCAGCTTTTTTTTTTTTTTTTTTTTTTAGAGTTACGCCAATTCCAGCTTTACTACATCGTCATAGTATCATATTGCTCCTGATCTACTTCTTGGATCGGGGTCTTCAGTTGAAAGTGGAGTTGCCTAGAGTCAGACGTGTCCCAAAAGTCTTGGGAGGCCCCGTTTCAATTGATTCTCCGGTAAGTTCCTCTCGTAGTTGGCAGGGATTGACAGAGCCTTAAATTCAGGAACTAGAACCCAGAGCTTTCTCTGATGGGGCTGGGTCCCAGGCAGGGCTGGGAAGATGGCAAAAGAGAACCCATATTTTGTTATAATTCTCTTCCTTTTGTTGAGTGGTATGTAGAACTGCCCCTCTTAATATTATAGATCTGAAAGTAGGCTATTTTAGTTGTGAGGTTGATGTCTGGTATCTTAGGTGGGAATCTATGGCCTCTAGCAGTTGACAAATCCATGGTGGCCATCTATGTATGGGCTCCCCATCATGCTTCCCTCTGGAATTTTAATTATCCAGATATTTAAACATCTTGATTTGTTCTCCAAATCTTTGCATGTACGAGTCAGGGTTCTTATCTGTATTTCGAGTGTGGTATTCACTTGTTCCTCCAGATGAGTTAAGCAAGAATATACTTTGAAATATTTCAATAAAGGCTCCTAATCTGTGATCGAATACATCCACAAGTAGCTCAGAGTTTCTATCATTGGTCCTTGCTCTCCTAGGACTCACTTGATGCATTTCATTTTTTTATGATGGTATTTTACATTGATTTGGTGGAAGAACTAGCCTGCAAGAGCACTGATTCTTCACGTCTGCTCATAACTTCAGGTGCAGTGACTCGTACCCAAATGCCTATGGAGTTCTTATGGGGTTTTTCCCTTATTGACTGTGGGGAGTTGGAGAAGATTGAGGCAGGCTCAAGACCAATAACACTCTATCTGTTGGAGCAATGCTCCTGTGTTGATGCTTCTGCATTTTGCATATTCCCTTCAGAGATACTCCGGGTGAATGGAGTGTATTACAGTTGATCTCAGGCTGTGTGGGTGGTTGTAGAGTGCTAGGTTGGTCTAGTTTTTTCCTCTGACAAAGCTTCTCCTGCATTATTTATGCAAGTCTAGCACTGAAGAGAAGTAAAATGGTCAGAAAACTTGAGGGTTTGCATGGGGGCTCCATCTATCCCCTTCTCTGGCCTCCTCCTTGGCAAGGTGTTTCAAATACTGATGAGGATCTGGGGGTGGGGGCCCTACTTGGACCCTTAACAATTATCTCTTTCTTGACCCTAGCCACAATCTTGTGAGTTCACTCCGTCTTTAGACTTTTAATTGGGAGCATTTGTGTATAGTAGCTCCCTTGGAGCTGCCAGTCACAAAAGTGTGCAGTGTTTTTTGCTGGTATGTTTTTAAAACCCTCCCATTTATTGGACTAACGATCAAGAAGGCTAGAGCTCTAGTAAAATCTGATAATCTGAGCTACTTGCAGTGAATCTCCCTTTTTAGGTTTTGCCTACGCAGCACGCATGCGTTGCATAGGAGGGGACCTCTTGAAATTGATCAGCTTTTTTGGCCAAAAACTTGCACACTTTGCATTGTTTTCAATTGAAACGCATGCACGTTTGGCATTCCCCTTGCAGGAGCGAGCAGCGGCGCCATATGTTATCAATTATCACGCTCGCTCGCGCAATGGAAATGGTGCATGACCCTGCTCTCGGCCGCGCTCCCCCCCACCCCTCCCACTTGTTTCCTTCCCTGCAGGATACGAATTCAAATCCTCTGAGGCCTCTCAAGAGGACAAGGAGAATTGGGCCGTACAATCTCGCTTGCGTTGCCTTCAACGTCGCCCTGACTAACGTTTGCAAGTTTACCCCGTGCAACAGAAAAATATGTCAGTTTTTCCTTGTTGTTCTCAGACCCCTGTATTGCATTTAGAGACCCATGCAGGATTTCATATTAAAGGAACATGGAGTAAATCCTTTCTGCTATACGGCGGAGTCAATATGCTTTACTCAAACATTTTGCTCCGACATAGACCGGTTATAGAGGCGCCTTCCTTGCCTACGCCTTTTCTTCTGTGAATGGCTGTCTCAGGCCCTGCTAGAGTCACATCTTACACGTTTTTCAGACACGTTAGATGGATTGCTGAGACCTGCTCGCCGCGTGCGTCCGGCGGGGTAATCAGCACACGCCGCAGGTCTCCCCTCTGGGAGGGACCCTGTACAGACGGCGCCAGGTGTACACACGCAGGGCAATCAGGGCTAGGGCCCGGGGCGCCTACGGTTAGAGGGGTGCATAGGTATCTGACCTCTCGAGCTGCCGCAAAGAATGCATTTTTTCCAGACCCTCTCCCAATCAGCAATGGGAGGCTGGGGCTGCATTGCCTCAGGAAGATCAGCAGAGGTGCCACATGTGGTGTCGCCCGTGGTGCTGTCTGAGTAAAGGCCGGCCTGTACACACGCTCGCTGTGAAGGGTGAAATGCAGACTTGAGTTAGAATCCAGGTGCAGAATCAACAGATCAGAACACGGCAGCTCCTCGTTGATTCACATGCTGACGGGAGGTGGAAAAGGTTGTGTTACATTATCGAGGTCCGTAATGTGTGCCATGCACTTTATTGTCGTGTTCAGTATATAATCACAAATATTATCTCCAGGTCTCTGAAGTGCACTTAGACTTACCTTGCAATGTACTGATTAGGTTGACTTCCTGGATGCGATATTTTTTTATCCTGCAGTTAAACGCATGCGAGGTAGTGAGGATATACTATGGAAAATAACGTCACCTTCGATAGCACAACAATTGCCTTTTTATTAGTTCTCTCCTGTTGTATTTGCACTTTCCCTCCTTTGCTGCTTTCTAGTAATGCTGTAAAAGTACACGTTAGCGTCTGCTTCCGCAGGCGCTGTGATTCATCGCATGCTATTATCTTAGTTGACGCCAGAGTTCTTAGAGAACTGTTTACACCACCGAGAGGTGTGGGTGTGGCGGCGGCTGTTGACTGCTGGTGACTTCCTCTCTTGTAAGGTGTGCCTAACTCTTTCTTTCTACTGTCGCAGAACCGAAGACTGCATTCTTTCCAGATATCGTGTTCTCTCCGTTTCAAAAAGAGGGCCTTGGGAATATGAACACTCGAGGTCACTGTTTTTCAAACTAAGTGTGCAAGGGACTTGATCAAACAAGCATTGGCATAGCCAGTAGGTCTCGCCTTTGGGACCTTATAAGTGTTTAGCCATGCAACAATTGATGTTGTTGCACCAAGGATATTGTGCTGGATAACTAAACACTTATAAGGTCCCAAAAGCGAGACCTATTGGCTATGCCAATCCTTGTTTGTGGTTGTAATAGTGTTGCCCCCAGCGGTACTCTGGCACAGGAATACAACTAGGACAATCCAAACTGGGGAATCAAGAAGATAAGGAGAAGAAAAGATCCCTCCCCACAGGCAATGCTGTCAGCACAAACACAAAGGAAAGCGCTCCAAGGCGCCGCCTTTTCTCTCAAAAGGTATTAAGTGCAGCTCTAATTGATACTCCAAGATGTCTCCTGCACCTGCTTTAGTTAGTTGCCCAGCGCTCCAGCAACGGATCTGTGGTGCTCACGGCCAGCATGTGGCTTTTTGGGCTATGCCTTGCCGATATGGACCACAGTTGTTTCTTCCTCTTGCAGATCTTATCACCTGCTCCACAGGTCCTCGTCGCTTTGACCCTCTGCTTCCCACTCTCTCTGCCCTTATCCATCCACAAGATTGGGTCCTACGCCCATTTTTGGTGACTGTTGCTTCTTTGACAGTTTCGTCATGATTCGTGTGGCAGTTACGAATTTCCAAAATAGAGCAAAAGGCCCGTTGCAGGGTGAGGAGCTCCATGGAGCTAGGCAGACTGCTGTCTCCCAGCCCTTATTCCTGCTGCTATGTTTTATCTAATTATAGCTGTTTGTGCTACCGCATCAGAGTATAGGGGTCCGTGCTACCTCATCAGAGTACAGGGGTCCGTGCTACCTCATCAGAGTATAGGGGTCCGTGTTACCTCATCAGAGTATAGGGGTCCGTGTTACCTCATCAGAGTATAGGGGTCCGTGTTACCTCATCAGAGTATAGGGGTCCGTGTTACCTCATCAGAGTATAGGGGTCCGTGTTACCTCATCAGAGACAGTACAGGGGTCCGTGTTACCTCATCAGAGTATAGGGGTCCGTGTTACCTCATCAGAGTATAGGGGTCCGTGTTACCTCATCAGAGACAGTACAGGGGTCCGTGTTACCTCATCAGAGTATAGGGGTCCGTGTTACCTCATCAGAGTATAGGGGTCCGTGTTACCTCATCAGAGTATAGGGGTCAGTGTTGAGTTCTTGAACGAGGGCTAATTGCACCCTCCTTTACTAGGGTGATGGTGAACACAGGCAAAGAGCCAGCCATCAAACACAGTGAGCACGAAAATGGCACAGCTA
Source organism: Triturus cristatus (assembly GCF_964204655.1). Lineage (NCBI taxonomy): Eukaryota > Metazoa > Chordata > Amphibia > Caudata > Salamandridae > Triturus > Triturus cristatus. The sequence continues at coordinate 341,299,759 of NC_140593.1, forward strand.
TTTAATAAACATAACTAGCCAGCTAATGCCCTTCAAATTGCCCACCGCTGATTTCATAATGTAAACGACGAGAAATAAATTCAGAATTTGCATATGTTTGTGCTAATAAAGGGTCAGCACTTCAGAGGGGTAGCTTGGTCCACGTTCAGGAAACGCTTGAATATCTCCTTCCTGGTTGATAGCACTCACGTTGCATTGAGATTCCCCACATCTATAATGGAAAAAGCACTTTCTTAAGCCCTTTCCCTAAAAACACATCCCCTCAGTCTTGGAAATGCTTTCGGACCTGATTGCATCGTTGTTTTGCTCTAATAATGCAAAAGGAAAAGAAACTTGTCTTCATTGTGTGACGTAATGCCGTTACCTTGACGCCAAGGAAAGATTATTGTTGCAGTTTAATTCGGTTTCAAAGCAATAATGTGTTTGCAATTAGACCGAGTAAATCTGCAAGATGTGGATTATGCAGGCGTGCCTCGTGGAGGAAACGTGGTTTTAAAACGAAAATGAAAGCGCCCTTATATGCAGTGAAGGTCATGACTTTTGTCATAATGCAGTCATTGTTTGAAACACAGACATTTCGGTGCAAATGTCCTCATGAGTTGTTCTAATACAGTATTGCCACGATTACAGATCGTACAGACCTATCCGAAAATTGGAAAGTAATGGGCTAGGTGTGCTTGACTTTATCTGTGTTGGAAATTAAAGGTAATATGTATTGGAAATATACAGGGAGAAATTTCACGCATTCAACAATCCCATTTCTTCTAATCACACGGAGACATGTTACCTTAATGTAAAGTCTGGAGAAAGAAGCATCATTTAATGAAAAGTGCTGATGTAACTTGCTAATGGACATTTGAAAAAGGTTTGCTTCCCACAAGACTTTCCTTCAAGAGAACATATAGAAAGTACCAGAGCGCCACGAAATTGCCACATAATCCTCCAACTAGCCCCCAGCTTGACAGTAAAGTTGTCAATGTATTAAACATGCATATACTGTTCATATATTTTGTGTGAAATGAAAACAACCATTGTTTTTACTTTCACTAAAAGGTGTTGCATACAAAGGTGATGCGTTTGCTGTGTGATTCACTGGTAGTTTACTATTGTAAGATTTTTTTTATCAATTTGATAAGGTAAAAAGGTGCCCAAAGTAAGAAAAAACAGACATACAAAAACGAAACGTAAAAATCTAAGTGTGACTAAAGTTAAAGAAAAATGCAGAGGAAATGTGGTGCTTGAACTCAGGAAATATCGTCATGCATTTTCTCTGATATGCTGGGCCCCGGGGGAAGCAGAGTCGCAGGCTAGTCTTCCCCCGGGATCTTTTCTGCTTCCCCCGGGGTCTTTTGCGCAGGGGAGGACCAGGCAGGGTCAGAGGGTGGAGTTAGGGGGTGGGTATAAGAGCGCAGGGGAGGAAGGCGACTTCCTCTTCCTGCGCTCGGCACCATCGAGAGGGGATTTTGCGAAGGGGTAGTGAGACAGTCAGGAGAGTGAGGTTGTATTGGAGCGGAGAAGAAGTCCGGCGGTAGCGGCGTGAACCACTGGTCGGTGGTTCCTGGGCGTCTCGAGATGCTTTGCGGCGGGGACATTATGGCGGGCGCGTCGGCCGAGGAGGTGAGGCGGGCCTTGTTGGTGCTGGGGCGCGCAGGTCGGGAGGATCTCCTCCGGTCCGGTGTGCTTGGGGAGGCGTGGGTGGGGTTTGAAAAGGCTCCCCGGGAGGCTTCGGCAGGGGTGGCAGCGGCAGTAGTTGCATGCCAGGAGGAGCCGCTGCCGCCAGTGACTAATGCGCATGGCAGGGGCACGCAACGCGTGGTGACTGCTCACGGGGGCTGGCGGAAGAGCCTGCCTCCACGACTATGATTCCCACCACTTGAATTTAAAGGGCAGGGGGCGGGGGGGCGCGCGGCCTCAGGTCCTACCACTGGGGAGCTGCTAACACAGGCCAGTGACCCTTGCAGGGCGGGTGAGGCGGGGGAGGGGGGGAGGGCGGCCCCAGTGCAGGTGTCTGTTAGGACAGGCTTGGGAGAGGCAGGGGTGGAGGAGGGGAGTGGGGGTGTGTGGGCCCACATGTGGGGATGGGGGTGACTGGAGAGGGCCTTGGGGAGGCAATTGAGGACATGGGGCAATGGGAGGATGCTCCCACTGACCTCTCCAGGGGTCCAGGGTATCTACCCCGGTACCGGCGGGTTGCAGGCCGGGGGCGCAGGGAGCTGTGGTTCCGGTGGGGGGAGTGGCATGGATCTTGGCCCGGAGTTGGGCCCTCAGACTAGAATTTTGCCGCCTGGATGGGGGATGCGGGCCTTTGCCCCCCCTTCCCCTCCCAAGCTGGGAGGCGTTGGCGTGGGATGACAGGATCAGGGAACAGCGCATTTTAGCACAACTTAACGAGGCAAGGCGGGCGGAGCAGGGTGCGCAGAGGGCGGGAACAGTCTGGAAAGAGGAGATTGAGGGGCCCCCGACTCCCACTTCGGAAGAGGAGAGGTGGGCAGAGCACGAGGAGCTAGTCAGGGCGGGAAGCGGTAGAAAAGGGGGAGAGGAGAGCCGCAAAGGGCTACAGGCGCAGGTAGGGACGGCTGGGACGGCTTTGAGGCCTGATGGTGCCGGGGCCCACTCAGGTTAGAGCGACCTGAGTGGTAGGGGGGGGATCCAAGTCGGCAGATGTCGGCAGAGTGCGGGTGGCACGGCGGGGCGTATGACGGCCCCATGTCGCCGTCTAGAAGCAGCAGGCCGGTCCGCGGCGGCCATCCCTCCGGCGCGGGAACGGGCAACGGCATCGTGTGTAGCGGTGGGCCGTGGGTCGAGTGCAGTGAGTGGCAAGGGTGTGAAAAGAGCGGTGAGAGAGGTGTTGTGGGCGCCTGTGGAGCTGGAGCCTGAGTTTGAGTCGGATTACGATGATTAGAGTGAGGAGCTTGAGGACGGGGAGGTGAGGGATGACGATGACGGACCGGGTAAGGGGAAGAGCAACAGAGACCTTGGTGTATTGCAGGTTCCGTGGCAACCATCAGGGAAGGAGAAGGCGGAGATGCCCAAGGCTTCCACCTCCAGAGGACGGTCCAGAGAGCGGCAATCATCGCTAGCAGGTGAGGGATCTTGGTGGGAAGCTTGGGACGGTGGCCCAAAAGGGGGTAGGAAGAAGGCGTGCAGGTCGATAGGGGTGGGGGAGGGATCAGTGAGGGAGGTTAGTGGGGTGCCGAAGGTAGGCCCACGCTGGTGGATAACCTGGTGGGAGGTAAGTCGGTGGCTACGGCGGGGGTACAGACGGACAAGGTGGACGGGAAGGATGACGAGGGGGACAAGTCGGAGGACAAACATCAAAAGAAGTTGCCCTACATGGGCTTGGCCATGCCATTGGGAACGCATCTGTCGGACAAAATTAAGAGTAGAATCTGGAAACACGAATATGTGGACGTGTTTAAATTGCTACACAGAGAGATGCAGGCGAAGGAGGGTTCCAAGGAGGAGGAGTGGGAGTTGACTAGGCGGCCCAGGGTCCCTGTGAACATGGAAAACTGGACTTCGGCGTTTCTCATTTATGCTAGCATATACTGCGAGAAACATCTGGACAGGGCCATAGCGTTGCTGAAGTACATGGACATTATCAGGAAGGCCCAAATGCAATTCAGGGGGTTCGCCTGGCTAAGTTAGGACGAGGAGTTTAGGGCTAGGGTTAGTGCGAATCCGGACAAGCATTGGGGGGGAGGTGGATCAGGAACTGTGGATGCAGTGGATGGCGTCAACGCATTCCTCGGAGTCGACTCACACAGCTAGTGGTTTGCCGGTCACATATCGGTCCTTTCAGCCGCGTCCCGCCCAAAACGGGTCAGGGGGGGGAATGCCGCCAGTGCAGGTAGCGCAGGTCAGGCCGCCAAGCCAGGCAGTTACAATACTGGGGCCTGTTGGAGCTATTGATAGAGATCAGGGTGCATATAATATCCCTACTTCCACAGATAGAGTAATCTCACAGTTACACGCACATACATTCTTCATACACTAGGGCCCATTTCACTAACATACGCTCAAATACTCTACCAGCAATAACCTGTGGAAAGAAAAACTCCTAGACACCCTGCATCTATATCGGGGTCGATAAGATCTGGTTATTGAGACTGCCCTTAAACATAATCTAAACAATCTATACAATAATAATCAAAATAGGATACTCAATAATTGACAAGAAATAAGAACCAACACCATATTCAAAGTTATATTGCTTTATCTAAAATTAGTCAAAGAAAATCAATCAGAATAAATCATTTTTCTCATAGTTACCTATTCTAGCTAAATGTCAGAACGGGTCAGGACAAGTCTCTCGGTAAAGTCTCTCAAGACGAAGTCCTCTCAGCAACGATCCTCACCAACGCAGATTCGGAACACGGCAAAAGGCAAATGGCAAGTGGCAAAGCCCTCTCTAGGCTAACAATTCTTATAGCAAGTCGAACAAAGAAAAACATAATTTGTAATAACTTCTTCCGTCAAACCTCTGAGCAAAGCGAGAAGGAAAGGATGTAGCATCGCTACATTTAAAAATCTCCGCTCAGGAAAAATCACAAAATAAACATAACGGAACAGGAACCAAAAAATACATTTGTATCGTGTAATTCCACGTCTCCTCGGCAATGAGATCATAGTTCAGAGTCTTTCTTTAAAGCTCCTTTGTTTTCCCAAAGCTGCCAAGGACGCTTCATTTCACTTGGAGATCGCCCAAAACTGCTGCTGTCCTCACGGAAATTTTCAATCAAGCAAAGCAAGGACTGTGGTCAGCTGACTTCAGGACCATATTCAGCAAGGCTCTCTCTCGTCACGAATTCTACTCGAGGCCAGGCCTTTCGTATCGGCCATCTTTATTTAGGCCACAATAGGCCACAATAGACCATCTTAATTAAAAGAGACAAAAACAACGTTACCACAGCATAGTGATTGAACAGTGTTAACCCCACTAATACCCTTATGTGTATGCAATTATCTAGCTCTTGCAACATAGAAAAGCATTAATTCGAAAAGCGTTTCGTGCTTAAAAATAAACAGCACTCAGCAACGTTTATTTAATAAAACATGCACATTGTCAATAGCAACACATAAGCGTCCCTCATGTCGGTTTTTCTCTTGTTAATACATACATGTTGATTAATAAAAAACATTTACACAAGACAAATAATTAATGATTAAAAATTAGTAATTTTATTTTTACCACGTTTAGACAACTGAAGCTTCAAAACCCGATGAATTTTCAACAGAAAACTCTGCTCCAGCAATCCCCCCTTTGGTGATTTTATCACCAAATAAACCCAAAAAAAAATTAGTGAAAATTTAGTCCCATTTTAGGAGAAATCGGAAATGTCTTTTTCTCATTACACAACACTACACACCAGTCACTCTTTCATCATCCCTCTTTGTTTCCAAATAAACACTCTCCCTCAATTCTTCTAATTCAATTTCTTGTGGTTCTCTTTTCAACCTTTTGTTTTTCTTCTCTTTATTCAGTTTCTTCTTCCCTCCCCTGTTTTTACAACACACACACACTAATCTCAGTATCAATAAAGCAATAATTATGCAAGTTAAAGGAAACAATATTCTACCTATAATAGTACTACCTATTTTTGCAATAAAATCTTTAACAGCTATCACTTTATTAGCTATTTTAGTCCATAAACTCTCAGCTTCAAGTGGTACTAATTCTTCATGCAAATCAGTAATATTTTTGATATAGACCTTCAGGTCTTTGCTTTCATCTGGAATGTAAGTGCAACAATGTTGAATTTTCAGCATTCCGCAAACTCCACCCTCCTTGGCCAATAAAATATCAAGGGCAAGTCGATTTTGCATTGACATGGCACGTACGGCACTTAATTCCGTATTCACTAAAAGAAACCCCCCAGCGGTATTTGTCGATAAGCGATCCACCACTGTTGACAGTTTCCGAATTCCATAAGCATTTAAAGAAATTCCCACTGCTGGAATTAAAACCCAAAAAATATCACCCACAATTTCAGACCAAGTTTCTCTCTTGAAACGCATTAGTAAATTAATATGTTCTACATCTGTTATTTTATCTATATGAAAAATCTTTGGAAAGACCAAACCCACATAACACGTGCCATACCAATGGTCAGGCAACTTGTAATAAGCCTTGTTCCCACAAACATAATACACTCCTGGGAAAACTGTATCTTCACCACCTCTGATCCCCCAACCTGTTGCAATGAAGTATGTATCATGGCACTCACTAGTCCCAACAAAATATGTATCATATTGGGATTTCCTTCTTGTAATGCATAGTTTACCCTTTTGTGGTACATCTAGAGCTAAAGTTGGACTAGCCCCATTTCTCAATTCTTTTCCCATCTCAATGTCCCAAATTGTTTCACTCACTTCATATTTCCCTGCTTTCTCATGCATGTTCAATCTCCTTTCCTCTACCATATCCAGGAAAGCTTTTTCCTCTTCTTTCAGACTGCAAGTTAAATTATTCTTACAAATGTAATCTAATGTTAATCCTTTTTCTTCAATAAAAATTTCACCAAAAGTGTTAGCTTCTTTAGCTGGATTCAGCTCTTTGTTCATTGGCAAATGCCCAAAAATACTATCTCTGTTAGACATCTTATAATCTACTTTCCCTAACAAATAAAAAACACTACTTAATATACTACATGAAATACCATATGTAGCTGGCAAATGATGATAAGTAACACCCTCTGAAACGGATGCAGGTAATTGCATACAAACGTAGCAATCCCTTACTTCCATTGTTTTCACATATTCGTACAACAACTTCGAAAAAACATTACTAGAAAAATTATTAATTGACCTATCTTTGTGTATGTAAGTATTACTAATTCTATTCAAAACTACTTTTTGCGAATTCTTCCCTATATCTGTCATATTTTCTGTATGCATCTCAAATGTAACTTTAAAAGTAACTAATAAAACTAAAACTCCCCATAGTAACATTAATAATCCAGTACAGCAGCAGCACATTCTACACCATCTTTTAAAGAAGGCACATCTACTTTGATTATCCTCTATGTTAGCCATTTTATTACTTTGACCTTGTCTTTTGACTTAGCCTCTACTACTCCACTACTGTTATGCTTTGGATTACTTCAGACAACTGAATTTCAGACTTTTTCTTTTCACTTTTCCTCCAAGTGATTTTTCAGTTCACTCAATTTGGATATTCATCAGTTTTCACTCCTTCTTCTTCAGCAACATCAAATTGTATCAGATCATCAACAACATCTTGTGCATCTGACTCTTCTCCAATGTCAGTCAGAATAACTTTTAAGATTCCTTCTTTTTCCTCAACCACTTTTCTCAAGATCCCCTCCGGATTATCTCGAGTCACTGTTTCTTCTTCTCCTTCTTCAGACAGTGCCACATAAGACCATTCCGGTGATCTGTACTTTTGGTTGGGTCTTCTTATTCTTTTTATTTCCTCAGGTTCTCCTGATTCTTCTTGCTCCTTTCTTTTCACTTCATTTTGACTCGATACTTCATTCACTTGTTCAGCATTTGATGTATTTGTTCTTATTACTCTGTATCTCAATCTCTTTACTCTGTTGTTAGGCCAACGATCTCCTTTTATCACCTTCTTCGGCCTAATTTCTTTATTGTTTCTTTCTCCAATCCAAGTTCTCTTTCTCAGAACTCGACCCTCTGTTTGTTCATTCTCATTCTCATCCAATTCTGTTTCAAGTGCCTTCTGTTTTCGTTTTCTAGTAGTTTTCTTTTCCTCCACAGTTTCTTTCACCACTATTTGAGACTTCCCTACTCCTGTCCCTCCTCGGATCTCCGACACGCAATCTTCTTGCTGTCTACTTGTCCCTTCACCTAGCTTATTAGAAGAGTTCCCTACACCTCCTCGGGGGTCTTCCGCAATCTGTCCCTCTCTATCTTCTTCTGACCCTGCTTCTTCAAGTATAATCTCAAGTGGTTCTTCAGTCTCCTCCTCTTCTGATTCAGGAGTAATCTCTGTGGAATTGCTCTTTTCTTTTCTTTTTTCTTCACTGCTTTTTGAAACTTCAGGCTCTCTTACAGAATCTGATCTCCTTTCTGAGACTCCCAATGGTTCTCTTGGAGTTTTTTCTGCTTCTTTTCTCACTGGTTCTGGGTCTTCATCATCACTGGAATCTGATTCTTCAAAATATTCTTTACCAGTTCCCTCTTTTGGGTTTGGAACTCTCAGAGTATGACTCGCATGCACCCAGTTTTTCACACCAGCACACTTCACTGCAGTTGTCGTTGTTAGAATGACTTGTCTCGGTCTTCCCCACCTTGGAACTAAGCAATTTCTTCTTCTGTGCACCTTAATCCTCACCCAGTCTCCTGGACTCAGATCATGAGCTTGCTTCTTCTCAAGTGTGGTAGCTTCTTCTCCAACCTGGTGAAACACAGAATGAACTGCGTCAGCCAGGCCTTTACAGTAATCCAAAATCATGCCATCAGTTATTGTCATCAACTTATTGACAGGTACAAATGCATGGCGCATTGCACGTCCCATGATTATCTCGTGCGGACTTAAACCAGTAGTTCTATCTGGAGTAGATCTAATAGTCATTAGCACTAGAGGCAAGACGTCCGGCCATTTCATGCCAGTGGCTAAGCACATTTTTCCAATCCTATTCTTGATTGTGCCGTTTATCTGCTCAACCACACCAGAAGCCTCTGGTCTATATGCACAATGTAGCTTCTGCTGTATGCTTAATGCTTCACAAATCAAACTCATGAGTTCATTATAGAAGTGTCCACCTCTATCAGACTCAATCGTCACTGGAAACCCGTACCTAGGAATCAACTCCCTTAACAGTAATTTTGCCACTGTCACTCCATCATTTCTCCTAGTCGGATAGGCCTCAACCCATCTTGAAAACAAACAGACTACAACTAGTACATATCTCAGTCTGTTCACTTGGGGCATTTCAATGAAATCAATCTGCATTCTTGTAAAAGGACCTCCTTCTCTGCCTATAGTTCCCAGACTCACCACTGTCTTTTTCCCAGTGTTAAATTGCTGACAAATCAAACACCTTTGACAGATGCTTTCTGCAATTGTCCTGAACTTTGCATTGTACCAGGTCTGTTTGAACGACCTTATCATCGCATCCCTCCCCAAATGTCCCTGGCCATGATACATCCTTGCCATTGACGACAAAATGGAGTTAGGCATTACTGGTCTGCCATCCCTGTAGACCCAAACATGGTCTTTTTCTCTTGGGGCACATCCTGCCTTAATCCAATCTTTTTTCTCTTCCTCTCCTGCCTCATCCTGCAACTGCTTCACTTCATCCCATGTCTCTAAGGCATTAGTAAACATCACAGAGCAAAAAGACATTTCCCCCTCTCTTTCCCTATTAATTGACTGATTCGATTTTGCACAGTATTGAGCAATGTCATTTGCGTACCGGTTTCCAACCGTGATAAAATCATCCCCTTGTCCATGGGCAGCACACTTTACAACTGCTAACTCTTTAGGCAGCTGTATCGCCTCAAGTAATTTCCCAATTGCTTCAGCATTCTTTATTGGAGTTCCACTCGATGTCAAGAAACCTCTTTGTAGCCAAAGCTGGCCAAAATCATGCACCACTCCAAATCCATACTGACTATCAGTCATCACAGTCGTCCTCAAATCTTTCCCAATTTCACAAGCTCTTGTCAATGCCACCAATTCAGCAACCTGTGCAGATTTCACTCCTTTCAATGGTGATGCTTCCATAACCTCTGAAACTTTGCACACCGCATATGCTGCACATAGCACACCATCATCATTTCTCAGGCATGAACCATCCACAAACAACACATGATCACTCTCATGTAAGGGAAGATCCCTTATGTCTGGTCTCGGTTTTGTACAGTACTCAAGCACATCCAAACAATCATGATCATCTTCTGTTTTCACACCCACATTTTCAATATCCGGCAAAAGTGTCGCTGGATTCACATTTACACATCTTTCAAGAGTCACATTTGATGCTCCTAGAATCACTTTCTCATATTTAGTCAACCGACTATGTGACATGTACTGAGTTCTGCTTCTTGTCAAAAGAATTGCCACATTGTGAGGTACGAATACCCTTACAGGATATCCCATTATGATTCCCTCACTCTGTTCCAGACTCCTGCATGTTGCAGCCACAGATTTTAGACAACCTGGTAAACCCACAGCTACAGGGTCAAGTGTCGATGAGAAGTACGCAATAGGCCTTCTCAGTAATCCATGCTTCTGAATTAACACTGAAAGTGCACATCCATTTCTCTCACTGCAGTACAATTCAAACTCCTTTTCGTAATCAGGCATACCCAAAGCTGGAGCTTCACACATTTTATTTTTAAGCTCTTCAAATGCTGCCATTTGTTCCCCATCTAGTTCCAATGGGTCTGTCATCTCACTTTTTGTCAGTTTAATCAGTGGCTTTGCTATCAGCGAAAAATTAATTATCCACTGACGACAATAACCCACCATCCCCAGAAACATCCTCACTTCTCTCTGGGTCTTTGGAGCTTTCATTTCCCTGATGATTCTGATTCTATCATCAGTCACTTTTCTCAGACCTTTTTCAATATTATGTCCAAGATAATGCACCTCTTTCTTGCAAAATTGCAATTTGGCTGGAGATACCTTTAACCCTCCATCTGCCAGATGATTCAGTAAAGCTATGGTATCTACTTCACAAGCTTCTCGTGTCTTTGATGCCACAAGTAGGTCATCAATATATTGCACTAGTACTGAACTTTCAGGCATGATCAAACTCTCCAACGATTTTTTCAACAACTGATTAAATATCGAAGGACTCTCTGTATACCCCTGTGGGATTCGACACCATGCTAAAATACGCTGGCCAAACCTAAATGCAAAAATCGGCTGGCTGTCATGATGCAATGGAATTGAAAAGAACGCATGACACAAATCAATCACTGTATACCACGCAGCATCATGTGGAATCTGATACAGGATCACTGATGGATTTGGCACAATAGGACAACATGCCACCACAATTTGATTAACTTTCCTCAGATCCTATACGATCCTAAATTTCCCATTAGGCTTCTTTAGCCCCATTATCGGTGAATTACACGGACTACTCAGTAGTTCTCTCAGGACTCCCTGCTGAATCATTTTCTCAATTATAGGAGTTATTCCCTCAATTATTTCTGGTGTCATTTTGTACTGAGGAATGTTAGGATATGTAATTCCCTCTTTCACTGCAATTTTCACTGGATCTACATTATTCATCAATCCCACATCCTCTCCAGTAAAATCCCAAACTGTCCTTTTCACTGTGTCCCTCAGCTCTCGAGGCAAATCCTCTGGATCGAACACAGCAAATGCACCAATTAACTCACTTTCCCTGTTTTCTAGAGTCACTCGGTACAAAACATCCTCATCTGGTGTTTCAAAAGCTATTCCATCCGGTGTACAGAAAAGTGTGCAATTCATCTTGCATAACAGATCCCTACCTAACAGATTCACTGGACTCGTGTCACAGACAATAAATCTATGCATGTCTGAAAATTTCCCTATCTGTACTCTTACTGGTTCCGTAAGACGTGTTCTGATTTGTGTATTGGCTACACCAACTACTTGGATTGCTTCATCCGAGAGAGGAAGATTTCTAATATCTGTTGACCTGACAGTTGATCTTGTCGCACCTGTGTCTACTAAAAAAGTAACACCTTCTTCATTTATTTTCCCATCCACAAATGGTCCTGCCTGGTCTATTTCTAGAGTTGCACCAAGTATGCACTCTTCCTCCTCTCTTCGGCACCGTCAATAATCACCCTCAGACTCACTCCCTTCATTCTTTAACAAGTACTGTTGTACCTGATTAGAACGCCTTGGTTTGTTTACCTGCTCATCATTGTAGAATCCCGAATCCTGATTATACTTTTGTGCTCCTCTATTCTGCGGCAAGGGGGGTTTTGGCTCTTGACTCTGCTGTCTCACAACTTTCTGCTGTTGCTGCTGTTGATTATTCCCCTCGTTCTGCACCTGTTGATTCAATGTTTTACCCTCATTATTCACTAATGGTGGATTCGTACAATCATTCCTCCAATGTCCCAATTGGCCACAGTTGTGACAAGGAAACTTTTTTTTCGCTTCCTCAAGATTCCCTTTTCCTTTCCCTGCATATCTAGGTCTATTCCCTGCATTATTTCCTGGATTATTCGCCTGTTCCATCAACTGTGCTTCCTGTCTTTCTGCAACTTTCACTTGTGCCCACATTGCTTTCTCTTTCAGCTTTCTTTGTTTTGCCTCAATTTCATCACTGAAATATTTAGCATGTCTCAGAATTTCATCTATTTTCTTACTCTGCCAATCTACTGTATGTTCACGAATTCTCTCACCAATTTCAGGTCTTAGGCCATATACAAATCTGTATACAAAATGACTCAAATCTTTGTCACCCAGGTGTTCATCTCCACTGAATTGTTTAAACGCCAGTATCAGCCTCTCGTAAAAAGCATGAACTGATTCTTTTGCTTCCTGTTGTGTTCTATCTATGTTTACCCAATCTGTCTCTTTTGCAGGTACTTTACTCTTCAGGTATACCATCACCTGATCATACTTTCTCATTACCTCTGGATCTGGTGCTCCTGTTCTTGGATCTCTTGGATATTCCTCAGTAGGCCAACTCACAACTATTTTACACTCAGTCCACAAATCTGCTGGAACAATTATATCAAACAGACTATTCAGGTCAATCCACAGCACTTTTGACAATTTCACAAACCTATCTACCTGCCTATACCACTCGACGGGCTTTTCTCTCAATCGAGGAAAATCATTCGTAAATGATAAAATATCCTGTCTGGTCCATGGAACATGTACATATCCTCCTCCAGGTATTTCTCTCATAGGATAATTATCCACTGATTTCTCTTTTTCTCTCACTGGAAAAGCTGAATAAGTTGTTCTATCTTCAGATTCCTCTCTTTTCTTATACCACCTATCCTTCCATTTTTCTACATCTCCCCATCTTCGCAATAATGCAACCATTTCTTTAATCTGTCCTGTTCTACCAGTCGCATTCAAATTTTCAATGTCCTTTTCTGAAAAATCCATCCTGTAGGTTTTTTGCAAAGCTTTAACCTTATCAATGTCAACTCCCTGCTCATTCGCTATTGCTCTTAACCTGTCATGTGTATTTCTCGCTCTCCAGGTAATATTTTTGCACATGAACATTAGTTCACCATCATGATGACTTTTAAGAATTTCTGTTGGAACTGTCCCTGTAACAAGCTCTTCTAATTCTACCCGTAACCTAGCCACATCAATTGTTTGCGAATCTTTATCCTTTTTCTGAAGAACTTTCATCCAATCATTCAAATCTTCAGCTGTTATTGCAGTAGTTTTCCTCACTGGAACCACTCTCTTTTGCGGCTCTAAAATTGGCATCCCTGAACAACTAGCTTCACTAGCATCTAATATTTCACTACATGTGTCATGTCTGGACTGTCTCAGGTCATTACTTTCTGTCCTTTTTCCTGAATCTCCTGAAGGACCAACTGAACTTATCAAATTATTCCCAACATATGGAATCACCAAACCATTTTCACCTATTCTCTGCTTGTCAAACACAGGCATAACCGGACCTATTGTTACAGGCACCGTAACAGCTTCTAGATTTTTCGTTAACTCCCTAATCTTTTCAGTTAGCTCTGTTGTAGTTCTAGCTAATTCTCTTGCATTTTCATCACCACTTCGATTCACTTTCTCCCTGAAAGAATTACCACTTCTTGATTCAGGTGTCACATTTTCTGTCTCAATGATACAAACTGTATCTCTTATTGGAGAAACAACTGGTGTACTCTCTTCTGGTTCTGGTCTATATGGAGGTGGTCTTTTGTAAATCATGTTATTCAAGACTTCATCTTCATATTCATTAACTCCATATCTTCTCATTTCTGCCTCAGGAACCCTCTCTGCTCCTTCTTCAACTGTTCTCATTGGATATAATCCCTCTGACATACTAGCATCTCGCCACCTTTTCATTCGATCATGATGAGTCTCACGATCATGTCTCCTCCCAAACATGTACCTGTACTGTCCTCCAGATCTCTGTTTTTCTCGCTCATGTACTTCCTCTTCCCATTCCACTAAAGCCTCAAACTGTGTAGGTCTTGGTCTCGGGTCAAGACATAACATATTTTCCCGTAAATTTCTCAACACGGCCAAATTAAATGAACCATGTTCTGGAAATGCTAAAACACCATCTTCTTTAGTATACCTAACCCAATTCTCCAACCATATACAGGTATGATACCCATATCTTGCAGCCATGTAGGATGCAGGTGTTTTCGGTGGAGGTAACAATTCACCCTCTCTTGTCTTAACATCTTTATCCTTGTTAAACCACTTTTTAATTTTTCCAAAGAATGTTTTCTTCTTTTTCTCTTCTTGGTAATACATTTTAGTTTTTACCAAAGCTCTCTACTCTTTTCCGTATTATAAATATACAATACAGATTTTCAACCAATAATAGCGCGACTCACACTAACGCACCAATCCTGGAGCGTCTACGTCACTAGAATAGCTCTTCCAATCCTTGCGCGGCTCACACCAATGCACCAATCCCAGCGCGAACACTATTCTGATCTATTATCCAATCAGAGCGCGGTCTTCCTGATGTCAGCAGTCGCTGCAGTCACTTGTCTCCTGTCTCCTGTCACTCGTCTACCCCTCCTTTACAAAATCTTTTCAGTAGACTTCGTGTCAAAATTTCTACAAAATTTATTAGTTACAACATATAAACATCTCCATTGTCTGCTTCGCTAACCACAGAATAGTAAAAGAAATCTATTTCACAAGAACCTCTCGTTGACACAGTAGCACTTCCCTCTACTCTGCCCTTCTAACATACATTCATTAACTGTTTCCTCTAGGACTTATCCAAAGAGTCTTACAATCAACTAAATGTATATGCATTCACGCACATTCATGCAAGAAAATATAGTACATACACACAGAATCCTGCTTCCCGAGAACAGCAAACAATCTGCTCCACTACAGAATTATAACACACATTAACCAAGCAGTTTACCTTGCCCAGTTCTCAAACAAGCTCAGAGAATACCTATTACTCCTCCCGCGATAAGCTTTAACGGCAAACCTTACGGATCCCTGGGACTTAAGACCAGAGTTTCACAGATAACCTTCACTATCATACACACTCCTTATATACCAGAAATATATTCTAATAGTAACATACAATAATGTCACTGATTCCGAACCCAGACAATGTGAATTTTCCTGCATACATACAGGACCAACAATCCCGTCTTTCCCGAGAGCAGCATATACTTCCCTCTGCCCTACTACGGAACTGCTACCAGCTTCCAAATTCCAGAAGCACTACATATAACTCAACATGACAACTCCAACATATAGTATTAGTACATATACCAACATCAATAATCAATAATCAATATGTAATCTAATCAGATCAAGACAATTATCAATAACCATCCTAACTCTGCTACCAGGAAATTGATAGAGATCAGGGTGCATATAATATCCCTACTTCCACAGATAGAGTAATCTCACAGTTACACGCACATACATTCTTCATACACTAGGGCCCATTTCACTAACATACGCTCAAATACTCTACCAGCAATAACCTGTGGAAAGAAAAACTCCTAGACACCCTGCATCTATATCGGGGTCGATAAGATCTGGTTATTGAGACTGCCCTTAAACATAATCTAAACAATCTATACAATAATAATCAAAATAGGATACTCAATAATTGACAAGAAATAAGAACCAACACCATATTCAAAGTTATATTGCTTTATCTAAAATTAGTCAAAGAAAATCAATCAGAATAAATCATTTTTCTCATAGTTACCTATTCTAGCTAAATGTCAGAACGGGTCAGGACAAGTCTCTCGGTAAAGTCTCTCAAGACGAAGTCCTCTCAGCAACGATCCTCACCAACGCAGATTCGGAACGCGGCAAAAGGCAAATGGCAAGTGGCAAAGCCCTCTCTAGGCTAACAATTCTTATAGCAAGTCGAACAAAGAAAAACATAATTTGTAATAACTTCTTCCGTCAAACCTCTGAGCAAAGCGAGAAGGAAAGGATGTAGCATCGCTACATTTAAAAATCTCCGCTCAGGAAAAATCACAAAATAAACATAACGGAACAGGAACCAAAAAATACATTTGTATCGTGTAATTCCACGTCTCCTCGGCAATGAGATCATAGTTCAGAGTCTTTCTTTAAAGCTCCTTTGTTTTCCCAAAGCTGCCAAGGACGCTTCATTTCACTTGGAGATCGCCCAAAACTGCTGCTGTCCTCACGGAAATTTTCAATCAAGCAAAGCAAGGACTGTGGTCAGCTGACTTCAGGACCATATTCAGCAAGGCTCTCTCTCGTCACGAATTCTACTCGAGGCCAGGCCTTTTGTATCGGCCATCTTTATTTAGGCCACAATAGGCCACAATAGACCATCTTAATTAAAAGAGACAAAAACAACGTTACCACAGCATAGTGATTGAACAGTGTTAACCCCACTAATACCCTTGTGTATGCAATTATCTAGCTCTTGCAACATAGAAAAGCATTAATTCGAAAAGCGTTTCGTGCTTAAAAATAAACAGCACTCAGCAACGTTTATTTAATAAAACATGCACATTGTCAATAGCAACACATAAGCGTCCCTCATGTCGGTTTTTCTCTTGTTAATACATACATGTTGATTAATAAAAAACATTTACACAAGACAAATAATTAATGATTAAAAATTAGTAATTTTATTTTTACCACGTTTAGACAACTGAAGCTTCAAAACCCGATGAATTTTCAACAGAAAACTCTGCTCCAGCACTATAACAGGGGCTACTGTTCACGGTATCCGTGCAACTTCAAGCACGAATTCTCCAAGTGTGGAGGGAAGCACGCCCTTACACAATGCCTTAACCTGGTCACCCCTTCGGAGCAGTGGAGAAACACGAAAGGTAGGGATCAGGCTGGACAGAAGGGCGCCTACACCAGTTAAGGTGGAGGCAATGGCCCCGTGGCTCTCCTGTTACCCAGACAGGGAAGCAGCTTTGAAGATTCAGTGGGGTTTTATGGAGGGCTTCTGGGTAGGCTATCAGGGTCCCAGATTGAGGAGGTGGGCCGACAATCTAAACTCAGCCAGGGAATTGCCGGGGGTGGTGGCGGCCAAACTGCAGAAGGAGGTGTTTGACGGGTGGATTGCGGGCCCATTTTATGACTGGCCAACAGATGACTTGATCATCTCCCCGCTAGGGGTGGTGCCGAAAAAAGAGGAGGGTGAGTTTCGCATGATACATCACCTCTCTTGGTCCGAAGGACAGTCTGTGAATGACTTCATTGCGGAGGCGGATTCAAGGGTGCTTTACTCGTCGGTGGATGATGCGATACGCCTTGTGTGAGTGTGTGGGCTGGGGGTGGAACTGGCAAAATGCGATGTGAAGTCGGCTTTCCGACTGCTGCCTATACACCCCGCAGATTTCTCTCTACTGGGGATGCAGTTCGGAGGGGCCATCTACGTGGACAAAGTTTTGCCCATGGGATGTGCGATTTCCTGCGCGCTGTTCGAGATGTTTAGCACATTCTTGCAGTGGGCCTTTACGCAGCGTAGTGGGCATCGGGACGTTACTCACTATCTGGACGACTTCCTTTTTCTAGGGAAGGCACAGTCGGGGGATTGTGGCAGGGCCCTGTCATGGTTCCAGGAGATGTCGCTGCAATTTGGAGTCCCGTTGGCCCCCGAAAAGACAAGTGGGCCGTGCTGTATTTTGACATTCTTGGGCATTGAGCTGGATTCCATTCAATGGACAGCTCGGCTCCCTGCTGTGAAAGCGACAGATACAGGCATGCCTCTTGTGGGTGATCGGAGAGAAGAGGATCGCATTGAGGGCGGTGCAAAAACTGTTGGGTTTCTTGAACTTCGCGTGCAGGGTGGTCAGGGCTGGACGGACGTTCTGTAGGCGGCTCGGCATGGCCAAGTCTGGGGTAGTTCTACCACACCACAGGGTCCGGATCTCCATGGGGGTATGGGCGGATTTGAGGAGATGGCTGATGGCTGACCTTTTTGACTGATTTCAATGGGGTGTCCCTGGACTTTGTGGACGAAAGGATGGTTTGGCAACTTCAAATTTACTCTGATGCAGCCGGGGCAGCTGGTTTGGGGATTTTCTGGGATGGTAGGTGGTGCACGGAGGACTGGCTGACTCACTGGGTGAAGCAGAGGAAGAGCATTGCGTTTCTTGAATTCTTTCCCTTGTTGATGGCTCTGGAAGTGTGGGGCCCCGAGTTTCAGAACAGATCGGTGTTGTTCCATGTGGACAACATGACTGTGGTCGAGTTGGTCAACCGACAGAGGGCAAGGGACCTGAGAGTGTTGCACTTGCTGAAGAGTTTAATGTCGAAATGTTTAAGATTGAATGTGGTCTTTCGAGCCAAGCATGTTCCTGGAGCGAATAATGACATTGCGGATGCTTTGTCTCGTTCGCAGTGGCAGCGGTTCCGGCGATTGGCACCAGGAGCAGATCTGTGCAAGGCCGAGCTGCCGTACGTGAGGGGAGTGAGGGTGATAGGCCTGGTTGAGAACTCTATTACTGATACCACCAGATGGAACTACAGATTGGCGTGGGCTGAGTTTCGATCGTTTATGGGATGGCGCGGGGAGTCGGCTTTTGGAGATCGCTCGACAGTGGAGCAAGGAGTGTTGCAGTTTGTATTGCATTGACAAAGGGCTGACGTCCACGACTATATCAGGAAATTTGGCAGGGGTGTCGTTCTATTGTGGTTTGTTTTTTGGTTTTGACCCTACGAAAGATGTGATTATAAGTAATGTGCTCAGAGGTTGGGGAAGGGAGAGAAAGGGGGAAAGGGTATTGCGGGAGGCAATCACGTTTGAATTGTTGGTCAGGTTGGTTGAAGTTCTGCCGCTTTGTTGTTATGATGAGTTTGAGGTTCGAATTTTCTGTTTGTGCATGATCTGGATGTTTTTTGGGGCTTTTCGGGTCTCCAAGTTGCTGGGCACGCAGGCAGTGTCTGGTAGACGGTATGAGGAGATCAGGTTGGATGCAGGGCGACTGGGGATTTAGTTGGGTCGATCAGTTGGGGCGGGGTAAGTGGGTTTGGTTGTGTGAGAATGGTTGTGGGGGCGTGTGCCCGGTGGATGAATGGAGGACGTTTGTGCTTTCCACGCAGGTAGTGAGTGGTGAGATATTTTGTCACATGTCAGGTGCGAGGGTGACGGCAGGGCAGTTGTTGGTGGTGCTGCGTTTGGCTTTGAGGCGCTTGGGCTTGGAGCCAGCAGGTTTTGGGACCCACTCGTTCCGTATTGGGGCGGCGGCTCGGCTGGGTTGGTCCTGGGAAAGGATTCGGCAGATTGGGAGGTGGAAGTCTCGATGCTGTGAGCGGTATGTTCGTAAGTGAGGTGTCTGGGGGCCAGGTGTTAGGCGTTGGGGGGAATGGGTAGCTGGTTTAAGCTGTGTTTCTAACATATTTTTCTCCCGTATGTTGCGTGGGTGGACCTGGAGCCAAGACGGTCACTTGGATTGTGGGGCATTCCTTCGTTCATTGGGCTTCAAAGTATGCAGATCAGCAGGTGTACGGTCGTAACCTGGGACTCAAAGGACAACATCATGAGGTGCACTGGTGGGGAAAAGGGGGGATGCGATGGGGGGCACTATTGCCCTGGCTCGCGAAGATGGTCCCACAGAAGGGATGCCCTGATCTGCTGATCATCCATTTGGGAGAGAATGATTTGGTTTGGCTGTCGGGTTTGGCGCTCTTACAGCTGATGCAAAGAGACTTGGAGGTTTTGAAGCACAGGCTGGCAGGGACTTGCATTGCCTGGACTGAATTTGTTCCGAGGAAAGTGTGGAGGGGTGCCCTTAAACATGCGGCTGTTGAAAAAGCACAACAGAAACTTAACAGAGCGATGCGAGTTTTTTGTAGGGAAAAGGACATTCAGGTTATTGCTCGCGTTGGACTGCGACTGGAGGAACCGCCACTGTTTAGGGATGACGGAGTACATCTTTCAAGACTGGGGAATGCATATTTTATGATGGAGATGAGAGATGTGGTCAGCGAGCTCTGGAATGAGGCGATTTGGTGTCGCAGGGATGCTTGAGTAGGTGGGGGCGTGTGCTGCTTGGTCTAAGTCCCGGGGGAGGGTGGGGGCAGGTATCCACCCTAAAGGGGGTTACCTGGTTGGCGGTACTTTGGAGGGGTGGGGGGAGTCATTAGCGGGCGCACCCATCCCTCGGGGGGGGGGAGTGAACGAGGTGGGGGAAATGGAGGCATGAGTGGAATGCCAGATGAAATCAGGGAGGATGCTAGGAGAGTTGTGGAAAAGGATGAGGAACGAAAGGGGCATGGAGTGGTAGGAAATTTGAGTTTGGAGTGGGTGAAAGGAGTAAAGTGATGAAGAGTGACGTGGGGGTTTGTTATTGATGTGATTTTGTTTTGGTGATTGTTTATTGTTTTGCAGCCTGGTCCTAATAAATGGCCTTTTACACTTAAAGACATCAGCGTGGTCTGTGTATTGCACGATGCTGGGCCCCGGGGGGGAAGCAGAGTCGCAGACTAGTCTTCCCCCGGGGTCTTTCGCGCAGGGGAGGACCAGGCAGGGTCAGGGGGTGGAGTTAGGGGGTGGGTATAAGGGCGCAGGGGAGGAAGGAGACTTCCTCTTCCTGCGCTCGGCACCATCGGGAGGGGATTTTGCGAAGGCCATCCACCCACCCTGAAGTTGTAGGGTTGGGGATAGGGTTGGCGAAGCGTGCCAGTTTAGGACAGGCTGCATGGTTGGCGGTACTTTGGAGGGGTGGGGGGAGTCATTAGCGGGCGCACCCATCCCTGGGGGGGAGGAGAGAGTGAACGAGGTGGGGGAAATGGAGGCATGAGTGGAATGCCAAATGATATGGGGGAGGATGCTAGTAGAGTTGTGGAAATGGATGAGGAACGGAAAGGGCATTGAGCGGTAGGAAATGTGAGTTTGGAGTGGGTGAAAGGAGTGAAGGGATGAAGAGTGATGTGGGGATTTGTTACTGATGTGATGATGTTTTGGTTATTGTTTATTGTTATGCAGGCTGGTCCTAATAAATGGCCTTTTACGCTTAAAGACATCAGCGTGGTCTGTGTATTGCGCGATGCTGGGCCCCGGGGGGAAGCAGAGTCGCAGACTAGTCTTCACCCGGGGTCTTTCGCGCAGGGGAGGACCAGGCAGGGTCGGGGGGTGGAGTTAGGGGGTGGGTATAAGAGCGCTCGGAACCATCGGGAGGGGATTTTGTGAAGGCCATCCACCCACCCTGCAGTTTTAGGGTTGGGGATAGGGTTGGCGAAGCGTGCCAGTTTAGGACAGGCTGCGTGGTTGGCGGTACTTTGGAGGGGTGGGGGGAGTCATTAGCGGGCGCACCCATCCCTCGGGGGGGGGGGGGAGAGTGAACGAGGTGGGGGAAATGGAGGCATGAGTGGAATGCCAAATGATATGGGGGAGGATGCTAGTAGAGTTGTGGAAATGGATGAGGAACGGAAGGGGCATTGAGCGGTAGGAAATGTGAGTTTGGAGTGGGTGAAAGGAGTGAAGGGATGAAGAGTGATGTGGGGATTTGTTATTGATGTGATGTTGTTTTGGTTATTGTTTATTGTTATGCAGCCTGGTCCTAATAAATGGCCTTTTACGCCTAAAGACATCAGCGTGGTCTGTTTATTGCACGACTAAGAATGATAACTTAAAATGTGTGTGTGGAAAAATGTTTGTAGTTGTCGTGAATGATACTGAACTAATCATTATTTATCCTCAGTATAAACTGATATGTTACAGGACTACTGGTAATCAACTGCTTAAATAAATCCGCAGTAAAGAAAGCACCACAGGGGGACAAGCAGTAAGCTAGCAGTAGTCCTTGGTGTAGGGAGCTCAGTGACAGACTCCTCACGTCCTGCAGCTTCTCCCTCTCCTGACAGGCACGTGACTATAGGTTAGTGGGGTCATTGTTTCAGGCATATGCAATGTTCATGAATCATCTTCTTTATGCAAAAACATTCTTGTTGAAGCAAATAGCACTTAGAAATCTGCAGTCACCTCATTTCTGTGTAGATATATAATGGAAATACTTTAAGAGTGTGCCGCTCATAGATTTCTTCCTCTAATTTTTAGAATCTTTTATATGACAGGAGTGTTTTGGGGTCCAGGCCTTTTTGAGGGCTCATTTTACAGTAAAAGAAGAGATACAATTAAGAAGTTTGTCCGGTGAATACCACACACACAATACACAAAGAGAGAGATTTGCCTTTGACTGGTTAGGAAGCACCTTTATGGGAAGAAGCGAGTGCGTTGGTAGCCACCAGTCAATTAAGGTCCCGGGATGATCTGCCTATAAATGAAAATCCTAAAAATGTAAAAATCGTTATTAGGCTATAGTTCAATAATATAAAGTAAATGGTGTCATTAATGAGGAAGAATTATTCATACATCGGGAGTCACAGCAAAACGTCTGTATAGGAGTTTTGTGCACTCAGACCTATTATTTTATTTGGATACAATTGTATTCTGGTCCTATTTAGGCTGTAAGCATGTCTGCAGTGATCATTTAGTTAGTTACCTCTAGATGTCTTTGATTTGTACTCCTTGGTAGCCTCATAGCTTTGGGTGTGATGTATGCACAACTACCTAACTAAACTTCAAATCCTGGAACTTGCTTAAACCACTTGATTGGCTTAGTCTTGAAAAAGTCCCATTGGAAGAAACAAAAGGTATCGACTTCTCAAAATGTCTTCTCAGAATCTTGTGGGGATATGGAGTTCTCAATATATGTCATGTGTCAATGTTGAAGTATATTTAATTTCAGTTAACTAAAACCATAACATTTTCTTCAGTGGAGCATAAACAGTTATTAAACTCCTTAATAAACATGACGCTGTTCAACGTCTACATGGCACTACTAGCGCGCATCGCCGGACAGCACGACCTCAACATAATCTCCTACGCTGACGACACTCAGCTGATCCTCTCCCTCACCAAGGACCCTCTCACCGCCAAATCCAACCTCCACTAGGGAATGAAGGCAGTCGCTGACTGGATGAAGGAAATCCGACTTAAGCTGTACTCAGACAGGACGAAGATCCTCATCCTCGGGTCCAACCCCTCAGCATGGGACGACTCCTGGTGGCCTGCATCACTGGGGACCCCCCCCCCCCCGGCCGCCACCGACCACCCACGCAACCTGGGAGTCATCCTCGACTCGAAACTCACCATGACCAGACAAGTCAACGCAGCCCCTTAACGGCAGCTCAATATTTTTATTGTGCCTGCTGCAAAACAGTTGTTAAACCTTTCGCTACCAATAACCTGTCGACTTTTATGATACATTTTATGAAGGTTGCAATTGCTTGAGGGGTTTCAACCTTCAAGCAAAAAAAGTAGCACCTCTTCAACATGATCTGATGCTCTGCTGGTTAAAACGTTCCCGCAACAAACAATCTCTCTTGCGTTCGGTTAGCAGCACGGGACGGATCGATACGATGTGAATCAAGCTTTCTTCACACAGACCAAAGCGCAAATGAAGCAGCTTGTTTTTGTTAAAAGATCTAAGTAAAGTTGTTCGAAATGGCTGCGAGCAGGGCTGCTTATAGGAGCCACTGATCGCCCAGGCATGTCTGCTGTTACTAGACTCCTCTTTGCCCCTATTCCATGATAGCCTCTCTATTGGTCTGTTTAGGGCTGCGTTGAAGGAGGTGTCAGGCAGTGACAGATCCCATAGCTCTTTGGCTTTCAAATCAATCCCTGCCTGCTCAAAGGCCTGAGCCCAGCTCTTTGTTTTTCTAAAAAGGCCAGTTTGTAATAATGCTGTGTTTCGTGTATATAGGAAGATTACTTTTACAAAATATATCAGAATTGATTGTGCTGAATAGTTAGAATTCCTTGCAGCATATGTTCGTGTTTTACCTATTAATAATAATTCAAGTAGTATGGTTTGAGTCAGGGGCACAGTATTTGGGTGGTGCACATCACACTGCCGCAGGCGCGCAACACCCATTGGACTCAAAGGGCTTCACCCCCCCCCTCCCCCCCCGTCGTGTGTGGCAGCCCAGGATGAGACACCTTCCGGGGCAAAAAACAGCCGCACCTGAGCACTTCACAGGTCTTTAAAAGACCATTTGCATGTTAATGAGGTCTTGCTGTTGTTTCACCCCTGCTAAGAGCCCCTGCAGCTCCACTCTGCCTATTGCTTAAAGTTCAGCCCCACCCCCGACATTTTTGCTGAGCCCCCCCCCCCCCCCGAAATTTGGCTCTAGTTGCGCCTCTGACTGCCGTATATTTTTACACCCTAGACAGCAAATTATGCGTGGGTTTACCATCCTAGGTTTAACAGTATATAGAATCTTTGTTGATATTTTGAAGACAATTAACAAATAGCCACCGAATAGAGAAGAAAGAATGACCACCAGTCAAATATAAGAAATAGTAATACATTTTTTGTGGGAAATTTCAAATGAATAAAGCACAGAATGGTGTCCATCCAGAGCACTTATTGATCCTCATTAAAGACAGGTAGGGAGGTTCCAGGAACTTCATTAGCTTGAACGAGGCAGAGGTGAAGCCTGCCAGTTCATAATTAATTGCACAGCGAGACCTGGGAAGGGAAACACTTTGTTCCTCAAGCCCGCATTAACCAAGCTGGCTCAGAACCCACTAGATAGGGAAGCTACCCCCAGAATCTATTTGGAGTGGACACAGGAGAGGGGTCTGTTCATTTCTCAGGTGTTAGACCCGTCAGCCCTAGGGTGGTCTTACCCTGTTTTTTTTGCCCTTGTCGCCTCATTTTTGCCGCCATCTTTTTGTTGGCCCTAGGTCTCTGGGCGCCTCACCACTGCCAAACAGTGCTGAGGTGCAGGTGCTCTCTCCTAGCAACATGGCTGCCACAGGCCCCTGTTACTGCGGAGTGGCCATTGCATACACGCACTAGTGGTTAGGAGCAGGCTGGGATATCTTGATACAGTATCTTTTCCATCCCGCCTTTTGGTCCCATAGACTGTTAGGTGGAAGCTCCTAGAACCTTCCAGCCCTGGGAGGGATCATGGTTTGCCGCCTTCACAGGAGAGTCACCTGACCTGGGGGTATAAGAGGAAAGGAGGGAAACTGAACCAGTCAGTTGGGGCACCACTGGACCTGGGGGAACCTTTGCCGGAGCGTAGGTGGTTGGGCCTAGCGGAGGAACCTACACTACTGGGACTGACTGTGTCTAGGCCCTGCTGTACCCAATTTAGATGAAGGACTCTGCCTGCCTGCTGTTCTTGCCTGGTGAGGGGGTAACCCGGGGGACCATCTCCAGTGTGCTGCAGGGACCCACCCTGCCTCTGATGCCTGCCAACTCCACCCCCTTCTCCCCCTAATAAGCCTACCAGGGGGGGACTCGCCATCTCTTTTCCCCCTAAGACAAGTGCTGACCCGGACTGTCGCTGGGGCCCTCTAAGAACTGTGCGCCTGAGAGAGAAGCCCCCTGCTGTTGCGCGCTGTGTCGCCTTTCAGCGCTACTTCTCTGCCCCATCCCTGAGCGCTGTACCTTCCAGGCGCCTGTTAGAGTCGGGGATCTCTGGTTGGCGCAAGGTTGCCCTTGTGTCAAGCAGGAACCCTCTCCTCCACGTCAGGGCGCAGGATAACCCCTCGCGAATGACCCTTGCTCACCCTCTAGGTGCGTGGCGTGAGCAGCCAAGGCGATTCCTCAGGCGTTGTTGGTTAAGCACTTACAATCGTACACACAGTAAATACATCAATCCCCCCAGAAACGGACACCAGACTTGGATATATATAAAAATACGATTCTTTATGTAAAAATAAGGGATATATATCTCAACAGACTTATCACAAGACCAATAACGTTTTCGCTATGCCACCAGGTTGTAAAGCGGGCAAATGTTCGTTGTTCGTAGCTTCAAATGGATAGTTCGTAGTCTCTTTACTTGTAGGTCCAGTACTCACAGAGATCGGTTCCTGCGAACGGGGAAATAAGGCGTTGCGGGCCCCGAGCCCGATACTGGAACTTCTTTCGTGATGTGGAGAGTCAGCACAGGTCGGTGCGACTCTCAGCTTGGGAAGTGTTCTTGGGTCCTCAATCAGCAGGTGTGGGCAAGTAGGCAGGCGCGGCCCGCGACCCTTTAGCACGGCGGTGCAGGAGGGTCTCCACAGCGGGGGCGGCGCGGCCTGAGATGTCCGAGGATAGCGAAGCGGGGCCACAGGGCACGGTCAGTGCAGCTGGGTGACCCGGCGTAGATCACAGTCGTCGGACGGCTTCCGGCAGGAGGGGTGATAGCACGTTCAGCGCGCTCCAGTAGCAGGCGGTGACAGGGATGCAGGCGGCCTGGCCCGGGGACAGAGAGCGGCTCGGGACGGAGCGGGGCTCTCACGGGATTGAGGCAGGCGAGCTTCTGGGTGTCACGGCCCTAGGAGGGGCGATGAGGGGCGCAGTCTCTTTTCCAGCGGGATGCACACACGGCTCGAATTGGAGGACGAGCAAGAAGCACAAAGAACCCACTGTTCCTGGGGTTCAGTTCAGGGGGCAAGCTCAGATCAAGCCCTTGGAGAATGTTCAAGCACAAAGTAGCAAAGTCTTTTCAGTAAGTCTCTTCCTCTCCTCTCTCAGCAAGGCAAGCAGCAGGCCAGCTCCTCCGGCGTCTTCTTCTCCTTCTAGTCGGGCAGAGGTTCTTTGTGGTAAACAGGATTCTGATTTCTTAGGAGCCAGGCTCCTACTTTTATACCATGATTCTTTTGTTCTTTAGCGCCAGGGGGCCTAGGCCTGGCTCAGTCCAGTTCTGGAGCACTTTGTTATGGTGACTCTGCTCTTTCCTTTCAGCAGCAGGGCAGAGACATCAGCCGCCCCACAGGGGGTGGCGCCGGCTTTGTGGTGGCAGAGCACAGGTCTATTCAAGAGTCAAGGTGTACTCCTCCCACCCATCCAGGTGTAATCTCTCTACCCACCACCTGGCAGCCAACCTGTCTCTGGGGATCCCCCCACCCTGCTCCTTACTGTTGCCAGGCAGAACACATACACACAGCAGAGGCGGACTGAGATGGTCAGGTCAGTAAATACTAACTTTCTAAAAGTAGTATTTACAAACCCAGGATATTAAAATAAACTTGACTACAAGAAGTATTTTATCATCCTGAGTTCAGGCATACCAAACTGGACACTCTACCATGCTCTCTGAGTCCACTGGGGTCACAGCGTTGGCGTGATCCCGGCAGCCCATTCTGGCCTATGGAGAGCAGGTAGCCTTCAATAGTGAAAAACGACAAGGGCTGTAATTCACTACTAAGACATGCCACACACACCAGGGCATGTCTTACCTTATGCCTACAATGCACCCTGCCCTTGGGCCTACCAGAGGGGTGGCTAATATGTAGGTAAGGGAAGGTTTAGGGACTGGCAAGTGGGGGCACTTGCGCAGTCAGCGCGACGGTCCCGGACCGCGCACAGGGTCTGCGGTGGCAGACCCTAGACACACTTTACAAGGCCGCTTCCGTGGGTGGCGCAACCAGCGCTGCAAGCCCACCAGCAGCATTGGCATTCACAAGCCCTGGCACCCCTGGTGCACTTTACTGGGGACTGACAGTGAATCCAATAAACCAATCATGGACATCAATTACAGGTACACTTTACCTAGGGAGCACTTGCACTGCGGCACGGATTAGCCGTGGCGCAGTGCCCTGAGCGGACAACACCAGCAAAACAATCGAGGCACACCATCAAAAAGTGGAAGGGAAACTCACGCCAAGGTGCCAGGTCTAACACGTGTCCCCTCCAGCTGAAATGTGGGGAGAACTACCCTTGCCCCGGGGGTTCCTCGTCACCAAGGCGGAAATACCTGGACAGACCGTCAGCGTTGGCGTGATCTGTACCAGGACGGTGTTCCACCGTAAAGTCCATACCCTGTAGGGAGATGGACCACCTCAACAGCTTCGGGTTTTCACCCCTCATTTGCATCAACCATCTGAGGGGCCTGTGGTCCGTCTGAACCCGGAAGTGAGACCCAAACAAGTAGGGTCTTAGCTTCTTCAGCGCCCAGACCACAGCAAATGCTTCTCGCTCAATTGCACTCCACCTACTTTCCCGTGGAAGTAACCTCCTACTGATGAAGGCTACGGGTTGGTCCCAGCCCTCCTCAGTCATCTGTGAGAGAACAGCCCCCACACCATGCTCTGAAGCGTCTGTCTGGACTAGGAATTCCTTGGAGAAGTCAGGGGCCAAGAGCACGGGCGCCGTGCACATGGCAGTCTTCAGGGTGTCGAAAGCTTTCTGACAGGTGTCAGTCCAAATCACGTTCCTGGGCTGCTTCTTAGAAGTCAGCTCTGTCAAGGGGGCAACGATCGTTCCATAGCCCTTGACAAACCTCCTGTAGTACCCAGTGAGCCCCAGGAAGGCCCTCACTGCGGTCTGCGTTTTGGGGGGTTCCCAAGCCAGGATGGTCTCAATTTTGGGTTGCAAGGGTGCCACCTTGCCACTCCCCACTTGGTGTCCCAAGTACACCACGGAACCCTGCCCGATCTGGCACTTGCTTGCCTTGATCGTGAGGCCTGCTCGGCGCAGCGCCATCAACACTTCCCAGAGGTGGCGCAGGTGTTCAGGCCAGGTGGCACTGAACACTGCGATGTCATCCAGGTAGGCGGCACTGAACGCATCCAGCCCAACCAGTACCTGGTTGACCAACCTCTGAAAGGTGGCAGGGGCATTCTTCATCCCAAATGGCATGACTCGGAACTGGAAGTGCCCATCTGGTGTAGAGAATGCTGACCTCTCTTTGGCCCCATCGGTCAAGGCGATCTGCCAGTACCCAGACGTTAAATCCAACGTACTGAGGAACCGGGCAGCCCCCAGCCGATCAATGAGCTCATCAGCTCTGGGGATGGGGTGCGCGTCAGTCTTTGTGACTGAATTGAGTCCTCTGTAGTCCACACAGAACCGGAGTTCAGGTGTGGCTCCCGGCGCAGCAGCTTTGGGGACCAAGACCACGGGGCTGGACCAAGGACTGCTGGAGGACTCAACCACCCCTAGCGCAAGCATTTTGGAGACCTCCTCCTTGATGCAAGCTCTGACCCTGTCAGTTACCCTGTAAGCCTTGTGCTTCACAGGTAAGCTGTCTCCTGTGTCCACATCATGGACGCACCAATCTGTGACACCAGGAACCAGGGAGAATCGGTCGGAAAATTGTCCCAGCAAGTGGCGGCAATCTTCCTGTTGTTCGGGCGTCAGGGTGGGTGAGAGGTTAACTCCATCCACTGACCCATCTTTCTCAGAGGCCACTAAGAGGTCAGGAAGAGGCTCGGTCTCCTCTTCCATTCCATCATCAGTGGCCAGCAGCATGCCCACTTCGGTCCTCTCTAAGTGGGGCTTAAGGCGGTTAACATGTAGGACCCTCAAAGGGTTCCTGGGAGTCTGCATGTCCACCAAGTAGGTGATAGGACTTTTGCGCTCCACAACCTCAAATGGACCTGTCCACTTATCCTGAAGTGCACAAGGCTCCACTGGGGCCAAGACCCACACCTTTTGTCCAGGTTGAAGCTCTACCAGAGTGGCATTCCGGTCGTACCACCGCTTCATCTCCTCCTGGCTGGCTTCCAGATTTGCCTCAGCAAGTTGCCTGAAACGCCGAGTCTGGTTTCGGAAGGCCAGCATGTAACTATATACATTCTGGGGAGGTTTCCTGGGAGATTGCTCCCAGCCTTCCTTTACCAAACTCAGAGGTCCTCTTACCGGGTGACCATACAGAAGCTCAAAGGGGCTGAACCCTAGAGACTTCTGTGGCACCTCTCGGTAAGCGAAGAGCAGGCATGGCAAGAGGACGTCCCACTTACGCCTCATTGGACCGTCCAGGCCCATGATCATGCCTTTGAGGGTTCGGTTGAATCTCTCAACCAACCCATTTCCTTGGGGGTGGTAAGGAGTGGTAAACTTGTAAGTTACCCCACACTCCTTCCACAGGGATTTCATATACGTGGATATGAAATTGGTCCCCCTGTCGCTCACCACCTCTAGAGGGAATCCCACTCGGGAGAAAATTCCCATCAGTGCCCGTCCCACCACGGGGGCCGTCACTGTCCTCAGAGGGATGGCTTCAGGGTACCGGGTGGCATGGTCCACCAAGACCAGGATGAACCTGTTGCCCAGGGCTGTCTTGGGGTCCAGAGGCCCCACAATGTCAATACCCACTCGTTGGAATGGCGTACCGACCACAGGGAAAGGTTGCAGAGGAGCCTTGTGCTTCCCTCCGCTCTTACCACTTGCCTGGCAAGTCTGACAGGTTCTGCAGTAGGAATCGGAATTCTTATGCATTTGGGGCCAGTAAAAGTGGGTGACAAGCCTGTCATAGGTCTTGTCCATCCCCAAATGTCCTGCTAACGGCACATCGTGAGCCAGCCCCAGTAGGAAGGTTCTGAACTTCTGGGGTACCACCAGCACACGGGCTGACCCAGGTTCAGCAGCCTTAGGCTCGGAATACAGGAGGTCACTCTCCCAGTACACGTAGTGTGTTTTGGCCTGAACACCATTGGCCTGGTCTGCAGCCTGTTGCCGCATACCTACGAGAGAAGGGCATTCTTTCTGCTCCCTGCAGAATTCCTCCCTGGAGGGACCTCCTTCTTGCTGCCAATGGGTCAGCTCAGGCAGATCTCCCAGTTCGGCAATCTGTTCCCCGGTAGGCTCCAGAGCATCCCCCTCAGGGTCTACTTCCTCCTGGGCCGTGGGAACTTCGGGGGCCGGTTTCCCGCGCCTCCTGCGCCTTCTCCCTAAGGCCGGTTCCTGGACCTCTCCCTCAGGCTCCAGGACCCTCTCAACACCCCTACTGGCTGCCATGGACCGGGTGGTCACGCACGCCCAGTCGGGTAGACCCACCATCCTCAGATGCGTGGTCTTCTCCACCTTTTCCCAAGGGGAACTCTCCAGGTCGTTCCCTAGCAGACAGTCTACAGGCATGTCAGTTCTCACAGCGACTTGTAGAGTACCAGAGACCTCCCCCCACTCAAAGGGAACTTGAGCCATTGGACAACGACTCTCTACGTTGTCAGCATTGACAACCCTACAGTAGGCATTGGGTACAATTTGCTCTTGAGACACCAGGTGTTGCCTCACCGAGGTCACGCTGGCTCCTGTATCTCTAAGAGCCTCAACCTTCTTTCCATTGATGGTCACCACCTGCCCATATTTCTTAGTGTTAGAGGGTAGGTAGGTTACAGGGACCATCTCACTGTCTCCTAGCGAGACTAGGGTCATCTGCCCGGGACCCCCACCCTCCTGGACTGCTACTTCCTCCCCAAAGTTAACACTAGCTACTTGCCGGGGGGGAGCACCAGTGGGTGCGGTCTTACCAAACAGGCGACACTTAGGATCAGAGGCAATGTGACCCGGATCACCACACTTATAACAATTGAAGGGCCCCTTTGGAACAGGTCTACCTGTCGGGGCCCCGTTCTGCTGCGGGGTTGGGGGAGGCTGAGAACCCTTCTGCTGGTTCCCTTGGGAATTACTTTGGGGGCCTTTTTGGAACCCCTTCTGCTTACCCTTGTCCCCCCCACTCTTCTGCTGGGGACCCTGCCCACCTTTGGCGGAGTCTCCCACTTGACCCTTGTGGACCCTGGTGCTGAGCCAGCGGTCCGCCTCCTCAGCAAGCTTCCTCGGGTTGGACAGCTTGCTATCTATCAGGTGCTGGCGTAGCTCAGGAAAACATTGACTGGACAAGTGCTCCCATGCAATTAAATCAAGCAGCCCTTGATAATCATTCACTTTGCTACCCTTCACCCAACCATCCAGCGCTCTGCAGAAAAAGGTCACATATTCCACATACGTACTCTCAGGGATCTTCTTCGTCTCCCTGAACCGCTGTCTATATAGCTCCGGAGTTAACCCATACCTGGTCATTAAAGCTTCCTTCATATGGGGGTATGAGGTTTGGAGATCTAAGGGTAAATCTAACAGTGTGTCACGCCCTTCAGCAAGGAACCTTCCCCACAACCCCGCTCCCCAGTCTTTCTCAGGGACCCGGTGTGAGGACATGGCCACCTCGTAGGCCCTAAACCACTGCCCTATGTCATCCTTTCTGAAATACTCCTTTACTACATCTTTGGGGATGTACACCTTGGACTCTACCTGCGCTGGTGGAGTGCTGCCACCAGAAGGAGCGGTGTCCAAACTTTTCGCCTTCAGCTCCAACTCCTTCAATCTGATATCATGATCCATTTGGCGTTGTTGTGCCTCCAGGGCCAACTTCTGCTTTTCCATTTCCATCTGTCCTGCCAACTTTGCCATCTCCATTGCATGCGCCCTGTCTGCTGCCCTGTCTGCCAGCTCCTCTGGCGACCGGACTCTGCTGGGCTCCTCAAGGTTGTCGGGTGGAACGATGTCCCCCGCATTCCGTAGGTCTCGTGACTCCTTCCAGGCTCTCAACGCCTTGGTGTACTGGGGCTTCCTCTTGCATCCAGCATGGGGGACTCTGAATTGTACACTGTAGCCTTTCAATTGCTCCATCGTGTAGCCTTCCAGTCTCTCCCAATCCACCTCATCGATTCCAGAAATCACAGAGAGTGCTCTCCCAGCGGGGTGTGAGCCAGGCATGGTTGCAGTAATGGCAGATGTCTCAACAATTAAAAACCTGTGGCTGCGTTATTTGGTCTGCTCTCACTATCTGGTGATTAATAATTCACTGTATGCAAATTACAAGTGCAAATCCGAAATCCCAACCGCTGCCAACAATGTTAGAGTCGGGGATCTCTGGTTGGCGCAAGGTTGCCCTTGTGTCAAGCAGGAACCCTCTCCTCCACGTCAGGGCGCAGGATAACCCCTCGCGAATGACCCTTGCTCACCCTCTAGGTGCGTGGCGTGAGCAGCCAAGGCGATTCCTCAGGCGTTGTTGGTTAAGCACTTACAATCGTACACACAGTAAATACATCAATCCCCCCAGAAACGGACACCAGACTTGGATATATATAAAAATACGATTCTTTATGTAAAAATAAGGGATATATATCTCAACAGACTTATCACAAGACCAATAACGTTTTCGCTATGCCACCAGGTTGTAAAGCGGGCAAATGTTCGTTGTTCGTAGCTTCAAATGGATAGTTCGTAGTCTCTTTACTTGTAGGTCCAGTACTCACAGAGATCGGTTCCTGCGAACGGGGAAATAAGGCGTTGCGGGCCCCGAGCCCGATACTGGAACTTCTTTCGTGATGTGGAGAGTCAGCACAGGTCGGTGCGACTCTCAGCTTGGGAAGTGTTCTTGGGTCCTCAATCAGCAGGTGTGGGCAAGTAGGCAGGCGCGGCCCGCGACCCTTTAGCACGGCGGTGCAGGAGGGTCTCCACAGCGGGGGCGGCGCGGCCTGAGATGTCCGAGGATAGCGAAGCGGGGCCACAGGGCACGGTCAGTGCAGCTGGGTGACCCGGCGTAGATCACAGTCGTCGGACGGCTTCCGGCAGGAGGGGTGATAGCACGTTCAGCGCGCTCCAGTAGCAGGCGGTGACAGGGATGCAGGCGGCCTGGCCCGGGGACAGAGAGCGGCTCGGGACGGAGCGGGGCTCTCACGGGATTGAGGCAGGCGAGCTTCTGGGTGTCACGGCCCTAGGAGGGGCGATGAGGGGCGCAGTCTCTTTTCCAGCGGGATGCACACACGGCTCGAATTGGAGGACGAGCAAGAAGCACAAAGAACCCACTGTTCCTGGGGTTCAGTTCAGGGGGCAAGCTCAGATCAAGCCCTTGGAGAATGTTCAAGCACAAAGTAGCAAAGTCTTTTCAGTAAGTCTCTTCCTCTCCTCTCTCAGCAAGGCAAGCAGCAGGCCAGCTCCTCCGGCGTCTTCTTCTCCTTCTAGTCGGGCAGAGGTTCTTTGTGGTAAACAGGATTCTGATTTCTTAGGAGCCAGGCTCCTACTTTTATACCATGATTCTTTTGTTCTTTAGCGCCAGGGGGCCTAGGCCTGGCTCAGTCCAGTTCTGGAGCACTTTGTTATGGTGACTCTGCTCTTTCCTTTCAGCAGCAGGGCAGAGACATCAGCCGCCCCACAGGGGGTGGCGCCGGCTTTGTGGTGGCAGAGCACAGGTCTATTCAAGAGTCAAGGTGTACTCCTCCCACCCATCCAGGTGTAATCTCTCTACCCACCACCTGGCAGCCAACCTGTCTCTGGGGATCCCCCCACCCTGCTCCTTACTGTTGCCAGGCAGAACACATACACACAGCAGAGGCGGACTGAGATGGTCAGGTCAGTAAATACTAACTTTCTAAAAGTAGTATTTACAAACCCAGGATATTAAAATAAACTTGACTACAAGAAGTATTTTATCATCCTGAGTTCAGGCATACCAAACTGGACACTCTACCATGCTCTCTGAGTCCACTGGGGTCACAGCGTTGGCGTGATCCCGGCAGCCCATTCTGGCCTATGGAGAGCAGGTAGCCTTCAATAGTGAAAAACGACAAGGGCTGTAATTCACTACTAAGACATGCCACACACACCAGGGCATGTCTTACCTTATGCCTACAATGCACCCTGCCCTTGGGCCTACCAGAGGGGTGGCTAATATGTAGGTAAGGGAAGGTTTAGGGACTGGCAAGTGGGGGCACTTGCGCAGTCAGCGCGACGGTCCCGGACCGCGCACAGGGTCTGCGGTGGCAGACCCTAG
The DNA here is from genome assembly GCF_964204655.1 of Triturus cristatus. Lineage (NCBI taxonomy): Eukaryota > Metazoa > Chordata > Amphibia > Caudata > Salamandridae > Triturus > Triturus cristatus. The sequence continues at coordinate 341,334,404 of NC_140593.1, forward strand.
ACACACTTTACAAGGCCGCTTCCGTGGGTGGCGCAACCAGCGCTGCAAGCCCACCAGCAGCATTGGCATTCACAAGCCCTGGCACCCCTGGTGCACTTTACTGGGGACTGACAGTGAATCCAATAAACCAATCATGGACATCAATTACAGGTACACTTTACCTAGGGAGCACTTGCACTGCGGCACGGATTAGCCGTGGCGCAGTGCCCTGAGCGGACAACACCAGCAAAACAATCGAGGCACACCATCAAAAAGTGGAAGGGAAACTCACGCCAAGGTGCCAGGTCTAACAGCGCCGCACTTTGCAAGCGCTGTGCCTTCAAGCGCTGTGACCCCCAAGCGCTGTGTCAACCACGCGCCGTGCCTTGGGGCTGGGAGCGTACGCGCTGCAAGCCCTGCGACCTAGTGCTGTGGAGACGGAAGCGCTAAGTGCCCGGGAACCCTGCCCCGCTATGTGAAACTTATTTCTGCACCGCCATCACCGCTGCGCGCCGTGCCGCTGAGAGAGGGGGGGGGAGCCCGGGAGGGCCGCCTCGGTAGCCAGGGAGGCCGCGCCAGGCCGAAGAGTGACGTCGTCTGCTCCCCGTGAGAGACCAATGGGGCCGCGCCCTCTGGGAGCTGCCCGCGGATTGGCTCCTGCGGCCCTGCGTTCAGAACGCGGAACACCCACTTGTTCCTGGGCCGAGGGAAGGCCCGGGACCTGTCGAGAGCATCGACGCGGGGGCTCTGGGAAAGCGGGAGCCCCCGACCGCACCCCCGCCGGGGACGGAGCCACGCAGGTCTCACTGCAACCAGGTAACATCCCTCAGCGCTGAACCCGATCTCTGAGGGGGCGGTGGGGTTGCTGAGGAGCATCACACGTACAGCGCGGCAGCCCCGTGACCGTCTCCCACATGTGACTGGGCCCCGCAAGTTAATTGGCAGCCTCTACCCCCATTACTCCCAAGACTAACAGCGGTGCTAAGACCCCCCCTGAGGGTGGTGCCTCATTGTGCCTCCACTAGGAGGGGGGGATTGATGGTTCCTACTCGCTATGGTTATCCGACTGAATGCACTGTTACCCTGCCATTTACCAGCACTAGTCAGTTGAGTGGATCCACCGTTGTCCGGGGGTTACTGGTGCTGCTCACTGGGAAGGGATTTTCCCCCGTTCTGATCTGAATTGCCCTGTGAGTATCTGTTGTAACTATTCAACTGAATTTATACCTGTTTCATGCCGCCCTGAATTGGTTGTTGCCCTGTAGTGCACTGATTTATGCACTGTGATGAATTAACTGTTGTATTGAATTGCTCTACTTGATGCACAGGTATGAATTAATTGTTGTATTGAAATGCACTGCTTTATTCACCTGGACGACTTAACTGCTGGACTGAATTGCATTGCTTACTTGCAGGAATGAAGTAACGGTTGCCCCTGTGAACACCGGTTTAGTTACTCAAATGAATTGATTGCTACCTTGAATTACCTACCCTATCCCTGAATGCATTGATTGTTATCACGGAAAGTGTTGATCCATGGACTTGAATGAATTTATGGTTGCCTTGCATCTGTCTGCCTTATTCCTGAAATTAATTGATTCTCCCCACCTTGAAATAGATAAAGAATCTTGTTTTTACCAAACCACTTGGTGTCGTGTCCTTCATTGTGTGCGCATTATTGAGTCCAGGTGGGTGAGTGCTGCACAACTGCTTTACACATTGCCTTCGGGTGCCTTCCTACCTCGCGCCAAGCTACCACGTCGGAATTGGTGACCCCAGTTCTAACACCAGGTCACACCTTTGGGTGGACATAATGGCTCTGCAGAAGGGTGGAAACGTTCCCCCATTTTGTTTTTTAGGAGCCAAGGGCACTGTGGTATTGTTTTGCAGTAGGACAAAAAGGAACGAGTCAGGTTACCCCCAGGAACTTTAACCTCATTGGTTAGGGTGTGGCCAGGAGTCATAACCACTCACTGGCTAATGCAGACCATAAATTTGGCGTCCCAAGGAACCCTACTCATTGACCTGCTCAAGCTCATAAGAGGACTGGGACCTGCTTGCTGTAACCAAAGAGTCCTGAAGCACTAGTCCTGCTCCCTTTCGTACTCAGTCAGTGCTAAACGGGGAAAGTCTATATAACACTCTAAAGTTTGGGCATATACAGTATAAAGAAGAAAGACAGAACGTGAGAGGAGAAGATATACCTGTGGTACTTATTCAACAATACATTATCAATCTGTATTGGACAAACCGTTTTTTGGTATTCACAGCATTATAATTTTACATGTTCGAGATACCACTTCCTAACCCCTATGTAAGTTGGACATATAAACAAGTCATCATCACAATAGATTTATATTTCTTCTGTTTAACATTTATTCTTTTACAAATCATACATTTTAAAAAACATCAGTCAAAAAGCAAACAGTCTTTGTCACTATAAAAGGTGACATATAAGGATCACTCCTACATTCTAGGGTCTGAGCCATCCCTAAGTAGTTCACCATCCTAAAGAGAAGCCACAGGATATGCTAGTAGTCTGTTGTTGCAGGTTCCTAGTGGCTGTCTGAAAATTAAATCATAGTTTCCATATTTCGGCTCCCGTTAATGGATGGTCAATGTGTTTGGCCTCGTTAGTTTCAGCTTTCTCACGACACACAGCGCTCTAAAAATTACAAGCTACCAGGACACACCATTTGGTGTCTTCTCCTACCACAGCTCGTTCCTCCAGCAACTTTGCAAAAACAGTACACTTTGTAGGAGTGTGTCATAGTAGCCTTTAATTTTTGGAACACTGTGTTGTATATGGTGCATGGGCCTTCACACCTACTGTATTATGGCTTTGTGTTCGCACACTCTCTTCTTGTGTCCCTTAGAAGCTGTGAATACACTCCTTATGGGAATCTAATGTATATTTGAGTTTTGGGCTACAGTCATTCAACCAGACATGAAATTCCTTGGGTTTTATGTGAGCAAAAATATCATCTTTATATCAATTCTGCAGGCTCCGTTTGCACAACACTGCCAGAAAGCGCTACTGGGAGACACTTACTTCCTTACATGGAGCCAGTGATGAGCTGCCAAAGACTGAATTGATTGGCTGCTCAATAATGCTGCTGATTAGACACAGACATTAAAAGCGGCACACTCTGATCAGCTATGGAATCAGAGTAGCAGAAGGACTGGGGTAGTTTCAGTGCAAAGGGGTGGGCATGGAAGGCTGCAGAGGAGTCCCAGTGTACATCGACATCCTGGAGGAGAAGCCCAGTTGAAAGAAAGAAGGGGGCTGAGCATTGGTTAATATAGTGCCATCTTTGTTCTCCATTGAAGGTTCATGGGCTGGATGTTTTAGTTTAAACTGCCTGCATCTATCTCTGTAGCTGTTGCTATAAGCAAAATATCTAGATCTCTGGACCCTGTTGTTTCTCACAATTTGTAGAAGATATGTATAGAGGACATGTACAAACATTGCGTTTGGACTGTGTTTAGGTTTCGCCTGTACGGCGCTTGCGCTGTGCTCGTGAAATCTCTTGTATTTAATATTTCTTAAAAGGGGACTCTTCTCAGTTCCCATAGCCAAATAACTGTTAATTTGCTTTTGTGTGGAACTTCCCCTGGCTGCACTCATTTACGATACTTCTACTAAAGCTGTTCACACTGTTTAAACCCCATTCACTGTCAAGAGAAGATCTCTTTCCACGGAAAATGCAGACCGCTTCTAACAGTATGCTGTAATGCTTGCTTTTTAATACATAGTTGTGTAAAGCAGATGCTTTAGCCTTAGAACGTTTGTGGCATTTTCTATTCATGCCTCAGTACATTTCTTTGCACTTTGTAGGCGTTATAGGATTGATTTTTTCAACTTCATCTATTTGGTCATTAGGATCAAATTCTAAATGTTGTAATAAACATTGCATGTTAAAAATAAAGTTAATATACAAGAGCTATGCCATATTTTACTACTAAACAGGCAGCCACAAGTGCAGTTACCTTGCAGACAACATGATTTGAATTGGTGCATTGGCACCGGGCCCAATAGTTGTCAGAACTCCTCTAAACGCCTAATATTTCTATATTTAGTGCTATACAGGCAGTCGCAATTGCCGTTACCTTGCAGTTAAAAGCGGCTTGATTTAAATGGTGCACAAGGTGCAGTGGTATCGGGGCCAAAAGTTGTCATAACTCCACTACACACCAGATATTGCTGAATGGTACAAGTAAACAGGCAGTCATAAGTGCAGTTATCTTGCAGGCAACAGGGCCATTATTTGAATGGTGCAACAGGTACAGTGGCACCGGGCCCAAAAGCTCCAAGCACCTCACTAAACACTGAGTATTGCTATATTTTAGAACTTAAAAGGCAGTTACAAGTGCAGTTATCTTTCAGGCACTAGGGTCATAATTTGAATGAGGCAGCTGGCACAGTGGCACTGGGTCAAAAAGTTGTCAGAGCTCCTCTAAACACTGAATATTGCTATATTGTACTACTAAACAGGCAGTTACGATTGCAGTTACCTTGTAATTGAAAGGGGCTTGATTTAAATGATGCAGCAGGTGCAGGTGCACCGGGGCCAAAAGCTGTCAGAACTCCTCTAAACATCTAATATTGCTATATTTTACAACTAAACAGTCGGTCATAAGTGCAGTTATCTAGCAAGCACCAGGGTCATGATTTCAATAGTGCAGCAGGTGCAGTGGAACTGGGACCAAATGCTCCAGGCACCCCACTAAACACCTAATATTGCTCTATTTTACTACTATACAGGCAGGCCCAATTGCAGTTATCTTGCAGTTAAGAAGGGCTTGATTTGAATGGTGCAACAGGTGCAGAAGCACCAGGGCCAAAAGCTCTAGGGACCTCACTAAACGCAGAATATTGCTAAATTTTACTACTAAACAGGCAGTCGAACGTGCAGTTATCTTGCAGGTACTAGGGCCATTATTTCAATGATGCTGCAGGTGAAGTGGCACAGGGCCAAAAGTTGTCAGAACTCCTCTAAACACCAAATAGTGCTATATTTAACTACTAAATAACCACTCACAAGTGCAATTTCCTTACAGGCAATAGGGTCATGATTTGAATGGTGCTGCAGGCGCAGTGGCACTGGGGCCAAGAGTTGCCAGAACTTCTCTAAACATATAATATTGCAATTACATCAATTAATTCTATTGTTTTTCTCTTTCACTTCAATTGTCAAAATGTTGCAATTACGTCCCCTCACTATATGCAGTGGCGGACGGTGACATTAGAAAGTGGTGAGGCGTAAAATGTTTGTCATACTTCAGCATAGTGAGCGAGCAGAGTGAGCGAGCCCGAACAACCTAAAGGGGGTTCGGGGGGGTCCTCCCCCCGAGAAACTTTTGAAAAAAGAGTGGAAAAATGGTGCATTTTCAAGCAAATTTCCAGCTTTCTCGCCATCAAGCTCCCCCTGTCCACTTTTTACTTTACTTTCTTTGAGCCCTTCCTCTGATCTTTGTTTGCTTCTCTCTGCCGTTCTCCTTTCTTGTCTTATTTTCTTACTCCCTTCCTTTCCAGTTTCCCTCCGTTCCATCGTATTTCCATTTTCTTGTCTCCCCTCCTTCTCTTATTTATTTTATTCCTTGCCCCTTTCCTTCCTCGCTCATTCACACTTCCTCTCATCTCTGCATTTACATCTATAACAACATTTCCCTCTCTTCGCATCTCTTCTCTCTTCCTCTCGCGTGCTCCTCATTCTACTCCCTCGTAATTGCTTTCTTCCTTCCTCTTCCTCTTCATCTTATTGACCTTGTCCTACCCCATCTCACCCCTCTCTGTCTTGTAGTCTCTCACCTTTGCACTTCATACGCTCGTTTCTCTCCCCTGTCTCTTCTTTTGCCCCCGCCGCTTCACCATTCCTTTCTACATCCTTTTTTATCTTTACTCCGTTGTCCCCTTTTTCTCTGTTGTCACTATTGTTTTTACTTCCTGTCTCCCCTTTGCCTCCCCCGTTCTCTTCTCCCCCTCTTGCGGTTCATTACACTCTTCCTCCCACGTCTTTTTCTGCGCCCTTTCCCTCCATCTGTCTCTGTTTGCTCTCCCCTTCTCTTGGGCGCATCCCCTCGCTTCGTACTTGACAGCAGGATTGGGAGCATTCCTCGTATTTTATTAGCTTTCTGCTATACTACTTAGTGTGTGTTGTGTGATGTTATGCTCTCTCGCTGTGCCGTCTGTACTCCTCCAAGCTAGCAGCGCACTTCTTCCTAATAAGCCTTGTGCCACACACACAGGCCCCTGTCCGACCACCACTGGAGGCGGGAAGGGGGCCTCATCCACCCCTCCATCTACCCTAGGTCTGCCCCAAAGGGTGAGTCGCAGTCGTACACCCCCGTTCTCTTGTTCCGGAGCCCGGGGGCAGGGTTTTATGTTAGTCAGATTTATTTCATTCTGTCAAAATGACGAAAGGGTATAGAAATGGAAAGGAAGCTCTGATATTTAGGATGGAAAGTAACTAATCATTTAAAAAAATTGCATTTTCAGCCCGAAAAAGATAGTGTCAGATTTTTCTGTAGAGGTATTTTGGAGGATAGAAACACTTGGAGATAACTACTTTTGTGTGTATTTTTTCAATTTAAATTGGGACTAGTGTGTAAGATAACAGAATGAAGCAAAAATCCCCAAATGGGAGCCCTCGTGCCTATGAGTTGGTCGATACCTCCTACCGGAGGCACCTCAGAGCAGGGACTGGCCCTGCCTGGCCTGGGCTCACCGAGGGTGCTGTTATTTTGCCTGTTGCTAGGGTTTGGATTGCACTTTTAAGAGCACATTCCTGGATCCTAATTGAGAATAAGTTGAAGAGTGGAGGTGGGGGCCGGGGTGAGGAGGGGAATTGTCTTGGAACTGTACAGTCGAACCTGGGTGCAAGGAGGGATCTTCGTGCTGTGACGGGAGGGGCTGGGGCAGTCCGGTGTATGAAGAAAGCATTTTTAGGCCAGAGCATGGACCGTCGGCTGGCTAGAGTGCTGGGTAAGTGCAAGTGAGGAGAGAGAGGGGTTCTTATGTGTAAGGGACTGGGCCTCAGTCGAAGGGCTCGGTGACTGTGTACTGTACAGTGTACACATTACAAAATACAAAAGCTTAAGCCTCCACATTATAGTGAGTGATACATACTAGAGTCAAAACTCGCTGCTGGCTGCTGCACTGTGTCTCGTCTGCTCGTCGTGCTCGCTCCGACTCGTGACTCTCTCTGACCGTGACTCCTCGCACCTCGTGTGTGTCATCTCGTGTGTGTCGTGTGGCAGGCAGCAGGCACTGGCGCGGTGACGTGGTGCGCCAACAGCGTAGAGAGAGACTGAAATGGCCAATCACTACTGCATGGCTTCACATTGCCGCAGTGTGATTGGCCATACCATACGTACGGCGCACCATGACTCACTCGACTGCTGCACTGCGTGCGCTGCGCGGACCGCGGTGAATAGACTCAGCCAACCCTGGCGCTGCATTACCAGCGCCACTGTGCCAGCAGCGCCAGGATTGGCTTAAGAGCAGGGTTAGTCCCTGCCCATAATGAGACCCAGGGGGCTGCGTTATGAGACGCACCCTCGGGTCCCACTCACCACTGTAGTAGTCAAAGTTTCTAAGTGCCACACACACATGTGTGCGCATGTTCGGGCCAGGATTCCAGAATAGAGCCCAAAACTTGACATGCACATTGCGCACTGCTGTCTGCTGGACAGCTGTGCGCCGCTATTTCCACGTCAGCGGCAGCCCCGCCCCCACACACACCCACAGACTGCGACACGCACTCAGTGAAACTGAAAAGGACTTTCAGGCTGGATTGGAATGTAAATGCCCTTGCAGGAGTTTGCGTCAATTGGGGGCGTTGGGGCTGTTCCAGCTTAGTGGGGCAACGCCCCAACGCCCCCAATGGACGCACCGCCACTGACTATATGACTAGTAACTGCACAATATATTGCGTTAGTACATAAACAGGTCATAACACTTAAACAGATTTTCTGCAATGTATATTGTACAACTAAACAGCAAGCTACAACTTGCAACAAAAAACAGCTTATTATTAATCACACAGGCGAAACCTAATACATTTATCAATGCGTGTTTCCTTTTGCTGTCATTCCCATAGGTCAGGGTCACTGTGAGACTGAAGTTACAGGAGAGTGTGCGAGGAATGAAATCCATCTATGCCCTAGTGTGTGATGAAAGTGATTTTATTTCCAGGCTCTCGCTCAAACTCCGCAATCAATACTGTTCTTGATAAATTGGGCAAACCAATAATGATAGGCACTTTCTGAATTAATGGATGACAGACCATGCCTTTGTTGAGCCATTTAAACTAGTACATCAAACAGTGGCTTATAGCTTTACCTGTCTTTCTCTCATCGGCTTCCCTACACAGAAGACCTCAACAACCAGATTATTATCTAGCAGTGCGGTATAAAATGACATGGTAGAGAGATCTGTATGGATCTTATTTTGACTAAGCCCCCTGGGACAACATGGTGCAAGAACACAGCAAAATATTCCTGCTTAGAATCCTCATCAGCAGTGGCCAATAAGAGCTCATTTGATTGCGCTCAAGTGTTCTAAGTAGCTAGGATACTAACGATAAACTGACCATTGTGGTTGATGTGGAGAAAACCTTTGACTCTCAAGTAGGGCTGCGTATTCGAAGTGATGGGTAAACTGTGTCTAGGGGGGGTATCATTGACAAACTTCGCTGGCTAGAAGCAGCGACAAACTTGCATTATCCCTCTCTTATTTTTACTAGCACTGGAACAGCTAGTAGCGCTGATCAGGCAAAACTTAGATATAATTGGCATAGTAACGCCTGGTGGGAAACAGAAATGCTACTTTTTGCAGATGATATAACAATTACACTGGCAAGCCCTGAGGCCTCATTGCTGGCACTGATGCCCCAGACATCTTACTTCTCCCGATTCTCGGGAAACAAGACTAATTGATTTATATATGAAACTCTGCCCATGACCAAAGGTATGACTGTAACTTCACCTGGGGGGAGGATTTCCATTTCAATGGCTGCCCTTCTGTCTGAGGTACCCAGGCATCTATGCAAAAAGGGGAATGGAGAATATAGTTAGGGATAATCTGACTCCCATACTCTAGAAAATAATCCTAGATTTCCTACTTTGGTCCACCTTATCTGTGTGGAGGAGGGCTCGTTCATATAGCTGCATGAATCTATTATATTTTGTAGCATAATTCACATAAAGTAGTCTCCTGACCCACCATGCATGATAGGTGTTAAAGTGAAGATATCTATATGGGGACACATCACACCTACATTGAAGATGTTGAAGCACTATTCTGCCATGACGGCTGGTGGACCGTCGCATATGTTTTCTACTGCTTGGCCCACTGGCTGCCCTTAGTGGCATACATGCTTCTTTCCTGCACTGAAACGCATCTGAGAGTGCATAGAGAAAGGATTACCCTCCACGCATACAACTGTCTGGGGGGTGGGGGTGTTTCTATGCAGAGACTTGGACACTGAATGATACTGGAAATCTTTGTATTGCTTTTATTGCTGCCACTACTTCTGCATGGAATAAGGCTCTCAGGGCCCTGGGGATTGACAGCAGGCTACATACTGAAGCACTCCTCTGGCAGAATGGATCCATCCTTATTGTAGAGAAATAGATATATTGGAAAACGTGGGTGCATAGTTTGGCGCACATGGTGACTAGTATGAAGTCGTCAAGATGATCCTTGTTCCGCGGTTACTATACTATTTCTCTAACCTTCCGGTGGTCCCCCCGCACTCCTTCTTTAGCAAACTTGACGCCCTCCTTGGGACCCTCATATGGGGATCGGGACGCAGGCGTATTGCCCTCGCCACGCTACAGTTACCGCTTGACCATGGGGGACTGGCTGCCCTGTCCTTTGAGGCATACTTTCTAGCAGCCAGCTGCAGTCGGTGTCACGCTGGACAGCGGGCCGGGCGCTGGGGGAATTGCACACAACAGTTGGGCAAGTCCAGACCCCATTCGTCAACCGATTGCTACTGTCAAGGGCGGCGCCATCTCGGACCAGGCCGCTCCAGGTAACAGTGGCGCATGCCTGTCTGACACGCATACACAGAATGAACTGTATGGCGCCCATGTACTCCCCTCTCCTGCCGCTGGTGGGGTTCCCCAAAGGTTGGTTACACTATACGGAGCGGATGCTCCACATATGGACAGAACACTCACTGACGGACGCAGGAACACTGTACCTCAACGGACAGCTGTAATCTTTTGCGACACTTATGGACGAATTCGACCTCCCCAGAGGACAATTCCTTCTACACAGACAGCTGCTTGCAGACTGCCGCAAGTTGTGGCTCACGATCGACACTGAACCCCCCACACACTCTGTAATCCATGTACTATTGCAGATGGGCCCAGGGCGCCACCTAGTCACTTGGATATATAGAGCCATACAGAGCCTTAAGCCACCCACTCTTGCACCCCTTCGGGAGAAATGGGAGACAGAGTTTCGCAGACGACTTCACGACAAGTAATGAACTCACGCCCTCAAATTCCCCCAAAAAGTGTCCCGCAACTATCGGTTTAAAAACATACAACTGCACATTTTGCATCGGGCATACCTCACCCCAGAAAAACTACAGCAGTATTTCCCAGATAGCTCCTTCACATGTCTCCGATGCCCAGAACCCAGCGCCTCTTTCCAACACATGCTTTGGGATTGTCCAACGCTTCGACCTTATTGAGACACTATTGACACCACCCTCCGTACAGTAACGGGACTCCCAGAACTGCACACATGGGAGGCTAGCGCTCTTGGCATTTGCAAATGTCACAAGACTATGAAGGTGGATATGCACTTTGCGTCCTTGGTGCTTCTACTGGCTAAGTGGGGGTCCCCCTCTAGCGGCATGGGTGGGAGTAGTCAAGAAGTGGTGCGCAGCAGAAGAAGAGGTACTTCGCGTGGAGGAAGGTAGGGGAGCCCATAAGCACCCTATTTCTATGCCGTGAGCCATGTCACTCCACTCCTTCGTGCAGGAAACATCGACAGCGCCGGGGTCCCTGGCTACCCATTCCCCAGTGGCACACACAACACCTAAGGCAACGCGGGCTGATTCTTAAAGGGGCTAGGTGCTCGACAGGTCACAGCGGACAGCTATGAGTGAGCCATAGATGCATTGCCTAATGCGTGACTCTCTAGACTCCCCTCCCCCACCTCCGGGTGCCTAATTAGACACCATGCCAGGCTGCCATACACAGGCAGCCACCACCAAATGGAGCAATGTACGACACAGTGTATCCCAGTTCAATTTCCCACGTTCGTTCCAGTTTCTGTCATTTCTGGCACATAACAACCACTATCACATAGGGATAACCACGAGAGTGCACACCACATCCCAGCATAACACACAGGCCACCTTACATGAATGCTGACACTGCCTCTCCATTTGTTCCACAGTAACACCACTAAATTTGGACTACGAGGGAGACCATATGACACAATGTTATCCAACCTCATGTAAGGATGCAGAATTAATGTGATACATCTTCTTGTATTACTGTCACTGATATAGATGCGATGTGTTTAATCAAAGAAAATGCCAATAAAAATGATTGCTTAAAAAATACATTGGTGACTAGTCTGAAGGTGGGCTAGCCCCACACTGAATAAATTGCCTTACTTCAGAAAACGAGCAAATTCCTGTCTATTCAATATTAAACTAAGTGATGCTTCTCTACATTATTGGTGGAGACAAACGTAGGCATACTAGGATGCTGGACGAAGACTTGAATATCTCCATACAGTAGATGACTGAAAGATTTTCTATACGGCATACTTTGCATGCATAATGTACAGAATCAATGACAACATGCCCATTTTTGAAGCCATGTGAGGCAGATTCCTTGAGACTACTTTAACAATGTAACACTCCAAAGAATTCCTTCCTTTTGTCTTCTGGTGTAATACACAATATAGTCTAGTTTGCCAGTGTCTTGATTGCTTCCGATTTTTAGGTCTCGCCTGACCCTGCGCATGCGCTGGTCTGGCGAGACTTATTGAGAGGGCTCCAAAAAGTGCTACCAGGCCAGCCTAGAGCTACAGTGCATGTGCGCTTTGATGTTTGCTCGTGATCGCGATCACTTTAACTTTCGCGGCCGATCGGCCGCTTTGCATAGCCAATAGGTCTCGCTTTTGGGACCTTATAAGTGTTTAGTTATGCAACTGTTGCATAGCTAAACACTTATAAGGTCCCAAAGGCGAGACCTATTGGCTATGCCAATGCTTGTTAATAACCAGTTGCTTGATTTCCTACTTGGGATTGTTTATAGTGTGAGATTGTTTTTGTGGTTGGGATGATAGGAGGACTGTAGATATGACTTACTTATCAACCGGAGTAACATGGCGTTGCTGTCACCCTGCCATCAGCCCCTTCACCTGGGCCAATGCATCACCCTTTATTGCAGGCCTAGGTTTATTTCAGATTTTTCTTTTGAAGTGATAACAATTCACACTGTCTGTTTTGGAAGTTCCTGTTTCATGTGCGAAATGCACTATACTTTCTATGTGAAATTGTGTTACCTTTTCAACATAATAGAAATAAATAATGGGGAAAAGAAATGGAGAGACATTGAAGTTTGTCAAGGTGAGGAGCAATTGAACCAAGTTGTCTAACAGCCGCAGAAGGCAAGATACTAAAGGCCTGATTATGATATTGACGAATGGGATACTCCATCGCAAAGGTGACCGATAGCCCGTCCGCCGTATTACAAGTTCCATTATATCCTGTGGAACTTATAATACGGCGGACGGCATATCCGTCACCTTTGTGGCGGAGTATCCCATCCGCCAAGATCATAATCCGGCCCTGAATTTTGTACACTTTGTATCCTATTATTAAGATACTTTGGTAAACCTGATTATAGATCCTTACCAAAATCCAGTCTGGTATAGATATTCTTGATGACCAGTCGCTTTCTGCTGGAGAGTAGAAAATCATTTTCCTAGTGGTTCCTAGTAGCAGAAGGCAGCAAATTGCAACCTTGTTATGCTGGGTCACAAAAGCTAGGAATTAATCAAGAGCTATGCCCAGGTTGTGTAAATTATTGACTGGCAATGGTCTAAACAATTCTGTCCCCTTTCAGCTGACAATGAGGTGGGGAGCACCCAAAACAATGACCTCATTCTTCTCTAAGGTGAGCTTAATTGTGTGGTCTGACATCCTCATAGCAACTGCAATAAAACAGCCTTGAAAGTGGGGCGTGTTGCCCTTAGGGCCTGCTGACACACCAGCATGTGGGTGCTGTCTGCAAATGCACAAAAATCATAGGCAAAGTATCTAATCAGGTGTACTAGTAATGCTATGTAGAGTCTGAACAACGAAGTGCTAAAAATTGAAGCACGAGGGATGCCACATTACATCGCCCAAAAATTAGAGTGATGTGTGGGGATGGACACTTCGTATGACTTTCCTGCGAAAAATGATTTAGTCCATTTAAGTCATGGATGTAACTTCTTTCTGGTGGGTACTTCTAACCATAAAATTCCTTGACTTGTGACTATCCCCAGGAGCCACACTGAATTTGGAGAATTCTTTCCAGCAATTTGCACGCGTGCTGGTAGGTGGCATCATGGGGCTCGGTGCCGACCCTGTCCTGCCCCAGAAATGATACCTGAGTCACATTTAACTGCCACTCCTGAACACTGACATCAGTTCCCTTCTTTCCACTCCCTCAACTTTTCTGAAGTTTTACACAATTGTTTTGTAAAAATGTTCTTAAAGTTTGCAAGGCATATGTCCCCTCCAAAGACTATAGGATTTAACCCCTTTCGAGACTATTACAAACAGATGTCTGTCACAGACACCCAGCAAGTGCCTGGGTTCCTTGCTTGACTCCAAATCTTGCAGGTACTGCACTAGGATAAATCCAAAGGCCATCCCGGACAGCAAAGCCAAGCTATACATCGCCAAAAACCATTAGAAGGCATGTAAGAACCAGCCTCAGTTGAAGTTTAGGACGCCAACTCATTCTCGCTTTCACTGCCGTTCTTGAGAAAGGTCATCTTCATATTCAAAGTTGTCGGGTAAGTCAAAATTAAAACAAAAACACAAGAAGTTGAAACATGACTCTATCTTACCACCACTCTCTTCAGGCGAAGTTACATGGATGTCAGGGTGCCTATCGGTCTTGTACCGCGGAGACCATCCCCCAACCTTTCCTAATCCAACACAAAGTCTGAGGCCCATCTGCTATCCCCAACAAAGTCAAGGCCTTCAAAGAGGCCATATTGTGCATGTTTGGCACCCTTCTGGCTCCTTGTGTGCGCGTTTGGGCTCCAAGGATCTGAAGAGGCCTTGATCGATAGATCGGACCTGGACATCGTCTTTGCTTCTTGACCCATCTGAGTAAACAGGTCCACCCCGACTCTGGAGCTGACACCCTGCCCAACTTCACAGCCAGTAACGTGACTTGCACTGGTCCCCTGCTCGTTGATGCTGGCCCTGATGCCACCGATATCACAAGAGGTACCAATTGTCTTTTTTAGCTGGAATGGAATCCAGCACAACTTCACTCAGTCACTCCCCTTGAGCCACAAACAAAGCTAATTCAGCCCCATTCTGATTCAGATAGGATTTTGCCTTTATCCAGGCCATTACATGTTCCTTTGTATTTTGACTCTGACCAACATGAAGATGACGATGGCTGGGATTATGCATCCCACTGCAATGATAATCAAAACCTTTTTAAAGACCTTCAAGATGCCAGTTGGTTGGACACCTCCCCAAACATTGGGAACTGCCCTCTGCCTCCTTCACAAAGGAATCAACTTCCCTTGCTGTGGTGGAATGGAAGGTTGCAGAAGTTTTGGACCTCCACCTCCCACCTGCTGCAGTTAAGACTAACATCCTGATGGAAGTCTTAAAACCAGGAAAGGCTTTCACAGCACCACTCAGCCCCTTTGACAAGGCTTTTACAGACACACTAGTGGGCATTTGGGCCATGCCCGACTAACAGGTTACCAAGTGACAGAGACCTGCTCCTGAAGACCCACATTTCCTCCTCCAACATTCTATTCCTGAAAGCCTAGTGGTCCAGGTGTCGATAAGCAGTCTTAACCCAAAATAATTCCCTACTATGCCACCTGATAGGCAATTAAATGAATGGAGGCATTCTGAAAAAAAATGTTTCTTAAGCCAGCCTCACTCTCTGATCAGTGAATGCTAGCTGCCTCCTGGGACTCTATTTGCATGCGTTATGTGGCATTGGTGAGATCTTACCCACAGTCCCTGAAGAATTCCAAGCCAATCTTGCACAGATTATACAGGATGTCCAAGATGCCGTGATGTACGTCATTCACTCTGGGCTGAACACCACCAAAGACTTGTGCAGTGAAGTTGGTACCAGCACGGTGCTTCGGTGCCACATGTGAATAAGATCCAGAGGCTTCTCAAGTGACATTTAGACATTACTAATGGTCATGTTATTTGATGGTAGTCATCTCTTCAGAGACAAGGTAAGAGTCTGCCCTGGAGTGATACAAAGTTAGCAGAGACCCTGCACGCTCCCTCTGCCTTTTTGGGCATGTGCGGCAGTATCCCCACCAATTTTGCCCTTTTGAGGCTTCGGAAGAAGTATGGTGCAGTAATAACGCCAAGGTCCACCTCCACAAAAACAGACCACTCAGACCTTTCTGTGTCGGAGTCAAGGCTTCTACCATCAACGTCCGGGTAATATACTGCTCAGTCCGCCTCCCCTCCAACCACCGTAACCAAGCAACATTAGCTTGCTCTTGATTGTATATGGCCATCTCGTTGGAGGCAGGATAAGGTATTACCTTCACAGGTGGCAGCGCAACACATCATGAGTTCTTTAAATCATTCAGCAAGGATATGCAGTATCATTCCTTTCTACCTCACCACATATACCACCTGCAACAGGGTTGTTGGTTGTGGGCCACTTGTCTATCTTACAGAAGGAAGGTCAGGCTGTTTTGGACAAAGGAGCTATTGAGAGGCTCCCAGGGTTAGAAATAGGGACTAGATGTTCCTCTTGTGATTTCCTGATGCCAAAGAATAATGGAGGACCTATGCTCTATTTTAGACTTTCGCCCTCTCAACTTTTCTCAATAGGGACAAATTGCTCACACTGGCCAAAGTTCTATCTGCCCTGGGTCCAAGTGACTGGATGGTAGCGTTTGATTTTCCACAATGCCTATTTCCTCATCCCCATCCTGCATTTAAAGGTGGGTCACAAGCATTTTCAGATTTCTGTCCTCCCCTTTGGCATCACCAGCACCTCTCAGTTGTTCATGAAAGTGATGGTGGTGGCCACTGCACATATTTGGAGGTTGGGAATACCGGCATCCCCATACCACCATGATTGGCTGCTGAAGACCGCTTGCCACAGTTAGTTGTAGACCATCTCCAGATGACAGCGAACCTCCTCACATCTTTAAGGTTATTAATCAACATGCCAAAGTCACACCTGAGACCTTACGAGAGACTTGCGTTAATCGGGGCTGATCTGGATATGGTGCTCTTTTGAGTCTTTCCTCCAGGACATTTGGGTTATGATCCCAATGTTTCAGCCTTGGTCCTGGGTCATGTTTGCAGCACTGAGGCTTCTTGGCCTTCTTGCCTCCTGCTTATGGAACATACCAGATGGTAGATGCAGGCTCTGCAGTGACGTCTGAAATCTCAATGGGTTCAGTACCAAGGAGTCCTGTCGAATTCCTTCCAAGTTTTTGAAGGAAACTGTGACAGACCTGCAGTGGTGGCTTCTCGGCCTCAATTGGACCGGTGGCAGACCCCTCTCTCTACCCCACCCAGAAATGACGGATGTGCTTCATTGCTGGGTTGAGGAGGCCACCTGAGCGGTGTAGCTCAGAGGCCTCCACTTACATCTATTGGAGTTGCAAATGATTTGCTTGACACTAAAGACTTGACCTTCCGTTCAACAAAGAGAGGCTGGTTCAAGTTCCCACAGACAACACCACCGCAATGTGGTATCGCAAGAAACAGGGTCATGTGCCGGAGGCTCTGCATCTCTAGAATTGTCTTGAGTCCTTAGTGCCCAAGTCATCTTAGAGGCTCTGGATTGGGCCGGGAGGGTGTGCTACCTACTCTACTGGCCATGAGCATCTGTCCCCTGACCAGGCTGCTGTTTCAGGAGGATCTTCGTTCGCAACACAGACGCTGAGGCTGCTGCTTCGTTCATTCATTCTACATCTGCATAACCTACACCTCTATTGAGTGACAGCATCTGACTGCTTTTGACATCCCTACTGAGGCACTGGATGTCACCTTGGTGGCTAGACACCCACCCACAAATCAACATTTGTGCTAGACACTGGGAAAGGTTTGTGGCTCGGTGTACCTCTCGGCCGATAAGAACTGCTGCAAGTCAAATTGTCAGATGTTTTGCTGTTTGTGCTATCTGTGGCCCAGCAAGACATTGTTGTAGCCAGATTAAAAGGTTGTTTATCGACCAAGTCAGCTTTTATACTGTTATCAGATCACCCATGGCCCGGGGCCTTCTCCTTACTGTGTCCCAGGGACCACAATACCTGGGAAACAGGAGTTCCCTGCACACAGGAGTACCGGCTGGAAAGTCTAATAGGCGCTCACTTGGGTAAGCAGAAAGCTGGTATGTTTTAACTGACATTTTCACCTAATTATAACGACCCTTTAACCTTTCTGTTTAAATGAATTTCTAAAGGTTTTTTTCTAATGCGCAGTAAGATATTATTACCATACCTAACTATAACATCACTTTAACCTTTGGTTTCATCAATAAACACACCATGTGTGTTCACTGAAAAAAAAGAAGTTAAACGTTATATTTAGGTGAATATGTCAGTGACAACATTAATGTTTTGAACTGAAATAAAAACAGAAATTTACCAGGTATAGTTAGCAGAGCAAACTATATCTGGCAACCCCTCTGTGCACTGCTTATTACCTCACATGTTACATCACTCATCACTCATTACATGTTCTGTGACAAAATTTATGACATCACTGATAACATCTCAAATGACATAATTGATGACCTCACTGAGGACATCATCTAATGAGTGTTAGTTTGTTTTATAGTTTACATAATGGCGGGTAATATGGAGTATGTTTTATAGTTTACACAGTGTTGGGTAACTACCATCATTACTTTTCTACCTACTTTTTTACAGCCTGTGTCCAGCTAATGGCTGTAAGTGTTTACAAAACACATGTGCCTGTACTGCATCATAGGCGTCTAGAGGTATTAAACATGTTATAAATCCTTGTACTGAAGAGAAAATCTGTGTGCAGGTGACAGTTGACGACTTGTGTCCAGTATGTTCCACACACGTTTTTTGGTTCTGCAGAAAAAAATCCCAACAGGGCAAACATTCTGCCTAGTAGATACTAAGTACTGTAAGCAGCCTTGAGGTATTGAACAGAATCATTTCAGCAAGACTATATCTGCATAACATAAAAAACTGTGTGCACCAGGTACTAACCTGTGTGAATGTGCTTCTTTTGCTTCAGACGATGGGCTGTCCATAAGGTGTTCACAGAGTATAATGTTTGCAGGTAGTATGATCTTTAGCACCTTCAGACCATGGTTATTTTAAAAGAATTGTATCTTTTTTGACAAGTGGTGCAAAGAGTGTACACTGTTCTTATTAGATACTTTTTTAATACTCTGTGGTGTATTTCTCATGAGAGTAAACTCTCTCCATAGAGTAAACACTGTTAACAATACCCCCCTTTTCTACTCGTATCAACTTTATTTCTGAATGTAGGTACAGTGACTGTGAGGGGTTCAATAGAGATAGAAGTGGTCTGTAGTAGGGCATTACTTTTGGAATAGATGTTGAGTATCTTGAGGAACTTGGCTGTCTCTGAATACTTGTATACATATTGAACACCATGTGCAATGAGGGTTTCCCATATATCTGTAGTTTATTGTTAATATGAAATAGTATACCGAGGAAAAGTAGGTCGCACACCGCTCGTCACACCAGCAAGTTGCCCCAAAGGACTGTGGGAAATGTAGTGGCGACGGCGGGTACGCCTATGCCACAAAATGTAAATAGAACAGTATGTGTATGCGTTAGCCATCCCTGGACACGTGTTTCGAGGTAGTTGCCTCTCGTCAGCAGGGAGCAGGTCAGTGTAAAGGGGTGCCGCGTGGACTGCCAAATGTAATTAAAAGCAGGTCAAGTACCTCTCCTGGCGCGCAGGTGCAGACTCAAGGCTCGTCAGCCCGTTGGCTTAAGGAAGCCGTTTAAATTGAGGAAAAGTAGGTCGCACACCGCTCGTCACACCAGCAAGTTGCCCCAAAGGACTGTGGGAAATGTAGTGGCGACGGCGGGTACGCCTATGCCACAAAATGTAAATAGAACAGTATGTGTATGCGTTAGCCATCCCTGGACACGTGTTTCGAGGTAGTTGCCTCTCGTCAGCAGGGAGCAGGTCAGTGTAAAGGGGTGCCGCGTGGACTGCCAAATGTAATTAAAAGCAGGTCAAGTACCTCTCCTGGCGCGCAGGTGCAGACTCAAGGCTCGTCAGCCCGTTGGCTTAAGGAAGCCGTTTAAATTGAGGAAAAGTAGGTCGCACACCGCTCGTCACACCAGCAAGTTGCCCCAAAGGACTGTGGGAAATGTAGTGGCGACGGCGGGTACGCCTATGCCACAAAATGTAAATAGAACAGTATGTGTATGCGTTAGCCATCCCTGGACACGTGTTTCGAGGTAGTTGCCTCTCGTCAGCAGGGAGCAGGTCAGTGTAAAGGGGCGCCGCGTGGACTGCCAAATGTAATTAAAAGCAGGTCAAGTACCTCTCCTGGCGCGCAGGTGCAGACTCAAGGCTCGTCAGCCCGTTGGCTTAAGGAAGCCGTTTAAATTGAGGAAAAGTAGGTCGCACACCGCTCGTCACACCAGCAAGTTGCCCCAAAGGACTGTGGGAAATGTAGTGGCGACGGCGGGTACGCCTATGCCACAAAATGTAAATAGAACAGTATGTGTATGCGTTAGCCATCCCTGGACACGTGTTTCGAGGTAGTTGCCTCTCGTCAGCAGGCAGCAGGTCAGTGTAAAGGGGTGCCGCGTGGACTGCCAAATGTAATTAAAAGCAGGTCAAGTACCTCTCCTGGCGCGCAGGTGCAGACTCAAGGCTCGTCAGCCCGTTGGCTTAAGGAAGCCGTTTAAATTGAGGAAAAGTAGGTCGCACACCGCTCGTCACACCAGCAAGTTGCCCCAAAGGACTGTGGGAAATGTAGTGGCGACGGCGGGTACGCCTATGCCACAAAATGTAAATAGAACAGTATGTGTATGCGTTAGCCATCCCTGGACACGTGTTTCGAGGTAGTTGCCTCTCGTCAGCAGGGAGCAGGTCAGTGTAAAGGGGTGCCGCGTGGACTGCCAAATGTAATTAAAAGCAGGTCAAGTACCTCTCCTGGCGCGCAGGTGCAGACTCAAGGCTCGTCAGCCCGTTGGCTTAAGGAAGCCGTTTAAATTGAGGAAAAGTAGGTCGCACACCGCTCGTCACACCAGCAAGTTGCCCCAAAGGACTGTGGGAAATGTAGTGGCGACGGCGGGTACGCCTATGCCACAAAATGTAAATAGAACAGTATGTGTATGCGTTAGCCATCCCTGGACACGTGTTTCGAGGTAGTTGCCTCTCGTCAGCAGGGAGCAGGTCAGTGTAAAGGGGTGCCGCGTGGACTGCCAAATGTAATTAAAAGCAGGTCAAGTACCTCTCCTGGCGCGCAGGTGCAGACTCAAGGCTCGTCAGCCCGTTGGCTTAAGGAAGCCGTTTAAATTGAGGAAAAGTAGGTCGCACACCGCTCGTCACACCAGCAAGTTGCCCCAAAGGACTGTGGGAAATGTAGTGGCGACGGCGGGTACGCCTATGCCACAAAATGTAAATAGAACAGTATGTGTATGCGTTAGCCATCCCTGGACACGTGTTTCGAGGTAGTTGCCTCTCGTCAGCAGGGAGCAGGTCAGTGTAAAGGGGTGCCGCGTGGACTGCCAAATGTAATTAAAAGCAGGTCAAGTACCTCTCCTGGCGCGCAGGTGCAGACTCAAGGCTCGTCAGCCCGTTGGCTTAAGGAAGCCGTTTAAATTGAGGAAAAGTAGGTCGCACACCGTTCGTCACACCAGCAAGTTGCCCCAAAGGACTGTGGGAAATGTAGTGGCGACGGCGGGTACGCCTATGCCACAAAATGTAAATAGAACAGTATGTGTATGCGTTAGCCATCCCTGGACACGTGTTTCGAGGTAGTTGCCTCTCGTCAGCAGGGAGCAGGTCAGTGTAAAGGGGTGCCGCGTGGACTGCCAAATGTAATTAAAAGCAGGTCAAGTACCTCTCCTGGCGCGCAGGTGCAGACTCAAGGCTCGTCAGCCCGTTGGCTTAAGGAAGCCGTTTAAATTGAGGAAAAGTAGGTCGCACACCGCTCGTCACACCAGCAAGTTGCCCCAAAGGACTGTGGGAAATGTAGTGGCGACGGCGGGTACGCCTATGCCACAAAATGTAAATAGAACAGTATGTGTATGCGTTAGCCATCCCTGGACACGTGTTTCGAGGTAGTTGCCTCTCGTCAGCAGGGAGCAGGTCAGTGTAAAGGGGTGCCGCGTGGACTGCCAAATGTAATTAAAAGCAGGTCAAGTACCTCTCCTGGCGCGCAGGTGCAGACTCAAGGCTCGTCAGCCCGTTGGCTTAAGGAAGCCGTTTAAATTGAGGAAAAGTAGGTCGCACACCGCTCGTCACACCAGCAAGTTGCCCCAAAGGACTGTGGGAAATGTAGTGGCGACGGCGGGTACGCCTATGCCACAAAATGTAAATAGAACAGTATGTGTATGCGTTAGCCATCCCTGGACACGTGTTTCGAGGTAGTTGCCTCTCGTCAGCAGGGAGCAGGTCAGTGTAAAGGGGTGCCGCGTGGACTGCCAAATGTAATTAAAAGCAGGTCAAGTACCTCTCCTGGCGCGCAGGTGCAGACTCAAGGCTCGTCAGCCCGTTGGCTTAAGGAAGCCGTTTAAATTGAGGAAAAGTAGGTCGCACACCGCTCGTCACACCAGCAAGTTGCCCCAAAGGACTGTGGGAAATGTAGTGGCGACGGCGGGTACGCCTATGCCACAAAATGTAAATAGAACAGTATGTGTATGCGTTAGCCATCCCTGGACACGTGTTTCGAGGTAGTTGCCTCTCGTCAGCAGGGAGCAGGTCAGTGTAAAGGGGTGCCGCGTGGACTGCCAAATGTAATTAAAAGCAGGTCAAGTACCGCTCCTGGCGCGCAGGTGCAGACTCAAGGCTCGTCAGCCCGTTGGCTTAAGGAAGCCGTTTAAATTGAGGAAAAGTAGGTCGCACACCGCTCGTCACACCAGCAAGTTGCCCCAAAGGACTGTGGGAAATGTAGTGGCGACGGCGGGTACGCCTATGCCACAAAATGTAAATAGAACAGTATGTGTATGCGTTAGCCATCCCTGGACACGTGTTTCGAGGTAGTTGCCTCTCGTCAGCAGGGAGCAGGTCAGTGTAAAGGGGTGCCGCGTGGACTGCCAAATGTAATTAAAAGCAGGTCAAGTACCTCTCCTGGCGCGCAGGTGCAGACTCAAGGCTCGTCAGCCCGTTGGCTTAAGGAAGCCGTTTAAATTGAGGAAAAGTAGGTCGCACACCGCTCGTCACACCAGCAAGTTGCCCCAAAGGACTGTGGGAAATGTAGTGGCGCCGGCGGGTACGCCTATGCCACAAAATGTAAATAGAACAGTATGTGTATGCGTTAGCCATCCCTGGACACGTGTTTCGAGGTAGTTGCCTCTCGTCAGCAGGGAGCAGGTCAGTGTAAAGGGGTGCCGCGTGGACTGCCAAATGTAATTAAAAGCAGGTCAAGTACCTCTCCTGGCGCGCAGGTGCAGACTCAAGGCTCGTCAGCCCGTTGGCTTAAGGAAGCCGTTTAAATTGAGGAAAAGTAGGTCGCACACCGCTCGTCACACCAGCAAGTTGCCCCAAAGGACTGTGGGAAATGTAGTGGCGACGGCGGGTACGCCTATGCCACAAAATGTAAATAGAACAGTATGTGTATGCGTTAGCCATCCCTGGACACGTGTTTCGAGGTAGTTGCCTCTCGTCAGCAGGGAGCAGGTCAGTGTAAAGGGGTGCCGCGTGGACTGCCAAATGTAATTAAAAGCAGGTCAAGTACCTCTCCTGGCGCGCAGGTGCATACTCAAGGCTCGTCAGCCCGTTGGCTTAAGGAAGCCGTTTAAATTGAGGAAAAGTAGGTCGCACACCGCTCGTCACACCAGCAAGTTGCCCCAAAGGACTGTGGGAAATGTAGTGGGGACGGCGGGTACGCCTATGCCACAAAATGTAAATAGAACAGTATGTGTATGCGTTAGCCATCCCTGGACACGTGTTTCGAGGTAGTTGCCTCTCGTCAGCAGGGAGCAGGTCAGTGTAAAGGGGTGCCGCGTGGACTGCCAAATGTAATTAAAAGCAGGTCAAGTACCTCTCCTGGCGCGCAGGTGCAGACTCAAGGCTCGTCAGCCCGTTGGCTTAAGGAAGCCGTTTAAATTGAGGAAAAGTAGGTCGCACACCGCTCGTCACACCAGCAAGTTGCCCCAAAGGACTGTGGGAAATGTAGTGGCGACGGCGGGTACGACTATGCCACAAAATGTAAATAGAACAGTATGTGTATGCGTTAGCCATCCCTGGACACGTGTTTCGAGGTAGTTGCCTCTCGTCAGCAGGGAGCAGGTCAGTGTAAAGGGGTGCCGCGTGGACTGCCAAATGTAATTAAAAGCAGGTCAAGTACCTCTCCTGGCGCGCAGGTGCAGACTCAAGGCTCGTCAGCCCGTTGGCTTAAGGAAGCCGTTTAAATTGAGGAAAAGTAGGTCGCACACCGCTCGTCACACCAGCAAGTTGCCCCAAAGGACTGTGGGAAATGTAGTGGCGACGGCGGGTACGCCTATGCCACAAAATGTAAATAGAACAGTATGTGTATGCGTTAGCCATCCCTGGACACGTGTTTCGAGGTAGTTGCCTCTCGTCAGCAGGGAGCAGGTCAGTGTAAAGGGGTGCCGCGTGGACTGCCAAATGTAATTAAAAGCAGGTCAAGTACCTCTCCTGGCGCGCAGGTGCAGACTCAAGGCTCGTCAGCCCGTTGGCTTAAGGAAGCCGTTTAAATTGAGGAAAAGTAGGTCGCACACCGCTCGTCACACCAGCAAGTTGCCCCAAAGGACTGTGGGAAATGTAGTGGCGACGGCGGGTACGCCTATGCCACAAAATGTAAATAGAACAGTATGTGTATGCGTTAGCCATCCCTGGACAAGTGTTTCGAGGTAGTTGCCTCTCGTCAGCAGGGAGCAGGTCAGTGTAAAGGGGTGCCGCGTGGACTGCCAAATGTAATTAAAAGCAGGTCAAGTACCTCTCCTGGCGCGCAGGTGCAGACTCAAGGCTCGTCAGCCCGTTGGCTTAAGGAAGCCGTTTAAATTGAGGAAAAGTAGGTCGCACACCGCTCGTCACACCAGCAAGTTGCCCCAAAGGACTGTGGGAAATGTAGTGGCGACGGCGGGTACGCCTATGCCACAAAATGTAAATAGAACAGTATGTGTATGCGTTAGCCATCCCTGGACACGTGTTTCGAGGTAGTTGCCTCTCGTCAGCAGGGAGCAGGTCAGTGTAAAGGGGTGCCGCGTGGACTGCCAAATGTAATTAAAAGCAGGTCAAGTACCTCTCCTGGCGCGCAGGTGCAGACTCAAGGCTCGTCAGCCCGTTGGCTTAAGGAAGCCGTTTAAATTGAGGAAAAGTAGGTCGCACACCGCTCGTCACACCAGCAAGTTGCCCCAAAGGACTGTGGGAAATGTAGTGGCGATGGCGGGTACGCCTATGCCACAAAATGTAAATAGAACAGTATGTGTATGCGTTAGCCATCCCTGGACACGTGTTTCGAGGTAGTTGCCTCTCGTCAGCAGGGAGCAGGTCAGTGTAAAGGGGTGCCGCGTGGACTGCCAAATGTAATTAAAAGCAGGTCAAGTACCTCTCCTGGCGCGCAGGTGCAGACTCAAGGCTCGTCAGCCCGTTGGCTTAAGGAAGCCGTTTAAATTGAGGAAAAGTAGGTCGCACACCGCTCGTCACACCAGCAAGTTGCCCCAAAGGACTGTGGGAAATGTAGTGGCGACGGCGGGTACGCCTATGCCACAAAATGTAAATAGAACAGTATGTGTATGCGTTAGCCATCCCTGGACACGTGTTTCGAGGTAGTTGCCTCTCGTCAGCAGGGAGCAGGTCAGTGTAAAGGGGTGCCGCGTGGACTGCCAAATGTAATTAAAAGCAGGTCAAGTACCTCTCCTGGCGCGCAGGTGCAGACTCAAGGCTCGTCAGCCCGTTGGCTTAAGGAAGCCGTTTAAATTGAGGAAAAGTAGGTCGCACACCGCTCGTCACACCAGCAAGTTGCCCCAAAGGACTGTGGGAAATGTAGTGGCGACGGCGGGTACGCCTATGCCACAAAATGTAAATAGAACAGTATGTGTATGCGTTAGCCATCCCTGGACACGTGTTTCGAGGTAGTTGCCTCTCGTCAGCAGGGAGCAGGTCAGTGTAAAGGGGTGCCGCGTGGACTGCCAAATGTAATTAAAAGCAGGTCAAGTACCTCTCCTGGCGCGCAGGTGCAGACTCAAGGCTCGTCAGCCCGTTGGCTTAAGGAAGCCGTTTAAATTGAGGAAAAGTAGGTCGCACACCGCTCGTCACACCAGCAAGTTGCCCCAAAGGACTGTGGGAAATGTAGTGGCGACGGCGGGTACGCCTATGCCACAAAATGTAAATAGAACAGTATGTGTATGCGTTAGCCATCCCTGGACACGTGTTTCGAGGTAGTTGCCTCTCGTCAGCAGGGAGCAGGTCAGTGTAAAGGGGTGCCGCGTGGACTGCCAAATGTAATTAAAAGCAGGTCAAGTACCTCTCCTGGCGCGCAGGTGCAGACTCAAGGCTCGTCAGCCCGTTGGCTTAAGGAAGCCGTTTAAATTGAGGAAAAGTAGGTCGCACACCGCTCGTCACACCAGCAAGTTGCCCCAAAGGACTGTGGGAAATGTAGTGGCGACGGCGGGTACGCCTATGCCACAAAATGTAAATAGAACAGTATGTGTATGCGTTAGCCATCCCTGGACACGTGTTTCGAGGTAGTTGCCTCTCGTCAGCAGGGAGCAGGTCAGTGTAAAGGGGTGCCGCGTGGACTGCCAAATGTAATTAAAAGCAGGTCAAGTACCTCTCCTGGCGCGCAGGTGCAGACTCAAGGCTCGTCAGCCCGTTGGCTTAAGGAAGCCGTTTAAATTGAGGAAAAGTAGGTCGCACACCGCTCGTCACACCAGCAAGTTGCCCCAAAGGACTGTGGGAAATGTAGTGGCGACGGCGGGTACGCCTATGCCACAAAATGTAAATAGAACAGTATGTGTATGCGTTAGCCATCCCTGGACACGTGTTTCGAGGTAGTTGCCTCTCGTCAGCAGGGAGCAGGTCAGTGTAAAGGGGTGCCGCGTGGACTGCCAAATGTAATTAAAAGCAGGTCAAGTACCTCTCCTGGCGCGCAGGTGCAGACTCAAGGCTCGTCAGCCCGTTGGCTTAAGGAAGCCGTTTAAATTGAGGAAAAGTAGGTCGCACACCGCTCGTCACACCAGCAAGTTGCCCCAAAAGACTGTGGGAAATGTAGTGGCGACGGCGGGTACGCCTATGCCACAAAATGTAAATAGAACAGTATGTGTATGCGTTAGCCATCCCTGGACACGTGTTTTGAGGTAGTTGCCTCTCGTCAGCAGGGAGCAGGTCAGTGTAAAGGGGTGCCGCGTGGACTGCCAAATGTAATTAAAAGCAGGTCAAGTACCTCTCCTGGCGCGCAGGTGCAGACTCAAGGCTCGTCAGCCCGTTGGCTTAAGGAAGCCGTTTAAATTGAGGAAAAGTAGGTCGCACACCGCTCGTCACACCAGCAAGTTGCCCCAAAGGACTGTGGGAAATATAGTGGCGACGGCGGGTACGCCTATGCCACAAAATGTAAATAGAACAGTATGTGTATGCGTTAGCCATCCCTGGACACGTGTTTCGAGGTAGTTGCCTCTCGTCAGCAGGGAGCAGGTCAGTGTAAAGGGGTGCCGCGTGGACTGCCAAATGTAATTAAAAGCAGGTCAAGTACCTCTCCTGGCGCGCAGGTGCAGACTCAAGGCTCGTCAGCCCGTTGGCTTAAGGAAGCCGTTTAAATTGAGGAAAAGTAGGTCGCACACCGCTCGTCACACCAGCAAGTTGCCCCAAAGGACTGTGGGAAATGTAGTGGCGACGGCGGGTACGCCTATGCCACAAAATGTAAATAGAACAGTATGTGTATGCGTTAGCCATCCCTGGACACGTGTTTCGAGGTAGTTGCCTCTCGTCAGCAGGGAGCAGGTCAGTGTAAAGGGGTGCCGCGTGGACTGCCAAATGTAATTAAAAGCAGGTCAAGTACCTCTCCTGGCGCGCAGGTGCAGACTCAAGGCTCGTCAGCCCGTTGGCTTAAGGAAGCCGTTTAAATTGAGGAAAAGTAGGTCGCACACCGCTCGTCACACCAGCAAGTTGCCCCAAAGGACTGTGGGAAATGTAGTGGTGACGGCGGGTACGCCTATGCCACAAAATGTAAATAGAACAGTATGTGTATGCGTTAGCCATCCCTGGACACGTGTTTCGAGGTAGTTGCCTCTCGTCAGCAGGGAGCAGGTCAGTGTAAAGGGGTGCCGCGTGGACTGCCAAATGTAATTAAAAGCAGGTCAAGTACCTCTCCTGGCGCGCAGGTGCAGACTCAAGGCTCGTCAGCCCGTTGGCTTAAGGAAGCCGTTTAAATTGAGGAAAAGTAGGTCGCACACCGCTCGTCACACCAGCAAGTTGCCCCAAAGGACTGTGGGAAATGTAGTGGCGACGGCGGGTACGCCTATGCCACAAAATGTAAATAGAACAGTATGTGTATGCGTTAGCCATCCCTAGAGATAGAAGTGGTCTGTAGTAGGGCATTACTTTTGGAATAGATGTTGAGTATCTTGAGGAACTTGGCTGTCTCTGAATACTTGTATACATATTGAACACCATGTGCAATGAGGGTTTCCCATATATCTGTAGTTTATTGTTAATATGAAATAGTATACCCGTGAAGTGTATGGTATAGGGTCAATGTTGCACATAACAGATGCTTGCTACTCCTAAGGGAGTTGCATCCATGATGGCACATATCAACTTCATTTTTGAATGTAGGTTTGGTTACTGTGAGGGGTTAAATACAGATAAAAGCTGTCTGTAGTAGGGCATCAATCTTGGAACAGATGTTGAGTATCCTTTGTTTTTTTTCAGTGAATTTCAAGGGGTTTTGAATGGAATATAATATCTTATTACCACATGTAAAGCCAGTCTCCTGCTGCACACAGCATTAGGCCATGTTCTGTGGGGAGTTGCCACCTGCCGCAAACCTCCCAAAGGTAGCCAACCCCATGCAGTGCACTGCTTTTGGCTGTGCACAGCAGGGAGTTGGCAACTGGGCCTGGCTGCAGGCTGTACGAGGCGGTGCACCCACCCTGTAAATGTTCGGGGCTACAGGGGGGCCCCTGCAGCCCCTGCCGGCTCCCCGCTTGGTGCGGCAGCTGGCATTGCACCTGTCAAGATGGAACACCCCCAAGTGGGAGCAATATGTTCTGTTACCCTGCTGCGCAGCCCCCCTCTCCTTATTAAATACATTGGGTCCGGGGGGGGGCATAGGGTCCCCAGGGCAGAGTATGGCTCAGGGAGGAGGGGCAAATCCCCTCCCCTAAATAACTACATTTGGCCCTAGGGTATGGGGTCACTGGGGTCCAAAACAGCTTGGGTTGGGAGGATGGAGTACACATGGCCGACAACAGCTCAGGGATGGGGGGGACGCACCCCCCTCTCCTAAGTAAGTAAATTATGCCCGCGAGATGGGGTCCTCGGGGCTGAAAACGGCTCAGATATGGGGGCTGCATGACCCCTCTACCCTTTAATTAAAGTGACGGCCCTGGGGTCCCCAGGACTGTTTTTAAGGCTTAGGGAGAGGGGCCACATGACCCTCCTTCCCTTAAAAAATAGATTGGGCCCGAGGGATGGGGTTCAAGGGGCTGAAAACAGCTTGGAGAGGGAGGCCGCACACCCTGTCCCCTTAAATGTAACCGACCTTGGGGGATGGGATCCCCCCTCTCGGGGCTCTAAATGGGCTGGGGAGAGGAGCCCTTCTGACACCCCTCCCAATATATAGGTTATAAAATGGCAGGTGCCATTTTATTTATTTATCTATTTATTTATTTGCCACAATCTTAGGGGACTCTCGCAGGTTCATAGCGAAATGTGGCTTTTTTTCATTTCGGCCCCAGGGAAAGTCCCTTTGAATACCCCTCCCCCCTGGGGCGTAGGAGGGCAGGGTATCCCTACCTGCCCCTTATGTAATTTTTTTTTTCTTCAAACTTCAGATAAGGGGACTATGTCCTTGAGTCCTCATGTTGCTGGCATCCAATCAGAGCGCTCGCGCCCGTGGGAGTTTGAGTGCTGTGAGAGCACGATGGCCCAAGGGAAAAAAAGCTCCCTGGGCAAATCAAAATGCTCTCGTTTTAAATTGGTGCTCCTGTAAGCCTCTTCTGAACCCAACCGTCCTGATTTATGAATATTTATAAGCCTTAATTTCTCAAAACTGCTGAATGGATTCACACCAAATCACAAAAAGCACAATCTGCGGATCAAGATCTAGCTTCCTGTCAAATTTGGTGTTATTGCGATCTGCAGTTTTTGCCATTGTGCTTTTGGCTTAAGTCTATGGAAATGCACGGGTTTTCATGGTTTGGGACCCTCCTTTTTTTCTCGGCTCTTGCTTGACGGTTCACCCGAAACTTTCCACGCACAAACTAAAAATAATAGAGCACTTTTTTGGATAGTTTGTGATATTCGTCAAACGGTGTCAAAGTTATTAGCAACACAAAAAAATGCCTTTCCTATGGAAACGCTGACCAACTGTAACCCAGGGGCAACCTCAACTGGTAGGGAACTCGGGAAGGGTAGTGATAAAGGGTAGTCAGGGTAATTTTAGGGCATAAGGGTATGTGGAAGCAAATGGTGCTAATGGTACTTTCAGGGTTTTGGGGTGGGTTGTGGTAAAGAGTAGTAAGGGTAATTTTAGAGTTTAAGGGTAGGAAGAAGTAAATAGTGGTTAGGTTAATGTTTGGGTTTAGGGGTGGTGCAGATAATTTTAGTGTTGTGGGGTAGGTATTGGTAAAGGGTGATAAGGGTAATGTTAGGGTTTAGAGGTGGTAAGGATACGTTTAGGGTTAATGGATAGTAAGGGTATGTTTAGGGTTTATGGGTGGTAAGAGTCATTTTAGGGTTTAGGAGTGGGTAGTGGTAAAGGGTGGGAAGAGTCATTTTAGGATTTAGGGTGGTAAGGGTCATTTTAGGGCTTTTGGGTGTGTATTTTTAAAGGGTGGTAGTGGTACTACTAGAGTGCGTACTAGTGATCTTGGATGTGAGCGGGTGGCTCTACTGTCGGTATTCGATATAATTAAAAGCGCCGTATATATAGAAGTGAACTCTGCTCACTGGGGGGACGTGAGTAGGAAACACAAACTGACCTTAAACACATGCTATGCTAGTATGCTACCGCCAGATCTTTAAAATCATCCTTGGCTAAACTTGTAGTAGAATCAAGATTCAGACTAGCAAATTGGGGTAGCAGACGCTTTGTGACCTGCACCTCCAAACTCTGGAACACTATTCCCCCTCATCTAAAAAACTCCGCGGGCCTGCTTCTTTTTAGGAAAGCGCTTAAAAGATGGCTGTTTAGCCAATAGACTTTTACTGTTTATATCATATTGTGTTCCTCTAGTCTCCTATGACCATGTTTTTCTGTCCTTCTTCTGCCCTCTCCTTCCTTAACTGGTCCTAGCACCTAGATGCCTTTTGGCATGAGTGAGCTTTATAAATATATTTTTCATTTCTTTTTTCATTAGGTGTGTGTAGTAGTAAAGGTGGGTTAGGGTCATTTTAGTGTTTAAGAGTGAGTAGTCATAGAGAGGTAAGAGTATTTTTAGGGTTTCGCAACAAGTAGTATTAAAAAAAAGGTTATGAGTAAATTAAAAAAACAACTTGCAAAAAATAAAAGTATTTATATATACACACACACACACATATATATGCATGTATGTGTGTATGTATATATATTCTGCCGATTAAAATATACCTTTCTATGACCAGCGGGCTCATGAATCAACGTATTTTTGTGATTCGGTGTGGAGCATATATATACTTGCACATATATATATATATTATCTACTGGCGGTCGCCAGTAGATAGTTATAGTTACAACCTAGTTTCCATAGGAAATCTGAAAATTCTATTTTGCATAACTTTGGCGCCGGTTGACAAATCCTCGCGAAATTTTCAAAACTAATGGGGCGCTCCGTTCATCTCCTACCCTGAAAGTCTCGGGGTGATTCGTCAAGCGGGGGCCGAGAAAAAGGGGGGGTCCCAAAACGCGTTTTCCCCATGCATTTTTCCATAGGACCTTTAGTCGTAGCTACAGCCCGAACGGCTGAACCGAATTACGTGAAATTTGGCAGAGAGGTAGCCATACGGTCAAGGAAGTCTTGGTGTAAATCTGTTCAGTATTTCCTGAGAAAATAGCATTTAAAAGCATATCAATATCTATACGCGCGCACCGTGCGCGCACTGTGCGCGCACCCTGCCGTGCGCGAGCGCAATTCTGATTGGTTGTTAGATGTCGGTAAACATTCGAATCGGTCGAAACCAGGAAGTGTCGGCCGCCATTTTGTCTCTCGCAGTCTGAAGGGGTGAAAAAAAAGGTGGAGAACGTGAAAAGGGGGCAAAGTGGACAGTTCCTGACCTCCTAGCCTTGGTCAGGGGGTCACAGAAGGACCCCCAAGTGCGAAAAAAACATTTTTTTTTTTTTTAAATCGCGAGGTGCGCGCACGGTGCGCGCACGGTGAAAAACCTGAAAAAAAAAAAATTTATAAATACATAACTTAGCATTTAAAAAACCGTACAACTTCACTGAAAAAACCATAGGTTTCACACACGTTATAGTTACGAATTAGCATTTAAAAAACCTTGCAAATTCACTTAAAAAACCATAGGTTTCACACAGGTTATAGTTAGCTGGACATTTCACTCGTAAAAATCCAATGAAATTCCCCCGTTATAGTTAGTGCAGGCAACTATAACTCACACGACCGCAATCCTCTGCTGATGACGTCCGATATTACATCACTGATGAAATATGTGTCTTTATGAAAAATAAATATTTGTAATATAAATAAGTGTCTAAATACAGTGATGTAATATCTGACGTCATCAGCAGAGGATTGTGGTCGCGTGAGTTATAGTTGCCTGC
Source organism: Triturus cristatus (assembly GCF_964204655.1). NCBI lineage: Eukaryota > Metazoa > Chordata > Amphibia > Caudata > Salamandridae > Triturus > Triturus cristatus. The sequence goes on from NC_140593.1 coordinate 341,366,741, forward strand.
ACTAACTATAACGGGGGAATTTCATTGTTTTTTTACGAGTGAAATGTCCAGCTAACTATAACATGTGTGAAACCTATGGTTTTTTAAGTGAATATATATATACAATACGTTTCAAATATATAAGTGGTAAAGGCTTGTTGTGTTTACCATCGGTTCTTCTCAATAGAATACACTTTAGAACTGTGAGAAAATGTATTCCATGTTCTAGCGGTGAGGTTCGGAGGTTCGGCAGTTGTGCTGAGACCTCCTGAGCTGACCGCTACTGTTTTGAATGCTGTGTGCTGTAACGAATAAAGAAGGCATTCACATTTCTGAAGAAGTTCTCCAATTGATTCATTTGGTGTGCATCGGACCCCTGTTACAAGGCATACATTGTATCGTCATACAACTGTGATCAAGTGGTCCTCCAGACTACTGCCTACTTCCTCTAACACCGCCCAGTGCAATTCACAAAGTGGAAGCTGTCTCATAAAGCCACCTTTTCCTTTGTGCATCAGATTCTACCCAAGCTCATGTTTTGGTAGCTAATCAAAGGATTGTGACCACCATTAACACCTGTCATTGCGACTTACAGTTATGAAGGAATGCTCGTTTCATGCTCCCTCTTAACTGCTGTTCAGAACGTTTTGCAAAACCCCTTTTACGAGTCGAACTCTTTTCAAACATACAAAAAAAGGGTTGTGTGCAACAGAAAATACTCTTTTGTGGTGAGAGTCCTGTGATTTTATGAATCCCAGTGTTTGTGCCCACAAAGCTGTTCAACAGACCATTTATTTGTTACATTATTACAAACCTTACATGACCACAGGCTCTATGCAGAATGCTGCAGGTCATATTTGGAGTATTTCAATGGCATACCCATTACATAATTGCAAACATGATATAGTGGGTCCTGTGTGTATGTATATATGTATGCAGATGTATATAACTTTTCCCTATACCCAAATGTTGCAGCTGTGCTCCGTGTATTAGAGTAGGACACTTAGCACATGTTCATGGTTGTTTGTACTAAAGACATGCATTAAGATTGGTCCACATTTGAAAGCTATGAAAAGTGTTCGATTTATTTGATTTAGCCAAGTAGTGTAGAGCAGTACACAATAGTGTATACCTACAACCTTGTAACGACATCGTCGTTGTGCTTACAGTTCTGCCCTATGATGATGGGAATATGTTATGTTATATAATTTTATAACGCTCGCAGCTACTCTGAAGAGTGTCCCGGCGCGAACCAAGAGGAGTCCGCAAACTAACACTAGGCAAAAAGGTAGGTTTTTAGATGTTTCTTAAAGGCCAAATGGTCTTGGGTATTGCGAAGTGCAAAAGGAAGGGCATTCCATGCCTGAGTGGCTTTCACAGTAAGGGAACAGGTGCCCACCCTGTGACGAATGAAGCGGGGTACTTGAGCTAAAAGAAATGCTGATGAGCGTAATTATCTCAGCGGGACATAGAAGGAAAACCTCTTCCACAGGTAGGCAGGACCGTGACCACGGAGGGCGCGATGGACAATAAGAAGGGATTTAAACTTAACCCGGTCGGCCACGGGAAGCCCGTGAAGTGAGCGTAGATGGTCTTGCACACTACTCCTAATGGTAAATTCCAAGGAGAAGCCTAGCGGCCGCATTTTGGCCAACCTGGAGTTTATTCAATGAATATCCAGGGATGCCCACATATAAAGCATTGGCATAATCCAAACGGAAGAGAATCGGAGCACGGATGACGGTCTCTTTAGCCGGCCTAGGGAGAAGAGGAAGAAATCTCCTTAAGGTTTTAATGAAAAGGATAGATTGTCCTTGAACCACACTCCCAGGTTCTTAGAGGATTTCCCATTAGATGTCGGTAGGGGGAACCCTGAAGGCCAGATCGTGTCTCTGAAACTGGGGAGGAAATTACCATAGAGGAGAATCTCTGACTTTTCTTCGTTGCAGTTGAGCTGACTGGCAGCCAGCCACTTGAAAACAGAAGACAAGCAGTGCTGTACAGAGGATACAGAGCCTGCATCCTTTTCCCAGGTAAAGAGGAGCTGGGTATCATCTGCGTATGCAATCACCTTAGCCCCCAAGTCCTCGGCCAAGTAGACCAGAGAAGTGACAGGTGTTAAAAAGAAGGGGGCTAAGGGAGGACCCCTGCGGGACCCCTGTGGCGACTGGCTGAGGGGTTGAAGCGGCCGGCGGCAGCCAGACCTGTTGCACCCGCCCTTCCAAGTAGGACCTAAGCCAGCCCCAGGCAGAGCCTGAGACGCCAATCTCAGTAATCTGGGCGAGCAGCAGTAAGTGTGGGACCGTGTCTTACCCTGCCGACAGTCGAGCATTACTAAAGCTGCTCTCCTGCCGGCATCCAGACACTCACGAATGGCCTTGAAGACCTCCACCAATGCTGACTCAGTGCTATAAGAGGATCGAAACCCTGACTGGGCTGGATGCAAGAGGTCCGACCCTTCGACAAACTCAGTAAGCTGTCTGGTCACCACCTTGTTGCAGAATTTGGCTAGACTAGGCAGGAGGGAGATGGGGCAGTAATTCCCTGGGATCTAGGGGTCAAGGGCGGGCTTTTTTAGAAGAGGGAGGATTTTAGTCTGCTTCCAGACCTCCGGCACACGAGCCTCAAGAAGGGAAGAGTTTATGATGTTATTCACTTCTGGGTTAATGATCTCTGAGACTGCAGCCAACAATCTGGTCGCGCAGGGATCAGCCTGTGAGCCTGATTTCAGACCTTTAAATTTTGAGGGAGCTAGGCAATTCCACTGTAGAGAAAGTGTGCAGAGAGTGCCTAGGAATAGGCAAGGAGTCAGATAGAGGCCCAGATCAGGGTGTAAAAGCCGCCTGAATCGTGCAGATTTTAGCCATAAAAAAATTGGGCAGAGTATCGCACCAGGCCTCTGTGGCAGGGAGTGAGCTTGACTGCGCCGTGGGAGATGTAAAGCTCTGAACTATTGCAAAGATTTCCTTAGAGTTATTTTGTGCCTGCTCAATGCGGGCTGCATAATATTGCTTCTTAGCCTGTGTAATCGCAGCATATTAACTTTTTTGTCTACACCTGAGATTACCCTTAGCCAAAGGACAATACTCACTAAGGGGCCAAGCACGCTCAAGGGTTTTTTCACTCATGCTTAAGAGTAGACAGAACCGGGGTGAACCAGGGTTTGGAAGGAGACTCCCTGGTGAACCTAGAAGAAGTGGGCATGGCTAGCACATCCATGGTATTGGATACCCAATTTGAGAATCCCGCAAGACTCCCTTCAAGATCCTGAGGGAGAGTGGATCTAGAGGCCGCCAAGGCCGAAGAGAGTTTGGAGGGCTCAATTTTTTTAAAAGCTGGTGTACGATAGAAATGGCCTGATGGGCTAGCCAAGGCCACCTCCCAGGAGAAATAGGTAAGACAGTGGTCAGACCATGGGACTGGGAGGGGATCTTTAACCGTGATAGAAAAGTTGGAACAGATTGGGTCGAGAATATGACCCCCTTGGTGCGTAGGGAGGTTAACCAATTGAGAGAGTTGGGCAAGCTGTAGGATGTCGACAAAAGCAAGTGAGTCTTTGGCCTCAGTCTGGTCGAGATGAATGTTCAAATTCCCCAGAACCATATAATGGGATAAGCGAAGTGCCCGAGTGTTACCCGCACTACGTCTCAAACTTAGAGAATCATACTTTTCCATATTTCACTACAAGTACCATAATGCCTTGGGAGGGTGAGAGTGATTGTGTGTGGTCCCATGCTACCTGACAACGAATCAGATCACTCGAGTAGTCCCATGTGACCTGACAACGAATCAGATCACTCGAGTGGTCCCATGATGCTTGACAGCGAATCAGAGCATTCGAGCTCTTCAAATAGAGAAACGCCTCTCCCCGTAATTGCTTGGCTTCTTCGATCCGTTGAGAACCCTGCCTGTTGCGAATCCAATCTGTGGTGATTCCTGCTTGTGATGATTACTACGAGTATTGTGGATATGCAACTCTGAAACTCTGCATGCCTTGAAGGCATATCGCCTTTCACCCAGCAACCTTGGAGCACAACGTGCCACTGACAGCAGATCGCTCTTGCCTTGCTACATTGAAACCTTGCAACATTGTAAACCTGCGTGCCGCTGACAGCGTATCTGAAGCTCCACAAACCCCCGGCGTCATATCGTTCTTCACCCTGTTACACTCCGGATAATAAGTGATTTCTTTAATGACCGGAACAAAGACAGAACTTATTGATTTAGGTGAGCCATTTGCTACGAACGTTTCGCTGGCAAGATTTCCTTCCTTTTCATGTTTCAAAGACTTTAAGGACTTCGATAAACGAAGATTAATTACATTTGGTGAACTCTTATTAAGAACGCCGTATTTAGCGATCACATCGCGAAGCGCACTACAACTTGAGGCGCCATTATTTTCTGTTGGCAGTTGCGTGATATCCTTCATTTTTTCTTTGAACTCAGCGTTCCTTCACACAAGGACTTGTGATTAGTCATTACTCTTGGCTCCCCTGAAAGAGACACTCTGTATGATTGTAATACGGAGAGCACCAAACGAAGCCACAATAGAGTATTATTAACACAGGCCTCTCTTGGACTATAACGCTATTTCCTGTTCCTTCTCTGTGGCCTGCGTTATACTACCACAGGTGAGTGGAGACCATACACAATCCTTCTCTTAGTCGCATAGCTCTGATACCTCCCATTCCGTACATTATACAACTGGAGTAGAGATTAATAACCTGTTCTTTTCTCTTTTTACACAGTAACTACTATTGACTACTATACCATGGTTCCCTCCCACGCTGAGTTCCTTTGAAGTTCCTTTGAAGTTCCGAGTCTGCTCATCGCTCCCGGGGGGTATCTGTAAGCCTGCTGCTATAAAACTGTAGGGGGCTTGCGATCTCTTCCGGGAAGGTGAGAAATAGCTTCGCTCCTGAGGATTGCAGATTGGTGCGGCCAGCAAGTCGTGATAGAAAGCCAAGCCCACGTTTTTACAATCCCCCGAGCGAAGCATGGATAAAGTGACTCTAGAAACAGCAGCGGATGCTCCTGAAATATCCCTGCCAGATCTAGCTAATGCACTAGTCACTTTACAAGCAGAACTTAGAGACGTAAAAACAGAAAATCAGAGACTGGTCTTAGAGATAGATATGTTACGTAGTCAGAAATCCCTAATTGCAGACAGTGGTTCCCCTTATAAAAAGCCCTACATTCAACCTGCTCGTTTTCAGGTTCCTTCTTTCCCGAGTACATCCACTCTAGACAACACAACACCTCCCCCCCCCCGTGAATGTCACGGTAGTGACAGCTCCTCAAACTCCATTAGCCATGCCAGAGAGATTCACTGGTGACAGTGGTAAATTCGCTGTCTTTATGAATCAGTGCCATCTACAGTTTTTAAGTAAAGCCGCTGCTTTTCCTGATGACGCTGCAAAAGTGGCATTTATAATATCCTACTTATCAGGGAATGCTGCATTATGGGCTGTTCCTTTAGTGGAAAATGACGACCCCATCTTATATAATTTAACTCTGTTTAAGGACAGCATGAAACGTCTCTTTGCCAGACATTCTTACATGCAGGCTAGTGATAACGAACTACTGGGATTAAAACAAGGTTCCAAAGATTTACTAACCTATATAACAACCTTTAACCGACTAGTTACTGAGACACAATGGCCCGAGGCTAAGAGAACTTCATTGTTTTACAGAGGGTTGAGAGACGAGCTCAAAGATATATTGTCCCAAATAGTAGATCCCCCTGAAGACTGTGCATCTTTCATAGATTTAGTAGTAAAATTGGAACACCGGCTGCACGAACGAAAAGGGGAAAAAGTCAAAGTAGACTATCCTAGGTTCCAAATACCCCGAATAGATAAAAAGGAAGGAAAAGACCCCAGTGAGCCAATGCAAATCGGAGGCCTACGAGGCCCGTTATCATCAGAAGAGAAAGAAAAGAGGAGAAGGTTGAACCTATGCCTTTATTGTGGGAAGGATGGACATTACGCTCATGAATGTCCTGTCAAAACCCGAGCAGTTAAGAAAGCTCCCATGAACAAGACAATATCTGATATCAATCGGAAAACTACTAGACTTGGAAAATACAGGGACCGCTCTTCCAAGTCCATCCTGTCTGCAGGTCTCATCCTTTTTGGCCAATGCCTTCACCTCGATATCCAGACATTTGACCATTTCAGTAGTGCTTATTTTATCCCCACAACATAGAAAATCGTTGTCAGTCATGGTCGATTCCGGAGCTACTGGCAATTTCCTTGACATAGCCTTAGCCAAAGCTTGTGGGATCGAATTCATCAAAAAATCGCAACCCGAAAAAGTAAGAGCAGTTGACGGTTCTGCGCTCTCCTCTGGATTGGTAACATACCATACCCCTGAGTTACTTATGATCTGTGATAACGGGCATACTGAAAAAATAAGTTTTGATCTGATTGACACCCCACCATTTGGAGCAATCGTGGGAGTTCCGTGGTTACAACAGCATAACCCCCACATAGACTGGGTAAACAGAACCCTCACACTGAACTCCTCTTTTTGTATCGATCATTGTTATCAAGACATGATGCACATGCACGTCCCCTTATATTGTGCAGGATCTACTTATCCTTCTACTCTTCCTGTAGAATATCAAGACTTTGTCAATGTGTTTGATGAAATCAAGGCAGTAGAACTACCCCCTCATAGATCTTTTGACTGCCGCATAGATCTAGTCCCTGGGGCAGAATTACCTCTTAGCAGAATCTATGCACTCACGGAACCCGAAACTAAATATTTGCAGGAATATCTCAATGATATGCTCAAGAAAGGTTTCATCCGCCATTCGACCTCTCCCGTGTCCTCACCCATCTTTTTCATACCTAAGCAGGAGGGTGGCTTGAGAGCTTGTCTAGATTATCGCGCCTTAAATAAGGTGACGATAAAAAATAGATACCCTCTTCCACTCATCTCTACTCTTCTAGATCAAGTACGCAAGGCCAAAATTTTTACCAAACTGTATCTTCGCGGGGCATATCATTTGATCCGTGTACGAGAAGGAGATGAGTGGAAGACGGCATTTCGTACTAAGTTCGGCTTGTATGAGTACTGTGTAATGCCCTTTGGGTTATGTAATGCTCCAGCGGCATTTCAATTCTTCATTAATGAAGTATTGAGGGAATATCTCGATGTATTCGTAATCGTATACATCGATGATATTCTTATTTACTCCCAAGATGAACAAGAACATATATCCCATGTGAAAAAAGTCCTTCAATGTCTACAAGACAATCACCTTTTCGCAAAATTAGACAAATGCCTTTTTCATGCAAATAAGGTCGACTTTTTAGGGTTTGTGATATCGGCTGATGGGTTACAAATGGATCCTGCTAAAATATCAGCCATCCTCCAGTGGGCAAGCCCTCAGAACGTGAAAGAAGTGCAATCCTTCCTCGGTTTTGCCAACTTCTATAGAAGATTTATAGATCATTTTTCTGATCTGATACGCCCTATCACCAGACTACTAAAGAAAGGAGTTTCCTTTTTATGGGATGAGGCCGCGGAAACAGCCTTTCAAGAGCTAAAGAACAAATTCACATCTGCCCCCATAATGCGTCATGCCGATGAGAATCAACCATATTTCATTGAAGCAGACGCGTCACAATATGCAGTGGGAGGAATACTTTCTCAAAGAGACCCCAATTCAGGCACGCTCCATCCCATTGCTTATTTTTCTAAGACCCTCTTACCCGCTGAACAAAACTACACAATTGGTGAAAGAGAACTGTTAGCCATCAAGCTAGCCTTTCAAGAATGGCGTCATTATCTCCTTGGTTCACCTCATGTGATCACAATCTACTCTGATCACCGCAATTTGCAATTTTTTAAATCAGCCCGGCCCCTCACACCCAGACAAATGCGATGGGTATCCTTCTTCAGCGAATATAATTTCATCATATCTTTCCGTCCTGGAAACAAACACGGTAAGGCAGATGCCTTATCGAGACTAGGTATTGAATCCAAACATTTCCTTGACAATTCTGTACCTATCATTCCTGATAGCAAAATAGCGGCCATAGGTGACAAGATCCCAGAGGTCCCTGACTCCTTTATGAATAAACTCTCTGTGGAACACTCCCATTTATCACCAGAAGAGTGGTTAGCAGATCCCAATAATAGGATTGAGAACGGATTCTTTATGCATGACAACAGTATATATGTACCTTCTCAAGAACTCCGTGACATCCTATTGCAATGGTGTCATTCCCTACCCTTAGCAGCACATCCGGGTAAAGAAAAAACACTTCAAATATGCAAGAGATGGTTCTGGTGGAAGGGAATGAATCAGTACGTTACCACATTTGTCAAGGCTTGTCCCACCTGTGCAAGACAGAAACCTTTGCACTGTGCTCCGGCTGGTCTATTACAACCATTACCTATCCCACCAACCCCGTGGCATTCTGTTAGTTTAGACTTTATCACTGACATGCCTGATTCTAGAGGATATACAACGATCCTTGTTGTAGTGGACATGCTCTCTAAAATGTCACATTTCATTCCTTTAAAACAAATACCCAAGGCCCGAGAACTCGCCAACATTTTTATAGAACAGATAGTCAGGTTACACGGGTTACTTTCAATCATTGTGTCAGACAGAGGCCCCCAATTTATTTCCAGATTCTGGCAAGGGTTATGTCACGCCTTACACATAGACCATCGTTTGTCATCTGCCTACCATCCTCAAACTGATGGCCAAACCGAAAGGACAAACCAAACTTTAGAGCAATATCTTCGGTGTTTGCTAAGCACCCTCTCAAGCGATTGGGTGGAGGCATTAGCCCTCGCTGAATTTGCTTATAATAATTCCAAGCACTCCGCCACAAAGATGTCACCTTTCTTTTTCTCTCATGGTTATCACCCCAAATTCTTGCCGCTACACCTCCCTGAGTCTTTATCTGAAATTCCTGCAGTTACAGAGCATCACACAAATTTAAAGAATATTTGGAACCAAGCAAAGCAAGAATTACACGAAGCCAAAATACAAATGAAAACACAAGCAGACAAACATAGACAAGAGGGCCCCAAATACACCAAAGGGGACCAAGTATGGTTAGCTACCAAGAATCTCCGTCTAGCTGGGACCAGAAAATTACAACCCAGATACATGGGACCTTATCTGATTGAAAAGGTTATCTCCCCAGTAGTGATGAAGCTTGAGTTACCCCAGGAAATGCAAATACATCCTGTATTTCACATATCTTTATTGAAACCATACATCAAGCCTTCCTGTCCTGAACCACCCCCTCCTCCCATAACAGTGGAAGGAGAATTAGAATATGAGGTCAATAAAATAATTGATTCCCAAAGACATCAAGGGAAATTACAATACCTAATAGATTGGGTAGGTTACACTCCAGATGAAAGGACATGGGAATTAGCAGAACATGTTCATGCGCCCTTGCTTGTACGTAGATTCCATGCACTTCATCCCAACAAACCTCGCCCTGTTAGGCTACCTTTAAGGGGGAGAACTGTTACCCGCACTACGTCTCAAACTTAGAGAATCATACTTTTCCATATTTCACTACAAGTACCATAATGCCTTGGGAGGGTGAGAGTGCTACCTGACAACGAATCAGATCACTCGAGTAGTCCCATGTGACCTGACAACGAATCAGATCACTCGAGTGGTCCCATGATGCTTGACAGCGAATCAGAGCATTCGAGCTCTTCAAATAGAGAAACGCCTCTCCCCGTAATTGCTTGGCTTCTTCGATCCGTTGAGAACCCTGCCTGTTGCGAATCCAATCTGTGGTGATTCCTGCTTGTGATGATTACTACGAGTATTGTGGATATGCAACTCTGAAACTCTGCATGCCTTGAAGGCATACCGCCTTTCACCCAGCAACCTTGGAGCGCTACGTGCCACTGACAGCAGATCGCTCTTGCCTTGCTACATTGAAACCTTGCAACATTGTAAACCTGCGTGCCGCTGACAGCGTATCTGAAGCGCCACAAACCCCCGGCGTCATATCGCTCTTCACCCTGTTACACTCCGGATAATATGTGATTTCTTTAAAGACCGGAACAAAGACAGAACTTATTGATTTAGGTGAGCCATTTGCTACGAACGTTTCGCTGGCAAGATTTCCTTCCTTTTCATGTTTCAAAGACTTTAAGGACTTCGATAACGAAGATTAATTACATTTGGTGAACTCTTATTAAGAACGCCGTATTTAGCGATCACATCGCGAAGCGCACTACAACTTGAGGCGCCAATATTTTCTGTTGGCAGTTGCGTGATATCCTTCATTTTTTCTTTGAACTCAGCGTTCCTTCACACAAGGACTTGTGATTAGTCATTACTCTTGGCTCCCCTGAAAGAGACACTCTGTATGATTGTAATACGGAGAGCACCAAACGAAGCCACAATAGAGTATTATTAACACAGGCCTCTCTTGGACTATAACGCTATTTCCTGTTCCTTCTCTTTGGCCTGCGTTATACTACCACAGGTGAGTGGAGACCATACACAATCCTTCTCTTAGTCGCATAGCTCTGATACCTCCCATTCCGTACATTATACAACTGGAGTAGAGATTAATAACCTGTTCTTTTCTCTTTTTACACAGCAACTACTATTGACTACTATACCATGGTTCCCTCCCACGCTTGAGTTCCTTTGAAGTTCCTTTGAAGTTCCGAGTCTGCTCATCGCTCCCGGGGGGTATCTGTAAGCCTGCTGCTATAAAACTGTAGGGGGCTTGCGATCTCTTCCGGGAAGTTGAGAAATAGCTTCGCTCCTGAGGATTGCAGATTGGTGCGGCCAGCAAGTCGTGATACCGAGAGGTCACTGCAATATCCCTATGATTGAAGAAAGGCCCTGGCAGAGCCCGGGGTCTATAAATCAGAGAGCCTCCCAACATAAAATGGGCAGAAAAACGGATACTAAAATCCAAGGCTTCGCAACCACCCCATGAGTTAATATCTCCCCTGTGGAGATCCCACTTATCCCTGTACATAATAGCCACCCCCCCCCCCCCCCACCCTCAACAAGGTCTGATCTGGAGATCTTACAGCCCTCAGGAGTGGCCAGTGTGACAATCGGGTCAGATGTATCATCCAGCCAAGTCTCTGTAATGGACAATAGGTCCACTGGTATATCTAAAAGGAGCTCAAAAACATCTAGATGGTGTTTCTTTAGAGATCGAACATCGATCAGTGCCGCCAAGATAGGAGGAGACCTGGAGGGCCTGATAGAGGAATGAGTCATTTGACCAGAAATAGGAGAGTCTGAACACAATCTAAAGCCACACACCGCACAAATAGTGTCCTGACCAGTGCGCAGGTCTAGCAAGCAATGGGAGTTACATGCAGATGGACGAAGTGACCGTAGTGACTTACTAGTGTAATTTAGCCTAGCCATTAGGGCAATAGGCCGACGGGCAGAGTGACTGGCCCTGGCCACTTCCAGGATGCTGACGGGTGCAGATGGGCTTGCCTTAGGTGTGCATATTTATAATCCCGGCAGCCAGAAAATCTAGAGAGCGACTGCCCCAAAATGGCGTCTCTCACTGGCTAACCGGAGAACCAGGAAGTTGGGTAAAAGCCCCCAATCTGAATCAGAATCCAATTCAAACACAGTGAACACAGAAAGTTTTAAAAAAAAGGTTTCTTTAAAAAGGCCTAACAGATATCCTCAGTATTTTAATAATTTTAAAAACGAATTAGCAGCAGCCAACAGCTTGTTCAAATAACCCCTTAAGGCACTTGCATCCGCACAGCGTGCATATTTATAATCCCGGCAGCCAGAAAAGCTAAAGAGCGCACTGGCCCAAAATGGCGTCTCGCACTGGCTAACCAGAGAAACAGGAAGTTAGGTAAAAGCCCCCAATCAGAATCAAATTCAAACACAGTATCACAGTGAACACAGAAAACGTAAAAAAAGATTTCTTTAAAAAGGCCTGACAGATATCCTCAGTATTTTAATAATTTTAAAAACTAATTAGCAGCAGCCAACTGCGTGTGCAAATAAGCAATATCCGGGAGGAAAATGCGGGTGTGTGAAGCAGAGCAACCCCTCAAGGCAATATGCAAACACAAGAATCCATAAACACATTGTTGATACCATATTTCATGCTATTTCTAATATCCCTTTTGATCTTGTGTCATATCCCTTTTGATCTTGTGTCATAAGCAGGATACTGTCTTTATCAGTTGTTGAATTTTGGTACTGTCAGAATAATCACAACTCTTTTTAGAGAAAATCATTAAATCAACTAAATAAACCTCAGCTCAGCCATCTGGTAGCTATGTCACAGAGCAGACTGACTTAAGTTAGAGCAATGTGTAAAGTAATTATGCCATACCAAAACAGCAATAAAGTCAAAATGCAAAACCTTAAAAATCACAATTCAGATTAGAAAAATAGAGAAAAATGTAATACAAAATGACACAACAATGACAAAAATCCAACAAGGGGAACTGGAGGAATTAATTTCTGGTTTTAGGTAGAAATAGTGCCAAGAAAAAGTAAAGTGTCAATGGAGGTGGTAGACAAGGATCAAGGTGCAATTTCAGGATGCCTGCGTTGTAGCCTGGGTCTGATTAACCAAGTGGATTGGTCCTGGTGAAAGTCTGGAATTCAGAACATTAAAATAATTTGTAAGTCTCATTTATCTGGAGGAAGTTTTCAAAAGATTTCAAACTTTCTTCCGGCGCCCAAATATCCACAGGAGTACACTTTTAAAGATCCCCAGAACCTCATGGGGGAGAAAATTAGAGACACATAGGGTGTCAGGGAGAGGCCATCAGCCAGTTCCAGTCTAGTTTCCACTGATCAACTGGGAACTTCCAGGAAAAAGCATCTTGCAGCATGTTGCCCCTGTAGCCACACAGAAGGTCAACCAACTGAAACTTGGAGTACACTTCTTTGTCCTGGGTACAAGAGGAAGCCTGTCCAGTACTTCAGAGCTCCTCCCAGATTGCAGACTGCAGGTCCAGTTCTCTTCTGATTTTCTGCTGGTCACCAACGTCTGATGTGGATGCCACATTTATGCCTGGCACTTTTTTGGGGATGGGGGGGGGGGGAGGGGGGGAGGGAATCCTAGCCCCTGCCTAACCAATGGGGTAAAAGTTCCCAGGTCCTGATCAACCTACATTTCCAATGGTTCCAGTTGGTCTTACTGCAAACAGGCCCAAATTGCAATGTGTCAAGCAAATCCACGATGGGTAAGTATTCAGCCACACTTAACTTACTTAGATTTGCATTATTTATGCTCTTTACTTAGTGCAAGTTCTTAAATCTTCCTTGCAGATTAATTTCTTTATGTATATTTTAAATTGTTCATGCACAAACATCTCATATACAGTTGTAGTTTTCTAACAATGTATGAAAATATCAGATTATATCAGAACACAGCAAAACACACGGCGTATATTAAAAAAACTAATATACGCCCGTGTGTTTTGATGTGTTCTGATATAGTCTGATGTTTTCATACATTGTTAGAAAACTACAACTGTATATGAGTTGTTTGTGCATGAACAATGTAAAATATACATGAAGAAATTAATCTGCAAGGAAGATTTAAGAACTTGCATTAAGTAAAGAGCATAAATAATACAAATATAAAGTATTTAAATAAATCCCTTGTAGGCACACCTACCCGTTCATACTATATTGCCCAAGCCATCAAGGGTTGATTGGTTTTCCCATTGTACCTTACACTTAACTTAGGCTCTGAGGGCTAGGGGGTTGTGTGGGGAGCGTACTACTGTAATCCTAGTGTCCTCCCACATCTAAAACTAAAATCCAGTTTGAAACAGGCACGGTAGCCACAACAAACCCGGAGCCAGAAGTCTAGTAGGATAAAAGCAGGGTCCTTCAGCAACTAGACGAGGGATCCATAAGAACTGTCTTGGTATCATGTTCTCTCCTTTTCAGTGCACCGCAGGTGTTTCATTTTGCTCAACCGACCTGTCATGCAGGATTTGACACGGTGCTGTCACAAGGAGACCGACGGTTCCCACCCTGCATATTCAGTTGAGCTCAGAGGGACCACTGCTGCATAATCAGGTATGCCTTTTTCTTACTGGGAGGCAATTTACACTTATTTCACTCCTATTCAAGGCTGAGCACTGGCAGATGTTTACACTCATACCTTGTGGGCTACAAGTCTACATATGGGTAGCTTAGTAATATTTAAGAGTTGTTTTTACCTGTCATAACGGGTTATTTTAACAGGTTGCATTGCAGGCATTACACTGCAGTAATCAGGCTACACACAGTAGCCTGGAGTCATGTTTTTTGTTTCTTACACTTCTGGGTGTCACAAGAGGTGCAGCAATCCGCCAGTTGCATTTAACTTCCAGGCCCTAGGTGCACTTTTTGCACCACATACTAGAGATTAACTGACATGTTAAATGTACCAGTTAGGAATAAGGCAATTAAAAAATGTTTGAAATGGGAGCACAAGTACTTTTACTCCTTGTTAGCAGGGGGAGCGTGCACAGAGTTCTAAAGCCAGTAAGAAATATAGGGTAAGACGGAAAATCTGGGGTGACCTTGTGGAAAAGGCAGATTTTCTACAGGTACTATTGAAGTTTTGCAAAGTAATTTTAAATTAAATATTTTCATGAAGATTGCAAGTTTGTTATCAATATGGGATACTTATTTTGGTCTGTTGGGAACTTAAACGTCTCCTTGTCTAACATATGTACTGTTTACCCATTGTCATTGGCAATGGCTTGTTGCTGTTACCAATGACATTTGATTTAATGTCATGAATGATGTAATTTTTAGATCATAAACCGTGCATTGAATGAGTTTGCAGGAAGGAGCCTTAGCTGACGACGTGTTTATCCTTTTTAAGACTAACGCAATGGCTGTTGGATGGATTGTGTCCTTAGAGGAGCGGTTTTTTGATTCGGTAGTTGATTGCCTCCTCAGAGAAGCAAGAGATGGTGCCAGGACACAAGGGCAGCACAGTAAGGGTTGCATTTCATTGAGCTGGTGCAATGGGGAGAAACTTGGAGCAGCGCAGCTGAATGAAAAAGATGATTTAAGTTCGCTTTGTGTTCTGCATGCCCCCTACCATTCGTGGCTTCCGTTGGGATTGCAGCTCTATTTATCGTGCTGACGCTTGCTAACACCGTTATTGCCATTACCTGTGGTGCAATCAAGACTGTCAATTACCGCCCCCTCATTATGGGCCTTCGCCTGATGCTCTATCCCATAACAGTGGGGCAGCTAATTATCAGCTATTATAACCCCTAGGAAGTGCAATAATGCTTAATTAGTACACTGTGGCTTTTACGGATAACTGCCATGGAAATATGATACAATGATATGTGAATTGTGACATTAATGAGACTTGCCTCAGTTTCTGGCTGTGAATCTCGAGGTATCTTGTTGACAGTCAGAATTTAGCATCTTGGTATCATCCAGCCCTCTGCTTTTGTAGGAGAAAAGATTCAGCAGACCGAGAGGACTTACTGCCTCGGATATTTGTCACTATTCCATTTACACATTTGCAATACTCAAGAGGTTTAAGATGTGATTAGGTACATTTCGAATGGAAAACAAATTAGGAAATAAATGTAGAAATTCAGTAAAGGCTTGGATGCAAAGGGACCTGTAGCTCCTCTGTCTAACACTGTAGTGTTCGTCCAGCACTTATAAAACGTATGTTTATGTATTGCACACCCGCAATAGATTAGATTTGGTATTAGTTAGAATGAGCGTTCCTTTATATGTTTGAATATTTTTTTATTTTATTTATAATGTTGGTTTAAAAAATGAAAGAATGCTAGAAAGTGCTGGAAGAAATTCAGAAAGGTAAAGCGCAGGGGGGCTTAGGTTCCTCAATGTAAATATGCACTGTTGGGCAAATCTCTTAAAAAGGTCATTTTAATGTATTGTGAGTGAACCCACAATAGATCAGAACAGCTCTGCGTTTTTAATAAAGATTCCGGGCAAGGGCTTATTTTATGTGTTTGAGCACAGCTCTAGTATGATCAATGAAATAATACTTGTAAGTACTGAAAGAAATGCAGAAAAGCCTAGATGAGATGCAAGGGGCACTCGACTACCCATTATAAAATATACCTTTAGGTCATTATCTTAAAAGATTATTATATCGTGACATAATATAAAAGAGCACACTTATGATTTTAGTTTTCTATTTCCTGATAAACGTAATAGGGTAAGTTGAAAGTCCTTTTATAGTTCTCCCATACCTGGTCAAAAATTATATGTGTCCCTGAGATGCACAGACGTAAGATTGTTCTATAATGGGCCCATCCGTGCACTTCGCAAAGTCTAAATGCTTGGATGTAAGGTTGAATAAAATCATGCTATCACAGAAGATGTTGCATTATTAAGACCTAAGTGATAGCTCATGTACTTTCAATTAATTAAGCAAGTGAATTCCTCACGATAATGTGGATGACCAAGTGTGAAATATATGCAGTCAATGGTAGCTTTTCATGGAATGTATGCTCATATTCTGCCACCTGGTAATATCGCGGAGATCATGAAACAATGCATGTTCGTAGTCAGATTAAGTTCTAAGGGGTGCTGTTACAGGAGAATACTTCCGACAGCAACATCTGTGAAACAACGTATTGGAAGATGGCATCAGCAAAGAAATCCAGATTGCATAATTCGGGTAAATACATGAAATAAATATCTCAGTCGTGGCCGGCATGGCTAGCGAGTGGGGTGGGGGGGGGAGAAGTCACGCGGGGAGGGGGGACATGGGGGAGGTCGCGCGGGGGGGGTTAATTAAAAAAATTATAAACGTACCTTGAGGCCGGATCCCGCGTCTTCTATGCTCCTGTTATACTGCCTCCGACAGGAACATGAAACAGCCTGCCAGGCTCCCTCCCCTAAGCCAATCACAATGCTGCATGCAGTGTTGTGATTGGTCGGGACAGCACCCAGCCACGGGCTTATTGGGTGGGCATGTTCTCCATGCAGGCTGCATGGAGAAGGGCAGAGTGCGCATGACTGGTTTGGGCGGCCCGAGAGGGCCGACCAAACAGTCTATGCGCACACCCGAGTGGGCTCACCACTCCTCCCCTGCCTTGCTCGGAGACCAGAGCAGCCCTACCCGCCCGCAACGCCAACATAAAATGGTAATAACTAAAAGTTATTACCATTTTATGTTTCTGCTTCTCGCACTGTGAGAAAGCAGTGGGGTGAAGCCCCTCCGCCATAGCGGAGGAGCTGCCCGTGAAATATCTACAACCAGACTGTAATTTTACCAGTGTATTTCCATTGTGCCTTATACTACAGGGGTCTAATAGTTGTGTGAGAAGATCAAGGTTCAATCCTGATTGTTTGCAAATAAACACATATATACTCTGACGCAGTTCACTTACTACAGTTTCAGGCTCCCTGACACAGCGGTCCAAGGCTCCCGACTCTTGGCCCCTCTGGTTGCGGGCTCAGCCGCAAGTATTCACCTGAATGTGGCTGCGACGAGCCAGCAAAGCTAAGTGGAGCTAGGTGGAGCAGAGCCTAGATTAGAACAGTGCGATGCGGTGCGTCCTGCATGGGTGTGAGCATTCAGGGGGCTGGCTGCACAGGTAAGGCTCTAGGGCTTAGGTTCCTCTCCGTGTAGGGGCAGAAGCGGCCGTCTTTAGGCTGCCGAGGCTTGCTCCTCCGGTCAGCCCACGCTTCCTGCCATGCGCTGCTATAGGGGTCTCTGCACCTACCATCCTTGAGCCTTCATTGAGACCCCCTCCCAGCGCCTCACGGGTGAGTAGTGCGCATACAATTACCCTGATTGATTGACTGCATGCCATCACACTTGATTGCGCGGGGAGTAGGGCCAGCCTTCTCTATTCACCTGCTCGAGCACAGCTCTCCTGCTTAGCAGCCTACCCTCCACCTGCCTACCTAGGATGGCAAGACCACTGCTTGCCTCCATTCCTCCGGCAGCCTACCCTTTCATCCTGTGGCATAAAGGGGTCGCCTCGAGCTGCGAGTGTGACTTGTATTCCCTGACCAGGGGCGCAGGAGGTGTGCAGTAAACTTCCGTAGGGTTGAGTCGGTGATGAGCGGAAGTGGTCCAGCTAGGTCTGTGGCGCAGCTTGCTCTTTACAGTGCGTTCACCCACCCTGTCCAACTTTGGCAGCTCCTCTTAAGAGAATCAATAGATGTTCTCTTCTCTCACATTAAAGACGCTCAAGGCCTTCAAATGGCCACCCTGCTGCAATCACCTAATTCCTTTGAACCACTCCTGGTAGAGTTTCACAGCAGTCCTGAGTCATAAAAGTTAATAGAACCAAAGAGAAACATACCCTTTCACTTAAAGGAATGGGCAAAAAAGAGACTGGCAGCAAGGGTAAAGAGGCCTTCCATGGCATCAGGATCCTCCAGGGGTAAACTGAGTGTCGTATCCTTGCACCCTTCTGCGCTAAATGACATGGAGGTAGTTGCCCAAAGCAGTTCTGATACAGAGCTTCCTGGTGGCATCCCAGGCAACCCTGAACCCTACTGCAAAAGAAGGGGGCTACCAGGTTGTAGTTGAGGTACACCATCCTTCATTCTATGATGCCCTGATCTCCTCATAAAACCAAGAAGCCCACACAGCTATTACAAACACAGCAGCCATTCTCCAGCCATGAAGTAGATCTCCCTCCCTTGAATCGCCAGACAATGCTTTTCATTTAAATCAGGCTCAGAGACTGGCATATTCGGATCTAAAGAGGCTATCAATAGGCACACACCTATTAACGAGCCCTGACATCACCCATCACAGCCTCAGATTGGATAATCTCCGAAATCCAATGCATCAGGAACAAGCATTGGCATAGCCAATAGGTCTCGCCTTTGGGACCTTATAAGTGCTTAGCCATGCAACCGTTGATGTTGTTGCACCAAGGATATTGTGCTGCTTAACTAAATACTTATATGGTCCCAAAAGCGAGACCTGTTGGCTATGCCAATGCTTGTTGGAATAGAAATATGTCAGAAAAATATGGCATTTGCAACTAATGCGTTTCTTTCTTTTTTGGATCCATTTCACAGGGGAACAAATAAAGGAAAGAGGATAAGAGCTGTTTATTGAAGCCATGGTTTTTAGCACGTGAGGAGGTGCGAGACAGAAAGAAAGAGAGAAAGTGAGAAAGAGAGTGAGAGAGAGAGGAGGGAGAGAGAGAGAGAGAGCGCGAGGTGGAGAGAGAGAGAGAGAGAGAGAGAGAGAGAGAGAGAGAGAGAGAGAGAGAGAGAGAGAGAGAGAGAGAGAGAGAGAGAGAGAGAGAGAGAATGAATGAGAGAGAGAGAATGAGAGAGAGAGAGAGAATGAGAGAGAGAGAGAGAGAGAATGAGAATGGCTGTGAGCCGCCGAGCAGACGGAACCATGTAGGGAGGTGGGAGATGCGTATGGTGAGGGGTTGAGTTTATCATATTTAGAAGGGGGACCCTACACTGTGGTGAGAAAGATAAATCCATGCGATCGGTTGGTTTTATTGCGATTGGACCAAAGACGAGCCACCGTAAACGTTTTCCACTGTACACATCAACAAGGTACGGTGGTACTTCCCGAAATAGTGTACTTTCCCACCGGGGAAATTAATGTTGTTCAAAGAAAGACGAGAAAACCAAAGCAGCACTTCACTGGAAAAACTCTTATAAGTGGCACTAGTGTGAGTTTGTGAATAAAACCAACCTGCCCTCTTTGCCACCACTCTGTCTTGCTTTATTTAGTGTTTTTCGTATTTTAAACCTTTTTTTTTCTCTCCGTGCTGAGGCTGCACTTTCAAATAGAAAAATATCTGACGAAGACGACATTTGCAGCCCAAGTGTTGTTTTTTGGATACATTTCACATCGCAACAAATGAAGGAGAGGAAAGAGGGGTTAGGAGTCATAGTTTTCAACTAGTGAAGAGGAGCGAGACAGAAAGAGAGGGATAACAGAAAGAGAGAGGGGTGGAGGGCAGCAGCAGAGCAGGAGAAGTGAATACTGTTCAAAGAACTTTGCAAAGTAGTGCTAATGTTTTTGGTTGTGAATAAAACCAATCTGGCCAATTTTCGTGTTTTGAACCATTTTTTTTTCTCCTCTCTATTCCGAGGCTCCACTTTGGAATAGAAAACATCTCAGAAAAAGACAACATTTGCAGCCAAAGTCTGTGTTTCTTTTTTGGATCCATTTCACAGGGGTACAGATCGAGGAAAGAGAGGGTAAGAGCCGTTTGTTGAATTCATGTGTTCAGCAAGTGAGCCAGAGAGCAAACCTAATGCCGTCAGATGTCCTCATTGTAAAATGTAAGCGCGGCGAGTTGCCACTTCGGAACTGGAGCTCATGTAAAGAGCTCTAATACCTTCCGTGGGTGTTTGTGCTACAACTATAAAATAAATAACAGCAAATCGGTGCCCCCGTTAGCATGCGTAGATACTGAAACGCTCCCAACTGTGCACCCCGAATTGCAAAGTAAAATGAAACACTCCTTGATATTAGTGCACAGAGCAGTCGCGCTGAATATAAAACAAATGTCCTTGTTGTAAATGTTAGCACAGTGAGCTGACATTTTTGGAACTGGTGCGTAGTAAAGTGCTCCGTTAACTTCCGGTCGTAAAGGTTGTGCCATATGAGGCAACTGGCAGGGTAAAGGATAAAAATTAAGGGATAAATAATAAAGGACT
This sequence comes from Triturus cristatus, assembly GCF_964204655.1. Taxonomy (NCBI): domain Eukaryota; kingdom Metazoa; phylum Chordata; class Amphibia; order Caudata; family Salamandridae; genus Triturus; species Triturus cristatus. Next base: position 341,387,346 of record NC_140593.1, read on the forward strand.
GGAAGCCAGGTAACATGTATTTGTTATTCAGTATAGTGCCAAAAATGGAATACTGCGCTATTTCCAAGTGTTGAACAGAGGAGGGCCATATTCTCGAGTGAGTTGCAAAAGCTTAAAAAAGGCCTTTCTATCGAATGGAGTGCAACTTCGCATTTGTAAGATTTAAACCTGTCAACGAGAAACTCAAGCCTATTTTCAAACCCGCAAGACAATTAAGTCTTGTAAAATGCTCAAAGCAGGGCTTCTGTGTTGCCGCTGACAGATAAACGGGCCGGATTTAGATAGACAAACTTTAAAGATACGTGTTTGGGTCCTCAAAATGTCACCGAGATTTGGTCACATAACAAGATGTGTTGTATACATCGCTTTACCGAGCACACACTGTATTAGATCCAAAAAGGGAAAAGATGTTTTAATCTAATGGAAGAATAAGTGATACAATATGTAAGGCGCAATTGCCTCTCCGCATTAGTGGAGGATTAGGTATCACTCGGCAAAGAGGGGACCGAAGCATGCTTTTAAGCCCGTGAGCCAGATATGGTTATATAAGCACATGGGCGAGGCTTGCTGGTTGGGGTTATACATCTAAGCGCAGACTAAGGGGCAGTGAGTAACGAGAAGGGAGGGGGGAATGCCAGCAACAGAGGAGCCCGCGAAAGTGAAAGTGATCGTGATTACGATCGCTACAGAGGAAAGACACATGGCGCTGCGCGCGTGCATGTTCACGTGCACTGTAGCTTTAGGCCACGGCAGCACTTTGAAAAGCCCAGATATAAAATGTCTCTTCCAGCCTTTGGCTCGCGAGACCTAAAAAGACAGGCCAAGCGAGACCTGGGACATCCTGCTCTGCTCATTTAATTCTGTTGTTAATGCCTTAACATTTCAGTCAAGCAAGTTAGACCTGCAGGTGCATCTCCTCAATACTATGGCAGCTCATGTAACGGCCATTAACTGGTAAATCGGAGCTCTAAATGCTCTGATACATCGTGCTCAAGCTGACGCAGGCCAACCCGCCCCAATCTGTGCGTGCGGCCCGGTCACTGACAAGCTGGCATGCCTGCCAGGCTCCTCAGAATCGGTTCTACCAGAAATAAAGCTGAAATTTGATCCTCCAACTCTCCAACATCCCTTACTTAGAGGGTTTGCTCACTGCTCCCCTAATGGACTACAGCATCCAGTGCCTCAAATCAACTCCGGCCAACAGAGGTTCACTAACACTCAACCTATAGTAACTTGTCAGTCAACTACGGCAAGTTCCGATGCCAGTCCACAACAAATGGGATACTCAAGAAAAGTCATTCAACAGAGGAGCATAATCACTCAGCCCACCCCCAGTATGCCTGCTCTCAACTCTGGGCGAGAATTGAATGTCCAGCTTATCTGCCCAGCCTCTGTCCAACAACTCTGATCCTGGCAAACAAGGTGCTCCTAGTTCTGGCCCAGTAATGGCCTGCTTAGCCGGAACCTCTCACCCTATGAAAAGACAATGCAAGAGGCTTAGAAAAACTAACAATAAACAAAATGTCAAAGGACCTCCATCCGTGCAGCACGAGCAAGTTTACCCCATCTGTAGACCAGCCTCAGACTCTCGAAGCAGCCAATAATACATGAGAAGAAGATGAGCTGCCTAGAGGAACTAACTCCAATAAGGAAGCCAAGAAAGGTACCAAGGCTTATTTTGAGTTCTGGTATTAGGGAAAAAGGCAACAAAAACACTTAAAATAAACTGTCCCACCTGACCTGTATTACTTCTCTAAGTGCCTGAATTGGCTCCCAGTACTGGCCACAATATACAATCTCTAATCAATGACACTTTTTGTTCCTTGTATCATTTGAACTTTTATTTCTTTTTTTTTCTCATATGCTGCTAATTTCTTTTCCACAGTTATATCTTCTTTTATATATTATAGTATAGTTGAAAACAGAAAAATAAATACAATATATAGTGTTATACAACAATATGTGCATTATTATATAGTGTAAAAAAGTACATTTTAACAATTCATTTCTTTTCATATATGTATACCACCTTTTCAATGTTTAAGATACCAGGAATTTGATTTCTCTCTGTTGTTTACTTCATAAAAACAATTTTTATACTGAAGCAAAAACTGTTTTATGGTCATTTGTTCCGAGGCTCTATGTGCTATGCAATTTGCTCGTCATTAGTGACTCGGAGTTATCTCCTGATGCCGCTTTCCTGGCCGGCACATGTCTTGTGGCCCAACTGACATTATGCCGAAACACTAAGCACTTTCTTTTGTTTACTTGCACTAACAAAGTTAAAATTGTTTAGTGGTCATTCGCTGTGGGGCATTAGTGCCCCAGATCTATCTAAAACTAATGAAGGATGAACAACGCTGGCCGTCTTTTAATGATGTGTTTAGCTTCCCTGTTTTAAAATAATAATAATGATGTAAGTTTTAAGTAACTGAACAATAAAGATTATTACCTTACTCTGTGTTTTATCGCCCGCCAATACTCCGTATGGTTTAGAGGCCTACAGTGGGGTAACACCTTCCTTAGATGGAAGCACCAGTCTCTTGTGCCCCGTGTTTTAGTTTTGGAAGTGTTGTTGTGGAATTCTTTGTGGTGGGTTTGGGCATCAGCATCAGGCTAGAAAGTTTATAAAAGTAAAACAAACAGTCAAGAGTACCTAGCCGTAGAATGAGGATCTTTGTTATCTGCAGAAGGATGATTTGTCCGCTTGAGGGTAGGCAGGGATCAAAAGTGTGTCTTCCTTACAAATAGAAAGGAGGCCTTGTTGGCTAGCAGCATGATATTAGCTTGTAATTATAGATGGGTTGTAGAAATATCTGAGTGGCAGTGCTCTTTTCCTAAGAAGTAGTATATGCGCTGTAGCACATTTTCTGTCGTCTCACATGTATAATCTCTCGAAGCATGTTTGTAGTTTGCTTATTTATTTGCCATAGCTACATGTTTGTCCGACAAATGCATGAACGATATATGTTGTAATCCACGTGCATAATTGTATGTTATTCACGTACATTAGTGACTGGTGTCTCTTTTGATGGCCATAGTAGTGCCTACACAATCTAAAGTACTAGTAAAACTGTGTGATTGTGTAGTTTTTTGCAAGTTTTTATATTTTGAGGGAGAATATCATCCTATACAAACTTGACAAAAGTGCATATATTGGTGCACTCTATCACAATTGCATCAGACACCCTTCGTCCATTCAGCTGTGTGCTGGTGTGCAGATGGGTTTCTGTAATGGATATCTAAATATTTGTCAATGCCTCATGTAAGACATTGGGTTATTGGTTGCAAAGGATGTGAGTTCTTCACAAGTAACGGGTCCACAATTGGCTGGCTCTTTACCGGGGGCCAAGCACATAAATGCAGCATTTGACCCTCAGGGTCGCGAAGCAGAGCAGTCCAAGGCCTACTCAGGGGAGCTGGTGTGGGTTAGCAATCCCAATCCGCTGGCATGCAACAGCACTCAATATATTTTTGTCCAGTCAGTGCATTTTCTTTTCAAAAGAAAACTTTCTTTTATTGGACACACACTACAAAATGCTACATATTATATTACAAATATATACATTCAGGGAGATAAAAAATACCTTTAGGGACACCCTCATATCACATAACATCCCTAGTGGGTCCTGAACCCTATAACCAAATTACCCCCACCTACACCAGATGCAACATCACAATATAAGCGTTGTCATTTCAAATAAGGTAGGCCTACTGGTTTTGTCAGGGTGTCACCTCATTTGTAAAATCATCTCCAGGTTATGTTATATTTCACCACAATATAAGCGTTGTCATTTCAAATAAGGGAGGCCTACTGGTTTTGTCAGGGTGTCACCTTATTTGTAAAATCATCTCTAGGTTAGGTTATATTTCACCACCATTAAAGTCATTAATCACAGTATGAATCAGTAGGGGCACTCCATATGATGGTAGGCATTGCATTGTCAGTATCCATGTTGTTATTAAAGCGTAACCCCAGGTTCATAAAGACCAACCCCAGGTAAATACCACTCCCTTAAGAGTCCCTTCTGTGCACAAATAATGGAGGACTATGCACAACAGTAGTCTCACTTGTGCAGCTCGCACATGTGCGTTTTCATGTGGAATCAGTCCAGTGCTTCTTACTCTAGCTGCGCAGCAGCAACCTTTTCTTAAAAGGCGTACACTTGTTTGCACCCTCAGTCCACTTACTGTGAATTTACCATGAGTATGATTCAGGTAGTGGGACTCACTCAGTCCCCAAAAAAATGGGCAGTCAAGAGCAAACAATCCTGGTGGACTAAATGGGTGAACCCATTTGCTACACCCCAAAAATTACAACGATGCTGTAGGAAATGGCTACGACGTTCCTATGGTATCATAATTGGCTGTTCGGATTCCTTTCTGACTGACCCATTTTGATGGGATTGGTCAGAAAGGAATCCGAACTGGATTTCGGAATGGCCTCCAATGGGCTCGGAGAGCCTGTCTGCCATTCGGAAAGCCTCCAGTAATCCCTCGGGCGGCTCTTTCCGCCCAAGGGATTACTATGACAGATTCCCACACACTTACTGTGCCGGCCTTTCCGACACAGAAATGCTGTGGAAATCTGACTTTGGGGGCCCCCGGCAGGGCCCCCATGGGTACAAGGCTGCCGGATGGTGGCTTAGGAGGCACCTATGGTTCCCCCCCGTTAATCTATGCACCCCGTAGCAGGCACGGGGTGCAGGGATGAACTGCACCTCAGCTCTTTACAAAAATAAATATAGATTTTTATTAAAAGACAATTTGCTTTGTTAAAAACACGTTTTCTCTTTAGAAAGAAGACTTTTTAAATTGCTTATTTACACCGCAACAACACTGCAATACCATTGCTGTCCTTATAAACATAGCACATTTGATAACACCCAAGTCTCATACTAGTCCCCACTTATAATTCTGTTGACATTTCTTATCTCTGGTATTTTCTAGCCAGTTGAGTCCCATTGTCTGCATCTGATGAAACATCAAAATTTGAGCATTAATCTCTACTACACCCAGAAGTAGGAGTGTATGAACAACATCCCTTAGCATGCAGCATTCAGAGGTGTTATAGTAATGTAGAAGTGCATTAGGGGGGTCAGATGGTGTATTCTTTACTCGTGCAACAGGCTCAACTATTGATCGAGCTGACATCAAATAAGCTCCCAAAAGACCCCAGATATCTTTAGATTGACAAGCCATAAGCTGTAGTGTTGCTTCTGTTTCTGCTCAGTCGTTACATGTGGTTGTGTCTCTAATAAAGTCTTTAGCTTTTGGGCCTGGTCCCGTATACCAGGCTAGTGCCACTATGTGCTTTGCCTACAGGAGAATACAAACTGTGAATTGTATAATAGATTTCGGGAGCTGCTCCAGTTTGCCAAGAAGAGCCACCAATGGTGATCTCTTTGGAGGATGGTCAGTCCTGGCCATCAGCTGGTCATACCATTGAGCTAAGTAACAATAAACATCTGTTATTCAGTGACATAATACCCTTCAGGGTGCACCTGCGCTTTATAAATGCACATTATATATTGTATATGGTTTCCCAATATAGATCCATTGGGTGGGGGCATAGCCAGTTTGGATGTGTGTATTTTGTATATGGGCTACCACATCTTTGTCATCTGTAGCTGAGCGCTGCATCCATTTTTTAAAAAAGTTTTCTGGTGCGTAATAAATATAATGAAAATGTAGCAATTTGTTTCCATGGGTTAATGGCACCAGAGATGTATGAGTATTGCTATAACTTGTCATCTGTTACACTGCTTATATCTTCCTCACCTCCCTTGACCAGTGTCGTCTGGTTTTGTACATTTGTCCAATAACGTGAAGAGCTTGTTATCCATTGTCTATGGTCCCCCAATTGTATAAGTTGAAAATGTTCTGTGCAAGGTCCAGCTAACAATTTGCATGTTCTGGTTTTGTTTACTTTTCATTAATAGAATGTTGATTTTCAATATAGAATCGTAAAGCTCTGTAAAATTGTTTGGGTAAGTCATAATTTTCAGTGAATTACTATTTTTTTGTGTGAATTATTGTGTCCAACCCCTTGAGGGTGACCGGCCTCTGCTGTGCATGGCATTCTGCCGTGGACAGTGGGAGTTGACTCCAGAAGCTGGAGCCAGGCCTTACGCCCAACCCACTGCCGACAGCTGACCCCACTGAGCACAGCCTAAGGACATACACTGGGTGGATGGCTGCAGGGCCTGGCCTTTAGCCAGGCCTTGTTCCAGCCTGCCCTTGAGCAGCCATTCTCCACTGTGCACAATCTTTGGCCATGTGCAGTGCATATTGACTGCAGAGGACCTAATGCCGCTGTACTTAGTCTTCAGCCTTGTGCCGCGGGATTTGCTGCCGGGCCAATGACATTCAACTTGTTGCCAGCTGTCAGCCCCCACTGTGCATGGCCTTTGATCTACTGCCAGGCCCTGTGCCTAATCCGCCCTTTAGTGCCCAACCCCTACTGTGCACAGCCTTTGACTGCAGTGCCTGGCCTACAGCCTGGCCCTGCACCTAATCATCCGCAGGCAGCATTCGGCTGTGTGTAGTGTTATTTGGGCACTGGGCCTGTCCTATGGCCAGATTCTCCATCCAACCCACAGCCATCTCCCAACCCCCATAGACTTTGTTCATATACAGTGTGGGTTGGTTGCAGACACTGCTGTATGGCCAGGTTCTGCCCCATCTTGCCATTGGGAGGTCATCACCTGCTGCACATTGCGTTTGGAATTGCAGAGCACCCAACCATCCATGAGTGACCTATGCCCTCTGTGGCTCTCTTGTGGCTATGTGCAGCAGGGGTTCTTTTATATATATATATATATATATATATATATATATATATATATATATATATATATATATATATATATATATATATATATATATTCACTGAAAAAACCATAGGTTTCAGGGGTGTTATAGTTAGCTGGACTTTTCACTTGTCCAAAACCATTGAAATTCCCCCGTTACAGTTAGTTCAGCTAACTATAACTCGCGCGCCCGCAATGCACTGCTGATGACGTCACATATTACATCACTCATGACATGGTCAGTGACATCACTCATGACATCACTGATGACATCTCAAATGACATCACTGATGACATCACTGATGACATCATCCTTGTGATAGAGTGGCTGACCTCCTCTCACCCTAATATAACCTTTGATACACACATTCAAAAATAGAGACTAAAATTTTCAAAACAATGGACATACTAATACCAGTTACAACAACCTCTTCAGTAATTCTAAGATCCACATACACATCCACTCATTCACCAACAGTCCTATACAGTCACTCATACATGTACTTACTCATCATATGTACTCACACACCTATACATCCTGTTACACAATGCCACTCATCCATAGAGTTACTCACGCACATAGTCACTCATGCTAATAAAGAATCAAACATCCATTTACTTGCATATACAGTTATACACACACCACCACACTTACTTCTACAGAAACTTACACATACTTAGTCTTTTAAACAATCACTTATAGATTTAGTCACACACATAGTCACTCATGCTAATAAAGAATCAGACATCCATTTACTTGCATATACAGTTATACACACACCACCACAGGATGTAAGGAGGTCATTTACCGGTTTTGGGCTCCATATGTACTATAGTCTGGAACGGATGAACACATTGAATAAGTATAGACTCATACGTATTTAAATCAGAAAGTTCTGCAGGAATATCAACCAATTCTAAATTATTATGTACAGCTCTAGCTGGCATTCTCTTTTCTTCTAACTTGTTATAACAGTATTTACAAATACGCTGATCTTCACCCAATTCAAAACAATTTTCCAGAAATATATATGTTGCTAAATCTTTCCACTTATAATTATCTTCATTTTCACTTTTTTTATACAGATCAACATTCCTTGTTTGATTTTTGTAATGGCTTCTCCGGCAACATATACAAGTAATATTTGGTCTTTCATTAGAGATGATAGCAAATTTTGTCATTTCATCATCAACATTTTTACTAACAGTGAGTTCTACATTCTCTTCCACATTTTCATCAATAACTGTGTCATTTTCTGCACTTTCTTGTTCTGGACCAAAGTAACAAAACTGAATCTCATCAGTAACCTTCACTACATCTGATACAGATCCACGGAACAGAGCATTATTCAACTCATTTAACTTTAGTGCTGGACTTTTAGCAAAATACAATGTTCTCACAAACTTTCTCATTTCAGTATGATGAACAGCCAGCATCCTAAAATGGTGAAAAACACTTTGACACACTTTCCTACATAGACAAGCCAGAGAATGTCCTTGCAAACCAGTATTCTCTCTCACTCTGCATGGATCTAGTCTAACACTCTTTTTACTATGTTCTCTTAGAAAGTCACGTAATTTATCAATAGATTCCTGACGCACAGTACAAATACTACTACAATTCCAAGTGTACACTGGGGCTTTAGGACGTCTTCCCATAACCTCATCAGCCATCACTTGTTCCTCATTTCTTGGAACCATTTTCTCCTTTTCCATTACACAACCATCCTTAACTTCATAAGCTCTACCATTGGTGTCAACTGCATGCAACAAACTATTACTTTGAAAATAACTCTCTTCATTAAAAAATGGTTCAGTACTTCAACTATGTTTCCATTCTCCTAAGAACACTTTACAAAAGTTTTTTTTTTTACTTCTCTTCTCCTTTTGCTTTGTGACTTCATTGCATTCACTAATTTATCCAATCTTCGCATCCTGTTCAAAATGAAAATGAATAGTTTTTTTTTATTTCTAATGCCTTGGTAGCAATACTTTCAATAAATTTCTTTTTCTTATAAAATTTTGTTTTTTTCTTATATTTTTTCACATCCTTCAGCAAATTTAACATCACTCTTCTCTGAAACATTTTTCGACGAATGTTTTTAAAATCTATTTTCCGTGTTAAGTCACTCTTCCTAACTTCTGAGTCTATATTAGCATTTTGTTTTTGCTGTCGACTCTGTTGTACTTTTGTACTTGTAACACTGTTTGAATGCATCTTTCGATCATTTTTTTTTTGAAGATATTTTTTAAAAATTCTTTAGTTTGCTTACCAGAAGACTTTTTCTGTTTTCCAACACGTGCTTCGCCTCCTATTTTTTTTTTTATCAGTCGTCTTCAAATATAGTTGTTGTTTCTTTTCTTTTCTTTTTCTTGACTTTATAGGCATCTTTATATTTTTTCACTGTTGCTCACCAATCCCTGCAAAAAACTAAAAAAAAAATACCTTTATGTAATTTAAATTCATTACATTTTCTTTTTAAAAACTTTTCTAATCCTATCACATGAGCTGATCCTTTCCTACTAGTCAAACTCTTACAAAATAGAAGAAACATCAATTAAATCTCTGACAACAATTCCTGTGTGCACACAGACTCATGGTCTGATTCTAGGCAGAAAGCGATATTTCTTTTGGCAATTTGAAAGCCCATTTACTACTGGGGGAGACCAAGTGATCATTACTGTAACAGCCTGACACATGTTCCTTCTAGTTTAGACAGGCAGAAAAGAGCACATGTCCTAACAGCTCCTTGAGACCATGACCATGTGTTAGAGGGTGACTGATTAGACTAGAGCAAAGGACATGAGCCTTGGTGATTTAGAATCTGTTTGCGTTACACACTGCTATCTGAAACAGCACACAGAGCTGACTAATACACATGGGAGTGTAGCAGAAGCTGCTGCGTGTGTGCAAAGAGTGTGTTTCTGGAGACTGTGTATTGTCAGTTGCAAGAGAGATCTCCATGGAGACTCCCACAACTGCATGAAGAGTACAGACCTGTGTGTAAGAGTACATGTGTGGTAAGGGTTAATTGGAGTTTTCAACATGTAGGAACCACCTCAGCCATTGCAAGAATTGATGAAAACTCTACCATGCTATTTTCAAATGTGTTTGCATGTGCATCACATTTTTGAGATACTGATTTCTGCTGATTGCTAACCAACACATTGGAAGAAAACAAGCTGAGGCTTTCCTGAAAGTGCAAGTTTTACAGAACAACAGCAACACAAATTAAAACGCTAACTCCCTACCCTGCCCCCTGTTCACGGTCTCCACCTTTCCTTTTTAGTGCGACAGACAAAATGGCGGCCGACACTTCCTGATTTCGACCGATTTGAATGTTTACTGACATCTAACAACCAATCAGAATTACGCTCGCGCACGGCAAGGTGCGCGCACAGGGCTTGCTCAGTGCGCGCACGGTACGCGCGTATAGATATTGATATGCTTTTAAATGCTATTTTCTCAGGAAATACTGAACAGATTTACACCAGACCTGCAAAAGGCACTTCCTTGACCTTATGGCTACCTCTCTGCCAAATTTCAAGTAATTCTGTTCAGCCGTTCGGGCTGTAGCTGTGTCTAAAGGTCCTATGGAAAAATGCATGGGGAAAACGCGTTTTGGGACCCCCCTTTTTTATCGGCCCCCGCTTGACGAATCACCCCGAGACTTTCAGGGTAGGAGCTGAACGGAGCGCCCCATTAGTTTTGAAAATTTCACGAGTATTCGTCAACCGGCGCCAAAGTTATTCAAAATAGAATTTTAAGATTTCCTATGGAAACACGGTCCTAACTATATCTACTGGCGACCGCCAGTAGATTATATATATATATATATATATATATATATATATATATATATATATATATATATATATATATATTTTTTTTTTTTTTAAATAAGTTACCAATGTTTATTTCATAAAAAAATTAGAAAAAGAGCCTTTTTTTCTTTTTTTGCTTTTCACAAAAATGGTGGCCATGCAATGGAGATTTTATTGCATCTAAATATTTTTCTTCACCATTATCCTTGTCTGCGGTTGAGCTCCTCTCGTAGTGTCCCCTCCATAGCTATGGTAAAAATAAATGTCCACGGTGTGTAAATTGTAAATAAAAAATAAAAAAACAATAATCATGATTTTCAAAATGGTGGAAGAAATAAACCCCCTTCATTAGCCAAACATATTAGAGAAAGAAATCTATTGTGATTAACAGAATTTGCAATTTTAATAATCACGATTTAGACTTCAGAGATGTACAAACGTGTTTAAAGTTTTAAAATCCAAAGGCACCTTTATTAAATGTTTATAGCACCAAAACTACTGAATGTATTTTCCCCAGACCATTAAACGTACAATTCTACTTTTATGTCAAGTTTGGAGTAAGTCTGTTGAATAGTTTTTGCGGTAGGTGTGAGCAACATTTCCCGTAGCAACTAAAATAGTAAAAAAAAAATGTATACCATCTTCACCCATCATAACTAAATGAAAGTTGGCATGCTGGACCTTAGCTGACTATTTTAGGCAAATAAAAAAATGCCTTTTCAATGGAAAGTGTGGCTGAACTATAAGTACACAGTAGCAATGTATATAAAATATTGCAAGGTCTGTGATAGCAAATCTAGTTATTACTGGATCAAAGTTTGTATTGAAAAAAACATTTGTTGTGTTCCTTATAACTTTGGTGCCTTTTGGCATTTCTGCGTGAAGCTTTCCCCATAAAAAAGTATGTTTCTAGAAGTAGGTGGAGCAGAGATAGGAAGGGGGGGGGGATCAAAAAATCAATGTTTTCCCGTTTAACTTCCAAAGGAAACTTTGCTGTTCACTACTGAATAAAGCACTGATTGTAATTGCTTTGAACTTCACATATAATTAGAACTTAATCATAGGAGTGTCGTTGTTTGCTGAAATTAGCATTACAAAAATGTGTTGGTGGGCTTGAAATGGTGAAATTCTAGAGGTATCTGGATTGGGCTTCAAGGCCAATTTGCAGACTAAAGCTCACCAACTAAAGCACACCCCAAATTGGACAAGATAGTCTGATGCTCTTCCCCATTTCTGTTCCTGGGACCCAAAGCTCGGTCCATAGACAAAAGGTTTCTGGTTGGCTGAAAGCGTGATATAATTTTCTTTTGCAGCCACCATTACAGGATGCAGTGATTGGTCCATGCTTCATAAAAATAACAAAGTAACCACCATGATGTCGTGGGAGCAGGCCTTGCCCCGCTGGCTTAGAAAGAAGAGTTCGAAATGAATCCCCTTTGCATTGAATAACTGAATAAATGTTAAAACATACTGTGTGCGTATATATATACACGTGTGTGTGTGTGTGTTTGTATATATAATATTCACTGAAAAAACCATGAGTTTCACACACGTTATAGTTAGGAATTAGCATTTAAAAAACCTTTGAAATTCAGTGAAAAAACCATAGGTTTCACACACGTTATAGTTAGGAATTAGCATTTAAAAAACCTTAGAAATTCAGTGAAAAAACCATAGGTTTCACACATGTTATAGTTAGCTGGACATTTTACTCGTAAAAAACCAATGAAATTGCCCCGTTATAGTTAGTTCAGCTAACTATAACTCGCGCGCCCGCAATGCACTGCTGATGACGTCACATATTACATCACTCATGACATGGTCAGTGACATCACTCATGACATCACTGATGACATCTCAAATGACATCACTGATGACATCACTGATGACATCATCCAGTGAATGTGGGTTTTTCTGAAAATTAAATATGTTTTATATATGTATATCTCAAGGTCAATGGAAGAATAAATGGGTATATAAGTGTCTAAATGGATGATTTGTTTTTGAAAAATTGATTGTTTAACTGACTGATTAAGTGTATCATAGTGAATACATGTTTTAGTGAGTAATGTTTAAATATGTATATATCTGTATCAGTCTCTCACTTTGTGTATAAGTGGCTGCATGGGTTGGTGAGTAGATACATGGGTGTCTATATAGGTTATTAGTTGGTTTTTTGAGTATCAGTCTGAGTGTCTGCATGGTTCGGTGGGGGGTATTACGTAGTGCATAGGTGTATGAATGAGTGACTCACTGTTTGTATGTGTTGAACACAGCATGTGTGCAGGACTGTATGGGTGGATGAGTGTGTGCATGGATGTGTTATTGAGTGAATGACTGTCTCAATAGTGTCTTTATGAGTAACTACATATGTTTTAAACTAGTATATGTGACTATTGGTGTATATATGTGAGTATATGTGAGAGTGAGAGATTGAAAGAGTTCTTGTATGAATAAGTATGTGTTTCTATAAGTGATTGTTTAAAAGACTAAGTATGTGTAAGTTTCCGTAGAAGTAAGTGTGGTGGTGTGTGTATAACTGTATATGCAAGTAAATGTATGTTTGATTCTTTGTTAGCATGAGTGACTATGTGTGTGAGTAACTCTATGGATGAGTGGCATTGTGTAACAGGATGTATAGGTGTATGAGTACATATGATGAGTGAGTACATGTATGAGTGACTGAATTGGACTGTTGGTGAATGAGTGGATGTGTATGTGGATCTTAGAATTACTGAAAAGGTTGTTTTAACTGGTATTGGTATGTCCATTGTTTTGAACATTGTAGTTTCTATTTTTGAATGTGTGTGTCAAAGGTTATATTAGGGGAAGAGGAGGTCTGCCACTCTATCACAAGGATGATGTCATCAGTGATGTCATCAGTGATGTCATTTGAGATGTCATCAGTGATGTCATGAGTGATGTCACTGACCATGTCATGAGTGATGTAATATGTGACGTCATCAGCAGTGCATTGCGGGCGCGCGAGTTATAGTTAGCTGAACTAACTATAACGGGGCAATTTCATTGGTTTTTTACGAGTAAAATGTCCAGCTAACTATAACATGTGTGAAACCTATGGTTTTTTCACTGAATTTCTAAGGTTTTTTAAATGCTAATTCCTAACTATAACGTGTGTGAAACCTATGGTTTTTTCACTGAATTTCAAAGGTTTTTTAAATGCTAATTCCTAACTATAACGTGTGTGAAACCCATGGTTTTTTCAGTGAATTTGCAAGGTTTTTTAAATGCTAATTTTTTTTTTATTCTTCAATTTTTTCAAACATATTTTTAATTTAATTTTCTTACCTTTTATAAAGACTATGCTTTAATTTTTAAAATCCTTAAATATTTTTTTTTAATATATTTTTTAAAATAAACATGTAAAATTTATTTCCAGTTCTTTTTTTTTTTTTTTTTATTTTTTTTTGGTACGCGTACCGTAAGCTCACGGTAAGCGTACGGTTTACGCAACGTCCGTAATCTATCTACGCTGCTTGCGTATAGTTACGCACTTTGCGTAGCCGCGCGGACTGCGCGTGGGACGCGTGCGCGCTTACGCCACACGCGCACGTTACGCGGAAGTGCCGGGGAGTGACTGTTATGCGCATGCGCGCAAGCGCGTGTCTTTTTTACGCGCACGCGTACTTTTTGCCGTAAGCGTACCGTAAGCGTACCGTAAGCGTACGGTAGGTCATGTGATCTTGAAACACAACTTTTGATTGGTTGAAACTACTTTCAGTTCTAGAACTCTCCTACACCACACCCATTCCCCTCATTTCTGCTTGTGATCCCTTGGGAGAAGGAGCTGGTTTGTCTTTGGGATACGATGGCAGAACAGCAGAGCTCTTCTGAGAGTGAGGCTAGCACTAGCAGCACTGTCTTGAGGCAGAGATCGAGGAAACAAAAGCCTTCTTATGTTTGGGATTATTTTACTTTTCCAGAAGGCCAGCAAAAGGTGAATGCACCCTTAGTTACTTGTAAGCTGTGTAAGCGTGTACTTTCTAGAGGTAATCCTAACAGGAAGTATTCCTTTGGGAATCACACCATGAAGAGACACCTCCAGGATGTACACAGAAGGACACATGGTCATCTTTTTGGAGGTAACTCTTCAGAAAGACGAGCCAGTACATCCACAGCAGCTCAGCCTGGACCATCACCTGCAGGGCTTACTCCTTCTTCTGCAGGTCAGGTGAGCCCTTCATCTGTGGGGGGAGAATCTCCTTTTGCTGGCCCTCTGGAAATGAACCCTCGATTTCGGAAGGTTGATATTCATTGCACATTTTGTAAAGATCTAATTTGCCATAGGGAGACCAGTGTTTCCCTAGTGAACAACAAAATAGATCAGCACATTTGTCGCTTTGAATAATTTTCCCATGCTTCCTTTCCTCTGTCCCTGCATGAACACAACGGTTCTTTTAAGAGCCAACCTTATCTTTCATCTTTTTTTTACATATGTTTTTAAAAACTTTTTTTTATTTTTTTTTACCGTACGCGTACGGTGCGCGTACTTTTTTTTATTTTTAAAAAAAAACACTAAAAATCATTTATCACATTACATTGTCCTTGAGAGACTACAATTATTATTATTGACTTACCATACTCACTGAAAAAATATTTATTCATTTCTTTTTTTAAAAAATAGTTTTAAAAATGTTTGTAGTTTTCGAAAATTTTCTATATCTATCTGGAAAAAAAGAAAAAAGTATTAATATTTTTTAAACATTTTATAATACAGTACACATATTTACATTTTTTACCAAAAAATCTTTTTGCCTTATTTTTGCTGTTTTCAGAATATATTGCATTTCACTATAAATTGTGAAAGCAATTGCATTCATCATTTTACAGCGGGCAAAAAAAAATACCAATCACAAAGATTGTATTAAAAAAGCCCTGATTCTTTTTTTAATTAAACTTAACATTATAGAAATGCATAATATTGTAAAAAAATATCATCTAATACCAATACTTATTGCTTTAAAATACCGTCTGATATGTTTGTTTCAGAACTATAATCACAATATTATATCTCAAATAACTCCAAAATACATCTGATTTCATTTCCTTTAGGCCAAATAGTAATTTTAATTTTTTTTTTGGAATAAATTTCCAACGGAAATCCAATAAAATTCTAAAGTTTAATTTGTCCAGATCTCACCGATTCTCTGTAACATTTTGGTTCACGAAAATTTTTTGAATAATTTATTTAGTCCACAATAGAATTGGTTACTTTTCCACATGGCCAAATAGTAATTTTTTAAATCATTTTTGAAAAAATTTCCAATGGCAGTCCAATAACATTCCAAAATTTAAAATGTGCAGAAGTTACCGATAATCTCTAAATTATTGGTTTTTCAAAGTTTCATTTAAAATTTAAAAAGTCCACATTACAATTGGTTATCTTTCCATTAGGCCAAATGATAATTTAAAAAATCTTTTTTCTACAAAATTGCAATGGTAATCCAGTAAAATGGTAAAATTATGTTGTCGAGATCTTGCCAAATCTGTCTAAAATTTAGGTTTCAGGAAGATTAGATAGGAATTTGCTAAATCAAAAGGCAAACGTTGTTTGAAAATCAATTGGGAATCATTACACAGTGTCCAGCCTTTTTCACATTTTAGATAAACTGTGTAATGTCCAGAAGTAACAGTAGGTCCATCATGGAAAATTATTGCAACAGTTACAAAAGTTTTTCCTGAAATTGATAATTGCTGTCCTGTAAACTTCTTTATTAAAGTATCCAATTTTGAACCATCAGCTCTACATCGTTGCATCATTAAAATTACATACTGTCCGTATTCCTTTAAAATTAATGTTGAAAACATGTCAGAATTACACTCACCACATTTCATGCTATGATTAGCATCTTTAACTAATTTTGCAAAAGTGACTGTTTTACTCTCTGGCAATGTCAAATAAATAAACCTTTCATTATCAACAATAGAGCCACATATATTATAACAATTATCACAACTATGTTCCCATTTATAAGAGAGACCAAAAAAAATGTCAATGGGAACTCCTTCTTCTTCCACTACCTGAAGAAAATACATCAAAAATTCATGTGCATCTTGCTGTTCATGTTGAGAAAACTGTGTTCGTCCTGAACATACATCTAAAAGTTTTCTAATGTCAGTTGCACTTTCTATTTGAGTTTTATCTTTACTCAACTTTTGAAAAAGGAGACTCAGCTCTGAACAGAATCTTTTTCCCTGATTTACTATTATCTGCTCTTGCAAACTTTCCAGATAAAATGCAACATTCAGCACTACATTTGCGTAGCAGTTGACACCAGAGCTATTTTCAAAATGACATCCTACAACCTGTTCTTCATTTTCCTTTTTCTTTTTGCTTGCAATTACATCACTCCTCTTTTTTTTCCTCTTCTCTACATCTTCACTACAGATATTCTCATTTTTTCTTTTACGAGAAACTACACGTTTCTCCAACACAGGATACTGACCTAAATGAGGAGCATAGCTTCTTCTTAATCTATTATACTCCTTTACACAATTTGTATCAGCACTAACTTTTGATTCTTCAAAGTCTATCATGAATAAACCTGATAATGTTTTGACTCGTGACAAAGCAACATATGCCATACCTTCTTTGAACACAGTTGAACCAATGTTCACAAATGCACAATCTACAGTCAATCCTTGAGACTTGTGAATAGTTACAGCATATGCTAGAGAAAACGGAAACTGCTTCCTACGTACATATAAGTCTTTCACAAGCATAAAACGAACTGTACAACGACAAATATCTTTAACTTCATCTATCTGATCAAATTTTATTCCTTCTTTTTTCTGATAATTAATAAAACCCACAACTCTTCCCATCGCTCCATTAACTAAACCTTTCTCAACATCCAAATTTCTCCTTAAAAACACTCTACAGTTCATGCAAACATATAGATTTTTTTCTAATCCAGCTGTTTTGGAGATGTTCTTCTCTAGTGAGTCCAATTTATTTTTCAGTTTGCCTGTTACTGTGACAGTAATTCTTCCATCCTCAATTTTGTCCACTGCTTCCAATTTCCTGATCTCTTCCTTTTCCAATTTCAAAAGCTCCTCATTGAATATTGAGCATTCACGTAGAGTAGGCATTAAGCAGATGACACTTTTGTTTTCTGCAATGTTCTTGTATATCTTCTCTGCAACTATTTCTTCCTTTGGAAATAAATTATGTAGCAGCCGAGTCTGTAATGCTTTTTTGCCAGCTTCTGTGAGTAGTCCAATCCTGATATCTTTCAGAATACTTCCATATTCTTCATCGTTTGCTTGCCTCATATTAGTTGTAAGTTCCTTGTACTCAAAGAAGGACCAAATATTTGTATTACCGATGCTTCCCAATGACTTCTTCGTGTCTTCATGTGTCACAGTATTAAACACTGGTTGTCCTTTAACTGGAGTAAGTTGCAAAAGATCTCCAAAAACTATGACGTGTTTTCCACCAAATAACACGTCATAGTCTGTCTTCAAAATTTGCTGCATTCTTAAATGCACAAAGGCAAGCATTAAGTTTGATACCATGCTCACCTCATCAATAATGAGAACTTGCATCTTCTTCAATACTCGTGAAACTTCCAAGGATGCTTCTCCAGTTAGCTTGTTGAATTGTATTTTGTTCTCATGCTCCACTGGTAACATTAGCAAACGATGTAAGGTGATTCCTTTTATGTTATATGCTGCTAACCCAGTTGGAGCAGTAACCACACAAGACAAAGTAGAATCCGTTTTTTGCTTTAGGTAGCTTCTGATGACTTTAATTAGGAAACTTTTTCCAGTGCCAGCTTGTCCGCTTACATACATCCTGATTGGATGAAATGATGTGCATGAGCACTCTTTTTTTACATGTAGAAATCCGTGATCAATTTTGTTTTTGATCTCTTCATAAATTTGTTGCTGCTCTTGATTCAGTTGTCTTTCCAAATTTTCTAAGTCTATAAATTCTTCTTGAGCTTGATTCATAGCTGTTTCCACTTCATTCATGGCTATTGATGCTTCATTTTCAACGATTGGTTGTCCTAGGGGATCTTGACTGTGTGTTCCTGAACTTTGGCTGTCCTGAGAACTGTCTCTAGCTATTTCTGCTGCAATTGTAGTTTCCTGTTCAATTTCTTCATTTAACATTTGCAGATAAGTTGTGAATGTATTGCATTGTATGCTGTCTTTGCAAGCATTAAATGAATCCTCATAGCTTTGAAATTCTCCCAGTAGTTCATCCTCTGTACGCCATGGTTTAAACAACTGTAAAAGAGCCAAGTAGTAAAATTCTTTCTTGTCGGTAGTGTCGCAACTCAGCTTCCGGTGATTTATCAAACTTCCTTTGGTTTGCTTCACCAAACATCCTTCTTCACCAACAACTTTATATTTTCCATTATTAATGTCTTCTGCAGCTTTCCGTGAATAAATGTAGTTCTGCAACACTTCATAGAGACACATGTTCTCCAGATGATGACTTCTCTTGGGATAATATGTGTCCAACATGTTTGTTTTCAATATATCTGTACTTTCTGGGTCATTCTCGGCCAAATATTCAATTTCTCCAACAGATTTCAGTACCCGATTTCTCATTGCTGCAAGGCCTAAACTTGCCCAAATTATTCTTCTTGACTTCGAGTAGAGACTTGCAGAAGATAACCTATCTGAACATTTGTAGGATCCAATTTCTCGATGCGATAACATCTTCAAACTGAAACTGTACAGCTTCTTACTGACAGTCTTCTCGTGAGAAATCTCTTCCCACATTTCCTTCAATTCTGTTTTTTCTGATTTCGTAATGTAAGACGTTACATATCGTGCAACAGCAATGGAATTGTCAGCTACATACTGTATATCCATGTTAGCGTTCCACATGGATAAAATGACTGGGTTGTAGTCATTTATATTTTTTGATTCTTCTTTTCTTTTAAGGTTGTAGGTATTCTTAGGTGATTTTCTTGTGATAGTATGTCTCACAGCTGACATAAAACTGTTTACTCTTCCATTTGAAAGAACAGGTCTAGGAAATCCAAATCGACATTTAGTGTAGTATTTTTCTTTGCTCTTGTATTTCCGTCGACAGTATTTTCCACACCGATGACTTTGGAAACGTAAAACTTGCTCCTTTAACTTGTTCTCTTCTGTGCTTTTTGGTATACCACATGTTGCATATTCTTCAATGTAAGATAACACTGCTTCATCAGTATCTGTTCCAAACTTTGGGGCATCCTTGATCCACAACAGCATATGAATATGAGGAGCACCTCTTGCCTGGTACTCTTTTCTCCAAAAGAAATCCACTACTTCTCCAAGGGGTGGATTTTTTTTATTGCAGATGAAGGACATCATAGCCTCAAATCTATGATTGAAATATCTGCCAACATTAACCGGATCCAATGAGCACAGTTCTCCTGCTGTCTTGTATTCGATGTTTTTAATGTTTGAATTGGCCTCTCGTAGAAAATCCAGTAAATCATCCCAAGCGTACTCGGCACAGCTTAGGGTAAGGAACCATGTTGGTGTTCCTAAATGGCGTAACATGCATTTTAGTTCACCATGGCGTCGGTACCAATATTCATTTGTCCCACGCTGACAAGCCATCAGATTGATCAGTTGTGTTTCCAAATGATCATCTCGGTGCTGCACTTTCTCCATAAAATCCTTAGCAGACACATTTTGTAAATGTACTCCACTTTTTAAAATGTGATTTACTGCATAAGACAGTGCAGACAAGTCGCTTTCAAATAAAAGATGGAACAAATAAGGAATACTTTGTCGAAATCTGGGATCTTCAGCATATAGTCTTGTAGTCCGATACTCTGAAGCTGGAATCTGTTCTGGACGTTCATCGTATCGTCCTCCTTTTCCCGTAGGAAACAGCTGGGGAAAACATCGAGCTTCCAAGCTCTCCTCCCATACACTCACGGGAGTTCCTTTTGCTTTCTTCATCTGAAAGAGATCAATATTGTCTCCCATAACTTCTTTCGAATGAAGAGGATGTATGCTAAAATGTTCATAAATTTCTTCTTCCTTTGTCTTGTCCACTTTTTCAATTTGTCCAGTTGGTGTTTCTGTGTCTTCTTGAAAATCTTCGTCTTCTTCTTCTTCTTCTATATAAATTGATTCATACCATTTGTTATTTTTTTTCAAATACAAATTTGCTCTTTGTACTTTCCGCACATCTACCAGCTCCTGCCAAATCTTCTTATTCTTTGTAGGTACACCATTAACCAGAATAATTAATGGTTCAGTTTCCAAAGTATCCGCATCAATAGTTTCCATATTTTTTTTCAAATTCAAGGGCAAATACACCACTCTACCTTTTAAACCTCTCAGTAAATCTGAAGGAGGTAATTTACCAGTTTTGGGCTCCATACGTACTATGGTCTGGAACGGATGAACACATTGAATGAGTATAGACTCATATGTATTTAATTCAGAAAGTTCAGCAGGAATAGCATCCAATTCTAAATTATTATGTACAGCTCTGGTCGGCATTCTATTTTCCTCTAACTTGTTGTAACAGTATTTACAAATACGCTGATCTTCACCCAATTCAAAACAATTTTCAAGAAATATATATGTGGCAAAATCCATCCACTTATAATTATCTTCATTTTCACTCTTTCTGTAGAGATCAACATTCCTAGTTTGTTTTCTATAATGAGTTCTGCGGCAACAAATACAAGTAACATTTGGTCTTTCATTAGAGACTATTGCAAATTTTGTTATGTGATCATTAAATGTCTTACTTACAGAAGGTTCTACATTCTCTTCCACTTCTTCCTCCTTTACTGTGTCCTTCTCTGCACTGTTTTGTTCAGGACCAAAGTAACAAAACTGAATTTCATCAACAACCTTCTCTACATCTGATACCGTTCCTCGGAACAGAGCCCTATTCAATTCATTTAACTTTATTGCTGGACTTTTGGCAAAATACAACCGTCTCACAAACTTTCTCATTTCAGTATGATGAACAGCCAGCATCCTAAAATGATGGAAAACACTATTGCACACTTTTCTAGATAGACAAGCCAGAGAATGACCCTGCAAACCAGTATTCTCTCTCACTCTGCATGGATCCAGACTTTGAAGCACCTTAATCGTCTGTTTTACACTTTTTTTACTATATTCTCTTAGAAACTCTCGAAATCTGTCAATAGATTCCTGACGCACAGTGCAAATACTACTACAATTCCAAGTGTACACTGGGGCTTTAGGACGTCTCCCCATTGCCTCATCTGCCATCACTTGTACCTCATCTCTTGGAACCATTATCTCCTTCTCCATTATGCAACCATTTTTTACTTCGTATGAACGACCTCTGGTGTCAACTGCATGCAGCAAACTATTACTTTGAAAATAGCTCTCTTCATTAAAAAAAGGTTCACTACTTGAACTATGCATCCACTTTCCTAAAAACACTTTACAAAAGTTTGTTCTGTTCACTACTCTTTTGCTTTTGCTTTGTGATTTCAGTACATTAACCATTTTATCTAATGTACGCATCCTATTCAAAATTAATATGAATAGTTTCCTTTTTAATTCTAATGCTTTTGCTGCAATGGCTTCAATTTCTTTTTTTCTCTTGTAATATTTTGCCTTTTGCTTATATTTCTTCACATCCTTTATCAAATTGGACATAACTCTTCTCTGAAACATTTTTCTACGTATCTCTTTAAACGCTGTTTTTCTGTTTATGTAAAACTTTTCAGTTGCAGAAGGTATATTTGCATTAACTAAATTCTCATTTTTTTGCTGTTCTCTTCGTTTTGTTACATTCTTCCCAGGACAGACATTTTGTACATTTTTCTTTGTTTTGAATATTTTTTTAAGAAATTGTTTTTTCTGCTTACCAGAAGATTTTTTCTTTTTCCCAACATGAGCATCTTCTACTAACTTTGGTCCTCCAGTTGTCTTCAAATATAGTTTTTTTTTTAGCGTTTTTTGAACTCGAGATTTTGTAGGCATCTTAAATTTTGTTCACTGTTCTTCAGCAATACCTGAAAAAAACTAAAAAAAAATCCTTTATTGTATTTAAATATATTACTACATTTCTTTTCACAATAGTCACAAAACAAAATTTCTTTGCCAATTTGAATGCACACAAACTGCTCTTTTTTTTGGGCAAGTGAAAATCTCTTTTACAAACTGTCACATTATGAAACCACTTTTCAGATTTTTTAAAAAGCCCATGTCCAGAGTGCTACACTCCAGCAAGGGCAACCAGCCTTAGTGAAGCTCAATGTATTTGCATTACAGACTGAAACCTGAAAACCCCACTCGCTTCTAAATACTGTGCATGACTATACACGGCAAGCACATGGGTGTGTGCTAAGACTCTGCTTCTTCCCCCAAAAATTCACTCCCCCTTTCCATCTAATGCAACTGTGAAATCACCAGAGCAAGACGCAATAAATCTCTGCCTATAATTCCTCTATGCACACAGAGTCATGTTTTCACATTAGTCCCAAAACGAAATTTCTTTGCCATTTTTAAAGCACACTTACTGCTCTTTTTTTTTTCGGGGCAAGTGAAAATCACTTTTACAGACTGACACATTATGAAACCTTTTTTTTTAATTTATTTAATTGCACTTGTCCAAGCTGTTTTTTTCAGACCACCACCATGTGTATTCGCGGTGACTGCCTACACTCCAGCAAGTGCAACCAGCCTTAGTGATGCTGAATGTATTTGCATTACAGACTTAAACCTGAAAACCCCACTCGCTTCTAAATACTGTGCATGACTATACATGGCAAGCACATGGGTGTGTGCTAAGACTCTGCTTCTTCCCCCAAAAATTCGCTCCCCCTTTCCATCTAATGCAACTGTGAAATCACCAGAGCAAGACGCAATAAATCTCTGCCTATAATTCCTCTATGCACACAGAGTCATGTTTTCACATTAGTCCCAAAACGAAATTTCTTTGCCATTTTTAAAGCACACTTACTGCTCTTTTTTTTTCCGGGGCAAGTGAAAATCACTTTTACAGACTGACACATTTTGAAACCTTTTTTTTTAATTTATTTAATTGCACATGTCCAAGCTGTTTTTTCAGACCACCACCATGTGTATTCTCTGTGACTGCCTACACTCCAGCAAGGGCAACCAGCCTTAGTGATGCTGAATGTATTTGCATTACAGACTTAAACCTGAAAACCCCACTCGCTTCTAAATACTGTGCATGACTATACATGGCAAGCACATGGGTGTGTGCTAAGACTCTGCTTCTTCCCCCAAAAATTCGCCCCCCTTTCCATCTAATGCAACTGTGAAATCACCAGAGCAAGACGCAATAAATCTCTGCCTATAATTCCTCTATGCACACAGAGTCATGTTTTCACATTAGTCCCAAAACGAAATTTCTTTGCCATTTTGAAAGCACACTTACTGCTCTTTTTTTTTCGGGCCAAGTGAAAATCACTTTTTACAATTGGAAATCACTTTTACAGACTGACACATTATGAAACCACTTTTTTTGATTTATTTAAATGCACATGTCCAAGCTGTTTTTTCAGACCACCACCATGTGTATTCTCTGTGACTGCCTACACTCCAGCAAGGGCAACCAGCCTTAGTGATGCTGAATGTATTTGCATTACAGACTTAAACCTGAAAACCCCACTCGCTTCTAAATACTGTGCATGACTATACATGGCAAGCACATGAGTGTGTGCTAAGACTCTGCTTCTTCCCCCAAAAATTCGCTCCCCCTTTCCATCTAATGCAACTGTGAAATCACCAGAGCAAGACGCAATAAATCTCTGCCTATAATTCCTCTATGCACACAGAGTCATGTTTTCACATTAGTCCCAAAACGAAATTTCTTTGCCATTTTTAAAGCACACTTACTGCTCTTTTTTTTTTCGGGGCAAGTGTAAATCACTTTTACAGACTGACACATTATGAAACCACCATGTGTAACTACAACAAAAACAATTCCCATTTCTATTATTCATTTCTTAAGTTACCACATACATCCCCTCTCAAACTGTAAACTCACCTTTAAAATTAGTTAGTTGTGAAAGAAATGTGACACTCAAACAGCAGATTATCAGAGCCAGGATCTCTGTTGTGTTCACCTCTCTCCTCTCAGCAGAACCAGATAATGGCAAACTTTCCCTCTATTTTTCCACACATATACATGTAAGTTTCAAATCTCAGTGCTTCCCCCTTTTTTTCAAATGTAATCACACATTTCTATTGGTTGAAAACCAACCCTTTTCCAAAAGTACCCTTCCCCCAACTTGACTTCTGCCTAGTACCCTTCCCCCAACTTGACTTCTGCCTGCTACCATAGCAACAGCTCATGGAACACTGCTGTGTAGAGTTAGGTCAGAAGTTCGACACACAATGTTTCAATTCCACAGAGCAAGAGTGCTTGACTTTTCAAACCTTACAGCAAATCCATAGTACTGTTCTTTGGTTACACATTTTTTTGTACCAATACAAAACATGCTTCTATTAATTTACACATACAGCCTAGTTTTTATTCTAGAATGGTATGAAACAGCCAATCAGTTCTTTTTGTTTTGAAAAAAATATGTATGCCTCCATTTCCAAACTGTCTTTCTTTTCATATTGCCATTCTACTGAAAGACACCTCCTGAGTGCATCCAGTTCTCCTTTGAAGATGTTCACAGTGTGGATTGTAGGGCACAGCTATGTCTTCTGGAGTGAAAAGTTTGCAGAGAAAACAGGTATGGTGAGAGACCTTGCTTTGCCAAATGTAGACATTAAATGGATTGGTCAGAGAGGGTTAAAGTGGCACCAATTGATGCCATTGGTGAAATCCTTCATTCAAATCCAACACCCTGACCTCATAATAGTGCACTGTGGTGGCAATGACCTAGGCACTTTGACTGGGGTAGGTCTGGAAATGCTTATGAAGGACACCTTTGCACAACTGTTTACACTTTTCCCTAAAACTGCCTTTGTGTTTTCCAACATATGCCAAAGGCAAAAATGGAACTGGTCCAATCATTTCTGTCCGCAGATTGACAAAGCAAGAAAGCACGTCAACAAATCTGTTTCTGCTTTCCTCCGTGACTATGGTATGGGTGCCATTTACCACAACAACTTGCGTTATGACATGCAAGACATTTATAGAGGAGATGGTGTGCACTTCAATGATGAAGGGAACAGAGTCTTCCTCTTGAACCTTAGACTCTGCATCGGTACTTACTTGTAGGTACCACTAAAAAAATGACTTCATAAACACAACAGCTCTTTTTAGAGCTCCCTAATTTCTAAACTCTTAAATCTGCTTTTCATTTATTTATTTTTATTTTTTTTACCGTACGCTTACGGTACGCGTACCCCGTGATTTTTTTTAAAATCAATAAATGTTTTTTTTGTACTTTTCTGTCCTTCTTTGACCCCCTTACAAATGTTAGGGGGTCTGTAACTCTCCTCATTGCCCCCTTTCCTTGTTTTCTCTGTTTTTTTTCTGAGTGAAACACACAAAATGGCGGCCGCCGCTTCCTGGTTTCGGCCGATTCGAATGTTTACTAAGATCTATGGGCCAATCAGAATCTCCTTCGCGCACGCCATGTTTCTTCCGTACGCTTACCGTAAGCTTACCGTACGCGTACCCCGTGATTTTTTTTAAAAATCAATAAATGTTTGTTTTGTACTTTACAGTCCTTCTTTGACCCCCTCACAAATGTAAGGGGGTCTGTAACTCTCCTCATTGCCCCCTTTTCTTGTTTTCACTCTTTTTTTTTCAGAGTGAAACACAGAAAATGGCGGCCGCCGCTTCCTGGTTTCGGCCGATTCGAATGTTTACTAAGATCTAAGAGCCAATCAGAATCGCGCTCGCGCACGCCACCGTACGCTTACCGTAAGCGTACGGTAAGCGTACCGTAAGCGGGCTCAGATATATATATTGATTTAAAGGCTATTTTCTCAGAATCTACTGAACAGATTTACACCAAACCTACAAAAGGCACTTCCTTGACCTAGGGACTACCTCTCTGCCAAATTTTGAGTAATTCTGTTCAGCCGTTCGGGCTGTAGCTCGTTCTAAAGGTCCTATGGAAAAATGCATGGGAAAAACGCGTTTTGGGACCCCCCTTTTATCTCAGCCCCCGCTTGACGGATCCCCCCGAGACTTTCAGGGTAGGAGCGGAGCGTAGCGCCCCACCTATTTTGAGAAATTCGCGAGGATTCGTCGACCGGCGCCAAAGTTATTCAAAATAGAATGTTGAGGTTTTCCTATGGAAACGTGGTCCTAACTATAACTACCTACTGGCGACCGCCAGTAGGTAATATATATATATATATATAGATATATACATGTATACTGGGTGCTCTTTTGTGTCTGGACAAAGCTATACCTCTATGAAGAGCTCTAATGAGAGTGAAACACGTCTTAGGGGTTGCTTTTATTCATTTGAGGTTGGCTTGGATGGTATTTTACTAATCCAAAGCTGTAATACTGTGCCTGGAGTGGTAAAAGGCTTTGGCCATTTTACAGCTCGGCAAGGATAGCACTGTACTAATCCTATGCTTAAAGACTTTGCTGTGGAAAAGGTAAAAGACTTTGTCCCTTTCTATCTTGGCGTGGATGGCACTGTGCTAATCCTGCGCTTAAAGACTTTGATAGAAAAGCAGACATTTGAGGTGAATAAATTTAGAGTGTTGCTGGTGTTGAGAGTGCTTTATATTAGAGCTGCTTTCCACCTAAACTACCTAGAGTTCTCTGTGTGTGTATGTATATATATATATATATATATATATATTACCTACTGGCGGTCGCCAGTAGGTAGTTATAGTTAGGACCACGTTTCCATAGGAAAACCTCAACATTCTATTTTGAATAACTTTGGCGCCGGTCGACGAATCCCCGCGAATTTCTCAAAATAGGTGGGGCGCTACGCTCCGCTCCTACCCTGAAAGTCTCGGGGGGATCCGTCAAGCGGGGGCTGAGATAAAAGGGGGGACCCAAAACGCGTTTTTCCCATGCATTTTTCCATAGGACCTTTAGAACGAGCTACAGCCTGAACGGCTGAACAGAATTACTCAAAATTTGGCAGAGAGGTAGTCCCTAGGTCAAGGAAGTGCCTTTTGTAGGTTTGGTGTAAATCTGTTCAGTAGATTCTGAGAAAATAGCCTTTAAATCAATATATATATCTGAGCCCGCTTACGGTACGCTTACCGTACGCTTACGGTAAGCGTACGGTGGCGTGCGCGAGCGCGATTCTGATTGGCTCTTAGATCTTAGTAAACATTCGAATCGGCCGAAACCAGGAAGCGGCGGCCGCCATTTTGTGTGTTTCACTCAGAAAAAAAACAGAGAAAACAAGGAAAGGGGGCAATGAGGAGAGTTACAGACCCCCTAACATTTGTAAGGGGGTCAAAGAAGGACAGAAAAGTACAAAAAAAACATTTATTGATTTTAAAAAAAATCACGGGGTACGCGTACCGTAAGCTTACGGTAAGCGTACGGTAAAAAAAATAAAAATAAATAAATGAAAAGCAGATTTAAGAGTTTGCTCATCATATGTCCTCCATGTGCGCACGGTGCGCGAAGCGCATCGTGCGTTCATGGCCCATCTAGCGTAATGTGGGCACGCGGTGCGCGAAGCGCACCGCGTGCTCACTGTGCGCGCACGGTGCGCGAAGCGCACCGTGCGTGCATGGAACGAACTGCGTTAAGTGGGCGCGCACGCCACAAATGGCGTAAAGTAACTTAGCATTTAAAAAACCGTACAAATTCACTGAAAAAACCATAGGTTTCACACATGTTATAGTTAGCTGGACATTTTACTGATAAAAAACCAATGAAATTCCCCCGTTATAGTTACTGTAGGCAACTATAACTCACGCGACCGTAATCCTCTGCTGATGACATATGTGTCTTTATGAAAAAAAAATATTTGTAATATATGTATAGCTAAAATTTAATGGAAGAAGACATGGGCAAATAAGTGTCTAAATACAGTATTAGCATCAGCAGAGGATTGCGGTCGCGTGAGTTATAGTTGCCTACAGTAACTATAACGGGGGAATTTCATTGGTTTTTTATCAGTAAAATGTCCAGCTAACTATAACATGTGTGAAACCTATGGTTTTTTCAGTGAATATATATATATATATATATATATATATATCATACACACACATAGTTTATTTTTTTATTTTTTTTATTATAGCACTAAGTTGTAAAAAACAAAATGCATGTGCTTGGGCGCTGGCCTTCTGCAACTCCTGTTTTGTCAAGACTGTGCAGCCGGGGTTGTTCACTCACGGTAGGTAGGTTGCAGAGCCTGCACCCTCTCCTTCCCTGCTGTGCATGGCCAGCGGCCATACACAGCTGGAGTTGTCTGCCCATGAAGGTTAAGCACATCTTGGTCGAATGCCAGGCCTTGTAGCCATCCCCCGCCAAAGGCCATGCACTTAGGGAATTGGGTAGAGGGCCTCACTTGGACCTGAAGCCAACCCCTGCCGTGCACTGCCTATGACCTTGCGCAACAGGGAAGGGGAAGTATTCATCAAAATTTGATATAGTATAGCATTAAAAAAACTGAAATGAAATAAACTAAAAAAAACATTTAAAGAGAGGTTATGGTTAGATTTGGTCATAACATGAGCATTAATTTTCATGTGTGAGCTGTGGTTTACATGGCTGATTGCAAGTTATGGCTTGTGGAGCTAATGATAAATGATGAATTTCAATGCTTTTTCGCTTTTACTTCTTAACCGTAACTGGGGGGGAAGCATAAAAAGGTGATGATGAGTATGCTAAAAGGGCACTACAAATATGCTTACCTATTAATTAGAGTTTGTTGCATTTAATTCCTCTGTGCGTAATTCTTCTTATTTGAAATATTATTATCTTATACACTCGCCCTTATAAAACCAGCTTTTTCGACAAAATTTAGAAAACGGCTATAAATTCTCTTACCTTTCACTTCTTGTTGTAAGTAGAAACTGCCCACTCCTACATTTTAGTATTAAAACCATGCGTGGTAAGTACGGAATTCAGTGGCAAAATAATGTAACAGGCATGCCTCATTACCTCTTAGACATCTTCTCATTTCTTGACCATAAATCCTATTGCTTTGTATTACAAACTGCAATAAAAGTCTCAGGTAAAAGATAATGTATGCTGCATCTACCGAAGCTAAAATTTCCGCGCTAAGGAGGAGTATAAGAAAATGAAAGAGAAAGAAAATATGTACATAAAAAAATTAAGATGAAATGCCAACTCACAAGGTCTGTTTGTCACCCGATATTGGCTCCCTTCACACGGTCCCCCTGTGAGGAGCAGATTTCACACGGTGGCAGACAAGGCCAGCTGGAAACCACTGCATGAAGTGGCTCGTCTTTTAAGGCTTTGAACAGCTGACAGGGTCAGACTGAGATCACAAATCAGCCCTGGCAATTTTATGGGGTGGTGGTGGACGGGGAGGGAAGTGGGAGGTGCAAGTTTTAAGCACTGCTGCTTAACTAAGTCTTGTTACCGGGGCCTGATATTGCAGCACTGCTGCAAAACCGCCCCCGGTGACAAAACTGTCCTCTACTGCTCCAAAACCGGCACCAACCCTTCCAGCCTCCCGGGGAAACGCCTGATGCCTGCTATAGCCAGTCCGACCCTGACAGCTGATGCCCATTAAGGGGTGTTAAAATGCCCTGGCACATCGAAACCAACTCCGCAACCTATTTTACATTTTTCTTTTTTGGTGTAAGGTGTTTGGTTGGGGCCTGGGGAACAAAGTACCTCAGATACTTTTCGAAATCAATCAATCAAGGAAATTGTAAGCACACTACTCACCTGTGAGGGTCTCAAGGCTCTGCGAGGGGACGGAGGAGCAGCTCCGGTCAGTCGGAGAGCAAGGTCTTGAGGGTCTTCCTGAAGATGTGCAGGGTGCGGGCGCGCCTGATGTTGATCGGCAGCTCGTTCCAAGTCTTGGCCGCGATGTAGGAGGAGGTTCTTCCTCCTGTTCTTGCTCTGCGGATGCGTGGGGTATCCGCGAGGACGAGGTTGGCGGATCTGAGGTTCCTCTTGGGTACGTGAAACGCAATTCTGTTGTTGAGATATTGGGGTCTGGTGTTGTGGAGGCATTTGTAGGCGTGGGTGAGTATCTTGAACGTTACTCGTTTCTCGACGGGGAGCCGGTGGAGGTTACACAGGTGCTGGGTGATATGTTCATGTCGAGGGATGCCGAGAATGAGTCTGGCTGCGGTGTTCTGTATGGTCTGGAGTATGAGATCCGCTTCTTCCGAGGCCCTGCCCCCTCCTCTCCACTAGAATTGGCTACATTGCTCACAGCAAACAGTGACAAAGCCAATAGGTCTGGCATTGGGTGTCAGTCTTCTGGCACGTCTTGTTTTGTCATGCCTTTTACAAACCTTTGTTTGAGAATATGCCGGGCCCTCACCCATGTAAAAAAAAAAAAATCATTTGCTACAGGCAAAAAGGTTTATTGTTTCTTTTAAAAATTACATTACCATAATACTCCCTGGCACTGAAGGAAACTACCTTGTGGGTGTATGTGTTCCTTTTGAAAGGGCAGCATGCAGTAACTCGTAGTAAAGTCAGCCAATGTGGGCTGATATGTTGTCCCTTAATGCATGCTGGAGTAGGTGGCAGAAAAATGTGAATGACACTAACTACAAACTAATGGATAAAGTCTGGCTTAAACCCCTAAAAGAAACTAAGGTATACACATAATTTTAGTAATACCTGAAGGTTTTGACTAACATAGACCTAAAAAGGTCAATCAGTTTGGCATTGACTGCAAACTTCTTGCCATTGAGAAAGAAGGAAAGCAAGAAAGAAGGAAAGAAAGTGAATGAAAGAACAAACGAAAGTGAGAAAGAGGAGAAAAAGAGTGGAAGGAGGAAAGAGAAGAAAATAGAAGCGAAGGAAAGGAAAGGAAAGAAAGATGGAAAAGAGGAAGAAAGAGCAGGAAAGAAAGAAAAGAGAATTAAAAACGGAAGGAAAGAAAGGAAAAATAAAAAAGAGAATGGAAGAAGGAAAACAAGAGAACGAAAGAGACAAAAAGAAGGAAATAAAAAAGAATGCTTGAAAAAGAAAGAAGGAAAGAGAAAAAGAAAAGAATGAAAGAAGGCAAGAAGGAATGAAAGCGAAAGAGGGAAAGAAAGTAAGAAAGAAAAATGGAAGGAAAGAAAGAAGGAATGAAAGATATTAAGAAAGAAAGTAGAAAAAAGAGTAAAAAGAGGATAACTTAGTATAGAATAGTTTGAAACGGACACAATCTGATCGGATACACTGTGAAATAGTAGCAGTCAGAAAAGCAAAACACTCCAAAGGGAAGTTATAATAGCATTGGCAGGAGATGGGATTTAGAAAAAAGTTGGAATGTGCATCAAAGGTGTCCTGCTATCACATCAGGCTATAAACACAAAGATAACACTAAAGTAATTATAAAGTAACAAAAAGAAACTGCCACTGGAGGCAACTGGCTTGTGTGTGAATGTGCTCCTTGTGAGAGAGCAAAATGCACTCACTGTAATTGAAGTTAACCAGTGGCTTAAGTAAGCTGACCCACTACCCCATGGTATATTCTGTAGTGGCGGAAGCAAAATATGAATAACACACAACAGACAAGTGGATGAAGAGAGGTGGCTGAAAGCCCCCATATGTAAGTAAATTATACATATTTTAGTACAATCAAAAAAGTTCTTGGCTAATGCCAGACCTAAAGAGTATCCACTGTTAAATAGAGTAGGTTGATAATTGAAGATAAAATATTCGGTGTCTGATTTCTTAATATAAATCGCAACGACGATTTTTAGGAAATAAACTGCAAAATCTGGTGCTGTTTTTCGTTACTTTGAGAGTAAATGGATGCTATGGCAAATGATGCCAGACTGAATGGCTTATAATCAAGGCAAACAGCTCTGACGGTTCTAAGCTGATACAGATCAGTCAGGCACCATGGATATGGAATAATCAGTCACATTTTAGGCTAGTGTCTGACAAACCAGTAGGTTTGGGGCACAGTCAGTAGCTTTCCATCTGAACTACTGCCTACTTCCCAACAATTGGGTTTTTTTAATACACAAAGGGGGGAGGGTCCGATAGGGTCCTTTTCCCATTTGCGAATTTATTACCACCCCAACTCCGAAGTCAGTAATTGTTCAATGTTTTGCAACTGGAATAGGGTGACAAAAAATTATGTTATATTTATTTATAGAGCTTGCTATCACCCGGGAGAGTGTTCTGGCACTGAGCAGGTGCGAGTCTAGCCTCGCCAAGGGCGGGCATGGTTATTCTAGAAGCCAGGTATTCAGATTTTTGCTTGCTCTAATGTGTAGTGGTAGGTCGTTCCGCACTTTAGGAGTGAGGTAGGAGAGGGCCCAACCTCTGGATCTAGTTCTGCATGTGTGTGGGAGGTGTGCTAGTCCGCTTGAGCCAAGGTGTTTTGAAGGCTTGTGAAAGGAAATGTGCTGTTAAGTTGACAGGACCAATGTTGTATAGTACTCAGAAGGTGTGATTGATTAATTGAACTGTGCAGGCTTGTGTATTTGGAGCCAGTAAGCTCCATTATGTGCAATGTGATGTGAGTACTGTATGGGAGGTTGGGGGTGATTCTGGCTGCAGCATTCTGAATGGCCTGTTGTCTTCTGGTGCATGCTGATTCCGGTGTAAATGATATTCCCAAAGCCCAGCTTGCTAGTGACGAGGGAGTGTGTTACAGTTTTATGGATGTCACTTAATGATGTTTTTTTCAGAATCTCCAGAGCGTGGAAGCAGGATGTTGTGACTGTGTTGACTTGCGATGTCATATTACGTTTTCTGTAGATTAGCCTTAGATTCTTTGAAGGAGGTGGGTGTGGATCCTAGTTCGGAAAGTCACCGAGTTGAGTCCCAAGATGTTTTTCTTTATGATCACAACTTCTGTCTTGTTAGTGTTGAGTTTGAGACAATAGGTCTTCCTCCAGTCAGCGACTGGTCATTCGGACGGTGAGCTTGTTCTGGATGTTAATCTTGTCCGAGACGGAGAATGTCATCAGTGTAGGAGAGGACGTTGATGTGGGTGCAGATGATGCCGGCAAGAGGGATCATATGAACATTGAAGAGGGTCGGCTGAGGGACGAGTCATGTGGTACTCCACAGAAAAGGTTGTGGGCGTCTGAAGAGCAAGGGTCCTGGCTGACCGCTTGAGTCCTGTCAAGAAGAAGTAGATCCAGAAGAAGGCGGGTCCTTTCATTCCAATTTTGTGTAGGTGCTGGAGGAGGATAGGTGGGAGACTGTTGAATACTGCAGGGAGGTCCAGTTGGATGAGAGGCGTTGTGTCTCCTCAGTCCAGGAACATGCGGACATCGCCTGTGGTGGCGATGAGGTAAATTTCTGTGCTGTGGTTGGATCTGAAGCCGGACTGTGTGATACAGAGGAGTTGGTGGTTGCTGAGATGGTCGGTGAGGTATCTGTTGATGAGTTTCTCTAGGACTTTGGCTGGCGATAGCAGGGAAATAAGTCTGTAGTTGGCTAGAGTAGGTGGGTCCACCAAGGGATCCTTGACTTGGAGCAGACTGAATCCTGAATCCTGCCGTGAGGGGAACGGCTGAGTTTCTGTTGTTCACACTTATTACCACTTTGTCAGCAAGCCGTGAGGGGAACGGCGGTGCTTCGCCTGAACTACCATACCCAGCGACCCTCTGTGTTTGACACGCCCACACCTCCAGCTGAGGCGGGTTAGCCTTCTTAAGGCCGGTGAGCCTCCCGCAGCGCGGGACGCGCTTGGAGCAGACTGAATCCTGAATCCTGCCGTGAGGGGAACGGCTGAGTTTCTGTTGTTCACACTTATTACCACTTTGTCAGCAAGCCGTGAGGGGAACGGCGGTGCTTCGCCTGAACTACCATACCCAGCGACCCTCTGTGTTTGACACGCCCACACCTCCAGCTGAGGCGGGTTAGCCTTCTTAAGGCCGGTGAGCCTCCCGCAGCGCGGGACGCGCGCGGGCAGCGCCCGGGCGAAGCCCGGGCCAAGGGCGGGCCCGTCCTTGCCCGTCAAAGGCCGGATAAGGCTGGGCTGGGCATCCCCCCTAACATCGGTGGTGGGACTCCAATTAGTAAGTATTGGCGTCTCATTGTGTGGATGTAAACCTTTACCTGAGACTGTCTGTTGGTGGACCCTACTTTGCCGGGAGCTGGGTGGAGTGGTGTCGCTTCAAAATCACCACGTAGGCTGAGACCTAACGCCCTGCCAATTGTGGGTCTTGTACATTAAGAGGATCTAAGACATTTGTGTTGTGAGAGCAAAAGGAGGAGAAGCAGGCTTATCCCGCTGTGGGACATTGAACTTAGTTGTGGGCCAATTAAGTGTACTATCTGTTAGCCCGCATTGGAGTTGCCTGCTAAATAAGACTCACTATTATATTGCTTATCATGAATACTAGGCCTAGTACGAGAAGAAAATCGTCGGTGGGGGGATCCGTTAGAGGCACCCTAGATCAGTTCATTACAAGGGCTGCCTCATTGTTAGAACGAGAAATTGTGCACACCGAACGGCGATTATCATCTGAGTTACTGAGGAAACGTTCCTCGTTGGGGGCTATCCAACTAGCTATTACCCCCTCACATCATAACATACATACTGATGATCCAGAATTAAATGCTGATATAGGTATCCCCCCGCAACTACAAGATATAACGGATTCGCAGTTAGGATCTAGGGAACCAGTCACCTTAGATAACAGTATAAGCTCACAAAACGAACTTGCCCTCGAGGAGCAGTTAGCAACCCCAGTAAACAAACATCTCATTAAAAAGAAAAGTACAATTAAAACAAAAGATCCAGGACCTGGTCTCCCAAAACAAAACCAGAAACGTGGCGCAAATAAGGGAAAACGAGGCCACGCTAAACCCTCAAATAGTCCCACAAGTGCTGTGAATATAACTGATTCACCAGAATGTAATACTGGATCAGGTAATACGCCAGCGCACCTATATAAAGATCTAATGAGGGACATAGAACAACTAGTTAAGTCCCTATTATCTCCTTTAGTGGAAAGGGTAAAGAGACTAACAGAGCAGTTGGGGTCTTTGCAAGACACTGGCACAACTAACTTGAATTTGTTGAGGGAATTGTCATCGAAAACCTGCACGTTGAACTGCCCAGGCCCAACACCTGAAACAATAACGAATACTACAATCCCCGTAAAAGGCGTTGAGACGCTTTCTTTTTCTAATAAGAATAGCACAGCCTCACAGAATAAGCACACAGATATAATGAAGCCAAAGTGTAGCAGTGTCCCGAACAGTCAGATCTATGAACCCAGTAAAGGTGTTGAGAGAGCATACACAGATAAAAATCCTAGGGGCCCTTCTGCACACATTGATCTCCCGCCAGAGGCTGCTCCATATGTCATCGCACTCACTGGGGTTCCTGAACTAGAATGTGAGAAATTTGAAGGTTATCAAACTCTCAAGAACAAAGTAATGCACTGGTTAAGAGTGAATAGACCATTACCCCCAAACTTAGACGGAGAGATTCTTCATGTGAGAAGGCTGAACTGGGTGGGACAAAGACCTAAAAATGTACAAGGTGATGTTATAATTGTCAATTTTAGAGACCATAGAGTGGTAAACTATATCAGAGACTGGCTTCCAGCGGGTTATGAGGGTGGTATATCCACCCACGACTTAAGCTATTTTTACCCAAGATCTCTGATAGGAAATTATGTGAGCCCAACAATTCAGAGTGCCCAGTTGATGGCAGATTCCACTTTTAATATCCCCACTTCCAACCGCTTTACTTCACTTTCTGGATTGGAGGGGGTTGATTGACTGCATACTCCCTCTCCCAGTATTGCTGCTCCCATTGAAAAGCCAAGGTTGGGTGACATTGGTCTAGTTTCCTGGAATATAGCTGGCCTGTCCTCCAAATTTGAGAACAACGAATGGAGGGAATATGTGACCAGGTTTCATGTTATTTGTCTCCAGGAAACGTGGGTGGTGGACCATAACCCCTTCCAGCTAGAAGGATATGGTTGCTTTGCTGTCCCCGCACAAAAACTAGCTCCAGGTAGGCCCACTGGGGGATTAATTGTATATGTAGACCTGCAGATGGAAGGAGTGTGGTCCAGTTTGAACTGGAAATCCAACTATTTCCTGGGTTTAAGGTTCCAAAGAAATAAAATGAGTTTTATCCTTGTTAGTTTTTATAACGCCATAGCATCGAGCAAGGAAGGCTCTATAGTGCATGATTTGCAGATTCACCTGTCTGCTGTTATAGAGCAGAGTAAGTCCACAGTGGCTCCCTATATAATCCTGGTGGGTGACCTAAACTGCCATTTGTGCCAAAACTTAAAATCTCGCATGGGGGGTTGGTCCGGTTGCACCTTGACAAAAGGTCTGCACTTTGAACACACGAAGGAGGGGAGGGAGCTAGAGAAAGTGTTGAAAACTCACTCACTAAAACACACACTTGATTTAGTGAGCGTAGATGAAGGCTCCGGTCCTCCAACAACTTTTAAAGGGAGGGGGTGTAGTTCCACAATAGATTTCATATTAGTTTCCAACTTATTTTGGGAATGGATAAATGAGGCAACAGTCGACTGGAGTATATTCAGTGACCATAATCCACTTGCATTATGGATTAAAAATTGGTCTTCCAACAAAGAAATAAGAAGCATGTCGGAAGGCAGTCTTGAGAAGATTACAGACCAGGGGAGGCGCTTAAAGTGGTCTCGTATTGATGGAAACGCCTTTTTTAAGAACTTAATTAAGGAAGGGGGCAAAGAGTTTGAAATTTGCTCTGATCCCCTGGCTGATGGTTGTACAGTGACTAAAGCTTTTGAATCAATGGCCACTCGCATAGAGAGCCTATTAAAAACCTCCCGGCCTCCTAAACAAACTAATGCGCCTAGATGGTTTAATAAAGATTGCTCACGAGCACAGAAAGACCTCAAGGAAAGTTTGAAATTGAGACCTAGAAACAAACCACATATAGCACATTGTAGGACCGTCTATAAAAAGGCCATTAAGTGCAGGAGATTTGCCTTACAGTCCCAAACTTGGGAAACTTTAAGGGAAGCCGCGGAGAGGAGGGATTTAAGTACCTTCTGGAGAACCATAAATAATCCATGCTTTCAGGATTCTGCAGCACCAGCAATTGGTACAACTATCCTACCAGAGCGCTGGTTTAATCATTTAAAAAAATTATATAACTTTTTAGATGAATACCCGGAGGCTGAAGAGAAAATTTGCCCGTGGAGGACAGTGATCGAATTCACCCTTGGTGAAACTAAAGCGGGCATTCAGGGATTGTCACGTAATAAGGCCCCAGGCCCTGATGGGATACCACCAGACCTCTTTTTATCCAACATAGAATTCTGGGTCCCAATACTGACACGCGTGATCAATGCAGCTGTGGCCACTGGTATGCCACGCTCTTGGTCAACAGCTACCATAGTGCCTATTTTTAAAAAAGGTAAAAAGGATGACCCGCAGTGCTATCGCCCTATCTCCTTAATTGACGTAACCGCAAAAATCTTAGGTAGAATGTTACTAAACCGCCTACTGGACTGGGCAGAGGAGTACCATATAATCTCGGATTTACAATATGGGTTCAGGACTGGTAGATCAACTACGGATAAATGCCTGAATCTCTATTTACTGGTGTCAAAATATACTATAGCCAGTGATCAATCAATATATCTGGGATTTATGGACCTCTCCGCCGCATTCGACCGAGTGAACAGAGAAAAATTATGGAGTCTTTTGATTAGATTAGGAGTAGAGCCAGGGCTTGTAAATATTATGAGAGCACTCCATTGGAATACCTCCGCCAAAGTACGATTCAATTTGGCGGGAAATACAACTGCACCTTTCAATTGCACGAGTGGAGTAAGACAGGGCTGTATTCTAGCACCTTTCTTATTCTCCCTGTATATAAACGAACTGGAACAGGCATTGTGCAAATTGAATGCTGATACTCCAAGGGTAGGGTCTCGCCCAATTCCAGTGCTGTTATACGCAGACGATGCGGTCCTTCTGGCACGCACTCCAAGAGGTCTGCAATGTTTAATAGATGGCTTCGTTGATTTTATGGACACTCTAGACCTGGCAGCCAATCTAACTAAGTCCTATGTTCTAATAGCCGGGACGAAACCGTGTAAAAAATTCACATACCGGATAGGCACTCACACACTTGAAGAAGTAAAAACATTTTCGTACCTGGGTCTTTTATTTGATGGGCTTTTAAATTTTAAATTTTTAATTGAAGAACGGTGTACAAAACTGATCTCATCAACAGGAGCAATAATGAATTATGGCCGTAGGTTGGGTCGGTGGTCGCCTGAGCAGGTTATGCACCTTTATGGCGCCATTTGCTGCCCCAAAGTTATGTACGGCGCAGAAGTCTGGGGCTTCGCCGGGGTACGGCAAATACAAGTTGAGGAAAATAAATTCCTGCGGAGAATACTCAAAACGCCCCAGAGCTCCCCAGCCTACATCACCCATGCCGAATTAGGGAGGCAATACATCGAAGATCTTATCAAGGCCAGGCCCGTAATGGCTTGGCTGAGGATCTGGACCAATCCAGATGCGGAATTGGGGAGACAAATCATTAGAGATTGCATCAGTAGGGATAAAGGGATGCGCATCCAGTGGTTTAAATATGTAAAACTGACACTAGAAGGAATAGAATGTCTAGACCTTTTAACTAACCCAACCACAATCATACCCCAAGATAAGGTCAGAATTAAGAGCTTGCTCCTGAGGAAAGCTGCAGACTGTAGATTTGATTCTGAGGGTAGGAAGATTTTAGCTTGCGCTCACAGCACCACCAAAACAGTAGGTGGCATGGAACCATATCTCAGTCTGATATATAATGCAGAAACTAGGTTTTTATTTACTCGTTTTAGGCTCAACCTTATACATCACTTGTTGGCAGATCCTGCGGGTTATACCGCCACGGTTGAGCAGAAAGGACCCTGCGGTTGCGATAGTAAATCTCCGCAGGATTCCCTTCATTTTGTATTGTTATGCCCTTTTTATTCATTTCCCAGGCGTTATTACTTAGTAAGAATTTTAAAAAGTGGTAAGTTTAGACAAGCCAGGGCCGCTCTATTATACCTACAAAGGGCTGAAGACCCTTTGACCCTGTCATGTATAACAAGTTTTCTGAAAGTTGCACTGAAAATAAGAAACACTAGAGGGCAACCAGGATTGAATAATGGCTGAAGGCACTGTATTGAAGTGTTTTACATTTTAAAGCACTGATCTGTATGTGGATTACCTTGTTATATTGATATATGTGTGTTGTTTTAACTATAATTTTTAAAGACATGATACCAGCACTCTTGTGAGCTGTTATATAGTTGTATTTGTTAAAAATCATATCTGCAGGATAGTATGCTCTGGTCATTGTACTTGTAATTATGCACTTTATGAGCTGCATAGATATTTTAAATGTATTTTTTTAAACTGTGTAAATGATGTGTTATGCATGCTTTTTATAATAATTGTCTTGCTTTTATGGTGACCTGTATTGCACCGAATAAAGCTGATTGAAATGAAATGACTAAAGGGAATACTGTGGCATGTTTTCAAGTGTCTAGGACAGTTGCTGAAGCAATGAGAGAAAGGTGTGAATGCTTCGCTGATGGGTTAGATTCATTTAGTGAAGGCGTGGTGGCTGTAGGAGTCAGAGGGGGTCCTGGAGTGGATAGACGTCATGGTGGTTGCAGTATTGTCTGTGATGTCGGGCCATGAGGTCAAAACATAGATACATCACTTACTGATTCCATTTTAAATGGTAATAAAAGTTTACAGACTCCTAAAAGGACATTAGTACATAGTAAAAACCTTTTTTGCAATCGCAAATACCCTTATTTTGCAAATTGCAGTGTTTCCAATTACAAAATAGGTTTGTAGATCAGGCCCGTAGGGCTTTTCGTTTGTTTATAGTCATTCTGTTTTGTTTTTTTATCAATCAAAGAAACAACATCTGAAGATAACCCATTTCAACATTTTTATTACAGAAGGCAAACACATTCAGACTAAGTGTGGTCTAAGTGAGGCGAGGTGGCCTACAGACCTATGACCCAACTCCCATACCAGAAGAAAAAAACCTCAGCTTCATCAACAGCAAGCTGGACATGTTCATCCATAGCAACGCTGTCACCTTGTCCTGCGTCTACACCCTTTAGTTATTCAAGTGACTACCTAACAACACCAAGGAAAACAGTCAACCAGGCCCTCATCACCAGCAAACTAGACCTCAGGAATTCCATCTATGCAGGAATCATCAACCTACTCACAAAGATGCTCCAAACTGTCCAACATGAAGCAGCCAGTCTGGCTCTCAACCTCCCACCATGGTCTCACATCACACTTCACCTAAGGGAACTACACTGGCTCCCTCTAAATCAGTGCATTCAATTCAAGCTCCTCACCCACACATACAAAGCAGTACACAACACAGGCCCAGCCTACCTGCACAGCCACGTGCAGTTACAGCAACCCTGCAGTCATCTGTGCTCAGTCGGACTCTCACTGACTTACTACCCCACATACACAAAAGTAGGTCAGGAGGTTGTACTTTCTCTCACACCACCCTTAAAGCTTGGAATGACCTCCAACTCTTTCTGAATTCTGCAAGAGGCTGAATACCTGGCTCTTCAAGTAGGACCCTAGAGCCAAGTCTCACAACCTGCAAAGTCCCAGGATACCTTCCGGGGTGATAGGGTGCTATAAAAATCAAATTAAAATAACATAATCGGTAGAGTCTACACTCATTATGAAACAGCCACCCTCATTCCCATTTGTGGACTTGTAGTTGCCCTCCTCATTAGGTGTTAAGTGAGTAAATAACACCTATTTGCAATTGGTAAAGTCTAATTTACTAACAACATAAAACAGCCAAACATAACCTATGACCTCCAAGTGGGGCATGGCCTAAAGGAACCAGCAGTGTAGTGGAGTATTGAAAACAATGTGCCTTTGCCTTTCTTACAGAGTTGTGTTGTAAATCTGAGCAGTAAAGGGACAATCCGCATTCGTTATACAGATATGTAATCAAGACATTGCCAATAATATCTCTGAAATCATGCACTTGGTTTCACAATAGCATTCCCCCTGCTTCTCTAGATTTTTCATTTTACCATGCAGTCAGTAAATAATCTTTTCATACAAAGCCATGTTATGCATGTCATGTAATCATGTATCATCATCATCATAAGAGAGTATAATGAGTCTTTTCTATAATCTTAGGATGACTATCCTAGCCACCACCAAGGAGGTTGCAAACCATCTTCCAGTATTCTAGACGTATGGTATAGTATGATTAGTAGTCTCAGTAGCAGGCCCTATACACCTAATGTATATTTCAAGGTAGACCTCTCCTTCGACCAATATTGAGTCCGCTTATTACAGGCTTATAGTCGATACACTATCTCACTGTCTGTATCATTACCGCTCTAGCACCTCATTGATGGACTAAGACCTGCCTTGTGTAGTTTCAGTGGTGACCAGGGACAAGAATCGGAATCTTGGAATACCCAAACTTTAATCTGTCTTCTCCAAGGCTTTTATCGTGTGGCTAAAAAGTCATGCCAGTCCTCGTTGGTATATACAATGATGAATCGATGAAACT
The DNA here is from genome assembly GCF_964204655.1 of Triturus cristatus. Classification (NCBI taxonomy): domain Eukaryota; kingdom Metazoa; phylum Chordata; class Amphibia; order Caudata; family Salamandridae; genus Triturus; species Triturus cristatus. The sequence continues at coordinate 341,429,551 of NC_140593.1, forward strand.
ATTGTCCTTTAAGGTCCCGAGAGATGAGCTGTGAAATAATGTAGCCATCAAGAATTCAGTAAACCCTAGATTTTGCACTCTTGTATAGTCCCCGGGTATGCATATATTTTGACCCATTGTGTTTTAAATTTAGTCCTATAAAACTGATATTGCCAGTATGTTGACTGCCACAATATTATGACGATACATTTATAGGGCTAAGCTTAGACTTACTATTCTTAATTTCACCAATACGTTCCTATGAATAGATTGTGTGAAGTACTGTTATACCAAAGTCCCGAGCCAGTGCCTAGATGGGTTACAGTACATTAAGCTACTGAATGGTTTCTTTGGCAACATTGTTGTATGCGCTCCACTGCTCATTTGCACAGTGCCATGTGAAATACTCCTAGAACCTTTTTAGGCATTATGTTGGACCAGCAGTACCAAAAAAGCGACTTAAGTAGAGGAATCAGTCCCATCACCCTCAACCCTTGGTAAACGGCTGACTAGTATTCTCTTAAACTAAGCATGAGAACCTATAAATGATCTTATGCTGTGGAAGAATTAGCTACTGTAACTATAGTTCTCCAGCATTGATATCTTTGTAGAATCAAATCGGACCCTCCATAGCTACGCTACTGTGAAAGTCAATATTCTCCAGTATTTTATCTTTTATAGAGTCACATGCTTAAATCTTCCCCGTCGTCCTGGTGGGAGTCCCACAGTAACAGTAATAAAATCAGTACTAAAGCATTAGCATTAAACTCAATTGAGAAAACAATAGCAGTTCATAGCCATTTCACATTGATTTAATACACCCAAACCTCAGCCAGTCAGAACAGAGATGCTGAAGTAATCATCCCTTGCAAAGCCACCATACCTCAGATTTCTTACTGCACGTCGGGTGTTAGGGAATCTCCCTGAACTCAGTCACAGTGTGTTACTGTTACCCTTTTGACCTGCAGTTTTCCAGTTCATCTCTACCCCTCCTACCATCATCTGACGTAGTTTGGGAGTGTGTTTGGCTGTGTTTTCTCACAGAATGTCTGAGTCTATAAAAAGAGGCTAATTAGGCCTTGCAGGACTCTATTCTGAGTTTCCACATTAAAATGCCCGTACTATCTTTACCTGACCATAAACCGAAGAAATGAAAAGTACTGCCGTACCTTTTCTGCGAAAACCCTCAAAGACCGGGGGTGGGGTAGATTACTTCTGTGGCTACAGAAGAAGAAGGCTATCTCTGACTCAGATGCAGAGTATGAAGAGAAGGTCCATACCTCCTCAAGACAGAGGGTGAATCTAAAAAAAACTTAGATCTCATAGCAGAGAGACTAGTGAGGACTAGTAGGCAGTCATTCTATCACTCTCTTCAAAAAGGTGCATTTCTGTAAGGAGCTACATATCCATGCTGGGGATGATGTAATCCTGCATCCTGTTAATTCCCAATTGCCGTCTGCACAGGAGACCTCTTCAGGAACAGCTCTACATGCAGTGGACACAATGTCATGGTTTTTTTGATGGCATGATTCCACTAACCTCGGAGATGAAGACAGCAATGTCCTGATGGAGGTCAAAGAAAACATCTCACAGGGCCTCTCCTTCCTGCCTGCAGTGCCCCAGATGGTGATGATATCCTAGAATTGAAGCCAGTCTTTCTCGTTCTTCTCTTCCAAGTTTACGAGAGCCGTTGGTTCTCGTCAGGACAGATAACACCACCACCAAGTTCTCTCTGCTAAAGCAGGGAGTGACAAGATCACTGGTTCTCCCAGCCCAAGCCAGCAAATATGGGAATGGCTGATAGCCAATGACATGTCATTGAAAGTGGAGCATGTTCCAAGAGTACAAAACGAGTGGGCTGAACCCCTCAGCAGATCAAAGAAGCAATATCACAAGTGGGAACTCAATCAGAGGCAATTGAAGGTTTTTCCCAGCCAAGTTCTTGGGGGAAATCCTGCCACACTCATGGGCGGAGACATTTGCAAACACGTTTCCTCAGTTTCCACTCATTCCAAAGGTCCTACAAAAATTGAAAGAGAGCCTTGCCAGCTCTTTATAATCAACCACGCGTGGGCGAGGTAGTACTGGTACACCGAGCTTCATCGCCTATCATGCATTCTGTTCCAGCTGACGGAGGATCTCCTCTCAATGAACCAGGACTAAGTGGTTCACCTGCAAATTCACACTCTCAATTTGTCGGCCACGCTCCTCACCACGCCGAATTCGGAGCGCTAACAATGTCTTACGAATGCAATACTATCCTCCAAAAAGCTCGAGCTCCTTCTGCATTCAAATTCTACTCTGCAAAATGAAAAAGATTCTGCTCATGGTGTGCTTAGTCTTACCGTGCTTTCATGTTGACATCTGAACTCATTCTGCCTTATCTACTACATCTCGCCAACTCAGGCCTTAAGTATGCATTCATTAAGGTGCACATAGCGTCAATTTCTAGGTGCAGACTACATTCTGAGCAATTGTCTTTGTGGTCCAACAGGCTTGTGAAAGAGTTTATGAAGGGTCTATTCAGAGCTTTCCCTCCTATCAAGCCTCCTGCAGTGCTCTGGCAGCTTAACACCGTCTTATCGAAACTCATGAGAGCTCCATTTGAGCCTATGCACAAGTGTGAATAGAAATTTCTTTCATGGAAAATGGCATTTCTGTTGGCCATTACATCTGACAGGTGTATTAGTGAGATTCAGGCTTTCACGATAAAAGACCCTTACCAACAGTTTCTATATGGCAGAGTAGTTCTGAGAACTAATCCTTTATTCATCCCCAAGGTACCTTCAGCATTTAACCTCAATGACCCAATCATTCTTTTTTCTCCAATCCATCTTCGCCTGCAGAGTTTTGCATTCGCTGGACATTAAGTGTTGTTTAAAGTTCTACTTGCAAAGGACCAAAACTTTCCGAAAATCAAGTCAATTGCTCATTTCGTTCTCTGCTCCAAGAAAGGGTCACACCTTGTCATGGGCTGATAATGCTCTCTCGATTGCCCAAACTATATTTAGTCTTTTGTCATGAGAAGGCCAGACGTCCACTGGCTGAAAAGGTAAAGGCTCACTCAACTCGGAAAGTTGCAGCCTCCTCAGCCCTGGTCGCCGGAGTGTCTCTATCCGGCATCTACAGGGCAGTGACCACCCATACCTTCACAAAGCATTACTGCCTGGACTAAGGCAGTTGTAGCAGTTGCTCTTAACACGCAAGGGAGAAGAGGAGGTAAACTACTGTCATCGTATGAAAACACAGCTATCACAAGTAGGTACAGCAGCTCTACATAGAATACAAAATACAGTATTGCTACCTCAAAACAGACAGATGGAAGTCCAATTTGGGCATTCACAGTATTGTGCAAGTGCAAAGGAAAGGGAAGGTCATCCTTACGGAAGAGGAAGTCTCACACACATAATTGTTTCATGCTCATCATCGGAAACCTCTTTCCACCCTGGTAGGGCAGTGCCACCAGGGTGGACTCGACCTCCTATTGGACTCGGTGCAGGAGGGAGTTCTTAAATTAAAAACTATTGGATAAGAGCAGGATCCAGATCAGTGAGTTAAAAATGCCTTGCGGTTCCCCAGCGAATTACCGTTATTAAATGGGAACTATAGGTCAGATTAAAACCGAGTAGGACGGTTGCTGAGAACAATGATTCACACCGTAAATAACACACTGATCATATAACCGTTTCAAAGTATTGCTTAGGGAACTCAAACAGCCACCTGAGTCTGTATTACAGATGTGCCCCGGGGGAGAAACAGTTTGCGCCCGCTTTGTGCGCACCCGGGGCTATTTGGTATTACAGAAGGACCTGCAGGTGTTTGTGCGGCCCCTTCTGTAATACAGATAGCTCTGGCTCACATGTAGCGCCAGCGGTGTCGAGAGTGGACATTCCCTCATTTACATGGGGGTGAGGCCCCATGCAGATGAGGGAATCACTTGGCCTCTGTGCCCGCGCCGTATTACCGATATGTGCGCAGAGGCAAACATGCCTTAGGGTGAAGCACTGAAAATGCGCCACAAAAAGGTGGCGCACTTTTAGTGTGCCTCCTAAAGGCAGCCCTCTTGAGGGGAGAAAGGGAGTCCCATGGACATCAAACATCCTCTTGCAGAGGAATCTCTCTGTAATAGGGCTCCTGGTGCTAAGATGAAAAACCTCAGCTGAGCCTAAACCAGACCCTCCTAAAAAGTCTATGATCAATGGGAAGTGTGCTTTTGGTCCAGCGCAAGGCCAATACCTGATCGGGGATCAATACTCGATAATATCACTGAACAATGGCCCATACACATTCACCCAAATCCCTGAAGCACTGGGGTCAATTTATATACGTTTAATTCCTTTACCTCTTAAAATTCATGTGTGACATCACTAAATACTTATCTAACTTAAACATCGACTTTCCTTCTACTTGGCCGATGAACCAATTATTTGAATACTTGATGGTAATGATAATACTATCTAACCAACTGTTCAATCAGCTAAATAATCACAAACTCTCAGTTAGGTTAATAAAGTTTTATCTCAAATGTATGCAAATGCTCATATAGTCACAAATGCAAACAATGAAATTCACCAAAGGGAGAGAAAACATCTATTAAATGCAAGCAGAGTAAAACTTCGTCATTCAACATACTATAACACATGAAGAGTGGATAGATTAAGAGACATCAGTATCAGCATAAATAATGCAAAAACAATATATATAATGACAGAGTGGCTAGGTGAAGAAACAAAAGGTTCATGGATAAAATACATTTGCAAATGGTTATGCAAAGTACGAGTCAGGGTACTAATACAAACCTAAAGAAATCTGTAGAAAACCACCCATCTGGCCAAAGTGATGGTGTGGGTTCCCTGAAATAGAGTCAGAGAACAAAGATTATAGGAGCAGGACAGGACAGGAACAGCTAGGCTTCTCTGCAAACCGACGATCAGCGACGCATCCACCCTTTTTCTCTATCTCCCCGCAAGCCCAAACCACACCCCTAAAGGCACCCCAGTTATACCCTAAAACCTACATGTCCGTCCCACATCCGTTGAAACATTTCACATAACTCGACAGATGATTGGGGAGTTTAGGAGGTGGCTCTGTCACACCACGGTGACTTCATTTTAACTTAGGGCATATTAATTGTTCTACTCCCATTCTCACAAATTCATAATTGTTCAGTTCACACGATTTAATACATGTTTCAATTGCACACAAATGTAAGCAATGTCCGCGGAAGGAGTCGTCTTGTCCCTCGGTCAGTCACATCCCTTGGCAGACGATCATCACATTGGCCTTCAACCCATGTTGTTTCTTTGCAGCACTTAGCACACCTGGCTGCTCTGTCATGACCATTTCGACTTGATTCCAACCCCTCCTGTATTCGGCTAAGTTAGGGAAAATTACGTTTCATCCAGCCCACTACAGCAAATGGAATATAGACATTCATTAATTATATGATAATGTACTTTTCACTGTGTACCACCCACCTTTGCACTGTTACCTATTAATGTTTACTAGCATTAAGCTTTAAGCAAAAGCGGCATTATTTATTATTTCAAAGCAAGATGCAACATGCAAATTACGAAATGCACATGCGGCCTAGTCATGCGTTATTTCTCGTTTCTTTCAAAACACACTGCAAATACGGTTTTAGTTCCTTCATGTATTATGTCATGTTAGTGCATGCATACGCAAAGCGTTTTCCCTTGTGTTTATGTTTGGTGCACGTTAGTTTTCTATTGCTACTTACTGTTAGTACATATTATGGGGGTGTCAATTCGAGAAGGTTTATTTTTTTGCAAAATGCTGCTCCATCACTTGTACCAGCGCTGCCATTGCAGCAAAACATGTAAATCTATATTCATAATTACCATAATGATAATAACATGTTTTTATAGGACGCTTCATACCTCTATATTTTCTCTTTCTGAGCACTGTAAATAACATATGGTAGCGTTACAAGGTATAAGGATGCCCCATTTATCAACCTCAGAAAGATGAATGACCGAGTTATCCTCTTTGGGATTCCAACTCATGACCTGAATGTCACTTCATATGTAGGTGGCGTGTCTTTAACTTGCGGGTGACATCTGATTAGGGATGCAGATGTTACAGTAAGTAAATCAATATGACCTCTGACCAAAGACAAACTTTTCCTGTGCTAGTTTTACGTTACTGATGTGAGGAAAAAGCACTGGATCTTAAAGCAGTACGAACTGTGTTGTGGGTTGTACTCTCGGTCAGGCACCAAGCAATAAATGTATGCACCCCATCATCCATATGACTCCAGTAGTAGCTACTGTATGCAAATGTGGACCTACTTTACCAAATATGACTTGTATAAATCTAGGGTTCAATGTACAGTATTGAATGTGAGAAAATATAGATTATCACACACTGTCAAGATCTATTAAACGCCACATAAATCTAAACCTCCAGTTTCTTCAGGGGCACTGCTGACCCTCATACTAATAATTACATATTTCCACGGTCCGGCTTAGCCTGTTCCGTCCACAGCAGAAGTTAATTCATTCCTGTCTATGGATACAGTGTCACTTAGCTTGAACTTGAAACTGAGGTTGGATTGTCACCAGAGGTGAACTGTACAGTGATGTAATGTCTACAGTGATTCAAGACCTCTTGGTACCTGCTCCCGCATTTCTAATGAGGGAAAAGATATCCCAAAGAGACCGTAGAATCTTTCATGCATGGGGAAGGGGCCATGCTCCAAGAGTTTGCCATAAAATCTGCCATGTTGTCAGGCCAGTATTCTGTAATCTCAGTTGGAGCCAGCCCGCTTGTCTGGAGGTGCCAGAGAGGGTTTCTAATATAAAAGGACGTTTGCCTTATCCACAGTATGCTACCTTCTGGGTGGATTAAACCCTGACGTTCAGGAGGCCTCCTCTGGTTCTTCCATGCTCCCTGTCATTATCTGAACCCTCACTTCTGCTGTTGCTAGGGGAACTGTCATTGCAACGAGTCTGGATGCTTGAGGGAGGCACTGATCATTATGCTGGTGTTGAAGGAGCTGCTGGCTCAACACAACGCATTGGTGTCTGGTTAGTGACTAGGGTTTGGGTTAATTGTGACTGTACCATCTGTACATCACTGTTTGTTTGGTACTTGGGTTTCAATCTAGTTCTAGAACCGCAGTGCATTCCAAGCCTCAAAGTGAGATGACCACTATTTTGGTAGTGTGGTCTTTTATGCAGCATAACACGCCCGCTCTCTCTCTGCCTGTGAGAGCTGATGCAATTCAGACTTACTAGAGCAATGGTAACGGCTGGACAGGTTGATCATAGGTGGATAAAAGCAGGTAGTTTGAGCAGGTTGTCGCACTATCCAGCTTTGCTATTTTGGTACATGAACTGGTCAGAACTGAGCACTGAAAGGCAGCTCAGGCACTGTATTATGAATGAGAATTTTTAGCTCAAGTCATTTCTCAGTTTGATTTCTTTTGCTGGACTCGCACTTCATCACAGGTCATTGCCGTGTGTGTATATCAACTACATACTGACATTGACAAATCGACTACATATTGATATTTCAGAACCACCTGAGCTCTTTCGGAACCTGTTTAAACCACCCATTTCATTGAACACTTGTCTGGATGCTGTGGAGTGATAAGCAGATTGATTGCTGGTCAGAAGATCACCTTCAATGCCAGATTGCATGTGTTCTTTTATCAAGGTTTGTACCATTTGACAATGAGGCATAGCATTTAGAGAAACTAACATAGTTGTGGAGTCCAAAAAATAGATAAGATTATGAGCAAGTGCATGGGCCTATTGATGCTATGATGTTTTTACGATTTTAGCAATTTGCAAACATCACACAAATTTGGTTCATACACTGACTTGTACAATATTAATTTTAGATAAGGTTCATTTTTATCAAGAGCTTATTGGTAGAAAAGAGCCCCATCTAAAGATAAGGCACTGGTTATGATTTAATCCATGGTATCCTCAACGGTTACATGCTCAACGGAAGAGGTGACCAAGCATGGGTCAGGCAGGGATAGCCCAAGAGCACAGTTGGAACAAGATGGGTGTTAGGCATCTGCGTCTAGGTGCATATGACGTGTCACATATGTTTCTACGGTGTCCTAAATGCATGGTCAGATAGGGCATTTTATCAAGCTATGAAAGTATTATTATGATGAATAAATTCATAAATGGGTGGAGAACCTGAACCATCTTGTTTTAGCAATTACAAACGATGAGGGAGCATGCCATATTATTTAGGAAAGGAAAATCTAATGCCAGGCTCACTTGTCACAATTACTTAAAATTGTTTTGAAAAGAAGAGATGCAAAATTGTGATTTGATTTTTGACCAGACATATATCAAAGCAACTATATGGGCCTGGAGAGCTGTTTCATGCCAGATAAAGATTTAGATATATTGGGGTGGTGGCATGAGAAAGTGCCTAAAATGAAGCTGGACACATATGCTGGTCCTGAGGAGTTTGAAGTTGATAACAAGGACGAATTACAAAGTGCAAGAATGTTTTAAAGATGGTTTGGGCAAACAGGGATTTCCATCACTGTATCAATACCCTTGTGTTTTATTGTGGCTGTGTTGCTGAGCATAACTGTGCATAACATACAGTGCTGAACATCCTTAAGAGTCCGACTGAATTTGTATGCTAGGTAATGTGTATGCGTTTGGAAGATACTGGAATATTAGAGTGGTTTTATATAGGGGGATCAAGTGACAATACAGAATCTAACGTCTTTTGTCAGAGATGTGCCACCCCCTGGTTTTATGTGTTTTCTATTTTAAGTTTTTGCTGCCTTCTGCTGTGAAAACGGCCAGTAAACATTTTGCTGAACATTCTCGGAATGTATTGAGACAGTAAAGCTTCAATTGTGTTAATTCAGAAAAACTGTGCAGCCCTATAGAATCAATTTCTGACAATCCTAATCACTACTGATGTGAGTGCGTATAGTCTTGGTGCTGTTCTGGTTGTAAAGAGCAACCACATCAGTTACCAGGATCCACTGAACTATTAGGTGATAGAGCCCTAAGCTTTAGCCTGTACTTAGGCCGTTGAATATTGATTCATAGAATTTCACCACAGAGGAGTTAGGAGTTGGTCTACTAACACATGAAGGGTGAATGGGGGCATTTAACCCTCCATCAACTGCCAAATTCCTTGGAGCCTTTGTGGACGATTCCACAAGGAGTGTGAATGTATACCTAGAATCAGTCTCAACACAAGCATTCAGACTGAAATCCGCAGCAGTAGTAAGCAAATATTTCCAACATAATTGCTGTTCATACTGAGATTCCTCAGATCAAAACTGCTGTTCTGTACCAGCAACTTTCACATCAGGCCCACTATTTAACCATATCCCATCACCATTCTGTGTGGACGCTCTCCTTGCAGATGAGGTTATGCTCTGCACATTGTGCAAACTAAGACAAACAAGTACTAGACTCTTTCAGAGAACCAAATCACTTAGCTTCACCCCCTCATGACTGTCCCCTTTTGAAATATCATGGTGTTGCTCATAATAGCACAACTTTTTCCAGGTCATGCCTTTAATCTGTAATTTATTAATAATCCACTACCACACCGATTTAACCACCTGTACATCAATACAGGACACAATTCTGAAAAATTTAGATGGCGCCCTCAATGTGTTAATGCTGAAATCTGTTGAGCCGAACCAGAAATAGTTCAATATAATGAAAACATGAATTGGACAGCTTGGTTTCTCAGCACACCAGATGATATTTCCCATTGCACACACTTCTTCGGAGCCCGGTTTATTCTCTTGGCTTGACCTTTAGCTTGAGGATACTACTAAAGCATATTTTCAAGACAAATTCTATTTTCATGTACATACCTGGGCCACCAGAATCTTTTTCTAAATCTAATCTTCAGCCAACTCATACCTAAATGCCCTCTGTGGGCTACAATTCTTTCTCTGTATTGATTTTACTAAGAGACACCATGTTACCAATCTTTCCCAGCAGAAAATACTCAGAATATGCCCTCGTTTACATTTCAACATATATATTACAACATTAACTCTATGGTTTTTTTTGGAATGGCCATTGCCGGGGTTTGTCTCCAACACACATTAGAGGGGAACTTACTGTGCTGTTTTGGACTGGACTTATTCCCCTGAAATATGTATGCTTCTGTTTGGATGGATAAAGAGTTGTCTGTCCAGGTGTCTAGTGTTGCTAATGCAGGATTTTTCCAACTGAGGAAGGTGAGGATTTCCTAATATTATGTTTTCTACATTGATTCCAGGCTGTATTGGCTATTATAGATTTTTTGAAGGACTATGGAGTTGGTGCTTATGCATGGTTGTGAAGTACCTTTCAAAAAGGCTTCAGAGTTTGCAAAATGCAGGAGAAAGCTTATGTCTGGATCTTCATAAGTGAAGGCATTTTATCCCTGAGCTTACTACTTTATTGGCTCCCCAGTAGGAAGCTTATCCTTTTTAAGGCAGTTTGTACTGTATATTGAGAGATTTATAGGAATCTTCCTGGGGTTTTTTCACTGTGAAGCTCAGACCTTGCATACCACAGATGACATTGCGCCTGGCCAGTCATCCTCTAGTTGCTATACCCCAGAACTGAGAGCTATAGAAGTTCATGGAATGTTCTGGAAAAAAAGCGGAAGTCGAGGCAGTCAAAATGGAAGAAGCTGTGCTTCTATGTGTACTGAGTAGTTTCCCTGCACCAAAAACGGCTCAGTAGATATAAAACCAGCATTTTAGACCTATATAAAGTAGGATAGCATATGCCACGATTATCAGACCATCACACTTTTAATTCACACTACTAAATATTTTGAGGTCAGGTCTCTTTGCATTAAAGCTTTCAGCCTAAAGAGACCAAATGAAGCCCGAACTACATAGTGTTTTTTATTTTTATTTTATATTTTAAAAGTAGAAGAATCAAAGTAACACCCAAACCTTTTTAGGTCTCGGCTGGCGTAAGCAGCGCGCATGCGCTGCTCTCGTCATTCTAGGGCTTCTTGGAATCAATACGGATTCTGAAGCCGTGTCCCATCTCCGCCTTCAGCTTTCATTCGTGCGCGTTGTTTGGCGTCATTATTTATGCCAAAGGCAGTGCAATGATTGCACCAAAGGCATGTCAATCCCTCCTTGTTGCCACCCTTTCTCCTTTTAGCCACGCCCAGCGGGATTGGATCTCTCACTTGCGGCGTGATACTGTCTCCTTCATTAGCTGGGATGCACTCTTTCTTTTTCATTGTGAGCGCGGGACGCAGCTTGAGCACTTGAGTCTCTCCCCGCTGCACACTGTCGACAGCTTGAGCATGTGAGTCTCTATTTGGAGTCTCCTTACCCATGGGTGGGAGTGGTGGGGGGGATATAGACCCGGGATCTCTGAGGCAAAGGTCATGACGGAGAGCTAAGGGACAGAAGGCTTTTTGCATATGAATTCGGAATTGTTGATGTAGTTAATACCAGATGATTATTTAAATCCAGGTGACGTACTGCTTCTTGGATTTGGGAAAACAAACCATTTGCTTGTGGGAATTCATTCATCCCCACCCCCTTTCCCTCGGGGCGTTGTTGTCGTCCAACCGGCCTGTGACCTCTTTCGACCAGGGACGTAAGGCAAGCCTCTGCCGGCCGAGTGGGGAGGGGACTGCAGCCCTTCAATGGCCCCCAAACTTCAGGGGGGCCCGTTCAGCCTAAGGCCACTCAATGTAAATCTATGAGATCTGGGAGACTCGGGTGCCCCATCCTTTCATTTTGCATCATTTCCCCTTATGCTACTGCTTTCGAAAATACATCATCAGACGTATCACATCTCCTAAATGGCAATCTTTGTGTCGGTTACCCTTTGTTTATGCAAGATCGAAAAATTTTAATAAAAAGTAAAAGTCCAGGATATAGAAAATGTATTTAAAGTAAAAAATTAGACAAAGGGGGACGTGACGGGAATGTGTAAGGTTGTGAAAATATTAGCACAAAATAACAAATTTCCTTCTGTTGTAACGTGCGCATGTGTTAGAGCCAAAATTGTTGTACTTTGAATTACATCTTGAGTTTGTTTAATCTTCATATTATATCAATAGTTGGGAGGTTTGGGAAATAAGTGTTTTTTATTTTACAATATTTAGGCGTTTAAGAGTTGAAAACGGTGGGGCTAGAGACAGGGGCGGCTGGTGACATTTGAAGGTGGTGGGGCGTGGAGGTCTGTCCGAGTTGAGTGCCCGGTGGTGGGAGAGGGGGGTAGGGGCTCGAGAGGGTTCAACTGACTTCTGCCAAACAGTAACAATGCCTGATGCCTCCTTTGGGCAGCCAAAGCTCAACTCCGCCCGCACACAAATTCATAAATTAAACCACTCAAGCCACATTCGGTAATTTCTGAAAGTACTGTACATGCGCGCTACTCTAAGACTTCTACACTGCAGTCACCACCACAGTCGATCTTTCACATTTGTACCTCCTCTCAAAACTCGAATTAAAGCCTGGCTAGCGCGAGAATGTAATAGCGCAGAGGAAGTAAATCATGAAAATGAATCTGATAATTTAATGAGAGAAGAGGGCATGCTTGGCATTTAGGCTGTATTTTCCCCCATGCAGGCATGCCACCACAGCGTTTAGACAAAGGCAGTTTTACAGAGTAATTCATATTTCCTTATTACTTGGATAGTATCATAGTATTAAAATGTCTCTTTATCAATGTGTCACTGCGGACTTCCATAAAAAACAAGAAACAGTTTCTATTCCCATGATGAGGAGCACGCCGTCGCTGATTGCATTGTGAAGCCAATCCAGGCAGGGAGGGAAGCCTGGAACGCGCGCGCTTTTTGCCAAGTGACAACTCGTCAATTGATTATTATATAGGTAGCCCAGAAAATAAAGAAAGCAGACTTACTCCAGCTGAGCTGAATTATGGATCGCCATTCCCCAAGGTTCGAGGATGACTGCGTGTGAGAGGCTGGAGGGCGAGAGTGTTCTGCAGTGCTCTGCAGTGACTGTGGCCGGTGCCGGTGTCCGTAATGAGCAATGCACAAGCTCCCGCCTCCCACTGTCCAATCAGGAGGCCTGGGACTAGCGCGAAGGCAAGGGGAGTGCTCCTGTTGTTGCCACCCACTGCCCTGCCCCTTGCCAATGGCGCGCTGCTGAAGATGCCTGGGGCGCAGCATAGGCGCCCCATTTGAAAGCAGGCATTTTCCGCTTTCTTTAGCCACGCCCTTCATGATGGCATCACTCTTTCCGCATGTGCTTCCAGGGCGAGAAATATTCCTCGCCCCGGTCAGCACATGCGCAGGAGGTCTCTGACCTGCCGTGACCTCGTTGTTGTCCCTTGAAGAAAACAAAGCAGAGTCAGACCGAATTTAATTTGTGATCGACACACTGGGCAGTGAGCACTTCATTTGAGGCTGCTGCACTGCGTGTGGTGTCTCTCTTGTCTTCCTCCCCGATCCTCGTCCCGAGGCTAGTGGGGCAACGCCCCATTCGCCCCTATGCACCAGCCGCCACTGGCTAGAGATGAAAGAGGGCTCATGGAAAACCGTGTCGAACGATGTTGTTATACAATGGACATAAGGTTTGTGTTATGATCTCTGTAGAAAGACACCTGGAGCCAGTATGTATTAGCAGTCTTCTTTATTCATCTTCCAGTTCAGGTTACAACTGTCTCTACTCCAGCCAGCCTAGTGTGGTACCAGCCCCACCAGGAGCAGCCTCCCTAGCTGCTCAGCCCATCTTCAACTGCCAACACTCATCCACTCAGACACCCAGGCATTCCATGCATCACAGGCACACCAACATTCTATGACCATCTCACGCTCTGGCTGAGCAGCTAGTGGCAGCAGGGCTGGACTACATGTTATACAATTAAGTAGGGTATAACATTATCCCTTTTTCTCCAAAGAAAATGAAACAAGAAAGTGATAAAACATCAAGCAAGAACTATCAACAAGAAAAATGAATAATGGTACAAATCTCACAGATGCAGACATAAGATAAAACATCGCAGGAGAAAGAACCATTAAAGCAAGAAAAGACGGACAAGATACATACTTTTGAACAGTAATATCTCCCATCCCTCCCTAAAAAGAGATTATAAAGAATTTTGAAGCAAGCTTAGCATTACCAGACATACATTTGAAGCATTTTTTTTATCAAACACTGTGACGTATGCACTACAACGCAAAGGGTAAAAGACCCCACAAAACCAATGCCCAAAAGCATAACCTAGAGTAGCGCTAAGGTAGCATGCTCTGCAACTACAATCCCCAAGAGAAAGGGAAACAAACATGAATATGGGTCGTCACCCAAAAACGCCCGTGAAGGGATGTACATTAGTACTGCACGCAACTATTTATGGACTAAGCCATAACCCAACCCAGTGTGAGGGTTAACCTAGGTACTCCAAACCCCTTGTAGAGGTTACATACCCCCATGTAGGAGTAACCAAACATAAATATTTATGGACTAAGCCATAACCCAACCCAGTGTGAGGGTTAACCTAGGTACTCCAGACCCCTTGTAGAGGTTACATACCCCCATGTAGGAGTAAACCAAACATAAATACGAAAAGAGCGCTAACCTAGGTACAATGTAAATATAGGAACTAACCCATGGTCCAACCCCATTGTAGAGGTTACATACCCCCATGTAGGAGTAACAAAACAGAAATGCGAAAAGAGCTCCAAACCCCCTTGTGGACGTTACTTACCCCCCTGTAGGAGTAACAAACATAACTGAGCAAAAGGGCTATTAGCCCCAACCTTCCCTCGTGTATGGGAACAATGTGATGACCACCCACAGGAAAAAATCACTGTAAAATAGAAGACCCATCCTGAAACTGTAAACCTGTGGCATCACGACTTTTTTTTTCCTGTTACAATACTAACAATTAAAACCATTCCGTTAACTGTAGAGCAGTAGTGCACTGTGCCCCACGCCGGTGAGCGATATCTCACCCGAGTTGTGAGAAGTCTGGACTTTCCCTGCAAAGGAATTCACCATCGAACTAGAACGCTCCGACATACATGAAACGGAGGACTACACTCTGAGGTTGTCCAGACGGCGACATAATGACTTATTACAACACTGTATACATGAATACAAGTAAGCAGTAATACTCCACACTGTAACCTAAATTACTTGAGCATGTTTTCTTTTCCGAAAAACAAAATACTACAAATTCCTTAACGCAGACTCAAAATAGTCTTCTCAGAATACAACTAGTCAAAACCACAGTCTTGCAGAGCTTCTCGTACCTCTTGTCCTTTATACTTTGAACATGCCAAAGTCACAACTGGAAGCCGCCACCCGTCTCGTTAATTTACCAAACCTTACCTCCACATAACGATACCAAGGCAAGGCACAACGGGGTCTATTGTAGCACTTATGCTGACCGCTTGCATAACGAAATAACAACCGGTGTTACGAGTCTCCGGCGTCCACAGGGTTCAATTTACCAAAGAAACTTGACACATGAAGAAGGATAGAGAAGACCTATAGTCGATCATGCTTCCTCTCCATAAGATTTTGGTCATTGACGCTCCGCTTCTTCAAACTTTATTGGAGTGCACACAAAAAAAACACATGCGTGGTTGGCAAAGTGCGTCCGTAGATGACTGAAATGCTTGTATGGGGAATAGACCACTGCCACCAAACACAAGATGGCTGCACGTAATCACACGTCCCGCCGGATGGCTCACGGCACGTCAAGGCTGGGAAGTGTCCAGAGACGAAAGAACAGCGGGATGGCCAAAACGTCACCGAAGTTCCACTGGAGCCTCGTGCAATGCCTAACAAAGGTGAGTAGCACGAGCCGAAACTTTAAAAATTTGAACTAGAGGAGAGCGGTTGAACTGGCCAAAGACGGGGTGGCATGACCAAAACAAATAAATGTTAACTCAAACCCCCACACCCAAATATGGAAAACCGATGGCCGGGGAACCTCTCTCCACCACACGGCCTCAATGCAAGACCGCACATGTTAAGCGCATCATCCACAAAAATGAACACTGCTGAACTTGTGAAAAACCCAATGTGAGGGGATCACTGCGCCCACGTAGACATGAACCATGGCATATTCCCTGTAGCTCCCAGAAATAGAGGTTGTCTATCGATTCCTTAAGCAGCATCTTCCCAAAGTAGCACGTAGTTAAAGTTGCTGTCATCCTTTCTCCAGGCTTAGTCAGATTGTGACTACTTAAAAACAGTGTGCTTTATTTAGAGCGATGTGGGTGGAACACCTACAACTGGTTGAAGTGAGAACTTCCCCTCCAACTCACAAAATCCTTTCAGCTGAAAACGTTGTAGCAAAAAGCGTTGTGGCTGAAACTACTCTTCCAACACACTATAGTCCATTAGAAAATGATGTGGCTGGAACACCAGATGCAGTCGTAGTTGAACTACTCCTCCAACTCACTGTAATCCTTTATGTGGCACACATTGTGGCTGGAACACCAGATGCGGCTGTAGCTTAGCTACTCCTCCAACTCATTGTAGTCCTTTATGTGGCACACGTTGTGGCTGGAACACCAGATGCGGCTGTAGCTTAGCTACTACTCCAACTCACTGTAGTCCTTGTGCTTTAGGTGGCTGTAGTATTCCCAGGCTGTAGTGTCCTTTGGTGATGACACTGCTCTGTGGGCTGTCCATTGGTAAGGACACTGGTGGGGCTGGAGCTGGCTTGCCTGGGAATTCTTACTTTGTAGATGTAGTAGCTTGTAGCTTGTAGGATCTCTTGGTTTCTCTTTTTTTTTTCCTTTGTAGTTCCTTTGTTTCAGTGGTTCACCAAGAGTCTCTAGGGTTCAAGTCCGCTCGTCGCCAAAATGAATGTTATGATCTCTGTAGAAAGACACCTGGAGCCAGTATGTATTATCAGTCTTCTTTATTCATCTTCCAGTTCAGGTTACAACTGTCTCTACTCCAGCCAGCCTAGTGTGGTACCAGCCCCACCAGGTGCAGCCTCCCTAGCTGCTCAGCCCATCTTCAACTACCAACACTCATCCACTCAGACACCCAGGCATTCCATGCATCACAGGCACACCAACATTCTATGACCATCTCACGCTCTGGCTGAGCAGCTAGTGGCAGCAGGGCTGGACTACATGTTATACAATTAAGTAGGGTATAACAGTTTGACTGCTATGTACTCTGGTATTATAACCACAAATAAGTACATAATCTTGTACTTCATTCGTCTGCCTTTCTGTGCTCCAGCAATGTTTCTTAAAAGGCACGTGCATCGATCTGTAGAAGATGAAATGCAGAGCTGCCCATGCAAACTGCAAGTTGCACACAGCTATATCCTCTGCATGTTCAACCCACGCAGCTGTTCACAGTTACTAACCGATTGCTCTGGTTTGTCTCTTTTGTATGAGCTACATCAAGCCCTGGCGTTTGTTGAAAGGGGAGGGTAGCTTTTGTGTAAGTGCGTGTGAGAACTGCAGAGGGTGAAATCCCATCATAAGGCTATGTGGACGGCTCACTCCAGCCTGGCTTTCTTCATTTTATCGTGATCTCATGCCAAATCAAAACAAAACTGCGAGTCCCAGAATGCAAAGCGCTGTTGGCTCAAAAATGGCATGGAGGTGGAAGACGTCACACAGGATATTCCGCCGCTTTCCAGGCATGTGCACATAAGACCCTCGCGCCCGAAATACCAACGGGATCCTAACTAGAATTATTTAGCATTAAGTTTTAGGTCACCAAAAAAAGATAAACATCCGGCTCTATTACCCACAACTTACCGCCATCTGTAGTCAAGAATTTACACACTTCTTTGGACTGCTCTTTCTTTCAAGTGTGGCTCTCACAGAGGGTTCCCTGTTTGAATAAGCATTATAAATGCAATATATCTCACCTTCTATTAAGTAAAAGCCATTTGCTTTGCTATACAATACCAATAGCAAAGCAAATGACTTTAACTTAATCAAAGGCGAGACCTATTGCATTTTCAATGCTTGTTTAATTTGTTTTTCAAAAAATTCAATGTTTGATGGCTCGCAGGGTTGAATTAACCATTAAGCAAAATAAGCACTTGCTTAGGGTATCAAGGTAAGGGGGCACCACAGAAATTTTCCATTGCCGGATTTACGTTGATCCATATGCAAATCTGCAAATGGTGCAGTTGAGCCTATATATAAAGTGGAAGTATACAAAAAAATGTTTCCATCTTCCACGAAGTTCTGTGTTATTACGAAAAATGAAAGTTTTGTATTTTTATATTTTTAATTAGATATATATGGGGGCACCACAATCTTTTAAGTGCTTGGGGCCTCTAAAGGTTTTGATTCGGCCCTGGCGACAGGTCATTACTTTGGAGACAAATGGAATGAGGTTTCCGTTTCTCTAATGAAGGATTTGATGTCGAAGTTAACCCTAACACCTATTTTAACCATTGTATGTCCCACAGTATAATCCACCGTATCTTCCAGTCAATGTATGTTTTCACAATGTGATTTCTACGTCTGGTTTTCTACCTCTAGCAGCTGAGAATGAACCCTTGGCAGCCGCCATCGCTCTTCCGCTTGTTAATCTCAGACACATCTCAAGTGGTAGAGCGCATTTCCCGGAGGCTGGTGAAATGTGGGCTGCAGTGTCATTTGAGCTGTTAATTTTCTGCTCATTAGGAAAAGAAGGCTAATGGAATAGAAAGTAGTTTGTGTATAACTAAGCTTAGTAAATCTCTGTGCAGTTATTAGGATTTTGAATCTGAAAGCTTGGTCTCTCCGAGGAAAATAATGTCTACTTGGTTTTGCTTTTCTAAGGAAACTATTCCTTTGCAAAGTGATTTGCAGAAATCAAATTCGAAGACCATAAAAGTATTTTCGAGGCTGGAGTGACATTCTCATCATCACCCCTAATGCGGCGCCTCTCCACATCTTAGACACTGGACCACATCAAATGCCTTCCTCATCTTTAGTACTCCTTTAAGGATCAGTCCGTTTCATTCCTTTTGTAGGGTTTTTGCAGGCTTTATAGTGCAGGGAAGTGAGTTACCACTCCGTCGACGTGCAATCTACTCCACAACACCATCCCATGAGTGTGGCAAAGTGGTCTTTGTGTGCGCGTACATGCATAGCCAATGTCCTCCTTTGGAAGAAACTGTGCGCCCCCGTTGTAGTATCTCAGGGTCTAAAACAAAGGAAGTACTGCGACCCTCACAATCGGCAACAACAGAAATGCAAGTATGGGCCTCCTGAAAACTGATTAAAACGAAAGCTGAGGCGCATCAGAGCAGCAGGTAGGCAACAGTTAAACTATCAGCCCTTGAATTGTGCTGCACGTTGCCAAAAATGCAGACTAAAAATGGATTAAAATTAGCAATAAGCTCAGTTCAAACACAATAAGATGATGGGCGGAGCGCAGAAACTTTTCAGACACTCACTCCCAGTCACTACGAGATCTGGGTTGAATTGATCATCATTCTTTTGCTCACTTAGCCAGTCCAGTCCAGCCCAGCAATATGCATATCAGCCTTAACCCTGTTCCTCATGGAAACAATCCAGCCCGAACTGCCAAGCCAGGTCTTCCCTACACTGGAAACAAGCATCATGGGACTGGTTTCGGGGCAACACCCCTCGTCATCCAGGCTAGCTTAAATCCAGTGGCAAAGTGAGCAAGGGACCCACGTCCGCTCATACCCTGCCAACTTAGGGCGTACAAAGCAAACACGAGGAGATGATGGACAGAGTGCTGAAACTTTTCAGACACTCACCCCCCAGTCACCATTAGATCTGGGTTGAATCCATTATTGTTCTTTAGCTCACTTCGCCACCCCAATTCAGACCCAGCCATATCCGGTCCCAGGATGCTTCTTTCCGGTCCAGGGAAGACCTGGCTTGGGAGTTCGGGCTGGACTGTTCCCACGAGGCACAGGGTCAAGACTGATTTGCATATGGCCATGTCTGAACTGGGGTGGCGAAATTAGCAAAATAAAGATGATAAATTCAACCCAGATCTAATAGTGATTGAGGGTGAGTGTCTGTAAAGTTTCAGCACTCGCGTCCATTATCTTATTGTGTTTGCAATAACCTCAGTTGGTCAGTTACTGCACATTGTTCACACCACACTGCATAGTTCTCGCTATATTCACATTGCATTCATATTCGCCTAACCTTGGACACTCTGTCAACGAAATACAAACAACAGTACCAGATGCATTCAAGGCTCATTGCACTTAAAGCAATATGCTGTGGTTTTTATGAAAGCACGGGCCTAATATCACATTCCGAATCCTAACTTGTTAATTGGACACCATTTCTAGATGAATGCGTGGCTTAGCCGGGTAGTCTTTTCTTTGTGTTTAGTTTCTCGGTGCAGTACTCTCTGAAGGCGTTTCAACAACAATAAGACTCTTTTATAGTCATAGTTTTTAAGCAGCAAGTGAGTGCAAGGTTGCTTTTAACTTCAGATTCTTTATTCATCCTCTTAGTTGTTCCAAACACTACAAAGTCTACCCCTTCTCGAAAATAATCACGAAAGACTGCTCCCTACTTTTTCAAGTCATAGAGCTTGCTTTCTAAAACTTCTGTAAAATCGTATTTTGGAGCTGCGGTAGTGATAACATGGCTTACTTGTTGTTTGCCCACTGTGTAGGCTTGCTGAATTGTTTGCACATCAGAACTTTAGGAAAAATGTCTTCCAAGGGCGGTTTCAGTAAAATGACAAATTGGAAAACGATTTGTGTCCAGTCTACCCGTTCACTTCATTTGCTTCAGAGCGCCCTCTGATCCGAAGCAATTTCTGCCTATTGTTAGCACCAAGAGAACCTGGGAGTCTTTTACCATGAGTTAAACCGGGCAGGTCATGCAAGGTCCTTTCTTGTTTGTTTCTACTCAAACTCGTGTAGAGCCACTGTGGTTTCTTTTGGTCCAGCACTTTCATTCAGCAGCTTCATCCCCTCCCACGACAGCCCCCAGTGACCCAAGTAAGCTCTGCTGTATGCACTAATATATTTGTGTCTGGTTTGTTTCTCTCTGACTGCTTCTGGAGGGTTAAAGGCACAGGGAGCCAGGCTTCACCACCTTAAGGGGATTGTGTGTTGAAAGCTATAGGCAGACGGTAGATAATCGTTTTGTATTGACAATGTGCTATCCTCCCAGGCAGAGCGGTGGGTATTTTCAGGAGCAGTTCATGAACAGTGAACAAAATGTATAATGTTAAACAAGTCAAGTGAGGTTAGAGGAGCGGAGCCTAGCTCTTAACTTTTCTTCCCCACCTTAGTGGGGAAGACAAGTGCATTGTTTACCTTATTTATTTAAGCCGATTCAGGAATATATGGGCTAAAAATAAATAAATTAATCTGTGTAGCCAGTGGAGTACCCGCATGTAAATAAGGTAAACAATGCAAAGGTTTAGCTTACCAGAGAGTTGCTCAAAAACAAATCTGTCAGAGGAGTTTCTCATCACATTAACAAAACTTAGTGCATCATCACCAGTCTTTGTCTCAGTTGGGAAATAGCCACGTTAGGCTGCTACTAGATGATGAGTGTGAGCAATTAAGTTTGCATTTATGTTGTGTAGAATAAAGATGGAGTGGGTTGTGGCCCTGAGTAATTACCAGTGGCTGAGATTAATTAAAGCATTCCATCCATCACTTTATTGCATGCTTCCGTGTGAAAGGGCAGCATGCTGTAACTCGTAGTGAAACCACCCAGTGCCTGAAGTGTCGTAACCCACTGCCCCATGATGCATGCTGCAATGACTAGAAAAAATGTGAATGACACAACAAAAGACTAATAGATGACGTCTGGCTCGCAAATGCCGATAAGTAACTGTTATACACATAACTGTAGAAAAATCTAAAGCTCTTGGCTAACACCAGACCTAATTAGTTTTGTCATTAGCTCTCAGCCTCTTGCCTATGTTAATGCTTTTTTGTAATATTTTTGTAAACATTTCTTTCAAACAGAGAGGCTTGAACAGACAGACAGACAGACAGAAAGACAGAGAGGGTTGCACAGATAGACAGATGCTTGCACAGATGGACAAACCGAGAGGCTTCCAAGGACATACATGCTTGCAAAGACAGAAATTATTGTACAAACAGAAAGGACGGCACAGAGGGAGAGCAGACCGAGAAGCTTGCACATACATACATGCTAGCACAGACAGACAGACAGAGGCTTAGTCAGACAGAAAGAAATGCTTGTACAGAGAGGCAGACAGGCAAAGGCTTGTGAAGATAGATAGACAGACGGAGGCTTACACAGACAGAGGCTTACGCAGACAGACAGACAAAGGCTTATGCAGACAGACAGCAGGGACTTGCACAGGCAGACAGAGGCTTGCACAGGCAGACAGAGGCTTGCACAGACAGACAAGGAGGCTTGCACAGAGAGACAGAATTGCAAATATAGAGTTGCAAGGTTGCAATGGTAGATAGACAAATAGAGTTGCAAAGTTAGATGGGCAGACACATAGCGTTGCAAAGGTAGATATATAGTTAGATAGATAGATAGACGGACAGATAGACTAGATAGATAGATAGATAGACTGGAATAAGCATAGATAAGCAGGACATACAGACTAAATTTGTTTACAAAGATAGCGACATACAAGATCACTTAAAGCAAACTATTACAGTACCCCTCAATTAAGATACATACCAGAGTAATATTTTATAAAAGTAGGAATTTGAGAAATAAAAGCAGTAGGCTGTAGTGGGTAGAAGCAAAATGTGAATGACACTCCAACAGACCAATGGATGAAGATGGGTGTCTGCTGAAAGCACTGTTAAATGAGTATATTACACATATATATATTTTTTATTAAAAGGTCTTGTCTAATACCAGGCAACCGTCACAAAAATGGCAGCCAAGTGTAAAGCAAAAAGAAAGCAAGGCCTAGGCTTGAATAAGAGGTCGGCTGTGTCTGAAAGGACACAAAAGCTGTGACCGCATATTGAAAAGCCTGAAGTAATTTACAAGTCTTGTATAAGCTCATTCCAGCGTTTGAGGCCAGGTATGCAAAAGACTCAACCAGCAGTTGAAAGTGTGGCATACGCGAGGAACAAGGTAGTCTTCAAGCATAACCGTAGGTCGGTGCAGGGTCACTAAATGATATTAAAAAACTGGGCCGTTCATGGGAAAGGCTCCTTGAGTTAGACAAATAGCCATAATTGTAGATCCTAGCTTTAACACATAAATAGGAGAGCCTATGTCTTGCTTTGTAAACACGAATGAATTTTATGAGACTCTTCACAAGTCTCACAGCCATATCCTGGATCCTCTGCAACTTTGACATTTTCTGATTTGGGAGCCTTAGGTAGATTGCATTGCAGTAATCTAAGTCGGGGAAAAACACACGATCCTACCATCTCCCCAAACTTGTCACCACGGATAAACGGGTCGACCTTCCTTAGGATTTTGAACTGAGCTATCTTTGGATCCCAGACTTACAAAACCTGATGTAAGCACAGCTTCCGATCGATTATCACCCCTAGATTCTTTGTATTCTCCACTGGAATAGGGTGCCAAGTTGCCACACCCGAAAATCAGAACACCAGTCTCACCCAATAGTTAATACTGACGTTTTATTACATTCAGTTTCACAAAGTTGCAAGACATACAGTGCTAGATTCCTGCCTTGCAGCCACATAACAGTCTAACAAAACTAGATGACTGCGGGTCGAGTTCAAGCAGCAGCGGTTTATCTTCTGCATAGGCGAGAGTTGCAAACCCGGATGAGCACATCAGACCCAAAGTGGCTGGATGTAAATATTAAACAGGAACCGAAACAAAGGGGCACACCCGCATGGCATAAAGTGTTACTGGAGGGCTTGGAAGGAAGTGATGTGGACTGCACTTTGCTAGAAAGGAATGAAGCAAACCACTGCAGGCCATGCAAAGCTATCCCAGAAGCATTGAGGCAGTTCAGAAAGAAATCATGGTTGACCTTGTTGAAAGCTACTGAAAGATCCAAACGTGGGCTTTCTCCACACCGTAGCTCATCCTGCCACGTAAGCATCTTATCCAGAATGGTCACTAGAACTGATTCCATGCTGTGCTTTGGGCGGGATCCTGCTTGCCCCTCATTCACAGGGCTTAGTTGCACATTATGAATGGACAGCCAGCATTCTAGGTGTTTTTCCGCAGTCTCAGCAGTGGCTCGAAGTTGAGTGACGTGCGTGATTTTTTCATGTCGGACAGGGCCAACCACTTTTTTCAGTAGTGCAGTAAGCAGCCCTTTCTTGAGGCCACGAGCCCCAGTCCTGCTGGCATTTGTGCTGGGGATGTGTGGAGTAGACGGAATTACAATGGGGTAGATAGGAAAGTGTGGTTAGGAAGTCTGAGGTGCAGTCTCCAATTGGTCTTTAGCAGGCACTCTATGCCGTGTACTGAACTTGGTTGTTGTTATTCTAATGCGTTTGATGCTGCATTGATTGGTTCTTGTGGGTGGCATATCTCTTATTAATTTCCTTGACAATACTGTATCCGGTTGATTAAATTCAGTATACTTTGGATGCTTCACTCTGTGCATGACCGTCTGCAAGGTGGCATGCTCTCTGTCCAGTCTGCATTGGGATGCCCTTTATTATATGCCTGTGGTTAATGAAAGCTCTCCCTGAAAACAAATGTTTTGAAAAGTTCCTCAAGTGCATGTTATTGATCTCCGCCCTCGATTTAACAATGGGAACAGTACCGAGTTGTGGGCCTTGGGCACTTCACAATCTAGCCTTGTATTCTATTATTTAAGAGAACGTTTGAGTAGGGAGTGGTGAGTTCTGTATCAGAGGTCCCTAGATGGTCTGTATTGTTGTATAAGATTATAAATGCATACATATCTTGTTTTTATATTGCACTTCTTATCACACTTTTGCTGTTTCTAGATGACGTAGATAACAAATATTTCTATTGCTCAATTTATACTATTCAATTTAATGACTTCAGAAGGACAAAAGGTTGACTTTGTCTTGCCTCATTCAAATTCATGACCTTCAGGTCACCATATTTGTCAGCAGAAATACTTCATCTCATAGAGTTAACCTGCCCATTAGATTCTAAAATTAATCTGGGACTTTGCTTCAATATGATTTCTACATGGTGCACTGTATTTTAAATTTGATTTTAGTTTTCACTGAACACCGTTAAGACTCATTCTGATGGGCCGTTTTGCTCTGGGAGAAATATATTTAAATTATTTTGGCAATAGGGGTGTAGACTAGTGTAGGAATGTGCCCATTTTTGACATGGTAAACCCTCACTTTTTGCCTGGTATTTGATGTGATTTCAACTGGCAGTGCGCTGGGCTCCTGCTAAACATGTCCCCAGTGCCAGATCTCTTTCCCAAAACTGTGCTATTGTTTCTCCCATTGGCGATACCTTTAATACCCCCGGTAAGTCCCTAGTAAATGGTACCTCTGATACCTAGGGCCTGTGGCACTAAAGAGGTTCCCGCAGGGCTGCAGCACGAATTGTGCAACCCTGAAGGACCCCTCACCAAGCTCATGCAAACTGCCACTGCAAACTGCGTGTCTAGGTGCAGACAAAAGTGAAAACACGGCATGACGTACATCCCTATGTGCCATGTCCCCAAACACTGCATGTAATGTTTGTAAGTCACCCCTACAACAGGCCTTATAGCCCTAAGGCAGGGCACCTTATATAACATGGGAGGGCATATTTGCATGAGCAGATATGCCCCTGTGCTGGTCAGTTCCATTACTGCCAGTACAAGTGGGGAAGCCATTTTAAAACATGTGCTGGACAATGGTGAAAATGAGTCCCCAAGCTACATGATGGCTTCACTGAAAAGAGGGATGTTTGGAATCAAACATCTCATATTAATAAAGCCACACCAATGCCAGTATCTCATTTAGTAATACATGCACCCAGAGGGCACCTTAGAGGTGCCCTCTGAAAACCTACCAGCCCCTGGAGCCGACTAACTGGCTTCCATCATCCCACCACCCGAGAAGAGTGTCAGACCTTCCAAGGGTGTGGGCCTTTGCCTTCGGGAGGCCAGAAACCAGGCCTGCTTGGGCAGGGGGTGTTTTCATCTCCTCCCACAGGATGACCTGCAGACTAACATTCAAAAGCCGGAGAGCTTCAAAGCACCTACCGCCTTTAGAATGTGAATGTGGCTTCTCTCACAGGAGAAGAAGCCTTCCCCTTTTGTACTGAGCCATTTGGCATCTGGACAGGCGGGAGAATTATCTAGTCAGATAGGCGTGTCCACCACCAGGCTATTGCCACCGGCTACGGGAAGAGGTGTGGTGCAGCGGTCAGGGCGACTTCGGAACACGGGGGCTCATGGTTCGATCTCCAGCGCCGGCGGCAGGCTAGCCCAGCAATTTGTGACTCTGGCAATAGCTTGCTTAATCTTCCCAACGGCCCCCGAGCACCGGGACACCTCTCTGGAGGCAGCTGTGCGCTTTACAAATGCTGGTATTTTATTTAATTTAATTTCAAGTAGAGGTGACTTTTCAAAGTTAGCCATATTGGTGAAGGGAAAATCAGGAATTCTGGGACAGTGTTATGACCACCTCCCCCAGTAAGTGGTCATATAGGGGGCATAGTGACCGCAAGGGTGGGTAGCTCATTGGCTACTACCCTACACTCCCCTAACGCACCTAAACTCAGTATTAAGGCGACGACCCCTGGTTCCAGAGAATCAGATCCTGATGACTAAAAGAAGAAGAAGGTACAAAGAGCCACGAAAAGCAAGAACTGTGGAAGAAGCAACTGACTTGGTGCCAACCTGTCTGCTGTTCCCGACGATTGCGCCAAAGTCGACTCATTCTGTAAGCTGCTGTGGCTCCAAAAGCCTGGGAGGACTGCCAGCACTTCTGCCAAGACTCTGGAACTCTGGTGGAGCAGCGGGACTGCTTCCCTGCATCCTGCAGGCACCCAAAGAGACCTGAAAGGTCTCTGGACTTACAAAATTCTACACCGGAAAGCACCACTGCACCTATGCCGCCTAGCCCAAGCTGAAGTGACCCAGCCCTCCCGAGACAAATTCCACCCTGGGCTTGTGCACTGTGGACTTACCATTGCCGCCTGCAGCGTGTCCCCAAGCATCGTGAGAGCGGAGTTCCCCTTGTGGTTGAGACCGACTGGCTTCCCATTCCAAGCCTGCAGCCTCTTTATGACCGGACCCATTCCCATAGGACAACATTGGGCACCCGAGGCTGAAAAGCACTTCTGCACCCGGTTGCCCCAGTGCCGCCCGAGGTGACCTGTTGGTGCTGCCTTGGACCTTGTCACATACTCACCTTAAGTCCAGGAGATTGGTCTCATAAGTCACTGTACTGTACCTGAATGCCATACTTCTCCCATAGGATAACATTGTAGCTCCTGAAAAATGCCCTTTGTGTCAACTTTTTAAATGCAAAAGTATTCCTCTTGAAAAACCTACTTACCTGATTGTATTGATTCTGGTGCCTAAACATATATAAAGATACGTGTTTTTTTATTTTTATAAATTGGTATGGATCTCCTTATCGAGTCGTGTGCATCATTTATTGTCTATTGTGTGTGTTGGCAGATGTCTAACACTCCTCTCTGATAAGCCTAAGTCTGCTCGACCACACTATCCCCTACAAGAGCACCTTGGGATTGCTAGAGCAAGCCCCTGTCCACCTGTAAGGGAATACCTCTTTACACTGTATACCTCTTTGGGATACCATATAAAGAACCGGCTTCCTACAGCTAGATTGCCGTACTCCTGCTAAACCCAAACCAGGACTTCTGCAACAAATGAAAAATAGATTAGCCAAGTTCACAGCTTGCAAATGCGAACTTGGCTGATCTATTTTATGTTTTTTTTTCTTCAATCTACAGGGAATAATTACATCCACCCCTGTTTTGCTCACAAAATCCCAAGCCACTCTTACAAACGTCTGATTGATATTTCATAGGTATCTGTGTCATTGCAGTGTCAAACATACAAAAGTATCATGGCTGTATGGGTTTCTTCAGAAATTATATCTTCCCTTATGTGAGGTAGAGCTGTATTCTTACATCAGAGGCTAGTTTGAGGATCATGTAGAAGATTATGGTATTCAGCATGATCCTAAAGTTGTCACAGGTTAATTTCCATATTCCGCAATCTTAGTAAGGCATGAGAAGTGAATACTGTCAGAACCCCTTTCAGAAGGCCAAGGGGCCCCTGGGGCTACTGGGGTCAACTGTGGTGGTTGAGGCCTTTTACTCCTGATGTCCCGGAGCCCAACCTATTATGAATCCTGAGCAACTGGACCAAGTACCTCTTCTGCACTTAACTCTCAGTGGTAGCTGTTGACAAGCTGTCAAAGGCTCCCTTTGGGGGAGGGGAGTATCAAGACAGGTTAGTGAATACGACTCATGACTCAAAGTGCACAACAGTGTTAATGATTCAATGTCAAGTCAATTACTTATTTTAAAATAAAAAGAAGTATTTCATTTCTAATTCTACACATTCAAAGCATTGTTACAACATAAATAAACAATAACACATTTCCCCTTGTGGTTGGGGCTCTAGTGTTTTGCTGGTAAATCCCTGTCCCATCCACTCTTAATGTGGTAGGGGGTACTCCCTATTCACCGGTGGCTGCATCCAGGGAATGCTCCCTAATAGGCCTTAACTCAAAAGTCCACTCCATTTCTTAGAAAGATAGTCAAAAATGTATTGGCGCAGCAGGGCCCTTATCAGTGAGTCCCCCAGGGTGTCCGATATGCCCATTACCAGTGTTATGCGCTCCAACAGCGAGGCACATTGGATGCCATTGCCTCGATTGGGTCCTAGTGATGTGGAGATGCACTCTGAGTCCTCCTCAGTTCACATGGGCAATTCAGGTGGAATTCTCGATGCCTCCTTGTGACCTACGGGCCACAAGACTTCACAGTTCTCATGCGACTGCCCGATCCTCACAGCAATCTTGATTTTGGTAGCCCCTCCTGGCATACGGGGTTGCTGCTACACTACCGGCCAAGGGGCCGTCCCTCGCTGCACGGTAGTCCGTACCACAGCGGCCCATCCTGGCAAACGGGGTCACTGCTAGGCTATGCACAGGCTTACGCCCTCAGTATCCAACAATAACTTCCACAGCGGCCATCTCCTGGCATACGGGAGTCACCGACTTGAATCTGCACATGGGCACTAACCCGATCAGTGCAGCAGCCTTTTTCTCACACCTCGCACCAGAAGTCTACTTGACTGGGCTACCAACTGGACTTCACTCCCTACAACGCGCTCTCCTTCTTCACAGTGCACACTAGTCTTGTCAAGTAGTCAAGCGCTGGTGCTCCAGTCCGTGCTCCAGAAGAGCAGGTGGTCTTGGTTTCCCTGGGTGATGTCCACTCATTCTACAGGGAGACTAACAGGTCGTGGCCCCCAGTCCTGGTCACAGGCAGAAGATTTGCCAAGCTTCTCCTCCTCACACAGACCGTCTGGCTGCTTGGCAGATGAGAAATTTGTGGGGTCTCAACCTCTCCTTCATAATGTCCATTTCCCAAATGTGATTTGAGGTCTGGGTCTCGTATTTAATCTCACCATCTGCACCATCTTTTGTGTCGCCCCACTGCAGCCCAGGACTAGTGAATTAGTGACCCTAGTGAATTAGTGACCCACTATGACAAATGTGTATATTATTTTGCAAATGACAGCACAAACGTGTTGACTGAATTATTTTGACTAAAACAAGTGACCAAAATTGTACTAGTGTCTTTAGGTAGATTAATATAAATCTCTGTCTTTTGGCACAGTGTTACAGGCCCTGCTTTGTTGTAGTTACGCTCAGAAGAGTAAAAAAAATGCAAACATTATCCAGACTCTTACCGCCTCTTGTGCTCATCTCAGACTTGCTTCTTCTATTTCTCATGTACTTCTCTGTTAGAGGCCTCCTTCCTTAATCGCGGATGTGTGCATGTCCAGCGCGACTAGAGTCAGAAAGCGTGCTCAAAGACAGATGGGATGGATCCTTGGGCACTCTCGTATTCCGCCCTTGTGCCTTAACACAGAACAGCAGCCCCCTACATCAGCAAATCACGAACATTTTCCTGGCGGGTATCGGGCTGTGAAGAAAACGCGTCATGAATTGAAGGCCGCAGCATTGATTAATTCAAGGCAACAGGCTATTTCACTGAATGTGGCCCTGCAGCCAGGATTAATACATCAGTTCTTCAGAAATAGAATTCAAGGGCATTGTGAGGAGGAACGCCTCACACCTAACACGCCACGAGAAAGACGTCACGCAACCCAAAAAATTTCAACAGACGAACGATCAGTATCATCAACATTTACCAGTGGCATCATTAACACTTAGCTAAACATCATTTGCCTTGAAAGAGAGCAGAAGAAAGAGAAAAGGAAAACCGGTTTCCTCCATAACCTTTAATATGACACGCAAGGCTGTATGGATGCAGCTTGGGAGGAACAGGATCCAAGACATCTTATTACGCTAAGCTGTACGCATCTATGTGTATATTTGCAAAGCCCGAGCGTAGTTCGAGAGCAGTGGGACACTTGGCAGGGGCATGGCCCCCCCACGAAGATAACTATCTTTGGGAGCAGGTCAAGGGTAGACTGTCAGGCCTGGGTTGGTGCTCCTATAAGAAGTGTGTTCAGCTTTTTCCTGAATTTCTGGATTGTACTGCTCAATAAAATTTGCTGAGTGCCACAATAAGCCTCGTTTGAGAACCTATCCCCTATTGTTTCTCCCTAGACCCGTGAAGCATAGAGAATAATATATGCAGGAGTTTATGGACAGCTGAGAGCCACAACATAATTTTGTGTTTTTTCCCAAAGAAATTAGGAAAACTATTGTAAACCTGTTTAAACTATTTTACTCCAGAAGCTCACATAGCTGAACATGGTTTAAATAATGCTGAAAAGAAGACTTGAGAAAGAAAGAAGAAAATGTTAATACTTTGGTATTACTGCAGGTGTATCCTTCTGTGTGCCAGCAGAATTGTTGTTATGTAGCACACAACAGATAGAATACATCACAGGCTCTCAAGAGTGAGAGGAATAAGAAGATGTTTGCAAACTCAATTCAGCTATATCATTGTTACGAAAGCTGATTACACTCAATTAACTGAGTTCTAGAATACCTTGTCCATCACAATTTGTTGTTTCTCAAAACGAAAAATTGCAAACATTGGACACAACGACAATGTAAAAGCAAGTAGTTCTTTCTGATGAATACTTCTAACTGCAGATTCCTCACCTTAGAATATCCCCTGGCACCAGGCTGGAACTGGAGAATTTTCATTGCAGTGATCCTACATGCGAAGGTGGCACCATGGAGCTCCACGCTGGTTCCATGGTGCCTGAGAAGTTACCAAACAGAACTTCACATTAGCACCACCCCTGCACGCTGACATCTGCTCCTTTCTTTCGGGCATCTTCCGAAATGTTCTGGTTTTCCAATAACTTCCCCACTTTAAATAGAGAGCTGGAGAATTTGACAGGACAGGATTCAAGCTATAGTTTGACACAACTCTGTGTCATCTAATAAGTGCGCTCTTATGCACCCAAAAGCTAGTTGAGACCAAGAGGCAAAAGCTTCATGCTGCTAAGCACAAAAAGAAGTCCGGCGCTTCACATATTTTCTCCTCCAAGTCACAGGCTTGGACTCTGTCACGGTCGCTCTGTCCCGATTGCTCTAGTTCCCCTAAAAGTCTTCTGGTAAATCCAAGTTCAAACACAAGAATAAAAAAGCAAACCAAGACTCAACCCCATTCTGCCACTCCAACTCCAAGGTGAAGGCTTGAGGATGTCAAGTTGCAGTCTGTCGAGGTCACTGATCACTAAGCCTATTCCTCAGTTTGTCCCAATGCACCAGAGTTCCTAAGGCCACCTTCAACCTTAAAGAGGCCATGTTGCAAATATTCAATGTGCCTTTGGTTCCTTCTGGTGCACCTTTGGGTCCCAGAGAACGCATGGGAATTCAGTGAGGTTACCGCTGGTGGATCACTCCAGGGTGCTGTCTGCCCCTTCAGACCCGTTACCGGGTCGATACTGACTCCGGTACCAACTTCTGCTTCGTCCACAATTTTGATGCTGGATCCTGCCACCCAACACCAGTGTCAGCGCCACCAGTGGTGCTGATCCTTATGTGGGAACCCGAACCAGCATTGGCCTGAGCTCGAATGATGTCATGCTACGAAATTACAAAAGCACTTACAACTTTACTCTAACCTTGTGCCTGTACCATATTGCTGCTATCAACAGAGGCTCCTTTATCTTTTTGGTTCAGTCTCTGACCCTCTACCAAACTAGGGTGTATAAGGATAATGATGAGGGGGAGTGGGGTTGCTTGTCCACCTCATTAAACTGATGATGCCATATACCTTGATTTATAGAATGCCACTGGACTTGACTCTTCTCCGGAGACAAAGCTCACTTTACCACATGGACCACCAGTGGAAGAGAGTGCTTCATTCAAAGCGGTCGTTTGGAGGGCAGCTGAAGTGCTAAAGTTACAGCTGCCTTCCAGTGAGACTAAAACAATTAGGCCTGCACCTGGCGACCTTAATTTTCTCACCAAGCACCCCACACCAGAGAACCTTATTTTGTTTGCCTCGGCCAGTAAAGTGAATCCTAACTCATTTCCTAGCACTCCTCTACATAGAGAATCTAAATGGATTGGCTGTTTTGGTAAACATATTTGGTCTGTAAGTGCAGTGTGTCTATTTGGCAAATATACCCATGCCCTTTGGGACACAGCCAATTAGAATTTGCTTTTAGGACCTCTTTGGCACAGACAATACATGATGGGCAAGACATGATCAAATATGTTATCTGTGCAATTTTGTATATCACAGAATGCCATGGCAGGGTCTTTAGCACCAGTGTGGTCCTTCATCGAGGTAAGAAATTGGGTTATTGGTTGAGAGGGATGGAAGCCTCCCTCAGGCAACAAGCGCAATCTTTGTCAGGCTTAAACACAAAAGTCACCAAATTAACATGTGCTTAACCCTGTGGTAGCTTGGCACAAACCAGTCAGGCTTAACTTAGAGGCACTGTGTAAAGTATTTACGCAGCACTCAAACAATAATAAAATGAAAACACAACACAAGAAAAACCAATTTAGAAACCTAGTGTAGATTTTAGTAAATAAAATGATACCAGAATGAAGAAAAAGGCAATCAGTAGCACCAGAAATTTTGAATTTCAAAGTTTTTAGTGAAAATAGAGGCAGAAGGCACCACTTGTAATTATCTGGTCACGCTAGTCCTAGAGAAAGTCACAAGTGCAGGCCGAATACATGACCAGGTTAGTCCAGCTGAAGAGTTACCTTCTCAAGTCTGGTGCAAAGTGTTCCGTTTGCGTTGCAGAGGGCCGTGAGAAGGAGGCTTTAGTTGCGAAGAGCAAGTTGAGCCTCGCAGGCGACTTTTGTTGTAGTGCGAAGAGCTACTCGTCACTGGAGCTCGAAGCGGTTCAGCTTCGCGAGCGGTCGCTCTCGGCGCGAAGTGCAGTACTTGCGTTGACAGTCTTTGTGGACAGTCACTGTAAGTGTGAAGAGAATGTCTTGATAGAGTTTTGTGTTGGTGGTCATCACCGGCAATAGAGTTTTGGCAAGAACAGGCACTTTTGTGAAGGCCTTATCTTCAGGATTTTCATCTTTTTCTTCAGAAGGAGGTTTCGCTGATGCCAGCTAAGGGTTCTAGGGAGGCACCTTTTGGGCACCAGGACTCACTCTAGCAGAGGTCAACAGCAGGGCTCAGACAGGACCAGGCAAGTCATTTGGTGCTGGTCAGTTTCAGAGAGACTTCTAGAAGCTTGTTGTGTCCCTGTATCTCACACAGGAGGTCAAACCACAGACCCTTGGAGTCACTCTGTGTAGCTTGGGATCAAGGCTCCATTCCTGCTTCAGGAGGCAAGGCAGTTGTCTTAGCAGCAAGGCAGCCCTTATTCTGAATCTTTCACAGGTCTAGGACTGTTCCGAGTAGAGGTTCTGAAGGTCCTGTTTTTATACCCCGTGCCAGATTTTGTGTGGGGGAATTCCCTGACATACCCCCGAAACTGGTTATAATCAGTTCTTGCCCTTTGCCTGAGTTTGGTTCCAAACTGTCAAGGGTGACAAAAGGCAGAGCAGGCCTGATGTCAGGTTTCGTTTTGGCAGGGCTGTTTGATATTTAATCAGGCCAGAAGACATCTTCTCCCCAGCCATCAGGTCAGTATGACACCTTCGCTCCCCACCTAAGCCTCCTTTGTCTCAATGTCTAGAAAGAACATACTACCCACAACAAGAGAGCCTTTCAAAGTCATGTGACCCAGGACACTCGCAGAAAGTCAGTTGGTTGGGATAAGAACATAAGAAAATGTTAACTTTATAAAGGTGGCACTTTCGAAATTGTAACTTGATATCCAATTTCTTCATGTAAATAGCATATCTCTATCCGCTCCCAATCTGAAGTTGGCACCTATTTAACTTAATAGTACAACTCAGCATTAGTCTGTAAGAGAGATAGGCTTCACTCAGTGAAAACCAACTTTAGGAGTTTTTCACTGTCAGGAAATGTAAAGCATAAATACACGTCCTACTTTATAAATACATTGCACCCGGCCCTAGGGTTGATCACAGCCTACCTCAAGGGTTCCCTATAATTTAAAAAAAGAAAGGTTTAGGCCTGGTGTTAGAAATGGGGTCTCTAGTTGGCAGTCGGTATGCACCCTGTACACCCCTCACTCTAGTCAGGGTAAAGAGATCTCACAGATAAAATAACCCCTGCTCATCCCCTTGGTAGCTTGGCATGAGCAGTGTGGCTTATCTCAGAGGCTATGGGCATAGCATTTGTTCTTACACACACACATTAACACAGTGAAAACTCTACAGAAGAGCTCCACACCAGTTAAATATAATTACCTATATTTAGCTGAGTAAAGCAAGACCAAAATCATAAAAATCCAACATACACAAGTAAAGCTATGAATTTTGCAAGAATAAAAGTAAAAATACTGTACCTTGAAGTCTATAGCACCAACCGGGCTATTGTGGCATCGTGAATAACACAAATCCAAAGTTCAGTGATAGTGTTGAGCAGACCCACAAAACAGTACCTTGGCGTTACACGCCCTGGGGATCGAACCCCGCAATGTTATGGTCAGGAGTGCTGGCGTCGGTAGGGCTTGGGCTGCGATGTTGATGCGGTGACCATGGCTTCAGTGCAGGCAGCGGCACAGCGATTGTGCTGAAGCGCTGTCATTGGCAGACTGCAATGTGAGACTGGGCAATGCGTCATGTTCATTATGAGTGGTGCCCTTAGGGCACGGTGTGGGCAGGGGTGTCGGAGATGAGATC
This sequence comes from Triturus cristatus, assembly GCF_964204655.1. Lineage (NCBI taxonomy): Eukaryota > Metazoa > Chordata > Amphibia > Caudata > Salamandridae > Triturus > Triturus cristatus. The sequence continues at coordinate 341,464,722 of NC_140593.1, forward strand.
AGAGTCGATGACGCTGTTGTCGGTACACCAGTGCCTGCGATGGCGTCTAGGCGATGCGGATTGCTCTTCACGAGTGGTGCTATTGGCATTGGTGCAGGCAGCGGTGTCAATGACGGTATGAAGTGATGTCATCGGTGAGGCCGCAGCTGCAATGTCATCCTGTTTGTTGCTTCATGCTCCTCATGAGTGCTGACCACGACTTCATGGCAGGCAGCGGCGTTGGGTTTGCTTTCCTGGAGGTTATAGTACAACCAATCAGTTCCAAGGGCCCAGGACTGGTTTTGGGACCACTTGGCATCCCGGGACTCACAGCAGATCAGTACTGATAACAAGCCCTTGGAGAAACTTGGAAAGCAGAACGTACAAAGCAAAGTCCAGTCCTTTCACTCCCAGGACAGAAGCAGCACTTAGCAGACCAGCACAACACTGCAACCAGGCCAGTGTCAGCCCCTCTTCCAGCTCTTCTTCCTGGCAAAATGTCCTTCAGTCCAGAAGTGTTCTGATTTTGGGGTGTCAGAGGTTCAATACTTATGCCCCTTTCTGCTTTTGCAGTAGACAAACTTCAAAAGAAAGACTTTGTAATGCACAAGACTCTGCCTTTCCCTGACCTGGCTCCAGACACACCAATGAAGGTGGAGACAGCTTTGTGCGAGGACAGGCACAGCCCTATTCAGGTGTCTGTGACATCTCCTCCCACTACTCTAGCTCAGGAAGGCCCATCAGCCTGGTGATGGCCCATCAGGATATGCAACGCACACACACCTCCGCTCCCTTTGTGTCACTGTCTACAGTGAATGTACAAGAGCCCAACTATCATACTTACCCAGATGTGGATTCTACAGACAGGCAGAGGCACATAATGGTTAAGCAAGAAAATGCCCACTTTCTAAAAGTGGCATTTTCAAACAAGCAATTTAAAAACCAACTTCACAAAAAGATGTATTTTCAAATTGTGAGTTCAGATACCCTAAACTCCAAATCTCTATCTGCTCCCAATTGAATATTACACTTAAAAGATATTTCAAAGCAATCCCCGTGTTACCCTATGAAAGGGATAGTCCTTGCGATAGTGAAAAATGAAATTAGAAATCTGTTCACTATTAGGACATGTAAAACACAACTGTACACGTCCTACCTTTTAAAATTCACTGCATCCTGCCCATGGGCTGCGTTGGGCCTACCTTAGTGGTGACATACGCAGTGGCGACTGTTGACATTTGAAAGTGGTAGGGCGTAAAGGTTTGGCATGACTTTTATACAGCGAGCGATATGAACAACTTCAATGGACAAACCTGGGGTACAGGGTGAGTCCCTCTCCCGAGAAGGAAATGAAAAAAGTATTGGCAAATGGTGCGTTTTAAAGCAAATGAATGTAGCGATAAGGCAAGGCTTATAAAGCAGTGGTAAAGTATAGTCTTGCAATATTAAACACATGAAGAACTGCCCATATCTTCCTGCATTAATAAGTACAACAGTTACTGTTATGTGTAAATTGTACAGCATGACAACTTTAGCTTTTTAAAATGTACGATTGCCCAGTGTCTTGCACTGCATGCAGCATTAACTTCGGACAAATATGCTCTAACCAGACTTCGAGAAGCACCCACAGCTGCTGGCTGCAACCAGTCATATAGAAATATGTGAAGACAGGTCTTTAAGTGGGATGAAGAAAGTGGGGGTTCTCTATAAAGGAACATGCCAAATAAATTTGTGATTCCCATAGTGTACCACCTGACGGGTATTTTCGTTTCTTTCTGAGATGCAAGTGTATCCAGATAAATGACACAACAACAGATATTCACCTAAAGCCTGTCAGTATGATTGGCTTTGTCAATGAGTGTTAGTAGTTTAAGACAGATGAGTAACCACAATGATTTGTTATAAATAATTAACATTGGAAATGTTTCAATTATGAAACGGAGCCTGTGAATTAAATAGCATTGAGGCCTGTGGAAGGAGTTTTGGCCTTCAGTTATGTGTGCTTTATGTTAGATATCCTCTTTTTCTCTGCATATCTTGTCCATCTGCACATCTTCAACAACCTCTTTCCTCTTCAGCATCCACTTTTCACTCTTCCCTGAATGCATTTCCTCGCATCTGTCACTTCACTGCCCCCAAACATGCACTGCACTCCCTCAAATTTAAGCAATTTAATTTCTCTTACTTTTCCTTGCAAATATTTTGACATCTGTGTACCCCCTTCACACAAATATCCACGGAATTTCAGTTGCAAATGGAATGCATACATTGTTCTGTGTGCTCTGCAGAGAGGCCAACCCACTGACAGGCACATTGTTTGGCTTCAGCTTTAGCCCCGGCACTATCATCCAAAGCCCCTCATAAACACCTGTCCTGGCTAAAGTCTCAAAGTATACACAGAATAAATACATATAATCAACAAAATTATAAAATTGCCAACTCTTGGGGAATGCAAGATTAAGTAAAGCATGTGAAATAAGAGAGGCACTTATTCCCTGAAATGCATTCCTTAACTTTTTTAACATTCATTGTTTGCAAGTCAAACCATGTTTTCGGCATCAGTGTTAACTTAGGAGCATGAAGACACGACCAGTTTTAATTTCATACATCAGAGAACTGTCCACTGTAAGCACATATTCCTCGGTAAGCACATATCATTCACTTTGGGCTAGACTCGGATATTTGGATCAACTGAACAAGGGAAAAGAACCCTGCTCGTTATTTGGATCCGTTTCACGAGGGAACAAATATTGCAGCTCCAGTTCTAAAGGAGCGAGCAATCTGCAGCGAGGGACAGTGTCACAGTGTGGGAGGTTATCGTGATGAGGTATCCCAGCACAATATACATAACACAATATTACCATTACCGAGAATAAGGCATCACATCAGACGTACTTTCATTCAGTCTCATGTATGATGAAAGGGTAGGATCTATGCCTTTGAATTACGTAAATCTGAAGTCACCCAGGGATGAAGTCTTCGACGCCCGAATCTGTGACACTTATTGCGTTACTGGCCTACAGAGTGCATTTAACAACCCTAGACCACAATGGCAATGAAGGGCTTTAAAACAGAAAGCCCTGCATCCTGCACTGCAGTTCAGAAAGTTGATTTACTGCCTGCCTTCCGTCTCCTGCTCAGAGCGAGGTGGGGCAAGCAGCCTGAAACAGACTGCCCAGACTTAAAACATCAATTTATTTAGAGATATCATCATATCTCTAAATAAATCGATCTATTTAATATGTCTTTATTTGAATGTGTAGGAATTTCAGAGGGGCACAACCCCTGAGCCCCAATGTAGACACCGCCCCGGATTAAAAGGGAAGGTTTGGGCCTGGTCAATGGGTGCGCTTGCCAGGTTGAAATGGCAGTTTAAAACTGCACACACAGACACTGCAGTGGCAGGCTTGAGACATGTTTGCAGGGCTATTCGTGTGGGTGGCACAATCAGTGCTGCAGGCTCACTAGTAGCATTTGATTTACAGGCCCTAGGCACACCTGATGCATTTTACTAGGGACTTACTAGTAAATCAGATATACCAATCATGGCTAACCTAATTACCAATACAATTTACACAGGGAGCACTTGCATTTTAGCATTGGTCAGCAGTGGTAAAGTGCCCAGAGTCCTAAAAGTAGCTAAAACGAAATGCAGAAAAATACCAGAGGAAAGCAAAAAGTCTGGGGATAACCCTGCAAAAAGAGGCAAGTCCAACACCCGGCAAAAAGCATATTTTGCCAGTTAGAAATGGCAGTTTAAAACTGCACTACAGGCTACAGTGGCAAGCCTGAGACATGTTTTAAAAGGCTTATTTAGTAGGTTGCACAGTCGGTGCTGTAGCCGACTAGTAGCATTTCATTTACAGGCCCTAGGTACATGTAGTACCATATGCTAGTGATATACAGGTAATTGTAATGTGCCAATTAGGTATAGGCCATATATATCCTGTTTTAAGGAGAGAGCACCAGCACTTGAACACTGAATAGCAGGAAGAAATGCCACAGGGTACTAACATACAACAAAACGAGTTCAACAAAGAAAAGCAGAGGAATGCAAAAATCTGGGATGACCATGCAGATCGTGCGAGATACAGCAATTGGCATGTCTGTATGAGGTCCACTGGGTTCTCTGGTGATATGCAGGCGTTGCTGATTGACATGCCATTTGATAGGTCCTGCCTCCTTGATGGGAAGGTAAGCTCCACTTTTGAATGCTTTAAAGAAAGTAGAGCTGTAGCATTTGCCTTAGGGCTGTTGGCCCCTGCCAAACAATTTCCACACCAGTTTCGGAAATGTAGGGGCTACTCCAGCCTTTCCAAGCAGTGAGGCTGCAGACAGATCAGTCTTTTAGGGGCTATTGATGTGGATCCGGAAGGCAATGTGTGGGCCAGCAGGGGCACCATTTTTCAACTCCTCCTCCCCTGCCACAACAGCCAACAAACTGCTTTAGTTTGCCCTCAGCGGCACATGCCCACCCAGTAGGAGGCAGGATTCAGCACTTTTTTACGGGTTGACGATCCATCACATCTGACAGATGGGTCTTGCAAATTAATCAAAAAGGTTAATCCCTGCCTTTTCTTTACTTCCTGCCCAATACACACACCAGAATAAATTTCATAAGAGGATCTGTCCATTCTGTTATAGAAGCTACACCCTTTGCTCTCCAAAGGCGCCATAGAGAGGTAACGGACTAGCAGAAAGGCGGATGTTGCTACTCTTGCCATTTCATTATCCTGAAAAAGAATTGGGGCCTCAGGCCTACTTTGGATCTCTGTCCCCTCGGACCTGCCTACAAAAGGAGAGATTCAAAATGTTGACATTGGCCCAGATCCTTTCTGCTCTGGACCCAAGCGACTTGGTGGTGTCCTTGAACTTGCAGTAGAAGCGAAGGGAAGGAGCACACCTTATGTTAACTTCTATTTAGTGTGTTTGTACCATTAGCTTAAAAGTATTAATTTTTGGGGTGCTAAGGTACTGATCCCGCTGTCACTGCGGAATTGAAAGGTAGAGAAAAAGGGAAAGTGGGAGAACCCACCAAGTACCTTGCACTATTCACCAGCTTGGGGAATCCCCCCAAGGATACATTTTATAACATAAATCTTTCAAGTGGCAGTTTCAAAATTTGAAAAAACTTTACTCAGAATAGGTTTAAACAAAACAACTTTAGTAATAAACCATTTGGTCTCCAGAAAAAAGACTTGATTGAAATTCTCTATAATGCAGCAGGTTAATAGTTTCTTAACTGTGCATACAAATTCACGGTTCATCATTAAACAAACGTAACTGTTTTATACATAAAAATTGCTTTCAATTCGTTGATGGAGAATGCCCAATGCATTTCGGGATTATATACAAATATTTGTCTAATAGCCTTATGAGCCACTTTGGTAAACTTTATATGAATCCAACTTGACAGTTTATGCCATGGAGACAGATTAGAGAAAATTCTATTCCTCTGCTGTGAATCAATTAGGATAACCAGACTCTTTGAATGACAGTTATCCGAATTAAACACACAATTAATAAGATTAACCACTGGTAGTTGATCGAGGTACCACTCCACCAATTTTTCTTTTGATCACCATGCCAACTAAGTTTGGACCGAGCCATATGCAAATCAATCTTGATCCTGCTCTTCATGGGAACAGTCCAGCTGAAAGTGCAAAGCCAGGTCTTCCCTGAATCGGCACACAAGCAAACCTGGACCGGTCTCGCCCTAATAATGGACTTATCAGCCAGGTACCGCTTGGTTTCAGTGACACAGTAAACATTGCACCCACATCTGGGCATACCCATGTCACTTAGGGCGGTACACACAAAAGGTAATGGGAGGCTGCTTGCAATAAGTCTAATCACTGGCAGTTGCTCTGGGTAGCACTCCAGTCCATCATTCTTTTTCTCACCATGCCACCTCAGTTTGGACCCAGCCATATTCAAACAGTCTTGACCCTGTTCCTCATGGGAACAGTCCAGCTCGAACTGTCAAGCCAGGTTCTCCCTGAATAGGAACACAAGCAACACTGGACAGGTTTTGCTCTAGTTCTGGGCTCATCAGCCGGGTACAACTTGGTTCTAGTGACACAGTGAACATGGGACATATGTCTGGGCATACCAATGCTACGTAGGGTAGTACTGAAAACACAAAGTGATGTGAGGCTTCTTGCAATAAGTTTAACCACTGGCAATTGCTCGAGGTAGCACTCCAACACATCATTCTTTTGCTCACCTCAAGCTATTGCCTTTTAATCAAAAATATTTAGACAATAAAGCTTTAATATCAGAAGAAAAATGTGCAATAGCACAAATAGTAACTCTTGATGTAGCTTAAAGGCGTGAAACATATATTATGAAACATAACAAGGAATGCATGTTAATAAATGCATACGAAAATGATTTTATGTGTAGGTCTGTTTCAAGTAGAGTAGGTCAAAAGAAGTCGAAACAAGATCATGGTGAAAATTATTATGCAGAGTCCTATTTGAATAGTGAAACATACCTTCAGAGAATATATAAAGAGATTTTTGGCATGGCAGTCTTGGGAGAAATGTGAATAAAGTACCATCGGCGCAATATATTATCCAAATAGGAAAGCAAATAGAAAGTATGTTCTCATAATTCATTTGGGAAAGTAAAACCCCTATAATGTCCCTTAGCACTATGTGTAGCCCCATGGCAGACAGAGGTCTAGTTCTTCCAGATATTAAAATGGATTATTTTGTGATTTTGGAAGACAAACGTTCCAGGTATAAAAATATACACTTTGCACATATGCACTTCAAAAAACATTTTGATGGTTATGATTTGTAATGAAAATAGAATGAACAATATTTTGAAGTTGCCAAAGTCTCCTAAAAGTTTCCACAATAAGGTGTTGCAATGCTTTCTTGAAAGGAAAGATCAAACATTAAAGATTTTTTTATCCCACGCTGCACATCCCACGCTGCACCTCTTGAAGATATTAAAGTTAAAAACCATCCTATTTTGGATAATTGACAATATTTATATGCCAAATTAATGGTTATTTAAAAGATGGCTTATGTGGTCGTACAATGTTATTTTCAGGTAATTATTGATCCAGGCAGTTTAAGTTCCAATATAGATTTGGTCTTGGATCTAAGTAAGAAATTATTTGGAATGTGGAGAAACTATATTTCAGGTCTAAAGAAAACGATTGTTTTTTAATAATCTTGCATAAATGGGAGACTGAGGGACATATTATTGTAACATTACATGTATGGAATAAAACCAATGAGATCAATGTTTCAGTTTTAAGAGAGGCCAATTAACATAAGTTGCAATTGTGTGCAAAATAGTTAGCCTATCATATCCCCATATTTTTAAATAATATCAATCTCAAATGCCAAGCTAACTGTTTTAGCTGTGACTCTGCAGAACTGTGAAATTGGCCTTGTATGATATTTTGTTCTCCCAGTTAAGATCATTATAGGAATGAAGTTTTTGCATATTGTGAAAACAAAGCGAATGCTATGTTACCACCCAATGCTCCAATAATTTTACTTAAATTGGGATTATCAATTAGGAATCATAAATTGATTTATATTTCTCTGCTTATAGCTTATTAATTGATATTACTGAAATGGAAGTCTAAATTCCAACATTTTCAGAATGGCTGGTCAAAATGTATAGAGTAGAACAGCAAAGTGGGTTGTGGATTGTATATGACTCAAATGGGATCAATGCAAACATTTCTTATTCTTTGGGAACTTTTTGTTTAAAAAGTCCATAATACGATATGATTTGTTATTTAGGTGTTAATTAAATTCATAAGATGTCTATTATCAACTTCCTATTGTGTTGTATGAATGTATTCATGTAGTTTTTTGACTTAAATTAACTGTACATGCTCTATATTTCCCTGGATAAAAAATAAATACAAAATAATGCTCATAGGTCAAAAGTAATCTGAATTTACAATTGCAGTGAGAGTAAAGTTCAACTTCCATTGTTTTACAATGTTTCCCTCACGACCAGAACATGGATCGTAGTCAACTCTTTTTATATCGCCGGTAGTAATCAGCCACAATGACAGTAAAGCATAAGATCCGAAGGTGGTGCATGGTGTCTTCAAGCAGTGCCGTACTCTCATCAATTCTCTGTGTTGGAGTTTCCTTTATTGCACTTATTAGGTGATGCATTCTAGCTTGAATGAATGAAGGACTCCTGTACAAATTCTTATTGCCCTGGACAGGGCTAGGAGGGGAAGGTACACAGAGCTTCTGAGCATTGGTCCTCTAATCAGGCTTCCACTTTGGGATGACCCACTGTCTCAGCAACAGTGCAGGGCCCTACAACAAGCCTCCACAATTTAAGCAGAGTCAGCTAAATGTGTTTGACTTGCCAACCTAGGTGATTGATGTCATCCTTGTCACCAGATGCCCTTCCACAAAGTTGATGTATGCTGCTTGCTGGGTCAAAAATATTGCCTGGTGCCTGAAATAGTGACCTCTCGCAAGCAGAACGTTTGGATGGTCTTTTGATTGTTCCTATGGTAACTCAGCAAGGTCTTGTGGAATGCACAGTTAGCTTATATTTATCGGCCTGTTCGGCCTTTCTGTGTTTACCTGTGCAGCCATCTTTGTTAAAGTCACTGTTCGTGATGTGTTTTATAAAAGGTTTGATTCACATTATCCCCTGAGACCATTTGTTGTGGCCCAATAGGATCTGAAGTTAGTCTTACCATTTCTCATGTGTAAACCACTTAAACCTAGGCACAGTTAATTCTGAAGGCTTTTGTAATGCACAGCCATCTTTCTCATTGGTATCATGTCAGCATGCCATGCTTGTGAACCGCAGGAGCTTTCGATAGAACTGCCTTATATCACTTTTATTCTGGTACTGAGGACCTGGGCGGCCTTACAACAAAAGGTTGACTCACTTCCATGTTGGTCAATCAGTCACTGCACCAATGCTTTTTGCTATGCCTCAATCCTCGAAGGAGGTAGAGATATTTTATTATCATGAACCTAAAAGACCTCTGTGCTTTTACTTTGACTGCACAAAGGACCATTGTGTGGATGATCTGCTTTTTGTGGGGTTTTGAGTTGCAAGGTGATGTAAAAAGGACCATGTCAAGATGAATTGTCCTGTGCATCAAAATCTGCTGTGCACTGGCCAAAACGCAGCCTCCTGAAGGCCTGCATCCTCATTCCACGGCGGTCCAGGTCACTACAATGGCCTGTTTTAGATGTCTACTAGGATGCAATGTCGATGTCCGTGCACTCGTTTACGAAACCCTACTGTCTTGACTGTCAGTTCGGATGGGATGGTCACTTCCCATCCGATCTTCGTAACGTGGGTCAGAGTCCACTCCTCAGACCCACCAACTTTGGAAGGTAGTGCTATGGGTATGTATTCAAAAGGTGAGGAATCTGCAGTTAGAAGTACCCTTCCGAAAAACAAGATACTTACCTTCAGTAACACTTTCTTGTGGATACTCTAACAGCAGAAACCTCACATCCCCATCTCTATTTTCTCTGTAGGATCTAAAAAAGGTCCCAAGTCAGAAGATCAGCACACTCTCGGGCAATTTGTTCTACACTCCGCTTTTGAGGCCGCAGAAGGAACAGAAATGGAAATATGTATGTCAGCTTGCAGGGGTGCTGTTTATATGCGCTTCTACTCTGGCACCTCCTGGGCAGTACAGAGTCACTTCGAAGCCACACAGCCCCACTTACCAGTGCATGGGAGCATTTGTAAAGAATTCTCCGTATCCAGTCTGACACCTCACAATATTCTAAAGGTGAGGAATCTGTAGTTAAATAGAATATCCACTGGAAAGAGTGTTGCCAAAATAACTTGTTCTTTCGAGTTGTTATTACAGAGTTTGAATGCACATAAAGCAAAGTTAAGGATACAAAAGGACATGTGGAGAGTGGGCAACATAGAAGTTTCAAGATAAATAATTTAGTACAAAATGCTGCTTTTTTTCCTATTCTTCCATTTTGGCAAAAGAAATATGCTGCATATTTCCAAACTGTGACATCTTTAATTAAATCATTAAAAAGACCATTCATTCACATTTTTCAATGTTATTTCGCAGTGGATTAATTGCTTTTTGAAGATCTCATTAAAATTCTGCATTTATTCAGTTTGCTGCTACATAATTACCAACTTTATCTTTTGCAGACAGCATAAGGAGCCTATAATCTTGTACATATCCTAACACCAGAAATGGCTTCAGTAGTTTTCTCCTTATGTTTACATAGAGATTGCAAATGAACATTAAACTCAGGAGCTTACTCATTCTCTACAAAAGTCCATGTATATAAATATACTTTTCTGTTCTGTAACAATCCGGTTGTTCAGGCCTGCACCGCTTCATCACTACGTACCAGTTAGGGATTTTTTTTATTGTGGCAATTATGCTTTATGACTTTTCCTGTTGCATGTAATAGCATTCTGTTTCCTTCCCCTATCGGCTTGGTCCCAAAAAATAGTTCATTTAATATTATAAGACCTTCTTTTCTCCTTGGTTTGTTTCTCATTGGTTTAATTTCTTTGGGAGAAATCACAGAATTCTAAAGGGCTTCAGTATCGTGGGGCGATTCCCTATTCCAACCCCCTCTCCCCCCCCCCCCACCCCCCCCAACCTTACACTAATCTGTTTAGGGAACGATTTCACAGTCACGACAACTCTATTTATTGAAATTTAGATTCCACAGGCAATTGCAGCACTTACCTAAACAAATAAATTAAATTAACATTAAAGCATAGTAAAACTATGGGGCCGAAATACAGCGGCATGGAAGAGTATGTAAATGAGTAGACTACCCTAAAAAGACACCTACCAAAATGCATGCTTAGTTTACCTGTACTTTAGAGTGTGCACACCATAAAACCTTCAGAGAATATTACAAAGTTCATGCTTTGTAATGCTGATAAGGGATTACATAGCCACTCTCTCACATTCTCCACCCATCGCATGATTACACCACATTCTTACCTTTTACCTTTCCTAAGGAAAATTTAGTTACATGGATAAGTTTACCAAGTACTAGTAAGTAAAATTGCTTTGTAAAATAATACACCAATCCTGATTCCTTATATATTGTCCTTCACATCACAGGAATAGTTTAGTTTCCTGAACAGCGAGAATTGTCATTAGGAACCAATTTTTTTAACTGATGATACATGTCATGAGGCTTCTATGCTGTGAATGAATACACACACAAGTTTTGCAGTAGGGGTGTGTCCATTCATCCTGTATTCCACAATCCAAATTTAGTACTACCAAACTAAGCATAATAATATATGGAAGGAAATGGTGTCCTGTGTGCAGGTTTTGGATTTTTTAACTTGGGTACCACCCTACTTTGGTATGTGAGATCAGCTGTAGAGTGCATGTTCCACGTTACCTGTACTCACGTCGCATCGCTTCCTGGTTTTTGTGGGCTGGTCGAATGAAAGAAGAATCCCTCAAACCATGCTGTTCTAAGTTGATTTATTTAGTGGCTTTATATATCGCTGTACATTTAATAATCGTTACTTCATAGTGCTGCACATGTGAATTACAAGTCAAATGATGTGGTGCAATAGGAGTCTGCTCATCAGTGTGGTGTGTCTTCTATTGTATCCTGCATCCTAGCGATCAACCTCCATCTTTTGGCTTTTTAAATGTCTTATGGGTCATCCAGTGTGATGTAGCTGACTATATAGTGGTAGTTGCATATGGATCACAATGTAGCTACTATAGAGTTTACACATCATCTAAGATGGTTGTGCCAGTATAAAACAAAAAGATGTGCGCTGAACTGTATGCTACTCAGTAGCCAAGTTAGCATGTGATGCCTTGTATATCAGAAGCTCTACAGAGCCCAGCATAAACTACTGAGAAAGCATTATTATAAATGTGAGCCTCAACTCAATAGATCCTAATCTGAATAGTCTAAAACATAAACACTAGCATTAAACCAGCATCAACTATATAGCTTGTAGCGCAGTTGATAACCATGAAAGAGATTCTTCTCTTATGGTTTTGGTACATATATATATTTTTTTTAAAACCTCTTGTCTTGATAAAGTGGAGTGTTACTGTAAAACATGCATTGGCTGTCGCTGTGAATTTTTAAATCACTGTCAATAAGCTGCCTACTGTTATCCATGTTGTTTTAAGGGCTTGCATCAAGACTTGGTTATTTGTGTGAAAACTTAAGTTTGCTATTAATAGAGGAGAATTAAAACTCAATTAAATGTGTTTATGTCAAAGTGATTGAATTGAAGTTTCTCTACATCTCTGTAACATATGACTGTCCTTCCTTACAGTCTTTCCTCGAGAATGTTGGGGTGAACAACTTGTTCAGTGGTTTTACTCTCTTTGAAATATGTGGGTGATCTCTTCATCCAAAGTTCAGAAATACAATTGATGCCTGTAATTTGAGAGTTTGGGGGGCTCCACAATTCCACATTTCTTTGGTGGGGAGCTCTGGTGTGGGCTTCTGCCTTCTTTTTGAAGCTGCTCATTAAATTCATCTTCTGTTTCATATTCACTGTAAAAACCAAAGAGTGCATGGATGTTCTAGTTAGGCTCAGATTTCCCTCATACAAAACCAGTCAAATTCAGCAGTTATAGTTAACTATAACTTATGCCCCGCAATGCACTGCTTATGACCTCACATATTACACCACTCATGACGTGGTCAGTGACATCACTGATTACATCTCAAATGACATAACTGATGACATCATCCTTTAAGTGTCAGTGTTTTCTAAATGTTTGAGTGTTAAATATATATAGTAAGCTACTTACATTAGAATACTTTGTGTACTAGTCATTAGCGATACTATTACCAGCACATAATATGTGAGTGGCTCTGGTGACTGTGCATCCGTATCAGAGTGGGTGTCTGATTCACTGTATGGGTGTGCGAGTGGCTGTAAGGATGAGTGATTGGCTGTGTGAGTAGCTGTATGGGTGTGCGAGTGGCTGTATAGGTGAGTGAGTGGATGTGTGAGAGGCTGTGTGGGTGAGTGAGTAGGTGTGTGTATGGGTGGGTGTGTGAGTGGCTGTGTGAGTAGGTGTATAAGAGGGCGAGTGGGTGTGTCAGTGGTGTATGGGTGAGTGAGCGGGCATGTATAGGTGAGTGATGAGGTGTGTGAGTGACTTTATGGGTGAGTGCATAAGTGGTATATGGGTGAGTATGGGTGTGTTAGTGGCTGTATGGGTGAGTGACTGAATGTGAGAGTGGATGTATGGTGTGTGCTTCTATTAGTGATTGTGTAGGTGAGTGTGTACATGTGTTGGTATCTGTATGAGTAAGTGAGTCTGTGTGTGAGTTACTGGGTGAGTGAGTGGCTGTGTGAGTGACTGTGAGTAACTGTATTGGTTACTGCGCCTTGAGACCCTCACGGGTGAGTAGCGTGCTTTAAAAATCCCCTGATTGATACTGACTCAGTGTGTGAGTGACTGGATGGGTGAGTGAGTAGCTGTATGGGTGACGGACTCTGTGTGAGTGGCTGTATAAATGTAAGTGTGGGTGTTTTAGTGTCTGTATGACTGGATATGTGAGTGGCTCTATTGGTGAGTGAGTGGGTGCATGAGTGGCTGCATGGGTGAGTTAGTGGTTGTGTCAGTGGCTATTAATCAGTGAGTGGGTGTGTGAGTACTTGTATGAGTCTGTGAATGGTTTTGTGAGTTATGAGTGAATGTGTGGGAGTGGGTGTATGTGAGGTTGTATAGGTGTGTGAGTAATTCTGTATATGATGTTATTCGAGATGTCATCGGTGATGTCATGAGTGATGTCGCTGACCATGTCGTGAGTGATGTATTATGTGAGGTCATAAGCAGTGCATCATGGGGCGTATGTTATAGTTAGCTATAACTGCTGAATTTTACTGGTTTTCTACAAGTTAAATCAGCCTATCTCCAACATCCTTGTAACTTTTTTTTTTTTCAGTGAATTTCTATCTTTTTAAAATTCTATTTCCTAACTTTAACGTCCCCTTAACCTTTTGTTATTTATTTGAATTTATAAGGTTTTTTACTTTTATTTCCTAAGTGTAACCTTTGAGAGTGAGTGTGTGAGTGAGTGCAGGAGCAACTCAGTGGGTGTGTGTGTGTGTGTGTGTCTCAGGGGGTCTGTCAGTGGGTATGTGTCTCAGTGGGTGTGGCTGCATAAATGTCTCACTCGGTGCGTGAGTCTGAGTGGGTGAGTGAGTCAGTCTGTGAGTGAGTGCATGAGTGTCTGAGTGGGTCTGTAAGTGAGTGTGTGAGTGTGAGTGTTAGAAAGTCATCCTGTGCCCTGGGCACCACCCAACTTTTTGCTGACTGGTACTGGTGGTAACTAACTCTGACTGACCCTGGGCTCTGTCCTAACCAGGCCCAGGGCCAGTGCTATGCTGAAAGAGGCACGTTTAGAATACAGTGAAAATCACCTACATACACTAGGGTACACTATGGGTTGGGGTACCCCTGTGATTGGCATGACCTACCCTATAAGTTCCTAGTACATAATAGGGTAGGGGGATGGAAACTATCTATCAGTCTATCAGTCCCTAGTATATAATAGGGCAATGCAGTTTGAAGGCCAGTGGCCCTTTCTGCACTTGCATGTGTGCACTGCTGAAGCCTGAGGTCAGTTTAAAAGTAGTTCTGTGTTGCAGGACTGCTTTTAAAAAGTAAATTGTGCCCAAACTCTACTTTGGTGTTTGGGGGACTTTAAAATGGTTGACCTACAATGTTTGGGCAAATTAGGTTCCCCCCGGGTCTCCCCTAGGTGTCTCGGGGGTGGGCGATCAGGTATTTATAAGGAAGACCCTTATAAAATGAGTTTTATATGCCCTGGGTTAAGTAAAATTGCACATTTCACTCCCCACATTGTGATAAAGTGCTGCCCAAAATCGACTTTAGTGGTAGGAGCACTGTGAAGGGAGGATCTACAATATCTTTACATATTCAGAACCCCTAAAGTCTCCCATAGGTGTTCCCGGCGTGGGGGTCCGGTAGATATATGTAGAGTCCTTATAAAAAATATTTTTATAAGCCCTGGTGCTGGAAAAATGGCCCAAGTATTTTTTCCTATTGCAAATCCCCTGCCACATAGGTTAACATGACCGGAAGTTATTAACTAATAACTCTTTCAAGGAGAAGGCCGAAAGTACCATTCAAAGACTTCCAAGAATGGTATTAATAAACTCAACAATATGATATTGTTGAATTTATCCTAAAATGTACATATAAGAAGTTATAAGACTTTCTTGTTTGTAAGCCCAGATTCAGCCTTCCAGTGGTCTGTCCTGATTGGTCAAAGTTAAGTGGATTAGCCAGGCTGCTTTGAAGAGATAAAAAAGAACCCCTGGGGTTGACCAGCTCTGCTGGGAGGGTAGCGTTGTGTTACACAGGAATGCCAGAGCAGGAAGAGGATTCGTAAACAATGGACTTCTAGGGAAGGGATGACACCAGTGTCATTTGCAACTTCACTCTTTTGACCCCAGACCAGATGCTAGACTTAAGGTAGGAATGAGCAGATGCAAGGGGGAGAGACTATGGAGATTAGCCATCCTAGGGGTGTGTTTAGCCAGCTCTTTTCTCCCTGCTGGAAATCAGCCATTAGGAATTTTGAAGAATTGGTACACTCTGGGACAAAATAGTGCTATACTCTGCAGGAAGTGGTCAGACCTTTGGGTGGTACCCTGCAGTCCATTGGACAGGAGTGACCTCCTGTTTAACCCAGAGAAATTGGAATAAATATCTGAGAAGGGCAGAACCCCCTCAGATCTGCAGCTTGAAACTTAAGAAAGCAAGACGGGCCATGCTGGAAGTTTGATGTGCATTTCCTAAGGCCTGCACTCTGAAGACTGCATCATCTGAAACTACAGTCTGTGGATTACCTTGCTGTAAAAGGACTAAAGAGTGAACTCCATGCAAGCCACAGGTTAACAGAGATCACCATGAACATCACCACCAAGAATCCTCAACCTGGAGCACGACCAGTGGATTTGTAAGGGTTTTGTCCAAGTGGATTGTGGGAACTGAAGTCCTCAACTTTCAAGTACAATCTTGGAACTTCCAGACCTTTGGAGTGAGTTTGAGACACTTTGGGACCCTTGGGGGAACTTCAGGAAGAAGTTCCAGAAGTTTGGAGAACTTTGGAGCAACTTTGGAAAAAAGCTCCATAGGGTGACTGACTCAACCTGCCCAGCCAAGCCACCTGCTTTGAACCGCGAGTCGGCCTGCTGTCCAGGGTTGTCCCGCTGAAAAGCTCCATAGGTCCTACTTCCAGAGTTTGACCGGGAGTAGTCGAAATCTGAGGCCGGCGAACCCTCACCGAATCCGGCCTGGTGAAGAGCATCGAGGGACCCCCCGAGAAAAAGCTCTGTAAAAGTACATAAGTCCGAACAAAAAAAATGCAACTGCAAAAGCCAAGCCACCTGCCTTCAACCGTGTGTCAAACTATAGTGAAATAGGTCCTGTCGGGAGTAGAATAATTACTTTAAGTGTATCATAGACATTTGTACAAGAACGTAGGACACACCTAGGTTAATGTAATCATGAGAAATTGTATTAGCAACTTAATTAATTTTTCATTTTACAATTTGCTCTGGTTGAAATGTAGTCAGGCTGTCACAGATAACAAAAAGTTACATGAAGAATGACGCAACATAAACCATTCTGTGGTAAAGTGATCTAGTGGTGACAAAGTGCTTTAGGTGAATAAGATATATAAAGTGCTGTACAAGATGTTTCTAAAATGTTCATTCAGTAAACATCAATCCCTATTCTCTTAAATCGCCAATCCATACACAGTTCTGCTTTTCACGTGGGATGGAGAGAGTAGGGAATGGATTGTATT
Source organism: Triturus cristatus (assembly GCF_964204655.1). Lineage (NCBI taxonomy): Eukaryota > Metazoa > Chordata > Amphibia > Caudata > Salamandridae > Triturus > Triturus cristatus. The sequence goes on from NC_140593.1 coordinate 341,481,509, forward strand.
TACACGTCGACGTTTCGACCCAAGTGGTGTGTGATTCAAGTGGAGTCACAGCAGGTCTTCTCCAGGACAAGGGGGACAGCCAGTGGGGCTAGCAACCAAAGAACTGATGAAAACTTCAATTGATCGATCCACCAGTGGTTGGATTCTTGCCAAAGATGACGAAGTGCTTCGCTGTAGGACCACTAGGGGTTGGATACACCAGTCCGATTCTGAAAGCAGTGATGGTGATGAGTCACATCAACTGCGGCGTGAGTCAGAAGACTCTGGCACCGGCAAAGAAGTGGTATTTGGTCCAACTATCTACCAACTCAAAGGGTATATAATTGCAGCACGGAATTTGCGGTATACGTTTTAACCTGTACCTGCGACCTCCAGTACGTAGGCAGTACCAAACTGCAGGTACACGTGCAAATTTTGCAACATTTCAGGGCCATTGTCCATTCTGACATGTCCTATCCAGTGGCCAGGCACTTTAAGACAGTCCACAACAAGGACCTAAGTAACCTAAGGTACTTTGTTATAGGGGCAGTTCCCCCTCTCAGAAGAGGCGGAAACAGGGAGAAGCTCCTGATGAGGTTGAAATCTAAATTTATTCTGGAGCTGGACACCTGAACTCCTAACGGACTCAATAATGGAGAAGAACTGCATACTTTTCTCTAAAACCAAAACAATTCTAAGATTTTGTCCACACCTTGACTAAGCTTCTGCAAATAGTTCTTTTAAAAACATAGATTTACTCCCATTCGCTTATTTTACTCCATGGATCTTGCATGTACACCATGTAAACTGCAAAGACATCCAAAACTCTATTAGTCAAATAGAACTAGTAGGGACACACATGTAAGATTAGACTCATTTAGAGCATAACTTCATCGCTGCCAGCGTTCGCCAACCCACAGTAATACGGGTTTTTATATATAGCACTTCAGCACTTTTTGGAGCACTTATGCACTTTACGTTACTCTTTTTGACACTATAGGTCAGGGGCATGTAGACTATTTCATCACATATCAGATAGGTCTCATAAATCCTAAATACAACATGATAGGTTATAACTATAGCTTATTTAATAGGTTTGGATTCAACATTTTTATGTGTAATATTATAGTAATATTCAAGATTGAGATACAGTTTTCATACACCAAGCACTTTAAGGACTCTCTATTATGAGACATAATTCCTTTCAAGGTCAAGAATAATATGATAATGCATTCAAGCTAGCAATAAGATTTTATGAAATTTACTTTTTATTATGGAGTGGCCGTATTTCAAATCCTGAGATATCAATTTCAATGATTCTTGAAAAACATGTAATTTTACCAATGTGTTATGTCAAATCAAGTGAAATGCACTTTTGGTTTTGTAATACTCTAAATGTCTACTTTTTTAAGCTATGGAAAGTTTTGTACTTACCTAATCTTTTTTAGCCTTTTGCCCATGATAGTCTGTTGTCCCTATTTATACTTGTTTTTCCATTACGTGGTGGACACTGCACTTTAAATGTTAGAGCTGAGGTGTGCCTCTTTATGTGAACAAGCCCAGCTAGGTGGGCGAAACGTGTCATCCTGCCATTTTATCTCTAATAAATCAATTTTGAACAGTACGAAATGGAGTCTGTGTCCTCGTTTCCTGTGATGCAGCGCGGTGGGAATTCTTCATTAGCATATATATATGTGTGTGTGTGTGTGTGTGTGTGTGTGTGTGTGTGTGTGTGTGTGTGTGTGTATATATATATCAAACAACAAAGGGTGTCCCCTCAAAGAAGCCACACGCTGGAAGATGAAAATTAGGCGTTTATTCATGAAAGCAGCAGCGGTGAAACAGGATCCTGTTCAAAAGTCTCGAGCCCAGCCCGACGCGTTTCGTGCACACCTGCACTTCCTCATGGGCTGATTTCTAATAACACTCCCTTCACTCTTGCGGCACTAAAATAGCACAGAGGACCCGCCCCTGTGGCCGTAGGCAGTACCACTGCCTGCTGGTCTCTGTAGTGCCGCTGATATCCCTCCAGTGAGTGGTGTGCTGGCAGTGTCCAGTGTTCTGCCCATGATTAAGTGCGAGAGTAGCACGAAATGCGTTGGTTCAGGATTTCAAGCGAAGTGTTCTGCCATCCTTGCTGCTGCTTTCACTAATAAAAGCACTAAGAATATCTTCCTGTGCGTGGTCTCTTTGAGGGGACAACTCTCTTGTGTTTGATGTTGAATGGCCAGTCCTGTCGTGAAGAGACCCCACCGCTTCGCGGACCAATGCTGACGCCAGTTGGCGTGCAGCAGAGTTTGGTCCCAGGCCGGGAAGGCGAAGCTGGACCAATAAGGGCCTGGGTTAGAACGCCCTCCGGAGGCGGGAGCCCCGCCCTCTGCCCACAGCAACATGCCGGCCAACACGACCGGCCAACACGACGGGGGGCCGGGATCGGATTGGCCCTAATTTAAACAAGGCAAGCTCCCTCCCCCCCAATGAGGGGGCGAGGGAGGAAATGCGAGGAGGAGGATAAGAAGGGGCAACGGCCCGAAGAAAACACATTTCCCTCCCTCGCAGGAAGAACGAAAGGAATGAAGTCGTGGGCATACCTGGAGGCGACCATCGCCCCGTTTTTTGGCGCCAAGAAACCAGCGCTTCAAAGACTCGGGAGGCTCCGGCGACGTTCCATCCCACGCTTGCCAAGAGACGACGTCTTCAGATGCTCTCCGCTCCCCTCGGCAGCACACCCGACGCGTGTGCTTCCTCCCTCGGGAGGACCTTTAACGTTTTTCTTCTCTGCTTTGCCTTTAGGACCGGAGTCCGAAGCCAATGATCCGCGTTTGCGCCTTCGTAGGGAGAGAGGCGTCATCATCAGTGGGGAGCTGCAGAGCCTGGGAGAGCGCCAGGGGAATTTCTGTCTTCGTCGATGGACGTGTGCCGGCCGGTTTTTGGAGCTGCGGAGCCCCGGAGAGCATCAGTGGGTTTTTCCAGGCTAAGTTAAGTTGTGCAATTACGCTCTATGGCACGGTACAGCCTGCCTGGCTTGTATAAACGATTACAGCGGGAGGGGTGTTTCACTCGAGGCGCTGGTCTCAGTCAGTAAGCAGGTGAGCAGGACTAATGTGCCCCCTCCCTGAAACTAATACAGGTTTAAAAAGTTTGGTTAGCGGGAGCATACAATTTCCATGCTTGTGGCAAATTTCCTGTTGAGGGTTCCGTCCAATTCGGACCACGAAGCTTATTAAAACAGGCAAGTTTGTGTGTGAAGTTTGCCTGAGCAATGGACATTCAAAGGAAACCCAATCCCTGAATGGTTAGACCCATCGCCCTGCTCCTAAAGCCACGGTGCCTGCCGTTTCCCGCGTGCATGGGTTGGTTCTGGTCCCTAATTTTAAGCGCGAGGCAGGGGGTACATAGTTTCGTAACTCCGTGTAATGCCTGAGCTTCCTTAGAAGCTTTCGGATTTCGATTGTAACAGCGAGGCAGGAAGTGCATAGTTTCGCTCAATCCGTGTAATGCCTTAGCTAAAGTGGGGAGGAATCTGCACACGTGTGTGCAATCAGCGCGCGGACTTTACAGCTGTCTGATTTCTATTTTAACTGCGAGGCAGGAAGTACATAGTTTCGATAAACCCGTGTAATGCATGAGCTACAGTGGCTGGAACAATCTGCACACGTGCGTGCAATCAGCGCGTGGACTTTACAGCCTCTCTTGTCATTAGAAGCTGTCGGATTTCTATTTTAACTGTGAGGCAGGAAGGGCATAATTCGAAAAATCCGTGTAAGGCCTTAGCTAAAGTAGCTGGAAGAATCTGCACACGTGTGTGCAATCAGCGCGCGGGCTTTACAGCCGCTGTTGTCTTTAGGAGCATGCGAACTTTCACTCGTCTGAAGCTCAACGAGATTGTTGCAAGGTACCAAAGAGAACGAGCCTCTCTCTCCCTCCACATGTGGGTTTTACGCAATAAACTCGTTTTTTCCGTCTGCTCATAAAGACTGATAGCGCGGGAAGTTGAATTCCTAATCTCTTTAATGTTTCGCCGTGCCTCTGGTGTAAACTGCCTGCCCTGACGGTAGACTTCACTTATACTTAGAGGCTACTCGAGTCCAGGTTTGGAATACAGTAGCCAAGCGTTGTGAAGGGCGTTTCTTTAATAGGGACGGGTGAGAAGTTATTGGTCATTGTATTGTGACATTCGTGTTAAAGCAGTACTATCATTCATTGTGAGGTTCACCGTGATTGATTTAGAATGTTGACGACATTAATAAAGGCATGGTGATTTTGCTGGCCTATATAGAAAGCTAGGCCATCAGTGTTTGTGTCATAGCGGTAGGCGGTATAGTTAAGAGTGAGTGGCGTGGAGTAGCACGAACGCGGCGTCGGAAAAGAAGCAGCATAATGGGGGGTTTGCTTTAATAATAGGGATCGATTTCTAGCCAAAGTGAAACCCGTTTGCGGCATTAGTTATGGTGTGGATGTATATTTTGCGGTTGATATGCAGTTCCGGGACGAAAGCCAATAGCTCACTATTCTATATCGGGACCGTTAAGCTATAAATGGCAAATAACAAGAGAGGCCTTTTTTGAAAGCAGTTATCTGCTGAGCTGTTCTGCATCATATGCAGGCGGTAATATACTGGGTACGCGTCCGTGCACATTAAATCCCTGCCCTAACCGCGCGAAGGCTAAACCGCAACCTTACAAGACACTGATCTCTCTCCAGGAAGATAATTACTCACACGAGTTTTTTCGGGTCTTTCATGTGAGGCCGGGTATAGCCATATCAATAACTGGTAGCAAAAATGAATTTAGTAAGATTGGGGTGACCTACATGCTTGGTTGTGCACCGACTGCTTAGAGCAAGTAATGTTAATTATGCATGCAGAATGGCCAAACATCCGCTGTGTCTTATATACTTTGCGGCTACTGTGTGAAATGTGGGCAGTGGTTTGTGCAATCGAGGCCAAACTGGGACACAAATGAACTGCCTAATTTGTGTAGACTAAAATCTAATTTTAGGCATGTGCCCTAAGAGACACTTTAGAAATCTAAGCTAAAAGGTTCATGGGTACAGCTAATGTAATGTCTTATTGGTCTCTTAAAAGGGATAGATCTAATGTTTCACCTATTTGGAAGTAATTATTTGTAAAGGATTCGATAAAATAGTGCACACATGCAAACTTGACGGAGCCAGGTCAGCCTTTCATACTTTTGACTCTGATAAATCGATCACCATTAAAATATCTTATAGTAACATTCGTAAATTTTTGTTGTTAGAAACTGTGGTTTAAGGGAAGCATAAGAAGTTATTACTATTAGTTATTCTTTTTCAATAAAAAGGAGAACCACAACTTCATAAAAGCGTTGTTCTCTACAAAAAATTCAAAACACTAAAAAGAAATGGACAAGGTGACGTAGATAAGGTGTCATGGATTTAAAACAAATCTAGGCGAGATAGCGTACACAAGTAGTGAGATAAATTAAGGGCAGGATAGAAGCGTTATATAAAGTGCAGCGCATTATTGGCAGTTTCTACTCTTTGCTCGTTTTGTCTAAGCGCAGTAATTCCAAAGTGTGCCATCAGTGAACAATGTCTACATCACAGTGGTATTTCAACATTGTATTCTGAAGCCCGCCTGGCACTTAGAGGTCATTTTGCTGGCAAATGGCAGCAATTTGCACAGAACTATACCTTAATCATGCTGAATAGTCGATCTTAGAGAATATGTAAATCTCTTTACAGCCACCTAACCACTGAGTATAATGAGGCGAAGCATAAAACAGACCTACTGTGCCTTTTTAGAATTCGAGCCACCGGCAAAATCTGAATTTCGGGAAACCGGCACCTAATTGTCAACACCAAACTTGGAGCAGTCCACCACAAGGTGGCGCCGCTTATCTAAGCTAGAGTTGAGTAGAACAACGGTAATTTGGGACTACAATATACATTAAAAATTTTAATAATTGCCTCCCCACCCATTCCTTTAGCTTTGGGGACCTGGATTAATCTGAACTGTCGCATTTACATGCGAGAGAGATGGTTAATAGTTGTTTTGGCAGCGCTAACAAGGGCGATGGGTGGCGCAAGCTGCAGTGGCCTCCTGGCCAGAGCCCTAGCACTTAAAATTTCAGAAATTAAGCACTGCCTAAATTCATTAGCCTCAAACATTTATCAGCACTGCAGCTGCAAGAAGGCTAGCAACCGGTAAGCAGATAAGCGATTTCGCTAAAGTTAATAAATCAACAATAAGCTTGTGCTGCCAGAGCCACTCCTTCACCATTCTTGCTAGAACAAATCACAACGGGAAACCACAAAGCAGCATTGGCAAAGCCAACGACCCGCAGCTATGTATGGGCTATTGGGTTTTCGACGTAGTTTAGCCATGTTGTACAGCAGCACGGCTGTTGTACAGCATGGCTGAAAGAAGGGAACAAGCATTTGCAAGGCAACAGGTCTCGCATTTGCAGAGTTTAAGCTACTGGTATTGGGGATGTCTGCCTTGTATTTATCTGTTTTGCTAATTAGCACATGTATGGAAGGCATTGTCGTTTTCAATTCGCCCAGATTCGAACTAAAAAACGGCAAGCGAAAAGAAGCGCACTAAACTAACTAATACATACATGATGCTGCTAAAACTCTTTTGATCACATAGGAGGTAGAATTCTTATAATATTAACAACACGTGGGAGGCCTAGAGCAGGGGGTTTTTCTCTCAAGGAAGAGGGCGAAGGGGAAAGGGGGGGAGCTCCCTCCGATCGAAGAACCGTAGGTAGCGTGGCGGGACAAGCACGAGGAAGCCAGTAGAAAGAGAAATGTACTAGAAGATAGATAGAAGACTCTCCCAGTGTCCTTGAGATGCCTCACGGCAGGGGCACCGAGGGAACCAAGGGGCGGCGTGCCGCCATAAAAAGAAGAAAGGTGATGCTCCCGCAGGACCCTTGGGATGCCTCACGGCAGGGGTACCTAGGGAGAAGATGGCAAGGACTCAGCCTCAGGAAAGGTAGAGTAGATGCCCAAGTAAGGTCCTTGGGATGCCTTAGACGGCAGGGATCCCTTGGGAGAAGGGAGGGCCCCACAAAAGGTTTACAGGGCGAGCGGGACGGCACTTGCAGCCCGGGTAGGTCCAGACGGACCCCCTCCAAATTGGTAGCAAGCTGAAGCCTAGACCCGCGAAGCGGAAACCCAGAGAAAAAAGGGGCCCCTCCCCTCCCAGGAAATGAAATAGAGGAAGCTGGGTCCATAATGCAAGAGAAAGAATTGCAAAGGACTATAGATGAAAAGAAACGACATGTACAACATGGGCATCAAATGACGCAATGACCACGAACCTTTGAAATGGAGAACAAAATGTATTGTATGTAAGAAATTAAATATTGGCGTGATAAATAAACTGCGACCTTTTCAGGCACCAAAGAAAGTTGTCAGTGGTGATTCTAAGGTAAAGGTGCGCAGCGATGGTAACAGTGGAGGAAGCGGGACGACTAGACGCCTGGAGGGGGTTTGGACAGGAGGAGTGCGGCGAAAGTCATATGGAGCAGCTAGGAGTGAGATCAGACATTCCACTTACCCACAGGGGATTTTATTTATCTGATGGCAAGCAGAGCGCTCACGACTCACTGGAGAAACATTGTCTAGCACTACAAGGACCAGCAGGCTGTGGTACAGTCTACGCCCACAGGGGCGGGTCTTGCGAGTATTTCAGGTGTTTGAACTGTGATGTGTCTGCCCTACGATTCTGCCCATGATTAAGTGCGAGAGTAGCACGAAACGCGTCGGGCTCAAAATTTCAAACGAAGTGTTCGGCCATCCTTGCTGCTGCTTTCACCAATAAAAGCACTAAGAATATCTTCCTGTGCGTGGTCTCTTTGAGGGGACAACTCTCTTGTGTTTGATATATATATATATATATCCCCAAATCCCATCGTCTCCTTGATGAAACAACACTCCACGGCTCCAAAGTTGCTTTCAGCAGAATTTATTTCGGCAATGCAAAGTGCGTTTCGGAAAACAAGTTACGTTGGTCACGAGTTTCAGCTCAATGTGATTTAAATAAATGGCATCTGGTGTGTACACGTAATAGACAGTGTAAACAGACTTTCCGATACAAAACTCATATTTACACGTTCAAAATAAGCAAAATCCATGATTCATTCATATTGGTTTGAAACATTTTACAAGTGCGAGTGTGGTTAAATGTAGCATAGTGAAATCTCGTGCATCCGTGATACATAATTTCATTAGCCTTTGTCCTCGAGCTTGCTTTTCAAGTTCTTAAAACTTTGTTTCCGGTGCTGGTTGGTTACAATTTCAAGGTGCTGTTGCCTTCTAGCTCTCTCGCACAAGTGTGCTAACCCCGTTCTTAAGCTAAACGCATAACTTATATAACTTAAAGGACAGGTTGTCTGAATGTTACTATTCCACCATTGTCAAAATAGAGTACTCAATGTTAACTTATAGCCATCATGCCCCATTGGGCAGATTAAACATAAAGCTTGGGAGCTTCTGATTGAATACAACTCCCAATGCTCATCAAATCTCTCTGAATGGACTTCCTGCCCTGTGACATTCGCAGCGCTAGCTCTTGAATGGTCTAAATCAGTTCAAAAAGTTCAAGGGACAGTTCATAAGGATATAATCATCACAGTGCATCCACTTGAAGATATTAGTTGTTCATTTTGCCTTCCACTCATCTCACACACATTGTATGGAAATCTGTAACAAAATATACACAAAAAAGTGCCATTAGCCGTTGAGTGAAAAAAAACGTGCTACAAATAACAATGGTAAACCTAAATCGCAGTAGAGATAAAAGCCATAAAATCTAGCATTTACTGTTGTGTTTGCAATAAAACTGACAATCTGTCATCTCTGGTTCACCACTATCTCAGATGTACCGCTAACTCCTCATGAATATTATGCCCTAATGGATATCTGGTATGGTACTCTATTATTATTTTAGACTCCAGGTGTCTGAGTTCCAATACTCTGCCGCCTCCCCTTTCTCTCACAGAGATGGTGTCTAGTACACAGAATGATAGGAGGCTACTGTTCTGCTTATGTTGCATTTTGAAATGTTTGGCCATAGGGTATTGTTTATCATCCTTTTTGATTGCCCTAAGATGTTCCAGGATTCTTTTCTTCGCTTGATGAATAGTGCTCCTGATGTAGTATTTTTCACACAGGCACTTAAGGGCATAAACCGCATAATCTGTGTTGCACGAAACGTGCTTGGGAATTACAAAAGACGTGTGATTAATTGACAATCTTACTTGTTTACAATTTCTGCTGTACTCACAAGCCTTGCAGTTATTGCATGTGAAGAACCCTCGTATTGGATTCTGGTTTAGTTTAATATCTGGGCTGGCCATAGTTAGACAGACAATGTCTTTAAGTGATCTTTCCTTCCTATATGTAATTTGTGGATTGGATTCAACCACTAATGACAGATCCTCATCTGTCATTAAAACATTACAGAATTTATTTAGACTTTGTCTAACTTCTTGTGATTGGTTGGAGTGAGTGGTGATAAACCTAATCCTATTTTCATTTTCTGCCGTCTCACAGCTTATGGTTTTCTGTTTAAGTAAATCATTCCTGTCTCGTATGTCAACCTCTGGACATGCTTTATTAATGGTGGTCTGGGTGTACCATCTTTCAAGAAATCTTTTAGTCATCACTGTTTTCTCATTTTCATATCCCTCTTTGTTGCTGCAATTTCTCTTGGCTCTTAATAGTTCACCCAGAGGAATGCTGCGTATTAAATTCCCAGGGTGACAGCTCCAAGAGTGAAGCAGCTGGCTGTTTCTTTTCTAAACAGGTAACTTTCCAGGCAATTACCCACTACCTGTAACCTCAAGTCTAGAAAGTCGATAGTTTCCTTATTGATTTGGCTGCTGAATTTTAAGTTTAAAGTGTTGTCATTAAGTGTCTCCACAAGAAGGTTGGCTTGTTCAGTACTCCCATTCCAAATACAGAAAATATCGTCAACATATCTCACCCATGTTATCACATGTTCTTCATAAAGTGACAGCTTGCTGGTTACCTGCTCCTCCCGCCATAAATATATATAACCTACTGGCATGTTGCCAGTAGGTAGTTATAGTTAGGACCTCGTTTCTATTCAAAAAGCATATTTTCTGTTGCCAATATATTTGACGCCGTTTGATGGATCTTCGTGAAATTCTCAAAACTAATGGCCCGCTCTGGTAATTTGGCAAAAAGGTAGCCCTTGGTTCAGGAAGAGGCCTTTTTTTTTTAATGGTGTAAATCCGTTCAGTAGTTACAGAGAAATTTAAAAATATCGATATCTGAGCACCGAGGAGTGTTCGCGAACCCTCCCGAGCACAAGCTGACTTCTGATTGGCTGCCAACACTCCAAACCAGGAAGTGTTGGCAGCCATCTTGTGACTCGGAGAAAAAGGGGGAAAAAAGTGAAAAATGAAGAAAAGGGGGCAGGGTAGAAACACCCTGACCCCCTAGGCCTGCTCAGGAGGAGGAGGTGGTGGCCCCCCTGCAGCCCCGGGGACCGCCACCTCCCTGGGGGTTTGCTTTATAAATGTTTGGGGGGGGCTCCTGCCCCCTCCCCCACACTGCTCCAGGGACCACCACCTCCCCGGGGCACTGTTTAATTATATGCAACGGGCGTCACAGGCCCCCCAAGCTCCAGGGACCGCCACCTCTCTGGGGCTTGATTAAAAAAATGAAAGTGTGGGGGGCTCCTGCCCCCCCCACACTGCCCCGGGGACCATCACCTCCCCGGGGCACTGTTCATTCAAATGCGGGGGCTCGTTATGGCCCCTTGGGCCCCAGGGACCACCACCTCCTTGTGGCTTTGAAAATTATGTGAGGGGGCCCCCTCCTGAAGCCCTTAATGGCCCTGGGGACCGCCACCCCCCCAGGGCCGGATCCTGCAGTGTTCCGGGGTGCCCACCCCCAGGACATTGCTCTTTGCTATGGCAGGGCGGGAGCACGGCTCCCGCCCTGTCATAGCGCACACTGCTTTGCTTCGTTGAAGCGTGAGCAGGAAAACCTGCTCTCGCTTCAACTAAGCAAAGCAGATTGCTTTTGGGCAAGGGGAGCTGCATGTCTGCAGCTCCCCTTGCTCAAAAGGAATTACGGCTCCCGCAGGAGGGGGAGAGCCGGCGGGACCGTGGGGGCATTGGGCCTCCCCCCACGGTCCCCAACGCAAAAGGCCAGCCCAGGGGAATGGGGTCCCCGGGGCCAAAAGTGGCCCAGGGAAGGGGGGCCACGTCGCCCCCTTCCCTTTAATTATGTATAAAAAAAGGAGGCCATGCCCTGGAGGATGGGGTCCCCGGGCTTCAGGAGTGGGGCCGTGTGGCCCCCTTCCCGTTTTTTTTTCTTTAAAAAAAAAAAGGGTCAGGACCTACACATTTTGGCCCTCCATCTGACAATTCCCTGCTTGGTGGATCTGTAGAGATTTGAAAATACCAAGAGGAAGCCAAATGAGCTAAATTGTGCAAATTTCGTGGACATCGATTAAATGGTGGAAAAGATATTAGTATAGTAAATCAAAAAGGTTTTGAGATCTCCCCTCCCCCCGGCTTAACTTTGCACATTATAGGATCTTCACAAAATTTTAAATACCTGCTATTAGGAATTAAATCATTTTTGTTGTGGTTTCCCCATTTTTTCCTGTCTCCCTCCCAAATAAAATCATGTGCAGTGCAATTGGAACTCCCTATTAGACATATTTAACTTCCCTTTAAGTCCATTGTAGAACATGCCATGAATGCACTCTTGACAAGGAAGGTTAAATGTTAAATGCTGGCTACAATGGGTATTTATGACATATGTCAAGAAAAAATGCCTTCACCAAGTAGGAAAATTTGTATTTGTTAATAAGTCACCCCAAAAGTGTACCGTGTAAGCCCACAAGGCAGGGTGCCTAATATATAAAAACAAGTACCAAACTATATATTTAAGGGGTGTGCCATCATAGTGACTGAACAACTTAAAGTTTTTCACTGTGTAGGTGCAGCTACAATTTTCATGAAACTGGCTTAGGTTAAAATATTTCATTTTATATCTCTGCCTAGCTACATGCAGACATGCAGTCATAGACTTTAACTTTATCCCCTATTTAACTTCTCAAAATCTGATTTAATGGTGAAATCAGATCTTTGATAATATGAGTGGGAATGTAAGGCTGCCCGTGTGATGATTTCCGTCCAGTGCGCTCAGTGTACAGCAGCTCAGTCGTTACTGCTAAGACTGCTTGTGCTCTGATACATTCCTGCTGCTCTGCTGCCTGACTTGCTCTTTGATTCTGTTGCCCTTATTAATTGTTCCCATTTCCATTTGCTTGCTACCAGTCTTATGTTTTTCTGTTCCCTGGCATTTCTAACTCTGACTTTGCCATAATTTATAGCTCAGTCTACACACATCATGATCCGTCCTTGTTATATGCATGTTCCTTGCCTGGTCCATATTGTATGCAAACTCCTTGCCTGGTGTTCCTGCTCTATCTGTTTACTATGATCCTGCTCTTTTTATGTGCAGATTGCCCATTCTTGTTTCCAGTGCTCATAGTTCTGCATGTATATTTCTATTTCAATCCTATTATGTCTGTGTCTGAGTTAACTATGTGATAATTGTTACCAATGTGCAAATGAGATTCCGAGACTTGTAGAGTCTGGTACAGAGATGCAGTCTGTGCTCCTCTTCCATGAGAGCTGTTAGGTGTCTTCAAACACTGTGAGATTAACTGTACCAATGCCTTATTGTAAGATTTGTTTCCTCACATAGAGATTATTTTCTAAAGAGCATAAAAACTATCATGTGTGTTGATTGTCTATCAGTTTCCTGCTTTTGCCTTCCTGCTTATTGTCGTTTGTATGTACATTGCCTTCCCGGTGTCTTTTTATAGGCTTTCCCAGTTCAAAATTGCCTTTTTTGAAGGATCACCCTAATTTGTTTGCCTTTTTCTGGAACCCTATGTTTGCTTGGTATAGATCTGAGTACTATACCACTGCTCACCACTGGTAAGGTTCTTGTGCTCCTCCTGTCAGCATGGTGACATTGGAATATCCCTAAGTGGCATATTGAACTTACCTCTATGTCCCTAGTATATGGGACCCAAAGTGTACCCAAGGCCTGTAAATTGCTTGTGGGCTGAAGCACTCATTGTGCCACCCACTGCACTGACAATGCAAACATCACTTGCAGGCCTGCCACCATTAGCTTGTCTGTGCAGGTTTAAATGGCAGATTTGACCTGTCACTTTACCTCTTTTGGCAGGCTTACAATTCTTCTTTTATAAGTCACCCCTAAGTAAGCCTTAGTGCTCATTAAGGCAGTGTGTATGTTATTTAGAGTAGGGTATGTAAAGATTAATGTGAAACATGTCCTTACAGTGACTAGCATCTCTGAGCTATTTTCAAGGCTATTTTCACTGTAGTAGAGGTGGCTGTTCCAAAGAAGAGCACTGGGATGTAATATTAAATACCAATACCATATCTCCAGAATGAGACTAGCTATAAACATAAATAAACAACTATTTTAATTGTTCTTAAAAATCCAAATCAATGATGAAGTTGGATTTTTTTACGATATTACAGAAAAGTAACTTTTAGAAATGTACCTTTGCCTTGCCTGAAGTTCCTGACAGCTAAATCTCCAGCTAATACCAGCCAGTAATTCGCATATTTAGAAGGCTTGAATAAGGTGTGAACTTGCTCCCAGGACAGGGACAGAAGGCCTTGGCCTTGGGTGTGTGGACATGTTGTTGTGCCTCTGGAAAATGGCATGTGGACTGGGCCCAAGGACCTGATAAACTTTGAAGAGACCTATCCTGTCACAAGCAGATGTAGCTAACAAGCAGGCCTGCACCTTTATTTTGTCTCACCAGACAGTCAGGCCCTAATCACTGTGGACCTTTTTTGACATTACAGTGCCACAGCCTGTTTTACATGTATGCTGTGTTTGCAGATACCATTAGGGGCACACTTCAAAGTAGGGAAACAGAATAACAATACAATTATTGTGTTTTCACTGTCTGGTTGCTCAAGGCTCAGACTTCTGTCTGTTAGATCGTTGTGGTTACAGGGACTGCCTAAAACTGGATTTTAGTGTTAGATGTGGGAGGACAATAGGATACCTTAGTATAATCCCCACACATACCTCTAGCTCCCAATGCCCAAGTTTAGAGTGGTCAAAGAGTATTACCATCTTGAACATGCCTAAAGTGCATAGGTTTAGCCCTGGGAACCTTTACCCCGTTGTTTAGGGCATCCTCAGGGGTCATTTCTTCCTACCCACTAGCTCTTGCCAGTATTAATTGTGGATTTTCCAGGCACCCACTTCAAAATACTCCTGGCCCTGTGGAAGATCAGAAGTGGACAGACCCTGCTGACCTGAGAAGAACCAAGAAGACTTGATCTGTTCTCTGTCTTCTACCAAATACAAGGAAGTAGACCCATAGGATCGTAAGGCTGTTCCTCGTCGAAGCTATAGGGACACAACAAGCTACAAGAGGCCTTTCCCTGCTGCTGCCCAGTTGGCCAGTGGCAACTGGACTTGCACACTACTGTTTGGCCTCTGCCTGCCACCCTGTGATTCTCTAAGTGCTTCTCCAGAGGACCTAGGAGCTCTAGAAGGGTACTCCTGTGGTGAATTGAACCTTATTAGTGTATTCGACCCACGCTCTACCACGGTCAATGTCAATTACCTCCTAGGTCCTGTTCTACTGGAACCATTGAGTACCATTAGTACTTTGTACTTCTTGATGCTATTGCTAATTTAAAAATGTATGCCACCAGTTCCCCTTATTGGAGTTTAGCCATATTGGTTTTTATTTTTTTATGTAATTGTTCTCTATTTTTCTAATTTTTTAAAATTTGTATTGTTTTGTATGTCAACTTTATTACTGTTTTAGTAGTGCATAAATACTTCACACCTCTGTGCCATAGCTACCAGAGGGTAAACTCAGGTTTTCTTTTTACTTTAGTGATACACCCTGACAAGGACAGAGGTGATTATGTGATGTGGGTACTCACTCCTATCAACTAATACCCCCATATCTTACAATGTCCAATTTACTGATCATAGTCCATTCCACTTGCTCCAGTCCTCAGCTTCTTTCCTGTTCTCATTCCCAGCTTCCAGTTACTCTATTGTATATGTTAAATCCTTCGTCTGAATTTCCTTGACCTTCCAGAAAGTAAGCATCACATTTTACCTATGCTTGTCCTTACCTCATCCTAAGCCAGAACTGGCTTAAAACCACTTCTGGCAACTTTAATTTTCCTCTGCCGAATGCACATTTTTAACTAGCTAAGAGAGATAACAACCAGGTTCAGAAAACCTTGGCTTTGCTCTGGACCCCGGAAGGGCAGTTTGGTGTAAACTGCTGACCACTTAGCAGGTGTTAGCTATTTTGGAGTGGATAGTAACAGTTGGTAGAACATAGGGCAATCATAGCACACTAACTCTTTCACTCTTATTCATTTCCAGGAACTTCCTAGACAGCTAGACCCCAGTCTCAGCAGGGGGGGAGACCAGTTTGGAACTTGTCAAGTGCTAAAGCTCTTCTAAATAGTAGAGTGGCTACGGTGCTGAGGATAGGCTTGCCTAATAGCAGAAGAGTTCTGTCACATTCAAACATGGGAGTAAGGCAGAGAGGAAGTGCTTCAAAAGGAGGTGGGGGCTGCGGAAAAATAGTTAAGATTAAGTGGCGTAATTACGCCAGTCGCTAGCTAGTACACCAGGTAAATCTGGCACCTCCGCATAAACCTCTACAGATAATTGCTGGATGTGAGACAATGCCAACTAAAAAATAAGTCTTAATGGAAAAAAAGATGCCTGACTCCTGCTGTAAGAACATGGCTAACTCAGGAACCTCCGACTGCTGCAGGCATCAAGTGACTGGAACTGCATTTCAAAGGACAGGTGGTTGTCCCCCTCTTTGCTGTCTCCAGAATCTCAAAAAGCAGAATTACTCCTTGATCTAAGAGAGCCTAGCAGCCACAGATTACTACATCCGGCAGGAGACCTGGCAGATAGAGAACTGGTGCATAGACTCCTGCCCTGAGACGCTAAGGGCTGCAGCACTGACCAGAATGAACTTTCCAAATGGTTTTATATCAGTAAAAGCAGGACAAGGTGCTGAAGCTTACCCAGGATATTTGCACCCTAGGTGAACAAGAAAACCAGGTTTTACGCCATGGAGCCTTTTGCTGTTATGAAAATAGATTCTTAACAATTTTTCCGCAACACGGAAGCGTGCAGCGGGCAAGGCCGGCCAGGGCCAAGGGCCATACATTATGCCCGTTTCTTATCTTATACTGTACCAGAGTTAAAATCAATGCAGGGGAATTGGGCTATTGATCCTCGCACCCATTCCAAACTAGATAAACTTGAGTTTCTGTCCCACAGGGACCCCCACTCTGTAACTCCTTTCAATCCTCTTGGCCAGGAATCCCTTAATAAAGATAAACGCCGGCAAGTTCCAACTAACCTGCACATCAGGTGCTGGAGGGACTTTCAATTTGCTATTTAAACACACTCACAATGGTGAAACACCAGCTTGAGATCTTTCACCTTCTAGATGCTGACAAACTGGACATCCTCCTTCTCTCAGAAACGTGGCTGACAATGGAATCCGCTCCTGACATTCTTGCAGCAATTCCAGACAATTACTATATCCTCCAGGCTAATAGACCTGCGGGTAAAATTGTAGATAGGGTCGCAGCAATAATTCAACAGAAGCACAAATTTACATCGTTAGTATCTGAAGGTATCCCTCAGTCGACAGCCTTCTATTAAAATGTGAGTCTCACCATTCTTCTTTCATATGTGTAGTATGTTACAGACCCCCACATAATTTTCCCACATTCCCCGAGTTGTTAGGTGATATGATCGCCGAATTGGTGGTTAACCATTCCCGAATTTTTATTAATGCCGATTTTAACTTCTGGCCCTACGACACACAAGAAAGTCCTGCTCTATCGAATTCGGTGAACTCTTAGTGGGCCTGAATTGCACTCAGCATGTAAAGGTAGCCACCCATATCAAGGGGCACATTTTAGACCAGATCTGGACCGCCAACCTAGAAATTTCTCACCTGCAGGTTTCCCCTTGTATATGGTCGGACCATCCCTTTTTTACCTTGGTCATTCCCTATGTCCGCCCAACTAACATTCCTTTGCCAGGTATTTTTATGGCCAGAAACAGGGGTCAGGTGGACATCAAAGAATTTTGCTCCTTGTTAACTGCCTCAGCCCCCACAGCCCTAGATGAGTCTCTCCTCACACTCAAGCGGAAAACATTAATACTTGGCTGGACTCAACCAGAGATAGTATAGTCCCCTTGAAGAAAATTAAAATAAGGAGACCCTATGATGCACAACGCTGGTTTTGCGCAGATCTAAAATTAAAGAAACTTGCACTAAGACAAGCTGAAGGCAAGTGGCGTCGTGACTACTGCCCCGCCAAAAGGCCGCTTTTGTGTCTCTATTGAGAGACTATAAAACAGCTATCCTTAAGACCAAAGCAGAATACTTCTCCTTTAAAATATTACATTCAGCCAATAAAGCGAAGGACATTTTCTCTATTGTGGACGAACTTGCTTTATTGGATCGGGTCATGGCAAAACCTGTTCCATCATAGTCTATGTAATTCTTTCTTCATTGAGAAAATTCTCACCATTAAGGCCAGTATTCCTAAACCCTCCTTACCCCTGGTCCTTTCATGCCCTTACACAAACCCCGCTCATCTAGATCAAATCCCTCTTATTACTCAAGACATTTCTTTTGCCCTACTTAAAAAGGTCTTCTCCGGCTCCCCTATGGATAGTTGCCCCCCTCACATCCTTCGGGAAGCATTTCTACGCTACCTGGACCCTCCCTTATTGCCTCTTAACAACTCCCTTGCTCAAGGGATTGTTCCAGATTTATTCAAAAAAGTCCCCATCCTTAAGAAACCTCGTTTAGATCCTGTGGTTCCTCATTTCTTTGTTCCCTTACTTAAGCAAGATTTTCGAAGCCCACGTTGCTAATTGTCTCAGTTCTTTTGTAGAGCAATCTTATTATCTGGACTCTCATCAAGCAGGGTTTAAACCTGAACATTCAACTGAGTCTGTCATCTTGGCTTCCTGGATGAACTGAGAGGGGGGGGCAGATCAGGGCACTACTCAGGCCCTGGTGCTCCTGGATTTGTCGGCCGCTTTTGACACGGTCGGCCACCATCTTTTGATCGACCGTGCCAGCTGCGCCGGGATCTAGGGTCTGTTGTTGAAGTGGATCACTTCCGTTCTTGACAACTGCTCCCATCAGTTTGCCTCGCTAATTTTTGTGCAGAACAAAGAAAATTGACCTGCGGGGTCCCACAGGGCTCTTCCCTCTCACCCCTTCTTTTTAACTTGTACATTTTACCTCCGATCCTGGCTTTGCGTAAAAGAGAGGTTATCATTTTTAATTATGCCGACTAGCTTCAGTTGGTGTTTAACATTGACTCATTTGCATCATCTGTTGCGAGTTTCCAATCCACAATGAACCTCATCAGTGATTGGAAGAATATAAATCAGCTGAAATTAAACCCTGATAAAACCGAGCTGATCCTTACTGGCGGGTCGGCCAACCCTTGGAATTCCAACTTCTGGCCTCCGTTACCCACTCCCAGCTAGTTCTGTAAAAAGTCTGGGAAGTGTGATCAGTAATGATCTAACAATGAAGGCTCAGATCTGCTCAGTGGTCTCCGAATGTTTTTTTCATCTGCGACAAATTCGAAATATCTGTAGATTCTTGTCCACAGGGGCCCTGACTCAAGTCGTCCTTGCCCTGGTAATCTTGCGTATTGTCTACGCAAATTCTCTGTATGCTGATATACCTGCATACCAACTGCATCGGCTTCAATTGGTCCAGAATCAAGCGGCTAGGCTAATCTTTGGTCAGCCGAAACACCAACACGTGAGACCACTGCTGAAAAGCCTCCATTGGCTTTCTGTGTCCCAACGCGGTCTGTTTCAGCTAGGCTGCACCATCTATCAAGCTCTCTCAGGACGTGGTCCTGCCTTCATCCTCTCAAAGTTACAGCGGTACATTCTTTTGCGTGACCTACGCTCTTCAAACTAGAACCTGTTGTCTCCCAATCCCTTCAAACGAAAGAAACATGGGGGCCTTAGAATTACGACCTTGGCTCCTCAATTCTGAAACCTTCTCTCTCCCGAACTGCGTATGGCAAGCTCTTACACCCAATTCAGGAAATCACTTAAAACTTGGCTATTCTCCCAGGCATATAACTGAAATCACCATTTTGCGACTGCAACCGTCCTCTCTTTTTAGCGCCAAGAAACCACCTGGTGTATGTGCGCTTAACAAATCATTTTTAACATAACTAAATATGACTTGCTACCTGAACACAGCCTACCTTTGAAGTAATCTCCCAGTAAGCTGCCTGGTTTTGTTTGGGAGAGCTTTGCCTCCAACCTTAGCCCACAATAGCTCTCCTATACAAGCTCTATTGTATGCCATCCTACAGCATAGGTACTCCATTTGCAGTCCTTCTAATGCACTTTTCACATGGGCCAACCAGCTCCTCTGATGGCTCTGGCCACCGGAACTAATAACATCTTCCATGGATTTTAAGTAGATTGTTGCCTTGAGGTTCCTCACTAACCTAACCCAGTAAGACACTGGTTTTAAGGCTGCCTGGCCGGTAATTGGTGTGAACCTTAGTTCTGCATAAAGTGCTTATAGAGGAGGTTCCTGGCCCTAATCCTAACAGAGCCCTTAAAAAGTTATTTTCCATTCTTGCAAAGGGTGTAAATACCCATACCCTCAGAGCTCGGCCCCATTAAAGCGGAACCCTTACTGACTTGTTTGTAAATTTGAATGATAGTTTTGATGCTTTGTGCACCAGCCTTAAGCCTAAATTTTGAAAACCGCAGCTGAAGTCTGCGTTAAAACAGGTCTTCCGTATCTGGTCCCTCCAACTTAGTTGTTCTGTGAGCCGTATCCCCAAGTCATCAAATTGTTTAACACAAACAGCGCACTCATCGTTTATCATTAACTCTCTAGGAGAGGGACAGTCTGGGAGACAGTCTTAGCACCTTACACTTCTTCTTGGTGGAATTGATAACCAGGGCCTTTCTATGACAGTTGTCAGAAAAAAAAATGAACACCATATATAGTGCATTTTATGTTGCCACTAAAAAGACTGCATTGTCAGCAAACAGCAGAATCGGCACCTTATGGCCAGCAATGATTGGGGCATCAATGGGTTCTTTTAGCAAATAGGCTACAACATCTTTTTAGAAGATGTTAAAAAGTGGAGGTGCCAGCCAACAGCCCTACCGCTCTCCTTTTTCAACGAGGAATGTCTAACTACATTCACCTCTTGGGCCCTACCGGATTCAGGGTGTATTATTAGTGTGCAGTGCCATTATTGCTCTAACAATACCAGTCTCTAACCCTAGATCTACCAGTGACCTCCATAACAGAGTTCGGTCCACCAGATCAAATGCCGATTTTAGGTCAACAAAAACTATGTATAATGACGATTTTCTTTTGATTACATACTTGTGCCATATCATATATAAGCAAACCGATTGGTCTGTAGTTCCTACCCTCGATCTAAAGTCAACTTGTGCTATTATTAGAATATTCTCTTTATCTGCCCAACCTTACAGTTAGTTTAATATGACTTTGCCAAGAATTATTCCAGCCCCATCGAGGAGGGAGATCGGCCTATAATTGGAAGGGCAACTGTGAGCACCCTTCTTGAATAAGGGTAGTAACGTGGCTGACCGTGGCGGCAGAGGGAATGCTGTTGGTCAGGGCAGGGAATGGGCAGAGTGGGGGGTAGTGGAGTCGGACATACGACGGCCAGGAGTAAAGTAAGTAAGTAAATAAATAAAACTATTTACCTTGCACTCGCTGCATCGCGAACTATAATAAGTTCTCCAAGTTGGTCTCTTTAAGACCCATGCAGGTGTTTTTCCAGGGCTCAACAGAGGACTGTACTCATTGGAAGCTGACATCCCGACGTTCTCACTTGGAGGCCATTTGTTTCATGATGGAATATGGTCTCTGGCATGTTGCTGGTAGCATAAAAGGACATTTACTCCTATTAAGTGAAACGCTTCTTGATGAGTTAGGACTAGCCTGGTTATGTTATGCAAAGCAAATTTAACTTCCGTTGTTTGGGCATTACTCCCCCCACCTACACCTTTTTACTTAACTAGTGTTACTCTTTTTATATCCTTTTAAGTCACTACCCTTAACTCAGGGATTGCGCAAAGAGAGCTAGTAACTCACATCTATTCAGTGGGTTATCGAGGCCCATGTCAGGAAAGAGATCAATAAATTCAGAAAAGCAATTTGTTACATCTAAATCACTCTTATCCCCCTTTATTGATGAAGGGATACTTAACGCAGCAGTATTGCCTGCTTCCTTTTCAATCCCCGCGGATGGGGGAGCTAGTGGGTTTAATCCTTGCGATACCTCGATCTAATCTAGGTGCCCTGTAGTAGTTCAGCCGATCTTTGTAGCTTCGACTTCTTTCTCGTCCATAACCTCGCCGGTTGACTTGAAGGGGGTTCTGTTGTTTGTCTTATTTCACGCTCCTATCTACATTTTCTGTGCCTTTTTCTTAGACCCTCTCTGTTTTCTTGATGGTTCTCTCTGCTTGCCGTCGCTCACTTCGCTTCCTATGGATAGATTTGTCCGCTATTCTCAGGATCACCATCCGTTGAATGATGGGGTAAGTGGGTGCATAAACCTGCGCATCTCGATTCTCAATAACTTCTGTTCCCATATCACTTTTGAAGTCAGGCCTTGCTGAATCCGAAATTGGTTCAGTGAATAACCATTTTAGGGAGTAAACAGGGTAATTTGCTTTCTTACTCATCATTTTCCCTTTGTCGTCTTCTTTCTACTCTTTCCTTGTCCTTTGCCTCCAGCTACAGGTTCTCCCAGGTGCACATTTGTTCCCCTTTTGTAATTGACATCATCTATTACCGTGTCTATTGCAGCCTCTAACTATTTCACAATTGTATACTCGTTCTTCTCTTCGCTTCCTTCTAATCTGTGCTATAAGAGTACGATTTACAAAAATGGCTGAGGTTTAGCAGGAAGGTCACCACACCTGCCACTATCACAAACCAGTATCGTTTCAATTTTTATTAGATGCACGGAGTCTAAGGAAGACAGCCATCACACCTCCCTCTTAGATGAGACGGAGCTCAAAAATGTGAAGCAATGTGACCCAGCACTCTGTTTTAATTTATCTCAAGATTTTATCATAAAGTTCAACATTAATCAGTGAGAAATTGTAGCGCATCCATTCTAGAAATGGCAAGATGGTCCACAGTTTGGATTAATATATCATTCTTTATTGAAAAGGAAGTTTTCTAAGCATATTTTCACTTGTAGCCAAAGCCAATGCGTTTTGTTCACTAGGAACTTCTACAGGGTTTAAGTTTGTCACATGAAGTACACTTTCTTTATAAGCCGTATCGGCACTGCATCAAACGTCGCAGTGCCTATTGGGCTGCAGCTCACCTCACCTTCACCTTCTTGGTTGCTCCTGCCGTCGTCGTCTTGTTCCTCTGGGATGCATACTCCATGCAGGTCCCGGGAGCCAGCTCTCGACCCCCTCACAACCCCACTCTTCTCGCTACTTGCCCACTGCTCCTTTGTGCCACCATCCATTGCCGGCTGCCCTACTGCTCGCACTTTCCTTCAGCAGCGGGCTCAGGCCTCTGCTTGAATCTCACCCGAACCTCCAGCCTCTCTTCGGCCGGTCTCTGTTCTCTCCATGCAGCATGATTGGTGTCGCTCCTGCTTGCATGCGTCTGCTTCTCTATCGTCTTTGCATTGACTCCCTCTTTACGGTGGCTCCCTCCTCTTTGTGTTGGCTCCATCGGGAGCACATCCACTTTTGCTGGCACACACAGGATGGATGCTGGCTGGGGTGCCGATGGGGCCACAGAGGCATTGGCCCGCCCTTCATGGCCCTCAACGTTTGGCACAGTTGTTGTATGGCCAGCAACCAGTATGGGTGGTGGCGAGGGAGCTAGCATGGCAGCAGGACTCTCCCGCAGCCCCCAACCTTTGTCATAATTGTTGGATGCCCCGTGAGGGACTGAGGGACCCCCAAAAAAAGGACAAAAAATAACTCCACATGAATGTGAAATGAGCTGCTACTCCACTCACCAACAATGGATGCACTCCTCCCTGTCTTTAGAGACCTCTTGAATAACGCTCTTTGGGTGGCCCAGGTGCCTCTGAGTTGGGAACGTGCCGTGGTGGTCCCACTGCTTAAAAAGCTTTTGCTGGATCCCTCTAAACCGGAGGACTATAGGCCAATCTCACTGCTTCCTTTTCTGTCGAAAGTGGCAGAGAAGCATATTAATCAGCAGATTGTAGGTAAAGGAACCTCTTGCAAAATTTCACTTTCAAAGACCAAGTTACGGCTTTGGCCGACAGGTGTTTTGGAGTTCTCAAGTCTTTTAAGACTTTTATTGACCTTCTCCATTAGATGCCCAGAAGACAGTGATCCAAGTCCTGGTCATCTCACGGCTGGATTTTTGTAATTTTTTGTATCTGGGGGGTCTCTCAATCATGGCTGCTGAGACTCCAACAGGTTCAGAATTCGGCAGCGGGACTGCTATTAAAACTTCCTAAACTGGCTCCTATGGGCCCTGTACTACTTCATCTTCACTGGCTCCCAGTGAAGAAGCATGTTGCTTTTAAGGCCCTTTGCTACTCCTACAGGCTATTGAGGAGGAGTAGTGCAACCCTATTTGCACCCTCTTATCACACTGTATTCCCCTTTGTGGCATCTTAGGTCCTCCGGGGCCTTGTTAGCTCAGGTCCCGAGGGTAAGGAAAGCGCACATGCGTGGGAGTTCCTTTGGCTATTTGGCACCCAGGCTTTGGAACTCTCTCCCTCTACAGTTAAGGCGCTCCGAGACAAAACGTGTTTCAGAGAAATCTGAAAACCTTGTTGTTTGCTGACTAGTCTCTTGTGCGTGGAGCACTCAGTTGGTGTAAATGACCTTCACGCTGGGACACTCCTCTGGGAGTAGCTATGCACTTTATAAGCTGCATTATTATTATTATTATTTCATATTCACTGCTACCGCCTGGGAGCACCCGATAATGCCCTGCGAGGACTTTTCATAGGTATTTTTCATTTCTTGTGATGCCTCAAGAAGGGACTGGGACACTACTAATG
Organism: Triturus cristatus; assembly: GCF_964204655.1. Classification (NCBI taxonomy): domain Eukaryota; kingdom Metazoa; phylum Chordata; class Amphibia; order Caudata; family Salamandridae; genus Triturus; species Triturus cristatus. Next base: position 341,505,664 of record NC_140593.1, read on the forward strand.
ATGTTTTAAATGTTGTTGGGGGAGTGAAGCAACCCCCGTAGGCACATTTAAAAAAAACTTGCAGTAAGTCTCTTGGGTCATAAAATACATGACCCCAACTTACCACCATCTTTAAAGCATGCCAAGCTGGAGCTCAATGCTCTTCAGGTGGAGTGTGGGGACCATGTGTGGTTTGTTCCAAGGTTACAGTATGTAGCCCAAACAAATATTAAAGAAAGGCTCGAACAAATGTTTGTGATCATTTTAATTAAAAGTGCTTTATTAAAAATACTTTAGAAATCACTATTGTTATTGAACATTGCAATGTGTGTTTTAACAATGAATGCATTGGATTATGTTTATTAATTAAATTAGTTTTAATGGTAAATTATGATACATGGCTGATAGTTTAATGTGCTGACCCATTCACAAAGCCAATAGACCTGCTTTATATATGTTGATTTGGTGACCCCCCTGAAAAATCCAATAGGTCTGCCTTTTTAATATTGAACCCCTTATATTATGATGGCCCGGCCCTTCGGCCAACCTCATGCCACCTGCGGCTGTCAGGTGCAGGCCTGGACACAGGCAAGGCCTGCCCTTGGCCAAAGGCCGTCCTCGTGGGGCATTAGCCACACGATAGGGCTGGTTGCAGGGCCTAGCCACAACCCCATTCTGTGCAAGACTAAAGGCCCTGCAGCCAACCCCATGCTATTAATGGTCAAAGGCCATGCGTAAGGAGTGGGGTTGGCAGTTAGGTATGATAATCAAATCTTACTTTATGTTAAAAAGAACATGGAAATTCTGTGAAAAAACAAATGTTGAAGTGATAATATAGTTAGGTATGGTAATAAGATATTACTTTACATTGAAAAAACTCAGAAAGTTGCTGAAAAAAAGAGGTTAAAGTGACCTTATAGTTGGGTCAAAACGTAACGTTTAAAAGTTTAAAAAACAATGAAAATTCACCCGTTAGAGTTAACTCAAGTAACTGTAATTTGCGAACTTCCCATGCACTGCTTCTGATCTCATATATTGCATACTTGTGACATGTTCTATGACATCATTGATAACATCACTGACGACACCTGAAATGGCATTCTTGATGACAACAGTGTGTGCAGCAAGGCACGAGTTGCAGTTACTCGAGATAACCATAATTGGTCTATTTCAGCGTTTTTTAGAGTTTAAAATTGTATTTTTAAACTGACATTTTTATCTAACTATGGCATCACTTTAAGCTTTGTTTTTTTCTGTGAATAAATTGACGTTGGGTGATAAGATCTTAATATATGTTTAAAGAAATCTGATGTCCACTGGAAAAACACAAAAGTTAGTGATGTTATGGTTGGGTGTTGGACTGAGACACAATCTAATGTTCCAAAAACATTAGACTATTCCAGTTATAGTTGAGTGAACTAACTATAAATTTCCCCCCATCATGTACTGATTATGACTTCTTATACTTACATCACTCATGACATATTGGAAAAGAACAATGCTTTCATTGTACCATGCACCCTAATTTAGTGCAAAACCTGAAATAAGGTGAGGAATGTTTGGGAAGATGTGTCCAAGGGGAGAAAGATACCCAACTTCTGTAACAATATTTGGTGGATACATAATCTGATCGCAGATTATTCAGTGCCTTCACTCATCCTCTCCTGATGAGTTGACACTGTGCAAATCCCAAGGTATGTAAGCATGTTATGCGCTGTTGTTGATGGTGTTACAGAAACTGTAACAGTGTGTTTATACTAAATCAGTGATTTTTAAATTGACATTATGCTCACCCTGTTGCTCGCATAATTTTGCCTCTCTCCCCAGTCCACCGTGCGGGATAGTCTGCTGATTGAGTAGAGGTAGTTTATTTTCCCAGAAGGAGGGCTTCCTACTTAATACTCACTTTCGGTGTGCCATTACATAGCCGCCATCTTGGAGGTGAGACACTCTAGTCTCCCTCCATCTAGTCAGGTTTCTGGCTATAAACAGGGCTAATGGTGCCCACCCGCAACAGATGCATGCAGCGGGCGCGCCAGAGGTGCGCCAAAGGCAAGCCCATCTGCGCCCGTCCACGCCTGGACCGTGCCCAGGGCCAGTCCCCCTGACTCGTTTGTACAAAATACGCCAGACACAATTAGGTACTCGAAGGATGCACTATTGGCCCTGAGGCGCACGGTTCCCTCCACGATCTACTGACAACACCCATACTTTAACCATTCAGGGAGTCTTAGACCCCGTCTGGCTGACAACCTAATGGGCATAGGGACAACTGCTCAGCCACACAGGAAAGATTCCAGTGGCAATAAGGCAATTATATCCTGTATGTTACTTAACACCAGATCTTTGGTCAAACATCAGTTGGAGTTCTGCGACCTCGTGCAAACACAAAGTGCGGACATTGCATTCGTAACGGAAACATGGGCCGATGCAAGTTCGGGTCCAGACATTGTTGCAGCCACCCCCCGTCCCGCGGCTATGCAGTATATAGTCTAGATAGACAATCAGAAAAGAGGGGAGGGTGTTTGGCAGTATTTTATCATTGCCACTTTAAAACAACATTTGAGCTACTAATTTTGCCCGGGTTTGAGGCCTTAGCCTTCTCGGTGCGGTAGGCAGATTTGCGGGCTATTAAGGGTATATTAGGTTATCGCCCCCCAGTATCTAGATGTGGGTTTGCGGACAAGCTAATTACACTCATGGGATCCGCTATCATCAATGACAACTCTCTGGTGTCGGGAGATTTTAATTTTCATCTGGAAAAGGAAACCGATCCAGACTCTCAAAAATTGGTTGACACTATGAATGCATTTGGACTGCCTATAGTCACCAAAGGCCAAACGCATAGGGCTGGGCACATGTTAGATGGGAGTTTTTCCAATCATTCTGACATCCTGCTACTTCCATCTCTCCCCTTGACTTGGTCAGACCACTGGGTGGTCAACCGGCAGATAAAGACCAAAAAATCTACCATGACTAGAAATATTACGCAACACACCTCAAATAGAGCATGGCATAAAATACGTCCAGCCGAACTGGGAGATGCCATTGTCGCTGGCCTCTGGCAACCAGGGCACAATTTGGAGCACAGAGTCGCGAATTTTGCATTCTGGCTTAACTCTGCACTGGACTGAGTTGCTCCAAGAATTCAAAAAACCACATGTAAAAAAAATATCCCAGCCCTGGTACAATGAAAACCTCAGACTATTAAGGCAGGACTGTCGTAGACAAGAACAAAAATGGAGGAAAGATTACGATGTGGAGGAGAAAACATTTATAAAACCAAATTAGCCCATAAAAGCCGTCTCTGATGCAAACATGACTCATTTCTAAGCGATAAAAAACTTGACAACACCAGCCAGCTCCAATAATGCAGAAACAAATCAAGAGTTCTGCAACACACTGACGGGCTTTTTTCAAGAAAAAGTGACTAATATCTTTAATAAATTCACTACACCGTAGAGCAGGCAATCATCAGAAGGAACAGGTCTTAACTGGACGGGCAAAAACAAATCAGTCTTTCCTCCTTTAAGGTCCCATCAGAAGAACAACTCATAGAGTTAATCCCACTTATCAAATCGGGGGCGCCACAAGACCCTTGTCCCCCCAATATCATGCCCATGATTCCTGCTCAAGAAGCACAAAATCTAGGGCAGATTTTTGAGAACATTTTTGCAGGAGGATATTTTCTCTTTCATTGGAAACAGGCCTCGATCTCTCTCTCTCTCTCTCTACTAAAAAAAGACAATTTATACACCCAGGACCCAAATAACTACCGACCAATATCAAGACTTCCTTTCGCCGCCAAGCTGGTAGAAAAAGTAATAAGCCAACAACTATCAGAATACTTAGAGGAAAACTCTTTGCTAGATGACGCACTACATGGTTTTAGAAAACACCACAGCACCGAATCTGCTCTGGTGATAGCAACAGAGGACATTCAAGAAGTACTTGATAGGGATGGGACAGCTGCATTTATCCAGTTGGATCACTCTGCAGCTTTTCATACGTTCAGCCATGAGATCTTGGCTGACAGTATGCCCAGGCTGGGGATAGAGGGAACAGCTTTTGATCTCTTGCAATCTTTCCTGGCAAATAGACAAAGCAACGTGAAGATGGGTCAGTTTGTCTCTGGCCCTTTTCCTTGCCTTGTGGAGTTCCCCAGGGCCCGGCACTGAGCCCAACTCTGTTTAATCGTTACATTACAACACTTGCATCCATTATTCAAAAGTCTGGCTTCTCCCTGGTCTCGTATGCCGATGACACCCAAATTGTGGTATCACTGGCAAATCCAGAAAGCAATTTGGGTGCGGCCTTCAGCTCATGTATGAGTAAAGTGAACAACTGGATGGATTGCAACTGCCTTAAGTTGAACGCCCAAAAAACTGAAGTTATCATTTTTGGCAAAAATCCTTCCTTCTGGACACCGGACTGGTGGCCATCTGAGCTAGATTCACTACCAGAACCCTCAAACAAAGTAAGACATTTAGGCTTCTTGGTAGACAAGGAACTGAAAATAAAATAACTTTGCCCGCTTTTTGCTCCCTAAGGCTAATAAAAAAGATAGAACATTTCTGCCCCCTGAACTACTAAAAACAGTTACAATGTCATTGATCCTCACGAGGATTGACTATTCCAATAGTTTGTATCTTACGCTTGCAATGGGTCTTGTGAAAAAGCTTCAGACACTGCAAAACACTGCGGCTCGCTTCCTTTTTAAATTCCGAAATGTGAGTCAGCCAGAAGAACTATTAGGAAATTACACTGGTTGCCAGTCAAGCAACGATGTAGTTTCAAAGCTCTCTGCATGGCCTATAAATCACTGCATGGACTCGGGCCAGACAATTTCAAAAAGAAATTTAAATGGTACATCCCAGCGAGGACACTTCGATCAGGCTCTGCTAGGAACCTGATTGTCCCACCATTTAGGAAAGCCACCTGGAGTGGAAAGAGCTTTTTTAGGGCCACTTCCGTACTCTGGAATAATCTCCCACTGACACTAAAAACTACTCCCTCCCTACTTTCCTTTAGAAAAGCCTTGAAGACCTGGCTTTTCATACAGGAGTAGAAGACATCTGCACATCTGCCTGATCCGAAAACGACATGGCCACAGCTTAATCAGACTTCAATAGCGCCAAGACGCCCTAGGGCATGAGTTTGCGCTTTAGAAGTCACATTTACATTTACATCTCTCTTGTTTGCTCTCCACATGCCTCGGTTTGGTGTGGAAAAGTACTAGGAACTGACACCAGCATGCCAGTTGGAACTCAATGTTCTCTGATGTCATCACACCCAACAGACAGAGCCACAGTTAAAGATGTGTGGCCCTACCTTGTAACGCTGGATTACAGTTGCTTTGGAAAGGTTTCCAGGCCAGTCTGACGCAAGGAGAGATATTCATAAGGTTAGAAATCTGTGGGAGAATTATGTAACTACCATAGGTAAATAACTTTTTCTTTGGGGTCAGCGGTTCACATATGATAAGAAGCTTTCTGTTACACCGGGTGGCAGCCTGCAGAGGCAGAGACATCACAATCATTGCCTCTGTTAAATTATGTTCTGAAATATCAATCCTAGCTTGAAGTCCTGGTTCAGTTAATGTTAACCGCCTATGTTTTGTCACAGTAACTGAGTTTGGCATCTCAAAAAATGTGCTTGCCTTCCTCTGTGGCATATATGAATCATTTTGGGACTCATAAATCATTCATTTTTTTAGGTTGGAAATGTTTATGAATCAGCTCAAAAGCCTTAATGTATACACATATGTAGACGTCATGTATGCATCACAATACTCTTTTCCGAAGGCGTCGCCGGCAGCCATTCTTAGCCTGGTCCTACTTGAAGCCTCCTTTTATCAGATAAGTCCTTTACTGTGTATGCTTATTGAGCTACATATTTGGAACACTATCACATATCCAGTGCTTGTTCCAGTTTCTTCGTTGAATTTCTTCTATTGCAAGTGGCTTTCCAGAATATCATTTCACTGAATTTAACATTAAGTAGGACCAGACCGCTTTTCCAATATACCTATACGAAGCATGTTTGACAACCAGACATCAGACCTTTTCGTGAAACTGTTGATTTTAAAATTAATAAGACATCGTTGCACATCCGGTGCATTGCATTTTAATCAGCCATTTATTAGAATTAAAGACATCCACCAACTATGGAGTTGCAAGTTTTAATCACTAGGAACTCATCACCTTGAAACGGGATCTATAATTGTGTGGCTTTCCTGAAGAAGGCGTTGTATACGCCGAAACGCACGTCGAGTTAATAAAGATATTGCCACTTTTTAACTTTTTATTTATAAATATTGATTAAATGTAATGTGTTAAATATTGTTTCATTTTTTAGATATTTTGTATAAATATAATTTGTTTAAATAATATGAGAAGAAATTATTAAAATAGTAACAAATTTGAACATATTTTTTCTGTCTTCTTTGGTCTTCTTATTGTCATAGATATTGTGTAATTTGTTTACTTTATTGATATTGCCTAGGAGTTTTTGTCATTACTATTCAAGTCCCTGTCCTAGGAATTGAACTATCCATTGTTCAGGGGGTCCTTGGTTTTTCTCATTTGCATCACAATGCCTGACAAGCCTGATAATAAAGTACATATTGCCATATCTTAAAGACTACAGCCCAATTCAAATTTTTCAATGTGACGTACTCTTATAGTAATCCTGAATTCCATTGGTCACCTGAAGTACTACAAGACAATCCACTCACATCAAACATGTTGTGAATCGGGCCCTAGGGCTTCCTCCCTTGACAGCTAAAGAGGGCGTCCACATGGCTTTAGTGTGCATATAAACTTGATGCAATTCTGTTTCTGAGTGTGTTAGAATGAATGAATGAATAAGTCTAGTTGCTGTACTTTTGTTACTAAAAAAAACATAATAAAATCAAAGTTGGAGAAAAAAATTAATTTCAGTTGCAGATATTTTCTACTATTTTTTCTATGCTTTATCTGCAATCAATTTTCTAACCTTCAAATGTCTGATTATGGCGTAAAAAGTCTCATTGTGATGACTTTTCAGGACCCGATATAATAACTGAGCATACATTAAAAACAGCATGTATTATTGAGATAGCCTTTGCATTTTATAAATTATAAAGATGATTTATTCTCCTAACTTCTGGATTGTTTGTTCTTTTTTAGGGAAAACATGTTCTGCATGTAGCTACCGGGAAAGAAGGTAAATGGTGTGGCCTAATACCTATTGGGAGTCCCTGTAACAGAGTAACAACAACAGGACTAAAATGGAATCTCAGTAAGTAGTTGGGCTGGTTGCATTGCTTCAACATGTGATAGCTTTTTGTTTTTCAGTGCTCAGCTAGCACCGGGACGACTCTAGAGACATAAGCATTACTTCAGAAATGTTATAGCATAACATAATGGTTCTATATATGTATTTAGTTTGTGTAGAGTAACGTGCTGTGAAATAACTTCAGAGCAGTAGGGATATCATACTTCCAAGTCCAGACAAGTACAATAGCTTTGAGAAACCAAGTTTGTAGAGTTGCATTTTCTTTTTTTTTTTTTTTTTTTTTTTTTTTTTTTTTTGGGAAACCTTTAATACAGAGTTCAAGAGATATACAAGTATGGGCCTACAACGTTCAGGCCGGCCGCTAGTAGACAGTGAGACCATGAAACACATTCATAAACACAAGCAGCAAGCAGTAAAAAGTCCCACAGATCAAAAATATCATTTGCGGCCACATTGCCCAAACATCCCAAATGGCGGTTTCATTTTAAATGAAAAACGAAAAACAAACCCACAAGGCGGCAAAAGTCTAGGCAACAGTATGTGCTCCCCTCGGGAGGGCTCTACCAACCTACAAGAATAGGAGGGGGGGAAGGGCAGGGGCAGAAACAAAGTGGTCACGATAACACAGAATCAAGAGAATGTGCAGACTAGGGAGACAGGGCCGCCTCCAAGTCGCGCGTCAGTTGCGGGGTACAGATCCCGCCGCGATAGGAGTTCCAGGGGCCCCACACCTTTACCCATTTCCCAGGCTTACCTCTCGCCACATACACAACCTTTTCTCGGAACATACACCAATCCATATTTTCCTTCCATACCGAAATCGTGGGTGACCTCTGGGAGCCCCACAATTGTGCTATGTCACGCTTGGCCACCATATATCCCAATGTCACCCACCACGTTTGCGTCACCGTGTAATCAGTCGGCTCCCACACATTCAACAGACACCTCCTAGCCTCGGGGAACAGCGCAACATGCGTGACCGCTTGCAACACCGCATGCACACCACGCCAGAATCGAGTCACCTCCGGACATTCCCACAAAATGTGGAGGAAGGTCCCTAACATGCCACAACCACGCTTACACATCCCATCCACCGCATATCCCATACGCATCAGGCCCGGTCCCGTAACGTAAACCCTGTGGAGTATTTTGAGCTGGACGAAACGAAGGCGGGCCGGTATGGCCACCTCTTTCGGGGAGGCCACCGCAGATACCCAATCCTCGTCGTCCAGCTCCAATCCATCAGCGACCCATGCCTCACGGAGGGCGGCCAGCAGTCCCGAGCGATCGTTGATGAGCTTTTTATAGATCAATGAGATAGTGCCATCCGGTACATGCCCGTCTAGCACTCTATCTTCCAAAGGGGAGCACTCTGGGATGGACGCGACCTCCGGGAACACGGAAGACAACGCGTGGCGAACCTGTACATACCGGAAGTACTCCCTGTCATGCAACTGGTATTCCGCTTTCAGCACATCAAACGTTTTAAATCCCCCCTTCGTCCAAAGATCGCCCACCCTGCTAATGCCAATCGTGTCCCACTTCTCGAAGCCTTTCGTCGTCCACAAACAACCCAGTCGCTCAGAGGCATACAGTGGCGTCGCCCGGGTCAACCGATCTTTCCACCCCATCGCCGAGTTTGCCGCATGCCACACCCGTACCGCGACCCGTGTCGGACCCGTCAAACGTGCGTCGAGCGATCTAGAGTAGAGCGCACGATTGTAGTCGCCACCCGGCAACAACAATTTGTCCATTTCAAAAGCCGGATCAAGGGCGGGCCCATAAAGCCCGTGGTTTATCGCAGCCAGCTGGGAGGCCCAGTAATAACGTTTGATGTCGGGGAGGGCGACCCCCCCATCGTACCACGGGAGCGTCAGCTTCGCGAGGGCGATCCGCGGCCTCCCATCCCAAAACAGTTGGCGTTGCAGACCCTCCACCTCCCGAAAGTAACTAGCCGGAACGACATCCATCGTGTTTTGTAAGGCATATAAAAACCGTGGCAACGACATCCTCTTAAACAGCGCCGCCCGGCCGAGCGGCGAGAGCGGTAAGCGCCTCCAACGCGCCACATCCGCCTTCAAACGTTGGAGGGGGGGGGAGTAGGTTCTGTGTGTATCGGGCCGCAGAGTCCAGGGTAATAAAAATACCCAGATACTTAAATCCCTGTTGAGCAACCTGGATAGGACAACCCCGCGGGAGGATAGGAGCCTCCCCTGAGAGGACATATACACAGGACTTAGCCCAGTTGATGACTAGGCCTGAGTTCCGGCCAAAGGAATACGGCACATCCACTAACACAATCAACGATTCACGCGGGGAAGCAAGATACAAAAGAATATCGTCCGCGTAGAGAGAGACTCGATCCTCATACTCAGGAGTCCATCGGAGACCACAAATCGAAGGGTGCCACCGCAGCCACTCCGCCAGGGGCTCCAAGGCGAGCGCAAAGAGGAGAGGCGACAGCGGGCAACCCTGTCGCGTGCCCCTACCCAATTCAAAAGGAGCCGACACTCTACCATTCACCACCACCTGGGCTAGCGGTCCGGAATACAACAATTTCACCCAGCCAATGAATCCCGGGCCAAACCCAAACTTCTCCAGCGTCGCCCAGATATATGGCCACTCAAGCGTGTCGAATGCCATAGTGGCGTCCAGGGACGCCAAAATGGCTGGCTCACGTATGAACGGAACCCTCGAGAGCACCCCATGCAGACGCCGCAGGTTAAGCACGGTGTTGCGATGAGGGATAAAACCGGACTGGTCCTGATGGATCAGATCGCACACCACGCTGACCAGCCGATTAGCCAGCACCTTGGCCAAAATTTTCGGTTCCGCATTCAAAAGCGAAATGGGCCCATAAGAAGTGACCCGATCACGCGGCCTCCCCTCCTTGTGAATAACCACAATAGTGGCTAGATGCTGGTCCAGTGGGAGGGAACCCGCCGCCCGGGCCGCGAGGAACATATCACGAAGATGCGGCGCCAATGTATCCGGCCGCAATTTGTACAATTCAATGGGAAGGCCATTAGGACCCATGGCCTTGCCAGAGGCGACTGAACGTATGGCCAGGGCGATCTCCTCAGACGTCGGAGTCGCGTCCATCAACGATTTATCCTCCTCCGAGAGGGAAGGCAACGCAATATCTTTAAGCAGGTCGCGGGAATCCTCTTCCGAGCGAGAAGATACCGGGGAATACACCCCGCGAAAATACTCTGCGAAGCAATCAACAATTTCACCCGGATCAGTAACATACACACCCTCCACTCTCTCAACCAGCGGAACAACTCGACTCGCTCTCTCCTTTTTATCCAGCCACGCGATCAGTTTTCCAGCTTTATCACCCATATCATACAGTTGCCCCTGCTCGTCCCTACTCAGGCCCCTGGCCGCTTCGGTGACTAGGGCCTTGTAGTCCGCTTGTTTGATCCTGAGAGCATGCAGTTTGTCGTCCGTGACACCACAATCCAGGTCACCCTCCAACTCAGTTATCTCAGACTCGATACGGGTCACCTCCTCCCGCTCACACCTCTTGGAATGGGAAATGAGGGACAGGGCTTCCCCCCGGAGTACCGTTTTGAACGCCTCCCACAGAGAAACAGCAGACGACACTGATCCCACATTATCTCCAAAATATTGCTCAAGGGATTTAATCAAATCTGCGCGAATTGCGGGATTACGCAGGTACCAGGGGTTGATCGGGACCACCCTCCCCTCCATCCCCGGGACAATATCAAAGTGCAACAAGAGCGGGGAGTGGTCTGAAATACCCCAAGCAAGATGCCGCACCTCCCCGACCCTCCCCGCCTGTGCTGCTGGCATCAGAACATAATCAAGTCTCGAAAGACTACCATGAGCCCCGGAATGAAAGGTGTATTGTACCTGCGCAGGATGTTTTAGCCGCCAACAACCCAGGGTATCTAAGAGGCCAGACAACCAAGTTTGGGCCCGGGGGAGATCCCTGGGTGGGTGACTATCCTCAGTTCCGGAGACCACAGTATTAAAATCCCCACCAACCACTAGGATCCCCTCCGGCAGCCCAAGAAGAAGGCGCCCCAAATCAGCAAAAGTAGTCGTCTGCAACCCCGGCGGGACATAAACAGAAACCAAAACAACTACTTTACCCTCCCATCTACCCACCAGAGCCGTATATCGCCCCCTGTCATCATGGAGCACCTCGTCAACCTCCAACGGGAGCGAGGTTTTAACCATAATGCCCACACCCCTCGAACCAGAGGTGAAGCCCGAATGGGCCACAAGGCGATAGCCCCGCCTATTCATAGCACAGAAGGAATTACCAATAAGGTGTGTTTCTTGCAAGAACACAATATCAGGTGAAATCCGTTTTAAAAACTGCAGGACCACCCCCCGTTTTATCCTGTCCCCCAGTCCGTTAACATTCCAGGAAAGAAGTCTCAGTCCCCTACCCCCCATCACAGCCAAAACCAATCAGTCCCCTCCCAGAGAGCACCTTGAATAGAACACAACAATATGTCTGCCTTGTGGTACAAACAAACAATACCCAACCCCAACCCAACATACCAAACAAAACTCCCCCCTCCCTGCACCCCTGCATGAGCCCAAACAGCCCCCCCAACTTGCAGTGTGCCTGTCGCCCCTGCATGAACTAAACTACAAAGACCCCTAGAGGAGGAAAGAGAACCCCCTCGAGACACACCACAACCTCCACGGGAGGGGGAGCAAAGCACGACAGTCAAGAAACCCTGAGCACAGCCGAAAAGTGGCATCATCAGGAATTAGCCCCAGTGTCAATACCGCTGGCCCGGTCCAGTGGGCACTCTCCTCCCGCGGCCCCCACACCCTCTCGATCATGTCCCCTAGGCAAAGTGTCCAACCAGTCCCCGGCCGTCTCCGGACGGTCAAAGAAATGAGAGCGACCCTCGGACTCCACACGCAGCCTGGCCGGGAAAAGCATGGCGTATTTCAAGTTCATATCTCGGAGCCGCCGCTTGACGCCCATGAAACCCAGCCTCTGCTTCTGGACCGCTTGCGTAAAGTCAGGATAGAAGTTCACCTCCACGTTCTCCAGCTTAAGCGGCCCCTGCACTCTAGAAGCTTGTAAAATCACATCCCTGTCCCGAAAGTTGAAGATACGGGCAATAAGAGGCCGCGGGGGAGCTCCGACCTTCGGCTTGCCACCAGGAACTCTATGGGCCCTCTCCACCGCAAAGAATTTACTCAAACCTCGAGGCTGCAGACGATTAGAAATCAGGTCCTCCACAAAGAGATCCGCCGCCGAATCCTCCAGTCCCTCAGGCACCCCGATAATGCGAACGTTGTTCCTCCGGGCCCGACTCTCGGAATCCTCCAGTCGCCGATCCGTGAGCGCACTGGCCTGCCGGAGCCGACGTACCTCCGTCTGGAGGGCCGCCACCTCAGTCGTGAGGCCCGACGCGGTGTGGGCCAAAGAATCCACCCTGTCATTTGTCTTGGAAAGATCTGCCCTGACAAGGTTAACATCGATGAGAACCGCGTCGAGTTTGTGCGCCAGGGTATCAAATTGTTGACCCACCGAGGTCTTCATCTCCGCGATGGCGCCCATGACGTCCTGCAAAGTCAGATCCGTCGGCAAATCCGGGGCATCCGCGGGGCACTCAGGAGACTTATGCGACCCGCCGGGAGAACCCTTCGGTAGGGTGTAGCGATCCATAATGTTGGCTTGAGTTGCAGCGCCACGCCGGGTCGATTTGGCCTTCGGCCTCTCTCCATCCTGCTTCGTCGCCATTGTCCTGTATCCCGTACACCCACGAGTCCTACCGCGGAGAGCGAACAATCGAGGCCAAGGGCCCCAGAGGTCGCCTCAGAAAGGCGGAGCAGGTCCCCGCAGGGCAGGCAGGGTCCCCCAGCGAGCCAACCACCACACACAGAAGGGCCGTGATCCCACTCGCGACAATGGCAAGAGGGCTCAAAAGCGAAAGTGAAAGTGTGGGGTACGCGTCTCGCCAGGCTCGTCCCGCCGTTGTTATTCACTTCTCCACTGGATCACCCCCCAACTCAAGTCCGGGGTCAGGAGAGGAGCAGGCCGCAAACTTCAATCGATGCCCATCACGGCACACGGGGTCCGATTGAAATACGGAAAACGGGTACCACCTCGGCTCAGGTTCACCAACACAGTCCCCTCAACCGAATCAGGATGAAGACAGGATAAATGTAGGAGGTCGCGGAGGTCCTCGGGAGCCTCGCACCTACGCGGCCATCTTGGTTGCGCGCTAGGCTCCTCCTCCTCCTAGAGTTGCATTTTCAAGTGTTTCTTTAAGGTCGCAAGGTGAGAAGTAACTTTAGGTTGACTCTGAAAGAGTAGCACCGGTCCACACATATTGATCCGGGTATTTTGGGCGAGAAGTACGAAGCGTTTTTGGAGGTCGCAAATGGCCCGATTCACAAACACCAACCCGCGATTCTACAGGATCGCTGGTTGGGTTTGCGAATATGTATTTGGAAGGGGCATCTTAGGGCGTCCCTTCCAAATACCGATTCTCAGTGATATATATAATATTTTGCGACTGAATTACATTACTTTTTGAGGACTACTGAAAGGTACGGAAAGGTAGTGGTAAGCATTCTCAAAGATGAAGGGGACCTCAAGGAGCAAACTGAGAAGAAACTTTGTAATCAGCAGAACGCTGTTGGTCCAGCAAGCTACCTTTGATAATCTGGGAATCCGCTTCGATCCAAAAGTACCATGGTCATGGCAATTAGAAAACAAGCATTGGCATAGCCAATAGGTCTCGCCATTGGGACCTTATAAGTGTTTAGCCATGCAACAGTTGATTTTGTTGCACCAAGGATATTGTCCTGCATAACTAAATACTTATAAGGTCCCAAAAGCGAGACCTATTGGCTATGCCAGTGCTTGTTAAAGGATAGGCGGAGCGCAGTCATCAACCTGAGAAGTATGAAATGCTCAGTTAGCCTCCTCTACATGACAAACCCCAAGCTTCACGTCGCATGCTGAGTTCTGTAGTATGTGTATTAACCCAATGGTCTGTGTTATTGGATAACGGGGCAGGGGTTGGGCCCAATTAGCAGACATTTTAAGTTCAGGTTGACAGTTTTATGTGGTATTAGTGAAAGTGAAGGAATTGTGCTTGACCTTCGTTCAGTTGCCTCACAGGCAGTCTTGAGTCTTGCCTATGCAGTGCTAGGTGTCATGGCTGTCACTACTGCAGTGCGTGTTTGGCACCAAACGTTGCCAACAGCTGGTAAAACAGGGATCAGGGGTCTCTCTATTTCAGCTCCTGATAACAGCTCCCGTGGACTGAGGCCAGAGAGGTAACGAGAGTTTGTTGCAGGACGCTGTGGATGCCACAACGCAAGAGAGGCAAAGCCAGTCCCGGCGACCTGCTGCATGCAACTTTTCCCCAGCCAGTGTAGCCAGTACCCGGCACCCGGTCATGGTGGGATGAGATGTTTACTACCACAGAGCGGGTGTTGGGCTATGGTCTGCTGCACCTCTGCCAGCAAGGACCCCGGGAACAGCTGAATAGGACATTTTACTGCCCAGTGTGTGCTGTACGCCTTCTCCTTGGAAGCCGACGAAAGACTGAGCCAATAGCAGCCCGAAGTGAGAGACTCACGAGCCCAGTGCATCTGCCAGAACATAAGGATTGACTCTCATGATGTAAGTGATGCAGAAAGGAAAGCGGCGCGATTTGGGCTGTGAAAGGTAAAAGAGATCAAGGCTCCATTAGGGATCTGAACTCGTCTGCTGTGCGTGTTGCCAAATTTCGAAACCCTTCTTTTGAAATGTGGCTTAATGGCCAGAGCGGCTGGTTGTGTGCGCTTTGTACACGTTTGTACTCTTATCGTTTTGCTACTGGTGCGTAGCAATATACAGCCGCTCCCCATTCAGATTTGTTTCATAGCTGCCGCGTAGAAATCTAGTGTCTGAATAGTGGGGCGGTGAGATGGTGACATTGCAAGAGCCTTTGTGTGGAGAGTGGGGGGAGGGAAGAGCGAGAGAGCTGTAGTAAACGGCATGGACACAACTTTGTTACACTGAGTTCGCCCTGTTGGTATTCAGACGTGTGACCGTTGGCACACTGGGTGGGCGCTCTACCCAATGAGTTGTATTGTGTATTAAGGCAGCATCAAATCCAAGGTCTTTCCGTTGAGACACTGATGTTGGATGTGTTCACAATGTGTTACCATGGTCTGAATGTGAAACTGTTCTCACCCACCTTGCCCCCACCCCTTTGGTAAAATCGGAGCTTTTCCAATCTGTGGAAAAAAACAGAAACTGCTTCGCTAGGGAGAAGTTGGCCTTCTGAGTCGGGAGCTCTAATAAGGATTATTTCCGAAATAGTAACACTAGCGTGTTTTCTTGTGGAGTGCTTTCTGTGGCAATTTGCACTTTTTCAGAACTGTATAAACACAGAGGAGGGGGGACGAGGGAGCCTGTCGTCTGTGCCACGCGCTGATGTGCGTCCTAGACACGGACGGGAATGGGCGGAGCAAAGGCGGGACATGCGCCCGCCTTTGTCCAAATGCGTGCCTTTTTAAAAGAATTAAAACACGTGAAAGCCAATGCCTGCCGGCGAAAGCCTGATCACGCGCATGAGCGTGTGGTCAGCTTTCAAAACCCCATACAAAAGGGATCTTGCTGCGCGAGCAGTACTTTGCACTGCAACGCAGGCGCGAGCCCTAAAATTGCCACCATTGTGGTACAGATTGCAAATGCTTTTCTGTGGTGCAAGAAGAACACAGGTCTCAAAATAAAAAGATGGCTGCATCTGCTCTTTATGAGGAGAAATTGCAAGACTTTCCTCTGGCCACCAGCCTTCCAAAAGTTTGAAAGTAGCTTATTAACCTCTTCTGTGCCCATGACGAGATAGTCTCGTCATGGAGCACGGTCGCGCTGTGCCCATGACGAGACTATCTCGTCATGAACCCCACCCACTAATGAAACGCCCGGCACAGGAGGGGGAATGGGCGTGGCACTGAAGGGGTTAAGGTCTCGTAGGCCTTGGCTATCCTGGCACCTAAATGGCACAGCTGAGACTTGAACTTTGCATACATAACATCGAGTCACATATACGTGAAAAACCTGTACTCTTTTTGGTAAGATTGGTGAAGAGCCTGACTGAGACTGCTCATATACTTTCGGCCCTGTATATAATAAAAAATAAGTGTGGCAAAGAAGTTAAATGGCTGCAGCATGTGGAGCTCACTTTGAAATCCATTGGCTGCATAGAGTTTTGGTCTATTCCGACTGCAGTAACTAAAACCATTATTAAAGTCATCAAGGCAAACTATTAGAATACAGAATTTGCTTTAGTTACATTTTCAGCAAGGGAAGGAAGCTTGATGTGCCTGGACCGTGGATCCGTGTAAGCCATTGAGCTTCCATTCAGATCTAGCCCACCCTAGAGCAAAGAGGGTTTTATGTTATGTTCAGATTGGGCAACTGCCCCTCTGAATATACACTGAGAATTGGGGTAGAAGCAAGCATAACACTAAACTTTACACTTGCACTTTAGGTAGACATGAATCCTCAGTACTCGTCCCTTAAGTAAACCGCTTGTTCGTCCTCTGATTTATGCAAAGGGCAGATCTGCCTTGTATGTTTTTTAACCGTGACTAGTAATATTGCAACAGCTTGTAGGGCTGGGAGAATGGACTCTTTGTAACTGTTGTGGTTTTGCATTCTTCCTCAATGATCTGCAAGACCAGCTTGTATCCTTGGATACTGTACGCTGAGGAGTGATATGTATGTATTCTAGTCTCAAAAAGCACCACCGCTAGCTGTTGTCTCTTTTTTAAAAACATTTTTGTGGAACAACTTTTATTGATTTTGTAAAGGTTCCAAGTGTTCAAGTAACATGAGGCGTACAATTTTGGTAGACATCAATTCAATAGAATAACAAACCCCCATCTTTTCTTGTACAACCCAGAGTAAACACAAGAAATATTATATCATAACCCTGACTTCACACTCTTCTTGTTGACTCGCCTTCAGACTGGCCATTTGTAACCTCATATATTTTCATGGAGATGCACCTGAAGGCAGCCCACTTGGTCCAAATCTTGGTATGTTTTTTGGGGCAGCCTCGTGCTACAAAAACTGGGAATTCTTGGTCCATTGCATAGTCCATGCCTGTTTTGCAAAGCAATACCCAGGGAGAACATTCTGCTTTCCAATGTTGAGCAATGTCTTGTTTAGCCAGAGTGAGACCTCAGATAAGAATATGACTTTTGTACCTATTTTCACCAATACCATCTGTGCTGTATAAGATCGTGAATTTTGGGGATCTCGGAAGTTCCCATGCTAATACCTCCTCAGGACATGCCAGTACCCCCTGCCAGAAATGGTCCAGAATGGGGCATGTCCAGACCGTATGTATAAAGGTGTCCTCCTCCGAATTACACCGGAGGCAATGAGGTGATGCAATCAATCCTGCTTTCCAAAGTCTCTGTCCAGTGAAATATACCCTATGCAAATTCTTGAACTGAATATCTCGTAATCTAGTTGAGATTGCCACCTCACGTGGGGATTGTAGAGCCTCCGTCCAGTCAACGTCGTCTATCGGACCCACGTCAGTGGCCCAAGTGGCCCTCAGGGAGTCAATGTTCATGGGGCTATTGGTGTGAAGTTGGCCTGGTATATGCTGTCCACTAGTTATATTGGGCACCTTGTACCAGTCCAAGCAACCCTTATTGATGATTAGGTTAAAGACAACCTTTATTGAAAGCTATCCTAGTTGTAGCTATGGAGAGCAGCCTCCAGGCTAAGTCTCGAAGGAATGTAAAGCAGCTTGGTTTACCAGATTATAACCTCCTGAATGACCAAATGAAAAAAGAACCACACAAGGTGTGTGTATGTATGCATGTATGTATGTATATATATATATATATATATATATTTGTATTTATTTCTAAACACTCTCTACTAACCTTTTTATGAGATTAGAGAGCAAGGCACACAATATTACAGTACTAAAACTACAGTAAATAGCACAATACAGAGTGGGCTCCAGGGGGAGACCCAACCATATATTAAGAAAGTGGTATAAGAACCACGACTTGACTAGACACAGTGCCTAGAGCACGTAGAATCGCTGGGATTCCAAGGAACCACCCAAGGTAGTGACACGAGGGACCCACGGGGGACGCGTGCAGTGTGAGAACACATCCGCGATCTATAAGGACACTTAGGAGAGGACTTTGAGCAAACCCTTTCAAACATAGAAGGTTCTAAGGCCAGCACCCATGTGAGCAGCGGAGTACTCATGTTACCTAACCCAGGGAAGCCGGGTGCATAGGTGCCAAATGGTGTCGGGAATCTTCATTGTTTTCAATTGCGAGATGCAGCAAAGTGCTGGTGCTGGAAAGATGAGAAGTGTCCGGGGTGATCCAAGCCTGGATCGAAGATGAGACGAACCTGAAAGCAGAGGGGACAGAGTCTGGGTCACTTGCCAGTGACCAGGGGCACGATAGACGAATGCCCACCGATGTCGGGTGTTTCAGGTGTGATGAGGTGAAGCTTGACTCTTCAGCAACGGGGACCAGGAGACGTCAACAATGACCAGAGACTGTAGGCGAGCTGTCCCACGAAGGATGTAGAGTGCTGGGGGTGGGGGTCAGTGTCCGGATTGGAGACCAACAAGCCTTGGCAACTGCACCCAACGCGGTCAGAGTAAAGATGGCTCGGTGTGGACCAGCAAGGTCTTGGGGACTCCCCCAAGCAATGGAGAGTCAGGGCACGTCTGGAGCAACCAGGTAAGCCCACTTAAAGTTACAGTTCCCTCCTCAGGGACCCACAGATCGACGGACCAGGGATCGCGAAGGGACCTCGAGAGGAATCACAAAATACCAGCCCACGGAACACTCGTGGAGTGTAGGCCAGTAATCTTTGGTGGAATCACTGCTCGGGCCTGGACTACAAGTAGCCCAAAGCACAGCCTCAGGGAACGCCAAAAAGCATATGCTGCAGCAAATGTGCACGGTGTCCAGGGGTTCGGGTTGCCTGGTCCCCACGAGGGCTGCGGATCTCCGGTTTGCTGAGAGCACTGGTTGGCCTTGGGGAAGCTTAGAAAACCACCTCCTGTGTTGCAAAATCTTCGGAGTCCGTCGGGAGCTGCGTAGATGCAAACCGGTCAGATGCATTTTAGGTGCCTGCCTTGCAGGGGACTAACTCCTTTACTCCAAAGGAGATTCTTCGGTCATCCAGCTTAGTGTAGATAGTTGAAGTACTTGGTTTCTGTAGCAGAGTTTCGTCCACGTAAATCTAAAGTCCTGTAGCCAGGGGTTCCTACTTTATACCCAAGGAAGGGGTGGGACAAACTCTGGGGAGCCACCTATGGGAGGGTCATGAAAGAGGGGTGGCTACACCCATGTCTGTTGTCCAGTTTCGCGCCAGAGCAGGGGCTGGTAGCCCCTGCAACCAGTTTGAGCTAGACTTTGCACAGGGACACCAAATGTGCCCCCAGTGCAGACATCAAAGCACTCTGAGTGCACCCACCCAGCCCCAATACACTAAAGCCTGTCTGGGAGGTGGTCACACCTCCCTGTGACAGGAAACCTATTGTCCAGTCATTCCCTGACGGAGGTTCGGCCAGCAGCAGGAGGGCAGACTCGTGCCTGTGGCTGGCAGCATCCATTTTGTGATGCCAGGTCTTGGAAAGCTGGTACCGGGTGTACCGGTGCTGTCAAATTTCTCCCTCTAGTAGGGTGGAATCATACCACTCACACCAGTTACTGGTGTGGAGGTATGATTCCAAGGTGTTTGACACCAAACACGAAATGTTTCAATGCAGCCGTTTGAAAGTTAGCATTTACTGCGAGGTTATAATTCACTTAAGTATATATGGTATGACTGCATCACAAACCACCCCGGAATAGAGGTTCCGAAGGCTGCAGAGGAGCTCTGCTCATGCATGGGCACCCTCTCACATAAAACTCAGCACCCTGCCTTCAGGATTGATAAGGCCTGCCATAGGGGTGACTGATAGGTTTATATGTGCAGTGATATGTATAGATATAGTGAACCTATATCTAAGTAAGGGGTGCATGCACCAACTTACACAGGCTGCTGTAGCAGACCTGTTGTGTCATTTTAAATTGTCTCCCAGGGGTGGCATAATACATGCTGCAGGCCCTGAGAGGCCTTTGGGGTACCTATGCCCTGGGTATATAGTATACCACATACTAGGGACTAATAAGGGTACCCCAGAATCCAATCTGGAGTGTACCTTAGGTACTGGTAATCAATTTAGAGAGAAAGCAGATAGACTGGGGTCCTGATTAGCAGGATCCCAGTCAAACTAAGTCGAAAAACAGTGAAACCTCAGCAAAAAGTGGGGGTAACTATAAGAAGCAGATCCTACTCTCCTACAATTGGTCAATAGCATTTGGTAAATTTTGGATACTTTGTGTTCCCCAAGATCTCCCATAAGAAGTTTACCTTCTAATGGGCTGAATTCTGGAACATCTGTCAGCCCTTTAATGTAGGGGTGAAGAGCATGCCGCATATTATGGTTGTTGCCATTGCCACGCCACTGCCACGCCCCCCTGCACGCCACGCCACGGAGAGTGAAGCTGTGGGGAGCCGCACGCCGAGTGAGGAGCCGAGAGCGCCACTACCAATCGTCCATTACCGTCATTACCGCCGTGGTTGCAGAGGAGCAGAGCGCCGTGTGAGGTGCGCGCTGAGTGAGGAGGGGGGAGAGTCCATTGTTGTTCTCCCACTGTTGCTACCGCCATTACCGCTGAGGCTGCCGAGGCCGAGGAGCTGAAATAGTACTGCGTCAGCGTGTGTCTGGGGGTCGTAGTGCTGTGAGGGGGAGTGCGTCCTCGCGACTCGTGGATGCGACAAACACTGCCCCCCGGGTCTTTTACAAAAACGTTAAAAGTATTGAAAGCACTGAGACAGCAATTACATGGCTGTGAAAGAGGACTGAAGGGCATAGAAAAATCAAAGGGTCTAATACAAACAGGAAGAAGTCTCTTGCGGGACAAAGTAGTGCACGGCTTAAGACAAGGTCGTGCAGGTCGGATCAACAGAGGTAAGCGACCGCTACTGGCTATATTTTAGCCCTTTTAAATGTTGGTAATAGCTAAGATTAATTATATAGTAGTAGCAGATTGTCAAAAAACTGGTAATTAAGAGCAACAGTCTGGTTGATGAATCAGAGTTAACCATAATAAGCTTGGTTAAAGGATTGATCCCCCTGAACGGCCCAGCAACTGCTTTGAAATGGCAGCACGAGAGAGAAGGAGCAAGGCTACAATTTCAGGCGGTCATGTGTCTGGGACCTTGGACAATTTTATAACTAGAGCCAACTCTCTGCTAGGACACGAGATAACTTTGATGGAGCGTCGGCTTTCTTTGGACATTGCCGCAGCCAAAAGATCCTCACTGGGCCATATTGCAAATGTATGCTCACCGGACCGTACATGTAATACGCTGGCTTCTGACATCATTGATATCTTGGGCACCTCCCCATCCTCGGACCCTTGCCGAATTTGGTTATACCAATAATGACTGGTGCAAAACTTTTACCAACTGTTCTTGAGTCCAGCTCAGTTATAGCCACAGGGGACATGATGGTTTCGGATATTCCACCCAGGCTTATGACACGACAGGCACGGGGGAACCGGGAGGGGGCGGTCCCTAAGAGAAAACGTGGTCCACAAAAGGGTGGTGGACGGCTGTCTAAGCTTCCTAAACATTCCAATACTAGTGATCATCCTGTCCCGGATAAGGATATGGAGGCTCCCACCACCCCGGACACCAATGCACCAGACACCATACATATATCTAATTCAAGAGAAGGGATCTCCCCTGCAGCCGCACTTTCTAGGGAGGACGTACTCATTCAAAAAATGGGGGTTCTCCTTGGGTCCATTATTCACCCCCTCGAGTGGAGACTCCACCAGATTGAGCTTAGGCTAGGGAACATTGAGAAGGCAACCTCAGTAAAAGTAAACGGCCCGAAAACTACCATTCCTGTAGATAAGGGTGGTATATCAAGCAAAACCCAGGGAGGGCTACCAACATCAAACCATCAAGCGCCACCACCCCTGCCCCTCCCAATAGAGGTAGGTAGTCGGGACACTGGTGTTTCCAATCATAATCATAAGGGTGCAGTTACGACTACCAAGGACAAATCACAAGAGCTATACCATCCTGCTCAGGGTTCGGCTCTAATTCACAAGATCAGAATGGATTTACCTCCGGAATCCAGTCCCTATGTAGTTGTCCTTACTGGGGTACCTGAGCTAATAGACTCAAATGGGGAATCATTTACTTCTCTTAAAAACAAAGTCGCGGACTGGCTAAATAAGAACAGACCGCTTCCACCGTATGTTAGTAGCGAGATAATCATGGTCCGCAGGGTTTCCTGGGTGGGTCATAGTCCTAAGACCATCAAAGGTGACTGTGTTCTGGTAAATTTCAGGGACCCCCGTACAGTATCCCACATATGTGGTTGGACCCATAGTAATACCGTCACCACCATACAACCATTTTCCTTGACCTATTTCTACCCTTCTAACTCCGTATGCCACAATTACGGGTGGTATTCTGATTGGACGGGAGTGGTATATAGAGGTAAGGCTAAGACTAACAGGGCTGGGTCGACCCAGCCACATACATCTCCCCACATTTCGTCTTTCAATCTGTATAGCTGCCTGGATTTGGTGGACTGACTGCACCCCAACCAGGGGACCATTGTGGGGCATGGGTGTAATCATAGAGGGTCTAAACTATCAACTTCACACAAAGGGCCACTAGGACACAATCGATCATGCAGCTATATGGGCTTTAGTAGAGAAATCACAAACTCTACATCTCTGGAAACTCCACCATTGTATGTTAATCTGGACTCTAGTGACCTATTCACAGCCGATAAAAAGTGCAGGAGAAGCTATGACCCAAGGGAGCATTGGGGTGGGGGCAGGAATTCTTAGCTCCCCCTGGGTTATTTCATGTTCTCTACTCAGAATACTGTCTTGGAACGTAGTGGGCTGCCTAATAAAGTGATGTGCCCGGAATGGGGGTCCTTTATTGATAAGAGCGATGTATGCCTCTTCCAGGAGACATGGGCCCGAGATAACCAGCTACATAGGGGCTTTGCTTCTTATAGTGTGCCGGCAAGTTGGGGAGGGAAGGGGCGTCCGTCAGGGGGCCTCACCATCTGGGTGGGTTCACATTTGGGTTGTAGGGCTACACCAATGAACACTCATTCTCAAGATGTACAATGTGTTGTGCTTGAATGGTCCAACTTATCTAAAACTTGCTCTTGTTAATGTATATGCACAGCCGGTTAGTGGAGCTAAGGAATCTCCAACCATTGAGGAATTGTCGTCTTTTTTACACACTATTCCTAGTGATGTACACCTTGTGGTGGGGGGTGACTTGAACTGCCATTATGAGCCACTGCCCGGCCTAAGGGACGGTGTCTCAATGGCAGAGGACGACCATTGGGCAATTCCGCTACCCCAGGCCCCAGTATCAGGGTCATGGTCTCCCTTAGCCATTCAAATTACTTCTCTAACCCTGAATCACTCAATCAGGGCCTGCAATGGCCGCACGTCTTCGGACATGCCAGCAAAGTGCACATTTAACAAAGTGGGCCACGAGTCTCGCCTGGACTACATCCTGGTGGAAACAAGGTTGTGGCCCAGGGTTATCGACTTTGCTGTTTCCCCCAGAATTGAGAGCGACCACAACGCCCTGATACTGGAGTTAAGATTGGCTGGCTTTCAGAACGAAACTCGCACGAGCCCTGTGGCCTTAGGCACTAGGTTGACCATTTCCAACAATAGGCGCAGATTCAGGTGGGATAAATTGGTAGCCAACCTGGAAGAACTATACAACCTATATTTAGGGATAGTTCCCGTATTTGAGGAGGTAAGCGCCTTAATTGCCCAACCTTGCCCCACTGATTACCACCTTAAACTCCAGGCACTCCATGTTGCCCTAGTAAGTACCCTGGCCGAAGTGTTGAATCCTCCTGTACATAGACGGACCAAGAGGGCTTATCCGTCCTCCTGTTACAATACCTCCTGCAGAAAGTCTAAATTAAAGCTTATACAGGCACTCAAGCAGAACAATAATAAACTCTTAATAAAAGAAAGGAGAGTTGAATACAGACGACTGCTTGATTGTGCCAAGACTGAGTGAGACCACGATAAATGGACAAATCTGACAGTTGCCCTTGCAACTAGAAACCATCTGGAATTTTGGTCCATTGTCAACACTGGCTCTGGGTAGCCGGTGTCGGCAATTGAACCCAATATAGCAGCGGAGGTTTGGGAGGAGCACTTCCGGAGCCTGTACAGCTCAGTTGAGGGTTTTGAATCTGAGGGGATCGATAGAAACATGTCTATAGCCACCTTATCTGAGGAGGTGTTCGAATTTACGCTAGAAGAGGTCCATGAAGCAATTGGTAAAGTTATACCTGGTAAAGCCCCGGGTTTGGACAAACTTCCGGGTGACCTCTTTAGACACGAACCAAGGATATGGGCCCCATATTTGTGCATCTTGTTCAACGCCATCATGAGAGGCATGGAGGTGCCCTGTACTTGGCTTGGCGCAGAGATAGTCCCTATATTTAAGAGGGGCTCTCCTCTGCTCCCAGCCAACTACAGGCCCATCAGCCTTATAGATGTCCCGCAAAAGATCTTTGCGAGGTTAATTTTAATTCATCTGCAGGATTGGATTGATGAGCATTCGGTAATGAGCCCATACCAGGCGGGATTTAGGAAAAACACGTCCACTATGGATCAGATCTTCTGTCTATCTCTTTTATTCTGGAAGACTGTTACGCTGGAGGGCGGCAGCCTCTATATGGTGTTTGTGGACCTACGCGCCGCCTTCGATTTGGTCCCACACCAGAAATTGTGGTCTGTGCTCTATGAGTTGGGTATACCGCATCATCTTTTGCACATTTTGATGAGGCTCCACAAAGCAAATTTTGCCCGGGTAAGGTGCGGGAAGGATGGAGCCCTGACAACACGATTCCCCGTTGAAAGGGGGGTAAGGCAGGGGTGCGTTCTGGCACCGACCCTGTTCTGCCTCTATGTCAACGGAGTGATCGCTCATTTGAATACGGTTCGAAACACTGATGCCCCAAAGCTGGCGGGAAACCGGGTGCCTGCAATTATGTTTGCAGACGACACCCTCCTGCTCTCAAAATCCCCAATGGGGATTCAACGCATACTGGACGGATTTGAGTCCTTTTGCCTTGAGCGGGGACTGTAGATCAACGCACTAGAAACTAAATTTATGATTTTCAATCCACCAGCGACCACGCGCCCCAGTCCAAAAATAGGCACTACAAGACTGGAGAGGGTGCAGATATTTGATTATCTAGGGGTAACTATCAATGAGAGTATGACGTGGCCCCCCCAGCAAACCAAGTCCCAACTGAAATTGGCACAGTTGGCAGGGGGCATTTTAAAGCTTGCTAACCAAGTCGACTATAAAGCCAATAGGACCACCATTAGAGATTTATAAAACACAAGCCAGGGGCGCGGTGATGTATGGGGGCGAACTATGGGGTCATGTTTGTAAGTCTGACATTAGCATGACTGAAAATAAATTCCTAAGAAAACTACTGGCCCTACCACCCAGTACTCCACTCCTCCCATTGAGGTTAGATCTGGGTATAAGACCGATTGCCCATGAGCTTGGCGTCAAACCCTTAAGGTTTTGGCGTAGGCTCTGGGTAACTCCTGAGTTATTAAATTACAGGTTGGAATTGGCAGAATTATTATGTATGCCCAAGATATGGAAAATACCCTGGCTTATGTATGTCAAGAGCGAATGTGGTAGGTTGGGCATTCCTGCTTTATGGGACGACCCTTTGAATAGTTCTAATGCGATCTCTCGCAAACACCTCTCCAGATTGTTTTATGATAGTAAGTTGGATTCTCTTCTCCATAATCAAGAGGGGGCACTCTCACAGAATCCTTTTTAAAGATTAAACATGTATATAATATTGATTTTTTTTTTTAGACAATATCTACCCCATTTTAGCCAGGAAACTGTATCTGCAATGGAGATATGGAACCCTACCGCTTAGAGCTTTACGACTAGGTGGTCTACTTCTCTTCCAATGAATTGTCCCGGTTGCAATTGTGATAATGAAAATGAACTTCATGTTTTATTTTTTTGCCCGGCTTATAGTAAGCCTAGAAGGTATTGGCTTGTACCTTTGTGCAAAAACCTGGGGTTCACTCACTGCATGCATGCATTCCGTATACTCAAATCAGATGTGATGAGATCTATTGTATTCGCTGTTTCAACATTTCTGGCTGCTATGTGGTTCAAGCGACGAGTACTACTGAAATCTGTATAAATCATTAAGCTGGATGCATAGTTTCTGTTCCACATTTTTTACTGTTCTTAATATTATAACCAGTTTTGGGGCTTATTTTATATATGTTTTTCTTTTATGGCTACTATGCCGAAAAAAAGATTTTACAGCAGCAGCATGCCGCAGCTGTAGGTATTTGTAAAATTGAGAGTGGGGAATGAAAAAGTCTCTGCGTAAGTCTTCAAATGATTTCAGAACTGTCCCCTTTATAATGTCCCCTAGGGTCGAAATGCCTACACGGTCCCAAACAAGGAATCCCGGAAGGTCCGCTACTTGTGGAAGGAGAGGATTTTGCCCCAGCGGTGTTTTTTGTGTGAGGCGGCCCGACCAGCCCATTCAATGTAGAGTTTGTCTCCATGTCATAACTATTACGTTTGTCGCCAGGGGGAGGTCATTGGGGTCGGTCCTGCTATAGATGGAGTGTGCAGAGGGGTTTCCCATTAGCCATTGTTCAACTTTAAAAGCTGGGTCTCCTCTGGACCCACACCACCACTCATTTAATATCTGAAGGTGTGCTGCAGCGGGATATGATTGTATGTTGGCTGCAGCAATGCCACCGCAATATGTGGATTGCATACAGGTGTGTAGGGTGACCCTGGCGCTGCTACCCCCATAGGAAATGTGCTATGATTGCATTTATTTGACAGAACCACGATACTGGGATTCAATATGGGTATGAATGGAGTTGATATAGAATGTATGACGCAACAACGAAAACCTGTACAACGAAGGCTTTTACCACAGATCTATAATAACGACACAGCCTTTACTACGCCACTTTATAAGTGAATTTTTTTATCACGCCGTTACGTAGTAAATCATTTAAAACACCGTAACAACGAACTGCATTGTAAAGCATACTTTTTCATTGATATTCGTTTTATTGCCTAATACAAATTAGTGTTTTTTATTATAGTCAAGCCTAAAGACATTGACCTGTGAGTCCTTATAATTTGGGTTCATTTGATTGGTGGTTTTTGGAATTCGAGCTAGCTGTCTGGCCCTGTGTGTCAACCAATGAGCTAATTTCTAACTTTTGCCTCGTTCTCTGCTCCATTTTTCCTCCCACTTCCTGTACATGCAGTGTGGACGGAGACGCTCGTCGAAACTTTGATGCTTATTAACTTTTAAAATCATGTCCTTGTTCTCGGTTCGTGAGTATTATTTTTATTTGTTTTTCATTAATTTCTATTATGTGCTCCTTCCCCCTGCTCTAACCCCTAAGATCCACACCATTGCATTTCCTGCCCCTCCACACCCCCAAGCAGCATTGTCAGCGTAGGTAGGAGGTTCCCATGAACACCATGTAATCTGTAACCAAAGCCTTCTATGTTAAAATCTGAAAGTTTATGAACAATTCTGAGCACAACAGCAAAGTAGTTTTGATCTGCCACTGTTGTGGATCAATTGTAATTTGAAAATCACTCCAAAGGCGCACAAGTTTCAACAAGAATCCACATGTATACAATAAATTGAAGCCTGATAATCTGTTGACACGTAGTTATGCGAAGGGCGCACACAGCGGACAGGTGTTTCGTCGTGTTGATGACTTTTTCAAGGCTGTTAACAAAAGTAAGTATAATACTTAAAATAGAAATGGAGTCGATAACATAGTTAACTTAGTGTTATCCATACCATGGGTGCATAATGTGATAAACACTATATAGTGCAAATGGACAACTTGCAATGTCCAGTATTGAAAACATGCTTTGTGACAGCATCTTCAGAGACAAACATGAGAAAGAAACTAAACATGGTGACTTCTTTCTTCGCTAAACCATGGAGTGACAAAATAATCTTGAGTAGAAAGGAAGGAAATAGAGGAACCAGACCAAGATAAACAGTGGTAGTCTCATAGACCAAGAAAACACCGGCACGCATAAATAAAGTAAAGACAATTTCAGTCATAGGCTACCATCACGGTACCTTGAGAACGTTGTGACCCTAGATTGGTCTGGGCGAAATTACCTACAGAGGCCCCTTTATATATGGAAGGAGTAAATTGTAAATCGCCCCTTCGAGGTTAATAATCTTGAGTGAGTCAAAAAATAAGTTCAATAGCGACCTCCCCGGGAAGACTCTAGAGCTGCATGGAAAACATGTAACATTTCATTGCGAGAGAAGAAGCAGGCTTTCGTTGCGAAGACTATCATAGAGTTACCTATTGATATGGTAACATTGGTATTAAAAACTGATAAATATCAGTTATAACTGTTGCTGTTGTGCTCGGACTTGTTTATAAACTTTCTGTATATATATGGAGATTTGCCTTCATGTAGTAAGGTACACTACTTTGATGGCATAGTGTCTATTCATTTGAGCACACTATACTTGTTCCGATACTATACTTGCAAACATAGCAGAGGTGCTGACATTGTTGCTATTACCACTGCCATCTTGTCTTTTTGAATGTTAAAATCTGAATTCAAACTAAAACAATAAAATGTTCATGTACCTTGCTTATACCAGTGCAGCGTTAGTTTTATTTTTGTTGTAATGGCATGGGTTATTCATTTATTTATTGAGGAGTTTTATATAGTGCTGGCAAGACCCGAGGGTATCGGAGCGCTGTACAGCAGTTTTAATGCAAGAGTCACACAATAAGGCAGTGGTATACATATTGGTTCGGAAGTCCCAGCATGCTGTGCAATATTGAGGTAAGGAAGTCCTGAGATAACCTTGTTGAGAGCACGTTGTCTTGGGCTGAACCTCTTTCAGGGAGGAGGGAACGAGGAGAGGGACGGGGAGTGGGGAATAGGTAGGTCTTAATGACAGATTGTCAGGTACTGCAGAATGCAAGCTTGTGCGCTTTGGCGGCGGCTATTGATTCGGGAAGGAACGGTTGAGGAAGAGTTTTTCTAGGAGTTTTTTTAATTTTAGAAAGGAAGGGATAGTCCTGATATCAGCTGGTATGGAGTTCCAGATTTTGGGCGTGTTTTCAGCGAAGAACCGTGCAGCGGTTTTTTGTTTGCGTGTTTTCATAGGGATGAGTATATAAGCGTGTTGGAGCTCCTGAGGTTCCTTGTCTGACCGGCTTTCTTGAGTTTGGAGGCCAGGTAGTCAGGTTTGCCTGTGTGCAGGGCTTTGTGCGTGAGGCAGGCGGTTCTGGGGCTGGCACTCATTTCGACTGGGAACCATTTTAGTTCTCTGAGTGGGGGTGAGATGTGATCATAATTCTTAACTCCGGTGACCATTCTGGCTGCTGCATTGAGAGTTGTTTTGAGGGGGGCTAGGTGGGATTTTGCTGTACCAGTGAGGACTGCATTCCCATAGTCTAGTCTCGATAGCACCAGTGATTGAGTGGCTTGTTTGAGGTCCTTTTGCAGGTTGAAGGATTTTATTTTGTTGAGTGGCTTCAGATTGAGGAAGGCACTCTTTGCGGAGTTATTAATGTGTTTGACCATGTCAAGTTTTGGGTCTAGGGTCATTGCTAGTGATTTTACAGAGTTAGCCAGAGATAGATTGCTGTTGAGACCATCGATTGCTTTTAGCCATTCTATGATTTGAGGGTTTTCTTCTTTGTTAGAGATGATGAGGATTTCTGTTTTGTCTTGGTTGAGTTTTAGGTGGTTTAATGATAGCCAGTGTTGGGCTTCTCTTAGTGTCGTTGAGTCTCTGAATGTCATCAATGGAGGAGGTTTTCAGATAGATCTGGGTGTCATCTGTGTATAAGTGGAAGGGAATGTTGGCTTTTTTGAGTAGGGTGGTGTGGGGTTCCATGTATATGTTGAACAGTTGAGGGGAGAGCACTGAGCCTTGGGGGACACCTCTGCTGACGGGGTGTAGGTCGGACGTAAAGGTTTTGATTTTTATCCTTTGGGAGCGGTTGTGTAAGAAGGAGGATAACCAGTGTAGGACCACCTCATCAGCATCTACCCTTTCTTGGAGTGCCTTGATGAGTAAATTGTGATCAACCGTGTCAAAGGCTGCTGATAGTTCCAACATTGGTCAGTATCTAGAGACTTGTGGAGATCATACACGATGTTGAGGATCGCGGTCTCAGTGCTACAACCTTTTCTGAAGCCCGATTGGTGGGGATCTAGAAGGTTGATGCTGTCCATGTGCTGAGTCAGTTGTCTGAGAACCCAATTTTCGAGGATTTTGGAAAGGAAGGGGACATTGAAAACGTGCCTGAAGTTGTTCAGATCGTTGGTGTCAAGGCCTGGTTTTTTCAGTAGTGGCGTGACTTGGCCAACTTTGAGGCAGTCTGGTATGATGCCGCTTCCCAAGGAGCTGTTTATGATCTTGCACCAGAACGGGCTAGGGAGAGTTTCAGCTTTTTAGGCAATTGGGTGGGTATAGGGTCTAGGAAGTGAGATGCGGGTTTGGAGGTGGAGATCAGTTTGAGAATCTCGGCTTCAGGGATGGAGTTGAAGCATTTCAAGGCTTTCGTGGGGTGCTTGCGAGTGCTGACTTTGGTCTCTGGGGCTGGGGTTTTGCAGGCGGGATTGAGGTTGATGTCTAATGAGAGCTCAATCTTGGTGATTTTGTTACTGAAGAAGTTCACGAAGTTGGCGCACAGGTCTTTGGAGGCCTGACCTTAGGTTGCAGGGGGCTTGGAAGTTTGTTGTTTGATGATGTTAAAGAGTTCTTTGGGCCTGTTTTTCACATTGTCCAGAGCGGTGCAGAAGAAAGTGTTTTTTTCATTGTTGATGCGTTTTTTGTATTTCCTTCGGGCTGCTTTGAGTTGCTCGGGAGGCTTGTGGAGGGGTTGTTCCTCCATAGTCGTTCTGTGGCTCTTAGTTGTCTTCTTTCGGCGTTGATATCCGTGTTGAACCAGGATCTGGATGGAATGTTCCTGTTCTTTTTTTTTTTAACTTCAGGGGGGCTAATTGGTCTAGGATGGACGTCATTGTTGTGTTATAGTGAGAGGTGAGCTCTGTTGTGGAGAGATCATCTGTAGAGATAGGAAGGAGCGAGCTTACCTTTTCCTCTAGGTCGGCCATGGTGATCTGAGTTAGATTTCTCGTCCATTTGGGGGGGGTCTTGGGTGGGAGGTTGATATATGATCGATTGAGTGATGTGGAATTGGATTAAGTGGTGGTCTGACCAGTCAATGGGGAGGGTGTGGTTGATCGTGACTGTCACGTTGGGCGATAATGGCATCTAGGATTGCTCCTTTGTTATGGGTTTCATCTGAACAGTGTTGGATAAGGTTGTTGCTGTGTAGGAGCTCATTCAGGTTTTGGATTAGAGAGTTGTTTTTTTCATTCCAGTGTAGGTTGTGGTCGCCCAGAATTAGGTTGTTGGCGTCTCGGAGTGAACAATGAGCAATCAATTTGGACAGGTGTTCGGTGAATGTGGTTGTGTTGCCTGGGGGATGGCATAGGAGATGGCAGTGTATTGTTTTGTTGTCACTTGTGTTAATGTCGGCGGTTAAGCATTCAAAGGTGCTATAGTTAAAGGTGTCAATTTCCGTCACAGACATGTTGTTGTTGTGAAAGATCGCCATACCCCCGCCTCTTTGGTCTTTTCTATCTTTGTTGATGATTGCAAAGCCTGGGGGCACAAGAGTATCCATGATTGGTGACGAGCAGTCATTTAGCCAAGTCTCGGTGATGAAGGCTATGTCTATGTCATGGGTGAGGATGGATTCTGCTAGCTCTGTGGCATGTTTGGTGGCTGATCTGCAGTTTATGAGCATGCAGTTGGTGGAGGGTGCCTCTTTTTGGGGTTTCTTCCTCAGGGGGGGACATGGGGATGTTAGTGAGGGAGGCCAAGGGACTTGGGGATTTCAAAGGGGGGGTGGTCTTTTCTGAATCCGGTTATCACCTAAATCTTGGATTGAGGGGTGGCAGTAGATGGGGTGTCATATGAAGAGGCAGGATCTGCCGCTTCACTCGAGGACATAGCGTCTCTTCTTCTTTTGGGTATCTGTATCTAATTTGAGAGGGGGGTTGAGATACAACTGGGGAGAGGAGCCTTGTGAGGCTTTTGGTGTGTGAGGTTGGAGAAGGTGGGGGTACGGTGGGGATTTTGGGAATGCTTTTGGAGCGTGGCGAGGTTAGTTAGGATTTTGTTAAAGCCCTGGATTATAGTTGCGAACTGGCTTTCAAGCAGGGTGAGACGCTGCCCCGTCTCTTCAGAGGTGGGGGCGGGGTGTTCTGGGTGGGGTCATCCCGAGAAGGGGAGGGCCTGACATTGCTATGTTGCCTTCTTGTTATTATTGTGCTGTCCGTGTAGGCTCTGAGCAGGGCTGTAATGCCATTCGTAGTAGAAGATGGTTCGTAGTAATGGCATGCGTAGTAATGACTCTTTCGTGGTGCTGGTTTCATTGTTAAGGCATCTTGTTATAATGCCTTTGTTAAAAAGGATGTTTCCCGTTGATATAATAGGCATGGTAGGGAGACCATCTTGAATATGGCTGATCTGCTGTAGAGGGATAGAGGGAAGGTCGACCATTTTTTTATCTCTTTCTTTACTTTCTCGGTTGTTACCTCTATATTGTGATGCCAGGACGAGGCGTGATTATTTGACATGCGTATGCCAAGATAGGTGAAGCCATGTGTCACCACTGTAAGGCTCTCTACCCATCGGCCATAACAATGATTTAGAGGCTTTCATGAAGAGACCCGACTTCTCGCCGAGTATGCGCTTTACTTGGAGTATTCTGGGGCCTGATCTATGGGGATCTGTTAGGAAAAACAGGATTTCATCAGCATATAATGCAATACGATCAGAAATTTCGGGAGTCCACTCGAAGCCTTGTACGAGTGCATCTTTTCTAACCCATACAGCTAGGGGCATTATGGTAAGAGCAAATAGTAATGCGAAGTGGGTCGCACACCGCTCGTCATACTAGCAAATAGCCCCATAGGATTCTGGAGGATGTAGTGACAGCGGCGGGTACACCTATGCCACGAGTAAAAAGTTTAAAATGCCATCCCTGGACACGTGTTTCGAGGTAATTGCCTCTCGTCAGCAGGGAGCAGGTACGTATGCGGGGTGCTGTAGACTGCCAAAAATGATCAGGTCTAGTACCTATCACGGCGCGCGGGTGCGGGATCCGGGCTCGTCAACCCATAGCTCAGGGAGCTTTAAATACAAAATGCGAAGTGGGTCGCACACCGCTCGTCATACTAGCAAATAGCCCCATAGGATTCTGGAGGATGTAGTGACAGCGGCGGGTACACCTATGCCACGAGTAAAAAGTTTAAAATGCCATCCCTGGACACGTGTTTCGAGGTAATTGCCTCTCGTCAGCAGGGAGCAGGTACGTATGCGGGGTGCTGTAGACTGCCAAAAATGATCAGGTCTAGTACCTATCACGGCGCGCGGGTGCGGGATCCGGGCTCGTCAACCCATAGCTCAGGGAGCTTTAAATACAAAATGCGAAGTGGGTCGCACACCGCTCGTCATACTAGCAAATAGCCCCATAGGATTCTGGAGGATGTAGTGACAGCGGCGGGTACACCTATGCCACGAGTAAAAAGTTTAAAATGCCATCCCTGGACACGTGTTTCGAGGTAATTGCCTCTCGTCAGCAGGGAGCAGGTACGTATGCGGGGTGCTGTAGACTGCCAAAAATTATCAGGTCTAGTACCTATCACGGCGCGCGGGTGCGGGATCCGGGCTCGTCAACCCATAGCTCAGGGAGCTTTAAATACAAAATGCGAAGTGGGTCGCACACCGCTCGTCATACTAGCAAATAGCACCATAGGATTCTGGAGGATGTAGTGACAGCGGCGGGTACACCTATGCCACGAGTAAAAAGTTTAAAATGCCATCCCTGGACACGTGTTTCGAGGTAATTGCCTCTCGTCAGCAGGGAGCAGGTACGTATGCGGGGTGCTGTAGACTGCCAAAAATTATCAGGTCTAGTACCTATCACGGCGCGCGGGTGCGGGATCCGGGCTCGTCAACCCATAGCTCAGGGAGCTTTAAATACAAAATGCGAAGTGGGTCGCACACCGCTCGTCATACTAGCAAATAGCCCCATAGGATTCTGGAGGATGTAGTGACAGCGGCGGGTACACCTATGCCACGAGTAAAATGTTTAAAATGCCATCCCTGGACACGTGTTTCGAGGTAATTGCCTCTCGTCAGCAGGGAGCAGGTACGTATGCGGGGTGCTGTAGACTGCCAAAAATTATCAGGTCTAGTACCTATCATGGCGCGCGGGTGCGGGATCCGGGCTCGTCAACCCATAGCTCAGGGAGCTTTAAATACAAAATGCGAAGTGGGTCGCACACCGCTCGTCATACTAGCAAATAGCCCCATAGGATTCTGGAGGATGTAGTGACAGCGGCGGGTACACCTATGCCACGAGTAAAAAGTTAAAAATGCCATCCCTGAACACGTGTTTCGAGGTAATTGCCTCTCGTCAGCAAGGAGCAGGTACGTATGCGGGGTGCTGTAGACTGCCAAAAATTATCAGGTCTAGTACCTATCACGGCGCGCGGGTGCGGGATCCGGGCTCGTCAACCCATAGCTCAGGGAGCTTTAAATACAAAATGCGAAGTGGGTCGCACACCGCTCGTCATACTAGCAAATAGCCCCATAGGATTCTGGAGGATGTAGTGACAGCGGCGGGTACACCTATGCCACGAGTAAAAAGTTTAAAATGCCATCCCTGGACACGTGTTTCGAGGTAATTGCCTCTCGTCAGCAGGGAGCAGGTACGTATGCGGGGTGCTGTAGACTGCCAAAAATTATCAGGTCTAGTACCTATCACGGCGCGCGGATGCGGGATCCGGGCTCGTCAACCCATAGCTCAGGGAGCTTTAAATACAAAATGCGAAGTGGGTCGCACACCGCTCGTCATACTAGCAAATAGCCCCATAGGATTCTGGAGGATGTAGTGACAGCGGCGGGTACACCTATGCCACGAGTAAAAAGTTTAAAATGCCATCCCTGGACACGTGTTTCGTGGTAATTGCCTCTCGTCAGCAGGGAGCAGGTACGTATGCGGGGTGCTGTAGACTGCCAAAAATTATCAGGTCTAGTACCTATCACGGCGTGCGGGTGCGGGATCCGGGCTCGTCAACCCATAGCTCAGGGAGCTTTAAATACAAAATGCGAAGTGGGTCGCACACCGCTCGTCATACTAGCAAATAGCCCCATAGGATTCTGGAGGATGTAGTGACAGCGGCGGGTACACCTATGCCACGAGTAAAAAGTTTAATATGCCATCCCTGGACACGTGTTTCGAGGTAATTGCCTCTCGTCAGCAGGGAGCAGGTACGTATGCGGGGTGCTGTAGACTGCCAATAATTATCAGGTCTAGTACCTATCACGGCGCGCGGGTGCGGGATCCGGGCTCGTCAACCCATAGCTCAGGGAGCTTTAAATACAAAATGCGAAGTGGGTCGCACACCGCTCGTCATACTAGCAAATAGCCCCATAGGATTCTGGAGGATGTAGTGACAGCGGCGGGTACACCTATGCCACGAGTAAAAAGTTTAAAATGCCATCCCTGGACACGTGTTTCGAGGTAATTGCCTCTCGTCAGCAGGGAGCAGGTACGTATGCGGGGTGCTGTAGACTGCCAAAAATTATCAGGTCTAGTACCTATCACGGCGCGCGAGTGCGGGATCCGGGCTCGTCAACCCATAGCTCAGGGAGCTTTAAATACAAAATGCGAAGTGGGTCGCACACCGCTCGTCATACTAGCAAATAGCACCATAGGATTCTGGAGGATGTAGTGACAGCGGCGGGTACACCTATGCCACGAGTAAAATGTTTAAAATGCCATCCCTGGACACGTGTTTCGAGGTAATTGCCTCTCGTCAGCAGGGAGCAGGTACGTATGCGGGGTGCTGTAGACTGCCAAAAATGATCAGGTCTAGTACCTATCACGGCGCGCGGGTGCGGGATCCGGGCTCGTCAACCCATAGCTCAGGGAGCTTTAAATACAAAATGCGAAGTGGGTCGCACACCGCTTGTCATACTAGCAAATAGCCCCATAGGATTCTGGAGGATGTAGTGACAGCGGCGGGTACACCTATGCCACGAGTAAAAAGTTTAAAATGCCATCCCTGGACACGTGTTTCGAGGTAATTGCCTCTCGTCAGCAGGGAGCAGGTACGTATGCGGGGTGCTGTAGACTGCCAAAAATTATCAGGTCTAGTACCTATCACGACGCGCGGGTGCGGGATCCGGGCTCGTCAACCCATAGCTCAGGGAGCTTTAAATACAAAATGCGAAGTGGGTCGCACACCGCTCGTCATACTAGCAAATAGCCCCATAGGATTCTGGAGGATGTAGTGACAGCGGCGGGTACACCTATGCCACGAGTAAAAAGTTTAAAATGCCATCCCTGCACACGCCACTCATACTTGCATTCATGACTCGGGCATAGGCGTACCCGCCGACGCTGACCTCAGGGACCACATTCATTGGGGGAACACGCTTGGTAGGTGGAGCAGTGTGCGACCAATTAGACTTAACTTTATATTCAGGCTCCCTTGAGCCGGTGGAGCCGACGGGCTCTTGGTTACGCACCTGCGCGCTACGAGAGGTATTTACCTGATAACGATTTTAGCAGCTTACACAGCAACCCCACACACTTTTTCCTACTCCCTGCTGACGAGAGGCAACTACCTCGAAACACGTGTCCAGGGATGGCACACGCCACTCATACTTGCATTCATGACTCGGGCATAGGCGTACCCGCCGACGCTGACCTCAGGGACCACATTCATTGGGGGAACACGCTTGGTAGGTGGAGCAGTGTGCGACCAATTAGACTTAAGAGCAAATAGTAGGCGAGGTAAAGGGCACCCCTGTCGAGTGCCACGTTGTATTGAGAATTGTGCCGACGAGGCCCCAACCATGCGAATGGAGGCGGTGAGAACCATATATAACAGTCTCACTAATGCAATATTTCGGGCCCCATATTAAGATGTCGTAACAATGTGAACATATATGACCAGCTGACAGAGTCAAAAGCTTTGTCCATGTCAACAAGGAGAAGGGCTGATGGTCTCTCCAATCTATCCACCTCTGTGATCGCGTTATGTACACGACATATATTGTGTCGGGTAGCTCTATGGGACATGAAGCCTGCCTGATCCGGATGGATTAAGTCTAAGAAGTATGGTTTTAACCTATTTGCTAATACTTTGACAAAAATTTTGGCTTCGATATTTAGAACTGAACTTGGGCAATAAGATGAACATAATTCTGGTGGCCGCCCTGGTTTTAGGAAGACCACAATTTCTGCGTGCCTCCAGTCTGGGGGCATAGAAAAACAACAATGTCTCAACCGGTATTATTTGAGAGAACTAATTATCAAGTATGTTCACGACATTACAAGAAAAAAAAAGTAGGAAGACTCATAATTTAGTTTAAATGTGCTCACGGCATCATATGAAACTTGTGAAACACGAACGGAATACATGTATGTAGCCATAGCGGGCCAGGCATGGCACTTTAGATCCTAGCAAACGTGTTTCTTGTAATAATAGGATGTCGGCCCCTAAGCTTTTTACATGTCTAAGCACAGCCCCTCTTTTAATCTGTCTAAATTACCTCTAAAATTCCAGGTGACTACAGTGACTGTCCCTATTTGGTTTTAATTAATAGAGTGTGTTGTCATGTTGTGTGACGGCCAAGATAGCGAGGTATAGGACACCAGTTCCTGAAAATGCCAATACTGCATGGGCACTGCAGAACCAGACATATAAAAAAAATTTAAAACTGTAAATCCTTCCCCCACCTTCCCCCACCCTCTCCCACCCTAACCCACCCCAATATCTCAAACAATAAAGCATCTGTCGTGGAAAGGAAACCGCTCCGATTCAAACTGAGGATAAATACTGGAACAGTCCAAAGGAACCCCAAGGATCCCATCCTTGATAAATGTCTAGGGGATCTGCAACAGTCAATTCCCAAGTATGTAGTCATTCTTCGTGCCAGTGGAAGTTGATTTTAGTCGGACTCCATTGTTCATTTCCTTATGTGTAGCATAAGCTGTCTGTTAGAGGATGAGCGTGTATCATTTGTCCTGTGTCTTCGTTTGCTTGTCGCCACGGGATCGCAAGGGGACTGCGACCTGTGTCGTTGTTTATCCTTTTAATTTTGGTCCTGGTTCAGATCCCCAGAGGGGGAATCAGAGTCTCGAACAGTGGTATGTGGGGTTTGACTGGTCGACGTTCATCTGCCCATTGAGAGACCTCCTCCGGAGTACTAAAAAAATTGGTGCTGTGTTTATAACTGATTCTGAGTAGGGCCGCAAAGAGCAGCATGTAAGGGATTTGTAGTTCCCGAAGGTATGATCTTGCAGCTGTAAAGGACTGCCTTTGCTGCTGAAGCAGTTTGGTTAATCCGAAAAGATCATGATTGGATGAGAGTCAAAAGTAAGGGACGTCTGCCGTAAGATGGTCTCTTGGTCATGATGGTTTAGTATCTGTGCAATTACAGGCAGAGGACGGGAGCCAGGCGGGGGCCAGGAGGCAAGGGCTTGGTGGGCGTGCTCCAAAATGAAGCAAGGGAATAGCTTTCCATCAGGGATCCAAGAATTTTCACATGTGGGTGCCCCAACACCCCTCTGGAAATCCCACAAAATGCAAGTTATTACGGTGGGCCCTCCCCTCCGCATCCTCCACACATTTAGCAAGGCCTCGGGTGAGCGTTTGAGTCGAGACACGTTTTTGTAATGTATTGATACTATCTTCTGTTCCACAGATCTGTACCTCTGCTTGTGCCACGCGTTCCGCGACATTACACAGATCTTGGTGTAAAAGCATGACATTTGCCCCTACGGCACCAATTTTAGCATCAAGCATATCTATTGACTGCGTTATTGTGGCGAGGATTGCGGCAGTGTCCGTGCCTGCAGTGGGGTTGTCACTCGAGTTTATGGTGCTCGCGCTGCCGCTGGTAAACTTGCCCATTGTACACTGTTTTGTTGCAGGACCAGTACGCGGGCCTTTGGACATGTTGGGCATGTGAGTGGACCTGCCACCAGTGGAACACGCAATATCCAGTTCGAAGGGTGCTATAGTACACAATGTCTGAGGGTGCGCATAGTAGGGGTATGTGGCACTCGGGGAGGTCTCCTTCACCCGCAAGCTGCACCGGGGCCAAGCCCGGCTGCCTCCCCTGGCAAGGTACTACCCCCCACCTCTAACGGGCGCTACCCTAGGTCCAGTTATGCTCCACTGCAGGACTGGGGAAGTTTCACTTGGCCAATTACGTCTTCCCTATAATTTGATGCCCAGCTACAGTGTCTTTAATGGAGGCCTCCGCCTAACAATTTGGTAAGTAAGCCTGACCGTGTTATATTGCTGGCCTTGTCTGGCTGCAAGGATCATCTGCAGGCGCTCAAGTAACGATGGTCTCTTACATGTTGTATGCTGCCCAGTGCTTGGGGTCTCCTCTCACCACGGCACTTCGCTGTGCAGAAGGCTGGCAATGTCCACAATCTCGAGCCGGAGCTGTCTTCGGCCCGGCCTCGCCAAGCCAGACCTCAAAATGGCACCTCGGGGAAGGGCCAAATCAGGCTCGCTGCAGTGCCCCTCTTCTGGGCCGTCTTACTCCGGTCCCAGCTCCACACCCCACTCCCGGCAGTCGAGAGCCGCACTCTCTGGCCAGGCACCCAGTTTGTGGCTCCCAGTACGCAGCAGCGTTCGTTGGGCCGAATGAGGGTCACTCAGTCATTCCGCTCCCCACTTTTCAGGAAGTGCTTTCAAAAGGAGAGAAATGGAGCCTGATGTGTTTGAAGGAATGCAAAGAGCTGTAAAGTAGGGACATGGAAGATGTAGGCTGTGTATACTTGAGGGCGGGGGATCAGGTTGGGCTGCCTTGCTACTTTTAAGAAAGAAGAACGTTTAAACTTAGACATGCACTGGGGAGAAAGAAGACAAAGGAGTGAAGCTACTTTGAACAGGAACTTGACCCGAATGTAATTGAGGGAAAGTATAGGGAGTTAATATAAGATAGAGACGAGGCACCAGAGATGAGAGCACAGAATAGTAGTAATTGGCAGTTGGCTGTGTTGTGAGGCTTTTAGTAGGCCAAAGCACCAAAAAGAGACGTGAGCAGTGGGATACCAAGCATTTGGGGAGAGGAGCACATGTAGCAGAGGGTAGAAGTAATTCAAATGTGTGTGTTTATGGGCAAGGATAAATGGTAATATTGAATGAAGAGCTTGAAGAGATAGTGGAAGCGAAAGAAGCTGCCCACTTTCAAACTAAGTTATCAGGAGAGAGAATATAAGCGATGGATAACACAGTTCTAGATGTTATGTTATATTATGGTGGTGTTCGTAAAGCACACATATGCATGCAAATGTTTCATTGTGCTAGAATAAGAAGGATAAGAGTTCGGAGCAGATTGTTAGGATGAGGCAACAAGCATTAAAAATGCAATAGGTCTCACCTTTGATTAAGTTAAAGCCATTTGCTTTGCTAATTGTATTGTATAGCAATCAGCAAAGCAAATGGCTTTGACTTAATTACAGAATGTTCCAAGAGTACATCTGGAAAGATGCAAGAGTCAGTCGCGTTTCAAAGACAAGTGACTGAACTTCTCAGCGCCTGACCCTAAGGCCTGGAATTCCCTCGCACATCCTTCCCTCACAATGGAAACTTTCATGCATGCCCTGAAGCCTTGGCTGTTTAAGGAAGCGTTTGTCTCACGTGTATAGGGTCTTCCATGAGCAGTACAGTTCTCTTTGGGTCTTAGCACCATGGCACCCTCGGTGACCGAGCGCTCTACAAGCGTGACATTAACATGGAAAGGCATTTACGCATGCAAATGCGTAATAAAGGCCAATTAACACATATCTACCTGCTTACCAAAGGTGCTTTGCCTTTGTGTAACGTTTCCATTTCATTTTCTCCACAGGGAATTATGCATACCCTCGCTGGGGCAACCTCTTGCCTGCCGCCCCCCCTCCTCACCTACCATAGAAACCTCTTGCCTGTACCCACACTGGAGAAACCACTTGCCTGACCCCCACACCGCAACCAGAGAAACATCTTGCCTGTACCCACACCGGAGAAACCTCTGGCCTGCCCCCACCAGAGAAACCTCTTGCCTGCCCCCACCAGAGAAACCTCTTGCCTGCCCCCACCAGAGAAACCTCTTGCCTGCACCCCACCAGAGAAACCTCTTGCCTGCACCCCACCAGAGAAACCTCTTGCCTGCACCCCACCAGAGAAACCTCTTGCCTGCACCCCACCAGAGAAACCTCCTGCCTGCACCCCACCAGAGAAACCTCCTGCCTGCACCCCACCAGAGAAACCTCCGGCCTGCCCCCACCAGAGAAACCTCCAGCCTGCCCCCACCAGAGAAACCTCTGGCCTGCCCCCACCAGAGAAACCTCTGGCCTGCCCCCACCAGAGAAACCTCTGGCCTGCCCCCACCAGAGAAACCTCTGGCCTGCCCCCACCAGAGAAACCTCTGGCCTGCCCCCATCAGAGAAACCTCTGGCCTGCCCCAACCAGAGAAACCTCTGGCCTGCCCCCACCACAGAAACCTCTTGCGTGCACCCCCACCAGAGAAACCTCTTGCCTGCCCACCATTTGCTGCCGCACCAGAGAAACCTCTTGCCTACCCCCCACCAGAGAAACCTCTGGCCTGCCCCTACCAGGGAAACATTTTGCCTGAACCCCACCAGAGAAACCTCTGGCCTGCCCCTACCAGGGAAACATTTTGCCTGAACCCCACCAGAGAAACCTCTTGCCTGCGCCCCCACCGGAGAAACTTCTTGCGTGCACCCCCACTGGGGAAACCTCTTGCCTGCCACCTTCCATCCGCCCAAACCCCCTCCACCAACACCACCACCAGAGAAACAACTGGCCATCCACACCTACCCCTCCGACCACCAGAGAAACCTCTTGCCTGCAGTTTCCGGCACTATATATTAAAGATGTAATTTTTACTTAAGATTTACTCTGCGAACGCCGCCATATCTACTTATCCTGGCAATATAGTGTAAGTCGATATATTGACATCGCTATATGTGCAAATTGATATTAAAGCTTCGATGTTTGTGACTCCCCACCAAAAAGTTGTCGTGCCAAAGGCCGCAGGTTAATCACAGCGCAGCTCACAAACAGCTTGTGCCCTGGGTGCCTTGATTGAACGCACCCACGCGGCTGGCAGGGAGGGGCATCTGGGGGGCAGGGAGGCGATGTGGTCTGAAAGTGAAAGGGAGATTCAGACACTTTTGGCACTTGATAAATGCAGAATCATTGCTAGGTTGGCTACATAACATAACGTAACATGTATTTGTGCGCATGTTCACCCTGAAGGGTATCTTTGCGCTGAATAACAGATGCCCAACTCAATGGTACTCATTTTATCGACCTCCGAAGGATGAAAGGCTGAGTGGGCCCGCTGGGATTTGAACCTTTGGGGTTGAACAAAGGCCCCACAGTGCATTAGCCCACTGAGTCATCAGACACGGCCATAAAAACTGGAAGTGGCCCCAGGCTCACTGGGCCACTCTGTGGCACAGAGGGTATTCTGGGAGTTGTAGTCTTTGTTTGATGAATTACTTTCATTGAAGCAAATAGACTGGATAATGATAAGTAAACGACAAAGGCCGAACAGGGCACACTGTGTCCTGCCCGGAGGCAGCCTGGGGCGGTTACAGACTGTCACCCTGTGTGTGGGCAGCGTGCCCTCTATGCCGCGGCGTCCTGCACTGTCACGGTGTGTGAGGCTTAAGAAGGATAGGAGGTGCCTGGAGACATGACACAGAGACCGTGAAACGCGCACATAAGTAAGCGGCCCCCACCCTGTTTGGAGTCACTTGATGCCACTCTCTCCAAGGGCAGACCCGCCTGTGCACTTCGAACCCAGCCGGGCCCTGTTGCTGGGGTGTTGATGTTTACACAAGTGCTTTAAATGGGAAAAAAACAGTGCAGGTACTCATTTAAATGGGGCGAGTGGGTGGGGCTAAGGGCGGGACTAAGAGCAAGACATACTGTTACTCATTGACTTCAGTACTAGTTGCAGCATGTACCAAAACACACGAGAAAAGCGTTTCTATAAACAAAATAGCTGAACTCCTAACGAAAGCCAAACGTGGTGGTGTTTTAATATTTCCTTGTTTTATAAGTTTCCATACTGTTATTTGGTGTTGCTTGGCACAGTACTGTATATTCTCGAGTATACGCACGCACACACACAAACACACACCCACACACACACACACACACACACACATCCTTTATTATACCTCCCAAGAGTCTCGAATCTCCCTCCTTTCTCTCACTTTTTTCCTCACACAAAACCGCCCACAGACAAACATAAGCAGACACTCAAGCAAAAGAATCAGGAAAGTTTAAAGCCATTTTAATCTCGTTACCTTCTTTGGATTTCTTAATTGCGCCGTCACCTGGCTGCCTCAATCCTGTGTTTGCAACACAGCAGGATGGTGAACACCGGAGGTTATGCAAATGAGCCCACGCTGAATAGTTCAGCGGGGGCTCAGCTCACCAGTCACTGCTACAGAAGTGCCTTGGCTGTCAGACAGGTCACCTGCACTAACAGCCAAGGCGCCTACCGTTTATGAGTACCGGTACTCTCCTTGGCAGCAGAGAAGTGCCGGTACTCAGAGTGTTAAAAATAAGAAGTGCCGGTACTCAGTACCTGTGAGTACCGGCCCATTTTAAGGACTGGTTTACACCATTCCCTGCTGTGCACAGTACGGGCCTTTCTCTTTCGTTTCTCTGTAGAAAGCCAAACACCCCACCCACCCCTCCGCCCCACCATGAGCATCTGCCAAGAACATTTGCAAAGCTACCTTCGGAGCAAAGCATTCTG
Organism: Triturus cristatus; assembly: GCF_964204655.1. Lineage (NCBI taxonomy): Eukaryota > Metazoa > Chordata > Amphibia > Caudata > Salamandridae > Triturus > Triturus cristatus. The sequence continues at coordinate 341,549,982 of NC_140593.1, forward strand.
GGGAGAGGTGACGGGTGCAGCTGCTCATTGACAGAGAATAGAGAAAGGACCCTCTTGCCAGCGCCCTGAAACTGCAGGAGGGTCGATAGGAGTCCCTGCAGCATCCGAAGCCGCCATGTGTAGTCTTCTGCACTTTAAAGAGAGGCTCTGGGTGCAAAAACTGCTTTCGAAAGAAGGTGTTCACAGAGAAGGAAACTAAAGATTAAACAAAGGCCCAGGAAGGGGAAGGAAAGAGAGAAAGAAACCTGTATGAAAGGAACATTGCATGAAAAGATGTCGCTATAGAAGCAAACACCGGATTCATCTCCCTGCGGGTTAAAGGAAGAGGCAATGGGATGTGGAAAGGTTTCAGGATGAAGAGTTGTACCGATAGGAGAAACGAAGGATGCCTCTTCCTGCTGTTTAACGAGTTGTGGGGGGGGGGGGGGGCTGAGGCATCAAGAGGTGTCCCTGCTATTATTCAAAGAAAATCAGCTTTTTAAGCACACCCTTTTTTCAAAATATAGGAAGTCCATCAATATACCATTTGGTCTAAGGACCAATATCTATGATGAGTGTAGAAATGATATGAGGAAAGTCCTTGGAGGATTCACAATATTCCATGAAAATCACCGGACAGGATGCAATAGTTATCAGTGTTTTCCAAAATTGTCCTCTTTATTAGTTTAAGGACCCAATATCCAGTATTCAGACACAACCGTCCAGTATCCAAAGCAGCCAACACGTGTTTCGTCTGTACAATGACTTTTTCAAGGCTGTGGACAAAGGATATATACATAAGCAACATAGTAAATCTTGAGAGAGAGAAGACAACATCATCTCATAATGGCAACGCATCACCATTGTGCCCAATTGAAGTTAAGAGTTTTCCTATTTGAAAATAGCCAAGAATATCAAATGATAGTGATAAAGTTTTGTGATTTAAAGCCCCAAAGACCAGACCAGTATATTCACCACAGTGACCTTGTAGCACATGTAGGGTGTAAAGGAAAGAAAAGTCCAGTTAGAGAACAAAGCCATAACAAAAGGCCAATAATAATGTGTCAAAGAGTGTAAACTTATCAAGAGGTTGTAAAGAATTATTGTTTGATCCTAACATAATTGTCCAGTTTGATAATAAACCTGAATTTCAACAGCAGTGCTTACAGCCTATTAGGAAAGACTAAGAGGCGCATGCTCATAGAGTATCAGAATACACGAAAAAGAGATGTGTATATAAAAAACCCACCTCAAAATACGTTTGATAAATCCACCATTCAAGTACGACATCATTGGTAGGGTATCAAGTCAAATAACCATCTCCATGGTGTTTGAATAGCAAGTCGCATGAGCTCTAATAAGAGAACGTGATAATATTAACTGAGTAGTTTGATTATAAAATATTGATTAATCTTGCCAAGTAACATTCGTGTTCTGAATTTAATGATCTAAATGGATATAGTCTAATTGACCTGCTGATGGAAACAAGTAATTAATCTTCCTGCAGGTTGGGAGGCACTGCAAAGCAATGATCTTTCAGGATGAAGAGGGGGCTCAGTCTAGATGAAGACACCGAAATTACCTTCATTCGACTTAAAACAAGCATGGTCCGCTTTCACTTTCATCCGTTGTGAAAGCTTTCTTGTCTTTATGGGGCCATGTGTTTGAAAAACATTGCCCCATAAAGATGAGAAAGCTTTCACGACGCACAGAAGTCAGACGAGCCCGTCCAAATGGGACGGCTCAAAAAGCCAAACGAAAACGTCACGAACAGCTCTTTTCCAATGGCTGGCCACCGTTTAGCATAAACAGTGACACCAGCCAATGGAAAAGAGGGGCGGGGCTTAAAACCCTTTACAGAAAATACTTAAAAACGTTAAATCTCGCCAGCGAGACTGCACATGTGCGCAGCCTACGCCATGCGAGACCTAAAGAAGTGGGGTGGACTGACCTAGTAAGGCAGTATGCGAATGACATCACGGTGCGCAATATCACGAAGCTCACATCACCGCGCACAACATCCTGGCGCATGACATCACAGAGCACATGACATCACACATGATGGAATTGACATCATAGAAAGTGGGATCATAAGCCAGGACTTTACAGGAAGTGGCATCACAAGAAGTGACATCAGATCTAAAGCCCTCACATGTATGTTTAGCAGGTCTATCGTGTGTATGTTTGAGCGCATTGCGAGGATAATAGCACAGTGAGCTATGGGAGAGGATATGTGAATTCTACACCTTGCAACCCCCCAGTTTTATACAACACATCCTGTACATTCATTTACAAACTTATATAATTTATTGTACCTGTAATATGCCAGTGTTGATGTAAGGTGATCTGACACCCTGCATTGGAATGGAAAGGGCTATACATGAAAAAATGGTGGTACTTAAATTATTTCAAAGCCTCCTCAGGGGAAGTAAGCTCTATATAAATGCAATTTGTTTTGTGTATATACTGGGAAAGACCAACACACCTACTATTCTTACAGTGCATGCATATCTCCTAAAAAGGGACTGAACAAAGTGAAAAGCTGCCTCTCTTAAGTATGTGTGAAGTGCTAACAAGATGTGATCCTTTGTTTCCCCTCAGCTTCATTTGAATGAGGTGTGAGGTTCCTGACTGCTCCCAGCCAAGAGACTGGAACAAAAAGAGGCCTGATGACCCCTCAAATTCGGCCTTTGTTATGGGCCCAGCAGGAGTCTGTCTTAAACAAGAAAGCCCCCTCCCTCCTGCACGTTGTTGCAGAAGGAACGCAGACAACGTGCAGGCGCTGCTGAAAGTGTCCCGATGTTTGGAAATTACACCGGGACAAATTCAGCATATTCTTACAGTGGGGCCCAACTTCTTGGCAGGGTGGACGGCGTTCACCCTGTGAAAAAAGAGGGTGGACGCCGTCCACCCGAGTGTACCCCCGACTCGTGCCCTGCATGTATCAAGAAGTTTAGGACTATGTGCCGGCTGGCCCGGGGCCTCCATAGAAACTGTAGAGAGGACAAGTTCTGCACAGGCCCGGGCCCGCGGGCCCAGACAGCTTGCACCAATCTGCAGTCATAATGCAGTCATTCAGAGCTTCTCTCAGCAGTGCAATCAAGCGCTGCTCACACTGGCTGAGTGATTTCCAGCCAAGGGTTGCAAGTAAGGTGGCATGGGTTGCAACAGGGGGATTAGGGGTTGCAGTTGTGACCGCTAATTGATGTCTGAGTGTTGTCCCTGCACGTCAGGGTCGTTCTACATTTTCCCTAGCCACGTCCGGCTTGCCAAACATGGTGGCTATGCAGGACAAGCATTGAAAAAGCAATAGGTCTCGCCTTTGATTAAGTTAAAGGCATTTGCTTTGCTAAAGGTATTCTATAGCAAAGTAAATGGCTTTAACTTAATAAAAGGCGAGACCTATTGCGTTCTCAATGCTTGTTCAAACGGGTTGGTGGGTATTCTGCAGCCAGAAGAAATATAATCTTAACTAACTGGGGGAGCTGCAACAGCCCCAAGGAAGAATGTTTAAGTGTATGCTTATATGTACAGCTTTGAGCACAGAATGAGGGGGTAGATAGGTCACGATATACCTCCAATTATTACTAATCTACCCTGTATTGGCAACTCCATCCTGAGAACGTACCCTCATTTCGGAATATGTTTCCCAAACCCGAGCTATCTGCTTCGCCCATTTTATGCGAATCGAAAACCCAAATCATGTTTAAATAAGATACAAGGCTGGCCACATACTTTTTTTGCCGGACTGTAAACAGATAGGCCTGTCTTCTTGCTGCCACCATCTTACAACTTGTTTGCCCAATTGATAAATTCAATTTCCATTATCAATTAACGGAACCGCACACTGTCAACACAACATTATTCCTGAAGAGCTCAGATACATGTTCTATTCGTGAGCCCAAAAACACAGTCACCTGGGGCTTCGGGGACACTTTTCTATGCACACACAGTGGTTATATACAAATCTGTTATCTGTGGCTACTTTAAGGGTGGGTAAAGTCCCCATCAATACTACGCCCCCTTTAACAGTGGATAAATGCATAGCCGAGACATGCAGAAAAGCCAGCAGCACAGATATGGGAATAAAATATCAGAAACACATGTGATGAACCTACTGGAAAGCAAAGGGTAAGGCAAGTGATCAGGTGTGGTGGCTGCCTGGCAGGGGTGGAGGCAGCATCACCTGTTTTTTTTTCCACCATATTAGGTTTATGTTAATATACGATGGGCTACAAGAACCCCCTCATTAACCAGAAACACTACCAGCACCCACACCCAGTGCATTTACTCCCACTTTCACGCACCGCACCTTCATTGTATTTGCCCTTCAACCAGGTAAATATGAAAAAGAAGCCCTAATGCAGGGACTGTGGGTGACAGGCAATTCGTTATACAAAGTTAAATTAACCTGTGCACTGCTCCCAACAAGGGGGCCCGTGGTCCTCCTGCATGCAGCGTTAAAACGAGGAATACAGTCAGGTTTTTTTTTCTCAGTGGAAACCTAAATATAGCTGTGCAGCATCTCCTTGGTGACCGGCGGCTCCTCACCTCATCGTGGCTGCTGCTGGGAGTCCGGGCGGGGGCGGCGGGTCCTCTGGAGCCCGACCCAGGGTGTCGGGGGTCCCAGGCGCCGCGTAGCTACCAGGTGGGGGCAGCCCCGGGGGGGGGGGGCCTGGGCCATTAACCGGCTGCAGGGGGCGGCGGAGTGCGAGGCACCGGTGTGCAGCTGGCAGCCAAAGGGATGGGGAGAAGGAAAGTGGGAAAGAGGGGGCGCGCCAACGGTCCCCGGGGACGGTCTGACAAGTGGGGGTGACGGTCGCGAGCGTGCAAAGTCCAAAAGGAGGCGCACTCAGTCAAGGGGGTTGGACAGCTTCGAGGGCGCACACAACTTCTTCCACCTAGGGCTGGGAATTGGGATGGGTGAAGTCCAAGAAGTAGCTGGAAGGATAGAGGAGTTGAGCAAAGAGACGGGTCGCTCGGTGTGTGCGCACGCGGCGGCCATCTTTAAGTAATTCGATTACGTTAGGCGAGTTAAATTAGTTAGAAAATGTGGAGAAGGGTGGCTCAATGGTTAGAGCGGCAGACCCTGATGCAGAGTTCTGGCCCGGGACCAGAGTTCAATCCCCTGCCTCGGCGGGTCTTGGATTCAATTTCCTCGGACCTGATAATTCTCGCCTCGGTGCCTATTCTAATCATGGGTCCCACGCTGCAACTCTGGGCAATAGCTTGCTTAATCTCCACATCGGCCCCAGCAGCGTTGAGATGCCTGGCTTCACCATGGGGGTGCCCAGGAGTGGACATTTCACAGGGAAAGGCCAGGAAGGGTTCCACAGCGGTATGAGTAAAAGCGCCAGGATACCCCCGTTGGGGGTGGCAGTGCGCTATACAAATACATACACACACACACACACACACACCCTGAAACGAAAGTCTTTTTTGTTTGTGCCAATCTGTCAGCTTGTTTGACGTAAAAATTGAATTTCATCTACTTAACAACTCTTAACATCACACCTTGGGATACAACTACATCAAACGAGCCAAGAGCCCCGGACTTCAGGAAATCAGAGTACAAAACTTCCGGGTCACAGCTACGACCCTGGGCTGCCTTTGAGGAGGAAAACATGTCAACACCACACCACATAATACAGAGTGCCATCATGGAAAGGAACTTCAGACAGACACTCCGCAGAAGCAACAGACAGACAACACACAGTGCAGACTGGAGGAGGAAAACATGCAGTGGACATCAACATCACAGGATCTAACGGAGAGTACCACTGAAGAAAGAAAAGACAGACACCCAGCAGCCAGTGCTTAATTTGAGCCGGTGGTTCCGGTGCTTGGCACTAGCACTTATCAGCACCGTCACGTATGACTGTCTGCCACATGGCAGCGCTGATTGTGTAATTTAAAGATGAGCAGAACTACAGTTGGTTATTGTTTCAATATGCATTTAAAACAGCTAATACCTGCCGCCCAGGCCATTTTTATAGCTTTGGGGCCTGAAATAGTCTGAATTGTCAGACTTCAAGCAGTGGGGTGGTTAGTCGTGTTGATTCCGTGATGGTTGGCGGTGGCAGGGGCAGAGGCCGGTGCAAGCTGTGGTGGTCTCCTGACGAGGGCCCCGGCACTTATTGTTTTACAAATGAAGGAGTGTTGCAGCAACAGACAGACGACACCACCATCACAGGGCACAACGGAGGCCCCTGCGGTGTGTGTGTGTGTGTGTGGGAGGGGGGTGTTGGTTTCTTGTTTTGGAAGGGGGTGCATCATTCCTTAAGCCTTACAAAAGGAGGTGGTGATGGACGGAGCATCAGAACCAATCAAACACTGACACCCAGTCAACAGATCTGGGTTTGATCCATCACCGTTCTTTAGCCCACTCTGCCACCCCGGTTCAGACATGGCCATATGCAAATCAGTCTGACCCTGTGCCTCATGGGAACAGTCCAGCCCGAACTGCCAAGCCATGCCTTCCCTGGACCGGAAACAAGCTTCCTAGGACCGGTTTCTGGCATTTCAGCCGTCTTCAGCCAGGCTTGCTTGAATCCAGTGGCAAAGTGAGCAAGGGACTCACGTCTGAGCATACCCTGCCAACTTATGGCGAACAAAGCGGTACAAAAGGGGGTGGTGATGGACGGAGCATCAGAACCAATCAAACACTCACACCCAGTCAACAGATCTGGGTTTGATCCATCACCGTTCTTTAGCCCACTCTGCCACCCCAGTTCAGACATGGCCATATGCAAATCAGTCTGACACTGTGCCTCATGGGAACAGTCCATCCCGAACTGCCAAGCCATGCCTTCCCTGGACCGGAAACAAGCTTCCTAGGACCAGTTCAGACATGGCCATATGCACATCAGTCTGACCCTGTGCCTCATGGGAACAGTCCAGCCCTAGGAAGCTTGTTTCCGGTCCAGGGAAGGCATGGCTTGGCAGTTCGGGCTGGACCGTTCCCATGAGTCACAGGGTCAGACTGATTTGCATATGGCCATGTCTGAACTGGGGTGGCAGAGTGGGCTAAAGAACGGTGATGGATCAAACCCAGATCTGTGGACTGGGTGTGAGTGTTTGATTGGTTCTGATGCTCCGTCCATCACCACCCCCTTTTGTACCGCTTTGTTCGCCATAAGTTGGCAGGGTATGCTCAGACGTGAGTCCCTTGCTCACTTTGCCACCGGATTCAAGCAAGCCTGGCTGAAGATGGCTTAAATGCCAGAAACCGGTCCTAGGAAGCTTGTTTCCGGTCCAGGGAAGGCATGGCTTGGTAGTTCGGGCTGGACTGTTACCATGAGGCACAGGGTCAGACTGATTTGCATATGGCCATGTCTGAACTGGGGTGGCAGAGTGGGCTAAAGAACGGTGATGGATCAAACCCAGATCTGTTGACTGGGTGTGAGTGTTTGATTGGTTCTGATGCTCCGTCCATCACCACCCCCTTTTGTACCGCTTTGTTCGCCATAAGTTGGCAGGGTATGCTCAGACGTGAGTCCCTTGCTCACTTTGCCACTGGATTCAAGCAAGCCTGGATGAAGACGGCTGAAATGCCAGAAACCGGTACCTCATTCCTTAAGACTGGCAGAACTCGTGCTATGGCATGGAATAAGAAACATGTAAACGCCCCCCCCCCCAAGGAGAAAGAAACAGAAATGCAACACCGTTTATGTAATATTGCTGGCAGAGAGGACCGCCAAATGTGCCCTGTGTTCATGGCAAGGGCGTAATGCAAGCCCCTGCGGCGTAAGATGTATGGTGGAGAGGGGTCGGGGGGGGGCAAACACTATTAAAATAAACCGGCCACTCTTCATCCAGTGAACACAGACCCACAGAGGGCGCCCAGATGCTGAGGGCACTGTGCAGCCAGGCACTTGGTAGTAGGAGCTGTACAGTAGCAGCCCCTTTACCAGAATATTGTATTCAGAAATATCGCATGGCACACATGGTGTGTCCTAGATGATGTGTACACAAATATCGTCCCATTCAGGGTAGATTTTCTATTTTCAATTAATATTTTTGGACCCAATATTGATCTCAGACAATTGTCTGAAACACACCACTAACCCCGGTCATTTACAGCGCCTAGAAATGAAAGGTAGCTGTGAAGTCCTGTATAACAATCAAGTTATTGTCGTGTAGAAGCCGGTAGGGCACAAGATCTAACCCCAAAGCAGCCCCTCCGCTGTGCCCGGCCCCTCACTACACCCACAAAACCCAAAAGCGCCGAAGGACAGCTGGAAACGGTGGAGCGCTATATAAACACACCTCGTGACATGAACAGTATGTGACCACCCATGGTGGTGCGGGCAGGTGTGTGAAGTGCCGACTGGTGCATCACCTGCCATGGGGAGAGGTGGGGGGGCAGATGTGGGGTGCAACCAACCTGTGCTAACGTGGAAGACATACAAGTTCAAAGTAACAGAAAACACGGCCATTGTGTTTCCAGTTAATGAAACCCAGAGTGTGAAGCACTGCAGGGGGAGCCCCCCTCCTCTCCCCATCCCCGCCGAGACCCCCGTCACAGTGGTCAACTGGACAAGGCTTAGCGAAACAGTTTAACGAAGCACCGTTTCTTCATCCGAGGAGTGAAATTGGGCTAAAGTTTCACTTTAGTGGCGACGACGGTAAAGAAGCGGGTTCTAGACCGAACCACCGGGACATGACCGAATGGAAAAAAAGCAGCTAACAGTTAAAAAAAAAAAAATATATATATATATATATATATATACTGTAGTGGGTTCGGTGTGACAGATACGCAGGATCAGGCTCAGGGCTCTTAAAAGGGTTTTATTGTGAACAGTTTTTCTACAGTACTCCGCTCCCCCAGGGTGGATTCTGTTGGTAGTTGGCTAGTCCGTCTGGACGTCCTCTTCCACGAGCTGTCCCTTTCTCTGCCGTTCACGTGGTTAGGTGGTCGGATCTGGTCTCTCCAGCGCACGTGCCCCAGAAAACAAAGGAGAAGCAGGTATCAGAGGGATGCTGTGAACCGTTAGGATTCAGGGCCGGGAGTGAGGGACACCGTGATGGGAAACACTCGCTTCGTGCCTAGGTGCTCAGGGGAAAGGTAACTGGTCCAAAAGGAACTGTGTTGTCTATAGGTGGTCTCCTCATTAGAACTTCCCCTTCCCCACCCACCCCGCAACTTTCCCTCGTACCTGCTCCAGCCACGCTCCTCCCCCGGGAACGTGGCAGGGCGCCTCACGGATACGGTGGCCTCCTGGCTTGTCGGTCTCTGGTTCCGTGGCTGTCTCGCCATGGTGGGTTCTTCCTTCTACCGCTCGGTCCTCTCGGTCAGCCCTCCTCCTCCACTCCAGCTCCCTCGGCTCCACTCTCCTTCTCTCGAGCTCGCGCACCTCCGATGTTCCTAGCTCCGCCTCTCGCTCCTCCGTTCTCCTCCGCTCCAACTCGCAATCCGCTCTCCTCCGTTCCAACTCGCACTCCGCTCTCCTCCGTTCCAACTCGACCTCCGGGGAAACGCCATCCGTCACCTCCTTCCTCTGACTCTCCTTTGAAGTCCCGCCGGCTGAGACGTCATCCAGGGGTGGGGCTTCCAGGCAGGGAAACTCCGTCTTAAAGGAACGGCATCCTTGTTCCAGTGTCCAATCGAGGCGTTTGTACGGAGCCCAGTCGTCCAGACGGGGCTGTCCCTCAGGAGCCTGTATGGTGACAGAAGATTATTTAGGACAGTCTTGCACCGGATTGCGGCAGGCAGGTGTGTCTAGGTCTGTATTGTCCCATGCCCCGTCACACACCTCCCCCCCTTGCGTCTCCCGTTCGGGGAGAGGAAAGACCCTAGATAAAAAATCGGCATTGCCATTGTCCTTCCCCTTTCTATGTCTCACAGTAAATGCATAGGGCTGCAAGGACAAGAACCAACGCAGTATCCTGGGGTTCGTGCTTCGGTTTCGGTACATCCACTGCAGAGGGGCATGATCAGTAAACAACAAGAACGGCTTGCCCTCCAGATAGTAGTGCAGTTTGTCGATAGCCCACTTGATGGCCAGACACTCCCGTTCCACTGTGGGATATTTGGTCTCCCTGGGGAAGAGCTTGCGGCTAACAAAGAGCACCGGATGTTCCAACCCGTCCGCCCCTTCCTGGGTTAGAACAGCCCCTAAACCTATCTCTGAGGCGTCGGTGGCAAGGATGAAGGTTTTGGAAAAGTCGGGGGAAGCTAAAACTGGTTGTGTCGTTATGGCTGTTTTGAGGGTCGAAAAGGCCTGCACTGCCTCTGGGGATGGGTGTAGTAGGTCTCGGGGTTTCGCACCTTTCTGGAGCAGGTTCGTAAGAGGGGCTGCTATGTCGGAAAACCTGGGTATAAACCGTCTATAATATCCTATGAGGCCTAAGAAAGCCCTGAGTTCTCTTTTAGACTGGGGAAAGGGGGTCCCTTCAATGGCTCTCACTTTTTCCGTTTGGGGCGTAATTGTTCCATCCCCCAATACAAAACCCAGATAGTTTACGCGGTGGAACGCCGCCCTGGATTTCTTGGCGTTAACATGTAAGCCTGCTTTCTTTAAGGCGGTCAGGATAGTCTGCACGGGTTGTAAGTGTTCTTGCCAGGTACCACTGTATATGACGATATCGTCAAGATACGCGGAACAGAAGGCCATGTGGGGTTTTAGGATAGCGTTCATCAGGCGTTGAAAGGTGGCAGGTGCCCCATGTAGTCCGAAGGGAAGGACGGTGAACTCGTACAGTCCCTCCTCGGTGATGAACGCTGTCTTCTTTCTGTCACTTTCCCGGAGGGGCACCTGCCAGTACCCCTTTGTGAGGTCCAATGTGGTGATGAACACCGCGTCTCCAAGTTTCTCGATCAGTTCGTCCACCCGCGGGATGGGATAAGCGTCGAACGTCGAGATGGCGTTCAGTGCGCGGAAGTCCATGCAAAAACGCCGCGACCCGTCTGGTTTGGGTACCATCATGATAGGTGACGCCCACTCGCTCCTTGAAGGCTGGATGACTCCTAGTTGCAGCATGTCGTGTACTTCCCGCCTTATGGCTTCTCTTCGAGCCGCAGGTATCCTGTATGGTCGTTGTTTCACAATTTTTCCGGGGTGTGTCTCAATGATATGTTCCACCAACGTAGTCCTCCCTGGTAGATCAGAAAATATATCACCAAACGGTTGTAACATCTTCATGAGTTCTTCCTTCTGTTGCGAGGTTATCTCTTCGTTTACAACCAGGTCGGTAATCCTGGAGTCAGTGTGGTGACCTGTAGGTAGAAGGAGCTGGGTGTTTCTCGGAGGGGGTCCTATCCACTTTTTCAACATATTTATGTGGTATGTTTGGAGCTTGGTGGGGGATACCCGCAGTCTATAGGTCGTGTCTCCAATCGTCTCCAGGACTTCATAGGGACCCACCCACTCGTTTTTGGTTTTGTTGGCGATCGATGGTAGGAGAAGCAGGGCCCAGTCGCCTTTCTGTAACCTCCGGAGTTTTGTCCCCTGATCGTAATACCACTTCTGTTTCGACTGCTGCTGTTCCAAATTGGAGCAGGCTAGGGTCCGTAGCTTCCCCAGCTTGGATCTGAGTTGTTGGGTGTAGTCGAGGAGGGATCTCTGTTCTCTGTCTTCTTCGGACTCCCACACATCTTTGGTTATTTCTAATAAGGAGCGGGGTTGTCGTCCGTACAACAACTCAAAGGCGGAGCAGCCTAAACTGCTTTGTTTTTGTGCCCTCAAGACGTACAGCGCGAGGGGTAACAGACGGTCACATTCCTGGCCTTCTGCTGTGAGCATTTTCTTTAGTGTTCTCTTTAGACTTTGATTATATCTCTCGACGAGGCCGTCTGTTTGCGGGTGATATACAGAGGTACGTAGGTGATGTATCTCTAGGGTTTTGCACACCTCTTTCATCAATTTAGAGATGAAGGGAGTACCTTGGTCCGTTAGGATCTCTTTAGGAAATCCAACTCGCGAGAACAACTCCACTATCTTCTCTGCAATATGTACTGTTGTCGGGGTGCGTAAGGGAAAAGCCTCAATGAATCTCGTGGCATAATCGACCACCACCAGGGCATATAAGTGTCCTTTGGATGTTTTAGGCAGGGGTCCGATCAGATCCATTCCCACTCTCTCAAAAGGGGTTCCTATTACGGGTAGAGGACGTAACGGTGCTGCAGGGGGTCGGTGTATGTTTTTTCTTTGGCATATCTCACAGGTCATGCAGTAGTTGTGAACGTCTTTATATATCCCCGGCCAGTAGAAGTATCGCGTTATGGTCTCGGTTGTTTTCTCCTTTCCGCTATGACCTGCGGTAAGGTGCGCATGAGCAAAGAACAGGACCTGTTCTCGGAAAGAAACGGGGACTAACAGCTGGTTTGTCCCCCCTTCTGTTCCCTCCCGGTATAATAACTCGTTTTTGATCAAAAATCGGGGAAACTTCTGAACCCCTTGTGCTTGGGACACATGGGCGCTCTCCCAGGCATTAAGGAGTGTGGTATCATTAGCCTGCGCGAAACGAAAACTGCGATCTAGGACCCAGGGTTCCGGGGACATGAGGGCGGACCTGGCGCTCGGACCCTCTAAAGGGGCCGCAGTCATAGACCCTGAGAACAACGCCATGAACGCCGGGTTATCCACCCCTAACAGCATCTCCTCGGGAAGGGTCTTCACCACCCCCACCTTTACCATACAGGGCTCTTTATTCTCGGGATGTATTGTTATCTGAGCAAGAGGGTACGGTCTCACATCCCCATGTACGCAACGGATGTGGACCACTGCCCCTGGGATATACTGGTGTGGGTGTATGAGATGGTCCTGTACCACCGACTGTCGGCAGCCAGAATCAAGCAACGCCCTCACTGTCCTCCCATTCAACTGCAGACTCACATAGAAAGAGCTCCCCATCTCTGCTGAATACAGTATGGACCGCGGCAGGTATCCGACCTCCATCGGCTCCTCGGTGGGTCGCTTCCTCGGGCAGAGTCTCGCAACGTGACCCCACTCCCCACATTCGAAGCACTGTGGCCCTCGGACTGGGGGACCGTCCATCCGTACAGGTCGGGGTCTAGGGGGTTCGGCCACAAACCTCTGCTTCTTGTCCCCTTTCCCGAGGCTTGCTCCCTTTTGAACCTTCTCTCCCTCCCATCCTAGGGACTTTGGCTGGGCTCTAGCATAGTTAGCGGCCATTTCTATGGCCTCGTCTAGGGTTAATCCTGAATGCTGTTTCAACCACCGCTGACTGGCATATGGCAAAGCCTCCATGAATTGTTCTAGATATATTTTAGTCATCACTTCCTCCATCGTGCTGGTCGATGGCTTCAGCCACTTGTCGGCGGCCATCTTGAGTCTGACGAACAAAGTTTTGGGGTTCTCCCCCGGTGTTCCCCGTTCCTTCCGGAAGCGTAGGCGGTATGCCTCTCCATCAAGCCCTAGGTGGTCAGGATGATCGCTTTAATAGTAGCATACGGAACCAGTCCCGAGGGGTTGGCCACCTGGTAGGCAAACTGCGCTTCTCCCGTCAGTAGGGGAGCCAAAAAGTAAGGCCATTTGTCTTCCGGCCACCCCAATGCTCGCGCGGCCCTTTCGAAGTTCATTAGGAAGACATCGGGGTCTTCGCCATGGATATACTTCTGTAAGGAAATCCCCGACGGATTAGGGATAGACAGGGGGCGGCGGTCTATGGGCACCGGAAGGGTAGGGACTGAGCTGGTCTTCTGTATGCTTTCCAACTGCGCTGTTATGGTATTTTGAAACAGGTCCCTGTCTGCCTGTGCTGAGGTCATCTGTCGCTGAACCGCCCATTCCAGCTTCTCCTGTCCCTGGACGAGATGTTGGATCAGGGCGTCCATCTTTTCCATACAGATGGACCTTGTGGTGGAAATCCCACTTCTGACACCAGTGTAGTGGGTTCGGTGTGACAGATACGCAGGATCAGGCTCAGGGCTCTTAAAAGGGTTTTATTGTGAACAGTTTTTCTACAGTACTCCGCTCCCCCAGGGTGGATGCTGTTGGTAGTTGGCTAGTCCGTCTGGACGTCCTCTTCCACGAGCTGTCCCTTTCTCTGCCGTTCACGTGGTTAGGTGGTCGGATCTGGTCTCTCCAGCGCACGTGCCCCAGAAAACAAAGGAGAAGCAGGTATCAGAGGGATGCTGTGAACCGTTAGGATTTAGGGCCGGGAGTGAGGGACACCGTGATGGGAAACACTCGCTTCGTGCCTAGGTGCTCAGGGGAAAGGTAACTGGTCCAAAAGGAACTGTGTTGTCTATAGGTGGTCTCCTCGGTAGAACTTCCCCTTCCCCACCCACCCCGCAACTTTCCCTCATACCTGCTCCAGCCACGCTCCTCCCCCGGGAACGTGGCAGGGCGCCTCACGGATACGGTGGACTCCTGGCTTGTCGGTCTCTGGTTCCGTGGCTGTCTCGCCGTGGTGGGTTCTTCCTTCTACCGCTCGGTCCTCTCGAGCAGCCCTCCTCCTCCACTCCAGCTCCCTCGGCTCCACTCTCCTTCTCTCGAGCTCGCGCACCTCCGATGTTCCTAGCTCCGCCTCTCGCTCCTCCGATCTCCTCCGCTCCAACTCGCAATCCGCTCTCCTCCGTTCCAACTCGCACTCCGCTCTCCTCCGTTCCAACTCGACCTCCGGGGAAACGCCGTCCGTCACCTCCTTCCTCTGACTCTCCTTTGAAGTCCCGCCGGCTGAGACGTCATCCAGGGGTGGGGCTTCCAGGCAGGGAAACTCCGTCTTAAAGGAACGGCGTCCTTCTTCCAGTGTCCAATCGAGGCGTTTGTACGGAGCCCAGTCGTCCAGACGGGGCTGTCCCTCAGGAGCCTGTATGGTGACAGAAGAATATTTAGGACAGTCTTGCACCGGATTGCGGCAGGCAGGTGTGTCTAGGTCTGTATTGTCCCATGCCCCGTCACATATACAAAGGGACGCGCAGGCAGGCCGCTGCGGGATTAAAGGACCGTCTCTCTGGCGTGAGATGAACGAATAGAAACGTGAATAACCGGTCCTGGCGCTCACTCATCCGCGCCTTCACTCGCTACCTGCACCGAGGGTTGAAAGGCGTGTTGAAAGGTGGTGTATGTTTCGGAGGTAGAAGATGTCACCCATGGAGAGCAGATGGGCCACACTGAGTATTTGCTCTGCTTTTTCTGCGTCCCACTTGGACGGCCTCACCTGCTAAAAGGTTTCTTGTCTTTATGGGGCCATGTGTTTGGCCCCCTAAAGATAAGAAACCTTTTGCGACGAACGTAATTCAGGCGAGCCCGTCCAAGTTGGACAGCTCAAAAAGCCGAACAAATATGTCATGCACAGCTCTGTTCCAATGGCTGGCCACCGTTTACCATAAACGGTGACGCCAGTCAAAGGAAAAGAGGGGCGGGGCTTAAAGCCCCTGACAGAAAATACCCGTAAACTTTAAATCTCGCCAGCGAGACTGCGCATGCGCGCAGCCTACGCTAGGCGAGACCTAAAAACATTGGTCAAGATTTACGGAAGATGGAAAATTGAGAGTGACAGTTAAGGTTCAGTGTAAGGGAATTCCGAAGATGCAGCTGCTGCTCCTATTCAGGAGAGATCCTTTCAGTTTTGGAACAGTCTAAAGCAAAATAGAGGATGATCTGAGGGATCTCGCCAGGTTATAGATGTGAATTATTTTATGGTTAAGAGCTGTGACATGACCCCCAACGCATTGTCTTGCACAGGACCGTAAATTAGTTTCTGGATATCTGGATTGTTGACAAAAAGGAAGAGGGAGATGAAATTGGGGTACCCAAAGAGGTAGAACATGGATAGAAAAAAAGAGTAGGCGTGAATAAAGTCATTTGAGTCAACAAGCTGTTGCAATATGGGACGATGGTAGAGAGTAGAAACTCAAGAGAGTATCTCTGTTTATGGAAAACTATGATTGACAGTTGGTAGGAGTCCAACGTAGGCAGAGATGATAAATTACAATGGAGAATAGATAAATGAAGATTAAAGTCCCGCAAAAGGAGCGACGGGGATACATTTGGTGGTATCGTAGTGTGAATGGTGTATAGCTTAAAACTGCAGTATAATCATTGCTGCTTCCTTCTATTGATGAAATATTTTTTGTTTTTGTTTTATATAGCGTGAACTAGACCCGGTATTGAAGATATTGGGTATCAGATCGCTTTACATAGCACTAGTTTCGTTACACAAGGACACATTCATTTTTGTTGGGCACGGGGAGATTAAGTGATTTGCCCAGAATCACAGGATGTTGAGCGTCGTTGCCGAGACTCCAACCCGGTTCCCCAGCTTCGAAGTCTGCCGTAAGGCTACATCCTCTCCCCTAAGATTACAATTTCTATTAATTTTCTCAGTCTTTCCGGATGAGCTCCTCCTTTAATTAAGGCTACAGGGACATTTGGCCATATTTCTCTTATTCCCAAGGACTGACTTTGTTATTTCCCATTTATAGCACACGCCACCCTGCATCCCTCCGGCTGCCTGAGCCGGGTGAATTTGTATGTGCCCCTTCAGGTTCGCTATGGCAGAGCACTCACCATGAAGTACAAATTACTGTCCAAAGAGCCTTAAGAAAGATGGCCTGAACAGGTGTGTCTTCTTGGCTATTCTGAATGCCTTAAGACCTCTGATTTCACGGAGAACTACTGGCAAAGAGTTCCTGAGGCCAGCCCATCCTCCATGAAGGTGCACACAACTCTGCAAGCTTTGGTGCAGCTGGGTACTACTAACGTGTGGCCGCTTCTGACCTAAGTCTGCCGGCTTGTATGTGCAGTGGTGATCTGTTCTCAACGATGCTGCACCTTCACTGTGAGTCTCCCTGTGCACTGTAGTGAGAGAGTAAAGTTTAACACTGACTGAGACAGGCAGCAGAAATAATCTGACTTTTCTGTAGTAGGCTTGCAAAAACTGCACACCTGGCAGACACTGTTCAATGGAATTGTCTTCTTTTGTGCCTGTTAATCCCAGTTTACAGACTATAGTGTGGGCGTTATTTACCACACATGATAAATATCGATACTACAGAGTATGTTGTTTATCGTGTGTGATAAATAATACCTATCACACGTTTGTGGGGAATAACATGCGGATTTTGTTGGTTAACACACCAGCATCCGCATGGTATGGTAAATAACGTACTATTCCCCCTGCAGGTTTAACCGGCCGACATTTAACGACAGTTGAGGTAATTAACGCACCCGATAATTATCAGATGCGTTAAAATACTACAGCCAAACTCGAAATTCCGACCCTGGCGTAAACAGGAGTCAGGCGGGCAACTAGAGACAAATTTCGGGGGTGGCTGAAAGAGATTTCGGGGGGGGGGGGGGGGGCGAAGTCTTCCAGCCATAGGCAGAGTGGGGGGGGGCTGAAGCCCGGTGAGCCCAATGG
Organism: Triturus cristatus; assembly: GCF_964204655.1. Lineage (NCBI taxonomy): Eukaryota > Metazoa > Chordata > Amphibia > Caudata > Salamandridae > Triturus > Triturus cristatus. Next base: position 341,567,292 of record NC_140593.1, read on the forward strand.
GTGTAGCGCGCCTGACAGGAGTTCTGCACGGGTCGGCATTTACGGCCTCTTGGAATCAGGGCCTAAGGGACTAGAAAATGACCCTCTGAGCTTGTTCAGGAAGAGAATGAACTTTTCTTTTTTAATCCGTTTACACTCACACATCTCTTGCCACCGTAGTTTAGCGTGGGTACGTCAAATACGATGTTAATACATTCTGCTTTTTATGGTTAGTATAAAGGTGAAACCTGCACTTTGTTCAGAGAGAGTATTAATCTTCCCTTACAACCAGTTACACTTGGGAGTTACTGAAGTACCCATGTGTAGATCTACACATCTCTGTGCCCTTTTGTGCGTGCAGAACACGTAAGCATTACCCGTCCCCCACCCTGCTCCTTATTGGACACGCAGTGGATTTGTCATCGAGTAATAGGGCCGACGGAGGTTTCTGGTGCCCACTTTCACGTATGCGAAAAAGAAGCTAAAGTCAGGCTTTTAGTCGCATTACATTAAACACCTGCTACGTGTAGGTGTGAGCACTATTCCATTTCAGGATAAAGCGTCTCGCTGTCAGTGATCTGCTAAGGGGTCCCTAAGGGACAAAAGTACAAAAGCTTTAGTTGACCCTCTTCTTTCTCTGAAAGTCCGCATTGTGACCGAAGACAGATGTCACAAGTTCAGAGTCAACTTGTGGCCGCACGTGTTTCCAGCTGGCCTCTGCCGTGTTACCCCCATGAAACTGCTATTAAAAAGTTTATTTGTCAATCGCACAGTACTTTTCTCTGTTTGAATTTTAATCACGCACTTGGTCTCGGATAAAGTATTTTGGAGACAGGCTGAGAAAGATGTCTTTAGAGCTTTATTCCTCCTTTGTAAATTTATTGAATGCAACATTTGCTCACCTTTTGTTAGCAGAGACATATGGTTAATGCATGCACAAATTCCTGCAGTATAGCTTTTCAAAATAGATGTAATAAAACGTGCACTAGCAAATCCTTAAATAGGCGCTGTTCTGGTCTCTAAATTTCATTTTAAGGGACATTTGGGGAAATGTAAATACTGATATATTTGTGAGACTAATCTTTTCCGCATGCTAAATCCTTCCCGATTGGGCTCAAGTTTATGAGCCAAGTTCTTAATAGCTCGGTCTCCATGGCATTTGTTGCACATTGGTAGTGTAATGCATCTGTAAATCTCACTGACCTATCCTTCAGAGATGCATCCCTGTGAGATCCGCTTGGAAAAGTCTCCTTCCATTACGTTTAATGATGCCAGATCGCTTGTACTAACCCAGCTATGCTGATTGTATTTCTCATACAATGGCACATAGTTGGCATACAACCTGCAATTCACCACACCATCGCCCTTCTCACCCCCCTCCTTGCCGTGTGGTTCGCAACCCAGTAAAACCAGTCAGACTTGCGCCTGGCTTTTTGGTGTTCTTTTATTTTTCTTTCTTTGTTTGTATTTCTAAAAGTTATGTATCCTGACAACCTCTGAGGTGCACTCGGTAATTTGTTAATTCGGCTGAGCCCCAGGGGGCCTATTTCTTCCTTGATGATGTCGAACATGTATATATTAGCGGCCGGCCCTGGTGGTTGTAGGCCCATGTTTGTATTGAGTTTTTTATGTGCAATAAAATTAAAAAAAAAAAAAAAAAAAACAGTCAGACGGTATTGGTCTTGACAGCGTAGTCTTTATTAATTTCAACATGATACCGCCAATCTCCATATTGGCTCACTCACTGTTAATCTCTTGACCAACTTTTTATTGCTTATTTAATACACCACAGCACGCCAAGAGGATATCGGGGTTATATACCTTACATCTCTACATTATTTGTATTTACATTTGACTCTCCACAGGCCCTTTGCCGCGTGTTGTGCCAGCAGGCCACAACCAAGATACCCTGCTCTCCTTTGTACTAACTAGCGCCGGCTTCCTGGGTAGGGCCAGAGAGTCCAGGGCCACCAGCAGGTCAGCCCCCTCTCCCGCCAGCCCGGAGCCCACAATGGACTGCGCGCCCTGTTCTGGGGCCAAGCAGCCGCCGTCAACCGGAGTCCCTGTCATTTCTCTTGTCCAGGACCCCGCCACAGGGCGATGCGCTCCCTGGCAAATTCGCACTCCCCCCCCTAGTTCCTTCTACTTCCACCGCGAGGGCTCCCAAAATGTTATGTACAAACAACTCCAGCCCTGCATGGGACAGGTGCACTCCGTCCGGTGCGTACAGTGCGGGACTTGTCACCTGTATTAGCTTATGCCTAATGGTACTGATGCTAGATTTCTTTAGGATTTCCGCCACCGACTGATTCAACCTCTTTACTGATTTATTGACTGCCTTAACCGGCGCCCCCTTTTCCCATACCTGGCGTGGGATCACTTCTGACCAAAATATTTTTGTATCTGGTAGCATGTTCTTAACCACTGAAAGGGCAGAGAACAGCGCCTCCTTGACTTCCCTCCTGCCCGCTGGGATCATATCATTGCCACCTGAATGTATCACCAACACATCTGGGATCGGCATGCCCCTGGTAAGTCGCTCGGCAGATCTACTAGCTGCTGTCCGCCGACCCCCACCCAATGGTGGTCCACTCCCTTCGTCTTCTGCCCTCTGTCTCTGCGTGTTTTGTTGAAGAAGAGCCCTGCTCTGTGTATGAATGAGTGGCCACACCAGCATACTTGGGTTCTTTGACTCGGGACACCTGGATCAAATTGTAAAGGAGACAGAATCAGCAGCTGCAGGGGGAGGCAGGACAGTCTGGGGATTCATGCGAGGTGAGGGCGTACATAGCGTTCGAAACATGATGACTTCCATCGCCCCACCCTCTTAATAGTGTCACCGGGAAGACCCAAAGCTGCGGCCGTTGTGGCTGCCCCGATGCGGAATGAATGAGATGTGAAATGTGTCGTCTCTACCCCCAGGGATTCCAATGCTCGCTTGCATATCCTGGTAAATTGAAATCTAGTCAGGGGAATGCCATCGGCATGCACTAACACCCTCTGGTCCCCTCCACTTGGTCTAATCTGGAAGAAAATGTGGGCCAGGGTTACCGGACAAAAAGTGGCCCCAGTCACTGACCCCAAGTGGACCCACGTCCCCTTGCCCAACGGGTCTGTCTTGGACCTCCGAACTCTGACCTGCATAGCATCAACGGATAGGATCACGTCCTCCAGGCGTAAGCCCCCCTCCCTATCTGACTTAGACGCGGTTAGTAACTCCGAAACTCTAAAGGCCCCAAAGAAGGCTAATGAGTATGCCAATCTAAGCAATTGTGTTTCAAACATTGAGAAGCAGATACGAGGCAACACTTCCAGGATGTTTGCCAGTCTGCTAGCATCAATCGGCCTTCTATTGTCTTTTATCCCCGGCGCCAGGCGTTCCCACCCTTTCATCGCCCTTTTGACTCTTGGGTCCTTTGTGGGGTCAGCCACCCCCCCCAGACCCGCATAAAAGGCTATTGCTGATAGCTGCCTTCTCACCATGGGCAAGGATTTTCCGCTCTCTTTCTGCCGCACTATAAATACCAGGACACTATGTGGTGACCACCTCTCTAATGCCCCTGACCCCCTAACGATAGACAAGTATGCCTGCCATGACTTCTCATACATACTCTTAGTCTTGAGGGCCAAAGACGCTGTTATCAACTCGGAGCTGTGGGGCACCAAGCTTCCATAACCCCTCCGGAAAGTTCGTCATCTGTTTGTCGGCTTGCGGCCATCTGGCACGGAACTCTGTTAACCTTAAACGGGACAGGGCGTCAGCAACTGTGTTAACCACCCCCGGCACGTGTTTTGCTGTAAAGTATACATTGCGCTGCAAGCACCCTAGCACTAATTCTTTCAGTAGGCGCAGTACCCAGGGGCAAGTCGCTCTCTGATTGTTAATAGCCATTACCGCTGACATGCTGTCGGACCAAAATATTATATGCCTGTTTTCCAGCATGACGGTACAAAAGGGGGTGGTGATGGACGGAGCATCAGAACCAATCAAACACTCACACCCAGTCAACAGATCTGGGTTTGATCCATCACCATTCTTTAGCCCACTCTACCACCCCAGTTCAGACATGGCCATATGCAAATCAGTCTGACCCTGTGCCTCATGGGAACAGTCCAGCCCGAACTGCCAAGCCATGCCTTCCCTGGACCGGAAACAAGCTTCCTAGGACCGGTTTCTGGCATTTCAGCGGTCTTCAGCCAGGCTTGCTTGAATCCAGTGGCAAAGTGAGCAAGGGACTCACGTCTGAGCATACCCTGCCAACTTATGGCGAACAAATTGGTTCTGATGCTCCGTCCATCACCACCCCCTTTTGTACTGTTTTCCAGCATGTCACCCCACAAATGCAAAGCCTCAATGATTGGGAAAAGCTCAAGAAAGTTGATGTTGCGGGTGAGCCCTGACACCGCTCGTTCCCCCGGCCAATGCTGCATGCACCACCTGGTGCCTAATATCGCTCCGAATCCTACACTGCCTGCCGCATCCGTGAACAATTCTAACTCAGCATTTGCTTGACTGGGTTGTTGCCAAATTACCGCTCCATTGAAGCCTGCCAAGAATTCCTTCCATATCCCCAAATCTGTTCTGACTTCGGCAGAAAGCCTGGTGTGGTGGTGTTTCGCCCTCAGGCCGGACATTGCCCGTGCTATGCTTCTAGAAAAGACGCGGCCCATAGGTATCGCCCTGAGTGCAAAATTAAGCTGCCCTAACAGGATCTGCAATTGGTGAAGCGTCACTTTGTTTGCTGTCAGACAGGCCTCTATTGCTGCCACAAAGGACACTACTTTCTCCTGGGGGAGTCTGCACACTCCTTCCTCTGTGTCAATTTCTATCCCTAAAAACGTTAAACGTGTCCTTGGTCCTTCTGTGTTTTCCTCTGCTAAAGGAACCCCCAGTGCTTTCGCCATGTGCTGGAAGCCCAGCAGGGCCTTCCTGCAAGCCGATGAGCCCGGTGGTCCCAGAAATAGAAAATCATCCAAATAATGCACCACCTCCGCTGATGGCAAGAGTTCCTGCACTGCCCATTCGAGAAACCTGCTGAACGTTTCGAACACTGCACATGCGATAGAGCAACCCATTGGCATGCAAAGGTCAATGTAAAACTCTCCATCGAAGGTAAAACCCAGAAACTTGGTGTCCTCTTGGTGAACTGGCAAGAGGCGAAAGGCGGACTCAATGTCTGATTTTGCCAACAGCGCTCCCGCTCTCAGCCCTTGTAGTTTCTGTATTGCCACATCAAAGGTAGTGTAACGCACTGTGCATAGGTCTGGGTCCAGTTTGTCATTTACCGAACACCCTGGTGGACTTGACAAATTATGGATCAGTCGAAATTTACCCTCCTCCTTCTTAGGTACTAAACACAGGAGTGAACATACTAAGTCGTGTCTAGGCAGTTGATGGAAGGGGCCAGCCACCCTCCCCAAGGACACTTCTTTCTTGATCTTCTGTCTAGCCACCTCTGGGTTCCGAAGGACTGAGCGTTGATTGCGTGGTGGAGTGCCTGATGGGGTAGCGCTGGAAGGGATGCGAAAGCCAAATGTAAAACCCTGGTGTAGAAACTGCGCCTCTTTTATCTTGTCGTACTTACTAAGGAGGTGCGTCAGTACATGGAGTTGTATGGGAGTTGGCAGGGTCTTAGGATGCTTGTGTACTTCGTCCCCTAGTCTGGGGCTGATTCTGTGTAGGCTGCTCCTGTGGCCTTCCCCCTTTTTTATAGCACTTACTCGCTGGGTGTCCCAGCTTCCAGCAGAAGGAACACAAATGCCTAAACTTGCATGCTGTGCCCCGGTTGCACTCATTCTTGTTGTACTGCCAACAAGCCTGTTTTTTGTCCCCCGTCCCTCTGTCCCCCCGAAAGGGCTGACTTGTCTTGTTAAATGACCCCATTGAATAAAATACTGCATGCCAAATGTTTATCTCCCGCTGATCCCAAGCTACCGCCGGATGGACTGCTTTCATTTGCCAAAACTTGTTGTCGTACTGCAGCCAACCCATTCCTGGGAATTCCGAAGCTGCCCCATGAATCATGGAAATGTAGCTGATTAACTGGGCTGCCATTTGGGGGTACCGTTCGACCATAATAGCTGCATAGATAGCAAACCCCGTGACCCAATTCTTAATGGTCCAGTCCACACACACTCTCTTCTGTTTCAGTTCCCCTTCCTTCCCTGTCCTGCTTTTGCCCGGAACTACCCCGGCATTTATTAGGTCAAAAACGTCTACAAACTCCCCTCTGAATATTTTTTCTCTGGTCTCCCCTGGAACATGCCAAGTGATCCCCGCAGATGGGGCCACCGCAGGAGTTGCCGACCCATACATTAGTGGACTATGTGCGAGGAGTGGCTGCCCTGCCAGTACTGCCCCCACCGCGAGTGGGGGCGCTGCCATGGGAACCCCTGGCCCTGGTACCCCGCTATTAATGGCTGGTCCCTGGGACGTTGCCGCCACCACTACTGGAGATTGTGCCACGCCTCCCGATTGGACCCACACTTGTGCTATCCCACTGCCCTGGTGCACAACCACCGGAAGAGCGGCTTGTGACGTTGCGGCCCCTGCTCCCCCCTGCTGTGCCGTTGCGCTGGATGGTGTTACCCCTGTCCTCATACCTTGCCCCGCTACCGCTGTGAGTTCCGCATTGGTTAACGCCGAATTTACTGCCGCCTGTATGGTTGCCCCGTTTACTTGTGCCGTGGGAGCCGTGCTTCTAGACTTTATAATGTCCGTGGGCAAGACCGTTTGACCCTTCACCCCAGCCTCACCCGGGGTACCAGTCTGAGAGTCCGTAACATTGTTGCGTTTGTCTGGCTGTGCCTCCTTAAATCGCTCCGGTGTCCGCCTTGCCCGCTTGGCACGCGTGCCGTCCTGTGGCCCGCTCGTCTCACCCTTCTCGGACAACGTGCATAGGGCCCAGTCGATGCCCCCTTTTTTTGCGACCTCCCATAGCTCTGCCAGTGAGTGGAAATCATCCTTGGTGGCCGGGGCGCCTTTACCCTTCTGAGACCGTTTTGGAGGCATTCTGCACTTAAAGAAACAAAATACAGTTAATTGTTGCCCCTTTTCACCCACCTCCTGTGACCAAAGGCCCCTGTGAGACCCCCTTCCATGTTGTCCCAGTTTGTCCAGCCCTTATTAGCATGCTCTCAGGACGTTTACTACGCCCGCGCCACCAAATCGCACCCCCATGTCTGCTTGATGTGAAGCTGCGCCAACACTCTATCCTTTGTGCCAGCATGCTGCGCCATACCACCGTATCCCCTCAGCCAACAATGTCACACTCATCCCCCTACCCCATGCCGTTGGGCCCCCTCTGACTCATGCTCCCATCCTGATATATAGCCCCAAAGAAGGGAGTGGGGAGGTCTGCTTAACCTCCCCATCGCGACTTAACCCTGGTTGCCAAATACATGGTGCATTCGCCCTTCCCTCCTCTTGTGCTTGAAAAATGCAAAATGTAAAGGTTAATTATTCCCCATTCCTCCTTTTCCCGGCAAGTCCCTTATAACGTGGCTTAGACGATTTCAGGGCGGTCTCCCATCTGAGTGCTAACCAGGCCCGACCCTGCTGTACTTCCGTGATCGGGTCGACCATATGTACTGGAGACGCGACCGATTCCCGGCCATGTCCCCTATTACCTCCCATTAAAGGCAGCCTGCAAGCCATTACTCTTCCCTTCATTCCCCGCTTATGGCAAGGCACGCCGACTTAAACGCGTCCGGGTCAGGGCCTCCGCTGCTGGAGACGCGACCGATGCTCGGCACTGCCTGCCGCTTAACATTGCCGCATTCCTTCTTTACTTACTATCGAGGGGCTCAATAACATGCGCGCGCGACTGCCTCCGTGCACTTACGCGGCGCAAAACATTAATAAAGTTTTTTTTTTTTTTTTTTAAATGCACCCACATAAACGCGCCCACATCAACGCCCACTTGGCGCGAATCTGATTGCTGCTACACTATCTACTTCAAAAGGGAGGCCCGGAGAACACCCCAACACTCCCCGGCATGCCCTCAATATTACTCGCTATCCTCCGCTAAATTTAAATTCCTTTAAACTTAACCCGCATGATTTACTCGATCCGATGACTACGCTAATGATGCCCCCTCACCTTTGAACAGCTCCGGCACTGCTTATTCAGTAACTTCGATCCTCTGCGATGTCGCCGTCCACGCGGCGAGGGGACAAAAGAGGCGGTTCTACCTTCCCCCTGCACTTATAAACACTGCGCCTGTTTCGTTTTTCCCCTGGTCCGCATGACGCGCTTCCGGGGGTCCCCGCAGCCCACAAAACTCTTCTGGTTAGCTTGCCTGGAAGAGTTCCCATACGGTTCTGCCCTTTGATGCCACTAAAGGCACCACGCCCTCTAGGTGGGGTGGTGCCGATCATTCTAGCTTTGAAGGAAGCTAGACATCAAAAACAAACTATGGAAGCCACGTAAGCCTTAATTTTACCCCACAGTCGATGTCTGCTTTTTCTGTTGATCCTTGAACTTGAATGGACCACTCAGCAATATCAAAGAGGAGATTGTGGATGGCTTAACAAGCCAAGAGAGTAGTCACTCATTCTGCAATGGAAGCCTGGCCTTCCAAACCACCTTGACTATACGCCCCCCTCTTAAAGTAGTTTAGTAAAGCAGTTGCTATTTTATATAAAAGTAAAAATGATTTAATAACACCTTAATTCTACTCCCACAGTTTAATAAGAGACCAAATAATTGGAATCACTCATCAGTTAGGCAAAAGCCCCCATAAGAGACACAACGTTGCTAAACTAACATGGGGCGCCCAACTTTATCTGCCGTTTACTGCCAAGTCTCTAGTGTGATCTTTGGCATGACTGCATGATTTTGGCTATTTGATGCATCACTCTGCCGCAAATGGAATGCTTGCATTGGAGTGTATGACGGACTGTTTTACATCTGAAAAGTACATTATTGTTATTTTGTCTGTCACATTTATTTATTTAGCTCCTCTATGCATTCAATATAGAAAACATTTGTTTTCTATTTTTTCCCCAGTATTGGCAAAAGCAGTAGGGGAGGTTTTAACGTGAGAAGCAGCATTTGTGTATACAACACATGTAAACAGCAATTGCGAAAGTCTGTGTATACACTAAAACCAGACCTATTGCATTTGCCAGTGCTTGTTATTAAATGACCCATTATCTAGCATGGAAGATTGAACACTGAACACTGCTTGTGATCGTCCCGTCCGACTCACAGAATACAGACTGCATAATAAATGCTTCACGAACCATTAGTATTAGATTTAATGACACAGATAAGCTGTTGCATGACTCCAGGGTCTGTTTATAATATTTGCCCGACTTATATTTGTCACTAGCGGTCAACTAATACAGTGTGCTGTGGATCACCATGATTTGCTTTCCTGTTGCTTTACACATAAGCAAGACTAATTTATCTATATTTATTCATTTATTTTTGTGGTTTTATACAGTGTACACGTGGCCCAATTGCCTTCGAGTACTTTACAGTTTAGCCAAAGTTGCAGGTGCCCTGAATGTACTTACAGATCTACAGTAGAAAGAGCAGGATGCTAGCCCGACCGGTAGGATATGCAAGTGATGGAAGAGGTAAGGGAACACTTACTTGGATGAGTAAGGTTTAGAACAGTGATACAAGAGCAAGAACCGAAATAAAGCCACATTAAACATTGTTGTGGGACCAGCATCATCCAGTGCATAAGGGCCGCGTTGTAAGAGCAGTGTAAAGGGAGACTGATGATCAGGAGGAAGCAGAGCGATGGCCAGAGGCCCATAGTAAGAATGAGTTAGGAATGGTAAGAAAGCACGTCTTGGCCGTGCCAAATAGGTTAGGGAGAAGCATAGACAAAAAGGCCAGCAAAAGAGGAAGAGGGCAACACGTGGAGCGAAGATAAAAGAGTAAACCAGGAAAAAATCCCAGGAAGACAGCAGTGATCGGGAAGAAATCCAGATGGGTCCCTCTTGGAAATGTCTGCTTCTAAGGAAGCGTTTTGAGTTCCTTTTAAACGTTCCAAAATGCAGGGCGATTTTTTGAGGTAAACAGTTATGCTTTTTGTGGAACTGTTGAGGACACATAATTGCTCAAGAGCTCTTAACCCAGACTGAAAAGAGCTGAAAATGGATGCCGTGTCTGACTGTGGACGACCTCAGTTTATGGAGTAGCCACTTTGGAGGAATCTTGCAGTGAGCAAAAATATCTCATATTTTGTGTTTTGGAAAGCCCTGACTATAACATAATCCTCAAGGATTTATTTATGGTTAAACAGATCACTGTTGTGGAATGCACTGGGGTTGAGAGAACTTGGTGTGCACACATTTATTGGAACACAATCCCACTGGGCTACTTTTTGCGTGTTGTGCAAAAACATCTCTAATTTATAATCTGCTGGAAATACTATATGAAAGTTGCACACTTTTTAAACACTGATTAGATTATTTTTCATTTACCATCTTCTAGAAAACTCACTGGACCTCTTTACTAACTTTAGCACACAAATACAACAACAAGCAACTGAAAAATGACCGGTTTAGATGTCCCCCAGGTGGGAACACAAGCAACCTCAGACTGGTTTCGACCTTAGGTCATGTCGTTGGGGTATAGCTTGAGTCCTGTGGCACAGTGAGCATGGCCCACAGTAATTACCAGTGGCTGAGATTAATTCAAGCAATCCGCCAATTACTTTGTAATGTTTCTCAGTGAGACGCCCAAGAAGTGACGAATATATGCAGATCCCGTGGTCACAGTACTATGCATAGAACTAAAGCTGCACCCTATTGACGAGACACAAAAAGAGCAAAACCCATCTGTGGTTGCTTTTGTTGCCGTTCAGAATGGGCTGGCCTAGCAGTTGAGGCTGGACTGTTCTATTAAAGCAGGACTACTGCTGATTTCCATACAGAAATCTCCTGCCTGAGGTGGCATAGTGGGCGAAAAGTGATGAAGTGGATTGCAGCCAAGAGAAATTATCAGTGGATGAGGTTGATTCAAGCATTACACCCATAAGGTTTTTGTTTTTCTACTGCTCTCTCAGAGAACAAGGTAGATGTTGGCGTTAAACAGATCAACCAGGTTATGAAGCATTCGTCCAACTTTCTTTCCAGACCGTAGTCCTTGGTATGTCGGAGATTTAGAATCCAGTGCTATATTGTCACACATGCTTTGATAGTCCCTTGTTCACACCTTTATCTCTGGTATTCTGGAAACCGAAGATCCCAGAGTTTGCAAAATCCGCTCCTGTGGCAGCTGTTAATGCCTTCAGTGCCAGACATAGTCAAGACACAGCTTTCAGTGGACTTGGCTCAAATTCCAAGCAGGATAGTCTCTAGAAGAGGGTCATCACACTTTAAACACTTTTTCATCTTATTTATCAGGTAGGATGATCTGGTGAAATTGGGCAACACTCTAAATGTGGTTCATGTCTGTCGCTAAAAGGGGGATGATTCCAAATGTTTCTCAGATGACATTTCAACTGGGTGCCTGAGCAGAAAATCTGACACGCTTATTGGCTGGCCTATTACAAAATAGAAAATATTCCGGGACATTAGCAAAGATGACGAATCCCAGTTTCACAGGTGATTATTATGGTCTTTCAGGGATTCTGCAACAAGTTTCTGATGGATATTACTGACAGAGTAATACCGTCAGGCACCCGAGATTTTTTTCTTCACCATTATCTTGCTTGCCAGTAGGTGACATATCGATTGAAGCTCCAGACTGGCCTGGGCAGTGATAGTTCCATAAAACCTTTTGGAAGGACTGATTCATCTTCCATTAGCTTATTCCCTTACATTCAGTGTTTTGAAGGCTTATATTAAGGTCACAATATTGAATTATTGTTTCTGAACACCCTAAAGACGACCTGAGTTGCTATCTTTTCTCCCTCCAGGGGTACTCCATGTAAGGCCTTTTTTATGCGACTCAGGGTTGCCCCGCCCCACATTCTGAGGAAGACTCTCTGAGATGTGTCAAACTGCCACTAATATCTGGGTCGAAATGTCGACAATATCCATTGCCTGCACCAAAACAATAATCCCCTTTGAACTACAAAAGCATTTCTAGAACTCCTCCTGGATGAGAATTCTTTCATTTTGTTTGCTGTTGCACTGCGTTGCATGTTTTGTCGTATTTTATGTATACAGTCATTTTATCGCTCGTTTACTCCACACAAGCACTTCTGTCACTTTGTTCCCATTTTTTGGAGCAACCTTTAATCCATTGTGCATAGATATCTTCATGTACCTCTGGTAAAAAAATACAAAAATACATGCATTGTTGTGAAAAATTGATTTTCCATCGTTGTGTTTTCTTTCTTCTTGTGTGTTGTTGATCAGTACTTTGTTTGACCTTGGATTTTTCTTGGTTATTTAGTCAGTTAATTAGCAAGAGGATTATGTTATTTATACTAGTAAGTGTCATCGTGCAGATCTAGTACGGCTCCGTCCCACCCCAGAAGTGGAACCGCAATATAACCACCATCTCCACACTTTGATGTGACTTGCTTTCTTTTTGTGCCTTCCGACGAGTGTCTGGGGCTCGCTCCTTCCATTTCTGCCATTTGACAGAAAATCTTTCCCAAATGTTTCCAGTGTGCAAGGGGTCTGCCCCTAAATCGACAGGGTTCAAACCCTACAATGATTGCCTCACGAGGTCTGACTCTGGTGTCCCAACTCCTTTTTGAAAAATATGGTAAATTCTCATGGAGTCAAGGACTTAATGAGACTGTTTTTTTAATGTTGCTCAGGGCTGCTCCTCACTCCCTGGAGCCCCACACAATATTAAAAAATAAGATGCTTGGTGGTTACCCTGCCCCTTCTAAGGACAATACCAAGCTGCACAAAAAGAAGAATAAAGCACCCTTGCAGCGCATTATGGGTGCTCCTTCAATGAACAGTGACTAATGATGATGATGATACGAAGCTTATTAAGCGCTCGAATCGCGAGGCGTCTTGGCGCTGGAGTGTGTAAGCGAAGAGCTGAGACTACGCTAAGTCTGCTCGGGTGTAAACAGCCGAGTTTTCATAGCTTTCCTGAAGAGTAATAGGTTAGATTGAAGTCTCAGAGCCACTTGCATTTTGTTCCACAGCTTTGCTGCACAACTGGACAAGGTCCTACCACCCCATCTCGCTCGTCTAGTCTTGGGGGTGCAAATCGGGTCGAGACTGGCAGATCGGAGGTTTCGGAAGGGAGTGTAAGGCGTGACCACTTCCTGCATGTCATCTGAACCCCCTCCATAACGTGCCTTGTGCACCAGGCAGAGAGCCTTAAATGCTACTCGCTGCTGTATAGGGAGCCAGTGTAACACCCTTATACCCTGCGACGTAGGCTGGCCCTTGGGAAGGTTCAAGAGTAATCGTGCTGCGGCATTCTGTAAAGATTGGAGCTTTTTTATCAGGACTTTGTCGATACCCAAGAACAGCGCATTGCAATAGTCCAATTTGGAGAGAAAGAGGGCCGCCATTACCGTCTTCTGTAGTTTGGGAGGAATAAAAGGAAAGATCTTATGTAAGGTCTTTAATAGAAAGAAACTGGCAGACGTTAGACTATTGACTTGCACTGAGAAGTTAAGCTTGTCGTCAAAGATGACTCCAAGATTCCTGACCTTCGAGACAGGGCGGGGACATTCACCCGCCTCTGGCAGCCACCAGGAGCTGTTCAACAAGGATTTCCCATTACCAAACTCTATCACTTCGGTTTTTTCTGTATTGATCTTCAAGAAACTTAGGCTCATCCAATTCATGATATCCGTTAGAAAGGTGTAAAAGCTAGCAGCTGTGGTCTCAGGCTTGTCCGACATAGATATCACAACTTGTGAGTCGTCAGCATAAGAGACAAACAAATGTGAAACCATATTTCCTGACGAGTCTAGCCAGCGGCGCCACATATATGTTGAATAACGTCAGGGACAGAGCCAATCCCTGTGGGACTCCACAGGGAAGGTAGAAACTATCAGATTGTAAGCCGTCCCAGCTCAAGCTCTGTTTCCTGTCCTCCAGAAAAGAGGAGATGAGGGCCAGGGCCGACTCCCCAATTTCTACATCCCTCAGCCGCCACACCAACCCCGTGTGGTTCACGGTGTCAAATGCAGCCGACAGATCCAGGAGAACGAGAACGACCCTGCCCCCCAACCCTCCCCCACCCTCCCTTCCACCACTCTCCGGATCCCTTCTGTGGCAATAATCAAAGCAGACTCAGTGGAATGACGTGGTCGAAAATCATGCTGTTTAGGGTCCAGTAGCCAGTTAGTATCTAAATAATTGGTCAGTGTCATATTAACCGATTTTTCGAGGATCTTAGCTGCAAAAGGTAGGCCCGAAATTGGGCAATAGTTTTTACATTCAGTGGGGTCTAACATTGGCTTCTTCAAAATTGGCCAAATGCAGGCTCTCTTCCAGGCCGCGGGGTAGATCCCGGGTGCCAGAACTTGATTGATCAGGGGGGTAAGCACTTCGCTGATCTTCTCGGCGGCCAAGTGCATGACGGCGGGGGGGGGCAGGGGTCATTGGGTGACCCAGATTTTATCGATTGAAGGAGTTTTATTACTTAGTCTGCCAAAAGCGGTTTAAAACATGTTAGCCTGCACTGCACGATCTCCGCTACCGAGGGTGATTGGTTGTTATTAACCATAGTGTTTGACGTGTTGGCAAGATTGATGTATATCACTTGCACCTTAATCTGAAAAAAGTTGGAAGCTGATTACAGAATGCCTGAACTGGTTTAAACATATTGGCCTGCTGTGGTTTAGCTAGGAATGTGACTGATTAAAAAAGTTATTTGGCTGAGTTTCCTGCCTCTTGCTGAATCTTTGCAGTAAAATATACCTGTGTTGCTTCAACAATAGCCTCCTTGTAATGTTGCAATGTCCTGTTGCATGCATGGTTGCTCTCTTTACTGTAATCTACTCTCCAGAGGCGCGCGAACCTCCTGCAGCCGACCATTAGAAGTTTAAGTTCAGGGCCATACCAAGGCGCTGTCGACGGGCGCCTTTTAGCCATTCCGGTTTGTTCAGGGGCAACACAGTCGGCCGCCCCCTGAATCTAATCATTAAACTGGGAGGTTGCCACCTCGTTGTCACTGTCCAATATCGGGGGAGAGTGATGGAGAGCAGCTTCAAAATCCCTACCCTTTACCTTATTCCAACGTCGGAACGTGACCCTAGATGCTGTGAAAGGGATGCGCTTCTCAAGTGCCCTCATCTTGGCCTCAAAATATACTGTCCTGGTCAGTCCAGGGGAGTTACTCAACTCTGGCCAATGTAATATCAGGGTTGTTAGTAAAAAGCCCATCCAGAGTGTGTCCCGCCCGATGTGTAGGCTCGGACACTATCTGGTTAAGGCCATACGCCGCCAGGTAGTCTAGGAGTCTAACTGTCTCAGTGTTAGTACTGAGCTCCAAATGATAGTTAAAATCCCCAAGTATTGTGAAAAATTCAGAATCTCTAGAGGTCTCCAAAAAGGACAAGAGGGCCTGTGTAAAAGCAGCTCTGGGGCCCGGCGGCCGATACACCAGTAGACCCTGAAACGTAAGAACGTCATTAAGCCTGACACAGAAACGCATTGCTTCTGCCGGAAGGGCCGCCACTGCTTCGACTTGGACCTTTAGATAGTCTTTATACATAATTGCTATGCCCCCACCCTTATTCTCTTGTCTGTCTTGGTTCCATAATGCATAGCCAGCTGGTAAGGCAATGTTCCAGTCTGGAACTGAGGTATCATCCGTCCACGTCTCCGTCAGGAAAACTATATCCGGGTTGTGGGACTGCAATAGAATTTCTAGTTCGTAATAAATGAGTGATTCCTGCATCTTATTTATTATTCACTTTTTTGTGTTAAAAAAAATATTTTTGGGGTTGTCCTGATGCCCACATGGGACACCTACATTTAAAATTTTGCTTGGGGACCTTGGAAAGAGGCAGGTGGCCCTCCAGCCAGCATCCATAGTAAGTACAGATGGGAGTCGACATTTTTTTCCCATAAGTGGGTGTCCATCTGGGCACCCACAGCTCAAATCTTTGGGGGGCCGCAGGGAGAACCCAAGAGCCCTCTCAGCCCCAGCTGGCTCTTCTGGCAGGAGCTGGCCTTTTAAAACGTTTTCTGGTGGCTGTCCACCCAGGGCGCCGACACTCCTGGCCCCATTTGGGACCACGGGGGGGGAGTCCTATGGCCTACATGGCCCCAGCTAGCTCCCCAACCAGCCCTGTACTAGGTGCTGGCACCGTTCATTTGCTACAGCCCAGATGGGAGCAACATTTTCCTGCTGCTCCTGCCAAGCCACAACAAAGTTCTGTTCCTTGCCCAGGAAAGTGCAGGTAGGGTATGTCAGCATTCTCGCAGTCAGGTAGCCACTGTGTCCTGGGGTGGGTTGCCGGGATACTACTAAGTTTCAAGCCCCGGTGCCGGTATCCGCTCAGGTAGCAGGGCGCATATATTCAGCCTTGGGATTATGGTGCCCCAGGGCCTGAGGAGGCTTAGGAAGCGGGGATGCGTGCCCTCCTTTACACATATGTGTTGGACCCAAGGGTAGAGGTCCTGGGGCCTGAGAAGGCTTGGGGAGGGGGTCACACCCCCCCTCCCCTTTAATAAAACATACAAACTTTATGATGGGTCACCGGGGTCTTACGAGGCTTAGGGATGGTGCCACGTGCCCACTCCTCTTTGTATTACATGACAGTCCCTAGGGAATGGGGTCCCTGGGGCTGAAATCAGCCCAGGGAGTAGGGCCCCACACTAGTGCCCCTTCCCAAATATATATATATTGACCGTCGGTCCCTGGCTCACCCTCGGGGTTATAATAATTTAAATATTCAGTGGTAGCTGCTGTTATGTTGTTTTTTTCCCCCCCACAATCCTGCTGGAGTGTTGCGGGATAGCGGCAAGAAACAACTATGTATAATTATGTTGGTCCCAGGTGGGGTGGGTGCTCAGGCAGCCCCCACAAGGGCTGGGGTGTTCAGAGTATTCCAACCCTGCCACCCTATATTTTTTAAAAACATTTTCAGGACAGGGAACTAAGTCCCCAAGTCCAGTAACAGCTGCCGCATGTTCATGATCATGTTGCAGCTAGCTAATCAGACCGCTCGCTCCCGCGGGACTTTCACTTAGATTTGGTCCACTTTGTATCTGGCACTCTCATTATTTTTATATATCTATATGTATGCATGGGGGAGTGTTAGGAAGGTGGGTGTAACATTCAGTCCATACAATAGCACGACCACGCCACATCTCCTTATGCAGCTAAAAGGTAATCTAAAGTCGTTCTTTTGTGAATTAGTTTCTTTGTATGAGTATCTAGTTGCCAGTGTTTAAGCGTTCTGCTATTTTGTAAGACTGCAGCATCATTCAATTTTAAATCCAAATTGGCAGTAGTGACTGAGGGATTTCAGGGTAGCATCATGGGGCACCCAAAATTATTTCATATAGTTTACGTTTTTTCTTCTGAGAAAGAATTACTAAGAGGAACCACAATGCTAATAGCAGTGCATCGAGCCATTTTAACTGCTTCCGATCATATCTTTGCACATCTTGCTCAGATGTGTTTATTGGGGCAAAATAGAGAGATTCCAAGCACTAGCTAGGGTTAGACCAGTCACCCTTAGGTGGTCTTCCCCCAGTCTGTTTGCTTTTTCCCTCCGTTTTGCTGTATCTTTTTGTTGACTTTAGGACTCTGAACATTTTATCACTGCTAATCAGTGCTAAAGTGTGTGTGCTTCTTCCATAAACATGTGTAATTGGTGTAACCTATTTCACGTACTTGTAATTCCCTTGTAAGGTGGTATACCATGTACCCATGGCCTGTAAATAAAATGGTACTAGTGGGCTGCAGTGCTGATTGTCCCATCCACAGAATTAGCCTTTCAAACCTATCTCAGGCCTGACACTGCAATGTCTGTGGGTGCAGTTTACTGCCAGTCCACCATGGTATTTAGAATAAGCTGCCAAGCCTTCAACTTCTCTAGGTAGGTTCATAGATAATCCTAAGGGCAGGGTATAATGTCAGTTAAAAAAGTTACTTTTTATGTTTTGCCTGTCCTGGTAGTGATACATGACCTGGTAATGACAAACAACCCATTTAATTTTTCACTGTTGTGAGGCCTATTCCTCTCATAGGAGGATAATGCACTTTTAAGCTATAGTTTCTGGTCAGCGAGTAGTAGCTTTTTCATGTTTCATATGTTTTGAATGGTATTGATAAATCCTATTTACTGGTGGAGTTGGTTTTAACATTACTATTTTAGAAATGGCACTTTTAGAAAGTAGACATTTCTCTGCACTTACTGCTCCTTGTGCCTGACAGCCTACCTCCAATACACATCTGGGGTGGGCGACAGCTACACTTTGTGCATTCCCTCTAGGCAGCCATAACACAGGAAGGATAGGTGTGTCAGAGTACCCATCTACATACATCTGCATTCTGATGGTCTTGTTGGGCAGGATGGAAGTTGGGGGCTAACACATCGCTTTAATAGGTAGGGCTGATTTACCTCCTATAGATAGCCTGGCAGACAGGACATGGCTGAAAGGGGAAGCTGTGCTCTTCAGAGAACTGCTTTGAAGTAACCCCCTCGTAACCTCCTCATATCAAAGGCACTTTGGAGTATTATTACTGGGTCTCTGGACTTCTAAAATCAGACTTATGGATGTTAAACTGAACCTCTGTCAGAAGGACTGCTGTGCTGCTTAAAGGGCTCATCTTTGGACTGAAGACTTGGACGGCCTGCTTTTCTCTTGTGTTGCCATGTTGCCTGCTGCTCTCTGGATCTGCCGAAGGAGTGCTGGACTCTGCCTTCACTCCAAGTGATCTGCAAGGTTTTGTTGGCTTGTCTCCTGTTGATTGAGGCTCGGGGAAAACAAAGTCTCTACCCTTGCTTCCGTGCCTGACTCACTAGAAGTTGCCCAGATACTGGCAACACAGATTTTGACACATCTCCTGTCTATGTGTAATAGAACCGGCGCATTGGCCTGGTTGTGGGATGAAAATCGGCTCATCGGAACCTGCGCTTTGCCTTCAGAGATTGACGCATCTGACCGCATATTGCCGTCTCTGCAGCTTTGTGAGATCTACGCATCCCCTCGACTGTGTGGCAGAATCCGGTGCATTGCTCGAGGCCTCTCAAATCTGGCACCTGTCTTTGGCACTGTCGCATCACCTTCACTGCGTAGAGACGATTAATGCATCTTGCTTTTTACGACCAGGCTACAGGACTGATCAGGGCTTTCTGTTAGTTCTGTAGCTTGCCTGTACTTCCACGAGGTCTGCCCGAACTTCAACTTTACCCCGGTCTAATGAGACCTAAAGTAACCTTTTTAGTGCTACTTGCTTCTAAGCTCTTTACTGCATTTATTCTTTTAAAATTCAATATCTCACCTTCTGTACTTGGAATTTTTGTCACTTTGGTCTTCTTTTGTTCATAATATAATCTATTTTTATAAACCTGTGTGGTGTCTTTTTGTGGTGTATTCATTGTGTTACTGTGTGTGTATTGCACAAATACTTTACACATTGCCTCTTTAGATAAGCCGGAGTGCTCTGTGCCATGCAACCAGAGGTGAGCACAGGCTATCTTTTAGTGTGTATCTAGCTTACCCTGACTAGGATTGTGGCTTCTGCTTGGACAGGGTGCAGACCTTTGCCAACCAGAAATCCAATTTCTAACACTTACTAAATTGTAGAGGAGAAAAAATGTGGTAATACCACACAAATTTGAATCTCACTTTGAGTAAAAACGCAAGTTTACTTGCGTATCAGCCAGTCACAGCCGGCATGGCTCGCGGGTGGAGGGAAGGAGGGCAGAGTCACGCGGGGAGTTCGCTCGTGGGGGGGTGTTATTTAAATTTTAAAAAATTATTAAACGTACTTTCCGCTGGCCAGGTTCTGGGTCTTCTTTGCTCCTGCTCACAGGAACTGGAAGCAGAAGCAGGCAGCCAGGCTCCCTCCCCTAAGCCAATCACAACGCTGTAAGCAGTGTAGTGATTGGTCGGGTTGCAACCCAGCCAGCGGCTTATGGGGAGGCCATCTTCTCCATGCAGGCTGCAATGCAGCCTACATGGAGAAGGGCAGAGTGCGAATGACTGGTTTGGATGTCCCCAGGGGGGCGACCAAACAGTCTTTGCTCACTCTGGAGTGGGCAGGCACACCACTCCTCCCCTACCTGCTCGCAGAGTAGCCCCGCCCACCTGCCCGACGGCAACTAAAAATGGTAATAACTAAAAGTTATTACCATTTTATGTTTCCTATTTTTGCACTGCGAGAAAGCAGTGGGGTGACGCTCCTCCGCCCTAGTGAAGGAGCCGCCCCTGGTATCCGGGGGTAACAGTCTGAAATGAGGGCCTTTGTAGAAATAATTTCATGTGAAATAGTAGGCCACTGCATGGTCCTCTTTTTCGATGTCTGTGGTTTAGGGTAGGAAAGGAGCAACATAGCCTCCCTGCTAGCAACGTATCCTCCACGCTAGCATGGTAAAACAGCTAGTTAACTGGTTTAAAGAAATGCTTAGAATGTGATTGCCTTAACGTAATTTCCAAAAATAGAGGGCTGCATACTGGTGTGTGCTTAATTTTCCCTATAGCGCCTCTACTTTTTAAAAAAAAATATTTTTTAATATCTGCTTTTCTGAAATGCATGGCAGAGATACTTTATCCTCAGTAGTGCATTTGCGTTTCATTCTGTCCTTTGAAAATGCTAAAAATAGAAATGAAATCTCATCTGGAGCCATTCTACTTTGAACTGTATTTTGCATGTATTTGAATAATCAGATCTGGAAGGAGTGCATTTTACGGAGCCAAACTAAACTTTGAAACAGATGGTTTTTAAAATTGTAAAAAATAAAAATGTAATGGTTTTCTCCCCATGCCGTCTGTTTTTCGGTTTGAAGGCTGGACTTGTTTGCAATTAAAACAGAAAATTAAATTGGGTTTTCTACTCACTGAATACAGATTACTGAAGGGTACAGCTTTACTGTGCCTCAAGCTTCTCATCTGCACTTGGTATTTTTTGCTTTTTTTTTTTGCATTCCACCGTCATTGTACACGGACAAATCCGAAAATCTCGTAGCAACAGAACATATCCGTTTTACAGTGCAACCTTTATTTGTCTGTTTTGACGTAAAGCAATCCGAAAGACTGAAGAAGTAAAACAAGGAATTTTCAGCCGTCCCTCTGTTTCATAGCAGCACTGGGACACTTGCTTTTATTCCATTCACCACTTGACTAACAACTCCCAGTTGAGGCGCTGCAGCATTTCTTACCAATAAAATGGATGCGGGGTAAGCTGCCCGCACTTAAGAAACCCTTGTGCCTATTTGAGAAGGCAAAATAACGGCATGCATATGAATTTTAGATTTGGCACAGTCCGCGCTGAGCGCCATATATTAAATGCAAATACATTTCAAAAATGAACAAATCACACAGATTGTGGCTTAATGTACCAGTCCTTCAAATGAATGACTACCGCGCAAAATGTCATCCTGTCGCAGCTTGATGGGCATCCCGTTTATCACTGAGGTCCTGACAGGTTTGCCTAAGCCTTTTTTCTATCAACGGCATGTGTGTGCTGTATTTTTTTTCCAATAATAAATGTGGTTCTCTTGTGTTTGTTGGAAGGTATGCTAGTCTTTAATAATGGCTTTTCATATTGTTGCCTTTTTATATATATTTTTTGTCGGGGCCTAGCATTCATGGTTAAGTAGAGATTAGTCAAAAAGCTAAAATACACGTTTACGCTCAGATCGAGATTGCCTTCTATAGCTATACTCAGTGAAGAACCAGAAATGTGCCTATTCTACATTTAAATGTATTATTCACCTTGATGTCTGCTCACAACAACAATGGGGCATATATTTTATTATGGTCTTTGTGGAATTCAGAGTTCAGGCGAGGCGAATCAAGAAGCACTGGAGGTGTACATGAAAAAGGCCTCTACAATGAAACGGGTGTAATCACGTTACGTAAAATTTAGTAGCATTCTAGCGCTAGACACAGACCCGGGGGCTCAGTCTGTCGAACCTGCAGCTGTACTATTCTGCTGGGTTATTACAATGCGCGGCAAAGTGCTGCATGGAAGGCCGTAATGGGGAAAAAGCACTGGTGGCAGACTGGGGTGCCAGGGCAGACCTCCTTAGTTACCTTATGCGGGGGGCCAGAGGCCTGGAAGATTGTCCGTTTATTGTCCGACTGGTAGCAGAGATCTGGGAATAGGCAGTCATGCACGCGTGCTCAGTAGAGCCCCATATGCCAGGCTACTACCTCTTAAATGGTCGTCATGCTTCCAACGGATACAACACATGATGGATCTAACACAATGGTATATGGGTCTGCACCTCAGCTGGTCGATCTGTACCTCAGTAGTACGTTCCTCACGTTGGGGGAGGCGCAGAATTTCTTTCAGGTACGTCCCAGGCAGTTTTTGCAATACGCATGGGTGTCTCGCACCGTGTGCGAGGTTTGGATTGGTTTCTCTATGGAGCCAGTCAAGTTGCAGACTCTGCGACTGATGCTGGAACCGGGTTCCTACCGAGGGCTGATTTTCCGCATATGTTTACCCTGAAGTCCGACCGCAGGATTGATATGACCGAAGTCTGCGACAGGTGGCTGGATGACTTGCCTGACCCACTTAAGGATGGTGAGTGGTGGCGAGCCTGTGGTCAGGTCCGGGAGGTTTCTAGCAACGCCCGATTCAAGCTCACCTAATTTTATTATCTGCAGCACACTTATTTAACACCTCAGCAGTTGCATAGGTTTAACACAGATTGATCCGCCGTCTGTCCTAAATGTGGGGTAGAGCCAGTGATCTTCCTGCACATGACATGGGAGTGCAATAGACTGAGGAGTTATTCGGCGGAGCTATCACGCATGCTGCAGGAGATCACACATGTTCGGGTTGAGGCCTCACTAAAACATTGCCTGTTGGTAGTGCTACTGCCCCAAAAGAAAGGGGCTAGGATGAAATATAGATTCGCTGTGTTGGGACTGGTTTTGACTGGACGCTTCATGCTCCATCCACGATACACGTGGTTGTCGGATCTGCATGAGTGGTGAGTGGCTGGGATGCAGAGGTTGTGACTGGTACACACAAACGAGACTACTGAGAGAGACCTGGACATGTGAGGGGTATGTTGGAACGTTTGCTGGCTGAGGAGCTGCAGCCTGCTGACCCTCCTGGGAACACACCGAGTAAAAGCTCAACGGAGCCCACTGTAAAACCACAGAAATAGTTCCCTAATTTTTGGACTGTATGTCTCTGTCTGTATGACTGTCGATGGATTGATGGGCTGGTGACGTAGGTGGGACACTGATGTCTTTGTGCCGGTCTACCCCGCCTTTCCGTTTATTTCTTTTTCTTTCGCACTTTTATTTTACCCTCCTTTTTGTTCCCCCTCTACCCTCCTCTCTGGGGCCAGTTGGGGGTCCTGGGGAGATGTCGCTCTGGATGTATGCTGCTGCTGGTCTCTTATTGTTGATTTGCTGGATTTCTTTTCTTCCTTACTTTGTCCCGGTGAAAAGAAGGCGTGGTTTGGCCAGTCACTGAACAGTCATGGTCTGGGGGATGTCTAGTTATATGTCACGCTTGATGAAGTAGATGTGACGCATCCTACGTCCCAATTGTGGGAGTTTTTTCAAATTATTCATTGTATATGTGGGCTTTGATGGACTGTGATGTACCACTGTATGTGACTCTGATGTATGTACCACCATGCAAATTTAAAAAAAACTAAGTAAAAGCTATTGGCTATTTAGCCGGCCACCCGCGTAAATAGTGATTTCTTTCTGCCATTTACCTTGCCTCCGGGCTCCCAAAGCAGTAATTGAAGAGATGGTCTTAATAAAAGCAGAAAAAAGGTGGAGCGGTGAGTCAGGAGAGAGTGCTAAAGGGAAGTGAAGTCGAGGTAGAATAAAAGCGAGCCAGAAATAGGGAAGGAAGTTGTTCAGGAGAGAGCTGCAGGACCAGGACGGAGGGAAGATCAGACTTCCTGAAGGCCAGCAGATAGAGGACACTGATAGGTCCCAAAAGTAGGAGCAGGGATACCGCACTGCTGTAAACCATTATCAAGACCCTGAAGTTGAGAGAAGGAAAAGGAGGCATGACTTCTCCACCACCCTTTTTTCACAGAACAAGGACTTCAGGCATGTATTTGTGGTTTGGTTAATGATACGTAAGCAAAGCTACCGGTGAATTACTTAAGGCTTAGATCTTGACAGAAGTGTGGACCAGAAGTGAGCACCTTGAGGTTCTATTTTCCAAATTCTTGGGGTGACCAACAAGTAATTAAATCATGAGCCAGCCCCAAGAAAATTGAGAACAGGGCATGTGACACTGGTGGGGAGAAATTGTGTTAAGCAGAATAACTGGACAAAGTAAAGTTACTACTTGCCCTTTCCTTGTGTACTGGTTGAGGGATTCCATTGGAGTGGGAATAACTCCTGAGGCAGGCGAAGGTGGCCCAGAAAAGCATGCTCGAATGACAAATGGACTTGATCCAAATGACACAAAAGATAGAGACACATTTTCTTCTCCCGACTGAAAGACTGAAATGTTAGGATGTAAAGGACCAGAGAGAATGTTTCCTTCCCTCGTTTTTTGTCAGACTTCTATGACATTTTCTCTCTGAAATAAAGATTATACTCAATCACAAAACTCACGAGTCTCAAAGTTATTGGCCTGAGTGAAACACCCTTCAGAAAGGAATAGCCATAACAATACACCAGAACCATTTGGGTAGGAAGGTTGGGGGGAAAAAACCTCTCCAAATTAGGTGACCGACGTGCTGATAGCCAAAGCAGCTAGTGTTGTAAGGATCATGTTTTCCAGTGCAGCGATCCCTTTCCCATTTCAGTTTGAGGGTATCTGTTATTGAACATGTAACAAGTGATGAATTGCTATCTCATTAAATGCACATTTCTGGCATGTGCTTTTTATTCTGTAAATATATAATTCTGTAAATATATAACAAATATCTCTGATAAGCAAGATCTATCAAAAACACATTCAGCGGTAGTTTAGTAACTATTTAGCTTTTTTTATTCCACAATGTGAATTATGTGATACATCTTATGACTGTTTCCCTCCATAATTCTATTATTGTAATCACTTGCTTGTAGTCTTTTTTCTTTTAGTTTTAGGTTCTGAAACACATACAGGACAGGTTCGATTTTGGCTATAGTTTCCATTTTAGTTAGCCTGTACAACTTGTTTACCTTTGGCCCCAAATCCATCCTAGGTATTTTCAATGACGGCTGCCATTTTCCCTCAAATTATGCAGAGTCTTCAACTTGTCTGCCTTTGACACAGATCTTGTCTGCACCTATCTTTCCAAGAACTGTAAAAATGTCAAGTCATTCAGATATAGATATCAACAAAACCTCTAGTGCCACATCATTCTGGGACAGATGCTTTTTTCAAGCTCATATAACATCCATAGCCAAAATAGTGTAGTCTGAATTGACGTCCTCTCACCTTATATGTCCACAAGGAAACGTCTGGGATGCACATAATCTATGTCAGACATTCATCAACTTACGTCAGAAATTCTAATCTCTGATTCAGATTCAGTATATAAGGACTGTCACTTGACCACCTAGTTAGTAGAGATCTCCACCCAGGTTGCAGACGCAGGTCACAGATACAGGTGAGCAGAGCACCAGTTTCCATCTCGACCGAAGAACCCCCAAGCAGGACTTTCTGAGGCTCTGCGAAGCATTTCATTCTGCCTTCACAAACTAGAGCCAGGACTGTGTTCTCTAATAGACACAATTTCCTAGTTCCTGGCCTTGTGTTCGAAATAGCTGACAAACTATTGAAAACAGACAACAAACACTGTTGTCCAAGTATGCACCCAACTCTGAAACTCAGGCTTATTATTTATTCATCTACTAGAATTAGCATAGCACTTAGAGATAGCACAGTGAGGGAGTAAGGGCTATACATTTTGATGTTAGAATTGTTTCCTCTTTTCACTGTTATTGAAAAGCTTAGATGCTTTTTATGATCTTCTGTGATATTACCAATATTATGTTCACTAGATCCCAGCATTTGCAAATAACTATTTTAAAATAAATATGTTGAAATACATATTTAGTTTATAGTGAGCTTGAGTGTGTAAATCATTAATAAGAGATTGTTTGGATTACCACTGCTCCCTGTTAGTAACCCAGAAGTGTTAGTACCACCTCATTTATATTCTGGGTGGGGTTCTGCGGGGCTACAGTAACCTGTCTTTCACATTCAGCGCTGGTGCATTCGACTAAGTTCACTTAGGTCACCCATGGGTGTGAAAACAAACCAGTGTCAGAGACTGAGTTAACACAACAACATGAAGGCCCCACACTGTTGCAGAGCCTGAAGCACTTCCTGGAGGTGAAAGAGGTGGTCCTTCCAGCAGATACATTAGACAGCTACGTCATTCAAATTGGCAGCTGAGAAGGCCTCCATACCAGCAAGGACCTGGTTAAGGGGCATTCTTGAGTCCAAAGGGATTCACACAAAATTGGTAGTGGCCCTCTGGAGTGGAGAAGGCTGACCTCTCCTTGGTGCCTTCTATTAGGGTGATCTGCCAGTACCCTGATGTAAGATCAAAGGTACTTAACCACTGGGCAGCCCCTAACCGATCAATAAGCCTGGGGGATGTGATTAGCATCTCTTTGTCACTGAGTCATACTTCACTTCAGGTGTGATGCCCGGTGGGGCAGCTTTTGGTACTAGAACCACAGAACTGGACCAGGGGATACTGGAGGATTCTGTCAACCCCAAATTCAGGCATTTTAGAGACTTCACTCTTAATGCTGGCCCTCACCTTATCCGATAACCTGTAAGATTGATTCTTAACAGGGAGGTTGTCCCCTGCATCTACTTCAAGGGTACACAGATATGTAGTCCCAGGAATAAGGGTGAACAGAGAGAAGTACTATCCCAACACTTGTAGGCGGTCTCTCTGCTGTTCAGGAGTTAGACTGGCGGAGAGGATTACTCCCTACCCCGATTCCATCTTTCTCCTTGGAGTCTAAAAGGTCAGAGAGAGATTAACTCACCTCCTCCTCTTCTCCATCTGTCACCAACAGCATGTTGAGCTCCGATCTCTCAAAGTGGGGTTTGAGGCAATTGATATGGAGCACCCGGTGGGGTATCCTGGGGTCTTGAGGTCCACCAGGTAGGTGGCCTTACGCTTCCTCTCAACAACCTCATTAGGCCCAATCCAATGGTCCTGGAGGGCCATGGATTCCACAGGTTCCATAACCTGTATTTTCTGCCCAGGCTGCAGTTCTATAGTAGTAGAGTTTTGGTCATACCACTCTTTCATCACAGTGTGATTGGCTTCTACATTGTCTGAAGCTTGCTTCCACAACGTAGCCATTTGGCTCCTGAAGGCCAGCATGTAGCTCACTACATCCTGGGGAATCTTCCTGGAAGCATGCTCTGATTCTTCCTTGACCAAACTCAGAGGCCCTCTGACAGGGTAACATAAAGAAGCTCAAAGGGGTTGAAGCCCACTCCCTTCTGTGGTACTGACCTGTAAGCAAACAGGCATGGCAAGATAATGTCCCTTTTATTCCTCAGGGCCTCAGGTAGGCATCTAATCATGCCCTTCAGGACCTTGTTAAATCTCTCAACAAGCCCATTTGTTTGTGGATGGTAAGGAGTGGAGAACTTGTAGATTACCCCACACTCCTTCCACATTGACTGCATGTATGCAGACATGAAGTGTGTGCCCCTGTCAGACACAACTTCCTTGGGAAACACACTTGGGTAAAAATCCCCATCAGGGCCTTTTACGCTGCAGGTGCAGTCATGGTCCTTAGATTGCCTCTGCTACTTAGTGGCATGATCCACCAGAAGAAAGATGAAGCCTGTTCAATAATGCCGTCTGGGGATCCATAGGCCCAACAATGTCGATGCCCACCCACTCAAAGGGTGCGCCAACGACAGGCAAGGGATTCATGGGGGGCTTTCAGCCCCTGCCCTGTATTCCTACTGGCCTTGCAGGTAACACAAGTCCTACAGAATACATCTGAGGAATTCTTGATCCAAATTCAATAAAAGTGGGGGACAAGCCTTGCAAAGGTCTTGTCTAGGCCCAGGGTCCTGCTAGCGGAATTTCATCAGCCTGCTCCAGTAGGAAGGCCATGTACAATTGGGGACCACCAGGGTCCTTGTTGTTCCACGCACAGGAGCATAAGGCTCACTGTAAAGGAGGTTGTCCTCCCATTAAATGAGAACTCCCAAAGGCATCACCTGCTTTTTGGGCTTCAGCCTATTGCCTCGTGCCCTCAAGGGTTGGACACTCCCTTTGTGCCCTCTTGAACTCCTCCTTGGTGAGTTCTCCTTGTACATGCCATCCAGCAAGTGTAGGCAGGTAACCAAGGGAAGCAATGCTCTCATCAATGGACTTCGGGGTGGCCACCGCAGGTGCCCCATCCATCTCACTGAGAGTACATTCAGGGGCTGGTTTCCCACACCTTCTGCCTTTGCCATTCTTAGCAGCTGGCTGTGCCATTATTCCAGGCTCCAACCATTTGTTTTTTTAATTCTTTTTATTGGGTACATAATATATAACCATATCACATTAATCAGAGTACTTACTCCTTACATATGGTCACATAATATTCGTAACATATATGCATATAGTTAGTACACAGTACTGTTGGCTCATCATTAACATTGTTACAGCTTAGTCCTAACTACTGTCTGATACAGGTCCGTCAGATGGCTCCTCACAGATATTCCCTCGAAACGTATTCCATTTTCCCCATATCCGCTCCCATTTCTTGGGGCAGCCTCTATGTAGCTATGCTGCCCTCTCCGCCACCATAGCCCAATCCATATCGTGACACCACTCCCCATATGATGAGTCTTGGACGTCCCCAAGTTTCTGGCTATATTACGCTTGCCATCATCATGCCCAATGTCGCCCAATCCTGGGCCATATGATTTAGATCCGTCGCTTCCCAAATATTCAACAGACACTGCCTAGGCTCCAACGGTACAGGAGCCCCTCTGACTTGTGTTATCGTACGCATAATTGCTTCCAAGTATATCTTTATCTCTGGGCACTCCTATAGCGTATGATAAAACGTGCCAACTGCCCCACATTTTCGTAAGCAAAATTGGTCATCAATTCGTCCCATCTTATGTAGGGTTACCCTTGTATAATAGATTCTCTGTAGCACTTTAAGTTGTAAGCTCCAGCCATTTTTGACTCCCATCCTGGTCAGCCATGGACCTTGTGGTAGCACAAATCCAGTCAGGTAACCCCAACATCTTCACATGAGACTTGAGCTCTGCTTCCTTCCAGGTAGTGTGCTCAAGGTCATTATCAAGCAAACAGTCCACAGGCATGGCAGGGCTCACAGCAACCTTCAGAAGACCTGATTTCCCCCCACACACACACACTCAAATGTAGTAAGGACCACTGGATAGTGACCACCTCTGTTGTGAGCCACCACAACTTTGTGGAATGCATTGGGAATCCCCTGCACTGGGGACACCAGCTGACTCCTTACCATAGTCATGCTGGCACCTGTATCCCTCAGAGCCTCAACGCTATGTCCATTAATGGTGGCCCATTGCCTATACTTTGTAGCATTTGACGGCACATGGATCTTAGAAACCATCTTACTGTCACCCAGGGACACTTGGGTAACCCCACTGAACTCCCCCCCCCCCCCCCCATTAACTGGAACAAACTCCTTCGCCAGCACTACACTAGCCACCTCTGGAGTCCAGCTTCCTGCTGATCTTTTTGGACACTTGGGATCCCCTTTGTAGTGTCCTTACTCAAAGCACTCATAGCACTTAGGAGTCTTGGGCTGCTGACTTTTGTCTGGGTAGTTTTTCTTCTGGTGGCCAGATTGGAATGAAAATCAGACCCTTTCCCTTGTGAGTTGATTTGGGGGCCTTTAGGGAACATTTTTCTCTCCCCCTCATTCTTCTGGTGAGAGCCGTGACTACCCTTTTGGGCGTTCCCCAGGGGGCTTTTTGGACACTTGCTGACCCAGCTGTCCGCCTCCGCATCAAGCTTCGGCAAAACAAATATCAAGCATGTACTCCTTTAAAATTAAGTTGTACAGCCCTGAATAATCATTAACCTTGCTGCCCCTCCACCAGCCCTTCAGTACCTTGCTGCCATAAATCAAGAAATCCGCCTATGTTTGTGATGAGATCTTCTAGGATGTCATCTCCTGCAACCTTGGTCTCCGCCCAGGCTCTCAGGGCTTTCTGCAGCTCCACCTTCCTGGTGAAGCCTCTTGTAGAAACTTGAAAATCCTTGCAGAAATCTCTCAGCTGAGGTATAGAGTAGATCTCTAACCTGGCCAGCTCAAAATCAATTCCTGCAGGTGTTGTTTCTCCAGACTGAAACATAATTTAGAAGAAAAAATCAAAGGGCCAATCAGGGAGAAATGAAAAAATTCGAAATGGTCTTAGTATAGAGTTGTAGTGAACAATGAGTTACTATATGGTATTTCACAAACACAAGTCCTATCCTCACCAGTGTTAGAACTGGGGTTTCTGGTTGGCAAAGGTGTGCGCACGATCTAAGCAGGAACCACCACTCTAGTCAGAGTAAGTTAGATACACACTAAAAGATAGCCTGTGCTCAATGTCTGATACCTTGGTACAGAGCAGTCAGGCTTATCTAAATAGGCAATGTGTGAAGTATTTGTGCAAAACACACACACAGTAACACAATGAACACACCACAAAAATACTCCACACAGGATTAGAAAAATAGAGTATATTTTTTTGAGTAAAACTAGACCAAAATGACAAACATCCAGTAAGTAGAACCGGAGTTACGAATGTTTAAAGATTAACTAAAAATATATTGCTTAGAGTCATAAAGCGCCAACTGGGGACATCTGGTTGCGCTAGGCCGGGTAAATCCAAAAGTTCAGGCTGACTGTGAAGAACGGCAGGCCGGCTACAGGACTCATGCAGGTCCCACTGGAGAAAGTACCTTGCATGGAAGAAACATTAATGTCGAAGACTCAATGCGAGTAGGCGCTCTATCACCTTCGCTTTCCAGAATAGAGGCAAAGCGTCAGTTCCGATCTCCGAAGTCGAGAAAGCATTTGGTCGATGAACCATTTTTCGGTGCTGGTGATGTCGTCGTTGAGATGAGCAGTCTGTCTAAGCAATGTCATTGAGCGACAACTGCGTCTGTTTTGAAGGGAAATGTATCGGATTCGATATGCTCAAAGTTGCCGATGTGTCGGTTTTGTTGGATCAGCACAGCAGAAATCACCTTTCAAGGGCCCAGGACTGGATTGGCACCCTTTAGCAGTGCAGGGCTCAAACATGGCAGAGTCCAGGTGCTGTTACGGGGTTAAAGGAAGTCTTTGATGGCCCTGAGACCTCAGAAGAGGGATGGGTGGAGTTTTGGGGTAATGAGGATTGTCAGGGGTCTGGGATGGATAATGCGTAGGGGTTGGTGAAGCGTTCTTAGGGGTCAGGGATGGGGGGTGTTTAGGGATGGTAAAGGATTTTTTTTTAGGGTTCAGGGTTGAGTGGAATTTTGGGGTGGTTAGGGCTTTTAAGAGTTATGGGATGGTTGGAGTTTAGACATCAAAATGGGTTTTCAGGATTCAGGAATGGTGGAGTTTAGTGTGCATTGGAAGGGTTTTTGTGGTTCAGTGATGTGTGGAGTTTAGAGGTAAATTGGCATTTAGTGCTCAGGGATGGGTGGAGGTTAGCAGTCCGAGTTTGGTGTGGTTTAGGCCTGGTAAGAAGATTTTAGGGTTCAGGGCTGGGTGAAATTTATGGTTAGAAAGGGTTTTTAGGTTCAAGGATAGGTGAAGTTCAGGGGTCAGGGATGAGTATAATTTAGCTGTGGTGAGGGGTTTTTGTAGGTGGAAAGGTTGCATGGTTTTTAGGGTTGTGATTGAGTCAGGGATGGATGATGTTTTTGGGTGGTGAAGGGTCAGCAAGTTAGAAGCATCTGAATTGATTATTATATAATGTAAAAAATATAACTTTTAAGTAAAGTTCCCTGAAGTAAAGCTCTGACTAAATACCTCCTACAAAAATTATTCAGAATGAAGACATGCAACCACTGCATTTACCGCTTAAAAAATAAACATGCAAAAGCCAATTTTTTTTTAAAAAAAAGGCATTCTATTAAATGGTTTCTATGTAAAGGTAAATGTCATGCATCATTTAAGTTTCCGCAAATCAGTTTAAGTGAAATGGTTTCTCAGTAATGGTATTACCTCCTTTTTTGCTGTATCTTTTTGTTAAAGCAAAACCAAAGGGGATAATGGACGGAGTGTTGAACAATGCAAGCACTCACCTCCAGTCAACTGATCTGGGTTTAATCCATCATCATTCTTTAGCTCACTCCGCCACCCCAGTTCAGACATGGCCATATGCAAATCAGTCTGACCCTGTGCCTCATGGGAACAGTCCAGCCCGAACTGCCAAGCCATGTCTTCCCTGGACCGGAAACAAGCATCCTGGGACCGGTTTCGGGTTCATAACCGTCCTCAGCCAGGCTATCTTGAATCCAGTGGCAAAGTGAGCAAAGGACCCACGTCTGGGCATACCCTGCCAACTTAGGGCGAACAAAGCAAAACCAAAGGGGATGATGGACGGAGTGTTGAACAATGCAAGCACTCACCCCCAGTCAACTGATCTGGGTTTAATCCATCATCATTCTTTAGCTCACTCCGCCACCCCAGTTCAGAACATGGCCATATGCAAATCAGTCTGACCCTGTGCCTCATGGGAACAGTCCAGCCCGACCTGCCAAGCCATGTCCTCCCTGGACCGGAAACAAGCATCCTGGGACCGGTTTCAGGTTCATAACCGTCCTCAGCCAGGCTATCTTGAATCCAGTGGCAAAGTGAGCAATGGACCCACGTCTGGGCATACCTTGGCAAACAAAGCAAAACCAAAGGGGATGATGGACGGAGTGTTGAACAATGCAAGCACTCACCCCCAGTCAACTGATCTGGGTATCTTTTTGTTGGCCTTAGGACTCTGAGCACTTTACCACTGCTGACCACTGCTAAAGTGCATGTGCTTCTCCCCTAAACATGGTAACATTTGGTGTATTCACAATTGACATATTTACTTTACTTGTAAGTCCCTTGTGAAGTGGTATACCATATACCCAAGGCCTGTAATCTAAATGCTACTAGTGGGTCTGTTGCACTGGTTGTGCCACCCACACAAGTAGCCTTTCAAACCTGTTTCTGGCCTGCCATTGCAAGGCCTGTGTGTGCAGTTTACTGCCACTTTGACTTGGCATTTAAAACCCCTTGCCAAGCCTTAAACTCCCCTTTTATTACACATAATCCATCCCTAAGGTGGCCCTAGGTAGGCTGCAGGGCAGGGTGCTGTGTAACTAAAAGGCAGGACATGTACATTTAAGGTTTTCATGTCCTGGTAGTGACAGCTGAATTTGTTTTTCACTACTGTGAGGCCTACTCCTCTCATAGGCTAGCATTGGGAATTCCTTATAACACCTTTAAGCTGTAATTCCTGATTAGAAAGGGGTAGCTGCATCAGGTTTAATACATTTGGAATGGTAATGATAAATCCTCTTTATTCCCAAAGCTTGATTTAACATTACTGTTTTAGAAATATCACTTATAGAAAGTGAACATTTCTCTGCTATTACTCCTCTGTGTGCCTCGCAGCCTGTCTCCAGTACATGTCTGGGTGGGTGACAGCTACACGTTGTGCATTCCCTCTAGACAACCACTTCCACAGGAAGGGTAGGTGTGTCAGAAAACTCATATGCATTCATCTGCATTCTGATAGCTCTTCCTGGGCAGAAAGGGAGGTAGGAGCTGACACTTACACCTGAATAGGCAGTGTTCTGCTTCCCACAC
Source organism: Triturus cristatus (assembly GCF_964204655.1). Classification (NCBI taxonomy): domain Eukaryota; kingdom Metazoa; phylum Chordata; class Amphibia; order Caudata; family Salamandridae; genus Triturus; species Triturus cristatus. Next base: position 341,601,084 of record NC_140593.1, read on the forward strand.
AAAGGGCTGATTACCCCCCTCCTGATAGTCCAGAGCCAGAGCTAGGAAGAAAGGGCCTGTGTGCACTTCAAAGACCCTGCTTTGAAGTCACGCCCACTTCAAAGGCACAACTGGTTATACGAAGTGGGGCTCTGACCCTACCAAGACAGGACACTACTGGACCAGTGAAGAACTTTGCCAGGAGTAAAGACTTCTGTGCTACAGGGATTGCCACTCTTCTTGACTGCTGCTCTGGAAGAACTGCCTTTCTGCTTTGCTGTGCTGCCCTGCTGAGAAAAAGGACTATACCCATGTCATTTGAACCCAGAGTGACCCAAAGGGCTTTCTGGCTTGTCCCCTCGCGTTGTACAGTGGCTGTTCAACATGCAAATGGAACACCAAAAAAAGAGGCCTAAACTTAACAGACATGTCAAAGCCACACAGTACAATGTGTTACTTTAGTGCCTGCTCATCTGCTCTCATAATAAAACAAACTCAAGATGCTGCTGCCCCACCAAAAGATACTTTGAACTGATTCGTTCAGTTGACACTGAGGTAACCCCTTGTTTTGTCACCTCATTTTGGGCCCAGAGCGCAAGGTCTTTTCCCACTTCAGCTAGCACTGTAAGAGGTTCAGGTGTTAAATCAGACGCTCAGTGATTTACGACTTGCCAAGACTCCAGCGTAATTGCTGCCTGTACCTTTCAAAGACGCAAACCTACTCCTCACGCTCTGACGCTGGATGGCAAGAGAGAAGATATTTCTACCCTGTGAGGCTCTGGACTAGATTATTGTAACGCCCTGAAACTGTGTAAATAAGATATAACTACATTGTCTACAGGACATGTAAAATCAAGCTGCCGGCTTGCTATTTTAGACACATTGGTTTGCCATGTTCATCCTGGCACAACTGCACTGGCTTTCTATTTAGGCCAGATTATTTTTCTCTCTGCAAACCTGCACAGCTACTATCCCTCACACAACCTTAAAGCAGCTCAACTCGTCTGATTACAGCTCCAGCTATTCCCAGATCCTCAGCTGAGGGTTGTGTTTTGTCAGTTATGGATTACATAGTATTTGGGCATAAAATGGACATCTTCCCATCTCCTTTTCAGAAAATTATTTTTCTGTTCACTAACTGTCTTGCCTTACCGTAATTTGGGTTATTTAGTGCCAAGAGACCCATGGGTGTAAGAGTGTTTCATACGTCTATTTAACATGACATCACCGTTGTAATTTTCTTCAGGTCTTCAATTAGAGGCCGGACAAGCTAATGCCTCACCATTTTCTAGAGTGGCCAGCCACCATTGAAAGTTATTGTATGAGCTACACACCACACAGCTCAGAAATAGTGACAACCACTCACCGTGCTCCCGTGCTGGGCTTTCTGCAGCTCATGCAGTAACTCATATTGTTACATAGTTATTGTAAGCAATGTAGACAACGCAATTTCATTTAAAAGAGGCACACTGCTTTCTTCTGAATGTGCATGCATCCATGAGATAGTCCGAGATGTTGAAACTGTTGTCTTGGACCGCAATTCTAATAATGTTCAAATCGAGTTATGCCTAGGCTCATTGTTGTACATAGGTTATTTGCAAGACTTTACAATATCAGTTTCATCTTCTCTTGCAAACCATTTATGTTATGTACACCATTTCACGAAAATAGTTTATTTACTTTTGGTCATAGTTGCAGCATGATTATTAGGTCTGATCTAACCTAACTGCGGTATCCGTGTGGTGCTGTATTAATATGAGGGCACTAGCTATATGTACGGCTCCCAGTTTTCTGTTTTTACTGATTTTTACAGATAAATACAGACAGAAAACAATGTGTTTCTTGTCTGTATTTATTTTTAAAAGCGGAAAAATATGGAAAATTGTGCTTCTTTTTGGTGATTCTCCATGCTGTTTTTCGTAATTTCCAGGACAACAGCTGAGCAGATAGACAGCATGGGAAGGTAAAAACAGGTTGAGATTTCCCTAAATGTAGGCGTATGCTAACATATATTTGAGTTATAATGCTGATATTTCCTGTAGGTGTACTGTTTTACTACATTTGGCTGCTTAATTTGCTAAAACACGACAGGCAGCATAGTCTGAGTGCATGTTAATCAGTTAAATAAATGTGGAAATAAACCATTTTAAGACTCCATATATTCGCAAAACACAAAATAAATATGGATAAATACCAATAAGATGGGCTAAAAATAAATATGGATAACTACAGGCGGAAATGTTAAATAAATACCAAATAACCGGGAGCCCTAGCTATATGCCACAATGACATTTTCCTCAATATTAGTCTCCAATCCACTGTGTCGAAAGCTGAGGAGAAGTCGGTATTCCAGACATACAGTTGAGACTGGGAGAATGTATGATGATACCACGCATACCAAGAGAACGCGGTATTTTACATCGCGGTTGTGACAACGCAAGTCGTTACATCGACTTGCGTTGGAGGGCGCTGGATTTAGGAATAGTGTGAATTACTATTCCAACTCCAGTCTACGTACAGTAGGGAAGGTGTTGGAATAGTAATTCACACTATTCCTTAGCCTAGAGCGCCCTCCAGTGCAAGTCGACATAATGACTTGCGTTGTTAAAACCACGATGTAACCATTACGCGTTGTAATGGTTGCGTGGGAAAGGATGTTTCCCGACTGGGAGGACGGACCAAATGTGTTAGCCAGTATCAGGACAAGGCCATTTTCAATTGTGGCAAGTCATTGCTAAAATGTTTGATACCTTGGTTAACTGTAATTTTATTCGATCCATATGTACTTGTAGTTTAACAAAAATCAACATCCATTCTATGGAGGGTGCCCCAAGTTCATGGAACAGGTGCCAAATGACTACATATATTTTTCTTTCCAATGATTTCTTTACGCATTTGCATAACTAGTTCCCTCTGCAACTTTCAACAATTAACACTCATTGTAAGGAAAGCAGGGTATTAGTTGTGCAGGATGTGAGGCCAGCGCAAGTAACATAGGTCCACAATTACTCTCTCATTGGATCCAAACACACCTTAGTAGTGCTTTACTCCCTCAGGGTAGCGATGCAGGGGAGGTGGTGTTAGCTAGTGATCACCATTCGCTGCCACTCAATAATAACACTCAATATGTGATTGTCCAGTCTGTGCTTTTTGTTTGGATTAGGAAAAGTATATTTATTACACACACACAACTCAATACTATGCAGTTATTTTATAAATACATGCATAAGGTTGGTGGAAATGCCTTTGTTGACATTCTGAAATTACATTTGACCCCTAATGGGTCATGACACCTGAATATTTCAGTACCCCCTTCCTATACCAGATTGCACATTAGCATGCAGGAGGGTGTCACTCTACATAAAGCAGGAGTATTGGGTTTGTCAGGGTCACCACATTAAAAGACCAAGAATTACATGTTAAAAAAACATTTATCACTGACATCAATAACCATGTTTTACATACGTTCATTACTGTCAATTAAGCACTGTCATTTTCATCAAAATTACTGTCAGCAATATATTTATGAATAAAGCATTGTCAAACAACATAGCCTGTGTCTTTCTTAAACTACTTTAGGTCACAAAACATGCAGGCATAGGGCCAATCACGAGAGGGCCCTGCACTGCCAGACTGTAGAAGAAAAGTTTCAGCCTTGGGAATGCTTAAAACTGCTATGAAAATCCTGGGAGTCATGAATTTCTTGACCTTGCAAACTTGTAGTCCCTTTATAATAATCACTTCTGAGAGGTCACTGCAACTCTTGCATTGCCCCACAATCCTCCTTTGTTCCATTGGTTGCGCCCTGCCATCCTTGAGACCACCACCGAGCAAGAAACTGTAGGCAATGAAGTGGCTTTGGTGCATTACTTTTTGTTACCCTGGGCTGCGTCTTCTTTTGCCTTTTGATGGGGGTGCCCGGTCCAACTCGGTACACCCTGATGCCTTTCTGGTTGGGGCAGCAGGAAGAGCCCACTACTGCGCTGCCCAGCCACCCAGCTCTGTTGTCTGCTGGTGCAGGAGGCGCCTCTTGAATTATTCCTGCCCGCTCAATGTGGGCAGGGTGTTGTAGTTGTGCTGGCAGCCCCGCTCCCCAAAACATAGGCATTTGGAGTGAGGGTGAGTCCACTTCCATTCTGGGGGGGGCGCAATGATTCTCCTCATTCCTCTTCCCATGGCTCCAGGCACGCCCCCTCCTGGATTATAAATTATTAATGAAGCTTGCACTGATCCCTGGGAACTGGTCCACTGAGGGGTATTTTTGAATCTTGCAGCGGAGCCCCATGAACTGGGGTCTAATCCTATCCACTTGAATATCTTGGACCCCATTGGGCTGATTTCCTTCATCCTGGCTCACTTTGCCCCTGGTGCTAAAGCTGTTCAACAGGCCTCCTGGCCTCCAAAGTGGCACACTTTGCAGGGAGCAGGTTCCACTGGTTCCTTGCACCAGTTTTTCTTATTGGTTTGGTCTCTGGTGCTTCTCTTTCCTGCTGGGGCACAGAAATCCAGATCTTCCCCCAACTGGTTTGTTTGGCCATATAAGGGAGCCAGCCTCATTGGTCCTGGAGAGACCCACTGGTCCTGAGGTCCGCTATAGGCAGAGTGCTTAGTCCAGTAGGGCATCAGGGGGCTTGTCCTATCAGCAGTGCTAGTGTTGCTGGTGTCCACGGGTGCCAGGGCTTTAAGTGGTGGTGGAATGTTCTAGATGCCAGGCACCCTGGCCAGTCCTATGGTGTCATATCACCCCCTCCAACCCGTCCCAAAGCTTCTGCACAATCCAGGATGGCACCTTCAAGTGGTCTCTGTGCACATCTCCTCTGGGAGCCTCAGTTCCACGCCTTGCCATCAATGCTGGGGACTTCCCCACCAAAGCTTCAAAGGGGAGCCCCTCCTGTTTTGGCTCTAGATGTTTGGGCTTCCTCCTTTGTTCAATAGTTCTGGGCTGTCCCAACGCTGGTATAGTGTGCTAACTAATTATCAGATGTAGATTTTCTTCTCCACCCCTTCCTCCTCGAGCTGAGTAAAATACTGTTAATTGCTAGTTTTGTGTGGGGAGGTGTTAGATCTGGGGGTCTCTAGTTGGCAGGGTAGGTACCACTGTCCAAGTAGGGACCCTTGCTTCTAGTCAGGGAAAGGGGGATACACTGTTAAGATAACCCCTGCTCACCCTCTAGGTAGCTTGGCCTGAGCAGTCTAGGCTATCAAAGGCAATGTGTAAAGTATTTGTACCAACACTCACAGTAACACAGTGAAAACACCACAGATTTACTCCACACCAGTTTTAGAAAAATAATGTATCTTTACTAAAAACTTCACAAGACCAAATACTACAGACAAACCAACATATAATTCAAAAAGGTTACTTTAAAGATAGTTCAAGAGTTTGCAGAAAGTACTCCAGGATGTAAAAGTCAGTGTCTTGCACAATGCGACTCTCAATGCACAAAATGCGACACTTTCGTGCCCAACAGTACTTGTAGTTGCGATAAGGTTCCCAAAAGCTATAACAAGGAAGCTTTGCAAAGGCGATGCGATACTCCTGAGATCCTGGGGAGGCTTTGCAGCAGCCCTGCTTCATGCAGCAGAGGTGGATGCGCCGGCTCCGATCTGTAAGGGGAGGATGCGATGACTTTGGCCTTCGTTGCGTAGGTTTCTTAGGGGGAAGCTTCACGCACAGGTTCGATGCGACACTCTTCGATGTGGTGCGATGCGTGGCGCAGCGTTGCCTTCCGGCGCCGCAACTCTCGATGCGCCATGGAAGGGACTCTGCGTCGACGCACCCGATGTCTGGAGACTTTTCACGCACCGGCAGTGGTGCGGCTCGCAAACTGGTTCTGCGACAACCCTCGCAATGGCAGGAATCTTCACGCTTCGGGACGATGCTCGACGCACTCGGCGATGCGGGGACCCTGCGTGTTGCGATGGTGCCGCGATGAAATTTTCCTCGCACTCTCGTTCTTGCGACACGCAATCGGATGATGCGTTGGGTACCAGTCACTCTTGTTCACGCTTCTGCTTCCCAGCTCCCAACCACAGCAAAACGACCTCCTGAGGCCCCAAGACTGGGCAAGCACTCCAAGGCAGGTCAGAACTCTCTCAGCAGAGTTCCAGGGGAGCTGGTGGTGAAGTCCTTTTGTTCCTGGGACTTCTTAACAGGGAGCCAGCTCTTCTCAGGCCCTTGGAGATCAGAATCAAAAGAAGGGGACACAGCAAAGTCCTTCCCCTCTCCTTGGCAGCAAAGCAAAACAGCAAGCAGGCAGTCTTCTCCTCTTCAGTCCTTTTCAGCTTTCTCCTTGGCAGAGGTTTCTTCTTAGTTCCAAAGTGATCTAAAGTTTTAGGTGTCTGGGGTCCTCTTCTTATACCCCTCCAAGTCTTTGTCTCTCTTTGTTCCAGTGGGGGGATTCCCCTGCTCAAACCGGTTCCTGGGTGTGCTCTGCTCTGGAGCACCTGGTTCCTTTCAGAGTGAGGGGCAGGGTCGTTAGACGCTCAGCAGGAGGTGGAGCCTTCTTTGTGCCAGCAGAGGCAGAGTCCTCAGCCTGGCCAGCAGGGAGTGGGGCCAGCATTGTGTTTGTCAGGGGCAGCCCTATTCAAACCCAGGGACTACTCCTCCCACCCATCTAAAGCAGATCTCCCTATTCACCCTGCTGCTGACTCATCCAGGCTCCTGGAGCCACCTAGCCCATCACATGACAGCAGTCAGCCAACCAGCACACAGGCACACAGGAAGGTTAAACAGGAGAATAGCTACTTTCTAAAAAGTGCTATTCTCACACAGTGAATTTAAAAACCATCTTGCTAAAAAGATGTATAATTAAATTCTGAACACAGAGATACCAAACTTGGATTTCCTATCTTGCCCTTATGGGAAGATAGGCATGTAAACAGCCTTCCCCATTCTATCCTATGGGCAAGATAGCCTCTCAGCAGTGAAAAACGAAAATGGCTGTAATTCACTACCAGGGCATGTTACACACCTCAGTACATGCCCTACCTTTCAGATACACTGCACCCAGCCCAGGGGGGTACCTAGGGCCACCATAGGGATGCCTGACATGTACAGAAAGGGAAGGATAAGGCCTGGTCAGTGGGTGCACTGGCCAGGTCGACATGGCAGTCCTGGACTGCACATAGGCACTGCAAGCAGGCCTAAGACATCATTTTAGCGCTACTACTGTGGGTGACACAATCAGTGCTGCAGCCCACTAGTAGCATTTGAATCACCAGCCCTGGCACTCTCAGTGCACTTTACTAGGGGCTAACAGGTGAAACAAATATACCAATCATGGATAACCAATCAATATAACAATTTACCAAGGGAGCACTTGCACTTTGACACTGATCAGCAGTGGCAAAGTGCCCAAAGCATCTAAACCAGCAAAAACGAAATCCAGCACAGCATCAAAAATACAGGAGGTAGAGGCAAAAAGTCAGGGGTAACCACGCCAAAGATGCCAGGTCTAACACGTGTCCCCTCCAGCTGAAAGTGGGGAGAACTACCCACCCTCTTGGGAGTTCTCATCGCTAAGGCGGAAAAACCTGGATAGACCATCAGCGTTGGCGTGTTCTGTACCGGGGCGGTGTTCCACCGTAAAGTCCATCCCCGGTAGGGAAATGGACCACCTCAACAGCTTAGGATTCTCACCCCTCATCTGCATCAACCATCTGAGGGGCCTGTGGTCCGTCTGAACCCGGAAGTGAGTCCCAAACAAGTAGGGTCTCAGCTTCTTCAGCGCCCAGACCACAGCAAAAGCTTCCCTTTCAATCGCACTCCACCTCTGTTCCCTGGGAAGTAGCCTCCTACTAATGAAAGCTACAGGTTGGTCCAAGTCCTCATCATTTAGTTGTGAGAGCACCGCTCCCACTCCATGCTCAGAAGCGTCTGTCTGCACTATGAATTCCTTGGAGAAGTCAGGCGCCTTGAGTACAGGTGCTGTACACATGGCCTCCTTCAGGGCATCAAAAGCTTCTTGGCAGGCACTGGTCCAAATCACTTTCTTCGGTAACTTCTTGGAAGTTAGTTCTGTCAAGGGAGCAACAATGGTGCCATACCCCTTGACAAAACGGCGATAGTACCCGGTGAGTCCTAAGAAGGCTCTCACCGCTGTCTGGGTTTTGGGGGGTTCCCAAGCCCGGATGGTATCTATCTTGGCTTGTAGGGGCGCCACCTGGCCGCTTCCTACCTGGTGTCCCAAGTACACCACCGAACCCTGCCCTATCTGGCACTTACTGGCCTTGATAGTGAGGCCTGCACTATGCAGAGCCTTCAACACTGCGCAGAGGTGTTGCAAGTGTTCTTCCCAAGTGGAGCTGAACACAGCAATATCATCCAGATATGCGGCGCTGAATTGCTCCAGCCCGGACAGTACCTGGTTGACCAGTCTCTGGAATGTGGCAGGGGCGTTCTTCAACCCAAAGGGCATGACACGGAACTGGAAGTGCCCCTCTGGCGTTGAAAACGCAGACCTCTCCTTGGCCCCATCAGTTAAGGCAATCTGTCAGTACCCAGAAGTTAAATCAAACGTACTGAGGTAGTTGGCAGCTCCCAACTGATCCACGAGCTCATCAGCTCTGGGGATGGGGTGTGCGTCAGTCTTCGTGACAGCATTGAGCCCACGGTAGTCCACACAAAACCTACGTTCTGGAGTGGCACCTGGCGCAGCAGCTTTCGGTACAAGTACCACTGGGCTAGCCCTGGGGCTGCTGGAGGGCTCAATCACCCCTAGCTCCAACATCTTAGAAACCTCCTTCTTGATGCTGGCCCTGACCTTGTCAGCCACCCGGTAAAACTTCTGTTTCACAGGCATGCTATCTCCCGTGTCCACGTCATGGACACACCAGTTGGTGATACCGGGGGTCAGGGAGAACAGAGATGCAAACTGACCCAGCACATGGCGACAGTCCCTCTGCTGTTCTGGGGTCAGGGTGGGCGAGAGGACCACTCCATCCACTGACCCATCTTGCTCCTTAGCTTCCAGGAGGTCAGGAAGAGGATCGCTATCCTCCTCCATCCATGCATCTGTAGCAAGTAGCATTGTTATTTCAGACCTCTCAAAATGGGATTTGAGGCGGTTCACGTGTAGGACCCGCATGGGGTTCCTGGGAGATCGCAAGTTGACCAGATAGGTCACCTCACTCTTGCGCTCCACCACCTCATATGGCCCAGTCCACTTGTCTTGGAGCGCGCAAGGCTCCACTGGCGCCATCACCCATACCATCTGCCCAGGTTGAAATTCCATCAGAGTGGTATGCTGGTCATACCACCTCTTCATCTCATCCTGGCTGGCTTCCAGGTTCGCCTGAGCGAGGGCCCGGAAGCGCTGTGTCTGGTTGCGGATGGCCAGCACATAGCTGAATACATCCTGGGGGGTTTTCCCAGGGGATTTCTCCCACCCCTCCTTCACCAGACTGAGAGGTCCTCTAACAGGGTGCCCGTACAAAAGCTCAAAGGGACTGAACCCTAGAGACTTTTGTGGTACCTCCCTGTAGGCAAATAATAGGCATGGCAAAAAGACGTCCCACTTCCGTCTCATGGGCTCTGTCAGCCCCATGATCATGCCTTTCAGGGTCCGGTTGAACCTTTCAACCAACCCATTTCCTTGAGGGTGGTAAGGAGTGGTGAACTTATAAGTTACCCCACACTCCTCCCACAGAGACTTCATATACCTGGAGATGAAGTTGGTACCCCGGTCAGATACCACCTCTTTGGGGAAACCCACACGGGAAAAGATCCCCATCAACGCACGGCCCACCACCGGGGCTGTGGTTGTCCTGAGAGGGATAGCCTCCGGGTACCGGGTGGCATGATCCACCAGGACCAGGATGAACCTGTTGCCTAAGGCTGTCCTGGGGTCCAGTGGCCCCACAATATCTATTCCCACCCGCTCGAAAGGGGTGCTCACTACCGGAAAAGGCTGGAGAGGGCCTTTGCATTTTCCTCCAGCCTTGCCACTTGCCTGGCAAGTCTGGCATGATTTACAAAAGGAAGCGACGTCCGTCTTCATCCCGGGTCAGTAAAAGTGGGTGGCAAGCCTTTGTCGGGTCTTGTCCTGCCCGAGATGTCCTGCAAGCGGCACGTCGTGAGCCAGACCCAGTAGGAAGTCTCTGAACCCTGCGGGTACCACCAGGGTACGTGATCCACTGGGCTCAGCAAACCTAGGCTCACTATACAACAAATCATTCTCCCAGTAGAGAAAGAAGTTCTTCGGATCAGCACCTGCTGCCTGGTCTGCAGCCTGGTGCCGCAGACCTTCAAGAGTAGGGCATGTCTTCTGCGCACGGCAGAACTCCTCTCTGGAGGGACCACCCTCTTGCTGCCAATGGGTCAGCTCAGGTATGTCTCCCAGCTCAGCGACCTGTTCCCCTGTAGGCTCCAGGGCATCCCCCGTAGGTTCTGCTCCTTCCTGGACCGTGGGAACAGCGGGGGTGGACGTACCACGCCCCTTGCCCTTCCTCTTTCTGGCAGGGACCTGGGCCACTGTTTCAGGCTCCAGGTCTGCTTCACGACCCTGTCTGGCTGCCATGGACCGGGTGGTCACACAGACCCACTCAGGCAAACCCAACATCTCCAAATGAGCCTGGCGCTCCACCTCCTTCCATGGGGAACTCTCCAGGTCATTACCTAGCAGACAGTCTACCGGCATGGATGGACTCACAACAACTGTGAGAGGACCTGAGACCCCCCCCCCCCCCCACTCAAAGGGAACATGTGCTACCTTGCAAAGGCGCACAGAGTTGTCAGCTGACACTACTGGGTGAAGTACGTCTGGAATGATCAGCTCCTCAGGGACCCACTGACACCTGACCGTGGTCACACTGGCTCCAGTGTCCCTGAGATCCTCCACCCTCTTCCCATTGATGGTCACCCAGTGCCTGTACTTCTTAGTGTTATCAGGGACAGGGGTTTCCTGGACCATCTCTGTGTCTCCTAAAGAGACAAGGGACATAACTGCTAATCCCTCCAAATCGCTAGAAATTAAATCCCCACCAAAAGCTACACTAGCTATACCCGGTGTTGGAGCACCAGAGGGTGCCTGGGATTTCTTGGGACACACAGGAGCTTTGTGACCCAATTCCTGACAGTGATAACACCTAATGGGACCCTTGTTATCCGACCTGCCCTTAGGGGGCCAGGTTGGTTTGGGTTTTGACTTGGGGGGCTGGGACTGGTTACCCTGGGAACTGTTTTGGGGCCCTTGTGAGAACTCCTTTTGGTTACCCTTGTCCCCCCCACTCTTCTGCTGGGGACCCTGCCCACCTTTGGCAATGGTACCCACAATTCCTCTGTGGACCCTGGTACTGGTCCAGCGGTCCGCCTCCTTAGCAAGCTCAATGGGGTCCGTCAGCTTGCTGTCTAAAAGATGCTGGCGCAGCTCTGGAACACATAGACTACTCAAGTGCTCCCAGCTAATTAAATGTAACAACCCCTTATAATCAGTTACCTTGCTGCCCTTCATCCAACCTTCCAGTGCCCGCGAGTACAGATTCACACACTCCATCCAAGTCTCAGACTCTTTCTTCTTGGAGTTCCTAAACTGCAGTCTATACTGCTCTGGAGTAAGTCCATACCTGAGACATAAGGCCTCCTTCATATTGGGATAGGTCATGGTACCTGCTAATTCTAAGGGCTCTAGAGCACTCCTCCCAGAAGCCTCAAAATGTTTCCACAGGCCCGCCCCCCCAATGCTGTTCAGGCACACCATTCATTCTCAATGCTATTTCATACGATGTAAACCAGGCATAGATATCTTCACTCCTATTGTAATTCTGTACTAAATCTTTGGGGATATATACTTTACCCCCCTGCACTGGCTGTGCGCTGCCACCATTTGAACCGGACTCCACCTGCTTGGCCTTGATGTCCAGCTCCTTCATGCTCAACTCATGAGCCAACAGCAATTTTCTTTCCTCAAAAGCAAGGGCATTCTTTTTCTCCTCCTTTGCCATTTCCATTTTCATTTTTTCCATTTCATGGTCTCTCACCCTTTGATTCTCCTCCAACTCCTCTGGAGTGAGCCCCCTACTGGAATGGGAGCTGCCAGCCCTTGAGACTGTTCTGCCCACGGGCAGATCTTGGGGAACAAAACCATCCTCTTCATCTGCATCATCCTCCTCTTGGGCCTCCCACCAGGCCTTCAAGACTTTTTGGAGCTCATCCTTTCTAGCTCCACTTTTAAAAGGGCAACCACGGTCTTTGCAGAATCGCTTGAGCTCTACAACTCCGTACGAATACAAATCCGCAATGGAAAACTCCAATTCTGCCTTCTCACTTGTTGCCACCTGAGACATGATGCTCTTGAAGAGTTACTCAAAAATAGAATAAAAAAAATATAGTATGTGGTTGTCTATTGGTCTGCACTTAAACTAGTGATGTACACCAATTACTGTGGGTCAAGTACAAATCCAAGTTCAATCCCACCGCTGACCACCAATGTTAGATCTGGGGGTCTCTAATTGGCAGGGTAGGTACCACTGTCCAAGTAGGGACCCTTGCTTCTAGTCAGGGAAAGGGGGATACACTGTTAAGATAACCCCTGCTCACCCTCTAGGTAGCTTGGCCTGAGCAGTCTAGGCTATCAAAGGCAATGTGTAAAGTATTTGTACCAACACTCACAGTAACACAGTGAAAACACCACAGATTTACTCCACACCAGTTTTAGAAAAATAAGGTATCTTTACTAAAAACTTCACAAGACCAAATACTACAGACAAACCAACATACAATTCAAAAAGGTTACTTTAAAGATAGTTCAAGAGTTTGCAGAAAGTACTCCAGGATGTAAAAGTCAGTGTCTTGCACAATGCGACTCTCAATGCACAAAATGCGACACTTTCGTGCCCAACAGTACCTGTAGTTGCGATAAGGTTCCCAAAAGCTATAACAAGGAAGCTTTGCAAAGGCGATGCGATACTCCTGAGATCCTGGGGAGGCTTTGCAGCAGCCCTGCTTCACGCAGCAGAGGTGGATGCGCCGGCTCCGATCTGTAAGGGGAGGATGCGATGACTTTGGCCTTCGTTGCGTAGGTTTCTTAGGGGGAAGCTTCACGCACAGGTTCGATGCGACACTCTTCGATGTGGTGCGATGCGTGGCGCAGCGTTGCCTTCCGGCGCCGCAACTCTCGATGCGCCACGGAACGGGACTCTGCGTCGACGCACCCGATGTCTGGAGACTTTTCACGCACCGGCAGTGGTGCGGCTCGCAAACTGGTTCTGCGACAACCCTCGCAATGGCAGGAATCTTCACGCTTCGGGACGATGCTCGACGCACTCGGCGATGCGGGGACCCTGCGTGTTGCGATGGTGCCGCGATGAAATTTTCCTCGCACTCTCGTTCTTGCGACACGCAATCGGATGATGCGTTGGGTACCAGTCACTCTTGTTCACGCTTCTGCTTCCCAGCTCCCAACCACAGCAAAACGACCTCCTGAGGCCCCAAGACTGGGCAAGCACTCCAAGGCAGGTCAGAACTCTCTCAGCAGAGTTCCAGGGGAGCTGGTGGTGAAGTCCTTTTGTTCCTGGGACTTCTTAACAGGGAGCCAGCTCTTCTCAGGCCCTTGGAGATCAGAATCAAAAGAAGGGGACACAGCAAAGTCCTTCCCCTCTCCTTGGCAGCAAAGCAAAACAGCAAGCAGGCAGTCTTCTCCTCTTCAGTCCTTTTCAGCTTTCTCCTTGGCAGAGGTTTCTTCTTAGTTCCAAAGTGATCTAAAGTTTTAGGTGTCTGGGGTCCTCTTCTTATACCCCTCCAAGTCTTTGTCTCTCTTTGTTCCAGTGGGGGGATTCTCCTGCTCAAACCGGTTCCTGGGTGTGCTCTGCTCTGGAGCACCTGGTTCCTTTCAGAGTGAGGGGCAGGGTCGTTAGACGCTCAGCAGGAGGTGGAGCCTTCTTTGTGCCAGCAGAGGCAGAGTCATCAGCCTGGCCAGCAGGGGGTGGAGCCAGCATTGTGTTTGTCAGGGGCAGCCCTATTCAAACCCAGGGACTACTCCTCCCACCCATCTAAAGCAGATCTCCCTATTCACCCTGCTGCTGACTCATCCAGGCTCCTGGAGCCACCTAGCCCATCACATGACACCAGTCAGCCAACCAGCACACAGGCACACAGGAAGGTTAAACAGGAGAATAGCTACTTTCTAAAAAGTGCTATTCTCACACAGTGAATTTAAAAACCATCTTGCTAAAAAGATGTATAATTAAATTCTGAACACAGAGATACCAAACTTGGAGTTTCTATCTTGCCCTTATGGGAAGATAGGCATGTAAACAGCCTTCCCCATTCTATCCTATGGGCAAGATAGCCTCTCAGCAGTGAAAAACGAAAATGGCTGTAATTCACTACCAGGGCATGTTACACACCTCAGTACATGCCCTACCTTTCAGATACACTGCACCCAGCCCAGGGGGGTACCTAGGGCCACCATAGGGATGCCTGACATGTACAGAAAGGGAAGGATAAGGCCTGGTCAGTGGGTGCACTGGCCAGGTCGACATGGCAGTCCTGGACTGCACATAGGCACTGCAAGCAGGCCTAAGACATCATTTTAGCGCTACTCCTGTGGGTGGCACAATCAGTGCTGCAGCCCACTAGTAGCATTTGAATCACCAGCCCTGGCACTCTCAGTGCACTTTACTAGGGGCTAACAGGTGAAACAAATATACCAATCATGGATAACCAATCAATATAACAATTTACCAAGGGAGCACTTGCACTTTGACACTGATCAGCAGTGGCAAAGTGCCCAAAGCATCTAAACTAGCAAAAACGAAATCCAGCACAGCATCAAAAATACAGTAGGTAGAGGCAAAAAGTCAGGGGTAACCACGCCAAAGATGCCAGGTCTAACAGGAGGCCTCTGTTCCTCTGCTGGGGAGCATAGTAATTAGCTTGGCCCAGTAGAGTGACAAAAGACCTGGAACCTGTCCCTGAGCTGAGCCAGAGAAATATGACAATTCTGGACGACCCATAAGATGTCCATGTGGGTGCTTGGGACCTGCATATTCAAACTTATCTTACTGGACTTTGTAGCCCTAAGGAAAACGAAATTGCACTTTAAGGCAGATTTCCACCCATATGTATAATACAGTGACACGGCAGTTAAACCAGTAATCCCTATTGACCTTGCCTTGGAGTGTCCACCAATAATTTAAGGCCTACTTGAAGCCAACATCTAGCAATACAGAGTCTGCCCTTTGCACTAGGCTACCTGTGTGCAAATACCAGGTTGCACATGGCATGAACACGTGTGTTTAAATGTAACCAGCCCAGTGCCCCTTATCCTAGCTGTGTTGTAGTAGCTTTATCTTAAAAGGCGGACATTGGCGATAAACACATGCAGTCCAGTTACCATTTGGTTACCATGCGTGACACCAGTGTAGTGAGCCTCAGCCATAGTAAAAAGTCCAAAAACTGGGAGTTAAAAGAGCGAGAAATCTGGGCAGGTTAAATGTGTGGAATCCATTTCGCTAGAGACACTGCTGGCAGCTGAAACTACCGGGAAGACTTTGCTAGGACCTTAGATTTCTTTGAAATTGGTCACTTTCAAGTTTATGTACAATAACATTTTCAAATCTACATAAATTGGATATTATCACAAGTGTAAAGCTCTGCACTGCTAATCTCATAAAAAATAAGTATATATTGCAGGAGAATCAGCATAAGGGTTTGGCTTTTAAAACATAACATTGCATAACCTGCATAAACCTTCTTTCCCTTTTTTAATCATTAAACTGGAGTAAGCACCAGGGAGCAGAGATTTGTAATCAGTTGTATAGTATATTCATTTTCTTATTTTCTCTACCACCATCTATCAAATTTGCCTTAAAGTCCTTCAAAACTTTGGTTACATTATGAGGATATGTGTACAACCATACCTTGATACTAGTTTTAGAGTATTTAAGTTCTTTCTCAGAATTTATTTTAAGGTGTGGCAAAATACATGATAAGCAACAATAAATTGTACAAATAATTTAGAATGTGAATAACCATAAAGAGGCTGGAATATGTAACAGCTAGGTAAACATCCTGCTTTCATCTGGTCGTGTTACAAAAATCAAGGCCACCCTAGGGTCACCCTCTCTATAGAGTGTAGTAGAATTGACATAAGCAGAACTTAATTCCAGCAGTATCTGTGCTGTGTCCTGTTTCATTGAAACAATGTCTAATGTTCACTTTGTTGCCCTAAACCTTCAGTACTCCACAAAACTATTTCAAGAATTCTGGGGCGACTGGGGCGTAGCTATCATCACTGCAGCAGGTGCGGTGCCACCAAGACTCAAGGTCTTGAGGAGCCTACTGCTTCCCAATTGTGACTATTTTTAATACTAAACAAATGGAACTGGGACCCATGACCCTGGCACTCTTGCTTTGTCAGTGGAGGGTTATAAAGCTCTTCTCTTTATAGTTAGGATTGATCATATAGTATTCATCCAGGGATCCGGTCATCCTTCTTCAATGCTCAGCCCTGCCTGAGTTCACATGATTTTCTACATCAGTTTTGCCTGAATTTCTACCATGCTTTTCCTACTAGAATATCAATCACAAATGAAAGGCAACTTATTAACCAAAAATAATATCACTTCTGCCAGGCATTTTATCTTTTGTAATTCAATTATACAGCTATCTTCGAGTTTTAATATATCCCACGTTCAAGTTATCATGTGCTTCTTCAGACCATAGGAGAGGGGTAAGGGAGCATATATTTTATTCTAGAACTATAAAATATCTCTCAATTGAATGAGTGTGAGTTCTGTGTTGCAGAGTTTGATCTGACCGAGTTCCAGGCTCATAAATATGGAGGGAAACAGTATTATTTAGGGATTTGCCTGGGTTAGGGTCTTCCTGTATTGTTTGTGAATGATACTGCCACTTATCCATCTTTTTGTTCTCATTGCCTAGTACTAAATTTCGCTTGATCACAAGTGGCAGGAGAAAAGAGTGTGTTAATGGAATACAACTATACAAATGCACTTTTCCTGTTGCCCACCAGACTATGTACATTTACACAGATATTGCCTAAGTTGGGTGAAATTCTTTGCCAGAAACCCTCTTGTTTTAAAATTACTCACTAGCAGGATGGATTGGAGGAGTACGGGGATCTACATTTGGACAAACTACTATAGTTGATTGGAATGGATATTCCAAAGGGTTCGTTTTGGCTCCTTTAAATCACATTCTGAGCACATTTTAACCCCACTTCTGGCATATTTCAGTGCTTCCAGAAAGTGCCTCCACTTATTTTGGCACAGTCAGAATTTGCATGTAGGGTGAGCAAGCATCGGTCCTAGGACCTCATTTATAGTTTGGCGGACAGGGTACTGACAATGGTTTTCATTACGTTTGAACGCCAACCAATGCCTCCAGAAAATACCCTTTCAATCTTGTGGGGTTAATTCAAACAAATTATATTCAAGAGCATCTCGTTAAACCAGCCTTAGCCTGGATGAAGAAATCGATGGACTCTGAGAAGTGCTGGTATGTGATGCTCTCCCAAAAAGAAACCGTAGAGTTCTGCACTTGCATTGTCCACTATGTCCCCGAAATAGTGCCCATCCTCCTGTTTTCAGCACTCTCGTTCTATCGTTCCCATACAACCAGTCCAAGAAGCAACACTACAATAAGGTATCCTCAAATTCTACAATAAGACTGAGCCCTAGCAGTGCAGTGAGTAATGTTCTTTCACATGTCAGTACAGTATGGTAAGGGAAGGATTATGGAGTACGGGAAGAGTTCACGGTATGAGGTAGTTCCTCCTGGCAGAGATGCTTCGATCCACTAAAGCAGTTTATCATAGTTGAGGTCGATCTGTGTGTGCATCGTGGTGCCACAGTAAATATTTACAACCATTGAAGGTTGTGAATGTGTACATGGTTCAATTAGTTTTCTTGCTGACAAGGGTCTTAAATATTGGGTCAGTGAGGCTGCGATTATCACGTGTTTTTACACTCCCGACCAGGGGCCGCTTTCGAAACTTGCAGTTGTCTCCAGGATACATTTCCACCTGCTTCATTCAAGGAACTGCAGCAGGATTTTAATATCGTGTTGTATTTCCTCTTGGGACCTCCATTCCAGTTAATGCACATGTATCCTCTAAAATATCAATTATTTTAGGGAGAAGTTTGTCAGGGATGCATGTCTTATTAGCTTTATTCACTCTACCACATTCTTAAAAGGCAAGGCAACTATCAGAGTGAAATGAAACCTTTCTTTTTCCGAAAATATTTTTGGATTTCCACTTATCACAAGTTATATCCCTTTCATCATTACATCCCTCTCTTAAACCCCTCAAAAGAGTAGTAAAGACTGCACAAAATAGATCAGAAGTGGTATCTCAGATACAACATTAACTACATTTTCTGGTTTGGAGCGTCACAAACTAATTAGAGTTGCTAATGAATTATGCGTAATTTGGCCAGTATAATTATTTTTTCCTTTTTTTGAATAAGAGTGACTAATTATCCAGGTCCTGATGAATGCCCCAGAACCCCATTTGTGGTCATCTAAGGGCAGAAACATGTTGACAATCAATACGGGTTATATCTATGGTAAAATCTCTCATTTTAGCCCTGTCCCAGATGACCATTGAATAAAGTGTATCTAACCCTCTGGAGATAGCTTTATTTATATTTTCTTTGCACTCTGCTCCTCGCTGACCCTTTACCATCGCTCATTTTCAAAACACCTCAGCTCCTCCCCATTGGATTGTAGTTGAGGAATACAGGATCTGGCAGATTCTTGATTATCCTCCTGCCTCCCTTCATAACGGTATCATCCTTGTTGGGTCCACAGTGTGGGTTCTTGCCACAGTAGGGGTGCGGAAAAGAACAGTGCCTTCTGTTGATCTGCTACATCATTTTCTTGGAAGTTGCACAGATCTATGAGCGAAGTGCTAGTGAGACGTCAAGGCTGAAAAAAGTTCCTGCCTGGTTCTGTGGAAGAAAGATAACATAAGGATTACGTGTGAGACTTTCTATCCATCAGAACAAACATTACTAAATTATATTTGGCTCTACTTCGCATTATCCCCCCTCATTACACCATTTCCCTTTTAGGTCTAGAGGTAATTTGGCCTTCCAGGTACAGTGTGGCAGGAGAACCTAACTATTACAATCCTTATAAAGTAGAAATTACAGTTCCTAAAAAATAACCTCATAAGTGCTGCAGTCCATCAGTCAATCTTGCTTTCCATATCCATTCCTGTTTACCAACATGCCATTCCATTCATCACCCTTAACCAAGCTTTAGAGACAGTCATTGTCCAGGTATCTCTAGCATGAAGAGGATCCACTACATGTACTTTCCCCATGCGCCTGCCATTGGTGTTCCCACTGGTGAGTGATGCTCTAGAAACATCAGAACACGTCCTTGTCTTTGGCATAGTGAGTGTATCAAAGGAACCTCAGACGGCTTATTGACACATGCACATCAAACAGAAAAAAAACATCCAATCAAGCATCATCAAACATGGTTTCATCCTTCTTAGCCAGACAAGCGTCTCTTTTTCTTCTTCATTTTAGAGAACAATTGTGTCTCCTCTTTGGGACTGAGTGATTTTAACTTAACTCCAGGAGACAACTCCATGGATAGTTTGTGTAATTTGCCTAGCTCCCAAAGAAACTCTTCTGTTCTCATCTTCTTTCCTCTGATAATTTTGATGAGCGGTTAGCTTATTCTTCTTCTACATTATGTGCTTCTATATCATTGAGTTATAGAGAACAGAGTCTCCTGCTTGAAAGCGCACAAGCAGTATAATGCGTTGCTTTGGAGGCTGATGTTAATCTGTTCCTTCCAGCTTTGGACAGTTTTGCGATTGCTGAGCTGTCTTTTAGTTCTCCTCCAAGCAACAGCGCTAGAAAGCTGTGATCTCTTCCTTTCATTTACCCTCGCCTTTTGGCACACCTCTGACCCTGGTGCAAATCACAAGTCTGAATTCAGTGCCTCATTTGTAGGTATCACCTCTTTAAATGTGTTGCATGCGCATGCATTCTAAATATAATTCAGAACGTGCTCACAGGTCTCTAACGCTTCCACCCAACAGTTTAAAATCCATTACTCATTTCTCAAGTACAGATTTTTTTTCTTCTCTAATGCTAGAAGCTGTTTGAATAAAACTTTGAATTTTTTCTTCACCTTTTTCAAACAGTCGGATGTTTGTGTTCAGCTCTGGCTTCTGAGAGTTGTTTCAGCTACGCATGTTTTGGCTTATACTTTCGAGCACGGATAAAAGGTTTTTGAGCACTAGGAAATGGCCTCTGGAGCTTATACCAAATATTCCCTTTGGCAGCATGTCCCTTAAGCCATAACTGCGTAGGGGTCTGGCCTGGCTCCAGGATTCTGCACGCGGGTGTTGCAGGAGTGAGGGAAGGTATGCTGCTGGGCCATAAAGATGCAAGTTGGAGTAGTGCCAGGCTGGGGGGGTGGGGGATGCGGTCTGTTGTACGTATTCGGATTCTGTTGGCTATCCAAATCTAGACCGGTATATGAAGAAGTTGCATAACTTTGGTTACTCGGGCTCTGAGGAAGACTGAGGTCCTTTGTATATTCCTTAACTTTGAATTGGGGCGACTACCAGGTTGGTGCTTGTGCGCCTCCTTCCTGTCGGCAAAACACCGGGCGTACAGCTAGTTCAAGACCTTTGCCTATGATTTTTTTATTATTATTTATTTAACCCAATTGCACGATGCAATGCTTATTTACTTGTAATGTAGTTTTTGCATAGCGCCACATAGAACAGTAATGCGCAGACGTTACTGAGGACAGCGGTGGTGGGCGCTGCTTTTTACTCAGTATCAACTGGCAAACAACATTCCGTAGGAGAAATGTCGATGCATTCTAAGCAATGTGCACGCGCCCCTCTCCTCCATTCGGACTTACGAATATGCAGTCACACCCAATAATGGACAGGCCGACTAATGAACATTGCGTCTCGGAAAGGAACGCATTTTCTCTTGTTCAAAGCAACATCACAGAAGTCAAGTAAACAGCACAAATTGAACGGAAAACACAAGATTGCAAGCACACGTAGTGCACTAAGCAAATATGTGAAGAATGCACATTCAGATTGGACAAAGCTGTACTCGGTGGTACATTACTTACTCAGTCATTATCAGTCACTTAATATAACGTTTTCAATAGGAGCACAGCCTGTAACATAAAACAAGCATTTACAATGCAATGGTCTCGGCATTGGTAAAGTTAGAGCTATTGGCATTGCTCATGACATTATTTTTGTTTATGTTTTTGTTTTTAAAACATTTCAAGAAACGGTATTGTTATTTACAATGTCAATAGCTTAATCACTCTCCAATGCGAAACCTAGTGCATTTGCACCCACACACAGATTAAGCTATTGACATTGTAAATAACAATGCCGTTTCTTTACATGTTTTAAAAACATAAACAAAAATAATGTCATGAGCAATTCCAATAGCTCTAACTTTAACAATGCCGAGACCGTTGCATTGTAACTGCTTGTTTATCCATGTCACTGGAGTGAGTGTCTACTGCCCCATTCATTTCACTTTCTGCTTCTGTGTGCAAACCCAGATCCTAGTGCTACGGGGAAGGAGCCTGCCAATCCTGCAGGAGGTTTGACTGTACAGGGAGTAGCAGAAGTAGGTTGCCCTGGGTGGAGTATGAGTCTGCCACAAGAAGGAAAATTGTGGAGAGTGATCCATCTACATGTTCTGAGAATTGTGGGCACTGTCTCTTCATTGTAGCAGTTTCATATGGGAATCACGAACAGCAGTAATTGAGTCTGTAGACAAGAGCCTTGCCCAAGGCAGACTGCCACCGAACCCAAGATTTGTGCTAGAGGCAGACCGTGCCACCACCCAGAAACTATGTCCAAGACGGACTGTACTGCCACCATGAAGAACTGTGTCCAAGGTGGATTGTGCACTGTGAGCAAGGACTAGGCCCCAGGTGAACCCTGCAGCTGGAAACAAAGACCCTGCCACAACTGTGCTCATACTGCTGTGATCCCTGACTCTTGGCAGCCCATCTGCTGCACCTCACCTGAGACTCAGAAGAGAGTTCACTGCTCGCTGGAGACGGATGCATCATCTAGTGTCCATGCCTGTCTGTCAGAGACTGGCCCCTGTTCTTGTTCTAATACTTCCCTCCACTGGATCACAGGCTTTAACTTTAGTCTGCACGTCTTCTCCAAAAAGCAGGAACGAAGAGTTGTGTATTGCCAGGAAAGAACTCCGATGTTCGTGCTGTGGTGACACTGCTGAAAGGGGACTTTTGAATAACAGATCGACATACGGATTTAAAAGGTAACCTGCACGGTAGCCTTGACACATGGCCAATTCAAATTCGAAACCCCTCGAGGAGACAAGGCTGGAATTACCAAAGGAGAGAGGGAGGAAGGAAGGCTGAGAGGGAGGGGGCACCCAGGAAAAGGGGTGAGGTGGGGCAGAATCTATGGCACAGTAGATCTGGTACTGGTGTGTTATTTGTATCCACTAAATTGTTATGAGAGTATTACATTTTAAATGTGTAGTAATTTTCTTTTACTAAAGTAAAACACCAGATTGGACAATCAGTTATTGTGCAGCTGGGCAATTGTTGAGTTCTGAGCTTGCATCCCACCACAATACCCATCTCAGAATGGATAGTCAAGCGCTGAAGCGATTGTACTAGGCCTAGTTCTTCAGACTCATGGTGGATAGACCCCAAGTTATCCGAGGCAAATTATCCCAGCCTCCACAACTGACACCCAGTAACCCCTGGTTGCCTGTGGCCCTCCCGAATGGGATTCTCTCTATAGGCCTGGTGGGGGCAACAGACAAAACCAGTTTGACCATTAGCAAACACTTTGCCTAACAAAAAGCAATCGCTATTGGCTTTGCCAAGGTTTGTTTAAATTTGCCTCACAGAAAATATCAGGATCCTGATGAGGAAACTGACAAAAATACAGCAAGAAGGCAGTCTGATCGTGGAACACACTACCAGGCTTGTATCTCCCAAACTGGCAAGCTATATAAAGTGAAAATATATGATGGCTGAAATGCTCAATTTAATGGTATTCACTATACCTTACTCTCCGACGCATTCCAGACCACGGTTTTTGCTTATTGTGCCACTGTTGATAGGGATTAGGTCTAAGCAAACCAGCCTTCGTTCTGCTCCAATCTGAACTGTCCAGCAACAACTGCCGGACCACAACCCCTCTGAATGGAAACACAAGCAACCACAGGTCAGCTGTAGCAAAGCTGGGCCTCGCCAGTGTTTTTCCCATGATTGAAGCACATCAAGGCTCATTAACACCCACCTATGTATTGGTAAGCAGGGGACAGTAAGAGGCATGCATGTGGATCGGTGAGATCAGACCCTTTAATAACAGCCCATGGACCGAAGCATGTTAGGGGCTATGCGATTCCTGTCAATGAAACGGAGGACAAGGGAAGCCGCATGATGGCTGCCACTGGACAGAGTACCGCGAACACTGTATAATACCGCGTGTGGACCAGGGGGCAGGACGAAAGACTGCCTATAGACAGAAGCACAGCATATTATGCAGTATTCAGCCATGAGCCACAAAGCAGGGGGTCTGCAATGCCTGCCCTCTGCTATTTTATCTGCCCAGGGACACGAACACGGTAGGGACCCTGCCATTACATGTGCTAGGACTAGAAGAAAGATGATGCCCTGCACCACCTGTCTTTGGACTGATTAGCAGGGAACCCATTACAGCAGGGAATCCAGCACAGCGAGGTCTTACCTGCCACTGGCTCTGCTGACAGCAGCATGGAGGGACGCAGAGGAGACCCTTCCCCAGCCAAGAAAGGCAGAGCGAAGACTGCAGTGTAGGAGCCTCACGGCAGCCGGGCCCTCACCAGCTGCCCATCGCAGGAATTAACCCCTCTCCAGGACAAGCTCTTTGGTGAGCAGATCTGGATTATCAGCTCGAGTGTGGAAGTATCTAAAACTGTAGCCTGAAGGCACAAGAGACAGGAAGAGCCGAATACCAAATAATGCAAAAACACGTTGCAGCACCGAGACCCACGTAAAGGGATGCAGCAGTACCCAGTCCCACATTCCATAGGATCCATAGGCCTGTCAGAGCACGTCCAGTCCCACAGAATCGGGTCTTTGGCCTCCTCGAACGCTGTGACACGCCCGGGCAGAAGAACTGATGCATAAGATTGTATAACAACCGCATCCCAAACCCACAAACCACACCAAAAAGCACGAATGCCTTTAAGTCAACCTCACAAATAGGTGTGAAGTCCTAAACTCAAGTCATGTACAGCTCCTCCAACTCATGGTTTAAGGACAACACGTTTGTATCCCAGCCTCACAAACTACAGCGACAGTATGAGGTGTGTGTCGCACAAACCTTAACCACATCAACTGTAAAGTATTTCTATTCCACCAACCTGACGCCATGCTCAGTGCTTGAATGGGAAAATAGAAGTGCAGGTACTCGGTATCAGAGTACCTGCTTGTTTCTGAGAAGTGCCATTACTCTCCCTCAAAATAAAAAAATGCCGGTACTCCGTACCGGACAGTACCGCACCATTTAAAGCACTGGCCCATGCTACAAGTGCAGCACACCCCGCAACCAATTAAAGAACCGTGTTTAGTACACTCCAAATGCATGAACATTTCAATCCATAATCCGCCGCTTATCGCCTCAGGACAACAGGTCCGTACTTCATCCTGACTAAAAACTGATCATGCCACACAAACAATTAAGGATCGTCACGACCCACGGGCACCATCCTCCACCAGAGTACAGCATAACTGCCAGTCAGCGGCCACGCCGCATACAGAATGAATATCGTGCATTCTTAACAGGGACCGCACTTTGGCCCTGTGCGCCTGCACACACTAACCTTGCCAAGTAGGTATGACAGCAGCCTGCACAGCGTGGGGCATTGCAAGAGGCAGTCCAATGCCGCAGCTGCTCCCGCCGCCGCTCCTTGGCTTGCGCCGCCGCCCCCTCCGCCATCTTGTGCCTGGCACAGCCCCGCCCCTCCCCCTGCTAGATCTTTTCCGTCTTTTTTCTCCAACTGACCGGGCAGGCGCGATGGCATTAACACACAAGTGGGAAATACACACATAACCAAGTGTAAGAGGAGTGGCGCAGCGGCCAGGACAGGGTAAGGAGAGGTGAGGAGACCAGAGCAGCAGCCGGACGAAGGGGGAGCGGACGAGCACACGACCGCCTTTCTCCGAGGCACAGCAGAAAATGCCTCGGAGAAAGGGAGTGTCCTTTTCGGATTGGGGGGCGTGTTTTGCTGTTGTCTCCTCCCTGAGACTTCTCGCAAAAAACACGCCCCCCGATCCGAAAAGGACGGGGCTTCAACGGAGTGACTGGACCTCTTCTCCAGTGGCTGGCCAGCATTTAAGAGGCCAGCCAATGGAGAACAGGAGAGAAGAGGGGCGGGTGCAAGCCCCTCTTCTCAAAGTCACTCAAACTCATTAAATCTCGGAGCGAGACTGCGCAAGCGCAGCCTTTCGCAGCCGAGACCTAAAAAACACAGAACTCCTGAAATATTTCAATGAAGGTGTTTTATGAAACTCAAGTCATCCTGAAGGTCATCACCGCTACACCGCAGCGCTCGACTTGACACCATGCCTTATGTACGACGAATTAACGTATTTGTGTGGTTCAGTGATGTTTCTTTTTAGTTAAAGCACCGTAAATAACATAGCTCCCTAAGGGATGCCTTTCGGTATTCCTGCAACTGACTTGTCCTCTTGTAGCATTGTAGTTTGCACGGCTGGTACCCTTAACTTGCGTGAAAAGTTGTTGTTTTTTATTGGTTTTCATGAACATATAACACATTTTAATCCATGTACTGCGTGATGAGTAGTTTGTGTCATTTTGGTGGACTTGAAATGACAAGCCTTTTACTAGTCAAATCAGTTTTCCTCATTCTGTCTCAAAAGGATGAAAAGCTGGGATACCCCGTGGGGGATTCAGTCCTGTTATGCAACTTGTAGATTATTGCAGTTGACATGATAAAATATCGAAACCTATACACACATCTATATCTTATGCTTTGAGCAGTCTTTATTTAACACAATGGCAGGATGCAATTTCTATTGAAGTTTTGAAATATTTCACAACACACAGAAGTTAAAACCGACCGCCACTGTCTGTATCCCCGGTGTATTTAGTTTTTCTTGGGGGGCAGATTCCTTCTTAAACGGATTTATTCCTGTCTCCTAATTACCTTGCGATGGGGTCTCTAAGTCTCGTGTTTGTGGCATTGTTGCTGATAGCCTGCAGTTTTTCTATGCAAGAAAGTGGGACCTGATCACAGCAGTGCTCATCCCTCCTGACGTCACACCTAGCCTCAGATACGTTTAGTAGCACAAGGCGTTGCTCGCTTTGAAGCAAGTAAATCGATGCGAAAGAATGAAGGGCATAGATTCATGAAGAGTGTTAGAAAATTGAGATTTGTCCAGCTGTGGACTAGCCTTGTGCAAGCCTTGGGTCCCTTGGATTGGTCAGACCAACTAGCCTTTCCACCGGTGCTGGTAGGGACACTCCAGTCCAACTATCAAGTATAACAGAGCTGCAGCTCATTCCTTGGGGCTGTTTTCCCCGCCTGACAATTCCACCAAAAGTATCAGACTTTCTGAAGATAGTCAAGAGTTTTCGCCTATCATCAGATGCAGCCCTCACAAACCTGTAAACCTGTGGAGCCTTTTCATGGCTCCCAGGGTATGGGCCATAATTGGGGAGGGGTCACCAACAGAAGGAGCAGTTCTGCTTCTAGCCCGGTGTTGCTGCCGCCAAGTTGCTTTACTTTTCTCTCCATCAACCAGTTGGTGTCACTAGGGAGGCAAAGGCAGTGCTGTCTACCACTTTGGCACTCTGTTATATTGCACTCTGTTATGTTGGACCCACAGGCCCTTCCAATTGTTTAACAAGGTTAATCCCTTTCCGTTTAGGATGCCCCGCCTCACGGTTCTTCAGTTTTTGCTCAGTGCTCTTCATACCTCTGTTTTCTATCAAGAAGAGGTGAGGTTTCTTGCCAAAGAAGAGATGGAAATAGTACTTAAGGGCCCTGGATCACTATTCCAGGTACTTCGGTCCCAAAGAAGAACAGGGATATGAGACTGATTTTGAGCCTTAGAATCTTGAACTCATTCCTCAAGAATGAGAAGTTCTGAGTGATGACAGTCACTTCGTTTCTGTCAGCCTGGATCTGTGTCTGCTGTGGAGTGAGGGGCTGGCCACTTCCAATTCACCGTCCGACTTTTCAGCCTGATGTTGACTCCTCGGGTCTTAACACAGATCATGTCGGGGGTGGCAGCCCATTTTCGCAGTTTATAGTACACAATAAAAGCAACTGAATAAAATGACACAACACACAAGAATTGTAGAATATAGGATTGATATTGGTAAAATGCTGTTTAGAGTATTGCTTTGTAAAAACATAGACCTCAAGAAATGTTAACATCTAGTTGGACAAGTTGCCAAGATTTCAACCAAATGCACCTACTGCCAGTATGACATTTACCTTTCAAAAGGTAGGGGTGGGGTGTGTATGTATCTCTGTGTATGTGTGTTTGTTTCAGAAACCCCAATACACCAAGTGGTGCTCAATGGTGAGATATCACTGTTGCTTATTTAGCAACACATTCTCCCTGATTAGAAAGCACCTCTATTCGGTAAAAAGATGCAGGACACACCTAGGCAAATTAATTATTTACCATAAGTAATACTTTTAATAGCGGATAATCTATGTAACTATAGGTTCCAGCCTTGTGAATCCCCCCAATAGCTCCTGCATGCTGGCAGATGCCACAATAGCCGCCAGTCATGTCTCCAGCCCGCCTGGACATGACGACACAGAGCTGTATGTAGGTGTCACCCCTGCGTGCTCATTTTAGTTTATTTAGTGGTCTATTAAGTGCACTCAGACGTGGACCATGACTGGCAGATTGACACCATTGACAGTGTGAAAAATATATCCTGGAACCTTACTTACGCTTAAGAGTCCCTTCCACAGAAAGTGGATGAGGGTGGACAGTTAGGAATCTACAGTTGGATAGAGTATCCATAAGAAAGCAAGTTTCTACTTCCGAAGGATATTTCTAACTGCAGATTTTCCCCCTTACAAATCGATATCAAAGCTATGTACCCTCTAAGGAGGTGGGTTTTGAGAAGTGGACTTTACTCCAGGAAGTCCTGCAGGGCAGAGCATTCAAAAAAACTATCTTTGCAGGCCTGAGAATCGCTTAAGTAGTGCCTGTATGATGGGTGCCCACATAGAATGAGGTTAAGTAACCTTATTACCTTTAATGCTGAGACAGTAGCTCTTGTGTGGATTTCTGGGATCAGAGCCTGAATGCCATGAGCTCTCTGCTGTGGTGAGAACGCCCTTATGACAACTGTATCCAGAACAGCCCAATAAAGGGCAGCTTCAGAGAAGGGTGAAAGTGGGACTTGGGAAGACAGGTGGATAATCCCACAGTAGACTGTAATGACACTGTTGCCTGAAGGTACTGCAGGAGCAGCTGAGGCAAGCCCACCTTCTAAAGCTCTTCTTTGAGGTATGGCAATACATGGAACACTCTTGTACGCTACCCATCATCTCACCTATTTTTCAGTCACACTTGGCCTTCTAGTTTTGAGCACCTGGTTTAGAAATACTTCCTTTGGCCTTTTGGTTGAATCACAAGTTACAGGGTTCAATTCTATCAATTTATTGTATGCCTTTATCTTTCTATATCGGTATTTCTATGGCTCGGTGCAACAACTCCAAACATGCATTGGTAAATGTATTAGGTTTTGCCTATGTGATTAATAATAAGCTGTTTTTTGTTGTAAGTTGTAGCTTGGTGCGCAGCTGTGCAATATAACTTACTGCAACTCCGTTAACGTGTTATGACCGGTGCATCTGCACCTGGTGCTTACTTTTGTGCAGGGCGCCTTGTTAATAACTATTGGTTTAAAAGCACCAATCTTCCCTGTGCATCCAGCAGTTTTCCGGCAATAATGAAAAGGTTAAGATAACTCTGGTTATTAATGTTCCTACTGGGGAAAAATCTGAATTTTGTCTAGTGGCAGTTTTGACTCCTCCTAAAGTAATGCAGAGGGTTAATGTGCCTGCTGCTAAGAGTGTGTACCATGCAGATCACAGAACTGAGTGTGAGTGAACCATGAGTAGCACTATAAAAAATGAAATGTGAGTCAGAGAGGGGCTATGGAGAGATGAGGGAATTCATGGAGAAGGGGATGGTGCCGGGGAACCAGGTTCGAATCCTACCGCCAGTTCAACATCTTGCAATCCTGGACACATAATTAATCTCCATGCACTTAACAACAATGAATGTGTGCATGTGTAATGTAACTAGTGCTCATGTAAGGGTCTCTAATACCTTTGTTTCGAGTTTGTGCTACATTAAAACTGCAAAACATACTGTCTCGATTCGACCCAAACACGATTGTTGCTGTGTAATAATCGACAAACACTTCAAACAGAATAGCACTTCGAACTGTATATTGTTTATTGTTGAAGGCAAAGAAAATACGAGTTTGTTCTTTCAAAACAAGAAGCACTGGTGGCAGAATCTTTTTGAAGTGACCACAAATATGAGTAGTTTAGAGCACAATAAGAGCCGTAGTTAAAATAGTTTTAGCAGAAAGGCCTGGGATGGGGGTTTCTTTCGTTAAAAGGGGTGTGTGTTATAGTTAGGCATGAGAGTTGCTAACTTTTATGGTCGCCCTTAGAAGAGAAATGTCTAAAAAAGCCAGCATTTCACTGTAGGCTGGAGGACAACCACAGAAGGTATTTACAGCTTTACTGAACTGCGTGCTGCTGCAGCAAGGAGGGTGCAGAGGAAGTGAGGGGCGAGGGATGTACAGTCCCATTTACTCATGTAAATTGGAAATGAGATGCGCTTGTGATAAAAATAACAAATCCGAACTTTTTTGTTCAAAGAAAACGAAGTGCTTTTTGCAGAAATGCTCCTTGAGGTGGGATGGTATCTGTGAGCGAGCGGTGTCTTCCCTAATGTTGTCTTCATGGCTTTTAAAAGAAACTAAAAGAAAACTACCTAAACCAGAGCTCTTCCCCACTGTGCATAGCACACATTCTCTGGATGTGTGCCACATGCCCAGCAAGTACAGGAACACCAAACTTGAGATTTTCAGATGAAAACGAAAAAAACCAGAACACTCTGCAAAGGAATACAAACATGCAGCGAAGGACACCTATACAAATACAGACGCTCACAGCGGAAATGCGTACTGCACTTGTACAGAAGCACATGCAAGCCACACAATGTGATGCACAAAGCACCTTCACCATCTGCCTCCGGAATGATGCCTAATTAAAGTGCCTGTTTTTAAAAATACAGGAAAGAATGAAGGGGTAATCAAGGGAGAAAAGTAGGACTGAAAGGCTGGGGTGAACGGCAGGGGTGTAAAAGGCAGTGAAGAAGGAAGAAGGGCATGCGAAGGAAGAGAACGGGTGGGAGAAGAGAGAGGAAAATGAGGGCTGAGGATGAAATGCAAGGAAAGGGGAGAGCGGAATAAGGTCAGGGGATGAATGCAGAGACATGTTCTCCGAGTGCAAGC
Organism: Triturus cristatus; assembly: GCF_964204655.1. NCBI lineage: Eukaryota > Metazoa > Chordata > Amphibia > Caudata > Salamandridae > Triturus > Triturus cristatus. The sequence continues at coordinate 341,631,602 of NC_140593.1, forward strand.
CAAAAAGTAAAACAAGCACATTAGAAATGTGTGCAGACAAGCTGTCAGAGCCATGCATTGTCAAATGCACAACTAACACTTACAAATGAGGCTCTTACTACTAATGTCTTAAGGTTAACAGCTACATAGGCTGATGTTTTCATCTTATAAAACAAGTCCCGGCTTCTGATTCGGCTGTAGCACTAGAGTGGGTGCCTGCTTCGGCCGCAGAGAACTGATGAGTGCCTGTTGTCCCGGGAGGAGTGGTGAGTGCCGTTGCGATCGGTGGTGCAGCTCCTGGTTTCACAGAGGATTTCACTCTAGTGCAGCCACAGGGAGATTATTAACAGGTCTAAACAAACAGCGGAGCTGCACACTGGAGAGCAAGAGCACTAGTACACTGACCTGTGCATGCACAAAACCTTAAAAAAATAGTCCCACAAAAGTAGATGGAAACAGTACTCGGTTGACAGGAAACTGCTAGGAGAAGCACATGTGGAACAACGTGAGGAACAACAGGAAACAGTATGCTACAGCCAATATAAATGGAGGAAAAGTAAATGGCAAACACAGGACCACTGAAAAGCAAGGAAGCAAGTGGGCGAGATGTAAGCCCCTTTTAAGATTTCTATTCAATACAATAGATTTCACATCTCAAATGCTGTGCAGGCAAAATCTAAAAAGATACAGGAAATGTAAAGATAATTCAGAAGTAAAACAAAACAGTTTCAAATGAGAAAAAAATACTATTTATACAATTTAAAACCAGAGAGAACCCAAAACCAACCAAGATAAGGTGTTGGGCATTGTAAAAGGAAGAATAGAATACCTAAAGACAGACTGAAGGAAAGAAGGAACGTGGGTGGGGAAGCTGTAAGTAAAATGGAGACGCAGCAATAAAGTGAGGGCAAAATTATGGCAAGAATTTGTGTTTGAGCCTTTGCAGATAGAAAAGTGAATTGACACTGAGATTCCAGGTGGATGAGGTCAAAGATAACATAGATAGTGGTTAACAGTGTGGTAGAAGGAGAATGACGGGCATGAAGGAATGAATCAGGAAAGAATATCAGCAGGAAGTATGCAATGGTTTTGCACTCGCAAAACATTCGTTGCCCAAAATTGCAGGCTTTGTAAGTGCAAATTCCAGTACAAAACAAGCGTTGGCATTGCCAATATGTTTTAGCCATGTTGTGCACCAGCATGGCTGCTGTTCAGCATGGCTAGAAGTTAGTGTGGTAAAGGGGAGTGGAGTGTCATTAAGTGGAGTAGAGTGGAGTGTTATAGAGTGGCGCAGAGTAGAGATGAGTGACATGGAGTGGAGTGACGTGAAGTGGAGTGTCATGGAGTGGTATTGAGTGGAGTGGTGTAGAGTGTTGTGGAATGTCTGGGAGGGAGAAGAGTCTCAGAGTGGAGTAGAGGTGAGTTGCATTGAGCGGAGAAGATTGTTGTGGCGTGGTGTAAAGGAGAGCAGAGTGGCATAGAGTGTGTTGGATAGAGTGGAGTAGAGTGTTGTAGAGTAGAGTGAAGTAGAGCTGAATAGAATGTCATGGAGTAATAACAACACATGATACCTCTGTCACCATAAATCAAGGGGTCGATTTCTTAAAGTGGATTTTTATTTTCCACCTTGTACATGTAATATTCATGGGCTGAGTTTTATCTTTTTCATCAAGGTCTGTTCAGTGCTGTACAACTTTAAATCAGATTACAAAAAACATTTAGAAACACTTAACAGTAAAAACCAAATCGACAATTGGACAATCATGTGCAACAACAGTATTTACATAGAAAGACAAAAAATATTTACATGGAAAGACAAAGACAGTTCTAAGTGATCCTTTTTGAATAACGGAATGTGAAATAATCAACAAGCAAGGGGAGTCCTACACATTTCATATAAGATACCGGGGACCTATTCTTTTAGTCCTCGCAGACTAACAGTATTTTCGGAGTGCCAGTAGGAGGAAGCCTCCAGACAGTAGGGAACAGGTTTATGACACTATACTTGGGTGTCGGGCAAATGTTTTTTAAGGACTTGACGTCACTCTTGTTCCTTGGAGTTCTTAATACGGCTTGCCTCCTTTTGAAACCAACGCGTTTCGACCTTCTATGTGGCACTTGTTGTGGAAGGTCTTCGTCAGGGTAAACACATGTTTGTGCAAAGGACTGGGTGTATCTAACGGAGAGAAATGAAATGGCCGTCTTATTGTTGTGGAGACAGAGATGAGCTTTTTATTTAGCTGATTACACGTGTATTGATGGGTTAGAAAGCATGGTTATCCGTACATACCGTATGGGAGGTCCTATAGGAGTCCGGTAATTGAGTTTCCTGCGACTCCAAGTGTAGACGCTGTTTGGATGCAGCGAAAAAAACGGGTGGGAAAGGGAAGGAGGAGGGGGCGGCCTCCAAGCAATGGAGGTCGAGCACCCCAGTACCTGCGGGGAAAAAGGGTGTATTTCTTAGGATATTGATTAAACGTGTGAGATGGCAGAGTGTGCTCAAGAGATTTACAAACTTACGGTGATGTGAAACTGGTGTGTCTTCAACCGGTCCATGCTTCGCGAGTGGGGGCACGTGACTATACTGTGGTGTATAGCGTTGATGCTGCATTATTTCATAGGTGAGGCCGGTAGTAAAAAAAGGGGGTGTTTAATTGACACGAGTGTGCTCTCATGTGGCGAGGGACCAGGGGGGCGAAAGAATGCGTAGTCAAAATCGCATCACCCACACCTCATAGTCTGAGAGGAGGTTACTCGCAGAAACGGAGCTCATACCCCGGTGCTCGGAGTGCGCGTGCTACGTCGGTGACTTAACGCTCGGTTTGGTGACTGCTACAGTTCCGCTGTGTGTAACTGGTAGGCGGGGAGATAGTTGTGCAGGATATACGTTTGTTTTGCCGAGGAAAAGGCTCGCGGTTTTTTGGGGGCGTCTTATAGATCTACCTCTGAAAAATGGTGCAGGGGGAGGGAGACACCCATGCAACGTGGGGGGCGGGTGCCTGGTAGGTTGGCCCGGTGCCGGGTGTCTTACCAGCTTGTGCCGGGGTCAGGAGTTCTCCTTGGCTCCTACGAATCGAAGTCCTGAGAGTTGTGACGCCGAGTTTCACTTTCTCGCTGGCGTGGCAGTACAGCATGCAGCTCGGGGGCAGTCAGTCATCCCTCCAGAGTGTGGAGGAGTCTCCTGGCGCATGTAATTTAATGGGGGTTTGTGCCGCGATGCTACGGAAGTAGAATGTTGGTTCCGGGTCACACGTGGGTGGGCTCGGACGGGGGCGTGTCTGTGTGCATTCAATGCCGTCCGAGTAGTGGAGCTGCCTGCGTGTCGAAGCAACATGGTCACGCCACGGAGAAAGTATAGTTGAAGGGCATTGCAGAATGTGCAATCTTCCCTGCGTGGATGATTTAAAAACCGGCTCGGAGCGCCGTTGAGAGGGTCGGATTATTCCAGTGTTCCCCACTTGCAGGTGTGACCTGGTTGGTAATGATCCTGCTGCTACGGTGAGTGCCCACCTAATAAATCGTGCTCTGTGTTGGGATAGTTAAGACCTTGTGTTCTGTGAGCACGATTAGGGTATGCACGCGCTGACAGTGCCAGGGACCAAATTGGTGTTTGCACGAGCTGGCAGTGCCAGTGACACAAGTAATACAGAGTGCTAACAAGTATTTATCGACATACGGGATCATCGCTTTATTGTGGTGAGGATTATACAGAGGAAAGGCGTCTTAGTGTAAGAAAAGTGTGAATGAATCTGTATAGGTGTGTATCGGACGGTTTATTCAATGGTATGTCGTCCTCTTGTGAGGAGGCAGAGTATAGATGCCTGTACGGATGTGTACTGGAGAGGGGAGAAAGAGAAATTCAGAAGAGACAAATTCAAGACCAGTGTTGTAATTCACTGGTTTCATTCAAGCCATTTTCGATTGTGTTCAAGTACATGATGGTCTTTGCCTCAAATTTAGAAAGGAGGCTATCAACATTAGCTCCATATACCCGCTTTAGAACAGTCCATTTGATATCTTTGGGGCTATGTTGATATTCAATGCAATGTGTTACCATTGGTGCAGTTAGGATCTTGCACTTAATTCTGGAACGGTGTTGAGTCATTCTTGTTTTTATGGCTTGGGTTGTTTTGCCAATGTATGCCAGTGGGCAGGGGCACAGGGCGCAGTAGATCACGTTGTGGGTGTTACAGTTCGTGAATGGTTCGTGTTTTATGAATTTGTTCCCATATACAAAAAGGTCGCCTTCTATGGTACTTTGACAAGATGTGCAATTACCACACTTTCGGTGACCTTTGATAGGTGGTAGAGAGAGCAAAGTTCGAATTGGATTTGTGTCACATTTTTTTGACGTGTTGGCATGTACCAGTTTGTCCTTGAGGCTTCTGTTCTTCTTCAGTGCAAAGATTGGAGGGTTTCTTAATGGTTCTATCGATTTGACAGTTGTCCAATTTTTTCGGACTATTTTTTTCATTGCATTTGTGCGTCCTGAGAAAGTAGTGACGCAGACCAGGGGTTTGTTGTTATCTCGTTCTTTCGATACCAGAAGGGTTTCCCTGGGAATGTACCATGCCCTCTTCATAGCCCTCTTCAACAATTTCTTTGGGTACTGTCTCTCAATCAGTTGTGTCATCAGTGTATTAGCGTTGTCAAAATAGTCTTCTTTCTTCATGCAGTTACGTTTAATACGTAAAAACTGGCTGAAAGGCAGATTTTCACGTAAATTTCTCTGATGAAAACTGGAGAAGTGCAATGTGGTGTTTTTGTCGGTTTTCTTCTTGTATAGGGTTGTGTATAGTTGACCAGCCTCGTGTCGTATCAGAAGGTCCAAGAAGTTCATCTCCTCTTTATTGTGGTTAACCGTAAACTGGATGTCTTTATTTCTATTGTTGATCCAGGTGACGAATTCCAAAAGTTGGTCTAGTGCTCCTCGCCACAGCATAAAGACGTCATCAATATAACGGTACCACATTTTAATGTGGCCGTCATATGGGTTGTTGTTGTAGACCCATCTGTCTTCGAACAGAGCCATAAACATTATGGCCATTTCAGGCGCGAAGGGACAACCCATTGCGGCTCCTTTGATTTGCAGGAATTGGATTCCATTGAAGTTGAAAAAGTTATATTTTAGACAAATTTCCGCCAGCTGTCGGATGAAAGAGGTAGGGACATTGTGTGGGCGTTCACGTTTGTCTAGGAAGAACTCAATAGCTTCTATTCCTTGTTCCTGTGGGATGTTGGTATACAGACTAACGATATCCAATGTGACTAGATGTTCCTCTTGTGCATCAAAGGGATGACCTTCCAATAGATTGATGGCTTGCGTCGTGTCCTTAATATAGCTCATTGTGTCTCTCACCAAGGGTTTTAGAAAAGTGTCTACATACTTAGCTGGTCTTTCGAGTATGGAATTGACTCCTGAAATTATTGGTCTTCCGGGAGGGTTTTCGATGTCTTTGTGAACTTTTGGGAGGACATAAAGAAGAGGTGTTCTCGGATTATCATTAATCAGGTATAGTGCTTCTTTTTTTGATAGCCAGCCCTCATCTTCTCCAATATTAACCAGGGAAATGAGTTTTTGTTTGATTAGATTCACAAAATCCTCATCCGAACGTTTGTAGTGTTCCTCTTGGTTTAATTGGCGTTCTACTTCCGTTTCATATTTTTCTCGGGGAAGAATGACAATGGCCCCGCCCTTGTCCGCAGGCTTGATGATGATTTCTTCATTTTTCATGAGTGCATCCAAGGCTGTTTTTTCATTTTTCGATAGGTTCCATTTAGTGTAGATCTTCTTTTGGTCTAAATCACTCAGATCTCTCATGACGTTTTTTTCAAAAGTCAGTTGCTCCACAGGCATCAATTCGGCCGCAGGAAAAAACGTTGAGGGATTTTTAAGTCCCGAGTAGTTGATGGTGGTTTCTTCTTCTTGATTGAGAAAGAAGATTTTCAACCGCATTTTCCGGAATAATTGTAGTATCTCCAGCTTCATTTGGCCGATATCAGGTCTTACCGTGGGTATGAATGATAGGCCTTTCTGGAGTAATGTTGTTTCATCTTGTGACAGGGTGTAAGTGGATAGGTTGAAGATGGGATTCTTTCTTTCTACCATCTGTACACTCTCCTCCGTGTTGTAATCTCTCCTTGATATTGTTGGGGTGGTGGAACTCGGTTGTACCATTGTGTGGATCTTGTTCTTCCGGTTGGGCGTCTCTGGCCTCTCCCTAAAAAAGGTCTCGGTTGGAAAAACTGGCGTGGTTCGTTATCTCTATTGCTCGTTGAGGGTTCTGAGTCACTTGAGTCTCCTGAGTAGGAAGATGGGTCGGAGAAAGTTATATATTGTCTCCTACTTCTTCCACCATATGTACGAAGCATGCCCACGTTGGTTTGTTGTTTATAATAGTCTTGTTCCAGATAGGGGTAAGTCTTTTTCTCGGAGAAGTTGTTAATATCTTTTTGCAATTTCGCTCTTTTGAAGTCCTCTGTGTTCTTTTTAAAGGTCTCGTTTTCTTTTTCCAATTTTATCAGGAGTGCCTGGGCGTCCCGCACAGTAGCGTTGTTTTTAAATTCTTCCTCCAGTTCTTTAATTAGATCTAGTTCCAGAAGGGAAAGGCGTTCTGCAGTCTTTATAGAGTGGAACATCCAGTCCCTAGAGCATTTTGTGCCAATGTGGCTGAAGCCTTCGATGTATTCGGGTTGGTCTACAAAAATTACTGGAACATTCTTTACTTGCAATCCTGCAGGTATGGTCCCTGCTCGTAAGTGCTCTAGCAGAACTTCTCCATGGAGAGCAGTCCGTACTTGTTTCTTCTTCAGACGGGTAATCTTTTCTAGATCTGACTGTTGGCCTGGTGTCGCTTGATTGTTACTCAAGTTGAATTTAGAAGGTCTCTTCAAAAGTTCCTCAATTTCATCCTCTCCAATTGTTAAGGTTTTTAGTTCGGACATTTGTGTGTAGACCGTAGGTTCAAGTCTCTATGGTACTAGGATAACCAAATCAGAGTCGATAGAAGTATACGTGTGGTAGAGGGGGGGAGGAGGGACGAACAAAAGAATGAGTGTCAGTCTGACTCACTTATTCAACAATAATGTGAAGAGGAGGAGTAAGCAGGGAACAGAATCTTGGAAAGAAGATTTTATGAGGAAGAAGGAGTAATCTCCTGCCAGGGGTACCTAAAGTAGACCCAGACTCGATCTTCGCAACTTTCCCTCGTAGGCGTGCGCCTACTCTCAAAGGTTATATAAACAACAGGGGATTGATTCGTTTAAGGTAAACAGAGGTTGGAATCCAAAAACTAATAACAACACATGATACCTCTGTCACCATAAATCAAGGGGTCGATTTCTTAAAGTGGATTTTTATTTTCCACCTTGTACATGTAATATTCATGGGCTGAGTTTTATCTTTTTCATCAAGGTCTGTTCAGTGCTGTACAACTTTAAATCAGATTACAAAAAACATTTAGAAACACTTAACAGTAAAAACCAAATCGACAATTGGACAATCATGTGCAACAACAGTATTTACATAGAAAGACAAAAAATATTTACATGGAAAGACAAAGACAGTTCTAAGTGATCCTTTTTGAATAACGGAATGTGAAATAATCAACAAGCAAGGGGAGTCCTACACATTTCATATAAGATACCGGGGACCTATTCTTTTAGTCCTCGCAGACTAACAGTATTTTCGGAGTGCCAGTAGGAGGAAGCCTCCAGACAGTAGGGAACAGGTTTATGACACTATACTTGGGTGTCGGGCAAATGTTTTTTAAGGACTTGACGTCACTCTTGTTCCTTGGAGTTCTTAATACGGCTTGCCTCCTTTTGAAACCAACGCGTTTCGACCTTCTATGTGGCACTTGTTGTGGAAGGTCTTCGTCAGGGTAAACACATGTTTGTGCAAAGGACTGGGTGTATCTAACGGAGAGAAATGAAATGGCCGTCTTATTGTTGTGGAGACAGAGATGAGCTTTTTATTTAGCTGATTACACGTGTATTGATGGGTTAGAAAGCATGGTTATCCGTACATACCGTATGGGAGGTCCTATAGGAGTCCGGTAATTGAGTTTCCTGCGACTCCAAGTGTAGACGCTGTTTGGATGCAGCGAAAAAAACGGGTGGGAAAGGGAAGGAGGAGGGGGCGGCCTCCAAGCAATGGAGGTCGAGCACCCCAGTACCTGCGGGGAAAAAGGGTGTATTTCTTAGGATATTGATTAAACGTGTGAGATGGCAGAGTGTGCTCAAGAGATTTACAAACTTACGGTGATGTGAAACTGGTGTGTCTTCAACCGGTCCATGCTTCGCGAGTGGGGGCACGTGACTATACTGTGGTGTATAGCGTTGATGCTGCATTATTTCATAGGTGAGGCCGGTAGTAAAAAAAGGGGGTGTTTAATTGACACGAGTGTGCTCTCATGTGGCGAGGGACCAGGGGGGCGAAAGAATGCGTAGTCAAAATCGCATCACCCACACCTCATAGTCTGAGAGGAGGTTACTCGCAGAAACGGAGCTCATACCCCGGTGCTCGGAGTGCGCGTGCTACGTCGGTGACTTAACGCTCGGTTTGGTGACTGCTACAGTTCCGCTGTGTGTAACTGGTAGGCGGGGAGATAGTTGTGCAGGATATACGTTTGTTTTGCCGAGGAAAAGGCTCGCGGTTTTTTGGGGGCGTCTTATAGATCTACCTCTGAAAAATGGTGCAGGGGGAGGGAGACACCCATGCAACGTGGGGGGCGGGTGCCTGGTAGGTTGGCCCGGTGCCGGGTGTCTTACCAGCTTGTGCCGGGGTCAGGAATTCTCCTTGGCTCCTACGAATCGAAGTCCTGAGAGTTGTGACGCCGAGTTTCACTTTCTCGCTGGCGTGGCAGTACAGCATGCAGCTCGGGGGCAGTCAGTCATCCCTCCAGAGTGTGGAGGAGTCTCCTGGCGCATGTAATTTAATGGGGGTTTGTGCCGCGATGCTACGGAAGTAGAATGTTGGTTCCGGGTCACACGTGGGTGGGCTCGGACGGGGGCGTGTCTGTGTGCATTCAATGCCGTCCGAGTAGTGGAGCTGCCTGCGTGTCGAAGCAACATGGTCACGCCACGGAGAAAGTATAGTTGAAGGGCATTGCAGAATGTGCAATCTTCCCTGCGTGGATGATTTAAAAACCGGCTCGGAGCGCCGTTGAGAGGGTCGGATTATTCCAGTGTTCCCCACTTGCAGGTGTGACCTGGTTGGTAATGATCCTGCTGCTACGGTGAGTGCCCACCTAATAAATCGTGCTCTGTGTTGGGATAGTTAAGACCTTGTGTTCTGTGAGCACGATTAGGGTATGCACGCGCTGACAGTGCCAGGGACCAAATTGGTGTTTGCACGAGCTGGCAGTGCCAGTGACACAAGTAATACAGAGTGCTAACAAGTATTTATCGACATACGGGATCATCGCTTTATTGTGGTGAGGATTATACAGAGGAAAGGCGTCTTAGTGTAAGAAAAGTGTGAATGAATCTGTATAGGTGTGTATCGGACGGTTTATTCAATGGTATGTCGTCCTCTTGTGAGGAGGCAGAGTATAGATGCCTGTACGGATGTGTACTGGAGAGGGGAGAAAGAGAAATTCAGAAGAGACAAATTCAAGACCAGTGTTGTAATTCACTGGTTTCATTCAAGCCATTTTCGATTGTGTTCAAGTACATGATGGTCTTTGCCTCAAATTTAGAAAGGAGGCTATCAACATTAGCTCCATATACCCGCTTTAGAACAGTCCATTTGATATCTTTGGGGCTATGTTGATATTCAATGCAATGTGTTACCATTGGTGCAGTTAGGATCTTGCACTTAATTCTGGAACGGTGTTGAGTCATTCTTGTTTTTATGGCTTGGGTTGTTTTGCCAATGTATGCCAGTGGGCAGGGGCACAGGGCGCAGTAGATCACGTTGTGGGTGTTACAGTTCGTGAATGGTTCGTGTTTTATGAATTTGTTCCCATATACAAAAAGGTCGCCTTCTATGGTACTTTGACAAGATGTGCAATTACCACACTTTCGGTGACCTTTGATAGGTGGTAGAGAGAGCAAAGTTCGAATTGGATTTGTGTCACATTTTTTTGACGTGTTGGCATGTACCAGTTTGTCCTTGAGGCTTCTGTTCTTCTTCAGTGCAAAGATTGGAGGGTTTCTTAATGGTTCTATCGATTTGACAGTTGTCCAATTTTTTCGGACTATTTTTTTCATTGCATTTGTGCGTCCTGAGAAAGTAGTGACGCAGACCAGGGGTTTGTTGTTATCTCGTTCTTTCGATACCAGAAGGGTTTCCCTGGGAATGTACCATGCCCTCTTCATAGCCCTCTTCAACAATTTCTTTGGGTACTGTCTCTCAATCAGTTGTGTCATCAGTGTATTAGCGTTGTCAAAATAGTCTTCTTTCTTCATGCAGTTACGTTTAATACGTAAAAACTGGCTGAAAGGCAGATTTTCACGTAAATTTCTCTGATGAAAACTGGAGAAGTGCAATGTGGTGTTTTTGTCGGTTTTCTTCTTGTATAGGGTTGTGTATAGTTGACCAGCCTCGTGTCGTATCAGAAGGTCCAAGAAGTTCATCTCCTCTTTATTGTGGTTAACCGTAAACTGGATGTCTTTATTTCTATTGTTGATCCAGGTGACGAATTCCAAAAGTTGGTCTAGTGCAACAATATCAAGGAGAGATTACAACACGGAGGAGAGTGTACAGATGGTAGAAAGAAAGAATCCCATCTTCAACCTATCCACTTACACCCTGTCACAAGATGAAACAACATTACTCCAGAAAGGCCTATCATTCATACCCACGGTAAGACCTGATATCGGCCAAATGAAGCTGGAGATACTACAATTATTCCGGAAAATGCGGTTGAAAATCTTCTTTCTCAATCAAGAAGAAGAAACCACCATCAACTACTCGGGACTTAAAAATCCCTCAACGTTTTTTCCTGCGGCCGAATTGATGCCTGTGGAGCAACTGACTTTTGAAAAAAACGTCATGAGAGATCTGAGTGATTTAGACCAAAAGAAGATCTACACTAAATGGAACCTATCGAAAAATGAAAAAACAGCCTTGGATGCACTCATGAAAAATGAAGAAATCATCATCAAGCCTGCGGACAAGGGCGGGGCCATTGTCATTCTTCCCCGAGAAAAATATGAAACGGAAGTAGAACGCCAATTAAACCAAGAGGAACACTACAAACGTTCGGATGAGGATTTTGTGAATCTAATCAAACAAAAACTCATTTCCCTGGTTAATATTGGAGAAGATGAGGGCTGGCTATCAAAAAAAGAAGCACTATACCTGATTAATGATAATCCGAGAACACCTCTTCTTTATGTCCTCCCAAAAGTTCACAAAGACATCGAAAACCCTCCCGGAAGACCAATAATTTCAGGAGTCAATTCCATACTCGAAAGACCAGCTAAGTATGTAGACACTTTTCTAAAACCCTTGGTGAGAGACACAATGAGCTATATTAAGGACACGACGCAAGCCATCAATCTATTGGAAGGTCATCCCTTTGATGCACAAGAGGAACATCTAGTCACATTGGATATCGTTAGTCTGTATACCAACATCCCACAGGAACAAGGAATAGAAGCTATTGAGTTCTTCCTAGACAAACGTGAACGCCCACACAATGTCCCTACCTCTTTCATCCGACAGCTGGCGGAAATTTGTCTAAAATATAACTTTTTCAACTTCAATGGAATCCAATTCCTGCAAATCAAAGGAGCCGCAATGGGTTGTCCCTTCGCGCCTGAAATGGCCATAATGTTTATGGCTCTGTTCGAAGACAGATGGGTCTACAACAACAACCCATATGACGGCCACATTAAAATGTGGTACCGTTATATTGATGACGTCTTTATGCTGTGGCGAGGAGCACTAGACCAACTTTTGGAATTCGTCACCTGGATCAACAATAGAAATAAAGACATCCAGTTTACGGTTAACCACAATAAAGAGGAGATGAACTTCTTGGACCTTCTGATACGACACGAGGCTGGTCAACTATACACAACCCTATACAAGAAGAAAACCGACAAAAACACCACATTGCACTTCTCCAGTTTTCATCAGAGAAATTTACGTGAAAATCTGCCTTTCAGCCAGTTTTTACGTATTAAACGTAACTGCATGAAGAAAGAAGACTATTTTGACAACGCTAATACACTGATGACACAACTGATTGAGAGACAGTACCCAAAGAAATTGTTGAAGAGGGCTATGAAGAGGGCATGGTACATTCCCAGGGAAACCCTTCTGGTATCGAAAGAACGAGATAACAACAAACCCCTGGTCTGCGTCACTACTTTCTCAGGACGCACAAATGCAATGAAAAAAATAGTCCGAAAAAATTGGACAACTGTCAAATCGATAGAACCATTAAGAAACCCTCCAATCTTTGCACTGAAGAAGAACAGAAGCCTCAAGGACAAACTGGTACATGCCAACACGTCAAAAAAATGTGACACAAATCCAATTCGAACTTTGCTCTCTCTACCACCTATCAAAGGTCACCGAAAGTGTGGTAATTGCACATCTTGTCAAAGTACCATAGAAGGCGACCTTTTTGTATATGGGAACAAATTCATAAAACACGAACCATTCACGAACTGTAACACCCACAACGTGATCTACTGCGCCCTGTGCCCCTGCCCACTGGCATACATTGGCAAAACAACCCAAGCCATAAAAACAAGAATGACTCAACACCGTTCCAGAATTAAGTGCAAGATCCTAACTGCACCAATGGTAACACATTGCATTGAATATCAACATAGCCCCAAAGATATCAAATGGACTGTTCTAAAGCGGGTATATGGAGCTAATGTTGATAGCCTCCTTTCTAAATTTGAGGCAAAGACCATCATGTACTTGAACACAATCGAAAATGGCTTGAATGAAACCAGTGAATTACAACACTGGTCTTGAATTTGTCTCTTCTGAATTTCTCTTTCTCCCCTCTCCAGTACACATCCGTACAGGCATCTATACTCTGCCTCCTCACAAGAGGACGACATACCATTGAATAAACCGTCCGATACACACCTATACAGATTCATTCACACTTTTCTTACACTAAGACGCCTTTCCTCTGTATAATCCTCACCACAATAAAGCGATGATCCCGTATGTCGATAAATACTTGTTAGCACTCTGTATTACTTGTGTCACTGGCACTGCCAGCTCGTGCAAACACCAATTTGGTCCCTGGCACTGTCAGCGCGTGCATACCCTAATCGTGCTCACAGAACACAAGGTCTTAACTATCCCAACACAGAGCACGATTTATTAGGTGGGCACTCACCGTAGCAGCAGGATCATTACCAACCAGGTCACACCTGCAAGTGGGGAACACTGGAATAATCCGACCCTCTCAACGGCGCTCCGAGCCGGTTTTTAAATCATCCACGCAGGGAAGATTGCACATTCTGCAATGCCCTTCAACTATACTTTCTCCGTGGCGTGACCATGTTGCTTCGACACGCAGGCAGCTCCACTACTCGGACGGCATTGAATGCACACAGACACGCCCCCGTCCGAGCCCACCCACGTGTGACCCGGAACCAACATTCTACTTCCGTAGCATCGCGGCACAAACCCCCATTAAATTACATGCGCCAGGAGACTCCTCCACACTCTGGAGGGATGACTGACTGCCCCCGAGCTGCATGCTGTACTGCCACGCCAGCGAGAAAGTGAAACTCGGCGTCACAACTCTCAGGACTTCGATTCGTAGGAGCCAAGGAGAACTCCTGACCCCGGCACAAGCTGGTAAGACACCCGGCACCGGGCCAACCTACCAGGCACCCGCCCCCCACGTTGCATGGGTGTCTCCCTCCCCCTGCACCATTTTTCAGAGGTAGATCTATAAGACGCCCCCAAAAAACCGCGAGCCTTTTCCTCGGCAAAACAAACGTATATCCTGCACAACTATCTCCCCGCCTACCAGTTACACACAGCGGAACTGTAGCAGTCACCAAACCGAGCGTTAAGTCACCGACGTAGCACGCGCACTCCGAGCACCGGGGTATGAGCTCCGTTTCTGCGAGTAACCTCCTCTCAGACTATGAGGTGTGGGTGATGCGATTTTGACTACGCATTCTTTCGCCCCCCTGGTCCCTCGCCACATGAGAGCACACTCGTGTCAATTAAACACCCCCTTTTTTTACTACCGGCCTCACCTATGAAATAATGCAGCATCAACGCTATACACCACAGTATAGTCACGTGCCCCCACTCGCGAAGCATGGACCGGTTGAAGACACACCAGTTTCACATCACCGTAAGTTTGTAAATCTCTTGAGCACACTCTGCCATCTCACACGTTTAATCAATATCCTAAGAAATACACCCTTTTTCCCCGCAGGTACTGGGGTGCTCGACCTCCATTGCTTGGAGGCCGCCCCCTCCTCCTTCCCTTTCCCACCCGTTTTTTTCGCTGCATCCAAACAGCGTCTACACTTGGAGTCGCAGGAAACTCAATTACCGGACTCCTATAGGACCTCCCATACGGTATGTACGGATAACCATGCTTTCTAACCCATCAATACACGTGTAATCAGCTAAATAAAAAGCTCATCTCTGTCTCCACAACAATAAGACGGCCATTTCATTTCTCTCCGTTAGATACACCCAGTCCTTTGCACAAACATGTGTTTACCCTGACGAAGACCTTCCACAACAAGTGCCACATAGAAGGTCGAAACGCGTTGGTTTCAAAAGGAGGCAAGCCGTATTAAGAACTCCAAGGAACAAGAGTGACGTCAAGTCCTTAAAAAACATTTGCCCGACACCCAAGTATAGTGTCATAAACCTGTTCCCTACTGTCTGGAGGCTTCCTCCTACTGGCACTCCGAAAATACTGTTAGTCTGCGAGGACTAAAAGAATAGGTCCCCGGTATCTTATATGAAATGTGTAGGACTCCCCTTGCTTGTTGATTATTTCACATTCCGTTATTCAAAAAGGATCACTTAGAACTGTCTTTGTCTTTCCATGTAAATATTTTTTGTCTTTCTATGTAAATACTGTTGTTGCACATGATTGTCCAATTGTCGATTTGGTTTTTACTGTTAAGTGTTTCTAAATGTTTTTTGTAATCTGATTTAAAGTTGTACAGCACTGAACAGACCTTGATGAAAAAGATAAAACTCAGCCCATGAATATTACATGTACAAGGTGGAAAATAAAAATCCACTTTAAGAAATCGACCCCTTGATTTATGGTGACAGAGGTATCATGTGTTGTTATTAGTTTTTGGATTCCAACCTCTGTTTACCTTAAACGAATCAATCCCCTGTTGTTTATATAACCTTAGAATGTCATGGAGTAGCATAAAGTAGAGTAGAATAGGAGAGTGGAAAAGCATAGAGTGAAGTAGAGTGTTGTAGAGTTGAGTGGTGTAGAGGAGAGTGGAGTGGCATAGAGTGGAGCAGTAGAGTGAAGTAAAGTGGCATTGAGTGGCATGGACGGAGTTGTGTAGAGCCTCACGGAGTAGTGTTGCAGAGTGGCTTAGAGTGGAACATCATAGAGTGGAGTAGATTTTAATGAGTAGAGCATCATACATCAGATTATTGAGGAGTGTCAGTGGACTACAGTGTTGTGACATTAGGTACTGTGGTGCAGAGTAGACTGGTGTAGAGTGCAATAGTTTTGAGTAAAGTGGTATAATGTCCATTGGCGTAGATTGCAATGACTTAAAGTAGAGTAGTGCGGAGTAGACATCAGTGGCGTAGAGTGGAGTGGCACAGAGTTCAGTGGCGTAGAGTGCAGTGGTGTAGAGTAGACCGTATCACAGTTGAGTGAAGTGGCGTAGAGTGAAGTGGTCCAGGGTAAAGTGCACAGATGTAGAGTAGAGTAGAGTGGTGTAGAGTGCAGTGGCGTAGAGTGGTGTAAAGTGCAGTGGTGTGCGGTGCAGTGGTTCAGAATAGAATGGCATAGAGTTGAGTGGTTCAGAGTAGAGGGCAGTGTCATAGAGTGCAGTGGTGCAAAGTGGAGTGGCATTGAGTTCAGGGGCAGATAATGCAGTCTTGCTGAGTAGAATGTCAGAGTGCAGTGGCATAGATTACACTAGTGTAAAGTAGAGTGGTGCATATTAGAGTGAGGTTGAGTGCACTGGCTTAGAGTAGAGTGATGCAGAGTAGAATATAGAGGCTTAGAGAGAAGTGGCATAGCATGCAGTGATGCAGAGTAGACTAGAGTGGCATAGAGTGCATTAGAGTGGCGGAGAGTAGAATTGTACAGTGGCACAGAGTAGAGTGGCAGAAAGTGCAGAATAGTGTCGTAGATTGCAGTGGTGTAGAGTGTATTGGTGTGGAGTGCAGTGGCATAGAGTGGGGCAGAGTAAAGTGACGTAGAGTGCAATGTGTAGAATAGAGTCACAGAGTGCAGTGACATAGAGTACACTGCCGTAGAGTAGAGTACACTGCTGTAGAGTAGAGTGGTGCTGAGTACAATGGTGCCATGGCAAAAAGTGCAATGGTGCATAGTACAGTGGGGTAGAGTGTGCTGGCATAGAATATAGTGGTGTAGAGTAGAGAGGCGTAGAGTGAAGTTGTGTAGCGTGCAGTATCATAGTGTGCAGTGGTGTACAGTAGATTAGAGTGGTGTAAAGTGTAGTGGTTTAGAGTCCATTGGCTTAGAGTGCAGTGTAGTGGCATAGAGTAGAGTGGTGCAGAGTAGAGTGCAATGGTGCAGAGTGGCATAGATCTCAGTGGCATAGAGGGCAGTGTTGCAGCATAGAGTGGTGTAGAGTGCAGTGGCATAAAGTGGTGCAGAGTAAGTGGCTTATAATGCAATAGCATAGAATAGAGTGGCGTAGAGTATAGTGCCTTACAGTGCAGTGGTGCAGAGTAGATTGTGGTAGAATAAAGTGATGTAGAGTGCAATAGTGTAGAATGCAGTAGCGTAGAATAAAATGGTGTAGAGCGCAGTGAGGGGCAGTAGAGTGGCTCTGGCTAGATTGCAGTGGCGTAGAGTGCAATGGTGCAGAGTGGAATAGAGTGGTGTAGAGTAGATTGTTTCAGAGTAGAGTGGCGCAGAGTGCAATGGTACAAAATAGATTAGAGTGGATTGGTGTAGAGTGCAGTGGCGCATAGTAGAACAGAGTGGGGTAGAGTAAATTGGTGTAGAGAGGCGTTGAGTAAAGAGTGGAGTGTTGGAGAATACAGTGTGGTGACACTGTGTGGAGTAGTGCAGAGTAGAGTGCAGTGACATGTAGTGGTGCAGAGTAGAGTGGAGTTTGCATGGTGTGATACCGCCCTGCTATTACAGACAATAAATCTTCTATTGAAATGACCACTACATTTGCACTGACATACAGCTTACTTTAAAGGTATACAGCACACACACACACAATATTGTGTGGAAATGTCATCACCTAGTGTATTGATTTGTTTGAGCATATTAAAGTATTTGTTTCCACCACACTTCAGAATTACCAAAAAATGTGCTTTGTTTGTGCTTTCCATATTCTGAAATATCTGCACAGTTCATTTACAGACATTTAAATCTGGTTTTATGCTAGGAAACAAAATAACATTGTACAGCACCCCCGGGAGTAGCCAGAATGATTGTCACATACATCCTCTCACTTGAAAGTCAGATAGAAACGTTAACACCAAGCTCCCTGTAAGACAGTGCCTGACATTTGACCTCTGTCTTTGAGTACACCGCAAATGTGACAAGATGATGTAAAGGTTTGTTTTCAGAAATTCATTCCTGGTGTAGGAATACAGTAGACAGGCTTTAGGCAAGGGGAGGGACAAACTAAAGCTGGACAGCCTAAAACTAATAAATACAGCAAATAGACAGCAAGCAAATGTGAGTTACAAACTACAAAGCCAATGGTAAGCAATGGGCGGAATGCATTCTCAGGGAGGCTCTTCCAAAGGTCCCCAAGATGATGTTAGCAAACCAGACAGCTGCGCTCTCTTGTAGGCTTCTACCTAAAAAGGGTCATTCCGCAGTGCCTATCTTCGACACACTAGGTTTGTCATTTCCATCTGATTTAGATGAACAAGTTAGAGGACAACCATGTTTGGCAGTAGATCGTTGAAGAAAGTTTTGGGTGAGTGGAGAAAGAAGAAAAGGAAATAAATGTCTGAAAGTCGTAAGAATCGATGATAAAGGCAAGAGCCTTGTGTAAACTACGCATGAGAAATCCAAAGGTACACCAAACTGACGACCAAAAGTAAGACAAGGCTGCCCTGCTCAGGAGACAGATGGGAATGATGATTTCAGTAGGACATGAAACAAGGACAAAACCTCTGATATTGCACCTTGTTTGAG
This sequence comes from Triturus cristatus, assembly GCF_964204655.1. NCBI lineage: Eukaryota > Metazoa > Chordata > Amphibia > Caudata > Salamandridae > Triturus > Triturus cristatus. The sequence continues at coordinate 341,649,886 of NC_140593.1, forward strand.
AAGACTAGGCCTCAGCGTGGTTCAAAGCGCGCAGGACTCGCAAGTCTTTAGGGGAAACTTGGCTCTGATGATTAACACTCATTTTCAATGGATATTTTTATGGTGTGAAAGTGCTGGGGTATAACACACGCAATATGCCCCAAGTGTATCTCTGTTTCCTGCTGAACATGTTCAGTAACAACTGCAATCAAGGGAGAATAAAAAGCTTAGTGGTGCAGACCGGGAGAAGGTGCTAATCTTGTACTTTGTTTGCATTCTGTGTTTTTTGATCAAAATGTTTGTCGTACGAATGTTTTCTCCTTTTAACATCCATTTGCTTGTGCAATTTCTTGTCTCAATAGTTGAAAATGATAGAGAAGTCGTCCGAGTTTTCTTCTGCCGCGTGTCAGTTATTCAGATGCACGGTGCAAAGAGAGCATACGGAGACCTTTACACTCCAGGCCTCTGGGGCATCGCCACCGGGCCATCAAGCCATCTGCTCCCTCTTTTTATGGGCTACTCATTGCGTATACTAGTAAGTCAGCTGAAGCCCTAAGCCATTAGCATCCACGCACCTTCTTAAACAGCTTCCTGCCTCCCAAAATGATGACAGAACTGTTTTACTGAAAGTTTAAAATCGTATGCATCTGTGAACAGAGCAGCCTGTTTCACCATCTGCCTCATTCTCTATTTATGTCTGGTGCATTATTTCCCAACAGTCAGACTTAATTTAGGGCCTTCTTTTTCATTCCTAAGAAGTTCACCTGTCTCCGCACTCCTCCTTCTATGGTTAGCGCCTGATGGGTCTCATACTCTGCCAAATGATCCATCTTTTACGTGCGGATCATTTTTATCAGTCTCTGGTTTCTCTGTATTTCAACCTTCATGTTGCTCTTGAGAAAATCAAAAATGGCTGCAGGAAGCACAACAGGACTGAAAACGGGACTATAATAGTTGACTATATTTATCTCGAGCCTCTGAATATTGAGTTACATGTATAAAAGGTTGTTATGCAGATTTCTTTGGTCAGGACACTAAAAATGTGCGGCAACCAGGTGTACTTATGATGTGTCCTTGCTGTGACCTGCCTTGCAAAAAAAGAAAGTGTGGTTGTAGTATTCCCGCTGACACTTGCACTTTGTGCAACACAATTATTAACAGAATGACGATGCATTCCCATAGCACCTTTTGGGGGGTCACGCGTGAAGACAGTATAAGGCCCCAATTCCTCGTAGGTCTGAAAAGGTGGAGGTATTCACCGCACATGGTCATTGCTATTAATTCCGGTGGGATATTTGCCTGGTCATTGCTATTAATTCCGGTGGGATATTTGCCTGGTAATTGCTATTAATTCCGGTGGGATATTTGCCGGGCTTGCTAAATACCTCTCATGCCAAGTTCTTCTTGGAGGCACTACTTGTGGAATCCATATTCAACACACAATTCTGCTTGTTTTGCCTTTTTGCAGGCTGGTCCCATTATAAGTTTGAGCAGGTTTGCCCTGCCATAATCTGCCTGGGGAAAACAGCGGGGTGTGATAGTTCAGAGTACCCAAATATTAATGTTGGAAAGTCCTAATTATATGAAAGCCAAACCGACAAGTATTGTGCTGTCTTTCCTGCTGATTATTCTACTTAGCAACAAGAGAAGACAATATAAGTACACCAGACTGCACTACCCTATAGAAGGAGAGAAATTACCAATATGGTCACACAGGTGAATAATCTCTAAAGTACATATATTAACCGCCTCTCCAAAGCCCCCGCACTTCCTCGTTATTATTGCTGGCGTCAGTTAAGTGACTTCTTTATTTCTCATTCAAGTAATTTCTATTGTTGGTTCATATTTCTCATTTTTTATTCAGCAGTAGTATATGCACGACGTCAAACATCGTTGTATCATCTTACGTGTCTTTCAGCAGTATGGAGGCTTGAAACTGACTTTTCTTAAGCGTGAATTTAGTCCCGCTTAGGCCACCATACAGGTGTTGTTTATTGAGACGTGGAGCGCAGGTGGTCTAATCTACTCAGATCAGTGCCGCCAATGATAACCAGGAGCAGCGTGTTGGGGACGAACCCCATCCTTTTTGGAAAATAATTTCTGGGTGCCGACTCCTTTAATTTCTAAGTGAATACAAGCGCAATTTCCTCACAGAATTTATCAAAACGAATTGACAACTTTACCTGTATACAATTTGTGGGCATAAGTCCAACTGCAGCTAGTTTATAATATTGCATTAGACTATAAACCCATTAGGTCTGACATTACTCAAGTGTATATGGATGCTAGTGAGGATATTTTTAGGGAAAACATGAAACAATTGATTATTTATTTTAGGTTTTATAGAGCACTATCGGACCCGTTATGGTATCAGAGCGCTTTACAGGGATAACACGTTGTGTGCAGGTTTGACAAAGGCAACAAACATGGATAGGGATAGAGGGAAGTGACTACATAAGGACATAAACCAGGGTATATACAATAAGAGGAGCGACATGTCAGCAATATATAGAGAAAACCAGCAATTACATATGAGGGGAGATATGTCAGCAAATTGCAGAGAGAACCAGCAATACATTTGAGGGAATAATAAATCGGTACAAGGAATAGGGGCAACCAAGCAGACAGGAAAATTTGCAGAGGTACAAAAGCAATGCCGCAAAGCGGTATGCGCGATGAAAGAGTTATGGGAGTAATTTGCTCAAGCTTCCTTTTTAACTCCTTCCATGCTCATGACGAATCATGAGTCACAGTGAAGCTCGTCATAACGGCCGCGACCCGCCCACGTGCGATACATTCCCCGCCTGTGCGGGAGAATTAATCAGTGGGCAGAGTCATGACGAGCTCAGCTCGTCATGAGCACAACTCCACTGTGAGTCATGACGAGCTCAGCTCGTCACGAGCACAGCGGCGCCGCGGACCCCTTCCCCCCCGCACCGTGGGGGAATTACCCCCGCAGGGAAGGGGTTAAAGATTGACAGAGAAAGCATTCTTATGATGGAGGACGACAACGAATTCCAGATTCTTGGTGCATCCCCAGAGAAGGCACGGTTATAAGTTTTTTCCTTACGGAAGCGGGGTGGCTGGAGCACATGGTCTCTGGCAGACTGGGAGTTTCTCACTACCCCATATACCAAGATTTTCTGGGTGTCATATGCCGGGTAATTTGTGTATAGTGCTTTGTGCATGATACAGCCCCGTTTGAGCTGGATTCTGGCTTCAAAAGGAAGTCCGTTCAGGGCCTTCAGATGCTGTGAGATGTGGTCAACTTTTTTGGAGCCTGTTAAGAGTCTTGCTGTGGCATTGAGGCAAGCTTTTAGGGGGGGCCGTGGGGATCTTGGGTAGGCCAGATAGGGTAGAGCAGCCGTATTCAATTCTGGAGATAACTAACGCCTGAACTGCGTTTTTTAGGTCCTTAGCTTCAAGGAAGGGTTTAATTTTTCTCAAGTAGCTCAGGTGGAACCTGGCAGTTTTGGCCATCAAGTTAATGAGGTCACACATATTCAGGTTGCTGTCCAGGGTTATACCTAGAGATTTGGCAGATTCCACTATGTGCAGTTAAGTGCTGTGATCGAGTTAGTCCATTCCAGGATGTCAGTGGTGTTTTTAGGGGGGAGATGAGAAGGAACTCTGTTTTTTGGGCATTCAGTTTGAGCTGGTTGCTGGCGATCCATTGAACAGTCAGCTTCAGAGCGTCATTCAAATAGTTAATCTCCTCTAGAGATGAGATTTTGATGTAGATCTGAGTATCATCGGCGTACATATGGAAGGAGATGTTGGCAGTGCAGAGTATTTCAGCTAACGGTCCGAAGTAGAGATTGAAGAGGGTAGGGGACACAGTGGAGCCTTGAGGGACACCGATTGTTATCGGGGAAGGAGCATATAGGTTACTGTTGACTAAGAATCTCTGGGAGCGGTCCGGAAGAAGGAACCAAACCATTTGATGACGGTACCTCCTATTCCCATTCTGTGTTCGAGGCATTCAAGTAGTTTCTCGTGGTTGACTGTGTTGAATGCCGAAGACATATCCAGTAGGATTAAGAGACAGGTTTTGCCTTAGTCAAGGGCTTTGAGAGCGTCATCTATAATGTGAAGAATAGTGGTTTCGGGGCTGCGCACAGGCCTGAAACCAGATTAGAATTAGTCAAACAAGTTGAAATTAGCAATATGTTTAGGATGGGGATGACTTGCCCGGTTTTCAAGGAGTCAGGTATGGACCCTTGAAGAAGGGAGGCGTTGATAATTGTAGTCCAAATGGTAATGATAAATGGGGCGGTCGCTGCCAAGCAGTTGGAGGGGAGTGGGTCGTTGAAGTGACTATTCGGTATTAAGGAGGATGGAATTTTCGAGATGGAGTAGTTGTCGTATAGCTTGAAGTTAGACCAGTGAGCTTGATTTTTGGGTGTTGCCTGGGTTGGATGAGAGGAGAGATGGGTCCCGGGAAGAGGAGGTGGAAAGATTGAGGGAATTAAGTTTGTTTTCTAGAGAGTTAATTTTGGCTATAAAGGAGGAGAACTCACAGGTTATTAGGGATTTTGTTGGTTCTTTGGAGGATTTAGCTAGTTTGTTTGATTAGTGTTTGACTATTTTGAAGAGCTTGCGGGGTCTGTTCTTAGCGTTTTCCAGTTCGGATTTGAAGAACATTTGGATTTGAGGATGTTCCTGTTGTATGTATTTCTGGTCTGACGGATACGTTTTAGTTGGGAGGCTGAGGGGTGCTGTCTCTAGTTTTTCTGTAAGTTGGAGAGCTCTGCTTTCGTTATTGAGGGGTCCGCTAAACCAGGGGTTTTTGTCTTTGATTTGGGATCTTTTTAGCTTTAACGGGCAAGATCATCAATTATGTTGGACATAGTCGAGTTGTAGTGCTCTGTAGGGTCGTTGACCTTAGATAGATTTGGGGGGAGGGGGTGAAGGTTGTTCTCGCAGCAAGCAGTCAGCTTCTTGAGGTGGAGGCTCTTAGTGTCTCTGAGCCAGCATTTTGGTTTCACAGGTTGCCCTAGCTTTTTCAAGAGGAAGCCAGGTGTTAGGAAGGTAATGGCGTGGTGGTCTGACCAGTCGCACAGATCTATTGTGTTAAGCATGACCACCAATGCCTTTGTGATGATCCAATCCAGTGTGGAGCCTTTCCTGTGGGTTGGAAGTGTGCAGGCTTGAGTGAGTGATTGATCAGCAAGGAAGACTTTGACGGCGTTGACCTGGGGGTCATTTGGGCCATTCCAGTGCAGATTAAAGTCACCGAGGAAAATGTCATTGGAGTGGGGGGAAGCCTTAGCAGTAATGATTTCCATGAGGTGGTCAATGAATGTGTCGTTCTTGCCTGGGGGGTGGTAGAAGATGTGCAGTTTGCATGATTGAATAGTGTTATTACAAATGGAGAGAGCAAGATATTTGCAGGAATCCGTGCGGTCGGCATGGAGTTCTGTAATGAGGTCTGAGCGGTAGATGCATGCAATGCCTCCCCCTTTTTTGATTTGTCTGTCAAGCCTAACGATGTTATAATTTGGCGGGACCAGTACATTTAGGTAAGGAGTTTAAGATTAATTGAGCCAAGTCTCAGTCAGGATAGCTATGTCAGTTTTTTGGCTCAGGATGAGGGTGGCGATGTCGGAGGCATGCTTCGCCGCTGATTGGTTGTTAAGTAGGAGGCCAGAGAGAGAAGCGTTGTGGCATGTGTTGCAAGTAGGGGAGGATAGTGGTACTTGCACTAAGTTGTTGCTGTTTACTCCTCTGTTACGGAGAGATGGCGATCTAGTGGTTATGATTGAGACAGTTGGAGTCAAGTAATCCACCTTCTTGTCAGGAGGACGGGGGCGTCGGGATATGTCTTGTAGGATGAGAGGAGGGCTAGAGTTTCATCCTCTGAGAGGTAGTTGGGATGTTTGTGAGGGCGAAGGTGTCTGTTGGTCAGCAACATGGGTTGGAGGGAAGGCATGGTGAGCGGGGTAATGGCTAAGTTATGGGAGGGCTTGAGGGTAGCGATAGAGTGTTCAGTGAGGAGAAGGATGTTCTTCGACTCTAGTATGGATTTCTGGATGCTCTGAACTATGTTGGATGTAGGGGACCTGTGGGTCAGGACAAGTTCTGGCTAATGAGTGGGAAGCCTGGTGAATTTTGAAGTAAATTTTCTCCCATTGCTGAAGATCCCTATGTTTGTGCATGGTTTCAGGAAGTGTCTTACGAGTTGGGCGTCGCAGCCAGTGAAGGAAAGGGCAAACTGGGACTTTACAACAAATGTATGCCTATCGTTTTGAGCTTCCCTAATTTAGTTTGCAAGCATGACAGGTGTTTTGGAGAACTACTGTGTGACCACTCATTCCAAAATCTTCCCAACAAAAATGGCTGGAGAATCCCAAAATGTAGGTGCTCTCACTGGAAAAACAGGAGAGATGAGGTGGTTCAGAGAGGGTTGTCCAGTAACTGGAGTTTTTGATTTCCAGAGATCAGTGGGCAACCAGACTTGAACGTTGAACATCAGGCAAATGTCAATGTTCAGTGTGCAGAAGGTGCTGGGAAATGAAATAGCACCATTGGCTGATATACAGGGGTGTGGTTCAAAATATCAAGAGTCTGAAACAAGCAAGCGTCTGGTTGCAATCAATATGTTCACGTCTCTGGGATGCCCAGGACCTGGGGGCACAGATTGGACAAGGTGGTATTCCACAGAACAAGAGCACTTTGCTTTAAGATTAAGGGGACAACAGGCTCTTCGTTGGACTTGGCTCTCTTTGCAGGGACTCCTCCAAATGGTTTTCGATCTCCCTTCTTATTTTCTGAATTTTGTTTTTGTTGGCATTAGAACTCTGCGCACTTAACCACTGCTGACCAGTGCTAAAGTGCTTGCACTCAAAACTTTAAAGTTGATAAATTTGCTTTGCACCCAATTGGAACATTTAATTTACTTATAAGCCCTAGGAAAGTGATACTACATGTACCAACAGCCTGTTAGTTGAATGTGAATAGTGAGCCTGCAGCACTCATGCCACTCCCATGTCTTAGGCATGCCATTGCAGCCTGTGTGCAGTTTTAAACTGCCAATTCGACCTAGGAAAATAAATATTTTGCCAGGCGTAAACCTCCCTTTTTAATACATATAAGTCACCCCTAAGGTAGACCCTGAACAGCACATAGGACAGGGTGCATTGTATTTATAAGGTAGATGTGTTTTTTAAGTTTTACATGTCTGGTAGTGAAGAAGTTCCAGTTTGTTTCGCTACTACGAGGTCTACCTCTCCTCTGGGATAACATTGGGTTACCTTATAACATTTTATAAGTGCAACATTTGATTGGGTACAGGTAGAAATATCAAAAGAATTATAATATAAAATCCTCTTTAATGGTAAAGTCAGATTTTAGGTCGCAATTCTGAAAATGTCACTTTTAGAAAGTTGGCTTTTTCATGTCCTAAACATTTGGTGCCTGAAGCTTTTGTCCTGGGTCACATGACTGTGAATCAACCTGTGAAGTAGCGCCTTGAGTCCCTTGCGGGTGAGTAGTTAGTTGCGCTTTACAAACCCCTGATTGATTGATTGATTGAATCAACTCCCAAACCTCCTACATATAGATTGGCATATGTGAGTATGTACTCCAGTTACTCCAACACCATTGAAAGCCTAATCATTAAGCATTGGCGCATTCTAAATACTGGCAAGCAAAAATTTGGGAAACCTTTAATTTACCTTTAGGAGAAGCCATAATTTGCAAGAGCTATTGGTTCATACACAATCCAAGAAGATCAAGGCAACCACACAACCAAACTTTGGAGCCTCCCTAAAGAGAGCAGACATTACCTCTAAGAATCATGCTCCGTGTGCCACCTCAATTCAATTTAATAAACTTTATTTGATGTAGTTGAATGCCATAGATCATAAAAGTATACAAGTTTAACAAGACAATTTGGACATCCTTTTGTAAAATTAATAAAAACTAGTTATTGCGGCAAATCATGACTGCTCCAACACAGTAGACTTCAATACATAGTAGATGCATTAATTAATCATGCAACAGTCCTTGCCCAGCCCTCTACCACTTAGTTAACCATAACATAAAAAACTGTTAAAAAGAGTATACTATTAAAATTGAACATTTAAAAGATAACAATGATTTTATCTACATTATTAAGATCTCAAATCTAAGTCACATGATTAGTTTTCCAGTTACCAATCAAAACTCTAAAGAGGGAATAATTAAAAATGTGCACATTTCTACCTCATAAAAGACGTCTTCTATGCAGGCAGGCCCAAAAAAAAGATGCTACGCAGAGACGGACATAAGGGTCACAGAGCTTTTTCATAAAAAATAATGCAGTTCAACTTTGGTTAAAATTTTGCCGCCTTAGAAGAGGTACAAGGTATCTAGATATCTGCTCCTTTTAGTATTGACAGAAGAAAAAGAGGTGAGGGTCAGATTGCAATGACAAATTATCACAGGGACATTGTGCCAAGTCGCTGAAAGAGTACCTTTTGGCTGTACTTTTTGGCAGAAAAGCCCTACATCAAAGGTATTAAGTAAGTGTGGAATCTTAAAAGAATAAATCTATGCTGTAAATTTTTTACACCCTCCAGATACGAATATTCACCTTCGGTTATGGGAGGGCTCGGGTGATAACATGTCGCTACTGTTTTTGTTTTGTGTATGTCCTTCCTTACATAATCAGCCTTGGCCAGAAATAGGGACTTAAGTTTCTTTTTGGGGAATTTGGAACAAAAGCTCGGGTTTGTATACAGTTCCGGTACTAATTTTGTATTATGTTCTGATTGACATCCACAGTGTTTCTTCTCCAAATTGAATGTCACAGCATAATCGGAGCAAGTCTTACTATGTCAGTTATATAGGGTAAACCCAATTCTAGGTGACAGACAGTTAGAAAACGAGGTGGGAAGAGAGGCGACCCTTTTTAAAAAAAAAACATCCTCTATCTTCTGCATGGAATCTATCGGTACCATTCCCCACAACCCATCCCCGTATGTTGCTGCTGAAATCGTTTTTGCATTATAGATCTTCTTTATCGTCGCTATAGGTTTAGAGCCCAGTTTTTTACCCCCTCACTTTGACAACTATATCTGTTGATCTGGGTCTGAATACTCCATGGGAGCTATGGAAATTCGCAGATTGTAATAGTGAGGGAGTGATTTACCTGATTAACTGCCCGTATTTTCTGCACTACGTAGGCATGACCACTAGGAAAGTACGTGTTCGCATTTGCGAACACCGAAGCAACATACGATGCAGACGTAGTGCCACAAAACTGACTAACCATTATTTAAGCATGAATCACACAGAAAATGACTTGTCATGGGTAGTCATAGATAAACTAGATATGAAAGGAGAACTAACTAATTTCACATTCTTCCTCTGAGAGAACAACGGTGTGTTCACTGCCTGCACATAACCCGGGATGGACTTAACAGTGACATATCACGGATGTCATTGTTGCAGCTCTAATATCACTATCAGCTTGGAGGCCCTTACATTATAGTTTCACTTTCAGTTGACCTTTTGAGTCACATTAACAACAAACACGTATTTTATGTACCAGCTGAATGCATCTGTATAACAGAATCTGTAGAGATTCTGTCATACAGATAGCACTTTCATTTTCTACTCTCACTTTTATCACCCTGCGTGCAGTGTTATGGAAAGATGGACAGTTCCATCAGTGTAATTAATATGTTTAAAGAACACATCCCTCTTCCATGAAGTAGTGATATTTAGTCATAAAGATAGCCTGCCACCAATTATTCTTGGCATACTTTCTCTCATTCTAGCTTGCGGGGGATTTAATTCACAGTCCCCGCCCATAGGACTTCAATCCCCAGCTTCTTAGCGGTACCTTAATGTCATTATGCCACACACCTGCTGCATTTCAGAAGCCCTGATCGGACGGCGCACGTTTCCCTCGTTTGGTAGAAGATGCTAGCATCGCCCTGGACCGGGCCAAAGACAAGAGTTCAGGCCGACCGCGATGGAGTTTGGGCCGGATACAGGAGTCACGCAAGGCCCACTAAACAAAAGAACGTTGATCCTGGTTGCAACTGCGAGATGCAGCCGAGTGATGCGTCGGTGTCAATCCCGCAGTCGAGGTAATGCGTCAGTTTTCTTCACGCAACAATGGTGATGTGCCAGTTCTGAAGACAAGTCTTGGGTAATGTTGCCAACAAGGGATATATTTAAAGATGTGTATAAGTAAAACTAGCAATTGCCTCCTAGACAGTTATTCATGACATCCACAATTAATGAAAGGCACAATAGTCTGTAAAATTTTAAAAATAAATCGGAAGACAAAGTGCTGGTTCCAAGATGTGTTGGTTCAAAATGTGATGCACCGGGTTTCTCCCTGCAGTCGAGGGATGCATTGATTGTCTCTCACTGCAGTGGTTGTGATGCAGTGTTTCTGATGCATTGGTTGCAATAGCGATGCACTGGTTCCAAATGAGGTTTGTCTGTTCTGTTCCCACAACATCGGCGGTGCGGCCATCCTGCTTCACGCAGCAGAGGATGCGTCAGATTCACTGGAGCAAGCACCTGGATCCTCTTCCAGGCACAGGAGCAAGGTGCAAGGTGCAAGACCTTGATATCCCAGAGTCTTAAAACAGGAGACAAGTCACCATGCCCTTGGAGATCACAATGGGTTCAAGCCAAAGAGTCCAGTTCTTCCTCATCAGGGTAGAGGGTAGCAAGCAGCAGGACAGCACAGCAGAAACGCAGTACTTCCAGAGCAGCAGCCCAGTAGAGTGGCAGTCCTTGTAGCAGCACAGCAGTCCTGCCTTCTGGCAGAGTTTCTTCACAGGTCCAGTTATGTATGATTTGGTGGAGTCAGAGACCCAGTACATATACTCAATTGTGCGTTTAAAATGGAGGTGACTTTGTAGAGGGGATTTGAAGTGAACTGAGGTCCTTCCTCCCAGCTGTGGCCCTAGACTCACTACAGAGGGGTATGCAGCCCTTTGTGTGGGGACAGGACACAGTCTATTAAGGTGTCAGCTCCTCCCTCCAATCTTGCCCAGGATAACCCATAAGGATGTGATGGCCACTCAGTCACGCCTATGCCCTCTTTTTGTGTGGCTATCCAGAGGGAATGCACAAAGTCCAGCTGTCACACAGGGCTAAGAGCAGAAAAAAAGCTTTCTGTATAAAAGTGGCATTTTTAAAAGGGTAGTGGTAAATTCAACTTTATAAGTAAAGAGGATTTATCACTACCGTTCCAGTGATATGAAACATGACTGACCTACTCCTATTCAATTAGTAATTACAACTTATTAGTGTAATAAGGAATTCCCAATGTTAACCTGTGAGAGGGATAGGCATCACAGTTGTGAAAAACGAATTTGGGTGTTTTTCACTACCAGGACATGAAAAATGTAAAAGTACATGTCCTACCTCTTGTTAATACAGCACCCTGCCCTATGGGCGACCTAGGGCGCTACCTTAGGGGTGACTTCAATGTAAAAAAAAAAAGGTGAGTTTGTGGCTTGGCAAGGGGTTTTAAATGCCAAGTCGACATGGCAATGTTAACTGCACGCACAGGCTCTACAGTGGCAGGCCAGAAACATGTTTAAAGTGCTACTTGTGTGGGTGGCACAATCAGTGCTGCAGGGCCACTAGTACCATTTATTCTATATGCCCTGGGCACAGGTAGTGCACTATACGAGGGACTTATAGCTAAATCAAATATGCCAATTGTAGATAAGTCAATCAAACTATGTTTTAGGGGAGAAGCACATGCACCTTAGCACTGGTTGGCAGTGTTAAAGTGCTCAGTGTCATAAGGCCAACAAAAAGAATTCAGCAAAATTGGAGGCATGCAGGCAAAAAGTACGGGAAGACGACCCTAAGGCTGTTAGGTCTAACAGGGAGTTTTGTTTATGTACATTCATGTGTGTTGCAAAACCTATACAGAATCAACTGTTTCTATTCTCATTTGGGTTTAGGTGTTCCTGTATGATGTTTCCATGTATTTCTTCATTATAGACATAGATACTTACTCACTTGTTCTTTTCATATTGCAATGACATGTTGTTCCGAGCATGGTTACTAACCAAATATCTGTCAACAAATTAGAGTAAGATGGAAATATGTTTGTATGTAGTGTATGCAGTTTTTCACTTATCAATCAGTAAGGTTGGGATTTCATACTTGAAAATATATAAACATATTAGACTCTAGTATTTTTGTGTCTGTGGCCCTGATGTTCATGGTATTTTGCGGTCGCTAAGCATGAGATTTGCAAAATCTCAATGTTCGTAGCCTCAAAATATCCAAAATACCCTGTACTAATTACAAATAGGATGGTGACGTGAAAGGGGAATCCCCCACCTATTTGCGATTCGAACAGAAATATATAAATAGATTATGTCCTCAATTGCATTTCTAAACCACCGATCAGATGCAGACACCTCAAATGAAGCAGTATCTGAATTCCAAAGAGGATTCAGTCCCCGTGGAAGACCTTCCCCTTAGGGATTTGCAATAGCACCCTCTAGGGGCGAGCGGGCATGGGAAATAGAAAGTGGTCCAGAGGCCACTCCCTACTGTCCCCGTTGTCCTCCTAAATGGGAAGCGTTTCTTCAATTGACATTTGCTGCTTTAAAGAAAAAAAAAAGATTCTCGCTTGGGAATGCAAATAAAGAGATGGAGGTATTTTCTATAAGACTGGAACAATAACAGATTCCAACCACGATTTTGGCATGGTGGAACCACTTGCCACATCCAGGATTTTAGTCACCACCGTTATCCACAAATCTGTACTGTGCTTCATTAAGTCCAAGGAGTGCTGCCTGGTCCTAATGCTTATCCTAGAGGGCACTATCAAATTGGATTAATTATCTCCTCAATATGAAAGACCATTCTCTTCACGTTGGGGTCCACAGAAGTCAAAAGGGTAAGAACACCGGCACTTGACTACTGAAGGAGCCAAATACAATGATTGTGTGAAGTGCCAGATATGCCTAACATGTGGCAAAGCAAGATGAACATGCAGCCAAACACTCGGTTCTGAGGTTCCTTTGCAACTTACCACCTTTTAAGTGCTTACAAGCACTGGTGTCACTTGTCAAACCCAACAGGTTCTACATTTGGGAAAGAAAGACAAGGTACACTTTGTGTCTTCAAAGGCTGGCCCCAGAAACAGACTTCAATACCACATGTGTGCTACAACTTGAAAAATGTGGACACCATTGGGATTCACTAGGAGTGGCCAGGTAAGCCATTGACCAGGATAATCATAGGAGTAAATGTAGCATGCTTTTGGTACCATCAACAGAGAAAGGATCTGCTTTGATGAAATTTATGACACATTGTGAAGTAGCCAGGGACCTCTGAATGGTATGGTGCACTGAGGAAAGGGTCTTGGACATGACTTTTTGTTTCCACCCATGAAGTTAAGCTTCAAAGATAAGTCTCTCTCCACATGCTTAAAGAAAGCACCAGTGGAATATTCAAACCCCTTTAAAACGAATGTATACCTCTAGTGGAAGAGATTGCATATCATAAAAAAAGTCTTTGATAATTAAAGCCTTTTAGATCCTAATTTATTTACATGTATGACGTGCTACCCGACTCTTGGGTAGTGGAGCAACAAACGTGTAAGAAAGAACTAATAATGTAAACAAGAAATAATCAAACATTATGATGTTTACAGCCAAAGGGCTACAATTAAGGATATCAACTGATTATACACTACATTATGATATTAGCCTGGGAAAACATAAGGAAAAAGAAAAAAACAGGTGAAACAATATGACTTCTAGTTAGTTAACCGCTCTTGTGATGATCCCGCAATCCAAACATATAGGCTGTTATTATTGGATGTTCATCCACCACGATGCCTCAACTGTAGAATGTGCACATTTCACACATCATTGAAGCATAGGCTGTTCCGCGCTATAATGATTATTCAACCTAGACATTCCTTTACTTTCTCCTTGTTTGTATATTTGATTATCCATCTACTGTTGCCACTAGAGTCACTTATATCTGAATAAATATGCTACAAATATGTGGCATAAATGTGAATTCATACATACTGTTAGCCCCTACTATCACAAAACAACTTTTTTGCCACAAGGCTTCAGCTGGTGTAGGGCCTTATATAGAGTTTAATGGAGCAGGAGCACCGCCATGAATCATGGTGCTATCCGCCCACCGAACGTATGATTCCTTTACCCCTATTAACAGATTATTCCCAGAAAGTGCCCTGGGGGATGATGCAGTCACTAGCCAATGAGCTACCATGTCCCCTCCCTCTTGGTGATGGCTTTCCGGCTATGTGTGGCATCTAGAAATCCCAGAGTGCACTCTTCTGCCCACTCTCAAGATGTCTGGATCCTTCCTTGGATGTTAGGAGCTTGGTAACCCACCCTAAATCGTGGATAACTGGGGGCTACACACCCATGAGAAAACCGGTTTGGGCACTGGTGTACCCTCTCTGTTCCCGCTGCCAGTCTGTCTACCTGAACAAAAGGCAACCCCTCAAGAGTGTGATCACCGTTTGCCTACCAAAAGCGGCTAAACCTTTGAAGCTCGCCTTTTGGGCCAACACTCTGAGTGGCTGCCAGTGAAGGGGAGGTAACACATCTCCTTGTAGCAGGCTGCTATTGTTCCTAAGCTCTGGAGTTGTTCACACTGCTTCTCAGGAGGGCAGAAAGCTGTCTGGTGGCCAGTGACCGTGTGAGGCCACTGAACAAACTGGGTCACAGGATGGCAACTTTCTAAAATTTGAATTTCTTCAACAGTGACATTAAATTTGACAGGGGCATCAAGTTGGGTTTAATGCCAAGATTAATTTAATATCTTAGAGTACCCATCTAAGTAGTCCCATTCAGAAGTTTGCCGGGTTGAGTGGGCAGCCTGTAACCCTGTGTTAGACAATGGGGCTACCAACATTCCCACAGCAAAAAGGCAATTTGGAAGTGTTGCTGTCAGGGCATATATATAAAATACACGTCCTACTTAATAATATGCCGCTCTCTGCCTTAGGGATCCATAAGCCTTCCTTAGGGGAGACTTCCATATATTGTTACGGGAAGAGAGGCCTTTGCCATTCGTTTGAAAGTCGAACTAGAAGTATTTCCACTGCCCTTTCAGTCTGCAGTGGCTGACCGAGAGCCATTTTATACTTTGTCATACACAGGGTGCCACAATCAATGCTGCAGCCGAGGGTGGACACTCTGCCATACATGCCATGGATACCATATACTAGGGACATATAAGTAAGTCCGTCTCTGCCAAATGGGGGTAGCCAATTCGACATACACTTTGGGATGATAGAACACTGTCACGGTGGTGTGGTTAGCAGGCCTCCGTGTGCTCTCAGATTTGAAAAGCCAGCAGCTAGTAGTCCAAATGGGGGGAAAAAAGTGGGGAGAATCCTGCAAAATCCTATTTCCTTACAAGGTGTGCTTGGTCCCCACTAAGAAGACAATTGTGGACCTATTAGTTGTGCCAGCCTCCCATCCTGCACAACTAATAACCCAATTTCTTAGAAGAAGCTTACCAGAACTCTAAGCTTAAACACTGGAAGAGCTAGTAAGGAAGCGTGAAGACTTAGACTAGCACAATTGAAAACACTAAAACAGATAAACTGTAATGTCATAAAAGGAATTCTGAAATATACATAATTTTTTCACAAGATGCTACTCTTGTTAAAGTACTGCAAGTGGGATAGAAAGGAAACTAGTGGGCAATGAATAGAATTACAAGTGAGAGCCTTGAATTCGATGTTTTTTTGTTTTAAATAACTGTTGCATGTGGATGAAAGAATTGGAAAAAGGTTTCTTAAAGGATATTGTACCAGGGAAGAGTGTTAGGGCTGATCCGGAACCCTCAGTTGCCTTTCACTCTCTCCGCGTATGAGATCAATGAGTAAGCAATCCTTTGACTCAAACCCTAAGGGAAACTAACCCAAAACTCTTAGGCATCCATTGACTCAAACCCTGAGGAAAACCCATGCAAAACCCTAGGCATTTAACTTCAGAGTACACTGTCCAAGTAGGTGTCAAGGTGTTGTAATAAGAGTTTGTTTCCAATTGAAATTGTCCTTACATGATAAGCATGTAGAGGAGACTTTGGCCAGAAAAGGCACTTCTGAGATTTCCATTGGAAATCTAAAAGCAGAATACTATGTTGAGGCCAAGACGCGGTGGTGTATGATGAAAAGAAGGGGCCCGAAAAGACAAGTAACCAGAACAAAGGGAGGGACGGGTTCTAGTAATTAAAAAATAAAAATGGTTTTGTATTCACTCCTTCTAAAAATTGAAGTACGTGGAGTCATAAAGGACTTAGTCAATTTAAATAGAATTGATTAATGAGACGGCAGTGCAGGTTGGCAAATTCAATGACAGTCGAAGAGACAGGCGTTTCAACTTTTGAACTGGAGTTTCCTGCTGAACGAAGTTATGTTGCAACTTGGTCATTTTTATGTTTTAAAGTGTTTTTCCCCCTGAGGATTTGGATGTGATGGTGACAGATTCGGAGGCAGTGCCTTCAGTTTGTATTTGAGTGCCGCTGAACGGCTTTGGATCAGAGGGGCAGGAGCAGAAGCTGAGGGTAAAAAATGAACATAATACAACTTCTGCTTGGGAGTCGATTGCCAGAATACTACCAGGTGTTGTCCATTGGCACATGGAAATAGTTTTCTTATGCTGGAGTTCTAATTCTTTAGTGGAGATTCCTTTCGGAAATCCTGTAAAAAACATCAGCACTAATTTCTAAGTTGGTTTTGTGTGACTTTTTTTAATCAGTACCCTCGGGTCATTGGATAGATCATGTGACCAAATGATAAAAAGGAGCTTCAGAAAGGTATCTGCTTGAATAAACCACAACTTGTCTTGTTCAGTCTTTTCTGTAAATAAAATGGTATTGTTTATAAGTTCTGCTCAGCCCTGACAAACCCTTTTTTTGTAGTCTGGAGTCAAAACTTAAAACTGATTCAGGCTGTTTCCACCAAGACTGGTAGGTATGTAGGAGAACTGAAATTCATGAATTGTGGAAATGTTCCGCCTTTCAGTGAACATATCCTCTCCAAAAACGAATAAACAAGCATTTGCAATGCAATAGGTCTCGAAATTGTGAGATTTTGCCCTATTGGCATTGTAAATGGCAATGCCTTTTATTTGCGTTTAAAATACCTGCAATAATAAAAGGCATTGTTATTTACAGTACCAATAGGTCAGAGTTTTCTAAGAGACCTATTGCATTGTGAATGCTTGTTTACAAGCGCCCCATGCCGCATTTTCAGGTAATTTAATAGAGGCCACGTCCCTTTCTTTAGATGAGCAGTGTCTAAAGAAAGGTCCGCGGCCGCTACTAAAGTGAAAGCTCGTTATGGGGCACTCTTACCAAAAAAAAGCATTTGTATGTCAAGTTGACAAACAAATGCTTTTTTTTTGTAAAAGTGCCCCGCGAAAGCTTAATGCGCTTAATGTTGCAGGAAAACATGTAGTGCCTGCATTAGGAGAAACCATTAAAGAAAATAGTGCTTACAGACTAAATAAGACGTACTGTGTAACAACCAAAGTAAAAGGGCCAGTCCTCAAGGGAGGTAACAAATGAAGACAAGGCGGTACTAAGGAGGGACTAACAAGACTATTTACCAATCAGAAGCCAGCATTTACGAAGGACAATGACACAAGTCAATGACAAATGAGGGCGGAGAGCGGGCTGGGCTTTAAGTCCATACTCCAATATAGCATGATCACAAAGCAGCACATGCACTGCTCAAGCTCGACCTAAAAATACCTCAGAACAAGAGTGTACAAAATCAAGTAACTCAAAAAGAGGCCATCTATTGGACACTGATATCTTTCTCTAGCCATGGAACTTGTTAGAGCGTGTATTTGGAAAAGTAACATTTTTCATGAGACTCCCTTGCCAGCGTATGACAGGCGGCCATCTTATCTAAGTCAGGCATCTGTAATCAATCAAGTAGTATAAGGACAGGTTCATGATTTTTTTTATTTTGTAAAATATTTTATTTATGCATTTTTGCAAAGTTGATAACATACAAGTATCCAGATTAGAGCAGTGGCATAGCATGAACAGATCATAAAACTCATTGCATAGATCACAGTGTTGTAAAACTCAATAGTGCAGGTACATACAGACATGGCATTAATTGAAAGTGCATTGTTCAGCAGCGTCTGTCGAAGTGGTCTTACAAAGCCTAATAGGCATCAAATGTCAGTGATCGACAGTAGATAGGACGTGAGTGGCCTCCAGACATCCCATGGTTTGGACGTTGTAGGCAGTTCCTCCGCATAGCACGTGAGTTGGTCCCGACAGTAAACCAGATCTTGTTACCATAATTTAGTGGTAGGCACAACCCTGCCCCCCCCCTGCGCTTAGCTGACAGTAGTGCTATGGCCACAAACTTCTTATTGGACGGTTTAACCTTGGAGCCGACACCCAGCAGACATACTCATGGGCTACACTCAACAGACTCCGCAACCATCAGGTGTAAAATTTGCGTGACTGAATGCCAGTACTCATACACCCTAGGGCTTTCCCAAGCTTAATGATAGAAATTGGCACCGGGCACGCCACAACGTTTGCAATTGTCAGCTTCCCGCAACCCATATCTATGAAGCTGAGCCGGAGTGTAGTACAGCTGATGTAGGTATTTAAAGTGTACTAACCGTAAATTGCCATTCGCCGTCAGCTGTCCCGTCAAGTGGCAGCTATCAAACCAATCATCCTCAGACAGCGGAGCAGGCAGCATGGCATTCCACTTAGCTAACGCAGACGTGCCCCCAGCAGTTGCTTCCCTCTGTTATTCCTGGTAAAGTCTAGTGACTAGCTTGGCTTTAGATGTGGTGGTATATAGGAGTTGTAGTGCTTCAAATACCGGTGGTTCTGTAGGAAAGTGTGGATAGAGTGCACGCATCGCGGAGTGTAGCCTAGTGTAGACAAAGAGGTGCATGGCGGAGACAGTGCCCCGGGCGTGTATGTGCTCCGAGGTTATGAATTGGCCTCCAGGGAACACATCCCCCATTGTTGACATCTCCATATCCTTGAGGGTCTTTAATGTGCCAATTTCCCCAGTGACTGAGACCGCTGAGTGATGCAGTAGTGGCATGCTAGATGCATACAATGGCAATTTTTGCGCTCGCTTGCTGAGTTCATGCCATGCTCTAGATGTGGTTTGTACAGTGTCTAATTCCCCTTTTTCAAATACCATATGCTTGTTTACAATCATGGCTTTGAGCGGTATTGGGTGCACGGCACCTACCTCTACCTCCACATGCGGAATGTATGCCGGATCGTGCCTCCAATAGTAGGCGTAGTGTGCCTGTGCGCAGAGGTAGTAAAGATGGAAGACAGGCACTGCGAAGCCTCCTTGATCGTAAGGAAGGGTGATAACCTCCCACTTAAGCAGAGGTTTTTTACCTCCCCAGGCTAGTGTGATCAAAAGGGAACGAAGCGTGTTAAAGAAATGTTGCGTTAGGTGTACAGGAATATTTTTAAAAAAATACAAAAAGCGCGGGAGAACTACCATCTTCGTCAGCGCTATTCGATCCGCAAATGATAGGGGCAGTTTAATCCAATGACTCACTTGTCTCTCAAGGCTCGTGATGGCAGTGCCAAAGTTGGACTGTATAACAACTTGCGGATCCCTGTGGAGCCATATTCCTAAGTATTTTACAGTGTCTGTGCACCATGCTAGGGGGTATTCCATGTCGAATTGATGCGTACACTCCGTGAGGGGCAACACAATTGATTTAGAACAGTTGATACCCAATCCTGAGAAACGTTCAAACCGGACATATTCTCGTATAAGTTGTGCCAGATACCGTGCAGGTTCACGAACATACAGAACCATGTCATCCGCATACATGGAGACTGCAAGAGAACGTTGTAAAAATCATAAGGCAGTTTAACCATGGCGTTGCCTTAAAATACAAGCTAAAGGTTCAAGGAGGAGAGAAAATAAGAGGTGACAACGAGCAACCTTGTCGTGTGCCACGCTGTATATGGATCTTCTCCGACAGCTGCCTGTTGACCCGGACCCGTGCTACAGGATTGGTATACAACAATTTGATCCAATTAGTAAAAACAAATGGGACCCCCATGCGATGTAGAATGGTAATCAAATAGGACCAGGATATCGAGTCGAACGCTTTTGTAGCGCCGAGTAGCACTGCTATTGCCGGTAGTGTGAGCTCCAGCACATGCATTGCTGCAAAAATCGTACGCAAGTTATGTGACGTAGAACGGGTTGGGACGAATCCCGATTGGTCAGGGAGCACCATAACGGGAAGAAGTAATTGCAGCCTGGTTGCCAATACTTTCGCTAATATTTTTACGTCCGTGTTGATTAGCGATAAGGGTCGATAAGAATTGCACCTATCCGGCGGTTTCTCAGGTTTCAAGAGCGTGCTCACTAGTGCCTTGCGTAGAGTTGGTGGTAGACATTGGGTCTCGTATGCTTCCTCATATAATTGAAGGAGGCATGGGGCTAATTGGTCGATATATTCTTTGTAAAACTCGGCAGGCAACCCATCAGTGCCCGCAGCCTTACCATTAGGCAGAGTGATAATAGCATCCCGCACTTCGCCCAATGTAAGCGCATGCATCAAAAACTCTTGTTGTCTCCTTGATAGCCACACTAAGGCAACATCAGCAAGATACCGCTCGAGCTCAGCCACGTCTGCAGTGGGCCGTTGAGCGTACATCCCGGCGTAATAGTCCGCAAATGTGTTCAGTATAGTAGGCGTGTCATAGTGTGTATCATCATCTGCGATGATCGCCTGAATTGTGCATGCTTTAGCATGAGGTTCCAGTATGCGACTGGCCAATGTTCTACCCGCCGGCCACCTTCACCATAATAACGCACTTTGCACCGGCGTGATAAGTGGTTGATCTCTTGATCAGCCACTTTGTAGTATTTTGTAATTTTCCCTTTGATAAGCGCCAGAGTACTGGGATCCACCTGTTCGCCATATTCACGTTCCAAGTCATGCAACTCACGCTCAAGCGCTGCCATGGTGTGACGCAGAGATTTTAGAACCCCGGCTAGAAGGCCTAGACAAGTCCCCCGAATTGTCACCTTAAAGGCCTCCCACAGTGTCGCCATAGTTTGGACAGATCCAGTATTAAGTGAAAAGTAGTCAGATATGGCCTCACGATTCCCCTCTCGAAAGACTTGGTCCAACAGTGAGGACGACTGCAATCGCCATCGAAAGGGAGGAGGGGTGTGAGATGGCAGAATCATGTTAAGAACCAGTGGAGAGTGATCCGATAGTGTTCGAGGTAAGTGTTTAATCTGTGTAGTCCATGTCCTGCGTGCCCAGTCAGTAGTCTATACGTGACCAGGATTGCCGTGCATATGAGTGACATGTACCCTCTTTAGTGTTTGGGTGTCTCAATCTCCAGATATCTGTGAGGCCTAATGACCACATCTCATCATGCACAGCTATAGCAGCTATCCAGGGAGGGGGATCTGCCGCAGTCACCCTATCCAATGTAGGATCTAAAACCACATTGAAATCACCTCCACAAATAAGAGCTGAGGCAGATAACTTGCAGAGCTTACCCCATAATGTATCAAAAAATGTGGGGTCGTCTACATTAGGACCATATAGGTTCACAATGGTCAGTCGCGTGTTATAAAGCGTTCCCTGTACTTTAATGTATCGCCCCTCCTCATCTTCATCTACATGTGTCGGCATAAAGGGAATATCTTTCTTTACAAGAATCATAACTCCCCGCGCATATGAGGAATATGAGGCGGCCAATCGCACCTCAGCCCATCTAGTGGCTATGTGCGAGACTGCCCGCTTGGTAAGATGCGTCTCCTACAACAAGGCAATTTGAGTATGGTGCTGGTCAAGATAAGATAGCACCTGCCGCACTTTTTTAGCATTATTAAGCGCTCTCACATACCAACTTATCCAGGAGATGACATAACGTTTGGAATCAGCCATGTCTGTAAAGCCTGATGATAAAGTCTGCATTACTGTTTAGAAGATACGAGTCATACAGTGCAAGTTCTGCCAACATACCATAACCAATGCTATCACAATATAAAACTGTTCCCCAACTGACCCCCCCCCACCCACTCCAGCACTAGAATCATGCCGTGAGCAATCCCCCCATTGAACATAACCGAAAGTAATCAATAGCATCCATGAGTCGCATAACATGAGAAGAAACAAAAGAAACATTAACCCCTTAGGGGCCCCAAACGGGGCCCAATCAAAAAACAGAACAGTTTGGGGAATTCCCATACTGTGGATCGCTAGTAGCCCACGGCCCCCGTATAACAGGGTGAGTCGAGATAGGTAGAGATAGGCCAATCCGCCCATGGCCTACTGTCAATTAGCAGAGGTTACTTACAGTTAACCTTCGAACAAATCTTACCGAACTAGAAAGTTCTGTAAATGTCCGTCATAGTGCAGGAGCTACTTCCAGAACAGAGAAAAAACAAACAGAGTATA
The DNA here is from genome assembly GCF_964204655.1 of Triturus cristatus. NCBI lineage: Eukaryota > Metazoa > Chordata > Amphibia > Caudata > Salamandridae > Triturus > Triturus cristatus. Next base: position 341,672,295 of record NC_140593.1, read on the forward strand.
TGCAATAGTCCTAAAAGCAGGAACGACATATTAACCAGGTACAATGATCAGTAAAGTCTCACGTGCTCAGCCCTCAGAGTCTGAGTCCACACCCCTCTCTCGCAGCGTCTTCTGTCGTTCAATTTGCCGGGTATATTGAAGCGCTTCCTTCTGCGCAGTGAAAATGCGTGCCTTTCCATCATGTTGAATCCGCAGACGGGCAGGGTAAAGCATTGCATATTGAATGTGTAGAGCTTGCAATTTCTTTTTGACTGCTTGAAATTCTCGGCGAGCCTGCTGCACGGCGACGGTGAAGTCGGGAAAGAATTCAACCTTCATCCCTTGCTATTTGAGTTTGCCCTTTTCTCTAGCCAGACAGAGCGCTGTGTCCCGGTCCCGATAGTTCAAAAGTCTGGCAATTATGGGACGAGTTGGGGCACCAGGGACTGGTCGAGCAGCTAATGAACGGTGAGCCCTTTCAACTAAGAGCACCTTTAAAAAGTGTTCTGCTCCCAGCAGGGTTGTGAGCAGCGTTTCGACGTACGTCTCCATGGGCCCGGTGTTGGTGGATTCTGAAATACCAGTGATACGGAGGTTGTTCCTCCGAGAACGAGCTTCGATATCCTCATTCTTCGCTCTGATTACCTCAAGCAGCTTCTCCATACTGGTACACGATGCGCTGACGACCTCCATGCGATCTTTCGTGGTCAAGATGCGCTGCTTTGCCTCCGCGATTTGTGAGCCATGTTTGTCGATCTTGGCTGCCATGGTATCCATACGTAGGTTGAGGTGATCAATTTTGGCGTCAATAGTCTGCAAGATTTGCTGCATAGCTAACATCATGCGCTCCAGCTTTGTAGACGTTCCAGACTCAGGATCTGTGTCCGAGGCGTTTGGTGTCTGAGATTCAGCTTGCTTCTTAGTTTCAGAGTGCAGCTTGCTCTGCTGCTTGTCCGCCCTCCTCATGGTTAGGTGCTTTCGATCGCCAAAGTAGTGCACAGGGGCACCACACGGAGATCAGAACACAGTGGACAGGTCAGTCCCTGGGTAAGGCAATAGCAGTTTGGTCTAGCGCTTTGTACCCACTCCACGCCAGTGGGTGGGCGAAGAGTATGCCGCAAGCGCCAGCCACGTGGTTGATAGGGCTATGTCAGTGGCAGATAGACAATAGTGGTACTAGGCGTTAATGCTACTGTAGGATGAAGTGTGTAATCTGCCCGTAAGGTGGGTCGAGCAGTGCACACCGCCGCCAAAAACACAATGCAGTTGTCAGTTCCCGCAGTCAGGAAAGTCCAGCCCGCAGTTCTCTAATGCTTCCCACGAGTGCTGTATGGGATTACACCATGCGGTGCAAAGATGTAGTGAGGTTTGTAGCTGGCGCCGAAGTCTGCGGGGATATTATAGCTAGATCGTAAATAGCACTTTCCCAAACACGCTGTCAGTCAGAGCGCTATGCTGATTCCGTAGTTGAAGATTCCACTGCCCAATATCAAACTGAAAGTCACGTGTAGGCAGACCTGCCGTCGCTACCCCCGGGGGAGGCCGCACCGCAGCCACCAGGTGTGGTAGCAACCGGGGCCGAGACCATGAAGCAGGCCACCAGCTAGAGATGTCCAGAAAGCCCAGGCTTTGATTATACATTGTGTTTATCATAATCCCAAGTGGGAAGCTTTTAGGTCTCCCGAAAAAGACAAAAAGCTATGCAACTCAGTTGCACGAAGCCTGCAAACTCTTTTTCCATACACACAGAACAAATGCACAATACACACTGCCTCTCTTTGGTTGGTTAAGCATGGCAAGCTCGTGAGAAATCATAGTGTAAAACTTTCACAGAATTACCTCAAAAGCTATTTTTTAAAATGGAAATGAAAGATTTAAATGGTCATGAAGTCACTCGCATTGGTGATACTTTAGCATTCTAAACACCACTTCATTAATGGCCATGTTTTCATTTTTAAAGGGGTCAGTAAACGAGGGCACGATAGGTTTTGCAACCCAACCAGATCCCATCAAACAAAGAGACGTTCTGGAACCTTTATTGTTCGTCACTGAAGACGATGTAAGATTGCTCAGGAGCACTAGATGTTCTCATTTAACATGCTGGACGCATTAAGGAGATTTCGGGTTTATTTTACATGGTAAACACCTCAGAACATGTCGGATTCCATTGAGAGACAATTTTGTTGTGTCTGGGAAACTTGCAGAAGCAAGTGCCGGGCCCTGCCCCAACACCCCCAAGCGACGGCTCCCAACTAGTTTTGGGAGCTTGAACCTGGATTTTATGTCTTACTCTTAAACTAAGTATAATTTCACGCCAATTGACACGCGTTCTTTGAAGCTGCTTCCCTTTCATGTATGTAGCTTTTCCCTGCTGTTTGGTTTCAGTAACTAGCAGGTCTTTAAGGCTGACCATCCTTCTTTCACTGTTTTCAATGGAGATAATTTACTACTGAGGTCTAGTCCAAACGTTTATTTCCAGGAGGTTATTTTCTGTTTCCGCTTAAATGAGAGGGCCCATCTCTAGTCCTGTTTCTTAGGCTTCTGGCTTCCCTGGGACAGAGCCTGCTACACAATCTGATGTCTGAGGAGCTTTATAATCCTTTCTAAAAATGGCGCTCACAGTAGATATCTACAATTATGTGTCCCCTTTCAGCTGAACTGCATTGATGAGGCTGTGGCAAAGAAATGCATTTCTGTTGTTCCTATTATGTCCCGGCTACAGAACCTGCGAAAGAAGAAATGACAGGCCATTCCTTTAAAGTGAGTCATCGAGGTAAATGCCAATAGCATTAAGGGTTTCTTGGAACTTCCCTGCGTCTATTTATTTGGAAATAATAAAACACTCGCGAGGGTTCTTTGTAACATGGCTGCAGTTAGTGTGATTCTGAAAGATTTCACTGTAGTGCGTTTAACATGAGACAATAGCATGTTCAGTGTGAGTGTTATCCGTTTGTACAAAACATGGCAACGTCAAAAGCAATACAACAGTAGACACTGCATTACCAGAAATCTGTTAAATAGATGCCTTAGGACATTACTTTAAATTAAAGTGTAAGTTCAATTAGTTAGTGTCAAAATGCATTAGAATTCCCCAAGGGCCTTGATTCAGTAAAGACCCATGTGCCCGCTGTTCCCAAGTATTCATATGCTTCTAGATGAATATAAACTACTTTGAAAATCCGTAATCCAGAGAACTGAGTCGGTGAAAATTGGGGACCTTTCTTGTAACGTTCTTCTGTGCATTCAGTCTTATTGTATTTAAGCATTTGCTGTACAGTTTTCTTAAATGTAATATTTTATTACTGCAACTATGCATTAATTAATTATTTAGGACATGCGTTACTGTCCTTGTAGAGGGACCATTCAGAGTAGAAGAAACAGTTCCTGTAAGGGGCAGCTCCTCCGCTGTGGAGGAGGAGTGTCACCTCGCCACCCTCAAAAGTTGGAAAAAAACCAATAATAAAACAAGTTTATTATCTCTTTTATTTTTCAACATCTACTTTCTGCGTCCTGGGTGGTGGGGCTCTCCTGGGGCAGTCAGGAGAGGGAGTGGTGGGCAGCACTGCTATAAGTGCGCATGTGGGTTTGGCCGGCTGTCTTAGGCCGACCAAACCGACATGCGCACTGAGCTGTCTCCAACCCAGTTGCGTTGCTGGGTTGGAGACCGCAAAGTACAAGCTCCCACTCTCGCTGGGAGTGCAAATTCTCAGCGCTCAGGCCAATCCTGACGCTGCTTTCAAACATGAAAGCAGGGACAGGATTGGCCTCAGGGGAGGCTGGCAGCCTGTGCTGCAGCGAAGACACAGAAAAGAGCGGTGGGTGGAAGGTACTTTAAAAAAAAATGCTTGTTATGCATTTCCCCTCCCTTCCCCCATCTCCCCTTCGTCCCCCACGCCGCTCCACCCGCACACCAGCTGCTAATGGTTCCTGTGAGAAGTTACACTGCTCCATTAAAGATGCAAACATATTGAAGTAAGATATCAGTAATTAGAGACTTCTACATATGATCCCTGCGTTTTGTCTGCTCAGATACAACAAAAAAGGGAGGAATAAATTACAGCAACAAGGAACAATTTGCAGTCACAATTTTGAGTGGTGTTTCACTAAAAGCTGGTAGGTATTTTGAAAATGTACTTTGTTAGAACTCCTGCTTATGCACATCTCCAAGATATCATTGTCCATTACATCTCGCAAAGGTTAGTGCGCTGTTTGTTGCGTTTGAATTTCCTTTTAGAGCATTTCAACTTTACCTACCTCAGTTAATGCTGTGATTAAAAAAACAAACCTCCTTGCTTCTTGACTTAGAGAATTTTCTAGTTTGTTCAATTTAGGTTCGTATTAAAAGTTCATTTCATATTTTAGTACTTCATGGGTTTTTTGTAATCCACTTTCAGCTACATTTTTAGATCATTCCCCTAGCTGAGTTCACTTTATTAAGCTTCTTCATGTGCAGAAGGGCAACCTAAGTGGGCTTTAGACACTACAGTCCTAGTATTATGAGTGTGAATGTTAGAATCCTTATAATCTGAACTGTAATCACTTTCTAATGGTTTTTGCACTGCTTTTACACCAGTTTGGTATTTGGACAAAAAGATAATTTAAATATAGATATAGTTGAAGGCTTCGTTGAACAGAACAGAACTTCATAAGCAGGGTAGAGATTTGATGCAGTTTATTAGAAGTGCATTTTTCAATTTGTCTTGAATCATAGTTAACAGGTGGTGAAGTAGTTTTGTCCTTCTTTACTCTCTATGCTGATGTAGGAAATTACAATCTTTTGCTTGATGTCCCACCGATTTTTGCTGTATTTTGAACTTTGTGCACCCAACCTCATCTAAACAGGAGTAATGTGCCTGTGCCCCTCCTTTAAACCTGGTTAAACTGGCTTATTCTTGATTGACATATTTAATTTGCCCATACATCCCACATCCCTAGTATATGATGTAGAACACCCAAGGCCTGGAAGTTAAATGCTACCTGTCGACAGCAGCACCAGTTGGACCTTTCACAGAGTGGGTTTGTAAAATGTGGCCTTCCTAGTGCAGCCTGACTGGAGAAGCTTCAAAACCTGCTGACAAACCTGTCAAAGTAATCCTTTTTAACAGGCAGGAAACCCAGCTTTTTTTGTTTAACAACATATTTTATTTGTTTTTTCGATAAAGGGTTGGGCAACAGCCCTACAGTGTCCTGTAGGAGAAAAAGGATTATTATCACGAAAAATGCCAGCATTTTTAGGAAACCCTGCTGGTAAATATTTATACGTGACCCCTAAGTACTCCTTGTTGCCGACAAGATAGGGTGCCAAACATTTAAAGTTGAAATATGTGCAACATTGGTGTTTTCCTCCAGTGATTAGCCCCTAAAAGCTGTTTTGCACTGGCAAGGTGTAGCTCGATCCTAGATTATAAACTTTAATATAGAACTGTTGAATGGAACCAGCTAAAAGTCATTCAAAAACAATTTTTCATAATTATGTAAGGTCCAATTAATTTGATGAAGTCTGAATTTTATTAAATGTTTAGGAAAGTAACTTTTAGAAAGTTACCTTAAGCCTGCTTGATGCTCCTGGAGAATAATTTGCATTAGCTCTCCAGCAGCTGCAGAGCAAGTGTTTGGCCTTACTGAGGTGTGTAAACTACACCCCGGGCAAGTAAAGGTGGCCTGAGTGTGGGGTGGTGTTTTTGTTTCCCTTGCAGGAAGGCCAGGACAGTAGACCCAGGAACTTCATTAACTTGTAAAGAGGCCAGCCTTTTCAAACGTAAATGTATAGTGAGACCTGGAGAAGGCAGCCTTTGTCCCCCCAGTCAGGTTGGAAACATACCCAATGGGAAGGAAGCTACCCCAGAACCTGTTTTGAGTCATCACAAAGAAGGGAACGGCTCATTTCCCTCACCATACTTCTGAGTGGGCGCACAGGCTTTGCACAAAAGAAAAAGTTTGTCTTCGATTTTAGGAGAAAGGAGCTATAGGATTGTTTGGAGTAGGGAAGTCACAAACTGCTGAAAAAGTGGGTAGTGTTGTCCACTGCACATTTCTGCTATTGGTTAGGAAGGAGCCAGGAGTTAACCCCACCCACTAGCTAGCGGCAACCATACATATGGCATTCCAAAGCATCCTCCTCAGAATACTTCTGGGCCTGCTTGACATTTGAAGAGGAAAGGACCTGCTGTCTGTGAGCTTAGAGGAGCCCTGAAGTACTGGACCTGCTCCCCCTTGTATCCAGCACAAAGGAATAGATTCCGAGGGTCGATTCCGGAGCAGTCAGCGGGACCTCACAGCGAAGGTGTCCTATTTCAGTGCAACTTCCTTAGATACAGCTTCAGGTTTTCCCTAATGGAGGATTTTGAGCTCCGTAAGACTGTCTGAAGGTGAGAATCTTGACTGGGCAACCGCGCAAATGGTATTTGCCCCATTCTAGGTCTTCTGCGGCTGTGAAAAGTCAATTTCTCCCGCTCTGAGCTTTTCCTGCCAAAAACAATTTTAGCTGGACCTCGTCTATTCAGCACTCCAACTTCAAGGGACTTTGGCAGATCCAGCCGCAGTCTTGCCCCACGCACTTGGTGAATTTGACCTGCATTCCATCCTGTGCAGACTGCGGTCATGCCTAAGTTCCAGTCTACTGCTCACATAGCCTTTCATAGACCATCATACAGGACACGTAGCCATGTATGGCGCTGTTTTCACTTAAACATTTACAAACTCCTATATCCGTTCCTCCTTACTGGATTTTTGTTGTTTTTGGTATCATTTTGGCTCTTTAAAATTGACTGTTTCTAATTCAGTTTGGGATTTTATTTCTTGGTGTTTTGACTTTAATACTGTGTTGGTACTGCATAAATACATTACGCATTGCCCTAGCTTAAGCCTGTCTTCTTTGTGCCATATTATCAGTGAGTTGGTCTGTTGTTAATTTAGTGACTTTAAGGATTCACCCTGACAGTAGTTGTGATTATTCCTTCAGTTGAGCAGACACCCACCCCAAATAATAATCTTACACTAATCTTTTCTCATTGGGTCCTGTAATGTGTCCTTTCTAACAGTACTCGTGGTGATAGGGTCATGGGTCATGACAGTTACACTACAGGAAAGCCCAAATCTTCTGTCTTTGTTGAGGAATTTTATATGTTTATGATGCAGACACGCAAGACTGCTGCCTTGACATCTATTAATTCCTTTATAAATCATTAGTATGAAGTTTGTATTTAACAGTTTGTCGGTCGTGTGATAAAGCAGTCGTTCATATCAAATATGATCTCTTCAGCGCTATCTGTCAAGCAGACACTGCTATATGATTGGATTCATAGACTGGATTTTTTTATACACTATGCGCCTAATTACGATGTTGGGCGAAGACGCGGGAGGCTGCTGGGTCCAGAGACCAGAAAGAGCTGAGGAGAGAACGGCTGCAGGGCTCGGCTACAGATGCAGGTGCAGGTTCGAGTCAGGGACAGACACGGAAAGGCGGTCCCAAAAGGAAAGGTGATGTGGGGAGGACAGCTGATGGCGGGACTACCGGAGCAGCAGGCGGGACAAGATTACGGGCTGGTAAAGCCAATGAGGGCGCTCTCAGACAGCCATCAGTGATCGAGGCATTTAGTATGTCAAATTCGACACAGGCACTCTCTGTGGGGAATGTGAAAATGCCTGTATCCTCCTTTGATGTATCCTTGCAATTGGAAGCAGTTTCTCGAAAGTTTGACTCAGCCTCACTAAGTGACAATCTGACCATACCGATCATTGTACCAGTGGATTCTGGGAAACGTAGTCCTTCTGTTTCCCTGCACCAACGGGCTGTTAGTATGGACTTGGAAATTAGTATTATGCAGCAGCATGCAGATGTAACATCTGATGGCTCTCTTGGGATTCTCGGACTGCTCACAGCGGGGGTGATAGAGGGAGAAAATCTTCTGTTAAAGTCACATGATATAAATATTCACAATAGTAGTCAAGACAGCAGTGATGGAGAGGAGCTAAATGAGGTCCGAAGTAGCTGCCAGAAGATTGTAATAGATGACCACTGCACAGAAGGCGCGGGTGTGGCCACAGATATACTTCTTGAAATAGTTCAAGATAACCCTGAGACATCTATCAAGTCTCACGGCAATCTGGGGTCCTCTGTTCTCAAATCTGGTGATTTAAATGGCACATCTAGTAAGATAGACAATCAGGAGTCTGACATCCCTAAGGGAATGCGTGCCATTGCTTTCACCGGATGGTGATCGGTTTTGCTCACTAAATGATGACTCTGATTCATCTTTGGAGAGTGAGCTTGATTCGACACAGGAGAGTGTCTCTGGAGAGGAGTCCCTGGTGGTGCAGCGGCAGGACACCACCCAATCTAAGCTGAAGTCTAAGACTATTAAGCGTCGGAGCAGGGGTAGAGGCCAATCTTCGGATTCAACCAGCAGACGGCTTGAGTGGGACTACTCTGCCTCAACCCTTACAGCTTGCTCAGGCACCGGGCCTGGGGGTGGCAGTGGAACAGAAGGAACCAACAAGTCAGGTAGTGCACCCTCATCACCAACGTTGGAGCTGCTGTATGCAACATTAAAGCAAATGCAGAGTGAGGCCCGGCAGGAGAGCAAGAGATCTCAACTTGCTACCAATAAGTTTACAAGGGGCAATTCGCAAAACAAATAAATTATACTCTGATATGTCTGAGCGGATAACCCAGGTTGAAGCGCGGACGGTTGCCATAGAGGAAGATGTGGAGAAACTACTTGTGGGTAAAGGTGCTCAGGAAAAGCGCTCACAGGATGTGGATTGGAAACTTGAGGATTTCGAAAATCGGCAGCGCCAGAATAATATCCGACTTCTTGGCTTGGAGGAAAACGTGGAAGGGGAGAACATTTTGAGCTTTGTGGTGAAGCTTTTGAAGGCAGCTTTTCCAGATTTGGCTCATTGGAACTGGGAGATGGAAGTGCAGAGGGCACACCGTTTCCCAATGTTCAGAAAAAATCAGTCTAATAATCAACGAGATCATCCTAGAGCGATTCTTATTTTTATTGGAAATTTTTTGTTGAGACAGGCAATTTTGGACCATGCTAGACCTGATTCTAAGATAACAGTGGAGGGGCATACCTTCTTCGCTCGGCCGGATTTTTGCCACACTACGGTCGAGCGGAGGTGGAGGCTGCGCCAGTTGATTTCTGCATTTAAAGGGGCAGGTTGTGATGCCTTTCTGCTGTTTCCCGCAAGACTAAAGGTTATTTATAGAGGTTGAGCTAGAATTTTTTTTTCAGAGATTAAAGCACAAGAGTTTCTCACTGATTTAATCGAAACACGAGGGCTGAGGGCACTGCCTAGCACGGGTGAAAGCAATAAGGGTGATCAAGGAAAAGTCTGATGTGATTTTCAAATGCTGATTATATGTTGAGATTTTTCTTCCACATTGGTGGACCTATTTGGGGATGATACATATTATTGTTGGGGTTTATATTTGTTTTCTTGTTGGGAGGTGGGGGACGGGGGCTGCCTTTATGGAAGATGTCTCGGCCATATTTAGGTCCTGGGTGACCTAATTGCCTGTAAGGGAGGTAAGGGGAGGAGCGGGGTGGGTGGCTCAGGGGTCAGGTTGTTGGGGGTGGAGGGGGATCAGTGCAGGTCAAGGTGTTTCATATTATTAGGCAAATAAAGAGGCAGCAGAGTGGTGCTAAATGCGTCTTGGTTAGGTTACATGGTAAGGTTTGGAAAATGAGTATGAGTATGAATGGCAAGGCAAGGTTTGATGGATTAGCAGCTGAATTGGTTTATTGTGCGATTGTAAAGAGAGAAAACCTTAATTTTGAGACATAAATCTCCGGATTTTGACAATAAATATTTGTGGGCTGAATGATCAGAAAAAGAGAAATAAGGTAGCGACTTGGTTGAAACCTTTACATATAGATTTATTATGCATTCAAGAAACCCATATGGAGGGTAATAGAGCTTATTTAATGGAGCAACTTGGTTTTAGATTGATAGCATATACTACACAAGGTGCCCGAACTCGTGGGGTAGCAATCCTTACTCGGAGAAGTGATATAAGGGTTCTTCGTAATTCAGTTGATCAATGGGGTCGGTGGGTAATAATTGAATACTTGGTTAACAACTTTAAATTTACACTTTGCTCACTGTATGGCTCAACTGGTGATGATCCGGAATTGTTAGAGTACTTAGATGGGAGATTGGCATTATGGCCTGTCCCAGTTGTCTTATGCGGAGATTTTAATATTAATGGTCTAGGGGTACAATGGGATAGTCAAGGAAATAACTACTTAGGAAAAAAGAAGAAAGCTAGCACTGCCCTATATAATTTAGCTTATAACAATGGTTTGACAGATGCTTGGGCTCATTTAAAACCTACTGATTTAGGTGGTACCTTTTTTTCAGCTCCACATAAAGTTATTTCCCGTTTGGATTACTTTTTTGTTTCCAAACAACTTCTTACTAATTTGGGTATTGAGAAGTATCCACGTATTATATCAGATCATAATCCATTAGTTTTGACAATTAATATTAGTTTGATGGAAAAAAAGAATGTTGGCTGGACCTTTGAAAGGAGGTTATTATATGATCCAGACTATATTGTCAACATGAAGGGGTGGGTTAAAGAATTTTGGGAGTTTAATCGAGGGAGTACACAGGTTGGAGTCGTTTGGGATGCCTTTAAGGCAGGGGTTAGAGGGGAAACCTTAAGTTTCAGCTTGCGTCGGCAAAAGATGGAAAGACTAAGAGAAAGAGAGATAAGGGAGGAACTAAATAACTTTGAGGGAATCTTAGCTACAGCCATTAGTACCGGTGAAGGAATAGATAGAATACTTTCACAGCTGGCTATTAAAAAGGCCGAGATAGGTGATCATTTGGCTAAAAAAGCAGCAGAGATTTTTTGGGCTAAAAAACAGCATTGCCATGAATTTAATGAGAGAATAGGTCACACGCTGGCAGTAAGAGCTAGGCAGAAAACCTCGGCCGAGACGATATCTGAAATTTACGACACTAATAGAAAGGTTATTACTGATGCAGCAGGTATTCGGGAAGTTTTTAGGTTATTCTATCAGCAATTATACTCCAGTGGACCTGCTGCTATACCTGGTGGTATTTGTGAATACTTAGCTAATATACCCAGTCAGAAGATCGATCCTATAGATATGGAGGAACTCGAGAGGGTCTCGTCCGAGGAAGAAATAATGGGTGCTTTACCAGGTCTACCGTCTGGTAAAGCTGTCGGTCCAGATCAGATTCCGTTGGAATTTTATAAAATTTTTATTGATTCGTTAGGACAGGATCTGGTGGAGGTTATGCTATCAGCACAAAGGGGAGATCCTACCCCCGAATCTTGGGCGGGGGCAGATGTCGTTATATTTCTGAAAAAGGATAAACCAGCTAAGGATCCCGGCTATTATCGCCCAATCACTTTAATGAATAGTGATGTTAAAATCTTCTCAAAAATTTTGGCCATGAGATTAAATGGTATTTTGGAAAAAACTATCCATCCGTGTCAACATGGGTTTATTATGAGCCGGGGAACCACGCAACATATAAGGCGCATGATCACCCTTTTTGATGTAACAGAGATCTCAGGGGACCCTATGTCTGTGTTGTTATTAGATGCTGAAAAGGCATTCGATAGGGTCTCCTGGGATTTTCTTTGGGAGGCCATGAGGTGGTTCGGGTTGGGAGAAGGATTTATTAAATCTGTTCAAGTATTATATTTGGCCCCAACAGCTCGGCTGAAGATTAATGGCAACTATACATCCCCATTTTATATACAGAGGGGGACCCGGCAGGGTTGTCCCTCTTCTCCATTGCTGTTTGCCATCTATATTGATCCCCTGCTACGGTTATTTGAGGCTAATAGTGGAATTCGACCAGTTGTGTGCCAGGGGATAGAAACTAAAGTTCTTGCATACGCTGATGACGTGGCTATTATTACTACGGATCCGCAACTGGCTCTGGAAAGGGTTGAGTCAATTTCAAGTGAGTTTGGTATTTTTACAGGATATGCATTAAATAAAACTAAGACTCAAGTTATTAAGAATCGTTTTATTAATTTTGAAGATACCCGTGCTGTTGATTCAGCAGTGTATTTGGGGATACGAGTCACCTCAGATCTTGGGAAATTGGTTGCCGTTAATATGGAGCCAGTAATTAGTAAAGCGAGGGCGGATTTTGATAGTTTAAATAATCTCCATCTCTCTCTTGTGGGACGGTGTAATCTCATTAAGATGTTATTTTTACCAAAAGTATTGTATTTGTTTAGGTCAATTCCCTTAGAATTTCAAAAATCTTGGTTTATTATCTTAGAAGGTTTAGTTAATAGATTTATTTGGGCACATGGGAAAACTAGGCGGGCTCTTCGGTTTATGTGTTTATTACGGGAGAAAGGAGGATTTTCGGTGCCGGATTTTCGTAGCTATTATTGGGCAGCAGCTCTGCAATCTATGAGGATATTGGTAGGGTCGTGTTCCGGGGAAATGGAAAGGGAAAACGATCTCCCGGATGTTTACAGACTATTATTGAGCCAAAATGCTGAATATTGTTTTTTTAAATTTACAGAACCCAGTTATTACAAACGCACAAGACGTTGATAGCTGCTTTTAAGATTTGGGGGGGGCTGAAGAAAAAGATTGGATTAGGGAGGATACATTTTTACACAGTTTTGTTTAAAAATCCAATGCTTCCCGAGGTTTTCTCTGATGAAACTATGGCTGGTTGGGCTAGTAAGGGTATTCGTAAGGCTGGGGATATAATAGAAAAACAAGGTTTTCGTCAATTTAAAGATATACAGAAGGACTTTGGGTTGGTAAGTTGTAATTTTTTTAAGTATTTACAACTTCGTAGTTTTTTCTGTAAGAAAATTGGTGGGGCATGGGGGTTCGCTAGTAATTGAATAATTGATATAATTAGGCCTGGGCGAAGCACTACGCTACGCTCGCGTAGTTTGCGAAGTTCGCGCTACTTCGCGCTACGCGAACTGCACGTAGCACAGTGCGAACACGCGTAGCGTAGTGTTGCGTAGTGCTGCGGTCATTTTTTGCTTGCTCGCGATCCTCAACGTCAAGTTGGCGACCGCGAGCAAGCAAAATGACATCCTGGCGAGACTTTTGCCTTGTTCGCGATCGCGAGCATGGAAAATAAACCTCCCGGCGAGATTCCCAACGCGAGAAGGTCAGGTTTCTCATTGCGAGGGGTCGCGTATGCTCGCGACCGCTCGCGATGAGAAACTACCAGTTCGCGTTGAGAAAGCTGCAGCTCGAGTAAAAATCTACTCGAGCAGCAGAAAACTACAGCTCGCACTGTGCAAGATGCCATTTACAATGATTGCACAGTGCCGGTTGCTTGTCCGCACTGTGCAATCATTGAAAACAACATCTTGCACAGTGCGAACATGTTACTTCGCAGTTCGCGAAGTGCTACGCGTAGCTCGCGTAGTGCGAACTTCACTTTGCGTAGCTTCGCGAAGTGCTACTTCGCGAACTACGCCCACCCTTAGATATAATGCAAAGGGGTGCTAAGGGGACGATTAAGTTAATCTATGCAGAATTGATTAATTTGAAACAAGACGATTTAATTAAACACGAGGGTAAGTGGGGTGAGCGAGTGGGGGCTGCCCCCGGAACAGTTGTGAAATCTTTAAAGATGGCTCAGTCAGTCCTATTTTTGGCTGGGCTTCAGGCACAACATTTTAAAACAGTTTTCTCTTTATATTATACCCCGGCCAAAATAGCACAATGGGGCGGCTCTACAGGGACTTCATGCCCACGGTGTGGGGAACCGGAAGCGGATCTGGTGCACGTTTGCTTCTTGTCCGCGGTTGCAGGCATTGTTGGATTCATTTATGGAATTTTTAGATCATATACTTGGGGTAAAAACAATACTAACCCATGAAACTATTTTGTTAGGATTAAGTTCTTCAAATCAGGATAAGACGGCTTATCAATTTATTTTTGTTGCTATGGCGGTGTTAAGGATAAACATTGCCTCTGCCTGGTTAGATCCCCTTCCCCCTACATTTCAACAATGGTTAGCTCGTTTACTTTCTATATATACAATAGAAAGTGCAATTTATGAAAGGAAGGGGGAAAAAAGCGAAATTATTGGGTAAAAACATTTGGGCACCTTTAATAAAATGGAAGGAATCAAAATAATTTTACCTATTTTGTTTGGGAAGATTATGATGGTTGATAAGAATTGTGTATCAGGTTTTCTTTAATGTTTCATAGGAGCGCGTTTTGTGTTTTCTTTCCCTTATGTTCCCTCTTCCTGTTTTTTTCTTGCACGCCTTTTTGTTTTTTAAGATCTGCTATTTGCCTCAAGTAGCATAATGTTTTGTGGATATTTGTTTGCTGTATGATATTATGTATCTGCACTGATCTCTCATGGTTGTAATGGGGGATAAAATCTTAATAAAGATATTTAAAAAAATAAATAAATAAAATGATTGGATTCAAAGACTGGATTTTTTTATACACTATGCGCCTAATTACGATGTTGGGTGCACTGACCAACCTCAGGTCCACGGTCCCTACTACCTAATTAGGATGCGACCAAACATTCCTACATTTCCCAATGGGAGCATGCATTACGGCCATAAACCGGTCGTAATACATGCTCCAATAGGGAAATGGGAGGTGCCGTTGATCCCTGCACCCCGTGGCAGGCACCTCAAGGTGCCTGCCACGGGGTGCAGGGATCAACAGGGGTGCACCATTGGTGCCCCCTCAGCCCCACACAAGGGGGCCCTGCTGGGATACCCCAAACACGATTTCCGTCATGGTTTCTATGTTGGACAGGCCGGAATGGAAACCATGCCGGAAACCGTGCATCGTAATCCCAAGGGCGGAAAGGCTCACCCTCTGGGATTGAGCCGGTTCTAGCTGGCCAACGGGCTCCTTTAGCCCGTCGGAAGTCCACCGGAATGACCGGCCGGTTTCAATTCTGACCAGCGGATACATAATCACCCGGTCAGAATTGAAACCGACAATGGGAAGCCTCCTACCAAAGGCCGGAGGCTTTCCGACCGCCATCGTAATTGGCCCCTATATGGTAATGGGGATGAACACATTATTTTTAGGAGAGTATTTTTTCTGCTTGTTTCAAGAGACTGAGGGGCATATTTATGAGCCCCTTTGCGCAAGAGTGAAGCAAATGAAAAATGAGATGTATAAAGCCACGCAGGGCCACCTTGAGTGGCCCTGAGTGGCTTCATAAATCTTGAGTAATGTAACGCAGCGAAAATCGCTGCATTGCATTACTCTGCACTAGGGAGTTGTTTCCATGGGTGTTGCGTGGCTGATCCTAATTAACATCCATGGATTTTGATGCATTCACAGATTTACAAGAACCGGTAAACCTGGGAATGCGCCAAAAAGATATCCCTCCTCGTTTTTCCCCTTTCTGCATTCTGCAGCACACATAGAAAGAGGAAAAAGCCTTTCAGGATTGTTTTTGTGCAATCAGGAAGGGGAACCTTCCTGCACAAAAACAATCCTGCATGCAATGCAGGCACTCTTTCACTATGGTACAAGGGTGCCGGCGTTGGCGCTAGGCAGCCCATTGTGTCCCAGCACAGGGGAAAGGACAGGAAAAAGCCTTTCTGCCCTTTCACAGTAACGCAGCGCAGCAAGGTGACTTTCTGCGCTGCACCACTTTTTCATAAATCTGGCTCTAAGAGACTATGTGACAGCGACAGTGCAGCTAATTTATTTCCAGCATCTGTGATGCAAACCTTTACCTTAGCATGCTTTATTATTTAACAATAACAGTACTAACAAAATGTAGTTTATATGCGTGCGTCGTGAGTAGAATGGTGAGGCCATTCTACTGCCTGGCAGACTTCGTTTCACTGGCTTCAGGTAGTTAAGTGGGTTATGTTTAAGTTGTGTGTTTGGCCTATCAAGCTCACCACTGTCCATGATCTCATTTACGTCAGCTGAGATTATGGACTGTACTACTTCACATGACCTAATATTTGTATCTGATCCTGGGTCCACAGAATCTAATCCGTGGCTGAATTTCATTAGTAACCCCATGTAGGTGTTGAATTGTACTCAAATTGTATGAAATAAAGGTTGGCGACAGAAGGCAATGTATTATTTAAATTTAGAAGAGTTTTTTTTTTTTTAAATAAAGTTTCACGTGCATTAGAACATTCCACTTCCAAAAGAGGCTACAATGAAATAGCCTATTCTTCGCCCACTCGGCCAACACGTGTGTACCAATCGTCTTATCGCTTTCTCGATCCCATTAGTAATTGAATAATAGATTGTCTCCAAATAGCATAGAAGATGTTTGGCTCTCCAGCGTTACCATTGTCTTGTCTTTGATGCAGAGGTGGAAGCTAATGCAGAGAAATAAAAGCATTCAATGACTGCACACAAAGACCACAGTCTGTCCAGAAGTGTTGTTGCCACCAAGCTGCCCCTGGGCACTGATCTGGAGTTGCAACAGCTTTTAGGGCAGAGGACGTACAAAACGTTATCTGTGCCTCCTGGCGTGAATATTGCATGTTGGTGCTGGTTGGGTTTGATGACAATTGAAACATGCACCACTATTCCGGGTTCATGTGAAAAGAAGAATTGAAATGAACCCCAAGTGACTGCAGTGGACTGATTTGCAATATATATGAGATAGAAACTACTGATGCTAACCTCACATTTTTATAGAAGAATTCGAACAACGTTTGAGTTGTGGTGTTCCTTTTCCTGAATAATGATTAATATTTCATATAGTTGGTGCAGTAATCTGCTTAGTAAATATATGAATATTTATTGCATACTGCTCTGAAGACAATAACTCACTTTCTTAATAGACCAAATACTCTAGAAAGACATTAGCCACTGGTTTTAATGGCATCATAAATTGATATCAGGTCCTCATTAAAAAGCAGCATGGATGCATCTTAATTTTTCAATCCACACACAATCTTTGATTGGCGATGCTTCCCGTTTCCTCAACTTGAAACATAGACCTGGAAATCTGTTGGCTTAATGTTCCGAGAGTCAGTGATGGACTATTACCTGCTAAAAGGCTGGCACGAGCAGAGTTCGCAAGATTGTCCAAGAGAGCGGCACGTCAGTTGGATTTCTGGCTGGTCTGTAGAAGGTTGGATGGCATGTCTGCAGAAATGTTACAAGTAGAATAATCGGGGGAAAGATCAAATGATATCTGATGCAGAAGGAGTTAAAAATGACAAATGATACCTTGGAGAAAAGCAGAGTTGAAAAAGAGGTCAAGGAATAATGCTCTGAAGCAGGGAATGAGGAAGGAAAAAGCCAGCATGGTCCTGAATGAGGTTCTTCTTATAATTGAAAGGAAAGCACAGCTGTGAAACACTGAGGTTACTCAACATAAGCCTCCTATACTAGCTCCTCTGGGTGAGTCCCAAATTTCTAATAGAGGGTACATGCTTTTAATATAGGAGGCATGTATACTATATCTGCTCAAGCACTGATATGATGGTTCATTCCCTTTCTCATGCGCAATTCGAACTGTGTAGACTACATCGTCTCGCATTGTGACTGTTTGTAGCACTGAAGTACGCTCCTTGTTTATGTTCCATCCTATTCTTCAATGCATCATCCTGGACTTGTGTGGCCATGAACCACCAGCTCTTGCAACTCACCACCACCCCATTTCAGATAAACATGTAACCGCATAAACATGTGCCCGTGCTCCGATTGCACGAAGAAATGTTATTGACAAAAATATCACCCAAAAAATATAGAGGACACAAATATTGACTTTACATACTCTGTATATAAAGTCAAAAATATTGCCAACACAATATAATAGACCACAATATCATCATAACATGAATCGAATATGTCAAATATTGAACTTTAGCAATTATACACGAAATTAACTGTAAAACATATAACTTACAAATATTACATTAAAAAATGTCTGTAATATAACATGTATTAAAAAAGTATAACTTGCTTACATAAAATAAGAATATATACTTTAAAAATGCTAAATATAATATTTTAAAAATGTTTAAAAAAAATGTTTTCCACATAAACACTAATGAAAATAAATTGTACTTACAAACACTTCATATTAAAATTTAAGACAAATATACAGTACCAATATAAAAAATAATTAAAACATTATTTATGTTAAACAATCTTTAAAAATTAAAAATAGATACTAAAACAACTTAAAAATCAGATTAAGGAATTTTATACATATGTAATTCATTTTGTATGATTTAGGATAGGGACAATCAAATTTGAGCTTGCTAAAGTTAAATATTTTCCCACACAATAATTTAATTAACCATTTCAATAAAGATGCATTAAAAGATTGTTAAAAATGTTTTCAATAATTTTAAAAATACATTAATAATTATCTAATTAACAAACTAAAGCTTTTAAAGAAAATGTTTTAATCAATTCACAAATAAATATTTTAAAAACTTACCACTCTATTCTCCTAGAAACCCAACAACCTCGCAAAAATCGTTAAAGCAAATAAAAAATCTAAAATGTATATATTTTGACATATGTTAAAATAACGTACAACACAAACTATTATAACTCAACTAAATATTTTAATTCAATATTCTGTACAACTTGATTTAACCCCTTGGCAGCTAAGTCTTTTCCCCTAGAAAGCTTAGCAAGATTTCGACTATGTGGGGTAGTTCACACATAGACCTCCATAACTTTTATTCCACAACAAATTTGTGTCCTTTTTGTCTAACATCCTGGGTACCTAAAGGTAGTCGGGTTTGTGGGTTGCCCTGGAAGGACTGAGAAAATAGCCAAATATAGCTAAATTCGTTTTTGGGGGGGAAGAATTAGGTAAATGTGCTTAGCAAAAAATGTAAAGTTTTATTTTCCTAAAAATTGCATCAAATAAATGTTTGCTGTGCTACAGTCACCATCTTGCCAGTTTTCATGAACATGCAGAACTGAATCGGAAAACAATTGTTATACTAGATTTTTGGCATTTTTCAAAGAGGTAGCCCATTTTTTCTAATCTTTTTGCTCTCAGCCCACTTCCAGTTTGTGGTGGAAACCTATAGATGTCTGGAAAGTAGACGAAATTCCCATAGAAACTAAGGGGCCGATTACAATGCAGCCGTTAAAGGCTCCAACCCGGCGGCTTTGTAATGGGCCGGTCGGTTCACTTTACGACCGCCTCATTACGATGGAGGAGGTCGTAAAGTAAACCTGCCTGTCATTCTGGCTTGCATCCGACGGACTCGGAGAGCCCGTCGGCCAGTTGAAACCAACCTGTAATCTCAAGAGCAGGCATTTCTGCCCTTGAGATTACAATCTTGACATAAAATGTCAGGTTTCGTCAGCCTTTCTGTGTCGGCCTTTCCGAGAGGGAAAGGCTGTTGGAACTCGACTTTTGGTGCCTCCAGCAGGGCCCCCTTGGGTACACTGTCTCCAGTTGGAGGCTGAGGGGGCACCTATGGTGACCCCTGTTGATCCCTGCACCCGGTGGCAGGCACCACCAGGTGCCTGCCACAGGGTGCAGGGATGAACTGCACCTCCCATTTTACAATGTGAGCATGCATTACGGCTGGTTTACAGCCAGAATGCATGATCCTATTGTAAACTGTAGAAATGCGTGTTTGGTCTCATCCTAATGGGGTGCTTGGGACCACTGACCGGGTATTGTTCGGAAGAGATTCCGCCCGACATCGTAATGACCCCCTAAGTGTTAAAATAAAAACAATTTTGAAAATGAACAGCAAAAAATAGTTATTTGTGACAAAATGTTCACCTGTAACTGCATGTCAAATTGGGGAATTTACAAAGCATTGTACCGTCATGTCCGGTAGATCCTTCTACTTAAGGTATATATGGCGTTTGTAGGTTCTCTAAAAACCAGTGGTTCCCTGAGCCAACAACCTAGCTGCACCTTACAATGATTTTTCATTGTGTACCACCTATACAGCAATTCATGTGGTAACACATAGAGTGAAAAATGGGTATGAATGAAACGTATGTATTTCTGAAATGTACTCCAGATACTGAGTTTAGGAGCAGTGGTTATTTGTACATATCTGAATTTGTGGGTACCCATACAAGCATGTTATTGAGAAGGGATTTTTCAAAATGTCTTCTTTCTTACACAGAGGTTTCTATTTGGAAGGCATAAATGTAGAGAAAACTCATTGGTAAAAACACATTTTCTACTCTTCTGTTTCCCACATGTCTCCCGATACAAATGGTGCCTTATTTGTGTGGGTAGACTAGTGCCCGCAACAAAAAAAGGGCCCAAAACGCAACATGGACACATCACCTTTTCCACAGGCAACTGACCATTTTTTTTGCTGTGGATTTTGGGACTTAGCTCACCTGGCACCTAGGGAAACCTAGCAAACCTGCATATTTTTTAAAACTAGATATCCAGAAAAATCCAGGCTGGGGCTTACTTGCATGGTTCTCATCAGACTTTCTTACCCAGGATCCCTTGAAACCTTAAACTTAAGCTAAAAAAACACATTGTCCTCCATTTCTATGATTGGAAGTTATGGACTGCTAGTCTCCTGAAGGATCACTATATCACCTTTTAGTTTATAAATGTAATTTGATATTTTAAGTCATTTTACAGAGTGGTGTAATCCCTTTGTATTTAGGGATATGATATTTACATTATTTTTGTTAGAGACTTTGAAAGGGGTATTCGAGTAGATTGGTCTGGTTTGGAAGAGGTGGATCAAGGACCCTGTGTATATGGGTGTAGAGCTTCAGAGCGTTGGGGTAATCGAAATGAGAGTAGTAACGCTTTGTAATGATTTGGTGTGGACAGTAGAAGAGGGTTGAAAGCAAAGGTAAAAACAGTGATAGGGTGTTTGGCAAATATTATAGAAAAGCCATATCTGAGCAACTACTAACAAAAAGCAAAAGGAACAAGACCTGAAGAACCCTTAAACCCTTGAATCCGACCTCCGCGCCAACCTCCCCATAACAACTGTACAGAAAGGGGATGGCGGTGGAGAAGGAACAAACTCCTCCCAACATTGGAAACTATAAACATATACATGTAAATAGCAGAAGACCGTATTCGTTTTGTATGTGGAGAAAACACTCTAGGCAGAGCCAGTAGTTGAACAATTCAAAACATTATTAGTTTAGGTAAGAGACCTGAACCATGAGTAATGGCCCTGAAACGCCGGTTTCACCTGGTGGTTATGGGGAAACATTATTATCCGTGAAGAAAAAGTGAACTGTTGAACACACATTTCAAAATTATATTTTGGCGGACAACAAGTGCCTTGCATAAGACTAGCCCAAGCACGAAAACCCACCAGTTTACAGAATAGTATATTTGGTGGTGATGCGCAGTTGTGGGCTGGAAATGACCAGAGTCTGCACACTTCTTTTATGATACTGTATGTTTCTAGTATTTATGTAGGTATTACGGTTACAATAGGGAGCTGCACTGCCCTTCTTTTTCTAAAACAGCTGCTGAGTTTCTATTTATTTATGTATTTATATGTTTTGTTGTAAATGCGGATTCTGACAGTGAATCTCTTTATATATGTTGAAATACTTTTTGTCCTTTTACCATTCTTTGTTTGTGTTCTGTTCCTGTTGGGTTTTTGTTTTTGCCCTTCAGTACTTACCAAGTGTGGTGCACTAAGCCTCCGGTATGAAATTTTTGAACACGGTCTTTGTGAATATGACTCGTTATTTTGGTGCTGGTAAGCCGTGCTGGAGTCCTGTTTTACTGTGCTGTCAAGAATAAAATTAACTAAATATATGTAAAAATACGTTAGGTAGGCCCATTAATATGAGCGCTTAGAATATCAAAGGGTTGACTGGTTCCGTTTAATAGGACAAGATAGTAACATCATAGAATAAGAAGCAAGCACTGGGGAAGTGCATGTGACTGATCTTGGTAAAATTGTCCTATGGCTTAGTTTTTTTTTAATGCAAGCATAGCCCCCCCCCCCCCCAAAAAAAAGGAAGCAAAGAAAATATGCAGTCACCTAAGCGTGAACACCTTACACTTTCAATAAAAATTCGAAATTTAATAAATATTGACCAATGCAGCTGGTTTTCAAGTGATATTTTTTAACAGCACGTCTTTCAGGTGGGTAATGCATTTCAACATTTTTACATGCGAGGGAGACGGGAATAAATCACTGTCCAAGCAAGCACTTAAATTGCAGGCAGCTGCAAAGCTAAAATGTCCATTAACACTTTATAACATAAACTCTAAAAAGGATTACAGGCAAAATAAGAAGGCAATGTTTAAAGTCATTATAAAAATAAATTTAAAAAGCAAGCTTTGAACTAGCTTTGCAACTGAAGACAGGGGAACTATTTTTAGGTGGGTGTGAACAACATGCATAGGTTTTGTGCAATCACTCCAAGTGAAGGAAGCCACTGGATAAAGCGAGCTGACCCCCTACCCCATACTGTATGCTATTGTGGCTGGAAGCAAAATGCGAATGACAGATTAGCAGATCAGTGGATTAAGCCTGATGACTGAAAGTCCAAATATGTATTTATACTATGTATGATTTTTTTGGGGAAAAACAATAGTTTTAAAGGATGTTCTAAAAAAGAATGATATGTTCTTTTACAAGATGCTCATTGTTAGAAGATAATCATATATACAATTTAAAAGCATTATACAACAGAGAGGTTTCCAGTTGATGTGGAACAAAGGTCAGAGGGGTTTGTAACCTATTTAACACAAACCAATATTACCCATTTGGAAACTTTAAATGCGATGGAAAAGGTATGTCTACTTTGATGGACGTTTTTACTGAAGATGCACTTATAGTTTTAGGCAATGTACATAAACCTAAGGTCCAATAACAAACATTCCTTAAATAGTATTTTATGGTATTATATTTCCTTCTGCGGCAGGAGATAAATATGACAGGCAATCTTAGGGCCTAAATATGACTTTGGCGGTCCGTAGGGCCGCTATAACGGTGGCAGTGTGGGCACCGCCGCAGCGGCGGTCCGACCACTCTTCTACAAGTTGGGTGGTCGGACCTCAATGGGACTTCCGCAAACACCAGTGATCAGAGGTCTATGGCAATGTTGCTGCGGTATTGAGGCCGCAATATGCTTGCCGTTGCTGCACCGCCAAGTATATTACTGGTTTCCTGTCCACCACGGTTTTCAAGGCGGTGAGCCCACCATGAAAACTATGGCAGAGAGGAAACAAAGGTTAGATTTATAATCCTTTATTTATTTTCTTTTTTTCACATTCCATTCAGAACATTTGCCAATGCGTTTCGTCCTCGCGGACTTCTTCAGGGCTCTAAACATATTCCTTCTTAGATTGGATAAAAAATGCTGTTGCATCTATCCTTGTATACATGGTTTGAATGTAAAACCAGCTTTTGTTATTCTTTCAGTTAGGGCGTAAAACTCAATGAGTGTTGCATGTAATCCGTGGTTCAAAATATGTTCTGAATAATGTCATCATATCTGATATTCAAATTTGTAATTCCATTCCAACTAGTGGTGTCCTATGGTTGAAGGACATGTTCCACAGTTTCTACATGCGCAGCATCCCGCAATGTAGTTTAGAGTGCTACATTGCAGGACGCTGCGCATGTAGACACCACCAATTAGAGTGGAATTACAAATTTGAATATCAGATATGACATTTTTCAGAAAGTTTTTTGAAGCACGGATTCCATACAACAGTCATTGAGTTTTACTCCTTAACTGGAGATTACCAACAAAGACAAGGATGAAAAGACTAAGGAGTGAAGGGAACTCAGGGGATGGAGGAATTTAGTGAAGAAGTCATGGAATAGCAGTGAAATCCAGAGGATGATGAAAAAGAGGAATGAAGGGGAAGAGAAGGGAGGATTGATCCTTTAACCAGTCAGAAAAAGAAGAATCTCCCAAAAAGTTGAATCTTTCTTAGATATGAGACCTGTTGAGCCTAGAGGAGCAGCACACAAAAGACCCTCAGAAGTTGAAAACTGGGAATCCTCTATCCACGACTGCCAGAAATAGATTAAAAGGCTGCCACAAAAATACACCAGAAGCCTTCCTGGTTCTCTTTGGCTGTGCTTTGGGTGGACTGAACATAACAAAGGAACAACAGTTTATTTTGAGAGTCTAAAAAGAGAAATGGCATCTATCCATCCCTATTGTTCACCAGCCACCGTTCAAGTCTCAACTAAAATGTACTAATTGGTCTCAAACATAAAGTTAAGGACTAGTGCTACAATCTGAATTTTTCACCTCTTTGTATTATAAAAGAATTTGAATGACAGTTTTAAATCTTGTGTCCAATATTCTGTTTTACTCATACACATGTACACATGGTCACACCTCACAAATAAGCATGATATCTGGATGTTAGTTTGTTATGGAATACCAAGTATGTTAGGTAACATTGGGGACTATTTACAAAAGATAATTTCTAATGTGTCGGTTTGTGACTCATTACTAGTGTGAACAATTTATAGCATCTACAGCTATAGTTAAATGTCACAGAGAACGCTGCACATGGTAAAAGTTCTTAAGTCTGACCAGAAGCAGCAAGGAGTGTCTCTTATTGTGAAACCATTAATTCATATGTGGCTACCCTGTATTACAAATTGGTGTTTGGCTTCTTGCCAGGTAGGTGATTACAATGAAGATGAAGGCTTATTAATGCATTAATTGATAGAGCCAAACCAGTCAATAGAAGTATATTTTCCTCAACTGACTGATCCAGAATTTCTGGAAAACACCCTATTTATTCATACATCTCTGTGAGGACCTATTTATATTCTTCAGTGTGAAACAATCAAAACCCCTGAGAAATACAGCTATCAGCCCTAGAAGTTAAATTTCTTTTCTATGATTCCACCTTCTTAAAAAGCATGTCCATCCACCCTCAGGCTTAGAGGAGGAGATTGTAATTGTATTTATAAAGCGCTTACTACCCCTGACGGAACTTTGAAGCACTTTTTGGTGAGTAGCATTGAAAAGGATAAAGGAGGATCGAAGAGTGAACAGTCTAGAAAGTGTTTATTGGGAGACCATAGTAGTAAGATGAGGTTTGGGATGAGTATAAGGAGTGAAGAATCCCTAGAAATTGATAAGGGAGATCATAGTATTAAAATGAGTTGATGAAAGCAGCACACTGTGAATCTTCAAGATCAGCCTGGAGTGGAGTATGGGGAACAATACAGCCTACTCCATAATTGCCAGACAGGGACTCATGTGCAGAATTCACTATTGATCATAAGAGACCACAAAGCAGCCTCGATTCTCTCTGAAATCTATGCAGAATATGACTGAGAGGCTTAGTGGATCTTTTTAAAACTTTGATAGAACCAATAAGATTTTCCTCAAATATATAATTTGTAACAAGTAATTTATTTAGAATTGCAGCCACTGGATAAGGACTACTAAATTCTTGAGGGGAAATTTCATTTGTGTAGCTTAGGGGTCATTACTGTTATCCTTGATGTTAAAGGAGCTTTGGTCCTAGTAATTAAATATTACAGTTTGCAATTTTAGCTTTACTCATACAGCATCCAGACCTATTTTAAGTTGAAGAACAAAACTAGTATCAGAAACAATGTGGATCACTGGTCCCACTGGTGTTGGGTACCACAAAGACCAATACCCCTCTTTCCTATAGGCCTCATCTCTGGGGTCTAATCTAATCTGGCTTACTTGGGGCTTGATATTCAGAGCCAAATTTACTAACATTTTGCGTTGGGGTCTTGCCATTTTTTGAAGCATCCCAATGCAAAATTGGCAATTTTATGATGCACCCAGATGCAAAATGTATTTTGGAATTTACTAAGCCACGCAAAGCCGCCTATGCATGGCTTAGTAAAATAAAAGTAAAGCAAGGCAGTGCATTGTGCTGCCTTGTGATAATTTGCTTAGGGGAGGTGTTCCATGGGTGGAGCATGGGCGTTCCATGCATACACCCATAGATTTTGATGCAAACCCAGATTTACTAAAGCCTGTAAACCTGGGTTTGTGCCAAAATGGCGGCCTACCCAAGGGTGGTGTAACAGGGAAAAAGATCTTTATCTCTTTGTTACTCCCTCTTTCCATGTGTGCAGCATTCTGCAGCACACATGGAAACAGGAATATGCCTCTAAGGATAGTTTTTGTGAAGGAAGGTATTCAAAAAATTATTTCGCCCATAACTCAAACACTGTTGCACCCTGGTGGAAGGGGGCCTACATTGGTGCTTAGCCCTGTGGCAACAAATGATGGACGGATTGCTGAATTAATCAAACATTTACCCCAGTCAAGAGATCTGGGTTAAATCCATTGTTCTTTTGCTCACTACGCCACTCCAGTTTGGACCCAGCCATATGTCAATCAGTCTTGACCCTGCTCCTCATGGGAACAGTCCAGCCGAAACTGCCAAGCCGTGTCCTCCTTGGACCGGAAACAAGCATCCTTGGACCAGTTTTAGGGTAACACCCCTCATCAGCCAAGCTAGCTTGAATCCACTAATAATAATAACTGGAATAATAACTGGAACGGCATGGTGAGCAAAAAAACGATGGATTTAGGCCCAGATCTCTGTACTGGGGTGAATGTATGACATTGTTCTACATTCTTACCATCAACTGTTGTTTTTGCATTTGTCACCCCGAGTGGGAAGGGTATGCCCAGACGTGGGTCCCGTGCTCTCCATGCCACTGGAATCAAGCTATCCTGGCTGAAGAGGGTTGAAACCCCGAAACCGGTCCTAGGATGCTTGTTTCCAGTCCAGGGAGGACCTGGCTTGGCAGTTCGGGCTGGACTGTTCCCATGAGGCACAGGGTCAAGACTGATTTGTATATGGGTGGGTTCAAACTGGAACGGCATGGTGAGCAAAAAAACGATGGATTTAGGCCCAGATCTCTGTACTGGGGTGAATGTATGACATTGTTTTTGCAGCTTGAATCCAGTGGCACAGCGAGCAAGGGATCCACGTCTGGGCATAAACATCCCACTTAGGGTGAAAAATGCTGTGGCAACAAATGATGGATGGAATGCTGAATGAATCAAACATTCACCCCAGGCAAGGGATCTGGGTTAAATCCTTCGTTCTTTTGCTCATCCATATGAAAATCAGATGTTGGTGCTAAGCCACCTGAAGTGCACCAGCACTATGGGAGAACATGGTGCATTTCAGCTATCTCCCTTTCACCCAATGCAGAGCAGCTGTGATGCGTTATGTGGAAGGTTAGTAAATCGGGGCCCTTGGTTTTAGGGATAGGTACGCCCCCTCCATAAAATGTGATACATGGTTTTAATATATTTTAACAAATGTATGTAAATGTAAGCCATATAGAATAATACATGTGTTCATATTGCCAATTTCAGTTAGTCATTACTGTGTCATATGCTCTGTTGAGTGATGACTCTCAAATATGCACCTTGGTTTAACAAAAGTAGTCAAATGAATCCCATGACCCTGAGATAATCATGTGAGAAATAGATTGGTCTCGATGCAGCTCAATTGGACTTTATTCACTTGTATTTGAAATTGTAATGCATTTGATTTATTAAGTAATCAATAAATAATTGTGAGAAATAATCAAATATTGCACAGATGATGATATTGGCCTTTGGAATTGAAGGCTCAAGCCCAAGTGGAGTTCTGTATGTGGTACAGATTTTCTATCTCTGTCACTAATTGTGTTGGTTAAAGAAAATATATACAGAATTTCAATTATTTAATGATTAATTGTTGCACTTCACACCTAATGCCTTTCCTACAAACTACAAAGACCAATCATAAAAGAGAAGTCCTACATTTGTAGCACACATAAAGACGCTGTCGCGATCTTTAGCTGAAAATTACTTTGCAGAAGATCAAAATGCGCTTTTTTTCTTTACTCAGTGTACCAGGTTAAACGTCCTACACATCTGCAATGAACCTGTCAAGAGTAAATGCTAAATACAGAAAACATGTAATACTCTTTGCTATTAAACGGTAGCTCACTTACTTCGTTTCTAATTACTCTGACTAATCGTGGTTTAACATTAAAGGCACGTTTACATTCAGTGAAGCGAAAGGGCCCTATTCACAAAGCCTTTTGCACTCCCAAGCAGCAGTGGCGGCGGCTGTTGCCAATCCGATGTGGGGGGGAGCACGAAAAAAATCTAAACGTACCTTTCCTGCTGGCTGCCATGATCCTCTGCCCCCAGCGCCGCGGCTCACTGCTCCTCTGCTCCCGCCCCGGCACTGCAGTTCCGATAAGCACAGGCTCCCAGACCACACGTAATATCAGCGTTTCTCTCAGGCTATTACTCCCAGCATGAGAGAAGAGCTGGGATTGAGCAGAGCAGGTCGGTTTTGCTCTCCAGCTGGGACTGGAAGCCTGTGCCCCGGAGCACTGCAGATATCTCCAAGGAACAACCTGGAGATATCCAAGTGCGCATGTCGGTTTGGCCGTCCTAAGACAGCCGGCCAAAATGACATGTGCACTTTCAGTGACTACCACTACTCCCCACTGCTGCTGAAGCTGCGGCATGGCCACACCCTGCACTACACTCCTAAATGGAAGTGAAAAATAAAATGACAATAAAATTGTTTTATTGTCATTTTATTTTTCTTCTGTCTGCTGCATTTCAGCGGTGGGGCGGCGACCCTCCGCCATAGCTGAGGAGTCGCCCCTGCTGCCAAGTTAAACTTAGGGAGTGGAAATAGTCCATTTTACGAATGTCAATTGACGTTGTGTAGTCACAACATCAGAATTGACATTTGTAAAGGGATTTCCATACATTTGTACGTTTTTCAACATTATTTAAGGAAGAGACATTCTCACCCTAGATACAATCAGCGATACCTTCCTGTCAAGGTACAAATCGTTGGCTAGAGGAGGAAGTGGGAGGAAACCGTCCCAAAACTGTCAGTGGTGTAAGAAGTTTATGCACAGAGAAATATATTTTTCTCCGTTAATTTAATAAACGTTAAATAACAGGTGAACCAGTATGAATATATTTTTGCGAGGCATGTGCTCGCGTGCAATGGGGCACATCATACATGTGGCGGGTCGGTGATTTCCCGGGTATCAATCATTTTTAAGCTCCTTTGTTAAACATCTGAAAGCTGACCCTTCATTCAAATCAACGCAGCAGCCTACAAAAGAATGCTGCTTGCAACGTTCCTTCCGCTGTTTTATGGAAACCAAATCCTCATAACAATCGTATAAATGAAGTTGAACTTTTAATCATTATATTGAATCCCAGGTTCAATGTATGTTGATTTTGTGCGTTAGGCACATTAACTGCTTCTGAAACAGTGACAGGACTACATCTATTTGTTCATCCACATGCCAAAAGAGACTTTCACCCAGTTAGGTCTTGGTATTTTTCACATCGGGAACTCCACTCCTAAACAAAGTTCGAGAATACGTATACAATATGCTTTCACATTAAAATGCGTTCGCATAGATGATTCTATTTATGTTTAGTTTTTCAACAGAATAAGCACTAATTGGGGTAACTAGACAAGGCACTTTTAACAAAATGGGCACATTCTTCTGTCTAATATATTGTAAGCAAGTTTCAAATGCCTGAACTTTTGAGATTTCTGAAAAGGATTTCTCTTCAAACATGTGCAGGCCAATGATGCTGTAAATGTAATTATTTTGTGTAAGACAATTCAAAGTGTATTTAGAAGAGGATTCCTTGAAGGTCAGTTTTTCACCTTCTACTTTGGCACGGTGGTGAGAAGCATATTCGGATGCCAGTCAGTAGGCGCTGTCTGATATTTTTGTTAGAAGCAAGATTGGAAGGCATTTTAAAAATGGTAGGGTGTCCAGCTGATGCAGACTTTAGGACATTCTACTTCAAATCATTGGAAGGTAAATCTAGCATAATGACACGTGAGTTAAACATGCATAATAGGGTTATCTGGTCTTGCTATAAAATGTACTTTTCTTAAATAGCATAAAACGTTGGCCAGATTGTACTTAGGAGACATAGGTGAGCAGTCTCCCTCTCTGTTGTCTAGGCTCTGAATTTACACCCCCTGTTCCTTGCCGCTTCGATCATTTGATTTGATAGTTTTCTTGTTGTCCCTCTCTTTAGTTTGAGTCTGGTTGCTTAGTAAGAATATTGTTTTTACTAGGGTTCTGATTTGAAATGAAAAGTTGTTGATTTTGTTATTTGAAGTTGTATTTTCCAAATACGGTATGTCATACAATAAGTCATAGAGGGCTTTCTTGTGAGCTCTCATTGTTACTGTGATGCATGTGGGCACTACTACCATGGCCCAGTTCGTTCCATATAACTAAACAAACGATACACAAAAGGTATGAGCCCTCAGAGTGGATCTAAATATGCTCTTCCGAAATTCTCACTTGAGCAGTTAATCTTTATGAACGTCCTGAAGGTTGCATGATCTTCTTGGTTAATCTCTGGTGGCAACTCAGTCAAGAGACCTGAATTTGAGTTTGTATCCACATAGCTGTACAGTACTGCAAGGAAGGCACTGGTATGTGCTGATTGTCTTATGGTGGTTCACTTGTTGTTTTGCCCCAGAATTTTCTGTTTACCTGTTAATTTGTATAATGACCTTAACCTAGCCCTCGTGATCACCAGTAACCACTGCAAGGAAGCAAATTTAGCCGTGATATGATGTCCTTACATTAGTTTAATAGTGACCTTTGCTAGCTTATTGTGGACACCTCTCAATCTCTCAATCATGTGTGAGCGGGTTGCTTCATAAATATTGAATCGCCATAATCCATGCTAGAGGCAATAGTGGCACTTATAAACACTGTCCTCTGATGAGTTGCCAGGGTCAGAAAAATGCCCTAAGTCATCTACAGGTGAAAATTATCCTATAAGATAATTGTTTCTTTAGAGAGAAATATCTTGGTTAAACCGGAATGATAGATTACTGACTTTTGGAAGTGTGGTTGGTGCTGCCCGTAAGAGTACATGCCGGCTGAAAAAGGGTTGGATAAAATGGACTACAACAAATAAAGCAGCTCAGTACTGTGCCCACTTTAGTGCATATTTACCATATGATCCAGACACATAAGACCCTCAAACAATAGTTGTCTTTTTTCTTCTACTCATCTTGTCCAAATGGACACACCGCTGTTAATCATCCACATGAAATTTAAAACCAGACAATATGCACCAATTAACACATTTGGGGGGATAGTTATGAGCCGGTTTGTATTGTGTATGCACCACGCAGTGAGATACATGCACAACACAAACCTCAAATCCGATTTATGAGGCCACACAGGGCCCCCTTGCTTGGCCCTCAGTGGCTTCATAAGTCTGGAGTAAAGCAACACTGCCCAAATCGCTGTGTTGCCTTACTCTGTGTTAGGGAGGCGTTCCATAGGTGTTAGCACAAAACTACACTCCGTCCATCACCTTGTTGTGTTTGCTATGTTTGCCCTAAGTGGCCAAGGGTATGCCCAGATGTGGATACCTTGCTCGCTGTGCCACTGAATTCAAGCTAGCCTGGCTGATGAGGGGTAATATCCCGAAACTTGTCCAAGGATGCTTATTTACAGTACAGGGAGGACCTGGCCTGGCAGTTCGGGCTGGACTGTTCTCATGAGGAAGATGGTCAAGGATGATTTTCATATGGCTGGGTTCAAACTGGGATGGCATAGAGAGCTAAAGAAAGATTGATTAAACCCAGATCTGTGACTGGGGGTTAGTGGTTGAAAAGTTTCAACACCCTTGATATCGCCTGCACCTAGCGCTACCTGGCAGACGCCTGCTATCATTTTAACTGCCCTCGTTTTGTCGTATGCTTTCTTGTTAATTTTGTTCACTTTGACCCCGTTTTTTAATTAGCTTAGAATTGCCTAAAATATTCCATAGTCGCCCCTACCTGTGCTTATATTCCCGGACCGCATCGCTGCACTGTAAAACTTGGCTGCTTTCACCGCCATTTCGGCGGCCCGGTCCCCGCGCTCTGTTTTCCTGGGGCGCCATCTTGGGTGGGTCTTGGAAGCACTCCGCAGCCATTTGCTGGAGCCGTCACGTGAACGGGCTAGAGGCTGTATTCGGAGTGCATACTTAAGGTGGGTGGGAGAGAGTCTCATCCTTGATATCGCCTGCACCTAGCGCTACCTGGCAGACGCCTGCTATCATTTTAACTGCCCTCGTTTTGTCGTATGCTTTCTTGTTAATTTTGTTCACTTTGACCCCGGTTTTTAATTAGCTTAGAATTGCTTAAAATATTCCATAGTCGCCCCTACCTGTGCTTCTATTCCCGGACCGCATCGCTGCACTGTAAAACTTGGCTGCTTTCACCGCCATTTCGGCGGCCCGGTCCCCGCGCTCTGTTTTCCTGGGGCGCCATCTTGGGTGGGTCTTGGAAGCACTCCGCAGCCATTTGCTGGAGCCGTCACGTGAACGGGCTAGAGGCTGTATTCGGAGTGCATACTTAAGGTGGGTGGGAGAGAGTCTCATCCTTGATATCGCCTGCACCTAGCGCTACCTGGCAGACGCCTGCTATCATTTTAACTGCCCTCGTTTTGTCGTATGCTTTCTTGTTAATTTTGTTCACTTTGACCCCGGTTTTTAATTAGCTTAGAATTGCTTAAAATATTCCATAGTCGCCCCTACCTGTGCTTCTATTCCCGGACCGCATCGCTGCACTGTAAAACTTGGCTGCTTTCACCGCCATTTCGGCGGCCCGGTCCCCGCGCTCTGTTTTCCTGGGGCGCCATCTTGGGTGGGTCTTGGAAGCACTCCGCAGCCATTTGCTGGAGCCGTCACGTGAACGGGCTAGAGGCTGTATTCGGAGTGCATACTTAAGGTGGGTGGGAGAGAGTCTCATCCTTGATATCGCCTGCACCTAGCGCTACCTGGCAGACGCCTGCTATCATTTTAACTGCCCTCGTTTTGTCGTATGCTTTCTTGTTAATTTTGTTCACTTTGACCCCGGTTTTTAATTAGCTTAGAATTGCTTAAAATATTCCATAGTCGCCCCTACCTGTGCTTCTATTCCCGGACCGCATCGCTGCACTGTAAAACTTGGCTGCTTTCACCGCCATTTCGGCGGCCCGGTCCCCGCGCTCTGTTTTCCTGGGGCGCCATCTTGGGTGGGTCTTGGAAGCACTCCGCAGCCATTTGCTGGAGCCGTCACGTGAACGGGCTAGAGGCTGTATTCGGAGTGCATACTTAAGGTGGGTGGGAGAGAGTCTCATCCTTGATATCGCCTGCACCTAGCGCTACCTGGCAGACGCCTGCTATCATTTTAACTGCCCTCGTTTTGTCGTATGCTTTCTTGTTAATTTTGTTCACTTTGACCCCGGTTTTTAATTAGCTTAGAATTGCTTAAAATATTCCATAGTCGCCCCTACCTGTGCTTCTATTCCCGGACCGCATCGCTGCACTGTAAAACTTGGCTGCTTTCACCGCCATTTCGGCGGCCCGGTCCCCGCGCTCTGTTTTCCTGGGGCGCCATCTTGGGTGGGTCTTGGAAGCACTCCGCAGCCATTTGCTGGAGCCGTCACGTGAACGGGCTAGAGGCTGTATTCGGAGTGCATACTTAAGGTGGGTGGGAGAGAGTCTCATCCTTGATATCGCCTGCACCTAGCGCTACCTGGCAGACGCCTGCTATCATTTTAACTGCCCTCGTTTTGTCGTATGCTTTCTTGTTAATTTTGTTCACTTTGACCCCGGTTTTTAATTAGCTTAGAATTGCTTAAAATATTCCATAGTCGCCCCTACCTGTGCTTCTATTCCCGGACCGCATCGCTGCACTGTAAAACTTGGCTGCTTTCACCGCCATTTCGGCGGCCCGGTCCCCGCGCTCTGTTTTCCTGGGGCGCCATCTTGGGTGGGTCTTGGAAGCACTCCGCAGCCATTTGCTGGAGCCGTCACGTGAACGGGCTAGAGGCTGTATTCGGAGTGCATACTTAAGGTGGGTGGGAGAGAGTCTCATCCTTGATATCGCCTGCACCTAGCGCTACCTGGCAGACGCCTGCTATCATTTTAACTGCCCTCGTTTTGTCGTATGCTTTCTTGTTAATTTTGTTCACTTTGACCCCGGTTTTTAATTAGCTTAGAATTGCTTAAAATATTCCATAGTCGCCCCTACCTGTGCTTCTATTCCCGGACCGCATCGCTGCACTGTAAAACTTGGCTGCTTTCACCGCCATTTCGGCGGCCCGGTCCCCGCGCTCTGTTTTCCTGGGGCGCCATCTTGGGTGGGTCTTGGAAGCACTCCGCAGCCATTTGCTGGAGCCGTCACGTGAACGGGCTTGAGCACTACTTACCTGGTTGGCTATGACGCGCAGCGTCTACGCGCATCGGGGACGCCGCAGTGACGCCGCAGTCACGCCAGAGTCCAGCCTGTCTGCGCCCGTCCGCGCTGAGGACGGGCTGGGCGGCTGGACTCCGGATTCGGACGGGGCTGCTGCCTCCTCATGGAGATATACGCACCAGGAGATGTTACGCCTGAAACCTCGCCACTTGAGATGCTCGCACATCTTTGAACCAGACGACTTTCTTCGCCCCCTACTATGTGACTATCACTATACGTGTCCATCGGGTAATTTCGCCTCCCCTCCCCTTCACCCCTTATTCAATCCCCCTGCCGCTATCAGCCCCAAGACAATGGGAGTAGAAGGCATCCTGATCAATGCCCGCTCCCTGGTTAAAAATAAAATAATGTTTAGAGAGATGGTCTTGGATAGAAAGCCTGCCCTAGTGTTTATCACTGAAACTTGGGCTAAAGAGTCATCTGGCCCTGATCTGATCGAAGCGGTTCCGGAAGGATACTGCCTGGCCAGATTGGACAGACAGGGACGAGTGGGAGGTGGGATAGCTATTCTTCATCGAGATCACCTGCAATGCCACATAGTGACCATACCTGATCTTCAGGATGACGTTCAGGCTCTTTTCTTTGCGGTAAAGGAAGGGCGTTGCCCTCTTTTTAATGGAATGCTACTGTATCGACCTCCTGGCCCGAGGACTGACTTCATGTGTAATCTCCTCCAGTATTTGGAGCCCTACTTTGGTCAAGAAAATGTCTCCATTTTAGGGGATTTTAATTACCATTTAGAACGGCTTGATCTAGCAGATACTTTGTGTCTTATTGATGCCCTGGCGTCCTGTGGACTCACGCAGCGAGTCCGCGGGGCTACCCATCGTGCAGGCCATACTCTAGATGGTATCTTTTCTAACGACCATCGTTTGACCGTCAAGGATCCGATACATCTGTCTTGGTCCGATCATCTTGCGGTCCCATTCCTTCTGGAATGCCCTCAGATGGACAGAAGCAAAACAGGGAAACACACTATGGGAACTGGTAGAAATTTTAGAAACCTTAGTAATGATTCCCTTGCACCATGGGCTGTCAGTCTTTCTACCGCGGGCTCGGATAGTGTCCAGACCGCGGTCGGCCATTTCGAACAGGTTATTGCCGAGGCCCTGAATGAACTGGCTCCATTACAGACCCGTCGTCGAGCTAGGAAGAGACCCTCTGCCCCATGGTATTCAGAATCCCTTAGACTTCTCAGGCAAGAAGTGAGGAGGATGGAGAGGCTCTGGCATGCTAGCTGGGACCTCAAGAATAAGGAAGCTCATAGACTCCTGGTCAGGAAATACAAGGCTGAGATTGTGCAGGCCAAACAAGACTACTTTGTGGCCACGACAACTTCCCTCTCCTCGCCGAAGGAGCTTTTCAGAATCGTTGACTCTTTGATCAACCTACAAACATCTGATACGGTCGTACCTTCGCAAGATCTGTGTGATAAAATTGCTTCCTTCTTTCACACCAAAATACAGGATATCCACCTGGCACTTGAGATACAAAAGGCTTCGATCAGTGGGCTCTCTGCCCCGGCTGAGATGGATAGGACCACGTCTGACATCTCCCCATTGAGTATTTTCGACTCTTTCCCCCCGCTGATCTTACAAGATCTGGAGATCTTGCTCAATAAAACCAATTCTGGCTCCCCCCTAGATATCTGCCCCTTGAAGATCATCAAGCAGTGTAGGGAATCTCTTACCGCCTCTACTAGAAATCATGAATCTATGTATGAGAGATGGTATCTTCCCACTGGAGTGGAAGAGTGCAGTAGTTAAACCTCTGCTAAAGAAAGCTTCCCTTGATCCGGAGGTCCTAAAGAACTTCCGTCCGATCTCTCTGCTTCCAGCCCCTGCGAAGATGCTTGAGGCACATCTAAACAAGCATCTCGCTGCCTTTGTGGAAGGCTCGGGCTGTTTAGACTTTTCCCAGCACGGATTCAGGAGGGAACACAGTACCGAGTCGGCCCTCACTATCGTGCTCGATAAGATCCGCACTAGAGTGGATGGGGGCCGGACCACCCTCCTGGTCCTGTTAGATCTAACTGCGGCCTTTGACACCCTCTCCCCCTCAATACTTATACATCGTCTGAGGGAGGTGGGGGTGAGGGACGCAGCTCTAGATCTGTTGACCTCCTTCCTTAAAGGAAGGGAACAAAGAGTCAAGCTGGGAGAGTTCCTATCTCCATCCCGACCGGTGCTATGTGGGGTCCCGCAGGGGTCGGCCCTCAGTCCGACCCTATTCAACATCTACGTGACCCCACTGGCCAGATTAATAAGAACTTTCGGGATGGAGGTAGTCTCTTATGCAGATGACACCCAGATCCTCGTCTCTCTTTCCCATTCAGATGTACCAACTGCCTCCAATTTTAGATCTTGTATGGAGGCAGTCGGTCAGTGGATGGTTCAAAATTCGCTCAAACTGAATGGGGAGAAGACCGAGGTGATGGTGTTTGGAGGAAATCAGAACATCTGGTCAGCCAGTTGGTGGCCTGATTCGCTGGGAGTATGCCCTTCCCCCACGATATCTGCTAGGAATCTTGGGGTGATGATAGATCCTGCCCTGGATATGGGCGCACAGGTTAGTAGAACCATCTCTACCTGCTGGGGCTTAATTTACACCCTGCGAAGAATCAGGAAATATCTTTCCCTACAGTCCAGAAAGCAAATAGCTGTTGCTCTCATCGGCTCACGACTGGACTACTGTAATGCACTGTATGCGGGGCTAAATAGGAGCCTATTACAGCGCTTACAGGTAGTCCAGAATGCCGCTGCTAGATTTGTTCTGGATGTTCCTAGACGCTCCTCGGCTACTTTGGCCAGGAAACACTGCATTGGCTACCGGTAGAATATCGAGTACGGTTTAAAGTTTTATGTATGACCTACAGAGCCATTGCAAGGAAAAACGACATGGGAGTTGGTTCTATCATCTCCCACTATATTCCTGGAAGGGACTTGCGTTCCTCCAGGAAATTGCTCCTGACAGTTCCCCGTATACGAAGAGCCAGGTGGGGTGGCAGGGCTTTCTCCACTCTGGCTCCTAAGTGGTGGAATGATCTTCCTCTGGACCTCAGGTCGTTACCTTCCCTACAGAGATTCCGAAGTGCCCTTAAAACTCGCCTCTTCCTGCGAGCCTATGTGTAAGGCTGTATATCTATATCTCTATTCTCTTTTGATAGGCGCCTTGATACCTGCGGGTTATTGTCTTGCGCAGTATAAATCTTTTTACTTACTTACTACTTTACTTACTTACTCTGTCCATCATCTTGTTGTGTTTGTTTTGACCCATTCCCGGAGTTACCAGAACTGGTAAACCTGGGATTGTGTCAAAAAGAAGTCATACCAGAAAGGGCAAAGCAAAGAGAAATATCTTTATTTCTCTTTGTTACTTCCTCTTTCCACATGTGCTGCTTTCGGCAGCACACATAGAAAGAGGAATATGCCTTCAAGATTGTTTTTTGTGCAGGAAGGTGCAAGGGTGCCTGCGTTGGCGCAAGGCTGCTAAAAGTGCGCCAGAACAGGGCAAAATGCTAGAATGCGCCATAGTCACTTAAAATATGCCGCATTCCTGCCCTTTTCCTGTCTCGCAGTGCAGCAAGGTGGCTTGCTGCACTGCATCACAATCTCATAAATCTGCCCCTGAGTGAATAAATATATACATTTAACGAGGCGAGACAGTCAAGCTTTGATAAAGATTCCACCTGGAGGAAAGATGGTAGCCAGTGTAAAGCCTGCTTAGGTCTCTCGTGCTGAAAGTTGTGCAGCAATTGTGTTACTCTCCTTTCAAGATCAGTCACATTCTCGCTGAATCTGCCTGGGTTTGTGTTTGGGGTGGACAACAAGCCCCGTCTTTCATCGGACAGGGAGCTGCAGAGCAAAGGTCGCTACTGACTGTCAAAATCCCCCCAGGACACCCTCAGCGCGGGACGCACTGAATCTTCCTGGGTTTGTGTTTAGAGTGGACAACAAGCCTTAGCTTTCATTGCGGCAGAGAGCCGCAGAGCGAAGTACGCTACTGGCCGTTTTCGTGGCAGAAGGTGCCTTCAAAATCCCTCCAGGGCTCCCGCAGCGCGGGACGCGCCCGGGTGCGTGCCCGGGCGAAGACCGGGCCCATCTTCGCCCGTCATCGCCCAGAAGAGGCTCGGCTGGGCACCCTCTCTTTCAGCGGTGATCTACTGTGGAAGGCTCTTGAAGATGTCTCCTGTAAATGCACATTTAGTCCTTTTGACTCTTGGTGACTCTTGTTGCTAAAGTCAGATATGGGTAAACGCAAGGCGGGGGACACTGTGAATCATGGCCTCCTTGCTAAAAAGCAGAAAAGCCCAGGGCCGACTAGACCAGAGGCTATAGCACTTGAATCTACTACACTAGCCGACATTGACACCCTAATCGGAGAGTAGAGCTGCGCCTTACTTCAAATAATACCAGGGGGATGGATAAATTGCCAAATATTCCTGACATGTTTAAAGTATTGTCTACTGCTAGAGCTTCCATCTTGACTGAGAATCTTATCCTGCCCTCTGAGGCCAACGCTGGAAGCCAGGCTACCACGAATGCTCATGAATCTGTTCCTTGTAGGGCCAATGTTAACACTACAGACCAACCCACTAAGACCCTGTGTTCCCTATACCCCACCATTACCATGATTCTGAACGTGCCATGCCACAATCGATTTGACCCCATATAACCCATTGACCATCATGTAGAACCACCTCTGCCTATTGTACCTCCACAGGAAGTCCTTACTATCCCTCTTATGCTCGGAACACAAAGTGTCTCTCCAGATGCAGTGAATAATGAAATGGTGATTTGTAAGATGAATGACCTTTGTACTCAACTAGTGTCATTAACTTTCCTTGTAATGGATCTGAAACTGAGCCTTTTGTGCAGCAGGACCAATGCTTTGATTAACAACATGAAGGCTTCACATCTTAATCCTTTAGTCAATGAAATGTGCAGTGATAGTACGACACCCGCCCCATCCATTGGGGTATAGTCAAACATGCTACTGCTGAAACCATCAAATCCAGTTCCCCCTACAACAACGTTCAGCCAATGAGCTTGGATCAGACCGGGCAAAGGGAATTGCTCACTTCTAGGACAATCCCTAACACTGCTTCCTGAAATTGGCAAAATAAAACATATTTGTGGGCTGGCCATCAACTGGCAGAGAGGAAGCTTCCTCCTAGAAGACCCTGCAATCCTCCAGTCTCCCCTGGACCAGATTTTCCACTATCCCTACACTGCCACCCCTTGAACTATTACTCTCAACATTCTAGTGAACTTCGGAGAACCTACAGGTCCATCTATATGGTACAGGTCCTTAAATTGAAGCCAGGTACCCTGGAGGACCCTGATGCTTTAATAAACAAGGTGATTTATTAGATAAGGTTGTAGCGGAACTGTCTATCTATAATTGGATCTGACATTATATTTGAAAAAAGGCTCTTAATTACCGCATCACATTGTGACCATATTCATGTTGTCCTGTGCTCCAACTTCATGGCTGAAAACCTTCTAAACTTTGAACTACATACTTGCCATCTCTCCGGGAGAAATCAATCGGGGATACGGCTAAAAGCATTTTTCCCCCAGCTGACAGGTATGAGGGTCCAGTCCAGCTCGTGGATTGCTCCAGTGACCAAGGATATTACTACTTCCTCTCATGCTCCTTCATCACCCATGAATGCACTTGATTGACTATGTCATTCCCAGCACATATATCCTTGCACTCATCTGCGTCATAGTACCTGCACACCAGCTACTGACATGAAAATATCAGTCACATCGGAGGAATCCTCGGCAAAGGGATCTTTAGAGTTTACTTCTAGCACTACTCCATCATGTGGTCCAGCGCCCGTCCAAAGCAATAGTAACAGGGATATTCTGTATTATGGGGCTGGATGTATTAATGAACCAAATAATATGGAGGATTGCAATCGCATTACAATACCTGTTGAGCCCCACTGTCCAAATGACTGCCTAGGGCTTAAATCTAACTTAGTTTACAGTGTTTTATTCCACCCAGTTCAAACCTTTTATCATGGAATCTAGCTAAATACAAAAATATGTGATCCTGATTGGTTAATGTATATTATAAAATTTGATGTGTGTATGTTCCAAGAAACATGGTATATGGAGAAATCCTATATAGATGCGTTCACCTCCCTCAGTGTGGAAGCCAAACCTGCTGAGCACTACAGTGGAGGGCTTTTAACTTTGTTTAAGAATGGCCTTTTCAGCACCCTAACTCTCTTGGCAATTGAATGCCCAGATTGATGGGGACTATAGTTACCTTACCCTCTGGAATTTCTTTGGCCCTATTTAACACGTATATTAGAACAGTAAAACTGAATGATAAATCCCCTATCATAGTAATACTACATACCACACTGGATACTTTACACCCTGATACAAAGGTATTGGTGGCGGGGGATTTTAACACCTTGAACCCTGCACTTTTTTAAAGGAGATTACAGCAGAGGAGGATGAGTACTGGGGGCTGCAAAAACAACAGTTAATGGACAGAATGCAGAACAATGTCATACATTCACCCCAGTACAGAGATCTGGGCCTAAATCCATCGTTTTTTTTGCTCACCATGCCATTCCAGTTTGAACCCAGCCATATGCAAATCCGTCTTGACCCTGTGCCTCATGGGAACAGTCCAGCCCGAACTGCCAAGCCAGGTCCTCCCTGGACTGGAACCAAGCATCCTGCACTGACAGTACCATTGAGGAAAAAATCACTCTTCGAGTGCATTGTAAATATCCTCATTGATAAGGGGACTTGGAGCGCTAAATGGTCATACCATCTCCGATCCGAAATAGAGCACCAACATTTAAAAGGGGAACATGTACTAGCATAATTGATTACATATTGATTGATGTGAGATTGTGGACACTGTTCTCTCAAGGTGACTTTCCTTGGCGAGCCCTTAGAACAAGGGAGTAATGTTTTGCTCACGGTTCTACCTGCCCTAGTTTTAACCAACAACCATCGCTCTGTTAAATGGCCCAAAGTTGTGGCAAACCAGAACCTTTACTCTGAGCTATATAAGCAGTTTATTGCCTCCTTAGAACAATATGAGGGGTTAGAAGCAGCTAGTATCCCTATCCTAACTGTGCATAACCAGCAGTATAGTGAGCTGCAAAAGGTATTTTACAAAGAGGTGACTAACGCTACGCACTCCCAAAAATATGTATGGTTTGACTCTGCATGTAAATTAGCCAAGAGCTCGTTGAGGCTGGCCATTATTGAGGGAGATAGATTTAAAATTTGTATGGCCAAAAAGAATTATAAAGCTCCACTGAGACAGGCCAAATGAGACTGGGAGGATAACTACTGGCAGGATTTGCTCGCCGCTAGTTAAACCTAGGATAGGAGAACCTTTTGGAAACTAGTAGCGAATAATAAACCTGTAACTGTAAAGCTACCCTGCTTCAATATTTCCCCTGAAAAATGGGTGGCACACTTTTCTGCTCTTTACTCCGCAAAAAAGAACAATGATTTTGGCAGAGCCAACAGTAAGACTAGGCCCGCTATCCCACATCTTGCAAGGCAAGAGGCAGATACTACCCCAGTTTCCATCAGTCTCGAAAAAGACTGCTAGTGCAATAAATATGCTCAAAATGGCTAAGGCACCAGGCCAGGACAAACTCCCAGGAGACCTCTATAAGACTGAGCCCCACATCTGGTCAACCAATAGCAAGCTAGCAAACGCCATCTCAGCAGGGGGAGAAGTACCTGAATCCTGGAGGAGGGCTGAGATCATAACCATATTCAAAAAGGGAGATGCTAGCAACCCAGCTATATACAGGTCTATAAGCCTGATAGACAATGCAGAGAAAATCTTTAGCAGACAAATTTTAAATAACTTGATTGGATGCAGGCCAATAAAATAATGTCACCATACCAAGCTGTCTTTAGGGCAAAGGTTAGAACCACTGACCACATTTTTAGATTTCCGCTATTATATTGGAAACCCATCCTTTTAAAAAAAACAAAAGCTCTACGTAGGTTTCATAGATCTTAGAGCTACTTTTGATCTCATCCCACGTGCAAAGTTATGGCAAGTCTTACTCAACTTAGGAGTTCCCAGGAACCTTATATATCTCCTAAGTAAACTACATATGAACAACTTTGCACAGTTCTGCTGGGGCCCGAATGGTGAACTAACGGAACGTATCCCGATCAAACGTGGAGTTCACCAGAGCTGCGTTCCTGCACCGACGCTGTTCTCCCTGTATCTAAACGATGTAGTCGAAGTTTTAGAAAACTGCGTAAACGACTCCTCAACCCTGAACAATAGAAAGGTGCTGATTCAATTATTTGCTGATGACTCCCTCCTTATTTCGAAGTCACCCATGGGTCTGCAGACTTTACTTAACAAATTCTTGGACTTTTGCAAGACAAGGGGCCTTGAACTAAATGTTAACGAGACCAAATTCATGGTATTGGGGAAGGGGGTCAAGAAAGGACAAACAACCATCCGGGTAGAGAATGAGGCACTTGAAAGGGTAGATAACTCTGACTACTTAGGGGTACGTTTCATGGAAAGTTTTAAGTGGACAGATCAGATCACCAAAAGCAAGTTGATAATCAAGTACATGTCTAATGCCATTATCAGGACACAAAAGAGAACGGTGGCACATGTAGTATCGCCAATCCTGGAGCTATATCGGGCTAAGGCACAAGGGGCTGCACTCTATGGGGCTGAAATATGGGCCTATGTGGATGTTCAGCCCCTGGAATTGGTAGAAAACAACTTTGCTAGGAAACTACTCTGCCTCCCATCCAGTTCACCCCTTATCCCGTTGTATCTTGAATTGGGGTTAAAAAGAGTAACTGATGTGGGTGTACTAAAAATACTAGTCTACTGGGTCCGTCTCTGGAGTACTCCAGAGCTTGGTGATTCACTTGATGAAATTCTCAGGCTACCAGGTGCTAAATCGCTCTCTTGGATTAAGCTAGGACTTCTTAGATTTTGGCCTGACCCAACTAAATTAAATAAAATGGATAGGAATGTATTGAAAGCTACCTATAAGGCATACTTTAATGAAGAACTTACAAACAGAAGCCTTGTGGGTTCCCAATACGTTTCTGGATCACAAATACTTACCTTTCTTTGGGGAATATTTAGATTTTATACCCGCCTCTTTTCCTAAGAGCCTGTTTTTACGATTTCATATGGGGACAATCCCTTTAAGATCATTCACCCACAAATGGAACAAAGAACAGGTAACCATCGTCTGTCCTATGTGGAACCAGGGCGATGAGAATGAATCACATCTACTCTTTTTCTGTGCAAAGTATTCCATCTCTCGCCGCAAGTGGATAATTCCCATATGTTGTGAACTGTGGGTCATTTTTATAGACATCCGTTTTGGGATACAATCTTAATAATCTTACTACAGTGCTGCAGGAAGGCTCATACATTTTCATCTGTTTTGTATTACTGCCCGCTTCACAGTCACAAGCCCCCAGGGGGCTATGGAATATTACACAGTATCTTGATGTATGTCCCGTGTATTTATTATTTTTAATTGATGCAATTTTTGTCGGATGTGTACTTTGATGGTTGTAATAACCAAGTAAAGAATAAAGAAAGAGTCACATTCTCCAGATGCTCGAATAGCAGATGGTGGTCTACCACAAGAAGACTATTAACGTATCCAAAAGAATGACTGCTTGATATGCATTAAAGAATTAGATGCCTAATACTTTCCTCTGTCTCTTCATTAAAATAAAGACTTTCTTTTACTTCAGGATTAGAAACCGACATTATTCAGCACTGACTGTTAAACTTGTTATTGTTTGTTGGCATTGCCATTTCCTCCATTTTTTTTTTATCTTAGTCCTTCAATCAGGAGAGTTAAATGCCAGTTACATTTTACAAGGCATGGGGAGATTAAGGGGCTCCTTACGATGTTGGTCGGAGTTGCCTTCGACCGACATCGCCGCGATCTCTGGGCCAAGCGACCTCAGGTTGGCGGTGCAATTATGTGCGGT
The DNA here is from genome assembly GCF_964204655.1 of Triturus cristatus. Taxonomy (NCBI): domain Eukaryota; kingdom Metazoa; phylum Chordata; class Amphibia; order Caudata; family Salamandridae; genus Triturus; species Triturus cristatus. The sequence goes on from NC_140593.1 coordinate 341,716,466, forward strand.
CGCAAACTCCCATTTCTCTATGGTCGGAAACCGGCTGCAGCACAAGCTCCCATAGGGAAATGGGAGTTTCTGTTAATTCCTGCACCGCGTGGCAGGCACCCTACGGGGCCTTCCACAAGGGGCAGAGATTAACAGGGGGTGCCCCCCCAAGGCCCTCAACAGAAGGCCACTGAGGCATGGAGGCCCTGCTAGGGGCCCCAAAGTCACTTTCTGGCAGGCTTTTCATGTTGGGAAGCCTGACATGAAAAGCCTGTTGGAAACTGACCTCATTATCCCCACGGCAGAACGCTGTCCATAAGGGATTATGTATGGCCGCCATACTCCTTGAGCCTGTCGGAAGCCAGTCGGTCCGACCAGCCAGTTTAAACTCCGACCACCTACATTGAAATTAGGTGGTCGGACTTGAAACCTATGATGTCGGTCGGTCAGCCTCTGACGAGCGGTCGGAGGCTTACCGACGGACATCCTAATAGCGCTGTAATGCGGAGTGCCCGACAGCCGGGTACTCCAGGATGGCCCCCAGGACTCAACCGCCTAGTGAAGAAAGCGGCGGAGAAGACGCATCGAAAGACCCAGCGCTGATGTCATACATGGAGACGCCGGCCGGGGAAAAAAGGAAGGCAAAGAATGGTGAAGAGTGCAAACTCGGAGGCAAGGGCCGGTGAGGAATGAGCCCGAGAAGCAAGGTAGAAGAACGAATCCGGGAGAAGACGCGGGAGAGTCAGCAGAATGACCAAGAGCCAGGAGAGACGAGTGGAGGGACGGAGACTTGCCAAGAAGTGAACTCAGAAGCATCCGGATGTTCTGGAGGAGGCCAGGAGGCAGTGGTACCACTTCCTGCGGTCCCGGAGGATCTTGGCTCCAGGCAAGTGCCTTTCTTACAGTATTTAAAGAGCTTAGCAAAGGGGGGAGTGAAGGGGAACACGGCATGACTGGGGCACGGTCAGTGTTTTAATCCTCTTCCCCTCACATTGGTGATGGTACAGCACAGGTGACGGGTAGTATACTCCTGAGATGTGAAACAGGAGACTGACCTCCTGTTTTGTTCTTGTTTCTTTCCCCATTGCTGGGAAAAACTTGAGTACCTTGGAGGACGGACTGCCTCCTGAGAGACAACCCACCAGAATGGGGCTTGAAGAGAAGGCTCTCTCTGCAGGAATTGGGACCCAAGAGACTCTTGTGCTACCCCCTTTTGTCCACTCAACCAAGACTGACCCCAGATATTTGTGTTTTACTTTCTTCTTTTTCCCTTGTGGATGCAACTGGAGGACAGTAATTATCCTTGTTGCAACAATAAAACTAAGTTAGTGTGACAAAGCCTCTCACCCTAAGCCTGGGCTTCTGGGTGTTTTACATTATAGAACTTGCAAGTCCCTTGCCACCTCTTCTCTAGAGCAGGAACTACAACAAGCGCCATAAGTGATTTGCCCAAAATGACAGGATGTTGAGCCGACGCCGAGTATTGTAACTGTTTCCCCAGTTACAAAGTTAGAACTATGGGCATAACGGCACATCATTTCTTTATTGCATGGCTTTCCCCCCTTAGGAGAGAGCATATTTATATATCCTCTTTCTCGGAATATTGATTTGCCTGTCTTGATTGTGGAGACTATGAAGCTTTCTGTCAGCTGGAAAAAATGTTTCTGGAAAAAATGGATTATTAGTTGAGAGGGGTGGAAGCCCCAGTAAAATATTAAACACAGTCCATATCAGGCTGAACTACAAAAGGTCTCTAAATTAACCTTTATTTAACCCTCTGGTAGCGTAGCACAAATGCTGTCAGGCTTAATTTAAGGGCAATGTGTAAAGTATTTATGCAACATACAAACCGTAATAAAGTCCCAAACCATTTTAGAAAGGTAAAGTAAATTTTTGTGAATATAACAACACCAAAGCTAATAAAACCCATTCAGTAAAACCAGATAATGTTTTTGGTGAAAATTGTGCTAAGAGGCAGAAAGTGCTATATGCGGTTATCTGGTTGTTCTACACCCGGGAAATGTCACAAGTGCAGGCCAACCACAATGGCGCGTGAGTTGTATAGGGACCAGGTTCATCCTGCTCAGGAGTCACCTTCTCAAGTCAGGTGTGAAGAGTTTCATTTGTGTTGGAGGAGGTGGCAAGGAGGAGGCTTCCACAGAAAGAGCACGTCGAGCGTTGCATACAGACGTTGCTATAGCATTGAGTCAGTTGTCGCTGGATCTTCGCTTTGGCAGGTCATCACAATTGCTGTCGGAGCTAAGTGCACGTCTTGCATTGCCGGTCGTCGTGAACGGTCACCATTGACCAAAGAGCAGGTCTCACCAGAACTACGCATTGGCAGTCTTAGCGGGCTGTTGAGTCTTGGCATAAACAGGCCTGTTCTCAGTTATGAGGAGTCGAGACTTCAGGATTTTCGCCTGTTTCTTAAGGAGGACCTCCCACTTATGCCACCCAGGGGGCCAGGACCTAGGGGGCACCTCATGGGGATTAGGACTCACTGCAGCAGAGGCTAGAAAAAGGACTAAGGCAGGCCCAGTTGGGTCAGGTCAGCTGGGCAGTTGCACTAAGAACTCTGGAAGCTTGTTGTGTCCCTGTAGCTCACACAGGAGGCTAGCCAGCTAGCCCATGGAGTCACGGTAGTGGTCCTGGGGTCAATGGAGCAGGTCAAGTCTTTCTTCCTCAGACAGCAGGTCTGCAAGGGAGTCCTTCTAACAATATAACAGTTCTTCTGAATCTTCCACAGGTCCAGGAGTGATCTGAAGTAGGTCTGAGGTTGACACCTTTTATCCCCAGTGGGAGTCTGTCTGGGGGCCAACCTCTGGCCCACTACCAAACTGGTTCTGGCCAGTCCCCTTGTCCTTCCTAAATTTGGCTGCTAACTGTCTAAAGTGGAAAAATAGGGCAGGCCTGGTGCCGCTTCCTTTGAGTGTGCTGTAGGAAAGGCCCTTTGAAGTGTAAGTGGGGCAGAGTACAGCCCCTCTTCAGTCATTCTGCCAGGATGCCCGATTACGTCCACACTTAAGCCTCTTTTGTCCCCATGTCTGGAAGAAATTAACAACTCATTGCAGATGAGACAACTACAGTCATGTGATCCAGGATATTTGCAGAAAGCCACAGTTGATTTGGACACAAAAATGTCAACTTTCTAAATGTGGCATTTTTAGATTTGTAACTTAAAATCAAACTTTACCATTAAAGAGGTTTTGAAAATAAAATTAATTTGAGTGCAAACATGATGTATGCATCTGCTCCTAATCTGAAGTTGGCACTTATTAAATATACTAAGGTAACCCAGTGTTAGCCTATGGGAGAGATATACCTTACAAAAGTGAAAAACAACTTTAGGAGTTTTTCACTGCCTGGACATGTAAATCTTAAACCCACATGTCCTACTTTTTAAATACCATGCACCCTGCTTTCGGAGCTTTTAGAGCCTACATAAGGGACGCTTATAATTATCAAAAGGGAAGATTAAGGCATGGCAAAAGGTTTATTTTGGCAAATAGGACTGGCCATTTAAAACTGCACTACAGGATGCAGTGGCAGGCCTGAGGCCGATTTTAAAGTGCTACTTTAGTGGGTGGCACAATGAGTGCTACATGCCCACTAGTAGCATTTAGTTTACAACTCTGGGTACATTTAGTACCATTTAATAGGGACTTATAAGTAATTAAGTTTGCCAATTAGGTGTAGGCCAGTTTTAGCATATTTTAGGAAGAGAGCATAAGCACTTTAGCACTGGTTAGTAATGGTAAAAGGAACCACACCCACTGTTGTGTCGTCACTGTCCTGGCAACTGCGCAGGAGGCCTCCCCCCAGGGCTCGAGCAAACCCCCTCCCCCTGAAAAAAACACAGATTCAGATAACTATGTTGTTGAGCAGCAACTGAAATTTATATTTTTAGCTGATTAGTGTTCCTAATCCTTTGTTTCTTTCTCGGGGAAGGTCTAGTGGGTCGACGCCCATTAAACCCAGCCACAGCTGTGACTAGGGCAACATTTAGGACTGAGCGAAGCTTTCACCCAGAGATCGCCCGTCACTCACCAATAAATTGACTGTGCTAATCAGCTATGTATTCAAAGAGGAAGAGAGCTGTGAGGCACTGCAGGGCATGATTTAACGCCCAGCTTAGTTGAATCGGCTGAGCAATCTTTTTCCAAGTGCAATTATTTCTGTGGCAATCTGAGGCATTGTGGTGATACGGGGACATTACTGAAAATGAGTTAGTCTAACATGAAATGCGTGGCACTTGGCAAGGTTAGAGACTACCCTGCACATGTTCACAGCTTCAAATGGATCCTTTGCATGTGTGCAGCAAGTGACTCCCTCACTCCCTGTGTGATTCCAACCACTGACTTTGGAATCTGTAGCAGTCCATGAACTTCACACACTTGTATGCTGCATGATTGTAGCCTGTGACCCCTCACATGCAGGCCTGTACCCTGAAACATCTCCACAAACGTGTTTGGGTCCAATACCCTTACGCCTCCCTTTTATCCCTCTCTGAAGCCAGTGATTTACTCCCCTGGAATGTCTGCAACCACTGACCTTCTAAACATGACTGTAGCAAGTGTTTCACCATATGTGTGTTTGGGGACATGAACCTCAATCAGGATGTTTGCAGTCAGTCACACCTACCTGTCATCCACCACTGAGAGACCTCGCAAGTTTGCAACCAGTGACCCCCACGCCTGCATATTTGCAGCCATTGACTAATAATGCTAGTTTACAGTAGCTTCTTGCATGTATGCAATTATATAAACAGAAAATGGTATCAAGGAATAAATATGCAATTTACTTTTAGATAGAGCACACTTAGTTGCTCTGTCTCTAGTTTATTAATCTAGAAGGATTTTATCAAAACATTTTTACATTTCTACATGAAGTAGGACATGTACTCAGGAAGGAAAACAATACACCAATACAAATATGCACATAAATTATACATACACAAAATCCTAACATACAAAAGAACACCAACTTGTACATACAAACTAACCCCTAAATAATCACGTTTCTACTAGTGTCCTCCAAATTTCTGGAGGAACCACTGGGAGATAGTCCAAATGGTACGCTGCAACTCTGTCAGTTAATGTCGACCATTCTCAGCGTACTGACATGAAATATCCAAACATTGCTCAATTTCTGTGACTCCTCCTTCAGAAAAAAAGTCTACGCAATCGCGTTTTGGCCTTACTCTTTCCTTGGCCTCCTCAGGACTGGGTTAATACAATAACTGTACACACACTACAAGGGAATAAATAAAAAGATCAGTCTTCATTACAAAACAAAAACTTAAATCACAAGCAATGTCAATATAGCTCCATGCTGGGGGGGGGGGGGGGGGAAATGGCCGGCAAAATCAGGCAATCACCAAAAGAAATCACCAATGTGCACCCATAAAATAAAAGGAAAACCCTGTCACTATCTATCTCCTCTATAGACCATATGGGAAAAGAACCAATCAACACCCCAAAAAGTGCACAAGCCACCGAGAATCATGGTGCACAAACCACAAATGAAAAGGAACCTAATCCCTCACTGTACAAACCACACACAAACCTCTAAGTGAATTTAAGTAAAAGTCTTCGTGCCTGCATATTACACTGAACCACAGCGTGCATCTAAACCCCTGACCTAAGCACTCACGTCTAGGACGGTGGTCCTCCGGCCGCCTGTTTCCTTAAATCGGCCAAGTCCACACAGACCCAACGAATGGGGAAAATGCCTAACGAAGGAAAAAACAAACGAGAGCTCTAGTCTCTAACACGCCACTCTAGGGTGCAAAGAATGGACTGACATCCACAGATCAACTAGGGCTTACCTTCCTCGCCTGAAAAATCCCTCCTCGTGACGGTACGGGCAAAATTCTTCTATTCTTCCTACTTGGTCTGTTCCACCACCTAAATGAGGCAAAGCGGGCCGCTTAAATTTCCTCAGAAAGCTTGGGATAGTCAAAAGGATAAAAAGCTCTCACGTACACTACCCCTGGCAGCCTGTCCTGTCTTTCTGCGGTGCGCAGCCGGGGCTCTGCCAAGCGGCCCCAGGCTGCAGAGGGTCGTGACGCAACACAGCTGATATCCCCGGGCCACAGGTCCCTAGCATTGCGGGGCAACATCGAAGCCAAAGGAAGCAGGCGGAAGTCAGGCAGAGCCTGACCTGGTGCGTGGATGGCCGGAGGACGCAGCGCCGTAGCCGGAAGTCAGGCAGGCTGTGCCTGAGTGCGGGCGGGGCTCCCGTGTTGCCGGTGGGAGCCACGCGTTTCGCTTAGACGAAGATGGAGCCTCACAGACTCGCTGGACACCAAGGAGGGACAGGAGCCTCGTGGGCTTCCTGCTGCAACATCCCTCCGACTTCCCGGTCAAGAGGAGGAGAGAGGCCCGGTGAGTGGGGCCCGGCCAGCATACTGTTGGTACTGGAGATTCTACAGCAGCGCTGCCAGATCGGGGGGCAGCTGCAACGTCTGGGGGGCATTTCTTTGCTGAAGAGAGATAAGGGGAAGTTGCATCCTCACCCCACCCCAATTGTATTACGGGCCCGTGGGGCCATTGCTTGACTGCATTCTCAGCTAGTGGGCTAGTGGAAGCCCCGTGTCCACAGAAAGGGGCACGCAGATTACGAAGCCCCTTTTCATTGCAGGGAAGCCCAGGACGGGCCCCTGAGGATTAGACTGGCTAATGTGCGCCCTAGGGTCGGTGGGACCTAATGCCAATAGGTGATGTGTGCACCCCCGAAGAATACATGGGGTTATTGTAGTTCACTAGTGTTATGATGTTTATGCCTCATGATGCATGCATAATGTGTTTATGCTAAGTGTCTCTTGCCAGTAGTTACTGGTTGTTGATGATTTTCATCACTTGGGTGTTCTAATGGTTAAGACAGTGGCCCGATTGGTCCTGTAATGTATATAATCCCCTGTAAAGTAATATCTAGTGCCAGGTGGCAGAGTGTATATATGTGATTATGCTCTAATTTTGTTTTATGAGTAATACAGAGGCTATTCTTATATAACCTTGTGTGGAGTTTCTTTTGTGGTGTGCCTAGTGTGTTGCTGCTGTGTGAATGTGTTGCGCAAACGCTGTACACAGTGCCTCTGGGATAATCCTGACTGTTCGTGCCAAACTACCAAGGGAGTGAGCAGGGATTATCTTCATTGTGTAACTTACTTGACCTGACTAGAGTGGTGGTTTCTGCCTGGCTTAGGCGCATGCCCTAGCCAACCAGAAATCCCATTTCTAACAGTTAGGAAATTGCACGGTTTTAATCATTACGTCAGGTATTATGGTAGTGACTAACCCCCACCAAGAAGCCTCACTATATCTGTTACCATTTTGTTTTTTTTAACAGAATGCGAAGAGTGTGGCTTCAAGAACTATAGGATGCAAATATGTTAAGTCACATGAACAATGTGGTCATAGGTGAAATTCATCCTATAGGTATATTAGGAGAAATGTATGCCTACATTGTTGGGTAGAACCCTACATAGGTGCGTTCTATTATGTTAAAGTAATTCCGCCGGTATATTCAAAAGTGGTGTACTCAGATTGAAATACTACTCATGAATAATTCCCTACTTAGCCTGATAGTCTATTTAATCAGTATCTCATATGTAGAGATTAATATCAGTCTCCCGAGGCTTACAATAGTTAGTATCTCAGTTGTCCCTATGGAATTTCATCTTTCAATCCCGATTTGTGTGTCTCTAGCTTATACACCCAGCGTTGTTCCTTGGTCAGTAGTTTCTTTGTTAGGGCCCTGGTATAGTTCATTCTTTTTATTATCGTCCATTTCACATCCATTTCAGAATGTCCTTCTCCAGGAAGTGTGTTGTCAATTTAGTGGAGGTTCTCTTGCACCGTATAGTGCTGATGGTTTCATTGCTTCGGATTTTGATTTTTCTTGTCATCCCTATATACCAAAGGTTACAGGGGCACCTGATGGTGTCTATTATGTTATTGCTATTGCAGTTGGTATGTTGTCTTTGTTCCCATGGGCTAGGGAGTCCCAGGTCAATGTATTCAGATTGTCTGGTGAGTGCACATACCGTACATGAGCCACAGGGGTAATGTCCCATTACACACGGTTGGTTCCAAAGAGGCCGTTGCTGTTCAGGTTGAGGTTTTCCCATGTTGCTATGAACCAACAAGTCCCTGATGCTCTTATTTTTTCTAAAGGAGAAAATTGTGGGCTTGTAGGTAAGTTTGTTTGAGGTCTGATGCGGAGGAACTGTCCTATCGGGAGATTTTCTCTTAGTGACCGTGGGTGGGCACTGGTAAAATGCAATAAGCTATTGCGGTCAGTTGGCTTTGTGTAATGGGTGCTTGCCAGTTTCCCACCTTTTGCCAGGATGTTTATGTCAAGGAAGGAGATTTTCTCTTTGTTGCTGGTCATAGTGAAGCGTAGGTACTGGTTGAGTTGGTCTAGCCATTCTTTAAAGTTTTCCATGGTGCCGTGCCAGATTATCAAGATGTCTATGTATCTTTGCCATACGCGGATTTCATTATGGTAAGGATTGTTGTTCCAGGGCGGAGCTTAGCTCGCAGCGAAAATGGCTGCTTGAGCCCGGAGCTCAGGCGAGCAAAAATACCGATCCTGCATTAATCCGGCCCTGATCACCTAAAGAACACTCCACACCGGCGACAGCGGCGCAGAACTAGGCGCGCACCCATCTGGTGGATTCCTGAGCCCGAAGCGAGCCGCAAACCAGCAGCGTGAATCGGCGACGCCGGCGGTGTGCTAGGCAGAGGATCCCTGGCCTCACGTGCAGGCGCGGACGGCTAGGCGTTAGCGTGCGTGCGGCCGGCTGCCCGAGGTGGAGCCGTCCCGGGGCTGGTAGCCGTCACTCACGGCGCCGAGAGAAGACGCCCCGAGGCGTGCGCTGCGGTGGGAAGTACCGGCGGGTGTGAGATACCGGAAAGGCTGGCCGCTGCGGTACATCGCGGGAGCCCGCCTGGGAGCTCCCGGTTTTGCCGCGTGGAGCATCGAAAGCGGCAGTCCCGCTGAACCGAAGCCCAGCTCCAGTGGGAGGGCTGCAGAGCGGTTGGACAGAGGAGCGGTGGTCGATGAGGGCGAACAGCCTGGGGCACGGTAGTGGCACGGAGCGGCAGCCCCTTATCGATTGCCCAGGACTCGGACTGTGCTGGCGTTAAACTAGAGCGCCATATCTCCGGGAATGCCGGGTGCGCTGCTGAGGCAGAGAGGAGGACACGCGTGGCGTGAACCGGCAGCTGGTGTGGCGGTGGCCCGGCCGTTGTCCCTGCAGGTGGCAGAACTTTGGAGAGAGCGGAGCTTGGGTTTGGTGGCGCCTCCCGGCATGAGCCCCAGGATAGAACATTGGACCACAATGGAGTGTGGTTGCAGTCCGGTGCAGGGATAAGCGGGGCAATGAAGAGAGATGCGTCGCTGCTACGAGACGGGGCTTACTTGCTACTGTAGGAAGCCGCAGACGGGGCACAAGTAGCGAAGGCAGGCGCCAGCAGCTGTGAGGCGCACACGAGCGAAGACAGCGGAGTGGGGCCCAGCTGACCAGCGAGACGCTCGGGTGTGCACGCCAGGCGCACCCCGGGGGTCCGAGCATCACTGCCGCGAGGTGCTGTGACCCAAGATGGGTAAGACCGATAAATCCCAGCCCAAGTTGACATTCGAGCAGCGGCGCTCCAAAGCTCAGACGCCGCTGGTGGGGGTGACGGGGGGTACGCCCGCCCCCACGGAAGAAGAGCATGACATTCGGGGACTGTTGCTGTCGATGGAGAGAGGGTTGCAGAGTGGCATTACCTCCCTCGGCGTCAAGATAGACGCACTATCGTACAGGATGGATCGTATGGGCGAGCGTATAGACAAGCACGCGGAACGCCTGGACCAGTCTGATAGACATATCTCGGAAGTGGAGGGAGCACAGACGTCCCTGGACGTGGACCAGAGGAAGCTCGAACGCCAGATGCAGGTACTGCAAGACAAGACGGAGGACCTAGAGGCACGTACACGTCGGTGCAATCTGCGCATTACATGCCTAACGGAGACGACTTCGACGGTCCGCATGGAGTGCTTCGTAGAAAGGCTGTTGATAGAGCTGCTGGGAAAGGAGGTGTTCTCGGGGATGTTCGTGGTGGAGAGGGCGCACAGGCCCCTGGGCCCCAGGCCCCCACGGGAGCGCCGCCTCGACCGATTATTGCGAAACTGTTGAACTATAGGGACGGGGATGCGGCCCTGAGGGCGGCCCGCGAAAAGAAAATTTTGACATACGAGGGGTCGACCATATCACTCTTCCCGGACTTTACAGCCAGAGTGCAGGAGGCTAGACGTCAGTTCGCCCCAGCCAAAAAACAGCTACGGGAGTTGGGTTTGGATTATGCGATGTTGTACCCGGCTAAATTGCGTGTCAATAGACGGGGCACATCACATATTTTCCTGGACCCTAAAGCATTGCAGAAGGCGCTGAAGGACTGGACTAAGGAGCAGAAAAGGAGCCCAGTCACGCAGCTGCAAGAAGGCGCAAGGGATGGTGGCCTGGACGAACAGGATTGACCCCGGAGGGCAGGCAAGACGGGGTTGAATTTCTTGACTGTAGAGCAGAGTTGAGCGGGGTTGGTCTTTTGGTATGGTCCGTGGTGATGGGGGTGGCTGTGAGAGGGCAGAGAGGGGTCTGGTACCCATCTTCCCACCGGTGGAGTAGCCATATGCGAGTGTTCACTGGAGGGGTTTATCTAGCCGGACCCGAGCACAGCGCCCACTGTTTAAATATACGGTTCATCTGCGGTGGGGTGGGCGCGGGAGCTCCCGGGCTATTGGGATCCGAGTAGTACAGCGGTGCCGCGGCCGAATATGGCCGAGATAAGGTGGATGGGCAATTATTGGCTCGCTGGACCGGGTGGTAGCCGTTAGGGACTAGGTGCTACCACACTAGAGTGTGAGCGCTGAGCGACCTCCGCCCGCGAGTGTGTTCCACAACCTTGAGGGGGTCAATCAGTTGGGGGTAGGGAGGCAGGAGGTTCAGGGTACCCATATATGGGAATCTGCAAGGCCAAGTTGGGGTGGGTCTGCGGTGGGTTTCATATGCAAGGTTTTGAGGTTTCACTGTCGGTATGCTTCGAATTGTACATTTTTGGGCGCCTGCTTCTTGCTGCCTGGTGTCGCGGGCGATCTGCGCTCCGGCAAGAATGATGTCCGCGAAGAGCACGGGCACGTCTGAACGCCTTGGCACTCTCAGAATTCTGACTTGGAATGTCAGGGGACTGAATGATCACCGTAAGGTCCGTAAAGTTATGCACTACCTTAAGAGGCATGAGATAGACATTGCTTTCCTTCAGGAAACGCATCTTCCTAACAATAGTCCTATGTTGCGCACCAGGGGGCTCTGCGACGCTGCGCATGCGGCAGGGTTCACAACACACTCTAGAGGGGTATTGACTTGGGTCAACCCCAGGGCGGGATATAGAACGCAGTTATTAGTTACAGACAGCGCAGGCAGATTTGTGTTAACGCATTTTCAGGGCAGAGGTTTGGATTTACTGCTGGTTAACTGTTATGGGCCGAACTTTGATTGCCCAGAATTGTACGCTGCGTTGGCGGGTACGGTTAGGGACCATGGCGCGCGTAATATGCTGTGGGGAGGGAACTTTAACGTAGTTCTGCATCCTGGGAGGGATAGATCGGGTGGCCCGGTAAGGACGCAGTCGGCAGCGGCAAAAGCGATATTGCGAGAAATGCTTTGCTTAGATTTGGAGGATGTGTGGAGAACCCGTAATCCGGAAGAGGGGGGCTTCACGCACTATTCGGCATACCGCGGCTTGTACACGCGCATAGATTATTGGCTTGCTTCATCGACTCTCCTTTCGCTGGTGCGAGCATGCAAGGTGTTGCTGCGTACACTTTCTGATCACTCTCCGGTGTTGATGCTCCTGGCCGCGCCCAGAAAGACCGTTCTGCCATTTCTGTGGCGATTTCCTCCGTACTCGCTGCTGGACCCCCTCTTTAAGGAGGAACTAGCGGAGGCTATTGGGCAGTTCTTCGATACCAATCTGGGATCCGTGGACAGCTTTCAGACTATCTGGGAGACCTTTAATGTCTATATCCGAGGAGTGGCAATGGCCAAGCACTCGGAGGTGTTGTTTGACATCAGGCAGCGGCTGGCGACGCTGGAGCGCAAGCTGGGGGATCTTGAGGCTAAACAGCGCGTAGCAGAGGTGGAGGGCGTAACTGAGGAGATGAAGGTACTCCTGGCGGACTTCCATGAGACTGCGGATGCAGAGGTGCTGCACTTGGGCAAGTACGTGACCGCCAGGGTATATGGGGAGGGTGACAGACCTGGATCGATATTAGCTAATCTACTTAAAGCCCGTAGACGTAGAACCACCATCACCCAGGTTAGGTCGGAGGAAGGATTGCTCTTAACGGCAGAGGAAGATATTGCTGCGCGCTTTCAGTCTTACTACATTAGGTTGTATGCCTCTCAACAGACGGGTATGGAGGATAGTATAGGGGACTACCTGGATTATATTAAGCTGCCGTTTCTTACGAACGAACACAGGGAATTTCTGGCTCTGCCTATTGAAAGGGGCGATATTCTGGAGGCACTGGCAGGCTTGAAAGCGCATAGCGCCCCGGGAACGGACGGCCTCACGGTTGCTTTCTACCGAGCCTTCATTGATCAGCTCCTCCCACACATATCGGCATTGTTTGATGACATGTGCGTTAAAGGGCACATGCCGCCATCCATGCGGGAAGCTCTTCTGGTTGCGATTCCAAAACCGGGTAGGCGGCCGGAGGAATGTAGTTCTTATAGGCCATTATCACTGTTAAACGTTGACGCTAAACTATACGCAAAGGTTTTAGCCACTCGCTTGGCCCTGCTCACTCCCGAACTCGTTGCCCCGGAACAGGCGGGGTTCGTGCCCGGCAGGAATCTCACGTACAATCTGAGGACGGTGTTTGGAACCATGCAACATGTGCGCCCAGACACGCGTGCGTTAGCAGTCTTTCTAGATATGGAAAAGGCTTTTGACTCGGTAGAGTGGCCGTTCATGCGACAGGTACTGACAAGAATGGGGCTGGGCCCGGTCTTTCTGCAGCTGATTGGGGTGCTGTATAGCGGCCCCACTGCGAGACTACGGCTGGGAGACTGAGTTAGGGACGCGATGCCTATTTCGAGAGGGACGAGACAGGGCTGCCCCCTGTCGCCTATCTTGTATGCACTGGTGGCGGAGCCGTTGGCGTGTGCCCTGCCGGAATATCACAGCCTGAGGGTCATTAACTTCCCAACTTATAAGATTGTGGTTTCCACATATGCGGATGATACTCTGCTATACGTCAGGGACCCAGAACATAACCTGGCCCCTGTGCTCCGGGAGGTGGTTCATTATGGGGCACTCTCAGGTCTGAAGGTGAACTGGAACAAATCCATAGTGTTCCCGTTGACGCCGGCCACGGCCCCCTTTGAGATGGAATATCCTCTGCAGTGGTCGGACGACGCGGTCCGCTACCTGGGGATCCAGCTGCACATGGATTCGGAGGTGGTGCTGTCTGAGAATTATGGCAGAGCTATCAGCAGGCTCGAGGATGAAGTTGAGGCTTGGATTAAGCTGCCTCTCTCGCTGCTGGGACGCATATCCATCATGAAGATGGTGGTGCTCCCTAGGTTTCTGTTCTTGTTTGTTAACATCCCCATGGTGCTATCGCGCACCTTTTTTGACAGGCTTAAGGTGTCCTTGTTGCGGCTGGCGTGGGCGGGCAGGCAAGAATCAGCTGGCGGGTTTTGACGTTGCCCTACCATCTGGGCGGCTTGGGAGCACCGGATCTTGAACTGTATTACAGGGTGGCGCAGGGGGCTCAGGCGCACAGCTGGATACATGGGGACGGGGCCGTCCCGTACCTCAATTTGGAGACTTTGTTCGCGGCCCGCTCCCTGCGGTCATTTTCGAGCCATCGGACCGCCGAACGGGGTTCCTAGATTCTTTGAACTCGACTCGACATGCTTGGAATAATATTTTACAGCGCACGTCGGGGGCATTGCTATATTCACCGGCGATGCCACTTGCGGTTTGGCTGACCCCCTGCAAGGAAGAGGGGGTGGTGCGGTCGCTCCGAGCGCTGGGTGTACACACTATGGGGGACATGTTCGTGAACGGCGTAGTTAAGAAGTGGGAGGAGGTGGCCGCATCAGCGGAGGGTGTCACTCAGTTGCAACGTTTCCAATACCACAGAGTTAGACATGCTTGGAGACAGTTGCTGGGGGACGACATGGCGGAACCAGCGGAGGTTCCGGAGTTGTCCTTCATTATTAAGAACAAAAGTCCTCATAAGTTAATCTCTAAGTTATATCGGACGGCGCTGTCGCAAAGGTCGCAGGAGTACACTATGGCCCGACTGGCCTGGCAGAGAGATCTCGAAATAGCCATCGAAGACGCCATGTGGGCATACTGTTGCACGGGGATACGGCGCATCTCCTTGCACGGCAGGCACAGGCTGGTCCACTTCAAATTTATAAACAGGATTTATTATACCCCGGAGCGACTGCATCGATATGGCCTGCGAGACGAGTCGGCGTGTGAAAGATGCAAGCACCCGATGGCAGACTTTATACACCTTGCGTGGCACTGCCCGGGTATACGTAGCTTTTGGGAGGCGGTCTACCAGCAGGTAGCTAGAGTGGCAGAGGTGGAGCTGGCTCCAGATCCGGCAGTGGCCCTATTGGGACACTCAAGGGTGGTACCAAGGGCGGCGCGACGATTGGTAGATATGGGGATGCTTATTGCGAAACGACGAGTGGCGCTATGCTGGATGCGAGGCCCCTTACCCACAGTAGCACAGTGGAAACGTGATGTACTCTACTGTTGTACGCAGACAGAGAGGTTCAGTGAGCTACTGCCGCCGCGCAGTCGGCCCAAAAACTTTTGGGGGCTATATGCCGAATATATTGGTAGGGGAGGCATGGAAGCGGACAGTGAACCGGGGAGGACTAGCTTGGAGGAAGCTGAGACAGAGGTTCCTGGGGAGAGCACTGGTGGGGTGGAGGCATAACATCCGCTTTGGAGCGCCCAGATTAGAGGCGATGAAGAACACAAGGGACGCTTCATGGTGTCGGGACGCGGGTGGGCAATGTGTGCAATACTACTTACAGGGCGGCGACTGGCAGGTGGCCTCAACTGTTTTGGCTGGGAGGGTGGGGTGGGGGGGTCTGTTGGGGTTTAGGGGCGGGGATAGGGGGATTAGAGTTTATTGTCAAAGGTACGGAATAGAGGAAAACAAGAGACGGGTGAAACATGCTCTACCTGTGCCACTGTCAGGGGGCTCCTCCGTAGACAATGCCTTATGGCGAAAGCGAATTGGAATAATGCAGGAGCTGTACCGGCTACACATGGTGATGCCCTGCCTCTGGGATGCGGGATAGCCTGTGCTGTTGGGTTAATATCTGCAACATTGTAGCCGGCCCCCGGGTTGTAGGCGCAGAGCTATGTCTGTTGACACACCTTTTGCATTCAATAAAAACATTTAATAAAAAAAAAAAAGGATTGTTGTTCCAAATATGCTCCTCTTCAAACCAGCTCATGTAAAGACCAGCTATACTTGGGACAAATGTACTGCCCATGGAAGTCCCATGTGGTTGTAGGCATAGTTGGTCTTCAAACTGGACGAAGTTCTCTGTTAGGGCAATATAACCAGCGAATTGGGGCTTGCCAGGGCCAATCTTCATTTTGTAAGAGTCACCCAATGACGTGTAGGCTCTCTTCTTGGGGGATGCTCGTGTAGAGAGCTTCTACATCTAAGCATATCAGGGTCTCCGTGTTAGGGTCAAAATCCATTTCATTGAGGAGGTTCAGAAGATGTTTAGTGTCTTTAATATATGACCTAATCTTGGTAACCAAAGGGCCAAGGAACCAGTCTGTGTACTGGGACAATGGTTCTGAGAGACGATGGGCCTGCCTGGAGGTGGAGTTCGTCCTTTATGGATTTTGGGCAGTGTATAGAATTGAGGTATTCTCGGTTCCTGTGTGTGCAAGAGTTCCTGTTTTTATTTGTTTCTTCAGTATTTTGTAGGGATTCTTCTGTCAGGTCCTTGATTTTCCTCTGTAACCTTTTTGTTGAATCCATTTGAAGTGGTAGGTAATGTTTTGTGTCAGTAAGTAGTGTGAGGCATGCTTCCCAGCAGCTGCTCAGGTCTTGTATGACGAATACTCTGCCTTTGTCTGCCGGTTTGATCACCAAGTCCATTCTACCACTGATGGAATTCAATGCTTTCTTTTCGATGATATTAAGGTTGTGATAGCCGTGGTACCTCGTGTCCAAACCCTCCACTTCTTTGATCACCGCGTGTTCAAGGGCCATTACCTCCGGAGCAATGGTATTTACCGGGGGATTGAACACCGATTTGGTCCACATTATGCTGTAACCAACCATTATAGGAGTCATAGGCGTTTGGTGGAAGAAATTCTTGATCCGTGAGTTCATGTAGTTCTCATCTGATTTTGAATTTTTCCATGTTGGCAGTTGGCACAAAATTCACAACTAGATTAATTGTCCGCTCGGGCCCGGTTGTTGGTCTCTTGTCCGGCTCCCCATGAGCTCTGATGGGATACCTTTTGGTTCAATGGATTTATCTGGGAGGACGTATCCATCCATCCCCTTTGCATTCGAAGGGCCCTCTCAACCCTCCTGATCCAGCAGGTTTCTCCTGTTTGGATCTTTTTTGTTTGACTCGATATTGTGGCTTTGCCATTGCTCTCAATTACGAAGCAGGGCTAGCAGTGCACGACTGCTCTATGTCTGCAGTGGCAGCCTGGGGGACTCGTTTTACGTGGGGGACCTCCAGAGTGGCATAATCAGTGCTGCAAGCCCTGAGGTATCCCTTTAAATTACATGCCGTGGGTACCAGGGTACCATTTACTAGTGACTTATAGGTAGGTTAGCCATTTCCATTTGGGTGTAGCCAATTTAACATACACTTTAGGGTCAGTGCATTAGCACTGAGGTATGGTTAGCAGGCCTCAGTGCACTTTCAGAGTCAAACCATCAGCAGCAGTTAAAACACTTGGGGGTGACCATACAAGAGGCATTTCCTTACCCTTTGTTATTAATTATTTAGAATGGGTTTTGGTTGCACAAGGTCCTGATATGCTTTTAGTGGACAGATGCCCCATTACGGCTCTGCTCTATGTGGATTATTCTGTTCTTTTATCTAGGACAGCGTTGGGCCTGCAGGGTATCCTTGAAATGTTTGTGAACTTTATGGCTAGCCTAGAACTGAGTGCAAATCTCAAGACATCTCATGTTACGGTGGTCGGTCCCAAATCCACTAAATCTAGAGCTTTCTGCATTAAAGGAAGCAGAATGAGTTTGGTAGAATCGTTCCACTTTTTAGGGTTGCTATTTGATTCCTCAAACAGCTGTGCGCCTCTCCTATTGTCCCGAAGACATATTTTTCCTAGAAGCATTGCTTCTTTCTTTGACTTTGTTTCTAGGTTGGGACATAAGCCTTTAGGGGCCATGTGGAAAATCTATCAGGCTAAATGTGTTTTCTTAGCATCCTTCTATGGTGATTGCTGGGGCTATGTGACGTCTCCTGCGATGCAAATTGTTAGAAATGTGTCTGAGAAGATTGTTTTCACTTTCCCAGTGCTCTTCTACGTTTGCAATTCATGAAGAATTGGGACAAGGATGCGTTTCAGACATTCTGGTGATGCCTTCACTTCTCTTATTCTGGCTAAAACCAGAAGTTGTACTAAACCAACTCATTATAAGAGATAATCTTATGCTTGATCAAGCCTTTAGAATTCCTTGGCTAAGCTTTGCAAGGACCTCTTTTAAAGATCTGGGACGCTCAAATTTATTAGATTCCCTGAATAGTATTGTCAAAGGCTTTATAGCCTGGCCTAAAAGGGCCTTTCTGAACCAGGAACATGCAGAGGGAGACACGTGCATTGGCCAAAACTGTAACAGATCTTACAGTATGACATACTTACCCTGCTGATTGAGCCATACTTATTCATTGACCCGGAGCATAGCTTGTTCAGTAAGATTGGGGGGGCTTCAGATTTCCCAAAATTCACACAGGCACATAATGTTAAAATATATTATACGATGAGCAGGGATCATGTCTATATGTGTATTCCTTACAAACGTGTATATTTTCTTTCAAACATGTAAAGCTCGTGCCTCTCCCTAGTAACAGGGAATTATAGATTGCTGGGAGACAGACTATTTATCACAAAATACATTTATTAGGGGGGTGTAACACCCTAAACACCCCCCCCCCCCAAGCTACGCCCCCCTATAATCGGCAAGTCAAATACTCACCACTTTTTACTAAACATGTTGTAGGGTCAACATGGTTCATCAACTGTTAGCTATACCAGAGGGTTGGACCAGGAATTCTGATCATGCTTCTTGTAAATGTGATTCTCCTTCGAAACAAGATTCTCTACATTCTATTATGTTTTGCTCTTTTTACAAGCAATGGCAAAAGCTATATACACTTACCCTTTTGGCTAAGGAAGGCTTCAACCAAGGTTGACCTGCATTATTACATCTGCAACTACTTCCTACTAATCAGACCTGTTTTTATGTTGCCTGTTTTGTAGACGCTGTAAGGTAAAGCTGCCCAAGGGATTTATTAAAGCACAAAATCAAAAAGCTTCAAAGAATGTTTCTATAAAGTGATAACTGATAACACTCAAAGGAGCAAATCGAAAATTATTTTCGACCAAATCAGTAAATTAATTACCGCAACCTGGTTATAGGTTATACAAAAATGTATTTCGGAAAATCATAAATTAACACAAAAATCATAAGATTCACTAGACAGATGTACAGGGGTACAAAAAAATACAATGACAATAACTGAAATCACATTGACAACATATATATATATATATATATATATATATATATATATATATATATATATTCACTGAAAAAACCATAGGTTTCACACACGTTATAGTTAGGAATTAGCATTTAAAAAACCTTGCAAATTCACTGAAAATACCATAGGTTTCACACATGTTATAGTTAGCGGAAATTTTACTGATAAAAAAACAGTGAAATTGCCCCGTTATAGTTAGTGCTGGCAACTATAACTCACGCGACCGCAATCCTCTGCTGATGCTAATACTGTATTTAGACACTTATTTGCCCATGTCTTCTTCCATACATTTTTAGCTATACATATATTACAAATATTTTTTTTTCATAAAGACACATATGTCATCAGCAGAAGATTGCGGTCGCGTGAGTTATAGTTGCCAGCACTAACTATAACGGGGCAATTTCACTGGTTTTTTATCAGTAAAATTTCCGCTAACTATAACATGTGTGAAACCTATGGTTTTTTCAGTGAATTTGCAAGGTTTTTTAAATGCTAATTCCTAACTATAACGTGTGTGAAACCTATGGTTTTTTCAGTGAATTTGTACGGTTTTTTAAATGCTAAGTTACTTTACGCCATTCGAGGCGTGCGCGCCCACTTAACGCAGTTCGTTCCGTGCACGGTTTTTATCAACTTTAATAAGCCCTGTACATTTGGTGGCCTTCGGCCACCAAAAGCACAGGGGGTGGGGTCAATGTGGATAGTGTTTTTTTTATTTCGATTTTATAATTTCATGTTGCCAAAATTTAGTTTTTTTTACCTATTAATAAGCCCTGTACATTTGGTGGCCTACGGCCACCAAAAGCACAGGGGGTGGGGTAAGTGTGGATAGTGTTTTTTTTTTTTTTACCGTACGCTTACGGTAAGCGTACGGTAAGCGTACTCGGCGAAATTGCCGAAAAAAAAATAAAACCGTTTTTGCTCTTGAGGGATGTTTGGGGACTCCCTCAACATGACTATGTGGGAGGGAGTTGTCAAAACAGCCCCGTAACATGTTTTTGGCCATCTTGTTTGATAAACAACACTCAGTGCGAGAGACAAAATGGCGGCCGCCGCTTCCTGGTTTCGGCCGATTCGAATGTTTACTAAGATCTAAGAGCCAATCAGAATCGCGCTCGCGCACGCCACCGTACGCTTACGGTAAGCGTACGGTAAGCGTACCGTAAGCGGGCTCAGATATATATATTGATTTAAAGGCTATTTTCTCAGAATCTACTGAACAGATTTACACCAAACCTACAAAAGGCACTTCCTTGACCTAGGGACTACCTCTCTGCCAAATTTCTAGTAATTCTGTTCAGCCGTTCGGGCTGTAGCTCGTTCTAAAGGTCCTATGGAAAAATGCATGGGAAAAACGCGTTTTGGGACCCCCCTTTTATCTTGACGAATCCCCCCGAGACTTTCAGGGTAGGAGCGGAGCGTAGCGCCCCACCTATTTTGAGAAATTCGCGAGGATTCATCGACCGGCGCCAAAGTTATTCAAAATAGAATGTTGAGGTTTTCCTATGGAAAAGGGGTCCTAACTATAACTACCTACTGGCGACCGCCAGTAGGTAATATACATATATATATATATTCACTGAAAAAACCATGGGTTTCACACACGTTATAGTTAGGAATTAGCATTTAAAAAACCTTAGAAATTCAGTGAAAAAACCATAGGTTTCACACACGTTATAGTTAGGAATTAGCATTTAAAAAACCTTAGAAATTCAGTGAAAAAACCATAGGTTTCACACATGTTATAGTTAGCTGGACATTTTACTCGTAAAAAACCAATGAAATTGCCCCGTTATAGTTAGTTCAGCTAACTATAACTCGCGCGCCCGCAATGCACTGCTGATGACGTCACATATTACATCACTCATGACATGGTCAGTGACATCACTCATGACATCACTGATGACATCTCAAATGACATCACTGATGACCTCACTGATGACATCATCCAGTGAATGTGGGTTTTTCTGAAAATTAAATATGTTTTATATATGTATATCTCAAGGTCGATGGAAGAATAAATGGGTATATAAGTGTCTAAATGGATGATTTCTTTTTGAAAAATTGATTGTTTAACTGACTGATTAAGTGTATCATAGTGAATACATGTTTTAGTGAGTAATGTTTAAATATGTATATATCTGTATCAGTCTCTCACTTTGTGTATAAGTGGCTGCATGGGTTGGTGAGTAGCTACATGGGTGTCTATATAGGTTATTAGTTGGTTTTTTGAGTATCAGTCTGAGTGTCTGCATGGTTCGGTGGGGGGTATTACGTAGTGCACAGGTGCATGAATGAGTGACTCACTGTTTGTATGTGTTGAACAGACCATGTGTGCAGGACTGCATGGGTGGATGAGTGTGTGTATGGGTGTGTTAGTGAGTGAATGACTGTCTCAATAGTGTCTTTATGAGTAACTACATATGTTTAAAACTAGTATATGTGACTATTGGTGTATATATGTGAGTATATGCAAGGGTGAGAGATTGGAAGAGTTCCTGTATGAATAAGTATGTGTTTCTATAAGTGATTGTTTAAAAGACTAAGTATGTGTAAGTTTCCGTAGAAGTAAGTATGGTGGTGTGTGTATAACTGTATATGCAAGTAAATGTATGTTTGATTCTTTATTAGTACGAGTGACTATGTGTGTGAGTAACTCTATGGATGAGTGGCATTGTGTAACAGGATGTATAGGTGTATGAGTACATATGATGAGTGAGTACATGTATGAGTGACTGTATTGGACTGTTGGTGAATGAGTGGATGTGTATGTGGATCTTAGAATTACTGAAGAGGTTGTTGTAACTGGTATTGGTATGTCCATTGTTTTGAAAATTTTAGTCTCTATTTTTGAATGTGTGTGTCAAAGGTTATATTAGGGTGAGAGGAGGTCTGCCACTCTATCACAAGGATGATGTCATCAGTGATGTCATCAGTGATGTCATTTGAGATGTCATCAGTGATGTCATGAGTGATGTCACTGACCATGTCATGAGTGATGTAATATGTGACGTCATCAGCAGTGCATTGCGGGCGCGCGAGTTATAGTTAGCTGAACTAACTATAACGGGGCAATTTCATTGTTTTTTTACGAGTAAAATGTCCAGCTAACTATAACATGTGTGAAACCTATGGTTTTTTCACTGAATTTCTAAGGTTTTTTAAATGCTAATTCCTAACTATAACGTGTGTGAAACCTATGGTTTTTTCACTGAATTTCTAAGGTTTTTTAAATGCTAATTCCTAACTATAACGTGTGTGAAACCCATGGTTTTTTCAGTGAATTTGCAAGGTTTTTTAAATGCTAATGTTTTTTTTTTTTTTTTTTTTTTCTAACATATTTTTAATTTAATTATCTTACCTTTTATAAAGACTATGATTAAATTTTTAAAATTCTTTAATATGTTTTTTTAAATATATTTTTTAAAATAAACATGTAAAATTTATTTGCAGTACTTTTTTTTAAAAAAAAATATTTTTTTAGTACGCGTACCGTAAGCTCACGGTAAGCGTACGGTTTACGCAACGTCCGTAATCTATCTACGCTGCTTGCGTTTAGTTACGCACTTTGCGTAGCCGCGCGTACTGCGCGTGGGACGCGTGCGCGCTTACGCTACACGCGCACGTTACGCGGAAGTGTCGGGTAGTGACTGTTATGCGCATGCGCGCAAGCGCGTGTCTTTTTTACGCGCATGCGCACTTTTGCCGTAAGCGCACCGTAAGCGTACCGTAAGCGTACGGTAGGTCATGTGATCATGAAACACAACTTTTGATTGGTTGAAACTACTTTCAGTTCTAGAACTCTCCTACACCACACCCATTCCCCTCATTTCTGCTTGTGATCCCTTGGGAGAAGGAGCTGGTTTGTCTTTGGGATACGATGGCAGAACAGCAGAGCTCTTCTGAGAGTGAGGCTAGCACTAGCAGCACTGTCTTGAGGCAGAGATCGAGGAAACAAAAGCCCTCTTATGTATGGGATTATTTTACTTTTCCTGAAGGCCAGCAAAAGGTAAATGCACCCTTAGTGACTTGTAAGCTGTGTAAGCGTGTACTTTCTAGAGGTAATCCTAACAGGAAGTATTCCTTTGGGAATCACACCATGAAGAGACACCTCCAGGATGTACACAGAAGGACACATGGTCATCTTTTTGGAGGTAACTCTTCAGAAAGACGAGCCAGTACATCCACAGTAGCTCAGCCTGGACCATCATCTGCAGGGCTGACTCCTTCTTCTGCAGGTCAGGTGAGCCCTTCATCTGTGGGGGGAGAATCTCCTTTTGCTGGCCCTCTGGAAATGAACCCTCGATTTCGGAAGGTTGATATTCATTGCACATTTTGTAAAGATCTAATTTGCCATAGGGAGACCAGTGTTTCCCTAGTGAACAACAAAATAGATCAGCACATTTGTCGCTTTGAATAATTTTCCCATGCTTCCTTTCCTCTGTCCCTGCATGAACACAACGGTTCTTTTAAGAGCCAACCTTATCTTTCATCTTTTTTTTACATATGTTTTTAAAAACTTGTTTTTTTTTTTTTTTTTACCGTGCGCGTACTTTTTTTTTTTTTTTTTTTTTAAAAACACTAAAAATCATTTATCACATTACATTGTCCTTGAGAGACTACAATTATTATTATTGACTTACCATACTCACTGAAAAAATATTTATTCATTTGTTTTTTAAAAAAATAGTTTTAAAAATGTTTGTAGTTTTCGAAAATTTTCTATATCTATCTGGAAAAAAAGAAAAAAGTATTAATATTTTTAAAACATTTTATAATACAGTACACATATTTACATTTTTTTCCAAAAAATATTTTTGCCTTATTTTTGCTGTTTTCAGAATATATTGCATTTCACTATAAATTGTGAAAGCAATTGCATTCATCATTTTACAGCGGGCAAAAAAAAATACCAATCACAAAGATTGTATTAAAAATGCCCTGATTCTTTTTTTACTTAAACTTAACATTATAGAAATGCATAATATTGTAAAAAAATATCATCTAATACCAATAGTTATTTCTTTAAAATACCGTCTGATATGTTTGTTTCAGAAGTATAATCACAATATTATATCTCAAATAACTCCAAAATACATCTGATTTCATTTCCTTTAGACCAAATAGTAATTTTAAATTTTTTTGGGGAATAAATTTCCAACGGTAATCCAATAAAATTCTAAAGTTTAATTTGTCCAGATCTCACCGATTCTCTGTAACATTTTGGTTCACGAAAATTTTTTGAATAATTTATTAAGTCCACAATAGAATTGGTTACTTTTCCACATGGCCAAATAGTAATTTTTTAAAACATTTTTGAAAACATTTCCAATGGCAGTCCAATAACATTCCAAAATTTAAAATGTGCAGAAGTTACCGATAATCTCTAAATTATTGGTTTTTCAAAGTTTCATTAAAAATTAGAAAAGTCCACATTACAATTGGTTATCTTTCCATTAGGCCAAATGATAATTTAAAAAATCTTTTTTTTACAAAATTGCAATGGTAATCCAGTGAAATGGTAAAATTGTTTTGTCCAGATCTTGCCAAGTCTCTCTAAAATTTAGGTTTCAGGAAGATTAGATAGGAATTTGCTAAATCAAAAGGCAAACGTTGTTTGAAAATCAATTGGGAATCATTACACAGTGTCCAGCCTTTTTCACATTTAAGATAAACTGTGTAATGTCCAGAAGTAACAGTAGGTCCATCATGGAAAATTATTGCAACAGTTACAAAAGTTTTTCCTGAAATTGATAATTGCTGTCCTGTAAACTTCTTTATTAAAGTATCCAATTTTGAACCATCAGCTCTACATCGTTGCATCATTAAAATTACATACTGTCCGTATTCCTTTAAAATTAATGTTGAAAACATGTCAGAATTACACTCACCACATTTCATGCTATGATTAGCATCTTTAACTAATTTTGCAAAAGTGACTGTTTTACTCTCTGGCAATGTCAAATAAATAAACCTTTCATTATCAACAATAGAGCCACATATATTATAACAATTATCACAACTATGTTCCCATTTATAAGAGAGACCAAAAAAAATGTCAATGGGAACTCCTTCTTCTTCCACTACCTGAAGAAAATACATCAAAAATTCATGTGCATCTTGCTGTTCATTTTGAGAAAACTGTGTTCGTCCTGAACATACATCTAAAAGTTTTCTAATGTCAGTAGCACTTTCTATTTGAGTTTTATCTTTACTCAGCTTTTGAAAAAGGAGACTCAGCTCTGAACAGAATCTTTTTCCCTGATTTACTATTATCTGCTCTTGCAAACTTTCCAGATAAAATGCAACATTCAGCACTACATTTGCGTAGCAGTTGACACCAGAGCTATTTTCAAAATGACATCCTACAACCTGTTCTTCATTTTCCTTTTTCTTTTTGCTTGCAATTACATCACTCCTCTTTTTTTTCCTCTTCTCTACATCTTCACTACAGATATTCTCATTTTTTCTTTTACGAGAAACTACACGTTTCTCCAACACAGGATACTGACCTAAATGAGGAGCATAGCTTCTTCTTAATCTATTATACTCCTTTACACAGTTTGTATCAGCACTAACTTTTGACTCATCAAAGTCTATCATGAATAAACCTGATAATGTTTTGACTCGTGACAAAGCAACATATGCCATACCTTCTTTGAACACAGTTGAACCAATGTTCACAAATGCACAATCTACAGTCAATCCTTGAGACTTGTGAATAGTTACAGCATATGCTAGAGAAAACGGAAACTGCTTCCTACGTACATATAAGTCTTTCACAAGCATAAAACGAACTGTACAACGACAAATATCTTTAACTTCATCTATCTGATCAAATTTTATTTTTAAACATTCAACTCCTTCTTTTTTCTGGTAATTAATAAAACCCACAACTCTTCCCATCGCTCCATTAACTAAACCTTTCTCAACATCCAAATTTCTCCTTAAA
This sequence comes from Triturus cristatus, assembly GCF_964204655.1. NCBI lineage: Eukaryota > Metazoa > Chordata > Amphibia > Caudata > Salamandridae > Triturus > Triturus cristatus. The sequence goes on from NC_140593.1 coordinate 341,742,259, forward strand.
AACACTCTACAGTTCATGCAAACATATAGATTTTTTTCTAATCCAGCTGTTTTGGAGATGTTCTTCTCTAGTGAGTCCAATTTATTTTTCAGTTTGCCTGTTACTGTGACAGTAATTCTTCCATCCTCAATTTTGTCCACTGCTTCCAATTTCCTGATCTCTTCCTTTTCCAATTTCAAAAGCTCCTCATTGAATATTGAGCATTCACGTAGAGTTGGCATTAAGCAGATGACACTTTTGTTTTCTGCAATGTTCTTGTATATCTTCTCTGCAACTATTTCTTCCTTTGGAAATAAATTATGTAGCAGCCGACTCTGTAATGCTTTTTTGCCAACTTCTGTCAGTAGTCCAATCCTGATATCTTTCAGAATACTTCCATATTCTTCATCGTTTGCTTGCCTCATATTAGTAGTAAGTTCCTTGTACTCAAAGAAGGACCAAATATTTGTATTTCCGATGCTTCCCAATGACTTCTTCGTGTCTTCATGTGTCACATTATTAAACACTGGTTGTCCTTTAACTGGAGTAAGTTGCAAAAGATCTCCAAAAACTATGACGTGTTTTCCACCAAATAACATGTCATAGTCTGTCTTCAAAATTTGCTGCATTCTTAAATGCACAAAGGCAAGCATTAGGTTTGATACCATGCTCACCTCATCAATAATGAGAACTTGCATCTTCTTCAATACTCTTGAAACTTCCAAGGATGCTTCTCCAGTTAGCTTGTTGAATTGTATTTTGTTCTCATGCTCCACTGGTAACATTAGCAAACGATGTAAGGTGATTCCTTTTATGTTATATGCTGCTAACCCAGTTGGAGCAGTAACCACACAAGACAAAGTAGAATCCGTTTTTTGCTGTAGGTAGCTTCTGATGACTTTTATTAGGAAACTTTTTCCAGTTCCAGCTTGTCCACTTACATACATCCTGATTGGATGAAATGATGTGCATGAGCACTCTTTTTTTACATGTAGAAATCCGTGATCAATTTTGTTTTTGATCTCTTCATAAATTTGTTGCTGCTCTTGATTCAGTTGTCTTTCCAAATTTTCTAAGTCTATAAATTCTTCTTGAGCTTGATTCATAGCCGTTTCCACTTCATTCATGGCTATTGATGCTTCATTTTCAATGATTGGTTGTCCTAGGGGATCTTGACTGTGTGTTCCTGAACTTTGGCTGTCCTGAGAACTGTCTCTAGCTATTTCTGCTGCAATTGTAGTTTCCTGTTCAATTTCTTCATTTAACATTTGCAGATAAGTTGTGAATGTATTGCATTGTATGCTGTCTTTGCAAGCATTAAATGAATCTTCATAGCTTTGAAATTCTCCCAGTAGTTCTTCCTCTGTACGCCATGGTTTAAACAACTGTAAAAGAGCCAAGTAGTAAAATTCTTTCTTGTCAGTAGTGTCGCAACTCAGCTTCCTGTGATTTATCAAACTTCCTTTTGTTTGCTTCACCAAACATCCTTCTTCACCAACGACTTTATATTTTCCATTATTGATGTCTTCTGTGGCTTTCCTTGAATAAATGTAGTTCTGCAGCACTTCATAGAGACACATGTTCTCCAGATGTTGACTTCTCTTGGGATAATATGTGTCCAACATGTTTGTTTTCAATATATCTGTACTTTCTGGGTCATTCTCGACCAAATATTCAATTTCTCCTACAGATTTCAGTACCCAATTTCTCATTGCTGCAAGGCCTAAACTTGCCCAAATTATTCTTCTTGACTTCGAGTAGAGACTTGCAGAAGATAACCTATCTGAACATTCGTAGGATCCAATTTCTCGATGCGATAACATCTTCAAACTGAAACTGTACAGCTTCTTACTGACAGTCTTCTCGTGAGAAATCTCTTCCCACATTTCCTTCAATTCTGTTTTTTCTGATTTCGTAATGTAAGACGTTACATATCGTGCAACAGCAATGGAATTGTCAGCTACATACTGTATATCCATGTTAGCGTTCCACATGGATAAAATGACTGGGTTGTAGTCATTTATATTTTTTGATTCTTCTTTTCTTTTAAGGTTGTAGGTATTCTTAGGTGATTTTCTTGTGATAGTATGTCTCACAGCTGACATAAAACTGTTTACTCTTCCATTTGAAAGAACAGGTCTAGGAAATCCAAATCGACATTTAGTGTAGTATTTTTCTTTGCTCTTGTATTTCCGTCGACAGTATTTTCCACACCGATGACTTTGGAAACGTAAAACTTGCTCCTTTAACTTGTTCTCTTCTGTGCTTTTTGGTATAGCACATGTTGCATATTCTTGAATGTAAGATAACACTGCTTCATCAGCATCTGTTCCAAACTTTGGGGCATCCTTGATCCACAACAGCATATGAATATGAGGAGCACCTCTTGCCTGGTACTCTTTTCTCCAAAAGAAATCCACTACTTCTCCAAGGGGTGGATTTTTTTTATTGCAGATGAAGGACATCATAGCCTCAAATCTATGATTGAAATATCTGCAAACATTAACCGGATCCAATGAGCACAGTTCTCCTGCTGTCTTGTATTCGATGATTTTAATGTTTGAATTGGCCTCTCGTAGAAAATCCAGTAAATCATCCCAAGCGTACTCGGCACAGCTTAGGGTAAGGAACCATGTTGGTGTTCCTAAATTCCGTAACATGCATTTTAGTTCACCATGGCGTCGGTACCAATATTCATTTGTCCCACGCTGACAAGCCATCAGATTGATCAGTTGTGTTTCCAAATGATCATCTCGGTGCTGCACTTTCTCCATAAAATCCTTAGCAGACACATTTTGTAAATGTACTCCACTTTTTAAAATGTGATTTACTGCATAAGACAGTGCAGACAAGTCGCTTTCAAATAAAAGATGGAACAAATAAGGAATACTTTGTCGAAATCTGGGATCTTCAGCATATAGTCTTGTAGTCCGATACTCTGAAGCTGGAATCTGTTCTGGACGTTCATCGTATCGTCCTCCTTTTCCTTTAGGAAACAGCTGGGGAAAACATCGAGCTTCCAAGCTCTCCTCCCATACACTCACAGGAGTTCCTTTTGCTTTCTTCATCTGAAAGAGATCAATATTGTCTCCCATAACTTCTTTCGAATGAAGAGGATGTATGCTAAAATGTTCATAAATTTCTTCTTCCTTTGACTTGTCCACTTTTTCAATTTGTCCAGTTGGTGTTTCTGTGTCTTCTTGAAAATCTTCTTCTTCTTCTTCTTCTTCTATATAAATTGATTCATACCATTTGTTATTTTTTTTCAAATACAAATTTGCTCTTTGTACTTTCCGCACATCTACCAGCTCCTGCCAAATCTTCTTATTCTTTGTAGGTACACCATTAACCAGAATAATTAATGGTTCAGTTTCCAAAGTATCCGCATCAATAGTTTCCATATTTTTTTTCAAATCCAAGGGCAAATACACCACTCTACCTTTTAAACCTCTCAGTAAATCTGAAGGAGGTAATTTACCAGTTTTGGGCTCCATACGTACTATGGTCTGGAACGGATGAACACATTGAATGAGTATAGACTCATATGTATTTAATTCAGAAAGTTCAGCAGGAATAGCATCCAATTCTAAATTATTATGTACAGCTCTGGTCGGCATTCTATTTTCCTCTAACTTGTTGTAACAGTATTTACAAATACGCTGATCTTCACCCAATTCAAAACAATTTTCTAGAAATATATATGTGGCAAAATCCTTCCACTTATAATTATCTTCATTTTCACTCTTTCTGTAGAGATCAACATTCCTAGTTTGTTTTCTATAATGAGTTCTGCGGCAACAAATACAAGTAACATTTGGTCTTTCATTAGAGACTATTGCAAATTTTGTTATGTGATCATTAAATGTCTTACTTACAGAAGGTTCTACATTCTCTTCCACTTCTTCCTCATTTACTGTGTCCTTCTCTGCACTGTTTTGTTCAGGACCAAAGTAACAAAACTGAATTTCATCAACAACCTTCTCTACATCTGATACCGTTCCTCGGAACAGAGCCCTATTCAATTCATTTAACTTTATTGCTGGACTTTTGGCAAAATACAACCGTCTCACAAACTTTCTCATTTCAGTATGATGAACAGCCAGCATCCTAAAATGATGGAAAACACTATTGCACACTTTTCTAGATAGACAAGCCAGAGAATGACCCTGCAAACCAGTATTCTCTCTCACTCTGCATGGATCCAGACTTTGAAGCACCTTAATCTTCTGTTTTACACTTTTTTTACTATATTCTCTAAGAAACTCTCGAAATTTGTCAATAGAATCCTGACGCACAGTGCAAATACTACTACAATTCCAAGTGTACACTGGGGCTTTAGGACGTCTCCCCATTGCCTCATCTGCCATCACTTGTACCTCATCTCTTGGAACCATTATCTCCTTCTCCATTATGCAACCATTTTTCACTTCGTAAGCACGACCTCTGGTGTCAACTGCATGCAGCAAACTATTACTTTGAAAATAGCTCTCTTCATTAAAAAAAGGTTCACTACTTGAACTATGCATCCACTTTCCTAAAAACACTTTACAAAAGTTTGTTCTGTTCACTACTCTTTTGCTTTTGCTTTGTGATTTCAGTACATTAACCATTTTATCTAATGTACGCATCCTATTCAAAATTAATATGAATAGTTTCCTTTTTAATTCTAATGCCTTTGCTGCAATGGCTTCAATTTCTTTTTTTCTCTTGTAATATTTTGCCTTTTGCTTATATTTCTTCACATCCTTTATCAAATTGGACATAACTCTTCTCTGAAACATTTTTCTACATATCTCTTTAAACGCTGTTTTTCTGTTTATGTAAATCTTTTCAGTTGCAGAAGGTATATTTGCATTAACTAAATTCTCAATTTTTTCCTGTTCTCTTCCTTTTGTAACATTCTTTCCAGTACAGACATTTTGTACATTTTTCTTTGTTTTGAATATATTTTTAAGAAATTGTTTTTTCTGCTTACCAGAAGATTTTTTCTTTTTCCCAACATGAGCATCTTCTACTAACTTTGGTCCTCCAGTTGTCTTCAAATATAGTTTTTTTTTTAGCGTTTTTTGAACTCTGGATTTTGTAGGCATCTTAAATTTTGTTCACTGCTCTTCAGCAATACCTGAAAAAAACTAAAAAAAAAATCCTTTATTGTATTTAAATATATTACTACATTTCTTTTCACAATAGTCACAAAACGAAATTTCTTTGCCAAATTGAATGCACACAAACTGCTCTTTTTTTTGGGCAAGTGAAAATCACTTTTACAAACTGTCACATTATGAAACCACTTTTCAGATTTTTTAAAAAGCCCATGTCCAGAGTGCTACACTCCAGCAAGGGCAACCAGCCTTAGTGATGCTGAATGTATTTGCATTACAGACTGAAACCTGAAAACCCCACTCGCTTGTAAATACTGTGCATGACTATACATGGCAAGCACATGGGTGTGTGCTAAGACTCTGCTTCTTCCCCCAAAAATTCGCTCCCCCTTTCCATCTAATGCAACTGTGAAATCACCAGAGCAAGACGCAATAAATCTCTGCCTATAATTCCTCTCTGCACACAGAGTCATGTTTTCACATTAGTCCCAAAACGAAATTTCTTTGCCAATTTGAAAGCACACTTACTGCTCTTTTTTTTTTCGGGGCAAGTGAAAATCACTTTTTACAAGTGAAAATCACTTTTACAGACTGACACATTATGAAACCACTTTTTTTGATTTATTTAAATGCACATGTCCAAACTGTTTTTTCAGACCACCACCATGTGTATTCTCGGTGACTACCTACACTCCAGCAAGGGCAACCAGCCTTAGTGATGCTGAATGTATTTGCATTACAGACTGAAACCTGAAAACCCCACTCGCTTGTAAATACTGTGCATGACTATACATGGCAAGCACATGGGTGTGTGCTAAGACTCTGCTTCTTCCCCCAAAAATTCGCTCCCCCTTTCCATCTAATGTAACTGTGAAATCACCAGAGCAATACGCAATAAATCTCTGCCTATAATTCCTCTCTGCACACAGAGTCATGTTTTCACATTAGTCCCAAAACGAAATTTCTTTGCCAATTTGAAAGCACACTTACTGCTCTTTTTTTTTTCGGGGCAAGTGAAAATCACTTTTTACAAGTGAAAATCACTTTTACAGACTGACACATTATGAAACCACTTTTTTTGATTTATTTAAATGCACATGTCCAAACTGTTTTTTCAGACCACCACCATGTGTATTCTCGGTGACTGCCTACACTCCAGCAAGGGCAACCAGCCTTAGTGATGCTGAATGTATTTGCATTACAGACTGAAACCTGAAAACCCCACTCGCTTATAAATACTGTGCATGACTATACATGGCAAGCACATGGGTGTGTGCTAAGACTCTGCTTCTTCCTCCAAAAATTCGCTCCCCCTTTCCATCTAATGCAACTGTGAAATCACCAGAGCAATACGCAATAAATCTCTGCCTATAATTCCTCTCTGCACACAGAGTCATGTTTTCACATTAGTCACAAAACGAAATTTCTTTGCCAATTTGAATGCACACAAACTGCTCTTTTTTTTGGGCAAGTGAAAATCACTTTTACAAACTGTCACATTATGAAACCACTTTTCAGATTTTTTTAAATGCACATGTCCAAACTGTTTTTTCAGACCACCACCATGTGTATTCTCGGTGACTGCCTACACTCCAGCAAGGGCAACCAGCCTTAGTGATGCTGAATGTATTTGCATTACAGACTGAAACCTGAAAACCCCACTCGCTTGTAAATACTGTGCATGACTATACATGGCAAGCACATGGGTGTGTGCTAAGACTCTGCTTCTTCCCCCAAAAATTCGCTCCCCCTTTCCATCTAATGCAACTGTGAAATCACCAGAGCAAGACGCAATAAATCTCTGCCTATAATTCCTCTCTGCACACAGAGTCATGTTTTCACATTAGTCCCAAAACGAAATTTCTTTGCCAATTTGAAAGCACACTTACTGCTCTTTTTTTTTTCGGCGCAAGTGAAAATCACTTTTACAGACTGACACATTATGAAACCACTTTTTTTGATTTATTTAAATACACATGTCCAAACTGTTTTTTCAGACCACCACCATGTGTATTCTCGGTGACTGCCTACACTCCAGCAAGGGCAACCAGCCTTAGTGATGCTGAATGTATTTGCATTACAGACTGAAACCTGAAAACCCCACTCGCTTGTAAATACTGTGCATGACTATACATGGCAAGCACATGGGTGTGTGCTAAGACTCTACTTCTTCCCCCAAAAATTCGCTCCCCCTTTCCATCTAATGCAACTGTGAAATCACCAGAGCAATACGCAATAAATCTCTGCCTATAATTCCTCTCTGCACACAGAGTCATGTTTTCACATTAGTCCCAAAACTAAATTTCTTTGCCAATTTGAAAGCACACTTACTACTCTTTTTTTTTTCGGGGCAAGTGAAAATCACTTTTTACAAGTGAAAATCACTTTTACAGACTGACACATTATGAAACCACTTTTTTTGATTTATTTAAATGCACATGTCCAAACTGTTTTTTCAGACCACCACCATGTGTATTCTCGGTGACTGCCTACACTCCAGCAAGGGCAACCAGCCTTAGTGATGCTGAATGTATTTGCATTACAGACTGAAACCTGAAAACCCCACTCGCTTGTAAATACTGTGCATGACTATACATGGCAAGCACATGGGTGTGTGCTAAGACTCTGCTTCTTCCCCCAAAAATTCGCTCCCCCTTTCCATCTAATGTAACTGTGAAATCACCAGAGCAATACGCAATAAATCTCTGCCTATAATTCCTCTCTGCACACAGAGTCATGATTTCACATTAGTCCCAAAACGAAATTTCTTTGCCAATTTGAAAGTACACTTACTGCTCTTTTTTTTTTCGGGGCAAGTGAAAATCACTTTTTACAAGTGAAAATCACTTTTACAGACTGACACATTATGAAACCACTTTTTTTGATTTATTTAAATGCACATGTCCAAACTGTTTTTTCAGACCACCACCATGTGTATTCTCGGTGACTGCCTACACTCCAGCAAGGGCAACCAGCCTTAGTGATGCTGAATGTATTTGCATTACAGACTGAAACCTGAAAACCCCACTCGCTTGTAAATACTGTGCATGATTCTACATGGAAAGCAGCTGGGTGTGTGCTAAGACTCTGCTTCTTCCTCCAAAAATTCGCTCCCCCTTTCCATCTAATGCAACTGTGAAATCACCAGAGCAATACGCAATAAATCTCTGCCTATAATTCCTCTCTGCACACAGAGTCATGTTTTCACATTAGTCCCAAAACTAAATTTCTTTGCCAATTTGAAAGCACACTTACTGCTCTTTTTTTTGGGCAAGTGAAAATCACTTTTACAAGTGAAAATCACTTTTACAGACTGACACATTATGAAACCACCATGTGTAACTACAACAAAAACAATTTCCATTTCTATTATTCATTTCTTAAGTTACCACATACATCCCCTCTCAAACTGTAAACTCACCTTTAAAATTAGTTAGTTGTGCAAGAAATGTGGCACTCAAACAGCAGATTATCAGAGCCAGGATCTCTGTTCTCTACACCTCTCTCCTCTCAGCAGAACCAGATAATGGCAAAGTTTCCCTCTATTTTTCCACACATATACATGTAAGTTTCAAATCTCAGTGCTTCCCCCTTTTTTCAAATGTAATCACACATTTCTATTGGTTGAAAACCAACCCTTTTCCAAAAGTACCCTTCCCCCAAATTGACTTCTGCCTAGTACCCTTCCCCCAACTTGACTTCTGCCTGCTACCATAGCAACAGCTCATGGAACACTGCTGTGTGGAGTCAGGTCAGAAGTTCGCCAAACAATGTTTCAATTCCACAGAGCAAGAGTGCTTGACTTTTCAAACCTAACAGCAAATCCATAGTACTGTTCTTTGGTAACACATTTTTCTGTACCAATACAAAACATGCTTCTATTAATTTACACATACAGCCTAGTTTTTATTCTAGAATGGTATGAAACAGCCAATCAGTTCTTTTTGTTTTGAAAAAAATATGTATGCCTCCATTTCCAAACTGTCTTTCTTTTCATATTGCCATTCTACTGAAAGACACCTCCTGAGTGCATCCAGTTCTCCTTTGAAGATGTTCACAGTGTGGATTGTAGGGCACAGCTATGTCTTCTGGAGTGAAAAGTTTGCAGAGAAAACAGGTATGGTGAGAGACCTTGCTTTGCCAAATGTAGACATTAAATGGATTGGTCAGAGAGGGTTAAAGTGGCACCAATTGATGCCATTGGTGAAATCCTTCATTCAAATCCAACACCCTGACCTCATAATAGTGCACTGTGGTGGCAATGACCTAGGCACTTTGACTGGGGTAGGTCTGGAAATGCTTATGAAGGACACCTTTGCACAACTGTTTACACTTTTCCCTAAAACTGCCTTTGTGTTTTCCAACATATGCCAAAGGCAAAAATGGAACTGGTCCAATCATTTCTGTCCACAGATTGACAAAGCAAGAAAGCACGTCAACAAATCTGTTTCTGCTTTCCTCCGTGACTATGGTATGGGTGCCATTTACCACAACAACTTGCGTTATGACATGCAAGACATTTATAGAGGAGATGGTGTGCACTTCAATGATGAAGGGAACAGAGTCTTCCTCTTGAACCTTAGACTCTGCATCGGTACTTACTTGTAGGTACCACTACAAAATCACTTCATAAACACAACGGCTCTTTTTAGAGCCCCCTAATATCTAAACTCTTAAATCTGCTTTTCATTTATTTATTTTTATTTTTTTTACCGTACGCTTACCGTAAGCTTACCGTACGCGTACCCCGTGATTTTTTTTAAAATCAATAAATGTTTTTTTTGTACTTTTCTGTCCTTCTTTGACCCCCTTACAAATGTTAGGGGGTCTGTAACTCTCCTCATTGCCCCCTTTCCTTGTTTTCACTCTTTTTTTTCAGAGTGAAATACACAAAATGGCGGCCGCCGCTTCCTGGTTTCGACCGATTCGAATGTTTACTAAGATCTAAGAGCCAATCAGAATCGCGCTCGCGCACGCCACCGTACGCTTACCGTAAGCGTACGGTAAGCGTACCGTAAGCGGGCTCAGATATATATTGATTTAAAGGCTATTTTCTCAGAATCTACTGAACAGATTTACACCAAACCTACAAAAGGCACTTCCTTGACCTAGGGACTACCTCTCTGCCAAATTTTGAGTAATTCTGTTCAGCCGTTCGGGCTGTAGCTCGTTCTAAAGGTCCTATGGAAAAATGCATGGGAAAAACGCGTTTTGGGACCCCCCTTTTATCTCAGCCCCCGCTTGACGGATCCCCCCGAGACTTTCAGGGTAGGAGCGGAGCGTAGCGCCCCACCTATTTTGAGAAATTCGCGAGGATTCATCGACCGGCGCCAAAGTTATTCAAAATAGAATGTTGAGGTTTTCCTATGGAAACGTGGTCCTAACTATAACTACCTACTGGCGACCGCCAGTACGTAATATATATATATATATTAAATACAAGAGAAATATCTTAGTTCTCAATGTGTATGTCCATCTCCACGAAGAAAAATGAGTCTGCCCTATATATAGGAGTAAATACTCAAAGGAAAATACATTTTAACAATTCCTAAGGAGAATGGAACCATTGTCGACGTTTCGGTCTTCGCTGAAACAAATCTGTGAGACCATCTTCAGGACACAATTAATTCTGGTATGAGTTATTGGACCCTTGGTCAACAGAGAATCTATTCAGGGATTACTTTATTGTGAAGAATCTCAAATATCTGAAGCAAGTAAATCATTGGCATAGCGAAATCTCCTTAAGAGCATAAGGGAAAAGTATTTATCTCTTCCCCATAGGCGTCTACCTCGTTGATTCCATAGCGATTCAGATGTAATTTTAGCACTCTGTTTTGTAGATTCAGCAGTAAGGAGAGGAACCTAATGAATTGAAGTTTCTCTTTTTACTTCATAGTTGCCTAGCTGCTGTCATCCTTTTGATATTTTTATTCAGGGTGTAGTATATACTGCATTTTATCCTTTACAATTACTATTTATTGGTTCATTGAGTGCATGCTGGCAATTTGTATTGCACACATTGGCATTTTATGTATTTTATCATTATTGCTGACTTTTTGATATTGTTTTTTGACTGACTAAAGCTGTTTTTGTCCTTTGAATTAGTACACACACTCCAAATAAACATTAACACACTGCATAAACTAAGTTCTTACCAGATATATATATAGTTCAGCAGCTGTCTGCTCCAATTGATACTTCCTTGGGACAAAATGGCAGAGCGTGTAAGGGATGTGGGGGAACTATGAATGAAAAGAAATCTCTATTAGTGCGCACATCGAAGGCAATAGTTCATCAGAAGGAACACAATAAGCAATTTTTTTTACATGAACAAGGAAGCACTTAAGGCAGATTGCTGCAGTATTTGATGTACAGGCCTACAGAGGGAAGACTATCATACTACCCAGTGTGCGAACTGGATTAAATAAACTCAATTTAGGAACTTGAACATTTGAGCATTAATATTAGCACTTCTTGACTGAAGGAGTGGGGAAAATTTGTGGAAATTAATGCTAGAGGGGAGGAGCAGGTCTGGCACTGATGTTGTTGCCCATGGCAATTCTTTTATATTTACACAGGAATGCTCTGTGCAAACAAATTTTGTCCTCTCCGCTCCTTTTCCTCCCTCCCATTTCTTCCCTTCTCTTCTGCTTCCTTCCCTTTTCTACTTTCCCCTTTATTTCCTTTATTCATCCCCATTACTTCTCTCTCTCGCCCTTTCTTCCCCTCACCTCCCTTTCTATTCAATACCCCCCTTCCATCAGTTTTCTTTCAATTGCTTCATCTGGTTCCTTCTATCCTATTTCTTTCTGTCCTCGACTCTCTGCTCCCCTTTCTTTCACTCAAGTTCCTACTCTTTTCTATTTTGTTTCCCATTCCCTTTACTGCTCTTTCCATTACATTTATACCCTTCTCTTCAATCTCCTTTTCTTTTCCTTTCTTTTCTTTTTTTTCTTTTCCTTTTTCCTTTCCTGCTCTGCATGTCCTACGCTCTTTTTTTACTTGTTTCCTTTCTTCCTGTTTCCCTCCCCCTTCCATTTTCCTCTCCCTTTCCATTTCTCTCTCAATTTCCCTTTCCTTTGCAACTTCCATTCCCTTTCATCTCCCTTCCCCTTCAAATGGTTCCTTTTGTTTTACCTTCTTTCCATTTCCATTTTCGTTTCCATTTCCCTTTCCTTTTCCTCCCCTTCCTTTCAACCCCCCTCCATTCCTTCTGTCTAATTCTTTCCCCATTCCTTTCACTTCTCTTTCCTGCCCCTTCCGTTTCCTCATTGTTTCTCCTTTCTTCCCTCCCTTTCCATTCCTCTTCTGTTGTCTTACCCGTCCCTTCTTTTCGCCCTCCTTCCTTTGCCTTCCTTTCTCTCCCCTCCCCGTCCTTTCCCTTTACTTTTTTCCACTTCTCTTACTTCCTTTTCCATTCCCTTTCCCTTCACTCACCCTACCTTCTTTCACTTTCATTTCCTACCCTTTCTTTCTCTTCCTATCTATCCCTTCCCACCATTTCCCTTCTTTTCCTTTTGCTTCCCTTCCCTTTCTTTCATTTCACTTCCTCTCCTTTGTTTCATTACCCTTCCCTCTGTTCCCCTTCCCTTCATTTCCCGTCCTCTTTCCCTTGTCCTCTTTCCCTTTTCTTTGTTCCTTTCTCTTCCTTCCCTTACCTTCCCTTCACTTCCTTTCGCTCCATTTCTTTCTCTTCTCCTTCATTGCACTTCCCTTCCTTTCCAGTTCCAATCATTCCTTCCTCTCCCCTTCCTTTCCCATTCCTTCCATTTGTTTCACTTCACTTCATTTCTCTTCCCTTCCTTTCTTTTACTTGCTTTTAACTTTCCTTCCCTTTCATTCACCTTCTCTCGCTATCCCTTCCTTTCAGTTTCTCTTTTATATTTTCCCTTCTCATTCCATTCCACTCCCACACTATACCATCCATACATTTCCTTTAATATTCCTTTTGTTGTTTTCCTTTACCTTTTTTCGCATCCCTTCCTTTGTCTTGGGAAAGTAATGTAAGGAAAATGAAGGGGAAGGATAGAAGGGGAAGGAAAGGTAGCGAATAAAGATAAAGGAAAAGACGAGGAAGGACAGAAAAGGAAGGGATAGGGAGAGACGGGAGGGAAAGGGAAGAAAAACTAAAGAAAGGGAAGGTAAAGAAAGGGAAGGAAACGGGAATGGGAAAGAAAGTTAAGGAAAGGGAAAGTGATGCACAGGGAGGGCAATGGAGGGAAACAAAGCATGGGAGGGAAAGGAGAGGGGAAGGGAAAATAAGGAAGGGCATGGTTTGGAAAGAGATAAAATGGAAGGAAAAGAATGGGAAAGTGAAGGGACTGGAAGAGAAGGTGAACCAAAGGAAATAAAAGGAAGATTAAGAAAGGGAAGGGTAGAGAAAGGGGACATAAGGGAAGGAATGTAAGGAAAACGTAAAAAAGGCAAGAGAATGGAAATGCAAGGGAAAGGGAGGGATGGAAACAAAGGAAAGCCAAAAAAGAGAAAGGAAGGGGGCATTGGAAGAAGGGAAGGGACAGAAAAAGAAGCAAAAGGATAGTAAAAGCTAAGGAAGGAAAGGGGAATGAAAGGAAGGGGGCAGAGCAAAGAAAATCAAAGGGAAGGTAAATTAATCAAAAGCCAAAATCAGATTAGCCTTCTCTTATGTTCCCTTCCTTCACTCCTCTTTTCTTCCTTTTCCGTGCCTTCCCTATTTACCCTTCCCTTCTTTGTCTTTCTGTTCCTTCCCCTTTCCTCCTTTTCCTGCCTTTTGTCCCCTTTCCCTTCCCTTTTTGTTTCCTTCCCCTTCCCATCCCTTTCTTTACTTTCCATTCCCTTCTTATTTTCCTTCACTTCTGATATCCTTGTCAAGCCTTCCTCTTGCCTTCCTTTCCCTCCCCTTCCCACAACTTCCTTTCCTAAACTTCACTTCTCGTCTTCTCCTTTCCCTAATTTCCTTACCTTCCCTTGCATTGGGAAAGCAATGTATGCGAAAAGAAAGTAAAGGGAATGGAAAAGGAAAAGAATGGAAAGGAAAAGACGGGAACATACGGGAAGAGGAGGGTAAAGGATAGAAAGTGTGTGGAAAGGAAAGGCAAGGGTGGGAAGGTAAGGAAGTGAAGGGTAAGGAAGGGGGAAAAGGAAGGGAAGGGAAAGGAAAGGAGGAGACGTGGAAAGGATGGGAAAATTAAAAGATGGAAAGGGGAACGGAAAGAAAAGGCAGGAGAAAGGGAAAGGAAAAGAAGAGAAGGCAAATAAATCTAAAGGAATTAAAAGGAAAGGAAATGAAGGGAAAGGAATGGAATGGAAAGGAAGGGTAAGGAAAAGAAAGGAAGAGAAAGGAATGAAAAAGTCAAGAGAAAGAAGAGAAGAAAAAGGAAGGGAAAAAAGGAAGCGAAGCGTGGAAGGCAAGGGAAGGAAAGAAATGCAAGGGTAACGTGCGGAAAAAGAAGGAATGTGACAAAACGGGAAGGAAAATGAAAGCAAGGAATGAAATGCAATAGAAGATAGACAGGAAGGAAAAACAAAGTACCTTTCCCTTACTTTACCTTTTCATCCTTCTCGTTTCTTCCCTTACCTTTTCTTCTCTTCCCTTCTTACCCTTTCTTTTATTCCCTTCCCTCCTTTTCCATGCCTTCCCTCCCTTCACTTCCCTCCCTTCCCCTTCCCTTGCCTTTACCTTTTATTTCCCTTCCCTTTTTTACCATTCCCTTCCATTTCCTTCCTTTCCTTCACTTTCCCTCTCTTTCAATTTTCTTTTTTTGCTTTCTCTTCCTTTGAGATCCCTTCCCTTTCAGACCTTATCTTTCCTTCCCTTCCTCTTAACCTTCTCTTCCTTCCCTCTTTGTTCCCCTCCATTTCTTTACCCTTCCCTTCCATGCCCAGCACTTCCTTTCCTTTTCCTTCCCTTTACCTTCTCATCTGTTCCCTTCCCCTTCTTTTTTCCCCTTTCTTTTCATTTCCTTTCCCTTTTGTTCCTTTGCCTCCCCCTTCTGTACTTTCCGCTTCCCCTTCTCTACCTTCCGCTTCCCCTTCCTCTTCCACTTTCCTTTCCTTTCTGTTCTTACCCTTACCCTTCCTTTCCCTTTGTTACTTCCCTTGGCTTCCTTGCTCTGGGTAAGAAATGTAAAAGAAATTAAAGAAAGGTAGAAGAAAAGAAGGGTAAAGAAAGTGAAAGGAAGATAATGGAAATGAAGGGAAAAGAAGGAAGGGGATAGAAGAGAAGAGACGGGGAAAGGAGGTAGGTGAAAGGGGGGAATGCAGTTGAAGGAAAGGATAGAAAGGGCGTGGAAAGAAATGGGAATGGAATGGAAGGAAAGGAAAGAAAGAAAGAAAAGAGAATGTAAGGGAAGGGTAAGGCAAGGTAAGGAAGTGAAGGAGGGGAAGAAAGGAAGGGAAAGGATGGTAAAAGAGAGGGGGAGACGGGGAAAGGATGGTAAAATAAAGAGAAGGGAAGGGGAACAGGAAGGAAAGTAAATGCAGGAAGGGAAAGAAATATAAGGAAAATAAAAGAAAAGTAAACGGAGAAGAAGAGAGAGGAATGGAATGGAAAGGAAGGGTAAGGATAAGGAAGGATGGGAAAGGAATGGGTAAGTCGAAAGAAAGAAGAAAAAGGAAGGGAAAAAGGGAAGCGGGGAAGGCAAAGGAAGGGAAGAAATGCAAGGGGAACATGCGGAAAAAGAAGGAATGTGACAAAAGGGGAAGGAAAATGAAAGCAAGGAAAGAGAATGGAAAGGCAAACGAATAAAAGGCAATAGAGGACAGACAGGAAAGAAAAACAAAGTTCCCTTCCCTCACTTTCTTTTGCCTCCCTTCTCTTTTCTTCCCTTGACCTTTCTTCTCTTCCCTTCTCTTTTCTTCCCTTCCCTCCTTTCCCTTACCTTCCCTCCCTTCACTTCCCTCCCCTTCCTTTCCCTTCCCTTGCTTTTCTGTAGGAAAGTAGGATCTGCTTCTCATGGTTACCCCCACTTTTTGCTTGATGTTACACAGTCTGACAGGGATCCTGCTAATCAGGACCCCAGTCTATCTGCTTTCTCCTTAAAATGTTATGCATGTACTTGGGTACACTCTAGATTGGATACTGGGGTACCCTTATAAGTCCCTAGTATATGCTACCCATGTACCCAGGGCATAGGTACCCCAGAGGCCTCCCATGGGCTGAAGCATGTATTATGCCACCCTGTGTAAGATGGTGCATGCACCACTTACGATCGATATAGGTATACTATATGTATAGGTCACTACACTTAAAACTCATGTCACCCCTATAGCAGGCCTTAACAATCCTGAAGGCAGGGTGCTGAGTTTTACGTGAGAGGGTGCCTCTGCATGACCACAGCCCCTCTGCAGCCTTCGGAGACCATTCTCCTGGGTTGTCTGTGACACAGCCAGACATATAGGTAGAGGTGCATTATAAATTTGTGGTAAATGCTATACCAAAAACAGCTGGAACAAAACATGTTGTGTTTGGAATCAAACACCTTGGAATCATGCCTCCACACCAGAGGTATGATTCCACCCCTCAGAAGCAAGCTTTGTGGGTCCCTGGTCTTCCCGGTACCAGCCTTCTCGACCCGGACAGCACAAAATGGATGCTGCCGACCAGAGACACATTTCTGCCCTCCTGCTGCTGAGCCAAGCTTGAGCAGAGGAAGGCAGCACAATAGGCATCCTGTCACAGGGAGGTGTGACCACCTCCCAGACAGGATTTAGTGTATTGGAGCTAGGTGGGTGCACTGCCAAAGTGCCTGAAAATCTGCACGAGGGGCACACTTGGTGTCCCTTTGCATAGTGCAGCTCAAACCAGTTCTGGGAGCCGTTGGCTCCTGCTCTGGCGCGAAACTGGACAAAGGACATAGGTGCAACTACCCCCCCCTGTCCTGACCCTCCCCTGGGAGGGTTCCCTGAATCTGTCATACCCTCTCCCGTGGGTACAAAAGGGCTTGCCTGGCTGTTGGACCCTAGATTCGACGTGGACAAGATTCTGAACAAGAAACCACTGACCTTCAACCATCTGGACACTCTGAACTTCGCTGGACTTTGACTGGGCCCGACTTCGTCTCCCTCTCCGTCCAAAGCATCGTCTGTGCCCGTGCACGATACAGGCTCCATACAGGAACTGTGGAGCATCAAGGACAACTGAAGTATCTCCCTTGGGGTGAAGTAGTCACTCCCCTGCATTCGCAGGCACCATAACACAACTGACCAGTCTGCTGATCCTGAGCTCCTGCGGACTTTGAAGGCTCCAGCAACACAGGAGGTGGGTTCCTATGTTCCTTGAGGTCAAGCTGCCCTCTCACCAAGTTTGAGGCCAGTATCCCTTGTGGGTACCGCCTAACCCGAACCCCTGTGCACCGAGTACATTTGCAAGTGCATATGCTTGTTGGTGTTCCCCAACTTCGTGCATTCGGCTGTCGATAGCCCAAACCTCTGTGCACATTTCGTACCAAGGACTTTGGTTTGGTGAAACTGCTAGAGGTCCCCTCGCGACTCCTGGGCCTTCGGCCTGTGGGTCCATTTGAGGGACAATCCTGATTTTCTTGGCCTCCCCTGGTTGCTCCAGGCCTGCCCTGACTCCCCTTGCTGTGGTGAGTCCTCTGGTCCATGCTGGGCCAGACCGCAACCTTTCTTGTCCTTCGTGGGTTGTTGTTGCCAAGGCTTGTTGGTGCTCCCGCCGGACACCGACCCCTCAGCACTCGACATCCTTCGTGGGACAGCTCATATCCGGCTCCTTGTCATCCTCAACGTCTCTTGGGCCCTGCAGCTGTAGAGTCAAGGCCTCCTCCTATGCACCTGAAGCACCCGACATCGGTGGGCATTCGTCTACCGAGCCCCTGGTCATCACCTGAGTGACCCAGACTCTGTCCCCTCTGCTTTCAGGTTCCTTCCATCAAGAATCCACCTGCGGATTCCACCACACACTTTTCTTCTTTCCAGCAGTGGCATTTCCTTTGAGAATGACGGCGGTTTCCGACGCCACTTCAGACCTATGCACCCGGCTTCCCTGGGATAGGTAACTCTGGTACCTCGGTATCCACGGGTGAGGTGGCTTTCCAACCTTCTATGTTCCAATGGGTTTCCTCGTAATCCACTGGGAAGCGTCCTTTAACTTTAAACTTGCAACCGTGACTCTCCCATTGAATTGTACGTAGCACGTGGTTGTGTTCTCACACTGCACCCGTCCTCCGTTCGGGTCCCTACCTACTCACCTTGGATGGTTCCTTGGGGTCCCAGCGATTCTACACATTCTAGACACTGTCTTGATTCGAGTCGTGGTTCTTACACCACTATTTTAGTATATGGTTTGGTCTCCCCCAGGAGCCCACTTTGTATTAGTGCTACTTACAATTGTTTCTGTGCTGCGTGTAGCAGATACTGTGGTATTTAAGGTGTTATAATAATAAATATATAGTCTTATAACTACTGTGTGATTCTTCTTTCATTTAACCAATACAATAAGATTGCTTTCTGGTAAAACAAGCTGTTAACATTCCTTCAAGACTAAGCCTGAAGGCTGCTTTTCACAGCTACCACTTGGATAGCTTTCATAAGGTTATCTTTGACCTTTTAATTCACCATAAGGTTTGGACTGGTGCAAGCGGTCCACTTTAATTAGTGGACATCATATACTAGGCCAACTTCTTCCACTTTCCCTTTTATTTCCCTTTTTTACCATTCCCTTACATTTCCTCCCCTTCCACTGTACCCTTCCTTTCATTCCATTTATCTCCATTTCCCTCTTTCTATTCTCTTCCGTTTTTTTGCTTTTTCTTCCTTTGACTTCCCTTCCATACCTTTCCTTCCCTTTCTCTTAACCTTCTCTTCCTTCCCGCCCTTCATTCCCCTCCATTTCCTTACCCCTTCTCTTCCTTTCCCTCCCATCCCCTTTGAGCCCTTTCTTTCCCTTTCCCTTTCATTTTCCTTCCCTTTACCTTCTCTTCTATTCCCTTCCCCTTCTTTCTTTTCCCCTTCTTTTTCTTTCCTTTACCTTTTGTTCCTTTGCCTTCCCCTTCTCTACCTTCCTCTTCCACTTTCCTTTCTGCTTACCTTCCTTTCTCTTTGCTTCCTTGTTTTGGGAAAGTAATGTAAAGGAAATTAAAGGAAGGGAGAAGAAAAGAAGGGTAAAGAAAGTGAAAGGAGGATAATAGAAATGAAGGGAAAAGAAGGAAGGAGATGGAAAAGAAGAGACGGCAAAATGAGGTAGATGAATGGGAGGGGAATGCAGTGGAAGGAAATGATGGAAAAACCAGGGAAGGCAAGGGAATAGAAGGAAATTTAAGAATGAAAGGTAAATGGGAGGGAACTGTAAGAAAGGGGTGATAAGGGAAGGTAAATAGAAAGTAAGGGAAGGGAGAGAATGGAATGAAATGGAAGGGCAAGAAGGGAGGGGAATGGAATGGAAATTAATAGAAAGGAAATCAAAGGAAGGGGAAAAGAAGGGAAAGGAAAGGAACTGAAAGGGATGGAATGGAAGAGAAGACAAAGGAAGAGAAAGGAAAGGAGGGCAAAGGAAATGGATGGAAAAAGGTAAAGAACAGAAAGGAAAGAAGGCAAATGAAAGGAGGAGAGAGGCAGGAAGAAGGGTAAAGAAAAGAGCAAGAAGGAAAACGACAGGCATGCATGGAAAGGAAAAGTAAAGGAAAAGAAGGGAGGTAAGGATGGGTAAGGAAAAGAAGGAAAGGCAAAGGAATTCAGATGACTAGGAGGGTAAGGAAGGAAAGGGGATGATAGAAAAGAAAAGGGATAACTGTATTGAAAAGATAGGGTGAAACAGAAGGGAATGGTGAACAATTATAGGGGAATAGAAGGGGGGTAAGAGGAGGTAGTGCTGGAAGTGCAGCAGATGCCAAGGAGTTTGTTTGGGGAGCAGATGGGAGGATATGCCAAGAAAAAGGATACACATTGTCAAAGGAAGGGAAGGTGTAGGATTTGGTGTAGGGGAAAGGGCGGAAATTATAGGGGAGGGAAAGTGTAGGGAGAGTAATTGATGGGCTGGGCAGGTCAGGCGCCTGGAGTGGAGGGCAGGATATTATAGCAAAGGGAGGAGAGACTAATGGAGAGTGAAGGGAAAGATTGTGAAGTGAAAATTGGGGAGTGGATAGGTTGTCATGGGAGATGAGGAGGCATGGGGAACATTAGAGGAACATTAAGGAAACAAAGGGGATGGACAACATATTTGAAGGGAGGACTAAAAGGAAAAGCAGTAAGAAAGAAAAAAGAAGAAAATGGAAGGGAGTTGTGAGAGGAAAGGGATTTAATGGAATTGATTGCAGGGTTACTAGAATGGTGATGAAATCGGGGTGTTTGATCTGAGAAATCTTTGGCAGTGGATGAGGTAAATAAATTAAGGGTTAGGGTATTTGGCGATTTTCAAGCCAGTTGCAAGTCCATGTCAGGTCTGTTTTCAGTTTGTTTTTTAGTTCAGTTTTTATGATTTCTTCGCTCACCTTTGTTTCCTTGTCCCTCACCGCGACCTCTTTCTTTTGGGGCCTACACCGCCCATCCGGAGCTGGCCTCTCAGCTTCAGCACCCTACAGTGATCCCTTCTGCCTATCGCCCTTGCGAAGAATGCTGCAGCTTCAGTATGACAAGCCTTTTATAGAAGGGATGCGTCACAATGGAGACCTTTCAACATTTCATTATGAGATCACGAATCTGTGGGTGATTCCATGTGGTTCTGAGCTGTAGGGGGAAGCAGTGCAAGACATGAGTAAGACTCTCACGAGACCAGATGTCCTTGTCTTCAAGGCTTTCAAAACAATGTTGAAATATATATTTCCCCAGTCTCTGTTGAAAAATATGTATTCGCCACTGTGCCAGTCCTGACAATGTCTGTGCATGTGGGTATGACCCGCTCCCCCTTTCTAGCAATAATGTCCAATAACGTACCTCCTTTCTTCTTTCAGATATTGATAATATCTCGAGTGCCCCGATCTCGAGAAAGATAAATAAGTAAGTTCGCAAACTATGGTTAATTGAGTCCAATGTACATACGGGGCCTGTGAGTCGTTCCTCTGGAGACCTGCTGTTCTCTCTGCCACCATGTTGGTCATTGAAGCCGATTGGGTTTGGGAAACGCTTCTCTATGTGAAGAAATGCATTTGTGTTCACATTTTGAAGTTTCTATCACATTTTTAGGTCTCGCCTGACTCAGCGCATGCGCTGGTCTGGCGAGACTTATTGAGAGGGCTCCAAAAAGTGCTACCAGGCCAGCCTAGAGCTACAGTGCATGTGTGCGGGCGCGCGCGCAGCTTTTACCGCGATTACTTTCACGGCCGCTTTGATGTTTGATCGCGATTGCGATCATTTTCACTTTCGCGGCTTGCGGCCGCTTTGCATAGTCAATAGGTCTCGCTTTTGGGACCTTATAAGCAGTGCTTTAAGTGGAAAAAAAAACTGGGGGTGCTCTAAAGGGGGCGTGGTTAATATCTTGAGGGGGCGTGGCCTATCCGAGTAGGGGCGTGGTCTAAATCAAAATAACTAGCACTGTGTGCTTAAGAAAATCATGAGTACCGGCACTTCTCCGTGTTCTCCCATTGAGTACCGGGACTTCTCCTTGTGTTAAGAGAGTACCGGTACTCCTAGTGGCATGCTGTGGTCAGTCTCTAGGTTATGGGTGCTTGACAGTTAATGTCGAGTGGATTCCGGCGCTAGGCTGCGGCTGCAGCCCTACACTCCTAGCCAGCATTTGATAAGATGGCGCCTTAGGCGGAGAGAAATTTGGCGCCCTTGCTAATAGAGACTGAAATGCGGCAGCAGGGGGTCCTTTTTGAGTTGAGCTAAGCAGTGACTGCCCCCTGAACCCAAACGCCTCGGGACCTCCCCAGCTCACCTAAATCACCGATAGTTTAGCTGCCTCACGGTGATGGGTCTGTTGGTGTGTGTATCAGCAGGGGTGAGACGGTGAAAGGAGCGTGAAGAAAGGGACAATGAGGTGTTAAAACAGGCCGGCCCTGCTCACACCCTGACAGCGCAACAGGACAGGAAGACACCTGTGTTTTTCTAAGCTAGAGGTCTCGACATTGGAACTGTCGCGCTGTGAGTTATAGGGAAAGTTTGCAGATCCGTTGTCTGTCAGAGTGCCTTGAAAAAAAAAAAAAAGTCTGCTTTCGCATAAAACTTCTGCTTCTCCTGTTAATGCCCTCTGGCTAAGTTCACGCTATATATAGTTACAACAAACGCTAATTACACCCTGCAGCTATGGGCAGAACTTGGCCAAAGGCACTTTGAACAGTGAAGAAGAAAATGCTGATAGTGTACAAGGCTGCCTTGAAGCTAGCCCCCAGACACGCACCTCCCAGGCTCACCCCTATCAATTTGGTGAGTACCGGCACTTCTCTTTTTCCATTTAAAGCACTGCCTAACAGTGCAGCAACAGTGGGCAGAGTCTGAGCACCGGCAGTTTTTTTTTGGGCCCTCAAAACGGGTCAGAAAAAAATAAAATAAAGAACGAACTCCCTTTAGTAGCCACGAAAATAGAGCCCGATAGAGACCCGTTTCGAGGGCCCCAAAAAAAAACTGCCGGTGATCCGACCCGGACAGACCCGGCCCACTTAAAGCCCTGCTTATAAGTATTTAGTTATGCAACTGTTGCATGGCTAGACACTTATAAGGTCCCAAAGGCGAGACCTATTGGCTATGCCAATGCTTGTTATATGGTGCTTGCGTGCGAAACATTTTCAGGACTCGTCTCGTGCACGGGCCCTGAGAGCCTAGCCCACCTCTAGTGTACTGGGGCGAGCATGAGTTGTGAGGACTGCTGATGAGGAGTCAAGTGATGGGACAAGTCACCAGCTGAGTAGTTTTGCCAGACGTGGCTTCCAGTGCACTGGCGTGGCAGAGGCCTTTCCACTCGTCACCGCTCCTAGCGCAGAGTGTACTCCAGGCCCTAAATCCGCCCCTTGCCAATTGTGCAAAAAACAACTGTAACATGGATTGTGGCAACTTTTAAGAGTCCTGTTTTACCAGCATTAGAGTCCACGCATTTATTAATGTAAGCACCTCTTTTAGTTTTTATTCTATATTTTATGTGAACTTAATAAGTGAATACGTTATTTTTGGATTTCATAGTCCCAGGACAATTTTTATTCACTATCCAAGACACTCAACCTCTCATTTTGAACAAAAGCAAAAGTCATCTCGAGATTGGGTTACTGGACATGGATTTCGCGGTTTCGTGTTCTGGGCCTTTCTTCAGGTGCTTGGGAGGCTGCTCCTCTCCCAGAAACCTCCGGGTGGGTCTTTGGCTGTGGTTTGTTGCTGGGGCGCGGGTAGTCGAAATGATCAGTGGAAACAGTTTCTGCGGACTAATCCCTCCTTTCTCTCCACATCTTCCAAAAGTGCCAGAAATGGCTGCGGGTAATGTAAACTGCTGCACACATTTGCATCACATCTTTGGTGAGATGTTCTAAATCAGGTTGTTGTGCAAGAGTTATTTTTTAAATCCTTTCTAGCCTGTCCTAAAGGAAAGTCAGTCGTGTGGTGATTTACGTCATACATTTGATTGGGGGCTCAGCAGTGTTTAATTTGTGAAACAAATAAATGCGAAGTGCAACGTTGTGCTCAGAAGCCTGCGGCCGATATATCGCGGATGGCGGAAACCAAGGGTGGAAGCAGAGCTGGTCTTTGTTCAGAGAGCGTCCTGTGCCAAGCTACATTTGGTGCCCGTTCCCATTTGCCCTCTAAAACTGTGTGTTGAAAAAAGTCGGAGAGTCAGGGAATTAAAAGCCATGAGAAGAAAAGCAGGCAAAATGCAGATGCGGCAGCCGGCAGAATTCTAAAGCAGTATTTAAATGCCCTTTTTTGGAGCCACGTCTAAAGAAGACCGCTGCAGTCGGCTCATGCGGCCTTCCAAGGTTCTGCGCCCTGGGCGTGGGCTCAGCTCCCACATGCTCAAGGCTGGGTGTGCAGCGCTTGATTCCACCTCGTGCCTCTTTAATCAGCCGCCACACACACTACAATCCTTTATCTCACTCTTTCTGTACTTTTTCATCCCTGCCCTCTTTTTTTATGCCAGTCTTTCCGTCTTTATCGTCTTTTTTTCCCTCGCTTTTGTTTTTCTCTCTGTTGCTTTGGGTGAAAATCTGATGAGGAACAATAAGTGCTGGTTCCCAAAAAATGAGTACCTGTGGGCCCCCACCTGCAACCACCAGTTCAGATCAAGCACTGAGGGGCTGTGGGATTAATCGTGGTTCACTGAAGACCTGGTACTTGGTTGTACCGGATACCAGTCCATTACGGAGTGATTGCCAACAAATGCTGAAAGCAGTGGCGGCTAGTGACATTTGAAAGTAGTGAGGCGTAAGGGCAGACAACCAATTGGTCCTGCTTGATGCCTCGCAGCCGCCCACTTCGCTCGCACCTTGCTGCTTCTGCTGCACCGAATACATGCACTAAGTTCATTCTTGGCCAAAGTCTGGAGCTTTTACTGCGTTATTTCTGCATCTGTGATGGTAACGTATGCAAGTATTGAGCCAACCTGTCTGTACTCCCGCTGAACTACCTGCTTCTGCCGCAATAAGCAAATTTTTTGCCATAGCCTCCTGCCATTCAGCGTGTGGTGCTTTTACTGTGTGTGACATCTGCACAACTGTGGTGTTTTGTATCATTCCCAATAGCACCTCCCAAGCACAGCACTCAACATAGCCCGAAGTGATATAGTAAGCTAAGCCTTCACCACCTCAATAATACACGTATTAAGCAATGTGGAATGCGCTAAAACCACATAATGGACAAAGAAGTCTTGAAACATCACAGGCACATGCAGGTAAACAATGGACCTCTATGCACGCCAGAAGAGTGGAATGGACAGCAGTGACTTTCTGCACATGCATCCATCCACATAACGCTTCACATAATTTATGAAAAGATCCACTGGGCCTCTTCCAATATAATCCACCAGTAAACACCCAGTAATCTACCTTAACCTTGCTCGCTGCTCCATAGTATATTTCGCCCTTAAACAGTACGAAACACAACCAAGCACAATTGGAATCCGTTTACAAGAATCCCTGGAAATCACCATTGATCGGACTGCGACATTTCATTTCCTTGTAAACAATCGAAGAAAACCTGCTGAATTTGCTCGCTAGCATTTGCTTTTAGGTATGTATTTGAACTTTCATCAACGAGATGCTGAAAAGAGCAATTGTTTCTACATTCAGTGACGTTATCCAGGTGGTCAAATCTGATGTGGTATGTCACTGAAAGGAGTTGTACTTAAATTTGGGAAGAGTACCAGTGAGAAAGCAGTTCGTAGGAAAAAATATAGTTTAAACATCATCAAAATAAACGTGAGCAGAATGAATAAAAGTGCTCTTTATCAATGCAGAGAAACACACTTCAGTTTCCCGGCCTTAATTTATTGTGCCTACCCCGATTCGGAGATACTTGAATATCAGTAGATACTCAGAAAATGTTCAAAATCTCTAAACCACACAAACTGTTAAAAGAGCATTGAATTTCGACAATGTACAATCGAAACGTCATCGTATTAACAGAACAAGATAAGGTGCAAGGGAGATTACTTAGAAATGCTGATACACATGCGGGCTCCAATATTAGAACTGTTATGCTGCCCTAAGGGGGAGGGAACACAACAGATTGTAAACTGTACTGCATCTAAGTAACAGGGCCCCTTTCCAGTGATCCAATGAAGCCCAATGCCAGAAGAAGTAGCTACAACTGAAAACTGTCGAACAGACGTTCAGGATGGTTTACAGCCTTCACCATCAAGAAGCCTATTTTCAAACGATATGAGTTTATTTAAACCATAACCTGCTCAGTTACGGCTGGCATGACGGGCGGGTGGGGGGAGAGGGGTTGGAAATGGAGTCGTGGGGGGGGTTTGTTTAATTGAACAAATATAATAAAATAAAACGTAACTTACCGTCATGCGCTGCTGCCACCTCAGCTTCTGCCGGATAGGTCCGACTCCCGCCGTCCAGGTCTTTTCAAATTCTTGCAGCCATCTCTCATCGCGACGTCACTCACCAGCCAGGAAAGGCAGCCTCCCTCCCCTCCACCAATCACAATGCTACAAGGCGCAGCGGATCGCGCCCCACCCGGGCCATTTTCTCTATGTAGGCTGCTGCAGCAGCCTACATAGAGAAAAAGGGAGAGTGGGCGGTCCTGTTTGAGGGCAGGGGGGAGTGGCTTGCACACTGGTGTGGGTATTGAGTGTTTGGTCGGCCCTGGGGCTGACCAAACAGTCAGTATGCACAACAGTGGGCAAGCCACTCCCCCCTGCCCTTGAGCAGGACCGCCCACCCCCAACCAGGCACTTCTGCTTTCTCGCCATGCGAGAAGGCAGAAACATAAAATGGTAGTTATTACCATTTATGTTTCTGCCTTCTCGCACAGTGAGAAAGCAGTGGGGCAACGCCCCCACGCCCCAATGGGGGAGCCGCCACTGGCTGAAAGTCATAATAAGGTGCATATAATTGAATGTGTGTGTTAGTCTTACAGCTAACATCACTTAATGCCCTTTATTGTGCAATTAATTAAGTGTGTGTGTTTTGTTCCAGGTAATATGCTACAGTAATTTTAAGATATATCCTTGCATTACTTTAGTATGTGTTAGATATTGGGGTCTCTAGTTGGCAGTGTCTTGCACCCTGTCCATGTAGGGACCCTTATTCTAGTTAGGGTAAGGGAGTTACACACCCCAGATAACCCCTGCTCACCCCCTTATTAGCCTGGCACGAGCAGTCAGGCTGATCTCAGAGGCAATGCGTAAAGCATTTGTACTAACACACACAGTAACACAGTGAAAACACTACAAAGGGACACCTCACCAGTATAGAAACATAACCAATCTTTGTCTAAGTAAATCAAGACCAAAACAACAAAAACCCAACATGTGCAAGCAAAGATATCCTTTTTAAAAGAATTCAAATAGTCAGTCCATAGAAAGCTATGGATGCATCACTTTTACTACAAAGTACCTGGGATGCGTCAAAATCAAGGACGAAAAACAGGCGCAAGGGGAGGTGATGCATCAGAAAATAAAGCGATGCATCAGTTCCTTAATCACAGGGCAGGTGATGCATCGATTCCTTACTGCAGTGCATGTAAGTGATGCGTCCGTTCCTTACTGTCAAGGCAGGTGATTCGTCGATTTCCGGACTTGCGGTCTCTGTTCCTTACTGCTGGGGCACATTGATGAAGAACGGATGCACAGGTGCAATGCATCAAAAATCCCGATGCGCTGGGTCAATGCGGCTGCGTCAAAACAGGCGCTGCATTGATTTTCCACCTGCATGGCAGGTGATGCGTTGATTTCTTCAGCTGCACAGCAGGGCCTACGTTGAAGTCGATGCAGTTGGCACATATGTCGGTGACAGGGCTCGGAACTCTGGCTGCAGCGATCTTTCAGCTGCATAGCAAGCGCTTCATCGATTCTTCATCCGCACCACGGCGAGGCATCTATTTTTCAGCCACACAGCGGGACTGCGTCGTAAAAACAGGCTCCCTTCCAGGGGCCCAGAACTGGAATTGGCACAACTTGGCAGGTCAGAACTCCCAGCAGAGGAGTTCAGGGGCTGCATGCAAATTATTTGATGGCCCTGAGACTTCTTAACAGGAGGCAAGCACACAGAAGCCCTTGGAGAACCTTGGCAAGTAGGATACAAAAAGCAAACCCCAGTTATTTTACAGCCCAAGGCAAAAGCAGCAAAGCAGTAGGCCAGCACAACAAAGCAACAAGCATAGTGCCAGTTCCCCTCTTACAACTGCTCCAGCTGTTTTTCTTGGCAGAATCTCCTGTTGGTCCAAAAGTGTTCTGAAGTTATGATGTCACAGCTTCTGTACATATACCAGTTTCTGCCTTTGAAGTAGGCAAACTTCAAAGGAAAGTCTTTGTAGTGCCCAAGACCTTGCCTTTTCGTGACCTGGCTCCAGACATACTACAGTGGGGTGGAGACAGCTTTGTGTGAGGACAGGCACACAGAATGGTAAAGTAAGAAAATGCCAATTTTCTAAAAGTGGCATTTTTAAACACACAATTTAAAAACTGACTTATCTAAAATGTTTTTTTTTAAATTCTGAGTTCAGGTAACCCAAACTCCAAATCTCTACCTCTTCCCAATTGAAAGTTACACTTGTAAGATGTTACAAGGCAGCTCCAATGATAACCTATGGAAGAGATAGTCCTTGCAATAGTGAAACATGAAATTGGCAGTATTTCACTATCAGGACATGTAAAACACACCAGTACATGTCCTACCTTTCACATACATTGTACCCTGCACGTGGGGCTACCTTGGGCCTAATGTAGGGGTTCCTTACATGTAGGAAAAGTTAAGGTTTGTGCCTGGCAAGTGGGTGTTCTTGCCAGGTCGACATAGCAGTTTTAAACAGCACACACAGACACTGCAGTAGCAGGTCTGAGACCACATTACAGGGCTACTTCTGTGGGTCGCACAATCAGTGCTGTAGGCCCACTAGTAGCATTTCAATTACAGGCCCTTAGCACACACATTTCACTTTACTAGGGACCTATCAGTAAATCAATATGCCAATTACAATTTACACAGGGAGTACTTGACTTTTGCACTGATCAGCAGTGGTAAAGTGCCCAGAGTTCAAAAACCAGCAAAAATGAAATTCAGCACACAGTCAAAAACATGAAGTCAGAAGCAAAAAAGACAGGGGAAAACACGCCAAAGATGCCAGGTCTAACAGTAGGCAACCTGGGCTTGGGGTTTTGTGATTTGACTGTTAAACATCAAAATGTAAGACCATCGGGTGGTCTGTTGTCAAAATCATTATCCTGACCTTTTGATGCGTGCAATGTTTGCTAGAAGCACCGATTTTAGAGGAAGTTACCATATCATAATAAAAAATAAGAAGTGGATGTAGGCTGTAATATTTGTAAAGTGTTGACAATATTTGCAATTGCATGTGTTCTGTTGAAACTACTTCCTATTAATCAAAAAACTTCTAAGCATAAAAAAACCAAGAACAGTCCTTGTTTAACTTTTCTTGTCTAGTGTTACAACAGGCATGACAAGTTTCAATGCATACTGTAACGTTTTAAATAATTGCACCTCTTGTCCTCTTTTCTATACAGATAACCAAGTGTTGAAGTTTGGAACATTGGTAAGCACCTCCAACACATACGATGGATCTGGCATTGTTACTGTGGAAACAGACAGCCCTCTTGTTTGGACCATGGGCATTAAGGAGACAGAAGAATAATTTCAACGCAAGCCTAAAAATCTGAATTCGGACAGGGTGACGCACCCAACAGTTTAACTTTGTCTCTAGCGAGGTTATTTGGGTGCCTCAACTGATGATTAAATTTCACACTTACAACTGACTTCAAGTAGTTCTTCCAGGAACACACGTCATTTCCAAAATTGCAACAAGGTTTCCACAATGAAAGTTTACTTTGTATTCTTCACTCTTCCTGTACAGTCAGTTTAGAGAGCCCAGCCTGCCTGGCGTGGATTGCTGTAATGAAAGTGTATCCGCCGGTACAGGGGAAGTTCTTTACTTACCACTGGATGTCAGCTAGGCGGCCATGTTGAAGTGGCCTGCTTGGAGTTCTTATTTACTTTACAGCAACAAACCCTCCAGTGGTGTTTTTAGATCTACTAACTTATACAGATTATTGAACACTTGTATGCTTAGTTTGTTCACTTGTCTAATTATTGGGTTATGTGGCATAATCAGATGCATACACACACAGCCTTAGACGAATGAAGCAGCAAATAACAAAACGTGCATTATTGTATTAAAAAAACGTTACTGTCAGGGGAGAGCCCCATTTTTCGTTGTTTGAATGTTATTTTGGGGGCTAATTGCAATGTTATAAGGTTTTAAAATATTAATATGCAACATGTACTGTCTCTTCATAGGAATTAATCTTAGTAAAAACACATCTAATCTTGATGCTGAAACCGGACTTCAGGAACTTAGTTGAGCTGCTTTGAGAACATTGTGTAAATGCACAGGGTACCTAAGGTTTTGTACTTGAAATGTGTTCCTAAATAATTGGTGCATTCAATCCGTGTTTTTAAATATATACGGTTACCACTTTTAGTTTAATCTTCTTGCATTTTTTTTGTACATACATTAAAAATTTGATCATGAATATTCTTACATACAGGTTGGTAGAACTCCTATAATTATGCTAAATTGCCCAACCTATTTCATGACTTTTCAAACTGAAGAGAGATTCATAGTAATGCTCTAAAGTAAGTTGTAAGATTTGACTGTATAATAACCAGAGTTAAAATCCTGCTTGTGAATTCTGAAACAGTTAAGAAATAATTGTGATACAACGGTTCTATAACTTAACAGCTTTACAATGTTTTTTACTGTGCAAATTAAATAAATCTAAATCTGTATACCATAGTCGCTATTTGGAATCAGCTTAATTTTGGATTGTGGAATCCACATTTTGTAGCTTATTCTGTTAGCCTGATTTTGAACGTCTATCAGCCAGTTTTACAACAGAATAATGCAAATGTAGGCAAAATGTTAAATACATGTAAAACCAATTCAGAAAACATTAGTATTCAAGTTGCAATCTATATTGGCTTCCAAAACACCCAACTACCGCACTTACAGAACAAACAGTTGGACTTTCAAGTTGTTCTGAAAGTTCAAAGTAAATTATTTATATTGGAAGGCAATGCACATTTTTTACAGCTGCACCCTTAGAAGACATGGAGAGTCTTACAGCTCCTCCACGTGCACATCTCTGAGATATTATATGTCCCCAGGAAATCAGAATTTTATCAGTCAAAGACGAAGCCTACTAATGGTATAATCTGACACTCCTAAATAGTGGTAAGGGCTCCATTTTAAGCAAATGGAGAAAGCACATAATCTGTGAGATAAGGTCAATATTTCTGTTTGTTAGAAATCGGGTTTCTGGTTGGTAGAGGTATGCACCCTGTCCAAACAGGACCCACAATTCTAGTCGGGATAAGTGAGGTACACACTAAAAGATCACCGGTGCTTACCCTCTGGTAGCTTGGCACAGAGCAGTCAGGCTAATCTAAAGGGCAATGTGGAAAGTATGTTCCAATAAGTGCAATTCAAGAGAAGTATTTTTACAGAATAAGTAGGAAATAGTGCTCAGAAGTAAATAGTGCTTTCGGAGTTACTGTAGGTCATGCTGGACCTGGACAACGTCAAGAATTTGAGCTGACCGCGACGGTGAGCAGGCCAGTTATAGCACCGACGTAGGGCCCGCTGAGCAAAGTACCTTAATCCTTGTTGCAGAACGAAAAGTGAGGGTCTGGAATGCGAGGGCGATGCGCCAGATTAATCCAAGCAGGGGATGATGTGTTGCTTTTCTCCACATGCTGGCCGCGATGCGTTAATCCCTGAAGCAGTGATCCTGAAGGCAATACTGCACTGAGAGCGCTGCACGCCGGGTACAGACCTTGAAGTGGTGGTGATGTGTCGATCCCGATGTTGCGGCAGATGATACGTTGGTGTCTGATCAGCGCAGAGATGTCAAAGCACAGGTTGTGTTAGATGCCGCATTTTAAACTCACATCCAAGGGTTCTGAACTGTATTGGCACCACTTTGCAGAGCAAGACTTACAGCAAGTAAAGTCCAGGTGCTGGGATGAAATTGAAAGATGAAGCCTTTGATATCCCTGAGACTTCTACAACAGGAGACAATCCAGCAAGACCTTGGATAAACTTCAGTCCTTAGGATGTAGAGAGCAGATCCAGTCCTTCTCTCTTTCAGGCAAGAAGCAGCAGGTCAACACAGCAAAGCAGGTAGCAAAGTGGCAGTCCCTCCTACAGCACAGGAATCAGCAGGCTAACTCACCAAAGTAGTTAGCAAAGTGGCAGTCCCTCCTATAGGAGAGCAGCTCTTCTTTCTGGCAATATGTCCTTAGTTCCAGCATTGTTTTGAGTACATGCTGTCAGTGGATCAGTTCTCATACCCATTTTAGCCTTTGAAGTAGGGAGACTTCAAAGAAAGGTCTTTGTAGTGCACAAGACTCTGCCCTGGCTCCAGACTCACTACAGGGGGTATGCAACCCTTTGTGTGGGGACAAGACACAGTCCATTCAGGTATAAGTGTCATCTTCTCTCACTCGCCCTGCCCAGGCAGACCCACCAACATGCAGATGACCACTCAGGCACTCCTACCTTTCCTTTGTGTGACCGACTTTACTAAAAGATGTTTTTTAAAATTGAATCCAGAGACACCAAATTTGATTTTCCTATATTTTCCCAATTGGAAGCTACTCTTCTAAAAATAAAACCCTAGGCGGAATTCACAGAGTTTCACTCTGCGGAATTCTGCAGAGTGACATAAACTCAGTGAAATTCCGCGGAGTTCCATCAACCAAAAGCAGCTTGCGGAGTATCGGTTTACAGACGGCAGTGCAAGCAATATGAAGCAGCAATGCCGGAAGGAGCTACATTAACAATGCACATTTTCCTTCTGGTGTGAAAGGAAGCAACTGTAGGATGCAGGCTGGGCCGATGGTGTGGCACATGCTGAATTTGCAAATAGACAGGGAACGGTAACGGATGCAACCACTTTGCAGCACACATCACTTGCCACGGAAGCAGGGGTCAGCTAAATGTACATGACAAACAAGCACGGCAGCGACTGCACCATGCAAACAGTATGATAACTTAAGCCATATAATTAATAATAACCTCACATCCATACATGATGATCTGTTTCAACTCACTGTGGAAGCAGGAAAGCAGGGCTTGCACATCCGCGCCAGCGCATGTAGGTACGTGTCTTCGTATTGTGTTGTATGCTTGCTAATAGGATCCAGCTTGAAGCGCGAGCCAGGTCAGAGGACATCCAGCCTGTTTGCACACGTTCAGCTGCCATCACAGCCAGCCCGAACAAGAGCAGGGAGGCAAAGCCTGCACCGAAGGAGATTCTATGGGCCTCTCAGCGACGCTGATCCTGCCGCAGCCCAGACTCAAAGCAAGTTGCTAAGCAGGGGCCCTCAGATAGACACACAGCTGCATGGATCGGCAGTCATGCCAGAAGCACCGCCATTAGACCCCGCCCCAGGTAGCACGTGCACAATAAACGCAGTGTGGCATACAAGTTAGCAGTGGCACACAGATAACCTTGTAAACATTTAGATTTTTCATTATATTTAATAAGGGTGGCGGGAAACTCCACTACGTAGTGGAAAGCAAAGTATTTTCTGCAGAAGTTCGTGCTCTAAGCGGTTCGCGGAATGGCAAAAACTCCGCCAGCATAGCAAAGTGTACCACCCACCCTAATAAATTGTTACAAGGCAGCTCCAATGTTATCCTATGGGAGAGATAGGCCTTGTAGTAGTGAAGAAAGAATTTAACAGTATTTCACTATAAGGACATGTAAAACTGAAGAATACATATCCTACCTATTAAGTGCAATGCACCCTGCCTTTGGGCTCTCCAGGGCCTACTCTAGGGGTGACCTATGTGTGATAAAAAGGAAGGTTTGAGACTGGCAAGTTGGTTAACTTGCCTGATCGACATGGCAGTTTAAAACTGCACCTACAGGGTCTGCAGTGACATACCTGAGATATCTAAAGGGCTACTTATGTGGGTGGCACAATCAGTGCTGCAGGCCCACCAATAGCATTTGATTTTTAGGCCCTGGCCACATGTAGTGCACTTTACTAGGGACTTATAAGTACATCAAATATGCCAATTGGCAGTGGTAAAGTGCTCAGAGTCCCTAACCCAGCAAAACGAAAGTCAGCAAAACAGTCAAAACAGAGCATAACGTTAGGGGAAACCACACCAAGGATGCCCGGTCTAACACCAACCCATTGTAAACCCAGCAGCAAAATGCCTAAGTGGGGTCTGTGAAGGTTTGGAAACCCCTCTCCAATCAAGACTGCATGATCGCTGCTAATCGTATATAGAAACAATGCCTGTGTAATTGTTCCCAATCATAGTCTGAATCAGGGCCTTTATAAATGTCCTAAAAGCATTTCCTTGAACACTTCTACTTAGATACCTTGATAGAAAGATCTGGAAATTGGAAGCTGACCAAAAATGTTGAATATATTGCATAGGTAACATGGAATTAAGGATTAAACCCAATGAACTGACGTGGATAGCCAACCTCACTTATGGCAACTACATAGAGCACTGTAAGACATATCAGTATGTAACAGAGGCAAGCAACAGTCAAAATAGGAACAAGTGGATATTTTTATTCTATAGAAGTTCAAGTTTACGTGAAGCTTAGTGAGTGAAGCCTTGATGGCTATGAGACAAGCACCCAGAAGCTGACAGCGACTGAATAGTCAAATGGATGTTATCCATATGCCGGGAGGTCCTTGGTGCTCATAAATACACCAAATGAAACCATGGATAATTGAAATATTAATGGAGAATACATTGATCTCTGTTATACTCGCATACAAATTTGGCGACAGAACAGAGCATATGTTGGCAACCTTCACTACCTCAGATCTGTTTGCAAAAAACATACAAACCAGCCAAGCTAATAAAGGGCGTGGCCTGCTGTTCACAGAGTGCGATACAATCTCCAAAGCTGGCTGCCGCCTGCCCAGCTCAAAGGTCATCCTAGTCCCACAAACTTCATGATCTCAGCATGAATTAATGAAGATGCAATCTAAGTACCTCATTTATGAGGCCCCTTGTGCCGCCGGAACGTCACTGTTTGTGACGTTCCATGGTGCAGGAGCCTGCTCCATATTTACAAGGCAGCACTAAGCCACTTTTTTATGGCATAATGCTGCCTCGTAAATTTCTTTCCTTTTAACGCAGTTTTCTGCGTTAAAGGGGCATGCAATGGGTGTTGCTGGGGGCGTTCATCCCCAACATCCATGGCTTTTTGACACTGCCCCAGATTTATGAGGAATTGTAAATCTGAGGCAGCGACAAAAACTTACGCCTCCCCAAGGGAGGTGTAAGGGAGGCATAACGAGGCCTCCTCGTTTTTCCTTTTTCTATGTGTACTGCAGAAATCTATGTGTGCTGCATTCTGCAGCACACATAGAAAGAGGAAAAAGCCTGTTGTCATTGTTTTTGTGCAGGATGGTTTCCCTTCCTGCACAATAATAACCATGCCCACAACGCAGGCACCCGTGCACCATGTTGCATAGGTACCTGCGTTATCGCACGGCAGCCCATAGTGTGCCAGCGCAGGGGAAAAGGACAGGAAAGCGCCGTATCTTATAGATACGGTACATTCCTGCCCTTTTCTTTTGTCGTAGGGCAGTGCAGCAGGAAAGCCTGCGGCGCTGCCCTACGGCAAACCTTCATAAATGAGGCCCTAAGATGGCAGCCACCATATCATGAAAGGCGACAACTAAACCCTGTATAAACGTATAGACGTGTGCTACAGAAGTGTCCCAAAGGAGGTCTATGGAGTAAGTACCTAGGAATCAGCCCAGTGGTGTCATTGGTGAGAATGCTAGGCAGACAGAGAAGCCCTGAGGTAATGGTGTATGGGGACAAGACCTAAGAGCAGAAAATAGTGGCCCACTTGGAAGAGACGGAGGCAGGGAACCCTGCTGATAGAGCCAGACCCTGGCAGGAAGATCCCTTGGCGAAAATACCAAACCCACTGGAACAAGCAGCGATGAAGGGAATTAGGGTGGTCTTCCCTCATCATTATGCCTCCCAGAAACACATGCAGAATCTAAAGAAAGATGGCTATATAGTGCTCAGCCACAAACATGGGCAACCTTTCCCTGCATACAGCGTCCAATAGTACGGGGCAAAGATACCTGAACTCAACTCAGTGAAAACACTGGAGATGCGAAGGAGATTATACATGCTATCTGGCAATTGAGACTGTTGTGACATGACTGGTTGATCCCCAGAGACAAGATGTGAGCACTTGGAGGATTAGGAAAGACCTTATGCATCTAAATTGTACCTGAAAGAGCGAGCAACATGTAGGGTGAGGTGGAACCAGTGGCGGGGGGCAGTGGCGTAACAAAAGTTTAAGGGGCCCCCCTGCAATGTACACAGAGGGACCCCACTCCGCATTTTATCCGGAGGCCTCAGACCGTAGTTCTGTTCTGAGGGTGCCCCCTGCAGCTGGGCCCCCCCCCTGCACCGTAGGGGATGCGTTACGCCCCTGGCGGGGGTCACTGTTACGTCCACCCCTCTACTATAGTCTTATGGGAAATCAGATGTACTTCTAATTGCATTGAAGGAGAAGCTGCCTAAATACTACACTTCTACTCCCAGCATTTGATATCTGCGGGAGGCTGTATACCCTGCCAACCCTATTATAAGACATTGACATCCCCTGTCGTGCTTCCCTCTGGAATAATTCTAGGGACAGTGGACTTTCACATCACTCACCAACAAAAATTAAAGTTTTAAATAGCAAAAGTGCTCAGGGTGCAGGAACAACAATGGGAAGATGACAAATGTTAATAATATTGTGGGATCCCTTAGAACCTACCTACCACCTACAAGACCCCTGCTGAATGAACTGGTACTAATCCAGAAGATGAAAACAAAATCCCTCAGAACCTGCAACCATACAATTTGGATAGTACATGAAAATCCATCTCAACCACGAGGGAAACATTGGAAAATGAAATGGACACTTTTGACATTAACGTGGGACTACTGCATGCCAACAAAAGAAAATTGGCCGAGCAAGTAAAGACTGAAACCTCCCTGAGTGAGATACATCCATGCAAAGAGATCCCGCAGAATCAAGTGATATAACTAAAGAAGAGATTCTGCAGAATCAAGTGCTAGAGCTAACCTAAGGAGTGAAGTTATGGAAATACAGAGCAAGGACCGTACCTTGTGGAGTATCTGGAGCAGTTGTGCAGTGGCACCCCAAGGACTCTGAGCGCTACATTATAGCAAGAGCTCACAGGGTCCTGATGAGACTCTTGCATGCCCACAGATTGCAAGCCTGTTGCACTACCATGACAGAGACTTGCGGCTGTAGAACGGCCACACCTTAGGGAGACTGACGGCAGAAAATAGCACATTGCTGATCTTCCCTGACTAAACGTCTGGTGTACAACAACAGCAATAGTCTTTTCTTGGGGTGAAGAAAGAGTCACATGGCAGACATCCACTACATGCTGCTTTCCCAGCGAAAAACAAAGTGCTAATCAATGACACGGTGTCCTACCTTAATGACCCTCAAGATATGTGATATTGATTGAACATTTACATGGCAATAAACAGCAACAAACCTCCAAGGGCACCCAAACCATCAAAACAAGGGAGGAAGAAACAATCTACATGGCGCAGCACTAAACA
Source organism: Triturus cristatus (assembly GCF_964204655.1). Taxonomy (NCBI): domain Eukaryota; kingdom Metazoa; phylum Chordata; class Amphibia; order Caudata; family Salamandridae; genus Triturus; species Triturus cristatus. Next base: position 341,779,539 of record NC_140593.1, read on the forward strand.
TCCTTCACACATCCTAGTGAACAGAAAGAGCTGCACCGGTGGCAGTGGTGAGTTGACCACCAATCCAGGGTATCATCCTGTAAGTGGAAACAATATCTAACTCCTCTGACCCTGTATCGGACGCGGAATACTCTTTGCAGCGGAGGGGGTCCATCTTTTGATACTGACTCTAAGAGCAATGGACAACTTGTGATGTATTGGCATAAATGCTGCACTAAACTTCCATCGATACATGATGCACAGGGGAGAGATGAACATATATTGTCGTAGATATTATGTGCATATATGGGTTTTACAAATCACTGCATAACAAATGGAGATAAGAGGTGGCCCATGGGAGAGCCGAAAGTAATGGTCATCCCCCTCAACTCTTCCCATTGATGGTAAAGGGAAGGTACATTTTATAATCATGTTACTTTATACGAAGCAGCTCCTTATTTGTGTTGGAGAATAGAGTTTGGTATCCTTTATGGTGGGTCGTGAGTCAGCTGTTAGTGAAATATCTTGTGGCACAACTTGGGCGGCATCTCTTCGACACCTCAGCTAGGCTATATAATGGAATATATCTTTTATGGGCACGGTCACCAAGTGGTTTAAGATACCTTCAAAGCTTTAGGAACCCATGCAGTACTCTTCAAGACATACACCTTAATGTACCCTGAAGCTGACAAAGAACAGCGTTGATGGAGGGCCAACGTGCTACTAGGTACTCTTCATATTTTCAGCGCACTTTAATTTGTGTCCACCATGGAGTACCATTAACTGCAGCTGATGCAAGTGTTGATAAGGAGGGAAGATTAGCGATGATCAAGGGTAGCTGGGTGGAACCGACGTAGTACTGGGAAGTGTGTATGCCCACAACAATCCTATGGACTATTAGTCAACAATTTCAGGGTGCCTTGCACAGTGGCCATATTTTCTATTGATATTAGCCAGAAATGTTATATAATTGCATCTATCACACCATCCACTGACAGGTACCCAGGTGGCTATGGCAGTATATGGCTTGGACACGTGGATAGCAAATTCGGGGTTAGTGACTCGCTGGAGGCAGAAGAGTTAAGGAATATTCCCTTACTCATGGATCCACGATGTTCATGTCAGTTTGGATAGGATGCTGTGCTTGGCCTCGGTGCACAACTTAATAACAAGAATAGAATATTTTGGTTGAACGATTTTGGACCAATCGTCAGTACTACTAGGAATGACATAGCGGAGGGCAATAGCGACAACCTCTACATGGAGACTGCAGTGCATTATTAATATTATGTGAGATTTGTAGAGCGCGTAGCTGCCCTAGGGCTTCACAGCTCTAAGAGACAGGGTGCAGATAAAGTCTGGGAGAAGATTAGAAATGCTCCTTGAACAGCCACGTTTTTATTAATTTCCGGAATTCTAGTTCCTTGTCCAGGGTCTGACATTCCCACGGTAGGGAATTCCAGAGTTTGGGAGCCAGGTGGGAGAAGGATCTCCCCCCCCCCCCCCCCCCGCCCCCCCACCCCCCACCTCACTTTACTGGCGGCTGTTGATTTTAGAAGTCTCTCCCGCTCGATCTCAGGTTCCTATCTGGGACATATGGGTATACCGGATTTCTGATTTTTATAGGGCCCTTCTTGTGTAGGGCTCTGTGCGTTACAATCAATGCCTTAAACTTGATTCTGGCCTCCACGGGCCAATGTAGCTCTTTCAGGTGCTTTTTGGCGGACTCCCGAGCTAGGGCCTTGCACAGGAGTCTGGCTTCCGCATTCTGGACCACCTGAAGACTGTTGGTCACATATTTTGGCGCACCTAGAATTAGCGAGTTTCCATAGCCCAGGTGTGATGTGCCCAAAGCGTGGACTACAGTCTTCCTAAGCTGTATTGGGATTCGATCTAAGATTTCCCAGAGACTTCTAAGTAATCCAAAGCAGGTACCTGCGACTTTCCTAGCTTGGGTCATATTTGAGAGGTCCTTTTCTAGCCAGAAGCCTAAGTTCTTAATGTGGTCGTTAGGCATACGCGGGCTGCCTAGATAGTCCGGCAAGCTTATAGAAGGCCTAGGGATTGTCTTATTCCCGAGAATCATTAGCTCCGTTTTGTCCCTGTTTAGTTTTAAGCAGCTCTTAGACATCCTTTCCATGACTTTTTCCATGCAGGGCGATAATCTATTGGAATCCCCATTGGTTCCACTAAGTTGGAGGACTGGACTTTGCAAGTCTCACTAGTGGACACAGTATGGCACTAGTTTAGTGAAAACAAAGGTACAGGCTCTAACACTCTACTCGAATGGGAGGCTTTCAATATAGTGGTAAGGGGACATTGCATCAAATCAGTGACAGGGCACAAAACATCTTAGAGTGAAATTTAAATGTAATCAATAAATTGTTATGAGACCAAAACAGGTGACAATTCAGGACCCCTCTCAACAACCAATACATCAGGGAGAGTGAAAAGATGCCACAATACTTTTGAGATTGCAATGCCTCAAGAATACAGAGTATGTAGCTCTGACCCACACAGAGGGGTACACGGAAGGAAGACTACTCACACAGTTGATTTAATCTGAGCTTAGGGGGGCTCCCATAGCACACACCCTTAATTCACAAGGAGAGTTAGTAAGCACACACAGGCAGACATCAATGGAGTTTTCCTAACGTATCATACACATTTATATGAATTGAATCCTACCTGGACAGGGTGGCTCTGATGAGAATATCTCCAAAACATCAAAGTCCTGAGTCAACCAGTGATGGTGCACATAGTAATTGAAGACCTGGGGGACATGGCTGCAGGGAAACCCCTTGTTCTGACAGCTTACCAGTTGCATTTGATCTTACTTTTGCTGACCTATCAGTGCCATGCTTGGTAGCAATGTACTCCACTGCACCTGAACTGGGATACCTTCCAACAACTGCCACAGAAGCATTAATAGTTTTCCTCCCACTGATTACAAAATCCAGAGTAAGACATTGACAAGATTATTTCCCATTATACCTCTGCTGGTGTTCCCAGACCAAAGTTAATGTATCCATAAATTAATTTTTCAGCAATGCTCCTGCACTGTGGTAGGTGCATGGACGTCATTTAGGGGTCCCCCGGCACTTTCGTTTGCTACCCCTGGCCTCAAATGTGGCAAAATCGTTGCCAGGAGCACAGGGGTATCATGCACTCCCAGCACCTGACTCCAACCTCGTTTTCAGGCCGGTGCATTTTGACTATATTTTTGATATGTAGGGCTCGATCCTGGATACCACTGAAGATGACTCCAAAGCTTCTTGGATTCTTACCCTCCTGCATCCTCCTTGTCAACTACGTCAGGTGACACGTGCGGGCCATGCAAACGGAACATGAAATTCCAGTGGGCCGAGTGTTAAGGCCACTTCCCAACCTTATTCAGATCTTGAAGGAGATGGCTCAAGATCTGCAGTGGTGGTTGACCGATCAAATTTGTCCTGCAGCAGGCCACTCCCGCTCACCCACCCAAAACTGATGGTGGTAAAGGGCTCATTGCTACTGTGTTTGGGAGGTGGTTGAGAGGCCTTCTGAGGGAGATGGAGATCAGAGGCCACTGTACTCCACTGGGGGTGCGAGGGGCTGCTTCACATTGAGCTACAAGCCAGCCAAGTTCATCTTGCTATCTGTCCAGCGAGGATTGTGTAGGTTCTTACTGACAACTTACTGGTACTCCAACAATCAGGGTGGACACAAATCATCGTAGGTGCCACAAATTGGTCCAGGATAGAGTGGTCTGATCAGGCTACCACTTTGGGAGGACATCCTGTCTCTTTAACAGAGCATGGTCCTTCTTCTGAACCTCCTCAACTCACACCACCAGGCGTGGAATAGGTACAGCAGCAGTTGACCATGTTTGTGTTGTCGTTTGAGGTAGTGAGTTTAATTCTCGCTGCCAGACGTTCTGCCATGAAATACATCAATGCTGGGTGCAGTGTCAAATTCGTAACCTGATGTGGTTCGTAGGACACTGATCCCTCACTAATAAAGCTGTTGGATGTTCTTTTGTTTGTTCTGCCTTTAGCTCAGCAAGGCCTTGTAGTGCGCTCAGGTTTTTTTGTTAGCCCTTTCAGTCTTTTTACTTTGCTGGCCCAAACAGTTGTGATGCAGTTGATTAAAGATTTGATACACATGTTCTCTTCCAAACCAGTTGTGATGCCCTAGTAGGACCTTCATTTGGTGTCAACATTCCATATATTAGCATCCATCAAGCCTATGCATAGTAGCTAGCTGCATATTTTGACTCTGAAAGCTGTCTTCCTCTTTTGCATTACATAATCTCATCATGTGTGCAAACTGCAGGCACTTTCAGTGCAACCACCGTAAACACCACCTTCCAAGACAAAGTAGCGCTCAGGGCCCAAGTGGTCTATTTGCCTAAGGTTGTGACTCCCTTCCATGTTGATCAATTGATCACTCTTCCAGCATTCTAGCTCATCACCCATCTAAGAGGAGGCGAGGTGTTATCAATTGTACCCCATAAGGCCTTGAGTTTTTCTATTTCTCATAGTGCTGCTTTTTATGGGGTTGTCTGGAGTGAAGAAAGGGAAGGCTGTGCAGAAGAGGACCCTTTCTAGATGGATAGTCCCCTGCATAATGATCTACGCACTGGAGAAGAAACAACCCCCACAGGAAAAGTGACCTCTTCTAGTGTAACGCCAGCGTTACACCCCTCTCTGGTGCTACTCTGTCCGGTTCAGGCGCGTCCGGACCCTTCCCTGGATGTTCCTCCGCCATTGTTCCGCGAATTTCCCTAGTGTCGGATTCTTCAGTCAGATTGCAGCAAAATCGGGCAGCATCTCAGCATAGCCTCAGGATCTCAGCATCAAGTGTGTCTAACTATCTAGAACTTACCTGTTATACCAAATTCAAGTGTATGATCCACCCCCAAATGTTTCAATTCCATTTTATTAAACCGCAGTTTGATTGGGCCAAGTAGTGGGGTGAGGACATCACACCATACCAAGTGCAATATTTTTATTTAGGCTATTGTCCAATTCTCCTCCCCTTAATTTTAATACCCACAAGCTTTATTCCCACAAGCATTTCATATGTGGATCGGTAAGTCTTTATACATTGTTGCTCCTCTTTCCTCTAGTAGGGTCAAAAGTTTGGGTTCCCATGTCCTTGTCAGCTTAGGGTTTGGCAGTCAGTCAATGTGCATCACTGTTTTGCGCATGAGTAGAAATCACAAGGGAATAGAGACGTGGTCACCCTCCAAGGTCCAAATACGAACTAATAATAAAGTCAGAAAATAACATCTTAGTATACAAAAATAAATGAATTCACTGTATACCACTTACTTCTACTCTAACCCCATTTACTTAATACATCTTTCGCATTAATAGCTTAGTAGTACGTGCATAGGTTAGTTTCAGCTCGGCATGTGCATTAGTATGTTATTTTAAAGCGGCCAGTTTAGAAGCTACCGTGCAGCTGCAAAGATTTCCCCCAAGCGACAGAGAACGTCATGCTACGTAGATGTAGTAGACACATGCACAGAAGAATTCCCGCGTTTTAGCGGCCATCTTGGAACACTCGGGTTAGTCATTATAAAAAGCACATAGAAAAGCGTCCCCTAGTTACAATATGTAAATTGTGGTGCATTTTTAGTACTCACGAACAAGTTGGTTACAGTATTACATGTTATTCGAGAGGATTGCATACGAGCAAGTTTCTTTAGATGTGAAACTTTGCTCCATCGTTGGTGACAAAGTTAGGATTAAATATTATGGAAAGAAAAACAATGTTTGTAAATTCAGTGATCCAGTTAAGGGGGCCGAGAAAGGGGGTACAGTTTTTCTTGTGGAAAATGGACAGTGGTGGAATAATTCCACTGTTATGATATCGAAATCCTTAGGATGCGAAACACCATTTTGCTCCTCTAGTGATGCATCATTCTCCAAGGTATACGATTCCCTTCATACCAGTAATGCCTCTTATATCTACCCGAGTTCTAATGCCAGTAGCAGTGCTTCTGATGATAGATCTGATCTGAGTGAATGTGTTCCTTGTAATACCTTGGTCTCCTCTGATTCTAGCCGGCCCAATAGGAATGCTGCACCTCCTTCAAGATTTAAGCCATGTGGTGCATTCATTTATTTGAAAAAGAGGGCAAAAGATGTAGTACCTGCATTTATATGTGTTTACCTTATTCATTTACCTGCCCTTTCCCTTCCCCTTTGTGTGTGTGCGAGATCCACTGTAAATGTAATTGCATGTATAGATATATATATCAACATATTTGTATATAGCGCTTGCTACCCCTGACAAGGCGTCGAAGTGTTCGTGATGTATTCAACATTTTATGGCGGTCGGTGGGACAGTTGCTGTATGCTTTCTGTGAAAAAAAAAACATTCGTCATTCATTCATGTCATTAATTTCATAGATGCCAACATTTCTAGAACAGGAAGGTGGCCGGGGGATTTTGAAAAACAAATCGGGGGAATTCATGTTCCTCATTGACTGCCACTGAGGCTGAGGAATTTGCCTTCTTAAAACGGGAGTCTCCAGCAGGAATCGGGTATATTGGCATGTATGCTACTTCACACCATTTCTTGTTTTTTTCTGTTTAAGGAATAATAGTTCTTTTCTACCCGAGGTTCTGAAAATCGATGACATCATTTGTGACTGAAAAACTGAGAAACCTTTTCCAAACCTGTGCAAAGTCCAGAGAAATGGTTGCCAGATAATGGCACAATTGGTCTAAAAAACAAGTGCCGTTGCCGCAAACACCATCCGTTGCAGCCCGCCTCGCTTTTGCGAGCGTTTTTGATTGTTTACGTCCCACTTCTCCTTTCGGAGGGGAGAGGGCTATTAAGCAGGGAACCTCGTTTCCCCAAGACTCTTGTTCCTGTTTTTTAACCGCTTGCATCTGCTGCGAACAATAAATGCTCCGGGTTGCGCACGTCCTAAAAAAAAAAGAAGTCGGTGGACTGACCAAGACCAAAGCACATGACGTCATGACGCGTGACATTCCACGAGGCATCACAGGAAGTGACCTCACTGGAAGTGATGCTCTGATATGTGTATGTTATAACATATGCCAAATAAAAATGCTATAAAATATGTCTTTAAAAAAAAAAGTTGTCTTCTGCAAAGCATATCATGTAACATTGGGATCACAGATATTTATTTAATGTAGATAGGTAAGCCGATTACTGCTATGAACAAAGAGACCCTTTTGTTACTTTAGTTAATAAATTGTTATCCTTCTAGTAGACCACAGTGAGCTATGAAGTGTTTTTGACTCCTACACCTTGTAACCCTGACTGTCTCAGGTAACACATCTTGTACATTACACACTAACATGATTTATTTGGAATGGATAATGTGTATGTTATGTAAAGTGCTCTAACACTCTGCATAGGGAGGAGTAGCACTATAAAATAAAATAGTGCTATTCAAATTATTTGTGTAAATACTGAGACATACCAACCCATCTGACATTCTTACAGTGCATACACCTATATGCAACAAAGTAAAAAGCATGCATCTCTTAAGTACCTGTGAAGAGATAACAAGCAGTGTGCTTTTGTTTTCTCGCTGGTGCATTTGCATTTGTGAAGTTACAGGAGGCCTCCGGGTCCTATACTCGATCAAATGGAGGCCTGATGGCCCCTTAACTTCTGTCTTTATCATTGCCCAGCTGGAGATAGGTAAATAAAGCCCCCTCACTGCCTACATGTTGCTGCTGGGAATCAAAAGCAGACAACCTGCAGGAGCTGATGAACGTGTACCGGTGTTTCAAAATTACACTGGGACAAGTTCAACATATTTCTGTGGAGCCATACTTCTTAGCAGGGGGGATGGCGTCAACCCTGTAAAAAGAGTGGGTGGATGCTGTGTACCCGCGTGTACCCCCGACGCGTGCCCTGTCCACCAACCAAACCCAGGTGTCCCGAGCCATTCTCTACCTTCCTTTCAGCGAGAAACGAAGAACGGTACACGCTTAGGTAAGGTGGTAGAGCAGAGGAAGTTGCACACGGTTAAAGCGTGGCGGGCTAGACAGCGGCGCAAAATATGTGTTTGAGCCAGTCAATGACCCACAGTAAAATGTCCCAGGACACATAAACAATGTTGTAAAAGGGTGTAGGATAAGTTAGAAATGGGGATGGGGCCAAGGTGGAATAGAAGACAGCGCAATTTTAGAACATTGACTTGAGCGCCGAATGTGTGGACTACAGAAGACGGAGATCCGAGACCAAGATGTGAAACACGTACAAAATAAAACAAGGCATTCACGTGCGCAGTTGCTGCTCTTATTTCAGGCATGCAGGTGGCCGTGCTGAGTGCAGGCAAAGAAAAGATATAAATAAATCAGGCGTGAGGGAGGAGAGAGGAGAGGCCATCATACGCTGTACAGTGTGATGGCTAAACAAAGCAATCTCTTAGTGAAACCGCCAGCGAGGGAGCTAAGCCCATAAAGGAGGGACATTTAAGTAAATGCACCAATAACAAGCCAGCATTTGTGAATGATCTAGATAACAGCCGATGGAAATTGGTGGATGTGCCAAACCCCACAGTATAGATATAACAGGTTGATTGTAGCTCGGCCTAAAAAAGGCTAGTGCCTCAGTCCCAACTACCCATATTTTAACCTAATGATCCAGGGCAAATTGTCTTGACTCCTTCATTAGTAGTGCCTGGATGCAATTCATTTTGCAGTGTTTGCCATATAAGAAAATTCATTAAGAGCGCACGGTTTATAAGGCACGCAGCAGCCATAAAACACAAGAGCGTCTGCAAGTGGTAGGCGAGTAGGATGCCTTAGTATTTGCATTGGAATTGCCCTGCTACATTAATGGCTTTCTTTTAACAGCTCTGGTGTATTTATTAGACTGTATATGAGAGTAACACAGAGATAAATGTGTTTACTTTTACCAGTTGCATGGATACTTAACAGAACTGGAGGCATTTCTTTCGAAGACAAACATAAACGTTGTTAGAACATTGGAATGTGGAGCACTCCATTGAAGACAATGGAGTGCTCTGTGCTTCTTCGGGCCGGTAAAGGCCCGCAGAGCAACATTCCAATGGTGCTTTTGTTCACAGCTATTGCTGTGAACAAAGGCCTCTCGGAACTTGAGGGGATTTAAAACCTCTCGAACTCCAAGAGACCTTTGGTTAATTTGTTGGAACATTCTGCGCTCTAGTGGCAGAATGTTCTAATCGCCTTATAGCCCTTCGTAGCTGGGCTATACCGGCTATTAAAGTCCTGCTCCCTTGTTAAAGTCCCTCGCCTCGGGCCTTTAACGCTGGAGCGGGCCTTTAATAGCCGGTATAGCCCTCTACGGCAGGCTATAAGGCTATATTGTAGATCTATTTTTCATGAACAATGATTGTCGCGAAGCATTTTTTCTTTGATTGTGAGAGGCTACGGCTGCTGTAAATCTATGTGTTGTAAGATGAAATAAAGTAATGGAGGTTGTATATTGAACACCGTCTCGGGTCATATTTAGTGTTTCTAATAATCACAATTATATATGTGCATCCCAGTGATTATGCTAGAGTTTTGCACATTCTAATGATGTTTGCCAATCCAATAATCAATCAATCAATCAAAAATACTGTGTTCGGTTTCCCTAAAACCTATAAAAGACATGCAAGATATGTTGCAATTTCATCCGACCTGCTGCATGGCTCACTTTGCAAAAGTTTGGAAGGCCATGCACCCATTCACAGATAGTCCCACAAACATAATCACAAATCCAAACTAGGGATAATTTTGGGGACACTGGTCAGTCGAGGACAGGGTACGGAAATCTAATATTGTCCCTGAAAATTGAGGACGAATTATAAACTATGGTATAACAATTATTGATGAATAAAATGATATGAGTGGGTAAAGGCTTAACACTTTGTACCCAAGTTACCACACCACGTAGACTAGATAATCACACAGGAATCATAAGGGGGCGAGGTTGTTAAGCAGTGACATGTTGTCTGCTCCACAGATCATCACAACCTACCCACTATACTTGACTTTGATGGTCAAAGGTACTATATGTTATGAACTGTGGCAGCATGATCACATTCCATCAAAAGGCTAAAACCAAGACCCTGGGCTATTTCCTCTTCTTCCTCTTAAGAGGCAAAGGCAGGGATGAGATGGCTTCCTCAAACATTTAGCCCCTCTAAGAGGCCTCATACCCACCCAGAGAGCCACGTAAAGAGAAGGCAGACTGGGAAAGGATCTGGCATAGAAAGTACAGTGAAATGATGCAAATCAATAAGGAAAATAGAATGTATATACTGTCACTGGTCCATTTTTCACTTGAAGGATGGGCAACCTTTTTTATATGGTCTTGCAAGAGTTTTTATCACACATTCCTGTTTATTTAAAGATTAGACTGAAAATACAATACAGTTAAGACCCTGAGTAAGCTTACAGCTCTCTAGCAATCGGTACATTGTCAGAAGACTCTACTCTAGAGTAATACTAAAGAGCTAGGGCCAGATTTACTAAAATTTGATGTAAATCAACGCAGCAAGACAACTTTCTGCGCTGTGTCAAATAGAGAGAGCAGGAATGCGTCATATTTACCAGGATATGGCACATTTCTGCTCTCTTTGTGCTGGCGCACTGTGTGCAGCCTAGCGCCAATGTGGACACCCTTGCGCCATGGTGTAAGTGAGGCTGTGTTACAGGCAGGATTGTTTTTGTGCAGTAAGGGACACATCCCTGCAGAAAAACAATCCTCCGAGGCATTTTTCGCGTTCGGTCTCGCCGAGCCAGCGCATGCGCTGATCTGGCGAGATATTTAGTGAGTGGGCTTTAAAAATCCGACCACAAGCTTTTGCCTGTGGCCTAAAACTTGCGGTTACGCGCGCTGGCACACGCACAGCCGCCATCTGCCTTTACTATCTCTTCCTCATTAAGCGTCATGCGCCATCTGGCTTTCATCGTCATGGCTCATTAGCGAGCGATCACTTTCACGGCCACGTGGCTCTCTCACTGTCTGTGTTATTGAGGATTTACCCGAGGCTTGCAGTGCTTTATTCTACGACACACCCAAGTACTTGACCAGCTTTTCTGCTTACTGTGACAATCTTTTCATTGCCTTGTGCAGCGCTATTGTTCTCTGTGCTGATGCTGTTCTGTGTGCCCTTGTTCCCTAGTTTGAACAACTCAAGTAATATGCTTGCACTGCACAGTGTTGCTTTGTTACCACTTCTTCACTCGATTTGCCCTTTGCCGCCAAGTTTTTATATGCCCTCTATGCCTGCTTTCTTGCCTGTCGAAGCCCCACTCGTTCGCCATGGCTGTCCCTGTGCTTTTTTCTCCTCTGTTTGCCTGTACTTCCTCTGCTCACCATAGAGCTTATTTCAGTGCGTTTCTTTGTGTTAGTTTTGACTCAGTATATCCAGAAGCTTGAATTACATTGGTCACTCCTATGTTGTAATGATGGGTATATCTGTGTCATCCCCGCCCATATTAAGCCCGGCACCCCTGGCCTGCCGCCTCCGGCCCCGCTCCTGCCCAGCCCTGGCCACCTCTCCCCGCTCTCAGCATGGATGGCGAGGGCCTCACATCCCGGGCAGGTGAGGCCCTACGCCTCCCGGTGCCTCCAGCAGCCGCGTCCACCAGTGCTGCTGCCAGCAGAAGCACCTTACACCGCCCCGTCGCAGCAGCGCCTTCCAGCAGCCGCGCACTGCAGGCAGCAGCCTCTTCCAGCCGTGCCCCCAGCTCCCGTCCAGCAGCCCCTTCCACCCTGGGATGCGACAGCTCCTGAGCAGCAATCCAAGGAACCATCTCTGTGCAGCAAGAGATAGCACTGGGGCGTGCGCGCTCCCCTTCACCCTCTCTGTTTCTCGCTCTATATATTTCTCTCTCTATTCCCCGTCGCTGCCCTCCCTTCCTCTATCTTTCGTTCATCCACCCTCGTTCTGTTTCTCGCTCCTTACTTTTGTTGTTTTTCTTTTGTTATTCATTTAATTTTCTATATCCCTATCTCTTTCTTCACTCGGCTTCTTTTTATTTTTCTCAATTTATATTTGACAAAAAAAAATCTGGTTCTATTTCATCAGCTCTGTCTATTTCTAACTCTCTCCCTTTCTATATTCTTCTAAACCAAAAAACAGACTCACCGTCTTTCTCTTTCCATTATTCATCTCCAATCAGTCTTTCCTTTTTTATTCTTCAGTCTGTCTCTTTTCCTTGCTCCCTTTTTTGACCCCTATGTTTTTTGTACTACCTCTCAGTATGCATCTTTTTGTATTTCTTTCATTTCTTCATTTTTCTTGTTCTATATTCTCCCACCTTGTTATTCCACATTTCAGATTGGTGCAGAGCAGCACTTATAAGTAAGGTATCCTAAAACTGTAAAGTAGCAAATACCATCAGGTTCCCAGCACATTGCTACCAATTGTATCAAGTTGCATGTTGATGCTAGTTCATGTGTTGTGCCTCCAACATGGCTGACTCGGACTTTCATTCTTCTAGCCCCATATATGTCTGTTGGCACGTTTTTATTTGAACTACTAACAGCCAATATTTATCAGTGAACACTACGGAAGTACAATTTATTACTGTTCAATGAAAGTGGTTAATCAGGGCATTCACCCTAATATCATCACACTTGCTTAGTAATATCCGAAAAGTGTGATATATGTCAGGTGGGATATTTTGGTAGGCGAGTAGTATGTTTTGGGGTCTGGCTCGATAGCAGAACTGTCTGCAGAACATATTGTTGGCATGATTAATATTAATTATGGTAACAATGGGTTTTGCAGACTCGTGTGCCTAGGTCTTGCACACAGGTATGCCTATTGGTACAGATTATTTGATATATGCACAGAGGGGACTTTGACTTCAAACTGTGTAAACTGTGCACAAAAGTACACTCGCAGGTCCTTTGTTCATAATAACCCACACACAGGATGCATTTTGCATGCTGTATCATTGGGCCCTTGTTTACATAACAATACAGACAAGGTACATTTAACTCACCAGTATATCACAAGCACCTTTGTACGAAATATACCACAATCCAGGGGCATTGTGCACACTAGTGCATCGCAATACCCTTATTTTATACCCCAATTTGGGTGAATTGTGTTTACTGGTACATCACAATGCATTTTGTTTATATTATGACACAACCAGGCTACATTGTGCACACTAGAACACCACAATGTACTTTTTTTACACCAGCCACTGTCAATGGCACAAGGTCTCACTCTCTCTAAATCTCTCTCTCTCCTCTCTCTCTCTCTCTCTCTCTCTCTCTCCTCTCTCTCTCCCTCTCTCTCTAAATCTCTCTCTCTCTCTGTCTCTCTCTCTGTTTCTCTCTCTCTCTCTCTCTTTAAATCTTTTTTTTCTCTCTCTCTCTATAAATCTCTTTTTCTCTCTCTCTCTATAAATCTCTCTCTAATTCTATCTCTCGCTACATCTCTCTCTCTCTCTAAATCTCTCCCGCTCTACATCTCGCTCTAAATCGCTCTCTCTCTCTAAATATCTCTCTCTAAATCTTTCTCTCTCTCTCTCTCTCTCTCTCTCTCTCTCGATCTCTCTCTCTAAATCTCTCTCTCTCTCTCTAAATCTCTCTCTCTCTCTAAATCAATCTCTCTCTCTAAATCTCTCTCTAAACCTCTCTCTCTCTAAATCTCTCTCTCTCGCTCTAAATCTCTCTCTCTCGCTCTAAATCTCTCTCTCTCACTCTGGTCGGTTGACATGCTAGTTGTCTACGTGGGAGTAGGACGTAGCTGATACTCAACAGTTACTGTGTAAACAAGCTTTGGCATATCCAATAGGTCTCGCTTTTGGGACCTTATAAGTGTTGAGCCATGCAACAGTTGATGTTGTTGCACCAAGGATATTGTGATGCCTAACTAAATACTTATAAGGTCCCAAAAGCGAGACCTATTGGCTATGCCAATGCTTGTTCTACATGTGCAGTAGAATGCACCTTATGTAGAAAAAGGAAATAAGGATGAGAAATAAACATATCCTTGTTACACCTCCGGTGGGATGGCATTGCATTCTGAAGCATTCCCAGGATTTCTTCCCTTCGTAAATCTGGAAATAAGCAGAATCCATGGGTGGATGCAAGGGACCGCCCGCATTCCACCCATGGAACACCTTCCAAATGCAGAGTAATGCCAGGCAGCCATTTGCGGTGCTTTGCGTTACTCTGGATTTATACAAGGTAGCTTTGTGTGGCTTAGTAAATACGATGTAAGCCCTTGAATGACGCAATCGCAACGCAAGGGTTTAGTTTATCTGGGCCCTAGGTTTTAGAAAGTATATATTATTGCACCAAAGCCATACAAATGTACTGTAGTTTTAGTGATGATTTAAACCTCACGATTCTGTCTAATTCTTCTGCTTTTCCCAGATCGAGGAAGTTGTGACCAGAAAGCAGTATTAAAAACTATCGTCATGTGCTCACACCCTTATTGCGATGCACGGGGCTTCATTGAGAAGGAAGAGCCTTCTCTCCTATGGAATGATACAGCTCATGCTTTCATAGGCTTATCAGTCTGCCAGAATTGATAACCCTGTTCGTACTCATCTTTATCCCTTACTGTGTCATTTATAGAATTTCAAGAGTCAATCAGTTTTCCCCATTTGGGGTTGGAGGATTTGTTATTGCTAAAAATCAATTAATATAAATTTGCATTCCATGTCACCAAAGTTCTAGTGACAATAGGTGAACTTCTCCATGTTGAGGATGTGTTTTAGATGGGTATTGTCTATCATTAATTAGAAGGTAGCTTTCTGTCCTGGATGATGCATTTATTGGGAGATGAACACAAACTATGGAATTCTACAGTTTCAGGTTCTGAGGGTTAGAAAAGCATTATGGGACCCCAAGAAAAAGGAATTTTTTCTGGAAAAATTATAACCAATGGACATGGCGCTGAATGTCACACTTGAATCCACAATAAATATCTGGCCCAAGAAAGCATGTAAAGTAATTCATACTGAAAACAAGAATATCAAAAGCCTGGATAGCCACTTTCACCATGAAAAAGTCTACCCGATGAAGAAGGATTTAAATTGTAGCCAAGTGGTCTGTGGAGTAAATTTTCTTCCCTACATTACAAGGGAGTAGTGTTCAAATAACCCTAAATACCACTGATTTTACACCTAAAATTTTGCTGAAGCCAACAGTGGTTCCATTCACCTGTGAGTCAAGAGGTTCGTGTTAGTCTATCTTTAGAACTGAAACCAATGGTTACAAAATGATCACACAATTCAAGGTCAATATTATTAGTCAGCATTGTTCTACTTTTGGAGCTCTTACCACACAAATATATACTTTTGTTTAGAGCTACCTGTTCATATATTCAGTGAAATGGATATGATGCTTTGAAGGTCATTGGTATTTCTGGATGAAGTATGAGGGATTAGACAGGAGAATCAGTGATATGTGTCTGACACGCATCCTAGAAGTATCTGCATGGATGAAATTAAAATGTGTGTCTAGGGAGACGATATACCCAATTAACAAAAACCATGCACATTCCCGCCCTTCACCTCTAGCTCATATAAAAGTCTAAAGACTGTCGCTCTTAGGGCCATACGTAAACATTGCTAAGGTATGTGTATGGAGAGCTATTATTACTTAGAGAAGGCTGGTCTCAATCCCCATTCTGCTCATCTATGTCATAACCTTGCCCTTGAAATCAAAAATTGATGTTGAATACATAAGAGATCCAAATAGAACCTGTCTCAATAATAACACAATTTGAGAACCATATACAAGTTAATGATATTGCTGAAGAGTCTCCTGAGAAACCAATTTGAACATCAGCCACAATTCTCTGTGAATTCTCTGTGAATCCTCTGAGTTCAGTAGTCTTGAAAGCAAACTATTTCCCAATGATTTTGCTGGTCTTGCCCATTCTTGTTTTTAGTTCCTGGCACAGATAGCTTTAGCTGTCATTGACATGCATATTGTTTCCGAAACTTTTAACACATACCTAACCCCTTAGTTGTTGAGGCTTTTTTCCGTCATAGTGCTGAACCCTTTTATGACTTTTGGGACACTTTACACTTCAACAAAAGTTCTCCATGCTAAATTTGAGTCTTGTTCACCCACATGCTGGGTATTCTCAAGGTACCCAGGGTTTGTGGATTCGACTGGAAGAAACGAAGAAAATAGCTAACATATAGCAACACTTTTTTGTGAAGAAATGGGGGAAAAGGGCTGAGCAATAATTTAATTTTTTTAATTGCATTAACAAAATGTTTGCTGTGCTGAGATCACCATCCTCTCTGCTGTCAGGAACAAGCGGAGTTGTAAAAACAAATGTTTTTTCAACCACAGATTTTGCATTTGATTGTTGCTATTTTTGTCTTTTTTATGTATTTTCAGTTTGTTATGAAAAAGGTGTGAAACCCATGGGCAAACCCCACAAGCTATACATTTCTGAAAACTAGACAAAATTCTGAATTCAGCAAGTGGTCAATTGTGTGGATCACTCCTAGTTTTTTCAAAGAAACTCTGGTCAATATTCACAAAGGTTTAGCATCCGGTTAGCATTACTTTTTTAAAGCAAAACCGACACTAAACCTTTCTGGGGATAAACAAACCAATGCAAATTGGTATTTGCATTGGTTTGTATGGAAAAGTTACGCTAAGCAGTACGAAATGCTAATTTTCATTACTTTGCATCAAGGAGGTGTAACATGGGTGGTGCATGGGCGTTCCCATGCACCCACCCATGCTTTTTGACGCTAAACCGTATATACTAATTATTTCTCCTTGCTTTGCATGAGTGCTGCACTGTACATCACACATACAAAGTAGTGAAAGGTTTTAAACTTGTATAGCCATAGTATTTTATATTCCTGTAAAGAACCTATGGTAGACTCAGGCACGCACCCTAGCACTATGGCGCTAAGGTGTGTGCCCAGCGCACGGCGGCTGAAATCAGCACTGGTGTTATGGAGAGGGGAGGGGAGGAGAGACCATATCTCTGTAGATATGGCGCTCTCTTGCTCCCTCCCTGTCATACAGAGCAGCATTTTTGCCTGCTGCGTTGCATTCCATGATTCTTTTGAGAATCTGGACCACACTGTTGAAAAGGAAAAATAATGAAAATAAGTCAGAAGAAATAGGTGACAACATTTTCATCTGTAATATTTTGCTCAAATGACTGATGTGAAAAAGTAATAGACTGTTACATCTCTGTCAGATCCAGCAGATTGCGGGGTTTGTTGGTTGTTCAAAAACATGCGATACCTAGAGACAACAATTGAGTTGCAACTTTTAATATCTTTTCTTTGTGTACTGACTATATTTCAATTCATAGGGTCTAATCTCATGAATGGAAAATCATTAAGAAAGAAGTCTATGCATTATTTAGATGAGCCCAAGATACTGACTTTGGAAAAGCGTGTACTATAAGGAAGCGTGCCAATAGGACCCGGGATCCCGTCCACGCCTTCGTGGCTCCTAGCTGAGGGATTGGTTGACACGAAGGGCTAGAAGTCTTCCGGGGTGAGACTGATGTCACTTCCTGCCGGGGCCGGTAATGGGGGGAGGAGATTGTGGGGGGGGGCCTATTTAGGGCGCATTGCCCAGGCCCTTGTCCTCTCTTCCTACAGCGCCGGCCCCGTGTGCAGTGGACTTCGTGCATCTCAACGCCGGCGCTGGAGCGGAGGAGTCACAAGACGGGAGAGGAGACAGCAGACGGAGTTTCCCTTTCTCTTCCCTTTCTCTTCCCTTTCTCTTCTTGCAGGGCAAGAAGCATCCGGACACTGGGCGCACCACTGCGGGAATCCACAGGGGAGAGCCAGACCGGGAGCTGCACAGGCTTGAGTGTTACTCGCCCAGTTCGAAGGAGGTGCTCGGTGGAGGCTTCATGCGGGGGCAGGTTGGCCCGGTTTGTCGTTGTGAAGGATCTGGTAAATATACAACTAATGTAATTTTAAATAGGGCGACTAGGGCGGAAATTAGTTGTTTAGCTGAGGTGGCATAGCTCCGGTTCCATAGCTCGTGTTTCATAACTTCGCTTGTGAGGTGAGCTTGATGCACGTGGCATGCACAGTGCAACTATTTTACACGTGTGTAGCTGAGTTTTGGGAAGCTGGCCCTACAGTTCTTAGATTGGGGCAATAGTTCGGTGGTAGGCACTGGTCTCGAGGGTATGATGCACGCGACCTCATGGTGGTGAGCGTAGCGAACAGCACTTTATGCTTAGCTCCGCCAAGGAGAGTTTGTTGTCCGCACAACTTTAGCATAAGCGACACTTGCAGTCCAATTGGCACGTTGATCACTCCAGCTTTGAGAAATGTGCTTTGATGACAGCATCACTTTGTCGAGATCTGTGGTAAATCATCGTGCTGGGCACAAGGATCTGGCCTTACGGCTAGGGTGGTCGCCCGTGAAGTGGAGAAGCCAGGTGCGAGTTTCAGCATGAGGCTCAACAATTTGCAATACGGGGCACATCACTTCATTCGCATTGTATGTGTCCCTATGTAGCGTGAGCGGTGCTCACGCGAAGTGCTCTGATGCCCCTATTGCAATTCGGTGTATGGGTTTGAATAATTGGAAAGAGTTGCTAGTCGGGATGGTCACTGCAATGATATGGTACTCCAGTAAGACATTAAAAGCGCAGGGCATTTGGGGCGGGGTAGCTTGGCTGCACTTCGATACTGTTTTGATGGACCGTTGTGGAGGACCACGTGATTCGGTTCGAGTTTCGTCAGGGACAGTCAACATTTTATGATTCAGCGGCAAATCACTTAGGTTCGCCGGGTATGTGTCCATTTGTTACTTAATTGGCTTACGTAAAGTGCTTCGATACCCCATTGCTAATTGGTTATGTGGTTGTTAATAATTTGACAGTGTTAATAGTACTAAATTCACATGTAAAATTATAGTATAACATAGTGCACTGGTACACGCTTTGAGGGGCTGTGTTGCATTTCTGTGGCCTAGTCTTCGGGGAGGTTGGCGTCACCAGCGGCACGAGGGCCTCCATAACACAAGTGGGAAGGAGTGCAGTAGGGATACATAGTGTTGCAGGGGGAGGTGAGGGTGTGTGAGTAGTAGGGACTTCAGGAATCTTGTGTGGGGGAGAAGCGAGAGACAGTGATGACTAATGGGGTAATCAGGATGATGCACAGTCCCGGGAGTAATTAATGTGTGTGAATATAATAGGTTACACTCCAAAGGTTCCTACAATACAGACATTAATGTGGGCCTGGAATCACACCGCCTGACTGCGAGGGGAAATGATGCATGCGGTGGAACAACCTCTTTTCTCTGGCCACCATGGTGTAGTAAAGGGAATGAGATCTATCTTCAAGAGTACGCTGCTCTGGGAGATATTTGTACCTGCTGAGAGGAAGCGCAGGGGGAAAGAGCGCGATGGGGTCAAGGGGTCATTCCTGACATGCACTAGGTCGTCAGTGGGGCATTGTGGGTAGCAGAGATAGCTTCTTCCTTAAGGCTTTCTGCCCATTCTCCATCTCTGGGTCCCATTCCCATCTGTTGCATTACTCCCTCCAGTGTAGAGCGCTCATGTGCTAGGGGTGCGATGTGGACCTTACGCATGTATGTAGGTGGGCGTGGAACATGATCAGTCCCTGTTCTTTCATGTGTTTCAGAGGCGCCCTTATCACGGGAGCCGCCATGCCTTCTAGTGTTAAAGGCGTAATGACAGTTTGCATACTTGCTTAAAATGGTGCTTCCTTAGCAGCAGGTCAGGTTACAAGACTTCGTATTTTCACCTTCTGAATACCAGGCGGTAGTGTACCCTTTCTTCGGATAGTTAGGGATAGGTGAAGTGTCTTGCTTTGCTGCTCATCTAAGCATCATTTAATTCCTATTATTTAGCCTCATCTCGTCTGTTTTCTCCGTGCCCACCCAGCCTACTCCAGGATGAGATCTTTCATGGGTTCATTGCGCAATGTAATTCACGCGGTGGGCTAGAAATACTCCCTCTAGTGTTACAGTGCACTGAATATACTCTTGGGTAGCCCATCCATCATATTGTTTTAGTCTCTCTTTCAGCTAATGAGAGAGATTTGTGGCTGTTAGCCAGTTACAGGGAACAAGTCGATGGTGCACGCTAGTAGATGGCACCAACCCATTATGTTTCGAAGGGGGAACGTGGGTCACACGTCCAAAGGTAGGGTGCCACTGGATTATGCAGAACGTTCTTGTCTGGGGTAAGTTGCGGACACTTGGACAGTTTCAGCTGCACTGGCAAGTTTTCTGTTCTTGTTCTGAGGGGCAATGTCAGCCGGAGACGAGGCTTAGCTGGTTCCAGCTGCACCCATAACATAGGCAGAAATGAAGGGGCCATCAGGACTCCTGTCGGGCAACGGCTCAGATGGCTGGGTTCTCGACATCTCTTAGGGGAAGGGGGTGCCGGCCCTATCACAGTTGGTAGGGGCCTCACTACGAGCGCACTCGGAGGTCATGCAAAAAGTGCATAGGTCGTACAGGCAGGCCCACTTAGGGCGGCTTGCATCTATCGTGATCGCAAAGCAAAGTAGTGTCTTACGCGAGAGCCCAAGGGGCGGTAATCGGTCTTCGCCAAGCTTGGGGGATACAAACTGAGGGCAATTCTTCCTTGGGGATTAAGACCTTAGCAAGATACATATTGGCTAACCTCCACTTAAGGGGCGGTTCTCTGTCGAACTTACCTTATTTTCCGCAGCATGTGCGGTGGCATTGTAGGGGGCTTGCAGATCTATCAGATTGGTAAGGGTATCACAACTCTGTGCACTGGCGAGGTCTGCAGTCCTTGGACATGGGGATATTGGCAGACAGCCTCACTCCCGGGGGGAGGTTCAAACCTGACCCTACCGGAAAGGGGACGGTAGTGGAGCGCGAATCAACATAAAGGGATAGAGTAGGCCGGTTGATGATCTCGGGGGAATACATGTCCATCTGTCCTCAGGTTCAAACTCTTACAAAGTTGTGCATAACATAGTTTGGAATACCTATCGCTGCTGGGGATGGATCTAGACGATTACTCAAAATAGAATGGGGGCTACGACATGTGCAGCGGCCCTGATATTTACCGGACGAGATTAAGGTAATATGTCTTCCAAAGTTGTGTGGGTCACTTGCCCGTGCAATGGACCACTTATGGTTTGCAGCAGTGACGAGGGTTGAAGCTTGTGGGTTTTGAGAGTGTCCCCCTTTCATTGGATTGAGGTTGGGGGCCTTCAGATCGCACACATTTGCCATCTGGTGGAAGACTCCATGTGCCATGGGGGATGGAAGTAGGGTCCGGGAATACGGTCAGGTGCCCCCCCCCCCCTTTCAATGTTATGGCCAAGTGCCTTTAATGCCGGAATGGAGTCGTATGGGTCATTCCAATGGTGTACACATGTCTACCTGGGGCTCAGGCTTGTGGATTCGTGGCATCGGAGAGCTTGATATGGCTAGGGGCCTGGGGATCGATGGAACTTGGTGGTCAGAAGTTGTCTGGTGGTGGGGAGGGCGAAGGACCGGTTGGCCCTGGTCACCCTTGTGGCAGTAAGGAGGCCACATAAATTGCCTTACATTGTTAATGGGAGTCCTCCTGCATAATCCCAAGGCCAGCACTGAGGGGCAGATACGGTAAGCTCACCCTAGAGAGAATGGAGACACCGGCTGGGGGCAAGGGCACCAGCTTACAAACTAGGGCATGGGGCACCAGCCCCTGGTTATAACCTACGAGCCCCGGTAGGCAACCTGGTTGTGGAGGGTGGGCCACTAGGGCGGCGGACAAGGACCAGATGGCAGGGGCTCACCTCTCAAGGATGCAGGTGGGCTGCACCTTGCTTGGTTCTCAGTTGGGGGCGCGAGCCAGAAGGCCCCTTAGTGCAGTCTTTGTCGATAAATTAAGTTCTGTCATTTCTGCTGATAGATTATGTCATGATCAACATAAATGTAAATATCGTGCAGTGATCGAATTTGATAAATATATGTCGTATGAAATTTGAATCTAATTGCTTATATATTGTCATGTTTATATGTGATGGTTTATATTAAACATGGCCTCTTTTACCCACAGCTCTGGTCAAGTCTTAATTTGTGGGTTCTGATAGGGGCGGGGCCGGAAACAACCTGGGGGGTCCGGGTCCTATGGAAAAGCGCTTACTATAAGGAAGCGCGCCATTAGAACCCGGGATCCCGGCCACGCCCTTATGGCTCCTGGCTAAGGGATTGGTCGACGCGAACAGCTAGAAGTACTTCTGGGGTGAGACTGACGTCACTTCCTGCTGGGGCCAGTAATGGGGGGGGAGGACAAGGTGGGAGGGCCTATTTAGGGAACATTGCCAGGCCCTCGTCCTCTCTTCCTACAGCGCCCTACAGATACGGTAAGCTCACCCTAGAGAGAATGGAGACACCGGCTGGGGGCAAGGGCGCCAGCTTACAAACTAGGGCATGGGGCATCAGCCCCTGGTTATACCCTACGAGCCCCGGTGGGCAGCCTGGAGGTGGAGGGGTGGGCCACTAGGGTGGTGGACAAGAACCATATGGCAGGGGCTAACCTCTCAACGACGTAGGTGGGTTGCACCTTGCGTAGTTCTCAGTTGGGGGCGCGAGCCAGAAGGCCTGGTGCTGGAGCGATAGAGAACATTCTTTGTTGATAAATTAAGTTCTGTCATTTCTGCTGATAGATTATGATGTCATGATCAACATCAATGTAAATATCATGCAGTGATCTAATTTGATAAATCTATGTTGTATGAAATTTGAATCTAATTGCTTATATATTGTCATGTTTATATGTGATGGCTTATAAAATATACATGGCCTCTTTTACCCACAGCTCTGGTCTTCAAGTCTTGATTTGTGGGTTCTGATGGGGCGGGGCTGGGAACAACCTGGGGGGTCCGGGTCCTATAGGAATGGTTATTTGTACAACTTAGGGTTATCTGTAGGGCTAAACCCATCAATGACTTACCAGGCATTTACTTTTATAAGCCAGACATATTGGCAATGACAATGCTGCGTATTTACTTAGTTGGGACTGGGATAAGCACCTTTAAAAAAAATACTAAAACATGATTAGCCATCAAATCATAATTAGCCACCAAAGCGTGAAAAATTGACAACTAATGAGAAATTAAGCAGGACTTACAAAGTGTAAATAAGGAGTGATTCGTAAGGGAGGGAGGGGCCGCTGCAGTTTGAAGTGAAAATATCTCGGAAGTCCTACAAAGCAGATGTGATTTCGTTGCGGTTCTCCTTGAACTTCGCAGCCGTTCTGAACGCCTCGCTGCCAGGGTGAACTGCTGCTGCGCCACTCTTCCTGGGAAGCAGAAACCTACTGGTGTGTCTCTTTACATCCCAGCAGGTGCACTCAGGAAATGCAGTGAGGTGGAAAGAGACCCATGAGGAGTCCGGCTCGTGGGGTGCGTCCCTCCATCTTGGAAACATCACTGCATGAGAGAGCGTTACAATTAAGCAGTGAAATAATTGCCCGGCTGCAGCTCTGTTCATGTTTGCAGTGAGTGGTAGGATCCCCGTGCTGGCCAGATGCTCTTTTGTTGGATGATTGTGTTTCACTGACACGTTTAAAGTGGGTGCCACAGACCAAGGGTCAGAAAGTTAGTCATTCCCCTAGTTTTAAGACGCTAGCACAAGGTACTGTCACACTTAGGCTAGGTGCCTTAAATGAAGGGCCTTCCTGCGTCAGCCAAAAGGATTCCTTTTATAGAAAGGTTTATCCAAACTCAATTACAATTTAATGTATTGAACAAGGGCACCCAGGAGATGCAAAATACGTTTTCAACATGGCACCGGAGACACAAGTTAACGTCTTGCAATTAGTAAGCAGTAGCATAGTAAATACATTAGTAATTTCAAAATGGTAAATGTATTCGTTTTGGAACAGCGTGTTTAAACGGTAAACAATGTTTACCACGAAACTTTTTTCCCGCAGGTAATTACAACGCGGTCGTTACAACGACCACGTTGTAATTCCGCATACCATTACTCCGCAAGTCGGAACAACGATTTACGGAGGGGGGGGGATAAGGTGTTGGATTTAAAATCCAACACCTTCCCTACTGTCCGCATCCAGCGCCCCCCCTCCGCAAGTCGTTGTTACGACTTGCAGGGTAATGGTATGCGGATTTACAACATGGTCGTTGTAACGACCGCGATGTAATTCCCTGCGGTGAAAACAACTGCGTGATAACAACGTATATTCTGTTTAAACATTGCCACTAAGAGCAGGCAAATGTTTAATTGTGGCTTCGGCATGCTTTTTATGCGTTTTGGGACATTCCAGGAAACGTGCACGTACATGCGGGTGTAGATTCACAACTTTTCGCAATTCACATCCATTAGGACGCACTGAAAGCTGCAACACTTGCAGTTTTATAGACAAATGGGAATATTATGTGACATCTCCCCTGGGTCTGGGGCCAGATGTACATAGACTTCCTTATGTTTGTGATATCCTAATAGCCAATTTTAGCAATTCTCAATTAGGAAATCACAAACAGTTATGTACAACAGTGTGTGTTACACTGCGATTCCCAATGAGCCGCAAGGGTCCTGCCTCATTAATATTCATGAGGCAGGTCACAATTTGCGACCCATTGGGATTGGCTAGCACTCACAGGGATGGTAGCATGCTGGGGTCAGGAGACCACCATGTCTGTGACTGCTTTTTAAATGAAGCATTTTTTTTAATGCAGCCTGTTTTCCTTAAAAGAAAACAGGATGCATTTGAAAAATAAAACTGAGAAGTTTCCTTTTAATTTTTTAAGAGCTGGCAGTGGTGAACCACTGGCTGCTCTTAAAAAATGTTGGCTCCCACATTCACAAAAGGGAAGGGGTCCCTTTGGGACACCTTCCCGTTTGCGAATGGGTTACCACCAACTTAAAGTTGGTGGCAACTGCGAATGTTTCGCGACCGCATTCCCGGTCGCAAAACATTTCTACATACCAGTGCGACTCGCTGTTAAAAACGGCCTCCCTTACATGACCCTTCCTAATAGCGACTCGCATACCCAATTTGCGATTCGATAATAGCTTCCTGAATTGCAAAATAGGGTTAGTATATGCCAAAAAGCATTTTACTGGTCACAAATGGCCTGATGGGCCTTTAGGGAATGGTTAAAGACTTCTTACATTTGGCTCCTAGAGCTTAATTTCACATAGCATATTATTACGCATGGGACTAAGTAGATCGCAGCGATGGCATATTTGGAAACATTTTTTTCGTATGGAGAAACTCTTCAACACTCACAGCAAATCTGGGAGTGATTCAATCCCCTTTCTACGGTGGAAGGAGAGTTACTCCAGCCCCTGGCAGCAGTAAATGTCTCGCCATTTAAAGCTAGGAAAGTATCAGATCAACGTTTTGGAAGGCCTACAAATGTATGTATGTTCCCAAACTTGCAAGGCTTTCAAAGACTTGTTACGCCCACTTCCCAACACCTGAATGAGATTTACTTCTGCATATTTCTCTGCAGTTGTGGTAAAGCAATCCAAGGTAGTAAAAGCATTTTCAAAATGACTCCTGCCAACTATCCGTTTGAAAACGATTGACCAGGTGTTAATGGAGGTATTTTTGGCAGCAAAAATACAAGTATGGCAACAATTCATTTGTGAATTTGTGTTTTATCCACACTCAGTGTGGGAGGGTATGCTCAGACGTGAGTCCCTTGCTCATTGCGCCATCAGGATTCAGGCAAGCCGGGCTGACGAAGGCTGTGATGCCAGAAACCGGTCCCCGGAAGCTTGTTTCTTTCCCAGTATAAGAATTGGCTTGGTAGTTTGGTTTGCCCTGTTCCCATCATGCACTGGGACAGGTACAGACTAATTTGCATGTAGCCAGGTTCTGAGCTGGGATGGTGCAGTGAGCTAAAAAACGGTGATGGATTAAAACCATGATCTCTTGACTTGGTAAGAGTATTCTGCATCATTCAGAAACTCTGTCCATCACCACCCCCTTTTTCCCAAATCGTTTTTATCCACACTCAGTGTGGGAGGGTATGCTCAGACGTGAGTCCCTTGCTCATTGCGCCATCAGGATTCAGGCAAGCCGGGCTGACGAAGGCTGTGATGCCAGAAACCGGTCCCCGGAAGCTTGTTTCTTTCCCAGTATAAGAATTGGCTTGGTAGTTTGGTTTGCCCTGTTCCCATCATGCACTGGGACAGGTACAGACTAATTTGCATGTAGCCAGGTTCTGAGCTGGGATGGTGCAGTGAGCTAATAAACGGTGATGGATTAAAACCATGATCTCTTGACTTGGTAAGAGTATTCTGCATCATTCAGAAACTCTGTCCATCACCACCCCCTTTTTCCCAAATCGTTTTTATCCACACTCAGTGTGGGAGGGTATGCTCAGACGTGAGTCCCTTGCTCATTGCGCCATCAGGATTCAGGCAAGCCGGGCTGACGAAGGCTGTGATGCCAGAAACCGGTCCCCGGAAGCTTGTTTCTTTCCCAGTATAAGAATTGGCTTGGTAGTTTGGTTTGCCCTGTTCCCATCATGCACTGGGACAGGTACAGACTAATTTGCATGTAGCCAGGTTCTGAGCTGGGATGGTGCAGTGAGCTAAAAAACGGTGATGGATTAAAACCATGATCTCTTGACTTGGTAAGAGTATTCTGCATCATTCAGAAACTCTGTCCATCACCACCCCCTTTTTCCCAAATCGTTTTTATCCACACTCAGTGTGGGAGGGTATGCTCAGACGTGAGTCCCTTGCTCATTGCGCCATCAGGATTCAGGCAAGCCGGGCTGACGAAGGCTGTGATGCCAGAAACCGGTCCCCGGAAGCTTGTTTCTTTCCCAGTATAAGAATTGGCTTGGTAGTTTGGTTTGCCCTGTTCCCATCATGCACTGGGACAGGTACAGACTAATTTGCATGTAGCCAGGTTCTGAGCTGGGATGGTGCAGTGAGCTAAAAAACGGTGATGGATTAAAACCATGATCTCTTGACTTGGTAAGAGTATTCTGCATCATTCAGAAACTCTGTCCATCACCACCCCCTTTTTCCCAAAATGTGTTTCTTGTGTAGCCTGGGTGTTGACGTTAAAGAATAAGCTTAGTAACAGATTATCCGGTTATATTTCAGTAATTATTTTTGTCTTTAAAATACACATTTTTGGTTTATTGTACAATACCTGGCATGTTTAGTATAAGACAAAATGGATCAATTGCACCTTAGCATTACTATCAGGTGTCAATCACCTACTTCATTCTGCTGTTCAGCATTTAATTGATCAACACCTCGAGGGCAATATTTATGACCCACTTTACATCACTCTTGCACCACACAATGTGGTGAAAGAGGAACGGAAACCTTAAGTCAGATTTTTTAAGCCAGGCAAAGCCACTTTGTTTACTATGGAGTAACACAGCGCAAGTTGCTGTGTTAAATTACTCTACCCTTGGTAGGTGTTCCATGGGCATTGCATGGGTGTTCCCACACAACTCCCATGGATTTTGACACATTCCTGGATTTACAAGACCTGTAAACATGGGAATGCACCAAACTCTTACTCCTTCCCAGTAAAGGCGTAACAAGGAGAAATATCTTAATTTCTCCTAGTTTTTTCCCCTTTCTATGTGTGCTGCATTCTGTTGCAAACATAGAAAGAGGAAAAAAAAACCTCTCAGGGTTGTTTTTGTGCAGGAAGGCATCCCTTCCTGTACCAAAACAATCTTGTCTACAACACAGGCATCCTTGATCCATGGTGCAAGCGTGCATGCATTGGTGCTCGGCTGCCAAAACGGCGCCAGCTGTAGCGCAAACAGTTAAAGCCGCAAGCTTCCGTAGTCAATGATTTACCATCTAGCCTATCCCATGTTCAGTCAGATCTGTTAACTATATGGAACCCCATGGATCAACATGTTTTCTTCTACACAGAATGCAATGGTTCCAATCTTTCGCTCAGAACTGAACTATCAGAAAGCTTGTGCAGTCAATCCCCTGTCGATCACATGGCCTCAGAATCTACTCCCTCCCCACCCCAAATTACCATTCTCCTTATGGTGCTTCAGAAGATTCAGGGGAAGAGTGCGTCAGTAATCCTGAAAGCCCCATTCTGGCCAAGACATTCTGGGGCAAATTTATCATAGGGCTGCGCCACACAATGGGGGCAAAAGCAACGCAAACCTTAAATGTGATTCATCAAGCCACACAATGCCACCTTGTGTGGCCCGGAATGTGGCTTGGTAAATCCAGAGTAATGCAGTGCAAATCTCTGCATTGCGTTATTCTGCCCTTTGGAAGACGTTCCATCGGTGTAGCGTGGTTGTTTCCAATCATCCGTCCATGGATTTTGAAGCATTCCCAGATTTACTAATACTGGTAGACCTGGGAATGCGTCGGAATGGTATGCCTTCCAAGGAGAGGCGTAATTAGGAGAAACATTCTTATTTCTCTTTGTTAGTTTCTCTTTCTATGTGTGCTGCATTCACCAACACACATAACAAGAGGACAATGCCTCAGGGGATTTTTTTTTGTGCAGCAATGTATCCCTTCCCGCACAAAAATAATCCTGCTTACAATGCAGGCACCCTTGCACCATGGTTCAAGGGTCCCTCAGTTGGTGCTAGGCAGCACATTGTGCGCCAGTGCTGGGAAATAGAAATGCGCTGTATTATGTCAAATAAAGCGCATTCCTGCTCTTTTCCTGTCATGTAGAGCAGCAAGGTGACTTGCTGCACTGCATGACTTTGTTAAATATGCTCCCTGGTTTTCCCCGTTGATGAATCTATCCAAGGGCAAATTCTTCGAGCTACTTCTAATTCCTTGCCTCTCCAATGTTATCGTTCAACCGACTCCAGACTCTGCACCTAAGAGCTTGGAACTTGAGCGAAAATCTTACAATATCTGGGCTGCTCAAGTCGAGCTGCTACAGATAATCAGTTATCCTGGAAAATGTCAAATTCACCCTCTTATAAAAAAAAACTGGACATCTTTTTCCAATTAGTATTTACTTGAGGTTAGGCCCTCTGACAGGGGATACATTTCAAATCTTGAAGTTTCTCAGGGTAGGTTTCCTACAGAATCTAGCCATTTACCAACCCAATGGGAAGCTATACAATCCCTATAAGGGGTAGGGGTGATTTAACAATCCTTTCTCCTTAAATAACTGGATTGCTATAGATTTTTTCATTTGCGAAGTAACCCTACAAACTGTGAACATGCCTTCAGTTTTAAGGAGCCTACCAGAACACCCTTTTCGGCTTCTACGGTTAAGATGAATTGGGTATCGGCAATAACAACCTTTTTAATGGCAATCGCATCAACTAGATGCTTTGGGGAGTTGGGATTACTTATTACATACCCTTATTTAAACATTCTCCCAGATAAGATACTGTTTTGGCCAGATCCTAAATTAATTCCTAAAATCAACATGAAGCTCCGTTTGTTTGTTACACCTGTCAGCTTTGGAGTGGTCTTCCCCCAAATATTTTTTCTCCACCCCTCCTATTTTTGCTGATCTCGTTTTTGTTGGCCTTCAGAATCCGTGCCCCACTAGCAGTTCGAATTTCAAGAGTCCACTCCGACTCTGTATTAAAGTCAAAAGTGTTCCATTACGGAAGTGCTAACTAGCAAGCAAATTCCTCCAGGAACGACTAGCCCAAAATCAGTCTTACCCGCACCCGCAGGGTTGGAGCGACTAGAGTTCCTGAGTGCACCCACTGCACGGACGCTGGAGCGGTTGGTTTTGGGGAGTTCACTGCATGCAGCCCAGATAGGCTGCACTCAGCAGTCCTCAAGTTTCTAACACGTGGTCATGCAACTGCAGCGACTGAAGGTCCTTCACGGCTCTTCTTGGCAGGATGTCTTTTGTTCATTTCACAATGGATGGGCAGGGGAAGGGAAAGTACTTAGAAGGTCCTGGTGCTGATCCTGTGTCCTGGTGTAGCTCCGTAGGGGTCCCTACAATGGCCTCTTTTCTCTGGCAATGATCCCAATCAGGTCACTCATATTGAGGTCACCGTATCTCTACTGCACATGGGCTTTGAGCCTTTCGGCATAGCAGATTCCTTCACAGCACCCCCTCGGCATACGGGGTTGCCGACTCTCCACTATGCAAAGACTAAAGCCCACTCTGCACAGCAATCTGTCCACGGCAGCCCCTTCTGGCATACAGGGTGAGTGACTCTTCACTGCAAACTGGCAATAACGTGTTTGGTACAACGATGTCCATGGCCCATTTCATGGCCCCATCCTCCAAGATCGGAGGGGCACTGACTTTTTCCATGATGACCCAATCAGTGCAGCAGCCATCTCCTCGCACCTTGAAAAAGGAGTCCACTCAACGGGATTCCTCACTGAATCTTTGCTCCCTCCAATGATCTCCTCTTCCTCACAGATTCTTCGCAAGTAGGCATATGCTCCAGAGCTCTCAGCTGGGAGAATAGCAGGCCTTGGCCCCCCAAGTCCTAGTCACAGGCAGAAGTCTTGCAGTTCTCCTCCTCACACAGCACAACTGGCTGCTTTTCAGTTTTGGGGTCTCAAGCTCCCCCTTTTTATATTCAATTTCCAGACACCAAGTCTGAGTCTTTGAAGTTTATGTTGGAGGTCTGCTTCCTTTTGAAGTGCCCATTCATCTGCCCTCGCTTGCTCCAAAAAGCAGTCTGTCACAGCAAGACTGACTCCAAAGTGGATAGCCCATGCCATGATGGATGTCCGCCACAGTGATCAGTCCATCAAAATGTTAGCCCAGGGCCTCAGCTCTCTACTTTATTATTCTCTAACCTGCTCCATCTCCTTCCTGAGATGTGCCCAGGTTCCTTTCATTGTGACCTCTCCCTGAATCAAAGGACTTCTTCTGAAGTGTACTGGGCAAGCCTTCCACCTCGAGCGTACCCCACCCAGCTTACAGAATGCAACAACACACAAATCTGTTGGGGTGATTCCTCTACCGTAGAGATCAATAAGAGAGCTAGGGAGACGAGGGGTACGTCCGTATCCCCTGTGGTATAAGTCAATTTTATCAAAGTTGGACGAACCCGAAGGTGTTGGTACAATCACTGAGAAGCAGTGATAGGGAACCCACTAGGTTAGTTAAAAGGCCCCTCACACACCAACCTGGTTGGTGTCATGCTTCATCATAGGGGCCCCAACCGGGTGGCCGAGTGCCTCCCGGTTGTGCTGCGACGCCTGGCTACAGCGGAGCTGGTGTGGTGCAGAAGTGTGATGTAGTGAAGGTTAAAAAATATCTCTGAGAGTCCTTGCCGAGGTAAATTTATTATTGGCGGCTCAGGATATATTAAAATTAAACTATGTGGTGCAACTACGAAAGAGATTAGTTTCTAATAGTTGTATGTGTGGTAGGTCTACATGTTTCAGCCCACTTAGGAGTGTCAGGGGCTTTCGTCAGGACCAGTGTGTGAAGTGAGTGGCAAAGTGAGGAATGCCACGTGATTAGTGAAAAAATAAAAAGGTATTAGTTACCTACACACTCGCTAAGGTGTGTGGAAATGGTGTCTGCACACTGGCGGACACCGCAGCGAAAAAACCTGTGGGAGAAAAGAACATAGCACAAAGACAAATAAAGCAGTGGCATTTTGTACTGAGTATCGCCGCAACTATAAAATGCAATCTTTCGTGCTGTGATGTATCCAACACTTGCAGACAGTTGTGCCTGTGGCCACACGCATACTATACTTGTGTGGCATGCTGCTATAGTATCTCACTGATCAATAATAACTGATGGGAGGACGCTGTGTGTCCTGTGAACTCTATCGTTAAAATGGTGAACAGCAAGACCGGCAACAAGACAGGCAGGCAGGCAGGGTAGTGAACTATCTTCATGGGGTGCCTGGTGGAGGCAGTGGGCACCTCGAGGGGTGGTGCTGTGTGGCCACCGAGTGGTCAGACTTATTCGTGAATACCCAGTACACACTCGTTTGGATAGGCTATCCAGGTGACAGTGTGCGATACTTGTGAGGTGCTGGGTACAGGAAGGGGAAGTACCCCTGTGTGACGCGCTGTGGTAACGGGAGGAGGGGATGACAAACAGAAGGAAATGAAGAAGAAATTACACTATGGCTGAGTATTGATCGCTGCTCAGGAAAAGGGAGGAGTGCGCTCCTTAAATCACAAATTCTGTGGGGAGGAAGGAACAAATCAGGCATGATAGTCGGGACATCAATAGCAGATGTGGACCGACAGAGAAACAGCGTGCGTCACCTTACTTGGTCAAGTCGCAGCACCCGTATTCCACCTACTGAGGGCTCCCGGATCCCGGATGGTGGTGTGTCCAAGGCGGAGGGGGAATAAATAGTGGTGGGGGCCATGGATTACGTGCTGGATGAACGGTAGGCGCTGGTGTGGCAAGGAGGTCTGCGCATGTGTCAGGCAGGGCTGTGAGTTGTGCGCGCATGCGTGGGGCGCGGGAAAGCGTAGAGGACGCTACTCCAGCGCACATGCGCAGAGGCGCTCGGGAGCTGCACAGGGGAGCTCGAGCAAGAGTAGCTGAACAGGGGCGGGCATGTGGGCACTGGATGCCAAAGAAAAGGACTAAAGAAAGCCTTACGTGAGGTAGGCGTTAGGTGGACCAAAACATGAAAGAGTACAGATGTCATGCTGGCATCTGGCAAAGACCGGGTGGGCAATCTCACAAAGGAATGAGAGGTAGGGGCTGCTGGGTCTGCCAGGGGAGTGGGAGAACGCAGTGCTGGCATAAGTGGCAACAGGAGGACAAGTCAAGGGAGTTAGGTTCTCCTGAGGCTGTTCCATGGGATATTGTCGTTAAGTCCAGTGGTGTGACTGGACAGACGATATATCCATCTTTGCTCCTGTTCCAAAAGGCGACTCTGGATATTAGGAAGATTGTGGTCCAGGGCCTCTAGAACAACCCATCTCATGTCATTGGTCGTGTGGCCTTTTTCTAAAAAATGGGTAGTCATTTTAGTGGTGTTTTTCTTGCATCGTATTGTACTGCGATGTTCACAGATCCTCATTTTTATTTTGCGGGTGGTCATGCCTATGTAGGTGAGGTTGCAAGGGCAAGTGATCCGGTACACAACATTTTCCGAGTTGCAGTTCGTATGTTTGCGGAGTTCCCAAGTTTTTCCGGGTTCAAGATTCAGTTGTTTGGTCGTCTCAGTAATGTGGCAGACACTGCAATTGCCGCATGGGAAATGCCCTGTGACGTTGGGGAGACCCCATGCGTTGAGGACCGTGTTTGTGGGTTTGGGAAAGCAGATCGGTCTGGTGGATACGATGGTGTCCTTGATGGTGCAAGCTCTTTTGTTGGCTAGGAGGGGGGGTTCCCAGTTGAGTTTTCCTGTATTCAGGATTCTCCAGTTTTTTTTAATGATTTGGGCAACTTTGTTGGTCACTGTGTTGAATGTAGTCACACATGTGAGTGGCGGACTGGTAGGTGCCTTAATGTAGTTTTCCAGTAGGCCCTCGCGATTTTGGTTTCTGGCCCTCTTGTTAGCAGTCTAGGTTATTTTGTGAGGATAACCACGTTGGTGCAGCTTGTGGCAAAGGTCAGTTGCCTGTGCCTTGTAATCCTTGCTGTCACTGCAATTCCTACGGAGGCGAAGAAATTGGCCATATGGAAGGTTCTCACGGAGGGCTCGGGGATGGAAACTGCAAAAGTGTAGTAGGAAATTACGAGCTGTAGGTTTGAAGTGAGTCTTGCTCACAAGACCTCCTGATTCTGCTTTTATGTCCAGGTCTAGGAAGGTGGTCCGATGCCTGTCTGAGCTGTGTGTGAACCTAAGGTTAGGGTCGCACGTGTTGATCCATTCACAAAAAGAAGCCAAAGATACTTCTGATCCCTCCCAGATCAGGAGGATATCATCAATGTATCGCTTGTAGAATTTGATTTGAGGAATGCGTGATGAGTTGTTGTTGAGGAGGTGTTTGGTCTCAAAGTGGAAGACATACAGGCCCGCTACGCTTGGGGCAAAAACGCTGCCCATTGAAGTGCCGTACTTCTGGAGATATAGCTTGCCTTCATATTCAAAGTGGTTCTCTTTGAGCGCTAGTGTTGCGCATTTGAGTACAAAGGAAGGAGGGGTGCGGTATTGCCAGTCGGTGTTGTTGAGAGCCTGTTCTAATACTTTGAGGGTGTCGTCTTGAGGGAGGCTAGTGTACAAGCTCTCTACATCAAGTGACACCAAGAAGGAAGTGTTGGGGTCGTAGCGTATGTCCGCTAGAAGACCTAAAAGGTCTTTAGTATCTTTGAGATATGTGCTGGTAGATTGAACCAATGGTTGCAAGAAATGGTCACAAAAGCGTGAAAGGGGTTCTAATAGAGACCCGATGCCGGAGACAATGGGGCGTCCCGGGAGAGGGGTTTTGTTCTTATGGATCTTAGGAACAGTGTAAAAATATGGTATTCTGCCTTGTGTGGTCGTGAGAAATTTGGCCTCGTTCTTGGATATCTGGCAGAGTGTTCCGCCTCATCCACTAAGGATTGTATGCGAGTCCTCAGGGAGGGGGTGGGGTCATGTGTGAGCAACTCATAATTTTTGGTGTCATTAAGTAGGCGCTCACATTCGCGATGGTAATCCTCTTTATTGAGTATTACCGTGCCTCCCCCTTTGTCCGCTGGTTTGATAATGATCTCTGGATTGTGCTTCAATGATTGTAGGGCCATACGTTCCGCCTTGCTGGTGTTTTGGAACGTGTGGGGTTCTTTGAGGGCTTCAATTTCTTTGAACACTGTCTGCTCGTATACCAAGATCTCGGGTGGTATGGAGCATGGTGGAGGTATGAATGTAGATTTGGCTCTAAGGGTCGTGTCCCCTTGGTCTCCAGAGTCAGTGAGTGCGGGTGCATTCTCAAAGAAAGCCTTAAGTTTAAGTTTGCGAAAGAATTCTGCTAGTTCGCAGTGCAGCTTGAATTTGTCAAGTTTGGTTGTAGGGGCATAGCCAAGTCCTTTTTCTAGGATGGCCACTTCAGTGGGTGTTAAGACATGTTTGGAAAGGTTAGAGACTAGGCTCAGCGTGTGCTCCCCTGGCAGACCCAGCAGCCCCTACCTCTCATTCCTTTGTGAGATTGCCCACCCGGTCTTTGCCAGATGCCAGCACGACATCTGTACTCTTTAATGTTTTGGTCCACCTTACGCCTACCTCACGTAAGGCTTTCTTTAGTCCTTTTCTTTGGCATCCAGTGCCCACATGCCCGCCCCTGTTCAGCTACTCTTGCTCGAGCTCCCCTGTGCAGCTCCCGAGCGCCTCTGCGCATGCGCGCTGGAGTAGCGTCCTCTACGCTTTCCCGCGCCCCACGCATGCGCGCACAACTCACAGCCCTGCCTGACACATGCGCAGACCTCCTTGCCACACCAGTGCCTACCGTTCATCCAGCACGTAATCCATGGCCCCCACCACTATTTATTCCCCCTCCGCCTTGGACACACCACCATCCGGGATCCGGGAGCCCTCAGTAGGTGGAATACGGGTGCTGCGACTTGACCAAGTAAGGTGACGCACGCTGTTTCTCTGTCGGTCCACATCTGCTATTGATGTCCCGACCATCATGCCTGATTTGTTCCTTCCTCCCCACAGAATTTGTGATTTAAGGAGCGCACTCCTCCCTTTTCCTGAGCAGCGATCAATACTCAGCCATAGTGTAATTTCTTCTTCATTTCCTTCTGTTTGTCATCCCCTCCTCCCGTTACCACAGCGCGTCACACAGGGGTACTTCCCCTTCCTGTACCCAGCACCTCACAAGTATCGCACACTGTCACCTGGATAGCCTATCCAAAAGAGTGTGTACTGGGTATTCACGAATAAGTCTGACCACTCGGTGGCCACACAGCACCACCCCTCGAGGTGCCCACTGCCTCCACCAGGCACCCCATGAAGATAGTTCAGTACCCTGCCTGCCTGTCTTGTTGCCGGTCTTGCTGTTCACCATTTTAACGATAGAGTTCACAGGACACACAGCGTCCTCCCATCAGTTATTATTGATCAGTGAGATACTATAGCAGCATGCCACACAAGTATAGTATGCGTGTGGCCACAGGCACAACTGTCTGCAAGTGTTGGATACATCACAGCACGAAAGATTGCATTTTATAGTTGCGGCGATACTCAGTAGAAAATGCCACTGCTTTATTTGTCTTTGTGCTATGTTCTTTTCTCCCACAGGTTTTTTCGCTGCGGTGTCCGCCAGTGTGCAGACACCATTTCCACACACCTTAGCGAGTGTGTAGGTAACTAATACCTTTTTATTTTTTCACTAATCACGTGGCATTCCTCACTTTGCCACTCACTTCACACACTGGTCCTGACGAAAGCCCCTGACACTCCTAAGTGGGCTGAAACATGTAGACCTACCACACATACAACTATTAGAAACTAATCTCTTTCGTAGTTGCACCACATAGTTTAATTTTAATATATCCTGAGCTGCCAATAATAAATTTACCTCGGCAAGGACTCTCAGAGACATTTTTAAACCTTCACTACATCACACTTCTGCACCACACCAGCTCCGCTGTAGCCAGGCGTCGCAGCACAACCGGGAGGCACTCGGCCACCCGGTTGGGGCCCCTATGATGAAGCATGACACCAACCAGGTTGGTGTGTGAGGGGCCTTTTAACTAACCTAGTGGGTTCCCTATCACTGCTTCTCATTGATTCCTCTACCTCCACTCCTCATGTTTCACGTGCAGCTCTGTGTCTCCCAAAATAGAAGCCGGAGTCCTCTATGTATTGTACTCTTTACAGGCGCGTGATTACACACACAGGACATGTATTCAACCTACACGCATTGCACAGTACTATACCCTTCATCTATTGTACTACTCACAGGCCAACATACACCCAACACATGCATAGCATACACACTTCACAGTACTGCTTTATCCCTGTAATGTACCCTTACCAGGCAGTGTTGCAGCTCAAAATATAAAGCTACACATTTAGCCAAAATAAATCTATTCCTAAATCAATACATCCATAAGAGGATGGTTCAGAATGAGAGAGTCCTACCACCAACAAAGGAAATTTTCATCGCTGTCACCGGAATAATGCTGAAGGTGTTCCAATGGACCTGGAGGACTCTGCAATATCTGGCATCCATACGGGTCAACTTGGCTGCTCCAAGGCTCGGCGATATGCCCCCAAAGGTTAAACCTCCGCTTAACGAAGGCGGAGCAGCTGGAGGAACCAAGGGAATACCGTTGACTCGGCGTGTAACTGCAGATTGGAAGAATCTGAACGCTACTCTCTCTGCCGGCTTGGGACGAGGAGGGGCTTGACGACAGGACGCCTACGGGGGAGCAACGTCTCATTGACACGGCAACCAAGCTAAAACAGCAAACGGTGCCTTGGATGTTTGCCGGGCATGGGTCAACAGGCACCCTAAAACAGCAACAAGCGAAGGCAAAACCAACCTAATATAAAAACTGCTAATAATTCTAGGGATGTAGAGACTGTGGAAGAATTTACAATGGGGAAACCTTCCAATACAGGAAAGCCCCCCCCCTCGAGACAGAAACACTTGTAAACTCAGAGCTGAAAGTTCTGAATCTGTCTGATATGAATATTGAGATTACTAAACCAGGCATGGGAACAGAGACGAGAAGGGATGAAAGAAATGGAGTACAAGGAGACACCCCTATGCAAACAGCCCATAAAACCCGTAACCCTCTGGATTTAAATAACAGGGTTCTCACCCAGATGGATGGCAAGAGTATAGGGATTCCAGAGGGAGATACATTTTTTTCCCTGACAGATGAGTCTGAACTCACCAACAAAAACGACCACGAAGGTGCAGATGCTGAGTTCACTGGAGAGGATAGTGGCAGTCCTCCCCTGAGACTCGATACTCAAAGGCGCATACCTGTTCGCACTAATAGGAGAAGCACTAGAGGCATAGACAAAGATTAGGGCTTAAACTCGATAACAGCCAGACAAGTCAACTAAAGTGGGATTACTCTACCACCCTTTTCGGGATGGAAACTTATGACGAGAATGGAATTCAATTTGACTTTCCTAAACTATCCACGGAGTCCAAAAGCAACTCGGAGTCCCCTCCATCTGTGGAATTAATCTATTCAACACTGAAACAAATGCAGACAGAAGCTCACCATGAACACAAGAGGGCCCATTTGGCAACAAAGAAAGTTCAGGGAGCTATACGTAAAGTTAATAAAGCGTGCTCAGAAATCTCTGAACGCAATACAGTGTTAGACGAGCGCATTGTCCAACTTGAGGCCGGGGTTGACAAAACAGGACAGCAAATTGCGTCAAATGAAAGTAAGATGTCTGACGTACTCTGGAAATTGGAGGATTTTGAAAACCGACAGTGGCTAAATAACCTCCGCCTACTTACGATCACAGAGAAGGCAGAAGGGGATGACATCCGTGGCTTTGTCCTGAGACTACTTAAGGGCGCCTTCCCTGAACTGGCTCACTGGAAATGGGAATCGGAGGTGCAGAGGGTGGACCAATTCCCTCTGATGCTGAAAAAGAGAGCAGGGCAAGACAAGAAACCCAGAGCCATTCTTATATTTATGGGAAATTTTCTTTTGCACCAGTCTATATTCGAGAAAGCCAGACCTGACGCAAGAAGGGCAACTCTTCTTCTTTGAAGGAAAGGAGATGGAGACTCCGGCAGCTAATTACACCATTCCAGAAACTGGGCTGCGAGGTCTTTTTAATGAATACCGTCAGACTTAAGGTCATCTGTAAAGGCACAACCAGGGTATTCACGTCAGAGATACAAGCCCAGGAGTATCTGAAGGAACTCTCTTGGAAATAGGAAATCTTTATAAGGACAAATTATGCTTTTGCGGTCGAATCTTTTTTTTCTTTCGTTTTTTAAAAATCTTTTTCTTTTTGTACTTTTTGTCTCTATGGTGGCAGGGAGCGGCTAGGGGCACAGCGAGACACAGGAGGCATCACATGGGCCCATGGACCTTTTTTGCCTTTTTGAGGAGGTAGGAGAGGGTGGGCTCCAAAGGGAGAAAGGGAGGGTTCTTATTTTTATTCTGATAGGCACACGTAACTCGGGATGGTTATCTCACATGATGTTTTGCCAAACGGTGTATGAACACTATTTAATCACTGATGGGGAAACTTAGAATAGCTTCAATTAATATTTGTGGATTGAATAATCCCCAAAAGAGACGGCGAGTCAGCCTGAACATCCAATTCCTTCAGGAAACGCACATTGAAGCTTGCAGGAGGGGGGTTTTGGAGTTGGCAGGCTATCAATTGATCTCCAGCACTATGCAGGATACAAGGACAAGAGGGGTGGCAGTAATAGCACGGAAAGGTTTAGCTAGATTCCCACGATCTTCTGCTGATAAAATGGGAAGGTGGGTAATTACACAGTGCTGTTAAGATAATAATGTTTTCACACTATGTTCGGTCTATGGATCGGTGCTTGATGATCCAGCATTGTACGAGTGGCTGAATGTGGAACTAGTTGGTTGGCCCCTCCCACTTATTTTTGTGGGGATGTTAATATTAATATGAGTTGACAGGCCTCCAATCAACTGGGGGCAGTGTAACAAGGTTGTAAACCTAAGGTTTATAAATCTCTGTTACAGCTAAGATTTTTGCATCGGCTATCGGATGTCTGGGTAAACCAAGAAGCTAATGATCCAGTTTTTACGTATTTCTCTGCACCACATCAAATACATGCTAGGTTGGACTATTTTTTTGTGTCACAGGAGCTGTCACAAAGATGTAAAATAATCAAATACCCCAGAGTCATGTCTGACCATAACCGTTTGGTGTTAGAAATACATATTCAAGTGAAATCCCCATCGGCAAGATGGACATTTAGTAGGGCTTTACTTAGTGAGGAAGGCATGTACAGCACATGGAGAGGTGGATCCCCAGGTTTATTAAAGAACATTTAGGAAGTACTAGCACATGTGTAGTTTGGGATACTTTAAAGGCTGGGGTCAGAGGGGAACATCTTAGTATGGGTGGGAGTCACAAAGGAAAGAGAAGAATTTGCTACAAACATTATTTGATGACCTGGGAAGGTCTGAAGCTGATCTGATAAATGTTCTTTCTGACGGGGGAAATCCCGAGATAGCCCAAACAAAGACCATACTCACCAGTTCAGCTATCACAGAGATATCGATTAAGAAATCGGCCAGCAGGGATATGGCTTGGCAGGGTGTATGAGAGCAATGAAAGGGTGGGTCATATGCTTGCAATCCGCACTAGAGAAAAACTGGTACAAATTCGGATCAATTAAATAAGAGATCCTAGTGCTGGCATGGTTACTGAGCCAGAAGCTATTCTCTCTGCATTCAACATTTTTTATCAGAGATTATATACAGAGGACATCCAGATAGGGGATCGAGAGATCGAGGAATATTTAAGTGGGCACATTCTTGAACAGCTTTCCCCTGAGGAGAAAGAAATTTTAGAAGCACCAATAACAATCGAGGAGATAAAAAAGGCGATTGATTCTCTGCCACTCGGTAAAGCTGTTGGAACGGATTTGATACCAGGGGAATTTTTAAAAAACTTTAGGGCAGAGGTCACGGATATTATGTTAGAGATATTCGGTAGAGCACAATCAGGCGAGGTGGCCCCTGAATCTTGGAAATCAGCTAATATTGTAGTATTTCCAAATAAAGGCAAACCTATAAATGAATTGGGGTCATACCGAGCAATTACGCTGGTCAACAGCGATACAAAGATTTATGCTAAAAATTCTGGCCAATAGGCTAGCTTCAGTTATCAAGAAATTAGTCTCTCCCTATCAACATTGATTCGTCCCGGGCAGGGTAAGGATAGAACATTTCCGTCGGACAATTGCCCTATTTGATTTCACCAAGGTTACGGGAGACCCTATGGCTTTAATACTGTTAGATGCAGAAAAAGCCTTCAATAGGGTCTCCTGGCCCTTCTTGTGGGCAATTATGGAGAGAAAGGGCCTGGGGAAAAGATTTATTGGGGATATTAGCAGTATGTATCGGGAACCTACTGCCAGAATAGTCATGATGGGCTCCACATCTGATGTAATTAAAATTACACGAGGCACGCGACAAGGCTGCCCCTGTTCTCCTCTATTGTTTGCGGTTTACATCAATCCTTTAATCAGGAAAATAGAGGAGAAACAAAACATTCAGGCTATACATACCATAGGAGGAGACACCAAGATTTTAGCCTACGCGGATGACTTGGCAATAGTAACACCTAACCCGTGGGTGGCCCTTATCGAGATAGAAAGGGAAGCAAGTCACTTTGGCAAGATCTCAGGTTATCACCTTAATGAAAGTAAAACGCTAATAGTTAAGAATGGGAAAATAGACCTGGGCGATGCTTGAGTAGTGAAGAATGCTAGATATTTAGGGGTCGAGATCAGCGCTAATATAGATGAAATTGTTAATATTAATTTGGAGCCTTTGATGCAGAAATCGAAGGCAGATTTTAATAGGATGAATAATCTACATCTCACACTGTTGTGTAGAAGCAACGCTATTAAAATGCTATTGCTACCAAAAGTCTTATATTTCTTAAGAGCTATTCCAGTGGAAATAAATAAATCATGGTTCTTAGCGCTGAACCAACTGATCTCTAGGTTCTTGTGGGCTGGGCAACGCCCTCGAAGAGCATAAAAATATATGACTAGAGATCGCGGATGTTGTTCAGTCCTCAATTTTCAAATATACTTTTGGGCAGCAGCGTTACAACAGATGGCTGATTTATTGGGAAGAGACAGAGGCGCAATAAGGGAATTAGCTAATGTTTCCATATACGAGCTAATATTAGGGGCGGAGGCTAAAGGCTGCCTCATGCGACATATTGATTTCACCTATTTTAAGAGAGTTAAATTCAAGATATTATTGGGAGCATTCAGGGTCTGGACTGCAGTCCGAAAAAAGCTAAACATTGGAAGAATTCACAGATAATTAAGGAAAGATTTGGGATAGAGAACAATCACTTCCTTAAATATTTACAATTGAGGGATTTCCTGACTAAAAAGGTAGCTAGCTGTAGTAAAATGCCTTTACTGGACACGGTGTTGGGGGCTTGCCCAACAATATCTACAATATGTAAATTACTCAATAAAGAAATGGGGGACGATTTAACTAGACATAGAAACCGCTGGCAAGATCTGTTACATGCAGGGATAGGGGAATGTGAGGATTCCCTTCTGTTAAGCCAGACAGCATTTATTTTGGCAAATCTCCAAGTACAGTGTTTTAAAACTAGGCTCAATTTACATATCCCACCAGCATAGATTTTTAGATGGGGAGGGCTTCAGGTATACACTGCTCTCGCTGCAGAATTCTACCCGCTGAAAGCGTGCATATGTTTGCCACATGCACTAAACTTGTTCCTTTGGTAATCGAGATTGGTAATTACCTTAGAAATATGCTGGGATTTGTGGTGGATCTTACACTCCAAGTGATAGTTTTGGGGGTAAGCAATCAGGAAATGATCGAACCAAATTGGATTATGTTATACACAGCTACGGCAGTGTTTAGGCTATGTTTGGCTAGTGCTTGGTTAGATCAAGATCCTCCTTCAATACATGGCTAGCTTGGGAAGCTGCTAGGAATATACCAGTGGGAGATAACGGTATACAAACGAAGGGTATATAGAACAAAAAAAGATGGCTTGAAATCTGGGCACCAGTAACTAGATGGATTAACGAGGATGTTGATCTAATGGCATAAGACCAGTTAAGCTACCCGGAAAATATTGTAATCGGTTTGGGAAGCCGTGTGGCAATTTTTTTTTCTTTTTGTCATGTATGCAATATAAAGGTCAAGTGTGCATTAGAGTAATGTATATCTTAACTTCTTTTGGATTAGGGGGAGGGGGAGGGGAGAGCAGGGGGGTGGGATATTTAGCGAGCAGGGGAGGATAAAACTCTAAAATATGACATCATGCGTATTTGTATTGTATAATGTATGTCATGTTTATGTCTGCTTTGTATGATGTTTAAACAAAGATTTAAAATAAAAGTAAGAATAAAAAAAGGAAAGTTCAGGTAACGTCTCTCACTAGACAGCTTCAAATCGTCCAGCAGACAAGTTCATCAGCAAGGAGGAGGGGGGCAGCAAGGGGCATGTAAAGATAGTCCAGCAAGCAGGCTGATGGCAATGAAGTGAAGGAAGCCTCCCTCCTTTTAGGAAAGTCACTTTTTATACTCCAAATCGCCCATTTGTGACATCAGTTGTCACCATACGATGGTCTGATCATCACGTGATCATTCTTCCAATCATCAGGTACAAATTGATACTCCAACATACTTTCCCATGCTGGTCATGAGAAACGGCTGTCACAGGTTAGTTGACAAAGAGCTTATTTACTTTGTAGCTCTTCACAGCTATAGTCCAAAGGTCGGGTTCCCAACAATTCACACACATAGAAATATTGAAAAGTGTCTTATTGTTTAAAGAATGTCGCATAAACAGAACAGATAAAACAACATTTGAGGAAACATAACAAAGGCCCATTACACAGGCTGTGAAGGAATGCAACCTAAGGGGGAAAGGCAATTCAATGCATTTTAAAAGTTAGCATTTCTTATTAAGTAAACTTAACTAAGTTCAAGCATAACTAAATAAATCAAACATATTGTATATGAGCATAATTGTAAGGTTGTCAGTGATTACACAGAAGTGTTAAACTCTAATAATGGTCTACTAACAAAAATT
Organism: Triturus cristatus; assembly: GCF_964204655.1. Lineage (NCBI taxonomy): Eukaryota > Metazoa > Chordata > Amphibia > Caudata > Salamandridae > Triturus > Triturus cristatus. Next base: position 341,823,034 of record NC_140593.1, read on the forward strand.
TCAAAAGTACCTTCATGTAAATTATTTCTAAAAACTATAAAAATAAAATCATTTCCAAGGATAAGGTATTTATAATGTTAGGTACTTATACTGAAAGTGTCAATCATATAGCATATTGCATACATACATTGCACCACCTTCTATACTGTTACGGCGCTCCACAATGAAGTTAATAGCAATGTTAAGTTTTATCATTAATTTTTCATGACAACTTTGTTAAATATACAGTAATCAATTAATACACATGTTAAATCCATTCTTTTATTAGTCCTGCTATTTTTACCTAACCAAGCACTCTTTTCCGGCGCTGGTGCTTCAACATTTCTTAGTTTGTGTTTTTCTAGATGTGTGAAAAATGCACATTTGAATTTTTGTTGTAAAAATCAGTTTGTGTCATGTAAGGAATGATCAGCTTTTGTGCTTCATCGGCATCGAATCCTGTTTCTCATAAAAAAGATGATCAATTAACTGAGAAACTAAATATTTAGACCTTACTTGTTCCCAACGAAAGATAATGGCATGTAAGAGAGTGCTTAAAAGCTTTCATCATTAAGATTACTTTATCTTTTAATGTTAATAGGGTTGGATTGCTGTTTTTACTATTTACTTTTGATCTTTTCATGTTGTGGTCATCATTACTTTATTCTCAGTGATTTAATTATTATACATGACATGTTTATTTTCCTTCTATGAGAGATATATATACACATACATACACACATGCATATATACATACACACACAACTATGGTGACCCTTTTTAGGTCTCGCCTAGGCAGCGCTTGCGCTGTCTCATTGAGACATGCAGCATATACGTGGAAGCTTTCTAGAAGCTCCGCCCACTCTCCGCCCATCTTTTTGATTGGCTTACATCCTAAATGCTGCCTTCGGATTGGTTTTAGGTTTGTTAGTCCCTCCTCCTGATGGCCATGTTGTCATTTGTATCCTTCCCAGGCTGTTGGCCCCCTTTACTATTTTCTGCCCTGTGTCCCCCCTACCGCAGTTCGTCACTTCTCGCCCCCATTACCCCCTCCACTCCCGTTCGTGCCTTCTTAAACGCCCGCACTCCCATTTTTAATGCAATACGTGTCGCCTAAATGCGAGTCGTAGTGCATTGCAAATGCTTGTTTTAAAGTAGTACGTAGGCATTCACAACCACACTCACCTCGCACTCTGTGAGCAGAAGCTCGTCCCGCATTGTGGTTGAGCTGCAGCCCGCCACTTATTTTGTGTTCCTTGAGGTGAGAGCCCACCCCGCAGTTGTGCTCAGTTAAAGGTGGGAGCCTACCCCTCACTTCGGAGCCGGAGAAAGCAGCGCAACCCGAAAGTCAGGCGCCCGTGCCTTGGGGCCCGAAAAGGAAGCGTGAAGACCAGAAGTCAGGTGTCTCATACCAGAGTGTGTGCAGGGCTCCCGTGCACCGAGGAGAACACTGCACACCAGCCGGAGGAAGACAGAGCTTCCCCGATTGTTTCGACACCGGAGGGGGGATTGGAGCCTTGCAGGCTTCCAGAAGAAGGACCAGAGCTTCACAGGCTCTGTGCTGCTGATCGCTGCCTGCCCCAGTTACCTCTGCAACACAGCCCGGTGAGTAGGGCCGGTTGGGCGCATTGTTTGTGCCCAGTGGACCAGCAGGTCGCAGCGAGGCTCCCAAGCAGGAGGTGGGGAAAGCAGCTGTGGCAGCACGGAGTCTCTGGATCTGTTTGGTCAGTTGAGCTTCGTAGCCAAGTTTCCTGTGTGTAAGCCAAATAGGCACAGTCATGCGTGCGCAGCTAGCACAAATGTGTCATACATGCATGCGGGCACTTTTATATAGCGGTTAGTACCCCTGGTGCGGCATTGCATTAGTCCGTTGCACTATCTTGCCACTTCAGAAACAAAGAGCAGAGTAAGATCTGTACGCGTTATGACTCATCTGAAGCTTGTGTTTTTTTGCAGCACAGAAACTGGGAAAAAGGCAGTTTGGTGTTTGAAACAGGCATCTAAACTCAAATATCAAAAGCGGTGGGGGTCCCATAACCAGCACCCACATTTGAAATATTAGTAGACAGCCAGGTCGTGTCTGAGAGGTTTGCTTGCGCATTTTGCTGGGCCTAATCATTCATTGACCTCGAGTTTTTTTAGGCACAGCTGTTGTCCTGTGTAATATGTTTTAGTACATTTGTCGCAGAAGCCCTGAGATATCAGCGAGCTGAGAAGGAAGCGTGGGTACATGTTTGCCAGTCAGATGAATGTTTCCGACATGTTCCTACAGAAAAGTGTCTTCATATAGGGCCGTTCTCCACAGTTAAGTCGCTCAAGAGTGCTGATGGAGCGCAGATTACCAGCTCTGGTCACACACACACCTAATACTCACCTGGGTCCAAAACACGTTCACACAATAAGCTAATAAAATCCCCCTGGCATCAATTTTGTGTATTGCCTATAATTTTGATATTCAGCTTTACCAAGTCTTAGCAACTTGATCACATAATAGTAATTTCCTCTCCTCAATGAATCAGGTTGCTGAGTTAGTTTAAGGTAGAATGATATTAACCTCTTATTTGAATAAACACAGTCTCAAGAAGTTTTAAAAACCTTTATCTAAATTAGTTACTTGTGAGTCAAGATTCAATTACAGTAACCACCTTCACTTCAAGAGGCAAATTAAAATTCAATCATAGCAAAGTTACAAATTGATCAATGAAGACGTTACCTGGATAGAGTGGGAAAGAAGGAGAGCAGGCATAAGAGACAGATTTGCAAGATTATAATTACCTATGAACCCAACTGCTTAAAGATGGGGCCAGATATAATCTCCAGGACAGGATACCGACAGAAGATCAGGCAGATTCAGACCAGGGAAGGTGACCTGTTCTAATGTGCAACACCAGCGTCGCACCGCTCTCTGGTACTACTCTCCTCGGGTGTCCCTCTTCCGCAATCCCTTCTAGATGATTAGATTATCGATCAGTATCTCAAACTCTAGAGCAGAGTTTTTGGCAGCAGCAAGGTCTGAGACAGCGTCTCGGACATAATCTGGAGCAGCATACGCGTTTGGTCAGTGACAAGTCGGAATGACAGATCTGACAAGTCGGACAAGTTCACTAACTAACTTACCTTTTTTATACTATTCTTTATTAATGTACCACCCCCAAAAGTGTCAAAGTTTGTGTTTTCCCTTACTCTAATTGGTCAGGGCAAGTAGGTGAGTTCATCACACCATACTAAAATAATACTTTCTCTTTTGGGTTATTGTTCTATGTTCCCGCCCCTTAATTTACTTTCCCATAGCTTTATCCCCACCCGCATTTCATATTATGCTCAATACAAATGTTTATCAATTCCATTATTTGTTGTATTGCTCTTAGGTCCAAAAGTTCAGTTTCCCGGGCGTCCAAGCTCAAGGTGGCCTTGGCGAGGTTACAAGCGATGCTGTCACAGGGTTTCAGCAGGTTCCTGTGCGCCTGCGTGAAGATCATGTGAGTAAGGACTTCAGTCACCCTCCGAGGCCCAAATGTGAACTAATAATAAAGTCAGAAAAAGACACATTAGAACATGGAAACAAATGATTTCACTGTATACCACTTATTTCTACTCTATCCCCATTTATTTATTTAAATCTTTTGCATTAGCGTTTAATAGAACTTACGAGGTTTAGTTTAAGCAGTAGCATATGTGTTAATGTGTGAGTTTAAAGAAGAGTTAAGAACAATGGTTCAAGGATGGCCCAAAAGGGTCCAATAGAAAAGGTGACCCAGGCAGGGTCACTTGTTTTTTAAGATAAGTGAAATCAATTCCGTAGGGAGCAGGAGACAAAGTACGTAAAGGGTCATGTAGGTCAAAAGATAGCAGGTATTTATTTAAACAAAGTCAATTTTAGAATGCTCACAAAATAAGAAAAGCGTGGTGTGAAATAGTGATAGTAGTTTTAAAAAGACATCGCATTGACAACAATATAGTAGTTGAATTCCATAATTGATCTTTACAAGTTATAAAGAATTCATGTTGTGGGGTGGTCGACGGCGTTTCGAACCCAATTATTGGGGTTCATCTTCAGGACAGTGGTGAGCATGTATTTTGAAGTTAAACTGCCCGTAAAGTTCCTAGAGTCTCCAAAGTGGGAGGCAGCTGTTGGGGCTGGCTGATGAATGCGGCATTCATCAGCCAGCCCCAACAGCTGCAGGACGTCTCTGACTGCTCGGCCTCAGGCTCCCATTCACTGCCCTGTCGCCCCTCTAAAGAAAATTACATTCTCCAGGCGGATCTATGTACTGCCAAGCTGCTTGTTTTCAAATAATTAACCTTTGAAGCCCCTGCCTCCCACTTTGGAGACTCTAGGAACTTTACGGGCAGTTTAACTTCAAAATACATGCTCACCACTGTCCTGAAGATGAACCCCAATAATTGGGTTCGAAACGCCGTCGACCACCCCACAACATGAATTCTTTATAACTTGTAAAGATCAATTATGGAATTCAACTACTATATTGTTGTCAATGCGATGTCTTTTTAAAACTACTATCACTATTTCACACCACGCTTTTCTTATTTTGTGAGCATTCTAAAATTGACTTTGTTTAAATAAATACCTGCTATCTTTTGACCTACATGACCCTTTACGTACTTTGTCTCCTGCTCCCTACGGAATTGATTTCACTTATCTTAAAAAACAAGTGACCCTGCCTGGGTCACCTTTTCTATTGGACCCTTTTGGGCCATCCTTGAACCATTGTTCTTAACTCTTCATTATCACCCCAGGTTCACATATCGGGGTACCCTTGTCTCCTAAAACCTCAATGTGTGAGTTTAAAGCGGCCATATTTAGTGCCATTGCGCAGCTGCAAAAGTTTCCCACCAAAAGCGATAGTGTCATACTACGTAGATGCAGTAGACGCATGCACAATAGAAATCCTGCATTTTGTCGTCCATTTTAGGACATTCAGGTTACGGGTTAGTAAAGCACATAGAAAAGCTTCCCCTAGATAAAATGTTTTACGGATGTAGTGCAGTTTTAGTATTCACGAAACGGGTTGATTAAGTAGTTACATGTTATTTGAGGGAATTGCATCTGAGCAAGTTTCTTTCACAAATCCTTGCTCCATCAATCCCCTCTCTGATGGCATTTATTGCCATCATCAATTTTCTACTGAAACAGATGCCAACTTTAGCACATCTCTATTTCTTTTTCTTCATCCCTTTCATTCTTTTTCCTTTCCTTTCTGCATTGTAATCCTCTCATTCTTTTATGAATGTCTCCTTTTAATTCTTCTAGCAGTATTTCTTCAGGTTTTCTTTTCTTGCTCCTTTCATTCACTTCATATTTCTTTCTTCCTTTACAGCATTTGTGCCAACACATTATTGCTAAGACTAGTAGGGTTATTCCGATTATGGGCAGTATTATTTTACCTAGAATACCTATACCTAAATAAGAAAACCAATTACCTATGCTAGATAAGCTATTTGTCAATTTATTCCATACACTTTCAACTTCCAGTGGTTTTAATTCTTCCTCTGACTTCATAATATTTTTTCCAATTTCAACACTTTTATCTGGAATATATGTACAACAATGTTGCGTTTTCAATAATTTACAGACTCCACCCTCTTTTGCCAATAATATGTCAAGGGCAAGTCGATTTTGCATAACCATCGATCTGACCGCAACTAATTCAGTGATGATAAGCAGAAATCCTCCAGCAGTGTCAGTAGATAACCGATCAACTACTGTAGACAACTGGCAAATTTTTCGTGAATTCAGAGGAACTCCCACTGAAGGTATCAATGCACAAAAATTATGTCACCTACAATTTCTGAAAAACGGGCTCTTTTTACACGCGTTAGTCCTTTGTCCATTTGCGTCTTCGTTGTTTCCAGTAAGTTTCTTTACATGATAAACCTTAGGGAATACTATTCCAAAATAGAAACTCACATACCATAGGTCTGGCAGCCTAAAGTAGGCTTTATTGCCACACACATAATAGAGCCCAGGAAATACTGGATCAGTCCCTCCTTTTAGTCCCCATCCCCTATTATTAGGAAATTATGCTCACATTCACTGGAACCAATAAATACATTGTTATAGTCTGTTTTTAAGACTATTTTTCCCTTTCTTTTCAAAATCTAGAGACATAGCAGCATGAGTTTCGCCACTTGCAAAATCCTCTTCCTCAGCCCATTTAGGTATCTGAGGTTTAGGTTCAGAAGCTCTTCGTTGGAAATCCTGTCTCCTTTGTTCAACTAACTTCAAAAATATTTTCTCTTCTTCACGTAATTTACATGTTAGATTGTGATTATGTGCTTCAGCTATATCTAATGTTTTCATGGTCAAGAAATATTCACCTATAAATTCAGAATCTCTCGTACTAAGAACAGGGTCCATGCTCTTTCGCATAGGAACCTCGGAAAAATCATTAGAGTAATAATATTGCAACTTTTCTGTTCTATAACCTAAGCTTGCTAAAACACTACAGGAGATACCATAGTTAACGGTAAATGATGATAGGTCACTCCTTCTGCTACAGATGCAGGTAATTTTATGCAAAGCAAAACCAAAGGAAATGATGGACGGAGTGTTGAACATTGCAAGCACTCACCCCCAGTCAACTGATCTGGGTTTAATCCACCACCTTTCTTTAGCCCACTCTGCCACCCCAGTCCAGACATGGCCATATGCAAATCAGTCTGAGCCTGTGCCTCATGGGAACAGTCCAGTCCGAATCACTAAGGGGCATATTTACAAGGCGGCGATAACAAAGCGGTGATAATTTTATTGCCTAATTAGCAAGGTCACGCTAACGCGTGAAACCTTGCTTTAGCGCACAAAATCTTAACGCCCATCTTTGCATCTCTAATGAGATGCAAAGTGGGCATTCCTGACCTAACATGACAGGAGAAATGACGCTAAGCGACATTTCGCCTATCATCAAGCCCCACGCTATGAAGCTTAGCGGCAAGGAAAGTAGCGCTAACCCCTGTTATCGCTACTTTCCTTACGCCTGCTTCAGGACTGACTTAGCCATGATATCCTATGGAAGGTGGATATCATGGCTAAGTTTGTGAGTCCCTATCAACAAGCTAACGCCACATTTTGTGAGATTATCGCTGGGTTTCCAGCGATAATCTCACGTTAGGCAGTTAGTGCTAGGATTTTCATCGCTTTTGAGATAAGCGTTGCTAATAGCACGCTATCTCAGCGATAAAAATCCACGCTAGCCGGCGATAATTATCCTCACGCTAAGAGCGCTGAGCGATAATTATCGCCGGTTCTTGCTGATATGCCCCTTACTTACATAGTTTCTACATATTGTACTAACAGGTTGGTAAAAACATTTAAATCAGTATCATTTTTATTCACGGTGTGATGTAATCTGACTCATCTGGTGTTTCTAATTCTACTCTATCTCCTTTGATAGTAGCTACCTTTTCATGTATATTAGTGTTATTCTGCACTCTTTTGACCTCTAAATAAGGTATGGCGATTGTTAATGCTAACCACATTATGAGTATTACAAATATGCTACAGGTACACATTCTGCAACATTTCCTTAAACATTTCGGTTTTCCAGCAGCTCTATTGTCAGCCATTTTAAAATGGGATATGAAGATTTCTCTTCTTTATTTGAGTGATTCAACTTCGGGACAGAGTTACAAGGGGGAAACTTGTTTCAGGGTGGTCTCACTTCTTCGTCAATTTGCTCTGCATTAAAATTTTCATTTTCTTCTTCAATTATCTCCAAATTCTTGAAATCTTCGAGAATTATGTATGTCCACTCAGGACCTTTGAATTTATTATTTATAAATTTTGCTCTGGGGCTTCTTCGGTTTGGGTTTCCAGTTGCTTGCCCAGACCGACTGGATACTTCATCTACCTGTTCTGGCTCTTCTGTTATTGGTTTAAGGGGATATTTCAATCTTTTGATGACACCTGGTCTATTATCAACTTTTCTGATTCTTTTAGCTTGCACAGCGCTTTCACTTTCTTTAAGTGCTCTTTTATTCTCGTTAGGTTGTGGCACAACTTGGCTATTTCCGTCTTCAGAATCTTTCTCTACCTGATCTTGTCTAGAGCTTATTGACTCTCTGTCACCTGTCTGGATACGTTCTTCTTTACTAGGCTGACCCTGTTCAGGTTAAATTTTTAATGGTGGTTCTTCCTCTTTCACTTGAACTTCTGTGACCTGTACCTGACCTGGTCCTGCTCAGGTTCTCTAACAATCGTGCTTTCTTTTTCTTGAGCACTTTCTTCTGTACCTGTCTGGTCCTCACTCTTTTCCTGACTAGCTTGTCTGGCTTCTTGTTCTTACAATTATTTCTGGTATATCCACTACAGGTATCCAATCATCCTGACTGGTGCTCGGTTGTTCTTCGTCAGCTACTTCAGGATCTACTACTTGGGATCCTTCAGCTGTGCAACCTTCAGCCCCCTCAACCACCTGAGTCAGTGGAGGTTCCTCCTCGTCAGGTGCTGGTACTCTTTTTGTATGGCTTGCATGTATCCAATTAGGTAAGCCTGCACACTTTACTGCTGTTGTTGTGACCAATATAACCTGATGTGGTTTGTTCCACCTTGGTGCTAGGCACGTTTCTCGAGCATGATTCTTCACTAGAACCCAGTCAACAGGATTCAGATCATGCGCTTGGTTCAACTGCCTGGGAACTGCGTCTTCTCCAACCTGGTGGGATATAGAACGCACTTGGTCAGCCAACTCTTTGCAATATTCCAGTACCAAATCATCAGTTATATTGAACAACTTGTGTCCTGGTATACATGCCTGCATCATTGCTCTTCCCATGATTATTTCATGGGGACTCAATCCGGTATTCTTGTCTGGAATACTAGTCCCATCAGAACAAGAGGAAAAGCATCAGGCCAGTCCAGTGGAGTGGATGCACACACCATCCCCAACCTTGACTTAATTGTGCCATTTGATTGTTCTACCACTCCAGATGCCTCTGGGCGGTATGCACAGTGCAGCTTCTGCTCAATTTTAAATCCTTCACAAATTAATCAAATTATTTCATTATTAAAATGAGACCCTCGGTCTGATTCAATAGTTACTGGAAAACCGAATCGTGGAATGAGTTCTCTTAGTAAGAGTTTGGCCACTGTCAGGCTGTAATGTCTTCTGGTGGGGTATGCCTCCACCCACTTTGAAAATAAACAAACGTTGACAAGTACATATTTTAATCCTCGACAAGCAGGTAACTGAATGAAGTCGATTTGAAGTCTTATAAAGTGACCTTCAGCCTTTCCAATTTTCCCCATATAGACTGTTTTCTTGCCTGGATTCATTTGTTGGCATGTCAAACATCTTTGGCATAGTCTTTCTGCAATATTTCTAAACCTTGGGTTAAACCAAACTTGTCTAAAAAGTCTGATCATTGCATCTCTGCCTATGTGGGTGTCTCCATGATACATTCTAGCCATTGGTGCAAGCATGCAATCTGGCAATACAGGTCTGTCGTCTAAGTAAACCCATACACCATCGTCTGCCCTTTGTGTACAACCAATTTTCACCCATTCATCTTTCTTTTTTGTTTATTCTTCATCTTGTAGTTCTCTTACTTCTCTCCATGGGGCATATCATCAAGCCGGCGCAATAAAATTATCGCCGCATTAGAGTCCGTTTTCGGCCGAAAAGCGGCGATAATTTTATTGCAGTATCAGCAAGGTCACGCTATCGCGTGAATCCTTGCCTTAGCGCCCTTTTTCCCAACGCCCAGCTATGCATCTCTAATGAGATGTAAAGTGGGCTTTCCTTCCCAAATTAACTGGAGAAATGTCGCTAACCGACATTTCTCCAATTAACAAGGGAATCTCTAACATGCTTAGTGATGGGAAAAAAGCACTAACTGCGCTTAACGCAAGTTCCTGTACGCCTGGTTTCAAGCTGACATAGCCATGTAATTCAATGAGAGGTGGATTACATGGCTAAGTCCACCCTGCCCTATCAGCAAGGTATCGCCTGTCACAGTGCGATTATCGATGGATTTCCAGCGATAATCGCACTGTTATGTAGCTAACACATGGATTTCTATCGCTTTGGAGATAAGCGTTGCTGATAGCACGCTATCTCCGCGATAGAATCCAGTGATAGCCGGCGATAATTATCCTAGCACTAAGTGCGCTTAGCGATAATTATCGCCGGTTGTTGTTGATATGCCCCCATGTTTCTAAACCTGACAATAGCATAAGTTGGCAGCTGTTTCCACAATTTTTAATCTTTCTGTTTACTGCCATTTGAAATTTTGCGCTGTGTTGGGCAACTTGGTCAGCATACCGATTTCCTGCAGTCACACGGTCATTTCCTGACTGGTGTGCGGCACACTTAACCACTGCCACTTCTTTTGGCAATTGTATTGCTTCAAGCAATTCTTTGCCAAATTGTTCATTTTTAATGGGAGACCCTGAAGAAGTCAGGAAATCTCGCTGCATCCAAAGCTGGCCAAAGTCGTGCACAACACCGTAATCATACTGACTGTCGGTGTAAATGTTTACTCTCCAATATTTCCCCTTTTTGCAAGCTTTAATTAAAGCAATCAATTTGGCTATTTGTGCAGACCTGATTCCTGGTAAATAGGATGCTTCGACTATTTCAGCCAATGTACACACAGCATAAGCAGCCCTCAATCCTCCCTCTTCATGGCGCATGCATGAACCATCTACAAAGAACTCATGCTCAGCATCTTTTAATGGCTCATCCTGTATGTCCGGACGTGGTTTTGTACTGAGTTCTGTTACATCAAGACTAACCCTGGGCATAGTTTGCAAAGTAGCGCTACGCGATGTGCACTTCGCACTACACGAGCTACGCAAACTGCGTAGTGCACTGTGCAAGATGCTGTTCGCACTGATTGCACAGTGCGGACAAGCATCCGGCACTGTGCAATCAGTGCAAACTGCATCTTGCACAGTGCAAGCGGTCATTTTCTGCCGCTCGAGTAGAAACCTGACCTCCCCGTGTTGAGAAGCTCGCCGGGAGGTTTATTTTCCACGCTCGCAATCGGCAACTTGATGTTGCTGCTCACAAACGAGGAAAAAGTCTCGCCGGGATGTCATTTTGCTTGCTCACGGTCGCCGACTTGACGTTGAGGACCGCGAGCAAGCAAAAATTTACCGCTACGCGTGTTTGCACTGTGTTACGTGCAATTCGCGTAGTGCAAAGTAGCGCAAACTACATGAGCGTAGCGTAGTGCTTTGCCCAGGCTTAATCAAGACAACCATGTTCGGGCTCCTCTTTCACTTCTTCATTGTATGGATCTGGTAACAAAGTACCTGGGTTAAGTACAGTACATTGGACTATGGTCACATCTTCTGCTCCTAATATGACCTCTCATATTTTGTTAATCTGCTTGGGGTAAAATACTGGGTTCGAGTTCTTGTTAAAAGGATAACAACTGCATGTGGAGCATACACCTTTACAGGGTGTCCCATCACAATTGACTCACTTTGCTCCAGATTTACACATGTTGCTGTCACAGCTTTTAGGCATCCTGGCAAACCAGATGCTACAGGATCTAAGGTAGCAGAAAAGTATGCCACTGGGCGTCGCATCAGGCCATGTACCTGAGTTAGGACTGAGAGGGACAGTTATCTCTCTCACAACAAAATAATGCAAAATCTTTTGAGTAATCTGGCATACCTAGGGCAGGTGCTTCACACTAGCAATTTCGTAATCTCTGAAAAGATGCCATGCTCTCATCATCCCATTCTAGCTATTATTTTGCTCGTTTCTTTGTCATCTGTATCAAGAGTTTTGCCAGTAAGGAAAATCCAATAATCCACTGCCTACAATACCCGACTACACCAAGGAACATTCTTATTTCCTTCTGGGTTTGCGGTAATTTCATTTGTTTTATTATTTTTATTCTTTCTGTGGTCACTCTCCTTTCTCCTTGTTCTATCTGGTGTCCCAGATATTTTACTTCTTTCCTGCAAAACTGTAGTTTCTCAGGGGTCACTTTATGTCCACCTTTGCTAAATGGTTTAGTAAGGCTATGGAATCAGCCACACAGTCACTTTTTGTTTTGGAAGCGATTAAAAGATCAGCGATATACTGTACTAAGACAGACTCTTTAGGCAATACTAAGGTCTCAAGAAATTTTTTCAAAATCTGGTTAAAGATTGAAGGACTCTCTGTGTACCCTTGAGGAACACGATTCCAAACATAAACACGATCCTCAAATTTGAAAAAAAATAAAAACTGACTATCTGTATGCAATGGGATGGAGATAAAAGCATGGCATAAATCAATCACGGTAAACTACCTCGCATTCCATGGTATTTGGTACAGAATTACCGCAGGGTTGGGCACTACCGGACAACAGGGCACAACAATTTTATTAATCTATCTTAAATCTTTTTCCATTTGGTTTCTTAATGCCAATCATAGGTCTACTCAATTTCAAAAACTTTATTTCGACAATTAAGTCATAAAAGTATCATACATCAGCCATTTACATCACATATATTAAAACAAAACAAAGTATAGTTGCCAACATGGCTAGTTTGCTTAAACACCATAAGTAGCACTAATCTTCATTTATAATGAACAGTATTACTATCTGTACACTCAAGTGATTAAAAACATTTCATATATAAACAACAATGTTTAGTCCTCCACAGCACTGGTAACCAAGGCTACAAAATATCCTAGGCTGTGGATAAATGAATAAGAAAATAGTTAAGTACATGGCTACATTTAGGTGCCTACTTATTAGGTACATTCATAACGGACTGCCTGGACCGTATTATCCAGGCCCACTTAATATATTTAGCCATTGCAATAGCAATCGTCGGGCTCGAATCAGTGCACAGGATTCTTAGTGCCACCTCGTGCTTTCTGGTACCTATAAGCCGACAGACAGGTAATACCCATTTTTTACGTGGGAGCACATAAAGGGGACAGAAGAACACGAAATGGCTCAAGGACTCAGTCGTGTCCCTACAATTCGGACATTTGTCCGCAGGCCCTTTGGCCCATTTAGAAGTAAACGTACAGATAGGGAGGGTACCTTTCCTAAACTGAAAATAGAGTTTACGATCAGTTGGTGTTTCGATCAGACTCCAAAACAATTCATACCTGGGATAGGCCTTTATTTCTAGAAATCTGGCTGTTAATTGGGATGAGCTCCCCTTGGAGGCTGCTTCCCTGGCGATCAATTCCCAGTATTTAGCTTTCACAATTTCTCTTGAAGGGAATGTCGCATTTTGGGGGTCATCCCATAAGTTACACCACCCTAGTCTATAAAGTAATGATTTAATAGACCCCAGCCAATCAATTTTACAGGAGGTGTCTTTCTCCATTATTTCTTTCAGGCCCAAAGCATAGTGTTTAAGCTCCTCGGTAGACCAAACCCTACGCCAATACAGCAATGGCCGCAAATTAGCAGTGTCTAGTAGGGTTTTCAAGCCAAGGTCCCAGTAAAGAGGTAACAGAGGGGTACTCTAGGGCACACCAACAATTTTCCTTATGAACTCACTTTCCATAGTGTTTAAACGTTTTGGATTATTACCGTACCCCCATAACTCTGATCCATACAAAGATGAACTACGGATCTTCATTGAGTTAATTTCGAGGAGTGGGCCTATTGGTTGTGTTTGCGATGTTTTAAATCTTTTTAAAAGGGCACCTGTCTGTTGTTGAAACTTCAAAGTAGACACGTCTAACTGGCTTTTCCAATGCAAGTTCTTCTGCAGCGTGACTCCTAGATAAGTGAATGCATCGACCTGCTCCAAGGGCGATCCATTCATTGTAATTACACCATTAAAAGGTTTATAAGATCTGCAGGGGTTAGGGCCATTAAGAACCATAAACTTGGTCTTAGAAACATTTATTTCCAAACCACGCAGCAAGCAGAACTCTTCGAAGCGACGGAGGGTGAGCTGCAGGCCACTCGGAGTCTTAGAGATCAACATCGTGTTGTCCGCGAACATGAGAACTGGGATACGAGTGCCGGCCATAGCCGGGGCATCCGAGGGGGCCCGGGAGAGGAACTCGGCCACCCCGTTCACGAAGAGTGAGAACAGGGTCGGTGCCAAGACACAACCCTGCCGAACTTCCCGCTCTACAGGGAAGCACTCCGTTACCTCTCCCTGCCGACCCCACCGGACCCGGGCAAAGTTGTCCTCATGCAAGCGGACGACCAGCGTCGTCAACTCCGGCGCCATCCCCAATCCCTCCAAGACTTGCCAGAGCTTGCTGCGTGGGACCAGATCAAATGCTGCCCGCAGGTCAATGAACACAGCATACAGAACCCCCTTTTCTAGGACCACCGTCCTCCAATAGAGGACAATGAACCTAAAGACCTGATCTATTGTGCTGGTTTTTGGGCGAAACCCCGCCTGTAGGGGACTTAAGATGTTTCTAGCCTCTATCTATGTCTGAATCTTGCCCAAAACCAGCCGGCCCAGGATTTTTTGCATTGCATCGATCAAGCGAATAGGCCTGTAATTACTGGCCAGTGACTTGTCCCCTTTTTTATAGATTGGGACGATTTCAGCACCTTTCCAAGAATGGGGGATTACCATTCCCTGTGCTATGGCATTTGCTAGATGGGTAATATAAAGACGCCATCTTTGCCTATCATGCAGGAATACATCGGCCGGGATGCTATCCATACCCGGTGCGCGTCCCTGAGTAACCGTATCAAGCGCGCTGTCAACCTCCTCGACACTAAACACAGGGCTATTGTAATACATCCTCTCCTGATGGTGAGTGCTGACATCCTCGGCACCTTTTGAATATTGTGGTTTAAAAAAATCGACCCAGGCACTCTGAGGAACATGATTATGTGGACTATCTGTAATTTCACCCTTCTTCCACTTAAAAATATTCCAGAACTTTTTCTGGTTTTTGTCTGTGCATGCTGCTTTTAGGTCCTGCCACTCGCACTCATCCCATTCCTTTTTTGCTTTCCATTGGGCCTTTCTATATATATTGCGAGCTATTTTTATCTTGCTTGAGTCTTTTAGTTTGAGTGCAAGTTCCAAAGCTCTACGAGCTTGCTTACAGGAGGCGTTATACCAATCCTCCTGCTTGCTTCTAGGTGCTTGTTTTGCTGAAAAAGGCCTACTAAAACAGGATTTGAGTTTAGCAAATAGATTTCCATGTATTTCCTCACATTCAATTAGAGGTTGGCGTTTAGTGCCAGCTGCCAGTATTAAAATCAACGCCTCTTCGATGTAGGTCTCGATGCTATGTATAAGATCAGGGTGTTCTACTACTTTATGCCACTTAAGGTGGCGTTCGTCATTTGTTAGAGCGACAGCTGGGCCTACCAATTCAGAGGCTCGGTCCCCACTGTCGCCCGTCCCCCAATTAAAAATAGCCACAATTGGGTTGTGGTCGCTTTCAACCCGTTTCTTCACCTCCATATCCACAAGGGTATGCCACATCCTCAAGTGGACCAGGAGGTAGTCTATATTACTTGCCCTGATACCATTATCAAACGTTTTGTTACATGTCCTATCTGAAATGGTTCTGCCGTTGGCCACCATCAATTGGTTGCCCAGGCAGAACCCTTTTAGGTACAGGGCCGCCTCTGTCCACTTACTAATTGTCTTTATCTCGAGCTGTGGGACACCCCATCTTAGGTCCTCTTCCTCTGTTACAAACAAGTCTTGTGGCCCTAGTGGCTCAAAAGTCGTATTAAAGTCTCCAGCAATCAATGGAAGCACATCGTCAGGGCTGGACTCGACCAAGGTATTTAGTGCTGATACCACCTCAGATTTTTTTCCACCTGGTACGCCCCTAGCGTATACATTATATATGTTGGTTTTAAAGTTTGGGGAGCAAGTCAGCCTAATTCCCAAAATATCGTTACTCTTGATCGGAATGGGCTTGATATTACACTCCAAACTCTGTTTGATCCAAATGACCAAACCTCCAACTGACCGACCCTTAGGCCTTTTTTCCGCTGGAACAAAAAAATTCAAATAACCCAACATAAATACAGGCTCAGATGACCATGTCTCCTGAAAAAGACAGATGTCATACTTGCTAATGAAGTCTGCCCAAGCGGGTAAAAATAGTTTAGATCCTATGCCCGCCACATTCCATGATAAGAACGACACATGTCCTGAAAGGGTAGTTTCCCCTACAGTTCTCCCAAAATTGGGTAAGATAGAAAGAGCTACGTCCGGTGAATGACATAGGGAGCCCTCAGTGTTTAAAGTGTCATTCTGATACACAGCTTGTTGGTCTTGGTCCCTGGCCCCTATGATATTTGTTTGGGGAAGAGGTATATTAACGTCTCTTTCATCATTTGCGCTAAGCTGTCCTCCTTGCCTTGTGCCCTCGTCTATCACTAAGGCTGCATAAGACTTTTCATGGTTATCCACTACAACTGGGGCTACATATGGCATATCATGATTGGGATATCCTCTGCCATCAATCAGTCAGTCACAATCCGCTAACCCAGACAGCACATCAAATCTATTAATTGATCTGATGTCCTCAAAAATACTGTCATTTCTCAAGAGACCTCCATGTGTGATCCCACCTAAGGGCAAAAATACAGGTGCATAGAAGTAGGTCAGTGGCATTGTGCTTATTTGGGATGAAGGATCATTCTGGGGCCAAGAACAGATATATTCTACACATCGCCTGTCTCTGAAATTAATTACAACACAATCTCCCTTTGGCGTTTTGGGCCTCCTGCCCACCCAGTTTACTCTTCTGGCATACAAGATTTCAGCAGACATGTGGGCCGGGAGTGGTCGCTTAACATTTAGCCAATGTGTGCATTTGTTCTTTAGGTCCCAATAAGATTCCCTTGCACCATTCGCTAGAGACGGAACCCCTGTTAAAATCACCACATAAGGGACTGCTTCAGGGGGTAGATGTAGATCAATTAATCCTGGTGGAACCTGAGCTAAGGGTTGAACAGGTGGGCGCTGCTTATCAGTTCTAGCCCTGTCTGACCCAAGACCGTTTATTCCTGCACACGGGGGAAGATCTTCAGCTCTTACCCTATTATTATCAGCTGGGATGGATTGGGGTACCTGGGGAATGGGGAAATTATCTTCTTTCGCCACACCAGTTGTTAAGTTATTAGTAGTTGAGTTGGTCTTAGTACAGTGACCTAGTACATTAGGACGTTCTTTTTGCGGACCCAGTCCCTGTCTACCCCCCCGAGATTGGCCCGAGGCAAGTGATAATTCCATACATACAAGCCTACTTTCAATAGAGCCCAACCTTTCATAAATCGGGTCACATACATTTTTTACAATTCTTTCCAGTTTACTCCAGAATGATGGTATATCGGAGTCTTCTGTAAGTATTGGCCCTAAAGATGATGTTTGATTTGTCCTTGTTTCAGTAATTGTGGCTTTTGGGCATTGGGCTATGTTCTTCCTTGACGCAGGGGTAGGAGCAGGGCCAGACTTAGCTTTAGTAGCGGCAATCTTTTGATTTCCCCTGCGAGTTTTTTTCAAAGTAGGGGCTGGTTGTTGATGGACAGAAGCCGCTTTAACATTACTGGCTGAACGAGTCTTAATATTTGACAGAGACTTAGTCGTTAAGGCCACATTATCAATGCCCGTAATATCGACAATTTCATCCGGTGATCCAGTCAAAAGTGGGGAACATGTCATTGTTTCACCAAGTTGCTCCTCTACCAAAGAAGATATGATGCCCAGAGAATCTGACTTATCAGGCTGGCGACACGGTGGTGATCTTATATTGGCCATATTTCCCAGAGAGGACCTCTTGTCACATAGGATATCTAAAGATAGTCTCTTTTCAGTTAGTTCAATATCTTTAGCAAGCGCTGACTGTACTCGCACCAAAAAGTTATCTAAGGTACCCATTAGAGCGCCCCCAGTTGATTGTGTAATGGGTCCATCCCTTTTGGCCATATTATCCTTGGTTTAGTGCACACTAGCGGCCTCTACCGATATGTAACACACCAAATTACAGTCTAACGACTAGTAGCTATTGCTTACCCTCAACGACCAACAGACAATCTTGATCGGTGTAAGTTAGTGGAGGGTCCCGTTCCGTTCTCGGGCGATCTCGGACGGGCTCAGACGGGCCCGCCCTTGGCCCGGGCTTCGCCCCGGACTACGCCCCGCATGCGTACCGCTAGCGCGTACGCTGGTATCAATTATATAGCGGTGAGAGGTGTGGCCAGGAAGAGGATCAGGTGCATTAGAGGATTGAGTAACAGGGCACCCTGGGCCTCGCAGTCCCAGCACCACAGCAACCTCCCGAGGCGTCCACGCTATTCAAAGTTCCCCCACAATACCAGGGCAGCTCCTGAGGGTTGTTGGCAGGTAAAATGATTTTTAAAAATAAAGTCCGCGCCTACGAGCGGCTCCCGCGTAGCGGGGGCCGCAAGGCGTTTTATAGCAAGGCAGTGGGAGGTGTGGCCGGGAAGAGGATCAGGTGCGTTAGATGATTGAGTAACAGGGAACCCTGGGCCTCGCAGTCCCAGCACCACAGCAACCTCCCGAGGCGTCCACGCTGTTCAAAGTTCCCCCACAATACCAGGGCAGCTCCTGAGGGTTGTTGGCAGGTAAAATGATTTTTAAAAATAAAGTCCGCGCCTACGAGTAGGTCTACTCATGATTTCCTTTAAAATGCCCTGTTCGACCATTCGATTTATTTCTGCCGCAACACCAGCCTTAACTTCAGGACTCATCTTGTATTGTCCAGTGTTTGGGTAGACTGCACCTTCCTTCACTGTCACTTTGACAGGGTCTACATCGGTCATTAACCCTATTTCTTTTCCAGTAAAATCCCACACTTCCGGATTCACTGTCAATTTCACCACTTTGGGTAAATCATCTTGGGTTATCATTGAAAACAATTCATTTACTTCTGCTCCTTGTTTAGCTAGCATGATTTTATATATTCCGTCTTCATCCGGGGTTTGAATAGCAACACCGTCCGGTGTGCAGAAAATGGTGCAATTAATTTTGCACAACAAATCCCTCCCTAATAAATTCACGGGACTGGAGTCGCATATGACAAACTTGTGCATTTCTTTGAAGTTTCCAATGCATACCTCCATTGGTTTTGTAATAGGGGTCCTAATTTGCTTATTAGAAACGCCCACTACTTGGATCGCTTCTCCCAAGACGGGTAGGTTTGGAATGTCTGCTGTTCCCAAAGTAGAACAGGTAGCACCAGTGTCCAACAAGAAGGTAATGTCATTTCCCTCTACTTTTCTGCCAATATATGGACCTGACTGATCTACCGGTAAGGATGTGCCAAGTACGCAATCCTCATCCGCCCCTCTCAGGCACCGTCATTGATCTTGATCATCAAAGGATGGATCCTGCAAAAGAAACTGTGATGTTAGGTAATTTTTCTTACCACTTCCTTCTTGAAATCCGGTGTCCGTACTGTACTTGGCCTGAGTCACAAATTTTGGCAAAGGGGCAGGTGGTAATTGACTCTGGGGGTTTACAACCTGTTGTGGTTGACTCATTATTACCTCATTCTGCGTCTGTGGATTTAAATTTGGGCTATTATTATTTTGTATATTCTTACACTTGTTTTTACAATGCCCCAATTTTCCGCACCCATGACAAGAGAACTTTTTCTTTGCCTCTTCTCTGCTTAATCACCCTTTTGTTTTACCCCCATTATTTTCACCATTTCCTTGCCCTTTTCCTGACTTTCCTGCCATTTTAGTTAACTGGATTTCTTGTTGTTCTGCCAGTTTAACTTGAGCCCACATCACTTTCTCTTCTAAACTTTTTCGTCTATTGTCAATTTCATCTCCACAGTACTTTGCATATTTTAAAATCTCATCTATTGGCTTTGCTTGCCAACACAAATTATGCTGTTTAATCATCTCAGAAATTTTCTTTTTTAATCCGTTCACAAATCGATACACAAAATGAGTCATATCTTTATTCCCAATACTTTCAACCCCACTACACTGTTTGAACACCTGTAGAAGGCGTTAATAGTATGCATCCTTTTCCTGTGTTGTTCTGTCTATCTTTATCCAATCTGTCTTCTTTGGGGGAATTTTTCCTTTCAAGAAAGTAATAACCTGGTTATATTTTCTCATAACTTCTTCAGATGGGGCTCCCGTTTTCTTGTCTCTCGGGTACTCATCATTTGGCCAATCGACCATGATTTTACACTCAGCCCACAAATCAGCTGGTACCACTATGTCAAAAAGACCATCCAGATCTTTTAGCAAAACTTTCGAAACCTTCACAAACCTCTTGACTTCTCTATACTGCAGGCTTTTCTCTCAGCTTCAGGAAATCATTTGTAAATGACAAAATATCCTGTCTGGTCCATGGGACATGTACATAACCTCCTCCTGGAACTTCTCTCATTGGGTAAAACCCTTCTGCTTTTTCTATTTCTTTCATTAAATGCTCTGATGTTACTCGACTTGTCTGTCCTTTTTCTTTGTCCACCTTGCTTTCCATCTGTCTAAATCTCCCCATTTCTGCAATATCGTTATTAATTCTTTAACCTGCAATTTTCTCCTGGACATGTTCATATTTTCCAAATCTTTATCAGAAAATTCTGCTCTATAAGGCTTTTGCAGGACTTTGGATCGCCCTACATCTATTCCCATTTAGGAGGCCAGATTCATTAATTTTTCATGAAATGCTTTTGTATTTCGTGTTATGCTTCTGCGAATGAACAGTAATTCTTCCTCATTAAAGGTATTTATCCTATCCACCCCTACATTTCCCGCTATCATTTCTTACAATTCGACTCATAGTTTAAAAATATCTATTATTTGTGGTGGTGGATCAGGTTTCTCTAGGTCTCGAGTCCATCTCTCTAATTCTCCTGATGTTATTATGGTGGCATTCTTTGTTCCGGTGGATGTCTCAATTTGTACCTCTTTTGAACAACTTGGCGTGACTCTTCTGGGTGTGTCATTTATTTGCCCTCTTATCGGCAGGTCCATTAATGAAATGACGGACTCTCAATCATTGACTTGGTCATCAACTATTATCTTCTCTTTTCTAGGCTCAATGACGGGTGTGGTCATGACAGGTGGTTTAGGAAAATTTGATTTTCCTACACTGGGACAACAGGACCTATAGTTACTGGTATAGTCAAAGCTTCAGGATATGTGTTTAATTGGGAAATCTTCCGTATTAATTCACTTCCATTTTGTTTAATCGCTTCCCTTTTGCTTTCTTGAAATACCCTTTCCATTGTTTCCATGTATATCGTCTAAATAATCTTCGTCAGATTCTCCGGCACCTGTCATTATGTGGTTTTTCTTTTCTGTGCATGTGCTTCCTGCATGTTCATCAGCCATTAATACAGGATAAAATCCTTCAGTTAACATGGCTTGTCTCGTGTCTCACGTGGAAATTTTGGGTAAAAACTACTCAAATTCCTGTTACACCTTGGTCCATCTCGTTCAAATACCTCAGCCTCCCACGGAGTTAATCTTGGTCTGGGTTCTAACTCATTCATTCTTGTTCGTAAATTATGCAAAATTCTTCCATTAAATGTTCCATTTTCTGGGAAAGCCAAAATTCCATCATCTTTTGTATATTCGATCCAATTTTCTATCCATACACAGGTGTGATAACCTCTCTCTACCATCATATAGGATGCAGGAGTTTTTGGAGGTGGAATGAGAATTCCTTCTCTGGTTTTAATGGGCTTATCTTTTTAAAAATAATTCTTTATTTTCTGCAAAAACAAAAATTTTCTCCTTCCACCATAAATTTTGCGTGATCTTCCTCTCAGGTACTGCTGGTAAGCAAACACTAAATAATTTCTATCTGGGCGACTCCCTGTTAATGTTGGATCATACATACACAATCAGTTATCTATGGATTTCTATGTTTACAGTTATTCAACCCTTTTCTCCAATACTAGTGCGTTTCTTAGATTTGTAATCAATCAGAATCCTTTTTACTCTGTGCGTTTAGCCAATACTAGCGCGACTTCAGTATTACTCTGTTATTCCGACCCCTCCTTTACAAAATTCTGCGTTAGTCACACGCCCACTGTCCTTACCAATGCCAACGTCAGTGCAGCACTCGCAAGTGACCCCTCCTTTACAAGGTAATGCGAAACCTTTTTTTTAAATATATTTTCTTTCCCTAATTTACATGTATTTTATTTTAATTAACATAAAACATTCACTACTGTGTCAGATTCTCTCAATTTCAGAGAATAGTCAGTTTATTTTGCTGCGAGTAAAGCCTTTCCGCTTCCTCTTCACACTCTACGAGTAAAACCTTTCCGCTTACTCTTCAATTAGGCATCAGAGAACCTGCTACTTCTTCAGTATTACCCTTTCTAGGTGATACAAGACCAAAGTTTATCAAACAAACTCCTTTGCCACCAATTATTCTCACTTCCATACAGAAATGATCCCTAAAACAGTGCTTCTAGTCTTATCTAACTTTTCAGCACCTTTCTGAATCCTGACAAGTAACCTCACTGCAGTATGGCTTCTATTCACCAACCGCTATTCAATATTCCCGGGAATTTCAAACAACACAAATAACAACGAAGACAACAACAGGTGTAAATGCATATATATCAATAATTCAATCCACAATATTCGCTAACTAACTAGAACCTAACCATGCCTCTGCTACCAAGGAAAACTGATGGAGCGTATGTTACCAGCTCTGGTCACACACACCTACCTAATACTCACCTGGGCCCAAAACACATTCACACAATAAGCTAGTAAAACCCCCGCTGGAATCAATTTTGTGTATTGCCTGTAATTTTGATATTCAGCTTTACCAAGTCTTACCAACTTGATCACATAATGGTAATTTCCTCTCCTCAATGAATCAGGTTGCTGAGTTAGTTTAATGTAGAATGACATTAACCTCTTATTTTAATAAATACAGACTCAATTTACTTTCCCATAGCTTTATTCCCACCCGCATTTCACATTATGCTCAATACAAACGTGTATCAATTCTATTATTTGTTGCATTGCTGTTAGGTCCAAAAGTTCAGTTTCCCAGGCGTCCAAGCTCAAGGTGGCCTTGGCGAGGTTACAAGCGATGCTGTCACAGGCTTTCAGCAGGTTCTTGGGTGCCTGCGTGAAGATCATGTGAGTAAGGACTTCAGTCACCCTCCAGGTTCTTGGGCGCCTGCGTGAAGATCATGTGAGTAAGGACTTCAGTCACCCTCCGAGGCCCAAATGTGAACTAATAATAAAGTCAGAAAAAGACACGTTAGAACACGGAAACAAATGATTTCACTGTATACCACTTATTTCTACTCTATTCCCATTTACTTATTTAAATCTTTTGCATTAGTGTTTAATAGAACTTACGAGGTTTAGTTTAAGCAGTAGCATGTGTTAATGTGAGAGTTTAAAGCGGCCATATTTAGTGCCATTGCGCAGCTGCAAAAGTTTCCCACCAAAAGCGATAGTTATACTACATAGATGCAGTAGACTCATGCGCAATAGAAATCCCGCGTTTGTCGGCCATTTTAGGACATTCAGGTTAGTAAAGCACATAGAAAAGCTTCCCTTACATAAAATGTTTTACAGATGTAGTGCAGTATTAGTATTCACGAAACTGGTTAATTAAGTAGTTACATATTATTTGAGGGAATTGCATCTGAGCAAGTTTCTATCACGAATCCTTGCTCCATCAGTGCCTCTGCCCAGGTCTTGGTTCTGGGCCGAATTCCCTTGACGAAGGCATGAATGATATATGTGGTTCATGAACGAATACAGAAAGAGCCTTTTTCTGCAATAAGTTTGTGGTTGTTTCTTTATTTGCCTTTACAAATAAGCTCTCCCACTGCTTCTCCCTGAAACCGGATTCATGAGTGAAAGCACTAGATAGTTGGCAGAAGAGGGGCCGTGTGTAGTGTAGTTCATACCTGGAAGGAAAAAGTTAAGGATCTTCGGTAAGAGTGCTTTTGGTACCTCTGGATTGTTTCTTGGACTACCACATATGTCTCACAACGTTGTATTAGAACATGACAGGACCCTGGGACATATACAGGTTCACTGAAATTACGTGATTCTGCGGCAACAGCTGTTTTCCCATAACTATGGATTTGCTGCATTTGCCACATAATCTATCATCTGCTGCATAAGCTAAAGATTTTAACAAAAAAAATGAAAGGAATGAAAAAACTTTTATAGAGCGCATGGCTACCCGGAAGCATCCCAGCGCTAATAGCCGACAGCAGGAGAACCAGAGGGGCTAAGGAAAGAGCAAAGTCTTTATTTGTTTCCGGAAAGCCATGTGGTCAGGGATTAAGCGTAACCGGATGAAAAGTTCCTAAAACTGTGGTAACGTGTTTGCGTACACTGGAAGGCCATTCCCAAAGGTTAACTGGTCATCTTTCATCTATTTATTTCTGTATTTGGTTGTAAAACTGGCACTGAGGTGAAATCCTTGCCTAGACAGTATTACTATGTGTAAAAATGACAAAATAATGAAGTAATACTATAAAAACAATGTACTGTATTATGTTGCATAATTTGGCCTTTCTTACTGTAAAACATAGTCAACCCAGCTGCATATATTGATGCTCTCCTGCCATATAATTCCAATGACCCTGGTATATTAGCGCCCATGCCCCCCAAGACAGTCACATTTGCCCTCTATTTGTGAATGGTGTCATATGGCCTGCAGCCTAACAAGGAGTGTTCAAAGCTAGTTTATCCATTAAACAGCTTACATTTCTTCACTTTGCTTGACTTTTCACCCATGGCAACGTAAGAAAAATCACTTCCCAAAAGAGGTTTCAAATAAGATTTAACACTCCCCTTTATTTTTGGAAGCACTTTGCAGACAATTGCCAAATTGCATAGTAGTTACTCCCAATCTCCCCTGTTCCTATATAAGAATACATAGCATGCTGGGACTTGTAGGCCCATGCTTGCAATTGGAAATGGGTGAAACTACAGGTCTCAGAATGGTTTTAAAAAAAAAAAAAATTGGGACAAGTAAATAGGAGCCTTATTACTAAGGCCAATTGAAAGATGTACTGCTTCTCTGTGCTCGTTTTAATAGCATCATGGTGTTTGAGGCTGCGTGATATCCAAAATTTTTCAAAATCGCACTAAACCGGTTATGGCATCCATTGGCATTCTACAATATTGACTTTATACTCATTGTTTTCTTTGTCTGCATAGTTAAAAACATACAAGGTCCCAAAGGCAGGACCGATTGCATTGCAAATGCTTGTTCTGTATTCAAGTCCTCGTTATGATAAAAATAGTATAGCAACATTTAGTCAAACCAACGGAATAGAATTCTTAAGCTAGAAGACAATTCAGTTCCTTGAGGTCACCAGAAGCAAAATATACAGATAATGGAGAATTAAGAGTGGCCTAATCATGGGGTTTTAGTTATACCATTATAATCCTAATAAAATAGTAATACAATAAGTTTTCAAACTTATCTTTGAAAAGACAATTGATTCTCTCCCAAATTTCCAGCTAGTAAATTTTCACACATGATTACATTTGGAAGCTGGTAGAACTTTGTATGAGGTGTAGTTAACAGCTGCGTTTATTGAAGTGATGAGCCTAAAAGAGGCCCAAATAAAAAAAACATTGCATCTCCCGTATTAATATGCTGCTGGTAACAAGGTACAAATGGATCAAAGGTGCAGATTCAGATACAAAAGTAAGTTTCACCTAGAAGAATGAAGTAAACAGTCCTAGTTATTGTTCATATGGAGCTCTTCAAGTCAGCAGCCTTTGTAACTCTTTTATACAGAAAGTATTTGCAATTGATCAAAAACACAAAAGGGGTCTCCAGGAATGCTTGAGTTTTGTCTCACCACTGGCGGTCACTTAGATTAGCATTCCACACCATTGTTCTTTTGCTCATTATGCCACCTTAGTTTGGCTACAGCCATATGCAAATCAGTCTTGACCATGCTCCAATATGGGTATTCCAGCCTGAAATGCCAAGCCTGATCCTCCCTGAACCAGAACACAAGCAGCCCAAGATGGTTTTCATCCTAGTTGAGGTTTTTCAATTGGGTGTAGCTTGGTTCCTGTGGCACAGTGAGCACGGGATCCATGTCTGGGCATATCATTGGCACTTACAGTGGTACATGAAAAACACAAAAGGCGATTGGACAAATGCTTGCAATTTGCCTGCTTGTCAGATTTTACCTTCTCCACAATCCCAAACAGCACTTCCCCATCATTTGATCACTAAGCAGCTTTATATTTCAGCTTTTTAATACGACCCCAGGGTATAACCCAGTTTTGTTGGGTGATTAAGTTCTCTAGCTTCCTTCAGACTAAGGCCAACAAAATTGCAATCAAGGGAGACGTTTAACCTGTATGTTGACAGTTCACAGACCAAACCTGCCTCTGATCTCAAAAGATCTCTGGTTCAATCAGGTGGCCAGTGGCCAAATGTACTCGGCAAGGTACAAAAGACTTCAATTTCATATGCAGCCGAGAAACCTCCAACAGTAGTACTGAAACCACAGGTACTGTTGAACCTGCTTCCTCTTCCTAAACCTCACCAAGTAAATCTACGAATCAACACAGCAATTAGCCTCCCCAAACATACATGTCAGAAACATTGGCACCAAGTTAAGAGTCCCTTTACATGGCCAAAAATCAACTAACCTGCGTCAAGCAACCTTAATGCTCTATTGCTCAACTTCTACCTCAATGTTGCCTCTGAGCTAGACTCTCTAGCTTCCACCAAGCCAAAGACGAAAATCAATCCACCAACAAGTAGTTCACTAAGGAACTTGAAGAGATTAAATCCACCAACCATATCCGAAAAGGACAATGGCTCACATCTAAGTTTGAAGAAGACAAAAGCAGTTGCTAAAAACAGGAGAGTATCAACAGGTAATCATGAGAGCCAAAAACCATTCAACAAACCTAGGAATTATTAACATCTAACAGGAACTCAAAAACCATCAAGCCTTGAAATGAAAAAATAAGTACAAACTAGCAACAGGAATAAGACCTCCTGATTGGAAGCGGACAAGAAAGTTCCAGCTGTCCCTTGGAGTCACTCTGGGTTCAAGTGATGCAGGTCAAGCCCTTCTCACTCAGAAACAGAATGCAGCAGAACAGCAAGGCAGCAGAGTGGCAGTCCTTTCTAGCAGGGTCTTCAAAGGCCCAGAAGTATATTGATGTAATGGTGTCAGAGGCGGCTCCACCACTAGGGCGGAGGAGCATCGCCCCACTGCTTTCTCGCAGTGCAAGAAGCAGAATAACTACCATTTTATGTTTCTGCTTCTTGCACTGCGAGAAAGCAAAAGGGGTTGGTTAGGAGCAAGTGGGTGGGTGGGTCTACTCTAGGACAGGGGAAGAGTGGTGTGCCCATTGCTGAGGGCACTGACTGTTTGGTCAAACACAAGGACTGATTTGCATATGGCTGGATCTGAACCTGGGTGGCAAAGAAGAACGATGCTGGATTCAACCCAGATCCAGGACTGGGGGTGAGTGTCTGAAAAGTTTCAGGGCTCCGTCATTTATCTCCTTGTGTTTGCTTTGTTCGCCCCAAGTTGTCAGGGTATGCCCAGACGAGGGTCCCTTACTCACCTTGCCATTGGATTCAAGCTAGCTTGGCTGATGAGGGATGTTACCCCGAAACCGGTCCCAGGATACTGGTTTCCGGTCCAGGGAAGACCTGGCTTGGCAGTTCAGGCTGGACTGTTCCCATGAGGCACAGGGTCAAGACTGATTTGAATATGGCTGGGTCTGAACTGGGGTGGCAAAGTGAACTAACAAACGATGGATTCAACCCAGATCTGTGATGGGGGGGGGGTGAGTTTGAAAAGTTTCAGGGCTCTGTCCATCATCTCCTTGTTTGTGGAGTTTCTAAAAGTGGCATTTTTAGCATTGCAATATAAAACCAGACTTCACAATAAGTTGTGGTTTTAAATTGGGATTCCAGCGACACCAAACTTGAGAAGTAGCTCTTCACAATTGGGAATTACACTTGAGAAATGTGATAAGGTAATGCCAATGTTATCCTATGGAAGGGCTAGACCTTGCAGTAGTGAAAAAAAAATGAGGTTTTTACTACGAGGACATGTAAAACTTAAAAGTACATGTCCTGCCTTTTAAATACATTGCACCCTGCACTGCGAGTTGTCCAAGGCCTACTTTAGGGGTGACTCATATGTACACAAATGGAAGGTTTCGGCATGGGAAGGGGTTAATCTTGCCTAGTCAAAAAATGATTGGAAAGTACACACGCTATGCAATGCAGGCCTGAGCTATGGTTAGAGGGTCACTTAAGTAGGGTGGCACAATAAGAGGTGCAGGCCCACTGGTACCATTTAACTTTCAGGTCCTGGGCACAGATAGTGCACTATACTAGTATATAAAATATGCCAACTGGGGATAAGCCAAAATTTGTATGTTTAGGAGAGAGAGCACAAGCACTTGACCACTGGCTAGCAGTGGCAAAGTGCATAGAGTCCTTAAGACATCAAACAATGTCTGAAACATAAAGAAGGCAGGCATAAGGGGGGAGGGGGGCACCCCAGGGCTGTCAAGTATAAAACTCCTTTACTTGTAAACAGCATAGTATACCCTCAACAATACATTTGAAGAGGTTTGAACTTAGTGTATGGATCTCTGGACTGGAGCTATGCTGAGATTGATCATTACTCACCTGTTGCAGCCATAACATCAGATTTGGATAAATTCAATTGCCCAGTGACATGGTGTTCGAGGATATTCCCGCGCTAGCCTTATCGGCATCCAATCTGCCTCAGTAGAGCTACTGGAGTATCACCAAGGGAACTTACAAATATAACAATCTACGGGATGCTGCTACACATCATTTACTATAAAAAGGCATACCATTTGCCGTTAGGCAACACGCATCAGTTGGGTCTGTTGAGGGTACAATTATGGCAGTTCAGGGTTTGGCAGATTGCTGTGATTGTGCAGTACGTTTCAATTGAACAACATACAAGGCAGTCGTCTCTCTTCCCAAACCCAGAAACCCTTACCAGAAAAAGAATCCTGCTACCCATAAAAAAAAGAAATTAAAAAAAATTATTAATCACATATATAAGCATTCTTTGCTAGTAACTTGGAGTGGTATGCCCTGGAAGGGGTAGTCTATACCACTTGTCCATTCCAAGTTTCTTGTCAACAGTTATCAAATCTGCAAACTCTAGACCCAGTATCTCCAGGCTCAGCGACACAAGAACCTAGACTTGCATGCAGCTGCGGCATCCAGCTCCCACCTGCACTGAAAGTGCAACATTGGACAGAGTTGATGGAGGAGTGTACATTCTCCCCCCATTCCCCAGCTTTTCACTCAACTTATGCCCTCATACCAATATCACACCCTGTAGAACATGGTGCTAACATTAGTTCGTGCTTTTAGCAGGTAGTAAATGTGTGCATATTTGGGCCTGTTCTATCTCTCCCAAAGGGGAAAACAGACAGAAGCGGACCCTGGTATTTCTGGGTCTGCGTTATTCTGCATTCAGTGAGAAATAATCTAATTTAGGTGCAAGGATACACGCCAGATTCTGGGCTGCAAGAATTCAGAATCTCCACAACTATATTCAGGAACACATAATGAGGACTTAAAGGGAAAAGTTGTCTTTAGCCAAGCAGACAAAAAAAATCTTTTTCACATTACCTAGAAGAGCCAGGTGTGACATTTGAAGTCTTTCTGGTTGAGACTTAACAGACTACAAAATTGCCCAGAGAACGCTGGCCAAAAATAAATTTTGAAGTCAGGGACATCAATTCCGCCTTGATTGTTGTAAGGGAGTTTAAGCACCTCTATTGTCAGTCTGGCTCTTTTATGCCCCCAAATGAAACTACTAAATATACCTTCAAGTTTCTTAAAAAACTACATTAGGAACTCTCAAGGGAATTGATCCAAATAAGTAAAGGAATTTGGGTAATATTTTCATTAAATTACATCTCTCTAAAATTCCTATTGGGAGTGTATGCCAATTTTTTAACTGCATAGCAGTCTCCTTAAACAATAATTCATAATTTAAAGCAAAAATACGATCGATCTTAGCTGAGAGCCTGACCCCCAAATAAGTAACTACCGGGCAAATACCCATAATTGAACGTTCGGGTTTAAAATTAATAAGCACTTGTATTTTGTTTACATTCAATTTATATCCGGACAAAGGACCAAATTTAGTCGCTTCCTCCTCAACTGATCACGCCCTGGCAGGATTAATTGTAAAAACCGCGATATCATCTGCAGTTATCTTGAGTTTGATTGCCTCTGTGAATAGTGGATATATTTGTATATTAGATTGCAATGCACATATAAATGGCTCAATATTAAGAGCGAGTAGAGGGGGCAACCTTGCCTAGTGCCACATAAGATTCTTAATGGTGATGAATGTAGTCCTAAGTATGATAATTTTGCGTGGGGTTGATTGTATAGAGCTTGGACCCAGTACATGAACTGTCCCTTCAAGCCAAAAGCTGCCAATGTAGCCCATAAAAAAATCCCACCCTATCGAAGGCTTTTTAAGCATCTAAAAGAATCATGCCGAGGTCTATTTATAGCTTCTCCGCCATGTCGAAGGCCCCTACTGCCATATCAACATGAGCAGTGGTATCTCTGCCTATGATAAATCCGTGTTGGTAGTCGGACACTAGTCCTGACATCATTGGAGCCAAACGATTTCACGATTTTTGCAAAAATCTTGGCATCCACATTTATGAATGAAATCGGCCGATATGAGCCACTCAGCAGGTGGTTTATTCTTTTTTTTTTAGGAAAGAAAAAAAAAAACTATCTGCGTCATATTCCATGATTCTGGTATCTTCCCACTTAAACCAATATGTTGTATAACCATTGTAAATGGTACAAGTAAGACACTTAAAAACATTATAGAATTTTTAAGGTATAGAATCCTCCCCAGCAGCTTTCCCAGAAGGGAGAGCAGAGATCGCTATACTTATTTCTTCTGTCGTAATATTGCCATCTAATAAAGCCGCATTTTTCTCACTCACGGCTGAAAGACTACTATCCTGAAGACATTGTGCCATATCTCTTATCAGGTATAAATGTATGTGAATACAATTTCTGATAGTACATGTAAACCTGATCTAGTACAGCTTGGGGACGAGTATAAAATTCCATTTGTACCTTTTATAGCATTAATCTTTGTTTTAGCCCTTTTGTCTGCTACTCTAAAAGCCAGGACCTTACCAACTTGCTCGCCATATTCATATAGACTTCTTAACTGCTATTTTAGCGTCTATCAAAGAGAAGCAGCTGATCCTGATCCCTAGTATCCTGCATAACTGCCTCAGCATGTTGCTTTTCAATATTATATACTGATTGAATAAGCATACGAGTCTTTTTTCCACTCCTTGTTCTGCTGCCATTTAAATTGCTGAATGATGCCTCTAACAAATGCTTTCATAGTGTCCCAAACAGTAAGCGGGGATGCTGTACCAATATTCTCACTAAAAAATACCTCAAGCTGTTAAGCAATATTAGCCAGATATTCACTATCTGTAAGTAAATATCTAGGAAAAGGATCTGGCTGTTTTACATTCAGGTGTAGCCTGAAAAGATAGTATAATAGGGTTATGATCAGAAGTAACCCGAGGGCATATTTCCATGTCTGAAACGGACATTACATTATCCGAAACCTATGCCACATCAATTCTTGAGTAAAGCCTATGAGGAGCAGAGTAAAACGTATAGCCAGGGACAGCTGGGTAGAACTGCCTCCAAGCATCTTTTGACTGCAGCCACGCCATTATCCATATTGTAGAAAGGGTCCTTCGCATTCTGGGATTAGCCCTCTGTCTTGTTGAGTCAATTCTGTAGTCCATAACACAATGAAAATACCCCATCACCAGCCGCTCCCCATCCCAATCTAACATTTCCATATTAAGCAAATCAAAAACTGTAGAATCATCTATAATAGATCCATAGACTGAACAAAACACAGTGCAAGTGTCCATCGGCCCTCTGATCCGCCAGTGTCTAATTTATTGTACATGAAAACCTTTTATCCTTT
Organism: Triturus cristatus; assembly: GCF_964204655.1. NCBI lineage: Eukaryota > Metazoa > Chordata > Amphibia > Caudata > Salamandridae > Triturus > Triturus cristatus. Next base: position 341,854,929 of record NC_140593.1, read on the forward strand.
AATATAGCAGCACCCCTTATTGAAACATTGTGTAGTACATACTATTATTTCATAACCCAGATGTTTAAAAAGATTCCGATCCTTGTATGCCAAAATGTGTCTGTTAATAAAACTATACATGGGCGGTACATTTTCAGCTCCTCATACACTAATTGTCACTTATTTGCACTGTTCAGTCCTGCAACATTCCATGCCAAACATTTAATCCGATCCATAGTAATGATCATTCTCATCGGCTAAATTGCTTCTAAGCCAAATTCCCTTCTTTATTCTTACACCTCTGCCCAAATCAAACTGTTTACTTAACATCCTCTTACCCAAACCGTGAAGTGCCCCCCTGATTACATTTTCCCACCCCTCATATTGACCACAAAACAGTCTCCCACCACCCCTAGAACCTCTGAGGTTCTCGCTCCACCCACCCGGTTCAAAAAAGGAGGAATCTTCCCCTTTTACCTGCTGCTGCTTGTTTGGGCAGCTCCTCGGAGACAGTACCACTACGGTCGCCCCCCCCCCCCCCCAATGCCTATCCCATAGAGCGAAGAGGAAAATAAGAAGAAAGGAAACAATAGCAAGAAAAATCAACAAAATAAGTTTTTTTTCTTCAGTCTTATTAGCTGCTTCCGTTTGCCACTTGCAGATCGCTTGCTTAGTCTCTTGTTCATCTGAGAAAAATACGAGTTCCCACCCTTCAAGATCTTTAGCCATGCAGGCTACTGTAAAAATACTTGTGCTCCTGCGGTCTTTAATGGATCTATTAACGGGCGTAACTTCCAGTGTCTGTCCATGGTCATCTTGCATAAAACGGATGAACAAAAAAAAATGTAATAGAGTCCGCTGTAACAGGAGAATTAGGGCAAGCTTTCAAAAACACAGCCTGTCTTAGCAGGAAATGTCCAAAGAAAAGCAAAAAAGGTCAGATATCGGGCTCCTTGCTTATGCTGGACCAACAGAAGTCTATGAACTCTTTGTAACTGAGAATCATTGTCCCAATCTGCTAGTTCAGGGAAGGCCTTCTGGAACAGCTGGACCACAAATTCCCTTGGGTCTGAGCCCTACTTTCCCTCTGGGACCCCCGAATAGCCTTAAATTATGCAGTCGTTGGCAATTCTCCAAGTCTTCTAGCATAGTTTGCATTGCTAGAATCCGAGCGTCGTGCTTCTGTATCAAATTGGCTGTTAAAGTGGAAGACTCTCCAGTATCAGCAACTCTGCTGTAGCTCCGAAATATCCTGCATAAGTGACCCTATTTTGGTCATCTCTTGTAATGACTGTCTTAAGCTTTGATTACCCACTCTAGCCCATGCATAATGTTCCTGAGCTTCGAGACCGATCTTTTAATGCCTGAAGGATCAGGAGGGATGGCTCCCCAAGATCTTGGACCTTCTCAGTTTGTTTCTCACTTGTCTGTGCATCCCCATTGCTAAAAGCAGAGGTTGAGGTCAAGGACTGCCTTGGGCTTGAACAAGCTCTAGCTCTGGATTGCCTCCCACTACGCCTCTACTTTCCAAGGCGGTTATCTGTAGGACTAGTACCCGATAATCCTTTTATCATAGACTTGACCCCCCCCCCCCCCTATTTAGCCTGAACCCATTTACAGAGAGGACTATCTTCAGAAGCAACTTGGCTCGTAAAAGCACTATATTTGGTCTCAGATTGTCGTGTACATGAGATATTTTCTTCCCAGATCTTGTTACTTTGGTCTTTTCTTTTGACATTTTGCATAAAATACATTAGGTGATTTAGACACAAATCCAGCCTTCTCTGTTGAGTCTTTTAAAACAGCCGGCACATCGCTCTCCTTTTCCAATATTTTGGGATTGTCCAATCTCTGGCCACCATCTTGCAATAGTAGTTCCTTGCAGCCACTATCACCATTCGATGTCAGTGTGTCTGGTGGCACATTTCCATCACCCACTAAGCCTCCATCGATGAGATACTTGCCATATCCTCCATGCAGTCTACAGGCGCGGAGTGTTCTTGCGCGACTTCTGTAGCATTCTTGTGTCTGCGATTTTCCCACTCTCCTCCAACATTTACATTCTCCAGGAAATCAAAAACCAATAAGCCGGTCATTTAATAAGGAGTCTTGGCACTCTCGGGATTTAAATCGCCATCCCTCTCCAATTGCCCTGGAGAATTATTCCTCTCAATCTCAGGGTCCTTTAAACAATTACTAGTGACTTCACAGGCTACATTATGGCAGAACGGAATCGCCTCCATCAAAACATTTTGTTTACATTTACGCACTCATTAGGCTCACCAGCAGAGAAGAGGTTTGCTGCTTTCCCTGATTGAAGCAATCTCAAGAGCGGCTTACCTACTTTGGAGGAGTTCTTAGAAGTACTCATTTTCGGTATCATGGATCACTCCTCCAAAGTGTCTGTTTATACCACCAGAGCTCCTGCGGCGTTTGCGAGGACTAGAGCAGCCCGCGTACTTTGAGCCGTTTTCAGTGACGCCAAATCGTTTTTCACGAACATTGGGGTTAGAAGCAGTCTAGAGCTGCTCCACATCCAACCTTCCAGCATACAAGCCGAGACGTGAAAAGTGAGCGCCCGGCGTCAAACACCGCAAACGCCCGAATTCAAAGACTCTTTGCAGTATCCAAGTTTCTCAGAGGGTATTTTATATTTTAGTATTTTGATGTTTTCCATGTCTTCACCTCATACTCTCCTCCTCTCAATAGTCTCCCTACATCAGGTTTCGCCAGATAATCGGATGTTTGGAGAGCCGCTCCGCAAGGCTGTACTCTGTGGCCGCTTCAGTCCGCCATCTTAGTCCTCCCCCAAAAAGCCACTTTTCATAATATATTTTTGTATTAAAAATCTAATTTCACTATTGTTCTTTCTAGCGGGTCCTTTCCGCAAGATAGTGTTCGAATTTAATTTGTTTTTTTGGTGTTTCTCTAGGGCCAGCAAACCTTCCTATAGATAGTTAAAATAGCTTTTGAGAGCTAGACTTTGTTAGGTCATGCAGAAATTTAAAGTTGGCATGTCCTATTGTTAAATATCAAGCACTCCGCCTTGAGTGATACAATGCCTAAATAGAGGCAACATTAATATTTAAAAGGAAGGCTTTTACCCATTGTAGGAAATTGGGTTACTGGTTGAGGGGGATAAAATCCTACTTGTGCAGCAACCACAATTGACAGGGTGTAACACAAGCAATACCCAAATTAACCTCTTGTAGCTTAGCACAAATCAGTCAGGCTCAACTTCGAGGCAATAAGTAAAGTATTTATGCAGCACACAAACAGAAATAATGTGAAATTTAATGTATATATGAAACCAAAGCAACACAAATCCAATCAGTAAAACCAGAGATATGCAATTATAAAGATGTAAGTGTAAACAGTCTATGTAATAAAGTTCTCATTGGGACCATCTTGTTGTGCCAGACCGAGACAAAGTCACAAACTCAGGCAGACTGCAGGCCAGATACCAAGTTAGGCCCATTCAATAAAGTAACTAAAATCCTGGCTGCAGAGCTTTGAGATCCCACTTGGAGGACGTGTCATGCAGCAGCAATTCAGATGGACTGCAATGCGAGGTTATGTGCAGTGGTGGTCCCAAGGAGTTGTGGGGCTTTGGTGCAAAGTCCTGCGTCCAGGAGCCGGTGTGCAGCAGCAGTTCCAAAGAGCTGCAAGGTCCGATGTTGCGCAGCAGGCTCTGGTGGCTAGCTGCGAGGTGATGCATCGGTACTGCTTGGACCACAGCTGACTTGGCAGAGCACCTTCAGGCCCACTTCAAACTGTCAAGGACTGGGGTGGGGACAAAACTCACAGCAGTCAGTCCAGGTTCTGTGTTCAAGGTGATAAAAGCAGTTGCTGTCCCAGAGGCTCTGATCAGGAGTCCAGTCAACTAGCCCTTCGTCGTGGGTCCAAGATGCTGGTCTATTCCCCTTCACTCAAGCAGCATGACAGAGTAGCAAAGCAACTCTTCTGAATCCTTCACAGGTCTAGATGTAAAAGAAAGGAGTTGGATCGGAGGATCCATTTTTTTATACCTAGTGCCCAGTTTGAAGTGGGAGAAGCTTCAAGAGCTCTTCCCCCTACAGAGGGGTCTGGAATTTTCTGCCTCACTGCCCTGGCCCCAGCTTGTCTGGGTGGCACAGAAAGACAACTGTAAACCCCTTTGAGTGTGTGGCAGCAGAGTCTTTGTGATGTTTAAGTGTGGTAGGTGACAACCCCCCCAATCAAGTCAGAGTTGGCTCATCCTGACATTACCTATTCCCATTTGTATCAGTGTCTGGAAACAACACACATAGACCAACTGACCGCAACACCTACCCAGGAAACATGCTGCAGGACCCAAATGGTCAGGATGAGACAATGCTAACTTTAATCCAACATTACCCCACGTGAGTGGTAGGCCTTGCAGTACTGAAAATCTAAGTTTCTCACTACCAGGATATGTAAAAGTTAAGAGTACATGTCCAACTTTTTTAATACACTGCACCCTGCGGGCTATTTAGAGCCTACCCTAGGGGTAACTTGATAAGAGGTTTATTTTGCATGTCCTTTACTGCACATTACAATTGTAGGCCTGAGGTGTTTAAAAGGGCTCCTTAAGTGAGAGCCACAGAGTGCTGTAGGCTCACTAGTACCTTTTAATATACAGGCACTGGGTACACGTGGTAGCAATTTACTAAGGACTTACAAGTAAATTAAACCATTCAATTGGATGCTTACAAATTCTACCTTATTTAAAGGAGAGCACTTTGCGTGCTTACCAGTGTTGGAGTCCTTAAAGCCAACAAAAGTGGGTTTAGAAAATGTGAGGGTGAAGACAAAATGTTGGGGGATGAAACTGCAGAAAGGTCAAAGTCGCACTACAGAATTTGCACTGTTCATCAGGTTACAATAATAGGCCAGAAGCCATGTTTGCATTGCCACTGTGGTGCACAGAACAATAGGTGCTGCAGTGTACTAGGTACATTAAGCATCCAGGCCCTGGCTACATTTTGTACTGTATACTAGCGCTTTTTGAATTTGCATACTCCACATCTGTATACTTGCCTATGGTAAAAGGAGGTTGTGTTTGGGGAGGGGGGGGGGGGGGGGGGGGGAGACGACACAAGGCAATTTATGACTAGTTACCCGAGGTAGAGTACTAGAGTTCTAAAGCCAACAAAACTATAGGATCCTGCAAAAGTCTATTTTGTGTTTAATATTTTTAATCCATGCACAACAATTCAAAATCAATAAATAAACTGCGATTGTGCTGGAAATCCTGACAGTCAAGGGAGCAGAAAAAATTACCATGTTCGTATATCTTAAAATGCCCCCATTATAATGTCCTCATTCTGCATGAAATGGTGCACGGTTTCAATGAATCAGTAACTCAGTTCCAGATGATGAAACTGGAGTCTGTTCCTCTATACAAAAAATGTTTTTAGTAGCGGTGGGTGGTTGCAAGAGGGTTTAAATCAATTATGAAAAATTGCATGGCATTTGGTACAACAAGATCTACCCCTTTCCTATGACATTCCAGTAGTTGATTCATCTATGAAATTCTTGTCAATAGACAAAAAAATAAAAAATGATAAAGGACTAGACAAGTACCACATAGCAGCCCAGTATGTGTGCTTACATCTGCAGTAACTCTTGCCACACAAAAGAATTGTTCATTATTCTGTGGTATAACATTTTACATTAAAAAAGCCTCTGCCTGTACTTTGTTTCAAAGTCAAACCAAACAGAGGTGACCATGCAAGGTATGTGAGCAGACTAGATGCGTCACACAATTTGGTCTAATCTTAACTTATGGATCCTCATAAGCGATAAATACTTTGGGGATAAAGAAACATGTTTAGAAATGTGAATTCGGTTCTCCATGGTTCAACGTTTCACGTGTAGGCTTAAGCAAGCTAGCACACAGTTACTTCAATTGTACAGCAACACAATTAGGTATATAAAATATTCGGAAGTATACAAGCAATCAAGTGAGGACACAAGCTGAGCAGAACATCCTTCAATTTTATTAAAAGAAAATGAAATTAAAAATGTACATTAATTGTCAAAGGTGCTGCTCTGGTCATCTGGATCTAGGGAAAGTCACAAGGCAGCCTCGAGATGGAAAAAGTTTCAACCTCCTCTGCAAAATAAAAATATATATAATTATTAACTGGCGATTTACCAATGCACAACTGTCTTACTTTTATGAGACATGATAATTTTAACCGGAATCCCAGTTTATACCTGGAATGTGAGCAGATACACAAATTACACAACCTGCATTTACAAAAAGGACACAGAAGTTCCCCTAAGGATTGCAATACTGCATGTGTCCACTGTAAATTCACAGTCTCAAATCCATCCCCAACCCATATTATTTTGGATAAAACAGAGTATCCTTTATATTCAAAATCAAAATAACAATACTTCATCCAAATCCACCAAAATAAGACACGGTTTTACAACCTTTAAAACGGATTCACTGCTTTTATGAGTCGAAAACAAATGGTTTCCGGAACCCATGTGGAATAGTGCAAATATAGAAATGGAAATCACACAACTATTTCTCAGTCCAAATTGCAGTCTAATGCCAAAACAGGATTGTTGAGAAATGGAATGGATGCCTTGTTCAGCATGGGAAACTAGACTGATGCATATTTATGCCCAACAACCCCCACTGCCCACCCACTCTCCGTTGCACCATCCACAATACTCACCCTTGCAATTTCAGTCTTTCAAGGCATACACACAGGCACACACACACTATGCGTCACCTCCCAGTCTTTGTCTATGCATACCTCTTTTGGCTCCCATTAATAGCAAACTTCTACTTTCGGCTTCTCCAACTACTGCTGTCATTGTGCAGGACCTCCTTCAAATCCCAGAACCAGCTGGAGAGACATACCTCTACTCCATGTCTTGCATTCCTCTTACTCCTCAACACCAATAGTCACTTAGCATTTACCATTCCCACCCAGCAGAGTAGTTTTCACATCACACAATCATGAAGCCAAAACCACATACTGTTATTCACCAAAACCTGTCGTTGACCACACTCCCCCAGCCTTCCATAAGGTCATCCCAACTTACTACACAATTCTCCTTCGAAACCAAATACCGAGGGGACCTATTTTGAAGAACACCTTACAAACCACAAGCTGCGAAGAATGACATCCAGATGCAAACTATTTGTGGTGGGTTGCCTCCCCTCATTTACAACCTGCTACTATTTCTACAGATATACACAACTAAACTGAACAAAGAAATCAGACTTCCTAATTGGTTCTAATGGACAACTTTCAATTTGCTGGGACTCACAGTAACATGAAATTGTAACTTAATCTCGAGTGACCACTAGCTTATCTGCTATGCTAGCCTACACACAAGAACTACTACTGCAGTAATGAAAACAAATACATGCGGTTGAACAAGCTCAACCGCCCAATGCTCATCTACCATCTCACTACCGCCCGTCGTGCCAAACAAATAAAAGATTAACTTAATTCTACATTCGGCTTGCCAAAGGCTACGACAAACTGATAAATACAGCCACACATCTTAATTGCACAGAGGATCATATGGGTAAATGAAAAGATGAAGAATGAAGTGCTTTATGAGAGCATTGCAGAAAATCAAAGTTGACAAAATGCACCTCCCACAAGTGATACAAATCAGATATTAAGAATGCAGAAAGATTTCAATACTCTTTTTGGATTTCCAAAGCAAATTGCTCATACAGGAACTACATTATACTCTCAGAAGATCTGGAGACCACAAAACATCACACAATTAGCTGCTTGGAAACAGTCTACCACCTACCCTACAACTGAAACTAGAAGAACTGTGCACCTAAGAATGCACCTTTAAGGCAGGTATAGTATCTCAATGCTCATTCATCTCACCACTCATGGTCAAATTCAGCCCTCTACAGGGCTTCCAATTCTTTAACTTACCCTGCTGCAACTACACTTAAGATTTTTCGGGCTTCCCAGTTTCTTGATGAGCTGTGTTCTACATTCCCAAGAACTTTAGCACAGCCTCATCACTACCAATGAATTGTTGACAAGTAGTCATTCTAATCTCACCTCCTCCAAAAAAGGAGATACTAACTTAAGAAGAATGGACCCACATTTATCTATCCATCTTAATCAGGGTTGATAAAGCACAACTACTCACCGGTGAGGGTCTCACGGTATATGGGGGTGGCTCCACTGAGTACTGGGGACATCTGAACAGCCGGGTCAGAAGGTCCTTCCTGAACTGGGACAGTGTAGGGGCTTGCCAGAGTTAGATGGGGAGGTCATTCCAGGCCTTGGCTGGGAGGTAAAAGGACTTTCCTTCCGTTTTGGTCCTGTAGATGTGTGGAACTGTGGCTAGAGAGGTCGGCTGATCAGAGGGGTCTTTTGGGTGCGCGGAAGGAGAGGAAGTTGTTCAGGTATGTGGGTCCGGTGTTGTGCAGGGCCTTGTAAGCGTGGGTGAAGAGCTCGAAGGTAATTCTTGTGAGTGGGAGCCAGTGGAGATTGTGAGGGTGTTGGGTGATGTGGCTGAAATGGTGGATGTCAAGGATCAGTCTGGCAGCGGTGTTCTGTATGGTCTGGAGTTTGTGGATTTCGGCAAAGAGCGTGTTGCCGTAGTCTAGTCTGCTACTGATGAGGGCGTGCGTGACGTTTTTCTGGATTTGGAAGTGATCCATCTAAACGTCTTTCGAAGCATGCGGAGACTGTTGAAGCAGGTCGAGGATATGGCGTTGATATGGCAGTTTGTGAGCGATGAGTCCAGTACGATGCAGAGGTTGCGCGTGTGTGGTCCGTTGGGGGTGTGGAGGTGGGATGGGCAGAGATTTCCAAGGGAGGGGCCGGGGGCCCACCAAGAATCGTCCCATGTGGAGGGAGTGTAACCCAGGATGAGGACTTCTGTTTTCTCAGAGTTGAGTTTCAGGCAGCCATTCTTCATCCAGATGGAGACTGCTTTCATCCCTTCTTGGAAGTTGTGTTCGGTGATGGGTTCGTTGGTGAGTGAAAAGGATAGGCTGGGTGTCATTGGCGTAAGTGACTATGTTGAAGCCAGTGCCTCCAGACGTTGGTTGCGAGGGGCCATGTAGAAGAGGGTGAGGCCGAGGAAGGAGCCCTAAGGCACTCCACAGTTGGTGTCCATCGGTTCCGAGAGGTAGGGCAGGAGCCTGACTCACTGGGTTCTGCTGGTGAGGATTGAGCATATCCAGTTGAGCGCCTTGTCGCGGATGCCAGCGTCATGGAGTCTTGTGGCTAGGGTGCGGTGTGAGATTGTGTCGATAGCAGCAAAAAGGAGGGCTTCCGCTTCACCCCGGTCGTGGGGGGGGGGGGGGGGGGGGTAAAACGGATGTAGTCACTGGCAGCATGGAAGAGTCAGTGCTGTGGAATCCGGGTTGGGAGATGTCCAGGACGTTGTTAGAATCTATAATGTTTGCTAGCTGGGTTATTGACGACCTTGATGACTTTGGCTGTGAATGGAAGCAGAGATGGGCCTGGAGTTTGAGGTCCCTCAGGTCGGCCGAGGGTTTCTTCAGGAAGGGGTTGGCCTAGACGTGTTTCCAGTCATTGGGGAAGGTGGCAATCTTGTTGAGCAGTTGTCAGATGTAATTTGGGTGCAATGGCACAGGCACCTGTGGAAGATGTGGGGTGGACATAGGTTGAGGGTGCCCCGGAGTGAATGCTTTTCGGGGGGGGGGGGGGGGGCCGAGCCGTGTGAAGGTTGCGTTTCTCAAAGTGGTCTTAGACATCTTGATCTTAAGGTGGAAGAAGGTGCTGAGTTTGTTGCAGAGTTCCTGGTGTGGCTGTAGGAGACGCCGTTTCCTTCGCCGAAGACTGGGTTGAGTGCGTCCCCACACTGTGTGCAGTGACTAGTTGTTTGAGACCTATGTTGGTGAGGTTCTCCAAGACGGAGGCGGTGTTTGGGTAGTCATGGTTGTCCGGGTAAAAGTTTAGGTCTCAGAGCAGGATGTAGTCTATGGAGGCAAGAGCGAGGGGTGTGAGGAGGCTGGTGATTGCATTGGTGAAGGAAGCGCAGGCCGGGCAGCCTGTATGAGGGTTCCAGGGAGACTCTGGAAGTGGGGGTGCTCCATGAGGGTTATCGTCTGGGGGGTGGTCATCACGTGGAGGGGTGCTTTTGTGGACGATGGAGATGCCTCCTCCTGGGCAGGCGAGTTGGTCCTTTTACAGGGTCTTGTATCTGTTAGGAACGGCAGTGGCGATGTGGGGTGCAGAGATGGCATTGGTCCAAGTTTGTGAGGAAGGAGACGTCTGGGGATTGGGTGTTGTGTGGGTAGTGTATGGTGAGGAGGATGCAGTGGAGTGGTTTGTGGGCAGTGAAGTCTGGGAAGCTAGGGGCTGCTGCTGGAGTACAGTGGTGGCTGAAGGTGCAGCGGCTATGTAGACAGGAGAGAGGGCCTTGGGTGTGGTTCAGCATTAAGAGCTGGCAGATGTTGCTTCATCCGGGGTGGAGCGCGTGGAGGGTGCTGGAGTCGTAGTGGAGATATAAATATACATGATAAAAAGGGAGGAGTGGGAGAGCAAGGCACTTTGACTAGTTAATCGAGGTAGTGTGTTAAAGAGTTCTAAAGCCAGCAAAAACCTATGAGCCAGCAAAAAGGAAACCTAAATAAATTAGGCCTGTCCCAAGGTGAATGGGTAGATTTCCTAAACACCTCTTACTACATCTACTATGAAGTTCATCTGAAAGTTCAGTCCTTTTTAAACGTGGTTGTCAGAATCTTTATTGGTAAGCTGTACAACAGATTCTTTCCTACATATCTTTTCCATACATTATGGTCTTTCAAATAATTTAAGGTTTCTAGAGCACTTGAAATACAATCAAGGTGGACACACCAGTTCCGATGGGGTAGACCTACTGCAAATTAGTATTTTTGGTTTCATATTTTTAATCCATGCACAATTCTAAATCCATAAATAAGTTATATATAGCTGCCATTGTGCTGCAAACCTCTGGCAATCAAGGGAGCCGGACCTCATGGCCTACCATCACCAAAATTGAGACAGCCGCTACTATTAAGTCTATCCACTAGAGGGCCCCATCAGACCTAGCACCCATCACAACTTCAAACATCTATCAGCGAAGCTCCTACTCCCATCCTCAAATCCTCCATCAACTCTACCACCTTCTGCCTGGAGATACGCTGTCGCTCCCCTGTTCAAGAAATCCTTCACAGACCGATCTCCCTCTCCCACCAGACCCTCAAAAACAAAAACCCACATACAAATAAATCATTTTTTAGACTAGTCATGGACCACCTCGGCAACCACCAGCTCCAAGACACCTCAGTCCACCTTCAAACTTAACCACAGGACAGAATCCATTCTCATCACCTCCACAGAAAACAGACAAGATCCTGGAAAGAAGATACTGCGGCTCTCATCCGCCTGGACCGTTGCAGTATTTAACATGCACCCAATTCTCAGACTCTTACATGAGATTGGCATCTAAGGACCCGCTCTCAGCTGGATTTGCTCATTCTTGACAGCCAGAACACAAGCGGTCAGCCTTGCATCACACTCCTCTGAACCCGTAAAAAACATATCTGCGGAGTGCTTCAATGTTCATCCCTCAGCAACACATACATGACCCCTCTGGCCAATGTTATCCACGCACATTACATAAACAGCCTCTTACAACACGCAACTCATACTCGCCCGCTCAGGCAAGACCACCAACATAAGGAACAAAATGTGTTGCGTGCATGACCAAAGTCACCAGCTGGATGACGTTCAACTGGCTATAGCTAAATACTGACAAGATGCAAGTAGTGCAGCACAACGGCAGACACATAAAACTGCACCTCCCACTGGGTTTCTCAGGTCAAAACTTCGTACACTTTCATCAATAACAGCTGTTGCAAGATACTGCTGCTGAGCAGAAACAGATGGAAACAATATGGAATGGTGCACCTAGTCATTAATGAGTCCACAGACCTATATCTTGAAACTTCCTTCAGTAACTTACGATGTGTCCCATAAAAAAACTAGTCTGAAAATAGCCAACCTGTTTTGTTCAAAAAGATGAATCTTCCTCAGGGCTCAATTTTGCAATAACATTTTCACCAGCCAGTGCTTTGTTTCTCATTGTTCCATTTCCATATTCATCATGACTATAGAAATCAGTCTTCGGACCCTCATGACAATCTTGATTCCATTGCAACATACATCATGGTAGCACACAATACATATCAGCGGGAGGAATCTATGGCGTCACCCAGTATGGACTACAGGAAATCCCTCTATGTCGGAGTCACTAAGCATCTTATCCAGATGACTACAAACCATCCATAGCTTGGCAGCCAGACTCCACCTCACCCTCTCAACACACATTACACCACACCTAAGGGACTTTCACTTGCTCCTGAAACACAGACTTGCTCAGTTCAAACTCCTCACTCACACAAGTTACTACACAACATAGGTTCAGCCTACCTGAACAGTCGCATCTCCTGTCAATGACCCAGACGCCTATGCTCTGCAGCACAACTACTCGCAGATACCACGCAAACACAGAATCAGGTTTGGAGGCCGGAGCGTTCCAATACATCACTCCTAAAGCCTGGAAGGCCTCCCACTACACATCAGTCTCCTCTCTTCTGGAGTTCAGCCAGACACTGTAGACCTGGCATTTGAAAAAATTCCCAAATAACCCCAGCCTCCGGTGAGGCTTGGTGCACATACACCTGCTCAGTGCCAGAATACTCATGTGGATGATAGAGAGCTCTACAAATACAAGCAACAACCTGTTTCGACACCCATCACCTGAGTCCCAACCCAGTACAGTAGACAAGACATGCCCATCTAGCTTTTCTTCATTCCAGGCATGCACAGCTACACAACGGCCATGAGACAAAGTAAATTACATTACTCTTCACATGGCACCAATACCATGCTAGTGGCATGCAAAACCCAGACCCCTTCCACCTAGAACAGATTGATAAAGCTCATGTGATCCATTATTCGCTAGTCCACTTCAGCACAGCAACTTAAGTTGCAATAACGGCACAACTATAATCACACATGACAGCACCACACTTCAGATAATGGCCACACTACATTTCAAAATTTGTCACAGAAAGCACTCCCAACAGTGCGGGTTGCTGCCCTTCTGCTAATGAAATTCAGAGCCTCATCAGCAGAATGAGGCACTATACAAATGCAACTGCAATATAATACAGAATAAAAAGTTACTTTACGTCAATCTGTATACACGCATCCTTGCTTATGCACAGCCCGGTTGGTGGACTCAACGATAAATGGCCTTAACTTTGAACCAGTATGCAACACTCGATTTAAAAACTAGGTGTACATGGGAACATATCCTATATTGCGCTCACCGCACAGCGTAGCGGGGGCTGAATCCTCCCTTAAGGTTCTCCTATTGGTATTATACACCTGCACGAATACATAGCTGGGATAACAGCAAGACAGATCGCTGCTGGCGGGGATGCGGAATGACTGGTACCCTCGTGCACTTACTCTGGCATTGCCCGAAACTACAAAGATATTGGGGGGGGGGTCTTAGATAACAGACGCAGCATTGAACATTTCACTGTCCTACACCCCGGAGTGTACACTCTTTGGCCTCTCACATCCTAAGGCCTTCCCACTAACATCCCTCAGGGGTAGACAAATAGCTCTAGCGTTATTGGCAGCCAGGCAGTCATCCTAGCACAGTGGGGCACAATGGCAGTCCCGGAGCTGTGGTCCTGGTTACACAGTTTATGGAACCTATTAGCTATGGAGCTTTTATCTCTGGGAGCGGAGGGAAGGGGAGAGACTTCGCAACTCTGTGGGGGTCGCTTTGTGAGTTTATGGTCACGAGATATGAGGGAAGTCAAATGCCCCAAGTATTTGCAGGTCCTATGCCTTTTATCAATGGAGCAATCATCTGCAGACGCTTCCCCCAGTGGAGTGACGAGGGGGCTCTTTCAACGCTTACAGTGGATGCTGAATATCATCTGGGGAGGCTTTAACAGGTGGGGTATTAGGGGAGGGGTCTGTTTTCTCCTTCACTCTTGATTGTTTCACCTGTCAATTTTTTTTTGTTTGTTTTACTAGTCAGAAAATGGAAGACACTCCTAGTAGCTGGTTAGCTATAGAGGTATGCAGCCGGCCTCTGGGTTGAGGCTTAAACGCTGTGTAAGTGCTCACAATGCTCGCCCTGCCAGCCTCTGGATGTAGACAGAAAGCTGTGTTTCACAAATGTTCCTGCCTTTCAATAAGCAGATTGATTCCTAAAAACTAGGTGTACAAGGTACTGTGCAGCAGCATCACAGCTATTAAACAGCTACTTTAGACAATGCCACTGTGAGGGGTAACGGGACAAGTGGTGGTATTAGGCTTGGTTTGGAAGCATCTCAGGAAAAATGTCCCAGTTACGGTTTGAACACTAGACCGGTCCCGTTTAGCTTAGGAGGCAATTCTAGTTAGATCTGGTATTAGGTCATCGCCTCAGTTACAGTTCATCATGAAGAGCAATAGCAGGCCACCCAGCAAAAGACTTTCCCACCAAATAGCACATATGTCTGAACAAGATCATAAGGACATCATTCTGCAACAAGTATCTCCCTCTGCTTCTGTGCAACAAAGTCAAATACAAAAGTCCAAGGAATCATTAAGGTTTAATCAGTAATACTGATCCTGCACTGAAAGGGAAAAACATTAGCGCAGGCAGTGTTGGGGGTTCGGGTGCAACTTAAGTGTTATGCAGGTGAAGAGATGGTTAAAACATCTTAAATGTACTTTTGGAAAAGGAAATAAAGTGCATTCTTCAATCAAATTTAGAAATGGATAGTGCTAAGACAACATACTATAAGACACTTCTACCTTCATTTCAGTAAAAAGGATCAGATTTATAGTAGAGAACATGAAAAAACTTCCTACACAAGGACGATACATGATATTTTAGTTTAGGATTTTTACACACATCAATGTTTACTGCTGGATTATTCACTCTACTTACACAATGATGTTGTTGATAGGAATATGGATCAGTTTCACAAAGAAGCCAATAAATCCCATAATTGCAAAACCTATTGCTGTTGCCATAGCAATCTTCTGGAATTCTGCAGAAGGTAAAAATAAATGGTTGTGAAAGCTGCTGTAGATTACATTCTCAAAAACGACAGGCTCTAGATTACATTTAACAGCCAGGCATGCAACGAAAGGCGTAACACTTTAGCTGCAATTATAAAGGCAATGACAGGCCTTATGCAAGTGTGATGCTAAGAAACATTGGACAAGAGTCTTGAAAACTGTTAGATACATTATAAAGGTATCAGCTTTCGCAATTTACACTATTATGTACGTGTCATTCAAAAGTAAGAAAAAAGCCTGTTCAATCTTCAATTGCATGCAATAAAGAAAAAAAATGACAGGTGTTGACGAGACACGATAAGCAATTATCCCTCTCCAAGCACCATGCAATAGATAGAGAACATGTGTGAAATAACTAGCATGGGTAGTGGACTTTGCAAAATCACATTCACAATATAAACATTAACCTTCACCATCAAAACACAGGATGTACTGCGGTCCAACAAACAATTATTGGAATTTATATTCTTCTCCAAAAAAGCACTTGACATCTAATAATTACAATTTTCTTATGGCAATAAGTACCATTTACAAAAAGACTATCAGCATGTCACTGTGAAACAGAACTTTAAAAAAAAGCCAATAATAAATATGCGATCCATAAACACTGAAAATATTCGAAGGGTTGGTAATATGCAAGCTAGGAAGTTCCGAATTTAGAAGTCAAGAGCGAGCCTAAAGGAATTAGACAAGACAATGATTGGATAGCGACAGAGGTCCAGTGAATAATGGGCTTTATATACAAATAATTTGTTTTACAGAGTTTTATATAACATGAACTTGACCCGAAGGTATCGGATATCCGAACACTTTACATAGCACCAGTTGCGTTACATGAGGACATTCATTTTGGTTAGGCACGGGGAGATGAAGTGATTTGCCCAGAATCACAGGATGTTAATCGTCATTGCAGAGACTCGAACCCGGTTCCACAGATTTGAGGTCGACCGCCCTAGCCGTTAGGCCAACTCCTCTCCCATAATGCATTTGATAGTGGTTGCAATTTGCCCACCAACATTTACTAAATGCATTGATATTTTGCGAACTGACTATGTAAAAATAGGTTGGTTTCCAAAATACTGAATCGTAGAGGGTCACAATTCAACCTACCTCATGAACATTAATGATGGGTCACAAATTGGGACCCACTACCATTTGAGGCCGTCACAAGGATGACAGCCTGCTGGGATCACCACACCACCATGTCAGACTGTTTTTAATGCAGCCCATTTTCGAAGCCCCTCTGTCTTTGGAAAGACAATATGCCGCTCTCCCTAAAAATTGAACATTCAGCAAAATCAGTAAGCAGATAAGAGAAGATGAGTGAGAATCAAGGTAAAGCAATAGACCACATATGCAAACAAAAAAATAGAACAGAGAAAAAAAAAAAAAAAAAAAAACGGAATAGTTGTGGCCAGCAACAGAACACTCGAAGTTTAGTGAAACCTTTGAATCAGTGCTGAAGGCAGAATGGTCATTATATTGTGTACAGGTGAATGTACAGTTAATAGCCGAGATTTGATGGTGGGGGTCAAATAAAAGACATGTTCGTGTTGATACATGAAGTTCATAAGCGAGTAAAGGAAAGAATCTAAAGGAACTTCAGTTTGCTCGAGATCAGAAAACTCGACCTCCAGATACAGGGAAAAAAAGACAAATGGATGAAAGTAAAGACACGAAAGCTGAAGAAGCAGAGTGCAAATCTGCAGTTTCTCCAGTATCAGTTCTCTGGGAAGTAGCATCTTCAAGCCGTAAATGAGCTTAACATTCTCAGGCGCCGAGGGAGAACAGAAACCCCAATGTGAATGGGAAATACTAGGACGCCCACAGGGGTCTGGCTCCCCTTGCCTCACTCCAATCATAAAATCCCCCGTAGCCCCCGCTAAAGGAAGTCTGCATATTGAAAATCATTTTACTGCAATGGATGCTTTCGGATACAAAGCATCAAAAGTTTCCTTCTAAGCCTTTCTAATATGGGCAAAGATTCCGGCATTACTACAGGGCTCATTAGTATGGCACAATCATTCTTACACGGGACTTTGTAGAGAAATGTGTACGCAACTAGACTGCGAAGTTCTGGGCATAAACCTGCAAGCACAGCTTTTTTCCTTACTACCTGCACTCTTAGCTGCATAACCCAACAAAAACAAATGCACATTTCGTCGCAATTTCCCGTTAGTATGTTTCACGGAAACGTTTATCTACCAGAGTGCTCTTCTGTGCGCTACATCTTTAAACATGCCACCCACCCTACACACCTTTATGCTGTTCTATACATTACCTTTTCTGTCAGGCTTTGTACACCTTTTAACAAGTCTGATGGAATCCTTCACGAACTGACGGCTTGGTTCAACAAATTGCATTACTTGATCCATAGTTGCCTGTCAAGTACAATGACATTGGTTAATGGAAGGAGCATACAACAATACATATTACACAACTGGGCGATTCATTACTACGGCACACTTCACAGCTATTTGATCTGCCCTATAATAAAACAAGCATTTACAATGCAATGGTCTCGGCATTGGTAAAGTTAGAGCTATTGGCATTGCTCCTGACATTATTTTTGTTTGTGTTTTTTGTTTTTAAAACATTTAAAGAAACGGCATTGTCATGAGCAATGCCAATAGCTCTAACTTTACCAATGCCGAGACCATTGCATTGTAAATGTTTGTTTCCAGACTGCAGTGACAGCAGGCACATCATGTGCGGTGCTGTCATGAGTCATGACGTCATGCCAGATGAGCGTTGTAGAGGAAGGGCAATCCTTTAAATAGAGTCATGTTCTCTCTGGATTCCCCTTCTCTGTTTGAAACACATGGAGCAGCAACATTGTCGTGGTGTCAGCAGGGCTTTAAGCGGAAGCTTTTGCAATATTATATACAAGCCATAGTTGGTGCTTATTGATCTTATGCAACTAACAACCACCGATAAAGCCAATAGTCCTGACTTGCTGTAGGTGTAATGTTACTTGTTGTATTATATATATATCTGGAAGCAATGAAAGAAACAGCAAAATACAAGTCGGGCGACACCCTAAGCTAAGCACAGATTTTTAGCATACGTGTTTTTAACCCACGTCCTTAATTACATTGGCCACGCCCCTTTGAGAGATCCTCCCCCCTCCCAGTTTTTTCATCCCAATTAAAGCCCTGCCCACCCTCGAAGGTTATGTTTCATCCCTCCCTTTATCACGGTTTAACAACTTCCTGTTCCTTCTTTGTCACTTTCCTGTCTCTCATTTGCCCCTGGTGAAAGTCTGATCATGAAAAATAAGTTCTGGTCCCAAGATATGAATGCCAGTGTGCCAGTGCCCACCATCTGCATCCAGGGACAAATTAAGCATTGCTTCCTTCCCCACACTTAAAAACACAAACTACATCCCATACGGCAATTATGCCAAATTAACATACACGGGCGTGTATGGCTTGGAAGGTCGTATAACCGTGGTAGGGCGGGTCCGGAGGGTTGCCACTGGCGGGTCCGGTGTATTACGGGGGTCCGGAGGGTGGTGCGACTGGCGGATTTGGAGGGTTGTGACTGGCAGGTCCGGGGTAGTGCGGCGGGTAGTATGACTGGCGGTTCAGGGGTAGGGCGGCGGGCACGGAGGGCCGGGGTAACGCGGGTCTGGGGGGGTTGACTGGCAGCTCCTTGGTATTACGGGGTCCGGAGGGTGGTGTGATCGGCGGCTCTGTGGTAGGGCGGGTCTGTAGGCGCGTGAGTGGTGGGTCCGTGGGGTTGTGACTGTCGGGATAGGGCGGAGGGCCGGGGTAGGGCGGGTCGGGAGAGTTGTGACCGGCGGCTCCGGGGTAAAGCGGCGGCTCCGGGGTAAAGCGGAGGGCCGGTCCGTCGGGTCGTGTGACTGGCGGGTCCGTAGGGTTGTGACTGGCGGCTTCGGGGTGGGGTAGGGCAGTTCCTGGTGATCATGTTCTAGCGGGCGGCGTTGTAAGATGGCGCCCGGTACACAAGGGAGTGGAGTGTAGGCGGGTGCTACAATCCGACTGCGGGCCTGACCTTCGCCGTGGACCAGCGGGGACAGCTGCTCGTAAACTGGACCTTGCCTCAAGGGCGCATTGTGAATCGTCGCTGATGCACTGGATCTCCCGCAGCCTTGGCCAATGTGACTGATGGAGACGAACATGTTTAGGGATGCCGCCCTCTGGGTATTGGGGCATGTGGGTCGTTTACCCTCTCATTTCCGCCATTTGACATTACCGGACCTTGCATGGCATTGAAGGGGGGAGGGTTGGGGATCGCTTTCGAGGAAGATATTCACTTAACATTTGCCGTTTGCAGGGCTCTCAGCGTCATCTGGCACTGTTGGGAAACTGACTGCATCATCGTAGTGCAAGGTTGCCGCTAAGGACAGTGGTGAATCCTCGCGGAGGGGATTCCTCTAGCTCTCAGCCAAACACCGGAAGACACCACCGCAACGCAGCGTCCTTTTCGGATTCGGGGGCGTGTTTAAGTGTTGTCTCCTCCTTGAGACTTCTTGCAAAAAACACGCCCCCCGATCCGAAAAGGACGGGGCCTGATTTGAATGACTGGCCTCTTCTCCAATGGCTGGCCAGCATTCAAGAGGCCAGCCAATGGAGAACAGGGGAGAAGAGGGGCGGGTTCAAGCCCCTCTTCTCCAAGTCATTAAATCTCCGACTTCCGGTTCTGCCTTTCGGCAGACCGGACGTCCTCGACCTAAAAAGGAGGCATTCAAGTTCAACAGACTGGCCGTAATACCAAAAAGCAACTCTGGCAACAATTTAAATGTGTCATTTTTTCCCCACCGCACCGAACCGAACCACGCCATTTGAAGGTGGCGGCCAACACTGACACCTATTGGACCAATGCCATCAAGAGAACTGGGCAAAAGCGCATTTTTCACCCATCAGTACTCTGCAGCAGTTTCTGTGAGGGGAACATCTGATGGATCATCATTAATAAAGCCTTGTAAATTACATTTAAACCATGGTATACTCTTTTCTGTAAATGACTTGCGAATACCACCTAAAACTGAATAGGTGTCTTCACAACATCCAAGGCTAAAGATATGCAGGCAACCCTCCATATTCTAGCCTACCAACGTTACTTATTGCCAGTTTATAAAATACCTCTTTTCTCCAAACTGTCAGTCCAGACTGACTAATACCTTGCTGTTTCATTAAGAACATTTATGGGTTCAAACTGACCAGAATATAGTTCTACATCTACAATGTTGATATGCAAATAGTGAGTCTATGTAAAATGCATTAGCTTATTGGTCCTTTATATGGACTGCACATGTACACGTTTTTATGTTTCTTACCAAATAAACGTGATGTCTAACTTTTCCTAATGCTTTTCACTGTGGTAAGCCTATTCTTTTATTGCATCAATTTGAGAAATATTGTAATTGCATTTATATAGCGCTTACTACCCCGGATGAGGCATCGAAGCACTTTTTCTGCAAGTAGCGCGCTACTCCGGAATCCATAAAGGATTAGTGTTGAATTAGTACAGTGAAATATCAAAGTCATTTAAGTGGTGGATGGGTTAGTCAAGTATTTGTAAGGATAGAAGAGGGGAAATAAGTTTTGTATTTATATAGCGCTTGTTACCCCTGATTGAGTGTAGAAGCGCTTTTTATGGCGAGTAGCACGCTATTCCGGAAACCCATAAAGGATTTGTGGGGAATTAGTATAGTGAAATATGAAAGTAATTTGAGTGGTGGATATTAGTCAGTTATTTGGAGCGAGAAGGATAGCGAAGGGATAGAAGAGGGAAATAGGTTTGCATTTATATAGCGCTTGTTACCCCTGATGGGGTGTTGAAATGCTTTTCCTGCGAGTGGCACACTACTTCGGAACCCATAAAGCATTAGTGTTGAGAATTAGTATAGTGAAATATGAAATTTGAGTAGACACATACGTCATTACCAACACTATAAAGTAACAAACTTCACAGACTGGTGTTCCCATTTCAAAACAACACCTAGAGTGTGGAGCTTAACCAAATATAAAGCAGCAACCCTTATGTCTCCAAGTCTCACCAAATTCCTGGAAGCATGCATGTGTCTATACCTTTTGCTAGTGACATCATATATAAAAGAAATATACAAGTAGTTGTATATCTGTCTTTTACCATAGACAGATACAAAGTAGCCTAACCACTAATCCTTCTACCAATATGTCATAAACCTCACTTTTGTGCTGCAGCTTCACCATTCTACTACTACTCAAGAGTGTTGAGCCTGGCCAAATACAAAGTAGCAACCCTTCACATGTCTCTGCTGTAACTCACTATATTCCTGAAAGTATGCATGCATGTCTGTATCTTTTGCTACAGACACTATTAAAAGAAGCATACAAATAGATGTATACCTGTGTTTTATACATCTGCCATCTTCAGATGCATAACAAGAGAACACAAGTGCAAGTATCGACATACCTTAGTCGCACCACCATGCATACCTTTAAACATAACAGACAGCACTTTACATTTCAAACAGACCCCTAGATTTATGCAGCATACTTCAAGCGAACCTTTCCACAGACTCACACGAAGTAGCATAATCACCAATCACTCAGCCAACATGTCTTAAACCTCACTTTTGTGCTGCAGCTTCACCATTCTACTACTCAATATGTGATGCATTATTGAATAGGACTGTTATTTCGTCACCTTTTTACTGTAGTTTAATTACAGATCAGGGTTTCAAACTACTTAGTCCCTACTGATGTCTGAGAATGACTGATATTTACCTCACTTCAACAACACACTACCTACTTTTATATTTTTGACTACTTTGGAACCAATGGGACCACAGAAGTCAGTCTCAGAAATTACTCCTGCTCAAGCCTTCTAGGTCTACACAAAGGCCCTACGATCTATGTCACCCTGCTCTGGAGACCATGCGAGACCGCTCAAACAACTCTTGTATCCTAGCCTTTTCTCCAGCAAGATGACCCCAAAATACTAAATCATTCTGCTCAGGACACTATTTCCAGAGATGTCCATTACAAAACAGTACACAGAATAAGCTCTTCAGGTCTCCGCCCCTGCATCCATCCAGGATCCTGGTCATTTGCTTGTATTCTCTCGTACCTACCCATTTATACTTTATCAACGGTTTCATTGAGATGGTCCCTTCCATCAACTCTCTACACCTATTCTATATGTTAGTTTCATATTTGATGGTTATATATCTTTTCATCTAACCGCTAGACAATTCGACCAGAACCAGTGGTATTGCGTTCTCCTACCTCGCGGTTAAGACCTGTGTCGCTGACCCAATTCAAGAAGGACCTCAGACCTGGCTCTTCGAATGATTCCACACCCAGAGGGACCAGCGACCAGCAGCCACTTCACCCCAGCACCTTGAGACCCTCATGAGTCAGTAGCCACACTTTACAAGCCACCGATTGATGGATGCATCCTTCAGTGTACAGAATGTAAGGTGTCAATTGATTTCCAATTGACAATTCTTAATCCCTGACACAGCTCTGTCAAGCATGAACAGTCTGCCATTCCTCTGCGTTTACTTTCCAATGTTACTCATGTTTTTCATACATAAACAGCGTCCAGAACTAAATGAGCCCATTTTAATTTTAGGGATTTAAAAACTTTCCTAACACTTCCTACACTCCAACAGTTTACAATTCCCAGTTGAAAATTGGTCCATCCATGGAACATAGTGATTAACACCTATAATCATGGATGTTCAGCACTCATTTTTTTTAACCAGTGAGGGTGGGGGAGGATAGGGGGGGGGGGGGGGGGAGTTTATGCAGCTACCAAACTAGAACCAAAGTAATTGCCTAAAAGGCCAAACAGCTGACATTCTTTTAAAATCACAAAAACTGAAAATGGCATGCAGTAAACCTTTTCTGTGGTCATTACACCTTCATGACCACACTGGTTAAATCCCAGCGCAGGAAGGAAGAAGTGCAATAAAGATGAAGTTCAGAATTTGACAAAAAGGTTGGAAGGGATGAGGGCGGTCACTGTAGGAGTCGCTACCTTTCTTCACCAGTATTTCATGTTCAGAGAACCCTTTAAGAGGGAACTATGGCAGGTACAGAGGCCAAACAGCCCAGCCCCCACCCTTAGGGTCCCTAACCACAAATTGGAACACTCCATGCACAATATTGCTTCAACACCACCTGTGGTGTCAATGGCAATTCATCAATGAAAGAGAAATCAACAAAAAAAAAAAAAAACGTACACCAGGTGGTTAAAACATCCTGTTTTCTATGTGTCTTGAGAAGGCACGTCAAACACAAGTGAGAGGGGTAAGAAAAAAAACTTGTTTGCCTTCCCAACCAATAATTACTACAACAAATTAGGAATTATTTTGCTTTCTCTTTTCCTACTGCCCCAAAGACCAGTTTCTCAATTGTTTCAAGACTGAAGTGCCTTGGAACCCACAGGGTGTTTTAAAAGAACCCCCCACTCACCAACCTAGTTGGTGACGTGCTTCATCATTGGGTTTCCACGCTGGTCACCAAATGCTTCCAGGGTGTGCTACGACGCCAGATTACATCAGAGCTGGTTCTTGGTCATCTGTGACTGTGCGCGTTAGTGAAGAGAGGTGTTAAAGTTGGCTCGGAATCTTCCATCACCAATTTTTGTATTTATTTTTTTAAATAGTGGAGGTCTTGGTCAATGTTAAAAGCAATGGTGGACAATTGTGGGATATTAGTTGATCCCACTGATCCTTAGTGTGGTCAATACGTTTCAGCATCTGATTTCATGCCGCCTCTATGGGCCAGTGTGCAGGTCAAACACTACAAAAAAAAAAAACGCTCTAGCCAAATGTAATAATCTGAATTCCTTTTCCGACAAACCTTTCTTGTATGAAAAGACATGTCAAATATACTTACATCACAACTAACAGAAGAGAACTTAGAATTGGACAAATGAAAATGTAAGTTCTGGAAATGAATGGCCATCTTTGAATGAAGGGTCTCCTAAGTTTCTGGTTTTACATACAGTTCAGTGACTCTTGACACAGACCTCCGAGGTCAGTAGTAGTCTTCTCTGCAGCTTGGTGTGCCCAGCAAGCTCCGCACTATTGTAGCTTCAGACAGTTGCAGTCACTCCCAACTTCTCCCTCACAGGGTGTTTAGAAGGCACTAATAATGCGTGACTAATGCATTTTATTGCAGAGATGCAGACTACCACATTGAAATACGTTAGTCTAAACCCGGATGCGTGGTACTCGGCAGGCCTGGTCCAGCAGTACAGCAGGAGTTAATGAGATGTGAATCTGGGCTACAGAGCCCGTAGGTCAAGGACGGGCCAACCAGCCGCTAGACCTCTTCACAGAACGAGAAGGGAATGTGAAAAATAAATGAAATATATACATACCTGTGACCCAATAGGGCATTTAAGCTTGTCCAGGTCTGTGCCTGTCCCGGTTTATCGTTCGGAAAATCTGGTAACACTGACTAACTCCTATACACACTGGGTAGTCAACGTTATTTCCTCATTCTTAGAGCGGCTATGGAATTTCATATGCTCGTTCTTACAGCAGGTATTACGGCACTGACAAGTCAGCAAACGTTTGTGTTGATGTTGGAAGCACGTATAGATAAGAGGCCAGGGTTTACTAAGAAGTTCGCCTTTTTAGGGTGTTTAAGGAAGAACACGCTACGGGAGGCAGGTATACTAGGGATAAAATGTGTTTCCAGGTTACATTTACAGCATTATAACGTTCACTTTTAGTTACTAAATGAACTCAGTGGGACACTATGATTTAGGCGAGATGTTGGGCCTCCAGCCAAAACTTTAATTTTGAACGTAAGTAGAAACCGTTATATTATCAAATCTGGTACACCAACATACATGGGCTGCTTGACAGAGTTCACTGAAACGAGCAAAGACGCCTGAACTCAGGCAGAAAATTCAGATAGTTTCATACCACTAAAGTAAACACAATCGTAAAGTTGAGTGTATGAACCCAAGCACCGAGACGCACTCACCTTAGATATCGAAGGCTCGTCCCCAGACAGCGACCTGTACTGCGCAGATTTCGGGCTCTACTTGGAATGGACACGTATATGTCGAGACACTTCCTTTTCTATCAGACGTAGTACGCTGACGCCTCACTAAAGAAAAGACCCCGCCCCACTTGTTCCGGTCTTGCTTGTGTGGACGCGAGTGCTTAACGCCACAAATACCAATGAAATTACTTCCTGCGGTTGGCGTGTACTTCAGGCAGAAGTCTTATAGGCGGACATGTCAGAGTCAGGCAAAACGTCATTGGAGACGGTGGTAGGTGTTTTATCCTTATTGAAAGACGTATTCGCTGACGACGTGAAGCTCCTATAGCGTTACAATAAACATGTACAGGGCTAACCTTACTGGAGTACTTCATTTAAATAAGGTTGGCATTTGGTTTGCCACACTGATTCAAATGCTTTGTTTAGAGGAAGTTTTGGTACATAATGGATAGCATGTTTATGCCAATATCACTTTGCGGTCTGGACTTTCATGCCCATACTAAGAAGCATTGGTAAATGCATTAGGTTTCGCCTATGTGATTAAAAATAATTTGTTTTTTTGTTGTAAGTTGTAGTTTGGTGAATAGTATTGCAATATAAGTTATTGAAAGTCTGTTGAAGTGTTATGACTTGTTTTATAAGAAAGGCAATACATTGTGTTGTTACTGGTTTTAATGTAAAGTGGGGACAATAGGTAAATGGGGTAGTACCAGTGTAGTATGCTGAAAGATGAGGAGTCCAAGTAATTTTCCATGTAGGTTTATTCAAGATAAGATGTTACAGAGTAGAGCCCCACCAGGAGCAGCTTCCCTGCTGCTCAGCCCATACACCAACTGACCAGGCACTCCAACATTCCACATTACATTCCACATCCCAACATTCTTACAGCTATCACTCTGGCTGAGCAGCAGGATACCACATATCCCCCTTCTTTACAATGGAAAAGAAGGAAGAACCAAAATACATCAGAAAATAAGCATGAAAAAATAGAGAAGAAAATACTCCAGAAAACATGAATTGAAAAGTGGAAAAGTAGGAAACGCAACCAAGAAAAGATGAAAAGAAAACAGTGACTAAAACACTAACACCCTTTCTCACAGAAAGACAAACCCACATCCTCCCTCACATAAATAACAAAAGAAACCCATGTACAAAGATATGAAAGCTGGCCAGGCAAATATAAAATATACTAGGGTATAAGCAACAAGGTGAAGGAGAGAAAACATAAAAATACATTGAAAGGGTGAAAGACAACTATAAGTAGAATAACCAAAAGGATAGATGCCTTTAACTCAAGTAAGAGTATGGAGAAAAGTCCCTAGAAAGACAACAAATCCTGGGTATGGCAGAAAATGCCACACGGAACATCGCAATAAATAAACAGAAATAGGTGTGGAAGAACCACACAATACAATGCCATACAGAATGTAAAACTAGTGTGACATAAAATATCACAATAGCACACAGTATGGTTCCACTTGTAATAATGTAAATTGAACAAACAGTGAAGATAGGTGTGGAGCACGCCACACGGCAAAACTATGCAAGGTGTGGGCAGGCACCACACAGAGGGTAAATTCCCTAGAAAAACAACAGCATATTGCCGTTTAACATCCTTGTAGCGCAGCAGGATGAATCCTTGTAGCGCAGCAGGTTGAAGTATTGTATTGCAGAAATTAAATAAAATTGAATAAACCTTGTAGCGCAGCAGGTTGAATCCTTGTAGCGCAGCAGGCAAAACATTGTAAAGCAGTAAATTGAATAATTAACAACAATCCTTGTAGCGCAGCAGGTTAATCCTTGTAGCGCAGCAGGTCAAAGTATTGTAAAGCAGAAAATTAGATATTTATGAATAATCCTTGTAGCGCAGCAGGTTAATCCTTGTAGCGCAGCAGGCAAAGTTAAAACTAGATGGCACATAAGCAAAACCAAATACATCGAGTGTGCCATTAATTAAACGGTTAAAATTGCTTCACATCCAGACACATTCCCAAAAGAGAAGGCTTGAATAAACTCAGCGCAGGAAAGACAGTCCAAAGTCATTCCCAGAAAAGAAGGCTTAAATTAACGCCCCCAAAAAAACCCCGCAGTCGAACTGACATTGTCATGACCGATATAAATTGTACTGACACTGTCATGGTTTCTTTACTAATTGAAGTGACACTGTCAAAGCTATCATACTCACTGCGCACAGGATGTTGACAGAAACCCAACAAAAATAGAAACTTCCGCCTCATTGTAGAAAGGTAGAAACACACAGGGCTTAAGTTGAAATCAAAACGATGTCATAGCAATCTGTCGAAGAATGACGCTGTAATAGGTGGACTTAGAACGGTTGGCAAAACAGACTCTATGGCTTACAGTTGGTGTATGGGCTCTATGGCTTGGATGTTGTGGCGAACTTAAAATGGTGGCACGCACGGTGACGCCACGCCGGATGCCTTCCGGCATCACCGTGCTCCAAAACGTTGCAGCTGGCAGGGCGACAAATGCTGGGGAAGACAACGTCATAGATAATGAAGACAGCTTGCACAGGTAAGACTGCGCGCTGCATGTGCTTGTGACAGATTTGAAAATGAAGGAGCAGTTAAACTGCCATGAGGAGAGTACACGCAGTAGTATTGCGTAAAACACAAAAATACTCACAAATTGCCCTCCGAATACAGCCACGAGTCCCTGCCAAACAAATAGATGAAATATCCTCCAATATAGGCTGCACAGTAGAACGGCAAGACAGACACGGTGATTACCGCGTAGTAAGGCAAGCAAAAACACCCCAAGCCAAACTTGATTATAGAAAGTATATTTGAGATGTATAAATCAGGACCTGACTTGCGCTTGCAAGTTGAAAAGCAGAGTCATTCTTTTTTTTGTTGAAAATACTGGTGAATGGAGAAACACTCTGAATGTGATATCCAGTAGGTGGCAGCAGATATCCACTAAATTCCGCCGATTTGTAGAAAAGTGATCAGCCTGTAGTGTCAAAACTTGTAAAACACTAACCGGATCTCTTCATCATTCTCCGGTTTTGTATCTCTTACTCTGGTTTTATTTCTACCTCGCTGGTTCTGAACTCTCGGAGACAGTTCAAAGATCACAGCCCAGGATCTGGTCCTCTTCACTTGCTCTAGGCTCCGTAGAAGACAGCAAAAAATGATAAAATAAAGTTGCTTCAACCCTGCCTCAGGAAATGGCAGAAAGCAGAAACTGGCACTTTTAGACTGGGTTGTGGTCCATCGATGTCGCAGGAATGGCTGACAGCAGTTCAATATCAGGCAGGAAGAACTGGTAGAATAAAGTTGAAACTGGCACTTTAATACTGGGTTGCAGGCGACCGATGGCAGCGTCACTGGTGGGGCTCGTTGGTGCCAGTTAAATTGAAATGCTCCTCTTTAGTTTCAAAGAAATCCTTGATCTTGATTGTGGGTTCTAGTTCTTCAGCCTCTTCTTATCAGACTGTGGAACCCCACTCCTGGTACCAAAATGTAGTATGCTGAAAGATGAGGAATCCAAGTAATTTTCCATGTAGGTTTATTCAAGATAAGATGTTACAGAGTAGAGCCCCACCAGGAGCAGCTTCCCTGCTGCTCAGCCCATACACCAACTGACCAGGCACTCCAACATTCCATATTACATTCCACATCCCAACATTCTTACAGCTATCACTCTGGCTGAGCAGCAGGATACCACAACCAGTGCTTTAATTTGTAAAATATGAAGTGCCAGGGCTCTGACCAGGAGGCCATTGCAGCTTGCACCACCCATCGCCCCTGCCATCTCTGGCAAAACAACTACTGACCATCTCTCTCTCATGTGAATGTGACAGTTCAAATTATTCCATGTCCTCTAAGCTAAAGGATTGGCTGGGGAGGCAGGTATTAGTAATTTGTGTATGTATAGTGTTTTCCTAAACAACTGTTATACTGCTCATCTCTAAGTTACATGAACAGTGTCACCTGGTGGCAGACTGCCCTAAGTGTGGTCTTGACCATTAGGTGCCGGTGCCAAGCACCGGAAACCAATTAAGTGGCGGTGCTCAGCACCGGAAAGCTCCGGCCCAAATTAAGCACTGGGTAGTACGATGATAAAAATACATGTACCTGATATTTAGGATTGAAATTGATGCAGCTATGGGGAGAAGGTAAAACGTGGATGAAAAACCAAGCATTCATTGCACCCATAAGTAGGATCATTACCAATATATATTTGGCAAGTTTAACAAAGGCTTCATACATTTCTAAAATAAATATGTCTCTGGATCCATAGAGATTTGGTTTAAGAGGCTAAACACTCAAAGAAAGGAAGAATTCAAGGAAAGGGACAGAAGGTGGAAGAGAGAAAGGGAAAGAGCTTGGGAAGAAAAAAGAAAGTGAGGGATAATGGGAGTTAGGTAGAAGAGAAGGGGCAGTAGAAATATTAAAAGCGAAGTAGAGGAGGTATAAAAAGATGGATGAAAGGGAGGGTGGAAGAAAGAAAGGGAGAAACAATAGAGAAAAGGGAGGCAAAGAATGATGGGGAGGGAGAGAGAAAGGGAGAAAGGCATGGTATTAGAGAAAGAGACAGGGAGGGAGAAAGAGAGAGAGACAGGTAAAAAGAAAGAAAAGTAGTGATAGAGAAAAAAAGAATGAGAAAGAAAAGTGGAGGAAGGAGAAAGGTTTAAAAGAAAGGGAGCTTTCTGTACAGGAGACCTAAGAATCAAAGATGTGAATTAAAAATAGCAAAACATTAATGTGTATGTAAATGAACTGTTAATGCTAGCATGTGTAAAGGAGGCTTGTGCTGTGCACAATGAGTGTTGACTTGTATTGAAGTTGCCTTTGTTGAATACTTTATGCTCCTACCAAGGCACCACAGTGCATTTACAGATGGGTAGCATGCCACTTCATGGGGCGCTATGGATGCTAGTGTGTGGGACCGTCATGTGACCTACATAGATAGTGATTACATTTTGTGCATGAGGTATAGAGGTGTGCTCTTGTGTTTTCTAGGCTGCTTAAGCATTAGCTGTGAGCATATGGATGATGGATTGTGAATGAGTCTGGCCAGTGAATGCTCAGGGTTGTTGCTGAAGCTGTGTTGCAGTACCCATGCAGTTCTGCATGCAAAGTGGTCCAGGAGAAAGATACAAGACTAGTCACGCATGCGTATACCTATTAACTTTGGAGTGGTAAGTATCGTCCCACATTGAATAAGGGCCTAAAGGGGGCCACCTTCTGGAAGGTACAATCCTGCATTAATTGTACTATGCCTCTTGAGCCCATGTAGAAGCAGCAGAGGAGAAACTCATAAGAATGCGCATTGTACAGGCAGCCGTAGCCTACCTACCCAAGAGTGGCAAACTAGTAGCCATTATGTGTGCTCAGAGTAGTCAATCAATCAATCCCCTTTATTCGATTATTTAAAATCATAAAAGTGCAGAAGACAAAATACAAAATACACATCCCATAAAAACATTTGAGCAATCTGTATAATACAATGATTTTGTGTCTATTAAAAAAAAGAGCCAAGTATCTCAGAGTTATAAAAACAATTCCATGGAACAATAGCAATAAAATGTATACACTGTTTAGACTAGGACATCTTTTTTTTCTTGATTCGAACAGCAGCAACAAGAAAACAAGCAACATTGAAAATGTCCCAGGGGTTACTCAGCATTTGAAGATAAAGTAACGCCGGTCTAACTTGTAAAAACCCCTTTCCAGTCAACAAAGGTTTTAAAAACTTCCTCCGGATATCGTTATAATAATCGCAGAAGATCATAAAATGTAAAGTGTCCTGTACAGAAAAATTATCACAATGACAAGGAGCCGCGTCCTCTGGTTTACACCACCCCGGAAGATCACCCAACGAGAAGTGAATCAAATTAAAACGGAACCTAGTCAGGAGCCAGCGATGAAAAGGCTTAGTTACAGTTATCAGATAGGGTTCAATTAAAAAGGTGGTTTTAGACAGAAAGTGGGCCCTAGCTGAAGGTTTCTGTAGCTCCATTTCTTCCCGTTCCATCATTAATGTATTCAAGAAATTCATTTTGACCCATTTCACAACTTCCTTACAGATCCTTTCGGGGATTTCAAATAGTTCTGGCCGTCCTATTTTAAAAAGCATATACTTGACATATGACAACCACTTGAAATTATTAGCTTTATCCAGTTTGACACTATCTCGCAAGATCAGATGGTTCAAAGTCAATTCTAGATTGAGCCAGGTTTTAAGCCAACACAATAGTGGAGCTAAACTCAAGGTATCCGAAACATAACTCTGCCCCAATTCCTGGTGAATGGCAAAGGTAGATATTGATTGAGGTACAGACAGAAGACTGCAGAGAAATCTATTTTCAGCTATCTGCACCCCCAACTGTTGTTTAAAACCCCATATGGAAGAACCATATGCCACAATGGCCAGACATTTTGATCTATATATCTTAAGAATGGCCTCTACAGGCCTAGCCCCCAAGCGCTGGGCGAACCCTAATAAAACTGTCGTAGATCTGGTGACAGCCATTTTTTTGACTTTATCTTGGGGGACCCATGAGCCTTTATCATCAAATAGTACCCCTAGGTATGTAAAGGAGGTCACCCTGGACACTTCCACCCGTTACAGTAGAATGATTTCGCTTTTCTATTTTGTTTTACCAGTTAACATAATATGTGACTTCCCAGTGTTCACGGCCAAATCCAAGGACTGCATGTAGTCTCCAAAAGCATCCAATAATTTCTGGAGACCTACCGCAGTACGAGCTAAGAGGACAGCATCGTCCGCGTATAGGAGGACCGGTATTAGGCACTCTCCTACACGCGGGATATCCGGGCTCGCCTCCATTAAGGATTTGTCCAGGACGTTAATATAAAGTGTAAAAAGTAAGGGCGCCAATATACACCCTTGGCGAACGCCCTGTTCTGATTTAAAGAACCTAGTACATTTACCATCCTGGGAAATCCTAACTGATGCGAAAAGGTCCCGATGGAGATCAGCCAAAAAATAAACTAAACACGGCTCGATACCCATTTCCAACAGGATACTCCACAGCTTAGACCTGTTTGCCAGATCAAACGCTGAGGACAAATCCATAAAAGCCATCTGCAGGGAGCCCTCTTTAGCCACAGTATATTTACTAATTAATAAGTACAGATTGAGGCACTGGTCCATGGTACTTCTGCCTTGCCTGAAACCATACTGTAGATCGGATAAAATCTTGTTATCAGTAGCCCAGTCTGTAACTTTAGCTAAGATCACCTTGCCCAATATTTTTACCACCGAATCAATCAGTAATATAGGTCTATAGCACCGCGAGTCCCCTCTCTGACCTTTTTTAAAAACTGGGATGATGATAGATTGGCTCCAGGATGCCGGGAGCCCTTGCATACCAGATGCATTAAAAACATTAGCTAATATTTTTGCCCAGAATTTAGGTTCACATTTGTATAAATCAGCAGGGACACCATCAGGTCCAGGAGCTTTATTACTAGAAGTCTCCTTTATTGCTCTCTCAATATCCACCTCACTAAACACAAATGGGACTATTACCTGCCGAGGTGGTGGACTGGAAATGGAGGACGGTAATACAGTAGAACCATAGATTGCCTCAAAGAGGGCTAACCATTGTACTGTAATGTTACACTCCTGGGTGTCATTCTCCAAAGTGGAGAAAAAAGGAGCATTAACAATAGCCCAGAATCTAGAACTGTCCTTTAAGATCTCTACAGATGAAAGAGCATTCCAGGCCTCTAACTTAATCTTTGATTTTCGCAGATGCACTGCTGACTTATACTGCTTCCGAAGCTCGCTACCAGTGCTCTATCTCGGGGTACACTTTTCAGAGCTAAAACTAGTGAACAATGGCCTCGTGAGCACTTATCATCAACCCACCTTATTCCACGATTCCCTTTAATTGTGGTATTAATGGTCTGATCCGCTGCAATCTGTCTACATATACCGTCAAAGGCTATAAGTACCAAGTCCTTTGGATTAGAGGAGTCAGCACATATTGCAAGATTCCCTTCAGCCTTCAAACAAAAGTCAGTAAAAAAGAAGTCGGTGCGTCACTTTAGACCACTTGAGCCTCCTCCCCTGATCGCACGTTACCATACAGTTGACTTCCTGGTTTCCCCCCCGCCCGAACCCAAAATGCCAGCACCATTGTGTAATGCTAAAATGACAGGGTTGTGGTCGCTGTAGGGCGACATCCGAGCATTATAAAATACTACTTTGTCTAACAAGATGGGGGACAAAAATATATAATCAATAATAGTGTCTTTACTCTAAGATTTGAATGTGAGACACCGCTCTGATTGACTTAAAAAAACAGGTTCAAAAAGATCAACTTCAGACAGAAGGTCCTCTAGGGCCTCCCCTGAGGTGAGTGTTCGAAATGAGGAGTCACTGAATGACTATGTCCTAAATGATCATCAATAAAACAGTTCAATTCACAAAGGTGTCCTTCCCCCCCTTGCTGCCTTTCCCGATACTAATGATCATCATCACCGTAATATGCCTACTATGTTAGTTCCCCGAGATTCCGAGATTCGGTAATCTGCACATGCGCGAAGAACTAACACAGCGTTTGCAGCTTCTGCGCATGTGCAGGCGTGAGCGGTTCTATCACCAAGCATACCGGCTCCCGCGAGTGCGCAGTAGGTTTGTTCTACGCTGACCAGCCCAGGTGCAAATGCTTAAACATAGAGTGGTGGACTATTTAAGGCGCATGTCCCGTCGTGTAGCTCACCTCCGGTGGTCGGCTCTAGACCGTTTGGAGTACCGACGGATAGGTGAGTGTTTACAGGAGCGCTATATACTGTATACAGATCTGGGGTTGTAATAGTCTTTGCTTTAAGGGAGATAGCGAGTGTTGTGGGAGGGTCCCAACTTCCTGACCGTGTCTGATGTTTTCAATAACAATCTTGATAGTCTTAGAAAGAGGGGCCCTACTTCCTAATCGTGTCTGATGTTTTCAGTAACAAGTCTGATGTTTTTAGTAACAACTTTGAGAGTCTGAGAAGGGGGCAATCACCATGAAGTATCCAAAATAAATCCTTGACCATTCTTGTGGTCTTGTTTAAGATACTTTTCATTTTCAGTCTGTATTGTGTCAGACTTTTCAGGTCTTTGAGACGGGCCTAGTTGGGGAAAGTTTGTATTTAGACATGCCTCCATGATTTTTTATAGGAGTAATATTTCACCCATAGACATAGGAAGGACTATGTTGTAAATTTGACTATGTACACCGTTCCTTTTTAGAGCGGTGCCCCTTTCCTGAGCGATTGCCAGGCTGAGGTTGGTTTAAATACCCAGCAGATGTGGGTAAGATTTTTTCAATCAGTATTTTGTCTAAGTTTGATTAAGTCATAGTTCACATCTTGGAGAAATATGTAGAATATTTGACTTATTCTTTTATATTGTTTCACATTTTAGGTAGAATTTCCTCTTCATTCCAATGATTGCCTGAAGAGCGTTTTGGATATACTGGAACATTATACTTTGTATCCTTTGTCCACACTGTTTTTCACGTTTGTTGCAGTGTCACTTGGTTTGGTCCTGATGAAAGCCTGCCCCACTGATGGGCTGTTTGGCTGAAACATGTCGACCGTCTTTTTATTATCACCAGAGCGGTTTTAAATCTATACCGTTGGTGCACTGTTTTTTAATCCTGGCAAAGGGTGTATTTGAATAAATATTGGTTGATACAACCCTTATCCAGTTTTACACCACATTTTTTGCACCTTCACACATTCAAACAACTTTGTTTGCGCTGCGCCTTCACTCACACTCATACTGCTCACCTGAGGATTTAGGATATCCTATTTATTAGGTTAAAACATCCCTGTGCTCCTCTCTCGAGTTGAGAGAGTTGTAGCCCTCCAAGGAACTAGGTTTCCTTGGAGAGGAGAATCCCCATGATGAAGCATGTCACCTCCGTGGTGAGTGAGGGATTTAGTCCTTATAAGGGATATGCCCTTTTGGCCTTTAAAAGTATTTTGTTTTGAATTGTGACTTTGTCCATCAAGCTTAGTCACTTATCTGTTTGTAGCCTTTACTGCACAAAAATTTTCTGAAACTTTCTCTTGAGACCCGTGGATTTCGTATTGTTATTTAGCATGTTGATTGGGGAATAAATCCACTGTGGTCGTTAAAATTCCCTTAGACCCTCCTGTTCTCAATCTGTTTTGGTTTAATTATTGTATATTAAAATCGCCCATTAGTATTATATAATAAGAAGTGGATTGCTTTAACCTATATTCTTCTAAAAGCAATTTAAGAAAACACAAGTGTTGGTTCCTGAAATCGGATTCCCCAGAGTTATAAAAGTTAACCAATAATAGCTTTGGATGATCGGGGGAAGATACTTCTACGACCAAGCAGTTTGAGTAATCTACCTCTACCCTTTTTAAAGAACCATTTAGTTTAAGGGAAAGGAGGAGCACTAAACCACCTATTGCTCTACCTGCTGAGGCAGGACGAGCAGGTTGAAAAAAAGGCCTAAACCCATCCAACCAGAAATTATCCCTTGTATCCCAAGTTTCCTGTAGCGCTATTATATCATGTGATTTGATAAATTCCAGCCAGATCGGGTCATCTCTTTTCGACCTAAGGCCCTCAATATTCCAGCTAATTATACTACAGTTCAGTGGGATTTCACCACCTGTATCAACTACGGCAGAACCCTTGGGGCATGGTGCAAGAATACAACCCTCTTTCCCATTCAGTCAATCATTCTTGTCCAATTGAGCTAGAGGCGAGAATCTATTTGATAGGGGTAAGCCTTCCTCAACAGGCCAAGGCAACCGGGGTGCCAAATTTAAAGGTGTTCCTACACCCCTATTTATATTGTCAGAACCTAATGCAGAACTTCTACTGTGGGGGTGCATATTTGGGGCTGAAAACAACCGGTTGAGTCTGCCGCCCTTACTCCTTCACAGAGGAGTCACTCATGAGTGGGGGAAGCGCATACCAAAGGAACTGGCACACTACAATTAAAATATGGGACATTGAGTCCTCTTTGAAGTTCCCCAGGTTGGCATTCTCCTTTGCACTGTCAGAAGAAGGTGATGAGAGAGTGCTTGGGAAGAAGCGGTGAGACTCCATCAGAGTGGACCTCGCTGTGATGTGTCACTGACTGTAAAACCCTTGATCGTTATGAGACCAGTTGTGTGGCATGTGGAAATGGAAAGGGGGGCATGATTGGGACTCCAGTCAGGTGTTCGAAGCCAGTGGGCCTTGGGGACTGAGAAAAAGTATCTCGTGCCATAGGACAGAGTAAATGAGAGGGGAGTTAGTGAGCCTCCATTGATGTGTGAGCATCCAGTGATGAGGGGAGTTTAATATTAGATGAAACTGCAGTGTAAGCAAGCCAGGGCCAGTAGTGTTTAAAGTGAGCTCAGTGGTTTGAGAACAAATGAGGCTTTTGAAGCGTGATACATTGATGAGAAGAGGATGTGAGATCTCCTATTGATTTGGAAGTGTGGAGGCCCTGTGTGGTATTGGAAAGTGATGGAGTGCGGGGAGTGAGACCTGATAGATGTGGCTGACATCAGCCTCAACACATGGGAAGCCTTCTGCACATTCATGTGAGGGATTTCACAAAGAGTGAGGCTCTCCTGTATGTCTAAGACGGTGGAAAGCTGGGCCTGATGTCACTTTGTTGTGAACCACAATTGCTCCGTGATAGGGGAAGGCTTCCAGAGAGTGAGAGACTCCCTGTCTGTATAAGTGAGTAAGGGATAGAGAACAGGGACCAAGGTGGCCCCAGCATGAGGAACCACTCCTGCCCATTGTTTGAGATTTCGGATGTCAGTGTAACCCATAGATGTCCACACTGCAGCGGATCTCTCTAGCCAGTAATGAAGATTTTCGGTTTGAGTTTCTGGCAATATAAGTGAGGGATGGAAAGCAGGGACTGAGGTCTCCTTGCAGTGGATCTAAGCAGCCCCAGCGTGAGTGAGCCCTCAGTGTAAACCAGAGATGGCCTCACTGCAGAGCATTTCAGCATCCCGAGCGTGCAGTCTGATAGCTCCTTATCCATATATGCCAATAGACCCGATTCAGGCGGGAGACTACCGATTTTTCAAGCCAAAAATGGCTTTATTTCAGCTGTCTCCTGCCTGAAATTGCATTTTCTACAATAGAAGTCAATGGGGAATTTTCATTCTCTCGATTTTTTTATTTTAAATCTCCCACCTCCCTGTCCTAAAATGTTGGCATGTATGCTTATCAGCGCTCCTCATCTGCTCCCCAGTGCTGCCTCTGACATTACATGAGCCCAGGGGATAGAATTACAGTCCTGGACCGAGCACAACCTTACCTGCTGTGACTTAGCAGGGACCCAGCTGGGGCCGTCCTGCGGCTTGGAAGTGCTTTGTGGCAGATCGCCAGGGGGAGTCCCCGAACCAGGGCTGAGCATCGGCCCGTCTCATTGGGCAACGACCAGGAAGGGGGGAAATCGTATAAGCGAATGCTCCTATCAGACCTCTGTTTATCTGGTGGCCAGCTAAGGGCTCAAATCAGACAGTCTAACCATACTCAAATGTGCAAAAATATATTACTTTTTATTCATGTTTTTCTTTTTTTTAAATTATTGATCATTATAACATATCTGCTGTTACAAATATCAGCAAAAACATATTTAGCAAATCATTCATTATCATATGTAAATAGCATCTACAAATAATAATATTTACAGATAAAATACATAAGTAGACACATGAATCTGTTCCTACTCATTCAATACACAGAAAATCAAAAAACCCTCATCAGATGTCCTCACACCAAACAACCTCACCTCTCAGACCACACTCTCACAAACAAAAACACTCTCACCCATCTCAAGATTCACACATATCGGAATAACACAGGGAAACCCACATATTATTTGGCATACACCAATAGACAGGGATAGCAGGCTGAATAAATCACAATTTACAACCGCTTTGATGTTGTCTTGTCGAGGTTCCCGGCAGACACTGATGGCACACCTATAGATGCCATAGCATCTATAGGTGCTCTTATTTTGAAAAAGTGTTCAGGCCTTCCACCTAGCTGAAACCTCCACCGAGATGGTAGATTAAGTGCTCCTAAACATGCATATCACCCGTCAAGTATTCCAAAAAAAGGAAGAAAGAACCCTTTAGAGTAGGCTAAAAATAGTAAAGCAGATGAGAAAAAAATTCATAAGAAGTGAGAGAGTTAAAAATTACACATGCGATTGTAGGGGGATGCACATGACCAGAGAAATTGAAAAATTGACCTCCCAAGGAACGTGACGTGGTATACTTAACTACCAAAAGGAGTGTTACCTGTTGTTCCTCAATAGAAAGAGAAGGTTGAGAGTGGATCATCAAGAAAACTGGATTAGACTCCAAGTGTGATATGTACGGAGTGGGTAATCGTTTTGTTGGATTTTAATGCCCTCACACACCCTTTTAGGTGTCATGCTTCATCATCTGGGCTGCTCCTCGTCGGGCCGGCGGTGCAATGCCCAACGGGCTCCCTTAAAAAGGGGCACTTTGTCGGAGTTCTTTTATCCAACAGCCGTTTGGTGAAGTGCGGGTATAGGGGCCTGATTGATGTAGATTAGCAAAAGTGATTTAAAACAGGGTCGAGAGTACCAATATCGGGAATCAATTTTATTCTAATGGTCTCCTTCCCTGATTAAAAAGGTGTGTTTAACACTCGGTAGAGTTTAATGTCTCTAATTAGAGTGTTTAAAATCAATGTAAGTGGTCAACATGTTTCTCGCTTAGAGCTCGTGCGCTCGCGATTCGTCAGGACCTATAAACAAAACTATCTACAAATGGGTGGGGACTATCTGAATAATTAGTCTCTCAATCACAACAAATAATGTGATAGAATCATTCATCTAAAATACCTGTCATGGTCTGGTGCTACCTGTAAAAAAGGGGAAGCGGTAGGTTAAACAGATCTAGGTTAAATCAAATTTGATCACAGGTAAAAGATAAATGAGGAACCAACAAAAAGGCCGTCGAGGTGATCCGTCTCGGTCAAATTTAAAAGGATCAATGGTGGTAACTGATGCATGAATGTCAGAAACGCTCTGATTAAGTGGTGTACCAACAAAGTGAACTAAAGTGACTATTCACCTGTGTGGAACATGTAAAAAACATAAAAACATAGCAGCAGAGAAGATCGAAGGACTCACCCTATTCAGTAGGACTGCGGACCACAACAGTGCTCGGTGGGCTCTGCATGAGCCGGGGAACCTCTAAAAGTAGGTCTGGACCAAAAAGTAGTGATGGACTTAATGGCGTGAAACAGGGGAGGGAGGGGGGATCACAAATCACAACATATAGATGGACGTGAAGACAAGAAGGGCCTCAGTAAACAAAATCAATGATAAACAGTAAATGACCACACTGGTGGGTGTGTGGACGATAAAAAATAAAAAATATTTGTTGAGCCCTTCTGTTAAATGGCTATCGTTCAGATTATGTATTATGATCTGTTGGAATGATAGTTACTGTGTTCTAGCGCTATTTCACATATTTATACATAACGTAGTGTTCATTTTACAGGAAGTCCAAAATGCTAAAAAGCTGTCAGTAAGCATGCAAAGTGAAATAATCTAGCCCACTGCCAGTCAAAGGGGAAAACCGGAGGTTAAGAGGAAAAGTTACCCTTTAGTGGCTATCAAATAGTTAATGTATCAAAGTCAGCTGGACTGAGCGCTAGTGTGTTGTAGCGCTATCTCGCATCTTAATACAAAACATGGTGTTCCTTTTGGGGAAGCCAAATCTGCTATGACGCTGTCAGTGAGCATGTGAAATTGAATAATATCGCCCACTGACAGTTGAGGGGGAGAGCAGGAAGGGAAGGGAAAGGCGTACGAGTGAACGGCGCTAACATGAGTGGTAACTAAACCATCGCGGGTCACGCAGAGTCTAAAGTGGTATCTAAATGAGAGAGAGGGGGGTTAGGATACTCACGTCTGCCCCGCTTACGCCGTGCTTGTAGACCTACCCGAGCCACCGAGTCTGGGAGGTAACGTCTAGGATGTAGTACAGGGAATTTAAACATCCGGTGACGTCACGTGATAATGTCACGTGATCGGAACTATATTGCGGATATGCAAAGGTTTTAAAACCAACTGAAATACGCTACAAATGTAGGGGTGGTGAGCTGGAGTGAAGAATGGACGTAACATGATCCCGCCCAAGGGAACATGAGAAAAAGAAGTTAATCACGCTCCGGTGATGCCGGGCAGTGAAACCGTGTCGGCCATCTTGGGTTGGGAGACCAGAATGAGAAATTGGTTATAATTAAGCATGACTGTCAGATGTAGTAATTGCTTAAAAACAAAACAAAACAAAAGGGGGTGGAAATAGATGCCTGTATGGAAGGTGGCATGGTGAGAGGTAGGTGAAATGGTGCCTGAGAGTTTAACATAGGGGGGCTGAAGGTCCCTGTAAATTATACAGGTGTTGTTGGACTTGGATAAAGCACAGTAAAAGGACATCTGATACAAAGGGCCTATTGAGAGATGTCAATTCAGCATTTGAGTGACCCCCATGGAATATCGTCATTCAGCCCAATCACATTTGAAGACAGACGGTGTATCCATCTCTGTTCTTTCTTAAACAGATTAGGTTGAGATGAATGGGGGTTGGCTTCTAGAATAAGCCATTCAACCGAATCTGGTGAGTGTTGTTTTTCTAAGAAATGGGCACTGATCTTAGTATTCTGTTTATGGCATCGAAAATTGCTGCGATGTTCTGAAATCCGCAATTTTATCGGTCTGGTTGTCACTCAGTCCAAAAAACGGGCCAGAAATAATAACAGAGAAGCCCTGTTGGAACCCAGAGCAAACACGACAACTATCTCTGACATCTTAACCTGCGTCACAACTTTCACACCTAACACCAACCAAGTGACCAAGGTTTTAAAGAAACACTGGAACATCCTTAATACAGGATCTATGAATCTTGAACCACCTCGGTTCGCGTACAAACGTTCCAAAAATATTAAGGATTTGATTATCAGCACTAGACCCAGACCAAAAACGAAACCTACTCAGAGCACACTATGGCAACTACCAGCAGTTAAGGGACATTATCCGTGCGGTATGTGTACTGCGTGCATGTTCACATCCGTACATAAAACTGTCACCCTCAACACTACTTTCGTCTGGGAACTGAGGTCACACACAAACTGCAATACCAGCAATTGCATATACCTTATTAAATGCCCCTGCAATTTATACTATGTGGGGATGACAACCAGACCGATAAAATTGCGGATTTCAGAACATCGCAGCAATTTTCGATGCCATAAACAGAATACTAAGATCAGTGCCCATTTCTTAGAAAAACAACACTCACCAGATTCGGTTGAATGGCTTATTCTAGAAGCCAACCCCCATTCATCTCAACCTAATCTGTTTAAGAAAGAACAGAGATGGATACACCGTCTGTCTTCAAATGTGATTGGGCTGAATGACGATATTCCATGGGGGTCACTCAAATGCTGAATTGACATCTCTCAATAGGCCCTTTGTATCAGATGTCCTTTTACTGTGCTTTATCCAAGTCCAACAACACCTGTATAATTTACAGGGACCTTCAGCCCCCCTATGTTAAACTCTCAGGCACCATTTCACCTACCTCTCACCATGCCACCTTCCATACAGGCATCTATTTCCACCCCCTTTTGTTTTGTTTTGTTTTTAAGCAATTACTACATCTGACAGTCATGCTTAATTATAACCAATTTCTCATTCTGGTCTCCCAACCCAAGATGGCCGACACGGTTTCACTGCCCGGCATCACCGGAGCGTGATTAACTTCTTTTTCTCATGTTCCCTTGGGCGGGATCATGTTACGTCCATTCTTCACTCCAGCTCACCACCCCTACATTTGTAGCGTATTTCAGTTGGTTTTAAAACCTTTGCATGCATATCCGCAATATAGTTCCGATCACGTGACATTATCACGTGACGTCACCGGATGTTTAAATTCCCTGTACTACATCCTAGACGCTACCTCCCAGACTCGGTGGCTCGGGTAGGTCTACAAGCACGGCGTAAGCGGGGCAGACGTGAGTATCCTAACCCCCCTCTCTCTCATTTAGATACCACTTTAGACTCTGCGTGACCCGCGATGGTTTAGTTACCACTCATGTTAGCGCCGTTCACTCGTACGCCTTTCCCTTCCCTTCCTGCTCTCCCCCTCAACTGTCAGTGGGCGATATTATTCAATTTCACATGCTCACTGACAGCGTCATAGCAGATTTGGCTTCCCCAAAAGGAACACCATGTTTTGTATTAAGATGCGAGATAGCGCTACAACACACTAGCGCTCAGTCCAGCTGACTTTGATACATTAACTATTTGATAGCCACTAAAGGGTAACTTTTCCCCTTAACCTCCGGTTTTCCCCTTTGACTGGCAGTGGGCTAGATTATTTCACTTTGCATGCTTACTGACAGCTTTTTAGCATTTTGGACTTCCTGTAAAATGAACACTACGTTATGTATAAATATGTGAAATAGCGCTAGAACACAGTAACTATCATTCCAACAGATCATAATACATAATCTGAACGATAGCCATTTAACAGAAGGGCTCAACAAATATTTTTTATTTTTTATCGTCCACACACCCACCAGTGTGGTCATTTACTGTTTATCATTGATTTTGTTTACTGAGGCCCTTCTTGTCTTCACGTCCATCTATATGTTGTGATTTGTGATCCCCCCTCCCTCCCCTGTTTCACGCCATTAAGTCCATCACTACTTTTTGGTCCAGACCTACTTTTAGAGGTTCCCCGGCTCATGCAGAGCCCACCGAGCACTGTTGTGGTCCGCAGTCCTACTGAATAGGGTGAGTCCTTCGATCTTCTCTGCTGCTATGTTTTTATGTTTTTTACATGTTCCACACAGGTGAATAGTCACTTTAGTTCACTTTGTTGGTACACCACTTAATCAAAGCGTTTCTGACGTTCATGCATCAGTTACCACCATTGATCCTTTTAAATTTGACCGAGACGGATCACCTCGACGGCCTTTTTGTTGGTTCCTCATTTATCTTTTACCTGTGATCAAATTTGATTTAACCTAGATCTGTTTAACCTACCGCTTCCCCTTTTTTACAGGTAGCACCAGACCATGACAGGTATTTTAGATGAATGATTCTATCACATTATTTGTTGTGATTGAGAGACTAATTATTCAGATAGTCCCCACCCATTTGTAGATAGTTTTGTTTATAGGTCCTGACGAATCGCGAGCGCACGAGCTCTAAGCGAGAAACATGTTGACCACTTACATTGATTTTAAACACTCTAATTAGAGACATTAAACTCTACCGAGTGTTAAACACACCTTTTTAATCAGGGAAGGAGACCATTAGAATAAAATTGATTCCCGATATTGGTACTCTCGACCCTGTTTTAAATCACTTTTGCTAATCTACATCAATCAGGCCCCCATACCCGCACTTCACCAAACGGCTCTTGGATAAAAGAACTCCGACAAAGTGCCCCTTTTTAAGGGAGCCCGTTGGGCATTGCACCGCCGGCCCGACGAGGAGCAGCCCAGATGATAAAGCATGACACCTGAAAGGGTGTGTGAGGGCATTAAAATCCAACAAAACGATTACCCACTCCGTACATATCACACTTGGAGTCTAATCCAGTTTTCTTGATGATCCACTCTCAACCTTCTCTTTCTATTGAG
The DNA here is from genome assembly GCF_964204655.1 of Triturus cristatus. NCBI lineage: Eukaryota > Metazoa > Chordata > Amphibia > Caudata > Salamandridae > Triturus > Triturus cristatus. The sequence goes on from NC_140593.1 coordinate 341,898,673, forward strand.
GAACAACAGGTAACACTCCTTTTGGTAGTCTAGCTGTTGGGGCACCCTACCTGTTTGGACCTCCTGCTCCATTGTAAGCAGAAAAAGCCCCCCCCTTCTCGATCCCCGTTGTTTGAAAACAGTGGTATACTTAACCCCTTCGCTGCGGGGGTAATTGCCCCAGGGCGTGGGGGGTATGGGGGGATGCTGCGGCACCGCGGTGTTCATGACAAGCCCAGCTCGTCATGAGTCACAGTGGAGCTGTCACGACTCCGCCCACTGATTAATTCACCCGCACAGGTGGGGAATCAGTCGCGCGTGGGCGGACTGCGGCCGTTATGACGAGCCCAACTCGTCATGAGCACAGCTCCACTGTGACTCATGACGAGCTGTGGACCTTCTCTGTAGGACAACAGAATACGATAAAAGATATGAGGGCTACATGGTGGTAAAGGATGTCTAAAATTCATGGGCAACCATACACAATCTTACCCAAATAATTTGGGCCTGGGCTTTTCCTCTACAGAATACCTGAGATCATGGCCTCCTCGTGGCACTTTGTGTCCTCCGTTCAAAGATTGGTGCAGACCTGGAGGGAAAATTAACAGGTGTGCTAAGTTAGACCATATTAGTGGGCCATCTAATTCGTCAACAGCCATTACGGTCTGACAGGTAACCCAATCCTAGATGGGTTCCATTTTATTGGGCTCTCACAGTACTTTCAAAGTAGTAGAGAGACTGTGCTCCATCCTTCTGATTAATGTCTGCCTGAAACAGCACAAGAATGTTGCTACTATGCACACACTTAGAAGGTCAGGCGGGTATGAGACGCCATTGCCTCCACCTGCATGAAGGGTGAACCGTGGCAATACATGGCGAGTGCTCAATTTTAGTCTTCCTACTGGGGAAATGCCTTCCCTAGAGCCAAAACCAAAGTCAATAACCATCACACGGGCAGAACAACACTATACCGATGCCTGTATACTGTAAAATAACTGTAACCCCGGTAACTGCTACTAGTACGTGGTTCCGTACTGATCTATTCAGGTCTCTGTACTCTACGCCAAATCACAGTGCCAAGAAAAACTGATAACTGCCAAGCATAGTTTAGTACAGATACCCACCCATGGGGGATCTATTGAATACATGCGCATGCAGCTCCAACATTACTTACTTGGTACGCCAATGTTGCGTCTTACATCTCGTACCAATCAGAATTGGCATCCATGTTTCCCCTTCTCATTCATTCCTTATATATTCATGTGGTGGGCGAAGAAACAACCGTCATGTGGACCGTCCCCGCCTGCACTGCCAAAGCCCTCAAACATTTTAGTGCTGCAGTGAGATCCATCTTAGATGGTGTATTGGACAAATTACCTTGCACTTGCAGGGTAGTCAAATTTAGCCCACTACGGGAGCATCTGTCTGTATTAATTAAACAAAGTAGAGTTTAGGTTGGAAATAACGCGTGTCAGGATTCAGCATGTTAGCCGGGTTTTACTAGGATCTAGGCACTTCTGCGGTCAAGAGGAGACACGCGCCATATTGGAATGGGCTAGTGCCTGCTACCGCGAGATAGAGGATGGAGTAAACCCACCTGACAGGTACAACATTATGTTGTAATGATTTTTTTTTTAATATGGAGCAAGAGTGTTTGTTTTGGGATGTATCTGTGTGACTCTATAGCCACCCCTCGATATGTAGTGCCACGGAAAATTAAGCATCCGTGATGATCGTCTGAGTTCTCTATGGGTTCCTGCAAGGCAGGGGGAACCATTCATCCCAGCTACCAATATGGATATGTAGCATGGTGTCTTAACGTTAAAGCCTCAAACGTGTGATGTATAAGGTACCCGTACCTTTTGTATTACATGTTCAGAATGTTCACCCATATGAAAATTTCTACCAGCATATCCATGGGGAGGCATACAAATATGTGGCCAATACATCTGTGTATATAGCGGCTATACTGAAAAGAGTAAATTACCTGCTAATATATGATAGGAGGAGATATCACCTGATGGCCTTGTATCATATTATCTGATATTCCATATAATCTCCTCATTCAAGCCTTATACTGTATTGAGGGTGAAAATCTAGAAAGTCTCTCTCTCTTTGCAAAGTTTTTCAGTTGGTCGCCCAAATCTGGACCGTACTTTTTCCAAAATTAGCCGTTTCAGTTTGTCTCTAGAATGTTTGGTTTCACAGCAATGTCGAACCAAAGGTGCTTGAAGTCTAGTTGTCTTAATGGTAGATTTGTGTTCAGAAAACCGCACACGAAATTCTCTCTCTGTTTCACCTTCATATCCTAGGCCACATGGGCAAAGGATAAGGTAGACTACGTTGGTACTTCTACAATTAGTCATGTCGCGTAGTTGTCCTGTTCTATTTCCATATTCCCACTTAGTGGTAGTTATGGCTGAATCACAGGCATGACAAGATCCACATCTGTGGTTTTCTTTGATCTGTGGGAGACCCTCTAGGGATTGCTGTTGTGCCCCCTTATTGTTTGCTATCCTGCTGTGGACTAGCTTAACTTTAAGGTTGGTATTCCTCCTATAGGCAAGAATGGGTTTCTGCAGTTTCCTCCATGTTGATATTCAGAATTTTCCAGTTCTTTTCGAGGACTTTTTTTATTTTAAAGTTGATGTTAGAGTGATTTACAATTCATACTAGCCTGCCTTGATTTTGTCTGGCATGTCCCTGAAGCAAGGCATCCCTGTTATAATATCTTGTCCTTTGGAAAGCTTGTCTCACCAAGCATTTGGGGTAGCCTCTCGCCAGGAGCCTATTACGCAGTTTGTCTCCATGTGTGATATATTCCTTAATGTTGGTGCAATAGCGCCTTATCCTGAGGAATTCACCAAAAAGGATACTGTCCTTCTCTCAGTAAGGTTGGAGACAATGATGTTCCAGGCTAGTATCTTTCGCAGTTGGCTTTCTAAAAAGGCTCACTTGCAGTACATCATCTTGGCCTATGATACATACGTCAAGAAATTCGACTCTCTCTTTGCTGTAGTTTGCTGTGAATTTTAAATTCACATCACTAAGATTCAACCATGAGATGAAGTTCTGGAGGTCACTTTCTTCACCAGTCCACACAAAGAATATGTTGTCAATAAATCTATTCCAACACTGCACGTTCTCAAAATAGGGTGCCACTTCATTAAAAATGTGTTTACATTCATATTCGCCCATGAAGATGTTTGCTATACTGGGGGCACAAGAAGCCCCCATGCTGGTCCCTTTAATCTGCTGACACATAGTATCATTGAATTAAAAAAAGTTGTTGTGTAGAACTATATCCAAACATTTTAAAATTAATTGATCAGGACGATCACCGGCTGTTCTGGCCAACAGAGCTGCCACCGACTCAATGGCCAGTCCTTCGTGAATGCTTGTATATAAAGCCTCAATTTCGAGGGTAACAAGGAACTGAAGATCTTTATGGTAGGATGTGTTCTCAGTTTTAGCGAACTTGTCCCCTGTATTTATTATGTAGGACTCATACTGTTTGGTCAGCGGGCATAAGAAAGCATCTACATATTTAGAGAGCGGTTCCATGCTGAAGTTAATGGACAAGATAATAGGTCTTAGTGGTGGATCATGAATATCTTTGTGTGTTTTGGGAACTCCATAAATGACAGGTGTCACCGGATCGTTCTTGTTGAAGAATTGCCATTCCTTATCGCATATGTTACCATCCAAGAGAGCTTTTTGTGTTATGTTCTCTATCTGTATTTTCAATGAATCCAAACAGAATTATTCACCCTTCTATAATGTTCTGGAACTTGTAGCATAGTTGTGATTTACTCCATATATTTTTGAGTGTCCATAACCACTATGCCACCAGCTTTGTCGCACGGTTAATAGTAACGTTGGTGTTATTTTGGAGTTTTCTAAGAGCCGGACGGGAACCTCGACAAGACAACACCAAAGGGGTTGCAAATTGTGATTTATTCAGCCCGCTACCCCTGTCTATTTGTGTATGCCAGAAGAATATTTGGGTTTCCCTTTGTTATTCCGATATGTGTGAATCTTGAGATGGGTGAGAGTGTTTTCGTTTGTGAGAGCGTGGTGTGAGAGGTGAGGTTGTTTGATGTGAGGACATCTGATGTTTTATTTGTGTTTTTCTGTGTGATTGAATGAGTAGAAGCAGATTCATGTGTATACTTATGTATTTTATCTGTAAATACTATTATTTGTAGATGCTATTTACATATGATAATGAATGATTTGCTCAATATGTTTTTGGTGATATTTGTAATAGCAGATATGCTAAAAAGATCATTAATAAAAAAAAAACATAAATAAAAAGTAATATATTTTTGCACATTTGAGTATGGTTAGACTGATTTATGGGGACTGCCCGATTTGAGCCCTTAGCTGGCCATCAGATAAACAGATATAGGTCTGATAGGAGCATTCGCTTATATGATTTTTTCTAGTTCTTTTTTTCCCTCTGGCTCCTGGACCGCAAAGTATGTTGAGGGGGTAACCTTTTTTGGAAAATTCAGGAAGGGGGAAAATGCTGTGAGGACTAAAAAGTCACTGCGGTGAACAAAACATCTTAAAAAATGTGCAAAATGCATTAGAAGACTGCAGAAGTTAAGTGGTGTGGAGAAAGAGCAAGAATAGAAAACGAGAGATTGGGCTAACAAAGAGGGACGAGAACATAATGAGAACAAATTAAATTGAAGTGTGAGAAAGGAAAACCAGTGCAAGAGTGATAGAGGAAGGGGAATGATGGCTCAATGGCAAAACCTGGGGACAGGGCTCAGCGCTGAAAGCAAGGCTCAGAGAACAATGCATTCCAAGCCTCGTGTAAGAAAATAAATTTGCAGCGTGAGTGAAATGGAAACCAGATAACCTAATGAAAGACACCGGAATGAATGGTAAAAAATGTTGACAAACTAATTTAGCCTGTGAACAGAAATGGCAGCACTTCAAAAACAAGCATTGGCATAGCCAATAGGTCTCGCTTTTGGGACCTTATAAGTATTTAGTTATGCAGCACAATATCCTTGGTGCAACAACATCAGCTGTTGAACGGCTAAACACTTTTAAGGTCCCAGAGGCGAGACCTATTGGCTATGCCAATGCTTGTTTTGTTTTTTTACCTCGACTGAAGGTGTTGGAGTTAGGATAAGACCTTGCAGAGGGGTTAAAAAAAGTTTGATCATTTAAAAAAATCGTATGTGGGCAGAAGCAGTGGTTGAGTTGGGGTGGGGGAGGAGCGGGCAACATTTAACACACAGGGGAAGGTATTCATAGGTGGAAGCAGCTCATGAGGGAGAGCAAGAAACTGAGCGCTTTCATGGAGTACTGAAGCAAAAGAAAGTATTTCCCTGAATATAAACAGTGGAAGAATAAAAGTCATTCAAGGAATAGAATAGCAAAAAAGATTGCCCCAGGAGAGGGGCAAATAAAAGAAGAGGAGAGATAGGCATTGAATAAGAAGTAAATGTTTGATTTAAAAAAAAATAAAGCCAGCCGATCGCAATTAGTGGGCTGGCTGTAAGCCCTGTTTAAATTTTGGTTTGATTCACAATAGGTCTTCGATAAGACCGCTACAAGCTGTTTGCAAGACCTAAGATCAGGCGGAGCTGTATGTCACCATATCAGTATGTTCCAGCACCCTGTATGGTATGCTTCAATTAGGACTAAGTAATCAGTCAAAGCCAGCAGGAGCATTGGGGTGGGGGGGTCGAGAAAGTTTAGACATTTGAAAACTTGAACTTTGCAAAAGTGTAGAAAACACTTTCAGCAATTCTGAAGTATAACCAAGGCACAGTGCCCTAGGTTAGGTGTGGGCTAAAGGCGTTTTAGTAAGTCATGTATAGATACCTTAGGTGTCCAAAACTTCAGTTTCGTGTTTCATTGTATTAAATATTGTTATATAAACTCAGTTGCAAATCTAAAATGGGAAAACGTTATTTACACAAATTCATGGTCAAGTACAGAACTAGAGATGAAGCAATAGGTGGGCTTTCACAACTTTGACAATATAATACACAGAAGAATGCACTTGGCCAAAAACAGTTATTGTGAAAGATGTTACACGCAAAAACCAGGGCTGTATTTATAATTTAAAGTGTTATGTTTACAATAACAGCTTTGTGGGTGCTTGGAAACTAGTACACCAGCAAAGCCTAATCGATCACAAATGGGAGGGGAATCGGCTTGCCCGGCAGCATCGTGCTGATCAGTGTTATGTATTTGCTATAAAAAACAAGCATTGGCCGCGCAACGCAGGAAGCTTGTAGTAATGTAAAAAAAAAAAAACATGCTAGTGATGCGCGAGCGCAGCAGCACGAAAAAGTGAAAGTGATCTGGCTGGAAGGGAGGCAGATGGCGGCTGCGTGCGTGCCGGCTCACGTGAACGCAAGCGCTAGGCCACCAAAAGCCCTTTGAAAGCAGCACTTTGAAAACCCTGATACTAAATGTCTGCGCTGGCTCAGCGAGACCTAATAATAACAAGCACAGTGCAAGCACTGTGCAGGTAACAACCTTAAAAAATTGTTCCAGAAAGGGGATGGAAACAGTACTTTGGCCATGGGACACTGATAAGAAAAGTACACGAGGAACAACACAAGGAACAACAGGAAACAGTATGCTACAGCCAATAGATGCAAAGGAAAAGTAAGTGGCAAGCACAGGAACCAATGAAAAGCAAGGAACGCAAGGGGGCAGGATGTAAGACCCTTTTAAGATTCATATTAAATACAATAGATTTCACAGCAGGCGATACCAAAAAATGGGATAGGCGAAACTACGAGCTAGTGAATATATCACGTTCTATTGAACTCTGTCAGGACTAGGGGCTTCAATTCCATGGCAAATTATGCATCCTATACATGCCAATATTTTAGAGCAGGCAACTGGGAGATGTAAAAAAACAATTGGGAGAATGTATTTTCTTTATTGACATATTGAAATAGAAGGCAATCAGTCTGAAAGGGGTCTATTGGTATTTTATTCAGGTCCGGTTCTAGCAGGGGGGTCAGGTGGGACAGGCCCTCCTAACATGGCTTCCAGGCCCTCCCAAGGCCCATTTACAGTTAGAAAAACATATTTTGCTTTTTACCTAATGATTCATGTGGGCCTCGCTTTCTGAGCCTGATTGTTGAACTCACAAGAGGCCCCCAAGATCCCATTACACAGTACTTAAGAGATGACATATGGCCAGAGCCACTGGGATTTTGTGATTCTGCGGATGTGATGATTTCCGCATAATTATGGTTGGTCACATTTACCTGATAGTTCATCATCTTCTGCATATTGTACAGATTAACCCAAAAATAGTTTCTAGCCTAAATGTATCAAAAGTTACTAAAAACTCTACCACATTTGTTGGCGTGGCCAGTGGCAGGCCTTTTGTCACGAAGAGGCAGACCACCAGAATCTTAAATGTTATCTTCCAGTCAGGAGTCTGCGTTCAATGGATAAAGAGCTACTTACCATTCCCACTTCTCTTGATCAAGGTGTGGAGGCAGATCTTTTTCTTATCTGGCCCCTACTCACTGTAATAATTTGCCATTTCAGATCCGTGCATGTACTAATTACACCAAATTCAAGAAAGTACTAAAGACCTACTTATTTTAATTTTACGCTGTGTTCCTGCCGCTGTGCCTGTCCTCAGCGCCAAGATGCCCCATTGAGATAATTTGTGTGCGATATCAAATTAAAATTACATAACATAACAAGAGGCAAATCACCTCTTTGTTGCTGATTGCTGTATTTAGGTGTAAAACTGATATTATGGTGACATCTTTGTTTTGTGACAGTATTAACATGCATAAAAATGAGGAACTGGTGAGTACTGCTTCAACATATGCCACATTAGGCCCCATAATATGTCTTTTCTTGTCACATAATTTAATACACGCTGCCTCATAATGTGATCCTTCTTTGGGAGATAATTGCAGTGGCCATGCATATGGCAGAAATAATCTGGTGGGATTTTGCCATCCCAAGAAAAGTAATTGAAAAAATGCAGACAATCCTCTTATATCTTAGTGGTTTGTTTTATTTTCTTCCTACTCTTACCCTATTCTTAACTTGTGGCGCTATATGAAAAAATACATTGCCAATGCCACACGTGTTGAATTTTGGTGAATTAAAAAAACGTTTCCATGTTTTGCTAACAAAAGACTGCATGGGTGGAGTTGTGCAAGTTACTGTTATAGAAAGAACAGTATTGGCAGCTATTCTGTGGCAGCATTGGCATTGCGTAATGCCAGTGTCCTGCTTACTCCCAATCTCCAGGGGTGCTAGCTGGGTCTAACATATTTAGAAGGAATTTAAGGCACAGAGGACAACCTTTGGGGTGAAGGGAACTGTGAATTTATTCTTTCCCAACAAATTCTCTTTTTATGTCACATAGATAGAAACGGATTATATGCAGGGCCACTGGAATCATGCAATTTTTCATCCGTGGCGATTTTTGCACAATTATAGATTTGCCTCATTTGTTCACATAATCCATCATCTGCTGCTTAATCTGCAGATTTTAACAAAATAACATTTTGTTTCTAGCTCAAACTTTTCAAAAGTTATTAAAATCCCAGCAACATGTGTTGCTGCACAGTGTAAGGCCTTTTGCAAAGGTTGAATGGTCACCTTTCTGTTGCTTATTGCTGTATTTGGGTTTTAAGTTGGTACTAATGGGCTGCACCCAATGCTCAGACAGTGTTAACAAATGTAGATAATGATGAAGTAGTACTATAAAGAATGTGCCACATCACTCCACATAATTTGCCTTTTCTTGCCACATAATTTACTCAATATTGCCATATAATTTGGCCCTTCTCTCCTGCACAATTCCAGTGGCCCTTATTACAGCGCTGAGAGATGTTCCTTCAATTTATAGCTTCATAAGTTCAAAGATTGCTACTCAGCCTTTCATTTCGACACAAGATTAGGCCCAGCAGGCATTGTAAAACATTTGTATGTCCTGCCATCAATATAGCAGTTTTGAGCTTCTAAGTGTCCCAGAACTCAGATAAACTACACAGTCATTTGACCTTCAAATAATTGTATTTTGAAAGGCAGTGCACATAACCTGGTTAGATCACTAACATTATTAACTATTCATCAACTCGCAGCAGTGGATATGGTGGTGTCCTTGCGGCAGAATTTGTGAAAAACCCAGGTCCACAGCTCCCACACATTCACTCTAACGGTTCGTGGACTTAATCAAAATTTCTAGAATCTTGACAAGAGGAAATTGTGATGGCAATGGTGCAGAGATGAGAAATGGAAAGTAAGTAGAGGGGAGAGTGAAGATAGAAAATATGAAACCAAGAAAAAAAGGAAGGATAAGAAAAAAGAATTGTAAGGAAAGAGATGGATGACATAAGAGTACAGTAGTGAGTAGATGGGAAGAGAATAAATATGACAGAAGGGATGATTAGAGAGGAGTAGGAGAGTGATATGCTTCATAAAGTATAGAATATGATGACAATGGTGTTAGATGTGGTTGAATGAGGATGTAGCAGGAGAACTATGAGCAATGTGGTTGATGAGAATAGGATGACTGATAGACCTTAACTGAGAATGAGACGAGAAGTAAGTAGAAGGAGAGGAGTAGGGAAGGGTTAAGATGGAGTATGAGGCTGATAAAGGATTATAAGGATGAGAAAGGAAGGTAAGGAACCGAGAAGGAGTGTTAAGAGGACGATGGAAGCACAGAAGAGAGTGAAGGATGGGGAGACTGATGAAGACAGAGAAGGTGATGGAACTGTAGAAACTAGAGGGTGGAAGGAAGAAGAGGAGGGGACATGCGAGTCACAATTTAGGAAAGACTGTTCAGTCTTGAGACACTCATATGAGCTAAACATTTCCCCTATGTTACCCTTAAAATACATTCTACTCAAAGGACTGACAGACTAATATCAGATGAAAAACTAGCCACCAAATTACAATTCCAGTCGTCCTCCTCAGAACTTGTGTGGGTTGCACAGTGGTCGGCTAAGGGAAGAAACAGGCTCACATTTGATGGTTGGCAAGTTGCCAACTTTGATTGCTCTTTCACTTATTTGAAGTAAAGTGACAGCAGTAGGCACTATCAACAGCTTCAAAAAGTTACAAAGGTCTTTACAATCGTTTTAAAATATGCAGGTTCTCAAGTCTTCGTAGGTCTTCTGCATGCACACTCTGAATAATCCAGGCCTTGGTGCTGCCACTGTTTAAAATGTTGAGAGCTGCCAGTGTAGAACAGGTACAAGGCAGCAGGACTGCCAGGTCCCTTTATGCACACCTACACAAGCACAACTGCTTGTACTGAAGCAGTTCAAGCATCCTTTATATACACAAAGATATTACTCCATAGGCAGCAGCAGTGAAGGTAAGAGGGTGAGATGGAGATAGTTAAGGATGAGATGGAGAAACAGGAGATTGTGTTTCAAAGAGGGGATGTTGAAGCAGAGGGAGGGGAGGGAGATATGTAGGAGTGTGTGAGGGTGAGAGAGGAGGGAGAGGCAAAGAGAGGAAGCATAGTGAGTAAGAGAGAGTGAGGGTGGCTAGGTGAAGATAAGAAGGAGATGGGTGTGGGAGAGAGTGAGAGAATGGCATGGCAGAGAAAGAAATGTGAAGTGAGAGAGAATGAATTGGAGACAGAAGAATAAGGTGGAAGTGGAAGCCCAGTGGGATGATAATAGTGAGGAAAAGAGGGAGAAGAGATTGAGGCAGAAAGGGAGGAGGTTACACTGATGAGACTTTGGACTCCAACTTACATCATATGGCCACTGCCTGAAAGTCTAATTAAAGCTGTACAGGCGTGGTTTGCCTATGTATCACATGTAGCATATAAAGTTGCCTGAAAACACTGAGGTCCAAACATTTAGTAGATTGGTACTCAGAATTCACACAGCACAAGTCATCGTATAGCCATATGAACATCCCCAATCCTGCTTGTTACTGGTGATAGGGCCATTCATAGATTGCACACCTACAAGCCAATGCACCTTTGAAGGTATTGGGTGTCCCTGAATATCCATGACCTGCAGATATGGGATTGTTAGAGTCCCAATGGGCTGGCACATCACAGCACTCTTTTGTATTCCAGACTCAGATTGCCTTGTAAGGATCAGTGTAGACACTCACATGTTATCTCTAAAGTTCTGTCACATCACACCGTGGCGGCCGGCAGAGAACACTGCAGAGACGCGTAGTCATCGCCTCTGCCGATTCCACGGGGAAGAACCACACTTCCCAAGAGGCGCTGGGGCAGTGACGTCACCACGTTCCCGGCATCCGGATATGAGGGCTTCCAGAGCACCAGTCGGGTACCATTGATTCCAGGAGACGAGCCTACATTCCGTGGATCCCGAGGAGAACTGGTAGGGGTGCACATTGCACCACAAAACTCATTATACCTTGAACTCCCCTTATTGAAATAACAGCAGTTCCGTTCTGAGTGGAAGCTGAGCTTTGTCATCGGTAGCCCCGTTGGACGAGCCGAGAACCCGGCTCTTGCGGGGCTAGTCGAGTGACTTGGTGCTTGCTTTCTTCTGAAAGCGCTCTTAAACAGCTGAAAGTACTTTGGGGGAACAAGATACTGCAAAAGCCTTGACATAAAAAACGGTTGCATGCGTTGTTACACGGCTACCGGAACCATGCCTAACATTTACGTTTACTCATTGATTTTAATCTCCCTGAGCTGTTTCAACCCCGCAGTAGACGAGGCGGTGTATCGGCTATGCTGCTGAGTTAAAAACACTTTCTCTTCAACCCCTGGTTTTATAATACGTTGAGCGCTCAAGAGGTATTGGGTGCTATGCAGTATGTTCCAAAACATTGTACAAGTGGATTAATGTGCTTAGAGAAGGGTCAAAGAGGGATTGGAGCCTCCACCATATGTTTTGTGCAAATGCGATTCATTGGAGCTTGATGCAACTATAATGTAAGCGTACTGTGTCATTACCTTGGATTGTTTGTTTATCTCTTTATAACTGAGGAGGTATACTTAGATGATATCTGATTCCATTTGTTCCACCCTTAGATCAATAGTAACTGCACTTCGTATCGAACAACCTGTTCATGAAAAGTCGAACCGTATTTTACTTTACAGGTAATAGCGTCAGGCGTAGCATTATAGAAGAAGTATCCTTGTGTATCCTGGGGTTTGAGTTATTGTACTTATTGAGGATTATTCTTGTTACAGATCTCCCTCCCTGCTGTTCCCATCCTTTCCTTCCCTCACTTGATCTTCCCATCAAGTCTGTTGTCTCAGACCTTGGGGCTATCAGGAGGTGGAGCCCTTTGAGCATTGTGCGACTCCGAGGATTCAAGGCCTAGACAAGTTCTACATCTCACTCCCTTATGCATGTCACCAGTCAGTGAATGAGTGTTGTGAAACACTATTGAAGATGAACCAGATGCACAGTGGTCAACATGTAGGCACTAATGCAGATGGCATCAGTGATGTGTGCACACTCATTTCACTGTATTACCAGTACTGACCAATCGGAACTGTTGTACAGTCACTGCATATACTGTGCAATCCTTGTTGTGTCACAAGTAATAGTGCCACCATCACATAAGAGACACTAGTTAGGGAACATCACTCCTCATACTAGGAAGACAAGTTGCCTGTGTGGTATAATTGTCACCCAGAACAACTTACAACATGAGATGATTACTCACCTCACTCAGCCAATTGTCTGCTTCAAAATTAGAAATTGGATGCGGACAGGACTCAGCTGTGTTCCTGGTCAGAAAGACAATAAGCACAGCAACAGGCATCTATTAGCAGACCTACAAGTACGACTCATCCTTTGTGTGGCACATGGGCCACCACCAATCTTGATTTGGAAATGCCTGCCTGTAACACACAAAGGTGACAAAGTAACATGTATGACTCTGACCTGTACTCACTCCCATGTAGCTGCTGTTGGGCCCTCAACTGCTGTCAGGACTGTCAGGCCACATTCAAATAAAAGACTCCCTGTAAGAATGAATGTCCTAAAATCTAGTAATCAAAAGAAAGAGCGCTACACGCTGAGCCAGTCTAAGAATAGATCTGCATCTAAAATGGCCGCTAGATTAGGAACTAGTGAGCAGCAGGTTAACGCTCTAGTTTCCCACAGCAATCACCAAGATCCAGGTGTCAGGCCGTTGGAGTGGCGCACTTCACCAAGATACTGAGGAGAGGAGTTCACAGTGAAAGCGTCGCGTAGTTAGTGAGGGAACAAACTACGTCGCGTCATTCAAATAACAAGTTTGTAGGTCCGGAGCAGAGGAGAGTTAGCGAAGAAGCTAGCGCGAAGGTTCAGGAAGAGATATGCGCATGAGGAGCGATAAAATATCTGAAGAATTTCCGCTTTTGGTTTTGTGAGGAAGCAAGTGCTTCATATTGGGGAGCGTTTATTTACTGAGCAGGCGCATTTTGGAGTGGAAATTATTTTGAAGTAAAACATAATTACGTCGCATAAAACAAGCTTCAATAAGAGAGAAGTTACCCCAAGAGAGGTTAACAGAGAGAGCCAAGATACTAATAGCAAACTAATGAGTGAAGATATCCTACTTACCATTGGAAATTAATTTGAGGCAACTACCACAGCTTATCGGGTGAGAATTCTGTAAATAAAAAGAAAAGAACAGAAAGATTAGAAACAGGGTGGAATAGAAGATTTACACATTATCAACTTCTAATTCACAGCATACTGAAGACATTTAACACAACAAACAATATTTTAAGAAGAGAAGCATTGGTCACTTTAGATAGGGGTGGGTACACGGTTAAGATTAGAAAAGTTCTCAGAGAGATAGAACAGAAGAGAGTGAGAAACAGAAAACATAACTAAATGTGAAAACTTCTTTTACAGTACTACTACCTGTTCATCCTATGAGAAGATAGAAGAAGGTAGAAGAGTATCAATACAGAAGAAAGAAGAAGACGCAAAGTGACTGTCTCTTCTCTGTCCCATCCCCTTTCTCCCCTTAGTTTTCTGGGGCTTACTCGCGTAGAAAAAGCGGTTCGCCCGGAAGGCTGGGGGAGGTATTGGGAACTTGCAACATTCTGCTCCTGAGCGTTTGAGGAAGAGCACTGGATCTGACAACTGCCCATCAAGCTACAGGTAGGCCACCGCCAGTAGGTATGACATTAGAGGGGTCAGGGTCAGATTCACACCCCTTACATGGGAGGACTTCCTCAGCTGGACCTCCATGATCTTCTGGGTCCAGTGCCACAGGTCCTCTATTTTTGCATGACTGTACACACACCTTCACTGTCAGGCCCATTAACATGATGCAGATGGTCCATAGAGCCCAGTACCATAGTATACACAACATCCTGACATTGAGATTACATTGAAAGGCCTGGCATGTGTGTCCCTGATAGCTTTCTCTCTGGGGGATATATGGACTACTTATTGGGATACCTAACTATGTCACAATAAGTTTGTGTGGTATGTACTGCCATCACATGATGCACCTTTTGACATATGTGGCACTGTTACAGAGATGAACCTCACAAAAAGTATGTCTCTAGAAACTAAGCGTAAAGGGATACTGTCCACAACCTTGTTGCAGTTTGGGCGTCGGACAGAGTGTTCCAACTATTATGCAGGGAAGAACCTCTTTCAGGACAAGAACCCTCACTCACCCGGAGGTGACATGCTTCATCATTGGGTTCCCTTCTCACACCAAAGCCGCAAGGTCATTGGTGTGGGCTACAATTCTCCAGAGTTGCAATAGAGCTGATGTGTTTTTAAGGAAACTCATGTGAAGAGGTAACGAGGGGGGTGGTGTGGGGCAGAGTGCAATTAAGGATAGGTTGCAAAATAAAACTGACTACATAAGACCGAATTACCTTTATTCTGTGGTCTCCAGGGACAGGCCTAAAAGAAGAGAGGACTAGGGGTTGTCAGCAAATACACCCCTACAATAGGTCAACATGTTTCTGCTCTTAGGTGACCCCGCTCGGGGTTCAGGGGCATTCTTCAGGACCAAGTAAATAGTCTCTCTGCACAGAAAGGAACAAAGTATGGGAAAATATATTGATATACTGGCCGGTGTTTGTTGTGGGCCCACTGCCTATCTGAAATAAACAAACAAAAAAACATTAAACATATCTAAGTGGTTCTGTCCTGCTATGTATATAGACAGAACTTCATGTCAAACAAAATTTGTCAATGAAAATGAGGCTTGCAAAATTGTCGCTGTCTTCATAAATCTATTGTCATCGTAACTATTTTTGAAGTAAAGACTTCAGCCATATAGCTGAGGGTGAGAGAACCGAAAGGTGAAAACAGTGCCACTCATCACAATTGGGTACTGCTAATCGTTATCTACAAACCCATGCAAGCAGAAGGCAATTCTAAGATTTACAGTTGTAATATAGTGGCAAACATAGCAGTCTTTCAGTTATTGAACTCCGGATTGGGTAAGCAAGCTGAGTGGGTATTGAAATTGCTAAAAACAATATATTGAATGATACAAAATAGAACAATATAAAAAATTCTCATGTGTGGAAAACTTCATTGTTGTTTCTTGTTTCAGGAGCCAGCCTTGCAGCCAGCTTGATAAAGACTAACTGGGCAGGCAGCTCCCATGTCTGTATTTAATATGGATCAGGGATTTAATATTGATATGGATCCCTGTGGGTCTTTCTCAGTTTGCCCCTACACAAACCCTACTACTCAGATTTGGGTCTCACGACCCCATAGGAGCTTCAGACCCTAACCAGTTGCAACATGGAATGGGTCATATACCTATTAAGATATCTCTGCAACTTGGTCTATGTGGGGATGACCACCCGCAAGATCAGACTAAGAATAGTGGAACATCACAGCTCAATAAGATGCAGCACTAAGCTGGCGAGACACGACCTAGACGCAGGCCACAGAGAAGATGAAATCAAATGGGTAATCATTGATAAACCTCACTACCTTCTGACGATGGACACCAATGAGTCACTCCTGTTCCGCAGGGAACAGCGGTGGATCTTCAGGCTCCTCTGTGACTAATAGGTGTTGAACGACGAGATCCCCTGGACTAGTTTGGGATAGTAGAGACATACCTTACACCTATACCCCACAATGACATGTGAATAGTGACTTGGATGATGACTTCACTGGGCAGACCACATGATCCGAGGGACACTCGGTCATCAAAAAGCTGATCAGCCCCTGTCCCAGCCCAACAATACGGCCTCTCTCTTGTCTGGACCATACACATTCCCAACCAGGAACTACAAGTCCATGCCTCTCTGTCCACTTGAGACTGTCTCTTCTCACTGTCTAACCAAGATTCCATGCCTTCCTGTCAAGTTGAGACAGTCTCTTCTCATTCTTTAAATAGGAGACTGCAACGG
Organism: Triturus cristatus; assembly: GCF_964204655.1. NCBI lineage: Eukaryota > Metazoa > Chordata > Amphibia > Caudata > Salamandridae > Triturus > Triturus cristatus. The sequence goes on from NC_140593.1 coordinate 341,914,970, forward strand.
ATGTTCCTGAAAATTGAACGAATGCCGGCACATCACCAGCCCTTATTTACATAGTCCTCGGATCATGGGGCTACATTTCCCATGAGTGAGCGCTTTTGACACTCCAACTGGAGCCACACCAGGAGCATGTCACCTTCTTTTTATATCCGGTCACAGTGAATGATTCACACTCTTGTCGAGACACCCTAACCTCTCCAGACACTGACTCCAAAGAGGTAAGCCCATATGTTTACTTTCACTAAGCAACCGGCCTCGCAGCTTGCATGAACCGCTGTCTTTTTGAGACGGGTGTTCTTTTTCTTTTATACAATGACTCTTGTGCACACAATCTGACCTTATCTATTACAGGCTCTTCTAATAATATCTACGTATTCTCCCTTGAGAGTCTTTTTCTGCCCTTCCTCCACAAGACTACCTGATTCCTTCCCTGATCCATATTACATACAGACATGGGAGCTACCTGCCCAATTAGTCTTAATCAAGCTGGCTGCAAGGCTGGCTTCCTGAAACAAGAAACAACAACAAAGTTGTCTGCACATGAGAATTCAATATATTGTTCAATATTGTATAATTCAATATATTGTTTTTAGCAATTTCAATACACACTCAACCTGCCTACCCAGTCTGAAGTTCAATAATTGAAAGACCGCAGTGTTTGTTACTATATTATAATAACTGTAAATTTTAGAACAGCCTTCTGCTTGCATGGGTCTATAGATAACGATTGGTGGTACACAATTGTGATGAGTGGCGCTGTGTTCTCCTTTTGGTTCCCTCACTCTCAGCTGAGCGATCAGTGGTGTCACCTATATTGCTGGAGAGTGGGATCTTTACTTCCACAAATAGGTAAGATTACGTCATAGATTTATGAAGTAAGCGCCAACTTTGCAAGCCTCATTGTCATTGATACATTTTTTAAACATGAAGTTCTTGCTGTATGCACAGCAGGACAGAACCATTTAGATATGCTTAATTTATTTTGTTTTTTTATTTAAGATAGACTGTGGACCCACAGCAAACACGGGCCATCGCCATATCTGACAGGCTACTGAATATTGGTGGCCAGTATAGCTATATATTTTCTCATACTCTGTTCCTTTCTCTGCAGAGTGACTATTTACTTGCTCCTGAAGAATGCCCCTGAACCCCGATCGGGGTCACCTAAGACCAGAAACATGGTGACCTACTATAGGGGTATATTTGTTGATAACCCCATGTCCTCTCTTCTTATAATCCTGTCCCAGGAGACCTCAGAATAAAGGTCATCCGATCTTCTGTAGACAGTTTTATTTTGCAACCTATCCTTAATTGCACTCTGCTCCTCACCATCCCCCTCTTTACCTCTTCTGTCATAAGCCACCTTTAATGGGGCGGCAATGCTAGTTCCCGAATCCTGCTGAGACTTGCCCTCGGTTTACAGGAGGAGACACTGTTCCGGTGGCAAATCCCTGGGGAAAGGGGATTGGGGTGGAAAGAGCGTGTAGAGTCAAAGATGCTGTGGCTCATCTACTCAACAGCAACACTGCAGCAGGCCTTCATACTAGTATGATGAATGTTACCTCCAGGTATGGTGCCTATAAACAAACAAGCAATAAGGCTTTAGTCTAGTATTGACTCTATCTCCTAAGGTATCACCTCACAAAAGCTTTTCAAATCTCAACCAACCTTTCGTTGTGTTGTTATTTTGTTTTCATTTAGATTGTCCATAGAGGCCCCTTCATCAAAGTTTTCAAAACTGTAATGAATATGATTTCAGCATCAAACCCACAAGCAAATTTGGACGAGGTTAGTTTCACCCAAGTCCTCTATGGCAGAGGCCTGCCAACAGTATGTACAAGTTGAACAAAAACACTGGTTACCTTTGTTTGCAGCATCATGTTGCGATGGAGCTCAGCATGTACTGAAATCAAGTCTGTTAATGTGTCTCTCCTTTTCCTCTTGTTCTTTTTTACATCCAAATGCGAGACTAATGCGGGACGTTCTTTGCGGTGAGGTTGAAGCGTGAGGATCAAGGGAGATTGCAAGGTAGAGTCCTGGAAGACGGTAAACAGGTAAGTGGCAGGCGAAGAGGCTAAGCAGAGGGGTGGAGTGTGGACGGTCTTTAACCCCTTGCGTGCTCATGACGGAATCACTCCGTCATGAGCCACGGGCGCCGTGTGCTCATGACGGAGTGGTTCCGTCATGCTGCGGCCGTTGCGGCCGCTCCGCCCACGCGGTGCTGATTCGTGACGGTGCGGAGTCGTGACGGAACCACTCCGTCATGAGCACAGCGCGCCCTTGGCTCATGACGGAGTGGTTCCGTCACGAGCATGGCGGCGCCGCGCTGACCCCGAACCCCCCCCCCCAGCGCCGCGGCGGAATTCGTGCCGTGGCGAAGGGGTTAAATAAGACTGCTTTAGAACGTTCACAAAGGTAGTTTTCTAATTGCTTATAGTAAGGAACAGATACAGATGAATAATTTGACAAGGCTGTCTTCTAGAAGGTGTTTTAGATTGTTCACAAAGGTCGTGTCCTAATTGATGATAGCAAGGAACAGATGCAAATGATTAATTTTATGAGGGCGTCTTCTAGAAGGTGTTTTAGAATGTACACAAAGGTCACATTCTAATTGCTTATAGCAAGGAACAGGTGCAGGGGATTAATTTGATGAGGGTTGTCTTCCAGAAGGTTCACGTTGAGGTCATCTATGCTGGTTGCTTGATGCTTATTCTGGTGGATTTTCTGGATGTTTCCATGGTGCCTAAACACTGACCTTGCATATGAATAGTAACATATTTGTAAAAGCTATTAAGCCTTTTCAAACAAACTGGGCAACACCAGCTGCAGCTAGCTATTACCAACAGCATTTAATATGGTTACATGTCAGGGTAAAAGATGTTTGTCATTCATAGGTGTTGGGAGGAATTATATGAGTCATGCCGGTATGTTGTGATAGTCAAGAGAGGTGAGCTGTGGTAGGAATCCTGACATCTTCACATGAGTATCCTTAAAAACACATCCCCACTAACTCTGGAGTGTTGTAGCTCACACCAATGACCTTGTGGCCTTAGTGTGAGGAAGGATCCCAATGATGAAGCATGTCACCTCCGGGTGAGTGAGGGTTCTTGTCCTGAAAGAGGTTTTCCCTGCATAATAGTTAAAACACTCTGTCCGACACCCAGACTGCAACAAAGCTGTGAACTGTCACCCTTTACTCTTTTCATGCATAGATAGGGAGGAGTAAATTCAATGATTCAGGGTCTCTCCCACCAGATACCTTGTGTGTTCATGGTACTTTTACAGAGATGATATGAAGCATACCATTGTATGTGTTGTGTGAGTGGATGTAATCTGACAAAGCAGAGAAATGGCATTTAAAAATCTTTTCAGAAGTTACCAACTAGCTATACTGTTCAAGTGTCAGCTGTGCAATAGGCCTGTACGATTGAAGCATGACTCAGGGAAAAAGCACAACAGATCTGTGTAAGTAAGGGGGGTGTCATAAGTGAACTCCACACATTGACAATGTGGGCCAATAGTAAGACGTTTCAGGTCAGGAGGTTATCTCTGTCACCATTACAAATATGGTCCATGTAACATCTCTTAGGGCTTCTAGTGGTTGAGAAAACCCATTTTGGGGACATCAATGGATCTGCAGGTCTACAGGGACATTTCTTTGTGCATCAGTTATCTTGCCACAGTGACTCGGACCCAGACTGGCCCATTGGCCAGACTGCCCACAACCCATTGTCAGGCCTTGCTCTCTGCAAGCCAAGCATATTGATCCCACATGAACACCACTTTTCCACAAATGCAATACATAAATAGGCTTCTTCTGCCCATCTAATGTGTGACAGTAAGGTTGTGTGGCACTCTGAAGGGGTCAGTGAGGTAAGGCTACCTCCCAGACAACAGTTTTGCGATGCCTGATGTGGACTGAGTGATCTATGGGACTGTACACATGGCTAACATCATCCTTAAATGCTCCTACCAGTATACAGAAACTTAACATGGTGTAAAGTCTATAAATACCTTTGCACATACACCATGATGTGATGTGGGAAATCATGGTATGTACCTTGAAATGTAGACATGCATCCATCTATGCATGTAACATAGGTACAATATAGGGATTATCACACATTACTATGCTGAGGTTCTCTCCACAAAGTACAGTGCCTCATAATGTATTACATGGTTGGCCAATGTAGGGGCTTCAACATTTTCACAAATAACACAAAATGGTTACACTGTGGAACTCAGAGCCACATTCTAGTCAAGGAGAACAGAAAGGAAGAAATTGAACAGAGTAAAAACTGTTTTTGAGATGGTTACCCGTTCCTCTGGTGAGCCATAGAGCTGGCCATATAGGGGAAGTACCTCAGCAACCAGGGTATCGAGCTCCTCTGGAGAGAAGGGACTGTCCATCTCACCTGCTTGACCTGGCATGATTGCTCCCAGAGGTTGCAAACAGCAGCTAAAGTGAAGGAGCTGTTGCTAACAGCAGTGTCAGGAGGGAAGTGAGTATTTTTTCAAACTGCGGCGGACATGTATGCAATTTATTCTGTCATCAGCATTGGCACACACAGCCATTGGACAGCACCTGTCACTGTCACCAATGTTAGCCTATGGCTGTGTCTGCCGTAATGGCAACCGCCCACCATGCGGTGTACTTTCACCGGCGGCAGTCATCCCGAATGTCCTTTATGCGAGGTAAGGCGTCTGCCATTTAAGTGGTAGGAAAGACAGTAATTGGGACTGTTAAGTGCATCACCACCACTACAAATCAAGCCTAACATGTTGACATTTGAAATACTCCCTTTACATGTCATGTCCAGTACATAACATCATCTGTGTAGTGCCTTACTGTGCATATGGCAAAATGTGCACAGTGCACGTACACCGCAGTTGGCAGTTTTCCACATGAAATCTCACGAAAACCTTGATATTGTGCAAATTTAACTTGTCTGAATTAATGATGTGCACAGGTCTGTTACAGACATGTGAAGGCCACATTGGGGATTATTGGTGGATGTTTAAGAGTACATAATGATTAGGTGAAATGTGTAATGCTTCATGAAGCTGTTATATTTTGCCACATGACTTTAGGCTTACTCTTCAAATATGTTGCTCTGGGCACTTGACCAATGTACAATTGTATTATTTCTCCTCATATAGGTACCCTGAGAGAGGGAGGAGATGCCAGCCTCCAGTGTACCACCAATTTCCAGACCTTAAGACCATAGAAGAATGACATGTCATCCAGAAATCATTTTAAATTGTCAAAAAATCCTGGATTTATGTAATCAGTTGGAGCCTAAGCATTTACCTTGTATCACTTATCTTGCATCTAGCACAGCAATTGTGAAACTCATGTAAGTATTGCATTTTATGGCCACAGGTTCCTTTCAATTCACTGTTGCTATTTCAGGTGTAATGTCACAACCGATGTTCAGTCGTGTACTCCAAGAGGTGCTCACAGAAATGTTGAGACACGTGGACAGTTACATTCAGTTCCCTAGATGGGAGGATTTAGCCACAGTGAAGGCTAATTTCTATAGATATTGTTGTATCTCACATGTTATTGGATCCATTGATGGCACCCACATTGCCTTAGTACCACTGCAAGCCAGGGAACAAGTGTACCACAACAGGAAGCACTTCCATTCTCTCAACGTGCAAGTTGTCTGCTTACCAGATTTGTATATCTCAAACATCTGTGCTCGGTTCCAAGGATCTGCACATGATTCCTTCATACTGTGGACCAGCACAATACCCCAGCTGATGTCACTACTATCGGCGAGGGCCTGGCTTGTAGATAAGTGTGAGCTGTCCTAACTTTGTGTGGTTAATGTCAGGTAGTATATTCTGAAAGCTCGCAACTCATTGTTCCCCTTCTTTCTGTCTCCCATTGAGGAGACTCAGCATATAACAACTGACCAAGGTTGTTGGCACCACTGAGGAATCCTACTGCGCCAGCGGAAGTCTGCTTCAATAAGGCCAGTGGGAGAACACATCAGCCAGTTGGAGCGGGCTTTTAGGCTCTTGAAAGCCAGATTCAGATGTCTGGACAAGACTGTGGGAGCCCTCCACTACTCACCCTGGAAGGTATGTAAGATCACGTGGCCTGCTGCATGCTCCATAACATTGCCCTGCGGAGGAACATGCCTTACATTGCAGAGGATGCATGCCATGAAGAGCCAGCAGGTGAGGAACCTGGAATGCCAAATGTTGATGATGATAGTGGTGAAGAGGAAAGAGCTGACTTGCGTCAAGCTGTCATCCGGAACTACTTCTCCTGAGTGTAAGTAAGCTGTGAGATGTGATGACTTTGACTATGGTGCAACTGTTGTTGTGAGGGGGATGTAAATGCTACATATTAGGAATATATGGCTCTGGCAATATCTGGGGAAAGGTGTTTGTTTTGTAAATGTAGCTTTGTTTAGCTATAAATGATGTCTGGGATTGTGTTCTCTAGCAGTTGACAATGTGATTTGTGCTATATGTATGGTATCTTAGTTAATCCCTCTCTGTATTGGTCTCTTTTAGACTCCTTCACCATGGTCCCTTCATTTGGATATTTCAGAGTTGTGACATTAGCAGGTATATGATGCTGTCCAGATGTACAAAGTGAACATGGATTGGTCCTGGGAATGTCTATCACAGAGTTTGGGTGTACAAAGCCGGTACCAATACAGTTTCGCACAGCGATAGAATGGAAGTTACTTGGCTTCCATTTGACTTGTTCCTTGTGGTGTGTTGGTCCTAATGCAATATGTGTAACATCATGTGATCCAACACAATGTTGTATTGGGCCCAATTTATGTTCGTCTCCCTTCACATTGGCGAAATCCTCATTGTGTATAAACTGTATGTAGCTGTTGCTGTGTCTCCTCATTGTATGCCAAAGTGCTTGTGGTGCATCACTGACAGTTTGTGATATTCCACCAAATGCTTGCAACACTGGATTGGAATGACCCTGTGCTCTAAAACTGTTGTACAGACATGTGTCTGTTTATTTGGTTATTTGAGTGATTGCTTTTGTGAGGTAGGCAATATGGCTCCAGCTGATGATGTAGACCTAATTTAATGTTGCCTATTTTAGAGAATATTGTCAGATGTATCCCTTCTTTCCATGTTGTGAAAGTCTGCAACAGATGATGTGATCACTAACACAGAAGAATTGAGTCAAGTCTTGCTTGCAATGTTTCTAACATCATGTCAGCCTATGAAAGGAATAATGGAATAAAGATGTTATCAGACCAGTCACTTGTATGTATGTGTTGTTGTGACATGGTAGTGATCATGAGTTGAACATTATTTACATACAAGATTCCCATGCTTCCAGAAGTTCCTGGTTTTGATATTGCAAAGTTCACATGGTATTACATTTACATTGTGGTATGTGAGAATTACAACAGGAGACGATGATTTTGTGACGTGTGTATTTAATGAAGTGAATGAGGATAAAATCAAAAAGTGTACTATACATTGCACAGTGAAAACTAAAAGTGAAATAGTCAGTCATGATGGATGTAACCATCATTGTAGAGTCCAAATTGTCGGGAGTCAAAGTCCAACATACTACTCCCCCGATCAGATATGGTAAAGTGGGCAAAAATAGTCCACAAAGTGAATGTGTTAACCCCTTCGCTGCTAGGCCTTTTCCCCTCCTGTGCTAAGCCCTTTTTAGGCTATTTGGGGTAGTGCGCGCTTAGGCCCCTGTAACTTTTTGCCACATTAGGTATCCACGCCAAATTTGCGTCCTTTTCTTCCAACATCATGAGGAATCTAAAGGTACCCAGGGTTTGTGGATTCTCCTAGAGGGTTCCCAGAAATTAGTCAAAATACAGCAAAATTTTGGTTTTTTTTGTGAAAAACGGGGAAAAGTGGCTGCAAATGAAAGCATCTGGGTTTTTCTCTGTAAATGATATCAAAAAAGGGTTTGTGGGGCTGAAATCACCATTTCTCCAGCTTTTAGGGAATGACAGATTTTTGTCAGAAATCCAACATTTTTTACACAGTTTTGACATTTTACTGGGACATACCCTATTTTTGCTATTTTTTGTGCTTTCAACCTCCTTCCAGATAATGGTAGAAATGGGTAGAAAAGCAATAATGGATCCTGGAAAGCTATAAATTTTTGAAAAGTAGACAAAATTCTGAATTCAGCAAGGGGTCATTTGTGTAGATCCATCAAGGTTTTTTTATAGAAACTAACAGTTAAATATAGGAAAATTAAAAACTCATTGAAAAAAGCAGCCTTTTGTGTCAACGTTTTCACCTGTAACTTCTTCTAATTATGACATCTCTTTGAAAACAATGTACCGTTACATCCGCTGGACCTTCCTGGTTGTGGGGATATATGGGACTTGTAGGTTCACCAAGAGCCCAACGAACCCAGAGTAAAAAACTGAGCAGCATTTTGTAATGTTTTTTTTTGTTGTTCCGGGTATATAGCAATTATTGTGTGAAAATGTATACATGGAAAAATTGGTATGAAAGACACCTATGTATTTCTGAAATGGGAACAAATTATAGAGTTTAGAAACAGTGCAAACTTGCACATTTTCGAAATTGGGAATACTCATACTTGCATGACAATTATTGGTCATTTTTCAAAATGACTTTTTTTTTACACAATGTCTTTCATTTGGAAGGGAGAAATGCATCAAAAATCAATAGGTATTAACAGTTGCTTTACAAATCTGAACTACCCTAAGTCTCCCGATAAAAATGGTACCTCACTTGTGTGGGTAGGCATAGTGCCCACGACAGGAAGTGGCTCAAAACCTAAGGTGAACACACCACATTTTCACACTGAAAATTTACACATTTTTTGTGAAGAGTCTAGCTGTAGTTTTTGAACCCTAGCTCTGCCGGCACCTAGGGAAACCTAGCAAACCTATACATTTTTGAAAACTAGACACCCAGGGGAATCCAGGATGGGGTGACTTGACTGCCTCCCACCATGATCTGTTACCCAGAATCCCTTGCAAACCTAAAAATTGACAAAAAAAACACTTTTTCCCCACATTTCTGTGATGGAAAGTTCTGGAATCTGCGTGGATCCACAATTTTCCACCCACCCCGCGTTGCCCAAAGTCCTACAAAAAAAATGGTACCTCACTTGTGCCGGTCGGCCTAGTGCCTACGACAGGAAACGGCGCAAAACGCAACGTGGTCACACCTCAATTTTGCAGTGAAAAATGACCCTTTTTTGGCAAAGTGACTAGCTGTAGTTTTTTAACCCTAGCCCTGCCGGCACCTAGGGAAACCTAGCAAACCTATATATTTTTGAAAACTAGACACCCAGGGGAATCCAGGATGGGGTGACTTGGCTGCCTCCCACCATGGTCTGTTACCCAGAATCCCTTGCAAACGTAAAAAATTGACAAAAAAAACACATTTTCCCCACATTTCTGTGATGGAAAGTTCTGGAATCTGCGTGGATCCACAATTTTCCACCCACCCCGCGTTGCCCAAAGTCCTACGAAAAAAATGGTACCTCACTTGTGCCGGTCGGCCTAGTGCCTACGACAGGAAACGGCGCAAAACGCAACGTGATCACACCTCAATTTTGCAGTGAAAAATGACCCTTTTTTGGCAAAGTGACTAGCTGTAGTTTTTGAACCCTAGCCCTGCCGGCACTTAGGGAAACCTAGCAAACCTATATATTTTTGAAAACTATACACCCAGGGGAATCCAGGATGGGGTGACTTGACTGCCTCCCACCATGGTCTGTTACCCAGAATCCCTTGCAAACGTAAAAAATTGACAAAAAAAACACATTTTCCCCACATTTCTGTGATGGAAAGTTCTGGAATCTGCGTGGATCCACAATTTTCCACCCACCCCGCGTTGCCCAAAGTCCTGCGAGAAAAATGCTACCTCACTTGTGCGGGTCGGCCTAGTGCCTGCGACTGGAAACGGCGCAAAACGCAACGTGGTCACACCTCAATTTTGCAGTGAAAAATGACCCTTTTTTGGCTAAGTGACTAGCTGTAGTTTTTGAACCCTAGCCCTGACGGCACCTAGGGAAACCTAGCAAACCTATATATTTTTGAAAACTAGACACCCAGGGGAATCCAGGATGGGGTGACTTGACTGCCTCCGACCATGGTCTGTTACCCAGAATCCCTTGCAAACGTAAAAAATTGACAAAAAAAACACATTTTCCCCACATTTCTGTGATAGAAAGTTCTGGAATCTGTGTGGATCCACAAATTTCCACCCACCCCGCGTTGCCCAAAGTCCTACGAGAAAAATGGTACCTCACTTGTGTGGGTCGGCCTAGTGCCCGCGACAGGAAACGGCGCAAAACGCAACGTGGTCACACCTCAATTTTGCAGTGAAAAATGACCCTTTTTTGGCAAAGTGACTAGCTGTAGTTTTTGAACCCTAACTCTGCCGGCACATGCCTGCCACGGGTACTTGGGCCTCCCACACAAGTGAGGCACCATTTTTACCAGGAGACCTGGGGGAACGCTGGGTGGTGGTAAATTTGTGTGAGCCCGGTGATGCCACAACTTTCCCACACCAAAATGTGTGAAAAAAGTGATCTTTTCAGCTAAAATTGAGGTTTGCAGGGGATTCTGGGTAAGGAAACGTTGGGGGATCCACGCAAGCCATACCTCCCTGGAAGCCGCCGGGTGTCTAGTTTTCAGAAATGCGTGGGTTTGGTAGGTTTCCCTAGATGGCCGCCGAGCACCGGGCCAAAAACCCAAGTGACCCCCCTTGCAAAACCAGGTGGTTTTGCGATAGGCCATTTTGATGTCGCCTCACTACGTTTTGGGCCCTTGCCTGCCGCGGGTACTTGGGCCTCCCACACAAGTGAGGCACCATTTTTACCGGGAGACCTGGGGGAACGCTGGGTGGTGTTAATTTTGTGTGAGCCCGGTGATGCCACAACTTTCCCACACCAAAATGTGTGAAAAAAGTGATTTTTTCAGCTAAAATTGAGGTTTGCAGGGGATTCTGGGTAAGGAAACGTTGGGGGATCCACGCAAGCCATACCTCCCTGGAAGCCGCCGGGTGTCTAGTTTTCAGAAATGCGTGGGTTTGGTAGGTTTCCCTAGATGGCCGCCGAGCACCGGGCCAAAAACCCAAGTGACCCCCCTTGCAAAACCAGGTGGTTTTGCGATAGGACAATTTGATGTCGCCTCACTACGTTTTGGGCCCTTGCCTGCCGCGGGTACTTGGGCCTCCCACACAAGTGAGGCACCATTTTTACCGGGAGACCTGGGGGAACGCTGGGTGGTGGTAAATTTGTGTGAGCCCGGTGATGCCACAACGTTTCCACACCAAAATGTGTGAAAAAAGTGATTTTTTCAGCAAAAATTGAGGTTTGCAGGGGATTCTGGGTAAGGAAACGTTGGGGGATCCACGCAAGCCATTCCTCCCTGGAAGCCGTCGGGTGTCTAGGTTTCAGAAATGCATGGGCTTGGTAGGTTTCTCAATATGGCCGCCGAGCACCGGGCCAAAAACCCAAGTGACCCCCCTTGCAAAACTAGGTGGTTTTGCGATAGGCCATTTTGATGTCGCCTCACTACGTTTTGGGCCCTTGCCTGCCGCGGATACTTGGGCCTCCCACACAAGTGAGGCACCATTTTTACCGGGAGACCTGGGGGAACGCTGGGTGGTGGTAAATTTGTGTGAGCCCGGTGTTGCCACAACTTTTCAACACCAAAATGTGTGAAAAAAGTGATTTTTTTCAGCTAAAATTGAGGTTTGCAGGGGATTCTGGGTAAGGAAACGTTGGGGGATCCATGCAAGCCATACCTCCCTGGAAGCCGCCGGGTGTCTAGTTTTCAGAAATGCGTGGGTTTGGTAGGTTTCCCTAGATGGCCGCCGAGCACCGGGCCAAAACCCAAGGGACCCCCAGGCCATTTTGATGTCGCCTCACTACGTTTTGGGCCCTTGCCTGCCGCGGGTACTTGGGCCTCCCACACAAGTGAGGCACCATTTTTACCGGGAGACCTGGGGGAACGTTGGGTGGTGGTAAATTTGTGTGAGCCCGGTGATGCCACAACTTTCCCACACCAAAATGTGTGAAAAAAATGATTTTTTCAGCTAAAATTGAGGTTTGCAGGGGATTCTGGGTAAGGAAACGTTGGGGGATCCACGTAAGCCATACCTCCCTGGAAGCCGCCGGGTGTATAGTTTTCAGAAATGCGTGGGTTTGGTAGGTTTCCCTAGATAGCCGCCGAGCACCGGGCCAAAAACCCAAGTGACCCCCCTTGCAAAACCAGGTGGTTTTGCCATAGGCCATTTTGATGTCACCTCACTACGTTTTGGGCCCTTGCCTGCCGCGGGTACTTGGGCCTCCCACACAAGTGAGGCACCATTTTTACCGGGAGACCTGGGGGAACGCTGGGTGGTGGTAAATTTGTGTGAGCCCGGTGATGCCACAACTTTCCCACACCAAAATGTGTGAAAAAAATGATTTTTTCAGCTAAAATTGAGGTTTGCAGGGGATTCTGGGTAAGGAAACGTTGGGGGATCCACGCAAGCCATACCTCCCTGGAAGCCGCCGGGTGTATAGTTTTCAGAAATGCGTGGGTTTGGTAGGTTTCCCTAGATAGCCGCCGAGCACCGGGCCAAAAACCCAAGTGACCCCCCTTGCAAAACCAGGTGGTTTTGCGATAGGCCATTTTGATGTCGCCTCACTACGTTTTGGGCCCTTGCCTGCCGCGGGTACTTGGGCCTCCCACACAAGTGAGGCACCATTTTTACCGGGAGACCTGGGGGAACGCTGGGTGGTGGTAAATTTGTGTGAGCCCGGTGATGCCACAACTTTCCCACACCAAAATGTGTGAAAAAAGTGATTTTTTTCAGCTAAAATTGTGGTTTGCAGGGGATTCTGGGTAAGGAAACGTTGGGGGATCCATGCAAACCATACCTCCCTGGAAGCCGCCGGGTGTCTAGTTTTCAGAAATGTGTGGGTTTGGTAGGTTTCCCTAGATGGCCGCTGAGCACCGGGCCAAAAACCAAAGTGACCCCCTTGCAAAACCAGATTAACTATTGTTCCTACAGCGTGAGAATTTTGGAATAATATTGCAATGAAAATGTGGCAGACATTTTGAGGTTTGCAGGACATTGGGGATAAAAAAACTTTTTGAATTCACAAGAGAGACATCACCATGAACTCCCATGGGTTTTCGACAATATCTACAGTTGGTGGGTTATTCTTACATGGAAAGTGTACCTTGGCAGAGAAACTAAAGACAAAGATTCCTGCACAACCATCTATTCCTCAAACACACACACATACTGGTTGGATTTGGCACAAGGGCAAGTCATGGTTCAGTGTATTAAATTTTATTAACAAGAGATTTCACAAAAATGAAATGCACTGTCAATAATTAAATTCACAAAAAACCAAACCAATGACTCGCAGCTCGTGAGCTGTAAAGCCACGTCAAGGCACCAACCACTTTACAGGCCATTCACACACCTTTCATACGTGATACAAACAAGACCATTCGCACCACCAGGCACAAAAGCAACACATTACATAATTCACAAAAAGGGACAAGGTACACCCTGCTTCAGATAGACAAATATTACTGCACAGCCATCTAATCCGCAAGCACACACACATACTGGTTGGATTTGGCACGAGGGTGAGTGATGGTTCAGTAGATACAATTGACAAAAATGAAATGCACTGGTAATAATTGAAAGGGCGAGAAACTGAACCATTGACTCACAGCTCGTGAGCTGTAAAGCCACGACAAGGCACCAACCTCTTTACAGGCCATTCATACACCTTTCATACGTGTGAGACATACAAAACCATTCACACCGCCAGCCGCGGGCCCATCACATAACAAAACTCACACCAGCACACAGCGCCATTCAAGGGCCCATCACTTTCACACGCCCATAATCCTGACACAGCAACTACACAGGCTGATGGATTGCGTGGAGTGGCACTAAGCTAGCAGTGTGTGTAGTGACCAGCAGAAAGTCACTACTCACACACAGCCAGCCGAGCGCCAGTCCACACACACCGCTAGCAGAGCGCCAGTCCACGCACACTGCTAGCCAAACACCAGTCCACGCACACCGCTAGCCGAGCGCCAGTCCAGGCACACCGCCAGCCAATCGCCAGTCCAGGCACACCGGCAGCCAATCGCCAATCCACGCACACTGCCAGCCAAGCTCCAGTCCACGGACACCATCAGCCAAGCACCAGTCCGCACACACCACCAGTCCACGCACACCGCCAGCCAAGTACCAGTCCACGCACACCGCCAGCCAAGCACTATTCCACGCACACCGCCAGCCAAGCTCCAGTCCACACACACCACCAGCCAAGCACCAGTCCACGCACACCGCCAGTCCATGCACACCGCCAGTCCACGCACACCGCCAGCCAAGCACCATTCCACGCACACCACCAACCAAGTGCCAGTCCACACACACCAACAGCCAAGCGCCAGCCTACACACACCGCCATCACATTTAGGTTTTTTTTAGAAAAAAATAAAAACACAAACAAATCGCAAATAGATACAAATCTGCAAACACAAAATCAGCAACTAAATACATTGCACTAACACCAACCTTGAAACAGAATCAAATTATCCAAAGAATACAGACCAGGCAGTTCACTTTACCACTCATGAATGCTCCCAAAAATTATTTCGCGTGTGGTACGCTCTAAAACAAGCAGGGACACACAGTGCAGGTTGAGAAGGACAGTCGGGGCAGTACATACGACTCTCCTTCCGCGTACCTCTTCGCCAACAGACTCTACATCTCCTACTGGGAAAATCTTTTGAGGGTGTGGGAGGAATGTGATCAGGAAAGTGGCGATCTTTCAATCTAGCAACATCCTCCACCACTCCAACTCTAGGAACACTTGCCTGTTCCACTACAACAAGGCTGCCTATTACAGACTCCTGAAAATTAACAAAAGTCATCTTTGACTCAGGGCAAGAATCCTGGAACACAACAAAAGCATTAAACATTGCCAAGTGGAAAAGATGGATAGCCAATTTCTTGTACCAAATGTAAGCCTTACGAAGAGCAGTGTAAGGTTCCAACCTCTGATCTACTCTGTCAACACCACCCATGTGCCTATTATAGTCTAAAATGCACACAGGTTTGCGCGCTTCAGCGACCTGACCCCAAACAGTCACAGGTGCAGTGCTTTCATCATGGATGGTAGTCAGCATGTAGACATCTCTCCTGTCTGAAAACTTCACAGCAAGAAGCTCCTGGCAACGTAACACACTGCACTGTCCCCGCACAAGCTTTTGACAAACCAGTTCTTTTGGGACACCTTTACGGTTAGAGCGGATTGTGCCACAAGCAAGAGTGTCCACTTTGGCCAATTCCCTGAACAACCGCACACCAGTGTAGAAGTTATCTACATATAAATGGTGGCCTTTGTTAAAAAATCCTCTACTAAGTTCCCAAACAATTTTCTCAGTCACTCCAAAAGTGGACGGACAACCAGGGAGGTTAATCCTGGATTCCTTACCGGTGTACACCCTGAAATTAGAGACATATCCAGTCCTACTGTCACACAGCATATACAGCTTTATTCCATAGCGTGCCCTCTTACTAGGAATGTATTGCCTAAAAACCAAGCGGCCCTTGAACAACACCAAAGACTCATCCACTGCAATTTCTTTCCCAGGAGCATAAATCTCAGAAAATCGATCAACAAAGTGATCAAGGACAGGCCTAATCTTAAAAAGACGGTCACACTCAGGGTGATCTCGTGGCAACGCTAAACCATTATCAACAAAATGCATCATCCAAAGCAGAAGCAAATACCTGTCACGACTCATGACTGCCGGAAAAATAGACGTTGCCATCAAGGGACTGCTAGACCAATATGAAGACATTGATGGCTTCCTTAGCAAGCCCATCAAAAAAGTTAAACCCAAGAACTTCTTCATCTCTTCAAGATTTGTGGGAGTCCACCGGGTAGCTCTAGAGTGTGGCTTAAGACTGGCACTGTTGTCCCTCAAAAACTGTTTGGCATACAAATTAGTCTGCTCAACAATCTCTGCCAAAAACACATCGTCCATAAACAACTGAAAAAAATTTACCGGCAAAAAGTTTTCAGTATTCACTCTAGACCCTGGAACACCAGTAAACTCTGGCAATGCCGGCTGCACCATGCCAGGGGCAACCCAGAGGTCATCACTTTCAAAGGGAAGCCTTGCAGCCCCAGCCTGCAGCCCAGATGCCTCTTGCCGCACTACACCAACGGGAAGCCTTGCAGCCGCAGGCTGCAGCCCAGAAGCCTCTTGCCGCACTACACCAACGGGAAGCCTTGCAGCCCCAGGCTGCAGCCCAGATGCTTCTTGCCACACTATCGGCACATCAGTCTCCTCCTCTAACACAGGCACTTCATCCGCACTAAGAGTATCTTCATCATCCGATGACTCCATACGGAGAGAAAACTCACTGCCAGAATCGTCCCCTGCCTCCTCTCCCTCAGATGCAGAGTCAGTCTCTGAACCATGGTCAGAGGAAGACTCAAACAGCAAACCAACAACCTGCTGAGCAGTAATCCTGCGGCTAGCCATTATACTTACTAAGATAGAAGACTGCACAAACAAGTAAACAACAACCAACAATGTGCAAACCAAGTAAGTAAAGAAATGTGTACCTTTATCACAAAGATCAATGTCCTCAAAAACTATACAATTCAATTATAAGAGACAGCTGCACTCACCAGAAACCAACTCTGCAGTGACACAGCAAAAACCAACGATATCCAACTAGAAAGAAGAAAAAAAAACAAATTACTCACAAGACAACAAAATACACATCGAGCACCAATGCAAAAAGTTTTTGACACTCAAAAAACAAACATACTGCTATTATTACACCATTTGCAAAAAACATTCATGCAGAGAAATCACATTTACATTGTACAAAAAAAAGTCTCTTACCAACCTACACAAACAGCAGAACCACCAGTAACAACACGGCAAACTGAAAAGAGCAAAAGCCTTCACCTAGAACAAAAAAGTAAAAAAAAAAACATTACTATTGCAATTCACAAAAAATATAACAATAAACATTATAACATGCTATGTTACTACCCAAATGGTCAATCGGGTTGTGTGGCAGGTGGGGCAGAAAACAGCAGGAAAAAAAAAAGGCTACTCTGTCCCGGGGCGGGTGGGCCAAATACATATTATAAAAATTGCACCCTGGAAGCGACACTTGCCAAAGGGGTAACTTCCATTTTTATTTACACTAATTCCCTGGTGTCTAGTGGGCTTTTCTGCCCCCCCTGGGGCCAGAAACGGCTACACAAAAAACCGATCTGCCCCTAGGGGGGGGGGGGGGGGGAGCAGAAAAGTCTTGAAAAATATTTGGGCCCCCAGGAAGCGACCCTTGCCCAAGGGGCCGCTTCCTTTACTCAAAAAAACACATCCCTTGTGTCTAGTGGGCTTTTCTGCCCCCCCTTGGAGCAGAAACGAACCGAAAGACGACCGATCTGCCCCCAGGGGGGGCAGAAAAGTCTTCCCATAATTTATGCCACCAAGGAAGCGACCCTTGCCCAAGGGGTCGCTTCCTAACTTCTAAAAACACACATCCCTGGTGTCTAGTGGGCTTTTCTACCCCCCCTGGGAGCAGAAACGGACAGAAAGACGACCGATCTGCCCCCAGGGGGGGCAGAAAAGTCTTCCCATAATTTATGCCCCAAGGGAAGCGACCTTTGCCCAAGGGGTCGCTTCCTCATGCAAAAAAATGCATCCCTGGTGTCTAGTGGGCTTTTCTGCCCCCCCTGGGGGCAGAAACGGACCGAAAGTCGACCGACAGAAAAGTCTTACAGTAAATTATGCCGCCAAGGAAGCGACCCTTGCCCAAGGGGTCGCTTCCTAAATGAAGAAAAAGACATCCCTGGTGTCTAGTGGGCTTTTCAGCCCCCCCTGGGGGCAGAAACGGACCGAAAGTCGACCGATTTGCCCACAGGGGGGGCAGAAAAGTCTTACAGTAAATTATGCCCCCAAGGAAGCGACCCTTGCCCAAGGGGTCGCTTCCTAAATGAAGAAAAAGACATCCCTGGTGTCTAGTGGGCTTTTCTGCCCCCCCTGGGGGCAGAAACGGACCGAAAGTCGACCGATCTGCCCCCAGTGGGGGCAGAAAAGTCTTACAGTAAATTATGCCCCCAAGGAAGCGACCCTTGCCCTAGGGGTCGCTTCCTAACTGAAGAAAAAGACATCCCTGGTGTCTAGTGGGGCATCCCTGCTCCACGATCGCGACGCTGTGCGCGATCGTGGGACAGGAATGCCCAGCATTGAGACATCAGGGGAGAGGAAATACTCTTTCCTCTCCCCCGATGCCTCAAGGCCCCCCAATTCCGCCCCCCCCGCCACACCGGAGCCAAACACCTACCTGCTCCGTTGGACGCGCTGGAAGAAATGAATTCCAGCGCGTCCAATGCTTCCTGATGACGTTGGCGCGCGCTGTGCACGCTGACGTCATCAGGAAGCATGGGGGGGCTCGGGGGTGGCAGCGGAAACTCTTCCGCTGCCAACCCCCCAATTGGTGCGAAAATCGAGCCCCCAGGGGGGGAGCGCCAGCGCTTCCCCCAGGGGCTGTGCTCATGACGGAGCGGTTCCGTCATGAGCACAGCCCAACCGATGCTCATGACGGAATCGCTCCGTCATGAGCATCGAAGGGGTTAAACACACCCGAGGAAATTAGGGTTGAGGTCTCTTACTGGTGGTGGTGGATGTCTTGCCATCCCCACCTCCTAGATGTTTCCATGGACGTCCCTTTTTGCCAGAGGGGGATGTACAACTGCTAAAACAGGGGTGCATACAGGCGTGTCCTCACTGACAGGGCCTCCCTTCCTGTGGCTGTGGCAGATGTTGATGGCTGGATGGACTTTGACCACAGGAAGGGGTAGATGCAAGTTGGGAAGCCCTGCAGAGGGTGGTGTTGATGTCCCGCAGTACCCCAACCAGGGAGGCCATGTTGGTGATGATGTCAGTCACCTCGGTGTGGATGCAGGCAACCTCTTGGTATGTGTCTCTTTGCAGTTGCTTCATTTCCCAGATTTCGTTAGGTACCTGGCCCGCCACACCTAAGGAGTCCTTGTAGACTCCCATGACTTGGGTGATGGAAGCCTGGGTGTCCGTGTCCCCAGTGGGATCACTCTGTGGGCCCACTATTACCCTTCCATGACCCCTAGCCCCACAGGCTGCACCCTCCCACTGGGTCCTGGTTCCTCAGTAACTGGGGTGGTCATAGCCAACTCAGAATCCAGGACTGGAGGGCACAAGATGGTACTAACTGTGCTAAGTACACAGGTTGGAGGTGCAGGAATTGGCCATGTTGTTGCAGCTGGGGTAGGAGTTGGTGTGGGCACAGTGAGCCCCACTCTTGCCATCTGCCTAGGCATACCAGATGGGCCAGGACCGTCATCCGCATCCACATGCCCAGGATTGGTGTCATCACTGAGTGCTTCATCCTGTGGTGGAGCGGAAGTCTGTTCGTTGTCTAACCTTTGGGCAGGTGCTGTGGCCGATCGTCCTGTTGAGAAATAGCGAATATTGTTAATGGTGGAAATGAGGTATCTACATCCACATCATTTGTGTCAAAGTAAATAGAGACCCTGAATGAAACAAAATAGATAGAGATTAGTATTGCCATCTATTTGCGTTGAGTTAGTTACTAGACATTTTAAGAAATTCAATACATGTAGTAGATTTCATCAGCTCATTAGATGTGCTGATGTGTGGCATTTTGGCTTTAGGGATAGACATGACATCTCCAAAACATT
This sequence comes from Triturus cristatus, assembly GCF_964204655.1. NCBI lineage: Eukaryota > Metazoa > Chordata > Amphibia > Caudata > Salamandridae > Triturus > Triturus cristatus. The sequence goes on from NC_140593.1 coordinate 341,934,720, forward strand.
TCAAGCAACACAGTGTTGTCGTAACGTGTGTATTTGACCATTGCAAAGCCTAGTTCTGTATAATACAGGCAAACACACACCTTGGTTGTATATGTAGTATTATTCATCATATGAGGAGTGCAGAGTCAAAAGCTCACCTGCCACTGCAAATCAGATGAGTTTCCTTCATCGCTAAAACATATTAGGGGTACACAGTTGTTATAGTGTCACTCTTGCCATCAATAGTTTCAGTTGATGAGACCAGGACACCTTCGAACAAAGTATTCAGACATATATCTGAATGGAGCATTGTATATACATTACACAGTCCATTGTAACTGAACATCAGTTGTGACATGGCAGACAGTGAGAAGGAGCAAAAGGAGTATAGCATCTATGTTAGTGTTCCAGTAACAGGGCATCATGGTAGTAGTGGTAGTGCGCTCTGTCTCAACTTACCAACACTTGACAAATGAGAACCTGCATGATGAGTGAACGTCAGTTTTGACATGGCAGACAAATGATAAGGGGCAAAAAGAGTATAGCATCTTGGTTAGAGTTCCAGTCACAGGGCCTCATGGCAGTTGTAGTCACTTCAATTTCACATTACCAACACTTGAAAAATGGTCATTGTAATATACCTGTTGGCAGCATGCATTTGGGATGGACCATACATTTACATATTAACCCATATCATGGGTCCTGGGAAGATATGTTTATGGTAATCCACTTACAGACATTATTCCAATATGTGGCATGTCATGGAGTTTAATACATGTGCTTTTATATGCAACACTACACAGTATCACAAACAAAGAAACATCTCTGATACTTTGAGCATTGCATGTTACTAGAGTAGATAGACAGCACATTGGCAAATGTGGTGTTGAGAGCATACAGGAAAATGTGGTACTGTGACAGTTATTGAAGTGTACCTTACCAGAGTCCACTTTTCCAGCTATTCCTGTCAAGCCCTCAGAATGCAGGATGGCCAAGACCTTCTCCTCCCAGGGAAAGAATTGTAATGGGGTGCTGGGAGGGCCATCGCCAGTCCTCTGAGCATACAGGTGGTAGTTGTTGAACCGGGTACGACCCTCAACCTGAGGTCGGTCCACATCCTTCTAATTTCCAGCTGTGTGCGCAGGGTGGTACCAACAACATTTACTCTGTTGACTATCCTGACCCACTATTCCGTTTCCCTACTGAGAGGAGTATCCTGGACTTGAGAACCAAAAATTTGGGGCTCTACTCTAATGAATTCATCCTTCGTTTCTGTCAACTCAGCCTCAATGAACTGGGGGTTTTTGAGGCTAGGCATGATAAAAAAGTTAATCTGAGTGACTATATGAAAGGAAAAACAAGCAAGCGATAATGCTGAAAAAGTTTAAAATTAAAATGACAGGTGGTGGAGAGTGCTAAATGGTGAAATGAGAGGAAAAAAGGGGTCTGCCGTGGGTCACAACGGTGTTTCCTATCTTCTGTGCTGTAAATGAGAATCAAAGGATCCTGGTCCGGGATGGGGTGTGTTTTATAGTGTAATGTGCAGACATGTCCACTTGACAAAAGCCCTTCAGCTGTGTACTTTTTTAAATCCATCCAATGGTCACTGTTGTGGTGATTTGTTCTACAGTCATTGGGTAGCAACCGCTGGGAGACCGTCAGTAGGACTGTGTAGTCATAATAGGCTCGATGGGTACACTGCTGTCCTGGCGGTGGCGGACGGCGCATTGCCCACATTGCAGACCACCGTGGTCCCGGCGTCAACAGTGCAGTCGTCATGGTTGACTTTTCAGACAGCACATCTCGTAATTCGGTGAGTGGTAGACCACCGGTGCTGTGATGTCCTGGGGGCTACGGACACGGTGGTCGAGCAGTCAGACCCTCAAACTTGTAATTTGCCCCTTAATCAACAAAATATAAGTAATATAACACAGCTTAATGTGACATAACCATTCATTACTAAAACAGTGTACGAAAACCCCAAACTACAAACTAGTGAAAAACACTTCTATTTGTACATCTTAATTTACAAAAAACTCTCAAACAACAGTATAACTACCTTCTAGGCCTCCCCTCCAAAACCCCCTACCCTCAAAACCCTTAAAAAATCCTTTAAAAAGGACTTACCTGCTCCAGCCAACAGCAGCACCTTAATGCAACCTGGTTCTGGGAAAATAGTCTAAAAATAACACAAATAGATTACAGAATAGAAAGTAGTGGTAACAAAATGGCACCTAAATAAAACTAAAACAAAGCCTATCTCCTCATTGAAACAAATAGAAAATATTGGGAATATATTGAATAAATATATGAAAAAATGTAAAAAAGCTAATAAAGCATGTCAAAAATATTTGCAAAAATAAAATAATAGTTTAAAATATATACAAATATTAAATATAACCCTAAAAAAGTTATGTTAAAATTATGTTGAAAACAATTCAAGAAACGTTAAAAAATGTGTTAAACAATGAAAATATATATAATAATAAAAAAATGATTACAAATGTTTTATTTAACTATATTTCAATGATTATTTTTAAGTTGAAATATATGTATTTCAAAATTTTAAAAATATTCATTAAATAAACGTTGAAAACATTAATAAAATGAGAAATATGGGTTACGTCTTTAGTCTATAAAAATATAATTAATAATATTATTGCATCCAAACATTAAAAAACTATTTTTTATTATATTTCTAAACACCAACAATTCTAAAAAATAACCAAAACTATTTCTACTATAGCCAAATAAAATTAAAATTTCAGACTAAAATTTTAGAATTAAATAATCGCAATTCAACATAAACCATTTTTAAGAAAGTGTTGGACATTAAAGGGGTGATATTTACTATTCCCACTCCAATCTAAACCAACTCATTAAAAATGTTGGGACACTAAAAGGGTATAATTTACTATTCCTACTCCAGCCTATACCAATTTGGAAAAGGTGTAGGACACTAAAAGGGTATCATTTACTATACCCACTCCAATCTATAATAATTAGAAAAAGCTTTTGGACATTAAAGAGGTGAAAAATACTTTTCCCACTCCAATCTAAATGAATTTGAGGGCGGTGTTGGACACAAAAGGGATGATATTTACTATTACCACTCCAATCTAAACCAATTTGGGGAATGGGTTGGACACTAAAAGGCTGTAATTTACTATTCCCACTCCAGGCTATAACAATTCAGTGTCAGAGCGAACGTTCTTCCACAGGATCAGGACGTGAAGACACAATGGACCCACCTCTCGATACCTCCAACTCTGATTTACAGTAACAGAGTATTAGAGTGATCAAGCGGGGGGAACGGAAATTAGGATGGGAACAGCTGGGAAGGAGATCTGTAAAGGAAAAGGTTAAACAAACAAATATAACATGAAATCATATACTTATGAGGAACCTTAAAGTATGCTTTTGTGCAGCACAGAGTTTTTTGTAGGTTCTGTTTTCAGTTTCAAAGGCTTTCTTTTACTAAGAAAATCACAGTAAAAATATATGCAAGTTAAGATCACTCACAATATCACCAAAATGCATGGCTCTTACGTATTAGCTGAATTCTTAGGCATACAAATAGCTTTAAACATGAACAAGTATTTTGTTTCAGGCTTTTAACTCACTTAACATCATGAAGTTTGTAAATAAACACCCTTTTTTATGGTATGCTAACTATGGAGAGAATGCGTTCAAAATTAGTATTAATATGCAAAATTTACCAAGAAAATGAAGTTGCCTCCTAGTTCAACTTCTTAATTATACACAGTTCTGTCTTACCCTACAGAGTACGGCCTACTCTGAAAGAAATGCTCGTGAAGCCGCGAAGTCGGGGAACTCTGCGGGAGCCGGCACGAGGCTGCGTTTTCCAGCGGGGGGCCAGCCGCAATGAAGAATTTGTTGCGGCGAAGACAGGAACTCAACGGAAAGGTGGGAGCCTAACACTAGACTACCGCAATGCTGATGAGAACCGTGAGGGTACTCACAAAGATCCGGTAAGGCTCTCACTGGGAACCGGAGCAGGACCAGGAAGTAAGAGCTCCTTCCGCACGAACCTCCAATGAATAATGATCATGGAGAATAGGGTGTGGCAGCTTTTAAAGGTATTGCCACGCTCAACCTGCCACGTTGCCAAGCTCAACCTGCTTTACCCCAGGAATGATGGGCATGTAGTCCCAAAGAGGAAAATTCCCTGCAAGGCAATAGAAGAGCCATGAGAGCCCAAAGGCCAGGGACATGATAAAACAAAGAGGCTTAACAATTAATGCAGACAATTAAAAACAATGAGAGCAACAAGTCCACCACTGTGCAACAGAGCCAGCTTCATGCGCTTTGCCACATCACAATTTAGCACAAGGTGGTGTAGGCACACGACTCTGGCGCACTACAGGGATGCGTGGATTAAGTGGGGTGGGCCCTAGACCGCGTATCGCCCTAGTCCTGACAGTACTCCCCCCTCCAAGTGCAGTCTAGGGCCCGCCTTTTGAGGGTATTGGAGGTGGAAGCGTCTCACTAAACGTGGAGCGTTAACATTTCCGCAGACTCCCATGAGTCATTTTCAGGCCCATATCCCTTCCAGGATATCAAATACCACAAAACAGTTCCCCTGAATTTTGAATCCAAAATCTCATGCAATTCATACTCCCAATGACCTTGAACCTAAAGAGGTGCTCGTCGTTCTGGACACGTATCACTGGCAGTTTTTAAAAGAGAGGTGTGAAACAATGGGTGAATACGCAATGAACTAGGCAGTTTCAAATTATAGGTGACAGAATTAACTTGTCGCACCACTTTGTATGGACCAATACATTTTGGATGAAACATGTTTTTAACTTTAAAAGCAACATTTTTGGTTGATAGCCACACCTTGTCCCCTGGATGATGTATTGGACCGAGTCCATGGTGTTTATCGTATTGTTGTTTATAGTTCTGTTTGGATTTAGTAAGGTTCTTTTGTATCTGCCGATGTATTTATCGCATATGGAGAATGGTATCTTGTACAGCTGGCATATCTGAACTTGCCTTAGGTAGTGTGACTGGTATAGTGTTAGGGACGTAACCATATAATCCAACGAAAGGTGATGTACCAGTGGAGGAATGCTGTGAGGTGTTATAAGCTAGTTCAGCCATCCAGAATAAGTCCAACCAGGATTGCTTTGCTTCTGAAGCATAGCAGCGCAAATATTGTTTTAAAGTTTGGTTGAGTCTTTCAGCCGGACCATCGGTCTGAGGATGATAACTTGTTGACATATTATATGTAACATGCAAAGTTTGACACCATTGTTGCCAGAACTTAGACGAAAATTGAGCTTCACGATCGGACAAAATCACTGCAGGTAATCCATGAAATCACACTATTTGTTGTAAAAACAATTGTGCCAATTGACTGGAGGTCGGTAACTTTTTACAGGCAATAAAGTGGGCATATTTTGTCAAAATGTCTACGACTACTAAAACGACTGAATGTTGTTGTACCGGAGGTAATTCTGTTACAAAATCCATCGATACATGTTCCCATGGGGTGGAAGGGGTAGGAAGAACTTGCAAAAACCCCTTTGGTTTACTATGATCAGATTGACTTCTTGCACATACTTCACACTCCTGCACCATTCTCATAATATCTTTAGTCATTGTTGGCCAGCAAAACGTTTTTTTATTTTTTCTATAGTTTACTTGGATCCTGGATGACCTGCCAATGGAAGAGAGTGTAACCAATAAAAACAGTTTCTTGATGTTCTCTGTTGGGTAGAAACACTTGTGTTTCATGAAAGGGTGTTCCTTGCTTTACTGTTTGATTACTGTTTTGTTTGATCCAATTTGACCAAGAAGAAGGGGGAAAGTGTTCACGGATGCTATCTAAACATTGTTCTGCTGATAATACACATAACACCTTAGTGGGGTAATGATGGATTGTGGTGTTCCTTCTAGTCTATGTAAAGAGGAATCTTTTCTAGAAAGTGCATCAGCTTTTTTTCTTGTCGAGTCCAGGTCGGTACATTGCAATGAAATCGTATTCTGCAAAGAACATCATCCAACGCTGCTGGCGTGGTGTCAAAACCCTAGCTGAACTCATGAATTGGAGATTTCTTTGATCAGTATAGAATCGTGCTCCTAAAAGATAATGTCGCCATTCTTTAAAGGCGTCATGAATGGCAAGTAATTCCTTCTCCACTATTGTGTAATTCTGCTCTGAGGAGTTTAATTTTCTGGACACATATGCCCCTGGGTGTAACTGTCCTGTATTTGAATGTCTTTGTGACAAAATGGCGCCAGTTGCAACATCTGAGGCGTCCGCTTCTATAATAAATGGTTCATGTACATCCGGGTGCATCAAAATTGGGGCAGCTGTGAAAGCCTTTTTTAGAGATGGAAAAGCAGTATCGGCTTCTGATGATCATTCAAACTTCACTTTTTTACCTAACAGTCTTGTGATAGGGGCTACTAAGGATGAAAAGTGATTGATGAACCGCCGATAGAAATTTGCAAACCCTAAAAACATTGCACATCTCTGCTAGACTTGGGTATTGGCTAGTCTGCAACTGCTTGTATCTTTCTTTCAGTCATTTTCATTCCTGATGGTGTCAAAATCACCCCCAAAAATTCATCTTGTGTAACATGAAAGTCGCATTTAGATAACTTATAATATAAATGGTGGCCTCGTAAAGTGGTCAGAACTTTTTTTACGTGACTTTCATGAATGTCCACAGTTTCTGAATAAATCAAAATGTCATCAGTGTACACAATGACAAATAAATCCAAATATTCACGTAAAACATAATTTTAAAAGAATTGAAATGCAGCAGGTGCGTTGCAAAGTCCAAAGGGCATGACTAAATATTCAAAGAGACCATATCGTGTTTTAAAGGCGGTCTTCCACTCGTCTCCTTCTTTAATGCGGACTAAGTGGTACGCTCCTCTGAGGTCCAGTTTGGTATAAAAGACTGCTGTTTTCACTTGATCCAAGAGGACAGGGATAAGTGGCAGGGGATTTTTATTCTTAATTGTGATTTTATTCAATGCTCTGTAATCGATGCACGTTCTTAATTCACCGTTTGCTTTTGGGATACAAAAGAGTGGAGAAGCGGCTGGAGATCGAGATGGACATATGAAGCCGTTCTCTAAATATTGATCAAGATATAGTCGTAAGTGATGGTTTTCAGTTTCTGATAAAGCATAAATGTGACAATTCGGTAAACAAGAACCAGGTATCAAATCTATTTGACAGTCATATGTCTGAAGTGGTAGAAGAATGGCAGCCTTGGTTTCACTGAATACATCATGGAATTGTGAATATTGTACTGGCAGTATGGTTTCTTTTTCCTTTGCTTTGGTGATATGTCCATGTACACTTTTGTTGATGTTTTTTGTTGTTGTAGAGAGACAATGGTTTAGACATTGCATGGAATGAAAACGAATTTCTCTTTTTTGCCAATCAATCACAGGATTATGTAAACCGAGCCATGGCATCCCTAAAGAATGTATGATGTTACAATGCATACATTTACAACGCATGCCTTCACAACACAGTTTTTACATCGCAACATCCTTTACAATGCATTCCATTACATCGCATGCCACTACATCACATTTTTAGAAACTACCTTTACAACGCATTCCATTACATCGCATAATACCTTTACAATGCATACCATTACAACTCATACCATTACATTGCATTTGAGGTAAGTATTGGATAGTATAGGGGTAAAAATTATGATTTTAACTCCAGGGGGTGCGACAGTAGGGTAAGTGTTGGATAGTATAGGGGTAAAAATTACTATTCTAACTCCAGGGGGTGCAACAGTAGGGTAAATGTTGGATAGTGTAGGGGTAACAATTACTATTCTAACTCCAGGGGCAGCTACAGTAGGTTAAGTGTTGGATAGTGTAGGGATACTATGCATTGTAATGGTATGCGTTGTTATGACATGCAATGTAATGACTACGTTGTAGTGACATGCATTGTAATGACTGCATTGTAGTGACATGCTTTGTAAAGGATGTTGCGATGTAATGACTGCGTTGTAAATGTAGTGCGATGTAATGATTGCCTTGTAAAGGTTGTTTCCCATCCCTAAAATGAAACCATATTGTGGGGCTTGGATAACGTCAAACTGTAAGAATTCAGAATGTTTCTGTTCCTTAGCATCTTTACAAAGCATGTGAATCATGATAGTTTGCATAGTCACTGGACCTTCAGACAGCATTTTTCCATCAACTGCTTGTACAATTTCTGGTGTTTCCTTTTTTTACACATGATATCTGTAACCTTTGAGCTGTTTCCAAATCAATGAAGGTACCAGTTGCCCCTGAATCCACTAACACCTGTAACTGGTGAACTGTGGTATTATTTACGATTTATATAGCTAAACGAAAATGAGCTTTGTAATTTGTGACACAAGAATTAATTGAAGGGAAGGCAAGAGTACCCAAGAGATCCCCTTCCAAACATCTTGGACAGATAAGTTTTCCGTCGACTTATCCGTAGAAGCGACAACATTTTTTCTTCCTTTAGGTTTTATTGGACATTCCTTAACAAAATGCCCCTTACGACGGCAATATAAACATTGCCCGTTTTTACGACGAGTGTCTTTTTCATCTTTGGATAATGGCTGTCGAATGGTTCCAATTTCCATGGGCTCTACAGCTGACTCAGAAGCAGTAGGTTGTACTCTTGACCTTTCGGGACGCCAACCTGATTTGTCTGGTCTTTTCTTTTCACTCCTTTCGAATAGTCTGTGGTCTAATCGTAAGGTCAAATTTATGAATTCAGGACATCAAGTTGGTTGAGGATCAATTTGAGTAAGAACGTCTTTAAGCTCATCTTTCAGTCCTTGGTAGAACAGAGCTGCTCTTTTTTCCTCAGGCCAGGAAGTCTCTGCTATTAACCGATTGAAGTGTGATAAATACGTGATCAGATCTTTATTCCCCTGCTTTAGTTCTAGTAATTCTCTGTCAGCCAACAGAGTAACTGCACGTCGATCAAACGCCTTCTCAAACTCTTTCACAAACCTACGCCAATTATACAGTAAAGGGCTGTCTTGCCGCACCAAAGGAAAGGCCCAGGTGGCTGTGTCTCCAGACAGGTAAGATATTAGGAAAGCAATCCTAGATTGCGGATCTGGAAATGCAGTAGGTCTACATGTAAAATGTAATGGGATCTGAGTAGGAATGTTCACACTAATGTTAGTGGAGGGATGAGAATTTGATCTAGATGATGGTACTGTATTCTGAGGAAAAGGACTGCCAGCACCTTGTTGCTGCAATTGGTCTACCTTATCGGAAAGCGCTGCTGTAACATTTTTAGCTTCCGCTAAATCCCTCTGCATCTGAGTAATGACCTTCATAAGATCGTCTAAGGTGGCCATTGTATCCACTCATACAGACCGGGAGGAATAAAAACCGTTGGCTCACTATTCTGTCAGAGCAAACGTTCTTCCTCAGGATCTGGATGTGAAGACACAATAGACCCACCTCTCGATACCTCTAACTCTGATTCACAGTTTCAGAGTATTGGAGTGATCAAGCGGGGGGAAGGGAAATTAGGATGGGAACAGCTGGGAAGGAGATCTGTAAAGGAAAAGGTTAAACAAAACAAATATAACATGAAATCATATACTTATGAAGAGCCTTAAAGTATGCTTTTGTGCAGCACAGAGTTTTTTGTAGGTTCTGTTTTCAGTATCAAAGGCTTTCTTTTAGTAAGAAAATCACTGTAAAAATATATGCAAGTTAATATCACTCAAAATATCACCAAAATGCGTGGCTCGTACATATTAGCTGAATTCTTAGGCATACCAATAGCTTTAAACATTAACGAGTATTTTGTTTCAGGCTTTTAACTTCGCTTAACATCATGAAGTTTGTAAATTAACATCTTTTTTTATGTTATGCTAACTATAGAGAGAATGCCTTCAAAATAAGTATTAAAATGCGCAATTTACCAAGAAAATGAAGTTGCCTCCTAGTTCAACATACACAGTTCTATCTTGCCCTACAGAGTACGGCCTACTCTGAAAGAAATGCTCGTGAAGCTGCGAAGTCGGGGAACTCTGCGGGAGGCTGCTTTTTCCAGCGGGGGGGGGGGGGGGGGGCTGGCCGCGATGAAGAATTTGTTTCGGCGAAGACAGGAACTCAACGGAAAGGTGGGAGCCTGACACCAGACTACCGGAATGCTGATGAGAACCGCGAGGGTACTCACAAAGATCCGTTAAGGCTCTCACTAGAAACCGTAGCAGGACCAGGAAGTAAGAGCTCCTTCCACGCGAACCTCCAATGAATAGTGAGCACGGAGAAAAGGGCGTGGCAGCTTTTAAAGACTTACCATGCTCAACCTGCCACGTTGCCACGCTCAACCTGCTTTACCCCAGGCATGATGGGACATGTAGTCCCAAAGAGGAAAACTTGCAAGGCAATAGAAGAGCCTAGAGAGCCCAAAGACCAGGGACATGATAAAACAAAGAGGCATAACAATAAATGCAGACAATTAAAAACAATGAGAGCACCAAGCCCACCACTGTGCAACAGAGGCAGCTTCATGCACTTTGCCACATCGCAATTTAGCACAAGGTGGCATAGGCACACGACTCTGGCGCACTACAGGGATGCTTGGATTAAGTAGGGCGGGCCCTAGTCTTGACATTCAGTGCATGTGTTGGACACTAATAGGGTGACATTTACTATTCCCACTCCAATTTAACCATATTGGGGCAATGTGTTGGACACTTAAGGGGTGACATTTACTATTCCTACTCCAATCTGACCATATTGGGGAAGGTGTTGGACACAAAAGGGGTTACATTTTCTATTCCCACTCCAATCTAAGCCTATTTGAAAAAGGTGTTGGGCTTTAAAGAGGTAAAATTTACTATTTCCACTACAAGCTAAAACATTTTATACAAGGTAATATAACATTTTATATACAAAATCAACACTTCATACTCAAACTATAAAATGAACTAAAATTAAATCTGAAAACGAACTAACCAAAACTACAAACCTATATATTCATATTTAAACATTGACATATAAAAATATTTTTATTAGTATTAATAATTAATATATTTTAAAACATATTTACTACCATTTCTAAACGTTAAACCATAAAAACAAATTAAATCATAATCCCAAATTAACAATTTTTAAAATATTTGTATTCTTAAAAAAAATCACAAACATTTTAAAATGTAAAACTTGAATATAAAATGATTATTTTGACTTTATTAAAATATTTTTTAATATACTTACATATTTTACAAATATTTTCAACATTTAAAGGTTTTGTTAATATTTAATTTTTGTTTAGTTCAATACCATTCCTATAGATTTTAAATAATTATCAATTAAAAGTTATTACAAATATTAATGTAACAAAATAATTTTTCAAAATATTAAAATATTAATTTGTATATTATTCAAATATTTAACATAAAATTTACTTTTTGAAAAACCCACATCCCTTAAAAAACCAATAACCTAAAATAAAATGATTAAACCATTATTTATATACTTTAATACAACTAAGAATACAAATTTCAGCTATTTGATAACTAATAATGACTAAAAACACACCTAAAAAATAATTAACTTATAGAATCAAACACACTACAAATGAATTACATACTAATTTACACTTACAAATAATATTACATACAATGATATTTTCCACATCAATATTTTTTTACAGCAATATTAAAAGCAACACTAAAAATGATATTCCTTTTGAAAATATTTTTGACATCCCGAGATTCTTGACACAATATCTATGTATCATGATATTTTGGCAAAACTCCTTCTTACCTTGTGATCACGTCACAAGGTAAGACCACTGATACTTTAGTGAATCTCACTGTGAGTAAAGCTGTCAACTATGTTTTTGACCATTGAAGACCTGCCTTAGATCAGGTGGCTCAACATTACGTCCAAAGTTCCGTTACAGCTTCTCTGTGACCACTGACATAATTACGGACATTTTTCTTATTATTTCACACTCCTGAGCTCTCAGATCTCATTCCCTTCCTCTGTCAACTTGTTGGCTAACCCCTTCGGTATAAAAGGGCTCCCAACTCAAAAGCAAGAACACTGAAAAAAAGGTTGCCTCCTTAAATGAACTTAAAAGTTGCTCTTCTGGTGTCACTCCTCCATATTCCACTCATCATAGAAGAGGATGAGTTATTGGATAATCCTCAGTCTACTCAAGCGGAGTTTGAAGATGAGGTTGATTCAGATGCCTCTGAGGAGGATCATTATAGATCATCGCAGCCCCATTCCTAAATGCAGACAACAAAAGGAGATTTTCCATCCCAGGCTCTCAGACCTGGATTCTTCTCCTAAAACAGCTGCATGTGTGTAAGCTATACTTGGAAAATCTTTTCCCAGGGAGATAATATATTGCTTTAAAGTGAAATGTCCCAGAACTTCAGATGAGGCTCATTTGGCCAACTCATAATAACTTTTGTTGTTGAAATTCGTCAAAGACCCTAGAAAGTGAGAAGATAAATCCTAAAAGGCATGCCAGGAAAGTTGTTTGACCACTTCCACCATTAAAAACCATTTTGGGCTTTAACCTTCATGGCCGAAGAACAGTCTTCCCCTATCAACCCTGACATTCTAGCAAGGGACTATGGACCTGATTTAGATCTAGGCAGACGAGTTACTTAATCACAATGGTGACAGATATGTCATCTGCCGAAATATAAATCCCATTGTATCCCATGGGATTTATATTTCTGTAATGGGATATCCGCCACCGTTGTGACGGAGTAACCCGTCCGCCAAGATCTAAATCAGGCCCTATCGGTCTGCATGGCAACACCAACTGCACCATCTTAGTGGAGACTGGAGAGGCACAGATCCATTCTCCTAAGGATGTAAATGTAAATGTAAATGTAAATTTGGTAAAGGATTGGTCCTAAACTATGGGAACTCGGCAATTATGAAGCAGGTCACTCCCGCCGGGGCCTTCATTTGGGAGACCCATCTACTAAAGAGGTGATGAAATTCATATATACTTTCACTTCCCCCCTAATATCCAGAGTACGCTGAGAAAGATATTTCAACAAAACCTGTTCAGGTCATCAGGGCTGGCACAGGCACTCATCTGGCCACAGTGGTTTCTAGCCCTCCTATCGGGCTTCAGAGTCGGAGAGGATCCTGAAATTAATACCAGAAAGAAGACACAGCCTTTCCATCTCATCCCAGAGAGGAGACTTCCACCAGGGGAAATTCCTTCAGTGTCCCATTCACAGGTGAGACTCCAGATTTCCTCCCCTTTAGAGATCGTGGGCACAAATAGTTTTGATTGTCCACAGGTGGTTTCTCATTAAGCAGGAAGCTTGGGTTCTCTAAACGGTTCAACGCTTCCATTTTGTGTTCTTCACAATACAGACATAGTTGACGCTTCCAAAACAGATATGTTTCTTGCTGGAAAATCAACTCTTTATTGACTTAAAGATCGAGTCATTACTACAGAAAGGAGCTATCAGACCTTATTGGGGTGCGACAATGCTGCTTGTGGGTCCGTGGCCCCGCATGTATATTGGCCCGTGTGCGGACAGAACTTGTTTCTTGCCACTGATACATGTGTTACCAAAAGAAAATTCAATAGGTTTTGATAAAAAAAAGAAAGGGGCTATCAGGACCTGCTCATCCCACCTCAAAGGTATTTTGATAAAAAAGGAGGCGCATACCCACTTGCCATCAATCTTAAAGACTTCAGTACCTGATCCTGTACAGGCATTTCAAAATGGAGAGCATTTACCTTCTCCAATACCTCAAAGGGGAAAGATATTGTAGTTCATCTAGTCATCAAGGACACATATTTAGCTGTCTGTCTTTTTCTCCATATTGGTGATTCTTCAGTTCCAATGATGCTCAATGACTAAAGAGTGCTTGCTGCTTATCCTTGAGCTGTTCTCATCCCTTTGATGTCCCACCAAGTTACTGAAACCAGCAGTTGAATGCTTAAGAGTGAGGAGAATTCATGTCATCATTTGCTTGGAAGATATCCTGATTGCAGCTCGAGTTCTGTGCATTCTATGTGGACTTCTCAACCTGACAACTCCTCTATTGCAAATTCTAGGTTTGTCATTGATCTGGTCAAATCTAATCTCTTGTCTTCATTTCCGATATAGTGACTATGGTTTGTCACTGTCTCGGTCCCAGGAACTCTGTCCCTTCTGACACTGAAGATCTAATCCATCAAAAAAGAAAATTGCCTGATTGGTCGGTCTTCTCTTGACCTCTATCCATTTTTCAGAGAGCAATCCACTGCAAGGCCCTTCAATGGTAAAAATGCTTCACCTTTTCAAGTGACTGTAATATTTGGAAGCTGTTCCCCTTTCACAGGTTGGTGGCTTGCCCACTTGGAAGCATGGGATGGCAAAGTCATATTTTGTCTAGTCTGTGAAATGATCATAGGGTTTTATGCCACCCATTTCATCATCTGTGCTCAATACGAGGACATATCCATGGGAGGTAGATAGTTCCAAAAGAAGTTCTGGTTACTCATCAGTTTTCTCAAGATCCTAGCTGGCTCATTTGCAGTCCATATTATTGCCTCCTCACAAATGTCGCTGTTGCATCGTTATCAGGATTGACAATGTCTCAGCAGTGCAGTACTTCAACCACCTATGTGAAACAAAGTCTAGAATGCTGGCAGCGATAGCAGAGGATTTTTGACACTACTGCCTCTCTCACATCATCTTTGTTCTAGCAGTCCACCTTCCCTGCAAGACAACATTGTAACAGACAGTAACTCATAGCTCCTCAAGGACCCCAGTGAATGGAAACTGAATGTATCTTTGTTTTTAAAAATAAAATGAGAATTGGGGTCTTGCAAGATAGACCGTTTTGCTTCTTGTTCAATTTTTATGATTCCATCATTCGTACTGCTGGAGACCAAATCTACTAGCAGTTGCAGTGAATGCTTTCCCTCAGTTATGGAAGGGATTTAACTATACCTTCCCTCTGTTCTCCATGAATCCCAGAGTGCCCACGCTGGACAAGAAACACATGGGAGAGTTAATTTTGATATCTCCTCTTTGGAGAATGCAAACATTGTTCCCCATTTTTCTAAAGCTGTTTTGTCTCCCTCCATTTCATCTCTCGTCTTTCGCAGATCTACATCTGCATCCATTAAGACAGCCTTACAAATTAGTCCTTCTTAAACAGCTTTGCTGGGTGACTTGGAATCTTTCTGGAAACCCTGGAAAGTGTCAGGACTGTCAGACTCAACTCTCTTCTTCGATGAAAAGACATGGAATAAATGGTTACTTTGGTGCTTGGAACAGGATCTTGATCCTGTGGCGGCTAAATTTACCTTTTCCTTGAAATTCTTCGTGGTCTTCTGGTATCTAAGTTGCTCCAGGCATCAGGTTTGTTCATCTCTCTCAACCCAAATACTCTTTTTTTTGGGATGTATCCCTTGTGCTAAGATTTTTACAGACTTGGCCTCTGTTAGACTTGGCCCTCTCTGCAGTGTCCCTTTCAAATGTTTTGCCTTCACCCCTCCTACTTTTGCTGAAATTGTTTTTGTTGACCTTAGATCTCTTTACACTTTACCACTGCTTACCAGTACAAACATATTTGTGCTCACTCCTCTAAACATGGTAAAAATGGCTCACACCTGATTGGCGTATACCCTTGTAGAGTGATTTACCATATACCCTGATCCTGTAAATTAAATGCTACTGGTGAGCCTGCAGCACTTATTGTGCCATTCACTTTTTGCCTCTTAAATCATGTCCAAGACCTGACATTGCAGCCTGAGTGCAGTTTTAAACTGCCAGTTCGACTTGGCAATATAACCCCCTTGCCAATGCCGAAATTCCCATTTTATACCATATACGTTACCCCTAAAGTAGACCCTGGGTAGGCCATATGCTGTGTGCATTGTAATGAAAACATTGTACATGTACTATTAAGTTTTACATATGCTGGTAGTGAAAAACATTTGCCCACCACTCCCATAGGATAACATTGGGATGCCTTATTACATTTAATAAGTACTAACTTTTGATTAGAAACAGATACACATTATATGTTTTGTATCTATGTAATTGTTAATACAATCCTCTTTAATGGTAAGGTCGGGTTTTAAATTACAGTTCTGAAAATGCAAATTTAAGAAAGTTTTCATTGTCCTGCCCTTGGCTGTTTGGTGTCTGCAGCCTGTCCTAGGTAATATGACTGGATGCAGTTGAGATTTGGACTTTGTGAATTGCTCCCAGACAGTCACACAATAGAGGGATTAGATGTGCCTGAATGGGCTATCTGCTGGCAGGATGGGGGAGGGTGGGCCGAGCTGGGCACAGCAACACTTGCTACTACTGAATAGCCTGTGCTCTGCCTTCACTCAAAAGAATTGTCACCACTGCATTTTCCCTGCTGCCAGCTTGGAGCCAGAGCAGGGGAGTCAGGAAATTCCAAGCACTTCAAAGGACATGTTGGACATGTCCCTATCTGCAGAATCACCCCCAAACTTTTTACCTTTACCCTCCACTTTTTGCTGAATTTGTTTTTGCTTACCTTGGCTTTGTGCACTTTACCACTGCTAACCAGTACTAAAGCGCTTGTGCTCTCTCCTCTAAACATGGTAATATTGACTTATACCGAATTGACATATTTAATTTACTTATAAATCCCCAGTAAAGTGACAAAGCATGTCCCCAGTGCCTGTAAATTAAATGCTACTAGTGGGCCTGCAGCCGTGTTTGTGCCACCCATTTAAGTAGCCCTTTCAACATGTCTCAGGCCTGCCATTGCAGAGCCTGTGTGTGCAGTTTAAACTACAATAGCGACCTGGCAAAATAAAACTTCTGGCAGTACCAAAGCTTCCTTTTTAATACATATAAGTCACTCCAAGGGTAGGTCCTGGACAGCCCGGAGGGAAGGGTGCAATGTATTTAAAACATAGGACTATCAATGTCCTGTTAGTGAAAAACCCTTACATTTGTTTTTCACTACTGTGTTTCTTCCTCATAGGATAACATTGTAGTTTACTTATTACATTTTATAAATGTAATTTCCACATAGGAAGAGACAAGCAGCTCATGTTTAGTGTCTTTGTGAAATTGGGGTGACGAACCCTATTTTATGGTAAAGTTGGGGTTTTGATCAACATTTTAAAAATACCACTTTTAGAAAGTTGGTATTTTTCTGCCCTTAGCCCTTTTGTGCCTGTGGCCTGGTTTGGGTCACATTACTGGGTGTAACTGGCAGTCTACTTTGTCAGTTTGCCGTGTCAGTCACACAATAGAGGGATTAGGTCCCTGAGGTAGGAGTGGTCACTTCCACCAAGTGAAAGTGAAGGGGATCCTTGCCACTGTTCTGAGGGACACTGGGGCTAGGCAACCCATGATAGTGGAAAGGCTAGTTTCTCTAAATACATACACTGGATAGGTTTGTAGGGTGACTCAGGCCCATGGGCAGGACTTTTTCCGCTCTATGGATCTGATATCTCTGGAGTGGGTTGTGGTGGTGACCCAGAGGTGGATCATAGGTAGTCCCCAGATGCCCATAGACTTCATTATTGGGAATGTTTTGCCCCCGGTAGCAGGAGAGCTGAGAAGAGTGGCTGCCAAAGGTGCCCTGACAGTTCAGTTTTCTGGTGGTACCACTCCTAAGCTGTACGGGAGCCCAGATGGAGGGGCAGGCTGAGGGAAGACTCACACTTGTTCCCTATTCAGCCTCAGGGTACAGAGCCTGGCTTGACTGGCCATTCTCAGAATACCACCCCTGAACAGGTGAGAGATCGAATGGAAGTAGGGTGCAAAACACCTGAGACTATTGCTCCCCACTCTGAGACACCTCAGAGGTTAGAGAGCTGGCTGGAAGGAGGTCAAGGCTGGAAGAGAGGCCTACCCAATTTGCCTGCTTAGAGCTTGCTCCTAACAGTGGGTGGCCCGCGGTCTGGCTCCTCACACTGACCGCTATCAGTGGCCTCTGTTAGGTGCTGAACAGATGGGGTATACAGGTGAGGGGAAGGGTGCACCATAGGTCTGTTCAGTGGCTCAGGAGAGTGTAGACAGAGGGGTCCAACTGAATTCAGAGGAGCATGGAACTGGCACAGACCTCTGAAGTTGAGGGCCACTGTCCATTTTATTTTGCCTAAACAGGGAAGTCCATCAAAGTATTGGTTAGTCTCCCTTGGCTTTAGGGGTCATGTTGGACCTGGCCCTCTCTGTAGGGTCACCCCCAAACATTTTGCCTTTACTCTCTAGTTTTTGCTGGAACCAATTTTTGCTGGCCTTTGGACTGTGCACTTTACCACTGCTAACCCGTGCTTAAGTGCTTGTGCTCTCTCCTCTAAACATGGTAATATTAGCTTACACCAATTGTCATATTTAATTTACTTAAATGTCCCTAGTAAAGTGACACTAAATGTGCCAGACAGTCACACAATAGAGGGATTAAGTGTGCCTGGATGGGTTATCTGCTGGCATCCAAAGTCTCACAGTGTTCTTTTCTATCGCTTATGCTTCTGTCTCTTTGGCCTCATGGTTTGTAAATGTCTTTCATACCCCCTTGATGTTATTATAAGCCCATACTTCACCTTTACCCTTTATGTATTCTTGCTCGCGCACTCTTGGACTCCATCAATAATTATGCAGCAAATGCTGAAACCACTGAATAGCCTAAATCCATTGGGCATACCATTGCCTGTTGTTTTATCCAAATTTGTTAATGAAAGGTAAACAAAACCTAAACATTCTAATTGCAATGAATGGCCATTGTTAGCTGCACTTTGAAAGCTAATTATCACAAAATAAACATGTAACATAAAAAAATCTAATGGGTAACGTGTAGTATGGGCTTATATTGCCATCTAGGCGTTCAGGTGACATTTACAGAC
The DNA here is from genome assembly GCF_964204655.1 of Triturus cristatus. NCBI lineage: Eukaryota > Metazoa > Chordata > Amphibia > Caudata > Salamandridae > Triturus > Triturus cristatus. The sequence goes on from NC_140593.1 coordinate 341,953,549, forward strand.
CTCGACAACAGACCAACAGAACCCCTCACTGGCAATATTGAACCATTTTACACGGTTACAAATTATTTATCCTCTCTCTCTCTCTCTCTCTCTCTCTCTCTCTCTCTCTCTCTCTCTCTCTCTCTCTCTCTCTCTCTCCCCCCTCTCTCTCCCTCTCTCTCCCCCCTCTCTCTCCCTCTCTCTCTATCTTTATACATATGTATAGATATAGATACAGGTATATATTTATTTCTGATGGATACTACTTACTGCAGATTCCTTAACATGTGAATCTCTCCAGGCATCAGACTGGATCTGGAAACTCAAAAGCAGGGCTCCTGTGAATCAGTAGGAAATGCTGTATGACTCAATGACACCATTGTTCCACCCCAGAAGTGACAAATGGAGTTGCATATAAGCGCAACCCATGCATGCTGACGTCAATTCTTTTCTTTTTACACTTTCGGTGTGGATCCGGAGCTCTTCTTCTTTCTCCACTCTGTGAGTAGATTTTTATCAAACTTTGCAGTATTCAAGGGAAACCCCACCTGCTAAAATGACAGGCTTTGAACCTTGTGAGTATTTTTGCAAACAGAGTTCTGTGACAGATCCCATGAGGTGTGCCTCTAGTGTCTGAGTTCGATGCATGACTCCAAGGCCTGGGCAAATGCGCCCACATGAATCGAAAAAGCACCCCAGACCATGAAGGGAAGCTCTACATGACACCAAAAGGCTCCACCCGGTCTTTCTCCAAGTTAAAGCATAGAGTGCGAACCCTTCTTGCTTCAGTTCTCAAAATCGGTCCTGTGGAATATATTCTCATTCAAAGTCTTCAGGTAAATAAAAGAAAAGAAATAATAAGATCAAGCTGGATTCAGCCCATTGCCGCTACTCTTGTCAGCAGAGAAGGAGCAAAGGCATCATTGAGCCTTCTGTCTTGCTCCGGTTCCACCAAGAAGCCAATTCTATTCTTGGCCCTGATACACCCTGAGTTCAAAGATCCATCGGAAAAGTCACAGCAGGTCGAAGCCTTGTGAGAGGCCATGCTGCACCTCTTTGGCACACTTCCACTCCCTTCTTGTATGCCTTCGGGCCCTAAGGATCTGCATGAACCTCAAGTCAGGTTACCATCAGTAGATTTGCCCATGGCGCCTTTGTTGCCCCTTGAACTTGCTTCAAGTTCCATACTAGTGTCAGTATTGGCTTCGGGCTTGGCACAGAAATCTGCACCAGCTCATTGAATGTCAGCACCAGAGGAGGAACTGCAACCCATCGTGGTATGCAATTTCGAGCCTGCTTCATTTCCACTTCAAACACCACAAGATTCAGATCTTGATGTGCTGCAGCCTATTTTAAACCCATCTGACTCAGACAAGACTCTGCTGTGTCTACAACAGCTTTTTGGCTTGAGCTCACACCAGAGCCAGCCACATCAAAATGCCAATAGTGGGGATGGGGATGAGTTTGCCTCATCACAAAATGTCGGCAGCTGGTACATGGACATACAGGATGCAAGTGGGCTGCACACCTCAACCAACACTGGGTTGTTTTCCCCACCTGGCCGAGCAACAGAAGACAGTACATCTTTCGTCTCTTTGATTAGATGGGCTCCTGAAGTCCTTGATCCCCACCTTCCCACTAATGGAGGTAAAAATACATGTGCTCAGAGAGGTCCTGAAGTCTTACCAGGCACCGGCTGACCTTCTCTTCCCCTTCAATAAAGCCCTCGCTGACACACTGTTGGGCATTTGAGTTCAATCATGCTCTGGTTCCCAACTCAAGCAACAAGTTGTCTGTTGTCATAGACTGGCCCAGATTTCTTGACTCAGCACCCAAACCCTGAAAGCTTGGTCGTACAAGCATCCACCAGTAGAGTAAAACCTAACACCTTCCAAACCAGTCCTCCTGACAGGGAGCGCAAATGTTTAGATACCTTTGGTAAGTGTAGGTAGAGAAGCATCTTGTGGTGGTTATTATGAATGGAAGACTGACCCATCTGCCTTTTCCGAGAAGAAATTGTATTATCCAAAATAATTGCAGCGAAGGAAGGCAAGGGATGCAGAAAGAATGTTTTCCTTATGCTAGCTGCAGTCATAGGAAGTGCCAAATTGGAGATGTAGAAGCTGGATGTGCAAGTTGGGCACACTGGAAATATCGCATTGGGATGCATATGGATTTTGAAAATGGTCAGTAGCAGTTTGGTATCAGTTCTAGTTATGTTCGCCATCACAGCACAATGTCATACATCTAGTAAAACCAATGAGAGGTGACAAATATCGTCATGATGTACACAATGAAGTTATATTCTTTATTATAACCTAACCCAAGAACAATGTATAAGAATAATGTGACAGACTATAACAATGCCTACTGCAGAAATGATAATGTACTAAAAATGCATGTACAAACTCTTACATAAGATTTAATTGCTAACGATGTTGTCTAATACATGTGGGCAATGAAAATCAAATAAAAAGAATACAAAAAAAAAAAACGCAGCCCCACCGGGCAAGTGACTTCACTTCATCAAAAAGAAGCACATCAAAGACTGTTCTCAGAATGAGGCTTGGGGTTTTATTTATGCAATACTCTCTAACATAAAGGCTTTCCCAGATGTCAAATTTAAAACATTCAAATGTATATAGAGATATATGTATATATGCAAGCAATATTAACACACTTGGCTAATGCAACTATTAAATGCATGGATAATAATATAATAAAATCAACACAACCAGTCCTAAAACACAAGCAAATTATACTGGACATTCTACAAGAGATCAGAAAGATATATACACTAAATACATCAGATGATTAACTTGGATGTGCACATAGTCTCTCACACATCACAAAGTTAATACTCAAAGAAAACACCTCAGATGATTATGGCCACTGGAAACTGAAGGTGCACACAGACAGTCACGCATCACAATGACTGTTACAGCCACTGGAAACTGAATATGCACGCAAGCAGCCACACATCACAATGGCAACAATCAAAAATCAAACACTTCACCTGGTTCAAACTTCATCCTGGCCCACTCCAGACTGGGGGTTTCACAGCTGGGGTCAAGAGACTCAGCAACCAGATGCCGGCGCTGATGATGCGTCCACCGTTCAGGCTCAAACAATCCCGGTTTCTAAGTCAACAAACCTCAGCTTTATAATCTCAAAACACACTAGAAGGTTCCAGGAGGCCTTCCCTCTGCGCCAAGGAAACTTACTGGAATTGGCCACTTTCCATGCAAGCATTCCAAAGGAGTTCTCATATTACTTCTGTATTGTCATGTGTTCCTGCCTTTATCTTAACGAACTTATGAAAGTCTCTGGTTGTACATTGAACAATGTCAGAACCGCCTTTGTGCGCAGGAAAGCTCAAGCAAGACAGAGTCAGAATTCAAGATAACATGAGGGCATGTCAAAACCAATAGTAAGAACTTCATAATACTTCCCAATGTACAACACAATGCACATTTATTCACCACTTCCTATAGCATCACATACTTCATCTCTCAATGTAGAACACAAAGCACATTTGAGCTCCACTGCTCATAACACTGCACTTCGAGTCCAAAAAGTACATTCCACACCTCTCTCTCTCTCATGCTTTCAAATGCACATCCCACACGTTCATTTCTTGGCAAGGTGTTCTACTCTGTGTCAGCCCCCACTTTAAAACTACAAGAGATATGAAAGACATCTTCAGGAAAACATACACATGCAGGGAAACAATGTCGTACATTCAGGCGAGGGTGAAATAAAACACCAAAAGTCAATTGAAATCCTGGTAGTCAAAGGTCATCATGCAATTTTAAACCATAGGAGTGCCTCTAGCACTACAAATATTAAAATATTTTTACACACCATAGGATAGATATATACCGTGAAATGAAAAGAAACTCAAAGTGAACATAATTAGCAGGTATGCATTACAAGTCTAAAAACAATGAGTATTCTAAAAATTTCTACATTATGACACGAAGAGAAAAAAATAGGAACATTACTGCAAAGCAGTATAAAATGTGTGTCCTCAAAAATGTACTCCAAACACTTCCTTTCAGAAGTAAAAATGTGACACAGTCGTACAGAAAGAATATGTGCATGGTATTGTTGAAAAAGCATTTAATTTCAAAAGAAAAATATATATCTTTATTATCAATCAGATAAAAAGGCTATACCATTTAATTTCATCCTATAAACTACATAAACTGTGCAAGAAAGAACTAACTAGAATAAACTTATTTATAATTTTCCAGGGAAATTGAAGACATAGCTCCAGTATTGAACCATACTTTCGTGAAGACACTCAACCCACTTAGGGGCTCATTATGATATCCGGCAGAAAGCCTCCACCTGACACAATATCGGATTTGGGACCGACTGTCTTGTAGTCGGCGGTTCCAAACGCCGGATTAAGATAGGATTGAACACTGTTCGTGCGGATTCCTATTGTTTCCTAAGGGATCTCGTGTTACCCCCGAGCACCGGCTGTAACATAGGCTCCTATGGGGAAATGGTGTGTGTGGAAAACCCTGCACCCTGTGGTAGGCACCCCATGTTGCCTGCCACAGAGTGCAGGGTTTTACAGAGGGGTAACTTAGGTACCCCCTCGGCCACCAACTGTAGGCCACGGGGGCTTAGGGGCCCTGCTAAGCACCTCCAAAGTCACTCTCCAATAGCCTTTCCATGTCAGACAGGCCGACGCGGAAAGGCTGTTAGAAACCGACATCATAATCCAGACAGCGTAAAGGCCGTCCATAGTGGGTTACGTGCGGTTCCGACCGACAGGAATACCCCGTGAGTCGGTCGGAACCGAGTCTAAATGAATGGGCCGTTTGCGTTCCGACCGCAAAACTCTTAATCGGGTGATCGATCTGTAAACCGTCCGAGTCCGTCGAAAGAGCTCCAACGCGGTCATGAAGATTACATCTGTCGGGCAGAGGCTTTCCGCCCGACATCGTAATGAGCTCCTAATTGTGTATTTTCTGTCACATATGAAGGATGTTGATATGAAGTGTTACATGGAAGTGTTGTAGGGATACAGAAAATTGTGAAAAAAAATATATTTCTGCAGATGATGCAAGGGAGTGAAAAAACAACTTTTTATGAATGTAATTCCACTTCAATTTGCAAAATTAAAAAAACTTCCATGCTGAAGCTAAGACAATTTGTGGTTATTTTTAACAAAAAAATTACTATAGACCATGGACCTGTGCTCAATTACTAACCTACAAGGACATTCTTTAAATTTCCTAAAAAATCACTTGTGACGTCACCTTCCATCACATCAAGATGTTTTCCACTCATCATTCATCGACACGAAAAATTATCAGCACATTATACATTGTCAAAGCACCATCCTTGCAATTACAACAACCCAATAATGATCTACTTCAATCAGAAATAGCACAAGTGAACAGTATTCCACTGTACATCCAGTGTAAATACTTTAATGCAGTATGTGACAACAACAGCTCTACAGATGTTGTCGTCACTCAGAATTCAGTTTCAAGAAACCATTTTGGAAATACCAAATCAAAATAGAATTTGCTGCCGCAGAACACATTATCAAAAACAAGTGAAAACTATAGACCTCATTTACAATACTGGGGATCAGAACATAATTGCCTGGAGAAATGTTTGTCTATATCTAATTGTGGACAAAAGATATGAAGTTTGTGACTTTCAGCTAATATACAACTACTGCCTAAAATAACTAGATCATAACTTAGGGCCTAATTATGAGTCTGGCGGTCTTCTGACTGCCAGAATCACAGTGGCGCTGCAGTGGCGGTCCACCGTCCGCCGTATTATGCCTTCCAAAGTCGTTTATGCGGTGGACTGTCAGCTGTGCAAAGGAACAGTTGTTGCTTGGCGGTGGTGCAGGAGCGTCACATTGCAATATGCTGAGTGAGGACTGGCGCATTACCGTTCAGCATATTACGAGTTCCTGGACTGCCAGCCTTTTCATGGTGGAGCGTCCATGCCGTGCTGTAACTTTTTTGCTGCTCCCATTGCGGTGCCTGTTTTCCAGGCACTGCCAGGGGAATAACAAAGAACCGCTGACCGTATTATGATTTGCACATTTGCAACTTGTAATGCGGTCGGCGGTGCTTTCGTGGCTTTGGTGCAGCGAGGTGGCATTGTGCTGTAGTCGCTGTGCCAAAGTCGTAATCAGGCCCTTAATGCCTTCCCAGGGTATTTATAACAATTTGGAAATGTATCCAATACTGTCTGAGCTACTGCAGCTTAATGTATATGAACATATTCTTTTCAAACGATTATTGGATATAACCAAACTCAGGAAAATTCCAACCACATGAATTAGTTTGTGCACTGAAAGGGAAAGTAGTTTCCTTTCCCTCAGATTTCATTTTTTTACCACTCTTGGAATACAAAGTACATTAGAGGAACCTTTACAGGCTGTAGAAATGTAGAATCTACAATAGACAAATAAAATTGGCAGGAACTAATAAGCATTGACAAGGTTCACAAAGCTACATCTTACCTACAAAAAAACCCAGCATCTATTATAACGATTTGGACATATAACACTTTATCTCACCCACTTATTTATCTATTGGAAAATAAAATGTTACTGGACAATTTCAAGAGATCATTCCTGAGGAAATGTATGAAAAATATAAACGTTACAGTATACCCCCACTTCACTCAAGAGGAATGATGGGTGATGCTTTAGAAATCTTTCAGGCGAGGGAAGCTAAAGAAGAGTCAATTAGTGTTTGGAAAAGCTTTGGAAGCAAGATGTTATCCACATTTATTCCCCACTGGGAAAGTTGATGCTATGATGATCATCTAGAACAAATGTCTGCATTCGAGTATCGAGTAACAAGGTTATAAGATCCACGTTTTCATCAAGACATTGCTTATATTTTCACACTCTTGTATGAAAGTTATTTGCTGTTGCACACGTAATGCAGACTGACACTGACTTCAATAATATAACCGCTCCCAAATTAAAAACTGCAGGAGAGAGAGGAGAACCTAGAATGTAACTTGATAAACATTATGGCATGCTGGCAAGGGGCAAATGAATATTTGTTTGAAAGACATAGAGTATTGAAATATATGCTCAGAAACCTAGAGCCACAAACTTGGATTCTTACTTTAAGCAGTGCTGAGTACCTATGAGACAACTAATTTCAATTTCTGCTCGAAGCAAATGCTTATATTGTAAACATTATCACCAAATCTACAGCAGAAGTATGTTCTATGGATCCCTCTAATGTTTGTAGATATATCAACCACAAATTTCAAACCATGCTTCAATAGTTGACCAACAAGAAGATAAATGCTATTAGAAAGGTACTTGATTTCTTTTCAAGAAATCAGAATCAAGCAAGAGAGGCCCCACACATTCATGTGCTTCTATCGATCAAAAATGCACATAATATTTGGGTAGTTCAGATTTTTAATTTTTTCTGAACTTTTAACTTTTTTTCCAGTATTTTTATTGTTATCTTAACAGGTCAACAGAACCAAAAAAAACATGCAAAGGATAAATAACAGAATGAAAGAGAGGGTAAAAAACATAAGGATATTGGGGAGGGCTTTGGTGAGCAATAACAGGCTTCCCAGCAATGCTACTTTGACTCTGTGCCACAGAAAGCGGTAAGTGGCAGTACTAGCTTACTCTCCCATTATGTCCCTGTCTTGCTTCAACATGTCCACAGGCACGACAGTCTCAGCGGGAGGTACAGATACCACAGCCAATATATTGTTTGGTGATGCTACTGCACTGGAGATTGCAAAGTTGTAAGATCCTGCAAAGTCAACCAGCCTTGTCACTGATAAACTTCCTGTAGTCAACTCCTTAAGCTGTTTCTCCCTTCTCCTTAGTGCATATGCCCAACTTGTGGAATGCATAGATTTTAGTTTTTTTATGCCAGTTGTACCAAAAGAGTATTGCTGCCTTGTGCCTCAGAAAATCACTTTCTAGCAATGGTTGCATGTTACCAGGGGAGCTGTTGGACTTGGCCCTTTTGGTAGGTTCACCCCTAAACTTTTTGCATTCTCTAAGCCTTTTTCTGTAACCTGTTGTTGGTGATTTTAGGCCTCTGGGCACTTTAGCACTGTGGTCCAGTGTAAAGTGCGTGCGCTCTCTGTGTCCATTAGAGAAATTGGCCTGCCCTCCCATAGGAATGCATTGGGGATTCCCTGATCAGTGTGTGTCAGTGGTAATTCATGGTATGGGAGGAGCAGAGTGGTTGAGTTTGGTATGTATGAAATTGTGAGAATAAATGCTGCGCAATGGTGTGCGCAGATTTATTATGACTGTTGGAGAAACGCCTCTTTTAAGAGTTGGCATTTCTGTGTTCTATGTGTCTGCCTGCCTAATGTGAATTGCATGTCTGGCTTGTGAGTGACAGGGGCTGGGAGGTGTGTGTTGCTCCAGGAGGGGCAGGGTGAGTCAGCGCTGGGCTGAATGGGACATCTGTGCTGGGAGTAGTGGGAGGGGTAATCCCCTGACTCTGAATAGGATGGTGCCTGCCCTCGTGAATGCTAGCTCCGCCCCCCTGTGGTGTGTCCGATGATGAACCCCCACCTGACAAAGGGGAAGAGGAACTTGCAAATCAGAGTGCTTCAAATCCCCCCTGAACCAGTTGCATCTGGTTCCCCCATGCCCTGCACTAAAGACAAAGAGATAGGTGGTATAAATATAGGGACTGTGACCCCATGAAAATGTTCAGTTCTGGTGCTGGTGCTGTTCCTGCCTTACTGGGGGCTTGCTGCTGCTGGGACCCAGGAGGAACCACCATGGGGGATGACCTCCCTGCTGGAGGGCCCTGTGTGCTGGCCTCCCTGAGCCCAGCATTGCCCCCTTCATCTTCCAGGACTGTGGCTGCATCTATTCTTCCCCTTTCAATGGACCTTCAGGACGCCTATCTCCTAGGGAGCGCTATACTTTACCCTGCCAGGAAGGAGAAGCATGGGCTGCGCAGCGCTGAGCTGCCTGCCATTTTGGAGGGAATCCCGACGTGGGGATTCCCCCCCAGTGATGCTGTGGAGTGGGTGCCCACCCCGCTTATTGAAATTTCGATCGTGGGTGCCCACCCCGCGTTTTGCTTACTTTAAATGGCGTGACCACCCCACGTTTCTACTTGTACTGGCAGGTGCCCACCCCGCCAGCATCTTTGACCCCAGCTGGAGTCTACCCCGTGTTTCACTGCCGCGGCCCGATTGGCCGAACAGGAAGTCAGTCAGCAGGAGTCCTGACCTGGGGCGGGACTTCCTCCTCACGAAGGGAAGCCCAGCGCCCACGGAAGCGCCAAAGAAGCCGTTTGGAGCCTCGCGAGCTCTCCGGCCAAGTCTTGAGTCCCTGGAGAGGCACCGGGTGAAGAAGCATGCAGGGGGAGCCTCGCGGGCTCCTCAGGAGAGCAGAGTGCCGGTCCCGCAGTGAGGAAGAGCCCAGGTGAAGAGAGGGGGGAGTCCTGCCCAGAGAGAGCCCGATCCACGCCCTGGTGAGTGGGGCCGAGGCCTTTATCCTTGGGGTGTTATGGGTGCTCGAGGCACCTGGGCAGTCGTGCTTCCGAGCGGTCCCGCCGTCACGGGCCGCTCCACCGATGAGGGCAAGTCCTTCTCAGAGTCCCTGATGGGAGTGGCGCGTTGGGGCACATGGTCGGTGCCTGTGCTCCAAAGTGGGGCATGTTTTGTTCCCAGAGCCCGTGAGGCTCCAACGAGGGGCACAGTCATTTTAGGGCCCCAGTGGGGGTCCCGAGGGCCAGTGGGGCCCGTGCCTATTCTCCCATGGGGATAGAGTCCCTGAGTGGGACAAGAGGGCGCAGTGAGTACCAGTGATGATCACAGCTGCCCGGCAATTAGCGGGCAGCTGCTACGTTTAGGACAGGGTATAGTGAGGAGTCCCAGGAGGGGACCTAGGGGGCACAGTGGTGCCAGCACTTTTTTCCCTTTTTGCTTTAGCTGCAAGTTGCAGCTTAGCGCTCTGACATTCTGGACAGAGGGCATTTGAGCCCTAGAGAAGTTCAGCGGGCCTGGGGTGTTCAGCGATTTATGTGGTGCTAGGAAATGTGATTCTCTACTGTCATTTATGCCTCTAAATGCGTTTAGGTATGAGGTTATTTGCATAATGTGTTTATGCTGGTGAGGTTATTTCCTACAGTGAGTTATGCCCCTAATGTGAGTGATGCTTTGGAGGTTATGCTCTAAAATATTAGACTGATGAGGTTGGCGTATAATGTATTTTGCGCCTAATGTGATACTGTGCATAATATGGTTTATGTTACAGGATAATGGCAGTAATGGCCAGTGACGACTGGGTGTGTACTACATTTATTATATGTTCTACATTCGCTGTGTTCACTAAGTGATGGTGTTGACAGTGGTCCAGGTAGCCCTGTCAGGGGTAAATAATCCCTTGTAGATAGTGTAGTGTGCCTAGTTTGTTGCTGCTGTGTGTGTATGTTGCGCAAACGCTTTACACATTGCCTCTGAGATAAGCCTGACTGCTCGTGCCAAGCTACCAAGGGGGTGAGCAGGGGTTATCTTCAGCATGTAACTCTCCTGCCCTGACTAGAGTGGTGATTTCTGCCTGGCTTTGGCGCAAGCCTCAGCCAACCAGAAATCTCATTTCTAATAGGAGCATTTACTTTTAACATGGTTTAATAAGACATGAAAGGGAATTGGAAAGATTGGTGAAGAGTTTGGTGATGTGGGTGGTGCTTTGTTGAACAAAAACCCTAACACAATTAATAATAATAACATTGAACATAATTGGACTAGTTCCAACATTAATCTTTTTAAACAGCATAAAAAACTGACAGACCACTGACTCTCAGAGCTGCTTTCTCCTATTCTCCTCTTGCTTCTCCTCTGCCTGCACTTCTTCTTCTTCCTTTATGTCTTCCTACTGCTCTTCATGGTGAGGATCTTGTTGGATCTTGTTGCTCTGCTATTTTCACCCAACAAACCCAAATGGGCTTCACCAAATCTCAGAACAACACAGTACACCATCTTTCCATGATTAGGAAGGGGAAACAACTTCCTGTTTTGTGTGATAGGTCGTGTTTCTAGCTAATCACAGTTTTTTCACTGTCAAAGAGTATTGCAGTACTATTGGGGTAGTTTCTAGGTAGTACTGCAGTACAGATAAAATATAAAAAATATATATATAATAGCTTTATTTTTCTACACACACATTCTAGTAGCACTATTACACATCTATACTTTTAAAATAATAATGTTTCAAGAAGATCTTCACACATTTCAAAATATAACTAAAATTGTATTTGGGGTTCATCTGTATGGGTGTTAGAAGGTGTGAAGGGATCACACAGACTCAGCTAGGATTAAAAAAAGCTTGAAAGTTTGTTTTCTGTCAGAATTAGGTTTTACACAACGTTTCTTTCCAGGTAGTGTTCTCTTGTTCATTCAGAGTGACTCTCTTCTTTTCCTGTTCGGTATGTCCTTGTGCTTCAGGGACTAGATACTTGGGATAAGAACAAAGAGCACACTGGTAAGTACATATTCTTTCTGTTTTCACTATTTGACCCTTCTATTTTCTGTGCAAGGTTTGATCTTCTTTTCTTTCTCTTACCTTTCCTGACTAATCTATTTCTTGTATTCTACCCCTGTTCTCTGGTTTCCTCCCCACCTCTCTTCTCATTAGTTTCTTCAGTCCGGGGTTTCTCTTTCTCGGCTACCTCTTGGGCTCCCTTACTATGGGGATTCCATCTATTTTTTCTTTTGTCTCCTTGAGCCTCTCTCGTTTGCCAGAAAAAAAATATTTAATTCACTCTGTTATAAATTCGCATATACAAAGGCCGCTTTTTAGCTCCCAAATAAAAACAGAGAAAAAACCCCAAACAAATTACAGCTAATTCTTCAATTGAAACGTTGAAATGAGAGTACCAGTGACTAGTCGGTCTGTCCCCTAAAATTCCCCTTTCTTTCCCCCTCCCTCCTGAATGACCTCACCAGTCCCGTATACATGCACTAACCCGGGCAAGCCGCACTCCCTTGTGAGCAAAGCTAGGGCTGGGTGTCACTCCAGTCCCTTTGACTTCTGGGAGGCACTGCGAAAAACATGGTGGACTCCCAACTGCTTCTTCATGGTTCTTTCCTGGTAGGAGATGTAGTTCTGAAGATACAGCGTCGGCGTGTGTGTCTAAGGCGTGTCTAAGGGTACATCGTCTGCAGCATTTCTCTTTCCTGCCAGATTCAGTTGCTCCTCTGTCCACTACAGTCTGTTCCTTCAGCTTCTTGCAGTCCTACTTGTGTGACACCTCTTCTCCCTTCCTTCCTCTCTCTCAAGTTCTCCTCCTGTATATGTCCTTCTTCTTGCCAGGAAAGCGGGACATCTGTTTTTATGTTGGCTACATTGTTTTTCATTGTTCCTTTTATTTTAAGGAAGCTCAATATGGACGATGCATGGGGCATTGATGGAGTGATCAGTAAGTAGGGGCTCTCGTCTATCTCTGATTCACCCGCCTCCTCACAATAGCACACTACAAAACCACCTTACTTCCTATTTTCATAACATTTACCCCTTTAATAAGATGTAAACTCACCATTATAGCATTATGTTACAGCAGAATCCGTAGGCTTCCTATAAACTGCACACACATATTGTAATTTACTATGTATTTTATATAAATAAAAAGATAACTACAGAAACCTTCATATTCATATGTATACCAATTTCCTACTCTGTTATATATTACAGTGCTGTTGTAGTATGCCATGCCTTCTGAATTACTAATAAATCATTACATTGTTCTATGTTCTTTTTTCACAGATTATGTGACATCAGTTGTGTCCAGAGCACAGAATAATCCTAAGCAACTATTCAAGCTTGTAAAAGATCTGTCAGGGGCCAATTGCCTTCCTGCTTCTCCTGATTTGAGTGCTTCACAATGTGAGGAGCTTGCCACATTTTATTTGAGTAAAGTTGAAAAAATCTATGGCTCATTTCTGGAATCTACAATGAATAATGCCCCACAGCAATCTGTGAATTTCCATCATTCTACTAATGAGGGGCCTGTACAGGCAGACTTGTCTGTTAAATATACTGACAAACTTGACCTCTTGGCACCCTTAGAAATCAATTCCTTCAGGCGGATTCTGGGGAACCTGAAATCTGGCTTCCCTAGAGATCCCATTCCAGTCACTGTGCTTCAGAAATTTGCACCATCCTCCCTGATGCTGATTATGGAGCTGGTTAATGCCTCTTTGCCTCTTTAAAAGAGACTATTGTTCTATCTATCTGGAAGCACGCAATGGTACAACCTTTGTTAAAGAAGGCCACCGCTGACCCCACACAGTTATCTACTTTTAGGCCCATCTTCCTTCTTCCTGCATTTTCCAAAATGTGGGAAAAACACGTCAATTTCCAATTAACATCTTTTGTGAATTCCAAAAATGTTCTTCATGGCTCTCAATCAGGCTTCAAGAGCGTACTTTTCTACCAAAACCGCTTTGCTTGGGGTCACAGATATGGTGTGTCAGCAAGTTGACGCGGGCGACACTGTGGCACTTATACTTTTAGATCTGGGTGCCGCTTTTGACACTGTCTCGCATACCGTGTTATTGCAGGCTCTGCAATTACTGGGGGTGACTGATAGGGCACTCAAGTGGCTTGCAGACTTCCTGACCAATCGCGCATTTCAGGTTTTCGCTCCGATAGCGTGCTCTGAGATCCACAATTCACCTTATGGGGTTCCCCAAGGCTATATCCTCAGCCCTCTACTAGTTAACATCTATGTTAGGCCTATGGCAAGGATTGCAGAGGAAGCTGGGTTGTCCCTTTTTTCATACATGGATGACACCTAGATTGTCTTCTCCCTCTCTGCTGATGGGGCTCTTAAACCCTAACTACTTCAGGCCGGCTTGAGGAATATTGCAGATTGGATGCATACCAACCTGTTTATACTCAACGGCGAGAAAACTGAAGTGCTGATTGTGGGCAAAAATAAAGATCTATGGGGTCGCCAGCATTGGCCCACTGAAATGGGTCCTTTACCTCAGCCTAAACACCAAGTCCTAAATTTGGGCGTCTTAATTGACGACCAATTGTCCGTGAAGCAGCAAGCAGTGAACAGAAGCCTCTACCTGCCTCACAATCCGTAGATGGCTAAAAAAAATCTTATGGATGTTGCCTCTTTCCACCCAACGTACTGTGGTTCAGGCTCTCTTCACCTCTAGACTGGACTACAGGAACATTTTGTATTTGGGTGCTACCAAGGATGTGTTATGCAAGCTTCAGTTGGCACAGAATGCTGCCGCGAGGCTGCTGTGTAAGATTCCGAAAACTGCTTCTATCTCGGGTTCACTTCGAGATCTCCATTGGCTCAGGATTGAGTGCCGTATTAAGTTTAAGGCATTGAGTCTTATGTTTAAGATAAAATCTGGAAAGACTCCTCCCTACCTAATGACTCTTGTTCGCCCCTACGTACCTTCCCATGCACTCCGCTCAGCCACTCAAGCCAAGTTCATTATTCCTAGGATGAGACTAGTGCGTATGGGCGATCGCCCCTTGTTGCATCTGGGTTCTTCTTTATGGAACTCCCTCCCTGTTGGTCTCCGAAGTAAACCTTCTTATGAGAATTTTTGGAGGGGCATAAAAACTTGGCTATTTAAAATGTAGATTTCCTTCCCTCCTATTCTTGGCTCTTTTCACGCGGCGCCGGGAAACCCTAGGGTAGCTGTCCCCCTTATAAGATTAAAATAACAATAACAATATGTTTTCCACATTAAAAAACAAAGAAGAAGGGGGCAAGATGGCGGTTGTGTGACTGCTGCGGGTGCCGCTCACCTCCCTACTGGAAAACAAACTGTCTATGAGATGAACTGAACCCATAAACAAGCACTACAAATGTTAAAGGGAGACAAGGATCTCGGATGAGGGTGGATCAGGGGATCGGAGCATTACTAGCTTGTGCAGCAAAGAAATGTCTTATGTGCATCATTAAGATGAAAGGTAAAGCGTACCTGTGGACTCGGGACACTTTACTGCTGCTGGCTTCACCTCAGGAGGACGGGACGGCCTCGTGGTTCACCAAAATGCCCCCCAATCAGAAACCAGAAGCTGAAGGAGGGCGCGATGACCGGAGGAGTGAAGGGGCTGCTGCCTGCCCGGAAGAAGCTCACAGAGGGGAAGAGCACTGATGCTACTCACACCGTCGGCCGTGAGGAGGAGGAGATCAGCGGCAGGATGCGCAGTGGTGAGCAGCGTCCTGTCGACCCGGCAGCCAGGCCCAACAACCTACAGTGCCCGGGATGTTTGCTGGCTGTGGGCTTGGAGGCAGCAGAAACTCCGCGAGCAAAGATCGAGACAGCGCTAAGGCCACCAAAATGACTAAGGATCCGGTGAGTGCAGGAGGGCAAGTGGTGAGAAATGATACCTATGCTAGAAGTGAAGATAGGCTGCCCCCTGAGACTTTACAAGGGGAAAATACCAGCATTAATATTACCATGACTAGCCTGAACAGCATGAATAGTATGATCTCTGGGCCTTGCAGTGGGGCCGAGAGGGGGAAGGAAGCAAGCCAGAGGGCTCAAGGTAACACTGCACTGCAGGTCGCTCAGAACTCCAAAGAGTAAACATTTCTGACATTTCCCACACACCTGCTAAAATCATGGGGACTCCAGAGGGGGATACATTTTATTCTCTTACCAACGAGTCTGAGATTTCTAACACCAGTGAAAATGATGACACAGACATGAAAATCACGGAAGAGGACAGCTGTAGTCCTCCTACCAGACTTGATACACAGAGGTGGGCATCCAATCTGAAGAAGAGGAAAAGTGCCCAGGGGAAAAGGCAGGGGCTCTGACTCAGATCACAGTCAGGTGAGCCAGCTAAAGTGGGATTATTCCACTACTCACTTTGGGATGGAGGTTGATGAGATGGAGGAGATTGGAGCCCATCTCGAAGCTGCAAAATTGTTTGCAGAACCAAAAACTAATACGGAAATTCTTCTATCTATGGGACTAATTTATTCGACACTTAAGCAGATGCAAACGAAAGCTCATCAAGAGCATAAAAGGGCATATGGCGATGAAGAAACTTCAAGATGCCATTCACAAAGTCAATAAAGCTTGCTCTGAAATTGCAGAACGTACTACAGCACAGGAGTAACAAATTGTGGCTCTTGAGGCTGGGGCCAAGGATACGGGACAGCAAACTGCAGCAAATGAAGCCAGAATGACGGACGTACTATGGCAGATGGAAGATTTAAAAAATCGTCAGCAACGGAACAATTTGAGGCTCCTCGGCACTGAAGAGAACGTAAAGGGCGATGACATGCGCGGATTTGTCCTACGGCTACTCAAGGGGGCATTTCCAGAACTGGTGCTCTGCAATTGGGAGGCAGAGGTGCAGAGTGTGCACCTATTCTCTCTGATGCCAAAAAAGAGAGGGGGGCCAAATGAAAATCCTAGGGCTGTCCTTATATTTTTTGGCAATTTTCTTTTGCGTCAGGCAGTTTTTGAAAAAGCTAGACCCGATGCCAGGCGGTCAGCTGAGGGGCACTCCTTCTTTGTGAGGCCGGACTTTTGTCACACTACGGTGGAAAGGAGATGGAGGCTCCGTCAGTTAATCACCCCTTCCAGAAACTGGGGTGCGAGTTTTTTTTATTGAGTCCCACACGCCTCAAGGTCGTTTTTAAGGGAACATCCAGGGTGTTCACCTCAGAGATACAAGCCCAGGAGTATCTGCAGGATTGCTCACGAAAATACAGTGGCAACACACTGGTAGCGTTTAGTTCTCGCTTTTGTAGGAGGTCTGGGGAAGGCATAAGGATGTCTCCTCTGGTTTGAGATTAGTAGAGATCCAATCTCTATTTCTGGGGGTCTCCCTGGTTTAGGGGTTATTGTTTATGTGTAGCAATCATTTTTTGGGGGGTTCTTCTCTCTTTATTTGGAGGTTAAAATTTAGAGGGGAGCGGCTAGGGGCACAGCAGGATACAGGAGGCATCACAAGGGTCCATGGACCTTCTTTGCCTAAGTGAGAGAGTGTGGGAGGGAGTCGGGGTGACAATCCAAAGGAGTTTTTTAGGGGGAAATTTTGGCATGAGCAGAGTGAACGAGGCATGTTGGAAACCGATCCTTTTGAAAAATGGGTAAGCTCAGAATAGCTTCTATTAACATATGTGCCTTAAATAATCCACAAAAAAAATGCAGGATTAGTGTGGATGTCCAATTTCTGAAGGCCAACATAGTAAGCCTTCAGGAGACACATATCGAAGCAGGTAGACGGGAGGTCTCAGAGCTGGCTGGGTATCAGTTGATCTCCAGCACTTCACAAGGAACAAGGACAAGAGGGGTGGCAGTTATGGCACGAAAAGGGATAGCTAGGTTCCCACAGGCTAGCTCGGATAAACTGGGGAGATGGGTGATCACCCAGTGTTGCCTGGAGAACTGCATGTTTACTTTGTGCTCAGTTCTGGACGATCCGGTACTGTATGACTGGCTGAACATTGAGTTGGTGGGCTGGCCGCTTCCTCTAATAATATGTGAAGACTTCAATATTAATATGAATTGTCAAAAAGATAAACACGGGGGCTGGGGTATCAAGGCAGCAAACCCAAAGTTTTTAGCTCTTTATCACAGCTATTATTACTACCTGGGCTGTCCGATGTTTTGGGCTATGCAAGAACCAAATGACCCTGGATATACGTATTTTTCAGTGCCACATTTAGTACACGCTAGGCTGGATTACTTGTTAGTGTCGCAGGAGCTAGCGCAGTGCTGCAAAATATGTAAATACCCTAGAGTCATTTCCGACCACAACCCTCTGCTTTGGAAGTAAATATGCATACTAAGCCCTCCCCAGTGGCACGATGGACGTTTAACAGGGCCTTGCTTAGCGATGAGGGCTTTGTTCAACATATGGAGATCTGGATACAAGGTTCATTGTAGAGAATCTATGGAGTGCTAGCATTCATATAGTCTGGGATGCCCTCAAAGCTGGTATAAGGGGGGAGACGTCTAAGTATGGCTGGGCGAGCCAAAGGAAAGAGAATAAACTTCTGCAAGAGCTAAATGCGGTATTAGCAACTGCTGAAAACGCCTGATAGAAACAATAGCTGAAGGAGGAGACACGGAGACAGCACAGTTGAAAGTATTGGTCGGGAAGTTGGCAATCATAGAAATCTCAGCCAAGAAAGCTGCAGGAAGATTTATGGCTTGGCGTAGCAAAGTATATGAGAGCAATGAAAGGGTAAGCCATGTATTGGCAGTACGCACCAGGGAAAGAATAGTCTGGGGGGAATCACGGAAATTAGAGACCCGACTAATGGTCTAGTCACTGAACCAGCAGCAGTTCGCTCAGTGTTTCAAAGGTTCTATCGGAGGCTATATACAGAAGATACAGACGCTGAGGATACAGCAATAAAAGAATATATAACAGGTTTGCCTGGGGAACGGCTTTCTCCTGAGGAGAGAGAAAGCCTAGAGAACTAAGAGATTCGGCCCATGCATAATAAGGGAGGGAATAGCAAGATTTTAACCTACGCAGATGCCCTGGCCATAATTACTCCTAGCCTGTGGGATGCTCTCTCAGAAATTGAAAGGGAGGCGAGCTACTTTGGCGGCATCTCAAGGTACCAGCTTAACCATAGTAAAACGCAAATAGTGATTATTTATAAGGTATAATTGGATGATGAACGAGTCATCCCAAATGCTAGGTATCTGGGTGTTAAGGTTACGGCAGATGTAGAGAAAACTGTTGAATTAAATCTGGGACCACTACTTAGGAAATTTAAAACAGATTTTATTAGATTAAATAATCTAAAACTCACATTAATGGGCAGGCGCAATGTTGTCAAAATGGTGTTTTTGCCAAAAATCTTATACCTATTTAGAGCCATCCCCGTCGAGATTGATAAATCCTGGTTTCAAGCTCAGAATCAGATGGTCTCCAGATTTTTGTGGGCCGATCAACGCCCTCGAAGAGCTTTAAAATTCATAACTGTTCCTCTTGGGTGGGCGGTCCCAAGTTTCCAACTGTATTTCTGGGCAGAAACTATTCAACAGATGGCTGGACCTTTGGGAAGGGATAAAGGATGAATCGAAAGAGGAGCAGACGGTCTCCATATATGATTTAATATTGGGAATGGAAGCTAGAGGCTGTCTTAACCGCCACATTGATTTCACTTACTTTAAGAGGGTCAGATTTAATATTTTGATTGGATCTTTCAAGGTCTCGGCTGCACTTCGAAAGAAACTTGGTCTCAATAGGGTCCATAGATACACCCTTTAGTTTAATACAAATCTACTCCCAGCTATATTTCACCATGGCTATATGAAGTACTGGGATGAGAGGAGAGTAAAGAAAATTGGGGACTTAGTTGAGGAGGGGGAGATATACCTGTTTGATATAATCAAAGAAAAATACTGGCTGGGGAACAGATTTACAGATACGGGATTTCCTGGGTAAAAAATCAGGAGGAATAGTCAGCTTCTCCAGGGTTCCTTTGCTGGATACACTGCTGGGAGCCCAGCCAACATTAGCCACAATATACAAGTTGCTAAATAAGGAAATGGGAGCTGATCTGAATAAACACACGAACCGCTGATGGGGCCTCCTACAAGTGGGGACCGAGGACTGCGAGGATTCGCCCCTCTTGGGTTAGTCAGCATTTATCTCGGCTAACCTGCAGGTACAATGCTTAAAAACCTGGCTCAACCTATATATTACGCCAGCACGAATATCTAAGTGGGGGGTCCTCGGGCCTTCATTGTGGGTGTTTCGCTGCTGATAGTGTTCACATGTTCGCAACATGTTCGCAACATTCCCCAAACTTGATTCTCTCAGAACAGAGATTGCTAAGCGGCTGGGAGATATGCTGGGAATTGTGCTTGATATGAGCCCCCAGGTGATAGTTTTAGGTGTGAGCAATTAAGATATGTCCGGGTCGTCCCAGATTTGTGTGTTTACAGCTATGACCATACTAAGACTCTGCCTGGCTACTATTTGGTTAGACCACGAACCTCCTTCCATACACCATTGGCTGGGCAGACTCCTTGCAGTATACCGATGGGAGATGGTGGTGTATGAACGAAGGGGACACAGGGCCCGGAAAAAAGGCTCAGAAATGTGGGCCCCTTTAAACAGATTGATTTATGGGGTTGAAGGATCCATGCAATACAGTTTGGTGCAATATAGCAGACCCTAAAGCAATGTGATGTATATATAAACGTGTGCATTCTTTTGATTTCTTCTCTTTTTGCACTTTTCTTTTCTTTTCTTCTTTTTTGCTTCATGATTCTCTTTCTCAGATTTTTTGCCTAAATCTAGTTTTTACTTCCCTTGGATCAGGGGTGGGTGGGGGTAGGGATCCAGTAGGAAGGGTGTGTTGGTGATTTGTTTGAAGTATGTACTTTTGTGGAATATATCTCTAAAAATATTTGAATAAAGACTTTAAAAAAAAAAGTAATTAAACCAAAAAAACACAAAGGTTAAAACGTTGTTATAGTTAGGAAAACATATGTTAAACTCCACCAACATTTGAAATTTCTCTATTATAATTATACTACACAACTGGAATTGATAACGCTCACTACCATTATTATAAGTTCTACAAAACAACACTCAATGTCTTTTGCTCACAACCCACACAACTACAACTGTAACTAGCCAGAGCAATGTAAAGTGACGTAGAGTTTGTTATTGGCTATACTGGTATATGTTAAATTGTAAGTGTTATTCGATATGTTTTGTTTTCAGTTATTATGCCTGATTTAACAAGAGATGGTTTAATTTGTGTCTAGTGGATATACACATATAAATATATCCAAAAGAAGTGTCCATTGCTTGAAGATGCACTCGAAAACAAAGCAGATACCCCATTAGTTTTAACAGAGTCCTTTATGCATGTAAAACCGGCATTCCTTCCAGTATTTCATTAAAAGCCCTTCGCATTTTGGAGCTGCTTTCTCCTTGTTCACAGGCTTGCACAGATGATTGAGGCAGATTTACCAGGAACCTCAAGTCACCATATTTTAAATGTCAATCCACGGCCCCTCGTGAGCATATTTTAAATGTCAATCCACACCCCCTGGTGAGCCTGCTCAGGTGCATAACATCACAAGCATCCTGGGACTTGTATATCTTTCTTGTGAAATGTTTACCTTCAGTGCGTTCCGCCAACAATTCACTGAAATTAGAGCTAATTATTTAATGCCCTCTAGTGGGTCATGAGAATGAAGTCCAGTTTTCAGTGACACTGAACTTTGTTTTTCCTGCATTAAGCGTGATTCCAGTATCAGGCTGCAGCCCATCATTTTCCCATGGGGGTGCAAACTTCCCGGCCAGGACCGGCCGTGTAGAATTATCCAAAAGAAGTGTCCATTGGTTGAAGATGCACTCGAAAACAAAGCAGGACCCCATTAGTTTTAACAGAGTCCTTTATGCATGTAAAACCGGCATTCCTTCCAGTATTTCATTAAAAGCCCTTCACGTTTTGGAGCTGCTGTCTCCTTGTTCACAGGCTTGCACAGATGATTGAGGCAGATTTACGAGGAAGCTCAAGTCACCATATTTTAAATGTCAATCCACACCCCCTGGTGAGCCTGCTCAGGTGCATAATATCACAAGCATCCTGGGACTTGTATTTCTTTCTCGTGAAATGTTTCCGTTTAGTGGGTTCCGCTAACAATTCACTGAAATTAAAGCTAATTATTTAATACCCTCCAGTGGGTCACGAGAATGAAGTCCAGTTTTCAGTGACACCAAATTCTGTTTTTCCTGCATTAAAAATATATATATGGGGGGAGGAGCCTAGCGCGCAACCAAGATGGCCGCGTAGGCTTACGGCTCTCGAGGGCCTCCGCAACCTCCCACGTCTATCCTGACTAAATCCTGGTTAATTTGACGGGCTTTTGCTGATGAACTTGCGCTGAGGTGCCACCCGTTTTCCAAATTCAGATCGGACGCCGGGAACCCGAATGGTTGCGCCCCGAAGTTTGCGGCCTGCTATTGCCTCGGTCCCGATCTCGAGTTGGTGAGGTGCCCGGGTACGAAGTGAACAACAGCGGCATGCTGGGCTTGACCTGCCACGTACCCCGCACTTTCACTTTCGTTTTCAAGTTTGTTTTCTGATACCGGCTGAGGGACTTTGGTGTTTCAGAGGAGCGCGGATGGCGGAGTGTCTGGCCTGACTTTCGGACTATACACGGGCTTCCTGTCTGCGACTGCTGTGTTCCATTGAATTAACTACCTGGTCCTTGTCCCTGGTGCTGGCGGGTGCCGGCCTTGGTGGCCTCCGGACGATGGCGGCGACACTAGACGGAGACAAGTCGAAACCTAAGTCAACCCGGAGGGGCGCCTATACTCAGGTCAACAACATGGATCGTTATGCGCAGCCAAAGGGATCCCCTAGTGGCTCGAATAAATCGCCTGAGAGGTCCAAAGAGGTCTCGGGCCCATCGTCAGAATTGACCTTGCAGGACGTCATGGGCGCCATTGAGGAGATGAAGGCTGCTGTGGGTCAGCGGTTTGATACCCTGGCTCATAAATTGGACGCGGTCCTGATCGATGTGAATTTGGTCAGGGCAGACCTGTCCAAAACTAACGAACGGGTCGACTCCTTGACTCAAGCGGCGTCGAGCCTAACTGTGGATGTGGCCGCCCTGCAGACGGAGGTCCGTAGGTTGCGGCTAGCCAGTGACCTGACGGATCGTCGACTTGAGGACTCCGAAAGCAGGGCTAGACGGAACAATGTTCGTATTATTGGGGTGCCGGAAAGATCGGAGGAATCTGCTGCTGATCTTTTTGTTGAGGATCTGGTGCTCAATCGTCTCGCGCCCAAGGGACTGAGCAAGTTCTTTGCGGTGGAACGGGCCCACAGGATTCCGGGTGGTGCGCCCAAAGTGGGTGCTCCCCCGCGGCCTATAATTGCCCGACTCTTTAACTTTCGGGATAGGGATGCTATCCTTCAGGCGTCGAGGGTGGCCGGGCCGCTGAAGTTTGAGAACTCTAATGTCAGCTTTTACCCAGACTTCACACAAGCGGTTCAAAAACAACGGCTGGGATTTTTGGGCGTCAAACGGCGCTTGAGGGACATGGAGCTGAAATACGCAATGTTATTCCCGGCTAGGCTGCGGGTTGAGTTCCGGGGTCGCTCACACTTCTTCGATCGGCCGGAGGCGGTTGGAGACTGGTTGGATGCCCTGCCTCGGGGACAGGATAGAGACACTCGGATGGCGGAGAGCGGAGAGGATTTGGTGGAGCAGGACTAGAACTTGATTCCTGGTGATGGACTAGACTGGTGACGTTTTGTACCTTGGCTCAACTGGACACTAGTTAGACACAATATGCCCTTCAAATGCCTGGAGGTTGTGGGGAGCTTATTGGGGCCCTTTCCTCCTTCTGGGGTTCTTTTCATGGTATATGTTAGGGCGACAGGCACACTGCGAGTTGGGGGGGCTGTTCGGGCTCAAGCAGGGGTGCAGGGAGGGGGGAGTTGTGGTTTGGGGATTGTGGGGGAGGGGGGTTGTTGGGGACTGTTCGTTTGTTTCGCAAGGCAATGTGAAGTTCTCTGCTGACTTGTCCGGGTTGTGCTTTCCGGGATGTGGGTATCATGCACGGGAGTGGGGTGGGGGGTAGGGGATTGAGAATCCTTTCGTGGAAAGTGAATGGATTGGGGGACAGGATCAAGCGCGGGGTGGTGTTGCAGTTTTTTAAACGGATTTCACCCGACATTGTTTTCCTGCAGGAGACACATTTGATTGGGAACTCCTTCCATGCCCTAAATAGGAGGGGCTATCGCCTTGCTGCTCACTCTGGTTTCACTTCTGGCTCTAGGGGAGTGGGCATTTTGGTTAGGGCCTCTCTTCCACTGGAGGTGGACGAGGTGCTCCACGATGATAGGGGGCGTTATGTGGCACTGGTGGGGAGATGGGAGGGTAGGACTGTTTCGCTCGTTGCTGTTTATGTGCCTCCGGGGTTACAGACGGCTACATTTGCTGATTTGGGGCGTCTGGTCCTGGGACTCCCTGGGGGGGTTCTGGTGTTGGGGGGTGACTTTAACGCTGTTGTATCCGGGTTGGAGGACCGTCGCCCCCCCAGGGATCTCCCTTGGGCTCAGGCCTGGTTGGGTGGCTTTCTGGACACTTTGGGGCTTGTGGATTGCTGGAGATTGATGCACCCGGGACAGGCGCAGTACACCTTTCACTCGGGGGCCCATGGGAGTCTCTCGAGACTCGATTACATGCTCATGCCGGCGAGCCAAGCTGGGATGATTGGGGAGGTGCGTCCTTTGGCCCGAGGTATCTCAGACCATTCCCCTATATGGTTGCAACTGAAGGTTGTCCCTGAGACAGAGGGGAGAGTAGTGCCCATTAACCCCTGGTATTTACGTAACCCTAAGATCCGCGCGGAGATGGTCAAGTCCACCGATCACTACTTCCACGATAATGTGGGGTCGGTATCGTCGGCTGTCTCCCTATGGGAGGGTTATAAAGCGGTGGTCAGAGGGCAGGCCTTGTCACTTATCTCCTATGTTAAGAGGTGTGGGAGAGCAGAGGTGGTTCGCCTGGAAACTGAAATAGCTGAAATGGAGGAGGACTTGGCGCGGGGGGTCACTGACGAGAAATTGCACGTTCTCAGCCTCAAACAATCAGATTATAGAGCGTTAGTCACGGATGCCGCTAAAGGGATGAGTAGAGAGCAGCAAGGACGACTGTATGATGTGGGGGATAAGGCCGGAAAGCTGATTGCTTGGTTGGATAAGAAGGAGAGAGCGAGCAGGGTGGTGCCCGTGGTGGAGAGAATGGATGGAGTCCGTGTGACTGACCCCGTGGAGATTGTTGACTGCTTCGCGGATTACTTCCGCGGGGTATACTCTCCGGTTTCTGTGCGTTCGGAGGAGGATTCTCATCTGTTGCTTAGAGACATCGCACTGCCAACCCTATCGGAGGCTGATGCAACATTGATGGAGGCGAAGTTGTCGTCAGATGAGATCGCTTTGGCCACTCGCTCGATCGCGTCTGGTAAGTCTGTGGGTCCCAATGGTCTTCCCATTGAACTATATAAGTTGCGTCCCGATAAGATAGCACCGTATCTTTGGGACATGTTTTTCGCGGCACGTGCGTCGGGTTTCCTTCCCCCTGACCAACGTCTCGCCACTATAGTTGTGATACACAAAGAGGGGAAGCCGCGAGATCGCTGCGCCTCCTATAGGCCCATTTGCTGTTGAACGCAGAACCCAAAATCCTGGCTAAGGTATTGGCTTATCGGCTGGTTCGGGTCGTGGGCGACCTGATTCATCAGGATCAGTCCGGTTTTATACCCCATCGGAATACCGCCCTGAATTTGAGGCGGTTGCACGGCGTGCTCGCTAGAGCGGAGTTTATACGTGAGCCGGCCATCTTGGCATCTTCAGATGCTACTATGGCGTTCGACACTTTGGAGTGGCCGTATATTTGGGCCGTGTTGGCGAAATTCGGGTTCGGCCCTGAGTTTATTGGTTGGGTAAAATTACTGTATACTGACCCATTGGCTCAGGTTGCGGTGAATGGTAGGGTGTCGGCTCCCTTCGCACTGGGGAGAGGTACGCGGCAGGGTTGTCCGTTATCACCCCTTCTTTTTGCACTTTCTTTGGAGCCTCTCGCCGCTTGGTTGCGTTGGGAGCCGTCGCTGCGGGGTATTAGATGGACGCCGGAGTTCGAGGACCGTGTCTCCCTTTACGCGGATGACATCCTTCTGTATCTTACCTCTCCCCGACAGTCGCTAATTGTATTGGTGGATGTATTGAATTCCTTTGGTCGCAACTCTGGCCTGGTTATCAACTGGGCCAAGTCATGTGTTTACGTCCTCTCGGGCGAGGCCCCCCTCCTACCGCGGGATTGCCCTATCCAGATTGCTACACTGGGGTTAAAATATTTGGGAATCTTTATCTCTCTGGATCCCGCGGTCCGCTATGAGCGAAACCTTCTCCCTCCCCTCCAGCGATTGAAGGCCGACGTCGCGAGGTGGCGACGACTGCCTCTCTCGCCGCTCGGACGCGCGGCATTGTTTAAAATGATGTCGCTACCTCGCTTCTTGTACGCTTTGCAAAACACTCTAGATTTCGTGCCAGCCCGTTATTTTCGTGAGGTGGAGGGTCTTCAGCGCCAACTGTTTTGGGACGGGCGGCCGCGGATCGCTCTCGCCAAGTTGACGCTCCCTTGGTACGATGGGGGGGTCGCCCTCCCCGATATTAAACGATACTATTGGGCGTCTCAATTGGCGGCGGTGAACCACGGGATATACGGTCCTGCCTTGAATCCGGCCTTCGAGATGGATAAATTACTGCTCCCGGGTGGGGATTATAATAGGGCGCTGTATTCGGAGACCCCGGATGCGCGGTTGACAGGACCCACGCAGGTCGCGGTACGTGTGTGGCATGCGGCAAATGCTGCGATGGGGTGGAGGGATCGCTTGACTCGGGCGACGCCGTTGTATGCCTCCGGGCGGCTGGGTTGTTTGTGGAAAACGAAAGGCTTTGAGAAATGGGATATGATTGGTATATGTAAGGTGGGTGATCTTTGGGCGAAGGGGTCTTTCAAAACGTTTGAAATGCTTAAAACTGAATACAAATTAAATGATAGAGAGTACTTCCGGTATGCACAAGTCTACCATGCGCTGTGTTCGGTCCTTCCGGACGTTGCTGCTATCCCCGAATATTCCCCGCTGGAGGATAGAGTGTTGGATGGCTATGTGCCCGACAGCACTATTTCTCTGATCTACAAAAAACTTATTAATGATCGCGCGGACTTGCTGATCCGTCTGCGGGAGGCATGGACGGGCGACGGCTTGGAACTGGACGATGAGGACTGGGTATCGACGGTGGCCTCCCCAAAAGAGGTGGCGATCCCGGCCCGCTTACGATTCGTACAGCTGAAGATCCTCCATAGAGTGTATGTCACGGGGCCCGGTTTGCTACGTATGGGTTACTCGAGAGATGGAATGTGCAAGCGTGGATGTGGCCTGTCGGGTACCTTTCTTCATATCCTATGGGAATGTTCGGAGGTTGTGCGATTTTGGACCGGTATCCACGCCGTAATGGAGGAGGTCACGCACGTTGCTCTGTTGCCAGAGGCTAGGAGGTGTTTGTTGAATGTCTGGGAACCGAATGACTATATTGTGGCACAGACGCAGTGGGTGACTCTGGGGTACATGGTGGCTAAGCTTAACATAGCACAGCTGTGGGGCTCCCCGAGGCCGCCCACGATCGCGGTATGGAAGGAGAATATGGACTGGTGTATGTTTAGGGAAAAGACGGTGTATGTGGCGAGAGGCAAGCCTGGGAAGTGGACGAAGGTATGGGGTCCATGGAATTCATATCGTGGACATATCTGCACTCCGCCCCTGCCGTTAGAGGTCGATATTGCCTTGTCCCCCTAGCCACGCATTCTGCGGGATTGTGTGAAGTGTGTTCCATGTTTTGTCTTCCCGTTGCCCCCCGCTGCCACTTCCTGTCAAGAACTGCTTCTGATACTCTACGTTGTCCCCCGTCCTGGGAAGCGCACGCTGCTATTTCGGACTCTCATTGCCTTGAGTGTGTTTTGCATTTAACAGAAAATGAAACTGTTTTTCCCGATTGCTCTTGGCCTATGGCCACGGCCTATTGCATGTGCTCACGAACTGCCGGGAGCTTCGCTTCTGGTTTATTTGAATGTGTGGCGTTTCATTGCGGGCCCTCGGGCTCTGTAGCGGCCGGCCTCGGTGGTTGTAGGCCCTTGTATGTATTTTATTGTGTAATAAAGGTTTCTTTAAAAAAAAAAATATATATATATATATATATATATATATATATATATTCGTCAAGATTCGGCACTACGTTGTCCAGCAGGCCACGAGGTTGGCCACGCCCACTGGGGCGGGACATATTTTCATCTATAAGTGGCGCCAAGAAATGAAATGGTTGTGCAAGTTTTTCCAGAGCCTTTGAAAAAGTGTTCACGGACACGAAACGCGTCAGGCGCTTACTGGACTGAATTGTGTGCTGTGGTGCATTGCTCTCGCTGAACCTGCAATAAAGAATTGTGGCAGATACTTACCTGTCGTGTGGAAACTTCTTTACAGGCAAACTTGTTGTGGATGTTTGAGGGCCTGCCTGAGCTGTGGAGAAGCCCTGGTATTGTTGGTAACACTCCAGCAGTGACGTCAACAGTCGCCACTGCATATGGGACAAGAAGCCATTTTTTTGCAGAGACAGCGTTTCAGTGATTATCCAATCCACGCATCACCAACCCACAGGGGAAATACCTTTTAAATTGGGGCACAGCCAGGTAGGCTCACTGTAGCAAGATTTGGCACTACGTTGTCCAGCAGGCCACGAGGTTGGCCATGCCCACTGGGGCGTGACATGTTTTCATCTATAAGTGGCGCCAAGAAATGAAATGGTTGTGCAAGTTTTTCCAGAGCCTTTGAAAAAGTGTTCACGGACACGAAACATGTCAGGCACTTACTGGACTGAATTGTGTGCTGTGGGGCATTGCTGTCGCTGAACCTGTAATAAAGAATTGTGGCAGATACTTACCTGTCGTGTGGCAACTCCTTTACAGGCAACCTTGCTGTGGATATACATACATACATATATATGAATACAGTGCGCCCTGCTCTGCAGCACACTGAAGCCACATGGATTTTTCATCATCAAGTTTCCCCACGCATCACCCACCCAGAGATGATGCATTCTGGGAGCTATAGGACTTACCGAACTACATCAGGTGAGCGATCACATGGCGAGGGAGGGGTGTCTCTCCAATTAAGGGAGGACTGCAGTATCATTCAAAAGTGGTGGCGAGAGGTGGATTCGAAATGCATTATGCCAGAACTGCATTCCAATTAAAGATCTTTTCCTGGATTCCCCGTGTGGCCTCTTCCTTCTGCTTGCTGGAGGTTTCGTGTGGATATTATCGCGTCAGCCAGAGACGCGTTAAGGGGCCCCATTCCATCAAGTTGGCTGGAAGCATTACTGGTGTCTGCGCAAGCAGTTGTTCGTCGCCCAAGGTATTGGATTGCTCCAGCCCACCTCCCGAGTTGGCTGGAAGCATTACTGGTGTCTGCGCAAGCAGTTGTTCGTCGCCCAAGGTATTGGATTGCTCCAGCCCACCTCCCGAGTATGGGTCAAGCAAGGGACACTGCCAACTGGCAGCTCGTGACTTCACAAGGAGTACTGATTTATTAAATCAGCTCATGACCCGGCGGACTTGTGCCTGGGGGGGTTGGAACGTATGCGGGGACCCAGGGAGGTCTGAGGACTAATTTTATACTGAATACAGCGCGTCCTGCTCTGCAGCACACCGAAGCCACATGGATGTTTCATCATCAAGTTTCCCCACGCATCACCCGCCCAGAGATGATGCATTCTGAGAGTTGTAGGACTTACCGAACTACACCTCCCCCGCCATGTGATCCCTCACCTGGTCATCAGGTGAACGATCACATGGTGGGGGAGGTGTGTCTCTCCAATCAAGGGAGGACCGCAGTATCATTCAAAAGTGGTGGCGAGAGGTGGATTCAGGGTAGCAGTGTCATCTGAGGAAGACACTACGTCAAAATGCATTATGCCAGAACTGCATTCCAATTAAAGATCTTTTCCTGGATTCCCTGTGTGGCCTCTTCCTTCTGCTTGCTGAAGGTTTCGTGTGGATATATATATATATATATCTGTGGGATATTGCAATAAAGCACAAATAATCCTATGATATGATACGCTGTGGTCTGTACCTGATTCTGCATGAGAAGAGTGCTTCAGGATTGTGGTTTCTTCATTCGTATATATATATATATATATATATATATATATATATATATATATATATATATATATATACAAAACAGAGTTACCCCATTTAGAAGAGCCACTTGCAGGTAGGTAAAATCTTCGTTTATTGTGCAAATTGTCAGCGCAGTGGAGGGAAACAAAGTCCAACTGTATTAGTGAGCCTGACGCGTTTCATGCTTCTCAAGCATTTCTTCAGAGGCTTTAGTGAACATTTCATGGAGCACCATTTAACTACAAACACCAGCAGGCTCTGGGAGAGCCAACGCCCACTGGGGCAGGTGTTCAAGATTTAATCAGCCGGTGCTCCATGAAATGTTCACTAAAGCCTCTGAAGAAATGCTTGAGAAGCATGAAACGCGTCAGGCTCACTAATACAGTTGGACTTTGTTTCCCTCCACTGCGCTGACAATTTGCACAATAAACGAAGATTTTACCTACCTGCAAGTGGCTCTTCTAAATGGGGTAACTCTGTTTTGGATATATATATATATAACTAACTATAATGGTGGAATCTCTCTGGTTTTGTACGATTGAAATGTCCAAGTAAAAACCTGTGGTTTTTTTCAGTGAATAAATAAATATATATATATATATATATATATATATATATATATACATATATATATATATATATATATATATATATATATATATATATATATATATATATATATATATATATATATATATATATTCACAGAAAAAACCATAGGTTTCAGGCACGTTATAGTTAGGAATTAGCATTTAAAAAACCTCAGAAATTCACTGAAAAAACCATAGGTTTCAGGGGTGTTATAGTTAGCTGGACTTTTCACTTGTACAAAACCATTGAAATTCCCCCGTTATAGTTAGTTCAGCTAACTATAACTCGCGCGCCCGCAATGCACTGCTGATGACGTCACATATTACATCACTCATGACATGGTCAGTGACATCACTCATGACATCACTGATGACATCTCAAATGACATCACTGATGACATCACTGATGACATCATCCAGTGAATGTGTGATTTTCTGAAAATTAAATATGTTTTATATATGTATATTTCAAGGTCGATGGAAGAATAAATGGGTATATAAGTGTCTAAATGGATGATTTGTTTTTGAAAAATTGATTGTGTAACTGACTGATTAAGTGTATCATAGTGAATACATGGCTTAGTGAGTAATGTTTAAATATGTAAATATCTGTATCAGTCTCTCACTTTGTGTATAAGTGGCTGCATGGGTTGGTGAGTAGCTACATGGGTGTCTATATAGGTTATTAGTTGTTTTTTTGAGTATCAGTCTGAGTGTCTGCATGGTTCGGTGGGGGGTATTACGTAGTGCATAGGTGCATGAATGAGTGACTCACTGTTTGTATGTGTTGAACACAGCATGTGTGCAGGACTGTATAGGTGGATGAGTGTGTGTATGGGTGTGTTAGTGAGTGAATGACTGTCTCAATAGTGTCTTTATGAGTAACTACATATGTTTTAAACTAGTATATGTGACTATTGGTGTATATATGTGAGTATATGTGAGAGTGAGAGATTGAAAGAGTTCCTGTATGAATAAGTATGTGTTTCTATAAGTGATTGTTTAAAAGACTAAGTATGTGTAAGTTTCCGTAGAAGTAAGTATGGTGGTGTGTGTATAACTGTATATGCAAGTAAATGTATGTTTGATTCTTTATTAGCATGAGTGACTATGTGTGTGAGTAACTCTATGGATGAGTGGCATTGTGTAACAGGATGTATAGGTGTATGAGTACATATGATGAGTGAGTACATGTATGAGTGACTGTATAGGACTGTTGGTGAATGAGTGGATGTGTATGTGGATCTTAGAATTACTGAAGAGGTTGTTGTAACTGGTATTGGTATGTCCATTGTTTTGAAAATTTTAGTCTCTATTTTTGAATGTGTGTATCAAAGGTTATATTAGGGTGAGAGGAGGTCTGCCACTCTATCACAAGGATGATGTCATCAGTGATGTCATCAGTGATGTCATTTGAGATGTCATCAGTGATGTCATGAGTGATGTCACTGACCATGTCATGAGTGATGTAATATGTGACGTCATCAGCAGTGCATTGCGGGCGCGCGAGTTATAGTTAGCTGAACTAACTATAACGGGGGAATTTCAATGGTTTTGTACAAGTGAAAAGTCCAGCTAACTATAACACCCCTGAAACCTATGGTTTTTTCAGTGAATTTCTGAGGTTTTTTAAATGCTAATTCCTAACTATAACGTGCCTGAAACCTATGGTTTTTTCTGTGAATTTCAAAGGTTTTTTAAATGCTAATTTCTAACTATGCCTACAGAGATAGGACATGTGAAGAAAGAAGAAAAAATGCACAGAAAGAAACAAAAGAAGTGCAGAAAGAAGCAACAGAAGTCCTCAAATACGAAGATAAGTGCAGGAAGAAGGATAACGTGCAGAAAGAACAAAAAGAAGAGCAGAAAGAAGCCTTGTTGCAAAATCATCCTGTACCCTCAACTTTTTCAGACGGATACTGGTGGTAACTGAGTCTGACTAACCAGTCCTAGAGCCAGTGCTATGTTAAAAGACACTTAGAATACAGTGAAAACACCTACATACACTAGGGAACATTATGCGTTGGGGTCCCCCTGTGATTAGCATGACCTCCTCTGTAAGCCCCTAGTATATAATAGGGCATGGGGATTAAAACTACCTCTTAAAACAGGCCACAGGGCGTTTTTGCACACGTTAACTCAGGCCCCGTCCCCTCCATTCACCACTGTGTAAACACGCCCTGTGTCCATTTTTAGTTGGGAGATTAAGTTCATTTGAATCCTGAGGGTCCCTAGGGTCCAACTAGCCCACTAGGTACCTCCAGTAAGTGCCACAGAGCTGCGTTGCAGAGAGGTGTAAAAAGTGGCACGGCCTGGACCACCTCTCTGCAATGCAGCTCAGTGGCGCTTACTGGAAGCACTTGGTGGGCTAGTTAGCCCCCAGGGGCCCTCAGTATTGAAGGGAAATTATATCCCCAATTTAAAACGTGCCATAATGCGTGTTTGCACACGTCACCTCAGGCCCCGTCCCCTCCATTCACCACTGTGTAAACGCGCCCTGTGGCTGTTCTAAGTTGAGAGATTAAGTCCCCTTGAATCCTAAGGGTCCCTAGGGTCAAACTAGACCACTAGGTACCTCCAGTAAGCGCCACAGAGCTGCGTTGCAGAGAGGTGTAAAAAGGGGCTTGGCCTCAGAACACCTGGCTGCAGCGCAGCTCCCTGGCGCATACTGGAGATGCCTGTTGGGGGCGCGTTTGCAGAGTGCTGCACGGAGGGGGCATGGCCTCCGGCACGATGCCAGTCTTTTATTTATTTTAGTTTTTTAAGAAGGGGGCTGTTTGGTTCCCCTTGTTATTCTAATTTATTGGCCCTGATGACCCCATCCCCCAGGGCCAGTCTCCTAATTATATTTTTTTGACCCCAATCCCCAGGGCCGGCCACTGTTTTTTATTATTTTAAAAAAATATATATTTATAGACACACCTAGGACATGCTGGACAAACCGTACGTACCTATCACCATGACGATTTGCGTGATATTCATTAAAAGGCGACTATGCATGCAATGAATCCACGTGGAATGTATTTACACCACTAGTGAAGCTCTGACATGTCTGATGCCCTACCGTGCCTAATCCTGGTAGACACCCTTGTCGTTTATTTATACAAACATGGGTAGCTATTGACGGGCACATTTAATACACATGCACACCAAGCCATTCAAAGGGGATTCGACAAAAATTCGACCAAAACTATGCAAGAAACCCCCCTCACGGTTAATAAAACACACATCCACTGCCGGATGTGTAATACTTTTTATTTTACTCTCTGGAAAGGGGACGAACATCACTTGAGAGTCACAGCGTGCTCCTGACAGAGCCCAATGCTGTGTTACACCCACCATTGCCTGCCGAGTGCCACACACCTCTGTGTTGTATTCCACTAGCTAGTGCATATGCTATGACACTCTCTAGCCCATGTGCACTGTAACACCACCCCGTGAATATGTCATGCCACACTTGTCTTCGCACGGGTTATATTGCCCCATCTAACGTGCCTTTCTCGATGCCTATGTTATAACGCACAGTGCTATGCCATACATATTACAATCTGGGATCCATATCTTTGTCACAGTGCATATGCAACGTTACACTCCCCAGCACATATTTTATATTACAACTTTAGAGACTAGTTAGGTTACACAACACTGCCCTGTGCATATTACACTCCAAGGCGCATATCGCATAGCACGAGCTAGTGCCTGTGCTATCTCGCGCTCTCCAATGAATTTGTCATTGCGCACAATGTATTGCATATTATATTTCACGCCCAGTTCATCTTATATCACACTTTTTGGTGCATAGTTTATACCATACACTATATCTAGTTTTCATTTTCAATCGTGCTCTCAGGACTATGTTCTATATAACACTGTGTTCACCTACCCTTTTCACGGGCATTACATTTTGCGATAGGGGGTGGAGGGTCAGGGGGTGTTTCTGCCAAGTGAGCCCGGAGTCACAGTCACAAACGTCCTCTTCTTCCTGAATAAAAGTGAGATTATGCTGCATACTTGTTCATATTTTAAGTAGTTCGCACAGACACAATGTTTTAAAAACAATAAAGTTCCTAATACCCGCCTTCTCTGAACAGTTAGCTTGCTGCCCCATCCCCTTCCTCCCTATCCTCTGTTGTGTGAATCCATTGACTAGCCTCCTCCCTCCTGCCATGCATGGTCTGATGTGCTGCCACTGCCCTCAATTTAGTATGATGTACCAGTCCACTCCTCCTGCCCTCCATTGCCCAATTCTATGCCCCATCATTGACCTCCTGCTTAAACTCTGTGCTTAGCTTGCTGCCCCTATTCTCCTTCCCCCTGCCCTCCGATGTCTTTGTGCATGCCCCTGCTCCATCCTTTTTGCCCACCATGTCCCATGGACCTGCCACTCCTATCTACTCTGAGTGTTCTGTTGAGCTGCCACTCCCCTCCCACCTGCCTAGCATTGTCAGATGACTGTAACCTGTCCCTGCCACCTCCACCCTGCCTGTCCACATGCCATGCCCCTATCCTCTTCCTCCTGTCCTACATGGTCCATTGTACTGCCACACCCTTCTGCCCTCCCTGGTCTGTTGTGCTGCAACTGCTCCTCCTGCCTGCCCCGTGTGGTCTGTTGTGAGGTCCCTTCCCCTGAACTTTCTTGTCTGTGCACAGGTCCTGACCCTCCCTTCTATCCTCCATCGTCCTTTGTGCATGCCCCTCCACCTTCCTTCTTGCCCATCATAGCCATTGTGCTGCCACTAACCCTCCCACTTGCCATGCATGGTCTTCTGTGCTGCCATGGCCCCGCCCACCTTCCCTGTGTGGTCAGTTAGCTGCCCCTGACCCCCTCCCACCTTCCCTCCATGGTCTGTGTGTATGCCATCACAGTCTCACTGTTGCTCTTCATGGTGTGTCTTGCTTCTAGTGCCCATCCTGCCTGACCTCCATGGCTATCTTGCTGCTCCTGCCCTGCCCCCTTGCCCCCAGCCCTACTCCCTCCCTCCTGGCTTGTCTGTTCCATTGTAATGCCCCTGATCCGTCCCTCCTGCCCTTTATGGTCTGTTATGCTGCAGCTTTCTCTCCTGTCTGTCCATTATGGTCAGCTAGCTACCATTGCCTCTTGCCCCTCTGTTCTCTATTGTCCATGTGCATGGTCCTGTCCCCTCCCTCTTGCTTTCTATGGATTGTTGTGCTGCACTCCCGTCCTGCATGCCCTGTGTGGTGTATTGTGCTGCTGCAAACCCTGATGCCTGCCCTGCAGGGTCAGTTTGGTGCACCTCTCCATGTCCCTCCTGTCCTCTGTTATCCAAGTCCATGTCCCTATCCCATTTCCTTCCATGATCCAATGTACCATACTTGCGAACATTTTGAACTTGGTAAGAGGGAGATTTTGAAAAAAAACTGGGGTATTGATTTTCCCCTTTGAGTTACATTGAAAAAGAGGATATTGTAGACAGGAGACAGATCAAATAAAGCCCATTTGAGCTTAAAAACATTGGACGTTTCCTGGCTGAATCGGGTCTGTTGGCATGTATGGTTGTACTACCATTGCCTCTTCCTTCTGCCCACAATGGTCTATTACATTGCCACAGCCTTGAAGGAGGGTAGATTTTGTATCACAGGGGGCCCCTGGCCCGTTCTGTCCACACCTGAAGTATGAGACCCTTGTCCTTGCCCTGCCAGCTGCATTTGTAGGCCGTATTAAATTGACCAGCGGGTCCTGTGTTGCTATATAATTATCCTAGGACATCCTTACCACTCAGCCAGCATAAAACCCCTGTGTAGGCCCTTCTGTTCAATATGTAGGCCTCTTTGTTAAATTGACCATAGCTCTGCAATTTTAGTGTATAGCAGTCTGAAGGCAGGTCTGCGAGGCCTTCTGATCCAAACTAGTAGCCCCCACCCTACCCGAGTGCTCCGTGCTCGGTATCAAAGTTCAACATCCCCCTGAAGCTGTCGACATACAGTAGGCTGCATCCTGGACTGGTACTTGCTTCCTGGGCAGGTTTCCCGCTTTTAAGGAAGTGGCAACCGCAGAGCGTCAAGTTAGGAGAACTGAGGAGATTTTATACATGAATATATTGAATTCCCGTACAATACCCATTATTTTCTGCTTGCTCTATGGAACTTACGATAAGCGATTGGCCTGAGAGACTGACCTTTTCACCCAGTCCATTGTCAGCATTAAGTGGGTAAATGGCGAAATGTCTGGTAAAATCTGCAGACGAAGCTTTTGGGTAGCATACGTAGGTAGATGTAGCGTGCAAAGGAGCCCACAAAATGATATAAAAAGGGAGCACCCACAGATATCGACGGACTACCTCGCCGTCTGTATGTAGGTTAACAGGCAGTGCAGGTTTTCCCCAAGAGCTGGGAGCTCTTGTCTTCCTTTGCTTAAAATGTCTTGCTCTGCTTTGCTTGAAGTATCTTATTCTATTTTACCTATATGAAATGTCATGTTATGTTTAACCATTGTTCTCTTTACTTTTGCATTTAAAAGATTTTGGATTGTAATTGCAGGAATGCTTGCTCTAAGAGTAAACGTGAGTGTTCCTAGGTAACATTTTCCTTGGTGTAACTTGTTTCTCATGATGCATTTATAGATGTGTTTTCTCTCTCTCTCTGTCAGTACATTAATTGAGATACAGAGAATATTATGACAGCTGTATGATTATCTGGATTCTGTATTTTGTACTTTATGTCTCTATTCTGCGGTTTCTTTGAAGTTGCATCTTCTCATTAAACTGCCATTGTATTCTGCCTCCAATTCCATGTCTCATATGTCTGTTTTCTTCATTTTTGGAGCAAGCGTTCCTAGGCACCCCGGCTCAAATTAAGGTGCCCCTTTTGTCCCTGACTCACTCTCCTGCTCAGTTCTGTGGTGGCTCCCGGGGATCTGGGGACCGCCCCTAGCTTCCTTGACCCGTAATAGATCTTCCCTCCAACAGCCTCTCTTGCAAGTCCTGTATTGTTGGTTTGTTGCCCCTGCCCCCCTTTCCACTGCCCTCCATAGTCTGTTGTGCTTCCACGGCCCTTCCTGCCTGCTCAGTGTGGTTAAATTGTTGCCTTTGCACCCTCCTACCGGCCTTCAATTTTCAGAGTCCGTGCCCCTGGCCTCTGCCTCTCAACAGTATCCTAATGAACAACTAGATTGCTAACATTCTATATTTATTACAAAAGTGTGGAACGCCTGACATCATCTTGATGTAATCAAAACTGTAATACCTAGAGCATTTCCTTTAGAAATTACATATATGAGAGGGTCTTATTGGCATCAAAATTATGGTTAGTGCTCTAAAAGACTAAAATAAGGACATATTTTCTGAGTTTTCAAATAGCGACAAAGCACTTTTAAATTATTTGTTATCTTTATGTTTTTTTATCCAGTTGACCACTTGATTAAATGTTGCACTTAGGGGAGAGGATGTGGTGTTACTTCCAGAACTGCAGACTTTGCAACTGGGGAACCAGGTTGAAGTTTCTGCTTCAGCTCGACATTGTGTGATTCTGGTCAAATCACTTAGTCTCCCCATGTCTACAACCAAAATGAATTTGTTCTTGTGTGATGTAACCAATGCTCATGTAAAGCACTCCAATACCTGACAAGTCTGCACTATATAACACTGCAAAAACACAAAATAATAAGTGTTTTGCACACTTCTGTCATTGGGCTATATTTGGGCTACATCTGGGTGATTTTGGGCTACATTTGGGCTCTTTTGTCTCCGGTGGCCATCTTGGGAGATTTATTTGTTATGAAGTTTCCTAATTTCCTCGTGTACTGCAGTCTCCTCAGTAGGAAATGCTTTCAGTTTTTTACTTTGATTCCATCATGAAGGTATTCAGATGTGTCACACATTTGCCATTAATTCTGAATGTTAGCACTCTAGTTGCTCATTAGATCACTGTAGTAAAACTACTGCACCATGGAAGTCTGCTCCTGGTATTAAAAGTGCATGTTTCAGTCTGCATGTCAGAATTTTTTAATGAAATAGAAGAGGATTTGAGAAGTCACTCAAAATGTGCCCTCATTTTCTTTCTTCAGCATTAATCATAATTTCTATGGCAAAATGAACCTCCTCATTGTGTTCCTTTTTAAATTAAATGTTTTAAGTGTTACCAGTTTATTCCAATCAAGATGGCTTCAGGTGTGCCATACTTTTGTCATAATGAAGACAGTAAGCGCTCTAGTTGTTTTTAAGAACATTCTGGGACATTCTGTCATTGGGCTATACTTGGGCTACATCTGGGTGATATTTGGGCTACATTTGGGCTCTTTTGTCTCTGGTGGCCATCTTGGGAGACTTATTTGTTATGAAGTTTCCTAATTTCCTCATTTACTGCAGTCTCCTCAGTAGGAAATACTTTCAGTTTTTTACTTTGATTCCATCAAGAAGGCATTCAGATGTGTCACACATTTGCCATTAATTCAGAATGTTAGCACTCTTTTTGCTCATTAGATCACTGTAGTAAAGCTACTGCTCACCAGGGAAAACTGCTGCTGGTATTGAAAGTGCATGTTTCAGTCTGCATGTCAGAATTTTTTAATGAAATAGAAGAGGATTTGAGAAGTCACTCAAAATGTGCCCTAATTTTTCATTCTGCAGCACTAATCATACTTTTTATGGAAAAATGAACCCCCTCATTTTGTTCCTTTTTAAATTAAATGTTTTAAGAGTTACCACTTTAATCCAAGCAAGATGGCTTCAGGTGTGCCATACGTTTATCATAAGTAGGACTGTTAGCGCTCTAGTAGTTCTTTGGAACACTCTGGGAAGCTGCAGTAGAACACAAAGGAATCAACTGACAGTCTCTGCCCTTGTTGGATGTACATGTTTTACTGAGAATGTCAGACTTCATTCTCACATGACTGAGAAAGATAATGTGAATTTACAGAAAATAAGCTCTCAGTTTAGCCTATAGATCACCTTCCAAACCTCTGTGGTTAAAGCATGAGAAAATATTTTTCTCTCAATCATGATATCCCAGCAGAAGGCTTTTTCACATGGTGAAATCACCTTAGAACATACCACAATTCCTAAAATGAGTATGGTACCATCAACAAATGATTTATAATGTAACTAAAGTCTTAAAACCTTCTATTAACTGCAATGCTTTTTAATGAGGTGCTATCATGTATATTGGTCCCAAGATGGCTGCCAACACTTCTTGGATGAAGTGCTGACAGCCAATCAGATCTCAGGATGAGATGTGTGGTTAGGCTCCGCCCACATATATATATGCTTTTAAATGCTATTTTCTCAGGAAATACTGAACAGATTTACACCAGACCTGCAAAAGGCACTTCCTTGACCTTATGGCTACCTCTCTGCCAAATTTCAAGTAGTTCTGTTCAGCCGTTCGGGCTGTAGCTGTGTCTAAAGGTCCTATGGAAAAATGCATGGGGAAAACGCGTTTTGGGACCCCCCTTTTTTCTCGGCCCCTGCTTGACGAATCCCCCCGAGACTTTCAGGGTAGGAGCGGAGCGTAGCGCCCCACCTATTTTGAAACTTTCGCGAGGATTCGTCGACCGGCGCCAAAGTTATTCCAAATAGAATGTTGCGGATTTCCTATGGAAACAGGGTCCTGATGGCAATGGTGCAGAGATGAGAAATGGAAAGTAAGTAGAGGGGAGAGTGAAGATAGAAAATATGAAACCAAGAAAAAAAGGAAGGATAAGAAAAAAGAATTGTAAGGAAAGAGATGGATGACATAAGAGTACAGTAGTGAGTAGATGGGAAGAGAATAAATATGACAGAAGGGATGATTAGAGAGGAGTAGGAGAGTGATATGCTTCATAAAGTATAGAATATGATGACAATGGTGTTAGATGTGGTTGAATGAGGATGTAGCAGGAGAACTATGAGCAATGTGGTTGATGAGAATAGGATGACTGATAGACCTTAACTGAGAATGAGACGAGAAGTAAGTAGAAGGAGAGGAGTAGGGAAGGGTTAAGATGGAGTATGAGGCTGATAAAGGATTATAAGGATGAGAAAGGAAGGTAGGGAACCGAGAAGGAGTGTTAAGAGGACGATGGAAGCACAGAAGAGAGTGAAGGATGGGGAGACTGATGAAGACAGAGAAGGTGATGGAACTGTAGAAACTAGAGGGTGGAAGGAAGAAGAGGAGGGGACATGCGAGTCACAATTTAGGAAAGACTGTTCAGTCTTGAGACACTCATATGAGCTAAACATTTCCCCTATGTTACCCTTAAAATACATTCTACTCAAAGGACTGACAGACTAATATCAGATGAAAAACTAGCCACCAAATTACAATTCCAGTCGTCCTCCTCAGAACTTGTGTGGGTTGCACAGTGGTCGGCTAAGGGAAGAAACAGGCTCACATTTGATGGTTGGCAAGTTGCCAACTTTGATTGCTCTTTCACTTATTTGAAGTAAAGTGACAGCAGTAGGCACTATCAACAGCTTCAAAAAGTTACAAAGGTCTTTACAATCGTTTTAAAATATGCAGGTTCTCAAGTCTTCGTAGGTCTTCTGCATGCACACTCTGAATAATCCAGGCCTTGGTGCTGCCACTGTTTAAAATGTTGAGAGCTGCCAGTGTAGAACAGGTACAAGGCAGCAGGACTGCCAGGTCCCTTTATGCACACCTACACAAGCACAACTGCTTGTACTGAAGCAGTTCAAGCATCCTTTATATACACAAAGATATTACTCCATAGGCAGCAGCAGTGAAGGTAAGAGGGTGAGATGGAGATAGTTAAGGATGAGATGGAGAAACAGGAGATTGTGTTTCAAAGAGGAGATGTTGAAGCAGAGGGAGGGGAGGGAGATATGTAGGAGTGTGTGAGGGTGAGAGAGGAGGGAGAGGCAAAGAGAGGAAGCATAGTGAGTAAGAGAGAGTGAGGGTGGCTAGGTGAAGATAAGAAGGAGATGGGTGTGGGAGAGAGTGAGAGAATGGCATGGCAGAGAAAGAAATGTGAAGTGAGAGAGAATGAATTGGAGACAGAAGAATAAGGTGGAAGTGGAAGCCCAGTGGGATGATAATAGTGAGGAAAAGAGGGAGAAGAGATTGAGGCAGAAAGGGAGGAGGTTACACTGATGAGACTTTGGACTCCAACTTACATCATATGGCCACTGCCTGAAAGTCTAATTAAAGCTGTACAGGCGTGGTTTGCCTATGTATCACATGTAGCATATAAAGTTGCCTGAAAACACTGAGGTCCAAACATTTAGTAGATTGGTACTCAGAATTCACACAGCACAAGTCATCGTATAGCCATATGAACATCCCCAATCCTGCTTGTTACTGGTGATAGGGCCATTCATAGATTGCACACCTACAAGCCAATGCACCTTTGAAGGTATTGGGTGTCCCTGAATATCCATGACCTGCAGATATGGGATTGTTAGAGTCCCAATGGGCTGGCACATCACAGCACTCTTTTGTATTCCAGACTCAGATTGCCTTGTAAGGATCAGTGTAGACACTCACATGTTATCTCTAAAGTTCTGTCACATCACACCGTGGCGGCCGGCAGAGAACACTGCAGAGACGCGTAGTCATCGCCTCTGCCGATTCCACGGGGAAGAACCACACTTCCCAAGAGGCGCTGGGGCAGTGACGTCACCACGTTCCCGGCATCCGGATATGAGGGCTTCCAGAGCACCAGTCGGGTACCATTGATTCCAGGAGACGAGCCTACATTCCGTGGATCCCGAGGAGAACTGGTAGGGGTGCACATTGCACCACAAAACTCCTTATACCTTGAACTCCCCTTATTGAAATAACAGCAGTTCCGTTCTGAGTGGAAGCTGAGCTTTGTCATCGGTAGCCCCGTTGGACGAGCCGAGAACCCGGCTCTTGCGGGGCTAGTCGAGTGACTTGGTGCTTGCTTTCTTCTGAAAGCGCTCTTAAACAGCTGAAAGTACTTTGGGGGAACAAGATACTGCAAAAGCCTTGACATAAAAAACGGTTGCATGCGTTGTTACACGGCTACCGGAACCATGCCTAACATTTACGTTTACTCATTGATTTTAATCTCCCTGAGCTGTTTCAACCCCGCAGTAGACGAGGCGGTGTATCGGCTATGCTGCTGAGTTAAAAACACTTTCTCTTCAACCCCTGGTTTTATAATACGTTGAGCGCTCAAGAGGTATTGGGTGCTATGCAGTATGTTCCAAAACATTGTACAAGTGGATTAATGTGCTTAGAGAAGGGTCAAAGAGGGATTGGAGCCTCCACCATATGTTTTGTGCAAATGCGATTCATTGGAGCTTGATGCAACTATAATGTAAGCGTACTGTGTCATTACCTTGGATTGTTTGTTTATCTCTTTATAACTGAGGAGGTATACTTAGATGATATCTGATTCCATTTGTTCCACCCTTAGATCAATAGTAACTGCACTTCGTATCGAACAACCTGTTCATGAAAAGTCGAACCGTATTTTACTTTACAGGTAATAGCGTCAGGCGTAGCATTATAGAAGAAGTATCCTTGTGTATCCTGGGGTTTGAGTTATTGTACTTATTGAGGATTATTCTTGTTACAGATCTCCCTCCCTGCTGTTCCCATCCTTTCCTTCCCTCACTTGATCTTCCCATCAAGTCTGTTGTCTCAGACCTTGGGGCTATCAGGAGGTGGAGCCCTTTGAGCATTGTGCGACTCCGAGGATTCAAGGCCTAGACAAGTTCTACATCTCACTCCCTTATGCATGTCACCAGTCAGTGAATGAGTGTTGTGAAACACTATTGAAGATGAACCAGATGCACAGTGGTCAACATGTAGGCACTAATGCAGATGGCATCAGTGATGTGTGCACACTCATTTCACTGTATTACCAGTACTGACCAATCGGAACTGTTGTACAGTCAC
The DNA here is from genome assembly GCF_964204655.1 of Triturus cristatus. Taxonomy (NCBI): domain Eukaryota; kingdom Metazoa; phylum Chordata; class Amphibia; order Caudata; family Salamandridae; genus Triturus; species Triturus cristatus. Next base: position 341,996,688 of record NC_140593.1, read on the forward strand.
TGCATATACTGTGCAATCCTTGTTGTGTCACAAGTAATAGTGCCACCATCACATAAGAGACACTAGTTAGGGAACATCACTCCTCATACTAGGAAGACAAGTTGCCTGTGTGGTATAATTGTCACCCAGAACAACTTACAACATGAGATGATTACTCACCTCACTCAGCCAATTGTCTGCTTCAAAATTAGAAATTGGATGCGGACAGGACTCAGCTGTGTTCCTGGTCAGAAAGACAATAAGCACAGCAACAGGCATCTATTAGCAGACCTACAAGTACGACTCATCCTTTGTGTGGCACATGGGCCACCACCAATCTTGATTTGGAAATGCCTGCCTGTAACACACAAAGGTGACAAAGTAACATGTATGACTCTGACCTGTACTCACTCCCATGTAGCTGCTGTTGGGCCCTCAACTGCTGTCAGGACTGTCAGGCCACATTCAAATAAAAGACTCCCTGTAAGAATGAATGTCCTAAAATCTAGTAATCAAAAGAAAGAGCGCTACACGCTGAGCCAGTCTAAGAATAGATCTGCATCTAAAATGGCCGCTAGATTAGGAACTAGTGAGCAGCAGGTTAACGCTCTAGTTTCCCACAGCAATCACCAAGATCCAGGTGTCAGGCCGTTGGAGTGGCGCACTTCACCAAGATACTGAGGAGAGGAGTTCACAGTGAAAGCGTCGCGTAGTTAGTGAGGGAACAAACTACGTCGCGTCATTCAAATAACAAGTTTGTAGGTCCGGAGCAGAGGAGAGTTAGCGAAGAAGCTAGCGCGAAGGTTCAGGAAGAGATATGCGCATGAGGAGCGATAAAATATCTGAAGAATTTCCGCTTTTGGTTTTGTGAGGAAGCAAGTGCTTCATATTGGGGAGCGTTTATTTACTGAGCAGGCGCATTTTGGAGTGGAAATTATTTTGAAGTAAAACATAATTACGTCGCATAAAACAAGCTTCAATAAGAGAGAAGTTACCCCAAGAGAGGTTAACAGAGAGAGCCAAGATACTAATAGCAAACTAATGAGTGAAGATATCCTACTTACCATTGGAAATTAATTTGAGGCAACTACCACAGCTTATCGGGTGAGAATTCTGTAAATAAAAAGAAAAGAACAGAAAGATTAGAAACAGGGTGGAATAGAAGATTTACACATTATCAACTTCTAATTCACAGCATACTGAAGACATTTAACACAACAAACAATATTTTAAGAAGAGAAGCATTGGTCACTTTAGATAGGGGTGGGTACACGGTTAAGATTAGAAAAGTTCTCAGAGAGATAGAACAGAAGAGAGTGAGAAACAGAAAACATAACTAAATGTGAAAACTTCTTTTACAGTACTACTACCTGTTCATCCTATGAGAAGATAGAAGAAGGTAGAAGAGTATCAATACAGAAGAAAGAAGAAGACGCGAAGTGACTGTCTCTTCTCTGTCCCATCCCCTTTCTCCCCTTAGTTTTCTGGGGCTTACTCGCGTAGAAAAAGCGGTTCGCCCGGAAGGCTGGGGGAGGTATTGGGAACTTGCAACATTCTGCTCCTGAGCGTTTGAGGAAGAGCACTGGATCTGACAACTGCCCATCAAGCTACAGGTAGGCCACCGCCAGTAGGTATGACATTAGAGGGGTCAGGGTCAGATTCACACCCCTTACATGGGAGGACTTCCTCAGCTGGACCTCCATGATCTTCTGGGTCCAGTGCCACAGGTCCTCTATTTTTGCATGACTGTACACACACCTTCACTGTCAGGCCCATTAACATGATGCAGATGGTCCATAGAGCCCAGTACCATAGTATACACAACATCCTGACATTGAGATTACATTGAAAGGCCTGGCATGTGTGTCCCTGATAGCTTTCTCTCTGGGGGATATATGGACTACTTATTGGGATACCTAACTATGTCACAATAAGTTTGTGTGGTATGTACTGCCATCACATGATGCACCTTTTGACATATGTGGCACTGTTACAGAGATGAACCTCACAAAAAGTATGTCTCTAGAAACTAAGCGTAAAGGGATACTGTCCACAACCTTGTTGCAGTTTGGGCGTCGGACAGAGTGTTCCAACTATTATGCAGGGAAGAACCTCTTTCAGGACAAGAACCCTCACTCACCCGGAGGTGACATGCTTCATCATTGGGTTCCCTTCTCACACCAAAGCCGCAAGGTCATTGGTGTGGGCTACAATTCTCCAGAGTTGCAATAGAGCTGATGTGTTTTTAAGGAAACTCATGTGAAGAGGTAACGAGGGGGGTGGTGTGGGGCAGAGTGCAATTAAGGATAGGTTGCAAAATAAAACTGACTACATAAGACCGAATTACCTTTATTCTGTGGTCTCCAGGGACAGGCCTAAAAGAAGAGAGGACTAGGGGTTGTCAGCAAATACACCCCTACAATAGGTCAACATGTTTCTGCTCTTAGGTGACCCCGCTCGGGGTTCAGGGGCATTCTTCAGGACCAAGTAAATAGTCTCTCTGCACAGAAAGGAACAAAGTATGGGAAAATATATTGATATACTGGCCGGTGTTTGTTGTGGGCCCACTGCCTATCTGAAATAAACAAACAAAAAAACATTAAACATATCTAAGTGGTTCTGTCCTGCTATGTATATAGACAGAACTTCATGTCAAACAAAATTTGTCAATGAAAATGAGGCTTGCAAAATTGTCGCTGTCTTCATAAATCTATTGTCATCGTAACTATTTTTGAAGTAAAGACTTCAGCCATATAGCTGAGGGTGAGAGAACCGAAAGGTGAAAACAGTGCCACTCATCACAATTGGGTACTGCTAATCGTTATCTACAAACCCATGCAAGCAGAAGGCAATTCTAAGATTTACAGTTGTAATATAGTGGCAAACATAGCAGTCTTTCAGTTATTGAACTCCGGATTGGGTAAGCAAGCTGAGTGGGTATTGAAATTGCTAAAAACAATATATTGAATGATACAAAATAGAACAATATAAAAAATTCTCATGTGTGGAAAACTTCATTGTTGTTTCTTGTTTCAGGAGCCAGCCTTGCAGCCAGCTTGATAAAGACTAACTGGGCAGGCAGCTCCCATGTCTGTATTTAATATGGATCAGGGATTTAATATTGATATGGATCCCTGTGGGTCTTTCTCAGTTTGCCCCTACACAAACCCTACTACTCAGATTTGGGTCTCACGACCCCATAGGAGCTTCAGACCCTAACCAGTTGCAACATGGAATGGGTCATATACCTATTAAGATATCTCTGCAACTTGGTCTATGTGGGGATGACCACCCGCAAGATCAGACTAAGAATAGTGGAACATCACAGCTCAATAAGATGCAGCACTAAGCTGGCGAGACACGACCTAGACGCAGGCCACAGAGAAGATGAAATCAAATGGGTAATCATTGATAAACCTCACTACCTTCTGACGATGGACACCAATGAGTCACTCCTGTTCCGCAGGGAACAGCGGTGGATCTTCAGGCTCCTCTGTGACTAATAGGTGTTGAACGACGAGATCCCCTGGACTAGTTTGGGATAGTAGAGACATACCTTACACCTATACCCCACAATGACATGTGAATAGTGACTTGGATGATGACTTCACTGGGCAGACCACATGATCCGAGGGACACTCGGTCATCAAAAAGCTGATCAGCCCCTGTCCCAGCCCAACAATACGGCCTCTCTCTTGTCTGGACCATACACATTCCCAACCAGGAACTACAAGTCCATGCCTCTCCGTCCACTTGAGACTGTCTCTTCTCACTGTCTAACCAAGATTCCATGCCTTCCTGTCAAGTTGAGACAGTCTCTTCTCATTCTTTAAATAGGAGACTGCAACGGATGTTCCTGAAAATTGAACGAATGCCGGCACATCACCAGCCCTTATTTACATAGTCCTCGGATCATGGGGCTACATTTCCCATGAGTGAGCGCTTTTGACACTCCAACTGGAGCCACACCAGGAGCATGTCACCTTCTTTTTATATCCGGTCACAGTGAATGATTCACACTCTTGTCGAGACACCCTAACCTCTCCAGACACTGACTCCAAAGAGGTAAGCCCATATGTTTACTTTCACTAAGCAACCGGCCTCGCAGCTTGCATGAACCGCTGTCTTTTTGAGACGGGTGTTCTTTTTCTTTTATACAATGACTCTTGTGCACACAATCTGACCTTATCTATTACAGGCTCTTCTAATAATATCTACGTATTCTCCCTTGAGAGTCTTTTTCTGCCCTTCCTCCACAAGACTACCTGATTCCTTCCCTGATCCATATTACATACAGACATGGGAGCTACCTGCCCAATTAGTCTTAATCAAGCTGGCTGCAAGGCTGGCTTCCTGAAACAAGAAACAACAACAAAGTTGTCTGCACATGAGAATTCAATATATTGTTCAATATTGTATAATTCAATATATTGTTTTTAGCAATTTCAATACACACTCAACCTGCCTACCCAGTCTGAAGTTCAATAATTGAAAGACCGCAGTGTTTGTTACTATATTATAATAACTGTAAATTTTAGAACAGCCTTCTGCTTGCATGGGTCTATAGATAACGATTGGTGGTACACAATTGTGATGAGTGGCGCTGTGTTCTCCTTTTGGTTCCCTCACTCTCAGCTGAGCGATCAGTGGTGTCACCTATATTGCTGGAGAGTGGGATCTTTACTTCCACAAATAGGTAAGATTACGTCATAGATTTATGAAGCAAGCGCCAACTTTGCAAGCCTCATTGTCATTGATACATTTTTTAAACATGAAGTTCTTGCTGTATGCACAGCAGGACAGAACCATTTAGATATGCTTAATTTATTTTGTTTTTTTATTTAAGATAGACTGTGGACCCACAGCAAACACGGGCCATCGCCATATCTGACAGGCTACTGAATATTGGTGGCCAGTATAGCTATATATTTTCTCATACTCTGTTCCTTTCTCTGCAGAGTGACTATTTACTTGCTCCTGAAGAATGCCCCTGAACCCCGATCGGGGTCACCTAAGACCAGAAACATGGTGACCTACTATAGGGGTATATTTGTTGATAACCCCATGTCCTCTCTTCTTATAATCCTGTCCCAGGAGACCTCAGAATAAAGGTCATCCGATCTTCTGTAGACAGTTTTATTTTGCAACCTATCCTTAATTGCACTCTGCTCCTCACCATCCCCCTCTTTACCTCTTCTGTCATAAGCCACCTTTAATGGGGCGGCAATGCTAGTTCCCGAATCCTGCTGAGACTTGCCCTCGGTTTACAGGAGGAGACACTGTTCCGGTGGCAAATCCCTGGGGAAAGGGGATTGGGGTGGAAAGAGCGTGTAGAGTCAAAGATGCTGTGGCTCATCTACTCAACAGCAACACTGCAGCAGGCCTTCATACTAGTATGATGAATGTTACCTCCAGGTATGGTGCCTATAAACAAACAAGCAATAAGGCTTTAGTCTAGTATTGACTCTATCTCCTAAGGTATCACCTCACAAAAGCTTTTCAAATCTCAACCAACCTTTCGTTGTGTTGTTATTTTGTTTTCATTTAGATTGTCCATAGAGGCCCCTTCATCAAAGTTTTCAAAACTGTAATGAATATGATTTCAGCATCAAACCCACAAGCAAATTTGGACGAGGTTAGTTTCACCCAAGTCCTCTATGGCAGAGGCCTGCCAACAGTATGTACAAGTTGAACAAAAACACTGGTTACCTTTGTTTGCAGCATCATGTTGCGATGGAGCTCAGCATGTACTGAAATCAAGTCTGTTAATGTGTCTCTCCTTTTCCTCTTGTTCTTTTTTACATCCAAATGCGAGACTAATGCGGGACGTTCTTTGCGGTGAGGTTGAAGCGTGAGGATCAAGGGAGATTGCAAGGTAGAGTCCTGGAAGACGGTAAACAGGTAAGTGGCAGGCGAAGAGGCTAAGCAGAGGGGTGGAGTGTGGACGGTCTTTAACCCCTTGCGTGCTCATGACGGAATCACTCCGTCATGAGCCACGGGCGCCGTGTGCTCATGACGGAGTGGTTCCGTCATGCTGCGGCCGTTGCGCCCGCTCCGCCCACGCGGTGCTGATTCGTGACGGTGCGGAGTCGTGACGGAACCACTCCGTCATGAGCACAGCGCGCCCTTGGCTCATGACGGAGTGGTTCCGTCACGAGCATGGCGGCGCCGCGCTGACCCCGAACCCCCCCCCCAGCGCCGCGGCGGAATTCGTGCCGTGGCGAAGGGGTTAAATAAGACTGCTTTAGAACGTTCACAAAGGTAGTTTTCTAATTGCTTATAGTAAGGAACAGATACAGATGAATAATTTGACAAGGCTGTCTTCTAGAAGGTGTTTTAGATTGTTCACAAAGGTCGTGTCCTAATTGATGATAGCAAGGAACAGATGCAAATGATTAATTTTATGAGGGCGTCTTCTAGAAGGTGTTTTAGAATGTACACAAAGGTCACATTCTAATTGCTTATAGCAAGGAACAGGTGCAGGGGATTAATTTGATGAGGGTTGTCTTCCAGAAGGTTCACGTTGAGGTCATCTATGCTGGTTGCTTGATGCTTATTCTGGTGGATTTTCTGGATGTTTCCATGGTGCCTAAACACTGACCTTGCATATGAATAGTAACATATTTGTAAAAGCTATTAAGCCTTTTCAAACAAACTGGGCAACACCAGCTGCAGCTAGCTATTACCAACAGCATTTAATATGGTTACATGTCAGGGTAAAAGATGTTTGTCATTCATAGGTGTTGGGAGGAATTATATGAGTCATGCCGGTATGTTGTGATAGTCAAGAGAGGTGAGCTGTGGTAGGAATCCTGACATCTTCACATGAGTATCCTTAAAAACACATCCCCACTAACTCTGGAGTGTTGTAGCTCACACCAATGACCTTGTGGCCTTAGTGTGAGGAAGGATCCCAATGATGAAGCATGTCACCTCCGGGTGAGTGAGGGTTCTTGTCCTGAAAGAGGTTTTCCCTGCATAATAGTTAAAACACTCTGTCCGACACCCAGACTGCAACAAAGCTGTGAACTGTCACCCTTTACTCTTTTCATGCATAGATAGGGAGGAGTAAATTCAATGATTCAGGGTCTCTCCCACCAGATACCTTGTGTGTTCATGGTACTTTTACAGAGATGATATGAAGCATACCATTGTATGCGTTGTGTGAGTGGATGTAATCTGACAAAGCAGAGAAATGGCATTTAAAAATCTTTTCAGAAGTTACCAACTAGCTATACTGTTCAAGTGTCAGCTGTGCAATAGGCCTGTACGATTGAAGCATGACTCAGGGAAAAAGCACAACAGATCTGTGTAAGTAAGGGGGGTGTCATAAGTGAACTCCACACATTGACAATGTGGGCCAATAGTAAGACGTTTCAGGTCAGGAGGTTATCTCTGTCACCATTACAAATATGGTCCATGTAACATCTCTTAGGGCTTCTAGTGGTTGAGAAACCCCATTTTGGGGACATCAATGGATCTGCAGGTCTACAGGGACATTTCTTTGTGCATCAGTTATCTTGCCACAGTGACTCGGACCCAGACTGGCCCATTGGCCAGACTGCCCACAACCCATTGTCAGGCCTTGCTCTCTGCAAGCCAAGCATATTGATCCCACATGAACACCACTTTTCCACAAATGCAATACATAAATAGGCTTCTTCTGCCCATCTAATGTGTGACAGTAAGGTTGTGTGGCACTCTGAAGGGGTCAGTGAGGTAAGGCTACCTCCCAGACAACAGTTTTGCGATGCCTGATGTGGACTGAGTGATCTATGGGACTGTACACATGGCTAACATCATCCTTAAATGCTCCTACCAGTATACAGAAACTTAACATGGTGTAAAGTCTATAAATACCTTTGCACATACACCATGATGTGATGTGGGAAATCATGGTATGTACCTTGAAATGTAGACATGCATCCATCTATGCATGTAACATAGGTACAATATAGGGATTATCACACATTACTATGCTGAGGTTCTCTCCACAAAGTACAGTGCCTCATAATGTATTACATGGTTGGCCAATGTAGGGGCTTCAACATTTTCACAAATAACACAAAATGGTTACACTGTGGAACTCAGAGCCACATTCTAGTCAAGGAGAACAGAAAGGAAGAAATTGAACAGAGTAAAAACTGTTTTTGAGATGGTTACCCGTTCCTCTGGTGAGCCATAGAGCTGGCCATATAGGGGAAGTACCTCAGCAACCAGGGTATCGAGCTCCTCTGGAGAGAAGGGACTGTCCATCTCACCTGCTTGACCTGGCATGATTGCTCCCAGAGGTTGCAAACAGCAGCTAAAGTGAAGGAGCTGTTGCTAACAGCAGTGTCAGGAGGGAAGTGAGTATTTTTTCAAACTGCGGCGGACATGTATGCAATTTATTCTGTCATCAGCATTGGCACACACAGCCATTGGACAGCACCTGTCACTGTCACCAATGTTAGCCTATGGCTGTGTCTGCCGTAATGGCAACCGCCCACCATGCGGTGTACTTTCACCGGCGGCAGTCATCCCGAATGTCCTTTATGCGAGGTAAGGCGTCTGCCATTTAAGTGGTAGGAAAGACAGTAATTGGGACTGTTAAGTGCATCACCACCACTACAAATCAAGCCTAACATGTTGACATTTGAAATACTCCCTTTACATGTCATGTCCAGTACATAACATCATCTGTGTAGTGCCTTACTGTGCATATGGCAAAATGTGCACAGTGCACGTACACCGCAGTTGGCAGTTTTCCACATGAAATCTCACGAAAACCTTGATATTGTGCAAATTTAACTTGTCTGAATTAATGATGTGCACAGGTCTGTTACAGACATGTGAAGGCCACATTGGGGATTATTGGTGGATGTTTAAGAGTACATAATGATTAGGTGAAATGTGTAATGCTTCATGAAGCTGTTATATTTTGCCACATGACTTTAGGCTTACTCTTCAAATATGTTGCTCTGGGCACTTGACCAATGTACAATTGTATTATTTCTCCTCATATAGGTACCCTGAGAGAGGGAGGAGATGCCAGCCTCCAGTGTACCACCAATTTCCAGACCTTAAGACCATAGAAGAATGACATGTCATCCAGAAATCATTTTAAATTGTCAAAAAATCCTGGATTTATGTAATCAGTTGGAGCCTAAGCATTTACCTTGTATCACTTATCTTGCATCTAGCACAGCAATTGTGAAACTCATGTAAGTATTGCATTTTATGGCCACAGGTTCCTTTCAATTCACTGTTGCTATTTCAGGTGTAATGTCACAACCGATGTTCAGTCGTGTACTCCAAGAGGTGCTCACAGAAATGTTGAGACACGTGGACAGTTACATTCAGTTCCCTAGATGGGAGGATTTAGCCACAGTGAAGGCTAATTTCTATAGATATTGTTGTATCTCACATGTTATTGGATCCATTGATGGCACCCACATTGCCTTAGTACCACTGCAAGCCAGGGAACAAGTGTACCACAACAGGAAGCACTTCCATTCTCTCAACGTGCAAGTTGTCTGCTTACCAGATTTGTATATCTCAAACATCTGTGCTCGGTTCCAAGGATCTGCACATGATTCCTTCATACTGTGGACCAGCACAATACCCCAGCTGATGTCACTACTATCGGCGAGGGCCTGGCTTGTAGATAAGTGTGAGCTGTCCTAACTTTGTGTGGTTAATGTCAGGTAGTATATTCTGAAAGCTCGCAACTCATTGTTCCCCTTCTTTCTGTCTCCCATTGAGGAGACTCAGCATATAACAACTGACCAAGGTTGTTGGCACCACTGAGGAATCCTACTGCGCCAGCGGAAGTCTGCTTCAATAAGGCCAGTGGGAGAACACATCAGCCAGTTGGAGCGGGCTTTTAGGCTCTTGAAAGCCAGATTCAGATGTCTGGACAAGACTGTGGGAGCCCTCCACTACTCACCCTGGAAGGTATGTAAGATCACGTGGCCTGCTGCATGCTCCATAACATTGCCCTGCGGAGGAACATGCCTTACATTGCAGAGGATGCATGCCATGAAGAGCCAGCAGGTGAGGAACCTGGAATGCCAAATGTTGATGATGATAGTGGTGAAGAGGAAAGAGCTGACTTGCGTCAAGCTGTCATCCGGAACTACTTCTCCTGAGTGTAAGTAAGCTGTGAGATGTGATGACTTTGACTATGGTGCAACTGTTGTTGTGAGGGGGATGTAAATGCTACATATTAGGAATATATGGCTCTGGCAATATCTGGGGAAAGGTGTTTGTTTTGTAAATGTAGCTTTGTTTAGCTATAAATGATGTCTGGGATTGTGTTCTCTAGCAGTTGACAATGTGATTTGTGCTATATGTATGGTATCTTAGTTAATCCCTCTCTGTATTGGTCTCTTTTAGACTCCTTCACCATGGTCCCTTCATTTGGATATTTCAGAGTTGTGACATTAGCAGGTATATGATGCTGTCCAGATGTACAAAGTGAACATGGATTGGTCCTGGGAATGTCTATCACAGAGTTTGGGTGTACAAAGCCGGTACCAATACAGTTTCGCACAGCGATAGAATGGAAGTTACTTGGCTTCCATTTGACTTGTTCCTTGTGGTGTGTTGGTCCTAATGCAATATGTGTAACATCATGTGATCCAACACAATGTTGTATTGGGCCCAATTTATGTTCGTCTCCCTTCACATTGGCGAAATCCTCATTGTGTATAAACTGTATGTAGCTGTTGCTGTGTCTCCTCATTGTATGCCAAAGTGCTTGTGGTGCATCACTGACAGTTTGTGATATTCCACCAAATGCTTGCAACACTGGATTGGAATGACCCTGTGCTCTAAAACTGTTGTACAGACATGTGTCTGTTTATTTGGTTATTTGAGTGATTGCTTTTGTGAGGTAGGCAATATGGCTCCAGCTGATGATGTAGACCTAATTTAATGTTGCCTATTTTAGAGAATATTGTCAGATGTATCCCTTCTTTCCATGTTGTGAAAGTCTGCAACAGATGATGTGATCACTAACACAGAAGAATTGAGTCAAGTCTTGCTTGCAATGTTTCTAACATCATGTCAGCCTATGAAAGGAATAATGGAATAAAGATGTTATCAGACCAGTCACTTGTATGTATGTGTTGTTGTGACATGGTAGTGATCATGAGTTGAACATTATTTACATACAAGATTCCCATGCTTCCAGAAGTTCCTGGTTTTGATATTGCAAAGTTCACATGGTATTACATTTACATTGTGGTATGTGAGAATTACAACAGGAGACGATGATTTTGTGACGTGTGTATTTAATGAAGTGAATGAGGATAAAATCAAAAAGTGTACTATACATTGCACAGTGAAAACTAAAAGTGAAATAGTCAGTCATGATGGATGTAACCATCATTGTAGAGTCCAAATTGTCGGGAGTCAAAGTCCAACATACTACTCCCCCGATCAGATATGGTAAAGTGGGCAAAAATAGTCCACAAAGTGAATGTGTTAACCCCTTCGCTGCTAGGCCTTTTCCCCTCCTGTGCTAAGCCCTTTTTAGGCTATTTGGGGTAGTGCGCGCTTAGGCCCCTGTAACTTTTTGCCACATTAGGTATCCACGCCAAATTTGCGTCCTTTTCTTCCAACATCATGAGGAATCTAAAGGTACCCAGGGTTTGTGGATTCTCCTAGAGGGTTCCCAGAAATTAGTCAAAATACAGCAAAATTTTGGTTTTTTTTGTGAAAAACGGGGAAAAGTGGCTGCAAATGAAAGCATCTGGGTTTTTCTCTGTAAATGATATCAAAAAAGGGTTTGTGGGGCTGAAATCACCATTTCTCCAGCTTTTAGGGAATGACAGATTTTTGTCAGAAATCCAACATTTTTTACACAGTTTTGACATTTTACTGGGACATACCCTATTTTTGCTATTTTTTGTGCTTTCAACCTCCTTCCAGATAATGGTAGAAATGGGTAGAAAAGCAATAATGGATCCTGGAAAGCTATAAATTTTTGAAAAGTAGACAAAATTCTGAATTCAGCAAGGGGTCATTTGTGTAGATCCATCAAGGTTTTTTTATAGAAACTAACAGTTAAATATAGGAAAATTAAAAACTCATTGAAAAAAGCAGCCTTTTGTGTCAACGTTTTCACCTGTAACTTCTTCTAATTATGACATCTCTTTGAAAACAATGTACCGTTACATCCGCTGGACCTTCCTGGTTGTGGGGATATATGGGACTTGTAGGTTCACCAAGAGCCCAACGAACCCAGAGTAAAAAACTGAGCAGCATTTTGTAATGTTTTTTTTTGTTGTTCCGGGTATATAGCAATTATTGTGTGAAAATGTATACATGGAAAAATTGGTATGAAAGACACCTATGTATTTCTGAAATGGGAACAAATTATAGAGTTTAGAAACAGTGCAAACTTGCACATTTTCGAAATTGGGAATACTCATACTTGCATGACAATTATTGGTCATTTTTCAAAATGACTTTTTTTTTACACAATGTCTTTCATTTGGAAGGGAGAAATGCATCAAAAATCAATAGGTATTAACAGTTGCTTTACAAATCTGAACTACCCTAAGTCTCCCGATAAAAATGGTACCTCACTTGTGTGGGTAGGCATAGTGCCCACGACAGGAAGTGGCTCAAAACCTAAGGTGAACACACCACATTTTCACACTGAAAATTTACACATTTTTTGTGAAGAGTCTAGCTGTAGTTTTTGAACCCTAGCTCTGCCGGCACCTAGGGAAACCTAGCAAACCTATACATTTTTGAAAACTAGACACCCAGGGGAATCCAGGATGGGGTGACTTGACTGCCTCCCACCATGATCTGTTACCCAGAATCCCTTGCAAACCTAAAAATTGACAAAAAAAACACTTTTTCCCCACATTTCTGTGATGGAAAGTTCTGGAATCTGCGTGGATCCACAATTTTCCACCCACCCCGCGTTGCCCAAAGTCCTACGAAAAAAATGGTACCTCACTTGTGCCGGTCAGCCTAGTGCCTACGACAGGAAACGGCGCAAAACGCAACGTGGTCACACCTCAATTTTGCAGTGAAAAATGACCCTTTTTTGGCAAAGTGACTAGCTGTAGTTTTTTAACCCTAGCCCTGCCGGCACCTAGGGAAACCTAGCAAACCTATATATTTTTGAAAACTAGACACCCAGGGGAATCCAGGATGGGGTGACTTGGCTGCCTCCCACCATGGTCTGTTACCCAGAATCCCTTGCAAACGTAAAAAATTGACAAAAAAAACACATTTTCCCCACATTTCTGTGATGGAAAGTTCTGGAATCTGCGTGGATCCACAATTTTCCACCCACCCCGCGTTGCCCAAAGTCCTACAAAAAAAATGGTACCTCACTTGTGCCGGTCGGCCTAGTGCCTACGACAGGAAACGGCGCAAAACGCAACGTGATCACACCTCAATTTTGCAGTGAAAAATGACCCTTTTTTGGCAAAGTGACTAGCTGTAGTTTTTGAACCCTAGCCCTGCCGGCACTTAGGGAAACCTAGCAAACCTATATATTTTTGAAAACTATACACCCAGGGGAATCCAGGATGGGGTGACTTGACTGCCTCCCACCATGGTCTGTTACCCAGAATCCCTTGCAAACGTAAAAAATTGACCAAAAAAAACACATTTTCCCCACATTTCTGTGATGGAAAGTTCTGGAATCTGCGTGGATCCACAATTTTCCACCCACCCCGCGTTGCCCAAAGTCCTGCGAGAAAAATGCTACCTCACTTGTGCGGGTCGGCCTAGTGCCTGCGACTGGAAACGGCGCAAAACGCAACGTGGTCACACCTCAATTTTGCAGTGAAAAATGACCCTTTTTTGGCTAAGTGACTAGCTGTAGTTTTTGAACCCTAGCCCTGACGGCACCTAGGGAAACCTAGCAAACCTATATATTTTTGAAAACTAGACACCCAGGGGAATCCAGGATGGGGTGACTTGACTGCCTCCGACCATGGTCTGTTACCCAGAATCCCTTGCAAACGTAAAAAATTGACAAAAAAAACACATTTTCCCCACATTTCTGTGATAGAAAGTTCTGGAATCTGTGTGGATCCACAAATTTCCACCCACCCCGCGTTGCCCAAAGTCCTACGAGAAAAATGGTACCTCACTTGTGTGGGTCGGCCTAGTGCCCGCGACAGGAAACGGCGCAAAACGCAACGTGGTCACACCTCAATTTTGCAGTGAAAAATGACCCTTTTTTGGCAAAGTGACTAGCTGTAGTTTTTGAACCCTAACTCTGCCGGCACATGCCTGCCACGGGTACTTGGGCCTCCCACACAAGTGAGGCACCATTTTTACCAGGAGACCTGGGGGAACGCTGGGTGGTGGTAAATTTGTGTGAGCCCGGTGATGCCACAACTTTCCCACACCAAAATGTGTGAAAAAAGTGATCTTTTCAGCTAAAATTGAGGTTTGCAGGGGATTCTGGGTAAGGAAACGTTGGGGGATCCACGCAAGCCATACCTCCCTGGAAGCCGCCGGGTGTCTAGTTTTCAGAAATGCGTGGGTTTGGTAGGTTTCCCTAGATGGCCGCCGAGCACCGGGCCAAAAACCCAAGTGACCCCCCTTGCAAAACCAGGTGGTTTTGCGATAGGCCATTTTGATGTCGCCTCACTACGTTTTGGGCCCTTGCCTGCCGCGGGTACTTGGGCCTCCCACACAAGTGAGGCACCATTTTTACCGGGAGACCTGGGGGAACGCTGGGTGGTGTTAATTTTGTGTGAGCCCGGTGATGCCACAACTTTCCCACACCAAAATGTGTGAAAAAAGTGATTTTTTCAGCTAAAATTGAGGTTTGCAGGGGATTCTGGGTAAGGAAACGTTGGGGGATCCACGCAAGCCATACCTCCCTGGAAGCCGCCGGGTGTCTAGTTTTCAGAAATGCGTGGGTTTGGTAGGTTTCCCTAGATGGCCGCCGAGCACCGGGCCAAAAACCCAAGTGACCCCCCTTGCAAAACCAGGTGGTTTTGCGATAGGACAATTTGATGTCGCCTCACTACGTTTTGGGCCCTTGCCTGCCGCGGGTACTTGGGCCTCCCACACAAGTGAGGCACCATTTTTACCGGGAGACCTGGGGGAACGCTGGGTGGTGGTAAATTTGTGTGAGCCCGGTGATGCCACAACGTTTCCACACCAAAATGTGTGAAAAAAGTGATTTTTTCAGCAAAAATTGAGGTTTGCAGGGGATTCTGGGTAAGGAAACGTTGGGGGATCCACGCAAGCCATTCCTCCCTGGAAGCCGTCGGGTGTCTAGGTTTCAGAAATGCATGGGCTTGGTAGGTTTCTCAATATGGCCGCCGAGCACCGGGCCAAAAACCCAAGTGACCCCCCTTGCAAAACTAGGTGGTTTTGCGATAGGCCATTTTGATGTCGCCTCACTACGTTTTGGGCCCTTGCCTGCCGCGGATACTTGGGCCTCCCACACAAGTGAGGCACCATTTTTACCGGGAGACCTGGGGGAACGCTGGGTGGTGGTAAATTTGTGTGAGCCCGGTGTTGCCACAACTTTTCAACACCAAAATGTGTGAAAAAAGTGATTTTTTTCAGCTAAAATTGAGGTTTGCAGGGGATTCTGGGTAAGGAAACGTTGGGGGATCCATGCAAGCCATACCTCCCTGGAAGCCGCCGGGTGTCTAGTTTTCAGAAATGCATGGGTTTGGTAGGTTTCCCTAGATGGCCGCCGAGCACCGGGCCAAAACCCAAGGGACCCCCAGGCCATTTTGATGTCGCCTCACTACGTTTTGGGCCCTTGCCTGCCGCGGGTACTTGGGCCTCCCACACAAGTGAGGCACCATTTTTACCGGGAGACCTGGGGGAACGTTGGGTGGTGGTAAATTTGTGTGAGCCCGGTGATGCCACAACTTTCCCACACCAAAATGTGTGAAAAAAATGATTTTTTCAGCTAAAATTGAGGTTTGCAGGGGATTCTGGGTAAGGAAACGTTGGGGGATCCACGTAAGCCATACCTCCCTGGAAGCCGCCGGGTGTATAGTTTTCAGAAATGCGTGGGTTTGGTAGGTTTCCCTAGATAGCCGCCGAGCACCGGGCCAAAAACCCAAGTGACCCCCCTTGCAAAACCAGGTGGTTTTGCCATAGGCCATTTTGATGTCACCTCACTACGTTTTGGGCCCTTGCCTGCCGCGGGTACTTGGGCCTCCCACACAAGTGAGGCACCATTTTTACCGGGAGACCTGGGGGAACGCTGGGTGGTGGTAAATTTGTGTGAGCCCGGTGATGCCACAACTTTCCCACACCAAAATGTGTGAAAAAAATGATTTTTTCAGCTAAAATTGAGGTTTGCAGGGGATTCTGGGTAAGGAAACGTTGGGGGATCCACGCAAGCCATACCTCCCTGGAAGCCGCCGGGTGTATAGTTTTCAGAAATGCATGGGTTTGGTAGGTTTCCCTAGATAGCCGCCGAGCACCGGGCCAAAAACCCAAGTGACCCCCCTTGCAAAACCAGGTGGTTTTGCGATAGGCCATTTTGATGTCGCCTCACTACGTTTTGGGCCCTTGCCTGCCGCGGGTACTTGGGCCTCCCACACAAGTGAGGCACCATTTTTACCGGGAGACCTGGGGGAACGCTGGGTGGTGGTAAATTTGTGTGAGCCCGGTGATGCCACAACTTTCCCACACCAAAATGTGTGAAAAAAGTGATTTTTTTCAGCTAAAATTGTGGTTTGCAGGGGATTCTGGGTAAGGAAACGTTGGGGGATCCATGCAAACCATACCTCCCTGGAAGCCGCCGGGTGTCTAGTTTTCAGAAATGTGTGGGTTTGGTAGGTTTCCCTAGATGGCCGCTGAGCACCGGGCCAAAAACCAAAGTGACCCCCTTGCAAAACCAGATTAACTATTGTTCCTACAGCGTGAGAATTTTGGAATAATATTGCAATGAAAATGTGGCAGACATTTTGAGGTTTGCAGGACATTGGGGATAAAAAAACTTTTTGAATTCACAAGAGAGACATCACCATGAACTCCCATGGGTTTTCGACAATATCTACAGTTGGTGGGTTATTCTTACATGGAAAGTGTACCTTGGCAGAGAAACTAAAGACAAAGATTCCTGCACAACCATCTATTCCTCAAACACACACACATACTGGTTGGATTTGGCACAAGGGCAAGTCATGGTTCAGTGTATTAAATTTTATTAACAAGAGATTTCACAAAAATGAAATGCACTGTCAATAATTAAATTCACAAAAAACCAAACCAATGACTCGCAGCTCGTGAGCTGTAAAGCCACGTCAAGGCACCAACCACTTTACAGGCCATTCACACACCTTTCATACGTGATACAAACAAGACCATTCGCACCACCAGGCACAAAAGCAACACATTACATAATTCACAAAAAGGGACAAGGTACACCCTGCTTCAGATAGACAAATATTACTGCACAGCCATCTAATCCGCAAGCACACACACATACTGGTTGGATTTGGCACGAGGGTGAGTGATGGTTCAGTAGATACAATTGACAAAAATGAAATGCACTGGTAATAATTGAAAGGGCGAGAAACTGAACCATTGACTCACAGCTCGTGAGCTGTAAAGCCACGACAAGGCACCAACCTCTTTACAGGCCATTCATACACCTTTCATACGTGTGAGACATACAAAACCATTCACACCGCCAGCCGCGGGCCCATCACATAACAAAACTCACACCAGCACACAGCGCCATTCAAGGGCCCATCACTTTCACACGCCCATAATCCTGACACAGCAACTACACAGGCTGATGGATTGCGTGGAGTGGCACTAAGCTAGCAGTGTGTGTAGTGACCAGCAGAAAGTCACTACTCACACACAGCCAGCCGAGCGCCAGTCCACACACACCGCTAGCAGAGCGCCAGTCCACGCACACTGCTAGCCAAACACCAGTCCACGCACACCGCTAGCCGAGCGCCAGTCCAGGCACACCGCCAGCCAATCGCCAGTCCAGGCACACCGGCAGCCAATCGCCAATCCACGCACACTGCCAGCCAAGCTCCAGTCCACGGACACCATCAGCCAAGCACCAGTCCGCACACACCACCAGTCCACGCACACCGCCAGCCAAGTACCAGTCCACGCACACCGCCAGCCAAGCACTATTCCACGCACACCGCCAGCCAAGCTCCAGTCCACACACACCACCAGCCAAGCACCAGTCCACGCACACCGCCAGTCCATGCACACCGCCAGTCCACGCACACCGCCAGCCAAGCACCATTCCACGCACACCACCAACCAAGTGCCAGTCCACACACACCAACAGCCAAGCGCCAGCCTACACACACCGCCATCACATTTAGGTTTTTTTTAGAAAAAAATAAAAACACAAACAAATCGCAAATAGATACAAATCTGCAAACACAAAATCAGCAACTAAATACATTGCACTAACACCAACCTTGAAACAGAATCAAATTATCCAAAGAATACAGACCAGGCAGTTCACTTTACCACTCATGAATGCTCCCAAAAATTATTTCGCGTGTGGTACGCTCTAAAACAAGCAGGGACACACAGTGCAGGTTGAGAAGGACAGTCGGGGCAGTACATACGACTCTCCTTCCGCGTACCTCTTCGCCAACAGACTCTACATCTCCTACTGGGAAAATCTTTTGAGGGTGTGGGAGGAATGTGATCAGGAAAGTGGCGATCTTTCAATCTAGCAACATCCTCCACCACTCCAACTCTAGGAACACTTGCCTGTTCCACTACAACAAGGCTGCCTATTACAGACTCCTGAAAATTAACAAAAGTCATCTTTGACTCAGGGCAAGAATCCTGGAACACAACAAAAGCATTAAACATTGCCAAGTGGAAAAGATGGATAGCCAATTTCTTGTACCAAATGTAAGCCTTACGAAGAGCAGTGTAAGGTTCCAACCTCTGATCTACTCTGTCAACACCACCCATGTGCCTATTATAGTCTAAAATGCACACAGGTTTGCGCGCTTCAGCGACCTGACCCCAAACAGTCACAGGTGCAGTGCTTTCATCATGGATGGTAGTCAGCATGTAGACATCTCTCCTGTCTGAAAACTTCACAGCAAGAAGCTCCTGGCAACGTAACACACTGCACTGTCCCCGCACAAGCTTTTGACAAACCAGTTCTTTTGGGACACCTTTACGGTTAGAGCGGATTGTGCCACAAGCAAGAGTGTCCACTTTGGCCAATTCCCTGAACAACCGCACACCAGTGTAGAAGTTATCTACATATAAATGGTGGCCTTTGTTAAAAAATCCTCTACTAAGTTCCCAAACAATTTTCTCAGTCACTCCAAAAGTGGACGGACAACCAGGGAGGTTAATCCTGGATTCCTTACCGGTGTACACCCTGAAATTAGAGACATATCCAGTCCTACTGTCACACAGCATATACAGCTTTATTCCATAGCGTGCCCTCTTACTAGGAATGTATTGCCTAAAAACCAAGCGGCCCTTGAACAACACCAAAGACTCATCCACTGCAATTTCTTTCCCAGGAGCATAAATCTCAGAAAATCGATCAACAAAGTGATCAAGGACAGGCCTAATCTTAAAAAGACGGTCACACTCAGGGTGATCTCGTGGCAACGCTAAACCATTATCAACAAAATGCATCATCCAAAGCAGAAGCAAATACCTGTCACGACTCATGACTGCCGGAAAAATAGACGTTGCCATCAAGGGACTGCTAGACCAATATGAAGACATTGATGGCTTCCTTAGCAAGCCCATCAAAAAAGTTAAACCCAAGAACTTCTTCATCTCTTCAAGATTTGTGGGAGTCCACCGGGTAGCTCTAGAGTGTGGCTTAAGACTGGCACTGTTGTCCCTCAAAAACTGTTTGGCATACAAATTAGTCTGCTCAACAATCTCTGCCAAAAACACATCGTCCATAAACAACTGAAAAAAATTTACCGGCAAAAAGTTTTCAGTATTCACTCTAGACCCTGGAACACCAGTAAACTCTGGCAATGCTGGCTGCACCATGCCAGGGGCAACCCAGAGGTCATCACTTTCAAAGGGAAGCCTTGCAGCCCCAGCCTGCAGCCCAGATGCCTCTTGCCGCACTACACCAACGGGAAGCCTTGCAGCCGCAGGCTGCAGCCCAGAAGCCTCTTGCCGCACTACACCAACGGGAAGCCTTGCAGCCCCAGGCTGCAGCCCAGATGCTTCTTGCCACACTATCGGCACATCAGTCTCCTCCTCTAACACAGGCACTTCATCCGCACTAAGAGTATCTTCATCATCCGATGACTCCATACGGAGAGAAAACTCACTGCCAGAATCGTCCCCTGCCTCCTCTCCCTCAGATGCAGAGTCAGTCTCTGAACCATGGTCAGAGGAAGACTCAAACAGCAAACCAACAACCTGCTGAGCAGTAATCCTGCGGCTAGCCATTATACTTACTAAGATAGAAGACTGCACAAACAAGTAAACAACAACCAACAATGTGCAAACCAAGTAAGTAAAGAAATGTGTACCTTTATCACAAAGATCAATGTCCTCAAAAACTATACAATTCAATTATAAGAGACAGCTGCACTCACCAGAAACCAACTCTGCAGTGACACAGCAAAAACCAACGATATCCAACTAGAAAGAAGAAAAAAAAACAAATTACTCACAAGACAACAAAATACACATCGAGCACCAATGCAAAAAGTTTTTGACACTCAAAAAACAAACATACTGCTATTATTACACCATTTGCAAAAAACATTCATGCAGAGAAATCACATTTACATTGTACAAAAAAAAGTCTCTTACCAACCTACACAAACAGCAGAACCACCAGTAACAACACGGCAAACTGAAAAGAGCAAAAGCCTTCACCTAGAACAAAAAAGTAAAAAAAAAAACATTACTATTGCAATTCACAAAAAATATAACAATAAACATTATAACATGCTATGTTACTACCCAAATGGTCAATCGGGTTGTGTGGCAGGTGGGGCAGAAAACAGCAGGAAAAAAAAAAGGCTACTCTGTCCCGGGGCGGGTGGGCCAAATACATATTATAAAAATTGCACCCTGGAAGCGACACTTGCCAAAGGGGTAACTTCCATTTTTATTTACACTAATTCCCTGGTGTCTAGTGGGCTTTTCTGCCCCCCCTGGGGCCAGAAACGGCTACACAAAAAACCGATCTGCCCCTAGGGGGGGGGGGGGGGCAGAAAAGTCTTGAAAAATATTTGGGCCCCCAGGAAGCGACCCTTGCCCAAGGGGCCGCTTCCTTTACTCAAAAAAACACATCCCTTGTGTCTAGTGGGCTTTTCTGCCCCCCCTTGGAGCAGAAACGAACCGAAAGACGACCGATCTGCCCCCAGGGGGGGCAGAAAAGTCTTCCCATAATTTATGCCACCAAGGAAGCGACCCTTGCCCAAGGGGTCGCTTCCTAACTTCTAAAAACACACATCCCTGGTGTCTAGTGGGCTTTTCTACCCCCCCTGGGAGCAGAAACGGACAGAAAGACGACCGATCTGCCCCCAGGGGGGGCAGAAAAGTCTTCCCATAATTTATGCCCCAAGGGAAGCGACCTTTGCCCAAGGGGTCGCTTCCTCATGCAAAAAAATGCATCCCTGGTGTCTAGTGGGCTTTTCTGCCCCCCCCTGGGGGCAGAAACGGACCGAAAGTCGACCGACAGAAAAGTCTTACAGTAAATTATGCCGCCAAGGAAGCGACCCTTGCCCAAGGGGTCGCTTCCTAAATGAAGAAAAAGACATCCCTGGTGTCTAGTGGGCTTTTCAGCCCCCCCTGGGGGCAGAAACGGACCGAAAGTCGACCGATTTGCCCACAGGGGGGGCAGAAAAGTCTTACAGTAAATTATGCCCCCAAGGAAGCGACCCTTGCCCAAGGGGTCGCTTCCTAAATGAAGAAAAAGACATCCCTGGTGTCTAGTGGGCTTTTCTGCCCCCCCTGGGGGCAGAAACGGACCAAAAGTCGACCGATCTGCCCCCAGTGGGGGCAGAAAAGTCTTACAGTAAATTATGCCCCCAAGGAAGCGACCCTTGCCCTAGGGGTCGCTTCCTAACTGAAGAAAAAGACATCCCTGGTGTCTAGTGGGGCATCCCTGCTCCACGATCGCGACGCTGTGCGCGATCGTGGGACAGGAATGCCCAGCATTGAGACATCAGGGGAGAGGAAATACTCTTTCCTCTCCCCCGATGCCTCAAGGCCCCCAAATTCCGCCCCCCCCGCCACACCGGAGCCAAACACCTACCTGCTCCGTTGGACGCGCTGGAAGAAATGAATTCCAGCGCGTCCAATGCTTCCTGATGACGTTGGCGCGCGCTGTGCACGCTGACGTCATCAGGAAGCATGGGGGGGCTCGGGGGTGGCAGCGGAAACTCTTCCGCTGCCAACCCCCCAATTGGTGCGAAAATCGAGCCCCCAGGGGGGGAGCGCCAGCGCTTCCCCCAGGGGCTGTGCTCATGACGGAGCGGTTCCGTCATGAGCACAGCCCAACCGATGCTCATGACGGAATCGCTCCGTCATGAGCATCGAAGGGGTTAAACACACCCGAGGAAATTAGGGTTGAGGTCTCTTACTGGTGGTGGTGGATGTCTTGCCATCCCCACCTCCTAGATGTTTCCATGGACGTCCCTTTTTGCCAGAGGGGGATGTACAACTGCTAAAACAGGGGTGCATACAGGCGTGTCCTCACTGACAGGGCCTCCCTTCCTGTGGCTGTGGCAGATGTTGATGGCTGGATGGACTTTGACCACAGGAAGGGGTAGATGCAAGTTGGGAAGCCCTGCAGAGGGTGGTGTTGATGTCCCGCAGTACCCCAACCAGGGAGGCCATGTTGGTGATGATGTCAGTCACCTCGGTGTGGATGCAGGCAACCTCTTGGTATGTGTCTCTTTGCAGTTGCTTCATTTCCCAGATTTCGTTAGGTACCTGGCCCGCCACACCTAAGGAGTCCTTGTAGACTCCCATGACTTGGGTGATGGAAGCCTGGGTGTCCGTGTCCCCAGTGGGATCACTCTGTGGGCCCACTATTACCCTTCCATGACCCCTAGCCCCACAGGCTGCACCCTCCCACTGGGTCCTGGTTCCTCAGTAACTGGGGTGGTCATAGCCAACTCAGAATCCAGGACTGGAGGGCACAAGATGGTACTAACTGTGCTAAGTACACAGGTTGGAGGTGCAGGAATTGGCCATGTTGTTGCAGCTGGGGTAGGAGTTGGTGTGGGCACAGTGAGCCCCACTCTTGCCATCTGCCTAGGCATACCAGATGGGCCAGGACCGTCATCCGCATCCACATGCCCAGGATTGGTGTCATCACTGAGTGCTTCATCCTGTGGTGGAGCGGAAGTCTGTTCGTTGTCTAACCTTTGGGCAGGTGCTGTGGCCGATCGTCCTGTTGAGAAATAGCGAATATTGTTAATGGTGGAAATGAGGTATCTACATCCACATCATTTGTGTCAAAGTAAATAGAGACCCTGAATGAAACAAAATAGATAGAGATTAGTATTGCCATCTATTTGCGTTGAGTTAGTTACTAGACATTTTAAGAAATTCAATACATGTAGTAGATTTCATCAGCTCATTAGATGTGCTGATGTGTGGCATTTTGGCTTTAGGGATAGACATGACATCTCCAAAACATTTCAAGCAACACAGTGTTGTCGTAACGTGTGTATTTGACCATTGCAAAGCCTAGTTCTGTATAATACAGGCAAACACACACCTTGGTTGTATATGTAGTATTATTCATCATATGAGGAGTGCAGAGTCAAAAGCTCACCTGCCACTGCAAATCAGATGAGTTTCCTTCATCGCTAAAACATATTAGGGGTACACAGTTGTTATAGTGTCACTCTTGCCATCAATAGTTTCAGTTGATGAGACCAGGACACCTTCGAACAAAGTATTCAGACATATATCTGAATGGAGCATTGTATATACATTACACAGTCCATTGTAACTGAACATCAGTTGTGACATGGCAGACAGTGAGAAGGAGCAAAAGGAGTATAGCATCTATGTTAGTGTTCCAGTAACAGGGCATCATGGTAGTAGTGGTAGTGCGCTCTGTCTCAACTTACCAACACTTGACAAATGAGAACCTGCATGATGAGTGAACGTCAGTTTTGACATGGCAGACAAATGATAAGGGGCAAAAAGAGTATAGCATCTTGGTTAGAGTTCCAGTCACAGGGCCTCATGGCAGTTGTAGTCACTTCAATTTCACATTACCAACACTTGAAAAATGGTCATTGTAATATACCTGTTGGCAGCATGCATTTGGGATGGACCATACATTTACATATTAACCCATATCATGGGTCCTGGGAAGATATGTTTATGGTAATCCACTTACAGACATTATTCCAATATGTGGCATGTCATGGAGTTTAATACATGTGCTTTTATATGCAACACTACACAGTATCACAAACAAAGAAACATCTCTGATACTTTGAGCATTGCATGTTACTAGAGTAGATAGACAGCACATTGGCAAATGTGGTGTTGAGAGCATACAGGAAAATGTGGTACTGTGACAGTTATTGAAGTGTACCTTACCAGAGTCCACTTTTCCAGCTATTCCTGTCAAGCCCTCAGAATGCAGGATGGCCAAGACCTTCTCCTCCCAGGGAAAGAATTGTAATGGGGTGCTGGGAGGGCCATCGCCAGTCCTCTGAGCATACAGGTGGTAGTTGTTGAACCGGGTACGACCCTCAACCTGAGGTCGGTCCACATCCTTCTAATTTCCAGCTGTGTGCGCAGGGTGGTACCAACAACATTTACTCTGTTGACTATCCTGACCCACTATTCCGTTTCCCTACTGAGAGGAGTATCCTGGACTTGAGAACCAAAAATTTGGGGCTCTACTCTAATGAATTCATCCTTCGTTTCTGTCAACTCAGCCTCAATGAACTGGGGGTTTTTGAGGCTAGGCATGATAAAAAAGTTAATCTGAGTGACTATATGAAAGGAAAAACAAGCAAGCGATAATGCTGAAAAAGTTTAAAATTAAAATGACAGGTGGTGGAGAGTGCTAAATGGTGAAATGAGAGGAAAAAAGGGGTCTGCCGTGGGTCACAACGGTGTTTCCTATCTTCTGTGCTGTAAATGAGAATCAAAGGATCCTGGTCCGGGATGGGGTGTGTTTTATAGTGTAATGTGCAGACATGTCCACTTGACAAAAGCCCTTCAGCTGTGTACTTTTTTAAATCCATCCAATGGTCACTGTTGTGGTGATTTGTTCTACAGTCATTGGGTAGCAACCGCTGGGAGACCGTCAGTAGGACTGTGTAGTCATAATAGGCTCGATGGGTACACTGCTGTCCTGGCGGTGGCGGACGGCGCATTGCCCACATTGCAGACCACCGTGGTCCCGGCGTCAACAGTGCAGTCGTCATGGTTGACTTTTCAGACAGCACATCTCGTAATTCGGTGAGTGGTAGACCACCGGTGCTGTGATGTCCTGGGGGCTACGGACACGGTGGTCGAGCAGTCAGACCCTCAAACTTGTAATTTGCCCCTTAATCAACAAAATATAAGTAATATAACACAGCTTAATGTGACATAACCATTCATTACTAAAACAGTGTACGAAAACCCCAAACTACAAACTAGTGAAAAACACTTCTATTTGTACATCTTAATTTACAAAAAACTCTCAAACAACAGTATAACTACCTTCTAGGCCTCCCCTCCAAAACCCCCTACCCTCAAAACCCTTAAAAAATCCTTTAAAAAGGACTTACCTGCTCCAGCCAACAGCAGCACCTTAATGCAACCTGGTTCTGGGAAAATAGTCTAAAAATAACACAAATAGATTACAGAATAGAAAGTAGTGGTAACAAAATGGCACCTAAATAAAACTAAAACAAAGCCTATCTCCTCATTGAAACAAATAGAAAATATTGGGAATATATTGAATAAATATATGAAAAAATGTAAAAAAGCTAATAAAGCATGTCAAAAATATTTGCAAAAATAAAATAATAGTTTAAAATATATACAAATATTAAATATAACCCTAAAAAAGTTATGTTAAAATTATGTTGAAAACAATTCAAGAAACGTTAAAAAATGTGTTAAACAATGAAAATATATATAATAATAAAAAAATGATTACAAATGTTTTATTTAACTATATTTCAATGATTATTTTTAAGTTGAAATATATGTATTTCAAAATTTTAAAAATATTCATTAAATAAACGTTGAAAACATTAATAAAATGAGAAATATGGGTTACGTCTTTAGTCTATAAAAATATAATTAATAATATTATTGCATCCAAACATTAAAAAACTATTTTTTATTATATTTCTAAACACCAACAATTCTAAAAAATAACCAAAACTATTTCTACTATAGCCAAATAAAATTAAAATTTCAGACTAAAATTTTAGAATTAAATAATCGCAATTCAACATAAACCATTTTTAAGAAAGTGTTGGACATTAAAGGGGTGATATTTACTATTCCCACTCCAATCTAAACCAACTCATTAAAAATGTTGGGACACTAAAAGGGTATAATTTACTATTCCTACTCCAGCCTATACCAATTTGGAAAAGGTGTAGGACACTAAAAGGGTGTCATTTACTATACCCACTCCAATCTATAATAATTAGAAAAAGCTTTTGGACATTAAAGAGGTGAAAAATACTTTTCCCACTCCAATCTAAATGAATTTGAGGGCGGTGTTGGACACAAAAGGGATGATATTTACTATTACCACTCCAATCTAAACCAATTTGGGGAATGGGTTGGACACTAAAAGGCTGTAATTTACTATTCCCACTCCAGGCTATAACAATTCAGTGTCAGAGCGAACGTTCTTCCACAGGATCAGGACGTGAAGACACAATGGACCCACCTCTCGATACCTCCAACTCTGATTTACAGTAACAGAGTATTAGAGTGATCAAGCGGGGGGAACGGAAATTAGGATGGGAACAGCTGGGAAGGAGATCTGTAAAGGAAAAGGTTAAACAAACAAATATAACATGAAATCATATACTTATGAGGAACCTTAAAGTATGCTTTTGTGCAGCACAGAGTTTTTTGTAGGTTCTGTTTTCAGTTTCAAAGGCTTTCTTTTACTAAGAAAATCACAGTAAAAATATATGCAAGTTAAGATCACTCACAATATCACCAAAATGCATGGCTCTTACGTATTAGCTGAATTCTTAGGCATACAAATAGCTTTAAACATGAACAAGTATTTTGTTTCAGGCTTTTAACTCACTTAACATCATGAAGTTTGTAAATAAACACCCTTTTTTATGGTATGCTAACTATGGAGAGAATGCGTTCAAAATTAGTATTAATATGCAAAATTTACCAAGAAAATGAAGTTGCCTCCTAGTTCAACTTCTTAATTATACACAGTTCTGTCTTACCCTACAGAGTACGGCCTACTCTGAAAGAAATGCTCGTGAAGCCGCGAAGTCGGGGAACTCTGCGGGAGCCGGCACGAGGCTGCGTTTTCCAGCGGGGGGCCGGCCGCAATGAAGAATTTGTTGCGGCGAAGACAGGAACTCAACGGAAAGGTGGGAGCCTAACACTAGACTACCGCAATGCTGATGAGAACCGTGAGGGTACTCACAAAGATCCGGTAAGGCTCTCACTGGGAACCGGAGCAGGACCAGGAAGTAAGAGCTCCTTCCGCACGAACCTCCAATGAATAATGATCATGGAGAATAGGGTGTGGCAGCTTTTAAAGGTATTGCCACGCTCAACCTGCCACGTTGCCAAGCTCAACCTGCTTTACCCCAGGAATGATGGGCATGTAGTCCCAAAGAGGAAAATTCCCTGCAAGGCAATAGAAGAGCCATGAGAGCCCAAAGGCCAGGGACATGATAAAACAAAGAGGCTTAACAATTAATGCAGACAATTAAAAACAATGAGAGCAACAAGTCCACCACTGTGCAACAGAGCCAGCTTCATGCGCTTTGCCACATCACAATTTAGCACAAGGTGGTGTAGGCACACGACTCTGGCGCACTACAGGGATGCGTGGATTAAGTGGGGTGGGCCCTAGACCGCGTATCGCCCTAGTCCTGACAGTACTCCCCCCTCCAAGTGCAGTCTAGGGCCCGCCTTTTGAGGGTATTGGAGGTGGAAGCGTCTCACTAAACGTGGAGCGTTAACATTTCCGCAGACTCCCATGAGTCATTTTCAGGCCCATATCCCTTCCAGGATATCAAATACCACAAAACAGTTCCCCTGAATTTTGAATCCAAAATCTCATGCAATTCATACTCCCAATGACCTTGAACCTAAAGAGGTGCTCGTCGTTCTGGACACGTATCACTGGCAGTTTTTAAAAGAGAGGTGTGAAACAATGGGTGAATACGCAATGAACTAGGCAGTTTCAAATTATAGGTGACAGAATTAACTTGTCGCACCACTTTGTATGGACCAATACATTTTGGATGAAACATGTTTTTAACTTTAAAAGCAACATTTTTGGTTGATAGCCACACCTTGTCCCCTGGATGATGTATTGGACCGAGTCCATGGTGTTTATCGTATTGTTGTTTATAGTTCTGTTTGGATTTAGTAAGGTTCTTTTGTATCTGCCGATGTATTTATCGCATATGGAGAATGGTATCTTGTACAGCTGGCATATCTGAACTTGCCTTAGGTAGTGTGACTGGTATAGTGTTAGGGACGTAACCATATAATCCAACGAAAGGTGATGTACCAGTGGAGGAATGCTGTGAGGTGTTATAAGCTAGTTCAGCCATCCAGAATAAGTCCAACCAGGATTGCTTTGCTTCTGAAGCATAGCAGCGCAAATATTGTTTTAAAGTTTGGTTGAGTCTTTCAGCCGGACCATCGGTCTGAGGATGATAACTTGTTGACATATTATATGTAACATGCAAAGTTTGACACCATTGTTGCCAGAACTTAGACGAAAATTGAGCTTCACGATCGGACAAAATCACTGCAGGTAATCCATGAAATCACACTATTTGTTGTAAAAACAATTGTGCCAATTGACTGGAGGTCGGTAACTTTTTACAGGCAATAAAGTGGGCATATTTTGTCAAAATGTCTACGACTACTAAAACGACTGAATGTTGTTGTACCGGAGGTAATTCTGTTACAAAATCCATCGATACATGTTCCCATGGGGTGGAAGGGGTAGGAAGAACTTGCAAAAACCCCTTTGGTTTACTATGATCAGATTGACTTCTTGCACATACTTCACACTCCTGCACCATTCTCATAATATCTTTAGTCATTGTTGGCCAGCAAAACGTTTTTTTATTTTTTCTATAGTTTACTTGGATCCTGGATGACCTGCCAATGGAAGAGAGTGTAACCAATAAAAACAGTTTCTTGATGTTCTCTGTTGGGTAGAAACACTTGTGTTTCATGAAAGGGTGTTCCTTGCTTTACTGTTTGATTACTGTTTTGTTTGATCCAATTTGACCAAGAAGAAGGGGGAAAGTGTTCACGGATGCTATCTAAACATTGTTCTGCTGATAATACACATAACACCTTAGTGGGGTAATGATGGATTGTGGTGTTCCTTCTAGTCTATGTAAAGAGGAATCTTTTCTAGAAAGTGCATCAGCTTTTTTTCTTGTCGAGTCCAGGTCGGTACATTGCAATGAAATCGTATTCTGCAAAGAACATCATCCAACGCTGCTGGCGTGGTGTCAAAACCCTAGCTGAACTCATGAATTGGAGATTTCTTTGATCAGTATAGAATCGTGCTCCTAAAAGATAATGTCGCCATTCTTTAAAGGCGTCATGAATGGCAAGTAATTCCTTCTCCACTATTGTGTAATTCTGCTCTGAGGAGTTTAATTTTCTGGACACATATGCCCCTGGGTGTAACTGTCCTGTATTTGAATGTCTTTGTGACAAAATGGCGCCAGTTGCAACATCTGAGGCGTCCGCTTCTATAATAAATGGTTCATGTACATCCGGGTGCATCAAAATTGGGGCAGCTGTGAAAGCCTTTTTTAGAGATGGAAAAGCAGTATCGGCTTCTGATGATCATTCAAACTTCACTTTTTTACCTAACAGTCTTGTGATAGGGGCTACTAAGGATGAAAAGTGATTGATGAACCGCCGATAGAAATTTGCAAACCCTAAAAACATTGCACATCTCTGCTAGACTTGGGTATTGGCTAGTCTGCAACTGCTTGTATCTTTCTTTCAGTCATTTTCATTCCTGATGGTGTCAAAATCACCCCCAAAAATTCAACTTGTGTAACATGAAAGTCGCATTTAGATAACTTATAATATAAATGGTGGCCTCGTAAAGTGGTCAGAACTTTTTTTACGTGACTTTCATGAATGTCCACAGTTTCTGAATAAATCAAAATGTCATCAGTGTACACAATGACAAATAAATCCAAATATTCACGTAAAACATAATTTTAAAAGAATTGAAATGCAGCAGGTGCGTTGCAAAGTCCAAAGGGCATGACTAAATATTCAAAGAGACCATATCGTGTTTTAAAGGCGGTCTTCCACTCGTCTCCTTCTTTAATGCGGACTAAGTGGTACGCTCCTCTGAGGTCCAGTTTGGTATAAAAGACTGCTGTTTTCACTTGATCCAAGAGGACAGGGATAAGTGGCAGGGGATTTTTATTCTTAATTGTGATTTTATTCAATGCTCTGTAATCGATGCACGTTCTTAATTCACCGTTTGCTTTTGGGATACAAAAGAGTGGAGAAGCGGCTGGAGATCGAGATGGACATATGAAGCCGTTCTCTAAATATTGATCAAGATATAGTCGTAAGTGATGGTTTTCAGTTTCTGATAAAGCATAAATGTGACAATTCGGTAAACAAGAACCAGGTATCAAATCTATTTGACAGTCATATGTCTGAAGTGGTAGAAGAATGGCAGCCTTGGTTTCACTGAATACATCATGGAATTGTGAATATTGTACTGGCAGTATGGTTTCTTTTTCCTTTGCTTTGGTGATATGTCCATGTACACTTTTGTTGATGTTTTTTGTTGTTGTAGAGAGACAATGGTTTAGACATTGCATGGAATGAAAACGAATTTCTCTTTTTTGCCAATCAATCACAGGATTATGTAAACCGAGCCATGGCATCCCTAAAGAATGTATGATGTTACAATGCATACATTTACAACGCATGCCTTCACAACACAGTTTTTACATCGCAACATCCTTTACAATGCATTCCATTACATCGCATGCCACTACATCACATTTTTAGAAACTACCTTTACAACGCATTCCATTACATCGCATAATACCTTTACAATGCATACCATTACAACTCATACCATTACATTGCATTTGAGGTAAGTATTGGATAGTATAGGGGTAAAAATTATGATTTTAACTCCAGGGGGTGCGACAGTAGGGTAAGTGTTGGATAGTATAGGGGTAAAAATTACTATTCTAACTCCAGGGGGTGCAACAGTAGGGTAAATGTTGGATAGTGTAGGGGTAACAATTACTATTCTAACTCCAGGGGCAGCAACAGTAGGTTAAGTGTTGGATAGTGTAGGGATACTATGCATTGTAATGGTATGCGTTGTTATGACATGCAATGTAATGACTACGTTGTAGTGACATGCATTGTAATGACTGCATTGTAGTGACATGCTTTGTAAAGGATGTTGCGATGTAATGACTGCGTTGTAAATGTAGTGCGATGTAATGATTGCCTTGTAAAGGTTGTTTCCCATCCCTAAAATGAAACCATATTGTGGGGCTTGGATAACGTCAAACTGTAAGAATTCAGAATGTTTCTGTTCCTTAGCATCTTTACAAAGCATGTGAATCATGATAGTTTGCATAGTCACTGGACCTTCAGACAGCATTTTTCCATCAACTGCTTGTACAATTTCTGGTGTTTCCTTTTTTTACACATGATATCTGTAACCTTTGAGCTGTTTCCAAATCAATGAAGGTACCAGTTGCCCCTGAATCCACTAACACCTGTAACTGGTGAACTGTGGTATTATTTACGATTTATATAGCTAAACGAAAATGAGCTTTGTAATTTGTGACACAAGAATTAATTGAAGGGAAGGCAAGAGTACCCAAGAGATCCCCTTCCAAACATCTTGGACAGATAAGTTTTCCGTCGACTTATCCGTAGAAGCGACAACATTTTTTCTTCCTTTAGGTTTTATTGGACATTCCTTAACAAAATGCCCCTTACGACGGCAATATAAACATTGCCCGTTTTTACGACGAGTGTCTTTTTCATCTTTGGATAATGGCTGTCGAATGGTTCCAATTTCCATGGGCTCTACAGCTGACTCAGAAGCAGTAGGTTGTACTCTTGACCTTTCGGGACGCCAACCTGATTTGTCTGGTCTTTTCTTTTCACTCCTTTCGAATAGTCTGTGGTCTAATCGTAAGGTCAAATTTATGAATTCAGGACATCAAGTTGGTTGAGGATCAATTTGAGTAAGAACGTCTTTAAGCTCATCTTTCAGTCCTTGGTAGAACAGAGCTGCTCTTTTTTCCTCAGGCCAGGAAGTCTCTGCTATTAACCGATTGAAGTGTGATAAATACGTGATCAGATCTTTATTCCCCTGCTTTAGTTCTAGTAATTCTCTGTCAGCCAACAGAGTAACTGCACGTCGATCAAACGCCTTCTCAAACTCTTTCACAAACCTACGCCAATTATACAGTAAAGGGCTGTCTTGCCGCACCAAAGGAAAGGCCCAGGTGGCTGTGTCTCCAGACAGGTAAGATATTAGGAAAGCAATCCTAGATTGCGGATCTGGAAATGCAGTAGGTCTACATGTAAAATGTAATGGGATCTGAGTAGGAATGTTCACACTAATGTTAGTGGAGGGATGAGAATTTGATCTAGATGATGGTACTGTATTCTGAGGAAAAGGACTGCCAGCACCTTGTTGCTGCAATTGGTCTACCTTATCGGAAAGCGCTGCTGTAACATTTTTAGCTTCCGCTAAATCCCTCTGCATCTGAGTAATGACCTTCATAAGATCGTCTAAGGTGGCCATTGTATCCACTCATACAGACCGGGAGGAATAAAAACCGTTGGCTCACTATTCTGTCAGAGCAAACGTTCTTCCTCAGGATCTGGATGTGAAGACACAATAGACCCACCTCTCGATACCTCTAACTCTGATTCACAGTTTCAGAGTATTGGAGTGATCAAGCGGGGGGAAGGGAAATTAGGATGGGAACAGCTGGGAAGGAGATCTGTAAAGGAAAAGGTTAAACAAAACAAATATAACATGAAATCATATACTTATGAAGAGCCTTAAAGTATGCTTTTGTGCAGCACAGAGTTTTTTGTAGGTTCTGTTTTCAGTATCAAAGGCTTTCTTTTAGTAAGAAAATCACTGTAAAAATATATGCAAGTTAATATCACTCAAAATATCACCAAAATGCGTGGCTCGTACATATTAGCTGAATTCTTAGGCATACCAATAGCTTTAAACATGAACGAGTATTTTGTTTCAGGCTTTTAACTTCGCTTAACATCATGAAGTTTGTAAATTAACATCTTTTTTTATGTTATGCTAACTATAGAGAGAATGCCTTCAAAATAAGTATTAAAATGCGCAATTTACCAAGAAAATGATGTTGCCTCCTAGTTCAACTTCTTAATTATACACAGTTCTATCTTGCCCTACAGAGTACGGCCTACTCTGAAAGAAATGCTCGTGAAGCTGCGAAGTCGGGGAACTCTGCGGGAGGCTGCTTTTTCCAGCGGGGGGGGGGGGGGGGGGGCTGGCCGCGATGAAGAATTTGTTTCGTTGTTTCGGCGAAGACAGGAACTCAACGGAAAGGTGGGAGCCTGACACCAGACTACCGGAATGCTGATGAGAACCGCGAGGGTACTCACAAAGATCCGTTAAGGCTCTCACTAGAAACCGTAGCAGGACCAGGAAGTAAGAGCTCCTTCCACGCGAACCTCCAATGAATAGTGAGCACGGAGAAAAGGGCGTGGCAGCTTTTAAAGACTTACCATGCTCAACCTGCCACGTTGCCACGCTCAACCTGCTTTACCCCAGGCATGATGGGACATGTAGTCCCAAAGAGGAAAACTTGCAAGGCAATAGAAGAGCCTAGAGAGCCCAAAGACCAGGGACATGATAAAACAAAGAGGCATAACAATAAATGCAGACAATTAAAAACAATGAGAGCACCAAGCCCACCACTGTGCAACAGAGGCAGCTTCATGCACTTTGCCACATCGCAATTTAGCACAAGGTGGCATAGGCACACGACTCTGGCGCACTACAGGGATGCTTGGATTAAGTAGGGCGGGCCCTAGTCTTGACATTCAGTGCATGTGTTGGACACTAATAGGGTGACATTTACTATTCCCACTCCAATTTAACCATATTGGGGCAATGTGTTGGACACTTAAGGGGTGACATTTACTATTCCTACTCCAATCTGACCATATTGGGGAAGGTGTTGGACACAAAAGGGGTTACATTTTCTATTCCCACTCCAATCTAAGCCTATTTGAAAAAGGTGTTGGGCTTTAAAGAGGTAAAATTTACTATTTCCACTACAAGCTAAAACATTTTATACAAGGTAATATAACATTTTATATACAAAATCAACACTTCATACTCAAACTATAAAATGAACTAAAATTAAATCTGAAAACGAACTAACCAAAACTACAAACCTATATATTCATATTTAAACATTGACATATAAAAATATTTTTATTAGTATTAATAATTAATATATTTTAAAACATATTTACTACCATTTCTAAACGTTAAACCATAAAAACAAATTAAATCATAATCCCAAATTAACAATTTTTAAAATATTTGTATTCTTAAAAAAAATCACAAACATTTTAAAATGTAAAACTTGAATATAAAATGATTATTTTGACTTTATTAAAATATTTTTTAATATACTTACATATTTTACAAATATTTTCAACATTTAAAGGTTTTGTTAATATTTAATTTTTGTTTAGTTCAATACCATTCCTATAGATTTTAAATAATTATCAATTAAAAGTTATTACAAATATTAATGTAACAAAATAATTTTTCAAAATATTAAAATATTAATTTGTATATTATTCAAATATTTAACATAAAATTTACTTTTTGAAAAACCCACATCCCTTAAAAAACCAATAACCTAAAATAAAATGATTAAACCATTATTTATATACTTTAATACAACTAAGAATACAAATTTCAGCTATTTGATAACTAATAATGACTAAAAACACACCTAAAAAATAATTAACTTATAGAATCAAACACACTACAAATGAATTACATACTAATTTACACTTACAAATAATATTACATACAATGATATTTTCCACATCAATATTTTTTTACAGCAATATTAAAAGCAACACTAAAAATGATATTCCTTTTGAAAATATTTTTGACATCCCGAGATTCTTGACACAATATCTATGTATCATGATATTTTGGCAAAACTCCTTCTTACCTTGTGATCACGTCACAAGGTAAGACCACTGATACTTTAGTGAATCTCACTGTGAGTAAAGCTGTCAACTATGTTTTTGACCATTGAAGACCTGCCTTAGATCAGGTGGCTCAACATTACGTCCAAAGTTCCGTTACAGCTTCTCTGTGACCACTGACATAATTACGGACATTTTTCTTATTATTTCACACTCCTGAGCTCTCAGATCTCATTCCCTTCCTCTGTCAACTTGTTGGCTAACCCCTTCGGTATAAAAGGGCTCCCAACTCAAAAGCAAGAACACTGAAAAAAAGGTTGCCTCCTTAAATGAACTTAAAAGTTGCTCTTCTGGTGTCACTCCTCCATATTCCACTCATCATAGAAGAGGATGAGTTATTGGATAATCCTCAGTCTACTCAAGCGGAGTTTGAAGATGAGGTTGATTCAGATGCCTC
The DNA here is from genome assembly GCF_964204655.1 of Triturus cristatus. Lineage (NCBI taxonomy): Eukaryota > Metazoa > Chordata > Amphibia > Caudata > Salamandridae > Triturus > Triturus cristatus. The sequence continues at coordinate 342,032,491 of NC_140593.1, forward strand.
TGAGGAGGATCATTATAGATCATCGCAGCCCCATTCCTAAATGCAGACAACAAAAGGAGATTTTCCATCCCAGGCTCTCAGACCTGGATTCTTCTCCTAAAACAGCTGCATGTGTGTAAGCTATACTTGGAAAATCTTTTCCCAGGGAGATAATATATTGCTTTAAAGTGAAATGTCCCAGAACTTCAGATGAGGCTCATTTGGCCAACTCATAATAACTTTTGTTGTTGAAATTCGTCAAAGACCCTAGAAAGTGAGAAGATAAATCCTAAAAGGCATGCCAGGAAAGTTGTTTGACCACTTCCACCATTAAAAACCATTTTGGGCTTTAACCTTCATGGCCGAAGAACAGTCTTCCCCTATCAACCCTGACATTCTAGCAAGGGACTATGGACCTGATTTAGATCTAGGCAGACGAGTTACTTAATCACAATGGTGACAGATATGTCATCTGCCGAAATATAAATCCCATTGTATCCCATGGGATTTATATTTCTGTAATGGGATATCCGCCACCGTTGTGACGGAGTAACCCGTCCGCCAAGATCTAAATCAGGCCCTATCGGTCTGCATGGCAACACCAACTGCACCATCTTAGTGGAGACTGGAGAGGCACAGATCCATTCTCCTAAGGATGTAAATGTAAATGTAAATGTAAATTTGGTAAAGGATTGGTCCTAAACTATGGGAACTCGGCAATTATGAAGCAGGTCACTCCCGCCGGGGCCTTCATTTGGGAGACCCATCTACTAAAGAGGTGATGAAATTCATATATACTTTCACTTCCCCCCTAATATCCAGAGTACGCTGAGAAAGATATTTCAACAAAACCTGTTCAGGTCATCAGGGCTGGCACAGGCACTCATCTGGCCACAGTGGTTTCTAGCCCTCCTATCGGGCTTCAGAGTCGGAGAGGATCCTGAAATTAATACCAGAAAGAAGACACAGCCTTTCCATCTCATCCCAGAGAGGAGACTTCCACCAGGGGAAATTCCTTCAGTGTCCCATTCACAGGTGAGACTCCAGATTTCCTCCCCTTTAGAGATCGTGGGCACAAATAGTTTTGATTGTCCACAGGTGGTTTCTCATTAAGCAGGAAGCTTGGGTTCTCTAAACGGTTCAACGCTTCCATTTTGTGTTCTTCACAATACAGACATAGTTGACGCTTCCAAAACAGATATGTTTCTTGCTGGAAAATCAACTCTTTATTGACTTAAAGATCGAGTCATTACTACAGAAAGGAGCTATCAGACCTTATTGGGGTGCGACAATGCTGCTTGTGGGTCCGTGGCCCCGCATGTATATTGGCCCGTGTGCGGACAGAACTTGTTTCTTGCCACTGATACATGTGTTACCAAAAGAAAATTCAATAGGTTTTGATAAAAAAAAGAAAGGGGCTATCAGGACCTGCTCATCCCACCTCAAAGGTATTTTGATAAAAAAGGAGGCGCATACCCACTTGCCATCAATCTTAAAGACTTCAGTACCTGATCCTGTACAGGCATTTCAAAATGGAGAGCATTTACCTTCTCCAATACCTCAAAGGGGAAAGATATTGTAGTTCATCTAGTCATCAAGGACACATATTTAGCTGTCTGTCTTTTTCTCCATATTGGTGATTCTTCAGTTCCAATGATGCTCAATGACTAAAGAGTGCTTGCTGCTTATCCTTGAGCTGTTCTCATCCCTTTGATGTCCCACCAAGTTACTGAAACCAGCAGTTGAATGCTTAAGAGTGAGGAGAATTCATGTCATCATTTGCTTGGAAGATATCCTGATTGCAGCTCGAGTTCTGTGCATTCTATGTGGACTTCTCAACCTGACAACTCCTCTATTGCAAATTCTAGGTTTGTCATTGATCTGGTCAAATCTAATCTCTTGTCTTCATTTCCGATATAGTGACTATGGTTTGTCACTGTCTCGGTCCCAGGAACTCTGTCCCTTCTGACACTGAAGATCTAATCCATCAAAAAAGAAAATTGCCTGATTGGTCGGTCTTCTCTTGACCTCTATCCATTTTTCAGAGAGCAATCCACTGCAAGGCCCTTCAATGGTAAAAATGCTTCACCTTTTCAAGTGACTGTAATATTTGGAAGCTGTTCCCCTTTCACAGGTTGGTGGCTTGCCCACTTGGAAGCATGGGATGGCAAAGTCATATTTTGTCTAGTCTGTGAAATGATCATAGGGTTTTATGCCACCCATTTCATCATCTGTGCTCAATACGAGGACATATCCATGGGAGGTAGATAGTTCCAAAAGAAGTTCTGGTTACTCATCAGTTTTCTCAAGATCCTAGCTGGCTCATTTGCAGTCCATATTATTGCCTCCTCACAAATGTCGCTGTTGCATCGTTATCAGGATTGACAATGTCTCAGCAGTGCAGTACTTCAACCACCTATGTGAAACAAAGTCTAGAATGCTGGCAGCGATAGCAGAGGATGTTTGACACTACTGCCTCTCTCACATCATCTTTGTTCTAGCAGTCCACCTTCCCTGCAAGACAACATTGTAACAGACAGTAACTCATAGCTCCTCAAGGACCCCAGTGAATGGAAACTGAATGTATCTTTGTTTTTAAAAATAAAATGAGAATTGGGGTCTTGCAAGATAGACCGTTTTGCTTCTTGTTCAATTTTTATGATTCCATCATTCGTACTGCTGGAGACCAAATCTACTAGCAGTTGCAGTGAATGCTTTCCCTCAGTTATGGAAGGGATTTAACTATACCTTCCCTCTGTTCTCCATGAATCCCAGAGTGCCCACGCTGGACAAGAAACACATGGGAGAGTTAATTTTGATATCTCCTCTTTGGAGAATGCAAACATTGTTCCCCATTTTTCTAAAGCTGTTTTGTCTCCCTCCATTTCATCTCTCGTCTTTCGCAGATCTACATCTGCATCCATTAAGACAGCCTTACAAATTAGTCCTTCTTAAACAGCTTTGCTGGGTGACTTGGAATCTTTCTGGAAACCCTGGAAAGTGTCAGGACTGTCAGACTCAACTCTCTTCTTCGATGAAAAGACATGGAATAAATGGTTACTTTGGTGCTTGGAACAGGATCTTGATCCTGTGGCGGCTAAATTTACCTTTTCCTTGAAATTCTTCGTGGTCTTCTGGTATCTAAGTTGCTCCAGGCATCAGGTTTGTTCATCTCTCTCAACCCAAATACTCTTTTTTTTGGGATGTATCCCTTGTGCTAAGATTTTTACAGACTTGGCCTCTGTTAGACTTGGCCCTCTCTGCAGTGTCCCTTTCAAATGTTTTGCCTTCACCCCTCCTACTTTTGCTGAAATTGTTTTTGTTGACCTTAGATCTCTTTACACTTTACCACTGCTTACCAGTACAAACATATTTGTGCTCACTCCTCTAAACATGGTAAAAATGGCTCACACCTGATTGGCGTATACCCTTGTAGAGTGATTTACCATATACCCTGATCCTGTAAATTAAATGCTACTGGTGAGCCTGCAGCACTTATTGTGCCATTCACTTTTTGCCTCTTAAATCATGTCCAAGACCTGACATTGCAGCCTGAGTGCAGTTTTAAACTGCCAGTTCGACTTGGCAATATAACCCCCTTGCCAATGCCGAAATTCCCATTTTATACCATATACGTTACCCCTAAAGTAGACCCTGGGTAGGCCATATGCTGTGTGCATTGTAATGAAAACATTGTACATGTACTATTAAGTTTTACATATGCTGGTAGTGAAAAACATTTGCCCACCACTCCCATAGGATAACATTGGGATGCCTTATTACATTTAATAAGTACTAACTTTTGATTAGAAACAGATACACATTATATGTTTTGTATCTATGTAATTGTTAATACAATCCTCTTTAATGGTAAGGTCGGGTTTTAAATTACAGTTCTGAAAATGCAAATTTAAGAAAGTTTTCATTGTCCTGCCCTTGGCTGTTTGGTGTCTGCAGCCTGTCCTAGGTAATATGACTGGATGCAGTTGAGATTTGGACTTTGTGAATTGCTCCCAGACAGTCACACAATAGAGGGATTAGATGTGCCTGAATGGGCTATCTGCTGGCAGGATGGGGGAGGGTGGGCCGAGCTGGGCACAGCAACACTTGCTACTACTGAATAGCCTGTGCTCTGCCTTCACTCAAAAGAATTGTCACCACTGCATTTTCCCTGCTGCCAGCTTGGAGCCAGAGCAGGGGAGTCAGGAAATTCCAAGCACTTCAAAGGACATGTTGGACATGTCCCTATCTGCAGAATCACCCCCAAACTTTTTACCTTTACCCTCCACTTTTTGCTGAATTTGTTTTTGCTTACCTTGGCTTTGTGCACTTTACCACTGCTAACCAGTACTAAAGCGCTTGTGCTCTCTCCTCTAAACATGGTAATATTGACTTATACCGAATTGACATATTTAATTTACTTATAAATCCCCAGTAAAGTGACAAAGCATGTCCCCAGTGCCTGTAAATTAAATGCTACTAGTGGGCCTGCAGCCGTGTTTGTGCCACCCATTTAAGTAGCCCTTTCAACATGTCTCAGGCCTGCCATTGCAGAGCCTGTGTGTGCAGTTTAAACTACAATAGCGACCTGGCAAAATAAAACTTCTGGCAGTACCAAAGCTTCCTTTTTAATACATATAAGTCACTCCAAGGGTAGGTCCTGGACAGCCCGGAGGGAAGGGTGCAATGTATTTAAAACATAGGACTATCAATGTCCTGTTAGTGAAAAACCCTTACATTTGTTTTTCACTACTGTGTTTCTTCCTCATAGGATAACATTGTAGTTTACTTATTACATTTTATAAATGTAATTTCCACATAGGAAGAGACAAGCAGTTCATGTTTAGTGTCTTTGTGAAATTGGGGTGACGAACCCTATTTTATGGTAAAGTTGGGGTTTTGATCAACATTTTAAAAATACCACTTTTAGAAAGTTGGTATTTTTCTGCCCTTAGCCCTTTTGTGCCTGTGGCCTGGTTTGGGTCACATTACTGGGTGTAACTGGCAGTCTACTTTGTCAGTTTGCCGTGTCAGTCACACAATAGAGGGATTAGGTCCCTGAGGTAGGAGTGGTCACTTCCACCAAGTGAAAGTGAAGGGGATCCTTGCCACTGTTCTGAGGGACACTGGGGCTAGGCAACCCATGATAGTGGAAAGGCTAGTTTCTCTAAATACATACACTGGATAGGTTTGTAGGGTGACTCAGGCCCATGGGCAGGACTTTTTCCGCTCTATGGATCTGATATCTCTGGAGTGGGTTGTGGTGGTGACCCAGAGGTGGATCATAGGTAGTCCCCAGATGCCCATAGACTTCATTATTGGGAATGTTTTGCCCCCGGTAGCAGGAGAGCTGAGAAGAGTGGCTGCCAAAGGTGCCCTGACAGTTCAGTTTTCTGGTGGTACCACTCCTAAGCTGTACGGGAGCCCAGATGGAGGGGCAGGCTGAGGGAAGACTCACACTTGTTCCCTATTCAGCCTCAGGGTACAGAGCCTGGCTTGACTGGCCATTCTCAGAATACCACCCCTGAACAGGTGAGAGATCGAATGGAAGTAGGGTGCAAAACACCTGAGACTATTGCTCCCCACTCTGAGACACCTCAGAGGTTAGAGAGCTGGCTGGAAGGAGGTCAAGGCTGGAAGAGAGGCCTACCCAATTTGCCTGCTTAGAGCTTGCTCCTAACAGTGGGTGGCCCGCGGTCTGGCTCCTCACACTGACCGCTATCAGTGGCCTCTGAACAGATGGGGTATACAGGTGAGGGGAAGGGTGCACCATAGGTCTGTTCAGTGGCTCAGGAGAGTGTAGACAGAGGGGTCCAACTGAATTCAGAGGAGCATGGAACTGGCACAGACCTCTGAAGTTGAGGGCCACTGTCCATTTTATTTTGCCTAAACAGGGAAGTCCATCAAAGTATTGGTTAGTCTCCCTTGGCTTTAGGGGTCATGTTGGACCTGGCCCTCTCTGTAGGGTCACCCCCAAACATTTTGCCTTTACTCTCTAGTTTTTGCTGGAACCAATTTTTGCTGGCCTTTGGACTGTGCACTTTACCACTGCTAACCCGTGCTTAAGTGCTTGTGCTCTCTCCTCTAAACATGGTAATATTAGCTTACACCAATTGTCATATTTAATTTACTTAAATGTCCCTAGTAAAGTGACACTAAATGTGCCAGACAGTCACACAATAGAGGGATTAAGTGTGCCTGGATGGGTTATCTGCTGGCATCCAAAGTCTCACAGTGTTCTTTTCTATCGCTTATGCTTCTGTCTCTTTGGCCTCATGGTTTGTAAATGTCTTTCATACCCCCTTGATGTTATTATAAGCCCATACTTCACCTTTACCCTTTATGTATTCTTGCTCGCGCACTCTTGGACTCCATCAATAATTATGCAGCAAATGCTGAAACCACTGAATAGCCTAAATCCATTGGGCATACCATTGCCTGTTGTTTTATCCAAATTTGTTAATGAAAGGTAAACAAAACCTAAACATTCTAATTGCAATGAATGGCCATTGTTAGCTGCACTTTGAAAGCTAATTATCACAAAATAAACATGTAACATAAAAAAATCTAATGGGTAACGTGTAGTATGGGCTTATATTGCCATCTAGGCGTTCAGGTGACATTTACAGACCTCGACAACAGACCAACAGAACCCCTCACTGGCAATATTGAACCATTTTACACGGTTACAAATTATTTATCCTCTCTCTCTCTCTCTCTCTCTCTCTCTCTCTCTCTCTCTCTCTCTCTCTCTCTCTCTCCCCCCTCTCTCTCCCTCTCTCTCCCCCCTCTCTCTCCCTCTCTCTCTATCTTTATACATATGTATAGATATAGATACAGGTATATATTTATTTCTGATGGATACTACTTACTGCAGATTCCTTAACATGTGAATCTCTCCAGGCATCAGACTGGATCTGGAAACTCAAAAGCAGGGCTCCTGTGAATCAGTAGGAAATGCTGTATGACTCAATGACACCATTGTTCCACCCCAGAAGTGACAAATGGAGTTGCATATAAGCGCAACCCATGCATGCTGACGTCAATTCTTTTCTTTTTACACTTTCGGTGTGGATCCGGAGCTCTTCTTCTTTCTCCACTCTGTGAGTAGATTTTTATCAAACTTTGCAGTATTCAAGGGAAACCCCACCTGCTAAAATGACAGGCTTTGAACCTTGTGAGTATTTTTGCAAACAGAGTTCTGTGACAGATCCCATGAGGTGTGCCTCTAGTGTCTGAGTTCGATGCATGACTCCAAGGCCTGGGCAAATGCGCCCACATGAATCGAAAAAGCACCCCAGACCATGAAGGGAAGCTCTACATGACACCAAAAGGCTCCACCCGGTCTTTCTCCAAGTTAAAGCATAGAGTGCGAACCCTTCTTGCTTCAGTTCTCAAAATCGGTCCTGTGGAATATATTCTCATTCAAAGTCTTCAGGTAAATAAAAGAAAAGAAATAATAAGATCAAGCTGGATTCAGCCCATTGCCGCTACTCTTGTCAGCAGAGAAGGAGCAAAGGCATCATTGAGCCTTCTGTCTTGCTCCGGTTCCACCAAGAAGCCAATTCTATTCTTGGCCCTGATACACCCTGAGTTCAAAGATCCATCGGAAAAGTCACAGCAGGTCGAAGCCTTGTGAGAGGCCATGCTGCACCTCTTTGGCACACTTCCACTCCCTTCTTGTATGCCTTCGGGCCCTAAGGATCTGCATGAACCTCAAGTCAGGTTACCATCAGTAGATTTGCCCATGGCGCCTTTGTTGCCCCTTGAACTTGCTTCAAGTTCCATACTAGTGTCAGTATTGGCTTCGGGCTTGGCACAGAAATCTGCACCAGCTCATTGAATGTCAGCACCAGAGGAGGAACTGCAACCCATCGTGGTATGCAATTTCGAGCCTGCTTCATTTCCACTTCAAACACCACAAGATTCAGATCTTGATGTGCTGCAGCCTATTTTAAACCCATCTGACTCAGACAAGACTCTGCTGTGTCTACAACAGCTTTTTGGCTTGAGCTCACACCAGAGCCAGCCACATCAAAATGCCAATAGTGGGGATGGGGATGAGTTTGCCTCATCACAAAATGTCGGCAGCTGGTACATGGACATACAGGATGCAAGTGGGCTGCACACCTCAACCAACACTGGGTTGTTTTCCCCACCTGGCCGAGCAACAGAAGACAGTACATCTTTCGTCTCTTTGATTAGATGGGCTCCTGAAGTCCTTGATCCCCACCTTCCCACTAATGGAGGTAAAAATACATGTGCTCAGAGAGGTCCTGAAGTCTTACCAGGCACCGGCTGACCTTCTCTTCCCCTTCAATAAAGCCCTCGCTGACACACTGTTGGGCATTTGAGTTCAATCATGCTCTGGTTCCCAACTCAAGCAACAAGTTGTCTGTTGTCATAGACTGGCCCAGATTTCTTGACTCAGCACCCAAACCCTGAAAGCTTGGTCGTACAAGCATCCACCAGTAGAGTAAAACCTAACACCTTCCAAACCAGTCCTCCTGACAGGGAGCGCAAATGTTTAGATACCTTTGGTAAGTGTAGGTAGAGAAGCATCTTGTGGTGGTTATTATGAATGGAAGACTGACCCATCTGCCTTTTCCGAGAAGAAATTGTATTATCCAAAATAATTGCAGCGAAGGAAGGCAAGGGATGCAGAAAGAATGTTTTCCTTATGCTAGCTGCAGTCATAGGAAGTGCCAAATTGGAGATGTAGAAGCTGGATGTGCAAGTTGGGCACACTGGAAATATCGCATTGGGATGCATATGGATTTTGAAAATGGTCAGTAGCAGTTTGGTATCAGTTCTAGTTATGTTCGCCATCACAGCACAATGTCATACATCTAGTAAAACCAATGAGAGGTGACAAATATCGTCATGATGTACACAATGAAGTTATATTCTTTATTATAACCTAACCCAAGAACAATGTATAAGAATAATGTGACAGACTATAACAATGCCTACTGCAGAAATGATAATGTACTAAAAATGCATGTACAAACTCTTACATAAGATTTAATTGCTAACGATGTTGTCTAATACATGTGGGCAATGAAAATCAAATAAAAAGAATACAAAAAAAAAAAACGCAGCCCCACCGGGCAAGTGACTTCACTTCATCAAAAAGAAGCACATCAAAGACTGTTCTCAGAATGAGGCTTGGGGTTTTATTTATGCAATACTCTCTAACATAAAGGCTTTCCCAGATGTCAAATTTAAAACATTCAAATGTATATAGAGATATATGTATATATGCAAGCAATATTAACACACTTGGCTAATGCAACTATTAAATGCATGGATAATAATATAATAAAATCAACACAACCAGTCCTAAAACACAAGCAAATTATACTGGACATTCTACAAGAGATCAGAAAGATATATACACTAAATACATCAGATGATTAACTTGGATGTGCACATAGTCTCTCACACATCACAAAGTTAATACTCAAAGAAAACACCTCAGATGATTATGGCCACTGGAAACTGAAGGTGCACACAGACAGTCACGCATCACAATGACTGTTACAGCCACTGGAAACTGAATATGCACGCAAGCAGCCACACATCACAATGGCAACAATCAAAAATCAAACACTTCACCTGGTTCAAACTTCATCCTGGCCCACTCCAGACTGGGGGTTTCACAGCTGGGGTCAAGAGACTCAGCAACCAGATGCCGGCGCTGATGATGCGTCCACCGTTCAGGCTCAAACAATCCCGGTTTCTAAGTCAACAAACCTCAGCTTTATAATCTCAAAACACACTAGAAGGTTCCACGAGGCCTTCCCTCTGCGCCAAGGAAACTTACTGGAATTGGCCACTTTCCATGCAAGCATTCCAAAGGAGTTCTCATATTACTTCTGTATTGTCATGTGTTCCTGCCTTTATCTTAACGAACTTATGAAAGTCTCTGGTTGTACATTGAACAATGTCAGAACCGCCTTTGTGCGCAGGAAAGCTCAAGCAAGACAGAGTCAGAATTCAAGATAACATGAGGGCATGTCAAAACCAATAGTAAGAACTTCATAATACTTCCCAATGTACAACACAATGCACATTTATTCACCACTTCCTATAGCATCACATACTTCATCTCTCAATGTAGAACACAAAGCACATTTGAGCTCCACTGCTCATAACACTGCACTTCGAGTCCAAAAAGTACATTCCACACCTCTCTCTCTCTCATGCTTTCAAATGCACATCCCACACGTTCATTTCTTGGCAAGGTGTTCTACTCTGTGTCAGCCCCCACTTTAAAACTACAAGAGATATGAAAGACATCTTCAGGAAAACATACACATGCAGGGAAACAATGTCGTACATTCAGGCGAGGGTGAAATAAAACACCAAAAGTCAATTGAAATCCTGGTAGTCAAAGGTCATCATGCAATTTTAAACCATAGGAGTGCCTCTAGCACTACAAATATTAAAATATTTTTACACACCATAGGATAGATATATACCGTGAAATGAAAAGAAACTCAAAGTGAACATAATTAGCAGGTATGCATTACAAGTCTAAAAACAATGAGTATTCTAAAAATTTCTACATTATGACACGAAGAGAAAAAAATAGGAACATTACTGCAAAGCAGTATAAAATGTGTGTCCTCAAAAATGTACTCCAAACACTTCCTTTCAGAAGTAAAAATGTGACACAGTCGTACAGAAACAATATGTGCATGGTATTGTTGAAAAAGCATTTAATTTCAAAAGAAAAATATATATCTTTATTATCAATCAGATAAAAAGGCTATACCATTTAATTTCATCCTATAAACTACATAAACTGTGCAAGAAAGAACTAACTAGAATAAACTTATTTATAATTTTCCAGGGAAATTGAAGACATAGCTCCAGTATTGAACCATACTTTCGTGAAGACACTCAACCCACTTAGGGGCTCATTATGATATCCGGCAGAAAGCCTCCACCTGACACAATATCGGATTTGGGACCGACTGTCTTGTAGTCGGCGGTTCCAAACGCCGGATTAAGATAGGATTGAACACTGTTCGTGCGGATTCCTATTGTTTCCTAAGGGATCTCGTGTTACCCCCGAGCACCGGCTGTAACATAGGCTCCTATGGGGAAATGGTGTGTGTGGAAAACCCTGCACCCTGTGGTAGGCACCCCATGTTGCCTGCCACAGAGTGCAGGGTTTTACAGAGGGGTAACTTAGGTACCCCCTCGGCCACCAACTGTAGGCCACGGGGGCTTAGGGGCCCTGCTAAGCACCTCCAAAGTCACTCTCCAATAGCCTTTCCATGTCAGACAGGCCGACGCGGAAAGGCTGTTAGAAACCGACATCATAATCCAGACAGCGTAAAGGCCGTCCATAGTGGGTTACGTGCGGTTCCGACCGACAGGAATACCCCGTGAGTCGGTCGGAACCGAGTCTAAATGAATGGGCCGTTTGCGTTCCGACCGCAAAACTCTTAATCGGGTGATCGATCTGTAAACCGTCCGAGTCCGTCGAAAGAGCTCCAACGCGGTCATGAAGATTACATCTGTCGGGCAGAGGCTTTCCGCCCGACATCGTAATGAGCTCCTAATTGTGTATTTTCTGTCACATATGAAGGATGTTGATATGAAGTGTTACATGGAAGTGTTGTAGGGATACAGAAAATTGTGAAAAAAAATATATTTCTGCAGATGATGCAAGGGAGTGAAAAAACAACTTTTTATGAATGTAATTCCACTTCAATTTGCAAAATTAAAAAAACTTCCATGCTGAAGCTAAGACAATTTGTGGTTATTTTTAACAAAAAAATTACTATAGACCATGGACCTGTGCTCAATTACTAACCTACAAGGACATTCTTTAAATTTCCTAAAAAATCACTTGTGACGTCACCTTCCATCACATCAAGATGTTTTCCACTCATCATTCATCGACACGAAAAATTATCAGCACATTATACATTGTCAAAGCACCATCCTTGCAATTACAACAACCCAATAATGATCTACTTCAATCAGAAATAGCACAAGTGAACAGTATTCCACTGTACATCCAGTGTAAATACTTTAATGCAGTATGTGACAACAACAGCTCTACAGATGTTGTCGTCACTCAGAATTCAGTTTCAAGAAACCATTTTGGAAATACCAAATCAAAATAGAATTTGCTGCCGCAGAACACATTATCAAAAACAAGTGAAAACTATAGACCTCATTTACAATACTGGGGATCAGAACATAATTGCCTGGAGAAATGTTTGTCTATATCTAATTGTGGACAAAAGATATGAAGTTTGTGACTTTCAGCTAATATACAACTACTGCCTAAAATAACTAGATCATAACTTAGGGCCTAATTATGAGTCTGGCGGTCTTCTGACTGCCAGAATCACAGTGGCGCTGCAGTGGCGGTCCACCGTCCGCCGTATTATGCCTTCCAAAGTCGTTTATGCGGTGGACTGTCAGCTGTGCAAAGGAACAGTTGTTGCTTGGCGGTGGTGCAGGAGCGTCACATTGCAATATGCTGAGTGAGGACTGGCGCATTACCGTTCAGCATATTACGAGTTCCTGGACTGCCAGCCTTTTCATGGTGGAGCGTCCATGCCGTGCTGTAACTTTTTTGCTGCTCCCATTGCGGTGCCTGTTTTCCAGGCACTGCCAGGGGAATAACAAAGAACCGCTGACCGTATTATGATTTGCACATTTGCAACTTGTAATGCGGTCGGCGGTGCTTTCGTGGCTTTGGTGCAGCGAGGTGGCATTGTGCTGTAGTCGCTGTGCCAAAGTCGTAATCAGGCCCTTAATGCCTTCCCAGGGTATTTATAACAATTTGGAAATGTATCCAATACTGTCTGAGCTACTGCAGCTTAATGTATATGAACATATTCTTTTCAAACGATTATTGGATATAACCAAACTCAGGAAAATTCCAACCACATGAATTAGTTTGTGCACTGAAAGGGAAAGTAGTTTCCCTTCCCTCAGATTTCATTTTTTTACCACTCTTGGAATACAAAGTACATTAGAGGAACCTTTACAGGCTGTAGAAATGTAGAACCTACAATAGACAAATAAAATTGGCAGGAACTAATAAGCATTGACAAGGTTCACAAAGCTACATCTTACCTACAAAAAAACCCAGCATCTATTATAACGATTTGGACATATAACACTTTATCTCACCCACTTATTTATCTATTGGAAAATAAAATGTTACTGGACAATTTCAAGAGATCATTCCTGAGGAAATGTATGAAAAATATAAACGTTACAGTATACCCCCACTTCACTCAAGAGGAATGATGGGTGATGCTTTAGAAATCTTTCAGGCGAGGGAAGCTAAAGAAGAGTCAATTAGTGTTTGGAAAAGCTTTGGAAGCAAGATGTTATCCACATTTATTCCCCACTGGGAAAGTTGATGCTATGATGATCATCTAGAACAAATGTCTGCATTCGAGTATCGAGTAACAAGGTTATAAGATCCACGTTTTCATCAAGACATTGCTTATATTTTCACACTCTTGTATGAAAGTTATTTGCTGTTGCACACGTAATGCAGACTGACACTGACTTCAATAATATAACCGCTCCCAAATTAAAAACTGCAGGAGAGAGAGGAGAACCTAGAATGTAACTTGATAAACATTATGGCATGCTGGCAAGGGGCAAATGAATATTTGTTTGAAAGACATAGAGTATTGAAATATATGCTCAGAAACCTAGAGCCACAAACTTGGATTCTTACTTTAAGCAGTGCTGAGTACCTATGAGACAACTAATTTCAATTTCTGCTCAAAGCAAATGCTTATATTGTAAACATTATCACCAAATCTACAGCAGAAGTATGTTCTATGGATCCCTCTAATGTTTGTAGATATATCAACCACAAATTTCAAACCATGCTTCAATAGTTGACCAACAAGAAGATAAATGCTATTAGAAAGGTACTTGATTTCTTTTCAAGAAATCAGAATCAAGCAAGAGAGGCCCCACACATTCATGTGCTTCTATCGATCAAAAATGCACATAATATTTGGGTAGTTCAGATTTTTAATTTTTTCTGAACTTTTAACTTTTTTTCCAGTATTTTTATTGTTATCTTAACAGGTCAACAGAACCAAAAAAAACATGCAAAGGATAAATAACAGAATGAAAGAGAGGGTAAAAAACATAAGGATATTGGGGAGGGCTTTGGTGAGCAATAACAGGCTTCCCAGCAATGCTACTTTGACTCTGTGCCACAGAAAGCGGTAAGTGGCAGTACTAGCTTACTCTCCCATTATGTCCCTGTCTTGCTTCAACATGTCCACAGGCACGACAGTCTCAGCGGGAGGTACAGATACCACAGCCAATATATTGTTTGGTGATGCTACTGCACTGGAGATTGCAAAGTTGTAAGATCCTGCAAAGTCAACCAGCCTTGTCACTGATAAACTTCCTGTAGTCAACTCCTTAAGCTGTTTCTCCCTTCTCCTTAGTGCATATGCCCAACTTGTGGAATGCATAGATTTTAGTTTTTTTATGCCAGTTGTACCAAAAGAGTATTGCTGCCTTGTGCCTCAGAAAATCACTTTCTAGCAATGGTTGCATGTTACCAGGGGAGCTGTTGGACTTGGCCCTTTTGGTAGGTTCACCCCTAAACTTTTTGCATTCTCTAAGCCTTTTTCTGTAACCTGTTGTTGGTGATTTTAGGCCTCTGGGCACTTTAGCACTGTGGTCCAGTGTAAAGTGCGTGCGCTCTCTGTGTCCATTAGAGAAATTGGCCTGCCCTCCCATAGGAATGCATTGGGGATTCCCTGATCAGTGTGTGTCAGTGGTAATTCATGGTATGGGAGGAGCAGAGTGGTTGAGTTTGGTATGTATGAAATTGTGAGAATAAATGCTGCGCAATGGTGTGCGCAGATTTATTATGACTGTTGGAGAAACGCCTCTTTTAAGAGTTGGCATTTCTGTGTTCTATGTGTCTGCCTGCCTAATGTGAATTGCATGTCTGGCTTGTGAGTGACAGGGGCTGGGAGGTGTGTGTTGCTCCAGGAGGGGCAGGGTGAGTCAGCGCTGGGCTGAATGGGACATCTGTGCTGGGAGTAGTGGGAGGGGTAATCCCCTGACTCTGAATAGGATGGTGCCTGCCCTCGTGAATGCTAGCTCCGCCCCCCTGTGGTGTGTCCGATGATGAACCCCCACCTGACAAAGGGGAAGAGGAACTTGCAAATCAGAGTGCTTCAAATCCCCCCATAACCAGTTGCATCTGGTTCCCCCATGCCCTGCACTAAAGACAAAGAGATAGGTGGTATAAATATAGGGACTGTGACCCCATGAAAATGTTCAGTTCTGGTGCTGGTGCTGTTCCTGCCTTACTGGGGGCTTGCTGCTGCTGGGACCCAGGAGGAACCACCATGGGGGATGACCTCCCTGCTGGAGGGCCCTGTGTGCTGGCCTCCCTGAGCCCAGCATTGCCCCCTTCATCTTCCAGGACTGTGGCTGCATCTATTCTTCCCCTTTCAATGGACCTTCAGGACGCCTATCTCCTAGGGAGCGCTATACTTTACCCTGCCAGGAAGGAGAAGCATGGGCTGCGCAGCGCTGAGCTGCCTGCCATTTTGGAGGGAATCCCGACGTGGGGATTCCCCCCCAGTGATGCTGTGGAGTGGGTGCCCACCCCGCTTATTGAAATTTCGATCGTGGGTGCCCACCCCGCGTTTTGCTTACTTTAAATGGCGTGACCACCCCACGTTTCTACTTGTACTGGCAGGTGCCCACCCCGCCAGCATCTTTGACCCCAGCTGGAGTCTACCCCGTGTTTCACTGCCGCGGCCCGATTGGCCGAACAGGAAGTCAGTCAGCAGGAGTCCTGACCTGGGGCGGGACTTCCTCCTCACGAAGGGAAGCCCAGCGCCCACGGAAGCGCCAAAGAAGCCGTTTGGAGCCTCGCGAGCTCTCCGGCCAAGTCTTGAGTCCCTGGAGAGGCACCGGGTGAAGAAGCATGCAGGGGGAGCCTCGCGGGCTCCTCAGGAGAGCAGAGTGCCGGTCCCGCAGTGAGGAAGAGCCCAGGTGAAGAGAGGGGGGAGTCCTGCCCAGAGAGAGCCCGATCCACGCCCTGGTGAGTGGGGCCGAGGCCTTTATCCTTGGGGTGTTATGGGTGCTCGAGGCACCTGGGCAGTCGTGCTTCCGAGCGGTCCCGCCGTCACGGGCCGCTCCACCGATGAGGGCAAGTCCTTCTCAGAGTCCCTGATGGGAGTGGCGCGTTGGGGCACATGGTCGGTGCCTGTGCTCCAAAGTGGGGCATGTTTTGTTCCCAGAGCCCGTGAGGCTCCAACGAGGGGCACAGTCATTTTAGGGCCCCAGTGGGGGTCCCGAGGGCCAGTGGGGCCCGTGCCTATTCTCCCATGGGGATAGAGTCCCTGAGTGGGACAAGAGGGCGCAGTGAGTACCAGTGATGATCACAGCTGCCCGGCAATTAGCGGGCAGCTGCTACGTTTAGGACAGGGTATAGTGAGGAGTCCCAGGAGGGGACCTAGGGGGCACAGTGGTGCCAGCACTTTTTTCCCTTTTTGCTTTAGCTGCAAGTTGCAGCTTAGCGCTCTGACATTCTGGACAGAGGGCATTTGAGCCCTAGAGAAGTTCAGCGGGCCTGGGGTGTTCAGCGATTTATGTGGTGCTAGGAAATGTGATTCTCTACTGTCATTTATGCCTCTAAATGCGTTTAGGTATGAGGTTATTTGCATAATGTGTTTATGCTGGTGAGGTTATTTCCTACAGTGAGTTATGCCCCTAATGTGAGTGATGCTTTGGAGGTTATGCTCTAAAATATTAGACTGATGAGGTTGGCGTATAATGTATTTTGCGCCTAATGTGATACTGTGCATAATATGGTTTATGTTACAGGATAATGGCAGTAATGGCCAGTGACGACTGGGTGTGTACTACATTTATTATATGTTCTACATTCGCTGTGTTCACTAAGTGATGGTGTTGACAGTGGTCCAGGTAGCCCTGTCAGGGGTAAATAATCCCTTGTAGATAGTGTAGTGTGCCTAGTTTGTTGCTGCTGTGTGTGTATGTTGCGCAAACGCTTTACACATTGCCTCTGAGATAAGCCTGACTGCTCGTGCCAAGCTACCAAGGGGGTGAGCAGGGGTTATCTTCAGCATGTAACTCTCCTGCCCTGACTAGAGTGGTGATTTCTGCCTGGCTTTGGCGCAAGCCTCAGCCAACCAGAAATCTCATTTCTAATAGGAGCATTTACTTTTAACATGGTTTAATAAGACATGAAAGGGAATTGGAAAGATTGGTGAAGAGTTTGGTGATGTGGGTGGTGCTTTGTTGAACAAAAACCCTAACACAATTAATAATAATAACATTGAACATAATTGGACTAGTTCCAACATTAATCTTTTTAAACAGCATAAAAAACTGACAGACCACTGACTCTCAGAGCTGCTTTCTCCTATTCTCCTCTTGCTTCTCCTCTGCCTGCACTTCTTCTTCTTCCTTTATGTCTTCCTACTGCTCTTCATGGTGAGGATCTTGTTGGATCTTGTTGCTCTGCTATTTTCACCCAACAAACCCAAATGGGCTTCACCAAATCTCAGAACAACACAGTACACCATCTTTCCATGATTAGGAAGGGGAAACAACTTCCTGTTTTGTGTGATAGGTCGTGTTTCTAGCTAATCACAGTTTTTTCACTGTCAAAGAGTATTGCAGTACTATTGGGGTAGTTTCTAGGTAGTACTGCAGTACAGATAAAATATAAAAAATATATATATAATAGCTTTATTTTTCTACACACACATTCTAGTAGCACTATTACACATCTATACTTTTAAAATAATAATGTTTCAAGAAGATCTTCACACATTTCAAAATATAACTAAAATTGTATTTGGGGTTCATCTGTATGGGTGTTAGAAGGTGTGAAGGGATCACACAGACTCAGCTAGGATTAAAAAAAAGCTTGAAAGTTTGTTTTCTGTCAGAATTAGGTTTTACACAACGTTTCTTTCCAGGTAGTGTTCTCTTGTTCATTCAGAGTGACTCTCTTCTTTTCCTGTTCGGTATGTCCTTGTGCTTCAGGGACTAGATACTTGGGATAAGAACAAAGAGCACACTGGTAAGTACATATTCTTTCTGTTTTCACTATTTGACCCTTCTATTTTCTGTGCAAGGTTTGATCTTCTTTTCTTTCTCTTACCTTTCCTGACTAATCTATTTCTTGTATTCTACCCCTGTTCTCTGGTTTCCTCCCCACCTCTCTTCTCATTAGTTTCTTCAGTCCGGGGTTTCTCTTTCTCGGCTACCTCTTGGGCTCCCTTACTATGGGGATTCCATCTATTTTTTCTTTTGTCTCCTTGAGCCTCTCTCGTTTGCCAGAAAAAAAATATTTAATTCACTCTGTTATAAATTCGCATATACAAAGGCCGCTTTTTAGCTCCCAAATAAAAACAGAGAAAAAACCCCAAACAAATTACAGCTAATTCTTCAATTGAAACGTTGAAATGAGAGTACCAGTGACTAGTCGGTCTGTCCCCTAAAATTCCCCTTTCTTTCCCCCTCCCTCCTGAATGACCTCACCAGTCCCGTATACATGCACTAACCCGGGCAAGCCGCACTCCCTTGTGAGCATAGCTAGGGCTGGGTGTCACTCCAGTCCCTTTGACTTCTGGGAGGCACTGCGAAAAACATGGTGGACTCCCAACTGCTTCTTCATGGTTCTTTCCTGGTAGGAGATGTAGTTCTGAAGATACAGCGTCGGCGTGTGTGTCTAAGGCGTGTCTAAGGGTACATCGTCTGCAGCATTTCTCTTTCCTCCCAGATTCAGTTGCTCCTCTGTCCACTACAGTCTGTTCCTTCAGCTTCTTGCAGTCCTACTTGTGTGACACCTCTTCTCCCTTCCTTCCTCTCTCTCAAGTTCTCCTCCTGTATCTGTCCTTCTTCTTGCCAGGAAAGCGGGACATCTGTTTTTATGTTGGCTACATTGTTTTTCATTGTTCCTTTTATTTTAAGGAAGCTCAATATGGACGATGCATGGGGCATTGATGGAGTGATCAGTAAGTAGGGGCTCTCGTCTATCTCTGATTCACCCGCCTCCTCACAATAGCACACTACAAAACCACCTTACTTCCTATTTTTATAACATTTACCCCTTTAATAAGATGTAAACTCACCATTATAGCATTATGTTACAGCAGAATCCGTAGGCTTCCTATAAACTGCACACACATATTGTAATTTACTATGTATTTTATATAAATAAAAAGATAACTACAGAAACCTTCATATTCATATGTATACCAATTTCCTACTCTGTTATATATTACAGTGCTGTTGTAGTATGCCATGCCTTCTGAATTACTAATAAATCATTACATTGTTCTATGTTCTTTTTTCACAGATTATGTGACATCAGTTGTGTCCAGAGCACAGAATAATCCTAAGCAACTATTCAAGCTTGTAAAAGATCTGTCAGGGGCCAATTGCCTTCCTGCTTCTCCTGATTTGAGTGCTTCACAATGTGAGGAGCTTGCCACATTTTATTTGAGTAAAGTTGAAAAAATCTATGGCTCATTTCTGGAATCTACAATGAATAATGCCCCACAGCAATCTGTGAATTTCCATCATTCTACTAATGAGGGGCCTGTACAGGCAGACTTGTCTGTTAAATATACTGACAAACTTGACCTCTTGGCACCCTTAGAAATCAATTCCTTCAGGCGGATTCTGGGGAACCTGAAATCTGGCTTCCCTAGAGATCCCATTCCAGTCACTGTGCTTCAGAAATTTGCACCATCCTCCCTGATGCTGATTATGGAGCTGGTTAATGCCTCTTTGCCTCTTTAAAAGAGACTATTGTTCTATCTATCTGGAAGCACGCAATGGTACAACCTTTGTTAAAGAAGGCCACCGCTGACCCCACACAGTTATCTACTTTTAGGCCCATCTTCCTTCTTCCTGCATTTTCCAAAATGTGGGAAAAACACGTCAATTTCCAATTAACATCTTTTGTGAATTCCAAAAATGTTCTTCATGGCTCTCAATCAGGCTTCAAGAGCGTACTTTTCTACCAAAACCGCTTTGCTTGGGGTCACAGATATGGTGTGTCAGCAAGTTGACGCGGGCGACACTGTGGCACTTATACTTTTAGATCTGGGTGCCGCTTTTGACACTGTCTCGCATACCGTGTTATTGCAGGCTCTGCAATTACTGGGGGTGACTGATAGGGCACTCAAGTGGCTTGCAGACTTCCTGACCAATCGCGCATTTCAGGTTTTCGCTCCGATAGCGTGCTCTGAGATCCACAATTCACCTTATGGGGTTCCCCAAGGCTATATCCTCAGCCCTCTACTAGTTAACATCTATGTTAGGCCTATGGCAAGGATTGCAGAGGAAGCTGGGTTGTCCCTTTTTTCATACATGGATGACACCTAGATTGTCTTCTCCCTCTCTGCTGATGGGGCTCTTAAACCCTAACTACTTCAGGCCGGCTTGAGGAATATTGCAGATTGGATGCATACCAACCTGTTTATACTCAACGGCGAGAAAACTGAAGTGCTGATTGTGGGCAAAAATAAAGATCTATGGGGTCGCCAGCATTGGCCCACTGAAATGGGTCCTTTACCTCAGCCTAAACACCAAGTCCTAAATTTGGGCGTCTTAATTGACGACCAATTGTCCGTGAAGCAGCAAGCAGTGAACAGAAGCCTCTACCTGCCTCACAATCCGTAGATGGCTAAAAAAAATCTTATGGATGTTGCCTCTTTCCACCCAACGTACTGTGGTTCAGGCTCTCTTCACCTCTAGACTGGACTACAGGAACATTTTGTATTTGGGTGCTACCAAGGATGTGTTATGCAAGCTTCAGTTGGCACAGAATGCTGCCGCGAGGCTGCTGTGTAAGATTCCGAAAACTGCTTCTATCTCGGGTTCACTTCGAGATCTCCATTGGCTCAGGATTGAGTGCCGTATTAAGTTTAAGGCATTGAGTCTTATGTTTAAGATAAAATCTGGAAAGACTCCTCCCTACCTAATGACTCTTGTTCGCCCCTACGTACCTTCCCATGCACTCCGCTCAGCCACTCAAGCTAAGTTCATTATTCCTAGGATGAGACTAGTGCGTATGGGCGATCGCACCTTGTTGCATCTGGGTTCTTCTTTATGGAACTCCCTCCCTGTTGGTCTCCGAAGTAAACCTTCTTATGAGAATTTTTGGAGGGGCATAAAAACTTGGCTATTTAAAATGTAGATTTCCTTCCCTCCTATTCTTGGCTCTTTTCACGCGGCGCCGGGAAACCCTAGGGTAGCTGTCCCCCTTATAAGATTAAAATAACAATAACAATATGTTTTCCACATTAAAAAACAAAGAAGAAGGGGGCAAGATGGCGGTTGTGTGACTGCTGCGGGTGCCGCTCACCTCCCTACTGGAAAACAAACTGTCTATGAGATGAACTGAACCCATAAACAAGCACTACAAATGTTAAAGGGAGACAAGGATCTCGGATGAGGGTGGATCAGGGGATCGGAGCATTACTAGCTTGTGCAGCAAAGAAATGTCTTATGTGCATCATTAAGATGAAAGGTAAAGCGTACCTGTGGACTCGGGACACTTTACTGCTGCTGGCTTCACCTCAGGAGGACGGGACGGCCTCGTGGTTCACCAAAATGCCCCCCAATCAGAAACCAGAAGCTGAAGGAGGGCGCGATGACCGGAGGAGTGAAGGGGCTGCTGCCTGCCCGGAAGAAGCTCACAGAGGGGAAGAGCACTGATGCTACTCACACCGTCGGCCGTGAGGAGGAGGAGATCAGCGGCAGGATGCGCAGTGGTGAGCAGCGTCCTGTCGACCCGGCAGCCAGGCCCAACAACCTACAGTGCCCGGGATGTTTGCTGGCTGTGGGCTTGGAGGCAGCAGAAACTCCGCGAGCAAAGATCGAGACAGCGCTAAGGCCACCAAAATGACTAAGGATCCGGTGAGTGCAGGAGGGCAAGTGGTGAGAAATGATACCTATGCTAGAAGTGAAGATAGGCTGCCCCCTGAGACTTTACAAGGAGAAAATACCAGCATTAATATTACCATGACTAGCCTGAACAGCATGAATAGTATGATCTCTGGGCCTTGCAGTGGGGCCGAGAGGGGGAAGGAAGCAAGCCAGAGGGCTCAAGGTAACACTGCACTGCAGGTCGCTCAGAACTCCAAAGAGTAAACATTTCTGACATTTCCCACACACCTGCTAAAATCATGGGGACTCCAGAGGGGGATACATTTTATTCTCTTACCAACGAGTCTGAGATTTCTAACACCAGTGAAAATGATGACACAGACATGAAAATCACGGAAGAGGACAGCTGTAGTCCTCCTACCAGACTTGATACACAGAGGTGGGCATCCAATCTGAAGAAGAGGAAAAGTGCCCAGGGGAAAAGGCAGGGGCTCTGACTCAGATCACAGTCAGGTGAGCCAGCTAAAGTGGGATTATTCCACTACTCACTTTGGGATGGAGGTTGATGAGATGGAGGAGATTGGAGCCCATCTCGAAGCTGCAAAATTGTTTGCAGAACCAAAAACTAATACGGAAATTCTTCTATCTATGGGACTAATTTATTCGACACTTAAGCAGATGCAAACGGAAGCTCATCAAGAGCATAAAAGGGCATATGGCGATGAAGAAACTTCAAGATGCCATTCACAAAGTCAATAAAGCTTGCTCTGAAATTGCAGAACGTACTACAGCACAGGAGTAACAAATTGTGGCTCTTGAGGCTGGGGCCAAGGATACGGGACAGCAAACTGCAGCAAATGAAGCCAGAATGACGGACGTACTATGGCAGATGGAAGATTTAAAAAATCGTCAGCAACGGAACAATTTGAGGCTCCTCGGCACTGAAGAGAACGTAAAGGGCGATGACATGTGCGGATTTGTCCTACGGCTACTCAAGGGGGCATTTCCAGAACTGGTGCTCTGCAATTGGGAGGCAGAGGTGCAGAGTGTGCACCTATTCTCTCTGATGCCAAAAAAGAGAGGGGGGCCAAATGAAAATCCTAGGGCTGTCCTTATATTTTTTGGCAATTTTCTTTTGCGTCAGGCAGTTTTTGAAAAAGCTAGACCCGATGCCAGGCGGTCAGCTGAGGGGCACTCCTTCTTTGTGAGGCCGGACTTTTGTCACACTACGGTGGAAAGGAGATGGAGGCTCCGTCACTTAATCACCCCTTCCAGAAACTGGGGTGCGAGTTTTTTTTATTGAGTCCCACACGCCTCAAGGTCGTTTTTAAGGGAACATCCAGGGTGTTCACCTCAGAGATACAAGCCCAGGAGTATCTGCAGGATTGCTCACGAAAATACAGTGGCAACACACTGGTAGCGTTTAGTTCTCGCTTTTGTAGGAGGTCTGGGGAAGGCATAAGGATGTCTCCTCTGGTTTGAGATTAGTAGAGATCCAATCTCTATTTCTGGGGGTCTCCCTGGTTTAGGGGTTATTGTTTATGTGTAGCAATCATTTTTTGGGGGGTTCTTCTCTCTTTATTTGGAGGTTAAAATTTAGAGGGGAGCGGCTAGGGGCACAGCAGGATACAGGAGGCATCACAAGGGTCCATGGACCTTCTTTGCCTAAGTGAGAGAGTGTGGGAGGGAGTCGGGGTGACAATCCAAAGGAGTTTTTTAGGGGGAAATTTTGGCATGAGCAGAGTGAACGAGGCATGTTGGAAACCGATCCTTTTGAAAAATGGGTAAGCTCAGAATAGCTTCTATTAACATATGTGCCTTAAATAATCCACAAAAAAAATGCAGGATTAGTGTGGATGTCCAATTTCTGAAGGCCAACATAGTAAGCCTTCAGGAGACACATATCGAAGCAGGTAGACGGGAGGTCTCAGAGCTGGCTGGGTATCAGTTGATCTCCAGCACTTCACAAGGAACAAGGACAAGAGGGGTGGCAGTTATGGCACGAAAAGGGATAGCTAGGTTCCCACAGGCTAGCTCGGATAAACTGGGGAGATGGGTGATCACCCAGTGTTGCCTGGAGAACTGCATGTTTACTTTGTGCTCAGTTCTGGACGATCCGGTACTGTATGACTGGCTGAACATTGAGTTGGTGGGCTGGCCGCTTCCTCTAATAATATGTGAAGACTTCAATATTAATATGAATTGTCAAAAAGATAAACACGGGGGCTGGGGTATCAAGGCAGCAAACCCAAAGTTTTTAGCTCTTTATCACAGCTATTATTACTACCTGGGCTGTCCGATGTTTTGGGCTATGCAAGAACCAAATGACCCTGGATATACGTATTTTTCAGTGCCACATTTAGTACACGCTAGGCTGGATTACTTGTTAGTGTCGCAGGAGCTAGCGCAGTGCTGCAAAATATGTAAATACCCTAGAGTCATTTCCGACCACAACCCTCTGCTTTGGAAGTAAATATGCATACTAAGCCCTCCCCAGTGGCACGATGGACGTTTAACAGGGCCTTGCTTAGCGATGAGGGCTTTGTTCAACATATGGAGATCTGGATACAAGGTTCATTGTAGAGAATCTATGGAGTGCTAGCATTCATATAGTCTGGGATGCCCTCAAAGCTGGTATAAGGGGGGAGACGTCTAAGTATGGCTGGGCGAGCCAAAGGAAAGAGAATAAACTTCTGCAAGAGCTAAATGCGGTATTAGCAACTGCTGAAAACGCCTGATAGAAACAATAGCTGAAGGAGGAGACACGGAGACAGCACAGTTGAAAGTATTGGTCGGGAAGTTGGCAATCATAGAAATCTCAGCCAAGAAAGCTGCAGGAAGATTTATGGCTTGGCGTAGCAAAGTATATGAGAGCAATGAAAGGGTAAGCCATGTATTGGCAGTACGCACCAGGGAAAGAATAGTCTGGGGGGAATCACGGAAATTAGAGACCCGACTAATGGTCTAGTCACTGAACCAGCAGCAGTTCGCTCAGTGTTTCAAAGGTTCTATCGGAGGCTATATACAGAAGATACAGACGCTGAGGATACAGCAATAAAAGAATATATAACAGGTTTGCCTGGGGAACGGCTTTCTCCTGAGGAGAGAGAAAGCCTAGAGAACTAAGAGATTCGGCCCATGCATAATAAGGGAGGGAATAGCAAGATTTTAACCTACGCAGATGCCCTGGCCATAATTACTCCTAGCCTGTGGGATGCTCTCTCAGAAATTGAAAGGGAGGCGAGCTACTTTGGCGGCATCTCAAGGTACCAGCTTAACCATAGTAAAACGCAAATAGTGATTATTTATAAGGTATAATTGGATGATGAACGAGTCATCCCAAATGCTAGGTATCTGGGTGTTAAGGTTACGGCAGATGTAGAGAAAACTGTTGAATTAAATCTGGGACCACTACTTAGGAAATTTAAAACAGATTTTATTAGATTAAATAATCTAAAACTCACATTAATGGGCAGGCGCAATGTTGTCAAAATGGTGTTTTTGCCAAAAATCTTATACCTATTTAGAGCCATCCCCGTCGAGATTGATAAATCCTGGTTTCAAGCTCAGAATCAGATGGTCTCCAGATTTTTGTGGGCCGATCAACGCCCTCGAAGAGCTTTAAAATTCATAACTGTTCCTCTTGGGTGGGCGGTCCCAAGTTTCCAACTGTATTTCTGGGCAGAAACTATTCAACAGATGGCTGGACCTTTGGGAAGGGATAAAGGATGAATCGAAAGAGGAGCAGACGGTCTCCATATATGATTTAATATTGGGAATGGAAGCTAGAGGCTGTCTTAACCGCCACATTGATTTCACTTACTTTAAGAGGGTCAGATTTAATATTTTGATTGGATCTTTCAAGGTCTCGGCTGCACTTCGAAAGAAACTTGGTCTCAATAGGGTCCATAGATACACCCTTTAGTTTAATACAAATCTACTCCCAGCTATATTTCACCATGGCTATATGAAGTACTGGGATGAGAGGAGAGTAAAGAAAATTGGGGACTTAGTTGAGGAGGGGGAGATATACCTGTTTGATATAATCAAAGAAAAATACTGGCTGGGGAACAGATTTACAGATACGGGATTTCCTGGGTAAAAAATCAGGAGGAATAGTCAGCTTCTCCAGGGTTCCTTTGCTGGATACACTGCTGGGAGCCCAGCCAACATTAGCCACAATATACAAGTTGCTAAATAAGGAAATGGGAGCTGATCTGAATAAACACACGAACCGCTGATGGGGCCTCCTACAAGTGGGGACCGAGGACTGCGAGGATTCGCCCCTCTTGGGTTAGTCAGCATTTATCTCGGCTAACCTGCAGGTACAATGCTTAAAAACCTGGCTCAACCTATATATTACGCCAGCACGAATATCTAAGTGGGGGGTCCTCGGGCCTTCATTGTGGGTGTTTCGCTGCTGATAGTGTTCACATGTTCGCAACATGTTCGCAACATTCCCCAAACTTGATTCTCTCAGAACAGAGATTGCTAAGCGGCTGGGAGATATGCTGGGAATTGTGCTTGATATGAGCCCCCAGGTGATAGTTTTAGGTGTGAGCAATTAAGATATGTCCGGGTCGTCCCAGATTTGTGTGTTTACAGCTATGA
The DNA here is from genome assembly GCF_964204655.1 of Triturus cristatus. Lineage (NCBI taxonomy): Eukaryota > Metazoa > Chordata > Amphibia > Caudata > Salamandridae > Triturus > Triturus cristatus. The sequence goes on from NC_140593.1 coordinate 342,058,999, forward strand.
CCATACTAAGACTCTGCCTGGCTACTATTTGGTTAGACCACGAACCTCCTTCCATACACCATTGGCTGGGCAGACTCCTTGCAGTATACCGATGGGAGATGGTGGTGTATGAACGAAGGGGACACAGGGCCCGGAAAAAAGGCTCAGAAATGTGGGCCCCTTTAAACAGATTGATTTATGGGGTTGAAGGATCCATGCAATACAGTTTGGTGCAATATAGCAGACCCTAAAGCAATGTGATGTATATATAAACGTGTGCATTCTTTTGATTTCTTCTCTTTTTGCACTTTTCTTTTCTTTTCTTCTTTTTTGCTTCATGATTCTCTTTCTCAGATTTTTTGCCTAAATCTAGTTTTTACTTCCCTTGGATCAGGGGTGGGTGGGGGTAGGGATCCAGTAGGAAGGGTGTGTTGGTGATTTGTTTGAAGTATGTACTTTTGTGGAATATATCTCTAAAAATATTTGAATAAAGACTTTAAAAAAAAAAGTAATTAAACCAAAAAAACACAAAGGTTAAAACGTTGTTATAGTTAGGAAAACATATGTTAAACTCCACCAACATTTGAAATTTCTCTATTATAATTATACTACACAACTGGAATTGATAACGCTCACTACCATTATTATAAGTTCTACAAAACAACACTCAATGTCTTTTGCTCACAACCCACACAACTACAACTGTAACTAGCCAGAGCAATGTAAAGTGACGTAGAGTTTGTTATTGGCTATACTGGTATATGTTAAATTGTAAGTGTTATTCGATATGTTTTGTTTTCAGTTATTATGCCTGATTTAACAAGAGATGGTTTAATTTGTGTCTAGTGGATATACACATATAAATATATCCAAAAGAAGTGTCCATTGCTTGAAGATGCACTCGAAAACAAAGCAGATACCCCATTAGTTTTAACAGAGTCCTTTATGCATGTAAAACCGGCATTCCTTCCAGTATTTCATTAAAAGCCCTTCGCATTTTGGAGCTGCTTTCTCCTTGTTCACAGGCTTGCACAGATGATTGAGGCAGATTTACCAGGAACCTCAAGTCACCATATTTTAAATGTCAATCCACGGCCCCTCGTGAGCATATTTTAAATGTCAATCCACACCCCCTGGTGAGCCTGCTCAGGTGCATAACATCACAAGCATCCTGGGACTTGTATATCTTTCTTGTGAAATGTTTACCTTCAGTGCGTTCCGCCAACAATTCACTGAAATTAGAGCTAATTATTTAATGCCCTCTAGTGGGTCATGAGAATGAAGTCCAGTTTTCAGTGACACTGAACTTTGTTTTTCCTGCATTAAGCGTGATTCCAGTATCAGGCTGCAGCCCATCATTTTCCCATGGGGGTGCAAACTTCCCGGCCAGGACCGGCCGTGTAGAATTATCCAAAAGAAGTGTCCATTGCTTGAAGATGCACTCGAAAACAAAGCAGGACCCCATTAGTTTTAACAGAGTCCTTTATGCATGTAAAACCGGCATTCCTTCCAGTATTTCATTAAAAGCCCTTCACGTTTTGGAGCTGCTGTCTCCTTGTTCACAGGCTTGCACAGATGATTGAGGCAGATTTACGAGGAAGCTCAAGTCACCATATTTTAAATGTCAATCCACACCCCCTGGTGAGCCTGCTCAGGTGCATAATATCACAAGCATCCTGGGACTTGTATTTCTTTCTCGTGAAATGTTTCCGTTTAGTGGGTTCCGCTAACAATTCACTGAAATTAAAGCTAATTATTTAATACCCTCCAGTGGGTCACGAGAATGAAGTCCAGTTTTCAGTGACACCAAATTCTGTTTTTCCTGCATTAAAAATATATATATGGGGGGAGGAGCCTAGCGCGCAACCAAGATGGCCGCGTAGGCTTACGGCTCTCGAGGGCCTCCGCAACCTCCCACGTCTATCCTGACTAAATCCTGGTTAATTTGACGGGCTTTTGCTGATGAACTTGCGCTGAGGTGCCACCCGTTTTCCAAATTCAGATCGGACGCCGGGAACCCGAATGGTTGCGCCCCGAAGTTTGCGGCCTGCTATTGCCTCGGTCCCGATCTCGAGTTGGTGAGGTGCCCGGGTACGAAGTGAACAACAGCGGCATGCTGGGCTTGACCTGCCACGTACCCCGCACTTTCACTTTCGTTTTCAAGTTTGTTTTCTGATACCGGCTGAGGGACTTTGGTGTTTCAGAGGAGCGCGGATGGCGGAGTGTCTGGCCTGACTTTCGGACTATACACGGGCTTCCTGTCTGCGACTGCTGTGTTCCATTGAATTAACTACCTGGTCCTTGTCCCTGGTGCTGGCGGGTGCCGGCCTTGGTGGCCTCCGGACGATGGCGGCGACACTAGACGGAGACAAGTCGAAACCTAAGTCAACCCGGAGGGGCGCCTATACTCAGGTCAACAACATGGATCGTTATGCGCAGCCAAAGGGATCCCCTAGTGGCTCGAATAAATCGCCTGAGAGGTCCAAAGAGGTCTCGGGCCCATCGTCAGAATTGACCTTGCAGGACGTCATGGGCGCCATTGAGGAGATGAAGGCTGCTGTGGGTCAGCGGTTTGATACCCTGGCTCATAAATTGGACGCGGTCCTGATCGATGTGAATTTGGTCAGGGCAGACCTGTCCAAAACTAACGAACGGGTCGACTCCTTGACTCAAGCGGCGTCGAGCCTAACTGTGGATGTGGCCGCCCTGCAGACGGAGGTCCGTAGGTTGCGGCTAGCCAGTGACCTGACGGATCGTCGACTTGAGGACTCCGAAAGCAGGGCTAGACGGAACAATGTTCGTATTATTGGGGTGCCGGAAAGATCGGAGGAATCTGCTGCTGATCTTTTTGTTGAGGATCTGGTGCTCAATCGTCTCGCGCCCAAGGGACTGAGCAAGTTCTTTGCGGTGGAACGGGCCCACAGGATTCCGGGTGGTGCGCCCAAAGTGGGTGCTCCCCCGCGGCCTATAATTGCCCGACTCTTTAACTTTCGGGATAGGGATGCTATCCTTCAGGCGTCGAGGGTGGCCGGGCCGCTGAAGTTTGAGAACTCTAATGTCAGCTTTTACCCAGACTTCACACAAGCGGTTCAAAAACAACGGCTGGGATTTTTGGGCGTCAAACGGCGCTTGAGGGACATGGAGCTGAAATACGCAATGTTATTCCCGGCTAGGCTGCGGGTTGAGTTCCGGGGTCGCTCACACTTCTTCGATCGGCCGGAGGCGGTTGGAGACTGGTTGGATGCCCTGCCTCGGGGACAGGATAGAGACACTCGGATGGCGGAGAGCGGAGAGGATTTGGTGGAGCAGGACTAGAACTTGATTCCTGGTGATGGACTAGACTGGTGACGTTTTGTACCTTGGCTCAACTGGACACTAGTTAGACACAATATGCCCTTCAAATGCCTGGAGGTTGTGGGGAGCTTATTGGGGCCCTTTCCTCCTTCTGGGGTTCTTTTCATGGTATATGTTAGGGCGACAGGCACACTGCGAGTTGGGGGGGCTGTTCGGGCTCAAGCAGGGGTGCAGGGAGGGGGGAGTTGTGGTTTGGGGATTGTGGGGGAGGGGGGTTGTTGGGGACTGTTCGTTTGTTTCGCAAGGCAATGTGAAGTTCTCTGCTGACTTGTCCGGGTTGTGCTTTCCGGGATGTGGGTATCATGCACGGGAGTGGGGTGGGGGGTAGGGGATTGAGAATCCTTTCGTGGAAAGTGAATGGATTGGGGGACAGGATCAAGCGCGGGGTGGTGTTGCAGTTTTTTAAACGGATTTCACCCGACATTGTTTTCCTGCAGGAGACACATTTGATTGGGAACTCCTTCCATGCCCTAAATAGGAGGGGCTATCGCCTTGCTGCTCACTCTGGTTTCACTTCTGGCTCTAGGGGAGTGGGCATTTTGGTTAGGGCCTCTCTTCCACTGGAGGTGGACGAGGTGCTCCACGATGATAGGGGGCGTTATGTGGCACTGGTGGGGAGATGGGAGGGTAGGACTGTTTCGCTCGTTGCTGTTTATGTGCCTCCGGGGTTACAGACGGCTACATTTGCTGATTTGGGGCGTCTGGTCCTGGGACTCCCTGGGGGGGTTCTGGTGTTGGGGGGTGACTTTAACGCTGTTGTATCCGGGTTGGAGGACCGTCGCCCCCCCAGGGATCTCCCTTGGGCTCAGGCCTGGTTGGGTGGCTTTCTGGACACTTTGGGGCTTGTGGATTGCTGGAGATTGATGCACCCGGGACAGGCGCAGTACACCTTTCACTCGGGGGCCCATGGGAGTCTCTCGAGACTCGATTACATGCTCATGCCGGCGAGCCAAGCTGGGATGATTGGGGAGGTGCGTCCTTTGGCCCGAGGTATCTCAGACCATTCCCCTATATGGTTGCAACTGAAGGTTGTCCCTGAGACAGAGGGGAGAGTAGTGCCCATTAACCCCTGGTATTTACGTAACCCTAAGATCCGCGCGGAGATGGTCAAGTCCACCGATCACTACTTCCACGATAATGTGGGGTCGGTATCGTCGGCTGTCTCCCTATGGGAGGGTTATAAAGCGGTGGTCAGAGGGCAGGCCTTGTCACTTATCTCCTATGTTAAGAGGTGTGGGAGAGCAGAGGTGGTTCGCCTGGAAACTGAAATAGCTGAAATGGAGGAGGACTTGGCGCGGGGGGTCACTGACGAGAAATTGCACGTTCTCAGCCTCAAACAATCAGATTATAGAGCGTTAGTCACGGATGCCGCTAAAGGGATGAGTAGAGAGCAGCAAGGACGACTGTATGATGTGGGGGATAAGGCCGGAAAGCTGATTGCTTGGTTGGATAAGAAGGAGAGAGCGAGCAGGGTGGTGCCCGTGGTGGAGAGAATGGATGGAGTCCGTGTGACTGACCCCGTGGAGATTGTTGACTGCTTCGCGGATTACTTCCGCGGGGTATACTCTCCGGTTTCTGTGCGTTCGGAGGAGGATTCTCATCTGTTGCTTAGAGACATCGCACTGCCAACCCTATCGGAGGCTGATGCAACACTGATGGAGGCGAAGTTGTCGTCAGATGAGATCGCTTTGGCCACTCGCTCGATCGCGTCTGGTAAGTCTGTGGGTCCCAATGGTCTTCCCATTGAACTATATAAGTTGCGTCCCGATAAGATAGCACCGTATCTTTGGGACATGTTTTTCGCGGCACGTGCGGCGGGTTTCCTTCCCCCTGACCAACGTCTCGCCACTATAGTTGTGATACACAAAGAGGGGAAGCCGCGAGATCGCTGCGCCTCCTATAGGCCCATTTGCTGTTGAACGCAGAACCCAAAATCCTGGCCAAGGTATTGGCTTATCGGCTGGTTCGGGTCGTGGGCGACCTGATTCATCAGGATCAGTCCGGTTTTATACCCCATCGGAATACCGCCCTGAATTTGAGGCGGTTGCACGGCGTGCTCGCTAGAGCGGAGTTTATACGTGAGCCGGCCATCTTGGCATCTTCAGATGCTACTATGGCGTTCGACACTTTGGAGTGGCCGTATATTTGGGCCGTGTTGGCGAAATTCGGGTTCGGCCCTGAGTTTATTGGCTGGGTAAAATTACTGTATACTGACCCATTGGCTCAGGTTGCGGTGAATGGTAGGGTGTCGGCTCCCTTCGCACTGGGGAGAGGTACGCGGCAGGGTTGTCCGTTATCACCCCTTCTTTTTGCACTTTCTTTGGAGCCTCTCGCCGCTTGGTTGCGTTGGGAGCCGTCGCTGCGGGGTATTAGATGGACGCCGGAGTTCGAGGACCGTGTCTCCCTTTACGCGGATGACATCCTTCTGTATCTTACCTCTCCCCGACAGTCGCTAATTGTATTGGTGGATGTATTGAATTCCTTTGGTCGCAACTCTGGCCTGGTTATCAACTGGGCCAAGTCATGTGTTTACGTCCTCTCGGGCGAGGCCCCCCTCCTACCGCGGGATTGCCCTATCCAGATTGCTACACTGGGGTTAAAATATTTGGGAATCTTTATCTCTCTGGATCCCGCGGTCCGCTATGAGCGAAACCTTCTCCCTCCCCTCCAGCGATTGAAGGCCGACGTCGCGAGGTGGCGACGACTGCCTCTCTCGCCGCTCGGACGCGCGGCATTGTTTAAAATGATGTCGCTACCTCGCTTCTTGTACGCTTTGCAAAACACTCTAGATTTCGTGCCAGCCCGTTATTTTCGTGAGGTGGAGGGTCTTCAGCGCCAACTGTTTTGGGACGGGCGGCCGCGGATCGCTCTCGCCAAGTTGACGCTCCCTTGGTACGATGGGGGGGTCGCCCTCCCCGATATTAAACGATACTATTGGGCGTCTCAATTGGCGGCGGTGAACCACGGGATATACGGTCCTGCCTTGAATCCGGCCTTCGAGATGGATAAATTACTGCTCCCGGGTGGGGATTATAATAGGGCGCTGTATTCGGAGACCCCGGATGCGCGGTTGACAGGACCCACGCAGGTCGCGGTACGTGTGTGGCATGCGGCAAATGCTGCGATGGGGTGGAGGGATCGCTTGACTCGGGCGACGCCGTTGTACGCCTCCGGGCGGCTGGGTTGTTTGTGGAAAACGAAAGGCTTTGAGAAATGGGATATGATTGGTATATGTAAGGTGGGTGATCTTTGGGCGAAGGGGTCTTTCAAAACGTTTGAAATGCTTAAAACTGAATACAAATTAAATGATAGAGAGTACTTCCGGTATGCACAAGTCTACCATGCGCTGTGTTCGGTCCTTCCGGACGTTGCTGCTATCCCCGAATATTCCCCGCTGGAGGATAGAGTGTTGGATGGCTATGTGCCCGACAGCACTATTTCTCTGATCTACAAAAAACTTATTAATGATCGCGCGGACTTGCTGATCCGTCTGCGGGAGGCATGGACGGGCGACGGCTTGGAACTGGACGATGAGGACTGGGTATCGACGGTGGCCTCCCCAAAAGAGGTGGCGATCCCGGCCCGCTTACGATTCGTACAGCTGAAGATCCTCCATAGAGTGTATGTCACGGGGCCCGGTTTGCTACGTATGGGTTACTCGAGAGATGGAATGTGAAAGCGTGGATGTGGCCTGTCGGGTACCTTTCTTCATATCCTATGGGAATGTTCGGAGGTTGTGCGATTTTGGACCGGTATCCACGCCGTAATGGAGGAGGTCACGCACGTTGCTCTGTTGCCAGAGGCTAGGAGGTGTTTGTTGAATGTCTGGGAACCGAATGACTATATTGTGGCACAGACGCAGTGGGTGACTCTGGGGTACATGGTGGCTAAGCTTAACATAGCACAGCTGTGGGGCTCCCCGAGGCCGCCCACGATCGCGGTATGGAAGGAGAATATGGACTGGTGTATGTTTAGGGAAAAGACGGTGTATGTGGCGAGAGGCAAGCCTGGGAAGTGGACGAAGGTATGGGGTCCATGGAATTCATATCGTGGACATATCTGCACTCCGCCCCTGCCGTTAGAGGTCGATATTGCCTTGTCCCCCTAGCCACGCATTCTGCGGGATTGTGTGAAGTGTGTTCCATGTTTTGTCTTCCCGTTGCCCCCCGCTGCCACTTCCTGTCAAAAACTGCTTCTGATACTCTACGTTGTCCCCCGTCCTGGGAAGCGCACGCTGCTATTTCGGACTCTCATTGCCTTGAGTGTGTTTTGCATTTAACAGAAAATGAAACTGTTTTTCCCGATTGCTCTTGGCCTATGGCCACGGCCTATTGCATGTGCTCACGAACTGCCGGGAGCTTCGCTTCTGGTTTATTTGAATGTGTGGCGTTTCATTGCGGGCCCTCGGGCTCTGTAGCGGCCGGCCTCGGTGGTTGTAGGCCCTTGTATGTATTTTATTGTGTAATAAAGGTTTCTTTAAAAAAAAAAAAATATATATATATATATATATATATATATATTCGTCAAGATTCGGCACTACGTTGTCCAGCAGGCCACGAGGTTGGCCACGCCCACTGGGGCGGGACATATTTTCATCTATAAGTGGCGCCAAGAAATGAAATGGTTGTGCAAGTTTTTCCAGAGCCTTTGAAAAAGTGTTCACGGACACGAAACGCGTCAGGCGCTTACTGGACTGAATTGTGTGCTGTGGTGCATTGCTCTCGCTGAACCTGCAATAAAGAATTGTGGCAGATACTTACCTGTCGTGTGGAAACTTCTTTACAGGCAAACTTGTTGTGGATGTTTGAGGGCCTGCCTGAGCTGTGGAGAAGCCCTGGTATTGTTGGTAACACTCCAGCAGTGACGTCAACAGTCGCCACTGCATATGGGACAAGAAGCCATTTTTTTGCAGAGACAGCGTTTCAGTGATTATCCAATCCACGCATCACCAACCCACAGGGGAAATACCTTTTAAATTGGGGCACAGCCAGGTAGGCTCACTGTAGCAAGATTTGGCACTACGTTGTCCAGCAGGCCACGAGGTTGGCCATGCCCACTGGGGCGTGACATGTTTTCATCTATAAGTGGCGCCAAGAAATGAAATGGTTGTGCAAGTTTTTCCAGAGCCTTTGAAAAAGTGTTCACGGACACGAAACATGTCAGGCACTTACTGGACTGAATTGTGTGCTGTGGGGCATTGCTGTCGCTGAACCTGTAATAAAGAATTGTGGCAGATACTTACCTGTCGTGTGGCAACTCCTTTACAGGCAACCTTGCTGTGGATATACATACATACATATATATGAATACAGTGCGCCCTGCTCTGCAGCACACTGAAGCCACATGGATTTTTCATCATCAAGTTTCCCCACGCATCACCCACCCAGAGATGATGCATTCTGGGAGCTATAGGACTTACCGAACTACATCAGGTGAGCGATCACATGGCGAGGGAGGGGTGTCTCTCCAATTAAGGGAGGACTGCAGTATCATTCAAAAGTGGTGGCGAGAGGTGGATTCGAAATGCATTATGCCAGAACTGCATTCCAATTAAAGATCTTTTCCTGGATTCCCCGTGTGGCCTCTTCCTTCTGCTTGCTGGAGGTTTCGTGTGGATATTATCGCGTCAGCCAGAGACGCGTTAAGGGGCCCCATTCCATCAAGTTGGCTGGAAGCATTACTGGTGTCTGCGCAAGCAGTTGTTCATCGCCCAAGGTATTGGATTGCTCCAGCCCACCTCCCGAGTTGGCTGGAAGCATTACTGGTGTCTGCGCAAGCAGTTGTTCGTCGCCCAAGGTATTGGATTGCTCCAGCCCACCTCCCGAGTATGGGTCAAGCAAGGGACACTGCCAACTGGCAGCTCGTGACTTCACAAGGAGTACTGATTTATTAAATCAGCTCATGACCCGGCGGACTTGTGCCTGGGGGGGTTGGAACGTATGCGGGGACCCAGGGAGGCCTGAGGACTAATTTTATACTGAATACAGCGCGTCCTGCTCTGCAGCACACCGAAGCCACATGGATGTTTCATCATCAAGTTTCCCCACGCATCACCCGCCCAGAGATGATGCATTCTGAGAGTTGTAGGACTTACCGAACTACACCTCCCCCGCCATGTGATCCCTCACCTGGTCATCAGGTGAACGATCACATGGTGGGGGAGGTGTGTCTCTCCAATCAAGGGAGGACCGCAGTATCATTCAAAAGTGGTGGCGAGAGGTGGATTCAGGGTAGCAGTGTCATCTGAGGAAGACACTACGTCAAAATGCATTATGCCAGAACTGCATTCCAATTAAAGATCTTTTCCTGGATTCCCTGTGTGGCCTCTTCCTTCTGCTTGCTGAAGGTTTCGTGTGGATATATATATATATATATCTGTGGGATATTGCAATAAAGCACAAATAATCCTATGATATGATACGCTGTGGTCTGTACCTGATTCTGCATGAGAAGAGTGCTTCAGGATTGTGGTTTCTTCATTCGTATATATATATATATATATATATATATATATATATATACAAAACAGAGTTACCCCATTTAGAAGAGCCACTTGCAGGTAGGTAAAATCTTCGTTTATTGTGCAAATTGTCAGCGCAGTGGAGGGAAACAAAGTCCAACTGTATTAGTGAGCCTGACGCGTTTCATGCTTCTCAAGCATTTCTTCAGAGGCTTTAGTGAACATTTCATGGAGCACCATTTAACTACAAACACCAGCAGGCTCTGGGAGAGCCAACGCCCACTGGGGCAGGTGTTCAAGATTTAATCAGCCGGTGCTCCATGAAATGTTCACTAAAGCCTCTGAAGAAATGCTTGAGAAGCATGAAACGCGTCAGGCTCACTAATACAGTTGGACTTTGTTTCCCTCCACTGCGCTGACAATTTGCACAATAAACGAAGATTTTACCTACCTGCAAGTGGCTCTTCTAAATGGGGTAACTCTGTTTTGGATATATATATATATAACTAACTATAATGGTGGAATCTCTCTGGTTTTGTACGATTGAAATGTCCAAGTAAAAACCTGTGGTTTTTTTCAGTGAATAAATAAATATATATATATATATATATATATATATATATACATACATATATATATATATATATATATATATATATATATATATATATATATATATATATATATATATATATATTCAGTGAAAAAACCATAGGTTTCACACATGTTATAGTTAGCTGGACATTTTACTCGTAAAAAACCAATGAAATTGCCCCGTTATAGTTAGTTCAGCTAACTATAACTCGCGCGCCCGCAATGCACTGCTGATGACGTCACATATTACATCACTCATGGCATGGTCAGTGACATCACTCATGACATCACTGATGACATCTCAAATGACATCACTGATGACATCACTGATGACATCATCCAGTGAATGTGGGTTTTTCTGAAAATTAAATATGTTTTATATATGTATATCTCAAGGTCGATGGAAGAATAAATGGGTATATAAGTGTCTAAATGGATGATTTGTTTTTGAAAAATTGATTGTGTAACTGACTGATTAAGTGTATCTCTCACTTTGTGTATAAGTGGCTGCATGGGTTGGTGAGTAGCTACATGGGTGTCTATATAGGTTATTATTTGTTTTTTTGAGTATCAGTCTGAGTGTCTGCATGGTACGGTGGGGGGTATTACGTAGTGCATAGATGCATGAATGAGTGACTCACTGTTTGTATGTGTTGAAGACAGCATGTGTGCAGGACTGTATGGGTGGATGAGTGTGTGTATGGGTGTGTTAGTGAGTGAATGACTGTCTCAATAGTGTCTTCAGGAGTAACTACATATGTTTTAAACTAGTATATGTGAGTATTGGTGTATATATGTGAGTATATATGAGAGGGAGAGATTGAAAGAGTTCCTGTATGAATAAGTATGTGTTTCTATAAGTGATTGTTTAAAAGACTAAGTATGTGTAAGTTTCCGTAGAAGTAAGTATGGTGGTGTGTGTATTACTGTATATGCAAGTATATGTTTTTTTTATTCTTTTTTAGCATGAGTGACTATGTGTGTGAGTAACTCTATGGATGAGTGGCATTGTGTAACAGGATGTATAGATGTATGAGTACATATGATGAGTGAGTATATGTATGAGTGACTGTGTAGGACTGTTGGTGAATGAGTGGATGTGTATGTGGATCTTTAAATTACTGATGAGGTTGTTGTAACTGGTATTGGTATGTCCATTGTTTTGAAATTTTTAGTCTCTATTTTTGAATGTGTGTATCAAAGATTATATTAAGGTGAGAGGAGGTCTGCCACTCTATCACAAGGATGATGTCATCAGTGATGTCATCAGTGATGTCATTTGAGATGTCATCAGTGATGTCATGAGTGATGTCACTGACCATGCCATGAGTGATGTAATATGTGACGTCATCAGCAGTGCATTGCGGGCGCGCGAGTTATAGTTAGCTGAACTAACTATAACGGGGCAATTTCATTGGTTTTTTACGAGTAAAATGTCCAGCTAACTATAACATGTGTGAAACCTATGGTTTTTTCACTGAATTTCTAAGGTTTTTTAAATGCTAATTCCTAACTATAACGTGTGTGAAACCTATGGTTTTTTCAGTGAATTTCTAAGGTTTTTTAAATGCTAATTCCTAACTATAACGTGTGTGAAACCTATGGTTTTTTCAGTGAATTTGCAAGGTTTTTTAAATGCTAATTTTTTTTTTTTTTTCTTCATTTTATTCAAACATATTTATAATTTAATTTTTTACCTTTTATAAAGACTATGCTTCATTTTTTAAAATCATTAAATATTTATTTTATATAAATTTTTTTAAATAAACAAGTAAAATGTATTTTCAGATATTTTTTTTTTTTTTTTTTTTTTTTTTATAGTACGCGTATCGTAAGCTCACGGTAAGCGTACGGTTTACGCAACGTCCGTAATCTATCTACGCTGCTTGCGCATAGTTACGTACTTTGCGTAGCCGCGCGTACTGCGCGTGGGACGCGTGCGCGCTTACGCAACACGCGCACGTTACGCGGAAGTACCGGGAAATGACTGTTATGCGCATGCGCGCAAGCGCGTGTCTTTTTTACGCGCACGCGTACTTTTTGCCGTAAGCGTACCGTAAGCGTACCGTAAGCGTACGGTAGGTCATGTGATCTTGAAACACAACTTTTGATTGGTTGAAACTACTTTCAGTTCTAGAACTCTCCTACACCACACCCATTCCCCTCATTTCTGCTTGTGATCCCTTGGGAGAAGGAGCTGGTTTGTCTTTGGGATACGATGGCAGAACAGCAGAGCTCTTCTGAGAGTGAGGCTAGCACCAGCAGCACTGTCTTGAGGCAGAGAGCAAGGAAAGTAAAGCCTTCTTACGTTTGGGAGTATTTTACTTTTCCAGAAGGCCAGCAAAAGGTGAATGCACCCTTAGTTACTTGCAAGCTGTGTAAGCGTGTACTTTCTAGAGGTAATCCTAACAGGAAGTATTCCTTTGGGAATCACACCATGAAGAGACACCTCCAGGAAGTACACAGAAGGACACATGGTCATCTTTTTGGAGGTAACTCTTCAGAAAGACGAGCCAGTACATCCACAGCAGCTCAGCCTGGACCATCATCTGCAGGGCAGACTCCTTCTTCTGCAGGTCAGGTGAGCCCTTCATCTGTGGGGGGAGAATCTCCTTTTGCTGGCCCTCTGGAAATTAACCCTCGGTTTGCGAGGGTTGAAGTACGGTGCGCCACTTGTCACGATCTAATTACTTATAGGGAGACCAGTGTTTCCCTGGTGAACAGTAAAATAGATCAGCACACTTGTCGTACCGTCTAATATTCCCAATCTTTCTTTCCTCTGTCCCTGCATGAACACAACGGTTCTTTTAAGAGCCAACCTTATCTTTCATCTTTTTTTTTCTTTTTTTTTAAAAACTTTTTTTTTTTTTTTTACCGTACGCGTACGGTAAGCGTACCTTTTTTTTATTTTTTTAAAAAAAACACTAAAAATCATTTATCTCATTACAAAGTCCTTGAGAGACTACAATTTTTATTTTTATCTGACCATACTCACTCAAAAAAATATTTATTCATTTGTTTTTTTAAAAAATAGTTTTTAAAATGGTTGTAGTTTCCGAAAATTTTCTATATCGATCTGAAAATAAAGAAAAAAGTATTAATATTTTTTATCCATTTTATAATACAATACACATATTTACATTTTTTACAAAAAAATATTTTTGCCTTATTTTTGCTGTTTTCAGAATATATTGCATTTCACTATTAATTGTGAAAGCAATTGCATTCATCATTTTACAGCGGGCAAAAAAAATTAACAATCACAAAGATTGTATTAAAAAAGCCCAGAATGTCTTCTCACTTAAACTTATCATTACAGAAATGCATATTATTCTAAAAAAATATCATCTAAAAACAATACTTTTTTCTTTAAAATACCGTCTGATATGTTTGTTTCAGAAGTATAATCACAATATTATATCTCAAATAACTCCAAAATACATCTGATTTTATTTCCTTTAGGCCAAATAGTATTTTTTTTTTTTTCCTGGAATAAATTTCCAAGGGAAAACCATTAAAATTCTAAAGTTTAATCTGTCCAGATCTCACCAATTCTCTGTAACATTTTGGTTCACGAAAATTTTTTGAATAATTTATTTAGTCCACAATAGAATTGCTTACTTTTCCACATGGCCAAATAGTAATTTTTTTAAATCATTTTTGAAAAAATTTCCAATGGCAGTCCAATAGCATTCCATAATTTAAAATGTGCAGAAGTTACCGATTATCTCTAAATTATTGGTTTTTGAAAATTGCATTACAATTTAAAAAAGTCCACATTACAATTGGTTATCTTTCCTTTAGGCCAAATGATAATTTTAAAAATCTTTTTTCTACAAAATTGCAATGGTAATCCAGTAAAATGGTACAATTATTTTGTCCAGATCTTGCCAAATCTCTCTAAAATTTAGGTTTCAGGAAGATTAGATAGGAATTTGCTAAATCAAAAGGCAAACGTTGTTTGAAAATCAATTGGGAATCATTACACAGTGTCCAGCCTTTTTCACATTTTAGATAAACTGTGTAATGACCAGAAGTTACAGTAGGTCCATCATGGAAAATTATTGCAACTGTTACAAAAGTTTTTCCTGAAATTGATAATTGCTGTCCTGTAAACTTCTTTATTAAAGTATCCAATTTTGATCCATCAGCTCTACATCGTTGCATCATTAAAATTACATACTGTCCGTATTCCCTTAAAATTAATGTTGAAAACATGTCAGAATTACACTCACCACATTTCATGCTATGATTAGCATCTTTAACTAATTTTGCAAAAGTGACTGTTTTACTCTCTGGCAATGTCAAATAAATAAACCTTTCATTATCAACAATAGAGCCACATATATTATAACAATTATCACAACTATGTTCCCATTTATAAGAGAGACCAAAAAAAATGTCAATGGGAACTCCTTCTTCTTCCACTACCTGAAGAAAATACATCAAAAATTCGTGTGCATCTTGCTGTTCATTTTGAGAAAACTGTGTTCGTCCTGAACATACATCTAAAAGTTTTCTAATTTCAGTAGCACTTTCTATTTGAGTTTTATCTTTACTCAGCTTTTGAAAAAGGAGACTGAGCTCTGAACAGAATCTTTTTCCCTGATTTACTATTATCTGCTCTTGCAAACTTTCCAGATAAAATGCAACATTCAGCACTACATTAGCGTAGCAGTTGACACCAGAGCTATTTTCAAAATGACATCCTACAACCTGTTCTTCATTTTCCTTATTCTTTTTGCTTGCAATTACATCACTCCTCTTTTTTTTCCTCTTCTCTACATCTTCATTACAGATATTCTCATTTCTCCTTTTACGAGAAACTACACGTTTCTCCAACACAGGATACTGACCTAAATGAGGAGCATAGCTTCTTCTTAATCTATTATACTCCTTTACACAGTTTGTATCAGCACTAACTTTTGAGTCATCAAAGTCTATCATGAATAAACCTGATAATGTTTTGACTCGTGACAAAGCTACATATGCCATACCTTCTTTGAACACAGTTGAACCAATGTTCACAAATGCACAATCTACAGTCAATCCTTGAGACTTGTGGATAGTTACAGCATATGCTAGTGAAAACGGAAACTGCTTCCTACGTACATATAAGTCTTTCACAAGCATGAAACGAACTGAACAACGACAAATGTCTTTAACTTCCTCTATCTGATCAAATTTTATCTGTAAACATTCAATTCCTTCTTTTTTCTGATAATTAATAAAACCCACAACTCTTCCCATCGCTCCATTCACTAAGCCTTTCTCAACATCCAAATTTCTCCTTAAAAACACTCTACAGTTCATGCAAACATAAAGATTTTTTTCTAATCCTGCTGTTTTGGAGATGTTCTTCTCTAGTGAGTCCAATTTATTTTTCAGTTTGCCTGTTACTGTGACTGTAATTCTTCCATCCTCAATTTTGTCCACTGCTTCCAATTTCCTGATGTCTTCCTTTTCCAATTTCAAAAGCTCCTCATTAAATATTGAGCATTCACGTAGAGTTGGCATTAAGCAGATGACACTTTTGTTTTCTGCAATATTCTTGTATATTTTCTCTGCAACTATTTCTTCCTTTGGAAATAAATTATGTAGCAGCCGACTCTGTAATGCTTTTTTCCCAACATCTGTGAGTAGTCCAATCCTGATATCTTTCAGAATACTTCCATATTCTTCATCGTTTGCTTGCCTCATATTAGTTGTAAGTTCCTTGTACTCAAAGAAGGACCAAATATTTGTATTTCCAATGCTTCCCAATGACTTCTTTGTGTCTTCATGTGTCACAGTATTAAACACTGGTTGTCCTTTAACTGGAGTAAGTTGCAAAAGATCCCCAAAAACTATGACGTGTTTTCCACCAAATAACACGTCATAGTCTGTCTTCAAAATTTGCTGCATTCTTAAATGCACAAAGGCAAGCATTAAGTTTGATACCATGCTCACCTCATCAATAATGAGAACTTGCATCTTCTTCAATACTCTTGACACTTCTAAGGATGCTTCTCCAGTTAGCTTGTTGAATTGTATTTTGTTCTCATGCTCCACTGGTAACATTAGCAAACGATGTAAGGTGATTCCTTTTATGTTATATGCTGCTAACCCAGTTGGAGCAGTAACCACACAAGACAAAGTAGAATCCGTTTTTTGCTTTAGGTAGCTTCTGATGACTTTAATTAGGAAACTTTTTCCAGTGCCAGCTTGTCCGCTTACATACATCCTGATTGGATGAAATGATGTGCATGAGCACTCTTTTTTGATATGTAGAAATCCGTGATCAATTTTGTTTTTGATCTCTTCATAAATTTGTTGCTGCTCTTGATTCAGTTGTCTTTCCAAATTTTCTAAGTCTATAAATTCTTCTTGAGCTTGATTCATAGCCGTTTCCACTTCATTCATGGCTATTGATGCTTCATTTTCAACGATTGGTTGTCCTAGGGGATCTTGACTGTATGTTCCTGAACTTTGGCTGTCCTGAGAACTGTCTCTAGCTATTTCTGCTGCAATTGTAGTTTCCTGTTCAATTTCTTCATTTAACATTTGCAGATAAGTTGAGAATGTACTGCATTGTATGCTGTCTTTGCAAGCATTAAAAGAATCTTCATAGCTCTGAAATTCTCCCAGTAGTTCATCCTCTGTACGCCATGGTTTAAACAACTGTAAAAGAGCCAAGTAGTAAAATTCTTTCTTGTCGGTAGTGTCGCAACTCAGCTTCCGGTGATTTATCAAACTTCCTTTGGTTTGCTTCACCAAACATCCTTCTTCACCAACAACTTTATATTTTCCACTGTTGATGTCTTCTGCAGCTTTCCGTGAATAAATGTAGTTCTGCAGCACTTCATAGAGACACATGTTCTCCAGATGATGACTTCTCTTGGGATAATATGTGTCCAACATGTTTGTTTTCAATATGTCTGTACTTTCTGGGTCATTCTCAGCCAAATATTCAATTTCTCCAACAGATTTCAGTACCCGATTTCTCATTGCTGCAAGGCCTAAACTTGCCCAAATTATTCTTCTTGACTTCGAGTAGAGACTTGCAGAAGATAACCTATCTGAACATTCGTAGGATCCAATTTCTCGATGCGATAACATCTTCAAACTGAAACTGTACAGCTTCTTACTGACAGTCTTCTCGTGAGAAATCTCTTCCCACATTTCCTTCAATTCTGTTTTTTCTGATTTCGTAATGTAAGACGTTACATATCGAGCAACAGCAATGGAATTGTCAGCAACATACTGTATATCCATGTTAGCGTTCCACATGGATAAAATGACTGGGTTGTAGTCATTTATATTTTTTGATTCTTCTTTTCTTTTAAGGTTGTAGGTATTCTTAGGTGATTTTCTTGTGATAGTATGTCTCACAGCTGACATAAAACTGTTGACTCTTCCATTTGTAAGAACAGGTCTAGGAAATCCAAATCGACATTTAGTGTAGTATTTTTCTTTGCTCTTGTATTTCCGTCGACAGTATTTTCCACACCGATGACTTTGGAAACGTAGAACTTGCTCCTTTAACTTGTTCTCTTCTGTGCTTTTAGGTATAGCACATGTTGCATATTCTTCAATGTAAGATAACACTGCTTCATCAGTATCTGTTCCAAACTTTGGGGCATCCTTGATCCACAGCAGCATATGAATATGAGGAGCACCTCTTGCCTGGTACTCTTTTCTCCAAAAGAAATCCACTACTTCTCCAAGGGGTGGATTTTTTTTATTGCAGATGAAGGACATCATAGCCTCAAATCTATGATTGAAATATCTGCAAACATTAACCGGATCCAATGAGCACAGTTCTCCTGCTGTCTTGTATTCGATGTTTTCAATGTTTGAATTGGCCTCTCGTAGAAAATCCAGTAAATCATCCCAAGCGTACTCGGCGCAGCTTAGGGTAAGGAACCATGTTGGTGTTCCTAAGTTGCGTAACATGCATTTTAGTTCACCATGGCGTCGGTACCAATATTCATTTGTCCCACGCTGACAAGCCATCAGATTGATCAGTTGTGTTTCCAAATGATCATCTCGGTGCTGCACTTTCTCCATAAAATCCTTAGCAGACACATTTTGTAAATGTACTCCACTTTTTAAAATGTGATTTACTGCATAAGACAGTGCAGACAAGTCGCTTTCAAATAAAAGATGGAACAAATAAGGGATACTTTGTCGAAATCTGGGATCTTCAGCATATAGTCTTGTAGTCCGATACTCAGAAGCTGGAATCTGTTCTGGACGTTCATCGTATCGTCCTCCTTTTCCTGTAGGAAACAGCTGGGGAAAACATCGAGCTTCCAAGCTCTCCTCCCATACACTCACGGGATTTCCTTTTGCTTTCTTCATCTGAAAGAGATCAATATTGTCTCCCATAACTTCTTTCGAATGGAGAGGATGTATGCTAAAATGTTCATAAATTTCTTCTTCCTTTGACTTGTCCACTTTTTCAATTTGTCCAGTTGGTGTTTCTGTGTCTCCTTGTAAATCTTCTTCTTCTTCTTCTTCTTCTTGTATATAAATTGATTCATACCATTTGTTATTTTTTTTCAAATACAAATTTGCTCTTTGTACTTTCCGCACATCTACCAGCTCCTGCCAAATCTTCTTATTCTTTGTAGGGACACCATTAACCAGAATAATTAATGGTTCAGTTTCCAAAGTATCTGCATCAATAGTTTCCATATTTTTTTTCAAATCCAAGGGCAAATACACCACTCTACCTTTTAAACCTCTCAGTAAATCTGAAGGAGGTAATTTACCAGTTTTGGGCTCCATACGTACTATGGTCTGGAACGGATGAACACATTGAATGAGTATAGACTCATATGTATTTAATTCAGAAAGTTCAGCAGGAATAGCATCCAATTCTAAATTATTATGTACAGCTCTGGTCGGCATTCTATTTTCCTCTAACTTGTTGTAGCAGTATTTACAAATACGCTGATCTTCACCCAATTCAAAACAATTTTCAAGAAATATATATGTGGCAAAATCCATCCACTTATAATTATCTTCATTTTCACTCTTTCTGTAGAGATCAACATTCCTAGTTTGTTTTCTATAATGAGTTCTGCGGCAACAAATACAAGTAACATTTGGTCTTTCATTAGAGACTATTGCAAATTTTGTTATGTGATCATTAAATGTGTTACTTACAGAGGGTTCTACATTCTCTTCCACTTCTGCCTCATTTACTGTGTCCTTCTCTGCACTGTTTTCTTCAGGACCAAAGTAACAAAACTGAATTTCATCAACAACCTTCTCTACATCTGATACCGTTCCTCGGAACAGAGCCCTATTCAATTCATTTAACTTTATTGCTGGACTTTTGGCAAAATACAACCGTCTCACAAACTTTCTCATTTCAGTATGATGAACAGCCAGCATCCTAAAATGATGGAAAACACTATTGCACACTTTTCTAGATAGACAAGCAAGAGAATGACCCTGCAAACCAGTATTCTCTCTCACTCTGCATGGATCCAGACTTTGAAGCACCTTAATCTTTTGTTTTACACTTTTTTTACTATATTCTCTTAGAAACTCTCGAAATCTGTCAATAGATTCCTGACGCACAGTGCAAATACTACTACAATTCCAAGTGTACACTGGGGCTTTAGGACGTCTCCCCATTGCCTCATCTGCCATCACTTGTACCTCATCTCTTGGAACCATTATCTCCTTCTCCATTATGCAACCATTTTTTACTTCGTATGAACGACCTCTGGTGTCAATTGCATGCAGCAAACTATTACTTTGAAAATAGCTTTCTTCATTAAAAAAAGGTTCACTACTTGAACTATGCATCCACTTTCCTAAAAACACTTTACAAAAGTTTGTTCTGTTCACTACTCTTTTGCTTTTGCTTTGTGATTTCAGTACATTAACCATTTTATCTAATGTACGCATCCTATTCAAAATTAATATGAATAGTTTCCTTTTTAATTCTAATGCTTTTGCTGCAATGGCTTCAATTTCTTTTTTTCTCTTATAATATTTAGCCTTTTGCTTATATTTCTTTATATCCTTTATCAAATTGGACATAACTCTTCTCTGAAACATTTTTCTACGTATCTCTTTAAATGCTGTTTTTCTGTTTATGTTAAACTTTTCAATTGCAGAAGGTATATTTGCATTAACTAAATCCTCAATTTTTTGCTGTTCTGTAGGTTTTGTTACATTTTTCCGAGAACAGACATTTTGTACATTTTTGTTTGTTTTCAATATTTTGTTTAGGAAATGTTTTTTTTGCTTACCAGAAGATTTTTTCTTTTTCCCAACATCAGCATCTTCTACTAACTTTGGTCCTCCAGTTGTCCTCAAATATAGTTTTTTTTTTAGCGTTTTTTGAACTCGAGATTTTGTAGGCATCTTAAATTTTGTTCACTGTTCTTCAGCAGTACCTGAAAAAAACTAAAAAAAAAAATCCTTTATTGTATTTAAATATATTACTACATTTCTTTTCACAACAGTCACAAAACGAAATTTCTTTGCCATTTTGAATGCACACAAACTGCTCTTTTTTTAAAATTTATTTAAATGCACATGTCCAAGCTTTTTTTTTTTTTCAGATCACCACCGTGTGCATTCTCTGTGACTGCCTACACTCCAGCAGGGGCAACCAGCCTTAGTGATGCTGAATATATTTGCATTACAGACTTAAACCTGAAAACCCCACTCGCTTCTAATTACTGTGCATGACTATACATGGCAAGCACATGGGTGTGTGCTAAGCCTCTGCTTTTTCCCCCAAAAATTCGCTCCTCTTTTCCATCTACTGCAACTGTGAAATCACCAGAGGAAGACGCAATAAATTTCTGCCTATAATTCTTCTATGCACACAGAGTCATGTTATCACATTAGTGCCAAAACGAAATTTCTTTGCCAATTTGAAAGCACACTTACTGCACTTTTTTTTTCGGGCCAAGTGAAAATCTCTTTTTACACTTTGAAATCACTTTTACAGACTGACACATTCTGAAACCTTTTTTTTAAATTTATTTAAATGCACATGGCCAACCTGTTTTTTTTTTTCATTCCACCACCGTGTGTATTCTCTGTGACTGCCTACACTCCAGCAGGGGCAACCAGCCTTAGTGATGCTGAATATATTTGCATTACAGACTTAAACCTGAAAACCCCACTCGCTTCTAATTACTGTGCATGACTATACATGGCAAGCACATGGGTGTGTGCTAAGCCTCTGCTTCTTCCCCCAAAAATTCGCTCCTCTTTTCCATCTACTGCAACTGTGAAATCACCAGAGCAAAACGCAATAAATTTCTGCCTATAATTCTTCTATGGACACAGAGTCATGTTTTCACATTAGTGCCAAAACGAAATTTCTTTGCCAATTTGAAAGCACACTTACTGCTCTTTTTTTTTCGGGCCAAGTGATAATCTCTTTTTACACTTTGAAATCACTTTTACAGACTGACACATTCTGAAACCTTTTTTTAAAATTTATTTAAATGCACATGTCCAAGCTGGTTTTTTTTCAGACCACCACCGTGTGTATTCTCTGTGACTGCCTACACTCCAGCAGGGGCAACCAGCCTTAGTGATGCTGAATGTATTTGCATTACAGACTTAAACCTGAAAACCCCACTCGCTTCTAATTACTGTGCATGACTATACATGGCAAGCACATGGGTGTGTGCTAAGCCTCTGCTTCTTCCCCCAAAAATTCGCTCCTCTTTTCCATCTACTGCAACTGTGAAATCACCAGAGCAAAACGCAATAAATTTCTGCCTATAATTCTTCTATGCACACAGAGTCATGTTTTCACATTAGTGCCAAAACGAAATTTCTTTGCCAATTTGAAAGCACACTTACTGCTCTTTTTTTTCCGGGCCAAGTGAAAATCTCTTTTTACACTTTGAAATGACTTTTACAGACTGACACATTCTGAAACCTTTTTTTTAAATTTATTTAAATGCACATGTCCAAGCTGTTTTTTTTTCAGACCACCACCGTGTGTATTCTCTGTGACTGCCTACACTCCAGCAGGGGCAACCAGCCTTAGTGATGCTGAATGTATTTGCATTACAGACTTAAACCTGAAAACCCCACTCGCTTCTAATTACTGTGCATGACTATACATGGCAAGCACATGGGTGTGTGCTAAGCCTCTGCTTCTTCCCCCAAAAATTCGCTCCTCTTTTCCATCTACT
Organism: Triturus cristatus; assembly: GCF_964204655.1. NCBI lineage: Eukaryota > Metazoa > Chordata > Amphibia > Caudata > Salamandridae > Triturus > Triturus cristatus. The sequence goes on from NC_140593.1 coordinate 342,081,556, forward strand.
GCAACTGTGAAATCACCAGAGCAAGACGCAATAAATTTCTGCCTATAATTCTTCTATGCACACAGAGTCATGTTTTCACATTAGTGCCAAAACGAAATTTCTTTGCCAATTTGAAAGCACACTTACTGCTCTTTTTTTTTCGGGCCAAGTGAAAATCTCTTTTTACACTTTGAAATCACTTTTACAGACTGACACATTCTGAAACCTTTTTTTTAAATTTATTTAAATGCACATGTCCAAGCTGTTTTTTTTTCAGACCACCACCGTGTGTATTCTGTGTGACTGCCTACACTCCAGCAGGGGCAACCAGCCTTAGTGATGCTGAATGTATTTGCATTACAGACTTAAACCTGAAAACCCCACTCGCTTCTAATTACTGTGCATGACTATACATGGCAAGCACATGGGTGTGTGCTAAGCCTCTGCTTCTTCCCCCAAAAATTCGCTCCTCTTTTCCATCTACTGCAACTGTGAAATCACCAGAGCAAGACGCAATAAATTTCTGCCTATAATTCTTCTATGCACACAGAGTCATGTTTTCACATTAGTGCCAAAACGAAATTTCTTTGCCAATTTGAAAGCACACTTACTGCTCTTTTTTTTTCGGGCCAAGTGAAAATCTCTTTTTACACTTTGAAATCACTTTTACAGACTGACACATTCTGAAACCTTTTTTTTAAATTTATTTAAATGCACATGTCCAAGCTGTTTTTTTTTCAGACCACCACCGTGTGTATTCTCTGTGACTGCCTACACTCCAGCAGGGGCAACCAGCCTTAGTGATGCTGAATGTATTTGCATTACAGACTTAAACCTGAAAACCCCACTCGCTTCTAATTACTGTGCATGACTATACATGGCAAGCACATGGGTGTGTGCTAAGCCTCTGCTTCTTCCCCCAAAAATTCGCTCCTCTTTTCCATCTACTGCAACTGTGAAATCACCAGAGCAAGACGCAATAAATTTCTGCCTATAATTCTTCTATGCACACAGAGTCATGTTTTCACATTAGTGCCAAAACGAAATTTCATTGCCAATTTGAAAGCACACTTACTGCTCTTTTTTTTTCGGGCCAAGTGAAAATCTCTTTTTACACTTTGAAATCACTTTTACAGACTGACACATTCTGAAACCTTTTTTTTAAATTTATTTAAATGCACATGTCCAAGCTGTTTTTTTTTCAGACCACCACCGTGTGTATTCTCTGTGACTGCCTACACTCCAGCAGGGGCAACCAGCCTTAGTGATGCTGAATGTATTTGCATTACAGACTTAAACCTGAAAACCCCACTCGCTTCTAATTACTGTGCATGACTATACATGGCAAGCACATGGGTGTGTGCTAACCCTCTGCTTCTTCCCCCAAAAATTCGCTCCTCTTTTCCATCTACTGCAACTGTGAAATCACCAGAGCAAGACGCAATAAATTTCTGCCTATAATTCTTCTATGGACACAGAGTCATGTTTTCACATTAGTGCCAAAACGAAATTTCATTGCCAATTTGAAAGCACACTTACTGCTCTTTTTTTTTTGGGCCAAGTGAAAATCTCTTTTTACACTTTGAAATCACTTTTACAGACTGACACATTCTGAAACCTTTTTTTTAAATTTATTTAAATGCACATGTCCAAGCTGTTTTTTTTTCAGACCACCACCGTGTGTATTCTCTGTGACTGCCTACACTCCAGCAGGGGCAACCAGCCTTAGTGATGCTGAATGTATTTGCATTACAGACTTAAACCTGAAAACCCCACTCGCTTCTAATTACTGTGCATGACTATACATGGCAAGCACATGGGTGTGTGCTAAGCCTCTGCTTCTTCCCCCAAAAATTCGCTCCTCTTTTCCATCTACTGCAACTGTGAAATCACCAGAGCAAGACGCAATAAATTTCTGCCTATAATTCTTCTATGCACACAGAGTCATGTTTTCACATTAGTGCCAAAACGAAATTTCTTTGCCAATTTGAAAGCACACTTACTGCTCTTTTTTTTTTGGGCCAAGTGAAAATCTCTTTTTACACTTTGAAATCACTTTTACAGACTGACACATTCTGAAACCTTTTTTTTAAATTTATTTAAATGCACATGTCCAAGCTGTTTTTTTTTCAGACCACCACCGTGTGTATTCTCTGTGACTGCCTACACTCCAGCAGGGGCAACCAGCCTTAGTGATGCTGAATGTATTTGCATTACAGACTTAAACCTGAAAACCCCACTCGCTTCTAATTACTGTGCATGACTATACATGGCAAGCACATGGGTGTGTGCTAAGCCTCTGCTTCTTCCCCCAAAAATTCGCTCCTCTTTTCCATCTACTGCAACTGTGAAATCACCAGAGCAAGACGCAATAAATTTCTGCCTATAATTCTTCTATGCACACAGAGTCATGTTTTCACATTAGTGCCAAAACGAAATTTCATTGCCAATTTGAAAGCACACTTACTGCTCTTTTTTTTTCGGGCCAAGTGAAAATCTCTTTTTACACTTTGAAATCACTTTTACAGACTGACACATTCTGAAACCTTTTTTTTAAATTTATTTAAATGCACATGTCCAAGCTGTTTTTTTTTCAGACCACCACCGTGTGTATTCTCTGTGACTGCCTACACTCCAGCAGGGGCAACCAGCCTTAGTGATGCTGAATGTATTTGCATTACAGACTTAAACCTGAAAACCCCACTCGCTTCTAATTACTGTGCATGACTATACATGGCAAGCACATGGGTGTGTGCTAAGCCTCTGCTTCTTCCCCCAAAAATTCGCTCCTCTTTTCCATCTACTGCAACTGTGAAATCACCAGAGCAAGACGCAATAAATTTCTGCCTATAATTCTTCTATGGACACAGAGTCATGTTTTCACATTAGTGCCAAAACGAAATTTCATTGCCAATTTGAAAGCACACTTACTGCTCTTTTTTTTTTGGGCCAAGTGAAAATCTCTTTTTACACTTTGAAATCACTTTTACAGACTGACACATTCTGAAACCTTTTTTTTAAATTTATTTAAATGCACATGTCCAAGCTGTTTTTTTTTCAGACCACCACCGTGTGTATTCTCTGTGACTGCCTACACTCCAGCAGGGGCAACCAGCCTTAGTGATGCTGAATGTATTTGCATTACAGACTTAAACCTGAAAACCCCACTCGCTTCTAATTACTGTGCATGACTATACATGGCAAGCACATGGGTGTGTGCTAAGCCTCTGCTTCTTCCCCCAAAAATTCGCTCCTCTTTTCCATCTACTGCAACTGTGAAATCACCAGAGCAAGACGCAATAAATTTCTGCCTATAATTCTTCTATGGACACAGAGTCATGTTTTCACATTAGTGCCAAAACGAAATTTCTTTGCCAATTTGAAAGCACACTTACTGCTCTTTTTTTTTCGGGCCAAGTGAAAATCTCTTTTACAGACTGACACATTATGAATCCACCATGTGTAACTACAACAAAAACAATTCCCATTTCTATTATTCATTTCTTAAGTTACCACATACATCCCCTCTCAAACTGTAAACTCACCTTTAAAATTAGTTAGTTGTGAAAGAAATGTGTCACTCAAACAGCAGATTATCAGAGCCAGGATCTCTGTTCTGTACACCTCTCTCCTCTCAGCAGAACCAGATAATGGCAAACTTTCCCTCTATTTTTCCACACATATACATGTAAGTTTCAAATCTCAGTGCTTCCCCCTTTTTTTCAAATGTAATGACACATTTCTATTGGTTGAAAACCAACCCTTTTCCAAAAGTACCCTGCCCCCAACTTGACTTCTGCCTAGTACCCTTCCCCCAACTTGACTTCTGCCTGCTACCAGGTCAGAAGTTCGACACACAATGTTTCAATTCCACAGAGCAAGAGTGCTTGACTTTTCAATCCTAACTGCAAATCCATAGTACTGTTCTTTGGTTACACATTTTTTTGTACCAATACAAAACATGCTTCTATTAATTTTCACATACAGCCTAGTTTTTTTTCTAGAATGGTATGAAACAGCCAATCAGTTCTTTTTGTTTTGTAAAAAATATGTATGCCTCCATTTCCAAACTGTCTTTCTTTTCATATTGCCATTCTACTGAAAGACACCTCCTGAGTGCATCCAGTTCTCCTTTGAAGATGTTCACAGTGTGGATTGTAGGGCACAGCTATGTCTTCTGGAGTGAAAAGTTTGCAGAGAAAACAGATATGGTGAGAGACCTTGCTTTGCCAAATGTAGACATTAAATGGATTGGTCAGAGAGGGTTAAAGTGGCACCAATTGATGCCATTGGTGAAATCCTTCATTCAAATCCAACACCCTGACCTCATAATAGTGCACTGTGGTGGCAATGACCTAGGCACTTTGACTGGGGTAGGTCTGGAAATGCTTATGAAGGACACCTTTGCACAACTGTTTACACTTTTCCCTAAAACTGCCTTTGTGTTTTCCAACATATGCCAAAGGCAAAAATGGAACTGGTCCAATCATTTCTGTCCACAGATTGACAAAGCAAGAAAGCACGTCAACAAATCTGTTTCTGCTTTCCTCCGTGACTATGGTATGGGTGCCATTTACCACAACAACTTGCGTTACGACATGCAAGACATTTATAGAGGAGATGGTGTGCACTTCAATGATGAAGGGAACAGAGTCTTCCTCTTGAACCTTAGACTCTGCATCGGTACTTACTTGTAGGTACCACTAAAAAAATGACTCCATAAACACAACAGCTCTTTTTAGAGCTCCCTAATTTCTAAACTCTTAAATCTAATTTTCATTTATTTATTTTTATTTTTTTTACCGTACGCTTACCGTGAGCTTACCGTACGCGTACCCCGTGATTTTTTTTAAAATCAATAAATGTTTTTTTTGTACTTTTCTGTCCTTCTTTGACCCCCTTACAATTGTTAGGGGGTCTGTAACTCTCCTCATTGCCCCCTTTCCTTGTTTTCACTCTTTTTTTTCAGAGTGAAATACACAAAATGGCGGCCGCCGCTTCCTGGTTTCGGCCGATTCGAATGTTTACTAAGATCTAAGAGCCAATCAGAATCGCGCTCGCGCACGCCACCGTACGCTTACCGTAAGCGTACGGTAAGCGTACCGTAAGCTGGCTCAGATATATATATTGATTTAAAGGCTATTTTCTCAAAATCTACTGAACTGATTTACACCAAACCTACAAAAGGCACTTCCTTGACCTACGGACTACCTCTCTGCCAAATTTCTAGTAATTCTGTTCAGCCGTTCGGGCTGTAGGTCGTTCTAAAGGTCCTATGGAAAAATGCATGGGAAAAACGCGTTTTGGGACCCCCCTTTTATCTCAGCCCCCGCTTGACGGTCCCCCCCGAGACTTTCAGGGTAGGAGCGGACCGTAGCGCCCCACCTATTTTGAGAAATTCGCGAGGATTCGTCGACCGGCGCCAAAGTTATTCAAAATAGAATGTTGAGGTTTTCCTATGGAAACGTGGTCCTAACTATAACTACCTACTGGCGACCGCCAGTAGGTAATATATATATATATATTCACAGAAAAAACCATAGGTTTCAGGCACGTTATAGTTAGGAATTAGCATTTAAAAAACCTCAGAAATTCACTGAAAAAACCATAGGTTTCAGGGGTGTTATAGTTAGCTGGACTTTTCACTTGTACAAAACCATTGAAATTCCCCCGTTATAGTTAGTTCAACTAACTATAACTCGCGCGCCCGCAATGCACTGCTGATGACGTCACATATTACATCACTCATGACATGGTCAGTGACATCACTCATGACATCACTGATGACATCTCAAATGACATCACTGATGACATCACTGATGACATCATCCAGTGAATGTGTGATTTTCTGAAAATTAAATATGTTTTATATATGTATATTTCAAGGTCGATGGAAGAATAAATGGGTATATAAGTGTCTAAATGGATGATTTGTTTTTGAAAAATTGATTGTGTAACTGACTGATTAAGTGTATCATAGTGAATACATGGCTTAGTGAGTAATGTTTAAATATGTAAATATCTGTATCAGTCTCTCACTTTGTGTATAAGTGGCTGCATGGGTTGGTGAGTAGCTACATGGGTGTCTATATAGGTTATTAGTTGTTTTTTTGAGTATCAGTCTGAGTGTCTGCATGGTTCGGTGGGGGGTATTACGTAGTGCATAGGTGCATGAATGAGTGACTCACTGTTTGTATGTGTTGAACACAGCATGTGTGCAGGACTGTATAGGTGGATGAGTGTGTGTATGGGTGTGTTAGTGAGTGAATGACTGTCTCAATAGTGTCTTTATGAGTAACTACATATGTTTTAAACTAGTATATGTGACTATTGGTGTATATATGTGAGTATATGTGAGAGTGAGAGATTGAAAGAGTTCCTGTATGAATAAGTATGTGTTTCTATAAGTGATTGTTTAAAAGACTAAGTATGTGTAAGTTTCCGTAGAAGTAAGTATGGTGGTGTGTGTATAACTGTATATGCAAGTAAATGTATGTTTGATTCTTTATTAGCATGAGTGACTATGTGTGTGAGTAACTCTATGGATGAGTGGCATTGTGTAACAGGATGTATAGGTGTATGAGTACATATGATGAGTGAGTACATGTATGAGTGACTGTATAGGACTGTTGGTGAATGAGTGGATGTGTATGTGGATCTTAGAATTACTGAAGAGGTTGTTGTAACTGGTATTGGTATGTCCATTGTTTTGAAAATTTTAGTCTCTATTTTTGAATGTGTGTATCAAAGGTTATATTAGGGTGAGAGGAGGTCTGCCACTCTATCACAAGGATGATGTCATCAGTGATGTCATCAGTGATGTCATTTGAGATGTCATCAGTGATGTCATGAGTGATGTCACTGACCATGTCATGAGTGATGTAATATGTGACGTCATCAGCAGTGCATTGCGGGCGCGCGAGTTATAGTTAGCTGAACTAACTATAACGGGGGAATTTCAATGGTTTTGTACAAGTGAAAAGTCCAGCTAACTATAACACCCCTGAAACCTATGGTTTTTTCAGTGAATTTCTGAGGTTTTTTTAAATGCTAATTCCTAACTATAACGTGCCTGAAACCTATGGTTTTTTCTGTGAATTTCAAAGGTTTTTTAAATGCTAATTTCTAACTATGCCTACAGAGATAGGACATGTGAAGAAAGAAGAAAAAATGCACAGAAAGAAACAAAAGAAGTGCAGAAAGAAGCAACAGAAGTCCTCAAATACGAAGATAAGTGCAGGAAGAAGGATAACGTGCAGAAAGAACAAAAAGAAGAGCAGAAAGAAGCCTTGTTGCAAAATCATCCTGTACCCTCAACTTTTTCAGACGGATACTGGTGGTAACTGAGTCTGACTAACCAGTCCTAGAGCCAGTGCTATGTTAAAAGACACTTAGAATACAGTGAAAACACCTACATACACTAGGGAACATTATGCGTTGGGGTCCCCCTGTGATTAGCATGACCTCCTCTGTAAGCCCCTAGTATATAATAGGGCATGGGGATTAAAACTACCTCTTAAAACAGGCCACAGGGCGTTTTTGCACACGTTAACTCAGGCCCCGTCCCCTCCATTCACCACTGTGTAAACACGCCCTGTGTCCATTTTTAGTTGGGAGATTAAGTTCATTTGAATCCTGAGGGTCCCTAGGGTCCAACTAGCCCACTAGGTACCTCCAGTAAGTGCCACAGAGCTGCGTTGCAGAGAGGTGTAAAAAGTGGCACGGCCTGGACCACCTCTCTGCAATGCAGCTCAGTGGCGCTTACTGGAAGCACTTGGTGGGCTAGTTAGCCCCCAGGGGCCCTCAGTATTGAAGGGAAATTATATCCCCAATTTAAAACGTGCCATAATGCGTGTTTGCACACGTCACCTCAGGCCCCGTCCCCTCCATTCACCACTGTGTAAACGCGCCCTGTGGCTGTTCTAAGTTGAGAGATTAAGTCCCCTTGAATCCTAAGGGTCCCTAGGGTCAAACTAGACCACTAGGTACCTCCAGTAAGCGCCACAGAGCTGCGTTGCAGAGAGGTGTAAAAAGGGGCTTGGCCTCAGAACACCTGGCTGCAGCGCAGCTCCCTGGCGCATACTGGAGATGCCTGTTGGGGGCGCGTTTGCAGAGTGCTGCACGGAGGGGGCATGGCCTCCGGCACGATGCCAGTCTTTTATTTATTTTAGTTTTTTAAGAAGGGGGCTGTTTGGTTCCCCTTGTTATTCTAATTTATTGGCCCTGATGACCCCATCCCCCAGGGCCAGTCTCCTAATTATATTTTTTTGACCCCAATCCCCAGGGCCGGCCACTGTTTTTTATTATTTTAAAAAAATATATATTTATAGACACACCTAGGACATGCTGGACAAACCGTACGTACCTATCACCATGACGATTTGCGTGATATTCATTAAAAGGCGACTATGCATGCAATGAATCCACGTGGAATGTATTTACACCGCTAGTGAAGCTCTGACATGTCTGATGCCCTACCGTGCCTAATCCTGGTAGACACCCTTGTCGTTTATTTATACAAACATGGGTAGCTATTGACGGGCACATTTAATACACATGCACACCAAGCCATTCAAAGGGGATTCGACAAAAATTCGACCAAAACTATGCAAGAAACCCCCCTCACGGTTAATAAAACACACATCCACTGCCGGATGTGTAATACTTTTTATTTTACTCTCTGGAAAGGGGACGAACATCACTTGCGAGTCACAGCGTGCTCCTGACAGAGCCCAATGCTGTGTTACACCCACCATTGCCTGCCGAGTGCCACACACCTCTGTGTTGTATTCCACTAGCTAGTGCATATGCTATGACACTCTCTAGCCCATGTGCACTGTAACACCACCCCGTGAATATGTCATGCCACACTTGTCTTCGCACGGGTTATATTGCCCCATCTAACGTGCCTTTCTCGATGCCTATGTTATAACGCACAGTGCTATGCCATACATATTACAATCTGGGATCCATATCTTTGTCACAGTGCATATGCAACGTTACACTCCCCAGCACATATTTTATATTACAACTTTAGAGACTAGTTAGGTTACACAACACTGCCCTGTGCATATTACACTCCAAGGCGCATATCGCATAGCACGAGCTAGTGCCTGTGCTATCTCGCGCTCTCCAATGAATTTGTCATTGCGCACAATGTATTGCATATTATATTTCACGCCCAGTTCATCTTATATCACACTTTTTGGTGCATAGTTTATACCATACACTATATCTAGTTTTCATTTTCAATCGTGCTCTCAGGACTATGTTCTATATAACACTGTGTTCACCTACCCTTTTCACGGGCATTACATTTTGCGATAGGGGGTGGAGGGTCAGGGGGTGTTTCTGCCAAGTGAGCCCGGAGTCACAGTCACAAACGTCCTCTTCTTCCTGAATAAAAGTGAGATTATGCTGCATACTTGTTCATATTTTAAGTAGTTCGCACAGACACAATGTTTTAAAAACAATAAAGTTCCTAATACCCGCCTTCTCTGAACAGTTAGCTTGCTGCCCCATCCCCTTCCTCCCTATCCTCTGTTGTGTGAATCCATTGACTAGCCTCCTCCCTCCTGCCATGCATGGTCTGATGTGCTGCCACTGCCCTCAATTTAGTATGATGTACCAGTCCACTCCTCCTGCCCTCCATTGCCCAATTCTATGCCCCATCATTGACCTCCTGCTTAAACTCTGTGCTTAGCTTGCTGCCCCTATTCTCCTTCCCCCTGCCCTCCGATGTCTTTGTGCATGCCCCTGCTCCATCCTTTTTGCCCACCATGTCCCATGGACCTGCCACTCCTATCTACTCTGAGTGTTCTGTTGAGCTGCCACTCCCCTCCCACCTGCCTAGCATTGTCAGATGACTGTAACCTGTCCCTGCCACCTCCACCCTGCCTGTCCACATGCCATGCCCCTATCCTCTTCCTCCTGTCCTACATGGTCCATTGTACTGCCACACCCTTCTGCCCTCCCTGGTCTGTTGTGCTGCAACTGCTCCTCCTGCCTGCCCCGTGTGGTCTGTTGTGAGGTCCCTTCCCCTGAACTTTCTTGTCTGTGCACAGGTCCTGACCCTCCCTTCTATCCTCCATCGTCCTTTGTGCATGCCCCTCCACCTTCCTTCTTGCCCATCATAGCCATTGTGCTGCCACTAACCCTCCCACTTGCCATGCATGGTCTTCTGTGCTGCCATGGCCCCGCCCACCTTCCCTGTGTGGTCAGTTAGCTGCCCCTGACCCCCTCCCACCTTCCCTCCATGGTCTGTGTGTATGCCATCACAGTCTCACTGTTGCTCTTCATGGTGTGTCTTGCTTCTAGTGCCCATCCTGCCTGACCTCCATGGCTATCTTGCTGCTCCTTCCCTGCCCCCTTGCCCCCAGCCCTACTCCCTCCCTCCTGGCTTGTCTGTTCCATTGTAATGCCCCTGATCCGTCCCTCCTGCCCTTTATGGTCTGTTATGCTGCAGCTTTCTCTCCTGTCTGTCCATTATGGTCAGCTAGCTACCATTGCCTCTTGCCCCTCTGTTCTCTATTGTCCATGTGCATGGTCCTGTCCCCTCCCTCTTGCTTTCTATGGATTGTTGTGCTGCACTCCCGTCCTGCATGCCCTGTGTGGTGTATTGTGCTGCTGCAAACCCTGATGCCTGCCCTGCAGGGTCAGTTTGGTGCACCTCTCCATGTCCCTCCTGTCCTCTGTTATCCAAGTCCATGTCCCTATCCCATTTCCTTCCATGATCCAATGTACCATACTTGCGAACATTTTGAACTTGGTAAGAGGGAGATTTTGAAAAAAAACTGGGGTATTGATTTTCCCCTTTGAGTTACATTGAAAAAGAGGATATTGTAGACAGGAGACAGATCAAATAAAGCCCATTTGAGCTTAAAAACATTGGACGTTTCCTGGCTGAATCGGGTCTGTTGGCATGTATGGTTGTACTACCATTGCCTCTTCCTTCTGCCCACAATGGTCTATTACATTGCCACAGCCTTGAAGGAGGGTAGATTTTGTATCACAGGGGGCCCCTGGCCCGTTCTGTCCACACCTGAAGTATGAGACCCTTGTCCTTGCCCTGCCAGCTGCATTTGTAGGCCGTATTAAATTGACCAGCGGGTCCTGTGTTGCTATATAATTATCCTAGGACATCCTTACCACTCAGCCAGCATAAAACCCCTGTGTAGGCCCTTCTGTTCAATATGTAGGCCTCTTTGTTAAATTGACCATAGCTCTGCAATTTTAGTGTATAGCAGTCTGAAGGCAGGTCTGCGAGGCCTTCTGATCCAAACTAGTAGCCCCCACCCTACCCGAGTGCTCCGTGCTCGGTATCAAAGTTCAACATCCCCCTGAAGCTGTCGACATACAGTAGGCTGCATCCTGGACTGGTACTTGCTTCCTGGGCAGGTTTCCCGCTTTTAAGGAAGTGGCAACCGCAGAGCGTCAAGTTAGGAGAACTGAGGAGATTTTATACATGAATATATTGAATTCCCGTACAATACCCATTATTTTCTGCTTGCTCTATGGAACTTACGATAAGCGATTGGCCTGAGAGACTGACCTTTTCACCCAGTCCATTGTCAGCATTAAGTGGGTAAATGGCGAAATGTCTGGTAAAATCTGCAGACGAAGCTTTTGGGTAGCATACGTAGGTAGATGTAGCGTGCAAAGGAGCCCACAAAATGATATAAAAAGGGAGCACCCACAGATATCGACGGACTACCTCGCCGTCTGTATGTAGGTTAACAGGCAGTGCAGGTTTTCCCCAAGAGCTGGGAGTTCTTGTCTTCCTTTGCTTAAAATGTCTTGCTCTGCTTTGCTTGAAGTATCTTATTCTATTTTACCTATATGAAATGTCATGTTATGTTTAACCATTGTTCTCTTTACTTTTGCATTTAAAAGATTTTGTATTGTAATTGCAGGAATGCTTGCTCTAAGAGTAAACGTGAGTGTTCCTAGGTAACATTTTCCTTGGTGTAACTTGTTTCTCATGATGCATTTATAGATGTGTTTTCTCTCTCTCTCTGTCAGTACATTAATTGAGATACAGAGAATATTATGACAGCTGTATGATTATCTGGATTCTGTATTTTGTAATTTATGTCTCTATTCTGCGGTTTCTTTGAAGTTGCATCTTCTCATTAAACTGCCATTGTATTCTGCCTCCAATTCCATGTCTCATATGTCTGTTTTCTTCATTTTTGGAGCAAGCGTTCCTAGGCACCCCGGCTCAAATTAAGGTGCCCCTTTTGTCCCTGACTCACTCTCCTGCTCAGTTCTGTGGTGGCTCCCGGGGATCTGGGGACCGCCCCTAGCTTCCTTGACCCGTAATAGATCTTCCCTCCAACAGCCTCTCTTGCAAGTCCTGTATTGTTGGTTTGTTGCCCCTGCCCCCCTTTCCACTGCCCTCCATAGTCTGTTGTGCTTCCACGGCCCTTCCTGCCTGCTCAGTGTGGTTAAATTGTTGCCTTTGCACCCTCCTACCGGCCTTCAATTTTCAGAGTCCGTGCCCCTGGCCTCTGCCTCTCAACAGTATCCTAATGAACAACTAGATTGCTAACATTCTATATTTATTACAAAAGTGTGGAACGCCTGACATCATCTTGATGTAATCAAAACTGTAATACCTAGAGCATTTCCTTTAGAAATTACATATATGAGAGGGTCTTATTGGCATCAAAATTATGGTTAGTGCTCTAAAAGACTAAAATAAGGACATATTTTCTGAGTTTTCAAATAGCGACAAAGCACTTTTAAATTATTTGTTATCTTTATGTTTTTTTATCCAGTTGACCACTTGATTAAATGTTGCACTTAGGGGAGAGGATGTGGTGTTACTTCCAGAACTGCAGACTTTGCAACTGGGGAACCAGGTTGAAGTTTCTGCTTCAGCTCGACATTGTGTGATTCTGGTCAAATCACTTAGTCTCCCCATGTCTACAACCAAAATGAATTTGTTCTTGTGTGATGTAACCAATGCTCATGTAAAGCACTCCAATACCTGACAAGTCTGCACTATATAACACTGCAAAAACACAAAATAATAAGTGTTTTGCACACTTCTGTCATTGGGCTATATTTGGGCTACATCTGGGTGATTTTGGGCTACATTTGGGCTCTTTTGTCTCCGGTGGCCATCTTGGGAGATTTATTTGTTATGAAGTTTCCTAATTTCCTCATGTACTGCAGTCTCCTCAGTAGGAAATGCTTTCAGTTTTTTACTTTGATTCCATCATGAAGGTATTCAGATGTGTCACACATTTGCCATTAATTCTGAATGTTAGCACTCTAGTTGCTCATTAGATCACTGTAGTAAAACTACTGCACCATGGAAGTCTGCTCCTGGTATTAAAAGTGCATGTTTCAGTCTGCATGTCAGAATTTTTTAATGAAATAGAAGAGGATTTGAGAAGTCACTCAAAATGTGCCCTCATTTTCTTTCTTCAGCATTAATCATAATTTCTATGGCAAAATGAACCTCCTCATTGTGTTCCTTTTTAAATTAAATGTTTTAAGTGTTACCAGTTTATTCCAATCAAGATGGCTTCAGGTGTGCCATACTTTTGTCATAATGAAGACAGTAAGCGCTCTAGTTGTTTTTAAGAACATTCTGGGACATTCTGTCATTGGGCTATACTTGGGCTACATCTGGGTGATATTTGGGCTACATTTGGGCTCTTTTGTCTCTGGTGGCCATCTCGGGAGACTTATTTGTTATGAAGTTTCCTAATTTCCTCATTTACTGCAGTCTCCTCAGTAGGAAATACTTTCAGTTTTTTACTTTGATTCCATCAAGAAGGCATTCAGATGTGTCACACATTTGCCATTAATTCAGAATGTTAGCACTCTTTTTGCTCATTAGATCACTGTAGTAAAGCTACTGCTCACCAGGGAAAACTGCTGCTGGTATTGAAAGTGCATGTTTCAGTCTGCATGTCAGAATTTTTTAATGAAATAGAAGAGGATTTGAGAAGTCACTCAAAATGTGCCCTAATTTTTCATTCTGCAGCACTAATCATACTTTTTATGGAAAAATGAACCCCCTCATTTTGTTCCTTTTTAAATTAAATGTTTTAAGAGTTACCACTTTAATCCAAGCAAGATGGCTTCAGGTGTGCCATACGTTTATCATAAGTAGGACTGTTAGCGCTCTAGTAGTTCTTTGGAACACTCTGGGAAGCTGCAGTAGAACACAAAGGAATCAACTGACAGTCTCTGCCCTTGTTGGATGTACATGTTTTACTGAGAATGTCAGACTTCATTCTCACATGACTGAGAAAGATAATGTGAATTTACAGAAAATAAGCTCTCAGTTTAGCCTATAGATCACCTTCCAAACCTCTGTGGTAAAAGCATGAGAAAATATTTTTCTCTCAATCATGATATCCCAGCAGAAGGCTTTTTCAAATGGTGAAATCACCTTAGAACATACCACAATTCCTAAAATGAGTATGGTACCATCAACAAATGATTTATAATGTAACTAAAGTCTTAAAACCTTCTATTAACTGCAATGCTTTTTAATGAGGTGCTATCATGTATATTGGTCCCAAGATGGCTGCCAACACTTCTTGGATGAAGTGCTGACAGCCAATCAGATCTCAGGATGAGATGTGTGGTTAGGCTCCGCCCACATATATATATGCTTTTAAATGCTATTTTCTCAGGAAATACTGAACAGATTTACACCAGACCTGCAAAAGGCACTTCCTTGACCTTATGGCTACCTCTCTGCCAAATTTCAAGTAATTCTGTTCAGCCGTTCGGGCTGTAGCTGTGTCTAAAGGTCCTATGGAAAAATGCATGGGGAAAACGCGTTTTGGGACCCCCCTTTTTTCTCGGCCCCTGCTTGACGAATCCCCCCGAGACTTTCAGGGTAGGAGCGGAGCGTAGCGCCCCACCTATTTTGAAAATTTCGCGAGGATTCGTCGACCGGCGCCAAAGTTATTCCAAATAGAATGTTGCGGATTTCCTATGGAAACAGGGTCCTAACTATATCTACCTACTGGCGAACGCCAGTAGGTAATATAGATATATATATATATATATATATATATATATATATATATTCACTGAAAAAAACCACAGGTTTTTACTTGGACATTTCAATCGTACAAAACCAGAGAGATTCCACCATTATAGTTAGTTCAGCTAACTATAACTCAAGCCCCCGCAATGCACTGCTGATGAAGTCACATATTACATCATTCATGACATGGTCAGTGACATCACTGATGACATCTCAATTGACATCACTGATGACATCATCCAGCGACTGTGTGTTTCTATGAAGTTTAAATATGTTTTATATATATGCTAAGGTGTATTGAAGAATGAGTGGGTGTATAAGTGTCTGGATGGAGGATTTAGTAGGTGCATGACTGACTGTATAAGTGAGTGAAAAGATGTGTCTTACTGAATGCATGGGTTAGTGACTAAACTGTGTGAATGTCTGTATCAGTCTGTCTGTTGTTGTATAAGCCGCTGCATGGGTTGGTGAGTAGCTTCATGAGTGTCTATATGGGTTATTGATTGGTTGCCTGAGTATTTGTATCGTTGCCTGAGTGTCTGTGTGGGTGGGTGGGAGGTGTGTGAATCTGTGCATAGATGTGTGAGTGGTTGGTTCACTGGGTGTATGGGTTCAAGAGTGCATGTAGAAACAGCTGTATGGGTGGGTGAGTGTGTGTATGGGTATGTTGGTGAGTGAATGGATGTCTCAGTGGTACATGTCCAAGTAACTACATTTGTAAAAGGCAGTGTATGTGAGATTTGGAGTATATAAATGACTATGCATGAGAGTCAGTGATTGTGAGAGTGGCTGTATGGATGAGTGTGCACTTGTATCAGTGATTGTATAAGAGAGTAAGTATGTGTTAGTATCTGTATGAATAAGTGAGGTGGTGTGTGTATAACTGCATAGGTGAGTAAATGGAAGTGTGATTGATTCTTTTCATGATTGGCTAGGTGTGTGAGTAACTGGATGAGTGGCGGTGTGTGAGTGTCTGTATAGGTGTATGAGTGCATATGATAGTGTTGTATTGATGAGTGACTGCATGTATTAGTGACTGTATGGGTGGATGTGTGTGTAGACCTAGGAATCAGTGAGTGTGTATGTAGTAACTGGTATTGATGTGTCTATGGTTTCGAAAATGGTAGTCTGTATCTTAGAGTGGGTGTATCAAAGGTTATATTAGGGTGTTAGGAGGTGCATCAGCTTTTCACATGGATGGTGATGTCATCAGTGATGTCATTTGAGATGTCATCAGTGATGTCACTGACCATGTCATGAATGACGTAATATGTGACGTCATAGCAGTGCATTGCGGGGGCGCGAGTTATAGTTAACTGAACTAACTATAACGGGGACATTTCTCTGGTTTTGTACGAGTGAAATGTCCAACTTTTTTCCAGTGAATTTCTAAGGTTTTTTAAATGCTAATTTCTAACTATAACGTGCCTGAAACCTATGGTTTTTTCAGTGAATTTCTAAGGTTTTTTAAATGCTAATTTCTAACTATAACTATCAGGTCCTCAGGATACAAGAGGCCTCATTGCCCCTCCAGCAGTGCTCCAAAAGGCGCGTTTGCAGAGTGGTGTTAAAAGGGGCATGGCCTCAGATCACCTCTCTGCAACGCAGCTCTGTGGCCCATTTTGGAGGTACCTGGTGGGCTGGTTGGCCCCCAGGGACCCTCAGTATTCAAGGGAAATTAATTCCCCAACTAACAACGCACCAGGGGGCGCGTTTGCAGAGTGGTGGCATGTTTTTTTTTTTACAAGGAGGGTTGTGAGGCCCTCGTCTTTTTACTATTTTTGGGGCCCTGGGGACCCCAACCCCCAATGCCAGACCCCTTTTTTTTTAAACAAAAAAACTAGACGGGGCAGCGTGGCTCCCTCCCGAGGCCAATTTTGGCCCCGGGGACCCCATCCCCTGGGGCATGGCCTCCTTTGATATATATATATATATATATATATATATATATAATTATAGGGAAGGGGGGCCGCATGGTCCCCCTTCCCTGGGCCACTTTTGGCTCCGGGTACCCCATCTCCTGGGGCATGGCTTCCTTTTTTTCTTACCTAATTATAGGGAAGGGGGTCGCATGGCGCCCCTTTCCCGGGCCATTAGTGGCCATGGGGACCCCATCCCCGTGGCTTGCCCATTATTCAAATAATTTTAAATTGAGGAGGGGGCCATGCGGCCCCCTCCCGGGCCACTCTTGCCCCAGGGGACCCCATGCCCCGGGCCGGCCCTTTGCATTGGGGACAGTGGGGAGAGCCCCAATGCCCCCAAGGTCCCGCCAGCTCCCCGCCTCCTGCGGGAGCTGGCATTGCTTTTGAGCAAGGGGAGCTGCTGACATGCAGCTCCCCTTGCTCAAAAGCAATCTGCTTTGCTTCATTGAAGTGAGAGCAGGGTTTCCTGCTCTCACTTCAATGAAGCAAAGCAGAGTTTACTATGACAGGGTGGGACCAGGCAATAGCAAACAGCAATGTTCCAGGGGTGGGCACCTCGGGACATTGCAGTAGCCGGCCCTGGGGGGTGGCGGTCCTCAGGGCCATCAAGGGCTCCTGGAGGGGGGCCACGCGGCCCCCCTCCCAAGTCTTTAAAGCCCCAGGGATGTTGTGGAACCTGGGGCCCGGGGGTTAGCTACAGGCCCCAATATTTTTAATGAGTATGTGCCCCGGGAAGGTGGCGGTCCCCGGGGCTGCGGGGGCCCGCGTGCCCCCCACTTTTCATTATCAAAGTCCCAGGGAGGTGGCGGTACCCAGGGCAGCGTGGGGGGATTGGGACCCCCACGCATTTTTTTTTTAAAGCCCCTGGGAGGTAGCAGTCCCCCACCCGGGGTCTTTCAAAAATTAAGCGCGTTTCGTGGGTTTTTTTTCGGCCGGATTCGTGAACCCAGTGAAAATGTGGACGATTCTTTACAAGAAAAATGCTTTTTTTCCCTGGGCGTCTCTGTGGGACCCCGTGAGCAGGCCTATGGGGTCAGGGTGTTTGTACCCTGCCCCCATTTCTTGTGATTCGTTTACCGACTCACGAGATGGCTGCCAACACTTCCTGATTTGGAGTGTTGGCAGTGGATCACAGTGAAGCTCGTGCCCGGGAGTAGTCACGACTCCTCCTCGGTACTCAGATATAGATATTTTTATTTTTTGAATTTCACAGGAACTACTGAACGGATTTACACCATTTGAAAAGAAGGTCACTTTCTGAGCCAAGCTCTACCTTTTTTGCCAAATTTGCTGTAATTCCGTTCAGCAGTTCCGGCTGTAGCTGTGTCTAAAATTTCCTATAGAAATTAACATGGGGAAAACGTGTTTTGTGACCCTCCCTTTTTTCTCAGCCCCTGCTTGACGAATCACCCAGACACTTTCAAGATAGGAGCTGACCTGAGCGCCCCATTAGTTTTGAAAGTTTTGCGAAGTTTCGTCAAACGGTGCTAAAGATATTGGCAAAATAATGCCCCTTTTTTGATAGAAACGAGGTCCTAACTAAAACTACCTACTGGCGACCGCCAGTAGGTAATATGTATATATGTATATATTAGTGTTAAAACAGTTATATATAATTAGTATTACTTATCTTTTACTTTTTGGGGAAATTATTGTTTAAAATGATTTATTAATTATTATCTTTAATTAAATAATTATATAACACACATTTAATTTCATGAGTTAAAGAGATTTTAATAATTTAAGTTTAAAATTGGTTTTTAAAATTGATTCACATTTATGCCCTACATTAAAATATTTGAATACTTTCTTTTACAAACTAATAAACTTTAATCATTTTCCTCATAACTTCCCACAGGGAGATTTCACCCACGGTAGTGGGTATTCAATATACGGGTGCTAAGTTACTAGTAGCAACTTTACATTTCATAATTTCTGTTGTAAAATACTCCACACTGATTTGAGGTAGTGGGTACATGTAAATGTACACCTGGTGTAACTCTATACCCGGAAATGGTGAATAGCAAAAAGTGTATAGTTAAACAAAGTATGAAGTTTTATTTAGGTGTAGTAGTAAATATACACGAGTCAGACATTGAAAAAGTCATAAAATCTTTAACAGACCTGTTGGTCTAGTGACTTGAATAATTCACTCGACCTAACTGTAATGTGCTTGACCCATAAACTGGTCTCAAATTGTATGATCCCAGGTATAAATGTTCTTTTACAGAGACACCTTTTTTCTTCATTATCACATATAAGAGCACCTTCAAATGTGTGAGTTTAGCGTTCTGCTGTACAAAACAATATGTTGGTTGATTTAATTGACTTTTGCTCCTTGTTTAATAAGAATCTAGCCCATATATAGGGTACAGGTGATCCCTGATTTGCCTCTTAGTTTACTAATAGCATTGTCACCAGGGCAAGGGCAGGAATGTTTCTCAGTTCATGGTTAAAAACTCTCATTAAAAAAAATATTAATAAAGAATGATGTGGTAGCACAATGCCATTTATAGACATTACATTTTCCATCGAAATGCGCACAAACGTTCCCAGTAACATGCCGTTTTACTGATAAAACTATGTAGCGAAAAACATTAATGTGTGGAAATTTGGCTTCAGCAAAAATATTCATAATTTGTTCATCACTAAGTAAAGTGTTCTTGCTTATTTTGATTCTATTAAAAATATTTGTTTCCATCACACAGAACTACAAAAAAAAAGTTAATTCACAAGCTTTTTAAATGTTGTGTGTTATAAAAAAAACTGACATCCTAACAGAGAAAAAAACTGACATCCCACTGCCTTTCAGTTTAGACTCTTGGTGCAGCATGGTTATCAGACAGTACTCTTAGCAAAATGCTTTGTAGTCGGAGAAAGGAAAATAAACATCAACCTCCAGGATAAAATGGGCAGCAAATTGTAAGAAGATGTAAGCTGAAATCTGACCTCTGCCTTTGAACACACACCAAATGTGACAACATAAAAACAAGATTTGAGGCATATTTATTGCACATTCACTTTTTGAGTTAACACAAGACCTGTTCTTTGTCAACTCGCCAGAAGGGGCCAGAAGCCCTAAAAAAGTGCACCTGTATAAAATCTGAATCAACATAGCGAGTGGACGAGTAGATTTCATGAGGTCTGTGAGTAGATATGCACGTATATGTTTACCTTTATGAATAGGCCCTATTGCCTTTATCCGATGGTGTCAGCAGGAATGGGAGTGCTTTATTTGAGCTGGTGGTTGCAGATGGGGCCCACAGGCACTCATTTTTAGAGACCAGATCTTATTTTTCCTTTTAAGACTTTCAATTTGAGCAACATAGAGGAAAAAACAACAGGGGGAAAAAGAGAGATATGGACATACAGAAAAACATTTACATAGGAAGTAAGTAGGAATGAAAAATAAATAAAATAAATGGTGAGGTAAAGACCCAAGTGATGGCCGGTGGTGTATGAAGTGGGTAAGGGCTGTCATTATACTTCAAACTGGCCCCTTGTTTCCTATCCTCCACACCTAGAGTTTCAGGCCATCAGGAATGCTTTGCAGAAGATTTGTAACTCAAAATTGTAAATGTGTGTTTATTATTTGGTATGGTGGATGAAATCAGGTTATCGGTTGAGGGGGTTGAAGAACCTATGTCAGGGTGAAGCACAAAAATCACTAAACTGACCAGTGCTTAACCTTCTTGCAGCTTGGCACAAAGCAGTCAGGACCTTAGAAGCAAAGTGCTGAATACTTATGCAGCACACAGTTATAAAGTGAAAATACAATAAAAGAAAAATCCCAAACCAATTTAGAAAAATAGACTACATTTTATTAAATGACACCATAACAAATTAAATATAATTTGTAGAACCAGAGTTAGGATTTGATTTTTATTTTAGTGCAAAATTGTTTCTAAAAGATTAAAGTGCTATCTGCGAGTATCTGGAAGTGCGAGACCGGTGCAAAGTCAAAAGTTAAATCCATCTGCAATGGAGTAAATTATAGATACAGGGACCAGGTTGGTTCCACTGAAAAAGTTACCTTCTCAAAGTTTGGTGCGAAGAGTTCCTGGTGGAGGACGCCGCAAGGAGCAGGGAGAGCTTTGTGGATGGTCGTCACTGGAGCACGAAGATCTGGTAGGGCGATGTAGAAGGTCATTGCTGGAGCTTCGTGTTGTCGGTAACCATGGGCTGTTGTTGCTGTAGCGTGAACTGCAGATATTGCATTGCCAGTTGTTGATGGAGTTCACTGTTACACGAAGAGTTGGGTTCACTGGAGCATGTTTGCGGTCGTAAAGAACCCAAAACTTCAGGCTTTCACCTGTCTCTACAGATTACTGCTCTCTGATGTCTGCCAAAGGTCAATAACCTCAGAAAGCACCTCTTGGGGATCAGTGATTCACTCTATCAGAGGCCATCAGGACTCAGGCAGGTCCAGTTGAAGTTTTAGGCAGGTCCAGTACAGCAGGGCAGCTGGGCAGTTGCATTTGGAGTTGCAGTGAGGCCTCTGAAGCTTCTTGTGTCCTTGTAGCTCAGAACAGGAGGTCAGTCACCTGACCCTTGGAGTCACTCGGGTAGTCTGGGATGAATGGAGCAGATCCAGTCTTCCTTCTCAGAGATCAGGGCAGGCTTCAAGCAGCAGGGCAGTCATCTGGAGGACAAGGCAGGCCTCAAGCAGAAGGGCAGTCCTATGGGGAACATGACAGGCCTCAAGCAGCAGGGCATTCCTCTGGGAAACAAGGCAGTCCTTCCTCTTGTAATGTTGCAGGTCCAGGAGTGTACTGAAAAGGGGCTCTGGAGGTCCAACCTTTGAGGTATAGGGATTCCCTATACTCTTTTCACATCTGGTTTGGGAAAGTTATTCCCTTTCCATGTCAAGACTCCATGAAGTCTGGGGTGACAAAAGACTAGTTTCAGGTTCCTTTGTGTGTGCTGGAGGCAAGGCCCCTAGAAATGTAAGTGGGGCTGGGTACAGTTCTGCCCCCAACCATCCTGGCAGGATGGCACATCATGTCCACACCTAATCCCCTTTTGTCTCACAGTAGATCCATTCCCAGCTATGTGACCCACACACACTGGCAGAAGATTCAACTGATAAGGCAGGAGTTTTTTTGAACATTTTGCCTTGACATACCTGCTGTCCTTGCCTTTATGGACCACCGGGTTGCTGACGCCGGATCTCCGGTAGCGGAGGCACGAGGGAATACGTTTCCCATCACCACTTGCGGCGCGCACACCGCTGACACCAAGGAGAGCGCCTTGGGAAGCCTTTAAACAGCTCCCAGGGCTCCCGCAGCTAGGGATGCACACGGGTCTGTGCCCGTCTGCAGCCGGACGAGGCAGGGCAGGGCCAACCCCCTGGTCCCTCTGAAAACGAACCGCCATCTGTGGTAAGAGAAACCTACATTTATTCAGTTTATTTTTCATATCCAAGCTTTAAAGAGCAACATACAGCTAAACCATGGGCAAGCTACCATCAAAAGGGGGGAAAGTGTCCACAAAGAGTGCACCCATTACCAAATATCTGAAGAACGCCATGGGCCTCATTATCAGTGAAATTGTCCATCCATGTAGAGGAGCAATTAGCAGCAACAAAATCAGCACTTGATTCTGGTCTAAAAGAATATGCATTAGACGGCGGGAACGATCCCCTATCATCCGCAATTAACACGAGAAGCATGGGAGAGGAGATAGAGTCACCTGCAGTAATCATAACCATGGATGAAAATGCCCATAAATCGAACCCGTGTGTATTGATTACACCCTTGGAGATTTCAGTGTCAACAGATGATACGTCTCCGATATCCCCCCTGCAAAAAAGAAGAAACAACCTCTGCAAATTGCTAAAAGTCCCATAAAGAAGCAATCAACTAACATCAAAGCTAAACCAAAACCAAAAAAGGGCGGAAATAACCCAGGGGTGAATAGAGGGGATTTTAATCTTATAAATCAAAAACCGCATGATCTCGAGATACAATTCAAGAAATTACATGGTAAACTGGACAGCATCGAAAGACGTTTAATGTCAGAAATTAAACTGATACAGAAGGACATGGCTTTTCTAACATAGTTACTGAAATATTACCCTCTAAACTCAAGAACAATGCAACCACCTTTACCAAGCTAGTGCATAATATAATGGAAAGTGTAACAGAAAACACAGGCCCTGTAAGTAGCAGCACTACAAATCTAAACCAGACTATTGCTGCTGTGACTCTAAAGGATGGCTTGATACCCCAAACTGTACAACAAACAAGGCCACAAAAAATTATATCCCCCATCCCACAAGGGCGAGCCAAAATCTGCAATTGGCAAAGACAAACAGAACTATGCAAGGTGATATTACCAACAAGGGATTACTAAATCTTCCACCACAGGCGACTCCGTATGTCATTATTTTAAATAATGTCCCTAAACTAGCTGAAAATCAGAAGGAAACGTATGAGTCACTGAAGAACCAGGTGGTTCATTGGATCTCTGTAAACACTAACGTTGGGGCGAATATGTTTCGGCAATCTATTATCATGATAAGGAGAGTAAATTGGGTGGGCAAGTCTAGAAAATCATGTTGGGGTGATTGTGTGGTGGTAAACCTTTGTAGCAGTAATCCGGTAGGTAAATTGCTGAATGTCTTTATGAATAATGACAATGGGTACAGCTTTGAAAATGCTGATCTTATAAAGGTTGTCCCACTGGGATATTTCTCTAGGCCAAGTCATAGCAATAACCATGCATCATCACGCACTAGAACATATTTCACTGTACAATAGATATGCACCACTGAGAAGATGCAGTGAAATAGATTGACAAAGAAACGACATGGTTGAGACTAAGTATACGAAAATGGACCACACTAGTAACTATAGTGTGGTAGATGCTGATTTGACCCCACAATTAGAGGAAGATGCTGCTGAAGCGATCTTGTATAGTAACAAGGATGTAGTCTATACTTGTAACCAAAACATACATTTAGAATATGTCGACTTAACTGCTTTAGCTCAGAAAGTTGATTTAACTGTACAATCCAAGAAAGAGGATCTGGCTAAGCCCATGATAGGCAACACTGAATATATCCCCATTAGCAATTTGAGGCAAGTGGGTCCCAGTATACATTCAGGTGAGACCTTAAACATTATGACATGGAATGTAGCAGGGATCAAAAATAAGATTAGTGATGAGGGTCGGCTGAAAACGTAGATGGGCATGCGTTAGTCCTAATCCAAGAAACTTGGTGTACCGAGCCTTTTCTTGTAAATGGTTATCAAACTTTTTGTACGAATGCCAGCCGGTCCAGGATGGGACGAGCGATAGGTGGCTTAGCCACATTGATTGCAGTTACATCGCCATTGATTTGAAAGAAAATGTTAATATTATCACAACATTATCAGCTTTTGTATTTTTATTCAGTAGGGAAACAGGTTATTATTGTTATTAATTTTTATAATAATATTTTTGACAAGTCAAAGAGCAAGGTCATTAACCAACTAGAAAATGACTTGGATCACTTTCTGGAGGGAGTAGGAGGAGAATATGTTTTAGTTTGGGCGGGTGATTTTAACTGTGCCAAATGTGGTTTTGAAACTGGAGAACCCTGTGGATATTGCAATAGTTTTGGTGATAGGATTCCCCATTTCTCACCTGATCTGTATGGAGAAACAATTAATAATGCTGTTCATAAATATGACCTTGTAACTTTAGATCCCACTACAGAGGATGGGGAAATAAACATACAAACTTTTGTAGGAGCAAGGTCATCTTCAAATATAGACCACATTATTGTATCAGCTAATTGTAGCGAATTGGTGGAAAAATTGTGGGTTAACATTAGTCTCCTTAGTGACCACCATCCCCTAACAGTGTCATTGAGACTAAAAAAGAACTGGGAAAGGCAGTCGATAACGATACTACCACACAGGGGACTAATGGAGTTTCAATAAAATGGTCGGGTGTGAATCCAGCCTCATTCATGGAAAATCTTAAAGGAAAAAAACAAAGAAACCTAGATATATGTCTGGATAGCTCTTCCATGAATACTGCAATCGTAACAGCTTTTTATAATATCACAACTGAAATTGGCGGTGATTTAACAACTAAAAGGAGGAAGAAGACATGTGATCTCAATCCCAGATGGTTTAACCATGAATGTTCAAAATTGAATGGGGAATTGAAATTGGCCCTTAAACAAAAGCCAAGAGATAGTGCAAGGATTAGCACCTTGAGGAGAACCTATAAAAATACCATGAAAGAAAGGAAAAGGGAGATCCGTGAAGAGGCCTGGGAGAAATTAATACAGGCAGCAGAATTGAAAGACTCAATCCACTTTTAGAAAACAATTAATCACCCCTTTTTTAAAATGAACTCAGGAGTATATATTGATATTGTGGTACCTCCGGAAGATTGGATATCACACTTTGAGGGTATTTTTAACCCAGATGCTACAAAAGTGAATAAGAGTAAAAAAGGAAATTTTATTTTGGTGGAACCCATCCAATCATTACCTATAACACCAGAAGAGATTGAAATAGCCCTGCGAAGAAAGTGCGAATGGTAAGGCCGCAGGCTCGGACGGAGTACCCATAGATGTTTTTAAATATAAAACTGACTTCTGGATACCAATCTTAATGAATGTTTTTAATGCTACCCTTGGGGGCATTTTACCTGCAACTTGGGTTGAAAGTATCATCGTACCAATTTTTAAAAAAGGGGATAGAGGGAAGTCAAACTGCTACCGGACAATAGCTCGTCTTGATTCCACGTCCAAATTAATGGGCCGATTAATGTTGGAAAGACTTGAAAACTGGGCCAGTGAGAACAAAATTATAACTGATGCCCAGTATGGTTTCAGAAGAGGTATTGGGACGGTAGAACAATGCCTAAACCTAGAGTTATTAATAGGGAAATACACCCTAGGAAAGGAAGGAGAGCTCACCTCTGCTTTGTTGACCTTACTAGCGCTTTCGACCTAGTCAATCATTGTAAAGTATGGGAAACATTGAAAGCGCTAGGGGCCCCTACCGATATAATTATATACCTATCCCAGATCTATACCTTTTTAATATCTAGGGTACGGTTTGGAAAAATGGGGGAATCCACACCTGATTTTAGGGTCAGTGTGGCATCAGACAGGTGGGTGTATTAGCGTCCCTCCTTTTCTCACGATATATAAACAATGTAGACCCCTTTTTACAAAACGTAATTGTGGAAGCCCCGAAAATTGGGACTCGCCCCCACACCAGTATTTTTATATGCTGACGATGCTGTCCTAAATCAAGGACAGCAAATGGCCTGCAAAGCCTAATAGAAAATGTTGCCCTGTTCATGACCGAAAAAGATCTTAAATTAAACTTAAAGAAATCATTTGTCATGACATGCGGGAGCAGTAGGCTTAAGAAAAAACAACACCATGTGGGCGGGGTTGTTATTAACAGATTCTCATCTTTTTCTTATTTGGGGATGCTTTTTAATAGGAGTGGTACTTGGAATACCCATATTGAATTATGTAATATGAAATTGTTAAGGGTTATAGAGTGTATTTTGAGATTTTCAGCGAAAATAGGTAATAAACCCATCCGAGAAATCCTGACTTTGTTTTGGAGTAAATGTATCACAGGGGTCTGCTATGGGGCCGCAATTTGGGGGAGAGCTAACACTTCCTCCCTACAAATTTTAGAAGATAAGATCTTAAGAAGATTGTTGGCAGTCCCTAGCGCAACAGCAAATTATATAGTCTACAAAGAACTCTCAGTCCCGTATGTAAGCGACTCCATAAAATTGGCTGGTCTCACTTTCTGGCATGGAATTTGGGCTAAAGACGAAACAAAATTTACAAAAGAATTAATTACGGATTGTTTAGCCCTCGACTTTAGTAGGAAAATACCTTGGCTGGAGTACATTTTTAGTCTCCAAAAATATTGCGAAGTTGATATTAAAAGGAAGAACTCTATATCCATGCAGGAGATTAGTAAAAAAGATCTGAAGTTGAGATATCTAAATGCCGTGGATAATGAAAGAGAAAGGAATGCCAGTCATAAACATAGTGTCGTTTCCTATTGTGAACGCCCACTTATGAGGTGTATACAGCCATATTTAATACTGGTGAGAAATGTACAACAGAGATTTTATTTAACTAGACTAAGGATGGGTACACTACATTATTTAGCTGCATTTCCTAGAATGGAAAAATTGTATCATAAATTACCAAATTGTCCATGTGATGGAAAAGCCAAACAATCTCGGTTGCATTTTATTCTTTTTTGTAGTTTTTATAAGGACATCCGGAAATCAGTTTTAAAACCACTTTTTTTTATCAAACAGGCTTTTTAACTAATAAATATGCTTTTAACTTTGTATGTAGTCTGGAAAATGTGAAAATCATTAATGTTGTTTCTCTTCTTGTACAACTCGCAATTAGGAAAAGAAAAGACTATTCACATTTGGACGTATTGTTATATAAAAATCAAGATGAATGAGCTTAGCCCTAAATTTAGGCTCCGAGTCAGGTTGTGGAATCTGTACTTTATGTATCATTATGCACTTTCATGCATTAGCACTTTATATTTTATGTATGTATGTATTGCACCCTGATAAGTCTGAAGTGTATCATTAATTTATCTCCAATTCTCTATGACTTCCAAAAAATGGCATTTTGCACTTTGTACGTTAGATTTTTCTCATGCACTAGTATGTGTCTTGCTTTATATATTTTTAACTGATGAATTTTTAAATTGTTAAATTGTCTAAACTTTAATTATGATGTAATGTAGGAATGCTTTTTGACTAGTATGCTTTTATGGTGGTACCACTTTTTTTTATCAAACAGGCTTTTTAAATATGCTTTTAATTTTGTATGTAGTCTGGAAAATGTGAAAATCATTAATGTTGTTTCTCTTCTTGTACAACTAGCAATTAGGAAAAGAAAAGACTATTCACATTTGGACGTATTGTTATATAGAAATCAAGATGAATGAGCTTAGCCCTAAATTTAGGCTCCGAGTCAGGTTGTGGAATCTGTACTATATGTATCATTATGCACTTTCATGCATTAGCACTTTATATTTTATGTATGTATGTATTGCACCCTGATAAGTCTGAAGTGTATCATTAATTTATCTCCAATTCTCTATGACTTCCAAAAAATGGCATTTTGCACTTTGTACGTTAGATTTTTCTCATGCACTAGTATGTGTCTTGCTTTATATATTTTTAACTGATGAATTTTTAAATTGTTAAATTGTCTAAACTTTACTTATGATGTAATGTAGGAATGCTTTTTGACTAGTATGCTTTTATGGTGGTATTTATTGCACCGAATAAAGCTGATTTTGACTTTTGATTTGATAAGGCTAGGAAAATGCCAACTTTCTAAAAGTGGCAATTTCCGAGTTGTGACTCTACCATTAAAGATTATATTAAATTACAATTAAGGCTAACAGTTTTACATTTTTACTGATTTTAATGGATAAATACAGATAGAAAACAATGTGTTTCCTGTCTGTATTTTTTTAAGAGCGAAAAATACAGAAAATTGTGCTACTTTGAATAACTCTTCATGCTGTCCTTCATAAATTCTAGGCCAACAGGTGAACAGATAGACAGCATGGAAGTTAAAACACAGGATGAGATGTTTTTAAATACAAGGCAATGTTAACATACTGTTAACTTTGACCTGTGGCTATAGTGTTTTGTTATATTTGACTGCTTAATTTGATAAACAGTCATCAAAGTATGTGTGCATGGTTTTTCTGTTCAATAAATTAGGAACTATACCATTTTACAACTCCATTTATTCTCAAAGTACAAACGAAATATGGATAAATACCAATGAAATGGCCCAAAACATAAATATGGATAAGGGAGAGTTAAAAATAAATTAATACCATAAAACAGGGAACCTTAATTACAATTTGTTTGAGTGTAAACAACATATTTCTATCCATTTCCAATCAAAGTTTATCACTTATTAAATATATTGAGGTAACACCATGATAGGCCTTGCAGTAGTTAAAAACAACTTTAAGAGTTTTTCACAATTAGGAACTAAACCTACAGTCTCCACTTTTTTAGCACAATGCACGCTGCTCAATGAGCCTTTAGGGCCTACCTTATATGTATTAACAATGAAGGTTTAGGCCTGGTAAGGGGTCATAATGGCAGTTTAAAACTGTGATTGCAGGCCTGGCACATGTTTTAAAAGGCCACTTTAGTGGGTGGCATAATGACTGCTTCAGGTGCAGTAGTAAGATATAATTTACAGGCCCTGGGTACATGTAGTACCATTTACTAGGGGCTTACAAGTAAATTAAATGTGCTAATTAGGTGTAGGATAATTATTCCATGTTTTAGAAAGAGAGCACAAGCACTTTAGCACTTGTTAGGAGTGGTAAAGTGTGCAGGGTTCTAAAGCCATTGAAACAAATTCAGCAAACAGTAGGAGTGAAGGCAACAAGTTTGGGGGAATGCATTGCCAAAAATATCAGGTATAACAAATGGTTAACTACCCACCTAAAGGACTAGTCATGTCCCTTCTCAGGGCATACCGTTACAGTCACTAAATTAATCTGTGTCACTCCCCTGGTAGCTGTGGCATAGAGCAGACAGGCTTAATTTAGATTAATTTGTATTCAGGCAGTACTCAAATAGTAATTAAGTCAAAAGCAAAACAATACAAATCCTGAATCAAAAAATAAAGTAAAATTTAATAAACAAAATGACACCAAAAATATAAAAAAATACAATAAGCTGAACCAGAGATATGAATTTTTAAAGAAGCGTAAAGTGCCAAGAAAGTAGACCAGGACCTAGGCACAATTTGATGCTGGCCACAATAGAGCATAGATTGAATAAACCAACCAGTTTCATCTTGGTCAAATATTTGACCTTCTGACTTAGGGTCTGATTATGAGTTTGGCGGTCCGACCGCTAGAGAACCGTCACGTCCACGTCACTGCTGCGCCGGCACCCTACCGACTGCCATATTACATGTTGTGTAGTCTGAAATCCAGACCGCCAGCATGGCAGGTTAAGCCAGCAGTCTTGCAGCGGTCCAAAATGTTGGCGTTTCATCAGTAGTTGCCGCATGGCCCACGGTCCTACCACTGAAAATATTAGAACGACACAGTCGTACTGGCAGTTTTATGGTAGCGCCAGACCACAGGGGTTCACGCAAAAAAAAAGCAAAAAAACACAACGCTGACCATCGGATGGATTTAAAAGCTACACACCTGATGTGCTTTGACAAGTGGACACACCTGCAAATCATACTATAAAACACACCCACTCATCTGAGATGTCTGTGTTTGTGGCAATGAGTATTGGTGCATATGACACCACATGCCTACAAATCTTTGACCTGCCACATCTTGCAATGCTGTCTGTAAGTACATCATCCTCAAAATAACAACCCAGGACCCATCATATGTGGCAATATGGAAATGTATGGTCTGTCACAATGGTAAGTGAATACGCCTGTAAATCATACAATAGAACACACCCACTCACACATTTTTGTTGACAGTTGTGGTGGATGAAAGTATCAAAGGAGAACCCTACATTTTTGGAGGCCAAGTCCAGCATACTCTTCACACCAGGAGCATGGAAATGTGGGACAGGATAGTCAACAGAGTGAATGCTGTTGGGATCACCATGCGCAAACAGGGCGACATCAGGAAGGGGTGGAATGATCCCAGTCAGAAGGTGTGTGGCAAGTTTACCAGCCACCACCAGGAGGCACAGAGTACTGGCAGTGGCCCTCCCAGCGCACCTCTACAACTCATACCCTGGGAGGAGAAGGTCTTGTCCATCCTGCACACAGAGGGCTTGTCAGGAATACTTGAGGGACTGGGCTCTGGTAAGTTACACTTCAAGAACTGCCACAATATCACAAGGTCCTGTTTGCTCTCAATTCTACCTTTGCTATTGTCTCCTACATCTACTCTCATAACATGCAACATAGAACATATCTCAGATATCTGCTTGTCTGTGGCAATGACTATTGGTGCATATGACACCACATGCCTTCAAATCTTTGACCTGCCACATCTTGCAATGCTGTCTGTAAGTACATTATCATCAAAATAACATCCCAGGACCCATGATATGTGGCAATATGGAAATGGATGGTCCATCACAAATGCATGCCGTCAACAGCCATGGTACCCTTAACATTCGTCAAGAGTTGCAAAAGTGATATAGAACTAACTACAGCTACCATGAAGCCTTTTCACTCCATCTCCAAACAGGATGCTAGACTGCTTGTGTCCCCACTCACTTGTCAGCCATGTTACACCTGATCTATACTAGTCAGCTGGTTAACATTTCTCAAGTTTTGGTACGTAGAGATAGAAAAGGTACCACAACTACAATGAGGCCTTTTCACTCCAACTCCAAACAAGATGCTAGCCTGTTTGTGACCCCACTCACTTCTCAGCCATGTTACTCCTGATCTACAATAGTCATGCTGGTGTCAGGCTCTGGTGTCCAGTGTGTCCTATGATATGATAACAGGTAGAATTTTGGTGTTCCTACATTACACATCCATGTAATGGATAGTGAAGAACTTCACTCTATACTTCACATCGTCATTGTGACGTTTGTCTAAGCACAGAGAATTCCTGGGTAGCATGCACATTTCAGTGCATATGTTCTGTTATTAATGCCATGTAACACTTGTGGAGGCTGGTGGATATTTCTAGGCTCACAGTCTATTCTGTGTATGTGTCCTGTAAAGAGCAGGCAAGGATGAAGTGAGGCATGCGTACAGTGGATGTACTGACGCAGGCCAGATCCGTAGTCGTCACAGTATGCTTTTGGAGATATCTATACTGCAATGGCCCCCTCAGAGTGCCACACAAAGGTAAAGTCACAATTAGCATGGCACAAGGATATACAATCTTCTTTGAAGTGCTGTGTAAGGGTTGTAAATGTGCTTTGAGTCTACAGTGGCTGCAGAGGGCAAGGGTAGATGCAGATTTGTGCCCATCATTGGCCATGACTGAGGCTGAGCTAAACAGTCACTTTGGGCTAGCCATGTGAGTCACAGCTTTAGCTCCCTGTATTCCTGCAGATCCTTGGATGTTTCCAAAATGAATCCCTTACCCCACTACTATTTCATGATTGACTGTGCATGTAGTACTTTCTGTATGTTCTCTGAGCTCAGCCCCTGACCTGAGACTTCTTTAGGTTGGACCACACTGTGTATGTATGTGATTTGATTGGGCCTTGTCATTTATGTACGCTGGAGTGTTGTTACTCTCCATAAAGCTTGCATTGTAGGTGCCTAATGCTCATGTGACATGTTGCCTGTCCTGTGTGAGACAATCGACTTTTGTGGTTCCGTAGCTTGTTAAAACGCAACATGTACAACTGGGTATTCTAAAGTTTGTTAATGTCAACCATGTGTCAGTGCTACATGTTGCAGCAGGTATGTTCTGTGATGGCATTAGCAACCACTCCTAAGCAGTGACACATTGTATTTGATCCCTTTCTGTTGTCCACATGGTCAGAGCATACCAGAGTGGTATATGTCAGTGTGAAACATGCAAGCCCTTTCATTGTGACCTTTGTGATTTGCGTTACTATGTACCCTGGTGTCAGGCGGTATATGGCGTATGAATGTTGTTAATGGGCCAGGTGGTTACAGGGTGTGTACATACATTGCCAAGTAGGTTCCCCTTCAGAAGGTCAGAATGGTGTGGTGCGTGCCACTGTTGCTCACAGCAGACTACATTTTGAATGCCCTGCCCTACATAGTGTTGGTGGTCTGTGTTTGTCAGTATATTATGCTACCAAAATAAAGGAGAGTCCTCTGATGACTACAACATTGTGTATACCCCTACTAGTGGTGCTAAGCATGTGAGGAGTACAAATGTAGCTTATTAAATTTATTACTTGCTTGTTCTAGTTGTCTCAAAGATATGTGAGAGCACCACAATGACCCATTTACTATCAGTTACAACATCTTGCTTTATCTATTGCCTCAATACAGGTCAACACCCATCAGAAGCAGGGATTGGGGAAATCCATCACCTGAAAAGTGCGTTCCTCGGGGGTCTATAGCTGGTGCAGCATCCACTGCAGGAAGAGGTGGGAGGACCTGAGATGCTGGACCAGGACCATTGCACAAGTCCAGCTGGGAAATTCCTCCCCAGGTCAAAGGGGCACGCGCCGGACCGTGACTCCCCCCCAATGGCCTGCATCCTTGCAGTGACCTACCCAGAGCTTGATTGGCAGTTGAGGGCCCAAGAGCAGCTAGGAAGGGGTGAGTATTGTACCGAGTCTGACATTGTGCATTAAAATTTCCTCCTGTTACAAGCAACAGTTGCCCCATCAACTTTGTAGGTGACTCATGTTCTAAGGAATTTCGGTGTTGTTTCATGTGTAGGTAGTGACGGTGCATGATATTTGGGCAAGACTTATGTCTAGTGTTCCTGATCCAGAGCTGAGTAGAGTCACATGTCAGTCTTCAGATTTGTACAGACACATGGCTGAGTAATGTGACATTGCCCCTACACATGTTTGATGTTGTGTGTGCCAGCTGTCCCACACATACCACATGTCTTCTTTGTGTCAGGAGTGATACACTCCCAATACTGTGCATCTTGTCCTGGGGAACTGTTACATATGACATGGTCTACAGTGCACATAGGATGCAGTTAATGAACCATACTTGGCCTTGGTAAGTGGGGTATGTACAGCAGTTTGAGATGACAAACACACTGGTTCCATCTGTATATATGCCTACACAATGTCATGTGTAGGTTTGTTTTGTGTGATATCGTCTGCACAAGGACATGACACATGATGTAAGGGTGTACATAGGTTAAGGCTGAGGGTCCTCCTAATTTGTATTTGTTGGCCAGTGTGTAAAAGTAAATGTTCATTCATGCTGGGGATGCAGGTGTACACACAGACTGGGGTGTGTAGACATGGGAGGGTCTGTTAAACATATGGAGAGACATTGGTCTATCTTATTATTTATGTCCTAATGTTGAGGCTACGTATATGATGTTATGTCCACTTACAATTGCGTCTCACAAACTTTACCTTGCTAGCATTGATATGGGAGTGTGGTGTCCACTGTTGAAGGTGCTTTCACTGATGACATGCCTCAGGGAGTGAAATGCCATTTGGTTTGGTCATATGTGGGCTTTTGTACACTGTGATACCATGGTCTTTGTGTGTGTAAAACATTTTGGGTAGTGTCATGTGCCTTCCCTTTTGGACACAGGTGACAACTCATGATCATGGATTGGAGCTTAGCTGAACCTCTTAAGCATTCCACTATTCTACGGAGTTGTAGACATGCAACCTGAGGATGGTGTTGCCACCAGGAACAATGTGCAGTGGGGATGTCCCTAGCCATATGTGGGGCCTGGTACCATGGATATCTGTGCTGCTGCTAACAGTAAACGTAGGCCACCATCAACAAGGACGTTGTTCGTGACCTTGTCGGTGGAGTGAAATGTGCCCATTTGATGATGTTATTCTTGAGATATGTTTGTACATTGAGTTAATGCAGATGTCTTACACCTATTTCCACTTTCTTTTCTGCACCAACCAAGGCAAGCAGAGGAGACGCAGTCGACAATGTTGGCGATGCATGTTGCCACAGTGACTCCGGGCAGGAGACTGACACCAATGGAGTAAGTGGACCGAAGGGTGATGCCCGTGCCCTAGAGGATCAAGATTCTACATCTTCATCTTCTGAATGGGCCTCCGGTGGCAGCTCCCATGTTGGTGGTGGACACCACAAGACCTGTGTCCACACCAATCTTTTCTGCCACCTCCCATTCCATCGTCACCCTCCCTATTGTTCCCCACTAAGTTGTCCGGCTCTGGTTCCGTAAAGAGTGGGACATCTCCTTTGCTCCAGGCACCTCATCCCTGCCACTGGGGTGGCGAAGTGAGCTAAAGAATGATGATGGATTAAAACCAGATCTGTGACTGGGGTTGAGTATCTGAAAAGTTTCAGTGCCCCGTGCATCATCCCCTTGAGTTTGCTGGCTTAATTGAAAGTGGGGAAAACATTAAGACTTAATGTTTCATGGAAATATTTTTCTTCGCTTTAATTTTCTCCCATTAAAAAAGAGGACTGTATTTTTCAGTTATAAATATGGCAAAGTGTCTACTGGCTACTGGGAACAAGAGGCCTGCTGTTTGTGAATGTGACACTTTGAAATGGGAGAAAACTAAAATGAAGAGTTAACTTAATCATTAAGGTAACTTTTCGTTTTTAATTTTTCACCATTTAAAAGCATTCAGAAACATAATTTTGATCTCACACTCCAACAGTGAATTGACAAGCACTTATTTAAGAGTTAAATGCCTCAGTGCTTCTCTTTGCTGTGCCCTGGGTCATAAATCTGACACCGGCACTGCTCATTATCAGGTTCGGCTATCTGCAGCCTAAAGATAATAATGTAAAATAAACAAAGCCTTCCCATAACTTTAAAAGAAAAATGTAATCTATTTTTTTTTAATGAACTTAAGGCTGTGAGCTACTCTGAAGGTGTCAACAAGCTACTAGTAGCTCCAGAGCAACTGGTTGGAGACACCTGTTTCATAGGCTACAGATAAAAAGTTCTGTCCTTCAGGTACAATTAGTGGCTCCCACCACTGCAAGAGGTCCACAGATTGGTAAACTGACAGTAGTTATGTTTGGTGAAGCTAGGCCCAGCCACACAATTGGGGTAGCGTTTTTATCTCGCGAAGTGTGCAAATGCTGGGTGGTAGGAATTTTGTGGATCCCCCAAATCCCGGAAGTCTCTGTTACAGAAATGTGAAGAAAATGTATGATTCTAGGCAAGTTTGTGGTTTGCAGATTGTTCTGGGTAACAAAGGTCTGTGGGATCCATGTGGAGGGACAACACCCTGGATTCCTCGGAGGGCTAGATTACGAGTATGCAAAAGACACACAAATGATGGCATATGATCGTCAGACCCTACGTGATGCTGTGGTCCAACCGCCGAATTACTTCTTCAATGGTCAGACCACTGTAACCACCAGGGATCTGCGATCCCTGGCAGCTTCACAGTGGTGTGAAGTAGCATATTACGAGTTTTTTCACTGCCAGCGGTCTTGTGGCGGTGTTCACACCATAAAACTGCTGGTGGTGATGAACCTACGTGGTCCCTACAGGGCCCCTTGTTGCCTCAGGCCATGGGGATGCAGGCAGGGGGCCACATGTTGTGCCCCACTGTCTGCATGCATGCCTAGTTCCTGCACTGGTAAGTCCATGCATTCAGGAACTTGCTTTGACGTTCCTATTGTGGTGCCTTCATCAGGGACATTTCCTGGTCTGTTTTCCACAATGGGTTGGGCATATAAGTACAGGCGTATACCCACTGGTTGTGGTGCAACCAGCAGTCATTGGTTCAAAATCTGAATGCTATTAACAAACAATTTCACTCAATCCAACACCTTCCAGTGTTGAAATAAGTTGGGGGTGTTGAAGGATGCCCTTGTGGGCCATTCCTCAGCTCAGACAGTTCGAGCATAACTATCTCTGAAAACTGGGATAAATATGCTGGGGCACATTCTCCTAAGTTTCCTGAAGAGTACATCCAAAATGACTAAAGTTCTTTGGGTTTAGCAGAAAGCATACTCCATCAAAACACGGCACATGTCCAGTCAAGCATTTTGCGCAGTGCATTGACTGTAATGTACTAGTAATACTGACAGTGGAAAATCTGTTTTGTTCTGAAAGAGGATGAAAGTGGCAAACTGACCACAAATATAAACTATGTGACTAGTGGGGGGGGGTAAGCTGATCTGTGTGTCACTCCTTACTTCTGCCTTCTACATACATGAAGAACGTATAAAAACAAGGCTAGGTTAAATCTCTAGTACCTTTTCATGTGTCTGTTTCACTGGGAGTTCTGACTAATGTGTGCATGCCAGCATCTCCCCATGGCAGCCCGCTTTGGTTCAGGAAGCTTTGTCTTTAATGTACTTTTGCAGGCTCAGTACATTCATTAAATCCAGCTCCTTCCAGTGTGTGGAAGTACGTTGGGTTGTCTGAAGATGCACCCATGGCCCATTCCTCAGAAAGATTTGAGCATAACTACCTTTGACTGCAGTAAATATGCTGGTACAGACTCTCTTAAGTTTCCTAAAGATTAACGGGTACATGCATCAAAATCAGAAATAGCAATTCCTAAATTGCGAATAATAAGGAATCGCAATTTAGTAATCGCTATCTGCAATGCATGAACCTGTTACCGATTCGTTGACAATCGCAAATGTGAATAGCGATTTCCCAAAAGAGACGCGTAAAATCCGAAAAACACCTTTTGCGATTTCACATTTAGCAAAATCGCAATTAGCGATTTCGCAAATTGCGAGTTCGCAAAAAAGCGTGTCGCATTGGAAGCATGCTGATGACATCACAACCAGGTATTCATCCAGCCCATGCTTCATTCAGTGCCCAGAGAAATTGAGAGGAGGAAGCAGAGTGCTGGAGCTGAGCTGATACATCACCCAAGTCTGTTTGCTGTAACTTTCTGTGCACCGGAATGGATCAGACAACATCAGGGGAGAGTGCCACGCCCAGAAGGAGAAAACTGAAATTCAGTGAAAGAGAACTTGAAAACCTCATTGAGGAGGTGTCCAAGAGCCATGACAAGCCATGAAAACTTTCACACAAAGTGCCAGAGGCAGAAAAACGCAGGATATGGCTGCGTATAAAGAGCAAGGTAAATGCTGTGGGTGTCACAAACCGCAGCATAGATGATCTCAAGAAGAGGTGGTACGACCTGCGTAGCCATGCCAAGGAGCGAATCGCAGAAAGGCTGAAGGAGGCAAGGAGCACAGGAGGGGCCCATCTACAGTACCCGACACCACAGCCCTGGAGGACCTGGTGGAGGCGACAATTCAGCCCGAGGCAGTGGTGGGCGTGACCCAGCTGGACATATCCTGCGTGGCTAGTACCACACAAGGTAAGATGCATGCAACCATACACCTCTAAGTACTGTTCAATTGTGCACATACCCCCAGGCCAACCCCAGTGTACAGGTCAAACTCCCATCCACGTTTTCCCTCATACACCCAATGCATTATGGGGGTTGTAGGCATTCAAGTGGGCAGT
The DNA here is from genome assembly GCF_964204655.1 of Triturus cristatus. Lineage (NCBI taxonomy): Eukaryota > Metazoa > Chordata > Amphibia > Caudata > Salamandridae > Triturus > Triturus cristatus. The sequence continues at coordinate 342,119,550 of NC_140593.1, forward strand.
CAAACACAACAATGGCAAGTAAAACACGCCAACACTGCATGGCAGTCAGTCATTGCAGTCAGTGATTCAATGTGAGCCAAGTATTCATTTTGTAACACAATAGTAAGATTAACACAAATTAACATTGCACTGTTTCTTATCACAGATGCAGCTGAAGTTGACTCGGAAGACAGTGATTGTCTACACATCTCGGAAACTCCTGCTGAGACTGATGTGGAGACTCCAGTTGCCCCAACAAGCACACCCCCGCACCCACCAAACACAGGGCCCAAGTCCCTTCACTGCAGCCCATGGAAACAGAGCTGGCTCCTGCACCCACTCCTGCGACCAGCTAGCCTTGTGTGAACACACCACCTACAGCCCAGGCACAGGTCCAACGTGGACGGAGGCGCAGTTCAAGGGCCCACATTGCTGCTCAGGAAGCCCAGGTTCCAAATGTGTTTGGTGGCGTCGAGTTCCAAATGTTGCGGGTGCAGCACCTGCAAGCAAGACACATGGCCTCAATCCAGCTGTACATATCAAAATTGTCCAAGAACATCAGCCTCATGACAGACAGTGTGTGAACTAACCACAGCGGTTGTGGAGGGAAATAGGGAGACCAACTCAAGCATGCAGGAGCTCACCAGGGCGCTGCTTGCAGGCCACAGCACAAAGAGGAGAAGGCATCGCCAGAGCATGATGTGCATGGCAGCCTATACCAGGTCCAACCACTGCGCTGCTGGCACGTCGCTCCCTGGCCATGCAAATTGATATGGGCCATTGTTGTGGGGATGTGGTGAGGGCCCTAGGACAAGTGACCACTGCCGTGGAACAGATCAAGGCCAGTACTGTTGGTGGCAGCAACTTAACAGGGGAGGAGGGGAGTGAGGAGGCATCCAGTCTTAGCAGCCTGTCGGTGCCAGTGACTACTGCCAGAAGTCGCAGTTCCCGCAGCACAACACCTTCTGCTAGCCAGACATGTCCTCCTTTGTTTGCCCATGGTGACATAACCATGGTCAAAAACATTATAGTGATTGCATCCAGGGCGTGGAATTGTTTATTATACGGTATTCTTCTATGCAATCAAGGTTCTATTTTGCACAAATCCCTGTGTGGCTACACATTACTACATGGGCTCATGTTAGTAAATACTTTTCTGTTCGACATTTAAGTGTGGTAAGATATCTATACCCACATTAATGTATGCTGATGATGCGGTCCTGATGTCTCGTACCCCGGTAGGGATGCAGAGGCTAGTTGATCGTTTTGCTGATTACATGGCCAAACTGGGATTAAACGTTAATATCTCTAAAACCTTTGTGATGAAATGTGGGACAGGGAATACACATGTTAGACCCATTTCAATAGGTAAGAAACTTATTGACTGTTGCAAAACCTTTTCTTACCTGGGAATACTTTTTGATAAGAGGGGGACATGGACACAGGCTATTAAGACCAGGAGGCTACTGTTTTGTACACCTCAATAGCTACTTACGGGGCAGGTATTTGGGGTCACGAGAATGTTAATTCACTCCAATGTATTGAGAACAGGTTTTTAAGATTTTTATTGATTGTCCCGGATAGCACCTCTACCTATATTTGCCACACTGAATTGGGCTTGTCCTATATAGTGGACATATGTAATATTCAACCTGTACTCCAGTGGCACAGAATCTGGACCTCCAACTCGCTGGAGCTCAACAGACAGATACTCATAGACTGTGGTAAATTAGATGGGGTGCGGAAGATTAGATGGCTAGAGTACATTAAATATTTTGTTAGTAACCTTGGCCACCTCGAATTTTTCTCTGAGCCCCTTAGTTTACTAGATGTAAATAGGAAATAACTTAAAATTAGCTGTCTTCACTATCTGGATAATAAGAGAAGAAACACAGAATTTCAAAACGGTTCAGTACAAGCGCATCAGTTAATAATGGCAGTCGATAGACTTCAGCCCTATCTAAATATGTTCACAAGAGAACATGATAGATTTCTCTTGACCCGTTTGAGATTGGGCATTTTTCATAGGCTCGTTACTTTTCCTGTTCAAAGCAACTGGTCAAAGGAGCTGTGTAGATGCCCATGTGATGATGTGTCTTCTCAATCGACTATCCATGTTTTGTCCTTTTGTAAATTCTACTCTCATAATAGGTATAGGTGGATTTTGCCAATTTAAAAAAATAGGGGCCTAAGACAATGCCATCCAGAATTTCTGTTTTTACAAACATTAGGAGAAGAACAGTTGACCGTCTCAATTTTAATATTTTAAAGCTTGTTTTAAAATGTAGAAATTCAATCATGATGTAATTCACATTTTTTAACTCTATTGGATTTGACTTGCACTGCTATTTTATAAATTTTATAAACTAATGTTTGCATATATTGACTCCAAAATTGTATTGTGCCTTTATGATTATTTCTTTTAATCGAATAAAGCTGATTGAATTGAATTGAAGTGTCTTGTCTCATTATTACCTACCTCAGAAATAATGTTGTTGGATGTCTGCATGTCTCCTTTGCCCTTCTGCTGAGTTTGCCCCATGCGCTTGTCGGAGTTGTGTGGGTGGTTGGTTGTCCCCCTCAGACTCACTGTCGGACACCTTGATGTGTATACCTCTCCTGGTGGCAATATTGTGCAACATGGCACATGCAGCCACGATCCGGCAGCAGGTCTCTGGACGGTACTGCAACGCTCCACCAGTTTTGTGTAGGATGCAAAAGCGGCTTTTCAGTAGTTCAAACATGCGTTCAATCACATTCCTTGTGCTGATGTGTGCTGCATTGTACCTCTGCTCATGTGGTGTGTTTGGGTTGAGTTATGGTGTCAATATGTAGTTCCGCACGGCGTATGCGCTGTCACCTACAGGGTCGAAAGCAAAGGGTTAGCCACAGTTAGGCATTGACTTTCGTTTCATTTATGTAGCGAATAAGTATATGTGTGTACCAAGTAGATGTCCTTCGCCAAATTCACTCCTGAGCAGACGCATGTGGATGCCACTGTGTCAGAATATATAGGAGTCATGGGTGCTTCCAGGGAATTGCGCCACAATATCTGTTATGATATGTTTTGCATTGCACACTACTTACACATTGATTGAGTAATAGGATTTCCTGTTCCGGGAAAATGTATTCATTCACTGCTGGGGGACAAATAGGGACATGCGTACAATCTATACAGTCAATCACAGGAGGGAACTGTGCTACCTGTTAGAAGTCCAGTTTTGTCTTGTTCAAATCCTGTTGGGTTGTGGGGAAGGTGATGTGGGTGTGGGTGTCTATCCTTGTCATCATGGCGTCAAGGAAGGTTTTGAAGAAACCTGAAAGGGAGCTTTGTGATACCCCTCCAGCTACAGCTTCTACCCCCTGGAAACTGCCTGAGGCAAGTAGGTGCAGGCAACATAGGACTTGTACATGGTGCGGGGATAGCATGAGTCCTAGGGGTCTGGCGCTGCATTGGGGGTTCCAATTCTACAATTAGGTACATGATCATTGCACTGTTCAGCCTGTACTTATCGTAGATTTCATCTTCTGTTTGTCCCAGCAATGTGATGCGTACCCTGAAAATCCGCTCCTGTATTCTCCTTCTGCGCTGGGCTGCTGCATGGATCCTCATCCTCCTCGCCATCACGTAGAGCGCTGCCATTGTGAAAGGCTTCAGGGGCCTTCTGAGTCAGTTTAAATAGGTTTCGGAGTGGTTGCACCTGTGCGATTCTTTTTTTAATTTTTCCACCTGATTATGATTCTCCTTATTCTGCACTTGCAAAATAGCGATTTTCCAGCGAATCGCTAATTGCGAGTTTACATGCATTGAATTGTGACTATTTATTAGCTAATCGCTATTTGCATTCACTTTTGAGGTACTTGCAAATAAGGATTCACATTATTGGTTCTTGCAAATTTAGCGAGTCCTTATTTTTGCGAAACAGTTTGTTTTTCGGTAAATGGGTCCCTGCATTTGAAAGGATTAAATCGCGTTCGCAAATGGCCTTTTTTTGCGAATCGCAATTTTTGCGAGGCTTTTTTTGCTAGATGCATTTGCCTGTAAGTCTAGAAAGACTAAGGACCGTATGGTTTGGTGGAAAGGGTACTTTGTCAAAACATGGCATGTCCTGTCCACCATTCTGTGCAGTGTATAGTGCATTGACTGTAATGCACTTGCAATAAGGCGGACCGAACGTCATCTTCGTTTTGATGAAGGATGAAGGCAGCAAGTAGCCAATAGCAAGACTAATGTGCACCTCTTTACTGGAGTTAGTAAAGACACTGTGGCTTAAATCTAATTTAACTTCATTTTAGTGTGGCACAAAGTGAACCAAGTTGGAAAACACAGGCCAGTCTTAAATAGGCATTGGGGACAGTAATATCTACGTTCCTGCCTCTCCCCTTACCAAGCAAAAACTCTGCAGTAGTGATATCACCAACTCTTTTACTCTGTTGCAGGAATGTGGTCTGCAAAGTGCCGATCCTGCAACCTTTCAATGTCACCCACAACCGATAATGTAGAGGACACTGCTTCTACAGCACTAAGGCATTCATGAACAGCCAACTGAAAGTCCATGAAGGGAATCAGTCTTCCTGTGGTTTTCTGCTGATAGACAATATACGCACTGTATATTTATTACCAACTGAATCAGGTACATTGGCAACTTGTTATACCATGTGTGAATTTTACGGCCTGTATCATATGGTTAAAGAACTTGCCAATTTGTGTTCATGCACCCATTTACTTGTTGCAATCAAATATAAAGGCGAGGTTGTGGACTTCTGCCAACTAACCCCAAACCCTGACAGTAGTGCATTCATCGTGAAATGTAGCGAGCACATATACTTCCCACCTATTTAAGAATATGTCAGTGAGCAGTTTGTTACAACGCAACATACTGCTCTGGCCTTCTGGAGCTTCTTATAAACCAGCTCCTGTTGGAATCCTTCGTGGTGCCACAGTGTCAGTTTTTCCACAGTTCACTAAAGAGCTGCACTCTTGTATAGAGGTTATCTATATAAAGGTTATAACATTTATGAAGGTGAGATTGAGCCAGCTCCTATACCGTCTTTTCACTAACTCCTAATGTGGAAGGACAATGTGCAGGATTTATTGTGGAGTACTTCCCTGTACATACTCTCCGGCTGAATACATAACCAGCAGAGCTCTCACATAGCATGCACATCTGATGAAGTAACAGGTTTGTGCACTTGTTTTGTACTGCCTGAACAGCAGTCACCCATTGTACATAATTCAAGGGATCATCAAGCACTAGCTTCATTCCAGGAGTATAAATCTCTGGAAACTTGGTAGATACATTTTCTGCGACAGATCAAATTTTGAACAACCTGTCATGGTCTGGATGTTCCCAGGGCAAAGCAACAAAATGACCATGGAAATGCAGCATACGCTGCAAAATCAAAAACCTATGCCTGCTCATGGCCAGTGCAAAACTGGGTGTTGTCCAAACTGGATGAGCAGACCAGTAGGACTGTGCGGTTAGTTTGTGTACTATTCCCATGTTGAGCATTAGGCCTTGATATTTTTTCAACTCCTCAAGTGAAATGGGAGCCCACAGGTGTGCCCTAGTGTGAGGCCCCAGACTACCTCTATGCTCCCTCATAAACTACTCAGCACACACATTTGTTTGGTGCACAATTTTCTCAGGAAAGACTTTATTCAGAAAAAGAAGTAAGTAGTCAATGTGCAAATAATTTGCAGTATTTATTTTATATCCAGCATCTACAGTGGTTTGGGTATTAGTGCCTGAACTAAATTAGGAGTCTGCCAAGTGAGCATTCATCCAATACTCTTCATTTTACAAGTGTGCACGCTGGAATGTGTCTCCCCTGCACAGTTGTGCTTGCAAAGCAACATCATGACTGTCATGGGCATGTACCTCAGAATCACTGGAAACCACGTTCTTAGTGAATGTAATTCCAAATGAAAGATCACTTCCAGATTCTGCTCTCTAACCATCTCCCTCAGATGCTGTCACTGTATCATACCCTGCCTCAGAGCTGTCCTCTATTGAGTTAAGGTCTGGGTAGCAGTCATACAACACGACACCATCTGTTTTCTATCTAAAATTCTCTGGCCTACGTAGAATGCAGAAGTACTTGTAGAAATGAAATGAAATGCTGTGTGTGTTCTATGAACTGAAAGAATGCAATGAAATGCTGTGAGAGTGAGAGTGTTGTAAAGTGTGATCACAACCACAGCGTCAAAAGGAAATAAGCACTTATCTGGTTCCACACTGCGTTGGGAAGAACTGCTTCCTTGCTGCCTGCTGCCCTGCTTTTTGAGAAGGAAGACAGGACCTGTACCCTTCATCCCAAGCTGAAGTGATCTACAGGGACATAACAGTGGACCCTTGGTGTGGCCTCAGTTGAGCTCCCCTGAAGTTTTGGGCTCTTCGTGAATGCAAAGAGGTGCATTTGTGCCAAGGTCTTGCCACCCTCTCTGCCTCTCAATGCCAAGTTCCAATGAACCTGACTTTATGCACCGCAGCTACCGCCAACTTACCTGAGAGTTTAACATTGCATATCTCCGGTTCTATTGATTGGATTTTTGTCATTTTGGCATCAAATAATTTACATTTTACTCTATTTTTCTAAATTGGTGGATTTTTCTTCTGTTGTTGTTTTCACTTTATTACTGGTTGAAGTGCTGCATAAATACTTTACACATTGCCTCTAAGTTAAGCCTGCCTGAGAGATTGTGGTTGCTGCTTGAGTAGGGGTTCACCCAACGTTAACCAGTAATCCAATTTCCAACACTATATACGTGTGAGCATAAGGGGCAACTCAGTAACTCTGGGACCTCAGTAATCGAGTAATAAAGAGAAACAGTGGTCCGTCAAGGGGAAAGTATGAACCTCTGCTTCCTTGGAAAAAGACATTTTGAACATCAAAAGATTTATTCCATTTCTAAACGAGTCAGTTTTATTCAGTTTGTTCAACTATAGAAAAAATCATTGCATTTCTATATTCAAGTCAAATTGAAATTAAAAAGGTGATCCCAAACGGTGCAACGGTGCAATGCAAGTGAAATATTGAGTTTAAAGTGAGTTGGTGCTAATCTCTGTACATAAATAGTGACTGATCTAGGATGCATACGTGGGTGGTACACACTCTGAACACAGAGTGAAATGCTCCAGAATCAAATAAAAACAGTACACTATTATTGTGTCACCCTTTTGACCCAATGCATAAAATTTAGACAGGGTCATACAGGTTTGGGAAGCCATGCCCAATTGGTAGGAAGATTATGGAAATGCTTCCCAGGGTACTGATGCATAAGGCGGCACAGGAGTGGCAGGGAATAAATCCCAATCTGGGGGATGTGGTACCCAGTGAGAACATGCGTATAACAACATGGGATTCTGGGTGGGAGCCATTGCGTATGCCATTGAAAGCCCTCTGGGATTAGGTTTCTCGACAGAAATAAAATGAGATAAAAGGCAACCTGTGGCACAAAGTTGCCTCAACGCGCTGTACTAGATCATCAATGAATGTAATAACCTCAACTGAGGGCAATGATTAATCAAACCTTCATGGGAAATGTGGCCACTTATAACGAACGAGGGATGAGTCCTCCAACGACCATAGCGATCTCTTGTGTGCAGTCGATTGTTCTGTGATGAGTGGGCCTGGAGCACATCGGATTAGTCTCACGAAAGAAAGCAGGTAACATGTGTCTCTATCACTAACACTGTGTTGAATGTTCAGTGAAGCTCCCTTTTCTTTGAATATACACGAGGGCCTATTCAAAAGGCATTAAGATTATGTAAAGCTGTAGTCCTCTTTTACAAACTTTTAAAAGTGGTCCCAAAATATCTAAAATGGAAATAAAACTGGAACATTCAAGGAATATTGATATTGATTTAGGACAAATTGAAAGGAGTGTGCCATCTTTGCACTGTTACTAACAGGGGAATGGAGATTTCGAGAACAATTCATAAATACAGGCAATGATACGTAAAAGAGTACTCAGGTGCAGCTATCATCCGCACTTATAAGTGATTTTATGAATAACCCCCATCATTTTTCCAGCTCTTTTCTGCTCTGTGAAGGCCCAAATAGTAGTGCTTTAGAGTTGTTTGTATGCATTCCTGGCTTAGAAAGGATCAATGCAAACAATCTCAGTCACATATCGCAAACAATCTCAGGCACATATCGCAATCTCTGGTACATATCACAAACATTCTCAGGCACATATCGCAAACAATCTCAGGCACATATCGCAAACAATCTCAGGCACATATCGCAAACAATCTCAGGCACATATCGCAAACAATCTCAGGCATATATCACAAACAATCTCAGGCACATATCGCAATCTCGGGCACATGTCACAAACAATCTCAGGCACATATCGCAAACAATCTCAGGCACATATCGCAATCTCGGGCACAAGTCACAAACAATCTCAGGCACATATCGCAAACAATCTCAGGCACATATCGCAAACAATCTCAGGCATATACCACAAACAATCTCAGGCACATATCGCAAACAATCTCAGGCACTTATCATGTATCACTCCCCACGTGCTCAAGAAACCCCAGGGGTGTCATTCCATTCACCTTTCATGTGTAATGTGATCAAGGGCAAAGGTAAACGTATAATATTCAGCTTCTCATGTAAGAATCGCCAGTATAAACAGAATTGTACACTAACATCAATTAAAAAAATCAAACCACCACTATTTTTTGAAGAAGAGATTAGTTTGGCTGACAAATATCTGAAGGGAATCACAGAGGTCAGGAAGGCCAGAAGACCAAGCTAAACCTCAAACCCTCAACATCTCAAACGATAACACTTTCTGCACCTAGGAAGGAAGCTGAGACGGGAGTACAGATTCAAGGGGATGCATCTGGTGTGTACTTAAGAGATATTGCATTCAATTTGAAGGTGATAGGCAGTCACCCACAAATGCGATAATACAAGTGGTATTTGGGTTTGCTTACTTTTTCTAGCATTCCAAATATTCTGCTTTATTATCCTGTGTATCTTGAAAAATAGCCAGTGATAAGCGGCCTGAGGCGGATATAGACTTTGTGAGATTTTTGTGAAATTTGACTTATCATCTCCAAGAGTGGTAACACTTTCTTCTCTCTTTAATTTGTGAGAGGTTATCTGTTGATTTAATATTAATTTATATCTACATTAGGCTTATTCAAGGGAAGCGAGATGAGGAAAATATGAATGAAATGGACCATGTTTTGGTCAGAATAAGAAATAGGTTGTGTCAGTTGCATTTAATAATTAATACTCGGGATTTCAACGTGAAACTTGACTACTCTTTTCTGCCAGTAAAACATTTCTCATCTAGAAATACTTTTGTTAAAAATCTGTTTTATCAGGTGTTTATAGAAAAACATAGACACATTTCACAAGAAATGCTCTTGTAATGATGCACAATGTACTGAGCAACCACTTTTGAGCCAGAAATTCTTTCCGGAAATCCACTATGAAGAAAATCAAGCTTACTGGGCAATGGCAGAGAAATTGAAGCCATTCTGTGGGAAGGGGTACAAGAACATCAAACATTCCAAATAATGATAAAAAGAAATAAGCACAAATGGGGAGCGCACGCGGCGCCAAACAAGACGGCCGCCTAGCTCCGGAGCTCTGTGTCGCGGCGGAAATGGCGCGGTAAAATTCGCGGCAAAAAACTCTCTCTACACATCGAAACTGAGAGTTATAGGCATCGGAACTGCTCCTGATCACCCTCATATGCCTGAACTAGGTGACTTCTTTGTATTTTGAGGTGAAACCTCTCTTTATTGTTCTATCTCCTCTGCGGCCGCCATTTTGTTTTTCCCTGTGAGGATTTCCTGGCATTACACCTCAATTACTATGCTGCTTTCCTGATTTTTGATGATATTTCTCATTTTTTCTGCCATTCTATGCCTGACCAGTCATATTTTTAACTTTAATAACAATACAGCTGTATTTTTAAACTGTTTGCGCATCCACATGTGAAGCGTACCTCACGCACTGAGTCATTCTACTTCTTCACTGGTGTTATTTTTTTTTCTCGCATGTAGTTTTTCCTTCTCTACCCTATGGGCAGGAGCAAGAAACTATTACTTCTACAGAAGAGATCCACACCTCAGTCTCCAGTGTCAGTATCTTTTCCCTCTGCTCCTGTATTTAGGAAACCTATCACTATGGCGCAATCCAATTCTTCAAAGTCAACTTCGTCACCAGCATCAATTAAAACGCAAATTTCATCTGCCGCTAATAAACGCCTCAAACAGGACCCTCCTTCTCCACCAAAGCCTGCTTCTCCGATCTCTCTTGACACTATCTTTGAGGAAATTTGTGCTTTGCGCCCCTTTATCGAGGAGACTAATTCACGCTTACAGACTATGGACACTAAGTGGGCTTCTATGGACTCTCGTATTTCCACAGTGGAACAGCAAGTTGATGAACTTCAAACTGTTTCTACAAAATTAATTGTCCTTGAGAAGGAGGTCCTTTGGCTAAAGAAATCAGCAGAGGACTTGGAAAACAGAAATAGGCGCAACAATCTATGCTTACATGGTCTTCCAGAAAATTTAGAAGGTGATGATCCAGTTCCCATCTTCAACAATTTTCTCATAAAGCTTCTGGACCTACCTGCATCTACAAATCTGAATATACAGAGAGCACACAGGTTGGGTCCTCATTTGTCTTCTTCAGCTGCTCCTTCCAAGCCACGAGGTGTTATTTTTCTGTTTTTGAAATTTATAGACTTGCTACTGGTTTTAAATGCAGCTAAACACAAAAAACAGCTTGTCTGGTCAGGTGCTAAGTTATTTTTATCTCAGGATGTTTCCTCTGCGACTGCTAAATGGCGCAAAGAATTTTTGGATCTTCGACCTCCCTTACGCACACTTGGAGCTTGTTATGGACTTTTTCACCCATGTTTATTCAAGGTTACTTACCAAAATAAAACCTCCACTTTTGAGGAACCGGTAGAGCTGAGAAAATTCATCCAGTTGCATTCCACATCGTCGATGGATGTCTCTGGCCCTCTCTCTTCTTCAACCGCCAGACCTTGACTTTTTTCTCCTTTATTTTGAATGTACTCTTGCTTGGTTTTACTTATTGTTTTTTATCTTTTCAGGTTATTGTTAATAATTGTATCGTAGCACTATGTTTATCTTATATTGTTTTCCGTTCTTCTTTTCATATTCTTCTATTTGCTATAGGTACTTTTTAAAAAAAAAGTTCATATCCTCTAACGCATTTCTCTCTGTTTCCTGTTTATTGAATATGTTCCCCGCTGTGACGCAACCTCCCCGGTTAGTTGTGCCGTCTTCCTCGTGTCACCACTCCCCGCACGTCTTTTGTCTTCCCCTGAAAGGTACGTATCACAGTCGTCATCCTCTCTATTTTTCTCAATCTTCATTCCTTTACTGCATCGGTGGTTGTCATGTACTGTCTTCTCTTATTGTCTCTTTTTTCAATCCTCTCCTTTTTTGGTCCTTCTTTCCCTTCTTCCTTTTTCCTTCCCTTTCCCTCCTTTTCTCTAATGGTGTACTTGTATTTGGATTGTAAGTTTGATTACAGTATTTATTGCATCTCTGTTAATATTGTACGTTTTGTTTTTATTGTTGTCGTTTTTTATGTATTTTTGATGGTTTTACATTCAGAGTTATTTCTTGGAATGTGAAAGGTTTCATTAACCCTATTAAGAGACAGAGAATTCTATCACATCTTGCCTCTTATAACCCTGACCTGATTTTTCTGCAAGAGACCCATCTAACAGAAACTGAGGTTTTGAAATTGAAGAGAAGCTGGGTAGGATCAGTTTTAGTCTCTCCCACTTCTAATAAGAAAAATGGTGTAATAATTCTATGTCATAAGAAACTAAATTGTAAAATTATATCGCAAGAAAATGATACAGAAGCTGTTAATTAATAATATCTCTTTGACTGTTTTTAATGTTTATGGTCACACTCATCCTGATTTCTCATTTTGGCCTATGATCACACAAAAATGTATTCAATTTAGAGATGAAAATTTCATTTTAGGAGGTGACTGTAAACAAGTTGTTGATCGCCAATCACAAACACGCTTTACACCCCATAGATCTCATAAACAATTTTTGGATACTATCTCCCAAACACATCTTGTTGACTCCTGGAGGCTCACTCACCCTGATTCCCTTGACTTCTCTTTCTTCTCTCCCCCTCACAATTCTCTCTCTCGTTTAGACTATATCTTTCTTTCTCAATCTTTATCTCAAAACGTATTATCTTCTTCTATTGAACCTATTGTTATTTCTGACCATTCCCCAATCATAACTGACCTTGATCTACTTCCACCACATCCCAGGTCCTCCCGTTGGCGTTTCAACAGTTCTATTCTTCTTGACCCTCTTTTCTCCTCTTCTTTCACCACCTTTGCTAATGAATTTTTTTACATTAATAAAGTTTCTACTTCCACCCCTTGCATAATTTGGGACTCCTTTAAAGCTACTGCAAGAGGTTTCATTATAGACTTTGTCTCAAGAAAGAAGAAACGTTTTCTCCAGCAACATAAAGCTACCCTGGTCCACATCAAAGCTTTAGAGCATAAATTTTACCGGCGACTCTGGGGGCACCCTAGGTTACCGACTTGGAACTTCCGGGGCAGATCTGTAGCCCCCGCCCCAGACGGTCCATAACCGGTACAGCCTGGACTCTGACTTTTGCGGGTTCGACGCCAAGGACACGAATAACACGTGTTCCTTCTTTCTATGTTGGGATTATAGGTTATTCTCCTTTTTGTCCTGAATCCCCTTCCTTTTTGTTTTACTTTTCCATCAAGGTCCTGACGAAGCGCTAATGATCCACTAGGGACCGCGGGCAGCGCGAAACATGTTGACCACCCCTTTTACACCCTCTCTCTCACTTTAACCCTCACTCTTACGGGTCGAGAGCAGTGGAGCTTATTTACATCTAGCCTTCCCCTACTCAGAGTGTCATTCATACACTATCCCCCGTTATATTTTACTAGACCCTACGGACCCACTAATAAATTGTTCGGGTACCACAAGGTCTTTTTATCCTCACCACTACACTGTTTTTTTCCCCCACCCCACACACCCGCACGCACAACTACGGCGACTCCACCAAAAGATCTCCGACAAAGAGCCCTCCTGAAGGGCCCGTGAGGGACTGCAGCGCCACCCCCACGAGGAGCACCGCCCGATGATGATGCTTTGCACCCGCAAGGGTGTGTGAGGGCACTTATAGTACCACCCAGGAGTATCTGGTCTTCACTACACCTTTATCCTCGAACCCTATCCACAGCCCACCTCTTGCTCTGTCTATCTCTCGCCTCACAGTAGACCATAGTGGCACTGGTTTTCTTAGGAACTGTTACCTCATTTGTACGTGTACTTACTCTAGGAGCATCGGTACAGGACCTACCCCTCTCTCGTCTTCTATGCTCCTTGTCCCTACCTCTCAAGTGTGTATACATAAATTTTATACCTCATCGGATAACGCAGTTCTTCCAGCCCTGATTCGCGCTAAATTGGCATTCAACAAAACTTCGACTGACAATGCGTCTTCCATACTTCTCCGTAGTAGCGCTTGCTATTATGGTGGTCGTAATAAAGTTGGAAAACTTCTAGCAAATTACCTTAAATCCTGTAAAGATCGTACATTGATTGACTCTGTTTATTCTGCGGATGGCACTCTTCTTCATAAGGATCAAGACATCCTTAATGAATTTAAACTGTTCTATGAAGATTTGTACACCCCGGAGTCCCCTCCCTCTAGTTCTCTCATTCAATCTTATCTTGATAAATTACCATCCTTATCCAAGTCTCATCTTAATCTTTCTGGTCTTGAGGTTGACCTCACCCTTAATGAACTCTCCTCTGCTTTGTCTGTTCTAAAGAAAGGGAAAACACCTGGCCCTGATGGCTTTTCAGTTGAATTTTACCTACATTTTTCTAACTTACTCCTTCCTAAGCTTTTAAACCTTTTTCATTCCTTTTTTCTCTCTGGTAAAACAGAAGGTACTTTTCAAGAAGCCACAATTTGCCTGATTCATAAAGAAGGACGAGATCCTATGTTTTGCAACAATTATAGACCGATTTCTCTGGTTAATGTTGATTACAAACTTTTTGCCAAGACACTTGCTTTTTGTTTAGATCCTCTTTTACCGCATTTAGTTGGTAAAGAGCAATGTGGTTTTGTCAACAGCAGGTTGACCTCTGATAATTCTCGTCTTTTTCTTTTTTTTTTTAAAAAGTTTATTACAAGACTCAAAAAAATTACAAAGATGGGCCTACAACCTTCCGGCCGGCCGCTAGTAGACAAAAGGAGCATATGATACACATTATAAAGCGCATGTTGCGGCAAGGAAGATGCACAGGAGTTAGCAGCGTTGATAGCCACACCATCCGGACCCCACTGTACGGTTTAATTTTAAACTTAAAGAACAACCAGAAAAAACAAACCCACAAGGCAATCCACAATCCGAAATACCAGCATGTGCTCCCCTGGAAGGGGGACTCTACCAGTCCATAGGAAGATCAAGAAGGGGAAGAGATCAGGACTAGGGCTGGGTAGACTCAATGCCCGGTACCGGGGAGATGAGGCGGCTAAGGGGACGGGGCAGGCGACGGATCAGGCAATAACGGCGGAGCACAGATTCCCCCGCGGTAGGCGTTCCAGGGGCCCCATACTTTCACCCACACCCCAGGCTTACCTCTCGCCACATACACCACCTTTTCCCGAAACATGCACCAGTCCATATGTTCCTTCCAAGCCGAGACAGTCGGGGACCTCTGGGATCCCCACAGTTGAGCAATATCACGCTTGGCCACCATACATCCCAGAGTCACCCACCACGTCTGTGGCGCCGAGTAGTCGGTAGGTTCCCACACATTCAACAGGCATCTCCTCGCTTCGGGCAGCAGCGCCACATGCGTAACCACTCGCAGGACCTCATGCACACCACGCCAGAATCGCTCCACCTCCGGGCACTCCCACAAGATATGCAGAAAGGTCCCCAAAGCACCACACCCACGCTTACACAATCCGTCCACAGCATAACCCATACGCAGGAGCCTTGGCCCCGTCACATAGACCCTGTGGAGTATCTTGAGCTGGACGAAGCGAAGGCGGGCCGGTATGGCCACCTCTTTCGGGGAGGCCACCGCAGAGGTTCAGTCCTCGTCGTCCAGCTCCAGTCCATCGGCCACCCAAGCCTCACGGAGGGCAGTCAGCAATCCCACGCGATCATTGATCAGCTTTTTGTAGATCAGTGAGATCGTGCTGTCCGGAACGTGTCCATCCAGCACTCTATCTTCCAGGGGGGAATACTCCGGGATGGAGGGAACGTCCGGGAAGACAGAACATAGTGCATGACGGATCTGCAAGTACCGAAAGTACTCCCTGTCCTGCAACTGGAATTCCGTCTGCAACATCTCGAATGTTTTAAATCCTCCCCTCGTCCAGAGATCCCCCACTTTGCTGATGCCTATCATGTCCCACTTCTCGAAGCCCTTCGAGGTCCACAGGGAGCCCAACTGCTCGGACGCGTATAGTGGTGACGCCCGGGTCAAACGATCCTTCCACCCCATTGCAACGCTAGCCGCGTGCCACACTCGCACCATAACACGCGTGGGGCCCGTTAGCCTAGCGTCGGGCGCGCTGGAATAGAGCGCTCGATTATAGTCCCCACCCGGGAGTAGCATCTTATCCATTTCGAATGCTGGGTTTAAGGCGGGCCCGTATAGGCCGTGATTAATCACAGCCAGCTGAGAGGCCCAATAGTACCGTTTGATATCCGGGAGGGCAATCCCCCCGTCATACCATGGGAGCGTAAGCTTCGCCAGGTCGATACGTGGCCTCCCGTCCCAGAACAGGCGGCGCTGCAAACTCTCCACCTCACGGAAGTAGCGCGCTGGGACGAGGTCCATAGTGTTCTGCAACGCGTACAGGAAACGCGGCAGCGACATCATTTTAAACAATGCCGCCCGGCCGAGCGGCGAAAGCGGCAAGCGCCGCCAGCACACGACATCCTCTTTGAGGCGCTGGAGGGGGGGAAGCAAGTTCCGATCATACCGGGCCTCCGGGTCCAGAGTAATGAAGACACCCAGGTACCTAAATCCCTGCGGGGCGATCTGGATCGGACAGCCCCGCGGGAGGATAGGAGCCTCCCCGGAGAGAACGTACACACACGATTTAGCCCAGTTGATGACAAGACCGGAGTTACGACCGAATGAATGCAAAACATCAACCAGTACTATGAGTGATTTACGTGGGGAAGCTAGGTACAAGAGGATGTCATCAGCGTATAGGGATACGCGGTCCTCATACTCGGGGGTCCAACGGAGACCACGAATTGAAGGATGCCACCGCAGCCACTCCGCCAGGGGCTCCAAGGCCAGCGCAAAAAGGAGCGGCGACAAGGGGCAACCCTGCCGCGTGCCCCGGCCCAACTCGAACGGAGCCGATACTCTACCGTTCACCACCACCTGCGCCAATGGGCCCGAATACAGCAATTTGACCCAACTGATGAATCCCGCGCCAAAGCCAAACTTCGCAAGCATCGCCCAGATGTATGGCCACTCAAGCGTGTCAAACGCCATGGTGGCGTCCAAGGACGCCAAAACGGCCGGTTCCCTTATAAACGGGACACGTGCGAGCACCCCATGCAAACGCCGCAAGTTAAGGGCTGTGTTGCGATGGGGAATAAAGCCGGACTGGTCCTGGTGAACCAAGTCGCCCACTACGCCGACCAGCCGATTGGCCAGTACCTTGGCGAGAATTTTGGGCTCCGCGTTCAGTAGCGAAATGGGCCGATAGGATGTAACCCGGTCCCGAGGTCTCCCCTCCTTGTGGATAACCACGATTGTAGCCAGACGCTGGTCCAGCGGGAGGGAGCCCACCGAGTGGGCCGCCAGGAACATAGCTCGGAGATATGGTGCCAGCGTATCTGGTCGCAACTTGTATAACTCGATGGGGAGACCATTAGGACCCATGGCCTTGCCGGAAGCGACCGAGCGTATGGCGAGGGCGATTTCGTCGGAAGTTGGAGCGGCGTCCAACGACACTCTGTCCTCCTCCGAAAGGGAAGGCAGCGCGATATCCCTGAGCAGGGCACGGGAATCTTCTTCAGAGCGGGAAGACACTGGGGAATACACCCCACGGAAATAATCCGCGAAGCAGGAGACAATTTCTTCCGGCTCAGTAACACACACACCGTCCGTTTTCTCAATCAGCGGAACTACACGACTCGCTCTCTCTTTTCTGTCCAGCCACGCAATCAATTTACCAGCCTTATCACCCACATCATACAGTCTCCCCTGTTGCTCTCTACTGAGGCCCCTGGCCGCCTCCGTGACGAGGGCCCTATAGGCCGCTTGCTTGAGTTGGAGAACATGTAATGCGGCCTCCGTCACCTCATCTTCTAAATTACCCTCCAACTCGGCTATCTCAGCTTCCACCCGGGTCACCTCCTCCCTCTCGCGCCTCCGGGCGTGGGAAATCAGGGACAGGGCCTCACCTCGGAGTACCGTCTTGAACGCCTCCCACAGTGAGATAGCCGAAGGCACGGACCCCACGTTCTCATCAAAATAGCGCTGGAGGGATTTAATCAATTCAGCGCGAATGGTGGGGTCGCGCAGGTACCAGGAATTGATCGGGACCACCCTACCCTCGCCCCTCGGAAAAATATCAAAGTGTAACAAAAGCGGGGAGTGGTCCGAGATACCCCGCGCCAAATGGCGCACCTCTCCCACCCTCCCAGCATAGGCCGCCGGGACCAGGACATAATCTAGTCGTGAGAGACTACCATGGGCCCCCGAATGGAAGGTATACTGGAGCTGCGTGGGATGCTTTAAACGCCAGCAATCCACCAATCCCAAAGTGTCCAAGAGGCCAGATAGCCACGCCTGGGCCCGGGGGAGGTCCCTAGGGGGGTGACGATCCACAATCCCGGAAACCACCGCATTGAAATCCCCCCCAACCACTAGAATCCCCCCCGGGAGGCCAAGGAGGAGGCGCCCCAGGTCCGCAAAGGTAGACGACTGCAGCCCCGGCGGGACGTATACTGACACAAAAACAACCACTTTGCCCTCCAGTCTTCCCACCAAGACCGTGTAGCGTCCCCTGTCGTCATGGAGCACCTCATCAATCTCCAACGGGAGCGAGTTCTTAACCATGATGCCCACACCCCTTGAGCCAGACGTGAAGCCCGAATGGGCCACTAGGCGATAACCCCGCCGATTCATGGCACAGAAGGAGTTGCCAATGAGGTGTGTCTCCTGCAGAAAAACTATATCGGGCGAGATTCGCTTCAAGAACTGCAGGACCACACCACGTTTAATCCTGTCCCCCAGTCGATTCACGTTCCAGGACAACAAAGTTAGTTCCCTACCCCCCATCATAGACAGAAGCCACCCATCGTCCCCCCGAGAGCACTATAGAGCTAACACAATGATACTTTTGCCTTGTGGTGAAAACGAAACACACCCCATCCCTACCCACCCGCCCCACCAAAACTCCCCCTCCCTGCACCCCTGCATGAGCCCGGACAGCCCCCCCAACGTGCAGTGTGCCTGTCGCCCCATATACAGTAAAACTAGCTAAACCCCCTAGAGGAGGAAGGAGAACCCCCAGTAGACCCCACACAACCTCCATAGGAGGGGAAAGTATACAGACAGGCGCCTAAGCGAGAGTGGCATCATTTTTGTCCAGAGTGAGGCCTAATATTAACCCCTCAGACTCGATCCAGCGTGCCCCCTCCCCCCGCCGCCCCCCCCCACGCCCCCTCGATCACGATCCCCAGACAGAGTGTCCAGCCAGTCCCCGGCCGCTTCGGGACGATCAAAAAAGTGCGTGCGACCCTCTACCTCCACTCGCAGCTTGGCCGGGAAGAGCATAGCGTATTTAAGGTTGAGGTCCCGAAGACGGCGTTTGATGCCTAGGAAGCTCAGTCTCTGCTTCTGGACCGCTGGGGTGAAATCAGGGTAAAAGTTCACCTCCATATTGTCAAGTTTAACCGGCCCATGCAGTCTGGAGGCTTGCAGGATAGCGTCCCTGTCCCGAAAATTGAAAATCTGGGCAATGAGAGGTCGCGGAGGGGCTCCGACCTTCGGCCTTCCCCCGGGAACCCTGTGGGCCCTCTCCACAGCGAAGAATTTACTCAGCCCCCGTGGCTGGAGATGGGTGGCGATCAGGTCCTCCACAAATAGGTCCGCTGCCGCTTCCTCCCGTCCCTCGGGCACCCCGATGATGCGGATGTTATTCCTCCGGGCCCGACCCTCGGATTCCTCCAGGCGCCGATCCATAAGCGCGCTCGCCTGACCAAGCCGGCGCACCTCTGTTTGTAGTGCCGCCACCTCAGTCGTGAGGCCCGACGCGGTGTGGGCCAAAGAATCCACTCGGTCGTTGGTCTTAGAAAGATCGGCCCTCACCAGGCCAACATCCACGAGGACCGAGTCGATCTTCTGTGCCAGTGTGTCGAACCGCTGGCCCACCGAGGCCTTCATCTCGGCAATGGCGCCCATGACATCCCGTAGAGTCAGATCCGTGGGCAGGTCCGGGGCATCAGGAGGGCCCTCAGGGGACTTGTGCGGTCCGCCGGGAGATCCCTTCTGGAGGGTATAGCGGTCCATACTGTTGGCTTGATGGACGGTGCCACGCCGGGTCGACTTGGTCTTTGCCCGGTCGCCATCTTGTTTCGTGGCCAGGGCCACCAGTCTCCCAGTCGCACCAGCCACGTCGTAAAGGGCTAACAATCAGGGCCACGAGCTCCGGGGGGGCCACCTCAGGCCGGCGGGGCGGGTCACAGCCGGCGGGCAGGCAGGGTCCCCCAGCGAGGCCACACTAACACCAAGAGCCCCGCGACCCAGCCCTGCAAAGACGGCAAGGGGGTGCGAAAGCGAAAGCGAAAGTGCGGGGTACGCGACTCTCCAGGCCCGGCCCGCCGCTGTTGTTCACTTTGTCGCTGGGTCACCCCTCAGCGCAAATCCGGGGTCTGGCGAGGAGAAGGCCGCAAACTTCAATCGGTGCTCACTCCGGTGTCCGAGGTCCGATTCGAAAACGGGAAACGGGTGCCACCTCAGCTCAGGCTCATCAACACCGTCCCCTCATCCGAGACAGGATAAAGTCAGGATAGTCGTAGGAGGTTGCGGAGGTCCCCGGGAGCCTCGCACCTACGCGGCCATCTTGGTTGCACGCTAGGCTCCTCTCTCTCGTCTTTTTCTTAATGTTTTAAACAAAGTCCCCTCTCTCTCCACATCTTTAGCGGCCATATCTGTTGACGCTGAAAAAGCATTTGATAGAGTAGATTGGTCATTTTTATTTGCATCCTTGAAATGGCATGGCTTTGGTCCCAAATTTATTTCTCTTATATCTTTGTTATACTCAGCCCCCAGAGCTTCAGTATTAGTTAACAGTTGTATCTCGTCTTATTTTCACCTCCAAGTGGGGTACCTCAGGGATGTCCTCTATCCCCTCTTCTTTTTGTTCTTGCTCTTGAACCTTTCCTTTCCTCAATCCGCAACAATGCTTCCATCTCTGGTTTTTCGTACGGTGAGCAACATTTAAAACTCTCTGCTTACGCAGATGACATCCTACTCTTTATTTCCGATCCTGACAAATCCATTCCTCCCTTATTAAAAGAATTTGCTTCTTTTTCCCTTGTTTCTGGTTATAGAATTAATTCTGACAAAACAGAAATTCTTCCCCTCACAAAATTTTGTCTTCCTCATTCCTTTTCTTCCACTGGGTTTGCATGCAATAGTTCCAAAATCAAATATCTAGGTATATGGTTCTCCAATTTTATCGCCTCTTCTATTAAATTAAATATGTCTGCGATCCTGTCTCGGACTGACAAATTACTTTCCTCTTGGAATCCTCTCTTCCTTTCATGGTGGGGTCGGTTGGATTCAATCAAGATGATGATTACTCCTATTTTGATTTATACTCTTTCCATGCTCCCTGTTCACATTCCTGCATGCTATTTTAAACAAATCGATTCCCGTCTATCTAAATTTCCTTGCCAAAATAAAAAATCAAGGATCTCTCTTTCTTCTCTTCGTAGGAGCAAATATAATGGTGGCGTAAATTTCCCTAATTTTCGCTTATATCATAAATCATTTTGTCTTCGACAAGCCTCCAAATGGCTCCTTTCTGACTTCTCCCCTTTCACTCCCTTGTGGCTCTCCATTGAGCGAGCCTTTTTATTACCGTTCTCTTTAAAGGAAGTCCTGGCCTTTTCTGCCAAAACGCCTCTTACTTCTCTCCCTTTGTTTAAACACACTTGTTCTCTACTGAAACCTTTGCTACATCCCAATCCTATCTCTAAAGAATCCTTTTTAGATTCCCCTATTTGGCATAACTCCCTCATTACTATCAATGGTAGAACTATTTTTTGGAACTCTTGGAGATCAAGAGGTATAACCTGGGTCAAAGACTTTTTGATGGTCTAACTCCGTGTTTATTTCCCCAGTTTCAGACCGCTTTTCGATGTCCCCGCTCCTTCCTAAAGAAATTTACTGTTCTAATGACGGTCATTCTTGATATTTTCTATTCTCTTCCATCCTCATCTCTTCCCCCTGCCTCTCATTCTCTTCTTAAAATTCTTCTCTGAGTTCCTAAAGCATCTCCTATTTATAAATATTTCTCAGCTCCTAATCCAGAGTGTATGAGAACCAAGTAGGAACTCGCATGGGAATCTGACCTGGGATGTGAATGGTCTATTACCTTTTGGGACAAACTTTGGTCCCGTTCTCTAAAAATCTCTCGTTCCGCTTCTCTTACTCAATCTATGTTCTTTCTATACTATAGGCTTTATCTCACTCCCACCTCTATTGCTAAATTCTCTCACTCTACTACTACAAACTGTTGGACCTGTGGTTCCCCTAATACCGGTCTTCTTCACCTTCTTCTCCTCTGCCCTTCAGTCTCCTCTTTTTGGGAAAAAGTTTGGTCCTATGTGTCTCGCCTATTTAATATTTCTATTCCCTATTCTATCCCCCTACTTTTCTCTGGAAGTCTCTCTGATTCCATAGACCTTCTCCGTGATAAAAAGGGTCTTTTTGACCTCCTGCTTGCTTTGGCTATCCAACACATCACTCTAAATAGGAAAACACTAACAAAACTCTCCATTCAACACTGGTGGAATAGCCTCTGTCATATGCATCGACTTGATATTGCTTTTGCCTCCTCTTGTAAACCTTTGCTTAATAGAGATCTCTTTTGGGTACCCCTTACCACTTATTTAGATCATTTAGTATTAACTGATAACATTCGTTCAAATGCTGAAAATTTCAAACCTCCTTGAACGTTTATTTTCCTCATTCCTTACCTTTTACTGTTCTTTTTGATTACTATATATATTAGTTTGACTAGTTTTTATCTTTCTTATTCCGATGTAAGATGCAATTTCTTAATTTATTAGTTTTAGAATGTTTATCTTCCTTCCTACCCTCTTTTCCCCCCTTTCTTTCCTCTCCCTTATTCCCTTAAAAATGTAAAATTGCTTTCTTTTCTTCTGTACATAAACCCCTCATTTGATATGTTTTTTCTATTATAATGAAAAAATTTGTATCATTGGTTTCTTGTTCTCTGTACTACCTTTATTTGAAATAAAGCTTTTAAACTTAAAAAGAAATAAGCACAAAATGTGTTTGCCAGCATTTCTCATGGGGCATTAAAAAAGCTGCTCTGATCAGAATGTCTGTACACACGGATATGCATGTTGGAGACAAACAGTGAGGGAATGGCTGAAAAAGAAACAACAAGAATAATTAGTGGGATTAAAAACGGAATTAACTGAAGTTTGTTTTGTTGACCTCAATGTGGCCTTCGCTTCACACAATCATTTTTTTGCAGTGCAATAAACCTGAAGCTCTGAGATGAACAAACAACTTCTGATTTTATTGACACATATTCTCATGAATATGTAGATAGAGGTAAGAAAGGAGCAAGGTATGTATTTGGAGGAATCTAAAGCCGCAATAGTGTAAAATAAGGATAAGTATCGCACCTCTTTTCTTTCATTTTTTATTTACTCTCTTATCTAGAGCAGAAAACAACTTTCCCTGCCCACTGCAGATGGGAAGCCAATATATTGTTTTCCTTTGCAGACGGTATGGCTCATATATAGTCATACTGGACTCAACGGTGACTGCCTTACAGAAATATTGTGACATGACAAAAGTACTTGTTTTCACAGGAAGAAGCAGGCCCTGGAAGGCACTTAGCAGTTAACAAAGAAAACACTGGGAGCTGCCATCTGTTCTAATAATTTAAAAGAATATTGAGTTAGCACAGGCCGACCTAGAAACAGAAGCCGACATTTTGGGACCCTCGAGCTAGAACTCTTAGGATATTGGCTTCTGTTTGGAGCTTTTTAAACACGCTTATCTTATCCTTATGCAATTTCAACTATAACAAACGTTTGTGTAGGAAGGACCATTTGTGAACAATCAAAACTATTTGTTGGAAAAATGCTTAATGCTTTCCCTCATCAACTCTTGTGTCCAAACTGTTTAAAATACCTCGCAGCAGGGCAAAGCTCAAAATATAAGGTTCACTTGTGGCACTGCGAAAAGTATACAATGGAAAAATTGAGATAGCAAATTATAATAACATTTACCACTCCCTGACCCCAATGTTGCAGATTTGTGTGAAAAACTAACCAAATAGAAATGAGCTGTGTGCTAGTAAGTAGCTTTAGAGTTCAGGTTGTAGTAAGACTTTTCCAATAAAACCCATAAGAAGGAATTTTACATTTGACAACTTTGAGGGCATCAAGATTCTTTTTGTTTGTATAACACATTTGACTCACCTTGCCACCCTGGCAAAGGGGCTGATTTAGAGTTTGGTGGAGAGGGTATTGCCTCTCAACATCGATGATGTACCCTTTCTGCCAAACCCCCGGTCCGCTACCTGGTTTAGAAGCGGGCAGACCGAAAGTTTGTCGATGACCAATCCTACTTTGGCTCTGTTGCTGACATACTTTTCTGATGGCAGGACAGAGTATGTGCTGTTGTAGATTAGCCATCTGATTGCCTGTCCAATTTAAATTGGGTGATCAGATTTTTTCTTATTTTTGCTGTCCGTCAGCACAAGGTAAAACCTGGCAATAAGGAACAGTAAAAAAATTAAATACAATAATAGGAAAACTAACTTTGTGTGGAGGTCATTAGTTTTTAATTTTTCAAAAGCTGATTACCCCTTTGGGATTATGTTTTTGAAAAATATAAAGCTGAGTAAAAGTTTGATGGATGGCAATCCTGATTAATGAGCCATCTGTCAAACCTTTACAACATTGACAGGAACAGCTGTCACTGCAGTTCGTGTCAACTTTAAGAGTTTTCCATGGGGCTGACAGACAACTATAGATTTGGAGGGCAGAGGTCCCTTCGGATGGTGGGGTCAATGTTCTCCGACAGTCGAATAGAGGACCCGCCGTCAGCCAAGCTTTAAATCAGCCCCAAATCGTCTTGCTTTTAAATCTATTCTGAGGAAATTCACATCCATACATGTGGCTGTGGTATAAGGTCTAAGATCACGTACCAAAAAAGAAATAACTGCCATGTTGCATATTGTGAGAAAATTATATACCTTCTCTTGATTTGACCTTTGCTTATGAAGGAATGCAACCAGTCAAACTATTTCCAAAATGTATAACCTCAGGACGTTACTTGACTCGAATAACAGTATTAAATGAGGGAAATGAGCCATATCTTAAATAAGGAGAAAAGGTTTTGCATCGGAATTAACATTTATTGAGGGCTGTAAAGACTATCCGATGATAAATCTATCGGGCATATTCTCAAGAACGTGAGATAAACATCGCCAATTCAGCATAACGCAACTTTGCATATCGCATTCTATCGCGGGAAAACAACGGCGTGTTAACGTTGTATTCTCAACACGGCGGCACCATGTGATAGTCCCTCGATAATGCATCAAATGACTGCGATAAAATCAACACGCCGCTGCAAAAATGCCAAACAACAATGCCAGAAAAGGTGCGATGAGGCCAATCGCGACACACAAATCAGCAATAACCAGCGACAGGCCTGCAATTCCCATGCGTCATGCAGGAAAATGCACCATATAAGCAGAGTAAAAAAACAGTGAGATGACAATGTACGAGCACAACTCCACATCCGTGACTTAGAACAAATGACCATTGTCCCACACCAAATAGGCATCTCCTCACAGTCACAACGTACATTGACATGCAGCCTGCATGTAAACTGCACCATTGCTGAAACATGCATGGAACACACTGTGAACCCACATCTCCCCTTCACATCACAGAGGGACAAGCCACCCCTCCTGCACACAGACATGTCATGACTATGATCAATCAATTATGAAAGAATGGACGAATGGAGGGATAGTGACTCCCACTTACGTACATGTTGCCCATGTTGTGGGACTTGAGTCACAGGGGGCATCCCTGCATCATGTAGGTACATATCTGACCCCAAAAGGAGCTCTGTTTGTCACCTGTAGGTCACAAATGGCAGTCAAACTGGAATGATTTGGGACACATGTGAAACGCCGAAGAGTGGGATTCCCTACTAACTGTGACACACAGAACTGGCACTTTGAATACGTGACACCATTAACAGCCTCTCTGCACAGAGGTGACACCCCCACCATCCATGAACACATCATAAAAATGTTAGCCCCACATGTAGCACACACACCTGTCTGGGTGATGTGCCTGAACAGATGAGTGACATGCACTCAGGGAATGTGCTTTTGGAATGCATTTATTTGCACATGCTGTGCCTGTGGTCATTTTGTACTGTCCCATGATTGCTAAGGACTGTCACAATGTGACGTGCTCATGAGAAGAAATTGTCAATAATGATGTTCCTAAGGGCTATTCCTGCTGCAGCTGCAGTGGGGTGTGGTCCACCTGCCTCATATTCATCATCATCGTCCGGTGCATCTGGCACTTGTATCCATGGGGCATTGCTGCATACACATATGTTGTGCAACACACAACATGCAACGATCATCTTGCACATGATGCCTGGGCTGTACAGGAGCCTTCCACCTGTGACATCCAGGCACCTGAAACGTGACTTCAACACGCCAAATGTGCATTCCACGATGCCCCTGGTGCGTTTGTGGGCCAAATTGTACTGCCTCTGGGCCTGTGTGTTCAGGGCTCTGAGGAGTGTTATCATCCAAGCGCATAGTGCATATACTTGGTCACCTGTGACAGTGCAGAGGGACATGAGTCAATGGTTGGTTCTGCATGATGTGTTGGCAGGCTCACTGGTTCATTGGTGTGTGATATGTGTGACTTTGTGATTCCTGTATGACATGTACTGCTTGTTGCAAATGAGCGGCATCAATGTGTATTACGTAGCCTCACTGCTGCTCCTCCCCCCAAGTCTATTCACTAGTGTGCGCAGCTCGTTGCATCACTTGCACCCCTATGGCACACCATTGTCATGCCTGTCTGCGCATGTCCACAAGCCTGACAACGACACAGTGATGTTGTGCACTGAAGGTGTACGGCCACGTGTGTGTAGGCCTATGGTAAGGACAGGGCGGACACAGATGTAGAGTTCATGACTGGCTGAACTCGCCATGCGGTTGAGGGTAGACCTTTGGCCTATGCTGCGGAAATAGAGACACACACAACAGTTGGCATATCTGATCCTGAACCCCGACTGGGCTTGCGCTCCTTCATTAACCCCCTTGGCTGAGCCCGTACTCCGGGGGCATACTACATAGCAACATTGTATATTGCGTGACTGGTGGTGCCAACACTACACCAGAGACACACCCATTAGCAACTTCTTTGGCAAGGCCTAAACTCAACCATGCCCAGAGCCACGTGTTGAAGGACCACACCCCTACGCTGTACTGCTGTGCGCCAGTCCGCTCCCTTACTCTCACAGGGGGCTCCGACACAGCTACATGTCCCAGGTCTACCCCACTGCCTGGGGTGACAAGGTTGTGCCCGCTGTACACAGCACAATGTAATGTGGTATGGCCTGGGTCCCTCAAGCATACATAATGACCACACGGACATACTGAGATAATTTGTGGAACTGGCTACGGGCACGTGCGCCCGGCACCTTTTATTGCCAGGGTCACACGTCCAGTGACGCCTGTGCTGGATGGGTGTTGGGTAGTGTAAGCCACTACTCAGGGATTGGTAGATGCTGGCAACAACTACAACAGTAATCAGACAATCAGAAGTTCAAAGTTCAAACAGCAAGGGTCCATGACTTGAGCTGCACAGAGTTAGTGGTCCCGGATGCACTGCGGCAGGCACAGGCATACCCACAAGGGACGGTGACTTGCGATGCACTGAGATAGGGCTACACGAGCTGAGCAGGTCCTCATTGATGTCCAAGGTGAATGTTGTGGAGTGTTACGGGGGACAGTGGAAGGTGTCCATCCAGGGCATGATGCAGAGGGCTGAAGCAAGCAGAAACAGGCAATATGGAGGAGTTGAATGCTACAGTCTACTTTTTCCCACCAGGTCAGTATCAGCTACATGATGATGATGACAACACCCAGGCCATAGACTCAGATGCCACCAAAGTTCAACAAGAGAGTTTCCCTGACACCCATGGCACAGAGTCAGTGGCACCAGAGCTGGAAGGGGATGCAGTCTGCAATGAGGCCTGTACAATGATATCAAGTCGGCCATAAATGAATCAAGGCTCAGTTCCAAATGTGTGACCTACAGGACCGCAGTGTGGGCCAGAGTCAGTGGTCAGCATGGGCCCACAGCTGCGTGTCGTTGGCTTGCGATGTACAGTTATTGGCACCAGAGCAGTTGTTGGTAGTGTTTGATCACTTCCGTAACAAGGATCCTTTTTTCCTCAGGACTGAACCACGTCTTCCTCTTACTCCTCTCCTTGCATACAATGATGTGTACTCTGCCATTGCATAATCAAGACTCAGTTCCAAATGTGTGACCTACTCGACTGCAGTGTAGGCTGGAGGCAGAAGTCAGCAAGCGCCCACAGGCACGTGTGGACAGAATGCTATGCACAGAGTTGGTGGCACCACATCGAAGGGCGTATAGTGACATAAAAACAGCCCTGAAATATGTACTCTGCCATTGTGTAATCAAGACTCAGTTCCAAATGTGTGACCTACTTGTCCGCTTGGTATGCCGGTGTAGTACGTCAACGAGAAAGGAGTACGGTGGGCCTTGCTCGCGGAGGCCTTGATGGTCTGAGAAGGCTGCCAAGGTCGCGGGCCTCGGGCTTGGAGCTTGCACCGGAACATGGTGGGCCCTCTTGGAGACACACCGGTGTCAGCAGGTGAGCAGTGAGGCCTGACTGCGCAGGGGTGGGCAAGACGAGGTCTGGGAACCAGCAGCCTGGGGTGCAGCTGGTGCACAGGATCGCAGGCAACACCGCTCATGGCGTCGGCCTCATGGCAGGGTGAGAGGCGCCAGCCTGGCAGACACGTTGGCCATTCCAGAAGAGAACCACGCCCAGGGCTACGTGCTTTTTATTCACACCCTACGCTAGCCTGGCATACGCTGGGCCAGCCCACTCTGCACACGCTTACAGGAGGGACGTAACGGGCTACATCTCCGAGATCTTCCCCACTTGCTGGGGTGACTTGGTTGCGTCCACTGTCACCACCAGCAGTATATGTCGACATGGATATGTCTGTGGTCTGTATACTGCAGTCTGTCCAGCACATCCACGACACACTTGACATTGTGTGCATTCTCATTCATGGGTCACTTGCCTCCTTCGCACATGCCTGGTTGTCACCTCTCCCCACACTCTGCTATTGTGTGGATGAGGTGCCATGCCGTTGATGGCTCATGTACATGGCTAGCCCAGGTTACCGCAGTACGTTGTGCTGTCGTGTATGGCGGGTGTGCATGTTGTTTGGCATGTTGTATGTGAGTTTGTAACATGTGCATTCCCAGAGTTGTGAGTTTCATGATTGTGGAGTTGAGGTGTGTCGTGTGTTCATTTGGTACTTACCAACGAGCACTGCATTTCCATAGGTGCCATCCTGGAAGCGCCGGTTGATGATGGACTGTCGGAAGATGTATGAGTCATGAACTCTGCCTGGGTAGTTGGCGACGACATTGGGGAAGAGTCCCCAGTGGTCCACTATTGCCTGCACATGGATGGAATGCGTGTGCTTTCTGTTGCGGTAATTGTGTGCAGTGGTGGCAGGGGGCACAAGTAGGACATGTGTGCAGTCAATTGCCC
This sequence comes from Triturus cristatus, assembly GCF_964204655.1. Taxonomy (NCBI): domain Eukaryota; kingdom Metazoa; phylum Chordata; class Amphibia; order Caudata; family Salamandridae; genus Triturus; species Triturus cristatus. The sequence goes on from NC_140593.1 coordinate 342,148,705, forward strand.
CCAACATGTGCGGAAATCCAGCTAAGGCGTAGAAGCCTTGCTTGGTCTGCAGCTGTTCCTGCGCAGTGTGGTGGAAGTATAGGTAGTGGGGTACCAAGCTGATGATGTCATCCAGGACAGGTGTGAGGAACTTGGATAGGGCTGGCTGTGAGACTCCTCTGACTCTGGTGGTTGTTGGTTGGAATGTCCCAGAGGCCAACAGGTGCAGCACAGCCAGCAGCTTTGTCTGAGGTGGGATGTTGGTTGTACGCTGTGTTGGTACCGTCAGCCTGTAGGCAAAGATGTTCAGGATGCGGAGGATGGTTGTCCTTTTGAGTCTGTAGTGGAAAATGACATTCTCTGGTGTTAAGTCTGTGAGGCTGGTGCGTTTCCTGAAGGTCCGCTGTCTTTGTCTGCGCTGCCTCTGTGGTGGTCCGAGTGGGGGGCGGGGAGATCCGGGGGGCGGTGGTGGGCCTGGGGGTGGTGGTGGTGGGTGTTGTGGCCCTGTTAGTGCTCCGAGCTGCATGATGAGTAGATCCATGGCATCTGTAGTTCTTCAGGTGTGGCTCTGGGCTGGGCTCCCTTCTCTGGTGCAGGTTGCCGTCCGACTTTGCACCAGGTCAGAGCAGGTGTTAAATTCCTGCTGCTAACGCACCTTATTGTCTGTTTTGTGTTCTTATCGCCGATCTGGCTGGTAGTTGAGAATGTTGCCAAGTGGTGTGTACGCTGCTTTTTGCACGGGAACGCCTACACTGCATCTCATTAGCATTAGTTGCCGGTGCCATCTGTGGCAATGTTTTTAGCGGCTGCTATCGCAGGTAAACTCGTGATATGGGCTGTTAGCACCGGCTTGTGAATGGGGCGATAGATTTATCGCCAATTTCGCTGCAATAGAGTGACGATAACTCTGCGATACGTCCTTGAGAATAGGCCTCTATGTCTTCTAATTGGACCCAGCAACTAGAGCAGAACGTAGCTGCGTTGGAGTGCCAGATTGGTACGGGGGTACCCTGAGCTCACACCCTGTCCATACCAAATAAGCAAGTGCTTGATGCACTGCTGGCAATTGATGGAGCAGAGATGTTATAATTGACCTATTTATGACAATTCTACACAGAAAATGGATTGTGACACTGTTCTACATAATAAAGTGTGTATATGCTGTCCATGTTTCTAGAAACACACAAATGAAGTTCTGATTTAGATACTGCATCGTAAAAGCATGAAGAATGTTAGAAGTAGATTTCTGATAACACCTAACAGTTAATAAGTTGATGTGAAATTTGAGATTTTAGTGACGTGTTCTTATTCATAGATAAACGTGACAAATAAACGATAACACAGAAAATTTCTATATAGGAACAAAGCTACTTTATGTGTTAGGAAAACAGATAATAACACTAGAATGTGGACCGTGAGCACTGACATAGACAAGAAAAGTAGATGTTATATGAAGTTATGTTATGATTTGCACTTCGTGAAAGTTTATTTCATGTGTGCTTTTAAATCCTGTATGATGTATTAACGTATAACGAGCAAAAAAGACATACAAAGTTATATATGAAATGATAGTGTGTCAACATATTATGAGTACCCTATACTTAGATTAATTAATTTCAATTTATAACTAATGTATGCTTAGTTGGAGAATTAATGCACTGTTCTATGTAATGAGAGATTCATATTTTCGCCCAAATTCATCATGCATGAGCTGTGTTTCATGAAGGCCTCAAATTCTGCTTCCTTTACTAGTATGAACTTATGAAAAGAATAGTCTGAGGCCTATGGGAACTTTTTGTGAAGATTCCACTTGCGCTCTAACAGTCAATCATCTTCATTCACGTTTGTAGCTTACTTGACTAGACTTGCAACAAAAGTGTTACTTCCTAGAGCAACGCTTGAGAATGGACTGACAAGAGATCAGAGCATGAACTCTCTAAATGCAACAAACAATCATATGACAAAACTACAGTGGTCTTAAGGAAACTGCAAGTAAATGGATTATTTAACTCTTCTGGATTTGTATACTTTTACTTACTACATCATCTCATCCTATCGAGAGCAACCAATAGGACAGGGTGGCCTGACAAATTTGGTGAAGTTAAGGGGTGTAAACCTGGAATCCAAGGAGTATAATTGCCTATACTTTGAACTAAGGGGCATCATCCCTATACCCATCTTGCAGTACAGAGACTGACGATTTGGACTTCCAGACACAACACGAACGGTGATGAAATACTGCGTTTGTTGCCAACTGGTTTGCTAACGTATTGGAACCTTTTCGGCTGAAATAGTTCATAACAGAGCAGCTGTGGCATTGACACCGCAGTGCAGAAAGAGACAGACGATTCTGTCTATGAACTGGAACTGGTCATTTGATATTTGCTGAACTTTCCTAGAGGGTTGGTATGAGACTCAACTGATTTCCTGTTAATTCATTATCCTGGAATCAATAATCTCTCCCTTGGCTGAGGAAGATAGCTCTCTCAATTCTGAATCTCACAGAATTTGCAAATGCTTATTAAACCTGATCTAATTTGAAATTAAGGCTGTATGCTAATCTTTTGATACTTAAACAGAAATATATTAAGATAAAATATTCTGCTGATTCTGTTTCATTTATTTGGTAGTTGCTAAATTCAAAATTGATTTGATGATCAACTAATTAAGAGTGGGCTTATATGAGAGATTGCATTTATTATTGAATGTTAGCGATTATCTATTCCAGTTCCTCATATGATAATTGCTCATCCCCTAAATATTCCAGTCCCTTTCAGCACAGAACAAGATCCATCGGAGGACCTAGGAGATTTGATATGGTAGTTGAGGCTATTCTGGGTTTAGAGACAAATTAAATTACATATAATAATTTATGAGGCCCAAAACGTTCGCGCTACAACAGTATTTCTGGTAGCGTGTCGGATGGTTTACTGTCTGACAAGATTGGGATATAAGGGGGATATGTCATAAGGTCACTATAGATTTGCCCAAACCTCAAGTTCAGTGATCCTTTTGACCAAATGCCAGCTCTGAAGATGACGAGATAAGTGGTGTGAGTATCAATAAGATTGTGAAACACTGTTGCTTAAATGTATCATTAATAAGAATTGATAGAGAAGTGATTTAGTGTTTTATGTAGAATAGAGTTGTTGTATTGACATTTTTATCAGGTCCGAAGTGGCCTAAGACCTTGGGATATACACTGAAAGGTGGTCTCAGTGTGGCATATGCTGAGTAAGTTTGTCTGCTGGTTTGAAGGTGCTGCGCGTGAGACGTCATTGGCAGTATCACCAGAGAAGGGATCTTTGTGAGAGTGTGAAGATTAAAATTGTTGGGATTTTTCTGAAGTGCACTGAGATTAATTGTAAGGATTTTTCAGGTGAAGTCTCGCTGATCGAGATTTTGCTTAGGCTGTATGGAAATCTACAATTTCTTTTAGTGGAACAGACACAAATTTATTGGTTTCTAGTGGATTTTTAAGATCAGAATTGGAAAAATCTGGATTATAAAGGGAGGGTCAGTCGCTGAAAGGAGTTGCTTTGACATCATAGAGTGTCGCGCTGTGATAGGACGATTGGTGCAGAGCCACGATGGAATTGGTTTAGGGTGTCAGAGAGAGCCGTGGAGTGATTGGGAATTGGAATGATAATAAGGAAGTGTATTTCTTCGGAAATACTAGTGAAAAAATTGTAAAGGGCAATAAATTACCTTGTTCAGAATCATGAACATTATAAATAGCTTATAAACACTGATACATGGAGATGTGCCCTACAATAGAAGGAGTACCAATAGCCCCTCAAGGCACACCTGCTTTGTACATGTATTTAGAGAAAGGATATCATGCATGTACTTGGTTAGAAAATTGGATGAAATATACTGAGAAATTTGGACATTTAGCTTTCCCTCAATATGGTACCTTTAATGTACGAATTCTAAAACATTTAAGGAGACAGATGAATGATATTAAGTCACCACCAAGACCTATGCAATTTGAAGCTCTTGAAGAATTGGAACATGTGGCCAATCAGAAAGAAAAGGAGAAATATCGGGGCAGATATAAGAATAATTTAAATAAGCATGTAGAGGCTAAATGGAATTCTCAAAGCAAAATATGGTCAGGGGGTATTGCAGTGGGAGCACAAATGTATCCTGTATTAGTCGCAGAAAAGAATGAGGGAGACAAACGCAAAAAGAAGAAGAAACATTTAGAAAACCCTCAAGCTCTCACGTTAACTGATGAGAGTGGTGATGAGATTGATAATGAGTTTCTGAGTGAATTATTGATGAATCGATCTCCACCATATAATGAAGAACTGTCACAGACATGATTAAATCCATTTGTGGGAATTCAACCAGATGCACCTGCATTACCAAATAGTTTAAATTCTGGAAATCCTTTCCTAACTGAAAAGCAGACGCCTAGAGGAGTAATGTTTAATAACCCCATAATACTGAATGCTCCAGATGCTCTTTCAGTCCCAGTAACCACAGGACCTGTCGTTCCTTTGTTTCAGTCAGGTATGGGAGGCCAGCAAATACATGCGCTAACTATTCCCACTGGATTGGGAGGAATGAATAGTGTTTCACGGGAATTGAGTAGAGATCAAATAAATTCCAATTTGACATTTTCAGAATGTAGATGCCTCTCAACAAGCAAATGAATCAGGAGTCAGTGTAGGGACCATATGAACTACTGTGTCACATATTGAAGTGAGACCAATTCCAATATCTCATACTGCAGAAGGGATTACGGAAACTCCTAATAGAGGATCACAGGCTATGGCAGGAAAAACTTTACAAATGGGAACTCAAGGTACTAAAATTCGTGTCACACCACAGATGGAGGGAGCCACTGGAGGATCACATGAGGGTGTATCTGACCAGACAGTAGGGCCTACATCACAAGAACTCAATGATTGGATTAAGGATATTGCACCTTCTACTTTTGACAAGTGCGAAAAAGAACAGGAAACTCCAGGGATGAGAAATTTGAATGAGAATTCAATCGATGTAGCTAAGCTCAAGGTGCAATGGGAAGAAATTATTTTGGGAACTATCAGTCCTGAAAGGATTGTCAAATATCAGGACGATTAATTATTATTTTGGGAACTATTAGTCCTGAAAGGGTTGTCAAATATCAGGACAATTAATTATTGTTCATATGTAAAGATATCACCAGAACAGCTAGAGATACCCATGAAAAATTAGCTGAGGTTGTACAGAAATATGGGGTGGACATACAGAAATCAGAAACATTATAAAAAACGTATCGATTGGGTTTCAGTGATAAAGATTTTGAGAGTCTAAACCCATCCGGAAAAAGATTACAGATTAAGGAGTTACTGTCGTCACTTAGGAAATGGTGTGAGTTATAGAGATGGGAAGGCAGATGGGCTAAAAAGAAGGAAATGAAAAAGGGAACCATGCCAATGTATCCAATGTTCGAAGGAGAAACCGAAAATTCAGAAACAAAAATATTTTCCATGAGGGAAGTACCAGGGGGAGGGTATGTTTTTGTTCCTTGGACTAGACCAGACATATTGTCCTTTACATATAAATTCCCAAAGATAAGAGAAAAAACTGTTGAATGGTATAGACAGGTTGAGAGATTTGTGAAGGTTTCCAATGTTTTGTTGAAGGATTTAGATACCTTGTTTGACATTGTGGTCCAAAGTGATTTATGGACTGATTCGAAGATTGCAGTGTATTGGCCAGAAATAGAACCTGTAAGAGATGCGAGTGTAGGTTTAATCCATTGAACCAGATGAATGGGCAGGTAACACAGGGTAAAAATGCAAAGGCCCAAGCAGGTGATATGATGTAGAACCAGCAGACTCGAAGCCAGAAAAAATTAAATTTGACTATGCCACAAGCTCCTATGCCTTATATGGATGGCCAGGTGCCGAAATATAATGTGAACATGGGATTCCATACAAATGACCAAACTGACGGAAACCCAAAGGTAAACCAACAATACCTGATACAGATCGATGACAGTGATTTTGACTTATCCCAGGAATGCGTGCTTGCCACATCCTTAGAGGTAGATCAGAGTGGTCCTTATGTGGATGGCAAGGTGAATGGAACACCTATTTTGTTTTTTGTCGACACTGGTGCTACCTGTTTCACTGTGAGAACAGCGGAAGTTCCCAACCTTACCCCTCTCAGGAGAAGGAATCCAAGTTGTAGGAGTTTCTAACCGATTGATGTCAACTCCTGTAACTGAACCTGTTAAGGTACAAATTGGATTGTTTGAGGATTTGCACAAATTTGTGATATGTGATTCTAGCTCTGTAAATCTCCTGGGTCGAGACCTGTTATGCAAATTGAATTGTTCTATCTATTGCACTCCAACAGGAATAGATTTTCATTACAATGATGAAGAAATTGGATTCAAAATGGCAAAACAAAAGACGGAAATTGAAGGGTTATTTACCTTATTAGCCAGTGATGAGTTACCCCTAGAATTGAGAGACACCATGTTTTGGGATTTCACGGTAAAGGATATTGGGGTTATCAAAGGAGTGGCTCCGATACGAATTACTCTGAAACCAAATGCAGAGTTTCCTCAAATTCCACCATATAATCTGAGTCCTAAGACCACTGCCGGTATAACACCTCTGATTGAGTCACTGATTGAACAGGGAATTTTGAGAGAGATCATGGGAAGCCCATGCAATTAATCTATTATGGGAATTCAGAAATCGAACACAAAGTATAAGATTGTGCAGGATTTGCTCAAAGTTAATAAAAATTCTGGCGTGATACTATATAAGATTCCATGTGAAGCTGAATGGTTTTCTGTCATTGATCTGTGTCAAGCCTTCTTCTCCATCCCTTTGCACCCGGATAGCCAATTTTTGTCTGCCTTCTAGTTCAGAAATCATGTTTTGGCCTGGTGATGAGTTCCACAGGGGTCTACAGAGAGTTGTTCAATCAAATACTGAAAAGGAACTTGGAATCATTGGTAATGCCAAATCATTCTGTTCTGGTACAGTACATTGACGACCTGTTGGAAGTGTCAGGTACTCAGGAGGCTTGTATATGTGACTCTATTGGACTACTGAATCATCTGCCAGTGAGTGAATATAAGGTGTTACCATCAAAGTTACAGTTTTTCAGAAGGGAAGTCCTTTATTTAGATCACATTGAGAAGGGAGCCAGAAAGGTGTCACAGGATTGGATTATTGCCATTCTGCAGATAAATCCACCAAGCACACAAAAGGAGATTCGCATGTTTCTGGGAATTGTTGGCTGTTGCCACCAGTGGATTCCAAATTTCTCATCGACAGGTAAGCCACTTCAGAGGCTTATGCGGAAGGATGTGTTAGATCCAATTCCATGGAGTGATGAATGCATGCGCTCTATTAAGAAACTGCGGGAGAGTCTGTGTCAAGCTCCAGCATTGGGAACACCCAACTTTAACAAAAGCTTTACTCTGTTATGCAGTGAGCGCGAAGGTTGCACATTGTCAGTTTTAACGCAGATGCATTAAACTGCACGTAGACCTGTTGCAGACTTTTCAGCTACATTAGATCCTGTAGCTGCGTCATTGCATGGATGTCTAAAGGCAGTTGCTGCTACATGTGTGAGTTTGGAATAGTGTGAGAGCATTGTGATGGGTCACCCGATGAAAGTATATGTACCACATTCTTTTGAGATTTTTCTTACTCATACCTGAATGCAACATCTCATAAGTAACCTGTTAGCTAAGTATGAGCAGGTGATTCTGGGTGCTGAGAATGTGTCATTGGTGAGATGTATGGGTTTGAATCCGGCCTACATTGATGCCCTTACCAGGAAATGAAGTTGTAATTGATGAAGCGGATCCTGATTGTTTGGAGTTGACGGAGTTATGCACAAAGCCCCACCCAGATATATTGGGCGATCCGTTGCCTGAGTCAGATCGTGTGTTGTTTGTGGATGGATCATGTTTGCGAGCTGCAGGAGGAAACTTGAGAGCTGCATATGCCATCTGTATGGTCTTGGGAGTGGTGGAAGCTTCATGGTTGCAAGGAGTGTATTCAGCCGAGGTGGCTGAACTTACTGCGCTGACCAAGGCTTGCAGCATTACTGAAGAATTGAGAGTCACCATTTTCACGGACATCTAATATGGATTTGGAGCTGTCCATAATTTTGAGCAGTTGTGGTTTTAGAGTGGGTTCATGGCCTCTTTGGGGAGCGTTTTAACAAGGAACAGGGAAAATTAACGCTAAGGGCGCTTAGCGTTAATTTTTTTTACACCCGCTATCGCTGGATAATATCGCCTGGTTATCACGTTATTAACAACGCTAACCGGCTAGGCGATAAAAAATCCACCGATAGTGGCATTTTTGGAGGTTATTGCTGGTAATGAAGCGATAAAACTACAAGGATAGGGATGTCCTTGTTGATAGCCCATGGTGGACTTAGCCATGTAATTCACCTCCCATTGGATTATATTGCTAAATCTGAAAATTAGCAGCTGTAAAAAGGCAGCGTTAACTGTGGTTAGCGCTGCTTTTTTGTCTCTAACAGGGTTAGCCTGAAGCTTGATAATAGGAGAAATTTCGCTTAGCGACATTTCTCCTATTATTTTTCTCTGGAACGCCCACTTTGCATCTCATTAGAGATGCAAAGGGAAGCGTAGTGAAAAAGGGTGCTAACATGCGATTTTGCATGTTAGCACCCTGTTATTGATAGGGCGATATTTTTAGCTCCGCTTCTTTGGCTTTTAAAGCCAAAAAAGCGGAGATAAAGCCCTTGTTAATATGCCCCTGGGTTCGCCAATCCAAAATGGAGAGAGCGTGAAAAGCCTACTGTTGTCATTGCAATTGGCAGCCCAAATTGCGGTGCTAAAATGTCCCGCCCATCAACAGGGAAATAATTATATGTTGGTCAGCAACCACTAAGCGGATGAGATTGCGCGCTATTGTGCCCTACAATCTTACATGTTTAATGTGGATGCAGGCTGATGTTTTCAGTTGTGGAAACATGGGAGGAAATAAAAACATTACAGGATGAAGCGTCAGAAACAGAGAGACAGGGATGGATCAAAGCAGGTTGCACAAAAAGGCAAGAATGTGAGGTGTGGGTGTACTCAGATGGAAGACCAGTCTTACCTGATAGTTTGTTGTCACCAATGGCAAGAAACTACCATGGTCTCACACATGTCGGGTGAGATGCTATGATGCGTCTTTTTCTACAGACTTGGTTTAACCCCTGATTCCGAGCTGTTGCTTAGGTGTTGTACCAGAGGTGTGTAATATGTGAACAAGAAAATGTGAGAAAGAAGTCACTAGTCACCATAAGTCACGTAGGGAGATCTGGAGGACCCTTAAGTAGGATGAAGCTCAACTTTTTTGAGATGCCCCCTTGCAATGGACTAAAATATGTTCTAGTGATTGTGTGTCTGTTCTCTCATTGGGTAGAAGCCTATTCAACCATGCGTAATGACAGTTTAACTGTAGCTAAATTACTCCTTAGAGAGCTCATACCACGGTTTGGATTTCCGACCTCTTTGGAATCGGATAGAGGGACTCATTTTAAGAATGAGGTGATGCGAATGCTTTGTGCAGCATTGCAAATTGAGTGGAAGTTACAATGTGTATACCAACCAGAGGCGTCTGGAGTGGTTGAGCAAGTAAATGGAATGCTAAAGTCCTGAAAAGGTGTGTGCGTCCATGTCTCTGAAATGGCCTAATGCTTTGCCCTTGGTGTTTATAAGTTTGAGAAGTACCCCAGACAGAAGAACTGGACTATCCCCACACAAATTCATAATGGGGAGGGCTATGAGACTACAGTCCCAGCCAATCAGGTAGTGAATATAAATGATGATTTGGTACTTGATTACTGTAAAGGATTGGCTGATGTGGTGCGTTCTGTGTCTCAGCAGGATGGGGAAGCTGCCATTTCACCACAACAGGAGCAGTTTCATGACCTGTGTCCCAGTGACTGGGTCTTAGTGAAGAAGCACACTCAAGTCCGCCTGCCATCGTAATGACCCCCAAAGTGTGTATATGGTTCCCATGTTTCAAGAAACACACAAATAAAGTTCTAATTTAGATATTTATTTATTTATTTGTTTATATAGTGCCTGAATCGACCCCCGAAGGGGTATCCCTGCGCTTCAGATGGGCAACATGAGTGTAGTGCTACTACATTAGATTCAAAGACGAAAAAGAGTGGTCTTGAGCAACTTACAAAATTGTAGGTGGTCAGGGCATTGTCTCAAAAGCAGGAAGAGCTCGTTCCAGCAGCGGGGGCCTAGATTGGAAAAGGCCTTACACCCGAATCTTGCCTTCCTGACTCGAGGAACCTCAAGAAGATGTTTGGAGCCTGAGCGGAGAGACCTAGAAAGTATGTAGGGTGTACATTTCTCTGATAGATAGGTGGGACCAAGATTGAAAAGCGCCTTGTGGATGGTGCAGCAGACCTTACATTTTACCCATTGGCATATGGGAAGCCAATGGAGCTGCATGAGAAGAGGGCAGGAGGCAGGCCTAGGGGGGGCGTTGAGGACCAGATGCGCCGCAGTATTCTGGACTACCTGTAGTCTGCTGAGCAAGGTCTCATTAGCGGAAGTCAGCAGACCACTGCAGTAGTCTAGGCGGCTTAATATGAGCGCGTGAGCCAATGTCTTCCGAGTTGAGTCAGGAAGCAAAGGAAACACACGACGGAGTAGGCCCAGTGTATGGAAACAGGAGCCAGCAGTCTGAGCAGCATTCTCCTTCAGAGTGAGGGCTTGATCCAGACGGATACCTAAGTTCTTAACAGAGGCTTTAGAGCCAGGAGGGGAGTCCAAGTCGTCTGGCCACCATTCCGGTGTCCATAATAAGGGCGCCTCTCCGAAGAGCAAAATCTCAGTTTTACCAACATTACACTGGAGGAAATTGCTCTTCATCCAGTGGGAAATGGCTCTCATACCAGAAGAGAAGGCCAACTGTACAGATGCAGTAAATGTGTCAAAGGTGAAAAGCAGCTGTGTGTCATCAGCGTAGGATGTGGGGTTGAACCCATGCATCCTCAGTAGATTGGCCAAGGGAGCAACATAGATGTTAAACAGTGTGGGGCTCAAACATGAGCCCTGAGGTACTCCCTTGGACAATTCCATGGGTGCCGAGCGATACGGGCCCAAATTGATGGTCTGGGAGCGAGCAGATAAGAAGCTCGTCATCCACTGAAAAGCAGAGTTTCTTAATCCAATCTCCTTCAGTCTCCTGAGCAATATTTGATGTGATACCGTGTCGACCGCGGCAGATAGATCCAACAGCACCAGTATCATAGTGTGGCCCTTGTTTACGGTCATCCTGATGTTATCCGTGACCACTAGCAGAGCTGATTCAGTGTTGTATTTGCGTCTAAAGCCTGACTGGGAAGAGTCCAGAGAAGCTGTGAGTTTGACATGGTTGGAGAGATGTTTGTTGATATGTTTCTCCAATATTTTGCTCAGGAAGGGAAGAAACGAGATGGGACGGAGATTGGAAAGATCCGTCAAAGGGACCTTGGTGTTCTTGCGAATGGGCATAACCTGAACTGCTTTCCATTCTGATGGAACGTGGCCTTCTCTCAGTGAGAGATTAAGGAGATATTTAATCGAAGGAGACAGTTGAGAGGCCAAAGAGGTGACAACTTTGGCCGGGATGGAGTCAAGGGGGTCCCTGATTTTACCGTATGAATCAGAGTTTCTACATCTGCCGAGGTCAGCGGAGGGAAGCTTTCTATCATCTGAGAGGTTGCCTGTTCTGAATGATCCGATGTCATAGGGGCCTGAGGTTGGCTTCCAGATGGGACAATTTTTTCGTAGATGAGCTCTATTTTCTGCGAAAAATATTGTGCAATATCGTTGCATAATGTTTGCGTGGGTGCCACAGGGTTCTCACAGGCCTTAGGGTTTATGAACGACTGGAGAAGGTGATGCATGATCTTAGGGTTGTTATCAGCCTGGGCTAATTGACAGGCAATATGAGCTTTATGCGTAATGTTTTATATTTTTAAGATTGCTGGACAAGGTGGCCAGAAATTGGTCTTTATCCCTCACATCATGAGTAGTACGCCAGCGTCTTTCGTATTTCCTACAGAGTTGTTTCTGTACTCGCAGCTGAGGAGAGAAACAGGCAGTCTGAGGGGGGTTAGAATGATTAGGGAGTCGTTTCAGTGGTGCAAGGTGGTCGGTAGCACAATTGTATTTGGCCAGGGCTTCCTCTATATTGACCGAAGCAATATTCTGAGGAGCTGAGAAAAAGACTTGAAAGCTCTCCGGGGTGACTTTCTGCCATTGTCTGCGGGTGTGGTATGCGACAGAGTTAGAGCCCTTTAGCTCCCTTGGACCCTGAATGGAAAATTCAATTGACGCATGGTCAGACCAAGTTAATTGTTGGGGGGGCTCACACTGAATGCTGGAGGAGTTAGAAAAGATAATGTCCAGTGTGTGGCCAGCTTTGTGGGTCTGGCCTTCATTGAGCTTAAGTAAGCCAAAGAGTGCTAGGTCTGCCAAAAGAGTCTGTGAGTGAGCATTGGAGGTGCATTCACTATGGATGTTAAAATCACCTAATAGTAGAAAGTTGCTGCTCGCAATCACGTGGGGAGCTATTAGTTCGGTAAGCAATAATAAAAATTCAACTAAGGGCCCTGGGGGTCGATAGATTAGAGCCCCCTTCCAGCTGGCTTGGGAGTAGAGATCCATCCGGAAAACTAGGACCTCCATAATGGCATTACAATACCGGTCCAGTGGGGTGACTTTAATGTTATCTTTGTACACAATAGCAATTCCACCTCCCACCTTTAGTTTTCCGTCCATCTTAAGAAGTTTATAGCCTTCAGGTATAGCTAACGCAATGGAAGGAACAGAGTGAGGCTTAAGCCAGTTTCAGTCAGGAAACCCAGCTCAGGCTGCGTGGAGGACAAGAGATCCCAAACCTCAATGGAGTGCTTGGGCAGCGATCGGATATTGCATAGCAAACCTTTCCATCCCTTCTGTGGCTTTTTGTGGGATTTGCCTATAACATGGTCAGAAAAGGTGGCCGGTTCAGGAGTAGGGGGGCCAGCACAGGGGAGAAGACAATAAGTACCTCTTGAATCGGTGCCGTCTCAGCAGAGTTACCCTGAAACCGACAGGTTCGGCAAGAGAAGGGGCCTTCTAGAATTGGCCAGGTCTAAGTCTGGCATGAGAGCATACAGTCAATCCTTAGTTCCAGCAGCTCCCGCCTAGAATAAGACAGAAGGGGAGTGGGGCCTTGCTTAAGGATAAATTGGCCAGGGTCCCTGGCTCCTGGCGGCATCCAGGCGCGGACGGGCAAAGACAGGCTTGCCTTAGGCGTGCCTTTGGCGCCCCGCCAGGGCACCCGCTGCGCTCGTCCGCTGCACCTCGTCTGGGGCATCGGGTTATGTAGAGGGGGCTGGGCCACTAGAACACCAACCTCCCTCGCAGCCGGAAATGAGTCAAAGCTCCCTCCACATCATTCGAGCTACTCTTGCGAGGACCGGAGAGGATTGACTAAAAGCAGTTAAAAGGTGAGGAACAGTAAAAAAAATGCGCAAGTATTCAAATAAAAGATTAAGATGAAAAGATCTGTGCAAAAACGCTATAGAGCCAGCTGGAGCAGTTCTAATGCAGCTACTGTACCAGCGCGCGTCCGCTGTGCGTCGTCTGGGGCATCCGGTTATGTAGAGGGGGCTGGGCCACTAGAGCGCCAACCTCCCTCGCAGCCAGAAATTAGTCAAAGCTCCCTCCACATCATTTGAGCTAGTCTTGCGGTGGACCGGAGAGGATTGACTAAAAGCAGTTAAAAGGTGAGGAACAGTAAAACAAATGTCCAAATATTCAAATAAACGATTAAGATTAAAAGATCTGTGCAAAAACGCTATAGAGCCAGCTGGAGCAGTTCTAATGCAGCTACTGTACCAGCGCGCGTCCGCGATATTGCATTGTAAGCAGTATATTTCTGATAACACCGAACAGTTAATAAGTTTGACATTTTAGTGACATGTTTTCCTATTCATAGATAAACTTGACAAATAAACGATAACACAGAAAATTTCTATATAAGAATAAAACTACTTTATGTGTTAGGGAAACATAATAACACTAGAATGTGTAACATGAGCATTGAAATAGATAAGAAAGGTAGGTTTTATATGAATTTATATTATGATTGCAGTACGTAAAAGTTTATTTCAGGTGTGCTTTTAAATCCTGTATGATGTATTAACGTATAACATACAAAAGAAACGTACCAAATTATATATATATATATATATATATATATATATATATATATATATATATATATATATATATATATATATATATATATATATAACCTACTGGCGGTCGCCAGTAGGTAGTTATAGTTAGGACCACGTTTCCATAGGAAATCCGCAACATTCTATTTTGAATAACTTTGGCGCCGGTCGACGAATCCTCGCAAATGTTTCAAAATAGGTGGGGCGCTACGCTCCGCTCCTACCCTGAAAGTCTCGGGGGGATTCGTCAAGCGGGGGCTGAGATAAAAGGGGGGTCCCAAAACACGTTTTTCCCATGCATTTTTCCATAGGACCTTTAGACAGGGCTACAGCCCGAACGGCTGAACAGAATTACTAGAAATTTGGCAGAGAGGTAGTCCTCAGGTCAAGGAAGTGCCTTTTGTAGGTTTGGTGTAAATCTGTTCAGTAGATTATGAGAAAATAGCCTTTAAATCAATATATATATCTGTAAGCGCGCTCCGTGCGCGCTGGGTGCGCGCACCTCGCCGTGCGCGAGCGCAATTCTGATTGGTTGTTAGATCTTAGTAAACATTCGAATCGGTGGAAATCAGGAAGCGGCGGCCGCCATTTTGTCTATCGCATAAAGAGGGGGTGATAAACAAAGGGGGAGAACTTAAAAAGGGGGCAGAGTGGGTAGAAATTGACTCAGTAGGCATTGTAAGGGGGTCAAAGTAGGACCTTGTAGGGCAAAAAAAAAGATTTATATTTTGTTAAAAAATATCGCCGAGTGCGCGCACCCAGCGCGCACCCGGAAAAAAACTTTATTAAACAAATTAAAAAAAAATCGCATTTAAGTGTTTAGATATAAGGTGGCTCTAAAAAGAGCCCTTGTGTTTATTGTTTGTTTTTTGGTACCTACAAGTAAGTACCGATGCAGAGTCTAAGGTTCAAGAGGAAGACTCTGTTGCCTTCATCAGTGAAGTGCACACCATCTCCTCTATAAATGTCTTGCATGTCGTAACGCAAGTTGTTGTGGTAAATGGAACCCATACCATAGTCTCTGAGGAAAGCAGAAATAGATTTGTGCATGGCTTATAAAATATACGAAAAATTAAAATATTACCTTTCAAAGCGAAGTGCATCATATGTCCTCCATGTGCGCACGGTGCGCGAAGCGCATCGTGCGTACATGGCCCATCTAGCGTAACGTGGGCACGCGGTGCGCGTAGCGCACCGCGTGCCCACCGTGCGTGCATGGCACTAACTGCGTAAAGTGGGCGCGCGGTGCGCGAAGCGCACTGCGTGCTCACTGTGCGCGCACGGTGCGCGAAGCGCACCGTGCGCGCACAGAACGAACTGCGTCAAGTGGGCGCGCACGCCACGAATGGCGTAAAGTAACTTAGCATTTAAAAAACCGTACAAATTCACTGAAAAAACCATAGGTTTCACACACGTTATAGTTAGGAATTAGCATTTAAAAAACCTTGCAAATTCACTGAAAAAACCATAGGTTTCACACATGTTATAGTTAGCGGAAATTTTACTGATAAAAAAACAATGAAATTCCCCCGTTATAGTTAGTGCAGGCAACTATAACTCACGCGACCGCAATCTTCTGCTGATGACATATGTGTCTTTATGAAAAAAAAATATTTGTAATATATGTATAGCTAAAAATGTATGGAAGAAGACATGGGCAAATAAGTGTCTAAATACAGTATTAGCATCAGCAGAGGATTGCGGTCGCGTGAGTTATAGTTGCCTGCACTAACTATAACGGGGGAATTTCATTGGTTTTTTATCAGTAAAATTTCCGCTAACTATAACATGTGTGAAACCTATGGTTTTTTCAGTGAATATAGATAGACGCTCCAAGTCTCACCCATAAACTGCTGAACTCACGGCGGGTGCCATTCATCTCAGACGTGTGGGTAAGTCACGTTAAAATATCAGGCTCCAAGAAAGATGCAAAGCACTCACAGGACACGTTTCAGGTAGATTTATTCAGCAAATGCATTTCGGCATCAAGCCTTCCTCAGTGCTGATCAACTCGGCATTCGGCATTACACAGATTTTGAATGCATAATCCCAGGATTTTATTGGTGGAACACAAAGTCATGGGCAGCAACGAAGGACTCATTAGGTTGAGGTCATGATACCTCTCTCCCTGGCGGCCATGACAGCATGTCTTTGATGATATATCACCTGATGGTGAACACTTCATTACTTTTTTGTAAAGGTTCTCAGTCTCTCATAGACAATTTACAATTGAAATGTTAGATGTTGCTCACATGCCTCATGACATATCCAGTCCCCCGAAGCTGAATCAGCCTCGCCTGCCTAAAATTCAAATGTTGCACACCCCACAGTGCAACATTTGAATTTTAGGAAGGCGAGGGACTGGAACAAATGACTGTGGCACCGGCAATCTGGAGGCACAATGGCTGATTCAGCTTCGGGGGACTGGATATGTCATGAGGCATGTGAGCAACATCTAACATTTCAATTGTAAATTGTCTATGAGAGACTGAGAACCTTTACAAAAAAGTAATGAAGTGTTCACCATCAGGTGATATATCATCAAAGACATGCTGTCATGGCCGCCATGGAGAGAGGTATCATGACCTCAACCTAATGAGTCCTTCGTTGCTGCCCATGACTTTGTGTTCCACCAATAAAATCCTGGGATTGTGCATTCAAAATCTGTGTAATGCCGAATGCCGAGTTGATCAGCACTGAGGAAGGCTTGATGCCGAAATGCATTTGCTGAATAAATCTACCTGAAACGTGTCCCGTGAGTGCTTTGCATCTTTCTTGGAGCCTGATATTTTAACGTGACTTACCCACACGTCTGAGATGAATGGCACCCGCCGTGAGTTCAGCAGTTTATGGGTGAGACTTGGAGCGTCTATTTAACACTGCATGAACCGCCGAGGATCAAAGAGAGCTATCCTGTCAGCCACTGCTGCCAATTATCGAATTGGAGGTTGCCAGTAATCCATACTGAAGCCTGTGGGGTGTGCAACATTTGAATTTTAGGCAGGCGAGGGACTGGAACAAATGACTGTGGCACCGGCAATCTGGAGGCACAATGGCTGATTCAGCTTCGGGGGACTGGATATGTCATGAGGCATGTGAGCAACATCTAACATTTCAATTGTAAATTGTCTATGAGAGACTGAGAACCTTTACAAAAAAGTAATGAAGTGTTCACCATCAGGTGATATATCATCAAAGACATGCTGTCATGGCCGCCAGGGAGAGAGGTATCATGACCTCAACCTAATGAGTCCTTCGTTGCTGCCCATGACTTTGTGTTCCACCAATAAAATCCTGGGATTATGCATTCAAAATCTGTGTAATGCCGAATGCCGAGTTGATCAGCACTGAGAAAGGCTTGATGCCGAAATGCATTTGCTGAATAAATCTACCTGAAACGTGTCCCGTGAGTGCTTTGCATCTTTCTTGGAGCCTGATATATATATAGATATATAGATATATATATACAAACACCTTTTTTCAATTTCCATGACGTGGTTTTGTCCGCCACATTCACACATATGTAATAACAGAAGAACCACTGCATTACATAAGTGCAGTAAGTTCATACAGGATAGTATGAGAAACTAGTCCTGAGAGTTCCTCTTACACAGCAGTTCATTAACTTGTGTTAATTTGTACAAAAACACAAGAAGCTCAACAGAATGCTTTCAATGAAACTGGGTCAGATTTATAGTTTGGCAAATGTAGTAAAGACAGTCAGCATTGTGGAGGGCTTCACATCCATCACCCTGCCTTTACTTCACTTGCCAAATGTAGGCCCATATTTACAAAACGTTTGTGTCAGGTTTGCGTTATTTTTTTTAACACAAACCGAGGCAAAGTCTCCTACTGGGATTTACATGTAAACACAAATCATGATTTGCATTGGTTTGTAACCCAAAGTAACACAGCACAGTGCAATGTGCTGCCCTGAAAGTTACTTTGTTTGAAGGAGGCCTTTCTTTGGGTGGTGCTCGGGCATGTGTTTTGTTGAAAATCCCTATCTACAAAGATCTGTAGCCAGAGATCTGCTCCAAAATCCTGTGCCTCCCAGAGGCAGGTGCAACGAGGAGAAAAGTTTTAATTTCTTCTCATTTTTAAGTCTTTGCAAGTGTGCTCCAATCTGCAGCACACATACAAGGAGGAATTGCCTTAAAGTATAGTTTTAGTTTAGTAAGGGATTCCTTCATGCACAGAAACTATACTGACTACTACGCAGACACTTTAACACTGTGGCTTAAAGTGCGTCACCACAGGAAGAAAACAGAACTGCACCACTATTAAGTAGATATGGCACAGTTCTGCTCTCCCTCTCTCCCATTTGCACAACGCAGAACAGCAACTTTACTTGCTTTCTTGCGTTGTGGGATCTGTTTAGAACTATGCCCTTCAGTGTTCAGCTCTGGCCATGCAATGAACTCTATCGGTTGTATAAGCCCTCATTACGGGGGTTCATACAAAACCCTTTTAAAAGCTTGGTGTGCATCCTTCACTGTAGATAGACTCTTATGCCAACATTTCAAACGTTTTTACTTTTCCAAAAACCATCCCTCAAAATGGGAGTTTGTTTCTGGAAAAGTAAAATCTATTGGCCACAACACCATGGGAATTTACACCCATAGTGTGTGGGTCATTTTTAAAAACTTTACTGTCCCTCACCTCCAGGATATTCCTGCCAGTGACAAACAGTAAAACAAAAAAGCCACTAATCACCCACTGTACATAGGATGACATTTTCAGATAGCTTTCCTCCTATGGCCTGTTGTCCCTCGGGCCGTGGGAGGAAGGGTTACACCAATACAGAACATTTCACTCCTTCAACATAAACCTAGTGGTCTGCCCACTACAAAATTGGGTAGGAGAACCAAGAGTTTGGTAGACAGGGTATTCTGTCGCTGTTGCAACGAAGTACCCTGTCTGCCAAACTCTAAATCAAGCCCTCTATAACACCACTCGATTTTACTTTTGCTATAATTATTGGTCATATGAACAGCCTTCAAAGAAAGAAGAGGCCTGAAATCCATCAACCTCAAAGGTGCAAAAACAAATAATGTACGAAAAATACTAAATCTGTTATTAAAATGTAAAGGAGACACATAAATGTAGTTCCTACTACAGCAAAATATGTTGTATGCACTTTACAAATAGATTAACCAAACAGTATTGCATAGATATTGTAGATGTTTCTATATAAAAGTTTGTTGGGGACAGGTTTATTTGTAAAACAGATTTCTGAAACTTTAATCTTTAACTATATGCTGTAGTATCTCACAAAATGATATAGATGTTGAAGAATGTTGTATTGTTATAAAATTAGTTGAGGGAGGCATAGTTTTGATCTGATCTGTGGCTGAGCTCCCACACTGTCATTCAAGCTATGGCCAGATGTACTATGAAAGGGGTTCTGAATTGCATACTGTGCTATGTACTAATGCATCGGTTCACAAATGAATGTATCACAGGGAGTTGCAGAAAGACCTACCTAATTAATATTCATTAGATAGGTGGCAATATGGTACTACTGGGATTGGCTACAATCACAGGGATAATGGCTTTCAATAGACATCAGACCACCATATCAGTGACTGCTTTAAAACATTGAAAACTTTATTTTTTTAAATCAGCCAGAGTTTCTGATAGCTACCAGGGGTGCTATTTTTTTAAGAAAGGTTTTATGTTTTAGAAACCATCAGTGAGAACAGTGGTCCCTAGACCACTAGCTACTCACCCCTGATTGTTCTTTCCAAAAACAGCTACTTGGAAATTCTTGTGAATTTGTATTTCCCACAGAAGCAGAACAATGTGTGCAAGTTTAAGAAAAAAGAAACCAACACTGTCACTCGTATTCAGCTAATGTCCATGTTTAGAAAGTAGTAGCAAAATCTCAAAACACGTAGCAAACATTCTATATCTTATCTTCTGGTGCTCCAAATGTCCCCAATTATTAAAGAACTGCTCCTTAGATAACAAACAATGGGGGATATTCTCAAGAACGTGTGATGATAACCATCGCAAAATTAGTTTAACGCAATTCTTCACATCGCAGTCTATCACAGGAAAATAACTCTGTGTTAACGTGGTATTCACAAGCCGGCGGCACCATGTGATAGTCCCACGATAACGCCGCAAAAATGTGAAACACCAACGCGCAAAAAGTTGCGATGTCCCAAATCGCGATACAAAAATCAACGACAACCAGCGACAGGCCTGAAATTCCCTTGCGTCATGCGGGAAAATGCACTATAAAAGCAAAAACAAAAACAGACCAAAACCAAATCAAATTGCGTAGCACCATGGATGCACCCGGACCGAGTGCAGAGGACAACCCGAACCCCACAAGCCCCACGGAGGACCAGCCAGGAAACCTGTGTTCGGGGAAGGGAAAGGAGAAGAGGAAGACGGGGTTCAGTCCGCAGGAAGACCGGATCATCGTCACGGAGGTGATAGAACACTACCAACAACTGTTCGTCACCTCTACTGCGTCATTGGCAACACAAACGGAAAAATGGCAGTCCATCGTCACCAACGTGAATGCAGTCAGAATGTCAAGGAGGTCAATGGAGGCGGTCAAGAGGCGCTGGCATGAAGTGCACAGCCAAACCAAGGAGAAAATCGCTGCCAACAGTAAGGCAGCAAAGGCGACTGGAGGTGGGAGTACTTCGCCACAGGAGGAGCTGGATAAGCTGGAGGAAATGGTGGCCACAGTCATCAGTGTGGAGACGGTGCAAGGAGTTGGGGGTCTGGACACAGCTTGATATGACCTGACCCAACAGCAACAGGGTGAGTAACGACCACGGACTGGTGGGACGGAGGGAGATGGGCACAATGGCACACATGCACAATCATGTGCAGCACACTGCACACCCACAATGAGTGTGGAACATGTCCCTGTAACCCTTGACACACTGCAGCACACATAGAAACACCAAGTAGGCCCCCGTCCACAATGTGCACAAATGGGCTCCCCTCCATATCACCAGTGCCACAACCCATCCATGCACAAGTGCTGAATCCAGAAAAGGAGCGGCTCTGTGAGCCACACTGACAATGCAAGTGACACTGCATGACAGATAGCATGGCTGTAGTCACAATACATGACATGGTGCACGGGACGACATTGAGGTGGCTGAGTGTGGACCACATCCGTGAAGGAGCAGGTCACACTCTGACACATCCACGTGCACCTACAACCCATGATGTCAAAAAAAATCTGCAG
The DNA here is from genome assembly GCF_964204655.1 of Triturus cristatus. Lineage (NCBI taxonomy): Eukaryota > Metazoa > Chordata > Amphibia > Caudata > Salamandridae > Triturus > Triturus cristatus. The sequence continues at coordinate 342,170,126 of NC_140593.1, forward strand.
ACAAACAATGCACAAGAGTACAAACATCCCAGCACCCGAAAAGCACACAAGTGAAAGGCACACCGACTCAAAGGGATAAGGGGCCGCCAAATCAGAGCTGCAGGGGCAACTCGCCAACACTGCAGCTCACAAACATAGCAATTACAGTACATCAACATTGACGACAATGTCGTACAAAGTGCAACCCTTACACCAAAGAACAGAAGACACAACTGGTGCCGCTCGTGCGTAGAAACTAAACTGGCAAATCACTTCTGGCATTGCATGACACTGTGAGATGATAATGTACGAGTACAACCACACATCCGTCATGTAGTCGAAATGTCCACTGTCTCCCATCAAATAGCCAGCTTCACCAAAACAGCCACAATGTGCATTGTCATGCAGTCTGAATGTAAACAACTACAATGCATCAACATACATGAAACACACTGTTAACCTGCATGTCCCCGTTACATTGCAGAGGGACAATCAACACCTCCTACAGAGCAGACCACACATATCTACAGTGATGATGTAGAGTACACCCTGCACATTTGCCCAGACACCCTCCAACGGCTTGTTGACAGCCACCGCACCCCACCCCCTGGAGCAGGGCAGCCAAGCTGCATCGCGGTGACCCCACACCCTGCACAGACCACACAGCCGGAAGCACACACCACCATGGTTGGCGCACAGGACCCCCACGACCAGCAAATGGAATTCAAACGCTGTGTGTTAGGGTGCCAGGAGAAGATGGCTGATCAGCCCCGGGTGGGGTTCAACCTCATGGCAGCCAAAGTCAAAGCCATACGTGGGTGTCTGACTCCCATCAGGGACCACTTACAGCCCCTTATGGACACCCACTGTCCGCACCATGCCCACCAACAATCCTTGTCTGACCTCGCCGGGGCCATTACTCGGATGCAAGAACAGTCTAGTCAGACAGGCTCCAGCGATGACAGCACAGAATTGGCACAGATGCGGAGGACAATGGAGACCATGGACCCAATGCAGGCTGGAAGTATGGCTGCCACAGCTGAACACCAGTGAGATGTAGCTGGGATCTTCCATGCCTTGCAATTCCTCATCTTGTCATTGCTGCCACTGAGCCTGTCACAGATAACTGCTGCAGGAACATCGACACACACATCTCCGCCCCCTCACATGTCAGTGGCCCACAGTGATGGAGCCATAACACCACCACACACACCTGACACACCGGACACAGAAGAAGTCTCAAAGGAGTAAGATGTGTAGGGTAATGACTGTGTGAGGAAGGAGGTAGTAGCATCCGTACCCGCCACATAGCCTGTCCCTGCCTGGTTCATCCCTATGCATCATGCCCTGGAACAACACCTCCCACTGTCCCCCGAAACACTCTGCGACATTCACCTAGACCCCGACATGGCCTGCAATATCTGCTCTGGTACCAATGACACAGCAATCCAGCTGCAGGCTGAACTCTTCCTCTTCAGATTAACTTTGCATTCCCACAAGGACTCTGGTTGGCCCACCACTGGGCAACCATGTTATGTGTACTTGAACTGGCCATGTACCGCTCCAGCTCTGTCACTCCCCAGAATGTGAATAAAACATTCCAAAACACACAGATGTGTCATTTCTATGTTCACTCACGTATACAAGTATGGATGAATGTAGGGACATTGATTGCACAGAAAGGTATACCCTGGTAAATGTCATCAATGCGCATGTTTGACCCTGACCCACATGGCCAATTAGATGACTGTGAAGGTGTGAACTAGCTGTGGCCTCATTGCACATGAACAACAATCTCGCAACCCCCCCAATGTAGCCACACGTCCATGTATGAATTAGGGCTGTGTGTAGAAATGTCAAAATCGGTAGCACGCCTGAAGTAGTGTCCCCTATCGCATGTGGCTACAGAACATCTCTTCGCATGATCTACTTACAAACATCAGTGTGGACACATCCTGTTTTAATGGATGACATTGATCCACATGTTAAGAAGTTGGACACCATACTCACATTGCTGAAGACACGTAAGAGCACAGGTCTACCAGCAACTATCCGAAACACAATGTCTGGCTCACAAAAGTGGAGCTGCCAATAGGGATTCACCACCAATGTACAGGTGGCAGTCTGTCCCTCCCTGGGTGCGGACAGTGCTCATTGAGGCACACAATTTGTCATACTAATCAACAATCATCACAGTTAACACTAGTGAAGTTGCATAGACTTTATTAGCATGTGCGTGTCAGTACGGACAAGGAATGGGCCACAACATGCAGACACTAACAAACAGCATGGGAAAGTGTCGAGGTGCAAGAAATGGGGAGGCAAAAATGAACACATATCCTAACGGATGGCAACGGTCTCAGCCCACCTTGCCTTGTGGTCGAGTCATGTGATGTTTGGCGTCTGCTCATTGCTCCGTGTCAGGGGACACAACTCACAGCCCATGGGATCTGCATGGAGCTGTACCACCGACTGTGCCGACTGTGTGCTATGCTGACAGTGAGCAGGTAAAAAGGACTAACAAGGTCACATGTCGTGCCACATTGCCATGTGTGTAAACTCCCTCCAGCAGTATGTCAGATTTAGGAACGTTGCCAAACGACGCTGTGCATTCTTCGCCCATGGGGCTGCATCACCTTGCACACGTGTGTGACAACACGCGTAGGTGCACGCACATGCATTCTGAGTCCGGGCGAAAGCAGACATGTCCACTGTTCTGAGATATGTGACCATTCCTCCACGATGCAACACGGTGTTGGGACCTGTGCTCTGGGTGTCAATCAGTTGTGGCTGCAGGAAGGTAGTTACTCGTCCATGAATGCGAGCGCAGCTTCATAGACAATCAGTTCCATAAGTACGTCATTCTCGAGTTCAAGGAACACGAGGGAGAGCCAATTCATTAACTGGTCCGGACAGATGTGCCCCGTCCACACAGTTTCACCAATCCGCAACACAGCCCAATAGGGGAGCGCCTCGATGTGGTCACTGCACACGATGACTTGTGCAATCTCCCATCCACTACTACCAGCACATACGCCACAGATCAAGGCATCCCATACACGGGTATCCCGGTTGCACTTCTGTTCGTGAGCCAACAGGGGGCGCACACACAAGTCATAATCCAGTTCAGCTACCGTTGTGTTTGATAGGCAGACATCCATGGGCCACTCGAATGTGCATGATCGACAGTGGAACCAGGGCTGGATGCATGTGAATTACGCAAGCAGGAAACTCAGACGGTAACTTATTCGCAAAACTGCCAGTGACAGTGATCCCAACAGATGCAACATTAGTGCACGGTACAGTTCCACATGACAGGGGTTGTGCATGTGCCCGGGATTGCCTGCCATTGCGTTTGTTGGTCTCATACCACCGGCACTCCTCACACCCGTGGCAATTCTGTGGACGATATGCCACAGCTCGGAGCAATGAGTCGTATGTGTGTTCAACGTTTGGACGTATGGGTTGTTTTTAACCAATGTGTCAGGGGCATCCCATGCAGGTGTAGCTCGAGCAGGGAAAGTGTATTAGGACACCTTGGTCTTTCCTTAGCGCAGTTCATGGTGTGAAAGTCATCAACGTCTGGTATGGTATCTCACTCAGGGGGTGCCAGGCACATTCAAGACCAAGGTCGGAGGTTCGGATGTCCTTCTGCCTTGTGTATTGAGACAAAGGAGCTTTCATGCCTAATTTTAGTCTGACTACTGTTTGCATTTCCGAAATGTGATGTGGTCTTTGCGCTGAAATTGATGCCAGGTCTTAGATTTAGGGTGCACCAATTGCGAAACACACGCAACAGTTGGCATGTTTGAGCCAAGGGCCCGATTGGCCTTGCGCTCCTTGTTCAGTCTCTCTCTCTCTCTCTCTCTCTCTATCTCTCTGTCTGTCCTTTGATGAGTGCCTGACACACCTTCTTATCTTGGATATTGTCTTACAGGCTGTCACTTATAGATTGTTCAGGGATGACCCGCCATGACTCTTCCAAATAGTTGTTTGGAGACAAATTTGATTGTGATATTTTGTTTGGACTTTCAATGGTGAATGTTTGATTCTGCTTTTTCTGTACTCACATAACTGTTAGTTGTTGTGATTCTGCGGCATCAGGCAAATGATTTTGTTCATGATTTTGTGACGTTGATGTGCAATCTCTTGGTCCGGGGGAGGTGGGGGGTGCCCGGGGTAGGGCCTGGGGGGGATGGGGGGTGGTCCGGTAGGGTGGCGGTGGGTGTTGTGGCCCTCTTGGGGTTCCGATCTGCATGATCGTTGGTTCCATGGCATCTGTTGTTCTTCAGGTGTGGCTCTGGCTTGGGCTCCCTTTTCTTGTGCAGGTTGTAGTCCGACTTTGCACCAGGTCAGAGCAGGTGTTAGTTTCCTGCTGCTAATGCGCCTTATCGCCTGTTTTGTGATCTTATCGCAGAGCTGGCTGGTCGTTGAGATTGTTGTGATGTGGTGTTGTCATGGCTTATTGCTCGGGAATGCCTACTCTGCAACTCATTAGCGATAGTTGCCGAGGTCATCTGTGGTGATGTTTTTTGCGCCTGCTATCACAGGTAAACTGGTGGTATGGCTGTTAGCACCAGCTTGTGAATGGAGCGATGAATTTATCGCCGTTTTGGCTGCGATAAAGTGCTGGTAACTCGGCGATAAATCCTTGAGAATATGCCCCAATGGGTTAAAGTGAAAAAGGCTTCTCTATACCTCTAGTCAGGACCACAGTCAAAAGACCAGTTTTAAGTGGCCTTTTTTTCGTCTTTCAAAAAGGCGCTAGTCCCTCTTCACTTTGTGTGTAAACAAGATTCCTGCTTCACTGATCTCAAGAGTAGCTTTTCAGAGTCAACCATTCATGGGGAGCAGAAGTAACAATCCTTAGTTCTTCCCCAGGCAGATATGAGCTCCCTTACAGGCTGTCTTCTTGCTGGATTCCTAGATTCAAGCAACAATCTGATTTAAGATTGGTGGCACCATTGTTTTAACAGATTCCCTAAAAGATTCATCTATCAATATTCCTGGCGCAATCTCCTCCTTTCTTTCTCAAAGGTATGATTCAGTTCCTGTGGCCTTGTATTTCACCATTGCAAGATAGTGAAAATGAGTCTCAACTAAGATTCTCTATCCTTGTCTCATAGCTCCTCCTAACGTACACTCCTTATAACCATTTTTGAGGTCAAAGCTAAACATGTTCCTTCTTGGCACTGACTGCCTCGTCTCTCATATGTAGAACTGCAGCTGAAAGCCTCTGAGAGCCCTGAGTATTAAAGGACTTAACTGGAATGGTTGTCTATTGGCACTAAGTTCCAACAACAGATTGCAGGTTGCTTCTTTGTGAAGGATGTTCTTTCATTCTTGTTGATACATCCTTGTTAGAAGGTTGCTATGACAGAAGGTACAGACAGTGGGCAGGTATTTACTAAGCAGGACTTTGTTCTGTTGTAATCTTCCTGTGACAAGAGGCTGTCAAAGGGAAAGGAGTCTGATATGCGGGAAGCCCGCTGCTCCAGGAAGTGCCATATTTGGACTCCATTCCCACCTCTTCACACCTCTAACAGGTTGTGGTGAGGTGTGCGATAAACTGATTACTGGTGCCCTGAGTGAAGCCCAAGCATGCAGGCATTAGATGGTAGCCACAAGGTTTAATCGTGTTTCCTTAAAAGGCAGGAAAGTAGCAACATTATAAAAGTCACTCTGGTAGCTTATACATTTTAGAAACCAGTAGACTTTTGACATTGTGCCGATTTACCAAAGGGAGTATTCTGCAGCCTAATTGCTAATAAAAGGCGGGATTCAGAGTTTGGTGGACAGGGTACTCAGTCACAATCACTGTTCCCTAGAACGTGCGCGGGTGTGCGTGCGCTCACTAAAGTCTCCCCGAGCGTGCAGTGTCCCAATTGTGGCGCGCACACACAACACAGCCCGTTCGCGCCGCCAATTTTAAAACGCCTACACTTGCTGCATTTTTTTCTTAATAGTGTACGCCAGCTGGGCAGTTTGTAGGCCTTTGTGAAAGTATTCTTGTTAATTGCAGCGCCGTCATGCGCTGCAATTAACATGAATACTTTCACAAAGACCCACAAACTGCCCCGCACTATTAGGAAAAGGAATGTGGTAATCTAAAGCGCGACGTGTTTTTGATTCTGAAAGAACACGTCGCGCTTTAGATTACCACATTCCTTTGCTAATAGTTGGCATCTGCGGGGCTGAATGTGGGCCTTTGAAATAGTTTTCATGCTAATTGCAGTGCACACGGGCGCTGCAATAAACAAGAATGCTATCTCAAAGGCCCACATTCAGCCCCGCACTATTAGCAAATGGAATGCAGAGTCATTTCCCCTTAGAGTCAAAACACAAATTAGGTGCAAGGCGACATTGATGCATTTGCATGCACAAGGCATAAGTGGAAACAGGGCTGGATTTAGCACTGGTGGCTCCCTGTGCGACAATGTTTTGTGGCACCCCCGCAATGACCACCTCCGCCACAGACTCCCACACTACCACCATGTGACAGTGCTCCTCAAGTCTCAATAACGACTGTCTCTTAGATTAATTCCGTTTTATAGCACAACTCTTACCAGTTTAAGGTGTCAGAACACACACATTGCACAGAGACAATCACACATGTGTAAATGAGTGTTTAGGAAATGTTACATTAGACAAAGGCCTACAAGGTGTAGGAGTAAAATGTCATCCATTCTGGTAGGCAGTATAGTTTGAGTCTTTGGTCTTGAAAAATACTAATTCAGAATTTTAAAAAGTTACACCAATGTTGGGGGTTTTCCTAAATAATAAGAATTGATTTCTACATATATGAACCCTTTTTGCAATATTAGGATAACAAAAGACTGGCAAAAAACACACATAGCTCTTAACACATTCCTTGCAGTTTGCATGCAGCTCTTTGCTGACAATTAATATATTAGGAATTTAACTTATACAAGTAACTACAGGATCTCTCTGACAAAAGCGGTAACCCATTGACCAATTTATATTTTTTGCACTTTATGATATGAATGGGACACGTTATTTGCAGCAGACATATTAACCCTCTGCACTACAAGTCAACATTTCTTAGACAAAGCTCCGGTCTCTCTCCAGGAAGTACATTAATCAGATGAGTTATCTTGACATTTTTATTGCTGGAACTAAGAATGCCGCACCAGCTGCCTCTAAAACAATAAACATGGCGCCCCCACCCCAAGTCAGCGCCCGGTGCGATGGCACCGATCGCACCGCCCCAGAGCCGGCCCTGAGTAGAAACATTTATTTTGGCATTGAAATACCCACACATGGAGAGGCATTGCCGGCAAGATGTCAACAAGAAGTGCTTCTTCCACGACACAAAACTGTAATTTTTAATCCAACGCTGAATCCTGCAGTCCCTGCCACCTGGGTTAAGACAGAGAGCTGAAAGAGGGGGCTAACGGCAGAAACAAAGTTGTGTGAGGCCTGCAGCAAGGCACTGGTGCGGAGGCCCCTGAGGAGAAGACTCCGAAGTGGAGGCTGCGTGAAGAAGGGCTGACCCAGTGGAGGGCGGTGTCTTTTGGCAGGGGTGCCCTGGGGGCTGAACAGCCCCTGGCGAGAACCGGCTGCGCAGCGGTCAAAACAGGCGATCGGTCATAACACAAGTGCCTGCCTGAATCACCCCGAGGGGTTCTGGTAATTGCCAGCCGGGGGACGTGTTTGCAATGAGGCAGCATTGGAGGCAGCCGAAAACAGCCAGACTGCAGCATAAGAGGAGAGGGTGCCTGTGGGGTTGTGCTGGCGCCACTCGTGGAGAAAGTGGGCTGTGAGGAGCAAGATTTGAGATCTAGAAAGACAATACAATATTCACCAGTGCAGGAATAATGTTAAATACTGTTAAATGTTGTCCCCGCTTCAGGTATAGGAATGTTACTGCAAAAGGTCACAGGGAGCACCCCTCACATGTTAAAGTCTTTGTTCGCTCTCCACGGGAGGAGGCACAGAGTCAGTGACTGGCGGCCCTGTCCTCTGGCTCCGCCGGCGTACAACTGGGGCACTGATTGCCCCACTAAACAGCTAGCTGGATCAATAAAAATCATACACTCGTGATTATATATAGATTAGACCGAAGTCGGGAATGTTTTCAACTCCAAGGCATGTTTTTTCTCTAAATACCATGAGCTTAGGTATGCATATTCATTAAAAGCATGCATTTTAAAAGCGAGCACACTTACTAACAAGCACCGACGCGCCTAATTTACCAGAGCTTTGCCCTCTCTCGAATCATAGAAACGAGAGTCCTCCTGGCCACAACGAATGACTCCCTCTGCAAACGTGCAACCCACTGCATTCAGACTCGGCAGTTGCACAGTGCGTGCTCTAGACTCCAGAAGCCGCCACGGGTCCGTGGGATTGGGTCTTGACGGTGGCAGGGATCATTCATGATTATGCTTATATTACCGTGCTACGGTGTAAGCACTGCCCTGGGATTGCCATGTCCTGCGTAATGCCGCACGCAGCCATGAGGATTACTTCCTATTTTAAATAATACATTGTAGCCAGCAGCCCGCAAAGCCTACCGGGAGCAGTGCTCTTGCACAGGCCTGCTGCCACTCCAGTTTCAGCATAGCGGAGTTATGGCTTGACAGCCAAGGCAGGTGCTATGCCTATTGTGCGTGAATTTGCATTTCAATGTGAACCACCACACTGAAATGCTTTGGTCTAACACCTGATGCGTGGTCCCTGGCAGGGCTGTGAGTAACACTTTCTCGCTAGAAAAATCAAGCCAGAAAGAGGAGTGAAACGTATATAGAAATTAGATGCATAGCTGTCAAGGTTTCACATTGCTCTGTGTGACCTTTTCATGATTTCAGTGTAATTTTTTGTGACATTTTAACAACTATGAGTGACGCTTTCTTTCCAGCAAAAGATAGCTGGCAAGTTTCATTTTCCTTATGTGACATTTTCATATTTTCCTTGTGTTTGTGTGACATTTCTATTCTTATGACTGATGTGTCTCAATATTTTGCTTCCAAACAACATTTTGATCCATAACCAATATAACAGTGAATTACTTAACATAGTCTTTAATCCCGATTCGCAATGCACCTGAAACTGTAGAACTTATGATTTCACATCTGATTTTAGTGTTTGTTCCCTTTGTATACTTTACAAAGCTTGTATTGCATTTCATGATGTTTCCTTGTTACATATAAAATTGTTCTGAAATAAAAAAGGCATCTACATAACACTTCAAGCATACCGAATAGTGACCAATTCCTTTGAAATACAAAGTGTTGCTGGATTTTCTTTGAAAAAGACGTCTTCACATCGACCTTCAATAACCACTGTTCAACTACTAACACTTGAACATGAGTGATCACTGGTACTAGCAGCAATTAAAAGGAGGGAACCTTTTATCGCTCACAAATGTATAGATTCAAGAAGAATCAAAATTAAGCAAAACAAACTATGAGCAGAGAACGACATTAAAGCACAATAGACTCTTTCCTTTCTGAAATCCGCCACTCTTTCAACCTTTTCCATTTTAATGGGATCAAGCGCAACAAATACACTTTCCTGATAGTGACTTGGGACAGAATTGTGTCAAAGGTAATTTACTGTATTATTGCTTGAAAGAGTGTTCTAACTTTAACCAAACACTGTGTAAGGCACCTCAATGACAAGCTGGGTGATGCTGTGTCAGTCTCCTTGTAATTATTACACACTCCTTTGGCATTGCAAGCCAATGCGCGGGGCAGTATTGGAACACGGTTTTATGCAACTCCGTGTTTAAGCTCAGTAGTTTCAGGAGCCGGAAAATAAGATACGTTTCCGTGGTCATTGTGAGGCTTGACCCAGTGCTTGCACTTTGTGTATTTAAAGGCTTCTCCAAGCCGCCCACAGCCAGATTCATCTAGTGCCACATCCATGTGTATTGTATATATAGGCTCCCAACATTTTCCTACCCTGTGAACAGTGCTCGAGTTGAGGATCTTTAGTAAAATCTTATTATGGTACCACTGTTGGAGTCCTATGTTTTTCTAAACCTGAAGTGTACTTACTTGCCTGTGTAACCAATTCATGTCATGGCGTGTGTATCTAAATTGAACACCTGCCTTTAGACCCTTCATGTGGTGCTACAGGTGTGGAAATGCACCGTCCTTTCACTTTTTAAGCAAAAATTTGGAGTGATATTTGGCGCTGCACCCACACGCGCGGTCTGATTCCCGGCGCACATAGCCTGGGCTGCAGTGCACAGAGACCTTACACTGACGCACACAGAGGGAAAAAAATAAAGGGTACATTGGTCACAATAGTGACAGAGTACAGTGTACGCAAAAATGATGGTCTGTCCACCCTATTTAGGGTTGAGAGCACTGTCAGCTTCCTGTCAACAGAGTCCCAACTGGTAGAAAGTTTACTCTGACGGCCTGACAGAGTCGGGGAAAAGGGATTACACCACCTGCCTTATTTAGAGCAGTCAGTGCGATAGCCTGTTTGTCTGCCAGGTAGTACCTGGCAGCAAGGGACAGAAAACAACTAATAGTGACTCCCACACCCAGGGAAAAAAACTCCCTGGGTGTGGGGGGTCATTAGTTTTTTGTTTTTCAATAACAAACTACCACTTTGGGTGTTGTTACAGTTTGTTATAATTTGGAAGACAGCTGTTAAAACTGGCGGCAGCTGCCCACCAAACGTTTTGTACCTTAACAGGAAATGCCATGACTGTGATTCCTGTCAAGGGACAGAGACCACAGCTGGGCATCGTTAATCTCTAAATTTGGTCGACGGTCGTCCACCAGGGTGGCAGATGTAATGTTTTCTGCAGCCCTACTGAATGGAGCCCCGTCCGCCAAACTCTAGATCTGGCCCATAGCCCTTTAGCCCCTTCGAAGATGGCAGTGGGTACTCCTCACGGGCTTAAATGTGAGTTATGTGCAGCTAGAATGTACTTCTGCAAGGTATTAGGACAGCTGACCCATTTTCCCTGTAATGCGCGGGCTTGGCGGCCGCCCAGGTGCTGCCTTCCAATTGCGCTCAGAAAGTGTTACAGCGTGCACTTAATGGCATTGAAAACATACCAATAATCACCCTACCTCCAAGGTGGATGGGCCATTCGACTCATCAGACAAAAGCCTTCAGGACATGCCGCATCAAAGGCTTTTGGATAAGTCTCCTGCTGCTCTCAGCACATTCCCATTTCTTCTTATCAGCACCGGCAAACATTAACATTTCCTTAAAGGGCAAATGCCAATGAGCCCACACCATCCTCTGCTCAGGGCATTAGTCCGTTTTTTCATAACAGTGTTTTCAAAACGACGTGTTTTATCAGTGTACGTCTGGAATATGAATATAAACATAGTGCCCTGCCTTCCTTTTTACTTACCAATATGTGTGTGTGTGTTTTTTCTTAATAACTTTTTTTCATATATGGTGTCAGCTCGATTTAACGTGATACATTTTAACTTAGCTGAACACAAACCATTGTTAACTGGAGGAAACATTCATCTCCAGGCTGAATTCCACAATGTGTTACCAGTAAATCTGTGCCCCGATATCAGTTACCTTACTTTACCAAATTGTGTGCTCCTGGGCAATTCACTGTACTTCACAGTGCCTCAATTTCCTTGTGCGACCAATCTGACTTAAATTACTCTACCATACACTAAGGATGTTCGCTACACAAGAAGGTCAATTAGACATGGTTTAATAGGGAGTAGTATTGCTTCAATAACACAGGTCATTTATATGGTGCAGACGACAGACAGAAATCTCTCATGTTTAACATATGCCAACACTGTCACGGCACAGGAATATTCCTAGATATTTCAAAGTTCATGTTTAGAAATGATTACTTTCAATAAATGTCTAATGTCTAGTCAGTGTTATTAATTAATGCATTAAATTGATACATTTAAAAAAAAACTTTGAAGAACTACTTTCTCTGAAGTTTAAATACTTTTAAATCACTTTTTAAACCTTTTGATGGCTCGGCTCATAGTGTTACTTGAGGGCTGACCAACACATAGCTGGGCTCACTTCATTCATGTTCTCTGAACAGCCTTTTCTCCCTGTGGAAAACGCCAACAAAATGCAGCAGGCTCAAGTGACATCTCCACCTTGATGGATGAGCTCATGTGTTCCTCCAGTCATGCTAAGGTTCTCAAACGGGCAGCGAAAAGGGAGCTATGGAAGTCACGGTATCGGCAGCCGATGCAGGCACTCCTGTCAGCAGCATGGGATCATTCACTCATTTCATTGCCCAAATGTTCTGGGGCCATGATTGCTTTACCAGGTGATGGCTCACCTGCGCATCTATGCTCCACCATACATTAAATTATTTGGGGTGACCTGAACACCAATACGGTCATTCATAACATAACAAGCCCACGAATCTCACCAGTGTAAATCTTAAATCACTTCTGACCCGGAACCTTTATGTAACGCTCCTATTTCCTCCCCTATTCCCTGTAGTAGTTACATCCTGGCATGGCAGTGGTAATCTGATTATTGCATTGGGTATTACCCCAATAGAGGATGGATATTTAAAAAAATACCTAAGTGTCTAATTTATTAATGCTTGTGACCTAGTGTAATTTTGTTTTGTTACAATTTGATAGTTTACCTAAGTTTGAGTGGTGACAGGTGTTAAAATGGGAAGACTGCTCTTGAACAATTCTTATCAAGGTAGCCCTTTTAGAATGTGTGTGTAAATGTACATAAAATGTGTTCTTTTTAGACTGAGGCCCACAACACTTAGGCCTTAATTACGAGTATGTCTATCTTGAGACTGCCGTACTGTCGTTGGTGGTCCGACCTCCGCCTCCTCGTCGGTCTGACCGCCCGATTACGAGGAGGGTGGTCAGACCGCCACAACACCACTGCAACTGCCATGATCGTGGATCCCGCGGCGGTGTGGCAAGTGGCACTCCATTGCCATGCTGATTATGGCCTGCATTACCGCTGACCATTTCATAGCAGGGACACCACCATAAAAAGGTGGGCGGAAATTCAGGAAAAGGGGCCCCAAACAGGGCCCCCAGGGAATTTTGCCCTCTGGGCATTGTGACTGGGGACACATATTGTGCCCCCCTATGCTTGCACTATTGTGCGCGCACTGTGTGCCATGCACAACATGGTGCATGGCAACAATACGCACACAACAGTGCAGGTGCTGCAGTGTGGCGGCATTGCCTTCAGCCTCTGTTTGCGAGCCGAAGCATGCCACCGCCAGCACACCGCCAACTTGGCGGCAAACTCCAAATGCGGCATTCGGGATGCTGCTGGCTTGGCAGCGTTCTCCTGACCGCCGACGCTGCGTACTGACGGTCCGACTGCCAAGGTCGTAATCAGAGCCTTAATCCAAGTTCAAAAAGGAAATTGAAAAGTTTGAAAGACAATTGTCACCTTTTGATTAATTTTTATTATAGAACCACGGGAAAGGTATTTGAGCCAACCTCTCACGTCATTAATTCACTCACCATTACCCTCGATTGCGCACAAAGTCAAGAGAAGTGTGCACTCAAACATATTGCTGGCTCACACAGACAAAAATAATTAGATGGAACATTGCAGCTGACATAGCTAATGTAAAATTAGCAGTGTGCCTTGGCTGGGCTTTAGCTCAGGTGCTATGTTTTGAGTGATTGAATGTGAGTAGTGGAAGAATTTGACTTTTATATAACAAAAGGGTTAACAATGGTCTAGGGATAGGCACATGCATTAAGTGTCAATTTAGTAGTGTCTCACTACTCAGAGGTTTAAAATGCCAGTCATCCTGGGTAACACACAACAAAAGTTTAATTTCTTACAGGTTTTATTAGGCAGAAGTAACTTACAATATTTAATTGTGCATGATACTTGATTAAACGAAACAAAACTGTTACTGAAAGGACATTTTACCTTTTTCATGGGTTATTTCTTGAATCCCTATCTACGTAACAAAAATAAATAAATAATAGTTTGAAAACTGTTATTTTAAGGTGACTATGAAGTATAAGAACAGAAAAAAACAAGGCAGCAGGCCTTTCCCATCTATGCACCCAGGATCTAGAAAAACATCCTAGTATCCATCAGGACATCCCCAGTGCTGCTCCAGTCTAGGGAAGAGGTGAAGGTGCCTCTTTTGGAGGAACACTACATTACAATACAGTAACAGTACACTTGTGGTTCCTGACCCCACCTATTTATCCTGTCACTCACAGTGTGTATATGTGCCTTTGGCCCTGTACAGTTCTTCCCTTGTCCTTTGACTATTCTTGTGCTATACAAATACCACTTACTTTCATACATACATAACAACCCCATAACTCCCACCATGGCAAATCTTAAATCACTCCTGACCAGGAACCTTTATGAATCTCCCCCATTCAGATGGAATCACACAGTCCAAATATTCAAAATATTGGGGCCCGATGATGATTAAGTAAACAGGAAAGGCAAGTTTGTCATCCTCACTTTCTTTTAAACATTTCTCAGAATTTTGTGTCAGTGCAACATAAGTAGGCAACATACTCTGATCTATATCACAGGGTACACGATGACAGCATCAGTTAAGTTCCAACCAACAAAACTTAAATGATTTCACTCATGGAGATTCTAGGGCGGTTTTCTTAAGGCAAATGAGAGTATAGCCAGTCAAGATATATGTATAGCCCCATTTAAAAAGCAGTTGTGAGTAACTTACTCATACTGTTACCCCCTGTCATTTGGCACCTTCCAGCAGGGGCGGCTCCACCGTAATAGAGGAGGAGCATCACCCCACTGGTCAGTCAGTCAGCGGTCAAGCAAATAACAAAATGACCTCTGACTGACTTATCCGATGCCAGCAGTGTAGAGAGTGGCAGGGCTGGGCATAGCAGGGAGGAGTGGTAGGCGCACTGTAAGTGCATATGTCTGTTTGGCTGGACAGGCCGGCCAAACAGACATGCGCACTTAGGTTCCTCCAACCCAGATGTTTTGCACAGCCGTGTTGGAGAAACATCATAGGCTCCTAGACACTGCCTGAGTGACAAACCACACTGCTCAGACCAATCCTAGTGCTGCTCTTATGTTAGGTATAGCATGAGAGCAGCACCAGGATTGGGTGGGAGCCTGTGCCACAGTGCATGCTGGGAGGAGAGTCGGACAAGAGGACCGATGTGGCTGGTTCCTCAGGTAAATAAAAAATATATATTATTCCCACTAATCCCCCGTCATGCCCCCCACTTTAGTATTGCGGCAGCCGCCACTGCCTTTCAGTAGTTGGAAGAAGTCATCATACATGATAAACTTGCCTCCTTGCCTTCAGATGGATCCTGGAGTTACTCTCAAGACAGGGAGCCTGTGTGTTAAGAGGAAACGTGTGTGTTGATCAGATTACTGCATATGTACTATATTTTGCTAATTTAGAAAAAAACTGTATTACCAGATCACCGAAATTAGGTAATACTATATCATTCAAGGCAAAACTAGACATTACCACCAGCAAAAAGCTTGTTAACGCAATTCTTATGATATATCTGAAAATGTTATAGCTATGTGTGAACACTTTTAATTAGTCACCATTTACGGCAGACAAATCCTAAATCAGGCTTAGTACCTACATCCTGGCAGTGGTAATCTGATTATTGCATTGGGGTATAACCCCAAAAAAGGATGGGCATCTAAAAGAATACCTAAGTGTCTAATTTACTAATCCTTGTGACCTAGAGTCATTTTGCTCCTTTCAGTGTTCATGGTTTACCCAGGCTTGAGCTCTGCTTGGTGACAGGTGTTAATGGAGAAGACTCCTGAACAATCCTTGCAAAGGTAGCCCTTTAGAACGTCTGTGTAAATGTACATAAAATGTCTTCTTTTTAGACCCAGGCCTTCAACACTTACTGCAAGTACAAAAAACAAATTGAAAGTTGCAGAGACCATTGTCAACAGTCCTAGTAATTACTGATGAGTTCTCATCCTGAAATGCTCATTTTCCGAAGGTTATCCTGCACACAAAGGATGGGACGAGGAGGCAGAATGGCAGCATGTCCCTAACAATTTAAAAAGAGTGTTTTGCTGATTAGACACTTGAGTTATTCTAAGCCTCGGATTACGGCAGGAACACTAATCTCTCTCTCTCTTCTGCCAGCCTGCCTGTAGTCCCCTTAATAATTAGCTGGATGGGAACATTTCAATGCCAGCTCTCTGCAAACCTGAACGCACAGTGATAACCCCGGGCAATCTTTAATGAGTACCCTTTAGAATGGTTGGTGGAATTAGTCAGCTGTGAAATAATCTTACCCGAATGATTAACTCTAAATTGCATTTCGAATCCATCAGCTGTTTTATTGTATGGGCACATCATGACTCCAGCGTTGTTAATTAGAATGTTTATCTGTTTCTTTTGGACTAAATTCACAGCATAAAATTAGCGTGGAAGCATCGCACCTTTTAGCGAGGAAATATGCATTTTTCCATTTGAAAAACATGCTCTTGGTTCCTACCCTTTTGTGCCATCCTCGCACACTTCGGTACCACTTCAAGCATAAACAAACAGAGCAGCCAGCCTTTTGCACACTGAATAATTTAAAGTAATTTAAAGAAAGTGTAATAAAATGTTGATTTAAGTAAACGACCCTTTACTTCTTTTTTATATAGAAGAAACAGGTGGGGCAATATGCTGCACATAATGTTCAGATCTTATAACAGTCAATAATAGCGTAGTATTTACGTAGTAGCATTCCAGACTGCTTGAGCAACTGATTCCTAGATCACAGAATGCACCTCAAAACATCTAAGGTTCGTAGGTCAAGGCAGGCATTCCCTTCTTTCGTAAACCACACATTCAGTAACTTGACACCCACATTTTAATTAATAACTCGGCTCATTTCAAAATCTGGCAGATGGCGTAACTTCCTCCTGCACTTCTCCTGCAATTAGCCATCCAATAACAATATACATTTTTGACCATCTTATAACACTACTACTTCGTCGAAACAAGATTATTTCAACAAGAACACGTTTTGCAAAGGACTTTTGTGGTCAGTGGTCCCTGCTTGTACGTGTCCTACTACCTCATGTCCTTCAATGACAGCTTCCCGTTGAAGCGATTCAAACACCCTTTCCAAGATGTTCATTTGGGTGCTCCACAGCCTACTTCCCCTACCTTCCCACTGTAGCTAACAGCCTGATAGTAGATCTGGTGGGTTTTTGCTGGGATATTCCCTTTCGTGGAGCGTCTGTAATTCAGATGCTCACAATCATCCACGGCTGCGGTGGGTGTTATGGAGTCAAAATGCTTCTTGTGGGAGTTCTATAATATCTGACTATGGTCTGTCTCCCTGTCACGAGAACCCTTTGCTCCAAATTTCTTCATAGCGGTTCAAAAGGGGGTGGTGATGGACGGAGCATCAGAACCAATCAAACACTCACACCCAGTCAACAGATCTGGGTTTGATCCATCACCGTTCTTTAGCCCACACTGCCACCCCAGTTCAGATATGGCCATATGCAAATCAGTCTGACCCTGTGCCTCATGGGAACAGTCCAGCCCGAACTGCCAAGCCATGCCTTCCCTGGACCGGAAACAAGCTTCCTAGGACCGGTTTCTGGTATTTCAGCCGTCTTCAGCCAGGCTAGCTTGAATCCAGTGGCAAAGAGAACAAGGGACTCACGTCTGAGCATACCCTGCCAACTTATGGCGAACAAAGCGGTTCAAAAGGGGGTGGTGATGGACGGAGCATCAGAACCAATCAAACACTCACACCCAGTCAACAGATCTGGGTTTGATCCATCACCGTTCTTTAGCCCACTCTGCCACCCCAGTTCAGACATGGCCATATGTATATCAGTCTGACCCTGTGCCTGATGCTCCGTCCATCACCACCCCCTTTTGTACCGCTTTGTTCGCCATAAGTTGGCAGGGTATGCTCAGACGTGAGTCCCTTGCTCACTTTGCCAATGGATTCAAGCAAGCCTGGCTGAAGACGACTGAAATGCCAGAAACCGGTCCTAGGAAGCTTGTTTCCGGTCCAGGGAAGGCATGGCATGGCAGTTCGGGCTGGACTGTTTCCATGAGGCACAGGGTCAGACTGATTTGCATATGGCCATGTCTGAACTGGGGTGGCAGAGTGGGCTAAAGAACGGTGATGGATCAAACCCAGATCTGTTTACTGGATGTGAGTGTTTGATTGGTTCTGATGCTCCGTCCATCACCACCCCCTTTTGTACCGCTTTGTTCGCCATAAGTTGGCAGGGTATGCTCAGACGTGAGTCCCTTGCTCACTTTGCCACTGGATTCAAGCAAGCCTGGCTGAAGACGGCTGAAATGCCAGAAACCGGTCCTAGGAAGCTTGTTTCCGGTCCAGGGAAGGCATGGCTTGGCAGTTCGGGCTGGACTGTTCCCATGAGGCACAGGGTCAGACTGATTTGCATATGGCCATGTCTGAACTGGGGTGCCAGAGTGGGCTAAAGAACGGTGATGGATCAAACCCAGATCTGTTGACTGGGTGTGAGTGTTTGATTGGTTCTGATGCTCCGTCCATCACCACCCCCTTTTGTACCGCTTTGTTCGCCATAAGTTGGCAGGGTATGCTCAGACGTGAGTCCCTTGTTCACTTTGCCACTGGATTCAAGCAAGCCTGGCTGGAGACGGCTGAAATGCCAGAAACCGGTCCTAGGAAGCTTGTTTCCGGTCCAGGGAAGGCATGGCTTGGCAGTTCGGGCTGGACTGTTCCCATGAGGCACAGGGTCAGACTGATTTGCATATAGCCATGTCTGAACTGGGGTGGCAGAGTGGGCTAAAGAACGGTGATGGATCAAACCCAGATCTGTTGACTGGGTGTGAGTGTTTGATTGGTTCTGATGCTCCGTCCATCACCACCCCCTTTTGTACCGCTTTGTTCGCCATAAGTTGGCAGGGTATGCTCAGACGTGAGTCCCTTGCTCAATTTGCCACTGGATTCAAGCAAGCCTGGCTGAAGACGGCTGAAATGCCAGAAACCGGTCCTAGGAAGCTTGTTTCCGGTCCAGGGAAGGCATGGCTTGGCAGTTCGGGCTGGACTGTTCCCATGAGGCACAGGGTCAGACTGATTTGCATATGGCCATGCCTGAACTGGGGTGGCAGAGTGGGCTAAAGAACGGTGATGGATCAAACCCAGATCTGTTGACTGGGTGTGAGTGTTTGATTGGTTCTGATGCTCCGTCCATCACCACCCCCTTTTGTACCGCTTTGTTCGCCATAAGTTGGCAGGGTATGCTCAGACGTGAGTCCCTTGCTCAATTTGCCACTGGATTCAAGCAAGCCTGGCTGAAGACGGCTGAAATGCCAGAAACCGGTCATAGGAAGCTTGTTTCCGGTCCAGG
The DNA here is from genome assembly GCF_964204655.1 of Triturus cristatus. Lineage (NCBI taxonomy): Eukaryota > Metazoa > Chordata > Amphibia > Caudata > Salamandridae > Triturus > Triturus cristatus. The sequence goes on from NC_140593.1 coordinate 342,189,386, forward strand.
GAAGGTATGGCTTGGCAGTTCGGGCTGGACTGTTCCCATGAGGCACAGGGTCAGACTGATTTGCATATGGCCATGTCTGAACTGGGGTGGCAGAGTGGGCTAAAGAACGGTGATGGATCAAACCCAGATCTGTTGACTGGGTGTGAGTGTTCGATTGGTTCTGATGCTCCGTCCATCACCACCCCCTTTTGTACCGCTTTGTTCGCCATAAGTTGGCAGGGTATGCTCAGACGCGAGTCCCTTGATCACTTTGCCACTGGATTCAAGCAAGCCTGGCTGAAGACGGCTGAAATGCCAGAAACCGGTCCTAGGAAGCTTGTTTCCGGTCCAGGGAAGGCATGGCTTGGCAGTTCGGGCTGGACTGTTCCCATGAGGCACAGGGTCAGACTGATTTGCATATGGCCATGTCTGAACTGGGGTGGCAGAGTGGGCTAAAGAACGGTGATGGATCAAACCCAGATCTGTTGACTGGGTGTGAGTGTTTGATTGGTTCTGATGCTCCGTCCATCACCACCCCCTTTTGCACCAAATTTCTTCATGGCATGAAATTAAAGACCTAATTATAACATCTAGATAAATCCAATATTGGGCGAAAACGGGGTTACTGGACTCTGCGTTGTATGAAAAACTGTACTCTCTGGATCTTCTCCCCACAAATCCCTCCACCTATTACCTGGAAGAATTTTACAAGGAACATTGGTCATTACTGGTGCAAAAGGGCAGATTTCGGGAGGAGCAAACCCACATTTGCATGCCAGTCCACATTCTAATTTTTAACCTGGATATTATAAGGATCCTATAGCACATATTGTGTGTTCTACAGAGTTGGGGTCCTTAAAAGCGGTTATACACACACACGCACACACACACACTTTTTTCGAGTGGTGGCTTGTGTGCCCACTGCTTGGTTTTCACAGTGAGCTTAATATGTTTTTTAGGTGCCATGACTGGAACTATTGAACTTGCCAGAGGAAAATGCTCTCCATTCCTGCTTTCCACATTGGATGAGGAGGATCTCAGTTGCACCTCTCCACCGACAGGAAGCGCGGTTGCTACCACACTGATGCCGTCCCTATAGTTCTGAACTGACATGCTGGCAAAGAGCGCTAGAGTTGTGTAGAAGCGCAGACAGTGATCTAGATACAGGATTACAGCCTGAAGTAGAAATCAATTTTGCTGTGATCCAAGAGCTTTTTTAAATGTACAAAACCCCTATTTACTATTTGTAAAAGTCTGTCCTACTCATGAAAGGGGTTTTGCGACCCATTACAAACCACAAATAGCAGAGGATGTGAAAGGGGCATTTTTAATATTTGATAGTCACGAATATGTGTCTCAAACCGATACGGACACCTCAAAAGGTACAGTATATGTTTCATCTACAGCTTCCCCTTTGCAAATCTGAAAAATACAAACACCACATTTCGAGAATTGTGTCTTGCAGCCTTGGCTGGAACAGACAGGAGTTAAAGTAACTACTTCCAGCTACCAGATGTGTTCCTAAACGGTTTGTTTGTCTAAAATTCAGCACATGTCCCTTTTAAGCGCATGGGCTAAAAGACTGTTTCCTATTGGAGCAGCAAAAGGAAGGATAGTGGTCAGCTGTCCCTTGGAGGCCACTATCCCCACAATCACAGACATTGTTTGGGGGTGTAGGAGGAAGTCACAAATTGCAACCTGGCTAATTATTATGCATTAAGCAGATTATTCTCCGACGTCATGCAAATACTTTACAAGCTGGTTCTCACTAGCTGTGCTTCCATTGAAGGCATGCAAACATTTAAATGTGGTGCTGGTAAGAGAGATGTGGTGGTGGGAAGCTGCAAAGACACTTCTAATATATATCATCTCCTCTGGCTGAAATCTACCACCGCTCTTATCTGCTATCCACGTTATGAATCACTTAAAAAAAAAATCATGTCTTCTTTTTCCCACAAGGTTTCATGTTAAAAACAACTAAGTGATGTTGTTAGGGAGTGTACTTTGTGAGCATTTTTAAAAAACCTTTTAGCTTTATTATACTTGGATGTTTTTAACGTGAAACTCTTTGAAAATAAAAAGAAAATATGATTTATTTAAAATGATTCAACTTTAATGATGTGGACGATATATGTGGAGAGAGCTTTGAGCCTTAAGGAGACACCGGTGCTATGTTAGAAGATTGCCTGCAAATGAATAAATTGCAATTCGACTTAATATTACATAGGTCAAATCCCAAGCTTGATACCCTTTCACAGAGTTGCACACTTTGGGGCTTTGTACATAAGGCCCTAAGAATAAGAGGGGCATATTTACAACAGAATGGAGAAGTGTGGCGTTAAGCAAACATTGCTAATTCCACGCTTCTCTATTCTGAATACTCAGGGATGTGTCATATTCACAAGAATGGGGTGCACCCCTGCGTTTTCCCTTGCGCTGGCACTGATTTCAGCAGCCCAACGCCAACACAGGCACCCTTGCACCATTGTGCAAGGGTGTCTGCATTAGGTGAAATGATTGTTTATGTGCATGAAGGCCCCCCTTCCTGCACATAAACAATCAATGGCAATTTGCTGTTTCTATGTGTGCTGCACAAAGCAGAACACATGGAAACAGCTAAACAAGAAGAAATAAAGCATTTCTCCTCGTTTCGCCTGTTAAAGACCGAGTTTTGCTGAGTCTTAATTTAGGCGCTGCCTCTTATTTACGCCACACGTGCAAATAGGGGGCAGCGTCAAAATCAATGGGTGTTGTGTGGGAACGCCCACCACAACACCCATTGACCTCCCCTTTCACGCGAAGTACAGCTTGAAATGGTGCCTTATTTACAAGGCAGCGTTAAGCCATGTTAAGTGGCTTAATGCTTCCTTGTAAATAAGGCAAAGTCCCTATCGCCACCACAACGTCACTTTATCCTGATAGCTCGTAACTTCCAGAAGCACGTGGAAGAGACTTGGCGCACCTGCATCTTGAAAGAGAGGTATTTGCCGAATTTGATTCCCAGATTTCTGTCCGATTCCAGCTCAGACTATACGATGGAGGAGCTGCCTGACTGAAATACGTATCCTCCGTCTTCTCTGCATTCAGCTTCAAGCAATTCTCATTCATCTAGCACACAATGTTTTTGAGGCATTGGTTAGAGTTTTAAAAGGCTGCCACTGCGTGTTCTTTGAAAGAGAACATCAGCTGAGTATCATCAGTATAGGAGACCACCCTCACACCCTATGTCTCAACAAGGGTAGCCTGTTTTGTACCCAGGTGTAAAACCCGATTGCGAGTCATGCAAGTCTATGCATTTCTAGGTATTCTGCCAGTTGCTCCTGGACTTCCTTCTCTAGAATTTTCACCGGTGCTGTGGTAAGAAAATAGGCCTAACGTTTTTGAGCTCTGCAAGGTCTGCCTCAGGTGTCTTTATCAGCCGCAATAGAAATGCTTGTTTCCAGGCGACTGGGTAAATACCAGATTTCAGGGAAGGGTTCCAAATCTGGTTCAGCAATGGATTAAGCCAGGGTGCCAGTGATCTGAAGGGCATGGATCTCCCGGAGAGCCCGACTTGCATTCAGACAACTCCTTCAGAGACTTCTCAGGAGACAGTGGGAGAAATACAGACAAGGTGCAAGGAGAGTCTGGACTTAGAATTTGCAAGTGTGGGGGGGATGTGCCTGTAAAGGGAAAGCGGGATATATTTTTTGTATCTTATCCTCAAAATAATTTAACAGATTTCAGCAAAGAGTAGGCGAAGGCGCAAATGTGATATCTAAAGCTGAAGGATTGGTAAAGCTTTTGACGATTATGAAAATTTCTTTGGCTGAGTTGTCCGAATTATTGATTTGGTTAGAAAAGTAATCCCTAATCTTGCTGCGCTTTAGCTTATGAAATCTCTTCAAGGCCTCTTTATAGAGGCATTTAGCTGAGTCTATACTGAGTACATAAACATGTCCTCAGGAACTGCATAATTATTTTGTATAAGGGTCACCACTTTTTTCATCCTTGGTCAACAAGCACGCTGTGCATGATTGCATTATTTTAGAAAAACATTTATGATTGTTTTCAAAACATATCGCTTCTATAATAAAACCCTGGAGTAACCTCTCTAGTATATAAAACCGTTATTCCTCACTGCAAATTAGAGAATTCCTTCCACGCTGAAAAGAGGTCCTGAATGAGGGCCGGACTGGGAACTGAAAGCAGCCCTGGCAAATTTTGGCAGACCAGCCCCCGTCCGGCACGTAGCGTGCGAGCGAGCCGGACAGCTACTAGAAAATTTTGGAAAACGACAGCACATTTTTCATTACATTTTCAATTGTATCAACTTTCAAAGCACAGTAAATAGTAGATGATGACCTTAAAGAGCACCAAGTTACCCACCCAGGCATATGTACATATAGACATTCTTTCAGAGAGCACCAAAAATAGACATAAGTAGTGAATCAGAGAGAACAAAGTAAAAGTGAGACCAGCCCCCCATATGGTGTGTAACGATCAACTGTGGATCAACTCTGTGATGTCATCAGAGGATTGGTGATGTCATTTGCTTAACACTGTGCCTTCTGTTGAGAACTCTGTGCAGCTAATTTGTTACACATTAGAATCAATGCAAGGCAGACCCAGCCTTTTCAGCTTTCTGAGGCCAAAAACACGAATACTATTCGGGTCTGTTGGGACGCAGTAGGTGTTCGGCCGGCGGTGATTCATTCTGGATCTTGTTTTTTGAGTCCTGCCACCCAACGGTAGCTAAGTAGCTGTGTGGTCTTTGTTTACACACACTCTTGGCTTTTGGGAAATACTTGAAAGTCATCTACAAAACCGTGAGTTATTTCGGTTTATTGCACGACAGGTTAGGGTAAGCCTTAGCGTGCTTATACCGCCGTGGTGCCTTTTTGGGTCCTGAAGAAAGCTTTGTGTAATACGTCTAGAAGCTGAAACATGACGACCATTAATGAGTAGGATGTACCTGGTCAACTTAAACCAGTGAGGAACATCCAATTTCACCTGCTTTTATTCAGTGCCGGTTTTTCCGCCATCAAAATTATTTTGGTTGAAATCTTTGCACTTTTTCACTTATCACACAATTTTTTGATAGGCACATAACCACCATTGAGCTCCGCTTTAATTAAGCGTTGAAGCACACCAGGGATGCAGTAGGCATCTCTGGTGGAACCCTATGATGAAGCATGTCATCAACCAGGTTGGTGAGTGAGGGTTCTCATATCATATTTGAGTGATATGTCACACATGTATGTACATGTGTATATACACACACACATATATATATATATATATATATATATTCACTGAAAAAACCATAGGTTTCACACATGTTATAGTTAGCGGAAATTTTACTGATAAAAAACCAATGAAATTCCCCCGTTATAGTTAGTGCAGGCAACTATAACTCACGCGACCGCAATCCTCTGCTGATGCTAATACTGTATTTAGACACTTATTTGCCCATGTCTTCTTCCATACATTTTTAGCTATACATATATTACAAATATTTTTTTTTCATAAAGACACATATGTCATCAGCAGAAGATTGCGGTCGCGTGAGTTATAGTTGCCTGCACTAACTATAACGGGGGAATTTCATTGGTTATTTATCAGTAAAATTTCCGCTAACTATAACATGTGTGAAACCTATGGTTTTTTCAGTGAATTTGCAAGGTTTTTTAAATGCTAATTCCTAACTATAACGTGTGTGAAACCTATGGTTTTTTCAGTGAATTTGTACGGTTTTTTAAATGCTAAGTTACTTTACGCCATTCGTGGCGTGCGCGCCCACTTAACGCAGTTCGCACCGTGCGCACATGGAGGACATATGATGCACTTCGTTTTGAAAGGTAATATTGTAATTTTTCGTATCTTTTATAAGCCATGCACAAATGGTGCCCTTCGGGCACCATTTGCACACGGGGTGGAGAGAGTGTGGATAATTTTTTTTTTATTATTTTTTTTTAAATATTTTAGTTTATCTCATGTGTGATAAGCCATGCACAATTGGTGCCCTTCGTGCACCAATTGCACACGGGGTGGAGAGAGTGTGGATAATTTTTATTTATTTTTATTTTTTACCGTACGCGTACTGTAAGCGTAATCGGCGAAATTACCAAAAAAATAAAAATTCCGTTTTTGGCCTTGGGGGATCTTTGGGGACTCCCTCAACATGGCAATGTGTGTGGGAGCTGTCTAAACAGCCCCTTTACATGTTTTTGGGCTTTATATTTTAAAAATCACTCTCAGTGCGAGAGAGAAAATGGCGGCCGCCGCTTCCTGGTTTCGGCCGATTCGAATGTTTACTTAGATCTAAGAGCCAATCAGAATCGCGCTCGCGCACGCCACCGTACCGTAAGCGCACCGTAAGCTGGCTCAGATATATATATTGATTTAAAGGCTATTTTCTCAGAATCTACTGAACAGATTTACACCAAACCTACAAAAGGCACTTCCTTGACCTGAGGACTACCTCTCTGCCAAATTTCTAGTAATTCTGTTCAGCCGTTCGGGCTGTAGCCCTGTCTAAAGGTCCTATGGAAAAATGCATGGGAAAAACGCGTTTTGGGACCCCCCTTTTATCTCAGCCCCCGCTTGACGAATCCCCCCGAGACTTTCAGGGTAGGAGCGGAGCGGAGCGCCCCACCTATTTTGAAAAATTCGCGAGGATTCGTCGACCGGCGCCAAAGTTATTCAAAATAGAATGTTGCGGATTTCCTATGGAAACGTGGTCCTAACTATAACTACCTACTGGCGACCGCCAGTAGGTAATATATATATATATATATATATATATATATATATATATATATATAGATAGATATATATAATTTGTTCCTTAGACATTGAAATAGAAATATCATAGAACACAAAAGAATTGGGTATTATGAAACAGCAAGTCTCTTTCGAAAACTTCTGTCAGATTGCACACTGGGAACTGCAGCTACCGTCACTGTGGCCCGATCGCATCTTTTAGAAGTGAACCATCTGCTGAACAGTGAACACACAAGTGCGCATTTTAACAGCCCAAACTCCTTTCTTGTGAAATCCGGACTGAAATCCGAACAATTAAAAAAAATATAGGTCACAAACCAACTGAGCCAGAGTCAAGGGAACGCACCGAGGGCTCCTATAAATTTACACGTTAGCCTAAGCAGCAAGTGCCAGTGGCAACACCAGTGGCCAGTGGAAAACAAAACACTTGTGTAAAAAAAAAAACACCACACTACAAAGCCCTGTTGTCTGCTTAAAATAGATTTTTCATCACAAGCCCCAAGTTGGGGCTTGTGCTGAAAAATATATGTTAAGCAGACTTGCTGACCCCAACCTCTGCCCCAGTTACAGTCCCCAAGAGTCAAGCAGCACAGCGCCACCAAAGGGAGCACCCAACATGTATCCTGCCTGTTGGCTCGGAACATTTCAGCTGGCCTGGCCCTGCTCGGAGTCAACACACACACGAACAACAGACAACACCTGACCCTGACGAAAAGAAAACTCATTTTTACAGAATCTAACCTGAGCTCATCAGGGTTTGAGGTCAGTGCTGCACTGATGGGGGTGCTGGGCGGCCCGAGGGCAGTGGCAGGAAGAACCAGAGCAGGCAGGCCTGCTCACAAATAAATCCACACTCAGGGGCCAGGGCGCTAGTGTGCTGTGCATCCTGCGCAGAACCGGGCCGGGGATTAAACCAAAAGGTATAGGCCCAGGCTGGGCCTGGGCATTTGGGGGGGTGGGGTGGCCTTTACCTTTTGTTTAATTCTGGCCCGGCCCACAGTGCCATGATGAATCTATCCATCCCCCCCTCTTCTCTACACACACTCCAGATGCCATACGTTGCAGACCCCTAATGTCAAGCACAGACAGAAAGCGGGCCAGAGCTAAGAGTCCCTCGGTGGAGAACCAGGAGGCAAACTTCCAATGATTCTGTGGCCCCTCTTCATCGAGCTTTCAAACATATGAGCGCGAAAGACCCCAGAGTTGAGAGACTGGAAACAATTTTTAAACAGGGGAGGCCGGTGCGCTTCTTCTCCTTAATGCACAGATAGAAACACCTATACATGCGCTGGAATAAATGCTGCCACCACGCCCACAAACCCCGGCAGAGAGCACTGTATCCACCGTCTAGAAGAGGGATTCACGTTTCTCTGTGTACTAGTTAATATGCGAGTCACTACAGCTAGATGAAGCAGCGGATAAGATGATGCTATGCAATAGTGGCTTGAAAGAAAACTTAACGCAAGATTGTGAATAATTCCATTGTAGAGCATGCAATATGACTTAAATTCCAAGCAACTATTACTAGAACAAGAGTCGCCCTAATAGTAAGAGGTGTTAATTTACTAAGCAGTGCAATCACTTCTTATTTTAACTACTAATTTCTTCTGCTAGTGCTACTGTTCAGCGAAGGAGCAGAGGGAAAAGGAGCTGTTACTGACATTTAAATAACACTTATATGTCACAATGGCAGTAGCGTTGTAAACCACGGGTGAATCTTCATGAGGCCTCACCGGCTGAATCCCCTCATCTAAGAGGGCCACTGCATCAGCACATTGAAGCTGCAGCCAGGAAGAGTCACATGAGAGTCACTCCTTTTCACTGATCACCATTGCAAAATGCACAACTGTACAATATTCCTGTGGGCCGATAATATGGCCCATGTGTTGTCATCTGCCTGCTGGAGACAGGTAATGCTCATGTGATGTGAGCTGGTTACTTCCTGTCAGGGGCAGCCCCAGAGACCGGGGCGCAGGAGCAGGCACTCAGCAAAGCGCATAGAAAACAGAAATGGGGCGATGCGGCTGTGCAGAAAAAGCTGCCTCGTTTTAGCGCTATGTTCACTCCGCACATTAGATAAATGCATGCTTCCTGTCCCACTGTGGTGGCCAGAGGCGCAACTAGAGCCAAATTTCGGGGGGGGGGGGGCTAAGAAAAAATTTCGGGGGGGGGGGGCTGAAACTTTAAGCAATCGGCAGAGTGGAGCTGCAGGGGCTCTTAGAAGGGGTGAAACAACAGCGAGGCCTCATTAACATGCAAATGGTCTTTTAAAGACCTGTGAAGTGCTCGGGTGCGGCTGTGTGACTACCCGGGAAGCTGTCTCATCCCGGGCTGCCACACACGACGGGGGGGGGGCTGAAGCCCTTCGAGTCCAATGGGTGTTGCGCGCCTGGTGGTGGCCCTCTGGCCTTTGGTCTTAAGCTCTGCCCCTCCCGCAGTTGCCTACATGTACTAACTTCAGTCCTACCTACCCGTTGACCCCGCGCTCCTACTGCACCTTCTGCTGTGCATATCTGATTTTAAATGCAATTTGCAAAAATGCAAACGACACTCACCTGGCGGCAGGCGGCAGACAGTCGACAGCAGGGAGTGGGACACTGGGACAGGCAGGGGCCAGGCCAGGGCTAGAAATAATTAAATTATGGGGTGCCGGGAGAGGGCCTCTCCTCGTCGCAGTCTCTGGGCTCTGGAATGCGGGTCAGGCGCACTTTTTATTGCGCGAGGCCCAATGCGCATGTGTCATCACCAACAGACGCGCCCGCCCCACCCCCCTAAGGTGGGTGAACTGAAGACTTAGAGCAGGCCGCGAAGACGTGGCGGTGAAGACATCTGCGACCTACCCACCCCCTAAAATGGCACTGCTGCGCCTGCTCCAATGCATTATTTATCCTGAACAGAACGCGGTCACAGGTGACTGAAATTAAGAGAATCCTATCCATTCAAGCAGAGATTGATTAAATTGTGCTTTTTCCGCACGGAGGCTCCGGAGCGAGTGAGACGCACGCAGACGCAGCAGAGTACAGTAGTGAGTCAGTGACTGACTATTGAGTGTACAAAAAAATCGGCCCCAGCCCCACCCAGCAACAAAACCGGCCCCTGGCCAAAAAACCGGCCCCCAACCCTGGCAGCCTACCGGGGGATTGCCCGGTGCCCGGCATTGCCAGTCCGGGCCTGCGTGGGGGACATCCAAACTGAGACCCGGGCACCCCTTGTAGCTCCTGACATTCAAGGTAGGGAGGAAGAGAAGTCTAAGACTTACTCAGTGGAAGTGATGTGAGGTCGAGACTCAGAACTCAGCATCTCAACAAACAAAGCTGGGAAATATTCTGCCAAGTCTGTGCTTTTACTTATGAAAAAGATAAAGGACTTTATTACACCTAAAATTAAATACTACAGAAAAAATGAACAAATATATACTGATTGGTCTGTCGAGTGGCCTATGTGGGTACTCTGTGAAGGGCCTCACAATCTACTAGGGGTGCACAACACAGAAAGGCCACACAGGGCAAGTAACCCTCTATGTTGGAGGCACTTTTAAAGGCCTGCATCATAGCCTGCCTAGCACCTAAAAACACAGTAACCCCCAAGTGCCTAACACAACCATGAGGTGTGCCTTAATGACAGGGTAGAAAGCTGCCGTTGTCAGGGTGTCACCATAATTTTCAATTGCACACAATACGTCCTTCAACCATTATGTATTTAGCAATGGGAAACATTTTAAGGTGGGTTAGAACGTGTACTGATTTAAACTTTTACTTGCATCTGTAATATACATTGATTTTGAATTTCACTTTGCGCATACCCTCACCAAAAAATATAACATTGAAACAGTAAGCATTTTGAGTCTTATAATACTGAGCACGATTGCCTAGTAACCGCAGATGACTTAGTAACAAAGGCCTGTGGACCCCAGAACCTCTCGGCAAACCCCCCCATCTCCAGGAGTTGCCGATCAGCCATTTGTTCTCCCTTGGGTTCATAGATTCAAACACCTGGGCTACATGAAGTGAGATTCTTAAATATTACGGTGGGCTTCTTGAACTTTTGGAGGGTTTACCGCTCTCCTGGGTCTGCTCAAGTGGTGCCTCTGCCTCCCTAGAACGCAATGCCAAAATATGCAAATCCTTGCTGGATCCAGGTCCGTGTTGGTAGATCCTTACACTGTGCAGCCACCAAGGGTAGGTAAATGTTTTTGTTAGGCCTGACTTTTACAGTGGGTTTATCCCCAGATTTGTTTTCTTTGTGGTCTTCTGTTTCTGACCTGTTTTTGTTGGTTTTATGACTCTAGGCACTTTACCACTGCTGACCAGTGCTTAAGTGCATATCCTCTCCCTGTAAATTATATGCATGGTTTGGTGTTTCGATAATTGGCTTATTTGATTTACTAGTCAGTCCCTAGTACAGTGGAATGTGTGTGCCCAGGGCCTGTAAATCAGATGCTGATAGTGGGCCCGCAGCACTGATTGTGCCACCCTCATAATCAGCCTGTAAATGTAACTTGGGCCTGCCCTTGTAGAGCCTGTGTGCAGTCTATTACTGCCATGTCGACTTGGCAAGTGCACACACTTGCCAGTCCCTAACCTTCCCTTTTCTTCCATGTCAGTCACCCCTAAGGTAGGTCCGAGGTACCCCTGTGGGCAGTGTGCAGTGTATGTGAAAGGTAGGACTGAAGTGTGTGGCATGTCCTGATAGTGAAATACTGCCAATTTCGTTTTCCACTATTGTAAGGCTATCTGTTCCATAGGATAGAATGGGGATTGTGCTTATAACATCTTATAAGCATAACTGCCCCTAACTGCCCCTGGGAACCAGATCGTAAAATAACGTTTAGTATACCTGAACTCAGAATGTTAAAATGCATCTTTTAGTGAGGGTGATTTTTACATTCTGTGTTGGAAAATACCACTTTCAGAAAGTAGACATTTTCTTGCTTAGCCATCCAGTGCGCCTCTGCTAGGATGTGCATTGACTGTCTGACTTTGGAGTGACAGGGGCTGGGGATGTGCAATGGCTCCAGAGAGTCTGGATGAGTCAGCACTAGGCTGAATAGGCCTGGTCTGCATTTGGAGAGGTGGGAGGCCTGAATATGGCTGTGCCTGCCTTCCACAATGATGGCTCCACCCCCCTGTGGTGTGTCTGGAGCCAGGGCTCACACTGCCAATGGAGGTTGTTGTGCACTTACAAAGTGCCCCCCAGATCTGGTTTGGACTGGGCTCAGAGCCCTGGCCCAGGAGAGAATAAAGAGAGATTTACTGTATAAAAAGAGGGGCCCAGATCCCAGACTTTTAGATCACTGCTGAACTAAGGAATCTGCCAGAAAAAAGAACCGGGAAACAGGAGGACGAGTACTGCCCCTGTGCTGTGGGCTGACCTGCAGGGTTGCTTCTGTCTTGGGCTGTGCTTTCATCATCCTGCTGTTAGAGTTTTCTTCAAGGGCTTGAAGTAGAGCTTGCCTCATGTTGGAAGTCTCAGGGATATAAAAGTCTTCAGAGATCACTTCTGGGAATCAAGAGGAACCTTTGCCAAGGAGAAGAGCCGGAGAAGCTGAGGAGGAATACTGCCCCTCTTTGCTGTCTGGGGTTGGCCTGCAGTAGCTACTTTCTGCTAAGGAAAAGGAAAAGGACTTTGCTGTTTGCTGTATCCCCTGCTTAAGGAAGATTTCCAACGGCTTGAAAGTGAGCTTGCCTCCTATTCTGAAGTCTCAGGGACACAAACACTTCACCACCAGATCCCCTGAACTTCCGTGCTGCAAATTCTGACCTGCTAAGAGGTGCCTGCTGTTGTTTTGGACCTCAGGAGGCTGTTTGGCTCTGGGAGCTGGAAAAGTGATGCAACTTCGAGAAGCGTGACACATCCACACCTGTTTCTGACATGTCGCCAAAGAAATCGTTGCAGCACCTGCCCGTGGCTCAATAAATCACTGCAAGCTGCATCGAGTGCACCGATCTCTGAAGTCCAAGATCACTGCACCGATTCCAACACAAGACCTTCTCTGTTGCAGCAAGAACCCATGCATTTGAAAGGTGTATCTGGGCAAGAGTTTAAGTTTTGAGTTTCTTAGGATGAAATATCCAAATCAATGTAGATAGATCCTATGAAATTAGTCATATATTCGTGCTTTATTCATCAAGTAGGAAAAAAAGAAAAGAGATGGCACAGCCAACACTTGTTTCGCCCCCTAACAGGCCATCGGGCTTGGGGCTTCCGCAGGGCGGGTAGTCACGTAATGGGGTATCTATGAAAAGAAATGGGTATGTAAACCCGGGATTCTAGAAGGGAGAAAAACAAAGATAACAGAATACAATGTAGTATTGTGTGTACTATAAAGTCCAATTTGTCAACCTTCTTATATCTCTGTCAGTCCTAACTCCTATATGCCCTGATATGCCATTTAATTGTATTTCTGCCTATGCAATACCTCTTGACACAAAATTATCTACTCGTATTTGTTTATTCGACTAATACATCTACCCTCCCGCCTGATTTTCCTTAATTTTCTCCCCATTCTAACATGGCGTTTATTAATACCTTCCCGCTCACTCCCTTGTCTCTCTTTATCGCTTGTGATTCACACCATTCCAATATGGCGCCGAGAGTTTGAACCTTTTCCTTTCCGGGTTACCACCCGAAAGTCATGATACGCGACTCCTTATAGAATGCCTGTCTCTTCCGACCTCACATAACGCTCCAAGCCGTAGAAACTCACCGAATCTGGCATTAGCCGAGACCGGAGGTAAGAGATACGCCACTACCACCCTAGTGCCCCACTTGAATTTATAGTACACACGATACTACATTGTATTCTGTTATCTTTGTTTTTCTCCCTTCTAGAATCCCGGGTTTACATACCCATTTCTTTTCATAGCTACCCCATTACGTGACTACCAGCCCTGAGGAAGCCCCAGGCCTGATGGCCTGTTAGAGGGCGAAACACATGTTGGCTGTGCCATCTCTCTTCTTTTTTTCCCTACTTGATGAATAAAGCACGAATATATGACTAATTTCATCGGATCTATCTACATTGATTTGGATATTTCATTCTAAGAAACTCAAAACTTAAACTCTTGCCCATATACACCTTTCAAGTCCTACTTTAAATTAGGGGGATAGGGGCCTCTCCCCCTGTTTCTGGGCCAGAACCAGTACAAAAAGGATACATGCTTATTACATGATTAGTAAGGGATGATGATTTTTTTCCCCTCAATCACTTGCAACAAGAACCTATGCATTGTCCAGGATCGTTGCATCGCATTGAGGTGCCAAGTCTGTTGCATCATTGGGGAACACAGTAAGACACCAACGCATCACCTCCCAATGCAGTAAGAAACCGATGCATCCCCTCCTCTCTAGTAAGGAACCGATGCATTACCTCCCCTGCGCAGCAGTAAGAATCCAACCATCACCTCCCCCAGAGCAAGGAACCGACACATCACCTTCCCTGTGACCCTTTTTGTTTGTGTGTGCGACACATCCAAGGTACTTTGGGTGAAAAGTGCTGCATCTGCAATTTGCTTTGAACTGAGCTTTTCTACCATTTGAAAGTCTTATTTGTATTACTGAATTGTGGATTTTTGTCATTTTGGTCTTTTTTGGTTTAGATAAAGATTACTTATTTTTCTAAACTGGTGGTGTCCATTTGTAGTGTTTCCACTGTATTACTGTATGTGTTCACAAATGCTTTACACACTGCCTCTGAGATAAGCCTGTCTGCTCATTCCAAGCTATCAAGGAGGTGCGCAGGGGTTATTTTAGGAGTGTATTTTCCTTACCCTGACTAGAAGCAAGTGTCCCTATTTGGACAAAGGCACCTACCTCTGCCAACTAGAGACCCCCATTTCTAACAGGGTCTTTTTGTTTTTTATGTGCCAGCTAGTGCATTTCTTTTTTAAGAAGCAGAGGCAGATGTTCCTGCCCAATGTAGTGCACTTTCACACAGTTCTGGGCAGACTGTGTGGGCTCCTCTGTCAGACCAGCTCCTGGTCAGTCTGGCACACAGCCTCTGCATGCCAACAAGGGTGCTGGCTATTCTCCTGTCTCTCTCTCTCACCGCTCTCCTTCTGTCCACATGGAAGAGAGAGACAGGAGAACGCCATGGCATTGCCTTTGGCCCACGAAAGCCCAGTGGCGGCCTGCACAGATCGAGTGAGGTGTACCAGGAGGATGTTAAAAAATATAAAAATATAAAAATTAAATAATTACCTTGCATCTCTCCTCTGTATCTCCTCCCGTCGGACTCAGGCCATAGCACCCAGGCTCCCCTGAGCCAATCACAAAGCTGCAATGTAGCATTGTGATTGGTCTGAATGCAGTGGTTTGGCTCTCAGAGGGGGAATGGGAGCCTGGGCATGTTGTCCACCCAGGCCGTAATGCGGCCTGGGTGGAGAACATACAAAGTGTGCATGACTGTTTTGCCGGCCCGAGACGACCGCCCAAACGGTAATGTGCACTTAGTGTGTGCACACCACAGCTCCTCCTGTGCCACCAGCTCCGCCCCGCAAAGCTGCAGCAGCAGGAGAAAATAAAATGATAATGACATCAAGTTATTATCATTTTATTTTTCCTTTATTTCACTGCTGCATAGCCGTAGGGCGACGCTCCTCTGCCTTAGTGGAGGAGCTACCACTGGGAAAGCCCCCCTTTCCAGTGACCACCACTAAGAGTCCCTGGTGCTCACTGGGCCAAGTGGCAGTGGGCTGCTGATGTGAATGGGCTTGGGCCTCTCAGTACCAGCACCCAACAACCCTCAAGGCAGAATACATTTCCTGCCTTCACTCCTCTGACCCAGCTCTTCTAGTCTCTTTCAAGGCACCTGTTTGTCCAGCAGAGGTCAGGAAGTCCCTCTCCAGGGATACCCACCACAGAACCAGTCCACGATATCCAAGAGAACTCTCTTCCTCTAGGTCTCCAGGAAGTCCACCCTCTACTGTCTCCCAGATGGAGTGGGGATGCCAGTGCCACAGACCCTAGAAAAAGATTCCACAGAGTCCCGACGAGTACAGGCCTGGAGTCCTCTACATGTTGGGATTCATCAGCGCACCACTCTTTTTTCTTCTGTAAATGAAATCAATATGGTCGCAAGACACGTGTTGCTTTCATTCTTTTTTCATTTTTCAAAAATTATCTTTTGATTCATCATAATGATAAAGACTTGAAAATTATTTTCAAAGGAGAAATATAATAAAGAGGGAAATGTTTGTAATTTTAAAAAGCTGGCTTCAATACCTCATTTAGTCAGTTTAAAGACATTTGAGTTGAGCTTGGAAGTGCCTCAACATAGTTGATGTCTTCCTCTGCTGGTCTCATATGAGGTGTCATTCTCTCTTTCTCAATTTATTCAGTGTCTTATTTGCAATTGGCTACATGTAATCATATATCTGGATGTGTCACACAATAGTCTTCATTGTTAAGACTGCACGTGATTGCTTGTAAAAGAGTGCAGAGCCTCTTACACATGCTTCACAGCAACAGGCTTTATTTTAGAATGTATGCACTTTTGGTAACTCAAAACCATTTCAAGAGAACTTCCATCCATTGTGATGTCTAACTCATGACGGAGAGCCCTAAACCAGCCGGTCCAAAATTAAAAAGTCTAAGGAATTAAGGGGCATATCAACAAGGGATTTATCTCTGCTTTTTTGGCTTTAAAAGCCAAAAAAGCAGAGATAAAACTAGCACCCTATCAACAACAGGGTGCTAACATGCAAATTTGCATGTTAGCACCCTTTTACTCTACGCTTCCCCTTGCATCTCTAATGAGATGCAAAGGGGGCGTTCCAGAGTAAAATAATAGGAGAAATGTCGCTAAGCGACATTTCTCCTATTATCAAGAAAATCGCTAACCCTGTTAGAGACAAAAAAAGCAGCGCTAACCACGGTTAACGCTGCTTTTTTACGTCTGGTATTTTTCTGACTTAGCCATGATATCCTATGGAAGGAGGATATCATGGCTAAGTTTGTCTGTCCCTATCAACAAGCTAACGTGAGATTATCGCTGGGTTTCCACCGGTAATCTCATGTTAGCCACTTAGCGTGAGGATTTATATCGCTATTGAGATAAGCGTTGCTAATAGCACGCTATCTCAGCGATAAAAATCAACGCTAGCCGGCGATAATTATCCTAGCGCTAAGTGCGCTTAGCGATAATTATCGCCGGTTGTTGTTGATATGCCCCTAAGTGTGTCAGAATGCACATACCCACAGTTTGCAATTAATCCAAATGTACGTTTTGTCAAATTCATAACGTTCTTAGTACATCAGTGACAGAATGACTTAAATTATATCTACCCATTCACTGTGAGCCATTAGAGCTCTTTCAGAACTGGTTTAGGTTTGGTCAATTTTTCACAAGTTGAGACACATCTTGGCAGACTGATTTTGCATTTTAGTTTGTTTAGCAGAATTGTTGGGAGGCATAATTAAATTACATTAAAGTATTTGGAGCACACAGTGACACAATATCTTGTCAGCCCAATCCAGTGGATCGTTTGAGGTAGAGGGAGATTTGTGTAGAGCATGGAGAACTGCATCATGATGCCTTTAATCACAGAGCTGATATAAGGGGTGAATGAGGTCATAGTTAAAGATAATACCCAAGGTTTCTCACTTTCATAGTGGAGGGTGGGAGCAGGCCTTAAACTATATGGTCAACTGAATGGAAAAGAAGTGACACATTTAGTTTCAAGGACTAAAATGTCTGTTTGTTTTTGTTTCCACCATCCTGTTATGTTTACTTTGTAATTGAAAGTTCCCTATCTTATCGTTTCTTTAGCAAGTTTGTGGAGTCTGTGAGCCTGTGCTATCTCCTAAACTACAAACTGCAGCTCATCAAGCAAACCCTCTTGGAATACCCTGAGAAGAAGACGCTCGATTGTTTCCCACTTATTGCAGTTCCATTGGCAAAGCACTCTTTCACTCCCTCTACACAACCTTGATTGATCGCAGCTTAATTATAAGTGCACTCAGGAGACATGGGTGTTAGACAAAATATCAGAGAAAAAATATTGTGTGGAGAAAATATTTTGCCAGGAATATCAGGGACAAATATATATTGTGAAGGTAAGTTTCTCTAGCTAAACAAGTTTTACTATATATACCTCCACATATATGTACCTTGACTATATATATATGTATATTCAAGGTATGTAGATGTGGCATTAACAATAGCAAATCTATGCTTACCTATTTGCACTTACCTTCTCGATATTTTGCTCCTCAATATTGGGACATGATATTCTGTCTACACAATATTTTTGTTTCCAATGTTCTGTCAGTAATCTATGACATGTCTACTACTTTACCATTTGAAACTAATTCCAGATGCTTAGAGGAAATGGGGGTCTTTTTGAGTTTATTAGTTTTGGTTTGTTTGGTATGTTTGGCAACATTATAAGCATAGTGAGTATGCTTGATCCTGGGAGTGTATACGCACAGTAAATGCTTCACAAACGCTACACCAGTTGATCAGGATATCAATTGCTATTTACAAACATTTACTTTTGCTTGCATATCAATTGCAAGATTAAGGTTGAATGTTGTCCATAGACCAACCCATTTCCCACTTCATCATTGTTTCCAATGTTGTCTAGAAGGAATGTACCTCTCAATAAAGCCACCTGTAAGATCTATTGACTTAGCTACAAGTAGGTAAGGACCACTGCATTGTGTTCAGAGGAGAGAACCTTCCCTGGCAACTTCTTAAGCAGGGAAATTGTGGTCCGGTCTGTTTGACTGGGCCCTTTGACTATAGAGGATGCTCTGACTCTGCTAGTAGGCCAATGCTCTACTTCTAGAACTTGTGCATATAAGCTAGTGCTTCCTGCAGTATCCTGAACACTCCCTGGACTTGCATGGACTCTGCTGCTGTTGGTCCTCCCTGAATGTGTAGCTGATTGCTGCCCACTCCCTCCTGTCTATGAATAATCCTGAAGTCCCCTGCTGAAGCTCCACCAGCATGCTCTGCTGATGACACAGGTCTTTCCTGTGTGAAATTCCCACCCACAAAGTCCAGAAACGCGGACACAGTGCACTGAAGCCCCCTCTACTACCCACCAGAGACCAGAGGAGGGCTGCCCTAGACACCTACTGCTACAAGTGCAGGTGAGAGGAGTGGTGGCTCTGTTTGGCGATCACATTCCCTTACTGCACCGGCTTTTTTGTTTTTCTTCTTCATTCAATTTTGCTGTAGTTGCAGTGGTCCAGCAGACAGATTTACCAGCTAGCTGGAACAAGTGATGCCCAGTGGCCTGAGAGAGACACCCTTTGTGCTGCAAGGTTTAGGACTATTTAAATGGATAAGACAGATGTCTGCTTACCACCATTATTGTTGTTGATATCCTCTGTGTGAGGGTCCACTGAAACGAAGCCTCAAAGAAATATCTCTACTTAGTGGGCAACACACACTACTAACCAAGGAGGTTAGGCTTACCTTCGGGGTTCCAGAGAATTCACTTTCCAAACTTTCATCTGCAGGTTACCATCAATGTCTCTTGTCATAGCTTTTGCTTCGTTACTGAATTGTTTTAAGGGTTCGCGAACACTAGAGTCAGGAACAATAAATGTTACTGACTGATAACAAATGAAGTCCATTTTGTCAGGCAGACTGCAAATCCTCACTCTTTTCCCGACTAATAATTACAGTTGAACGGGATCTTGTATCCGTGAATCTTGCTAAACCTTACTAACAGTTCAGTAACTGCAGTGTTTGCAGCTATGTGCTTTTCATTGCTGGGCTGTGCCAATGTTTGCGATTATTCATTGATTTGTGGATTAAAATAGCAATTGACAAGCACTACACCTATTTTGTGATGTTCCAGTGCTCCTATGTCAACCATACATGCTAGTATATACTTCATACACAGTGTCAGGACTGTGGCCTTCCAGTTGAGTGATTTCCTTATGGCTGCAAACAGCCCATCACTGGCTCTGCTCCTAACACAGGGGGTGGCATAAAACGTTTACCTATAGCCCATATTTCCTGTTGTAGAATTACATCATTTGAGCAGATAAAAGGCACAAAATGGAAACTAGTTCCATGACACAAATGTTGGTGTGCAGGCATTGTTTTGTTTCTTGCCTGCTACATCACATTATGGCTATGTCCATTTAACGTTCTCACTACTCAGGACCAGCTTCTAACCATATGGTCACTATTTTCATAACTGCTCGTCTGCTCCCATCATCATCATCATCTTCAGCAAATGACTTCCCAGAATGCTCAGCGAAACACCTGCCATTCTGTGTATTTACGCATACAGGATAGCATTTGAATTTCAAATAGGCTAAGGAGTGGCAACAGCCAGTAATGCACAAGCGCCTGAATGTTTTCAACTATCTCTGTACAACAGCTCGCCCCTCTCCTTGGGCTCTCTTTGTTACAAGATCCAAAAAGGCCAAACTTCAACTCCAATGATTAGAACAACACTGGCGACACTGATGTAAAGATTACAGTGAAGAAAAAAAAGTTACATTAAAAGCAAGGATGATAAAACCTAAACATATACTTGTCAAAACAAAGTCTAAACAATACTCTTATAAAATTAAGCCACTGAATGAATTATCTTCTTTCAAAAGAGTGGCTCAGGCTTAGAGCCATCACAAGAGTTCTGTGATTCTTTAAACACATTTATATTAATAAAATTGAGCTAATACAATGGCGGTCACACTCTTGGGGGCAGATTTATGTTTCCTGGCGCATCCCTGCAAATCAGCAGGGATGCGCCAGGAAAGATGCGTCACGCAGGTTTACCCTTGCGCCAACACAGATGCGCCGCATTTACAATGCAGCGCATCATGGCGCAAGGATAAACAGATGCGTGACGCATCTGATGGCATAAGGGCGGCGCATTGCTGGAGTCGTGTTGCAAGCACGACGCAACTCCAGCAATGCTCAGGGGCTGCCCATACCGAACATGATGCGTCATGCCTTACGCCTGCTTCAAGCAGGCGCAGGGTTTTGACGCAGCAGCGTCGGAAAAGTGACTCAGTGAAATCTTGTCGATTTCACTGCGTCACTTTTCCAACGGAACGCCCACCCTGCATACATTAAACCTGATGCAGGTTTAATGTAGCGCAGGGCTTTATAACGTGACGCATCTCCCTAGATGCGTCACGTTGTAAATAAGGCGCAGCATGGCACATGGTTTACGCCGCCACTGCGTCACAGAAGTGACGCAACGGCGGCGTAAATGTCTCGCAAGGGGCTTGTAAATTGGCCCCTAAGAGTTCTCCGGACCCCTTCATCATCCGCCCACATCCACGCTGGTACCGGGATTCGAGGTGCTCATCGAGCTGCAACCGTACAGGTCCCGACCTTGGGGGCACCAACAACGAAGACTTGGCAACGGCTAGCTACGTTTGTATTGAGCTGCGGAGATGCCGGCTGCACTTGCTGAGACAAGATGGCAGTGCCCTGAATGAGCCATGCCTCTTCTCGAGGGTCTGTGCGGTGAGGCTGGGTGGGTAGGCGAGGAAACCCAGCGGTTGGGGATGTGATCAAGTTGATGCCAATTCGCCCCCCCCCCCCCTCCTACCCCTGCCTCGGACTGAGGAGGCTCTGGTGAGGGCAGCCGAAGCGTTACAAATGGTCAGGGGTCGGAATTGTTGCTCCCCCATTCTCCCAATGAAGACTATGAGCTAGCGAGGACTCGGTGTTGGAAGGCTGAGGCAGCTCGGTGGTGTGAAGGGGACTGCGATTTGCTGCCCGAGCCCCCCTGGCCAAAGAGAGACTGTCTGGCTGTGGCTAGCATAGGGGTGAGCTGTGGAGGCTGAGTCAAGAGCTGGAGCCAACTGGGGCCAGCTTCGCACTCCCCGCTCTGTAATGCAGCGAGGAGCTTTGTGGCTCCTGAACCCGGAACTGCTTTCATTGCTGCCGACCTGGACCAAGCGGCATTGGCCCCCACCTCCCTGCTGAATGTAGTGGAGCAGCCCCATTGCCCTGGGCGGCTTGAACAACTTGACGAGGCCAGCACCTACAGACTGCTCAATGGTGGCAGTGATCTGGGGGGGGGACTACCTCCTCTGGCCCTGGAACCAACACGCTCATCGAGCCGTAGTCCTAGGGTGATCCTGATGGGCCCGGCTGGCCCCGCGGTGCTTGGTAAGAGACTGGCATGGGAGGTGGTGGTGGGACCCACCTGATGTGGACAGAGAAAGCTGTTTGGTGAAAGATACCGCCCTCTCAATGGGCCCTGGCCCCTTACTGGCTATACCGACTCAGGTCCTAGATATTATGCAGGGCAGATATGGACATAAATCCCACACACAGTGCATCATGGCCAACTTGTGAGGCGAGTGACAGGTGATCCCACCAGGGCACTTGCAGACATCCCAGTTCTGCCTCCCCCTGCAGACACTAGTAGCACCACATCTGAGCAACTTCCCGTCCAGCGGTTCGCAATGCAGTGGAGGACCTTACAGGCACCTACAAGGGCCTGCCATACCTATGCTCCCCCAGTGCTTGAGATCCTGAAAGTACGTTTAGGAAAGAAACAGGGGCCACGGCAATGCTCTTGCCCTGCCTCTTGGGGCTAACAACTCCTCGGAGGCTGTAGTGTATGCACCACCAGAACTGTGACCCGAATGGTGGAACAGGTGTTATGCAGATACTGCTCCTGGGGCCTTCCTTTTATGGACTGTGAACTGTGCACTTCATCGCCCCAGGTCCGTTGAGCTAATGGACTGTCTCGAGATACTGCCATCTCCTACGCATGAGTCAACCCAGGTGTCTGGATCATCTAAGCACGCCTGAAACACTGTCCGAATGCCTGCAGACTTATCCTACCAAGGACACAAGGTTCTATTTTCCAGACTACACAAGGGAGGTACAATTTCGTTGACGATCGTATGCAAAAGTCAAGCAGAAGCTCCAAACTCTGAGCATGTTATATCAACTGCTGTTCCCGGCTCACCTCAGGGTGATATTTGTGAACAAATCCTGCTTTTTTTTACACCCCGGAGGCTGTCTGGACCTGGCTCACTACGGAAAGGCCGCGCAGCCCTTGACAACTCCTCACCTGCCAACCTGCAAACGTCCGGATTGACCATGGTAGACACAGCCCCCAAGCCAAAAAGGCACGTAGTCGCTCCCTACACCATGCCTCTATGGTTTCCAAATCCTGTGACCTAGAGCCCTTCCAAGTGCTGTGCTCTCCTGGAACGTCAATGGGCTGTTGGACTGGGTAAAGCGTGCAGCAGTTCTGAAATGCTCTCACCAGTTTCTCCTGATGGTCCTGATGTTGCTGGAGACACATCTGATGGGGAACCACTGTCCCATTATAGCGAGACAGGGGTACAAGAGGGTCTGAGCAGGCTTCTCGTGAGGATCTCATGGCATGGCTCTCCTTCTGCGCCGCTCCTTTTCTCTGACAGTCTCGAAGATGGTAGTTGACCCCAAGGGATGGTTCCTAGCCTTGACCGGGATGATAGGAGGAAGAATACTGAATCTAGTTTCAACTAACGCACCCCCAGCAGCAGTAGATACATTTCTTCAAGACCTCTCTGATACAATCTCTACACTTCCAGAGGGCCGATGGTTATTGGTGGTGATTTCAATGAAGTAATGGATCCTTCCCAGGATGCCACCTGGACCTTCTTGGCAGGTCGCCACTTGGGTGCTCGCTGCCTTTCGGAATGGACTGCCACACTCGGAGTATCCAATGTCTGGAGAATATGGAACCCTAGGCAGCGCCAGTACACCCACACATCAGCTGCACATCACAGTCAATTCCACATAGACAACATATTTATGCTGGTCCCAGACATGCAGAACCGTCACTCATTTTCAAATCCTCTCCCGAGGCATCTGGGACCATGCCCCTCTGCTTCTTTGCCTGGGTACCGCTACAGGGGAATTACGATCTGGGTAGCTCTTAAATGCCTGTTTTTTTCAAGACAAGAATTATAAACAGGCTTGGGAGACAGAGATCCAGGCATATTTTCAACATAACAATGGCACGGTTCAATCACTGAGCATGCTGTGGACGGCAGGTAAAGCCACCATCATAGGTTATGCCAAAGGATACCATCGGAAGACCCAGGGACAGCATCTCTCTCAATTAGAGGCTCAGACTCTCCGCTTGGAGGGATAACTAGCTACTCAAGATAGTGAGGGAAATGTTTCCCGCCAGCTCGTCCTTATACAAGAAGAAATGTGTCACCTTTCCCTAGAAACAGTAAAACAAATGTGGAGGGCGTCTACTGTCAGGGTCTATAGGTGGAGGGGCAAAAATGGTAAACTTCTCTATTGGCTTGCATCCCGTCCCCTAGCCAATCGGATCATACCGGAGGTCATTGAAAATAAGGGGCGTACCTAGCGCACCATTCATGGTATCGAACAGACTCTGCGGAGTACTGTCGCAACCTCTAGACAACGGTTCCACTGACTGAGCCTGAACCTCAGCCCCACCACCTATAGGAGATACCTCTCCCAGACTTTCTTACATGGAAACCCAGAGACTTTATCAGCCAATTCCCATGGAGGAGGTGGGCGCGGCTATCTCATCTCAGTGGTGGCATCTGGGAAAACCCTGGGCCCTGATAGGTTTCCTGTGGAGTATTACTTCGCATCTGGGAGGATTCGACACCTCATCTCCATGCTCTGTACGGTGGCGCAGAGGGGTTTCTTCACCACAGATATTAACATGCCATGATTGCAGTAATTCGCAACCACAATCGACCTCCTGTTCCGATTTTGACCCATTTCCCTTATCAATACAGACGGGAAAATCTACGCAACAATATTGGCCACTGACTTAGACCAGTGCTTAGTACCCTTATCCATCCTGACTAGTGTGTCTATATGCCTCATAGAAGCATGAGACACTACCCCTGACGCCTCCATGTTGCTCTAGCTAACTAACATCGGCACCTCCTCTCATTGAGCTTAGCACTTCTCTTTATCGATTTTGAAAAGGCGTTTGATACTGTGGACTGGAGATACTTGAAGGAGGTGCTTCTGAGAGCGGGTGTGAGGCCATGGTTTCGAGGACTTGTCTGCGTGCTTTATTCTAATCCCACGGCCCGAGTTCAGGTGAACAGAGTCCTCTCAGGACGCTTTAACATTCGAAGGGGAAGGTGTCAATGCTGCTTCCTCTATCCACTCCTCTTCCCGTTGGCAATTGAGCATTTGGCCCGTCTGATAAGATGTGATGCCCACTATGCCAATTCAGCGTTTAAGTTTGTGATACTTGGGGATCGGGGTGGCGCTCCTGCTGGAGCTCACTTGGGCACTGAATCTTACTGACTAAGAAAGCATGGGAATACTTGCAAAGATGGAAGATGCTATAGTGAAATCCAATGGGCAGAATAGTCCTATAGAAAATTATGATCCTTCCCTGATTTCTTATTGCTTACAGAATCTTCCACTGGGCCTGCTGTGTCATTGGTTCCTAGCCGTAGATAGACTAGCTACCTCGTTCCTGTGGTGTGGTTCCAGACACTGATTGGCTCTTTCCCATTGTCAGCGGGCTCCCAGTGATGGTGGCCTGGGTATGTCTAACCTTTATTTCCATTACTTTGCTATCCAACTATTGGTGATTAATGATTGGTTTTCAGGAGGGTGGTCTGAACCAGTGTACCAAATGGAGCTTGCCTTTCTGGGGATTTTTCAAGATCCAGGTGATGCTGTATGGGACCTCACTTCCTAACTCCATCCCAGCGATGACCAGAGTGGTTTTCCTTGCGTGGAGATATGCACTTCGGATGACACATTGGGATGCAAAGCTGATGCTAGAGAACCCTCTCTGGCAAGGCACCTGGTTAAGGGAAGGGACCACGTTGAAAGGTTTGGGAAAATGTGATCTTATAGATATTTCACAATTGGGAGACATTTGGTCAGAAGCCCATATACGCACATTCCAGGAGTTGCTGGATACTTATAGGATCAACCCAAAACACTATTTTACAAATACTTGAAACTTAGGCATACACTCACTGCCCATCTTCCCGCTGATGTATCCACCCCAGAATAGAGTCCACTGGAGGCCAAGATCCTGATGTGGGCACTGAGGAAAGTAGGTGTTTCCCAAATCAACCGCACACTTGTTATCAATGCCTCCCCTATGCTAGTCTACCTTAGGACACACTGGGTGAATTGGCTTGGCCCCCCCTAGAGCGTGATGACTGGTGGGACACCCTCATGGCCCCCCGGGTCATTACCATTTCTTCCCAACTGAAACTAATCCAGATATATTATCTATATTATGCTTATCTCACCCCGGCCAAACTATACCTGGTGGGCCTTTTACCGAGCCCTGACTGCCCCCTCTGTGCGATGACACCTGCAGATTTTTATCACATGGTGTGGGCATGCCTGGAAATAGAAAGATACTGGACCACTATAGCCGCAGAACTTACTGAAGTATTGGGCTGGGAGGTCCCCAGCACACCTGTGTCCTTTCTCCTGGGGGTTCTGGAGGGCATGGGAGGATCTTGAGCAGATAAAGCATTGCTGGGCACAGCCCTTATTGTAGCAAAAAGAGACATAACCACCACATGGAAACACCCCACACAATGTCACAGTGGTACAGAGGCTGGTGTGCGATTCAAGAGAAATAAGTGTTTATAGCACGGAGCTACCTGCAGAAGTATGACAGGATGTGAGGCAAATGGCTGGGCAAGCGGAATAAGATGGGAGACTTCATGCTACTAGTCTATTCAGGTGGGGGTGCATATACGCTTCTTAGTGTTGTGGGTGAGACAATACAAATAGTACAAACCATACAGTGGGTCGAAAAGTACTTTATCGTGCTTGTAAGTGGCAGTATTGCATTGTTTGCATTAAAATCAATAAAATTGATTCTCAAAATAAAAAATTGAGCTAATAAAGGAGAGCATTGTTAGAAACTCAATGGATTCACAGATCTGGGATGCAGAACACAATCTCTACTGCCTCTCCTTTTTTACTTTTCATAAGGGGGCCATCCACAAGACCTGATGAAAAATGCCAAGTCAGGTTCCCTGTTGGAACCCTGTGCCCTGGTTATCATCAGTACCATTGACTCACTAATAAATGTACTGAATAAATCTGTGGATTAGACGCCTGCTAGGTGAGCTCCTTCGGTCGTTTCACCTATTCTGAATTATCCTGCTCAATTGGGCTAAAGAATGCTTCAGAAAATGCCGCTGTCTCCTTCCTGTTCCCCGCTACATTTATTGAGTCTAAAATTTCAGGGGTGGAATGGATCCCGGAGGCTTACTGCGGCCCATTACTGCCTACCCTGGGGCATGGTGCACACTAAGCCTGGCCCCAAAAAATAAATAGATGTGACCCGCGTACGGTGGCGCTAGCTCGAGTCTGCTAGTGATGCCTAGGTTCCCGGATACATTGATACCGATGTCTGTGTCTTGCTGGGGACTGGGCTGCAGGGCCGGATGACTTGTTTCAGCCTGCTGCCTCCCGGAGCTATGCAGCGATGTGAGGTGAGCGAGCGCTGGTGGCCCGGGAGGCTGTGTGAGAAACTTGCTATATTGCAAGGGGGATGCAGCTTGTCCTTTTACCCCTATACTGCTGGGGTGTGACACCACAATACACCTAAGAGACTGTGCCTGTTTTGCTGCCTGGTACTTATTGCCTATGTTCTGGGCTGGGTCAGGCCTGCGCGGCTGGAGGCACAGGGCAAAGCGGGGCAGGAGTCCCAGCCTACATTGACTGTGGGGGCTGAGCCAGTCTCTCTGCTGTGTGGTGCTGGAGGAGATTGGAACTACCACTGCTTCTAAGTGAGGCTCCTCATTGCCGGTCTCAGCTGTGACCATTTGATTACGAAATACACATGGGTAGAGCCCCTGGATGGCTGAGGTGATGGTGCTTGGCGGGACAGTGAGATGTGTGCCATCAGCTGCTGGATGCAGGAGAGTGGGCCTAAACCTGGATTACATTGTGCACGGTGGTGCCTGAGGTAGCACCATTGGGGACGAACCCGGTTTGAGGTGCCAGCCACCATTTTCCCTTGGCGGGTGCTTGCGCCCATTTTGCCTTGCAGAGTCTTTGATGGTCTGGTCTGTTGGCCCGATACCCAGTGGTACATACATCCTGGTCATTACTGTGGCTGTGATCTGTGGAAAACCATCTACGATGGGGAAAACCGAAACTGCAGTTTGAGCAACTCAAAATGACCAAGCTTCGCAAAGATGGGTCAGCGGCACCTGAGACTGGCACAGATGCTACATGGTTGGAGATGGGTAGTAAGTTGTGCCAAATCCTTACATCTATGCAATTTAGCCTCACCAAAATAAAAGGGAAGATAGATACCCTCTCCTACAGATTGGACAAGATGTCGGAGTGCATTGATAAACATGTGGAGTGCCTTGATATGGTGTAGAGGCTGTATCGGAAACCAAAGACGAGCAAGACACGACTACAGGAGCTCAGAAACAACTAGATATGGCGTTGTTGACATTGCAGGCCAAGACCAAGGATTTAGAGGCCAGCTCACACAGAATAATCTTGATATAGTTGGTCTGGCTGAGTCTATGAATGTTGACAACATGGAGAGCTTTTCGGAGCGCCTTCTCATCGAAGTGCTAGGGCGTGAGACTTTTTCAGATATGTCCGTTGTGGAGCTTGCTCACCCTTCATTGCTGCCACAGCAAGTGCCGGGAGCCTAGCGTTGCCCCATTATAGCGAGATTGCTCAACTACAGAGACCATGATGAGGCATTGCGCCAGTCTAGGGAACTACAGACTCTAGGAAATGAGGGCACAGAACTTTCTATTTTCTCTGATTTTACGCCCCATGTGCAGAAGGCAAGGAGACAATTCCTCCCAGTGAAACGGAAGCTGCAGGAACTAAAACCTGACTATGCAATGCTTTACCCTGCCCTCCTGCGAGTGAAGAATACGATTTTTAATGTCCTTAAAAGTGTGCAGCAGTTCCTCAAGCAACATGAACAGCGAACACAAGACTGCGATCCCCAAGATTGGAGGAGGATGAGCAGGGGTCCTCCCATGAACTTGATGGACATGGCTGAACTATACCTGCCCCTGATCCTGTTGTGTTTTTAAGACTAAGTGCTGTTTTATTTCATGATATGCTAAGCTTAAGCTTGTTGTCAATGTATTTGTCATATTCTATTTGAGACTGTATTGCATGGTCTAGTGTCAGCCCCAATCACTACCACTAGAGGCTCATGTCAGGGTTATTCCTTGTCGCTGCTTCTGTATGCCCTTGTTTCAAAAGCCTTGACCTGTGCATTTCGGGAATATCATGCCCACCAAAGTATTCACTTTCCACATTATAACCTCCTAATATCTGCATATGCTGACGACACACTCTTGTACATTAAAGACTCCAAGCAGAAGCTCTCTCCAGTTCTCAGGGAGATAGTACTCCTTGGTGGCCATTCTAGACTGTACATTAATTGGGACAAGCCCCTTACTGCTGCTACAACACCAATACATGCAGAGTTGCCACTTGCATGGACCACTGAGATAGTTCGCTACTTGGGTATTCAGGTCCATACTGATCCGGAGGTAGGGACATGTGAAAATTATGGCAATTGGCAATTCCTAAGGCTTGCAGAGACAGGAAAGATGGTCTAGGTATAGATATCGCTGAAAAACAGTGGGGTTACTGCTGTTCTGTAGTATGCACTATTTTGCTGAATGGCCACTATCGATTTGTGCATTTTAAATATCTTAATCGGGTATATTATACTCTGGCCCGATTATTTAGATATGGTTTGAGAGAAGACTCTCGAAGCCCATGTTGCGGCATGGAGGGCTCAGACTTTGCACCCATAGCATGGCACTGGCCTGGTGTACAGCACTTTTGCCTTATGATTATTCATGGTTTTTGGGAGAGATTACAGGGGAGGCATTGGTCTGAACACCGCTTTTGGCCTTGCTAGGTTATGACAGGGGTGTTCCGAGGACCATCCGAAAGTTGGTGGCACTAGGCCTCTTGTTGGTGCTGCGTAGGATCGCAATGTGATGGATGAAGGGAACTCTCCCAACAGTGACTGATATGGCAAATTGCAATACGAAATCCAATGCCTTTCATGACCTTATGTTACCCCACTGTAGCCCGAGAGATATATGGGGCCTATACCAGGAGTATTTGACTCACCTAGGATACGAAGCGGAGGGCGAGGAGGATCCGGAAGGAGATGAGTGAGTGCTCCTGGGCGGTGGAAATATTTGGCTCCTCATTGGTCGTAAGAGACCTGGGTTGCTGTGTACAGGGGGTGATGTAGTGATGGATGACAGTCCCTATCTTCCATCATTGAGTGCCACTGTGTGCATGGTTGTTGACAGAAGGCGGGAGTCCACGTCTAATGCATACTCAGTGGAAACTATTGGAGACAACATTGTCTATGTATATTTTTCACATTCTTACTGCCACTATATCAACCAACTCTGAATTCCTGCTATTCCTGACATGTATATGAAAGGTTAGTATATTTATCTCATACATCATGTCCGTGGAGGAAGTGCACTTCTCCTGATGCCAACTTGTTAGGTTTTATAAAATGAAAATAAAGTTTAAAAAAATGCAATGATCATTTCATTATTAAAAAAGCAAGAAGACTTTCTCAAAACCTTCAAAATGAACACCTCATTAGTATGCTACCTTATTCATTTAAAATTATGGAAGTGCACGTAGCCCAGGAACTTTGTAATCATCTGTAAACATTAGAGTTCCTCGATTCACTACCTGCAAGTTTTGGGCTTGGCCTTAGTACTAAATCTATGATGCTATTTGAAATAGATGCTGATGGATGAACACCTTTTCAGAGGATCGTGTCGCGGCAATTCAACTTGGACCCTTCAGTGCAACTGCAAAACATGTTACTTGTAGAGCTCCTCAATCAATCAAACAGAATTAATACATTGTGGCTAGTCACCTATGAGGGTTTCCAGGCTCTGAGGTCCTTGCTACTTTAGGTGGTTCCATTGAACAGCAAGACCTAGAGTCCTTTCCGGAATTCAAGAAAGGAACTGGAGGTCCGGAGATGAAGGGGGAGGTCATTCCAGGATTTGCCAGCGAGGTAGGAGAAGGATCTTCCATTACTGTTGCTTCAGTGGATTTGGGGGGTAAGCAGGTGCCTAGAGGGTTGGTGGATGTTCACACAGGTAGTTGATGTATGCTAGTCCTTAGTTGTATAGGGCTTTGAAGGTGTTGATCAGCATCTTGGATTGACATCACTTTTAGATGGGGAGCCAGTGGAGTTTATTGAAGTGAGGGGTGATGTGGATCCATTTGGGGAGGATGAGGATGAGCCTGGCCGCTAAGTTCTGTATTGTTAGAAGTATCCTCAGGAGGTGGTGATTCCTGCATAGAGTGTGTTCCAGAGAGCTGGTGACTAGGGCTTGAGTGATGGTTCGTCTGGTGTTGACGGGGAGCCATTTGAAGATTGTTCAGATCATGTTTAGAGTGAGGAAAGGGTGTATGAATCTGCATTTATCTGGCTTTTCACTTTTGCTCTCTAGTGCCCTATTAAACCCTGTGGAGGCCCCTAGGCAGTCGAAATTTCAGGGGCTCCTCGCGCAAATGATCTCCTAAATGTTTTTAATTTTACCAACTAACAATTTTAATAAACCAATTTTATTACACATAACTAAACATTAACAATTATTCGACTCGCAAATATTCTACTAGCATCTGGAGTCAGACTTGGTGGGAACTCGCGACACACTAACTCACAGAAAGCTTCGTTTGTGGAGCTTTCTCATGCTCGCGATCTAGTGGGATAACATTGAATTAAGTAGTGTGCACGTCGGCGGCAAGGAGATGACCATCACTACTGTACAGTACACGTATGTAGTTCACTCTGGATTTTTTTACAGCTGCCAGAAGATGAGCTTTTAAGTAAGCCTGGGCGGAGTATGGGGAGTGGTGCTCAGCGTAGTTCTACAGAGTTTAAAAAAATCTCAGTGGAACTAAGCTCCGCCCCAGGCCCATAAACAATTTTTCAAAAATGGAATAAAAACACACTTACCTTGTCTTCCATGTCGTCTGCGGGCCACCTTCCTCCTTGCTGCTGTGTCTCCTCTCTCCTGGCTCTCCTCCTTGCTGTCCTCCTCCTCCCCCTACGTTTTACACCTTGCGCATGCGCAGTTCAAGCAAGACGTAAAACGTAGGGGGAGGATGAGTATGGCAAGGAGGAGAGCCAGGATTCCCAGGAAACACCGCGGCAAGGAGGAGGGCGGCCACAGATGACATAGAAGACAAGGTGAGTGCATTTTTTAAAACCTTTTTGGGCCGTAGTGTAGGGGGCTGAGTGGCATACTCCGCTCCGCCACGAAGTCGGAGTTTTACCTCAACTTCACGTTCCCAGCAGAGCGCGGAGTACACCGCCCGGGGTTACTTTTAAGAGACAAAGGGGCATACTTAATAGTAAAGTGGCGAAGCGTGTCGTTAAGCCAGGAAGGCTAACAACATGCTCCGTCACTTTAAAAATGCAGGCTGCACCATATTTACAACAATATGGTGCAGCCTGCCTTTCCCCCTGGGCTGGTGCTAAATTTAGCTGCCTAGCGCCAACACTGGCACCCTTGCACCATAGTGCAAGGATGTCTGCGTTGCAGGGGAAGATTGTTTATGTGCAGGTAGGACACCTTCCTGCACATAAACAATCACTGGCGTTTTGCTGTTTCCATGTGTGCTACACAACACAGCACACATGAAAACAGCAAAAACTAGGAGGAATGTTTAATTACTCTTCGTTGCGCCAGGGTAAGACCAGATTTTCCCTGGTCTAAATTTTGGCACTGCTTCATATTTCCGCTACCCTTGTAAATATGGAGCAGCGTCAAAATCAATAGGTGTTGAGGTGGAACGCTCACAACAACACCCTCTGCTCGCCCCTTTCACACTAAGTAAGCGGGAAAGGGTGCTTTATTTACATGTCAGCATTAAGCCACATTAACCTCTTCAGTGCCCATGACGAGATAGTCTCGTCATGCAGCACGGTTGCGCTGTGCCCATGACGAGACTATCTCGTCATGAACCCCACCCACTAATACAACGCCCGGCACTGGAGGGGGAAAGGGGGTGGCACTGAAGGGGTTAAGCCACTTATTGTGGCTTAACGCTGTCTTGTAAATAAGTCCCTATCGCCACCATAACGTCCTGCAAAGTGACGTTGCGATGGCGGCCGGGGCTTGTGAATATGCCCCAAACTGTTATGTGAATCTGATGTCTTTGGTTTATGTACTTTAAGTTGTTAATGGGTGCATCACATTAATTCCGTATTTCCTTTATAGAGTCTTTAATGTAAAGTTTTCATTTCTTTGAGTTGATTAATTTTTTTCTATCTTTAGGAAACAATTTAAGAAAGAATAATTGTATTTTTCTTTCAAGATCAAATCAATATTATTTTGATCTATTGTCACAAGGCCCCTAAAAGGAGACGGGCTATAGGCCGGTGCCTACTTTGCCTATTTAGTGATCCGGAACTGTTGCTGTCCAGGATAATGCCGAGGTAGCGGGCATGATCCGTGGGAGTGGGTGAGACCCTCAGTTCAGAGGACCACCAGGAGTCATTCAAAGAAGAAGAGTTGTTCCCAAAGATCAACACTTCTCATTTGTCTGTGTTGAGCTTCAGGCAGTTGTTTTTCATCTAGTCAGCAACGCTCATCAAACACCTGTGGAAGTTGGCCTTCATGGTTGTGGGGTCTTCTGAGAGCGAAAGGATGAATTGGATGTCATCTGCGTAGAATATGATATTTAGTCCATGCGCTCTGACAATATGGCCTAGGGGGTCATGTAGGTGTTGAACAGAGTAGGACTGAGGGGCGAGCCTTGAGGGATACTGTAGATTATGATTTTGGGTTCCGAGGTGAAAAATGGTTGGCGGATTGTCTTCGTTCTTCCGGTGTGAAAGGAGGCGATCCATTTGAGGGTGTCTCCTTGGAATCTGATGCGATTTGCATTTTGATTAGGGTGTGGTGGGATACTGTGTCAAACACTGCTGAAAAGTCAAGAAGGATTAGTGGAGTCATTTCGCACCAGTCTGGGAAGGTTCTGATGTCGGAGGCAGCAATCAGGGCGGTTTCCGTGCTGCGGTTGGTGTGGAATCAGGATAGGGAGGAGTCCGGAATGCTGTTGTTCTCCAGGTGTTCCATGAGTTGGCGGTTGATGTCTTTTTCAAGGACTTTGGTGGGGAAGAGGAGCAGCGAGTTGGGAGATAGTTCTTGAGTTCGCTGGGGTCAGTCGATGGTTTCTTGAGAAGAGGTTTGACTTCTGCTCAATGATCCATATTTTCACTACATCTGTTCAATGTGTATGCCAGTCCCCTAACAAAAGAGTTGGCATCCAGAGTAAGTAGATTGTATAATTACATGGACAATTTGTAACTACCTCTCCATTTTGATAGTTCTGTGGCCACACAATCAACATTTCCCAAAACAATGAAGTCTATTTTGAGTTGGATGGGCAAGAATCAACTAACAAATTGCCCGAAAAAACTAAAATTGCCATTCTAAATAACCGAGTAGACCTCAGGGGCAGCCGTTACGGGCCTATTGAGATGGGAGAACATTCCACACCTAAGACACTGGCAGAAGGCCTTTGCATTGTTGTAGACAGCCAGTCAACAATGACATCTCAGAGTTGTATTTGTAAAATGTATTTACCTGATAAAAATTATTGGGAAATCAATCCCCCTCATTCCCTTAAAAGCCTTTAATTTGTGATCATGGCTATTATTATATCAAGACTAGACTATGCTAATTCCATGCACCTAGGACTCCCTAACAACACCACTCACAAGCTATAAGTGATCCAAAATGAAGCTACTCCCTCATTTATAAACGCCGCAAGAACTCTGATGTAACACCAATGTAACACCTGTATTGAGGCAATTGCATTGGTTGCCAGTGAAACAGAGGATACTGTTTGGGACCTGCTGTACCACTTTTAAAGCAATTGAAGGCATGCCCCTCCAGCTTTCCGAATAGGAAAATTAAGAAACACATCCCTTTCTGAGCTCTTAGATCTGCTGGAGTGAACTACCTAATCATGCCAAGATACTCATGGAAAGGGTTGGGTGGGCAGAGCTTTTCTGTCCAGACACCCAAGTTGTGGAGTTTGTTTCCGGATCAGCTACAATTGCAAACTGATTCTCTTCAGTTTTGGAATGATTTAAAAACTTGGCTGCTCAGACAGGCCTTCTGCTAGTAGGCTGGATGTTCCCATTGGTTACCTTATCACTTCTTAGCTGTACCAGCCCCAGGAAACAATTAGCATATGTATGCTTAATTCCTATTAAAAAAAATAATACAACGTACACAAATCTCAAAATTTGCAGTATATCATATAATAAGATACGTGTGTCATCAATGCATTCCTTAATCAAATCTAAAATTGCCACAGAGGTCACCTTGCATTCTGCAAGCTCAATCAACAGATCGTTAAATCTGAATGGCCATATGCCATAACTACTGACTATCCTCAAATGGGGAGTATAGTGCAACATACACAGCAGATAGATTATATCTTTTGATAACCTCACCATAGTGTTCAGTAGGAAGGATGGAAGCCAGTAATCCTAATATTCAGGATAAATTATGGATCAATGGGGAGTTTCTTTTAAAGGATGTTGTGGCCTTAGTTATGAAAGCAGAATTGACGGGACGGTGTGCTAAGGCTGTACTTGAAGATGCACAGGATGCCAAGGTAGTTTTTAAGTTCAGACATGTAAGAAACAAGAAGCCTGAAACAAAAAGCTATTTCAGATCCAATGATGCGCAGGAACAATATACCAGTGCAGAAGGCAAAAAGATTCCCTGGAGGAATGAGATTGATAGCCACAATTCCAGGAGATGTTATCGTTGTGGTTCGATGGAACATTTGGCATACTATAAAAAGTGTCTGGCCAAGTATAAAAAATGCTCGTCTTGTGGTTTAACTGGCCACTACGCAAAAATTTGTAGGAGAAAGGTTGGGGGAAGTTAGAAATGGGATTCTCTAGTTGGCTGAGGTAGGTACCTTAGGCTAAGTAGGGACCCTCGCTTCCACGTCAGGGAAAGGAAGGACACCTTCTCAGATAGCCACTGCTCACCCCTCGGTAGCTTGGCACGAGCAGCCAGGCTTATCTTCAAGGCAAATGTGTCAAGTATTTGCAACCACGTTCTCAGTGGCCCAATGATGACACCACAAAAGGACTCCACACGAGTTTCATAGAAAAACAAATATATATTTATATAAAATGATATATGATGAGACTACACTATAAAAATCCAACATATGAGTATTTGTAATATTCCTCCTGGCCGGTTATTAGGCCAGCCAGCCATTGTAGGTTCTGGTGGTATTAATGAGCAATTCTAGATGATCCAATGCAGTCCTAATGCAATGCTATGCAGTTCGTAATGCAAGAATCAGGCACTTTGCAATGTAAAATAATGCAGTTCATTATGCAACAATCCAGCAGTTCGTAATGCCAAAATAATGTAATGCGTAATGCAACAATCAGTCAGTTCATTATGCAGAAATAATGCAATGCGTAATGCAACAATCAGGTAGTTTGTTATGCAAACGAATGAAATGCGTAATGCAACAATCAGACAGTTCATTATGCAAACGAATGCAATGCGTAATGCAACAGTTAGGTAGTTCATTATGCAAACTAATGCAATGAGTAATGCAACAATCAGGCAGTTGGTTATGTAAACACAATGCAATGCGCAAGGCAACAATCAGGCAGTTCATAATGCAGAAACAATGCAATGCTCAAGGCACTTCGGCACTTCAGATGATCTCTCTGCCACTCGTACTGACTCGCTATCAGCCTCCGCCAACATACGCGGGTATGGTGTAATCCACAGTGCAGCTACACACTCCGGCCCCGGTACTGCCACTCCTTGGCAAGTATGGGCCGTGATACGAACTGGAACAGAGGCTCGTGCTGCGAGAATGGGAGAGGCTGAGAGCGTCTCTCTCCGAGCCCGCACCCCGCCCCACGTGGCGACACACGTTACCTGGGGGGTGAGACCTCGCTCTCCTCTCCTCCTCTTGAGACTTGGGCCTCCGATGCGACTTGGTTGATTCTGAGCCAATGGCGATAACGAAGGTCTCAGGCTGCATGAAGCACACACACACAGCGTCGCTGAGACTCACTTGAATTCCGGATGCACACAATCACAGGGCAATCCTCACTAAGGTCTCAGGCAGCACGAAGCACATGCCCACAGCGTCACTGAGACTCACTTTAGTTCCAGCTGCCCATGATCACAGGGCAATTCTTATAAAGGTCTCAGGCTGCACAAAGCACACGCACACAGCATCGCCGAGACACTTCTGGAAACTTTTGTGTTCCTGAGTTTCCACAACAGGGATCCAGCTCTCCTTGGGCCCTTGGGGTTAAGTTACTTCAGGATACAGCACAGCAAAGTCCTTTCAAGCAGGGGGACACAGCACACAGCAAAGTCCCTTTAGCCTCTGCTTGGTTAAAGCAGCAAACTGCAGACCAGACCCAGAACACACAGCAAGGGTCAGTCCTTTCCTTCATTCTATTCAGATGTTTCTTCCTTGGCAGAGGTTCCTCTTGACCACAAAGTAGTTTCAATCCTTTAAAGTCTTGAACAGTTCCATTCCATTCCATTCCAAAATCCAGGGGTTTCAGCTCTCATAGTTATACCCCTAAATGTCTTTAAAGTCTTTGTGTTCAGGGGGGCACTGACCCCTGTCCAAACCGGTTCTGGGTGTCTCCATGCCAGTGACACCTTCTTCCTTTGATAGCGGGGGTCTGGATCCTTAATCACTCAGCAGGGCATGGAGCATTGTTTTATGGTTGCAGCCCAGGCCTCTTTACCTCCAGGGGCTACTCCTCCCCCTACACTCCAGATACATGTCAGCCTGTTGCTGTCTCACCTCCTCCCCTGGGTCAAGACATTCCCAAGATCCTATCACGTTCAGGTCCAGACTGTCAATCCACAACCAGGCAGACACACAGAAATGTTAGAGTACAAAAACCCAGCCACTTTTAAAAGAGTTGTTTCTAAACACGCAATTCAAAAACCACCTTCACACAAAGTTGTGTTATTAAATTGTGAGTTCAGGCATACTAAACTTCACCTCTCCATCTTAAGCCTTTGGGAAGATAGGCTGGAAACATATTACACAGCCTTCCCCCATTCTGTCCTATGGGCAAGATGGCCTTTCAACACTGAAATACAAAATGGAGAGTATTTCACTGTTAGGCGTGGTTAACACCTTTAGTACATGTCCTACCTTTCACATACACTGCACCCTGCCCAGGGGGGCACCCTGGACCTACCATAGGGGTGTCTGATGTGCATAGAAAGAGTAAGGCCTGGCAAGTGGGTGCACTTGTCAGGACAACATGGCAGTTTAACAATCTGCGGGCAGGCACTGCAGTGGCAGGCCTGAGTTCTCTCTTTAGGGCTACATGTGTGGGTGGCACAATTAGTGCTGCAGGTCCACTAGTAGCATTTGCATTACTAGCTCTGGCACACATAGCGCACTTTACTAGGGACTTTACTAGTAAGGCAAACATACCAATCATGGACAACCAATTACCATTACACTTTACACAGGGAGTACTTGCACTTTGACACTGATCAGCAGTGGCAAAGTGCTCACAGCATCTAAGTTGGCAACACCATGTCAGAAAAAAGGTCTAGGGGGAAAGCAAAACGTTTAAGGAACTTTAGCTAAAAAAGGGCCAACAGGGGATATAATAAGAAGGTACATTGTGTACAGGAAGGAAATGATAGCAACTCTAATGTTCCTGACAATTTTGATAATCCTAATGTCAACTATGTGTTTTGTATTGACTATGACATCCTAGATGTTAACCAGGTTAGACTTAAAAAACCTGTCTGTGAGGTCGATATGGGTGGTGCGAAATTGAGTGTAGGAGCAGACTCACGCTCACCTTTTACGATAGTTAGTGAAGAGGTATGGAAGCGTCACTTTGTTGAAAAATTGGGTGCGCATTTACAGAATGCGGACGTGGTTGCAAAAAGTTACAATGGAGACAAAATTGACTTTGAGGATGCAAGAATCTTGTTTTCCAATACAAATATAGATCAGCCAATTGCAGACTATTTGTAGCAAAGAAAGGACCATCTGTGTTTTTTAGTGACCAAGGAAATTTAGGCATCATCCTCAACCCAAACAGTGCTGAACCTCTGTTATCTATTAATGATATTGACTTGAACTGTTCTGCATTAGTAAAAGATTTATCTGAAGAATTTTCAGGCAAGGTAGGGCTACTGAATGATTTTGAGCATCGCATAGAATTGAAACCTACAGCCATACCATGCATTCACAAAGTTTACCCATGTCAGTTCGTGATGAATTGCATAGGGAATTAAAAAAATTATTTGCTGCTGGCATTACAGAACCGGTATAATCTGCAGAGTGGGTTTCTGTTGGTTGATAAATTTCCCCTACCTCGTATCAACGTGATGTTCTCTGCAACTAAAGGGATGTGTCGGTTCTCAACCATAGACTTGAAATCTGCATCCCACCAAATACTATTGCATGTTGACAGCAAAAGTACACTTCATTCTGTTTGGATGTTTTCAGTTTACAAAGGTACCTTTTGGACTGGCATCCGCTGCAGCACTTATTCTAAGAGTAATGACTAACATATTTAAGGGTGTGAAAGGTGTGATGTTTTTCCAGAATGATATCCTGATAATGGGCAGTGATTTAAGTGAGCATGATACTGGTTTGCGGCAAGTCCTTGTGATTTTGAAGGTGAAGTGTTTAAATGTAGAACTCAGCAAATGCAAATTTAAACAAAATAAGGTTGTGTACTTAGGCCACAAGACTGGCAAAGAAGGAATAAAAACCATACTTGTAGATGCGATTGTGAATGCACCTAGTCCTACAGGGAAAGACAATTTCAGGGCATTTTTGGTTCTGACAGAATACTATTCGAAAGTTATTAAAATAATCTCTGAAAAACCTACGACATACGCCAGCTTTTGAAGGGGGAAACGAAGTTCATTTGGTCAGATGAATGCCAGGAATCCTTTGACAGGATGAAGAAAGAATTGTTAAATGCATCTTTTCTCAAAGGTTTTGATACAAAGTGTCAAATTATAGTAACCACTGATGCTAGTGATAAAGGCTTGGGGCTGTCCTCTCACAGCGTAATCACAAACACAATGAGTGGGTGGTAGCTTCTGCTTCATGTTCCCTTACCCCTACAGAGGAAAACTCCTCGGTAATAGAGCGTGAAACATTAGCGTGCACATGGGCCCTAGGACATTTTCGCTTGTATGTTTGCGGTTATCATGTTTTGCTATGCACCGACCATAAGCCTTTCACAAAACATATTATCCACAACAGGGTTAAAATATGCGCCTCCCAGACTGAGCAAGATGTATGTGAAATTACTTGATTATACATATAATATTGAGTATTGGCCTGGGGTTAAGAATCAGGCAGCAGATTTTTTAAGTAGGTTACCCTTACCTTTGCCAGAAGATGAATTGTTTTTGCACAATCTGGATGAGAAAGTGGCATTACTGTTTAATGTTGGCCAAGAGGGAGTTACTCTTTTAGAATGGATGGATTAATGTCTGAAGATGGCCTTCTCAAACGTGTAACATCATTTGTGTTGAAAGGATGGCCCGATAAGAACAAATTATGCATGGAGGACAAGGCATTCTGGGAGGTAAGGAATGAGTTAAGTGTAGAGGAGAACCTTCTGTTCAGAGCTGGGATAGTAGCTACAGCGTCATTAAGGAGAATGTTGTTAAAACTGTGTCATAAGGGGCATCTTGGAATATACAAAACAAAACAAAGAGTGAAATACAATTACTGTTGACCTGGTATTGATAAACAAGTGGAACAAATGGTAAGAGCATGCATAAAATGCAATGATTCTGACGAGAGCCTAAAACATTTAAACCTCCTTTACATCCCATCAAAAGACCAAGTATGTCATGGGAAAGAGTAGATGTAGACATTATTAGGCACATGCATCAAAAGAAAAAACGGTTGCAAACGGGCAGATTCTCAGAATCTGCCCCTTTGCGACCGGTATTTTTGAATTTGGGATGCATCATCCCAAATGTAAAAATCGCAATTTAAGTATTCTCTAAACTGCGATTATTTAAATTGGAGTTGCATTTAAGGAATCGCAAATTGATATTCCTTAAATGCAATGCATTAAGGTAATAAAATTAGCGATTTCGCTAATAGGGGGCGCAAATTACCATGAAGTTGAACTTCATGGTAATTTGCTAAACCTTTGAAAAATGCACTTTACTCTGTACTCAAAGGAAGCATTCAGCTGTCTAGAAGTGGAAATTTTGAAGTGGGAAAGCGAGCTTTGTAAATTGATTTGGGCCTACAGAATTACTCCAAGCGTAATAACTGACAACAGTCAGTTTACAATGATGAGGGGAAGGCAAGCACTGAGCAAAGACTTGTTTTGGATGCCAGTTCCAAAACAAGTCGAGTGGTCTCCTGAATGTATACGAAAGAAAATTAATCTACCACAGCAAACTTACAAAGAATGGTACGATAGGAAACATGGTTCAAAACAAATGTTGTTCAAGACTGGAGATTGGGTGAAAGTTCTTTTGGAAAAGAAAAGCAGAAAAGGAGAGAGCAGATTCTCCTACCCATTACGTATTTGTGAAATACTTTGTATCTCTGTCAAACTGAGTGATGATAAGATCTGGCACATGAGCAGGCTGGCCTTGATTAGAGCTAATGGAAATTTACTTGGCAACACACGCTGAAAGGTGGCTAATGATAACAGTGATATGTGGTTAGATTTTGACGATGAAAGGGTTGATATACCTGATTTTAACAATGATACTGTGGGTGTTTCAGATAGGAGCATTTGTGTCTCTGATGGGGCACAGTTTCCTCTGAAACTACTCATATTGATGCCAATATCCAGGAAGGTGGAACTAGTTCAGCCCGTAGTTTTGGTAAATCTGTTGACAGCCCAAGACATACTAGTAGTCGCGGGAGAACCACAATCAGGCCTAAAAAAACTTGATGATTACGTCATTGATGTATGGAAACCTTAGCGCAACTCTCAGTGCACATCCCAGTACAACCGTTTTTCAAATTTTACTCCCCCCCCATCCTCTGCAAGGTTTATCGTTTCTTTATTTCCTCTGTGGAAGAGAGGATGTGTTTTGTTGTTGTATTGCTATGCTAAAGCCCTATTGTGATGTAACCTTATACTCTCACCCCATTGGCACTGTGTGCCACCCCACCTCTGTACATTCCACACATGACAGTTATGAGATCCTTTTCTTGTTGAGATTCCGTTGGAACCAGATGCGTCTGGGGCTCATGCAATAAATTGTATTTGAATCCTCAATTGGAGATCCTGTCTTCATTACTAAATACGTGTGCTTTAAAGGGCAGAGAATGACAATTCTTATTAATTAACGGAATAAAGAATCACAATATTATTAAAGAAAAGGAGGCTAGCATTATGCATGAACTTTTATTCCCTCCTCTGAGCAGTAAACCATTAAAAGCTTCCAAACAGAACTTTGAAAAAACATCACAATGAAAATAGATTGTTCAGTTCCATAAATACTCCTTGACCTCAATTTTCTTCCTCTTTTGTTTTCTCCTTTCCCCAAACCACTTCTGCACTAATCTTTATCATCAGATGTATCCACATTTAATTTTCTGCAAAATAAACCAAGATATAAAAAAACAGTTCATGGACTCTTATCACCAACATAAAATCTCACTTCAACTTAACATTCTGTAATATCACCATGAAATAAACATATTATCTCCAGCATAACTCCATTACTTCTTAGCCCCTCCTCAAGGGAAAGGTGGGTGTGATAATGCTAGCCTCTTTGCCTTTAATAAAATCACTTTCCTTTTGTAGTTAACCTATTAGAATCATCATTTTATGTCAAGAGAGGAGGCTAGCATAATGCATGTTCAAAGTATTTCAAAACATGTTATGAGACACGTTCTATAGTTTTAAAATAAAATCTCCTAAATGTCTCTGCAGATGGCCAATGGGCTGCTTCAGAATGTCCTTCAAATGAACACCCATCATACAAGCCTTGTTTGCCATAGCTTCCCTGACTGAATGTGCTTTAAATTTTGACACATCCACACCTGCCTCCTTTGTAGTATCTTTCACCCATCTTGCAATTGTTGCATTCATAATTGCTTTAAGCAGCTTTACATGAGAGATTAAAACACCTTACCACACATAAGTTGGGTGAATTATCAAAGCTTGCATAGAAAATAGACCCAGACATAGTCTTAGTCCATTTACAAATCTCAAAAGTACTCCACCTGACTGAAAGATTCTACATGACACTTCCAAAGCCCGAACATCCAAGATACTTCAAAAAGAAATAAGACAAAGTAATGTTGCTAACGTCCAAAACAACCCTCACAACTCTAAGTGTCTGTTACTTGGCCAACTCTCAAATAACTGTAAAATCAAATCCACATTCCATAAGATTTGATACTTTGGTATTCTCAACCAAATCCCTTTCATCACCCAACAAACCAAAGGACTTCTACCAACAGATAAACTTTGCTGCAAAGAATGTCCAGCTGCCACCGTCAACCTGTAACAATTTACTGTCCTCTATGAAATACCTTTATCAAATAAACCTGCTAGGAAATTTGCCACAGAATTAGGGTTCCTATGGCACACCTTTATGTATATTGTACATCTATAAACAGTGAAGATCAAGTGTATGAAAACAATAAAATTCAAAGATTTTCTTTCTTCTTTTTGCAATGAACAAGACACAGTAAGATGGATCCAAAACATTAATCCAAGACAATTAGATCTTATGCAAATCTGTGTTTCTTTATTCTTGTCGATGGTCCATCATTGGTGCGGAAACACGCGGATCGGCGTTTCTTTCACTATTGTTCGGTTACAACTTATTATATTTGTACCGAGGATGTCAGAATAAAACTTGAAGCTTTGAGATTACATTCTCGATAAATTCTGTTCACTTGTGAAAGTTTCTGAGGGGTGTACCATCACCTACTCTTGCCGTTTCTTTGTAAACCTCACCATGCTTTAATGAACACTGGCCACTACCTTTACATGACATGCAGTTTCGTACTTATATGCCTTGAGAAAGTCTTAGGATAAGACGAAACACGTGTTGGCTATAGTGTGCTGGGAATATTTTATCAAAACAAAGGAATATCTTCAACGACAAGAATAAGGAAACACAGATTTGCATAAGATCTGATTGTCTTGGATTAATGTTTTGGATCCATCTTACTGTGTCTTGTTCATTGTAAAAAGAAGAAAGAAAATCTTTTTAATTTTATTGTTTTCATACACTTGATCTTCACTGTTTATAGATCTACAATACACATAAAGGTGTGCC
The DNA here is from genome assembly GCF_964204655.1 of Triturus cristatus. Classification (NCBI taxonomy): domain Eukaryota; kingdom Metazoa; phylum Chordata; class Amphibia; order Caudata; family Salamandridae; genus Triturus; species Triturus cristatus. The sequence continues at coordinate 342,233,411 of NC_140593.1, forward strand.
GTAGAAACCCTAATTCTGTTATAACAAGTTATTACACGAAAATATTTTTTGTGCTATTAGAGCTTTTTGGTGGTAGGCTCTTTTAGGGTAGATTGAGCACCCAAGGGTACTAATTATACACGCTTAAAAGAATGAATAATTTAACCTCATATTGAATTTGTGGATATTTCCCTCAGGGGACACCACCACCTTTGTTTCAATTAGGACATTTGCCACCTCTACCTCATTAGCCTTCATGGTATCCAAATCTCTTTCCTCACACCAACGTAACCATGCTCCTCCATACCATTTCTTAGTTCCTGGTGCCCATGACTCATTGAGTAAGCTTGTAGCTGTACCCACAATTTCTATGAATCTTCCAGAACACCTGATATCCTCCATACTAGAAGGTTGAGTAACTCCTACTCCACCAAAAGAAGTTCCTTGCCTTCCACGCTTAACAAAAGACCTCTGCAGGATATTATCAAATATGGCTCCTCCACTGCCATCTCCATTACCATCGTAAACCACGCCTGACTTTTCCAAAAAGATGTAACCAGAACCAACCAACATCTCTGTCTCCTCATCTGTACCAACACTCTCTGCATCATTGAGATTGGGGAAAAAGCATATCCCTAATTTCTTCCCAAATCTGCATAAATATATCAACTGCTATTACTCCCAGGTCCGGCATCCAACTGATACACAATACACCAATGACCCAAGCCACCTCTCTTGATTTGACTGCCTCATTACTTAACAAAATCTGCACCTCTTGCTTTATTTTCATCACTTTCTTCTCCAGTAACTATAATTGGTGCATTACTGTGTCCCCCACAAAGCCAAGTAATTCCAAATTCTGTATCGGAACCAGCACAGACGTCTCCAAATGTATTACAAATCTTAGATACTGTAATAAACTCTTCACCATTTCCAAATGCTCGATCAACCCGTCCACATCCTGATCCATTTTCTTTTTTTTTTTTTTTTTGAAACCGTTTATTACAAAATTAAAAAAATATACAGAGATGGGCCTACAACCTTCAGGCCGGCCGCTAGCAAGCAAGAGGAGCATTGGATACAAACAATAGCGCCCATGCCGCGGCGAAGGGAAATGCACAGGAGGTAAAAGCGGTGGTAGCCACACCATCCGAGCACACATAACGGTTTCATTTTAATATAAATAACAACACAAGAACAAATCCACAAGGCAACCCACAATCGGAAACAGCAGCATGTGCTCCCCTAGCGGGGGCCTGATCCATTTTCAAGATATTGTCCAAGTAAATGGTCATCCTTATTTCCCTCTCTCTTAGAAAACCAACAAATGGTCTCAACACCTTCATGAAACACCAAGGGACTGCAGATAACCCGAAAGGGAGACTTAGAAACTGACACAGCTGTCCCTTCCATCTAAAACTGCAAGAACCTCTGACTCTCCTTCGCTGTCGTAATTGTGAAATATGCATCTTTGAGATCCATCTTCACCATCCAATCTAGATACTGAAGCAAATCTCTCAGTAGGTGTGTACCCTCCATCTTGAACTGCTGATTCATCACAAACTAGTTTAAAACTCTTGAATGTATCACCTTCCTCCAACCTTTGTCTTTTTTCTCCATAGGAAATAAATTATTTACAAATCCCTTCTCTTCCTCACCTACTTTTATTATCACATTTTTTTCTAACATTTCAATACCTCCTCTTGCACTATCTGTTCCCAATCTTTTTGAAACACCAATTTGTTCGGCTCTCTCAGCTGGACTGGTTCTGTGTCAAACTCTATTCGTTAGCCCTCTATTATTTGCAAAACCCGCTAACTTATGTCACTGTTTTCCATTGCTCCTTGAAATATTTCAACCTTCCTCTCACACTTTTTGGGATAAAAACCAGAAGAAATCCTCTTACTCACTTTGGCTTTGACTTTGACCGGGGTTTTGTCCTCTTCCTCTGCCACTGTGATCTGTTCATCTTCCCCTCTGGATATAAAATTGGAAACCTCCTTGAGTCCCCCTATAATAACCGAACCCTTAGTTCTGAGACTAGGCTCTATAACCTTCCCAGTTGGAAGGGTGCCCTCTCTTCCCAGCCCAGCCATTAAAATTGCTATTTAAAAACACTCTATGCATAGAGAATTCCGCCTTGTCCATGCTCGTAAAGGTGCAAATGTATTTGGATAGATACAAAACAATCCCATCCCTAATAACAATCCTTGTGCCTCATTGTTATACTCTTTCTTAGCTGAATCTCTTAGCTTTGGAGTAATGCACATAAGCACTGGCTTCCATCAAAGATCTATGCCAGCGGACCATGTATATCTAGTACCCTGTCTTCGTACTGTTTCCGTGATCTCTCCAAACCTTTACTCCGATCCTTACCCATCTTAAATAAATATGTAAAGTGTTCAGGATCCTGATTCGGTGTCATTATCACCTAAACCTCTCTAATAGATAGGGTACATTCCACCAGCATTATGTTCCTCTCTTCCTTCTCCAAGGATTTATTCAACCTGGATTTTATGTAATCTGAAACATGGTCTAAAGGCCACCAATCCTTCCCTCTGGGGTGCCTTATACCCTTGGGTTGAATAACCTCTCCCCAAAAGGATCAACCACCATATCCATTACCTTACTCCTACCACTTACGTCACTCTCTTCATCTAACTCATCTTAGTACTCCAAATCCCAAATTTACTTATCAACATCTTCATCAGATCTACTTTTCAAAACTCATATATCTCCTTCAGGATATCGAGCCTTCTTATTGTGAAACTGACCCTTCCATGTATTGCTTCTGGCACGCTTTGGGCTCCTCTCTCACTGGATGATTCCTCCATATTTTTCCTCTTTTTAAGGCACTTACTACCTAGGCCTTTATTCTGTTTCTCCTCATCTTCATACAGAAAAATATTCCTCCTCATCAACCTTCCTTTTCCTGCCCAAAACCTGTCAAACTGACTCTTGACAGTCACTTGAATCTCTTTGCTCACACTCCTCCAAATCATCTCTTCCTGACTAGTGTTGTCCTTAGTATTCTCTGTCATGTTGACTTCCTTACTATTTTCATTTATTTTAGTATTCAACCAATACCTTGGCTTTTATTAAAACACTCCTTTATCTTTTGTTTAAATAACATTTCCCTTTCAAATCACCTCAAAACCTATCTCACAAACCTCACTCCGGATCTTTGACCGTTTCTGACAACAAACGCACTTATCAGAGTTTTATTGTTTTTAGAAACAGACATAACAGGCCTAATTCCCATCGAAAATGGAAGCAATGTTTAAACAACGTCCAACCGCCTTTAGAAAAAAGGGTGCACATCTATAATAATGCTGATTCCCTAATAAAGTATATACGTCAGGCCTAAAACGTCCTGACGTCCTCCTCACTTTGTTCACCAGGCTGCATTCGGGCCAAAGCAATGTCTGCTACACTGTATGCTCAGGGAAACAGCAACTGCTGCTCCTCGTGTTAATATGCTGCTGTATGCACTCAAGCATAAGAAGGCGCTCTAAACTCGAGCGGGAGGCCTGCTTTTCACTGTTACAGTAAGGATCCTTATTTAAAAATTTGTTTCTTCAGAAAAATACACTTTAAACCATCTACATGCCTTACCAATTACTGTGAATGCTTATTTTCTGACATTCCCATTTACCAAAACTTCATGTTCAGAAATCACACAAATAATTTGCTAAATTTCTAAATTACAAACCACAGAAACACCACAATAACCATAAATTGGGTATCAACTAATAAACGTACATTAAAAGCCATCCAAACTTCCATCAAAATAGCTCACAAATAAAATCTTCCATATACTTATCTGCTCAGAAGCAGCAAACAAAAGATTAAGAAGATGGAGGTCAAGGAGTATTTATGGTACTGAACCTTCTATTTCCATTAGGATGTTTTTTAAAGTTCTGTTTGGAAGCTTTAAATTACTTGCTGCTCAGAAGGAGTGAATACAAGTTCATGCATAAAGCTAGCCTCCTGTCTTGACATTACATCAAACTCAGCCATAGCCATCTGAAGATTCGAATTGCCTTCTCAGCCATTTTATGTCTGGGTTCTGACAGCTTCAGAAAATTTGAACACATCATGTTATCAATTCATCATGTGTTTTTCATTGTTTGGGATTAATTGGATAGGCTGCTCTTCAAGACAATATCATTTTGGTATTGTTCCATTGTTTCATATTAGGCCCATTTGTGTTCACATTAAGTTTTGATATTGAACCATCAAGTAGTCCTATTGTTAGACAGCAGATGCAACATGCAGGTCGAGGCCCAGAGTATGTTCTTTTATGTATTCACTTTGATGGCACAACATATTACGTCCAATTTATGGCTTTTTTAGTTTAGAAAGTGGTTGCTGTTTGGAAACAGCACTTTAACTCTACAGTTCTATTCACTAATCTTTCTTAGCTTGTTCATTTGTTTAAGTTTGCTGCATGATAGCATGTTTATTTACAATTTTGTTTTGTTCAGTGAGTAAATACGTGGACACATATGTACTTTAGTAGAGATGTAATGAAAATACTATGGAGTATATTCTCAAGAACGTGTGATAACCATCGTAAAAGTTACTTTTTTTTTTAAGTTCAGAAGAATTTTATTGATAATTATAAGGGTGTCAACAAAGATTACATATAAAGAGCCTCATGTAAAAATATCCAAAATAAACGTAATTACGAAAAAGCGAATCAGACTTATAAATGACAATACATAAGAAAAACTAATGCATATGCAATCAAACAGTCAATAAGTATAGGAGAAAGTAGGAACAGAGGAAGGGGTCAGGGGGGTTTGAGAACTTCTTGTTGTGAGGGTTGTAGTTGAGAAAACTTTTTAGCACTTGCATAAAAAAATAGCGTAACCGGCGACCATAAATCTAAATGTTTCGTCGCCAAATTAATAGGATAAACAAAAGCAGTATCCAACCTATGATTATAGCAAATAGCGTACCACCAGGCTCTGTAAGAAATTTTTGTAAAGTCTTTCCAGTTAGTAGTGATTTGTTGAAAAGCGATGGCTAACAATAAATCAAGAATTCTAACATTTGATGTCATATTTTCCCAAACAGGTGAGATGCTCCCCAAAAAGACATTGGTGAAGGAAAAGGGAAAATTGACACCAAAAATTAAGTTGACTTGAGACCATACTTGTTTCCAGAAATTACAAACAGGAGCACAAGAGAACTGCATATGGTATAAATCAGCATTTGAAGATAAACATGTCCAACAAACATCTGAAACAGTTGAAAAGTTTTTGCTTAAAACATGCGGTGATAATAAAAGTCTGTTATATACAAAGAAAAGTGTCTGCGTTGTATTGGCTGCTCTGGAGGATTTGCGTATTTTGATCCATAATTTCTTCCATAAAGAAATTGGCCAAGAGGTCTGAAAATCGTGTTCCTACGCCATCTCTACCTTGGATTTCTGTCTAATGGTATCAGTAGCACGTAGAAAGCCATATATAGTGGCGGCTTTGGGTGTGCTTTGTAACATGGTATGTAAATGTGAGGTGGAATCCGAAGTATTGGAAGTGACAGATGCGTTTGATATGTGGGTGTAAGTAGATAACACGACTTCCCTTAATAGATTGTATTTAGTAGTGAATGAAGTAGGCAAGTTATGCAATTGGCTGAGTGAGGAAAAGGGAAAAAAAAGTGATTGGGAAAATAACTGATGAACCCAAATTAATCCTCTCTGCCTCCAAGATTTCCAATAAAAAGGTTTATTATGAATGAGCAAGCTTTGATTATGCCAAATGGTTGAAGCAAGGAAGGAATCTAAAGTATGCAGTACAGGAGGAGTCGGTGGCTGAAGAAGTTTGGAAGTAAATTTAATTATGGGGGTAGACAGAACTTGTGGTTTACGTGAGAAAGAAATATATTCCTGAAAGGAAAAGGGGGACAGAAAAAGGCTTTCACTGGAGGTCCACAAAGGAGAGTTATCTGCAGGCCCAAGTAACCAAAAAGCTGCCTGGCGTAAAATAAATGCTTTCTGATACAACCGGAAGTCTTGAAAATTAACCCCACCCTCGTCCTTGGAACCTATTAATCTCTTCAGAGAAATTCTGGGGTTTTTGTTGCTCCATAAGAATGAAGAGAGAATTAAATTAATCTTGTTAAATAATTTAGCCGGCATTTGAACTGGTATATTGGATATAGTATATAAAACTATGGGTGATAACATCATCTTAATGGTGTCTAAGCGCTAGGCCTGGGCGAAAATTTCGTTCCGTTCGCGGAAATTGCGATAATTTGACATTTTCGCGTTCCGCGGAGAGCGCGAAAATGTCAAAATTTTCGGTTTCCGCAGCTTGGCGATAATTTGTTTCTTGCTCGCGCTGTAAAATAATACATTCTCGCGCGCGCGCGATCGCCTTACCTGAATCCCTGCGTTCGCCGACAAGTTTTCTTGATCCGGTCGCGTTCTCCATGAGATGTTGTATTGTTTTTAGCCATTTGCGCTGTCTCGCGACAGTTCGCGCCCGCAGTGACGTCATGCGTCGCGCGATCACGTCTTTCTTCTCGCGATCATGCACCGCGAGACAACTCAAAACAAGATGGCCGCGCCCGCAAGCAACCACATGGGTAAGTTGGCGACCCGCAACCATGCAGAAAATCTCGCGAACATGCGGGAAAAAAACTTCCGCATCTTCGCGATATTTCCGCTTGTTTGCGATAATTTTAAACATTTTCGCGATAATTTGCGAAAGTTAATTTCGCAAATTCCGCCCACCCCTACTAAGCGCCACCACCAAGATAAATAGAGAGGATGCCATCTAGTGGTTAGATCCGCGAGCTTTTGAGTACACTTGTTCATACATAATGTTACTGTGTCTGGGACGCTGGGGGTAATGTATAATCCTAAATATTTAATCTGATTAGGACTCCATGTAAAATTTGAAGCAATGAAATCAGGTTTAAAAGTATATTTGGTTAGAGGCAGGATTTCGCATTTGTAGTTATTTAGTTTATATCCGGAGATGAGGGGATACGTTTGAACTTCAGCTAGGAAGGCAGGAATTGAGTCATTTGGATTGGAGATAAAAAGCAAGATGTCATCAGCATAAGCTACGAGTTTAAAATGATAATCAGTCGATTGGAAACCATGTATGTGTGGATTTTGGCATAATTTGGAGAGGAAGAGTTCCAAAGCCAAATTAAACAAAAAGGGAGATAAAGGGCAACCGTGGCGAACCCCCCTACCCAAGTCAAAAAAAGAGGAAACTAAGCCATTAGCGCAAACTGCAGCATGAAGATTGGAATACAGGAGAGAGAGTAAAAGTTACTTAACGCAACCTACGACATCGCAGTCCATTGCGGGAATTTTACACTGTGTTAACCAAGTATTCACAACACGGCGGTACCATGCGATAGTCACCAGAAAACGCATCAAATGGCCGCATTAAAAGCACCGCCACGCCGCAAAAAGGCGAAACACGAATGCAAAAAAAGCTGAGATGAGGCCGAGCGTGATACTAAAAGCTGCGAAAACCAGCCACACGCCTGCAAATCCCACGCGCCTGGCGGGAAAATGCACTATAAAAGCAGAACAAGAAAAACAAACCAGAAACAATCAAAAGTGCGCATGGATGCACCCTGACCGAGCTCAGAGGCCAACGCGAACCCCACAAGCCCCACAGACCACCAGCAAGGTACAACGGGGTCAGGAAAGGCCAGAGAGAAGAGGGAGAGGAAGACTGGGTGCAGTCCGCAGCAACACAAGACCAGCATCTCGGAGCTGACAGAACACTACCAGCAACTGTCCCACAATCAGACCACCTGGAATGCAGCTGGAGTGTCGAGGAGGCCAATGGATGAGGCCAAGAGATGCTCTAATGACCTGAAAACCTAAACCAGGCACAAAGACGACGCCAACAGGAAGGCAGCAACGGCGACAGGAGGTGGGAGTCCTGCGCCACAGGAGGAGCAGAAGGAAAGGGAGGCCAGTCATCAGTGTGGAGACAGTGCAAGGAGGTGGAAGTATGGACACAGCTCGAGAGGACTGGACACAACAACAACAGGGTGAGTAACAAACAGGGACCGGGGGGACGGGGGAAGACAGGCACAATGGCACACATGCGCAATCAAGTAGAGCACAATGCACACCCACAACGACCCAGGTCCCTCATCCCCGTGGCACACTGCAGCACCCACACATAGCAATCACAGCACATCCAATGACAATGTAGCACAAAGTGCAACACCTACACTGCAGAACAGGGAACACAACTGGGTCCGCTCATGCGTAGAAACAGGCCAATCACATTGGACAGAGCAGGGAACTGTGAGATGCAAATGCACGGGTACAACCTCACATCTGTAATGTAGTCCCAATATCCACTATCCCCTCCCAAATTGCCAGTACCCCCAAACAGTCATAATGTACATTGTCACACAGTCAGCATGCAAACAAGAACAATGCGCAAACATAAATGACAACACAATGTCAACATGCATCTCCCCTTCACATTGCAGAGGGACAAAAAACACCTCCAGCAGGTCAGATCAGACAACCCATCAGTGATGCCGGAGAAGACCACCACACCTCCGACACCGACGCCCTACAACAGCTCATTGACTTCTCAGGCAACACACCCCCAGGATCAGGGCAGCCAAGCTACATAGAGGAGACCCCAGCCCCTGCACAAACCACACAGCAGGAAGCACCCTCCACCACGGCTGGCTCCCAACACTTCACCGAGGCACACAGCGCATTCCAATGCCAGGTGTCAGAATGCCCAGAGGAGGTGGCCGAACCGGTGCGGGTGGGCTCAGAGCTCATGGAAGCCGAACTACATCACATACGTTGGTGTTCAAGACCACCGACACCCGACAAAGGAGACACGCACGCGACAGATACACACGCATGTGCACATGTCCTGCAATGAACCATGCCCAGAGCCACGGACTCCTCATTCATACCCCCAAGCTCGACCTCTGTACGACGGACCAGTCCACTCCCCATAGACATTGAGTGGCTGATGACAAAGCTACATGTCCAAGGTCTCACCCACTGCCTGCGGTGACATGTCTGCGTCCGCTGTACACAGCACAATCTAATGTCACAGGGCCCAGGGCCCTCATGCATACAACAAGACCACAGGGACACATGCATATATCATGTAGAATTGGCTACGGGCACGTGCGCCTGACCCTTTTATTGGCAGGGCCACATGTACAGTGACGCCTGTTCTGGATGTGTGTGGAGTGAGTAGAAGCCTGCCTGCACGGAGAGCTTTGTGCTGGCAACTTAGTACTTGTTCTGGGTGGTGGTATTTTTAATAGGTAATAGGCGCTTATGGTTTATTCACCTGTTTATCAAGTGGAAATATTATTCACGGTGCTAAAGGGTTGGGGAGAACCACCAGCCTCCCTATATTCTTGTGGCAAAGCAACAAAACAATCATCAAAGGTATACCCAAGCACACGCAGAGTATCAGTTAGCATAAATGCAAGGTCATTTACGGCATGAAACAAAATAAGTTAGTCTTTTGCTTCTTTCTTTGTGGTTTCTTTTCTTTAATATTCCTCTTTTATCAGTTCATCAAGCCAACACGTGTTTCGTCGCCTCCGTAAGATAGTACATGCGACTTGTTCACGGCTGAATACTGTTCTCAATAGTGGTATAAAGTGTGACGATAATTCCAGGTCACACTATCCTGTGACGCAAGGAGGTACCCTTTTAAGGGTTTGGCACGTTGTTCCGTAAGAGTTCAGATTCCAAGCTTATTTCGTTATAATCTTCTTGTTACTTTATCGTAGATCTTGACTGGGGGGTGTAATGCTACCTCCTCGCGCTAGACTCCATATACGAGCTTTGTGCTGGCAACAACTTGAACAGCGGACACCAGTGCAATGAAAACAGAAAACACCTGCATAACAGAGTCAACTGCTGAGCAACATGGAGGGAGCCGGAGCAAGTACAGAGGTCACCCAACACACAAACAGAAGTATCCGTGATTTGCAGTGCACAGAGGTTGGGGCAATAGAGATGAGCGTGCTCATGTGAAGAAAATGTCTAGGATTGAGTCCCTTCGGGTCATTCCTGATGCAGCTGCAGTGGGGGGGGGGGAGGTCACACATGCATCATCTTCCTCATTGTCATTCCCGGTCTCCCACACTGCTCGAGGTGACATTGCTGCGTGAGCTCTCCACAGCACATAAGCAAATCAGTAATGGATGATGATTCGTGGTGCACTGAGTTAGTGGCACCTGGAGTGCTGAGCAGGGGATCAGGCAGATGATGGCATCCACGATAGGCCTGAGCATCTCTGTTAGTCTGCCAGTACCACTGTTTCGACTCTGCCAGATGGTGGATGGAGTTGGCCCTTGTGATGGTGGTGTGTGCCTCCTGCGGTGATGCGACGTCCGGGCCGGTCAGGACTCGAGTTGATGTGTGAGCCCTGATGGCCCGCAGTTGAGGCCGGAGGCAGCGTACAGCGCAGGGCCACAGACACGTGGCGTTGAGGACCCCAAGGCCATCGTCTCAGAGGCCATCCACTATCTCAGAAGAAGGGGTCCTGGACCTGACCAGCAAAGAGTTAGTGGCCCCGGATGGACAGCGGCAAGCACAGGCACCACAGGTTGTAATGCTATGCACAGACTTGGTGGCACCACATCGAAGGGAGTACAGTGCTATAAAATCTGCAATGAATAATGTTCTCTGCCATGGTGTAATCAAGACTCAGTCCCAAATGTGTGACCTACTTGTCCACTGTGCATGCAGGTGGAGTACATCAGTGAGAAAGAAGTACTGCGGGCCTGTGTTGCGGAGGCCATGATGGTCTGAGGTGGCTGCCAGGGTCGCAGGCCCCGGTCTGGGCGATTGCACCATCATGTGGTGGGCCCTCTTCGACAAACACCGGGGTGGGCAGGTGGGCATTGAGGCCTGCGTGCGCAGGGGCGGGCAGGACTGGTTTGGGGAGCAGCGTCCCGGGGTGCAGCTGCCACACAGGATCACTGGCGACTCCGCTCTCGGCATCGGCCTCATGGCCGGATGAGAGGCGCCGCCCTGACAGAGACATTGGGCATTCCAGAAGAGGACCACGCCCAGAGTTATGTACATTTTATTCACACCCCTACGCAGGCCTGGCGTACGGGGGGGACGTAACAAGCTACATTTCCGGGATCTTCTCCACTGGCTAAGGTGGCATGGTTGCGTCCACTGTCCACTACACTCCAAACACCTGAGGTGTGTGTAGACATGGAAATGTGTGTTGTCTGTATGCTGCAGTCCGGCCATCACATCCACGCCACACATGGCATTGTGTACATTCTCATTCATGTGTCACTTGCCTCCTTCACACATGCCTGGTCCCCACCTCTTCCGACATTCTGCTATTGTGTGGTCGAGGTGCCATGCCGTTGATGGCTGGCTGGCCCAGGTTCCCACGGTGAGTATGTGCTGTTGTGTGCATGTTGTATGTGAGCTTGTGACGTGTGCATTTTCTGTGTTTTGTGTTGCATGATTGTGGAGTTGAGGTGTGTGGTGTGTGCATTTGGTATTGGCCAACGAGTAGTGCATTTCCGTCGGTGCCATCATGGTGGCGCAGGTTGATGATGGACTGTCGGAAGGTGTAGGGATAATGCACACTGCCTGGGTGGTTTGTGGCGGCATTGGCGACGATTCCCCAGCGGTCCACTATTAGCTGGACATTGGTGGGATACGTGCGTTTTTTGTTGATCTTATTGTGTGCAGTGTTGCCAGGGCCCACTTGTGGGACATGTGTGCAGTCAATTGCCCCCTGACACGTGAAGGCAGCTGTGGCGTTCACGCCTTGCTTGGTCTCCGGCTGTTCCTGCGCAGTGTGTGGGAGGTATAGATAGTGGGGTACCAAGCCTATGTGTCATCCATAGACGTTGTGAGGGACTGGTGCATTTTGGGAGGGTCGCTGTCTTTGTCTGCGCTGCCTCAGTGTTGGTCCGAGGGTAGCGGTGGGTGTCCGGGTGGGTGGGGGTGATCCTGGGGGTGGTGGAGGTGGGTGTTGTGGCCCTCTTGGGTGTCCAGCCCACATGTTCAGTGGCTCCATGGCATCTGTTGTTGTTCAGGTGTGGCTCTGGGCTGGGCTTCCTTTTCTGTTGCAGGCTGTGGTCCGACTTTGCACCAGGTCAGAGCAGGTGTTAATTTCCTGCTGTTAACACGCCATATCGCATGTTTTGTGTTCTTATCGCAGATTTGTCTGGTGGTTGAGAATGTTGTGGTGTGGTGTTGTCGCTGCTTTTTGCTCAGGAACGCCTACTCTGCATCTCATTAGCGATAGTTGCCGGGGTTATCCTTGGCGATGTTTTTTGCGGCTGCTGTCGCCGGAAAACTGGTGATATGGGCTGTTTGCACCAACTTGTGAATGGGATGGTAAGTTTATCACATATTTGGCTGCGTTAAGGTGCCGATAACTCGGCGATAGCTCCTTGAGAAAATAGGGTCTGTGTGTCAGGGTAACACTGAACATTTTGTAAGAATATTCCTTTATTGCCATTTTTATAAATAGCACCACATTTCCCATCTTTAAGGCCACCCCAAAGTTTGAACACCATTACATTGGTTGAAGGCAGCATTAACTCCAACGAGTACTCCCTCAAATTAGGGAACAGGGAATCTTAATATCAGATCTTAGTTCCTTAGCCCTTAGTATGACCTAATTGGGTAATAAACATCTGTCACTTGTCAAACAGTGCCAAGTAAGCTGCACCAGGGTAAAAGTGTGCTTATACAATTATTTTTGATATATTATAATGTAGTGAGGTAGAAGATCTATCTTAATGTCGGGGGCTCCTTTTAAGAAAGTTAATTGTTAATTCACTTGTTATTTAACGCATTGACTCCAATCCAGTTGTATTTTTTTAAAGAGCTTTATTGTGATTTTGCATAGCTCCGCCAAGGGAAGAGGTACATGAAACGCACAAAAGTTAATGGGAGGCTGCTTGCAATAAGTCTGAGTGACAGCAGCTGAGAGGAGTGATGTGTGCATGTCTCTTTGGCCAGCTGTCTTTCGACGGCCAGCCAGACATGCACACTTTAATCCTCTCAACCCAGCTGTTTTGGACAGCTGTGTTGAGAGTAAGCACAGGTCTTCAGTGCTCTTTGCAGTGCTGAGAAAGCCTGCTCCATCCAATCATGGCGTTTTTCTCATGCTGCTTTTCAGCATGAGAGCAGTGCCAGGATTGGTTAGGGAAGTTGGCTGTGTCCGAGCTGGAGTGTTGGACTGTATCTGGATTGTTGGGTTTGCAAGAAACTCATGAGAGTTATGCGATCACGCAACTTCAAATAATAGAGCGATCTGATTGGCCGAGAGGCATTTTTACCACCGGCCGCCTCACTTCTGTGGGAGTGTAAGGCTCTTGTGAACTCCTTCAGGAGCCTACACTCTTATTGGCTGTCTGCAACATGAAAAGAAATGCAGCGGCTGCCATTTCAGGACACGGGGAATAACAATCCCTGTATCCTGCACATTAAAAAAATAAGGTATAAGGTGAAGTGTAGGGTTATGCTTTCCCGCAGGACATTTCCTGATGCCAAATTAATAACTATATTTTTGGTGTTTCTGCAATCCTGTGGGTCTTCATCGGGAGCCAGTGCTGCCGCAGGACTCGCACGGTAGAGGGGCCCACACTGGCTCTCACGGGAGTTTCACTGGATCGGAATTTATTTTTAAAAAGGGGGCAGGCCTTGTGTGTCTGCATTGGGTTGCCGCAAAAAAACAAAGGCAGGGGGTTCTAATATATATATTACTTACTGTCACCAGTAGGTAGTGTTAGTTAGGATGTAGTTTCTATAGGAGGAGCATTTGTTCATTTGTCAATAACTTTGGCATAGTTTGACGAATCCTCACAAAATTTTCAGAACTAATGGTGAGTCACTTCAGCTGCTGTCATAAACACTATGGGGTGATCAGTCAAGCAAGGGCTGAAAAAAGGGGGTCACAAAATGCTTTTTCTAGATGTTAACTTCCATACGAAACTTTAGACTCGGCTACAGCCTGAACTGCTGAACGGAATTACACCAAATTTGGCAGAAAGGTAGCTCTTGGTCCAGAAAGCGGCCTTTTTGTTAAATGGTATTCAGTAGTTGCTGAGAAACGTAAAGATTTCTAAGATATACAACTGAGACTGCGGTGGATCTGCATCCCCCCTCCTGATCTCGTACCTGAGACCTGATAGGCTGCCAACACTGGAAACCCACCTCCCAGTGCACTGCTAGTGGAGGTTGAGGTACCCTTGCCTCCTGAGGGCCTCAGGACTAAAGTGGACTTCTTCCCCCAAGCAGCAGTGCACCAGGAGGCATGTTTGCAGAGCGGTGGAGAAAGGGGGCGTTGCCTTCGACCACCACTTAGCAATCCCACTGTGTGGGGCTTACTAGAGGCAACAGGAGATCTTGTTGGCTCGTAAGGACCCTCAATAGCCAAGGGGACTTCATCCCCCTACTAGTAGTGCACCAGGAGGCGCGTTTGTAGAGTGGTGGAGAAAGGGGGCGTGTCCACCAAAATCCTCTCTTTTTACTTCCTTTCCTTAAACAACACGTTGGAGCAACTGAGATGAGGTATTCAGCGTTTGCCTAATGTGCGTCTGTTCATTGTTTTGGTTTCAAACTAATCCATTTTAAATAGCAATCCCTATTTTTACCAACTACTCTAGACCCATGGTGCCCGTAAGTAAGAGCGGGCCCCCCAAGTTCTGAGGTTAGCATTCTAGCTCTTTTTAATTCCTTTCTATAAAAGACACGCTGGCGCGACAGCGCAGCGTGTTAGATGAGGTGTTCAGTGTTTGCCTAATGCGCGTCTGTTCATTGTTTCTTGTCAGTTGCACTTTGCACTTTGTTTCAGTTTCAAACTAATCCATTTTAAATAACAATCCCTATTTTTACCAACTACGCTAGAGCCGCAGTGCCCGTAAGTAAGAGCGGGCCCGCCATGTTCAGGGGTCAGCGTTCTAGCTCTTTTACTTCCTTTCTATAAAAGACACGCTGGACCCACCGTGCAGCAGATGCCCGCAGCGGTCGCGCCAAATGCAAGCCCATCTGCGCCCGTTGCGCCCGAGCGCTCCCAACGCCAGAACCCCTGCTCGTTTTCCCCCACGTAGTTTCACAAACAGTTGCTGAAACTTAGGAGGGGTGAGTGCCGTATTCCTGATGTTTGTTGCCAGTTGTGCAAGTGTGGGGAGTTTAAGTGTAGCGGCTGTGACTTCAGGTTTAATACTGAGCTTATGACTAATAATGCTGCTCCAGCTGCTTTAAAAATCGGGTCCGATTGGCTGGAGGGAGAGCTTGGAGCTCCATTGGTCTTCTCTATTGGCACAGACACCCTACCAGCTAGCTTTCAAAAACGTGGCATAGTTTCCAGGGCCTCTCAGGAAGAGTCCCTTCAGTGTATACTGCTTAACACTCGTTCACTAATCAAACATAAATTTCAGCTGGAATGTATGCTGCAGCTCTCTAATCCCGACATAGTATTTCTGACTGAGACCTGGACAAATCAGTCATCTGACCCCGACTGGAAAATAGAACTTCCGGCAGGTTACTCACTGACTGGCCTGGATAGGATAGAGAGAAGAGGAGGGGGCATCGCTATAATACAATGATCCCACCTTAATGTCCGAGTAGAATCCATCACACAGCATCCTGCTGAGGCTATGTTTTTTACTTTTAAAATAAACAATATCTCTACCTTTCACAGCTTACTCTTATATCGTCCACCCAGACCTAGAGCAGCCTTCAACCTAGCTCTCCTGACCTTTCTTGAATCCTGCTTAGAATCTCTCACGTTTACCATTCTAGGTGATTTTAATTTTCACCTGGAATGAAATATTAATCCAGATACTGTAAGGCTACTTGATAATTTGGCAGTTCATGCACTTACTCAAATTGTTTCTGAATCTACTCATTCGGCCGGTCATACACTGGATGGCATATTTACTAACAACCCCGACGTCATCCTGGTCAAAATCTCCCTATTACCCTGGACTGATCATAAGGCTGTACATTTTAAAATTAAATTATGGCAGCCCAAATGCTATTTTTCAAATAGCCCACCCTTTGTAACAATCCGACACTGGCATAAAATACAGAGAAACGACTTAGAACTTCACAGGGCATTGATAACAATGAGGCAGTTCACCAGTTTGAGGAATGGATCAGATCAGCGGTCAACCAGGTAGCCCCAGAAAAAATGATCAGAACAGGAAGATTCCAGATGACAGCACCATGGCATGGACCAGACCTTAAAAGCATAAAGTTCAAATGCAGGAGAGTCAAGCGACTATGGAGAACTGATTATAGTAAGGAGCATACATTGGCATATAATCTAGCCTTAGAACAATATAAGGAGGACATCAAAAAAGCAAAAAATTGACTACTTTACAACAAAAAGTGGGGCTGCCAATAACTCCTCTAAGGAGCTTTTTAAATCAGTCCAAGCCCTATCTAAGTGTCAGCAGGCCAACCAGTTTAGGCCTGACCAAGCCTTCTGTAATTAGATGGCTAATTGTTTTCAAAAAAAGGTGCAACGAATTTATGATGATCTCCTCAATACAGCCCCTAACGCTGCCAAATCCAAAAGGCTGCCCTTTGTGGAGAATGTTACTCTGCAACTAAGTAGCTTTCCGACCCTTACACAAGACAAAGTGAATAACCTCCTTCTAACAACTAAATCAGGATCCCCCAACGATCCCTGCCCCTCGCCATTCTACATCTGGTCTCAGAAAAGATTAGCTCCGATCTAACTCCCCTCCTTATTAAAGTAGTTAAGTCAGGGATTTTTCCCTGTGCTTGGAAAAAATCATGTATCAGGCCGATCCTGAAAAAGCCTGACCTGGACCCGACTGAGGTAAAAAAATATCGACCAATATCTTGCTTGCCAATAGCAGCCAAAATTCACGAAAAAATCAATAAACAGCTGTAGGAGAGTAGGGTCTGCTTTCTATGTTCACCCCCACTTTTTGCTTTTGCTTTACTGGTTTTCGACTTAGATGTGGCTGTGGGCCTGCTAATCAGACCCACAGCCCTGCTGTTCTCTCTCTAAATTAATACTATGTACTTTAGGTGCATAACCCATTTGGATAGGATCACCTTATTGGCCCCTGTACAGTGTACCCTAGGTACCCAGGGCATAGGTGTACCCTAGGCCTACCAGGGGCTGCAGCATGTATTATGCCACCCCTGGCCTGGCCTTCCATTTTGACACAACTGGCTGATCACTCAGCTGGGGCAAGGTCGTGTAATCACCCCTTGCTTAGGTGTAGTATTCCTATACCTAACTTACATATAGACACATGTGTACCTATCAGTCACTCCTATGGCAGTCCTTAACAATCCTGGAGGCAGAGTGCTTGGTAACATGTGAGATGGTGCTCTAGCATGAGCTGAGCCTGTCTGCAGCTTTCGGAACCTTGTCCTTATAGCTGTTCTATGATATAGCCTACCATATACTCTTAAAGTGCCTTATAATCTTAGACGGTTATGGTAACTATGGTTTGGCTTTATCGAAACATGTCGTGTAAGGTGTCTAACACTGTGGAATAATACCCCCATGCCATTTCTGGACATGAGAACATTATTCCCCCCTTCTAGAGGGAAAGACATGTTAAAATCATACTTCAACTGTTGGCCTCTGACCAAAGCCTCAGCATCACAAAATGGATGCTGCTGCCACGACACAAGTCTGACCTCCTGCAGCTGGGAGTGATCCCAGCCAGGGAGGCCTGGACAATAGGTTTCCTGCTTGGGGAGGTGCTAGCACCTCCCCAGACAGCCTTTAGTGTATTGGGGCAGGGTGGGCTGAAGGGAATGAGACATGCCTGGGGCACACAAGGTGTTCCTTGCATAGTCCAGTTCAAACCGGCGCTGGGGCACTCCAGCCCCAGCTCTGGCGCGAAACTGGACAAAGGGAAGTGGGTGTAACCACCCCCTCCCAGGTCCCACCCATAAGGCGTGACCTAGCAGGTATCCCAGCCCCCCAGATTAGTATAAGAGTGGGAGTTGGGCCTCAAGACTTTAGATTATCCTGAACCTGCAAACTTGAACAGAAACTCTGGACCTTCGACATTCGACGAAAGAAGAAGACTGAAGAATCTCCCTTGTAGCCAAGGAGTGGCTACCCTGTGCAAACAGGCACCATCAAGAGACTACCCTTTGCTTTGCCCACGTTCTACGAGGAACCGACTGCAGAGCCCGACCAGAGCCTTGACTTCCAGACTTCTCCGACCCTGATCCACATCGACAGCAAAGCTGAGATCCGTGGAGGCGACGAGCGACGTGGGACCGGCTACCTGGAAAAAGTGGCTAGTAACTTAAAGCGCTGCTTCTGAGGCACCCTCGAAGTTGTGCACCGGGGACTGAGAAGCCCCAACCCCAAGCACCATCTGCACCGAAGATCAGCCCCCCACACTCCACGAGTCCTGCGTGGGGCCCTTCTGCATTTTCCTGCTTGCCGTGTCTGTCCGGTTGCTTGCCCGCTGGCTGGTGGCCTTTGTGACGACGCTCCCTGAAATCTTCTGCGCTGGTTTGGCTCCTCCAGACTGGCTCCCGCTTCTCTGCAAAGAAGAAGCACCCCAGACCTTCCTGGTCTGCACCAGAAGCAAGTCCTCCGTTCTTCGTGGGTTCCGCTTGCCAAGGTGTTAGACCTGGCACCTTGGCGTGAGTCTCCCTTCCTCTTTTTGTCGCTGTGCCTCATGTGATTTTATGGTGTTGGCCGCTCAGCGCGCTGTGCCACTGCCAACCAGTGTCACGGTGCGAGTGCTCCCTTTATAAATTGTATGTGTTGGTTGGATTCCATGATTGGATTGTTGGATTTACTATCAGACCCCAGTAAAGTGCGCCAGGAGCGCCAGGGCATGTAAAGGCAAACGCCGCTGGTGGGCTTGCAGCACGGGTTGTGCCACCCACGGAAGCGGCCGGTAAAATACGTCTAAGGTCTGCCGTCGCAGAGCCTGCGTGCAGTCTGGTACTGACGCGCCGACCGACAAGTGCCCACACTTGCCGGTCCCCGAAACCTTCCCTTAGCTGCATGTTAGTCACCCCTCTGGTAGGCCCACGGGCAGGGTGCATTGTGAGCCTGAGGTAGGACAAGCCTAGATGCGTGGCATGTCCTGGTAGTGAATGACCGCCATTTTGTTGTTCACTACTGTAAGGCTACCCTGTTCTCATAGGCCAGTATGGGCGGCCTGGATTATTACACCCTATGATCCTAACCGACCCAGGGAACATGGTAGGAGATCGAGTTTAGTATGCCTGAACTCGGAATGATAAGGTACATCTTTTCGCAAGGTTTATTTTAATATTCCGGGTTTGCAAATGTCACTTTTAGAAAGTTGGCCTTTGCTTGCCTAAACTATTTCAGCCGCCTCTGCGTGATGTGTATCTGATGTCTGGCTGGTGTGAGTGACAGGGCTGGGGGAACCCAGATGGGCAGGGCTAGGTAGCCTGGTATGAATAGGACGATCGACAGGTAGATGGGTGGGAGGAGTGCTCCTAGGCTCTGAATAGGACAGTGCTCCGCTACCTCGATGCCGGCTCCACCCCCTGTGGAGCGTCTGATGACTCTGCCCTGCACTCTGAAAGAAGAAGCCTGCATCACGTAAACAAAGTGCTCAGAAACCGGACTGAACTAGGCAAGGGCCCCCCTGGCCTGGGAGAACAAAAGATTTGTGGTATAAATGGAGGAGCCCTGCTCCTAAGAAACTAGATCCGCTTTTGACCAAGAAGAATCTCTGCCTGAGGAGGAGGCACCGGGAAAGCTGTAGGAGGAAGACTGTCCCTATCCTGGGGGATTGGCCTGCAGTGGTGACCTTGCTGCCAAAGGAGAGAAGAGAAACTGTTGCTGAATACTTTTACTTTACTTTTACTTTCAAAACTTGTGCTTTTCCAAAACGATCTCCAAGGGCTTGGAACTGAGCTTGCCCCCTGAACTGAGCCCCAGGAACATTGGGCTCTACCTGATCTTCACTCGCCTGCTGCTGGACTGTGGTGTCCTTTCCCTCGCCGGAGCTGTGACCCTCGTGCCCAGTCCCTCCCTGAGCCGTGACCAGGACTGCTTAGCCGCCCCCGCCTTGGGAAGAGCCTCGCTCGATCGGAGCCGCTCCCCCTACGCTGTGCTGGGCTGCCCCGTCACCTCGCTCGTGGAGGCTCGCTGTGCCCCTTCACCCTCCCGCCGGAATCGGCGTTTGTGAGCATCTCCAAGCCTCGGACGGCCCGGACGCATCGGCGTGCCCGGCTGCCCCGCTTTGTTCACCCGCCACCTGCAACACCCCGCTCCTGTCGTGAGCCTGAAGATCAGACCCCCATCGTGAAGTGTGGGAGCCCCGGACGCCGCCTCGCTCTTCTGTCGAAGAGCCGCTGAAATCCCGCACCCGCCTTTGCGTCAAGAAACAAGGTACTGTACTTACGAACTCGACCGCGAGCTCGCATCGGATCCAGGGTCCGCAACGTTCTTATTTCCCTGTCATCTGCTGTGTGCTCCCCGGGCGCTGCTTCAGCACGAAGTGCGCTGAGGCCTACAGTTACCTTGTGCCCGCCTAAAGAACTTTCCGTAAAACCAAGAGAACTTGACCGTATTTCCAAGAATTGTGGCCCCATCAGTTCAACGTTACTGGGCCTTGTATTTAACTCTGCTGAAACTACATAAAAGCTTATTTTTATATACTCCCGGATTGGTGTCCGTTTGTGGTGCATGCAAGGGGTTTACTGTATGCGTAATTGCATTTGCTTAACCGTGTACGCCTGAGACTTAGCCTAGACTGCTCGCGCCACGCACCTAGAGGGTGAGCAGGGGTTATTCTGGGGAGTCATCCTTCGCCCTGACAAGAAGTAAAGGGTCCCTGCTTGTTGTGGGTTCACACCTGCGTCAACCAGAGCCCCCTCATTTCTAACATTGGTGGCAGCGGTGGGATTTACGGATTTGCATTTGTGGTTTGCGTGTAGTGAATCACTGATCACCACGTAGTGAGAGCAGACCAGTAACACAGCCACAAGGCTAGCATTGTTTTTGTTTTGCCAAGAATCTCCGTTGTTAGAGCCATGCCTGGTTCACTTTCCGCCGGAAGGGCGGCTTCCGTAATCTCTGGATTTGAAGACATAGATTGGGAGGAAGGCGCACTTCATGATCGTACCAATGAAGACTTGAAAGGTCTTTGCTCCAAGTTCAGGATTGCCCAAACTGGATTGAAAAAGAAGGAGCAACTCGTAAAGGCGCTGAGGGCCTGGTATGAGTCAAAGGCACCAGAGAATCAGGTGGAAGTGGTTCCACCAGAAAGTGTCCATGAGTTCGGCAGATGCCTGTCGCCAGAGGAGTTGGCGGACAGGGCAGCAACCCGGGCACACGAGGTGGAAATGGCGAAACTTCATGGGCAGATGGATATGGAAAAACAAAGATTAGCCATGGAAGAAAAGAAACTACAATTAGAGCATGACATGAAGCTGAGGGAGCTGGAGCTGAAAGCCAAAAGTTTGGAGCTTAATCCCTCTGGTGGCAGCACACCGCCAGGATCGGCGGAACCAAGAGTTTATATTCCTAAGGATGTAGTGAAGGAGTTCTTCAGGAATGACGACATCGGGCAGTGGTTCAGAGCCTACGAGGTAGCCATGTCTTCCCACCGGGTCCCTGAGAAAGATTGGGGAGCGGGGTTGTGGGGAAGGTTCCTGAGTGAAGGGCGGGACACACTGTTAGATTTACCTGTTGATGTTCGTAATTCTTACCCCCATATGAAGGAAGCATTGATGACTAGGTATGGGTTGACCCCTGAGTTATATAGACAGAGGTTCAGGGGTTGCACTAAGATTCCCAATAGTACGTATGTGGAGTATGTGACTTTCTTTTGCAGAGCGCTGGATGGTTGGGTGAAGGGTAGTAAGGTGACTGATTATCAAGGGCTTCTTGATCTAATGGCATGGGAGCACTTGTCCAGTAATTGTTTTCCTGAGCTGCGCCAGCACCTGATCGATAGTAAGCTGACTAACCCGAGGAAGCTTGCTGAGGAGGCGGACCGCTGGGTCAGTACCAGGGTCCACAAGGGTACCGTGGGAGATTCCGCCAAAGGTGGGCAGGGTCCCCAGCAGAAGAGTGGGGGGGACAGGGGTAAACAGAAGCAGTTCCAAAAAGGGCCACAAAATAATCCCCACGGGAACCAAGGGAAGGGTTCTCAGCCTCCCCCACCCCAGAAACCGACCGGGGCCCCGACAGGTCCTCCTGTTCAGAAGGGGCCCGTAAGATGTTACAGGTGTAACAATTTGGGGCATTTTGCCTCTGATGTGAAGTGTCCGATGTTTGGTAAACCAGCACCCACTGGTGCTCCACCCCGGCAGGTGACTAGTGTAGCCTTGGGGGAGGAGAGGGATGTCCAAGGTGGGTGGGGTCCCGCAGAGATGTCCCTGGTCTCGCTAGGAGACCGTGAAGTGGTCCCTCCAACCCAGCTGCCTGAGAACACTAAGAAGTACAGGCAGTGGGTGACCATAAATGGCCATAGGGTGGAAGCTCTTAGAGATACAGGAGCCAGTGTGACCGCTGTCAGGTGTCACCTGGTGTCTCAGGAGCAGGTGGTCCCCAATGCATTCTATCCCGTTGTTGCCGCTGACAACACAGAGAGGCACTGCAAGGTGGCTCAGGTTCCCTTCGAGTGGGGGGGGGTCTCTGGTACTCTTCAGGTAGCTGTGAGGCCCGCCATGCCTGTAGACTGTTTGTTAGGGAACGATTTGGAGAGCTCACCTTGGGCTCAGGTGGAGCGGAGTGCTCACCTGGAGATGTTGGGTATGCCGGATTGGGCGTGTGTGACCACACGGTCCATGGCAGCCAGTAAAGGTACTCGAGAGGTCCTGGAGCCTGAGAGGGAGGCCCAGGAACCGGCCTCAGAGAGAAGGGGCAAGGGGCGTGGGAAGCCGGCCCCTGAAGTTCCCACGGTCCAGGAGGAAGCAGACCTTGAGGGGGATGCCCTGGAGCCTACAGGGGAGCAGATAGCTGAACTGGGAGACCTGCCGGAGCTGACCCATTGGCAGCAGGAAGGGGGTCCCACCAGGGAGGACTTTTGCAAGGCACAGAAGGAGTGCCCTTCTCTCGTGGGTATGCGGCAGCAGGCTGCAGACCAGGCCGCAGGTGATCAGTCAGGATCACATTTCATTTACTGGGAGAACGACCTCCTATATACAGAGCCTAAGGTTGCTGAGCCTGGGTCAGCCCGTGCGCTGGTGGTACCCCAGGACTTCAGAGCCTTCCTACTGGGGCTGGCTCACGATGTGCCATTGGCAGGGCATTTGGGGCAGGACAAGACCTTTGAAAGGCTTGTCACCCACTTTTATTGGCCCCAAATGCGCAGGAGTTCGGATACTCACTGCAGGACATGCCAGACTTGCCAGGCAAGTGGAAAGAGTGGAAGGAAGCAGAAGGCTCCACTCCAGCCATTCCCTGTGGTCGGTACTCCATTCCAGCGAGTGGGGATCGACATTGTAGGGCCACTGGACCCCAAGACAGCGATGGGCAATAGGTTCATCCTGGTCCTGGTGGACCATGCCACCCGGTACCCGGAAGCCATTCCTCTGAGGACAGTGACGGCCCCCGTGGTGGGACGTGCACTGATGGGAATTTTCTCCCGAGTGGGATTCCCTCTAGAGGTGGTGTCTGACCGAGGTACCAATTTCATGTCCAAGTACATGAAATCTCTTTGGCAAGAGTGTGGTGTAACCTACAAGTTCACCACACCTTACCACCCCCAAGGAAACGGGTTGGTTGAGAGATTCAACCGAACCCTCAAAGGCATGATAATGGGCCTAGAAGGACCCATGAGGCGCAAGTGGGACGTCCTCTTACCATGCCTTCTCTTCGCTTACCGTGAGGTGCCACAGAAGTCTCTGGGGTTCAGTCCCTTTGAGCTTCTGTATGGTCACCCCGTCAGAGGACCTCTAAGTCTGGTCAAGGAAGGCTGGGAGCAATCTCCCAGGAAACCTCCCCAGAATGTATATAGCTACATGCTGGCCTTCAGGAATCAGACTAGGCGTTTCAGGCAACTTGCTGAGGCAAATCTGGAAGCCAGCCAGGAGGAGATGAAGCGGTGGTACGACCAGAATGCCACTCTGGTAGAGCTTCAGCCTGGGCAGAAAGTATGGGTCTTGGCCCCCGTGGAGCCGTGTGCGCTCCAGGATAAGTGGACCGGTCCCTTTGAGGTGGTGGAGCGAAAGAGTCCTGTTACCTACGTGGTGGACCTGAAGACTCCCAGGAACCCCTTACGGGTCCTACATGTCAACCGCCTCAAGCCCCACTTGGAGAGGTCCCAAGTGGGCATGCTCTTGGCAACGGATGCGGGGATGGAAGAGGAGACCGAACCTCTTCCGGACCTCCTGTCAGCCAAGGAGCAAGATGGGTCAGTGGATGGTGTCATCCTCTCTTCCACCCTGACCCCTGAGCAACAGGATGATTGTCGCCAGTTGCTGGGACAATTTTCTGATCTGTTTTCCCTGGTCCCTGGTGTCACTGATTGGTGCGTCCATGATGTGGACACTGGGGATAGCCCTCCTGTACGGCACAAGGCCTACAGGGTGACTGACAGGGTGAGGACATGCATCAAGGAGGAGGTCTCCAAGATGTTTGCACTCGGGGTCATTGAGTCTTCTAGCAGTCCTTGGGCCAGCCCCGTGGTCTTGGTCCCAAAGGCTGCAGCGCCGGGAGCCACACCCGAACTCCGGTTCTGTGTGGACTACAGGGGACTCAATTCAGTCACTAGGACTGACGCACACCCCATCCCCAGAGCTGATGAGCTCATCGATCGGCTAGGGGCTGCCAACTACCTCAGCACGTTTGATCTAACGTCTGGGTATTGGCAGATCGCCTTGACCGAGGGGGCCAAAGAGAGGTCAGCATTTTCCACCCCAGATGGGCACTACCAGTTCCGGGTTATGCCATTTGGGATGAAGAATGCCCCTGCCACCTTCCAGAGATTGGTCAACCAGGTGTTGGCTGGGCTGGATTCGTTCAGTGCAGCCTACCTGGATGACATCGCCGTGTTCAGCTCCACGTGGGAGGAACACTTGCGACACCTCTGGGAAGCGTTGATGGCGCTGCGGAAGGCAGGCCTCACGATCAAGGCGAGTAAGTGCCAGATCGGGCAGGGTTCCGTGGTGTACTTGGGACACCAAGTTGGGAGTGGCCAGGTGGCACCCCTTCAGCCCAAGATAGAAACCATCCTGAATTGGGAGGCGCCCAAAACCCAGACGGAGGTGAGAGCGTTCCTAGGTCTCACCGGGTACTACAGGAGGTTTGTCAAGGGGTATGGCAACCTGGTTGCCCCCTTGACAGCGCTGACTTCGAAGAAGCAGCCCAGGAAGGTGATCTGGACTGACACCTGTCAGAGAGCTTTTGAGGCCTTGAAAACTGCTATGTGCACGGCGCCCGTGCTCTTGGCTCCCAACTTCTCCAAAGAGTTTATCGTTCAGACAGACGCTTCAGAGCATGGTGTGGGGGCTGTTCTTTCACAGATTAATGAGGAGGGCCTAGATCAACCCGTAGCCTTTATTAGCAGGAGGTTACTTCCACGGGAACAGAGATGGAGTGCTATTGAGCGTGAGGCATTTGCTGTGGTCTGGGCGCTGAAGAAGCTAAGACCCTACTTGTTTGGGTCTCACTTCCGGGTTCAGACGGACCACAGGCCCCTCAGATGGTTGATGCATATGAGGGGTGAGAATCCCAAGCTGTTGAGGTGGTCCATTTCCCTACAGGGGATGGATTTCACGGTGGAACATCGCCCTGGTACAGATCACGCCAATGCTGACGGTCTGTCCAGATTTTTCCGCCTTAGTGGTGAGGAACTCCCTGGGGTAGGGTAGTTCTCCCCACCTTTCAGCTGGAGGGGACACGTGTTAGACCTGGCACCTTGGCGTGAGTCTCCCTTCCTCTTTTTGTCGCTGTGCCTCATGTGATTTTATGGTGTTGGCCGCTCAGCGCGCTGTGCCACTGCCAACCAGTGTCACGGTGCGAGTGCTCCCTTTATAAATTGTATGTGTTGGTTGGATTCCATGATTGGATTGTTGGATTTACTATCAGACCCCAGTAAAGTGCGCCAGGAGCGCCAGGGCATGTAAAGGCAAACGCCGCTGGTGGGCTTGCAGCACGGGTTGTGCCACCCACGGAAGCGGCCGGTAAAATACGTCTAAGGTCTGCCGTCGCAGAGCCTGCGTGCAGTCTGGTACTGACGCGCCGACCGACAAGTGCCCACACTTGCCGGTCCCCGAAACCTTCCCTTAGCTGCATGTTAGTCACCCCTCTGGTAGGCCCACGGGCAGGGTGCATTGTGAGCCTGAGGTAGGACAAGCCTAGATGCGTGGCATGTCCTGGTAGTGAATGACCGCCATTTTGTTGTTCACTACTGTAAGGCTACCCTGTTCTCATAGGCCAGTATGGGCGGCCTGGATTATTACACCCTATGATCCTAACCGACCCAGGGAACATGGTAGGAGATCGAGTTTAGTATGCCTGAACTCGGAATGATAAGGTACATCTTTTCGCAAGGTTTATTTTAATATTCCGGGTTTGCAAATGTCACTTTTAGAAAGTTGGCCTTTGCTTGCCTAAACTATTTCAGCCGCCTCTGCGTGATGTGTATCTGATGTCTGGCTGGTGTGAGTGACAGGGCTGGGGGAACCCAGATGGGCAGGGCTAGGTAGCCTGGTATGAATAGGACGATCGACAGGTAGATGGGTGGGAGGAGTGCTCCTAGGCTCTGAATAGGACAGTGCTCCGCTACCTCGATGCCGGCTCCACCCCCTGTGGAGCGTCTGATGACTCTGCCCTGCACTCTGAAAGAAGAAGCCTGCATCACGTAAACAAAGTGCTCAGAAACCGGACTGAACTAGGCAAGGGCCCCCCTGGCCTGGGAGAACAAAAGATTTGTGGTATAAATGGAGGAGCCCTGCTCCTAAGAAACTAGATCCGCTTTTGACCAAGAAGAATCTCTGCCTGAGGAGGAGGCACCGGGAAAGCTGTAGGAGGAAGACTGTCCCTATCCTGGGGGATTGGCCTGCAGTGGTGACCTTGCTGCCAAAGGAGAGAAGAGAAACTGTTGCTGAATACTTTTACTTTACTTTTACTTTCAAAACTTGTGCTTTTCCAAAACGATCTCCAAGGGCTTGGAACTGAGCTTGCCCCCTGAACTGAGCCCCAGGAACATTGGGCTCTACCTGATCTTCACTCGCCTGCTGCTGGACTGTGGTGTCCTTTCCCTCGCCGGAGCTGTGACCCTCGTGCCCAGTCCCTCCCTGAGCCGTGACCAGGACTGCTTAGCCGCCCCCGCCTTGGGAAGAGCCTCGCTCGATCGGAGCCGCTCCCCCTACGCTGTGCTGGGCTGCCCCGTCACCTCGCTCGTGGAGGCTCGCTGTGCCCCTTCACCCTCCCGCCGGAATCGGCGTTTGTGAGCATCTCCAAGCCTCGGACGGCCCGGACGCATCGGCGTGCCCGGCTGCCCCGCTTTGTTCACCCGCCACCTGCAACACCCCGCTCCTGTCGTGAGCCTGAAGATCAGACCCCCATCGTGAAGTGTGGGAGCCCCGGACGCCGCCTCGCTCTTCTGTCGAAGAGCCGCTGA
This sequence comes from Triturus cristatus, assembly GCF_964204655.1. Classification (NCBI taxonomy): domain Eukaryota; kingdom Metazoa; phylum Chordata; class Amphibia; order Caudata; family Salamandridae; genus Triturus; species Triturus cristatus. The sequence continues at coordinate 342,260,948 of NC_140593.1, forward strand.
AATCCCGCACCCGCCTTTGCGTCAAGAAACAAGGTACTGTACTTACGAACTCGACCGCGAGCTCGCATCGGATCCAGGGTCCGCAACGTTCTTATTTCCCTGTCATCTGCTGTGTGCTCCCCGGGCGCTGCTTCAGCACGAAGTGCGCTGAGGCCTACAGTTACCTTGTGCCCGCCTAAAGAACTTTCCGTAAAACCAAGAGAACTTGACCGTATTTCCAAGAATTGTGGCCCCATCAGTTCAACGTTACTGGGCCTTGTATTTAACTCTGCTGAAACTACATAAAAGCTTATTTTTATATACTCCCGGATTGGTGTCCGTTTGTGGTGCATGCAAGGGGTTTACTGTATGCGTAATTGCATTTGCTTAACCGTGTACGCCTGAGACTTAGCCTAGACTGCTCGCGCCACGCACCTAGAGGGTGAGCAGGGGTTATTCTGGGGAGTCATCCTTCGCCCTGACAAGAAGTAAAGGGTCCCTGCTTGTTGTGGGTTCACACCTGCGTCAACCAGAGCCCCCTCATTTCTAACACAAGGCTTGGTGAGTCCTAGTCCAACTTCGACGCCGCCGACAGCAAGAGCCTTCGTGGGACAGCTCGCCTCCTGGTCCTGGTCATCCTCGACGCTTCCTGGTCCTCCTGGCTGCAGCGACAAGCTTCACCTTCACCTGCAATCTTCACGACATCGCCTGGTTCCTTCCTGGTTCCACGTGGTCACTGGCTAGTGACCTTGACTCTGTCCCTTCTGCTTGCAGGTTTCCTCTCTTCTTGATCCCAGCCTTGGGATCCACCGGACACTCTTCACTGACTCCCTGTCAGCATCTTTCTTCAGGCATCCATAGGAGTCGACGACGAAAACGACGTATCTTCACCCCTATGCACCCGCAGCCTGTGGGCTAGGTAACTTGGGTACTCCGGTGCTCATCAGGATAGTGACTATCCTAGTGTCTAGTTTTCAAGTCTCAACTTCCTAGCTACTCCGGAAGTGTCCTAAATCTACCGTTTTCTAAACTGTACTATTGCTATTGACTTTTACGCATTACGCGTGAGTGTTTCCACTCTGCACACGAATCCCGTGGGCCTCCCACTTCCTAACTAACGCTAGTGTAGTGTAGCCCCAGCGATTCCCTAGGCCTAGGCCTATTCTATTTCCGTGACAGTGGTTCTTATACCACTTACTTAGTATATGGTTTGCGTGGCCCCTAGGGCCTAACTGTATTACTTACCTGTGTGATTTAATGTATGCTTAAATAAGACTGTGTTGTACTTACCTCTAATCTCATAAAGAGTGCTGAGGGTTTGACTAGAATAAATACACTTTATTTTATATATATATCTGTTGTGGTGTCCTTTCATTTGGTATGCAAGGGATTATATATGGTATCACAGCTGGCTTCACATGCCATTCAGAGTTTAGCCTAAGACTGCCCTTGTCCATGCTACCACTAGGATAGCTGGTCTATAAGGTTGACTTTACAACCAATCACCATAAGGGTATTTGGACTGATATAAGGTGTACACTAGAACTAGTGACATCATACATCAGGCCAACTTCTCACATTGGTGAGCAGCGGTTGGGATCTGAGCTTGCTGTTGTAATACCATTGTAATCTTGAGATACTAAATTGAAAGATCACACAGATATTGTCTAGGTACATATAACATAGATTATAATACTTAAGTCCTACTGGACTTAGTAGTTGTAGGTTGAAGGGAGTAACACACCCTGACTACAACTACTAGAGAGGTTTAGTAGAAACAACTAGTGTAGGTAGGTGCACACACCACACCCTCTCTGAGAGGAGATCAAGTAGATGCTCTCTCAGGAGGGGCAGGTCTGCAAAAGACCCCCTCTAGATATGATACCTTAACATTCCAGGAGATGAGACACTTGTGTACCTCCAGAGGAATAAAACAGGGTGCAAACCCTACCCTCCTTCAGTTAAGACAACTCCTAGAGGAGTATGATACTCTTAGGGCATCTCAGGCAGGTACCCTAGGTACAGAGGAGGGTCTACCCACCACAGAGGAGTCAGATGGGACTTCAGATGAAGAGGTAGACAGCCAGGGCCAAGTAGGAAGACTTAGCCAGGCTAACCTAAGCTTGCATGGGAGTTTGCATGGGGTCCCCCCATACAGACCCCCAAGTAGGCTTACACAGAGAAGCAGGAGGGACAGATCCCCTTCAAGGGAATCCATCCACTCCCATGTCTCTAACATCTCTAATGCTTCCTCCCACAAGGGAATGACTTCCCCTGAGAGAAAGGAGCATGAAGCCAGAATGAGGGAAGCTAATCTGAGGATTCAGAGGGAAGAACTTGCCCTTGCCAAGGAGAAGCTTGCTCTGGCTAGAGAACAAAAGTTAAGTGGGTCAGAACCCACTGGTGGCAGCAATATCCCTAAGGATAGAGACAGGCACTATGATAATAGAAACCTGAGCAAGATTGTCCCTCCCTACAAGTGTGGGGATGACATCCACAAATGGATAACTGCTTTGGAGAGAGCTTGCAAAGTACAGCAGGTACCCCAAAGTCAGTGGGCAGCTATCTTGTGGCTCTCCTTCTCTGAGAAAGGCAGAGACAAGCTCCTCACAGTTAGTGATGAGGATGCAGATAATTACACTGTCCTGAAGAGTGCTCTGATTGATGGGTTTGGCCTAACCACTGAACAATACAGGTTGTTGTTCAGGGATACCCAGAAGACACAGACTCAGGACTGGACTGACTTTGTAGATTGTGCCACTAAGGCTCTGGAAGGCTGGCTAATGGGAAGTAAGGTTAAGGACTATACAGGATTGTATAATTTGATCATGAGAGAGCAAATACTTAACAACTGTCAAAACCAGCTATTGCATCAACACCTGATTGATTCTGATCTGACTTCTCCCCAAGAATTGGGAAAGAAGGCAGATAGATGGGTCAGGACTAGAGTTAAGCAGAAAAACCAGAACCAGGGCGGTGATCAGAAAAAGGCAGACCAGAAGGGTAATGAGCAGAAACAAAAAGACCAGAAGTCTTCACCAGGCCCCCAAAAGGCTCAGGGGGAGGGTGGTCCCAAAAAGGATAAAAAGAAAGATGGCCAAAAGAAACCATGGTGCAACTATTGTAAGTCCAACTCACATTGGTTTAGTGAGTGCACCAAAAAGGATAAGCCCCCAGCCACCATTGCCCCTAAGGCAACTGTACCCCCTAGTTCAGCTGTAAGTGGTGGTTCCCAGCAAAAGGGTGTAGTAGGGTTAACCCTGGGAACTGAGGAGGATTCTGGCCTAGTCAGAGTACCTACTCAGGCTGTTCTGATCTGTGATGGGGACTTAGCTTTGTCCTCTACTGTAGGCCCCAGTAACCTGGGCAAGTACAGACAGACTCCTTTTATCAACCAAAGAATGGCTCAGGCCTACAGGGACACTGGAGCTAGCGTCACAATGGTGACACCTGCTTTTGTGGACCCTGGACAGATCATTCTAGGTGAGAATTACCTAGTGACCAACGCTAGCAATGCCACTACCTCCCATAGTGTGGCTATTGTTAACTTCTCCTGGGGAGGGGTAACTGGCCTCAAGAAAGTTGTTGTTAGTTCAGACCTTCCTGTAGAGTGTTTACTGGGCAATGATCTTGAAACTTCAGTTTGGTCTGAAGTGGAGTATAGGACCCATGCAGAAATGCTGGGGATAGATGCACATGTCCTTGCTGTGACCAGGTCACAGGCCAAAAAGTGCACCACTGAACAAGTGCTGGATCCTGAAACTATGGACCAGTCACAACCCAAGAGAAAGAGCAGTAGGGTTAAGGCTGTGCCTTCCCCCCTGCCTCAGGTGGTGGATCAGCCCTCCCAGGAGGATGATTCTGAGAGCCCTGAAGGAACTGTCCTAGAAGAACTTGAACCTGATCAGGTTGAGTTTCTTGGGACAGGGGGACCTTCAAGGGCAGATCTGAGGCAGGCTCAATTAGACTGCCCCTCTCTTGAAACCCTCAGACAGCTGGCTGCTGCTGAGGCTGCCGGGAATGCTCAAGGTACCCATAGAGTATATTGGGATGAAGGGCTACTGTATTCAGAGGCTAGAGACCCCAAGCCTGGTACATCCAGGAGGTTGGTCATACCACTGAAGTTCAGAGGCTTCCTTCTTACCTTGGCCCATGATATTCCCCTTGCAGGACATCTAGGCCAGAACAAGACTTGGGACAGGCTTGTCCCTCACTTTCACTGGCCCCATATGTCAGAAGATACTAAGGAGTTTTGTCGCTCCTGTGTCACCTGCCAAGCCAGTGGCAAATCAGGTGGCACCACAAAGGCCCCCCTCATACCACTACCTGTGGTGGGGGTCCCCTTTGAAAGAGTGGGCATAGATATTGTAGGACCAATGGACCCACAAACAGCATCTGGGCACAGATTCATACTGGTGATAGTGGACCATGCCACCAGGTACCCAGAAGCAATTCCCCTGAGGATCACAACAGCTCCTGTTGTGGCAAGGGCCCTGCTTGGAGTATTCTCCAGAGTGGGCTTTCCAAAGGAGGTCATTTCTGACAGAGGTGCCAACTTCATGTCAGGATACTTGACTGCAATGTGGAAGGAGTGTGGTGTTAACTACAAGTTCACCACACCCTATCACCCACAGTGCAATGGGCTTGTTGAGAGATTCAACAAGACCCTAAAGGGAATGATAAAAGGATTACCAGACAAGCTTAGGCGAAGATGGGACATCCTTTTACCCTGCCTTCTGTTTGCTTACAGAGAGGTCCCACAAAAGGGGGTTGGCTACAGCCCTTTTGAGCTTTTGTTTGGGCATCCTGTAGGGGGACCCCTGTGTTTGGTGAAGGAAGGATGGGAGAGACCTCTCAGACAACCCAAACTAGACATAGTGGATTATGTACTTGGTCTCCGCTCCAGGATGGCAGAGTATATGAAGAAGGCTTCTAAAGACCTTGAGGCAAGCCAAGAACTCCAAAAAGCTTGGCATGACCAAAAGGCTGTACTGACTGTTTACCAGCCAGGACAGAAAGTGTGGGTGCTGGAGCCAATAGCCCCAGCAGCACTCCAAGACAAATGGTCTGGACCCCACACTATTGTTGAGAAAAAGGGAGAAGTCACCTACTTGGTGGACCTTGGGACTCCCAGAAGCCCCCACAGGGTGCTTCATGTCAACAGATTGAAGGCATATGTTGACAGGGCAGACATGGGGCTACTCATGGCTACAGATGAGGGGCAGGAAGAAGAGAGTGACCCTCTCCCAGACCTGTTGACTCAGAACCCTGATGATGGCTCAGTTGATGGTGTGGTCTTTTCTGACAGCCTCACTGTCCATCAGCAACAGGACTGCAGACAAGTTCTGCAATCCTACAGACATATGTTCTCTCTGACCCCAAGTCAGACAAACTGGTGCACCCATGAGGTGGACACTGGTGACAGTCTGCCTGTGAAGAGTAAAATCTACAGGCAACCTGACCATGTCAGGGACTGCATAAAAGTTGAGGTACAAAAGATGTTGGAGCTGGGAGTCATTGAACCTTCAGAGAGCCCTTGGGCTAGTCCTGTAGTTCTTGTGCCAAAACCTCACACCCAAGATGGTAAGAGAGAGATGAGGTTTTGCGTGGATTACAGAGGTCTCAATGCTGTCACTAGGACAGATGCCCACCCAATACCTAGGGCAGATGAGCTCATTGACAGACTGGCAGCTGCTAAGTTTTTGAGCACATTTGACCTAACAGCAGGCTACTGGCAAATCAGACTAGCTGAGAGTGCAAAGGCCAAAACTGCTTTCTCGACCCCAGGAGGACATTATCAATTTGTGGTAATGCCCTTTGGTTTGAAGAATGCACCTGCCACTTTCCAAAGGTTGGTGAATCAAGTCCTTACTGGGTTGGATGATTATTGTGCAGCTTATCTTGATGATATTGCTGTCTTTAGCTCCACCTGGGAGGATCACCTGGTCCACCTGAGGAATGTTTTAGAGGCCCTGCAAAAGGCAGGCCTCACTATCAAGGCCACTAAGTGCCAGATAGGGCAGAGCAAGGTTGTATACCTGGGCCACCTAGTTGGTGGGGGTCAGGTTCAACCACTGGAGAGCAAGATCCAGACCATAAAGGACTGGGCTCCTCCAACTACCCAGACTCAGGTCAGAGCTTTCTTGGGCCTGACTGGGTACTACAGAAAGTTTGTTAAGAATTATGGGTCCATAGTGACACCACTTAATGACTTGACCTCCAAGAAGATGCCAAAGAAAGTTCAGTGGACAGTAAGCTGTCAAAAAGCATTTGATGACCTGAAGCAGGCCATGTGCAGTGCACCTATTCTGAAAAGTCCAGACTACTCCAAAGAGTTCATTGTCCAGACAGATGCTTCTGAGTTAGGTGTGGGAGCTGTTCTTTCACAACTGAATGTAGATGGTCAAGACCAGCCCATTGCTTTTATAAGTAGAAGGCTGACCCCTAGAGAGAAACGTTGGTCAGCTATTGAGAGGGAGGCCTTTGCTATGGTTTGGGCCCTGAAGAAGCTGAGGCCATACTTGTTTGGCACTCACTTCAAGATTCAGACAGACCATAAGCCCCTCTGTGGCTAAATCAGATGAAGGGTGAAAATCCCAAACTTCTTAGGTGGTCCATTTCCCTACAGGGGATGGACTTCACAGTGGAACATAGACCTGGGACTGACCATGCCAATGCAGATGGACTCTCCAGATATTTCCACTTAGAACATGAAGACTCAACTGGTCAAGGTTAGTTTAATGTCCCTAAGTTTGGGGGGGGGGGGGGTTGTGTAGGAGAGTAGGGTCTGCTTTCTATGTTCACCCCCACTTTTTGCTTTTGCTTTACTGGTTTTCGACTTAGATGTGGCTGTGGGCCTGCTAATCAGACCCACAGCCCTGCTGTTCTCTCTCTAAATTAATACTATGTACTTTAGGTGCATAACCCATTTGGATAGGATCACCTTATTGGCCCCTGTACAGTGTACCCTAGGTACCCAGGGCATAGGTGTACCCTAGGCCTACCAGGGGCTGCAGCATGTATTATGCCACCCCTGGCCTGGCCTTCCATTTTGACACAACTGGCTGATCACTCAGCTGGGGCAAGGTCGTGTAATCACCCCTTGCTTAGGTGTAGTATTCCTATACCTAACTTACATATAGACACATGTGTACCTATCAGTCACTCCTATGGCAGGCCTTAACAATCCTGGAGGCAGAGTGCTTGGTAACATGTGAGATGGTGCTCTAGCATGAGCTGAGCCTGTCTGCAGCTTTCCGAACCTTGTCCTTATAGCTGTTCTATGATATAGCCTACCATATACTCTTAAAGTGCCTTATAATCTTAGATGGTTATGGTAACTATGGTTTGGCTTTATCGAAACATGTCGTGTAAGGTGTCTAACACTGTGGAATAATACCCCCATGCCATTTCTGGACATGAGAATATTATTCCCCCCTTCTAGAGGGAAAGACATGTTAAAATCATACTTCAACTGTTGGCCTCTGACCAAAGCCTCAGCATCACAAAATGGATGCTGCTGCCACGACACAAGTCTGACCTCCTGCAGCTGGGAGTGATCCCAGCCAGGGAGGCCTGGACAATAGGTTTCCTGCTTGGGGAGGTGCTAGCACCTCCCCAGACAGCCTTTAGTGTATTGGGGCAGGGTGGGCTGAAAGGAATGAGACATGCCTGGGGCACACAAGGTGTTCCTTGCATAGTCCAGTTCAAACCGGCGCTGGGGCACTCCAGCCCCAGCTCTGGCGCGAAACTGGACAAAGGGAAGTGGGTGTAACCACCCCCTCCCAGGTCCCACCCATAAGGCGTGACCTAGCAGGTATCCCAGCCCCCCAGATTAGTATAAGAGTGGGAGTTGGGCCTCAAGACTTTAGATTATCCTGAACCTGCAAACTTGAACAGAAACTCTGGACCTTCGACATTCGACGAAAGAAGAAGACTGAAGAATCTCCCTTGTAGCCAAGGAGTGGCTACCCTGTGCAAACAGGCACCATCAAGAGACTACCCTTTGCTTTGCCCACGTTCTACGAGGAACCGACTGCAGAGCCCGACCGGAGCCTTGACTTCCAGACTTCTCCGACCCTGATCCACATCGACAGCAAAGCTGAGATCCGTGGAGGCGACGAGCGACGTGGGACCGGCTACCTGGAAAAAGTGGCTAGTAACTTAAAGCGCAGCTTCTGAGGCACCCTCGAAGTTGTGCACCGGGGACTGAGAAGCCCCAACCCCAAGCACCATCTGCACCGAAGATCAGCCCCCCACACTCCACGAGTCCTGCGTGGGGCCCTTCTGCATTTTCCTGCTTGCCGCGTCTGTCCGGTTGCTTGCCCGCTGGCTGGTGGCCTTTGTGACGACGCTCCCTGAAATCTTCTGTGCTGGTTTGGCTCCTCCAGACTGGCTCCCGCTTCTCTGCAAAGAAGAAGCACCCCAGACCTTCCTGGTCTGCACCAGAAGCAAGTCCTCCGTTCTTCGTGGGTTCCGCTTGCCAAGGCTTGGTGAGTCCTAGTCCAACTTCGACGCCGCCGACAGCAAGAGCCTTCGTGGGACAGCTCGCCTCCTGGTCCTGGTCGTCCTCGACGCTTCCTGGTCCTCCTGGCTGCAGCGACAAGCTTCACCTTCACCTGCAATCTTCACGACATCGCCTGGTTCCTTCCTGGTTCCACGTGGTCACTGGCTAGTGACCTTGACTCTGTCCCTTCTGCTTGCAGGTTTCCTCTCTTCTTGATCCCAGCCTTGGGATCCACCGGACACTCTTCACTGACTGCCTGTCAGCATCTTTCTTCAGGCATCCATAGGAGTCGACGACGAAAACGACGTATCTTCACCCCTATGCACCCGCAGCCTGTGGGCTAGGTAACTTGGGTACTCCGGTGCTCATCAGGATAGTGACTATCTTAGTGTCTAGTTTTCAAGTCTCAACTTCCTAGCTACTCCGGAAGTGTCCTAAATCTACCGTTTTCTAAACTGTACTATTGCTATTGACTTTTACGCATTACGCGTGAGTGTTTCCACTCTGCACACGAATCCCGTGGGCCTCCCACTTCCTAACTAACGCTAGTGTAGTGTAGCCCCAGCGATTCCCTAGGCCTAGGCCTATTCTATTTCCGTGACAGTGGTTCTTATACCACTTACTTAGTATATGGTTTGCGTGGCCCCTAGGGCCTAACTGTATTACTTACCTGTGTGATTTAATGTATGCTTAAATAAGACTGTGTTGTACTTACCTCTAATCTCATAAAGAGTGCTGAGGGTTTGACTAGAATAAATACACTTTATTTTATATATATATCTGTTGTGGTGTCCTTTCATTTGGTATTCAAGGGATTATATATGGTATCACAGCTGGCTTCACATGCCATTCAGAGTTTAGCCTAAGACTGCTCTTGTCCATGCTACCACTAGGATAGCTGGTCTATAAGGTTGACTTTACAACCAATCACCATAAGGGTATTTGGACTGATATAAGGTGTACACTAGAACTAGTGACATCATACATCAGGCCAACTTCTCACAACAGCGAGTTAACCCAACATCTGGACTCCAATAATTTCGGAGTCGGCTCTGATAATGGCTAAGGAGGAGATTCACAGACAGTTGGTTGGGGGGGCAGAGCCGTCCTTATTCTACTAGACCTATCAGCAGCATTTGACACGTGAATCATACGGGGTTAGTGCGGCGGCTGGAGGCTGTGGGGATTAGGGAGACGGCTTTGGCCCTCCTCTCCTCCTTTCTAGCTCTCAGGGAGCAGAGTATATACTGGGACAATCTACAATCTGATATTTTCCATCTCCCTTGTGGGGTACCGCACGGTTCGGCCTTTTCACCGACTTTATTTAACATCTATGTCACTTCGCTGGCCAGACTTATTAGAGAGCACGGTTTCACTCTGGTCTTTTATGCGGATGACTCTCAGATTGTTATATACGTATCTAAACACTCTGAGGCCACTGCCATCAGCTTTCATAACTGTCTGATTGAAATTATGAGCTGGATGAGTCAAAACTTTCTTAAAATTAACACAGATAAAACGGAGGTCATGGAGTTTGGCAAGGGCCTAACCCTGTGGAACCAAACGTGATGCCCAACAGAGACGGGTGAATGTCCCTGGCTGACAGCTAAGGTCAGGAATGTAGGAGTGATCCTTGATAATCAGCTGAATTTTGCAGGCCAGATTAACAGTCTAACGTCCTCCTGTTTCTTTTTATTGAAGATTTTACACAAGATTTTACCCTTCATCCCACAGGACCTCAGGAAAACTGTGGTAGTAGCCCTTATACTTTCCAAAATAGACTACTGCAATGCACTTTTCCTGGGCATTGACCAAGCGCAGATGACCAAACTACAATCATTCCAAAATGCAGCTGCACGATTGCTGTTAAACATTTCCTAAGGTCATCCCACCTCTGCTGGTATAAGGTTACTACATTGGCTCCCTACCCATCAACACGTGGAATTCAAGGCCCTCTGTCTGGTTCACAAGGCACTATAAGGAGGGGGTGCTGTTGATATTCAGAAACTATTTTTGTGCTACTTTCAGATTCCCAAACGTGGGTTTCGTACAAATTCCCAGGATTTGTAGAGCAAGATGGGGAGGCAGGAGTCTATCCCATTGTGCAGCTAAACTGTGGAACAAGAAGCCGGCTGCTATAAGGCTGCAGCCAAATAAGCAGCATTTCAGGAAATCGTTCCAATCCTGGTTGTTTCCTTCCAACTAAGTTGCAGGATCTTACGGAGCAGCCCCCCTTCACACTTTTTAGCGCCAAGACGCCGCGGCAATCGAGCACTTTATAAATCTATTTTATCTTATCTTATCTCTCAGTAAACCCACTGTGTGGGACTTGCTGGTGGTATTAAAAGGGCTAGTTGGCCCCCAAGGGCCCTCAATAGCCATGGGGACTTCATCCCCCTACTAGTAGTGTGCCAGGAGGCGTGTTTGCAGAGTGATGGAGAAAGGGGACGTTGCCTCCTACAAGGTCTCAGCAATCGCACTGTGTGGGACTTACTGGAGGTAACAGGAGGGGTATTTGTCCCCCAAGGACGTCTTTAGAGGCCAACTACCCCTCCTTTTATCTCCAGTAAGTCCCATACAATGAGATTGTTAAGGGGTCTTCGGAGGCCACGCCCCCTTTCTTCACCACTCTGCAAACACGGCTCGTGATTCACTACTGTTTGGGGCATGAAGTCCACTTTACTCCTGAGGGACCTTGGGGGCCAAGAAACCCTCCTGCTACCACCTGTAAGTCCTACACTACGGGATTTCTGAGAGCTGGGCGGAGGCCCAGACTCCTTTCTCCACCACTCTCCAAACGCGACTACAAAAAAACCACTGAAATTCACTGAAAAAACAAAGGTTACAGGTATGTTATAGTTAGGAAGTGTATTTTAAAAAACCTTAGAAATCCACTGAAAAAAATCAAAGGTTACAGAGACGTTATAGTTTGGAAATAGAATTGAAAAAACGAGGCTAATATTTCACTCGCACAAAACCATACAAATTCAGCAGTTATAGTTAACTGAGCCAACTATAACTCATGCCCCCTCAATTCATTGCAGTTCCTGTAAGGTGTGGAATGAACCCCCACCCACTACGCCGGCCACACGCTCGACCCCCTCTTCTCATCCAGCAAGCACGTCACCTTCAGCCACTCCACCGGACTTCACTGGACTGACCACAGCTGCGTCCACTTCAGCTTCCAAAAGAACACGATCCGCCACCACCCGAAGCAGGTTCCCCACAGAAACTGGAGCAAGATCACCGTCGACCAGCTCACCATCTCCCTCAGCCAGAACCCACCAGGCAGAACAACGGACTCTAACACAGCTGCCCTCGACCTCACGCAGTGGCTGACCTCCTGTGCCGATGACCTCGCCCCGATGAAGAACCCACCCACCAGACCCAGAAGCAAGAAGGCTCCCTGGTTCACCGACGAACTCAAGGACTCTAAGAAGACCTGCCACACCCTCGAGAAGGCCTGGCTCATCGACAAAACAGCCGACAACATGACCGCCCTCAAACTCGCCACCCGGAGACACCACCAGCTCATCCGCACCACCAAGAAGACATCCCTGAAGGAGCGACTGGACAAGAACGCCCATGACAGCAAGGAGCTCTTCAACATCGTCAAAGAGTGCTCCAACCCCAGCACCAGCAACAACGACATCACTCCCTCGCAGGACCTCTGCGACTCCCTCGCCTCGTACTTCCACCGCAAGATCGCCGACATCCACATCAGCTTCGGCGCTCCACCCCCGCACCCATCGGTCGAACCAACACACCTTGCTGCCACCCTCCAGACATGGACCAAGGTGACCCCGGAAGACACGGCAAGCATGATGAACACCATCCACTCCGGATCGCTGACCGACCCGTGCCCCCACCATGTCTTCAACAAGGCCGCCGCTACCATCGCACCCTACCTCCGAAACATCATCAACACCTCCTTCGACACAGCCACCTTCCCGGAGAGCTGGAAGCACGCCGAGCTCAGCGCACTGCTGAAGAAACCAACAGCGGACCCGACCGACCTCAAGAACTTCCGCCCCATCTCGCTCCTTCCCTTCCCCGCCAAGGTCATCGAGAAGATCGTCAACAAGCAACTAGCCGCCTTCCTCGAGACAAACGGATCCCTCGACCCATCGCAGTCCGGATTCAGAGCGAACCACAGCACCGAGACCGCCCTCATCGCAGCCACCGACGACATCCGAGCCCTGCTCGACAACGGCGAAACAGCGGCACTCATCCTCCTAGACCTCTCCGCAGCATTTGACACCGTCTGCCACCGCACCCTAGCCCAACGCCTTAACGACACTGGCATCCAAGGAAATGCCCTGGAATGGATCATCTCCTACCTCTCCGGCAGAACACAGAGAGTACGCCTCCCCCCGTTCCGCTCTGAAGCCACCGAAGTCATCTGCGCCGTCCCGCAAGGATCATCGCTCAGCCCCACCCTCTTCAACGTCTACATGAAACCCCTCGCTGCCATCGCACGCCAACACAACCTCAACATCATTTCCTACGCCGACGACACTCAACTGATTCTCTCCCTCACCAGAGACTCCGACACCGCCAAAGTCTGCCTACACGAAGGAATGAAAGACGTCGCCGAATGGATGAACATCAGCCGCCTGAAGCTGAACACGGACAAGACAGAAGTCCTCATCCTGGGACCATCGCCCTCCGCATGGGACGACTCCTGGTGGCCCCCGGCACTAGGCACCGCACCCAAACCAACGGACCACGCACGCTAATTGGGCGTCATCCTGGACTCCTCCCTATCGATGACCAGACAAGTCAACGCCGTCTCCTCAGCTTGCTTCCATAACCTTCGCATGCTCCGCAAGATCTTCCGATGGATCCCGATCGAGACCAGGAAGACGGTCACCCAGGCCCTCGTCACCAGCAGACTAGACTACGGAAACACCCTCTACGCCGGTACAACAGCCAAGCTTCAGAAACGACTTCAACGTATCCAGAACGCCTCCGCCCGACTCATCCTGCCCCGACGCTGCCACATCTCGAGCCACCTAAGAGACCTGCACTGGCTCCCTGTCAACAAGAGGATCACGTTCAGACTCCTCACCCACGCACACAAATCCCTCCACGACCTGGGCCCAAGATACCTCAACGACCGACTGACCTTCTACACGCCCACCCGCCATCTACGATCCGCGAACCTCGCCCTCGCCGTCGTCCCTCGCATCCAGAGAACCACCGCCGGAGGAAGATCCTTCTCCTACCTGGCGGCTAAGACATGGAACTCCCTGCCTGTCCACCTGCGACTGACCCGGGACCACCTCGCCTTCAGGAGGCAGCTCAAGACCTGGCTGTTCGAGCAGTAGCATCCCCCCTCCCCCAAGCGCCTTGAGACCCTTCCGGGTGAGTAGTGCGCGATACAAATTTCTTGATTGATTGATTGATTGATGAAGAGAAGGAGGCTAGGTTCGTCAATACCCTTCATCAGCAGTGGAGTGTGGGTGTCTCCCAATTCGGGAAGAGGGGCCCTCACACACCCATTTGGGTGTCATGATTTATCATAGGGGTTGCTCCTCGTCAGGCCGGTGCTGAAATGCCTGACGGGCACCCTATGAGGGGCTCGTTGTCGGAGATCTTTTTCCCAAGCCGTATAGGTGAGGTGCGTGTGAGAGGCCTATTGGTGTAGATGTGAGGTGATGTGAGGAGAAATAAAATGAGGGGCGAGGTGGTGCTCCAAAATGAATTTTAATCTGCGAGCCCACTCGTCTCAATTAAAACTAGAATAGGGATACCCCAGATTATAATGGTCGGAGGAGCCGCTGGGTCTGGTGGCTCAGTGGACTAATGCATCCACTGCAGGGGCCTGTGTTCGAACTCATGGTTACAGGTTCAAATCCCGGCAGGTCCATGCAGCCTTTCATCCATCTAAGGTTGATAAAAAGAGTGCCATTGAGTTGGGTACCAATAAACATCTGTTACTCAGCACCAAGATGCCTCCGGGTGAACATGCGCTTTACAAATACACATGTTAAATTATGTTATGTGTGTAGTTATGGTCATCATGTTTCTTGCTTATGTATGTAAAACACTCAGCAATTTTGCAGGACCTATCTTGATGCACTATCTACACGGGTGGTTGGTTATGGAAAATGAACCAATCACTCTGATGACTTTTCAATGAGGTACCTTAATAATACAAATCATGGGACCAACCTAATGGGATTCAAAACAGAGAGAGAAAAACAAAGGTGCATGATTAAGGTATGTACATACAGTAATAATGCCTTCAAAATTAAATTAAAAACATGCCACAACCACATGCAGAAGTGGTTAGTGCAACTCAAGAGAAGCATGACCAGACAAACATAATAAGCAGAATTGTGGCACATGTGACATATACAAAACATACTGGTGTCATTGGTGGTCCACCGTAGGAAATGGCGTGATGGAGTTCACCCAATTCAGGTTCAAGTCACGCCTCATCAATAGTTAGGCAGAGCAATGATCGTTACAAAAGTTAATGTCATGCTGGTTTTGAGGAGAGAAAGAGGAAAGATAAAAATACAATTGGTATAAGCAAAGAAGGAAGGTTGCCCAAGGATGAGCATCCTGTCAAAGTGGCATAGGTCTCTGGTGCAAGAGGGGGAAGGGGGGGGGGTGGTAAATGGGGAAGAACAGCGTGGACCTGGAAAACAGGTGCCGGGAACCTACCCCTCGCTCTGCCTCGTTGGGGGGAAGCGAGGTGTGTGAAGCTAGTAGGTTTAAGTAGCAAGGAAACGACCTGGTAGTGAAAGGTCGAGGAACATGCAGCGGTCATCATTAAAGGGGGTTAAAGCTACAAACTCCTGGTCGCAACAGTGGTGGCCATCTTAGAACGTGGAATGCATGTGGCATCCACAGGTCGCTAAATATACGGCAGCCATCTTTGAAGGGGGTAGAAGCATAAAGCTATTGATTAAAGCTATGACGGCCATCTTATAACGTGGAATGTGCAAGGCATCCAGAAGGTGGGTACTGTATTGGATGTGTCACGTGTGCGTGTGTATACGCTAAAGGGCATGAATCTGATGGGGAGCCAGATTTAATTACAGCAATGAGTTTAGAAGTTTGTTCAATTGTCATAGTAGTAAAGGAAGAGAGGATTGGGGTAGCTAATTCAAGTGGATCTTGTATCTGTTCATGAGTTAGCTGAGATAACTATAACTCGCGCCCCGCAATGCAATGCACTGTTTATGACCTCATATATTACCTCACTCATGACATGCTTAGTGATATCACTGATGACATCTCAAATTACATCACTGCTGACATCATCCGGTGACTGCGAGTGTTATTAAAAGTTCATGAGTGTCAAATATATATATGAAGGTGTGTTGGTGAATCATTGGGTGTATGAGTCCTGTATGGATGATTCAGTGGGTGCGTAACTAATTGTATAAGTGATTTATTAGGTGTCTGAGTGAATGTATGGGTGAGTGACCAAGTTGTGTGAATGTCTGAATTAGTCTGTCAGTTGGTCTCTAAGTGGCTTTAAGGGTTGGTGAGTGGGTACATGAGTGGCTGTAGGGGTGATTCATTGGTTATCAGGGTACCTGTATGGGTGTATGAGTGTCTGTGTGGGTAGGTGAGGGTGGGTGTGACTACCTGCATGGATAAGTGAGCGGGTGAGTCAGTGGCTGTATGGGTTAGTGAGTCCATGTGTGAGGGGCTGTATGGGTCAGCGAGTGTGTATATGGTGTGTCAGTGAGTGAGTGGATGTGTCAGTAGAATAAGGGTGAGTAACTGGGTATGTGAAAGGCAGTATAGGTGAGTGATGGGATATGTGAGTGACTGTATGAGTGAGTGAGTGAATGTGAGAGTGGCTGTATGGGTAAGTGTGTGCTTGTGTCAGTGACTGTATAGGTGAGTGAGTACATGTTAGTATCTGACTGAGTGAGTGAGTGAGTGAGTGTGTGTGTAACTGTATGGGTGAGTTAGTGACTGTGCGATTGACTGTATGGGTGAATGAGTAGGTGTGTGAGTACCTCTATGGGTGACTCACACACCATAGAGGGGCTGTATGGGATTATGAGTGGATATGCCAATGGCTGTATTAGTGCGTGAGTGGGTGTATGAGTGGCTGTATGGGTGAGTGAGTGGATATGTGTGCTGAGATGTATTATGTCACACTCCACTACTGATTAAGGGTGTTGTCCAACTTAGCCTTCTTTTCTTCTTTCCCCACCCTACAGGAACTGCATACTCCTTCAGTGCTACATTGTATTTAATGGGGCCCGTATGCTGGACCTATATGCGCCCCTTCTCCCTCATTTGTATCGAGTACTTGAGCACGGTGAACAACCGTGGGACCCCCATAGGATAAGTCTTCCGACTCTCCCTTCTCTTGGGACTCCTTTGCCCTTGAGAGACCCTCCTCACAATAGAAAACAACCAAGGCCTGCGCTTTGGAGATGACATGGTGGCAAAAACTCTTCGGACACCATATTTATTAGGGACAGATAGTGGTGCCTCGGGTACCTAGGGAGGCGACTGGCTGTCACTCACAGCTATGAAAAAAGAGTGGTTCAAGATCACCCTTGATGGTGCCATAATCACTGAGTATTTGAGAGCAAACATTGCCCCCAACGGACTACTAGTGAGCAACTTCCCCAGGCTGTTCCTAGAGGATGCAACTTTAAAAAAAGAATGGTCCCTGGTAGCCTGGAAATGCACCAGGGACTGGTTGATTCTGATAATCAACACCGCCAAACGCCTGGCAGATGCCCTACTAGTGAAGATCCAAATGGCTGAGGGAGCAGTGAAGACCAGTATCCAGATCACGGCATACAAAAATAAACTGGCAGAGATCAATAATGACATTACCGATCACAAGGAGTTTTTGATGAAACAGAAAATTGCAAAATTGTAATAGGACACAAATGGGAAAGAGAAAGTGCACCCTTACCTCAAGGATGATTACGCCCCACCAGGGGGAGACATTTCATCAGACGAGAGTCAGGTCTCTTGCAGACAAGGTTCATCTAACAGCAACTCCAGAACTGACAGCTGGGGAGTGGTGGGAATAGACGCAGGGCCTCATTTATGAAAAGTGACCCATCGCTGCGTGAAAACAGCGATGCATCACTTTTCAGTGCGTCCTTCTTGCGACATGCTGGATGCGTTATATTTACAGTATGACGCATCATGTCGCAAGGAGTTACAGATACATCAGTATTTCTGACGTATCTGTAGGCGCAAAAATTATGCATTGCTGGAGTGTGTCACAAAAGTGACGTAACTCCATCAATGGGTCATTTCACATGGGCAAGTCCCATTTCAAATGTGCCTGCGTCAGTCTTACGCCTGCTATGAGGCAGGCGTAAGATATTGACTCATTTGCGTCCTAGAAGTGACGCAGTGAAATCTCATAGATTTCACTGCATCACTTCTACGAGGCTTACTTGCATCAGAACACCCACCCTAGATACATTATGCCTGGCGCAGGTATAATGTGGCGCAGGGGTTTACAAAGTGACGCATCTACCTAGAAACGTCACTTTATAAATATGACGCAACATGGCGCATTTTTTACGCTGCTGGTGCCTCACAAAAAGTGACGCACTAGCGGCACAAAAGTGAAGCAAGGGCTCATAAATAAGTCCCGCAATTCCCAAACCCCCTTCCTCGGTTACGAGGGACCACAGTTCCAAGGCTCTCCAGGCCCCCACTATTGGCAATACCCCATGTTCCCACACGGATCACAACAATTCTACCCACAACCTCTGATTCCCCCACCTTTTTTAGACAGAGCTTGAGGCAGAGGAAGAGGAAGAGGACGAAGAAGAGGTATCAAGAGGGTACATTGGCAGGCCCCACCTCAACAACCAGTACAGACCCGGAGCCAGACAGGCAAACTGACCTAATAGTGAACCTATCCTCTAGGCCTCTGACAACGACGAAGACTAAAGTCCTGGAAAAAGGACTTGGATTTGTCCCTAACCCCAAACAGGAAGACTTCCGGAAGTCCTGTGAGTTACACCAGTTCTTTAGGAAGATACGCTTAAGAGCATTCTTCCAGGGCAAACCAGAACAGTCACGGGATGATTCGGGTTTACATAACCCTTCTAAATTCACGTCTCAATCCGGCCAAATCCCCACGAGATCCTCACTTTTGAGCAGGCGGTCCTGAAGGAGGCAACCAAGGGGAATAAGAAATGACCTTTCTACAATCTCTCCTATGTGGAAACAACAGCAGTTAACATCTTTGCTAATGATAACTCTATCATGATCGAACCAGCAGACAAGGGTGGGGCCATCGTGATTTTATCCACTGATGATTACGATAGGGAGTGCCTGGTGCAACTATCCAATCGCCAGTATTACACTCCCATTGATTAAGACCTGCTGGGGGTTTTAACCACTCATATCACCTCCATGGTGTATACTGCTAAAATTGAGGGATGGATCAACAAGAAAGAGGCGGACTTCCTGCTCAAGAAAGACCCTAAGGTCCCTTACTTCTACATAATCCCTAAGATCCATAAAACGCGGATTCCCCCACCTGGACAACCAATTGTCACCAGGATTGATTCTTTACTTGAATCCCTCTCCAGGTTCTGCGACCACTTACTCCAACCAGTGGTCCAGAAGATCCCATCATTATTGGAGGACACAAGAGACATCCTGTGACTTATCAATACCGTTGACACTGACCAGAAGATCCAACTACTAGTGACACTCGATGTGGAGTCCCTACATATAAACCTTCCACAGGGGGCTACTCTTGAGGTTGTGGAAGCAGCACTGCAGTCAGTTGATTGGGTCTCTCCCACATCCATCAGCTTCATTATGGAGTGTGCCTCTTTAGCACTGACCCAAATTTTCTTTCAATTCAAAAGGCAACTTTATCACCAAACACAGGGCACATCAATGGGGAGCACCTTCGCACCCAGCCTGGCCTGCCTGCATATGGCATCCTTTGAGGCAAGATGCATTTTCGACATCTCCAATCCATTCTCCCAGAACATACTCCTATGGCAAAGGTACATAGATGACATCTTGGTATTCTGGAAGGGGAATGTACAGACATGAAACGAGTTCTGTAGGTGGGTGAACACTCTCAACCTGTACTTACGCTTCACAAACACCATCTCTGACACTCGTATTCTATTTCTGCACTTGGAGATAACACTGATGGAGGGTAGATTGCACACCACAGTCCCCAAAAAACCAACTGACCATAACTGTGGTATCAGTGCTGATATCCTCAAGACTGGACTATTGTAATGCCCATTTTGCTCCAAGGCGTAGTATTAAAAAACTCCAGACTGCTCAGAATGCAGCAACAAGAGTACTGCTAGGTATTTCTAAACTTGATTCAGTTTCCACAGCCTTAGTCCGTCTTCATTGGCTACTGGTAACCAAGAGGATCCAATTTAAATCATTATGCATTGCCTTTAAATCTCTTAACAACTTAGGGCCAGTGCAGCTTGCGAAAGCTTTAAATCCATACACTCCTACAAGACTCCTTAGATCTGCCTAACACGGACACCTAATTGCTCCTAGAGTCAGTAGGGTTAGGTGGGGCGGTAAGAGTTCCACGGCCATAACTGCCAGCCTATGGAACTCTCTGCCAACCACGTTAAAAAAAGAGTCTAGCCTACCAAAATTTAGAAAGTGCCTTAAAGCTTAGTTGTTTAAGGCGTATTTCTATACCTTAGTCTGGCCTGACCTGTATATAATAAATGCAGTGCCTAGACACCCCAGGGTATTTGTCGTGCTTTATAAATCCTTCATCATCAACAACTATAACTGCTGAATTTCTATGAAATGTCAGCTTAACTATAATGTCCCTGTAACCTATGGTTTTTTCATTGAATATATATATGTGTATGTGTGTGTGTGTGTGTGTATGTGTGTGTGCCTGTGTGTGTGGGTGTGTGTGAATGTGTGTGTGTTTGGATGGAATTCCCATTTATTTATGTCTGTGATCTTTGTGTGTTTTATGGTAAAATTACCTGAGTAAGCGTTTCTGATTGATTGCCTGAGTGCTGTTAGCCTTTGCTCACACTACCTTCTGTCATTTCAGAGACACGATTCCTGCCTGTGCATTTAATTGCCATTCTACTCTGTGCTAGAAAGATGAAGAGGTGAAGCCAAGTCAATTAGAGCCGAGGGTCATTGGCAATGTACTGCTCATCCCGTAAATGTAGACTATGGAAACCGAAAACTTTCTTTCCATAGTTAAAGTCCTTAAGAGTTGGCAGTGGTCAAAAATGACAGACAACTATCAATTGCTGAGAAAACATGATCGATTGCTTTGCAGCTAAGAGACTTAGGGGCAGATTTACAAGCCCCGTGCAACACTTTTGTACTGACGTTGCGTCACTTTTGTGAACGGCGGCGTAAAAAATGTGGCTAATTTACAAACTGACGCATGTAGGGAGATGCGTCACATTGTAAAGCCCTGAGTCACATTATACCTGTGTCAGGTATAATGCATGCGGGGCAGGCGTTCCCACGCAGGAAAACCTCGTAATAGTGACGTAGTGAAATCTACAAGATTGAAACAGGCGTAAGGAGTGACGCAGTGTAGTGGCAATAGGCCTCACAAATGCATTGCTGGAGTTGCGTCGTGCCTGCAACACAACTCCAGCAATGCTTGACTTTGGGCCAACAGATGTGTGAGAATTTCTGATGCATCTGTCAATCCTTGAGCCATTGTGCGCCGTATTATTAATACGGCGCATCCATGGTGGCGCAAGAGTTTCACAGGGTGGCGCAAGGAAAGTGACGCATCTCTACAAATGCGTCACTTTCTTGTTAATCTGCCCCTTAGTTTCTCAATTGGCGGAGATATTACAGTGCAAGTGTGGACACGACTCAGCCTTTTGGAACTCTCAGGGATCACACTATACACTGATCCTGCACCCGAGAGATGTATATTTCATATTTCTCAACATAATATGGATTATTTCGATCAAAACATTACAAAATCACAGTTATTAGGCTTCCCATGCATGCATTTGTCTAAAAATGACGTAAATCTTGATTGTAGCTTTTATTCCATTCTTTATTGAAGTTCAATTATCTTCTTTTAACACCAAAAAAATTGATTAATTTGGTGTTAAAAGAAGATAATTGAACTTCAATAAAGAATGGAATAAAAGCTACAATCAAGATATACGTCATTTTTAGACAAATGCATGCATGGGAAGCCAAAGAACTGTGATTTTGTAATGTTTCGATCGAAATAATCCATATTATATTGAGAAATATGAAATATACATCTCTCTGGTGCAGGATCAGTGTATAGTTTGGTTACGGTGGTTTTTTGCCACTAAATTGGGTGTATGTGGGTCACACCCTAGATCGTACTACACCGAGGCTCAACAGTAATACATTAGGCAGACTTATTGGTGACGTTTGGTGCTTGGTTCCTTAAAAGCTCTGACCTATAACTCTCAGGGATCACCAAGCACGAGAACCACCTATGATACTTATGACAATTTGCAAACCCATGAGCTGTTTTGGTGAAGTTTCATAGCAGACATCAGAAACTGGATATTTGTGATATAGAGGGAGCATAAAAATGAGAAAACACACAAAAGAGAAGAGTGCCTGGTGCATAGCAGTAAAAAAGATGGCAGCTGAAGATCCTGACCCACTAGAGGGAAAATGGGACTCTGCCACTAGCCAAAGAGCATAGACGATTCTCCAACAAAAAGGCCGGATTTGTACAGACTAGTGGTGATGGCAATGCACGTAGAATATTTTAAATTCATGGGATTCGTATTGATTTTAAACTTATGCGGTTCTTTATACAGTTGTGGATTTGTTTACTGTTTCTGCCAGTTGTCAAGGTACAGTGCATTTACTGCCCACTACTGATGTGCGGCTATGTTATCTTTTTTAATTAGTCTATTTTCTTATTTCAGTCGATAGCATGTGTAATTTCATCAGAGATACAGTGAGTGTAAAATTAAAAGCTCTTTTCTATGCAAAAGCCTAATTATTTCAGAAAAAGTTATAAGGGTCACTGGATTGATTATGCTGTAAATACCATCCACACAAAGTAATTATAATCCTTCAAAAATGAGCATCCTAGATAAAGTGCCAACTTCAATTAAAACAGTGTGATAGAAAAAAGTAATTTTGTTTGGAAACCAATGGCCACTATTGTTTCCATGCTGTCCTCATAAAGTCCTCGCTGCCTGTGAAAGTAAGTAGCTTGCTATGCAAGGGAAATGGCGTTCGGTATGGGTTGCAATTGGCACACTTAAGGCCTCACTTACTATATTTTGACACACGGCAGCACAGCAAGCTTTACTGCTGTGCTCCCGTGTGTTAAAATAAAAGGGTAGGAATGTGCCATATCTATAAGATGCAGAGCATTCCTGTCTTTCTCCCCTGTGCAGGCACACAATCGGCAGCCGTGCGCTAACGCAGACACCCATGTGTCATGTTGTTGGGGTGCCTGTGTTGCGGGGTTGATTGTTTTTGTGCAGTAAGGGATACCTTCCTGCACAAAAACAATCATTGATGTCATTTTCCTCTTTCTATGCATGCAGCAAAATGCAGCATGCATAGAAAGAGAAAAAACGAGGATAAATAAAAGTATTTCTTCTCGTTGCGCCGCACCAACTACTCGCCTGGGGAAGCGTAGGATTTTGACGCATTCCCAGGTTATTGAGACTTTGTAAATCTGGGAATGTGTCAGGTTCCATGGATGTTGTGTGGGAGTACCCACAGCAACACCCATTGAATGCCCCTTTCATGGCGAGTAATGTGTGAAAGGGGCCCATATTCACAAGGCCATGAAAAGTAATACAGGGTGACTTTACGTGGACTTGTAAATATGGCCAAACCCATGACGCTGCTGGTGCGTCAAAAAAAGTGATGTACCTGTGGAGCAATGGACATGTAAATGAGGCCATTAGGGTCAGTTTCTATTTCTGTGGGTAGGTATCCCTCGACATTTGCAGACCAGGTTCAAATTATATTAAGTCGTCATCACCAGCCTACATCTCCAAACTCCAATTGAGGATTTCTGTTTACTTCAGGCAGTTTCTAATGATATGCATTTGTAAAACGGATCAAGTTAATCCGTTCCTCCCTCATTCTGCCTGACTTAAGTCTCGATGCAGACAGCTGCATCTATTTTTTGTGAGAGATCATGTCAACAACTCTTAAAAAAAATATTAAAAGAATTATAGTGACAGAGGGATGAGTTTGGCTGAGCCCCCTTCAACCATTTGCTGTGCCACCTTTTACTTTTTATGCATTGCTTAGTTGGTCTGTGTGTCAAACCAATATCATTCCTTGGATGTGTATATTGTGTCTTTGACTTTACCAAATAGCTTTAGTGATGAGGCAAAAGTAGTTCTTAACTGCTTTTCCATCTTTTATGTTTTGCTTTGTTAACTGATATAAGAAACGTGAAGGACAGCCCAGGCTCTTAAATGCCTGAAGAGGGCTTACCCAAGCTGCCTCTTTTCCACAGACCTCAATCAATCAATCAATCAACCAATCAATTAATCAAACAGGATTTGTACAGCGCGGATAATCACCCGTGAAGGTTTCTCTAGCACGGCCGCTGATGCAGAGGGTGTGACCTGTGAGCGCCATCCCATCATCCTCAGTGTGGCCACCAATATCACCCAATGTGATTTTTACATGATCGCCATTGCTCACTACCTGTGTCTAATTTTGCAGGTACCAATTGCCCCCTGAGTATCTTGTTCTTGGCACTTTCTCTAAGGTGATTCTTTGGGTATGAGTAATTCGGCATATTACCCGTATTATAGAACTTAAGAATGTCAGGTAACAACATTCCTATTCACGCTTATTATGCGCTTAGACCATCCAACTCCCCTAACTTCTTTTTTGATTGTTATAGATGTTTTCCCTATTACTTAAGTCATGATGAGACCCTTGTATCCAGAATAAGGATCGAAACGTCGTCGACAGTGATGACAAACAAACAATGGATCCATCAACTACAGCCAATGGACTGTCCTAAAATCATTCTTGATGGTTGTTTGTTACAAACCCACACGCACTTTTGTACTTCATATTTGTTGTCATTGTTCATGCTTTGTTGTGGTTTTCCTCACTGGGGAAAGCATGCACTGGTGTGTACTTTTATAACAGACTTAGTTGGATCTGTGCAATAACAGAAGAGATAAAATTCCTTTATAAGCGATTGCGGTGGTCTTGTATGTTTATGACTGAAGCAGTGTTTTCAAACCATAGCATTGATTGCTTGGTGTTATTCTGCCTCTTTAATTTATAATCCTCATCTCTGTTGGGCCAGCTAACTGGGAGGCTAGACTATAGAGCTCCCCAAGGACGACGGGGACTCATGGCAGGCACTCTCGGCCCCACCCTGCTGCTCTCCAAGGGACTTGAGGTCTCCTGCTTTTACAGAGGGAGAGACATGCACATCAAGGAGCACACACACCTGCCATACCCTCTCAAGGCCTCCCATAGGCCCAGAAGACTGCAAATAGGTGCATAGTGGGTGCCATGGGCCACACTCCTTCAGACAAGGCGCGTGTAGGGGCCTGGCAGGGCTTCAAGCAGGCCACTCACATCTGCAGGCAGCTCAGCAGATGGGCAATGATGGTGATGTACCTCAGGCCTGTGACAAGCTAGCTAAGGGGAGGAGTGCAACACCTCCATGACTCCCTGCACAGAATATCTCACACACGAGGTATGTTGCAAGCACAGAGACTCAACCCCATGGTGTAGCGCCACCATGTTCTCAAAATGTTCCAATTACCGGTCATGGCTTTATGTCATCGAGGGCCCCCCTTCTGAGCAAGCACCCCAATGGAAGTTGTGGATGGAAAGACTGATCTGTACTTTACAGCCACAGGAGTAGATAAAGATAGGAAAAGGATGCTATTACTCCAACTAGCAGGAGCTCATATATATCACACACAATACCAGAACCGGGGCCACCACACACCTATGTCACCGGGGTTGCAGCCATGAACCCCCATTTTAAGACAATGGCAAATCCTGATTCATCTCCCATCAAGTTCCAGAAGAATCCTTGGATGCATTCCATTTGAGACTAAAAGAACTGGCAAGGACGGCATGTTCACCAAGTAAACAGAAGAATTACATGCCCAAATAATCCAAGAGTGTGCATCCAACAAGCTGAATGAGCAGTACTCCAAGAACAAGAAAAGACCCTCCTATACATATTGACTTTAGGGAGGTCAAAAGCGTTGTTGCAGGTTCAGGCCTCCCACAAGGAGTCAGTGTTACACAACCCAATCAAAACAGAATCAGTTAACTTAGTCATGCATAACCGGTCTGTTGACAAAGGCCAGTCACGTCAACCACCCAGGTGGCATGTGGATACTGTAAAGGACCAGTTCAGTTCCAGGCAGATTGACCCAGCAGGGGGAAAAATGTGTGGCATGCAGAAAACAGAATAATTTCGCCGAAGTCTGCAGGTCGAGTCACAGCATCAAATAAAAGACATAGTCGTCTGTGAATGCTGTTGCCAATAACCCAGGGAATGAAGATGGGGAGGAAGATATGGACAAAGACCAAGTGATGGTGCTGTGTTTACAATGCTAGCGGTGAGCCAAACGCCCCAGCAGACCGGAGGTCCACCAAAATGTCGTCACTATAGGCTCCACAGATGTTATGGCGAGCATAGAAACGGGGGTTTCAAAATAAATCATGGCCAAAATTAGAACATGAAGCCCCCCAGCCAATTCTTGCACCGGCAACTCTCAGAGAAACACCTATTCTCCATGGCCGGCCAACTGGCTACCAGCATCTCTCATGACAAACAAGCACCTACTGCCCAGTGTAAATAACCCACGAAGGAAACAGAATGCTGTTGAGCTACCATACGGCAGAGAAACTAGGCTTGGGTCCACACAGTTGCCATAGACGACATCTGGACTGAATTTCAAGACATCTTCCAAGGTATAGGAGGGATGAAAGGCAAGACTGCAGCTCTTCATATAGACCAGACGTCCCACCATGTCACCATGAGATATCTACCAGCAGATAATGCTACCTCCCAACTCGCTACATCACTATGTTCCCAATACACATGGACCTCCATCGTAATAAGAGACTAAACTTTGGGCACTGGAGTGCTCCTGAAGTTTTTCAAAGTGCGATCTAAAAAGTGTTATCAGGCCTGGAGTGGGCCATTAACATAAGTGAGAACATCTTGGTACATGCTGCGACCATAGAAAACCATCATGCCCACCTACGGAAAGATCTGCAAAGGTTACAAGAGAGAAGCCTGACTTTGCTCAAGGAAAAGTGTGCTTTTCTGTAGACAAGCCATTAAAACGAATGGGATGTCCCGGTGTTCCGCAGAACCTGGGGAATGAATAGTATACACCAACAATTGATTCTGTAGGTAAATACGTAATTTATTTCAAGTTGAAATATTTATATCCTGATTAACTAGGAAATGCCAATAAATGATGTGACAAGTATATTGTTACTAAAAGATGATATACTAAATCACAACTGACACAACAACAGTACTTTACTCTGCATATTAATATTCATATATCGTGGAGAAACATAAACGTCATATATCAAAGACACAGGACTATTATGTAACACAAATAATAACATAAATTATCACCATACAAAGCGTGTGAAACGAAGACACTACGGAGAAGAGGTAGGAACTTAGTTTATTCGGTCAAGCGTCCTTCAGGTCCCGGCAGCAACTGCCTTGCCACGTACTCCCATTTCACAATAGAATCCCACCATCTCAACACGAGCTCACACAAGCTCAACCACTACATTCCAGCCAGAACCCAACACACCCCCCTTCCTTCATGACAATAAAACAAAGAATAAAAGAAGTAACAAAATATGTGAAACAAAGTATGAAGGAAAAAATAACACAGGGAAAGATGCAAGATAAAACATTACAGCATTATAAGGCAGAGAAAAATAGTTAGATAAGGCATTATAACATTTTATAATCTTGAAATTTGGAGGGAACAAATTTTAATCTTGTGGATGCATATCTTGCAGGAACACGACTAGAAAGAACACGTTCCCTTTCATGAACCACAGTGGGCACAACCACAGGGGAAGAGTGAACACCAAATTTCTTGTTGACATAACCCAACATGGACTCGGGTACCACCGAAATGGCACTTTTGTTCCAAACCTTTCCATTCTCTAACACCACAACATGATCTCTCACCGCAGACACTCTCTTGGGAGAAGTAAAACGAGACTCACCTTTGCGGACAAAACCAGGCCTCTTGATTCTTACCCAATCACCCACCTTCACAAACAAGGTTGTACGAACCCCAGGCCTAGAATCATACTTGGCTTGGGTGGCAGCCCTGATATCAACCATATCAGCCAACTTCCTCATGTCTACCACTCTCCTATACATCCACTCCTTGTTCAATTTGGACCCCGCAACTCTCCCCCTTAGTAAGGTAAAGGGAGTAATACCAGTGCTAACATGTGGGGTAGTCCTCACAGCCCACAGCATGTCGCTGACAGCTCGCCGCCAATGCAAACCATTCACCAAAGCCAGTTGCAAGTGATCTTTAATCACACGGTTGAAGCGCTCAACTAAACCGTTGCTGCTGGGTTATAAAGAGATGTGAGAATGTGCTTCACACCAATGACTTTCAAAAAGTCCTGCATTTCATTGGAAACCAACTGGGTTCCGTTATCCAACACCAATTCGTCAGGAAAACCCTCCCTGAGAAAAACGTCCAGAAGAAAATTTGATGATGGACAGCGAATTCACATTATCCACAAATCGGACCTCAGGCCATCTTGCCATGTAGTCAATGAGGACCAAAGCATATTTGGGTGAACTACCAATGAGCCCAAAAGGACCCGCAATGTCAAAGGCTAATTTAGACCATGGAACATTCCTAACCACTACCGGTTCAACAGGGGAAGGATGAGTCACCTGGGATTTGTCACTAGTAACACAAACACAACAGTTGCGAACATAGTGCTCAACATCTTTATCCAATGCAGGCCACCAAAAATCTTGTCTAACCCTGCGTTTCATTGCCCGAATCCCAGGATGACCTTCATGGGCCAAATCCAAAATTTATTTGCGCACAGACATGGGAACCACTAACAAACCACCTCTCCTCAATACACCATCAACCACAGATAACTCCACACTAACTCTCCTGTAAGGAACCAACTCACAGGGACAATCCTTGACGCTGGGCCACACCACAGCTAAAAGGTCGATGACCTTCATAACCACAGATCCTCAGACTTACCCTCCAGCCACTCCTGTTCAGTAAGTGCCTGGAGAGGAACCTGGAATCCACGTAGTTAAGTAAACCCAAATACTAGTCTCTTTGGGATGTTAAACTAGTATTAGATCTTTTCACTAATTAGCCGGATAATACCCATTTGAATAGAAAAAACATATCCATTAAATTTGCAAACTTGTTATGTTTAATTTCTTGCCGAAGGGTTTCTGATGTCAAAGCTCTTGAAATCCCAAATAGATCTTATAACATGTATGGAGTTAAATTTGAGATAATTAGAAGAACCAAGACTATGTCTGGGAGGAGGAGCCTAGCGCGCATCCAAGATGGTCGCGTGAGCACAGGGCTCCCCGGACCCTTTCTGCTCCTCGGAATTTATCCTGAGAATATCCTGATGTGGTTTATGGAATCTGGGAGATGAAGACCAGCTGAGCACATATCTCTTTTCAAAAATCAACTCGGACCTGGGAATCCTGAGTTGTCGTCGTCGGAACTTTTGGGACCCACCCGACGGAGGTGACCGGGGTGAAGGTGACCCGTGGGGCCGAGCTGCAATTGAACAACAGCGGCTTCAGCGCGGTGCCAGTTGCCGATCCACCACTTTCGGTTTCGGTTTTGGACTTCAGGAGACCAGCTGGCGGGTGCGCTCGGGGTGGCGAGGTGCTTCCTGGGCCTCTGCACGAGGTTTTCCTCCACTTGCCACTAGAGTGCCTATCGCCTCGGACCCCCTATACCGACATTTTGAGGTCTTCTTGCTGGTGCCCTTACACCTCTGGATTGGAGGTCCCCTTGAGTGACCGTGTTCACATGGGGGGCAAAGGGGGTCCCGAGGGGCGCAAGACCAAGGCCTCCCTCCGCAGGGGAGCGGTCCAGAGCAACAACATGGACCGCTACACCCAGGGCAGAGGGTCCCCTGGCGCTGCTGGCCTCCCCCCGGACGCTGCAGGGGGAGGCACGAACGTCTCTACGGAACTTTCCCTGCAGGACATTATGGGCGCCATCGCTGGCATCAGGGAAACCATCGCCACGCAATACGAGGCCCTGGCCCGTAAGATCGACACCGTCGCGATTGATGTCACCCTGATCCGGGCCGACCTCTCCAAAACTAACGAGAGGGTCCAGGCCCTCGATACACGGACCTCCACCCTCGGTGTGGAGGTGTCGGATCTGCGGGCCGCGCTTGGAGACATCAGGGTGGTCAACGATCATATGGCCCGGCGGCTTGAGGACTTCGAGGGACGGGCCCGACGCAACAACATCCGCGTCATAGGTGTACCGGAGTCCTCCGACGGCCGCCCGGTTGACCTCGTGGTCGAGGAACTTATCCTGCAACAGTTGTCCCCGGCTGGCCTAAGTAAGTTCTTTGCCGTGGAGCGGGCCCATCGAGTTCCGGGCGGTCGGCCACGGCCGGGGGCCCCCCCGAGGCCTATCGTGGCCAAACTATTCCACTACAGGGACCGCGACGCTATTCTGCAGGCCTCACGGACCCACGGCCCGGTTCGTCACGAGAACTCGACCATCAATTTTTACCCGGACTTCACGCAACTGGTCCAGAAACAGCGGATGGGATTCCAAGGGGTGAAGCGTCGTCTCCGCGAGCTGGGCCTAAAGTATTCGATGCTCTACCCTGCAAAACTCCGAGTGGAACATGGGGATCGGACAGCCTTTTTTGACTCTCCTGTGGCCGCAAGTGACTGGCTGGACTCGCTGCCGGACGGAGGTGGCCGTCCCGGACCCTCTGCGGGCACCGCAGGTGACGGGTCCCCTTTAGAATGACTTTTGGTCCTTGATTTTGGCGTTTTGCACTGTTCAGTTTGGTCTTACTTCTTTTGTATATTGTGTTTCACCAGGACCTGTGAGGGGGGCGGGCGGGGACGGGTCCCTTTCCTCCTCCGGGGTCTTTTCGTAGAATGGGGTTAGTGGGGCGACAGGCACACTGCAAGTTGGGGGGGTTTTTTGGCCCGCAGGGGTGCAGGGTGGGGGGAGTTGGACTTGGGGTGGGGTTGGGGGGGAGGAGGGGTTGTTTTGTTGTGTGTTTTTTGTTTATAGGGCGAGGTATTGATTTTTGTTCACATCTGGGAACTGTGCTGCAGGCTGGGGGACCCTTGATCTATTGGAGGGGATGGGGGGGGACGGGTTGAGGCTTATGTCATGGAACGTCAATGGGTTGGGGGACCGTATCAAGCGGGGTGTAGTGCTGCAATATTTGCGTCGTTTGACTCCTGATGTGGTGTTTCTCCAGGAGACGCATCTGGTTGGTAATGTTTGTCATGCAATGAACAGGGGGGGGATATCGCCTCGTAGCCCATTCTGGTTTCACAACTGGTTCCAGGGGGGTGGGCATTCTCCTGCGAACCTCCCTTCCGGTGGAGATCACTAAGATAGTCTCTGATGACAGAGGGCGCTATGTGTGTTTGATTGGGAGGTGGGAGGGGCAGCCCCTTACCCTGGTTTCAGTCTACGTCCCCCCGGGCCTCCAGAACTCCACCTTCACTGACTTGGGTCGAATGCTGCTTGACCTTCCGGACGGCCTCCTGCTCATGGGCGGGGACTTTAATTCTGTGGTTTCGGGTGAACTGGATCGTCACCCACCAAGGACCCTCCCCGCTGCCCAGGCATGGCTGGGTGGGATGTTGGAGACCTTCGGCCTGGTGGATAGCTGGAGATTAATGCATCCGACCCAATGTCAGTTCACCTTTCACTCGGGGGCGCATGGGAGTCTCTCTAGGTTAGATTACTTCCTTATGCCCGCGGCGCAGACTGGTCGGATTAGAGAGGTCAGGCACCTGGCGCGGGGTATCTCCGACCATTCTCCGCTATGGCTTCTTTTTGACACCGGGTCGCGGTCTGCAGGGCGGATCGCTCCCATTAACCCATGGTACCTGCGAGACCCTACGACTCGCGACAGCCTGGTTAAGGCTATGGACCAATACTTCCTTGATAACGAGGGGTCGGTGTCGTCTGCAATGTCCCTGTGGGAAGCCTTTAAAACCGTGATCCGCGGACACGCCCTCTCCCAGATAGTGGTGGCTAAGAAGGTCAGGAGTGAGGCAGTGGTGAGGCTGGAGACTGACATCTCGGGGCTGGAGTCGGCCTTGGAGGCGAATGTCACTCCGGACGGGCTCCATGCCCTTAGCCTGAAACAGTTTGAATATAGGTCCCTGGTCACTGACGCGGCCAAAACTATGTATAGGGAGCAGCAGGGTAGACTGTACGACGCCGG
This sequence comes from Triturus cristatus, assembly GCF_964204655.1. Classification (NCBI taxonomy): domain Eukaryota; kingdom Metazoa; phylum Chordata; class Amphibia; order Caudata; family Salamandridae; genus Triturus; species Triturus cristatus. The sequence continues at coordinate 342,292,863 of NC_140593.1, forward strand.
GGACAAGGCGGGAAAGCTGATTGTGTGGCTGGACAAAAAGGAGAGAGTGAATCGTGTGGTCCCGGAGTTGCGTGCTGCGGAAGGTGTGTGTGTGACTGAGCCGGATGAGATTGTGGAATGTTTCGCCGACCACCTCCGGGCTGTGTACTCCCCAGTGACTGACAGAGATGAGGACGACTCTCGCCTTCTACTGAGGGATATTGCCTTGCCCGGCCTGTCCGTTGAGGACCGTGAGCGGCTGGACGCCCCCTTGTCGGCGGATGAAATAGCGACCGCGATCCGTTCCCTTCGCTCGGGCAAGGCTATGGGTCCCAACGGGCTGCCCATTGAGCTATATAAATTGCGCCCTGATAAGCTTGCGCCCTTCCTCAGTCGCATGTTCCGTGAGTCTCTCGCGGCGGGTTCCCTTCCGGCTGACCAGCGTTTGGCCACGATAGTCGTGATCCCCAAGGAGGGCAAGCCGCGAGACCGCTGTACTTCTTACCGGCCTATTTCACTGCTAAATGCAGAGCCTAAAATCCTGGCGAAAGTCCTTGCCAATCGTTTGTTGAGCGTCGTGTGCGATCTTATTCATCCGGACCAATGCGGCTTCATCCCGCACCGCAACACCGCTCTTAACTTGCGGCGTCTTCATGGCGCCCTCGCCAGGGCGGAGCTCCTCTCCGAACCGGCCGTGCTGGTTTCTTTGGATGCCACGATGGCTTTTGACACCATCGAGTGGCCATTCCTCTGGGCTGTCTTGGCTAAATTTGGCTTTGGGGAAGGATTTATTGGCTGGGTGAAGCTTCTTTACACGGGACCCATGGCTCAGGTGGTGGTGAATGGGCGCGTCTCTCGGCCCTTCGCCCTCGGCAGGGGCACGAGGCAGGGGTGCCCGTTGTCCCCTTTGCTCTTTGCTCTCGCCCTGGAGCCACTCGCTGCTTGGCTCCGCTGGGAGCCCTCGCTTAGGGGGATCCGGTGGGCCCCGGGCTTCGAAGATCGGGTCTCGCTGTATGCGGACGATATTCTCCTGTATCTCACCTCACCGCGGCAGTCGCTCAACGTCCTCTTTGACGTTCTGACTTCCTTTGGGAACAATTCGGGTCTCACGATCAATTGGTCTAAATCCTGCGTCTATCCCATCTCTGGTGGTCCTCCTCTCCTGCCGCCTCGGCTTCCGATCCAAATATCTCTGAGCGGCTTTAAGTACCTGGGGATATACGTTTCGCTGGACCCGGTGGCTCGCTATGAGCAGAATCTCCTGCGTCCACTCCGGCGATTGCGGGAGGACACGGCCCGGTGGTGCAGGCTGCCCCTGTCCCCGCTGGGTCGGGCCGCGCTGTTCAAAATGATGTCCCTTCCCAGGTTCCTCTATGCACTCCAGAACTCCTTCGACGTTATCCCGGTGGCCTACTTTCGGGAGGTGGAGAGCCTGCAGAGGAGACTGGTGTGGGACGGGCGGGCGCGTATTGCTCTTGCTAAGCTTACTCTCCCCTGGTACGACGGGGGCATCGCGCTTCCTGACATTCGCAGGTACTATTGGGCCTCGCAGCTATCGGCCATTAACCATGCCACGTATGCGCCTGGCTTGAATCCGGCGTATGAGATGGACAAGTTCCTGCTTCCCGGCGGGAACTATAACAGGGCACTTTACTCCCGCTCGGCTGGCCGGACCCTTACGGGTCCTACTAAGATTGCGGTGCGGACCTGGAGGGCTGCCACTGCGGCCACGGGCTGGAGTGAGCGACTAACATGTGCTACTCCTTTGTTTGCCTCCGACCGCCTGGGCAGCCTCTGGACTACGAAGGGGTTTGACCAGTGGGATACGATTGGTATCAGCAAAGTGGGAGACCTGTGGCATAAGGGCACGGTTAAGACTTTCGCGGCGCTCCAGGCCGAATACGAGCTTACGGACAGGGAGTTCTTCCGCTATGCCCAGGTTCGACACGCCCTGCTCTCGGTCTTTGGGGAGGGGACCAAGATCCCGGTTTCCTCGCCCCTCGAGGACCGCATACTTGACGGACATGTCCCTGACAGTACCATTTCTTTAACTTATAAAAAACTGATTAATCATCGGGCTGACCTCTTTGTGCGCCTCCGGGAGGCTTGGATGGGGGATGGGGTGGAATTGGACGACGAGGACTGGCAGTCTGCACTGTTGTCCCCCAAGGAGGTCGCCATTCCAGCCCGTCTCCGGTTGGTACAGCTCAAGATTCTTCACCGGGTGTATGTGACGGGTCCTCGCTTGGTCTCGATGGGATTTTCCGACGACGGGCTCTGTAGGCGGGGTTGTGGGCTCAGCGCCACCTTTCTCCATATCCTGTGGGAGTGCCGCGAGGTGGCGGACTACTGGCGCCGGGTCCATACGATTATGGGACAGGTCACTGGGGTTGTGCTGCTGCCGGAGGTGCGTCGCTGTGTCCTGAATGTGTGGGAGCCCAATGATTACAGCGCGGCTCAGACTCGGTGGGCGGCCCTGGGGAACATGATTGCCAAGAGAGATATAGCGCAGCTTTGGGGCGCCCAACGGCCGCCCACCGTGTCAGTGTGGAAGGAGAATATGGACTGGTGTATGTTCAGGGAGAAGACTGTGTATGTGGCCCGTGGTAAGCCGGGGGCATGGGGTAGAATCTGGGGGCAATGGAATGCGTATCGCGGGGGTATCTGTACGCCCCCCCTGGTGGACACCGATATCGCCATGTCCCCCTGACCCTTGATGGTTCCTGGCACCTTTTGTAATAACTACATATGGACGTTCATCTCCCTTGACCCCCCCCCCCCGTCCCCAGCCTCCCGGTACTCCTTCCTTTTGCCGACTGCCTAATGGTCTGCACTGGAGTTCCCCGGAGGAAGCCTGACCCGCACTGTTTGCCCTTATGCCTCGCCTTTTGTTTCTCTTTTAGTTTTTGTGTCTGTTGGACTTAAGTCTCCTGTTCCTTTAGAACTATCCGGAGCCACTACGGGGCTGCGCCCCGGGACTTGACTGCAGCCTTGATAAATGTATATTTCATTCTGTACCTAGCGGCCGGCCCTGGTGGTTGTAGGCCCGTGCTTGTAACCGAATTATTGTTCAATAAAATTTTTTTAAAAAAAAAAAACAAAAAAAAAAAAGACTATGTCTGATTCAATCTTTTACCCACGTTTTGATTTATGCAAAAACCTTTGTGTGGTAGATTGCATGAAGGAGAACGATTGCAGAATGAATGGTCTTCGTGCTCATGGTGTGAACAAATTACATATATCCTTTGTTGAACCTTACAGAGCTATTACTTCTGCTTCTATTGCCAGATGGGTTAAAACTGTTATGAATCTAGCTGGTATTGATCTAAAGAAATTCCAGGCACATTCCCTTAGGGGTGCTATGGCCAGTAAGTCTTACTGGTCTGGAGGTAAGTTAGACGATATTCTTAAAGCATCCGACTGGTCTAGTGCTAACACGTTTGCACAACATTACTGCAAACCAATAGAGCACATGTCTGATGTAGTCTTACAAAGCTACCAACATGCAAAATGGTAGTCTACGGTCTTGTAATGAAATTGCGATTTTCCTATTACCATGACCAGAGAATCTGGATTTCATTAAAGACACGGAGGCTAACATTATCCCACCCATCCCTTCCCTTGGATGATTAAGCCTTACCTTATATTTATTTTCATATTTAAATATCTTTAAAGGAAACGTCTTTAAGTGTTTTAAAGATTATTTAATGAATGAATAAAATATAGTATTGTAGTTTATAGTGCTGCATTCATTGTCTTTTGTACAGTGCTGCATTCCTAACTTTCTATTCACTGGAATACTTACATCTCTTTCCTTTTCAGGTAACCTTTCATAATTACCAGAAGTCCGAGCTTTCGATCCTTCCTTATCCATCATTATCTTTCGTTTCACACTGGTTTTAAAAGAAGAGTATAGAGGATTTACATTTTGGATTTATTTACTACTTCACCACATTTAAAAGAGGCAGACTTGTCTGTGCTCATGACTATTGTATGCCCTTAATGTTCAGTTTCACACAAGCTCAACCACTACATTCGAGTCAGAACCCAACAGCATGCATCACTTAAAACATAATCCAAGTTAAAAGACACTTGTCATCAAACAGAAAATACAAAGTAACTCAATTGGGCATCAGTTTACACATCTTTAGAATGCTCAAACATATATCCTTCATTCTTGGCGGTAGATATATGAGACATTGTTACAGAACACCCATTCATATTGTCGACATTTCGACGCTTACACACAACATGTGTTTATGCAAAACATCACAGAGGGTCTTCCTCAGGACTAGAGAAAATCAATACAGCCTGTGTGATGAAAGAAAATGTGTCTCAGTGATGGAGAGGAATAAATGAGCGAAAGAGTTAAAACACGAGAGAAGGGTGTCTTGTATTGAGCCAGTGGAATCTCACCTGGTCTGAATAGAATTTATGCTGAATTCTGTGGAGGAATGCAATGGATCAAACGTATCCAAGAATAAAGCGTGTCCTAAATGGGGACGTGTGTCACAAGGATACAGGATGTTGGTAAAAAAAACCTCATATCAAGAGAGCGTGAGGACAGAAATGCACTGTAACCTCTTACCTTATTTAAAGGAAATCGTTTGGAGATTCCAGCCCCCATCCTTCCTCCAGCAGGAGATGCTTATTCTCATTGATATTGGCCTGTTTTTCCCATCAGTCTTGATATGTCAACTGGTGCAGCAGAGAAATTTAGCCACACTACAGGGAGCTCAAACCAAGAATGTCATTATGGCCTGGGCAAAACAATATACCATATTCTGAAGCAAGTGAAGAAATCCACTTATGTCAAAACTCCTTTCACGTTTAGAATCCTGGCCCCACAATTTGTATACAAGGCACTGACTCTTACCTTTACATCGTATGTCAGTCTAGAAATATAGGGGCCTATTTATGGGCCGGTTTGCGTCGCTCTTGCACTATGCAATGTGGTGCTAGAGCAATACAACCCTTACATATGATTTATGATGCCACGCAAGGCCACTTTGCTTGACCCTGAGTAGCTCCATAAATCTGGAGTAAGGCAACGCAGCACTGATCGCTGCGTTGACTTACTCTGCCCTGGGAAGGTGTTCAATGGGCATTGAGTGGGTGTTCCCATGCAACTCCCATGGTTTTTGACACATTCTAAGATTCACCAGAACTGGTAGACTTGAGAATGTGCCAAAAAGATTTGCCTTCTCAGGTGAGGCATAAAAGGGAGAAATATCTTTATTTCTCCTTGCTACTTCCACTTTCTATGTGTGCTGCATCCTACAGCACACTTAGAAAGAGAAATATGCCTCTCAGGATTGTTTTTTTGCATGAAGGTGCCCCTTCCTGCATAATAACAATCCTGCATGCAACGCTGGAACCCTTGCACAATGGTGCAAGACTGCCGGCGTTGACGGAAGGCTGTTAAAAAGGAGCCAGCGTAGGAGAAAAGGCAAGACTGCACTGTATTGCCTTAAATACGGCACATTCCTGCATTTCCCTGTCAAACAGTGCAGCACAGCAAGGAGACTTGCTGTGCTGCACTGCCAGTGGTGTAACAAAGGCCCCAGCTGCCCCCACAGTGCGGGGGAAAGATCCAGGGGGGCCCCTCAGAGTTGTACCCTGGCCTGAGAGCTCCTGAGTAAGTCTGGAAGGGGGCCCCTCCATGAACTTTGCAGGGGGGCCCGTCAAGTTTTGTTATGCCACTGTGCACTGCGTGACTTTCTCATAAATGGGCCCCATTGTATAAATACATAAACTCCAATTGCGAGTTGTGAGGAATTCTATGTGGAGATTCCAAGAGGCCAGCATCACTGATACCAGCAGAATCTCCACATAAAACATCACCATTGTGAGTTAGATCTCCTGCGAATAGGGAATAACTGTGTGGACCCGGATTTACTGGGTGGGTGTCTGCACAGTGTCCTCAATTTTGGGTAATGCAGACACATACCACCAGCTCTGAACAGGCAGTAAATGAAGAAGTACACCTGTGAAGGGGAGGGAGGGGCTAGGGCAGGATGGAGAATGTAGGGGCGTGCATGCCGGATTATCCGTCTGTTAAAATTAGGTCCAGTGTGGCTACACCTGGGAAATCCAGCTGGAGCAACACCGTCCCACACAGCATTGTGATCCACACAACTCGTAATTAATAATAATAATAATAATCCACATTTGTAAAGCACGAACAATCACCCGTAAGGGTCTCTAGGTGCTGGGGGGCCGTCTGGAAGATTAAGCAAGCTATTGCCCAGAGTCACATGGTGCTTGGCTAATCTGCCGCCGGCGATCGAACCGTGATCCCCAGATTCTGGAGTCAGTCGCTCTGGCCGCGGCGCCACACCTCTTCCCTAATTGGGGCCATAGTACATACATTACACATGGTATGCATTACACACATTACAATATACTGAAAAAGAGATAGTAGCATCCCTTTTGGTCTCCAATGAAATCATGGTTAGTCTGCACCTCAATAGGACAGTGGTACATGTGTGCAGATGCCAGGCTGAAAACAATCTCCCTAGCACTGCCTGCATGTGTGCACACTGCACGCACTAGGAGAATTTTTAGGTACCAGACGGTCTTGCAAAGCTGGTGGATTTTCTTCAATTTTCCCTCTCTCCCTCTCACCACCGAAGGATGGAAAAATAATGAATCTAATCATTTTCAGCTTCATCATACTTTCTTCTGCAGAGTTGATCTGAAAAACTACCTTTAGAAAAACGAATATCTTTCAGACTCTGGAAAAAATCAAAACACCACTGCAGATTCCCAATAAGGAAGACTATAATAAGGACAAATGCAGCCCACACCAACTAGGGTAGTCACCTTTTCCAGAGAAAAATATATTGTTAACGTTTTAAGATTCTGCAAAGACAAGGCGTGATACTTAAATAGGACATTATATAAAATCACCCATATTCATTTTTAATATGGCTTTTCTGCTTTTGTCTAATTTAACTATTAGTCACAGATTACTAAGGCTGGTTTAGAACGAATTTAAAGTGGTTTCCACTTATGTTTATTATTCTAAGTGTGTAAAGATAAGACAAAAGAATTACTGGCATTTGGTGATGTTTTTTCAGTTTGGCACCGGCCAGAACTTTAAAACACTGATGATGTCAGGAAAAAACGGCTAAGTGACAACCCTAACACTAATTAAGTAACCACAGGCAATCAAAAACAATGCTAGCATTGATTTGCAAGCAAAAAACACAAAACAACGGGACAAATGCATCAAGCTAAGGAATTGCGATTCCCTAATAGCGATTTTTAAGGAATCGCTATTTAGGAGTTGCAATTCCTTATGCATGTAGGTTTCGCAAAAATAATAGCGATTCCCACACATTCCCTAATAGCGAATCACAAATTGCGCTTCGCAATTAGGGAATGCTATAGGGAAAGTTATTAGCGAATGCTTTCCCTAGAGGCTTATAGGAATGAATGGGAAAGCATTCGCAATTTGCGATTACCAAATAGGCAATCGCAAATTGGGAATGCAATTGCAAGGGTGCTAGGGGGCCCAAGGTCCCCCTGATGCCCCCCCAAAAAAGGTAAGTGTGCACATGTGGCACACACACACCCCCTAAGGGCATGTGTATGCGCCACATGGCACTTAGAAAAATGAAATTTAGTGCATTTTTCTAAGGATTTGCAAATTACCATCAATTTGAAGTTGATGGTAATTTGCGATTCCTTAATGCAAAGTCGCATGTTGAAAATGATTCTAGCGTTGCATTTTCCCTAAATGCATTCGCAAAATAGGTAATCGCAAAAATTACCTATTTTGCGAATGCATATTGGGTTGATGCATCATAAATGGCTTTTTACGAGTCGCAAACGGGCCAATTCTACGAATCGTCCCGTTTGCGACCGGTAAAAAGCTTGATGCATGTGCCCCAACATTACTTCAGCTAAATGATCTTATTTTCAAAATGGAATTAAGGATGCATCAAACCATCCCAATGAACTCAAATTATAAACTTCTTCAATGACAAATTCAACCACATCAGATGAAACATGAATACCAATGAAGAAACTTCCATTTTTAAGTCGCGTCACTTTTTGCAAAATTTGAATGCTTAAAATTCTCACCAGAGTCCACAGATGATTTATCAAAAATCCCCTGTTGATCAGTCATGCAGTTGAGCTGCAGCACTGTAAACTGCAGCATTAGAGATAATGGTTTATGCCTGATGCAAACTGGGTGAAGGGAGCTGTGCGTAGTTACCATTTGACAGCGGAGTTACCATTAGACATGCATGGGCAGAGAGAAGAACTGACGTCACAGAACGAGGGAAGGCTATCACCCTGGGAATGTGCATCACATTCAGACACGCCCCTAGGTCAAAGGAAGTGATGTAAGAGAAAAGAATGAAAGTGAAGAAGGATGGTGGCATTTTGGAAAGAGTAGATATAAGCAGGGAATCCTGGAGGGAAGGGATGGAGCTCTACATATCGGTGCTCATGCAGAAGAAGCAACAGTTACCTCGCGTCTGAACAGTCAGATGGAGCCAGCCGTGGGAAAGGCTAACAAACCAGTGCTTTAAATGGGCAGGTGCTGTCCAGTGCTGAGTACCTGCACTTTTAATTTGAAATGGAGAGTACCTGCATTTCTCAGCCCTGCTTCCATACATTTAATGAGAGAGTACTGGCACTTTTCAGGAGTAAACTGGTATTCTGGATAGTAAAGACCAGCACTTCTTTATTTCCTTCTAAGGCACTGAAGCTGGCTCAGATTATAACTAGAATGTAAGACAGAACTGCATGAGCAGTGCTGGGAACTCTGCACGAAGACGCAGAACCTGTCTCTAGGGATCGGAGCTGGGACAGTGACTCCTAGTAAATTCCTCTATGCTGCTAAATGAAGAAGTTTACATTGCATGGATTATAGTTGGGTTGATGTTGGAAATGGCCCATTCTGCAAGGTTATCCCAAAACCTTTAGCCCTCCTCTTCCCCTTTTTGCTGAATTCGTTTTTTCTCTGTTTTACAGTTTAAAGTGTTGCACAAATACTTTACATGTTGCCTCTAAGTTAAGCCTGACTACTCCATGCCTAGCTACCAAGGGAGTGAGCATAAGTGAATTTGCGATTTGCTTGTGTCTTATCCTGACAAGGATTGTGGTTGCTGCTCGACCAGGATTTACACCCCAGTGAACCAACAACCCAATTTCTAACACGTGAAAACATGTATGATACAGTCGCACACCACAACTTGAAATAGTATTTTTATTAATAGGGGTTTCTCTGACTGCTATGAAACCAAAAGGACAGTTTCCTTAAATAAAATGTGCATGCATGTTTACTAATAAAACAATAGCTATAAAAAAGCCAAGACTAAATTGCGGATACTTACCTTGCGGGGCAATTGAAGGCTCACCCGCCTGAGGTAAAAGCAGATGGAGGGGACAAGCAGTTGGCATACTTTGAAAGGCTGAAGGACATTTTAACTTGAATATGGGGGCCTTGTGAAATAAGAAGTTATTTCCTTTAACAAGTTAATTCACTTCTTTTCAGGTTATAACCTTGGCCAGAAAAAGATTTAAGGTAAGATAATTACAATAGTACTCAGGAGAAATAGGCGAAGATGTGAATTCAGATTGCAGATGTAGAACAGAAATAGACTAGAGAACGAAAACTAAAAGAGTAAAAGAAAATAAATAATGAAAAATGTACTACTTATTTTTTAACCCAATCACGGGGAAGCCTACCTCACCATAACTCATTTTCTATCCACTACTTTCTTTTAACCCTTTCATTTCATTTTTCATTTACTATATAATTTAACATTTGCATTTACAGTAATGGTCAAGGTTTCAATGTTACTGGTCAGAGTTGCTTAGGTAATCACTCATGCAATGGTAAATATCAACACTCTTCCCTTTAATCTCAGTCTTACTCAATGTGTTTGTTCTGTCCACTTCCGCATGTACATGGTTCGTTTTCTGGTAGTGGTCCAGGTCTTCTTCTCAATTGCCAGATTCGGACAACCAGTATGGTATATGTTGGAGCTATGACACCAAGTAGTTCGCCACCATGTGCGGTATTCCCATTCCGCCTTTATTATGCGGTAATGGTAATTTTTTGGGTTTAATCCTTGGTTGCACACATTCTCAATTGTTAATTGTTAATTCTCAAAACAGTCGCTTGGACAGAAGGATAAACACACCTTTTAATACATATAGACCTTGTGGGACTATTATCATTTTTAATTTCTAGTTTATATTAGCGACAGCCTGACCAAGTTAGGTAGCAGCAATTTCGTCCAGAATTCTACCTGCTGACGTGTGTTCATGAGTATTCTATCAATATCCAGATTTATGCTTCAGTTTGAGTTGAATAACTGTTATTCCCTGGGGTTTTATTTCTGTGCCTGACACTGGAGCTCCATATTCGGTTGATTATTACTGATTTTGCGTGCCCTTTGCTTTCATGTGAATAATCTGGATTTGTTCCAGTTACTGTGCAGGCCTGAGACTGCATTGAATCATTTGATTAGCTGCAGAAGCCTCAGCACCAAGTCCCTTGGGTTTCCTAAATATAATAAGGTGTCAGTTTATTGCGAAATTACACGTGTGGTGTCATCTATTTGAAAACACAGGGGCTTAATTACAAGCCCCTTGCGCCGCTGGTGCATCACTTTTAATATCGGAAAACGTGATGTTCCTGCATTGCAAGGGTCTTGTAAATAAGCCCCCCAGTCTTGTGATCTGTTTCTACAGGTTTGTGCCAATGGCTCAATCACCAGAGTGAATACTAATGGTTACAGGGACATCCCTTTAGGGTATCACGCTATATTGTCCAAATGTCCGATGCATATTTACCCACTTTTTTCATTAGGTTTGGGTCTATTGTACAACATTTTTAACAATTGCATGAACTGGAGGCCAACATTATATTTTCACAATCCCCGGAAGAAGAACTCCCAATCTAGTGTATCAAACACCTTTTATATATTTAGGGCGGCCATCTTGTATATACCCTCTATGTATTCCAGAGAGCATTCTATGTGTGCCAGTCTACAAACATGGAGCATAATACTGCCTCTTGGAGTAAATCCTGACTGATTGGAGTGTATCAGGTCCCTGCCGCTGAGTATCTTATTGTCTACTGGGATCACAGAAAGAGATCTATATGATTGGTTGTCCTGAGGATCTTTTTCTGGCGTTAAGACTACCGATATTGATGCTTCTCTCCTTGTGTATGAAAGAGTGTCCCTCTCAAGAGCCTTGTAGAGATCTTGAGACGCCTATCAAGTAGTATAGAACTCTGTTTGAAGGCCAACTAATCCTGGAGTTTTCCCCTTCTTTATTTATTTTAGTGTGGGTGCAAATTCCTCTTTGATTATTGGAGCATCTAATAGCATCTTTTATTTTACCGTCAGGCTTGGTAAATTTGCTTTTCTCAAGTAGGTCTCAATGCCTTCTGTATCTATCATTTCAATTTGATTAGATAGGTGATCTAAGTATTTTTTTTTTCCCATTGGGAATTGTGCACCTTTACTTTGTTATCTACTATTGTCAGGAAAGGTTGTCTTCTTTTGTTCGTTCTTTAGTAGCCATGATAATAGCCTGCCTGACCCCCCATGTCCTTCTCTGTTTTATTCTCTCAACTATCAGTCATGAGAGACTAAGGTAGGTGATGGAGCTGTGCATGGGCTTTTTGGAAAAAATTCTGATGGGTTTGCTTATTCCGAACAGAACAAGTACAACTTGAATTGATTAGTAGAGTAAGCTAGGTATCTACGAAGACAGCACACATCCTCCCCAAAAAACCATTCTGCCTTCTATTCTTTCCAATTTGTCCATAAATCACTGATCTTCTAAATAAAAGGTTTATGGTTATTGAGGCAACTGTATGTGAATGAGACCCAGTAACACCGGAAAATCTCTAAGCTCAATGGTATCCAACTTGTTTGTCTGGGAAAATAAAACCCTACATCTCTCTGAACCTCCTTATGCTAAACCCATCAAAACACAATTCTTATTATGTCATCAAAACACTTTTCTAGATTTGAAATGTCAGGGCATTGAAAACTGAGAACTTAGGGGCCCATTACGAAGCCGGACAGAAAAGCCCTCCGATCGCCATGGTGTCGGAAAAATCCCCCCACATGGGCCGTGGCATTTCCGTCGGTCAAATTACGATGCAACGTATGCAAAATCAGATCAGACCGCGGCAGACGGATATCACAAAACACCATCCACCATGGTCGGAAAAGCTGCAAATCTGACCACGGCGGACGGGGAAAGTTGTACAAGGGCTCGAAAAGACCGCTCCTGCCACGGCATGACTGCACGGCCAATTACGATGAGAATGCGAAGTTGGCGGACCGAGCACGGCGTCCGACCGCCGCGCACGCACATACGTCAAATGAATGGCGGATGGAACCAACCCCACAACAACGCTGGAGTGTTTGAACACAAGTTGGTCGCACACTGCTCGTCACACCAGCAAGTTGCCCCAAAGGACTGTGGTGAATGTAGTGGCGACGGCGGGTACGCCTATGCCACGATGTGTAAAAATAAAACAGTATTTGTTGCATTTAGCCATCCCTGGACACGTGTTTCGAGGTAGTTGCCTCTCGTCAGCAGGGAGCAGGACAATGTAAAGGGGTGCCGAGTGGACTGCCAAAATGTAATTAAAACAGGTCAAATACCTCTCATGGCGCGCAGGTGCAGAACCAGGGCTCGTCAGCCCGTTAGCTCACGGGAGCCGTAATAATTTGAACACAAGTTGGTCGCACACTGCTCGTCACACCAGCAAGTTGCCCCAAAGGACTGTGGTGAATGTAGTGGCGACGGCGGGTACGCCTATGCCACGATGTGTAAAAAGAAAACAGTATTTGTTGCATTTAGCCATCCCTGGACACGTGTTTCGAGGTAGTTGCCTCTCGTCAGCAGGGAGCAGGACAATGTAAAGGGGTGCCGAGTGGACTGCCAAAATGTAATTAAAACAGGTCAAATACCTCTCATGGCGCGCAGGTGCAGAACCAGGGCTCGTCAGCCCGTTAGCTCACGGGAGCCGTAATAATTTGAACACAAGTTGGTCGCACACTGCTCGTCACACCAGCAAGTTGCCCCTAAGGACTGTGGTGAATGTAGTGGCGACGGCGGGTACGCCTATGCCACGATGTGTAAAAAGAAAAAAGTATGTGTTGCATTTAGCCATCCCTGGACACGTGTTTCGAGCCCTGGTTCTGCACCTGCGCGCCATGAGAGGTATTTGACCTGTTTTAATTACATTTTGGCAGTCCACTCGGCACCCCTTTACATTGTCCTGCTCCCTGCTGACGAGAGGCAACTACCTCGAAACACGTGTCCAGGGATGGCTAAATTCAACAAATACTGTTTTCTTTTTACACATCGTGGCATAGGCGTACCCGCCGTCGCCACTACATTCACCACAGTCCTTTGGGGCAACTTGCTGGTGTGACGAGCAGTGTGCGACCAACTTGTGTTCAAATTATTACGGCTCCCGTGAGCTAACGGGCTGACGAGCCCTGGTTCTGCACCTGCGCGCCATGAGAGGTATTTGACCTGTTTTAATTACATTTTGGCAGTCCACTCGGCACCCCTTTACATTGTCCTGCTCCCTGCTGATGAGAGGCAACTACCTCGAAACACGTGTCCAGGGATGGCTAAATGCAACAAATACTGTTTTCTTTTTACACATCGTGGCATAGGCGTACCCGCCGTCGCCACTACATTCACCACAGTCCTTTGGGGCAACTTGCTGGTGTGACGAGCAGTGTGCGACCAACTTGTGTTCAAATTATTACGGCTCCCGTGAGCTAACGGGCTGACGAGCCCTGGTTCTGCACCTGCGCGCCATGAGAGGTATTTGACCTGTTTTAATTACATTTTGGCAGTCCACTCGGCACCCCTTTACATTGTCCTGCTCCCTGCTGACGAGAGGCAACTACCTCGAAACACGTGTCCAGGGATGGCTAAATGCAACAAATACTGTTTTCTTTTTACACATCGTGGCATAGGCGTACCTGCCATCGCCACTACATTCACCACAGTCCTTTGGGGCAACTTGCTGGTGTGACGAGCAGTGTGCGACCAACTTGTGTTCAAATTATTACGGCTCCCGTGAGCTAACGGGCTGACGAGCCCTGGTTCTGCACCTGCGCGCCATGAGAGGTATTTGACCTGTTTTAATTACATTTTGGCAGTCCACTCGGCACCCCTTTACATTGTCCTGCTCCCTGCTGACGAGAGGCAACTACCTCGAAACACGTGTCCAGGGATGGCTAAATGCAACAAATACTGTTTTCTTTTTACACATCGTGGCATAGGCGTACCCGCCGTCGCCACTACATTCACCACAGTCCTTTGGGGCAACTTGCTGGTGTGACGAGCAGTGTGCGACCAACTTGTGTTCAAATTATTACGGCTCCAGTGAGCTAACGGGCTGACGAGCCCTGGTTCTGCACCTGCGCGCCATGAGAGGTATTTGACCTGTTTTAATTACATTTTGGCAGTCCACTCGGCACCCCTTTACATTGTCCTGCTCCCTGCTGACGAGAGGCAACTACCTCGAAACACGTGTCCAGGGATGGCTAAATGCAACAAATACTGTTTTATTTTTACACATCGTGGCATAGGCGTACCCGCCGTCGCCACTACATTCACCACAGTCCTTTGGGGCAACTTGCTGGTGTGACGAGCAGTGTGCGACCAACTTGTGTTCAAATTATTACGGCTCCCGTGAGCTAACGGGCTGACGAGCCCTGGTTCTGCACCTGCGCGCCATGAGAGGTATTTGACCTGTTTTAATTACATTTTGGCAGTCCACTCGGCACCCCTTTACATTGTCCTGCTCCCTGCTGACGAGAGGCAACTACCTCGAAACACGTGTCCAGGGATGGCTAAATTCAACAAATACTGTTTTCTTTTTACACATCGTGGCATAGGCGTACCCGCCGTCGCCACTACATTCACCACAGTCCTTTGGGGCAACTTGCTGGTGTGACGAGCAGTGTGCGACCAACTTGTGTTCAAATTATTACGGCTCCCGTGAGCTAACGGGCTGACGAGCCCTGGTTCTGCACCTGCGCGCCATGAGAGGTATTTGACCTGTTTTAATTACATTTTGGCAGTCCACTCGGCACCCCTTTACATTGTCCTGCTCCCTGCTGATGAGAGGCAACTACCTCGAAACACGTGTCCAGGGATGGCTAAATGCAACAAATACTGTTTTCTTTTTACACATCGTGGCATAGGCGTACCCGCCGTCGCCACTACATTCACCACAGTCCTTTGGGGCAACTTGCTGGTGTGACAAGCAGTGTGCGACCAACTTGTGTTCAAATTATTACGGCTCCCGTGAGCTAACGGGCTGACGAGCCCTGGTTCTGCACCTGCGCGCCATGAGAGGTATTTGACCTGTTTTAATTACATTTTGGCAGTCCACTCGGCACCCCTTTACATTGTCCTGCTCCCTGCTGACGAGAGGCAACTACCTCGAAACACGTGTCCAGGGATGGCTAAATGCAACAAATACTGTTTTCTTTTTACACATCGTGGCATAGGCGTACCCGCCGTCGCCACTACATTCACCACAGTCCTTTGGGGCAACTTGCTGGTGTGACGAGCAGTGTGCGACCAACTTGTGTTCAAATTATTACGGCTCCCGTGAGCTAACGGGCTGACGAGCCCTGGTTCTGCACCTGCGCGCCATGAGAGGTATTTGACCTGTTTTAATTACATTTTGGCAGTCCACTCGGCACCCCTTTACATTGTCCTGCTCCCTGCTGACGAGAGGCAACTACCTCGAAACACGTGTCCAGGGATGGCTAAATGCAACAAATACTGTTTTCTTTTTACACATCGTGGCATAGGCGTACCCGCCGTCGCCACTACATTCACCACAGTCCTTTGGGGCAACTTGCTGGTGTGACGAGCAGTGTGCGACCAACTTGTGTTCAAATTATTACGGCTCCCGTGAGCTAACGGGCTGACGAGCCCTGGTTCTGCACCTGCGCGCCATGAGAGGTATTTGACCTGTTTTAATTACATTTTGGCAGTCCACTCGGCACCCCTTTACATTGTCCTGCTCCCTGCTGACGAGAGGCAACTACCTCGAAACACGTGTCCAGGGATGGCTAAATGCAACAAATACTGTTTTATTTTTACACATCGTGGCATAGGCGTACCCGCCGTCGCCACTACATTCACCACAGTCCTTTGGGGCAACTTGCTGGTGTGACGAGCAGTGTGCGACCAACTTGTGTTCAAATTATTACGGCTCCCGTGAGCTAACGGGCTGACGAGCCCTGGTTCTGCACCTGCGCGCCATGAGAGGTATTTGACCTGTTTTAATTACATTTTGGCAGTCCACTCGGCACCCCTTTACATTGTCCTGCTCCCTGCTGACGAGAGGCAACTACCTCGAAACACGTGTCCAGGGATGGCTAAATGCAACAAATACTGTTTTCTTTTTACACATCGTGGCAAAGGTGTACCCGCCGTCGCCACTACATTCACCACAGTCCTTGGGGGCAACTTGCTGGTGTGACGAGCAGTGTGCGACCAACTTGTGTTCAAATTATTACGGCTCCCGTGAGCTAACGGGCTGACGAGCCCTGGTTCTGCACCTGCGCGCCATGAGAGGTATTTGACCTGTTTTAATTACATTTTGGCAGTCCACTCGGCACCCCTTTACATTGTCCTGCTCCCTGCTGACGAGAGGCAACTACCTCGAAACACGTGTCCAGGGATAGCTAAATGCAACACATACTTTTTTCTTTTTACACATCGTGGCAGAGGCGTACCCGCCGTCGCCACTACATTCACCACAGTCCTTAGGGGCAACTTGCTGGTGTGACGAGCAGTGTGCGACCAACTTGTGTTCAAACAACGCCGAAGTGTGCCTGTACTCTCTGCAGCCCTCAATCACGACACACACACCACAACGACACACCCCAACCTGCTCCTGGTAGGAAAAGCCATGCGCAGCATGGAAAAGACACCTGGAGGTGATCACCCATGTGGACACACCCACATACCACAGATGGAAACCAACACCTAGCTGGGCCAGCAGGCCTTGCACACCACAAGCCGAGACAGAGAGACAGGCCACCATTGACTCACACTGTCCAACAACACACCCACCTATCTCCACACAACATCACCCACACCCACACACCTCACACGCTACACATATCTCCACTATTACCTTGCACCCTGTACCCCTCATTCATTAGCACCATGCCCCCCAAGAACAAGCCCAACATCACCGACTCACGTGATGCCAGACGAGACAATCAGGGCAGAACCACATCTGTCTGGATACCTGGTCCAACACACCCAACTATTGAGCAAGTATCAGATGTGGGCAAGAATCCACAGCAAAGTCAATGCCGCAGGGACTACCCTATGCACTGTGTGTGATATCATGAAGAGGTGGTGCGACCCCAAGGGCCGGGACAAGCATCCGGCCCAGAGGAACAATGCGGAGGCACAGAGTACTGGTGACGTCCCTCCCATTGTACCACTAACCTTCACCGAATGGGAGGAGAAGGTGCCTGCCATAATGCATCCACAGAGTCTCACAGGAACTGGGGGTCCTGGAGGCTGGTAAGTACCAACAAAATGATCACATCACAATATAATACACCGTTGTGCACAACAAGTGAGCCCCAATCGCCCGCCCACATCAAACTCGTGTGGAATGCATGCTTACAACATGAATGGATCACAAGGACAGCATCTCCTCAATCAGCTCAACCTCACAGGTAGGTGGCAGCTCATGCACCCTGGCCTCCCACCGGAACAGCATGGCTCACCCTCCCCACCCCACAGCCATGTGGCAACTAACACCGTTGACTGTGCCTCCCAACAGGTAGCTAGCCATCTCACTGGGGAGTGGGATGCTGAGCCCTGACTGCAACACCACAACTCCCACATGGCTCTCTGTCTCCTCTCACAAACATCATGGACCCAAATGACCCCCACAAGGATGTTGCTGTTCAGGAATTTCCAAAGGAGTGATTTCCCAAGACAAAAGAAATCCATAAAGGACTTCACTTCCCCACAACGCACACCTGGCATGACGTCATGCCGTAACTACTTCATCAGTGAGAAGTGAGGAGTGTGACCATGCGCACATCGGTGTGCCTGCTGTCAATGCATTGCAGCTAAGAGAACGGACCCCCTTTGGCAGGGCACAAAACAGAGCCCGAGGCCCCCTTATGAAAATGACGGTGCCCAGCACCGGTGAGACACGGCCCACTCAAAGCCCAGGATGTACCTCAACATCATGTGTGACTGATGACATTCTGACAAGAATGCCTAGTAAAGCCAAGGCAAAAGACATGTCACCTCAATTCAAATGTGGCAAACATGAACAGTAAGTTGTGCTGTGTGCAGAACATGCTGACAAAAGTGACCTAACTCCAAATGGTGACTCGATAGCAACAGAAGGGGATTGTGCCATGGACGAGCCCAGCCAGCCCCCTGCCCGGAAGGTGAAGCCTCAGATGTAGGGTCCCTGGTCGGTTCAGGTAATGCAGATCTACATGGCCCCTCCTGCGTGCACAGGCCAGGCATTCCGCATATGGTAACAGTTGCACAACGTGTCCTTACTGTGCCAATGTTCTGCTAACTCCCCCATAAGTGATCGTGGCCTCACATTCCCACAGCTAAAGCATACTTCAATGAGTGTGCAGGCACAATGAGCCTCTGTGTGGACAAGAAGTCGCTCCCACACCAGCCCAAAGTCCTTCGGATACCAGGTGTCCTGACCATCTCGCGCGATTCAGTCAATGCTGAAAACGGCTCTCCTACTGTTTTCGCGGGAATTGACACACAGAGTATTGATACTGAAGACTTGTGGGCTCTAGCCTTGTCCCTCCCTTCCATGCTTTTCAGGAAGCACCACTGGGTGTCAGTCCCCCAATTTTCACACTGCATTTTGCATTATTTTGGCTGTACAGATGAGCGCTGTGTCTGAGACTGCTCTCACTCCATGTCTGACTGTCCAGGGGGCCAGGCTGGGCCCGGTCTGTTGCAACTGTACCATGCCCGCATGCAGCTTTTCTTTGGATGTGTCCCACTGGCTGTGCTGGGCATCAGCTACAGGTTAACGTTCCGCTATGCCTACTACACCTGCATTCAACCCGTCTTTTCCTGCAGAAGATGTCAGTTTCAGTGGGCCATGGATGTTTGCCTTTCAAACACATAACTTGCTGACCTGGATCAAGAGCTGTGGGTGACTCCTTTGTTGGTCAGAGTGCAAGACTGCTTTGGTGAGACATGTTTATGGGATGCCTTTCAATGCGTCAGGCAGGCTGACAGCTGCGCCTGTGCTCATGCGCAATGGCTCCTGTGCCATGCCTACATCCAACCTCTCCCAGGTTGGGATGGGATGCCCCTTGCAACCTCGTGGTGTGAGGAACACATTTGTTCCTTCATACTGCTGGATTGGATGGCGGTCCTTTTCGCTGGAGATGAACTGGATCGTCTCTTGGAAATGATTGCCTTCGAAGCTGCCTTTGCCTTCTTGGATTCGTAACTACTTTACAGCAACAGGATCTGTTGGTGACAAAATCAATCATCGTCTCCCTTTCTGCACGCCACCTGTCAAGATGTGGCATCCACCTCTCTGACTATGGCCCTGTCTGCATTGGCCTGGACCGTGCTGTGCTCTGTGGTCGATTGCGCTTGGTACCACAGACCAGGGCAAGTGGATGCTGTCATCTGACTGTCGTGGACTTTGTCGTCTGGCATGAACCCCGGCTTCAATTATGCAGCTGTAGCGCACGAAGAAGACATGGCGTTGTTGTTCTGAAAGTACCCAGGGCCCGAGTCGGGGGTACACGCAGGGATATGCTTAACTTGTCCCGCTGTACCGTCCAGATACTGGTAAAGGTAAACGTTCTGCAGCACCTGCACGTTGTCTGCAGTCCTTTCCCAGCAGCAACGTGCATACAGCGAGTGTGCCTGTTTTTCACCTTCAGCTGGGCCTGAGTAAAGGGGCTATCTGGCATCCCTCTGTTTGTACATGCTGACTGGGGCCAGCCTTGAACCTTACATTTGAATGTAGATGCCACAGAGGGGAACCTGTACACAGAGCTTCCCATCTCTACACAGGTACTTAAGGGAGGCATGCTTTTGTCACTATTCTGTCCCTCCTATATCAATGCTGACACTGTAATAATGTCAGATGGGTTGGTCTGTCCCAGTATTTACACAAATCATGTTAGTCGCACGATTTTCCTTCTTTCATAGCGCTAGGTCGGGCATTGTGAGGTCAAGTGCGTTTTGTCTTACTTGGTCAGTCCCCCCACTTCATTGTTTGGGACTTGTGCCCTGCAAGTACCTTAGTACATGTCTGTCACATGGGAGGTGTCCGCAGAGATTGTTCACTGCGTGGTCCAGGTGTACTGTCTGAACATTCTGTCCATGGTCGCAGAAGCCAGTCCCTCGTCATTCTGTTCTGTTCAGGCAATAGCACCCCAAATCAACAAGGTCTCACAGCTGCTAGAGGACACAGATCCCCTTTGATTGACATGGTAATGCGGGTCAGATGGCCCACACTTGGAGGGTCATCCATCCAGTGATGAGTGCGACACAGCCAATGTTGTGTAATTTCACCATGTATAGTCTGGGTAATGGGTTCTGCTGACAAAGGCCATAGACCAGGGACATCCCATACGACTCCTTCCTTCAAGGGGTGGGGGAAGGGGGTATGCTCGTGATTCACCATTCCAAGGGGTTACTGATGCCACATCTTGCTTCATGTGAAATGCATATGTCACTGTGGTTACTGGTTCAGTACTTATACATTTTCAACCTGCAGTGATACGTATTTAGCATGGATGTATGATGTTACAACGCATACTTTTACAATGCATGCACTTACAACGCAATTTTTACAACGCAACATCCACTACAACGCATTCCATTACATCGCATGACACTACAACGCATTTTTAAAAACTACCTTTACAACGCATTCCATTACATCGCATACCACCTTTACAACGCATACAATTACAACGCATAATATTACATTGCATTTAAGGTAAGTATTGGATAGTATAGGGGTAAAAATTACTATTCTAACTCCAGGGGGTGCAACAGTAGGGTAAGTGTTGGATAGTATAGGGGTAAAAATTACTATTCTTACTCCAGGGGGTGCAACAGTAGGGTAAGTGTTGGATAGTATAGGAGTAAAAATTACTATTCTAACTCCAGGGGGTGCAATAGTAGGGTAAGTGTTGGATAGTATAGGGGTAAAAATTACTATTCTAACTCCAGGGGGTGCAACAGTAGGGTAAGTGTTGGATAGTATAGGGGTAAAAATTACTATTCTAACTCCAGGGGGTGCAACAGTAGGGTAAATGTTGGATAGTATAGGGGTAAAAATGACTATTCTAACTCCAGGGGGTGCAACAGTAGGGTAAATGGTGGATAGTATAGGGGTCAAAATTACTATTCTAACTCCAGGGGGTGCAACAGTAGGGTAAGTGTTGGATAGTATAGGGGTAAAAATTACTATTCTAACTCCAGGGGGTGCAACAGTAGGGTAAATGTTGGATAGTATAGGGGTAAAAATGACTATTCTAACTCCAGGGGGTGCAACAGTAGGGTAAATGTTGGATAGTATAGGGGTAAAAATTACTATTCTAACTCCAGGGGGTGCAACAGTAGTGTAAGTGTTGGATAGTATAGGGGTAAAAATTACTATTCTAACTCCAGGGGGTGCAACAGTAGGGTAAGTGTTGGATAGTGTAGTGTAATATTATGCGTTGTAATGGTATGCGTTGTAAAGGTAGTATGCGATGTAATGGAATGCGTTGTAAAGGTAGTTTTTAAACATGCGTTGTAGTGTCATGCGATGTAATGGAATGCGTTGTAGTGGATGTTGCGTTGTAAAAATTGCGTTGTAAGTGTAGTGCGTTGTAAAAGTTGCGTTGTAAAGGTTGTTCCCCATTTAGCATGCTTTGACACTCTAGTAAAAACTTCACATTTGGAAACGTTTCTTGTTTTCAAATTGTCTGCTTGTGTACATGCGCTTGGATGCCTCAGAGTGAGTGGGGGAGCAAGTGAGGCAGTATGACAATGGTGTCCTGTGCGTAGTGGTGCTTCTGGGTGCTCAGTCCTTGCATGCATGTGTTTTCAACTCCGGTGCATAGTCCGGTATGTGTACGAAATCTCACGGAAATTTGTCTGAGTCTGTGAGACGACAGCAAGGCACACAGACTCAGTCATGCTCGCTCATTGTTGCATCACACTCAACGGGAGTAGTTGACGATGAGCTGTAGACGCCGGTGAAGGCCTTCTTCCTCACCACTGTCATCGTCACTGGCCATGTGTGGTTTGGGTGCGGGAGTGATGGTGCTGTCCCGCCAGATGTAGCTATCATGTGCCGACCCCGGTTACTCTGCACACACATGTGAGATGATCCGCTAAGCCTGTCATACCACTGGCACATTGATGGAGTGGTAGTGTTTGCGGATCCTAGAGACAGGTTCACTTGTCTGTGTTGGTATGAGGCCAATGTGTGTGCCATCAATGGCTACCATCAACATTTGGGATACCTTCCATGCAGGGCCGGCTCCAGGAATCTTTATTTGTGTGGTTCAACTATACATTTGGGTGGGCCACTGCGTGCCCAAGTTTGTCTCTCGCCAGGCCTGCTTCAGGGCCCAACTTTGTTTCGCCTCAGTTTCACAAGGGCCAGGGAGACACATTATTTCCTTCCAGATTTTCTTGATAGATGTTGTCACTCTCAAGAAGTGTGCTATTTTCTTGAAAGGACCTCCTGATGGAATGTGGAGGTTTCCTGAGGTGGGAGTATCAGGTAAGTGACACTTCTCCTGCTCTCACTCATGCCCTCCTCCTCGGATTACCTCTCTGCCACCCTCGTCCATCGCCCCTCATCTCTCCATGTCCGCCCGCTCATGTGCTTCTCATTTGTTACATGGCGCTACTGATATGAGTGTGAAGTGTGACAGTGCTTTACATCACGCACACATTGTACAGTGACAATCAGTCATGCAGATGTGTAAGTACATTAGTCAACAGGGAATGTCACGAACCAATGAGGATTGCAAGGTGCGGTAATCACGTTATCCATACTGGTGGGCAGGATTTTTGAGAGCGTTTGGTCAGGACGTGTGTGGGGACATTTACAGGCAGTGGCAGCTCGGCACACTGCACGCCACACCAGTACGTGTGTTGGGTGTGCTAGGGATTACACGTATGTCTGATTGGCAGACAATGGACACCTCTGATTGTCTTCCTACACCACTGACCCTTCACAATTCGACCCCTGGCCAAGAGACGCCAGTCAGATGTCAAGGGATGTTCAAGCGTGGTTCACAGGTTGGATATTTCATTACACAGCATTGGTACCGTGCAGGAGATCTTTGCCCTTTTTGACTCCTTCCCTCATTTAAGTCCATGCTGGCCACGAGGCATAGCTATGTATGTAATTTCACTCTCCTTTCCTTGGACATTCCCTGTGTGTGAAGACTTGGCTCACGGGTCACACTCTCTCATCCCTTCACAGTGTAGTGACCAGCTGGTCGCTGTTCTAGTTATTCTGATGAGCCAGCCACTCCCAGAGGGCTGACTTACATCCCACTCCACAGCCACCAAGCACAGGCGTCACTGGACCTGTGACCCTGCCAGCAGATGGGGAGGACTCACGTGCCCTGAGCCAGTTCTCCTATGCATGTACGGTGTCTGTGTGGTTACTAGATATGCATGGGGGCCTCGTGCCCCACAACATTGCCAATGGGGTGCACCAGTCACTTTAGGCAAATGAGTTGTGATGTCTTATGTAATAGTGAGGGCGCCAGTGCAGATCTAGTATGTGTTTGCATGCGCGGTAGCTGGTATTCGCAGAGATGACATGCATTGTCCACATCTAAATGTTGCAGGGTTGTGGTCGCAGCTTCCGAGCCTCCAGGGTGTGACACACACAATGCGGATGAGCCATCAGCCAATGGGTGCCTTCGGTGTACATTTTTAGATGCTGCGGTGTGCGTGCTCTGCAACTGCGGGGCTCGTCATTGGCTCCAATTGCCTTCTGGAGCACCAAGGGTCACTCATGGGGATTGGGTGGGCCTCGCTCTTTGAATTTGGCAGGTTACCACATTCATCGCGGTGCCGCCACACTTGCTGGGAGTTGTAGTTGTTCAGGGGTTGCATGCGTGGAGATGTCTGGTACGTACCTCTGTTGTTGTGCGCGGCGGCAACTTGTCTGCTGGACGTGCAGCCGGTAGTGCAGCGGGAAGGCCTGTGGTGCAGGATCCATGGTGGGTCCAGGGATTTGGTTGGGTACAGAATCGGCTCTTTCTTTCCGACATCCGCAACATGGTGGTTTTGATGCGGTGGTGGGAAGGACTGTCTGCACCTTCGTGATTTGCTTGGCGGACAGAACGTGTTTCCGCACGTCGGACCTGCCCTGTTGTCTTCCTCTATACGTCTATTGTGATTTGTTGGTCACAATGACCGAACCTGGGGCGGAGGACGTGACGGTTTTCCGCCACCAGCACAGATGGCCGTCCGTACGTCATCGTAATGGCCCCCTTATTTCTTAACGTCTAACCTAATACAAAATAGCTAGGTTTTATTCTAGATGTCATATCATCAAGAATGTTCTGTCACGCACATCTACAAATCAGCAAACTACCAACAAACACTACCTGATGAACAAAACAAAGCTGCTTCTCCCTTAACATTTCCTGTGAACAGCAAGTGGTTTTGGCAATATAACTCATTAATTTCAGAACCCCCTAAGTGAAAGTCTTCTCAAATAGACCCTGATTCCATCAAGAGAGATTCTTCGCTCAGAGGATAGACTTATTACTGGATCAAATAATCTCTACCACTTCACTCCGAGCCTCAAGAAACATATTTAGCTTCGACCAGAGGCCGAATTCTACTTCAAGCTAGACTGCATCATCGACAGAGTTTGGCACACTCAAAACTTGACTTAGTTGTCTAGTCTGCCCATCTTATAGAGTGGCTCTAAAGGAGTCAGATCCCATTGTCAATATGGTGTGAAATTCATTACCCATCCAATAACTTAAGAACCCTCTTAGAACAGGTAGTTGAGGAGGGTGAATTATTTATTTTAAATTGAGCCATCTTATAGTCAACAAGAGCATACAAGTTTCCTATTCTGTGCAGTCAGAGTGAACATAAAGGCCCAGATTTACTAATACTTTGCCCGCGGCAAATTGTTATGCTGAGATTTACTATACAACACCAATCAGGATTAGCACGTTGAGTTACTTTGCGCCAAGGGAGGGTTCCATTGGTGGGGAGCATGGCCGTTCCCATGAAACCACCCATGGGTTTCTTCGCTAATCCCTATCTACAAACATTTGTAAACAATCTTATGCCTCCTCGAGGCAGGTGTAATGAGGAGAAAAGTTTTAATTTCTCCTCGATTTTCCTACTTTGCATATGGACTGCATTGTATACCATGCTCACAAAGCAGAAATACATTAAAGGATAGTCTTAGTACTGGAACTTTACCTTGTCAAAATATATTCTTTACAGAACAGATATATTGTTGCACTATGGCGCAAGGGCGTGTGAATTGATGCATGGCAGCCTAAAGCGTGCTAGGGCATGGAAAAGGAAAACAGTACCATACCTTAATAGATATGCCACTTTTGCCTCCTGGGAATGTTTTCACATAAATGCAATAGCAAAGCAAATATGTTGCGCCTTTAAAATGCGCTAAACTGTTGGGTTTGCCAGTGTTTGTCTATAAAGTATTGTTTCCATTTTTTTTTAATGAAAAAACATTTTGTTGGAGGAAAAGCAACCACATATCTTGTGGTATCCCAAAACGGCACATTGAAATTAATGTTTTGAATCTAAATGGTGTTTAAAAACAATGAGGAAGTGTCAGAACTTAAATTCTTACTGTAGTGTCGTGAGAGTATGTGCGCCAGGACCCTTGAAGTACTAGGTGGACTCAACAAGTAATTTTTATACCTTTCTGGGAGGTGTTAAGGTGTAGTTATTAACGGTATGATGTAATGAGAGTGCAGTGCATGATTGCATCCGGAGCTCCATGTGTGGTGTATTCACTTTGCATGCTCCAGGGCTGGGGAGGATGCTACAATTGGCAACGAGTAGGGAATCTGTGCTTCGAAGAAATGAGATTGCTCTACCTGAGAGTTTGAAACGCTATAGCAAACTGCTCGTGTGTGCCACATGTGCCGGAATCGATGAAAAGTAGTTGGAAGTGTGTGTGTGTGGAATCGAAGCACAGTTCCAGCCCATACACATCCCTCGAAAAGTTGAAGATCCTGCAGAGGAGCGCATTAAAAAAAGCCTGCCAAAAAACTCACAGGTCAGGCCAAAAGTAGAGTTATTGCACCACATCATAACTCAGAGCCGTCATCGATACAAAGTGAAACACTAAAAGCAGTCACAACCAGGTACAATGTAAAAAGTTAAACGCAACATTGATCAAGTGTGAGAGACAGAACTGCCAACCACCATCAAGAAGAAAGACAACAACAAAGACAACCAGGTGCGAGAACCATAAAACTCACTCACCATCAAGGAGGAAGGAAGTGTCATACGAACTCCAAGAGGGCATGGGGCTCAAGCTCAAGCACAAAGCTAGTACTTACAGAAGGCATGTATTCAGGTGCACAGCAAAAGTTGTCTGAACATCATATGCTCTCAACGGTAGCAGCAAAGAGCACAAAGTACGATGCAGCTGTGTTTCTGAAACCAATACTGCCATTCGGCACCGAGAAGAAGCAGAATTTAGGCACCATTGTAGACTGCATGGCTCAAGAAGTTTGATGACTTCATAGACGCCCTAGAAGAAGTAGATGATAAGAAAATCATTAAATATTTTAAACTCTTGCCGGTGATGGAGTGAAAGAAGTGCTGAAGAAAATCTCGCAGACGGGAAGCAACCATTACAATGCAGTCACTATAACGCACTACCCTTACAATGCAGCTGTTACAACGCAACTGCCTTTACATTGCATGCCATTGCAACGCATGCCATTACAACACATTTCACTACATTGCATGCCATTACAACGCTTAACATTTCAATGCGTGCCATTACAACGCATTATAAGATAAGTAAAGGAGATTATTAAGTTTTAGGGTGGTATGCGTTCTGGGGTACATGGAAATAGTAATTTTAACCCCTACACTATCCAACACTTTCCCTACTGTTGCACTCACTGGAGTAGGAATAGTATTTTTTTACCCCTACACTATCTAACACTTACCCCACTGTTATCTAAAAAGTATTATGCATTGTAATGGTATGTGTTGTAATGGTAGTTTTAAAAAATGTGCTGTATTGATATGCGTTGTAAAATCATGCAATGTAATGGTAGTTGCGATGTAAAAACTGCATTGTAAAGGCAAGCGTTGTAATTGTTTGTATTGTAACGTCATATATATTCTTGCAGACTTATGCAATATCGTACCATCAAATCAAGGAAGCGTTAGAACCGAAGATTAATCCAATGACGACTATGAAAGATACATTTTTAATAAAGCAAGACAGAAAGCTGGTGAAACGATGGAGGAGTTTGTTGAGAGACTTGATGTTCTTATCAAATAGTGTAAATTTACTAAATTTAATGGCGAAGAAGCCACACGCCTCAGAGTTATTGATTTCGGTCCCATTTTGAAGACGGTCACTTTAGAGAAAGTACTAGCCCGTGATATGAAAGTTTGGACAGTGAAAAATGAAGCAGTGTTTGTCAAGAACAGCGAGCAAAAGCATAAGGTAGATGCAAGCAAGTTGACGGCCCCAAAAAAGAAAAAGTTATGTTTGTGATGTGGGTTTACATATGCCCGTGAAGGCAAATGTCTAGCTATAGGACAAACATGCAAAGGTTGAGATAAAGAAAACCACTTCATAACGATTTGCAAAGCGAAAGAGAAACCAACTATGTCACAACGGAAGAGAAAATGGATGCCAGAAGGTTCCAGAAGCATTCTTGCCACTCCCACAAAGCCAAAAAGGGACATCAGTTACGACAAGTAGAAACCAGACGATGTTGATCATGGCCATTTTCATTCTACAAAGGCTTGTCACGTCATTGTTAAGCACCAGTGAAAAAGATGGACGTGCGATGATGGCATCAACCAAGGAGCGAAAGGCACATGTAGGTTTAGCTGCTTGCTGAGATGAACAAAAGACAAAGGCGAACCACCGCAAGAAACAACAGAATTCATTTAGAAGTTGCCTCAAAATCACAATAAAGGTCAATGGTTGCACTATAACTTTTATCATAGACAGTGGTGCGTTGATTAACATCATGCTAGTCGAAATGTTCAACAGCCTATCTCCTGGGCCATGCCTCAACCCGTCAAACATAAAAATATACACGTGGCTTCCTTCTAAGCTATTGCAGAGTAAAGGGTCATTCACAGCAACAATGTGACATAAAGCAGTATCAGGGCAAGCACCAATTCACGTTCTTCCAGGAACTTTGCCGAGTGCATGCCAACTCAGTTTTGCCACCAGGTTTGACATGGGATTGATTTGTCTTGATTACAACCTCCACAGCTAATCTGAAGTTGTGAGTCAATTTAAGTTTTATTTGTAGCCTAGCGAGGCTCAAGACAATGAAAGTGCAACTTCACATCAATGAGGACATTTGCCCCTTTGCCCAGGGGCACTGCAGAGTTGCTTTCCACTTTCAAGAAGCTGTTGAGAAATCACTAGAAATGCTGTTGATGCATGACATCATTAAGCACTCACCCGGTACTAGGCCATGGGTTTCACCCACAGAGGTGATGCCAAAAATGGACAGTGGAGGTACAGTGCGCATCTGTGTTGATATGCGCAAGGCCAACAAAGTAATCAAGAGAAAAAGACAATCTGGACCACACACAGTGGACATGTTCATGCACCTGAACGATGCCAAAGTCTTTTCGTGTTTTGATCTTAACTAGGAATGCCATCAATTTGAGTTAGAAGAGAACTGCACGTACATCATTACTTTTCCGACTCATGGTGGTTTTTTCAGATACAAATGATAGACCTTTGGAGTGTCATCAGCTGCACAAATGTTTCAGGATGTTATATGTCGAATAATTCAACCTGTCATGCATGCTTTTAATTACAGTAATGACATACTGGTTTTTGAGGCAACGCAAAAGAAGCATGACAAGGTTCTTACACAAGTGTGCCTATTACTTGCTGATGCAGATCTCACTCTAAATGCAGCAAAGTGTGAGTTTCACAAGACCAAACTCAAATTCTTTGGGCAAATCATCTCTGTTAGGGGACCGACTCCTGACCCAGACAAAGTGAAAGCACTATCAGCTACCTGCCCCCCACAAGATGTCACCATGCTGTGATCCTTCTTAGGTATGGCCAGTTATTGCTCAATGCACATTTGTGACTTTGCTACTGTGATTGCCCCACCGGGAAACTTGACAAAACAAGATGGCCCTTTCCCGTGGTCTTCTGAATGTGTTCAAAGCTTCAAAATAATAAAACATGTGATTGAAAATGCAACTGATATGACCTATTTTGACCCCTAAGTTACATACTGAGTTTACAGTCAATGCAAGCCTAGTGTGGCTGGGGGCAATCATTGATCAACATAAGGGTCATCAGAATGTTCAGAGACAGATTGCGGCCTATGCCTGTAGAAGTCTGTCTTACACAAAATGTGCCTTTTCTCAGCCAGAGAAGGAGAGTGTGGCTGTAGTGTGGGCCTGAGAACATTTTCATGTGTTGCTATACAGAAAACCTTTCCCTATCATTGCAGACCATCAAGCGCTGCTCACTATTTTTAGAAACACGAAAGTCAAGATGCCCCCTCACATTGAGATGTGGGGATTGTGACTGCAAGAGTATGACTATGCAATTGTACAGAAGCCAGGTAAAGATCAGAACCCTGCTGATTACTTTTCATGAGTACTATTACAGTGGCACAGTTAGACATCCAAAACGGCTGAGGAGTACATTAACTTCATTGTAAGGTCTAGCAAGCCAGCAGCCCTGTCCAGCGAAAAAATCTATGCTGCTACTAATGCTGCTGAGATCTTGCTTAGCCTCAAACACATCATTTCAACTCAGTCGTGGAAGAAGCATGCTCAACCTTTTGCTGATGAAGTTGGATTTGTAAAATAAAAAAATGTACACCATGAACTGCCGTTACTAAAGAAGGCGTTGTATTGAAAGGCTCAAGAATCATCATACCTGAGAGTCTAAGACAGCAAGTCATTGAACTAGCCCATGAAAGACATTGTGGCATTGTAGCTCCCAAAAGAGCTCTAAGAGACCAAGGGGGAGATTTACAAAAAATGTCGTGCAACGCAGTGCAGCCCCCCGCGAGGCTGCGCTGCTTTGCATGACAGGGAGGGAGCAGAAGAGCTCCACATCTCCAGAGATATGGTTATCTCCTCCCTTTTCCCTTGCGCCGGCGCTGATTACAGTTGCCGTGCGGCATGCACACACCTTAGCGCTGCAGCGCTAGGGTGTGTGCATGAGTCCAGCATAGGTTTTGTACAGGAAGGGTACCCTTCCTGTGCAAAATACTATGCTCGACACAAGGGAAAGCTTTTCCCACTTTACATACGTGCTGCACAGTGCAGCACACATGGAAAGTTAGAAAAGCACAGAGAAATGTAAGCATTTCTCCTGTTAGCGCCTCCTTTGAAGGGGCATTAACTTTTGGCGAAAAACCATTTTTACAAACCTTTGTAAATATTGTTTTGCATCAAAAGGCATGGGTGATTGCATGGGAATGCCCATGTACCACCCATGTAACGCCCCCTCGGTGCAAAGTAATGCAAAGCAGTGCTTTGTGCTGCTTTGCGCTACTTACATGGTTCTTTACAGCGCTAAACAAGTTTGGCGCTGGAAAGAAAATAGCAAAAAGAAATTGTGCTAGTGTGCGTCAGTTTTGTGGCGCTAAAGCAGCGCAAAAGGTATGAAAGTCTCCCCCAGAGTGTGGTTCCCACGCCTAGATGAGTGAGTGGAGAGGGAACTAAAAGAGTGGCATCTTTGCAACTGCCTGTACCCCAAAATGACACAGCACCCATTGACAATGTCTGACCTTCCTGCATATGCGTGGGAACGATTTGCAGTTAATTTTTTGGGGCCTTTAAAAAATGAACATCTTCTCGTTGTAATCATCGATGAGTATTCCAGTTTTTCTTTAGTAGAGGAGCTAACATCAACCTCCTATGACAAGATCATGGAGTAGCTGGATGATGTTTTTGCATCGCGGGGCATCCCTACCTTTCTCATATCTGACAATGACTCCCCGTTCAACAGCAAAGAATTCAAGGAATATCTGGTCAGCCTAAATCTCAAAAGCAAAAATAACAAATGATGGTTGGAATGCTGAAAAAATCAACCATTCACCTGCAATCACAGATCTTGGTTTAGTCCATCGTTTTTTTACTCACCACCCCACCTTAGTTTGGACCCAGCCTTATGCAAATGAGTGTTCCCCGTGGGAACAGTCCAGTCCAAAGTGCCAGGCCAGGTCCTGGTCAATGTCAAGCATCAAAAGAGCACACCTCTGTGGCCAAAGGCTCATGGTGTTGTGGAACAATTCATCGATAGCCTCAAACGGGCAATTCAACAAGCATTGATGGAGAGAATCAAGTTAAA
Organism: Triturus cristatus; assembly: GCF_964204655.1. NCBI lineage: Eukaryota > Metazoa > Chordata > Amphibia > Caudata > Salamandridae > Triturus > Triturus cristatus. The sequence goes on from NC_140593.1 coordinate 342,324,445, forward strand.
CTGGGCCCTGTGTCATGCCCTCCATGCCTACTGTTCATCTCCCCGCTCCACAACTGGTGAGAGTCATGTGACATTGCTTTTTGGGAGAGCTATCAGAGCTAAACTGCCCCAGTGGACAGTAGTTGATACTTGAATGGGGATAAGGTTTGTGTAATGAACACTTCTTGGACGTAACAGATGAAAACATGTGCCAATCATTGTCAACGAGCTTCAGGTGAAAGCACATGTCGTGCTTGTTGACTTGCTGCATTTCTTTTGTTGATAGAGCGGGGCAGATTGTGCTGCGCTCTATTAACAAAAGAAATCCAGCCAGGACTTTGAGAAGATGGGGAGACGGGTCTCTATCGGGCTCTTCATTTTTACCTTCTGGGTGGGGAGGAAAAACAGCTTAGCTCTGCATCCGTCACTGCTTTTGCTGTAACTTCAAAGAGCCTCGCTTTTCAGTTTTATATAGCGTATACGTAGAGAAAACATGAACACCAGTTACATTTTCATATTTTAAATTACAGGATGTTGATTGAGCCGACGTGAGGCTCAAATCTGCTTCTGAGCTTGATAGTCGGTAGCTCTAGCCTTAGCCACAGCCTCGCCCACAAGAATGGAAGCATTTTCAATATTATATGCAAGGAAGTTATAGTTGTTGCTTATATATTTTATGCAGTTTACAATCATTGACAAACCCAACAGTTCTGGCTTGTTGCAGGTGTAACGTTACTTGTTGTGTCATATATCTGGATGAATGGTCAGAAGCAGCAAAATACCTGTCGGGGGCACACTACGCTAAGCACAGACTTTTAGCTTAAATGTTTTAAACCATGCCCTTAATTACATCGGCCATGCCCCTATGAGAAACTCCCCCGTTTTGTCAATCCACTTAAAGCCCTGGCCTCAGCTTCACTGTATGGCATACAATGAAATGAAGTAGATCAATAGTCTGGTCATTCTTTGACTAAGCCAAGTGACAAATTGATTCTTTTATGAGACTGCAGAGTTTCTTCCCCACACAGTTTTTTTGCAAAACAGAATGGAAATGTGTCCTTCCATAGCACAATACGCGTTTCATTCCCCCATAGGGAACTTCATCAGGGCTTCTGTTTTTCCAAATTGAGTCACAGAGTAGTTTCCAAAATATTCATAGGGTGAATTGCACTTGAACCTATAGGTCCTAAACCAGGCTTCCAAAACTTCCTCTCCTTTCGGTTTCCTGGTGTGAACCTGAGCTCCTATTGGAATTCTCTAGGGCATATTATCAAGCCCATTATCGCCACTTTAGCGGCAGTTTCCTGCCGCTAAAGTGGCGATAATTTTAATGCCGTTCTTGATAATATGCCCCTTAGAGTTAATATGATTATCGTTTTTTTGTACTTGAAGGATACCTTTCCTGTACAAAACCTATGGTAGACATGATGCTGGCACATTTGCACTATGGTGTAAATATGTGCGTGCCGCTACACAGTCCGATTGTGCGCCAGCACTAGGGAGGGAGCAGGACAGTGCCCTATTTTAGTAGAAATTGCACTTTCCTGCTATCTCTTGCAAGTCTTAGCAGCAACTTTGGTTGATGCGCTCCGTGGTTGACATCTTCGCAAATCTGCCGCGCAGCATTCTATAAAAATTCGTGATTTTAAATTCAATTAGAGTTATTTGTGCTAGCTCCTGTGGGGACAATGTAATTCTTGAGGCAGGAGATCACTCATCATGATTCAGGGCCAGTGTAAGTACATTTGCACTGACAAGGATATCCGAGTTTCAATCATTTTCCGGTTGTTGGTATCTTTTTTCTCCACTAGGTGGGGCAATGACACTATAGCACATATATTCGCTTTAGATTTATATCCACGTTCGGCCTCTTTCTCATCTCCTAATTTGCGGTAAAATTGTGCTCTCCAATAATGTGGAATTCAGTAGGTTACAGGGTATTTTAAACGTCTGTCGAATACCTTTCCAAACAAACCAGACTTTCCAAAACCTAAAAGATATAAATAACTGTACAATATGATTAAAGTAAGTACGTGTAAAATAACATTTCTTCTTTGAATTGCCCTCCAGCACATTATCCGAAGCGGGTTGCTGCAGCAGCAATCATGCAGCGGGTATGAATAAATTAGGGAATTGCTGTACACTATTTCTAAATATTTTGCAGAAAGGATCTTCAACTGGGAAGTCAACTGAAAGAAACTAGGGGCATATTATCAAGGGTGGCGTCAAAATTTATCGCCAGTTTAGCAGTTCTGGTGTGAACATGGGCTTCTATTGGAATTCTCAAGGGCATATTATCAAGCCCATTATTGCCGCTTTAGCGTCAGTTTTCTGCCGCTAAACCGGCGATAATTTTAATGCCGTTTCTTGATAATATGCCCCCGAGTGTGTTGCAAATGTGCATTAGCATTTTCGTCACTGAAATACCTGTACATGCTCTTTGCTGAAATATAGGGAACAATTGTTTGTTTTTCACGTCTAGTGAGCACACGTCTATCATAATTATTTTAGCACGAAACGCTAGTGCATAAAATAGGTTTGTAAAACTATTAGGGTGATTGATGACGATCAACAAAGCTACAACTCCCTGGGGGTTTTCTACCTTCCTATTGGTCTCCCTCCGCCATCTGATGGGAACACTGATTTTTGCGCTCATTGTCTAATTTTGAATTTGGAAACGTGAGCAATGCTCAAGTGTATTGGATTTTCTTGATAATAATGCACACATTTACTTTTCTTCGTGCAACAAAGCACTGCTTCACGCGACTGGCAAAAAATAGCGCCGCATAGGATTTAGCAAGAGTCACCTACTGATGACATCATCGCCAAGACTCGAGCCCTTTGCATAAGTTAACAGGAGGTTGACAAAAAGTGACTTTAGTGCTACACAGGAGTCGACATTCAGCGCAAAATAACTTTTGTGTGTGAATGGTGCTTTACAGGGAAGCAGTGCTACATCACAACAAACCATGAGCAACGGGCTGTAAGAAATAGTTGTATTAACTGAGGGGGATGCGCACCACATCAAATAATAATCTCAATCCTTGTCAGGGTGAACCACTAAAGTCAATAAATAAACCTGTGCTTAACACCCAGGGAGCTTGGCGCAAATCAGTCAAGATTATTTTAGAGGCAATATGTAGAGTATTTATGCAGCACTTAAACAGTGAAAACACAACAGATGAAAAATACCAAACCAATTTAGAAAGATAATGACTATTTAGTAAATGCAATGAAACTAGAACAACAAAACTCTAAGGGGTCTATTAGGATGGCGGTCGGATGGCTGCCGCCGGGCCAGCGGTGGCAACCGCCAGGCCGGCGGCAGTCATCCGTGCGCAATTGCAACCCAGAAAACCTCTGGCCCCATTAGCATGGCGGTGAGGACCGCGGCGGTGAGACTTTCTGCCCGCCACTTTTCCGCCGGTAGCAGTCCGCACGCTTGCGTGGTGGGCGGAGCTGGACCGCTAAAATGGGGCTTGTGCAGGGCCAGGCTCCGCCGGCATGATTGTGATGCCGGCGGTAGCCAGCCTTTCCGCGGCGGTTGAACCACCACGGGGAGGCATGCAGAGAATGTCTCCAGGGGCCCATTGTGGGCCCCCAATGTGTTGGGGGGTGTGGGTGCACTGGGTACCCCCCTACATGTCCCTGTACCAGGTGGCAGTCACTGTGCAGTGTAGGGATATGCTGGACATGCTTTTTTGGACATCGCAGCGGTGCTGCTGGCAGCAGCAACCGCCGCAATGTTAAATGCCACGATCGTACCGCCGCAGTCGAATTTAGACTGTGGAGCATACTAATTGGACCGGCGGTTATGCTGTGGTCCTAGCGGGTGGTGTTTTCCCGCTACCATGGTGGTCGGAGTGATTTTTTGACCGCCATCCTAATAGACCCCAAAGAGTGGAACTAGAGATATGCATTTTTGAAGGATGAATTCGAAATAATGCCAACTGCAGTTATCTGGTCCCTCTAGACTAGGTCAAAGTCAAACATTAAGGCTGACAGTGATGGAGCAATGGTTGGAATAGGGACATTGGCACAGATTTAAAAAGCCCAGACATTGCCCATGCTTCATGCAAGGAGGCGCAAAGCAACGCAAGGGCTTCAGTAAAATTCACTAAGCCACGCAAAGCCACCTTGGGCTCTGCATGGCTTAATAAATCTAGAATAATGCAAGGCAGTGTAAGTTGCTGGCATGCATGACTCCGCATTGGGGAGGCATCCATGGGTTGAGTGTGGGTGTTTCACGCATCCACCCATGGTTTTTGACCCATTCCCAGATTTACTAAGACTAATAAACCTGGTAATGTGTCAAAATGCCATCACAACAGAGGGGTAACGAGAAGAAATATCTTTATTTCTACTTGGGCAAACCTTCCCTTGTGATCACTCCAACCCAGTTCTGGGGCAGCTTCCCCTCACACTGGGTTTGGAGTAAAGCTGGTTGACAAGACAAAAGAAAGGTAGGCCTAGGTGTGAGCCACATCGGCTAGTGACAGGGTAGGCTTCCTTTGAAGTTCGGAAAGGGGCAGAGCACACGGCCACAGGCCATCCTGCTCAGGGAAGAAAAACACCTCTCCAAACCCTCTATACACTGGGCACTGACAGAAAAGCCCCTTTTGGTTTAGGCGGGAAAATGACAAGTTTTTCAAAGGGTCATTTTAAAAATAGTAATACAAAATTTGATTAGACAATTAAGTTGGGTCTTACAATACTATTAAAATGAGTCCTTGAACCATTTTTCCAGCTACTCGCAAACTAAAGGTAAGCATTATAAGTGTTTATTATGTAACCCAGTGTTTTCTTATGGCAGTGCCAGCCCTGTCACAATGAAAACACAACTTTAGAGATTTTTCACTGTCAGGGGTTGTAGAACATTAAGGGCATTTTTATGAGGGGCGTTGTGTCTCGCACACCGCACAAAGTGGTGCAAGCGTGATGTAAGCCTAAATGCAATTTATGAAGCCACACAAGGCAACCTTGAGTGGCCCTGAGTGGCAGTACATGGGGATCACTGACAGAATATCGACAACACTAATATCGACCTACAGAAATATCAGGACATAAATATCGTTGTCAAAAATATCGAGCTCCTATCTTCATAATTGTAAGTACAAAAATATTTTTAAAAAAATAAAGTTGTTAAAAATATCGAAGTACAAAATATTTTTTTTTATATGTATTATAAATAATGTAAAATAAATAAAATAATACATTTTACTTTAAAAAATTGATTTATTTGTAAATGTTAACAATTCTAAGTAATGAATGTAATCTAAAAATAAATGAAACATACATATATGAAATGTAATATATATATATATACTTAAAAATGATAAAGAAAACATTTAATTAATTATAAAATGTTAGAAATATATTAAAAAACAAAGATAAATATATATACATACATCTATGACATAAAAATAAAAAATAAAAAACTGGCGTGGCATGGTCCTGGGATGCTTGTTTCCAGTCCAGGGAGGACCTGGCCTAGCAATGGACTGTTACCATAGGGCACAGGGTCAAGACTGATTTGCGTATGGCTGGGTCCAAACTGGAATGGCATGGTGAACAAAAAAAACATGGATTTAGGCCCAGATCTCTGTACTGCGGTGAATGTATGACATTGTTCTGCATTCTGTCCATCAACAGTTCTTTTTGCATTTGCCTGACTCGGTTTGGTCGTACTCCCATAGAAGTCAATGGGAGCCGGTCGTACGACGCGTGCATTGGCTCCCATTGACTGAATGGGTACGTCTCGCACAAGGGCGCCCCCTACAGTGGGTACGCGTTGGTGCCCTCCGCAAATGTACATGCCTGTGTTGGGGAGACCCTTGGGTCCCCCCCTGTGTCCGAGTCGTAAGGCTGCGGGTGACGGGGGGTCCGATGCGGACCCCCAAAGGCAGCTTCCCGGATGCCTTGTGAGCCGGAAACTTCGGCTCAATCTGGCTGTCCAACGCGTGCATTGTACTGGCTCGGTCGGAATTTGCCTCCATTGCACGGTACGGGTTTGCTTACGGACCCAGAAACGAGTCGGTCGGCGATTTTGCGTTTCTCGCATCATACTTGCTCGCTCGTACAGCTGTACGAGTCGGGCGGAGAACACACAAACGGCTCGTACTTTTTACGGCCGGATCGCGTTCGGAGCCCTTCCGAGCGAGATCGGAATCGGCCCCTAAAATGCAAAATGTAATTAAAATAAAATTAACAATTTCTAAAAGTGGAACACATATATTAAAAAACAAATGCAATACATTTAAAATACATACTAAAATACATAACACTAACTAAAAAACGATATTTTTTACAACTGTATTCTTGCAAACGATATTAATGACTTCGATATTTTAGAAAACGATATGTCTTACCTGAAACTTGATATTCTTGACCACGATATTCTTGCAGTAGAAATTTACGTACATCGATAATTTGCACTCGATATTAGTGCAAGTCGACATTTTCTACTCAATATTCTGACTTTGTGTGGGTGTTCCCATGCAACTCCTGTGTTTTTTGACACATTACCAGATTTACCAAAAGGTGTAAACCTGGGAATATGCCAAAAAGATACGCTATTCCAGGGGAGGCGTAGCAAGGAGAAATATCTTTATTTCTCATCGTTACTTCCTCTTTCAATGTGTGCTGCATTCAGCAGCACAGATAGAAAGAGGAATATGCATCTCAGAGTTGTTTTTGTGCAGGAAGGTGTCCCTTCCTGTACAAAAACAATCCTGCTTGCAACAGAGGCACCAGGCACCCAAAACGGCGCCAGCACAGGGACAAAGGCAGGAGTGTGCCGTATCCTTTTAAACATGGCGCATTCCTTGCCTTTCCCCGTTGCTCATTAAAAAGGAAGGTTTAGGCCTTGCAAAAGGTTTATTTTGCCAGGTCGAAATGGCAGTTGAAAACTGTCCACCAAGGCTTCAAAAGCTGGCCTGGAGGCATGTTTTATAGTGCTTCTTTAGTGGGTAGCACAATGAGTGCTGCAGCCTTCTAGTAGCATTTCATTTACAGGCTCTGGGTAAGTGTAATTCCATATACTAGGGATTTACAAGAAAAATAAATGTGCCAATTAGGGATATGCAAATATGACCAAGTTTAAAGGTAGAGCACAAGCTCTTTACTGTTGGTTAGCAGGGGTAAACCAAAATAGGTCCTCATTACAAATACGGTACTCGCGGTGGCCGTCCGACAACCGCCACACTGCAGGCCCATCTGCAGAATTCAGATTGTGACGTCCAACCTCCACAGGACTGCTGCGTCCTCTGGGGATCAAGGATCCTGGGATGGTCGGGCATCAGTTAGGAGCACTAATATGCTGGCGGTGCCACTGTGGCACCGCTGACGATATTAGAAGTTGCCTGTCCACAGCTCTTTTCTGGGTAGTGAGCATGCCATGAAAAGAGTGGCAGAGAGGCAACTAAGGGGATCCTAACTGGGCCCCCTGCTGCTCCTGAGGGTGAATGCAAGGGGGCACATCTCAAGCGGCACCCCTGTTCCTGCATGGTGTGGCATGCATGACATGGTGTAGGTGCTCTCACGGCAGCGGTCTGCAGTTTAGGCTCTCCTATGAGCCTAACAAACCACTGCTGTGAGACTGCCGCAGCATAGCCCGCCCGCCCGACCTGGATTAAACTCGTGATCTGGCGGGAGCACCGTGGCTTTGGCTGTCCTCCTGCGGACGGCACGGTGACGTTGCCCCCGAAGACCAGCAAAGTCGTAATAAGGCCCATGGAGTTATGGCCAATAAAAGGTGTTTAGACAAAATATCAGATAAAAAATATTGTGTTGGAGAAGTATTGTCTCAAGGATGTCGAGATCTCAAATATATCGTGGACAGGAATATCTAAGGCAAAAATATTGTTTTCAGTGTTGGTTTTAGTATCTATGTAAAAAATATTGATGTAGTAAATATCGTTGGATATAATATCACTTTTTAGAGTAAAATAGTATGTAAGAAATATTTTTTCTATTGTACAGGTTTAACATTTTTTATATGTTTTAATTTGAGATTTTTTAAAATACGTTGTTATTATTTGCACATGTAATTGTTTCTAATGTTTTTTTTTACTTTGATTTCTTTTTTTAGTAGGTGGATATCGGGTTACTTGGAGATTAAAAAAATATATATATTATAATTCTTAATTTAGATATGCATGTTTTTAAATTAATTTCATAATGTAGTTTAATATATTCTATGTTTGAAATATTTTATGTGAATTAAGATATATTTACATATACTAGAATTTATTTTAAAATATGTTATATTTGTATTTATTTATATGTTTAAATTAAAAGCATATATTTTTTTCATTGAATTGTTGTAATTGTATTAAACATTTTTAAAATAATGTTGAGAAAGATAAAGTATTGTTATAATGTCAACACTCTTAGTAAATTCCAGAATTTTGTTTTGTAGAAAATGTGTTTTTGGGAAAAAATGTTGTTCTATTTTTAAAATTGTATTGATTGGTAGAAAATATGAATTCCACTTTTAAAAATCTTATTACTAAAAAAACATGTTTTGTTTGACCTTTTTGATATAAATTTAGTAGTTTAAACTTAAGTGTTATAAAGTACATTTTTTGAAAAATATATAATTTCCTTAAGTGTACATATCCGCCCGACTCGATTGAAAACTATTTTGACCGAACGATTATGGTGCTCGCGGTCGGAAGGGGAACTATTTGGTCATTCCGAATGAGTCCTGACCGGCAATCAGAGAATCCAAGTCGGTCGGAGGCAATCCGTACAGCTCTACTGACAGCGTTTCCGACCAACGAATTACGATGTCAGATTCTGACAGCCTTTCCGACTCAGTCTGTCCGACACAAAAAGGCTGTCAGAAACTGACTTTGAGGGCTCCTAGATACCCCCCTGTAAGACCATGCACTGTGTAGCAGGCACCATGGGGTGCCCGCACCAGGGTGCAAGGTTATCCGCAGACATCCCTTTTCCCCATAGGAGCCTGTGTTGTCGGTCGGAACACAGGCTCCCATAGGAGTCAATGGGAGTCCTTCCAAACGGTGTTCGGAAGCAACATCATAATGAGGCCCTTAGTATTAATTACGTATTTTGTATTTGTAAAATATTATATTGTAGGTAAAAAGTTTTATTTTGAATTGGATAAAGTGATTTGTACTTTTATTTTTTTTTATACCTTCGCTAAGCTTGTTTAAATTTCAGCGGGAACAGTAAATTTCACCCCTTTGGTGTCTTACACCTTCTTCCTCAAATTGGTTTATATTGAAATGGGAATAGTAAATGCCATCCCTTTGGTTTACAACACCTTCCCCAAATTGGTTTAGATTGGAGTAGGAATAGTAAATGTCTGCATTAGGATTTAAGATTTTCCCCAAATTTAGTATAATAAAAAGATGTCAAACATATCTTTTAAACTTTATTTTTTGACAATTTTAATTTATTGTATTTCTTTACATTTTGTCAAATATACATTTAAAATAAAAAGAATAGCAATTTTAAAGTGAAGTAAATAAATAATGTGTTTTTTTAATTGAAAAAAATAGAAATACATCAGATTTTATACATATTTGTTTAATTTGTATAATGTACATTTTCCCATGTTATTTTACAGTCAATATAATTTGTATATTTTTATATACATTTTTTAAACATTGTCTAACATATTTCTCATTAGTTTATATTAAATAATTTTATATATATTATACTAATATTTTCAATTTTTCCAACATTTTTTACAATAGTGTTTGACATGTTTTAAAACTTTTTAGTGCTAGCTTCTATTTTGCAGTCTGTTGGTGGTATTTTGGGTCATTTTTACAGGAGGCAAGTCGCGGTCAGGTGCTGTTGTTTGTTGGACAGGAAAGTCCCTTTTTATGATTTTTTAAAGGTTTTCCTTAAGGGTTTTGAAGGTAGGGGATGTAGGATGGATGTTTTGAAAGTTGGGTATAGTGTGCCTCAAGAGTTTTTTGTTATGTTTAGACTGTTTTTTGTACAATGGACCTGATTACGATGTCAGTCGAAAGACGCCAACCGACAGTCGGAATCTCCTAGACCGTGTCGGAAACCATCCACCCGACTCGGTCAAAAACTTTTCAGACTGACTGATTACGATGCAGGGGAACCGTTCGGTCATTCCGAATCAGTTCCGAACGGCATTCAGAGAATTTGAGTCGGTCTGAGCCGAATCGTACAGCTCTATGAACCGCGTTTACGCCCGACTGATTACGATGTCGAATTCCAACAGCTTTTTCCGACTCAGTCTGTCCTACACTAAAAGCTGTTGGAAACGGACTTTGGGGGCCCCTAGCAGGCCCCCCTTTGTCCTGAGGCCTCCAGTTGGGGGTCCAGGGGGTACCCAAGAGACACCCCTGTAAAACCATGCACAGTGTGGTGAGCTTTCACAAAAGGAGCTCAAAAGGTATATAGCGCAGGTCACCCTCCACTCACGATATATCTCAAAAACACAAACCTGCTCTAAACCGGGACTCTACTGTGAGCATACCCCAAGACATGTCTTGGCTATAATAATCAGATTATTATAGCTCAGGGGGTAAAAGAGAACAGGTCGCCCACCACTCATCAACTGTAACTCAACAATAGACCTGTTCCCTCTATTTGTGTGTGCAACTATTAAAGTTCACCATATAATTGAACAGGCAGCTTCGTGTTGTCAGAGCAGATGAACCAAGTCTCCCTTCTGCCCTCATGTGATCAAAAATCCCTATTTCCAACTATGGTATGTGCTGTCAACTTCTACATAATCTCCCACCAATGTATTGATGATCAGAGGAGAACGAAGGACATAGAATTTTCCCAAAGCAATCACAGAATGTGAAGAAAAAGTGAGGAAGAATGTAGGCAGTGCCTCACGGGAGTAACACCAAGGGAGGTAACAGGCTGGTACTCGCCTGTGTCCTCAGGTTCTCATCATTAGCAACTGCCTACTTAAAAATAAATAGGGTAGTGAGGAATAAAGAACCAAAAAAATAGCTAAATGGAGCTATATAGCAAATAGGTGCACCCGGGACTGGCTCATCCTCATTATTAACACGGCCAAGAGACTGAGTGAGGCACTATTAAGAGAGATATTAGATCTTGAAACGACTATCAAGGCAGATACTACCTTTCAGGACACAAAAGAACAACTGGCCAAAATTCAAAATGATCTGAGTGATTATCAAACATATATGGTGAACCAAAAAATCAAAGGGCTCAAAAGGAATTTAGAGAGGTTTAGTCATGAATGGGCTTTCCCATATGTAGAAGACCATTATTACTTACAAGCTTCAGAACAAGCCCCAGTATCTCAATACTCCAGGGGTGGGCGACGTCAAGGGAAGAGAACACCATACAACTGGACATTTGAGAACACTAGCAGCGAAGACGAGGAACCCCCACTGTAAACTCACAGGTTAGATTTAATCCCCAAGATAGTTCTGATCAAGATCTAGGAGGCCTGTTTCGGGCTTTTGTTAGGACAACACCCCACAGAACTGAGAGGCACCAATTACAGAGGCAGGGGGAGGGGTCGAGCTCGACAGAATTCAACATGGCAGCCCTTCTCACCAAGGATAACTCGCAGTCGGGGCAGAATACCCCAATAGACCCCAATAAAAATATAGAGGTCAATTTATCGGACCAGTCATTAACAGGAGATGAGAACAGGGTACTGAATAAAGGCCTTGGCTATGTTCCAACGCCTAGACATGATAGTTTCAAATTTAGAGGAGAGTTCAATGAACTCATGAGAAAGATCAAGCTTAGAAAGTTTTTTGATGGTAAAGAACAAGAAGATCAATCTAATTTTTCGTCGAATTTGAAACGTCCATCACGCTTTTACCCCCCTAATAATCTATTAGGCCCAGAGGTACATGTGTTTGAACAAAAAGTACTTAGTGACATCATAGACTTGGAATGTTGTATGAATAATCCGACTCATAGTAATATGAGTAAAGCAGATTGGTTAGCTGTAAAATCTTAACAAAGTAACATCTCCATCACCATCAAACCGGCCGACAAGGGCCGGGAGGTGGTGGTGATGAATACCACAGACTATGAAATTGAAGTTTCAAGACTACTAGGCGTACGACAACATTACAAACCTCTATCTAGAGATCCAACTATGGAGCTACAGAGCATTATATCTAAAATGGTATCTGAAGCCAGAGAAAAGAAATGGCTCACATATAAAGAAGCAGAATTCCTGATGAATACCAAACCGACTGTCCCAGCTATCTACATTGTACCGAAAATACATAAGGCTCAGCGCCCTCCCCCAGGACGCCCCATAGTCTCAGGGATTCAATCCCTCCTTGAACCCTTATCGCAAATTTCTGATTTTTTCCTACGAGAGTGTGTGGTTTCTCAACCATCTTATATACAAGACACCACGGATATTTTAAGACATCTTAATACCGTGGTGTATGACCCTGGTCACCAATTTTTGGTGACCATTGATATTGAATCACTTTACACTAGCATCCCCCAGGAAGCGACGCTGGTGGCAGCAGCGCACGCCCTGGGTGAGTGTGAATGGTTTTATGACACACCCCAGACTTTTGTGTTGCAATGCATTGAAATTGCACTTACACGCAATTTCTTTGCCTATAAAGATCAGCTATATCTTCAAGTATCCGGGACTTCAATTTGGGCTACATTCGCCCCCAGTCTGGCCTGCATTTATGTAGGCCGGTTTGAGTCAAATTACATCAATCACTCCACCAATCTCTTCCAGAGAAACATTGTCCTCTGGAAGAGATATATTGATGATGTCCTATGCATATGGTAAGGGACAGAAGAAGAACTCGAGAAGTTTCTTCTATGGTTGAATAACCTGGATGGGTGTCTTAAGTTTACATGGACAATAAATAGAAATACAGCTACATATCTGGACCTTGACATCGAAGCCATAGATACCAAATTGGTAACACATGTCCATCAAAAACCCACCGATAAAAACTCGCTGCTCCATTATAGATCGTATCATCCTAGGGCATTGCGAGATAATTTACCGGTGGGGCAATTCCTACATTACCGTAGGAAGTGCACGTCCACTGAGAGCTATGTTGCACAAACAGAGGCATTATCCGTAAAACTGGAAGATAGGGCCTATCCAAAGAAGATCATAAAACAAGCCAGGAAGAGGGCCCTGAAAACACCTAGGACCGCCCTTCTTGAAAGGCATGTAAAAATTTGCAACAACTGTATCCCAGTGGTCACGACATTTGTTCCGTGCTCCACGAAGATTAGACAGATTATCAAAAGACACTGGCACTTGCTTAGTACGACATCCATGAAAATGCCCCAACCGTGGTTTGCGTTTAAACGCTCTACCAATCTCCGGGACCGGCTGGTCCATACTCGCCCGATGCAGGTATTCAAAGAATCGGGTATACCTCGTGGGCATTATCCTTGTGGTGGATGCACAGTCTGTGATTTCCCAGTAACTACCAAAAGTGTGACTCTAACAAAGGGGAACCTTTGGCATCTTAACAGGTTCAGTAATTGTAATACGACTAATGTCATCAATAGGATCACATGTCCCTGTGATTTACATTATATTGGTCTCACGACACGCAAAACCAAGGTCAGAATTCAGGAACACATGAGCACTTTAAAATCTGGTAAACTTACCACCAAACTAGTTCAACATTTTGTCACCCATAAACATCAACCCAGAGATATACGATGGGTGGTACTAGAAAAAGTACTAGGTGACCATCACAATATGGAAAATAGACTTATTGCTAAGGAAGCCCGTTGGATTTACCAAGAGGGGGCAGATCAAAAGGGTTTGAATGACCTTATTGAGTGGAATAAAGTGGTACCATTCTAGGCATGCATACATAGACATCCCCCTGACCTCTGTTTATCTTCAGTCATTTTTTAAAAGGGGACAGGGAGAGCTTTTCGTTTTCAGGTCCAATTCATCCCTGAGTAACATCTACATGATCTGAATTGAGCTTCTGTAAGAATCAGTAGTACTGAGTCAGAACATAATAAATATAATGAGAGGAACTGCTATGAAATCCATGATCCCTTACAGTATATACGTTTGTATATATATATATAAATGCATATATGTTTTCAACTTAATTTTGCATTTATTTTTACACTAAGTTCAAGGGATACATGTAGTTATGTTCTAGTATTTTTGCCACCTTTTTGATAATGGGGCACTAATGCAACACTCTTTTGACATTTTTTAAATGAATATATAAGGCTGATCGAGATATTCCAAGATGGCCGCCGCGGGAGCGTAGGTGTATAGGTGCCCACTCGCTAGATGCACGATCGGTAGCGGGGCGTGGTACAGGAAGTAAAGACACGGCGATGTTCGCGATAAAGAAGTTTCCATGGTGGCGTTGCTCAAGGAGCGAGCACTGGCCGACCACCTTAAACACACTGGTAAGCAAGGATCACTGAGCTCATGTAAACCTGGGTATTTTGAAAGTTTTATCGATACGAAGGAGACACGAATTGCAATGAGTGAATGCTGGAAGTGGTAAAAGTCTTCCCCCTTGTGTAACCGCGCTTGTACAGAAAGCGTGCCAAAAGTAAAGAGCGTGATTTGTCTCTCTGTTTAAATCGGGGTAGACAAGCCTGTGTAATCCCGCTTACATACGAACTTTGCCATATGCAAAAAGCGTGAGTTGTCTCTACATACAAACCAGGGAAGACAAGCCCGGTTATGATATATGCACTGTATACCCAGAGTGAGCTACATGTAGACTTTAGGGAGCAAGGGGGTTCAAAATAGGCACCATTATAATTCAGGGTTGCCCCACAAACATTTGAAAACATGTAACGGATAGCTTAATTTGGGATATACGAGGAGATATGTAGCCAAACAGCACACTGATCCAGAGCCGTGTGCACTTTTACAGAGATTATCCTGGAGGGTTGTTAACGTTATATATTTGACCTTTATGTGTTCATATTCCCTCTATTTTCTTGTTACAGACTGACTTATTGCAGCAACATACTTGGAACTTGTGAATGTCCCACATTCAAAAATTGAGGTAGCAGGTATGCCGAAGTGGGGCAATTGAATGGTAATAAGTACACTTCTGATATGCGTAATTTCCCAGTGAGATTATTTTACTCTATGCGGTGTGTGGAGAGAGTTGATGGTATGTGATATGCTGTCTTATTTAGATACAACAAACGGAGAAACGAGGTACAGTGAGGACACTGACCCTAACCCTGATGAAATTGCCAAGAAGTTTGTAAGGCAATGAAACATGTTGGTTTTAACTTGAGCAGATACACAGCAAGGAATAAAACAATATAGCCAGTGTATCTAGCTCGTTTTTAACACTAAAGCACATCGGGTTTCTAAGGTAGATCCCGTTCTGTCTTTCAAGGGTCACTGAGAGCACTTTTCTCTAATTTTTTGGTTCTTTATTCCTCACTACCCTATTTATTTTTAAGTAGGCAGTTGCTAATGATGAGAACCTGAGGACACAGGCGAGTACCAGCCTGTTACCTCCCTTGGTGTACTCCCGTGAGGCACTGCCTACATTCTTCCTCACTTTTTCTTCACATTCTGTGATTGCTTTGGGAAAATTCTATGTCCTTCATTCTCCTCTGATCATCCATACATTGGTGGGAGATTATGTAGAAGTTGACAGCACATACCATAGTTGGAAATAGGGATTTTTGATCACATGAGGGCAGAAGGGAGACTTGGTTCATCTGCTCTGACAACACAAAGCTGCCTGTTCAATTATATGGTGAACTTTAATAGTTGCACACACAAATATAATAATCAGATACCAGCTATTCAAATGCTGTAAACAATGGGTGCTCCAATCCCTTTAAAATATTTTTTGCAAAAAGTGTCTATCCCCATAGATGGACAAATACATCAGTCACATTCCAAATATTTGCACAAAACAAAAAATGTGTGAGGGTAATGAAGGCGCCTCACGGAAACACCCCATGGGAGCTACTGACAGGTTCTCATCAGTGTACTCCGATTTTCATCATCGGCAGCCTTCACACCGGAAAAAATTAAATGTGAAAAAATGTGCCCAAATAAATTAAAAGTGTGAAAAGGTAAAACACGCACTTCAAAGGACATTGGCGTGCTAACCAATCGTGACCCCTTACTATTGGGGCAAAAAGTTTTTTACCTCTGTAAATTAAAAACGAGCTAAACAATCACTGGCACAAGCCTCAAACTTTAATCACTGCTGTGTGTTTGCTCAGTTTAAAAACAAGACATACTGTCGCATTCTCTTAGTTCTTACGGAAAGCCAACATGTTTCATTGTCTTCTAACAATTTAGGCAATTTCTTCAGGGCTAGGGGTCAGTCCATGCCACACTGTAAGTTCAGTAATGTACCTGGAGATAATAGACACAAACAAAGACAACATGTAACACACAGTTAGGCATAGCACACAATAAAAATCACTCCACGCAGTGATGGAGCAGGTAGTACAAAATGTTGTATACCCCCCTGAAGAAAACCATCAATCCAGAATTAATTAGTAGATTTATTGTATAATTAAGCAGCACAGCAACAGGAACAACTGATACTAAGACAGCTCCAGTACAACTGGCCAGTCTCAGTCCAGATTCTAGTCCATGGTTCCAAATGGAACTAGAATGCATAACAAATGACAACTCATGTGGCAGCAAGTAGAAATCAGCATATAACATATCCCCCTTCTATACAAAAACAAAGAAAAGAAGATATGAATATAGTGCAATTATATATAACAGAACTATCAAACAAAATCTGAGAACTTCACAGGAAAAGATCTTGCACGAGTGGAATCTTTTACTCTATGAGCAACTGAATCACCATGTGATCTAGTGGTATCCAGACCATTGGAAATTACCAGATGGGAGCAACCATCCAAAGGTAATTTTGGAGATGAAGCATGAGAATCATTATAAACACCTTCTGCCCGAGATCTAAGATTCGTTGGACATCTAGAAACCCGCCTGACATTCCAAAGCTTACCATCCTGGGTTATAAGAGAATTCTTAAAGACTTTGGTGATCTTAATGGGTTTATAGAACTTACTCATGCATTTCCCTAAGAAACCCGTTTTTTTTACTCTCACCCATTCTCCTACTTTAAAATTGTGTTCCTTAACATTCCACTTACGGTCATACCATTCCTTGTTCTTAATTTGTTTTTCCTTAACTCTAATGCTGGTATCATTTATATCCTGGACATTCCTTATTTTATTGTCACACTTCTCTTTAAGCCACCAGGGACAAATATAAGGAGCAGGATTCCTGCCCCTTAACAAATAAAAGGGACTGACCTCCGTAATTGAATGTGGCGTAATTCTATACGTCCATAACCTTTCCCTTAATTCTCCTTTCCAATCCTGAGAATACTTAAGAACCTCTGAGACATAACCCTTTAAGACACGATTGAAACGCTCAACCTGCCCATTTTCGTGTGGCGCATACAATGCCGTGGTAACATGTTTGATCTGGTGACACTTAAGATATTCCTCCATCTCCTTTGAAGTCAACTGTTCCCCATTATCAGTCACAATGACCGAAGGACAACCTTCCCTTGCAAAAATTTCTTTAAAGAAATCCAAAACTCTAGAAGTGGTGGCCATTGAAACAAACTTTACTTCTGGCCATTTAAAATGATAATCTACCAACACAAGAGCATACCGTGAATCCAAAGGCAAATTCAAAAAGGGACCAGAAATATCAAAAGCCAGTTTCTTCCAAGGTTCCTCTGGCCAAACTGTGGGAGTAAGAGGAGGGACATTGACCCTAAGCATTTTATCATTAGAAATGCAAACATCACACTCTCTAACTACCCTATCAGCCATGCGATCCATCATTGGCCACCAAAAATAAGTTCTCATTAACCGCTTCATGGCAGACATTCCTGGATGGTAGGTAGGTAAAGCTTTATTCGATAAAAAATATCATAAAAGCACAACATACAATGATAAAAGGATCAAGTTAGACAATAAAAACAACAACAGTTGATCGTGAATACGTCTAAAAGGGTTATAAAAAAAGGTTAAGAACAGCATATGAAAGACAAAGACAAAGTGCTTAGTGACTTGGAGTTCGTTAAAGTGCAAATAGGAACAGATCACAGAGGTGGATCAATGCGGTTAAGGGGAAATTTTTTTTTCTTACGCAACAGCCAAGCACAGCCCAAATACTTGGCAATGCCGCAGACAATAGTAAGGGACGAGGTATCAGTCTGCAGAATGCGTAGCACAGTACGATAGTCACGGCATCCGAGCATTCTACAAATCGGACGCAACCATTTGGCTCTTGGCCTTCGATAATGGTAGCAAGCAAATAAAAAGTGAGGAATGGACTCCTTAGGTGCTGTACAGCTCGGACAGCCAGCGGATGAAGGTAAGGATCCCTTCCAGCCAGCAGTCACACAATTAAGGGGGAGGGACCCAAATCTAAAACGTACGTACAAGGATCTGTCTAGTGGGGACTGGATGAAGTCGAGATATGCCTCCAATTTACAAAAGGGCTTATGTTCGAAAAAAGCCTCACTCAGCTTCCCCGATTTGGGATTGCTCAGCTCTCTTGTATTTACCCAACTCCAATAGGCTTCCTTAAGATCCTATTTCGAAGGGGGTACCTGGGATACCCAGGAATCTTCATAGCCAATGGATTTCAATGTTTGCTTTATGTGAGTAATCCATTTTAACCTCCGCCCAGTTTCTGCTGATATGAGATCATTTAAACCTGCTGCATATTTAACAAGTTCAGGGGTCCGCCGCAGTCTTGCCCAGAATAATAAAGGTCGTAGACGTGCAATGTCCTGAATAGAGTGTCTACCGAGGTCATACAGCAAAGGTTTTAGGGGGGATGATGTTGGGACAGAGATGAGATTCCTCATAAATTTATTCTCCGAGACAACCAGATCGTGAATATTTTCATAGCCCCAAATTTCAGCCCCATACATAGAACTAGACAGTGCCTGGGCCTCATATACCACAAGAGCCGGTGCCACAGGTCGACTAGTAGAGAGATATTGTTCTCTTATAATGGCACCGGATACCCTCTTGTGGCACAGAAGCATCTTAGTCAGATGCGAACTCCACTTCATCCCTTTTGCAATGCGTATCCCTAGGTAATCAAAAGAATCTACAATATCTAAAGGAGTGCCATCCAGGGTAAAAGTATAACTAAAACGTCTCGGAGGGTTTATTACCATTAGTTTGGTTTTTTCGGTATTTATAATAAGCCCATAGGATTTGCAGAAGGAGTCGAATCTATATAGGTTTCTTTGTAGGCCAGCCGGGGATTTGGAAATCAGGAGAGTGTCGTCGGCGAACAGGAGAGTGGGGATCTTTTCGCCAGCCAGGACTGGAGCATCAGCTGGGACCTCTCTAAGGAAATCCACCACCCCGTTGATGTATAGGGAAAACAGGGTGGGAGCCAGCACACAGCCCTGGCGTACCCCCCTATTCACCGCGACACTCCCTGTAAGCTGGCCCTGGGCCCCCCATCTAATATTGGCATGATTGTTTTCATGTAAAAGCTTTAAAAAGGCAAGAATCTCATGGGGAACACCTAGTTGAAATAAGACCTGCCACAAACGTTGGCGAGGAATTAAGTCGAAAGCCGACTTTAAATCTATAAAAGCTAAATATAGGGTTCCCTTGCCTAGAACTACCGTTTTCCAATATATCATAAAAAATCTAAAAACTTGATCCATAGTGCCTACCTTTTGTCTAAAACCTGCTTGGAAGTGTGATAAAACATCCCCGTTCTCAATCCAGCATCTCAGTCTCATCAGGAGAACCCTGCCAACCACTTTCTGTATTACGTCAATTAGACTAATGGGTCTATAGTTGGCAGGGTCCTCCTTATTGCCCTTTTTAAAAATTGGTACCACCACCGCGGCTTTCCAGGACTCAGGTACTATAGAACCCTTAGCTATGGCATTCATAACAACAGAGATAAAAGAGGCCCAGGGGATTGGATCGTGTAAAAGAAGATCACCTGGTATGCCATCGGGCCCAGCCGCCTTACCGGGGGCAATACTTTTGATAGCCAAAATAGTTTCGTGGGTCCCAAAATTGGTCTCCGCTGGAAACTCAACGATAGGGGGCAAATCATCCGCCACCGGTGTAGCAGAGACAGTCTCACCCTCATATATAGCAGAGAAATGGTCGAACCATTGCAGCTCCGCTATGTGATTTGGGATGCTTATTGTTTTGGCCCTTTTGGCTCTATTCAAAATGTCCCAGAAGGCTGTAGAATTCCGGTTTAGGGCCGCCTCCATAAGTTCCTGCCAGTGAGTTTCTTCCCAGTCCCGTTTGGCGACTTTCAAGGATCTCGAATAGTCTTGTCTTGCCTTGCTAATTAGATTTCTATCCTGTTTCCTTAGGGCTTGGGACAGGGTAACTCTGGCCCTTTTGCAACCTTTAGAATACCAAGGGTTTCCGCTTCTCGAGGAGTCCGCCTTGGAACGGGTTTTCTCCCCCAGAATAAAGAAATCCCCTATTTTATTGATGGTATCAAGATAAACAGAAGCTATAAGGTGGGGATCATCCATTTTGGTGCTGGCATCGCAAAGTTCAATGTGTTTTCTAGCTAGGAGCTCTTTGATTGAAGCGAGCTTCTCCTCATGTTGGGAGATCCCATGCCATTTGAGGCGTCGACAACATCCTGCCAGTGATACCTCCTTGGTTGCCATTAAGGGAGGTTCGTTGGCCACATTGGGTATTGTCATCCAGAGATCTTTAGTTTGTAAGCATAATGGATTGTGATCGCTATCTATTGTGTTTTTGACAACCATATCTATGATGAGCCCCCAGGAATAAATATCGACAAGGATATAATCGATGCGTGATGGCGAAGTTAACCTGTTAAAAGTAAAGGCACCGCCCTTGTCGGATATGGATCTGCCATTCACTGCACGTAGATTGAATTCTTGAGTAAGTGCATTCAATTGAATGGCCCTTTGTGACCATTTCTTAATCGGAGAGAGCTCCAAGGGCGGAATTCCCCAAGTGAGATCTGAGTCACTGGACCCCAATAGATCTTCTGAGGCTAGGGGTTCGAAAGTACAGTTAAAATCTCCACAGATGATAACAGTAGAGTTCCGATCGATGAGGGTCAGTTCGTGCTCCAAAGCAGACACTGTCTGAGAGATCTGTCCACCCGTAGAACCTCTAGCATAGATGTTAAAGAGATCTAGGGTGGGGCCGCTATGTGAACCTTTTATTGTCAAGTGGAGAAGATCGGGGGAAACATTATTATGGCGCTGAACCTGCCAATTGTGCTTGATATTTACCCACACATGTAATCCCCCCGAAGGGCGACCTTTCCCTGAGCTCAGGGCCGGTAGAAAATATGTGGAATACCCTGATTTATATAGCGGGATTGTGCTCCATGTTTCTTGGAATGCACATACATCAAATGCGCCAATAAAATCGTGCCATTCCGGGATCAAAAGCTTTTTGGAAAGCCCCGCAACATTCCATGACACAAGATTAAGAAGGGGCATAGACTTGGCGAGTGTAATGGTGGGCTGGGTGTTAGGGGGCATCTCACAGGTCAGAGAGGGCAATATGAAAGGGGGTAAGCTTTCAGGGGCTGTGGTAATATGATTGAGAGCAATAGTGGCCGGCTCCATAGAACAAGCCTTAGGAGAAGGATTTTGAGCCAGTCAATCAACCCTATTCAAGTTGGAATCATTACTAGGAATCCTCTTTCTACCCTCTGGTGGAGAATTGCTTGGAATCCAGAGCGGAGTACGCCTTATCTGGATACCGGAATGGTCTGGGGCTGAGGTGCGATATTCAAGGAGCACCAAATTCTCGGCCAGGATGCTATTAGAAAATGTAAGCTCAATACAGTCAAATTGGCTAGTGTAATGAGACAATCTTCTGGCCTTGATAATGTCTTCCCGAATAATAGACCTACAGCCCCTGACATGCCTGACCCAGTGTATAGCTTTGTTTGTGAGGGAATCCACATTTTCGTAAGATTGATTATTAGTGAGTCTTGGTACCCCAGCCATATAAACTATGGTTGGGTTAGACAACAAACCATCGGCAATAGGATTTAGTGCGGTGTTGTCTCCGGAACATGGCACAGACCTCTGAGTACTGGGTCTTAGAGATCCAGTTCCTACAGCTAAATGTGGAGTAGGGGTGATAACTTTATGGGTTCTCTGATTGTTGATAGTATCCCTATTTGATGGTATACTCCGGTTAGTGGAGGGCAGAGGTGGTTTTCTGGTGGGATTAATCGTGTCATAAACTAGATCATTAGCCCTGTGTGTAATTGGCAAAGGGCCGGTCTGTACGGAAATTAGAGGTACAAGTGGTGTTGGCACCCCAGGGCTGCTATGCGTTGTAGACTGCATAGGGATTGATAGAACCCTCTTGCTCAGTTCCGTAACTATGTTCTTCAGGGATACTATCTCGGATAATAGCTGATCAATTTTTTGTTCCAACGAAACCCCATGCGAGCTGGGAGTCTGAGCTACTTTAGAGGGCGAGGGACTAACCACTTGGGATGTAGATGTATCCTCCTCTAAATCTTCCAGAATAGCAAACCTATTAGAACAAGTGAGGTCGAGCTGGATAATGGAAGAGGGGGATTCAGTAACAGATATAGGGTCCTGTGTAGCCTGTTTATCTTTCTGACAGGGCTCATAATCATGAGATATAGGTGTAAGGGGAGTAGGTGCTGTAGGAGGGGCTTCCCTGGTTTTGGTAAACATACTTGGGATCCTGCGAGTGCAGATACTAGGTGACAAGTCTTTTGTCGGGTCCCCAGTAATAGAAGAAGCAGAACTAGAATCCTCTAATATGACTTGGCAATTGTCAACAATAGCTTCAATCCTATCTAGAATGCAGTTGCCTGCTGCATGGTTAACTTTTTTTGCTTTCTTTCCCTTTTTTATGACGCTGCCCCCACCTCCTTCCATGGATTTCCTTTTGGCCATGTTGCAATCGCAAGGGGAATGAAAAATGTCAACAATACCACAAACCTAGGGAGGATATATGGTCGAAGGGCAATATACTACAACAATACTTGGTTCAGGCTCTCACAATGGGCGGTGCTGTATAATATATAATAGTCACAGTGTTTCTATGGGGGTAGAAGGGTCACAACAGTACAGTACCTTGGTGGGCCAGCTGGCACGTACGAGGGGTGGCCCAGCCCTGCCTCCTCCTGCCCCGGACGGCCACAGACGGCCCGCCCTCTGCCCGGGCTCAGCCCGGCGCCGCCCGCGCGCGTCCCGCGACGCGGAAGGAGCCGCCGATTATGAAGCGCCTCCGGGCGCGCCATCAGCCGGAAGGGGGCGTGACAATGAAGGATCACGGGAGCTGTAGTCTCCCCCCACCGCGGCCCTCGATGCTGTCAGGGCAGCGGGGGAGACAAACAGCGTGGGTGCCCCGCTAGAGATCCGCCGCTCAAAACCTCCGGTAGGTGCTTGGCCTGGGTAGAGTCAGTGCTGGTGCAAGTACAGGTATCCCCCGCTCCACCGAGGGAGCCGCCGATTATGAAGCACCTCCGGGCGCGCAATCAGCCGGAAGGGGGCGTGACAATGAAGGATCACGGGAGCTGTAGTCTCCCCCCACCGCGGCCCTCGATGCCGTCAGGGCAGCGGGGGAGACAAACAGCGTTGGTGCCCCGCTAGAGATCCCCCGCTCAAAACCTCCGGTAGGTGCTTGGCCTGGGTAGAGTCAGTGCTGGTGCAAGTACAGGTATCCCCCTGGATGTGATTTGTGAGCCAGATTGAGAATCATACTTTGGAATCCAAAGGGTGGTACACATTTACCAGCTTTATAGACAAAATCCCCTTCTAACTCCAAATCATCCGCCACATTATACAAAGGCATAAGCTCTTCTGACACATCTTTCCTGTTTGGCCATCCTTCCACAATAAATTTCTTCACTGACTCCCATAGAGAATCATTCTCCTCACTAGACTTCCATGATACCTCTGATATGTCCGCAAACGCACCAACCACCACATCCTGAATGGTTGTAACAATATCTGTATCATCATCTTTTTTACTAGGAAAAGAAACACAGGGATGACGTGACATAAAATCTGCAGTTACATTTTTCTTCCCTGGTACAAACTCCGTTTTGAAACAATACTCCTGCAATCTCGAAGTTAGCCTCGCAATCCTGGCAGTGGAATTCCACCCTCCTCCTGGAGAAAGAATGTTAACCAATGGTTTATGATCTGTCCAAATGTAATTCCTAAAATGTTCAATCGCCCAGACACATGCCAACAACTCCTTTTCTATGACAGCATAACGTCTTTCGGTTTCATTTAACGTTCTAGACGCAAAACACACATTCCATTCTTCATTGCCTGATTTCTGTGATAGCACACCACCTATGCCATATAAACTGGCATCTACTGTAATTACACAATGTTTGTTAATACAAAAAGGCCTTAAAATGGGAGCATTGACAATATCTTTCTTGATCACCATAAAGGCTTCTTGTTGTTCATCTGTCCATTCAAAACTTGCCTTTTGGCGCAATAACTTCCTCAAAGGCTCCATTTTATTAGCAAAATTTGACACAAATTTCAAATAATACTCGCACATTCCTGCAAAAGACAATAAGTGTTCCTTAGTCTTGGGCGAGGGAGCATTTAAAATTCCATCTACGTTTGATTTTTTTGGAATCACGCCATCACCTGTTAGTGTATGCTCCAAATACTCCACACTTTCTTTAAACATTTTACACTTATGAGATTTAAGGGTTAAACCATTTTTTTTTAGCCTAAGACAAACCTCCTCCAAGTGTTTTAAGTGCTCTTCATTATTGTGTGAAAATATTAAGATATCATCCTGAAAGCACTTCACGAAGTTATCAATGTCCTTGAAGATGTTAAACATTATTCTTTGGAATACCGATGCCGCTGAGGCCAAACCAAACGGCATTCTGTTATACTGAAATAACCCTTGTGGAGTTATAAACGCTGTCAGCATTTTCGATTCCTCAGTTAGCGCGACTTGGTGGTATGCTGACCTTAAGTCAAAGGTCGAAAATACTTTTGCCCCTTCCAACAATGACACCACTTCATTTATATTGGGTAATGGGTGACAATCAACAATTATTTCTGAATTCAAGGCTCTCAAATCTACACACAACCTCAGAGATTTATCTGGTTTCCGGACTAAAACAATGGGCGAAACCCACTCACACGAATTAATGGGCTCTATGATGCCTTCTGATACCAAATCTTTTAACATAGTTTTCAACTCATCCCTTACATTTATGGGTACTGGTCTAATCCTTTGTCTAACCGGTGTGGCATTATTCTTAAATTTAATCTGGTGGGAATAATCCTTAAGTTTTCCCAATGATTCTGAAAAAACTTCTTTGTACGAGTTTTTTAAGAAGTTCTCCATACTGTCACATCCTGTAAAGGAGATGTAACTATCATTAACAGACTCATCCAACACCACCGGATCCTTAAGTCTAGGATTCAACATTATCCCAAGTTTCCATTGATCTTTCCAGCCCAATACATTTATACCCTTAACTGCAATGTAGAAGTTAATATTTGCCGACCTGTTTTTAAAAATCACTGATGTTTTAAAATACCCCACCATGTCTATGCGTGAACCATCATAACTCAGCGGGTTTATGTCTGGTGGCAACATCTCATTAACCTCAAAAATCCCTTCCAGCTTTTCTTCAAAATATTGTTTTCCAATAATGGTCCATGGTGAACCTGAGTCAGCCATAAGATCTAAATCTACCCCTGAAACGCGAACCACACACATGGGAGGATTCTTGGCCGGAATGTTCTCATTTTCTTCCCAGTCAGCCATGCCACCCAAAACCGACACCACAAACCCTGTATTCTGTGGCCTGTCTAGATTACCTCCCTCAACCAAATCTTGTACAGGGCCTTGTAACGTACATGAAATTCTGGGGCGAAATTGACCTGCAAATTTCCTTTGTTCCCTGCACATGTTAACAAATTGACCAATCCTACCACAATTCTTACACTCTCTCTTTAAGACTGGACATCCAGAAAATGATGCCATGTGGTTCCTGTTCCCACATCTGTAACAGGCTACACTCTTTCCCCACCTTTTGAAGTTAGGATTACTCCCTGACAGCGGATTGTGCACCTCATTTTTAACCTCATCTTGGCGTTTCACAGACACAATCTCTTCCGCTTTATCTACCTTGCTATTATTCTTAACCACATGCATCCACTTCTCAGTTTGTTCAAAAGCTTTTGCTGTCGAAATTGCTTCTGATAATTTGGGATCCCCCATCACCCACAACTATTTTTGTGTTTCTTTACATCTTACATGTACAATGATTTGATCTCTTATCATTTCATCTGTAATGTTACCAAAACTGCAATGTAAACTTAAATTGCGCAACGCTGTTAAAAAGTCATCAAATGACTCACTTTCTTCTTGTACCCTCGTATAAAACTTAAATCTGTTTAGTGCTATATTACTTCTGGGTTTAAATCTTTTTTCTATTCTAATCAACGCTTCATTGTACACATTAGTTGCTTCAGCATTTTCCGCAACTGTAATTTGTGGTAAAGCTCTAAAAACCATCTGTCCCTCAGAGCCTAAACAGTGTAAGAGAATACTTTTCTTCCGTTCAGCTCCCATCCTCTCCCCATCTATGGCCTTCATGTAATTTATAAACTCTTCCTTCCACCTGGCCCATGGAAGAGGTGGATCGCCTTTCGTTTGTAGGAATTTTGCTGGTGGTTCAAACTGCATTTTTTTTTTTTTTTAATATCCTTAAGCATGTAACACCTTACTTAACCTTTAAAAACCTAGACTAACCGCACTTAAAACAATATTTTATACATTTTTTTCTTCATAACATCCGTTCAATAACCTAAATTTGACCTACAAGAATCACCTTAACCATATATGTATATACATAAGACCCTGAGCCCCTTTTTCCCTTTTTTTTTTTAGTCCACCGTTACTTCACACCGAGTCTTCCAATTCAGTTACATGCCGTTTCTTCCTTTACTCCTGCAATCTTGCAGATGAAGCAACCAAATCTTCCGACTCTTACATGAGGAAACTTCAGTAATTGTTAACGTTCCTCTGCCCAAAGTCCTTTTTTTTTTTTAACTAAAAATAATTTTAAACACTTACAAGCGTTTAATCCTTGTTTCTGGCCTGAAAAGCACCAAGCTTCAGAAACCGTTACTCCGAACCGTCACCTGTACAATAGATTTTAACGGTGATGAATTCCAGTCTCTTTCAGACGTTATTGTTCCTCACCGTGTACATCCAGATCCAAAATGGCCGCCACGCCAAAAGCGTCCTTGAATACTTTACCCTGTTCCAAAATGGCCACCACGCAAAGCGCGTTGTTCACGTCAATGATTACTTCCAGGCTTCCATCCGATTCCCAGCCTGCAGTTCGAAGTTCCACACGAAGCAGCAATGGCGGAGAACACAGAACAGAGAGGACACACCAGGACTCGAAGAAGAACCACGACGTGCCAGCGTTCCAGGGAGACTCGCGAAAATCATGCACCGATTTTCAAAAGATGCAGGAAGTGTCAGGTAAGTTTAACAGTCCATTTTGAGCCAACGTTGTAATACCTTTTTGTCGCTGTTAATCAGAGATTCCAGCGTAGATCAGCAGACACTATATCAGCAGGTCTCCAGACACCTTGATTATCGATCTCTCCCTTTGCTTAATCCTTTTCCTTGTAATTCGTTTAATCCGTCTTATTTCAAAATAAATGAAAGCTGCTTCAAAATACACCATACTTCCAAGTTCCGTTTTATATAGTAAAATTAGCTCGCTGTATCTTCACCGTTTCAAAGCCTATTTTCTTGGTTTATTCCTTCTTTTTTAAAAAAAATAAATAGAGTTCTTTATAATGGGTTCAGGAACATCAATCTTCTTCTGTGCTGCTTCTTATGTTGAGAAGAATGTTCCTCCGCTCGTCGCCATTGAAGAAAACCATCAATCCAGAATTAATTAGTAGATTTATTGTATAATTAAGCAGCACAGCAACAGGAACAACTGATACTAAGACAGCTCCAGTACAACTGGCCAGTCTCAGTCCAGATTCTAGTCCATGGTTCCAAATGGAACTAGAATGCATAACAAATGACAACTCATGTGGCAGCAAGTAGAAATCAGCATATAACACCCCCCATTTTGCATGTTTATATTAATCTGAATAATCAACTAATAGTAATTGTATTAATTTGTTTGCAGTGAAAGACTTATCAACTATAATAACAAAAGAATTACACGGGGCATGGCTAAACTAATTGTAAACTGATATATGTACGCATACTAATAGTAGAAAATTAGATTATTGAATGATATATGTTGCTTTTTTGATGTAATTGTAAGTTGTGCATCATTGAGTGAGTATAAACGCTTTGAATGTTGCAATTCTGCTAGATAATTACTTACACATAAGGGAATTAGTGAGGGTTTAACATTTTATTAGCCATTTCCATGTTTTAATTAAGTTTTTATGTTTGTTTTGCTTAAGTTGACCATTTCGACCTAATCCAAAATGGCTGAACGAGACGCTTGACGTGACTCTCCTGACAACACGAGGTTCTGGGTGAAGTGCGCATGCGTTACCGCCAGCAACAATGGCCTGGTCCTGACCCCAAGAGATGGTGTTCTAGTCAAGGACACTCTGGGAGCTTTGCCAACGACAATACAAAGAACTGTCTTAAAACCGGAACCAGCAAGTGCGATGACTTCATTTTGCGGACTATGTGAGAACTTTACCGGACGACCCCAAGTCCTCCAATCAGAACTTTCCAAAACCCCAATCTTGATACATTTTGACATTAATTTCATTATAAAAGTAGGTAGGGAATTGAACTAAAAAAACTCTTCTTCTTTGACGAACTCGATTTCCTGACATTATGCTGACGGAGAGGATGGTGACACTGCTGGACAGCTGTTATCCTGAATCTTTGAGAGACTGAATTGCGGCCTGACTTTGATGAATTTAAAGATTTTTCCCCGACTTGACTGATTTAGAGGACGACTCTTAGCCAGATTAGATAAATATGATGTTCTGCGGTTCTAATGATGATTTCTAACAATTTGCAATTTTCTTAGATAAATTATATTTGATTAATTTACAAATGTGTAGTGTCGATTATTTGAAGAAGGAAAACTAGGATAAAGAGTAAAGTATAGATAAATGAATGGGTTCGCTAAACTACAAAACAACTAAATGATTCATCTCCTAATGAGGGGAATATCACAAGGTTGGAGTCAATGCATTTAGGGTTAGGTAAAGATATTCCTTTCATGTCAGCGTTTGGAAGCTTATTCCTCTAGGGAAGCAGATCATAGGAGTGTGAGTGTTGGTGTTATGGGCCCCACCAATGAATGTATTTGAGTGAATTTGCTATTGAGGTATTTGGTCTGCGACGAAGGGGGAATTTGATGTTCCACGCTGCAACAGTTTTACTGGTAGCAGAGTTATGGTTTTTATTGTTTTGGTTTGGTGAATATAGCTTGTAAATTGCTTATTGATTATTGGTTATTGATATTGATTTATGTACTAACACTCTATGTTGAGAAGCGTTGAGTTCTATGTTGTTTGCACGGCTTCTGGGATGTCGGAAGTTTGTAACGGTTCCGTAGTAGAGCAGAGATAAGCGCTGCTCTCGGGAAAGACGGAATTGTTGTTGCCCTGTAGGCACACAGGGAGAAACGTGTAACGATTGAAGTTGCACAACGCATTGTCTGGGTTCGATTTGGTAGCATCGTCGTGTGTTGCCATTAGAGACATTTTCTGTGTGAGAGAAGTGTGTATGATAGCGAAGGTCAGCGGTGAAATTTTGGTCTTAGGTACCAGGAATCCAAATGGCATTCCGATAACATTTATCACTGGAAAGCTAATAGGTGTTCTCTGAGCTTGCTAGAAGGACAAAGTAGAGGGAAGCCCTGCTTTGTTAACGTATGTTATAATTCTGTAGTAGAACAGACTGTTCGCTGTTCTCGGGAAAGACAGAATTCTGTGTGAATGTATTACATTTTTCTCATGTGAGAGGGCGTGAATGTAAAGGCATTCGGGTTAATTGTGAAACTCTAGTTTTATTTCTCAGGAGCATTGGGTCTCCAACTATGTGTCTTAGTTCTGGAGAAACCGTTAGCTAATGCTTGTTAGAAGGATAAGGTAGAGGGATGTGCTACTTTATCAACGGAAGTAACGATTCCGTAGTAGGGCAGAGGTAAGTGCTGCTCTCGGGAAAAACGAAATTCTTGTGAGAAAGGACTATTGCTATTCCTTGGTTAGCGAAGCGGACAATGGTGGTGTTTTTATGTTGTTACTAACCGAATTGTAAATTTCGAAACAAAACTTACTGAGTGGATTTTGTGAAGGAGGGGTAGACAAGAGCAGAAGCTGCGGCAGCGGCTGCTAACGTCAGAACGACCGCGCTGGGATTAGACAGTCGGTCAGCAACGTAAAACGCTCCGTATTGGTGCATTAGTGTGCGCCGCGCTAGGAGTGGAGAAGTACAGGGTGACGTAGACGCTCTGTATTGGTGCGTTAGTGTGAGTCGCGCTGAGATTGGAGAATTGTAAAAGTGACATAGATGCTCCGTATTGGTGTGTTAGTGTACGTCGCGCTGCGATTGGACAGAATAGCGGTACAGTAGTAAGGAGAAACTAGTGATACACGAAAGAAAGGAAAATGTATTACGATCCACCAGAAAAGGAGAAAAATTCTTGGTTTGGTAGAATTAAAAAGTGGTTTAAGAAGGACAAACTGATCGTAACTAGGGAAGGACAGTTACTTCCTCCACCGAAAACCCCTGCATCCTTTATGGTTGCGAAATATGGATATCACACCTGTATTTGGTTAGATAATTGGGTCAAGTATACCGAAAAGGACGGAGTGTTGGCTTTTCCAGAACATGGTTCATTTAATTTGGCAGTTTTGAGAAATTTGAGATAAAAAATGATGAATTTAGAACCAAGACCCAGACCGACACAATTTGAAGCATTGAGTGGGAAGACGAGATGCATGACCGAGAAAGACAGAGAAATGGTAGAGGATATAGATATATGTTTGGCAGATCATACGGACATAAGACGCATGATGATAGAATGAGAAGGTGGTGGAATGCGAGTATGACTGACGATTTGTTTTCCGTAAGAACTGCAGGAGAGAATGAAGGAAGAAAGTGTGTAGAAAAGAGGTATAATGTGGAATCGAGAGGATATGGAATGAATGAATCAGAGGATGATGTTCTTGATGACATGTTCTATAAGAATCTACCCCCATATTGACCAGATCCAGAAATATTAACCCCAAGTGCCCCAATGAAAGAAACTGTATGAATCATAAAATCGGAATCAGAGTTCCAAGATTTGGGAAAAAACAATTCCATTAGAGAGGTAGAGAAGAAGTCCGGGGGTAAAACAAACGATGAAAATTCAGCAGAACTAGCAAAAACAACCCTAGAATTGACAGAGAAAATAAGAGAATTTACTAAAAATCTGGAAGCGGTAACAGTTCCAGTAACGATAGGTCCAGTAATGCCTATTTTTGATAAACAAAAAGATAGCGAACATTGTTTGACGGTCCCTTATAAAAGTAATAAACCGGTTGAACAACCAAGAATAAGTCAGAATGAGAATCCATGGAGACAGACTATGAGTATGATTGAACCGAATTTTTCAAATAACCCGTTTGTAGGCCAAAACTGTGCAGAAAGGCGTATGACAATAGTGGAGTCAATATCAGAAACACAAAAAGATTTTGGACAAGGAAATGTAGAGAAGCCAGTAGGACCATCTGCAGAGGAATTGAGTGAATAGTTGAGAAGCTTGCAGAAGAAAGACAAAGAATCTCAGTCAATAGATGTGGCTAAGCTACGAATGGTATTGGAAGAATTAATAGTAGGAACTATCCTTACGGAAAAATTAAAAACTTACCAAGATGAGGAGTTGTTATTTCTGTGTAAAAGCGTAACATGGAGAGCAAAAAGTCTCCATGAAAGGTTAGAAGAAGTAGCAAATGAAATGGGTATTGATATTGAAAAGGTAAAAGCACTACAGAAACCCTATTGAGTAGATTTCACTGAAAAAGACATTGAAAACATGAATACCACAGGACGAATAGGTCAGATTAAAGAGATAATTATTTTATTGAGAAAATGGGGAGATGTGGACAAATGGAAAAGTAGATGGTATTGAAAACGAGATGAAGTTTCAGACAAAACCTTTTCGTCTTTCCCTGTTAGAGAAAAAGAGAAGGTTGTGACAGAATGCCCTATGAGAGAGATTCCAGGAGGAGGATATGTACATGTCCCATGGACTAGACAGGATATTTTGTCATTTATGAATGACTTCCCTCGACTACGTGAAAAACCCTGTCGAGTGGTACAGACAGGTGGACAGGTTTGTAAAATTGTCCAAAGTATTGTGGATTGATCTAAATAGCCTGTTTGACATAATAGTACCAGCAGATCTATGGACAGAGTGCAAAATCATGATAGATTGGCCGACCCAGGAATACCAAAGAGATCCAAAAACAGGGGCTCCAGACCCCGAGGTCATGAAGAAATATGAACAGGTTATGGCATTTTTGAAAAACAAAGTACCTCCTAAAGAGACAGACTGGGTCAAAATTGCCAGAACACATCAGGAAAGCAAAGAGTCAGTACATGCCTATTATGAGAGGTTAATTTTAGCCTTTAAACAATTCAGTGGAGATGAAAATCTAAGTGAAAAGGATTTGAGTCATTTTGTATACAGATTTGTATATGGTCTTCGTCCAGAAATTAGCGAAATGATAAAACAACATACCGTAGACTGGCAAAATAAGAAAATAGATGAAGTATTGAGACATGCTAAATATTTCAGTGATGAAATTGAAGCAAAACAGCAAAAATTGAAATAAAAGGCTATGTGGGTGCAAGTAAAGGTAGCAGAGAGACAGGAAGCTCAATTAGCAGAACAAGCAGGGTCAAGACAAAAATGTAATCCTGGGAAAGGTAAAGGGAATATCGAGGAAGCTAAAAAGAAATTTCTGTGTCATAATTGCGGTAGGATAGGGCATTGGAAATCCGAGTGTAAATCTCCTCCAAGTACTAACGATGAAAATGCATCATTGAATCCACAGGTGCAGAATGAGGTGAGTGGTCAACAGCAACGGCAACAGCAGGTTGTAACACAACAGAATCAGGTGCCAAAACCACCTTTTCCACAGAACAAAAATTGCCAGAAGTATAGTAAAGAGAACGGATTCTACAACGAAGAACAGGTAAATAAGCCGCCACGCACTAGCGCTGCTTCGCAGTATTGGCTGCAACGCGATGAAAGCGATTCAGAAGAGGGTTATTGACGGTGCCGAAGAGAGGAAGAAGAGTGCGTGCTTGGCGCAACTCTAGAAGTAGACCAGACAGGCCCATTTGTAGATGGAAAAGTTAATAATGAAAATATTACTTTCCCAGTTGATACTGGTGCTACTTGATCAACTGTTAGATCAGCTGATGTCAAGAATCTTCCTCTCTCGGATGAAACGATCCAAGTAGTTGGTGTATCCAACAGACAGATTAAAACTTACCTTACAGAACCAGTGAAAGTTAGCATAGGGAAATTCTCTGAAATGCACCGCTTTGTCGTGTGCGACACCAGTCCTGTGAACTTGTCAGGTAGAGATTTATTGTGCAAGATGAACTGCACTATATTTTGTACTCCTGATGGAATAGCCTTTGAAACACCAGATGATGATGTGCTGTATAAAATGACAATGGCAAACAGGGAGAAAGAGGTTACAGGAACCTATGCTGTATTTAACCCTGATGAATTACCAAAAGAATTAAAACAAACTGTAAAAGCAGAAGTTCGGGATTTCAGAGGAGAAGACGTAGGATTGATGAGAAATGTAGACCCAGTAAAAATAACTGTAAAAGAAGGAGTAAGTTACCCAAATGTCCCACAATATAAATTGACACCTGAAATAATCGAAGGAGTTACTCCTGTGATTGAGAAAATTATAAAACAAGGAATTTTGAGAGAAATAATGAGTAGCCCATGTAATTCACCAATAATGGGACTGAAAAAGCCTAGTGAGAAGTTCAGGATAGTGCAAGATCTTAGAAAGATAAACAAAATTGTTGTACCATGTTGTCCCATTGTTCCGAATCCATCTGTGATTTTATATCAGATCCCTCATGACGCAGAATGGTATACAGTGATTGATCTATGCCATGCTTTCTTTTCCATCCCTTTGCATCATGACAGTCAGCAAATGTTTGCATTTCATTTCGGTGACCGTATTTTGGCATGGTGCCGAATTCCACAGGGGTATACAGAAAGCCCCTCAATATTTAATCAGCTATTGAAGAAGTCTTTGAAAAGTCTAGAAATGCCCAAAAATTCTGTATTGGTTCAATACATCGATGACCTGCTTGTGGCATCGAAAACCCGTGAAGCTTGTGAGGTAGACACGGTAGCATTGCTGAATCATTTGGCAGATGGAGGACTAAAAGTGTCACCATCAAAATTACAATTTTGTAAGAAGGAAGTACAATATTTAGGACATAGCATTGAAAAAGGACAGAGAAGAATAACCATAGACAGAATCAGGATCATAAAGAGAATGAGTCCACCAATGACCCAAAGAGATGTGAGAATGTTTCTGGGAATGGTTGGATATTGCCGTCAGTGGATTAGCAATTTCTCATTGATTGCAAAACCTTTGGTACGACTGGCAAGAAGTGATGTGAGAGATCCAATTGATTTGAACAAAGAGGAATTGACAGCATTCAAAAGATTGAGAGAAGGATTGTGTGAAGCAAAGTCGGCTGACTAAGTATGAAAAGGTCACATTGGGTGCTACGAACGTGAGTCTTGTGAGATGTGTGAATGTGAATCCTTCAACACTTTTGCCAGATGTAGAGAATGTGGAAGTAAGAGATGAAGCAGATCATGACTGTTTGGAAGTACTTGACTTCTGTACAAAACCACGACCTGACATGAAAGATGAACCCTTACCAGAAAGTGATTATGTTATGTTAGTTGACGGATCTTGTTTGAGGACAGATGATGGAGTGCTGAGTGCAGCATATGCGGTATGTACAGTTGCAGCAGTGGTGGAAGCATCCTATTTGAAAGGGGTAAGGTCAGCCCAAGTAGCTGAACTTGTGGCCTTGACAAGAGCATGCAAGATTGGGAAAAATGTGAGAGTGACTGTGATAACTGATAGCCATTATGGCTATGGGGTAGTCCATGACTTCGGCCAAATATGGCTGCAGAGAGGTTTCCTAACCTCGAATGGAACTCCCATTAAGAATGCTGAAGTGGTTGGAAAGTTGCTTGAGGCGATACAGCTGCCTAGGCAATTGGCTGTGGTAAAATGTGCTGCCCATAGTCGCAGTGGTGATTATATTGCCACTGGTAACAAATTTGCAAATGACATGGCGCAATACTGTGCACGAAATCAGAATTCAATCAATCGGGCAAAGGAAAAGGATTTGATTTCTTGTTTCCCAATGTTTACTAACACTGTGGGAACATGGGAAGAAGTAAGGCAGTTGAAGGAAGAAGCAGGAGAGGAAAAAATAAAACAGTGGGTAAAAGCAGGATGTGCACCAAGAGAGAAGGATCATGTGTGGGTCTATCGAGATGAAAGACCAGTTATGTCTGATAGCATGATGTCTGCCATGGCACGGATGTATCATGGACAGGCACATATAGGGAGAGACGCTATGATTAGGTCCTTTAAATAGACTTGGTATAATGCAAAATTCAGACTTGTAGCAGAAAGTCGTTGTCAGAGATGTCTAATTTGTCAGCAATACAATCCAGGAAAAAAAACAGTAGTGAGTCTAGGAACAATAGGTCGAGAAGGAGGGCCTTTTACCAGAATGCAAGTGGATTTCATTGAAATGCCTCCCTGTAATAGGTTGAGGTATGTTTTGGTTATGGTATGTTTATTTTCCAGGTGGATAGAGGCGTTCCCAACAAGAAGAAATGATGGGATGACAGTGGCAAAATTACTTTTGAGGGAATTTATCCCTAGACTTGAGTTCCCAGTGACAATTGAATCAGACCGAGGAGGACATTTTCATAATGAGATCATAAAACTGATTTGTGAAGCATTGAATGTACGACAAAAACTACATTGTGCCTATCGACCAGAGGCTTCTGGTGTAGTAGAACAAATGAATGGTACTATCAACAACAGAATAGGGAAGATGTGTTTAGCCACAGGTATGAAATGGCCCGATGTCTTGCCTCTAGTACTCATGACTATTAGATCAATTCCAGACAGAACTACAGGGTTGAGTCCACATGAGATCATCATGGGACGAGCCATGCGTTATGTGTTTATACCAGTCAACAAGCTGATGAGTATAACTGATGACAAGGTGTTGGAATACTGTAAAAGCCTGCCTGACACAGTTCATTCTGTGTTTCATCAGGTTGGAGCAGATGCCACCACCCTTGAAAAGAAGCCAGCCCATGATCTAAGCCCAGGGGACTGGGTAAGGATAAAAGTCCACAGAATAAGAAACTGTTTGGTTCCCAGGTGGGGAAAACCAAGACAAGTCATCTTGACCACAACGACAGCTGTGAAGTGTGCTGGATTGAAGAACTGGATCCATGCAAGCCATTCGTTGAGAATTCCAAATCCAGTCGACAGCAAAGAAAAGGAGTATTTTGACGAATCAGAATCCAGGACTGAGTTGGATGACGGAGAGCCAAAAGACAAAGAAAACCCTGAAATGGGGGAAACAGAGCCGAGTTTAACTTTGGTCCCCAGAAGTAATTCCCTGAGGAGAAGGTTACAGATTTCTGATCCCAGTTCAGACTCAGAGACAGAACAAAGAGCACATTCTTCCGGGAAAAACACAAGGGAAGAACAAAGAAAAGGACAGTGGAGAGACAATAAAAGAGATTCATGAAAAAGAAGTGCCAGATGAAAGATTGAGAGAAATTCCACCTGAAACAACACACTTAGATGAACAGGTGCCAGATACAGTGAGAGAGGGAAAGATTATTGCGGAAGACCCCCGAGGAGGTGTAGGGAACTCCAACATCCAGTTAGAAGCAGGGACAAGTAGTCAGCAGGAAGATTGCGTGCCGGAGATTCGAGGAGGATCAGAAGTAGGGAAAACAAAAGAAGTGGTGGAAAAAGAATCTGTTGAGAGTAAAAAGCAAATTGAAACAGAGTCAGAGGAAAGCGAAGATGAAGTACCAGAAGGCCGAGTTCTGAGAAAGAGAGCTTAGAGGACTGAAAAGAATGATAAAGGGAGAAAACTGAAAAGAGCGGCAAAAGATGACGTTTGGCCGAATAAAATAAAAAGATTGAGATATCGACTGACACGAATAAATTCGCCAAGGGCTGAACAGGTGAATAAAGTGACGAGACAGGAGAAATCGAAAGAAGAAGAAACAATTGTGGATAAAGAAAGCAAAAGAACAAGGAAACCTAACCAGAAGTATAAATCACCGGAATGGACATATGTGGCCCTGCCTGAAGTAAAAGAAGAGGCGGATAGCCAAGGAAATCCAGAGGTGGTTGTACCGGAAGTGGTTGAGGAAGACGAAGAATCGGAAATCCTGAGAGTTATCTTGTCCGATATTGGAGAAGAAGTGGATGTTCAGGACATTCTGTATACTGAAAACGAAGGAAAAGTGAAAGATGATGAGATGCCAAACTGAATGAGACAAGAAAACTACTAATGGAAAGACAATAAAATACTGAAAAAGACAAAAACTGGTAGAAACACGTAGGTGCTTAGAGCCTTGGGTTAGAAAACTAGTTGTGAAGTAGAAGAGGCCAAGTCAAAAGACACAGCCCATTTTAGCGAAGATGGCAAACATAGATAGTAGCAAAGGTAGATGTACATTCTTTAAAAGATGGTGTAAAATGTGTTGTTGTTGTACAGGATTATTAATGCTTCTTTGGAGTATACTTGCTCTACTAATTTCATTTAAAGTTACTATAGATACCTTAGAATGACATAATGATAACATAACTAATATAGGGAAGATTCAAAAGGTTGTTCCGACTAGAATAGATAAAATTGATTTGCATAAAGACAGGTCTATAACAGATTTTTCTAATAATGTGTTTTAGGAATATGTAAAAACAGTGGACGTAAGGGATTGCTACGTATGTATGCAGTTACCTGCATCTGTATCTGAAGGAGTGACTTATCATCACCTTCCAATAACATATGGAATAACATGTAGTGTAATAGCCAGTTTATTTTATCAAACAGGTAAATTAGAATATTATTTTTCAGATGTAGATACTATATTTTCACAAGTACCGGCAATTAACAAACTAAACAAGGTAAAACCTGCAAAGGTATTAGGTGAATTTTTCCTAGAGACTAAAGAACTAACACTAGAATACATATTTTGAAATAACTTGACTTGTAATTTAAAGAAAGAGGAGAAGACATTTTTAGATATGGTTGAAGAAAGGCGATTGAAAATGCAAAGAAAGGCTTCAGAAGGGAAAGGGGAGAAAACAGTTTGGGATGTAGAAATGGAGAAACACTTGAAAGGGGAAACGA
Organism: Triturus cristatus; assembly: GCF_964204655.1. Classification (NCBI taxonomy): domain Eukaryota; kingdom Metazoa; phylum Chordata; class Amphibia; order Caudata; family Salamandridae; genus Triturus; species Triturus cristatus. The sequence continues at coordinate 342,362,908 of NC_140593.1, forward strand.
GTCCAACTATGGCTTTAGATTGGCCTCAGAAAAGGAAATTGTGTATAAGAAGAAATCAAACAGCGTATGATAATTATTTTGTAGGGAATAGTGAGTGCCATGATACATACCGAATCATGGGAGGATGGGGATTTAAAGGTGGAAGAGATCCAGTCTTTCCAGGACTGTATTTCATTTGTGGGAACAGGGCATATTATCGTTTGCCAGACCATTGAATGAATGAATGAATGAAAGACGATTTATAACGCGCAGACTAAGCCCGAAGGCATCAAGGCGCCTAACAATACGATCAAAAACACAGAACCCAGTTCACGGATATGCCTTAACAAAAAGCCAAGTCTTTAATGCTTTCCTGAACAGGGGGACAGAGGGTTGAACTTTAATTTCCATAGGGAGAACATTCCAGAGCTTAGGAGCCAAATGAGAGAAAGACCTTCCTCCCCACCTGGCTCTCCTAAATCGAGGCACAGATAACAGATTCTTTCCTAAAGAGCGAAGATTTCTAGAGGAGACATAGGGTACAAGGAGGTCCTTGACCCCTCCAGCTCCCTGGCCAGAAATCGCCCCGTACGTAAGGTTAAGGATCTTAAAAGTAATCCTGGCAGAGATAGGGAGCCAATGAAGGCTCTTCCTAACAGCAGTAGCCGAGGAAAGCCTCGGGCGTCAGTCACAAATTTGGCAGCCGCGTTCTGAACAATTTGTAGCCGTTGCACCAGGCCCTTGTCAATACCAGAGTAAAGGGCATTACAATAATCAAGCCAAGAGATCACAAGGGCTACCACAATTTGTTTGCGCGCTAGGGGAGCAAGGTAATGTTTTATTTTCCTTAGGATTTTGATAATGCCCCAGCAAGTAGAAACCGTTCTGTTTATCTGTTGGTTCATGGAAAGAGAGGGGTCAATCAGAACTCCCAGATTGCGAGCTGAGTCAGTGGGTGTAGGACACGTTCCCAAAGAGGGGGGCCACCACTCAGCAGACCATAAGTCACTCCCACCACCAAAAACAAGAACCTCAGTTTTTTCACCATTCAGCTTCAGAGAATTAAAAATCATCCATTTAGAGACTGCCTCCATGCAGTTCCTGAAGCTGGATGCCGAGGAATTGCCAGGGTGTGAGAGGGACACCATGATCTGCGTGTCATCCGCATAGGAAACCACCTCCATCCCATAAGATCTTATAAGCTTGGCAAGTGGGGCCACATAGATATTGAAAAGGGTCGGACTAAGAGCCGAACCCTGTGGGACCCCACATTGGACAGGCAGGGATGGAGATAAGAATTCGCCTAGTTTAACCCTCTGTTTCCTTTGATCCAAGAAAGAGCCCAGAAGACTCAGAGCCGAGCCTTCCACCCCCATCTCCCTCAGATGAGATGTCAAAGTCATAGGGGATAGGGTGTCAAAGGCTGCTGTCAAGTCTAACAGGACCAAAAGAGTAGTATGGCCCTGATCCACCTCCTTGCGAATGGTATTTAGCACGACTGTAAGGGCAGACTCCGTGCTATGGCACTTCCGGAACCCGTGCTGGGCCTGATCGAGAAGCCCGGAGGAGTCAAGAAAAGCCATCAGATGTTCATTTAGGTGAGTCTCGAGCATTTTAGCTGGTGCCGGGAGCAATGAAATGGGTCGGAAGTTCTTTAAGATTTCAGGATCAAGGGTGGGCTTTTTTAAAAGAGGCTTGACAACCGCCCTCTTCCACACGGCCGGATACACACCCTCCTGTATTGCCCTGTTCATAATGTCCAAAAGGGGGGGCAATAAGGTTTCCCTGCAGTCCTTGAAGACTTTAAGAGGGCATGGGTCCAAGGGCGATCCCGACCTGGTTTTACTCAGCAACATGTCCAGTTGGCCTAGGGCAAGCGGAGGAAAACTAGACAGACTCGCCTTAAAAGCCCGATTTTCAGTTCCATAGCCGGGTGTAACAAGAGTAGTAGGGGGGGACAAGGAGGCTCTTTGCAATTCCAGTGCAGAATAGATATTGGCTATTTTAGAGTGGAAGAACTGAGCAATCCTATCGCAGAGATCTTGAGAACTTACAATAGGGTCGGGCATTTGCAATGTACACAGAGAATCAACAATTCGGAAGAGATCTCTGGGGGACGAAAGATCGGTGGTTAACTTAGCGAAGTAGTCCTGCTTTTGTTTGATTACCTCCGCCTTATACCTTTTAAGAGAAAGTTTATGTTTCTCCCTTTCTTTATTGTCCCAGCTCGCCCTCCACAGTCTCTCCTGTTTCCTACAGCCCTGCCTTAGGCGTCTCAAAGAGTCAGTGAACCATGGGGCCGATGGACTCTTCCTCTCCGAGTAGCGCAGAGAAACGGGGGCCAGAATATCCACCGCCCTACACATGGAGGAGTCCAGTTCACAGGCCACCAAGCTGACATCTCTGACATTGATGATCTTACTATTAGGAATCAGGGGAGCCAGAGTCTCATTGGAAATCAATTTATAGTTCCGCCTAGGTTCTCTTCTACTATGACTATGGAGCATAGAAACAGCAGGAGGACCCTGAAGCTCCAAAGGAACGGCCAAGTGGTCAGACCAGACCAGAGGGATAGGGCGGCCCGTGGAAATCCTAGGATCATTAGAAAAGACCCCATCCAGGATATGCCCGGCCCGATGAGTGGGGAATTTAACCAACTGGGTGAGGCTACAAGCAGACATCGAGTCCAGGAGGGAGAGGGAATCCCTAGAATCAAGGTTATCCAGATGAAAATTCAAATCCCCCAGGATCGTCAGATGCTCACAACCAAAATAAGGTTCTAAGAGATTGAGTAGATTCTGACTAAATTCAGTTCTGGGTCCAGGAGGTCTATAAATCAGTATGCCCGAAAAAGGGGCAGAAAGCGCAGAAGTAATTATAAAATGTAAGGCCTGAAAAGAGTCTGAAGGAGCAGATAACGGGGTGGTACGACAAGAATGGGAAATTTCATGTAAAATCCCCAGCCCACCTCCTCTACGCCCCACACGGTCCAATCTTACAAGAGCGTAGCCTTTGGGAATGGCATCTATAAAATCTGGACCGGAGGAGTCCGAGGCCCATGTTTCCGTTAAGAACACCCAAGAGGGTTTTTCAACCGACACAAACTCACTGAAAGCTATGTTATTTTTCACTAGTGATCTAACATTAATAAGGAAACCACTCTCAAATATGGTTGCAGGAGGTGCTTCAGCCGTAGTAAAGGGATTAGCCGAAGTCCCAACCGTTAGCGGCAAGGAGCACTGTGGCCGATAGCAATCACAGCCCGGAGAGTTCAAAAGCGCATCCGGAGAGAAAGAGTGATGGCATGATAAGCGAGGGGGTCTGAAGGCAACTAAATCTTCATACGTATAAGAATTGTTTACGTAAATGGCCTCACCGTATGTGGACGATTTAGCGTAATGTCCGTCCTCCGGCACGTCCTTGGCGCGGACGGGCGCTGACGGGCTGGACTCTGGCGCGACTACGGCACGCATACGGCGCGCCTGCTGCGCGTCAACGCTGCGCGTAAGCATCATTGCCTTTAGTAGGGGTCTAACGCGACAGCCTAGCAGCTAGAGCGCAACCCAAGATGGCGCCCGCTATCCGTCCCTATCAACCCCCAAGATGGCCCTGGGTGTCCAGTCAACCGGGCAGGGGACCCGCGGGAATCGCGGTGAGCAAGGTAAGATTTTTATGGTGCAAGTATGAGGACTTTAAAAACAAGGAATAACCACAAAAGGTACAATTAAGCACAGCACAAAACGAGAATAATTTAAAATTCAATTCAATTCAATTGCGAGCCAGGTTTAAGAAAAAGTAGAGCGCAAGATGCTAGGACACAAGCGCATGCTGGGTTACCGACATGGCACATGTTATGTTGGCCTGGTTTTTCCAAAGATTTTTCATATGGATAGAGGAGAAGATGGTGTACATAGTTTAGGTAGTTATTTAGCACGTAGTAAGAGAGAATCTTGGATTGAAATTGTGGGTGACATTTTTGGAGCACTGATACCCGCAGTGGGAATATCTCTGAATGCAAACAAAATTAGAAGACTTTCAACAGAAGTGGATCGCTTGTCAACAAGCACCGCTGGATGATTCTTATTGGTAAATACTGAAATGGTTGCCATGCGTGCTATGGTAATGCAAAATCGACTTGCCCTTGATATTTTATTGGTAAAAGAGGGTGGAGTCTGTAGAATGCTGAAAGTTCAACATTGTTGTACAGTCATTCCTGACGAAAGTAGAGATTTGAAAATTTATATTAAGAATATTACAGAATTGCATGATGAAATTGCACCACTGGAGGTTGAAGGTGTTTGGGAAAAGATTGGAAAGAAAATATCAGCTATTAAAGACTTTGGTGCCGATTCGGATCCTGGAAAAAATGTCCCCGTACGACTCGTATCCGGTCTTTTTACCGTACAAATCGTACAAGTGCCGTACAAACTGCCAAGTACGATTCGCATGGGAAAAAGTCCATACGAATCGCATTGGGAATAATTCCCCACACGTCCTCGGGTCGGAAAATGTGTCCGACACGTCCCCGGACGATTTACCGTACAAATGTGAAATGTGAAGTCCGACCGCGGTACCCCCACCCGTGTATGTATGGAGCGTACCCCTACCCGCGTATGTATGGAGCGTACCCCCACCCCAACAGTGTATGTACGGACCGTACCCCCACCCGCGTATGTATGGAGCGTACCCCCACCCCAACAGTGTATGTACGGACCGTACCCCCACCCGCGTATGTATGGAGCGTACCCCCACCCCAACAGTGTATGTACGGACTGTACCCCCACCCGCGTATGTATGGAGCGTACCCCCACCCCAACAGTGTATGTACAGACCGTACCCACACCCGTGTATGTACACCAGTGTATGTACGAACCGTACCCCCACCCGCATATGTATGGAGCGTACCCCCACCCCAACAGTGTATGTACGGACCGTACCCACACCCGCATATGTATGGAGCGTACCCCCACCCCAACAGTGTATGTACGGACCGTACCCTCACCCGCGTATGTATGGAGCGTACCCCCACCTCAACATTGTATTTACGGACCGTACCCACACCCGCGTATGTATGGAGCGTACCCCCACCCCAACAGTGTATGTATGGACCGTACCCTCACCCGCGTATGTATGGAGCGTACCCCCACCCCAACAGTGTATGTACAGACCGTACCCCCACCCGTGTATGTACACCAGTGTATGTACGGACCGTACCCCCACCCGCGTATGTATGGAGCGTACCCCCACCCCAACAGTGTATGTACGGACCGTACCCCCACCCGTGTATGTACGGAGTGAACACACACCCCACCAGTCTAAGTACGGAGCGCACCCCAGGCCCCAACACCAGCACCCTCACCCAACATCGCGCATGTACGAGTCGTACCAAGCCAGAGACAAGGACAGCACTGTACAACAAAATGGCCGATGTACGCACCGTACAGACGCTAAAAACACACGTACACAACCAGGACAAAGCTAAACAACACAAGAAGACTCCATTCGAATCGCACAAAGCCACAAAACATGTCCAACAAGCACAAATACAACCTATTCACTGACCTGCAACTGCCAAACTCCCAAACAGAGGCCCAAAACACAACCACTCCTTATAACACACCCACCCAAAGTTCAAACACAGCCACACCCACCAATGGACCAATAAAAAGGCCCAACACACACAAACCATGATCCTTTGCAACAGACCCACTGCTGCCAGACCACACAGAGAAACAACTGCACCATACTACAACCTCCACTACACCTTACACCTGCACACCTTCACACAACCACCTTCACAAACACCCCCTCATCACATTCACACACACACCTGCACAACCACACCCACACACCCACAACCATCCACACCCCCCACAACCATTCACACCCACACCCCTCACCATGCCCACTAACAAGAATCCAAAGTTCACTAGCCGAGAGTTGGAGGTCCTTGTCGACGAAATCATCAGAGTCGAGCCACACCTCTTTGGAACATTGGTCAGACAGACCAGCATTTCCGAAAAAACAGCCATGTGGCAGACGATTGTCGATGCTGTGAATGCTGTTGCGTCCACCAGAAGGACCAGGCATGAATGCCAAGCCAGGTGGTACGATCTGTGGAGGACGGTCCGCCGCAAAATGACCGACGACCAAAACCAGGCCAACATCACTGGAGGAGGGCCGCCCCGCAGACCGATACACTACCATCCCTGGGAGGAGAAGGTGATGGCCATGCTTCCGCTGGTGGGAGTGGAGGGAGTAGAAGGACTCCGAGAGCCTGGTGAGTACACAAACAACTCACCTCACATGGGGGGAACGTCATCCACAACCAAACTCACAATCATGCACGCAACCACCCCAAAGCTATCGCATGACTCAACCACACTCCATAAACACGCACATGCCACTAGCGCCACCATGCCCCATGCACCCAGCTAGACAATGCCAAGTCACAGGCCACAGAAAACACCAACACAAGACACGGTAACCCGGATGGCGGGAGTGTGGGCCTCAAAAATCACATAGTGCAAATCAGAAGCAGACAACAATGCCCTCAGCCCATATGGCCTAGGTCACAGCCAGACAAACAGTTTGTCCCCACACAGGAAAGACTTGCCTGCAAATGGCGGACGCCTTGCATGAAGACATGGGGGTGAAGGCACTTTTTGCACATGACAGCAGCTAATGAACAGCCAACACTGTGAAAGAGTGGCAGCACACACCACCACAGCAGCAGGGCAGACACAGACACTACACCCAATGGGTGCCTGGAGATCAGAAACAAACTCACATGAACAAGCCAAGGGCCATTCAAAGATCTGCAAACAGTGTGTGCCTAGGAAGCTGGGCTGAGGTGACAGAGGGTGACACACAGAGGGAGGGAGAGGGGGAGAGAGAGGGAGGGAGACACAGGGAGACGGACAGAGGGAGGAGGCTGACACAGGGAGGGAGGGAGAGGGGGACAGAGAGGGAGTGAGAAAGGGATACACAGGGAGACCAATTCAGCCTTGGGTGGTGTGGGAATGTCTGCTCGTCAGCAGGTGGACTGCGTGCATGTAGACAAGGGTGGCCAGTGCCTGAATCCCCCTCTCTTTTCCATGGCAAAACACTGGGCCATGTGTCAACCTGTGCACGAGCACAACGCCAGCTACCTGCATTATATAAGTGTGTGGAACAACTCCATTTGCCCACGTACAGTGCAACACGGAAGGCGCCAATGCATGGCTCGCCACACCTGCTCACTCCACTGCTGACTGCAGTCACAATTGACGCAGCAAGTAAGACTGTGTCACACATAGGTAAAGTCTCAAAGGCTGTGGCCAAGGGACATACCCATGCACAAGTGCACTGTGAGTGGAATGCAAGACATATCCAAATACCCAGAGGAAATGTGCCAACTTTGAAACTAATGAAACATGGATGTTGCATGGAACAAAAATAACATTGTCTCTCTCACACACAGGTCAACGTCGTGGATCACCCCCCAACACTGGGGGGGAAGACTCACAGGACCTGTCTCTGCGGGATGACGATCCCACCGGCAGTGACGACTCTCACCACTCTGTGGACGACCCCGACCAACCTGGCCCCTCTGGTGTCCAACCACCTGCAGCACCTGCGTCAGGTACAACTGGGCCAACCACCACCCCCACTCCTGCCACATCCCAGGAGACACCCAGGATCCCTGCCCCACCACCACAACGCAGCCAGGCTGACCAGGAGGGACACGGTGTACCGGGCACCCAGGAGGAGGCAGGCGACAACGCAAATGCCACCCCTCAGGGGTCCCGGAGACCCGATGTGCCCACAAGGGCAGGCCAGGCGCAAGTGGGCAGGGGTGGTGGGAGTGGAGGACGGCGGAGGCGCGAGCCTGACCATTTGGCTGCGGAACCGGTATATTCCCATGTAAGAAACATCCTGGACACATACCGGCAGGACACCACGGGCATGAGCCAGGTTGTGTCCACCCTCAACGAGATGAAGGGGACCCTCGAGGAGATCAAGACCCAGCAGGCCCAGCAACATGCGGAGCAACATGCCTGTCAACAGCGACACCAAGGACGGATGGAGGACAGACAGGCTGAGCTTGTGACGGTGCTCACGGGAATTAACCGTTCACTCCGTCGGATAGCCGACAACATGGGCAACCCTCCCTGTGCCACCAGGCGAAGAACATCACCACCCACAGGGAGGGATCAGGAGGAGGAAGATACATCCGACGGAGCATCCCAAGCATCGTCACGGCCTGCTTCTGAGGGTTCCCGCAGGAGGGCGGGTCGTCCACGGAAAAGACCGTGAGGGTCGGCGCAACAGCACCATCTCCCAGGACACCTGGCCTGGCACCTGGCCCACTGGCCCAACAGCAGCACATCAGCAAATGACATTCTCTGCCACATGGACTTGCTGGTCACTGTCTGACCAATGTTGACAAAGACTGTGGCATGGACTCTGATGATTTCCAATGGCAAGGATACCAACTCCCCCAGTGAACTTTGGATTCCACACACCCGGAAAGCCCCTCTTGTCATACCCCCCCCCCCCAACACGTACCCCAACACAAATAAAAACTTACACGATCAAGAGATGATGCCTACATTTTGCATTATTACATTACATGTGTCTTGTAAAGTCTAACCATGCCTGAGTTCTCATATGACTTCAACCATCCATACCCTGGGGCCTGAGTCTGGCACAGGACACACATGGGTCACAATGTATTAGGCAAGACAGACATGGAGCACCATACACACCCGTGATGGGCCCAACCAGCTGAGGGGGTGGCCGCACAACCGTGCCGACAGACATATTGAGTACAGCAACAGTCATGCGCAGAGGTCAGGGATCATGTGGAGTGTCCTGGGGGGCACCCAGGTATGTGTAGACAGGTGGCAGAACCATGTCCTGCAAGCTTGAGTCAGGTGGATGCAGAGAATGGTGGCCTGGCCAACGTTGGATGCATGGGGATGGCACATGTCACAATACCCACACAGTCATGGACATCATGCACAATACAGAGTCTAATCCCAGACAAACAGCTTGCATCTTGCTACTCTACACATAGACACATAGCCACTATCACTGAGAACCATGCCAGACATGCCGTATGCACCGTGGCAACACACCAGCATTGACTGAGAAGAGGCACCTTGGAGGCATAGGGACACCTTTATTAGTCATGTATTCCGGAATGCAGAGGCAACTCGGAGTACACATACACAGGTCATGTGGAGTAACATGTGGGTCCAACACTGGCACCCCCCCTTCTGCACCACAAATGCTTGATATCCATGGAACTGGCACACAAGTGTCGGGTAACAGCTAAACACCCCCTGCTGCTCACGGAGAGGCTGCCATACACCATTGATCCTCTGATGTGGAAGTCCCACACCATGTCAAGCCAATGCAAACCGTATGTGTCCGAGGGCAGTGTTACACACATTGATGCCTTCATCACAATCCACTATCCCATTACAGATGACTGTCAACAAGTCTGACCATCTATTCAGGTGAATCCAGCTACATGTCATGTGTCCCATGGTGATGCGACATGTCTGCAGAGGAACCAAACATCGACAGGGGCAGTGTGCACACATCGTAAACAACTGCCACACCCAATACACCCCTGATGCATCCCTTACCCTAAGGAGACTTCCAAACTTGTCCGTGCGTGTAACGCTGAGTCAGCACACGATGACGTGTCCATGAGGAATAGCAGTGCCACAACAATGCAACCAGCAGACGGCATGCGCAAGTACCTGGGGATGAGAGACACACAAGAAGTCAGCCACAAAAAGCTCATCCACTTGCATGTGCATGTACTTGACACATATAAGGATGACAACATGCTAGGTCACAATTATGACTGTGGAAATACACTCATCACTGGCACCATCACTCGAGTGACACATCCACACACACCTCTGACTCATGTGGCATACATGCAGATGGACACACACATTGCAACACATGCCACACAAGGACCAATGCGTGCACACTCAGACACTGGTACTCACCACTAAGCAAAGAAGTCGCGTATGAGCCGACTCCAGATGTCCTCTTGCGGCTCCACATCCTCCACATCACTAGCCCCATTGCCAAGCCCTTCGTCCTCCACGGGTGGATGGTCCTGATCATCTTGATCCAGGATGAGTGGCACAGCTTTCTCAACTGCCATGTTGTGCAGCATGCAGCAGACCATGAAGATTTTGCAGACCTTCACCGGGGCATATGGGAGGGCGCCGCCGGTCTTGTGTAGGCACCTGAATCGGCTCTTCAGGAGGCCAAATGTCCTCTCTATCACTCGCCTTGTCCGGCCATGGGCGGTGTTGTAGCGGAGCTGGGCCGGCGTGCTGGGGTTGCGGAGAGGTGTGATCAGCCATGGCATGTTGGGATAGCCAGCGTCCCCTACATGGAAACCACATGGACATAAGTAGGACAGGAGAAGCAGTCGGGCAGGAAGTCTATGCAAAATACAGGACAGACAGAGTGTACCCATCAACAACACATGCTCGTTCGTTGCGCAGCTGCGTCATCATTTCAGACACCCTGCTACGCCTCATGATGTAGGCATCGTGTGCTGATCCTGGAAAACGAGCACAGACATGTGAAATCACCATGTTGGACAGACACACCACAAGGGCATTGATGGAGTGGTAGTGCTTGCGATTCCTGTAAGCTACCTCCTGTGCCTGTGGTGGTACCAAAGCCACATGTGTCCCATCTATGGACCCAATGACATGGGGCATCCCTCCCAGGGCATAGAATCCACGCTTGACACCTGTCAACTGTTCAGGAGTTGGGAAATGGATAAACTCATCCAGGTGAAGCAACATGGCCTCTAAAAAATCATGCAGCACATGGCTGAACATGGTCTGGGACATGCCACCAACATGAGCTATGGTATATTGAAAGGTACCCGTGGCAAAAAAATGTAGGGCTGCCATTACCTTCAGCTTGGGTGTCAGTGCCGTAGGATACCTGTGCAGCGGTTGCAGGTGTGGTGCCAGCCTTGCCGTCAACTCCTCAATCAACGGTTGGGGGAAGCGGTAGCAGCGTATACAGTCATTCTCTCGCATGTCAGCCAAGTCCGGAATTGGTCGGGGAAGAGGCGACGCTCTGCAGTAATTTGGAAGAGACAAGGAAGAGTGAGTGCACTACAACAACAATTTATTTGTACTGAGCACATGTTAATCTGTCAATACACAAATGCTACATATGGAGTCAGGTATGTGCTACATGCCCTGGACACGTATGGCTGCCAGGTGACACTCCTACCAAGACCCAGCTACACACGGGGATTGTGAACCTCCACATCCCATGGCATGGGACTAGCTGTGTCCCAGTGTAAGTGAACAGCCAGACGCAATACAGGAGTGAGATACATCAACATATCTTGGTATGTGAGAAGACAGTCACAGTGGAACAATTTGACTCAATTAGAACGCAAGTTTATAATGTAAACTTAAATAGAATTATGACAACACCTTATTGAGATACACAAATGACTGCATTTAATTGTTTGAACATAGAAAAAGGTCAACATATCAACCTATTCGACAGACAAACGCATGTCAAAATCATCATTTTCAATTAATAAGGGTGTAAGTGAAGTGAAAGGTGCAACATAAATCAGGGTAAGTGCAGACAATGTGAGGGGGAAGGTCGTGTGTTTAAGAACATCCAAAATCAATTTGAAGACCTAACCTGCCACTCGAATGGCAATAACACAAATGCAATAACATGAACAGGAAAAGCAGTTATAAAATCACTGTCAGTCTCATGTATTGAACAAAGGGAAAGAAAGTCGTCGACGTTTCGACCCCTAATCGAGCCAGCAATTAGGAAATCTTGGAAGCGGGGTCTTCTTCAGGACCAGTGGGGGGTAGAGAAGATGGACTTACACCTAGGGATAATGAGTAGTATTAGTACGGTGTGTCTATGGGGTCATTAAATGTCAAAAGGTAGAATTAAGATATTATTTACCAACAACAGCAGGGATGTCTCATGCTGGACTATTTGTAGATTGGGCCTGGACGGCTCCTAAAACAAAAAGACGGAACAAGAGGAGAATGCACATCTGGATGGGGTCTCAATTAAGGCCTAATGATCAAACCAAGATGGTGTACTACTCACCATTCAATGTTGAAAAACCGGTGCTATTGATGAGGATATTCCTATCGGTATCTGAAGAATCAGATTGGGAAGTGGTTCAAACGTAACCAGAGCTGGGGGGGCAAGAACACGAATTACAAACCTCAAAGCCAGGAATGGTAGTATACCTAAATTATTATATAAACATCATGGGACCCACAAAAATAAAAGAAAAAGTTTAAAAACAGAATAACGGCAAATAGTCACCGTGAGGCAACGGGGGTACGGGAGCCTTAGAACATAAACAGCGCAGCGGGGTCTTTCGAGTTTAAACAATCTATAATAAGCGAACACCCAGCGTGTTACAGAATTAACATGTGACCCGCCTGACGGCTCTAAGGGCCCGGAATTCAGTCAATAGATATGTGGCTGGCAAAAGCCCAGATGGAGGCCTTTACATCTAAAACCCAACAAGGGCAATGTATCTCACAGCGTGTTACGGAATTAACATGTAACCCGCCTGGCGGCTCTAGAAGCCCGGACTACAGTCAATTAATGTGTGGCTAGCCAAAGCTCTTATTGCGGCTTTTACATCTAAAATCCAAAGCTCTTATTGCGGCTTTTACATCTAAAACCCAACAAGGCGAAGTGTCTCGCAACGGGAGATTCGCAAATGGAGAGGTGAGGAGGAGCAACACCCAGTCTCTTAGTGGGGCAAAGGCAGGTGAGCAGCATGAAGGGAGACAATCTCCAGAAAGAAGAAAAAGCGCGCATGCATCGCGGTCTGACATACCTCCAGGGCAGCGTCAACATCGTCTGACAGCTAACCCTGGGAGGTGTCACATGACCCTTTAAGTAGCTGACGAAAGCAGGTACGTCAAGGATTAGCGCGTGAAGCGCTCATTGGACAAGGGCAGGGGGTGTGTGTGTGTCAGCACAGCTGAACACTTGGAAGAGACAAAACTGAAAGTGTTTTCACACGGGCGGCAGACAGGGTTCAACACCGCACGAGGGGCACTCAATTGTGCCGATAAAGACTGCTGTCAACCAGCTTACAATCTAAATATCTTGCTTGTAAACATTGAGGCATGATATTCACAGTAATGTACGTAAATGCAAAGATATGGATAAAAAACACTTTGTCCGATATACGTCAACGTGGATTGGAGGAAACATAGGATGCAAATGTGAGTGACCAATTACTCTGTACTCCTGTGCATGAAACAGGCCAGCAAGGCAGATATAAGGCAGCCAGGTCCCATGAGAGAGCACTTGCCTGCACATCTTTTGATTCAACAACACTGCTGCTGCTCGTGATTCCCTGGCACCATGTCAAGGTCTGTGGAGAGGGCCCAGCCTTTCACCCTGGAGGAGAATCTGGCATTGCTGGATGTGATCCTCCCACAGTACCCCATGCTGTATGGCCGACCAGGGTTTCAGGTGAGTGCTGAGTCCACTAGCACAGACTGTGTCCCTTTTTTGTGACTGGGACTTCTGGCATTGTGTCCAGGTGTGACACACATGCATTGTACTGTAGAGTGGGTCCCGGGGGGGGGGAATGCCTGATGTCTCCCAGCCAGAGCATGCTGTGGTGCATGTCTGCCGTCCTCACTTGCATTGTGTTTACTGTGACAATCACTGCATGGTGCATGCCACATTCTGCCTGTCTAATCCTCCTGGGAATGTTGCTTCTACAGTCCTCATGTGATTCTGTGGTCACCCCAGTGTGACAGGTGACTGTACCTACAGATGTGTGTTTGTTCAGTGTACCTGTGCTGAGAGTGTCCACATGATGTGTTCGTACCCTGGACATCGGTGTGTGTGTAAGTCCCCTGTCATGTGGGTGGGTGCATATGTGGAGTGTAGCACCCCAGCTGCATGAGGGATGGATATACCCTGCCCATCTGATGTGAGCAGGGAGCAGTGCTGTGTGTCTGACGTGCAGAGCCAGCCCCACACCTGTGAGCCCCCCCAGTCTAGTGGCACATGTGCAGAGTGAGGTTTGTAGCTGAATTTGGCAATGGCAGGTGAATGTCCTGTGCCTGTGTGTGTCTGTGTACTCTGCTGAGGTAGCGTCAGTGGCCTGTGGCATGTGACTGCTTTGAGGTGCTGCACATAATCCTGGTGTACCTTCTGATGCACAGTGTGAGTCTGGATCATTTATTGTGTCGTACCCCTCATGCCACCTGTGTACTTTCAATGGCACGTGGTGCATTTGCCCTTACACAGAGAAATATGTCCCTATGACAAAGGTGCAATGCTTTGGCTGCATACTATGCCTTGTTGAAACCAGCAAAATTGTTCTAATGTGTGTCTCTGTGACATGTGGCAGGTGTATTGATGTAGTCTCACTTTTTCAACCCCACAGGTAGGCGCCTCTGCCAAGGAGCAGATCTGGAGGGACGCCGTCAGTGCCGTGAGGAGGACGGATGGTCGCAAGCGGCGCCTGGCCCAGGTGAGGAAACGCTGGCAGGATATCCGGTGCTGGACGCGGAGGATCGCACGGGTCCTGCTGGGGGACTCACCTGTGGGCCCTAAGAACCATGGGCGTCGCCGTCTGACCCACATCCACAAGCATGTGCTGGCGGTGGTCTTTCCTGACATGGACAGGCGCTTATGGGAGAAGCAGCAGCAGGAAGGGGGTAGGTACATGTGTGTTTGTTGTGTGTCACCAGCATTTGTAAGTGCGCAGTTGTTTGTAAGTGTCCAGTGTTTAAATGTGCGGTGCAGGTCCTGTCACCCACAGTATAGCGGTGCTGTCCTTCCTCCCTTCCCCTCCTTCCCATGTGTTCCCTGGTCTGTGTGTAGTCACTCTTTCACAAGGTCATCTGGGCTGGCAGTTTATCCACGTGACCAATGCTTGCAGCATCATGTGTGGGGGTGGTGTGTAACAGGTTTTGGGACCTTGCCTGTGCCCTGTCCAGTTCAGTACTTGTGGGGTCCATGTCAATTGGCACTGATGCTGAGTCCAGACATAGGAGTATGTCTCTGAAGTGTAATGCCTTACAGCAAGCATGTCCTATGTTGTGGCCTGTGACATGATGTGCATGAGTGTGCGATACGCAGAGTGCAGGGATGGTGGCCTGTGTTGCAGTCATTACCATTCAGGACCATGGAATATTGTGGCCACTACTGTCCCCTGGGGCATATTTTGCTAGGTATCATGTGTGTCATCACAATATGTGGACACTCTCAGTGTCTACAGCATAGGATGTGCTCTGTGCCATTGTCCCCTGGCACCATGTATATTTACGTAACGTGTTCTACAAGTGTCCACTGTACAGCCTGACCTAATTTTCCTCGTTCATACTCACGGTGGCCAGTGCCTGTGTGTCTTGTTACAATTATCTGATGATGGCCATTTGTAAATGAGATCGTTGTACAGGCGCACATGGGGTATTTTGGGTCCAATATGGGTTTCTGGCAGCCCATGTGTATTTCTCCCAGACTAAGAGATGCAAGTGCTTCCTGTGTCTCATCATGTCATTTGCAAATGTGTCATGCTCTCCATAGTTTCTCAGTGGCATGGTGGGTGAACCAACGGTGTGTTGCAGGGCCTATATATGTACCTTGTATTGTAGATGTTACTCATCTTTCATTTCAGGCTATGCACTGTAACCTATGTAGATTTGACTCATGTGACATATGTATACAGGTGTCTGATTAATTCCTGTTTATTCACCTTGCCCGCAGCATCGTCGGGGGACACGGATGGAGACACCGGCACGGACCGTGCGGAGGGACCGGGTACCAGTGCCAGCAGTGAAATCTTAGCTGGCACATCGAGTGGAACTGAGGCCGAGGGGAGTGAGCCGGAGGACCTGTCCACTGCCACCACAGAATATGAAGCTGACGGGTCCGAGGCTGAGCTCTCCGAGGGGGCGGAGGCTGCTCCAACAGCTGACAGCAGCACAACATCTCTCCCCGCCCCCTCCATTGCCATCACCGGCCTCCCACTTGCTCGTGTCCCTTCCTGGCATGCTAGGTCACCACGTGTCTCCTTCCTGCCAGGCACCGCACCCCCTGCCCCTGTCTCCACTGCTGCCGCCAATGCCGAGTCTGTGGACATCCTGCGGCAGTTGCAGGTTGGTCAGGCTGCGATGCTTAATGTCCTCCATGGCCACAGCCAAGTGCTCAACAACATGGAGGCATACTTGGAGGGCATTTCAGCATTGCAGGCTGACCAACGCAACTTGCTGCGGTCTATTGACTCGACACTGACTGCAGCAGTGGGTCTCCTGCAGCACTTCGTCCCACCCCCTACCCATGCCCCATCCACACTTCCCACTCCCATGCCTGTCCCACGTACACCCAGACGTCAGCATGCATACACCCCACCAGACACAGGCACCACACTAGCAAGGAAGGACAAGCACACATCTCCTGGCACGCACACACAGGGTGAAGTAGGCACACCCACTGGGTCGGGGGGCAAACGTAAGACACACAGCCAGAGTGGGAGTCCGCATTCTGAAAAATCCACTCCCTCCAAATCCACTCCCCTCAGCTCTCCTGGCCACAAATCCAGCAAGGACTCCTTCATGGCCGCTCTGTCCCTGAGCCCCACAGTGACAACACCCCGCAAGCGGTCAAAGGAGTCCCCGGTCAGGGTGGTTGAGTCCCCCCCCTGTCCACACCCTCCCCGGGTAGCGCTGCGACCCATCCCTGTGACCCCCCCCCCTCCTTGGGGCCTGTGGTTCCTTCGGGTGCAGGGGAGACGCTGGGCGACCTGGCAGTAGTGTGCAGCGCCGTGTTCCAATCCACCTTTGGCGCTGCTCCACCCCCTGTGTTGGAGTCGTCCGTCCCTGCACCCACAACACCTACCCTTGCCCCTCCTGTCCCTGCGGTGCCTGGTCCTTCCCCCCAACATGATGCCCCCCCCCTGTGGAAGACAAAGGAGTCTGACTGTGCAGGCAAGCTAGGGGACACACGTACCACTGTGTCCCCCATCCGGATTTGAGTCATGGACTGCCCTATGGGCCTTGTATATATTGACATTTATGATGAATATTACTTACATCCTGCTGAATAAAGCAATTTGTTTTTTCCTTGGAACACTACTGTTTATCTGGTATTGCTGTTGGTGGACCTGCTCCATGATTTTGGGTGGTGATAATGTGTTGGGTGTGTGGGAAATGTAGTCTTGTGCTGGTCATAGGGTGGACCCTGGTATCTGTGTGCCATCACAAGCTGTTGGCTAAATTACTTTGTTCATGTAAGCAGTTACTGCATGGTGACATCGTCCCAAGGTGTGTTCCTTCCTCTGTGTAACCTGACATCTTCCCTGCAGGGTGTTTCCACTATGTGGTGCTGAGCTGTGTCTACATCAGCTGGGTGTGTGACGGACTCCTTCAACTTTGCACATGCATGCTGAGCGATGTCTCCACCTGCATCATTCGTGGCATCCTTGGTGGTCACTGTACTTGTGTATGTAGACTGTTGACATGACTTCATGTGGACATGTTCTCTTTTAGGCACTATGCATGTGTGTACTCCCAGCCTCGCACACATGTGGTACATGTACTGCAGGGTCTTTGTGCACCTGACTGACATTTGTGGGCATTGTATCTGTGGCTACTCCACCTTTTGCGTTCCATGGGCACTGCTGGGAGGACTCTACACCCACCCCTCCTGTGTCTGGGCACTGCTGGGAGGACTCTACACCCACCCCTCCTGCGTCTGGCCAAGTACGCTCCATACATGCGTGGGTGAGGGTACGGTCCGTACATACACTGTTGGGGTGGGGGTACGCTCCATACATACGCGGGTGGGGGTACGGTCCGTACATACACTGTTGGGGTGGGGGTACGCTCCATACATACGCGGGTGAGGGTACGGTCCGTACATACACTGTTGGGGTGGGGGTACGCTCCATACATACACGGGTGGGGGTACGGTCCGTACATACACTGTTGGGGTGGGGGTACACTCCATACATACGCGGGTGGGGGTACGGTCCGTACATACACTGTTGGGGTGGGGATACGCTCCATACATACGCGGGTGAGGGTACGGTCCGTACATACCCGTGCCCATGCTGTGGAATGCTTGTGCGGCCTGTACCCAGGCCTTTGGCACATGGGTACGGGCCGTACCGCCATTGTTGGGGTGACGTGGGTGTGGGCGTGGTACGACTCGTACCCACGCTCTTAAGGCGTGGGTACGGTACGTACCTGTATTGTTGTGTTGCCGGTTCGCGTCTTCGCCCACTTCCGTTGTGGCGGACGCTGGCTTTGCTGGACACGCCCCCACCCCCTCGAAGTGACCAGGGCCTGGAGGTCAGGTATGTCCAGGGCATGTGTGCTGTGTGACTTGGGTGGGGGTTTTGTGTCCTGCCCCTGCCCCCCCCCCCTTTGCCCCTGGGTGTTGTTCTGACCTTCTGCGGCGTCTGCGTCGGTACCTGTAGAGGAGGTCGACTGCTATGAGGGCCGGGATGACACGTAGGTTCGGGTCCATGTCTGTCCGTCGCGTACAGGTGCTCCTTGTGCGCGTCGTCCTGATTTCCCGGCAGTTTTTGGCTGCCGGAAAATATTCTCCGTGCGGGATGACGTCGGTGCGAATCGTACTTCCTGGTTCGTGGAATGCAGGCTGCATGCGTCCCGACGTCACGTCGGCGCTTTTCCGGATGTCATTTGTATGTTTATTTTCCTCGGTTGGTGTTTTGTACGAATCGTACGGAAATAGTGTTTCCGTGCGAATCGTACTTGCATGTTTGTAAAGTTTTACAACCGGGTACGAGTCGGACGGAGAAAACCCTCCGTCCGACGGTTTGTACCCGGTTTCTCCAGAATCGGAATCGGCACTTTTGTAGTTAAATTAGGTGTGATTTTCTTAGTATTAATAATAAGACTAGGATGTATTTGTCGTAGAAAAGATAAAAATCAGAAAAGGTTAAAAAGAGAAAATGTAAGGAGAGGAGATAAGAAACAAGAAAGAGAATTTGAAGAAATAGAATTAGAAGAAATCAAGGAGAGTATGTATAAAACAGCAAAAAGAGAAGAAACAGGGGAAACTGAAATATGAATGAAACAAGAAATCACTTTGAAATTCCGTAAAAAGGGGATACCAAAATTTTGTTGGTGTGGTGATATAATCCCCAAAGGGGGGATTGATGGTGCGGTTAGTACAACATTTTGTATACCCACCCCCCATTCTGCATGTTTATATTAATCTGAATAATCAACTAATAGTAATTTTATTAATTTGTTTGCAGTGAAAGACTTATCACCTATAATAACAGAAGCATTACACGTTGGAATTGCACTTTGCATGGCTAAACTAAATGTAAACTGATATATGTACGCATTCTAATAGTAGAAAATTAGATTATTGCATGATATATGTTGGTTTTGTGATGTAATTGTAAGTTGCGCATCATTGAGTGAGTATAAACGCTTTGAATGTTGCTATTCTGCTGGATAATTACTTACACATAAGGGAATTAGTGAGGGTTTAACATTTTATTAGCCATTTCCATGTTTTAATTAAGTTTTTGTGTTTGTTTTGCTTAAGTTGACCATTTCGGCCTAATCCAAAATGGCTGAACGAGACACTTGACGTGACTGCTCCTGACAACACGAGGTTCTGGGTGAAGTGCGCATGCGTTACCTCCAGCAACAATGGTCTGGTCCTGACCCCAGGAGATGGTGTTCTAGTCAAGGACACTCTGGGAGCTTCGCCAATGACAATACAAAGAACTGTCTTAAAACCGGAACCAGCAAGTGCGATGACTTCATTTTGCGGACTATGTGAGAACTTTACCGGACGACCACAAGTCCTCCAATCAGAACTTTCCAAAACCCCAATCTTGATACATTTTGACATTAATTTCATTATAAAAGTAGGTAGGGAATTGAACTAAAAAAACTCTTCTTCTTTGACGAACTCGATTTCCTGACTTTATGCTGACGGAGAGGACGGTGACACTGCTGGACAGCTATTATCCTGAATCTTTGAGAGACTGAATTGCGGCCTGACTTTGATGAATTTAAAAGTTTTTCCCCGACTTGACTGATTTAGAGGACGACTCTTAGCCAGATTAGGTAAATATGATGTTCAGCGGTTCTAATGATGATTTCTAACAATTTGCAATTTTCTAAGATAAATGATATTTGATTAATTTATAAATGTGTTGTGTCAATTATTTGAAGAAGGAAAACTAGGATAAAGAGTAAAGGATAGATAAATGAATGGGTTCGCTAAACTACAAAACAACTAAATGATTCATCTCCTAATGAGGGGAATATCACAAGGTTGGAGTCAACGCATTTAGGGTTAGGTAAAGATATTCCTTTCATGTCAGCGTTTGGAAGCTTATTCCTCTAGGGAAGTAGATCATAGGAGTGTGAGTGTTGGTGTTATGGGCCCCACCAATGAATGTATTTGAGTGAATTTGCTATTGAGGTATTTGGTCTGCGACGAAGGGAGAATTTGATGTTCCACGCTGCAACAGAACGCGTGTTTTTATATGTGACTTACTGCCTACACACACGGAATATTTACCCACTGGTTGCCCCCACTTAGCATACCGGCAGCCACCTTTGTTGTCTATTATCCCCAGGTACATTACTGAACTAACAGTGTGGCAGGGACTGACCCCTAGCCCTGAAGAAATTGCACCTTCCTGCATAGTGTGGCATACATGCCACACTGTGCAGGAACAGGGGGAGCATATTTACAGGGGAGCAAAACATGTGCCCCCCCTGCATGCACCCCTTGGCCCAGAGGCACATGAGGCCCTGTTAGGGTCCCCTTTGTTGCCTCCCGCCACCCTTTTCATGGTGGTCTCACCACCATGAAAAGGGTGGCGTTGAGGCAACTCGTAATTTGCTTGGTGGTGCCTTTGCGGCAGTGCCATCATATTACTGCCTCTGACCGCTGTAAGGATCCTGGACCACCAGCGGACACAGTGGTCCTGTGGCAGTGCGACCTGTGGCAGTCAAAATACTGCGGGTGGTCCCGCAGTCTGGCGGTGGTCGGAACGCCACCACGGGTTCGGCGGTCCTCAGGGCCTAACTGTTATACATGGATTTATTTGAAACTGTAATGTTTAATGTTTCTTTCACAGGTTTGTGTTTATGAAGAACGATTTCAATATGAAGTTGGAGTTTATGATTTTTTTTAAAGGAAATCTGTTTTGGTTTATTATAAACCAATTGTTTTTCACTTAGATTCCCTTATTTATGGGTTTCCTTGATCGGTTCTTTTTTAAACTATTTTTTTGATTTTTTTATGGAACTTACATACTTTGGATTGTTTTAACTGATTGCACTTGGATTGTTAACTTTTTTTATTTTTGGACTGTTTTGTATTAGGTTTCTTTATTTTCTTGGTGGATCACAATTTTTTGATATGTGAATTTGGTGAGAGATTAGCAGGTACAGAACAGTAGGTTTTATATAATTTTTTTGTTGTGGGTGGGAAATGTTATATTGTATTGTTTATGTTGGTTGTCCAGTTAGATTTTAAGAATGCGCTGAGTTTACTTATAAATGTTTACAATTCCTTTGTGTTCATTAATCCCATCGATCATTTGCTAGGTGATTTTAACCTTCTTCTATGCCAAAGGGGGTGGCACATATTTGATGATCCTTGTGCAGGGAATCACATTAGTGCCCACTTCAAGCACACTCCTCAAGGGGACCTGCTTGAGGAAACTTTTTACTGATTTTAATTTGAAATATATTGGTGATGGTGTAAAGGGAGAAGTTATTCCATTGTTTATTGGCAGAGGTTCCAATTCCACCATTGATTACATTTTTATGTCTGTTTTCCTGCTCCAGTTTGTCCTATTTTTTTTAGGTCAAATGGAACCAGTTTAGTGACCATAACCCTTTATTTCTGTCCCTGGGATGGGGCATGGGGAAGTAGTTAGCCCCACAGTTAGCCCCAGGAACACTGGCAATGTGCCACAGGACCAGGCCCGCATATCGAAATGGAGTAAGATTTCCCTTGACTCCTCTTAAAACAATCTTTATAGCATTTGGGGCAATTATACCTATATAGGTTTCTTGAACTTGTTGGACTTGAGTACTAATTTTTCCAAAGCTCCCACAATGGCAACAGGCTTTAGGAAGAAATGCCAGAGAAAACAGTAAGGGGATGGCATAGAAATAACCAGGGTGTATACCTTCTCCAGCTGGGTGTCCTTTTTGTTGATAGAGGCCCATGAGCCCCATTAGGGAAGGCCAAGAGGAATTCAATGTCAACACCAGTACCTGTGGTTTTTGACCTTGCTAAAAGATTGGGGGCTAATCCCATACAGACCCTTGTGAAAGATTACCAAGTTAGATGCATTTCCACCGCCAGCTATGGTTGTGATATCTGGGGATATAAGGATACTACGGCCTTACAAATAGGGTAGACATTTATTTATGAAAGACTGTTAACTGGTCCACAATCCAAAGCCTCCTATATAGTTCATGAAAGCTGGGGATGGGGTATATTGCTGATCTGGTGGCCCTAGCACCATTGTTTCAATGGATCAGGATCTGGATCAATCCAGATCTGGAGTTCAACCAGATAATCATAAAAGACTGTCCTTGGAGAGGGCAAACAGCATCCTGTGACTTTGCTACATTAAGATCTCAGTGGAAAAGCTGGGTCGTCCTAAATTATTTGTGTCTCCAAAAGAGATTACAAGGAGAGATTACAACTGGGTGGGTTAAGAGACATTTTCTCTCTATTATGTATGCAGAGAGAGAAGCGAGAGAACTAATCAAAACAGATAAGCCCAAACTCCACATGCAACTCATTCCCCACATGGTAAATTGGGCAGTCCAGTACCAAAGGACAACCTATGTTCAACATGCCACTGGAGTCAAGCTATCCTGGCTGATGAGGGGAAAACCCTGAAACCGGTCCGAGGATGCTTGTTTCCAGTCCAGGCGGGACCTGGCCTGGCAGTTCGGGCTGGACTGTTCCCATTGGGCACAGGGTTTAGACTGATTTGCATATGGCTGGGTTCTAACTGGAATGGCATGGTGAGCAAAAAAAATGATGGATTTAAGCCCAGATCACGGTACTGGGGTGAATGTATGAAATTGCGCTACATTCTGTCCATCAATTGTTGTTTTTGTATTTGTCACCCCGAGTGGGACGGGTATGCCAAGACGTGGGTCCCGTGCTCTCCATGCCATGGAGTCAAGCTATGCTGGCTAATGAGGGGTGAAACCCTGAAACCGGTCCTAGGATGCTTGTTTCCAGTCCCGGGAGGACCTGGCCTGGCAGTTCGGGCTCGACTGTTCTCATTGGGCACAGGGTCAAGAATGATTTGCATATGGCAGGGTTCAAACTGGAATGGCATGGTGAGCAAAAACATTATGGATTTAGGCCTAGATCTCTGTACTGGGGTGAATGTATGACATTGTTCTACATTCTGTCCATCAACTGTTGTTTTTGTATTTGTCACCCAGAGTGGGACGGTTATGCCCAGACGTGGGTACTGTGCTCTCCATGCCACTGGAGTCAAGCTATCCTGGCTGATGAGGGGTAAAACCCTGAAACCGGTCCTAGGTTGCTAGTTTTCAGTCCAGGGAGGACCTGGCCTAGCAGTTCAGGCTGGACTGTTCCCATTGGGCACAGGGTCAGGACTGATTTGTATATGGCTGGGTTCAAACTGGAATGGCATGGTGAGCAAAAGAATTATAGATTTAGGCCCAGATCTCTGTACTGGGGTGATTGTATGACATTGTTCTACATTCTGTCCCTCGATTGTTGTGTTTGCACAAACAGCATATGCCAGAATGTGGGAGGGAGCATTGGAGAAGCTACCCAACCAATGAAGGAGCACCCACATACATTAACAAACCACACAAGGAGGCAAGACACAACAGAAACAAGGAGAAACATCAAGAAGCCTGCAGCAATGGACAGCAGCTTGAAGCGCCTAGTTAAGCTGGTAGCAATCAGGAAAGACCAAGCAAACATTCCAGGAGTCAGGGAATCCTAGAGACTGTCATAGACATTGAAGGGCATTATGGCTACATTAAGCCACAGATGGCAAATGATCTGTTGTGCGACCAGTATCCCTGAATGAGCAACGCCTCGCTAAGCAGCAGGGAAAAGAGGCTAATGCCACAAGACTCTAATGCAAGTCTCCACGTGGGAAGAGCAGGACAGCAAGCAGGGCCAATGAAAGCTACAGGCTCCATGGCCCAGGCAAAATGCAAAAAAACCACACAATCTCTATGGAGCAGGGAAGTGGAGAACCTGCTACTTTCTTCAAACCTAAATGGGGGTGGGTACAAAATGGCACATGCCCCTAGGAACAACCCTGACAGCTGTTCTAGAAGCAAGAGCACGCCCCCACAACCTAGAGCATATGGAAAGAGAATCGCTGAAGTAGAGTGTAGGGAAGTACAGACGCAGGTACGTCGATTTAAAGTTGCATTTATTGGTTGTCAGGCAAACTCCTTTCCACCTGTCCCCAGAACCCCGGCACCACAAAGTTCCTTCCATTCTCTTGACCTACAGAAATTCCAGACGTCCAGAGAATGGAAGAAGAACCCAACACAGAGCAACCAGGATCCGACCCCAGACCAGAATCCCACACTGGGAAGAGGAGCTGAGTGTCAGTGGCAACTTTGCCCACAGACATTGTACTCACTGCTGAGCCTGTACATACCAAAGCGACAAAAAATATGCAGGGTGAAAACTGAAAAAATATATAATAGTTTTGCCACAACCCAGGTAAAAAAGAAGCAGTGCTGCAAGCCCCCACCAACCTCATATGCTGCGTCAGTCAGGAACAGAGGAGGCACGCAAATCCCTAAGCCCTAGAGGTCCCACGTGCAAAGCAAGGCCAAAGACCTGTGAAAGGCAAGGACAAGAACCAGCAGTAAGGAGAGAAGCAACAGAGCAGGCTCCAGGGATCAACTCTGCCCACCCCATGGCAGAACAGAAAGACAGGCTAGGCGACCTGCAAGAACACTGGGGCATGGCCTAGCCACACCTGCAGAGAGCCTTCGAAGCACCCAAACATGAAAAGCAAAAGAGAAGCAGCTTCCACGTGCCTTCCTCACCCCAATGTGGAAAGACCTGCACTCCACAAGGGAGCTTAGCCCATGGTGCCATCTGGAGAAACACAACCCAACAAGCAGGGTGTGCAGTGTGGCCCCACAGCAGGGAGAGAGATGCAGGACACTGAGGAGGAAGATACGGAGAATGTCCCCTAGCTAGATCACATGGTGCCTGTAGGGAAGCTTTACACACTCCATTTAGTACTGACTGGTAAAAGAAAGGACTTGGGCGGCAATTCCTTCTTCCAGTGAACAAGGCAAACAACAATAGCTGATTTGCATTTCTATGTTCCTTTAATTTGTGCTAGTTGACAATGTGTTGTGTAAATGGTAGATCTTCTTTACATTCACAAATCTTCAGGGACCGTATATGGATTTTGGGGGCCCTGGACCGAACGTATTTTGGGGGCCCCTGTTCGGAACACTTTGATTTTATGATCCAGTTTCAGCTCTTTCATGCCTTCTTTTGCCAGATCAGTGCACAGGCACACAAGTCTAAATTCTAAATGTGTTTACATCTAATATTCAGGGATAGTGATGTGTGTTTTCAGTATTGTAACACAGCAGCAGTTCACTAATATTATTACTAATAATCTCTGTGAACCCCCCCATTTCTGATATGTGAGGTCCTGTTTGGATCTAAAAGAAACTATTATTATGGATGTTGTGTGAAATAAATTAAAGGGAAACGCTATTTACAACATACTGTTTAAGAATTATTCAAAGTAACCAGGGCAAGAACAGAGCTGGCTCTATCAGGGTTTCCCCTAAAAGGCGGGGGGCCCGGGCCAGAGCCCACTCTGCCGAAGCCTTAAAACTTCTCTGGAAATCTTTGCTGAGTTCCTCCTTGGTTGGCACTCTTTTTTAATTCTGATTCTTGTACATCTTTTTTTTTTATCAAACTTTATTGCACACCATTGAACGGTACACTGGCAATATGCAATATATCATGGCATGTTCATTTTGTTTTTTGTTGAAACATCTCCATCACACATATTCTATCAGAAATGATTATGCAATGCAGTGCGATTCATAAGTCAACAGGATATAAGTTGGTTATTTGTCCGATCAATATCATTTGCATGAATACTACGTATGTATTGCCTATCACAGTTACTAGTGACGTGCAATTAAACTATTACTTTTCCAGAACAACCCCGTACCCTCCCCCCCCCCCCCCCCTCCCCCTCCCTCCTGGTCTGCGTCCCGATATTGTGTCTCATAGCCCATTACTGTACCTCTATCTAGGATCTCTCGGTTATGTTGTTGGTGCTGCAGTGTCTGGGCGGCAAGATACTGATTCTTGGACATCTTTAACCTTGTTTTATAATGTTTCTTGGGAAACTAAGGTGACGTTTGCTGCTCCAGGAACCTAATATCAAATATTCAAATGCACCATTCGGAACAGAGAAAGCCATTCCTGATAGAAGTTGACATATACATGATGAACAGAAACTAATACAATGTGCAATGAGTGTTTGAGCGTGGTTGTTTTTGCTGCATATATAACTGAAACAAAGATTCACTGAAAGAGGAGGAGGTACCATTGAGAACCACTCTCTTTGTGCGCTGAGAGCCACTAGCCACGGATTGGGGGAGTGCACTTGAATATCTTGTGCATGTTTGTCAGCAGGCCTTGCACAGATTCCCAGTTCAGGGGTATGTTTTAGTTTGTGCCTGTTGCCATTTGCAATGGGGGTTTCCATTAATTAACACTTAGCAGATGTGGTGCCTGCTGGAAAGCATTTACATCACATATGTTAGGCCGGGGAGTTTTGAAGGCACTGGGTGGTGTGTGTCATCCTAGGTCACTCATTTTATTTCTGTGTATATTAAAAAGCTCCCTCTAGCTAGTACAGTACACATTTGAAGTCAATTAGTCTGGCAGTGTCTGCGTTGAGGCAATGGGGTCTTGTACATCTCTCGTGCCTTCATATTTTGATTAGACAGCATCAATTTCCTTGTATACTTAGGGTTTTGATGGCTAATGGATTTATTTTATGTGGCTATTTATTTATATTGATCCGTCGTTTGTTTATGTTATATTCCACGTTGATGTTTATGCAGGGGTGGCATTTGTTAACATCTTGTTCAATTATTGGAGTGACTGTTGGCTGCGTGATATAACCAGGAACATGCAATCAGTGTATCAGAGATAAGTCTGCGGTTTTTGTATTTTCAGGTTGGAAGCCAGCTCATGGTTAGCCTTGAAAGAATTGACACATTGTGGCATTGTTCTGGAGCCCACCGAATTCAAGTAATTCCCTGCCAGGACTGAAATGTGGCCAGGTGAAGGTTGCATACTGTTTGGCATGGGTTAGCTCTTGGTGGTAAAGGTTCCTTGTGAAAAGTAGCTTGTTAAGGCATTCTTATGAGGAACTGCTGGTGTGAGACCTTTAAACGTTTTCCAAAGTCCTCAAAGGGCCGCTGCTGTAACCTTCTTGATTTTGTCAAGTTTTGCTTTCGTTTAGTAGATGGTTAGTTTTAGAGTTTTGGGTTCTTCTTTTGCAGTTCAGATTGTAGCTCTCGAGGAAATCCCTTTGTTTGTTATTTAGGGAATTGCTGATCCATTTCTTATTGTTGCATTTTGGAGTATAGATGATGCACAATATGTTTTTTGAGTTTGTGTGAAATCCTAAGGCATGGCTAAATGTTCCACACGTGGTTGTAAGGTGCAGAATAAAAAGGCCACACATAAAAGGCTTAATAACATTCTAGAAAAGAAGCTTCAGACGTGTAATTGTAATTTTTGGCAATTCAAAGGATTTAGAACATAGGGAAAGCATAGTGCATGTTCTGAATTGCATTACAAAGGCCACTAACATCTCCCAAACTAAACTTTAGAAATACATACACCAAGCAAGAACCCAACTTGAACCATTATTAGAAAAAGTATTTCTCACTTCAGAGTCGTCCAGAGAGAAAAACATAAGTAAGTAAGAACATAAGTATATACAGTCTCTTACGTAAGGAATGAGTCAGTGATTATTACACCTACCTCCATTTTCAAAACAAATCAATGCACTTGTGAGTGAAGGTACTTAAATCTTTGTATTAAAAAACAAATAAGGTAATCCAGCAGAATATTTTGTTATAGTCTCAACACCACACACATTTATATGTTGATGAAATACATATCTTCAAAGTACATGGAAAAGGAGTTAAGATTATCAATCTATCCTTACCTACGTACCCTGACTTTCACAATATTATGAGTCGATATTCTGGCTATGATATTTTTGTATAGTTATATTTTTGTACTCAGTATATGACATACAACCACAAGGAAAAACTAACAGTGTAAAGTAAATCTGTTACTATGAAAAATAAAGTATGGTGCATGGCTACCCCATCTTCATTCTTCTTTCCAGCTGCCCTCAGATGTTCCTCACTTTGTTTTTTTAGGTGGTGGGAAGTGCCCTCAGTATTAAACTATGAATAGTTCCACACCACAACATGTAAAACAAACAGAGATACTCAGGCCTTGGATATTTTAAAAATACCTCCAGTCACCAGAATCAACCAATTTGAACATTCTAATATCATATTTGCTGACGCCATCCATCCTTGTCCAGCCATGCCCTTGCCCTTCCCTATTGCATCTTTGGTCAGAGTAATTTCTTGTAGACCCTATTGCAGCATCTGAAGTCCACAAAATCTGTCCTGTGAAAGAAAGGCGGGGTAGCATTGAGGCTTTCACTCAAGAGGGTTCTAGCATTTTTATTTTCTTTATCAAAACATGGATGTAATGGCGATTTTCTCTCTCTGGGTGTGACAAGAACAGGGACGAGCAACAGATCCAACTGATGAGCCCATTTGTGTGTGTCCAATTGTCCTTCTTGTGTCTCCTCTTCATGATCCGCATCCAGTTTAGGATTGTCCACATTTACAGTACTACAGCTCTCATAATTGTTCACGCATCCCTCTAAATGGTACCATATCTAGGAGCTTATGACAAGTCTGGTGGTTCACGGAAAGCCAGACTCGCGGGTGCGCAGTTGTGGCGGTCTTCCGACTGCTGTGTAACGACCAGGGCAGTCTGGTCGTCCTGGAACCACTGCAACCTTGCAGCGATCTTGAAGTCGCAATATGCTTTGCCCCCGTCAAACATATTACGAGTTTCCTCACCGCCACATTTTTGATGCCATGAAAAGTGTTGCATTGAGGAAACAAAGGGGGCCCTATAGGGTTCCCTTCTTGCCTCTGGGCCATTGGGTGCATGCAGGGGGGGCACATGTTGTGCTCCCCTGTGTGCATGCATCCTAGTATGACCACAGCATGGACTGCAGCAGTCAATGCCTCGCAGGTACTGATTTTGATGTTCCCATTGCGGTGCCTATTTCACAGGCTCCTCCGTGGAAGCGTCATAGAACCGCCCATCAGAAAGGAGAAAACTCTGGCTGGCGGTTCAACCACAGGTTTGGCAGTGCAGGAGTGGGGTGGTCCCACTCCCGCACTGCCAAACTCATAATGAGGCCCGTCGACTGGCTATAAGTCCCAATCGCTAACCAGAAAGTTTTCACTATCATCTCACCCTATTGAGCGATTGTCTAACCACATAGGTGCTTTTTTTGCCTTGTTTGACACAACAAACTTTAGCTACTTGAATGCTACTGAAATCCAGAAAACCACCCTTGCTGTAATTTAAGCACTCTTTTCGAAATTCCTTG
Source organism: Triturus cristatus (assembly GCF_964204655.1). Lineage (NCBI taxonomy): Eukaryota > Metazoa > Chordata > Amphibia > Caudata > Salamandridae > Triturus > Triturus cristatus. Next base: position 342,392,666 of record NC_140593.1, read on the forward strand.
CACCTAAAATTAGTTTTTTTTAGCGAAGGTGTCGAAAGTGTGTGAAGAGGGCAAGTGTGTGCTCTGTTCTGCTTCTTGATTTGTGAACTTCAGTTTAAAAGGCCATGCTTGGAAGATGGGGGTAAAAATAGTTTGTTTGGTTGGCCCTCTGCAGTTTTTGGACTACCACACTAATGCTAAATTCTATAAATCTTATCCTTATTTTGTTTGACTCCTTTGTTGATGCTCTCTGCATCTCACTTTTGATGTAGGAGCAGGGTATGTGTGGACAAGGGCGGTGTATGGCATTTTGCACTTCTAGATGGGTTCAGACTTACATACAGTCTAAACATAGTCCAGAGTGTCGATATAAGAGACACAGTGGAGTCTGTTTGCGGAGTGAGCAAATTGTATATACACGACCCTCAGACTGTCGGTCTGGCCGACCAAAGGACTGTGGATTAGTCCTCTGTCAATTTCTCGAGGCAAAATAAGTCAAACTACATCTAAGACCAGGTTGATATTCTCCAAACTCGATAAATGGGTATGGAAGAAGTAGTGCGTACTATTATTACACGAGGATATATGTAGAAATGGTTTTCTCATGCTGAGCCCCTCAAAGCTCTGGTGGATATACCACTGATATATAGTCTCACATTTCTCTAATTGAAATTTGTGGTCACAGAGAAGAATGAACCTGGGCCACCCACCGGATTATCTCACTTGGCATCTGGGTCGATGACAGCAGGTGATTACATTAATACATCGGTACTCCTTCAGCTAGCTCTGACCAGTACTACCATTTTTAGTTAACAAGGGATTAGAAAGACTGTAAAATTAGAAAATAGCTTTTCTGATTGAGGGCAATAGCATGTTGTTCCAGTTTACAACAGTAGAACCTAAACTGGATTTTATTTTCTGGGAATTTGCAGTGTTCTACCTCAGTTATGTTAACTGATCATTTCCCATAAAAGGAGATAATTTACAATCTCAAAAAAGAGTCCCTCAAAATCTAACCTTGCTACCTGCTTCAATTCTACTTTGATATGAGTTATGTTCAGGATGCCACAGTTACACCTTTAAACCAGCAGTCAGATACAATTACATTTCAGGATAGCATTTCTGCAGATGATAGTCTCACATGAGTAGTGCTTGATAAGAAAGTTGGGAAGATGAATATCTTGCTAGAGAATCAATGGAGAATTGGTAGTGAGAAGGTACAGAGATGTGCTTGTGGTTTGCTGATAAAAAGCTGGCTTTTGTTCCAGGTATTTTGACTACCAGGAAAGATAACTGATCAAAAACAGTAGGGGATGAATGTTCAGCTTTTTAAATCTGTAACACACATTTGAAAATGAACCTACCCATGATGCCGTTAAAAGTGGTAACTTTATCTGAAAAATATTGGAGTCAAGATAATATATGATCATGAACACACTTTAACAAATGGTGCCCCTGAGAATACTTTGAGTCAAATGTCAGTGATGAATGTACAAAAAGTATAATTTGGCATCCTCTGATAGGTGTCTGGTGGCCATAAAGAAACTAGTTGCATCTAACTGAGAAACACTTGGTCAACAGGGGATGGAAATGAAGATGCTCCTTCAATTACAACAGTCACTTACACATATGCTACGATAACATAAGGGAAGGAAACTCAAAGAAGAGACGACAAGCCAACACATATTAAACTGAATCCATTGACCCAGTCTTTCAGAATCAGCCAAAAAGAGTACCCAGTTCAGTAAACAACTCAGAGTGGAGTTCATAATTAAAGACAGCTTTGGTGATTCAACCAGCTTCAAACATTCCTATACCCATCACGACCAGAATGTAATTGAGAGGAATAGGCAGTTGTTGTCATTTTCTGCACTCATCGTAGGAAATTGTGAAAATCTAGAACCTGTAATAGAGGCCATGGGGAAGGTAGAAGCTCAAGGAGGACAGACATAATTGTGCCATGCCGATAATACAGCGGTTAGAGCCTGTGTATTGTTTTGCCCTGACACTATCAGATCGAGATCTAAATTGGCTGAAGAGGCCGAAAAGATGTGATCACTCCAAAGGCCTGAAGCACAGTAGCTGAGACCTGAATGAACCAAAATTGAGGAATCTTTCAAAAGATATAGTATTCATTGAGTTTTAAAGGCACTGAGTAAGATTCAATGGAGTTTACTGAGACTACTTGTGGATCTGCTTTGAAAAGATTGACTTGATATTTGAAGAGTAAGATAAAATGGGGGATTAAGTTAAACTGATATGGCAGCATTATCGCTTTGCTTTGAGCTGAACTGGCCCCGAACAGATAGAACTAATAACCTGGGCCACCCAGCATTAGGAATTGCACAAGGACCTTCCATGAACAGAGATTATAATAATGGAGCACAGATGATTACCATTAATCAAATGGACTTGCATGAATGTGAGGTGAAAAGTTTAAATATAAATCAATAGCTGATTGCAGTGTGTTGCCATCAGCTCTTGGTATCACAATGTAGAACTTTCCCTAAATTACCAAACCTAGATACTCCCAGGACCTCTAATCTCCCAGACTGTATTTTATTTAAAGACCATTCTATACATAAACTCTCCTAGAACGGATGTATGTCATAACATCGCATACCAATACCACGTGTGCCATTAGAATGTGGGTATTATTACATGATGTCAATGACAACGACATGCCATTACATCGCAAAATTTAACCGCGACTATGCTTTTACCACGCATGCCATTACAACGCAAAGGCACGCGTGGTAAAGCTATACTCGTGGTTAAAGTTTGCAAGGTAAGTGATTCTACCCTGCCTCTGCACAACCCTCCCCCGACCCCCAGTCCTCTCCCTACAATAACACTACACTACCCTACATGACCCCCCCGAAACTACCCTAAAACACTACACTACACAAACACTACAACACTACCCTAAACCCTAAAAAACTACACTACACAAACACTACAACACTACCCTAAAACCTAAAACACTACACAAACACTACGACACTACCCTAAATCCTAAAACACTACACTACACAAACACTACAGCACTACCCTAAACCCTAAAACACTACACTACACAAACACTACAACAGTACCCTAAACCCTAATCACTACACTACACAAACAGTACAACACTACCCTAAAACACTACACACTCACTACAACACTACCCTAAACCCTTAAACACTACACTACAAAACACTACAACACTACCCTAAACCCTAAAACACTACACTACAGAAACACTACAACACTACCCTAAAACCTAAAACACTACACTACACAAACACTACAACACTACCCTAAAACCTAAAACACTACACAAACACTACAACACTACCCTAAACCCTAAAACACTACACTACACAAACACTACAACACTACCCTAAACCCTAAAACACTACACTACACAAACACTACAACACTACCCTAAAACCTAAAACACTACACTACACAAACACTGCAACACTACCCTAAACCACTACCCACACTACTCCCACCCCTACACTACCCTAAACCCTAAAACACTACAACACTACCCTAAACCACTACCCACACTACTCCCACCCCTACACTACCCCGAACCCTAAAACACTACCCCTAGCACGACCCCCTACACTACCCAAACACCACTACACTACCCTAAACCCTAAAATACTACGACACTACAACACTACCCTAAACCACTACCCACACTACTCCCACCCCAAGCACAATCACCCTTACCTCTCTTTCCTCGTGGTTCCTCTCCAGCGTCGACGTCTCTGCTCCCGGTTCCTGCTTTTTGCTTCACGTCGATGGGCAGTGCACGTCGTTGTGAAGAAACGGAAAATCCTCTGTTTCCTCACAACGAGGTGGATCGGCATTACATCGCATGCGTTGTAACAACGCATGCGATGTAAAAACACGCGTAGTAATGGCTACGTGTTGTTACACCACATGTGTTGTTACGCTTGCGATGTAATGGCATTGCGGGGAAACAGCTGCGTTGTAATGGCTGTTTCCCTCCTAGAACATCACAGGCTAAAAAGTGTATTGACTTATCACATGTTTACAGAAAATGTGAATTTTGGACTGGACACATAGGAATGGGTGTCAGTCCTGGTGGAGGAATCTTACCTTTAATTAGTATCAAGTTTAACTTGTCAGTAAATGAACTGAGCAGTACACCCAACATTGCCTTCTTCCTCCTCCTTTTCTGACCTCGGACTGTAGGACTCTGAGCACTTTACCACTGCTAACCAGTTCTAAAGTGCATGTGCTCTCTCCTCTAAACATGGTAACACTGGTTCATACCCATTTTAAATATTTAATTTACTTACAAGTCCTTAGTAAAGTGTACTAGCTGTGCCCATGGCCTGTAAATTAAATGCTACTAGTGGGCCTGCGGCACGGCACTGATTGTGCCATCCACTTAAGTAGCCATTAACCATGTCTCAGGCCTGCCACTGTAGAGCCTGTGCGGGCAGTTCTAAACTGGCATGTCAACCTGGCAAGTTAAACCTCTTGCCAGGCCTAAACCTTCCCTTTCTCTACATAAAGGGCAGCCCTAAGGTAGGCCCTGTATAACCCACAAGGCAGGGTGCAATGGATTTAAAAGGCTGGACATGTACTTTGAAGTTTTACATGTCTTAGTAGTGAAAAACTCCCAAAGTCATTTTTTACTACAGCAAGGCCTATCTCTGCAATAGGATAACATTGGGATCACCTTATTACATCTTTTTAAGTGTAATTCCCAATTGTGAAGAGAACTTATGGTGAAGTTGGATTTTAAATTGCAGTTCTGAAAATGCCACTTTTAGAAAGTTAGTACATATAACAATCTGGTCCTATTGGCTATTCACTCAAAAAACAGAATACAAAACTTAATTGCAATATTGGCAAGCGAGAAGACACTTTGAACAGATCAGACTCACAACTGTTTCAAATAGAAAAACACATTATTTATTTAAAAATCATGCATAACATTTAAATGTATTTACTTTCATCATGGTTGCTCCAAAGATAGTGCAAAGAAAAGTGTTTTAAGAAGTGCTCATGTGCTTAGTCGTTAGAGAGAGAAAGAAAGAAAATGATAATAGTTCCCACAGTATTCACTAATTTATATCAATGGCTATGAACTATTCAAAATAGCCAAAGTCAAATGCCTGTCTGAATAGTTTGTTTAGAATTAATAACTCTTATCTGGAAGGGTGATGTGTAAATCAAAACTCACCACTCATAGGAATGCACATGTTCAATACATGCTTAGAGGATTATTTTTGTCTGACAATGTTTCAACCCAACTGCTGCATGAGGTCACTTTTGCCCTTGCAGGCAAGTCTTCATCAGGCCGATAAAAAAGGGGAGGTGAGAGGGCAACCTAAAAAAAACACACTAATTAATGGTGGGCCCTGTGAATCGGCAGGTTGCGGAGCTGCGTCAGACGCTAAACTACACGAGAGCTCTCTCGACCCCGAGGCATCCTTTGAGATCATGTTTGAGTGAATACTGAGGACTACTACAGACGGAATGAGAAGGCGTCATCTTCATATACAATAGTACGCAGAGGGACCAGAGATATTTTTACGAACACGTGAGCTACAACTCTGTTTTTTAACTTTGGATGCAGACAACCCATTGTGGTTGCTTTCATCACGAAAAATACGAAGGTGTCTATACATCTTACTAATTTGATGAGAGTCTCCGATGTTGTCTAGCACGGATTCCTTGATGAATGGGGAAGTTGCCGTCAACATGCACTCAAATTTAATCAGATGACGCAAACGCCCATTTAGAAGAGTCTTGAGTGATAACAACACAGATAACGTCTTCTGCATTTTAGCATCCATTCTTGAAAGCACACATGATTTTGTGCTATTCCTCATAAAGAGACAATTATTATGAAAAGTCCTGATGAAGGTGGTGCTATATCTATGTACACACCGAAACGCGTTGACGCTCCTGTAATATTAAATTTGAGGAACTATTGAGTAAAAAATCTCTATATATGGTATGACTGTGATATAGATTCAATTGAATTAATGGTTTGCTAATGATTTTTCATATGTCACTTTTTTGTCTCTTTATTTGTTAATTGGTTCATTATATGCATTGTTTTTCTGAACTGTGGACAGTGTTTGCTGTCTTTTTAATGAATTGTATTAGTGATTTTTGTTAATGTACATTGAATACATTTATGTACCTTTTATTTTAATTTGTGGTTTTATAATTACATGTGGGATTTTTGAAGACATTCATTGATGAAAGAATTTTGCATAGTGTATGGTTGAATGTGGCTCATTGGTTGATAGTTAATTCCAAGGGAATATTTTTTCTATTTATTACAATTTGTGGCACCCTGTCCCTTGGATAGTAGGGCCTCTCCCTTTCTTTAAAAAAAAGACAAAAAAGTTATCCATTAAGATATTGTAGCAGCAGATAGTGTTACTTTTAAGAGTGATAACAGCAGTCAAAGTTATTCTGCAAAGAAAAGTGCCCCAAAGTTGCAAGAGGAAAGTCAATAAAAACAGTTTAGGACCTTTAGAAACAAAAATGTCATCTATAATCATTGAACATTGGACATACTGCAGCTGCAAACGTCATCTGTATTCATTAGATACTGGACATATGTCGGAATACTGCGAGATATCATTAAGGTATATATGGTGCAGGTATATATCCTCACAACAATCATTGTAATGTCACTGATATAAATTGATACAGTAAGTAGCAGTCAAAGTTGATATGCAAAGAAAATTTTAGAAAGGGGACAAGTTATGCAATACAAACAGTTTAAGACCTCTGTAGGCCAAAATATCATATATATTCATTGGGCATTTAACATACTTCAGTTGTAAACGTCATCCGTATTCATTGGACATTAGGCATATGTGAGATAGAATATCATTGGAATACAGAGGGGTATCATAAAGGCCCTTGTGGTGAAGGTATATGTTCTCTCAGCACTTGTAGTGATGTCACTGGTATATATTGATATGGCACGTATATTAGTTGTCACATTGTAGCAACCTGTCTTGAAACCTCCTCGTACTCGTTCAGACCCCTTGCGACTGTATCCAAATTATGTATCCATTTGCACTCCCTCAGGATTAGGATGTTACTAAAATTCCCACCTCTCGGGTTTGCTTTGACCTTTTCTATTGCCAACCATTGTAGGGTTTCTGCTGAGTGTCCAAATGTATTGTTATATATACTACATGTTACCCAGGTCCTTTGGCCGTTTAAGGTTACACATTAGTTTGTAATGGACTTTTAGAAAGTTGGCAGTTTCCTACCTTAGCCATTTGGTACCTGCTGCCTGTCTCTGTTCAGTCTGAGTTGGGTGACAGCTGGGCTTTGTGTTTTCTCTCTGGATAGCAACACAAATTGGAAACTAAGGTGTGTCTTGTTGGGCCATCCATGGAGAAGGTAGGGAGGAGATGGGCACAACCTCACACTTACACGTGATTAGGTTGTGTCCTGTCTACACACAAAGGGCTGCATACCCCCCTGTAGTGAGTCTGGTGCCAGGGCAAGAAGGGAGGTCCTCTGTGCACTTCAAAGCCTTCTTTGAAGTCTCCCCCACTTTAAAGGCAAACTGGGTATAAGTACTGAACCTCTGACACCATGACTTTAGTACACTTCTGGACCTGTGACCACTCTGCTCGGAAGAAGACCTGCTGAAAACATTGCCGCTCTGCTGGACTGCTGCTTTGCTAGACACCTGCCTTGTTGTGCTGCCCTGCTGCCTTCTGCACCCCTGCCAGGGTGAGAAGGACTAGAGTGCATTACTTGAACCCAGAGTGACTACAAGGGCTTGCTGACTTGCCTCCTGATCTGAAGTCTCAGGGATATAAAAGACTTTCAACTCTCTACTGTTGAACCTGCACTATGCCATCTGTGATTTTCACCTGCCAAGTGGTGCCATCTCATTCCTGGACACTTAGAAGTGAGGCCTGAGGTGCTGCTTCAATGAATTCCAGGCATTCTCTTTAGAACATGCAAATCAACTCCGTTGCGTGGGACAAAACCAGCGCATCGCCCTTGTTGCATGGTAATAACCGGCGCATCACCTCTGCTGTAAGGATCAACGTTGACACATAACCTTCGGAACCAGCACTGCACAGCGCTCACCCCAGCTCCAGCTCTTCGCATCTCCGGTGACAGCCTCTGGGAATACGCCGATTGCCCCTCATCGCAGCCATTGCACTCAGCAGTTGACACATCACTGCTATTGTTCGGATCAGGACCAGTGCATCACTGCCACTGCGAGGATCACCATTGACGCTTCACTTTGGCTGCACCCCGCATCTCCTTCGACGTCAATGCAGCTTGGATCAAGGTACTTTGGTTCAGCTAGCCTAACTGGGTCTCTGTATCTGACCCGCGCTCTGTCACAGTCGGACCAAACTTATTGCTTCAAAGCGCTATATTTTGGTTTATTCTCATATCTCAATTTCTACTTATTGGATTTTTGTTGTTTTGGTCTTGTTTTATTTATAAAGTTATTCTTCATTGTCCTAACCTCGTGGGGAGTCTTTTTGTGGTGTTTTCATGTGTTACTGTTTGAAGTATTCCACAAATACTTTACACATTGCCTCTTTAAGTTAAGCCTGACTGCTCTGAGCCAATCTACCGGAGGGTGAGCACAGGATCATTTAGGGTGTGTTGTACCTTTCCCTGAGTAGGATTGTAGCTCCTGTTTGGACAGGGTGCATACCTCTGCCAACCAGAAACCCAAATTCTAACAATGCAGCTCTCAGTTCTTCTATTAAATGTCCATATATCCCCAACTACAGCTGTGTGTAAGAACCAGTAAAAACTCTCCTAGATGTAATATATTGACTCAACAAGAAATATCTTATTGATTAGACAACCCTTTCTGGGGTTTTCAAAATGTTCAATGAAGTAGTGTAGATCAAGATAAACAATGGGGCATGGAATTTCCTTATCATCCTAAACCAGGTGCCTCCAACCAGTCAATCTGGAGTAGCTCCCAGCCTTGAGTTCATTTTTAGGTTTAATTTTGTTTTTATTGACATTCTGCATCATAGAAACAACACACATTACATTTGATGCCTTCTTGGCTTCTGCCAAAGAGCCCCTTTGTATGCCACCCTGTGAACATTTGCTAGCAAGCTAATAGGTAACCCCCTTCCTTGCCTCCCCTGTTGATTGGACGGGTCCTTAAAGTCTCTGAAATGCCCGTTGCCTGCTGAGACTTTGATTAAACAGCAATGTCAAGAACAAAGAAGGAACAAACTTTTTTAAAAAATCATTCCCCTCTCCCCTCCTGCCCCTCCCCCTGACTGGTGCGCTTAAGACACCTTCTTGTCTGGTCTTTCTATCCGGCATGGGCGAGTATGCTGCTCATTCTACCGTGGTGGGCTCTGCTGGAGCCGTGAGTCGGAGGAGGCGAAGATACCTTGGGCATGTGACCTCGTTCATTTCCTGTGCCAACAGAGAGACCAGTGGTTGCCAAATTTCATTCAAACTTGTTGCGGAATTGGACAGGCTGCTTGGATCCGTTCCAGCCCTAGGATAGCCATCCTGTGTGAGTCGGCAGTATTTATGTCCCCCAGTGCGATAAGATGTTTTGGAGTGCTGCCCCCAGTACCAGTCCCATCTGTTTCCCTTCTTGGACCGTAAATGATATGTCAAGGGGTTGGGGAGGCATAGCACCACATAGCTCGGAAACCTTGGGATCTGTGTCTCGAATTGTCGGTCCACATCATCTAGGACCGACCCCAGGAGCCTGCCAAAGCCCTGCATTCCCAAAGCAGATGCACCAGGGTGCCCTCCTCCCCACAACACCTCCAGCAAGTCGGACTGCGGTCTGGATTCCCTTTGTTGAGACGGACTGGCGTCACGTACCAATACATGGATATCTTGACCGCCGTCTCCCTACTTGCAGTGTTGCGTGCGGTATGATTAGCCCTATAATAAATATCATTCCACTCTTTTATTGTAAGGTCCCGACCCAGTTCCCTCGTCCACCTCTTCCGGCTTGCCACCGGTGTCCTAGGAGCTTGAGAGCGCAGCATACCATAAAGTTCAGAGATAATTTTCTTGTCTGTAGTCTTTGTCATTAACCACCGTTCGTATGTGGTCAATTTCCTGCTTACCTGTGGGCGGACCTCCGAATGGAGGAGCCAGTGGCGAAGCTGTAAGTAATGGAACCTCTCTGTTTCCGGAATGCCATAGTCCTGACATAGATTATGGAATGGAATAATCTTCTCTCGCTTAAAAAATTGGCCCGCTGCTTTGCACCCCATCCCCGCCAGCCCATGAACGCCTTCTCATCCCACCCTGGTTTGAACTCCTTAATTTCTAGCAGAGGGGGCATAGGGGAGGGGAAAGAGGAAAGACCTCTCCTCTCAATAACCTCATCCCACACCCTTAGCAGGGTGTGCGTTATGGGAGAACCCTGAAGATTCTCTGGTCTGTCTGCTTTTTTTAGGAAAGGAACCTTCCACAGAGATAGATAGTTTTGCTAGCACCCGATCTTGAAACAACCATCTCTTTTTGGATTACGACCTACTCCATTCTACGAGATATCTGAGTTGTGTTGCTCTGAAGTATTCCACCATATTTGGGATCCCTAACCCTTCTTCCTCTGGCCGTAAGAGGCCAATCTCTCTTTGCATCCTGGGAGGTGCCCCCATCCAAACGAACTTCTGTATTGCCTGTTGCAACTTGTCTAGGGTACCCTGAGGGGGCCACACCGGTATGGTCTGAAAGATATAAAATGCTTTTGGGAGGATGGACATTTTAATGGTTGCCACCCTCCCTAATAGTGATAGATGGTGGGGTCTCCATTGTTGCAGCTCCCGAATAATCTGCATAGTTAATTTGGCATAGTTGAGTTTGACCGTTTGGGAAACAGTGGGAGCTAAATCTATGCCCAAATATGGGCTGGATGTCCTGTTCGGTATCCCGGCGTATATGCCCCATCCCGGTGCGGACATCGCCCTGCGGTGATTTAACCAGAGAATCATCGACTTACCGATTTTAGTTCATTTTTAACTAAGAACTGCAATTAATAAGCATTGCCTTTTCCTTTTAAAGTTAAGGTAAGGCTATATTTATTTTACATTATTATCAGGCTGCAGATAGCACCTCCTATTGGTCTTTCCCCTCCAGTGTTTGCCAACATACCACAGTGCCCTCCAGCTGACTGGAACCTGTGGTGATGAGAAGACTAATAAAGAAGAGTTCCTTCCTTACCTGTTTTTGGTCTTCTATATAACACTGGCGATGATTCAACGGGTGGGGACGGTTCACCACCACCCCCAAATGCTTATTCCAGTTCAGCTGTCCTGCTTACATCAACATTGGTGAGCTCTTCACTGTTTCTACGTGGTGCCTCTGCCATTTTCTGCTTGATGATCTGTGCCCTGCTTACATCTATGTCAAGTGAGTACTTCGCTGTTTCCTGCATGGTGAACCTACCACTTTCAGCATGGTGAACTGTGAGGCGGTTTTGCCATTTACGTGAAGATTTTCAGTCAGTGAGACTTCTTGCCAGTGGCTTTCAGCGTGCCTTTGTCTGAGGAAGCCCTTCATGATCCGGCCTCTCAAGTGACTCTGTCCTCCGTCTCTGCGTGTTGTTGAGGGTGTTCCTTTCAGCATATGCTGTGGTGGGAGAACGAGTACACCAGCCGGCTTTCATTTGACGGTGGCGCTCTAACCCTGCAGCGGGAGGCTGGCCGGCTTCCACGTTACAGCTCGCAATCAGGGAAGTGGTTCCCGCTTAGAGCGTTGCCTTCACTCCAGAGCGGTGAGCGGAGAACGTGTGCCTCTACCTCACGTGATTTAATGGTGCAGCACTATTCCGCGGCGGGAGGGGGGCCGGCTTCCTCTCGGCAGCTCGCTCTCCTGCGACCTCGCAGACAGGGAAGCGGTTTCCACTGCTTCCTCCCGGCAGTTCGCTCTCCTGTGACCTCGCAGACAGGGAAGCTGTTTTCCGCTTTGTGCTTTGCTTCCACTCCATAGCGGTGAGCTCCAACCCTGCGCACTTCGGCTGTCGCTGGTGGGATTCCTGTGTCTTTTTGCCTGTCAAGTCCTCACTCGCTGACAGGCACAGCACATCCCAAGCCAGATTCGACTCCTCACGCCTTCCGCCGCTTCAGAGGCTGTTGAAGTTGTCAATTACCGGCAGCCGCCACTCCTCCCTTGGAGCTGCTCCAGAATTAACGCTTTCTTGGGTTAACGCTCGTCCTGGTATATTATTTCGCTGACAAGCACAGCTTTTCTTCTAGTATCACGAGGGGGAGCCTGACTAAGAAGTGCACGCAATCCACGCGCCTGGAAGGGAAATCTTTCCCTTCCCTCACAGATGTTAACTCGGTTTGGGGCATAAATTCTATTTCGCTCATTGGTCTGCTTGTCTAAGCATTATTAGGAGCTTTGCTACGATTCACGCTGATAGGCACAGCTGAGCTTCCAACTTATTCCGCCTGTCATTTTCACGCTGATGGGCACAGCTCAAACTCATCTTGGTCAGCCTATCATTTTACGCTGATGGGCACAGCTCTACTATCTTTATCCGCACTGTTTTGGATTTTGGTTGCCCCTGGTGAGGTAAAACCATTATTGTTTGATTTTGCAGGTGCTCTGTTCCATATGTTTGTTCTGGTTGCTACAAGTAATTTTTGACATATAACCTTCACGTAGGGACAGTAGTTTGTTGTGTTACTACTTCATATCTGAGTCTCACATTGCTGTATGCTGTAAATTGTGCCATTGCACTCCTATTCTCTCTTCCTTTACTTACCCTCTTATTGTTACATTGTGCAAACATGGGCGCTGCTAACATGTCGCAACCTCCACCCTTCGTTAACGAGGGGGGAGAACCATTACTACCCTGGAAGCAATGGTTTGGATGACTAGAATCTTACCTAATGGTCATAGGTGGGGAGAAATGTTCTCACTTACCTAAACTACACACCCTTTTGCACAATTTGGGTATTGAGGACAGTAAAGTTTATGATGATATTTCTGCCAATGCTGATGGTGGAAGTGATAGCGATGATGATGAGAATGTATATCTGGTGGCTGCCAACAAATTAGAAAAACAATTCAGGAAGAAAACAAATGTGGTGTTAGAGAGGCATCAGTTATTTTCAAGGACACAGGGTAAAAGAGAAAAAATTAAACCATTCATTGCTGCATTAAAGGGCCTAGTGAACACATGTGAGTTTGAATCTCTGCAAGAGTCCCTTATTAGAGACCAGTTGGTTAGATGCACGAACAATCCCAAAAGAGGCTTCTGTGACCAACCCCGACCTCAAGGAAGCCATAGACATAGCGGTGGGAATTGAACACACTGCAGATTGTATGGTTGCAATGAAAGGAGAAGCGGGCAAATCTACTGAGGTTCATGCCATACGCAAACCTGATACAGGTAAAGATAACAAAAATAAGCAGGCTAACACATTCACTCCTGGAACCAAACTCAAGTGTTATAGGTGTGGGAGCCCAACCCACCTAGCCAACAACCTCATATGCCAAGCACGTTCTGTCATCTACCACAAATCTGGGAAAAGGGGTCATTTGTCCAGGGTTTGTAATGATCAGTGCTCCAAAGCTGTTTTGTCTGTTGAATCAGAATCGGATTCTGAGTCCAAGTTAATCTTCCAACTTAAATATACAGATGATACTACCAAACTTCCTTCTTGTAACATCACCTTAGACAATAAACCCATAACGGTCTTTGCTGATTCATGTTCTCCATACACCCTTGTTGATGTCAATGTATTCTCTCAACTTTTTCCCTCATGGCAAGGTTCCGTACAGCCCCCAGATATCCATCCGGGTGGGTACAACGGGGTTCCCATACCCTTACTGGGCATGACCACCAAGGAGATAGGGTTTAAAGGAAGATATACAGTAGGCAAGATATACATCACGTAGAAGAGATCCAATTTGTTGGGGTGGAAACACCAAAGGGAACTCGGGATCAAGTTAGATCCCAACAGTCAAGATCAGGTGTTATTGGCAGACCCCTCAGTTGGGGGGATGGAGGTGTGCAACGATTTTCCGAATGTATTTTCGGATAAACTAGGGTTACTTAAGGATTACCAACACTCCATTAAGTTAAAATCCAATGCTAAGCTGGTGGCACACAAGGCTAGACCCATACCTCATTTGTTGCATGCTCCCCTGCGCATGGAGTTAGACTGATTATTGTCTTTGGGGATGATTGAACCCATTGAGTGTTCTCAATGGTTGGCACCCATTGTCCTTACCATGAAGGGATCTAGTAAAGACATCAGGCTATGTGTGGACCTCAGGGACCTCAACTAGAACATCTGGGTAGACAGGCACCTCCTTCCACGCATTTACGAGGTTCTTACCCTAATCAAAGGAGCTAGTTGTTTCAGCGTACTTGACCTATCCTCAGCCTACCACCAGGTAGAGCTTCACCCTGACTCACGCCATCTCACTTCCTTTGTGACGCCTCTGGGGGCATTCCAATTCCTTTTGGTTTAGCATCGGCTGCTGCTGCCTTCCAGAGGATCATGCAGCATGCTCTAAAAGATCTTCTTAGAACTCTCTGTTTTCAAGATGACATACTAATCTATGGGAAGGATCAGGAAGAACACAATACCACCCTCAGAATGGCGTTGACCAAACTGGGAAAAGCTGGTCTCACTCTAAAAACAGAGAAATGTCGTGTTAGAATGGGATCGGTTGACTATCTGAGGCACACCATTTCTCAAGATGGTATAAAACCCAAAATGGACCTAGTGGAAGCTGTTCGTGACACTGCGGCCCCCCAAAAGCGTCCAAGATCTCAAACCCTTTTTGGACCTTTCCGAATAATATTCCAAGTTTGTCAAAAATCATGCTTCCATTGTTGAACCCTTACGCAAATTGCTCAAATCCAGAACTTCTTTTGTGTGGTCTGATGACTGTCAGTATGCTTTCAAAACTGTCAAAGGAAGCATCATTATGGCCCCATCCCTGGGTAGATTTGACCCCAGCAAACCCACGATCCTTTGCAAAGACGCAAGCAATAAAGGTCTAGGAGTCAGTCTCACCCAAATTGTGGAGGGAAAAGAACAGATTGTTGCATTTGCCTCTCGTGTCCTAAAGGGTGCCAAATTCAACTACTCTGTGGTGGAGAAAGAGGCACTTGCTGTGGGGTATTCCATTTACTGTAAAAACCGACCACAGACCACTAATGTTTGCATTCACAACAAATAAAACCACCCCAGGATTGCGAGGTGGATTCTGGGACTCGAAGGCTACAATTTCAGCGTAAAGTACATGCCAGGATCTCAAAACACAGTTACAGATTTTCTATCACGATCTCCTTCTGGGGAAGAAAGCAGTTCTGTTAGCTGTGATTGTGATGATGTAATTCTGCAGCTTACCTGCTTGAATAAGGAGGAATGGGACAACAGTATGCAAGCAGATGCAGAAATGAGTTCTATCAAAGAATTCATCAGGAATGGTTGGCCTGATAATATAAGTGACGTTCCTACAACCTTATGTAAATTCTGACTAGAATTAAACTTACAAGAAGGTTTGGTTTGCAGAGGGGAGAAAGTAATTCCACCGGAGAACTTGAGAGAGAAAATAGTGGAATTAGTGGAATTAGCACACATAGGACACTTAGGATGCAGTCTTACTAAGAACAAAATCCGGTTGGAATACTGGTGGCCAGGGATGGATGCCATAATGGAGAATGTAGTGAAAAATTGTTTGGAATGTTTGGAATGTAGCTGCAGTGACAAAATTCACCAAACCCGGAAGCCACCACTTTCTCTTGTTGAAGTTCGTGATCGGACATGGTCAAAGTTAGCTTTGAAACAATCAACAGAGGAGTGTATTAAAGTAATACCAAAATAGAAGAGCAAGCATGCTGGTAGTCGCAGTAAATCATTACTGTTGAAAAAAAACACTCTTTTTTTATAAAAGCCCTCACTCACCAACCTAGTTGTTGACATGCTTCATCATTGGGCCCCACCAGGAGTGGCCGAATGCCACCCTAGTGTGCTGCGACGCCAGTTTATTGCGGAGCTGGTAAAAAACGTGTGAGGTGAAGGTGAATTTGGTGAAATTTAAAAATGCCCAATTGTGTCAAAAAAACTTTATTAATTTTGCCAATCAGACATAGGTAAAAATATCTGTGTGGGATAACGAACTGACATTAGAAGTTCATATATTATCCCTGAAGGTGCGGTCAACATGTTTCTGCCTACATGAATATTAATCAGGCTTTCATCAGGACCAAAGGTGTAAAGTGTGAAGAACCCGGCAGTATGGGCGCACTAAGGCCCACCCTGACCAAGGGTTCGCAAGTGTTAAAAATATCAAAAAACACTTAGAGTAGATTCCGTCAGGCGTAGAGAGGAACCGAGTTTATTCTAGCCCAAAAAAGGGGAAGGTTGTGACAAACAAAGACGTACAACATCAAGAAACACAAAAGACAAACAAATTTGCATCAGTATGCTTCTAGAGAATGTCCAAAGTTAGCTTTGGACATTATGAGTCCTCTCAACCTGAAAACATTGAATGAACGCTTTATTTTAGTACTAGTGGACAATCACACACGATGGGTGATCTACAAATGTGTCCATCAAATCGACACAAGACTTCTCACACAGTTCTTAGAAAGCGTGTTCTTTGAGGAGGGGTTACCTCACACCCTCATAACAGACAATGGAGTGCAGTTCACTTCGGACAGCATAAAAGAGTTTCTCTCTCACAGGGGCATCACTCATCACAAATCTGCCTTGTATTGTCCCCGTGCAAATGGTTAGTGGAGCGTATCAACCGTTTGTTCAAAGAGTGTCTGCAGAGGGCAGAGATAATGGGGACATCAGCCAGTTCCGCTTTAATGGAGACTAGTTGGGACTATCGCACCTCTCCCAATAGTGTAACTGGTTATTCCCCGTTCACCTCTCTCAAAGGGAGGATCCCGAAAACTAAACTTACCCCACCTGCATTGCCAAGGAAGGACACTTGTGTGGTAAATCGTAACGAAATCTCTAGAAGTGTAGGAGAACATCAAGTCAAATACAAGGTCAGATATGACCAAACCAAACATGTCAAAAACCAAATGTTCAAAGAAGGAGAATGGGTCGTGTGGACTTACCCAAAGCACGCAGGTAAGAAGTGTCCAGATTTTCGGATTCATGCAGAATATCAAGGGTAGGAAAAAAGGTATTCCTTCTTGATAACGGCCAAACATGGAGCATGGACTGAATCATCCCTCATGAACAAGGTGGTGATCTCGGCAACGGTAGGAATCTAGAGAGAGAGTCAGAGGCTCTCGGTCCCAGGAGATCTCTGAGAAAAAGAAGCACACCCGTGTGGACCAGAGACTATTGTGTTAAGTGAGAGACACTGTTCATTGTGTCCTACTTACCCTTGCAGGCCTGCTTATTGTATTTGTATGGTTATTGTATTTGCATGCTTTTGACTTCATCTCTGTTCTCCTGTTTCTGCTTTTCATCGCTCTGCTTCCCCCTTTCCTCTTTCCCTTTTCGCCTTCCTCTCTGCCGCCCTGTCTTTCTTCACCCTATGCAGGGAGGTGTGTTGTAATCTATTCCACTTGGTACATTCCGCTTCCCCCTCCCCTGCACCTCCTATTGGTGTTTCCCCTCCAGTGTTTGCCAACATTCCACAGTGCCCTCCAGCTGACTGGAACCTGTTATGGTGAGAAGACTAATAAAGAAGAGTTCCTTCCTTACCTGTTCTTGGTTTTCAATATAACAAAAAGGTTTTCTCAACTCAATATTAGAGAACAAACTGCTATTTCTGAATGCCTTTAAAGGAGAGAAAATTAAAATGAAGAGTTAACTTAATGATTAAGTTACCTCTTCAATTTAATTTTTTCCCTTCCCAAAGTGTCTCATTTACAAACACCAGGAGGGTCATTAGTATGGCGGGCGGACAAACCCCCGGGAAATGGGACCGCCCGCAATGCTTGCGGCGGTCCCGCACCTACAATTAGGATGCACCCGCCACACTGCAGGCGCATCCCACATTTGTAACATTGCGGCAGGCGGTGCTGAAAGCACTGCCCGCCGCAAGCCACAAAAGCAAGTTGTGCCTTTCAATGCTATAGTAATATGGCGGGGGAAGAATGGCATGCGGGTGGGAAAGAATGTCGGGCAGATCGCCCTCGCCATGCGGGCGGTGGCGATCCGCCCGACATTCTAATGGGCCTCCAGGTATCTTGCTCCCAGTGGCTGGTAGACACAGTGACATTTAAAAATGAAAGATACAGTCATTTTCTTTTAAAAGGGAGACGTTTAAAGTGAAGAAAAAAGTTTCTATGAAACATTGTCTTAATGTTTTTCTCTACTTTAAATTAAGCCAATTAAGTCCTGTATTTTCCTGTTATAAATATGGCACCATGTCTACAGGCAACTGCGAGTAATATGCCTGCTGTTTGTAAAGATACTTTGGGAAGGGAGAAAATTAAAATGAAAAGTTTTATGTAATGCATATAAACATAAAGTTAACTCTTGAGTTGAATTATTTCCTATTTCAAAGTGTTACATTTACACACAGCAGGCATCTTGCTCCCAGTGGCTGGTAGACACACTGCCATATTTATAACTGAAAAATACTGCCATTTCTTTTTAAATTGGAGATATTTAAAGTGCATAAAAATGTTGCGTCAAGTGCATAACAATGTTCCTTATTATGAACATTTTTGCAGAATATTTTTCTGCTCTTTAAATTTCTTTCATTTAAAAAAAAAAAAAATGGTTGTATGTGTTTTACATATAATGGTGCCACATATGGTGAAAGATATGTCCTGTGCCGCAAGTACATTTGACAAAGGCTCTTAGTCACCCATACACATATATCCCATTCATTCACATACGTTTATACACCCCCACAGACCATGCACTCATTGGTGCACATGGCAGCCCTATCATAGTACCGCTAGTCACAGTATTTTGTTAAACCATAATATCGGGCTCCATGGACATTAGGTTTAAAGTCAATAAAGCTGGGTGAGGGGGTGTATGGTAACAATGTGCGAATCACTTGGCCTTCAGTAGCTCACGACGAGTTTAATTGATCAGAAGTAGCTCTCATTACAGAAAAGGATGGAGAACCCTGTGGGACCTAAACATAAACAAGGATGATTTTGACACTTGTTTGTCCATTAAAGTGGCTAAGCTAAATTTAGGAACATTGAGCCAAAGAACCCATCAGATATTCCATTTAATCACATCAACCAGTCAATCAACCACGAGGCAGTGTTAGACTTTTCACTAGTTTTTCATTCATTGTGTGGATTAATGCTAAGGATTTAGGCATGGCAAAGGTCTGTTAGGTTTCCTTTTAGACTGCAGGATGAAAGGGTGACTCCTCCCAGTAGCCACCTTGCCACCCTGTACTTAATAATGCATGTAAAAGGTGCCACATGCCTCCTTAAGAGGACCCCAAATAGGAGAAAAAAGCACAATGGTTAAAAACTTTGTCGTCATTCCGGTAGTGCTAGATTGAGGATTAGTGTAGCCGTAGATAAGCCATGCACTATACCTTCGTTCACATCAGAGAAGAGAAAAGAGCTGAGCAAAGCTATCAACAAGAACATCAAAGAAGTAGTCCAAGTCAAGGAGTGAAACAGAGAGAAAAATAGCTGCAAGAATTTGACGAGCATGATGTAAAATGGGGATGAAATTTCCTCCCTTTTCTATGGTTCGAAAAGTGGTTGACATCACAGGCATACTTGAACGTCATCTTAAGTTGTGAACCTAAGGTACAGTTCTATGGACAACTTCTGTCTTGGATAGGGTTCTTCATAGGGTCGACCATGCTACTTTACTGTGAATCCATGTTTATTCTGGATCAATGATGGTGGCCCTTCCTTTATACATGGCTTCACAACATGGGCTTCCTCTGAAGTTTAGGAGTATGAGAGCCGAAGGGTTCAAAAAGGGATTTCTCAACATTTCAAACTTTAAATCAATCTGGCATCTGTGACGTAAAGGAATGAATATTTGAAACTTTAGCAACCTCCTCCAAGCTAAATCTAGGTTTAGAATTTGTATGGATGAGAACACATTTTGTACGCTAAAGTTACATGCTTTCCTCACTGACTTCGTAGCAATTGTAGATTTTCCAGATTTCTCAAAACACGAAGAAGCCTACGGCACCTTGTGACTGTTTCCATTTGTGCTGAACCTGAGAAATGGAGTTGGATGCACATGCTCACCGCCATAGCCCTGGGCCCAGAGGGGTCCTCTTCTTGCTGCTTTGCCTGGCTTGCCTAAAAGACCAAAGAGAACAGAGTGCTCAGAGGTCTGTAATACCTAATAACTCTGGGATTCAAGGTAAACTGAGATTTCAGAGCCTGCAAGCAGACCCCCCTGTAAACTCATCCCTATACTGAACTATGTTTGAGACGAGTGAGAGACTGGGTATGGCAATTCGGCATACAGATCGAAAAACCATGAAGTCTGGATGTGTAAGACTTACCTCAGCATGCCAGCTTCACCTGGGCACAAATGGGCTACTAAAATCTGGTGCCGATGCTGGAAATAGCAGTGATTTAGTGCCCCTAGACTGAGGTGTCATCGTATTTCAAAATCTGCTATATAACCTCAGAGAGTTTCTGTGAAGCTACCAGGGTAACTGATTAGCCCAGCTCCGCTGATCTGTGTGAATACTCTTGGTATGATGTGCCCTTTAAAGAATAATTCTAGAAGCCTTCCAGTGGACATTGTTGCCAAAATGACAATTTATATTGTTAAATTAATAACTTGCTTGACACACAACTAGGACATTTTTTTAAATCTCAAAGATGTAATCTTTTTAGAATTTTTGACAGTCTGTGATTTTATATTTATACCAAGTAGCTAAAGAGGTAAAGGTATTATCGTCCTCGCAGTGACTGTTTTCTCCAGCTTCCTTTTAATTCCTAATACTTTTTGTCTTACTTTGAACATTCCTTTCACCTTAAATTCTTTGACAGTGCTTTTGGTTTGTGTTTTGTTTCCTTTTATCCCCTAACAAATTCTGTAGGTAATTTTTGACCATGACTCATTACTTCAAAAGAGTGAGACAAGGATGTTTTGGGATCTATTTAGTTTATCTGTGAAAAATCTACTCGACTAGAATACAGTGGGAAGGATATTGTGTGTTCACAAGCTGCCGCTAAAGTGATTATTTCTAGTATTTATGCTATTTTGCGCTGTCCTCTCCTTGTATCTTTTTCGTACACGCCATCATCTCTACAAAGGTCATAACCCGGTCTAAAGAAGTTACTCTTCAGTCAGACCCCCTTCTTGTGCTTTGCAAGGAAATCTCGATTTGGGTGGAAACAGGAGATTCCGCCAGAATCATGGATACAAGTTTTCTATGGATACCAGCATCGCTATACTTTACCCTTTACCTTTCACCAGGAAAATACTGGGCTTTAGGAAAAACTTCAAAACACTGATTTCCTCTGCAATTTCTCATTCCCAAGTTTAAAACTCATAATGGTACAGTAATAGCGACCTGGGCAAATACTGAGCCCGGGGATTGGAATTTAATTGGGTTGGTTTTACGCAGCTCATTACTTCCCCAACCTATAAAATCGGCCAAAGAAGAGATTACCTAGCTTCAGGGAATGTGCTTACTGACTCTCTCAATGACATTGGGGGCACATTTAGTAAACTTTCACGCAACGCAGGGCAGCAGGCACATTTG
Organism: Triturus cristatus; assembly: GCF_964204655.1. Lineage (NCBI taxonomy): Eukaryota > Metazoa > Chordata > Amphibia > Caudata > Salamandridae > Triturus > Triturus cristatus. The sequence continues at coordinate 342,414,299 of NC_140593.1, forward strand.
CGGAGGTACATTGCGTGAAAGGGAGAGAGCAGAAATAATCCATATTTAGAAAGATATGGAGCTTTTGTGCTCTCTCCTTGCACTGGCGCACTGTGTGCAGCCTAGCACCAAAGCACACACCCACGCATCATGGAGCAAGGATGACGGCATTACAGACAGGATTGATTTTGTGCTGTTAAGAGACATCTTCCTGCACAAAGACAATCCTTAGAAGCATTTTCCTCTTTTTACTTGAGCTGAAAAATGCAGGAAACAATGAGAAGAAATAGACATTTCTCTTCGTTACGCCTCACTTGGGAAGGCGTAGCATTTTGACGCATTCCCAGGTCTGCATGTCTTTGCAAATTTGGGATTATGCCAAAATCCACGGGTGCATGTGTGGGAATGCCCATGCTCCACCCATGGAATACCTCCCAAGTTGAAATGTAACATAACACAGTGCAAGCAGCTGCATTGCTTTTCTTCTCTTACAAAGCCACACAAGACCACGCAAATCAGACCTCGCGTAGCTTTGTAAATATAACTAAGCCTTTGCATTGTCCTTGTGGCGCCTTGTGTGACGCAAGGACCACACAAAGGTTTTATAAGTATGGGGTCAATGGCTGCATCTCCAATTTAACTACATCTGCATCAAGAGGTCCATGTTTCTAGCCAGAACATGGTGCAGTTTAAAGCAAGGTACCTCAGTTTTTTCTCATTGAATGGCAGTGGCAAAGAAGGAGAGAACGCATTTCTGTGGACTTTGAATTTCTAATTTTCCTTTTCTCTGGGCTGCGTTACTACTATATCCAAGCCCTGTATTTGAGAAGTAAGGCAAAACACAAGGGGGAGTTTCTTCCTTAGGAGGTCCAGGAGTTCATGATCTATTGGCTTATTTAAAGATGATACACATGAAAAGCATTTAGCATCTGTTCAACAAACTCCTTAGGGGCATATTTACAAGGGCTTTATCTCCGCTTTTTTGGCTTAAAAAAGCCAAATAAGCGGAGATAAAAATATCGCCCTATTTACAAGAGAGTGCTAACATGCATAATGGCATGTTAGCACCCTTTTTCCCAACGCCTCCCTTTGCATCTCTAATGAGATGCAAAGTGGGCGTCACTGGGCGTTCCCCGGATGGACTACCTTGCAAATATCGCTGATGTTCACATCGCGATATTTACAAGGCAGCCCACAGGATTTTAGCACATGTTAGATTTTGGCAAAAACGGCCGTTTGCGCCAAAAACTAACGTCTGCTAAAATCCAGACTTACCTATGCTTTACATAGGGGGTGGATTATGCTGATACGACCACAGGGTCGTATCAGCAAGGTTATCGCCGTTTTGCAGGGAACATCGCTGGAAAACCAGCGATGTTCCCTGCAAAACGGGAATAACCTCGCTATCTCTGGAATTTTTATCGCCCTGGAGAAACGCGTTGTTAATAATGCACTACCAGGGCGATACATTCCAGAGATAGCCTGCGATAAAAAAGTTATCGCTAAGCACGGCCAGTGGTAATTATCGCTGGCCGTTGCTAATATGCCCCTTAATCTTTCCAGTATTGGTTAACTCTGGAATACTAGTTATGATAACTTCTTTGTGGTGCATGCAGCCCTCTAAAACCTTTTCCCTGACCATTGTGATCGATAGTCCCTCATTCATCTGAAGCCCTTTTCATTTTCGCTCTTGCCTTCAGCATTGATTGAGGTACTCTTTACTGCAGCATTATTTCAGGTATGCAATTTGCAATAGTCTCAAGAAACCCAGTGAGATATTTAGGAAGACAAACATGAAAGGAAGAGCAGTATTTAAAATCAGAAAGATGTTATGTCTGAAGAACAGCTTCATTGAAAAGAAATAGGAAAAATATTTGATCTTACTAATAATAAACAAAAGTGACAGGGCCTAGACACATAGGAAGTCTGCAATGAAAATTAGGCAACGAATTGCACACGAATACTTGATGATTGCACGCAAATGAATTAAAAAGTAGCTCAGTTTAGGAAAATCAATAAGTGTTGGAATGGGAGTAGTAGAATGTGCAACGGGAAACAGAACTTCTGATTTCAAATGGGATGAAATTCGGCAGTTACAAAACTACTGACATGGCCTTGCACACAGGCAGGAAATGAGGAAAAAAAGTGAGGAACAGCTGTGAATCATCAGCAAATACGTGAAAATCAAAAGTATAAGCAGAAATAATAGAAGATAGACTAATAGTAAAAAGGAAAAGAGTAACAAACGAGACACATTTCCAGGGGAAACTGTAGTGGACAGAAATAGAAGCAGACTGAGAAATCTACCAAGAAACCGACACAGAATGATCAGAAAGATAGGAAAACAACGTTATAACAGCACCAGAGACACCCAAAGAAGTCCAATGATGATTGGTAGTGAAAAACATTTTGAGAAACTTTCGTTTTAATGAGTTGTGTTGTTTCAAGCCACACTTTGTGGGTGAAAGAACTAGCTTATTTATGAATTGATAAGTTTGTTTGTGAAAAACTGTTCTGAGAATTGTGGCAAAAGTAATCACTATTAGTGTATTGCAAAGATTGTAAATTAGTTTTCTGAGATTTATATCGTCAGTTTCATGCAGAAGAATTTAGGGGCATATCAACAACAACCGGCGATAATTATCTCTAAGCGCACTTAGCGCTAGGATAATTATCGCCAGCTAGCGCGAATTTTTATCGCTGAGATAGCGTGCTATTAGCAACGCTTATCTCAATAGCGATAAAAATCCTCACGCTAACAGGCTAACGTGAGATTATCGCTGCGATAATCTCACGTTACCTTGTTGATAGGGACAGCCAAACTTAGCCATGATATCCTCTTTCCATAGGATATCATGGCTAAGTCAGAAAAATACCAGACGTAAAAAAGCAGCGTTAACCGCGGTTAGAGTTGCTGTTTTTGTCTCTAACAGGGTTAGCGACATTCTTGATAATAGGAAAAATGTCGCTTAGCGACATTTCTCCTATTATTTTACTCTGGAACGCCCCCTTTGCATCTCATTAGAGATGCAAGGGGAAGCGTAGAGTAAAAGGGTGCTAACATGCAAATTTGCATGTTAGCACCCTGTTGTTGATAGGGCGCTAGTTTTATCTCTCCTTTTTTGGCTTTTAAAGCCAAAAAAGCAGAGATAAAGCCCTTGTTGATATGCCCCTTAATTTTCTAATTTTATAATAGTAGCTGAAAAACAACAGCTTTACATTCAATTCCACAGGCCTTCATTCCTACCACAAGTTATTTTCGCCTGCTCCCATCATTGTGCGGTGTTTGTGTGAACCTAGCAGTAAAGTGACCCAGTTCTCATGGCAGGTTTCTTCTCCACTTCTAATTTCACTGGTTGCGCCTGAAGCTATCACCTCAAGGTCTTCAGCCTCATTACTGGAATCAGTTCAGGGGATTGATTGAGCCAGCACCCCAGTTTAATTCTCGCAAAGTAGTTCATGTTTATCCCAGAATAAAAGTCCACACTCGAGAACACCTGCTATTAACCCCACCGCACCTGGTTTCTTTTATGCCACAAAATGCAACTTCTCCTTTCGTCCCTGAAGTTGCTGCTTTTCTCTCCGTTTTCAACTTCTTAATCTCCCTTATTTATTATCTATCTCGAATATTCCATTTGTTTGACATTTTAAGACCCTTTATAATTACCGTAAAGCCTTGTGTTGGTTATAATGATCGCTTTTATAGCAAACAATGTGAAATTTGCCACTCACTGCTAAGGTGATTAATTATGGCATAGTAGAAATGATTTTAAAAAGAGCTCTGAGCACCTATTGTGAACGATGAGGAGGTGATTAATTTACGAAAGTGTGAAAGGCAATATAATGCAGTAATTTTTAAATCAATTTTCCATTTGATATCAATGCTGAAAAACGTGAATTTAAAGGCTACCGCTTTTAGTTAATTGTATATTTTTACTTTAAAGAGTAAGGCACTGTATTATTTTAAGGGTGTTAATTTATCTTGCTAGTTTTTTGTTTTTTCATGGGTTAAATAAATCCAGTTTACACTTGGGTGGAAATTACTCCCTTTGTTGCTCTGTCAGCTACGTCTGCCAAAAAGAGGAGTATGTATGATGTATACAGTCATTGAACCATTGTGATGAAAAAATTGATTGATATTTCGAAAGATAAGAGATTTCGTCGGATTAAGATTAGGGGTGGGCGGAATTTGCGGAATTAACCTCCGCAAATTATCGCGAGATTGCAGAAAATCTCCGCAAACACGCCGGAAATATCGCGAAGATGCGGAAGTGTTTTTGCCGCCTGTTCGCGGTATTTTTTGCGTGTTCGCGGGTCGCCAACTTACCCATGCGGTCGCTCATGGGCGCGGCCATCTTGTTGTCACTTGTCCCGCCCTCTGGCGTTGTTTACTTCCTGTTCCGGGTCGCGCAATGCATGTTCGCGGTCGATATTTCCTGTTCGCGATCGCTTTTACTTGATCGCGTTGCTTTTTGCTTGCTCAGGGAGAAAATATCGCGCGAACTTGCCCACGTGGTCGCAACGGGCGCGGCCATCTTGTTTTCCACTCTATTGCATGGTTCTGGGGCCTGATTTTCAATCCTCCCTAAATCTTTTCAATCCTTTGTTTATAGCCACTTTTTTCGGATCTTTATTACTTATTATTTCTCTAACTATTTTCCTGCCTCTATATTTTTGGTTTTTGTGTACCTTTTTTTTTGTTTTTTAGCTACTTTTTCTCTTTGTATTGCCTGCTATTTATTTCCTTTACTCCTTTATTTATTTTACCTTTTCTTTCCCGCCCCGTCCCCAGAACCATGTCCAAGGGCAGGGCTGTTCGCCGGCGCAGCCAGAGCCGCGACCGCCTTCCTTGCGGAAGGCGGCGCCCACAAGGGGTGCATGCACGGGCCTTATTTGGGGAGGCGGAGTTGGCTGCACTAATTTTCTTTGTGCAGCGCCACCTCCCCTCAACCCTGGCAGCAGGTGGCAGGCCTGGGTCCGGGTACGGCCTCCGGGAGCGTCGGCAGCGGTGGGGGAAGGTGCGCCGGGCAGTGTCTCGCATCTCTGGGGTCCGGCGCACCCAGGCACAGCTGACGCACCGGTGGTCCGACATCCTGGACCGTGAGCAGGACCTGCTGGACCTGCTAGGAGTGGAGGTCCCGGGGCTTGGTGAGTACCTATTTAATTATTACAACTTTGTGTCTGTTCTTCTGCTCTATGTTATATATTGCGAATATCTTTTTTTCCTTCCAACCAGATAGAATGTTGCTGCTTGCAATACATTCCAGGTTAATAATGTTTAAAAGTCTTCTGTGATTATGACACAGGTGCTCTTCTGCGCTACTACTAATCTTACTTGTTTGCAGCTTTGCGTTTGCGCTTGCTTAGCGTGATTCTTTACGAGTTTATTTTAGAGAAATTAAGTTACGTAATGCTACAGTGACTCATGTCCACTCCTTACTTTGTCCTGTCACTAATAGATAGGGGCGGATTGATACATAGGTTTAGGTACTTTGTATGAGCTTCTAATTGGTTAGTGGTATGCGTGATGCCCCCTCACTCAGTTACGTGACGTGCTGCTAGTACGCCAGTCTTTAGAACCTTTCTAGTTTGTTCAATGAGTGGAGGTAGGCTTTGCAGTTACTTAGCAGTAGCAGATGAGCATCAATCAAACCAAAATTGTGTATATACAAAAAATGTAGTCATGTTAATGTGTCCTCCATGATTGGATCATACACATTGTTGAGGAATACAGTCGAAATGCATACTTAATGTACAATTGGCATGCCTGGAATAGGTGGGCTAGGTTGGGTGGTAGGTTGTACTAATACTTAGGCTTACTTGTAACTTAGTTTTCTGGAATCAGAATGGAAGAATGGATTACTGTTGATAAATAGTAACTTAAGTAGTCGAACTGCGAATCCCCCGATATTACATGTTGACCAGATGAGATCGGTCAATGTAGTTATTGCAATTGTTTAGATAAGTGTTTTTTGACCGTTGTTGAAAAAAATTGTATTTGCTTAAGTTGACACCATCCATCAATGTTTGTCTTTCTTATATCTTTCCTGTTCATCAGCACCCAGGGGCAGACGGGCAGGGACTGGGCAGTCGGCGGGACAGGAACACCACGAGGAGGACACCGCTGAGGGCTCCTCTGCTGGCCCCAGTAAGTCTTCTTGTTTTTAATAATATTTCTTATTCCATAACTTTTACTGCCCCATTTCTCCCGAACTATAGTGTGTTTCCAAATGCTATTTTTTTACCACCAATTATCCTTCGATCTGTACGGTTTCAAAAAGCTTATCCCTGCCTCCGCTACGATGACTGAGTACTACTACATACTATCAGTCTGTCTGTCTGTACTGTAGTAGCTAGTCTTGCCCAGTGGCACTCTTTGTGAAAGGTTGTAATATAAAACTCATATTCACCAGTAGCTCGTACAATCCGTTGGGTCGTTGTCTTGTACTACTTTTTACTCTTGTTGATGTTTAGGCTTTGAAAATTCACAGCAACAGCCCTACCAGATTTCTTAATATTTTGATATGATACCCTATAGGACATACAACTGTTGTAGGGATCTTGCACATACATTTGCACCAGAAAATAGGATGTTGGTGATGGTAGGTTGGACCTTCCTTGCACACCTCAATCAGAAATTCCGCACCCACCACAATTCCACTGCTTGACTATAGTACTGTCTTGTCATACCTATTAGGTCTCGGAACCCTCCCCCCAAGACAACCAACAAGTAGACAACCCAGAACATTAACACACCCAACCTCTGTCGTGGAAGCAATTCACATGCACACCCTTACTTTAATTTGCTCAATCGTGTAAGTTAGTCCACTCCACACCAAATACCACGAAGTCTATGTAAGTTTAAAATTTTTATTTCAATTTGAGAAGGTCTGTACACTGTTATCTTAGCAGCACCAACCGGCAAATCAATAACATTAAAACAAAATACATTGTTACACTAATACAGTTGGGAATTAAATCATGATAACTGAAGTGGTGGAAGGCAGCACCACCATCCCATAGCAATTTAGTTTATATACATTTATAAATGAAGATGTGAGTGAAGGGACCCCTCACCTCAGAAGAACCTAGTACTGGTAGTTGGTGCATCGTTCAGAAGCTCTGGTTCGTAGAAGCGAATCTTGCGTCTGTAATGCGAAAAAAGAAATGGTGTGCGTTAGTATATTGCAACTTGCAAGCATTTCTCAGCCGTGCCAAAAAGTGTAGCATCTATGGATAAGCAATATGGACTAACAGTAACAGTAGTACACCAGTTCTTCCTAAAAAAGTGGCTGGTTAATGTTTGTTGACCGCCTGTACGCAGCGCGTAGACTAGACAGTAGCAGTGTGAGGCAGGTCATGTGGGCTCAAAGGTGTCTTAAGAAGCTGCAAGGTAAAGGTAACGTCACATGTGCATGGCTAGGGCTAATCAAGCAAATGCTACAATGATCATATAACTTAGTGTCTACTCTACTACTACCTGATTTGTACTAGTGATTTATGTTAGTATTAACTCATTTTTCAACCTTTCTACTGATCAATAGGGGGGAGGTGTATATGTTGCCTAATAAATGTGTAATGTTTTCTAGGCGCACTACCGACCACCATTGCTGGGGCCAGCGAAGGCGACGCCGAGGGCGAGGATGCGGCAGTTGCAGATAGCAACGGAGGGGGAGTGGCAGCACCAGTGGCAGGCGGTGGTAAGTTAGATTCATAATCTTTAACTATTGTTGAACTTGACAGCACACTCACTGCAAAGGTGTACTGTATGTCTATGTATACTGTAAAGTTGTGAATTAGGGCCCCATTAGGATGGTGGGCGTATTGCCCCCGCCGGGCTGGCTGGAATTCACTGCCGTCACAGCAGGGGCAAACCTCCCGCCATCCCTGTAGAAAATATTCAGACATGTCTAGGCGGAAAAGGGTTCAATATGGCGGTGGTGTCTCTCTCACCACACCGGCAGCCATATAATCTGCATTTTGGAATGCCTTTGCGTGGCGGCATTACCGTCCGCCACGGAAAGGCATGCACACATTGCAGAGTATGCTTGGGGGCCCCCATGGAGGGTACCTACCGATGCTATGGTACCCCCCGACTTTCAAAGCAAAACGTGACAGGCTCCGTGCGAGGCCCGTCATGTTGTGCTTGGAAAAGCAGCACAACATTTTAGCATTGCTTTCAGCAAAGCCAACCAGAATTTAAAATTAAAATAACAGGGTGCGCCCGCCACTGTGCCGGGCGCATCATCCTAATTAATTGTCCCCACGGGACCCCCACCCTTTTTAGCAGTCGGATGGCGGGCGGACAAAGTCCGCCCGCTATCCGATGTCGTAAGTAAGTATGAGTTCTTGGGGACGTTTGAAGAGTGAACTAGAAGACTAGAATTCCCTTTAATTGGTATAGGACTAGGAGCCAGAGTATTGAGTAACCAATGGCCTCATCTATCTGATTTCAACTCCGCTTTGAAAGTTTTATGGAGAAGAGCACCTGGTGCACTGTTCAACTAAAAAGTGTAAGACAGGTGGAAGGAAGAAGGACGGGCGACATTTAAAATGTTATGTACTACTGTGCTTTATTTTATAGTGCTACTCTACCATGCCACTATGTGTATAAATAATTACCTTGTCCTACTGTTTTATTAAGACTATATTTTACAATTGTCGTGTTTTTTTCTTTTTGATACACAGCTACTCCGAAAATCAACCGCAAGGAGTTGGCCGCCAAGGCACGGCGCCGGAAGCTGGAGGCAATCCAGCAGGAATACCGGCGGCTGGTGGTCCTAGCCGAGGAGGAGGAGGAGAGTGCAGCAGCAATTGAAGCCTCCTCCAGTGCCCCGGGCCCCAGCCACCGCCCTCCAGCGGTACGGCGCCACCGTCTGGCGGCTGCCCGCCGCCACCGTGCCATCTCCGGTGCCCCCCCCACTGTGGTTGCAACTGCCGCGGCCTTAGACGCCGCGTCGCCCATTTAGAGGACCAGATTCGTGTCCTCCTCCAGTCCCGCCCCACCAGTTAGTCCCTGTCACTGCCCCTTTTTTAATTCCTGTTTGTTTCCTCACTCGTTTGGGCGTTCTCTATTTCTATGGACAGTCGTTGGGGTTAGGGAGGGGGGTGGGTCAGCTTTTGTGGGTTTAGTTTATTTGTTAGGGTCAATTAAATATATTTTTCTATGTTACATGCAATGTTGTTAATGTTTTGTAGGTGGGGTAACTGTTTTACATCACACTGTTTCTTTGCTGGTGCATGGCCGCCCATAGCGTGTGTTTGATTTCAATAATTTGCTGACTGTATAAGACACAAACAGATAGATGCGACACACCTCACTCATTGACTGGTCCTACTATGCATTCTTTGGAGTGGTGTTTGAAACTGACATCATTGACATGTCCATTATTGATTCTGCCTCCCCCAAACTTCTCTCTTACCGGTGCTTGATGTTTATGTCCAACTGTGGCACAGCACTGGCTGCATGGTGAAGATGGTTTCCTTTTTCATACATGCCATGATTGGGGTGGTGGTGGTAGTATAGTAGTAGTATACACTGGCAGGGTAGCAGCATTTCCAAAAAAAGAAAAGGAGATAGTCAATCGCCTTTGAGAGACTGTTAGAGGAGTAGTTGAATGAAGTACATCACAGAATTTACCGAGCAACAATTATATGTTCAAATATTTGACAAAAAAAATGAATGCTGGATATTATGAGGATAGCCTACTAGACAGAGTTACAAACTATAGTTTTGTCGACTTGGCTATGCCTACAGTCTAACAGTTAGTGCTGTATATGAGGAATGACAACAAACAAATCAAATCAATGCCGGCAATTCATGCTGAGGTATATGTTCCTTTGTTAAATAAAATAACCTGTGAAATATCCTACTCATGGGTGGGCAAGCAGAAGAAGATCATCGCTCTGCATTGAAATTGAAGTAGTGTTGCTTTCACCACATCCGCCCCAGCAAGTGTGTGATTAAGTATTGGTGTACTTTTAATTTAGTTACACCTCGACAATAAGTCACACAGCCCGGGGGAAGAGGGTTAGGGTCCGTTGATTGGATGGGAAGGGGGATTTTGGGAAAGGTTTGACATAGAAAAACAGTATGCATACATAGACAAACAAACGACAATCATTGAAGACTACCATACCATATCCATTCCATATGTTAAGGTATAAAAAAGGAAATGCATGCATGATGAGACCCGGATTACATACACTTCTATTTCTTGTTCTGTTCCGGCCTTAAAACTTTAACAGATAGCAAATAGAAATTTTAAATATTGGTAGTGAAGAATCGTAAACACAGAGAAAACGTAATGATGATTGATAATAACAACTCCAAGAACACACTGTTGTAAAGAATGTATACAAGATATTAATCAAATTTTTTAAAAGAAGTGAAAAGTGGATACTGTTACTGTCTTATCCTGGTCAAAAATGTGGACTGGTTTTTTGCATCTCGGCATTCCTCTTGCTCCTCTCGTCCATCAATCTAGGGTGTGTCGCCTCACCACTCGCCACTGCCCGGCTGGAATAAAAAGGTGATTGATTGGTAAGGTAATTAATATGCATTGTAATGTTTTACAAAGTTTTGGACAAGGCCCGGCCTGTAATTTTAGATTGAAAACCAAAGGGGATATTCAGAAAGAAAGTGAAAACAAATGCACAAGTGATGGTGTAGTGCAACAAGAACACTTTCCGAGGTGGCATGTATGCATATGCATCATCTCTACTGTAGTCTGTTTCCAGCATAGACCTTCAACAGTAACAGGAGAGATCAGGCCCACAGTGCTTACCATTAGCACATCCTACGTTACCACTTTAGAGTCCTTTTTTTTTTCTCTCAAAGAGTTGGACAAACGCAAAGCACATTATCCATTCCAGACATAGCATTTTACAGTTAAAGTTAGTAAAATCAATGCACTGCAGTCATCCCACCGCTACACTCTATTCAACTTCTACACAGACATTTGGGTGTGCTGTGGTTGTGGTTCACGTGTTTACCTTTAGGCTTTTCCGTTTTATGCCACTCATGAAACATCCTCCTGACTTCATCATCAGCTCTGATACTTCTACTGACTGAAGATCGGCCTGCAGTACAAGTGTAATTTTTAGAACACAACAAGAGTAGAAATATAAATATTACTGACTTGAGTCATTCTTTATTGTGTACAGAAAGATAGATTAACACTAGTACACTTTGACATCATTCACTTTGTGCACAACAAACAACGCCAACACAAAGATCAATAGCTCAGAGTCAGGTGTCCAATGCATGCCATTAATTATCATCATTTATTACCTGTTACTTCTCATCTTAAGTTAACGGGCCGTCTCTTTCGCCATCATCATGACGGACGGTGCTGTTTAAGTCACAGTCATTTGCATTGCGCAGCAGATTGAGTGAGTGCCCTTCCTGTATTGAATTAAAAGCAATGTATCACCAAGATGCAGGAGAGAAGTACACATTTCTTGTTTGCCAGAAGAGGAAAATTAGTAATTACTAGTGTGTTCTGTAGAAAGTTGATTAGTGGCAGTGCACAATTACATCAATTCATGCGAAACACACCACAAAATCTACATCATTCAGTCTGCTATTCTGCGGCCAATGCATGGCATCAATCATTACCTGTTGCATCTCATCTCGTTAACGCTGCAGGCCGTCTCTTTCGCCATCATCATGATGGACGGTGCTGTTAAGTCACAGTCATTTGCATTGCGCAGCAGATTGAGTGAGTGCCCTTCCTGTATTGAATTAAAAGCAATGTATCACCAAGATGCAGGAGAGAAGTACACATTTCTTGTTTGCCAGAAGAGGAAAATTAGTAATTACTAGTGTGTTCTGTAGAAAGTTGATTAGTGGCAGTGCACAATTACATCAATTCATTCATGCGCAACACACACAACAAAATCTACATCACTCAGTCTGCTTTTCTGCGGACAATGCATGGCATCAATCATTACCTGTTGCATCTTATTTTCAGTTAATGGCCAGTCTCTCTCGGCTCTGAAGGAGGATAGCTATAGAAGTCATCAGATTCATGGTCCACTTGTTTTGGAAGGACGAGGAAAGTTTGAATTTGTTGTTACCATCATCCAATCATCATTCATGAGGGAAATGGAATTGACCAGGAGATGCAGTATGATCGAGCGGAGGAGCTGGATTCTGAGGACTGTAGTGTCAAATGGCAGACACCTGAAACTTGTATCTTAAATTAGAAGATTAGAAGACGGTGATAATGCATTGGTTGCGATTCACAAGTTTATAACCGGAACAACAGACACAAACAAAGGGGGAAAAAAGGGAGGAAGACAGTAAGTGCGAGCCTAATTGTCAGGGAAGTATAGCTCGTCCTCAAACTCTGGGGGATCTTCCAGTAGTAGGTAATCATCTGACACAATACTACCGTCACCTGAGCCGCTGTCCTCATCTTCCTCTGTTGATTCATGCATTGTGTAATTCGGTGGTATGAAGTGCTGATTCATTTTGATCATTGTTAACCTCTCCACGTTTTTGGGAGATAGACTGGTCCTTCTCAAGGTTACAATGGAACCAGCAGCACTGAAAACACGTTCGGAAGAGACACTTGCGACAGGGCAAGCCAGATAGCTTATCGCCAGCCTGCTGAGCTGTGGCCATTCAGACCTTTTCCTATACCAATACTGCACTGGGTTTTGATCAACGTACACCTCTGTTGGATCGTCCAGATAGGCCTGGACCATCCGCTCAATGTTCAGGGTTGCTGCTGGTAAGCTTTTGTGCTGTTTTTTCTGTGCATCAGCACTGTGCTTACGGCCCATCTTTACATACCAATCTGATAATGATTGTACTCGGCCGAATGATCCAGTTATTGTTTTTGTAGTCGATGGTGATGGTGAGTGTTGCGATTGTGAGCCAACCGCACTGCCCTCAGCCGACGAAGTTGCACTTGATTCTGCATGGCCTGCTTCAGTATCAGTACTTGTTGTGGGTTGATGTGGCGGGCTTTTAATTAGCAGCCCTTCGTTTTCAAACTTGATGGCTGCTTCAGCTATACAACTTTTGTAGCGGGCAACATCAGTGTCGGAAAAAGAACGGAATAGTCCTAATTTTGCACGTGGATCCAGAATTGTGGCACAAATGTAATGGTCTTGTGACAAAATTTTATTTTGTATCCTTACATTTTCTGATAAGCGCCTGGATAAGCTCTCCACCAAGTCATGGGCTTGCCTTCTGTCCTCTACACCTTTGTAGGATTCAGACACATTATTCAGCTCATGCTCTAGCATTTGCAACAATGGGATCGCTTGGCCCATTGTACAGTCCTCCTTGCTGACTTCACGTGTGAAGACCTCAAAAGGAGACAGCATCTCAGTCAGGCATTGAATTAGGGTCCATTGCTCCCTCTGAAGGGTCATGCCTTTAACACTAGCATCACTGCCTTTGTACCAGACATAATCATTGAGTGACCTGTGCTGTTCGTACAGACGATCAAGCATGTAATACGTTGAGTTCCAACGTGTTGCCACCTCCTGGATGAGTGCCTTGACTGGCACCCTACGCTCACGTTGGAAGATCCTCAGCTGCTTCCGAGCTTTAAAAGAATGGCTGAAATGAGTGCATATTCTTCGGCAGATGGACAGTAAATTGCTTACTATGGGTTCTTTTTTCAGAAAGTCTTGCACTATAATGTTTATGCAGTGTGCCAAACACGGAACCCTGAAATAGGAACCAAGTTCCATGGCCTTAAGTACATTACTGCCATTGTCTGTGGCAACAAAACCAATACCAAGCCCTCTGGGCTGCAGCCATTCCAAAACCTTGGTGCGAAACTCTTCTAAAATGTTTTCAGCCGTATGAGATTTCTCCATGGCGAACATGGCTACAGTTGCATGTTTCCGAGTACCTTCAAAAATCGCAGCTGTGTCAACAACACCTCGTGCAGATAGTAGATCTTTAACCCCCACAAAAGAGATCCAGTGTGCAGTGATACACATGTAATCTGTGGCTTGGCAACTGGTCCACATGTCTGTTGTCAGGTGGATATTGTGCACAGCACTCTTCTGCAAAGCTTGTCCAACCAATTCCAGCACATCATGATGTAGTGCCGGAACAGCAATTCTTGCGAAATAGGACCGGCTTGGAACTTTCCATTTCGGGCAGATGGCAGACACAAATTCAAGGAAACCCACCCCTTCCACAAATGAAAAAGGAAGAAGGTCCAGCGCTAACATTTTAGCCAGCTTCGCATTGTACAATCGTGCCGTTGGGTGGTTGCGTTGGAACTGCCCCTCCAACCTAAACATGCTGTCAATGGTAGGCTGGCTTACTTTCCTTAGTGGTGCCATTAACCCACTAAGGCTCAACGACACAGATTGTCTCATTGAGGTACTCGCCGCCGGTCGCCTTGGTGTCTCACCCACACTCTGAGTATGGCTCTTACTGCGGTGCCACTCTGATGTTACTGAGGAGGATGTGGGCGTTACCACTGCAGTGACTGCACTACTGGAGACAGGGCTAGAAATGCCTCCCTGTTCTTCACCTGCCACCACAATAATATCGCTCCCTGATTCCTGACCAACTTCAAAGGGTTTAGTTTTCCTACTTTCTTTTAACTTAAGTAGGTGATCCTCCCACACAATAGTGTGGTGTGTTCTGAGATGACTTGCTTGTCCTCCGGTACCATAGTTTGTACCAAGCTTACCACGCCGAACACCTTGCCGACAAATTGCGCATATAGCAACGTTCTCCTCCTTGGCGCTAACAGAAAAGAAGTCCCAAACTGGGGAGGAGAACTTTCTGGCACTGCTGGATGTGCCACTTTCAACACCAGATGAACTTGAGGGGGTCCTTGAAAATATGTGACCCTGTCCACCTACACTGTGACTTTTACTACCACTTCCTACTGAGGTGGTTGAGCTGGATGTAGGTCCCTGCCGGGCCTTGGAAAATATGGCAGCTGGAGGTAGTGGTGGTGTAACCTGTGTTGGTGAGATCCGTGCTGCATCCCGCTCAGTAGCAGCCTTTCTGGATAGGGTTAGAATGTCGGTCTCCAATCCCTTTGGGGCGGGAGTAATGTGCGTGATGACTGGCTCGTCTTCATCAACATCATCACCCCCCTCTTCTACATCTACCTCCATAACTCTAAGTTTTTCTGGGACCTTCCTTTTCAGAAGCAATGTCTTGTGGCGTACTTCACTCTCAGACCGAGCTGGTGGGACCCAAGTGTCATCACGATCATCAGAAGCGGGGCTTGAAGAAGAAGATGATGGACTAAGCCTCCTTTTCCTTGCTGGTGGTCTGGAAGACAATAGATGTTCTGGAACAGTGGTTTGACTTCGCTCCGCTTTGTCTGCAGGAAGCTCGATTTCCTGAAATGCCCCTACGTCAGGAGCAACAACTACTATGGTGGGCTGTTGTGGCGGCTGCTGCTGTTCTGGTTGCGGCGGCTGCTGCTGCTGGTCTGGTTGCGGCGGCTGCTGCTGCTGGTCTGGTTGCGGCGGCTGCTGCTGCTGGTCTGGTTGCGGCGGCTGCTGCTGCTGTTCTGGTTGCGGCGGCTGCTGCTGCTGTTCTGGTTGCGGCGGCTGCTGCTGCTGTTCTGGTTGCGCCGGCTGCTGCTGCTGTTCTGGTTGCGCCGGCTGCTGCTGCTGTTCTGGTTGCGCCGGCTGCTGCTGCTGTTCTGGTTGCGCCGGCTGCTGCTGCTGTTCTGGTTGCGCCGGCTGCTGCTGCTGTTCTGGTTGCGCCGGCTGCACACTGATCTGCTGAGTTTGCGCCTGCGTTGAACTTGATTGTGTACTACTTTGCGGTAATGACATTTCTTCAACACCGCTGCCCGTTAGTAGACTGGCTACCTCTGCGACAGTAAAGCCCTTGGGCCTAGGTTGGTGGGGTTGCTGGACCGCTGTGCTGCTCCCAGCTTGGTTCCCGGACAACGCTTTGGTGCCAAAAAAAACCTTGGCCGGCACACCACCAGTCGTGGTTAATGGCACTTCCTTTTTCTGTTCCTTCTTCTCACCAGCAACTTTCTTGGTACTGGACCTGGTACCTTTCTTTGGGGCCATCTTATTCCGACGTCAGGCAGGAGGCAGATGCACAACAAGTTCTGGTCACACGTGGGCGTGATGCGCAGCAGGACTTCTGTCTGGCTGGCAGTACAACGGGTAGCCAGGTGATGCCGATGACACCTCCTACTCTGTCTTTTGTGCACCTAAAAGCAAAGAAGACAGGAGAAGAACATCAGTGAAATGTTGCATTTGTTTTTGTGGTTCAGTTACTTAGTACTGTACTAGTGCAAACAAAAGATAGTCTAGCCATTTATGAATTTTTTTTAACTAGAGCTATGTTATACTACTAGTACTGTGTACAGCCACACTACACTCTCAGGAAGGTGATGTCTAAAAATTCAACAGATCACATAGAAAACACTTGATCAATAAAGCTGTGGCTACCTGCTCTGGTAGCAGTGGATGAAAGCAGGCCTGCTGGCAGACAAGGCCAGGCAAGCTTGCAGGCCTAGGCCTCAAAATGGCCACCAGCCACATGGAGAGCCCCAACAACATCAGCAAGGCCACCCCAAAATACACACTTCCCCAACTCAATCCAATGGCATCCATGCCCAAAATGATGTCTAAAATCAACAGAACACACAGAAAACAGTAGATTACTAAAGCTGTGGCTACCTGCTCTGGTAGCAGTGGATGAAAGCAGGCCTGCTGGCAGACAAGGCCAGGCAAGCTTGCAGGCCTAGGCCTCAAAATGGCCACCAGCCACATGGCGAGCCCCAACAACATCAGCAAGGCCACCCCAAAATACACACTTCCCCAACTCAATCCAATGCCATCCATGCCCAAAATGATGTCTAAAATCAACAGAACACACAGAAAACAGTAGATTACTAAAGCTGTGGCTACCTGCTCTGGTAGCAGTGGATGAAAGCAGGCCTGTTGGCAGACAAGGCCAGGCAAGCTTGCAGGCCTAGGCCTCAAAATGGCCACCAGCCACATGGCGAGCCCCAACAGCATCAGCAAGGCCACCCCAAAAAACACACTTCCCCAACTCAATCCAATGCCATCCATGCCCAAAATGATGTCTAAAATCAACAGAACACACAGAAAACAGTAGATTACTAAAGCTGTGGCTACCTGCTCTGGTAGCAGTGGATGAAAGCAGGCCTGTTGGCAGACAAGGCCAGGCAAGCTTGCAGGCCTAGGCCTCAAAATGGCCACCAGCCACATGGCGAGCCCCAACAGCATCAGCAAGGCCACCCCAAAAAACACACTTCCCCAACTCAATCCAATGCCATCCATGCCCAAAATGATGTCTAAAATCAACAGAACACACAGAAAACAGTAGATTACTAAAGCTGTGGCTACCTGCTCTGGTAGCAGTGGATGAAAGCAGGCCTGTTGGCAGACAAGGCCAGGCAAGCTTGCAGGCCTAGGCCTCAAAATGGCCACCAGCCACATGGAGAGCCCCAACAGCATCAGCAAGGCCACCCCAAAATACACACTTCCCCAACTCAATCCAATGGCATCCATGCCCAAAATGATGTCTAAAATCAACAGAACACACAGAAAACAGTAGATTACTAAAGCTGTGGCTACCTGCTCTGGTAGTAGTGGATGAAAGCAGGCCTGCTGGCAGACAAGGCCAGGCAAGCTTGCAGGCCTAGGCCTCAAAATGGCCACCAGCCACATGGCGAGCCCCAACAGCATCAGCAAGGCCACCCCAAAATACACACTTCCCCAACTCAATCCAATGGCATCCATGCCCAAAATGATGTCTAAAATCAACAGAACACACAGAAAACAGTAGATTACTAAAGCTGTGGCTACCTGCTCTGGTAGCAGTGGATGAAAGCAGGCCTGCTGGCAGACAAGGGCAGGCAAGCTTGCAGGCCTAGGCCTCAAAATGGCCACCAGCCACATGGAGAGCCCCAACAACATCAGCAAGGCCACCCCAAAATACACACTTCCCCAACTCAATCCAATGGCATCCATGCCCAAAATGATGTCTAAAATCAACAGAACACACAGAAAACAGTAGATTACTAAAGCTGTGGCTACCTGCTCTGGTAGCAGTGGATGAAAGCAGGCCTGCTGGCAGACAAGGCCAGGCAAGCTTGCAGGCCTAGGCCTCAAAATGGCCACCAGCCACATGGCGAGCCCCAACAACATCAGCAAGGCCACCCCAAAATACACACTTCCCCAACTCAATCCAATGCCATCCATGCCCAAAATGATGTCTAAAATCAACAGAACACACAGAAAACAGTAGATTACTAAAGCTGTGGCTACCTGCTCTGGTAGCAGTGGATGAAAGCAGGCCTGCTGGCAGACAAGGCCAGGCAAGCTTGCAGGCCTAGGCCTCAAAATGGCCACCAGCCACATGGCGAGCCCCAACAACATCAGCAAGGCCACCCCAAAATACACACTTCCCCAACTCAATCCAATGGCATCCATGCCCAAAATGATGTCTAAAATCAACAGAACACACAGAAAACAGTAGATTACTAAAGCTGTGGCTACCTGCTCTGGTAGCAGTGGATGAAAGCAGGCCTGCTGGCAGACAAGGCCAGGCAAGCTTGCAGGCCTAGGCCTCAAAATGGCCACCAGCCACATGGCGAGCCCCAACAACATCAGCAAGGCCACCCCAAAATACACACTTCCCCAACTCAATCCAATGCCATCCATGCCCAAAATGATGTCTAAAATCAACAGAACACACAGAAAACAGTAGATTACTAAAGCTGTGGCTACCTGCTCTGGTAGCAGTGGATGAAAGCAGGCCTGCTGGCAGACAAGGCCAGGCAAGCTTGCAGGCCTAGGCCTCAAAATGGCCACCAGCCACATGGAGAGCCCCAACAACATCAGCAAGGCCACCCCAAAATACACACTTCCCCAACTCAATCCAATGCCATCCATGCCCTAAATGTGATTGAAAATGAAATATATTCAAAAAACAAAAGGAACAGTTGCTTCATCATGCACACACACACCCATGAGGCCATGCCCATGGCTAGCTCGGGCCTACTACTACAACCCACAAAATTAAAATAAATTAAAAAAAAAAAAAAGGAATGATGATAATTAATTATCAAAAATAAATTGTAGTTACACAACAACTGCAATGCCCACAATCAAACACAACAACCACTTACTTGTAAAATATCCTATTCCAAAAATCCTGAAATCCAATTGCAATGATGCAGCAGACAAAAAGAGAGATCTTTCCAGCTCCAAATCCAAAGGCAGAATGAGCAGGAGATGGACAAAGCACTGGGAGGAGCCTGCTGGACAGGAACAGGAAGTTGGAGAATCTGTGTCACTTCCTCCCTCTCTCCACTTTGTAAAAAAAAAATGAATCCTGGAGTCCTTGCACAAAAAAGGAAAGCCAAATGTGAATGTAAGGAGTTCTTTTCATCCAAAATCAGTATTTGCAGATGGTTTCATGCTGCTAGAGCCGATATTCCTCTCCAAATTGTAAATTTTACATTGTTGAGTTCTCCAGCTTCACATTACTTCCGCCGGCGTGTCGAAAACGATATGATCGCGTTCTCTTCTTTGTCCCTGTCGCGTTGGATATGACGTGTTCGCGGTCTCTTTCTCCTGTTCGCGTTCGATTTCATGTGCCCGCGTCCTCATTCTCTGGCTCGCGATGTAGAATGACATGTTCGAGATCTCAATCTTCTCATACTCGCGCGGTGCATGATCGCGAGAAGAAATACCTGATCGCGCGACAAATGACGTGATCGCGTGAAAAATGACTTGAATGCGGCCGCGAACTCTCGCGAGACAGCGCAAAATGGCTACCAAAATCCAACATCTCGTGGAGAACGCGACCGGGTCAAGAAAACTTGTCTGAGAACGCAGGGATTCAGGTAAGGCGATCGCGCGCGCGCGAGAATGTATTGTTTTACAGCGCGAGCAAGAAAAAAATTATCGCTAAGCTGCGGAATGCGGAAATTTTGACATTATCGCGCTTTCCGCGGAACGCGAGAATGCCAAAATATCGCAACTTCCGCGAACGGAACGGAATTTTGGCCCAGGCCTAATTAAGATCTTGACTTTCGCGTTTACCGTCAATTTTAACACTAGAGGGCGCCATAAAGTGGGATAAAACAGAACACTTACGAAGGCATTGAACCTGCGAAGCAGAATGAACAAAACTCGACTACAACTTAGTGGTGCAGCAATCGTGAACGGGGTTTTAGGTCCAGTAATTATTGCTGGAAATACCTGCTTTCCACTAATTTTTATGTCCAGGTCCGAGAACCACTGAGTACGAGTTTATTGGTTGCATAATAAGGACTACAATAAAGAAAAGTATTTTTTTTTTTAATTCTATTATTCTGGCATTTAAAATGGAAGTGATTGAACGACGAGTATCTAGATGTACAGTCTTTGCTTATTAGGACTAAATTCAGACAATTTTAGCTGTTTGTAACATCTCATGTCATTAATTCTTTAAAAAAAAAATATAAAAAATATCATGGCACTTCCTACATATGAATATACTATACTATGCTATTCTAAAGCCTGTGTATGGTCTTTGATGTACTTACTTTCCTGACATTTTAACTGGTTATGTTTTTTAAGAAAGAACTGTTCCTCAGATGCTTTACACTGTTATAAATGCAATTCACGAATCACCCCGATGTGTTCATTTATTTTATTTTGCTTTCATTGTAAAATGTTGTTGTATTTGCAGTATTTGTTAATCAAAAAAAAGGCATGCGAGCGCAGACGCTATCTTAAGAATGCAACCAAAATACAGGGGCTTATTTACAAGCTCCCTTGCGCCACCGGTGGGTCACTGTTTTTGACGCACCGGTGGCTCAGTGAGCTGGCCCATATTTACCAGGCCACACAGAGCCACCCTGCGTGGCTTTTCATGGCCTTGTAAATACGGCCCCTTTTCACGCATCACTTTGCGTGAAAGGGGCGTGCCATGGGTTTTGCTGTGGGTGTTCCCACGCAACACCCATGGATTCTGCCGCATTCCCAGATTTACAACGTTTCATAAACCTGGGAAGGAGTCAGAATTCTACATCTCCCCAGGGGAGGCGTAAGGAGGCGCAACAATGAGAAATACTTTTACTTCTCCTCGTTTTTCCTATTTATACGCGTGCTGCATTCTCCAGCACACATAGAAGGAGGAAAATGCCATCAATGATTGTTGTGCAGGAAGGTGTCCCTTCCTGCACAAAAACAATCATCCCCGCAACTCAGGTTCCCTTGCACCATGGTGCAAGGGTGCCTGCGTTGGCACATGCCAGCCAATTGTGCGCCAGTGCATGGGAAAGCACATGGATGCTTTGTATTGTTCTAAATCAGTGGCATAACAAAGGCCCCCACAGCCCCAGCAGTGCAGGGGGTCCCCCACAGCACAATACCCTGGCCTGAGAGCTCCTGATTGATTCCAGAGGGGGGGGCCCTCCATGTACTTTGCAGAGGGGTCCCCTCAAGTTTCCTTACGACACTGTTCTAAATGCAATACATCCTTTTGCTTTTAAAATGATGCAGCTCGGCGCAGCAAAATGACTCGCAGCGCTGGGTCATTTTGTTGTAAATGAGGCCTACAGTTCCTATATTGAGAGTATCTACTTGCAATTTGTAGCTATTTATTTTTTTACAATCACCACTTACTCAGCATAGGCCCCCGATTGAGGAAAACATGATGATTGTCAGCAGATGTTACAGGGTCCCCATAGATATTTCCTATTCTGGGAACTATAATTAGTAATGACAGATTACGAGCCTCTAGCATCCCTGGATCCATATCCAACCTACTCTTAATCAAAGCCCCACTCTCTAAACTCCTTCTAGTGGGCCAGTGGCATGCAACCTTCTCTCATCCACACCTCCAATCTGCACTGTCTAAAACTGAAGCAACTCTATGTCTTTCTCACTATTGCTGCCTCTCTAATGGAAAATGTGAGAGTCTTTCTGTTAGTAATTTGGTTTTCTGGTTTAGTATGCACCCTGTACAAGCAGGAACCGCAATCCTAGTGAGGGTAAGTCAGATACACACTTGGAGATTACCTGTGCTCACCCTCTGGTAGCTTGGCACAGAGCTGTCAGGCTAATCGAAAGAGGTAATGTGTAAAGTATTTGAGCAACATACTCGCACAGTAATACAATGAAAAATGAAAACATTGCACAAAGACTCCACAAAAGTTTAGAAAAATAGATTATTATATTTTGAACAAAACAAGATAAAAATGACAAAAATCAAATACTTACAAGTCGAGAAATGAATTTTGAAAGAATAATTGTAAAAATAGCACTTAGAACCAACTAGCTCTTTAGGGGTTACGCTGGACTGGAGCAAAGTGAAAGTTCAGTCTGACCATGATGGAGCACAGGCCAGCTACAGGACCAACGCAGGCACCAGTAAACAAAGTACTGTTCCAGGTCGCATCGGATGTGTGGTGAGATGCATCAGTGTCAATCCCGCAGGTTGAGGATGATTCGATTTGTCTCCATGTAGTGATGGTGATGTGTCAGTTCCGCAGGTGAGACACCGGCCAAGATGCATTGGTTCCATAGTGCAATGCACTGGGCTTCTCCATGCATTTGAGGGATGCGTCGATCTCTCCGAACTAATGCGGCGGCAATGCATGGTTCGGATGTGTTAGGCTGTTGGGGTGCTGTGATGATTCTGAGAGCGCCGATTTTACTCCCGCAACTGGGTCGACGCACTGGATCTGCTACATGCAGACACGAGATTCATCAATGTCTGTGTTGCAAGTATCTGGGTCAGCCTCCAGTGAACCAGGCAAAGGGGCAGGGGTAAAGACTTTGATATCCCTGAGTCTCAAACAACAGGAGGCAAGCCAACAAGCCCTTGGATCACACTTAGAGGAAAAGCAGAGTTTGGCGTAGTTACCCTAGTGTCCCTGGGTGACAGTGAGATCGTTCCAAAGATTCATGAGCCCTCAAATACTGCAAAGTATTGGCAATGGGTCACCATCAATGGACATGGCATTGAGGCTCTGAGGGATACAGGTGCCAGCATGACTATGATAAGGAGTCAGCTGGTGTCCCCAGAGCAGGTGATTCCCAATGCATTCCACCAGGTTGTGGCGGCTGACATCAGAGAGGGTCACTATCCAGTGGCCCTTGTTCCATTTGAGTGAGGATGGGTTTCAGGACTTCGGAAAATTGCAGTGAGCCCTGCCATGCCTGTGGACTGTTTGCTTGGTTATGACCTTGAGCACACGACCTGAATGTAAGTGGAGCTCAAGGCTCCTGTGGAGATGTTCGTGTTACCTGACTGGATCTGTACTATGACAAAGTCTATGGCTGCCCAGGATGTGAGTCAAAAAGGGCAGAAACCAGAAACAATGGCCCAGCCAGCTGCTAAGAAGGGGAGAGACAGAGGGTCTGGGAAACCAGCCCTTGAATATACTCCCAGTGAGATGAGTGGGGCAACTGCAGTGGCCGCCCTGCAGTCCACTGAGGAGGGCATTGCTTCATTTAGTGACTTGCCTACACTTACTGGATGGCATGTAGCAGGAGGACCCACCAAGGAGGAGTTCCTTAGGGCACAAAGGGAGTGTCCAAATCTTGAGGGCATGAGGAAAGAGGCTGAAGCCCAAGCAGCAGTTGATGCCTCTAGGAATCATCAAATTTACTGGGAGGATAGCCTACTTTACTGTGAGCCTAAGCCTGTGCATGGGGCAACAAAGACCCAGGCACATGTACTGGTCGTTGGCCAATGCTACAGGCACTCAACGTCTTCATTGCCCAGACCACAGCAAAAGCTTCCCTTCCTATAGCACTCCCCTTTTGTTTTCTGGGGATGTAACCTCCTGGAGATGAAGACTACCGTAACCCTTGGCAAACCTTCTATGGTACTCAGTGAGGCCCACGAATGCTCTGACCTCAACCTGGGATTTGGGGGGCTCCCAGACTACATTAGTCTCTATCTTGGTCTGGAGGGGCTGTACTTTACCCCTACTCAGCAGGTGTTCCAAGTACACTACAGAACCCTGCCCTCTCTGGCACTTACTGGCCTTGATAGTCAGGCCTGTCTGTTGCAGAGCCTAAATCACTTCCAGGAGATGAAATCTTCCAGCAGCTACTCGAGACAGCTATATCTTCCCGATAGCTGAGAAGGCCTCCATACTGAAAGGACCTGGTGCATCAACGGTACAGGGGCATTTTTGAGTCCAAAGGACATCACACAAAATTGGTCATTTCATTTAAGAAGGAACAGGACATTGCTACTTGGATTCCCAGTTTAATTGTAATGCCTTAGTCTACAGATGTTCCACACAACACCTGCATAGGGCTCTTTCCCATACTGCCGATCGTATTTTAAATGGTGGGCACTGGTTACAGCTTAAACCAGAAGTTTACAGTGAGTGAGCTTACCAAAGGTCCAAAAGTTTTTTTAAAAAAAAGTGAATTCTTACAGGTAAGATTCTGCTTCTCTCCAGTAAATAAAATAATAATAATAATAAAAAAAAGATTCTGCTTCTCTACATCGCTCCACTCGGTTTAATGGCATTCAGTGCTGTTTTCTTTCCTACCCACCTATCCACATACACAGCTTCCCCCTTATCTCTTCTATGCCATCACCAATGAAAAACATGACACATATGTGTGGGGTGGATTTTGTATGAAATTAATGGAGCAGCTAGGATCTTTTGTGCCAGCATAACTTTGAACAAGCCAATTCCTGCAGAGCCACACTTGATTGATGACTGTAGCTAAGAATCTGGTCAAAGTTGCACATCACACACAAAGATACGGGCCGCCTCCTGCATCCTGTGTCCTGTCCTGCTAGAGGGGCAAGAGCCAAGCAATAGCACTTGTTTGGGCAGAGGTTATCTGGCCCCATATCTACAAAAGAAGAGTGACAGTTCCCCCTTAAGCCTATTTGCCTTACAGCTGTGGCACACATATTGGAAATTCGCTTTGACTGGATTGGATCACTCAAAACGTACAGACCTTGAGTAGCTGTTTTGTTGGACGGAAACTACCATTGTTTTTGATATAATCTGTCCCTTTTGTCTAATCCAGTGCTCACCTTTTGCTTGAAAGTGGCTCTGAACACTTGTGCAATGGAAGGTTGGAAACAGAGGTAGAATCTTTGGCTGTCTCCCAGGAGGGTTAGGGACAATACTCAAGGCCGGAGAACAAGACCTGATGCTGCTGCTCCCTGCTTGAAGATAGGGAAGTATACCACTTGGTGTCAGGGGAGCAAGCATAATTCAGACCAGAGCTTAAGTCCAACATCCCTATGCACTGTTGGGAGGTAGTTTGAGATTGAGACTACTGAGACCACAGCACAAATGATGATTAAGCAGGACTGATGAGCGATGTTTATGAGAACCATGAAGATCAATGTGCCTTTGTGACGGGAGCTCTAAGATGGTTCACTGAGTGACTGATGTGAGGGCCTGTGTGCTGTGAACTGACACATTTGTTCCCTGGTGAGTGGCACTAACAACGAGCATTAGGTCCTGAGGGCCTCCGATAAGACCATTGCATCTGATGCAGTCTGAGTTGCACTGAGAAAAAACTTTGAGTGGTTCATGTGACTCTGCTAACTGTGCCGCCTACTGGAGCAGTGCTGGCAAGGAGCTTGATGTCCTATGAGCCCACGGTCACCGATGGGAACTCTAGAGGGGGGCTTGTACTCCTTTGCCTCTCATCTTGTCAGGCATGGAACTCCTTTAAGAGTAGCTTGACTTTTGTGTGCCTTCACTCAGCTCAAGCACATTTTCTCAACCACTGAACTGCATTTGCCTTTTCCCCTGAATATGCAGGAGAAGATACTAGCATATGCTGTCCAACTTGGATAGAAATTAGGGAGCTCAGTCCCATGGCTCCACTGCAAGGTGCTGTGGGCACTTCCACCAATAACAAGCTGAGAAAGCAAACCAACGTGTGTGACTGTTATTTCAAACAAATGCACATTTCCACCTGTCCTGGTCATGTGCAGGTTTTTAAAAGACACACTTTTAGTTACCTATACGTGTGATACTTATGTTACAGTAACAACTTATGTCGTATGACTTCCAGAATGTAGTTATCTGTTAATTTATATATGTATATAGTTCTGCAAATTTCCTTTCATTTACTTCAAAGTGTTGACAGGTAAGAAAATACAGCTTACTTGTTGGAAGGGTAAATTAGGGTCAAATTGGTCAGGGGTAGTAACTATAACTGTTATTCTGCAGCACAACTCATGATGCAAGCTGATATCAATTGAAAGCACATCTGAAAAGTTTTTCACATACTTTCCCGAGCATCATATGATTGCTGTCCACTCTGGTTAAGGGTGTTCCAGAGACTCGGTCCTTGCACACCCAGAGATCTGCCACTGTATTTCATCATCTTGAAGATCATGGTTGATCCTGTTGGCAGATCTTTTTGGTAAGTACATTTCCTTAATTTAATAGTGTTAATTTTTTTAAAGAAAGATATAGAAAGACTGCCTAGGGCAATATATTTCTTGTGAGAGATATGTGCTAACTGCGCTAAGCATCCTAACTGTTGGAAAATGGGGTCTACCCCATCAGTGTCCGCCTTTTAAAGATAAAGCTGCTGCAGTGCAGCTAGGGTAGGGGCACTTGGCTGGTTAGATGTGAACACATGTGCAAAAGTATATGCAGGCTGCTTGTGTGAGACTACCATTGTGCACATCCTGGTAACTGCCCACAGGTACCCTGGTGCAGGGGATCTCTACAGGGTTAGAACGTGACCTAGGATAGGACTAATAACATTAGTGGGCACTTATAGGTAAAGTCAGTACGATTTACTGTTTTGTCTGTAGTGACATATTATAAATATATGTTAAAAAAGGGGTCGCTCGCTGGCAGTGTCCACACCCTTTTAGAAAAATAGCCAATATTTCTCTGAATAAAAAAAGATCAAAATGACAAAAATCCAACATACACAAGTCAAGATTTCACTTTTCAAAGATTAAGACCTGGTCAGTGTGTGACTGCTCACCACGTGGGCAGCTCCACCACTAAGTGCTGCCCCCTGAGCTCACAGTTGCAGAGTGTTCAAGGCCCTCCTCCACCCGCAGGCTCCTGCCTGCGCCTCATCCCTGGCAGTCCAGGGGAGAACACTCTGCTCTTCTGCTGTTCTGCCCTTGCCTCTTTCCTTCTGCGCCCTCTTTTTCTCTTTCCTTTCTTTCCCATTCCTTTATGTCACTTTTCTCTTTTTATTTTTTTATTCTTCTCAATCTTTCCTTCGTTTTTTCCTCATTTTTTCCCCACTGCTGCTGCCCCCATAGCCCCTCCCCCCTCCAGTGTGTCCTTTTCGCTCCTGCCTCCTAGCTGACCCGCCCTCTTCTGATGCCTACTTAATGGCGACTGCTGCGTGGCAAGAAGAGCAAGTCAGTTTGACTGCTCTCTTCTGGTGAAGCTCCCCCACGACGTGCTGTACCCTGAGCCCCTGAGCTCACAGTTGCAGGGTGTTCGAGGCCCTCCTCCACCTGCAGGCTCCTCATCCCTGGTGGTCGAGTGGGAGAGCACTCTGCTGATCTGCCTTTGCCTCTCTTACCTCTTTCCTTTTGTGCCCTCTTTTTCTCTTTCCTTTCCTTCTCTTTCTTTCCCCTTCCTTCATTTGCGCTTCTGTCACTTTTCTCTTTTTTCACTCTTCTCACTCTTTCTTTTGTTTTTCCCTCATTTTCCCCCTATTGCTGCTGCCCCTGTGGCCCCTCCCCCTTCAGTGTGTTTTTAGCGCCTCCCAGCTGACTTACCCTCCCCCAAATCCCTACCTAATGGCAGCAGCTGTGTCTGTCTGCGCCCGTCCGCGACCCGACCGCTACCAGTACCAGGGACCCTGGCGCTCTGACCTACCACGGTTACAACTCCAGCACCCTCCACGATCTCAACCCCGGATGCAACAATAACTGTCAGCTCTCAATGCCGAACAACACACACGGCCTCCTCTCCTGTCTACACTGCCACTGCACTTTAACCCACCTCCATACCCCAGCAGTATCTCCCAACATACTGGACATCAATGCTCACAAACCGCTCAACTGCATCCTCCTCAACATACTTTCCCTACACATACACGCCATAGAAATCTGGGACCTGTGCAGAAATCAGTTAGAGATTAACAGCAGTTGAAGACCGGACTATGGCTCTTGAAAACGATGTGGCTAAATCTCCAAACCAGACAGAAGCCCAAGGATCACAAATAACGGTCATGCAGTGGAAATTGGAAGATTACGAGAACTGGCTACGGCGATACAACCTGAGAATTTTAGGCATTGAAGGGGTAGAAGGTGGCAACATCCAGGCTTATGTGTTGCAGCTGATGAAGAGGGCCTGTCCGGAGCTCCAACAGAGGAACTGAGATATGGAAATTCAACGTGTTCATCGCTATTTTTTCACACAAAAGAAATTAGGCCAGACCTACCCAGCCATAACGAAGCAGCCAAGAGCCATAATAGTGTATTTTGAAAACTTTCTTCTTCATGAAGCAGTGTTCTGGACTCTAATGAGTCTTATAAGGGGCAATCCTTCTTTACTTGTCCTGTTTTCTGGCATGTAACGGTGGAAAGACAATGGAGGCTAAGGCAATTGATTCAGCCATGCCAAGCACTTGGTGCTGAAGTGTATTTACTCAATCCAGCCCACCCAAAAATAATTCGCAAATAAGGTGAGAGTCTTCAGGTCAGAAATAACGGCGAAGGAATTCATGGATGAAATTCGGAACTCGAGACTCAAAAAGAATAGTGAAATAAGCCTTCAATCACAAATTAAGGGGGGTGTATGGGGGCATTAAAAGTGACATTTAAGGGTGGGGTTTCTTTGCACATAGGAGGGTGGTAGCTAAAGGAGCACCGAGTGGTGGGGGGCACAGACTTCATCAATCAGACCTTCATCGGTCTGCTTGCCTCATGGTTTGGGTGGAGGGGGGTGGAAGCGGGAAGATGGCGGGTAGGGGCAGAGGTGAGTTGCCGGTAGGTGGGGGAAGGGGGAGGAGGAAAGGGCAAAAAAATGGGACACAAGGAGATTTATGAGATTCTATGGCAGTATGAAGAGGTTAGTTTGGGGAGGAGGAATAACAGTGTTTAATGAATGGGGAAATCATATCCAGAAAGAAGTAACAAGTAAACCATGACTAAGCTACGCATAGCATCAGTAAACATCTGTGACATAAACGATTATGGTAAAAGGCGTAAGGTGGCAGAGGATTTAAAAATTCTATGCTCCGACATTCTTTGTCTACAAGAGACACATGTTGAAGGGTCAAATAAAAGGGTGTTGGAACAGTTAGGGTATAGCCTTATTGCTTATACTATGCAGAGAACATGAACAAGGGGGGTGGCCATTTTAGCTCAGAACAAAAAAATTAACTGTAAAAGGCAACTGACAGATAAATGTGGGTGATGGGCAATTGTTGAACTTTATAATACCGAATGCACCTTCACCATCTGCTCAGTATGCGGTTCAATTCGAGATGATCCTGAGCTATTTGAATTTTTAAATACAGGATTAGCTGCCTTGCTTACTCTGATTATAATGTGTGGAGACTTGAATATTAATGGGATGGGAGGGGAAATAGTGTAGGGAAATACAAAGGTCATAAACCCAAGGTTCACATAGCTCTCCCTTATCTAATTCAGGATAATGGGCTTATAGGTGTTTGGCCAGAATTAAAGAAGTCAGACCTAGGGAACACATACTTTTCGGCCCGCATAAAACTCTTGCCCGTTTGGACTATTGTCGTACTTTAGAATTTGGGACCGCGTAGGAGACAGGGCCCTACCCCTGTCTATCTCGGTAATAGTGAACCGCGAATGGTTAATGCGGTATGTACGAGTGCCTTCTGTAACGTTTTAGCTACGAATGCACTGTGTATACGCTATTTCACATCACTGCGTGGGTTCCATTTTGTATCGGTGGCCATCTTATGGTTGCCCTCACATAGGCTATATAGCATGAAGCTAAAACGGGCCTTTTAGAACACATGTGCCTTTTATTGACTTCTCTGTGACCTGGGCAGCTTGGCTCCGCTGCCCCAGGTCAAACTGGTCTCACGAGTTCCCCGTCCTCTGGCCACCTGTGATAAGCATCAGGGCTTGACACACCATAAAGTCTTTTCATCCTACGCAAGCCTCCAGCTAATCTCTTTCACACCTGGCTGTTCCTGCTTTATGGCTTGTTTCCCAAAACAGGAGAGGCTCATGTTTATTGGGGCCAATCGATATCTGATGTGGGATCTGAGCTTTACTGTGTAAATAATTGCGGGCTGGCTTCACTGGAATGTGGGATGGTCATCATGACTCTGCTTTTTCGTTTGTAATGTACACTTTGAATGACCATGCCATAAACTTAAGAATGTATGCCTGAGGCAGGAAAATCTGTATTTAAGAAGAAGCCCGTTTCTGTGGTTTTGCAGCAGTCTCCTGAGAACATACACGCTGTTGTACTTCTAGGACGCCTGTAATTGGTCTGCAGCCAATAAACTGATCTTTGACTTCACCCAGAAGACTCTGTGTTTCTGTAGGTCTGAAACAGGAAGAACCCCGAAGTCATAGGGTGTGTTCCCCTGCACCGCTGGGCTTAAAATACCCAGTACTTCACTATGTCTTGGTCTTGCAAAGTTTAATATTGAACTGCGGTATCGAAAAATATCCTCGGGTAATATCTGACCACAATCCTTTGGTATTGGGAATTATGTATAAGGGGAACGAAAGTATATAGCAGAATTGGACATTTGAAAGGGGGAAGTTGGTTGATCAGGGACACATTACCCAGATGAATAAATGGATAGAGGACTTTATGGCAAGTAATGGAGGTAGTGCTCGTATGGGTATGGTTTGAGGTTACTTTAAGGCAGGGATTAGTGGGAAGACAATGAGTTTTAGTTCCCACTGTAAGAAACAATTGCACCAACATCAGGAGGAGCTGTATAAACAACTAAGGGAAACAGAAGAGGAGCTTATTGGCATTATCGCTGCCAGGGCATGCACAGAGAATCTAACAGGCAATCTTGCTGTGGTTATAGCAGAAATCGGGGAGGCCGCACAGCAGAAGTGACAGAGAAGTACATGGCATGGCGACTAAAATGCTATGAATATAATGAGCGAGCGGGGCGTACATTAGCAGTGCGCATAAGGCAGAACACAGTGCGCAGTGAGTTTGCAGAGATTAAGAACAAAATAGGAGATTCGGTAACTACTGCTATGGACATCGGGGAAGGATTCCGCAGATTTTATGAAAAGCTATATGACTTGAAGAATGAAGTCGAGGAAAATTTAATCAGGGCATATCTAGAATCAGTCCATATAGAGACATTTTCCCAGGAAGACCATGAATCTCTTGAGGCCCCCTTCTCACCGGAAGAAGTATATAGGGCACTTAGTGAACTTTCAGCGGGTAAGGCGGCGGAACCCGACCGAATTCCACTCAAATTTTATAAAATCTTTTTGGCATCCCCTGGGCCCGACCTTATTAATACCCTCTGTCAGGTACAAAAGGGGGATTATTGTCTTTTTGAAAAAAGAAAGCCAGCTACTGACCCAGGATCATACTGGCGAATCACACTTATGAGCAGTGACGCCAAAATATATTCTAAAGTCCTAGTGAACCAGCTCAGTCCTATTATAGAGAAAGTTATTTCCCCAAGGCAGCATGGCTTCATTCCTGGCAGAGAGACCACAGGCATGTTAAAAGAGTCTTCACGCTATTTGATGTGGCTACAATCGTAGGAGACCCTATGCCACTTATACTCTTAGATGCAGAAAAGGCATTTGATAGGGTCTCCTGGGATTATTTGTGGGCTGCTCTCGAATGGCTTGGGGTGGAAAGGGGCTTTATTAATGCAGTGCGCTCATTATACACTGCGCTACAGCCACCTTACTAATGATGGGAGGGCAAACGGAGCACCTAATGATCAAAACAGAGATTAGACAGGGGTGCCCCTGCTCTCCATTATTGTTTGCCTGCTGTATCGAACCCATTGAAATGGAAAATCGAAGCAGACGCAGGTACTGAACCTATTTATTTCCAAGGGCTCGATACTAAGATTTTGGACTATGCAGATGATTTAGCTGTGGTTGTTCCCTGAAGCAGCGCTAGAAGAAATCGCGGAAAGAAGCGGTGGCATTTAAATTATTATAACCGGTCTGGTAAAATTAGCTAATCCCCGGGTAACGCAATTGGCAATTTATCTGGGAGTAAATACATCATCTGATTTAGACCAAATCCTACAATTGAACTTAACCCCAGTTATTCAACAAGGGAGGCAGGACGTTGGTAGGATGAATAACCTGCATTTGTCAATAGTTGGGTCCTGTAATATTGTTAAAAATTATTTTCCTACCCAAAGTCCTCTATTTTTTTAGTTCAATACCTTTGGAAATCGGGAAATCCTGGTTTAAGCAGATGGAAGTCATAGTCAACAGATGATTCATTTGGGCACATGGGAAGACCAGGAGAGCCTTTAAATACATGACCCTCCCTAGAGAAAGAGCGGGATAGGCCGTCCCCGATTTTAATTTGTATTATCTGACGGCTGCCCTTTAGTATATGTGTACATTAGTCGGGTGGACTCCCTCGGAACCGTGGAATCAGGGTAGGGTATCTGACATCTATGAGTTACTGGTAGGAGCTGAGGCTAAAAATTAGCTTTTTAAAATTTACTAAACCAAGTTACTTTAAGAAAGTAAGGTTTAAGACCCTTCTGGCTGCATTTCGGTTGTGGGTGGGGGTGAAGAGAAAGATAGATGTTGGAAGACCGAATTACTACACCCCGCCTTTTAGGAAAATGGTGCTGGACTTATGTCATTTGTTGAGCTCCAAGACAGCCATGGGATAAACAGGAAAGACTTTCAAATACTTCCAGACACAGAGTTTTTTAGCCAAGAAAACTGGGGGGGGGTGTCGTACTTTAATATTCGGGACCGCGTAGGGGACAGGGCCCTACCCCTGTCTATCTTGGTATTAGCAAACCGCAAATGGTAAATGCGGCATGTACTAGTGCTTTATATACCGTTTTAGCTATGAATGCACTGTGTACACGTTATTCTGCTTCACTACGCGGGTTCCATTTTGGAAGCAGTGGCCATCTTGTCATTGCCCTCACATAGGCTATAATGGAGTAAATACGGGCCTCACAGTACATGGGCTTTCCCTCTGACTTCTCTGTGACCTGGGCAGCTGGCTCTGCTGCCCCAGGTCAAACCGGTCTCACGAGCTCCCCTTCCTCCGTCCACCTGTGATTAGCATCAGGGCTTGACCCGTCATAAAACCCTTTCATTCTATACAATCCCCCGGCTAATCTCTTCCACACCTGCTTGTTCCTGCTTTATGACTTGTTTCCCAAAACAGGAGATGCTCATGTTTATTGGGGGGTCTGTTTACATCTGATGTGGGATCTGAACCTTACTGTGTAAATCATTGTGGGCTGGCCGAACTGGAATGTGGGATGGTCATCATGACTCTGCCTTTTCTTTGTAATGTACACTTGTATATTGCCGTATCATAAAACCTAGGAATGTATGCTTGAGGCAAGGAAAAACGTATTTAAGATGAAGTCCGTTCCTATGATTTTCAGCAGTCTCCTGAGAACATACACGCTGTTGTACTTCTAGGATACCTGTCATTGGTCTGCAGCCAATAAACGAATCTTTGACTTCACCCAGAAGACTCTGTGTTTCTGTAGGTCCGGAACAGGGTGAACCCAGAAGTCATAGGGTGTGTGCCCCTGCACCGCTGGGTCTAAAATACCCAGTACTTCAGTTTGGCGCCCAACGTGGGGCGATTTCAGCAGTACCAGTCCAAGCCAGAGGTTCGTGAGGAGCTTCGTGTGGAAATTCCGGAGGAAGGCCGCCACTTCATCGACCCCTGCATGTCGACGTGGTCCGAAAGTCTTTTCTGCGAGGTTCTCCGCGTCCCGACGGCTACGAAGGACTGCTGCCCTGATTAATCGACCTGTTTTGGACCCTTGATGAGTTTTGAGAGAGCGAAACAATCGAGAGAGTCTTCTGGTGACGCCATCGATCAGCAATATTCAGTTAAGTATAAGTGGAGCGTCTCCCATTTGTTTTTGGTATCCTTCGGGATCGTTTGATTTGGTAATTTGGTACTTTGGAGTTTGCAAACGCCAAAACCAGAGGACTCGTGTATTCACGAGAATATCGTAATCGATAATCCTTTGACGTTTGGATCTAGACTAGTGAGCAAAGATGCCTGGTTCTGGACTATTTGGTAGATTATTCTGTTTGGGTTGTGGAAAAGATTTCCAGCTAGAGGAATCATGTCCGGTTCCTCCGGTTGGAACTCCAACTTATGAGCTCTATGTAAAACATGGCGTAGGCCCCATTGCATATAACGAAGTGTGGATCCACTACACCAGGAAAGATGGTGTTTTAAAATGGCCCCAAAATGGTAGTTTTGATACCGATATTTTAGATAATTTGGAAATTAAATTGTTTAAGAAGAAAGCCCGGCCGGCGATGTTTGACTCTTTCCGCTTATGGCGAAAGGAAGCCAAACAAAAGGAAATTAAGTTAGCGAAAAAGAATAAGAGAGAGAAAGGTATGACAGTAATGCAAGCAGCTGTACAATTTAAAGACAATGAGGAGGAGCAAATGAGTGAGCAATTGCACAGGCAGCGCAAGTTAGGGATTGACAAATGTTACCCAGCTTTACCACATTCTAAGCAGAATGAGTTAGAAGTAAAGGAGAAAGATCCCCTGATGTCACATTTGTTGAGTTCGCCACCCCCGTATGCTCAAACTGCCACGGCGCCTCCCCAGCTTGTAAATATGCCGCCTCCAGTGCATGTACTGCAAGCCTTGCCGCAACCGCCAGTTGCTTTGCAGATTGTTCCTATCCCTGTAGCGCAGCCCTCTCAAGGGCCGCCAGTTGTGCTTCCAACTGCCCCCGCACTTCCTGCGACTTTGCCTAATACAGCAGCTGCCTCCCCTGACACTCTTCCTTCCACCACTCCAGTACCTGTCTCTACATCCTCTTTTCTTCCCTCTGTTTTTCCCCCTGTTCTCGCCTCAGCTTCTCCTTCGGCGCGACAGCGCTTAGCTAATGTGGTTACTACATTAATGTCTCCTCTCTTTGAGTCATCTGGTGCGACTCCTGGTTTACAGCGTAAGCAATTGCGTAGCCAATTGCCTAACCCTGACGAGAAAAAGGTAATAGATAACATGGCGCGTAGATGGATTGTTTTCCCTTCACTGTATAATGTGGAATCAGTTGTCAACGTTTTCCATCAATGGGATGCCCCGAAACAGAGATATGTGTTCGAGAAAATGTGCGAAATTCTCTGTGAAGAATTGGAGGATAGTGGTAAAAATCCGAACCCGCAGGAATTGTGTAGAGTGAGGTTCGATTTTGGAACTGGTATAATTGTGGACCGTGGAGTAGATAAAGCAGTTGCGGTTGTATTGTCCTTTAGGAATGATGATTGCCAACAGTCATTGTTTGAACAAGATGTCCTTGTGGGGAAAAAGGTAAAAGCGCGACAATACCCTATGAGAGAAGTTCCCCCGGTATGGAAGGAAGCGGTTGCAGCTGCCGGTGGTAACCCCGCTGTGGCAGCGCATTTCCAGCGTGTTTGGGTGCATGTTCCATGGAAGCGCTCTGAGGTGTTAGCGCTTAAGCAGTCCTTGCCTGATCCCCGTAAAAACCCAGCAGGTTATTATAAAGAGTTATCACAGACGGCAGGGTCATGCATTATGAATCTGGCCGACATAGACATGTTGTTTGGTAATGTTGCTCCACAGCCTCTATGGGGATCAATTCGTAATGTAGATCACAATGCAGAACTAGGGGCTACATGGGCTAACATTGTTGCTGCTGATGCTAGACAAACTGGTGGTGCGAAACCAGAACCTTTGGTAGCTGAACTGCCTGGTAGAATCATCACGTATATGAAGACAATAATGCCTGCGATGCGCGTAAATTGGGACAAGTTATCTGCATGCAAGCAGAAGAAAGATGAGACAGTGTCAGACTTCTTTACTAGGTTTGAAGAAACGTTTATTGACCACAGTGGGCAGGATATGAGTACTGAGGGTGGCCAACGGTTATTTGTGGATAAGTTTGTGCAGAATTTACTTCCTGACCTGTGTAAAAAGTTAAAAGATTCAGAAAGTTCTTGGGCTGTTTCTTCTTCAGCGCAAATACTGGCTACTGCACAGTA
Organism: Triturus cristatus; assembly: GCF_964204655.1. Taxonomy (NCBI): domain Eukaryota; kingdom Metazoa; phylum Chordata; class Amphibia; order Caudata; family Salamandridae; genus Triturus; species Triturus cristatus. The sequence goes on from NC_140593.1 coordinate 342,450,395, forward strand.
TTATGAAAATAGAGATAAAGACGAGAAAGATAGAACAGAAAAGAAAACGAAGGAACTAAAGACAAAGGTCCTTTTACAGCAGGCCTATCCGCCACGTGGAGGTCAGAATAATTATAGGCAACCCCAAGGTGTCTATCACCAACCCCAACAGTTTCAGAGCAACCAGCAAATGAACGGGTATTACCAACCACGTGTCCCTGTAGGTCCCAACCAATGTTCATACTGCAAAGAGGAAGGTCATTTTAAATACAGTTGCCCTAAATTGATGCAGCGGAACGGTAATATGTATGGCGCCAGAGGAAGGGGTGGTCAGCAAGCTCCTAGAGGCAGAGGGCGTGGAAGTGTTCCCCAGAACGCGCGTCCTCTGCCGCCTCAAAGTACCATTAATAGCTTTGATCAGCAAGCTAACGCGACTAGTAATACGGCCCAGTATTACAGTAATGATTATTATGCAGAGGACGGTGATGCAGAAAGTAATGATTACTAGGACAGCCATAGACAGAGAGAGGGAGTTGTTTCAGTGCCAGTGGATCAGAGTGGACCGTATGTTGAGGTGACTACAGCAAATGTAACGGAGCCTTTTCTGCTAGACACTGGTGCTGCAAAGAGTTCAATCATGCATTCAAAACTCCCTGGCGCACCTTTGTCTGGCGATATAAATGTTTCAGTAGGTTTTTCTGGCGCCCCTGTTAGGAACTCGATTTCTAGTCCCATGTCACTTTCTGTTGGACCTTGCGAGCTGAAAGCACCCCTGATCCTGACAACAGGTTGTGGTGAGAATTTGCTGGGATTGGATTTGTTGAAAAGATTGCACGCTACACTGTATTGTTCTCCTTCAGGAGTACAACTTACATTAGGCAAGAAAGTGATTTCCCCAATGTACTTGTCTAAAAACACAATGCCGCCTGAATTGTCATCCCTTCCGGATTCCCTTTGGGCTACTGGTCCCAATGATGTGGGCCTCTTGGAGATACCGCCATATGTGGTGACTTTAAAGGCTAATGTCAGACTGCCACGTATTCCCCAGTACAAGATCTCTAATGAAGGGCAGAAAGCATTGTTAGACATTGTCAGCGACTTGATTAATAAGGGTGTGATTGAAGAGACAAGAGGCAACGTTTGCAATAGTCCGATTTTACCTGTCTTAAAACAAACGGATCCTTCACAGCCACCTGTTTACAGATTTGTGATCGATCTTAGAGAGGTTAATAAGATTGTTGTGCCACAGTTTCCGGTTGTCCCTGATATAACAGCCTTGTTAACAATGATTCCAGCCTCTGCTACATGGTTTTCAGTGATTGATTTAAAGAATGCTTTCTTTAGTATCCCAATTGCAGAAGAGAGCAGGGACATTTTTGGTTTTAGTCTGGGAGGCCGAAGCTTCCGTTTCAAACGCGCTCCCCAGGGCTACTGTGAGAGTCCATCCATATACAGTCAGGCTTTGAAGGCGCAGCTTGATGCACTTGTTTTACCTAGTGGCGCTATCCTGATTCAGTACGTGGATGATTTACTAATTGCCGCGGATACTGAGAAGATCTGTAAAGAAGCCACATTGTCACTGTTGCGCCATTTATCCGCTTTCCATCACAAGGTGTCTCTCTCCAAGCTGCAATATTATCGACAAGAAGTGACCTACTTAGGTCATCTCTTATCGAAGGAGGGAAGGAAACTGACCCCAGAAAGAATTCAAGCCATTGCACAGTTGAGTGTGCCAAAAACACAGAGAGAAGTGCGTGCTTTCTTGGGCATTACTTCATACTGTAGGCATTGGATCCCTAGTTTTTCTTTATTGGCAAAACCTTTGGTAGCCTTAACATGTAAAGACACACCGAATCCTATCCCATGGTCTGAAGAGTGCCAGAAAAGTTTTGTGGAATTGCGTAAAGCATTATGTTCAGCACCTGTGTTGGGTACCCCTGACTACAGTAAGCCTTTTACATTGTATGTTCACGAGAAAGATGGTTGTGCGTTGTCAGTGTTAACACAGCCTTTTGGCGACAGACCGCGCCCATGCGCGTATTTTTCATCAACCTTGGACCCTGTAGCAAGGGCATTGCCAAGCTGTCTGAGAGCGACAGCTGCTGCAGCGATGTCTATCCGACAATCTGCTGGTTTGGTAATGGACAATACATTGATTGTTATGGTTCCACACGCTGTAGACACATTATTAAATAGGACCAAGACACAACACTTGACTAGTGCGCGATTATCAGGCTATGAACTTACACTGTTAGCAAATCACATACACATAAAAAGATGCAATACGCTGAATCCAGCTACATTGTTGCCAATTCCAGCAGACTCAGATGAGATTGAGCAACATGACTGTCTGTTCAGAACAGAAGAAGAGACGAAAGGGAGAGTAGATCTAAAAGATACTCCCCTGACTGAGTGTGATGGCACTTTATGGGTAGATGGTTCATGCTTCAAGCTCCCTAATGGTGACACGACTGCTGCATATGCTATCACGACTTTGCACACGGTCGTGGAAACTGCACGAGTGCCACATAATTCGGCCCAAGCAGCGGAATTAATCGCCCTCACGAGAGCATGTGTGTTGTCTGAAGGAATGAGAGTGAATATATACACAGATAGCCAGTACGCCTTTGGCGTGGCTCATAATTTTGGGCGATTGTGGAAGGAGCGTGGGTTCCTGACGTCGCATGGTGCTAAAATTCAGAATGGCAAGTTGGTGAATGATCTCCTTGAGTCACTGACCCTACCGTTGCAAGTTGCGATCATGAAATGCAGTGCGCACAGGAGAGTCACAGATGATGTTGGACGTGGGAATGCGTTTGCTGATGAGACCGCGAAAGAAACAGCACAGAATGTGAAGACTAGAATGTATGTTGCAGGCCCCGCAAGATGAGTTGACGATGTGGGAATGTGTGAGAACACAATAGAGAGTGTGAAGTCGCTTCAAGCTGAAGCCACAGAGGAAGAGTTAAGCAAGTGGAGAGAAAGTATGGGTAAGTTGGATGAGAATAGTTGTTGGATTGATCTGACAGAACATAGGCGATGGTTGTTGCCTGATGCATATGTGCTTCCAGTGGTTACTATGGCACATGGAATGGCACATATCAGCACGAAAGGTATATGCAAGTTGTTGGCTCCAGTATGGCAGAATGCTGGGATTCCCAAGTGTGCAGAGAATGTGGTCAAGAATTGCATAGTATGTTTGAAGTACAACCCTGGTAGGGGAACCCCAACTCCAGCTGGTCACTTTGCACCCCCATCATGTCCATTCGAAGTTTTGCAGCTGGACTTTATTCACATGGAAAGATGCAACAACCTGAAATATGTACTGGTGGTTGTTTGTGCTTTCTCAAAATGGATAGAGGCTTATCCTCTGAAAGATAACACTGCCCTATCCACAGCCAAAGCCCTTGTGAAGGAATTTTTCCCTAGGTTTGGGATGCCAAGAATGGTGTGGTGTGATAATGGAAGTGAGTTTGTGGGTAAAGTGATGAAGAACGTATGTGAAGGGCTAGGGATAAAGCAGAAGTTCCACGCTGCAAATCACCCCCAATCAGCTGGATTAGTAGAACGCTACAATGGAGCCTTAAAGCTCAAGCTGGCCAAAATCCAGGCGAGCACCGGTCTTAAATGGCCTGACGCTCTGCCTTTAGCACTCCTGTCCACCAGAATGACCATACACTCACAAGCGGGGCTTAGCCCTTACAAGGTTGTTTTTGGCCGTCCGGCCAATGTATGGGGTGTACCGAGGCCCATGAAGTTCAGTGAGATAGAGCATCCAGTACTGCTCGATTACCTGTATGATTTGACTGTTAAACTGCGTGTTTTGCACCAACAGGTACATGATACTCTTCCCCAAGCTTCTGAACCTCCTGGACACCCTATCAACCCTGGTACGTGGGTGCTAGTCCGAAATTTCCAGCGCAAGAGCAACGACGAGCCTCGCTGGATCGGCCCTCATCTTGTTCTTCTTTCAACAAGATCAGCAGTGCGAGTGAAAAGAAAGAAACACTGGATCCATGGTACCCACTGTAAAGTAGTCCCCTTGCCTCTGCCATATGACCAGTGGGTCAAGGAGGGTATCGCCGACTCTGAGACAGACACTGTACCTCGTTTTGTACCATACAGTGACGCACGCATAAGAGACACAGTTTCAGACCAAGAGAGTGACAATATTCTGCAGGAAGCTGTGCCACCATCAAATCGACTGGACACCACTGAGCCTGAACTTTTGTTTCAAGACCAAACAGCACCTGGCCGCCTCCGCTATAATTTGAGACCTAGGCCCATGGACAAATAAAGATTTCCTCACTATTTCCTTTTTGACATTTTTGCTCTCCCATCTGAAGGACTTTCTTGATTTTTGTTTTTCGAACCACCATCCGGGTTCTGCCGCAGGGTCGCGGTGCCAAGACTTTGGGGTACAGGCCGAAGACACTAGGTCAACGGTTCTGGTTGGTCTAGGGCGTTTCCCTGGACTGACAGGCGTACTCCTTAGCAGAAGAAACTCATCCACCGCGAGCGGCCCGAGTAGAGGATGGAGTTTTTTAAGATGGAGAGACCGATTGAGGAAGTGAACTTTAACGCAAGGATGTGTAGAATTGTAAAAAGTAAATGTTTTGTCTTTTTGTGCCTTTTTACACTGTGTAGTATCATAATGTTTATTGTAGGATTTGTGTTCTTCTCTGCTCAAAAGCCCATTGAACCCACTGAACAGCCTATACCTCTTTCTACTGCCTCCTCTCACTCTTTTCACCCTTTGCCTGAGCACGAACAGACCAGACGATCAGAGTTCGTAAATAACTCGTTTATCCAGCTCTTGCACCAGCACCAACTGGTAATGAATACGACCAATTGCTGGGTGTGTGGGTTAATGCCACATACCATTAACAAGGGTATTCCCTACCTGGTGCTGCCGTATAGTTACAATGGATCGTCATGGGCATTCCAGAACATGTTTCTCTATGCTCTAGATACGTACTCCCCTCGCCAACCGCGTTCCATCAGACCTATCACCAATAATAAGGCTTTGATGAAAGGAGTTGCCGATATGAGTAGGGATATCGATGCCTACTCATCCATTCCCAAAGAAGAGTTGAGACCTTATGTAGGATGGAACGCGACGGGGTATAGTATTAGTCTGGGTGAAAGACAGCGAAAAATCTCATCTCCAATCTGGGTTGTACCCCACATGGGTCGGTTCTGCTTACAGGGTAATGGTCAGAATCCTAGAGCTCAACTGGGAAGAAGTGACTGTACTGAAACGTACACCTTCCCGTCACAGTTTTCCCCTGCGTTTTTGGCTGCCAAGGGCACATATTTCATCTGTCATGACCGAGCATATACATGGCTGCCCCCTGATTTCTCGGGCACATGCTATATTGCGAACTTGTTACCGCCGACATTTACTGCTGCCTCTGACTATCACAAGACCAGAGTTGTGAGAGGTGTGATTAGTAAGGAGGATACTGCCGGTCAGGAAGCAGGAGACTTCTTCTTGGGTTTCCTGCCGTTTTGGGGACCTATGGTCAATAGTAGGAACCTGAGACAGCTGACTCGTGTGGTTGAATCCACTGTCAATGTAACGGCTGGTGCCCTTAGTAATCTGACAGCTGAGCTCCAAGCGGATCGCCTTATGACTCTGCAGAACCGCATTGTGGAAATATGAATTTTTATGGCCAATTATGTCCCCTATCTTAGACCCCAACGGCTCCATGTACATGCTATAAGTACATGTATGTTCCCTCCAGTTCCAGCTATAAAGACGCAAATACATGTGCGTCCAACGTCAACATGCCCTCTTTCAGATCCGCCATGAATGGGTCGAATATTCCATTCCTAAGTATGAAAGGCCACTGACTTTATGTGGTTCACTTTTCTAGTTTTGTAGTTCAGGCGAGTAGGCCCTGAATTCTGCCATCAAGCCTTTTTCTGCTTCTGCCTCTGAAAATGCTCCAGCTTGGACCTGCATCCGTGTCCATGAACTTTGTCTTACTCCCTGCGCGGCTAACGGTGCCTGACGCGGCCTGTTGCCTGCCAAAAACTGTATTCAGCCTTCAAGTTATCTGCTCCGCTCCTCATCCAATGCATTCCTGTCTAGTAGTTTAGGTAAACATCCTTCCAGCTACCGAGCAAAGGGCCCGGCCTCGCTGTCTTTTTGCAAGTAATTCATAGCCCCGGTTACTATGGAAGATGCCTGTCCCCTCGCATCGCATGTAGACACATAGACGCTTGTACACGCACTAACAGTCAGTATAGAATAGGATCTGTCCGAGAAGACCTTTCCTTTCAGATAATATAGTTCCTTAAACACAAGATATCAGATATGATTTAGGACTAGGTTGTCCTGACACCCCAGACTTCTGTCTCCACATATAGGGCCAAATGTCAAGTTCCCTTCACCCTCTAGTTATACGTCAATCACACGTCATGCGGCTGCGCGCGCATCTCTGCCAAATATTTCTGCTGACACTGCAGGATTCTCTTATGGATCCACCCACTTGCGACATCATTTTAAATGACGTTCCTAGTATACGCCTGTATTTACGCCTATTTTCATTACGTATGTGTATTCTTATCTGTATTATCAGCTGTTACGCCTCCTGCATCTGTCTTAATGCAATGCTTTTTATATATATATTGTTACTTGCCAATAATGTATTGCCTATCCCTTCCTGAACCTTCGTGGTGATGGAATAAGATTGCCTGGTTCGAACTATAATTCCTTTGTAAGGAATAAAGTCCTTTTTAGAACCTCTAATACCACGGATTCTGCCTCTTATTTGACTGAGTTATTCTTACTAGACTTTACCGCATAAAAAATAGTACAGGTAATTTAAATATTTACCACATAAATTGGCGCCCGAACAGGGACACTTTCTCATCTCACGCGCCGGAGGTGCGTTGCAGGCCCGGTCTCCTGCCACAGCTGGACGGACAAAAACGCGTACCCGCAGGATTTCCTGTATCTCCCTCCGGCCAAGTGGGGGTGACTGAGGCTGCGATCAACACCCAGACGAGGCGGTGAGAGGTGCGAAGTATCCCGACCAGAGCCTAGCTGAGAGAGCAAGATCCGAGGTATACAGAGGCCCACCAGGTTCCGAAGTTCCGAGTCGAGTCGAGTCCAGTCGAGTCCAGTCCGGTCCAGTTCAGTTCAGTTCCGAGGCCTTCCGTTCCGTGCTACCCGGTGAGTACCGTTGCTGGGGAGGCAGTTAGACGTGCACATTAATTCGTGCCGGTCCTGACGGGTTTGGGTACACAGATCCGGTCTGCACTGTTTTAGCAGTGTATCTGTACTGTTTAGCAGTATATCCAGTATGTTCATGTATATAATTCAATATCATCTAGTATTAGTATTATGTCAGTAACTAGTTTTCTTCTAATTATCATTGTTCGTTAAAAGTTAAATGTTAAATGTTAAATGTTTTACGGTGTTCAAAAATTGTGGTATGAATGAGTGTTTATTATTGTGTTTATTGTATTCATTGTGTTCAAGTCCGGTTCAAGTAAGAATCAAGTAACAAGGTTTAAAGATGCCGTTCTTTTCAAAATTAAGACAGATCAAAACTAGAAAAGGAATACTCGAAGAAGCTGTTCCCATTCCACCTAGGGACACTCCAGGGTATTTTATGTATCATAAACACTGCCTAGATGCCGTATTATATCTTGACTTATGGGTGGACTACACCAAGGATCTAGCAGAAAGTCAGAGGTGGCCCGCAGCTGGGACATGGGATGCAGATTGCATCATGAGAGTAGAAGAAGAATTATGGAAAAAGAAAGCCAGACAGTCACAGAAAGATGCTATTGAGTTATGGCGTAAAGAATCGCATAGGCGTACCGAGAAAGCGCTCAGACTGGAAGAGAAAAGTAGGGAGAACTCAAATAGAGCCCGAGAAAACGTATTAGTTGAGGAAGGTATCCGAGTAAAAACAGAACAAGTAGACAGACAACGAAACACTCTTATGAATGGTATGTATCCTCTTTTGGCCGAAGGTTTACCTAAGGCCACCCCGGAAGTACCGAAAGATTTGCCAACCCCATTACTCCCGATTAAAGCACATCCCAAGACCGCAAAAGATATTTTCCTTTCCTCCTATTTAGACGATGTAGCTCCAGAATATGTTAATGGTCCACCACACACGCCACCTGTCGATGGTGCTCAACGCCGAGATCATCCGCCCCCACATCCGCAACAACAAACTCCTCCGCACAATCCCACAGGTCCATCTGTTTCCACCGCTTTTCCTGCATCCACAGTCTCTACCTTACACCCCACAAATCCTTTTGTGCCTAGCACCTCAGAAGGTGCGGCAGCGATTTTTGCCACACCACCATCACGAAGTAAATCGTCTCTTAGAGATTTAGCAAACCAACGTACACCCCAAATAGCAACGTCCGACATGTTTAAGGAACATCTTGTAGATTGTAGATATGATCCAGTGCCCGGTAAAAATTATAGAATGCTGCTATCATCACTACGTATACGACGGGCTTCACTATATTTAACGACGCTACCAGGAATGATTAAACATTTAGACAATATATATCGCTTTGTCCAAACAGGGCAAGGCCCTGAAAGTATTGACGAAGCCATGGAATACCAGAAAGCGGATATACAGAGACAACTGTTACGTTTCTTCATAAACTGCTTGATCAGAGACAGAGATAGGTCCGAGGTAGACCAGGATGAAATGCAAGTACTTACCCGATGGGGTCAGAATATATCCGAGGGAAAACATGATAAACAGACATGTATAGCAGCTATGTGCCGAAAGATCCGCAAAGAAGTGGAACGAACACATAAAGCCAGAATGGAGGCAGACAAAACTGAATCAGAGGGAGAGGAGGAGGAAGAATCAGAAATGCCCACAGGACAATTAGAAACGATAGCCTATGTAGGTAGGGGAAGACTTTGTAACAATACCAGATACTTTAATGACCCGACACGTCCGATACGTCCAGAATATAACAGACATTTTCAAGCTCCTATGTTAAATACTAAGTCCCCTGAACACTTATTCCAGGCTGCTGATAAATTACTCCGAGATCGAAGGGGGTATCATATGCTCGATTCTATGGATGAACAAGAATTAGCCAGGTCAGCGGTACAATGGGCTGACAGTTCTGAAAAATACAGTGATGATGCGTTGGCACACACGTTTTTGAATCTTACCCCAGACGAACAGCGTTTAGCTGGTATATACATGATACAACACCTCCTTATATTATATAGAAGCCAACACTCCGATCCTGGTCCCCTACCTGATATACTGATAGAATTATTCACGAATAAATGGAGAGGTTCAGGTACTGATTTAATTAAAGAAATTCTAGAATATCGACATCAGTACATTGTCTTCGTATGCCCAGAACATGTTTCAGTTCCCCCCAAGTTGGAAAGAAAAACGTATCACATAGACAGACAGAATCCCTTACGCGAAGTACACCCAATAAGAGGTGAGGACAATAATTTTAAACGCGTGTTTGTGTACGCGCCCATAACTAAAATTGAATTATTAGAAATGAAGAAAGTAGTACCTAGCCATGACAAAGACCCAGCAGGTTTCCACCGTGAGATAAAAGACATGTTACTCATGGGAGAGTATACTTACCCTGACATTATGAAAATATTAAAAGTCCTATTACCCGCCGGTATTTACGAGAAACTCAAAGAAAAGGAATGGGAGGTGGGAGACCAAAAGATAGATTGGACAGCATTAGAAAACGAAGAAAAGGCCCGAGCTGCAGGTTCAGGGCTTGGGGAAAGGACTACAGCATTACCAGGATTATTAGTGCAGGTACTACCACGTTTATTAACTACGAAAAAGGAAGATTGGGGTGCAATCTCAGCCTGTAAACAAAAACAAGATGAAGACACTAGCGATTTCTATTCCCGACTTGAAAAATGTTTTGGTATTAATAGTGGCATAAAAGCAAGTAGTGAGTCGTATCCACATCTGTTTGTGACAAAATTAGTTGAAAATTCCCTGCCCCAAGTTAAGAGTAGAGTATTAAAATTCGAGAGTACTTGGCAAGGTAACACACCGTCACAGATGTTACAAATGTTACAATATCATCACAATAGAATTAGAGAAGAACAAGAACATGAACAAAAACGTATGAAAGACACGAAAATGAAAATGCTTGTTGCTCAGTCAGTTCCAGCTGACGGTCATAAAAAGGGTATGACACAGTCCAATGATTCAGTAGGTCCTGTTAGAGGGACATGCAACTATTGTAAACAGCCAGGTCATCATATACACGATTGCGCAGTTTTGAAACATAATATCTCTACGGGTATAACAAAAGAGAGACCACGTCCGCCTAGACAGGATCAGATCCAACAACAAGTACCTCAGAATATACAGCCTTTGCCAGCTGCACAACAGACCGAACCACAACAACAGCCACAGCCTATTGCTGCAATACAAAACACGACACAACAAATGTACCAGTATGCACAAAATGACTATCCAGAGTATCAACGCTACACATGAAATAGCCTAGAGAGGGAAGTTGGCCTACCCCTTATCGAGGTTCCCGTAGATCAAGAGGGTCCTTACGTACAGAGTCAAGTATTAGGGAAAGACAGAAAGTTTCTACTCGATACAGGGGCAAGCAGAACCACTATCAGTCACAGCGAAGTCCCAGGGGCACCCCTCTCAGGCTCACAAAATATTTCCCTTGGTTTTTCAGGAAAGCCTACTATTAACGAAGTATCGCAACCACTTGCATTTACAGTCGGTCCATTAACACGGACTACAGATCTATTGCTTACGAAATCATGTCCAGAAAACTTGTTAGGTATAAAAACATTGAAGGCTCTAGGAGCTGTAATATGTTGTTCTCCGGAAGGAGTGCGACTCTTTTTGCGTGACTTCAAGGGTCACTACGTGTCTAGAGACATGGATCACCGGTTACAGAATCTACCTGCACATTTATGGGCACAAGGCCCCACTGATGTAGGTTGTATGCACATTACACCATATCGAGTCACACTCAAAACAGGAGTGGTACTACCACGAATGCGACAATACAAATTACCGCCAGATGCTGTTGTGGCTTTACTGCAAATCATTGACGAGCTCATCGCACAAGGAGTGGTTGTAGAAACCGACTCCAATGTATGTAATTCCCCGATAATTCCGATTCTTAAACGAACTGATCTAAAAGCACCACCAGTATATCGATTAGTTATTGATCTGCGAGAATTAAATAAATGCATTGTACCACAATACCCCGTGGTCCCAGCTATCTCTTCATTATTAACGGCCATAGATTCAGAAGCAACGTTCTTTACTGTAATTGATCTCAAGAACGCTTTCTTTAGTGTCCCAATCGATCCGGAAAGCCAATATTTGTTCGGATTCAGTTTAAATGGACGAAGTTTTAAATTCACACGCGCACCTCAAGGATTCACAGAAAGCCCCAGCATCTATAGCCAAGCACTGAAAAGAGAACTTGACAGTATTCACATGCCAGCTAACACTGCCCTGCTTCAATACGTCGATGATCTGCTGATCACCGCACGAAGCGAACCTGAATGTGAAAAAGCATCACTGACGGTTTTACATTTCTTAGCCGACAAGGGGCACAAAGTGTCCCCTTCGAAACTACAATTCTGTGTCCAGCAAGTTGTGTACCTAGGGCACTTGCTGTCCAAATGGGGGAGACAGCTCACACCTGATCGCATCCAGTTAATTGTAAACATGCCACCACCCAAGACACAAAAGGAGGTACGGGCCTTCATAGGCCTCACTTCGTACTGTAGGCAGTGGATCCCCCAATATGCATTTTTAGCTAAACCACTCATTCAGTTGACAACACAGGAGGCAGCGACATCGACTGTCCTCCCTTGGACTCAGGAACATACACAAGCTTTTGAAAACTTAAAGAAAGCTTTATGCCAAGCACCTGTTTTAGCAACGCCATGTTACAGCAAACGTTTTACACTTTTTGTTACAGAACGTGAAGGTACTGCTTTGTCAGTACTCACGCAGGAACAAGCAGGATCACACAAGCCATGTGCTTATTTTTCTAGTACATTAGATCCCGTAGCTCAGGCTCTTCCTGCGTGCCTGAAATCAGTCGCAGCAACAGCTTTAGCAATCAGACAAAGCGACGCCATAGTGTTAGGACATCAATTGACAGTACAAGTACCACACGCAGTAGAGGTTCTCCTGAACCGGACCCAAACACAACACTTGACTATAGCAAGACTGACGGGTTACGAATTAACATTATTCCAGCCACACATAGAAATCAGACGTTGTAGTACATTAAATCCTGCCACACTTTTGCCATTAAATGGAACAGACCCATTGGCACATGATTGCATTGAAGTTATTACTATTACGACGAAACCCAGACAAGACTTGACAGATATCCCATTATCAGATCCAGACCTGACATTATATGTAGATGGTTCATGCATGAGAACAAATACAGGAGAGTTAGTGGCCGCTTATGCAGTCACAACAGATACTGAAATTATTGAAACAAATTGTATCAATACCTTGTCAGCTCAAGCAGCAGAGCTCATCGCTCTGACACAAGCCTGTATTCAAGCCAAAAATAAGAAAGTCAATATATACACAGATTCACGTTATGCATTCGGAGTCGTCCATGACTTCGGCGTACTTTGGCAAGAAAGAGGTTATTTAACTTCTCACGGTGCCCACATCCAGCACGGTCCCCTTATTCAAGCTCTGTTAGATGCAATACATCTGCCTACTTCAATATCTATCATGAAGTGCAAAGCCCATACGAAAGTGACGGACATTATTTCTCAGGGTAACGACCTAGCTGACAGAACAGCTAAACAGACTGCTCAGAATCAGACTCATCCAACTGACACGACAAAGACAATAGTTCCGACACCAACACACTGCATGACAGTTAAGGATCCCACCCTTGATGTAATTGACATACAGACACATGCTACACCAGAAGAAATAAAGAGATGGACTGAATTAGGAGGGATCCAAACGGATCAAGGATGGATGACGAAGGGAAAATCTATATGGTTTCTCCCCGACTCAATGGTTCAGGTCATCATTAACACAATACATAGTCCAGCACACCTAGGAGAGAAAGCTATGCTAGACAGTATTCAACACATTTGGTTCAATAAACACTTGCGAGCAGCAGCTAAACAGAAAGTACGTACCTGTATGATTTGTTGTCAGTTCAATCCAGGAAAAGGCGTACCTGTAGACCAGGGTGGATTTCAACCCCCCGATCACCCTTTTGAAGTCCTCCAGATGGATTATATCCAGATGGAACGTTGTCGAGGATTCAAATATGTCCTCGTAGTTGTATGCGCTCTTTCCCGGTGGACAGAGGCGTATCCCGTCTCAGATTACACTGCCCCGACTACTGCCAAACAGTTAGTTCGAGAATTCTTCCCACGGTATAGTTTGCCCCGTATCGTGTACTCAGATAATGGCCAACCGTTCTCATCCGAGCTAATGAAACATGTTTCACTTCTGTTAGGCTACCAATGGAAATTCCACTGTGTCCGACATCCCGAGGCAGCAGGTCTAGTGGAACGACATAATCAAACTCTGAAAATTAGACTGTCCAAAGTATGTAGAGAAAAAGGTGTCGACTGGATAGTAGCCTTACCAGTTGCGCTCTTTTACATGAGAATGGTAGCACATTCTCGAACAGGGCTATCCCCGTATGAGGTGATCTTCGGCAGACCACCAAATATGTGGGGGACGCCTATACCTCGTAAAATCACTGATGTTGACTGTAATATACTGACAGATTACCTGGCTTCCTTGATGTCTGCACTACAATCTTGTCGTTCACAGGTAGCTGCAGCTTTTCCCGACAACACTGAGGTGAAGCCCCACGACGTGGTTCCGGGGGACCTCGTGTTTGTGAGGAATTTTGACAGGAGGAGCCAGCTGGAGCCTCGGTGGCAGTCGTGAAGATTGGGGGACGTAAAGGGTGGTTGCACTCGAGCCACATCAAAAAATTTTATGGACTACCGTCCGACGTGAACCCTCAGCCCTGCATTCCCTCACAGACTGATTCAAAACTACCCCTGGTTGAAAAAACCAAGAGTGAAAACTATAAACTGAAACTAAGGTCTAGCAAGTCAGACAATTTGATTGTTTAAGTCCTCTCCAAGGTGAATCGGTTGAATTTGTCTCTGACATGTATCCTCTAGATCGAAATAGAGAGAGAAATAGACAGAAACATGCGTACTGTAAATCACTTCGTAGTCACTGCATAGTGACATTGTTAATTATGTTTTTTCTCAGTCTTCTGATTATTATTTCCAGTATATTATTACACATGTATTACCCTATTTCCAAGCGTGCTTTCAATGCTACTGCCGAACATTCTTTTAGCGAATTACCCCCGCATGAGTTGTCCTATAGATTTGCGCTGCGCAACAACACCTTCATTAGTATGTTACATCATTCTCATCAGATCAGCAATGCTACAAATTGTTGGATATGTGGCCGACTTCCTCCCTATCAGAAATACAAGGGAGTTCTGCCCCTCTTTCCGTATCCATTCACACACAATGGCTCCTGTGGAGCATGGTTTAGTTTGATTAATTCCCTAGATTCAAATACAGTAGTTTATCAAGACAATTGGGTATGGGGAAACCTGAACCTAGTTTTACTTAAAGTCTGCTACCCTAACAAGGAGGGACTTCCCAAAAGAACAGGAACTGATCTAGAAAATGAAGTATATGGATTAGGTAACTTTACACTTAATCTCATGATCCTGAATGTTGAATCCGAAGCCACATCAGTCTTGCCCACTATGTCAGTATTTCCAGTTAGAGGCGAATTATGTGTAAGAAAGAATGGTTCAATACACATGGGCCATAGTAAATGTACCACTGTAATAGAATTCAGTGATAAAGGCGAGTCTACATTTAGAGCTTCTCGTCACTCCTACTTCATCTGTGGTCACACCGCATACATACGCCTACCCCTAGATTGGGATGGTACCTGTTACATTGCATTCCTTCTGCCACCTGTTTTCCTAGCCCCGCCTGATTATCATAGGCACACCCATTTAGTACACAATAGACAGCAAAGAGATCTCCCGATTGTCGACTACACTGAAACAGCATGGGAGAAATACACAGATTTCAATAAAGGTTTCTTTCCCTACATAGGTACAGTCACTAATAGTAAGCTGATACGTAGATTAACTAGAACCCTTGAAGCAGTAGTGAATGAAACTACTTCCGCCTTGGGCAACTTAACAGAGGAGCAGTCTGCGATGCGGATTGTTGTTCTCCAAAATCGTCTTGTCCTTGACGTCATTCTGGCCGATAGGGGCGGAGCTTGTAGGGTCATCGGATCAAGTTGCTGTGTTTTCATACCAGAAAACGCGCCGTCAGTATATAAAGCCATAACTCGACTTCATAAGATCGTAAGCCAGATACACCAGAATCCAGGCACCTGGACTTGGTCCGGTTGGTTCTGGAGCGTGTTGTCAGCCTGGGGATGGAGGATCCTATCCTTCCTAGGTATTGGCTTTCTCATACTATTCAGTTGCTGCTTGTGTCTACAATGTGGGCCAGCGATTTGTGGTCTATGTGCCACATCGTGTATCCCACCTTCAAATTTTCATTCGAGATCCCGGAAGAAGAAAGAAGAACAAATGATGCTATATGAACAGATTGATGGATTGATGAAGATGGATATTTCATAAGGGTCCGTAGGGGACAAGGAGGGAATGTGGAAATATGAATTTTTATGGCCAATTATGTCCCCTATCTTAGACCCCAACGGCTCCATGTACATGCTATAAGTACATGTATGTTCCCTCCAGTTCCAGCTATAAAGACGCAAATACATGTGCGTCCAACGTCAACATGCCCTCTTTCAGATCCGCCATGAATGGGTCGAATATTCCATTCCTAAGTATGAAAGGCCACTGACTTTATGTGGTTCACTTTTCTAGTTTTGTAGTTCAGGCGAGTAGGCCCTGAATTCTGCCATCAAGCCTTTTTCTGCTTCTGCCTCTGAAAATGCTCCAGCTTGGACCTGCATCCGTGTCCATGAACTTTGTCTTACTCCCTGCGCGGCTAACGGTGCCTGACGCGGCCTGTTGCCTGCCAAAAACTGTATTCAGCCTTCAAGTTATCTGCTCCGCTCCTCATCCAATGCATTCCTGTCTAGTAGTTTAGGTAAACATCCTTCCAGCTACCGAGCAAAGGGCCCGGCCTCGCTGTCTTTTTGCAAGTAATTCATAGCCCCGGTTACTATGGAAGATGCCTGTCCCCTCGCATCGCATGTAGACACATAGACGCTTGTACACGCACTAACAGTCAGTATAGAATAGGATCTGTCCGAGAAGACCTTTCCTTCCAGATAATATAGTTCCTTAAACACAAGATATCAGATATGATTTAGGACTAGGTTGTCCTGACACCCCAGACTTCTGTCTCCACATATAGGGCCAAATGTCAAGTTCCCTTCACCCTCTAGTTATACGTCAATCACACGTCATGCGGCTGCGCGCGCATCTCTGCCAAATATTTCTGCTGACACTGCAGGATTCTCTTATGGATCCACCCACTTGCGACATCATTTTAAATGACGTTCCTAGTATACGCCTGTATTTACGCCTATTTTCATTACGTATGTGTATTCTTATCTGTATTATCAGCTGTTACGCCTCCTGCATCTGTCTTAATGCAATGCTTTTTATATATATATTGTTACTTGCCAATAATGTATTGCCTATCCCTTCCTGAACCTTCGTGGTGATGGAATAAGATTGCCTGGTTCGAACTATAATTCCTTTGTAAGGAATAAAGTCCTTTTTAGAACCTCTAATACCACGGATTCTGCCTCTTATTTGACTGAGTTATTCTTACTAGACTTTACCGCATAAAAAATAGTACAGGTAATTTAAATATTTACCACAGCATGGTTCTAGACGTTATTCTTGCAGACCGCGGTGGGGTATGCAAGGTCATGCAATCCAGTTGCTGCATTTTCATACCAGATAATGCTCCAACAGTGTATCAAGCCATCTCCAAACTCCATAAAATATCTGAAGCCATACACGTGGATAAGGGAGATTGGTCACTGGTGGGGTGGTTCTGGGAATTGATATCTGCCTGGGGTTGGAAAGTTCTGATGGTCATTGGAATGATCTTAGCCATTCTTTTCCTGTTCTGTCTGTGCATACAGTGTGCTCCTGCGATATGTGGTCTCTGTGCTACCTTATGTGTAAGGAAACCTGTATCGAGGGACGAACTAAGTAATAGGATGATGCTACAGCAACATCTCCATGACTTTGTGAACATTGACCTAGACTCGGATTAAGATGAGTATAGTGATTGCCTATGTAAGGGCAAAAGGAGGGTCTGTCGTACTTTAATATTCGGGACCGCGTAGGGGACAGGGCCCTACCCCTGTCTATCTTGGTATTAGCAAACCGCAAATGGTAAATGCGGCATGTACTAGTGCTTTATATACCGTTTTAGCTATGAATGCACTGTGTACACGTTATTCTGCTTCACTACGCGGGTTCCATTTTGGAAGCAGTGGCCATCTTGTCATTGCCCTCACATAGGCTATAATGGAGTAAATACGGGCCTCACAGTACATGGGCTTTCCCTCTGACTTCTCTGTGACCTGGGCAGCTGGCTCTGCTGCCCCAGGTCAAACCGGTCTCACGAGCTCCCCTTCCTCCGTCCACCTGTGATTAGCATCAGGGCTTGACCCGTCATAAAACCCTTTCATTCTATACAATCCCCCGGCTAATCTCTTCCACACCTGCTTGTTCCTGCTTTATGACTTGTTTCCCAAAACAGGAGATGCTCATGTTTATTGGGGGGTCTGTTTACATCTGATGTGGGATCTGAACCTTACTGTGTAAATCATTGTGGGCTGGCCGAACTGGAATGTGGGATGGTCATCATGACTCTGCCTTTTCTTTGTAATGTACACTTGTATATTGCCGTATCATAAAACCTAGGAATGTATGCTTGAGGCAAGGAAAAACGTATTTAAGATGAAGTCCGTTCCTATGATTTTCAGCAGTCTCCTGAGAACATACACGCTGTTGTACTTCTAGGATACCTGTCATTGGTCTGCAGCCAATAAACGAATCTTTGACTTCACCCAGAAGACTCTGTGTTTCTGTAGGTCCGGAACAGGGTGAACCCAGAAGTCATAGGGTGTGTGCCCCTGCACCGCTGGGTCTAAAATACCCAGTACTTCAGGGGGGGATAGAGAGGGCTGTACAATTATCCAGACCTATAGCGCGTTGAACAGCTTGCGAATGCACGACCTTGAAAAACAAGTCGATAAATATGATCAAAGGCTGGGGCTGAAGGGATCGGGTTTTTTAGGGTCCCTCTTGGACAGACAATATTATGCTTCTCAGGGCTTCAGGCACAACACTATAAAACGATCGTCAATATCTATTACACACCGGCAAAAATAGCTAAATGGGGGGGGGGGGTGTAGTTGGTATGGTACTGGATGTCCTTGATTCCAAAGTTCCATGGCAGACTTGGGCCATATCTTTTCCACCTGCTCACATCTGGAAACGCTGAAGAGGGACATAGAGAAATGTTTAGAGTTCTCCTTGAAGATGAAAATAACCCTTACACCTGAGTTAATGCTGTTGGGGGTCAGTAGCTCTGGTTCGAATGCAGCCCACCCATATTTTATGTTTCTGGCCATGGCAGTGGCTAGAATTTGCATTTCCACAGCCTAGCTAGATCCAATAACAACCTCCTTTCACCAATGGATTGCCTGGCTTGTATCCACATTTAACTTGGAAAAAGGGGTTTATGAATGAAAGGGCCAGAGGGCTAAAAAACTATGAAAGATTATTTGGGCACCGATTTAGTAGAGTTTGTGTAATAAAAATACTCTTCCTTTTTCAAAGAAAAACATGATGGGGCAATCATTTATTGAGTGTTGTTGTTGCATGGCAGCGGTGATTACTAGCCAACACCACCTCTCCTAAGTAGGTCTTGGACTGATCTGCTTTGTTACTCTGAAATAGTCAAGCAATACAATGGGGTGCTTGGTTCCCAGTAAGTGGAAATTGTGGCCCTATTACTTGCACAGGCCTCAGATCCTGCACAACTATTAACCCAATTTCCTACACTACCCTACACCAAACTCCAAGACTAAGCCTTGAGTGTTCGACCTTGCTACCCCTTGAAATTAAAAACCCAAAGAGAAGGTACTTGCTAATTCGTTGAACTCCCAGAAGCACCTGGCATCTGTGGCTCCCAGGGCAACAATGCTAATCACAAAGATTGCCTGGCTGCACTTGAGTGTCTCCTATGTTCCTGAGAACCGGTCTCAAGCTAATTTATCAATAAAATAGGAAAAATATAAAATATAAAAATGTTGCATTTTATTTAGATTTTGGCAGATGTGTGACTTCTGCTAAAAAAGCGGCAGATATCCACCCTATTTAGAGGGCACAGAGTGCGACACTGTAAATCCGGAGAGTGGATGTCCGCCACTTGTTGGCAAATGTCCAGCATCCACAAAACTCTAGATTAGGCACATAGATCCTTCTTGAGATGTGTGTTTTTTTTCTATATACTATGTATACTTTAACATTATTCTGAATTTGTTCAAATGTTTTGTTGTTCTATTAAATGTAACGTTTTACTGCTGTTCTTAGTCTCTTCTGTTTTTAGTCATTCATTTTTTTTTATTGCTGAAAGTAATCTTTTTAAGGGGGTGGGTAGCAAGGATTTTCTTCCCATTTTCTGTTTGTCCTTGCTGACACCTCTGGAGGCGCCATCTTTGTTTTGCAGGGCTCTAGTTGTTTGGTACAGATGCTCAACTAGATGCCTGTAAAAACACGCCCGTGGTGCAAATGCACTAATCATATGTTGCGCTGGTTGCCGGAATATTATGATTTTGGAACGATTGAACTGTGGACTTGTGAACTTTGATGTGAATTCGTAGTTCTCAACTTGCAAAACGTTTTACTGCTGTTCTTAGTCAATGCTGTTTTTAGTCAATTCGTATTTTTTAGTCACTATGTTATTTTGGTTGCTGAAAAGTAATGTTTTTAAGGGGGCGGGTGGCAGAGGATTTTCTTCCCATTTCCTGTTTCTCCTTGCTGACACCTCTAGCGGTGCCATCTTTGTTTGGCATTGCTCCAGAAGTTCGATGGACACACTCAAGTAGATAAGCTCTGCTTATAAAAACATGCCCGCAGTATGGACGCACCAAAGGCAAGCCTGTCCGGGCCCGCCCATATCCCATCAGTGGCCAGCACCAGCCACTAAACTGGATTGAACCCAGCCAGTACCATGTGGATCAGCTAAACGTCGGAGAACTAGCGGGAGCTTAATTTTAATACCTGTAAGTCTCCTTGACCCCTTAGCATGGACCCCATTTCTTGCACTAATTGTAAAACTTCTTTATATATTGGCATAAAGAGTAGTAGGGACATGGCTAGGGGGCAAACTGTCCTGAAATCTGCCCTTATTAATATTCGCTCTCCACTTAAACACACTTCAGATATCTAAAACCTTTTAGTTGATTCAAAAGTTGATGTACTGTTTATGACTGAAACCTGGATGAAAGAAAACTTATCCACAGACTTGCATCCCCTGAGAATACGCATGAGTGCATCTGGACCGGGAGGAAAAAAACTGGAGGAGGGCTTACTACCGCATTTAGAAACAACCTTTTATGCTCTACTATTCAATTTGAGGACTTGAAAGGTGTGAAGGGTTTATGATTTTGTATATCTCTCTCTGCACAAACCTCCTTCACTGGGGCCTTAATTTACCACCGACAGGCTACACAGGGGAATTTATTAATTCCCTAGATTTGGCCTTAGCGCCTATCATAATAAAGTACACAAACTGTGCGATCCTAGGAGATTTACATCTACACATGGACAACACAGAAAAAAAATGGCCAGATCTTTTTTAGAGAACACCACTTCTTTCAATCTTATATTGAACGTTACCAGTCCTATCCACAGGGCATACTATTGACCTAAATCTATCTAATACCCCCATTGGTATGGAGACCCTTATGGAGGTAGGCTGGTCGGATCACTACTTAATGGCATTTGCTTGATCCCTCCCCAGGCAAAGAGGAGTGCACACCTACTTGTTCCTTCAGTTAGACCATGGAACAAAGTGTCTATTCCCCGATTACAGGAGATTTCAGAGCACTCCACACTCCTACTATTGGGAGGCACCAATAATGACACCACGGCAGTGAACGAGTGGCTCCTTGATGTCTTGGATGTTGTAGCCCCTATTAATGTTTAAGTGAAAGAGAACCAGAGGCTTATTCCATCAGCTCCATGGTTCTCCTCTAAACTTTCCTTAGGACGAAAATATTGTAAAAGTCTTGAAAGAATATGGAGAAGGCAGTTTCTGGACTGTGATAAAGTGGTGTACAAACAGACTTTTGGCAAATATGATAACAGTATCAAATTAGTGAACTTTTATACTCAGAAAATTAGAGTAGCCAATAACAGCCCTAAGGAAATCTATAAAATTGTGCCCCACTTTATGGATCCAAAAGCTTGAACTCCACCTCTGGAATTCAAACCGACTTTATGTCAGAAGTTAAGCAACTTCTTTGAAGTGAAAATTAAATTGTCAAAATTCAGACAAACATATTGACGTTGCACTCTACCCAGCCCCTGGAATCTGCCCCCTTGCCTTCTGTTTCACCTGCAGAAAATAAGGTTTTTTCATTTGTACCTCTGGGTGGGGAGCAACTGAAAGCATGACAAATAACAATGAAAGTAAAATTTTGACTACTTTTAGACAGTTCTCTCTCCTTCCTGCAGCCTCTAAAATGCTGGAATCTATTGTTAATAGCCAAATCTCTGAGTTTGTTGAAACACACAATCTTCTCCTCTCTTCCCAATTCGGTTTCCACTCATGTCACAGCACCGAAACCACCCTATTGGAAATCACTGAATCCCTGAAGATGACACTGGATCAGGGCCAAAACACCACTTTAATTTTATTAGACATGTCAGTGGCATTTGATAGTGTCTCTCATGATATTTAGCTTCAATGTTTGGCAGATATCGGATTGGATGTACTTGCCCTGAAATGTCTCAAGTCCTTTCTAACAGCTAGAGAACAGTTGGAGTAGATGAAGCCACATTTTTCCAATACAAAACCCCTCAAATGCGGACTACTTCAGGGATCTGCTTTGAGCTCCATGCTGTTTAACATACATATGACGCCGCTCGCCACCCTGGTGGAGTTATTTGGTATTAACATTATGAATGTGCGGATAATATTCAGCTAATGCTCTCATACGGGGATGTCCTGGACACTGCTAAATAAACTTTCCCTGCTTGTATTTGGGTGGTCCTGGGCTGGCTTATAGAAAAACACTTGCAATGTAAGCCAGATAAGACTGAACTTTTCCTCTTCGGTTCCAACCTAAGTCCAGGTTGGACTGTATACTGGCCTAATGATGGTCCAGCCTCTACTTTGCCTACTCAAGTGACTAGAAATCTTGGGGTAATCTTCAATGACCAGTTTTCATTTATGTCTCAGATTCTAATTGTAGTGAGAAGGTGCTTCTGGAGTTTGAAGGCACTTAAATATTCTTAACCTTCCTTCCATGGGAAGCTCGAAAAACTGTTGTTCAAGCTTTCATTTTATCCAGATTGGACTATTCAAATGTCTTATACCTGGGCCTACCTTCCTTCCTGATTCAGCATCTTCAGGTAGTCCAGAGTATGCAGCTTGCCTTCTCTTAAATCTCCCTAGGAGCAGGGCCGGACTGGCTGTAGTGGGCATCGGTTGTTTTCCCAGTGGACCGGAAGAGTTTGGTGCCAATTTTGGACCAAAGGGGGAGGTTTTGGTACATGGAGCCGGTTTTGCAGCAGTGCCACCCTTGAGGGCAGTCGATCTGTTTGCCAGGACTGGTTTCGGTTTCCAGTACGGCTGTGCCTAGGAGTTCCCCGACATCTTGCCATCTTAAGCAACTTCACTGACTTCCAGTCAATAAGAGAATTATGTTTAAAGTCTTAGGGGCATATTCACAAGAAACTATCGCCGAGTCTACGGCACTTTATCGCAGTCAATGTTGCGATAAATCTATCGCTCCATTCACAAGCTGGTGTTAACAGCCCACAGCACCAGTATACCCGCGATAGCAGCCGCAAAAAACATCGCCACAGAGGCCCCACGCAACTATCGCTAATGAGATGCAGAGTGGGCGTTCCCGTGCCAAAAGCCGCAACAACATCACACCTCAACATTCACAATGGCCAGACAGAACTGCGATGAAAACCCAAAACAGGCAATAAGGTGCGTTAGCACCAGGAAATCTACACCTGCTCTGACCTCGTGTAAAGTCGGACGGCAGCCTGCACAACAAAAGGGAGCACAGCCCACAGCCACATTGGAAGGGCAACAGATGCCATGGAGCCACCCATCATGCGGCTCGGACACCCAAGAGGGCCACAACACCCACCAACACCACCCCCAGGACCACCCCTCCCTGGCACCCCTGACCAAAGACAGCTACACCTAAACATGCACAAAATAATCCGCCTGACGTCGCACAATCACAACTGGTGACATGCATGTGTAGACACAGAAATGAGCAGCACACATTCACTTTCGAAGCAATAAATGAAACTTTATTAAAATGAACACTGAAATGAAATAAAGACACATGGCCGATCCACTCAGGACAATCCGTAGGTCCCAGCCTGCAAGACAAAAAACATGATGAGAAGGTGTGTCCTCCGCACATCAAAGGACAGAGAGAGAATGAAGGGGAGAGAGAGGAAGAGAAGGGGAGAGAAAGAGAGAGAGAGAGAGAGAGAGAAGAGAGGGGGAGTGAGAGAGAGAGAGAAGAAGAGAGTGGGAGAGAGAAAAGAGAGGGAGAGAGAGTGCCGCCCCCGTGCACCCAGGCAACACTGCTCACCCGCTGCCACCGGTGTGTCTCCAACCACTTGCCGGTATGTATCGCAGTTCACCAGGTCACACATCTGAGTAAGAGCCGTCAGCTGAAACAGAGTCCAGAAACATGACTGGCACAGTACACACACCTGCACAAGATAACATAGCCTGCCCGCCCATGCACACCCAGGCAGAGGCACCCCAACCCCTCTCGCCGCCCATCAGAGCATGCCCGCCCATGCACACCCAGGCCACACTGCTCACCTCCCGCCACCACGTGCCGCATTAAGCCACAAGGCTTCGGCCCACGGACTTGGCACCCTCCATACCATGCAGCCACGTTTGGTGCTGGGTCTTGACTACTCCATGGCAGAGGACATACCAGTGCACCCGGCACCATCGCAGGCTGAACACCTGCTCAGCCCAATGGGTGCCACTAACTCTGGGATCCCGGAAGCAACGTCACGTGGCAGTAGGCCCGCGCTGCCCGCTGGCTCTGGCCTACACTGCGGTCCAGCAGGGCACACTAAACCTGAGCTTTCCGGACCGCCGGGACGGAACATCATCGCAGGCTGCACACCCGCTCAGCAGCTTAAGGTGCCACTGACTCAGTGCACCCAAAGTCACCGTCCCGTGGCAGGGTGCCTGTGCCGGCTGCAATGCTCCGAGTGCCACTAACCCTGTGCAACCCTAGTCAGTGCCACGTGGTGGTAGGCCCGTGCCGGCCGCAAGGCCTCGAGTGCCACTAACCCTGTGCAACCCCAGTCTGCGCCATGTGGCGGTAGGCCAGTGCTGTGCGCCAGGCCTCAGATGCCACCAACCCTGTGCGCAACAACTCATGGGCCCTTTATAAGCATGGAGCGGCCGCCATCCAGTCACCACCGGAAGAGGAGAATGTGATGTCGTCAGCCCCTTATGTTGGCCGAGTCACATGGCCAGTGACACCTGTGCTGGATGGGTGTGGTGTGTGTGCACACCTGCCCTCAGGGAGTGGCTGTGACATGCTGACGACTAGACCAGTGACCTGCACACCACCAGCGCATACTCCTGCGACGGGTAGCAATGATGGCCCCCCTCGGTGTGTCATCGGAGTGGTCTGGCCTGCCGTATGCCGGACCAGCCCCAATGGCTTGTGGGTTCATGGGGTTGGTCAGTCCATGTACGGACAAGGAAGTGACTGATGCCTGTGTCCCTGTTGTAGTGTTCATTGGACCAGGTACACAATATGCAATGTGGTAACCTCTGACTGGCATCCCACAGGATGAGTATCATTGGCGCAGGGAAATCGCTGTCCCTACATTCATCCACACATTCATACATGATTGATATAAGAAATGACACATTAGTGCGTCACTAGATGTTTATTTTGACATCCAGTGCAGTTCTGCAGCGGGAGCGGTACAGGGCAATGCCGAGCACACTACACAATATGGGCCCGTGGAGGGCCAGCCAGAGTCCATCCAGGGATGACATGTACTGTGGAAGAGGAAGGGTACAGTCCGCAGTCTGTCCACCGTGTCATTGGTCGTCGACCAAGATTTGGTAGTCCATGTTGCTGTCCAAGGTGAGTGCATCTGAGTGTATCGGGGGTCAGTGGAAGGTCATGAGGCCATGTGGGGCACCAAGCAGAAACAGGCCAGGTTGCAGAAATGAATGCTAGTGCCTCCTGATCACAAACCCATCCATGTCCTCATCCCCGGATGTGTGCCCTGCCCACCCTGTGGGTGTTGCAGTACTGGCTGCGGCACTGTGTACCCCTGACACATCAGGGGCCTGAGTGGATACGTCTGCCGCACTGTGAGGCACTGACACACCAAGGTGTGGGGATATGGATGGTGAGGGGGCAGCAGCATTCATCAGCGCCACGCCTTGTGGCAGCAATGCCATGATGGAGGTCTGCAGGGCATGATAGATCCCAGCTACATTTCGATGATGTGCAGCGGTGGCTGCCATCCTTTCCGCCTCCATGCGCACCATGTCCTCCATGAGCCTTCGCATGTGTGCCAGCTCACGGCTGGTATCACTGGAGCCACTCTGAGTGGACAGCTGTTCTACTCTCCACGTCATGACTCCAGCGATGTCAGTCAGGGCTCATTGGAGACCATGGGGCAGACATAGACACCCAAGGATGGCGTCCCATTTGGCAGCCATGAGTTCTAACCCCACCCGAACCTCCTCAGCCGTCTCCCTCTGGCCCTCCAGCACACGGCGTTGGAAGGCCATTTGTTGTTCCGGGGGGACTTGGGAGGGTGCTGGGGCTGTGGGTGCCTCCTGCTGGGTGGTTTGGGTGGTGGGTGGATCATCCTCGATGTAGCTGGGCTGCCCTGATCCTGGAGGTGAGTCGCGGATGAGGTCAATGATGTCTAGGAGGGCTTGTGCGTCGATGCTGGTGTTGTCCTCCTCATCATCAGTGAAGAGAGGCTGGGACTGCTCTGCAGGAGGTGTTGATGATGCCCCTGCAATGTGAAGGGGAGATGGTGTATTACAATGTGTCCACATGTATGTAGCCGCATGGTACAGGGTGACATTATGACAGCATGGCATTGTACATGGTGACAGTCTGTGGGTCTGTGCGAGGAGCCAGGGTCATTGTGGGTGTGTACTGTGCCTTGTTTGATTGTGCATGTGTCCCATCGTGGCCATCTCCACCCGTCCCCCCAGTACCTGATGGTCACTCACCCTGTTGCGGTTGTGTTGTGTCCTGTCGAGCAGAGTCCGGTCCCCGACTCCTGACACAGTATCCACACTGATGACTGTCGACACCAGCTCCTCCATGTCATCCAGCTCGAGCTGTGGCGCTGGACCCCCACCGCCAGTCTGCATTGCTGCCTTCTGGTTGGCGGAGAGTTTCTCCTTGGTCTTCCGCTTGATGTCATTCCATCGCCTCTTGACCTCGTCCATTGTCCGCTTGTGCTCTCCGACGGCATTCACCTTGTCGACGATGTCCCGCCATATTCCAGTTTTAGTGCCCAATGACACGTTGGAGGTGATGAACAGTTGTTGATGGTGTTCTATCACCTCCGTGACTATGATCCTGTTCGCCTGCAGACTGAACTTCGTTTTCCTCGTCTTCTTGTCCTTGCCCTTCTCTGTCCCCGATGTCCCTGGCTGGTCGTCCGGGGTGCTTGTGGGGTTGCGCTCGTCCTCTGCGCCTGCTCCGGCTGCCTCCATGGTACTTGGGTGTAGGTCAGTTTGGGTGTGTGTGTTTTTCTACTTTTATGGTGATTTTTTTGGCCTGCCAGGTGTGTGTTGCAGGCCTGGTGCTGCTTATTGCTGATTTCCTCATCGCGCTTTGGCCCTTCGCTTGTTTTTTGGTGTTGTGGTTTTATTATCCGTTGTGGTGGTTGTATCACGGACATTGTCCGCGGTGTTGGCGGACTATCGCATGGTACCACCTTGTTGTGAATTCCACGTTGACATGCTACTCTTGAGGTAGTTATCAAACTTTCTTGTGAAAATACCCCAGAGTGCTAGCCCACCGTGCCCTCTATGACAAAGGACCACATTACTCAAATCCGAGAATCCAGCATTACCAGTCGGGCAGGGCTTTGCAGTCTGGAAAGGCTTGTCTGATCATGGTCCCTCACTTTAAAAAAGCAAGGCATGTCAGTGCGTCCTTCTTGGTCCGTGTGGCCAAAATCTGGAACCTGCTCTCCATTTAACTCATATATCTGTCAAATGAGATCTCCTTTCGCAAACTACTCAAAACCCAGTGATTCAGTCTTTAATCTCTGTTTTCCACTACGTAGCTGCGTGTCTTAGTGTTGGGACACACTCTGAGTAGCTGTGCGCTTTATAAGTCATGTCATTCATTCATCGTATTCTATTCACCATCAGCTGCTTCTTGCCTCTGAGTTATGTTTCTATCTCGGAAGCAATTGCAAAGCAGCAAATGCAGGGGCAGTCCATGTGCCCCTAAGTATTACTGACAGTGGAAATCCCAGACTACTAGTTCTCTTAGACTTGTCTAACCTCGTAGACACCGGTGTTTATCAGGCTCTCCTGGCGAGCCTCACATCCTGCATGAGCGTCAGCAACACCATGCTAGACTCATGTTACTGCTGTCTTTCGTTCATATTTTAGTTTTTAATTTGTTAAAATGGATTCTGAGAAATACCACACTACTCTGCATTGAGCTCCCCATGCCGCTCTGCTTTTTGCCCTCTCTTTAAAATTGCAGTTAAATCCACCTTTTTAATCAATTTCTGTTATTCTAGTAGTCTTCTGTCTCCTCGCCCACTCCTGCTCCAAAATATATATCCATCTTTAATGCGGAGCCTCTTGAGGCATGTAAAATGTACAATAACCACAAGGTATCCAACCCAGTAGAGACTAGTAAATAAAGTGTAGGCACAGTTCTCCATCAGAAGATCACCTTCTGACAGAGACCTGTGCCTACACTTTATTTACTAGTCTCTACTGGGTTGGATACCTTGTGGTTATTGTATATTGTTTGGGAGGACGTATCCTTCCCTGGAGGTTCCACACAAGAAAACCCCCGTCTTGTGCGGAAATACCTCTCCACCCTTCAGGCCTCTTGGCCATTTTTTTGTATACATTGCATGTAAAATGTATACATGTCCTCATTGGAAATTAAATCTAGGCCCAGATTTTTTCAAGTTTGCCTAGCCGAGGGCCGAGTTAAGGTCAGTAGAGTTGTTTTTTTCTGTGTCTCACTCGAGTGGCAAAATATCATGACGCGCCACATCTGCTAAATCGATCACCGACGACGACACATGATCGATCTAAAAAGGCATGACGCTCATTGCCTTATGGGTCAAAGGTGAACTGGTGCTGCCTTGTGTGACATTTGTAGTGCAGGTGCTCTCTCTCCAATACAAATTTCAGTTCGAGAACATCTAAGGGGAAAGCAACATAGCGTGTAATTTTGCATAAATTACACATTACTTTTTCTAATGTTATGTGCCATTTAATGTGTCTCTTGTCTGCTCCTATTTTCATTTGGTGTTGGGATGTCTTACAAAGGCAGGTCACAATATTTTAGTAGAAATGGCTTTGCCTCATAACCCGGAGGTGTTTATACTGCCATGTTAAACCCTGTGTGCATAGATAAGAGTGAGGTTGACGTTCTATGATGCAACACGAGTTTAATGCTTCGTTTGCATCAACTTGCATCGCAAAATAGTTTTTGCATCCGAAAGTTCTTTGGTGTTGCGCTGCTTTACACTGCTTTGCTCTGCTTTACACTGCCTTGCACTGCGCAAGCGCCATGCAAACATATAGTAAATCTGGTTTCAACCATGGGTAATCAGGGTTAGTGCAGAAGATTAGCAAACCATCCACATGTTGTTCTTGGCATTGACTATTTTAATCAGAACCGGGTGTTGGACGACATTAGGTTGCTATCTGCTTCCTTTTTTTTATTTTTATTTTTTTTATAAATTTTTATTTGCTTTTACATAGAATACAATCACAGCCACTGCTACAGGGTTAGACTAGCTTGGGTAATAGTCGTTTACGTATTGGCGTACATATAGCTAGCCCCTTTAGATTGTTTTTTGGGAGAGAAAGAGATTTAAGAGGAAAGGATAGACAAATTAGTGGTGAAGCCGGAGAGGAAAAGGACAGACAAGAGAGAGCTATAGTCACTGTACATTACCAATGGCATCAGCTATGCAAACTGCATTACATCAGGCGCTATACATAACATTTGCATCAGCTATACATATTACGTTGCTACTGTCAAACTTTCTTAGGTTTTTAGTCCAGATGCCTGGCCACCGGTGTTATGTTAGGGAGCAAACACTTGGGTGGGGGTCGATTTGTTGTTTTACATCTGTCTGTGGTGGTTCGTACGAGTCAAGATAAGTGTCCAGAGCTTCCCACAACCCTCTCAAGGACGCTTTCCATGGTGAGAGCTGTAGCGCAATATTGTCTGCTCCTCTGAGATGCGTGAATCAATTGAGACATTCTTTGTAGCTGGTTTTATTTGCGTCCTTCCAGTTGATTAGGACCATTTTCACTGCCGCTGTCAACAAGAGGTCCATTAGGTCCTTGTCTTGCTCAGTTCTCAAGTTCGAGCACATGAATGCTGAAGTGAGGGTGGAGAATTCCATTGGTAGTTTGCATTTAAACACCACATTAATGAAGTCAAAGATTTTCCCCCAGAATCCCTTGAGTGTTGGGCAAAGGAAGATAAGGTGTGCAATGTCCCCCTTCTCTTTGTTGCAGTTCCAGCAGAGTGAGTCATCCCTAAGCCCTAGTGAGTGTAGTCTTGCAGGGGTTCAGAAGGCCTTGGGAAGCAGCCAAAATTTAGTTTGTGCCAGTACTGGGATAATCTTATTACGCGAGGTCGAGGACCACAGAGTAGCCCATTCATGCCTGTTCTGTCTCTTGTGTCTTTCCTGCCTCTGCAGTCACTGCTTAGTTTGTCAACAAAAAAAAATGCCAGGGCCCTCATCAGGAGGCCACTGCAGCTTGCATCACCCATTGCCCTTGCCAGGGCTGCCAGTGACAGCACCAACACAACTACTAACCGGGAAAACATGGCGGCCGCAGGCTAGTGCGGTCCGCGCGTCCTGAGCAGCACCTCTGAGAAAACCTCCACTAATCCCCGAGATCAATGTCTTTCTGATTTGAGAAGCCCGTGAAAACTATGGCTTGAGAGGAGTTTTTTTTTTCCCCCCGGTTTTTTGCAGTTTTTCTCGGGCGGGTCAAGACCCCGTGGATGTGCTTCTCTGGGACAAAGTTATCTCCTCCCGCTTCCCTATCGCGGTGGAGCCGTGCAGCCATGGAGCTCAGGCGCGGCCGCGCGGTGGCTGCTCGCGGATTCCTGAGGGGGAGTTTCGGCAGCCCCACAGGAGGCGCAGCTGCCGGCTGTCACGCGGTGTCCACAGGTGAGGCTATGGGGGCCGGAAATCGGGATACAGGTCTAGAGGCATCTGACTCTGACTCGGCCTGTACGGAAGAACGCCGAGGCTCGGCCAGGGAGCCAGAAGGTAAGGCGGAGCTGCGGGGGAGAAAGGAGGAGGCTTACAGGAGCAACAGCAGCGAACTCGACAAAAGAAAGGGCATCGGTAGAGGGAAGAAAACGGGCAAAGGCGATAAAAGTGTATTCAACAAACAGGTCTTGGGCAAGAAAGTGACAAAGTCCGCGAGGGTGGTGGAGAGGGTCAGCGAAGAGCTCAATGCGGGCGAAGACAGGAGGGTTGAGTTAGTTGGCAAAGCGGACCTAAGTATCAAAAGGGCAGGTGTGAGTCAGGAGGTCGGAATTAAAGAAGTAAGTAAACGCACTAGAGGGAAAACAAGCTCTCAGAAGGGGGCAAAAAATAAACAGAGCAGTGCAGTACGGATTACTCCCTCCTTGTGCTCATTCTTTAAGGTCTTGCCTCAAGTACTAGAGATTCGAGCTACCAAAGCCCCTGGGTCAGACATGGCTGATCTCTCTCTTGCCCCTGCGACTGATATGAGGCCCTTAGAAAGAGAAGCACAAATCCTCAGTGCCCAAGAAGACAGGGCCACAGAGGAGGAGGAAAGGGGTGTGGAAACCCTATTTGAGGCTACTGAGACTGGTGCCAGTACTGGAAATGTGGCAAGGTTAGAGGGAGGAAACATGCTGGAAGCCCTCATAGCAACAATAACAGAAATGAGGGAGGAGATCAGATCTGACTTTTCAGTCTCTAAGATTAATCAGTCTGAGATAAGGGCCGCATGTGAGATTCTTGAGAAAAAAGTTGATGGTCTTGGGGAAAGGATAGAGATTCTTGAGACCTCGGTCGGAGCCCTGAAAACGGATTTAGAGAATGCCGAGAACAAAATCCAGTCCCTACAGAGAGAGGGGGACGTTATGAAAGAAAAAGTTGAGTCCCTGGAAAATTTTCGCGACAAAATAACCTCCGGCTCCTTAAGATCCCAGAAGGGAAAGAAGGAGCGGATATTAAGGCCTATCTGGTCAATTTGCTTAAAGGTTCTTTGTTCTTTGAGGAGGATGTCGAGGTTTTAGAGAAGGACATACAGCGGATTCATCGGGATCCTTTTCGTTTAAAACCCGGCAGAGCAAAACTGAGAAAAATCCTGATTAACTTCCATATATACGCAATAAAGGAAAAGATCTTAAATTTGGCGTTAAAAGAAAAATCGGTCAAGGGGCCTGAGTTTTCCTTCGAGGTACGGTCAGATCTGTCAAAAACCACACTGGATCGACAGTGGGAGCTCGGCCAAAGAATGGAAAAGTTCAGATCATTGGGTGCAACGGTACAGATGAGGTTTCCTACATTCCTGCGGGTGATGCATAATAAAAAAATGCTCAATATTAGATCCCCCTGGGAGGTGGATGAATTGTTGAAAGATATTGCAGGGCAATCACAGGGGGGGAGTTAAGCATTCGACTCTGGGGTCTGAGTACGTGTGTCTTCTCTATACGAGGTAGGAAAAATTAAAAGAAAAGAGAAAAAAGAAGAAAGGAGAAGGAGGGAGAATAAAGAGGGGTTATTAGTGAAGACTATAGAAATAAAGCCATAGTGTAATACTGTAATGATGGGCATATGACGAATTGAAAAAAAAGATCTTATAAAGAGAAAGGAAAGGGAAAGAAAGGGAAAAAAAAGAAAAAATAATAAAAGAAGAATTTTTAAAATAAGAGGGGAAAGGGAGACAAAAATATATATAACAAAAGAAAGGAAGAAAAGAGAGAAAAAAGAAGAAAAAAGATTAAAAAAAAAAGAGGAAATATATATATTCTTCTTTTTTTGTTAGGAATTTTCCTTCCCCCCTCTTTTTGCGACTTTTTTTTTTTGGATCAGAAGGGCAAACTGCGTAAGCAGTGTGGAGGAAGGGGTTGTTGTTCAAGGATGCAAATCTGACAGTCCAACAGGTCAGAGGAAGTATGGGAGGGTTTTCCAGGGGGGGGAGGGGGGGAAGTCTCGGGTGGAGGGTGGAAAATGTTTAAAAATCCTCATTTGTTAGCTCCTTTTAAGATTAGGAAATCCCCAAGTGCCGGGTAAGGTAAGCTGGTTGAAAGGGACGGCGGACGGGAGAAGGGCAGGGGATCGGGGAGGGGACAGAGAGGAGGGATCATGACTGTTATACAATATCTATCCTGGAATGTCAATGGTTTGCGCGTGAGGTGCAGAAGAGATCGTATTTTTCAATATTTGAGAGACTCTCCCGCGCAGATCATTGTCATACAGAAATCACATCTCGTTAAGGCTGAAGCCTCCGAAATTTTAGGGAAGCAGAGATGGATCGACAAATTTTTATCTACGGACCATAATGCCAATATAAGAGGGATCCTTTTTATTTTTAAGAAATCGGTGAAGGTTCAAATATTGGACTATAAAGAAGATCAGAGTGGTAGGTGGCTTTTAACAAGAATTCTGGTAGATGGCCGAACGTACACACTAGTGGGCTATTATGGATCTAACCAAGATGATCCTTATTAGCTGGACTGTATAAGAAATCATCTGGTCACATGATCACATCCCAAAATCCCGTAATATGGATGGGGGACTTTAATATAGTTATTAATACTAAATTGGATAAATCAACGAGCTGTAGAGCCCATGTACTATCTAAATCTAGGCAAACCTTGGCGGTAATTATGACGCAGTTGGGCTTAGCGGACCTATGGAGAGAGAGATCGGGCAATAAATTGGGGTTCTCTTTTCAGAACTCCAAGTATAAGCATAAATCTAGACTCTGCTGGCATAACAACGGTGTGGGAGACAATGAAAGCCTTTCTTAGAGGTATCATTACCAACAGAGCCTCCTATAGGCGGAAGATATATAGGGAGAAGATAACAGCTTTAGAATTAGAGATGAAATTAATGGAACAAAATCTCGGTATTTCTATGGGCTCAGTCGATGAGCAAAAGAAGCTCATGGACTTAAAAAGTCAGCTGGAAACTATCCTACAAGAGAGGGTTACTAGGAGGTGGGAGGCAAGTAAGATCTCTTATTTTGAATTCGGTGAAGCTGCAGGAAAGTTGTTGGCCTGGAGAGTTAAGGCTGACCAGGCTAAAAACTATATTAGAGAGATAAAAGTGGAAGGGGAGACCGTCCCTAGATTATCTAACTTGGATATCTGTAATGCCTCCCTAGAATTCTTTAGGGACATATACAATGAGGATACCATAGAGGACCAAGCCATAAGAGATCTTTGGTTGGATAAAATACTGCTGCCAACTCTCACCGAGATTCAATGTAAATACTTAGAGATGGAAATCTCGGAGGAAGAAGTTAGCAAAGCCATCGGTCAAATTAAAAAAGGGATGGCAGCCGGTCCCGACGGCTTACCCGGCGAGATCTTTCGGGTGCTGACACCAACTTTGGTCTCAACACTGACGGCCCTTTTCAACGAGATTCTTATCAAGGGTATGGTTCCTCCTAAGTCCTGGAATGAAGCAACTATTGTGTTGATTCTTAAGCCAGGGAAAAATCCATCTGAACGTGGTTCCTATCGGCCAATTTGGCTCCTTAACAGCGACTATAAAATCTTCGCAACTATTTTGTCAGCAAAATTGGGGAGCGTAATCGGCTCAATTGTACATCACGACCAGAAAGGTTTTATTAAGGGGCGACAATTGGCTGATTTAACACGGGAGTTGGTGGGGGCTATTGACATTGCTACTGCTTTCTCCCTTCCTTTGGCAACCCTTACGTTGAATGCAACTAAAGCTTTTGACAGGGTTAAATTGAGTTATTTGGCTGCGGTCCTGAAGAAATTAAATTTTGGTCAATATTTTTGTCGTACCATCTCCTTGCTGTATGGAGTACCATCGGCCAGGTTATTAATTAATGGGGAGTTGACAGAACCCTTTACAATAACTAGAGGCACTAGGCAGGGCTGCCCTCTTTCTCCCCTCCTCTTTGATCTTTATATTGAACCCTTTGCGCAGGTTCTGAGAACAGACGTTAATATTCCCTCTTTCAAATTAGAGGAGTGGGAGA
Organism: Triturus cristatus; assembly: GCF_964204655.1. Lineage (NCBI taxonomy): Eukaryota > Metazoa > Chordata > Amphibia > Caudata > Salamandridae > Triturus > Triturus cristatus. The sequence goes on from NC_140593.1 coordinate 342,485,163, forward strand.
GGAGGGTAGCACTTTATGCAGACGACATCCTTATTTTAACATCTGACCCCGATTTATCATTTCCTACTGTCATTAAAAGGGTGGAGGAATTTGGACGCATTTCTGGGTATGAAATCAATCCCGGTAAAACAGAAATTATGGTATGGAATGTCGTCAGTAAACATCTGAAGACGACCTCCTCCATGAGATATCTTGGAATCCGGGTAACCCAAGATGTTGGCAAAATTGTACAATGTAATTTAGACCGGGTCTACAAGGAATGTCGGAGGCTTTTAAAATCATGGGCCTACCTCCAACTTACCATCTTGGGGAGGGCCAGCCTAATTAAGATATCTATCCTGCCCAAATACACATTCCTTTTTAATACTATCCCTTTGGTTTTTGATCCCAAAATATTGGACAGATGCCAGAGAGAAATCAACTCCTTTATCTGGAATAACAGAGCCACTAGGCTAGCATGGAAAAAGTTGAGGAGGAGGAGAGAGAAGGGGGGGTTGGCACTGCCTGACTTGGTATACTATGCATGGGCTTTTCAGCTGTCCCATTCAAGGATGCTATTGAAGTCTCCATGCTGTGTACTAACGGGGACAATGCTTAAAGCCATGCTAATGGGGGCGGACCTACCACTAGATGGATTTATGTTCAAATACGGAGATCAAAATTTTTTTTAAAAGGTCAAACTAAAAACCCTTCAATCTTTGGCTAAAGCTTGGGCATTGATCAGAAAGAACATGGGGCTCTCTTATTTTTCCAGCTATGCACCGATTTGGGAATCCCCAGGCCTACCGGCCTGTTTAAAAGATAGTCTGGCTATACCTTTGAGGGACGCAGGAATTGCAAGGTGGGGGGATCTTTTGATTGGAGGAACTATAATGTCATGGGAAGATCTGCAGGATAAGGTAGAACCTGGAGTGTCAAGATTTAAGTATATACAGCTTGTTAGCTGGGCCAGGGCTCTAGGTAAAAATGGAGTGTTTTTGGGGGTTACTAGCAATCTGGAACAACAGTTGGTAGAACGGCAAAGGGGGGGTAAAGAGGTCACTCTGTGGTACTGGAGTTTGCTGGAAGAGATTGATGGGGAGTTTACCCTTCCCGGTGATCTCTGGGGAGATGAGTTGGGTCCCCATTGTGAGGATGATTGGATAAAATCCTTTTCCCTTCTCTACAAAATTGTGAAACCAGCATGGTTGAGACGGAACCACCTATTCAAGATACACCGGGCCTACCTCTCCCCGTTAAGACTCTCGAAGTACCAGCAAAATAAAAAATTTAATAAATGCAATCTCCCCAAAGCCTCAGATGTTCATATGTTCAAAGACTGCCCCTCCATTGGCCGGTTTTGGGAAGAAGTAATAATATCACTGAATTCCATTCTAAAGACTACATTGTCTATAACTCTGCCATTAACTGTTCTTGGCTTAGACCCCAATGTTACGGGCCAGGCCAGGTCATTCTTATTCTACGCAATTCTTCTGGCCAGAAGACAAATTTGTAAAGTCTGGGTGGAACCATCTGCGCCTCAGCATTCTGGCTGGTTGTCGTCCTTAATTGAGACATCAAAGGTTGATTTAGCCAGATTTGGTAATAAGCGTAATCGAGCCTTTTGGGACTTTTTGACTTATTGGAGATAGGGTTCCGGGGTATTTTTTTTAATTTTATTTCTTTCCTCCGGGTCCAATGATTATGCCTAAACGACTCCAAGGATCTCGGGTCATTGATCTCCGGCTTTTCCACTAGTCAGGTCCTACAGGTAGTAACATACCTTGATGGAGTGAGTGCTTATTCTTTTTTCTGGTATATCATCTTCCACCAATACGACAATCGTGCCTGGGCTTGGCAGAGAAATAAATCTTGTTCTCTAAAGGGGGGCACGCGAGGTGGCTGGTGTATTCAGAGAAGTGGGATATGGCAAATGAGGACAGAAACAAACAAAAACAAAAAAACACAACTACTAACCATCTCATACCTACTAGTGTGACATTTCAAACAATTCCAGGCACCAAAAAGCTAGAAGAATGGCTTGGGCGGCAAGTATTAATGATTTTAATGTATACACTGTCATAAGTGCTGTTGCTGACAATTAATTGCAGGTGTCCAGCACCTTGGAAACCACCGGCTTAAACTAAATACTACTCTGCCTGGGCCCTGATCTCCAGCTCAACAGCCACTATTCCCTGCTCCGAGTCGCCATCCGTGTGTTGGTCTCTGGGCAGCACACACAGAGACATCCACTGTGTAGACAGACTGGGTTGCTGGCTCTCTGGACTTCGATCAAACCATTGCTTCTAAGCAAAGTGCCTGCAAGCACTTCTCCTGCCTTATGTGATCTAGTGCATTGCCCCTGAGAAGTCGATGGTTGTCACAGAGGGGTCATGAGCTGTGACTTTAGGGGATAGCCATGGTCGCCTTCAAAGGATGCACAGATGGGTGCATACATAAGCAGTGATGCTGAGAGCACACACCAACATGTTCATTTGTTTACAAATCTCGGGACTCATATGAATGGATGGTATGTGCCCACAGATGAGCTGACATGCTGACTTTCAAAATGAACCGCCTTTGTATATTTAATCTACTGCAAGTCTGTGAAAGCACGATGGACATAAGGAAGTGTTCTGATGTACTCTGCAAGTATCAATATCCTGAGTAGGTGATACATTTATGATGTATGGAATGCAGCCAATCCTCTGGACCACGGAATCAACAGCAGAACCTGGAAATTTCGTACAGCAATGTGCAAAGCACAGGTAACATGCCATCTGCGCACACACGTGTGCTGCATCTTCCTTTTGCAGTAAACATTTCCCCAACATTAGGAGTGAACAGTAGTTGGTAAGAGCAATAAATAATCCCTGGAACATTAGAGGTGCTTGTAAAGGCATAAAAGTTTGATTTTACAGCATTCATTGTCTTTGAGTAATATGACATGCTGGTCTACTTCATCGAGCAGAGAGTCCATGACCTATGTCAGTATCTTGGAAAATATGGGCTGTGCTATCCACTTCCACCACTGTTGGCTGGTAGGGCTGGCTCCAAGAAATGCAGAACTGCCAGTCATTTCACAAGAGGGGATGTCAACGCAGAGAGACGAGTTGGCCTAACGGCTAGGGCTGACGCCCTCAAATCTGGGGAACTGGGTTCGAGTCTCGGCAATGACAGCTGAATCCTTGATTCTGGGCAAATCACTTAATCTCCCCGTGCCTAACTAAAATGAATGTGTCCTCATGTAATGCAACTGGTGCTATGTAAAGTGCTCTGATACCCGGTTCGGGTCAAATTCGCGTTATATAAAACTCTGTCAAAAATAACTAAATAAATTGCGTCTCAATCAGTGCTTAATTTGAGCCGGTGGTTTCCGGTGCTCGGCTCTAGCGATAGTCCACCACATGGTGGCACTGTCCAAGATGTGCACAACAACGGTGTTTATTTAGTCGAATGGCATTGCAAATGAATAATACGTGCTTCTCACTCCTTTATTATTGCTTTGTGTGGCCTGAAATAGCCTGAATTGTCACACTTGTGGAAGTGCGATGGTTAGGTGTTATGTGGGTACTGCCACTGGCAGTGCTGGCAGAGGAAAAGAGTGGTGCCGGCTGCAGTGGCCTTCCAAAGCGCCCTGGCACTTAATTGGTTACAAATTAAGCACTTTTAGCTCCAGTGGCAGACAGGATGTCACGTCCCTGTCAAGGCGATATATTGTCAGGAGGCGCGAATCTGACAAATGCAAGACTTGATCCTGGTCACTCCACTCCATTTAGGGACTGACATTGCCCTATGACACTGTGCAGCCTGCTGCTGTTGCACCAACCGAATTACATATAGAATTATGATTGGGATCTGGTATAATGCAAATAAATGGTCAACAAAAACTGCCTCCATGGTGGTGTTTGTGAATGTCAATAGCTGTTTGTGATGACTGAATGAATTTACAAGCCTGTGTGGTTAGTTGGATCCACCTGTGGGTGGGTTATGTTAATTTGTTATTCTGTATAATCCTTTTGGCACTGTTACACATTTATTGGAAAAGAAAAATAGTTGATTAATGTTGTGTTTCATTTGTGGAGTGTGGTAGTGTGACCTTTGTCAAAAAGATATTGGTTAATTTTCTTAATTGTTATCGTTTACCACCTGCCTTTGGCAGAAGATTTTCAGGGACTTCGGTTTTTGGACTGTTCCTGCCAGCCTGTAATGCTGGACTCAATTTACCATGTGCACCAATACTGCATTATGTAGTACCACAGGCAGTGTTTGGTGTAGATATGGGTATCTGGAAAATGTGTCCTACGATAGCAGTAAAGACATGCAGGGGCTGAATTGCTGTACTACATAAGCATGCATGTGGCAAAGAGACCAAGGATGGAATGGGCATGCAGATGCAGTTCACTGGCAAGTGATCATTGCAAAAAAGCCAATGATTGGACAGCCATGGAGAATGAATTATTCCATCCCCCTAGAGGAAATGATTTCTCCAAGAAGAGACCAAAGTTCGAATAGGAGTTGGCGCCAATATATAGTCTACATAAATTCTGATTTTGCTTGCCTAGTGTTTGAATATTAAAAGTTTGGTGGGTGATTTAGTCAGTAACAAACATGGCGGATATACTTTCAAGCATACAAGTATGTGGACAGGATATCTGTTGTGGATGTGACGGGGTAGCCAGTCTGCCGATTTCTAAATCAGGGCCTAAGTCTGCATAAAAACCTGCACCTACACAGATTGTGTAACATATTGTGCAACACTGTAAACAGGTTGTTGGATATGGCCATCAGGCTATACTGGCTTGCCTTGGCCTCTCTCCAGTATATTTCTTACCTCACTGTCCTTATACTGCATCCCGCCCCCTTAAACTACACCAGTTAGCTACTCCTTATATCTCATTACCTCTTCTGCAGCCTGTTTCTGTCCATCCTTCTTTTCTGCAGCCTGCCTATCCAGTATCACTCTGTTTTGAGGAAGGTGGTTCCACTTACAAGTCTCTTTTCCCTTTCTCATTCTCGGTCCATACTTTGCAGGCTTCTTTCACAGAGAGATTGCATTAAAGCAGCATGGAGCACTATATAATCAGGTTTCTTGTTGTGTGCCTATGGGTTCAGAGCATGTCAGAGGGTTCATAAGCTTGGGAGGCTGTAGTTCATTGTGCATGAGTCTGGTTTATGTGGCGGTTGGCTGTAGGTGTGCTGGACTATGTGGACGCACAGATAGTTAAGTTGCTTTGTCCTCATACAGGTGTCATCATGCTCCTTCCAAGCATTTGCACTCAGCCAACTTCTTTCTGGCCAGAATCCCTAGGATTCGACGGTTCAGAACGGGGGGCAGGTCCTTTTCGCTTTTGGGACTTTCACTTTGGAACAAACTCCCTTTGGAACAAACTTTCATCTATCCCCAAGTTTCGAAAGAAACTGAAAACATGGCCTTTTAAGCAGGAATAGTGTTACTTCTCTCAGCTACATTTCACTGTAGGTGAAGAGCGCCAGGACACTCCTTGGCGTAACAGAGCGCTTTAGAAATATCCTTTACATAACATTACATTACAATGGCTCAATGAGTTAAATGCTCACCAGTGATCTTTGTAGTTAGCTGCGGGTCTCTTGTATGAATCCGAGCATAGCCCACTCATCCTACCGTTCTTCTGGCATCAGTGATTTGAATACTACTAACTCGGGTATTAGGGTCTTGGCAAAGGCATGGCAGAAGAATGTTATGAGGTGCTGTATAAACACAAGTTCCTATAAAAGTATACAGGATCTGATTCTGCACGTTTAGACTACATACGCTGTAGGATTGGTGTCAGACGAACTCTGATCACCCCCACCGGGTATGTTGGCCCTTTTTGTACCAACTAGCTCACAGTGCCACTAGAATATTCTCTTACCAAGGAGAGAATAGTTCTTGGCAACCATTGAACATGACAACCCTGATCCAGCAGGACGGTGGAAACAAAATACTACCTTTCGCTCAGTCACTCGTGCTTACTTAGTCTGTCTCAGGGAGATACACCGAATAAACAGGCTGGGCATTTTCAAAAAGCATTTATTGAACAGTTGTTATTCTGGTGTAGAATAGATGTGCTGCAACAACTGTTAGACAGTATAAGACATAAATGATTAACAGTAGTATAAAGGTAAATGGATGGTATAGTTCTACCATCTTACTTAATCATGAATACATTCAAGTATATAAAACACATGATAAAAGATGCGTACTCCTACGATGCCTCCCTAACTAGATGCACCTAAGTCTACCTAGCATGGTTGTAGGTGTTAAGCCAAGAATCCCTCTAGGATTTAGTCAACCCCATTACCTGAAGGGAGAGACTATGGGACCCCGTCCTGGTCTCGAGTTGGACACCCCGCGAGGGATGTTAGACCACTGCGAGCTGGAGTATCTGCATGCAGGAACCTCAGCATCTCTGGTCAGTGTGTCGGCCGGGCAGTCACGTTCCCCTCTGTCTATCTTAGCAAGATGTAATGTATATATACCTATAGGTCTCCCAAGGGGTCCTGCCTTGCTGTTTAACTGTGTGGGCCTAAGGATGACGTCGGGCATGAACTTTATACATAGATATTATACAGAAGATGGAAGTCCCGCTGTGCATCCAAGAATCCTCATGCATAAGGTATGAGATTTCGAACTAGGGAAAACCCGCGTTCTGAATGCAGTGTTGTATGTAGGTAAAAGGTCAGTTCCTGTAAACCGTGACAAGTGTAATGTAGGGAAGAATATAGGTGAAGGGTAATGAGCTTACCTGGACTATATTTATATTACCTATATGGAATATAACACTGGCATCAGTGATTTGAATACTACTAACTCAGGTATTAGGGTCTTGGCAAAGGCACAACAGAAGAACGTTATGAGGTGCTATATAAAAACAAGTAAATATTTATGACAATGTATGTGGATGTTCTGTTTCTGTTTGCATTCCCTATGGGAAAGGCAATTCTATTTGCTTTTCTTAGGTAGGCGAGAATGAGGTAATACTGATCTATACCACACCTAATTTTAATATTTCTTATTCAGAGAAGAAAGTTTTGCACACAAAGACAAAAGACCAGCTCATTGTGCTATGTTTTACAGCTTATTTTTTTTATATCGTACCTCAACAATTGACATTGACTGTAAAGAGCAGATAGTGAGCATGGAACTGGGGTGTAAAGTGAATGAAGAAAATTATTTGGCAACGTGTTACCATATGATGGCTTTTGCACTCCTCCAGAAGCTAACGAGGCTTTGGATAGCTATTGATGCCTTATGATAAGGCTATTATTTTCATTTCAGTAACTTTTTCAGATTGGACACTAAACAGAGAATACAAATCAAGGTGGAAAACATCAACTACCCACATAAGGGGCAGTATTAAGTTCAGGGGGACATCTGCGGGGGGGGGGGGGGTGTTTCGGGCGTTACACACCCCTCATAAATGTATTTTCTGGTGAATAGTTGGGTACAGGAGTGTTCAGTCGGGTAGGCGGAGGCAGTGGTGTCTGTCGGATTTCACCTGGGATTATTGCATGCATACACTGACAAAAACACACACACACTCTCACTCCTCTCTGTTTTGAAAGCCCTAAAAATGTTATTTTACAAAATATTGTGTTTCTCTCATTTAGTACTCTTAGTAATCCATATTCCTCTCCCTTTCCATTGCCTCTTAAGCCGCACTCATACACCCTGCTAGTAATATAATGTATTTTAAGAAATCTGATGCTCGTCCCCTCCCCCAATTTTACTGACCAAGCTACGCCCCTGATTAAGCTAGTGAGTAAACTCAGACCCCCAAAAGGCAGTCACAGAGGCTCCCTGTTAATTGATGGGGCAGAGTAAAACAAAACCAGGCCCACAGGTTAAAAAAATTCTAGCACTAACATGCATAAAATCGATTTTCTCATACATTTTCATTGCCCTTTTAATTGACGATTTCTTCCCGTGGTGTTCTTGGGCAGACTTACGGTCTTAACATCTAGGGGGATTTTAGGCTTGCATGTTTCAAAGTTAAATATCTTTATTTTTTTTTGCTAGGGAAGTAGTTTGCTTTAATTGGCATGGATGCACACTTCAGAAACTGCGAGTTGTTTTGTGAAGGACTGAAGGACGCAGCAATGAACTCTTTCTGTGTTCGTTTTGCAGAATTCTTGTTCACATGAGTCGGCATATAGATTTTCCACACACTGACATCTGGCTCGCCATTTATTAGATCACTGGAACCCTTATTGAATCTCTCATTCCGAGTCTTTTTGTTGTTAAAGCTACTTCCAGTAATTGCTGTTTATCATAGCTCTTTTCTGTACCTAGGTCTACCTCCTTATCAGGTTCGTGACTGCCTTTTAATCCATTTTCCTAAAAAATCAATCACTTTATCGATCCACCGCTTTGCTATTTGCTATCTTAACCTTATTTTTAAAACCCTTTAGAGATGGCTTGATGCGCTCTCTCTCTGAAAGGTTTTTTAAATGATCCGAAAGCTGACCTGCTCATATCCACATGAGCGCCCCATTAGGATCCCCATAGATAATATCTGAGCAGCAATTGGCGCTTTGCTCTGCTTTCTGATTTTTTTCAGTCAGACCAACACACTCTGGCCAGCTGTAATGCCCTCCAGATGTACTGCCCAACATGCAATGCAGCGCATGAAAATTAGCAGCACTGTGCTACCCGGAAGGCATAAAATAGTGCAGCACCTGATTTAGTAAAAATAGCCTGCCCATGATGCTGTCGGTGGCGCTCCTACGAAATCTGGCTGTTCTGTATGATGCTCAGTTTCACGCGTGTGATAAAAGGTGACCAAGTAGTGTCTAGCCTCCAGTAAAAATTGCTACTTCTAGACAACTGCACAGGGGTCATACATGTAAGATGAGTGCTTTAGACTAAAGCCTGCATGTTGCACGTAGGTATCTCAGGAGGTTTACTACTTGACCCCTAGATTGTGCCTGCTTTCTCTTGGATTAGTGATAACGCTGGATTCTTATCTTATCCTACCATCTCTTAAGAATCCTCGGCCGACTGGACCTTTTTACCTGCTGTGGAGTCAAAGGGGAGAGAACTAATTCATTCAGATAACCGGTCAATTCCGATACTGAAGAATCACTAACTCCGAGTTAAGTTTCGGGGGTTTATTACAAAGCCAAAAATAACTGAACATACAAGCACCTCATGACGAGGTTAAGAAAGTACATGGGAACTAATACAAAGTTTAATCTACGCAGCAATCTAACTTGAAGAAGCATAAAGAGGATAAGGAACTCTAAAAATGTGAAACAAAAGATAACTGCTCCAATATCAGTCTTCATGGATACCTATAAGAAATTGATTAGTCTGTCCTTACTCTACTACTAAAGTGACATCCCTACTTAGCATTTTCCAAGGCAAGATCAGAAAAAGGTGTCAGCTCGTGGAGAGTTTCACGTTGAAGGGTCAGTAGCCAAAGCTATAGCATCATTCTAAGTCTTCTCCCTCTGTATTGATCCCTTACTCCTGCCCTCTAACGCCTCACTGTCTCATCTCCTCACTCTTCCCTAGGGGGCACTGTCCCTAATACAAAATGCACAACATGGAAGACACGCCTTCATTCCACCTCTTCTGGCTGGACACCTCCTGGAAGTGATTTTCCATTGAAACCTGTACTCCGTCCAATAACGGCTGAAAAGTCCTTGAGTCCCAGGCTCCCTCAGCACCGAAAGTATCGACTTCTCATTATCTGCATTCTTGAAGACTCTTGGCCTTCACACATTATAAATCACACATTAATAACATTGCATCTACAAGCGTTATTTTCATTACATTCAATATTTATAAAATCATTTCTACACGTGCAGACTTTGATAGAGTGCGCGTTTAATCTAATGCATTACATTTCACACAAATTAATTTACTAAGCACTTTACGCTAGGCAGGTATATTTTAAAACCCATGAACTCGTTCAACTAACACAAATTACATTTCTAACATTACACTCACATTATTCGTTATTACATATACTCTTCTAATGATCATCTGTTAACTAAACATAAGATACATATGTAGGTGCGGACTATACGTGATTATGATGCACCCCTACAATTTTCAAAACCTCATGGCGCTTTATCAGTCCCCTCCTTTGATGACTAGTGTCATCACCAAAATCACAACTCCCTGGAGAAAGAACCGACCTAAACAGAGCTCGTTGCACCTCTTCCCTGTCAGAACTTCTCGAGATTCTTGATATTCTGATAATGACTGTCCTGCAGTCTGGCCATCCTCATCTCTTGCTCCCTAGGGGACCTTTCAACCTGGTTCGCCCTGTACCATTGATAAGCTGGGGCAAATCCCCACAAACAAACCACACAAACCACTATGATAATGATAGGCTTCAGAATATAACCAAGAATGCCTTTTCCTAGATTTGCATACCAATTTCCCACCTTACCAAATCCTTTTCCGACCTTTTCCCAAACACCCTCTTCAGTCAGATCCTGGATCTCATGGTGGATCACAGTGATGTTACTTATATACTTCTTCAGATCTTTGCTGTTATCTGGTATATAAGTACAGCACTCTTGAACCTTCAACATTTTACAGACTCTGACCTCTTTTGCCAGTAAAACATCTAAAGCAAGATGGTTCTTCATCACCATCGTCCTTATTAATAACATCTCTCCATCCACAAGTATCAACAACTTAGCCGTATTCATTGACAACTCATCAACAACAGTCGCCAATCTCCTAATCTTCACATCATTCAGAATCACTCCCAAACTTTGAATTACTGCTCCAAAGATATCCCCAATCACTGCTCCTGCACTCGCACCTCTTTTGACTCTAGAGTGCTTTCCATCTTCCAAAAGATCTAATTCTTCAGCGTGGTAAATTTTGGGAAAAATGATTCCTAAATAACAAGTTTCATACCAATGCGCAGGCAATCTCACAAAAGCATTCTTTCCACACACATAATATACTGTTGGCACCACTTGCACTGAACCTTGCAAAAAGTTATTTGCCGACTCTTCCATAGTGAAAACATGATCACACGTACTTTGTCCCACATAGACCTTATCATAGTATGTCTGCACCCGCTTCACAAACAACTTCCCCTTCTGCACCAGGTCCAATGCTATAGGGCCATAACTCCCCTTTGCTCTGTGAGATCTCTCCTCCACAGTCCAATCTACTTGATTCTCCCCAGTATCACGTGTTTTTGTTAGTGTTCTATATCTATCTTCTACTTGGTCTACAAATTTCTTCTCTACCTCAGTCAATGAACAGGTCAAATTATGTCTATGAGCATACGCTGTATCCAATGTTGAAGTCGGAATGAAATACTTTCCAATCCTGTCCTCCTGCTTGTAATAATAATACTTATTCAGGTGCTTGTAAGCTGGTACCTCTGAAAGCACTGCATCGTAATTCGAAAAGAAGTACTCATAATGACCTCTCCCATAGAACATACTAAGCAACAAGCTACACGAAATTCCATACGTCAGTGGAAGATGGTGATACTTAATCCCCTCGTCCACTGAGGCAGGCAACTGCATACACACATAACAATCTTTCGCATCCATCGCCTCCACATATTCATATAGCAGCTTGCATACGCATTAAGCTTAAAATCACCCCTAGACAAATCTATATGCAATCTACGACTATCTTGATCTAGCAAAGCCTTTTCAGCTCCTATGATGCCCTCTTTCTTGGTTGAAGTACTGGGTGTAGGCGTTCCCTTCACCTCTACAACTCCTACCTCATGTGGAATAGCAACTGACACTATAATAACTACAACTATTGAAACTATCACTCCTCCTATGAGTGTACCTATCATACATTTAGACGTGCGGTTCGGATTTCCAGCCTCCATTTTCGTTATTGCCTTTAGGTTCAGCAACGAACACTTAGAGTCTCTTTCTCCACCTCAAGTTGCTGTTCACCAATTCAAAACACCACTCCGGAAGGGCTGGAAAATCCATTCACAGTACTTTTAGTTCCTTATTTACACAGTCCGAAGGCTTTCTTAACCCTCGTTCTTCTTCTATGGAAAGCCCCTAAATTTCTTCTTCTTCCACTCAGGCCTAGGTTATCTTCAGTTAAGCACTTATTTACAAAACACAGTTTATTCACAATCCACGAAAAGTTCAGATCCAATTGCAGCTAAACATGATGCAAAATTTCAAGACGGATAGTTACCTGTTCATGAGTCGATGGTTCAAATCCAAACGTCAGGAAAACTAGTCTTTGCAAAACCAGGATTCACACCTTGTTCAAAAGTGGAGGGTTCGGAACCGCGAGTGTCAGCACTCCCTCAATTTCAAGACCAGGCACCAGCAATACCACTTTGATCTTCAGTAGTGGATTCCTGCTGACCACGCTCACGGACTTCAGTCTCCCGGAGCTCACTACTCCTGGCATCAGTTACTGTGTAAGTCCACTCCGGGGTAGCGTATCTCTGGCAAGGTACTCTCGTCCTCCTTGATCACCTCAGGTTTTGATCCTGCTCTTCTTCGCTTTCTTCTGATTCAGAGACCTTAGACACAGGGGCAAGATCTCTCTCGGGAGCCAATCTCAGATTTAGCCTTCTCTGTCTCCTGGGCCAGGCTTCTTCTGCACTTCCAGCCCTTCTGATTTCTTCTCGGTCTCTCTGTGCACCACTTACTTCCGCTGAATCTGACTCTATGCCACTCCCAATGTCACTTTCTTCTTTAGAGTCAATATCTGGGTTATAGACAACGTGACCCTCTTTAGCCTGGTCTGATGAGTAACCAGCTACTCCAGCAACCCTCACAGCTTGGCTTGTCCTCTCTTGTGGCCCTGCTACCACAGCTGGATTCTCATTCGTGAGAGGAGCTGCTTCTTCCAAGGGTGCTGAAACTCTGCGCGTGTGGGAAGCATGTACCCAACTGGCAATCCTCCACACTTCACTGCTGTGTTCGTTACCAGTATCACCTGATACAGGCCTTGCCACCGAGCGTCCAGGCAGCTCTTCCTCATGTGCTTACGGACCAGTACCCAATCTCCAGGTCACAAATCGTGGCATAGATCACTTGAAGCTGGAACAGTGGCAGCCTGCACCTGCTGAGACACAGAACAGATCACATCAGCTAGTCCTTTGCAGTAGTCAAGGATTAAGTCATCAGTGATGTTTATCAAAGCGGCTGACGGTACTGCTGGCAATCTCATCGCCTTCCCCATCAGGATCTCATGTGGGGAAAGACCCGTTCTTCTATCTGGGACACTGCGCATACTCATCAACACCAAAGGCAAAACATCAGGCCATTTCAAAGACGTGGACGAACACACTTTTCCCATCCGTGCCTTTAAAGTTCTATTTATCTGCTCCACTATCCCAGAAGCCTCTGGTCGATAAATGCAATGGAGTCTCTGATCAACATTTAGGGCGGCACAAAGCAACTTCATGATCTCGCTGTGGAAGTGCGTCCACCTATTCGATTCCAATGAGGTTGGAAAACCGAACCTAGGAATCAGCTCCCTAAGTAGCAGCTTTGCCACTGTGAAAGTGTCACACCTTCTTGTCGGGTAGGCTTCCACCCACCGTGAGAAGACACACACCACCACTAGAATGTACCTTAATCCATTACACTTAGGCATCTCAATAAAGTCTAATTGCATCCTATTGAAAGGCCCTCCCGACCTCCCAATGTGACTTAGTGTAACCACAGTCTTCTTTCCAGTATTCATCTGTTGACAAGTAATGCATCTCTGACACACTGCTTCAGCAACCGTGGGTTGTACCCCGTCTGTCTGAACACTCCCACCATCGCATCCCTTCCAAGATGCACAGCACCATGAATCTCTCTTGCCATCGGGCTCAATAGGTCATCTGGTAACACGGCTCGACCATCACTTGAAACCCAAATGTCAATGTCTCCCTTCTCACAGCCTGCTTTGACCCATATCTCCCTCTCCTGTTCTGAAGCCTCGCCCTGCAGATGCTTGAGCTCATCCCAAGTGTCATGGATAACATCATGTTGAGCTCGGTTCTCTCTTGGCTCTCTCCCATGTACTCTCCAGTAAAAATACAACCTTGTTCAGCGCAAAAACGTGCAACTTCGTCGGCATATCTGTTACCTAGAGAGACAAAGTGAGTTCCTTTTCCATGAGCTGCACCTTTCACTACAGCAATTTATTTTGGACATTGCAAAGCCTCCAACAGTTGTCTAACATATTCTCTGTTCCTAATGGGAGAACCAGATGATGTCATAAAACCCCTCTGAGACCATGGCTGTCCGAAGTCATGAACCACACCAAACTCATACTGGCTATCGGTGTAAATGGTTATTCGAATCTGATTTGCTGCCAAACAGGCGCGAGTCAAAGCAATGATTTCAACCACTTGTGTGGAATATACTCCCTGTAGACAAGCCGCTTCAACCACTCCTGTAATGGTACATACAGCAAATGCTGCTCTCAATTGCCTAACATTGTCTCTTAAGCATTAACCGTCAACAAAGAAAATTTCACCAGGGTCAGGCAGAGGTTCATCAACAATGTCAGGTCTCGGCTTGGTGCAAAGTTCAGTCACATCAAGACAGTCATGGTCTTCACAATCTTCGTCATCTGTGTTTGCCAATGGCATAAGTGTAGCAGGGTTTAAAACAGAACAACTCCTCAGAGTCACATTCTCTGCAACAAGTATAACCTGCTCGCAGCGTGTGAGTCTGTTGTTTGTCAGGTGCTGTGTTTTAGTTCTCCTCATCAACAGTTCAACAGAATGCAGAACTAACACAATCAATGGATGACCCATGACAATGCTTTCACATCTCTCAATACTGACACCCGTTGCAGCAACGGATTAGAGACATCCGGGCAACGCTGATGCTACTGGATCTAAAGTATCTGAGAAATAGGCAACTGCTCTACGGACACTTCCATGACTCTGAGTCAGAACTGACTGCGCAACCTTCTCTCTCACAACAGAACAATGAAAAAGGCTTGTTGTAGTCAGGCCTTCCCAGAGCCGGAGCACAACACATGCCCTCTCCCAACCCCAAGAATGAAACCAGACAATCATGGTCCCATGGTACCGGATCACTTACATCCTTGTGAATCAGTCTCTGTAATGGCTATGTCTTCAGAGAGAAATTGGGAATCCATTGGTGACAATAGCCAACCATACCCAAGAACATTCTGACCTCCCTCTGAGTGATAGGTACTGCCATGTTCATGATTGCCTCAATTCGATCTGGTCACACCTTTCTCTTGCCTTTCTCAATTCGATGACCGAAGTAATGTATTTCACTCAAACAGTACTGCAACTTGTTTGGGGACACCTTGTGTCCATTCTCTGCCAAATGATTCAGTAGGGCAATGGTGTCAATCCTGCAAGCCTCCTCAGTCTCCGACGCAATAAAGAGATCGTCAATGTATTGCACAAGAACCGAATTCTGCGGCAACACAAGTCTCTCCAAATTCTGTTTCAAGATCTGATTGAAGATCGAAGGGCTCTCCGTATACCCTTGAGGAATTCGATGCCACGTTAACACAGGGTTTTCCAGCTGGAAAGCTAATAAAAATTGGCTCTCCTCGTGAAGAGGTATCGAAAATAATGCTTGACACAAATCAATCACAGTACACCACTCAGCTTGGCATGGAATCTGGAATAATATCACTAATGGATCCGGCACCACTGGACAACATGGAACAACAATCGTGTTGATCTTTCGCAGGTCTTGACAACTTTGAATTTCCCGCATGGTTTCTGTAATCCCATAATGGGTGAGTTACATGGACTGCCCATTATCTCCTTCAGCATTCCTTGCTCAATCATGGAGTTGATTACGGGTTTGATCCCAGCGATCGTTTCTGGTGACAAATTGTACTGTGGTGTTCTCGGGAACTCAACATTCTGCTTAATCTGGATCTTAACTGGCTCGACACCTTTGATTAACCCAATCTCTTCTCCCGTGAAATCCCACACATCCAATGAAACGGAGTCTCTTAGGTCAAGTGGAAGCTCTTTCACTGTCAACACAGGGTACATTTTTATATACAGGTGTTGATTCGCAACCTTGAAGGTGGCATCATCATCCTTCGTTTGTACTTCCACTCCTTTGGGCATGCAATAGATGGTACAATTCAACTTACACAAAAGATCTCGTCCTAGCAGGCAGACTGGACTTGAGTCGCACACCAAAAACTGGTGTTGGTCTCGGAAGGTTCCTATTGTCACTGGAATCAGTTCAGTCAGTGGATTTGTCATTTTCTTGTTTGCTAATCCTATGACTTGGATTGATTGTCCCTAGAGGGGTAGGTTAGGGACTACTGCAGATCTCACAGTAGACCGGGTAGCACCAGTGTCAACCAAAAAGGTGGTAGGGTGATCGTCAACATCCGCCTCTAAAAACGGTCCCCTCTGGTCTACCTCTAAGACTGCCCCAAGAGTGCAGTCTTCCTCCCCCTCAGGCACCGTCATGCCAACGGGTCTGGGCTGTACTCATCAAACCCTTCAAAGAGAGGCATCTGCTGGTACATCCGAGTCCATTGCGGGATCCTCGGAGGATGTGGGACTTGGACCTGCGGGACCATCGTCCCCCCCTTGCATGGATCTAGGTCTCGTTACTGTATTGACAACTTCAGGCACTTGCACTACCTCTACCTCCTGTTGCACCTGGTTTGCTGGGTTCAATAAACACTCGCGTTTCCAATGCCCTATCTTGTTACAAAGATGACACGCGGTGGTCTTCTTCAGTGTGGCCACATCCACTCCCGTTTTGTGGTCTACGGGTTTCCCCTTTTCCTGACCCTGTGCATTCTGATTCCCTCCTTGATTGTTTCCCTGTCTTCTTCATAGCGTCCCTCCACTGGCCTGCACCTGGAGTCCCTTATTAAAGGTTTGCATTTGAACAAGCATCAGCTTGTCCTTCAGCTTCCTGTGTTTCGAGTCTACTTCGTCACTGCAGTACCTGGCATACCGCAGTATTTCATCTACCGGTTTGTTAATGTTAATGTTAACTTCGGTTTATATAGCGCCAACTCACCTACAGGTCTCTAGGCGCTCAAGACCGATGACCGACAGCTGTGGTTCAAAGCGTAACAAAGATGAAAGGAAGTGCCTTTTAATGCAGTTATTTAAATGGGCCAAAAGCCTACCTGAAAAGAAGCGTTTTTAGCTGTTTCCTAAAACATAGGAGATTTACTTCTCTCCGAAGTGGTTCTGGTAGTCTGTTCCATAACTGTGGAGCCAAAACCGAAAAAGATCTACCTCCTTTGGTTGACAGCTTATATCGAGGGCAAACCAAGAGCTGAGCATCACAAGATCTAAGAATTCGTTTGGGCTTATAGACCTCCAAGCGTTCTTTGATATATGCGGGAGCCTGCCCATAAATTGCCTTATGGGCCGTGCATAGACTCTTGAACTCCACTCTCTGCTCAATAGGGAGCCAGTGCAACTTAAGCAGTAAAGAAGAGGCTTGAGTTCTTCTAGGGAGTCTGAAAATTAATCGTGCCGCATCATTCAAAACAACCTGCAGTCTATTGATCAAAAACTTAGGCAGACCTAAATAGAGGGCGTTCCCATAATCCAACCTCGAAATAATTGTAGCAGAGACAACCATACGAAGCATGGAAAAAGAAAGGAAGGGGGCTAGCTTGCGCAGATGTCCAATCAAGCCGGTACATATCCCTACTACAGAAGAAATCTGACTGGCCATTGACAACTCATTGTCGATCTTGATACCTAGGCTTTTTACTTTATCGCTTGGTATCGGCGTGGGACCTAATTCCTGGGGCCAAAAAAGGTCACTCCAGGGTGAGACTGTGGTCGAAACCACCAGTATCTCTGTTTTGTCCGGATTTATTTTCAACAGATTTGCCGTCATCCAGCCGACCGTATGTCTAAGGATGTTTTTAGCATTGGTTTGTGCTAAAGCCGTATTATCAATACTCAGTAGCAGCTGGGTATCATCAGCGTAATTAAGCACACGACAGCCCATATTTACTAGAGAGTTAATCAATGGTTGCAGGTAAAGGTTAAATAATAATGGGGATAGAGCAGAGCCCTGAGGGACTCCGCACTCCAGAATACCTACCTCAGAGATACAATCCCCCAGTTGAATCCTCTGCGACCTGCCCGTCAAAAAAGACTGAAGCCATTTATAGGCCAAGCCCCTTATCCCAAAAGAGGCCACTCCGTCCAATAGCAGTGAATGGCTGACAGTATCGAACGCCGCTGATAGATCTAAAAGTATCAGGGCGCTCGGTTTCTTACTGTCAGCCATGCCTCTAAGCTCATCCAGCCCCGCGAGCATCACCAACTCGGTGCTGTGATGTGCACGAAAGCCTGCCTGATGCTCCTGGAGTAGATGGTGTGACTCCAGGAATAAGGAAAGGGACTTCAGCACATGTTGCTCCAAGACTTTGGACAAGAAAGGCAATTGGGAAATCGGTCTATAATTTTTCAAGATAGTCGGGTCGGCTCCTGGCTTCTTTAACAACGGTTTAACACGGGCCTCCTTGAGACTCGATGGTAAAAAGCCAGTCTCCAATGAACTATTAAGGAGGGAGATGATATGGTCTTCTAAAAAAGAACATGCCAGACGAAAAACCCTAGGGGGACACGGGTCCGCCGGGGATCCTGACTTGATTGTACTCATGAGCTGTTCAAGACTTAAAGAGTCTATCTCCGGGAACCTTGAGATAAATACTTCCACAGAGATTTGAGCTTCCTGTACCAAAGGCGGGCCATTCAAGGTACTATTCTTAATCTCAGAGAGAATAGTCTCCACCTTCTCCAGAAAGAAACATTGAAAGGTATCAACATTTATTGTAGTTTCAATCGTTTCTGATTTTTTGCTCAACTCTGTTAGGATTTTAAACGTTTCCTTCTGAGTATTCTCGGCCTGATTTATACGGGTTTCATAAAAGTCTGCTTTTGTTACCATAATCAACTTTTTGTATAAGTTGAGTGAGGTTTTATACTGTTCCCGATCTATGCCATCTTTTGTTCTCCTCCAGTTCCTTTCTAGATGGTGGAGCTTCTTTTTATGATCCCTCAGGAGCGGGGTAAACCACGGAGCCCCTTTTTCTACTCTTTTTACTTTGTGTAATTTCTCAGGTGCTATCTGATCTATCGCTTGGCTCAGATTCCGCGTTATGTCCTTGTAATCCTGATCTAAATCCCCACTAGAAGCCAATAATTGAGTATAACCAGGAAGAATACTGGTCAAAGATTGTGAGTCAACTCTTATCCACTGACAAACTTTTTTCATTTTTAGAGGTTTTTGGGCCGGATACCCAACAATGGGAATCTCACAGTTCACCATGTGGTGATCCGACCAAATACAAGGTAGAATGTCCACAAGTTGTACCTTGGGATCTGAGGTCCACATAAGATCAAGAATATGGCCTTTAATATGTGTAGGGGCATCTACAAGCTGTTTAAAGCCCAATGAGGACATAATGTTCTCCAAATGACGGGTTGCCGAATCTTTATAGACTTTATCCCAATGCATGTTAAAGTCCCCGGTTACCACAATTTTTTGATATCTTGTACAAAAGTCAGACATCAAAGGGGCAAGTAGATCATTAAATGCTGAAGTAGAATTTGGAGGACGATACACTGTAAGAATCACAAGGCATGAGTTATTCAGGATAGTCTTCACTCCAAGTATGTCAGATATATCTACGGTCTCGGCCGCTATTTTAACGACCTTTAGATGTTTTTTATACAGAATTGCTACCCCCCCACCCCGGGCGTTATCGGCACGATTGTGCGATACCGCATCATATTCATTGGGAAGGGCAGCAATAATATCAGGCAAGGAGTCATTACCCAACCATGTCTCCGTAAGAGTTAAAACGTCAATATCCTCATCCTGAAGGAGTGAAAAGATTTCAAGATGATGTTTATGAAGTGACTTTGTGTTCAGACTAGTTAACTTTAGAGAAGGTGGGTCAGTCCCAGACCTCCCACTGGGATCTCGGAGGATATTCATATCCTCTAGCCCAGTGATAATGGTGGGATCTGGCCTCTGCCTACCAATATCTAAACGCCGCAGATCTCTAGCAGCGAAAACCTGTCGCGAAGCAGAAGACCGCAACCCGGAGCCCGACCGAGCGCGGACGGGCCAGACGGGCTGAACTCAGGCGTAACTCTGGCGAAAGTCCAGCGAGCCCGCTGCGCGGGCCCGCTGCGCGTCAGCATGACCGACTTAAATGGAGGTCTAGCGTCCTTCTGACGACTAGACCATCAACAAAGATGGCGCCGCAAGGCGTCCTTCTCTCCCCCAATATGTCCCCCAAAATAGTGCAGGTGAAAAAGGGACCCGCTAAAAGAGCAGTGAATATTCCTCAATTATGGTGTAAGTAGAAGGCCAGCAGATTAAAACCAGGGGAAAACAGAAAACAAAATAAAAAAAATGCCAAAACCGGGAAACATTAAAAATCCAAGTCTTACAATTTACGCTATCGCTGCTTTAAGCGCAACGCGCTATGCACTGACGCTACCGGTCAGGTCAAGGATTACCGCTGAGTTTACTCGCCTTATGTACAGGTCTAGCGTCCTTCTGACGACTAGACCATCAACAAAGATGGCGCCGCCAGGCGTCCTTCTCTCCCCCCAATATGTCCCCCAAAATAGTGCAGGTGAAAAAAGGACCCGCTAAAAGAGCAGTGAATATTCCTCAATTATGGTGTAAGTAGAGGGCCAGCAGATTAAAACCAGGGGAAAACAGAAAACAAAATAAAAAAAATGCCAAAACCGGGAAACATTAAAAATCCAAGTCTTACAATTTACGCTATCGCTGCTTTAAGCGCAACGCGCTATGCACTCACGCTACCGGTCAGGTCAAGGATTACCGCTGAGTTTAACCGCCTTAAGTACAGGTCTAGCGTCCTTCTGACGACTAGACCATCAACAAAGATGGCGCCGCCAGGCGTCCTTCTCTCCCCCCAATATGTCCCCCAAAATAGTGCAGGTGAAAAAAGGACCCGCTAAAAGAGCGGTGAATATTCCTCAATTATGGTGTAAGTAGAGGGCCAGCAGATTAAAACCAGGGGAAAACAGAAAACAAAATAAAAAAAATGCCAAAACCGGGAAACATTAAAAATCCAAGTCTTACAATTTACGCTATCGCTGCTTTAAGCGCAACGCGCTATGCACTCACGCTACCGGTCAGGTCAAGGATTACCGCTGAGTTTAACCGCCTTAAGTACAGGTCTAGCGTCCTTCTGACGACTAGACCATCAACAAAGATGGCGCTGCCAGGCGTCCTTCTCTCCCCCCAATATGTCCCCCAAAATAGTGCAGGTGAAAAAGGGACCCGCTAAAAGAGCGGTGAATATTCCTCAATTATGGTGTAAGTAGAGGGCCAGCAGATTAAAACCAGGGGAAAACAGAAAACAAAATAAAAAAAAATGCCAAAACCGGGAAACATTAAAAATCCAAGTCTTACAATTTACGCTATCACTGCTTTAAGCGCAACGCGCTATGCACTCACGCTACCGGTCAGGTCAAGCAAAACAGATGTTGCTGAATCATGAGACTAACCTCGGGTCTCAATCCCAGAACAAACTTTGAGACAAACTGTCCCATGTCCTTGGGGTCTAAGGTGTCCAATTCACTGTACTGTTTGAAGGCTTGTAAGAGCCTCTCATAATATTCATGCACCGTCTCCTTCGGTTCCTGAACAGTCCGATCTATCTTAACCCAATCAATATCTTGTGGCGAGATTTTAGATTTTAGCCATGTAATTACCTGCTCAAACTTTTTCATAACAATTGGAGATGGGCCATTGGTAACAGAATCCCTGTCTGGTTCAGAAGTTGGCCAATCAACCGCAACTTTACAAGCTGCCCACAAATCGCTTGGTACCACAATGTCAAACAATGTATTCAGGTCGATCCACAACACCTCGAGATTTTGACAAACCAATCAACCTGCTTGTACCATTCAACAGGTTTCTCCCTCAGCCGGGGGAAATCATTACTGAATGCTGTCAAGTTACCTCTACGCCAAGGCAGATGCACATACCCTTCATTCTGCACCTCTCGTAAAGGGTAATTCTCCACTCCTACCATTCCTCCCCCCGGAGGCGGCGTCTCTCCTATGCTTCTCCTAGTGCTTTTCCTTTTGGACCACCTTTCTTTCCATTTATCAAGCATGCTCCATGCACGTATCCCTACAATCAATTCTCGAATATGAGCCTTCAACCCTATGACTCTCTTCTCTTCCAGTTCCTGATCACTGTACTGCAATCTATTATTCCCCTGCAACATCTTTGTTTTGTACAGGTCCACTTCATACCTTTTTGCTAGTTCGGACAATTTCTCGTGTGCGGACCTTGGTTTGCGAGTTACATTCTTTGCTACAAACAGTAACTCCTCTGGCTCATAAAGTTCTTTCCAAAGGCAGGTTCCCACTAACTATCTCGTCTATCTCTGCCTTCAACCTCACCACATCCAACATATTTGCTCTTATAGCAACTTTCAGTGTCCCTTGACTCGATGTGCCACTCGACTCTTCGTTCCCACTGCTCTGATCTTCACACCAGTTCTCTTCTGCTATGTTCCTAAGAACTGGTCGACCTCATGAGTCCTCCTGATCCCAGTCTCCTTGCATTCTGTCCTACTGGTTTCTTACTGGTGGCTCCCACATTCTTAGATCTGATCTGGATTCAGCCAGGGGCTTTGGTCTTTTTGATCTCACATCCGCTTGTCCTCTAGAGGAGTCTGCAGTGGCTGGCAATGGTGTACTTGATTCTATAGGTCTCGGAAGGTGAGCTATTCCACCCACCGTGCCATTCCCTTCAGGGGTAATCCCTTCACCTACTGCTGACTGCACCGGGCTCCCTTCCCTCACCTGGTCCGGGTCATACACGGACACTATGGGTCCAATGGTGACCGGCACTGTAAGAGCATCTGGTAACCTTGCAGTTCCGTTAGTCTCAGTACTTGCTGATGTCTGCATCCTCATCCCTTCTGTTCCTGTTGACATTTTTCCCACTACTCTCCCATGGGTTTGGATCTGCGAATCCTCAGTCCCCTCTTTTGATACTGACTTTCCCCCCTCTGAGTCTGGGTTATATGGAGGTGGTCTCTCTGACAGTAGCCTCTCTAGCAAGCCATTGTCTGTGTCACTGTCATCTTCTTCAGTACTCTTCTTTTGCATGTCCCCCACCTTCACCCTCAACGGGAACAATCTATCCCCCTCAATCATCTCCACCCTCCATTTTTTCTCCAATGCATCCCATCGTGCATCCTGAAATGCTCTGATCAATTTTTTCACTCTTTCTTGACTTCTGTCTTTCTTCCTGTCATACGCTGCTCTTATCCATGCGTGCAATGCCTCAAACTGCATCGGTCTAGGCCAAGGTCGCAATGAGGACATCACTGTTTTCAACTGATACAACACCTCCAACCTGAATGTGCCATAGCGTGGAAAAGTCAGTTCTCCCTCCTTTTCAGTCATTTTATGCCAATTCTCAAGCCACAGTATAGTATGCAAACCCACACTCGTAGCCATGTAATGAGCCGGGGTATCTTCGGGCGGAGCCTTTTCCCCACCCCGAGTGACCACCGCTCTATCTCCTCTACACAGGTCTCATAAAACCTTAAACCATTTCATGGTAAAATCAACTTATCAGCTTATTTAGACACAGCGTTTCCTTCTACTTCCTGATGTCTATCCACCAATACCAGCGCGGCTGTACACCAACCGACCTATCGCAGCGCGGCACCCTCTGACATCACTCTTCCTCTGCATGCAGCAGTTCCCCTCCTTTACAATTTGCTTCTCACACTTTCACACGCCTCTTTCACCCTCTGAAAAAACCGTCTGTCCACCAAACGACCGGACGATCACTTCTCTGACTGTCTGTCCACCAAACGACCGGACAGTCTCGCAAAATTGTCAACCTCAACTCAGGCAATCGTCTGTCCGCAAAGTGACTGGACAACTGCCTCAGACTTAATTGATAGGAACCAAACACTCAATATTCCACATATAGCAACTCATGACCTGCGTCTGTTACACACGCACTCACACACGCATTTCCCTATCACAGGTGTGTCAGTCTATGATGCCTAAAGAGTCCCAAAATCTCTGGTCAGACAATTTCAACTATGGGTGTCTTCTACACCACAATCTCTTATCAGGATAAGAGATTGTGGTGTAGAAGTCAATCCTCACGGATCGTGCGCGCTCACAGTCCGAAACCACAATCACTCGACTCTCACACCAACTCCGCAAGACATCACACAATCAACACAACACTTCAAACTAATAGATACACAACCCTGTTCATACTCACTCTCCCATGAACTGCTGCTTTCGCCGCACCATTACTCTACGTCAGCTTCCATCAACACTGTTCCTCCTCTCATGATCCACTGGATCACCATCCCTCGAGCTCTATGGGGACTCAATAGTAACTTACCCTAAACTAGATCTCCCCTTACTACAGACATAACTATCTTACTCTGCTACCAACTGATAACGTTGGATTCTTATCTTATCCTACCATCTCTTAAGAATCCTCGGCCGACTGGACCTTTTTACCTGCTGTGGAGTCAAAGGGTAGAGAACTAATTCATTCAGATAACCGATCAATTTTGATACTGAAGAATCACTAACTCCGAGTTAAGTTTAGGGGGTGTATTACAAAGCCAAAAATAACTGAACATACAAGCACCTCATGACGAGTTTAAGAAAGTACATGGAAACTAATACAAATCTACGCAGCAATCTAACTCGATGAAGCATAAAGAGGATAAGGAACTCCTCCAATATCTAAATCAGTCTTCATGGATACCTACAAGAAATTGATTAGCCTGTCCCTACTCTACCACTAAAGTGACATCCCTACTTAGCATTTCCCAAGGCAAGATCAGAAAAAGGTGTCAGCTCGTGGAGACTACCTAAGAAGTACACTCACATTGAAGGGTCAGTAGCCAAAGCTACAGCATCATTCTAAGTCTTCTCCCTCTGTATCAAGCCCTTACTCCTGCCCTCTAACGCCTCACTGTCTCATCTCCAAACTCTTCCCTCAGAGCACTGTCACTAATACAAAATGCACAACATGGAAAAACGCCTTCGTTCGACATCTTATGGCTGGACACCTCCTTGAGATGATTTTCCATTGAAACCTGTACTTCGTCCAATAACGGTTGAAACGTCCTTGAGTCCCAGGCTCCCTCAGCACCGAAAGTATCGGCTTCTCATTATCTGCATACCTGAAGACTCTTGTAGCAAATGCTTCTCCATATCTAACTCCTAAAACAAAAGGTTAGTCTTAGCTAATGAGGAGGATGTCCTTGCACCTGCAACAGAAGCTTGAGAAACTAAAATCCTTGCACGTACATCATTCTTGCTGACTTTCTAAATGGAAGCCTTCCCAAGGAAAATACATTTCGGGCCTACGATATTCAGCTAACATAAGAAACAAATAGGCCTTTGATTGCAATACATGAACCTTTGATCAGGCCTTCACACATTATAAATCACACATTAATAACATTGCATCTACAAGCGTTATTTTCATTACATTCAATATATATATAATCATTTCTACATGTGCAGACGTTGATAGGGTGCGCGTTTAATCTAATGCATTACATTTCACACAAATTAATTTACTAAGCACCTTACGCTAGGTAGTTACATTTTAAAACCCATGAACTCTTTCAACTAACACGAATTAAATTTCTAACATTACACTCACATTATTCGTTATTACATATACTCTTCTAATGATCATCTGTTAATACAACATAAGATACATGTGTAGGTGTGTACTATACGTGATTATGATGCACCCCTACAATTTTCAAAACCTCATGGCACTCTATCATTAGGATCTGCAGCAAAGTCAGATCATGCTACTTTAGTAGACTTGCTTTTGTACCAAAATCCTCGGGGCATATTGATGACAATGTCACGCAGCACAGTGCGGCAAGTCTACTTGCTGTTCTGCGTGACAGGAACATGAGAGGGATGCGCAGGATTTAAAAGAATATGGCTCATTCCTACCTTTGTTCCTGCGCTGGCGCTGTTCTCTCTTCCTAGCTCCGATGCATCATGGTGGAAGAGTGCTTGTGTTGCATGCAGGATTGTTTTTGCTGGGACCTTTCTGCACAATAACAATCCTGAGAGGCATATTCTTCATTCTTTTCTGCAGCACACATAGAAATAAAGCTATTGCTCCTCGTTACACCTCTCCTGAGAAGGCATATATTTCTGGCGCATTCTCAGGTCCACCACTTTTGGTATATCTGAGAATGCCTCAAAAACCACAAGAGTTGAGTGTGAACACCCACGCAATGCCCATGGAATGCACTCCCAGGGCAGAGTTATGCAACACAGCGATTTGCGCTGCGTTGCCTTACTCCATATTGATGAAGCCACTCGCGTGGCTTCATAAATCGCATTTTGGGCTTGCATTGTGATTGCACCATGTTGCTTGGTGCAGAGTGAAGCAACTCCCCTTATATATATAGCCCTTTGTTTTTGCGCTGGCCAAACATAGATACATCAGCTTTGCACAAATTAGAAGAGGGATGGATCCAAGAAATCTGGGTACTGCACAAGGGTTAACCTGTACAGCTTAATAGCTTTTGTGACTGAAAGTTGGTCTGTTTCTGGTGTTTGCATCACTTTATATTACATTGCATCACATGAGCACTAAGGCAAACTTTTAGTAAATCCAGACCTTTGTACGGATTGTTAAAACTGTTCTCTTGGAATTAGAATGTTCAGATTTTCATGAATTGAAAATTGATTAAGAATAGACAATATTCGGAAAATGGCCGCGTAGCGTCCGAGCTCCGGCGCCCGACTTAGCCCTCTACCATCCTGCCATAATATCCGCAGCACCTACAAGTGACCCCGGGTTTCGGAACTTCTGCGGAGCCCATCCGCGGTGACCCGGTGTCTCTGTTGGCGGTAGCGTGGCTGCGGGGGCTCCCGCGATCTCGCGGCCTACTCGCCCTTCCGGAGCCGGGTCCTGTGGTGGCGGCTCCGGCCGCCGCGCGGCTCTGCTCCGCTCCTCCCTCCACGCCGCTGAGGCCGCGGCCCGTGCGGTTGTTTGGCCCCCCATCCCCCTCCCTGGAGTCTAGAGACAGCGGACGTCGATTTGGAACCCTGGGCAGCACTGCGGGGACTGAGAGCTCCCCGGACACGAAGCGAGATGGCGGAGGGGACAAAGCGCCTTCACACGGCCCATCCAGTGTACGCCGGCTGCGGGACCCTAGGAGGCGGCGGCGCGACGCCGTAGGTGAGCACTCAGTTGGGGGCCAAAGATCTAGTGGTGCTCAGTGATCGACCATCTGCATGCAGCACGGCTGAAGTGACCCAACCCTGTGACAAACAGTGGGAATAGCCTGACCCTGCCGAATTGCTTAACGAACCCTATCAAGATAAGACCTGCCTCACTGGGCTCACAGGTGACACGCACTTGCTACTGGCGACCTGTGTTTGAGACAAACTCGCCTTCAGGGTGTGGGTCGTGGAGGCTGCCAGGGACTGGGGGCGCACTGAACCAGAGGAGCAGGGCAGCGGGTCAGTGGCCCCCCTGGGTACCATCGATTGCTGCGGGGGACTGTGACTAAGTGTGAGGTTGCTGCTGGTGGCGGCCCACTCGGAGATAACGGTGACATAAAGGGAGCCCTCCCAGGTACTGAACTATATCTTGGCTCAGATAGCCGTCTAGCGCCCGGGGGAGGGCGCATTGATCGTGTGGGCCGAGGGTGTGAGGGGGCCAGGCCTAACCCCGGAAGAGCTGGCTAGAGTGCAGCGTCAGCTGCATTACCTATTTGCAGGGCCCCCCCCACGCTTCCTATCTGGCGTTTGTCGATAACTGGAGCCATGGCGGACTGCATCAAGGGTGCTGGCACTAGGACAGCGAGGCCGGTCCAAACCAACAAGCTAGACAGATATACGATCTCTAAGGACCCACAGCGATGGCAACAGCAGGACGATGTAGAACGGAGTGGCCCTGGACTTGAGGAGCAGGAACTTTCCCTTAAGGATGTACTGGATGCAATAACTGGGGTTAAGACCTCTCTAGATTCAGTGGCTGTGGACGTCAATTTCATAAGGGCAGACCTTGGGAAACGTAACGAAAAGGTGAAGCAGGTGGAGATCACTACTGCTGGCCTGGTGGCGGACGTGGCGCAGCTACAAAGGGAGGTCCATGACCTACAGGACTCTCGGTGCGCTGCAGCCTTTCAGCTGGACGACTACGAAGGCCGTCTTCGACGCAACAACCTCCGCATCATAGGGGTCCCGGAGAAATCAGAGGGACAGACCCCTGACCTATTCGTTGAGGACCTTATCCTAAAACACCTGCGACCAAAGGGACTCAGTAAATTCTTTGCGATCGAGCGGGCCCACAGGGTCCTGGGCGGCCGACCTAAGCCAGGTGCTCCCCCGCGGCCTATGTTGGCCCGCGTCCTCAACTATAGAGACCGAGATGTGATTCTTCAGAGCTCCAGGGCTGGGGCCCCCTCCGATACGAAAACGCTGAAATCTCTTTCTTCCCGGACTTCACACAAAGAGTACAGAAACAGAGACGACAATTTCTATCAATCAAACGTGTTCTGAGAGAGAAAGGCCTAAAGTACTAGATGCTGTTCCCGGACCGCATTCGGGTTGAGGCGGAGAGGAGAGCTTGGTTCTTTGATCGGTCTGAGGGCGCCGCAGATTGGATCGAGTATCGAGACACTAACAAACCCGGGACAGGAAGAACCGGTGGCCCTGGTGACAATGCGCCGACCTGAGGAGGAGCCCCGGCGAGGACTGGTCATGGTACGCGGTGGGGGTGGGGGGATGGGGGAGAGTGGCGGGATCTTTGGATCTGATACGGGGCTAAAGATCTCTAGTTGGGTTTACGATAAAGTGACGATCATGGTGTGATTTATATGTTGAGCAAGGGCCTGGGCGCGGGGCTCCCCGCTTTACCCCCCCTGGACTGTTTTCTTCTTCTTTCTTTGAATTTTATAGGGCGACAGGCACTCTGCAAGTTGTTAATGGGTAGTTTTGAACCTGAAGGGCAGGGGAGCAGGGAGGGGGGGTGTTGGGTAGGGGACTTTGTGGTAATTTGTTTTTTGTTTGGCGAATTTGTTGTTATGATGAAGGTGCAGTTCCTTTTCCTAATGGGTATCAACGTTACTCTCCACAAAAGCACCGATGGGGATGCGGCGAAGCAAGGAAATTAAAATCCTAAACTGGAATGTAAATGGGTTGGGGGACAAGATCAAACACAGTATAGTCTTACAACAGATTTGGAGGCTGCCGCCTGACATAGTTCTGCTTCAGGAAACCCACCTCATTGGCCACACATGTAAAGCCATGCACAGATGGGGCTATTCCATGCACACTCATTCGGGGTTTGCGTCTAACTCTAGAGGGGTGGGCATTATGCAAAAGAAATCATTCCCATTCCTGCCTGCCTCAACTTATATTGACGACCGGGGTAGATACGTGGGGGTCACGGGCGCGTGGGAAGGAATAACCATCACATTCATGTCTGTCTATGCCCCCCCAGGGTTGCAAGCCACTACATTCTCAGACCTTAGTGCTGTGCTGCTGACACTGCCGGAGGGACACCTAGTGATCGGGGGAGACTTCAACTCAGTGGTGTCAGGTACACTAGACAGATGCCCCCCGCACATTGCCACCCGCAGCCCACTCCTTCTCTAGCTTTCTGGAGGCAATGGGACTCGAGGACTGTTGGAGGGCTTACCACCCTGACAAGATCCAACATACCTTCCACTCAGGGGCTCACAACAGCCATTCACGGCTAGATTATGTCATCGTCCCAGCCACGCAGGTGTCGCACATACAGGAAGTACGGCACTTGGCTAGGGGCATTTCCGACCACTCTCCCCTCTGGGTCCATGTTGTCCTTGATGACACCCCGGTGGGACGCATTGCCCCGATTAACCCCTGGCATCTCAAGTGCCCTAAAATACGGGCCGGCCTTGTCAAATCCATCGACAATTATTTTTTGGATAATGAAAGCTCGGCAGACTCCCCGCAGACACTGTGGGAAGCCTTCAAAACAGTAGTGCGTGGCGAAGCCCTCTCCCTCATAGCAGGGTCAAAGAAAGATAAGCTAGCGGAGGTCATGGAACAAGACATCTACCGTTTGGAAAATTATCTTGACCCTGACCCCTCGCCGGAGGCCCTTCACGCCCTGCAACTCAGACAGGAGGCGTATCGAGCCCAGGTCACCGACCGGGCCAAGATTCTAGGGCAATGCAGACTAGGACGGGTTTATGACTGGGGTAACAAAGCCGGGAAATTAATCACCTGGCTAGACAAAAGGGAGCGAACTAGCCGGCTAGTCCCTGAACTCAGGGATCCTGGGGGAACAGCTATAGTGGACCCTCAGGAAATAGTCGACCGCTTTGCAGCTCACTTCCGTACAGTTTATCGCTCCAAAGTGCCATACACCGAAACAGACTCCTCTGAATTCCTGCGTGACATAAATCTGCCGGTGTTGTCTGATAGTGACCGTGCTTTCATGGATAGCGCCCTAATACCAGATGAGATCGCAACTGCAATCAGGACACTCCGCCCAGGCAAGGCCCTGGGACCTAACGGCCTCCCGATCGAACTAACTCTATACACTACGCCCTGATAAAGTATCGCCACGTCTGAAATCAATGTTTGAGACCTGCCTTGAGCAAGGAGCACTTCCCCATGACCAACGAGTCGCGACTATTGTCGCGATTCATAAGGAAGGGAAACCCAAAACTGACTGTGCCTCCTACAGACCTATCTCATTATTAAACGCCGAGCCCAAAATACTAGCGAAAGTGCTTGCTAATAGACTGATCAAGGTCATAAGTGGCCTTGTACATCCGGACCAATCGGGGTTTATGCCCCGGCAAAATACCGCCCTCAATCTTCGCAGACTGCACGTAGTATTGTGCAGAGCGCCAACCCTGCGGGAAGATGCCATTGTGGTCTCCTTGGACGCCACAATGTCTTTCGATACACTCGAATGGCCCTATCTATTTGCAGTGCTCAATAAACTGGGATTTGGGCCGGGCTTTGTTCAATGGGTAAGATTGTTGTACAGCTCCCCATTGGCCCAGGTAGTCGTGAATAACAGGAAGTCCGACCCCTTTTTACTTAGTTGAGGGACGCGCCAAGGGTGCCCCCGTTCCCCCCTGTTGTTCGCCCTAGCCCTTGAACCCCTTGCGGCCTGGATCCGCAGAGATGTAATGATCCGTGGATTGAAGTGGGCTGCCGGCTGGGAGGACCGAATATCCTTGTATGCGGACGATATTCTCTTATACCTCGCCTCTCCAAAAAACTCTCTTATTGCACTATTCGACATCCTTTCCGTTTTTGGCAGGTACTCCGGGTTCGGCATCAACTGGCAGAAGTCCCACCATTATGTCTTGAGTGGAGAGGCCCCCCAATACCCCGAAACTGTCCCATAACAATTGCCTCAGGCGGTTTTAAATATCTGGGGATCTTTATCTCACTTGACAAGACTCTCCGTTTCACCCGAAATCTTGCCCCCCCAATACAACGACTAAAGCAAGATATTGCAAATTGGAAATCACTTCCCCTTTCCTTACTAGGGAAGGCGGCCCTCTTCAAAATTATGTCCTTACCCCGCTTTCTCTATGTTCTCCAGAACTCGGCAGACCCAGTACCAAATTGCTATTTTCAACAAATAGAAATGCTCAAACGGGACCTTCTTTGGAATGGGAGGCCTCGTATTGCTCTAAAAAAGCTCACCCTCGGCTGGTTTGACGGGGGGATAAGATTTCCCGACATCAGAAAATACTATTAGGCCTCACATCTGATGGCAATAAATCACTGCACATACGGGCGGCCTGATGATCCTGGGTATGGTATGGATAGGTACCTCCTTCCCAGCGGTGCCTTTGCTAAGGCCCTTTATTCCAAGCCCAACAGATACCCTCTCACTGGCCCCACCAAGCACTCCGTCCACATCTGGCACGCAGCGACTGCCTCGCTGGGCTGGAGCAATAAACTGACCCTCTCCACGCCCCTGTGGGACTCCCAGAAACTCGGGGACTTGGGCAACTCGCAGGGTTTTGATAAATGGGACCTAATTGGCATTTCATATATCAGAGACTTATGGGACAAAAATGGCGTCAAGTCTTTTGACTTCCTCCAACGTCAATATGCCATGGCAGACTCAGAGCGTTCTCGCTACTTGCAGGTGCGTCACGCACTGCTAACGACACTACCTCACGACACTTCCCCACTTGACTATTCACCACTGGAGGACAGACTGCTAGATGGCTATCTACCTGAGAGGGCCATCTCCTTAACATACAGGAAACTCATTAACAACATGGACGACCCACTGATGCCTCTGCGAGAGAAATGGGAGAGAGATGGCATAGAGTTGGACGATGAAACTTGGCAGACGGCAGTCTCCTCCCCCAAAACGGTTGCCATTTCGGCGCGCCTCCGTCTTGTGCAGCTGAAAATCCTACATAGAGTTTACATCACGGGACCCCAATTGATTCACATGGGTAGTTCAACAGATGGTCACTGCAGATGGGGATGCACCCAGCTAGGCACATTCACCCACATAATCTGGCACTGCGACCCCATACAGGCCTACTGGCGAGACATTCACAATATCATGAGCCAAGTGCTCAGACTTCCTTTACAGCCGGAAGCCCCCAGATGCCTCCTTAATATCTGGGAACCCACCGACCTGAACTCGTATGCTATACAATGGGCGACGCTGGGCTGCATGATCGCCAAAAGAAACATCGCTCAACTCTGGGGGGCGACGCAAGCCCCAAAAGTCATAGAGTGGAAAACGGACCTCGACTGGTGTATGTTGAGGAAAAAGACGGTACATGCAGCCCGGGGCTGTCCCTAAAAGTGGTCCAAGATCTGGTCTCCCTGGAACGCATATCGAGGTTACATATGTGCCCCCCCAGAAGACCCCGAACGTGAGAGTCCCCCCACAGCGTAACTCCCAACCCTCATTTTCCTAAGTCTGTATACATTGATGCCGCTGTATGCCCTGTCATTGATCTGATGGAACTGTACCTGTGTTGAAGATGTCAAATATGTTTAATGAAAAGAATTTAAAAAAAAAGAATTGACAATATTTAAATTGTGCTTAGGGACTGTCATGAAGATGAAATTTGATATCAAAGGCACCAACTAAATATTTTTTATATTTTACAGGGTCCTGTGAAATATTGTCTTTATTTAGTGGGTCTCCATGAAATATGGGTTTGTATGACACTGCAATTTTACTTTTTATCTTTTTTACATGTATAAACGTATTTTTGCTTAAGCTTTAATCTTCCTCCCATTTATTAATTATCCTATTTATTTATTTTCTTACTGTATAAATTAGTGATAGTGATGCCATCAGTGATGTCATTTGAGATGTCATCAGTGATGTCATCAGTGATGTCACTGACCATGTCATGAGTGATGTAATATGTGATGTCATCAGCAGTGCATTGCGGCGGCGTGAGTTATAGTTAGCTGAACTAACTATAACAGGGGAATTTCTAGGGTTTTGTACGAGGGAAATGTCTAGCTAACTATAACGCCCCTGAAACCTATGGTTTTTTCAGTGAATTTCTAAGGTTTTTTAAATGCCAATTCCTAACTATAACGCCCCTGAAACCTTTGGTTTTTTCAGTGAATTTCAAAGTTTTTTTTAAATGGCAATTCCTAACTATAGCGTGCATGAAACCTATGGTTTGTTCAGTGAATTTCAAAGGTTTTTTAAATGCTAATTCCTATCTACTTATCTCTAAAGATATCATGTTTAATGATTTTCATTGGATTTCTATATTTTTCAAATTCAGTGTGTCAATTTAATTAATTATGGTTTTCTTTAAATACTTTTTTATCACCATTTTTTAAACTTATTTTTTCAATTAATTCTTTTAAAAATTAAAAAATATAATTTGAATTTAATGGGTTTTTCAAACATTTTTTTTATATTTTTCAATTTTTTTTTTAACTATATGTTCAAAACTTTATTTTATATATTTTGTTTCCATGTTTTTGGATCCGCACACCCTATGCGCACCGTTCTCGATCCCTACGCGTTAGCATCCGCGCATGGTATGCGTTGGGTACGTGTTTAGTGCGCGATCGCAATGCGACCGGTACGCGACTCCCAGCCTATACGCGACACGTTCGATGTACGTAACACGACGTTTACGCGCTTCCGCGATGCGTCATCTGCGTCTATGACGCGGTAGGTGCGCAGATCCCATGAAATATTTAACATTTGAAAAAACATATATATGTATTTCATGTGAATATTAATTGAAGACAAACTCTAAACTAGTCTTTAAAGTAATATATTTTTACATGTAATCCTATATTTTTTTTTTATTCAATTTCGCGGATGTGCGCTGGGTGCATGATGCGTAAGCGCAGGGTGCGCGGATCCCATGTGACGTGCAAAAAAAAGAGATTTGATTGGTTCAGTACACTTCCTGTTCTAACTATTGAAAGTCCCCACCCAATTCAATCATTCTTCTTTCACCTTCTTTGGAGGAGCATCTCTTTGCAGAGAAGAAGATTTTTTAGACTAAGTTTACACTTAGCTCTTACTTTTTTCAACTTAAAATGGCTTTAGGGCAGCAGGCATCACCTGCATCTCCTCATTCATCTGAGGATGAATTTTTGGAGGAGGCACCACGCCCACAACGTTTTTCTTCAGTGGTGTGGAAACTTTTTACTTTTCCCGAGGGGCAAACAAAGATCAATGCCACCTTGGTCACGTGCAAGATTTGCAAAAGAGTTCTGTTGCAAGGGGATCCTAACAAGAAATACTCGTACGGCACGGCAAGTATGATGAAACACCTAAGGAAACCGGTCCTAGGAAGCTTGTTTCCGGTCCAGGGAAGACATGGCTTGGCAGTTCGGGCTGGACTGTTCCCATAAGGCACAGGGTCAGACTGATTTGCATATGGCCATGTCTGAACTGGGGTGGCAGAGTGGGCTAAAGAACAGTGATGGATTAAACCCAGATCAGTTGACTGGGGGTGAGTGCTTGCAATGTTCAACACTCCGTCCATCATTTCCTTTGGTTTTGCTTTGTTCGCCTAAGTTGGCAGGGTATGCTCAGACGTGAGTCCCTTGCTCACTTTGCCACTGGATTCAAGCAAGCCTGGCTGAAGACGGCTGAAATGCCAGAAACCAGTCCTAGGAAGCTTGTTTCCGGTCCAGGGAAGACATGGCTTGGCAGTTCGGGCTGGACTGTTCCCATGAGGCACAGGGTCAGACTGATTTGCATATGGCCATGTCTGAACTGGGGTGGCAGAGTGGGCTAAAGAACAGTGATGGATTAAACCCAGATCAGTTGACTGGGGGTGAGTGCTTGCAATGTTCAACACTCCGTCCATCATTTCCTTTGGTTTTGAAACACCTAAGGACCCTTCATCCAAACAATCTTGCACGAGAAGAGTGCAAACGGATGAGAAACACTCCTGTCCTGTATCCGTAAAAAAGAATCACAAATAAATGTATATGTATAACTTTCAAATTTATACTATTCCATTACTGTACAAACACATTTTATATAAAAGCTGACTAAGAAACTATAGCCCTGAACCACAAGTGTGACGATGGTTAAAACACTACATGCATAGTGCATACTGCTTTGAAGCAGTTCATGCCCTAAAGCCTACCTCACTAAAAGACTACATGCTAACTGACTGAATGATTACAGTACTATAAGAAGACACACTGGGTGAGTGACAGGGTGTTTGCTAGAAGTGTATGAATACTGACTGGGGAATTGAAGGTGTGAAAGACAACTGTGCAGGTGGTTAGAGGCCTGCATGCATAGTGAATAGGCTTTTGAAGCAGTCTATGTGTTAAGGTCTGGCTCACTGCATGAGTACTTGGGAACTGACAGAATGATTAGAGTACAGCAAGGAGAGTGCCTGGGCGAAGTTATAAGTGGTTGGCTTTTGACACAGTGAATGGATTAGTACTTGGTACTGAATGGGTCACTAGAAGAGTGCAAAGGGAGTGACAGGATGTTTGCTGGACTGTATGGATACTGACTAGGGAATTGAAGATGTGAAAGACAAGTGTATAGTCTCTTAGAAGACTGCATGCATACTGCATAGACATTTGAAGCAGTCTATGTGGTAATGTATGGTTCACAACATGAGTACTTGGAAACTGACTAAATCATCAGACTACTGCTAGGACAGTGCCTGGGTAAAACTTTTAAATTTTCAGTTCTGGCACAGTGAAAAGAATAGTACATGGTACTGCACTTTAGTGTCAAACCCTGACTCATTTTATCAATGCATAAGCAAAGAATAGCTTCTAAAGCTACTAAAACTTGACAACATGACTGGTTTTAAAACAGTTATCTGTCAGCAAATACACGATGTTACCAAATGCTTCTATCACAATCCTTACCCAAATGCACACAGACTCACAGTGTGATTTTAGACAAGCAACACTATCCTAGGAGTTTACCAAAACTCATTCACTAGTCTAGAAGAGGTAAGGGTACTGCACACAATCTACATATTTAAGTACAGCACATTAGTGTAAAAGCATGACTCATTTAATCAACGCATAAGCAAAGACTGGCTTCTAATGCTACTAAAACTTGACAACATGACAGGTTTTAAAAGAGTTATCTGCCAGAAAATACACGATGTTACCAAATGCTTCTCTCACAGTGGTTCCCAAATGCACACAGACTCACAGTGTGATTCTAGACAAGCACCACTATCCCTAGGAGTTTACCAAAACTCATACACTACAGTGGAAGCGGTAAGGGAACTGCACACAATCTACACATTTCAGGACTGCACTTTTGTGTCAAAGACTGACTCATTTAATCAAAGCATAAGCAAAAACGGCCTTCTAATGCTACTAAAACTTGACAACAAGACAGGTTTTAAAACAGTTATCAGTCAGCAAATACACAATGTTACCAAATACTTCTCTCACAGTGGTTCCCAAATGCACACAGACTCACAGTGTGCTTCTAGACAAGCAACACTATCCCTAGCAGCTTACCAAAACTCATTCACTACTGTGAAAAGGGTAAGGAGACTACACACAATGTACATATTAAAGTACAGCACATTAGTGTCAAAGCATGACTTATTTTATCAATGCATAAGCAAAGACTGGCTTCTAATGCTACTAAAACTTGACAACATGACAGGTTTTAAAACAGTTATCTGTCAGCAAATACACAATGTTACCAAATGCTTCTCTCACAGTGGTTCCCAAATGCACACATACTCACTGTGTGATTCTAGACAAACAACACTATCCCTTGCACTATACCAAAACACATTTCTTCATCTAGAAGGAGTACTACATTTTAGTATAGAAACATAACTCATTTCACAAATTCATAAACAATGACTGGTTTCTAATTCTACCAAAATATAAAAACAGCACAGATATCTGTCTGCAAACTCATGAAAAACACAAATGCTTATCACAGAATGGTTTCTACATGCACACACACTGTCAATAAGATTGTAGAGAAAAAAAGTACTCCCTACACTTTAGCAGGAGAAATACATTAGTCTGATTAAAATCAAAATAGTCTACCTACATCCCCTCACAATTAAATAACTCACCTTTCAAGTTGTTTTGTAGATTAAGAAGTATATCAGTCACACACCAGATATCAGTCACACACCAGATTTTCTTTTACAGAATCTCTGCATTTTCCACACACATACATGTAAACATCAAATCACAATCCTTCACACATAAATTCAAAAGCAAACACACATTTCTATTGGTTAAACATTTCAACCCTTTCCAAATGAAATACATTTCCACCCTTCCCCCAATCTGCCTTCTGCCTGTTACCATAGAAACAGGTCATGGAACACTGCACTGAGCACACAGGTCACAAGTTCAGCACACAATGTTGCTAAACAAGACAGCAAGTGTGCTTGACTTTTCAATATATCAGCTTATCATATATAATGTTGCTTACAATCAGTTTTTGTTAACCAATAAGAATCATGCCTTTAAAAAACAGAAATATAACCCTACCTTTCAGTGTAGAAAGTTGTCATACAACCAATGATTTCTTGTCTTTTTTCATTTTTTTTTTTCTTGGATCCGCGCACCCAACGCGAGAGGATCCGTGCACCACACGCGATAGGATGTGCGCACCGTGCGCGCATTTCGCAGTTTTTTTTTAAAAGGGGGCCCCAGGGGATCCTTCTGGGACCCCCTAAGCACCTCTAGAGGGTCAGAGTATTTCCACTCTGCCCCCTTTATATGTTTTACACACTTATTCCTCTTGCATCTTCAGCCTCGCTTCTACCGAGGCAGAAAATGGCCGCCAACAGTTCCTGGTTTCGAATGTAGACAGACACTCGACAGCCAATTAGCATTCAGCGTGCGATCGGGAGGGTGCGCGCTCGGTTCGAGGAGGGTGCGCTTACGGTGCGGGTAGGGTGCGCGGATTCTCCCCGGCCATAGATATATATGTACTTTTAACTCTAATTTTCTCAGGAACTACTGAACGGATTCACACCATTTATGCAAAAGGCACGAGTCTGAACTGAGGACTACCTTTTTGCCAAATTTGGTGTCATTCCGTTCAGCGGTTCGGGCTGTAGCTGCGACAAAAGATCCTATGGGAAATTGCATGGAAAAAACGCGTTTTCTCGGCCCCTGCTTGACAAATCACCACAAAACTTTTAGGGTAGGAGCGGAGCGGAGCTGGCCAAAAGTTTGGAAAATTTCGCGAGGATTCATCAACCGGTGCCAGACTTATTGGGAATAGAATGCTGCGGATTTCCTATGGAAAATAGGTCCTAACTATAACTATGTACTGGCGACCACCAGTAGATAATATATATATTATCTACTGGCGGTCGCCAGTAGATAGTTATAGTCAGGACCGTGTTTCCATAGGAAATCTCAAAATTCAATTTTGAATAACTTTGGCGCCGGTTGACGAATCCTCGTGAAATTTTCAAAACTAATGGGGCGCTCCGCTCAGCTTCTACCCTGAAAGTCTCGGGGGGATTCGTCAAGCGGGGGCTGAGAAAAAAGGGGGGTCCCAAAACGCGATTTCCCCATGCATTTTCCCATAGGACCTTTAGTCGAAGGTACAGCCCGAACGGCTGAACAGAATTACTTGAAATTTGGCAAAGAGGTAGTCCTCAGGTCAGGGATGTGCCTTTTGCATATATGGAGTCAATCTGTTCAGTAGTTCCTGAGAAAATTGCAGTTAAAAGCACATACATATCTATAGCCGTGCACCGTACGCGCACCGTACGCGCAAGGTGCGCTCACCCTAACGTGCGCGAGCGTAATTCTGATTGGTGGATTCATGACAGTCAACATTCGAATCGGTCAAAATCAGGAAGTGTCGGCCGCCATTTTGTGTGTTGTATGTGTGACAGTGAAAAACAAAGGTGGAGAACGCGAAAAGGGGGCAGGGTAGAGAGTTCCTGACCCCCTAGCCTTGTCAGGGGGTCCCTGAAGGACCCTTAAGGGTGAAAATGTATTTTTTTTTTTTTTCAAAAAATCGCGGGGTTCGCTCACGGTGCGCGCACCCCCAGCCGCCATTTTGAGTTTTAGAGGTAGAAGAGAGTTAAAAACACAAGTGGAGAACGTGAAAAGGGGGCAGGGTAGGGAGTCCCTGACCCCCTAGGCCTTGTCAGGGGGACCATGAAAGACGTCTTAGGTCTCAAAAAAAAAAAAATTATCGCGGGGTGCGCGCACGGTGGCAAAAAAAACATTAAAAAAATACATTAAAAAAACAAGTATAAGTGTTTAGATGTTGGTTGGCTCTAAAAAGAGCCGTTGTGTTAATTGAGTGTTTTTTGTACCTACAAGTAAGTACCGATGCAGAGTCTAAAGTTCAAGAGGAAGACTCTGTTGCCTTCATCTGTGAAATGAACACCGTCTCCTCTATAAATGCCTTGCATGTTGTAACGCAAGTTGTTGTGGTATATAGAACCCATACCATAGTCTCTGAGGAAAGCAGAAACAGACTTATTGACGTGCTTTCTTGCTTTGTCAATCTGTGGACAATATTGGTTGGACCAGTTCCACTTTTGCCTTTGGCATATATTAGAATATACAAAGGTAGTTTGTGGAAAAAGTGACATCAATTGCACAAAGGTGTCCTTAACAAGCATTTCCAGACCTACCCCAGTGAAAGTGCCTAGGTCATTTCCACCACAGTGCACAATTATAAGGTCAGGCTGTGGGAGATGTAGAAAGGTTTTCACCAAAGGCATTAATTGGTGCCACTTTAACCCTCTCTGACCAATCCATTTAATGTCTACATTTGGCAAAGCAAGGTCTTTGAAAATACCTCTTTTTTCTGCATACTTTTCACTCCAGAAGACATAGCTATGACCTACAATCCACACTGTGAACATCTTTCAAGGAGATCTGGATGCACTCAGAAGGTGTCTTTCAGTAGAATGGCAATATGAAAAGAAAGATAGTTGTAAAATGGAGGCTTACACACTTTTTTTTAATAAAAAGAGCTCATTGGCTGTTTCAGATCATTCTACACAAAAAACTAGGCTGTAAGTTTAAATTTTTAAAAGCATGTTTTGTATTGGTTCAGAAAAATGTATACCCACAGAACATTACTTTGGATTTGCTGTTAGGTTTGAAAAGTCAGGCACTCTTGCTCTTTGGATTAGAAACATTGTGTGCTGAACTTCTGACCTCTCTGCTCACACCAGTGTTCCATGACCTGTTGCTATGGTACGAGGCAGAAGTCATGTGGGGGGTAGGGATCATTTGGAAAGGGTTGGAATTTGCAACCAATAGAAATGTGTGTTTCCATTTGAAAAAATGTGGGAAGCACTGTGATTTGAAGTTAACATGTATATGTGTGAAAAAAGAGAGGGAAACATTGCCATTTACTGGTTCTGCTAAGAGGTGCACAGTTCAGAGATTCTGGTTCTGATAATCTGCTGTGTGAGTGCCACATTTCTTTCTCAACTAACTACTTTTAAAGGTGAGTTATGAATTTGAGAGGGGATGTATGTGGTGCATTTTGATAAAAAAAAATGTAAATGAGATTCTTGTTTTAAAGTTGTGTTTTACATTTTATGTTTTGGAAGATATTTAACTGCCTTGAACTTGTCAGATATTATGGAGTATGTCTTCAAAATAAGTAAAGGTGTACTGGTATCAACCAGGAATATTGTTTTCTGCCTAGAATCACACCATGAGTCTGTGTGCACACAGGAATTTGTTGTCAGAGATTTAAATTGTGGTGGTCTGGTTCTGTAAGACTTGCATTCGTAGGAAAGGGGCAGCTTGTTTTCTTGAACTGTGATGGTTTGCACTGTGTGGTATTTCAGATAGCAGTGTGTAACGCTAACACATTTAACATCACTAAGGCTCATTTCCTTTGCTGTAATCTAATCACTCACCCAGGTTCCACATGCTCATGCTCTCAAGTAGCTGTTAGGACATGTGCTCTTTTCTGCCTCTCTAAACTATAAGGAAAATGTGTCATGCTCTTACAGTTATTATCACTTGTAAAACCACAGCGGTAAATGTGCTTTGAAATTGCCAATGAAAAATCGTTTTCTGCCTAGAATCACACCATGAGTCTGTGTGCACACAGGAATTTGTTGTCAGAGATTTAATTTGTGTTGGTCTGGTTCTGTAAGACTTGCATTCGTAGGAAAGGGGCAGCTTGTTTTCTTGAACTGTGATGGTTTGCATTCAGCAGAAATCACTATCTCACAAATGAGAGGCAAATGCTAACACATTTGAAAACAACAGGGTAGATTTTCCTTCCACACCTGCCATGGGTGAGGTAGATTCCACATGTTCAAAACTGCAATTAACCCTTACCCCACATGTACTCTTACATACACCTGTGCAGTCTTCATGCAGTTCTGCAAGCGTCCATGCAGATCTCTCTTGCACCTGACAATACACAGTCTCCAGAAGCATGCTCTCAGTACACAGGCAGTTGCTTCTCCTGCACTCCCATGCTAAGTATTCAGCACTGTGTGGTATTTCAGATAGTAGTGTGTAACGCTAACACATTCAACATCACCAAGGCTCATTTCCTTTGCTCTAGTCTAATCACTCACCCAGGTTCCACATGCTCATGATTTCAAGTAGCTGTTAGGACATGTGCTCTTTTCTGCCTCTCTAAACTATAAGGAAAATGTGTCAGACTCTTACAGTAATTATCACTTGCAAAACCACAGCAGTAAATATGCTTTGAAATTGCCAATCAAAAATCGTTTTCTGTCTAGAATCACACCATGAGTCTGTGTGCACACAGGAATTTGTTGTCAGAGATTTAATTTGTGTTGGTCTGGTTCTGTAAGACTTGCATTCGTAGGAAAGGGGCAGCTTGTTTTCTTGAACTGTGATGGTTTGCATTCAGCAGAAATCACTATCTCACAAATGAGAGGCAAATGCTAACACATTTGAAAACAACAGGGTAGATTTTCCTTCCACACCTGCCATGGGTGAGGTAGATCCTACATGTTCAAAACTGCAATTAACCCTTACCCCACATGTACTCTTACATACATCTGTGCAGTTTTCATGCAGTTCTACAAGCGTCCATGCAGATCTCTCTTGCACCTGACAATACACAGTCTCCAAAAGCACGCTCTTAGCACACAGGCAGTTGCTTCTCCTGCACTCCCATGTGAAGTATCCAGCATTGTGTGGTATTTCAGATAGTAGTTTGTTACACTACCACATTCAACATCACCAAGGCTCATTTCCTTTGCTCTAGTCTAATCACTCATCCAGGTTCCACATGCTCATGCTCTCAAGTAGCTGTTAGGACATGTGCTCTTTTCTGCCTCTCTAAACTATAATGAAAATGTGTCAGACTCTTACAGTAATTATCACTTGCTCAACCACAGTAGTAAATGTGTTTTGAAATTGCAAATCAAATATTGGTTTCTGCCTAGAATCACACCATGAGTCTGTGTGCATACAGGAATTTTTGTCAGAGATTTAATTTGTGTCGCTTTTATTGTGTAAGACTTGCAGTCGTAGGAAAGGGATAGCTCATATGATATGTTTTGAAAAGCTCATAAAAAATATAGTAATAGATATAAATTACATAAAGGTATTTTTTTTTTGGTTTCTTTCAGGTATTGCTGAACAACACTGAAATAAATTAAAGATGCCTACAAAATCAAGAAAGAGAAAAGAACAGCAACAACATCTATATTTGAAGACAACTGGACAAAAAAAAAATAGTTGAAGAACCTCATGTTGGAAAAAAGAAAAAGCCTTCTGGTAAGCAGACTAAGGATTTTTTTAAAAATATCTTCAAGCAAAGAAAAAATGTAAGAAATATATCCACTGGAAATAGTGTTTCAAGTAGAAAACAAGCAGACAATCGACAGAATATACTAAATGCTAATGTACAAACAGAAGTAAGAAAGAATTACTTAAAAAGAAAAATAGATTTTAAAAACATTCGTAGAAAAATGTTTGAGAGAAGAGTGATGTTCAATTTGCTGAAGGATGTGAAAAAATATAGGAAGAAAGCCAAATTTTATAAGAAAAAAAAACATATTTAAACAATTGTTGCCAAGGCTTCGGAGTTAAAAGGAAACTATTCATTTTAATTTTGAACAGGATCCGTACATTAGATAAATTAGTGAATGTAATGAAGTCAAAAAGCAAAAGAAAAAGAGAAGTGAAAAAAAAACTTTTGTAAAGTGTTCTTAGGAGAATGGAAGCATAGTTCAAGTACTGAACCATTTTTTAATGAAGAGAGTTATCTTCAAAGTAATAGTTTGCTGTATGCAGTTGACACCAGTGGTCGAGCATATGAAGTTAAGGATGGTTGTGTAATGGAAAAGGAGAAAATGGTTCCAAGGAATGAGGAAGAAGTGTTAGCAGATGAGGTTATGGGGAGACGTCCTAAAGCCCCAGTGTACACTTGGAATTGTAGTAGTATTTGTACTGTACGACAGGAATCTATTGATAAATTTCGTGACTTTCTAAGAGAATATAGTAAAAAAAGTGTTAAACAGAAGATTAAGGTGCTTCAAAGACTAGATCCATGCAGAGTGAGAGAGAATACTGGTTTGCAAGGACATTCTCTGGCTTGTCTTTCTAGGAAAGTTTGTCAAAGTGTTTTTCACCATTTTAGGATGCTGGCAGTCCATCATACTGAAATGAGAAAGTTTGTGAGAAGACTGTTTTTTGCTAAAAGTCCAGCACTAAAGTTAAATGAGTTGAATAGTGCTCTGTTCCGTGGATCTGTAACAGATGTGAAGAAGGTTTGTGAGGATATTGAGTTTTGTTACTTTGGTCCAGAGCAAGAAAGTTCAGGAAATGACAGAGTTATTGAAGAAAATGTGGAAGAGAATGTAGAACCCACTTTTAGTAAAACATTTGAAGATCAAATGACAAAATTTACTATCATCTCTAATGAAAGACCAAATATTTCTTGTATTTGTTGCCGGAGAAGCCATTACAAAAATCAAACAAGGAAGGTTGATCTCTATAAAAAAAGTGAAAAAGAAAATAATTATGAGTGGAAGGATTTTGCTACATATTTATTTCTGGAAAATTGTTTTGATTTGGGTGAAGATCAGCGTATTTGTAAATATTGTTATAACAAGTTAGAAGAAAATAAAATGCCTGCTAGAGCTGTACATAATAATTTAAAATTGGTTGATATTCCTGCAGAACTTAGTGATTTAAATACGTATGAGTCTATACTCATTCAATGTGTCCATCCATTTCAGACTATAGTTCGTATGGAGCCCAAAACAGGC
This sequence comes from Triturus cristatus, assembly GCF_964204655.1. Classification (NCBI taxonomy): domain Eukaryota; kingdom Metazoa; phylum Chordata; class Amphibia; order Caudata; family Salamandridae; genus Triturus; species Triturus cristatus. The sequence continues at coordinate 342,529,840 of NC_140593.1, forward strand.
AAATTACCTCCTTCAGATTTACAAAGAGGTTTAAAAGGAAGAGTTGTCTATTTGCCATTGAATTTGAAAAAAAATATTGAAACAATTGATGCAGATAGTTTGGAAACTGAACCATTAGTTATTCTGGTTAATGGTGTACCTACAAAGAATAAGAAAATTTGGCAGGAGCTGGTGGATGTACGAAAAGTACAAAGAGCAAATTTCTATTTGAAAAGAAATAATAAATGGTATGAATCAATTTATATAGATAAAGAAGATTTACTAGCAGACACAGGAATACCAACTGGGCAAATTGAAAAAGTGGATAAATCAAAAGAAGAAGAAATTTATGAACATTTCAGCATACATCCTCTTCATTCTAAAGAAGTTATGGGAAACACTATTGATCTCTTTCAGATGAAAAAAGCAAAAGGAACTCCCGTGAGTGTATGGGAGGAGAGCTTGGAAGCTCGTTGTTTTCCCCAGCTGTTTCCTACAGGAAAAGGTGGACGATATGATGAACGTCCAGTACAGATTCCTGCTTCTGAGTATCGGACTATAAGGTTATATGCAGAAGATCCAAGATTTCGTCAAAGTATTCCTTATTTGTTCCATCTTTTATTTGAAAGTGACTTATCAGCACTATCCTATACAGTAAATCACATTTTGAAAACTGGAGTACATCTACATAATGTGTCTGCAAAGGATTTTCTGAACAAAGTGCAACAGCGAGATGATCATCTGGAATCACAATTAATTAATCTGATGGCTTGTCAGCGTGGGACTAATGAATATTGGTACCAACGCCATGGAGAATTGAAATGTATGTTACGGAATTTACGAACTCCTACATGGTTCCTTACCCTAAGCTGTGCAGAGTACGCTTGGGATGATTTACTGGATTTTCTTTGAGAGGCAAATTCAAATATTGAAAACATAGAATACAAGACAGCAGGAGAATTGTGCTCATTGGATCCGGTTAATGTTTGCAGATATTTCAATCATAGATTTGAGGCTATGATGTCCTTCATCTGCAATAAAAAAAATCCACCTCTTGGAGAAGTTGTGGATTTCTTTTGGAGAAAAGAGTACCAAGCAAGAGGTGTTCCTCATATTCATATGCCGTTGTGGATCAAGGATGCCCCAAAATTTGGAACAGATTCTGATGATGCAGTTTTATCTTTCATTGAAGGATATGCAACCTGTGCTATACCTAAAAGCACAGAAGAAAAAACTTAAAAGAGCAAGTTTTACGTTTCCAAAGTCATCGGTGTGGAAAATACTGTCGACGAAAGTACAAGAGTAAAGATAAATTCTACACAAAATGTCGATTTGGATTTCCACGACCTGTTCTTTCAAAAGGAAGAGTAAACAGTTTTATGTCAGCTGTGCGACATACTATTACAAGAAAATCGCCTAAAAATACCTACAACCTAAGAAGAAAAGAAGAGTCAAAATATATAAATGACTACAACCCAGTCATTTTATCCATGTGGAATGCTAACATGGATATACAGTATGTAGCTGACAATTCTATTGCTTTTGCCCGGTATGTCACATCTTACATCACTAAATCTGAGAAAACGGAATTGAAAGAAATGTGGGAAGAGATTTCTCACGAGAAGACTGTCAGTAAAAAGCTATACAGTTTCAGTTTAAAGATGTTATCGCATCGAGAAATTGGATCCTACGAATGCTCAGATAGGTTATCATCTGCAAGTCTGTACTCCAAATCCAGAAGAATAATTTGGGTAAGTTTAGGCCTTGCAGGAATGAGAAATCGGGTACTGAAATCTATTCGAGAAATTGAATATTTAGCAGAGTTCGAACCTGACAGTACAGACATTTTAAGAACAAACATGTTGGACACATATTACCCAAAGAGAAGTCATCATCTTGAGAACATGTGTCTCTGTGAAGTGCTGCAGAACTACATTTATAAACGGAATGCAACAGAAGACATCAACAATGGAAAATATAAAGTCATTGGTGAGGAAGGATGTTTGGTAAAACAAACAAAAGGAAGTTTGATTAATCACAGAAAGCTGAGTTGCGACACTACTGACAAGAAGGAATTTTACCACTTAGCACTTTTACAGTTGTTTATACCATGGCGCTCAGAGGATGAATTACTTGGACATTTTTAAAGCTATGAAGATTCCTTTAATGCATGCAAGGGTACCATCGAATGCAGTACTTTCACAACTTATGTAGAAATGTTAAATGAAGAAATTGAACAAGAAGCAACAATTGCAGCTGAAGTAGCTAGAGACAGTTCTCAAGACAGTCAAATTTCTGGGACGCTCAGTCAAGATCCCCTAGGACAACCAATCGTAGAAAATGAAGCTGCAATAGCCATGACTGAAGTGGAAACAGCTATGAATCAAGCTCAGGAAGATTTAATAAACTTACCAAGTTTGGAACAGCAGCTGAATGATGAACAACAACAAATTTATGAGGAAGTCACAAAACAAATTGATCATGGATTACTACATGAAAATAAAGAGTGCTCATGCACATCATTTGAACCAATCAGAATGTATGTGAGTGGACAAGCCGGAACTGGAAGAAGTTTCTTGATTAAAGTAATTAGAAGCTACCTACAGAAAAAAACAGATTCAACTTTGCCTTGTGTTGTTACTGCTCCAACTGGGTTAGCAGCATATAACATAAAAGGAATTACCCTCCATTGTTTGCTAATGTTACCAGTAGAGCATGAGAACAAAATACAATACCACAAGCTAACAGGAGAAGCATGTTTTGAAGTTGCAAGAGTATTGAAAAAAATGAAAGTTCTCATCATTGATGAGGTAAGCATGGTATCAAACTTAATGCTTGCCTTTGTGCATTTAAGAATGCAGCAAATTCTAAAGACAAACTATGAAGTGCTATTTGGAGGAAAACATGTTATAGTTTTTGGGGATCTTCTGCAGCTCACTCCAGTTAAAGGACAACCAGTATTTCAAACTCTTACACATGAAGACACGAAAAAGTTGTTAGGAAGTATAGGTAATGTGAATATTTGGACATACTTTCAGTATAAAGAACTCATTACCAATATGCGGCAGGCAAATGATGATGATTATGCAAGTATTCTCAAAGATATCAGTATTGGACTACTCACAGAACATGGCAGAAAAGCTTTACAGAGTCGATTGCTATGTAATTTGTTCCCAACAGAACAAATTGTTCCAGAGAAAATATACAAGAAAATTGCTGGAAAAAATACTGTAATCTGCTTAATGCCAACACTACATGAATGCTCTATATTCAATCAAGAACTTTTGAAATTGGAAAATGAAGAGATTGTCAAACTGGAAGCTGTGGATAAAATACAACATGAAGGAATAACTATTATATTGACAAGCAAATTGACAACTAAATTGGATTCTCTAGAGAAAAACCTTTCGAAAACAGCTGGTTTAGAAAACAATCTTTATGTATGTATGAACTGTCGAGTAATTTTAAGACGTAATTTGGATGTAGAAAAAGGTTTAGTTAATGGAGCTATGGGTAAAGTTGTGGGTTTTGTTAATTACCAGAACAAAGATGGAATTGAATTTTTAAAAATAAAATTTGATCAGATTGAAGAGGTTAAAGACATTTGTCGTTGTTCAGTTCGTTTCTTGCTTGTGAAAGACTTATATGTACGTAGGAAGCAGTTTCCGTTTTCTCTAGCATATGCTGTAACTATTCACAAATCTCAAGGATTAACTGTAGATAGTGCTTTTGTAAACATTGGATCTACTGTGTTTAAAGAATGTATGGCATATGTTGCTTTGTCACGCGTGAAAAAAATATCTGGTTTATTCATGATAGACTTTGATGAGTCAAAAGTTAGTGCTGATGCAAACTGTGTAAAGGAATATAATAGATTAAGAAGAAGCTATGCTCCTCATTTAGGTCAGTATCCTGTGTTTGAAAAACGTGTTGTTTGTCGGAAAAGGAGAATTGAGAATATCTGTAATGAGGATGTACAGAAGAGAAAACAAAAGGAGAGTGATGTGATTCCAAGCAAAAAGAAAAAGGACAATGTTGAAGAGGTTGTTGGTTGTCATTTTGAAAATAGCTCTGGTGTCAACTGCTACGCTAATGTAGTGCTGAATGTTGTATTTTATCTTGAAAGTTTGCAAGAGCAGATAATACTAAATCATGAAAAAAGATTCTGTTCTCTGCTGAGTTTTCTTTTTGAGAAGCTGAGTAATGATAAAACTAAAATAGAAAGTGCTTCTGATGTTAGAAAACGTTTAGATGTATGTTCAGGATGTACACAGTTTACTCAAAATGTCCAGCAAGATGCACAGGAATTCTTGATGTATATGCTTATGGTACTGGAAGATGAAGGGGTAGAAATAGAAAATATGTTTGGTCTCTCTTATAAATGGGAACATAGTTGTGAAAACTGTTTGAACACATGCAGCTCTAATGTTGATTCTGAAAGGTTCATATATTTAACATTACCAGATCAGTGACTTTTAGTAAATTAGTTAAAGATGCCAATCACAACATGGAATGTTCTCAATGTAAATCAGACATGTTATCAACGTTATTTTTAAATAAATATGGACAGTATGTAATTTTAAGGATGGAACGTTGTAGAGCTGATGGTACAAAATTGGACACTTTAATAAAGAAGTTTACAGGACATCAATTATCAATATCTGGAAAAACTTTTGTTGCAGTTGCAATAATTTTCCATGATGGACCTTCTATAACTTCTGGTCATTACACAGTTTATCTAAAATGTAAAAAAGGCTGGACACTGTGTAATGATTCTCAATTGATTTTCAAGCAACGTTTGCCTGCAGAATTACCAAATTCCTACTTAATTTTTCTAAAACCAAAATTTTAGATACAAATTGCAGCATCTGAACAAACCATTATTTCGATTTTATTGGATTACCATTGGTTATTTCTCCAAAAAAGAATTTAAAAATTAACATTTGGCCTCATGGAAAGGTAAAAATTTCTTTTGTGGACTTCTTTGACAGATATTATTTTGGTGTATGTGCTAAAGCAACAAGATTTACAGACGTTATTTATTGCAAATAGTTATTGTTCTTAGAAGATATTTTTATTATATATGTTACATTTCTATCAAGGTATGTTTTACTGAGAAGAGATTCAGGGCTTTTTTTAAACAATCTTTAAGATTGTTAATTTTTTTGCCCGCTGTTAAGTGATGAATGCAATTGGTTTCACAATTTGCAGTGAAATTCAATATATTCTGAAAACAGCAAAAAAAGGGCAAAAAATGACTTTGTTAAATATGAAAATATGTGTACTGTATTCTTAAATGTATTGTTAAATATTAATACTTTTTTTCTTTTTTTTCAGATCAAGAAAGAAAATGTAGGAAAATTAATCCTTTTTTCTAGCAATTAAAAAAACCATTTATTTATAATTAAGTTATTTTGTTGGTCAGGTAAGTTTGAAACATCTGTATTTCTCACCCCTTCACTTTCATGCTTCCTTTTTTCCACTTCTCCTCACTCTGCTTTTCTCATTCCCCTTCTCTCTGTCTTCTTCCTTTACTGCTGTTTCGTAACTCCCTCACTCCTTCTCTACTACTCCCCTAGGTTTACTGCCTCCATCACTACTTTTTCAAACATGTATCTCTCCCTGTCTCCATGTGTCTCAGTCATTCTAACTACCTTACTCCTTCTCAGTTCCTTGCTCTCTGTGTCTGATTCTGTCTCTCTCCCTTTGTCTGTCTTACCCTTAATTTCCATTACATCTCTGGGGCAGATTAACAAGGCCTCTGTGCCACCACTATGTCACTTTTCATAACGTACTGGTGGCGCAGGGAGCTCCTTCATATTTACAAGGAGAGGAAAAGCCACCCTACATGACTTTTCCTTTCCTCGTAAATACAGCCACTTCACACGCGGCAGTGTGCGTTGAAGGGGCGTTCCATGGATGTTGTTTCGGGTGTTCCCACGCAACACACAAAGAACTAGACACATCTCCAGGTTTACGAGAAATCGTAACTCTAGAAATGTGTGTGAATGCTAAGTAACCCTAGAGGTGGTGTTGCGAGGCACAACGAGGAGAAATGTTTTTATTTCTCCTCGTTTTTTCCTCTTTTTTTGCGTCCTCCATTCTACAGCATGCATTGAAAGAGGAAAAAGCCTCTTGTGATTGTTTTTGTGCAGGAAGGTGTCCCTTCCTGCACAAGAACAATCTCCCCACCATGCAGGCATCCTTGTACCATGGTGCAAGGGAACCTGCGCTGGCGCATGGCTGCAATTTGTAGGCCTGCGCAGGGGAAGCATAGAGATGCGAGAAAAAAATCGTATAAAAAATAGAATTAAAATAAAAGATTAAGTGTTTGGGTGTTGGTTGGTTCTAAAAAGAGCCATTGTGTTAATTGATTGTTTTTTGGTACCTATAAGTAAGTATCGATCCAGTGTCTAAAGATCAAGAGGAAGACTCTGTTCCCTTCATCTGTGAAATGTACTCTTGCTCTTTGGATTAGAAACATTATGTGCTGAACTTCTGACGTCTCTGCACACACAACTGTTACATGATCTAATGCTATGCTAGCAGGCAGAAGTCATGTTGGGGGTAGAAATCATTTAGAAAGGGTTAAAATATGCAACAAAAAAAAAGTGTGTTTCACTTTAAAAAAAAGGTGGAGAATGTGAAAAGGGGGCAGGGTACAGAGTTCCTGACCCCCTACCTTTTGACAGGAGGTACCTGAAGGACCATGAAGGGTGAAAAAAACATTTTATTTTATTAAAAAACACAAGGGGTGCGCGTTTTAGATGTTAGGTGGCTCTAAAAAGAGTCGTTGTGTTAATAGAGGGACAGAGGAAGGAAAGAATGGCAAAAATTATACGGTGCCGCACGTGTGCTGCCGTATCTTGTTCTCTATTAGGGGAATGCTGGTCTCCCCCAAAGCAAGAAGAGCACAACACGTATTACATCATATATGCACCCTCTCAAACAGAGGGTGAATGTCCAGAGGAGCAGAAGAAGGTGAAGCTGCCACCGCAGAGGAAGTGCTCGGCTGAGCTGCCGATGATGTACTCGGCTGAGCTGCTGCGGATGTACTCGGCTGAGCTGCAGGAGGGTTTTCTCTAGTAGCTCGAGCATAAGTCACAGGATGTACATCCCTAATGTGCCTGATCATAGTGTAGATACTAAAAGAGTACTTCTTCTTAGGATCTCCTCTAGATAAGACACGTTTGCAAAGAATGCAGGTGACTTTGGGAGCATTCACTTTCTTCTGCCCCTGTGGAAATGTAAAAAATTGCCAGACAAAAGAATCTTTCTGTTTCCTCTGTCTCTGTCTGACAAGGCTCTCCTGCTCACTCCCAGAAGATGACTGCTGCTCTGCCATTGTATCACAAAAACGGTTCAGCTCCTTCTCCCAGGGAATCAGAAGTAATAATGAGGGGAATGGGTGTGGTGTTGGAAGTTTCTGGAAATGAAAGTACTTTAAACCAATGAAAAGTGTTGTTTCTTGATCACATGACTTACCGTGCGCGCACCATACGCTTACGGTGCGCGTACGGTACAAGCACGCATGCGCGTACGTAAGACGCGTGCATGCGCGTACGGCGGACCCACGTATGGAGCACGCGCGCATGCGCAAAAAGAACACGCGCGCATGCGCGTACGGAGCTCACGTGTACGCATCGTAGACAAAGTACGCGTGCGTACGTAAATCACGTACGCATGCGCAGGCGGAGCACGTACGCATGCAAACTACGTGCGCGCACCGTACTTGTACCGTACCGTGCGCGCACCGTAAGCTTACGGTGCGCGCACGGTAAAAAAACTTTTAATAAAAAAAAAATGTTTACAGGTTTTTAGAAGATATTAACTATGCTGTTCAACTATATCTAAACATTTTTCAAAAAAGGTGAGCTATTCCATATTGTAGGATACAGTAAATCTATAATTATATACATAGGTAGCATTTTGTTAAAAAAATAAAAAATAATATAATAAAACATTCATAAATTAGCATTTAAAAAACCTTTGAAATTCACAAAAAATCCATAGGTTTCACACACGTTATAGTTAGGAATTAGCATTTAAAAAACCTTGCAAATTCACTGAAAAAACCATAGGTTTCAAACATGTTATAGTTAGCTGGACATTTCACTCGTACAAAACCATTGAAATTCCCCCGTTATAGTTAGTTCAGCTAACTATAACTCCTGCGCCCGCAATGCACTGCTGATGACGTCACATATTACATCACTCATGACATGGTCAGTGACATCGCTCATGACATCACTGATTACATCATCCAGTGAATGTGTGTTTTTCTGAAAATTACATATGTTTTATATATGTATATCTCAAGGTCGATGGAAGAATAAATGGGTATATAAGTGTCTAAATGGATGATTTGTTTTTGAAAAATTGATTGTATAACTGACTGATTAAGTGTATCTTAGTGAATACATGGCTTAGTGAGTAATGTTTAAATATGTAAATATCTGTATCAGTCTCTCACTTTGTGTATAAGTGGCTGCATGGGTTGGTGAGTAGCTACATGAGTGTCTATATAGGTTATTAGTTGGTCTTTTGAGTATCAATATTAGTGTCTGAGTGTCTGTATGGTTCGGTGGGGGGTATTGTGTAGTGCATAGGTGCATGAATGAGTGACTCACTGTTTGTATGTGTTGAAGACAGCATGTGTGCAGGACTGTATGGGTGGATGAGTGTGTGCATGGGTGTGTTAGTGAGTGAATAACTGTCTCAATAGTGTCTTTATGAGTAACTACATATGTTTTAAACTAGTATATGTGACTATTGGTGTATATAAGTGAGTATATGTGAGAGTGAAAGATTGAAAGAGTTCCTGTATGAATAAGTATGTGTTTCTATAAGTGATTGTTTAAAAGACTAAGTATGTGTAAGTTTCTGTAGAAGTAAGTGTGGTGGTGTGTGTATAACTGTATATGCAAGTAAATGGATGTTTGATTCTTTATTAGCATGAGTGACTATGTGTGTGAGTAACTCTATGGATGAGTGGCATTGTGTAAGGTGTATGATGACATATGATGAGTGAGTACATGTATGAGTGACTGTATAGGACGGTTGGTGAATGAGTGTATGTGTATGTGGATCTTAGAATTATTGAATAGGTTGTTGTACTGGTATTGGTATGTCCATTGTTTTGAAAATTTTAGTTTCTATTTTTGAATGTGTGTATCAAAGGTTATATTAGGGGGAGAGGATGTCTGCCACTCTATCATAAGGATGATGTCATCAGTGATGTCATCAGTGATGTCATTTGAGATGTCATCAGTGATGTCATGAGTGATGTCACTGACCATGTCATGAGTGATGTAATATGTGACGTCATCAGCAGTGCATTGCGGGCGCGCGAGTTACAGTTAGCTGAACTAACTATAACGGGGGAATTTCAATGGTTTTGTACGAGTGAAAAGTCCAGCTAACTATAACGCCCCTGAAACCTATGGTTTTTTCAGTACAATTCTAAGGTTTTTTAAATGCTAATTCCTAACTATAACGTGCCTGAAACCTATGGTTTTTTCAGTGAATTTCAAAGGTTGTTTTAAATGCTAATTTCTAACTATGTCTACAGAGATAGGACATGTGAAGAAAGAAGAAAAAACGCACAGAAAGAAAAAAAAGAAATGCAGAAAGAAGCATCAGAAGTCCTCAAAGACGAAGAAAAGTGCAGGAAGAAGGATAACGTGCAGAAAGAACAAACAGAAGAGCAGAAAGAAGCCTTGTTGCAAAATCATCCTGTACCCTCAACTTTTTCAGAAGGATACTGGTGGTAACTGAGTCTGACTAACCAGTCCTAGAGCCAGTGCTATGTTAAAAGACGCCCAGAATACAGTGAAAACACCTACATACACTAGGCTAGGGAACACTATGCGTTGGGGTCCCCCTGTGATTAGCATGACCTCCTCTGTAAGCCCTTAGTATATAATAGGGCAGGGGATTAAAACTACCTCTTAAAATGTGCCACATGGCGTCTTTGCACACGTCACCTCAGGCCCAGTCCCCTCCCTTCCCCACTGTGTAAACACACCCTGTGGCCGTTTTAAGTTGGGAGATTAAGTCCCCTTGAATCCTGAGGGTCCCTAGGGTCCAACTAGATCACTAGGTACCTCCAGTAAGCGCCACAGAGCTGCGTTGCAGAGAGATATAAAAAGGGGCACGGCCTAGACCACCTCTCTGCAACGCAGCGCAGTGGCGCTTACTGGAAGCTGCTGGTGGGCTAGTTGGCCCCCAGGATCCCTCAGGATTGAAGGGGAATTTTTTCCCCAACCTAAAACGCGCCACAGGGCGTGTTTGCACACGCTAAGTCAGGTCCCGTCCCCTCCCTTCACCACTGTGTAAACACGCCCTGTGGCCATTTTTAGTTGGGAGATTAAGTTCATTTGAATCCTGAGGGTCCCTAGGGTCCAACTAGCCCACTAGGTACCTCCAGTAAGCGCCACAGAGCTGCGTTGCAGAGAGGTGTAAAAAGTGGCTCGGCCTGGACCACCTCTCTGCAACGCAGCTCAGTGGCGCTTACTGGAAGCACCTGGTGGGCTAGTTAGCTCCCAGGGGCCCTCAGGATTGAAGGGGAATTATTTCCCCAACTTAAAACACGCCATAGGGCATGTTTGCACACGTCACCTCAGGCACCGTCCCCTCCCTTCTCCACTGTGTAAACACGCCCTGTGGCCGTTTTTTAAGTTGGGAGATTAAGTCCCCCTGAATCCTGAGGGTCCCTAGGGGCAAAATAGCCCACTAGGTACGTCCAGTAAGTGCCATTGCAGAGAGGTGTAAAAAGGGGCACGGCCTGCACCACCTCCCTGCAACGCAGAGCAGTGGCGCTTACTGGAAGCACCTGGTGGGCTAGTTAGCTCCCAGGGGCCCTCAGGATTGAAGAGGAATTATTTCCCCAACTTAAAACGTGCCATAGGGCGTGTTTGCACACGTCACCTCAGGCCCCGTCCCCTCCCTTCTCCACTGTGTAAACGCGCCCTGTGGCCGTTCTGAGTTGAGAGATTAAGTCCCCTTGAATCCTAAGGGTCCCTAGGGTCAAACTAGCCCACTAGGTACCTCCAGTAAGCGCCACAGACATGGGTAGCTATTGACGGGCACATTTAATACACACGCACACCAAGCCATTCAAAGGGGATTCGACAAAAATTCAACCAAACTATGCAAGAAACCCCCCTCACGGTTAATAAAACACACATCCACCGCCGGATGTGTAATACTTTTTATTTTACTCTCTGGAAAGGAGACAAACCTCACTTGAGAGTCACAGCGTACTCCTGGCTGAGCCCAATGCTGTGTTACACCCACCAGTGCCCGCCGAGTGCCACACACCTCTGTGTTGTATTCCACCAGCTAGTGTATATGCTATGACACTCTCTAGCCCATGTGCACCGTAACACCGCCCCGTGAATATGTCATGCCACACTTGCCTTCGCACGTGATATATTCCCCATCTAACGTGCCTTCCTCGATGCCTATGTTATAACGCACAGCGCTATGCCATACATATTACAATCTGGGATCCATATCTTTGTCACAGTGCATATGCAACGTTACACTCCACAGCACATATTTTATATTACAACTTTATAGACTAGTTAGGTTACACAACACTGCCCTGTGCATATTACACTCCAAGGCGCATATCGCATAGCACGTGCTAGTGCCTGTGCTATCTCGCGCTCTCCAATGAATCTGTCATTGCGCACAATGTATTGCATATTATATTTCACGCCGCTTCATCTTATATCACACTTTTTGGTGCATAGTTTATACCATATACTATATCTAGTTTTCATTTTCAATCGTGCTCTCAGGACTATGTTCTATATAACACTGCGTCCACCTACCCTTTTCACGGGCATTACATTTTGCGATGGGGGGTGGAGGGTCAGGGGGTGTTTCTGCCAAGTGAGCCCAGAGTCACAGTCACAAACGTCCTCTTCTTCCTGAATAAAAGTGAGATTATGCTGCATACTTGTTCATATTTTAAGTAGTTCGCACAGACACACATTTTAAAAACAATAAAGTTCCTAATACCCACCTTCTCTGAACAGTTAGCTTGCTGCCCCATCCACCTCCTCCCTATCCTCTGTTGTCTGAATCCATGGACTAGCCTCCTCCCTCCTGCCATGCATGGTCTGATGTGCTGCCACTGCCCTCCATTTAGCATGATGTACCAGTCCACTCCGCCTGCCCTCCATTGCCCAATTCTTTGGCCCATCATTGACCTCCTGCTTAGCCTCTGTGCTTAGCTTGCTGTCCCTATTCTCCTTCCCACTGCCCTCCGATGACTTTGTGCATGCCCCTGCTCCATCCTTTTTGCCCACCATGTTCCATGGACCTGCCACTCCTATCTACTCTGAGTGTTCTGTTGAGCTGCCACTCCCACCTGCCTAGCATTGTCAGATGACTGTAACCTGTCCCTGCCACCTCCACTCTGCCTGTTCACATGCCATGTCCATTTTACTGCCACACCCTTCTGCCCTCCCTGGTCTGTTGTGCTGCAACTGCTCCTCCTGCCTGCCCCTTCCCCTGAACTCTCTTGTCTGTGCCCAGGTCCTGACCCTCCCTTCTATCCTCCATGGTCCTTTGTGCATGCCCCTGCACCCTCCTTCTTGCCCATCATAGCCATTGTGCTCCCACTAACCCTCCCGCTTGCCATGCATGATCTTCTGTGCTGCCATGGCCCCTCCCACCTTCCCTGTGTGGTCAGTTAGCTGCCCCTGACCCCCTCCCACCTTCCCTCCATGGTCTGTGTGTATGCTATCATAGTCTCACTGTTGCTCTCCATGGTGTGTCTTGTTTCTAGTGCCCATCCTGCCTGACCTCCGTGGTCATCTTGCTGCTCCTGCCCTGCCCCCTTGCCCCCAGCCCGCTGTTTCCATGTGCAGGCCCCTATTCCCTCCGTCCTGGCTGGTCTGTTCCATTGTAATGCCCTTGATCCGTCCCTCCTGCCCTTTTTGGTCTGTTATGCTGCAGCTTTCTCTCCTGTCTGTCCATTATGGTCAGCTAGCTACCATTGCCTCTTTCCCCTCTGTTCTCTGTTGTCCATGTGCATGGTCCTGTCCCCTCCCTATTGCTTTCTATGGATTGTTGTGCTGCACTCCCGTCCTGCATGCCCTGTGTGGTGTATTGTGCCGCTGCTAACCCTGATGACTGCCCTGTAGGGTCAGTTTGGTGCACCTCTCCATGTCCCTCCTGTCCTCTGTTATCCGAGTCCATGTCCCTACCCCAATTCCTTCTGCCTACCATGATCCAATGTACCATGCTTGCGAACATTTTGAACTTGGTAAGAGGGAGATTTTGAAAAATAACTGGGGTATTGATTTTCCCCTTTGAGTTACATTGAAAAAGAGGAGATTGTAGACAGGAGACAGATCAAATAAAGCCCATTTGAGCTTAAAAACATTGGACGTTTCCTGGCTGAAACGGGTCTGTTGGCATGTATGGTTGTACTACCACTGCCTCTTCCTTCTGCCCACAATGGTCTATTATATTGCCACAGCCTCTCTTGCCAGTCCTCTATTGTTGGTTTGTTGCCCCTGCCCCCCTTTCCACTGCCCTCCATAGTCTGTTGTGTGGTCAAATTGTTGCCTGTGCACTCTCCTACCTGCCTTCAATTTTCAGAGTCCGTGCCCCTGGCCTCTGCCTCTCAACAGTATCCCAATGAACAACTAGATGTTATGTTATGTTATGTTATGTTATGTTATGTTAATATTTCTTATATAGCGCACAGATGCCGCAGCCAAGAGGCGTCCCGGCGCTTTAGGAGATGGAGCACACAACACAACGATAAAGACCAGAGTACTAAACTATACAGAGGAAAATAAATGAGTTTTTAATTGTTTCCTGAACTGAAATAAATCGTGGATGGAACGAAGTGAGGCAGGCAAAGAGTTCCATAATGTCGCCGCCATTACCGAAAAGGAGCGTCCACCCATTCTGGACTTTTTAAAACGAGGAATAATGGCCAGATTGGACCCTGCAGACCGAAGAGCTCTTGAGGGGACATAATGAAGAATAGTCTGGGAGAGAATAGGAGGGGAGGCCAGATTAAGAATTTTAAAAGTAAGGCACAAAGCCTTAAACTTGATTCTTTGGGCTACTGGGAGCCAATGGAGGTCATGAATAGTGCTGCGAGCGGAAACAAATTTAGGGAGGCCAACCAGCATCCTAGCCGCCGCATTTTGTACCCGCTGAAGGCGGGCAAGCTCGGCTTGATTAACACCCAAAAATAAAGAACTGGCGTAATCTAATCTGGTCAGCACCAGAGATTGGACTATGGTCTGCCTGGTGTCGGCGTCAAATTTTTTTAAAATAGGCCGTAGGCATTGTAAAGCACCAAAACAAGTTCCCGCGACACGCTTGATGTGGGAAATAAAAGACAATGAATCGTCAAGCCATACGCCCAAGTTTCTGACTTCGGCAACAGGAGTTGGGATAGGACCCAATTCAGGAGGCCACCATTGGTCTCCCCAGAGCGCGCTGTCTCTACCAAAAAGAATGACCTCCGTCTTGGTGGCGTTGAGTTGTAGGCGATTGTTCGCCATCCAACCGGCGACAGCTTTGAGGGCTGCCTGAAAGGTGGGGGCAGTCATGTTGGAATCGCCATTAAGTGATACCGCCAGCTGTGTATCATCGGCGTATGACACTATTGTAAGACCATAGCTGGCAGCTACCTGCGCCAACGGTGCAACATACAGATTAAAAAGGGTGGGGCTGAGAGCCGAACCTTGAGGTACTCCCTGCAGAATAGGGCGTGGGGCAGAAATGTAGGGAGGAGTGGAAACTTTAAAGGTTCGACCCTTAAGAAATGATCAAAACCAATCAAGTGCTTGTTCTCCAACTCCGGCCTCCACAAGGCGGTGTAGAAGGATGTGGTGGGAGACCGTGTCGAAAGCGGCACTTAGATCCAATAGGATCACTGCCGCCGTCTGACCTTGGTCTAGTATTTTCCTAATATGTTCCACGACCGCCAAGAGAGCGGTCTCAGTACTGTGACCGTCTCGAAACCCGTTCTGGGAGTTATCTAGTATGTTTGTTTCTTGCAAATGACAAGATAAGACCCTGTTGGCGTGGGCTTCGGCTAATTTAGCCATCCAAGGAAGGAGGGAGATAGGTCGGTAATGCTCTGGTTTAGAAGGGTCCAGAGAGGGTTTTTTCAGGATTGGTATGATAGTGGCCTGCTTCCAAGCAGTGGGTACACTACCCGTTCTAAAAGATAGGTCAATTAAGCTCTGCATCGCCGGGTAACAGCAATCGGCGAAATCACGGAATTGTATGGGTCTCATAGGGTCATCCGGAGAACCTGATTTAACTTTGATCGTCAAATTTAGAAACTCCTCTTGGGTAGGACCTGGAATGGCTAATAAGAATTTAGAGGTCAGAGGGGCACTGTTAATTTCACTAACCAAAGGCGTAGCAAACGACCTATATATAGACTCCACTTTTTCCACGAAAAACAAGGTCAGATCTTCGCAGTGTGACATAGAGGCAATGAACGTGGAGGCGGTTCTTTTGTTGGTAAGGTCCTTGCACACCCTAAAGATGGTCTTGGTAGGGTTAGTACTATTTTTTATTTCTTGTGAGTAAAAAGCAGCCCTGGCTAAACAAATGGCCCTATGATACATCCTGATGCAAGATCTATAGACTGCTTTAAGCTCAGTATCATAGTTTTTGCGCCAAGCGCGTTCTGCTTTTTTACAGGATGCTTTCAGTACCCTAAGAGATTCGTCATACCAGGGACTGGGGGAGCCGGGTTTAGCCTTGCTCCACCTAGCTGGTATAAGAACATCCAGTGACTGAGCAAGCCACTTACAAAAATCGTCATTGCTAACATTCTATATTTATTACAAAAGTGTGGAACGCCTGACGTCATCTTGATGTAATCAAAACTGTAATGCCTAGAGCATTTCCTTTAGAAATTACATATATGAGAGTGTCTTATTTGCATCAAAATTATGGTTAGTGCTCTAAAAAACTAAAATGAGGACATATTTTCTGAGTTTTCAAATAGCGACAAAGAATTTTTAAATTATTTGTAATCTTTATGTTTTTTTTATCCAGTTGACCACTTGATTAAATGTTGCACCTAGGGGAGAGGATGTGGTGTTACTTCCAGAGCTACAGACTTTGCAACTGGGGAACCAGGTTGGAGTTTCTGCTTCAGTTCAACATTCTGTGATTCTGGTCAAATCACTTAATCTCCCCATGTCTACAACCAAAATGAATTTGATCTTGTGTGATGTAACCAATGCTCATGTAAAGCACTCCAATACCTGACAAGACTGCACTATATAAAACTGCAAATACACAAAAAATAAGTGTTTTGCACACTCCTGTCATTGGGCTACATCTGGACTACATCTGGGTGATATTTGTGCTGCATTTGGGCTCTTTTGTCTCTGGTGGCCATCTTGGGAGATTTATTTTTTATGAAGTTTCCAAATTTCCTCATTTACTGCAGTCTCCTCAGTAGGAAATGCTTTCAGTTTTTTCTTTCATTCCATCAAGAAGGTATTCAGATATGTCACACATTTGCCATAAATTCTGAATGTTAGCACTCTAGTTGCTCATTAGATCACTGTAGTAAAGCTACTGCTCACCACGGAAGTCTGCTGCTGGTATTGAAAGTGCATGTTTCAGTCTGCATATCAGATTTTTTTAATGAAATAGAAGAGGATTTGAGAAGTCACTCAAAATGTGCCCTAATTTTTCATTCTTCAGCACTAATCATAATTTCTATGGCAAAATGAACCCCCTCATTGTGTTCCTTTTTAAATTAAATGTTTTAAGTGTTACCAGTTTATTCCAATCAAGATGGCTTCAGGTGTGCCATACTTTTGTCATAAGTAAGACAGTAAGCGCTCTAGTTGTTCTTAAGAACACTCTGGGACATTCTGTCATTGGGCTATACTTGGGCTACATCTGGGTGATATTTGGGCTCTTTTGTCTCTGGTGGCCATCTTGGGAGATTTATTAGTTATGAAATCTCCTAATTTCCTCATTTACTGCAGTCTTCTCAGTAGGAAATACTTTCAGTTTTTTACTTTGGTTCCCTCAAGAAGGCATTCAGATGTGTCACACATTTGCCATACATTCTGAATGTTAGCACTCTAGTTGCTCATTAGATCACTGTAGTAAAGCTACTGCTCACCAGGGAAGTCTGCTGCTGTTATTCAAAGTGCATGTTTCAGTCTGCATGTCAGAATTTTTTTATGAAATAGAAGAGGATTTGAGAAGTCAAAATGTGCCCTAATTTTTCTTTCTGCAGCACTAATCATAGTTTCTATGGCAAAGTGAACCCCCTCATTTTGTTCCTTTGTAAATTAAATGTTTTAAGTGTTCCCACTTTATTCTAATCAAGATGGCTTCAGGTGTGCCATACTTTTTTCATAAGTAAGACTGTTAGTGCTCTAGTTGTTCGTTAGAACACTCTGGGACATTCTGTCATTGGGCTATACTTGGGCTACATCTGGGTGATATTTGTGCTACATTTGGGCTCTTTTGTCTCTGGTGGCCATTTTGGGAGACTTATTTGTTATGAAGTTTCCTTATTTCCTCATTTACTACAGTCTTCTCAGTAGGAAATACTTTCAGTTTTTTACTTTGATTCCATCAAAAAGGCATTCAGATGTGTCACACATTTGCCATAAATTCAGAATGTTAGCACTCTAGTTGCTTATTAGATCACTGTAGTAAAGCTACTGCTCACCAGGGAAGTCTGCTGCTGGTATTGAAAGTGCATGTTTCAGTCTGCATGTCAGAATTTTTTAATGAAATAGAAGAGGATTTGAGAAGTCACTCAAAATGTGCCCTAATTTTTCTTTCTGCGGCACTAATCATACTTTCTACGGCAAAATGAACCCCCTCATTTTGTTCCTTTTTAAATTAAATGTTTTAAGAGTTACCACTTCATTCCAATCAAGATAGCTTCAGGTGTGCAATACGTTTGTCATAAGTAGGACTGTTAGCGCTCTAGTTGTTATTTAGAACACTCTGGGAAGCTGCAGTAGAACACAAAGGAATCAACTGACAGTCTCTGCCCTTGTTGGATGTACATGTTTTACTGAGAATGTCAGACTTCATTCTCACATGACTGAGAAAGATAATGTGAATTTACAGAAAATATGCTCTCAGTTTAGCTTATAGATCACCTTCCAAACCTCTGTGGGAAAAGCATGAGAAAATAGTTTTCTCTCAAACATGATTCATGATATCACAGCAGAAGGCTTTTTCACATGGTAAAATCACCTTAGAACACACCACAGTTCCTAAAATGAGTATGGTACCATCAACAAATGATTTATAATGTAACTAAAGTCTTAAAACCTTCTACTAACTGCAATGCTTTTTAATGAGGTGCTATCATGTATATTGGTCCCAAGATGGCTGCCAACACTTCTTGGATGAAGTACTGATAGCCAATCAGATCTCACGATGAGATGTGTGGTTAGGCTCCGCCCAGATATATCTATCTTTTTAACTCTAATTTTCTCAGGAACTACTGAACGGATTTACACCATTTAAGCAAAAGGCACGAGTCTGAACTGAGGACTACCTCTTTGCCAAATTTGCTGTAATTCCGTTCAGCAGTTCGGGCTGTAGCTGCGTCAAAAAAGCCTACGGGAAAATGCATGGGGAAAACACGTTTTGGGACCCCCCTTTTTCTCGGCCCCCGCTTGACGAATCACCGTGAAATTTTCAGGATAGGAGCGGACCGGAGCTGGCCAAAAGTTTGGAATATTTCGCGAAGATTCGTCAATCGGCACCAACGTTATTCCAAATAGAATGTTGCGGATTTCCTATGGAAAATAGGTCCTAACTATAACTACCTACTGGCGACTAGGAAAAAAGGCAAACCTACTGTCTACACTACACTGATTTCAATATGCCCAGAAAGTGGGTCAGGATTATAGAAAAAAACACGGACCACTACTAACTCAGAGAGATAAAAAAACAAAGAAGGAGATATAACAATGCGTAATTTATTTAGATAACAGAGATCAGGATAATAATCGTTGTACACAAAATAAACAGTATAGGATACACTCCAATATACAACTATATGTAGGTCCCACACAGTAAAACAAACATACGTACACTCATTCATACATCATACTCATATATAGGACAGAACAGACATAATTGCAAAAAAGTTGCTTTTCCGTAAAATTTAAAAATCACATCAAACAATGTGTACATAAACAGAATGACAATTCAAACAGGCTTGTGTGCTCCCAGTTCTTAGAGACAGATGAAGTCTTCTGGTGGGCACGAGAAAATAAGAGACAACGCACGTTTCGGTGTTTGCCCATATAAGGCTACACCTTCATCAGGGCAGCGGTGTTGGAGGGCGAGTGGGACAACACAAAAGAGACCTGTGGAAATGTTATAAAAGGAGAGGAGAAAAATATATATATCCGATCAAAAAGTTTTTGAAAGAACATACTTTTCGCATTGCATTAAACTCATAATGTCTCCTTCAACACTCTTAATAGTATCACAATACAGCTAATGTCGTATAAGGACCCAAAAAATGAAGATCTAACAAACGAGTCAGTAAGGTCCAGGTTCAGCAAAAGTGTAGTATAAGATTAACTTCAAAACAAAAAATGCTAAATTGCTTAGGAAAAACCGAAGTGCATCCCATACACGCAGATCGGAACAAATGAATAGTGATCAGAAGTGAGTGTTTAAATCCCAGTAATCCGAGGAAGATAGAAGCGAAAAAAAGCAAAAGTGCCCAAAGGGTAACCAGATACAGGTGAGGGACGGAAGGAAGCTACGAACAATATTCGCAGATCAATGACAGGACACCAGTGCCACAGATGAGAACAATATTAGGGGAGTGCATATATAGTCAGCCATCCACCCACAATTAAACGAAACAAATAATGATACAAAGAAGAAGAATAAAGATGGTATAAACAGAATAGGACAAATACCTTAGAATCACGTCAGTTGAAGAGACTACAGTTCTTCCAAATGGCTTTAGAGGAGCACGAGGGAATTTATCATCAGGGTGGGCAGCCCATCTAATATACATACACGAAAAAAACAAAACTTAGAACTGGTCCTAAAGAGCGATCTAAACAGTCCAGACAGGGGATGAAGGAGGGTAAGAACATGAAGGTGGCTTACCCATAGCTTGGTGCAATAAGCTGCGATATTCCAAGGATACAGGTAGGGGACTCCTCAGGGAGAGTTTAAAGCGTCATAGATGGATTCTTCTAGACTTAGGAGATATACGAAACGAGAGGGCCAAAACCTCACTGAGACCTGCTTCTGTATAAAGATGGAAGGGGGGGGGGAGGATTTAGATTCAACTGGCAAAACATTCCCGACGCTGCTGCAGGTCAGACTGACTACCATCAGTGGAGATGCTTACCGAACATGGAGGGCCGCCGTCAGGCGGGATAGTAGGCTTAAACGTAGCGCATACCACTCTTCGCGGTCGTTGCCATACAGGAGAAGATAGGGACTGTCTCAACTCCGGATATATATAGCAAAGCCTAAAAGAAAGACAAGCACTCGGTTCAACTCACAACAAGGTACTAATGGGAGGATAGCCCACACGACGGACGGGGGGGAGGCTGTTCCTACCAGGGTGACTATTGGAGGTAAAAAGCCCGGAGTTTAGAGGCAAGATCTTAACATGTATACGAGTTTGGTCAGAGTGGCAAGATTACTAAAACAAAGACACGGGCTGGTTATGCTAATAAGTTCAAGAGCCCAAAACAGACTGCATGGATACAAAGAGACATGGCTAAAAACGGGAGCTCTTACCGTAGATGAAAGCGTCACTCGAGCGAAAAGGAAAACAGCAATGATGTGCCAGAATAACACGTAGGGTTAACACTAGATGATCCGGAATTTAAATGTAGTAGGACCAATCACAATACCTTGCATAACAGTATGGCTACAACCCCGAAGAGTGGTATGCGCTACGTTTAAGCCTACTATCCCGCCTGACGTCGGCCCTCCATGTTCGGTAAGCATCTCCACTGATGGTAGTCAGTCTGACCTGCAGCAGCGTCGGGAATGTTTTGCCAGTTGAATCTAAATTCTCCCCCCCACCCTTCCATCTTTATACAGAAGCAGGTCTCAGTGAGGTTTTGGCCCTCTCGTTTCGTATATCTACTAAGTCTAGAAGAATCCATCTATGACGCTTTAAACTCTCCCTGAGGAGTCCCCTACCTGTATCCCTGGAATATCGCAGCTTATTGCACCAAGCTATGGGTAAGCCACCTTCAGGTTCTTACCCTCCTTCATCCCCTGTCTGGACTGTTTAGATCGCTCTTTAGGACCAGTTCTAAGTTGTTTTTTTTCGTGTATGTATATTAGATGGGCTGCCCACCCTGATGATAAATCTCCTCGTGCTCCTCTAAAGCCATTTGGAAGAACTGTAGTCTCTTCAACTGACGTGATTCTAAGGTATTTGACCTATTCTGTTTATACCACCTTTATTCTTCTTCTTTGTATCATTATTTGTTTCGTTTAATTGTGGGTGGATGGCTGACTATATATGCACTCCCCTAATATTGTTCTCATCTGTGGTACTGGTGTCCTGTCATTGATCTGCTAATATTGTTCGTAGCTTCCTTCCGTCCCTCACCTGTATCTGGTTACCCTTTGGGCACTTTTGCTGTTTTTCGCTTCTATCTTCCTCGGATTACTGGGATTTGAACACTCACTTCTGATCACTATTCATTTGTTCCGATCTGCGTGTATGGGGTGCACTTCGGTTTTTCCTAAGCAATTTAGCATTTTTGTTTTGAAGTTAATCTTATACTACACTTTTGCTGAACCTGGACCTTACTGACTCATTTGTTATATCTTCATTTTTTGGGTCCTTATACGACATTAGCTGTATTTTGATACTATTAAGAGTGTTGAAGGAGACATTATGAGTTTAATGCAATGTGAAAAGTATGTTCTTTCAAAAATGTTTTGATCGGATATATATATTTTTCTTCTCTCCTTTTATAACATTTCCACAGGTCTCTTTTGTGTTGTCCCACTCGCCCTCCATCACCGCTGCCCTGATGAAGGTGTAGCCTTATATGGGCAAACACCGAAACGTGCGTTGGCTCTTATTTTCTCGTGCCCACCAGAAGACTTCATCTGTCTCTAAGAACTGGGAGTGCACGAGCCTGTTTGAATTGTCATTCTGTTTATGTACACATTGTTTGATGTGATTTTTAAATTTTACGGAAAAGCAACTTTTTTACAATTATGTCTGTTCTGTCCTATATATGAGTATGATGTATGAATGAGTGTACGTATGTTTGTTTTACTGTGTGGGACCTACATATAGTTGTATATTGGAGTGTATCCTATACTGTTTATTTTGTGTACAACGATTATTATCCTGATCTCTGTTATCTAAATAAATTACGCATTGTTATATCTCCTTCTTTGTATTTTTATCTCTCTGAGTTAGTAGTGGTCCGTGGTTTTTTCTCTAATCCTGACCCACTTCTGGGCATATTAAAATCAGTGTAGTGTAAACAGTAGGTTTTCCTTTTTTCCTTGACCTATTCTGTTCCCTATTCCTCCTGTCTACCCATCATTCCTCTAGGGACCCCCCTTCTTTTCAATACCTACTGGCGACTGCCAGTAGGTAATTACCTACTGGCGGTTGCCAGTAGGTAGTTATAGTTAGGACCAAGTATCCATAGAAAGAGCATTTTTTGTTTTGCTTATAACTTTGGCGTTGTTTGATGAATCTTAATGACATTTTCCAAACTAATTCTTTGTTCATATCAGCTCCTATGTTGAAAGTTTGGGGGTGATTTGCCAAGGGGGGGCGAGAAAAAAGGGGGGTCCCAAAACGTGTTTTCTCCATGCAATTTCCATAGGAAACTTTAGACAAGGCTACAGGTCAAACGGGTTAACGGTATTACCCCAAATTTGGCAGGGAAAAGGGTATTGGTCTAGAAAGCATGCTTTTGTTTATTTGGTGTAAATCCGTTCAGTAGTTTTGGAGAAACATCGAAATTTGCAGATATCAATATTTGGGAATTCTGCCATCTGATTGGCTGAGGCGTTACGAGCAAGAGCTTGCTGCTTATTGGCTGCAAGCTGTTGCAACTAGGAAGTGTTGGCAGCCATTTTGTGATTCCGTTGAAACAAGTAAGGGGAAAAAAGGGCGAAAAGAGTAGGAAACAGGAGGATAGGAGCACTGTAACCTCTGTGGGGGAGTGCGAAGCGAAGTAGTCACTCCTACCGGTCTGAAAGTGCGGTGTTGTGATGGAGCAGGTAAAACAAAATTTTGTATACCTTCTCTATTTTGCATGAAAGTACTAATGACGTAATCAATTTATATATTAACCTGTATTAACTGTGGGCCATGGTATACTAACCAATAAAGTGCACCTTGATAAACACGAATTACACGCGGGACTAATTGCTATTTGTATGGCAGAATAACTTTAGTGACTAACAATGGTACGCACATTAATCATAGACGGTGTTGTTATAGAAATTGCATGATTTGTGTTGCTTTTGTGACGTTTTGCATTCCTGCTGGGACCAAATGGTGAGTATTATTGCTTTAAATGTCGCTATAAGCTAGGAAAATACTAATATATAATGGGATTAGTGTGAATTTAAACATTAGAATCTTCATTTCCGTATATTCATTATGTTTTATGTTTGTTTTGCTTAAGTTGGCATTCGGGCCTACCAGGCCATGATATTCAAAATGGAGTTCGGAAGTGGCCACCGTCTTGTGAGCGTGATGTCTACTGCGCAGACTCGGTATAGTGTTCCTTGTCAAGGATAGGAACGTGGAGGACTGCCAGATTTCAGTCAGTGTGAATGACCAAAAGGAACAATAACCACCTATAACGGAAGGTCAACATGTCGATACATCGGACCTTTACGCATGAGAACGTTATAAGCTAAAGGAATGACATAGCTATTTTTACTGAGAACCCAAGACTCCGAGAATGTCGGTCCATATAACAATTTTGACAGGCTTAGCCAATCACAGTCATTCCCAGTTCAATATATGTTTCATGTTACCCAGAATTTTATTATAAAAGAAGGATAGTAAAATAGGAGGGGTTGGAGAATGGATAGAGGAGGTTAGTGCGTTCAGAAGGGGTGTCCCGAACTTTCGTGATCGACTTGCTTGCACGATTGCTTGGTCCTTTGGATATCTTTGGGACTGTGCCGTGCTGAGCAAAAGAACTTTGCGGACTTGTTTGAGTTTTGGCCTGCATTCGATTGGGACGATTTTATCAGCAGTGATTTGAGTTAGGCAGAGCTAACAGAGTTAGAGAAACAGCCCCGAAATCAAGAATAGGTGAATATAAATGTCATGCTAAATTTTGCTGAATAATCAAATTTGAACTTGGTTGACTGAAATGCTAATTATACAACTGAAAGCAAGTAATTAGATAAACTAAACATTGATTAACAGAGAATGAGTTTGTGGTTCTTTAAGTAGAGCATTGAATAAGGATTCCGAAGCTTTAATGTGTTTTAGCTGTTCTAAATCACCATCAACCAGTCCAAATAATTGGTCCGTCGACCAAGTGTTGGAGTGCCTTTATGTTAAGGTTAGGATTCTATAGGTATTGATGTATATATGTATATATTGTAACAAGTTTTCTTCCCTATAGGTAATAAGGTACCCCCACATGCCCAGCGGATTCCTCATCCTCCTGCGTGCAGATACAAGTGGGAAGTGTGAGTGTTGGTGTTATGGGCCCCACCAATGAATGTGTGTGTGAATGAGTATGCATGATGACGGATCTGTGACGTAGGGAGGATATGTACATTTCGCCGCTTTCCGCTGGATCAGTTTTTCTGGTAGCAGATTGATGGGTATTTTTGGCTAGTTTGGTGATTTGTGATGGTTTTATTGTATTGGTTTGGTGATTATTGATTATTGATTATTGGTGATTGATCGATTTATTGCTGATTCATGTTCTAACATTCTGTGTTGAATTGTGTTGCGTTCTATGTTGTTTTTGAAGACTTCCGGGATGTAGGAAGTTGAATGCCCTGTAGGTACACGGGGAAAACGTGTGGCAAGTGAAGTCGCACGGTTTATTGTCTTGTTGCCCTGTGGCTACACGGGGAAAACGTGTGACGATTGGAGTCGCACAACGCATTGTCTGGGTTCGAATTGGTAACATTGTTGTGTGTTATCGGTAGGGATATTTTCTGTGTGAAAGTGGTGTATGGATAGCGAAGGCCACCTGTGAAATTTCAGCTTTAAGAACAGGAGTCAATTGTGAGCTCTGATTACGCTTATCACTGGAAAGGTAATAGGTCTCCCCTAAGCTTGTAAGAAGGGTAAAGTAGAGGGAAGTGCTACTTTATCAACGAAACTGAATAATTCTGTGGAAGGGCAGAGGTAAGCGCTGCTCTCGAGAAATACAGGATTCTTGTAAGAATGGACTACATTTTCCGTATGAATGTGCATAAGTGAAATAGCACTCGGTTTTCTCGTTAAACTCTGGCCTTAATTCTCAGGAGCATGGTAGTCTCCACATGTGTTTTATCCCCAGAGAAATGGTTAGCCTTTGCTTGTTAGAAGGGTAAAGTAGAGGGAAGTGCTACATTATCGGCGAATGGAATAATTCTGTGGAAGGGCAGAGGTAAGCGCTGCTCTCGAGAAATACGGAATTCTTGGGTAAAAGGTCAAAACTATCTCTTTGGTTTAGCGAAGCGGACAATGGTGGTGTTTTATGTCGTTACTAACAGACTTTGAGTGAGAGAAAACGTGAAGAAAGTTTGCCGATAAAATTTGTAAAGGAGGGGTCAGCAGAAGCAGGAGTAGCGAGAAAAGCTGACTTCAGGAAGACCACGCTGGGATTGGCCAGCCATTAAGAGACGTAAATGCTCCGGATTGGTGCGTTAGTGTACGCCGCACTAGGAGTGGAGAAGTGCCAGGGTGACGTAAACGCTCCGGGTTGGTGCGTTAGTGTGAGTCGCGCTGGGATAGTAGAATTAGAGGGTCACGTAAACGCTCCGGATTGGTGCGTTAGTGTGAGTCACGATACGATTGGATAAGACCACAGAATAGTCGTAGAGGAAATCTAGCGATATAGGATAAGGAAAATTATGTATTACGATCCACCAGAAAAAGAGAAGAAATCATGGTTTGGAAAAATCAAGAACTTATTTAAAAAGGATAAGCCAATTGTGACTAGGGAAGGACAGATACTTCCCCCAACGAAATCGCCCGCATCCTTCATGGTGGCGAAATATGGGTACCATACATGGATTTGGTTAGATAATTGGGCAAAGTATACCAAAGAAGATGGAGTATTAGCATTCCCAGAAAATGGCTCCTTTAGTTTAGCGGTATTAAGGAATTTAAGAGAAAGGATGATGAGACTGGAACCGAAACCTAGACCTACTCAGTTTGAGGCTTTAACAGAATGGGAAGATGAGATGTATGAAAGGGAGCGACAGCGGAGTGGCGGAAGGTATAAATATATGTTTGGGAGGCCTTGTGGACAGGAAAATCATGATGACAGGATGAGGAGATGGCAGAGTGCAAACATGGCTGATGGGATGTTCCCTATGAGAAATGCTGAAGAGACTAGTAGTAGAAAGTGTACAGAGAAGAGAAACAATACAGGGTCAGAAGGCTACAAGTATAGTGTGAATGAGTCAGAGGATGATGTACTCGTGGACATGTTTTAGTGCGCCAGTAAAAGAAGCACCACGAAATAAGACATTTGAGCAGACGCCACCTGATTTAGTGAAAAACAATCAATTTAGGGAATCTGAAAATACACAGCCCGTTAGGATGGCAAATGAAAACTCAGCTGAATTGACTAGAACTACCCTGGAGTTAACTGAAAAGATTAGGGAATTAACCAAAATATGGAAGCCCTAACTGTTCCTGTAACAAAAGGACCAGGGATGCCTGTCTTTGATAAGCAGAAAGATAGCGAGCATTGTCTAACGATTCCTTACAATAGTAATAAGCAAATTGAGACAGGGAAAAGGGATTCAGGAGAAAATCCACGGGGAAAAGTGGTAGGAACTTCTGGGTTAAGTACTCCTAAAAATTTGACAATAAATCAAAGTTCAGCAAGTAAAACATTGATGACAACAGAATCGGCACCAGAATCCCCAGAGAGAAGTATAGAACGAGTAAGGAATGAAACAATCCCTGTAGGTCCCACTTCTGATGAACTAAGTGATTGGTTAAGGAGCCTACAGCAAAAAGATGCAGAACCTCGACCTTTAGATGTGTCAAAATTGAAAATAACTTTGGGAGAATTGATAGTAGGGACAATTCCAACAGAAAAATTAAAAGCCTATCAGGATGAAGAGCTAATGTTTTTATGTAAAAGTATAACATGGAGGGCGAGAAGTTTGCATGAGAAATTGGAAGAAGTGGCGAGTGAAATGGGTATTGATTTTGAGAGAATAAAATCGCTACAGAAACCATACAGAGTAGACTTTGCTGAAAAGTATATTGAGAATTTGAATACCGCAGGAAGATTAACTCAAATTAAAGAACTGATTGTTTTGCTAAGAAAATGGGGCGATGTAGATAAATGGAAGAGCAGGTGGTTTCGGAAACGAGACGATGCAACACACAAGACATTTTCAGCTTTCCCAGTAAGAGAAAAAGAGACAGTGGTAACTGAATGTCCCATGAGGGAGATCCCAGGAGGGGGCAATGTGCATGTTCCTTGGATTAGGCAGGACATTTTATCATTTACAAATGACTTACCCCGTCTACGCGAGAAGCCGGTGGAATGGTACCGGCAGGTAGAAAGGTTTGTCAAATTATCAAAAGTATTATGGATAGATTTTAATGGTCTGTTCGATATAATTGTGTCAGCAGATCTATGGGCAGAATGTAAAATTACAGTAGGTTGTCCCACTCAGGAATACCCTAGGGATCCTAAAACAGGTGCCCCTGACCCAGAAGTAATGAGAAAATACTAACAGGTAGTTACTTTCTTGAAAAAGAAAGTACCTCCAAAAGAAACTGATTGGGTAAAAATTGATAGTACTCACCAGGAAGTAAAAGAATCTGTACATGCTTATTATGAGAGATTGCTATTGGCTTTTAAGCAATACAGTGGTGATGAAAATTTGAGTGAGAAATATTTAAGTCATTTTGTATATTGATTTGTGTATGTGTTGCGACCTGAAGTAAGTGAAATGATAAAACAGCATACTGTGGATTGGCAAAATAAAAAGATAGACAAAGTATTGAGGCATGCAAAATATTTTAGTGATGAGATTGAAGCCAAGCAACGTAAGCTAAAAGAAAAGGCCGTGTAGGCTCAGGTTAAGGTGGCGGAAAGACAGGAAGCCCAATTGATTGAACAGGCAAATGGCATGAGCCATGTAAAACCGAAACCCAATATTGGGAAAGGAAAGGGACAGATAAGTTTAGATGAGGCTAAAAAGAAGTGGCCGTGCCATAACTGCGGAAAGGTAGGGCATTGGAAATCCGAGTGAAAATTACCCCCAAGTGCTAATGGCGAAAATGCATCATTAAATCCGCAGGTGCAGAATGAGGTGAGTTGTCAAAAACAGCGACAGCAGCAGGTTATTGCCCAACAGTGTCAGGTGCCAAAACCACCTTTTCCACAGAGCGTAAACCCTCAGAGATACAGTAATGAGACAGGATTCTACACCGAGGAACAGGTAACTAAGCTGTCGCGCGCTAGTGCTGTTTCGCAGTATTGGCTGCAACGCGATGAGAGTGAGTCAGAAGAGAGTTATTGACGGTGCCGAGGAGAGGAAGAAGAGTGCGTACTTGGCGCAACTCTGGAAGTAGACCAGACAGGCCCTGATGTGGACGGAAAGATAAATGATGAAAACATTACTTTCCTAGTAAATACTTGTGCTACTCGTTCAACTGTTAGATCAGCTGACGTTAAAAATCTTCCTCTCTCGGATGACACAATCCAAGTAGTTGGAGTCTCAAACAGACAGATAAAAACGTATCTTACTGAACCAGTTAAAGTTAAAATAGGGAAATTTTCGGACATGCACCGCTTTGTCATATGCGACACCAGGCCTGTAAATTTGTTAGGGAGGGACTTGTTGTGTAAGATGAATTGTACGATCTTCTGTACTCCTGATGGCATAGCTTTTGAGACTCCTGATGAGGATGTATTATACAAAATGACAATGGCCAATATGGAACCTGAGGTTACTGAGGCATTTGCTGTATTTGACCCCCGAGGAATTGCCTCAAGAATTGAAGAAAACAGTGAGACCCGAGGTATGGGATTTCGCGGAAGAAGACATGGGGTTAATGAAAAATGTAGATCCCGTTAAAATTACTGTAAAAGAAGGAATAAGTTACCCAAATATTCCCCAGTACAAATTGACACCTGAAATAATTGCAGGAGTAACTCCTATAATAGACAGAATGATTGAACAAGGTATTTTGAGAGAGATAATGAGTAGTCCATGCAATTCGCCAATTATGGGTTTGAAAAAGCTTAACAGAACCTTCAGGATAGTACAAGACCTGAGAAAAGTGAATAAAATTGTTGTATCATGTTGTCTCATCGTACCAAACCCTTCTGTGATCCTATACCAGATTCCTCATGATGCAGAATGGTACACAGTCATTGATCTGTGTCATGCTTTCTTTTCCATCCCATTGCACTCTGACAGCCAACAGATTTTTGCGTTCCGATTTGGCGAACGTACTTTGGCATGGTGCCGAATCCCACAGGGGTATACAGAAAGTCCATCGATATTCAATCAGATTTTGAAGAAGTCCCTAGAGGATTTAAAAATGCCCGAATGCTCAGTACTAGTCCAATATATCGATGACCTACTGGTGGCATCGTGAACCTGAGAAGCCTGTGTAGTGGATACTGTTGCGTTGCTGAATAATTTGGCGGATGGAGGACTTAAGGTATCCTCATTGAAATTACAATTTTGCCAAAAAGAAGTACAGTATTTAGGCCATAAAATTGAAAAAGGGCTGAGAAAGGTGACTGCACATAGGATCAGGATAATCAAAGGAATGAGAGCACCCAAGACTCAAAGAGAGATGAGAATGTTTCTTGGAATGGTTGGATATTGCCGTCAGTGGATCAGCAACTTCTCACTGATTGCAAAACATCTGGTACGATTGACAAAGAGTGATGTGAAAGACCCCCTTGAATTGAATAAGGAGGAGTTGAAGGCTTTTAAACAATTAAGAGATGGTTTGTGTGAAGCCCCAGCTCTTGGAATGCCTGACTATGAAAAGGCTGTTGGGGCTCTATTGCAGCGAGAGGAATGGGTGTGCACTTTCTGTGCCGGTACAGAAACATGGAAAATTGAGGCGACCAATTGCATATTTTTCAGCTGTACTAGATCCTGTAGCTGTAGCATTACTTGGTTGTTTGAAAGCTGTAGCGGCTACCTGTAAGAGCTTGGAACAGAGTGAAGGAATTGTGAAGGGATATCCTGTGAGAGTTTTTGTGCCTCATAATGTGGCGATCCTTTTAACTAGGAGTCGCACCCAGTTTATGATGGATAGTTGTCTAACTAAGTATGAGAAGGTGCAACGAATGTGAGCCTTGTGAGGTGTCTCAATGTGAAACCATCGACGTTGTTACCTGATGCTGAGAATGTGGAAGTCAGGGATGACGTGGATCATGATTGTCTAGAGGTGCTTGACTTTTGCACAAAACCACGCCCTGATATAAAAGATGTGCCTCTGAAAGAAAGTGACTATGTGATGTTTGTGGACGGGTTATGTTTGAGAACTGACCAAGGGATTTTGAGTGCAGCGTATGCAGTATGTACTGTAGCGGCTGTACTGGAAGCGTCTTGCCTGAAAGGAGTGAGATCAGCCCAGGTTGCTGAATTGTTCGGTGAGCAGCCAAAATATCGAAACTAAAATATCTACCTACACAAATATCGAGTTTTAAATATTGAAGGGACAGAATATCGATGTCAATAATATCTATGGACAGAATATCGATCCTAAGGTAAGTATTTTAATATCGATGTTAGTAATATCTAAGTTAGTAATATCGACATCAAATATATCGATTTTACTAATATTGATGTTACTAATATCGATATTTATATTATTGTTATGTATTTTATTATGTATTTAATATGTATGTGTTATATGTTTTTAGTTAAGTGTTCTACTGGTTTTAACATATATGTATACAATTTTTATATGTTAACAATGGTTTTTTAAGTCAATTTTGTGTTTTAGTACCGTAGCGGGTTGTGGGTTTATAGGGGAATAGGGTGGGAAGTAATTTAATTATATGGAATTAATTATACATTTTTAGGAATTATAAATTAATTTTAATAATTTTTTGCGTTTAAGTTCTGTAGCGGGTTGTGGGTTTATAGGGGAATAGGGTGGGAAGTAATTTAATTATATGGAATTAATTATACATTTTTAGGAATTATAAATTGATATTAATACATTTTTGCGTTTAAGTTCTGTAGCGGGTTGTGGGTTTATAGGGGAATAGGGTGGGAAGTAATTTAATTGTAATTAATTAATAATTTATTTTCATTTATTGGTATTGATAATTATATTATTGTTAATTAAGTATTAATTGGTAATTAATTTGTATTAATTGGCAATTAGTTTTAATTAGTTGATTAATTGATAATTATGTTAAGTGTATTATTTTATTAGTGGAGTGTGTCGTGCGTTTATAGGGGAATAGTGTTGGAAGTAATTGAAATGTAATTAAGTCATTATTAAATTAGTTGTTGGGTATTGATAATTAATTAATTGGACAATAATTATTAATTGGTAAATATTTTAAATTATAATATTTTGGTTATGAAAAATAATTAATTGTTGATTAATCATTAATTGTGAATTAAATATAATTAAATATTATGCATTGATATTTCTAATTAATATATTAATAAGTAGTTATTAATTGGTAATTAATGTGTAATATTTATTATTTTGGCGTATGAAAAATATTTAATAGTTCAATATTTTTTAATTGTTAATTAATGTTTCATCATTATTATTTTGCTGTATATATTTTTTTAAATGGTTAAATATATTTTAATTGGTATTTACTTTTTAATAATTCATATGTTTTTGGTTATGAAAAATATTTTATCGTTTTATATTTATTATTTGGTAATTAATATTTTTTAATTATTATTTATTGGTATTTATTATTAATGTATTGTTAATTAATTATTCTTTGGTAGTTATGTTTGTAATAATTATTTATTGGTATTTGTAAATAATTTTGAGTTATTTAATAATTAAATCACTAATTATTTTAAATAATTATTTTATTTATAACTATGTTATTTTTAACTTCTACGCTATCCAACACTTTCCCTACTGTTGCACCCTCTGGAGTTGGAATAGTAAATTTTATCCCTACGCTATCCAACACTTTCCGTACTGTTGCATTCTCTGGAGTTGGACTAGTAATTTTTACCCCTACGCTATCCAACACTTTCCCTACTGTTGCACTCTCTGGAGTGGGAATAGTAATTTTTACCCCTACGCTATCCAACACTTTCCCTTCTGTTGCACTCTTTGGAGTTGGAATAGTAATTTTTACCCCGTCGCTATCCAACACTTTCCCTACTGTTGCACTCTGTGGAGTTGGAATAGTAATTTTTACCCCTACACTATCCAACACTTTCCCTACTGTTGCACTCTCTGGAGTGGGAATAGTAATTTTTACCCCTACGCTATCCAACACTTTCCCTACTGTTGCACTCTCTGGAGTTGGAATAGTAATTTTTACCCTTACGCTATCCAACACTTTCCCTACTGTTGCACTCTCTGGAGTTGGAATAGTAATTTTTACCCCTTCGCTATCCAACACTTTCCCTACTGTTGCACTCTCTGGAGTTGGAATAGTAATTTTTACCCCTTCGCTATCCAACACTTTCCCTACTGTTGCATTCTTTGGAGTGGGAATAGTAATTTTTACCCCTTCGCTATCCAACACTTTCCGTACTGTTGCATTCTCTGGAGTTGGAATAGTAATTTTTACCCCTACGCTATCCAACACTTTCCCTACTGTTGCACTCTCTGGAGTGGGAATAGTAATTTTTACCCCTACGCTATCCAACACTTTCCCTTCTGTTGCACTCTTTGGAGTTGGAATAGTAATTTTTACCCCGTCGCTATCCAACACTTTCCCTACTGTTGCACTCTGTGGAGTTGGAATAGTAATTTTTACCCCTACACTATCCAACACTTTCCCTACTGTTGCACTCTCTGGAGTGGGAATAGTAATTTTTACCCCTACGCTATCCAACACTTTCCCTACTGTTGCACTCTCTGGAGTTGGAATAGTAATTTGTACCCCTACGCTATCCAACACTTTCCCTACTGTTGCACTCTCTGGAGTGGGAATAGTAATTTTTACCCCTTCGCTATCCAACATTTTCCCTACTGTTGCACTCTCTGGAGTTGGAATAGTAGTTTTTACCCCTACACTATCCAACACTTTCCCTACTGTTGCACTCTCTGGAGTGGGAATAGTAATTTTTACCCCTACGCTATCCAACACTTTCCCTACTGTTGCACTCTGTGGAGTTGGAATAGTAATTTTGACCCCTACGCTATCCAACACTTTCCCTACTGTTGCACTCTCTGGAGTGGGAATAGTAATTTTTACCCCTACGCTATCCAACACTTTCCCTACTGTTGCACTCTCTGGAGTGGGAATAGTAATTTTTACCCCTACGCTATCCAACACTTTCCCTACTGTTGCACTCTGTGGAGTTGGAATAGTAATTTTTACCCCTACGCTATCCAACACTTTCCCTACTGTTGCACTCTCTGGAGTTGGAATAGTAATTTTTACCCCTCCGCTATCCAACACTTTCCCTACTGTTGCACTCTCTGGAGTGGGAATAGTAATTTTTACCCCTACGCTATCCAACACTTCCCCTATTGTCACACTCCCTGGAGTGGAAATAGTATTTTTTAGCTCTACGCTATCCAACATTTTCTTTACTGTTTTTTTTTGGAGCTGGAGTAGTAGTTTTATTGTCGGTGCTATTTAAT
This sequence comes from Triturus cristatus, assembly GCF_964204655.1. Taxonomy (NCBI): domain Eukaryota; kingdom Metazoa; phylum Chordata; class Amphibia; order Caudata; family Salamandridae; genus Triturus; species Triturus cristatus. The sequence continues at coordinate 342,563,798 of NC_140593.1, forward strand.
ATTTTTTGTATTATTTTAGCTAATGTAATATATAATTAATTTTAACAATATTCAAATTAAATGTAATTTTTTAAATGTGTTATATATAATTATTTAATTTTTATTCATGTTATTGTTTTATGTGTATGATGTATTTGTAATGTATAATAATTTTTAATAAGTTATTAAAACAATTATTAAAAGTTATTATTAAGTAAGTATATATATTATATATTATATGTATATGTTTAATTAATGTTTTATTACATTATATATATTCATTATTAATTTTAAACATTATAACATATATTTAATTATGTTTATTTTAATCATAAGTATTATTTGGTTTATTTTACTTTTTTTTTTTTTAACTAAAAAATACTTTATATTTTTAATAACGATATTTTTGACATTCTATATTTTATTTTCGATATTTTTGTACTTACCATGTTGTAGATGGGATCTCGATATTCTTGTCATCGATATTTTTGTGTCGATATTTTTGTAGGTCGATTTTCTGTCCGTCGATATACTGTCAGACATTCGAATTGTTCGCATTAACAAGAGCGAGCAAATTGGGAAAGAATCTGAGAGTCACTGTGATTACCGATAGTCAGTATGGTTTTGGGGTGGTGCATGATTTTGGGCAGATATGGTCCCAAAGAGGGTTCTTGACATCGAGTGGAACTCCTATAAGGAATGCTGAAGTGGTTGGGAAGTTGCTGGAGGCGATACAGCTGCCTAAGCAATTGGCACTAGTAAAATGCACTGCCCATTCAAAGACCGCTGACTATGTGTCGGCTGGGAACGAGTTTGCAAATGACATGGCGCAATATTGTGCGTGCAACCAGAATTCGGTTAATCGAGGCAGGGAAAAAAATTAATTCATGTCCCTTACTTTTTACTAACACTCTGAATACGTGGGAGGAGGTGAGGCAGTTACAAGAAGAGGCAGGAGATGAGGAAAGCAAACAGTGGATAAAATCAGGATGCACAACCCGAGAGACAGACCACGTTTGGGTTTATCGGGATGGAAGACCAGTCATGCCTGATAGCATGGTCTCTACCATGGCACGGATGTATCATGGACAGGCACATGTAGGAAAGGATGCTATGATTAGGCTTTTCAAACAGACATGGTATAATGCCAAGTTTAGGCTTGTAGCTGAGAGTCTGTGTCAGAGATGCCTTATATGTCAGCAATACAATCCAGGAAGAAAAACAGTGGTGAGTCTAGGGACGATAGGACGGGATGGAGGTCCTTTCACCAGAATGCAGATTGACTTCATTGAAATGGCCCCCTGCAATAAGCTGAGGTATGTTCTAGTAGTAGTTTGCTTATTTTCACGTTGGGTGGAAGCGTACCCAACTAGAAGGAGTGATGGAATTACTGTAGGAAAACTCCTATTGAGAGAATTCATTTCCAGATTTGGTTTTCCAGTCACGATCGGATCAGATAGAGGTAAACATTTCCATAATGAAATTATGAAACTGATTTGTGAGGCATTGAATGTACAGCAAAAACTGCATTGTGCTTATCGCCCAGAGGCTTACGTAGTGGTAGAACAAGTGAATGGCACCATTAAAAATAGATTGGGAAAAATATGTTTGGCCACAGGTTTGAAATGGCCTGATGTCTTGCCTCTAGTGCTCATGACTATTAGATCTATCCCCGCTAGGAATACTGGACTGAGTCCCCATGAAATTGTAATGGGGAGGGCAATGAGACATGTTTTCATTCCTGTCATCAAACTACTGCCTATATCTGATGACTTAGTGTTGGATTATTGCAAGGAGTTGGCTGATTCCGTTCAGTCTGTGTTTCATCAGGTTGGATTGGATGCAACCACTCTTGAAAAGAAGCCAGGTCATGATTTAAGTCCAGGAGACTGGGTGAGAGTTAAAGTGCATAGAGGAAGAAATTGTCTGTTTCCACGGTGGGGAAAACCACGTCAAGTGATCTTGACCACCACGACAGCTGTGAAATGTGCCAGAGTGAAGAACTGGATTCATGCGAGTCATACCTTGCGAATCCCTAGTCCAGTGAATAACCCTGAAGAGGAATACTTGGATGAATCAGATACCAATTCCGAGTCGGATTCAGAAGAAGCAAGAACAAGACCAACTCCTGGAAGGGGGGAGTTGGAATCAAGTCCAGTTATAGCACCAGAGAATCTGCCCTTAAGAAGGAGATTGGAGATTTCTGACACTAGCCCAGAGTCAGATACTGAACGAGTGCAAGAGAATGAAAATGTAAAAGAAAACATTGAGGAAACTGTCAAGGAAATTCTCGATAAAGAAGCTCCACATGTAAACACGAGAGAAATTCCACCTGAAGTCACAGAAGTAGAAGGTGAGGTACTAGATACAGAGAGTAAGGGTAAGATTGTTGCAGAATACCCCCGAGGAGGTGTAGGGAAACCACACATCTAGGTAGAAGAAGGGACAGTTAGTTAGCAGGAAGAACGCGTGGAAGAAACACGAGGAGGGACAAACTTAGATAGAGAACAGGAAGTTGTGGAGAGAAAATCTACCGAAGGTAAGGGTCAAGGTGGAACCAAATCTGAGGACAGTGAAGAAGAAGTACAAGAAGGTCGAGTCTTGAGGAATAGAGCATGGAAAACTGAAAGAGGTGAAAGGGGAAGTAAGTTGAAAAGACCAGCGAAGGAGGAAATTTGGCCAAACAAGCTAAAAAGATTAAGATATCGATTGACACGAGTAAAGTCATCAAGAGCAGAACAAGTGAATGAGGTGTCTAGCCAAGAGAAATCAAAGGACATTGATCAGACACGCTTGGAGAAGGAAAAACGGACTAAGAAACCCAACCAGAAGTATAAGTCACCAGAATGGACATACGTGGCACTTCCTGAAGTACAAGAGGATAGGACAGTCAAGGAAGTCTAGGTGTGACTATACCAGAAGTAGTTGAGGAAGACGAAGATTCGGAAATCCTGAGAGTTATCTTGTCCGACATCGGAGAAGAGACGGATGTTCAGGAAATTCTGAACCAAGACTGTGAGAACGAAGTGAAGAGTGATTAAATGCCAGATTGAAGGGACACGCAGGTGTTACAGAGAGATTGAATTACTGAGTAAGACACATACCCGAAAGGAACCAAGTAGGCGCCCAGAGCCTTGGGTTTAGACAAAATTAGTTGTGAGTAGACGAGTCAAAAGACACTGATCATTTCTGAAATGGCAAACACAGAAGGTAGAAAATCTGCATGTGTGTTCCTTCGAAGATGGTGCAAGGTGTATTGTTGTTGTACAGGATTACTGCTTTTGTGGAGTGTATTAGCTTTTATAGTTTCATTTAAGGTAACGTTCGAAACAATAGAAGGTCATAGTGAGAATAAGACTAATATAGACAAGATTCATGATACTCATACAACTAGAGTGATAGATAGAACTGATTTACATAAGGATAGGTCCATAACTGATTTTTCTAACAAGGTTTTCTCAAAGTTATTATAAGAATACGTAAAAACTATGGATGTGAGAGACTGTTACGTTTGCATGCAGTTACCTGCATCAGTGTCTGAAGATGTTACGAACCACCACCTTCCCGTGACATATGGAATAACATGTAGTGTATTAGCAAGTTTGTTCTTTAAAACAGGGAGACTGGAATATTACTTCTCTGATATAGATAACATTTTTTCACAAGTACCTGTAGTTCCTGAATTGAATAAGATAAAACCTGGAAAAGTTTTAGGTGAATATTTCTTAGAAACTAGAAGAATTAACTTTAGAAGCAGTATTTAGGAATAATCTCACTTTTAGTCTGAAGAGGGAAGAAAATACCTTTTTGGATATGGTAGAAGAATGGAGAATCAAGATGCAAAGGAAGATACCTGAGGGAAAAGGGGAAAAGACAATCTGGGACATTGAAAGAGAAAAACATTTGAAAGGAGAAACCAGTCCGGCTATGGCTTAAGATTGGCCTCAGAGAGGTAAATTGTGTATTAGAAGAAATGAAACTGTGTAGGATAGCTATTTCATAGGTGCGAGTGAATGCCATGATACGTATAGAATCATGGGAGGATGGGGATTTAAAGGAGGAAATGATCCGGTATTCCCTGGATTATATTTTATCTGTGGGAACAAAGCTTATTATCGATTACTGGACCATTGGTATGGCACATGTTACCTAGGCCTGGTCTTCCCAAAGATATTTCATGTGGGAAGGGGAAAAGATGGTGCGCACGAGATAGGTAGACAACTAACACGTAGAAGGAGGGAAAGTTGGTCAGAAATTGTAGGGGATATTTTTGGAGCACTGATACCAGCCGTTGGAATATCTCTGAATGCACACAAAATTAGAAAATTGTCTACAGTAGTGGATCGCTTATCGACAAGCAATGCTGGAGGGTTCTTGCTGGTGAATACCGAAATGGTTGCCATGAGAGCCATGGTGATGCAGAATCGACTTGCCTTTGATATTATTTTAGCAAAAGAGGGAGGAGTCTGTGGAATGCTGAAAGTGCAGCATTGTTGTACTTATATTCCTGATGAGAGTAATGATTTAAAGAAATATATTCGAAATATTACGGACTTGCATGAGGAAATTGTTCCATTGGAGGTTGAGAGTGCATGGGAAAAGATTGGAAAGGGATTTTCTACTATTAAAAACTTTTTTATAAAACTAGGTAGTTCATTTATTGGTAAGATTCTAATTCCAGTAACTTGTGTGATAATATTAGTATTACTTCTGAGGTTAGGATGTGTATGTATAAAAAGAAGAAAGTTACAAAATAACATAAAAAGAGAAGTCGCTAAGAAAAGAGAGAAAGAAAGAAAGAAAGAAAGGAAAGAGAAATAGGAGACATAGAACTGGAAGAATGGAAAGAAAATATGTATAAGAAAACAAGAGAGGATGAGACAGGGGAAACTATGATGTGACGTAACAAAACTTAAGAGAACTGAATTAATTTCCGTGAAAAATAAAATAAAATAAATAATTATCAAAAATTTAGTGGAATTTGTGGTGATATTAAAAATCCCCAAAGGGGGGATTGATGGAGCAGGTAAAACAAAATTTTGTGTACCTTCTCTATTTTGCATGAAAATACTAATGACGTAATCAATTTATATATTAACCTGTATTAACTGTGTGCCGTGGTATACTAACCAATAAAGTGCACCTTGATAAACACGAATTAAACGCGGGACTAATTGCTATTTGCATGGCAGAATAACTTTGGTGACTAACAATGGTACGCACATTAATCATAGACGGTGTTGTGATAGAAATTGCATGATTTCTGTTGCTTTTGTGACGTTTTGCGTTCCTGCTAGGACCAAATGGTGAGTATGATTGCTTTAAATGTCGCTATAAGGTAGGAAAATACTAATATATAATGGGATTAGTGTGGGTTTAATTATTAGAATCTTCATTTCCGTATATTAATTATGTTTTATGTTTGTTTTGCTTAAGTTGGCATTCGGGCCTACCAGGCCATGATATTCAAAATGGAGTTCGAAAGTGGCCACCGTCTTGTGAGTGCGATGTCTACTGCGCAGACTCGGATGGCTCCGAAGATCTCCAGGCATCCTCCGTTCAGAGCACAGTGTTCCTTGTCAAGGATAGGAATGTGGAGGACTGCCAGATTTCAGTCAGTGTGAATGACCAAAAGAAACAATAACCACCTATAACGGAAGGTCAACATGTCGATACATCGGACCTTTTCGCATGAGAACGTTATAAGCTAAAGGAATGACATAGCTATTTTTACTGAGAACCCAAGACTCTGAGAATGTCGGACCATATAACAATTTTGACAGGCTTAGCCAAACACAGTCATTCCCAGTTCAATAAATGTTTCATGTTACCCAGAATTTTATTATAAAAGAAGGATAGTAAAATAGGAGGGGTTGGAGAATGGAGAGAGGAGGTTAGTGCGTTCAGAAGGGGTGACCCGAACTTGCGTGATCGACTTGCTTGCACGATTGCTTGGTCATTTGGATATCTTTGGGACTGTGCCGTGCTGAGCAAAAGAACTTTGTGGACTTGTTTGAGTTTTGGCCTGCATTCGATTGGGATGGTTTTATCAGAAGGGATTTGAGTTATGCAGAGCTAACAGAGTTAGAGAAAGAGCCCCGATATCAAGAATAGGTAAATATAAATGTCATGCAAAATTTTGCTGAATAATCAAATTTGAACTTGGTTGACTGAAATGCTAATTATGCAACTGAAAGCAAGTAATTAGATAAACTAAACATTGATTAACAGAGAATGAGTTTGTGGTTCTTTAAGTAGGGCATTGAATAAGGATTCCGAAGCTTTAATGTGTTTTAGCTGGTTCTAAATCACCATCAACCAGTCCAACTAATTGGTCCGTCGACCAAGTGGTGGAGTGCCTTGATGTTAAGGTTAGGATTCTATAGGTATTGATGTATATATGTATATATTGTAACAAGTTTCCGTCCCTATAGGTAATAAGGTACCCCCATATGTCCAGCAGATTCTTCATCCTCCTGCGTGCAGATACGAGTGGGAAGTGTGAGTGTTGATGTTATGGGCCCCACCAATGAATGTGTGTGTGAATGAGTAAGTGTGATGACGGATCTGTGACGAAGGGAGGATATGTAAATTTCACCTCTTTCCGCTGATCAGTTGCTCAGAGTGACATGGTGCTGAGATGAGATGCTGCTACACTCGGGTATGAAACCAAGAGCCTAAACCGTGAGCTCCTTGCTGTAAAGTGATGTGCTCTTGTCTTTGTAGCTTACATGTGCAAGTAGTGTTCATAGGCGTTTATACCATACAGGGGGTGGGAAGCAAACTACTGACCTCTACCGTGCGTTTATACTATACCGGAAGTGGGAAGCAAAATACTCACGCCTACCGGTGTGAAGACTTGTGGATCACACCGAGCTGATTGCTGTAAAGTGATGGGCTCTGGGCGCTGTAGCATACTGGCCGCTGTAGTATAACTGTGCAAGTAGTGTTAGTATGCGTTTATACTATACAGGGAGTGGGAAGCAAACTACTCACCCCTACTGGTCTGAAAACTTGGGGATTGAACCGTGAGTTCATTGCTGTAAAGTGATGTGCTCTGGGCGCAGTAGGATACCTGTGGAAGTAGTGTTAGTTTGCGTTTATACAATACAGGGAGTGGGAAGCGAACTACTCACCCCTACCGGTCTCAAGACTCGTGGCTGAAACCATGATCTCATTGCTGTAAAGTCATGTGCTCTGTGTAGTATTCCAATGTAAGTCATAGTAGAATGTTAGTATGTAATGCTACTAGAATGTAAGTATGTAATGTTAGAATGTAGGGCTGTCATGAGGGGAATCTTGGGAAGTTTGTACATGGTGCTGGAGAAGACGGCTGCCTTGCTGTCTTCTCCTGTTGGTGGCTGTTTAAGCTGTCTTCTTTTCCTGCAATAAATCTACTTATCGGATCCACTGCTGTCTTCCTCTTCACTACATAAATTTGGCAACGAGCGGGAGAAGGTAAAAAGAAGGCAGTACTCACCAATATTTTGAGCTTCCTTGTGTTCTGCTGAAGACACGTTTTCTTCGTGAAGCTGTTTCTACTCATCCCAGGTTTGTCGGCTTATCAAGCTATGTCATCCGACCTCTGGTAGGATTTAAATTTTTGGATTTTGGGCTTCCTCTGCCTCTTCACTACACTCTGGTTGCTGTACAACACGTGTGTAAGTAGTGTTAGCATGCATTTATACTAATTCTGTAGTTATGCAGTAACCAATGCATCATGGCCCTATGGAGCGCCACCTCCCAGGCGCAGCTCATACTATGTCCTGGGGTGTGCATCCGCGGGACATTTATGTTTGCTATTACAGGGCGGGAGCATGGCTTCGACCCTGTGATAGCAAATCCGTGTTTGCCTTGTTGAAGCGAGAGGAGGAAAACCTCGTATCGCTTCAATAAAGCGGATCCGGATGGTAAAAATGGAGAAAGAAAAAATGAAGCGGGGTCTCACGCATTCATTTAAATGAGCCCCCTGGTGGGTAATGTTCTGGGGCCTATCCTATTATCATATTGCGGGGTCTCTGCAGCACTGGGGACCTTAAACTCACATGTAATTAGGTGCGGGAGGGCACAGAGATGTTTCACAGCCTACAGAATCGCCACCTGCCCGGGTATTGTTTAGTAATTGTTCGGGGGGCTTCGAGGCCAACTCAAGTCCGGCGATCGCCACCCTCTGGGACTTCACTTAAATATGCAGGGTGGGCGTCAACAGTCCCTGACGCCTCGGTGGCCCTAAGCGGTACAAAAGGGGCAGTGCCTTATTGGTTCTGTAATCACACGGGCAGTACTCATAGTGTTATAAAGTGATACACTCATAGAACCCTTGCAGTTGTAGAATTATCTAGGCTTCATTTATGTAATGGTTTATATTTGGTAGGTGCACCGCTAAATTAAAAATGTTTTCCCTCATAACCTCCTATCAACTGCCGATTTTCACAATAAACTACAGATAAGTGTTGACAGAAAAAGAAGACCCATACACTCACTTATTTATTGGTAAAAAAAATAACTTTTATTAAAACAACACAAATAAATGGAAACACAACTTTATTCAAACAAACAACTGTAAAACATGAAATAAGTGTGTGGGACTCCTCCGGAAGCACCGTACAAAATCTGCAAGACAAAAAAGGAAACATAAGTATGTGTGCCATGTCCAAGAGAAAAAGAAAGGTAGTCAGAATGAAAGGAAGAAAGTGAGAATAGGACAGTGAGTGGGTGGAAGGGAGAAGAGGAGGGAGAGTCAAAAGAACAGAGGGAGGAGGAGACAGAGCGTCGGCCTACTGCACCCAGCCCTCACTGTTCACCTCCCGTCACCCGTGTGTCTGGGATGCTGGGGTCTGCGAGAAAGAGTGCGGTCCAGCAAGTCTTTAAAATGAAACAGAGATATGAATGAGGCCAGAGATTACATTATTATCTACGGCTACATCGCTTGCCTGCACCTGTGCACCCAGGCTGCTGCACCCCAGCCCCTTCCCCGCACTGTGCTCAATTGCAGCTCCTGCGCACCGAGGCTTCACTGCTCGCCTGCCACAACCGGTGTGTCCAACGACGTGCCGGTGCGAGTTCCAACTCCGGGGTGCCGCTCTCAGGGTGGCACAGCAGGTCTCTGGTCAGGGACGGTGTCTTGATACCACGATGGAAGGCGTCAGAATGCCCAGGGTCTCATCACGGGCTGAGCATCCGCTCCGCCGATTATGGTGCCACTAACTCAGTGTCTGAAAAGTGAGAAATAATATAATGCTGGAAACGTCTTGAGGTAAATGAAGGTTTATTTCAAGCTTAATAGAGAACACCAGTTGAGTGCATCCTTCCTTCTTGAAGTACGATCTACCAACTGTTAGTGGTAATCATGGTTCAAAGAGGAGTTGGAGTGCACGAGAATACACAAGGTTAAATAATATGTTATGCCAACGCTCACATACAAAGGAACAGAGCACATGCTAGAAGCATAATGTGCGTGTGCAATGCAGTGGCGGGAGCCTGTGTGCATATACACTTAGTAATCAGCTCACTACAGTGCCCCAAAAGCCAATGCCACGTGTCTGTAGGGCAGCGCTGGCCGCTGGCTCAGGCCTACAGTACAGTCCAGCAGGTCCTTAAAATGAGACAGAGATGTGACTGAATGAGGTCAGAGATCACATCATTACGCATGGCAACATCGCTTGTTTGCACATGCGCACCCAGGCTGATGCACCCCACCCTTCCCGCCGCACCGCGCTCAATTGCAGCCCCTGTGCACCCAGGCCCCACTGCTCACCTGCTGTCATTGGTGTGTGTCCAAACACGACGGCCAGCAAGGTTCACAATCCAGATCTAGTTTTGATTGCCAGGATGGTGTACACCTCATGGATCCCTTTTTTTTATTGCGCATTATGAAATGCGAGGTGGATGCGGCCATATCACCTGAGGCAGTGTTGAAGAACTGGGACTTGTGGCGTCGTCGTTATCCTATTTATACGTATGCAAAGTGGGCTGGGCTTGCATATGCCAGGCCAGCGTAGGGGTGTGAATAATTGTTCCGGGGACCTGGGCGTTGTTCAGTTCCTGCCTGGGCAGGAAGTGTACTTATGTGTGTGTCCCTGTTGCAGTTTTGACGTCGCACAATCCGCAATTTACATTAATGTAGCATGTACCGGGAGGGCAGCAACTATTGCTAATGAGATGCTGTCCGAAAACACTGAATGGACAACATCACATGTCGTTTGTGGATATGCGCAGACACGCATGTCAATGGTGTGCGGTATTATTGAAAGTGTTGCTATCGCGAAGCGCACACATGTGAATGTGCTCGGATGGAGGGAGGATCAGCAGTGAGGCTACGTCATACACAGTGATAACGCTCATTACAGTCAAGCAATGCATGTCAAACGTGAATCTGAAAGTCTCACATATGACACACTACTATACTGGTAAAGCCTGACAACAGAGCATACTGCAACACAAATCTACACATTACTCTTTACTGTTTCTCACATGTGATCTAGGATGTGCACTCTGCCCATGGCTGATGATACCCCTTCATATACCCAGGCCGAAAGGCAGCACAATAATACGCACGCACATTCACACCAGGGGCATCGTGTAACACACATTTGTTTTTTGATGTAACGTTTCAGATGCATGACCATCACACGTGGAAGGCTACTGTGCAGAGCATGAATATTGATCAAGATGATCGTTGTATGTTGTGTGTACTATAAGATATGTGTACACAGCAAAAAACTTTTCAAAAAAGCTCTCTAAGCAGAAGAGGTGTCTCTCCTCCAACTGTTACAATGGGAAATGTTATGAACCAATCAAATGCTTTTATTTAAGGTCACATGGCAATCGTGCACCGAGCGTGCAAGGAGGCCGCACTCGACGTGATTTTGAGAAAATATATTTACCATAATATAAGTTTATTACAGTTAGAAATATATAAATGTTTAAAATATTTGAGATTATCGCTTGCTCTCATATACACTTTAAACTTATTTAAATATAGTTTTGAGACATAAAAAAATGAGGGAATGGCGTACCCGGCGCGATACCATATGTCTATGACGTAAAACAGGGCCTGGCAGCGTGCACTCGTCGCATACGGAACGCACAGTCCGCGTGACCCCATACGTATATGACGTAACGTGCGGCTTGTTACCGCACACCCGTCGCATACTAAACTAGCAGCTTGCGCGACCTTATATGTATATGATGTTAGGTGGGACGCGGCGCTACGAAGCCATCGGATACAAAATGCGCATCCTTTACGAGTTTAGCAATATGGTGGATAGGATTCGCGTGCTAATGGAGCTTGGTAAAAAAATAGATATACGTACTTTTTTTGAAGATATAAAAAATTATATAATTTTTCAAATAAAAAAAAAAGTTAATAGAGTTACAAAATATTACAAAAAAAAAAGAAAAATATAGGTTTTATAAATATTAAAATATGAAATTAGCATTTGAAAAACCTTCGAAATTCACTGAAAAAACCATAGGTTTGACAGACGTTATAGTTAGGAATTAGCATTTAAAAAACCTTTGAAATTCACTGAAAAAACCATAGGTTTCAGGGACGTTATAGTTAGTTGGACATTTGACTCATATAAAACCAGAGAAATTTGCCCGTTATAGTTAGTTGAGCTAACTATAACTTGCGCGCCTGCAAGGCACTGGTGATGACGTCACATATTACATCACTCATGACATGGTCAGTGACATCACTGATGACATCACTGATGACATCTCAAATGACATCACTCATGATATCACTGCATGACATGGCCCAGCCGCGGAATGAGCCCCGCTGATCAGGGTACACGTGGAGACGCCACCCGGGGTCTCCAAATTCACGGGAAGTAGTCCATCACAAAGGCGTAAGCATGTGGCCTGTTCTTTGCAAAACCTTTCATCACCCAACTGGGGTTCTATGAACTTTGAATAAACGATTTCACAAATTGGACTCACTAGAGGAATACAGGCACAACCACAAACACCACAAGGCCATGCGAGTGGCCACGCCTACAGGGACAGACTTTGTGAAAACAAAATGGGCTGTGCTTTCCGGTTTTGTTTCTACGTTTCAGTGCCAATGAAGAAGGGTTGAAGACCCGAAACGTGCCTGGAGAAAAAGATGGATGACTGCTTTTGCCGAACTTGTTCACAGCCTTCTTGATTTAATAAATGGAATATCACCTACCTGTTTGTGGCTCTTCCACAGGGGCAACCTTGGCGATTTTATATAAACTGCTGTAAATAAATTCTGAAAACTACCGCAATGTGTGTGGCTCAATCTTTCCCATGGGGAGTGGCTCTGTGAAATATAATGCAGCATGGTTCAGCCGCGGAGCAACGCACCACTTTGAAAAGCGTGCCAAAACTACCCACAAAGGAACAGTTGTGTTAATTTGGCGAAGGCAATATGGGTAGTGGCAGCCACCAGGGACCGACCCTTGGTTAAGTCCTCAGCACGCTTGAAAATGGTGTGCAAAGGGATTGCGGCAGATTCTTACTGGCGGATTGTAACAGACATCACCCACTGAAGGGAAGGAATTGTGAGGCTGACTACAGGGACCAGAATGCTTCATACCGCAGTCCACCACGGCGCCCACTAGAGGGAAATCACTGTGATATAAAATAAGCAATTACCTGGTTTCTGCGTGTACAGTCCCCAGATGCCTGAAGCTCCTCCTCTGAAGAAGGCCAAAGGTTGGCTGAAATGCATTAGGACTACCGGAGCTTGTGAATCTGCTTTAAATAAATTCTGAAAACTGCCGCGATGTGTGCGGCTCAATCTTTCCCACGGGGAGAGGCTCTGTGAAATTACATATATATATATATATATATATATATATATATATATATATATATATATATATATATATATATATATATATATATATATATATTATCTACTGGCGGTCGCCAGTAGATAGTTATAGTTAGGACCGTGTTTCCATAGGAATTCCGCAACATTCTATTTGGAATAACTTTGGCGCCGGTTGACGAATCCTTGCGAAATTTTCAAAATAGGTGGGGCGCTCCGCTCCGCTCCTACCCTGAAAGTCTCGGGGGGATTCGTCAAGCGGGGGCTGAGAAAAAAGGGGGGTCCCAAAACGCGTTTTCCCCATGCATTTTCCCATAGGACCTTTAGTCCGAGCTACAGCCCGAACGGCTGAACAGAATTACTTGAAATTTGGCAGAGAGGTAGTCCTCAGGTCAGAGATGTGCCTTTTGCAGGTCTGGTGTAAATCTGTTCAGTAGGTCCTGAGAAAATAGCATTTAAATCAATATATATATCTGTAAGCGTGCTCCGCGCGCTTACGGTAAGCTTACCGTACGCGTACGGTGCCGTGCGCGAGCTCAATTCTGATTGGTGGTTACATGACTGTAAACATTCGAATCGGTCGAAATCAGAAAGTGTCGGCCGCCATTTTCTGTCTCTCGCACTGAAAAACAAAGGTGGATAACGTGAAAAGGGGGCAACGGAGAGAGTTGCAGACCCCCTAACGTTTGTCAGGGGGTCCACGAAGGACCAAAAAGTACGAAAAATACATCTAATAATTTTAAAAAAAAATCGCGGAGTGCGTGTACGGTAAGCTTACCGTACGCGCACGGCAAAAAAAAATAATTTTAAAAAAAAACGCGAAATAACAATCACATTTATTAAATAAATTGAAGGACCCGCAAGGGAAAAAAAAAAATTGTTACTGTGTAAAAAAAGGCGAGGCGCGCACGGTATGAACTGCACAACGTGGGCGCTCGGTGCGCGAAGCGCACCGAGTGCCCACAGCGCGTGCACGGTGCGTGCAGCGCACCATGCGCGCAGGGTGTGCGCACGGTGAAAAACCAGAAAAAAAAATTAAAAATAAATACATAACTTAGCATTTAAAAAACCGTTCAAATTCACCGAAAAAAGCATAGGTTTCACACACGTTATAGTTAGGAATTAGCATTTAAAAAACCTTGCAAATTCACTTAAATAACCATAGGTTTCACACATGTTATAGTTAGCTGTACATTTCACTCGTAAAAAACCAATGAAATTCCACGTTATAGTTAGATCAGGTAACTATAACTTGCGCGACCGCAATCCACAATGTGTCATTTCAGATGTCATCATTGATGTGATGAGTGATGTCACTGACCATGTCATGAGTGATGTAATATGTGACGTCATCAGCAGTTTATTGTGGGCGCGCAAGTTATAGTTACCTGATCTAACTATAACGTGGAATTTCATTGGTTTTTTACGAGTGAAATGTACAGCTAACTATGACATGTGTGAAACCTATGGTTTTTTAAGTGAATATATATATATATATATATATATATATATATATATATATATATATATATATATATATATATATATATATATATATATTTTTTTTTTTATATTTATACATTTTAAATAGTCTTTATTAGTTTCCAGCAAGTTATTCAAGTAAACTTTAGTAACAGTGATATGCTTAGTGTTACAATACCGATAAATAGAGCAGCTTTGGTGGGGTGCCAAAGCATTAACATATACAACAATCTTCTTAAAACAGTATTAACATTGTGTGCCATTGTCTCTAGAATTTCTAAACTCTACAAGTAGACTGCTATTTGTTCGGAGTTATTTGATCTCGTCTGTTTTGCATTTATGATGTAAATCCGGCCGTATGTGAACAGGAGTAAACGTCTATGTGCGAACTTAGGTAGTGCTGGGGGGGGGACCCCACAACCCACATAGTCGTGTATATAGTACAGTCCGGCCCATATCTGGGCATAAAAAAGCAGTCAGTGAAGGCTTACTACATGTGCATCTAGGTTGCAACATGATGCGCTGGAGGTGCAGGGTGAGGATGTGCTTTATGGTGTGGTTCGATTTACGGAGTTCAATTTAGTCTCTATGACAGTCAGGTGTTCCCGCCATTGTACAGGATTAACCCTTGAAAGCTGATGTGGTGCATTGGCTAATTGGGTTGTCTGCTCTGCAACAAGTGCTCTGTGGAGATCTAGAAGCCATGATTGTGTACTGGGGCCTGATTACGATTTCCAAACCATAGCTATTCTGCGTTTTGCCAACCCCAGTTCCAGATCTAAGAATTTGTTGAGGGTTTTTTGTGAATTATTACGTTTCGTAATTCCAAGCAAAAAACGTGTGCTCCGGGCTATTATCAGAGTGTCCGCTGCCTCCGTTAACATTGCAGCCACATTGCACCAATATATCTGGAGATGTGGGTATGGGCAAACCGTGTGGTGGAACGTTGCTTCTGGGGCTAGGCATTTGGGGCAGATATCAACAGAGGAAGGGTACATATATGCCAGCCTGTGTGGTGTTAAGTATGTGTGATGGAGATAGTTGAACTGTGTGTACTTCAGCCTAGCATTCGTGGATATGACTTTAGGATGACTTATGCATTGTATCCATTGCCTATCTGTAATATTAGTCGTCAGTGCTGTGTCCCAGTATTTGCGCAGTGTTGCCAACAAAAGCGTAGAGTCAGACCTGAGAGAGTTGTAAAGTGCAGTTATCGCATGTTTGCCACGTCCATGTGTTAGTAGAGTTTGTAACGGCTGGGATATTGTGGGCTCGGTTCGAGTGTTACCCCATGTCTGAAGTTATTGCTGAGATAGCAATGCGTGAAGCAGGAATGTCCCCTGTTTCACCCCTTAGTCATCCATCAAACCCGCAAAATCTTGTAATTGTGAATCTGCGAAGAGGTCACCCCAGGCGTCCAGTCCCACCGCCCTCCAGGCCTCAAGTTTTGGTCGCCTGTGGCAGGCGTAAGAACCCGGGAGAACTTTGAATGGCAGATTGTGCAGGCTGGCCCCTAGGTAGTACATATTTTAGCCAGTTTCGCCTCGCTGCTAACATAAACATGTTACCCTGTTTTTTCTGCAGTGTGGTGGTAGATCCTGACAGCCATTCTATCACAGCTGGTTGTCGCAGTGTTACCGCCCAATGGGCCAACTCAGTGAGGTTACTGCTAGCGAGCCACCTCATAGGCCACTGCAGTTGTGCTGCGGCATAGTAATGTTCATAATTCGGCGCCTCCAGGCCCCATTCAGCTAGTGGTAGGTACAGTTTACGGAGTGCTATGCTGGATCTAGATCCCCCCAGCTCAAGGAGACAAGAAGTGATTACAGGTCTTTGAAAAGCTTATGCGGTAGTCTATGGGGAAGGGTAGAGAAGAAATATAAGAGTCGGGGGAGTAAGAGCATCTTGGAGATGGCGATCCACCCCATGGGGGATAAGGGTAAACTCAACCAGAATGGAAGGGCTGCATGGGCCCTAGTGATTGCTCTACCTAAGTTACCATCTATTAGATCTGCCTGGGAGTGGTAAATTTGAACTTCCAAATATCTGAAGGTGTCAAACACCCATACCAGCGGTGTGCAGGGCAGAATATGTCTCTGGTCTAGAGACCTGGGCATGTATGTCTAGCAGCTCCATTAATTCCTGCATAATTGATATGTCTGACAACGTAGATAAATTAATGCATCATCTGCGTAGAGAGAGACTATATGCCATTGGTTATCTGCCTGTAAGTCCCAATCAAGTACATGTTGGAGCAGCTTGCATGCTAGCGGCTCCATGGCTAACACAAATAGAGTGGGTGAAAGAGGACATCCCTGTCTTGTTCCGCGCTCTATTTCAAACAACGGGGAGATGGTACGACCAGTTTTAACCCTGGCCCATGGCTTTGTATATAGTATTCTCACCCACCTCAGAAAGTTAGGGCGCATACTGAATCCCGACAGCACAGCCAGTAAATATTGCCATCCCAAGGTGTTGAACGCCTTTTCCATGTCTAAGGCAGCTATCCAAGGTGTACCCACTTCTGTACGGGCCCACTCCAATAATTTAAAAAGACGGTGTAGGTTCAGACCGGTATTTCCCCCTGGGATGAAGCCATTCTGGCCCTCATGCACCAGTATGTGTACTGTATCCAGTAGTCTATTAGCTAATACCTTACCTAACATTTTATAGTCCAAATTCAGCAGTGACAAGGGGCAGTATGAGCCCATTTGGAGTGGGTCTCTACCTGGTTTGGGTAACACTATCAGTATCGCCTCTCGCAGGGAGGGCGGGAGTTCCCCCCTTTCAAATGTCTCTTCGTACAGGGTGTACAACCGGGGAATAAGTTGCTCTGAATAGGTTGAATAAAATTCTGATGGCCATCCGTCTGCCCCCGGGGTCGTGCCTGTGGCTAGTTGTTTAGTAGATTCAGAGGACTCATCTGAGGAGATGGAGTCCTCTAGTTGAGCATTTTGAGTTTGCGTTACCTGCAGGAGTTGGACATGAGATACAAACTGCTGTATAAGAGAAGGGTCACTGGTATTTAGTAACCATGCTAGCATTTTACCCACTTTGTCCTCTTCGGCGTGTCATCAGGCCAGTTATTGTTTATAGTCCAACGCACAGAGACTATCCAGCATCTCCTTATTAGCTAGTCGAGCCTCAGCTAATGAAGGAATGATATGTGGGTCTTTGGGAGAGAGACGGTCGCAGCGCTGCATTCCGACTCATGCTTTTGAAGTTCTTTCATCAGTGTCATGCAAAATCCATAGACTGTTTTAATGGCTTGCCCACGGAGGACAGACTTGAATGTGTCCACATCACTCCCACATTTGAGGCAGAGCCTGCATTTATCTGAAAGTATGAGGTAATGGATTGCGATAGGGAAGTGCGAAACGCTGCATCAATAAAGTGCGGCAAGGAGGATATGCCAGGTCAGGATCTTTGTGTACCCCACGAGAGCCGCAGTTGCAGAGGACTGTGGTCCAAAAAGGGCAGGCCAGGTATTCTGCCTGTGTGACCCTGGGCAAAGCATTGGCAGAGCAATATATTGCATCTATTCTCATCTGGAGGTCGTGGAGCATGGAGTAGTGTGAGTACATACGCGACGTGGGATGTTTACCATGCCAGGCTTCAGCCAATTGCATGTTGACAGTCCAGTTCTTCATATGTTGTGTCAGGCTAATGGATTGTGGCCCCGGTAGCAGTGGACGCGAGCGATCTAGGGAAAGATAATGCACACGAATATAGTCCCCGCCCCAGTATGCTGGCACTTTGGGGTCGCTGAGCAGGGATGGTGTTATTGATTGCAAAAAAGAGGATTGCCCTGAGTTTGGGATGTACAGGGAGACTAGTGATAATGGGAAGCCATCTAAGAGTCCTTCCAAGACTGTGTCGCAGCCTTGGTTGTCTATCCAGGTATGTAGTATTTGCAGAGGAGTGCCGGTGCCTCCCATATAAGGGTGCCCGTGGTGTACCCCGAGTATGTGGTTCCTATGATTGTGCCCCTCCATCGTTTGCAGAGTGACTTGAGGGTTTGTGTAGTAAGGTGTGTTTCTTGTATTAATGCAAATGAAATCCCATGACTCCGTAAATATTGATAAACCTTGTGACGCTTAACACATCCAGCTAATCCCCGCACATTCCAGGTTAATAAGAGACAATCATTGCTTGTCATTTAATTATCAATGAGTATAAGAGTGAAAGCAGCTCTGCTTACAGGCTTCTGCCCTTATTTGTAAGGTCCCCACCCATACCCCCTCCCAATCACAGATGCCATAACAACAACCACCCCAAAAATACTCAACTCCCCACCCCAGGCCTGCTAGCCGACGGGTAATTGGCCATCTGCACTGAAATGCAATTAGTCAAAACAAGAATTAACAATATATAAGAGAAGGCAATACATGCTCGACAGTATATCATGCAAGGGATAAATTGCAAATGAGTGGAGAGAGAAAAAGAAGATGAAAACATAAGGGTGCTATACCAGCCACTTATCAAATGAGGGGGGAGTGTCAAATCTGTGCTTTGTCTGCGAGTTGGCCACCATTTACAGTACAAGCCTGCTGTGTTCATGCTTCAATTTTGCAGCTGACACCCGTAGAGAGGGGCGCCAGTCCCTGTAGGAGTAATGGTCGTGCAATGTCCCGCTGGGGCCATTCTTTTTCTGCTGCATGAGGCATCATTTAAGCTCATATACAGTTTGTGGGGTGACTACAGGGCCTTCTTCCATCAATGCTGAGTATTGTGAATCAGTAAGAAGCAACGTTTGATCCAGAGCCATATCCAAATCTGATTCGGATTGTGCAAAGGACACAGAGTTACCAAGGTGTGCCGCTTTCTTAATAGCTTGTTCGCGTTCTCTGGCCAGCTGGACCTTTGTTGGATGGTGCACTCTGCACCTGCCTCGATTGCTATGTGTGCCTGCCAGTTTCCATGCCTGTCGAGAGTCCGCTGAGGTGGTAGGTGGGGCATATGAAAAGCCATTCTGGTCTATACAGGATCACACATCTCCGGGGGTAGGGCAGAAGATGCTTCATTCCTTGTAACGGATGCACAACTTGGCAGAGTATTGCAGTGAGTATTGTATTTCATGGTCCTGGAGGCATTTCTTGACTTCACGTTAGGAGGACCTATGGTGTTGTACTGATAGCATGTAGTCTGGGTAGATATGCCCCTCTGCATTCTCAATTTGCCATGGGCCACGGCCCTGGTGACCTGAAGGATGTGGCTCCTATCGCGGTAATTGAAAAGTCTCGCTACCACAGGCCTAGGAGGGTTACCCGGGCACGGGGGGCATCCTGGCACTTTATGCGCCCTCTCAACTGAGAAACGTTTTGAGATCTTGCCCTTTAAGATATCCATGGAGAACTTGGATTCCAGGTAGAGTTCCATGATGTGGCCTTCTATACATTCCGGAAGACCCACTATGCGCACATTGTTCCTGCAAGGCCTACCTTCCTGGTCCTCCACCCAGCTCTTCAGGTATTCCACCTCTTGTTGGATGGACTTGATCTGGTCTGTTGCCATGAATACAGTAGGGCCCGCAAGGAAGCTAGTGCCGATTCCGATTTCTCCACTCTGTCCTTCAATTTTTTGTGATCCTCTCTCAGGAATCCCATTTACACACATAGCAAGTCGATCTTGGGGCCCAATGTAGTTTTGATATCAAGTAACGCTGCCATCAGTTTGTTGAACCGGTGTGAATGGTCTGCGTGATCTGCTGGGTTTGAGACCACGGCCTGTGCAGCACCCTCCGCACTGGCTGCCGGAGTTGCTATATCGGGCAGCTGGGGTTGCGCCCTGTCTGTTCTGGTTTTACCCATGTCGTGGCCTGACCATGTGATGCTGTGCAGGATAGTACACTGATAACGCCTCACAAGTGCCCCTCAGTTGCTGACACCAGTGCCCCACATGCAGGTGATAATGGACTGGGCACCAGCCCAGCTGAGGTCGCACCCACACCACATACACTGCGTGGTAGACCTCTTCTTGGTGATGAGCAAAGGGGGGAGCACAGGCCTTAATTATAGTGTCGTTGAGCGCGATAGCACAGCAGTCTTTGTCAAGCCGCTTCTTGTTTTCCCCCTTTTTTATTTTTTAAATTGCATGGAGGCTAGGTGCCGGTTGCCCCTGCCCTCCAACCCCTGGGCTTGCCTTGTGCTCCCTCAGGGGGATTCCTCTGTTGGCAGTTCTCGGGGGTCCTGGAGTCTGTCGCAATCAGGAGCATCTATCGCAGGGGTCGTGTGTAGGCCTGTGTGCTTGTTTGTTGGTAGCACAGCGCAAGATCACAGCCAACGGCACACCGTGCTTCCAGGCCTACTAACGCCAAATGTGGCGCTCGATTACTGATGTGCGCTGTCCCGGCACACCAGGGGGCACAGTAATGTCTGTGGGGTGCCACGCGGCAGGCCTCTGCTCCGACGGAGGCCGCCTCTGCTTGTTGATGTTGAGGAGGGGGCATTGTCCTCCGTTGTGGTTCCGATGCGATGGGCGCAGTGGTGTTATGGTCCGATTCGGGCCCTCTGGGGGAGACTCAGTGCCGGCTGCCCGCGGCCCCCTGACTCTGTAGATCCACCTTCGCCCCCACCCGTGGGATTCACCGACAATAATCCTCCACCGGGAATGACATTGTGAGGCTTTGCAGTCCCTGTGTGCCACAGCACCCTCTATGGAGGTCGCACACAGTTCCACACACAAGAGGTTGGCCACAGGGTGCCGAGGCCTCCACGACAGTGGGGGCCACCTCTGCTTGTTGATGGGTGCAGGTGAGGGGGGCACAAACCTCTAATGTGGCATTGGTGCGGTGGGTGGGGCACCTATGCAGTCTGAGTCAAGCCTTCTGGTGGAGGCTCCGTGCCATGTGTCCGTGGACCTCTGGTTCCGTAGTATTGCCTTTGCCGCACCTGTGGGACTCCTTAACAGTAGCTCCCCTCCGGTAGTGACATTGGGGGGGTCCTGCAGTCCCCCGCGTTCTGCAGGACCCACTTCGGAAGTGGTGTGCGATCCTGCCTACCAATGGGGGGTTGCAGAGCGTCTGCTCCCGGTCAGTGGGGCACCGCTGCCCTGCACTACATCAGTCGCGGCACTCAGGCTCCGATGCGCTCTTTTTCAGCGCAACCGGGGCACCGCAGTGACTGGGGGTGCCGCATATTATGTAGGTTCTGTACTTGATCGGCAAATGCAGGTTTTATACAGGATTCTTGGCGGGCCGGGTGCAGAGCTGATTACAGTGCATCCGCACTTATTGCCATCTTAGCCATGCCCCGTTTGCATACATTTTTTACATATAATCTCTCACACTCCCACAGACACACACGCACACACATATACACACATATATGCACCCACATTCATGAAAAAACAATGTTAAAGTGCACTGAAGCCTTTTCATCTGCAAAAGCACTAAAAAGGCAGGCTGCACAGAGGTTGACACACATAGAAAGGGGCCACTTGTAAGCTATGTATTTTGAGAAAGAGGGTGCATGAAGTCCACATATTATAAGGGATAAATGATACCCTCTTCAGTATAATATAAAGGATATTGCAAGTCACCTCCGTGTTCTGTGATCAATAAAGGCACTCAACCTGTAGCTTTGTTCCTCTATAGAACTCTTTACTTGAAGTATCCTTATAATGTACATAAAATTGTACTTTACCATATATATTACCCAGTGGTGGTTATCAATATGTATATATAGTTAGGACCAAATTTCCATAGAAAATGTAGTTTTTGGTTTGCTAATAACTTTAGCACTGTTTGACAAATCTTCTTAAAACTTTCCCAAAACAAGTCTCATCCACCGCAGGTCCTTTCTAGAAAGTTTTCAGGTGATCTATTAAGTGGGGAAGGAGAAAAAGGCAAGTCCCAAACTGCACAAATTGTACAGAAAACGTCTGTAAAGACTCACATCAAATTTGACAGAAAGCTAGATCTTTACTCAGAAAGTGTGCTTTTTGTGATTTGGTGTGGATATGTTCTGTTTCCCATATATCTGTGGTTAATTGTTAACTATGCTACCTGTAAAGTATGTGCTATAGGGTCAATGTTGCACATTGTGCGTGGTTTCAACACCTAAGAGAGCTGTTTCTGTGTTGGTAGTAATAATGCCTGATCTTCTCTTGAGCTATCTCCTGAGCTATTTTACACTTACTGTCAGACCTCTAATGCCATAGTAATTTATACAGCAATGTGCAGGAAAATGAGGCTTGGATGATGTTATCAGTGCTGTTATCAATAATGTAATTTGAGATGTCATCAGTGTAGTCATAAATGATATAGAACATGTCATGAGTGATGTCATATGTGAGGTCATAAGTAGTGCATGGGGAGACGCAAGTTATATGAATGAATGAATGAAGTGATTTTATAAAGCACGCATTACCCAGAGTTGTCTTAGCGCTAGGCGGATCAAAGACTGAGGACATGGCAACAAACTGAGTTAGGTCTGAGTTATTTTATTGTTACCAGAAGGAAAGAGCCAGGTCTTTAGCTGCTCTTTGAACAGCTGCAAGCTAAATTGAGACTGGAGGGCAAGAGGAAGGGAGTTCCATAGCTTCCCCCACCCCCAAGGTCAGCATTCTGCCCCCCCAGTTTGCTAGTCTGATTCTGGGGATCAGGACCATGTGCGGCGAGCTAGAACTTAATGTCCTACTTGCCGCATACCATGTGAATCGTTCCTGAAAATAAAGCGGACCGGTACAGTGAAGAGCCTCATGTATTAGACACAGACTCCAACAGTAGCCAATAAAGGCCATGTAGCAGGTGAGATACTGGTTTAAACTTAAAGATGTTCAAAAGGGTTCTGGTCACAGCGTTCTGTAGAGAGTGCAATTTTTTCAGCAGATATTTCGAGGTGCCCAGATAAAGGGCATTACAGTAATCCAATTTGGATCCTATAAGGGCCAACATTATGGTATTCTGTAAATCCGTTGGGATGAACGGGAGAATTTTTTGAGAACCCGTAGCATAAAGTATCCCCCCGAGGCCACTGCATTGATCTGAGCATCGAAACGTAGTTTGGTGTAAAAAATGACTCCCAAGTTTTTTGCCTTCTGCAATGGCTTGGGCGGGTCTCCCAGCTCCTGAGGTCACCAGGATCCATTCTAGAAGGAGGTCTCATTCCCAAAGAGCAACACCTCTGTTTTATCCGAATGTAATTTGAGACAATTCTCCTTCATCCAGCTTGCAGCTGCAGCCATACAGCTACAGAATTTTTTTGGGCATCTTTTTCAAACTGAGACGAAACGGACACCACTTTCTGAGTGTCATCCGCATAGGATAGTACAGTCAGGCAAAAGCTCAGAATAAGCTTCACCAGGGGGGTGATGTAAACAATGAAAAGTGTGGGGCTAAGCGTCAATCCCTGTGGCACCCCACAAGGGAGGGAGAAGGAGGTGGATTTTGCATCTCCCACGTCGACCCACTGTTGCTAACTATAACTGGTGAATTTCTCTGTTTTTTTAGTTCAAAACATTATTGTTGTCACTGACAAATTCACCTAACTATAATGTTACTTTAACCTTTGTTTTTTTCAGTGAATTTCTAAGTAAAAAAAAGCAAAAAAACCCAGATCTTTTTATCACACCTAACTATAACGTTACTTTAACATTTGTTTTTTTCAGTGAATTTCTAGTTTTTTTTTGCCTAAAGTAATACTTAATTCCTATACATAAATGCAACCCCCCACCCTGCATAGCCTTTGGCCGTGCGTGGTAGGAGGTTGACTGCAGGGCCTATGGCCAGGCCCTGAAACCAATTCTCTCATACAGCCAACCCCACGCTGCGCCTAGCCTTTGGCCGTGCACAGTGGGGTGTTGGCCATAGGGTTTGGCCCTGGGGACCCCATGCTCCGGTGCTGTTTTTTTAGTTAAAGGAGAGGGGGAACCACGTGGACCCTCTCCACAAGTCGTTATCGGGTCTGGGGACCTCATCCCCCAGGGCCACTTATATGCCCCAGGGCCACTTATTTAAATAAAGGGGAGGGGGGCCATGTGGCTTCTCCCCAAGCTGTGTTAAGTCCTGGGGACCTCATCCCCCAGGGCAGCTCTTTTAAATAAATGTGGATGTCATGCATAATGAATTAAATACAATATAAATAAAGTTAAATACATTTATATTTGAATACATCCTTGAATACAGTATTTTCTTTCTTCCATTGTCTAGGATCACACATGTGACCGTTAATAACTGTGAGAACTTATTGTTAATGTAAATAATTCCTCAAGGGAATTTTTTGGATATACTTTCTAAAAGTCGCATTTTCAAACACACAACTTAAAAAACATCTTTACTAAAGGATGTTATTACATTTTGAGTACAGAGAGCCTAAACTTTACTCCTCTATCTTGTACCAATGGGAAGATATACTTATAAGATGTTACAAAGTATCTCCCATGCTATCCTATGGGACAGATAGCCTTTAAATAGAGAAAAAATTAAATACACTGTATTTCACTATCAGGGCATGTCAAACACACCAGTACATGTCCTACCTTTTACATACGCTGCACCCTGCCCATGGGGGTACCTTGGGCCTACCATAGGGGTGCCTTACATGTAAGAAAATGGAAGGTTAGGGCCTGGCAAGTGGGTACTTGCCAGGTCAACATGGCAGTTTAAAACTGCACAAAGACACTGCAGTGGCAGGTCTGAGATACCTTTTCAGGGCTATTCATGTGGGTGGCACAATCAGGGACGCAGGCCCACTAGTAACATTTGATTTACAGACACTGTCACACTCAGTGCACTTTACTAGGGACTTACCTGTAAATCAAATATGCCAATCATGGATAACCAATCATTGTCACAATTTACACAGAGAGCATATGTACTTTAGCATTCTGTGTGCCTCTGGCTGTTTGTGGATTCCGCGTCTGGTGTGTGAGTGACTGGTGCTGAGATGTGCATTCACTCTGGAAAGTCACTGAGGGGGGTTGAGGTGTGCCCTACCTTGCCTGGATGACTCATCACAGGACTGAATAGACGTGGTCTGCATTTAGAGTGGTGGAAGGAGTTTTGCTTACACCTGAATAGGCTTTGTCTCCTTTTGCACAATGCTGTCTTCGGCCCCTGTGGTCATTTTGCAGCAGTGAGGGCAGACCTGGTTCAGACTGGGTTCATAGACCCTTGCTTGCCACAAAGAAAACAAAGACATTTTGGGGTATAAATATTACATCTAAACCCCCAGGACTTTAGATTACTTCCAGGAACAAGAGGACCCGGCCAAGAAGAAGAGATGAAGAGCTGTAAGGAGAAGTACTGCCCCTTTGCTGTATGCTGTGTGAGGTTGGCCTGCATTTGCTTCTTTTATCTGTGGTGGAAGAAAAGGTCTGACTCCTTTTGCCCTGCTGTGGTATCCTGCTTGTGAAGAATCTCCAAGCGCTTGTGTGTGCTGGCCTTCTGTTGTGGAAGACTCAGGGACATCAAAGGCTTCCTTGTGCTTTACTGGCTGGAAATTTCTTTGGGCTTTGCTGGAAATTTCCCTGTGCTTCATCTATTGGAAAGCTCCCTCAGGCTTTACTTCATTGGGGAGTTTTCCTGGCAGTTCCCCTCGTGGAAGCCTCCTGGTGCTTCGCTCCTTGAAGAGTGCATGGAGCGTTGCCCACTAACAGATCCTTGGGCTGGAGTTTAGGGCTGAGCCCCCCCACCCTGTGTAAACAGGCCGGGGTCAGAGAAGCTCTTTTGGATCCCCAATGGGACCAGAGGACAGGAGCCAGCGTGGCAGGAGGTCGCTCTGTTGTCCCTAACAACCAGGGAAGCAGTCTACAGGGTTGCCTTGCCATCCCTCTATACGAGCCAAGGATTTTTCAGTGGGTGGGGCCCGGCAAGAGAAACTGCGCATGTTCCTCTCTACCCATTCAGGGGGCGGCCCTTACAACAGATGTCAGTCGCAGGCACCGCAGCACTGATTGACTCCCCCCTCAAAGCAGGGCGGAACTGAGGGCCATAGGCAGAGGCTGCCGGGTGAGCCAAAGGAAGAAGGAAGCTGCCAGAGGGCCATGCAGATAGAAGGAGCCAATCCCAGCATGGCCAGGATTGATGTTGCAGGCCCGCCCTCCCTGAGGAAGCTGGGGCTGCTGCAAGAAGGAAGGTGATGTGTGCGGTAGAGACTGCCTTGCCGCAGCCGCCGATTGCTCCACTGTGCGAGGAGGGGTTTACGGGAGGTTCTTCCCACCTCCCCAGAAGAATCTGCAGGGTGGTGGGGCCGTAACTTGCCTTGCCCATCTGCAGCTGTCCGGTACATTTGTGGGTGGCTGCCATCCCATGGTGGATATGCGGGGTGGCAGTGAAAGGATACCCCGCCAAATTGGACAGTGTGTACCCCCTTTACCTGAAAGCATGCAATTTGGGGGCATTCACACAGACCGGCATTATGTGGTGAGTGCTTGACGGAAGAACCCCGTTGTAGTTCATGAAGGCTCCGCAGAATTACCGTTATACCCATAGTAGGTGCACTAGTGCTCCTGTGGCCTACGGGTGATAACTGCATAAGCTTGCATGTACGGGTGATGTTTTTTAGGGATCTATGTGGTTCGTCCCCTTACCTAATGGTAGTATTCATGCCCTGATGTAATTTGGGTCTTTGTTTCATTCTCAGGGGTGCACTGCATTGCTGACCCATCATTTCATTTCATAAGGCTTTATTCGGAGCTTAAACACAAAGTCCATAAAAGCACAAACATTTACACTACAAATACAACAATCATAAAAAAAAAAACGTAGTAAAAATACTGTACAGGTTACAAGGTTAAAGAAAGGTAGCAGTGAAAAAACAAACATCAGGGTGGGGGTTAAAAAACAACTTCATAGAATCATGTACATTTCTAACTCCATACTTCATAAAAATAGGTTTTAAAAAGGCTGAGCGAAAGTTACCATAAAGTTTACACAGCAATAGAAAGTGCATAGTGCTTTGTGCTGAGGTATTATCACATGGGCACGGACCAATCGGGTGTTTTTTAATGCAGGGGAAGGCCACCAAATGGTGCGCAATCCCAAACCTTAATCTCGTTAAAACAAACTGGTGGAAGCTCTGGTGACAAAACTCAAATACGGTTGATAGCCCACAGTCTCACAAAATCTTCCGTAGAGCATACATGTAGTAAGGTTGCCACCGTCCCTCCCCCGCCTCTCTAGCTTCTGGCTCATAAAGACAGTCTTCATCTCAGCTTTAGACAGACTAGAGGCAACGTAACAGTCCTCTCTTAAATCGAAACCATAGATCTCTAAAAAACTGGTAATAACAAATTTGATCCAGGGAATCTTTAAGTGGTCATCAGTAGAAAAGCAATCTCTAATGATAGCTCTATTTAAGGAAGTCTCTTACTTCGACCAGATAGCACGCCACAACATTAATGGTCTTAGGGTGATCAAGTCTGAAAGATGTTGAATCCTAAGCTCTCTGTGCACCAGGTCGTTAGAGGCTGATTTAGGCAAACACAGGAGTCTCTTGAGAAAGAGATTTTCCTCCACTTGTAGGCTCCCTGCCATAGCGTGTCCCCAAACCCCAGCACCATAGAGGGCAATTAAAAGACATCTCATTTGATAAATTTTTAACATGTCTTTGATCCGTTTGTCCCCTATTTTGGTATCAAACTTGAACACCCCATGGGCACATTTCGCCATCTTGGCCCGGACATGAGTAAGCTCACTAGTCCAGCTACAGGTTTTAGAAAAAGTGATGCCAAGATAGTTAAAGGAATCCACCGTTTGCACCTTATGCCGATCAATAAAGTAGGGGTGGGGTTTTTTACGCCCCATGCCACATTCCATGATGTAAGTTTTGGATTTATTGATCAACAGCTTTCTATCCTTGATGAACTGTGAAAACCTGTCCATCAGGCGTTGTAGGCCAATAGGGGTCCTGGACAAGATTACGGCATCGTCCGCGTAAAGTAATACAGGGACGTTAAGATCATTTATTTTAGGTGCATCTGCCGCAATCGTCTTTAGAGCGGAATCAACATCGTTGATAAAAAGAGTAAAGAGTAGGGGGGCAAGGACACACCCTTGTCTTATACCACGCCTAATCTTAAACTTTGGGGTGCGCTCCCCACCCGGACCATAACGAACACTGGTACTTAGATTGGCATAGAGTCGGGCCAAGAAATAGACAATGCCCTCGGGTGCCCACATTTCAAGCAGTTTAGCCCATAAAATGGTATGGTCCACCATGTCGAAAGCACTGCTCAAATCTCCAAAGCAGAGAAAGAGGGAGCCTTTCTTAGCCTTCGTATATTTCCCGATTAATAGTTCAAGGTTAAGATATTGTTCAATGGTCCCTCGTCCCTTCCTAAAGCCATATTGGCAATTTGCCAGAATGCTATTAGATTCGGCCCATTCTTCCAGCCTAACCGTAAGCACCCTGCTCATAATTTTCACTGAGGAGTCAAGGAGGGAGATCGGGTGATAGTTCTTCACGTTCCCCCTGTCTCCCTTCTTATAAATAGGAATGATGATGGATTCCTCCCAAGTAGGTGGAACACCATTACATACAGCAGCATTAAAAACGTTAGTTAGCAACGGGCCCCACAACTCCGGTACTATTTTATACACATCGATGGGCACCCCATCGGGCCCCTGGGCCTTCCCACCCCTACTGGAGGTAATACTTCCCTGCACTTCAGCGATGGAAATGTCCAGAGGAACGACAGGCCAACCATCTTCGTGCACACCCCTTGGTCTATCCGTGTCAAAAATCGAAGGGAAGTGGGTAACCCAGTTTTCCACACTGACGTTGGCCGTCAGTTCGGCATCTTGTCGTCCTTTAAAAACGGACAGTTAACTGTGGCCCAAAATAAAGAGGAATCCGAAGTTACGGCTGCCTGATCTAGTTTATCCCAGGCCTCTTGCCTTAATTCGGTCTTCCTACGTTTAACTGCAGCCTGATAGGTGGCTCTTAGCTCCCTAACCACAATTTTATCTCTTTGCTTGGCTGCCAATGCTGCTTTAAGCCCCTTGAGCGCGATAGTACTTGCGTGGTCAAACCACCCTCTTTGTTGATATGTCTTGCCCTTGCCGGGTTTGGGGAATTTACTATCTATTATGAGATTGATGTTAAAAAAATTACACACGATTTCATCAGTTACTTCCTCACTCTCTAAAATGGTAATGATTTCAGTTAAACAGCTTTTAACAATGGAGTTTGACATGATATCCGCTTTATCCCCTTTCCATCTGATTCTGGTTCCATTCGGTCGGTGCGGCTCGATGTTAGCAATGGTGCAAATTTTAGAACCCTGTTGCACCTTCCTAAGTATGGCCTCAATAGTGATACAATTATGATCACTGAGCAGATTATCCACGACCACAGGAGCCATACACCATGGACTTAGGCTGGAGGACATGCAAATAAAATCGATCATAGTGTTTGCATTCCTTCCCGTGAAGGTGGGAATAATTTCTCCAGAGGCATTTTTCGTGTTTATTAAAATTTCCATATCATAGGTGGCCAGGATTTTGTTCAATGAGTCCCCATAGAAATTGTGGGGAAAGTGAGGGACACCACCCCCGAAACAATTAGTAAAGCCACAGACCCTTTGGGCGGAAAGGGAATACGCAGCAGTGTTAAAATCCCCCACCCAAATGAAATAAAAATCGATATCATACTCCATTATGATATCAGCCAAAGCGGTCTCCAGAGCAAACACTACCTGATGCCTAGTACTATCAAATATATTGTTATAACAATTAATTAAAAGAATATTTCTACCTTGCTCCTCATAAAGCCATAAAATCTGGGAATGGACCCCAACCAATACATGTTTTTAACAATGATAGGGACTTCCACTGAAATCAAAACCAGGAGCCCACCCTTTGCCCTGCCCGAAGGGGAGGCCACAGCTGGTAATTGATATAAAACAAAACCATTGTAATTAATTGGGTCCTTACACCATGTTTCTTGGAAACAAATTATATTAAAAGCATTAATAAACTCAGGCCAGCCCAGGCAGGCATCCTTTGATAAAAGTCCTGCGACGTTCCAACTGGCAATCGAACATGAACTTTTAATGGGCGTATTGGTCAAGGATGTTGGTCTACTATGGCCGTGAGATACGTTCTTAGGGGAAGAGTCCCCACCCTGGCCATCAAAGACCTGCCTCGCATCTTCGCAGCGTCTGGAGTCATTATTGGGGTTGGCTGTGGAAGTACAGTTACCACTAGAACCCACAGTGTCTGAAACCCCCGATATTGCATCACCCCCCCTCCTCCTAAGGAAACAGCTGCATCCCCTGATTTCGTCAAAACAGATTCCAGTCAGACATTGGAATCAAGTCCACTCAGAGACTGGAATCTATTAGACGTAGCAACGTTAAAGCCGGTGTACAAATTCATATCTTTATCCCCCGCCCTGGTAAGTTCAGCATTAGGCTGATTGAGTAAGTGCCTATAGAAGTAACCTAGGGGACGAAGAGAAATCCCTTGATCTCGAAAGGGGAGTGAAGTAGCTCTTAGCAAAACGGTGGAGGCGAGTTGTGGATTTCTAAAATTAACAACTATGCAATCGCCACCACAATTCTTGCGTGAGCTGCCTATCCAGTTGGTTCTTCTGGTGCTTAGAATCTCATCTGCTAAAGCTACTGGAAAACCACACTCCCGATGGAGCCAATCCACGGTCTTGTTCTTCAGTGAGGCATGAGATTCTCTATAAATGTTATTGTGTCCAGTCCCACTAGCAGGGGGGACGTTGGTTAAGACTGCCACAAAAGGAGCACAGGCTGGTGGTAAATCAAACTGTGAATTATCGTGACTTTTAGCTCTATGTCCTACCTGAATCCCTGAGGCTGAATTGGAAGAAGAGTTATTTCGGCCCAATATCTGCGGGGGGTTAGATACAATAGTTACCTCCTCACGATGGCCCCCGGAAGATGGCTTAGATGTATTAGACATGGCCGTTGGTATAACCTCACTAGAGATCTTAGAGGGTACTTTACTACCTCCAAGATCCTTGTCCTTAACTTGGGGTCCTATGCTGGTGTTAATATGTGATTCCAACAGACCTCCCAGTCTGACTACCTCATCAGTAATCGTATCAAGTTTGATCAATAAAGGTTTAACAAGCAGATCAAACTTAGCGTCTATAGTACTGATTAAGAAGTCAAATTGCTCGCTGTCTAAAGTGACCGAGGTACTATCCAGTGCTAATTTAGGGTCACAAACAGCGCTGGTTAGTAGGGGATCTACTCTCTTGTTAGGTCGACTCCCCCCCGCTTTAATTGGACATTCTTACTGTTATTCCTACATGAACGTAATAATCTCTGTGATCTCGGGGCCGTCGAGCATGGTATCGGTGAATCTAGAGGGACAGCCTGACTAGATTCTAAGTCTATAAGAGCCCCAGGTGTTAAACTAACAGAGCGGACTTGGTCTAAAGGTACCGCCGAGGTAGGACTATCCATGTGGTTAGAATGATTGCTAACGTCCTGGTGGGGGGGTAGACAGGGAGATAGATGGATTAGGTGATGAGGGGGTTGGATCAAGGGGCCCCGGCCGCCCCAAAGACTTTCGTCGTTCTTGGTTAATTTTATCCACCATCTTGACCAAATAATTGTCCAAGGTAGCTATCACTGGGGCAGTTTTGGCTTTGGACATTATGGACTAACCTTATTGACCTTATAGTCTAGTTCAACAACACAGAGATAGCGGAAAACCCTACAGTGGCGTACAACACAAACCCACTTCCCTCTTCTGCTGTTGGCTTTCCGCTAAATATCACTGTAGTAAACAACACAATAGGAGGCAAAATAGAATGAAACTTAATATGGCAACCTGGGTGGACGAACACCTTGGATCGACACGTAAAGTCCTAGGCCCAGTCCAGCCTCCCCCAGCCCCCTCCTGTCCCGAACTGTCACAGACTGTGCGCCCTTTGTCCGGGCTTCGTCCGGAGCGTCCCGCGCGCGTCCCGCGCGCGTGCCGCGCAGCGGTTGACGAAGGTGTAATAAGGGGGCGTAAACCAATAGGTGGGTGGGTGAGCCGCAACACAGCTGGTGACACGCACGGACTCCTGGGCACTGGAGTCCCGTGCAACGACCTTCCCCCACAGCAGCAGCAGCAACACAGGGGCACACCCACGTACTCGGCCCCTCCTGGGTCGGCAGCAGTTCAATAGTCCAAACGCCCCCAAGAACGAAGCGGGACCCGCGCCAGTGGGTTCCGCGAGCAGTTTTAAGGAGTTAGTGGGCAGGTGGGCGGGCCGCAACACAGCTGGTGACACGCACGGACTCCTGGGCACTGGAGTCCCGTGCAACGACCTTCCCCCACAGCAGCAGCAGCAACACAGGGGCACACCCACGTACTCGGCCCCTCCTGGGTCGGCAGCAGTTCAATAGTCCAAACGCCCCCAAGAACGAAGCGGGACCCGCGCCAGCGGGTTCCGCGAGCAGTTTTAAGGAGTTAGTGGGCGGGTGGGCGGGCCGCAACACAGCTGGTGACACGCACGGACTCCTGGGCACTGGAGTCCCGTGCAATGACCTTCCCCCACAGCAGCAGCAGCAACACAGGGGCACACCCACGTACTCGGCCCCTCCTGGGTCGGCAGCAGTTCAATAGTCCAAACGCCCCCAAGAACGAAGCGGGACCCGCGCCAGCGGGTTCCGCGAGCAGTTTTAAGGAGTTAGTGGGCGAGCGGGCGGGCGGGCCGCAACACGGCTGGTGACACGCACGGACTCCTGGGCACTGGAGTCCCATGCAACGACCTTCCCCCACAGCAGCAGCAGCAACACAGGGGCACACCCACGTACTCGGCCCCTCTTGGGTCGGCAGCAGTTCAATAGTCCAAACGCCCCCAAGAACGAAGCAGGCATTGCTGACCCATGTGCTGCACACCTACTACCCAGCGATTCATATATTCAATATATGTTATGTTCATGACAAAGTGATGATGGTTTATGGTTCATGCATCCTTATTACAAGTGCCTAGTGGCACGGTATTTTATGTGACAGAGGTCTGAGTTGTTTTCATAGGACTTCTTTATTAGCGCCTAGGGGTGCAGTGAGTTATATTATGTGGTCTAATGTGCTTTACATGCTGCACAGTGATTTATGGTCTAATGTGTTTTTATATATATACAATACAAAGGACATATTATATATAGCCTTGTGTGTAGTCTTTTTTTGTGGGGTGCCTAGTGTGTCACTGGTGTGTGTGTGTGTTGCACAAACACTTTACACATTGCCTCTGGGATAAGCCTGACTGCTCTGCCAAGCTACCAAGGGGGTGAGCAGGGGTTATCTTTTAGGTGTGTAACTCCCTTACCCTGACTAAAGTTGTGGGTTCTGCCTGGCTTGGGTGTATACCCCAGCCAACCAGAAATTCAATTTCTAACACACACCAATTCCCAAAGTCAGGGAAAACAGAGAGGCACACTGTCCCAGCACCTGGCGACAGTCCCTTTGCTGCTCTGGGGTCAGGGTGGGAGAGAAGTTTACTCCATCCACTGACCTATCACGTTCCTTGGCAGACAGGAGATCAAGAAGTGGCTCACTCTTCTCTTCCATTCCATAATCTGTAGCCAGGAGCATTGTCACTTCAGACCTCTCATAGGGAGGTTTGAGGCGGTTCACGTTCAGGACCCTCAAAGGGTTCCTAGGAGTCTGCAAGTTCACCAAGTAGGTTACTTCACTCTTTTGCTCCACTACCTCAAATGGACCACAAAGCTCCACTGGTGCCATCACCCACTCTTTTGGCCAGGTTGAAACTCAACCAGAGTGGTATTCTGGTTGTACCATCGTTTTATCTCCTCCTGGCAGGCTTCCAAGTTCGCCTGAGCGATTTCCCTGAAGCGTTGAGTCTGTTTCCTGAAGGCCACCATGTAGCTGAACACATCTTGAGGGGTCTTACCAGGAGTTTTCTCCCATCCCTTCTTCACCAGACTCAGAGGTCCTCTCGCAGGGAACCCATACATTAATTCAAAGGGACTGAACCCTAAGGATTTCTACGGTACCTCCATATAGGCAAACAGCAGGCATGGTAGGAAGACGTCCCACTTATGTCTCAGGGGTTCTGCAAGACCTTTTATCATGTCTTTCAGGGTTTGGTTGAATCTCTCAACCAACCCATTTCCTTGGGGATGGTGAGGAGTGGTGAATTTGCACTTTACACCGCACTCCTCCCACAATGACTTCATATACCTAGATATGAAGTTTGTACCACAGGGAGAGACCACCTCTCTGGGGAACCCTACATGGGAAAAGATCCCCATCAATGCATGGCTCAATACAGGGGCCGTGATTATCCTGAGAGGGACAGCTTCTGGGTACCGGGTGGCATGGTGGTCCACCAAGACCAAGGTAAACTTGTTGCCTAAGGCTGTCTTGGGTTCCGGTGGCCCAACTATGTCAATGCCCACCCGCTCGAAAGGGGTGACCAACACAGAAAAGGGTTGAAGGGGAGCCTTACACTTCCCCCCACTCTTGCCACTTGCCTGGCAAGTCTGACAAGACCGACAATGTGTGCCAATTCGCCTTTGCATTTGGGGCCAATAGAAGTGGGTGACAAGCTGTGATAGGTCTTGTGGCACCCCAAATGTCCTGCCTAAGGCACATCATGAGGCAGACCCAGTAGGAAGGTCCTGTAGTACTCAGGTACCACCAGCACTAGGGGTGGCGGAATTTGCGCAATTGCGTTACGCAAATCTCCGCGAAACGGTAAAAAATCTCCGCGAACACGCAGAAATTCCGCGAACACGCGGAATTGCTTGTTCGCAATGCTTTTTTCCTGTTCGCAATTGATGTTTGCGTGCTCGAGGAGAAATATCTTGCGAACATGCATTTTGAGAACGCAAACAAGCAAAAATTTCGCGAAATCGCGGAAAGCAGGCTTTTGAGCAATTTCGCGTTCTCCGCGGAACGCGAAATTACGCAAATTCCGCAAATTCCGCGAGCGGAACGGAATTTGCCGCCCAGGCCTAACCAGCACACAGGCTGCCCCGGGTTCAGTGGCCTTAGGCTCACTATATAGGAGACCATTCTCCCAATAAATCAAATGTGATCCAGACTGACCACCTGCTGCCTGGCCTGTTGCCGCAAACCAACATGAGGTAGGGCACTCCATCTGCACCTTGCAGAACTCCTCCTTGGAGGGACCTCCTTCCTGCTGCAATGGGTCAGCTCAGGCAGGTCTCCCAGTTCAGCCACTTGCTCCCCTGTAGGTGTCTGAGCATCCCCCTCGGGGTCTGCCTCCTCCTGGACTGTGGGAACTTCTGTGGCAGGTTTCACACGCCCTCTGCCCCTTCTCTTTCTGGCAGGCACCTGGGCCACTGTTTCAGGCTCCAGGTCCTCTTGAGTACCCCTACTGGCTGCCATTGACCAAGTGGTCACATAAGCCCACTCAGGTAGGCCCAACATCTTTAAATGAGCCTCCTTCCAAGGGGAACTTTCCAGGTCATTGTCAAGCAGACAGTCAATAGGCATGGATGGACTTACAACGACCTTCAAGGAACCTGAGACCCCCCTCTCAAAGGGAACCTGTGCCACCTTACACAGGCGTTCAGAGTTGTCTGCAGCAACTACAGGGTGAAGCACATTGGGGATGATCTTCTCTTTAGACACCCATTGACACTTGACAGATGTCACACTGGCTCCTGTGTCTCTCAGAGCTTCAACCCTCCTCCCATTGATGATAACCCACTGCAGGTACTTTTTAGTGTTATCCGGCGGCAGGTTTCCTGGACCATCTCTTAAGGGTCATCACAGCTGGCTCCCCACCAACTCCTCCCCCAGCACTACACTAACTAACCCTGGTGATGGCGCACCAGTGGGAGCTGTTGGTGCCTTGGGGCACTTGTGATCATTCTTTATGTGGCCCTCCTAACCACATGCATAACTCTTGTGAGGACCCCGGTTGCCTGGCCTACCCTTAGGGGGCCATGGTTTCTTAGAACTGGGGCACTTTAGAGAACTTATTTTGATTAACCTTGTCCCTCCCACTCTTCTGCTGGGGACCCTGCCCACCTTTGGCTGGGTTTCCCACATACCCCTTGTGGACCCTGGTACTCGTCCAGCGGTCCGCGTCCTGAGCAAGCTTCCTGGGATCAGTCAGCTTACTATCCATCTAATGCAGGTGCAGCTCTGGAACACCCAGACTACTCAAGTGCTCCCAACCAATCAGATTGTACAACCCCTGGTAATCAGTTACCTTGCTGCCCTTTATCCAACCATTCTGTGCTCTGCAATAAAGATTCACACATTCAACCCTTGTATTGGATTCAAGCTTCTTGAAAGACCTAAACTTTTCCCTACTCTGCTGGGGTGTGAGCCCATACCTGAGGCATAAAGCCTCCTTCATATTGGGATAGGTCAGAGCACCCTCCTTTTCCAAAGTGTCAGGGTGCTCCTCCCATTAGCCTCAAATTGTCTCCAACTCTTCTCAGGGACCTCATTCATACACAGAGCTGCCTCATAAGATGCAAACCAAGCATAAATATCCTCCCCCTTCTGGAAATTCTGCACTAGGTCTTTGCACTGGCTGTACGCTGCCACCATTTGTACTCGACTCTGCCTGTTTGGCTGGAGGTCCAGCTCTCTCATGCTCAATTCATGTGCCAAAAGCAATTTCTTCTCATCCAATGCTAGGCTAGCTTCCTTGTTTTTTTCCATTTCAAACTTTTGGTTCTCCATTTCTAACTTCTGCATCTGGAACTTCAGTAGTTCCAAGTTGTGATTTCTGACCCTCTCCCTTTCTCCCATTTCCTCTGGAGATACATTTCTGGAAGAATGATCGCTGCCAGCCACAGAGGCTGCTCTCCCAACAGTCAAATCCTGGGATATGAAGCCGCCCTCTGGCACACCACCATCCACATCTGCATTATCTGTCTCTCCAGGTTCTCTGACCTCCCATCAGGCCCCTAAGGCCTTCTGTAGCTCCTCTTTCCTAGAGTTGCTCCTCATGGGACATCCAAAGCTCTTGCAGAACTGCTTGAGTTGATCTACTTTGTAGCTACTTAACATTTCAATGTCAAACTCCAGTTCTGTAGCCTCACTTGCTGGTTTACCATTTAGAGAGATAGTGCGTGGATACTTCAAGGGTCAGATAAAAAATAGAACCAAAAATAAAACACAGTATGTGGTTGCGTAGTTGTCTGCAATAAACCAGTGACGTACACCAATCACTGTGGGTCAGGTACAAATACAATTTCAAATCCTCACTGCTGACCACCAATGTTAGAAATGGGGGTCTCTAATTGGCAGAGGTAGGTATCTTTGTTCAAATAGGGACCCTTGATTCTAGTCATGGTAAGAGGAGACGCATTCTAGATAACCCCTGCTCACCCCATTGGTAGTTTGGCACGAGCAGACAGGCTTATCCCAAAGGCAATGTGGAAAGAATTTGTACTCACAAAACACAGTATTACAGTGATAACACCGCAAATGGACACCACACCAGTTTAGGAAATTAAAGTGCTAAACTCAATAAGACCAAAATGACAAAAATCCGACATACATGTAATAGGAATATGACTTTTAAAAGGGTTCAAGCAACTTGGTCCATAGGAAACTATGGATGTGGGATTTCATACAAAGTACCTGTAGATGCGCCAAAATTCACAAGGCCAAACAGCCGCAGAGAAGGGAAGTGTCAAGAAACAGAGGGATTTGTCAGTTCCTGAGTTCTTGGGGCAGCGATGCGACAGTTCTGCTGCACCAGGAGAAGTGATGCGTCAAATCTGGACTGTAGGAGGAAGTGATGCATCGATTCCAAGACTGTTCGGGTTCGTGGGTGATGCGTCGGTAAAACTTGCTGCCCACGTGCGATGCGTGGAAATCCGGGATGCGCTGGTGATCAATGCAGAGGCGGCAAGCGGCACTGTGTTGGTTTCTCTAGCCGCGATCCCACAATGTGTTGGTTCTTGCAGTTGTAGGTGCTGTGTCGTCTCTGCAGAGGTGCAACAGTGGTGCATGGAGATTCTTCCCGGATGGCGGTGCTGTATCAGAAAAACAGCCGCAAGAAGGTTGATGTGTCGATTTCTTCAGTTCCTTCTGGTTCTTCTAGCTTCCAAAAGCAGTAACAACCTCCTGAGGTCCAAAACAGGAACAGGCTCCTCCTAGAAGGTCAGAACTCTCAGCAGTAGAGATCAGGGGAGCTGGGGTGAAGTCTTTGTATCCCTGAGACTTCAGAAAAAGAGGCCAGCACACACAGGCTCTTTGAGATTCTTCATTAAGCAGGTTCACAGGCAAGTTTCAGTCTTTGTCCTCTCCTTGGCAGAAACAGCAACTGCAGGCCAACCCCACACAGCCACAACAAAGAGGCAGTACTCCTCCTCCCATCTCTCCAGCTCTTCTTCTTGGCAAAGGTTCCTCTTGAGTCCAGAAGTGATCTAACATTCTGGGGTTTAAGGTTCACTACTTATACCCCATTTTGTCTTTGTTCTTCTTTGTGCAAGGGTCACTGAGCCCAGTCCAAACCAGTTCTGTCCTCACTGGTGCAATATGACCATAGGGGTTGGAGACAGCACTGTGCAAGCGAGACAGATCCTATTCAGGTACAAGGAAAACTCTTCCCACTACACTAAATGCAGCCAAGCCCAATTCAGCTCAGCTCTGAGTCATCCAGGAAGGGCTAGGCACACCTCGGCCCCCCAATGGCTGTCTACAGTGAATGCATATCCCCAGCCCCTGTCAATCCAAAACCAGACAGTCAATCCACAAACAGGCACACAGAATGGTTAAACAAGAAAATGGCTACTTTCTAAAATTGGCATTTTCACAAACACATTTTAAAAACCATCTTTACAAAAAGATGTGTTATTAAAGTCTGAGTTCAGAGAGCCTAAACTTTACTCCTCTATCTTGTCCCAATGGGAAGATATACGTGTAAGATGTCTCAAAGTATCTCCCATGCTATTCTATGGGACAGATAGCCTTTCAATAGTGAAAAACGAAATACACTGTATTTCGCTATCAGGACATGTCACACACACTGGTACATGTCCTACCTTTCACATATACGGCACCCTGCCCATGGGGGTACCTTGGGCCTACCATAGGGGTACCTTTCATGAAAGAAAAGGGAAGGCTAGGGCCTGGCAAGTGGGTGCACTTGCCAGGTCAACATGGCAGTTTGAAACAGTGCACAAACAATGCAGTGGCAGGTCAGAGATACCTTTTCAGCGCTACTCATGTGGGTGGCACAATCAGTGCTGCAGGCCCACTACTAGCAATTGATTTTCAGGCCCTGGCACACTCAGTGCACTTTACCAGGAACTTGCAAGCAAATCAAATATGCCAATCAGGTAGAGCCAATTGTAATAACAATTTACACAGGGAGCACTTGCACTTTGACATTGATCAGCAGTGGCAAAGTGCCTAAAGCATCTAAGCCAGCAAAAACGAAATCCAGCACAGCATCAAAAGTACAGGAGGTAGAGGCAAAAAGTCACGCCAAAGAAGCCAAGTTTAACAATATATATATACACACATTACCTACTTGTGGTCGGCAGTAGGTAGTTATAGTTAGGACCTAATTTCCATAGACAAAGCATTTTTCGTTTTGCTAATAACTTTGGTGCAGTTTGACGACTCTTCACAACATTTTCAAAAGTAGTTTGCCACTTCAGCTGCTTTCCTGAAAGTTTTGGGTTGATCCATAAAGTGGGGGCTGAGAAAAAGGGGGGGCCCCAAAACACGTTTTCCCCATGCAATTTCCCATAGAGATTTTAGACACGACTGCTGCCTGAACCCCTGGACTGAATTACAGCAAATTTGGCCAAAAGCTAGATCTTGGTCCAGAAAGATCTCTTTTTGTAATTTGGTGTCAATCTGTTTTATAGTTTTGGAGTTGTTAAAGAAAAAAGATTTATAAATATCTAGCGATGTAGATCCATACTGGATCCACAGCACCAACAGCAATGCCCTGATTGGCTGATAGCAACCTGGCAGGA
Organism: Triturus cristatus; assembly: GCF_964204655.1. NCBI lineage: Eukaryota > Metazoa > Chordata > Amphibia > Caudata > Salamandridae > Triturus > Triturus cristatus. The sequence goes on from NC_140593.1 coordinate 342,603,930, forward strand.
AAGTTGCAGCACCATTTTAGGTATAGGGCATGGTCTCAGAGCATGAAGTTAAAAATCGAAAGTAATAGAAGGGGTCAGGGTAGAGGTATATTGACCCCATGGGTGTGATAGAAAGGTTGCAGCTTGATGGGCAAGAAATTGCCCCCAATTTTTCTTACTATGTGCAAGGATCCATGGATTAATCGCTGCGCTCAGCGTGACCCCCAGGTGAATCCACATCAGATCTATAGATCCAGCCCCAGAAAAATATACACACTCACAGACCCACTTACACACTCTCTTATATCCTCACACTACCACTCATACATTAACTCGTATACCCATACAACCACTCACAAACTCACTTACTCACCCACACCAGCACTGACACACCCAAGGACATACCCACACAGCCTCTCACACACGGACTCACACACCCACTTAAATACTCACACACCCACCTACACATCCACACAAGCACTCACACCCACACCCACATATCTATCCAGCCTCTGACACACTCACACAAACACCCATCTTGCCACTGATGCACCCACTCACAGACCCATGCAGCCACTTACACATCCACTCACACACACATACAGCCACTCCCACTCACACACCCCCTCAAAACTGCTCACACACCCACTCATAGACCCATACTTCAACTCACACACCCACTCACACATCCACTCACAGACCCATACACCCACTCACACACCCACTCACAGACTCATACAGCCACTCACACACCCACAAGACCACTCACACACCCACTCATAGACCCATACAGGCACGTTCTTACACATCACTCACACACCCATACAGCCACTCACACACCCACTTTATTAAATATGTTGTTGTTTTGAATGAGTGCTTTCAGTTATGAGATGGATCTGCATGTTACGAGAGTGCTAAGAGCTGTGCCAAGGCAACATGTGCAGCAATGGTTATGTTATACCGGAGGGTCATGATGTGTTGCTTTATTATGGGCAAAATATATGTACTAAGGTATTGGCACGATGTGCTTTGGCCATTCCTGTATAAGTACCTATGCTTGTGCTACATTCGTGGTTGCCAATGCTTGTTATACATTTAAGATGTTGTAGTGACAAATGCAGAACCATTTCAGATTCACCTTGATGCCCACCATTAGTCAAATTAGTTTCAACCGCTGCTTTGGAACACGTGCTAACAGATCCATTCACGTTGATGCCTGCCATTAGTCAAATTGAGTTCCAACCACTGCTTTGGTACACGTGCTAACAGATCCAACATGCAAACGTGAACCTCGTGGAAGAAGTCAGACGCTCGGGTATTTAAACCCCACACGCCTTCCTACTAGCGCTTCGCTTTGTGGCTTCATTGCATCACTCACCTGGTTCTGGACCTGGTCGGTGTTTGTTCTTGCTCCTCGCCGATTCCATCCTGACTTCCTCTGCATCCTGTGATGTCCTTCCGGTTCCAGACTCCCTCCGACGTTCCGTCCTATTCCCTGCACTGAAGAGAGAAAGTAGGTTAATTCTCAAACCGGTTGCCTGGCAACGCAGCAATCCTTACGGTAACGCTTTCCTGAGGAGAAAGGCATTGCGGTAAGATAACCAATTACTGTAGACAACGTCGGTTACAGTGTCTCTTCAATCGGGCATCTTTTTGAACTCTGCATCTTGCTGAAAAGGTGATACTTCCCTAAACGGTGAGTACATTGGCAAGCCACGAACTAAGTAGTTTATTATTATTTTTTTTATAACGATTCAGCACTTGAAAGTGTTTTTAAGACATCAAAGAACACAAAAGGAATCAAGAAGTTTGGTATAAAGAACTGTATTTATTTGACACATGCACTAACGACTAACGATGTAAAGACACTTTTACAGTACTTTTAAAGCCATTAGCACAGAATAAGCTTACTAAGCTGGGTAGACGAATCTTTGAAAACCCTTGTGCATAACTTTGAATAGAGTTGTTCTGTGTTTGTTGTTTTTTCTTTAGCATGCAATTAGCATTGCAATTTCGTTTTCAAGGTCCAAGTACTTAAGAATTGAAGAGCGCAGAACCAATGTGGAGCGTTCAATGCTCGACCAATCATTTTTTTGGTAGGTAGACAACAGAACTAATATTTTGGTAAAAAGAGAACAGTCTTTTAAACGCACTGTTGGTCATGTTATTATCTCTCTTTTAGTTAACAATCGTGAACAGGTCACAAGTAGAATTCGAAGTCCCGTCATTCATCCTCATCCCCGAGAGACTTCAGAGAGTCGGGCAGATGGAATCCAGTTTCGTGTTTTCTCTTGTTTCTCACTCCCAATTCCCCTTCCCCCGAGGAACAATCAGTGCAATAAGTAACACTTCCTTGCCTCTCTATTAGTACCAGGTAGGATCAGGGAAAAAGGCAGCATCAAGAAAGGAACAACCCGGAGCGCAGTTGGGTGGTGACTTGACACTGCAGATCTGTCACAGAGCCTAAATGTGTTGTTGTTCTGTATTGAATGAGTGCTTTTTGTCGGGATCCACAACGGATCCGTGGACCCGAGTGAGAAATTAAAAAAAGGATTTAAAAATAAAATTAACCAGTATTTGGGAAAAGGGTTGGCTCTGAAAAGAGCCTTTTTGTTTAGGATGTGTAGATGATAATTACAGAGAACAGGATGCAGTCTTTCAGGTTGCTGAGGAGTACCCTGTTACCTTCATCTGTGAAATGGACTCCATCTTTTCAATACATTGCATCAATATCAAACCGCAAGTTGTTGTGGTATATAGAGCCCATGTGGTGGTCTCAGATGAATGTAGAAACTGTTTTTTTGACATGTGTCTTGGATTTCTCTATCTGTGGACAATATTCGGTTGACCACTGCTATTTCTGTCTGCGGCAAATGTTGGAGAACACAAGGCATTTTGTGGGAAAAGTGTCATTAATTTATCAAACGTAATTGACAACAATGTCTCAACCAGATTCAATGAGGCAGGCAGATACATGTGTATGTACATGACATTACACGGCAGAAGCAAAATGGGAAGACTCCCAGTACTCTTTCAAAAGTGCTCATGGTATCATATATTTAAATTCACAGTTTATACAAAACAGTTATAGCAGCACTGTGGGGATAAATTGCGAAGGCAACCCAAGAGAACTTTGTGCAAGTTGTGCAAGTTGTGCTCGTGATACAATGAGTGACGGTGCAAGTGACAAGGGGAAAAACACAGCAAAAGACGCAAGGTGACAAGGTGATGAAAAACATATATATACAAGAATCAATGGTTCAGTAGATTTATTTCTTTTCAGTGATTGGAAGATATATAACTTTTTATGAACCAAGGTTGAGTATGTGCCGTGAGTTGCGCTGTACGATTGGTCGACGGCGTTTTGATCCTATTTAGTCAGATCGAAACGCCGTCGACCAATCGTACAGCGCAACTCATGGTGCATACTCAACATGACATGATCAGTGACATCACTCATGACATCTAAAATGAAATCACTGATGTATCTAGGATTGGGATGCCACCAATTGGACTCACAGATAGCAGAGTCCAGGTACTGGATTCAAGGTTGATGGAAGCCTGTTTTGTCCCTGATCCTTTTGATAAGGAGGCCAGCCAACTAGCCCTTGAAGTAACTCTGGGGTCCTGGGTTTAGAGATGCAGGTCCAGTCCTTCTTACCCTGAGGCAAGAAGGGGGCAGGTAGCAGGTCAGCACAGTGGGGCAGCAGTCCTTCAGGGCAGCACTAAGAGTGGTAGTCCTTTCAGCAGCACAACAGCCCTTCTTCCTGGCAGAGTTTTGCACAGGTCCAGACGTACACTGAAGAGTTGGAACTTAGGGTCCAATATTTATTCCTGGTGTCCACTTTGAAGTAGAGGAGGCTTCTAGAGGTTTCTTCATCCTTTTTTTTTTTTTTTTTTTTTTTAAATGTTTTTATTGAAATTAGACAAATCAAATAATACAGATTTTGCGGCTGTGCGATACACAAATGACCAATCAGTAGCAGCATTGTGACATTTCCGGTCCTGAAATAAACAATACCACAACATGAATGCAACCGACAACAAGACCCCATCTACCAATCCATCATCAACATCTGCCCGAACCTGAACCAGGGGGATCCCTGACCCGTGAGCTGTCTCCAGGGTACTAAAGACGTCCCCCTCCCCTGCCCTCATTTCTAACCTGGGAAAACGCCACTCGGTGTATAGTACCCGACCCCAGGAGCTTAATATCCCCGCGTCGACACCCCAGCAGGACCCATACATCTTCGTAATAGTGGGTTGGTACGACCTACCCCACTCCAGTGGGAGCTATTCCGGGATTTGGGGATGGCGGGGTCGAGCCAGGCAAACCTGCAATGTATGTTTTATAAGGGCCCCAGATGTCCCTAGGACGCGCTATCGTTGGGAGGAGACTAGAGTAGAGCTCGCTATTCGTGCTGCAGAAAGCCATGGCGGTAAGCCATGTCTTGGACGTGGGAGCTGTCTTCCTCCCCCAGTGTTTTGCTATCTCCCGCTTGGCCAGAAGAAGCCCTAGAGAGGCAAGTTTACGAACATTCTTTGGGAAATTGACCGTGTAACCCAACAGTGCGACCTCAGGAGTGGGAATGAGTGTAAGCCCTAGCATCTCTTCTAGGATCTTGTGAACCTGAGCCCAGAACGTCTGCAGTCTCGGACACGTCCAGGCCATGTGTGCAAAATCGGCATGTGGTGCAGCGCATTTCCAGCAGGCGTGCGGCTGCGCGGGATCAATGGCATGGAGTCTAACCGGGGTCATATACCAACGGCGTAGGAATTTATAATGTAGGAGTTTGTGACGGCTATTCAATGACACTGTGTCGGTGACCTTGCAACATGCCGTCCATTGTTCGTCCACGATAGGCCTACCCAGGTCCGTCCCCCACTCCTCCCGCGCACGATCGTCCGCACAGGGGACCCGTGCTGCGCACGCCCTGTACAGCTTGGAAACAATATGTGCCCCCGTATCGGCGTCAATCAGGATGGTGAGAGGTTCAAGGGAGGCCGGCTCGAGGGGGAATCCCTGAATCTCCGCCCGGGCGGCGCAATAGAGTCTGCGAAGAACGAACCGGTCCATGAATGTAGCGTCGCTTAATCGCGCGTCCTCTGACGCAGAGAAAATGTGCCCACCCGGGTACAAGTCCCCGATCCTGGTGAGGTCAAATTTCGTCAACGTTCGTCGCACTAGTGCTTCATCCGTGTCAGGTAACAGCCCCGGGTTGGGTATCGGGAGGGAAGACGAGTACAACAGAGGCTGAGCCAAATAGCGCGAGAGCCTGTTCCATGCCCAGCTGGTGGTAGACACGGTTTGAATGTCCTTTGGGTCCCTAGGGACACCTTTGGGCAACACCGTCAACAGGCGACCCGGGAGGACAAAGTCCGCCTCTGGGCGAAGGAATGGGATCCGAGCATCAGGGTGATACCAGGCATAGGCATGTGCACACTGAGCGACTAGATAGTATAAATATAAATCCGGCACTCCAAGGCCGCCACGATCTTGTGGGAGTGTGAGGGTCGCCCAGCGGATCCGGGGGTGTTTCCCACCCCAGACCAGCCTAATCATGAGGGACCGCAGTGTGGAGAAGAAGGCCCGGGTCAGAGGGATAGGGATGTTATTGAAAAGATACAAGAAGTTGGGGAGCACTATCATTTTAAGAATAGCTATCCTGGCGGACATAGAGAGCGGGAGCCGCAACCACCCATCCACCTGAGTCTCCAGCCGCGCAATCGCGCGGCCATAGTTGAGGCGGATGATTTCGTCCGTGTTCAAATGTATATGTATGCCCAAGTATCGCACCGAGTCTGAGCACCACTCAAGAGGGAACTCACACTGCCATGGGGAGGTGCCGATAGTCAGTGGGAAGATGATGGACTTATGCCAGTTTATGCCCAGGCCCGAATGGCTACCGAAACGAAGGATCTCATGTATCAAGGGGGCCAGGTTGGCCTGCGGCTCCCTGACATACAGGATTGTGTCATCGGCATAAAGAGAGGCCAGCAATGGGCCCGTCCGAAACTGGAGACCCCTGTGGAGGTGCCGCTCTTGGAAATGCCGAATCAGAGGGTCCATAGCCAAAATGAACAAGAGCGGTGATAGCGGGCAACCCTGCCGCGTACCGCGCGTGAGTGAGAATGGGCGAGATAGCGTGCCGTTGAGACGCAAACGGGCCGTAGGGCGACTATAAAGGAGTCTGACGGTCGCCAGGAAGTTCATGGGCATGCCCATGCGCTCCATGACGGATAGAAAGAAAGGCCACTCCAAAGAATCAAAAGCTTTTTCGGTGTCTAGGAGGATCACTGCAGCCGGAGTGGTCGGGTTAATTCTGTGCAGAACCGTGAAGAGCGTTCGCAAATTAAGCGACGTAGAGCGGCGGGGGACAAAGCCGGACTGTGCGGGCGATATAATGAATTCCATCAGCTGGGAAAGCCTGTTGGCCACTATTTTGGCCAAGATCTTATAGTCAGTGTTTAAGAGGGAGAGGGGCCTGTACGACCCACACAATGTGGGGTCCTTATTCGGCTTCGGGAGCAGCACAATGACCGCCTCACTAAGAGTTGACGGGAGGGAGCCACGTTCCAAGGCCTCCGCATACACCTCTATTAGCTTGGGCGCCAGCAGATCCGAAAAGGCCTTGTAGAAGTCAGCGGAGAAGCCATCAAGGCCCGGGGCAGAAGAGCCCCGGAGCACTTTGATCGCCCCCCGCACCTCCGCAACCGTTATAGGCTCCGCCATGAACTCCTGCATGCCCTTATCCAGGAACACAAGAGCGATTTCCGATAAATAGGCCGCACGCGCGGCCGCGGAGTCACCCAACTTGGTGGTGTATAGATCTGTGTAGTAGGCCAGGAACTCGTCCCGGATCTCAGCGGGCGTTGTGCGGAGCTCCCCGTCCGTGCCCCACACCTCGGCGATCAGGGACTTGCTGTATGGTGGTCGCAAGGCCTGCGCTAGCGTGCGCCCCGGTCTGTCCCCCTCTCCATACCTACGCGCAACCTGGTATTTCCCCAGATACAGGATCTCCCTGTCCGCGGCCTCCCGGAAGTCAGATAACAGTCGTAAGCGCCTGGTAAACACCTCGTCCGCGGGTGCCTGCTGCGCCTCAGTGTCTAGCGCGTCTAGCTGTGTCTCCAGTTGTGTTATTGTGGCGCGCAATACTTTCAGGACCCCTGCGTGCTTGGCAATGCAGACCCCTCTGATGTATGCCTTGAACCCATCCCAGAGCACTGCCCACGAGTCCACCGAGCCAGTATTTATGGTGAAGTAGTCCTCTATCGCCTCGGAAACCTCGTGCACAAAAAGGTCATCCAGCAGCGCCCTCCCAGGGAAGCGCCACTGCCGCTCAAACCCCTCAGGTCGAGGAACGTCTAAGCCAAGCAGGACTGGAGAGTGGTCCGAGTACGTTCTCGGAAACGTCCTCAACGCGCGGAACCAAGGGGACAGGCCCGGGGAGAGGAGCCAGTAGTCAATTCTGGTCCAAGTGTTGTGCTGCCCTGAAAAGTGTGTGTAGTCAGTAGTGTTTGGGTGTCGCCTGCGCCATATATCCGTCAACAAGAATCGGCGGCAAAGGTCCTGGAATGCGCGCCTTGCCCTAGGCTTAGCGTCTGTGGCCCCAGAGGTGCTGTCCAGCCCCACATCCAGCAACATGTTTAGGTCGCCGCCCAGCAAAACGCCAGCCGGTGCCAGGGTTACCAGTTGGGCCGCAAGCGCATTGAAAAAATCCGGGTTATCAGTGTTGGGGGCATACACACAGACAAGAGTAACAACATGGCCCATCAAGACCCCCTGTGCAATACAGTAGCGCCCCTCCCTGTCCCCCAGAAACGTTTGGCATTGAAACGGGACTCTCTTATGGATCAGCACCGCAGTGCCTCTGGCGTAAGTACTATATTTAGCGAAGTATCGGTGAGCGCCCCAGGAAGCCGCAAAGCGGGAGGGCACGGGGCCATGCAGATGAGTCTCTTGGAGAAAAGCAATGTCCACCTGATGCCGATTTAAGTAATGCAGTACCTGTTTGCATTTACTCCGGTTGTTCAGGCCCCGGACATTCCAAGTCATTAACGATAGATTGAGAGGAGCTTCATTCAAACCTATGTGGGCCATTGATGCCAGTCAGCAAGTGATGGGAGCAGCAAAATCGGAATGTCACTGTGCATCAATAAAGTTCGTTCACACCTAGCCGTAGTAGTAGAATCAAAATTGCTTACCCCAACCCCCCTCCCCCCGCCCAGCCAAACCACGCAAACGTGAGGCAATCCCAATTCTGGAAAAAAAGAAGAACATAGCTCTAGGCAGGAATACCCAGTGTAACCAAATAACAAAAAGTAGAGCATCGTAACAGAAAACGATCCCAGCGGTTTGAACCAAAGGGGGGTGACAACGATCCGTAATCAACCCAGCGCTGTAGCACCTATGTACTCCAAATGTTAATACGTCCTCAAATAACCAAAGTTAAAACAGTGCAAAGTTCAGTAACGGGCGCAGTCTCAGCCGACACCGGAGGATGAGAACAGGTCCTGGCTGCCCGCAGACCCACTACCAGGGGGAGACCGTCCACCCTCATCTCCCCCCGGCGGGCCCCTGCGCGGCTTGTAGGTACGGCAAAACTCCTGCACCGCAGCGGGATTGTCAAATAGCCGTGCTCGGCCATCAACCTCGACCCGGAGCCGGGCCGGATAGAGCATGCCATATTTAAGGCCCAGGTTCCGGAGCGCCGCCTTCACCCCCGCATACTTACGCCTGGCCTCCTGGACCATGGCAGTGAAGTCTGGGTAGAATGAGAGTCTTGCACCTTGCCAAGTAATCTCGCCCTTCTCTCTGGCAAGCCGCAAGGCCGTGTCACGGTCTCGGAAGTTCATAATGCGGGCAATCAGGGGGCGAGGCGGGAGCCCCGGGTTAGGCCTCGGCCCCAGGGAGCGGTGGGCACGCTCCACCACGAAGCCAGGAGTGAAGGAGTCTCTCCCAAAGATATCAGCCAGCAGTTGTTCCACGAAAACATCCAGCCGGCCCGTGGCCGTGGACTCCGGAACCCCAATCATCCGTACATTGTTTCGCCGACTGCGTGATTCCAAATCTTCGTTTTTGCTGGCCACTTCCTTCAGTATGCGCTCCAATCTGTCCACCCTTTTGATCTCCTGTACCGATTTATCCTCCACTGCCGAGATCCGGGCCTCAGCCTCTCCCAAACGCTTGTCATGGGCCTGGATTTTGGCCCCCATAGTTTCCAGCGTCTTATTGAGGGCGTCAAAACGACCATCCAGGGCCCTGAAGCCGGCACGCATCTCCTGTAGCCAGTCCGGGGCCGGAGCCTGGGTCGTCGAGCCGCCGGTCGCCCCACCAGCCGGGTCCGGCATGTCAGGGGGGTTATCCGTGGGCTGCTCAGACAGTTTCTCGAATTGCAGCGTTTTCTGTTTGGGGTCCTTGCGACCCATTCTCACAACCGCCCGACGTGTGGAGCGCAAGGGAGGCGATGGTGCGATGGAGCGTCCGGCCAATCCTTAGCCAATCTGGACAGGAGCACTGATGATGGTGGGCCCACCAGGCACCGGACAGCTCACGTCCTCACTGCGCAGCAGGCAAGAGCCACGACTCCGTGTAGCCAGCAGGGCCCCAATGGAACATCAAGTGCGCCATCGCAATGTGTTCAGCAGCCTCGATTCGGAGCCGCCGGGAGGGGCAAGGGAGGAACGCAACAACCAGCCGCGGAGCACATGGCAAAACCCGAGAGGGCCCAAGTGACGAGACAGAGACAACCCGGGCGTCAGGCCCAGCGCAGGGCCCCAACCGCCCCCCCCCACCGCCAGCAGGCCGTCCCGCCACCCCTCCCAGGCCCCCCGACCGGATTAGTCCGGGGCCCCAGGGAGGAGACAACGAGCAAGGCCGCGGCCGGAGCGCAGGGCCAGAGCCGTGCGCCCGGTCGTCCTCCGGTCCGCAACGGCGTAGGGAGAAGGAAGCGGGCCCCCGCCAGCCAGTACCCCGGTGCTCAATGCCCCCCCCTCCGAGCCCCCCGGTTACCTGTCTCTTGGCCGGCCGCCCTCCTCGCACTCGAGTCCCCCGCTCCCGGATCAGCCCGCCATCTTGGGCCTCAGGATGGTGTGGTCATCTCCGGGCGCCCCCGTGACCCGGGAGGTCCGCTCTGCATCCCAGCGCACTCCGGAGTCTTAGTAGGGTAAGCGGCAGCGTCTGGCGTCTCGCGCCCGCATCAGGAGGGCGAGGAAAGCAGGGTTTGCGCCGGGTCGATGGCGGAGCTTCAACGCCGTGCGGCCATCTTAGCCCGCGGCTTGGCCACGCCCCCCGAGGTTTCTTCATCCTTGAGGTGTCAGGCATCCCGTTCCTCCATGTCTTGACCCCAGCGTGTCTGATGCCACAAAAGAGCAATGTCAAACCCTTTGTGAGGGTGCTCAGGCAGAACATTTGTGATGTGCAAGTGTAGTAGGTGACAGCTCCTGCCCCTCCTTAACTCAGAGTGGCCCATCCTTCCAATACCTAGTTTTCCTTTGTCTCACTGTCTGGGTGCAATACACAAAGACCAACTGCCAGCTACATCTAGCCATGTGACCTAGGATCAGGCTGCAGGTACCAAATCATTAGGATAAGAAAATGTAAACTTTCTAAAAGTGGCACTTTCAGAATTATGATTAAAAATCAGACTTTACCATTAAAGATGGCTTTTAATTACACAATTCCATAGACACCGGGGGGGCGAGTCTGGCCACAGACAGAGATGGCCGTCTGACTTGGAGGCTCCGCTGAGCTCGGAGGCCTCAGGGGATGCAGCTCCGGCACATGGCGTAATTCCAATGCCTGCAGGATGGAGGGTATCCCAGGAGCAACTGAGGGGCTGATTGACAGTCTCCCTTCATTTCCCCTCAGTGGTAGCAACCTGGAGTGGGTGGCCGTAGCCTGATGCCAGCTCTCGCGCTCCGAAGAGACGCAGCAGCCTTGAGGGAGCAGCTCAACTTGAACTCCGTGCAGTCTATGTTCGCAGACCTACAGGACAACTGGAGTCGGCTCCATGGGTGAAACAGAGGTGGAATATTGCCCCACTACCAATCAGGTGAGGTGCAAGAGGATGATCATGCTGCAGGTTATTATAAGCAACTGCTCCTTGTTCCTCTACCCAACTGCTCACTCCTCTACTGGAGGACTTGCAGCAGGGGAGCTGCCTTAGGCTACACTGGGCCGACACCCAGCCCTTCCCCCTCTCGTATAGGACCTGCGGGGGAAGGGAGTGGGCTCAAGACACCACTCGCTCCCAGCTGGATATGGGGCACCCCCAGCTAGGTGGCAGCCCATCTCCCCTCCTACCGAGGGTGGACTGCAAGCTCCACAGGAGGGAGGCCGGATTGTCAGGGACTCAAAATAGCCCAGCAGGCCATAGACTGTCCTCTGGCCCTAGGTGGGATGTCATCTTACGCTTCAACTACTCCCCCCCACTTTCCCCCTTGAAACAGAAGCCCTGAAGGACCCTACGGACATTGGCTATTACTCCAGGGGGCACCACTGAGAGGGCAATGGTGACTAACACCTCACCACCCCACTTTGCATTTGCCTGCTCATCTGCCTGGAAAGGGTGGCACGTCGGCCAACAAGAGTGCATGCATTCACCCCAGGGAGCTGAATGGCTGCAGGCCATCTGTACTGAATGCAGTGACCTCTGGGAAGTCAACGCGACAGCTGCACTTCTCAGAAGTTGTCTTTCAGGCCAGAGCCATGTAGACCCCATCCATGGGCCCCTCAGAACACACGATGGATCTGATCATCAAGGAAATCAGAGCAACGAGACACAGATTGGAGGTCATTGTTGTGAAAATGACAGACCTCATGGCAGAAACGAAGTCCAGTAGGGCGGACATCACCGGCTTTCACGACAAAGTGGAGGGGCTGGACCAACAACTGACAGCATTGGAAGCAAGAGTTGACAACATCCTGGGTAAAGACCCCAAGCTCTGGCACCTGCATAACAAGATCATGGACCTTGAAGACAGGAGCCACAGGGACAACGTCTGCTTCTTTGGTATCTCAGAAAAGGTGGAGGTGACCAACGCCTGTGGTTTCTTCCAGGAGCTGCTCCCTAACGTCTTGGGGCTGCTCTTGCCCCCAGTGGAAATATAAAGAACCCACAGAATCTGATTGTGGAGACAGATGACATCAGATATATGAGACCCATCATATAATTCTTCCTTTGTCATGAATAGCTGCTATAAATACTTGCGGCAGTGCTGTCACACGGACTGTATGACTATGAAGGTCACAAAATTCACATATCAGCTGACTTCTCTAGGGAGATGAATGAGAAGGGAATGCTTCATATACTTCAGACCTCAATTGTGGAAATGGGACATTAAATATGGACTCTTCGAGCTGGTGTGCATGTGGATCATGATGGATGGCAAGTCCAAAGACTTTTATGATCTGAAGGAACTACGATCTTTCTTGAAAGGACTACAAGACCTGAGCATGGGTATGTCTCAAGTTACCCCCAATTAGGTCACACCGGCCACTACCACACCCATGCACACGCACATGCACACAACTGAGATCTTACTGCTATGAGGGGGCAGGCATCAGGACAAATCATCTAGATTGCAGAGTGGAAAGGAAAAGGTGATCAGGGCAGTGGTGGAGCTGACACAGGACAGGGGCTATGACAAATCCCACCCTTGAAGACTGGGCCAACTAATAACTGATGTGTCCAAAGACTGTTGCTGCTTCATTGTATCTTTGTTACCAGCAGATGAGTATTGACTGTCCTTTTAATGTTTAATGTTCACTGTTTGAAGCAGTTATCATTGTGTAATAAGCTGGTTCCATGCGTAGAGGTGACACAGCGGACGTAGCCAAGAGATGTCTTAAGCATATTTATTCAGTTTTTAACATCCATACTAACAGAGAAAACAGCCTCACCAGGAGCAGCCTGGTAGCTGCTCAGCCCATCTTCCAGATGTCTCACTCACACCTGGTCCCCAACCATTCCACTCATATCAACATTCCACACAGAACATTCACCTTGGCTGAATAGCTAGTTATAAGGTGAAGGGGAACACTATTAACATAACATGAAGATACTACATTATCTGCTCCCTTTAACATGGACAATTAATTAAACCATTGAGGAAATATGAATTTTGTGATCAGTTATGTCCCCTATCGTAGACCCCAACGGCTCCATGTGCATGCTATAAGTACATGTATGTTCCCTCCTGCTCCAGTTCTGAAGACGCAAACATATGTGCGTCCACCGTCAACATGTCCTCTTTCAGATCCGCCATGAATGGGTCAGATATTCCATTCCTAAGTATGAAAGGCCACCGACTTTATGTGGTTCACTTTCCACATTTCAAAGATTCAGGCGAGTAGGCCCGAATTCTGTCATCAAGCCTTTTCCTGCCTTCTGCCTCTGAAAGCTCCAGTCTGAGCCTGCATCTGTGACCATGAACTTTGTTTTACTCCTTGCGCGGCTAACGGTGCCTGATCCAGCCTGTCGCCTGCCAAAAACTGTATTTCACCTTCGAGATTATCTCCTTCGCTCCTCATCCGATGCATTCCTGTCTAGTAGTTTAGGTAAACATTCTTCCAGCTTCCGTGCAAAGGGCCAGGCTTCGCTGCCCTCATGCCAGTAATTCATAGCCCCGTTACCATGGAATATTCCTATCCCCTCGCATCTAGTGTAGACACTTAGACGCTTGTACACGCACTAACAGTCAGTATAGTCAGTATAGAATAAGATTCTATCCTAAGAGACCTTTCCTTTTGTGTCACACAGTTCTTTAAACATAGGATATTAGATATGATTTGGAATTAGGTTGACATAACCCCAGACTTCTGTCTCCACATGTAGAGCTAAATGTCAAGTCTCCTTCACCCTCTAGTTGCACGTCAATCACACGTCATGCAGCTGCGCGCGCATCTCTGCCATATATTTCTGCTGACATTGCAGGATTCTTTTATGGATCCACCCACTTGTAACATCATGTTTAAATGACGTATTTTAGTTACACCCATGTTTAGTTACGTATGTACAGTTTATCTGAGTTATCAGCTGTCACGCCTCTTGCATCTGTTTCACTGTAATGCATTTTCTATAAAACCGCTTAACTATCAATAATATATGTCCCTTCCTTCCTGAACTTTCGTGGTGATGGAATAGAAGGCCCACAATTCGAATTGTCTCCCTTTTTATAGGAATAAAACCTTTTAAAACACTCTAATACCACGGATTCTGCCTCTTATATTTACTGAGTTATTCTTGATAGATTTTACCGCATAAAAAATAGTACCGGTAATGAAATATTTACCACATAAATTGGCGCCCGAACAGGGACACTTTCTCATCTCACGCGCCGGCGGTGCGTTGCAGGCCCGGTCTCCTGCCACAGCTGAACGGACAACAAAAACGCGTATCTGCAGGATTTCCTGTGTCTCCTTCCGGCCAAGCGGGGACGACTGAGGCTGCGATCAACACCCAGACGAGGCGGTGAGAAGTGCGAAGTATCCCGACCAGAGCCTAGCTGAGAGAGCAAGATCCGAGGTATACAGAGACCCGCCAAGTTCCGAAGTTCCGAGTCCAGTCGAGTCGAGTCCAGTCCGGTCCAGTTTCAAGTTCCGTTCCGAGGCCTTCCGTTCCGAGCTACCCGGTGAGTACCATTACCGGGGAGGCATTTAACGTGCACATAGTTTGTGCCGGTCAAGACGGGTTTGGGTACACAAATCCGGTCTGCACTGTTTTAGCAGTGTATCTGTACTGTTTAGCAGTATATATAGTAGGTTGTGCATATAAATAAGTATTATCCAGTGTCAGTATAATGTCAGTAACTAGTTTCTTATTAGTTATCATTGTTCGTAAAACTGTTAAGCGTTAAAATGTTTTAAATACGTTCTATATATTGTGGTATGAATGACTGTTCATTATTGTGTTTTCTCGTATAAAGTGTGTTCTAGAAACAAGATCTAAAAATGCCGCTCTTTTCGAAACTAAGACAGATCAAAACTAGAAAAGGTGTACTCGAAGAAGCTGTTCCCATCCCACCGAGGGACACTCCAGGGTACTTCATGTATCATAAGCATGGCCTAGATGCCGTATTATTTCTTGATTTATGGGTAGATTACACCAAAGAATTACCAGAGAGTCAGAGATGGCCCGCAGCGGGGACCTGGGATGCAGATTGCATCATGAGAGTAGAAGAAGAATTATGGAAAAAGAAAGCCAGACAGTCACAGAAAGATGCCATTGAATTATGGCGTAAAGAATCGTATAGACGTACAGAAAAAGCACTCAGACAGAAAAATAAGGGTAAGGAGAATTCGAATAAAGTCCGAGAAAAACTATTACTTGAGGAAGGTACCCGAGTAAAATCAGAACAAGTAGATAGACAAAGAAACGCTCTTATGAATGGTATGTATCCACTTCTGGCCGAAGGGTTACCTAAGGCTACTCCGGAACTACCAAAAGACTTGCCAACTCCATTGTTTCCGATAAAAGCACATCCCAAGGGACATCCCCGAACCGCAGAAGATGTTTTCCTCTCCCGCTATTTAGATGACGCAGCTCCCGAGTATGCTAATACCGCACCACATAGACCGCTTGCCGGTGATGCTCATCACCAAGATCTTTCGTCTGTACCTCCGCATCAACACGCTTCGACACACATTCCGACAAGCACATCTGTTTCTACAGCTTTTCCCACAACGACGGTTGCTGTCTCACCCTCAACAAATCCTTTCACGTCCAGCACCCCAGACGGTGCTACAGGAGGTACGACAGACATTTTTTCTACGCCACCCAGAGGAAAGAAATTTTCCCTTAGAGATTTAGCCCTCCAACGTACACCCAAACTAGCCACTCCCGACATGCTTAAGGAACTTCTAGTAGATTGTAGATATGATCCTGTGCCCGGTAAACGGGACGAAATGCTGCTGTCATCATTACGTATTAGACAAGCTGCAATATATTTAACGAAGTTACCAGGAATGAATACACATTTAGAAAATATATATCACTTTGTCCAGTCAGGGCGAGGTCCTGAAAGTATTAGTAGAGCCATGGAGTACCAGAAAGCGGAGGTACAGGGACAACTGTTACGTTTCCTCATAAACTGTGTAATTAGAAATCAAGACCGGCCTGGGGTAAATCCGGAAGAAATGCAAACACTTGTCACTTGGGGTCGGAATATATCAGAAGGAAGACATGATAAACAGTTATGTATAGTAGCTATGTACCGAAAGATCCGCAAAGAAGTAGAACGAATACACGAAGAAAGATTAGAGGTAGACGCTACTGACCTAAACAGAGAAGAGGAGGAGCAAGAGTCAGAGCAAGTAGAAACGATAGCTTATGTAGGTAAAGGAAGACCCCATAGTAATAACAGAGGTTTTAACGACCCAATACGTCCAATACGTCCAGAATATAATAGACATTTTCCAAACCCTATGCTGAATACAAAATCCCCTGAACACTTATTCCAAGCCGCTGATAAATCACTCCGAGATAAAAGGGGGTACCACGTGCTCGATTCCATGGACGAACAAGAATTAGTCAGGTCAGCAGTACAATGGGCTGACAGTCCCGGCGAATACAATGATGATGTACTTGCACACACGTTTCTGAATCTAGACCCATATGAACAGCGTTTGGCTAGTATATACATGATTCAACACCTCCTTATATTATATAAAAGCCAACACTCAGATCCAGGACCCTTACCTGACATATTGACAGAACTACTCACGAACATATGGAGAGGGTCAGGTACTGATTTGATTAAGAAAATACTAGAATCCCGAAACCAATATTTAAATTTCGTATGCCCAGAACACGTCTCAGTTCCCATAATGGGAAGAAAAATGTATCACATAGATAGACAGAACCCGTTACGCGAAGTGCACCCGATCAGAGGTGCCGACGATAATTTCACACGTGTGTTTGTATACACGCCTATAACTAAACTGGAATTATTAGAAATGAAGAAAGTAGTACCCAGTCATGACAAAGATCCAGCAGGTTTCCACCGTGAGATAAAAGACATGTTACTCATGGGAGAGTATACCTACCCCGACATTATGAAAATATTAAAAGTCCTATTACCCGCAGGTGTTTATGAAAAACTCAAAGAAAATAATGGGAGGTAGGAGACCAAAAGATAGATTGGACAGCATTAGAAAACGAAGAAAAGGCCCGAGCTGCAGGAGCAGGGCTTGGGGATAAGACTACAGCACTAGCAGGATTACTAATACAGGTATTGCCACGTTTATTAACCACGAAAAAGGAAGACTGGGGTGCAATCTCAGCCTGTAAACAAAAACCAGATGAAGATACAAGTGATTTCTATTCCCGATTTGAAAAATGTTTTAGTATAAATAGTGGCATAAAAGCCAGTAGTGAGTCATACCCACATCTGTTTGTGACAAAATTAGTTGAAAATTCTCTGATACAAGTTAAGAATAGAGTATTGAAATTCGAAAGTACCTGGCAAGGTAATACCCCATCACAGATGCTACAGATGTTACAATATCATCACAATAGAATTAGAGAAGAACAAGAACACGAACAAAGACGTATGAAAGATACAAAAATGAAAATGCTTGTTGCACAGTCGGTTCCAGCCGATAGTCATCAAAGGAGTGATTCCGCAGGCCCTGCAAAAGGGACATGCAACTATTGTAAACAACCAGGTCATTATATACACGATTGTCCAGTCCTGAAACATAATATTGCTACAGGTAGAACACATGAGAGACCACGTCCACCTAGACAGGATCAGAACCAACAACAAATACCTCAGCAAGCACAACCTAGGTTAGCTCCGCAACAGCTAGCTCTGCAACAGGCAGCTCCACAACAAATTGTAGCACCACCACAAGCGCAGCCTATTGCTGCAACACAAGCAACGACACAACAGATGTATCAGTATGCACAAGCAGATTATCATTATCCCGATTATCAGCGATACTCATGAGATAGCCTAGAGAGGGAAGTTGGCTTACCCCTTATTGAGGTTCCTGTAGACCAAGAAGGACCTTATGTACATAGTGAACTATTAGGGGAAGACAGAAAGTTTTTACTTGATACAGGGGCAAGCAGAACAACTATAAGACGTAGTGAAGTTCCAGGGGCACCCCTCTCAGGCTCACAGAATATTTCTCTTGGATTTTCAGGAAAACCTATAATTAACGACGTAACACAACCTCTTGCACTCACAGTAGGTCCATTAACACGTACAACAGATTTGTTGCTTACTAAATCATGTCCAGAAAACTTGTTAGGTATAAAAACATTGAAAGCTCTAGGAGCCATAATATGTTTTTCTCCGGAAGGAGTACGACTATTTTTACGTGACTTTAAAGGTCACTACGTATCCAGAGACATGGATCACCGACTGCAGAATTTACCTACACATTTATGGGCACAAGGCCCCACTGATGTTGGTTGCATGAACATTACACCATATCGAGTTACACTGAAATCAGGAATAGTACTACCACGAATGCGACAATACAAGTTACCACCAGATGCTGTAGTGGCTTTACTGCAAATCATTGACGAGCTCATTGCACGAGGAGTGGTTGTCGAAACCGACTCCAATGTATGTAATTCTCTGATAATTCCGATTCTTAAAAGAACGGATCCAAAAGCTCCACCAGTATATCGATTAGTTATTGATCTGCGCGAATTAAATAAATGTATTGTGCCACAATACCCCGTGGTTCCAGATATCTCTTCATTACTCACAGCTATTGACTCAGAAGCAACGTTCTTCACTGTAATTGATCTCAAGAATGCTTTCTTTAGTGTCCCAATTGATCCGGAAAGTCAATATTTATTCGGATTTAGTTTAAATGGACGAAGTTTTAAATTCACACGCGCACCTCAAGGATTTACAGAAAGCCCCAGCATCTATAGCCAAGCACTGAAACGAGAACTTGACAGTATCCATATGCCAATTAACACTGCCTTGCTTCAATATGTCGATGATCTGCTGATCACCGCCCGAAGCGAACTTGAATGTGAAAAAGCGTCACTGACGGTTTTAAAATTTCTGGCCGACAAGGGGCACAAGGTGTCCCCTTCTAAGCTGCAATTCTGTGTCCAGCGAGTTGTTTACCTTGGGCACTCGCTGTCCAAGGAGGGAAGGCAGCTTACATCCGACCGCATCCAGTTAATCGCTAACATGCCACCACCTACGACACAAAAGGAGGTGCGGGCTTTTATAGGCCTCACTTCATACTGTAGGCAGTGGATCCCTCAATATGCATTTCTAGCAAAACCACTCATCCAGTTGACAACACAGGAGGCAGCCACATCGACTGTCCTCCCTTGGACTCCAGAACATACACACGCCTTTGAAAGCTTAAAGAAAGCTTTATGCCAAGCACCAGTCCTAGCAACACCATGTTACAGTAAACAGTTTACACTCTTCGTTACAGAACGCGAAGGTACTGCTTTGTCAGTACTCACTCAGGAACAAGCAGGATCACATAAACCATGTGCTTATTTCTCTAGTACATTAGATCCAGTAGCTCAGGCACTTCCAGCGTGCCTGAAATCAGTGGCAGCAACAGCTTTAGCAATCAGACAAAGCGATGCCATAGTGTTAGGACATCAATTAACAGTACAAGTACCACACGCAGTAGAGGTTCTCTTGAACCGCACACAAACACAACACTTGACGATAGCAAGACTCACTGGTTACGAATTAACATTGTTTCAGCCACATATAGAAATCAGACGTTGTAATACGTTAAATCCTGCCACACTGTTACCAGTGGGCGGAACAGATCCATTGGCACATGATTGTGTCGAAGTTATTACTATCACGACGAAACCCAGACAAGACTTGACAGATATCCCTTTGTCAGATCCAGACTTGACATTGTATGTAGATGGGTCATGTATGAGAGCAAGTACAGGAGAGCTAGTGGCCGCTTACGCAGTCACAACAGACACTGAAGTCATTGAAACAAATTGTATTAACACTTTGTCAGCTCAAGCAGCAGAGCTCACCGCTCTGACACAAGCCTGTATTCAAGCCACAAATAAAAAAGTCAACATATACACAGATTCACGTTATGCATTCGGAGTCGTCCATGACTTCGGCGTACTGTGGCGAGAGAGAGGTTATTTAACTTCTCACGGTGCCCACATTCAACATGGACCCCTCATTCAAGCCCTATTAGACGCGATTCATCTACCTACTGCAATATCGATTATGAAATGCAAAGCCCATACAAAAGTTACCGATATCATTTCTCAGGGTAATGACCTAGCTGACAGAACAGCTAAACAGACTGCTCAGAATCAGACTCACACAACTGACATGACAAAGACAATAGTTCCGACACCAACCCATTGCATGACAGTTAAGGATCCCGCCCTTGATGTAATTGACATACAGACACATGCTACACCAGAAGAAATAAAGAAATGGACTGAATTAGGAGGGATCCAAACAGATCACGGATGGATGACGAAGGAAAAATCTATATGGTTTCTTCCCGACTCAATGGTCCAAGTCATCATTAACACTATACATAGTCCAGCGCACCTAGGAGAGAAAGCTATGCTAGACAGCATTCAACACATTTGGTTTAACAAACACTTGCGAGCCACAGCTAAACAAAAAGTTCGTACCTGTATGATATGTTGTCAGTTTAATCCAGGTAAAAGCATCCCCGTAGAACAGGGTGGATTCCAAACTCCCGATCATGCTTTTGAAGTCCTCCAGATGGATTATATCCAGATGGAACGATGTCGAGGATTCAAATATGTTCTCGTAGTTGTCTGTGCTCTTTCCCGTTGGACAGAAGCATACCCGGTTTCAGATTACACTGCCCCGACTACTGCCAAACAGTTAGTTCGAGAATTCTTCCCACGGTACGGTTTACCACGTGTTGTCTATTCAGATAACGGCCAGCCGTTCTCATCCGAACTAATGAAACACGTTTCCCTTCTATTAGGGTATCAATGGAAATTTCACTGTGTCCGACATCCCGAGGCAGCAGGTCTCGTAGAACGCCATAATCAAACTTTGAAAATTAGATTGTCCAAAATATGTAGAGAAAAAGGAGTCGATTGGATAGTAGCCTTACCAGTTGCGCTCTTTTACATGAGAATGGTAGCACATTCTCGAACAGGGCTATCCCCGTATGAGGTGATCTTCGGTAGACCACCAAATATGTGGGGGACGCCTATACCTCGTAAAATCACTGACGTTGACTGTAATATGCTGACAGATTACCTGGCTTCCTTGATGTCTGCACTACAATCTTGTCGTTCACAGGTATCCGCAGCTTTTCCCGACAATACTGAGGTGAAGCCCCATGACGTGGTTCCTGGGGACTTGGTGCTGGTCAGGAACTTTGACCGGAAGACCCAACTGGATCCTAGGTGGAAGTCACCGAAGTTAGTTTTACTCACCACAAGGACAGCCGTGAAAATCGAGGGAAGAAAAGGATGGTTGCACTCGAGTCATATCAAGAAATTTTATGGACTACCATCCGATATAGAGACTAAACCCTGTATTTCCTCAAAGACAGACTCAAAGCTCCCCTTGGTTGAGCAATCGAACTCAGAAATCTATAAACTAAAATTGAGGTCTAATAAGTCAGACAATTTGATTGTTTAAGTCCTCTCCAAGGTGAATCGGTTGAATTTGTCTCTGACATGTATCCTCTAGACCGAAATAGAGAAAGAAATCAGCGAAAGCAGCTGAAAAAGCAAGCGTATTGTAAATCATTTCGTAGTCATTGTACAGTAACATTATTAATTTTTTTTTTCCTAAGTCTTTTGATCATCATTGTCAGCATCCTATTGCACATGTATTACCCTATTCCTAAGCATGCTTATAATATAACTGCAGAACATTCTTTTAGCGAATTTCCTCCGCATGAGTTGTCATATAGATTTGCGCTGCGCAACAACACATTCATTAGTATGCTACATCATTCCCATCAAACCAGCAATGCCACAAATTGTTGGATATGTGGCCGACTCCCTCCTTATCAGAACTATAAGGGAGTCTTGCCCCTCTTTCCCTATCCGTTCACACACAATGGCTCCTGTGGAGCATGGTTTAGTTTGATTAATACCCTAGATTCAAATTCCGCAGTTTATCAAGACAACTGGGTATGGGGAAACCTGAACCTAGTTTTGCTTAAAGTCTGCTACCCTAACAAGGAGGGATTTCCCAAAAGAACAGGAACTGATCTAGAAAATGAAGTATATGGATTAGGTAATTTTACACTTAACCTCATGATCCTGAACGTTGAATCTGAAGCTACACCAATCTTGCCCGCCATGTCAGTATTCCCAGTAAAAGGGGAATTATGTATAAGAAAGAATGGTTCCATACATATGGGCCACAGTAAATGCACCACTGTAATAAAATTCAGTGATCAAGGCAAGTCTACATTTAGAGCTTCCCATCATTCCTACTTCATATGTGGCCAGACCGCATATATATGTCTACCTTTAGATTGGGATGGTACCTGTTACATAGCATTCCTTCTACCACCTGTTTTCCTAGCTCCTCCTGATTATCATAGAAATACCCATTTAGTACACAATAGACAGCAGAGAGATCTCCCAATTGTCGATTACACTGAAACAGCATGGGAGAAATACACAGATTTCAATAAAGGTTTCTTTCCTTATATAGGTACAGTCACTAATAGTAAGCTGATACGTAGATTAACCAGAACCCTTGAAGCAGTAGTGAACGAAACTATTTCCGCCTTAGGCAATTTAACAGAAGAACAGTCTGCTATGCGGATTGTTGTGCTTCAAAACCGTCTTGTCCTTGACGTCATCCTGGCCGATAGGGGCGGAGCTTGTAGGATCATCGGATCAAGTTGTTGCATTTTCATACCAGAAAATTCACCGTCAGTATATAAAGCCATAACTCGCCTTCATAAGATTGTAAGCCAGATACACCAGAGTCCAGGCACCTGGACTTGGTCCGGTTGGTTCTGGGGCGTGTTGTCAGCCTGGGGATGGAGAATTCTATCCTTCCTAGGTATTGGCTTTCTCATACTATTCAGTTGCTGCTTATGTCTACAATGTGGGCCAGCGATTTGTGGTCTGTGTGCCACCTCGTGTATCCCACATCCAAGTTTTCATTCGAGATCCCGGAAGAAGAAAGAAGAACAAATGATGCTATATGAACAGATCGATGGATTGATGAAGATCGATATCTCCTAAGGGTCCGAAGGGGACAAGGAGGGAATGAGGAAATATGAATTTTGTGATCAGTTATGTCCCCTATCGTAGACCCCAACGGCTCCATGTGCATGCTATAAGTACATGTATGTTCCCTCCTGCTCCAGTTCTGAAGACGCAAACATATGTGCGTCCACCGTCAACATGTCCTCTTTCAGATCCGCCATGAATGGGTCAGATATTCCATTCCTAAGTATGAAAGGCCACCGACTTTATGTGGTTCACTTTCCACATTTCACAGATTCAGGCGAGTAGGCCCGAATTCTGTCATCAAGCCTTTTCCTGCCTTCTGCCTCTGAAAGCTCCAGTCTGAGCCTGCATCTGTGACCATGAACTTTGTTTTACTCCTTGCGCGGCTAACGGTGCCTGATCCAGCCTGTCGCCTGCCAAAAACTGTATTTCACCTTCGAGATTATCTCCTTCGCTCCTCATCCGATGCATTCCTGTCTAGTAGTTTAGGTAAACATTCTTCCAGCTTCCGTGCAAAGGGCCAGGCTTCGCTGCCCTCATGCCAGTAATTCATAGCCCCGTTACCATGGAATATTCCTATCCCCTCGCATCTAGTGTAGACACTTAGACGCTTGTACACGCACTAACAGTCCGTATAGTCAGTATAGAATAAGATTCTATCCTAAGAGACCTTTCCTTTTGTGTCACACAGTTCTTTAAACATAGGATATTAGATATGATTTGGAATTAGGTTGACAGAACCCCAGACTTCTGTCTCCACATGTAGAGCTAAATGTCAAGTCTCCTTCACCCTCTAGTTGCACGTCAATCACACGTCATGCAGCTGCGCGCGCATCTCTGCCATATATTTCTGCTGACATTGCAGGATTCTTTTATGGATCCACCCACTTGTAACATCATGTTTAAATGACGTATTTTAGTTACACCCATGTTTAGTTACGTATGTACAGTTTATCTGAGTTATCAGCTGTCACGCCTCTTGCATCTGTTTCACTGTAATGCATTTTCTATAAAACCGCTTAACTATCAATAATATATGTCCCTTCCTTCCTGAACTTTCGTGGTGATGGAATAGAAGGCCCACAATTCGAATTGTCTCCCTTTTTATAGGAATAAAACCTTTTAAAACACTCTAATACCACGGATTCTGCCTCTTATATTTACTGAGTTATTCTTGATAGATTTTACCGCATAAAAAATAGTACCGGTAATGAAATATTTACCACACCATACTAAAAATGAAAGACAACTATACAGAAGATATACAAATGAAATCAATAGTCTAAAACCCAGGGGTAAATGGTAAGAAACCACACCACGAGACGGAACCAGACTACACAAAAGAAGAAAGAAGAGTGAAAAGATATATACCAACTATCACCACCCTCCTCCTTTAATAAAAAAACACAAAAAAAGAGCAAAGGACATTTAGCTCACTGACAAGAAGTGAGAAAACACCATATGAACATACATGTGAAACAAAGTGCAGAGAAACACGGTATAAAAAGACTACGAGAACTCTACACAGTGATGTGACAAATGGGAGTGGAACACCCCCAGAACTCATACACTAAGGATGGACCACACCCATGTACGTACAACTACAATTTGAAACAGACACTATGGGTGGACCGCGCCCATGTACATACTCCTTACACTTTTAACAAACACTATGGGTGGACCGCACCTATGTACATACTTACTTACTATGTTGGACCGCACCCATGTACGTACTCCAAACTATGGGTGGACTGCACCCATGTAGGTATTCCTATGTAAGGAACACAAACAAGAAAACATGTCAAAAATGGGCCTCCAACCAATAATGCAGAGTGTAAATGGGACTGACGCCCATTACAAATTAAATAGGTGGGACTGACACCCCCTATAAACAGAGTAGATGGGACTAACACCCATTACCAATAAAGTAGGTGGGACTAGCACCCACTAAAATCTGAGTAGATACGACTAACACCATACCCAAAACACAGATCTAATGGTTATCATGCGGTGCCTTCTGAGAGTGCATGGCTAGCCGGTACCCACACAGTCATGACTGAAGGCGAGTAAGCCCCGCCTACTCCAGGCACGTGGTTCGGTGTCCTGCGCCCAGGGGTTGCGGCACCCCTCCAAAATCATGTCAGTGATGCCTGACTACTGGCATTGCATCCCTACCTTCTCTCAATGGTCACCTCGAGCATCACCATGCCCCTGCCATGCATCCACAGTGTGTGTGTTTTGCTTTCTCACCCTAAGTGCGCCAGGCAAGCCCAGATGTGGGTCCTGGGCTCACTGTGCCACTGGAATCAAGCTATCCTGGCTGAAGAGGGGTGAAACCCCGAAACCTGTCCTAGGATGCTTGTTTCCGGTCCTGGGAGGATCTGGCTTGGCATTTCGGGCTGGACTGTTCCCATGAGGCACAAGGTCAAGACTGATTTCCATATGGCCAGATCTAAACTGGGGTGGCATGGTGAGGAAAAGAATGATGGATTTAACCCAGATCTCTTGACTGGGGTGAATGTTTTGATTTGTTCTGCATTCCGTCCATCAAATGTGTGTCTTTTGCTTTGTCACCCTAAGTGCCCCAGGCATGCCCAGACGTGGGTCCTGGGCTCACTGTGCAACTGGAATCAAGCTATCCTGGCTGAAGAGGGGTTAAACCCCGAAACCGGTCCTAGGATACTTGTTTCCGGTCCAGGGAGAACCTGGCTTGGCAGTTCGGGCTGGACTGTTCCCATGAGGCAAAGGGTCAAGACTGATTTACATATGGCTAGGTCTAAACTGGGGTGGCATGGTGAGCAAAAGAATGATGGATTTAACCCAGATCTCTTGACTGGGGGTGAATGTTTTGATTTGTTCTGCATTCCGTTCATCAAATGTGTGTCTTATGCATCCACAGCTATCCAGCCCAGCGCAGGCCTTTGTACACCTTTACTTTCCCTCGCCCGCTGACAAAGCTCTTATGGAGCAACTTCCTCCTTTTCCCTGCCTGGCTTCCCATTGGTGGCCTTCAGCAAGCCCCCCACCCCTCCATCACAGAAGGACTTCTATGACTGCCATCCTCCCCACTGCGAGGACCATACTCAGGATTTGCTCTTGTTACTTCCCCCGTGGGGGTTCCGCAGGCTCGGTGGACTCACAGGTCTAGACCTACTGACTAAAGTTTTATCTTTGCTTGGTTCCGGGCCATAGACTGCATTGCCAGTCCTCCTGATTTTCTTGCCCCACTCCCTACTCAGCATTCATCCTATACCAGCTCCCTGTCTCCCACACCCCATCCACTGGTAAGACTACTAGTCCAGTCCCAAGTGACTCGCAGGTCCACTCACAGCCCCTTACGGGGAGCCCTCCTTTCTCCCCCTTCTTCGCTTGATCCATATTGCCCTTTATCACTCACCCAGCATGTCTCTCATCCCTCCCAGACCCTCACCAGTGGTGTACTGTACATCGCACACAGCGAGATAGAGCATACCCCTTTCCTAATTTCACCATTGATGCCCACTGATATAGCACATTAGGATGATGCCACTGAGAGCATTGAACATCATATCTTGGAACGTGATCTGCCACATGCATTATATGAAATGCATGAAGGTGCTCACATACCTTAACTCTAAACATGCTTTATCTAGGAAACCCACCACACAAGCATCAAGGCTGAGAAACTCCGGCGTGACTCATAGAAGTTGCCCATGACCACTGGCTGGCGGGCATGCGACCTCCTGGAAATGTGGAGCGGCTATCTTGATATGCAAGTCACTCCTGCACACAGTGCTCAAGACATGGACTGACCTGTAGCATTGGTACACATTTCTTAAGATGCAAATCTGTGACAAAGTGCTCTGTGTAGGCCTAAAATATGCAACGACGGGGCTCAAACATCTTTTTCTCTTCACCTTAATCGTTTGCTGACTGAGATAGATTCCACCCATCTGCTCATGGTAGGGGGGGTGATTGGAACTTAGCACGGGATGCAATACTGGATCGCACCGGTTCTGTAGATGCATTCAACAATGTATATCAGGCCCTCATGGGAATTATTCTTGCGGATCATGGCCTCCTTGAAGTTTGGCATCACCTCCATCCCATAGCCAAATAATACACCTATATCTCACTGGTTCATGCCACTCAATTAGGCTGGATTACTTCCTTGCCTTCCTGCCAATGATTACCATGATGAGCGACAGTATTATACTTGAGGGAGGGAGCACTATCTGATCACTCACCTATTCATTTGCCAGCTGACCTGGAACTTGAGACACTGATCCATAAACCCTGGTGCCTCAACCTTTCCCGTTTTAACCCGCCCACAGGCAAGGACCAGCTTAAATCCCATGTCCACACCTACCTTGAGTACAACAAAGGGTCAATGGCCTTGGCTCAAAGCCTATGGGTAGCGGCCAAGGCAAATTCTAGAGGACAGTTAATCAGAGAAGCCGCTGTAATCAATAAACATCAACATCAGAACAGCAGAGAACATTGGAGTGATACATATCTGAGTCAGCGCGCCTATATACGGTCAGACTTTCTGTTGACACCAGACACTGCCATGAGAAAGCACTTATGGATCTCAACGCGCTCCTCACCTCCAGGGCAAAATGCACACTATAAAAATGTAAATACTGCAACTACAAGCAAAGGGAGAAGGCAGTCAGGCTGCTATCAGCACAACTGCGACACAGGGAAGCAGGAATGGCTATCTCTGCCATTAAAACCGAGCCCGGCTGCATTGTCAGCCACTCAGAAAATCGTGAATGCGTTCACAGACTACAACCGGGGCCTCTACACCCAAGAAAGTGTCACAGCCCCAATGCAGATAGATGCCTTTGATGGAGTAGGGTTTTGCAAAAATAAAACCTGCTCAGATTGAACCCTCAGTAACATTCATTAACAGTGTGCTGTGAAAATATTATTAATGAAGTGCTAAAATAATGGGAAATGCTTTTGTGAATGCGTGTACTGATGCATGGAACTAGGCCACAATTGCTTTTGGCTTTGATAAAAATAAAAATAACTAATGCTGCTTTTGTGCACGTTAATAATGATTGCTAGGAAAATAATACGGGTTGTGCATGGGTTAGTGCAATGCTGGGATGATGTGCAATTAAATTACATATCATGAAAATAATAAATGTTATGTGTTTGTTTTCTGAAGAAAAGCAAGCATGGCCCTACTATTCTGCATGCCAGTTTGGGGTTAATATTTGGTAGAGAAAATAAAATGACCAATAGAGGGTTTTAACGAGAAAAGAGAACACAAAAGCATGAACATGACCCTCGTGTTGTGCTGAATGACTGCCAAGTTACGGAAGAAAAAATATAATATCAGTGGAAGCGAACAACTTCCTTCACGAGATGGCAGAGGCAAATAATGGAAGCGCAAGGACTTGGTACATAAAATATGCTGAAGGAAAAGTGTACTATGATTGTGTTCAAAAGTTGTTTCCTGGGGAGAATCTGTTGTAATGCTGAAATTTTAAGACAAAAGGATATTGAATAAAATGATCACGGTGAGAGTGGTGTGGCAGAACACCCCCATCCTTAGCCAATGAGAAACAGAGTTTATTCTCATATTGAAACAAATGTGGGTTGGACAATCAGGTTTTAGGGTATAATTGAGGTGCCCCGGTGGGCGTGGTTATGGTTGGCTGGTGTTTAGTTAGCGGGAGATCGTTGCTGTCGTCGGTTTGCTGTTTCCAGATATAGGCCTGCCTGTTTCCTGATTCCTGACTTAATCTTTGCCACTCAAATCTTCTTGAGGGCTTTTGCTGCCCTTTGGCCAGAGGGTACATTTCCCAGATTCTTAATTGGGTTAGTATAGATAATATTCTGAATTTGCATAATCAATTGCAAATGTATTTCGTCTCTGAAACTTTTCTCTCTTCGCCTATCTACTCCTTCAATGCATTGTTTATTTGACATGAGTCTGATTCTGTACATTGCTAATACTTTTCCTCCGTGATAGTCTATGATTTGCATTTTCTGACGGTACTTGAGGTGCATTTATTTCACATTATTTATGATAAATATTATAAATCACAAACTGAGTCTGTTTATTTAGAAGTCATTGATAGGTACATAGTATTGCTATCAACTTTTCGACTTTATGATCTGTCGCCACAGACATATACATTTTATTAGGAGAAATGCAGGTTCTATTGTGCATTTGGTAAGTGGTGAATAAACTTGTATCACACTGAACCCCAGCGTGAAGGGATTAGTAGGGTAGACTAAATGGGCCTCTGTTAGTGAAAAATTATCGATCCCTGATCACTGGATCAATCTGGGTAGCAGAGGATGGTTAATTATTGATTAGTTTGGCAATAATTATTGATTATTGAATTATTGGTTATTAATATGAAAAGTTAGTGTCTTTGTTTTATGTTGTTTGAAAGTACGGGTACGAAGTTGCCTAAGATCCTGGGATGATGTTATTTTAGCCTATGTGGAAGAGGAATAGTGTAGAAAAGGTATCACATTGCAGAAGTACTTTGTCTGTTGTTGTAATATCGAACAGCAAAAGGTTGTTGATATTATTTTAGGGACTATTCGGTCGGGAGAAGATTGCATGAAATAGTGAGAGGTCCGCTTCCGAAACTTTGGCCTTACATCCCCAAAGGAGTACCAAGACCTCTTTCTGAAAGGAAAGTCCTCTTCCGAAAACTTTGGCTAGCATCCCCAGAGGAGTACCAAGGCTTCCTTTAACTTGATTGAGAGTAGAGTAGCACTGGTCGTTATTTTACTAGAAGTGAAAGAATTTCTTTTTGAATCAATAAAACTATCTCTTTTATTAGTGGAGCAGACAGAGTATCAATGTTTTGCGTTGTTTCTAACAAGAATTTAGTTGAGAAAAACCTAGAAATACATTGCTGTATTATTTTTTAAAGGGAGGGTCAGTAGCAGGAGTAATACTGACGTCACAAAAAGCCACGCTGACATTGGTCAGGCAGCGGGCGCATAGAGAGCTGTGATTGGTTGATCGCTGTGAGCTGTGCTGGTATTGGTTAGAATAGCGGATACATAGTGAGCTGTGATTGGTTGGTTGGTGTGAGTTGCGCTGGTATTGGATGAGCGCTAGCAAATAGAATTAGCAGAATTACGGAAGGATTTTGTTTTTGTTTGCTGAAATATTTAGCGTAAAAGAGTTGAAAAATGAAGATGGTAAAAAGAATAAAGGATATCTTCAAAAAGGACAAGCTGATAGTTACTAGAGAAGGACTTGCTATACCTCCTCCAAGAACGCCTGCTTCTTTTATGATGTTGGAACGTGGGTATCATACGTGTACATGGTTAGAGAATTGGGTTATACAGAAGATGATGGAGTTTTAGCTTTCCCAGAGCAATGTACATTTAAAGTAAGGATTTTGGAGAACTTAAGGGGACGAATGAATTCATTAAAACCAAATCCTAGACCTATGCAGTATGACACGCTTTAGGAACAGGAGAGAGACAGGAATGGAATAAAGTACAGGAATATAATGTCAAGGTAATCTGAAGCTAAATGGAATGATCAAATGAAAAGACGGAGGAGAGATGTAAATGCAGATGGATTATATCCAGTAATAGATGCTGAAGATCAGACTGAAGGCAAATGTAAGGAGAAAAAGAATAACATAGAGACTTCAGAACTAGAAATAGACTCGAATGAAATCGATGATGAGTTGATGGATGTAATACAATTAAAAAGGCCTCCACCATATCAGGAGAAACAATTCCAAGTGCACCATTGATTGAAACAAAAGTTCCTCAGATTCCACAAACTCTGCAAATTCCACAAGTTCCACAGGTTACACAAGTTCCAGTAGCTTCACAAGTTTCATTAGGTACTCCCGTGTTACAGTGTGATTGACATGTTAAATAAGGTGAGAGAAGAGTTAACTCAGAGAATTAGTCAGATGAGTCTGAATACAGAAGCATTATTGGTACCAGTAACAATTGGTCCTATAGTTCCATTGTATAATGAGAGTCAAAATATATCGAGAGTACATGCATTGACAATTCCCGTGAATAATGTCAGGAATGTTAGTGGATCGGAACAAGTTGAGACGAATACTTCATTGATTGATTTTCCAGTTAGTGAAAACGTGACTGAAACACCCAAGAGAAGTGTACAGATGGATCCTAGAAAAATAGTGCAGAACCTCAGAGGAACAACTCCAGTATCAGGGAGTTCAGTGGATCCTTTGCCAGAGGAGTTAGATGACTGGATAAGAGAAATGGAAAATAATAAGTCTCAATCGAGTATAGATGTAGGTAGACTGTGAGTGGATCTGGAAGAAATGATTATTGATGCAATATGGCCAGAGAGGTTGAGTAAGTTCTGAGATGAAGAGTTGTTATTTTTGTGTAAGAATATTCAGTGGAAAGCAAAGAATTTACATGAGAGGTTGGCAGAAGCTGCACAAGAACATGGAGTGGACATAGAGAGGTCTAAGGTTTGCAGAAAACGTGTAGACTGGATTTTACTGTTATAGACTTGGAGAGTTTGAATACGTCTGGCAAACGATTGCAAAAAAAAGAATTAATGAATACTTTGAAGAAATCGGGTGATTTAGAACAGCGGAAAGGTAGATGGATGAAAAAGAAGGAAGAAATGCTTGCAAGTAAAAATGTGGCTTTGTTTCCATTAAGAGAAACAGAACAGGCTGACCGATGAGAGAAGTTCCAGGTGGTGGATATGTTCACGTTCCTTGGTCAAGATAGGATATATTATCCTTTACAAATGATTTTCCCAGGTTGAGGGGGAAACCTGTCAAGTGGTATAATCAGGTAGAGAGGTTTGTAAAAGTTTCAAAAGTTTTGTTGAAAGATTTAGATGGTGTGTTTGAAATTGTAGTTCCAGCTGATATATGGTTGAGTGTAAAATAACTGTTGATTGGCCTAAAGAAGAATATCCTAGAGATGTGAAAACAAGAGCACCTTCAGAAGAAGTGATGAGAAAATATAATCAAGTAATTACTTTCTTGGAAAATAAGATTTCACCGAAGGAAACAAATTGGGTTAAAATTGACAGGACAACACAGGAACCCAAAGAATCGGTACATGCTTTTTATGAAAGGTTGTTACAGGTTTTTAATCCGTATAGTGGTTTCAAGAGTACAGATGACTGAAACCTGAAATCAGTGACATGATTCAGCAACATTTGATTTGTTGGCAGAGTAAAACAGTTGATGAGATTCTGAGATATGCTAAATATTGTAGTGATGATATTGAGTCAAGGCATAAAAAGCTGAAAGAGAAAATGATGTGGGCACAGGTGAGAGTGGCAGAACAGAAAGATGGAAACAATGGTTCTCAAACAGATTTTCAGATGAAAGGACAAAATCAAAATGGTCAGGTACCAAATGGAGGTAGAGGCAGAGGAAAATTGAGTAGAGAAGAAATGATAAAGAAATGTCCTTGTTATGTGTGCGGAATGTTTGGACATTGGAGGAATGAGTGTAGATCTTTAATGAAGAATAATGGAATGAATCAAAATTTCAATCCGCAGATGCAGAATGAGGTGGTTGTGAATCAACAACAGCAACACGTACAAGTGCCTCAAGCTCCTCTGCCACATAATGTGAATGCTCAAGTACAGAGATACAGTGCGAATAGTGGATTTCACGCGGGTGATCAAGTTGGTAAGAATCAAAATGTATAAGTGGTTTCACAATATTTGTTGCAATGTTCAGAGAGTAACTCAGACTCATCTCAATGACGGTGCCTGAGGGGGGAGAAGAGTGCGTGCTTGGCGCATCTCTAGAGGTAGATCAATCAGGTCCTTTAGTTGATGGAAAAGTGGAAGGTAATGATGTTACATTCCTTGTGGACACTGGTGCTACCCATTCTATTGTGAGAGCAGCAGAAATTCCAAACCTATCCCTCTCGGGAGAAGCAATCCAAGTAGTGGGCGTTTCCAATAAGCAGATTAGAACCCCTATTAAAGAACTCTTGGAGGTGCCCTGCTGTTTCACTGCTGGATGTCGCGGGGGAGCTCCATCTGCAGAGTGCTGCTGCAGCTCTACCGGAACCCCTGACATGAGGGTAGCAACAGGACTGTGCGGTCCTGTGTGTCTGCCTGATTGCCTTGGGGTGAGAAAGCAAAAGACACACAATTGATGGACGGAATGCAGAACAAATCAAAACATTCACCCCAGTCAAGTGATCTGTGTTAAATCCATCATTCTTTTGTTCTGCATGCCACCCCAGTTTAGACCTGGCCATATGCAAATCAGTCTTGAACCTGTGCCTCATGGGAACAGTCCAGCCCAAACTGCCAAGCCAGGTCCTCCCTGGACTGGAAACAAGCATCCTAGGACCGCTTTCAGGGTTTCACCCCTCATCAGCCAGGATAGCTTGAATCCAGTGGCACAGTGAGCCCGGGACCCACGTCTAGGCATACCCGGTGCACTTAGGGTGAGAAAGTAAAAGACACACAATTGATGGATGGAATGCAGAACAAATCAAAACACTCACCCCCAGTCAAGAGATCTGGGTTAAATCCATAATTGTTTTGCTCACCATGCCACCCCAGATTAGACCTGGTCATATGGAAATCAGCCTTGACCCTGTGCCTCATGGGAACAGTCCAGACCGAACTGCCAAGCCAGGTCCTCCCTGGACCGGAAACAAGTATCCTAGGGCCGGTTTTGGGGTTTCACCCCTCATCAGCCAGGATAGCTTGAATCCAGTGGCACAGTGAGCCCGGGAGCGATGTCTGGGCATACCCAGCGCACTTAGGTCGAGAAAGCAAAAGACACACAATTGATGGACGGAATGCAGAACAAATCAAAACATTCACCCCCAGTCAACAGATCTGGTTAAATCCATCCTTCTTTTGCTCACCATGCCACCCCAGTTTAGACCTGGCCATATGCAAATCAGTTTTGACCCTGTGCCTCATGGGAACAGACCAGCCCGAACTGCCAAGCCAGGTCCTCCCTGGACCGGAAACAAGCATCCTAGGGCCGGTTTCGGGGTTTCACCCCTCATCAGCCAGGATAGCTTGAATCCAGTGGCACAGTGAGCCCGGGACCCACGTCTGGGCATACCCGGCGCACATAGGGCAAGAAAGCAAAAGACACACAATTGATAGAGGGAATGCAGTTTTGTAAGGAGTGTAGTAGGTCTTGTAGTGCCACTGTGATCACACCCTTGACCTTGTTAGGTAGGTCGCTCCCCCTCCGCACAGCACTGCCTGTGCGTCCTGTCCCTGCCCCAGCTGCCGCTGCTGAGGTAAGTTCTGTGCCCCCTTGATCTGTGCCCCGTTTTGCCTTCTGGGCCCCCGTGATCTGTGCCCTCCTTTTCTTTCTGTGCCCCCGTGATCTGTGCCCCGGTTTTGCCTTCTGTGCCCCCGTGATCTGTGCCCTCTGTTTCTTTCTTGCCCCCGTGATCGGTGCCCCGTTTTTCCTTCTGTGCCCCCGTGATTCTGTGCCCTTGCCCCTGTGCCGTCCACCGCTCCCATTCCCGCCGCTGCATCCCCTGCGGCCCCGCCCCCCTGACTGTCCATTCGCTGCCCCTACCTCCTGCCTCCCAGCTTCTCCTCCCTCCCTCCTCCCCATATATGGCGGCCACTGCGCAGTGAGGTGAGCGACCCTTGACCTTGTTAGGTAGGTCGCTCCCCCTACGCACAGCACCGCCGGTGCGTCCTGTCCCTGCCCCAGCTGCCGCTGCTGAGGTAAGTTCTGTGCCCCCGTGATCTGTGCCCTGCTTTGCCTTCTGTGCCCCCGTGATCTGTGCCCTCCTTTTCTTTCTGTGCCCCATGATCTGTGCCCCGTTTTGCCTACTGTGCCCCCGTGCTCTGTGCCCTCTGTTTCTTTCTGTGCCCCTGTGATCTGTGCCCCGTTTTGCCTTCTGTGCCCCTGTGATTCTGTGCCCTTGCCCCCGTGCCGTCCACCACTCCCGTTCCCGCCGCTGGATCCACCGCGGCCCCGCCCCCTGACTGTCCATTCACTGCCCCTACCTCCTGCCTCCCGCCTCCCAGATGCTCCTCCCTCCCTCCTCCCCATATATGGCAGCCACTGCGCGGTGAGGTGAGTGACCCTTGACCTTGCTAGGTAGGTCGCTCCCCCTCCGCACAGCACCGCCTGTGCGTCCTGTCCCTGCCCCAACTACTGCTGCTGAGGTAAGTTCTGTGCCCCCGTGATCTGTGTCCTGCTTTACCTTCTGTGCCCCCGTGCTCTGTGCCCTCCTGTTCTTTCTGTGCCCCCGTGATCTGTGCCCCATTTTGCCTTCTGTGCCCCGTGATCTGTGCCCTCTGTTTCTTTCTGTGCCCCCGTGATCTGTGCCCCGTTTTGCCTTCTGTGCCCCTGTGATTCTGTGCCCTTGCCCCCGTGCAGTCCACTGCTCCTGTTCCCACCGCTGCATCCCCTGCGGCCCCGCCCCCCTGACTGTCCATTCGCTGCCCCTACCTCCCACATCCCGCATCCCAGCTGCTCCTCCCTCGCTCCTCCCCATATAAGGCGGCCGCTGTGCGGCCGCGCGCAGCGGGCACGCCGCTGGAACGCCGAAGGTGCGCCTAAGGCAAGCCTATCTGAGCTCGTCCGTGCCTGGACCGCGCCCAGCGCCAGGACCCCTGGCCCCCGCAAACGCCACGACGCCTGCCTCTGCTACGACTCCAGCACCCTCCACGCACTCAATGCCGGACGATCACGCACCTGCTGCCTGGCCTCCCCCAAGGGCACCCAAGGACCCTTCTCTTGCTGGAATTGCAGCTTCACCAGCATCCGGCCCACCAACCCACCTACCAAAGAACCCAACCACCTCAGATGCATCCTTCTCAACACCCGCTCCGCACGCAAACACGCCGTGGAACTCTGGGACCTACTGGACTCCAACACTCCAGACGTCGCCTTCCTGATGGAGACCTGGTTGAACCCCTCCTTGGCACCCGACATCGCCATAGCCATCCCGGAAGGCTATAAAATCACCCACAGGATCACACCAATGGAGTAGGAGGAGGAATCGCTATCGTCCACAGGAACTCTCTCAAAGTCTCAACCAACACTGATGACACCCTCAGCACCGCCGAACACCTGCACTTCCAGATCCACACTGATCCCAACACCACCCTCAGAGGAACCCTCATCTACAGAGACCCCGGACCACGAGCACAGTTCAGCGACTCCATCGCCGACCTCGTCAGCACACACGCCCTCGCCTCCACGGACTACATCCTCCTCGGGGACCTGAACTTCCACCTCGAG
Source organism: Triturus cristatus (assembly GCF_964204655.1). Taxonomy (NCBI): domain Eukaryota; kingdom Metazoa; phylum Chordata; class Amphibia; order Caudata; family Salamandridae; genus Triturus; species Triturus cristatus. Next base: position 342,640,276 of record NC_140593.1, read on the forward strand.
AACAACAACGACACCAACTGCTTCACCCTGATCGCCAACCTCGCCAACCTCGGACTCAGACAACTCGTCACTACACCCACCCACTCTGCTGGCCACACGCTTGACCCCATCTTCTCCGCAAGCTCCCACGTCTCCTTCAACCACACCACCGAGCTCCACTGGACCGGTCACCGCTGCATCCACTTCACCTTCCGGAAACCCACCACCGCACCCAACAAATGCCGAGCCGCTGCTGGAGCAAAGCTACCGAAGACCAGCTTTCCACCTCCCTCGCCCGGAACCCACCCACAGATCCGACCAACCCCGACACCGCCGCTCGCAACCTCAAACAGTGGATCAACGACTGCGCCAACACCCTCGCCCCCCTCAAGATGCCCTCCAACACCCACACTAGCAAGAAAGCCAGCTGGTTCACCGAAGACATCCAAGCCTCCAAGCGAACCTGCCGAAAACTCGAAAAAACCTGGATCCGTGAACGAACACAGAAAAGCTACACCACCCACAAGAACGCCACCCGCAGACACCACCACCTCATCAGATCCGCCAAAAGGACCTCCTTCAAAGACCGCCTAGACAACAACGCACATAACAGCAAAGAGCTCTTCAACATCGTGAAGGAACTCTCCAACCCCAGCTCCAACACCAACGACATTCCACCTTCACAAGACCTGTGCGACTCGCTGGCCACCTTCTTCCATCGCAAGATCGCAGACATCCACGACAGCTTCAACACTGTCACCAACCCGGCAACCACTGAGACCCCCGCTCTCACGACCACCACCCGCACCAACCGCCTGATCTCCTGGACCAACATCAACGATGATGACACAATCAAGATCATGAACACCGTCCACTCCGGATCCCTGGAAGACCCCTGCCCACACCACATCTTCAACAAAGCCAGCAGCACCATCGCACCCCATCTCCGGAAAACCATCAACATCTCCTTCGAGACAGCGACCTTCCCAGAGAGCTGGAAGCATGCAGAGATCAACGCCTTACTCAAGAAACCCAAGGCGGACCCCAAGGACCTCAAGAACTTCCGACCCATCTCCCTGCTCCTGTTCCCGGCGAAGATCATCGAAAAGGCCGTCAACAAACAACTGACCAGCTTCCTCGAGGAGAACAGCATCCTGGATCCGTCCCAGTCCGGGTTCCGCAGCAACCACAGCACCGAAACTGCCCTCATCGCCGCCACCGATGACATCAGGTCCCTGCAAGACAACGGAGAAACCGCGGCCCTCATCCTCCTGGACCTGTCAGCTGCCTTTGACACGGTCTGCCACAGCACACTACGAACACGCCTCTACGACGCCGGAATCCAAGAGAAAGCCCTGGACTGGACCTTCTTCTTCCTCTTCGTCAGAACACAGAGCGTTCACCTCTCCCCCTTCTGCTCCGAAGCCACCGAGATCATCTGCGGTGTACCCCAAGGCTCATCCCTCAGCCCAACGTTGTTCAACGTCTACATGGCACCGCTCACCCACATCTCACGACGGCACAACCTCAACATCATCTCCTACGCTGATGACACCCAGCTGATCCTCTCCCTCACCAAGGACCCCCACACGGCCAAAACCTACCTCCACGAAGGAATGAAGGCCGGCGCCGACTGAATGAGGAACAGCTGACTGAAGCTGAACTCGAATAAGTTGGAGGTCCTCATCCTCGGATCCACCCCCTCAGCCTGGGACAACTCCTGGTGGCCGACTGCACTAGGAACACCCCCAACACCCACCGACCACGCACGCAACCTAGGGGTCATCCTCGACTCTACCCTCTCCATGACGAAGCAGGTCAACGCCGTCTCCTCGTCCTGCTTCAACACCCTCCGCATGCTTCGCAGGATCTTCAAGTGGTTCCCCACCGAAACAAGAAGGACGGTCACCCAGGCCCTCGTCAGCAGTAGACTGGACTACGGAAACGCACTCTACGCAGGAGCCCCGGCCAAACTTCTGAAGCGGCTTCAATGCATCCAGAACGACTCCACACGCCTGATCCTCGACATCCCTTGCTGCAGCCACATCACACCCCACCTGAGACACCTACACTGGCTCCCTGCCAACATGAGGATAACCTTCAAACTCCTCACCCATGCACACAAGGCACTCCACAACACCGAACCAACGTACCTCAACAGCCGACTCAGCCTCTACACCCCCACCCGCCAGCTCCGCTCCGCAGACTGCACCCTCGCCACCGTCCCCCGAATCCGAAGAGTGACTGGTGGTGGCAGATCATTCTCCCACCTCACCGCCAAGACATGGAACACCCTCCCCATCCGCCTGCGGCAGACCGAAGACCTCCTGACCTTCAGAAGACTTCTCAAGAACTAGCTCTTTGAACAGTAGCAGCTTCCCCCCTCACCCTCTAGCCACTTGAGACCCTCGCGGGTATGTAGTGCGCTTTACAAATGCCATGATTGATTGATTGATTGATTGGCTTCTACGGGTCTTCTTCAATCTCGGTGCCAGCTTGCTTGTGGCCTGCATCAGTATGACAGTTAGGCACTTAAACTGTATGGTGTGAGGTGCATATGGACACAAAGTCCCAGAGTCTCCGTAAACTTCTGCAGTTGTGGGTAATGCTGCCACCTTCCACCTGATCCTCTGGTCACGTCCCCCCTATGTCTCATCTGGGGGGTTCTTTGGCAGCCCACTGATTAGGGGGGACATGGGCACACCAGTGACAGGTACAAATGCTGGTGCAGGTTGTAACCAATGAAAAGCCAATGCAACGATGTGACCGATGGATGGAACAATTACAGTGCTTTTGAGACAATATCCCGCAGGTATTTACCAGAATTGTTGAAAGTCTTTCTTTAAAGGAGCAAAGGCATACAAAATCCAACTCACTGAGGTCCTGTCATCTGGTGTTGTGGCTGTGCCCGGGGACGACAAGAACAGGGCCAGACACGTCTGAAAAAAACAAGTTGGAATCACTGCACAACAGGCTGGCTCTCTTTGAACAAAGTGCCCTCTGGCCAAACAGTGAATAGAAGCAGTAGTGAGGTGGAGGTTAAGAGGGTAGCCGCGATCCCGGGTGCAAGCTGCACCAGCCACTAGGCTGGTCGCCTCCACACCCAAGGGTTCTGGCCACTGTGCCAAGTGTACTGCTGGCCCACAAGGCAACTTCGCTGCTTGACCTCTCTGGGTCTCTGGTGCAACCCGATGCTGCCCAGAGTGCTCCCCCAATTACCCCCAACTCCAAAAGCTGAATTCTGCCGTGCCTGGCTGCTCCTTGGTAGCAACAAAGCCGTCAAGTCGGGGCGATGGAGCTGGAGCACCAGTGGGACCGGGAGCTGGAGAGTGAGTGGGAGAAGCAGGAACATCGGGAGCCTCTGTCCAGCCTCCTCGAAGCTCCTCCTTCTGCTACAACATTCAACATCTATGCGTCTCACACACAAGAAGTCCAGATCTCACTGCCAAAGTCAAAGAACGATTGGTTAGGAACCCCGCTTCTGTAAACTAAAAAAAAAGCTCAGTTCCTGCCTTAATCCCAATAACATTGTGTGTCAGATAGGTTTCTGTCTTCGATACGCTTGTGTGTTAGCATTGGCAAAGCCACTGTGTCTGGCTTACAAGTGAAAATGAAAGCCAGATTAATACACTTTGCCAATGCTTGTCAATGTTGTCTTTGTATTCAGTCCTTTCTCAGGAATATTATTCGTTCATTCGGTAATCATGTATTGAATAAATTATGAAGTGCATTAGCCTGTTTAGGACATTTATTTCTAAACATTTTACACTAATAAAATAATGATTTACAGGAAGGGAAACTGATAAAAAATATGTCAACATTTCTAGGTAAAAGTGAGAACAAAGCAGAATGCTCTTCACATGCGCTAGCAAAGAGCACCCTGGATTTACGCCACAAAAAACAACATTTTTGTTCTTTTTCCAAAGAAGCTAGTCTGATCTTGCTGAATGTCCCATTTTTCCTGTACTCCTCACAGATCACTAATGTTTTTTACATCTTGTTCCTACCCCTCCCTTTTCTTAATCCAAGATCTGGAACTATCAGCACATTTCTACATCAGAGAAAGAGGGAGTATCACATTATGTTAAGTTACTTTGGAGTATTCAAGTTAGCAAACTTTAAATCCACATGAAACTAGAGCTCTGAATACACTGTGAGGACTGTCCGCCTGATGTTTTTAGGAGGGACAGGTGTTTCCTGTACTCCAGTTCATTAGCCTTTAAGGCAAACGGTAGAGTCACTTATTTTACTTTTTTAAACTTTGACACATTTTGAACCAAGGCGTCAGTGCTGTTCTAGTAGCTGATGCTAGACGGTGCTGCTCGGTCACTGCCTGGGGCTTCCCTTTGAGTCACACATGGAGAATGTGTTTGTCTTAAACTAAATGAGGATTGCAATTTATGCATGAAGACAGTTTATTTCACAAAAGAGAGTAGCAAATAAGTGTGTGCTTGTAAAGCTGTTACAAGTGTGTATAAAATGTGCACAAGTGGGCCTACTCACAAAGGCATTTTGGAGTGTGTAAAATTGTACTGCAGTAATCATCTTTTTGTAGCATCATATACCTTTTGGCTTGGCTCAAAACATCTTAAATAGGAGAAAACTTATATTCAGGGAATATTCATATATCACTAGTCCAAACAGAAATTACTGCGGCCTCTTTCTCCTTTTAGTAATAGGTTGTTAACTTTTGGGGGCAAATTATCAAAGGTTTGTAAGAGTACAGAGAAAAGTACTCTTGTAGTATTACTTCCTGTACTCACTATGCTTTTGTGAATCGGCCCAAAGATATGCATCTTATGCATGCGACAGTCTACCTGGGTTGGAAAAGTTGGTATATCCGGGAAGTTTTAGGGAACTGGCCAGAGAAATGTAATGAGCATTTTGTCATTGCCAATTACACATATTACGCACAACTCCCAACCTCCCGCCCTCCCCCCCCCACATAATGAGTTCAACAGGCATACTACCACCCCCTCTCCTTCCTAATGAGTAGTTCAGGAGGTACACCCCCAGGAGGAGGGCTTTGTAGGCTCTCACTAAATGGCTCTTGCATAAAAACGGGTCTGTATAAGGGAATGTGCCTGCCATAAATTGAAAGCAAGCACATGCATAACATGCGTTGTTTACTCCAGGCGCCTGTTTTAGTTCTTTTGTTGAATAGCCTAAGCCCAGTTGTGTCTGAACCCTGTGACTGTGCTGAACACTTCATGGTTTCTTCCACCGCAGGCGGAAGAAAACTGCTGTCAGATACTTGTGATTGTTAATAGGGAAAATGTATGTATTCAACTACCTTAAACATGTTGATGTGAAATGTTGTCAAACTCCTTTACTACGGTAACTGCTCTGAAATGTTATTGAAACTGATGCTGTCATAGATGGCACTTCAAAGCATTCTTTTTAACCTATCATTATGAATGGAAAAAATGTGCAAATCTTCTTCAGATCTTGATTAGTGCAGTAATAAGATATGTGTGTGCTGAAACACCTTAACACGCACGTGTTAAATCAGAAAATGAGATTTGTTAAGCAACATTTTATGTTCTATTTTAATTTCCATAACACTTTAGACCATTTTTCTGTACATATTTATTTTCTTTAAAAGTTAATGTTTCCATCCTGGTTTTCACTTCCTGCAGACCACATCATAAAACACAGTAGAAATAGTAAACCTCGTTAACGTCAGCTTGCCACTGCAAATTCACGATTACATTTGTGTGAGTCAAAATTATTATGACAGTTCTCTTACAAAACTTTATTATCATGCAACCAAATGTTTGCATTCAATTATCAATATTTCGTATTCGAAGAGAGGAAAGACTATCACGTTTGATTAATTTTTTATTGGACATGTCGGTAAATATAGTTACACAGGAGCTCCAGTTTAATTATTTTTCGTTCTATATTCAGGCAAAGGTCCAAATATTGTGACGCATGCATCCTTCGAAACAGGCCTAATTTTCAGTTTCTCAGGAGAGGCATATGTTCTTATGGGAAGAGAAAGTGCTGTTGCTCAATTACCAATGAGTCTCAGCAAACACAGATACCTCCGTCCACTGCAGTCAGGTTTGTAGTTAGTGGTGTAGCTAGTGTGCCATGGACCCTAGTGCAAGCAAGGAAATTATGTCTTCTCACCATTGATTGGGCAATACAATACAGTAATATTCAGGGCTCAGTGAGCCCCTCAGGCCACTCGGCCCCGGTGCCACTGCTCATCCTGCACCATTGTTTAGCTAAGCCGCTGCAAAGAATGAGAACTCTCTTCTCTAAAACCTGAGATGTTTCTCTCTAAGCAACTCAGGAAGGAGATGAACACATGCACCCACCTGCTGGATGTCCCTTTTGGTGGCATGCTCATTGGGGACACAAGTGCCTCTGAGATGTATGTGACTTGGCTATATGAATAGACAGTGCCTATACTGTGGGATGTTTCTGGGTGGCACGTGGAGAGAGTAAGCCACCCTTATTTGTGATGTGGCCTTCTTGTCTTGTTTGTGGTACCTTACTCTGCCACTCCATCTAACATGGCTGACAAATCAGCTGGGGATTTGTAGGTAGGAGGGTGGGGAGCTGAGTTATTAAGGAGCACAGTGCGATGAATGTTCCCAACAGTCTGACTCTTAAATGAGAAAACATCCCAGATCACAGGATTCTTGTCAAACTTGCAAATACTTCAGGACCTTTAACACACACCAGCCCCTTCACTTGATGTTCCCTTGAGGTTCCCCTCTTTAATCACTTCCAAGTAAATGTGCTTAATCTGGTAAACCCAATATGCACTCAAGCAAATTGTTTCTTACTTTAGTTTGGTTCTTCACCTCTTGAACCAAGAAGGGTGCCAGGCTCTCAATACTTCTCTGCCATCTCTTGGTTTGAGTGCATCGGACCAGAGCAAATGACTTTCAGAAGCACCTTCTACAAGACATCAGTAAAAGTGAAAATGTCGGTACAAAAGAAAATGCATTTGATTTGCACAGCGACCCTTGTGCTGCACAATGAATAAAGGCACAACTTTCATGTGAAATCTATTAGTCAGCCATTGACTCCTACAGAAATAGACCAGGCGGGATGAGTATGTCTTTATTTCCAACATGGATGGGAAAAGGAGACATTTGACCTTATTTTTGTAAAGAATATGTAACCCATTGATTCTGTGACACCACAATTCGAAGGTGCTCCTTCCCACACAAAATCAATAAGGCATGCAACTCAGGCACCCTTGTCCCATGGTGCATGGGTGCTTGCGTTGGCGCTAGGCTGCTCAGTAGGCTCCAGCTCAGGGGGAAAAGTCAGGAATGCACTGTATATCTTAAATGTGGTGCATTCCTGCCCTTTCCCAGTGATGCAGTGCAGCGCAGCAAGGTGACTTGCTGAGCTGCACTGCACCACTATTTCATAAATATGCCCCCCTGGATTTCTTGTTTCTAGGTCTACAGACTCACACTATATTATACAATTCAGAGGAAGGATTCAGACATACCCACTTGGGAGGTCATTAATCTTTCTGCTTCTGAACAACAAGCCTAGTGCGGTATTATCTCCTGACAAATTAATACAGGTCATGTCATCCATGAGTCTAGCTGGAGATGAATGTCTGGCTTTGCTTGTTGTCCCAGGGGGATTCGCGAGCTGACAGAGCTGGACTGTGCATCCTAGGTGTTATCGTTTTCTCTCTCTAAAGCAGTTTGAAAAGACAAAATACACTAGACCAGTGGTTCTTAACCTTTTGAATTCTGTGGATCCTCACTTTGTCATTACTGGAACCCGGGGACCCCCATTGAAATTCTAAATGGGTCTTAGAATTTTCAGGATTACATTGATCTTTTTTATTTATATCAACTTTATTAATCTGTTAATATTATTTAATTTTCTAAGCAGTCGTAGACCCCCTTTGCGGACCCCAAGGCGCCCCCACACCACAGATCAATAACCACTGCACTAGACACATAACAACTGAGTGCGCAAAATCTAAAAAAGTGCCCTTCCTGCAATGAGTATCAGTTGCCAAGCTAAGCTATAATTCACATATATGTAGACAGCTAGGGTCCTCTTCAATTTGCTAATCAATGTAATTGCTCTTACCGTGGTGCTGACTCCTCCCTCTTTATTGTTTGTTAAATTGTACAAAGGTAATGATAACACCATTAAAATAGTCATCTACTTTAACCTACCCTTAACTCTTTCGATGCTTGTGACGGAGCGGTTCCATCATGCGCGTTGGTCGCGCTGTGCGCATGACAGAACCTCTCCGTCACGGCCCCGCCCGCACAAGAACCCTTCAGCACAGCGCGGTATTCCGCGCCGCGCTGAAGGGGTTAAAGTTTCTCAAACAAGATGTTTGAGTTAGACTAAATAAACAAGTGAAGCTTCTGTGTTTTGAGCAAAGTATACTGTGAGAAGTTGGCCTGGTATATGATGGCCCACTAATTAAAGTGGGCACCTGGCACCACTCCAAACAACCCTTATGGTGATTTAAGAGGTCAAAGATAACCTTAGAAAGCGATCAAAGTGGTAGCTGCGGAGAGCAGCTTTCAGGCCTAGTCTTGAAGGAATGTTAAGCAGCTTGTTTTACAAGAATGCAACCATATTGTATTGGTTAAATGAAAGGTGAACCACACAGTAGTTATAAAAATATGTATTTATTATTATAACAAACGCTCAATACTTCACAGTATCTGCTACACGTAGATAAACACAAAGCACACACTACTGTAGCACAGAAACAATCATAAGTAGCACTAATACACAGTGGGCTCCAGGGGGAGACCAAACCATATACTAAAATAGTGGTATAAGAACCACGACTCGAGTCAAGACATTGTCTAGAGGATGTAGAATCGCTGGGACCCCAAGGAACCACCCAAGGAGAGTAACTAGGGACCCCACGGAGGACGGGTGCAGTGTGAGAACACAACCGCATGCTGCTTACAAATCAATAGGAGAGTCGCGGTTGCAGTTTTAAAATTTAAGGACCCTTCCCAGTGGATTACGAAGAAGCCCTTTGGATCATAGGAGGTTTAAGAGCCACCCCCACCCATGGATACCATAGCACCAGAGTTACCTATCCCAGGGAAGTCGAGTGCATAGGGTTGAAGTGGTGTCGGAAACTGCCATTGATCTTAATGGAGGACTTCAAGGAAAGGCCACTGCGGGAAAGAAGAAAGGTGTCTGTTGGAATCCAAAGGTGGATTTGTGTTGAAGACTATCTGAAAGCAGAGGGGACAGAGTCTGGGTCACTCACGAGTGAGTAGGGGCTAGGTAGACGAATGCCCACCGTTGTCGGGTGCTTTAGGTGAGTTGACGGGGTTCTTGACTCTGCAGCCACAGGGACCAGGAGATGTCGAGGATGACCAGGAGCCACATACAAGCTGTCCTACAAAGGATGTCAAGTGCTGAGAGGTCAGTGTGCGGCGGGAGCACGAACAAGCCTTGCCAGCTGCAACCCACGAAGATGTCAAGAAAGGTTACGGTTCGGCCCAGCAAGGTCCAGGAGACTCACCAAACACAGGGGAGTCAGGGCAAGCCTGGAGCAACCAGGGAAAGCCCAAGAAAAGCAGCGTTGACCCTCAGGATGACTCACAGGCCAGAGGCACAGGAGTCGCGTGGGGACCTCTAGCAGAATTACAAAGCAACAGCCCACAGAGCACTCAGTGCAAAGAGGCTAAAGTTCTTTGGTGGAAATGGTGCCAGAAGTTGGGGCTACTTGGAGCCCAGGGCACTTGTTTTGGGAACGCCAACAAGCATATGCACTTGCAAAAATACAAGGTGCACAGGGGTACAGGTATTGCAGCCCCCAGGAAGGATTCTGACTTCAAACTTGGTGAGGGGCAGCTCGGACCTCAAGGGATGTGGAGCCCACCCCCTGTGTTGCTGGAGCCTTCGTAGTCTACAGGAGCTCAGGATCAGAAGACCAGTTAGTTGCATTACGATGCCTGCGACTGCAGGGGAGTGACTCCTTCACTACAAGGGAGATGTCTTTGGTTGTCCTTGATGCTCCACAGGACCTGCACGGAACCTGTATGTTGCATGGGCACAGGCGATGCTTTGGATGGAGAGGGAGACTAAGTTGGTCCCAAACGAATTCCAGAGTGTCCAGACGGTCGCAGTTCAGTTGTTTCTGGTTCAGAATCATGTCCCCGTCGAATCTTGGGTTCTACAGCCAGGTAAGCCCTTTTGTACCCATGGGAGAGGGTTGGACAAATTCAGGGGAGTGGGGAGGTTACTCCCATGTCCATTGTCCAGTTTTGCGCCAGAGCAGGAGCCAACAGCTCCCACGACTGGTTTGAACTGGACTATGCACAGGGACCCCAAATGTGCCCCTCATGCAGACTTTTGGTCACTGGCAAGCGCACACACCCAGGCCTAATACACTAAATCCTGTCTGGGAGGTGGTCACACCTCCCTGTGACAGGATGCCTATTGTTCTGCCTTTCCCTGCTCGAGCTTGGCTCAGCAGCAGGAGGGCAGAAATGTGTCTCCGGTCAGCAGCAACCCTTTTGGGCCGCCCGGGACTAGAAGTCTGGTATCTGGAACACCAGGGACCCCCCCAAAGCTTGTTTCTGAGGGGTGGAATCATACCTCCCACACCGGTTACTGGTGTGGGTGGATGATTCCACAATGTTTGATACCAAACAAGATAGGATTACTTTCAGCAGTTTTAGAGTAGGTCATTACGCGGTCGCATAATGCCACTCTATGTGTCATAAATGGCTGATACACTGACAACCTGGGAGAATGGACTCCGTAGGCTACAGGGGTGTCCTGCTCATGCAAGGGCACCCTCTCACTTAGAACCAAACACCCTGCCTTCAGGATTGATAAGGCCTGCTAGAGGGGTGACTTATAGGTTTTAAGTGCAGCGACCCTTAGATATAGGAAACCTATATCTAAAGTAAGAGATGCATGCACCATCTCACACAGGCTGCAATGGCAGGCCTGTAGTTCCATTTTGCATGACCTCTCATGGGTGGCATAATACATGCTTCAGCCCATGGGAGGCCTCTGGGGTACCTAGGCCCTGGGTACATGGGTACCATATACTAGGGACTGACAAGGGTACCATAGTATCCAATCTAGAGTGAACCTAAGTACATGACATAACATTTTAGGGAGAAAGCAGATAGACTGGGGTCCTCATTAGCAGGATCCCAGTCAGACTAGTCAAAAACAGTGTAACATGAAGCAAAAAGTGGGGGTAACCATAAGAAGCAAATCCTACTTTCCTACATATACTAATTTGGTGGTTAAGGGGCATAGAAAAAAATACTACTTGAGTGGGTGAGTAGCATAATGTGCAATCATGGACAGTGGGGGTCAAATCCAAACTTCCCCTCTTGAACAAATTCTGTTATCCTACATAAATCACTATACTTCACTGTGCCTCATTTTAATTAGGTGTCAAATCCTACACCACCTTAAGAACATTCAGTTCAGCATGTGTGGTATATCAAAATCTCATCTGAGCAGAGTTAAGTGGAAAATACTTTTGTGCACATATGACAACAATATTGGCCACTAATACACTGCGCATGAAAAGCTGGCATTTCTTGGTTCACTCATGGCTGTAGTGTTAGGGAGCTGGATGTGGGGAAATGTTCATGTTTAAAAACTGATACTTAAAACTGATGTCTATGCTGTGATATAATCTACTGTACAAAAGACTAAAATAGCCCAGATCATGTTTTTACAGGTCCCTCGATGCATCATTTACTTGCAACTCATCTAAAGGATTTTGGGGTCCCTGTGCAAGACTTATATGAGGAGCTCCAGAACCGAACACATTTGAAGTTTTATTACCCATTTCCAATAAATTCATGCCCACATGATGCTCAACAATACTACACTATATGTTACATTTTTACTGGGTCACACAAAAAAAGGTTTAGATAGGTCTTGCCTGGGACAACATTAATCCTTATGATGACACTGGGTAGAGAGGCAGAGTGGGAGGTAAAGGTAGGTGGGGAGGGAGAGAGGTGAGAGGTTTATGTAAACAAATAGAATAGACATATGTCAAATAGAGGGAAAGTTTAGTTTCCTTGGGAACCCCTTAGAAGGTGGGGGGCCAAGGCAATTGCCTCCTTTGCTGGTACCTTGAATGTCTCTGTTTATTTGCCGGATCTTCTAATGGCTTGGCTCATGCTTTTAGAGCCAGGCCAGACCCTTACCTCAAGTACAGCTCCCTGTGAATTTATTGGCTTGCTTACCTCTACTACCCATATCAGCAATGCAATATCTAGAACAATACTCCCAGGAACTGAGGGTGGGGCGGTGGCTGGAAGTTGGAACTTAACCCTCACGATTTAGAATTCGATATTTCATGCTTGTTTATGGTAAAAAAAATCATGCTACAGGAACATTCTGCATATTATATAAACTGTAGAAAGGTTGTCCCAAAGTTATTTCATAGTTCAGAGCAGCAATATGGAGAAAAAAGGAGAAATAATTAATACAGTCTAAAGGCACAATGGTCTTTACACTATAAAGATGTTTTCTCCCATTGTTTTCAATTTTTAGCTTGCAATTCACTTTTTCTCCTAATATAACGTGATGTGTCAGTCCACTGGCACTACTTTTTTTTGTTTGACTAGCAGAGCACAGGGCCTGGAGTCTATGCTGTGTAATTGTCCTTAACATGTGTTATTCAAGTAGTCCTTATGGCAAATTAGTAAGTCTTCTACAATAGCGCATTGCATGTCACCCAAGATGTTGGTTCCCAGCTTCAGGTTAGACATTATACGGTATCACATGTCTTTTAAGTAGCCTTCAATGTCTTTACTATGGAGACAAGATGTATTATTCTTATCTATTTTTGGGGCTGCAGGAGGTATTCAACCAAAGTATTGGACTTAGTACTGGCCAAAACTGATTGCTTTGTAGCCTCGGAAGCAATTCTCCCGGATTCTTAAATCAATAGAGAGCCCTGCTTCAGTCAAGTGGATACCGTTCAGTGCAGATTCCTGGAAAAATCTTCCTCTACTAGTTCTCTGGGGTTATAATATTTGAAAGTGGCATACCTCTTAATCAGATCTGACTTTCTGCCAGTGATTCTAGTTTGCCATACATAAATGGCTTACCACGCAGTGTATTTGACCTGACTTCTAAGGAAGCTCTGCAGCATCATTTGTGGGAAGACATCTATCCAAGATCAGTAATCTGTGTTGGTTCTTCCCTTCTGGACTGAGCCTTGAACAGTGGAAAAAGCCTTTTTTGATGAGTGGAAACGATTTAAGGATAAGTAAGACCACACAGTGTTTTTTTCACCACAGCTCACCAGTAAAAATAGCGGTTTCCTACACAATCTCCCCCACACTATTTCACACTGCTATGGTACATGAAGGGCATTCCAGAGATAATAAAGGAAAAAGACAAGCAGAATGGGCAAAAGATTTTGTTTTTGTGAACAGCATGAAAAACATGTGAGTAGAAGATTTGAACTGTGGTAATCCTTCTGAGGCCTCCATAGGAAGGATTTTAAATTGATTTGATAACTGAAATTTTGACCATATTTATAATTTTACTATTTTATACATAGGGCCCGATTCACAGAAGTAATCTGAGACAAAATCCTAAACTTACTACTTTTAATATTCACAGAAGGCATTTAGTAGTAGTAAAGTTAGGATTTTGTCTTAAGTCTGTCTTAAGTCTGTCTTAAGTCTGTATTAAGTCAAACTTAAGTCAAACTTAAGACCAAATGCTAACTTTACTACTACTAAATGCCTTATGTGAATACCAAAAGTAGTAAGTTTAGGATTTAGTTTCAGATTAGTTATGTGAATCGGCCCCCTCATGATTGCCTTAAGGTAAAGCCTATGATCTGTACAGTTGGTAGGTGGTTATGGTAACAAGCCCATCATGTAGGCATTAGATCAGATTGGTTCTTTGGGAAAAGTTGTTTCAAGTCTGTGTATTATGAAAAGTGATGACAAAGGCAATAGTCCTGATTTACTTATTATGAAATATATATGTAAAAACCACTGAGCATTGAAGTGTGGAAGGTCACTGCACAGTGTTACAGCCTGCAGACATATTTTACTACATCACATCTCACAGATTTCCTTTGTTGGCTAGGTTTGTGGTGATGATTACCCACTGTAAAAGCTCTGTCTGTAGAGGATTTGCTCTGTAGTAATTTTTGTTAGAATCTCATCTGAAGGCCTCATATACAATGTTCTCTACCAGGATCTTGCAATCAAAAAAATCTCATACAAATATTGCTTACATATTAATATAAATATTATATACACATATGCATACATAGTGGGGTTGCTGTCAGCACACTTTTGCCTTTAATCTGTATTAGTGGCATTTATGTTCTAATTCCATCCATGATAGCATACAACATGGGGTTTGGTCAGCTCTGTTAATCCGTTGGCTTTCTTGCCTGTGAGTGATGGCATATGTCTGATCAACCGTGTACATCTGACTTAAAATGAGGCTTAATGAATGAATATTTTACTTCTAAAATGCAAAACAGCTGCCCCAACTGCAATGACTTGGTGCTAATCCAACTGCAAGAGAGTAAATTAAAGATTTAAAACCTGGCTGAATAGCCAGGTCTTCAATTTTTCCAGAAACACTGTTTTGGAAGGGGAGCAACGTTGCTCAATAGGAAGCAGATTCCATTGTGTACCCCATAAAAAGAAAAACAGGGTCCTCCAATTTTGACTTACCTAGGTTTGGATATCAGCAAAAGATGAGCATCAGTAGATATTAGGACTCTACTTGGAGAATAAAGTTGAAAACGTTTTGAACAAGCATTTGCAATGCAATAGGTCTTGCATTTGCGAGAATTTGAGCAATTGGCATTGTAAATGACGATGCCTTTTTATTTACATATTTGTTTTTCACACATGAATAAGAGGCATCGTCATTACAATTACAATCGCTTAAACTCTCGCAAATGCGAGACCTATTGCATTGCAAATGCTTATTTTGATTTGCAGCACCCCCTGCACCAATACTTCCAGGGCCTGTGCTAATAGGAGCCAAGATTGACTCTTAGCAGAGAAATCAAGAAAAGCAGCTGGAGCCGATGTGTTTGCCACTAAAGTTTTGACCTGAAATCTGTTTTGAGCAGCAAGCATAATTCATTCGTCAATCAAGCAATCTCCACCCCTAGGCCAGACAGCAGTCAGTCACCGCGTGTGATCACCCTACCTCTCTCCAGACAGCCCCTCCTCATCCGATATTTAAAAGTGGCCTTGGAGGGTGAACTAACTCGAAAACATAGCTTTATAAAATGAGCTTTACCTGCCAGTGGTGGTCTCCAAAGGGGAAATTCTAGCTGGATTTGTTCCTGTGAAGTCGACTTTGGAACTGAACGAGACAACTTGCAATGTATTTATTCATTGTTTTATGCAACCTCCCTCCACAACACTGATCTTTCTAGCACCATCGTTCCGACCAAGTTGAGTTAACATTGCAAGTCAGAGTTCTTTAAATAATTGAGGATTGAGGGGAAACTCATAAGTTGTATGACAAGTGCGTACAATGTGCCAAACTGTGTTTTTTATCCTCCCTTCAAGTATTTAATGTATAACTGGTTTCACAACATTAAAAAAAATATTGTAAACGATCAAGTTTCGGCAGTACTGGTAGGTCTAGTCATGGAAATAAATAATATGTTATCTCTCCCTGCATTGTATTGCTTTGTTGAACAACTTGGTGGTGTTGATTGTGTCCTAAAATTAGGACAGACGAGTAACTTTTGTTCTGTGCCAGTGATGATGAATTCCTGCCGAACTTTTTTTTTCTTATTTATTCTTTGGTTAAAAAGCAGAAATTGTTAAAGGTAAAGTGCGGCATCTTACCGATGTTGAAAAGAAAAAAAAAGATGAATAAAAGAAATATTTAAAGATAAAGCGCGACGTTACAGCGCTCATCAAAACATGCATAGGTGAAGGCACGCGACGCTCAGTGATAGGTTTGATGACAGCGGAGCTCCAGCAAGCTCTTTAAACAAGGAGGGAGGGGGAGAAGAGGGGGGTGAGAGCGGGTGATTAGGTAATCTGTGGGCAAGCTAGCAGTGCTAGTGCTTAGAGTGGTGTAGTAAACCAATGTGCTCCCAAAATTAGTAGTGTTCAGGAAAACAAAATGCGTGTGCTCCCTTTAAGAGAGATACAGTAATTTGTACACCGGCCGCCTCCGCTTCAGAAGGAAGAGACTGGAATGTCGCCAAAGTAAATCCCCCACCAACTGCCCTCTGTGTTTTAGGGGCAACGCTGGGGCAACTCAGGTCCAATTCATGTAACTTGAGACGACCAAGTATATTTAAGCAGAAAAGGTGAGATGTGATGCGGGGTTGTCACCGTACTTGTTGCTCATAGCGGAACAATGTACCCGGACTAATGGTGGTAGTGAGTGACTTCAAGGAGAACTCGAGTGCCCAAGGCTCCGCAGTGTGGCGCATGTCTTGATGCAGTTACGGGACAGGGTGGCCCGAGAACTGTGCCAAATGGTGATTGTGGCCCCGCTAGACACCGTATCTGGTTCCTTGACCAGAGCTGCAGGAGCACATCTCACACTACTGTGGCCTCTAGTGCTGGGGGGCGGACTGGCAACATCTGCCCCCTGGTTGATGGCTGCAGCGGCACCTTGGGGACTCTGGCCTTGGGGACTCTGGATGCAGCGTTCTCTCTTGTTGGTGTACTCCAACATGGGAGGAGGCTTCAGCAATGTCGGTGGCGCCACTCAGAAGCAGTGTCACATGACATGGGCTGGCTGCTTATGCTGCTAGATCACCCGGGCAACGCCGTGGTGATACCCTATGGCCTCCTTCGGCGTAGCTGCGCCTTAGGGCACACGAATCGTGGAAATCACGAGCTGTGCAAATGGTTGTGGAAACAGGAGTTCTTGGGCCCCACAGTCAGGCGCGTGGCAATCCCAACACAGTGAGTGCAGTGCATGGCTCAGATGAAACACCACACTCAAGGTCTTTAAACAAGGAGGGAGGGGGAGAAGGGAGGGGGGAGTGAGAGCTGAGAGCATGGTGGAGGAAACAATGAAACCATTAAGGGCGTGGCGCTCGTAAAAGGGCGCCGTGCTGATTATGTATGCATGGGTGTGTGTGATGCTCGACCTAAAAAGAAGTAGTCCCCAAGATAGTATATAAACACTCACAGTGTTGGAAAACTGTAGTTGGTCAGTGCTGCTTCCTACAAAAACGGAAGTGACATATCCGATCAACAGCCAAAAGTAAGCGAGATAAGAAGAGCAATGCCAGAATCAACCAATGGCAAGCGACAGGAGAAATTACCCTGATTATTGTGTTTACTATAGATCTTGCGACAGTGCATGCGCTGTCTACGCGAAACCTAAAAATAGAATTGGCCTTTATTACTCTTTGTGAAGTAAATTAGAACCATAGCCTTGAATAATAGTCTTGTATTTATAGGAAGTCAATGAAGACCTCAAAGGAGGGAAGAGATAGAGTGATGTTTATAAACATGTACCAATCCTTTAGTATTCCATTTTCTTCTTTTAAAGGACCCCTCTCAGTACTTTCCTTCTCCTGTTTTTATTTTAATCTTTTAGGAAGTACTACAATTCCCAAGACAGTGTTGATGGGCACTTGTTCGTGCCTCATTTCATCTGCGTACATCTAGTCCCCTGTGCCATGGTGCTACCTCTAAACTAGGCTACCATCATGGAATGGTGTTTGCCACAGTGCATCTTTTTTTTACCATTCTAAGATGGCCAACACGTTGGTTCTAAACTTGCTGGCCATGCTGGAACTTTAAAGAAACAAAATACTGTCTACAATACCACAGCAAGATAGTCACCTGCTGCTTTTGTTTAATTTTATTTGCCATTGCATGCATATCCCTGCCATGTTTACGTAGCCGCATATTTTCTTGTTTTCTAGTATTATTCTTTAAATTTTCCTTACGTTTCTTGTTGAGTTTGTTTTTTGTGTTTTCTTTATTGTTTTTATGTAATTGGATGTAAGAATGAGTCAGTGGGTAGATGAATAGATGCATGTCTACAAGGATAAGTGACAGAGTGCATGTATGATGACTTATATTATAGAAAACCGAGAAGGACAGGATACCCAGGTTGCACCCCTGACATATATTGTGATAATTTGAATATAGAAAAACAAAACGTCACTCTAACAGGTTGGCATTATCAAGATTTGACAGTTACTCGAAAGGCTGGTTATTATCCAGCGTGCTGCCCAATAATAAATGGAACAGATGCTTACCTATATCTAAATTTTTCTTGATTAATATTGTACAAGAATATATTGCTTTTAGGAAAAAGGGATGATCCCAGCATGAAGGGAATGAACACTAGATATGCTCCGGTAGATTATCAAGGTCCGCTTTATGTACAGCCAGGTTTTTATTTTTATTGAATGGTACATATTCCAATACATATAATGGCACAGAAGATGTGGATTTGGGAATGATGTTACCTCTTGCGGTGCCTTGCAAGTATAGTAAAGGAAATACTAGATGGGTAAAAAGAACATTGACCAATGAATTTTGTGAGGGCGTTACCGATTTGGAAGTCAATAATGACAGTAACTGTATCACTTTTGGATATATACTTTCCTCTATTATCACTTTTGGTGGTACCGCCATGGCCAGGAGTGAACGGGCTAGAGAATATTTTGGGTGTAAACTGCAAATCCTGTCTAATTCTACAGTGGCAGCTTTACATGACATCACCACTCAGTTGGAAAGTATGCGCATATACTCTGAGCAAACGAGATATGCGGTCAATTTCATTTTAGCTAAACGTTGTGGTGCGTGTGCAATAATAGGAGAGCAGTGTTTAGTCGATATCATAAATATGGAAAGGAATATCACTCAGCATAGTTTAGACATCCTGGAAAATGTTCGAAGAATGGAGAGCGGTAACTTGAGTTGGTCTTTGTTTGGTTGTTGGATTTTCGAGAAAGTGATATATTTCATTGTACTCTTAATTTGTTGCTATGTTTTAATTCAGTGCCTTCCTTTATGCTGCTCGTACTGTGTTACTTGCCTCTCTCCCAAAAGGATTCCAGTTCATGATAGTAAGGCGACCATAATGCTTCAAAAGGAGCTTGATAATATTATCCAAATAGATGAAGGTGTTTTTGGTTCAACTACTTCTCTTGCAGGTTCTGTTCCTGATTTTACCTGTAATGCTAATGTTTAGTGTTATTTTCTTCCATGAGTTTGCTATGCGTTTATACAAAAATATATCCGTACTTAACATGTTATTGCTTGTATTTCTATATTGTCTCCACCTTTAGAATTGTAAGGACCCTTACCTGATAGCAAGAATAAAGACGTTGGCGTTAGCTAAATAATGCTAAAAGGAGGGTCTGTTAGAATTAAAACATATTACTGCCATATTACTCGTATTTTACCTGGTATTATGTTAGCATTTATTTAGCTATCTTATAATACATTCTTGCTAGATGTATACGCAATTAACAAGGGCAGATGTTATGTAAGTTAGGTTGACATCTGTGCTACCATTTTACCTCTAGTAGACGCCATCTTTTATTATAAGGGAAACTGTTACTGTATCATTTACGAGAAATGGTCCTTGGTGAGTTTCTTTTTTCAGATGTTGAATCTTGCTCATTAACACATGCCTTTCTCTCTGCGTAGGGGCCTTCTCCCACCTGCCTAGTAGGGAGGATAGACCAGACGACCTTGGGCAGTTTATAGATTGTGCCAGACTGCGCAATCAAAACCTATGTTCTGTACCTCCATTGTATTACGACATCTACCAGTGTTTTTCCATGATAGGCGGGTCTTTGTGGGCTCCGCAACATACATAGTGTAACTGCATGCTTGTTAGAGTCAGTCCCTTGTGAGCCATCATAAGAGGCTGGTCAGACTGGACTCCACTGCAGTGTAATTTGTGAATAAACCAGTTAGATTGCATTCCCTACTGCGTTATTGACTCTTCATTTTCTTGGAAGGCTATTGGAGGTCGAGAGTGACCCGGTGTTGATATATGACCAAAATTGTCCTGATTATTGCAAGTTAAGAGAGAAGGTACGTATAACCATTCGGATTCCATGAGCTTAGCCTTTGTGTTCCGTACCAAAATGCGATGCTCTTTCCTTATTTTAATCAATTTTTCTGGCACTCCAACTGATTTGTTTTGTTCCTGCGGTATCCTCTGGTGGTGGTGTTTAGACCTGCTTTGCTTTTATTTACTTGTGGAGTGAACATGGTGCGTGATCTGCTCTGGGGATCCTAATGTAAGACGAGGTATGATATCTTAAGTGGTGGAACACTAAATTTGGAATTAGGGCCCAATCATCTTTCAGATTACTAGTACTGACATACATTTGTTTCAGACGCTCTTTCCATGTATGAAAGCAGTCTAGTTGTGTGTGTTAAAATTTCCTGGTATCAAATCTTTGTAGGATGGAAATCTGCAGATTAGATTAGTGATGGCCTCTCAGAAGGCACAGACTGTGGCACTTTTGCCGCTTCTGTAAATATTTAGGTATACATTGATTAACAGAATTGGTTTAGCTCTCTTGTAAAATTTGCATCCTTTATTGTTGCAACTAGAAACAATAGGCACTCTAAGTGCACTAAAGTTGTGTCAAGGTTTAGGCTTGTGTTTGTGAAAATCGATAGGCCTCCTGATGGACGCCCAAAATGGTTCTTTTGACAGCCTTTTTATGTAAGCCATGGAAGCCTGCTATGTGTATTGAAGACAGCATCCATGTTTCCCGCAGGCAGAGCATATCATCCTCATTAATGAATTTGCAAGCCCCATCCTGAGTTAAGGTTTCTCTGAGGCCTGCTACATTCCAAGAAATCATAGTAAAATCAGGCTTGCGAGATGCAGCTTCTAAGGTTTTAGCTTTGCTCACAGTGCTGGGGACAATTTGCATGCTTATCTGATAATGTTGTAGTAATCCAACCCTAGTCTTTCTCTTGATTTATGGTCAACTGAGTCTGGTCTGTGCACATTACCAGTTGAGACTTATTCGGGCTCGCCTGAATCTGATGATTTGTCCAAGAGTGATCTGGTGCACCGTATGTTCCCCTTAGGATGCGTGTTACAGGATTACGCTTCAGTGAGTAGCTGCTTCTGATCAGTACATAAGGATATTTTTCTGGTTCAACTGGTGTATGACAATGCCCCATTGTGCAAAAGTCGATTTTAGTACTTGAGAACAGCTTTGAGATGTTCTTGAGGTGACAACCGTGGATTCTGGATTTGAAGATGACTCAAGTCTGTCAAATTGAATACTGATGATTTCTCTACTCTGGAAATGGCTTAATGGCGGTATATAATTCAAGTGGTGAAGTATGTTAGACCTATTCAAGATGTAATTGTGCCCCCTAGATATATATAATGGCGTAAAAATAAGTTTATCTAGGGTGATTAATTCCTCTTTGTTTAAGTTAGGAGTTATCGTGGAAATTGGTAAATTGCAAATGCTTATTGAATACCAAGTCTTAAAACAAATTCCCTTAATGTAGGAGTGTGATTGTTAAGAAAGTCAATGAGAGGGGAGGAGCCTAGCGCTTGACCAAGATGGCCGCGTGAGCTTTGAGCTCCCGGGACCCACGCGCCCTCCGTCGATTATCCTGTCTTAAATCCTGTTTTACATGCACGGCATCCTACAGATGACTCGTTGCTGAGGCGATTGATGCCGCCCGGGTTCGGATCGCCCACCGGGAACCGGAGTTGTGCACGGCGGAAGACTGAGGCCTATCTCCGAGGGATGCCAGGGGCTGGAGTTGGCAGGATGCCCGGCCACTAATTGAACAACAGCGGCTTGGCGAGGTGTGAACTGGCGGACGGAGAACGCCGTACTTTCACTTTCACTTTCTCGCCCTTTGTTTGCCTAGGCCCGGGAGTGCCTTCTGACGCTTTACTATCCTCTGGACGCCTTGCGCCCTACTCTGACTGGTTATTGCAGATCCGGCTTCTCCTGTTCCCTCTGACTGAGAGAGGGTCGTCTCTCTGCACCGGGTTGCTCGGTGCCAGACATGTCGGGTAAAGCAGAGGTGGATAGGCTGAACCCCAAGGCTACCAGGTGGGGAGCCTATATCCAATCCAACAATATGGATCGCTATGCCCAGCAGAAGGGATCGCCTGGTGGATCGGGCCAGTCGCTGGACGTACAGAAGGCTGCCTCATCCCCGACCTCGGAGCTCTCGTTGCAGGATGTCATGGGTGCGCTCGAGGGGATGCAGGCCTCGATTGGGAGACAGTTTGATGCCCTGGCGCATAAAGTGGATACTATCTTGGTGGATGTCAACCTGATCCGCGCGGATTTGGGCAAAACCAATGAGCGGGTTAAGTCCCTTGATCTCAAGACCACAGGCCTCGCTGATGATGTCTCAGAACTTCAGACCGAAGTTCGTAAGCTGCGGGCCGAGAACGACCTCACCGCCCGCCGGCTGGAGGACTTTGAGGGCCGGGCCAGGCGCAACAACGTGCGCATAATTGGGGTCCCGGAATCCTCGGACGAGGGCTCTGTGGATCTGCTCGTGGAGGACTTGGTGCTTAACCATCTGAAGCCTAAGGGCTTTGGGAAGTTCTTTGCAGTCGAGCGGGCTCACAGAGTTCCTGGCGGGAGGCCCAGGGCAGGAGCCCCTCCGAGACCGATTGTCGCCCGGCTCTTTCACTTCCGAGATCGGGACGCTATCCTGCAAGCATCGCGGGTGACGGGCCCGGTCCCTTTTCAGAATGCATCAGTGAGTTTCTATCCTGACTTCACCCAGTTGGTGCAAAAGCAAAGGCAGAGTTTCCTGGGGGTGAAGAGACGTCTTCGGGAGAGGGACCTGAAGTATGCTATGCTTTTCCCTGCCAGATTACGTGTGGTGTATGAGGACCGGACTTTCTTCTTCGAGTCGCCTGCTATGGCCGGAGACTGGTTGGACGCTTTGCCCCGACGACGGACTGGCGGGGATGCTGCCACAGACGTGGAGGGTGACCGGGATGGGCAGGGCTGATGCCTTTGGAGCCAGACTGACTTGCTTTGGTTCCGGACAATGACTTGAGCTGATTGCAGCAATACGGAGGGTTGCGGGAGGAAGTTGGGAGCTCTTTCCTCCCTCAGGGTACTTTTTGTAGTTTTGTGTTATGGTAGGGCGACAGGCACACTGCAAGTTGGGGGGCTTTGTAAGCTGCAGCAGGGGTGCAGGGTGGGGGGTAGAGTTGGGATTTTGGGGTTGTTGTTGGGGGGTTTGTTTTTGCAAGGCGTAGTAATGGTTGTCAGGGTTCTTCACTGGTGGCTCTTCGGGTGTGGGGTGGGCCTCTTTGTGTGTGGGGATGGGGGGTAGGGGCTTAAATATTATTAGCTGGAATGTTAATGGCTTGGGAGATCGTATTAAGCGGGGGATAGTCTTGCAGTTCTTGAAACGGTCTTTGCCGGATGTGGCCCTACTGCAGGAGACACACCTTATAGGTAATACTTGCTATGCTCTTAATAGAAAAGGTTACAAATTCATCGCTCACTCGGGATTCTCCTCGGGCTCCAGGGGTGTGGGCATCCTGGTTAGAGCTTCACTACCTTTCGAGGTGGACTCCACCATTGTTGATGATGGGGGGAGGTTTGTGGCGGTGGCGGGGAGGTGGGAGGGAAGAACGTTGGTGTTGGTTTCGGTTTATGTCCCTCCTGCCCTGCAGGCCTCCACGTTTGCAGATCTGGGCAGGGCCTTGTTGGACCTCCCGGAGGGTATGCTAGTGGTGGGGGGAGACTTTAATGCTGTCGGCTCTGGGTTGCTGGATAGGTACCCGCCCAGGGACACCGGGGGGGCTCAGAAGTGGCTTCCAGACTTTATGGATACACTCGGCTTGGTAGACTGCTGGAGGCTCCGGCACCCCACACAGAGCCAATATACCTTCCACTCCGGGGCGCATGGTAGTCTCTCTCGGATTGATTATCTGCTCACTCTGGCTGCGCACGCCTCATTGGTGTCTGAGGCTAGGCATATGGTGCGGGGCATATCTGATCATTCGCCAGTGTGGGTCCGGCTGGATGTCGGCCGCGAGGGAGGGGGCAGGGTGGCTCCTATTAACCCCTGGTACTTTCGTGATCCCAAGATGCGCAGTGCGCTGCTGAAGACAGTTGATCACTATTTTAAGGACAATCAGGGTTCCGTTGACTCGGCTGTGTCGTTGTGGGAAGCATTTAAGACCGTGTTGAGGGGGGAGGCCCTCTCCTTGGTAGTGGCCGCCAAGCGACGGAGAGATGGCGAGGTTATACAGGTTGAGGATGAGATCGCGGCTTTAGAGGGGGCCCTGGAGGGGGAGGTTACAGCGGCCTCACTGCATAATCTGAGCTTGAAGCAAGCGGAATATAGGGACCTGGTGACGAATGCAGCCAAGACCCTCAGTAGGGAACAGCAGGGTCGCTTGTACGATGTTGGCGATAAGGCCGGGAAACTCCTAGCGTGGCTGGACAAAAAAGAACGTGTTAATAGAGTGGTGCCGGAGCTGACGAGAGAGGGGGGAGAGGTGGTTGTTGATCCCGAGGGTATAGTACAGTGTTTTTCGGATTATTTCCGTATGGTTTACACCTCGGTTTCGGATAGGCCAACTGAGGATTCGCGTGACCTCCTGCGTGACATTGCTCTGCCCTGCCTTTCTGATGTAGATAGAGATGACCTCGATGGAGATATAACGGTTGATGAGGTGGCGGGGGCTATCCGCGCGCTGAACTCGGGCAAGGCCTCAGGCCCAAATGGTTTGCCGATTGACTTGTATAAGCTGTTTCCGGATAGGGTCGCTCCTCACCTGCGCGCCATGTTCGTGGAGGCGCGGGGGAGTGGGTCCCTTCCGTTGGACCAGCGACTGGCGACGATTGTTGTGATACATAAGGATGGTAAACCCCGGGACAAATGTGCCTCCTATCGGCCAATATCACTCCTTAATGCTGAGCCGAAAATTCTGGCTAAAAGCCTGGCGGGCCGCTTGGTCAGGGTGCTTGGAGACCTGATCCACCCGGATCAATCGGGTTTTATCCCACACCGTAACACTGCGTTAAACCTTAGGCGCCTTCATGGAGTGATTGCCAGGGCGAGCACGCTGCGAGAACCAGCTATTGTGGCATCTCTTGATGCCACGATGGCTTTTGATACGGTGGAATGGGCATACCTGTGGGCTGTGCTTGCCAAGTTCGGCTTTGGCCCTGGTTTTGTGAGCTGGGTGAGGTTGCTTTATGAGGGTCCCCTTGCGAGCGTTGTGGTAAACGGGCGGGCGTCGACTCCGTTCCAGCTTGGGAGGGGCACCCGGCAGGGTTGCCCCCTGTCGCCTTTGTTGTTCGCCCTTGCCCTCGAGCCGCTGGCGGCGTGGATACGCTGGCACCCGGATATACGTGGACTTAGATGGTCGCCCGATCACGAGGACCGTATTTCGCTCTACGCCGATGACATCCTATTATATCTCACCTCGCCCAAAAACTCGCTTATAGTGGTTTGTGACGTTCTGAGATCCTTTGGTAAGAACTCTGGTCTCGTCATCAATTGGAATAAATCATATCTGTATGTTCTGAGCGGCGACGTTCCACCTGTCCCGCGAACTTGTTCGATCCAGATCGCCCAGCAGGGCTTCGTGTACCTGGGGATTTTTATCTCCACTGACTCCTCTTTGCGGTATGAGAGGAATCTGCTCCCTCCCCTGGCGCGTTTGCGGCGGGATGTTGCGGGCTGGCGGAGGATGCCGCTCTCCCTCCTCGGACGCGCCGCCTTGTTCAAAATGATGTCTCTTCCCCGGTTCCTCTACGCCTTGCAGAATACTCTTGACTGGGTACCGGCCAGTTACTTTCGGGAGGTTGAAAGCCTCCAACGATCGTTGTTGTGGGATGGGCGGCCGCGCATTGCAATTGCTAAGTTGACGCTTCCGTGGTACGACGGGGGTATTGCGCTTCCGGACATTCGACGCTATTACTGGGCCACCCAGTTGAGCGCGATTAATCATGGTTTCTATGGTCCGGCTCTAAGCCCCGGCTACGCCATGGACCGATGGTTGTTGCGCGGCGGTAATTATCACAGAGCGTTGTACTCGAGATCGCTGGACTCGTCCCTCACAGGGCCCACTGGGGTGGCGGTGCGGGTGTGGAAGTTGGTGACTGACTCGCTGGGCTGGAAGGATAGGCTCACCCTTGCTACCCCGTTGTTTGAGTCTGACAAATTGGGGAAGCTTTGGCATACAAAAGGTTTTGAGAAATGGGACTTGATCGGTATCTCCAGGGTTGGAGATTTGCTGATCAAGGGGAGGGTGAAGTCCTTTGAAGATCTGCAGAAGGAGTATGAGTTGGGGAAATCCGAGTTTTTCCGCTATGTTCAGGTGCGTCATGCCCTGCGGTCAGTTCTCGTAGAAGGTGAGAAGGTGCCTGAGTCCTCTCCATTGGAGGACCGGATCCTCGATGGCCATATGCCAGAGAGTACGATCTCTCTTATCTATAAGAAATTGATTAATGTTCGGGCTGACCTGCTATTGGGGCTGCGGGATCAATGGATTAGGGACGGACTTGAGCTGGATGACGAGGACTGGCAGTCTGCGGTTTCCTCTCCTAGGGAGGTCGCGATCCCGTCGCGTCTGCGGCTGGTGCAGCTCAAAATACTCCACAGAGTCTATGTTACGGGGCCAAGGCTGGTGCATATGGGATTTTCTGAGGAGGGCTTATGTAGGAGGGGCTGTGGTATGGTGGGTACCTTCCTGCATATCATTTGGGAATGTGGCGTCATCATGGAATTTTGGAGGATAGTCCATGCGGTAATGGGGGAGGTGACGGGCATTGTTATGCAGCCGGAGGTGCGGTGTTGTCTCCTGAATGTTTGGGGGCCTGCTGATCACGATGAGGCACAGACCCAGTGGGTGACTCTGGGTAACATGGTGGCTAAGCGAGACATCGCGCGCCTGTGGGGCTCCGCGGGACCCCCCACATTGGCTGCGTGGAAGGAAAACATGGACTGGAATATGTTCAGGGAAAAGACGGTATATTGCGCTAGAGGGCGCCCTCGGAAGTGGCATGCCATTTGGGGGCGGTGGAACCAATATAGGGGGGGCATATGTCTTGCCCCTGATCTGGATCTTCCCGAGGAGCAGCTTTCTCCTTAGCATTCTTTCCAGCTGGTTGACTTCTTGGGTCTCTGCTTTTCCCCTTTTTCCTCTTATCACAGCGCTGTGACTGATAGACGAGGGGGGTCCGGTCTCCCCTGAGGGGCAATCACCAGGTGTATTCAGTGTACTTCGCCTTGCTTGGGTTTGGTTTGTGTTTGTGTTTATTTAAAATAGAACCTTTTTGCTTCTCCTTTCTATGCACTGAGGACGCTTCTTTGTACTGCTCACTTGAAGCTGCCGAACCTCCGGGTTGTCAGCTGAATAGCTGTGTCCTTATTTTTGATGAATAAAGGTTTTTAAAAAAAACAAACAAAAAAAAAATACTTTCTAACCCTAAAGTTGAACATTATTATATTTTTAACCCTAATAAAATCTGTGGAAGACTTTTAAAAAAAAAAAAAAAAAAAAAAAGAAAGTCAATGCATGCACTTTCTTGATTTTGCAGTGTGGCACTCAATCTGCTGTTGGTTTTACAGCACGACCCTCGAGGGGTGTTGGAGTGATTTAGGTTATTGGAGACATCATGGGCATTGTCTAAGGTATCTACTGTTGCCATCTCAAGTTGGAATGCCTGAAAAGCAACATGTGTTCCTTGCAGAATGGGTCCCATGGATATGACCATATTGTCTGTTGCTTGAATTACTGATACTTGTGTGACATTGTTCGCTGGAAATATCATAGTCCCAAGCCGAGAAAATGACTTGTTTTGGACCTTGTGAAAAATTGGTAGCAACTTTGGGTGTGCTTAATCATTGTTAAGAGTCATGGAATTTAAAATTACCTGAAAATGTAAGTCGTCAACTAGGGAAGAGATGGACCAAATGGAGGTAGAGGAATGTTTTCACCCATGCAGGAAATTAAAGGCAGTTTTGGCTTAGGTCAGGCCGGTGTCCTGAGGTGGGGAGACAGAGAGCTCTGATGTGTATGAGAGTTCAATGATAGAATATTACAGTGTTCCTGCCTGGAGAATGAGCCATGCCCCTGACTTGGAATTGTTTTAAGTGGGAAACTTGCCTTTTGAATAATTGAACAATCTGAGGCTTGAAATTGTGCAGCCAGTGGAAGCTTATTGGTGCAAGGAAAATAGCCTTTGATTGTGTGCAAAGGTTTCTGTGACACCTCACTGGACTGTACTTGTCCTTCATATGGCATAGCTGGCCACTGGGCACACCTATGGCCTTTATCTGTAGCATTCAGTGTCTTTTTTTTATTCACACTTGTTAATGTGCCTTTTTTAAGTATTAACTGTTTGCGCCAGATGTTGACTGTTTCATGAGAAAGTTTAACCTTTGTAAAAAAGTTTAGTAGGGCTTGTAGTGACACTGCAACCACTTCAACATCTCCTCTTATGTCTCGGTGCCAGCTTGTTTGTGGCATGCATCAGTATGACAGTTAGACACTTAAATTGTGGTGTGTGAGGTGCCAATGGACACAAAGTCCCAGAGTCTTCGTAACCTACCGGAGTCATGGGTTATGCTGCTGCCTTCCATCCGATCCTCTGGTCATGTCCCGCTATCTCTCTCCTGAGAGTTCTTTGGCTGCTCACTGTTTCTGGGGGCATGAGCACAGCAGTGACAGGTACAGATGCTGGTGCCAGATGTAACTGATGGAAAGCCAATCCAGGATGTGATTGATGGATGCAACAATTACAGTGCTTTAGAGACAATATCCCGCAGATATGAAGCAGAATTGATGATTAGTGTTTCTTTAATGGGGCAAAGGCATACAAAATCAAACTCTCTGAGGTCCTGTCGTTTGGTCTTGTTGCTGTGTCTGGGGAAAACAAGAACAGGGCCAGATATGTCTGAAAAAAACAAGCTGCATCATTGCAGAGCAAAAACTAGCAACAATGTCTCAACCGCATTCAATGAGGAAGTCAAATAAACATGTATGTACACGACATTACAGAAAGGAAAGTAGGAGACTCCTGGTAGTTTGTTCAAAAGTGCTCATGGCATCATATATTTGAAATCGCAGTTCATACAAAACAGTTATATCAGCACTGTGAGCATAAATTAAAGGAACTTGGTGCACGTTGTGCTCGTGACACAGTAAATGATGGCGCAAGTGACAAGTGCAAGAAACAGCGAAAGGCGCATGGTGACAAAGTGATGAAAAATATGTACAGGAATAAATGGTTCAACATGAATGGTTATTTACAGTGATTGATCATGGTTTTAAACATTTTTATGAACCAAAGTTGAATATGCGCCGTGAGTTGCGCTGATAAATCGGTTGACGGCGTTTCGATCCTATTTATTCAGGATCATCTTCAGGACCGGTTTGCCAATTTGGGGTGCTGTATAGGGGAGGAAATGAAGAGTTCAGGGTAGGGAACAGGGGAAAGGGGGCGCAAGGGCTGGAGTAAGCGTGAGGTAGGAGGAGGTCAGTCTACCTGCAGGTCGAGAGGAGCAAGTGACAGGGGCAGTCAGGTTTGCCCAGTGATGGGACAAGGTACCGGCGTGAGTAATAGGAACCACGGGTATAGCGCAGCATGGAGAAGGGTCTGCGTGAAGTCAGTAATATAATAGGTTGGAGTTTCCTAGGAGTGAGAAAGATAGGATTAACTGACAGAAGTAAAGGGTAGTACAAGCGAATGTGCAGGTGAGAAGGCAAACTCACCCAATGGCCCACCAGTACGGTACTGATGTGGACGAGTAAGAGGGTCGGAGCCCCGATCCACTGTGTAAGTTGCGTTAGTCCGGGAGGGGATACCTGGGTGTGGAGAAAGGGAGGGGCGTGTATGTTACTTCGGAGACCAGGGAAAGATAAGAAGGAGAACAACACGCCACGCCCAGTTAGGAACAAGGTCGATTATGCGGGCTTACCGTGTTAGAAATAATTCGAGGAATGGAGTCAATCCAAAGACAGGAAAAGCGCTGGGATCAGTGCCGGGCTGCTACGTACGTGTGTGGTGCCAACCGGTGTCTCGAGTGACTGAAGGTGCCGGCTGGGTTTAGTAAACGCTGCACTTCCGGAAACGAGGCATCAGCGTGTTATGTGACCGCAACCCGACATAGCGACGTCAAGGGTAGGAGGGGTGTAGTCAAGGATGCCTGATCGTTATGATGTGCACGCAGGTAGGACGTGCAGGGGAGGAAGGGTAACAGAAAGGGAGAAAAGACTACTTAGCACTTCGGTATATCCCAAAGAGGATATAAAGGAATTTAAATGCTGTGCAATATAATATCCAAAATTACATGACAAGAACAATTGTATTAAATTGGCATAGTCAAATCGAGAGCAGAGAGACAACACTGGTATGGAATGTATTCCAAGGGGGTTGGTAGTTACAACATTTAGACCAGTGCAATTAGAATTTAATTATTAAACAATTGGATGGGACAGGGTATTGTGTAATATAAGGGACATGATTAGTACACAGTACCACTGTTCCATAGGGAATGTACTGGGTAAGATGTCTAGGTGTGGAAGGAGCATGGGTGTGCTGACTGGTCTCAGGAAGGCAGGGTACAGCTATAGGACAAAGGTTGGTAACGACTGAGTGAGTACATAGTCAGTTCTGGAAGGTCTGAATTAAGGATCATATTTGTACTGTACTGTTCCATTCATCAATGGTGTTCAGGCCCTGGTCCACTGAATTCCAACATGTAATCCATTTGCATTTGCTCCTATTCAGTAAGGTTTGGAGGTTACCATCTCTGATGGGTAGTAGAGGTTGGTCGATCACCTGCCAGGTGATGTCTAGTTGACTGTGATTCTTCTCAAGGTAGTGTGTCACCAAGGGGACTGTCAAACCTTTGCAATGGATTCTGCTTTTGTGTTGTATTATTCTCTGCTTTACCATTTGGGTCGTCTGGCCGATGTATATGAGGTCATAGGTGCATCGAATTGCGTAGATTACATTTTGGGACCGGTAGTTGGTGAAGGTTTTGAGTGTGTAGGATCTGTTGTTGGCCTTAAATTCTTCGGTGTTGGATGTAGGATCACACACAACGCAGGTCTGGCATCTGCATTGTCCGATCAATGGTGGCAGACCCCATGCGGCAGTGATGGTGTTCTGTTGTGCAGGTTTTGTGGGCCAAGTGATAGCATAGACAAGGTGATTGGCCAGATTTTCCCCTCGTTGGTAGGAGAAAAGCAGAGGTTCTTGAAACGACGTTTGGGTTCTCAATGTGGTCCAATTGCGTCTGATGATCTTCTTGACTTGGTTGCTGCACGGGCTAAATTTAGTCACAAAGGGGATTCTGGTATTCGTTTTTTTGGCCTGGGGTGTAAGGAGATGGTCTCGATGGCAGTACCATGCTCTTTTGCGGGCACGTGAGATCAAGCATGGTGGATAACCTCTGGTGACCAATTTGTCGCGAAGGATGTCTGATTCCCGGAAGTAATCTTTTCGCCATTTGCAATTTCTGCGAATGCGTAAAAATTGGCCGTACGGTAGGCCATTTCTAAGGCCATGTGGGTGGGAGCTAGAGTAATGCAATAATGTTTTGCGTTCTGTGGGTTTGCGATACAGAGTGGTTTCAATTTTGCCATCTTCTGCATGGATAGTGATATCTAGGAATGGTAAGTCGTTGGATCTGTAGTCTGATGTGAACTTTAAGTGAGGTTGAGATTGGTTCAGCCAAAGGACAAAGTAGTTCAATGAGTCAAGCGGGCCCTTCCATAGAAGAAGAACGTCATCTATGTAGCGCCGCCAGAGGGAAATCTGTGTATGGAATGGATTGTTGGGGGTGAGTATGTGTGTCATTTCGAGGTTATATACAAAAAGAATAGCAAAATTAGTGGCAAAACAAGTGCCCATGGAGACACCATTGATTTGTAAATAAAATGTGTCCTGGTAAAGGAAGTAGTTATTCTCCAGGGCGATGTGTAGTAGATCCATGATAAAGTCAGTGGGGATCAGGGTGGGTCTGGGTCTGTTCTCGAGTAGTTTTTCAATGACTGAAAGGCCCTCCTCATGGGGGATGTTGGTGTAAAGTGACTCTATGTCGAGTCCCACCATGAGTACAGTGTTGGTATCAAAGGGTCTGTCCTCGATTGTTTTAATGAGGCCCATGCTTTCACGTATAAATGTTTCTGTCAGTGGAACAAATTCCTTGATGACGGCGTCAATATATTTGCCCAATGGCTCAAGGATGGAGCCACACCCTGATACAATAGGCCGTCCAGGTAGATTGTTGCTGTCTTTATGAACCTTGGGTAATGCATAAATCACTGGTACTCGGGGATGTGGGTTGTTCAAAACGGTAAACTCCTTTTGTGAAATGATGTTCCTGGATCTTGCTTGGCTGGTATCTTGCTGAATCTTGGTTTTCAACTCTGGCAATGGGTCTTTGGTGAGTTTGCGATAGTGTAGAGTGTTGAACAGTTGTCTCTTTATTTCAAGGTCTTACTTGTCGATGTCCATGACCACCATCCCACCACCCTTGTCTGCAGGTTTGATGATTAGATCAGGTCTCTCCTTGAAGCTGAGGAGCGCTTGTTTCTCTACCAAGGGGAGGTTGTAGGGAACATATTCCAATTGTTTTTGGAGATCCATTACTTCATGTAGGACAATATTGAAAAGACCTTTCCTTATCTTCATGACGAGTTTTGTAACACGCCATACAACCCTCCAAGAACCCGCAACTGGGGTAGATTTTGCAACAATCAACAACTGTCCAACACTCTACACTATCGCAAACTCACCAAAGATCCATTGCCGGAGTTGAAAACCAAGATTCAGCAAGTTACCAGCCAAGCAAGATCCAGGAACATCATTTCACAAAAGGAGTTTGCAGTTTTGAACAACCTACATCCCCGAGTACCAGTGATTTATGTATTACCCAAGGAATTTAAATTCATTTATATCCCCTTTGGGATATAGCGAAGTGCTAAGTAGTCTTTTCTCCCTTTTCGTTACCCTTCCTCCCCTGCACGTCCTTCCCTCGAGCACATCATAACGATCAGGCGTCCTTGACTACACCCCTCCCATCCTTGTGATCGCTATGTCGGGTTGTGGTCACATGACACGCTGACGCCTCGTTTCCGTAAGCACATTGTTTACTAAACCCGGCCGGTACCTTCAGTCACTCGAGACACCGGTTGGCACTGCACACGAACGTGGCGGCCCGGTGCTGATCCCAGCGCTTTTCCTGTCTTTGGATTGACTCCATTCCTCGAATTATTTCTAACACGGTAAGCCCGCATAATCGACCTTGTTCCTAACTGGGCGTGGCGTGTTGTTCTCCTTCTTATCTTTCCCTGGTCTCCGAAGTAACATACATGCCCCTCCCTTTCTCCACACCCAGGTATCCCCTCCCGGACCAACGCAACCTGCACAGTGGATCGGGGCTCCGACCCTGTTACTCGTCCACATCAGTACTGTACTGGTGGGCCATTGGGTGAGTTTGCCTTCTCAACTGCACATTCGCTTGTACTACCCTTTACTTCTGTCAGTTAATCCTATCTTTCTCACTGCTAGGAAATTGTAGGAAACTGTAGGAAATTCCAACCTATTATATTACTGACTTCACGCAGACGCTTCTCCATGCTGCGCCATACCCGTGGTTCCTATTACTCACGCCGGTATCTTGTCCCAACACTGGGAAAACCTGACTGCCCCTTGTCACTTGCTCCTGACCTCCTCCTACCTCACACTTACTTCGGCCCTTGTGCCCCCTTTCCCCTGTTCGCTACCCTGAACTCTTCCTTTCCTCCCCTATACAGCACCCCAAATTGGCAACCCGGGCCTGAAGATGATCCTGAATAAATAGGATCGAAACGCCGTCGAACGATTTATCAGTGCAACTCACGACGCATATTCAACTTTGGTTCATAAAATGTTTTAAAACCATGATCAATCACTGGAAATAACCATTCTTGTTGAACCATTTGTTCCTGTACATATTTTTCATCACTTTGTCACCTTGCGCCTTTCGCTGTTTATTGCACTTGTCACTTGCGCCGTCACTGATTGTGTCACGAGCACAATGTGCACCAAGTTCCTTTGGGTTGCCTTTGCAATTTTGCAATTTATGCTCACAGTGCTGATATAACTGTTTTGAATGAACTGCGATTTCAAATATATGATGCCATGAGCACTTTGGAACAAACTACCAGAAGTCTCCCTCTTTCCTTTCTGTAATGTCGTGTACATACATGTGTATTTGCCTTCCTCATTAAATCCGGTTGAGACATTGTTGCTAGTTTTTGCTTACTTACCCAGATCTCAACCTGGTCTATGGGTTTGACTCCTGTTGTCATTTACTTCATTGCAGAACAAGCATGTTCTGGTAGAATGGCCAAACAGGGAATAGAGTCACTTGGGAGGAGGAGGTGAAGAGGGTGAGGTGCATCGCTGGTGACAGTGATCCTGTGCGCAAGCTGCACCAGCCAGTATGCTGGCCGCCCCCACACACTAGGGTTCTTGTCTACGTGCCTAGTGCACTATGACTCCACAGCCTAATTAGGTCATTTTGTTGCACCACGCTCTGGTGCAACCCAATGCAGCCCAGAGTGGTCCGACAATAACCCAGATCCAAAAAGCGCCCCGATTGCAGCCCTGACCACTTTCTAGCAACAAGACAGGCACGTTGTGGCACTGGAGCTGGAGCACTAGTGGGATCTAGAGAAGGAGCAGTGGGAGCATCAGGAGCCTCCTTCCAGTCTTCTCAAAGCTCCTCTCCTGCTATAGCATCCAACATCGACGTCTATGCGTCTCACACACCTGAAGTTCAGACCTCACAGCCAAAGCCAAAGAACAATTGGTTAGGAAGTGGAACCCCGCCTCTGCAAACTAAAAAGAAAAGCTCAGTTCCTGCCTTATTCCCAAAAATATTGTGTGTCAGATAATTTTGTGTCTTCAATGCGCTTGTGCGTTAGCATTGGCAAAGTCACTGTGTCCGGCTTGCAACTGAAAATGAAAGCCAGACCTATGCGCTTTGCCAATGCTTGTCAATGTTGTCTTTTTGTTCAGTCCTTCCTCAAGAATATTTTTCATTTATTAGGTATCAAGTGTATTGGATTAATTTAAGCAGTGCATTAGCTTGTTTAGTACATTCATTTCTAAACATTTTACACTAATAAAACAAAAATGTATGGAAAGGGAAACTGATTAAAAAAAATATATGAAGATTTGTAGGTAGAAATGAGAACAAAGCAGAATCCAGTTCACATGCACTAACGAAGAACACCCTGGATTTAAGCCACAAAAAACATTTGTGTTCTTTTTCCAAAGATGCTAGTCTGACCTTGCAGAATGACCCATTTTTCCTGTGCTCCTCACAGATCATTGATTTTATTTTACCATCTTGTTCTACCCCTCTCTTTTCTTAATCCAAGATCTGGAATTATCAACAAAAAAGAGACGGAGTATCACATTATGTTAAGTTACCGAAATGTAAATCCACATGAAAGTAGAACTCTGAATACACTGTGAGGATTGACCGCCTGATGTTTTTAGGAGGGACAGGTGTTTCCTGTACTCCTGTTCATTATCCTTTAAGGCAAACGGTAGAGTCACTTATTTTACTTTTTTAAACTTTGACACATTTTGAACCAAGGCGTCAGTGCTGTTCTAGTAGCTGATGCTAGACGGAGCAGGTCGATCACTGCTTGGGGGCTTCGTTTGAGTCACACATGGAGAGTGTGTTTGTCTTACCCTAAATAAAGATTGCAATTTATGCATGAAGACAGTTTATTTCACAAAAGAGAGTAGGATAGAAGTGTGTGCTTGTAAAGCTGTTACAAGTGTGTGTAAAATGTGCACAAGTGGGCATACTCACAAAGGCATTTTGGAGTGTGTAAAATAGTACTGCAGTAAAAATCGTTTTGTAGCATCATTTGCCTTTGTGGCTTGCTCAAAACATCTTAAATAGGAAGACAATTATATTGAGGGAATATTCATATATCACTAGTACAAACTGAAATGACTGAGTTTTCTTTGTCCTTTTAGTAATAGGCGGCTTATCTACAAGCCCCTGGAGCCGTCTGTACGCCACTTTTTCCCATATTAAAAGTGACTCACCAGCGGCGCCAGGGGCTTGTAAATAAACCCCCATGGAGTTAAATTTTGGGGCGAATTATCAAAGGCATGTAAGAGTACATAAAAAATTACTCTTGGAGAATTACATCCTGTACTCATAAATGCTTTGGAAATCACCCCGAAGATATGCATCTTATGCATGCAACATTCTGCCAGGGTTGGAAAAGTTGGTATATCCGGGAAGTTTTAGGGGTATATACACAAGAACGTGTGATAACTACCGCAAGAATAGCGTAACGCAACTTTCAATATCGCAGTCCATCGCGGGAAAATAACCCCATGACAACGTGGGATTCACAACAAGGCGGTAGCATGCAATAGTCTGCCGAAACATGCACAATGACTGCGATAAAACCACCTCAATGGAGTTCAAAACACAACCACAACACCAAAAATCCTGCGATGGGCCAAAGCGTGATGAGGAAATCAGCGATAAGCAGCGACAGATCTGCAACACACACCTGGCAGGTGGGAAAAATCTCCATAAAAGCAGAAAAAACACCCACCCACAAACTGACCTTCACCCAAGCACCATGGAGGCAGCCGGAGAAGGCGCAGAGGACGAGCGCAACCCCACAAGCACCCCGGACGACCCGCCTGGGACCACAGGGACAGGGAAGGGCAAGGACAAGAAGACGAGGAAGACGAAGTTCAGTCCGCAGGTGAACAGGATCATAGTCATGGAGGTGAAGGAACACCATCAACAACTCTTTGTCACCTCCAACGTGTCACTGGGCAGCAAAACTGCAATATGGCGGGACATCATCGACAAGGTGAATGCCGTCGGAGAGCACAAGCGGACAATGGACGAGGTCAAGAGGCAATGGAATGACATCAAGTGGAAGACCAAGGAGAAACTCTCTGTCACCCAGAAGGCAGCAATGCACACCGGAGGTGGAGGCCCAGCACCACAGCTGGAGCTGGATGACATGGAGGAGCTGGTGTCGACAGTCATCAGTGTGGAGACTGTGGCCGGAGTCGGGGGACCGGACACTGCTCAACAGGACACAACACAACCGCAACAAGGTGAGTGACCACCAGGTACTGGGGGGACGGGTGGAGATGGGCACAATGGCACACATGCACAATCAAGCAGAGCACAGTCCACACCCACAATGACTCTGGGTCATCGCCCAGTTCTACAGACTGTCACAATGTACAATGCCATGCTGTCTAAATGTCAACATGTACCATGCGGCTACACACATGTGGACACATTGTAATACACCATCTCCCCTTCACATCGCAGTGGCACCGTCAACACCTCCTGCAGAGCAGTCCCAGCCACTCTTCACGGATAACGAGGAGGACAACGCCAGCATCGACACCCAAACCATCCAAGACATCATTGACCTCATCCGTCGCTCATCTCCAGGCTCAGGGCAGCCCAGCTACATCGATGAGACCCCACCCACCACCCAAACCACCCAGCAGGAGGCACCCACAGCCCTGGCACCCTCCCAAGACCTCCAGGAACAACACATGGCCTTCCAACGCCGTGTGCTGGAGTGCCAGATGGAGACGGCTGAGCAGGTGCAGGTGGGCTTCGGCATCATGGCTGCCAAACTGGATGCCATCCTTTGGTGTCTATGTTCGCCCCATGGTCTCCAACGAGCCCTGACTGACATCGCTGGAGTCATGACGCGGAGAGAAGAACAGCTGTCTGCTCAGAGTGGCTCCAGAGATGCCAGCCGTCAGCTGGTACACATACGGAGGCTTATGGAGGGCATGGTGCAGATGGAGGCGGAAAGAATGGCAGCCACTGCTGCACATCATCAAAATGTAGCTGGGATCTATCATTCCCTACAGACCTCCACCACGGCATTGCCGCCACAAGGCATGGTGCTGATGAATGCTGCTGCTCCCACACCATCCACATTCCCGCCCCCTGGTGTGTTAGTGCCACCCAGTGCAGCAGCCAGATCCACTCTGGCCCCTGATGTGTCAGTGGCACACAGTGCGGCAGACGTATCCACCCAGGCCCCTGATGTGTCAGTGGCACACAGTGCGGCAGCCGGTTCTGCAACACCCACAGGTGGGGCAGGGGACACACCCAGGGACGAGGACGTGGATGGGACTGTGGTCAGAAGGACCAGGCACTAGCATTCATTACCGCCACCTGCCTGTTTCTGCTTGGTCCCACACATGGCCTCATGACCTTCCACTGACCCATGATACACTCCAATGCACTCACCTTGGACAGCGACATGGACTGCCACTTCCGGATTGATGACCAATGACACGGCGACCAGGCTGCGGACTGTACCCTTCCCTTCAGCAGGACTTGTCATCCCCGGATGGACTCTGGCTGGCCTTCCACGGGCCCATATTGTGTAGTGTGCTGGGTATTTCCCTGAACCGCTCCAGCTGCATAACTGCACTGGATGTGCAATAAACATCCATAGACGCACTGCTGTGTCATATCTTTTATCAGTCATGTATGCATGTGTGGATGAATGTAGGGGCAGTGATTCCCCTTGCCTCAATGATGATCATCCTGTGGGATGCCAGTCAGAGGGTGTTACATTGCATTTTGTGTAATGGGTCCCGTGGACACTATAACAGGGACACACGCATCACTCACTTCCTGGTCCAGACATGGACTGAACCACGCCCAGTGCCCATGAATCATTGTTGCAAGCCCTGTGCTGGTACGGCGTACGGCAGGCCAGACCACTCTGCTTACGCTCAGAGGGGGGGCCCTCATTGCTCCCCGTTGCAGGCGAACTCACTGGTGGTGTGCATGTCACTGGTCTAGTTGTCAGCATGTCACAGTCATTACCTGAGGGCAGGTATGCACGCACACCACACCCATCCGGCACAGGCGTCACAGGCCATGTGACTCCACCAACATAAGGGGCCAACGA
This sequence comes from Triturus cristatus, assembly GCF_964204655.1. NCBI lineage: Eukaryota > Metazoa > Chordata > Amphibia > Caudata > Salamandridae > Triturus > Triturus cristatus. Next base: position 342,679,165 of record NC_140593.1, read on the forward strand.
CATCACATTCTCCTCTGCCCGTGGTGACTGGATGACAGACGCCACGGTTCACAATCATGAAAGGCACAAGAGTTTTGTTGCGCACAAGTTTAGTGGCAACTCAGGCCTGTGTATTGCATGGACCAACCACCACGTGGCACTGACTGGGGTTGCACAGGGTTAGTCGCACCCGGCTCATTGCGGCAGGCACAGGCACCTCGCCATGGGACGGTGACTTTGGGTGCACTGAGTCAGTGAAACCTTAAGCTGCTGAGTGGGTGGGCACCCTGCGATGATGCCCCGTCCCGGCGGTCCATGTAACTCAGGTTTTGTGTACCCTGCTGGACCGCAGTGTAGGCCAGAGCCAGTGGGCAGCGCGGGCATACCGCCATGTGGCCTTGCTTCCAGATCACAGACTTAGTGGCACCCATTGGGCTGGTCGGATCACACACGCATCACTCACTTCCTGGTCCGGACATGGACTGAACCACGCCCAGTGCCCATGAGTCATTGTTGCAAGCCCTGTGCTGGTACGGCGTACGGCAGGCCAGACCACTCCGCTTACGCTCAGAGGGGGGGGCCCTCATTGCTCCCCGTTGCAGGCGAACTCACTGGTGGTGTGCAGGTCACTGGTCTAGTTGTCAGCATGTCACAGCCATTCCCTGAGGGCAGGTTTGCACGCACACCACACCCATTCGGCACAGGTATCACAGGCCATGTGACTCCGCCAACATAAGGGGCCGACGATGTCACATTCTCCTCTGCCCGTGGTGACTGGATGACGGACGCCACGGTTCACAATCATGAAGGGCACAAGAGTTTTGTTGCGCACAAGGTTAGTGGCAACCCAGGCCTGCGTACTGCATGGGCCGACAACCACTGGCACTGACTGGGGTTGCACAGGGTTAGTCGCACCCGGCGCATTGCGGCAGGCACAGGCACCCCGCCATGGGACGGTGACTTTGGGTGCACTGAGTCAGTGACACCTTAAGCTGCTGAGTGGGTGGGCACCGTGCGATGATGCCCCATCCCGGCGGTCCTGGCAACTCAGGTTTTGTGTGCCCTGCTGGACCGCGGTGTAGGCCAGAGCCAGCGGGCAGCGCGGGCTTACCGCCACGTGGCCTTGCTTCTGGATCACAGACTTAGTGGCACCGATTGGGCTGATCGGGTGTGCAAAAGACACACAATTGATGTACGTAATGCTGAACAAATCAAAACTGAGCAGGTGTGCAGCATGCAATGTTGCCAGGTGCACTGGTATGTCCTCTGCCATGGAGTATTCAAGACCCAGCACCAAACGTGAGACCTGTTGGCCTGCGGAGTGTGGCTACATGGTGTAGAGGGTGCCATGTCCACGGGCCCCGGTCTTGTGGCTTGCAGCGGCACGTGGTGGGACATCCAGTCTACACGCCGGTGGAGGAAGGTGAGCAGTGAGGCCTGGGTGTGCGTCGGCGGGCATTCTCCGTGGGCGGCGGATGCCTCTGCCTGGGTGTGCATGGGCGGACATGCTCCGTGGGCGGCGGGTACCTTTGGGTGATGCCTCTGCCTGGGTGTGCATGGGCGGGTAGGGGATGTTATCTTGTGCAAGTGTGTGTACTGTGCCAGTCATGTATCTTGACTGTTTCAGATGACGGCTCTGAATCAGATGTGTGTCCTGGTCTACTGCTATACATACCGGCACGTGGTTGGAGACACACTGGTGGCAGCAGGAGAGCAGTGTGGCCTGGGTGCGCAGGGGTGCCTCTCTCTCTCTCTTTCATCTTCTCTCTCTCTCTCTCTCCCTCTCTTCTTTTCTCTCTCTCTCTCTCCCTCTTTTCTTCTCTCTATCTCTCTCTCCCTCTGCTCTTCTCTCTCTCTCTCTCTCTCACTTCTTCTCTCTCTCTCTCCCTCTCTTCTTCTCTCTCTCTCTCTCCTTCTCTTCCTCTCTCTCTCTCCTTTGCTCTCTCTCTGTCCTTTGATGTGCGCAGGACACACCTTCTCATCATGTTTTTTGTCTTGCTGGCTGTGACCTACGGACTGTCCCGCGAGGAGCCGCCATGTGTCTTCATTTCATTTCGGTGTTCATTATAATTAAGTTTATTTGTTGCTTCGAAAGTGAATGTGTGATGCTCATTTCTGTGACGACACATGCATTTCAACTGTTTGATTGTGCGACATCATGCTGAATTTTTTGTACATGTTTTTGTGTAACTGATGTGGCATGTCTTTGTTGGGGGGGTGCCAGGGAGGGGTGGTCCGGGGGGTGGTGTTGTGGGTGTTGTGGCCCTCTTGGGTGTCCGGGCCGCATGATGTGTGGCTCCATGGCATCTGCTGCACTTCCGATGAGGCCCTGGGCTGGTCTCCCTTTTGTGGTGCTGGCTGCCATCCGACTTAGCACCAGGTCAGAGCAGGTGTAGATTTCCTGGTGCTAACGCGCCTTATCGCCGATTTTGTGTTCTTATCGCCGATCGGGCTGGTCGTTGAGAATGTTGAGGTGTGGTGTTGTCGCAGCTTTTGGCACGGGAACGCCTACTCTGCATCTCATTAGTGATAGTTGCAGGGATCCTCTGTGGCAATGTTTATTGCGGCTGCTATCGCGGGTAAACTGGTGCTGTGGGCTGTTAGCACCAGCTTGTGAATGAGGGGGTAAATTTATCATGACTCTGGCTGCGATAAAGTGCTGTTAATTCGGCGATAGCTCCTTGCGAATATGGCCCTTAGGGTACTAGCCAGAGAAATGCACTAAGCAGTTTGTCATTACCACTTACACATATTACGCACAAATCATACAATCAAGGGGAGGATTACATGGTCTTTTGGCGCCCAGGCAAGATGCATTCTTTAACCTTCTCTCTTTTTTGGTACTCAGAAAGCTTCTAACCCTCTCCCCCCTTATGAGATCAAGAGGTACACCCCCGGAGGTGGGCTCTATAGGCTGTCCCCTAAATGCTCCTTGCATAGAAACGGGTCTGCATAAGGGAACGTCCCTGCCATAAATTGCAAGCAAGCACAGGCATAACTTATGCTTTGCTTACTTTACGCGCCTATTTCAGTACCTTTGTTGAGTAGCCTAAGCCTAGATGTATCTGAACCCTGTGACTGTGCTGAACACTTCACGGTTTATTCCACCGCAGGCGGCTGGAAACTGCTGTCAGATACTTGTGATTGTTAATAGGGAAAATGTACGAACTTCAACTACCTTTAACATGTTGATGTAAAATCCTGTCAAACTCCTTTACTACGGTAACTGCTCTGAAAAATTATTTTAAAATTATGCTGCCACGGATTGCACCTCAAAATATACTTTTTACCCTATCATTATGAGTGCAAAAACGTTGCAAACCTTCTTCAGATCTCGATTAGTAAAGTAATAAGATATTTGTGTGATGTAACACCTTCAAATGCATGCGTTAAATCAGGAAATTAGATTTGTTAGGCAACTTTTTATGTTCTATTTGAATTTCCATAACACAGTTTAGACCAATTTCGAGTACATATTTATTTTCTTTACAAGTTAATGTTTCCATCTTGGTTCTCACTTCCTCAAGACCTCCTCATAAAACATGGTAGAAATAGTAAACCTCGTTAACGTCTGCTTGCCACTGCAAATTCACGATTACTTTTGGGCGAGTGAAAATTATTAGGAGGACATTTCTTTCGCAAAACTTCATTATCATGCAACCACATTTTTGCATTCAATTTTAAATATTTCGCTTTCAAAGAGATGAAAACTATCACAATTGATTCATTTTTTATTGGAAATTCGGGGAAATATAGTTACACAAGAGCTCCAGTTTATTTTATTTCCATTATGTATTAGGGTGAAGGTCAAAATATTGTGATGCATGCAGCCCTCGAAAAAGGCTGATTTTCAGTTTCTCCTGAGAGGCATATGTTCTTATGGGAAGAGAAAGTGCTGTCATGTACTTCCTATATCCCTGATAGGCTCTGCGCATTGGAATAACATACACTATAGATTTGACATAGGACTAAGGTCAGTATGTCTCCATCAAGTATATTAAACTTAATTACTTGTGTGTGCCAGCTAACTCAGAGGTCACTAGAAACATCTCGAATAAACAAGAAGGGATTAGTCTCTGACAACCGCATAAACATGACAACTTTGTTTCCCTTTAGAATCGGAACAGTCTCAAAATCGTGGAAACAATAGATAACCGTTTCACTTAGTCAGTCGGGCATGCTTCGTTTCTACAGAGTTGCACAGAAATAGACGGGCATTTTCAATAAAAGGGATTATTGACCAGTCTTATTTCTCATGCAAGAAATATGAATTGCTACAATTGTAAGACAGACTCCGAAGTATAACATGTACAAGGTTAGCAGTAAGATAAAATAATACTGCAATAGCATGGTTTGTAGCTATGACATATATTAATCAAAATACATACATAAATAACATAAGCTAAAATGTGATACTCATCTGATGCTTCTAAATTGTTCTACCCCAGTGTACCTAACTTGAGTGCAGTACGAGGTTTGAAGTAGGTGCCGTTGTCTAAAGTATAGCTAGCTATATTTTTGTTTAGCCAAGAGTTGCCAAAAGTTTCTCTAAGTTCTAGTCAGCTCCATACCTGAGAATGAGAGAGGTTGGAATCTCTTTTCTGGACTCGATTGTCTAACCCCCCCGCAAGGGAAGTCAGAGAGCACTGGAGCTGGATTCTCTGCGAAGAGGATGACAGCGTCAGGTCAGTGCATCAGGCTGGAACTCGATCTCCTTCCGAACTTGCCGTGGTGAACCGCGTAGTCTGGGTTGGATCGAATCCTCCGGGAACTGGATTTTGCCAGGGCAAGTGCTGGTATATTTATACCTTGAAGGTATCTAGGAATGCCAGTATTGACGTAAAAGTCGGGCAGAGGAACGTCATGATTGAACCCCTAAGGAACAGATGTTCATGCATACTTAATAAGTTCTTGGAGAAATCAATATTCAAGCTGAGGGACATTCCTAAAGGCTTAAGGGTCTGGTTTTCCAAGAATTCATTGTGACGTGGATGGACGGATGTAGGTGGCCATGCCTGTATTTGGTTTGTACGGACAATGTCTAAATAAGGGCCGGATTTCTATGTCCAAATAAGGGCAATGTGAATTGTACCTATATAAGGGCATAAATCGGGAAACCTATATACGGAATCTAAATCTGCACACAACAGTGCTGTTGCTCAATTACCAATGAGTTTCAGCGACCACAAATATTTATTTATTTATTAAGCTTGTATAGCGCACAGATACCCCAACGGGGTGTCCCGGCGCTTGTGTGTGAACGTGTATACTGCTCGCTGTAAAGTGAAGATTTAGCAGAATAGATAAGTTTTCAGGGCTCTCCGAAAGGGAGGTTCGTCTTGAACGCTCCTAATGTACAAGGGAAGGTTGTTCCAGTGGGAAGCAGTGCAAACTTGGAACGTTTTCCCCCCAGATCGAGCCTTTTTAGCCCTTGGGGTAAAAAGAAGATGTTGAGAGCTCGATCGGAGTGAGCGGGCGTTACTGTAAGGGCGGAGGCATGAGGACAGATGAGCAGAACCCTTCCCGTTGATAGCACGGTGGGCAAGGGTGAGGGCCTTAAATTCCGACCTTTTATGTACTGGGAGCCAATGCAGCCTGAGGCGGTGGGGGGTGATGTGTTCTCTAAGGGGGAGACCACAAACCAGGTGGACTGCGGCATTTTGAACTGTTTGCAAGCGCCTCTGGAGACCTTTAGATAGTCCCAGATAGAGGCCATTGGCATAGTCAAGATGGGAGGTGATTAGCGCCTGCACAATTGTTTTCCTAGTTTGATTAGGGATGAAGTTGATGAATTTTTTCATCATCCTTATTTTAGAAAAGCAGGCCACAGATACAGATTGAATCTGCTTCTTGAAGGAGAGATCACAATCCCAAATGACTCCCAGGTTTTTGACGGAGTCCTTAGGCAAAGGAGGGGCGCTCAAGTCTAGAGGCCACCACAGAGTAGAATCCAGTGGAGAGGGCTGGTGAAAAAATATTACTTCGGTTTTGCCAGCATTAAGCCGGAGGCAGTTGTTATCCATCCAGTTGGCAATGCCCCGAAGACAATTTTTTAGTGGGTCGAAGGTAGACTCAGAAGGGGAATCATATGAAAAAAGAAGCTGTATATCATCCGCATAAGATGTGGCCTGTATTCCAGATTGGGAGATGATCTCGGCCAGCGGGGAAAAATATATGTTAAACAAAAGAGGGCTTAGTGAAGAGCCCTGAGGGACGCCCCACTTAAGGGGTCGACTGCATGAAGTGAAGGGGGGAGTGAATACAGCCTGAGTCCGATTGGACAAAAAGGAGGCAAGCCATTCCAAGGCCTTGCCCTGGACACCTTTTGCCTGTAGTCGGTCGAGGAGGATAGGGTGAGATACGGTGTCGAATGCTGCTGACAGGTCCAGCAGCACCAACACCGCTCTAGAACCCTCGTCAACTTTCCACCTGATAGCGTCCGCCATCTCCAGGAGGGCAGATTCGGTACTATGACCCGGCCTGAAACCATGCTGGGAGGTGTGGAAGGCGCCGCTCTTCTCAAAGAAACCAGCCAATTGGCCATATACAAGTTTCTCCAGCACTTTGGCTGGGGCAGGGAGCAAGGAAATGGGGCGATAGTTTGCTGGTTCAGAGGGGTCTGCGGTAGCCTTTTTGATGATTGGAACCAATCGAGCATGTTTCCAAGAATCTGGAAAGATCCCTGACAGGAGAGAGTTATTCCATATTTCGTTCAATACTGGATTGAGCAGAGGAGCAAGGGATTTGTACTGCTTCGCTGGCCACGGGTCAAGGGGGGAGCCAGATTTGCACTTGAGTAGTTCCGCCAGAGATTGTTCTAGGGAGATCGGCTCAAATTTGGAAAAGACCTTATCCGGATTGGAGCTAGTTAAATCTGCTATCAGTTGAGGTGGAGTGATGTTGCTGGGAAAGGAGTTCTAAATGAGAGCGATCTTGTCTTCAAAATAGCTCGAAAGATTGTCGCAGAGAGCCTGGGAGACCAGTGGTTGGCGCTTAAGGGCCATGGGGTCGGTAAAGGCTCTGACCGCGTCAAAAATGACTCTAGATGAACCCTTAGCCTTGGTGATTTTCTCCTCAAGGTGAGATCTTTTATGATCAATGATTTTTCTTCTATACTCCTTGAGGGAGGTTTTGTATTTGGATCTACTGTCAGGAGAATAAGATCGCCTCCAATTTCTCTCCAGCCTCTTGCAGGTAGATTTGTGTAGCCGCAATTCCTCAGAATACCAGGGTGCCGAGGGAGAGGTACGAAGGGATTTAATAGGTCTCATAGGTGCTAAAAGATCCAGAGCCGAAGTGACCCAGTGGTTGAAACTGGCCACGCGAGAGTCCAGATCGTGGGCCTCCCCTGGGGAGGTCGTGGAGAGATGAGGGCCTAGACTCTCAAGAGAGATTCTCCCCCAATTCCGCCCCATGGTGTTGGACTGAGGTCTGGAGCGATCCGCCAAGCGGGAGGAGATGGAGAAAGGGATTAAAAAATGGTCCGACCAGACAACGGGGGTGGGCTTACCTAAAATAGTGTCAGTAAGGTTGGTACATATCAGGTCCAGAGTGTGCCCGCCCTTGTGTGTGGGGCCAAGGACGAGTTGCTTTAGGCCACCATCAGATAAGGCTGACAAAAAGTTGGAGGCATTAGGTTCATTAATATTGTCAGCATGCAGATTAAAATCACCCAAGAGGGTGAAATTGGCATAGCGGAAAGATGCCTGTAAAGCAAGATCAATGAGGGCCGGAAGATAGGAGATTTTAGATTTGGGGGGACGGTAAACCAATAAGCCAGAATAGGTAAAATTAGCGGCCAGTTTAATGCAGAAAGGTAATGCCTCAATGCACTCTATTTGAGGGTGTGGGAAGGAGGAGATCGACCAAATAGATCTGTATATAATGGCCAATCCTCCACCAGGGTGTGAATTCTGCCTATTAGCACACAGAATTTTGTAGTCGGGAGGAATAGCGAGACAGAGGGCAGGATTGGTGTCATCTCCCAACCAAGTTTCCGTAAGGAAAAGGATGTCCCACTTGTTATCCTCGAGTGATTGGGCTATATCTAATGAGTGTTTTACTAACGAGCGACAGTTGATGAGTCCAGCTTTGATAGACGTGTTCCTGCCGCTCACAGGTTGACGGTGTACGGGCTGACGTAAATGGCAAGCGGGGTGAGAAGTGTCATCAGTATGTCGTACGCAGCAGGGTTTGAAAACACGGGATGTCGGGTCGTCCGACAGTGCTTGGAGTGCCTGTGACCAAGAGCATGAATTTGAATTAAGGCCTAAAAGGGTTTCCCTGTTGTAGATGATGGGATTGGGGAACTCCGGCGGCAAGGGGATAGAACATGGCGTGGCCGCGTCCGAGACGCGGACGGGCGCAGACGGGCAGGACTCTGGCACGACTCCGGCGCGAGTCAGGCGCGCCCGCTGAGCGCGTTCGCTGCGCGAAGTCATGCCCTTCCCCTTTTATGCGCGACTAGAGCGCTCCGGGTCTGATCCACCCCCAAGATGGCCGCCACGCTTCAGAGCCCCGGGACCAACTCCACAGCGTCACTAGTTAGCTGCAAGTGAGAGGACGCCAGGCAGCGGGAAACGGGAAGACACCAAGGTGAGGAGGTCTGCCTAGTGCAAAGATGCTATCAAAAGTTAAAAATTCAGAAGTTAAAAGCAAGTCGACTAAATGTGCAAATATTCGCAATAGCAGCGTAAAAACACAATGTAACAACAGCAGAGCACACAGCCTCCCGGCTTCCGCCTCAGGAGGGGTACACGCAATCACACACAGACTGGCGCGTGAGATTTAGGCCCCTTTTATGCGCGACTAGAGCGCTCCGGGTCTGATCCACCCCCTCCGTCCACTGCAGTCAGGTTTGTATTTAGTGGTGTATCTAGTGTGCCATGGACCCTAGTGCAAGCAAGGAAATTATGACCCCTGATTGCTGATTGAGGAACAAAATACAGCGATATTCAGTGCTCAGTGGGCCCTCAGGCCACTCGGCCCCGGTGCTATTGCTCATGCTGCACCATTGTTTAGCTAAGCCGCTGCAAAGAAGGAGACCTGGGTTCTCTAAAGCCCAAGATGTTTCTCTCTAAGCAACTCAGGAAGCAGATGAATACATGCACCCACCTGCTGGGTGTCCCTTATGGTGGCATGCTCGTTGGGGACACAAGTGCCTCTGAGATTTATGTGACTTGGCTATATGAATAGACAGTGCCTATAGGTTTCTGGGTGGCATGAGGAGAGAGCAAGCAACCCTAATTTGTGATGTGGCCTTCTTGTCTTGTTGTTTGTGGTACCTTACTCTACCACTCCATCTAACATGGCTGACAAATCCGCTGGGGATTCATAGGATGTAGGTAGGAGGGTGGGGAGCTGAATTATTAAGGAGCACAGTGCGATGAATGTTCCCAACAGTCTGACTCTTAAATGAGAAAACATCTCAGATCACAGGATTCTTGTCAAACTTGCAAATACTTCAGGACCTTTAACACACACCAGCCCCTTCACTTGATGTTTCCTTGAGGTTCTCCACTTTAATCACTTCTGAGTAAAAGTGCTTAACCTGGTAACTCATGCAAATTGTTTCTTACTCTGCTATGGTTCCTTCGCCTCTTGAACCAAGAAGGGTGCAAGGCTCCAACTCCTTCTCTGCTATCTCTTGGTATGAGTGCATCGGACCAGAGAAAATTACTTTCAACAGCACTTTCTACAAGACATCAGTAAAAGTGAAAATGTCAGTACAAAAGAAAATGCATCAGATTTGATTAGTGCCCTTTGGACTGCGCAAGGAAGAAAGGCACAACCTTCATGTAGAATCTTTTAGTCAGCCACTGAATCCTAGAGAAACAGACCAGGCGGGATGAGTGTTTCTTTACTTCCAATGTGGATGGTAAAAAGGAGACTTTTGACCTTATTTGTTTCACCAATATGTAACCTTTTGTTTCAGTGGCACCACAATTCGATAGTGTTAAAATGAATGCATAAACCTTCCAAACCAATTGATTTTTTGAGACCTCAGAAAATTTCTCTTGAAAAAAAACAACCTTCCTGGTAGCTGTTCAGTCTATAAAATGGCTGATATACTAAGTGAAGATGGATGCCGAGGTATGAACAAAAATCGACAGACAGATCAAAGTAAAATTAAAATAATATTTTTTTAGAAAACCAGTTTGGATGCAGGGACACAAGAGAGAACTAAATCACCGACAATGTCACATTTGAAAGACATATTTAAGATAGAGAAGAAGGGGAACCGGGAATATAATTACGCAAGGCAATGGCTAATGTGTCAACTTGCGCCAAATAATCACTTCAGATTCATCGGGGTAATCAGGGTGAAGCAAAGTATCCTGGGGCAGATTTACAAGCCCCGTGCGTAGCCATTGCTTCACTTTTTTTGACGCAACGGCGGCGCAAACAATGCAGCAAATTTACAACATGATGCATCTAGCGAGATGTGTCACATTGTAAAGCCCTGCGTCACATTATACCTGCACTATTCAACGTCATACAGCAGTTTGCAAAATCTACCTGTGAAGCCACGGACGTAACACCTTCCCAGGAACTCTGTGACAAGCTGAGCTCCTTCTTCCATCTGAAGATCAAGGCCCTCTACGACAACTTCAGCGAACCAACGACGAACACCACCCCCCTACCCACCGCCGCCGATGAGCCGACCATCACGTCCTGGGATCCCGCTACCGTGGAACTCATCACCGCAACCATGAAGAAAACTCACTCAGGAGCCCCTACGGACCCCTGCCCACCACACATGTTCCACAGGGCCGCCTCAGTCATCGCACCCGAACTTGGACGCATTATCAACGCCTCCCTCAGATCAGGCATCTGCCCAGATGACTGGAAATGGGCGGAGGTAAAACCCCTCCTCAAGAAACCAACTGCCGACCCAACCGACCTGAAAACTACCGGCCCATCTCTCTCCTCCCGTTTGCAGCCAAAGTCACCGAGAGACTCATAAACGCCCAGCTGACCGCCTTCATCGAAGAGAACTCCATCCTGGATGCCTCCCAGTCTGGATTCCGCAGCAACCACAGCACCGAGACCGCCCTCCTCGCCGCCACTGACTACATACGCATGCTACTGGATCAGGGACACACTGCGGCCTTCATCCTCCCAGACCTCTCGGCAGCCTTCGACACCGTTTCACATCGCACACTCGCAGCCAGACTTCACGACGCGGGAATACAAGGAACCGCCCATGACTGGATCAATACTTCCTCTCCGGCAGAACCCAGAGGATTCAACTCCCTCCCTTCCTCTCTAAACCCACGGAAATCAACTGCAGAGTACCCCTGGGATCATCACTGAGACCCACGCTCTTCAACATCTACATGGCCCCCCTCGCTGCCATCATCAGACAGCATGGGCTCAGCATCGTATTCTACGCCGATGACACCCAGCTCATCCTCTCACTCATGAAGAACCCCGAAGACACCAGACTCTGCTTCCAGGAAGGAATGAAGAACTTGGTAGCCTAGATGAAGGACAGCTGCCTGAAGCTAAAATCAGAGAAGACCGAGGTCCTCATTCTCAGACCCTGCACCTCCGCCTACAACACCTGGTGGCCCTCTGCCCTCGGGAGCCCACCCACCCCCACAGACCACGCTCGGAACCTCGGCATCATCCTAGACTCCTCACTCTCTATGAACCGCCAGATCAACGCTGTCACCTCCACTAGTCTCAACTGCCTTCGCATCCTCCGTAAGACCTTCAAATGGATCCCCCCTGACTGCAGAAGGACCGTCACCCACGCACTCATAACCAGCAGACTGTACTACGGCAATGCCCACTACGCCAGAATCAACAAAACTGTTCTACACAAACTCCAAACCATCCAGAATGCCGCAGCGAGACTCGTTCTCGGGACACCACGCCACGAGCACATGACCCAACACCTACGAGGCCTCCACTGGCTCCCCATCGAGAAGAGGGTCACCTTCAAACTCCTCACCCACGCCTACAAATCCCTCAACAACATCGGGCCCAAATACCTCAATGAGAGAGTATCCTTCCACGTACCCAAGAGGAGCCTCCGCTCCACTGACCTCGCCCTGGCAGAGGTCCCCCGCATCCGCAGAAACAGAACCGGTGGAAGAGCTTTCTCCTACATCGCAGCCAAAACCTGGAAAAAGCTCCCTGTGAACATCAGATGCTCCCCGACCCTGCACACGTTCAGAAAGGACCTCAAGACCTGGCTCTTCGACTGATCAGGAGCCACTTCCCCTCCCCCCAAGCGCCTTCAGACCCTCACGGGTGAGTAGCACGCTTTATAAACCCCTGATTGATTGATTGAATGTATGCAGGGTGGGTGTTCCCATGCAAAAAGCCATGTAGAACTGACGCAGTGAATTTTACAACTGTGTCACTGTACGCCTTCCCTGCGTCAAAATCCCTACGCCTACTATGACCAGGCGTAAGGAATGACGCAGGGCTTTTTGAATGGAACTCACCTATATGTTTTGGTGCATTGCTGGAGTTGCGTCACTTTCATGAGCAACTCCAGCAGTGCCTCACTTTTGGGCTAACAGATGCGTCCGAATTTCTGCCGCGTCTGTTAATCCTTGCACTGTATTGTAAATACAGTGCATCCATGGTGGCGCAAGGACATTTGGAGCTGGCACAAGGAAACTGATGCATCTATGCAGATGCGTCAGTTCCTTGTAAATCTGCCCCCTGTATTTACTGTTTATAAGTCTGCAGACTCACACTATATTATACAATTCAAAGGAAGGATTCAGATCTACCCACTTGGGGGGTCATGAATCGTTCTGCTTCTTAACAACAAGCCTAGGGTGGTATTATCTCCTGGCAACTCAATGCAGGTCATATCAGCCATGAGTCTAGCTCGAGCTGAAGGGCTGGCTTTGGCTGTTGTCCCAGGGCGATGGCGAGCCAACAGAAATGGACTGCTCATCCTATGTGCTACCATTTCCTCTCTCAAATGCAGTTTTAAAAGGCAAAATTCACTAGACCAGTGGTTCTTAACCTTTTCACTTCTGTGGACCCCCACTTAGTCATTATTGGAACCCGGGGACACCCCACTAAAATTCTAATTCCTTTACATTTACAGAATATCAACATTTTCAGGTTTATATTTTTCTTTTTTATTCATATAAACGTTATTAATCTGTTAATATTATTTAATTTTCTAAGCAGTCACCGACCCCCTGGGCAGGCTTTGCAGACCCCAAGGTGTTCCCACACCACAGATTAAGAGCCACTGCACTAGACACATAACAGCTGAGTGCACAAAATCTAAAAAGGTGCCCTTTCTGTAATGTGTGTCGGTTGCCAAGCGGAGCTATAATTCACATATGTGTAGGCATCTAGGGTCCTCTTCGATTTGCTAATCAATGCAATTGCTATCGCCATGGTGCTGACTCCTCCTTCTTAATTGTTTGTTAAATTGCGCAACGGCAATGATAACAACACTAAAATAGTCTCCTAACTTAACCTGCACTTAACGTTTCTCAAACAAGTTGTTTTAGTAAGAATGAATAAACATGTGAAGCCTCTTTTTTCTTGGGGAAAGTGTAGTAATTTAGGTCAAGCAATATTTGAACACAAAACATTCTCATTTGGTGGTAATGGGGCAGAGAAAGAAATATTCCTTGAGTTGCTGAGTGGCATAATATGCAACCAGATGCAGTGGGGTTAAAATCCCAGCTTCCTCTCTTAAACAAATTCTGTGATCCTACATAAATCACCTAACTTCACTGTGCCTCATTTTAAGGAAGCGCCAAATCTAACACCACCTTAAGGACATTCAGTTCAGCATGTGTGTTATATCGAAATCTCATTTGAGTAGAGTTTAGTAGAAAATACTTTTGCTCCACATGCAACAACAATATTGGCCACATATACAGTGCGCATGTAAAACTGACATCTCTTGGTTCATTCATCACTGTAGTGTCAGGGAGCTGGATGTGGGGAAATGTTCATGTTTAAAAACTGATACTTAAAACTGATGTCAATGCTGTGATATAAACTACTGTACTAAATACTGAAAGAGTCCATGTCATGTTTTTACAGGTCCTTTATTGTATCATTTACTTGCAATGTCATCTTAAGGACTTTGGGGTCCCTGGGCAAGACTTATACTAGGAGCTCAAGAACCGAACATGTTTGAAGTTTTATTACACATTTCCAGTTAATTCAAGCTCCCATATGGCTCAACAATACTACATTATGGGGCATATTCTCAAGGATTTATCGGCACTTTATCACAGCCAAAGTTGCGATAAATTAATTGCCCCATTCACAAGCTGATGCTAACAGCCGATACCACCAGTTTACCTGCGATAGCATCCACAAAAAACACCGACACAGATGACCCAGGCAACTATCGCTAATGAGATGCAGAGTAGGCGTTCCCGAGCAAAAATCCACAACAACACCACACCTCAACATTCTCAACGACCAGCCAGATCGGCGATAAGACCACAAAACAGGCGATAAGGCACATTAGAAGCAGGAAATTAACACCTGCTCTGACCTGGTGCAAAGTCGGACAACAACCTGCATCAGAAAAGGAAGCCCAGCAAACAGCCACACCTGAAGACCAACAGATGCCATGGAGCCACTGATCATGCAGCTCGGAGCCCCAACAGGGCCACAACACCCACCGCCACCACCCCCAGGACGACCAGCCCCCCCCAGACCACCACAAAGGCAGTGCAGACAAAGACAGCGGACCTTCAGGGAATGCATCAGCCTCACATACCTAACACCATAAAATGTCATTGGCCACTACAGGCTCAAAAGGACAACCATCCTCCGCATCCTGACCATCATTTCCCACAGGCCGACGGTACCAACACAGCGGCCAACCAACATCCCACCTCAGACAAAGCTGAGGTGTGCTGCACCTGTTGGCCTCTGAGACCTCCCAACCAACAACCGCCAGAGTTGGAGGAGTCTCACAGCCAGCCCCATCCAAGTACCTCACACCTGTCCTAGATGCCATCATCAGCTTGGTACCCCAGTACCTATTCTTTCCCTAACAATGCGCAGGAACAGCTGGAGACCAAGCAAGGACTACATGCCATAGCTAGATTCCCGCACGTGTTGGGGGCAATAGACAGCATACATGTCCTACTTGTGCCCCCTGCCGACACTGCACACAATTACCGCAACGGAAAGCACAAGCATTCCATCAATGTGCAGGCAATAGTGGACCACCGGGGGCTCTCCACCAATGTCGTCACCAACTACCCAGGCAGTGTGCATGATTCCTTCATCTTCTGACAGTCCATCATCAACCAGCGCATCCAGGATGGCACCTATGGGAATGCACTGCTTGTTGGTAAGTACCAAATGAACACACCACACACCTCAACTCCACAATCATGCAACTCACATCTCTGGCAATGCACACGTTGCAAAATCACATACAACATGCCAAACAACGTGCCCACCCACCAGACACAACAGCACAACTTAGTGTGGCAACATGGGCTAGCCATGTACATGAGCCTGCAAAGGCATGGCACCTCAGCCACACAATAGCGGAATGTGGGGAGAGGTGGGAACCAGGCTTGTGTGAAGGAGGCAAGTGACCCATGAATGAGATTGTATACAATGCCAAGTGTGGCGGAGATGTGCTGGACAGACTGCAATATGCAGACCACAGACATATCCATGTCTACTGCTGGTGGTTCGAGTGTAGTGGACAGTGGACGCAACCATGTCACCCCAGCCAGTGGGGAAGATCTCGGAAATGTAGCTTGTGACGTCCTCCCCTTAAGCGTGTGCGGAGTGGGCTGGCCCGGCATACGCCAGGCCAGTGTAGGAGTGTGAATAAAAAGCACGTAGCTCTGGGTGTGGTTCTCTTCCGGAATGCCCAATGTGTCTGCCAGGGCGGCGCCTTCCACCCTGCCAAGAGGCCAACGCCGTCGCCGTGAGTGGTGTTGCCTGTGATCCTAGCGCCTGCTGCACCCCAGGCTGCTGGTCTCCGAACCTGTCTTGGGTGCCCCTGGCAGCCAGGCCTCACTGCTCAACTGCCGACACCAACGTGTGTTGAAGAGGCCCGCAGTACTCCTTTCTCGTTGATGTACTCTACCGCTGCCTCCGGCCGCAACTATGGTCAAGTAGGTCACACATTTGGAACTGAGTCTTGATTATACAATGGGCGAGTACACATATCAATGCAGAGTTTAAATCCATATACTCCCTTCGATGTGGTGACACCAAGTCGGTGCATAGCATCCCAACCACACTTGTCTGTGGGCCCTTGATGACTACGCCTTCGGCATGCACAGCGGTCAAGTAGGTCACACATGTGGAACTGAGTCTTGACATGTGTATGGCAGAAGTCATATCAGTGCAAGCAAGGAAAGGTGTAAGAGGAAGACACGTTTGGGTCTGGAGGAAAAAAGGATCATTGTTACAGAGGTGATCAAACACTGCCAACAAATGCCCTGGTGTCACTAACTCTGTGCATCGCGAGTCAAAGACACGTGGCTGTGGGCCCCTGCTGACCGTTGCCTCGGGCCTACACTGCGGTCAAGTAGGTCACACATTGTGAACTCAGTCTTGATTCATTTATGGCAGACTTTATCTCATTGTACTGGCCTCATCACGGACTGCATCCCCTTTCAACTCCGGTGCCACTAAGCCTGTTCCCCAACATCCATGGACACTTTCTGGTTGAACTTTGGTGGCGACTGAGTCTATGGACTGGGGGTCGTCTTCATCATCCTGTCGGTGATACTGACTTTGTGGCAAAACTAGGCTGTAGCATTCCACTCCTCCATTTGCCGCTTCCGAATGGCTTCTGCCCTCTGCATCATGCCCTGGAGGCCACCTTCCACTGTCCCCCGTACCACTCTGTGACATTCACCTTCAACATCAATGAGGACAAACTCAGCTCTCGTGGCCCTATCTCACTGCACCACAAGTCACCGTCCCGTGGTGGTGTGCCTGTGCTGGCCGCGGTGCATCCGGGGCCACTAACTCTGTGCAGCTCAAGTCATGGACTTTTGTCTGACTGACTATTGGATGGCCTCTGAGTCGATGGCCTGGGGGTCATCAACGCCATGTGTCTGTGGCCCTGCACCAACCGCTGCCTCCGGCCTCAACTGCGGTCCACCAGGGCTCATACATCAAATCGAGACCTGACCTGCCCGGACGTCACATCACTGCAGGATGCAACCGCCACCACCGCCAGAACCAACTCAGAGTCGGAGGTGTCTTACTGCCAGACTATCAGAGTTGCTCACACCTGTTGTGGGTGTCATCATCAGCTTGATACCCTGCTCAGCTCTCCAGGTGCCACTAACTCAGTGCACCACAACTCATGGACCATTCTGGTTGCATATTGGGTGAGCACTGTACTTTCTCCAGCTACCACCATGATGCTTCACAGTTGTTTCTGTTATGCTGGTGTTTTCTGTTCCTGCTTTAATTGTGGTCACTGTTCAAGTTTTTGCCAGCACCAACGACTCCATGAAGGCTGGCTTACACTCACCCCACACACATCTAGCACAGGTGTCACTGTACATGTGACCCTGGCAAGAAAGGTGTTGAGTGCACGTGCCCGTAGCCAGTTCCACAAACTATCTGAGTGTGTCCGTGTGCTCATGGTGAATGCATTAGGGCCCGGGCCCTACAACATTACATTGTGCCGTGTACAGCAGACGCAGCCATGTCACCACAGGCAGTGGGTGAGACCTTGCACATGTAGCTTTGTTGTCCCCACTCAATAAGTAAGAGGAGTGAACTTGGCCGGCGTATGCCAGTCCAGCGTGGGGGTGTGGATGGTTATCCCGTGGCTCTGGGTGTGGTTCAATACTGGAAATGTGCAACGGCATGTGCCTCTATCGCAGTGTGGGTCTCCGTTGTGGAGTGTAGGTGGTCCCTGATGGGACTTTGACACCCACGGATGTTATCTAGTTCAGCTTCCATGAGGTAGAACCCCACCCACACCTGTTCGGCCTCCCCCTTCAGGCAGTCTGATACCTGGCCTTGGAATGCGATGTGTGCCTCGGCAGGCTGCTGGGTGCCAGACATGGTGGTGGGTGCGTCCAGCTGTGTGGTCTGTGCAGGTGATGGTGTATCCTCGATGCAGCTGGGCTGCCCTGCTCCTGGAGGTCGATTGCCTAAGATGTCCATGAATTGTTGTAGGTCGTCGGTGTTGAAAGTGCGGAGGTCCTATTCAGCATCACTGTAGAGTTGTCTGGTCTGCTCTGCTGGAGGTGTTATTTGTCCCTCTGCAATGTGAAGGGGATATGCTTGTTGACTTTGTGTTGGCATGTATGTTGACACATTGTTCAAGTTTACATACAGACTGCATGACAATGTACATTGTGACTGGGAGGAGCGGACTATTTGATGCGGTACAGTGGACATTTGGACTACATGATGTAGGTGAGGTTGTACACGTACATTTTCATCTCACAGTTTCCTGCTATGTCAGATGTGATTGGCCATTTTCTATGCACAAGCGGACCCAGTTGTGTCCTCCGTTCTGCAGTGTAAGTGTTGCACTGTGTACCACATTGTCGTCCATGTGGGTGTGCTGTCATTGCTATGTGTGTGTGCTGCATTGTGGGAGAGTCGCCCCTGCAGCTGTGATTTTGCTGCCCCTTAACCCTTGGAGGTGGGGTGCCTTTGACTTTTGTGCTTTTAAGGTGCTGTGATGTTGGCGACTTGGGTCATTTGTGCTCTTGGATGGTTTTTGTACTCTCGGGCATTGTTTGTCTGCAGATGTATTGTTGACGTCAGTGTTTGTTTGTGCACGTGGATGTGTCAGAGTGTGACCTGCTCCTTTACGGATGTGATCCACACTCAGTCACCTCAGTCTCGTGGTGTGTACAATGTCATGGTGATTGTACTCCAGCCATGCTGCTCGTCTTGTATTGTCAATTGCATTGTCAGTGTGGCTCACAAATACGCATCTTTGCTGTGTTTTGCACGGGTGCATGTGTGTGTTGTGGAATTGGTGATGTGTGGGGTGGGACCCCTTTGGGCACATGGTGGATGGGGGCCTACTTGATGTTTGTATGTGTGCTGCAGTGTGCCACGGGGATCAGGGACATGACCCAGGGTAATTGTGGGTATGTGGTGTGCTACACGTTGTTGTGCATGTGTGCCATTGTGCCCGTCACCCCCCGTCCCCCCAGTCCCTGTTCATAACTCACCATGTTGATGTTGTGTCAGGTCACGTTGAGCAGTGTCCGGACTCCCGACTCCTTGCACCGTCTCCACACTGATGACTGTGGCCTCCATTTGCTCCAGCTCCTCCTGTGGCGCAGGACTCCCACCTCCATTCGCCGTTGCTGCCTTCCTGTTGGCAGCTGGTTTCTGCTTGGTTTGGCTTTTCATATCATGCCAGCATCTTGGCCTCCTCGACACTCCGACGGCAGTCACAATGGAAAGTAATTTTTCCGTCTGTGTTGCCAATGACACAGTGGAGGTGACGGACAGTTGTTGTTGGTGTTCCGTCATCTCCATGATGGCGATCCGGTTGTCATGCAGATTGAACCGCGTCTTCCGCTTCCGCTTCCTCTTCTCCTTGGCCTTCCCCGACCCCGAGATTCCTTGCTGGTGGTCTGTGGGGCTTCTGGGGTTCGCGTTGACCTGGGCACTCGGTCCAGGTGCATCCGTATTGCTACGCAGTTTATTTTGTTTTTGGTGTGTTTTTCTTGTTCTGCTTTTATTGTGCATTTTCCCGCATGACGCGTGGGAATTGCAGGCCTTTTGCTGGTTATCACTGTTTTTTGTATCGCGATTGGCCTAATAGCAACTTTTTTCAAGTTTGTGTTTTGCATTTTTGCGGCGTCGCGTTGATTTTAACGTGGTCATTTGACGCGTTATCATGGGACTGTCGCACGGTGCCGCCGGGTTGAAAATACTACGTTAACACTGCGTTTTTTTCCTGCGATAGACTGCGATATGCAATGTTGCGTTAAGCTAATTTTGCGATGATTATCACACGTTCTTGAGAATATGCCCCTATATGTTACATTTTTACATGGTCACACAAAAAAGGTTTAGATCCCTCTTGCCTAGGACCCCATTAATCCTTATTATGACACTGGGTAGAGAGTCAAAGTCAGAAATAAAGGTAGGTGGAGAGGTGAGAGGTTTAGATAGACTAATAGAATAGACCGATGTAGAATAGAGAGAAAGTTCAGTTTCCTAGGGAACCACTTGGAAGGTGGGGGAACTAGGCAATTGCCCAAATTGCTAATACCTGAAATGTCTCTGTTTATTTGCTGAATCTTCTAATGGCTTGGCTCATGCTTTTAGAGCCAGGCCAGACCCTTACGTCAACTACAGCTCCCTTCTTGGCTTGCTTACCACTATGCAATGCAAAATCTAGAACAATAGTCCCAGGAACTGAGTGTGGAGGGGTGGTTGGAAGTTGAAAATTAACTCTTAGGGTTTAGAATTGGATAGTTTATCTTTGTTTATGGTTAAAAAGAGAAATCCTGGTACAGGAATATTCTGCATATCATATAAGCTGTAGAAAGGTTGTCCCAAATGTATTTTATAGTTCAGAGCAGCAATATGGAGAAATAATAAATTGAGTCTCAAGATACAAAAGTCTACGCATTATACAGATGTTTTCTCCCGTATGTTTTTTCAATTTTTAGCCTGCTATTTACTATTTCTCCCAATATAACTTGATGTTTCGGTCTACTGGCAATACTTCACATTTTTGCTCCTTGACTAGCAGAGCACAAGGCTGGTGTCTAAGCTGTGTAATTGTCCTTAACATGTATTATTCAAGTAGTCCTTATGGCAAATTAATAATCTTCTACAAGGGTGCATTGCATTTCACACAAGATGTTGGTTCCCAGCTTCAGATTAGACAATATACTGTATCACATGTTCTTGCAGTAGTCTTCAATGTCTGTACTATGGAGACAAGATGTATTATTCTTATCTGGTTTTGGTGCTGCGAGAGGCATTTAACCTAAGTACCGGACTTGAGTAATGTACTGGCCAAAACTGATTGTTTTGTAGCCTCGTAAGCAATTCTCAATTCTTCACAGCCTGGCAAACTATTCTCACAGATCCTTAAATCAATAGAGAGCGCTGCTTCAGACAAGTGGGTACCTTTCAGTGTAGATTCCTGGGAAAAGCTTCCTCTACTGGTTCTCTGGGGTTAAAATATTTGAAATTGGCACACCTCTTGATCAGATCTGACTTTCTGTCAGGGATTCTGGTTTGCCATAAATACATGACTTACCACACAGTGTATTTGACCTGGCTTCTAAGGAAGCTCTGCAGCATAATTTGTAAGAGGACTTCTATCCAAGATCAGGAATTTGTGTTGGTTCTTCCCTTCTGGACTGAGCCTTGAACACTGGAAAAGGCCTTTGTAAGGAGTGAAAAACCTGTGAGGATAAGTAAGACCACACCGTGTTTTATTTAACACAGTACAGCAGTAAAAAATAACGGTTTCCTACACAATCTCCACCACACTATTTCACGCTGCTATAACACTCTAAGGGCATTCCAGAGATAATAAAGGAGAAAGGCTGGAAGAATGGGCAAGAGATTTGGGTTTCGCAAAAAGCATTAAAAAACATGTGAATAGAAGATTTGAACTGTGATAATCCTTCTGAGGCCTCCTTAGGAAGGATTTTGTAATGTTTTGATAACTATATTTTGACCATATTTATAATTTTGTTATGAGATACCTCATGATTGCCTTAAGGGAAAGCCTATGATCTGTACAGTAGGTAGGTGGTTATGGTGACAAGCCAATCATGTGGGCAATAGATCTAATTGGTTCATAGAGGAAAGTTATTTCAGATCTGTCTATTATGAAAAGTGATGACAAAGACAATAACCCTTCTTTACTTATTAGGAAATTAACATGTTAAAGCCACTAGACATTGAAGTGTGGAATGTTACTGCACAGTGTTACAGCCTGCAGACGTATCTTACTACATCACATCTCACAGATTTCCTTTGTAGGCTAGGTTTATGGTGATGATTACCACCTTTGAAAGCCCTGTGTGTAGATGATGTGCTCTGCAATCATTCTTGTTAGAATCTCTACTGAAGGCCTCATATACTTAGGTCTCTACAAGGATCTTGTAATAAAAAATAATTAAATATAAATATTGCTTACATATTAATATAAATATTATATACACATATGCAGTCATAGTTGTGATTTTGACAGTCCACGTTTGTCTTTGATCTGTATTAGCGTCATTTATGTTCTAATTCCATCCATGATAGCATACAACATGGGGCATGGTCAGCACTCGAAGGGCCATATGTATCAATGTTAGGTTTTGCGATTCTCAAATAGCGAATTTCTGGGAATCGCTATTTGAGAATCGCAAAACGCTATGTATGTAGGATTTCCAATACATTTTGCGAATCCTACATATTCCTTAATTGCGAATTGCAAATTGCAATTCGCAATTAAGGAATACCTCCCCATTCATTCCTATGGGCTTAGAGGCCCGTAGGAATTAATGGGAAGACATTCTTAATTTGCGATTCTCAATTAGAGAATCGCAAATTGAGAATGCAATTTCAAGTGTGCCAGGGTGTCAAAAGGACACCCTGTTGCACCCCTGAAATGAGCATGGGTGCACATGTGGTGCACATACATGCCCTAAGGGCATGTGTGTGCGCCACATGCCACTTTGAAAAATGCAAAAATGTGCATTTTTGAAAGAAATCGCAAATTACCACCAACCTGTAGTTGGTGGTAATTTGCGATTCCTTGAGGCCAAATTGCACTTTGTTGGTGCTTCTTACATTGCATTTAAGGAATCGCAAAATGTGGGATTCCTTAAATGCAATTGCAAAATAAGGAATCGCAAATTTTGCGATTCCTTATTTTGCACGCAGATTTGCCTTCATACATACCACTTAGCAAAATTGCGATCGCAAACGCCGAAATTCGGCAAATTTCGGTGTTTGCGACCGCACTTTTGCTTGATACATATGGCCCGAAGGGCCATACGTATCAATGTTAGGTTTTGTGATTCTCAAATAGCAAATTTTTGAGAATCGCTATTTGAGAATTGCAAAACGCTATGTATGTAGGATTTGCAATACATTTCGCGAATCCTACATATTCCTTAATTGCGAATCGCAAATTGCAATTCGCAATTAAGGAATACCTCCCCATTCATTCCTATAGGCCTAGAGGCCCATAGGAATGAATGGGAAGACATTCTCAATTTGCGAATCTCAATTAGAGAATCGCAAATTGAGAATGCAATTTCAAGTGTGCCAGGGTGTCAAAAGGACACCCTGTTGCACCCCTGAAATGAGCATGGGTGCACATGTGGCGCACATACATGCCCTAAGGGCATGTGTGTGCGCCACATGCAACTTTGAAAATTGCAAAAATGTGCATTTTTATAAGAAATCGCAAATTACCACCAACCTGTAGTTGGTGGTAATTTGCGATTCCTTAAGGCCAAATTACACTTTTTGGGTGCTTCCTACATTGCATTTAAGGAATCGCTAAATTTGCGATTCCTTAAATGCAATTGCAAAATAAGGAATCGCAAATTTCGCGATTCCTTATTTTGCATGCAGATTTGCCTTCAAAAATACCACTAAGCAAAATTGCGATCGCAAATGCCAAAATTCGGCGAATTTCGGTGTTTGCGATCGCAATTTTGCTTGATACATATGCTTTCTTGCCTGTGAGTGATGGCATTTGTCAGATCAACTGTGTACTGTCACAGCTCAAGCCTCTTGTACCATCAAATGGCCCCAATGTTAGTCAGGGGTAGCAATGCCTGCTCTGCAGAGATAGAGAACGTTTTGCGAGATTCCCTTGCCCTGCTGAAGAAGGACAGGAATTTATACACGCTCCCTTAAGGGGCTGAAGAAGGACAGGAATTTATACACGCTCCCTTAAGGGTATAGATGCAGGCCAGCAGATGGACCCAGTGCTTGGCTACCGGAAACTTCACCCTTGAGACCACGCCCACTTCCTGTTCCTTCGTGGAGATCATCCTTGCTGTGGCTGAAACCTATTTTTCTGTGGAGGTATTAAATCCTATTTCTTTTGGACTGCCAATCCTTTTTGTTCCTTTTCTTTTGCCAGCTGGCACGCTACCGCTCCCTGATTCTTTTTGTGGATGGAGCGTTTGCCTGTTATTGCGCAGTAGCGCTAAAGGCATTTAATGAGCAGCACCTATTTTTTTATTTATTTGAGCAGTGTGTGACTCCGCGGCCGCGTTTGAAGGTAATTCGCGGCCGCATTCTGATTGCTTTCGCGGCCGCGGCCTTTTTCTTGCTGCAACCACGGTCGCGTATATATCTAATGCATGACCATGTTTATTACAGTAGCACCTCTCTGATTATTTTTTTGGCTTAAGCGCCAACTCATGAACAATTCTGGCCCCAATATCAAGTGGCAACATTGGGCTGAATAAACGCCCCCAAAATAAAAGGCCTTTTGGGAAATTGAACCATACTCCAGCTTTTTTATTTTGTGCCAAAATCCCTATGTTTAGAATTCTCCATATGTTCTCAGTAATAGACTGTGAATGCTCTTAAGAGGCCTACGAATTTGTAAAGTCAGACTTTTTGTGGAATTTACGCCTTTAAACATGTTTGGACATTGAAAGCAAACCTTTTTGGATTTATCTGCCTCTTCTTCTTCAGATCTCCTGCGGACTGTGAAGGAAATAACTGATGTGCCTGATTTACCTTGTTCTTCGAATCACTCACAAAGTTCATACGTTCCTTATCAAATCTGGCTGGTAAGTGGAACGACTGTCTCTGCAGAACAGGCATAATATCCTTACGAAGTTTTTGAGATTTACATAAGGGGATAGAATTTCATTTGGGGCATTTCTTGTTTTCTCTCCTAGGACACTCATTTGAATTCGCTTTCCTTGAACCTTTTGGGGATTCAGAAGAGGCTACCTGTGTTGGATATCATTCCCCGCATCTCCCTGGGCTAGCCTTCCTGTATGAGAGAATCTCTTTTCCATATCAGGGGGGCTGTCTTTGGGGAGTGTGGAGAGCTCTCTTCGTTCCCGTTGACTGGGCATCACTTCAGGTCAGTGGATCTGGCAACATGTACATCTGCCTAAAATGAGGGGTAATGAATGAGTATTTTACTTGTAAAACGCAAAACAACTGCAAGAAAGTTCATTATGAATCTAAAACCTGGCTGAATAGTTTTTCCAGAAAACTGTTTCGGAAAGGGAGAGACTGTCCTCAATAGGAAGCAGATTTCATTGTGCACTACCTAAAAAGAAAAAGAGGGTCCTCCAATTTTGGTTCACCTAGATTTGGATACCAACAAAAGATAAGCACCATTAGATTTTAGGAGAATAAAATTGAAAACGTTTTGAAAAATAGACTTGGCCTTTGTTACTCTGGGTGAGGTAAATTATAACCATAGCATTGAATAATAGTCTTGTATTTATAGCAAGCCAATGCAGACCTCACTGGAGGAAAGGGATAGAGATAGAGTGATGTTTAGGAACTTGAACCAGTCCTTTGGTATTCCATTTTCTCCTCTTAAAGGTCCCCACTCAATTCTCTCCTTCTCCTGTTTTTATTTTGGTCTTTTATGACATACTACAGTTCCCAAAACAGTGTTAATTGGCACTTGTTCGTGCCTCATTTCATCTGCGTACATCTAGTCCAGTGTGCCATGGCGCTACCTCTAAACTAGGAGACCATCATGAAATGCTCTTTGCCATAGTGCATAGTGATTTTACTATTTCATGATGGCCAACACATTGGTTCTAAACGTTCCCATCATGCTGGAGCTTTAAACAAAACATTATGAACAATACAACCGCAAGACGGTCAGTTGCTGCTTTTGTTTAATTTTATTTGCCATTCCAAGCACATGGCTGCCATGTTTAGTTTGCAGCTCTGTGGGTCCCCTTCTTTCCTCATTAAAGTCACCTGTGCCTTCCTCTTTGTGATACAGACCAAAACTGTCCCCTCTGTTCTAGACAAGCACTGAATGAAGGAGGAAGAGAAATCCAGGACCTAAGGAGGAAAACTTGAATGCAGAGTTAATACATTACCGCTAATTAGCTGGGGCATTACTTCCTTGTCTGTACTCCTTGCCACAGTCTTATTGTTAATGAAGTAAGAATGCATCAATCTGGACCAAACACTAAGACAAGGGAAGACACAGAACTAATCATTGTTAACCTGTGCTGACTGAAAAAAAGGAACAGAGAGTGGAATAGCCAACTGCACCTCCGAAAGGACAGACACAAAGGCCAGGCACAGGATTGAAACAATAAACCAGAACAAGAGAGCTATAAAAGAATGGGGCAAAGACCAATAAACTGAACAGGGAAGTAGGATATGAACACAGAACCGCCCAACACTCAAGTAGAGGGAAACCAACAGACTGGGAAATCAAGGGAGCCACTAATCAAAGCAACCCACATAGTGGGATGAGCAATGCCAACCACATATGAAGCATTTTCTGAAGGTTTTTTAGCATTTCTTGCCTTGGAACTGAGAAACAGAAGAGAGCACAGCACTGGGCACCTGAAGAAATATGACAAAGAAAACCAGTCATTGGAGACAGGAAATGATAAAAAATGTGAAAAATGCGATCACCCAGGAGAAGTTGAAGACGAGGCACAAATCTCTAAAAAACATACCCTGGAGAGCCAGTCGAATTTTGCAAAATTCCCCAAGCCATGCAGGATTATGCACCTTGGGAGAACTGCTAAGGAATAATCCCTGCTGATTCTCTAGAGAACACAAATGCAGCTGCAAAACACTTGAGAAATTCAGAGCAATAGAGATGCCTGGTCTGAGACTGTGTGAGTATCTGCCAGGAAAGCAAAACACATCGCAACTCAGCACAGGGGATGCAAAGCCACAAGTGAGCTAACAGCGGAGCAACAGACCACTTTGAAGCAGAATCATACCCGCAACGACAACAGGGATTGAACCCTAAAACATCCCTTTGAGAGTCCAAGGCCTTTATTACGAGCCCAAATGCGACTCACTGAGCAAACGTCAAATCCACCTGCAGACGACTAGGCCAAGCTGACTAGAAACATAAAAAGAGAGCAAAAATGCAGCTCCCCCAGTGTTGCACAGCTCTGAGCAAACCACAGAAGACACAGAGAAAGGATGATGCATCAGAAGACTTTGGGTAAAGGTGAAGGAGCGTTCTTTGCTTCAGTATATTAACATATTCTTCCATAAAAATGATCTATGGCCATATGCTGTCATCATATTCATTAGAAGTGCACCAGGCTAATCTTTTGTATAACCCGTGGCCAGTAGTTGGAATTTCCCAGAGTTAATTCTCTCAGGGTTCAAAACCCCTATCATCTGAGCCAGACCCAATTTTTGCATTGAACTCTCCTTCTTCTAAGATAACTGAACACTTATCATGAAGGTCTTGGGAAAAGAGTCCAAAGCTCACAAGGGTTACTCTATTACTAGTCCTGAAATATTATCATAGAAATTTATAAGAGATATTCTGTGTCCTATTTTAGATGACATTTCCACTGTCTGAAAGTTATGAAAGGATATATCGGTGATCCGGGTTGAACTAGCAGGGTTGTGGGCAATGAAACTGTAGACCCAACTGAAGGCCTGACTTGCGTGACATATATTGTTCCCACTTGCTATGATGATATAGTGTTTTTGGTATATTAGTCAAAATGTTAGGGCTTTCAATTTTCATAGAGATTCTAGATATTTTCAATGAAATCAGAGACATTTTCCTAGAATCTGGAGTAACATTCACACCTATAATTGAGGTCTAGTCAAAGATAGCACTGCAGGTCACCTCTTTGGGTCACCTTTAGACATGCCATCAGAGCTATAGATCAATGGATTAGTCAAGTTGAAAGCCCATTCTACATAGGTAATTTGGTGAGAACAGTAGAAGACTCTAGAGGATGGGTCACCCTGACCTGAAAATAGAAATGTATTGCCCTGTGTATTAGGTAGTATACCACACATGTTATGGGATGTAAAAATCCTCGGAGTCAATAGTATTCAGGATAAAGAATCCCTTCATTTGTTTTTATTCAATTAAGTTTCCAATTAAAAGGTCCAGTTAGGTTAATGTGGTCCAACATATGGAATCTAAACCTTATTGAGGAATGACTCTGAGGATCTGCTGTCTATAAATGTATCCTACAGAACATTGTGGTAATGTTCGTTCATATTGACCGCTCCATTGAAAAAGAACCCTTGCCACTTTTTTTGTGATTCCTGTGTGATTCCTTTTTAGCATTACTATGCGATTCCGTGCAGGGTTTTCTAATTAGGTCCACTCTATGACACCTAAAAAGTGTATCAGATGCCCACAGAGGATGGATATTGTCATGACTTCTTAAGTACTGATGTGACATCACACTGACTCTTCTATAAGGATGATCCCTATGCATTTGTAATAGCTAGTGGAATCAAGAATGAATGATATGTTGTATGATGCTTCCATTTAGCTTCCGCATGGATGCCACACCCACTCACACTTGCATGACTAGAAGGCGGCCATTGTTGTATTCTTTTCTCTCACACTTGATAAATGTTTCAAATGATGGAAAATGGAGATTAGTCTTGCAGAATGAAAATTAAGCTGTTTGTTCCTAATGACCTTTAAAGATACAATCTATTGGACAAAGATCATAATGAGTGGTTTGCAAATCAAACTCTCTTAGGGCCATATTTATCATTGCTGAGCTGCACTGTGTGAAAGAGAGAGGGCAGGACTGTGCCATGTCTATCAAGATAGGGTGCATTCCTGTCCTTCCCTAGCGCTTGCCCACAAACTACTTCCTAGCGCCAACACAGGCACCTTGCACCATGGTGCAAGGGTACCTGCGTTGCAGGCAGGATCGCTTTTGAGCAGAAAGAAACACCTTCCTGCACAAAATAATCCTCTGTGGCTTTTTCCTCTTTCTAAGTGTGCTGCAGAATGCAGCACTCATAGAAAGAGGAAAAAAGAAGATGAAATGAAGCTATTTCTCCTCCTTGCGCCTCACTTGGGGAGGCGTATCTTTTTGGCACATTCCCAGATTTACAAGGTCTTGGAAATCTGGGAATGAGTCCAAAAAACATGCAAGTTGCATGGGAACACCTATGTAACACCCATGAAACACCTACCCAGGTCAGAGTAATGCAACGCAGAGATTTGCACTGCGCTGCAATACTCATTACTCATGTTTGGAGCCACGCAAAGCCACGCAAAGTGGCCGTGCATGATTTCAAAAATATGACGTATGGTTTGTGTCTCTATTGCACCACGTTGCGTGGTGCCAGAGCAACGGAAACTGGGTCATAAATATGTCCCCAAGTGTATTTCTGTACCAAATTGGTGGATCACTTTCTCTTTTTTGTAACAACGTTATGTGTTGGTTGGCACAGTTACAGATACCTAAAACATCAAACAATATAACTTCAGATGGCTTGGGCAAAAATGAAATGACCGCATCTGGCAGACGAGTCAATTAAATGTAAAAACAACATATTTCGAGTTATGATGGCGAAAAAATAAAATAGGCTAATGAGAACAAGACTTTAGGCATCTCCCGGAGTGCTTGAAGATGAGGATTCTAGACACATTTTTGATGGTCGATCTTTGAGCTGTGAACCTTCCTTGCCTTAGAGCAGGGCCCTCCCTTTTGACATAGGTCCAGAGTGGTGCCCACATTTTCTCATACTTCCCTAATGTATTGTTGACTATTGCTGGCAGCTTCGCTGCCGCATAAATGACCCCCAGTTGCTTGGCACGCCATAGTGCGACTGGTGGAAGATGCGGGAGCTTCCAAGTATGAGCCAGGACTAGATTGGCCTCCAGGTGCACTTGAGACAAGTTTTCTGTACTGTGTGTGAGGGGGAACGAACTGTACTGTGTGTGAGGAGGAACGAACTTCCTCTGCTGTGTCATCCAAAAGCATCACTATAGGTTCAGGGTCTAGTTCTAGGTTTGTGATTCCGCTTGTATGGGAAAGTATCTCCCTCCAATATAACACCTCTTGGGGGCAAGAACTCCACATACATTGTGCCTGGTTTATTACAACACCTCTAACACGGGTCCAAGCTGTTAAACATAGCTTTACGCCTAACAGGGGTATAATAACGCCCTGTGAACATCTTGTATGTATTCCGCCTGTATTGGCAACAGATGGATGGGCTTTCGGCTCTCATCCATACTGTGGTCCAGATTTCCACAGAGATCACACATGCCAGCTCGTTTTCCCAATTAATCGTGCATGCATGTTTATGAGTAATCTGTGATTTCTTCAGTAATGCAGTCAATCTGGAGATGCCTCTTTTGGTTTGATGGCATGCAGACAGATGTTCCACATCTGTCCTATCTCTTGCTGCCTTATGTTCGATGGTTTCATTGCCTGCCGAGCGGGTGGACTGCCTTACTTAAAATGTAATTTTGCTCACACATGCTTGTGACATGTTTGGTTACACAAAAATTTGCCAATAAAGAGTGAAAACCATATTGACATCCCTTGACCTTCCTGGATTTTCTGAGAAACAAACTAAAGATGCTTGAATATTGTCTCTTTCAACTACTTTCAGGGGCGTTTGGGAATTTGGCCCATCGTCTAACAGCCCCAACCGTAATAACTATCCGGCGTGTTCTATTTGTGCATTTACAGCACCAGCTGCTTTCTCAGTTATTACGTCAATTGCACCAGAAACATATTTTTTTTATTTGCCCTATACCTAGCAACAGATTATTTTGCTTCGTTATTTTCCATCAGAGTAAAAGGAATCCAGAGCGAAATACTGCAGACGCCTAATATTTGTGTCATCATCCAAGGATTACAATCAACCGTGCATTTCGGTATTATTTGTGCCAAACAATACACAATTGTACAGAAAAACAGTGAAATAGCTATCATTTTGTGAGTTTATCTTTTGGCATCGAATATATAGATGCTACCTTAACATTCCAAGGGCAGCAGGCCATCTAGCAGGTGGGAGGGAGCAGCTTGCTGGTGAAATGTTCAATCAAGCGCCATGGCAGATAAATACCAAGCATTGGCAAAGCCAATAGGCTTGGCCTATGCATGATCTATTTGCTTCGCCAATTTCTTTTGCATGTTGCACAGCAGCGATAACTATGGTACAATATGGCTTAAAGCAACAAAAAAAAAGAAGCTGATGCGACCATTGAGGCTCATGTAGGTGAGCACTCCTCTGCTCTTTTGTTACAGAAATAGTAGGGTATAAGCCGTACAGTTCTTGCAGGTAAATGTATGTTCACCATAAACATTGCGCCTTCCATGTTACAGGACCTGATCCAAAATTGATGTGGGGGGGTAAGGGGGGGTGGAGACATTCCCTCCTGACTGCACCTGCGTATATCATGTAAACCCTCTTCAGAATATGGTCGATAGTCTATTAACTAAAAAAATCAACTTGACAAGCATTTAAATAAAAATAAAAAACATTTTATTATTGAAAAATCAATATTGACAGCTAGTCAAGAAATTTGACCAACAAAAACATGATGTTTTAAGTTGCTTGCTTAGCGCTCATTCAGGCCTGAGGGTGGTTCAAAGTGCTGAAGCGGTATGGAAGAAGGCTTTTGGATTTTCCAGTTCATCCCTAGTCACCTCAGCCACTCACCTATGCATTCATTCAGTTGCCTATGGCCCACTGCACAGTCGAATCACCTTGTACACTTTCCTCGTGTAAATACTTTGGTAACAAAATGCAATTATTTATAACGCAGATGAGAGAGGGGGCAGGCATGATGGCAGAAGGAAGCGCAGGGGTATTAGGCCAACCTAGATTCTGGCCCTTCAAAGGGCTGAAGGTGAAAATGATGTTATGGTTTGTCCCATAACGTGCAAGGAGAAAAAAGAATGCTGTTCATCTGATTGTCCACAAGAGGTATCGCTTAAGAACAGTAAAAACACTTAAGAACAGTAAAAACAATCAAGTGCTATATTCAAAACATCAGATAACAATTAATGAAGGAAAACAAAATCAATGATCATGTATATAGGGAACTTCTATATTTGAAATTCAAGCAGAATTCATAGACAAATAAAATAAGTCAACACAATGTGTCAATGATATAAAAGATACAGGGTCCAATATATGATCAGAACACAACGATAGGTTATCCATAAAGAATTACAACTGATGCTTGCTGGCACTTACAACTCTCGAAGAGTGTTAAGTTTGGGGCAGCAGCATGAACCAGAAAAAACAGCTCCTGAGCTGCAGAACGATGCCCCTTATTGTCAGCAGTATGTCGACCTCCACATATAAACTTGGAGATATAGATATCTTCAAGGTACTTAGATGTGTAGTTAAGAATAGTAAATTAATACCTCCCTCTGATCACTTGCCTCTTCGATAATTTGTCACTCGATATTCTAGTCCTGCTTGCCGATGCTCCCACAGGGGTCTGCTGATGTCCCTTGCTCAGGAGCCGGAAAAAAGTTACAAGGGAACCCCACTCACAACGGAACCAGGGTACGTGTTTTATAAGCAGAAACAGTGGTTCCTGTGGCAAAATTAAATATGTAAAGAATACTGATATTTATATGCGCAATCGCAATGAAGGAATGGGTTACTGCAATATCATAAGGAGAAGAACCTACACAACTCAGTATAAGGTGTGGATAATAGTAGTTTTTATGTAAATATAAACAGCAATTATTCAAATAAGTAGTGCATCGTGTCGCCAGTGAACATGGAACCTACAACAATTTGTGACATATTTGTGACAAGTACAAAATGGTTTCCAGCAAAATGATAAAGTCGACCATCCAAAGAAATCTGTAGTAGGAGTGGTTTGCTTTATTTTCGTCTACGGTGTTTCGACCCCTATGGGAGTGAGGGGTCTCTTTAGGACCTAAAGATATAGGGACATCTACAATACAAGAAAAGAAGGGTATAATCAAGGTGAGCCATAAGGGCAACAGCGTAGCTGTATGGGAAGACTGGAGGCGGCCTGTTCCTGAAAGGATGGGTACTCTGTCATCGTGATGGGTGTACACCACAGGAAGTGGAAAATGAAACAAGGATGAGTCAATAAACAATAGTAACTGATCTACACATAATAAGAGATGGTACACCATATAGGACTCACCCCAGAGAGAGGAAGGTGGAGATGACAGGGAAGCTGAACTGCACAAAGGTGCAGCTGCTGGTACAATTGTTTCCGAGCGCGACAATGCACGTGTAGGGATGGCCTGTGTGGAGGGCAAACTGGTATTAATGTAAGGAATACATGGAGAGAAAGTCGCTGCGTGGGACAAAGTATAACAATTAAAAAGTATATTTACCAGGGCAAGCAATGACTGTGCTGGTTAGCTCAGCAGTGCTGTAGAATTTACGTGGACTCAGGGAAAAGGATATGTGCAGGTCACAACAATCCGTGCACCTACCGATGCTCCCACAGGGGACTGCTGATGTCACTTGCTCAGGAGCTGCATATATGACATGCAAAGAATAGCTACACGAGTCTAGGTACCTATGTTCACCGATTTTAACTGTAAACACAAGGCCGGAGGAGCAGGGGTGTATGGGCTCCAAGACTGCCCAAAACACATCAGTCTTAGATGACCTGTCTGAAGGTGCAATCATTAAATGCCATATATATGCCAATGAACACTGGTGATTGCGAGGAGGTATGGGTGGTACTGTGTGCGTAGAGTTTGGGAAGGTTTAAAACTGCAATGCTTATTGGATAAGTGCTGAGACTGAGAGATCTTACAGATTTGTCAATTTTCCAGAGATACAATGAACCTCTTCCGCTTGTCCACAAATGTGATTTGACCAAGAGACTCTAGCTACATCAGTAGATGGTTGTGTGTCATAATATCATCAGTAAAAAATACTGTAGAGTGGGACCTAAACATCATTTACAAAATATAGTCCCGTTGGGTGTAGGTTTTCCAACTCCAGTGGGATGATATTTGTACACACTATTTCTGTCGGACAATGATTAGGTTATGATGTTCTGGCACTATACCATGCAGACAGAATATATAGGGAGCCTCCATTGCATCACATCAATAGCGTTTACAGAGACATACTGTCTCACAAGATAAACATGTTACCTTGATTTGGTTATTACCTCAACCTTCCAAAACCTGGATCTGTTCCATTTAATATTGTAGCTTGAGTCCTGTCAGTATAGAGGCTGTTGCTTAGATGGATTCCACCCTGGAGAACCATTGCCTTCAAGAGCAATGTAGGCAATATCACTGGTTGTTTGCAGAAGCATCTTCCCACCAATGTTCTCCATGGACCACCTGGTCCATTCTTCCCCAGCTGCCGTTCCATGGAAATCCCCTCCCATCCCCACCAAACTTCATTGTGGTAGGAAATATAGAAGACACAAAATTGAATGGCCACAATATAGTGACTAGAATATTGAGTGACAAAATATCAAAGAGGTAAGTGATCCGAGGGAGGTATTAATTTACTATTCTTAACTACACATCTAAGTACCTTGAAGATATCTATATCTCCAAGTTTATATGTGGAGGTATAGAAAATTGGTACAAACTGACCTTTCGGTATTGGTCCCTTGGTATTCTGGGCATGATATTATGGCAAATCGATATTGTGTCCTCTATATTCCCGACATACACCACCAAACCTAGATTCTCCTCTTCTAGAGAGTGGGGAGACCACCTACTTCCACTGTCATAACAGGAATCAATTACCAGTGATATATGAACTTACAGCACTACTTTTGTTCTAAAATATCAGCATGTCATTTTCTGAAAATTTTGCTGCATGTGGCAGTGTGTCATTCTCATTCAGTCATTTATTTTTTCTTTTGTTGTAGATAAATTAATTGTATCAGAAATATCAACTTCTTTCTGAAAAGCCATTTGTCATTTTTATAGGATAGAAACACACCATGCTCCCTAATACCAGCATTTCATTTTAGCAGACAATCTAATTTTGTCTCCAAACATGTTCTCAAAATAATCTAACATCTCCAACCAGTCGATCGCGGGCTACCAGTAGCTCATTGACACCTTCAGAGTAGCTCACAGTCTGACCTTATTTTTTTTTTTTAAAGCAAAGGGTCACAATTTTTAGGTCTCACCTAGGCAATTAATTCACTGTCTCTTTGAGACATGCTGTATCTAGAATATGGGCTTCAAGAACCTCCCATTTGTTTTATTGGTACCTCTTGCTGTCCTTTGCAAATTCCGGTTTTTGACTGTTGAATACATTTAGTAGCCCCTGCTTGTGGACTTTTGTAACCTCCCATGAGCACTGCCCCTGTTACATGTGCTCTTACACTTTGATCTTATTTATCATACCTGGTTGGCACTATACTTGCAGCCAATCACAAGATGTTTTGCAAGCTTGAGCCTGCTGCAGCTGTAGCCAATCTGTAGACCGCACAAGTCCTAAGCACATCATTTGGCTGCTGCACATCCCGTAAGTAATGTCATGTGAGTGGTGAGGCACTGTCCAAATATTTGGACATGGTCTCTGACCATCCAATTGCATCGGTTGGTGCTTTAGGGATTCATGCCTCTGATTACTCTACTGAGCAGCTTCTGTTGCATGCCACTCTGGCTGTTAAATGGTCATGAGCTCATCATCTCCTGCAACCTCCACTCCCTCCTGATGCTCCTGTGCATCTCGGCTCTGTGCCACAGCCTAGGCCCCACACTTGGCTGCTACGGATATCTGCTCCTTTCGTGCGGTGTGTTTAGTTCGACCTCATTGGCTCCAGCCTCTAACGGCCTCCCTGCTCCATCTACAACCCCGCCATCTTCACCTCTGTTGCTGCTTGTTGTGCGGTGAGTACTGCTCACTTCTCTGACCTACTTAAAAAGGATATACCCTGGTGCACGTGGGTGGGGCTGGGATCCTGCTGCACATTGCAATGCAACCACCCTCGTATAGTTATGAGGCTGGTTCAACCCTTCGTTTTCTGCACGGGCGGGGCTGACCATTGCCCTGCGACGCTGTGTCTGGTTGCTTCTCATGCTCCCTCTGAGGAGATGATGTCACCTTTGGATATGACTTGTCTATCTGGGCTCTGAGTCTCTAGTCGCCACAGCTGAGGCTTAAAGATGTGTTGCCAATAATTCAAATCTGCATAGTTGTAGCCTAACAGTACCCTATAATTAGGGCCACTGACAATTATGTGAAAGAAGACGACCAATTTTTGTGGCAATAAAAAGCAAATTATGATTTTTTTGGGCACATTAAATCTCATGTTCTAAAGTGTTAGATGATTAGAGTTAATTTAACCCCAAAGTCGAGCAGTCATTAAAGAAAGTTAACCTTTGCAAGGGGCTTCCTAGTGGCAAGAAATGTCTTTGTGTTTTTTGTAACTTTTGGCCCTTTTGAGGTAGAAACATTTGTGTGTTAAAAATAAATCTACAATTTTTGGACCAGATAATGGAGTATGAGGCAAATCCAGAATTTTTTTTTTGCAGAGTTTTATACAGCGCGAACTTGACCCAAATCCAATCAGGTATCAGAGCGCTTTACATAGCACCAGTTACGTTACATGATGACACACATTAATTTTTTATTTTATTTTTTGTTAGACACGGGGAGATTAAGTGATTTGCCCAGAATCACAGGATGTTTTAGCGTCGTTACCAAGACTCGGACCCAGTTCCTCCAGGTCCGAGGCCGAGTGACCTAACCGTTAGGCCAACTCTTCTCCCCTATTTATGCAGACAATTCTGTGGCCAATTATTTCCAGTGCCCTGGCCTACAACTAAGGTATGAGATAACTCTGTGCACCGAAAACACTGTGTTTGACTTCTGAGCATTTCATTTTGGGGAGCTGTAGTCTTGATTCATAACAGCAGAACCAATGGG
The DNA here is from genome assembly GCF_964204655.1 of Triturus cristatus. Taxonomy (NCBI): domain Eukaryota; kingdom Metazoa; phylum Chordata; class Amphibia; order Caudata; family Salamandridae; genus Triturus; species Triturus cristatus. The sequence continues at coordinate 342,715,900 of NC_140593.1, forward strand.
ACTACAACAGCTGAAAACAAAGGTTTCTAAAAGGAATTCAAAACTGTGGATGCACTATACGTTCAGAATTTGCTTAAACAATCCTATGTTACTTATGCAAAGTTCTATTACCACATTTGTGTAATTTTATATAATTAAGCATATTTCTTTGCATTCATTTTTAAATGTAATTATATTTTGGTGAATGCAGGAGGATTCAACAGACAAAACTGGAGGAAGCGGACAGGATTTCACAGTTTTTAAATGTTTATTACTGTCATCTTTTTAGCCTATGGCCCATGTGACGGTTGACCAATCACCAAATAATGATATTTTGAACCCAGACATTGTTGTGCAATCTGTAGCTGGAAAACTTATGAGTGATACTGGCCCAGCTATCTCGGGACTGGGGCTTATGCAGCTGTAGCCCTTAGGGTCAAGCTACTAGCTCTTGCCCTGGTTATAGCACGCAGTTTCCAGGAGATCCTCTCTATTGCTATCTCTTTTTCTCACCTATTTATGGCTCTCCTACTTGCTCCCTCTCTGTCATCAGGCCTCTTGCTCTCAGTAGCCAGTAGAAACGTTGCCATATTTAGAACTAAAAAATACTGTCCTCTTTTTTAAATAGGGGAGATTTAAAGTGGAGAAAAAAAATTCCAGGGAAAATTAAGTCTTAGGGCCTTATTATGAGTTTGGAGATACGGGAGCAGGACAGCCCCGCTCCCACACAACCACTCCCCGTACAGGAACTGCCCCCCAGATCAGGAGTTTTCTCCTGCTCTGGTGGACGTTTTTTGGGCTTTCCAAGATGGTGCCTATGAAATAAGCACTGCAATGGGAACGTCAAAGGCAGTACCTGCACTGCATGGACTGCTGCAGTCCATGCTGTGCAGTTACTGGTGTGCATGCACTTGTTGTGCCCCCCTGTGGGCATCCACTTGGTGTGAGGCACCAGTGGGGCCTGTAGGGCCCCATTTGTTTCCTCACCACCACACTTTTCATGGCAGTCGCAGTGCCATGAAAAGTGTGGGGGGAGGAAACTCGTAATATGCTTGTTGGGCCACAGTGGCCCCACCAAGCATATTGTGGCCTCAGGACTGCTGCGCAACCATCCGGGAATGGCGGTTCCCTGGCGGTTGTGATGGTCACAGGGCAGCCCGACTGCCCTAGTTATAAAAAAGAGGTCGGTAGACCGCCACCGTGAGTCTGGCGGTCCGTTTTCTGCCAGACTCATAATAAGGCCTTCAATGTTTTTCCCCACTTTCAATTAAGCCAATGACGTCTTAATGTTTTATGAAGCATGTTTCTTCACTTTGAATTCCTACCATTTAAAAAAATTGCCTTTTTATTCTGTAATAAATATGACAACTTGTCTAGAGGCCACTGTAAGCAAGATAACTGGTGGTTGTTAATGTGACACTTTGAAATGGGATTAAATTTAAATGATGAGTTTTATGGAATCCAGATAAACATAAAGTCAACTCTTCTGTTTAATTTTCTCCCATTTAAGGTGTTGCCTTTACACACAGCAGGCAGTTTGCTTCCAATGGCTGGTAGACACCCTGTCATATTTATAACTGAAAAATACAGACATTATTTTAATTGGGAGAAATTTAAAGGGAAGAACAATGTTACATATCCTGAATATTTGTATAGAACATTTTCTAGACGTAAAACTTCTCTCATTAAACAAAAATGCTTATTTGTTTTTATTATGCAAGTAATGGTGCCACATATGACGAACCATATTTCAGCGTCACAAGTACATTCGACATAGGCTCTCAGTCACCCATTCACATATATACCATTCATACACACACATGTTCATGCACCCCCAAAGACCACACTGTCACTGACACACACATGGAAGTCCTGTCAGAGCGCCCCTAGACAAAGTATTTTGCTCAAACTACAGTATCTGGTTCTAGGGACATTAGGCTTAAAGTCAAGGGAGCTGAGAGTGGGGGTGTCTGGTTAACAATGCACAAGTTGCTTAGCCATCAGTATCTCACAATGATTTTCACTGATCAGCAGGGCCGGACTGGCCGTAGCGGGCACCGGGCAATCCCCCAGTTGGCCGCACGGGTAGGGGCCGGTTTTGGGCCCCTGCAGCCGTTTTTGTTACAGGACTGTTTTTGCAGCATAGCTGCAAAATCGGCCCTGTTACAAAATCAGCCGAAAACCGGCCCTGGCAGAGCTCGGCGGAACCCCCAACCCCCTGGGGGGACCGGTCGAGCACTTTGCCAGAGCCGGTTTTGGTTCCCAGTCTGCCCCTGTTGATCAGAAGTAGCTCTCACTAGAGAAAAGATTGGAGGCCCCTTATCTAACTCCTTCCCCATATATCAAAGAACTTTAAGTATTCTTATTTACTCCTGTGCCACAGGACGGATGAGCTGAGATAATACCCGTGCAGTCATAAGCCAGGAGCAGCTTCATGTGCCCAGATTGTGCTTCATAAGCCCCTGTACCTCTTTATTTGACTTATACACATGTGATACTCCCATGTGTCATAACAAACACCACAGCCTTTCTTTTATGCCTACTTATTTTGTATTTTGCATTAATTAATTTGTGTTCTTAGGCTGAGTTCTAGACGCATCCGATGACTGCTGCAAGCAAATGTTTCTATGAGCGGGAAGAGGCGGGAACAAGGTGGAACACAAGAAGTAGGGACAAGTACAGAGTTATAAGCAGATGGAACATCTGGCAGAAGCAGCTCCAAAGGAAGGAACATGGCGCCCAGAGCTGTGTTCCTTGGCTGAAGGATGGTGTGTAGATCTGGCCAAAAGCGTGTGTTGTGCGAAGCGCAGGACCACACTGGAAAGGAAGACCAAATGCGTTGGACGCAGCATCTTGAATTAAATAAGTCGTTTCTTTCATTAATATTTATTTTTGTGTTCTCCTTGTGTAGGCACATGTGGCACTTTTTTCTGTCTGTCACATTTGATATCCATAGTAAAGTTATTTAAAACAAAAGCAATCCTTTAGCAAAAGATGGTAAAACATGCAGTTACATTACAGTGAACGACTGAGGGAAACTGTTCAATCGGAACCTTACTTTCTTACGTTTTGGAGTCACGCTTTTAGGGATTATGTTACATTTCCGAGCAGTGTGCCAGGAGTGCTAAAACAACAGCTCCCTAATGACTAACATACGGGCCCCCCTTCCTGAGGTTCAACATCCACCAAGCACAGTTTCAATTTAATGTCAAGCCGCTTCTTTATTAGATTTCCGCAAAATGTTTTTGGGGTGGAATGTTGACATAAATTATTACTTTTTAAATGAGTCCCGTAATATTTTAAACCAATTTTCACTTGCCTCACATTTAGGTGCAAATATAACAAGTGCTTATTTCTTTCTCATTTCAAGGCCCTCATGTGTGCGGGGCCTCCGAACTTCATAACCATATCATAAGAAATGTGGTAATTCGTCTGGTGGTAATTCAACATTGCGAAATGCAAATGTCAGACAACTTCATTTAGGGCCAGATGTATCAAAGGGTTTTACCCATTCTGTGTCTATGGGAAAATGTGTTCATACATATGGCCCCTAGTCCTGCAGGTAAATACTCAATACCCGCAAAACTCCCGAGTGAATTACCGCTAGCCAGTCGCTTGAGGTGACCACCTGTCAGCCATTAATAGACCCGGAGAAGCTCAAAATACCTCATACAAACACATCGTGGCAGCACACATCTGATATACGTGTGATAGAGCGCCATGAGATTCTGAAATTTGTAGGAGTGCATCATATTCACCATTAGCCAGCACCCGCATATTAGTCAATGTATGTTTAGAAGTGTCATAGAAATGTATTGATGTAATCGTCTACCTTAGAGGTGATTAGAAATGTAATAATGCTTTTGTGAGAAATAACGTTGCAAGTTATCGTGAATGTATTCAATAAAATTAATAATCATTAGTTTTTCGTATAATGTAATAGGCTAAACGTGTGCCATGTTAAAGTTCTACGTGTAGGTTGCTTATTCACATATATGAAAATAATGAATTAATGCTTAGAGTATGGTTTAATAGTGTGTTTAATTTTTGTAAAGGCCTGATCACATATACGTCAAAAGAGAAGGCCTGTTCATGCCTTATGTTAGCTAAAGTTGTAGGCCGAAAATGATTCCCTTGGTAAAGGCTTTGGGTTGCAGGGAAATGTAAAATCTTAGTACGTGAAGTGTTCTTTTCGTTCCCATGTTTCTGCTGCATGTGCAAGGACATTTAGCTCGTTAGAGAGACTAGGGGGCATATGTATCAAACGATTTTTTAATCGCAAGCGCTGCGATTCGCAAAATAACAGCGTTTGCGATTAAAAAATCGGTAATCAGGATGTATGAGGCAAATCCCATCGCAAAATTAAGGAATTGCTAATTTAGCGATTTCTTAATTTTGCGTAAGCATTTAAGAAATCGCAAATTGCGATTTCTTAAATGAGATGTAAAAAGCACCCAAGTTGTGCGAATTATCCTTAAGAAATCGCAAATTACCACCAACTTCCAGTTGGTGGTAATTTGCGATTTCCTTTCAAAAAGCACTTTTTTGAATTTTACAAAGTGCCACGTGGCGCTCATACATGCCCTTAGGGCATGTATGTGCGCCATATGCACACACATGCTAATTTCAGGGGTGCATCAGGGTGTCATCATGACACCCTTGCACCTTAGAAATTATTCTCAAATTGCGATTAGCAAATTGCGATTCGCTATTTGAGAATTACTTCCCATTCATTCCTATGGGTCTCCTGGCCCATAGGAATGAATGGGCAGGTATTCCTTAATTGCGATTTCGCAATTTGCTAATCGCAATTAAGGAATTTTAAGAAATCGCTAAAAGTTTGCAATTTTTTAAATACATCCCGTTTTGCAATTCTCAAATAGCGATTCTTTAAAAATCGCTATTCGAGAATCGCAAATGGTGATGTTGATACATATGCCCCTAGGTCTTTGTTTTAGGAGTTAGGATGCTGTGAGAAGCTGACAGGGGAGTGCATTGGAATGCAGAGCTCATACTTTCAGCAAGGAAGGTGCCTGGGACCCAAGGCCAAGCTAATCGTCGTTGGATGCAAGACAACTTTGTGGAAAATTACCGAGAGAAGACCTGGCTGAAGAGGTGTGCCGAAGGGCGTGTTCTGTGATTTTGGGGTTTTGTATTAGGGACAGTGTCACGTGGGTTGAGCAGATGAGGTTTCGACGGGAAGCTAGAAGGAGCATCTTAGAATGAGCCCTGACTAAGTGAATGTATTTCTTAAGGGATTCTTCACTTCTGACACCTTTTCCTGAATTCTCTTACATGGGAAGGGAATGCTAAGTAGGGATGTCATCTTAGAGTTAGTGTAGGGACAGATTAACTTTTTTCCTTCCTTGACTAATGATTCCCAATTTAGATATTGGTCTTACAATTGCCTTTTTGATGATTTTGGAGTCGGTGATTCTCTTTGTTCTAAGCTGTATGAGAATTTTGCGTAGGCTCGCTTTTGTACTAGTGCCCATTTACCTTTTGCACCTTGTATTGAGGTGCCTGTATGTTCAGTTATTTTTGGTTGTAATAAAATCCTATAAATTTTAGATTCGGAGTCAGTGGTCCTTTCCAAATTAAATCTAATTGTGGTCGATATATTTTGATAATCGTGTTTATCCCCTCTATGCTATTTGGCAGATAAAAAGATCCTGACGACCTGTGAGGATTCTTGGAGATAATCAGGTAGACAAGAATCCGGCCTTATCAAGTGCACCCACATTTGCACACAGGTGTTGGAGTCATGTGAATATGCACATCATCGGGTGTGACTGCTTGGGTGGCCCTAAAAATGAAATACAAGATGCAGCAGCGCAGGTGTGCGACTACAACCTTTATTGCTACATCTACTACTGCGCTGTGTTGTCTATTATCTCTGGGCTCATGTGTGGTGGTGATAATACCGCTATGCGCTAGTCCTCAAGGTATTACTCCTAAAGTTTTATGGGATGGTTCCGGATTAGGTACAGTAATATCCCCAGGGGTACTGCCCCGCCCACTTCCAAGTTTTGCCAACAACGGGAATGAGCCCAATAAAATCGCAATGTCTAGAAAAAGCGCCTCGAAACTGGAGAAAAAATGCGGAATTTCAGGTCCTCCTACGGTTCCTCAAGTCTAGGATAGTAAACCAGTGATGGCCAGTGAATGGGAGGGGAAGGTACGTATAGGTGGAATGAGTGACTCTAGTCCTGGAATTTTTCCCTCTAGTTTTTGGGCACCTTGAAATGAGGTTCTAAATGGTTTGCATTACACTTCACCCCAAATATCCATCTGGTAGAACCGTTCCTAGTAAGCCTGTCTTTTTACAGTAGGTAAACTTTACACAATAATCAGATGTCAAAACAGAAGAATAGCAAAAAAGTTAAGTAAATAATGAACTAACACCCAACTATTATTTTAAGCATAGTCATTGTGCTTCTTGTACCCAGTGCTTTAAACGAGCCGGTACATTCCAGTACTGAGTAGTTGCACTTCTTTATTTTGAGAGTATCTGCACTTGTCAGCAGAGGTGGAATACTTTTAATTGGAGAGTACCAGCACTTCTCAGAAGCACGTAGGCACTCTGGTAGAAGGCACCTGCACTTCTGTATTTTTTCATTTCAATCACTGGCAGTAAGTACCATTATTCAAGGGCCTCTTGGCGTGCCTTCATTATCAGTGTAAGTTTAGTACCTCACAGTGACAAAAGGAGTTTCATTTGAGGCGACCTTTCTGTCCTTGGTGCGCTTTTAAGGACGTAGGGGCATATCAACAACGAGGTGATAGAAAATTATCGCCGCTTTTGCGGCCGCTTTCGGCCGCAAAGTGGCATTAATTTTATCGCCTAATTAGGAAGGTCATGCTAACGCGGGAAACTTTGCTTTAGCTTACGAAATCTTAATGCCCAGCTTTACATCTCTAATGCTTTCCTGACCTGACATGACAGGAGAAATGTTGCCAAGCGACATTTCTCCTATCATCAAGCCCCACACTATGAAGCATAGCGGCAGGAAAAGTAGCGATAACCCCTGTTATGGCTACTTTCCTTACGCCTGCTTCAGGACTGTCTTAGCCATGATATCCTATGGAAGGAGAATATCATGGCTAAGATTGTGAGTCCCTATCAACAAGCTAACGCCACATTTCGTGAGATTAATGCTGGGTTTTCAGCGATAATCTCACGTTAGGCAGTTAGCGCTAGGATTTTTATCGCTTTTGAGATAAGCGTTGCTAATAGCATGCTATCTCAGCGATAAAAATCCACACTAGCCGACGATAATTATCCTAGCGCTAAGAGCGCTTAGCGATAATTATCGCCGGTTGTTGTTGATATGCCCCGTAGGTCGAGAGTTGTTCGAGTTTGCGTTGGGCTGCTTATGCACGGGCTCCACTACTCGGATTCCTGGAACATGAACTAGCCTAGCCAGAGGCGGCCATTAGCTGTAGAAATATCCCTATTCATGAAGTGTTAGAAATTCTTATATTTCATTCAGAAGGCACCCTCACTGTGCTGCCGTGTAAATCTGTTTACGCACACCCTCCCCCTTTGTTGACAAATATATGAAAACGTGATATGTGAAATGTAGGTATGGCAATAAAACGGTATTACTAATATGTTGGTCCGATAAAAGATATGATTGATTGCGGCATATGTCCTGGATATACTACAATGGATTCCATGTGGACATGAAATCTTCAGTCTATTTAAATATGTTTCTTATTATGTCTTTTTTCTATACTCCACTTGCATTCTTTTCGTGCATATTGACTCATTTAGTAGAATGTGCTTTAATTAAGATAACATTTTCAAAAATATTTGTACAAAAAGAGCTGTGGAGAGCGGGTACAATGGAACAGTTTTTCAGCTTCATCAGAGGTGGGGGCGAATATGCAATCGAAGGAAACCTGATGGTATTCCAAATCTTAACATTTGATGCCCATTCCTTTTAACTTATTGAGAAGGTTTATATAAAAATAAGATTTTACACCTGAGAAATAGAAACCTTGAGACATACAGATTATATATTAATGACAAGACTAAGGGGCTGATTACGATGGTGAGACGTACAGAATATAAATGAATGGCGAGACGAAGGGGCTGATTACGATGGTGAGACATACAGAATATAAATTAATGGCGAGACGAAGGGGCTGATTACGATGGTGAGACGTACAGAATATAAATTAATGCCGAGACGAAGGGGCTGATTACGATGGTTAGACGTACAGAATATAAATTAATGTCGAGACGAAGGGGCTGATTACGATGGTGAGACGTACAGAATATAAATTAATGACAAGACTAAGGGGCTGATTAAGATGGCGGACTTAAGTCCGTCCGCCATCATCCCAGGGATTGGGACCGCCCGCCTATATGGCGGCAGTCCAGCACCTCAAATTACAATGTGGCCGCCACCACGGTGACCGCAAAAGGCAGTTTTGACATTGCAGTGGGTGCTGCTGGCTGCAGCACCGCCGCATTGTTAAAAATGCAGGTATCGCTTTTCCATGCATTACGTGGCAGGCACCACGCGGTGCCTGCCACATGGTGCAGGGAAATGTAGGGGGGCACCATAGGTGCCCCCCAAGTGCAATACGAAAGTGCTCCTGCACGGGGGGCGCAACGGGCCCCTAAAGTCAATCCCTGCCAGCCTTTCCATGGCTGGGGTACCACCGTGGAAAGGCTGGCGGGGATGCAGCATCCTAATGTGGCAGACTGTGCCTGCTAGGTACCACCACCATTCTAGGGATGCGGGCGGGTCTGACCCGTGGCAGACAGGCTTTCCACCCATCACACCGACCTCCATCCTTATCTGGCAGGGAATAGCCTTACGCTGGTGGTGAACCTGCCACCGGCAGCCTGCCGGTGGCGGGTTAGGATAGGATAGGATAGCCATTTGTTAAGCGCGAACGAATGCCGAAGCGTCTTGGCGCTGGTGAGTAGAGAGATCCAGCCCCATCTTAAGCCCTAGTCACATCAAAAAGCAGTGTTTTTAACAGTTTTCTGAAAATGCGATGACTATCTGTTAGTGTCAGAGGGCCAGGAAGCTTATTCCAGAGACTGGCGGCATGAAACGAAAAGGCTCTGCCGCCCCATCTGGCTTTCCTGACCCGGTTTAGCTTAAGAAGGCATCGAGAAGAGGACCTAAGTGTTCGACCCGGGGAATAGGGAGTAAAAAGCTTCTGAACCTCCTTGGCTCCACCCCCAAACACAGCCTTGTGTACTAGGCATAAGGCCTTAAAATCTATACGCTGCTCGACTGGGAGCCAGTGCAGTGCCTTGATTCCCTTGGCGACAGACTGATCTCTAGGAACGTTCAGCAGGAGTCTAGCTACCGCATTCTGCAGAACCTGCAATCTCCTCATCAAGGTCTTATTAATTACTAGTAGTAGTCCATTACAATAGTCCATTCTGGACAGGACTAGGGCCACCACCACATTCCTGCGCAGATCAGGTTCGATAAAAGGGAAGATCTTCTGCAACGTCCTGACTAGATAAGAGCAAGAGGAGGCAAGATTACTGACATGGGCAGAAAAATTGAGCTGATTGTCAAACACCACTCCCAAGTTCTTGACCTTAGATACGGGGCAGGGGCATTCGCCGGCCTCTGCCGGCCACCAAGAGTTATTCCACACGTGTCCCCGGCCAAACTCTATTATCTCGGTTTTCTCCGTGTTGATTTTCAGACAATTTTCTCGCATCCATCTCATGATTTCAGACATGCAGCTATGGAACTTAGTAGCCATGTCCTTTGCTTCTTCACCAGCAGACACAATGAGCTGGGAATCATCAGCATAGGAGATGATAGTGAAACCATGCGCCCTAATGAGCCTGGCCAAAGGGGCTACATAGATGTTAAAGAGCGTGGGCGATAAAGCAGAGCCCTGTGGCACTCCACATGGTAAGTGAAACGGGTCGGACTGTAGACCATCCCATGACAGACTCTGCTCCCTACACTCCAAGAAAGAGGCTAGGAGGGCCAAAGCCGTTCCCTGGACACCAAACTCCTGGAGCCTTCGAATCAGCATCTTATGGTTAACGGTATCGAAGGCAGCCGAGAGATCTAACATCACCAGGACTGCCTGCCCTCCTCCATCAACTATGGTACGAACATTTTCCGTGGGACACCAAATATGCCGCCAAATATGGGCAACGCAGCAATGGGCCGATAATTTTTTAGGACAAGGGGGTCTAGTGTAGGTTTTTTTAGCAGTGGCTTGATTATTGCCCTCTTCCAGCTAGCGGGATAGCAACCGGACTGCATTGCTATGTTAATTAGCTGAGCTAACTCCTCTGCAATCACATCGGCAGCCAAATGAAAAACTGATGGCGGACAAGAATCTAGGGGTGATCCTGAATTGATTAAGAGGATCAGCCTACGAGTTTCCTCCACCGTAATCGGAGCAAACTCTCTGAGAACTGTAGAGCCCCTAGAGCCCAGTTCCTGGCTCTGCTCGCTCCACTCTACGCTAGGGGACATACTGCTGAACTCATTGTAGATAGTCTATACCTTCTCCTGGAAATATACTGCCAGCTTTTGGCAGGTTTCCAGGTCAGGTCGGTAGGTGTTGTCCTGCGGCGTTTTGGCAAGAGATGTTATAGTCTTGAAAAGCTCCTTGGCCGAGTTGCCAGCCTTCCTAATTTTAGTAGCAAAATAGTCGCTTTTAGCTGCCACTATTGCATGCCTGTAAGCTACAAGAGTGGAACTATAATGTAATTTGCCCTCAACACTATAATCCCTTCTCCACAACCGCTCGGCTCTCCTACATGCCCCCTTCAAAATCTTAAGCTCATTGTTATACCATGGCGCGGATGGTTTGGCTCTCCTAGAGCCAAGCAGCTTCTGAGGAGCTACTATCTCTACCGCCGCCGCCAACCAATGGCTGCCATTATGATCAGGCTCCAAGACTTTATGTTGTCAGCCCTGTTCAATAGGTGAGAAGCCATCTTCAGATGGTGATTTCCACTTTGAACACACAAAACAAGGTGGCCTATTAGGTATCATTAAGGTCGACAATAACCAGATGTATCTTAATTGTAACAAAGGTTGTGTAGATTCTGAAGTAGCTATCCTACCTTTGTTGGAAGAAACTCGATTTTCATTATTGATTATATTTTGTTCTCAGCCAATTTAGTTCACTTTGTTAAGCAGTGTAGGGTATTTTAGAGTACATTCAGTGATCATAACTCCTTGCAATTGGTTATTGAATGAAGACAGGGGAAGGGTGGCAAGATCTAAACCGATATGGAGGGTTGGACATCAAACCGATAGATCAGGGACGCAGATTGAAGTGGTACAAGGTAGTGCAACAGACCTTATTGGGTAACTTATATCTTAAATGTGGGTGGGACATCAACATTTGTTTAGATGTTACTACCAATCCTGATGGATTATTGTCAGCTTTCCACAGGATTTACATGTTTATTTGTGAGACCCTTACTATGAGGGGGGGAGGGACGGGGGTAAATCTATGACTTTCAAATTTAGCTAATTTGATCAAAGTTGTTCTAAAGCTCACCAAAATGTACTCAAAGCACTTACAATAATCCCACAAAACAGCAAGAAATTTGCACTTTGCAGTAAGATCTACAAGATTGCAGTGCTCAATTGGAAAAAATCATAAATCAAGAAGCTATGGATCAACTCCTTCAGGTTAATATTCTTAAAAAACAGAACACGATTTTGAAGATAGTAAATTACCCTTATTTTACAGGCTCCGCAAATGGTCTGTTGGAATGTCATATAGCCCCTGAAGCTTGGGTGAAGCATTTTCAGGGTTTTTATGGTTATGATTCAGTCGAAGTTCTAGATTCTACTTTGGAGGTCATGTTAGGCAAATCAAATTTGGTTTCCAGGGAAGAAGAGCTAAAGGAGGTTATTGCCTGTATGACCAAAAATAAAGTGCCAGGCCAGGATGGGGTACCTGTTGATTTTTATTATACTGACCATGCGAAATGAGCAAACATTTTAACAAAAGTATTAAACGCTGCAGTAACAGATGGTATCCTGCAGTCATGGTCCAGGTCCATTATCGTTCCAGTTGTCAAAAAGGAGAAAGAAATGACCCGCACTGCTATAGACCCATATCACTGACTGACTCAATAGTTAAGATCATGGGGCAAGTCATTCTTTCGAGGTGACACCCTGGCTGGACAAACACAAAGTGCTGTCTGCCCTACAGTATTGTTTTAGAGTGGGTAGAAGTACTCTGGACCAAGCGTTACGCTTGCAGTTGTTTATAGGCAAGTATACAACCACCAAGAGCTGCCAATTACATCTAGTATGTGTGGATCTTTCACCGACTTTCAACAAGGTCAATAGAAGTACAGTGTGGTCCATTCTCTTAAATATGGGTCTAGATAACTTCTTCCACTAGGTTAAGTAGTGGACCCTCAGACCCCACTCTTCAGTACACCTCTAGATCTGTGGATGACTCAACGAAGGTCTGCTGTGCTGCTCTGCTGCAAGAAGGACTGCCCTGCTACTTTGCTGCCCTTTTGCCTGAGTGAGAAAGTATGGACCTGCATCTTGAACCAAGGATCACCAGTGAGACTCCAAGGGCTAGTTGTCTGCCTACTGATCAGAGCCTCAGGGGCATAAAAAGCTCCAACCATCTTGAACACTGCACAAGGACTCTGTCTTCTGTAAGTCCTTCCCCCAAGTGGTGCCACTCCAAACCTAGACCCTTGGAATTGGGGCTAAATGAGTTCTTCCAGCCAAGCTGTGGTCTCATTAGAACCAATGCAAACCTGACACAGCTCTTTGCAGTGCCTCATCCGAACTGATGCAGCTTGTTGCAGCCTTGACGCAACCCTCCATTGCGGCCTGCACAGCTTACCGGATTCACCGATGCATGAAGCAACCTCAACACGGACATCGCCACTCCTCATCCGAACCTACATAGGGTAACACAGCTTCAATGCAAGCCTGCATCACAGCCCTCACAGCTCACCGGAACTCCGCATGTGCGACGCATCTTCGACACTGACCTTGCATCGCTTCTTGGGACCGCCGCTGTGCAGCACAACACTCCACAACCAGGATTCAAGGTACATTTCACAGTGGGAATAACTTAGTAACTGTATCCAGCACGTGCTCCATTGTGGTCAGCCTGAACCTGTGACTTTGTCATGGTTTGGCGAGACCAGATATTCAAAGTTGGCGCTTTGTGCTTTTAAGCACTATCTTTACCTAAGTCTTTAAAATTGCGTATCTCCAGTTCTACTTATTGAATTTCTGTCATTTTGATGTCAAATAATTTATTACATTTTACTCTATTATTCTAACTTGACATGGGATTTTTCTTGTGTTGTGTTTTCACTTTATTATTGTTTGCGTGCTGCATAAATACTTTACATATTGTCTCTAAGTTAAGCCTGACTGTGTGTCAAGTTACCAGAGGTTTAAGCACAGGCTAATTTGGGGTTTGCTTGTATTTCACCCTGACAAGAGTTGTGGTTGCCGCTTGATAAGGGTTTCACCCACTCAACCAGTGCCTCAATTTCCGACAATAGACCGCCACAAGTAATAATAGTTCTATTCTTGTAAGGTCCAGTAAATGTTTTAGTGATTTAAACCTGAGTTCAGCTCCTGGTAGGTATGACATAGAACAGACAGACTTAAAGGAGATATGAATTTTTTAAGTTTAAAATAAAAATAGCATTAAAAAGCGATCAAGCATTGGCAATCTAATAGGTCTCGCATTTGCAAGATTTAGAGGTATTGGCGTTGTAAATGTTGTTTATTTATGTGTTGTGGAGTGGAGTGGATGTATGTGGTTTGAGGTGGAATTATGTGGTATGGTGTGCAGTGGAATTATTTGGGTAGTAATTATGTGGTATTTAGTGTATTGGAATTATGTAGATTGGGATTGCGTATTATGGAGAGCAATTATGTGGTATGGTATTTTGTGTTGGTGAGTGGTATGTAGTGGAGTTTAATTATGCGGTGTGCTGTTGAGTTATGTGATGGCGAATTATGTGGTGTGGATTGTATGTATGTGGTGTGTTATGTAATTGCGTTGTTGATTTGTATCATGTGGTTTCTTGTTGAATTATGACATGTGGGATGGAAATGTGTTGAGTTGATTTGTGTGGTGTGGAACTGTGTGGTGTTGTGTGAAAATATGCTGATTGGAATTATGTGGCATGGTGTGGAGTGTATTTATGTGGATTGTTGCTATGTGGTATAGATTGGTTTTATGTGGGGTGTATTTATTTGATAATGAATAGAGTGTTATTATGTGGAGGTGAATTAAGTTGTGCTGAGTGGTATTATGTGTAGTGTAATTGTGCTGGGTGGTTTTGAATTGTGTGCTGGTGAATTGTGTGATATGGAATTGTGTGATGTTGTATGTCACAGAAAACATAAAGTTATAATGAAGGAATGATGTGTTTGAAGGAAGGATATAGGAGGGAAGGGTGGAAGAGATGTTGGAAGGAGAGTAAAAGAAATGTAGAAGGTTAGGGTAGGTTTGAGGGAAGAAGGTAGGGTGGAAGAGATAGTGTTATAGACAAAAAGGGATGAAAGAAGGGAGGAAGAGAGAGAGGAGGTTTAAGGAAGGAAACAATAATGTGCTTAACACCTCATTACATTAAATGGTCTAAATTGTGACACTTGTAAGAGTGTTATTGTTAGTAGTTGTTTTGATACTGTCATTAGCAGCACTGGAAGGAGCAATGGGTGGTGCAAGCCACAGTGGCCTACTGACAAGGACCCCAGCACTTTTTTATTTTATTTTATTGGCATTTATTTTACAAATCAAGCACTGATTTATAGGTATTAATACCAGTAAATCATGCAGCATCTGTGTTTCAGATAACCGTGGTTGCAAATGGATTATCGTTGTGTGACACCAGTGTAAAGAAGTTGTCACTACGTATGGATGTGCAACTGTACCAACAGAGCAGCACAAGCTGTATTATGTAAATGTACTTTGCCACCGGCCGGGTCCAAAGTTTCTGCTCTCCTCTTGCACATCAAGGAACAGGAAGCAGGCCCCACTAACCAATCACAACACTGCAATGCAGCGCTGCGATTGGTTAGCACTCAGGCTCCCCTGACTAATCACAACGCTGCAATGCGGCACTGTGATTGGTTTTGAGCGTCCTGGTTCAACGCTCAACCAGGGAATGGGGGCCTGGACATGTTAACTGCGCATGACTGGTTTGGGCATCCGAGAAGGCCTACCTGGTTTGCACACTAAGGAGTGGGCAAACCACTCCTCCCCTGCCCTGCTCCAAGAGCAGAGCAGCCCACCCACCTGCCTGCAAAGCAGCGGGAAGCAGCATAAAATGATATTAAGGCAAAGTTATTATCATTTTATGTTTCTGCTTCCCACTGCTTAAAAGTAGTGCGGCGACGGTCCACTGCCATAGCGGAGGAGATGCCACCAGTGAAAGATGCAAAGGATGTGTATTTGAAACCAGAGCACCAGTGGACTTTGGCAAGTGGCTCTGTATTCATTATGCTGTGAGGAAAATGTGAGTGACCAGTGTCCTGTAAATCTGAATACAGGGGATTAACAGAGGAGACCTCAGGGGAAGAGGGAAACAAAAAACTGAGATGCTGGAATATTTTTTCTCACAGATTCGATTTAAGACTAGATATATCGAAGAAGGGTGGGTACATTCCCAGGAATAGAATATTTATTCTGAAGTAGGTAGATACTATAATATATGTGTGAGGATGGATTGGGAACCAGGAGTTAAGAAAAAATAATACTGGGAGGATGGCCCACGTACAGGCATTTTGAGCTGCTGGAGCCTAGGAATTCACTGATAGGTTGAGAAAGTTACAGGCATGCTTTGGTCAGTGAGAGAGAAACTGAAAAGCGAGATTGACAAAATGTGTGCTGGAGGTGTGGTGGAGCCAATAGATTAATTTAATGATGTGTCCCCTATATTGGTGACTAATCAGTGCACAGTGTTGTAGGGTAATGCAGTTGTCGGTCATGCAATCAAAAGGAGCAGTTGGCCGAGCCTATTTTGAAATATCTGCTGCCAAATACTCAATTTATATAAGAGAACACAAACTGAACGGGTTCTTCAAACTTAATAGGTGTGAATTACTACCGACCATGAACTCAATGGCACTTTCCCACCCTGTGAACCATTTAAATTAGCCGTGTATTGATTCAAGCCATGTCCCACAGGCTCCAGGCAGGTTTTTGCAGCAGGTTTGTAAATATAAGGTGGGTTATATAACCAGGATTGGAACTTGTAACCCGGAGTGGAAAACACACCAACCTTGTGAATATTTTAGGAATATTAAAAAGCCTGTGTCATGCCGACTACACAAATATTTCTACAGCGGGAACGTAAACCCACTGAGGAAATCTAGCCAGTAAGACAACTCAGTGAATTAATGTTCCTACTGAAGATATGTTGTTGTGGCCAAGTAGTTTTTCACTCCACTGCCCTTGAGTAAAAAAAAGATCTGCTTAATTGTGAAGGAGTGTTAATTTATAATATTTACAGTCACATTACATTGGCGGCTGGTACCCTGAACATTTGGTGGGGCAACCACCCAAATATTTAGGGCACCAGTCACATGTGGCTGTCAGTCATGGCTCGTAATAAGCAGTGTTTATAATGAACCACGACTGACAGCTCTGACATTTAGGGCGAGGCTGAAAATGAAATGAATTTGTAACTGAAAAATAAAAATGAACTTACCTCCGCTGGCTTCCCTCCTCCGGTCCTCGTGAGTCCTTCTGTGCTCTGACTGCAGAATGGAATAATCCACACAAATCCTGATGCTCCTTTTATGGTGTAGATGAGCAGTATGAGAGCATCGCCAGGATTGGCTGGAACAGGCTGCCTCGAGGTTCCGCAAGGAAATGAGGGCCTTTGAGAGGTTTACACTGCGCATGTGAGGCTGGCCATCACAAGACAACTGGCCAAAATGACATGCACAGTGTAAAAAAGTGGAGTGAGCACCACTCCCCTGCCGCCAGTCAGCAGCAGAGGACCCGCCCCCAAACACAGCTCGGCCGGGGAGAGGGCAAAAAATAAAACGGTAATAAACGTATTTTATTACCATTTCATTTTTCACCTTTGCGATAGCGCTGGGAGCAGAGGGGGCGACGCTTCTCTGGCCTAACGCAGGGGCCGATGCTGTTTACAGTGTTTGTGGCTGCTTCATGCTGGTAAAAAGCATAAAAATACAAATGCCTGGTCGCACCACTATGTGCATGAAATGTGCACTTTACTGTTGCAGGGTGTGGGAGCAGGCAGAGCATCAGGGTATTTTTCAATTTCAAATGCAGGCCCCTCTGTGTGGTGGAGTGACTTGTATACATTGCTTCTACGGTGTTAAAGGAAACAGAATTTAAATATTCTTTTGTAGACTGGGACACACTGGCAGCAAATTGAGGGTTAGTACATTCCTGAAGGGACCTGTAGGGGTTGCAATACCAAGAAAAACACACATCACAATCAATTGATCCACTAAATGCCCACAGAGGTGCTGGTTTGGCCTCCACAATATTTAGAATCCAGTTGTGCTGCTGTGAAGTGAGAAAAAGTTATTTTTTGTTTCAAAATTTGACTCTAGGCTCTGCCGCCTGGCCTTAATGCAGGAAAAAGTGTCATGCATCATCATCCTGTCCGACACAGTGTATGATTCACCAAACACTTAATTGAGGTCCCCAGCGAAGATGTATATCACTTTGAAACGACGTTTTTTGCGTCATCCTCTATACGCACCCAATGTATGAAAACACAAAACCCCGAGTGAGGTCCCCAGGGAAATTATTTGTATTTATTTCATTTTTTGCACTTCTTATATAGCGCAAATGTGCCCTTTACACGTGCACCAGATTGTATTACATAAGGTCAGATTCACATTTTTTGGTGTTATTTCAGGCACAGACAGATTGCCTGATTTGCCCAGAATCACAGGATGTGGAGCTCCGCCAGGACTCAAACGTGGCTCCCCAGTTCAAAAGACGGCAGCTCGGTCGTTCGTTAAACTACCTACATGTCTAAATAGCCAAGTAAAAATACAAATGCTGGTGAGGATATACAATTGTGGAGAAACAGCTGTCCATGAAATATCAGAAACATGCATTTAATTTTTCTTTTACCATTCCAGTCATTTGGTCTGCCATTGTACATCCTTTTAAATGCTTAAGTAGGGCACACGTCAGTGTTCACCAGTGAGTCCACATTCTTCCAGTGAGGTCCGAGGCAGCCCACTATCAGAGAGGCAGAAAGCCCTGCATGATGTCACACTGAGCACTATTGACAGCCACCGAGCAGGCCTATCAGAAGGGCCCCTAATTGAGTCATACTCTTCTGCACCCGGGCAGATGATCGGAATAAGAAGCAGTTGGTGCAGAAGGCGTGGGAAAGTGGGCTTGATTAGATAGAGTTTGAGGGAGGAAGGCGAGCCCACAAAAACAACGTGCACTAAAAACAGGCCGCTCTCTAATGACAATTGCAAAGAAGTGAATTCCACTCAAACGAGTCCATATTTTAGACCCACGTGGTGTTACTGAGTGGAAATAAACAACCCATCACAAATTGCATTTGAACTGGGGCTTTCTCTTTGCACCCAGTTTACAGATATGGGCTATAAAAAAATTGGTACCAGCACGTGGAAATTGTTAATATCTGGAGATGGCTGCCCTGCTAAATTAGAAGTGAGCATTCATAATTTGCCCAGATGCTGCAGTGTAGGAGGAAACAGGATCTGCCGTGCAGGGGTACATCTGGACTCACCTCACGACACCCGTGGGGTTGGGTAGTACTCACTACAACACCATGGAAAGAACAAACAAGCATTGGCATAGCCAATAGGTCTCGCCTTTGGGACCTTATAAGTGTTTAGCCATGCAACAGTTGACGTTGTTGCACCAAGGATATTGTACTGCATAACTGAATAATTATAAGGTCCCAAAGGCGAGACCTATTGGCTATGCCTATGCTTGTTTTTGTACATGCACTCTCCCGGGGGCATCATTGTGTGAGAACCTGGAAAGCAGAAGCAACAGGTGCGCGTCAGACATTGCCGCCCATCAGACCTGTAAGGGGGGGGGCGGGAAAACTGTACTGCCACACCTGATTCACAGTGAATATAAGCAATGCCCTCGCCTTTATTTTATTCATCTGATGTGCAGCTTGTGAGGTTACAACATTAAGGCCACTTTATCAGCTGAAGTTTCATTTTTGTGAGACACGTCTGTGGACGAAAGTGTTTTTTTTTTTTTTAAATAAGAGCCAGCACTTGACTGAGACCAGACTTTATCATACACCGTTAAAAAAGCTGTAGGCTGGCAAAGTAGTCAGTCAAAGCCGAGCTTTGGTGGACTCCTGGTGCTTACCTGTGTATTTGTCACCAAAAGACCTATGATACAAGAGAATGAATCACTAACCACAGACAGTACTTTGCACAATGCATGTGCTACCAATTATTTGCATGTATCCTGCCTATAGAAAATACATATTTTTTAGCTTCCCATTACTTGAAATTTGCAGTTCACATTAGTGAATTGATTCTTGTGATTTAAGTGAAATAATTAACGGGGTCAACACCAACTAATGGACTATGGGCTTTGAAAGAGCTCTTGTTTGGAGAATAATAGTAACAAAATATATAATCTATATATGCAATTTGTCTACAGTATGGCCTACCAGGTTGGCCACACTAGTCATGAGGCACAGCCACGTGCCTAGAGATAAACAGATGCTGCTTATGTAAGGAGAATGATTAACTAAGTTAAAAATAACTTTGAAAAAGAAACAAGAAAAATATTTTAAGACAAAATACCAAGCGAAGTATTTGAAAAGGAAGAACTTATCACTGTCCTTTTTCATACTTTATTGCATCTCTGTATTGCATGCCAATTTTTGCTGTCTAGTGTTTTAGAAGTGTGACTTCAACTCCTTTGAAAAGAATCATAGGCAAGTAATGATAAGTGTTACTAGAACACCAAGACGACAAAATAGAACCAATTTACGCACTGGCATTTATGTACTTTTAATATTACATGTTTATTTTGGGGTAGTTAGCTTTGAAATACGGTGTTCTTCAAAGTGTCAGTAACTAAGGAGCGAGCCAGCAGATTAATTTAATTCTGTGGCAACAGTAATTATTGCACAATTATTGATTTACTGCATTTGCCACATAATTCGGTGGCGGCCGAGATTATTGCACAATTATTGATTTACTGCGTTTGCCACACAATTCGTCACATAATTTGCCACATAACTAGCATAGTTTGTAGATTTCACAAACCTTTTACATCTGGCTCAAATGGTGGAATATTTTATTGCAAAAGAATGTGCCGCATAATTTGGGGGTTTGCTGCATAATTTGGATAATAGTAGCACCTACTTTGGTCCTACATGCCACATACTTCTAGTGGCACTGACAACTTTAAAGCTCTGCAGAGTAGTATGGGGGTTGTCATTATGATGATGAATCCATATTTCAGAAGAAACTGTGAAATATTTTCCATGTTTCACGGTTTCCTGCGAAACATTGGTTTTTATACCACTGTATTTTGTGCAATGAAAGATGCTTATAACACTCACACACGCGCGCACACTGAGATACAGTTAGCAATTGAAGGGGCGGTGTGCAAAAACATGTGCAACAATAGGTGAGTACAACATCAGCAATTCCACATCCTTTCCATTTACCCTCTTTTAGGCTCAAAATGTTAATTTGGTTGAGAGGCACTTGTCTTCGCGCTTGAGTTACACAAAGGGGACTTGCATAAACTTGGCTCACGGAGCTCACGGAATATGGCGTCAGTTGGGATATTAAACCTATACAGCAGGAAGTCCCTCCTCATTAAGGGAAGTGGCTAGAGGTGTAGGCACTGCACAGCCACCAACCATCTATTAGGGCAGGGCAGATAGTGGGTGGTGGATTACTGAACGGGTACAGCAGGAATTCCAGTCCCCGACTGTACAGTTACACAATAGGTGCTGAGAAAAAAAACTGTGGCCTCTACAAAACCCATTGTCTCGGGGACCAACGGAAAGCTGTGGTTGTGGGTACTGAATGGCTACAAGAGGAATCTCCTGTCACTGATGGATAGTTACAGGAGGTGCTGGGGCATTAGGTGGGTTCTGCAGGCCCCACTTCTCTAGGAGGCTGCTGGGTATTGAATTAGCACATAATACTATGGCCCTGAAACACTAGGGTTGAGGAAAGTGTCGCAAACTAATGGGCACAGAAAGCAGGCAATGAAATCCAAGGGTTTGTGTAGACAAGAGGCTGGAATACATTTGGGTAAGATGCTGAAGTATTAAATGAGCTTCGAGGTGGCGGTTACCCCAAAGCTGTGTCTGCAGTCACTGCAAAGCGTGTCTTTGGGGTCTATTGGAGTTCTGTGGCATTAAGTGTACTCACCAGTCACTCCGATCAACGTATGTTTGTGCAGTATGAATATATCTCACTATGACGACGTAGTCTTTTACAGGCAGGTTTTAAAACTCACCAGTAGTATGACGCATCTACATTAAGTACATTTTGTCTGAACGTAGGCCCTTCCTCTGCCCTTTTAGGGTTCTGGCCAGCTGCGATGCCGTGGCATTGCATTAACTCATAAGAGTCCCCCATAACCTGGCGAGGCAGGTCTGGATGCAAATCAAGACTAAAGATGTTAGGATGTGGCCTGATGGTCGAAGAAACCGGCTGTGGAACCAGATTAGAAGCACGGCCTCAGAGCAATTCTGGCAAACCATTATATATCCCTGTGTCTGTAATAAACAGAAATCTCACCTTTTGTAATGGCTCACAGAGAACATCAGAGCGGCCGCGAAAATGAAAGTGAAAATGATCGCTATCAAGCGCGGCGCGTGCCCGCGTACATGCACTGTAGCTCTAGGCCGGCCATGGTAGTATTTTTTTAAGCCCTCACAAAAAGTCTCGCCAGACCAGCGCATGCGCTGGGTCAGGCGAGACCTAAAAATGGAGCAGGGAGGGAAAAACAACAAGCCCAATCCCACTTAAAAGGAAGCCCAAAACAAATACCTTATCAAAAGAAGCCCAAAACAAGATTGACGGTGTACGTTCAAAGTGAAAAAGGCAAACAACAAGCCTATTCCCCTTAAAAGGACGCCCAAAACCAAATGAATATCCTACCAAAAAAATCCCAACTGACAGTCAATATCAAAAATTGCAAAAAGACAAAAAAAGAAAACAAGCAATGGAGCAGGAGGAGTAGGAGGTGTGGGAAGGATGGCAGTAACAACGGGGAAGGAGGGGGCTGGAGAAAAAAGGCAATGAAATACAGGCACCGCAGCTGAAAACACACTCACAGCAGTGTAACACAAGCAGGCAAGAAATAAAAAAAAAATTTCCCCACAAACAGATAAACAACCAAAGTGTAAGGATGGAGTACTTAGTCCCTGCTCCATGGGAACAAACGAACAACCATAAGGAGGTACAAAGAAGAAGGATTGACCACTTGCAAGCAAGGATTTTTAAAGGGCACTGAAATAAACAAACGAAAAGCAGAGGCGGGCTTCATACCCACAAAGAAGTACATCCTATAGTATATCCATGAGGTCTGAGAAGCTCGACATAAAAAGGCCAACCGCGGCCAGGCCAGTACATTGGCAAGGTTTGAGTTCGACCACAATGGAGTGTGGGCCGGATACATGTCCCAAGTAGGTCCAGGTCAGAGAGTTACCTTCAGGCTTAGGAATTTGTCTAGAGAATAGGTGGTCGTCGAAAAGTTGTCGGCAGGGCATACTGGATCTAAGTAAAGGTTCAATGGCAGAGGGCTATTAAAGGGAATGGTTCCTGTGCGGTGATCGATGAAGGCAGAAAAGATCCAAGAGGGCTTAGTCTAACATCCATGCCCAGGAATGTCTGGACGTCCATTAACTTCAGTTCGATATCACTCTCGGTGAAGCCCTCTACATATGCTGCAAAACATTTTGAGGAGTCAGATCTCCTTCAGCAGCGCAGACCAGCAAGTTGAACTGACTAGTGCACTAGACTGGTAACACGTCTGCTCACGCACACCACTGTTTTTACTTGCCGCTCTACCGAACTGAATAAAGGTACAGTTCAGGTAACACGTGCCCATTTTTTAATTCACTTCACCGGAACTCACACCACTTGAGCACCCCACTTTTATAACTGATCACTACTGTAATAACCAGTGGTTTCCCCTACAGGTGGAGGATAGCATACAAAATGAAAACCCAATGATGATGCTGTCACGTTCTTAGGGCAGAGAATCAAGATATACCGCCTCACAACCTGAAACGTGAATGAGGGTTTTCTATTGAAAGACGGTAAGAACGCAGAACCCTGATTACTCAGGTACAAGCGATCCATTCCCCATTGATATATTGTATTACAACAGGAAGCTGAATGGATCACAGCTCCTTCTTCCTCCCCCTTTCTGATTAGATATAGCCCCGGTTTCCCACCAGTTCTTCAGAGAAAAAGATGGCAAAATGTTTCTAAGTGCCACCTTTTGCAGTTTGGGCAAGAGGAGTACACTCTAACATCATCCCATGTCTCCAATGGCCCCAGAAGCTCAGGAACAGCACTTGGGGGTCAAGACTCACTCCAACAGAAGCCAACAGCAGTTCAATTGAAAGTGGTCAGCTTGTCTCATCATGAAAGTGTGATTATTGCATATTTTGTGTTCCTGAGTCCTACCAGGAGGTCAGCCACTGACCCTTGGAGTTCATTTCTGTACCCTCCTTACATGTAGGAGCAGGTTCAGCCCTGTGGGTACTCCTCAGGGGTGCCACATTTATGCCTGGCACTAGCTTGTAGGTGAGGGTGACTCATGGCCCTTCCCTAATCAATTTTTTAGCAGTTGCAGGTGGGGTGCAAACAATCCCGCAGTGCCTCTCTCTGCCTAAAACCAAGATAGCACAACATTTCCTCCCTTGTGCAGAGCTCCTGTGCTCACCATAGAGTTGTGGCCAGAGAAATGAGCAAACCTTGCCCTATGGTAACTCTAAACTGGCTCTGGAGGCAGCTCCTCTCCCACAGGGATCAGTGCCTGGCTGGCTCGGAGGATATTAGAAGGAGCAAGCCGAAGTGTGAGCTAGATCTGCCTGTGACAGGGCAGCCCCTTTGAAGAAGATTAATATTCTTGGGCATTACACAAATGGTTATCCTGTCAGAAGAACAAACACTTCACTAGACTCAAGGCCGTTTGCCTCAGCTCTGTGAGCCAATTCACACCTAATCAGGGAGCTATTCAGCTCCTGAGTGACAGTTAGAAGCTCAGGCAAATGGGCTTCTAGAGGCTTTAGGCAGGCTAAAGGTAACTGTGAGGAATTGGGTTGTTGGTTGAGGGAGGTGTGAGACCTTCTCAAGCAACAGCCACAATCCTTGTCAAGGTGAATTACAAGCAGTCACTATAGTAGCCTGTTGGTAGCTTGGCACAAAAGCAACCAGGCTTTACTCAGAGGCAATGCGTAAAGTATTTCTGTGGTGTACAAACAGCAATAAAGTGAAAACACAAGACAAGAAAAATCCCACTCCAATTTAGTAAGATAGAGTACAATTTTGTCAATTATTTGACACCAAAATGACAAAAATCCAATCAGTAGAACCAGAAATATGCAACTGTAAAGATTTCAGGTAAGTATAGAGCCTAAAAGCAAAAAATGCCACTTACAGTTATCTGGTCATGACCGGGTGAAAGTCACTCACAAGTTCAGGCCAACTGCGAAAGAGCATGGGCTGGATACAAGGACCAGGTTAGTCCAGCTGGAAAAGTTACCTTCTAAAGTTCCGTTCACAGTGTTGGAGGCCACGAGGAGCACAGAGAGCATTGCGGATGGTCGTCACTGTATCTCAAAGAGCAGGCTGGGTTTTGTGGATGGTCGTTGCTGTAGCATGAAGATTCTGTCAGATGTCAGGGACAGTCATTGCTGAGATTCTTGTTGGCAATCAGAGTGGGCTGTCGATACTGCAGCACGAAGTGCAGATCTCACGTTACTGGCTGTCTGTGGCAGTCACTGTAGCACAAAGAGTTGGGTCACTGGACCTCAGGGGTGATGGTCGGTGAGGGCAGCAAGAGCTTTGCGGGAACAGGTCGGTTCATGGTCACAAAGAGCCTAAAACTAGAGGTTTTCTCTTTTCTTTAACCCCTTCGCTGCTAGGCCTTTTCCCCTCCTGTGCTAAGCCTTTTTTGGGCTATTTGGGGTAGTGCGCGCTTAGGCCCCTGTAACTTTTTGACCACATTAGGTATCCACGCCAAATTTGCGTCCTTTTCTTCCAACATCATGGGGATTCTAAAGGTACCCAGGGTTTGTGGATTCTCTTAGAGGGTTCCCAGAAATTAGTCAAAATACAGCAAAATTTTGGGTTTTTTGTGAAAAATGGGGAAAAGTGGCTGCAAATGAAAGCGTCTGGGTTTTTCTCTGCAAATGATATCAAAAAAGGGTTTGTGGGCCTGAAATCACAATTTCTCCAGCTTTTAGGGAATTACAGATTTTTGGCAGAAATCCAACATTTTTTACACAGTTTTGACATTTTTCTGGGACATACCCTATTTTTGCTATTTTTTGTGCTTTCAACCTCCTTCCAGATAATGGTAAAAATGGGTAGAAAAGCAATAATGGATCCTGGACAGCTATACATTTTTAAAAAGTAGACAAAATTCTGAATTCAGCAAGGGGTCATTTGTGTAGATCCATCAAGGTTTCTTTATAGAAATTAACAGGTAAATATAGGAAAAATTAAAAATTTGTTGAAAAAAGCAGCCTTTTGAGTCAACGTTTTCACCTGTAACTTCTTCGAATTATGACATCTCTTTGAAATCAATGTACCGTTACATCCGGTGGACCTTCCTGGTTGTGGGTATAAATAGGACTTGTAGGTTTACCAAGAGCCCAACGAACCCAGAGTAAAAAACTGAGCAGTATTTTGTAATGGTTTTTTTTTTTTTGTTCCGGGTATATAGCAATTATTGTGGGAAAATATATACATGGAAAAATCGGTATGAAAGACACCTATGTATTTCTGAAATAGGAACAAATTACAGAGTTTAGAAACAGTGCATATT
This sequence comes from Triturus cristatus, assembly GCF_964204655.1. NCBI lineage: Eukaryota > Metazoa > Chordata > Amphibia > Caudata > Salamandridae > Triturus > Triturus cristatus. The sequence continues at coordinate 342,741,886 of NC_140593.1, forward strand.
AGGACATTTTCGAAATTGGGAATACTCATACTTGCATGACAATTATTGGTCATTTTTCAAAATGACTTTTTTTTTACACAATGTCTTTCATTTGGAAGGGAGAAATGCATAAAAAATCAATAGGTAATAACAGTTGCTTTACAAATCTGAACTACCCTAAGTCTCCCGATAAAAATGGTACCTCACTTGTGTGGGTAGGCATAGTGCCCACGACAGGAAGTGGCTCAAAACCTAAGGTGAACACACCCCATTTTCACACTGAAAAGTTACACTTTTTTTGCGAAGAGTCTAGCTGTAGTTTTTGAACCCTAGCCCTGCCGGCACCTAGGGAACCCTAGCAAACTTATACATCTTTGGAAACTAGACACCCAGGGGAATCCAGGATGGGGTGACTTGACTGCCTCCCACCATGGTCTGTTACCCAGAATCCCTTGCAAACGTAAAAAATTGACAAAAAAAACACATTTTCCCCATATTTCTGTGATGGAAAGTTCTGGAATCTGCGTGGATCCACAAATTTCCACCCACCCCGCGTTCCCCAAAGTCCTACGAGAAAAATGGTACCTCACTTGTGCGGGTCGGCATAGTGCCCGCGACAGGAAATGGCGCAAAACGCAACGTGGTCACACCTCAATTTTGCAGTGAAAAATGACCCTTTTTTGGCAAAGTGACTAGCTGTAGTTTTTGAACCCTAGCCCTGCCGGCACCTAGGGAAACCTAGCAAACCTATACATTTTTAAAAACTAGACACCCAGGGGAATCCAGGATGGGGTGACTTGACTGCCTCCCACCATGGTCTGTTACCCAGAATCCCTTGCAAACGTAAACAATTGACAAAAAAAACACATTTTCCCCATATTTCTGTGATGGAAAGTTCTGGAATCTGCGTGGATCCACAAATTTCCACCCACCCCACGTTCCCCAAAGTCCTACGAGAAAAATGGTACCTCACTTGTGCGGGTCAGCATAGTGCCCGCGACAGGAAACGGCGCAAAACGCAACCTGGTCACACCTCAATTTTGCAGTGAAAAAGGACCTTTTTTTGGCAAAGTGACTAGCTGTAGTTTTTGAACCCTAGCCCTGCCGGCACCTAGGGAAACCTAGCAAACCTATACATTTTTGAAAACTAGACACCCAGGGGAATACAGGATGGGGTGACTTGACTGCCTCCCACCATGGTCTGTTACCCAGAATCCCTTGCAAACGTAAAAAATTGACAAAAAAAACACATTTTCCCCATATTTCTGTGATGGAAAGTTCTGGAATCTGCGTGGATCCACAAATTTCCACCCACCCCACGTTCCCCAAAGTCCTACGAGAAAAATGGTACCTCACTTGTGCGGGTCGGCATAGTGCCCGCGACAGGAAACGGCGCAAAACGCAACATGGTCACACCTCAATTTTGCAGTGAAAAATGACCCTTTTTTGGCAAAGTGACTAGCTGTAGTTTTTGAACCCTAGCCCTGCTGGCACCTAGAGAAACCTAGCAAACCTATACATTTTTGTAAACTAGACACCCAGGGGAATACAGGATGGGGTGACTTGACTGCCTCCCACCATGGTCTGTTACCAAGAATCCCTTGCAAACGTACAAAATTGACAAAAAAAACACATTTTCCCCATATTTCTGTGATGGAAAGTTCTGGAATCTGCGTGGATCCACAAATTTCCACCCACTCTGCGTTCCCCAAAGTCCTACGAGAAAAATGGTACCTCACTTGTGTGGGTCGGCATAGTGCCCGCGACAGGAAACGGCGCAAAACGCAACATGGTCACACCTCAATTTTGCAGTGAAAAAGGACCCTTTTTTGGCAAAGTGACTAGCTGTAGTTTTTGAACCCTAGCCCTGCCGGCACCTAGAGAAACCTAGCAAAACTATACATTTTTGAAAACTAGACACCCAGGGGAATCCAGGATGGGGTGACTTGACTGCCTCCCACCATGGTCTGTTACCCAGAATCCCTTGCAAACATACAAAATTGACAAAAAAAACACATTTTCCCCATATTTCTGTGATGGAAAGTTCTGGAATCTGTGTGGATCCACAAATTTCCACCCACCCCACGTTCCCCAAAGTCTTACGAGAAAAATGGCACCTCACTTGCGTGGGTCGGCCTAGTGCCCGTGACAGGAAACGGCGCAAAACGCAACGTGGTCACACCTCAATTTTGCAGTGAAAAATGACCCTATTTTGGCAAAGTGACTAGCTGTAGTTTTTGAACCCTAGCCCTGCCGGCACCTAGGGAAACCTAGCAAACCAATACATTTTTGAAAACTAGACAGCCAGGGGAATCCAGGATGGGGTGACTTGAGTGCCTCCCACCATGGTCTGTTACCCAGAACCCCTTGCAAATGTAAAAAATTGACAAAAAAAACACATTTTCCCCACATTTCTGTGATGGAAAGTTCTGGAATCTGCGTGGATCCATAAATTTCCACCCACCCCACGTTCCCCAAAGTCTTACGAGAAAAATGGTACCTCACTTGTGCGGGTCGGCATAGTGCCCGCGACAGGAAACGGTGCAAAACGCAACGTGGTCACACCTCAATTTTGCAGTGAAAAATTACCTTTTTTTGGCAAAGTGACGAGCTGTAGTTTTTGAACCCTAGCCCTGCCGGCACCTAGGGAAACCTAGCAAACCTATACATTTTTGAAAACTAGACACCCAGGGGAATCCAGGATGGGGTGACTTGACTGCCTCTCACCATGGTCTGTTACCCAGAATCCCTTGCAAACGTAATAAATTGATAAAAAAAACACATTTTCCCCACATTTCTGTGATGGAAAGTTCTGGAATCTGTGTGGATCCACAAATTTCCGCCCACCCTGCGTTCCCCAAAATCCTACGAGAAAAATGGTACCTCACTTGTGCGGGTCAGAATAGTGCCCGCAACAGGAAACGGCGCAAAACGCAACGTGGTCACACCTCAATTTTGCAGTGAAAAATGACCCTTTTTTGGCAAAGTGACGAGCTGCAATTTTTGAACCCTAGCTCTGCCGGCACCTAGGGAAACTTACCAAACCCACGCATTTCTGAAAACTAGACACCCGGCGGCTTGCAGGGAGGTACGGCTTGCGTGGATCCCCCAACGTTTCCTTACCCAGAATCCCCTGCAAACCTCACTTTTAGCTGAAAAAAACACTTTTTTCACACATTTTGGGGTGGGAAAGTTGTGGCATCACAGGGCTCACACAAATTTACCACCACCCAGCATTCCCCCAGGTCTCCCGGTAAAAATGGTGCCACACTTGTGTGGGAGGCCCAAGTACCCGCGGCAGGCAAGGGCCCAAAACGTAGTGAGGTGACATCAAAATGGCCTATCGCAAAACCACCTGGTTTTGCAAGGGGGGTCACTTTGGTTTTTGACCCGGTGCTCGGCGGCCATCTAGGGAAACCTACCAAACCCACACATTTCTGAAAACTAGACACCCGGCGGCTTCCAGGGAGGTATGGCTTGCGTGGATCCCCCAACGTTTCCTTACCCAGAATCCCCTGCAAACCTCAATTTTAGCTGAAGAAAACACTTTTTTCACACATTTTGGGGTGGGAAAGTTGTGGCATCACCGGGCTCACACAAATTTACCACCACCCAGCATTCCCCCAGGTCTACCGGTAAAAATGGTGCCTCACTTGTGTGGGAGGCCCAAGTACCTGCGGCAGGCAAGGGCCCAAAACGTAGTGAGGTGACATCAAAATGGCCTATAGCAAAACCACCTGGTTTTGCAAGGGGGGTCACTTTGGGTTTTTGACCCGGTGCTCAGCGGCCATCTAGGGAAACCTACCAAACCCACACATTTCTGAAAACTAGACACCCGGCGGCTTCCAGGGAGGTATGGCTTGCGTGGATCCCCCAACGTTTTCTTACCCAGAATCCCCTGCAAACCTCAATTGTAGCTGAAAAAATCACTTTTTTCACACATTTTGGGGTGGGAAAGTTGTGGCATCACCGGGCTCACACAAATATACCACCACCCAGCGTTCCCCCAGGTCTCCCGGTAAAAATGGTGCCTCACTTGTGTGGGAGGCCCAAGTACCCGCGGCAGGCAAGGGCCCAAAACGTAGTGAGGTGACATCAAAATGGCCTATCGCAAAACCACCTGGTTTTGCAAGGGGGGTCACTTTGGTTTTTGACCCGGTGCTCGGCGGCCATCTAGGGAAACCTACCAAACCCATGCATTTCTGAAAACTAGACACCCGGCGGCTTCCAGGGAGGTATGGCTTGCATGGATCCCCCAACGTTTCCTTACCCAGAATCCCCTGCAAACCTCAATTTTAGCTGAAAAAATCACTTTTTTCACACATTTTGGGGTGGGAAAGTTGTGGCATCCCCGGGCTCACACAAATTTACCACCACCCAGCGTTCCCCCAGGTCTCCCGGTAAAAATGGTGCCTCACTTGTGTGGGAGGCCCAAGTACCCGCGGCAGGCAAGGGCCCAAAACGTAGTGAGGTGACATCAATATGGCCTATCGCAAAACCACCTGGTTTTGCAAGGGGGGTCACTTTGGTTTTTGACCTGGTGCTCGGCGGCCATCTAGGGAAACCTACCAAACCCACACATTTCTGAAAACTAGACACCCAGCGGCTTCCAGGGAGGTATGGCTTGCGTGGATCCCCAACGTTTCCTTACCCAGAATCCCCTGCAAACCTCAATTTTAGCTGAAAAAAACACTTTTTTCACACATTTTGGGGTGGGAAAGTTGTGGCATCACCGGGATCACACAAATTTACCACCACCCAGCATTCCCCCAGGTCTCCCGGTAAGCGCTAACAGTCCTACTTATGATAAACGTATGGCACACCTGAAGCCATCTTGCTTGGATTAAAGTGGTAACTCTTAAAACATTTAATTTAAAAAGGAACAAAATGAGGGGGTTCATTTTTCCATAAAAAGTATGATTAGTGCTGCAGAAAGAAAAATTAGGGCACATTTTGAGTGACTTCTCAAATCCTCTTCTATTTCATTAAAAAATTCTGACATGCAGACTGAAACATGCACTTTCAATACCAGCAGCAGTTTTCCCTGGTGAGCAGTAGCTTTACTACAGTGATCTAATGAGCAAAAAGAGTGCTAACATTCTGAATTTATGGCAAAAATACAAATAGTTTTTGCCAAGGGGTCGCTTCCTAAATACAAAAGAAGACATCCCTGGTGTCTAGTGGGCTTTTCTGCCCCCCCCTGGGAGCAGAAATGGACAGAAAGATGACCGATCTGCCCCCAGGGGGGGCAGAAAAGTCTTCTAAATAATTAGGCCGCAAAGGAAGTGACCCTTGCCCAAGGGGTCGCTTCCTACATAAAGAAAAAGACATCCCTGGTGTCTAGTGGGCTTTTCTGCCCCCCCTGGGGGCAGAAACGGGCAGAAAGACGACCGATCTGCCCCCAGGGGGGGCAGAAAAGTCTTCAAATTATTTTGCCCGCCTAGGAAGCGACCCTTGCCCAAGGGGTCGCTTCCTACATAAAGAAAAAGACATCCCTGGTGTCTAGTGGGCTTTTCTGCCCCCCCCTGGGGGCAGAAACGGGCAGAAAGACGACCGATCTGCCCCCAGGGGGGGGCAGAAAAGTCTTCGAATTATTTTGCCCCCCTAGGAAGCGACCCTTGCCCAAGGGGTCGCTTCCTACATAACGAAAAAGACATCCCTGGTGTCTAGTGGGCGTTTCTGTCACCCCTGGGGGCAGAAACGGGCAGAAAGATGACCGATCTGCCCCCAGGGGGGGCAGAAAAGTCTTTGAATTATTTTGCCCCCCTAGGAAGCGACCCTTGCCCAAGGGGACGCTTCCTACATAACAAAAAAGACATCCCTGGTGTCTAGTGGGCTTTTCTGCCCCCCCTGGGGGCAGAAACAGGCAGAAAGACGACCGATCTGCCCCCAGGGGGGGCAGAAAAGTCTTTGAATAATTTTGCCCCCCTAGGAAGCGACCCTTGCCCAAGGGGTCGCTTCCCAAATACCAAAACACACATCCCTGGTGTCTAGTGGGGCATCCCTGCTCCACGATCGCGACGCTGTGCGCGATCGTGGAGCAGGAATGCCCTGTATTGAGACATCAGGGGAGAGGAAATACTCTTTCCTCTCCCCCGATGCCTCAATACTAAAGATATCACCCCCGCGGCCCCCACCGGACAAGCAAACGTACCTCTGCTCCCTTGGACGCGCTGGAAGAAATGGATTCCAGCGCGTCCAACGCTTCCTGATGACGTTGGCGCGCGTTGTGCGCGCTGACGTCATGGGGAAGCGTGGGGGGGCTCGGGGGTGGCAGCGGAAGCTCTTCCGCTGCCATACCCCTCTGTGGGGGCACAATCGATGCCCCGGGGGGGAGCGCCAGCGCTTCCCCCGGGGGCTGTGCTCATGACGGAGCGGTTCCGTCATGAGCACAGCCCAACCGATGCTCATGACGGAACCGTTCCGTCATGAGCATCGAAGGGGTTAAGAAGGTGTTCAACTGATGCCACACCACGTGTCTAGGATCTGGAGGCCACCTCTTGGGGACCAGGAACTCACTCCAGCAGAGTTCAGCAGGGCTCAGACAGGTCCTGTTGCAGGGCTCAGATAGGTCCAGCTGCAGCAGGTTAGCTGGTCAGTTCCAGAGAGTCCTCTGGCGCTTGTTGTGTCCCTGTAGCTCAGAACAGAAGAACAGTCAGCTGACCCTTGGAGTTACTTCAGCCAGAGATGAAGGGTGCAGGTCCAGTCTTCTTTCTGGGCAGACCTCAAACAGGAGGATCTTTAGAATTGGTGCCCTCTTTGAAGTGGGAGAAGCTTCTGGAGTTTACCCCCTACAGAGGTGCCCAGAATTTCCTGCCTCCCTGCCCTGGTCCTAGTCTGCCTTGGGGCACAATGAGCTAGTGTGAGATATTTGTGTGTGAGCTGAGCCAGTAATCTTATTGTGAAAATGTGTTAGGTGACAGCACTGCCCCCCATCAAGTCACGATGACGCATCTTGCCAACACCCAGACTCTTTTTTAAGATACTGCCTGGGAGGAGTACACAAATGGCAACTATCCACTGCAACTGGTTCACTGGTAGAATATCAAAGACAAAAATGTTGATGTTAAAAATATGGAGAAAAAAATATAGAATACAAAAATATCGACTCCCATACCTACACAGGTAAGTACAAAAATATTGAATCAAAAATATCGATGTCAAAAATATAGATGTAAAAGATATTGATTTAAATATATATATGAAATGAAATAATATATTAAATATATTAAATATTAATATTAATTTAACAAAATAAATTACATTTAATATACATTTTAACAAAGTATAACAAATAAACATAATTAAAAAAAAACACACAAACATAATAATTTATACCTATATACAGTACAACAGTAGGGAAAGTGTTGGATAGTGGAGGGGAAAAAATTACTATTCCCACTTCAGTGAATGCAACAGTAGGGAAATTGTTGGATAGCGGAGAGGTAAAAATTACTATTCCCACTCCAGTGAGTGCAACAGTAGGGCAAGTGTTGGATAGCGGAGGGGTAAACATTACTATTCCCACTCCAGTGAGAGCAACAGTAGGGAAAGTGTTGGATAGCAGAGGGGAAAAAATACTATTCCCACTCCAAACAGTGCAACAGTAGAGAAAATGTTGGCTAGCGGAGAGGTAAAAATTACTATTCCCACTCCAGTGAGTGCAACAGTAGGGCAAGTGTTCGATAGCGGAGGGGTAACAATTACTATTCCCACTCCAGTGAGTGCAACAATAGGGAAAGTGTTGGCTAGCCAAGAGACAAAAATTACTATTCAAACTCAAACAGTTAAAACAAAAATAAAAAACATTACAAATAATAAAAAATCATTAAAAAATGAACAATATTTAGAAATGAAAAATCAAATATATTAAATATATTAAAAATATAATATTAATTGCATATAAAAACCTACAAATAATATATAATATAAAATAATAAATACAGTTCTAAAATACAATTCTTTTGAACTAGAAAATATTTACAAACCAAGAAATTAATTAATACATACATGCATTTATTGTATTTCCTACCCTATAACACCATACCAATAACAAAACACTTCAACATTTAGAATTACATTTTTTCCAAAATTAACATAATTAAAATCAATGTGAAAAATATTATGAAGAAAAAAACTAATAAACATTAATTGACTACACACACTTTAACACTATGATATCCACAACGCACACCTAAACTAAACTCTAAAATAGTGAAACACAATTAAAACTCATTTATAAATTAAAAACTATTACCATTAACAACTAATAATAAAGTAATTAACATGTATTTAATACCCATCCTTTACCCATTTAAAAGTAAAAACAACAGACAAAAAAATTAAACAAATACCCAAAATACATATCAAATAATTAACATTAACTATATATTAATTATTTAAATACAACTGACTTCCCACCCTTTACTCCTATAAACACCACAACACACAATTGAAATTAATTACACAATTAACATAATTAATTACCAATTAATTATTTAAAATAAGTACTAACCATTAATTAATTAATAAAAAATTACTTTACACATTTAATACTATAGCAAATAATAATAAATTTAAAATAATCGATAAATGTAATATAATTATATTACTTTCCACCCTATTCCGCTATACACCCACAACTCACTACGAAACTAAAAACGCAAAATTCAAATATGAAAAATCATAACTACTAAAAATTGAACAGATATATTAAAAATACAAACAATTCTTATACAAAAAAATATACAACACATACATATAAATAAATTCTAAAATACAGAACATTAATAAACAACGATATTTTTAAAAACTATATTTTTGCAAACGATATTAAACACTTCAATATTTTTAACATCGATGTTACTTATCTAAAATCGATATTCTTAACCACAAAAATCTGTATGTCGATTTTTATGACCCACGATAGTTTCAACTCGATATTTGTGCAAGATACAATTTTGGATTCTATATTCTATCTCTGCACCACTGCAACTAGGCAGGTGGGTGGGGATACAGGCTGCAGGCCCCACGGGACAGATTTATAAGAAATTGACGCATCTGTAGAGATGCGCCAGTTTCACTGCGCCAGTCTGCGATACCCTTGCTCAACCATGGATGCACTATGGCGCAAGGATTGACAGGAGTGTCAGAAATTCTGACACACTTGTTGGCCCAGAAGTCATACATTGCAGCAGTCATGTCGCAAACACGATGCAACTATAGCAATGCATGGGGAGGCCTTGACTCATTGTACTGCATCACTCCTTATGCCTGCTTCAAGCAGGCGTAAGGTTTTGAAGAAGTGGCATCCTAGAAGTGGTGCAGTGAAATCTTGTATCAGAACGCCCACCCTACATACATTATACCTGACGCAGGTATAATGTGACGCTGTGCTTTACAATGTGACACATCTCCCTAGCTGCGTCACGGTGTAAATTGGCTGCCTTGTTTACACCGTCGCTGCGTCACAAAAGTGATGCAACGGAAGCGCAAAAATCTTCATCGAGAAGATAGTAAACACCCAGCTCACCCGTCACCTCGAAGACAACAACATCCTGGACCCGTCCCAATCAGGATTCCGCAGCAACCACAGCACCGAGACCGCCCTAATCGCCACCACAGACGACATCAGGATCCTACTAGACAACGGCGAGACAACGGCCCTCATCCTCCTGGACCTCTCCGCCGCCTTCGACACCATCTGCCACCGCACACTACGCATGCGCCTCCATGACGCAGGGATCCGAGACATGCCCCTGGACTGGACCACCTCCTTCCTCTCCGGCAGAACTCAGAGAGTCCGCCTCCCCCCATTCCGATCCGAGGCCTCCGAGCTCATCTGCGGCGTCCCTCAAGGATCTTCCCTCAGCCCAACGCTATTCAACGTCTACATAGCACCACTAGCACGCATCGCCTGACTGCACGACCTCAACATAGTCTCCTACGCAGACGACACTCAGCTGATCCTCTCCCTCACCAAGGACCCCCTCACCACCAAATCCAACCTCCACCAGGGAATGAAGGCCGTCGCAGACTGGATGGAGGACAGCCACCTCAAACTGAACACAGACAAGATGGAAATCCTCATCCTCGGGTCCAACCCCTCCGCATGGGACAACTCTTGGTGGCCCACATCACTGGGGTCCCCCCCAGCCCCCACCGACCACGCACGCAACCTGGTAGTCAACCTCGACTCGAAACTCTCCATGAATAAACAAGTCAACGCAGTCTCCTCCACCTGTTTCAACACCCTCCGCATGCACCGCAAGATCTACAGATGGATCCCGACAAACACGAGGAAAACAGTCACCCAGGCCCTAGTCAGCAGCAAACTCGACTACGGAAACGCCCTCTACGCCAGAGCCTCGTTCAAGCTCATCAACAGACTACAGAGAATCCAGAACGCCTCTGCAAGCCTGATCCTCGACGTCCCACGCCACGACCACATCACCCCCCACCTGAGGAACCTGCACTGGCTCCCCGTCGACAAAAGAATCTCCTTCAAGCTCCTGATCCATGCACACAAGGCACTCAACAAAACCGGCGCAGCCTATCTCAACAGTTGACTCTCCTTCTACCTACCCAACAGGAAACTCCGCTCTGCTGACCATGCCCTGGCCACGGTCCCACGCATCTGGAGAACTACTTCCGGAGGCAGATCCTTCTCCCATCGCGCCGCCAGGACCTGGAACACCCTCCCCCTCTACCTGCGACAAACCGAAGACCTGCTGACCTTCAAGAGACAACTCAAGACCTGGCTCTTCGACCAATAGCAGCAGCACCCCCCCTCCCAGTGCCTTGAAACCCTCACGGGTATGTAGTGCGCTTTACAAATTATGTGATTGATTGATTGATTGATTACAAGGGGCTTGTAAATTTGCCCCCCCCGTGTTTAGGTCAAGAAAGTGCCAACTTTCTAAAGGAGTGCTTGGGCCCTAAACCACCTGGACTGAACCAGTGTCAACTTTCTAAAGGAGGCAACAATGAGGGTTCTGGCTCCAACGCAGTAAGGCTGCGCCAATACAAGATTCAACAAAAAGATGCCAGTACTGCACTTTAATTCACTAGTTTTTTCTGATTGAGTAGCAATCCTCAATTCTTAAAGACCAATCTTTTAGTCTGACTTCTTTTGAACATTTCTTTTATTTTAATTATTAGTCATATAGTTTTTTTAGATTTTCAAATTTTAGTAGAACTTTCTTTAAACAAAAATTGAGTTCACAGCAAAAATAGAGACTTGAAAGGTATATACAACAACATCCAATATATACAAAGACATAAGAAATATCACAACTTTCATGTAATGTATGTCACTTTACAAAATATTTAGTGAACACATTCAACATTTAAAAGACAACATTAAGTGCACTTAGAGACATAAACATCAAGACTGAACAAATTGACGACACATTGACAAATATGCCTGTTCATAGACAAGTGAAAACGCCCTGTGTTAATTAAAGTTTTTTGGAAACAGGTGCGGATTCTAGTGATTAGTAAAAAATTGATTTGTTCTTATTATCATATAATAGACCATCAAATAATCGGATTTTTAAATTATAATCCTGGGGAGATTGGTCTATTTGAGAGGACGGAGATAAAGGGAACAGGGGTCGACGCGTTTCGAATCCCCTAAGTAGCAGGGATTCTCATCAGGACCATGAAGATTCAATCTATAGAAAAAATAATAAAAGAACATTCTGTCAGTCATACTCAGAACACTCGACTTCAATCTATCAAGCACACTCTCAGATCATACCTGTGTTTTATGATTCAGTTGTCGATCTCCCAATGAAGTTATTTAATGTGTATCTGTAATATTAAGAATTCAAATGGACTTAATTAGTTTGGTAAACCAGTGAAAAGGAAAAAAGATGACTTGCGTTAATCAAGGCACTCACATGGAGATGCGGTGTGGCCGCGTGGTCAGTTCCTTCTTGTCGATTTATTCAAACGATTCTAAAATGAAGAAAAAGTCTTATTTACTTTGGCGTAGAAAGGCACGCACAAACGGCTTCGTGAGTGAAATTTGATCGAGCTTCTGAGTATGTTAGCACGCTGCGAATCTGATTTCTAAGAGAAGATGTGCCCATAGATGAAGTGATTTTAACGTTCGGTAGCATCCATTAACGGAAAATGTATTTGAGCACTTCTGCGTTAAAACTCGTTTTGATTGTGGCGACTTCCTAATTGTACGGATGGATTGAGGCTTTTCTGCTGCGCGCTAAGAAGATCTTACCGGTATTAGTTTCTCAAGTCTCCTCCATACGCATCCATGTCAATCACTGAGGCGCGTTTGTGCTTGACCCGGCTGACCCGGTGGTAAAAGTGATTGGAGCCTGCTGCTAAGGCTTCTGGGCATCGTGGTTTTTCAATATTTCTTGGTGCATTTTTAAATCGATTGTCTCGTGGTGGAATATTTCGATTCTGTCCACTGTATCCATGAATTCTTGCGACAGTAGGTGTAAAATGGAGGGAGAACACTGTATTCATAAGTTGTAAAGTTCCGACATTTCGTTCAAGCCCTGTGTGGCCGAGTTGAATTTTAGGATCAACATTGCTTCTCGTTGCTTGAGTTTGGTCTCAAGATCTCCACCCCTCTGGTCATGCTCTAACTTTGAAATGACGGTCCATCTGAAATCAAGATCTCCGTGTGACTCGTCAATCCAATGTTGTACAAGGTGTGCTGTGGTGATTTTTTTCTTTATTCGTGATTTGTGTTGAGAGATTCTCTGTCTGATTTCCTGATTTGTTTTCCCTATGTACAATTTGGGGCATGGACATAGGATGGCATAGATCACGTTTTTTGATTTACAATTCGTAAAGATGTTGTGTTTCCATGAGATGCCTTCGTGTTGGAATAAATTCCCCTCAATTGTGGAATTACAACACATGCATGTTCCACACTTCTTATGTCCTGTAACAGGAGGTAAGTTGACAAATTCACGTATTGTAGGGGTCTTCTTGACAGGGATGGCTGCCCTGATGATTTGGTTCGCAATACTTTTATCTTTTTTGAAGGCAAAAAGTGGTTTTTCGTTCAACTGTATGTCAATATCCTTTATTAGATGCCAGTTCTGGTGGATGATTTTTTTGAGAAAGTTGGATGATGCCCCAAAGGTAGTAACACATACTGTGCGCTCAAGTTGTCTCTTTTCTTTCTTTCTCAGAAGTTCTTCACGTGGTGTCCACCACGCGCGTTTGATTGCCTTTTTAACCAATTTGGATGGATATCCCCGGTCTACAAGTCTCCCCATAAGCAAATTTGCATGGTACATATACTCGTCTTTGAATGAACAATTTCGACGTATGCGCAGAAGTTGGCCTATTGGTAAATTTTCTTTCAGACTGCGCGGGTGGTTGCTTGAGAAATGCAAGGATTTATTGCGGTCAGTCTCTTTTCTAAAAAGGGTCGTCACCAACTGTCCATCTGAGCAATAAACTTCCACGTCTAGGAAGGAAAGTCTTGTAGGTGATGACTGGATACTGAATTTGATGTCCATTGTGCGACTGTTGAGCCATCCATGAAAGTCAGTTAATTGTTCCATTGTGCCAGACCATGTGAAAAAAATGTCGTCAATAAAACGAACCCAACCCCCTATCCAATGTGAGAAGGGGTTGTTATTGTGTACGTATCTGTCCTCATATACACTCATAAAGAGTATAGCCAGCTCCGGGGCAAAGGGACAGCCCATGGCTACTCCCTTTATTTGGAGAAAGAAGTCCTCATGGAATTTGAAGTAATTTTTAGTCAAAGCCATTCTAGCCAATTCCAAAATGAAGTCCGTGGGAATTTTTGTTGGACGATCTCTTTTATCCAAGAAGATTTCCACCACTTCTAAAGCCTGATCTTGGGGAATTTGGGTATATAGTGACACTATATCCATGCTTACTAATAAATCTTGTCCTTCGGTAAATGGTACTTGTTGTAATTTACACAGAAAGTCAGAGGTGTCTCTCAGGAAAGATTGTACTGTCAATGTGAAGGGTTTAAGGAAGAAGTCAATAAACTTGGAGATGGGTTCAAAAAGTGAATCGCACCCAGATATTATGGGCCGGCCCGGTGGTGATTTGGCATCCTTGTGTACCTTCGGAAGTACATAGAACAATGGCATTCTTGGGTGTTTGTTAACTAGAAAATTGAATTCTTGTTTGCCCAAAAAACCTTGTTCAAACCCATTTTGTAAAATTTTTTCAAGTTCTCTCTGAAATTCAATTGTTGGATCTGATCGTATTTTCCGATAGCATTCTATGTCAAGTAGCTGTCGATTGGCTTCCGCTATGTATTCATTAGTTCCCCAAATTACAATCGAACCGCCTTTGTCGGCTTGCTTTACTATAATGCTTTCATCATTTCCACCGGGTCAGCCGGGTCAAGCACAAACGCGCCTCAGTGATTGACATGGATGCGTATGGAGGAGACTTGAGAAACTAATACCGGTAAGATCTTCTTAGCGCGCAGCAGAAAAGCCTCAATCCATCCGTACAATTAGGAAGTCGCCACAATCAAAACGAGTTTTAACGCAGAAGTGCTCAAATACATTTTCCGTTAATGGATGCTACCGAACGTTAAAATCACTTCATCTATGGGCACATCTTCTCTTAGAAATCAGATTCGCAGCGTGCTAACATACTCAGAAGCTCGATCAAATTTCACTCACGAAGCCGTTTGTGCGTGCCTTTCTACGCCAAAGTAAATAAGACTTTTTCTTCATTTTAGAATCGTTTGAATAAATCGACAAGAAGGAACTGACCACGCGGCCACACCGCATCTCCATGTGAGTGCCTTGATTAACGCAAGTCATCTTTTTTCCTTTTCACTGGTTTACCAAACTAATTAAGTCCATTTGAATTCTTAATATTACAGATACACATTAAATAACTTCATTGGGAGATCGACAACTGAATCATAAAACACAGGTATGATCTGAGAGTGTGCTTGATAGATTGAAGTCGAGTGTTCTGAGTATGACTGACAGAATGTTCTTTTATTATTTTTTCTATAGATTGAATCTTCATGGTCCTGATGAGAATCCCTGCTACTTAGGGGATTCGAAACGCGTCGACCCCTGTTCCCTTTATCTCCGTCCTCTCAAATAGACCAATCTCCCCAGGATTATAATTTAAAAATCCGATTATTTGATGGTCTATTATATGATAATAAGAACAAATCAATTTTTTACTAATCACTAGAATCCGCACCTGTTTCCAAAAAACTTTAATTAACACAGGGCGTTTTCACTTGTCTATGAACAGGCATATTTGTCAATGTGTCGTCAATTTGTTCAGTCTTGATGTTTATGTCTCTAAGTGCACTTAATGTTGTCTTTTAAATGTTGAATGTGTTCACTAAATATTTTGTAAAGTGACATACATTACATGAAAGTTGTGATATTTCTTATGTCTTTGTATATATTGGATGTTGTTGTATATACCTTTCAAGTCTCTATTTTTGCTGTGAACTCAATTTTTGTTTAAAGAAAGTTCTACTAAAATTTGAAAATCTAAAAAAACTATATGACTAATAATTAAAATAAAAGAAATGTTCAAAAGAAGTCAGACTAAAAGATTGGTCTTTAAGAATTGAGGATTGCTACTCAATCAGAAAAAACTAGTGAATTAAAGTGCAGTACTGGCATCTTTTTGTTGAATCTTGTATTGGCGCAGCCTTACTGCGTTGGAGCCAGAACCCTCATTGTTGCCACTTTGCATAGCGGGTATTTACCCGCGAGGTTCCAAAAACCGCTGTTTAAGCATTAAACAATTAAACAGGTGTTCTTCAGGTTCACTGCCGGATTTCTCCTCCAGTTAGAACCCGCCCTCCCCCTCTCTTTCTTCTTTTTGGATTATTTAGATTGACCATTTATGTTCTATTAGTGGATGATTGGAGTACGTGTATGTATGAATGAGTTCATTCGGGTCCCCCACTAAAATAACAGTTAATTGACCCAACCCTGGGACTGCTAGATTTAATATGTCAGAAGAACAAACCTTCGCATACAGCGAAGAGCATATAAAAAATCTTCTCAGGAACCCTCCTTCTTTCGGTTCCGCAACTCTCAGCAGCACCGCACAAACAAACAACGAATCGGACAAACTTATTCGGTTAAAGAAAAAACAAATTCGGACGGATTTGCATGGTCATTACCTTCTCCAACACCTCAGGTCAGGCACAATACCTACAGGCTTGATTGTCAAAAATATACCCGTGATTTTTACGGAAGACAACGTCTATAAAAAAGGCTTCAGTTACATTGAAACTAAATGTAGCAGAGACCTCATGGTCTTAACCATTGAAACCGCACAAAGGTTATCCACAGTTCAATTGGAAGAAATCGAAAAATTGGAAACGGAAATCAAAGCAAACCCTTTAATTCAAGATTCTAAGATCCTTCTCGAAAAAATTGAGAAGGAAATCTTGGAATTCAAGGATTATTCTGTACAACAAAAAGAAAACAATTTCGATAGAGACAAGCGCAATTTTTCTTTGGAAAAGGCTTATCCTTATTTGCAACAGGATTTTTATTCTCGCCCAGAAGCGAGACGTTTCTTATCGGACAATCAAGGTCGATCAAGAACAAAATATATAACCTTCTCGGACACAACATCATCATCAGGAGGAAGCGACTCTGAACCAGGCACATATAGACCCCAATTTAATCGACGTGGAGGATACCAACAACAGCAATATCAACAAAATTTCCAACAAAATAAACAACAACAACAACAACAGCCTTTTTTAGATCAAGGCCAACAGAAAGCTCGCGGAAAAACAAGATACAACCAGCCATGGGAGATGTCCACGAGGAGACAAAATTACAAAAACTAGGGCCTTCATCAGTTATTAACCTCTCCAATAAAGTTCTTTCCTCGTCAGAAGTTAGTGTTTTGGAAAAGGGACTTTCTTTTGTCCCTGCTAAACCTCCAGACTTTGTTAGACTCAAATTGGAATTTATTGAGTTCTGCAGAAAGATTCGTCTGATTGCCTTTTTTTCAGGTAAAGAAATAATGTCGCAAGCAGAAACTACGGGTCTAAAGAGGAAATCTACCTTTTGTCCACCAGCATTTAAAATACCTAAAGAAGTGATATACTTTGAAAAAAGTGTTTTGTCAGCTATTTCTTCAGAAGAAAAAAAGAACAAATTCTTTACTAAACATAACTTGTCTAAAAAAGAAAAAGATGCACTTATTTCACTCAGAAATGATGAAAGCATTATAGTAAAGCAAGCCGACAAAGGCGGTTCGATTGTAATTTGGGGAACTAATGAATACATAGCGGAAGCCAATCGACAGCTACTTGACATAGAATGCTATCGGAAAATACGATCAGATCCAACAATTGAATTTCAGAGAGAACTTGAAAAAATTTTACAAAATGGGTTTGAACAAGGTTTTTTGGGCAAACAAGAATTCAATTTTCTAGTTAACAAACACCCAAGAATGCCATTGTTCTATGTACTTCCGAAGGTACACAAGGATGCCAAATCACCACCGGGCCGGCCCATAATATCTGGGTGCGATTCACTTTTTGAACCCATCTCCAAGTTTATTGACTTCTTCCTTAAACCCTTCACATTGACAGTACAATCTTTCCTGAGAGACACCTCTGACTTTCTGTGTAAATTACAACAAGTACCATTTACCGAAGGACAAGATTTATTAGTAAGCATGGATATAGTGTCACTATATACCCAAATTCCCCAAGATCAGGCTTTAGAAGTGGTGGAAATCTTCTTGGATAAAAGAGATCGTCCAACAAAAATTCCCACGGACTTCATTTTGGAATTGGCTAGAATGGCTTTGACTAAAAATTACTTCAAATTCCATGAGGACTTCTTTCTCCAAATAAAGGGAGTAGCCATGGGCTGTCCCTTTGCCCCGGAGCTGGCTATACTCTTTATGAGTGTATATGAGGACAGATACGTACACAATAACAACCCCTTCTCACATTGGATAGGGGGTTGGGTTCGTTTTATTGACGACATTTTTTTCACATGGTCTGGCACAATGGAACAATTAACTGACTTTCATGGATGGCTCAACAGTCGCACAATGGACATCAAATTCAGTATCCAGTCATCACCTACAAGACTTTCCTTCCTAGACGTGGAAGTTTATTGCTCAGATGGACAGTTGGTGACGACCCTTTTTAGAAAAGAGACTGACCGCAATAAATCCTTGCATTTCTCAAGCAACCACCCGCGCAGTCTGAAAGAAAATTTACCAATAGGCCAACTTCTGCGCATACGTCGAAATTGTTCATTCAAAGACGAGTATATGTACCATGCAAATTTGCTTATGGGGAGACTTGTAGACCGGGGATATCCATCCAAATTGGTTAAAAAGGCAATCAAACGCGCGTGGTGGACACCACGTGAAGAACTTCTGAGAAAGAAAGAAAAGAGACAACTTGAGCGCACAGTATGTGTTACTACCTTTGGGGCATCATCCAACTTTCTCAAAAAAATCATCCACCAGAACTGGCATCTAATAAAGGATATTGACATACAGTTGAACGAAAAACCACTTTTTGCCTTCAAAAAAGATAAAAGTATTGCGAACCAAATCATCAGGGCAGCCATCCCTGTCAAGAAGACCCCTACAATACGTGAATTTGTCAACTTACCTCCTGTTACAGGACATAAGAAGTGTGGAACATGCATGTGTTGTAATTCCACAATTGAGGGGAATTTATTCCAACACGAAGGCATCTCATGGAAACACAACATCTTTACGAATTGTAAATCAAAAAACGTGATCTATGCCATCCTATGTCCATGCCCCAAATTGTACATAGGGAAAACAAATCAGGAAATCAGACAGAGAATCTCTCAACACAAATCACGAATAAAGAAAAAAATCACCACAGCACCCCTTGTACAACATTGGATTGACGAGTCACACGGAGATCTTGATTTCAGATGGACCGTCATTTCAAAGTTAGAGCATGACCAGAGGGGTGGAGATCTTGAGACCAAACTCAAGCAACGAGAAGCAATGTTGATCCTAAAATTCAACTCGGCCACACAGGGCTTGAACGAAATGTCGGAACTTTACAACTTATGAATACAGTGTTCTCCCTCCATTTTACACCTACTGTCGCAAGAATTCATGGATACAGTGGACAGAATCGAAATATTCCACCACGAGACAATCGATTTAAAAATGCACCAAGAAATATTGAAAAACTACGATGCCCAGAAGCCTTAGCAGCAAGCTCCAATCACTTTTACCACCGGGTCAGCCGGGTCAAGCACAAACGCGCCTCAGTGATTGACATGGATGCGTATGGAGGAGACTTGAGAAACTAATACCGGTAAGATCTTCTTAGCGCGCAGCAGAAAAGCCTCAATCCATCCGTACAATTAGGAAGTCGCCACAATCAAAACGAGTTTTAACGCAGAAGTGCTCAAATACATTTTCCGTTAATGGATGTTACCGAACGTTAAAATCACTTCATCTATGGGCACATCTTCTCTTAGAAATCAGATTCGCAGCGTGCTAACATACTCAGAAGCTCGATCAAATTTCACTCACGAAGCCGTTTGTGCGTGCCTTTCTACGCCAAAGTAAATAAGACTTTTTCTTCATTTTAGAATCGTTTGAATAAATCGACAAGAAGGAACTGACCACGCGGCCACACCGCATCTCCATGTGAGTGCCTTGATTAACGCAAGTCATCTTTTTTCCTTTTCACTGGTTTACCAAACTAATTAAGTCCATTTGAATTCTTAATATTACAGATACACATTAAATAACTTCATTGGGAGATCGACAACTGAATCATAAAACACAGGTATGATCTGAGAGTGTGCTTGATAGATTGAAGTCGAGTGTTCTGAGTATGACTGACAGAATGTTCTTTTATTATTTTTTCTATAGATTGAATCTTCATGGTCCTGATGAGAATCCCTGCTACTTAGGGGATTCGAAACGCGTCGACCCCTGTTCCCTTTATCTCCGTCCTCTCAAATAGACCAATCTCCCCCGGATTATAATTTAAAAATCCGATTATTTGATGGTCTATTATATGATAATAAGAACAAATCAATTTTTTACTAATCACTAGAATCCGCACCTGTTTCCAAAAAACTTTAATTAACACAGGGCGTTTTCACTTGTCTATGAACAGGCATATTTGTCAATGTGTCGTCAATTTGTTCAGTCTTGATGTTTATGTCTCTAAGTGCACTTAATGTTGTCTTTTAAATGTTGAATGTGTTCACTAAATATTTTGTAAAGTGACATACATTACATGAAAGTTGTGATATTTCTTATGTCTTTGTATATATTGGATGTTGTTGTATATACCTTTCAAGTCTCTATTTTTGCTGTGAACTCAATTTTTGTTTAAAGAAAGTTCTACTAAAATTTGAAAATCTAAAAAAACTATATGACTAATAATTAAAATAAAAGAAATGTTCAAAAGAAGTCAGACTAAAAGATTGGTCTTTAAGAATTGAGGATTGCTACTCAATCAGAAAAAACTAGTGAATTAAAGTGCAGTACTGGCATCTTTTTGTTGAAACTTTCTAAAGGAGGCATTTTTAGAATTGTGACTTGAAATCTGACTACCATTAAAGAGTGTTTTAAATTACAATATCTCAGACATCAAATATGCCATTCCTATGTGCTCCCAAACACAAGTTATCACTGAATAAATATAATAAGATAACCCAATGTTATCCTATTTAAGAGGTATTCCTTGCAGTAGTGAAACACTAATGTTTCATTACCAGGACATTTAAAATTTAAACGTACATGTTCAAATATTATATACGACACCCCTGCCCTATGGGCTGTGTAGTGCCCACCCTAGGGGCAATGTGTATGCATTAAATAATAAAGGTTTTTGCCAGGTCAAAATGCCAGCTTAAAACTGTCCTCACAGGCTGCAATGGCAGACCTGAGACATGTTTAAAAGGGCACTTAAGTGGGTGGCTTAATAGGTGCTGCAGGCCCACTAGTACCATTTAACTTACTGGTCCAGGGTACACGTAGTGCCAATTTACTAGGGAGTTACAAGTAAAATAATTGTGCCAATTGGGTGTAAGCTAATTGTTCTCTGTTTAAAGGAGAAAGTACATGCACTTTAGTACTGGTTAGCAGTGGTACAGTGCACAGTGTCTTAAAAGCGAACAAAAACGAGTTCAGAAACAGCAGGGGTGAAGGCAAAACGTTTGGATGTGACCCTGCAGAGAGGGCCAGGTCCAATAGTAGCTTTTTAAAAATACCTTTTGTGAAATCTTTGTTACAAATCCAACTTTGCCAATGAATTGGATTTTTAATAAAAAATGTAAAGACCAAGAAGAACTTTTCATATGGTTCCTAGTTGGAGCCAGCTTTATTAACTGTAATAAATTATCCCAATGCTTTCCCATAGAACCCTTCTACAGTGAATACAGCTTTTTAGCCTATTCACTGTTCAGAAGTATTTAACATTAAACATTTATTTGTCTTACTCTTAAATACCATGCAGCCTGCCTTATGGGCAATTAAGGCTAACTTAGGAGTGACATGTTAATATTTCAAATAAAGGTATAGGCCTGTCAAAAGGGATTATTTTGACAGGTCGAATTTGCAGTTCAAGCCCGCACAGCCAGGCTATGGATGGCAGGCCTGCAGTCATGTTTTGCATTGTCACTTTAGTGGTGGCACAATATGAGCTGCAGTCCACTACTGGCATTTAACTTACAAGCCCCAGCTACACTTGGTAACATATACTAGGTAATTATGGGTCAATTAAGTGTGCCAATCATATGTACTGAGGCCTTGTTGGGAGAGTCCTAACGCATATAGTGAAAAACCAGCAGCATCAGACCAGAAAATAGGGTGCTTATGCTAAAAAAGGCATTTCTTACAGGCCTTACATTCATATGTCAAAAAATGTATTCACACCCCTTGCTGTGAAAACAATTTTTAATATTACTCCCAAGCCTCCCCTCATCTGTTTTACATTCTACATTCTAGTCCTTGGAGTACACTCCAGTAAGGCTGAAACTCCCACGCTCATGGGCTTTGGGACAAAGAAAACTCCAGCAATGATTACACAATCATGGATTCATCTATGATGTGGCAAAAGAAATCTTGAACCAATACCTTTACCTTCTGATTTGTGCTGCAGTTCCATTTGTCAGATTAAACTGTTATGCTAAGCTAAACAGGTGATACTTATCACAAAGGCTTCAAGTGCTAGAATGCAGCTTTGAATCACTATAATTGATATAAGTGCCCGCTGCTAACCAGTCCTTCATGTGTTTGCATGAAAACTGGGCTTCCCTTCTTGAAAACTGGGCAATGTGGTACATTTACAGAAATTTGATAAGCCAGGCTTTGAGAAACTGCCCCAGAAAATCCAAAGCACCTGATTCACAAAAGGCCTTTGCACCTGTGGCAGAGGATCAGCAGTCATGGGGGAGTCTCCGCACTCGGGTGGAATCTCCGCAATGAGAATTATCCTTGTGGAGATTCTGCCCGAGTGTGGAATCTCCCCCACTACTACGTGTGGAGCCCCTTTGTGAATCAGGCTCAGAATGTCTGGTCATCCCAGGTGTATATTAAGGGTTTTTGCTGCATATGATTTGGTCTTCGAGCTTACAAGTAACATGTTTAAATTGCAGGTCAAACAGCCCATGCAATAGGAATTGAAATCCTGGTTTCATTTCTGCATTTGAGCACACCCTTCCTGTATGTTACCGATCTTTGGGCCAGATGTACTTAAGTAATCGTTCGCGATGACCAAATATCAAGTTTTTGCAATTCACTATTTGGAAATCGCAAACACCCGTGCACAAATGTGTGTATTAACATTTTGCAATTCCCAGTGGGTCGCAAACAGACTTACCTCATGAATATTAATCAGGTAGGTCTCTGTTTGCGATCCATTGGGTATTGCAAAACTCACAGGGATGGTGGCCTGCAGAGGTCAGCAGACCACCAGGTCTGAGATTGCTTTTCAATTGGGCAATCTTTTTTTGGTAAATACAGCCCGCTTTCCTTAAAGGAAAATAGGGAGGTTTTCAAAAAGAAAAATGTAAAGTTTTTTTTTATACTTTAAAAGTAGTCAGTGGTCCATTGGACCATTGCCTGCTCCCAAAAAATGTTTTTAGAAACATTCACAAGGGGGAAGGGGTCCCTTGGGAGCCCCTTTCAATTTGGGAATGGGTTACCATCAACTTGAAGTTGGTAGTAAATTGCAAATGTTTTGCAACTGCATTTTGGTTGCAAAACATTCATACGTGCCACTGTGTTTCCTTATTAGGAAGGGACATCCTAAACACGCCCCTTCCTAAAATCTTATCCCAAACCCAAATTGCAATTCAGTAACAGGTTACTGAATCGCAATTGGGCCTTTGTGTATTAGAAATGTCTTTTTGTGTTCGCAAATGACCGTTTTCTGTGAATCAGGCCATTTGCACATGTAAAGAAGCTTTGTACATCTGGCCCTGGGTTCTTAAGGCACATGATAAACCACAATTAATTTCTCTGTTGCTGTTCCTGAGATTTTGCCACTGCCTCTGTTGAGTAGTTCATGTGCACAGGGCTGGAGCAGCATGGCTCTCTACTCATGGATGCCATTTAGGGGTCGCCAGGGGTTGCCAGGGATCATACCTGGGACACTTGACTTTTACTTTGCTACCCCTGGCACTACCCTTATGACCCCTGGCTCCTTGTAGTTCTCAAGGCAGTGACAAAAATGTGGATCCTGTTATGTTTTTTCTATTTAATTCCTTTAAAAGGAAGCTGCAAGTGGCTGGCTGGATACCACATGAGGTTGGAAACTGCTACAATTTAGTGATTCACCCAGCAACCCACCTCCATAGCCCGGCACAGGCCCCAATGCACGACCACACTTTCCTTGAGCTGTCAGATTGGTTATTGTTTGCAACATTTTACATAGTGTGTTATATCCATACATTAGGGCATTGCAGGCATGCTCTTGTGACAATATTATTTACAAATGTGCTAGAGTCTTTACAGCTTTTTCATTTTTGCTACAAATTAACTGGATGAATTATGATAATTCTTTGCAGTAATTCACTCCTAAATTCAAGCCCATGTGAAACTGACTGGAGTCCCATTTCACTTCAAAGCTGGAGCTATCCCAGTCCAAAGCAACTGGGGGAGGGGCAACCAAAAGATACAATGGGGCCTATTACAATCTCGGTTGGAAAGCGTCCGACCTGAGGTCAGGGGCTTTCCAACCGAGATCGTCTGTTTCAGTTGCGACCACCTAATTACAATCTAGGCGGTCGGAATTGAAACCGGACGGTCATTCAGGCAGGATTTTGACAGGATCAAGGAGCCTGTCAGCCAGTCGGAGACCGGCCCTTAATCCCAATGGATGGCGTTTCCGCTGTTGGGATTACGATGCTCGATTTCTGATAGGCTTTCCATGCCTTTCCCCAGTGCTAGAGCTGTACTCTTCCCAACCTCCCAAGAGGTTGTTTTGACTATAATGGCCATAGTGACAAGCTGGTAACTGATCGAGGAAACAACCTGGTTAGGGCGGGTGGGTAGAGAGCCCAAAAGAGAGAAGGTGATACTTGATGAGGGGTGCTCCTTTATGTCAAACCCAGGGCGACCATCTGAAAGATGGGTGGTGAAGGATGGTTTTTACACCCGAAACCATGCCCAGGAAGATGAAGCGGTAATCTATCTCGTGGAGGCACCTAAGTTCCCCTGGAACAGACGCGAGGACCTGGACTCACTTATGAATAAGGTAATCTATTGGCTCAGGGAAACACGGCACTGTTATCCCTTCATAAGAGAAGATATTAAGAAAGCTGAAAGACTAACATTATCAGGGATGTTAAAAGACGTAGTTAAAGCTAGCTTCTTCAATAGAGCCCTAGTAGATGGTTTGATGGCAATTGGCCCTTGTGCCCTCCCACTTGCCAATACCATCATTGCCATTAAATATAGACTCCCTGTGGGTACAGGCCATGGGTATAATGGGTTTGTCCTGAAGAGATAGGACTCAGCAAACCCGGGCGCAGAGGGTAGACACGTATGACTACAGGAAGGGGGATTGTCGTCCCAGAATGATAATGAAATGACCCCCAGATCCACAGTGGAAAAATCTCTGTTGAGATATCACTCATTGTCTTGGTCGCTTGTTAACATTGATGTTGATCTGGCCCCATCTATCGAAGGCTTAATGGGGGTGGGAGATGGTAATACCACCATAAATGAGGAAAGGGGTGAAACCCTGTGTATAGGCCTGACTATAACCATATTGCTGTACCCCACCGGCAGCTAAGGTTTCTGGTATGGAATGTCACAGGGATTGCTAAATTGTTAGTCGACCCAGACTAGGGCATCTTCATGGATTCCCATGACTTGATTTTATTCCAGGAAACGGGGAGTTTGCATACTCCCCATAGGTGTGGGTATTCATCTTATGGCATTATTGCAATAAGGAAATAGATGGGGAGGCCCTCGGGAGGCCTAGGAATCTGGGTGAAAATTGCACTTAGGTCCAAAGTCACAGTAGTTCCTGTTGAATCCCCGGATATTTTAGCTATTGATCTTGTATTATACACTGGTCTAAAAATGAGACTCTTTAATGTTTACATTAGAGTGGTCCTCGGCTCTGAGGAAAACAATGCTATTTGTATTTTAGACTATGCCATGTCCGAATGTACCGGAAATGCCCCTTTATTGGTAGCTGGGGACTTTAATTGCGCGTTTGAACCCCTTTCCCCCTTAGATTTAACCGAGGAGTGGGACAGTCTTTGGCAAATCCCCAAATAAATCTCCCACTAGTTAGATGGTCAAAGAGAGGCAGGTGTTGTCCCTTACAATGCAACACGATCTGAGGGCCATAAATGGTAGAACGAATTCTGACCTGAATGGGGAACTGACTTTTAATATTTGAATTGGCTACTGTTCGGTTGATCTTAGCCTATGGCCCATAGTATCTGATTTCATAGTGGCTAAAAGATCTGATAGAGATCATAATGCCCTGATTCTGTGCCTAATAAATTAGGGAGAGAATGAACCTGATATTAGGGGTCGTACTGACCTTGGTAAGCTGTCTATTACAAAAAATTTGAGTACAATCAGATGGGACTGGGTGGAGAATAACCTGGGGGCTCTGGAAGCAGTTAAGTTCAGGTGAAGCTGGAAGAGCTGTCCAAACTCTCTAAAGTAGAAATAATAGAAAAGCTGAGAAACCAGCATGAGATACTCTATAGCCAGATAAGGGAAACATTGGCCAACCAAAAAAAGGGAAGAAACACCTTGGGGAAAATAATGGGAAAAGACGGGTCTTTGTGGCAGACTGCTATAACCAGGATTGTAGAAAAGCAAAGGGTGAGCTCCAACATGCAGTGAAATCTAAAATCCGCACTGATATGGTGGTATGTAGAGCAAGATAAAGACAAGCACTAGAGTCTGCCAAGAAAAAAATGGGAATGTTCCATATGATCCTTTCTACACAGGGTATTGGCAGCCAAAGATAACAAGACTTTTTAGAGAAAAGCGGTCCAGTGTTCGAATGGACCCAAGTTGGCTCTAGAGTTCACAGTCCAGCCAGAAGAGTGGGTAGTTCATTTTGGGGGCCTATATGCTCTAGGAAGCATGGAGGAAGAGGAGTATATAGGCAGGAGAGAGAAAGCTCCACGGGGGCGCTAGGTGGCGCTGGAGCAAGATGGCCGCACCGAGGTGAAGCTCCCGGCGGTCGGCCCATCGACTCGCCGATAACTCCTGACTAACGGATGTCATCCCCTCCCGATTGCCTCTGTGGGATCCTGGCGGCGTGAGGCACCCTCGCTGGGAATTTCCGCGCTGAGAGTCGCGGAGCGCCGGAGCTGTGCCCCTGTCGGGCTTTGACCGGGGAGCTGCCCTAACTGTCTGGAGCTGTGCGGCGGAGCGCGGGCTGGCGCGAGCCCGCGGATCCCACGTGGCGAGTGGGCCATGGCCAGCGGGGACGCGCTCAATGAGCTGCGGCTGGTGCTGAGAGGTGGCCGGCCTGGAGGGATACCCCGGGAGGACTGCGCCAGCTGCCCCCGTTGTGCGGTGAGTGGCCACCCTGCCTGAGACCACTGGCGGAGAAGGACGGAGGCTGCTGGCATCGTGTCTGGCCCGAGGGATGCGCTGCGGCCACGAGCGCCGTTAAAACCTGATAGCTGGGAAAGGCGGCTGCTGCAAATGCCTGAGCGGGGTGCGAGCTGAGAGGCGGCCTGCCTGTGAGGGGCTATCTGCTGGGGATCCCTGGCTCTGACCTGGCTGGGCGCCACTCCGCCTGACGGGCCTGCGGAGGGGGCGGACCGAGGCTGCTGAGGCGCTGCCCGGCCATTATCACTGCGGACGGAGGTGAGGAACCTGGCCTGTCGGGGCCCGGCTACGCTGAGCAGAGAGGGGGCGCGCCTTGCCTATGTGCCTGGTGTAGACTGCTGATAGAAGGTGAGCGCGACGGCCCAGAAATCGCTGGGGGGAGCCGGCTAACACTGTTGGCCCTCTGGGACTGCCTGTGCCCTGCTACCGTTCACCCCCCTGGCTGGCACTTCACGAGAGTCCTAGAACACTTGCTCTGCCCGTGGATTGGGGTGCTTTGCTTGGGTCTGGAGACATGGGTAAGCCCAAGGCCAGGGCGGTCTCGGGCTGTGGGCCGGCGGGGGCGCCCTCTGGCTTGCCACAGGGGGCGGCCGGGGACCCTGTGCAGCGGCAGCTGCAGGAAATCCTAGCAGCTATATCGGACCTGAAGACCACCCTTCATCAAGATATCGCGACGGTGTCGGTCGGGCTCGGCCTGCTGCGCGATGAACACAAGAAACTGGCAGGACGGGTCAAAGACACTGAAACGCACTTAGAAGAACTGGTGCCGGCTAAGGCGGAGATGGCCCAGCAGTTGTGCGAGCTTACGACGAGGATGACTACCCTGGAACGCCGGGCGGAGGACGCGGAAGGACGAAATAGAAGGAACAACGTCCGGGTGGTGGGGCTGCCGGAAGGCACGGAGGAGCATGACATGGTGGGGTACCTCGAATTATGGCTCAAAACGGTGGTGGCCCCGGAGGGGTTATCTGGCTTTTATACCCTGGAGCGAGCCCATAGGGTCCCGGCTCGTCCCCCGGCGCCGGGGCGCCCGCCGCGGCCAGTGATTGCCCGTCTGCTCCACTACCACGACCGGGACCTACTGCTGCAGAGGGCAAGAACAGCGGGACCTTTTGTGGTGGGGAACAGCAACGTGACGCTGTTTCCTGACTATGCACTGGAGGTTCAACGGCGGAGGGCGTCTTATCTGGAGGTCAAGAAAGCTATGAGGGCGGCGAACCTACAATACTCCCTCTTGTTCCCGGCGCGACTCCGCGTGGTCCTTGAGGGCGCATCCCATTTCTTTGTCTCGCCTGCGGAGGCCTGGGAGTGGATGGAAAAGCATACGGGGGGACTCTCGGCTGCGGCCCGCGGCGGAGGGGCGGCGCCCCGAGATGGCCGGTCTGGAGGGTCTGGACTGAGACGACGACGACGGAGTGCCCGGCAGGGACCCTCGACGGCGCAAGCGGAAAGGGAAAGGGCGGCGGCCCTGCGGGCGGTTGAGTCGGTCTCTGGCTCGCCTGGTCCGCTGGTACGGGCTGCGGAGGGGACTTCAGCGGAGGACTCAGCAGAGAGTGGCACGGATGACTCTTCAACCAGCAGCACAAGACTCCCGGTGGTCACGCCGCAGAGTGTGGATGATTTAGTTTGACTTAGGGCAGGATCGGGTTCGAGGTGGATTGGGCCCCTCGCTACGGCGCACTGGCTCACGTGCGAGATGGGAGGCTTTTGGGAGGGGGGTTCTCCTTCTCTCGGCGGGCGATGCTGGCTGGCTGACCGGGATACCACCCTGGGCCAACTTCGCTCACCCTTGCCTCTGGAGTTGTCGGAGGGATGCGCATTCAGTTACAGGGTGTTTGGATGGGTACTAGTTTGGAGGTAACTGTCCTTGGGAGGGGGGTTGGGGAGTTGTGGGATGTTTTACGGGGATTCCGGCATGACTGCGGCGAGCTGAACTTGAGACACTGGATGTATAACAGACCATGGGTACACTGAATGACCTGAAGTGCATTACGTGGAATGTGCGGGGCTTACACACCATGAGCAGACGGCACAAGATTCATGCCTACCTGGTCAGACGAGGGGTGCATGTGGCGTTTCTCCAAGAGACGCATATTGCGGGTGGCGAGGGAGTGGCGCTCCGCCGCAGATGGAGGGGGCAAGTGTACCATACCTCCTTCTCGGCATTTGCTCGGGGGGGTGCTGGTGTGGATCAGGGCTGGTGTCCCCTTTCAGATGGTGCGACAGGTTGTGGATCCAGAGGGGCGGTATGTACTAGTGCAGGGCAGGCTGGACGGGCGGGACCTTACCCTGGGTAGTGTTTACGCCCCAAACGTTGGGCAACAGGCCTTCTTCGACTCACTGTCCAGTAAGCTTTCCTCATTCTTACCTGGCCCGTTTATGCTTGGGGGTGATTTTAACTCGGTGACAGATATAGCGCTTGACAGGTCCCACCCGCCGCTTTTGCTAGCGCCGTCTGTCGGGGCGGCCAGGGCCCGTGGTGCATGGCAGACCAATTGGGGGTTGGTAGATACTTGGAGGGAGCACCACCCGGATGAGAGGGATTACTCTTTTTTCTCCGTGATTCATGACTTGCATGTGCGGTTGGATGCAGTGCTTTGTTCCCCCGATGTACACGTGGCAGTCCAGAGCATCGAATATTTGTCCAGAACCTTGTCAGATCATAATCCCCTGTTGTTACGTCTGTGCTGGGCTCCACGGCGCCCGCCCGTATCTGCGTGGCGGCTCAACCCGGAACTCTTGGATGATCCGGTCTACCGTACTGCGATTGGCGAGGGGGTCTCTCAGTACTTCCGAGAGAATGAGGGCACAGCCTCCACACCGGCGGTGGAATGGGACGCCTTCAAGGTGGTAGTGAGGGGGCTCTGTATTGTGCAGAAGATAGGGGTGCGGAGGGACCTCCTTAAGGACATTGACGCTGCTGATCAGCACCTTCGCGTCCTAGAGCGCGACCGCCTGGAACATCCGGAGAGGCAGGGGGACCTATTGGAGGCCCGTGAAGCGGTGGCGGTGGGGGTGGAGAGATTACGATCTTATGACCATAAGCGCTACTTGACTAGAGCTCATGCAGAGCGGGATAAGTCTGGTGCGTTGTTGGCGTGGCTTGCGAACCCCTTGAAGCAATCGAGCCCTACATTGGCGTTGATGGACCCAGCAGGGGAATTGTGTCATACCCAGCAAGGTATTAACTCCATATTCGCTGGCTATTACGAGACGCTGTATACCAGCAGAGTAGACTTAGATCCCGTCCGGCTGGAGCATTTTTTGGCAGGTGGCGATTTACCAGCTCTCAGTAGAGGGGAGGCGGACGTTTTGGGCCAGGAGATCACGCTTGGGGAGGTCCGAGGGGTGATTAAGCACATGGCACGGAAGAAGTCCCCCGGGGTGGATGGGCTCCCTATTGAATTTTACGCGGCTTATGCCGAAGTCTTGGCGCCTAGGCTGGTATCCCTTTACAATCAGTCACGGGCTGAGGGCAGGCTCCCTGCTACGATGCGGGAGGCGTTGATTGTGCCCTTGCTGAAGCCGGGGAAGTCCCCCTCTGAGGTGGCCGCTTACCGCCCGTTGGCAATGCTTACCGCCGATTATAAAATCCTAAGTCGGATATTGGCCTCCAGACTCCTACCCTATATGGCTCGGCTGGTGCACAAGGATCAAGCAGGGTTCATTCCCAGGCGTGAGACGGCCGGTAATGTCCGGCGTCTCCTTCGGGTACTAGAGGCGGTATCAAATAGCTCCCAAACTGCTACCATTTTCTCGGTCGACATGGAAAAAGCCTTCGACAGCTTGGAATGGCCGTATTTGTACCGGGTCCTGCGCGCCTTCGGCCTGGGGGATCGCTTTGTGTCATGGACAGAACTGTTATACAGGGGCTCCACGGCCCGTACTCGAACGGGGGGTCTGGTGTCCCCCCCGTGCGTAGTGGGCAGGGGAACACGCCAAGGATGTCCCTTGTCGCCGCTGCTGTTTGCCCTCGCCATAGAGCCGCTGGCGGCTCAAGCCCGCAAGGGTAGTTGGTTCAAGGGCCTCCAGGTGGCCGACGATACCCACTATATCGCGTTGTACGCGGATGACCTCCTCCTGTTTTTAAGTAATACCCGGGGCGATCTGGAGGGAGCCAAGAGATTGCTGGGTTGTCTGGAGGACTTGGCAGGTCTGAAGGTAAACTGGGCTAAATCGTGCCTCTTCCCCGCTTCCCGGACGACTGGAGGCCCTAACTCTACGGAGGGGGTCAGCTGGGAATATAGCTGCATCACATACTTGGGGACCCGCATTTACCATGACCGCGCGGACTTAGTGGAGGGCAACATCGGCAGGGCGATGCGGGGTCTCCGAGGTACTATGGACTTCTGGCAGACGCTGCCACTTTCCCTGATTGGACGAGTGGCTTTACTTAAGATGGTGGCACTCCCTCGGCTGCTGTATTACTTCAGGACGCTGCCAGTCTGGGTTCCGGCGTCAACGTTCAAACGGCTCCAGCAGATGATCACGGGGTTCTTATGGAATTCGGGCCGGCGTCGGGTAGCTCTGCACAAACTGATGAGGCCACGGGGGGAGGGCGGTATGGCGGTACCCGATCAGGAGACTTATTATTTGGCTGCTCAATTGCAGTGGCTGACCCAGGCTGTGGCCCGAGAGTTCCGGGGAATCGGCGAGGGTGCGGGAGGGCGGATACCGGCCCCTATTCTGGCAAAGATAATCCTGCAGCAGCCGCTTCGGGTGGGGGATTTGCCTGCTGAAGTGCAGACTTTTCGGCGGTGTTGGTCTCGGAGTCAGCAGAGAGCGCGGGTCGCTCGTCCCTATGCGCCCGAGATACCGCTCTTGATGTGTGGGCAGCTCCCGCATGGGGGCGACTGGGCGGCGTTATCGGGGTGGAGCGACGCGGGGTTGACGACGATAGGGGGCCTGTACGAAGATGGTGTGCTCCTGCCATACGACTCTGTTCGTGAGCGTTATGAGCTGCCGTGCGGGGATTACTTGCTTCACACAGCTCTGGTGTCGGCCATTCAACGTCGGTGGCGGACTGGATTATCGGAGCCACAGACCTCCGCATCTTGCCAATATGTGGTTCTAGCGGCGGGCACACTAAAAGCGGTTACGTGTCTATATCGGCGGATGACGACGGAGCGACTGACCCCCCTTGACAGGTTAAAGCAGCACTGGGAGGAGGATATTGAAAGGGAAATTCCTGATAGGGTGTGGACCGAACTGCTAGAGCGCCCTTGGAAATGCTCTAGGAATGCTCGTTTTCAGCAGATCCAATTTTTTATTTTGCACCGGGCTTATCTTACCCCAACCAAGATTCAGAGTTACTTTAATACTCACACGGCGCTCTGCCCTCGCTGTCGGGCGGAGGGTGCCGACCTCTGCCACATGCTGTGGGGTTGCCCCCAGATTAGGGAGTACTGGCGGGAGGTGTGGACATTGCTGTGCACTATCACGGACAGGGAGATAGACTTTGGTATCAGCCCGAGCTTATTACATTGATTCCCCCACACCTCCAGGACTAAACTGACTAGCAAATTTATTGATCTGGGGCTGGTGTTAGCTAAGCGGGAAATAACGGCTAACTGGAAGTTGCAGCGGGGACCACGTTTGCAGAAGTGGAGGGCGGAATTTACTCGATGGGCGGACTGCGAGGCGACCCACCGAACGCAGTCGGCTGCCCAGGCGCATAGTGATAGGGCGATGGAGTCAGCCCGAGCTTGGGGTGCGCTGGTGGAACTACTGAAAGTAGCTGACCCGGCTGTGGATGAGGCCTCTGAGGCGGAGGTCGGGCAGGTCCCGGCCTCTCCTGCATCTGCTTAGGGTAGAGAGTAGCGACTGGGACATAGCGCAACTGGGGGGTCGGCGAGCCTGGATCGGGAGGGTCAGAGATGTAGAGTCCTCGTCTTCAATGTATCATCAGGTATCCTGTCAAGTAGTCATGCCGGAGGGGGGGGTGGGTGTAGGGGGGGTGGTTGGGGGGAGGGTCATCGTAGGGGGTGGTTGTTTGAAGTTTGAACTTTATTTGGCGGCTCCAATTACATGGGGGTACCATCTGTGTGGGGACCCCGCGCCCTGCGAGTATATACTATGCCTACGGGGGGACGCCAGGGGGCGGGCCTCTAAGGATAATCCTGCAGGGTGACTAGGGGGGGCAACGATTTACCCATGTACTGTTGACTCATAGCTGGGAAATTTATGCGATGGAAATTGTATATTGACATGCCCTGACAGGGGATAGTCGTTGATTGTACTGTTTTCCGAGTGTTTAAAGGCCAATAAAAATATTCAACAAAAAAAAAAATGAGAGAGAAAGCTCCACCCGGCACTGTTGAAGATCTAGACTTTTCTCTCGAAGAAACCCAAGCAGCCATTCACTCCTGTATCCCAGCTAGAGCCCCTGGCCCAGATCGAATTCCAAACGATATATATAGAGAGGATTTAAAAGTCTGGGCCCCATATATTAATATGTTAACTAATGCTATCCTCTCAGGTATGGAAATCCCTCCCTCTTGGAATATAGCTGAGATCATACCAATTTATAAGAAAGGAGATAGGGCAAACCCGGCCAGCTCTAGACCTATTAGTCTAATCGATTCCTTGCAGAAAATCTTCTGCAAACAGCTACTGGCTCGGATTCAGGATTGGATCCTAGAGCCAAATATTTTGTCTGTATTTCAGGCGGGCTTTCTTGCCAAAATAACAACCTGGATCAGGTATTCCGTTTCCTATGCATCTACTAGAGAGAGGTTGCCATTAAAGGGGTGAAGTTATATGTAGCTTTTGTGGACATGCGTATCACCTTTGACTTGGTCCCTCGAGACAAACTTTGGAGGGTGGTGGCAGAGATGGGACTCTCTCGAAATTTGCTTGATATTTTACTCCGCCTGCACTCAGCAAATAAAGCCTAAGTCAGGTGGGGGAGGATAGCCAATTAACTGAGCCATTCTTGATATATCGTGGAGTGAGACAGGGATGTTTGGAAAGAAGATTACCAGTAGTTCCTCAGAGAGCGGAGAGGAGTGGAGGTGAATCGGTGATTGAGCCTAAAAGGACTACATGTACACTATGTGTAAAGTGGGTAATCCTTTTGTTGGATTTTAATGCCCTCACACACCCTTTCAGGTGTCATGCTTCATCATCTGGGCTGCTCCTCGTCGGGCCGGCGGTGCAATGCCTAACGGGCTCCCTAAAAAGGGGCACTTTATCGGAGTTCTTTTAATCCAACAGCCGTCAGGTGAAGTGCGGGTGTGTGGGCCTGATTATTGTAGATACAAAAAGTGAGTTAAAACAGGGTCGAAAGTACCAGTATTGAAAAACAATTTATTCTAAAGGTCTCCTTCCCTGATTAAAAAGGTGTATGTAGCACTAGGTAGAGTGTAATGTCTCTAGTTGTAGTGCATGGGATTGGTGGTCAACATGTTTCTCGCAATGAGCATGTGCGCTCGCGATTCGTCAGGATCTATCAAACTATCTACAATGGTAAGAGGGGACTATCTATAATATAATGGTCTCCTAGTCACAGTGAGTCATGTGAACAAAAACTTGTTTCTAAAATACCTGTTAAGGTCTGGTGCTACCTGTAGAAAAAACGATACATTAAATTGATCATTGTTGAGACATATAGCAACAGGTATCAGGAAATACAAATCAAACAAAAAGGTTTGCAAGGTGATTCATCTCCAACATAGTTAAAAATGCAACAGTGGTGACTGCTGGTGCTTGAGCGTCAACAACTGCTCCTAAAAAGTGGTGTACCAACAAGGTGAACTATAGTGGCTAAACACCTATGTGGGACATTTAAAAACAGTCAAAGCGGCAGAAAACAACATTGAACTCACCCTATTCAGTAGGACTGTGGACCACAACAGTGCTCGGTGGACTCAGCGTGAGGCGAAGGACCTCTTAAAGTAGGTCTGAACTAAAAGGTGATAGCGAGCTTAAATAATGCAATAATCACAATTGATACATATGGGGACATATGGCACTGTCAAGCTCTAGACATTCGCTGACTGATTAACCCCACGAACAGGTTATACTCCCAAGGGATGTGGGGTAAAGATGCATGTGATTAGAGAATGTCTACTCGTGTTGCAGGGGTCTAATATATGTCAGTGGGGTCCCAAACGTATAACACGAGTTCCTTGCTTTAAGACCCAGTAATAGTGAAATTACAAATGAGGATAGGGAATTGGTCAGAGCAACGTTATTACACCCGATGCAGACGGCCGGGTGTCAGCGGAAGAGCCGTTCGCTCGTGCTGATGTTACGAGAGTGTCACAAGCGCTCGGGGAGAAGCTGAGGTATTTAACAGTCTGAAAAATATGAAGACACGGACTCCGTGTATTAATACTTACATCTGCCCCGCTCACGCTCTGTCTATGGACCTACCCGAGCCACCGAGTCTGGGAGGTGGCGACCTGGACGCTGGGTAAAGTTTAAATGCATCCGGTCATATCACGTGACAAGGTCACATGATCGGAACTAAAACTCGGTCGGGTAGCGCGGTGTTTGTTTTTTCAGCTGGGATAGTGTATCAGTAGAAAAGTTGATACGCAGTGTAATCAGTCTTAGAATGACAAAAAATCAATAGATGTGAGTAAGTTACTTTCCATAAAGGAAAGAAGGACAACATTGTCGGCCATCTTGGTTTGGGAAGCGAAGTGTCAACAAAGTTTTCTGCATATTGTCAAATGAGCGCAGAGTGGAGGCAAGATGCACAGACAACCTCAGTAGGATGTAACAGCGGGTTGTGGTGGATAATGTGAACCTTGGCATACACTAAAAAGCCTACTCGTTACAGCAATTGTTATTTTGGTCTTAAGCATAAGTGAAGATCAAGGCAGAAGAGTGAACTAGTGGCCAAGGGCATGCCACGTCAGAGCTTGAGGGCTCCCCAGGGAATATCATCATTAAGCCCAATAACATTGGAAGACAGACGGTGTATCCATCTCTGTTCCTTCTTAAAGAGACTGTGTTGTGACAATTGAGGGTTGGTTTCTAGAATCAGCCATTTAACAGAGTCTGGAGAATGTTGTTTCTCTAGAAAATGGGCACTGATCTTTGTGTTCTGTTTTTTGCACCGAAAATTGCTGCGATGTTCAGAGATTCGCAATTTTATTGGTCTAGTCGTCATCCCTATGTAGTACAGATTGCAGGGACATGTAAGGAGATAAATGCAATTACAGGTGTTGCAGTTGGTATGTGACCTCAATTCCCAAGTAAAAGTAGTATTAAGGGTGACGGTTTTATGTACAGACGTGAATGTACAGGCAGTACACATGCCACACGGGAAATGTCCTTTTACTGCAGGCAGTTGCCAGAGCGTGTTCTGTGTGGGTTTGGTTTTGGGTCTGGGTCTGGTTTGTATTACCAAGTCTTTGATGTTTTTGGTGCGTCTGTATGCAAATCTAGGTGGTTCAAGGTTCATTTTCCCAGTATTAAGAATATTCCAGTGTTTCTTTAGAACCT
Organism: Triturus cristatus; assembly: GCF_964204655.1. Classification (NCBI taxonomy): domain Eukaryota; kingdom Metazoa; phylum Chordata; class Amphibia; order Caudata; family Salamandridae; genus Triturus; species Triturus cristatus. The sequence continues at coordinate 342,778,384 of NC_140593.1, forward strand.
TAACTACTCGGTTGGTGTTGGGTGAGAAGGTTGTGACACAGGTAAGGATGTCTGAAACAGCAGTGGTGTTCTCTCTGGGTTCCAAAAGGGCTTCTCTGTTGTTATTTCGTGCCCGTTTTTTGGACTTGGTGATACTTTTCAGCGGGTATTGTCTTTCTCTTAATTTATGGGAAAGAATTTCTGCTTCACTTTTGAAAGTATCGATAGTGCTACAGTTTCGTCTCAATCTAAGAAACTGCCCAAACAGGCCGACAAAGGTGGGGCCACTGTTATAATGGCAACCACTGACTATGACAACGAGTGTTTACGTCAATTGGGCAATAGGAAGTACTATACACCGATTCCGAACAACCCCACTCAGCGTCTAAAAACCACTATTACTGGTTTGGTAGACTCCGCAGAGAGCAACGGTTGGCTAAGTGAGAAGGAGGCTTCCTTCTTAATCCAAAAAGAACCAACGACCCCCTATTTCTATGTTCTTCCAAAGATTCACAAGGGGGTCACACCAGTACCTGGACGCCCCATAGTATCGGGCATTAACTCACTTCTAGAACCCTTGTCGCAGTTTTGCGATCATTTCCTGCAACCTTTAGTGAAACGCACGCCCTCTTACATACAGGACACGACGGATGTTCTACGCCTACTGGACCACTCAGAGAATACCCACAACGTCAACTTCCTCATCACTCTAGACGTGGAAGCCCTATATACTAACATTCCACAAAGGGCAACTCTTGAAGTGATTGAGGAAGTACTCGGAGGCGAACCTTGGGAATCGCCTACTCCAGTGTCCTTCATCATTGAATGTGCCACCATAGCCCTGACAGAAAACTTCTTCGAGTTTAAAGGCCAATTATACCACCAGACTCAAGGTACTTCCATGGGAAGTACCTTTGCTCCGAGTCTAGCCTGTTTGTACATGGCCTGGTTTGAGGGGTTACATATCTTCTGTGATACAAATCCATACCGTCAAAACATTCTACTATGGAGACGATTCATAGATGATATTTTGATTTTTTGGTCCGGAGATTCTGGGAGCTACGAAGCATTCTATACATGGCTCAATCAGTTGAATCCCCACCTTAACTTCACCATCACAGTGTCCCCCTCACAAATCGCTTTCCTTGACTTAAGCATTATGTTGACCGAGGGCATTCTTTCCACGACTCTTTACAAGAAGAGCACTGATCGCAATAACCTGTTGCACTTTACCAGTCACCACCCGAGAGCTCTCAAGGAGAATTTGCCTTTTGGGCAGTTTCTTAGATTGAGACGAAACTGTAGCACTATCGATACTTTCAAAAGTGAAGCAGAAATTCTTTCCCATAAATTAAGAGAAAGACAATACCCGCTGAAAAGTATCACCAAGTCCAAAAAACGGGCACGAAATAACAACAGAGAAGCCCTTTTGGAACCCAGAGAGAACACCACTGCTGTTTCAGACATCCTTACCTGTGTCACAACCTTCTCACCCAACACCAACCGAGTAGTTAAGGTTCTAAAGAAACACTGGAATATTCTTAATACTGGGAAAATGAACCTTGAACCCCCTAGATTTGCATACAGACGCACCAAAAACATCAAAAGCTTGGTAATACAAACCAGACCCAGACCCAAAACCAAACCCACACAGAACACGCTCTGGCAACTGCCTGCAGTAAAAGGACATTTCCCGTGTGGCATGTGTACTGCCTGTACATTCACGTCTGTACATAAAACCGTCACCCTTAATACTACTTTTACTTGGGAATTGAGGTCACATACCAACTGCAACACCTGTAATTGCATTTATCTCCTTACATGTCCCTGCAATCTGTACTACATAGGGATGACGACTAGACCAATAAAATTGCGAATCTCTGAACATCGCAGCAATTTTCGGTGCAAAAAACAGAACACAAAGATCAGTGCCCATTTTCTAGAGAAACAACATTCCCCAGACTCTGTTAAATGGCTGATTCTAGAAACCAACCCTCAATTGTCACAACACAGTCTCTTTAAGAAGGAACAGAGATGGATACACCGTCTGTCTTCCAATGTTATTGGGCTTAATGATGATATTCCCTGGGGAGCCCTCAAGCTCTGACGTGGCATGCCCTTGGCCACTAGTTCACTCTTCTGCCTTGATCTTCACTTATGCTTAAGACCAAAATAACAATTGCTGTAACGAGTAGGCTTTTTAGTGTATGCCAAGGTTCACATTATCCACCACAACCCGCTGTTACATCCTACTGAGGTTGTCTGTGCATCTTGCCTCCACTCTGCGCTCATTTGACAATATGCAGAAAACTTTATTGACACTTCGCTTCCCAAACCAAGATGGCCGACAATGTTGTCCTTCTTTCCTTTATGGAAAGTAACTTACTCACATCTATTGATTTTTTGTCATTCTAAGACTGATTACACTGCGTATCAACTTTTCTACTGATACACTATCCCAGCTGAAAAAACAAACACCGCGCTACCCGACCGAGTTTTAGTTCCGATCATGTGACCTTGTCACGTGATATGACCGGATGCATTTAAACTTTACCCAGCGTCCAGGTCGCCACCTCCCAGACTCGGTGGCTCGGGTAGGTCCATAGACAGAGCGTGAGCGGGGCAGATGTAAGTATTAATACACGGAGTCCGTGTCTTCATATTTTTCAGACTGTTAAATACCTCAGCTTCTCCCCGAGCGCTTGTGACACTCTCGTAACATCAGCACGAGCGAACGGCTCTTCCGCTGACACCCGGCCGTCTGCATCGGGTGTAATAACGTTGCTCTGACCAATTCCCTATCCTCATTTGTAATTTCACTATTACTGGGTCTTAAAGCAAGGAACTCGTGTTATACGTTTGGGACCCCACTGACATATATTAGACCCCTGCAACACGAGTAGACATTCTCTAATCACATGCATCTTTACCCCACATCCCTTGGGAGTATAACCTGTTCGTGGGGTTAATCAGTCAGCGAATGTCTAGAGCTTGACAGTGCCATATGTCCCCATATGTATCAATTGTGATTATTGCATTATTTAAGCTCGCTATCACCTTTTAGTTCAGACCTACTTTAAGAGGTCCTTCGCCTCACGCTGAGTCCACCGAGCACTGTTGTGGTCCACAGTCCTACTGAATAGGGTGAGTTCAATGTTGTTTTCTGCCGCTTTGACTGTTTTTAAATGTCCCACATAGGTGTTTAGCCACTATAGTTCACCTTGTTGGTACACCACTTTTTAGGAGCAGTTGTTGACGCTCAAGCACCAGCAGTCACCACTGTTGCATTTTTAACTATGTTGGAGATGAATCACCTTGCAAACCTTTTTGTTTGATTTGTATTTCCTGATACCTGTTGCTATATGTCTCAACAATGATCAATTTAATGTATCGTTTTTTCTACAGGAAGCACCAGACCTTAACAGGTATTTTAGAAACAAGTTTTTGTTCACATGACTCACTGTGACTAGGAGACCATTATATTATAGATAGTCCCCTCTTACCATTGTAGATAGTTTGATAGGTCCTGACGAATCGCGAGCGCACGTGCTCATTGCGAGAAACATGTTGACCACCAATCCCATGCACTACAACTAGAGACATTACACTCTACCTAGTGCTACATACACCTTTTTAATCAGGGAAGGAGACCTTTAGAATAAATTGTTTTTCAATACTGGTACTTTCGACCCTGTTTTAACTCACTTTTTGTATCTACAATAATCAGGCCCACACACCCGCACTTCACCTGACGGCTGTTGGATTAAAAGAACTCCGATAAAGTGCCCCTTTTTAGGGAGCCCGTTAGGCATTGCACCGCCGGCCCGACGAGGAGCAGCCCAGATGATGAAGCATGACACCTGAAAGGGTGTGTGAGGGCATTAAAATCCAACAAAAGGATTACCCACTTTACACATAGTGTACATGTAGTCCTTTTAGGCTCAATCACCGATTCACCTCCACTCCTCTCCGCTCTCTGAGGAACTACTGGTAATCTTCTTTCCAAAAATCTCATTGCCGGGGCACTTTACCAGTCTGGACCTCCCACTCACTCTTTGTGAGCGGAAAACGCCCCTCTGATCCCTCCTTTTTGGTACCTACGTCTTGCACGGCTTAAACCCCCGTGGGATTCTCTTATTGGCGGGTGAGACTGGTTCTATCCCCCGACTTATCTAATCCTTTCCCTCTCCCCTTTGGGAAAGCAGTACGGTTACCCATTTTGTAACGGTTTTTACACCCCATCCTCTCATCCAACCCTTTCATCCATGGAGGGACAAGGTTTGAGTTATGGGGATGATCAAGCAGCAGAAATTCTCCGGACCCCGTCTATTCTGGGTCTCGACCAAGAATTGGCCACTGGCAGCCAATCAGCTGAATGGCAATCACTCTCGGATATGAAAAGAGAATGGGTACGCATCACACTACATGGTGCCCTAATGACAGAGTACTTCAGGGCCAATATCTCTCCTAATGGCCTCGTAGTGAAGAATTTTCCCAGAATCTTCTGGGAGGATGGGCAATTCAAAGTCGAATGGTCTCAGATATCGTGGAAGTGTACCAGGGACCTACTCATTCTGATAGTGAACACTGCGAAGAGATTGGCAGATGAGTTACTTACACGTATTCAGACGATGGAAAGTAATCTCAAACAAAACAACCCTGGCTCCCAGTATAAATCGAAACTAACTGAGATCAACAATGAGATAGCCGAACATCGAGAATACCTGATGAAACAGAAAGTAACAAAGCTCCAAAAAGACATCAAACGCTTTGACAAGGAAAAAGTCTACCCTTACCTTAAAGCAGATTATGTCCCGCCCAATACCAACTACTCATCAGACATTGATTCGGACTCCTCAAGGAGAGGATCCTCTACCAACAGTGACTCTAGCACTGAGAATATGAGACCTAATCAGGCTAGAGGGAAGAAAGGTAGACGTGGATACAATTACTTTCCACCCACACCTTACCAGGGACCAGCCTTCTGGCAATACCCTATGTACACACAGGGCCCCCCTCAATTTGGCCCTCAAGGTTTACCACAATTTGCACCTCAGGGCATGATCCAGCCCTCACCTTTTTTAGGCAGAGGTTGGGGCAGAGGGCGAGGGCGAAGAAGAGGGGCCCCACAAGAGAAAAGAGTACAATGGGAAGAACCACCACAACGGGGAGTGGAAACCAGGAGTCACACCAGGAAACAAACTTAGTTGTCAATCTGTCTTCTAGACAACTGACAGCCACAGAGGACACCGTCCTACAGAAAGGACTAGGATTTGTCCCCACCCCCAGGGTAGACCCTTTCAACCTAACTTGCGAATTACATCAATTTTTCCGCAAGATCCGGTTGAGATTTTTCTTTGAGGGCAAAGACTACATACCGGACAATGATTCAGGTTTACGTAACCCTTCCACCTTTACTCCCCACTCAGGGATGATACCAAATGAAGTACTCACTTATGAGCAGGCAGTACTTAAGGATATTAAAACCATTCCTACACATAAGCAATTCAATAACCTCAGCAGAGCAGAGAGGCTTGCTATTACAACGTTGGCGGACGACCCGTCTATTACCATCAAACAGGCCGACAAAGGTGGGGCCACTGTTATAATGGCAACCACTGACTATGACAACGAGTGTTTACGTCAATTGGGCAATAGGAAGTACTATACACCGATTCCGAACAACCCCACTCAGCGTCTAAAAACCACTATTACTGGTTTGGTAGACTCCGCAGAGAGCAACGGTTGGCTAAGTGAGAAGGAGGCTTCCTTCTTAATCCAAAAAGAACCAAGGACCCCCTATTTCTATGTTCTTCCAAAGATTCACAAGGGGGTCACACCAGTACCTGGACGCCCCATAGTATCGGGCATTAACTCACTTCTAGAACCCTTGTCGCAGTTTTGCGATCATTTCCTGCAACCTTTAGTGAAACGCACGCCCTCTTACATACAGGACACGACGGATGTTCTACGCCTACTGGACCACTCAGAGAATACCCACAACGTCAACTTCCTCATCACTCTAGACGTGGAAGCCCTATATACTAACATTCCACAAAGGGCAACTCTTGAAGTGATTGAGGAAGTACTCGGAGGCGAACCTTGGGAATCGCCTACTCCAGTGTCCTTCATCATTGAATGTGCCACCATAGCCCTGACAGAAAACTTCTTCGAGTTTAAAGGCCAATTATACCACCAGACTCAAGGTACTTCCATGGGAAGTACCTTTGCTCCGAGTCTAGCCTGTTTGTACATGGCCTGGTTTGAGGGGTTACATATCTTCTGTGATACAAATCCATACCGTCAAAACATTCTACTATGGAGACGATTCATAGATGATATTTTGATTTTTTGGTCCGGAGATTCTGGGAGCTACGAAGCATTCTATACATGGCTCAATCAGTTGAATCCCCACCTTAACTTCACCATCACAGTGTGCCCCTCACAAATCGCTTTCCTTGACTTAAGCATTATGTTGACCGAGGGCATTCTTTCCACGACTCTTTACAAGAAGAGCACTGATCGCAATAACCTGTTGCACTTTACCAGTCACCACCCGAGAGCTCTCAAGGAGAATTTGCCTTTTGGGCAGTTTCTTAGATTGAGACGAAACTGTAGCACTATCGATACTTTCAAAAGTGAAGCAGAAATTCTTTCCCATAAATTAAGAGAAAGACAATACCCGCTGAAAAGTATCACCAAGTCCAAAAAACGGGCACGAAATAACAACAGAGAAGCCCTTTTGGAACCCAGAGAGAACACCACTGCTGTTTCAGACATCCTTACCTGTGTCACAACCTTCTCACCCAACACCAACCGAGTAGTTAAGGTTCTAAAGAAACACTGGAATATTCTTAATACTGGGAAAATGAACCTTGAACCACCTAGATTTGCATACAGACGCACCAAAAACATCAAAGACTTGGTAATACAAACCAGACCCAGACCCAAAACCAAACCCACACAGAACACGCTCTGGCAACTGCCTGCAGTAAAAGGACATTTCCCGTGTGGCATGTGTACTGCCTGTACATTCACGTCTGTACATAAAACCGTCACCCTTAATACTACTTTTACTTGGGAATTGAGGTCACATACCAACTGCAAAACCTGTAATTGCATTTATCTCCTTACATGTCCCTGCAATCTGTACTACATAGGGATGACGACTAGACCAATAAAATTGCGAATCTCTGAACATCGCAGCAATTTTCGGTGCAAAAAACAGAACACAAAGATCAGTGCCCATTTTCTAGAGAAACAACATTCCCCAGACTCTGTTAAATGGCTGATTCTAGAAACCAACCCTCAATTGTCACAACACAGTCTCTTTAAGAAGGAACAGAGATGGATACACCGTCTGTCTTCCAATGTTATTGGGCTTAATGATGATATTCCCTGGGGAGCCCTCAAGCTCTGACGTGGCATGCCCTTGGCCACTAGTTCACTCTTCTGCCTTGATCTTCACTTATGCTTAAGACCAAAATAACAATTGCTGTAACGAGTAGGCTTTTTAGTGTATGCCAAGGTTCACATTATCCACCACAACCCGCTGTTACATCCTACTGAGGTTGTCTGTGCATCTTGCCTCCACTCTGCGCTCATTTGACAATATGCAGAAAACTTTATTGACACTTCGCTTCCCAAACCAAGATGGCCGACAATGTTGTCCTTCTTTCCTTTATGGAAAGTAACTTACTCACATCTATTGATTTTTTGTCATTCTAAGACTGATTACACTGCGTATCAACTTTTCTACTGATACACTATCCCAGCTGAAAAAACAAACACCGCGCTACCCGACCGAGTTTTAGTTCCGATCATGTGACCTTGTCACGTGATATGACCGGATGCATTTAAACTTTACCCAGCGTCCAGGTCGCCACCTCCCAGACTCGGTGGCTCGGGTAGGTCCATAGACAGAGCGTGAGCGGGGCAGATGTAAGTATTAATACACGGAGTCCGTGTCTTCATATTTTTCAGACTGTTAAATACCTCAGCTTCTCCCCGAGCGCTTGTGACACTCTCGTAACATCAGCACGAGCGAACGGCTCTTCCGCTGACACCCGGCCGTCTGCATCGGGTGTAATAACGTTGCTCTGACCAATTCCCTATCCTCATTTGTAATTTCACTATTACTGGGTCTTAAAGCAAGGAACTCGTGTTATACGTTTGGGACCCCACTGACATATATTAGACCCCTGCAACACGAGTAGACATTCTCTAATCACATGCATCTTTACCCCACATCCCTTGGGAGTATAACCTGTTCGTGGGGTTAATCAGTCAGCGAATGTCTAGAGCTTGACAGTGCCATATGTCCCCATATGTATCAATTGTGATTATTGCATTATTTAAGCTCGCTATCACCTTTTAGTTCAGACCTACTTTAAGAGGTCCTTCGCCTCACGCTGAGTCCACCGAGCACTGTTGTGGTCCACAGTCCTACTGAATAGGGTGAGTTCAATGTTGTTTTCTGCCGCTTTGACTGTTTTTAAATGTCCCACATAGGTGTTTAGCCACTATAGTTCACCTTGTTGGTACACCACTTTTTAGGAGCAGTTGTTGACGCTCAAGCACCAGCAGTCACCACTGTTGCATTTTTAACTATGTTGGAGATGAATCACCTTGCAAACCTTTTTGTTTGATTTGTATTTCCTGATACCTGTTGCTATATGTCTCAACAATGATCAATTTAATGTATCGTTTTTTCTACAGGTAGCACCAGACCTTAACAGGTATTTTAGAAACAAGTTTTTGTTCACATGACTCACTGTGACTAGGAGACCATTATATTATAGATAGTCCCCTCTTACCATTGTAGATAGTTTGATAGGTCCTGACGAATCGCGAGCGCACGTGCTCATTGCGAGAAACATGTTGACCACCAATCCCATGCACTACAACTAGAGACATTACACTCTACCTAGTGCTACATACACCTTTTTAATCAGGGAAGGAGACCTTTAGAATAAATTGTTTTTCAATACTGGTACTTTCGACCCTGTTTTAACTCACTTTTTGTATCTACAATAATCAGGCCCACACACCCGCACTTCACCTGACGGCTGTTGGATTAAAAGAACTCCGATAAAGTGCCCCTTTTTAGGGAGCCCGTTAGGCATTGCACCGCCGGCCCGACGAGGAGCAGCCCAGATGATGAAGCATGACACCTGAAAGGGTGTGTGAGGGCATTAAAATCCAACAAAAGGATTACCCACTTTACACATAGTGTACATGTAGTCCTTTTAGGCTCAATCACCGATTCACCTCCACTCCTCTCCGCTCTCTGAGGAACTACTGGTAATCTTCTTTCCAAAAATCTCATTGCCGGGGCACTTTACCAGTCTGGACCTCCCACTCACTCTTTGTGAGCGGAAAACGCCCCTCTGATCCCTCCTTTTTGGTACCTACGTGAGACAGGGATGTGTCAGCGCCCACCCTATTCTCGCTCTTTATCAATGGTGTAGTACGATTCCTCGATAGGGATGTGTGCGATGCTCCAAAAGTTGGGGAGAGAAGAGTGCCCGCACTCCTCTTCACTGACGATACGCTTTTAATATCGAAGCTCTCACAAGGTCTCCAACAGCTTTTAGACTTTTTGGTAATGAGAGTTTAGCCTCTAATTACGCATGACTGTGTTAAGCATATGATGATTGTACTTGTGTAAATGACAGCTGCGCCATAGCATATCAAGCCTGTGCTCCTAGCATATCATGGAAGTCATTAGTTAATATATAGTTTGTAACAGAGATATAGACAGTCAACTTCTTTAGTGGTACTTTTATGATTTTTTTATCCTGTACTTGTTATTTTTACTTCAATAATGTTACTTACTGTGACACCTTTTTTAACGTGAGGTCGGTGGGATGAAAGGTAATTTGATGTCACTTCCTGTCATGTGATGCACAAATATTGTCACTTCCACTACCCCCTAGAATTTTGGTGAATTGAGGTCCATGTCTCCGCTCGAAGTCTCTTTCACATTTCACTGTGTTTGAACCAGAAAAGGACTAGCGACTTGTGTGAGTTAGAGCTATATTGCCGTTCCTAAGCAGGCGAGAAATAGTAATTTTAGCATAGTGCTTAGAAGCTACAAAGACAACATCCTATATCAGTGTTGACGGTCTTGGCTGGATGTGGGCAAAGGACAGCTGGGAAGAACAGTGATAGAGAGGGGAGAGGATGTGGATGTGGCAGACTTTGGAACTGGGGAACCAGGTTTGAACCTTGTTGTCACCTCAATATCCTATGATTCTGGAAAAATAATGTTATCTCCCCATCTCCATAAAAAATAAATGTGTCATTGTGTAATGTAACCGATGCTCATGTAAAGAGCTCCAATACCTTCGGGTTGAGTTTGTGCAATATAAAAACTGCAAAAAACACAAAACAAATTGGGTGAGATTCTCAAGGATGTGAGTAGTGGTTACAGCCTTCACAGCCTTGTCCAGGGAACTGCAGCCTGCATAAAGACTCATCAGAGGCTCACTTCAACAGTCTAGTTTGGGACAATAAAGACTCATAAAGAGACTGACCAGTACTTTTGTACTTTCTACCATTATTCAGAGGAGATGGCATCTTATAAATGTACTGACCTCTAAACATCACTAGATTCAGGCAAATTCAGCATCAAGTTAAAGGTTCTCTGCACAATTAACAAAACCTACTGGGAAAAAGGATCACATTTCTTGTAAAAACTTGCCTAATGCTGTACCGCAGCTACAAACCACCACATATCAAAGCATGCTGACTTGATGTAGCAATGGTTGTTCAACAGGACGAAGCAAACAAGCTGGTTCATGGAAGGTCCCAGCATCCCCTGTAAGTCAGACCCAACAGCATTTGGTTCAGAAAACTCCTTAAAAATGAATTCCTCAGGCTCACTTTTTAAATTAAATATCTGGACTCTCTCATCCTGTGAATGTAGAATGATATGTGGGCTCTACCGGACCTAATTAGCTGCCTTATCACCATCATTGCACTCTTTAATGTGACTACAGAATGTTCTCACCCAATTCTATACACTAGTGTAACCAAAAGGCTACACGTAATGCACCTTAAAACTCCCAAACAAATAAATGAATGTGCTTGTGATGCATGGCATCATGACATTCCTTCAACATCACTGCATTTTGATGTTACTCTGGCAATGCTGGTGTAATCCTCCATTTTGACAACATAAGACCTATAGAATGCTGTCTACTTCTACTTCATTTGAGTCCTGGAAACACATGTTAATCATGTAATACATTTTTCCAGCATGCAACAACACTGAACACCCTATTTATCTGCTGCATGACAATTGAGGCCAGAATTGCCTCACCAATGGTTGTCTTCTTGCATGACTGCAAACTGTCACTGTGTTCATCTGTGTCTTGCTCTTCAATAGCCTCTGTCTGATCTTTCAACCAACAACTAATACCCCCAGCTCTGTCATTTAGACTCCCAGCAAGAAATGTGACCATCTCTGTACCACGCTTAATCACTGGTGACACAGTGGCACCATCATTTATTTGTGCCCCCAGCAAATTTAATCTGTGACCCCATAACCACTGCTCACGTGATTTACACATGATTTATACATGATAATAATTTTTCACTTATTATCTTATACATTATATGACATGTTGTTTTATATTTATATTTAGTAAAGTGAATGAACCACATGTTTTGATTAACTTTATCTAGCATATGCACATTTTAACATTCTCGTGACTAGGCCTAAGTACCTTATTCTATTCTGAATTTCTGCTTGCATAACATTTGTTCCTGTTCCAGGCAACATGTTCTAGTTAGAATTGTTATTCTTTATTAGCTCACATTGTGAAGGTCGGAGGGTTGCAATTGGTTAATTTGGATGATGATTCGAAGCACCTGCATCATGGCAGGAGAGGAGGTGATTACTCTTTTGTTAAGATATCCTGAAGGTCATGATGATGGAAGAAGTTGGCATTGTATTATCTGTCAGAAGGAGGCTCACAACCTGTGGAGAGAGAACACTGGGTTTTGATTGGTTCCTGCTAGGTGGGGACCTGAAAGACTTTTGGATACATTTTATGTTTTAATAGTGTGAAGCTTGTTTGATCATTTGCCCCTGTCCACCATTGCAAGTGGACGTCCTTTCCCTCTTTTGAGACCAGTGCTCCTTATTTTCCTGCTCATAGAGTTACTCTTGTGAGAAAGCACATTCCTCCTCATTTTAATTGTAACCTTAATGTGGTTCTTCTTTCAATGCTAGATTTGCTGACACCTGCTGCTTCTGAATTTCCCCCACTTGCCCACAACCTTCATGGAAACAATACATTGCTTGATTTGCATACCTAATAATGCAATACTCACATTTACTGAACTGAATTCTTGAGTTTTATTCATATATGCTGTATCCGGTTGAATTTTAATTTAAATCTAATTGAGTTGTTTGGAGTTTTGTAACTTTTCTAATTTGTTAGTAAAATGTTATGGTTTGTAAACTTAGTCCTCTCTGTAATTACTGTGGGGCAAGCATCTGCTTCACTGTCATTGAACTTGTGATTTCAACATCAGTTCAAGAAATAGGTCCATCCTAGGGGACATGGTGGAGTTTCAAGTTTGCATCATGTTAGTGTGGTGCGAAGACCATCCTTATCTAACCCATCCCAGAGACTCCATGCCTTTAAACCGTCCATCATTCTCATCGCCTCCATTGCTATGTCCACCTCATGTATGATAGTCTGATCTTTCACAACAACAATGAATCCCCCCAGCTCCGTCACTCTGACTCCCAGCAAAATATTTGACCATCTCTATGGCATACCATGGGCCTGATTTAAATATTTGGCAGTCAGGCTGTCCTCCCCTAAGGTGACAGAGTAAATTACTGAAATGTCTGTCAGGCCAGTGGATATTTCAAGCATTGAAAAAAAACTGCCATCAAGGCAGTCCCTCCCAATGTACTGTAACTTTGTCATCCGGCTCCATCATACAAGAAGGAGCTGGATGGCAAAGTTAAAAAAAATTATTTTATTTTCAAAAACTCAACTCCAAAGTGGGATTTTCTTGTTTAATTTTTTTTTTTAAACTATGCCCCCCCATGCCATGGGAATAATCTCCCATGGTGAAGTAAGCATTTTGCAGGTTTCACTGCCCTTTACAGCCCCGGTTTCCCTGGCAGTGATGAGCAGTGAAAAATTACTCATATGTCCACCCATCTAAATTAGGAGGGTGGACATACAGGTTAATCGCCGATGGTCCCTACTTCGTTGGCCCATTCCCGCACCACGTCTTCAACAAAGCAAGCAGCTCCATCGCACCCTACCTGCGCAACGTCATCAACCTCTACCTCGAGACCGCGACCTTCCCAGAGAACTGGAAACATGCCGAGATAAACGCCCTACTCAAAAAACCTACGGCAGACCCAAGAGACCTCAAAAACTTCCGGCCCATCTCTCTGCTCCCCTTCCCAGCCAAGGTAATCGAGAAAATCGTCAACAGACAGCTAACCCGATACCTCGAAGAAAACAGAATCCTGGACCCTTCCCAGTCAGGGTTCCGCAGCAACCACAGCACCGAGACTGCCCTCATCGCCGCCACCGACGACATCAGGACCCTGCTGGACAATGGTGAGACCGCAGCACTCATCCTCCTAGACCTCTCCGCCGCCTTCGACACCGTCTGCCACCGCACACTACGTGCGTGCCTCCACGCCGCAGGGACCCGAGACAAGGCTCTGGAATGGACCACCTCCTTCCTCTCCGGCAGAACCCAGAATGTCCGCCTCCCCCCATTCCGTTCCAAAGCCTCCGAGATCATCTGTGGCATACCCCAGGGATCCTCCCTCAGCCCGACACTTTTCAACATTTACATGGCCCCGCTCGCACAAGTCGCCCGACAGCACGACCTCAACATAATCTCCTACGCCGACGACAATCAACTGATCCTCTCCCTCACCAAGACCCCATCACCGCCAAAGCCAACCTCCATGAAGAAATGATGGCCGCCGCCGACTGGATGAAGATCAGCCGTCTGAAGCTGAACTCGGACAAGACGGAGGTCCTCATCCCTGGCTCCAACCCTTCAGCCTGGGACGACTCCTGGTGGCCTACGGCACTGGGGGCAGCCCTGACACCCACCGACCATGCCCGCAACCTGGGAATCATCCTCGACTCAATGCTCTCAATGACCAAGCAAGTCAACGCCGTCTCCTCCTCCTGCTTCAACACCCTCCGCATGCTCCGCAAGATCTACAGATGGATCCCGACAGATACAAGAAAGATAGTCACCCAGGCCCTCGTCAGCAGCAGACTCGACTACGGAAACGCCCTCTATGCGGGAGCCCCGACCAAGCTCATCAAACCACTACAATGCATCCAAAACGCCTCGGCACGACTGATCCTCGACGTACCATGACACAGCCACATCACCCCCCACTAGAGAAACCTGCACTGGCTCCCAGTCAACAAGAGGATATCCTTCAAGCTCCTCATCCACGCACACAAAGCACTCCACAAGACCGGCCCAGTCTACCTCAACAGACGGCTCTCCTTCTACATCCCCAACCGCCAGCTATGCTCCGCCGACCTCTCACTCGCCACCGTACCGCGCATCTGAAGAACAACCACTGACGGCAGATCCTTCGCCTACCTCACCGCCAAGACATGGAACACCCTCCCACTGAGCCTACGACAGACCCAAGACCTGCTGACCTTCAGGAGGATACTCAAGACCTGGCTGTTCTATCAGTAGCTCCCCCCCCCCAGCGCCTTGAGACCCTTGAGGGTATGTAATGCACTTTACAAATGATTGATTGATTGATTGATTGTTTGGGATATCAGAGGGATGTAACCACGGCAGAGACGTATCTGTCATCGTTACATCAAACATCTGCCTGCATTTAATTGGGAGGACCATTATAGTGCCGGAAAGGGTCATTTGTTGCCGTTGCCACAGAGTACCCTTTCCACCAACATATAAATTGGCTGCTAGGTCACTCTTCCTCTGTTGACATGATAGGAGTCAAAATATTCTAGCTATGCTGTGATGCTGATTTTGATGGGTGGCTGAAGTACATAGAGATTCTGCATGGGTAGACAGGGAAATATCTGAGAGATGGTGTTTGTTAATGTCAGTCGAAGGGGGTTCACATGCCCATTGTGGCAGAATATGACAAGTACCAAGGTAATTGCCTAACCGTCTGCTTTTAGAACAAGTTCAATGACATGCGTTACTTGTGAGACAGCATAAAACCCATAGATGTTAATGTGCATCCACATCAGTGAGGAGGTTAAAAGGATCAGTGTAACAACAGCAATCGTGACTTAATAGGAATGGGCCAGGATTGGGTTGCTGATGTGTGCACCATTGGAGCTTATCACATCTGCTGCCACTGTGTGAACCTGCAATGGAATACTGGTGGATGTATTGATGGTTCAACATGAGAATACCTTTCTCTTTTGAAGCTAGGATGTAGCAGGCTGGGTTGCATGTTTATGTCTCTATGGTATGGCTGTGCATGCAGATGAGGTGAGTGCATCAATATGGTGGCCATTTCCCTCTTGGATTACAGTTATATATAAAGAGTCACGAGGCCAACAAAAGCATAAATCCAGCAAAAATTGGGGTAAATATGCAAAAAGTTTGGGGAAGACCACCCTAAGGCTGACAGGTGTAACCTTGTACCTTCTATTGCCCACCTTGACTATACCTCAGTGAAGCTTTCTTAGGTTTTGGGTGCAGATATTTCAACTATAAGGAGTTAAGATGGATCATTCTCAAGATGTTGTGAATGAGCAATGTTAGAAGCTCAACCAAGAATTACTTTGCTTAGTCTTTACAGTTCTTGTGTTTTAGCATCACTGTGGCTCTATCCATGCTTTCTAGCATTTTTCTTTTTTCTAGGCACTTGGACATTTTGGGTCATGACTTCACCATTAAAAAACTAAAGCTTGTTTAGGTTTTCTGCTTTATTGCTATGGAGGCTACTCAGTCTTTCCATAATCTCTGTCCCTGTAGATTGATTTAGGTCGATCTGGGTCAACGATCTCCTTTAAGTTCATGTTTGCACCATCCATCCATTACCAGTTTGTTACATGCAATCTCTGATATCAACTTAGTTTTATGGTATTTGTATAAATTGTTTTAAAACTCCCTATTTTATTTCATTGCAGTTTGTCATCAATGTTGCTCATCCACTCCTTATGCAGTAAGTTTTCAGGTTTGCTCTTATACTTTCTTCATACATCCTTTTGGTCATTCCCACTTTAACCTTAGCCTTTTGATCATCCTTTGCAGCTTGAGCTGGTTTGGGAGAGTTTGGGTTCCCTATCTAATGTTGGCATCAATTATTGTAATTATCTTTCTCACAAGAGAGACTTTGTGGTTTGTTCTGCATATTCTATGATATTATCTTGCATCGGTTCTTGTTTTTTCTTTGGTTCGTCATTATGAAGAGTGTGGTGGGCGTGCAATTTTTTACTGATGTGAGGTTCCAGTGGCCTCCCTGGGGCATATTTACAAGCCTCTACTGCCACCACAACGTCACTTTTTCAGACGTTGTGGTGGCGATAGGGGCTTTGCCTTATTGACAAGGAAGAGTTAATCCACTAACATGGCTTAACGCTGCTGTGTAAATAAAGCACCCTTTCATGCTACTCTTAGCGTGAAAGGGGGGTTCCACCACAATACCCATTGATTCTAATGTTTCCCCCTATTTACAAGGGTGGCGTAAATAGGAGGCAGTGTCAAAATTAAGACCATAGAAAACCTGGTCTTAAACAGGCGAAACGAGGAGAAACACTCATTTCTCCTCATTTTTGCTGTTTCCATGTGTGCTGCTTTGTGCAGCAGACATAGAAACAGCAAAACAACATTGATTGTTTATGTGCAGGAAGGTGTCCCTACCTACACATAAACAATCATTGAAAAAATGACGTTTTGCAGCTTCTATGTGTGCTGCCTTAAGCAGCACACACAGAAGTTACACAGCACCATTACTGATTGTTTATGTGTCGAAAGGGACACCTTCCTGCATATAAACAATCTTCCCCTGCAACGCAGACACCTTTGCACTATGCAGGGGTGCCTGCGTTGGTGCTAGGCAGCTAAATTAGTGCTAAATTAGTGCCAACGCAGAGGGAACCGCAGTGCTTCACCGTATTCTTGTGAATACTGGTTAACTACCTTCATTTACCTGTTTGAGGACGATATACATGTTTTCCTATATTATATGTTTGTGTCCTTTCTTTCCTTCTCGTTTTTCACTATCTGCATGCTAGTTTCTACAACCCTCTATGAAATTAGTAATCTTTCCCAAATTTCCTTTCGTTCCTTCTTTTTATGCCCATTTCCCATTAGAATATCTAAGATTACTCCACCATTCTCTTAACCTTCCAAAAGGAAAAGTGCTATGGTTTGTGCGGGCAGTTATGCGTCGCAAAGTCATCCTTTTGGAAGTGAACTGGAACTAGCAGATGGCCACATCTGCCAATAGATTAAATTTGTTAAAGATGGAAAATTGAACAAGCCGCTGGCAGGATCCTTCATGGCTGGTCACATGAAAACCGAAGGATTCATTTAATTGTAAATTAGACATCCACAGTCCTCAGTCAGTGTTTGAAAATATATTACACAATAATGAATTGCATTTTAGTTTGTAGTAATGTTCAAGGGGCTGGGGCTATATGCTTTGAAAATGGAAGACTCTTTCTGCAGATTATGTTTTAAGAACAGTTCCCAAATTCTCTAAATGTATGCCAGCAGCAGCTATACGCCTCGAAACAGGGATTCTAAGTGTTGAGGAAAAGAATAGCCTGGCCTCGGTGAAGTATATTTTTTATACCTTTATAGGGAATCACATACATACAACCTATACATGACAAAGGGGGTTTCATAAACAGTTCCACCTGTGATCTGATAGGGTACCACCGTGCAATAACATTGTGCATTTCATATATCACTTCTACAATTTCTACGCATTACTATTACCAATTGTAATGGCAACCTCAGGAGGATAAAAGCTTAGGGGCATATTTACAAGGGCTTTATCTATGTTTTTATGGCTTTTAAAGCCAAAAAAGCGGAGATAAAACTATCGCCCTATTAACAAGAGGGTGCTAACATACATTAGCGCATGTTAGCACCCTTTTACCCAACGCCTCCCTTTGCATCTCTAATGAGATGCAAAGTGGGCGTCACTGGGCAGGACAACCTTGTAAATATCGCTGATGTTCACATCGCGATATTTACAAGGCTGCCCCAGCATTTTAGCACACGTTAGTTTTTGGAGAAAACCGCTGTCTCCCAAAACTAATGTCTGCTAAATAGCAGACTTACCTATCCCTAACATTGGGGTGGATTATGCTGATACGACGCTGTGGGTTGTATCAGCAAGGTTATCGCCGTTTTGCAGGGAACATCGCTGGAAAACCAGCGATGTTCCCTGCAAAACGGCGATTTCCCCGCTATCTCTCGAATTTTTATCGCCCTGGAGTAACGCGTTGTTAATACACGTTACCAGGGCGAGAAATTCCAGAGATAGACGGCGATAAATAACAAAGCGCTAAGCGCGCTTTGCGTTTATTTATAGCCGTCATTGTAGATATGCCCCTCAGTTGGTTGTGCCGTGATACAAATATGTTGCCTACAGATTACTGCAGTAGGTGTTTAACTCGCTGTGCCATTCTCCCAGCATTAACTCAACCGAGGAAAGCAAACAGGACGTTCATATTTTCTAGACATCTGTATAGCTGGGCTTTGCACTGTAATGAAGGTGCCTAGAATTCAGGTCGGGGACCTTTACTATATGAATCTACACGTACTCCACATATCACGGGTTTTCAGCCAGGATGAGTGCCAAGGTTAACTTTTTACATGACCCTCGTTATTGGTGGGTGAATATATAGTCTATAAAAAAAATGAAAATGTAATTATTGTTTAACTTGCCTGCCCTGGCTACACTATTTTAAGGAGAAGCGATTAACATCTTTGTTCATAAAACACTTCATTATCCTTGGGGCTTAAGCCTTGCATTCAGTGCTTGCAGCTGGTCTTAATCATGTGAATTATGCTCTTTCAAGGTTTATTGAAAGGGTGAGAAAAGGAAAATGATTAATTGCACTTTATTTTACTGTATGTTTACCTGGTTTTGGACCAATGTAAATTTAGACATAATACCAAATTATTGGACTTTAATAGTTTTCAAAAATATGGGCGTTATGTAGTAAAATGTTAGAAAAAGCTTGTACTGTCATTTTTAATATTTTGTACTGGTGGTATGTGTATTAACCAGTTCAACCAAACTGAACAGGCAGTTTATCAATAGAGATCTGATAAAGAAATTCTGTACCAACATAATACTACTAGGGTCTCTCAGAGCAGGTAAAGTAAATTTAGAATATTAAACAAAGAGACAAGTTTGTGCCTCACTGCACCCTTTTCAGCCTTTTTATAAATTACCTGGAAAGCCACCCTGGAGTGTAGGAGTTAGTGCGAAAAAGCTGTCAGTTATGAAATTAATTGAAACCTATTTACAAAGAAGGGGCTAGCTGCCCTGGGCTTATTTTAAATTATGCTACAAAGCGGAGGGAGTCAGGAGTAGCCCTAAAACTATTTCCATGGGAAAAGATCACAAGTGAGGGCCCACATAGTCAGAAGCATATACCAAGGGGACCCTAGGCTAATCGATCTGAACTAATACTCAATGCGAGTTTGGATTTATTTAATAATGCGCGCGATTCAGTGAACCCTAACTCATTTAAGGGAAAAGCTGCTCTTGATTAGGACTCTGGACTCTCACCCACGATTATGTGGCATGATTTCCAGAAAAGTGTTCCTTGCCTAGAGCCTTTCATTCCAGGTGAACTCCTAAGTATTATTTTAGAGCAATTGTAGGTGTACATACATACAAAAAAACAAAAATATATATATATATATATATTTATTATCTACTGGCGGTCGCCAGTAGATAGTTATAGTTAGGACCGTGTTTCCATAGGAAATCCGCAACATTCTATTTGGAATAACTTTGGCGCCGGTCGACGAATCCTCGCGAAATTTTCAAAACTAATGGGGCGCTACGCTCCGCTCCTACCCTGAAAGTCTCGGGGGGATTCGTCAAGCGGGGGCTGAGAAAAAAGGGGGGTCCCAAAACGCGTTTTCCCCATGCATTTTCCCATAGGACCTTTAGTCCGAGCTACAGCCCGAACGGCTGAACAGAATTACTTGAAATTTGGCAGAGAGGTAGTCCTCAGGTCAAGGATGTGCCTTTTGTAGGTCTGGCGTAAATCTGTTCAGTAGGTCCTGAGAAAATAGCATTTAAATCAATATATATATCTGTAAGCGCGCTCCGTGCGCTTACTGTAAGCTTACGGTACGCGTACGGTGCCGTGCGCAAGCTCAATTCTGATTGGTGGTTACATGACTGTAAACATTCGAATCGGTCGAAATCAGGAAGTGTCGGCCGCCATTTTCTGTCTCTCGCACTGAGAAACAAAGGTGGGGAACGTGAAAAGGGGGCAACGAAGAGAGTTGCAGACCCCCTAGTGTTTGTCAGGGGGTCCAAGAAGAACCCAAAAGTACGAAAAATACATTTAATAATATTTAAAAAAAATCGCGGAGTGCGCGTACGGTAAGCTTACCGTACGCGCACGGGAAAAAAAAATAAAGAAGTAACAATCACATTTATTTAATAAATTAAAGGACCCACAAGGGAGAAAAAAACAAATGTTACTGTGTAAAAAAAGGCGAGGCGCGCACGGCATGGACTGCGCAACGTGGGCGCTCGGTGCGCGAAGCGCACCTAGCGCCCACAGCGCTCGCACGGTGAGCGAAGCGCACCGTGCGCGCAGGGTGTGCGCACAGTGAAAAACCAGAAAAAAAAATAAAAAATAAATACATAACTTAGCATTTAAAAAAACGTACAAATTCACTAAAAAAACCACAGGTTTCACACACGTTATAGTTAGGAATTATCATTTACAAAACCTTGCAAATTCACTTAAAAAACCATAGGTTTCACACATGTTATAGTTAGCTGTACATTTCACTCGTAAAAAACCAATGAAATTCCACGTTATAGCTAGATCAGGTAACTATAACTTGCGCGACCGCAATCCACAATGTGTAATTTCAGATGTCATCATTGATGTCATGAGTGATGTCACTGACCATGTCATGAGTGATGTAATATGTGACGTCATCAGCAGTTTATTGTGGGCGCGCAAGTTATAGTTACCTGATCTAACTATAACGTGGAATTTCATTGGTTTTTTACGAGTGAAATGTACAGCTAACTATAACATGTGTGAAACCTATGGTTTTTTAAGTGAATTTGCAAGGTTTTGTAAATGATAATTCCTAACTATAACGTGTGTGAAACCTATGGTTTTTTTAGTGAATATATATATACATACATACATACATACATATATATATATATATTCACTGAAAAAACCATAGGTTTCAGGGGTGTTATAGTTAGCTGGACTTTTCACTTGTACAAAACCATTGAAATTCCCCCGTTATAGTTAGTTCAGCTAACTATAACTCGCGCGCCCGCAATGCACTGCTGATGACGTCACATATTACATCACTCATGACATGGTCAGTGACATCACTCATGACATCACTGATGACATCTCAAATGACATCACTGATAACATCACTGATGACATCATCCAGTGAATGTGTGTTTTTCTGAAAATTAAATATGTTTTATATATGTATATCTCAAGGTCGATGGAAGAATAAATGGGTATATAAGTGTCTAAATGGATGATTTGTTTTTGAAAAATTGATTGTGTAACTGACTAAGTGTATCATAGTGAATACATGGCTTAGTGAGTAATGTTTAAATATGTAAATATCTGTATCAGTCTCTCACTTTGTGTATAAGTGGCTGCATGGGTTGGTGAGTAGCTACATGGGTGTCTATATAGGTTATTAGTTGGTTTTTTGAGTATCAGTCTGAGTGTCTGCATGGTTCGGTGGGGGGTATTACGTAGTGCATAGGTGCATGAATGAGTGACTCACTGTTTGTATGGGTTGAACACAGCATGTGTGCAGGACTGTATGGGTGGATGAGTGTGTGTATGGGTGTGTTAGTGAGTGAATGACTGTCTCAATAGTGTCTTTATGAGTAACTACATATGTTTTAAACTAGTATATGTGACTATTGGTGTATATATGTGAGTATATGTGAGAGTGAGAGATTGAAAGAGTTCCTGTATGAATAAGTATGTCTTTCTATAAGTGATTGTTTAAAAGACTAAGTATGTGTAAGTTTCCGTAGAAGTAAGTATGGTGGTGTGTGTATAACTGTATATGCAAGTAATTGTATGTTTGATTCTTTATTAGCATGAGTGACTATGTGTGTGAGTAACTCTATGGATGAGTGGCATTGTGTAACAGGATGTATAGGTGTATGAGTACATATGATGAGTGAGTACATGTATGAGTGACTGTATAGGACTGTTGGTGAATGAGTGGATGTGTATGTGGATCTTAGAATTACTGAAGAGGTTGTTGTAACTGGTATTGGTATGTCCATTGTTTTGAACATTTTAGTCTCTATTTTTGAATGTGTGTATCAAAGGTTATATTAGGGTGAGAGGAGGTCTGCCACTCTATCACAAGGATGATGTCATCAGTGATGTCATCAGTGATGTCATTTGAGATGTCATGAGTGATGTCATGAGTGATGTCACTGACCATGTCATGAGTGATGTAATATGTGACGTCATCAGCAGTGCATTGCGGGCGCGCGAGTTATAGTTAGCTGAACTAACTATAACGGGGGAATTTCAATGGTTTTGTACAAGTGAAAAGTCCAGCTAACTATAACACCCCTGAAACCTATGGTTTTTTCAGTGAATTTCTGAGGTTTTTTAAATGCTAATTCCTAACTATAACGTGCCTGAAACCTATGGTTTTTTCTGTGAATTTCAAAGGTTTTTTAAATGCTAATTTCTAACTATGCCTACAGAGATAGGACATGTGAAGAAAGAAGAAAAAATGCACAGAAAGAAACAAAAGAAGTGCAGAAAGAAGCAACAGAAGTCCTCAAATACGAAGATAAGTGCAGGAAGAAGGATAACGTGCAGAAAGAACAAAAAGAAGAGCAGAAAGAAGCCTTGTTGCAAAATCATCCTGTACCCTCAACTTTTTCAGACGGATACTGGTGGTAACTGAGTCTGACTAACCAGTCCTAGAGCCAGTGCTATGTTAAAAGACACTTAGAATACAGTGAAAACACCTACATACACTAGGGAACATTATGCGTTGGGGTCCCCCTGTGATTAGCATGACCTCCTCTGTAAGCCCCTAGTATATAATAGGGCATGGGGATTAAAACTACCTCTTAAAACAGGCCACAGGGCGTTTTTGCACACGTTAACTCAGGCCCCGTCCCCTCCATTCACCACTGTGTAAACACGCCCTGTGTCCATTTTTAGTTGGGAGATTAAGTTCATTTGAATCCTGAGGGTCCCTAGGGTCCAACTAGCCCACTAGGTACCTCCAGTAAGTGCCACAGAGCTGCGTTGCAGAGAGGTGTAAAAAGTGGCACGGCCTGGACCACCTCTCTGCAATGCAGCTCAGTGGCGCTTACTGGAAGTACTTGGTGGGCTAGTTAGCCCCCAGGGGCCCTCAGTATTGAAGGGAAATTATATCCCCAATTTAAAACGTGCCATAGTGCGTGTTTGCACACGTCACCTCAGGCCCCGTCCCCTCCCTTCACCACTGTGTAAACGCGCCCTGTGGCTGTTCTAAGTTGAGAGATTAAGTCCCCTTGAATCCTAAGGGTCCCTAGGGTCAAACTAGACCACTAGGTACCTCCAGTAAGCGCCACAGAGCTGCGTTGCAGAGAGGTGTAAAAAGGGGCTTGGCCTCAGAACACCTGGCTGCAGCGCAGCTCCCTGGCGCATACTGGAGATGCCTGTTGTGGGCGCATTTGCAGAGTGCTGCACGGAGGGGGCAAGTGCCTCCGGCACGATGCCAGTCTTTTATTTATTTTAGTTTTTTAAGAAGGGGGGCTGTTTGGTTCCCCTTCTTATTCTAATTTATTGGCCCTGATGACCCCATCCCCCAGGGCCAGTCTCCTAATTATATTTTTTTGACCCCAATCCCCAGGGCCGGCCACTGTTTTTTATTATTTTTAAAAAATATATATTTATAGACACACCTAGGACATGCTGGACAAACCGTACGTACCTATCACCATGACGATTTGCGTGATATTCATTAAAAGGCGACTATGCATGCAATGAATCCACGTGGAATGTATTTACAACACTAGTGAAGCTCTGACATGTCTGATGCCCTACCGTGCCTAATCCTGGTAGACACCCTTGTCGTTTATTTATACAAACATGGGTAGCTATTGACGGGCACATTTAATACACATGCACACCAAGCCATTCAAAGGGGATTCGACAAAAATTCGACCAAAACTATGCAAGAAACCCCCCTCATGGTTAATAAAACACACATCCACTGCCGGATGTGTAATACTTTTTATTTTACTCTCTGGAAAGGGGACGAACATCACTTGAGAGTCACAGCATGCTCCTGACAGAGCCCAATGCTGTGTTACACCCACCATTGCCTGCCGAGTGCCACACACCTCTGTGTTGTATTCCACTAGCTAGTGCATATGCTATGACACTCTCTAGCCCATGTGCACTGTAACACCACCCCGTGAATATGTCATGCCACACTTGTCTTCGCACGGGTTATATTGCCCCATCTAACGTGCCTTTCTCGATGCCTATGTTATAACGCACAGTGCTATGCCATACATATTACAATCTGGGATCCATATCTTTGTCACAGTGCATATGCAACGTTACACTCCCCAGCACATATTTTATATTACAACTTTAGAGACTAGTTAGGTTACACAACACTGCCCTGTGCATATTACACTCCAAGGCGCATATCGCATAGCACGCGCTAGTGCCTGTGCTATCTCGCGCTCTCCAATGAATCTGTCATTGCGCACAATGTATTGCATATTATATTTCACGCCCGGTTCATCTTATTTCACACTTTTTGGTGCATAGTTTATACCATACACTATATCTAGTTTTCATTTTCAATCGTGCTCTCAGGACTATGTTCTATATAACACTGTGTTCACCTACCCTTTTCACGGGCATTACATTTGCGATAGGGGGTGGAGGGTCAGGGGGTGTTTCTGCCAAGTGAGCCCGGAGTCACAGTCACAAACGTCCTCTTCTTCCTGAATAAAAGTGAGATTATGCTGCATACTTGTTCATATTTTAAGTAGTTCGCACAGACACAATGTTTTAAAAACAATAAAGTTCCTAATACCCGCCTTCTCTGAACAGTTAGCTTGCTGCCCCATCCCCTTCCTCCCTATCCTCTGTTGTGTGAATCCATGGACTAGCCTCCTCCCTCCTGCCATGCATGGTCTGATGTGCTGCCACTGCCCTCAATTTAGTATGATGTACCAGTCCACTCCTCCTGCCCTCCATTGCCCAATTCTATGCCCCATCATTGACCTCCTGCTTAAACTCTGTGCTTAGCTTGCTGCCCCTATTCTCCTTCCCCCTGCCCTCCGATGTCTTTGTGCATGCCCCTGCTCCATCCTTTTTGCCCACCATGTCCCATGGACCTGCCACTCCTATCTACTCTGAGTGTTCTGTTGAGCTGCCACTCCCCTCCCACCTGCCTAGCATTGTCAGATGACTGTAACCTGTCCCTGCCACCTCCACCCTGCCTGTCCACATGCCATGCCCCTATCCTCTTCCTCCTGTCCTACATGGTCCATTGTACTGCCACACCCTTCTGCCCTCCCTGGTCTGTTGTGCTGCAACTGCTCCTCCTGCCTGCCCCGTGTGGTCTGTTGTGAGGTCCCTTCCCCTGAACTTTCTTGTCTGTGCACAGGTCCTGACCCTCCCTTCTATCCTCCATCGTCCTTTGTGCATGCCCCTCCACCCTCCTTCTTGCCCATCATAGCCATTGTGCTGCCACTAACCCTTCCACTTGCCATGCATGGTCTTCTGTGCTGCCATGGCCCCTCCCACCTTCCCTGTGTGGTCAGTTAGCTGCCCCTGACCCCCTCCCACCTTCCCTCCATGGTCTGTGTGTATGCCATCACAGTCTCACTGTTGCTCTTCATGGTGTGTCTTGCTTCTAGTGCCCATCCTGCCTGACCTCCATGGCTATCTTGCTGCTCCTGCCCTGCCCCCTTGCCCCCAGCCCTACTCCCTCCCTCCTGGCTTGTCTGTTCCATTGTAATGCCCCTGATCCGTCCCTCCTGCCCTTTATGGTCTGTTATGCTGCAGCTTTCTCTCCTGTCTGTCCATTATGGTCAGCTAGCTACCATTGCCTCTTGCCCCTCTGTTCTCTGTTGTCCATGTGCATGGTCCTGTCCCCTCCCTCTTGCTTTCTATGGATTGTTGTGCTGCACTGCCATCCTGCATGCCCTGTGTGGTGTATTGTGCTGCTGCAAACCCTGATGCCTGCCCTGCAGGGTCAGTTTGGTGCACCTCTCCATGTCCCTCCTGTCCTCTGTTATCCAAGTCCATGTCCCTATCCCATTTCCTTCCATGATCCAATGTACCATACTTGCGAACATTTTGAACTTGGTAAGAGGGAGATTTTGAAAAAAAACTGGGGTATTGATTTTCCCCTTTGAGTTACATTGAAAAAGAGGATATTGTAGACAGGAGACAGATCAAATAAAGCCCATTTGAGCTTAAAAACATTGGACGTTTCCTGGCTGAATCGGGTCTGTTGGCATGTTTGGTTGTACTACCATTGCCTCTTCCTTCTGCCCACAATGGTCTATTACATTGCCACAGCCTTGAAGGAGGGTAGATTTTGTATCACAGGGGGCCCCTGGCCCGTTCTGTCCACACCTGAAGTATGAGACCCTTGTCCTTGCCCTGCCAGCTGCATTTGTAGGCCGTATTAAATTGACCAGCGGGTCCTGTGTTGCTATATAATTATCCTGAGACATCCTTACCACTCAGCCAGCATAAAACCCCTGTGTAGGCCCTTCTGTTCAATATGTAGGCCTCTTTGTTAAATTGACCATAGCTCTGCAATTTTAGTGTATAGCAGTCTGAAGGCAGGTCTGCGAGGCCTTCTGATCCAAACTAGTAGCCCCCACCCTACCCGAGTGCTCCTTGCTCGGTATCAAAGTTCAACATCCCCCTGAAGCTGTCGACATACAGTAGGCTGCATCCTGGACTGGTACTTGCTTCCTGGGCAGGTTTCCCGCTTTTAAGGAAGTGGCAACCGCAGAGCGTCAAGTTAGGAGAACTGAGGAGATTTATACATGAATATATTGAATTCCCGTACAATACCCATTATTTTCTGCTTGCTCTATGGAACTTACGATAAGCGATTGGCCTGAGAGACTGACCTTTTCACCCAGTCCATTGTCAGCATTAAGTGGGTAAATGACGAAATGTCTGGTAAAATCTGCAGACGAAGCTTTTGGGTAGCATACGTAGGTAGATGTAGCGTGCAAAGGAGCCCACAAAATGATATAAAAAGGGAGCACCCACAGATATCGACGGACTACCTCGCCGTCTGTATGTAGGTTAACAGGCAGCGCAGGTTTTCCCCAAGAGCTGGGAGCTCTTGTCTTCCTTTGCTTAAAATGTCTTGCTCTGCTTTGCTTGAAGTATCTTATTCTATTTTACCTATATGAAATGTCATGTTATGTTTAACCATTGTTCTCTTTACTTTTGCATTTAAAAGATTTTGTATTGTAATTGCAGGAATGCTTGCTCTAAGAGTAAACGTGAGTGTTCCTAGGTAACATTTTCCTTGGTGTAACTTGTTTCTCATGATGCATTTATAGATGTGTTTTTTCTCTCTCTCTGTCAGTACATTAATTGAGATACAGAGAATATTATGACAGCTGTATGATTATCTGGATTCTGTATTTTGTACTTTATGTCTCTATTCTGCGGTTTCTTTGAAGTTGCATCTTCTCATTAAACTGCCATTGTATTCTGCCTCCAATTCCATGTCTCATATGTCTGTTTTCTTCATTTTTGGAGCAAGCGTTCCTAGGCACCACGGCTCAAATTAAGGTGCCCCTTTTGTCCCTGACTCACTCTCCTGCTCAGTTCTGTGGTGGCTCCCGGGGATCTGGGGACCGCCCCTAGCTTCCTTGACCCGTAATAGATCTTCCCTCCAACAGCCTCTCTTGCAAGTCCTGTATTGTTGGTTTGTTGCCCCTGCCCCCCTTTCCACTGCCCTCCATAGTCTGTTGTGCTTCCACGGCCCTTCCTGCCTGCTCAGTGTGGTTAAATTGTTGCCTTTGCACCCTCCTACCTGCCTTCAATTTTCAGAGTCCGTGCCCCTGGCCTCTGCCTCTCAACAGTATCCTAATGAACAACTAGATTGCTAACATTCTATATTTATTACAAAAGTGTGGAACGCCTGACATCATCTTGATGTAATCAAAACTGTAATACCTAGAGCATTTCCTTTAGAAATTACATATATGAGAGGGTCTTATTGGCATCAAAATTATGGTTAGTGCTCTAAAAGACTAAAATAAGGACATATTTTCTGAGTTTTCAAATAGCGACAAAGCACTTTTAAATTATTTGTTATCTTTATGTTTTTTTATCCAGTTGACCACTTGATTAAATGTTGCACTTAGGGGAGAGGATGTGGTGTTACTTCCAGAACTGCAGACTTTGCAACTGGGGAACCAGGTTGAAGTTTCTGCTTCAGCTCGACATTCTGTGATTCTGGTCAAATCACTTAGTCTCCCCATGTCTACAACCAAAATGAATTTGTTCTTGTGTGATGTAACCAATGCTCATGTAAAGCACTCCAATACCTGACAAGTCTGCACTATATAACACTGCAAAAACACAAAATAATAAGTGTTTTGCACACTTCTGTCATTGGGCTATATTTGGGCTACATCTGGGTGATTTTGGGCTACATTTGGGCTCTTTTGTCTCCGGTGGCCATCTTGGGAGATTTATTTGTTATGAAGTTTCCTAATTTCCTCATGTACTGCAGTCTCCTCACTAGGAAATGCTTTCAGTTTTTTACTTTGATTCCATCATGAAGGTATTCAGATATGTCACACATTTGCCATAAATTCTGAATGTTAGCACTCTAGTTGCTCATTAGATCACTGTAGTAAAACTACTGCACCATGGAAGTCTGCTCCTGGTATTAAAAGTGCATGTTTCAGTCTGCATGTCAGAATTTTTTAATGAAATAGAAGAGGATTTGAGAAGTCACTCAAAATGTGCCCTCATTTTCTTTCTTCAGCATTAATCATAATTTCTATGGCAAAATGAGCCTCCTCATTGTGTTCCTTTTTAAATTAAATGTTTTAAGTGTTACCAGTTTATTCCAATCAAGATGGCTTCAGGTGTGCCATACTTTTGTCATAATGAAGACAGTAAGCGCTCTAGTTGTTTTTAAGAACATTCTGGGACATTCTGTCATTGGGCTATACTTGGGCTACATCTGGGTGATATTTGGGCTACATTTGGGCTCTTTTGTCTCTGGTGGCCATCTTGGGAGACTTATTTGTTATGAAGTTTCCTCATTTCCTCATTTACTGCAGTCTCCTCAGTAGGAAATACTTTCAGTTTTTTACTTTGATTCCATCAAGAAGGCATTCAGATGTGTCACACATTTGCCATAAATTCAGAATGTTAGCACTTGTTTTGCTCATTAGATCACTGTAGTAAAGCTACTGCTCACCAGGGAAAACTGCTGCTGGTATTGAAAGTGCATGTTTCAGTCTGCATGTCAGAATTTTTTAATGAAATAGAAGAGGATTTGAGAAGTCACTCAAAATGTGCCCTAATTTTTCTTTCTGCAGCACTAATCATACTTTTTATGGAAAAATGAACCCCCTCATTTTGTTCCTTTTTAAATTAAATGTTTTAAGAGTTACCACTTTAATCCAAGCAAGATGGCTTCAGGTGTGCCATACGTTTATCATAAGTAGGACTGTTAGCGCTCTAGTAGTTCTTTGGAACACTCTGGGAAGCTGCAGTAGAACACAAAGGAATCAACTGACAGTCTCTGCCCTTGTTGGATGTACATGTTTTACTGAGAATGTCAGACTTCATTCTCACATGACTGAGAAAGATAATGTGAATTTACAGAAAATAAGCTCTCAGTTTAGCCTATAGATCACCTTCCAAACCTCTGTGGTAAAAGCATGAGAAAATATTTTTCTCTCAATCATGATATCCCAGCAGAAGGCTTTTTCACATGGTGAAATCACCTTAGAACATACCACAATTCCTAAAATGAGTATGGTACCATCAACAAATGATTTATAATGTAACTAAAGTCTTAAAACCTTCTATTAACTGCAATGCTTTTTAATGAGGTGCTATCATGTATATTGGTCCCAAGATGGCTGCCAACACTTCTTGGATGAAGTGCTGACAGCCAATCAGATCTCAGGATGAGATGTGTGGTTAGGCTCCGCCCACATATATATATGCTTTTAAATGCTATTTTCTCAGGAAATACTGAGCAGATTTACACCAGGCCTGCAAAAGGCACTTCCTTGACCTTATGGCTACCTCTCTGCCAAATTTCAAGTAATTCTGTTCAGCCGTTCGGGCTGTAGCTGTGTCTAAAGGTCCTATGGAAAAATGCATGGGGAAAACGCGTTTTGGGACCCCCCTTTTTTCTCGGCCCCTGCTTGACGAATCCCCCCGAGACTTTCAGGGTAGGAGCGGAGCGTAGCGCCCCACCTATTTTGAAAATTTCGCGAGGATTCGTCGACCGGCGCCAAAGTTATTCCAAATAGAATGTTGCGGATTTCCTATGGAAACAGGGTCCTAACTATAACTACCTACTGGCGACCGCCAGTAGGTAATATATATATATATATATATATATATATATATATATATATATATATATATATATATATAATCTACTGGCAGTCGCCAGTAGATAGTTATAGTTAGGACCTATTTTCCATAGGAAATCCGCAACATTCTATTTGGAATAACGTTGGCGCCGGTTGACGAATCCTCGTGACATTTTCCAAACTTTTGGCCAGCTCCGCTCCGCTCCTACCCTGAAAGTTTTGTGGTGATCCGTCAAGCGGGGGCCAAGAAAAAAGGGGGGTCCCAAAACGCGTTTTCCCCATGCAATTTCCCATAGGATCTGTTGTCGCAGCTACAGCCCGAACCGCTGAACGGAATGACACCAAATTTGGCAAAGAGGTAGTCCTCAGTTCGGACTCGTGCCTTTTGCATATATGGTGTGAAAATGTTCAGTAGTTCCTGAGAAAATTAGGGTAAAAATGTTAGTGATATCTATGGCCGCGGAGAATACGCGGACCGTACCCGCACCGTAAGCGCACCCTCCCCGAACCGAGCGCGCACCCTCCCGATCGCGCACTGAATGCTAATTGGCTGTCGAGTGTCTCTCTACATTCGAAACGAGGAAAACATATAAAGGGGCAGAGTGGAAATACTCTGACCCTCTAGAGGTGCTTAGGGGGTCCCAGAAGGACCCCATGGGGCCCCCTTTTTAAAAAACAAAAACACGGGGAAATGCGCGCACGGTGCACGCATCCTATCGCATTGGATGCACGGATTCTCTCGCGGTGGGTGCACGGATCCATGGCAACATTTTTTGAAAAACAACAAGAAATCATTGGTTGTATGACAACTTTCTACACTGAAAGGTAGGGTGTATATTTCTGTTTTTTAAAAGTATGATTGTTATTGGTTAACAAAAACAGATTGTAAGGAACATTATATATGATAAGCTGATATGTTGAAAAGTCAAGCACACTTCCTGTCTTGTGTAGGAACATTGTGTGCTGAACTTGTGACCTGTGAGCTCAGTGCAGTGTTCCATGACCTGTTTCTATGGTAACAGGCAGAAGGCAGATTGGGGGAAGGGTTGAAATGTATTTCAGTTGGAAAGGGTTGAAATGTTTAACCAATAGAAATGTGTGTTTGCTTTTGAGTTTATGTGCGAAGGATTGTGATTTGATGTTTACATGTATATGTGTGGAAAATGAAAGGGAAACTTTTTCATTCTTTGCTTTTGCTGAGAGGTGCACAGTGCAGAGATTCTGTAAAAGAAAATATGGGGAGTGATTGATATACTTCTTAATCTACAAAAGAACTTGAAAGATGAGTTATTTAATTGTGAGGGGATGTATGTAGACTATTTTGATTTTAATCAGACTAATGTATTTTTCCTGCTAAAGTGTAGGGAGTACTTTTTTTCTCTACAATGTGTGTGCATGTAGAAACCATTCTGTGATAAGCATTTGTGTTTTTCAAGTGTTTGTAGACAGATAACTGTGCTGTTTTTATATTTTGGTAGAATTAGAAACCAGTCATTGTTTATGAATTTGTGAAATGAGTTATGTTATGTTTCTATACTAAAATGTAGTACTACTTCTAGATGAAGAAATGTGTTTTGGTATAGTGAAAGGGATAGTGTTGTTTGTCTAGAATCACACCATGAGTCTGTGTGCATTTGGGAACCACTGTGAGAGAAGCATTTGGTAACATCGTGTATTTGCTGACAGATAACTGTTTTAACTTGTCATGTTGTGAAGTTTTAGTAGCATTAGAAGACAGTTATGGCTTATGATTTGATTAAATGAGTCAGGCTTTGACAGAAAAGTGCAGTCCTGGAATATGTAGATTGTGTGCAGTTCCCTTACCAGTTGGACTGTAGTGAATGAGTTTTGGTAAACTCCTAGGGATAGTGGTGCATATCTAGAATCACAGTGTGAGTTAGTGTGTATTTGGGATCAGTGTGAGAGAAGCATTTGGTGATATCATGTATTTGCTTACAGATAACTTTTTTAAAACCTGTCATGTTGTGAAGTTTTAGTAGCATTAGAATCCAGTCTTTGCTTATGCGTTGATTAAATGAGTCATGCTTTGACACTGATGTGCTGTACTTAAATATGTAGATTGTGTTCTCTACCATTAACTCTTCCAGACTAGTGAATGAGTTTTGGTAAACTCCTAGGATAGTGTTGATTGTCTAAAATCACACTGTGAGTCTGTGTGCATTTGGGTAAGGATTGTGAGAGAAGCATTTGGTAACATTGTGTATTTGCTGACAGATAACTGTTTTAAAACCAGTCAGGTTGTCAAGTTTTAGTAGCATTAGAAGACAGTTATGGCTTATGCTTTCATTAAATGAGTCAGGCATTGACAGTAAATTGCAGTCGTGAAATATGTAGATTGTGTGCAATTCCCTTACCACTTGCACTGTAGTGAATGAGTTTTGGTAAACTCATAGGGATAGTGGTGCTTGTCTAGAATCACACTGTGAGTTAGTGTGGATTTGGGAACAGTGTGAGAGAATCATTTGGTAACATCATGTAGTTCCTGACAGATAACTGTTTTAAAATTTGCCATGTTGTGAAGTTTTAGTAGCATTAGAATCCAGTCTTTGCTTATATGTTGATTAAATGAGTCATGCTTTGACACTGATGTGCTGTACTTAAATATGTAGATTGTGTGCAGTCCCCTTACCCCTTCCACAGTAGTGAATTAGTTGTGGTAAAGTCCTAGGATAGTGCTGATTGTCTAAAATCACACTGTGAGTCTGTGTGCATTTGGGTAAGGATTGTGAGAGAAGCATTTGGTAACATTGTTTATTTACTGACAGATAACTGTTTTAAAACCTGTCATGTTGTCAAGTTTTAGTAGCATTAGAAGACAGTCTTTGCTTATGCGTTGATTAAATTAGTCAGGCATTGACATTAAAGTGTAGTCGTGAAATATGTAGATTGTGTGCAGTTCCTTTACCACTTCCACTGTAGTGAATGAGTTTTGGTAAACTCCTAGGGATAGTGTTGTTTGTCTAGATTCACACTGTGAGTCTACATGCATTTGGGAACTACTGTGAGAGGAGTGTTTGGTAACATTGTGTATTTGCTGACAGATAAGTGTTGTAAAACATGTAATGTTGTCAAGTTTTAGTAGCATTAGAAGACAGTTATGGCTTATGCTTTCATTATATGAGTCAGGCATTGACAGTAAATTGCAGTTGTGAAATATGTAGATTGTGTGCAGTTCCCTTACCACTTGCACTGTAGTGAATGAGTTTTGGTAAACTCATAGGGATAGTGGTGCTTGTCTAGAATCACACTGTGAGTTAGTGTGTATTTGGGATCACTGTGAGAGAAGCATTTGGTAACATCATGTATTTGCTGACAGATAACTGTTTTAAAACCTGTCATGTGAAGTTTTAGTAGGATTAGAATCCAGTCTTTGCTTATGCGTTGATTAAATGAGTCATGCTTTGACACTGATGTGGTGTACTTAAATATGTAGATTGTGTGCAGTACCATTAACTCTTCCAGAGTAGTGAATGAGTTTTGGTAAACTCCTAGGATAGTGTTGCTTGTCTAAAATCACACTGTGAGTCTGTGTGCATTTGGGTAAGGATTGTGAGAGAAGCATTTGGTAACATTGTGTATTTGCTGACATATACCTGTTTTAAAACCGGTCATATTGTGAAGTTTTAGTAGCATTAGAAGCTAGTCTTTGCTTATGCTTGATTATATGAGTCAGGCTTTGACATAAAAGTGCAGTCCTGAAATATGAAGATTGTGTGCAGTTCGCTTACCACTTCCACAGTAGTGAATGATTTTTGGTAAACTCCTAGGTATAGTGGTTGTTCTCTAGAATCACACTGTGAGTCTGTGTGCATTTGAGAACCACTGTGAGAGAAGAATTTGGTAACATCGTGTATTTGCTGACAGATAACTAATTTAAAACCTCTCATGTTGTCAAGTTATAGTAGCATTAGAAGCTAGTCTTTGCTTATGCATTGATAAAATGAGTCAGGGTATGACACTAAGGTGCAGTACCATGTACTATTCTGTTCACTGTGGCAGAACTGAAAATTTAAAAGTTTTACCTAAGCACTGTCCTAGAAGTAGTCTGATTATTTAGTCAGTTTCTAAGTACAAAATAGACTGCTTCAAATGTCTATGCAGTATGCATGTAGTGTTCTAACATACTATACACTTGTCTTTTACACCTTCAATTCCCTAGTCAGTATCCATACACTTCCAGGAAACATCCTGTCACTTCCTTTGCAGTCCTCTAGAGACCCAATGAACAGCTTGTACTAATCCATTCACTGTGCCAAAACCCAAACGCTTATAAATTCACCAAGACACTCTCTTTCCAGTACTCTAATGATTCAGTCACTGCCTAAGTATTCATGCACTGAGCCAGGTCTTAGCACATGGACTTCTTCAAACCCCTATCCACTATGCATGCAGTCCTCTAAGCACCTACACACTTGTCGTTCACACCTTCAATTCCCCAGTCAGTATCCGTTCACTTCCAGCAAACACCCTGTCACTCCATTTGCACTCCTCTAGTTGTGGTAAATATTTAAATTACCTATACTATTTTTATGCGGTAAAGTTCAGTAAGAATAACTCAGAAAAATAAGAGGCAGAATCCGTGATATTTGAGGTTTTAAAAGGGTCTTTATTCCTTACAAAGGAATTGGTTCGAACCAGGCAATCGGATTCCGTCACCACGAAGGTTCGGGAAGGGATAGACAATACTTTATTGACAGGTTACCATATATATAGTCAATGCATTACAGTAAAGGCAGATGTAGAAGGCGTAACAGCTGAGAAGAGAGATAAGAATACACATACGTAATGGAAAAGGCGTTACAATAGGCGTACATAAGGGCGTGTACTAGAAACGTCATTAAGAGGATGACACAGGTGGGTGGATCCATAAGAGAATCCTGCAATGTCAGCAGAAATACTTGGCAGAGATGCGCGTGCAGCAGCATGACGTGTGACTGACGTGGAACTAGAGGGTGAAGGGGACTTGACATTGAGCCCCATATGAGGAGACAGAAGTCTGGGATGTCAGAACAACCTAATCCCAAATCGTATCTAATATCTTGTGTTTAAGGAACTGTATTATCTGGAAGGAAGGGTCTCTCAAGCAGAGGCTATTCTATACTGACTGTTAGTGCGTGAATAAGCGTCTATGTGTCTACATGAGATGCGAGGGGGCATGGGCCTACCATGGTAACAGGAGCTATGAATTACTTGCACGGAGACAGTGAGGACGGGCCCTTTGCTCTGTAGCTGGAAGGATGTTTACCTAAACTACTAGACAGGAATGTATTTTTCGAGGAGCGGAGCAGATAACTAGAAGGCAAAATACAGTCTTGGCAGGCAACAGGCCGAGCCAGGCACCGTTAGCCGCGTAGGGAGTAAGACAAAGGTCAGGGATACAGATGCAGGTCCAGGCTGGGGTATTCAGAGGCAGAAGGACACAAAAGGCTCGATGGCAGAATTCTGGGCCTAACTTGCCAGAGCTGAAAAAACGTGAAAGGTGCACCGTATAAAGACGGTGGCAAGACATACTTAGGAACGGAATATTCGACCCATTCATGGCGAATCTGAAAGAGGACATGTTGACGTTGGACACAAATGTATTTGCGTCTTCATAGCTGGAAGTGGAGGGAACATACATGTACTTGTAGCACGTACATGGAGCCGTTGGGGTCTAAGATAGGGGACACAATTGATCCTAAAATTCATATTTCCTCATTCCCTCCTTGTCCCCTACGGACCCTTCATGAAATATCGATCCTCATGAATCCATCAATCTGTTCATGTAACATCATTTGCTCTTCTTTCTTCTTCCGGGATTTTGAATGAGAACTTGGATGTGGAATACATGATGTGGCACACAGGCCGCAAATCACTGGCCCACACTGTAGACACAGGCAGCAACTGAATACTATGAGAAGGGCAATACCTAGGAAGGATAGGACCTTCCTACCCCAGGCTGACAACATGTTCCAGAACCAACCAGACCAAGTCCAGGATTCTGGTGTATCAGACTTGCAATCTTATGGAGACGAGTTATGGCTTTATATACTGATGGCGCGTTTTCTGGAATGAAAACACAGCAGCTAGATCCGATGACTCTACAGGCTCCGCCCCTATCGGCCAGGATGACGTCAAGGACAAGACGATTTTGGAGAACAACAATCCGCATCGCAGACTGCTCCTCTGTTAAGTTGCCCAGGGCAGAGGTAGTTTCATTCACTACTGCTTCAAGGGTTCTGGTTAATTTGCGTATCAGTTTACTATTAAGGACAGCACCTATGTAGGGGAAGAAACCTTTATTGAAGTCTGTGTATTGTTCCCATGCCGTTTCAGTGTAGTCGACAATCGGGAGATCTCTCTGGAGTCTATTGTGTACTAGATGGGTATTTCTATGATAATCAGGAGGTGCTAGGAAAACAGGTGGCAGAAGGAATGCAATGTAACAGGTACCATCCCAATCTAGAGGTAAACGTATATATGCGGTATGACCACAAACGAAGTAGGAATGACGGGAAGCTCTAAATGTAGACTTGCCTTGATCACTGAATTCGATCACAGTAGTACATTTACTATGACCCAGGTGTACTGAACCATTCTTTCTTGTACATAATTCACCTTTGACTGGTAACACTGACATAGCAGGCAAGACTGGTGCAGCTTCGGATTCAACATTCAGAATCATGAGGTTAAGTGTAAAGTTACCTAATCCATATACTTCATTTTCTAGATCAGTTCCTGTCCTTTTGGGAAGTCCCTCCTTGTTAGGGTAACAGACTTTAAGCAAAACTAAGTTCAGCTTTCCCCATACCCAGTTGCCTTGGTAAACTACGGTATCTGAATCTAAAGAATTAATCAAACTGAACCATGCGCCACAGGAACCATTGTGTGTGAATGGATATGGAAAGAGGGGCAGAACTCCCTTGTAGTTCTGGTAGGGAGGGAGCCGGCCACATATCCAACAATTTGTAGCGTTGTTGGTCTGATGAGAGTGGTGTAACATACTAATGAATGTGTTGTTGCGCAGCGCAAGTCTGTAGGGCAACTCATGCGGGGGTAATGCGCTAAAAGAATGTTCGGCAGTAACATTGAAAGCACGCTTGAAAATAGGGTAGTATATGTGCAACAGTATACTTGCAGCAATAATCAGAAGACTTAGAAAAAACATAATCAATAATGTCACTATACAGTGACTACGAAGTGATTTACAATATGCACCTTTCTTGAGCTGTATCTGTCTATCTCTCTCTCTACTTCGGTCTAGGGGATACATGTCAGAAACTAGTTTAACCGATTCACCTAGGAGAGGACTTAAACAATCAAACTGTCTGACTTGCTAGACCTTAGTTTCAGTTTATACTCCTGGAAATCAGTTTTCTCGACCAGGGGGAGTTTTGAGTCAGTCTGTGGAGGAGGGCAGGGCTGAGAGTTCAAATCAGAAGGGAGTCCATGAAATTTCTTGATATGGCTCGAGTGTAGCCAACCCTTGCGACCCTCAATCTTCACTGCTGTCCTCGTGGTCAGGAGTACTAATTTCGGCGTTTGACAGCGGGGCTCCAGCGGGCTCCTCCTGTCGAAGTTTCTTACGAATACGTAGTCACCAGAAACCACTTCGTGGGGCTTCACCTCGGTGTTATCGGGAAAGGCTGCAGCTACCTGTGAACGACAAGATTGTAGTGCAGACATCAAGGAAGCAAGGTAATCTGTCAGCATATTACAATCAACATCAGTGATTTTACGAGGTATAGGCGTCCCCCACATATTTGGTGGCCTACCGAAGACCACCTCGTACGGGGATAGCCCTGTTCGAGAATGTGCTACCATTCTCATGTAAAAGAGCGCAACTGGTAAGGCTACTATCCAGTCGACGCCTTTCTTTCTGCAGATTTTAGAAAGTCGAATTTTCAGAGTCTGATTATGACGCTCCACGAGACCTGCTGCCTCGGGATGCCGGACACAGTGGAATTTCCACTGATAGCCTAACAGGAGTGAAATGTGTTTCATTAGCTCGGATGAGAACGGCTGACCGTTATCTGAGTACACGACACGGGGCAAACCATACCGTGGGAAGAATTCACGAACCAGCTGCTTGGCAGTGGTCGGAGCAGTGTAATCTGAGACTGGGTATGCTTCTGTCCAATGGGAAAGTGCGCATACAACTACGAGGACATATTTGAATCCTCGACAACGTTCCATCTGGATATAATCCATCTGGAGGACTTCAAAAGGATGATCGGGAGGTTGAAATCCACCTTGCTCTACGGGAATGCTTTTACCTGGGTTGAACTGACAACAAATCATGCAAGTACGCACTTTCTGTTTGGCTGCTGCTCGTAAGTGTTTATTGAACCAAATGTTTTGAATACTGTCTAGCATAGCTTTCTCTCCTAAATGCGCTGGACTATGTATTGTGTTGATGATAATTTGAACCATGGAGTCGGGGAGAAACCATGTATATTTTCCCTTCGTCATCCATCCCTGATCTGTTTGGATCCCTCCTAGTTCAGTCCATTTCTTGATTTCCTCTGGTGTAGCATGTGTCTGTATGTCAATTACATCAAGGGCGGGATCCCTAACTGTCATGCAGTGTGTCGATGTCGGAACTATTGTCTTTGTCAAGTCAGTTGCATGAGTCCGAGTCTGAGCAGTTTGTTTAGCTGTTCGGTCTGCTAGGTCGTTACCCTGGGAAATGGTATCGGTGACCTTTGTATGGGCCTTGCACTTCATGATAGATATCGCAGTAGGCAGATGTATTGCATCTAACAGAGTTTGAATGAGGGGACCGTGTTGAATGTTGGCACCGTGAGAAGTCAAATAACCTCTCTCTCGCCAGAGGACTCCAAAGTCGTGTACAACTCCGAATGCATAACGTGAATCTGTGTATATGTTAACTCTCTTATTTTTGGCTTGAGTACAGGCTTGTGTCAGAGCAATGAGCTCTGCTGCTTGAGCTGACAAGGTGTTAATACAATTTGTTTCAATAACTTCGGTGTCTGTCGTGACTGCGTAAGCGGCCACTAACTCTCCTGTACTTGTTCTCATGCATGAACCATCCACATAAAGTGTCAGGTCTGGATCTGGTAATGGAACGTCTGTCAAGTCTTGTCTGGGTTTCGTCGTAATAGTAATGACTTCAATACAATCATGTGCCAATGGGTCTGTTCCACTTAATGGCAAAAGTGTGGCAGGATTTAATGTACTACAGCGTCTGATTTCTATGTGTGGCTGAAATAATGTCAATTCGTAACCTGTTAGTCGTGCTATAGTCAAGTGCTGGGTCTGTGTTCGGTTCAAAAGAACTTCCACGGAATGTGGAACTTGCACTGTCAATTGATGTCCTAATACTATGGAATCGCTTTGTCTGATCGCTAAAGCTGTCGCTGCGACTGATTTCAGGCACGCAGGCAGAGCCTGGGCTACTGGATCTAATGTGCTAGAAAAGTAAGCACACGGTTTGTGTGAACCTGCTTGTTCCTGTGTGAGTACTGACAAGGCAGTACCTTCGCGTTCTGTGACAAATAGTGTAAAAGGCTTACTGTAACATGGTGTCGCTAAAACTGGTGCTTGACATAAGGCTTTCTTTAAGTCTTCAAAAGCTTGTGTATGTTCCTGAGTCCAAGGGAGGACAGTCGATGTCGCTGCCTCCTGGGTGGTCAACTGAATGAGTGGTTTTGCTAGAAATGCATATTGGGGAATCCATTGTCTACAGTATGAAGTGAGGCCTATGAAGGCCCGCACCTCCTTTTGTGTCTTGGGTGGTGGCATGTTTATAATTAACTGGATGCGGTCAGGTGTGAGCTGTCTCCCCCCTTTGGACAGCAAGTGCCCTAGGTACACAACTTGCTGAACACAGAATTGTAGCTTCGAAGGGGACACCTTGTGCCCCTTGTCGGCCAGAAAATGTAAAACCGTCAGTGATGCTTTTTCACATTCGGGTTCGCTTCGGGCGGTGATCAGCAGATCATCGACATACTGAAGCAGGGCAGTGTTAACAGGCATGTGGATACTGTCAAGTTGTCTTTTCAGTGCTTGGCTGTAGATGCTGGGGCTTTCTGTGAATCCTTGAGGTGCGCGTGCAAATTTGAAGCTTCGTCCATTTAAACAGAATCCGAACAAATATTGGCTTTCCGGATCGATTGGGACGCTAAAGAAGGCATTTTTGAGATCAATTACAGTAAAGAACGTTGCTTCTGAATCAATAGCTGTCAATAATGAGGAGATATCTGGAACCACGGGATACTGTGGTACAATGCATTTATTCAATTCGCGCAGATCAATAACTAATCGATAAACTGGGGGTGCATTTGGATCAGTTCTTTTAAGAATTGGAATGATCGGAGAATTACATACATTGGAGTCGGTTTCCACAACCACTCCTTGTGCAATGAGCTCCTCAATGATTTGCAGCAAAGCCACTACAGCATCTGGAGGTAACTTGTATTGTCGAATTCGTGGTAATACCACTCCTGCTTTGAGTGTGACTCGATATGGTGTAATGTGCATACAACCTACATCAGTGGGGCCTTGTGCCCATAAATGTGCAGGGACATTCTGTAATCGGTGATCCATGTCTTTTAATACGTAGTGACCTTTAAAGTCACGCAAGAATAGTCGTACCCCCTCCGGGGAACAACATATT
This sequence comes from Triturus cristatus, assembly GCF_964204655.1. NCBI lineage: Eukaryota > Metazoa > Chordata > Amphibia > Caudata > Salamandridae > Triturus > Triturus cristatus. The sequence goes on from NC_140593.1 coordinate 342,819,831, forward strand.
ACAGCTCCTAGAGCTTTCAGTGTCTTTATACCTAGCAAGTTTTCTGGGCATGATTTTGTAAGTAATAAATCTGTAGTCCGTGTCAAGGGACCAACTGTAAGAGGAAGAGGTTGCGATACTTCGTTAACAATAGGCTTTCCTGAAAAACCAAGGGAAATATTCTGTGAGCCTGAGAGGGGTGCCCCTGGAACCTCGTTGTGACTTATAGTTGTTCTACTTGCCCCTGTATCAATTAAAAACTTTCTATCTTTCCCTAATACTTGACTATGTACATAAGGACCCTCTTGATCTACAGGAACCTCAATAAGAGGCAAGCCAACCTCCCTCTCTAGGCTGTTTCATGTGTATCGCTGATAATCGGGATAGTCATTTTGTGCATACTGGTACATCTGTTGTGTCGTGTTTTGTGTTGCGGCAATAGGCTATGACTGTGGTACCGCTACGGTCTGTTGTGAAGCTTGCATCGGCTGTACATTCTGAGGTACTTGTTGTTGGATCTGATCCAGTCTAGGTGGACGCGGTCTCTCCTTTGTTTTACCCGTAGAGATATTGTGTTTCAGAACTGCACAATCGTTTATATAATGACCTGGCTGTTTGCAATAGTTGCATGTCCCTTTAACAGGAACCGCTGAATTACTGGACTGTGTCGCACCCTTTTTATGACCGTCAGCTGGAACTGACTGAGCAACGAGCATTTTCATTTTCGTGTCTTTCATACGTCTTTGTTCGTGTTCTTGTTCTTCTCTAATTCTATTCTGGTGGTACTGTAACATTTGTAACATTTGTGAAGGGGTATTAGCTTGCCAAGTACTCTCGACTTTCAATACTCTGTTCTTGACCTGGGGCAGGGAATTCTCGACTAATTTTGTTACAAAAAGATGTGGATATGAATCGCTACTTGCTTTCAGGCCGCTATTAATACCAAAACATTTTTCAAATCGGGAATAAAAATCACTAGTGTCTTCATCGGGTTTCTGTTTGCAGGCTGAGATTGCACCCCAGTCTTCCTTTTTCGTAGTTAACAAACGTGGCAATACTTGTACTAACAATCCTGGTAATGCTTTAGTTTTGTCCCCAAGCCCTAGGCCTGCAGTTCGGGCATTTTCTTCGTTTTCTAATGCAGTCCAATCAATCTTTTGGTCTCCCACCTCCCATTCTTTTTCCTTGAGTTTCTCGTAAATACCGGCAGGCAATAATACTTTTAATATTTTCATAATGTCAGGATAGGTATAATCACCCATGAGCAACATATCTTTTATTTCACGGTGAAAACCTGCTGGATCTTTATCATGGCTGGGCACTAATTTTTTCATTTCTAATAGTTCTATTTTAGTTATGGGCGTGTACACAAACACGCGTCTAAAAGTATTATCATCATTTTTAACTGGGTGCACTTCGCGTAAGGGATTCTGTCTGTCTATGTAATACATTTTTCTTTCCATGGAGGGAGCTGAATCATGCTCTGGACACAGGAAGGCACTGTATCTGTGCCGATGTTCTAGAATTTCTTTAATTAGATCGGTACCTAGACCTCTCCATTTATTCATGAGTAGTTCTATCAGTATATCCGGTAGGGGACCAGGATCGGAGTGTTGGCTTTTATACAGTATAAGGAGGTGTTGTATCATGTATATACCAGCTAAACGCTGTTCGTCTGGTGAAAGATTCAAAAACGTGTGTGCTAGCGCGTCATCACTATATTTATCAGAACTGTCAGCCCATTGTACTGCTGACCTGGCTAATTCTTGTTCATCCATAGAATCGAGTATATGGTACCCCATTCGTTCTTGAAGTACTTTATCAGTAGCCTGAAATAAGTGTTCAGGGGTCTTCGGATTTGACATGGCTGCTAGAAAGATTCTCTTATTTTCTGGACGTATCGGACGTATTGAATTATTTAAAGATCTTCCCTTACCTACATAAGCTATCATTTCTCTAGCTGGTAATTGTAATTGTCCTGTTGTCGTTTCTGATCGTTCCTCCTCTTCCGAGGATTCAGTCTTATCCGTCTCTATTTCTCTTTCAGGCTGTTCTCTTTCATGTATTTGTTCTACTGTTTTTCGGATCCTTCGGTACATATTTTCTATACTACTCTGTTTATCATGTTTTCCGTCTGCTATATTCTGACCCCATTTGTTATGTGCTTTCATTTCTTCCGGGTCTACACCAGGCCTATCTCTGTTTCTTATCAAACAGTTTATGAAGAAGCGTAACAGCAGCTTTTGCGTGTCCACTTTCTGGTATGCCATGGCCTCGCGAATACTTTCAGGACCTTGCCCTGTTTGGACAAAGTGATATATTTTGTCTAGATGATCAGTCATTCCTGGTAGTATCATTAAATAGTTCGCAACCCGTCGTAGACGTACTGATGATAGCATCATTCTGTCGTCTTTACCGGGTACTGGATCATATCTACAGTCTGTAAGAGGCTCCTTAAATATGTCGTAATTCGCTGTTTGAGGTGTACGTTGGTGTGCTAAATCTCTAAAAGTTAATCGACGTGTTGATGGTGGCGTATGAAAACCTCCTGTCGCACCTCCTGAGGTGCTAGGTCCAGCAAAAGGATTTGTTGGGTGTAAGGTAGGGAGATTAGGTGCAGGAAGGAACTGAGGAACAGGCGGGATGTTTGAAACGGTAGGAGAAGTATGTTGCTGCATAGGTGGGGGCAGATCATCTCGGGGTCGAGCGCCATCAGCAGGTGGTGTGCGTGGCGGTGGATCATTAACATATTCGGGGGCTACATCGTCTAAATAGGAAGAAAGGAAAATGTCCTTTGCGGTCTTATGGTGCAATTTAATCGGAAGCAATGGAGGTGGCAGATCTTTTGGTACTTCCAGGGTGGCCTTAGGTAAACCCTCGGCCAGAAGAGGATACATACCATTCATAAGAGTGTTTTGTTGTCTGTCTACTTGTTCTGTTTTTACTCGGATACCTTCCTCAACTAATACGTTTTCTCGGGCTTTGTCTGAATCCTCCCTACTTTTCTCTTCTTTTCTGAACGCTTTCTCTGTGCGTCTATGCGATTCTTTACGCCATAATTCTATGGCATCTTTCTGTGACTGTCTGGCTTTCTTTTTCCATAATGCTTCTTCTACTTTCATGATGCAATCTGCATCCCATGTCCCAGCAGTGGGCCATCTCTGATTCTCTGCTAAATCTTTGGTGTAGTTCACCCATAAATCAAGATATAGTATGGCATCTAGGCCATGTTTATGGTACATAAAGTACCCTGGAGTGTCCCTAGGTGGAATGGGAACGGCTTCCTCGAGTATCCCTTTTCTAGTTTTTATCTGTCTTAATTTTGAGAATAACGGCATCTTAAACCTTGCTACTTGACTCTTACTCGGACTTGAACACAATTAATACAATAAACACAGTAATGAAGATCGAACAATCACTCATACCACGACAGTTAAAACATATAAAAACATTTAAAACGAACAACGATAATTAGAATAAAACTAGCTAACTGCATAATACTGGATGTACTGCTAAACAGTACAGATACACCGCTAAAACAGTGCAGACCGGATCTGTGTACCCAAACCCGTCTTGACCGGCACAAACCAATGCGCACGTCTAGATGCGTCCCCAGCAACGGTACTCACCGGGAAGCACGGAACGGAACAGAAGGCCTCGGAAACTCTGGACTGGACTGGACCGGACTGGACTCGACTCGACTCGTGACGTAGGTACTTCAGAACTTCGGAACCTGGTGGGCCTCTGTATACCACGGATCTTGCTCTCTCAGCTAGGCTCTTGTCGGGATCCTCCGCACTCCTCACCGCCTCGTCTGGGTGTTGATCGCAGCCTCAGTCACCTCCGTTGGCCTGAGGGAGGTACAGGAAATCCTGCGGGTACGCGTAGTTGTCCGTCCGGCTGTGGCAGGGGACCGGGCCTGCAACGCACCTCCGGCGTGTGGGGCGGGGGAGGAGTCCCTGTTCGGGCGCCAATTATGTGGTAAATATTTAAATTACCTATACTATTTTTATGCGGTAAAGTTCAGTAAGAATAACTCAGAAAAATAAGAGGCAGAATCCGTGATATTTGAGGTTTTAAAAGGGGCTTTATTCCTTACAAAGGAATTGGTTCGAACCAGGCAATCGGATTCCGTCACCACGAAGGTTCGGGAAGGGATAGACAATACTTTATTGACAGGTTACCATATATATAGTCAATGCATTACAGTAAAGGCAGATGTAGAAGGCGTAACAGCTGAGAAGAGAGATAAGAATACACATACGTAATGGAAAAGGCGTTACAATAGGCGTACATAAGGGCGTGTACTAGAAACGTCATTAAGAGGATGACACAGGTGGGTGGATCCATAAGAGAATCCTGCAATGTCAGCAGAAATACTTGGCAGAGATGCGCGTGCAGCAGCATGACGTGTGACTGACGTGGAACTAGAGGGTGAAGGGGACTTGACATTGAGCCCCATATGAGGAGACAGAAGTCTGGGATGTCAGAACAACCTAATCCCAAATCGTATCTAATATCTTGTGTTTAAGGAACTGTATTATCTGGAAGGAAGGGTCTCTCAAGCAGAGGCTATTCTATACTGACTGTTAGTGCGTGAATAAGCGTCTATGTGTCTACATGAGATGCGAGGGGGCATGGGCCTACCATGGTAACAGGAGCTATGAATTACTTGCACGGAGACAGTGAGGACGGGCCCTTTGCTCTGTAGCTGGAAGGATGTTTACCTAAACTACTAGACAGGAATGTATTTTTCGAGGAGCGGAGCAGATAACTTGAAGGCAAAATACAGTCTTGGCAGGCAACAGGCCGAGCCAGGCACCGTTAGCCGCGTAGGGAGTAAGACAAAGGTCAGGGATACAGATGCAGGTCCAGGCTGGGGTATTCAGAGGCAGAAGGACACAAAAGGCTCGATGGCAGAATTCTGGGCCTAACTTGCCAGAGCTGAGAAAACGTGAAAGGTGCACCGTATAAAGACGGTGGCAAGACATACTTAGGAACGGAATATTCGACCCATTCATGGCGAATCTGAAAGAGGACATGTTGACGTTGGACACAAATGTATTTGCGTCTTCATAGCTGGAAGTGGAGGGAACATACATGTACTTGTAGCACGTACATGGAGCCGTTGGGGTCTAAGATAGGGGACACAATTGATCCTAAAATTCATATTTCCTCATAGTGACCCATTCAGCATCATGTACTAATCCATTCACTGCGCCAAACCCTAATAAATTCACCCAGGTGCTCTCCTTGCAGTACTCTAATCATTCATCCAGTGACCCAGGCCTTAGTATATGGACTGCTTCAAACCCTTATCCACTATGCATGCAGTCCTCTAACCACCTACACAATTGTCTTTTCTCACCTTCAATTCCCTAGTCAGTATCCATACACTTCCAGGAAATACCCTTTCACTCCCTTTGCAGTCCTCTAGTGACCCATTCAGCACCATGTACTAATCCATTCACTGTGCTAAAACCCAAACACTTATAAATTCACCAAGATACTATCTTTGCAGTACTCTAATCATTCAGTCAGTGCCTAAGTATTCATACACTGAGCCAGGCCTTAGCACATGGACTGCTTCAAACCCCTATGCACTATGCATGCAGTCTTCTAACAACCTAGACACTTGTCTTTCACACTTTCAATTTCCTAGTCAGTATCCATACAGTCCAGCACTTGTGACTGCCTTTGCACTCCTCTAGTGACCCATTCAGTACCAAGTACTAATCCATTCCCTGTGCGAAAAGCCTAGCACTTATAAATTCACCTAGGCACTCTCCTTGCTGCACTCTAATCATTCAGTCAGTACCCAAGTAGTCATGCAGTGAGCCAGGCCTTAGCACATGGACTGTTTTAAATGCCTATGCAGTATGGATGCAGTCCTCTAATCACCTACACAGTTGTGTTTCACACCTTCAATTCCCTAGTTAGTATTCATACTCTTCTAGCAAACACCCTGTCACTCACCCAGTGTGTCTCCTTATAGTACTGTAATCATTTAGTCAGTTAGCATGTAGTCTTTTAGTGAGGTAGGCTTTAGGGCATGAACTGCTTCAAAGTAGTATGCACTATGCATGTAGTGTTTTAACGATCGTCACACTTGTGGTTCAGGGCTATAGTTTCTTAGTCAGTTTTTATATAAAATGTGTTTGTACAGTAATGGAATAGTATAAATTTGAAAGTTATTAATATACATTTATTTGTGATTCTTTTTTACAGATACAGAACAGGAGTTTTTCTCATCTGTTTGCACTCTTCTCGTGCAAGATTGTTTGGATGAAGGGTCCTTAGGTGTTTCATCATACTTGCTGTGCCGCACGAGTAGTTTTTGTTAGGATCCCCTCGTAACAGAACTCTTTGGCAAATCTTGCGAATGAAGAAGGTGGCATTGGTCTTTGTTTGCCCCTTGGAAAAAGTTAAAAATGTCTTCACCACTGAAGAAAAACGTTGTGGGCGTGGTGCCTTCTGCAAAAAAAATTCCTCAGATTCGGTAAATATTTTAAAGCGGCAACAATTACAGTTTTTGTAAGTTAAACTTATAAAATTTTGTTAGCTGTATGCATTTTATATATCTGTGATTTGTTTCTTGTGGTATTTTGTTGAGAATACCATGTTGTTTTTTTTTTAACAATCTTTCTGATTTTCCAGGTCTGTCGTCGACATCCGTGGTTCCCACAGGAGTGTTCCGCCTTGTTGTTTTGTATTATTGTTGTTACATTTTGTTTATTAGTTTATTGTTTATATTTATGTTAATAAAAAAATAAAGTTTGAAAATAGTTTATCGTTTATATATTTATTATTATAAAAAATAAAGTTTGAAAAAAAAATAATAATGTTTTTGGTTGTTCTCTTAACTGCTGTGTGACTCTTTCTTGTTCTTATTACTGTTATTTGATGGAGTCCACCATGGTGTTAAATTTTGGGGCACTTATCGCTGGAATACTGGTGATATCTGCAGTTTGCATCAACTTCTGAATAGTGTGTTAGATTTATCTCAACTTTACTTCCGTTAAAGTGCTGATAATGAAATGGAGAGTAGCTGTTCCCGTGCAAAAAGACACGAGGTGCACCTTTGCGATTTATTCTAAATACTAAAATCCTGTATTGTATTGCACTGAGGTATTGGCTGCACTTAGAGTGTACAAACAAAATCTATTAAGAAATCTCATTGTATTTACATTGATTGGGAATAGTGCGTCAGGTGCTAGATCTTGACGAGATACACTGCTCAGTTCGTATATTGTTGTGCACACGAAAAAAATCACATCACAACTTTCATACCAATTGCAATGCGAAACAAATTCCATGGATAAGACACGTTAGCACCAGGGATTTTACACCTGCTTTCTGCTGGTGTTAAGCAGGACAACTACCTGCACCATGAAAGGGAACACAGCCAAGAGCCACACCAGAACACCCACAGGTGCCATAGAGTCAATGAGCATGATACAGGGATACGCATGTGGGCCGGAAGACTCATCTCAACAACTCCAGGACCGCCAATGCCCCCCAAACCCACATCTTAGTAAGTGTGTCCCTGTGGTCATTGTCTTAGCATGATAGGCACGAGCCCTGCAACATCACAGTGTGCTGTCATCTCAGGGTTGGCAGTGAGCCTGGATGTGTAGCTACGTACACATCCTCCTGCATGCACAACTGGCGTGTGTTGGTCTGTCGTTCACAGGTCAGTGCAGGGGTGTGCCTATCCGGCAAGGGGAACGGGGTGTCTCGGACATGTCCGTGTACAGGAAGTGCGGTAAGTGTGTCTCTGTGTTCTGGTGTGGCCTGTTACAAGAGCCGCAGCAGTCGATGTTGTAAAGTGGCATGCACCACCTCCAAACGGCACTGTGATGTTGTAGTTGGAATGTAGCAGGACATGCGCAAATAGGCATTACAATGGCATGCTGTACGAGTGCACGAGATACAACAGCTCACCGCACAAAAGTGTGGGGGCTCGTGGGAGGGAGGAGCAGCCGTTTGGCAACATAACACACAGTGAACTCGACCATGTGCCATATGCTGGGCATCTCATCCATGATGACCACGGTCGCAGACATCCCACAACACCAACGACTGGCCTTTGTACACATCCTGTATGAATGCAGCATGGTTTTCACTTCTATGCTCGTTCAGTGCTGTGATGTTGGCAGGTTGTGTGACTTGTGCTCCTTGTTGGTGTGTTTCATTTTGGCCATTGTTAGTCTATATGTGTGTTGTACTTAATTGTGCATGTGTGCCATTCTGCCCATCTCCCCCCCTCTCCCCACTCCCTGCTTCTTCCTCTTCCTAGTGCTTTTGTGTCTATAATTTTGTTGCTGCACACATAAATACATGTAAAGAATAAATTAGAATAGTTCCTTGATTCTTTTAGGTTACAAAACTTCTCTATTGGTTTCTTTTTAATTTTCCATAGGAACCGTTTTTTTTAATATTCAACAACACATAGAAGTCAAAAGTGCAACGTATTCTATCAACACACTTTCTAGAACATTCTACAATACGTGCAGGTTAAAAGTTCATCAATTTTTTAAAACTTTACGATATTTTTTTGTAACATTTTCTTGAACATTTAACAACACGTGCAGGTTAAAAGTTGACGATTGTTTTTAGTTCGAACAGTGCCTTCCAAATGCAAGTAGCAGGTGTGGTTGAGCTGAGCAAATTTTATCCTATGATATGTACTCCACGTTGAAACTGCTTTTTCTTAACCAATCACAAAGATGCTTTTCCACAAAACTAATGTGCACCCTACTTTTAAAAAAGAATGCTTTTCATGATATCTTCAGAGATAAGTTATGGATATGAATTAGCATTTAAAAAACCTTTGAAATTCACTGAAAAAACCATAGGTTTCATGCACGTTATAGTTAGGAATTGGCATTTAAAAAACCTTTGAAATTCACTGAAAAAACCAAAGGTTTCAGGAGCGTTATATTCAGGAATTGGCATTTAAAAAACCTTAGAAATTCACTGAAAAAACCATAGGTTTCAGGGGTGCTATAGTTAGCTGGACATTTCCCTCATACAAACCCTAGAAATTCCCCTGTTATAGTTAGTTCAGCTAACTATAACTCGCGCCCCCGCAATGCACTGCTGATGACGTCACATATTACATCACTCATGACATGGTCAGTGACATCACTGATGACATCACTGATGACATCTCAAATGACATCACTGATGACATCACTGATGACATCATCCATTGAGTATGTGTTTCTGAACAGTTTTATTATGTTTAATATATATAGGGAAAGGCCTGTTGAAAAATAAGTGGGTGTACAAGTGTGTGAATGGATGATTTTCTAGGTGCGTAACTGAGTCTATAAGTGAGTCATTAAATGTATCTTACTGCAGACTAGTGACTAAACTGTGTGAATGTCTGTATGTGTCTGTGTGTTGGTGTATAAGTGGCTGCATGGTTTTGTGAATAGCTATATGAGTATCTATATGGGTTATTGATTGGTTGTCTGAGTATCTGTATGGGTGCCTGAGTGTTTGTGTGGATAGAGTGTGTGTGACTAGATGTGTGAGTGGGTGATTCAGTGGGTGCATGTTTTTAAGAGTGCATCTGTGATGGACTGTATGGTTGGGTGAGTGTATGTATGGGTGTGTTAGTGATTGAATGTATATCTCAGTTGTACATGTGTCAGTAACTACATATGTGAAACGCAGTGTCTATGTGTGTAAGAGTATATAACTATCTATATGTGAGAGTGTGTGATTTTGGGAGTGGCTGTATGCGCCATAGTGAAAGGATATCTGTGTCATGTGCTGTTTGTTTTTCTGCAGGAAGACACAGAATTTGTTCGTATTTTTATGAGTAAGTGAACTTGAGTGTTTTTAACTGTATAGGTGAGTAAATTTTACTGTGATTAATTATTTGCATGACTGACTAGAATTGTCAGTACCTCAATGGATGATTGGCAGTGTGTGAGTGTCTATATAGGTGTATAAATGCACAGAGTGACTGTAAGTATGAGTGACTGTACAGGTGAGTGAGTGGAGATGTATGTAGACCTAAAAGTCAATGAGTGGGTGAGTAGTTATTGGTATTGGAGTATCTATGGTTGTCAAAGTGGCCGTCTGAAATTTTGAGTCGGTGTATCAAAGGTTATTTTAGGGTGTGAGAAGATGCACTAATTTATCACATGGATGACGTCATCAGTGATGTCATCAGTGATGTCATTTGAGATGTCATCAGTGATGTCATCAGTGATGTCACTGACCATGTCATGAGTGATGTAATATGTGACGTCATCAGCAGTGCATTGCGGGGGTGCGAGTTATAGTTAGCTGAACTAACTATAACAGGGGAATTTCTAGGGTTTTGTACGAGGGACATGTCCAGCTAACTATAACACCCCTGAAACCTATGGTTTTTTCAGTGAATTTCTAAGGTTTTTTAAATGCCAATTCCTAACTATAACGCCCCTGAAACCTTTGGTTTTTACATTGAATATATATATATATATATATGTATGCCACACGAAAAAAGAGAATGTCCACGCTCTCGGATAATGCCACAGTGAAATTTTAATTACACACAGTAACACGTTTCGACAGATTGAGCTGTCTTGATCACACAATTATACAGGAAATGTTCCAATACATAGTCTCGTGATTAGAACAAGTACATATCGGTACACTATAGAGAACTTACAATATACTCAGAAATATCAGGTAGAATCATACAAACGCAAAGGAACTCATGGAACCTTAAACTTGGAATAGGATTGTGGAAAATACTAGATAATTAATTTTCATGTAGGTGGATACTTAACTCTTCTTCCACGTTATGACCTCTCGGGAATCTACATTGTAGGTCTAGAATGTGCCACAGTTCTCTTTATCTTAATAGTAGGGTTCTGTTCCCACTCCTATAGTTCTGATGGATCTGCTCTATGATAAAGTATTGGAGGCGAAAGCTGTTTGATAAGTGCTACTCAGCAAAATGTCTACCCATACGGTAATGCAGGTCTTTTTTGTTTATGGCCCGCATGTGCTCGAGTGCTCTTATTTCGCAGGAAAAGTAGTGCTGCCCACATATTGTAATTTACATGGACACTCCAGAATATAGATGACATGGGAGGAGTTGCACGTCAAAAATTGACTGATGTTTTTAGACCCTGTCGTTGTCTCAAATGTTTTCTTCGTGTAGCTTGCACGGCACGCCTTGCAATGGCCACATGGAAAAAAACTGAGGTCCCTGATGTAAGGTATGATTTTTCTCTGGTGATGTCTCCCTTAACCAATATGTCTCTGAGGTTTCTTCCTTTACGGTAGGTAATCATGGGTTGTTTGGGTAGGTCTTGTCCCAATACTGAGTCACTTTTTAATGTATTCCAGTTACGTGTAACTATTCTGGCGATCTGCTTGGAGTCAGAATTGTAGGTCAGGATAACCCTGGGTTCGTCCTCTATTTCTGTATTGTTCTGTTTTTCAAGAAGAGTTTCTTCCCTGGTGATTTTATCGGCCTTATCCTTTGCTCCATTTAGAACCCACAATGGATATCCTTGTTCAGTGAATATTTTTATCATGTTTTCTTGCTCTCTGAGGAAGTCTTCCTGGGTGCTACAATTCCTTTCAGCTCTCAGGAATTCCCAACATGGAATGCTCCATGTTGGAAACGGCCCTTTTTGCAGGGTTATCCCCAAACTTTTTGCTTCTTCCTCCTTTATTTTTTCTGACCCATGGTTGTTGGCAATAGGACTCGGGGCACTTTACCACTGCTGATCAGTGCTAAAGTGCATATGCTCTCTGTATAAATTGTTATATTGATTGGTTATCCATGATTGGTATATTTGTTTCACCTGTTACCCCTAGTAAAGCGCACTGCGTGTGCCAGGGCTGGTGATTCAAATGCTACTAGTGGGCTGCAGCACTGATTGTGCCACCCACAGGAGTAGCCCTAAAATGATGTCTTAGGCCTGCTTGCAGTGCCTATGTGCAGTCCAGGACTGCCATGTCGACCTGGCCAGTGCACCCACTGACCAGGCCTTATCCTTCCCTTTCTGTACATGTCAGGCATCCCTATGGTGGCCCTAGGTACCCCCCTGGGCTGGGTGCAGTGTATCTGAAAGGTAGGGCATGTACTGAGGTGTGTAACATGCCCTGGTAGTGAATTACAGCCATTTTCGTTTTTCACTGCTGAGAGGCTATCTTGCCCATAGGATAGAATGGGGAAGGCTGTTTACATGCCTATCTTCCCATCGGGGCAAGATAGAAAATCCAAGTTTGGTATCTCTGTGTTCAGAATTTAATTATACATCTTTTTAGCAAGATGGTTTTTAAATTCACTGTGTGAGAATAGCACTTTTTAGAAAGTAGCTATTCTCCTGTTTAACCTTCCTGTGTGCCTGTGTGCTGGTTGGCTGACTGGTGTCATGTGATGGGCTAGGTGGCTCCAGGAGCCTGGATGAGTCAGCAGCAGGGTGAATAGGGAGATCTGCTTTAGATGGGTGGGAGGAGTAGTCCCTGGGTTTGAATGGGGCTGCCCCTGCCAGCACAATGCTGGCTCCACCCCCTGCTGGCCAGGCTGAAGACTCTGCCTCTGCTGGCACAAAGAAGGCTCCACCTCCTGCTGAGCGTCTAACGACCCTGCCCCTCACTCTGAAAGGAACCAGGTGCTCCAGGGCAGAGCACACCCAGGAACCGGTTTGAGCAGGGGAATCCCCCCACTGAAACACAGAGAGACAAAGACTTGGAGGGGTATAAGAAGAGGACCCCAGACACCTAAACTTTAGATCACTTTGGAACTAAGAAGAAACCTCTGCCAAGGAGAAAGCTGGAAAGAACTGAAGAGGAGAAGACTGCCTGCTTGCTGTTTTGCTTTGCTGCCAAGGAGAGGGGAAGGACTTTGCTGTGTCCCCTTCTTTTGATTCTGATCTCCAAGGGCCTGAGAAGAGCTGGCTCCCTGTTAAGAAGTCCCAGGAACAAAAGGACTTCACCACCAGCTCCCCTGGAACTCTGCTGAAAGAGTTCTGACCTGCCTTGGGGTGCTTGCCCAGTCTTGGGGCCTCAGGAGGTCGTTTTGCTGTGTTTTGGGAGCTGGGAAGCAGAAGCGTGAAAAAGAGTAACCGGTACCCAACACATCATCCGATTGCGTGTCGCAAGAACGAGAGTGCTAGGAGAATTTCATCGCGGCGTCATCGCAGCACCCGGAGTCCCCGCATCGCCGAGTGCGTCGAGCATCGATCCGGTGCGAGAAGATTCCTGACGCTGCGAGGGTCGTCGCAGAACCAGGTTGCGGCTGCACCACTGCCGGTGCGTGAAAGTATCCAGTCGCTGCGTGCGTCTGGATACTTTCACGCAGAATCCCGTTCCGTCGCGCATCGAGAGTTGCGGCGCCGGAAGTCAACGCTGCGCCGCGCATCGTGCCACATCGAAGAGTGTCGCATCGAACCTGTGCGTGAAGCTTCCCCCTAAGAAACCTATGCAACGAAAGCCAAAGTCATCGCATCCTCCCCCTACAGATCGGAGCCGGCGCATCCCCCTCTGCTGCGTGAAGCAGGGCTGCCGCAAAGCCTCCCCAGGATCTCAGGAGTATCGCATCGCCTTTGCCATCTTCCTTGTGATAGCTTTTGGGAACCTTATCGAAACTACAGGTACTGTTGGGCACGAGAGTGTCGCATTTTGTGCATTGAGAGTCGCATTGTGCAGTACACTGACTTTTACATCCTGGAGTACTTTCTGCAAACTCTTGAACTATCTTTAAAGTAACTTTTGAATTATATGTTGGTTTGTCTGTAGTATTTGGTCTTGTGAAGTTTTTAGTAAAGATACATTATTTTTTCTAAAACTGGTGTGGAGTAAATCTGTGGTGTTTTCACTGTGTTACTGTGAGTGTTGGTACAAATACTTTACACATTGCCTTTGATAGCCTAGACTGCTCAGGCCAAGCTACCTAGAGGGTGAGCAGGGGTTATCTTAACAGTGTATCCCCCTTTTCCCTGACTAGAAGCAAGGGTCCCTACTTGGACAGTGGTACCTACCCTGCCAACTAGAGACCCCCAGATCTAACACTCCATTTCAAGGTCTCTGGGTGATTACTGAGGGCATGAAGGAGGCTGTTCCCTGCTGTAGCTTTCCTGTGGAGTGCAGTATTCAATCTGTTGTCTTCCACCTCTACTTTGACATCCAGGAACTCAATACTTTCTCGACTCATGGTGTAAGTAAGTATGAGATTGTGCTCATTCCTGTTCAGGCTGTTTATAGTTTCAACTGCACTTATCTCGCTACCTTTTCTATATGACGACACACGTCATCAATATAGCGTAACCATTTAATCACTTTCCCTTCTCTGTGCTCTGCTGTCATATCCTTCTGAATTTCCTCCTCCCAGGCCCCCAGGAAAAGATTAGCAAAGCTAGGAGCAGAGCAAGTCCCCATGGCAGTCTCAAGGACTTGCTTATAGATAGTCCCATCAAATACAAACATGTTGTTATGCAGGCCGAAACTCACCATCTCAAACAACATGTAGGTACGATCACGGTAACAGATTTCCCTTTTCTCCAGGGAATGGTAACAAGATTTTATGCCCATTGAGTGGTCAATTATAGTATAGAGAGAGTTAACATCCATAGAGATTGACAGGTAGTCATTCTACCATTCTATTTCTTCCAATTTAACCAGAAGGTCTTCCGTATCCCTTATGTAGGAAAGGAGAGCTGTAACATACTCTCTGAGAAAATGGTCTACGTACTTGGAGATGTGTTCTGCTACACTCCCTATAGAGGAGAAAATGGGTCTGCCTGGAGGTATCATGTGATTCTTATGTATTTTTGGTAGGAGATAAAACACAGGGAGTTTTGGGTAGTCCCTTTTGAGATAGCAGTACTCCTCCCATTGGAGGATACCACTATCTTTCCAACCCTGCAACTTATTCCATATGCAGATAATGCTCTCATTATATTCTTGCATTCAAGTTTCTACATAAAATGTGGTGTCATTCAATTGTCTCTATGCCTCATTCCTGTATGCTTCTCTATCCCACAGCACAATGTTGTCGCCTTTATCTGCTGGGCGTATCACAATGTTGTCATCCTCCGACAGTGTTTTGATCACGCTTCTTTGTGCTTTTGTAAAGTTCTGTTGCACATTGGTCTCTTTTTCTGGAGACATAGTTGAATAAGGTCATTCGTCACAGTGTCATGGAATGAGTCTATAGTGTTGTGTGCCATATTCGGGAAAACTATTGATTTAGGCTTAAAATCAGTAGCCTCAGAGCGGTCCATACTAACACCCAGTATTTCCCCTGCACAATCTGGTTCTTCTATTTTGGGAGTTCTGAATGTATTCAGCCATGTAACTCACATCCAGTGTGTGAGCAAGACTGTTGAAACGCCCCTGAGTGATCCTCTTATTTTGCTGTATATATATATATATATATCTATATCTATATCTATATTACCTACTGGCGGTCGCCAGTAGGTAGTTATAGTTAGGACCACGTTTCCATAGGAAATCCGCAACATTCTATTTTGAATAACTTTGGCGCCGATCGACGAATCCTCGCGAATTTTTCAAAATAGGTGGGGCGCTACGCTCCGCTCCTACCCTGAAAGTCTCGGGGGGATTCGTCAAGCGGGGGCTGAGATAAAAGGGGGGTCCCAAAACGCGTTTTTCCCATGCATTTTTCCATAGGACCTTTAGACACAGCTACAGCCCGAACGGCTGAACAGAGTTACTTGAAATTTGGCAGAGAGGTAGTCCTCAGGTCAAGGAAGTGCCTTTTGTAGGTCTGGTGTAAATCTGTTCCGTAGTTTCTGAGAAAATAGCCTTTAAATCAATATATATATCTGAGCCAGCTTACGGTGCGCTTACGGTGCGCTTACCGTACGCGTACGGTGACGTGCACGAGCGCGATTCTGATTGGCTCTTAGATCTTAGTAAACATTCGAATCGGTCGAAACCAGGAAGCGGCGGCCGCCATTTTGTGTATTTCACTCAGAAAAAAAAGGGTGATATCTTGAAAAGGGGGCAAGGAAGAGAGTTACAGACCCCCTAACATTTGTAAGGGGGTCAAAGAAGGACAGAAAAGTACAAAGAAAACATTTATTGATTTTAAAAAAAATCGTGGGGTACGCGTACGGTAAGCTCACCGTACGCGTACGGTAAAAAAAAAATAAAATAAAAAAATGAAATGCAGATTTAAGTGTTTAGATATTAGGGGGCTCTAAAAAGAGCCGTTGTGTTTATGAAGTGATTTTTTATTGGTACCTACAAGTAAGTACCGACGCAGAGTCTAAGGTTCAAGAGGAAGACTCTGTTCCCTTCATCAGTGAAGTGTACACCATCTCCTCTATAAATGTCTTGCATGTCGTAACGCAAGTTGTTGTGGTAAATGGAACCCATACCATAGTCACGGAGGAAAGCAGAAACAGATTTGTTGACGTGCTTTCTTGCTTTGTCAATCTGCGGACAAAAATGATTGGACCAGTTCCATTTTTGCCTTTGGCATATGTTAGAAAACACAAAGGCAGTTTTAGGGAAAAGTGAAAACAGTTGTGCAAAGGTGTCCTTCATAAGCATTTCCAGACCTACCCCAGTCAAAGTGCCTAGGTCATTGCCACCACAGTGCACTATTATGAGGTCAGGGTGTTGGATTTGCATGAAGGATTTCACCAATGGCATCAATTGGTGCCACTTTAACCCTCTCTGACCAATCCATTTAATGTCTACATTTGGCAAAGCAAGGTCTGTCACCATATCTGTTTTCTCTGCATACTTTTCACTCCAGAAGACATAGCTGTGCCCTACAATCCACACTGTGAACATCTTCAAAGGAGAACTGGATGCACTCAGGAGGTGTAATTCAGTAGAATGGTAAAAAGAAATGAAAGACAGTTTGGAAATGGAGGCATACATATTTTTTTTATAAAAAAAAGAACTGATTGGCTGTTTCATACCATTCTAGAATAAAAACTAGGCTGTATGTGTAAATTTATAGAAGCATGTTTTGTATTGGTACAGAAAAATGTGTTACTAAAGAACAGTACTATGGATTTGCTGTTAGGTTTGAAAAGTCAAGCACTCCTGCTCTTTGGAAATGAAACATTGTGTGGCGAACTTCTGACCTAACTCCACACAGCAGTGTTCCATGAGCTGTTGCTATGGTAGCAGGCAGAAGTCAAGTTGGGGGAAGGGTACTAGGCAGAAGTGAAGTTGGGGGAAGGGTACTTTTGGAAAAGGGTTGGTTTTCAACCAATAGAAATGTGTGATTACATTTGAAAAAAAGGGGGAAGCACTGAGATTTGAAATTAACATGTATGTGTGGAAAAAGAGAGGGAAACTTTGCCATTATCTGGTTCTGCTGAGAGGAGAGAGGTGTACAGAACAGAGATCCTGGCTCTGATAATCTGCTGTTTGAACGCCACATTTCTTTCACAACTAACTAATTTTAAAGGTGAGTTTAGAGTTTGAGAGGGGATGTATATGGTAAATTAAGAAATGAATAATAGAATTGGAATTCCTTTTGTTGAAGTTGTGTTTATTATTTTCTGTTTTGGGAGAAATTTAAATGTGAGGAACATGTAAAATAATATGGACTATGTTTTCACGATAAATTAAGGTGTACTGGTAAAAATAAGGAATACTTTAAGGGTTTGAGGTTGCACTCAGTAATGCAAATACATACAGCATCAGTAAGGCTGGTTGCCCTTGCTGGAGTGTAGTCAGTCACCCAGGTTACACATGTTGCTGGTCTGAAAAAGCAGTTTGGACATGTGCTGTTTTCAGAATCTGAAAAGTGGATTCAAAATGTGTCAGTCTGTAAAAGTGTTTATCACTTGCCAAAAAAAAGAGTAGTAAGTGTGCTTTCAAATTGGCAAAGAAATTTCGTTTTGTGACTAATGTGAAAACATGACTCTGTGTGCAAATAGGAATTACAGGCAGAGATTTATTGCGTATTGCTCTGGTGATTTTACAGATGCATTA
This sequence comes from Triturus cristatus, assembly GCF_964204655.1. Taxonomy (NCBI): domain Eukaryota; kingdom Metazoa; phylum Chordata; class Amphibia; order Caudata; family Salamandridae; genus Triturus; species Triturus cristatus. The sequence goes on from NC_140593.1 coordinate 342,837,756, forward strand.
GTAGGAAAGGGGAGCTATTTTTTTGTATGCAGAAGCAGACTCTTAGCACACACCCAGCTGCTTATCCTGTGGAATCATGCATAGTATTCACAACCGAGTGGGGTTTGAGGTTTCAGTCAGTAATGCAAATACATACAGCATCAGTAAGGCTGGTTGCCCTTGCTGGAGTGTAGTCAGTCACCCAAGTTACACATGGTGCTGGTCTGAAAAAGCAGTTTGGACATGTGCTGTTTTCAGAATCTGAAAAGTGGATTAAAAATGTGTCAGTCTGTAAAAGTGTTTATCACTTGCCAAAAAAAAGAGTAGTAAGTGTGCTTTCAAATTGGCAAAGAAATTTCGTTTTGTGACTAATGTGAAAACATGACTCTGTGTGCAAATAGGAATTACAGGCAGAGATTTATTGCGTATTGCTCTGGTGATTTTACAGTTGCATTAGTAGGAAAGGGGGAGCTATTTTTTTGTATGCAGAAGCAGACTCTTAGCACACAGCCAGCTGCTTATCCTGTGGAATCATGCATAGTATTCACAACCGAGTGGGGTTTGAGGTTGCAGTCAGTAATGCAAATACATTCAGCATCACTAAGGCTGGTTGCCCTTGCTGGAGTGTAGTCAGTCACCCAGGTTACACATGGTGCTGGTCTGAAAAAGCAGTTTGGACATGTGCTTTTTTAAGAATCTGAAAAGTGGATTCAAAATGTGTCAGTCTGTAAAAGTGTTTATCACTTGCCAAAAAAAAGAGTAGTAAGTGTGCTTTCAAATTGGCAAAGAAATTTCGTTTTGAGACTAATGTGAAAACATGACTCTGTGTGTAAATAGGAATTACAGGCATAGATTTATTGCGTATTGCTCTGGAGATTTTACATTTGCATTAGATGGAAAGGGGGAGCCATTTTTTTGTGCAGAAGCAGACTCTTAGCACACACCCAGCTGCTTATCCTGTGGAATCATGCACAGTATTCACAACCGAGTGGGGTTTGAGGTATCAGTCAGTAATGCAAATACATTCAGCATCACTAAGGCTGGTTGCCCTTGCAGGAGTGTAGTCAGTCACCCAGGTTACACATGGTGCTGGTCTGAAAAAGCAGTTTGGACATGTGCTTTTTTAAGAATCTGAAAAGTGGATTCAAAATGTGTCAGTCTGTAAAAGTGTTTATCACTTGCCAAAAAAAAGAGTAGTAAGTGTGCTTTCAAATTGGCAAAGAAATTTCGTTTTGTGACTAATATGAAAACATGACTCTGTGTGCAAATAGGAATTACAGGCAGAGATTTATTGCGTATTGCTCTGGAGATTTTACATTTGCATTAGATGGAAAGGGGGAGCCATTTTTTTGTGCAGAAGCAGACTCTTAGCACACACCCAGCTGCTTATCCTGTGGAATCATGCACAGTATTCACAACCGAGTGGGGTTTGAGGTTTCAGTCAGTAATGCAAATACATTCAGCATCACTAAGGCTGGTTGCCCTTGCTGGAGTGTAGTCAGTCACTCAGGTTACACATGGTGCTGGTCTGAAAAAGCAGTTTGGACATGTGCTTTTTTAAGAATCTGAAAAGTGGATTCAAAATGTGTCAGTCTGTAAAAGTGTTTATCACTTGCCAAAAAAAAGAGTAGTAAGTGTGCTTTCAAATTGGCAAAGAAATTTCGTTTTGTGACTAATATGAAAACATGACTCTGTGTGCAAATAGGAATTACAGGCAGAGATTTATTGCGTATTGCTCTGGTGATTTTACATTTGCATTAGATGGAAAGGGGGAGCCATTTTTTTGTGCAGAAGCAGACTCTTAGCACACACCCAGCTGCTTATCCTGTGGAATCATGCACAGTATTCACAACCGAGTGGGGTTTGAGGTTTCAGTCAGTAATGCAAATACATTCAGCATCAATAAGGCTGGTTGCCCTTGCTGGAGTGTAGTCAGTCACCCCGGTTACACATGGTTCTGGTCTGAAAAAGCAGTTTGGACATGTGCTTTTATCAGAATCTGAAAAGTGGATTCATAATGTGTCAGTCTGTAAAAGTACTTATCACTTGCCAAAAAAAAGAGTAGTAAGTGTGCTTTCAAATTGGCAAAGAAATTTCGTTTTGTGACTAATGTGAAAACATGACTCTGTGTGTAAATAGGAATTACAGGCATAGATTTATTGCGTATTGCTCTGGTGATTTCACATTTGCATTAGATGGAAAGGGGGAGCCATTTTTTTGTGCAGAAGCAGACTCTTAGCACACACCCAGCTGCTTATCCTGTGGAATCATGCACAGTATTCACAAACGAGTGGGGTTTGAGGTTTCAGTCAGTAATGCAAATACATTCAGCATCACTAAGGCTGGTTGCCCTTGCTGGAGTGTAGTCAGTCACCCAGGTTACACATGGTGCTGGTCTGAAAAAGCAGTTTGGACATGTGCTTTTTTAAGAATCTGAAAAGTGGATTCAAAATGTGTTAGTCTGTAAAAGTGTTTATCACTTGCCAAAAAAAAGAGTAGTAAGTGTGCTTTCAAATTGGCAAAGAAATTTCGTTTTGTGACTAATATGAAAACATGACTCTGTGTGCATATAGGAATTACAGGCAGAGATTTATTGCGTATTGCTCTGGTGATTTTACATTTGCATTAGATGGAAAGGGGGACCTATTTTTTTTGTGCAGAAGCAAACTCTTAGCACACACCAGCTGTTTATCCTGTGGAAACATGCACAGTATTCACAACCGAGTGGGGTTTGAGGTTTTAATCAGTAATGCAAATACATTCAGCATCACTTATGCTGGTTGCCCTTGCTGGAGTGTAGTCAGTCACCCAGGTTACACATGTTGCTGGTCTGAAAAAGCTGTTTGGACATGTGCTGTTTTCAGAATCTGAAAAGTGGATTCAAAATGTGTCAGACTGTAAAAGTACTTATCACTTGCCAAAAAAGTAGTAGAAAGTATGCTTTGCAATTGGCAAAGAAATTTCGTTTTCTGCCTAATTTCAAAGCATGACTCTGTGTGCACACAGGAATTGTTTTTAGATATTTAATTTGTGAAGGTGTTATTGTGATTTTCATTTATAGGAAAGGGGTTTATTGTATTTTAAGATTTCAAAAGATCATAAAAAATGTAGTAATGTATTTAAATAAAATAAAGGAATTTTTTTTTTAGTTTTTTTAAGATGCCTACAAAATAATTTTTTGAGTGGGTATGGTAAGTCAAAAATTTCATGGTCCCTTTTTTCCACTTCTCCACAATCACATTTTCAGTTTTTCATTGTAGTCTCTCAAGGACCTTGTAATGTGAAAATTGATTTTTAGTGTTTTAAAAAAAATAAAAAAAAAATACACGTACCGTAATTTTATATTTAAAAAAATATATAAAAAAAAGTTGAAAGGTAAGGTTGGCTCTTAAGAGAGCCGTTGTGTTCATGCAGGGACAGAGGAAAGAAAGAGTGGGAATATTAGTCTCTACGACAAATGTGCTGATCTATTAAATTGTTCACTAGGGCAACACTGGTCTCCCTATGACAAATTAGATCATGACAAGTGGCGCACCGAACTAAAACCCTCGAAAACCGATGGTTGATTTCCAGAGGACGAGAAAAAGGAGATGCTCCCCCCACAGATGAAGGGCTCAGCTGACCTTCCGAAGATGGACTCGGCACTGCAGATGATGGACCAGGCTGAGCTGCTGTGGATGTGCTTGGTTGACTTACTGAAGGGTTACCTTCAGTATGTCGAGCAAATGTCCTACCGTGTACATCTTGAAGGTGTCTCAACATGGTGTGATTCCCGAAGGAATACTTCTTGTTGGGATTCCCTCTTGAAAGTACACGGCCACAAAGCTTACAAGTCACTAAGGGTGCATTTACCTTTTTCTTGCCCTCTGGAAAAGAAAAATACTCCCATATGAAAGAGCTCTTTTGTTTCCTCCTTCTCTGCCTCAAGGTAGTGCTGCTAGCCTCACTCTCAGAAGAGTTCTGCTGTTCTGCCATCGTATCACAAAGACAGCTCAGCTCCTTCTCCTAAGGGATCACAAGCAGAAATGAGGGGAATGGGTGTGGTGTAGGAGAGTTCTAGAACTGAAAGTAGTTTCAACCAATCAAAAGTTGTGTTTCATGATCACATGACCCACCGTGCGCGTACGTTACGCTTACGGTGCGCTTACGGTGCGCTTACGGTAAAAGTACGCATGCGCGTAAAAAAGACACGCGCTCGCGCGCATGCGCAAAACAGGCACGCCCCTTCACTTCCGCGTAACAAGCGCGTGCAGCGTACGCGTTACGCGCTGCGCGCGCGTGACGTAAGTCTACGCAAATTGCGTAAATGAACGCAAACAGCGTAGAAATCTAACGTTATGAAAGCAAGACGTGCGCTTACCGTACGCGCACGTTAAAAAAAAAAAATAAAAAAAAAAAAAAGGGGAAAAAAAACCCAATATGTTATACTAATAAATCTTACCTGTTTATTTTATAAAAATGGTAAAAAAAAAACATATTGTAGAATTTTTAAAATTTAACCATAGTCTTTACAAAAGGATAGAACATTAAAATAAAAATATGCTAAAAAAATTGAAAAAAAAAATATATAAAAATTAGCATTTTAAAAACCTTGCAAATTCACTGAAAAAACCATGGGTTTCATACACGTTATAGTTAGGAATTAGCATTTAAAAAACCTTGCAAATTCACTGAAAAAACCATGGGTTTCACACACGTTATAGTTAGGAATTAGCATTTAAAAAACCTTAGAAATTCAATGAAAAAACCAAAGGTTTCACACATGTTATAGTTAGCTGGACATTTCACTCGTAAAAAACCAATGAAATTCCCCCGTTATAGTTAGTTCAGCTAACTATAACTCGCGCGCCCGCAATGCACTACTGATGACGTCACATATTACATCACTCATGACATGGTCACTGACATCACTCATGACATCACTGATGACATCTCAAATGACATCACTGATGACATCACTGATGACATCATCCAGTGAATGTGTGTTTTTCTGAAAATTAAATATGTTTTATATATGTATATCTCAAGGTCAATGGAAGAATAAATGGGTATATAAGTGTCTAAATGGATGCTTTTTTTTTGAAAATTTTTTGGTGTAACTGACTGATTAAGTGTATCATAGTGAATACATGGCTTAGTGAGTAATGTTTAAATATGAAAATATCTGTATCAGTCTCTCACTTTGTGTATAAGTGGCTGCATGGGTTGGTGAGTAGCTTCATGGGTGTCTATATAGGTTATTAGTTGTTTTTTTAAGTATCAGTCTGAGTGTCTGTATGGTTCGGTGGGGGGTATTATGTAGTGCATAGGTGCATGATTGAGTGATTCACTCTTTGTATGTGTTGAAGACGACATGTGTGCAGGACTGTATGGGTGGATGAGTGTGTGTATGGGTGTGTTAGTGAGTGAATGACTGTCTCAATAGTGTCTTTATGAGTAACTACATATCTATTAAACTAGTATATGTGACTATTGGTGTATATAAGTGAGTGTATGTGAGAGTGAGAGATTGAAAGAGTTCCTGTATGAATAAGTATGTGTTTCTATAAGTGATTGTTTATAAGACTAAGTATGTGTAAGTTTCCGTAGAAGTAAGTGTGGTGGTGTGTGTATAACTGTATAAGCTAATAAATGTATGTTTGTTTCTTTATTAGCATGAGTGAGTATGTGTGAGTAACTCTATGGATGAGTGGCATTGTGTAACAGGATGTATAGGTGTATGAGTACATATGATGAGTGAGTGCATGTATGAGTGACTGTATAGGACTGTTGGTGAATGAGTGGATGTGTATGTGGTTCTTAGAATTACTGAATAGGTTGTTGTAACTGATATTGGTATGTCCATTGTTTTGAAAATTTTAGTTTCTATTTTTGAATGTGTGTATCAAAGGTTATATTAGGGGAAGAGGAGGTCTGCCACTCTATCACAAGGATGATGTCATCAGTGATGTCATCAGTGATGTCATTTGAGATGTCATCAGTGATGTCATGAGTGATGTCAGTGACCATGTCATGAGTGATGTAATATGTGACGTCATCAGTAGTGCATTGCGGGCGCGCGAGTTATAGTTAGCTGAACTAACTATAACGGGGGAATTTCATTGGTTTTTTACGAGTGAAATGTCCAGCTAACTATAACATGTGTACAACCTTTGGTTTTTTCATTGAATATATATATATATATATATATATATATATATATATATATATATATATATTCACTGAAAAAACCATAGGTTTCACACATGTTATAGTTAGCTGTACATTTCACTCGTAAAAAACCAATGAAATTCCCCCGTTATAGTTAGTGCAGGCAACTATAACTCACGCGACCGCAATCCTCTGCTGATGCTAATACTGTATTTAGACACTTATTTGCCCATGTCTTCTTCCATTAAATTTTAGCTATACATATATTACAAATATTTTTTTTTCATAAAGACACATATATCATCAGCAGAAGATTGCGGTCGCGTGAGTTATAGTTGCCTGCACTAACTATAACGGGGGAATTTCATTGGTTTTTTACGAGTGAAATGTACAGCTAACTATAACATGTGTGAAACCTATGGTTTTTTCAGTGAATTTGCAAGGTTTTTTAAATGCTAATTCCTAACTATAACGTGTGTGAAACCTATGGTTTTTTCAGTGAATTTGTACGGTTTTTTAAATGCTAAGTTACTTTACGCCATTCGTGGCGTGCGCGCCCAGTTAACGCAGTTCGTGCCCGTGCACCGCGTGCCCACGTTATGCGGGATGGGCCATGTACGCACGATATGCTTCGCGCACCGTGCGCACATGGGGGACATATTATGCGCATCGTTGTGAAATGTATTCTTTATTATTTGCGTATGATTGATATGCGTATGATTGATATGCCATGCACAAATGGTGCCCTTCGGGCAACATTTGCACACGGGGTGGGGAGAGTGTGGATAATTTTTTTTTTTTTTAAACATTTTTACCGTACGCATACGGTAAGCATAATCAGCGATTTTTCGAAAAAAAAAAAATATATATATATTTTTGGCCTTGGGGGTTGTTTGGGGACCCGTATTTCACTGCTGGGTGGTTATGATCTCAATATACTGCCCCTTTAGACATTTTTTGGCTTCATTTATGCTGCCCCACTCTGAGTGCGAGCGAGAAAATGGCGGCCGCCGCTTCCTGGTTTCGGCCGATTCGAATGTTTACTAAGATCTAAGAGCCAATCAGAATCGCGCTCGCGCACGTCACCGTACGCGTACGGTAAGCGCACCGTAGATAGTTATAGTTAGGACTGTGTTTCCATAGGAAATCCGCAACATTCTGTTTGGAATAACTTTGGCGCAGGTTAACGAATCCTCGCAAAATTTTCAAAATATGTGGGGCGCTCTGCTCCGCTCCTACCCTGAAAGTCTCGGGGGGATTCGTCAAGCGGGGGCTGAGAAAAAAGGGGGGTCCCAAAACGCGTTTTCCCCATGCAATTTTCCATAGGGACCTTTAGTCCAAGGTACAGCCCGAACGGCTGAACAGAATTACTTGAAATTTGGCAGAGAGGTAGTCCTCAGCTCAGGGATGTGCCTTTTGCATATATGGAGTCAATCTGTTCAGTAGTTCATGAGAAAATTGCAGTTAAAAGCATATACATATCTATAGCCGCGCACCGCACGCGCACCGTGCGAGCACCCTAACGTGCGCGAGCGTAATTCTGATTGGTGGTTACATGTTAGTCAACGTTCGAATCGGTCGAAATCAGGAAGTGTCGGCCGCCATTTTGTTTGTTTTCAGTGCGAGAGTGAAATAGGAAGGTGGCGAACGTCAAAAGGGGGCAGGGTGGAGAGTTCCTGACCCCCTAGCCTTTGTCAGGGGGTCCCTGAAGGACCCCGAAGGCAGAAAAAAACATTTTAATTTTTTTTAAAAAAAAATCGCGGGGGTGCGCGCACCGTGCGCACGCGGTGAAAACCCCCCCCAAAAAAAAAAACATTTTTTTTTTTTAATATGTAGTTTATTGTAAAATAAATATATATAAAAAAAAATAATACATACATAACTTAGCATTAAAAAAAACGTACAAATTCACTGAAAAAACCATAGGTTTCACACACGTTATAGTTAGGAATTAGCATTTAAAAAACCTTGCAAATTCACTTAAAAAACCTTAGGTTTCACACATGTTATAGTTAGGTGGATATTTCACTCGTAAAAAAACAATGAAATTCCCCCGTTATAGTTAGTTCAGATAACTATAACTCGCGCGACCGCAATCCACTGCTGATGACGTCACATATTACATCACTCATGACATGGTCAGTGGCATCACTCATGACATCACTGATGACATCATCCTTGTGATAGAGTGGCGGCCGCGCGAGTTATAGTTATCTGAACTAACTATTACAGGGGAATTTCATTGTTTTTTTACGAGTGAAATATCCACCTAACTATAACATGTGTGAAACCTATGGTTTTTTAAGTGAATATATATATATATACATATACATATATACATATATGTAGATCCGGTTGCTTTCAGTACAAAGCACCACAAGGAACGATGTCGCCAGTTCAGTGAAGCACAAGAAAAGCAGCAAGAACAGCGTTTCCAAGTGCAAGCAACCCGAAGGTATTTTATTGAAGGAAATTTGGGGGACTTCGCTACTACTAAAGTTTTACTTACCTGAAACTGCATGAACCAGAATGCAATGCGTGCACACGCCCCCAAGGGGCGGGACTATTCACTTAAGTGCTGACAAAAAATGAAACACAGCTGGTCCTTCTTCCACGAGCCCGCCAGTGACCAAGGGAGAATCACTCCAGAAACGCGTTTGGCAAACAGGCTTTAAAGACATGATGCTGGACAAAGTGCGCTGGGTTTTGCTGCAGCTTCCTGAATAAAGTTGCTAAAAGGAACGTCGTGTGTGGCACTTCATTTTTTGAGCAACTTCATATGGATGTGTAGTGGCCCGCTCTTGGCCACGAAGTTGCCCCACTACTGACTGTGTAGATCCGGTTGCTTTCAGTACAAAGCACCACAAGGAACGATGTCGCCAGTTCAGTGAAGCACAAGAAAAGCAGCAAGAACAGCGTTTCCAAGAGCAAGCAACCCGAATGTATTTTATTGAAGGAAATTTGGGGGACTTCGCTACTACTAAAGTTTTACTTACCTGAAACTGCATGAACCAGAATGCAATGCGTGCACACGCCCCCAAGGGGCGGGACTATTCACTTAAGTGCTGACAAAAAATGAAACACAGCTGGTCCTTCTTCCACGAGCCCGCCAGTGACCAAGGGAGAATCACTCCAGAAACGCGTTTGGCAAACATGCTGGACAAAGTGCGCTGGGTTTTGCTGCAGCTTCCTGAATAAAGTTGCTAAAAGGAACGTCGTGTGTGGCACTTCATTTTTTGAGCAACTTCATATGGATATATATATATATATATATATATATATATATATATATATATATATATATATATATATATATATATATATATATCTACATTTGGCCAAGACACCTGTGATCAAGGGCGCAAGACGCCAGAAACGCGTAAGGATTTTAACTCTTGGCAGACAAATTCTGTGCATTGGCTGTTTGGGAGCAGAGCTGCCTTACGGAAATAAAGTGACACATAAAGTGTTTGGCTCTCCAAAGTCTGGTGCTTCTTTGTTTGGAATTAATTGCGGCCTACCGGGGTCGTGGAAGAGCCCCCGCGCATATAGCGGTGTCCAGCTGGTTATTGAACTAAGCGAGATGGAGCTTTGTGTTTTCTGCAGCAAAGGACAAAAACAGTTCTGCTGAAACCGCTGATAGACACGAGAAACCTACTAAGGTAATTGAAATTCAAAATATGTGGAACTATGCAGCCGTGTTTATGAAAGACTTACCTTGCAAAAAGAACTCTAAATACCAAAATGCAATGAGCGGATACGCCCAGGTGGCGAGATTGAACAACTGTTATTTAAGAGCTGCGGTAGACTGCCGTTCTACATTTGGCCAAGACACCTATGATCAAGGGCGCAAGACGCCAGAAACGCGTAAGGGTTTTAACTCTTGGCAGACAAATTCTGTGCATTGGCTGTTTGGGAGCAGAGCTGCCTTGCGGAAATAAAGTACCACACAAAGTGTTTGGCTCTCCAAAGTCTGGTGCTTCTTTGTTTGGAATTAATTGCGGCCTACCGGGGTCGCGGAAGAGCCCCCCGCGCATATAGCGGTGTCCAGCTGGTTATTGAACTAAGCGAGATGGAGCTTTGTGTTTTCTGCAGCAAAAGACAAAAACAACTCTGCCGAAACCGCTGATAGACACGAGAAACCTACTAAGGTAATTGAAATTCAAAATATGTGGAACTATGCAGCCGTGTTTATGAAAGACTTACCTTGCAAAAAGAACTCTAAATACCAGAATGCAATGAGCGGATACGCCCAGGTGGCGAGATTGAACAACTGTTATTTAAGAGCTGCGGTAGACTGCCGTTCTACATTTGGCCAAGACACCTGTGATCAAGGGTGCAAGACGCCAGAAACGCGTAAGGATTTTAACTCTTGGCAGACAAATTCTGTGCATTGGCTGTTTTGGAGCAGAGCTGCCTTGCGGAAATAAAGTAACACACAAAGTGTTTGGCTCTCCAAAGTCTGGTGCTTCTTTGTTTGGAATTAATTGCGGCCTACCGGGGTCGCGGAAGAGCCCCCCGCGCATATAGCGGTGTCCAGCTGGTTATTGAACTAAGCGAGATGGAGCTTTGTGTTTTCTGCAGCAAAGGACAAAAACAGTTCTGCCGAAACCGCTGATAGACACGAGAAACCTACTAAGGTAATTGAAATTCAAAATATGTGGAACTATGCAGCAGTGTTTATGAAAGACTTACCTTGCAAAAAGAACTCTAAATACCAAAATGCAATGAGCGGAAACGCCCAGGTGGCGAGATTGAACAACTGTTATTTAAGAGCTGCGGTAGACTGCCGTTCTACATTTGGCCAAGACACCTGTGATCAAGGGCGCAAGACGCCAGAAACACGGAAGGGTTTTAACTCTTGGCAGACAAATTCTGTGCATTGGCTGTTTGGGAGCAGAGCTGCCTTGCGGAAATAAAGTAACACACAAAGTGTTTGGCTCTCCAAAGTCTGGTGCTTCTTTGTTTGGAATTAATTGCGGCCTACCGGGGTCGCGGAAGAGCCCCCCGCGCATATAGCGGTGTCCAGCTGGTTATTGAACTAAGCGAGATGGAGCTTTGTGTTTTCTGCAGCAAAAGACAAAAACAGCTCTGCCAAAACCGCTGATAGACACGAGAAACCTACTAAGGTAATTGAAATTCAAAATATGTGGAACTATGCAGCCGTGTTTATGAAAGACTTACCTTGCAAAAAGAACTCTAAATACCAAAATGCAATGAGCGGATACGCCCAGGTGGCGAGATTGAACAACTGTTATTTAAGAGCTGCGGTAGACTGCCGTTCTACATTTGGCCAAGACACCTATGATCAAGGGCGCAAGACGCCAGAAACGCGTAAGGGTTTTAACTCTTGGCAGACAAATTCTGTGCATTGGCTGTTTGGGAGCAGAGCTGCCTTGCGGAAATAAAGTACCACACAAAGTGTTTGGCTCTCCAAAGTCTGGTGCTTCTTTGTTTGGAATTAATTGCGGCCTACCGGGGTCGCGGAAGAGCCCCCCGCGCATATAGCGGTGTCCAGCTGGTTATTGAACTAAGCGAGATGGAGCTTTGTGTTTTCTGCAGCAAAAGACAAAAACAGCTCTGCCAAAACCGCTGATAGACACGAGAAACCTACTAAGGTAATTGAAATTCAAAATATGTGGAACTATGCAGCCGTGTTTATGAAAGACTTACCTTGCAAAAAGAACTCTAAATACCAGAATGCAATGAGCGGATACGCCCAGGTGGCGAGATTGAACAACTGTTATTTAAGAGCTGCGGTAGACTGCCGTTCTACATTTGGCCAAGACACCTGTGATCAAGGGTGCAAGACGCCAGAAACGCGTAAGGATTTTAACTCTTGGCAGACAAATTCTGTGCATTGGCTGTTTTGGAGCAGAGCTGCCTTGCGGAAATAAAGTAACACACAAAGTGTTTGGCTCTCCAAAGTCTGGTGCTTCTTTGTTTGGAATTAATTGCGGCCTACCGGGGTCGCGGAAGAGCCCCCCGCGCATATAGCGGTGTCCAGCTGGTTATTGAACTAAGCGAGATGGAGCTTTGTGTTTTCTGCAGCAAAGGACAAAAACAGTTCTGCCGAAACCGCTGATAGACACGAGAAACCTACTAAGGTAATTGAAATTCAAAATATGTGGAACTATGCAGCAGTGTTTATGAAAGACTTACCTTGCAAAAAGAACTCTAAATACCAAAATGCAATGAGCGGAAACGCCCAGGTGGCGAGATTGAACAACTGTTATTTAAGAGCTGCGGTAGACTGCCGTTCTACATTTGGCCAAGACACCTGTGATCAAGGGCGCAAGACGCCAGAAACAAGGAAGGGTTTTAACTCTTGGCAGACAAATTCTGTGCATTGGCTGTTTGGGAGCAGAGCTGCCTTGCGGAAATAAAAGAACACACAAAGTGTTTGGCTCTCCAAAGTCTGGTGCTTCTTTGTTTGGAATTAATTGCGGCCTACCGGGGTCGCGGAAGAGCCCCCCGCGCATATAGCGGTGTCCAGCTGGTTATTGAACTAAGCGAGATGGAGCTTTGTGTTTTCTGCAGCAAAAGACAAAAACAGGTCTGCCAAAACCGCTGATAGACACGAGAAACCTACTAAGGTAATTGAAATTCAAAATATGTGGAACTATGCAGCAGTGTTTATGAAAGACTTACCTTGCAAAAAGAACTCTAAATACCAAAATGCAATGAGCGGAAACGCCCAGGTGGCGAGATTGAACAACTGTTATTTAAGAGCTGCGGTAGACTGCCGTTCTACATTTGGCCAAGACACCTGTGATCAAGGGCGCAAGACGCCAGAAACGCGTGAGGGTTTTAACTCTTGGCAGACAAATTCTGAGCATTGGCTGTTTGGGAGCAGAGCTGCCTTGCGGAAATAAAGTACCACACAAAGTGTTTGGCTCTCCAAAGTCTGGTGCTTCTTTGTTTGGAATTAATTGCGGCCTACCGGGGTCGCGGAAGAGCCCCCCGCGCATATAGCGGTGTCCAGCTGGTTATTGAACTAAGCGAGATGGAGCTTTGTGTTTTCTGCAGCAAAAGACAAAAACAGCTCTGCCGAAACCGCTGATAGACACGAGAAACCTACTAAGGTAATTGAAATTCAAAATATGTGGAACTATGCAGCCGTGTTTATGAAAGACTTACCTTGCAAAAAGAACTCTAAATACCAGAATGCAATGAGCGGATACGCCCAGGTGGCGAGATTGAACAACTGTTATTTAAGAGCTGCGGTAGACTGCCGTTCTACATTTGGCCAAGACAACTGTGATCAAGGGTGCAAGACGCCAGAAACGCGTAAGGATTTTAACTCTTGGCAGACAAATTCTGTGCATTGGCTGTTTGGGAGCAGAGCTGCCTTGCGGAAATAAAGTAACACACAAAGTGTTTGGCTCTCCAAAGTCTGGTGCTTCTTTGTTTGGAATTAAATGCGGCCTACCGGGGTCGCGGAAGAGCCTCCCGCGCATATAGCGGTGTCCAGCTGGTTATTGAACTAAGCGAGATGGAGCTTTGTGTTTTCTGCAGCAAAAGACAAAAACAGCTCTGCCAAAACCGCTGATAGACACGAGAAACCTACTAAGGTAATTGAAATTCAAAATATGTGGAACTATGCAGCAGTGTTTATGAAAGACTTACCTTGCAAAAAGAACTCTAAATACCACAATGCAATGAGCGGATACGCCCAGGTGGCGAGATTGAACAACTGTTATTTAAGATCTCTGGTAGACTGCTGTTCTACATTTGGCCAAGACAACTGTGATCAAGGGTGCAAGACGCCAGAAACGCGTAAGGATTTTAACTCTTGGCAGACAAATTCTGTGCATTGGCTGTTTGGGAGCAGAGCTGCCTTGCGGAAATAAAGTTACACACAAAGTGTTTGGCTCTCCAAAGTCTGGTGCTTCTTTGTTTGGAATTAATTGCGGCCTACCGGGGTCGCGGAAGAGCCCCCCGCGCATATAGCGGTGTCCAGCTGGTTATTGAACTAAGCGAGATGGAGCTTTGTGTTTTCTGCAGCAAAAGACAAAAACAGCTCTGCCAAAACCGCTGATAGACACGAGAAACCTACTAAGGTAATAGAATTCAAAATATGTGGAACTATGCAGCCGTGTTTATAAAAGACTTACCTTGCAAAAAGAACTCTAAATACCAGAACGCAATGAGCGGATACGCCCAGGTGGAGAGATTGAACAACTGTTTTTTAAGAGCTGCGGTAGACTGCCGTTCTACATTTGGCCAAGACACCTGTGATCAAGGGCGCAAGACGCCAGAAACGCGGAAGGATTTTAACTCTTGGCAGACAAATTCTGTGCACTGGTTGTTTGGGAGCAGAGCTGCCTTGCGGAAATAAAGTAACACACAAAGTGTTTGGCTCTCCAAAGTCTGGTGCTTCTTTGTTTTGAATTAATTGCGGCCTACCGGGGTCGCGGAAGAGTCCCCCGCGCAAATAGCGGTGTCCAGCTGGTTATTGAACTAAGCGAGATGGAGCTTTGTGTTTTCTGCAGCAAAGGATAAAAACAGCTCTGCCGAAACCGCTGATAGGCACGAGAAACCTACTAAGGTAATTGAAATTCAAAATATGTGGAACTTTGCAGCCGTGTTTATGAAAGACTTACCTTGCAAAAAGAACTCTAAATACCAGAATGCAATGAGCGGATACGCCCAGGTGGCGAGATTGAACAACTGTTATTTAAGAGCTGCGGTTGACTGCCGTTCTACATTTGGCCAAGACACCTGTGATCAAGGGCGCAAGACGCCAGAAACGCGTAAGGATTTTAACTCTTTACAGACAAATTCTGTGCATTGGCTGTTTGGGAGCAGAGCTGCCTTGCGGAAATAAAGTAACACACAAAGTGTTTGGCTCTCCAAAGTCTGGTGCTTCTTTGTTTGGAATTAATTGCGGCCTACCGGGGTCGTGGAAGAGCCCCCGCGCATATAGCGGTGTCCAGCTGGTTATTGAACTAAGCGAGATGGAGCTTTGTGTTTTCTGCAGCAAAGGACAAAAACAGTTCTGCCGAAACCGCTGATAGACACAGGAAACCTACTAAGTTAATTGAAATTCAAAATATGTGGAACTATGCAGCCGTGTTTATGAAAGACTTACCTTGCAAAAAGAACTCTAAATACCAAAATGCAATGAGCGGATACGCCCAGGTGGCGAGATTGAACAACTGTTATTTAAGAGCTGTGGTAGACTGCCGTTCTACATTTGGCCAAGACACCTATGATCAAGGGCGCAAGACGCCAGAAACGCGTAAGGGTTTTAACTCTTGGCAGACAAATTCTGTGCATTGGCTGTTTGGGAGCAGAGCTGCCTTGCGGAAATAAAGTACCACACAAAGTGTTTGGCTCTCCAAAGTCTGGTGCTTCTTTGTTTGGAATTAATTGCGGCCTACCGGGGTCGCGGAAGAGCCCCCCGCGCATATAGCGGTGTCCAGCTGGTTATTGAACTAAGCGAGATGGAGCTTTGTGTTTTCTGCAGCAAAAGACAAAAACAGCTCTGCCGAAACCGCTGATAGACACGAGAAACCTACTAAGGTAATTGAAATTCAAAATATGTGGAACTATACAGCCGTGTTTATGAAAGACTTACCTTGCAAAAAGAACTCTAAATACCAGAATGCAATGAGCGGATACGCCCAGGTGGCGAGATTGAACAACTGTTATTTAAGAGCTGCGGTAGACTGCCGTTCTACATTTGGCCAAGACACCTGTGATCAAGGGTGCAAGACGCCAGAAACGCGTAAGGATTTTAACTCTTGGCAGACAAATTCTGTGCATTGGCTGTTTTGGAGCAGAGCTGCCTTGCGGAAATAAAGTAACACACAAAGTGTTTGGCTCTCCAAAGTCTGGTGCTTCTTTGTTTGGAATTAATTGCGGCCTACCGGGGTCGCGGAAGAGCCCCCCGCGCAAATAGCGGTGTCCAGCTGGTTATTGAACTAAGCGAGATGGAGCTTTGTGTTTTCTGCAGCAAAGGACTAAAACAGTTCTGCCGAAACCGCTGATAGACACGAGAAACCTACTAAGGTAATTGAAATTCAAAATATGTGGAACTATGCAGCAGTGTTTATGAAAGACTTACCTTGCAAAAAAGAACTCTAAATACCAAAATGCAATGAGCGGAAACGCCCAGGTGGCGAGATTGAACAACTGTTATTTAAGAGCTGCGGTAGACTGCCGTTCTACATTTGGCCAAGACACCTGTGATCAAGGGCGCAAGACGCCAGAAACACGGAAGGGTTTTAACTCTTGGCAGACAAATTCTGTGCATTGGCTGTTTGGGAGCAGAGCTGCCTTGCGGAAATAAAGTAACACACAAAGTGTTTGGCTCTCCAAAGTCTGGTGCTTCTTTGTTTGGAATTAATTGCGGCCTACCGGGGTCGCGGAAGAGCCCCCCGCGCATATAGCGGTGTCCAGCTGGTTATTGAACTAAGCGAGATGGAGCTTTGTGTTTTCTGCAGCAAAAGACAAAAACAGCTCTGCCAAAACCGCTGATAGACACGAGAAACCTACTAAGGTAATTGAAATTCAAAATATGTGGAACTATGCAGCAGTGTTTATGAAAGACTTACCTTGCAAAAAGAACTCTAAATACCAAAATGCAATGAGCGGAAACGCCCAGGTGGCGAGATTGAACAACTGTTATTTAAGAGCTGCGGTAGACTGCCGTTCTACATTTGGCCAAGACACCTGTGATCAAGGGCGCAAGACGCCAGAAACGCGTAAGGGTTTTAACTCTTGGCAGACAAATTCTGAGCATTGGCTGTTTGGGAGTAGAGCTGCCTTGCGGAAATAAAGTACCACACAAAGTGTTTGGCTCTCCAAAGTCTGGTGCTTCTTTGTTTGGAATTAATTGCGGCCTACCGGGGTCGCGGAAGAGCCCCCCGCGCATATAGCGGTGTCCAGCTGGTTATTGAACTAAGCGAGATGGAGCTTTGTGTTTTCTGCAGCAAAAGACAAAAACAGCTCTGCCAAAACCGCTGATAGACACGAGAAACCTACTAAGGTAATTGAAATTCAAAATATGTGGAACTATGCAGCCGTGTTTATGAAAGACTTACCTTGCAAAAAGAACTCTAAATACCAGAATGCAATGAGCGGATACGCCCAGGTGGCGAGATTGAACAACTGTTATTTAAGAGCTGCGGTAGACTGCCGTTCTACATTTGGCCAAGACACCTGTGATCAAGGGTGCAAGACGCCAGAAACGCGTAAGGATTTTAACTCTTGGCAGACAAATTCTGTGCATTGGCTGTTTGGGAGCAGAGCTGCCTTGCGGAAATAAAGTAACACACAAAGTGTTTGGCTCTCCAAAGTCTGGTGCTTCTTTGTTTGGAATTAAATGCGGCCTACCGGGGTCGCGGAAGAGCCCCCCGCGCATATAGCGGTGTCCAGCTGGTTAATGAACTAAGCGAGATGGAGCTTTGTGTTTTCTGCAGCAAAAGACAAAAACAGATCTGCCAAAACCGCTGATAGACACGAGAAACCTACTAAGGTAATTGAAATTCAAAATATGTGGAACTATGCAGCAGTGTTTATGAAAGACTTACCTTGCAAAAAGAACTCTAAATACCAAAATGCAATGAGCGGAAACGCCCAGGTGGCGAGATTGAACAACTGTTATTTAAGAGCTGCGGTAGACTGCCGTTCTACATTTGGCCAAGACACCTGTGATCAAGGGCGCAAGATGCCAGAAACACGGAAGGGTTTTAACTCTTGGCAGACAAATTCTGTGCATTGGCTGTTTGGGAGCAGAGCTGCCTTGCGGAAATAAAGTAACACACAAAGTGTTTGGCTCTCCAAAGTCTGGTGCTTCTTTGTTTGGAATTAATTGCGGCCTACCGGGGTCGCGGAAGAGCCCCCGCGCATATAGCGGTGTCCAGCTGGTTATTGAACTAAGCGAGATGGAGCTTTGTGTTTTCTGCAGCAAAAGACAAAAACAGCTCTGCCGAAACCGCTGATAGACATGAGAAACCTACTAAGGTAATTGAAATTCAAAATATGTGGAACTATGCAGCCGTGTTTATGAAAGACTTACCTTGCAAAAAGAACTCTAAATACCAGAATGCAATGAGCGGATACGCCCAGGTGGCGAGATTGAACAACTGTTATTTAAGATCTCTGGTAGACTGCTGTTCTACATTTGGCCAAGACAACTGTGATCAAGGGTGCAAGACGCCAGAAACGCGTAAGGATTTTAACTCTTGGCAGACAAATTCTGTGCATTGGCTGTTTGGGAGCAGAGCTGCCTTGCGGAAATAAAGTTACACACAAAGTGTTTGGCTCTCCAAAGTCTGGTGCTTCTTTGTTTGGAATTAATTGCGGCCTACCGGGGTCGCGGAAGAGCCCCCCGCGCATATAGCGGTGTCCAGCTGGTTATTGAACTAAGCGAGATGGAGCTTTGTGTTTTCTGCAGCAAAAGACAAAAACAGCTCTGCCAAAACCGCTGATAGACACGAGAAACCTACTAAGGTAATTGAAATTCAAAATATGTGGAACTATGCAGCCGTGTTTATAGAAGACTTACCTTGCAAAAAGAACTCTAAATACCAGAATGCAATGAGCGGATACGCCCAGGTGGCGAGATTGAACAACTGTTTTTTAAGAGCTGCGGTAGACTGCCGTTCTACATTTGGCCAAGACACCTGTGATCAAGGGCGCAAGACGCCAGAAACGCGGAAGGATTTTAACTCTTGGCAGACAAATTCTGTGCACTGGCTGTTTGGGAGCAGAGCTGCCTTGCGGAAATAAAGTAACACACAAAGTGTTTGGCTCTCCAAAGTCTGGTGCTTCTTTGTTTTGAATTAATTGCGGCCTACCGGGGTCGCGGAAGAGCCCCCCGCGCAAATAGCGGTGTCCAGCTGGTTATTGAGCTAAGCGAGATGGAGCTTTATGTTTTCTGCAGCAAAGGATAAAAACAGCTCTGCCGAAACCGCTGATAGGCACGAGAAACCTACTAAGGTAATTGAAATTCAAAATATGTGGAACTATGCAGCCGTGTTTATGAAAGACTTACCTTGCAAAAAGAACTCTAAATACCAGAATGCAATGAGCGGATACGCCCAGGTGGCGAGATTGAACAACTGTTATTTAAGAGCTGCGGTAGACTGCCGTTCTACATTTGGCCAAGACACCTGTGATCAAGGGCGCAAGACGCCAGAAACGCGTAAGGATTTTAACTCTTGACAGACAAATTCTGCGCATTGGCTGTTTGGGAGCAGAGCTGCCTTGCGGAAATAAAGTAACACACAAAGTGTTTGGCTCTCCAAAGTCTGGTGCTTCTTTGTTTGGAATTAATTGCGGCCTACCGGGGTAGCGGAAGAGCCCCCCGCGCATATAGCGGTGTCCAGCTAGTTATTGAACTAAGCGAGATGGAGCTTTGTGTTTTCTGCAGCAAAGGACAAAAACAGCTCTGCCGAAACCGCTGATAGACACGAGAAACCTACTAAGGTAATTAAAATTCAAAATATGTGGAACTATGCAGCCGTGTTTATGAAAGACTTACCTTGCAAAAAGAACTCTAAATACCAGAATGCAATGAGCGGATACGCCCAGGTGGCGAGATTGAACAACTGTTATTTAAGAGCTGCGGTAGACTGCCGTTCTACATTTGGCCAAGACACCTGTGATCAAGGGCGCAAGACGCCAGAAACGCGTAAGGATTTTAACTCTTGGCAGACAAATTCTGTGCATTGGCTGTTTGGGAGCAGAGCTGCCTTGCGGAAATAAAGTAACACACAAAGTGTTTGGCTCTCCAAAGTCTGGTGCTTCTTTGTTTGATATATATATATATATTATCTACTGGCGGTCGCCAGTAGATAGTTATTGTTAGGACCGAGTTTCCATAGGAAATCTCAAAATTCTATTTTGAATAACTTTGGCGCCGGTTGACTTATCTTCGTGAAATTTTAAAAACTAATGGGGCGCTCCGCTCAGCTCCTACCCTGGAAGTCTCGGGGTGATGTGTAAAGCAGGGGCTGAGAAAAAGGGGGGGTCCTAAAACACGTTTTCCCCATGGATTTTTCCATAGGGACTTTAGTCGCAGCTACAGCCTGAACGGCTTAACATAATTATGTGAAATTTGGCAGAGAGGTAGCTAAAAGGTCCATGAAGTGCCTTTTGCAGGTCTGGTGTAAATCTGTTCAGTATTTCCTGAGAAAAAAGCATTTAAAACAATATATATATCTGTAAGCGCGCAGCATACGCGCTGGGTGCGCGCACTCGGCAGTGCGCGAGCGCACTTCTGATTGGTTGTAAGAAGTAAGTAAACATTCTAATCAGTGGAAATCAGGAAGCGGCGGCCGCCATTTTGTCTCTCGCATAAAGAGGGGGTGAGAAACAAAGGGGGAGAACGTGAAAAGGGGGCAGAGTGTGGAGATATTGACCCACTAGGCATTGTAAGGGGGTCACAGTAGGACCTTGTAGGGCAAATAAAAAGATTTATATTTTGAAAAAAAATATCGCCGAGTGCGCGCACCCAGCGCGCACCCGAAAAAAAACTTTTAAAAAAAAAGAATAAAAAATCGCATTTAAGTGTTTAGATATAAAGTGGCTCTAAAAAGAGCCCTTGTGTTCATTGTGTGTTTTTTGGTACCTACAAGTAAGTATCGATGCAGAGTCTAAAGTTCAAGAGGAAGACTCTGTTGCCTTCATCAGTGAAGTGTACACCATCTCCTCTATAAATGTCTTGCATGTTGTAACGCAAGTTGTTGTGGTATATAGAACCCATACCATAGTCTATGAGGAAAGCAGAAATAGATTTGTTGACGTGCTTCCTTGCTTTGTCAATCTGTGGACAAAATTGGTTGGACCAGTTCCACTTTTGCCTTTGGCATATATTAGAATATACAAAGGCAGTTTGTGGAAAAAGCGACATCAATTGCACAAAGGTGTCCTTAATAAGCATTTCCAGACCTACCCCAGTTAGAGTGCCTAGGTCATTACCACCACAGTGCACAATAAAAAGGTTAGGCTGTGGGAGATGTGGAAAGGTTTTCACCAAAGGCATTAATTGGTGCCACTTTAACCCTCTCTGACCAATCCATTTAATGTCTACATTTGGCAAAGCAAAGTCTCTCACCATACCTCTTTTTTCTGCAAACTTTTCACTCCAGAAGACATAGCTGTGACCTACAATCCACACTGTGAACATCTTCAAGGAGATCTGGATGCACTCAGGAGGTGTCTTTCAGTAGAAAGGCAATATGAAATGAAAGACAGTTGTAAAATGGAGGCATACATATTTTTTTAACATAAAAAGAACACATTGGCTGATTCAAATCTTTTAACAGAAAAAAGTAGGCTGTCTGTGTATATTTTTAGAAGCATGTTTTGTATTGGTTCAGAAAATTGTGTTCCCACAGAAGATTAGATTGGATTTGCTGTTAGGTTGGACAGGTGAACAACTCTTGCTCTTTGGATTTGAAACATTGTGTGCTGAACTTCTGACCTCTCTCCTCACAGCAGTGTTCCATGAGCTGTTGCTATGGTAGCAGGCAGAAGTCAAGTTGGGGGAAGGGTACATTTGGAAAGGGGTTGAAGTTTTCAACCAATAGAAATGTGTGATTTCATTTGAAAAAAAGTGGGAAGCACTGAGATTTGAAATTAACATGTATATGTGTGAAAAAAGAGAGGGAAACATTGCCATTTACTGGTTCTGGAGAGAGGAGAGAGGTGTAGAGCTCTGATATTCTGACTCTGATAGTCTGCTGTTTGGGTGGCACATTTCTTAAACGACTAACTAATTTTAAAGGTGAGTTATGAGTTTGAGAGGGAAAGTATGTGGTGATTTTTGAGATAAATATTAGAATTGTGAATCTTCTTCAAAAGTTATGTTTTACATTTTGAGGTTGGGAGATATTTAACTGTCTTGAACTTGTAAGATATTATGGAGTATGTTTTCACCATAAGTTAATGTGTACTGGTAACAATGAGGAATACTGTTTTGTGCCTACCATCAAACCATGAGTCTGTGTGCAGAGAAGAATTGTTGACAGAGATTTAATTTGTGTTGCTGTTGAAAAGTAAGACTTGCAGTTGAAAGAAAAGGACAGCTTCTTTTTAATTGTGATGGTTAGGATTTAGCAGAAATCACTTTGAAAGAAAAGAGAGGAAAATGGCAACACATTTGAAATTAGCATTAGTTCTGTAAGAATTGCAGTCCCAGGAAAGGGGCAGCCTGTGTTTTGTGCCTACCAACACAGCATGAGTCTGTCTGCATATAGGAATTGTTGTCTGAGATTTAATTTGTGAAGTTGTTGTTCTGTAAGAATTGCAGACCCAGGAAAGGGGCAGTCTGTTTTCAAAACAAAAATTAACTCTTACCACACATGCACTGTTACATACATCCCAGCAGTCTTCATGCAGTTTTGGAAGTGTCTTTGCTCATCTGTCTTGCACCAGACAATACACAGTCTCCAGAAACACACTCTTGGCACACACGCAGCAGCTTCTCCAACACTCCCATGCGTAGTACTCAGCTCTGTGTGCTGTTTCAGATAGCACTGTGTAACGCAAACACATTCAACGTCACCAAGGCTCATTTCCTTTGCTCTAGTGTAGTCACTCACCGAGGTTGCACATGCTCATGGTATGAAAAAGCAGTAAGGACATGTGCTCTTTTCTGCCTCTGTAATCTACAAGGGAAATGTGTCAGGCTGTAACAGTAATTATCACTTGCTCTACCACAGTAGTAAATGTGCTTTGAAATTGCCAATCAAATTCTGTTTTCTGCTTAGAATCACACCATAAGGCTGTGTGCGCACAGGAATTGTGGCCAAAGATGTAATTTGTGTTGCAGTTGTTCTGTAAAACATGCACTTGCAGGAAAGGAACAGCTTGTTTTCTTCAAATGTGGTGGATAGCACTCAGCAGAAAACACTAAATCGCAAATGAGAGGCAAAAGCTAAAACATTTGAAACCAACAGGGTAGATTTCCCTTTCAAAATAGCAAAGGCACAGGTAGTTGCCATATGTTCAAAACTGAAAATAACCCTTAGCACACATGCACTGTTACATACATCCCAGCAGTCTTCATGCAGTTTTGGAAGTCTCTTTGCTCATCTGTCTTGCACCAGACAATACACAGTCTCCAGAAACACACTCTTGGTACACACGCAGCAGCTTCTCCAACACTCCCATGCGTACTACTCAGCTCTGTGTGCTGTTTCAGATAGCACTGTGTAACGCAAACACATTCAACGTCACCAAGGCTTATTTCCTTTGCTCTAGTGTAGTCACTCACCCAGGTTGCACATGCTCATGGTATGAAAAAGCAGTAAGGACATGTGCTCTTTTCTGCCTCTGTAATCTACAAGGAAAATGTGTCAGGCTGTAACAGTAATTATCACTTGCTCTACCACAGTAGTAAATGTGCTTTGAAATTGCCAATCAAATTCTGTTTTCTGCTTAGAATCACACCATGAGGCTGTGTGCGCACAGGAATTGTGGCCAGAGATGTAATTTGTGTTGCAGTTGTTCTGTAAAACATGCACTTGCAGGAAAGGGGCAGCTTGTTTTCTTCAAATGTGGTGGATAGCACTCAGCAGAAAACACTAAATCGCAAATGAGAGGCAAAAGCTAAAACATTTGAAACCAACAGGGTAGATTTCTCTTTCAAAATAGCAAAGGCACAGGTAGTTGCCATATGTTCAAAACTGAAAATAACCCTTAGCACCCATGCACTGTTACATACATCCCAGCAGTCTTCATGCAGTTTTGGAAGTCTCTTTGCTCATCTGTCTTGCACCAGACAATACACAGTCTCCAGAAACACACTCTTGGCACACACGCAGCAGCTTCTCCAACACTCCCATGCGTACTACTCAGCTCTGTGTGCTGTTTCAGATAGCACTGTGTAACGCAAACACATTCAACATCACCAAGGCTCATTTCCTTTGCTCTAGTGTAGTCACTCACCCAGGTTGCACATGCTCATGGTATGAAAAAGCAGTAAGGACATGTGCTCTTTTCTGCCTCTGTAATCTACAAGGAAAATGTGTCAGGCTGTAACAGTAATTATCACTTGCTCTACCACAGTAGTAAATGTGCTTTGAAATTGCCAATCATATTCTGTTTTCTGCTTAGAATCACACCATAAGGCTGTGTGCGCACAGGAATTGTGGCCAGAGATGTAATTTGTGTTGCAGTTGTTCTGTAAAACATGCACTTGCAGGAAAGGGACAGCTTGTTTTCTTCAAATGTGGTGGTTAGCACTCAGCAGAAAACACTAAATCGCAAATGAGAGGCAAAAGCTAAAACATTTGAAACCAACAGGGTAGATTTCCCTTTCAAAATAGCAAAGGCACAGGTAGTTGCCATATGTTCAAAACTGAAAATAACCCTTAGCACACATGCACTGTTACATACATCCCAGCAGTCTTCATGCAGTTTTGGAAGTCTCTTTGCTCATCTGTCTTGCACCAGAAAATACACAGTCTCCAGAAACACACTCTTGGTACACACGCAGCAGCTTCTCCAACACTCCCATGCGTACTACTCAGCTCTGTGTGCTGTTTCAGATAGCACTGTGTAACGCAAACACATTCAACGTCACCAAAGCTCATTTCCTTTGCTCTAGTGTGGTCACTCACCCAGGTTGCACATGCTCATGGTATGAAGTAGCTGTTAGGACATGTGCTCTTTTCTGCCTCTGTAATCTACTAGGAAAATGTGTCAGGCTGTAACAGTAATTATCACTTGCTCTACCACAGTAGTAAATGTGCTTTGAAATTGCCAATCAAATTCTGTTTTCTGCTTAGAATCACACCATGAGGCTGTGTGCGCACAGGAATTGTGGCCAGAGATGTAATTTGTGTTGCAGTTGTTCTGTAAAACATGCACTTGCAGGAAAGGGACAGCTTGTTTTCTGCAAATGTGGTGGATAGCACTCAGCAGAAAACACTAAATCGCAAATGAGAGGCAAAAGCTAAAACATTTGAAACCAACAGGGTAGATTTCCCTTTCAAAATAGCAAAGGCACAGGTAGTTGCCATATGTTCAAAACTGAAAATAACCCTTAACACACATGCACTGTTACATACATCCCAGCAGTCTTCATGCAGTTTTGGAAGTCTCTTTGCTCATCTGTCTTGCACCAGACAATACACAGTCTCCAGAAACACACTCTTGGCACACACGCAGCGGCTTCTCCAACACTCCCATGCATACTACTCAGCTCTGTGTGCTGTTTCAGATAGCACTGTGTAACGCAAACACATTCAACGTCACCAAGGCTCATTTCCTTTGCTCTAGTGTAGTCACTCACCCAGGTTGCACATGCTCATGGTATGAAAAAGCAGTAAGGACATGTGCTCTTTTCTGCCTCTGTAATCTACAAGGAAAATGTGTCAGGCTGTAACAGTAATTATCACTTGCTCTACCACAGTAGTAAATGTGCTTTGAAATTGCCAATCAAATTCTGTTTTCTGCTTAGAATCACACCATGAGGCTGTGTGCGCACAGGAATTGTGGCCAGAGATGTAATTTGTGTTGCAGTTGTTCTGTAAAACATGCACTTGCAGGAAAGGGACAGCTTGTTTTCTTCAAATGTGGTGGTTAGCACTCAGCAGAAAACACTAAAACGCAAATGAGAGGCAAAAGCTAAAACATTTTAAATTATTGAAAAGCTAAAAAAAAATTTAAATGAATTATAATTACAAAAAGGTATTTTTTTTACAGTTTCTTGCAGGTATTGCTGAGCAACAGTGAAAAAATAAAAAAATGCCTTTAAGGACAAGAAAGAGGAAAGAAAAGCAACAACAACTATATCTGGACAAAACTGCAAAAAAAAAATAGGAGGAAAAGCTGGTGATGGCAAAAAGAAAAAGTCTACTGGTAGGCAGAGTAGAGATTTCTTAAAAAAGATCTTCAAAAAACAAAAAAATGGAAAAAATAAATGTAAAACAAACAGTGTTTTACGTACAAAGCAACAACAGAGTCAACAGCAAAAAACAAAAGCTAATGTACAATCAGAAGTAAGTAAAAGTGATTTAACACGAAAATTAGATTTTAAAAACATTAGTCGAAAAATGTTTCAGAGAAGAGTGATGTTAAATCTGCTAAAGGATGTGAAAACATATAAGAAAAAAAACTAAATTTATTAAGACATTTTTTTTATAGAAAATATTGTAAGTAAGGCTTTGGAAATAAAAAGAAAACTTTTTATTTTAATTTTGAATAGGATGCGTAGATTAGATAAATTAGTCAATGCAATGAAGTCACAAAGCAAAAGGAAAAGAGAAGTGAAAAAAAGTAACTTTTGTTCTTGGGAGAATGGAAGCACAGATCAAGTACTGAACCATTTTTTAATGAAGAGAGTTATCTTCAAAGTAATAGCTTGTTGCATGCAGTTGACACCAATGGTAGAGCATATGAAGTTAGAGATGGTTGTGTGATGGAAAAGGAGAAAATGGTTCCAAGAAATGAGGAAGAAGTGATGGCTGCTGAGGCTATGGGGAGACGTCCAAAAGCCCCAGTGTACACTTGGAATTGTAGTAGTATTTGTACTGTGCGTCAGGAATCTATTCATAAATTACGTGAGTTTCTAAGAGAATTTAGTAAAAAGAGTGTAAAACAGAAGATTAAGGTGCTTCAAAGACTAGATCCATGCAGAGTGAGAGAGAATACTGGTTTGCAAGGACATTCTCTGGCTTGTCTATCTAGGAAAGTGTGTCAAAGTGTTTTTCACCATTTTAGGATGCTGGCTGTTCATCATACTGAAATGAGAAAGTTTGTGAGAACATTGTATTTTGCGAAAAGTCCAGCAGTAAAGTTGAATGAGTTGAATAATGCTCTGTTCCGTGGATCTGTATCAGATGTAGTGAAGGTTACTGATGAGATTCAGTTTTGTTACTTCGGTCCAGAACAAGAAAGTGCAGAAAAGGACACAGTTAATGAGGAAAATGTGGAAGAGAATGTAGAACTCACTGTTACTAAAAATTTTGAAGATGAAATGACAAAATTTACTATCATCTCTAATGAAAGACCAAATATTACTTGTATTTGTTGCCGGAGAAGCCATTACAAAATTCAAACAAGGAATGTTGATCTGTATAAAAAAAGTGAAAATGAAGATAATTATAAGTGGAAGGATTTTGCAACATATATATTTCTGGAAAATTGTTATGAATTGGGTGAAGATCAGCGTATTTGTAAATACTGTTATAATAAGTTAGAAGAAAATAGAATGCCGACCAGAGCTGTACATAATAATTTAGAATTGGATGCTATTCCTGCCGAACTTTCTGATTTAAATACATATGAGTCTATACTCATTCAATGTGTTCATCCGTTCCAGACCATAGTGCGTATGGAGCCCAAAACTGGTAAATTACCTCCTTCAGATTTACTGAGAGGTTTAAAAGGAAGAGTGGTGTATTTGCCATTGGATTTGAAAAAAATATGGAAACTATTGATGTAGATAGTTTGGAAACTGAACCATTAGTTATTCTGGTTAATGGTGTACCTACAAAGAATAAGAAGTTTTGGCAGGAGCTGGTAGATGTGCGGAAAGTACAAAGAGCAAAATTATATTTGAAAAGGAATAATAAATGGTATGAATCAATTTATATGGATGAGGATGAAGAAGAAATACTAGAAGACACAGAAACACCAACTGGGCAAATTGAAAAAGTGGACAAGTCAAAAGAAGAAGAAATTTATGAACATTTTAGCATACATCCTCTTCATTCTAAAGAAGTTATGGGAGACACTATTGATCTGTTTCAGATGAAGAAAGCAAAAGGAACTCCCGTTAGTGTATGGGAGAAGAGCTTGGAAGCTCGATGTTTTCCCCAGCTGTTTCCTACAGGAAAAGGTGGACGATACGATGATCGCCCAGAACAGATTCCAGCTTCTGAGTATCGGACTACAAGATTATATGCAGAAGATTCAAGATTTCGTCAAAGTATTCCTTATTTGTTTCATCTTTTATTTGAAAGCGACTTGTCTGCACTATCTTATGCAGTAAATCAAATTTTAAAAAGTGGAGTACATCTACATAATGTGTCTGCTAAGGATTTTATGGACAAAGTGCAGCACCGAGATGATCATTTGGAAACACAATTGATCAATCTGATGGCTTGTCAGCGTGGGACGAATGAATATTGGTACCGACGCCATGGAGAATTAAAATGCATGTTACGGTATTTAGGAACTCCAACATGGTTTCTTACCCTAAGCTGTGCCGAGTATGCTTGGGATGATTTACTGGATTTTCTACGAGAGGCAAATTCTAACATTAAAAACATCCAATACAAGACAGCAGGAGAATTGTGCTCATTGGATCCGGTTAATGTTTGCAGATATTTCAATCACAGATTTGAGGCTATGATGTCCTTCATCTGCAATAAAAAAAATCCACCTCTTGGAGAAGTTATGGATTTCTTTTGGAGAAAAGAGTACCAAGCAAGAGGTGCTCCTCATATTCATATGCTGTTGTGGATCAAGGATGCCCCAAAATTAGGAACAGATGCAGATGAAGTAGTTTTAAGTTTTATTGAAGAATATGCAACATGTGCTATACCTAAAAGCACACAAGAGAAAAAGTTAAAAGAGCAAGTTCTACGTTTTCAAAATCATTGGTGTGGAAAATACTGTCGAAGAAAGTACAAGAGCAAAGAAAAATTCTACACAAAATGTCGAATTGGATTTCCAAGACCTGTCCTTTCAAAAGGAAGGGTAAACAGTTTTATGTCAGCTGTGCGACATACTATTTCAAGAAAATCGCCAAAAAATACCTATAACCTAAGAAGAAAAGAAGAGTCGAAATACATAAATGACTACAAACCAGTCATTTTATCCATGTGGAATGCTAACATGGATATTCAGTATGTGGCAGACAATTCTATTGCTGTTGCTCGGTATGTCACATCATACATCACTAAATCTGAGAAAACAGAATTGAAGGAAATGTGGGAAGAGATTTCTCATGAGAAGACTGTCAGTAAGAAGCTATACAGTTGCAGTTTAAAGATGTTATCGCATCGAGAAATTGGATCCTACGAATGTTCAGATAGGTTATCATCTGCAAGTCTTTACTCGAAATCCAGAAGAATAATTTGGGCAAGTTTAGGTCTTGCAGGAATGCGAAATCGGGTACTGAAATCTATTCGAGAAATTGAATATTTAGCAGAGTTCGAACCAGAAAGTACAGACATTTTAAGAACAAACATGTTGGACACATATTACCCACAAAGAAGTCATCACCTTGAGAACATGTGTCTCTATGAAGTGCTGCAGAACTTTATGTTTAAACGGAATGTCACAGAAGATATCAACAATGGAAAATATAAAGTCATTGGTGAGGAAGGATGTTTGGTGAAGCAAACAAAAGGAAGTTTAATAAATCACCGGAAGCTGAGTTGCGACACTCCTGATAAAAAGGAATTTTACTACTTGGCACTTTTGCAGCTGTTTAAACCATGGCGTTCAGAGGACGAACTTCTTGGAGAATTTCAGAGCTATGAAGATTCCTTCAATGCTAGGAAAGACAGCATCGAATGTAGTACTTTCACAACTTATGTTCAAATGTTAAATGAAGAAATTGAACAAGAAGCAACAATTGCAGCTGAAGTAGCTAGAGACAGTTCTCAAGACAGTCAAAGTTCTGGGACATTCAGTCAAGATCCTCTAGGACAACCGATCATCGAAAATGAAGCAGCAATAGCTATGAACGAAGTGGAAACAGCTATGAATCAAGCTCAAGAAGAATTAGTAGACTTAACATATTTGGAGGAGCAACTGAATGAAGAACAAAAACAAATTTATGAAGAAGTCAGGCAATAAATTGATCACGGATTACTACATGAAAATAAAGAGTGCTCATGTACATCTTTTGAACCAATGAGAATGTATGTAAGTGGACAAGCAGGAACTGGAAAAAGTTTCTAAATTAACGTAATTAGAAGCTACTTACAGAAGAAAATGGAATCCATTTTGTCTTGTGTTGTTACTGCTCCAACTGGGTTAGCAGCGTATAACATCAAAGGAGTTACCTTACATTGTTTGCTAATGTTAACAGTAGAGCATGAGAACAAAATACAGTACCACAAACTAGCAGGAGAAGCATGCTTGGAAGTTTCAAGAGTATTGAAGAAAATGAAAGTACTCATTATTGATGAGGTAAGCATGGTATCAAACTTAATGCTTGCCTTTGTGCATTTAAGAATGCAGCAAATTCTGAAGACAGACTTTGACGTCATAGTTTTTGGAGATCTTTTGCAACTTACTCCAGTTAAAGGACAACCGGTATTCCATACTCTTACACATGAAGACACGAAAAAGTCATTAGGAAGTATAGGCAATGTAAATATTTGGACATATTTTGAGTATAAGCAACTCATTACCAATATGAGGCAAGCCAATGATGAGGACTATGCAAGTATTCTGAAAGATATAAGAATTGGCCTACTCACAGAACATGGCAGAAAAGCATTACAGAGTCGATTGCTGAGTAATTTGTTTCCAACAGAACAAATAGTTCCAGAGAAAATATACAAGGAAATTGCGGAAAAAAATACTGTAATCTGCTTAATGCCAACACTACATGAATGCTCTGTATTCAATGAAGAACTTTTGAAATTGGAAAATGAAGAGATCATAAAACTGGAAGCTGTGGATAAAATAGAACATGAACGAATAACTGTTATATTGACAGGCAAATTGGGTACTAAATTGGATTCTGTGGAGAAAAACATTTCAAAAACAGCTGGTTTGGAAAAGAATCTTTATGTGTGTATGAACTGTAGAGTAATTTTAAGACGTAATTTGGATGTAGAGAAAGGTTTAGTGAATGGAGCTATGGGAAGAGTTGTGGGTTTTATTAATTACCAGAAAAAAGTTGGAATTGAATGTTTAAAAATAAAATTTGATCAGATACAAGAGGTTAAAGACATTTGTCGTTGTTCAGTTCGTTTCTTGCTTGTGAAAGGCTTATATGTGCGTAGGAAGCAGTTTCCGTTTTCTCTAGCATATGCTGTAACTATTCACAAATCTCAAGGATTAACTGTTGACAGTGCTTTTGTAAACATTGGATCTACTGTGTTTAAAGAAGGTATGGCATATGTTGCTTTGTCACGCGTGAAAAAATTATCTGGGTTATTCATGATAGACTTTGATGATTCAAAAGTAAGTGCTGATGCAAACTGTGTAAAGGAGTATAATAGATTAAGAAGGAGCTAAGCTCCTCATTTAGGTCAGTATTCTGTGTTTGAAAAACATGTTGTTTGTCGGAAAAGGAGATTTGAGAATATCTGTAATGAGGATGTACAGAAGAGAAAACAAAAAGAGAGTAATGAGACTGCAAGCAAAAAGAAAAAGGACAGTGTGGAAGAGGTTGTTGGTTGTCATTTTGAAAATAGCTCTGGTGTCAACTGCTACGCAAATGTAGTGCTGAATGTTGTATTTTATCTTGATTTTTTGCAAGAGCAGATAATACTAAATCATGAAAAAAGATTCTGTTCTTTGCTGAGTCTCCTCTATGAGAAGCTGAGTAATGATAAAACTAAAATAGAAAGTGCTTCTGATGTTAGAAATCTTTTAGATGTATGTTCAGGAAGTACACAGTTTAGTCAAAATGTCCAGCAAGATGCACAAGAATTCTTAATATATATGCTGATGGTACTTGAAGATGAAGGAGTAGAAGTAGAAAACTTATTTGGTATCTCTTATAAATGGGAACATTGCTGTGAAAACTGTATGAACACATGCAGTAGTAATGTTGATTCTGAAAGGTTCATATATTTACCATTACCACAAAGTAAATCAGTGACTTTTAGTAAATTAGTTAAAGATGCCAATCATAACATGGAATGTTCTGAATGTAAATCTGACATGTTTTCCACGTTATTTTTACAGAAATACGGTCAGTATGTTATTTTAATGATGCAACGTTGTAGAGCTGATGGTTCTAAATTGGATACTTTAATAAAGAAGTTTATAGGACAACAATTATCAATTTCTGGCAAAACTTTTGTTACAGTTGCAATAATTTTTCATGAAAGACCTACTGTAACTTTGGGACATTACACAGTTTATCTTAAATGTGAAAAAGGCTGGACATTGTGTAATGATTCCCAATTGATTTTCAAACAACGTTTGCCTTATGATTTACCCAATTCTTACTTAATTTTTCTGAAACCTAAATTTAAAAAAATAAAAACTGCATCTGAAGAAAGCATTTTTTGAAATTTTAAAGGATTATAATTGAAGATATCACTTAAAAAGGATTTTGAAATTACTATTTGGACTAAAGGAAAAGTAATAAAAGGATTTTGAAATTACTATTTGGCCTAAAGGAAAAGTAATAAAAACAATTGTGGACTTCTTTGATAGATATTATTTTGCCATATGTGCTTTTGCAACAAGGTTTAAAGACGGAATATCTAAAAAAAATGTATTCATCTAGAAAGGTATTTGTAATATATATGTAATATTTGTAACAAGGTATATTTTAGTGTGGATAGTTTTGGGGCTTTTTAAAACAATCTTTCTGATTGTTTTTTTTTGCCCGCTGTTAAATGATGAATAAAATTGTTTTCACTATTTTAAGTGAAAATTAAAAAATTCTGAAAACAGCAAAAAAAGGGCAAAAAATTGCTTTGTGAAATATTTAAAAACATGTACTGCTTTATAAAATGTATGATTGAATATTAATATATTTTTTCTTTTTTTTCAGAACTTGAAAGAAAAACTTAAAAAATGAAATTCTGTTTCCTTGCAAATTATTAAAAATGTTTTTTATCAAAATAAGTTTTTTTTAAAATAAGATAACTAAAAAATATTTGTATTTCTTAATCCTTCCTTTTCATGATTCCTTTTCTTCACCTCTCTTTGTTCATTAAAATTAAAAAAAAAAAAAAATTTAAAAAACCTCCTTGGGTGCGCGCAGAGTGCGCGCACCCCAAAAATTTTTTTTTAAAAAAATCCCCCAAAAATATTTTTGGGTTTAGTTTTTAGGTGGCTCTGAAAAGAGCCCTTGAGTTAATGTAGGGAAACAGGAAGAGAAAAACGAAAAAAAGAAAAAACATCTATGGCCTAGAGCAATGATGCACATCAA
This sequence comes from Triturus cristatus, assembly GCF_964204655.1. Taxonomy (NCBI): domain Eukaryota; kingdom Metazoa; phylum Chordata; class Amphibia; order Caudata; family Salamandridae; genus Triturus; species Triturus cristatus. The sequence continues at coordinate 342,870,931 of NC_140593.1, forward strand.
ATTTTCGCTGAAGGAGATCAAGACTGGTCTCCCCCACAGAAATAAGACTACCGCAATCAGTGCACCGTGTAGACAACCTCGCCAAACAAGATGGACCAACAAGAGGTGTAGAAAAAGGTGAAGGCACCATCGCAGTAGAAGTGCTTGCCTGAGCTGCCGAAGATGTGCTCGGCTGAGCTGCTGCAGATGTCGTCGGCTGAGCAGGTGGAGGGTTTGCTCCAGAAGCTCGACGAAAAGTCACTGGATGCATTTTGTCAACATGCCTCAACATAGTGTGAATACTAAAAGAATACTTCTTGTTAGGATTCCCACGTGACAAGACTTTTTGACAAAGTACACAAGTAACTTTAGGTGCATTTACCTTTTTTTGTCCCTCTGGAAAAGTGAAAAACTGCCATATAAAGCTGTCTTTCTGCTTCCTGTTCCTCTGTCTCTCAAGAGTGTCCTCATCACTCTCTGAAGATGGATGCTGCTCAGCCATTGTCTCTCAACAACAGATTAGCTCCTTCTCCAAGGGAATCAGAACTAATAATGAGGAAAGTGGGAGTGGTGTTGGAAGAATCTGGAACTGAAAGTACTTTAAACCAATCAAAAGTGATGATTCTTGAACACATGACTTGCTATGAGGGGATTGGGTGTGGTGTTGAAACAATCTGAAACTGAAAGTAATGAGAACCAATTAAAAGTGTTGTTTTATTCATCACATACCCCGAGGTGCGCGCACCGCGCAAGCTCCCAGCGCGCACGGTGCAATTACGCATGCGCAAATGCGTATCGCGCATGCGCTTACGTACTATTCGCGTACGTAACGTGCATACGCGGCACGCGCGTATACGCGAACGTCAGCGCGCGGACTCTACGCGTATACGGAAGTGTACCGCGTGGAGCACGTACGACGCACGCACGCATGCGTACGTACGCATGCGTAGTGGGTGCGCTCTCCGAACGCGCACGAAAACGTATGTTTGCGTACGTAAATAATGTACGCCGAAATTCACAAAAAACGTACGCAAACGTACTAGGAGCGCGCTACGAGCGCGCACCCCAAGAATGTATAAAAAAAAAAAAAAGTGAACATAAGTTAATAGAAGATATTAACTATGTTGTTGTACTTCATCCTAATTGAAAGTAAAAAAAAAAAAAGCCAAACCAAATTAAAGGATACAGATAATATATAAATGTATACATAGGGAAATTTTTGAAAAACAAATATATAAAAAAAATAATAAAAAAATACAAAAATTTGCATTTAACAAACCTTGCAAATTCACTGAAAAAACCATAGGTTTCACACACGTTATAGTTAGGAATTAGCATTTAAAAAACCTTGCAAATTCACTGAAAAAACCATAGGTTTCACAAACGTTATAGTTAGGAATTAGCATTTAAAAAACCTTGCAAATTCACTGAAAAAAACATAGGTTTCACACATGTTATAGATAGCTGGTCATTTTACTCGTAAAAAACCAATGAAATTCCCCCGTTATAGTTAGTTCAGCTAACTATAACTCGCGCGCCCGCAATCCACTGCTGATGACGTCACATATTACATCACTCATGACATGGTCAGTGACATCACTCATGACATCACTGATGACATCTCAAATGACATCACTGATGACATCACTGATGACATCATCCATGTAAAAAATTACCACATCTTCTCACACCCTAATATAACCTTTGATACACCAACTAAAAATGTAAGAGTTCCATTCTCAAAACCATATATACTGCAATACCAATCATAATATACCCACTGATTAAATCTTAGGTCTTCATATACCTCCACAAGGTCAACTGTACAGTCACTCATACTTACAGTCACTCGGTACAAAACTATTATATACATTTAAACACTTATATAGACACTCACACACTAACAAGTATCCATACAGCTACTGTTACACCTACTCAGTCATGCAAATAATCACACTCCCATTTTCTCACCTATGCAGTAAAACACACTCAAGTTCAATGACTCATAAAAATAGTATCACAATCTTACACTCTTATAGAATCACTGATACAAGCACTCACTCATCCATACAGTCACTTTCACAATCACATACTCTCATATCTACCGACTTATATACTCTTACGCACACATATACTGGCATTCACATATGTAGTTAATCACAAATATACTACTGAGATATATATTCAATCCCTAACACACCCATACAGTCCATCACAGATGCACTCTTAAAACCATGCACCCATAGAATCGTCCACTCACACATCTGTGCATAGAGTGACACACACCCTACCCACACAAACACTCAGGCACCCATACAGATACTCAGACAACCAATCAATTACCCATATAGAGACTCATATAGCTGTTCTCAAAACCATGCAGCCACTTATACACCAACATACACACATACACACATTTACACAGTCTAGTCACTAGTCTGCAGTAAGAAACATTTAATGACTTACTTAAAGAATCATGTTATGCACCACAGAAAATCATCCATTTACACACTTGTACACCCACTCGTTCTTAAACAGGCCTTTCCGTATATATATTAAATATATTGAAATTTATGAGTAACACATACTCACTGGATGATGTCATCAGTGATGTCATTTGAGATGTCATCAGTGATGTCATGAGTGATGTCACTGACCATGTCATGAGTGATGTAATATGTTACGTCATCAGCAGTGGATTGCGGGCGCGCAAGTTATAGTTAGCTAAACTAACTATAACGGGGGAATTTCATTGGTTTTTTACGAGTAAAATGACCAGCTAACTATAACATGTGTGAAACCTATGGTTTTTTCAGTGAATGCCTGAGCTGCCGAAGATGTGCTCGGCTGAGCTGCTGCAGATGTCGTCGGCTGAGCAGGTGGAGGGTTTGCTCCAGAAGCTCGACGAAAAGTCACTGGATGCATTTTGTCAACATGCCTCAACATAGTGTGAATACTAAAAGAATACTTCTTGTTAGGATTCCCACGTGACAAGACTTTTTGACAAAGTACACAAGTAACTTTAGGTGCATTTACCTTTTTTTGTCCCTCTGGAAAAGTGAAAAACTGCCATATAAAGCTGTCTTTCTGCTTCCTGTTCCTCTGTCTCTCAAGAGTGTCCTCATCACTCTCTGAAGATGGATGCTGCTCAGCCATTGTCTCTCAACAACAGATTAGCTCCTTCTCCAAGGGAATCAGAACTAATAATGAGGAAAGTGGGAGTGGTGTTGGAAGAATCTGGAACTGAAAGTACTTTAAACCAATCAAAAGTGATGATTCTTGAACACATGACTTGCTATGAGGGGATTGGGTGTGGTGTTGAAACAATCTGAAACTGAAAGTAATGAGAACCAATTAAAAGTGTTGTTTTATTCATCACATACCCCGAGGTGCGCGCACCGCGCAAGCTCCCAGCGCGCACGGTGCAATTACGCATGCGCAAATGCGTATCGCGCATGCGCTTACGTACTATTCGCGTACGTAACGTGCATACGCGGCACGCGCGTATACGCGAACGTCAGCGCGCGGACTCTACGCGTATACGGAAGTGTACCGCGTGGAGCACGTACGACGCACGCACGCATGCGTACGTACGCATGCGTAGTGGGTGCGCTCTCCGAACGCGCACGAAAACGTATGTTTGCGTACGTAAATAATGTACGCCGAAATTCACAAAAAACGTACGCAAACGTACTAGGAGCGCGCTACGAGCGCGCACCCCAAGAATGTATAAAAAAAAAAAAAAGTGAACATAAGTTAATAGAAGATATTAACTATGTTGTTGTACTTCATCCTAATTGAAAGTAAAAAAAAAAAAAGCCAAACCAAATTAAAGGATACAGATAATATATAAATGTATACATAGGGAAATTTTTGAAAAACAAATATATAAAAAAAATAATAAAAAAATACAAAAATTTGCATTTAACAAACCTTGCAAATTCACTGAAAAAACCATAGGTTTCACACACGTTATAGTTAGGAATTAGCATTTAAAAAACCTTGCAAATTCACTGAAAAAACCATAGGTTTCACAAACGTTATAGTTAGGAATTAGCATTTAAAAAACCTTGCAAATTCACTGAAAAAACCATAGGTTTCACACATGTTATAGATAGCTGGTCATTTTACTCGTAAAAAACCAATGAAATTCCCCCGTTATAGTTAGTTCAGCTAACTATAACTCGCGCGCCCGCAATCCACTGCTGATGACGTCACATATTACATCACTCATGACATGGTCAGTGACATCACTCATGACATCACTGATGACATCTCAAATGACATCACTGATGACATCACTGATGACATCATCCATGTAAAAAATTACCACATCTTCTCACACCCTAATATAACCTTTGATACACCAACTAAAAATGTAAGAGTTCCATTCTCAAAACCATATATACTGCAATACCAATCATAATATACCCACTGATTAAATCTTAGGTCTTCATATACCTCCACAAGGTCAACTGTACAGTCACTCATACTTACAGTCACTCGGTACAAAACTATTATATACATTTAAACACTTATATAGACACTCACACACTAACAAGTATCCATACAGCTACTGTTACACCTACTCAGTCATGCAAATAATCACACTCCCATTTTCTCACCTATGCAGTAAAACACACTCAAGTTCAATGACTCATAAAAATAGTATCACAATCTTACACTCTTATAGAATCACTGATACAAGCACTCACTCATCCATACAGTCACTTTCACAATCACATACTCTCATATCTACCGACTTATATACTCTTACGCACACATATACTGGCATTCACATATGTAGTTAATCACAAATATACTACTGAGATATATATTCAATCCCTAACACACCCATACAGTCCATCACAGATGCACTCTTAAAACCATGCACCCATAGAATCGTCCACTCACACATCTGTGCATAGAGTGACACACACCCTACCCACACAAACACTCAGGCACCCATACAGATACTCAGACAACCAATCAATTACCCATATAGAGACTCATATAGCTGTTCTCAAAACCATGCAGCCACTTATACACCAACATACACACATACACACATTTACACAGTCTAGTCACTAGTCTGCAGTAAGAAACATTTAATGACTTACTTAAAGAATCATGTTATGCACCACAGAAAATCATCCATTTACACACTTGTACACCCACTCGTTCTTAAACAGGCCTTTCCGTATATATATTAAATATATTGAAATTTATGAGTAACACATACTCACTGGATGATGTCATCAGTGATGTCATTTGAGATGTCATCAGTGATGTCATGAGTGATGTCACTGACCATGTCATGAGTGATGTAATATGTGACGTCATCAGCAGTGGATTGCGGGCGCGCAAGTTATAGTTAGCTAAACTAACTATAACGGGGGAATTTCATTGGTTTTTTACGAGTAAAATGACCAGCTAACTATAACATGTGTGAAACCTATGGTTTTTTCAGTGAATATATATATATACATATACATATACATATACATATACATATATATACATATTACCTACTGGCGGTCGCCAGTAGGTAGTTATAGTTAGGACCGTGTTTCCATAGGAAATCCGCAACATTCTATTTGGAATAACTTTGGCGCCGATTGACGGATCCTCGCAATTTTTTCAAAATAGGTGGGGCGCTCCGCTCCGCTCCTACCCTGAAAGTCTCGGGGAGATTTGTCAAGCGGGGGCTGAGAAAAAGGGGGGGTCCCAAAACGCGTTTTCCCCATGCATTTTTCCATAGGACCTTTAGTCCAAGCTACAGCCCGAACGGCTGAACAGAATTACTTGAAATTTGGCAAAGAGGTAGTCCTCAGGTCAGGGATGTGCCTTTTGTAGGTCTGGTGTAAATGTGTTCAGTTTTTGCTGAGAAAATAGCATTTAAATCAATATATATATCTATGGGCGCGCTCCGAGCGCTTACGGTAAGCTTACCGTACGCGCACGCTGCCATGCGCGAGCTCAATTCTAATTGGTGGTTACATGACTGTAAACATTCGAATCGGTCAAAATCAGGAAGTGTCGGCCTCCATTTTGTGTGCCTCACACTGATAAAAAAAAGGAGGAGAACGTGGAAAGGGGGAAACGAAGAGAGTTGCAGACCCCCTAGCGTTTGTTAGGGGGTCCAAGAAGGCCATAAAAGAATGAAAAATACATTTATTTATTTTAAAAAAAAATCGCGGGGTGCGCGTACGGTAAGCTTACCGTACGCGTACGGTAGAAAATAAAAAAAAAGAAGAAAAAAACAAATTTAAGTGTTAAGATATTAGGGGGCTCTAAAAAGAGCCGTTGTGTTCAATGAGTGTTTTTTGGTACCTACAAGTAAGTACCGATGCAGAGTCTAAAGTTCAAGAGGAAGACTCTGTTCCCTTCATCATTGAAATGTACACCGTCTCCTCTATAAATGTCTTGCATGTTGTAACGCAAGTTGTTGTGGTATATAGAACCCATACCATAGTCTCTGAGGAAAGCAGAAACAGATTTGTTGATGTGCTTTCTTGCTTTGTCAATCTGCGGACAAAATTGGTTGGACCAGTTCCACTTTTGCCTTTGGCATATGTTAGAATATACAAAGGCAGAATGAGGAAAAAGCGACATCAATTGCACAAAGGTGTCCTTAATAAGCATTTCCAGACCTACACCAGTTAAAGTGCCTAGGTCATTTTCACCACAGTGCACAATAATAAGGTTAGGCTGTGGGAGATGTAGAAAGGTTTTCACCAAAGGCATTAATTGGTGCCACTTTAACCCTCTCTGACCAATCCATTTAATGTCTACATTTGGCAAAGCAAGGTCTCTCACCATACCTCTTTTTTCTGCAAATTTTTCACTCCAGAAGACATAGCTGTGACCTACAATCCACACTGTGAACATCTTTCAAGGAGATCTGGATGCACTCTGAAGGTGTCTTTCAGTAGAATGGCAAAATGAAATGAAAGACAGTTTGAAAATGGAGGCATACATATTTTTTTAAAATAAAAAGAACTCTTTGGCTGTTTCACACCATTCTACACTAAAAACTAGGCTGTATGTGTACATTTTTAGAAGCATGTTTTGTATTGGTTCAGAAAATTGTGTTCCCACAGAAGAATAGTTTGGATTTGCTGTTAGGTTGGACAGGTGAAGCACTCTTGGTCTTTCGATTTGAAACATTGTGTGGTGAACTTCTGACCTCTCTCCTCACAGCAGTGTTCCATGAGCTGTTGCTATGGTAGCAGGCAGAAGTCAAGTTGGGGGAAGGGAACATTTGGAAAAGGGTTGAAGTTTTCAACCAATAGAAATGTATGATTTCATTTGAAAAAAAGTGAGAAGCAGTGAGATTTGTAATTAACATGTATATGTGTGAAAAAAGAGAGGGAAACATTGCCATTAATTGGTTCTGCTCAGAGGAGAGAGGTGTACAGCTCTGATATTCTGACTCTGATAGTCTGCTGTTTGAGTGCCACATTTCTTTCTCAACTAACTAATTTTAAAGGTGAGTTATGAGTTTGAGAGGGGATGTATGTGGTGATTTTTGCATGAGTCTGTGAGCACAGAGGAATTGCTGTCAGAGATGTATTTCGTGTCTCTCTGGTTCTTTTGGGAAGTATCCATGCATATGTCTCTTGCAACTGAAAATACACAGTCTGCATAAGCAGACTGTTAGCACACACCCAGCAGTTTATCCTGTAGAATCATGCTTAGTATTCACAAGTGAGTGGTGTTTCAGGTAGCAGTGAGTAACGCTAATACATTCAACATCACTAAGGCTGATTTGTTTTGCTGGGGTGTAGTCAGTCACCAAGGTCACACATGTTCATGGTCTCAAAAAGCTGTTTGCACATGTGCTGTTTTCTGTATCTGAAAACTGTAATGAAAATGTATGCGAATGTTAGAGTAATTAACGCTTGCAGGAAAAAACAGTAGTAAGTGTGCTTAGAAATTGGCAAGCAAATTTCATTTTCTGCATAAAATCACAGCATGAGTTTGTGAGCACAGAGGAATTGCTGTCAGAGATGTATTTAGTGTCTCCGTGGTTCTTTTAGGAAGTAACCATGCATATGTCTCTTGCAACTGAAAATACACAGTCTGCATAAGCAGACTGTTAGCACACACCCAGCAGTTTATCCTGTAGAATCATGCTTAGTATTCACAAGTGAGTGGTGTTTCAGGTAGCAGTGAGTAATGCTAATACATTCAACATCACTAAGGCTGATTTGTTTTGCTGGGGTGTAGTCAGTCACCAAGGTCACACATGTTCATGGTCTCAAAAAGCTGTTTGCACATGTGCTGTTTTCTGTATCTGAAAACTGTAATGAAAATGTATGCGAATGTTAGAGTAATTAATGCTTGCAGGAAAAAACAGTAGTAAATGTGCTTAGAAATTGGCAAGCAAATTTCATTTTCTGCGTAAAATCACAGCATGAGTCTGTGAGCACAAAGGAATTGCTGTCAGAGATGTATTTCGTGTCTCTCTGGTTCTTTTTGGAAGTAAACATGCATATGTGTCTTGCAACTGAAAATACACAGTCTGCATAAGCAGACTGTTAGCACACACCCAGCAGTTTATCCTGTAGAATCATGCTTAGTATTCACAAGTGAGTGGTGTTTCAGGTAGCAGTAAGTAAAGCTAATACATTCAACATCACTAAGGCTGATTTCTTTTGCTGGAGCGTAGTCAGTCACCAAGGTCACACATGTTCATGGTCTCAAAAAGCTGTTTGCACATGTGCTGTGTTCTGTGTCTGAAAACTGTAATGAAAATGTATGTGACTGTTAGAGTACTTAACACTTGGAGGAAAAAACAGTAGTAAGTGTGCTTTGAAATTGGCAAGCAAATTTAATTTTCTGCCTAAAAACACAGAAAACAGTAGTAAGTGTGCTTTGAAATTGGCAAGCAAATTTCCTTTTCTGCGTAAAATCACAGCATGAGTCTGTGAGCACAGAGGAATTGCTGTCAGAGATGTATTTCGTGTCTCTCTGGTTCTTTTGGGAAGTAACCATGCATATGTCTCTTGCAACTGAAAATACACAGTCTGCATAAGCAGACTGTTAGCACACACCCAGCAGTTTATCCTGAAGAATCATGCAGAGTATTCACAAGTGACTGGTGTTTCAGGTAGCAGTGAGTAACGCTAATACATTCAACATCACTAAGGCTGATTTCTTTTGCTGGGGTGTAGTCAGTCACCAAGGTCACACATGTTCATGGTCTTAAAAAGCTGTTTGCACATGTGCTGTTTTCTGTGTCTGAAAACTGTAATGAAAATGTATGCGACTGTTAGAGTAATTAACGCTTGCAGGAAAAAACAGTAGTAAGTGTGCTTAGAAATTGGCAAGCAAATTTCATTTTCTGCCTAAAAACACAGAAAACAGTAGTAAGTGTGCTTTGAAATTGGCAAGCAAATTTCATTTTCTGCGTAACATCACAGCATGAGTCTTTTATGGCCTTCTTGGACCCCCTGACAAACGCTAATCCATTCAACATCACCAAGGATCATTATCTTTGCAGGAGTGCAGTCAGTCAGCCAGGTTACACATGTACATGCTCTAAAAAAGCAGATTGCACATGTGCTCTTTTCTGCCTCTGTAAACTATAAAGAAAATGTGTGCTTTTGATTTGCAAATGAAAAAAAAATAAGTGTGCTTTTGATTTGCAAATGAAATATCGTGTTCTGCCTAGAATCACACCAAGAGTCTGTGTGCACACAGGAATTGATCTTAGAGATTAAATTCGTGTTGGTTTTCTTGTGTTTTTCACTTGTAAGAAAGGGGTAGATAGTGTAATAAGAAAAGAAAAGATCATAACAAATATAGTAATATATTTAAATTACAAAAAGGTATTTTGTTTTAGTTTCTTTCAGGTATTGCTCCAGAGCAGTGAAGGAAATATAAGATGCCTATAAAATCAAGACAGAGAAAACAACAGAAAAAAATTGTTTATTTGAAGACAACTGGAGGACCCAAGTTAGTTGAAGATGCTCATGTTGGGGAAAAGAAAAAGTCTTCTGGTAAGCAGACAAAGGAATTCTTTAAAAAAATATTCAAAAAAAGGAAAAATTTTAAAAATGCCCCCATTGGAAAAACTGTTTCAAGTAGAAAACAACAGGAGAATAGTGAGAATTTACTAAATGCTAATGTACAAGCAGAAGCTATAAAAATTAACTTGAAAAGAAAATCAGCATTTAAAGAGATCCGTAGGAAAATGTTTCAGAGAAGAGTGATGTCCAATTTGCTAAAGGATGTGAAAAAATATAAGAAAAGAGCTAAATTTTTAAAGAGAAAAAAAGATATAGAAGCCATTGTAGCTAAGGCTTTAGATTTAAAAAGAAAACTATTCATTTTAATTTTGAACAGGATGCGTACATTAGAAAAAATAGTTAATGTAATGAAGTCACAAAGCAAAAAGAAAAGAGTAGTAAAAAGAAATAACTTTTGTAAAGTGTTTTTAGGAGAATGGATGCATAGTTCAAGTACTGAACCATTTTTTAATGAAGAGAGTTATCTTCAAAGTAATAGTTTGCTGCATGCAGTTGACACCAGTGGTCGAGCATATGAAGTTAAGGATGGTTGTGTAATGGAAAAGGAGAAAATGGTTCCAAGAAGTGATTGCAGATGAGGTTATGGGGCGACGTCCTAAAGCCCCAGTGTATACTTGGAATTGTAGTAGTATTTGTTCTTTGCGACAGGAATCTATTGATAAATTACGTGAGTTTTTAAGAGAATATAGTAAAAAGAGTGTTAAACAGAAGATTAAGGTGCTTTAAGGACTAGATCCATGCAGAGTGAGAGAGAATACTGGTTTGCAAGGACACTCTCTGGCTTGTTTATCTAGGAAAGTTTGTCAAAGTGTTTTTCACCATTTTAGGATGCTGGCAGTTTATCATACTGAAATTAGGAAATTTGTGAGAAGATTGTATTTTGCTAAAAGTCCAGCACTAAAGTTAAAGGAGTTGAATAAGGCTCTGTTTCATGGATCTGTATCAGATGTTGAGAAGGTTACTGATGAGATTCAGTTTTGTTACTTTGGTCCAGAACAAGAAAGTGCAGGGAATGACACAGTTATTGAGGAAAATGTGGAAGAGAATGTAGAACCCTCCGTAAATAAGAAATTTGAAGATCAAATTACAAAATTTGCTATCAGCTCTAATGAAAGACCAAATATTACTTGTATTTGTTGCCGGAGAAGCCATTACAAAATCCAAACAAGGAATGTTGATCTCTACAAAAAAAGTGAAGAAGAAGATAATTATAAGTGGAAGGATTTTGCAACATATATATTTCTTGAAAATTGTTTTGATTTGGGTGAAGATCATCGTATTTGTAAATACTGTTACAACAAGTTGGAAGAAAATAAAATGCCAGCTAGAGCTGTACATAATAATTTAGAATTGGTTGAAGTTCCTGCAGAACTTTCAGATTTAAATACGTATGAGTCTATACTCATTCAATGTGTCCATCCGTTCCAGACCATAGTACGTATGGAGCCAAAAACAGGCAAATTACCTCCTTCAGATTTACAGAGAGGTTTAAACGGAAGAGTTGTCTATTTGCCGTTGGATTTGAAAAAAAATATGGAAACTATTGATACAGATACTTTGGAAACTGAACCATTAGTTATTCTGGTTAATGGTGTACCTACAAAGAATAAGAAAATTTGGTAGGAGCTGGTAGATGTACGGAAAGTACAAAGAGCAAATTTATATTTGAAAAGGAATAATAAATGGTATGAATCAATTTATATAGATGAAGATGAAGAAGATTTAGTAGGAGACACAGACACACCAACTGGGCAAATTGAAAAAGTAGACAAGTCAAAAGAAGAAGAAATTTATGAACATTTCAGCATACATCCTCTTCATTCAAAAGAAGTAATGGTAAACACCATTGATCTGTTTCAAATGAAAAAAGCACAAGGAACTCCCCTGAGTGTATGGGAGGAGAGTTTGGAAGCTCGTTGTTTTCCCCAGCTGTTTCCTACAGGAGAAGGTGGACGATATGATGAACGTCCAGTCCAGATTCCTGCTTCGGAGTATCGGACTACAAGATTATATGCAGAAGATCCCAGATTTCGTCAAAGTATTCCTTATTTGTTCCATCTGTTATTTGAAAGTGACTTGTCTGCACTATCTTATGCAGTAAACCACATTTTAAAAAGTGGAACACATCTACATAATGTGTCTGCTAAGGATTTTATGAACAAAGTGCAGCAGCGAGATGATCATTTGGAATCACAATTGATCAATCTGATGGCTTGTCAGCGTGGGACGAATGAATATTGGTACCGACGCCATGGAGAATTGAAATGTATGTTACGGAATTTAGGAACTCCAACATGGTTCCTTACCCTAAGCTGTGCAGAGTACGCTTGGGATGATTTACTGGATTTTCTACGAGAGGCAAATTCAAACATTAAAAACATCGAATACAAGACAGCAGGAGAATTGTGCTCATTGGATCCGGTTAATGTTTGCAGATATTTCAATCATAGATTTGAGGCTATGATGTCCTTTATCTGCAATAAAAAAAATCCACCACTTGGAGAAGTTGTGGATTTCTTTTGGAGAAAAGAGTACCAAGCAAGAGGTGCTCCTCACATTCATATGCTGTTGTGGATCAAGGATGCTCCAAAATTTGGAACAGATGCTGATGAAGCAGTGTTATCTTTCATTGAAGAATATGCAACATGTGCTATACCTAAAAGCACAGAAGAGAAAAAGTTAAAAGAGCAAGTTTTACGTTTCCAAAGTCATCGGTGTGGAAAATACTGTCGACGGAAGTACAAGACCAAAGATAAATTCTACACAAAATGTCGATTTGGATTTCCACGACCTGTTCTTTCAAAAGGAAGAGTCAACAGTTTTATGTCAGCTGTGCGACATACTATTACAAGAAAATCTCCCAAAAATACGTACAACCTAAGAAGAAAAGAAGAGTCAAAATATATAAATGACTACAACCCAGTCATTTTATCCATGTGGAATGCTAACATGGATATTCAGTATGTGGCAGACAATTCTATTGCTGTTGCTCGGTATGTCACATCTTTCATTACTAAATCTGAGAAAACGGAATTGAAGGAAATGTGGGAAGAGATTTCTCACGAGAAGACTGTCAGTAAGAAGCTGAACAGTTTCAGTTTAAAGATGTTATCGCATCGAGAAATTGGATCCTACGAATGTTCAGTTAGGTTATCATCTGCAAGTCTATACTCGAAATCAAGAAGAATAATTTGGGTCAGTTTAGGCCTTGCAGGAATGCGAAATCGGGTACTGAAATCTGTTGGAGAAATTGAATATTTGGCCGAGAACGACCCAGAAAGTACAGATATTTTGAAAACAAACATGTTGGACACATATTACCCAAAAAGAAGTCATCATCTTGAGAACATGTGTCTCTATGAAGTGCTGCAGAACTACATTTTTTCACGGAAAGCCACAGAAGACATCAACAATGGAAAATATAAAGTCATTGGTGAGGAAGGATGTTTAGTGAAGCAAACAAAAGGAAGTTTGATTAATCACAGGAAGCTGAGTTGTGACACTACTGACAAAAAGGAGTTTTACTACTTGGCACTTTTACAGTTGTTTAAACCATGGCGTTCAGAGGACGAACTACTTGGAGAATTTCAAAGCTATGAGGATTCATTTAATGCATGTAAAGATACCATTAAATGCAGTATTTTCAGGAATTATGTCCAAATGTTAAACGAAGAAATTGAACAGGAAGCTACAATTGCAGCTGAAGTAGCTAGAGACAGTTCTCAAGACAGCCAAAGTTCTGGAACGCTCAGTCAAGATCCACTAGGACAGCCAATCTTAGAAAATGAAGCTGCAATAGCCATGACTGAAGTGGAAACGGCTATGAATCAAGCTCAGGAAGATTTAATAGACTTACCAGATTTGGAACAACAACTGAATGAAGAACAACGACAAATTTATGAAGAAGTCAGAAAAAAAAATGATCACGGATTACTACATGAAAATAAAGAGTGCACATGCACGTCATTTGAACCAATTAGGTTGTATGTGAGTGGACAAGCTGGAACTGGGAAAAGTTTCTTAATTAAAGTCATCAGAAGCTACCTACAGCAAAAAACTGATTCAACTTTACCTTGTGTTGTTACTGCTCCAACTGGGTTAGCAGCATATAATATAAAAGGAATTACTCTCCATCGCTTGCTAATGTTACCAGTGGAGCATGAGAACAAAATAGAATATCACAAGCTAACTGGCGAAGCATGTTTCGAAGTTTCAAGAGTGTTGAAGAAGATGCAAGTTCTCATTATTGATGAGGTAAGCATGGTATCAAACTTAATGCTTGCCTTTGTGCATTTAAGAATGCAGCAAATTCTAAAAAGAGACTATGACGTGCTATTTGGTGGAAAACATGTTATAGGTTTTGGGGATCTACTGCAGCTCACTCCAGTTAAAGGACAACCAGTGTTTAATACTGTGACACATGAGGACACGAAGAAGTCATTAGGAAGCATTGGTAATGCGAATATTTGGTCATTCTTTGAGTACAAAGAACTCACTACCAATATGAGGCAAGCAAATGATGAAGAATATGGAAGTATTCTGAAAGATATCAGAATTGGACTACTCACAGAAGTAGGCAGAAAAGCATTACAGAGTCGGTTGCTACATAATTTTATTTCCAAGTGAAGAAATAGTTGCAGAGAAAATATACAAGAACATTGCAGAAAAAAATACTGTAATCTGCTTAATGCCAACACTACGTGAATGCTCGATATTCAATGAGGAACTTTTGAAATTGGAAAAGGAAGAGATTAAGAAAATGGAAGCAGTGGACAAAATCCAACATGAAAGAATTACTATTACATTAACAGGCAAACTGAAAAATAAATTGGATTCTCTAGAGAAGAACATTTCGAAAACAGCTGGATTAGAAAAAAATCTATATCTTTGCATGAACTGTCGAGTATTTCTAAGGAGAAATTTGGATGTTGAAAAAGGTTTAGTGAATGGAGCTATGGGTAAAGTTGTGGGTTTTGTTAACTACCAGAAAAAAGAAGGAATTGAGTTTTTAAAAATAAAATTTGATCAGATTGAAGAGGTAAAAGACATTAGTCGTTGTTCAGTCCGTTTTTTGCTTGTGAAAGACTTATATGTACGTAGGAAGCAGTTTCCATTTTCTCTAGCATATGCTGTAACTATTCACAAGTGTCAAGGATTAACTGTTGATAGTGCATTTGTAAACATTGGATCTACTGTGTTCAAAGAAGGTATGGCATATGTTGCTTTGTCACGAGTGAAAACATTATCTGGTTTATTCATGATAGACTTTGATGACTCAAAAGTTAGTGCTGATGCAAATTGTGTTAAGGAGTATAATAGATTAAGAAGAACCTATGCTCCTCATTTAGGTCAGTATCCTGTGTTGGAGAAACGTGTTGTTTGTCGGAAAAGGAGAATTGAGAATATCTGTAATGAGGATGTACAGAAGAGAAAACAAAAAGAGAGTCATGTGATTGCAAGCAAAAAGAAAAAGGACAATGTGGAAGAGGTTGTTGGTTGCCATTTTGAAAATAGCTCTGGTGTCAACTGCTACGCAAATGTAGTGCTGAATGTTGTATTTTATCTTGAAAGTTTGCAAGAGCAGATAATAGAAAATCATGAAAAAAGATTCTGTTCTGTGCTAAGTCTTCTTTATGAGAAACTGAGTGTTGATAAAGCTAAAGTAGAAAGTGCGAATGAAATTAGAAATCTATTAGATGTTTGTTCAGGACGAACACAGTTTTCTCAAAATGTCCAGCAAGATGCACAGGAATTCTTGATGTACATCCTTTTGGTACTTGAAGATGAAGGGGTAGAAATAGAAAATATGTTTGGTCTCTCTTATAAATGGGAACATAGTTGTGAAAACTGTTTCTACACATGCAGCTCTAATGTTGATTCAGAAAGGTTTATCTATTTAACATTGCCAGAGACTAAATCAGTGACTTTTAGAAAATTAGTTAAAGATGCCAATCACAACATGGAATGTTCTAAATGTAAATCAGACATGTTTTCAACATTATTTTTAAAGAAATATGGACAGTATGTAATTTTAATGATGCAACGTTGTAGAGCTGATGGAACAAAATTGGACACTTTAATAAAGAAATTTACAGGACAGCAATTATCAATTTCTGGCAAAACTTTTGTAACAGTTGCAATAATTTTCCATGATGGGCCTTTTGTAACTTCTGGTAATTACACAGTTTTTCTTAAATGTGAAAAAGGCTGGACACTGTGTAATAATTCTGAATTGGTTTTCAAGCAACGTTTGCCTTTTGATTTAGCAAATTCCTATTTAATTTTTCTGAAACCAAAATTTTAGAAAGAAATTGCAACATCTGTAGAAAACATTATTACAATTAAATTGGATTACCATCGGAAATGTCATCAAAAATTATTATAAAAATTACCATTTGGCCTTACGGAAAGGTAATAATTTGCATTGTGGACTTCTTTGACACAAATTATTTTGGTGATTATGCTTATGCAACAGAATTTTCAGACGATATTTACTGAAATTAGTTATTGTTCTTACGTGAGATTTATATTGCAAATGTTTCATTTCTATTACGGTATGTTTTAGTGAGAAGAGATTCTGGGCTTTTTTTAAACAATCT
The DNA here is from genome assembly GCF_964204655.1 of Triturus cristatus. Taxonomy (NCBI): domain Eukaryota; kingdom Metazoa; phylum Chordata; class Amphibia; order Caudata; family Salamandridae; genus Triturus; species Triturus cristatus. The sequence continues at coordinate 342,887,546 of NC_140593.1, forward strand.
TTCTGATTGGTTTTTTTTTTGCCCGCTGTTAAGTGATGAATGCAATTGCTTTTACGATTTACAGTAAAATGCAATATATTCTGAAAACAGCAAAAAAAGGGCAAAAATATGTTTGTTGAAATATGAAAATATGTGCACTGTATTCTAAAAAGTATTGTGAAATATTAATACCTTTTTCTTTTTTTACAGATTGAGAAAGGAAAAATATAAAAATAAACTTCTTTATAAAAAGTAAAATAAATCACTTATTTTTCTTTAAGTTATTTTCATTGTCAGGTAAGTGTGAAATTTCTGGAATTATCACACATTTACTTTAATGCTCACTTTTTTTCACTTCTCTTCTCTATGCTTCTCTCATTTCTGTAGTAGTCCCTCATGGACCTTGTAGGTTGATTACATTTTTTGGGGTTTTTAAAAAAAAAAAAAAATGCGCGTACCGTACGGTAAAAAAAAAAAAAAAAAAAGTCATTTAAAAAATTTTAAAAAAAGTTAAGAGGTAAGGTTGGCTCTTAAAAGAACCATTGTGTTCATAAAGGGAAAGAGGAAAGAAAGAATGGGAATACTAACAAGGACCACAGATGTGCTGGTCTATCCTATTGTTTATGAGGGAAACACTGGTCTCCGCATGAACAATAAGGCCATGACATCTTGTGCGCCTCATTGTAACCCTCCCAAAACGAGGGTTTATATCCAGAGGACCAGAAAAGGGTGATGCTCCCGCCGCAGAGGAAGGGCTCAGCTGAGCTGCCGAAGATGTACTCGGCTGAGCTTCTGCAGGTGTGCTTGGGTGACTTACTGGAGATGTTTCTCCAGTATGTCTAGTATAAGTCCTGGGATGTTTATCCTTAATGTGTCTAACCATAGAGTGATTTCCAAAGGAATACTTCTTCCTAGGATTCCCTCTAGATAAGACACGCTCACAAAGTGAGCAGGTGACTAAAGGAGCATTTACCTTTTTCTGCCCCTCTGGATAGGTGAAATATTCCCATACAAAAGAAGTCTTTTGTTTCCTCCTTCTCTCTCTGATGATGCTGCTACCTGGCTCACTCTCAGAAGAGGACTGCTGTTCTGCCATCGTATCACAAAGACAACTCAGCTCCTTCCCCTAAGGGATCACAAGCAGAAATGAGGGGAATGGGTGTGGTGTAGGAGAGTTCTAGAACTGAAAGTAGTTTAAACCAATCAAAAGTGTTGTTTCTTGATCACATGACCCACCGTGCGCGTACGTTACGCTTACGGAGCGCTTACGGTAAAAGTACGCATGCGCGTATAAAAGACACGCGCGCGGGCGCATGCGCATAACAGGCACGCTCCAACACTTCCGCGTAACGTACGCGTGTAACGTATGCGCTTACGCGTCGCGTACGCAGTACGGACGTCTACGTAAATTGTGTAACCATACGCAAACAGAGTAGAAATATTACGTACATAACGCAAAACGTGCGCTTACGGTAAGCTTACCGTACGCGCACGTAAAAAAAAATAAAAAAAAAAAATACAAAATTGGAAAAAAAGATTCACTATGTTATACTACTATATCTTACCTGTTTGGTTCAAAAAAAGGTGAAAAATTATATATTGCAGAATTTTTTTAATTTTACCACAGTGTTTAAAGAGAATATAAAGTAAAAAAAAAAAGATGTAAAAAACCTTGCAAAAATAAAAAATTTCACACACGTTAAATATAAGAATTAGCATTTAAAAAAACCATACAAATTCACTGAAAAAACCATGGGTTTCACACACGTTATAGTTAGGAATTAGCATTTAAAAAACCTTGCAAATTCAGTGAAAAAAACATAGGTTTCACAGATGTTATAGTTAGCTGGACATTTCACTCGTAAAAAACCAATGAAATTCCCCCGTTATAGTTAGTTAAGCTAACTATAACTCGCGCACCCGCAATCCACTGCTGATGACGTCACATATAACATCACTCATGACATGGTCACTGACATCACTCATGACATCACTGATGACATCTCAAATGACATCACTGATGACATCACTGATGACATCATCCTTGTGATAGAGTGGCAGACCTCCTCTCACCCTAATATAACCTTTGATACACACATTCAAAAATAGAGACTAAAAAATAAAAAAATATTGGAAATTCCAATACCAGTTTCAACAATCTCTTCTGTAATTCTAAGATCCACATACACATCTACTCATTTACCAACAGTCCTATACAGTCACTCATACATGTACTCACTCATATGTACTCATACACCTGTACATCCTGTTACACAATGCCACTCATCCATAGAGTTACTCACACACATAGTCACTCATGCTAATAAAGAATCAAACATCCATTTACCTTCATATACAGTTATACACACACCACCACACTTACTTCTACGGAAACTTACACATACTTAGTCTTTTAAACAATCACTTATAGAAACACATAGTTATTGATACAGGAACTCTTCCAATCTCTCACTTCCACATATACTCACTTATATACACCAATAGTCACATATACTAGTTTAAAACATAAGTAGTTACTCATGGAGACACTATTGAGACAGTCATTCACTCACTAACACACCCATACACACACCACCCATACAGTCCTGCACACATGCTGTCTTCAACACATACAGTGAGTCAAACATTCATGCACCTATGCACTACGTAATACCCCCACCAAACCATGCAGATACTCAGACTGATACTCAAAAAACCAACTAATAACCTAAATAGACACCCATGTAGCTACTCACCAACCCATGCAGCCACTTATACACAAAGTGAGAGACTGATACAGATATTTACATATTAAAACATTACTCACTAAGCCATGTATTCACTTTGATACACTTTATCAGTCAGTTACAAAATATATTTTTCAAAAAAAATCATCCATTTAGACACTTATATACACATTTATTCTTCCATCGACCTTGAGATATACATATATAAAACATATTTAATTTTCAGAAAAACTCACATTCACTGGATGATGTCATCAGTGATGTCATCAGTGATGTCATTTGAGATGTCATCAGTGATGTCATGAGTGATGTCAGTGACCATGTCATTAGTGATGTTATATGTGACGTCATCAGCAGTGGATTGCGGGTGCGCGAATTATAGTTAGCTTAACTAACTATAACGGGGGAATTTCATTGGTTTTTTTACGAGTGAAATGTCCAGCTAACTATAACGTCTGTGAAACCTATGTTTTTTTCAATGAATTTGCAAGGTTTTTTAAATGCTAATTCCTAACTATAACGTGTGTGAAACCCATGGTTTTTTCAGTGAATATATAGATACATATATATATACATATATATATATATATATATATATATATATATATATATATATATATATATATATATATATATATATATATATATATATATATATATATATATATATATATATATATATATATATAAATAGATATACAAATCACACAGCAAAATAAGAGGATACCTACTAGCGGTGGCCAGTAGTTGCTATCGTTAGAACCCAGTTTCCATAGGAAAAGCATTTTTTGATTTGCTAATAACTTTGGCGTCATTTGACGAATCTTCGCGAAATTCTCCAAACAAAAAGTCTATCCAGGTCAGCTCCTATCCTGAAAGTTTGGGGGGGATTCGTCAAGCGGGGGCTGAGAAAAAAGGGGGGTCCCCAAACGCATTTTCACTATGTTAATTTCCATAGGAAATTTTGAGACGGGCTACAGCCCGAACTGCTGAACAGAGTTACCCCAAATTTGGCAGAAAGGTAGAGCTTGGTTCAGAAAGCGACCTTTTTTTAAATGGGGTAAATCTGTTCAGTAGTTTTTGAGAAATTCAAAGAATAAGAGTCAAAAATCAATTTCCCATAGGAAACTTTGTGCAAGGCTACAGCCGAAACTGCTGAACTGAATTACCCCAAATTTAGCAAAAAGGTAGTGCTTGGTTCAGAAAGCAACCTGTTTTTTTAAATGGTGTAAATCTGTTCAGTAGTTGCTGAAAAATACAAAAATAAAAGTTTAGATGTCCAGGGCAGCGGCGGAGTCGCGAACCCTCCCGACCACGAGCTTCATTCTAATTGGCTGCCATGACCACAAGCTTCATTCTAATTGGCTGTCAACACTCCAAACCAGGAAGTGTGGGCAGCCATCTTGTGACTCGGTAGAAGCGAGTCACCAGAAAACAGAGAAACAAAGATATAAAACAAGAGAAGGGGGCAGGGTAGAAACACCTTCACCCCCTATGCCTTCTCAGGGGGTCCCAGAAGGAACCCCAGGGCCCAAAAAAGCATTTTTTTAAAAACATTCAGCGCAATACGCACTGGGGTCACATATTCCGCTGAAATTATTTTAAAAACAATGAAGCGGGGGTTCCTGTGTTTTATTTTAATGAGGGCCCCCGGGTGGGCTAGGTCCTGGGGGCATTTCTTAAAAAATAATAGCGGGGGCCTGCTGGGGCCCCCGCAGCCCCGCGGACCATCACCTCCCCGGGGCTTCACTCATGTTGGGAGAGGGAGCGCGTGGACCTCCTCCTGGAGCCTGTGATAGCCCTGGGGACTGCCACTCCCCAGGGTCAGCTCCTGCAGTGTCCCCGGGTGCCCACCCCTGGGACAATGCTGGTTGCTCCGATGCGCCCTGTTAGAGCAAACTTGCTTTGGATTTTGGAAGCGAAACCTGCTCTCGCTTCCAAAATCCAAAGCTGATTGCTTTTCCACATGAGGAGCTGCATGTCAGCAGTTCCCCGTGTGGAAAAGCAATGCTGGCTCCCACAGGACACGGGGAGCCGGCGGGACCATGGGGGCATTGGGTTCCCCCCACGGTCCCCAACGGTGAGGCCAGGCCCCGGGGAATGGGGTCCTGGGGCCGGAATTGGTCACGGGAGGGGGGCCGACGCGGCGTTCTTCTCGTTTGTTTTTTGTGCTGCTCTCAGCGCGGCACTCGAGTACTTCTTAAGTCTTTCAAACACCGAGGGGTATATTCTGAAGGGCACATCGCCGAGTTAACGGCACTTCATCGCAACCAAAATGGTGATAAATTTAATGCACCATTCGCAAGGTGGAGCAGTTTACCAGCGATAGCAGCCTCAAAAAGTATCGTCGCGGATAACCCTGGCAAATATTGCAAATGAGATGTACAGTAGGCGTACCCGTGCAAAAAGCAGAGAACACATCACTTTGCAAATTTCTCAACCACCAGCAAGATCGTCGAAGAGAGTACAAAACAGGTGAAAAGGTGTCTTAGTAGTAGGAAGTTTACACCTGAAGCAGATGGTTAGTCGACCATGGGAAAAGGTGAAGGCTGATGAATTACACAACTTTTTAATGTCCACTTCCCCTATTCTTCCACTTGATTTAGATGAAGCCACTCTGAACTATTCTAATTGGTTAGAAGCGGCAAGCAACAAGTTGGCTCCAAAAACAACCCTCCGCCATACTAGAGATCGACCGACCTCTCTCTGGTACTCTCAAGAACTTAGAGAGAAAAAACTCCTCTGTAAACATCTGGCGAAGGAAATATGGTGAAACTGAAAAAAAACAATATAAATACAGCCTGACTCAATATAAACAACTACTCCATAAAACAAATCAAGAGTTTTTTGCAATTAAAATTAACTCTGCAAAAAACTCCACCAAAGAACTGTTTAAAACGGTTACAGCTTTAGCTCACCCAGCCCCCTGCCCCATAAAAGCGTGTCAAGAACTCTGTGACAAGATAGCTAAATCCCTCTTTAATAAGGTTGAAGCTATCTTTTCCACATTCTCAAACATTCCAAACCTAACATCCTCAGCTGAGATGGCAGACCCGAAAAGTGTAAATAGCACAGTGGCTCAGTTTCACAATTTTACACCAGTCGCAGTTTCTGAGATTGAAAAATTTTTGGAGAACTCCAGATCAGGTTCACCAATGGATCCATGCCCTACATCAGTATTGAAACTAGCACCTGAACCAGTCTCAGCTATTCTAACAACTATTATAAATGCCATGTTCAGAAAAGGCTATTTTCCCAAAGCATGGAAATCAGCATCAGTCCCAAACCTGGATCCCAACGACTCAAATAATTTTAGACCCATATCTAGGCTTCCCCTCCCTGCTAAAATTGCTGAAAAAATAATGACCACCCAACTTAGTCGATTTCTGGAAGAAGGTCATGTGCTGGACCCTACCCAGTATGGCTTCCGGAGGGACATAGTACAGAGTCTGCGTCTTCAATGCAACCGAAGAAATTAGGTCTATATTGGACCAAGGAGTAAAAGCGGCCATGATCATGTTGGACTTCTCTGCTGCCATTGATACGGTCCATCATGTGTTATTGATGGACCGGCTGCAAGAGACTGGAGTTAACGGGATACCTGGGAAACTTATCGAGTCATTCCTAGCGGATAGAGTACAAACCGTTACTCTGGGAGATTTTACTGCCAAATCTTTCTCCCTTCCTTGTGGTGTCCCTCAGAGGTCATCCATAAGCCCGGCACTTTTTAATGTTTATATAAAACAACTGGCCCCCCTGGATGAATCCTTTGGTTTCTACCTCACTTCATATGCTGATGATACCCAGATTGTGGTGTCCCTACTTCCAGGGGAACTTCAGAATACAGCGTCTGGGTTCAAGGACTGCATGACTGCAGTGGGCAGTTAGATGGCCCAAAACTGCCACAAATTAAATTCCAGCAAAACGGAGGTGGTTCTCTTTGGAAATGATTTAAACTTCTGGACCCCAGTATGGTGGCCAGACTCACTTGGACCCCTCCCAACTCCTAGTGGGAAGGTAAAAAACTTAGGAATTATAATTGACAACAAGCTTTCCTTTAAAGATCAAGTTAATGCCATAGTCTCTGCTACATCGTATACACTGAGGTCATGTATAAAGATTCTGCCTCTATTACCTAAAAAAAGCCAAAAAATAGTTGTTGCAGCCCTGGCCATGTCAAGATTGGACTATTGCGATAGCCTATACCTAAACATCCAGGATGGGCTATTGAAAAAACTCCAATTACTGCAGAATGCAGCTGCCAGACTGATTTCTGGCATTCCAAAATACGCCGCAATCTCGGCTGAGATTAAAAGGCTACATTGGTTACCCGTAAAGAAACAAATTCTGTTTAAGGCCATGTGCGTGGTTCATAAGTGCCTTCATGGAATTGGACCCTCTCATTTGATAAAGCGCATTCGCTGGTATATACCTAGAAGAATGCTGCGGTCATCAGAGGCAAAACTGGTCTCAGTTCCCATTGCAAAAAAAGTTAACTGGGGGGACAAAGTTTTTTAGTAGGAGCAGCCAAAGCTTGGAACACTCTCCCATTATACCTTAGAAGCACAACTAAACACTTGGATTTTAGGAAGGCCCTGAAAACATGGCTATTCACGGTTTAAAGACCAGTTGCACCTACCCAACTCAGACCAATGATGGACATCACACAATAGCGCCAGGACACCTTCGGATAGCAGTCGCGCTCTACAAGTGCTAATAACATTAACATAACATTAACCTGCTCTGAGCTGGTGTAAAGTCGGACTACAACCTGCAACATGAAAGGGAGCCCAGCCCAGAGCCACACCTGAATAACAACAGATGCAATGGAGCCAACGATCAAGCAGCTTGGACACCCAACACTGCTCTGACACCCCCCGCCACCATCCCCTTGTCCGCCATCCCCCCTCACTGCCACCCCCCACAAACAAATGTGAGAGCAACCTTAAGAAATCTGGAACATAACAAATTGAATCACAACCTGCAAGACAAAAAGAAAGATAAGATTGTGCGTCATGCGTCCATCAAAGGAGAGAGAGAGAAAGAGAGAAAGAGGGAGAGAGAGGAAGAGAGAGAGAAAAAAAGACAGTGTGAGAGAGAGAGGAAGACAGAGAAAGAGTGAGAGAGAGAGGAAGAGAGAGAAAGAGAGAAAGAGTGAGATACAAGGAAGAGAGAGAGAACGAGAGAAACAGTGTGAGAGAGAGGAAGAGAGAGAGAGAAAGAGTGAGACAGAGAGGAAGAGAGAGAGAAAGAAAGAATGAGAGAGAGAGAGAGGAAAAGACAGAGAAAGAGTGTGAGAGAGAGAAAGGAAGAGATAGAGAGTGAGAGAGAGAAAGAGTGTGAGTGACAGAAAGGAAGAGATGGAGAGGGAGAGTGAGTGTTGCCACTGTGGAGAAAATCCTCACAGCTCACCTTTCTGCCACCGGTGTGTTTCCAACAATGTGCCAGGACATAGTGCAGCCCTCAAGTTTAGTAATCTGAAACATTATATAGAATCAGTAATGGCAGAGTACATACAACTGCACATGCGTAATTCTCTGTTTCGCCCCTGCGCACCCAGGCTGCTGCACCCAATTGACTCCCGCCACCCAGAGGTGTCTGTCTGCCCTGTGCACTCAGGCTGCTGCACCCCATCGACTCCTGCCACCTAGAGGTGTATGCCCACCTCTGTGCACCCAGGCTGCTGTACCCCATCCACTCCCACTGCCCAGAGCTGTCTGCCCGCTGCTGTGCACCCAGGCTGCTGCACCCCATCCACTCCCAGTGCCCGGAGGTGACTGCCCGTTCCTGCGCACCCAGACTGCTGCACCCATCCACTCACACTGCCTAGAGGTGTCTGCCCGCTCCTGTGCACCCAGGCTGCTGCACCCCATCCGCTCCCACTGCTCTGAGGTGTCTGCCCGCTCTTGTGCACCCAGGCTGCTGCACACAATCCACTCCCACCGCCCAGATGTGACTGCCCGCTGCTGCGGAAACAAGCTTCTCTGCTCACTTTCCACCACCGGCGTTTGTGTAAGAGGGTCCACCACGTGCCGAAGCAGCTTCCTCAGTTGTTGCGTACACGCTGTCAAGCCGAGTTCACAATTCAGAGTGGGTGTTGATTGCCAGGATGGCCACGCATCATCGCAGGCCTGCTAGACAAAAAGCAAGATAAGATTGTGCGTCATGTGTCCATCAAAGGAGAGAGAGAGAGAGGGAAAGAGTGAGAGAGAGAGGAAGAGAGGAAGAGAGAGAGAAACAGTAAGAGAGAGGAAGAGAGAGAGCAAGAGAGAAACAGGGTGAGAGAGAGGAAGAGAGAGAGAAAGAGTGTGAGGGAGAGAAAGGAAGAGATGGAGAGGGACAGTGAGTGCCTACACTGTGTACAAAACCCTCACAGCCACCTTTCCGCCACCGGTGTGTCTCCAACCATGTGCCGGGACATAGTGGAGCCCCCAAGCTCACTCATCTGAAACATAGTACAGAATCAGTAATGACAGAGTACATACGACTGCGCACGCCTAAATCGCTGTCGGGCCTTTGTGCATCCTGGCTGCTGCACCCCATCCACTTCCACTGCCCAGAGGTGTCTGCCCGCCGCTGTGCACCCAGGCTGCTGCACCCCATCCCCACCCTCTGCCCAGAGGTGTCAGCCCACCCCTGCGCACCCAGGCCTCACTGCTCACCTTTCCGCAGACAGGGCACCCTCCACATCATGCAGCCCTGCTCCGCAGGCCACCAGGTCTCACATTCGGTGCTGTGTCTTGATTTTACCATGCCAGAGGACATACCAGTGCACCGTCATGATCGCAGGTTGCACACCCGCTCAGCCCTTGCGGTGCCACTAACTCTGTGACCAGTGAGGCCACGCCACGTGGCGGTAGGCCCCCGCTGGTCGATGGCTCAGGCCTACACTGCGGTCCAGCAGGGCGCACAAAACCTGACCTGTCTGGACCACCGGGACAGGACATCATCGCAGGCTGCACACCCGCTCAGCACTTACTGTGCCCCTACCTCAGTGCACCAAAAGTCACCGTCCCATGGTGGTGTGCCTGTGCCGGCCGCAGTGCATCCGGTGCACCAAGTCTGAAATGGAAATGACGTGGAGCACGTGCGCCCGGTCCTTTTTATTGGCAGGGTCACATGTCCTGTGACTCCTGTGCTTGAAGGGTGTGGTGTGGGTGTAAACCAGCCGTCAGGGAGTGGCTGTGGCGTACTGACAACTAGACTTGAGAGCAGCAGATCACTACAATGAAAATCTGGGACATGTAGCGTTGTTGTCCCTCCCTGTATGCGTAAGCGGAATGGGCTGGCCTGGCGTATGCCAGTCCTGCGTGAGGCTCTGAACAATGACCCCGGAGATCTGGGTGTGTTTCTGTCCTGGGCTGTATGAGGAATCAACTGATGCGGGTGTCCCTGTTGTAGTGCTGCCGCCACCCGGGCCGCAAGCGCAAAGCGCCAATGTGTCACCCTGTGACCCAAGTCCTTAAACATGGCCAACATGGAAGGTAGGGGGAGTCAATGACCCTACATTCATCCATATTTCCACACATGAAAGATCGTGTACATGACATATCTGTGTGGATATGAATGTTTATAGCACATTCAGTGGAGTGTTGCAGCTGTAGCAATACAGGGCCATGCAAAGCCCAAATTTCCATTTTTGGCACATGGAGGGCAGCCAATTAGAGCCCAGCTCGTGCTCGGGGGTTAGGCTCCGCCAACATATGTACTTATCCAATCACTCCACCAATTCTGAAGCACTTATAAATTCACTATACACTCTCCTTGCAGTACTCTAATGACACAGTCTCTACCTATGTAATTATTCAATGACCGAGGCAAAATTACATAACCAAAGTTTTCCCCACTGCCAGAGGTAACATGGTTGCGAGTGCTGTCCACAGCAGAATGTAATGCGGTAGGGCCCAGGGGCAGCATCATGCATACATAATGAACACATGGACACAGTTAGATAGATAGTGGAACTGGGTACGGGCAAGTGTGCTCGGCCTCTTTTTATTATCAGGGTCACATGTCCAGTGACGTCTGTGCTGGATGCGTGTGGGGTGAGTGTAAGCCAGCCCTTAGAGAATGGTTGGTGCTGGCAACAAGTACAACAGTATTCATCGGATCACACACAGAGATTCAATCATAAAGGGTCCATGACTTGTGCTGCACTACGTTAGGAGCACCAGATGTGAAATAATAAACAAAAGATTCTATTGTAAAGGGTTCATGACTTGTGCTACACTGAGGTGGGGCAGCAGATCTGAAATCATACACAAAAGATTCTATCATAAAGGGTCCATGAGTTATGGTGCACTGAGATAGGGGCATTAGAAGTATTCCGCGTGTGCACAGCTAGCGATGATGCGTGATCCGGGAGGGCCGCACTGGTAGCAATGTCTGTTGCCTACTGATTGCGTCAACTGCAATCGCAACTCGATCTGAATTGTGAGCCCTGTAGTCCGCAATGTAGATGGAAGGCAATAGTCAGCACAGACATCGGGGAATGCTTTTGTCACTTCCTTTTGACAAAATCCGAGGACACAGAGTACAATTCTGTCTGCAATTAATAAATCATGTCTCTATGTGAGCTCTGCTGACCGCAGAGTAGGTAACAAAAGATGAAATATGTATGGAATACATTGTCAAAATGTGTAGGTTTCGTTATAGTTAGTTGCCTACTGGACTCTGAAATTAATGAATCAAGACTGAATTCGAACTGTGAGCTCTGCTGGCCGCAGTGTAGACTGCCATTCAGTGTTACTTTGGACTTGCAAGATGAATCTGGTCATTGTACTAAATCTATACTTGATATCAAAAAAGTTCTTGAAGCAAGGAAACTAAAAGGATATTGTGTAGGTTTCAGGGACGTTGTAGTTAGTTGCCTACTGGACTCTGTAGTTATTGAATCAAACCTCAATTTTAATTGTGAGCCGTGCTGACCGCAGTGTAGGCCAGAGGCAGCAGTCAGCAAGGGCCCACAGCCACAAGGCGTTGAGTTGAGATGCACTGAGTTAGTGGCACCTGAAGCACTCAGCATGTGCGCACCCTGCGATGATTCGTGGTCCGGGCGGGCTGCACTGGTAGCAATGTCTTATGTTTAATGATTTCTGCCTTAACAAGACCATGTGGCATTGACTTGTGGTGCACTGAGTTAGTGGTACCTCTGGCGCTCAGCGTGTATGCAGCCTGCGATGATGCGTGGTCTGTACGGGCCACACTGGGAGCAATGTGTCTTGCCTACTGACTGCGTCATCTGCAATCGCGACTCCATCTGAAATGTGAGCCCTGTTGTCCGCAGTGTAGATCGAAGGCAGTAGTGTGTACAGACATAACTCTGCAGTGCTGTGCCGCTGTGTTTGCAGGGGGCCTGTGTCGAGGAGGTCCGCGGTCATGGCGGCAGCCACATGGCAGGGTGAGGGCCGCCGCTCTGGCAGACACGTTGGCCTTCACACAAGTGAACCACGCCCAGAGCCCCGGCCTATTTATTCCCACTTCTACGCTTGGGTGCCGTTCGTTGGACCAGCCCACTGCTCTTCCGCTTACAGGGGACGACGACATAGGTACATGACCGAGATCTTCCCCACTGCCTGAGGTAACATGGTTGCGTCCACTGTCCACAACACTATAAGCACCAGCAGTATATGTACACATGGAGAGGTTTGTGCTATGCATAGTGAGGTCTGTCCAGCACATGACTGCTACACTTGGTATTGTGTGCATTATTATTGGTGGGTGACTTGTGTCCTTCCACATGTTTAGGTGCCACATTTCGGAACATTCAGCTATTGTGTGGCTGAGGGGCCATGCCGTTTTTGGAAGGTTTGCAGTCCTGTTGTGCGTTGCCTCGGTGGTTGTAGGGGGGGTGGTCCGGGGGGAGGTCCTGAGGGTGGTGGCAGTGGGTGTTGTGGCCTTCTTGGGTGTGGAAGGTGCATGATCAGTAGCTCTATGACATGAGTTGTTCCTCAGATGTGATTCTGGGCTGGGCTCCCTTTCACACTGTCGGGAGTTGTCCTACTTTACACCAGTAAAATGCAGATGTTACATTCCTACTGCTAACGCAGATTATTGCCTGTTTTATTATTATTATTAGCGTTAGTTGTTGCTCTCATTTGTGGGGATTTTTTTTTGCGGAAGCTATTGCTGGAAAACTGGCGATATCTGCTGTTTTCACAAGGTTGGGAATGGAATGATAATTTAAAATCAATGAAAAAAACCATAGGTTGAATGAACATTATAATTAGAAATTAGCATTCAAAAAACCTTTGAAATTCACTAAAAAAAAACATAGGTTTCAGGGAAGTTATAGGTACAAATTTTCATTTAAAAAACCTTTGAAATTCACTGAAAAAACTATAGGTTTCAGGGACGTTATAGTTACAAATTAGCATTTAAAAAACCTTTGAAATTCACTGAAAAAACCATAGGTTTCAGGGACGTTATAGTTAGTTGCACAGTTCACTCGTACAAAACCATAGAAATTCGGCCGTTATAGTTAGTTGAGCTAACTATAACTCACGCCCCCGCAATGCACAGCTGATGACGTCACATATTACATCATTCATGACATGGTCAGTGACATCACTGTCATCAGAGTCAGCAGGAAGAGATAATACTCCTCCTCTCCCTTTCTCTCCTCCCTGAGTGAAGCATTAGGAAATACTTTGATATCTCACAAAGAGAAGCGGGACATGCTCCCCAAGTAAAATCCTCACAAAATGTCTCCAAATGACGAGAGCCCCATCCCTGCAGGGTGGCTTCGAAACGGGCATGGAGCAGCCCGTAATCAAACACAAACACTGTGTGTGTTTGATTGTGTGCTGCTCCATGCATGGATGGGGTTCTTCAGATTCACCTTGTAATGGTGTAGAAAAGTAAATTGCATATGAATAGAAAACATTAACATGAAAACCACCCGCCTGAAATGGTTCATCACACAATATTGTAAAAAACGAATATAAATTAGAAAAATAATAAAGTCCATGTTTAATTGTTGTGCACAAGCATTATTTATCATTTGTTTTTTGGGACATCATTAAAATTCAGCTGCATCCATGGTCTACTCTACTTCAGTTCAAAGGATGTGTTGCAAAACAATAAAAGGTTATGTGCTAAGACACCCGTTGCTATGTTGTCGTTATGGATGTGCAGAAAATACCATTGTGTAAAGTTTCACCTCTTGTTTATTTTCTCTGTGCACAATGTAATGTCCCAAAAAATAATGTGCAATTAGGCATTATTTGAGGTGTTTTAGAAGCTAGCAGTTTGATTGGTGAACTGCATGTAACGGTTTGGTACTGCCTCTTTACTTAATACCTCGCTATGAATTTGTGTGCTTTCTTTGTCTGAAATATTATAAAAGATGTGCCATTTGGCGAATGGTTAATTTTCATTCTGCTGTTGCAGTAGAGAGGGCTAGGTGCTGTATGCTACTTTTGAATTAGGGCTTGTTATTATTTAGACTATAGACATAGGTGCTGTTGTTACTTAATTTCTGAAGGGTACATTGCATTTATTAATAAATTGGTTTCTGAATCTAACTAACTTTACTTTCTGTAATGATTAATTTGGCATCTAAATAAATCTATAAACTGTGAACTGGAACAAGGCAAGTTCTGAAAGATTTTCAGTAATGTTTTGACTGATTATGAGACCACAGGATTCTCCCTTTCCTGCAAATTGACTCTCCTTAATGTTAAGTGGGTTAGAGCGTCAACAGTATTGATTCCTTAATGGTGATCACTTTGACTGAGTTAGATGAGAATAAAAGGCGCAAGCACATGAAGCATTAAACTGCAAGTTGCATCCCCCAGCTTGGTGAAGTATATGCTGGCAATAATGGGAACAGTAGTTCTCTGTTATATCGAGCAACAATTTCAAGTTCCTTTATTGAATGTGGGGAAACTTTATTTCAGATCCTGGGAGGATTGTGGTAGCTATCAATTTTTTTGCAAACCCTTATCTTTCATCACCATTAATATACTAAAATGGTGAGACAACATGTATAGAACCTGATTTTGTATATTATGTTGTTATAGGTTCTAAACATTTCTATTGTATGGTACGTGAACATGTAGGAAGTCTTATTTCTGAGAACTAGTCCAAGGCTCAAAGATATGTGATCTACACTTGTGCTTGGACTAATCCAGTCCATATAATCATTGAACCCATTTAGATTTGTGGACAATTAAAAAATCCAACGTTGTTTGTTAGCTAACAAGAGCCTTTCTATATTTTTCTGGTCTTTCTGTGAAAGATTCTCTGTATTACTGTCCACAACAATTCATCTGCTTTGTGTTTCTTTTCAGAAAATGAGCTTCCTGCTTGATAATTAATTTAGCACAGCTTATGCTGCTTTTGTGTTGCTATATTCAGAGTTTAATATTTGTAGTCATCACTCGAAATCTGTGCTCTTACAAGTGGTATATTTACTTTCTTCCCACACAGTGGCGGGTGGCACAGGTAAGAGCGGTAGGGCGAGTTGAGGCGGGGCAGGGTAGGTGGGAGTCGACAGATGATAGGATAGGTAAAATTAAATAAATAGATTAATAAAACCACTTACCTTGTGCTCGCCTCATCGCGGACTCGGTGATGCAGCCGGCAGAAGGTAAGTGCTTTTATTTATTTTTTATTTAATTTTACCTATTCCACCGTCTGTCGACTCCCCCACCCCACCCTGCCTCACCCCATTGCTCTTACCTCCCTGTCCTGCCCACCGCTCTTACCTGTGCCAGTCGCCACTGTTCCTACATAATGCTTAAACCAAGTTCAATAGGTGTAGTTCTTTTCATTTGGTTATAGTCTCTGTATTATCCACATGGAACTTGGCCAACAACTAAGAGTGTCCCTACGTGCAGAGCCCTAACCAAGTATATTAATTTGTTTCAGTTTGGTATGGATAATTCTATCCCTAATATATTTTCTCTCTTGTAAAATAAAAGGGGCTTCTCAATTGTTTTAATATCATTCTGTAATATTTCAAATGTTTATTATTTATACATTTCAGTTTATTTGATAATGTGGAAAAAGTGGAAACACACATAAGTTTATAATGCTTTCCCTTTTGGAGTGTCTCAAGAAAAGTTTCTCTGTTGGCCTTGAGGGCACACTTCTGAGATGCATCTTCAAGTCTAAAAATGCTTTGCTGAGCTCAGTTCAGTACAGAACAGTATAAACGTTATTTAAGTGGGGATGAGCTTCATATTCAATCTTTGGTAAGTAAATGAATGACCTTTGTCTTTCAGTGTCTGCTTTCTCTATGTTTTTGAGAACAGCCTAGTCAAAGGTGAAGATACCTGGGGGAAAAAGCATACTTGTGTGTTTTTTTTAAGGGTTTTTAAAATGTGTCTCAATCGAATCCACTAAATGTGGCTGATTGAATTTTTTTTATTTGAGCTCTATTTTTCAAAAAATGCTTCCAATTCAATCATAGTAATGAAGAAGTCATGCAAATTTGTGGTGATTTGTTATCGCAGTGGGTGCCAAGGAAGACTACGGACCATGTTTATCAATAATTCATGCAGCACAACACAGCAACCCACCTTGCTGCACTGCGTGAAAGGGCAGGAATGTACCGTATTTACCTATATTTGGTGCATTCCTGTCCTATCCTAGTGCTGGAGCACTTTAGACTGCATAGCGCCAATGCAGGCACCCTTGCATTATGTTGCAAGGGTGCCTGTGTTTGTGGCGGAGAGGATACCTTCCTGCACAAAAACAATCCTCAGAGGCATTTTCCTCTTTGTACAGAATGCAGCACAGTTAGAAAGAGGAAAGAATGAGGAGAAATAAAGATTCTTCTCCTTGTTGCGCCTCTGATGGGGAGGCATGCAATTCGGACGCATTCCCAGGTCCACCAATGTTGGTAAATATGGGAATGTGTCTGAATTCATGGATGGATGCGCGAGAACACCCACACTCCACCCATGGCACGCCTCCATGGTGCAGAGTCACCCAAGGCAACAATGTGCGCTGCCTTGTGCTGGAGCAGAGTTTTCATTTTGAAAATTCATGGGCTTTTGAAGCTCTGGCATGTCTATGCGTTTAATTAATTTATTAATAATTAACAATTAATTATTTGTCTTGTGCAAGTGTGTTACACTAATCAACTTGTTTGTCCTAACACAAGAGAAAAGTTACACAAGGGCAAGCTTAAATGTGCTGTTTTTGTATTCACAATAACGTGCAAGTTTTCATGTTTAAACGTTGCTGTGTGCTATTTATTTTTGAGCACAAAACGCTGTCTGAATTAATGCTTTTTATGTTGCAGAGCTAGATAAATGCATACACATAAGGGTATTAGTGGGGTTAACACTGTTTAATCATTATGATGTAGTAATCTTTATTTTGTCTCTTTAATTAAAGATGGTCTATTGTGGCCTATGGAGGCCTTTATGAAATAACTGAGAATAATTTGAAGCCTGGCTGAGCTGTGGTGCAGGCGAAAACTGTGATGTGACAAGGGAGACCCCTGCTGGAATTCGGTTGAAGACAACTGACCGTAGTCCTTGTATGGAAATTTCCGTGAGGACATCAGCAAGTTTGGAGGATCTCCAAGAGAAATGATTTGTCCTTGGTAAACAAAGAGCCTCTGAAAGAACATTGTGCTAAAGCCAGTTTGCCGAGGGAAATGAGCGAGATGGATACTTTAATAGTTTCTACTTCTTGGTTCCTGTTCCGAGGTTTGCGTATTGTGACTTTTCTTGAGCGGAGATTTCAAGATGTTGCAAAGTTACATCCCTTCCTTCTCGTTCTGCTCAATGATACAGTTTTACTTGTCGAATTTATGTGTGTTTTCATTGTATTTTGCATTATAAAACTATTAGCTTAGGGAGGGCTCTCCCCACTCTTCTTGCCATTCTTTCGTCGCCTTTTGCTGCATGAACTTGCGTTGCTGAGGACTGATGCTGAGGACCTGGTCCTAAAGACTTTACCGAGAGACTGGTCTTGACCCGTTCTGACACTTAGTTAGAATAGGTAATTATGAGAAATGATTTATTCTGATTTTACTTTGACAAATATTAGATAAAGCAATATAACTTTTAAACATGGTGTTGAATATTTCTTTCCTTGTCTTTTACTGAGTACATTTTTGATTGTTGTTTATAGATTGTTTATATTATGTTAGACAGCCACTAAACTGGTCCTATCGCCTAGATATAGATGCAGGGTGCTTAGGAGTTTTCTTTCCACAGGATTGCTGCTGGTAGAGTATTTGAGTATATGTTAGTGAAATGGGCCCTAGCGTATGATGAATGTGTGTGCGTGTAACTGTGAGATTACTCTATCAGTGGTAGTGGGCATATTTTTAGTACCCTGATCTGTATCAATTTCTCTGGTAGCAGAGGATGGTTTAGATGGTTGTCTTGATCTGATAAGATAAGATTGCTTGTAAATTAGCTTATTGATTATTGATTTATTTTGATGTTGTTGGTATATGTACTAATACTATATGTTGGAGTCGTAATGTTGAGTTATATGTAGTGCTTCTGGAACTTGGAAGCTGGAAGCAGTTCCGTAGTAGGGCAGAGAAAGATGTATATGCTGCTCTCGGGAAAGACGGGATTGTAAGGAATTACGTGTGACAATTGAAGTTGCGCGTTCACATTGTCTGGGTTCGGAATCAGTGACATTGTATGTTACTATTAGAAAATTTCTGGTATATAAGGAGTGTATATCGTAGTGAAGGTTATCTGTGAAACTCTGGTCTTAAGTCCCAGGGATCCGTAAGGATTGCCGTTAAAGCTTATTGCGGGAAGAGTAATAGGTATTCTCTGAGCTTGTTTGCAGAACTAGGCAGATGTAAGCTGCTTAGTTGTTGTGAGTTATAATTCTGTACAGAGACAGATTGTGCGCTGTTCTCAAGAAGCAGGATTCTGTGTGTATGTACTATATTTTTCTCGTATGAATGTGCGTGAATGCATAAACATTTATTGACTGTAAGACTCTTTGGATAAGTCCTAGAGGAAGCAGTTAGGAGATGTATGAAAGTTGTTGATTCTTGAGAAATAGATTCTCTTTTACTATCCTGTGGTTAGCGAAGCAGACAATGGAGATGTTTTTATGTTGTAACTAATAGATTTTGTAGAAATTTTGACACACGAAGTCTACTGAGAGTTTTTGTAAAGGAGGGGTAGACGAGTGACAGAGACAGGAGACAGAGACTGCAGCGGCTGCTGACGTCAGAAGGTCCGCGCACCGATTGGATAGTGACTCAGAATAGGGTTCGCGCTAGGATTGGTGCGTTAGTGTGAGTCGCGCAGGGATTGGAAGAGCTGCTTAGTGACGTAGACGCTCCAGGACTGGTCTTTACAACCTAACAGAGTAGAGAGTTTGATTAGCGCTTGCTAAAATGTATTATCAAGAAGAGAAAAAGAAAAAGACATTTTTTGGAAAGGTTAAGAAGTGGTTTAGCAAGGATAAAGAGGTTAAGACAAGAGAGGGTGAGTTGCTACCTCCAGCGAAAACACCCGCATCCTTCATGGTTGCAAAATACGGATTACATACCTGTATATGGTTACAGAATTGGGTCAGGTATACTAAAGAAGATGGTGTTCTAGCATTCCCAGAACATGGTTCATTTAATTTGGCCGTGTTGAGAAATTTACGGGAAAAGATGTTATGCTTAGACCCGAAGCCGAGACCTACACAGTTCGAGGCTTTAGTGGAATGGGAAGAGGAAGTTCATGACCGAGAAAAGCAAAGGTCTGGAGGGTACTATAGGTACATGTTTGGGAGGAGACATGATCGTGAGACACATCATGATCGAATGAAAAGATGGCGAGATGCTAGTATGTCAGAGGGATTATATCCTATGAGAACAGTTGAAGCTTCGGCTCCTTCAGAAGAAAGGGTTTCTGAGTCAGATAGGAGAAGATATGGAGAGTATGAGGATGAGGTCTTGAATGACATGATATACAAGAGACCACCTCCATATAGATCAGAATCGGAAGAAAGTACACCAGTTGTTTCTCCGATAAGAGATACAGTTGAGAAAGAAAAAATGACACCTGAATCAAGAAATAATAGTTCTTTCAGAGAGGAAAATGCCAGAAATGCCAGACAATTAGCAAAGACGACAACAGAACTGACTGAGAAAATTAGAGAGTTGACGATGAATATGGAAGCTGTTACGGTGCCTGTAACTATAGGTCCGGTAATTCCTATGTTTGACAAACAGAGAGCAAGTGAAAATGGGCTGGTAGTTCCATATATTGCAAATAATTCAGCTGGTCCTTCAGGGGATTCAGGTAAAAGAACAGGGAGAAATGACCTGAGACAAACAGGACATGACACAGGTAGTGAATTAATGGATGTTAGTGATTCTAGTAGTTCAGGGATGCCGATTTTAGAACCGCAGAAAAAAGTGGTTCCAGCGAGAAAAACTGCAGAAATAACAGTGGAAGACTTAAATGACTGGATGAAAGTTCTTCAGAAAAAGGATAAAGATTCACAGGTTATTGATGTGGTTAAGTTACGTATAGAATTAGAAGAGCTTGTGACAGGAACAGTTCCAACAGAAATCCTGAAAAGTCATCATGATGGTGAATTAATGTTTATGTGCAAGAGCATAACATGGAGGGCAAGAAATACACATGACAGGCTGAGAGCAATAGCAAATGAGCAAGGAGTTGATATTGATAGAGTAAAGGCTTTGCAGAAAACGTACAGGATGGATTTTACAGAGAAGGACATAGAGAATTTGAATACTTCTGGTAGAACAGGACAGATTAAAGAGATGGTGGCATTATTGCGTAGATGGGGTGATGTAGAAAAGTGGAAGGATAGGTGGTATAAGAAGAGAGAGGAATCTGAAGATAGAACGACTTACTCAGCATTTCCAGTGAGAGAAAAAGAGAAACCAGTGGAGCAGTTTCCTATGAGAGAAATACCTGGAGGAGGATATGTACATGTTCCATGGACGAGACAGGATATTTTATCATTTACGAATGATTTCCCTCGATTGAGAGAAAAGCCCGTCGAGTGGTATAGGCAGGTAGACAGGTTTGTGAAATTGTCAAAAGTGCTGTGGGTTGACCTGAATAGTCTGTTTGATATAATTGTTCCAGCAGACTTGTGGACTGAGTGTAAAATAGTTGTGAGTTGGCCTACTGAGGAATATCCAAGAGATCCAAGAACAGGGGCACCAGATCCAGAAGTAATGAGGAAGTATGATCAGGTGATGGTATACCTGAAAAGTAAGGTACCTCCAAAAGAGACAGACTGGGTTAAAATAGATCGAACACAACAGGAGGCAAAAGAATCAGTTCATGCTTTTTATGAAAGGCTGATACTGGCTTTTAAACAATTCAGTGGAGATGAACACCTGGGTGACAAGGATTTGAGTCATTTTGTATACCGATTTGTATATGGTTTGAGACCTGAAATTGGTGAGAGAATTCGTGAACACACGGTGGATTGGCAGAGTAAGAAAGTAGATGAGATTCTGAGACATGCAAAATATTTCAGTGATGAAATTGAAGCAAAACAAAGAAAGCTGAAAGAGAAAGCGATGTGGGCACAAGTGAAAGTTGCAGAAAGACAGGAAGCACAGTTAGTGGAACAGGCAAATAATCCAGGAAATAATACAGGAAATAGACCAAGATTTGCAGGAAAAGGAAGGGGAAGTCTTGAGGAAGCCAAAAAGAAGTTCCCGTGTCACAACTGTGGCCAACTGGGACATTGGAGGTCTGAATGTCCTAATCCACCATTAAATGAGGGTAAATCCTTAAATCAACAGGTGCAGAATGAAGGGAATAACCAGCAGCAACAACAGCAGAAAGTTGTGAGACAGCAGCAGAGTCAAGAGCCAAAACCACCCTTACCGCAGAATAGAGGGGTACAAAAGTACAGTCAGGACTCGGGATTCTTCAAATATGAGCAGGTAAACAAACCAAGACGTACTAACAAGGTACAACAGTACTTGTTAAAGAGTGAAGGGAGTGAGTCTGAGGGTGATTATTGACGGTGCCGAAGAGAGGAAGAAGAGTGCATACTTGGTGCAACTCTAGAAATAGACCAGGCAGGACCATTTGTGGATGGAAAAATAAATGAGGAGAGTGTTACTTTTTTGGTAGACACAGGTGCGACAAGATCAACTGTCAGGTCAACAGATGTTAGAAATCTTCCTCTCTCGGATGAAGCAATCCAAGTAGTTGGTGTAGCCAATACACAAATCAGAACACGTCTTACAGAACCAGTAAGAGTACAGATAGGGAAATTTTCAGACATGCACAGATTTATTGTCTGTGACACGAGTCCAGTGAACCTGTTAGGTAGGGACCTATTGTGTAAGATGAACTGCACAATTTTCTGTACACCAGATGGAATAGCTTTTGAGACACCAGATGATGATGTTTTGTACCGAATGACTCTAGAAAATAGAGAAAATGAGTTAATTGGTGCATTTCCAGTGTTCAATCCAGAGGATTTGCCTCAAGTGCTGAGAAACACAGTGAAAAGAGCAGTTTGGGATTTTACAGGAGAGGATGTGGGATTGATGAATAATGTAGATCCAGTGAAAATTGCAGTGAAAGAGGGAATTGTATATCCTAACATTCCTCAGTACAAAATGACACCGGAGATAATTGAAGGGATAACTCCTATAATTGAGAAAATGATTCAGCAAGGAGTCCTAAGAGAACTACTGAGTAGTCCGTGTAATTCACCGATAATGGGACTGAAAAAGCCTAATGGCAAGTTCAGAATAGTGCAAGACCTGAGAAAAGTTAATCAGATTGTGGTGGCATGTTGTCCCATTGTGCCAAATCCATCAGTGATCCTGTATCAAATTCCACATGATGCTGAGTGGTATACAGTGATTGATTTGTGTCATGCGTTCTTTTCAATTCCATTGCATCATGACAGCCAGCCGATTTTTGCATTTAGGTTTGGCCAGCGTATTTTAGCATGGTGTCGTATCCCACAGGGATATACGGAGAGTCCTTCGATATTCAATCAGTTATTGAAAAGATCGTTGGAAAGTTTGATCATGCCTGAGAGCTCAGTACTAGTACAATACATTGATGATCTGCTTGTGGCATCAAAGACACGTGAGGCTTGTGAAGTGGATACTATAGCTTTACTGAATCATCTGGCAGATGGAGGGTTAAAGGTATCTCCAGCCAAATTGCAATTTTGCAAGAAAGAGGTGCATTATCTTGGACATAATATTGAGAAAGGTCTGAGAAAGGTGACTACAGGCAGGATCAAAATAATAAGAGAAATGAAAGCTCCAAAAACCCAGAGAGAAGTGAGAATGTTCCTGGGTATGGTGGGATATTGTCGTCAGTGGATAATTAATTTTTCCCTGATAGCAAAGCCACTGATTAAATTGACAAAAAGTGATATGACAGATCCATTGGATCTGGATGCAGAACAATTGGCAGCATTTGAAGAGCTCAAAACAAAAATGTGTGAAGCTCCAGCTCTGGGTATGCCAGACTATGAAAAAGAGTTTGAACTGTACTGCAGTGAGAGAAATGGATGTGCACTTTCAGTGTTAATCCAGAAACATGGGCAATTGAGAAGGCCTATTGCATACTTCTCATCGACACTTGACACTGTAGCCGTGGGGTTACCAGGTTGTCTAAAAGCTGTGGCTGCAACATGCAGAAGCCTGGAGCAGAGTGAGGGAATCATAATGGGGTATCCTGTAAGGGTATTCGTACCTCACAATGTGGCAATTCTTTTGACAAGAAGCAGAACTCAGCATATGTCAAATAGTCGGTTGACTAAATATGAAAAAGTGATTCTGGGAGCATCAAATGTGACTCTTGAGAGATGTATGAATGTGAATCCAGCGACACTCTTGCCGGATATTGAGAATGTGGGTATAAAGATGGAAGATGATCATGATTGTTTGGATGTGCTGGAGTATTGTACAAAACCGAGACCAGATATCAAGGATGTTCCCTTACCTGAGAATGACCATGTGTTGTTTGTGGATGGATCGTGCCTGAGAAATGATAATGGTGTGCTATGTGCAGCATATGCGGTGTGCAAGGTTTCAGAGGTCATGGAAGCATCACCATTGAAAAGAGTGAAATCTGCGCAAGTTGCTGAATTGGTGGCATTGACAAAAGCTTGTGAGATTGGGAAAGATTTGAGAACAACTGTGTTGACTGATAGTCAGTATGGATTCGGAGTGGTGCATGATTTTGGCCAACTGTGGCTACAAAGAGGTTTCTTGACATCGGGTGGAACTCCGATAAAGAATGCTGAGCTGATTGGAAAATTGCTTGAGGCGATACAGCTGCCTAAGGAGTTAGCAGTTGTAAAATGTGCAGCACATACTTCAGGAGAAGATTTTATCACTGTTGGCAATAGATATGCTAACGATGTGGCGCAGTATTGCGCAAAGACGAACCAGTCAATTAACAGGGATAGGATGGAGGAAATGTCTTTTCTTTCTGTGATGTTTACTAATGTCCTAGAAACGTGGGATGAAGTGAAGCAGTTACAAGATGAGGCAGGAGAAGAAGAGAAACAGGATTGGGTTAAGGCAGGATGTGCTCCAAGAGAAACAGACCATGTTTGGGTCTACAGAGATGGCAGACCAGTGATGCCAAACTCAATTTTGTCGTCAATGGCAAGGATGTATCATGGCCAGGGACATCTGGGGAGGGACGCGATGGTTAGGTCCTTTAAACAGACCTGGTACAATGCAAAGTTTAGGACAATTGCGGAGAGCATCTGTCAAAGGTGTTTAATTTGTCAGCAATTTAACACTGGGAAAAAGACAGTGGTGAGTCTAGGGACAATTGGCAGAGAAGGAGGTCCTTTTACAAGAATGCAAATTGATTTCATTGAAATGCCCCAAGTAAACAGACTGAGGTATGTTCTAGTGGTAGTCTGTTTATTTTCAAGGTGGGTGGAAGCTTACCCGACTAGAAGAAATGATGGATTGACAGTAGCAAAATTACTGTTGAGGGAGTTGATTCCTAGGTTTGGGTTTCCAGTTACAATTGAGTCTGACAGAGGTAGACATTTTCAAAATGAACTCATTGGTTTGATTTGTGAAGCATTAAAAATACAGCAGAAGCTACATTGTGCATACCGACCAGAGGCTTCTGGTGTGGTTGAGCAGATCAATGGCACAATCAAGAATAGAATCGGGAAAATGTGTCTAGCCACTGGCATGAAATGGCCAGATGTTCTGCCTCTAGTCTTGATGACTATGAGATCTACTCCAGATAGAACTACAGGTTTGAGTCCGCATGAAATCATTATGGGACGTGCAATGCGCCATGCATTCGTGCCTGTGAATAAATTGATGGCAATAACTGATGACATGATTTTGGATTACTGTAAAGGCCTGGCTGACGCAGTCCATTCTGTGTTTCACCAGGTTGGAGAAGAAGCTACCACACTTGAGAAGAAGCAAGCCCATGATCTGAGTCCAGGAGACTGGGTGAGGATTAAGGTGCACAGAAGAAGAAATTGCTTGATTCCAAGGTGGGGAAGGCCGAGACAATTTATTCTGACTACAACGACTGCAGTAAAGTGTGCTGGAGTGAGGCACTGGGTACATGCAAGTCATACTCTGAGAATTCCAAGCCCGAGAGAGGGAACTGGTGAAGAGTATTATGAAGAGTCAGATTCCAGTGATGGTGAAGATCCTGAAGATACAGAATCAGTGAGAAAAGAAGCAGAGAGAGCTTCAGGAGATTCACTGCGAGTATCAGAGGGAAGATCAGATTCTGTTAAAGAGCCTGAAGTTTCGAGTAGCAGTGGAGGAAAAAGAAAAGAGAAAAGAAAACACACAGAGACTACTCCTGACTCAGAAGAGGAGGAGATTGAAGAACCACTTGAGATTATTCTTGAAGAAACAGGGTCAGAAGAAGATAGAGAGGGACAGATTGCGGAAGACCCCCGAGGAGGTGTAGGGAACATTCATGAGGAGCTAGGTGAAGGGATAAGTAGACAGCAAGAAGATTGCGTGTCGGAGACCCGAGGAGGGAAAGAAGTAGGGAAGTCTCAAATAGTGGTGAAAAAATCTGTGGAAGAAAAGAAAACTGCTAAGAAACGAAAGCAAAAGGCAATTGAAACAGAATCGGATGATGAAAATGAACAAACAGAGGGTCGAGTTCTGAGAAAGAGAACTTCGATTAGAGAAAGCAGTGTTAAAGAAGTGAAGCCGAAAAAGGTTGTGAAAGGAGATCGTTGGCCTAACAACAGAGTGAAAAGACTGAGATACAGGATAATAAGAGCAAATTCATCAAAAGCTGAACAAGTGAATGAAATATCCAGTCAAACTTCAAAAGCTGAAGAAGAAGAATCGAAGAGAACAAGAGAACCAGTAGAAATAAAAAGAGTTAAAAGACCCAACCAAAAGTACAGATCACCGGAATGGTCTTATGTGACACTGTCTGAAGAAGGAAAAGAAGAAACAGTGACTCAAGATAATCCGGAAGTGGTCTTGAGAAAAGTGGTTGAGGAAGATACTGGTGAAATCCTGAAAGTACTCTTGACTGACATTGGAGAAGAGTCAGATACTGAGGATTTGAATGTTGAAGATCTGATACAATTTGATGTTGAAGAAATTGGGGTGAAAAATGATGAGTATCCAAACTGAGTAAAGAAGGATTCACTTGGATTGAGTGAACAGAAAGATTCATTTGAAGAGCTGAAGAGTTTGGAACAAACGTTGAAGATTTGAAAGTTCTAATTTCAGTAGTGGAGTAGTAGAGGTTAAAGCAGAATGGCTAACATAGAGAATAATCAAAATAGATGTGCCTTCTTTAAAAGGTGGTGCAAGATGTGCTGCTGTTGTACTGGATTATTAATGCTTCTATGGGGTGTTTTAGTTTTATTAGTTACTTTTAAAGTTGAATTTGGGATGGACACAGAAAACATGACTAATATAGAGAAGAATTCACAAAAAGTAGTTCCAATTAGGAGTAGTAGTTACATACACAAAGATAGGTCAATTAATAATTTTTCTAGTAATGTTTTTTCTAAACTGTTATATGAATATGTGAAGACTATGGAAGTGAGGGATTGCTATGTCTGCATGCAATTACCTGCATCCGTTTCAGAGGGTGTTACTTATCATCATTTACCAGCTACATATGGTATTTCTTGTAGTATTTTAAGTAGTGTCTTTTATTTGTTAGGGAAAATAGATTATAACATGTCTAACAGATATAGTATTTTTGGGCACTTGCCAATGAACAAAGAGCTGAATCCAGCTAAAGATGCTAACACTTTTGGTGAGATTTTTATTGAAGAAAAAGGACTAACATTAGATTACATTTTTAAGAATAATTTAACTTGCAGTCTGAAAGAAGAGGAGAAAGCTTTCCTGGATATGGTAGAGGAAAGGAGAGTGAATATGCATGAAAAAGGGGGAAAATATGAAATGAGTGAGACAATTTGGGACATTGAGATGGGAAAGGAGTTGAGAAATGGAGCTAGTCCAACTTTGGCTCTAGATGCACCGCAGAAGGGTAAACTATGCATTACCAGAAGGAAATCCCAATATGATACATATTTTGTGGGGACTAGTGAGTGCCATGATACATACTTCGTTGCGACTGGTTGGGGTTTCAGAGGTGGTGAAGATACAATTTTTCCAGGAGTGTACTATGTGTGTGGGAACAAGGCTTATTACAAGTTGCCTGACCATTGGTATGGCACGTGTTATGTGGGTTTGGTTTTTCCTAAAATTTTTCATACAGATAAAATAGAAGATGTAGAAAATATTAATTTATTAACACGTTTTAAGAGGGAAACTTGGTCTGAAATTGTGGGTGACATTTTTGGGGTTTTGATTCCAGCAGTGGGAATTTCTTTAAATGCTTATGGAATTCGAAAATTGTCCACAGTGGTTGATCGCTTATCGACAAATACCGCAGGTGGGTTTCTTTTGGTGAATACGGAATTAAGTGCCGTACGTGCCATGTCAATGCAAAATCGACTTGCCCTTGATATTCTTTTGGCCAAGGAGGGTGGAGTTTGTGGAATTTTGAAAGTTCAACATTGTTGCACTTACATTCCTGATGAAAGTAAAGACCTGAAGGTCTATATCAAAAATATTACTGATTTGCATGAAGAATTAGTACCACTTGAAACTGGGAGTTTATGGACTAAAATAGCTAATAAGATGATAGCTGTTAAGGATTTTATTGCAAAAATAGGTAGTACTATTATAGGTAGAATATTGTTTCTGTTGTCTTGTATAATTGTTGCTTTACTGATACTAAGATTAGTGTGTGTGTGTTGTAAAAACAGGAGAGGGAAAGAGAAGAAAGAGAAAGAGAAGAAAGAGAAATTGAGAAATAAAAAGGAAAACAAGATTTTGAAGAATTCAAAAAGAGAACCAGAAGAGATTGAATTAGAAGAATTGAGGGAGAGTGTTTATTTAGAGACTAAGAGAGATGATGAAAGAGTGACTGGTGTGTAATTTTTGTGTAAGGGGAAAAGACATTTCTGATTTCTCCTAAAATGGGACTAAATTTTCACTAATTTTTTTTTTTTTTGGGGGGTTTATTTGGTGATGAAATCACCAAAGGGGGGATTGCTGGAGCAGAGTTTTCATTTTGAAAATTCATGGGCTTTTGAAGCTCTGGCATGTCTATGCGTTTAATTAATTTATTAATAATTAACAATTAATTATTTGTCTTGTGCAAGTGTGTTACACTAATCAACTTGTTTGTCCTAACACAAGAGAAAAGTTACACAAGGGCAAGCTTAAATGTGCTGTTTTTGTATTCACAATAACGTGCAAGTTTTCATGTTTAAACGTTGCTGTGTGCTATTTATTTTTGAGCACAAAACGCTGTCTGAATTAATGCTTTTTATGTTGCAGAGCTAGATAAATGCATACACATAAGGGTATTAGTGGGGTTAACACTGTTTAATCATTATGATGTAGTAATCTTTATTTTGTCTCTTTAATTAAAGATGGTCTATTGTGGCCTATGGAGGCCTTTATGAAATAACTGAGAATAATTTGAAGCCTGGTTGAGCTGTGGTGCAGGCGAAAACTGTGATGTGACAAGGGAGACCCCTGCTGGAATTCGGTTGAAGACAACTGACCGTAGTCCTTGTATGGAAATTTCCGTGAGGACATCAGCAAGTTTGGAGGATCTCCAAGAGAAATGATTTGTCCTTGGTAAACAAAGAGCCTCTGAAAGAACATTGTGCTAAAGCCAGTTTGCCGAGGGAAATGAGCGAGATGGATACTTTAATAGTTTCTACTTCTTGGTTCCTGTTCCGAGGTTTGCGTATTGTGACTTTTCTTGAGCGGAGATTTCAAGATGTTGCAAAGTTACATCCCTTCCTTCTCGTTCTGCTCAGTGATACAGTTTTACTTGTCGAATTTATGTGTGTTTTCATTGTATTTTGCATTATAAAACTATTAGCTTAGGGAGGGCTCTCCCCACTCTTCTTGCCATTCTTTCGTCGCCTTTTGCTGCATGAACTTGCGTTGCTGAGGACTGATGCTGAGGACCTGGTCCTAAAGACTTTACCGAGAGACTGGTCTTGACCCGTTCTGACACTTAGTTAGAATAGGTAATTATGAGAAATGATTTATTCTGATTTTACTTTGACAAATATTAGATAAAGCAATATAACTTTTAAACATGGTGTTGAATATTTCTTTCCTTGTCTTTTACTGAGTACATTTTTGATTGTTGTTTATAGATTGTTTATATTATGTTAGACAGCCACTAAACTGGTCCTATCGCCTAGATATAGATGCAGGGTGCTTAGGAGTTTTCTTTCCACAGGATTGCTGCTGGTAGAGTATTTGAGTATATGTTAGTGAAATGGGCCCTAGCGTATGATGAATGTGTGTGCGTGTAACTGTGAGATTACTCTATCAGTGGTAGTGGGCATATTTTTAGTACCCTGATCTGTATCACTTGCATTACTCTAAATGCAGTAAACCAAGCAGGTCCACACAATGTGGCTTTGCGTAGCTTGATAAATCTTCGCCTTGTGTTGTGTATGAGCGACGCAAAATCTTGACAAATATGCCCCTTAGTATCTTCAGCTTGGATCCCTAGGGAGTAAATAGGCAAGGCTCAGCTTCTTGTGCACATGGTTTTATGGAACAATTAACTCATAAGTCCTAATTAAGTGCTCAGTAGTAATGAAAAATCCTCAGACTCCTGGAGTAAGTTCTGGAGAGGAATCTACCAGTGGGTTTTCACCGAGACAAACTTCTCACAACATTCCTTTCCTGGTGGCTCCAGAGAAAAATATCCTTCCTAAATGTAGCACCAGTGAGTTTTTTTCCACCACAGCGGTAGTCTGGTGGAAGAAACGTCCGGTGTAAATGCAACACTGCTATTGGTCAGCGTGTGTCTGCAGATCAGGTGTGTATTGGTCCAGCTGGTACAATTGCAGCTTGATGTGAGTACTTAAGTGGTGAAGTCTTCTAGATAATGTTACCTCCATGAGGGATGTTCCTAAAATTGACCGTACTGATTTGATATAACCCAGAAGATGTTAAAATACTGAAAATCCCTCCCATTAACTTTATCAGACATTCTACCTGACGGCTTTTGAGAAATGCTGGAAGACCCATATGAAAGTGTAGAGTTTGGTAGCCATCTTCAGCAGTGAAAGTGAAAGAAGTCCCAACTATTGTCATAGATACCAGTAGTAAATCTATACCTAAATATACGTACCATAACAATATTGTGGGAGCTCACATTCTGGTCACAATACTATGACAGGATGATATTTGAAACTCAATGTTGTGCTTGTATACCACTAGGTGTCACAATAGCTGAGGCTTGGCTTGGGAGATTGCATATGGCCCAGGCAGCACATACAAACGAATCGCATAGATAAGCTTGTAAGGGCATAATATCACGCATCTATTAGACCAGAAAAATAAATGAAAACCCACATTTTAGATCATTCTTTTTAATGTGTAAATATTCGTGATTGCATGCCTCCCCTGTATCTAATGTGATTGGGGGAGAGCACGTTTAACCAGGCTAGACAAAGCTGGTGCATATTTCGCACCTTTCTTTTTAAAGAAAGAAAATATGCTGCCAGAAACTACAGCATAGAAAGACAGAGTCCTTCCTTTTGGGGTTCATAGGCCAACTTCACTGAGATCATATGTTTGAATCGCAAAGAGCGAACAAATATGTGGTTACAGCACAAATTAAACGACTACTTAAAATCAGCTAACACCAAACAGCTGCATGCAAGTTGCACTGATAAAGAGCGGGTTAATGAGACAGTCGTAACTCACTAACAAATTAGTACCTGCGGGGCGAACTATTTAAAGGCTTCTACAAATAGCACCCTGCCACTTAACCACCTGAACTGAGCGTGCTTTATGCTACATTTAGGCGGGATATTTTTCTCTGGAGCCACCACGAAAGGAATGTTGTTAGAAGTTTGTCTCGGTGAAAAAGGTGTGAGTGTGTGACCAACAGCCAATGGAGACTAGTGCGTGCTATTTTTGTGCGCCCGCTGTACAATCAATGTGGCTCACATCCCTTTAATTGGCCCTCAAACCCTGTGACGCGGCTTCAGTTTCAGCTGTGACTAAACTGATCCACGTTTAAAATGTGCAAACCTGTGAGACACATATTAGAATTATCTTCCCTCCCATCACCTTCCAAACTTCATGCACTCGCGTCAAGACATAGGTCCAGTTGACATCTACATGTCCAGTTTGCATCCTTGGGACAAACAGAATCACTGGTGTTGAACTCACATACGGATGGTTAATTATCAGTTGCTCCAAGCATTATATGAGCATGGGTTTGGTTATCTAGAGCTTTACTTTCCGTGGTGTGTTTATGTATAATGTGTACTCTTCTCCCTCCTTTCTATTTGTTTGCACACAATTTAACATTATATACAGTATATTGTTGTTTTTGGGTGAAGTGGGGCCAGCTTTAGGCTAAATTTAGTTGGCTTGTTTGCCTCGCGTTTTCTAAAAATAATCATAATAAAAACACATTCATATTTGTATACAGATGTGGGCTTTTGGTGTTCAAATGTCAGTTATATTTTTCTCCCGCCCTCCACTGCATACAGCAAGGTGCAATGTATCAGCCCCTTCAGCCATTGGCTGCCTTCACTGTGAGCAGATCCATTTTGCACGTGCACTTTCGCCTAAAACGGTGGTGCCATTGCTGGAAGGCCAACACTACTGTCATGATACTTTCACGTCATGTTTTTTACATTTATTTTTGTGATGAATCATTTGCCACTTATACATTACCATTATAATTACCCATGTTACTAAAAGAACGCAGTCTCCGGATCCAAAGTTTAGTGAGTTTATTCCAAAGCCAAGATAAGTTGGAAATACAAACACCTCAAAATGAGGGTGTAGAAATACATGGGCACTATTACAAAACCAAATCTACGAGGGAAATTTAGGCAGTGAAGCATGCACAAGACGACCAATTCCAAAATCAGCACGCAGAAGATGACTGCACCAACATCAATAGCTCTCTTCATTGGAGGTTCGTAAGTGAAAAGCATTAGTATGTCCCTACACTGCCACTATTGTGACATCCCTATTTTGCATTTCCCAGGCAAGTTCAGAAAAGGTGTCAGCACATGAAGGCTTCCTAATAAGTGCACTCATGTTGAAAGGGTCAAGTAGCATAAAGCTACAGAGCTCGTTCTAAGATGCTCTTTCCTCTCAAAGCATGGCAGAAGTCCCCGGACTCTGTTGTCCCTAATTCCAATACAAAAATTGTAGGTCACACCCATCATCACATCACACGATCACCCCATCCAGCTAGACACATCCTCGTAGGTAACTTTCCATGCAGCAACAGTGCTCCCAGGCTCTTGCTTGATGGCCTTGATTCCTAGGCCTTCTCCAGTGAGAAAGAACACCGTCCCACATTATCAGTATCGCTTGTTCAAAAGTATCTTCTCCTCCCGAAGCCTAACTCCTAAAACAAAAGCGTTATTCTAACTAACAAGGATGACCTTCTCCACCTCCAAAAGAAATGTGGGATAGAACAGAGACTGCATGCACATGAATTTTGCTAGCAAACCCATCCAGAGAGCTACAAGGAGAAATATACAAAAGGCCTACGAAATTCGCCTAACATAAGAAACAACATATAATTTCATTAAGCGCACTTATACATGAGCATTGTCACTGTGCACATTTAGATCAACGCGTTACATAGAAAACAAATTATCTCTCATTATTCACATGTAAAACTCGGCATATTAAGACTTTTATCATAAGGCACACAATTACAATGTTAATTTCTTCACGTTGTATGAAAATATAGCTATCACTTCACTTTACACGTTATTACATTACACGTTCTAATAAACAAATGTTAACATGACAAAGGAATATATGTGTACGTGTGAAAACTAATCATGATTATAATGCACGCCTACAAACGAAAGAGCACAATCGAGCTCTATCAGTCATATTCATGGAGCCAGAGTGGCTGCTGGTGTGGTACATGGCACAATCCCCTCAGGTAATGGCACCAAACCAGTATGAACGTCCTCTGGCAACAAGTCCCTTAATAAGAAAAACACAAAAAGAGGTATCATTCAGAATATAAGGTAGTCCAGAGTATCGCCCCAAAGTCACTTCCCTCCAAGCACCAGAAATCCACTCACCAGGGTTACGAAATTGAGGGCGTCAAATGTCTAAAATTACTATTAAATCGTAGGAATATATCCATGAATTCCTATCCACAGCATAGAAAAAACAGGATGCCAAAGAAGGGACTCAGTAGAAGAACAGCATCACTTGTTTGGTGAATTCCAGAACAAAGTCTCGTATAATACAGGTGTTTGATAGGGAACACTAAAGGAAAAGCTGCACACTGCTGAGCGTATGAGTAAGGTTCGCCAATTACAGTCCACAGAGAGAGTACCCTAAGCCACTCAAAAACCAGACCATTGTACAGTGCAATGACTTGTATATGGGAAGGAGATGAAGTAGAAAAAACGGATACATTTTGCAGTCTTGATGCGTCCCTTATCCAGCTGAGAAGATTCAGTCATATCCAGCGACGTTAAAAGAACCCCTGTTGGGCCATCAGGTTAAGAAACCTGAGGGGAGAGGACAGGAAACAGGAAATCCAAAGCCTCCCTGATTGGAGGATAAAAGCCATGCGTCAGGGTTAAGGTGGATGCAATTTAAACCGACCGATCCCCCCTCACATGATGGCCTGAATAGTGTAATTTGGATATCTTGCGTACAGAGGCGACTAAAAGAAACAAAAGGAGTGCTTACCAAAAGGTGAGATCCTAATTCACAAAGTAACCGGGGAACCCCACAAAATCCTCACAAAGTACCACAATATAAAGGAACAAAAAACAAGCTGTGGGTATAAACTAACAGAGTGACATGAACTGCCAAGAATTGGAAATGAAAGGAAAGCGCCTAGGGGGTCAGACCATCGATTTCAAGGAGGGCCATTAGACCATCTCATGGCGACACAGGAGGGGATCACCTGGTGTTTAAAGATCACTAGCAGCAGGTATCACCCTCACAAAGGTAGCAAGTGTGTCATGCCTGGCAGTGGGATTGGTGACCCACTTCACCTTTGCAGGAAGAGCTGAGGGACACTCCATAGTGCAGTCCTCCTGATACCTGTTCATGTCCAGGTGAGACAGCAGGGAAATATATTTTGACCAGCCTTTGGTACAGGCCTGTTCACCTCACCGAGGGAGAATAGATGTTCCTCTTGCCATCCATATCCTGCCGTAGGTCCTGGTGGGGATGATGAGGCTCACAAATCCACCACAAGGGGTGACAAATTGAGATAGGGTGAGGTCACTCTTCACGGAGGTGGTCTCTGTTCAGTTCGATTACCTCCCAATTTGGGCAATATATGCTGGAGGGTGGATCTATGTATCACCTTTCATTTCACTATGTATGGATACCCCTAGCTTCTTGGCTAACAATGTGACTTTAGTGGAAGAAAGTAAAACATTAAGAGGGTGGATCTCACTTTGCCTTAACCTTCCCAAGTTTATGGATAGTAATTGCAATTATATAGTGCTTACTACACCTGAAGAGGCATTGAAGCACTTTACTCTGAGCAGTGCTCTACTTCAGAACGCAAGGCTGGTGGTCAATCCAGTGCTTATTGTTTATTGTTGGTTATTGAGTTTAATCTTGTGCTCTCAGAGAAAACATTCCATGTACTTACTCCAGCATCTTTGTGGTAAATTAAATCAACGGGAGATATGTGAGATCATTAGAGGGGGCTATATGAGTTTATGCAAATTATTGATGAGTTCAATAGACAGTCTAGAGGAGAGTAGACTTTGTTATGTTGCAGGGGTATGGTTTTAAAAGAAGTAGAGTCTGAGATCTATGGAATGAGGTATGGGTAAATTGCAGAAATGAGGTAAAAGAGATTAAGACAGACACATATGAGACTGAGAGTAGGCTATACTCAGCCAGATGAAGGATGCAGAGGATTGCAGGTAAGAAGAGGTCATTCAAAAGAAACAGTGGAGTGCCAGTAATCAAAGGTTTTATGTGAAGGTCAATTTGTCATGCAAGTGTTAAGTAACATAGTGGGAAGGGACTTTCTTGAGATTGCATGTAATCTGTAGATGCAAAATTGTAGAAAGAGACAATATTTGCACGTGAGGTAGTGCTTTCTCGACAAGTGAGAAGGTACTTTAATAGGCACTTGTCTGCCAAATGTGTGGTCTGCCGCTTGCTGCTGCTAGGCCATCACATCAGGAAGGCTTACTGGTCACCTCAGGTGCCAGAAGCAATGGACGGACAATACACAGGGAAATTGTGAAAACATGCTTGTGATCACAACATTATGAGAGAACACATGGGGTAGAAAAAAC
This sequence comes from Triturus cristatus, assembly GCF_964204655.1. Lineage (NCBI taxonomy): Eukaryota > Metazoa > Chordata > Amphibia > Caudata > Salamandridae > Triturus > Triturus cristatus. The sequence goes on from NC_140593.1 coordinate 342,923,050, forward strand.
AAACAACAAAATGGAAATTTTGCACATGTTGGAGTAGATGTCTTCTGATATTTTCCCTTAAAGTTTGAGTCACAATACTCATTAAAAAAGCAAACATGCGGGGGCGTGGCTTGCTGCCGACGGGAATGGCCGCTCAGTAGCGAGGCTCTGAAGCGCCACTCCCGTCCGATCCTGATTTCTCCTGCCCTCTGCTCCCGACCCATGCTTTGAGGGGTCCCTGGAGGTCCTGAGGATCCCGCCGACCCAGCGTTGAAATTTGGGCCCGTTTGGAGCAGGTGCGGAAGCGGGGCTCCGGTCCCCGGGATATGGCCGCCAGCCGAGCCCAGGGGAGCACGTCCAGACTGGGCGCAGAGACGATGCGAGACCGCGGATGCGGCCTGTCTTTCTCGGCGGCGGTGGCGTGAGGTGCGGTGCCTATTGTGATGAGAGAGTGCAGTCCGCCCGGCCCTGAAGATCGTTCTGACGCCCGAGATCCCTGGACGACCCACCGGAGGGCTCCGAGCGCCGCATTGAAACGCCGGCCACGCGCGTGTGCTGGACCGAGGCCTGGAGCTGGGAGGTGAGGTGCGGTTGGGCCGCGACTGGAGCCAGCTCCCCCCGGTGGCGGGGGCCGGTGCAGGGAGTGTGACTGGATGCAGAGGTGGTCTTCCCCAGCGGGCGAGGACTATCGACGGTGCCGGCTGCGGTGGGGGCCCGGCCTGGGTTGTGAATCTCTACACGGCTGTTGTGGGGCCGGAGTGCTGGGCGACAGAGTTCCTCCCATGTGGCTGCCTGTCCTGTTAGCGAGTGGGAACCGGCACGTCTGGAGACACCTGGAGCGTCAGCCCTGGATGGCTGGGGGGTGCCCCCAGTTCTGATTCGGTGCTCGGGCGGGCGAGTGGTGCAGTGACCTGAGGCACATCGGCGGACCCCGGTGGGGCGCAGATCTCCCGAGGCCAGCCTGGCGCCGAGATAGGGCGATTGGGGTGCAGTGTTTCGGGACCTGCTGGGTGGCCCTTGATGCCCGCCGCTTGCTGAAGTGAGGACCGCGGGCGACTATTGCCTGGGGGCTCTGAGCGGCCGACTGATCGGTGAATAACCCAGAGAGGCGGCGAGGCAAGTCGGCATTGTGGTGGAACGCCCGATGGTGGCGCCTGACTCCCTGGGCTAGTGATAAGACTGGAGTGCCGTGATCTTTGGTGAAGTGTCTGTGCCGGGTGGGGAAGCGAGGGCCTCCCCCCATCATGGTCCCGCTGCTGGGAGTCTGGACCCGGGAGAAGGGTCCCTGTGGCTGAAGCGTATCCAGCGAAAGCCGACAGGCCGAGTGGCGTTGGCCATGGCAGGCAGCGGGGAGTAGCGGATGCGCCCAGAGGAGGGAGAGTGCCGACGGCGGCGGGACTATGGCGTCTGGGCGGAGTGGCAAGTCAGCGGCGCAGATGAAACTGGAGAAGTTCGCTTGGCAGCAGCAGCAGAGCGGGGAGCGAAATGTGACGCAGGCCTCAGATGGCAAAGAGGAGCCGATGAACAAAGACCTTTTGGATGCGCTTACTGCAATCAAGGCGTCCTTGGAGACACGAATAGACACTGTGGCCACGGAGGTGGGACTGATCCGAGAGGACGTTAGGAAGATCGCTGACCGGGTGGGTGCAGTGGAGAATATCGCCAAAGATCTTACTAGCGACACCACCCTTCTAAAGCGAGAGGTGGCTGACTTACGTGCTTCCCACGATCTACTCACTCGGCAAATGGATGATTATGAAGGCAGGCTGCGCCGCAACAACGTCCGCATTATTGGTGTCCCAGAGCGAGCGGAGGGGCCGGCGGCGGACCTCTTTGTCGAGGAGTTGGTCCTCAAGCACCTACAGCCCCGTGGACTTTCCAAATGTTTCTCGATTGAAAGGGCCCATCGGGTGCCGGGTGGCCGCCCGCGGCCGGGGGCGCCGCCGCGTCCACTGCTTGCCTGAGTGTTTAACTTCCGCGACCGAGATGTCATTCTCCAAACCGCAAGGACTGCCCCTCCTCTTAAAATTGAGAACAGCTACATCACGTTCTTCGCTGATTATACACAAAGAGTCCAGCAACAGAGACGCAGCTTCCTGGAAGTAAAAAAGGCTCTCCGTGATCAAGAGATCAAATATGCAATGTTGTTTCCAGCCAAACTGCGTGTGGAGGCCGAAGGAAAATCGTGGTTCTTCACACGCCCAGAGGATGCTTGGGACTGGCTGGAGGGCTGACGTACTCTGGACAAGGGGGCCAAAAAGGGGCCATCTGCGGCGGATAAGGCGGAGGATTGGCGTCGTCGGAGGCGGCCGTCGTCGCACTCAGACTCTGAGGCTCATGGCCCGACCGGAGACCACTAACTACGTTTGTGAGTAAAGGGGTGTACGGCTGGTGTGGCTTTGCTGGACTCCGGTGCGGCGCTACTGGTGGCGATTCAGTGGGACTCATGCAGTTGAGATGAGGGTGAAGGGCATGTCCCGGGAGGGCGGTAATAGTCACCCCTTGCTCCATGGACACTACGGACACCTATTGATGATGATTGGGGGATGATAACCTGGACACTTCCGCTATGGCGTTGCTGTTCATTGACTGTAGATTTATTCATGAGAACGGGTTTTTGAGCAGACATGGCTAATGTAGGGTGGTGGCGGGGGGGCCGTGGTTTGTTTGATTGGATAAATCCAGACTGTGCTGGGGACTTTCCTCACTGGGGATGTGTGGGTCGGGGGGAGGTGGGATATTGAGTAACGTCAACTTAGATGTAGGGAGGGAGTGGAGCGGCACACGTTTCCTCGAATTGTTCAGGGAGGGCGACAGGCGCTCTGCATGTTGGGGGTGGCGGGCGGTTTTAGTCCCGTTGTGCAGGGAGGCAGGTTGGGGGGTAGATTCATATGGTTCTTGCTTGGTTTGATTTGGGTTGTTGGGGGAGGGGTTTTTGATTGTTTCTTTCCAGCAGGGCAGAATGACAGGCTCTATCATAGGGTCGTGCAGGGTACTTACCCCCAGATTATTGGTCGCATTTTCTCCTTCCTCGCGCAGGCCAATAGGACTTCGACCGCTGTTTCTATTGCAATGAATGCAAGGCATCCTTGGATGGGCAACTTCGCACACTCTATCGTCTCACTGTTAAGGTCTCATGGTAGTGAGTCGGAGACTTAACCTCATGACCTGGAACGTTAACGGGCTGGGGGACAAGCTAAAACGGGGCATAGTAACACAATACATCCACAGGCACCAATTAGACCTGGTGCTGTTCCAAGAAACCCACCTTATTGGTAACTCCAGCAAGGCCCTGGACAGAAAGGGATACCGGATGGTGGCGCATTCAGGTTTCACCTCGGGGTCCAGGGGAGTGGGGATCCTCCTACATAAGGGTTGCCCCTATGTGATTCACACTATCTGGACCGAACCACAGGGTAGATATGTCGCCTGCTCAGGTAGCTGGGAGGGACGGGTCCTCAATGTGCTCTCAGTGTACGCTCCGCCGGGCCTTCAACGTCAGACTTTGGCAGACGTGGGGACGTTCCTGGTGACCTTGCCCGAGGGTGTCCTGGTGATGGGCGGGGATTTTCTACTCTTTCCAGTCCGGGGTTCATAGCAGTCAGTCACGGCTTGACTACCTATTCACCCAGGCACAACACATCCAAAACTTTACGGAGTCAGGGTGTTTAGCGTGGGGAATATCCGACCACTCCCCGGTAACAGCTACTTATGGAGCCCGGGGGCAAGGCAGCCGGGTCCATTAGGATCCAACCATGGTTATTGAAGATCCCACATATAAGGGATTCCTTGAGGCAGGATACTGACAATTATTTTGCAGAAAATACTGGGTCGGTGGCGTCGGCGATCACACTGTAGGGCGCTTACGGGGCAGTAATTAAGGGACGGGCGCTCTCCGCGATGGTGGGTCACAGGGCTGAACGCAGGCGTCGAGTTGGCGAGCTCGAGGCGGAAATTCTTCACCTTGAGCGCGAAGTTTCGCAGAACACGTCCCATGAGACTCGACACGCGCTAAATGTCAAGCGGTTAGACTATAGGCAACTACTCCTCGAAGACGCTAATCGAAGCGCCCTTGCTACCAGACATAGAATTTATGAGTTAGGGGAACGTACGGGGAAACTGTTGGCATGGCTGGAGCAAAAGGAGGCAGCGGCGAGGTGGGTGGGCGCGATTAAGGGGCCAGATGGTGTACTGATCACCGATCCTCGAAACATCGCCGAGACATTTGCAGCATATTATGAGCAGATCTACGCTACGCCGCAGCACTCACAAGCAAGGTGGGCATCAGACCTCCTGGCTACGATTGATGTCCAGGGTGTCTCGCAGCAGGATAGGGAGGTATTGGCGGCGGACATCTCGATTGAAGAGATCCAAAAAGCCATACGAGACACCTGGTCCGGTAAGGCAATGGGCCCTAATGGTCTCCCGATAGAACTCTATGGCCGTGAGGGTTGCACCCCACTTATTGAATTTGTACAATGAGTGTTATGAGATGGGTACCCTCCCAACAGATATTCGTACCGCCACAATAGTGGTTATCCGTAAGCCTGGTAAACCAGCGGATGAATGCGCGTCGTACCGGACTATCTCCCTAATTACCGTAGAGGCCAAAATATTGGCCAAAGTGCTGGCTAATCGTTTGCTTCTGTATCTTCCCGCCTTGATCCACTCAGATCAATCGGATTCATGCCTGGCCGTAACACGGTACGAAATCTTCGTCGGGTGCATGGGGCACTGGGTCGGGCCGCCACTCTTCAAGAGGAGGCGCTTCTACTAGCACTCGACGCTAAGATGACATTTGATACTGTGGCTTGGGAGTATCTCTTCGCGGTCCTGGCCCGGATTGGATTAGGGCCCCGGCTGATCGGATGGATCAGACTCTTATATAAGCTACCGTTGGCCCATGTCTCTGTTAACAATCACCGATCGAGCTGGAAGACGCTGCCCCTTACACTATTGGGTCGGGCATCGCTATTTAAGATGCTGGCCCTCCCACGCTTTCTCTACGCATTACAAAATACGCCCCACCCGATTCCCGAGTCTTATTTTTCACAGATCGAAGCTGCCATTAGTGACTTGTTATGGGATGGGGGACAGCCTCGGATCGCGACGCAAAAATTGACTATGGGGTGGTATGATGGCGGAATAGGATTGCCGGACCTGCGACTCCAGGCATCGCAATTGGTAGCAATTAACCAGTGGGTGTTCGGGTCCCATGATGATCCCAATTTCCGTACCGATCGATGGCTCCTGGGGAGGGGGGGATATAATAGGGCACTGTATTCAAACTATAAAAAACTCAATCTCACTGGCCCAACTGCCCAGACGGTGGAGATATGGCACAGACTCCAGCGACGCATGGGGTGGTATGGGCGGTTGACTAAGGCTACCCCCCTCTGGGAACCTGATTGTCTAGGAAGGCTGAGTGCCTGCGCAGGGTTTGACAAATGAGACTTGATCGGTATCACGACTGTGGGAGATTTGTGGATCAAGGGTAAGAAGGTGACATTTGCGGAGCTCCAACTCAAGTACCGGCTCACCTCGTCGGAGTACTTTCGCTACCTTCAAATTAGTCACGCTATTGACGGCGCCCTTCCTGATGATGCCTCTCTCCCGGATTATTCTCCTTTAGAGGACAGGCTGCTGTTGGATCCAATGGACCGCAAGGCTATCTCCCTGACATATAAAAAGTTGATCAATAATAGGACTGACCCGTTGCAGAAAGTTAGGACTTGCTGGGAGACGGACCTGGGGGACTTGGCGGACGAGGACTGGACGGAAGCGCTGGCCTCCCCTAGGGAGGCGGCTATGCCAATGCGACTCCGCCTGGTGCAGATTAAAATCTTACATCGGGTATATATTGATGCAGAATTGCTTTGTAAACTAGGAAGGAGAGTGGATGCGCTCTGCTTGCGGCACTGTCACCAGATAGGTACATTTATACACATTCTATGGGCATGCCCCCACATCCAGCAATATTGGACTGACATCACCCGTCAGATGGCGCGGTCCATTGACAAGCCCCTGACCCCCTCTCCCCAGCTCTGCCTCATCAACATTTGGGAAACCACAGACCTGACTCAGGCGGAGCAAGAATGGTCGGCCATGGGGTGAGCCATCGCAAAAAGGAACATTGCCCAGAAGTGGGGGGTGAACACGGTGCCGCAGCTGCGAACATGGGCCACTGATATGGATTAGGCCATGGTGGCGGAAAAAACAGTATATAAAAGTCGAGGATGCCCCCGGAAGTGGGATCATAAGTGGGGATGCTGGAACAAATATCGGAGGGACATCTGTATTTCTCCTACGGTGGAACTGAGGAGGGAAAGACTGGCTGCATTGAACATAGCTGGGGCAGCCGAGGTGACCTGAGGCCCCTGAGCCACAAGGTATATGCTGTAGAGGGGGGTTCCCTGATCCCTGTGGATGTGTGAGTCCATCTATAGGTTGCCGCGCTAATGGGTTTGACAGGAGGTAGACTGCCCCGCATGCGGGGTCTGTAGTCCCCAGTGCCCGTTTGTATACTCTGCCGGGGATGGGGTTACTTAATGTGACATTATTATTGCTCTGCTGTGAGTTTTGTTTTTCTTTCAATAAAAATTGTTTTAAAAAAAAAAAAAAAAGCAAATATGCAGTACACCTTTCTGGAATTACGTGGGTTCATCGAAGCGCCACCATGAAACGTAAATACTCATTCAATGCTGCCAAAATCTGGAACGCACTTGGTCACCTCCTTTAGAATGTTTGACTGTAGTCTGAAAAACTACCTGCTGGCTAGAGTTTACATTTTAATATCAGAGTGTTAGACTTGACAGTCTTAGGGTGGTTTCCCCCCAACGTTTTGCCTAAATCTTCCACTTTTCTGACCTTGTTTTTGCTAGTTTTAGGACTCTGTGTACTTTACTACTGCTAACCAGTGCTAAAGTGCCTGTGCTCCCTACCCTAAACATGGTAATATTGGCTCATTCCCAATTGCCATATTTAATTTACTCATAAGTCCCTAGTAAAGTGCGCTACATGTACCCAGCACCTGTAAATTAAATGCCACTAATAAGCCTGTAGCAAGTATTGTTCCATTGACTTGAGTAGCCCTTTCATAATGGCTCAGGCCTGCCACTGCAGAGCCTGTGTATGCAGTTTACACTGCCATTTCGACTTGGTAAGAGGTTTAAATCTCCATTTTTATATGTATAAGTCAACCCTAAGGTAGGCCCTGAACAACCTGGAGGGCAGGGTGCAATGTATAAAAAAGATAGGACATATACTTTTAAGTTTTGCATGTCCTGTAGGGAAAAACTCCCAAATTTGTTTTTCACTACTCTTACTATCTATTCTATAGGATAACATTGGGATGACCTTATGATGTTTTTTAAGTGTAATTCCAAATTAGGAAGAGATAGACTTTTCAAGTTTGGTGGCTCTGGAATCACATTTTTAAAATCACAATATATAGTGAAGTAGGATTTTAAATTACAATTCTGATAATGCCACTTTTAGAAAAAGTTGACCCTAGTCAGTTTATGCCTTCTGCCTGCCTCTGATACACGTCTGGGGAGGGTGACGGCTGGGCTTTGTGTATTACCTCTAGACAGCCACACTCAATGGGTGCTTTGGTGTGACTTGATGGGCCATGCTGGGAGTATGTGAGGAAGGAGCTCGACCCAGCATTACACTTACACCTGAATAGCCTGTCCCAACACAAAGGGCTGTAGTGAGTCTGGAGCCAGGGTAAGAAGGGAGGACATCTGTACAATTCAAAGACCTGTCTTTGAAGTATCCCCCACTTCAAAGATACAACTGCATATAAGTACTGGACCTCTGACACCACATCTTCAGTAAACTTCTGGACCTGTGAAGACTCTGCCAGAAGAAGTACTGCTGTGCTGCTGAAGGACTGCCACTATCCTGGACTCATGCTGTGCTGGACTCCTGCATTGCTGTGCTGCCCTTCTGCCTGCTGCTCCTCTGCCTGTGTGAGAAGGACTGAACCTGCATCACTTGAACCCAGAGTATCCCCAAGGGCTTGCTGGCTTGCCTCCTTCTCTGAAGTCTCAGGGACATAATAAACCTCCAACTCTTCTGCATCTGCAGCTGGACTTCGCCATCTGTGTGTCTGCTCTGTTGAGTGTCGCCACCCCAGACCTGGACCCTTGGGAGTGAGGCCTAATGTGCTTGCTCCAGTGAAACCCACGCATCTTTTCTCGAGCCGGCTCATCAGCGTGGTTGCATGGATCGGAACCTGCACATCGCCCCCAATTGCATGGCCAGAACCAACGCATCGCCTTCGGAACCAGCACTACGTGACATTCTCCTTAATATCTTTGCATCTCCGTTGACAACAGCCTTGACTATCACGCTGAAAACTCCAAATTCGCCGTCCCTGCGCTTATTGGAGCTGATGCCTCACTGCTATTGTGCGGACCAGGACCAGCGCATTGCCGCCATTGCGAGGATCAATACTGACGCATAGCTTCGTCTGCACCCTGCATCCTCTTTAACGTTGATGCAGCCAGGATCAAGATGCTTTTGTTTAGCGGGCCTAATTTGGTCCGCACTTCATTCATTGCAGTTGGAGTTTGACTTTGTCTTGGGATGGCGCGACCAGATATTTCAAATAATCGCTTATTGCTTCTAAGCGCAGTTTTACAGTTTATTCTTAAAAAATTCATATCACAAGTTCTAATAATTGGATTTTTGTTGTTTTGGTCTTGTCTTATTTATTAAATTAAGTTCTATTTTTCTAATCTGGCGTGGAATCTTTTTGGGAGGTGCTTTCACTGTTTTACTGTTTGAAGCGTTGCACAAATATTTTACACATTGTCTCTAAGTTAAGCTTGACTGCTCTGTGCCAAGCTAAGAGAGGGTGAGCACAGGTTAATTTAGGGTTTACCTGCTTCATGTCTAATACTCATTATTATAACAACCACACACTACTTTAGCACAAAACCCATCTCAAGTGCCTATCCATGCCAATTCCAGCTTCTGCCTGCACGTCAGTCACATATAAAAAAATCACTACTGAATACTCCAAAAAAACACATTCACTTGAGATGTACAGAAACTCATGATGCCACACTGGTATGCTTACAGTCAGTGAAAAAGCACATTAGAGCCCTTTGTGCCCTATTTACTAAAAGCTGCTTAGGGTCTCGCACAATGAAACACAATTTAGCTGTGCGTCTGAGCTTTAAATGGTTAATAAATTGTGTTGCGCAAATGCTTTGTGCCTGATTACAAGCTTAGGTATTATTTATTGCCCCTGATATATAACGATACCTCGGAGTGCATCATTTATCGAGTGTGATATATTACACCTACTACAAGCTTATTAGAGATAACGTGCAGATTTTGGTGTTTAATGCACCAAAATCCGCAGGAGACGGTGAATACCATATGTTTTCCCCCGTTAAATTTCAGCAGTTTTGAACTCAATGAAAGTTGAGTTATTAAAGCATTTGATAATTATATGATGCGTTAAATACCTTCAAACTTGTAATTCTGACCCATGGGTTAGAATATTACGTGAAATTTGTAACCAGGACATTTGTGATCTTTTTCTTCCCCATATCAGGTGCTACAGGTAACCTCTTTTGTTCCTTCTTTTTCTTTTTTTTGTTGCAGTTTTTCTATAGTGTGAACTCAACCAGAAGGTATTGTAGAGTTTTACATGAGCACCAGTTACATTACACAAGGACACATTTGTAGGCACAGAACGATTAAGGGCCAAATGTACTAAAAAGCCATTTTACGATTTCCTACTTGCATTTTTTAACAAATCGTAATTAAATTAGGAAATCGAAAAATGTCATGTATGGTAGCTGGCTGCCTGGAAATTGTGATTCGAAAAATAGTAAATTGCAATTTGCAAGTACCTCTTCGGTTGCAAATAGTGAATGTAGTCGCAAATAGCGACCACATCGATAAATACCGATGTTGGTTCCTGGTTCAGGGTGATACCTCTAAAATAGGAAGTTCATGATCCCAGCAGTCAGGAAGAAAGGCAGAGAGAGGCTAGATGGATGCAGAGCACAGGCAGTGATCTAAGGACCTCAAACACCAGTACTCAGCACCAGGAATGGCCAGCCAGGAGCAGGGGAAGGAGGCGGGGGAGGAAGAGAAAGCTGAAGTTCTCAGAGCAGAAACTGGAAATTCTCATTGAGAATGCAGCAGAAGATAAATACTGTGGGTGTGGCACAGTGCTCTCTTGAAGAGATTTGCAAGAGGTGGTACGACCTCCATTTCTGCACAAAGGAAAAGGTCACTACATGCCTGAAGAAGTCCTGTGCAACCGGAGGCTTACCCCCTTCTGCACCCCTACCCACGACACTGGAAGCAATGGTGGAAAGCACCCTGGAGCCGGCGGCTGTTGTTGGATTTGTCAACCTGCACACGTCTGCAACGTAAGTACTAAACTTTAAATATGGCGGCAAGATTTCTGGGCTTAAACCTGGTGTCCAGAAGCATGTAAAACAAACTAAGAACACATATCAGGATGGATTTATTCCATGTACAAAATATTCCACATGGTGCATTATGGGAATTGTAGTCATCAGACAGAAACAATATGGTCAGTGTCAGAAATTTGTAGAAGGAATTTGTATAAGCAATGAGAATGTGTTTCACATGTAACATTTGTAATGGCATCTCCATGATCCAATTAGATGCGCCTAAGGAAGACATTAAATGTCCAATTGATGAGGGTGAAAAACATGCACAGACAGAGGAAGACGAAACAGTAGTGCTTGAGAGTCTGCCCACTACATCTCATGGCCACTCCAGCAGTGTGTCCTCCCCACAGCCACCATCAGAAGGGGGTGAGAATGCCACCTAACCATCCAATTCTAACCCTGCATCAGTCATCAGGTCCAGACAACAGCGCTCCACTCTGCATGCTCGTAGGTGCCGTCACGCTGTGCAGACTTCTGGGTCTCAGGAGACTGCCGAACAACAGGTGGTGTACAGTGGGCTTGAGACATGGATGCTGCAGATTCAGCACCTGCAGTACAAACAGATGGAAATGTTAAAACGCAAGTTGCAGGCAATGCAACAGTCCATAACAATGGGGTTCAGCAAGGTGGCCAATCAGTTGGCAGACGATCAGGCCCGCATAGACATGAAAATGGACATGTGCCATAGAGAAACTCTGCACTGAGATGTCGAAGACAGGAGCACTCAAAGGCGCAGGGAGAGGAGCAGTGCTGTGTGCATGGATGCAATGTCCAGGGCCATTGGGAGACTTGTACAGGCTACCACTACACTATCCAATCATACTGTGACAATACAGGTGGAGATGGGCCCCTTCAGTGGGGAGGATTTGAGGGTCCTTGGCCAGATAACAGCTGCAGTGGAGGCAGTCCAAACAGCACATATTGCTAGTGATGTGGGTGGAGAGGCTCCAGACAGTGAGTTGTCCAACATCAGCAGCATCTCTGCCACAGAAGCAAGTGGGCTGCGATGCAGTACCAGTCGCACTCCTGCACCTCACCATTGTGGAACTTCACATACCGGATGCACTCTCAGAAAATAAATGGGGTGCGCCAATCAGGGCATCAATATATTTGTTTTCCTTTTGTTGTCGGTGCCGTAACCTACCTACATGCTGACTACACAGTGTCAGAATTATTGAGAATGACAGCTTGACTGTCAACTGTTTGGTAACACCTGCCATTAAAGGTAGCTTTACTTGGAACAGTCAATCAAGTGTGGCGGCATGTTTTTTTTACAATATTGTGGATTTTAGAATGTCTTACCAAGTTAAGTAATGTGTAGCAATGTGGTCCCTGTGCCTTCTCCCCTCCACTGCTCTGTTCTCCTCTATTGGCTGCTGAACAGGATCCACCTCCTCTGAATCTGATTCGGACACTACAATGTTTAGGCTTCTCCTGCAAGCAATTTTGTGTAGGATGGCACACATTGATACTATCTTACAAGTGGTTTCTAGTCTGCATTGCAATATTCCAACCACTCTTATGGAGGCAGTGAAAACAAATGTCCGCTCAATCATAGTCCTGGTGCGTCGATGTGCAGTGTTGTATCGTCTTTCATTTTGGGTGGTGGGAGAAAGGTAGAGTGTGAGGATCCAAGGACGTAGGGCATACATGAAACACATATATAAATATGAGTCAACATTCATTTTGTGAAGATCGGGCACTTACATATCAGCATTTACATTATTTGTCAGTAGCTAATAAATATCCTTCATCAAACTCAACTTTTCAGTCGTCTGCATATTCCGCTGTGCCTGAACATATAGGAGTCATGGGTACTCCCTAGATATTGTGATACAATGTCAGTGACTATGTTGTGGGCATTGCAAACACTTGTATATTAAAGTAAGGCATGTTTTGACGGTTCCTAAAAAGGTATTCAAGACGAGATGAGGAACATTTGGGCATGTGTCAAATCTATACACCCTATGACCTGGGGGAATGTAGCAATCCGGTAAAATGGCAATTTGATAATCTGCATTTTCTCACCGTTCCTGAGCATGTATATGTGGTGGGGAATATTGAGAAGCATGGCATTTGGGAAAGAGCAGAAGAAATGCGAATGCACAGTTTGTGACACCCCACCTGCACAGCAACCACATCCTGGTAACTACCAGTGGCTAATAGGTGTAACAAGTCAAACTCATGGACATGGGTGGGGATAGAATTGCTGTCAGAATGTTGCTTCATCTGTGTGGTTTTAAGAGGGCAATTAACTCTAAAAGGAAAGTTCTACTTGACACGGAATATCCTCTTTTGTTTTCACCTCTTCCTCTGATGAGCAGCCAGTATGCACATCCTCCTTACTATCACGTACAGGGCAGCCATTGTGGACAGGCATGGTGAATTCTGGGCCAGCTTTTATAGCTTGCACCCAGTTACCACCTAGTTTAAATTCGTGGTAAATTGCATGTGCAAATTGGCCCAATAGTGACTATTCGCTATTTGCAACTCACTCACACATTCCATTTTTGAGTCGCTATTAGCAAATCCATAATACCGAATCGCTATTACCATTCGCAAAAAATAGCAACTCGCAGTTCAGTCACATTGATATTTTTGGTTTGCGAGTGGCTTTCGTAAATGACATACAGCTGGTTTTTCCATTCGCAAACTAGTTTGCGACTGATTTGGGAGTCACAATTCTTTTGCACATCTAGCCCTAAATGAGTTGCCCAGAATCCATTGGCGGCTGGTGCATAGGGGGAAAGGTGTGTTGCCCCACTAGCCTCGGGACGAGGATCGGGGAGGAGGCAAGGGAGACAGCACACGCAATGCAGCAGCCTCAAATGAATTGCTCACTGCCCCGTGTTGAATACAAATCAAATTCTGTTTTCTTTTTTTCTAGGAAGGGACGAGGTCACAGGTCAGAGACCTCCTGAATATGTGCTGGCTGGAGCGAGGACTTTTGCTCTCCCTCGAAGCACATGCGAGAAGAGTGATGTCATCCTGAAGGGAGTGGCCAGAGAAAGCGGAAAATGGCTGGTTTCAAATGGGGTGCCTATGCTGCGGCATAGGCGACTTCAGCAGCGCGCCACTTAAATGATTAGCAAGGGGCAGGGCCGTCCCCCCTCAAGACAGAGCAGTGGGTGGCAACAACCGGAGCACTCCCTTGCCTTCGCGGTAGTACCAGACCTTCTGATTGGACAATGGGAGCTGAGGAAGTGGGCTGAGGAAGAGCCCGCCGACCGCCGTGCAGCTCTGACTCCGGCACCAGGACTGATCAGCACGCAGCATGTGCTGCTGGCTGTGCATTGCTCGGGACGGACACCGGCACTGGCCGCAGTCACAGCACAGCACTGCAGAAGACTACCGACAGGTTGGGGTGCGACAACAGGCAAATGCAATTCCATTTTGCTGTCCGACATGCTCAGGTGGAGCCCATCTACTTTGTGTTTGCCAGTCTGACCCCGATGCTGTCCGTGTGTGCATCTGTCCCACCCACATCAATGTTTTGGTTCCCGGAATGCAGCGAAACCGCCATGCAATGGGTATAAAACTCTCCACAAGATCACAGGAGCCGCTGCGCCGTCAAATGCAGGCCTGATTGACTAGCGCTCCGCTGCTGCTGGTGGCCAACTGGGCCGGGCTGGTGCTCACTGTTGTGCACTTGCTCCCCAACACCTCGCAAACACTGACTACAAAAGACAAATGCATGCAGTATACCACTGCAAATTCACAGCCACATCATCACTGCGTGTCTCCACCGCCCACAAGCTCAAATTTGCCCCAACCTGCAAGCCATTGTCATCAACCATGCGGGCTGGCCTTTAGCCATTCATCCTCTCTGTTCACCAATCTGACCAGGCGACCACGATGTTGTGCATGTATCCGGTCCTCCCACCCAACGCTGCGTTGCCGGAATTTGTCAAAGTGAAACTGGCCAACAATCTCAACCCCAGACCTGCAAAACCATAGCTACACCGTCACCGTGTCCGCTCTGTCCCAACGAGTTCAAATTTGCACCCAATCATGTGGGCCGGCCCACTAGCCATCTCGGGGTCGGAGCCGCTTCCATCCCACCGCTCACGTGCTGCAGTGCTGGAGCTCACCTATTGTGTGTTCGCCAGCCCAACACGATGACATGCATCTGTGTCCCACATCAACGCCTGGCTGCCGGAACATGAAGTGTGTCCACCCAAGTGATCAGTGAAACTGGCGAGACCCAGATGGCCACCACCCCCCAAAACCCCCAAACTTCACCATCACCCGAAATGTCCCCATTGATGTCACAACCACTCTACAACAATTGTTCTCTCAACCTTCCTGCCCTCCCAATTATGCGCTTGAAAACGCACCACCAACCCATTCCTTCCTTCAAAACATTTTCAGGGGGAGAACCCTCCCGAGCCCCCCCTCCCACCACCAGGCACTCAACGCGGACCTCCACGCCTCACCACCTTCAAATGTCACCAGCCGCCACTGCCAGAATCACATTATGTTGAGCCAACGCCAAAACTCAAACCTCGTTCCCCGCCTCCAAATTCAGCTGCTTCTTCAGCTCTGGCTGTTACGTCACATCCTTATTGTACAGCTCACTTTTGTTTATTTGAATTTAAGATAGGTTACTAGGAATGCCTATGCTTGCTTGGTAAGGAATCATGGCTAGCAGTTATAGTCTCACATTTGTGGATACACTACATCTATGTTACAATACATTCAGTAAATAGGAATGCTCTGTTCAGTGAGCCTTTTCCAATTTCCTTCTCTGCTTTGAGGGAGCTTATGGGTTCTGTACTCACTCTGTTAGTTGTGTGGTAGGCCGGTACTCCATCTTTGGTCCTATCAGTTTCTGGAAATAAATCTGTGTAATAGAGCAGAGTAATATATTTGCACTTGTAGTACATTTGGTGATAGAGGGCGTAGCATACAGCTGCTACTGACTGTGGTGAGCTGCAGAATTACAGAACTGTATTTTTCTCATAATGCCAGGTTTACTAGGAAGGGGATTGAAGAGTGACTGGCGAACAAAGTCCAAAATGTCAGATGATGGTTTCAGGCAGAATCCAGGGGTCATTTGTACGAACTTTTCATGCAGCACAGCGTGTGTTCATGTGTTGCACGGAAGAGAGCAGGACAGTGTCTTATGTATGAAGACATGGTGCAATTTTTTCTCTCCCCCTGCACTGATTCACTTTAGGCTGCCATGTGCCAAGGCGCACACCCTTGCACCATAGTGCAAGCATGCCGCTTAGCATAGGTTTAGTACTGGAAGAGTGCCCTTCCACTGCACAATACAACTGCTAGACATAGTGTAAACTGTTTCCCACATAGAATGCATTCTGTACAGTGCAACACATGTGCAATATTTGAAATGTAAGGAGAAATAAAAAATAAAACCATTTCTCTTTTTTACAACTGTTGTGAAAAGGCATTGTTTTTTACACAAAGCCCTGTCTACCATTTTTAGAAGATAGGGATTTGCATAATAAAACATGCAAGGTGGAATAGGAGCTCCCATGTAATACACAAAGGATGCACCCTTGACACAAGAAATGCAAGCAGCGCCAGTGCAGCTATGCATTATTTTGGGGCTATCTTCTAGTGCATGCAAAGTTTTGCCCTGGAAAGTAAACAACACATCCCCAGTTTCTGCTGGTTTGCAACACTTTTTTGCTGCACACCTGGCAGAGAGACTTAGTAATGCAACACAAAAAGATGATAGATTGAATGCTGAACATTGTCAAACATTTACCACCTGTCACAGACCTGGGTCTAAAGCCAGCGTTTTTTTGCTCACCATGCCATTTCAGTTTGGACCCAGCCATATGCAAATCAGTCTTGACCCTGCTCCCCGGGGGAACAGTCTAGCCCAAATTGCCAGGCCAGGTCCTCCCTGGACTGGAAAACAAGCATCCTGGGACCAGTTTTGGGATATCACCCCTCATCAGCCAAGTTAGCTTGAATCCCGTAGCGTAGTGAGCACCAGACCTATGTCTGGGCATACCCATCCTACTTACGGCGGAAACCGGTCCCAGGATGCTTGATTCGGGTCCAGGGAGGACCTGGTCTGGCAGTTCAGGCTTAACTGTTCTCATGGGGCGCAGAGTCAAAACTAATTTGCATATGGCTAGGTCCAAACTGGTGTGGTGTGGTGAGCAAAAAAACAATGACTTAAATCCAGATCTGTGACTGGAGTTTAATGTTTTATATGTTCAACATTCCGTCTATCGTCTGTTCTTTTTACATCAATTATTAGTAAACCAGCCCCTAAGTATCTTCCTTGCAGAGTTCTCTTGAAAGCCAAGCTGTTCACACCATACTTCAACAGAGGGTTCATTACACCACTAGGAGTGACTGAGAAATGCTAGAGAGTAGCTAGAGAGTAGCTCAGTCCCACATCTGGTTAGATTTTAACTTCCTGCATTTTGCAATTTTTTCCATATCTTTATGTTCTTTCTAGTGTACCGTTGTCACATAATTGCAAGGTGGGGTGCTATATAGAACTATAACATAAATGAAAAAGAAAACATTATTTAAAAGTTAACTGGGATCGGATCAGGTTTTTGGAACTGTGTTGTGATGGTAAATAGACATAATATCGAAAAAATAATATCGAACAACAAGAATATCGAAGTTAAAATATCGAGATAACATTAATATCGAAGTGTAGAATATCGAGGTAAGTAATATCGTTTTTTTTGTGTTTAGTAAAATATCGAAGTATGAAATATCGATGTAGTAATATCGTTTGTAGATAATATCGATTGATTCGTTTTGTCAGAAATATCGAAATATAATATATATATTGTTTAAAATGTCTATTTAGTGTATATTGAATGAGTAAATTGTTTAATTATATGTATAAATACTTTATTAATTTTTAAAATATAATTAATAGTGTTAAGTAATTTATTGTATGATATGTTTTAGGAGCGGGATGTTGGGTTATTAGGGGATAAGGGTGGGGAGTGTTTTAAAAATATTAGTGTAAAATCAGATAATAATTTAAAAATATTAAACAATAAATAATTATGAATAGTAAATTGTAATGAAATTTGTAAATTAAATATTTATCATTTAGAAAATAATAAAGAAATTATATATATTTTTTAGGAGCGGGATGTTGGGTTATTAGGGGAGAAGGGTGGGGAGTGTTTTAAAAATGTTATTGTAAAATCAGATAATAATGTAAAAATATTAAATATTTAAGATTTCGAAATTTCAAAATTTTAATGTAAATTCGAAATTATATAATTTAAATTTATAATGAAATTTTAATTTTGTTTTATGAGTGGGATGTAGGGTTATTAGTGTATAAGGGTGGGGAGTGTATTAAAAATATTACTGTAAAATTGGATAATAAGTTATAAATATTAATATTAAAGAATTAGAAAGTTAAAAATTTTAATTGAATTTTGACAATTTTTTTTTAAAAAATTCAAATTAATTTCGAAATTATTTTTTGGTTTCATGGTTGGGAAGTTGGATTAATAGGGTGTAAGGGTGTGGATTGTATTTTAATAATTATTACAAAATTATAGATTAATAACTAAATATATAATTGGGAATAATTTAAATTTGTGAAAATTTAATGTAAAATTCTAATTATATACTTTTAATTGGAAATTATAATTTCAATATTTATGTTGTATTTATGGGTGGGATGTGGGTATATCAGGGGAGAAGGGTGGGGAGTAATTTTTAAAAATAATAGTGTAAAAATAGATCATAAAACAATTCAATTTATTAGAAAATATTGTGAAATTTAAAATTTAAAATAAAAATTATAATTAAATAATTGTATATTTGCAAATTTTATGGAAAACATATTGTAACATTTTTTAGATGGAATTAGGGTTAATATGGGATAGGGGTGGGTATTGTTGTAACTATAGTATTGTTAAATGTAATAGTTTTTAAATG
Source organism: Triturus cristatus (assembly GCF_964204655.1). Taxonomy (NCBI): domain Eukaryota; kingdom Metazoa; phylum Chordata; class Amphibia; order Caudata; family Salamandridae; genus Triturus; species Triturus cristatus. Next base: position 342,941,382 of record NC_140593.1, read on the forward strand.
ATAGCTCATAGTTAATAAATGTAGATTTTTAATATTTTAAGTGATGTTATAACCAGCATCTTCTCTCAGTTTTATCTTTCTGGAGTGGGAATATTACATTTTATTGGGTTAGTGTCCAGCACCTTCCCTGAGTTTATGTTAACTGGAGTGGGAATAGTAAATTATATAGGGTTACTGTCCAGCACCTTCATTGACTTTATTTTAACTGGAGTGGGAATAGTAAATTATATAGGGTTACTGTCCAGCACCTTCTCTGAATTTATGTTAAGTGGAGTGGGAATAGTAAATTATATAGGGTTACTGTCCACCACCTTCCATGACTTTATGTTAACTGGAGTGGGAATAGTAAATTATATACGGTTAGTGTCCAGCATCTTCCCTGACTTTATGATAACTGGAGTGGGAATAGTAAATTATATAGGGTTAGTGTCCAGCACCTTTCCTGACTTTATGTTAACTGGAGTGGGAATAGTAAATTATATAGGGTTACTGTCCAGCACCTTCCTTGACTTTATGTTAACTGGAGTGGGAATAGTAAATTATATAGGGTTACTGTCCAGCATCTTTCCTGACTTAATGTTAACTGGAGTGGGAATAGTAAATTATATAGGGTTACTGTCCAGCACCTTCCTTGACTTTATGTTAACTGGAGTCGGAATAGTAAATTATATAGGGTTACTGGCCATCACCTTTCCTGAGTTTATGTTAACTGGAGTGGGAATAGTAAATTATATAGGGTTACTGTCCAGCACCTTCTCTGAATTTATGTTAACTGAAGTGGGAATAGTAAATTATATAGGGTTACTGTCCAGCACTTTCTCTGACTTTATGTTAACTGGAGAGGGAATAGTAAATTATATAGGGTTAGTGTCCAGCATCTTCTCTGACTTTATGTTAACTTGAGTGGGAATAGTGAATTAGATAGGGTTACTGGCCAGCACCTTCCTTGACTTTATGTTAACTGGAGTGGGAATAGTAAATTAAATAGGGTTACTGTCCAGCATTTTCCCTGAGTTTATGTTAACTGGAGTGGGAATAGTAAATTATATAGGGTTACTGTCCAGCACCTTCCTTGACTTTATGTTAACTGGAGTGGGAATAGTAAATTATTTAGGGTTACTGTCCAGCACCTTTCCTGACTTAATGTTAACTGGAGTGGGAATAGTAAATTATATAGGGTTACTATCCAGCACCTTCCTTGACTTTATGTTAACTGGAGTGGGAATAGTAAATGATATAGGGTTACTGTCCAGCACCTTCTCTGAATTTATGTTAACTGAAGTGGGAATAGTAAATTATATAGGGTTACTGTCCAGAACTTTCACTGACTTTATGTTAAGTGGAGTGGGAATAGTAAATTATATAGGGTTAGTGTCCTGCACCTTTCCTGACTTTATGTTAACTGGAGTGGGAATAGTAAATTATATAGGGTTACTGTCCAGCACCTTTCCTGACTTTATGTTAACTGGAGTGGGAATAGTAAATTATATAGGGTTAGTGTCCAGCACTTTTCCTGACTTTAATGTAGGTGAAATGGGAATAGTAATTTGTATAGGGTTAGTGTGCAGAATGTATATGTATTGTGTTAATGAAGTATGTTTTTGGATTTAATGTTGGAAAAAATGTGATTATTTACATTTTTAAACAAATACATTAGCTAAATTATATATGTGATAGTAATAAATTATGAAATCCAATGACACATTTTATATTTTTATATAAGCTTTATTTTTGTTGAAGAAAGTAGACAGATTATTGTTTTTTTTTATTTACAGAATGGAGTATACATCAGTAGAGATACAGCAAATATGCATACATTTGTGTATTTTTGCAATGTTTTAAAGAAAATACAATTTATTGATATCATCACATTTTATAACAGTATTGATAATTACAAAAAAACATACATAACATTTATTACTTTTTTACATTGTTTGCAAATAAACATATTCTTACAGTATTCATATAATAATGTGTTTGTTGGCTATATACATAAAAAAAATCATTGCATATGTAATTTCTGAAGAATATTGTGTCATTTTTATTTTGTTGTTGTACATAATTAGTACATGACAAATAGTATATTTTTATGCTATGTATTTTTAATGATGATTAATAATATTATTGTAGGAAATGTTAATATTATTAATTTTTATATTTTATAATTATATGGAAAAAAAAATTTCAACATGTACGTTTTGTAAATAAAATTTAAATAATAACATACATTTTATTATAGTTTGTACAGTTGTGGAAAAAAAATTACTGTATTATAATCATAATAATAATGTATTTATAATTATTATGAATATAATTGTTAAAGGTATTGTTTATTGGAAAATCATTTTTAAGAATTTAGATAAATTTATGTTATTTTTATATATGATTATAATGATGTTTTTTATTGTTTTAATGTATTTACACTGATTTAAGTAGGGATTTTCATTTGAATGGGATTATTTTGTAACCGCTTCATGTTATTTTGGGTCATTTTGGACTGAGGAAGCTCGCGGTTGGAAGCTGCGTCGCGTTGAGCAAGGTAAGGGGTGTTTTAAGTATTAAGTATTATTAAATACTTATGTTTAGGGTAGTTAGGATGTTTATAGTGTATTGATTGATAATGTAAAATGTTTTGGGTGTTTTTGAGGTGTTAGTAATGATTTAGTTACGTGTGGTTGTTTACTGGTTGTGACGTAGTTTTAGAAGTAAATATTGTGATTAAATATGTGTTGTTTGAAATGATGTAATTGTATTTATTTCATGTATTTGGGTGTTATTGTGTGGGTGGGTATGTTTTGTTCTTTTTTCAGGTAAATGTTGATCGATGTTTTTTCGAAGACCAAGACGCGCTTTTTTTTTTTAAAGTGTGTGTTACTTGATTTAAGTAATATTGTTAACACACTTTTTAACTTTTTACGGGATTTCATGGAGCGTTTATTTTGATTTTTTACTTCTTTTCGGGTTTTTTAGGGTTTGGATATTATGATGGAAAGAGAAACGTAATTTTTATTTTTTTTAAAAAGTGTGTTTTAGTTAATGAAACTAATAAAGTTATCACACTTTTTTTTCACCTGGATTTCCAGGAGCGTTTGTTACTATTTTGACCTATTTTTCGGGTTTTTGAGGGTTTCACGTTTTTGGATTTGTCGAGGATGGATTTACATTGGATGTGTTCATTTTTTCATTTTTGGTGGGGCAAATTTTTTATTATTACTATGGATTGACATACAAATGGAAGGAGTCTTGCTTGGTGGAATTCATCTTGTATGGCTACATCAATGGTAAGTTATATTTTGTTATAATTTGGGTGGGAAATGTTATTATAGTTTATTGTTATATATATTATATTTACAGAAATAATATTTAATTGTACATATATATTTTCTATATGAAAATGAAATGTATCTGACAATTATATATTATTTAGGAAAATATAGTATTAATATATGATTGCAATTGTTTATTGTATTGACCAATTTCTTTTATTAGCTGTGTGTATGTTAATTATAAAATGCTTTTGGCTATTAGTGATAGGTAGTCTAGGCCACTTGTTGATGGGTATAGGTTTACTTGACTTTGTAGTAGATCAAACATTTGTTTGGTTTGTTTAGTTAATTTAGGACCTATTTGAGTAACAGATTGTTGCATCCGTAATTCTTGGTAGCTTTGTTCTTTTTGTAGAGATTCCAGGAGTTTTTGTAGGGTAGGTTTCCCTCTGCTTGTAGTTGCTTGGAAGGCATTATGCCATCCTTCAACACTATTGTTTGTTTTGGATTGTTTATTTAAGGTACTCAGGTATACATTCCACCAAGGAATGTGGAACTTTGGTTGTCTTCTATGTCCTGATCGATGTAATCTTCCCACCCAGGTGTCCTCAAAGTAATCTAGGAGTTGGCTTAATTTGTCTTCGTTCTTTTTGTAATAGGGACTTTCTATTAGAATATTATAGTGTTCTGCTACATCTGTTACAGGTTCGTATGCTAGTGCTATTAGTTTTTTAACCTGGTAGGCAAAAGTACTATCTGTAGCGTATTGTACACAGAGGTGCCGATCACGAACCGGCAAAAACCGGGTACGAACCGTCGGACGGAGCACAATATCCGCCCGACGCGTACCCGGTCGTCAATTTTTACAAACAAGGAATTACGATTCGCACGGGTACACCATTACCGTACGAATCGTTAAAAAGCCCGACCGAACAAAGAAACACCTACCAATGCGATCCGGGAAAGCGCCGACCTGACGTCGGGACGCTCGCAGCCAGCCATTCACGAACCAGGAATCACGATTCGCACCGACGTCACCCCGCACGGTGAAGATTTTGCGGCAGCCAAAAACTGCCGGGAAATCAGGACGACGCGAACAAGGACCACCAGTACGCGACGGACAGACGACGACGCGAACAAGGAGGACCAGTACGCGACGGACACACAGGACGACGCGACCAAGGAGGACCCGTACGCGACAGGACGACGCGATCAAGGAGGACCCGTACGCGACAGGACGACGCGATCAAGGAGTACCAGTACGCGACGGACAGACATGGACCCGAACCTACGAGTCATCCCTGCCCTCATAGCAGTCCACCTCCTCTACAGGTTACGACGCAGACGCCGCAGAAGGTCAGAATAACTAAGGGAGGGGGGAAAGTGGGGTGGGGTGGGGGTGGCACGACCAGGGCAGGCCACAAAACAACCACATAAGTCACACACCACACATGGCCTGGACATACCTGACTCCCATGCCCTGGTCACCACGAGGGGGTGGGGGCGTGTCCTGATAAGCCAGCGACCGCCACAACGGAAGTCCGTCACCACGCGAACCGGCAACACAACCAGACAGGTACGTCCCGTACCCACGCCTGAAGAGTGTGGGTACGAGTCGTACCACGCCCACACACACGTCACCCCAACAATGGCGGGACGGATCGTACCCACGTGGCAAAGGCCTGGGTACGGCCCGCACAAGCATCACATAGCGTGGGGACGGATATGTACGCACCCTACCCCCACCCCGTATGCAAGGAGCGTACCCCCACTCCAACAGTGTAAGTACGACCCGTACCCCCACCCGCGTATGCATGGAGCGTACCCCCCACTCCAACAGTGTAAGTACGACCCGTACCCCCACCCGCGTATGCATGGAGCGTACCCCCACCCCAACAGTGTAAGTACGACCCGTACCCCCACCCGCGTATGCATGGAGCGTACCCCCACTCCAACAGTGTAAGTACGACCCGTACCCTCACCCGCGTATGCAAGGAGCGTACCCCCCACCCCAACAGTGTAAGTACGACACGTACACTCACCCGCGTATGCAAGGAGCGTACCCCCCACCCCAACAGTGAAAGTACGACCCGTACCCTCACCCGCGTATGCAAGGAGCGTACCCCCACTCCAACAGTGTAAGTACGACCCGTACCCCCACCCGCGTATGCATGGAGCGTACCCCCCATGCCAACAGTGTAAGTACGACTCGAACCCTCACCCGCGGACGTACGGACCGTACCCCCACCAGTGTAAGTACGACCCGTACCCTCACCCGCGTATGCAAGGAGCGTACCCCCCACCCCAACAGTGTAAGTACGACCCGTACCCTCACCCGCGTATGCAAGGAGCGTACCCCCCACCCCAACAGTGTAAGTACGACACGTACACTCACCCGCGTATGCAAGGAGCGTACCCCCACCCCAACAGTGAAAGTACGACACGTACACTCACCCGCGTATGCAAGGAGCGTACCCCCACCCCAACAGTGAAAGTACGACCCGTACCCTCACCCGCGTATGCAAGGAGCGTACCCCCCACCCCAACAGTGAAAGTACGACCCGTACCCTCACCCGTGTATGCAAGGAGCGTACCCCCCACCCCAACAGTGTAAGTACGACCCGTACCCTCACCTCTAATGCATGGAGCGCACCCACACCGTGTATGTCCCAAGCGTACATATCCAGAAATAGGAGGTGTGTGTGCAGAGTCCACCCAGCAGTGCCCAGACACAGGAGGGGTGTGTGCAGAGTCCTCCCAGCAGTGCCCTGAGACAGGAGGGGTGGGTGTGGAGTCCTCCCAGCAGTGCCCTGAGACAGGAGGGGTGGGTGTGGAGTCCTCCCAGCAGTGTCCTGAGACAGGAGGGGTGGGTGTGGAGTCCTCCCAGCAGTGCCCTGAGACAGGAGGGGTGTGTGCAGATTCCTCCCAGCAGTGCCCTGAGACAGGAGGGGTGGGTGTGGAGTCCTCCCAGCAGTGCCCTGAGACAGGAGGGGTGTGTGCAGATTCCTCCCAGCAGTGCCCTGAGACAGGAGGGGTGGGTGTGGAGTCCTCCCAGCAGTGCCCTGAGACAGGAGGGGTGTGTGCAGATTCCTCCCAGCAGTGCCCTGAGACAGGAGTGGTGTGTGCAGATTCCTCCCAGCAGTGCCCTGAGACAGGAGGGGTGGGTGTGGAGTCCTCCCAGCAGTGCCCTGAGACAGGAGGGGTGGGTGTGGAGTCCTCCCAGCAGTGCCCTGAGACAGGAGGGGTGGGTGTGGAGTCCTCCCAGCAGTGCCCTGAGACAGGAGGGGTGTGTGCAGATTCCTCCCAGCAGTGCCCTGAGACAGGAGGGGTGGGTGTGGAGTCCTCCCAGCAGTGCCCTGAGACAGGAGGGGTGTGTGCAGATTCCTCCCAGCAGTGCCCTGAGACAGGAGGGGTGGGTGTGGAGTCCTCCCAGCAGTGCCCTGAGACAGGAGGGGTGTGTGCAGATTCCTCCCAGCAGTGCCCTGAGACAGGAGGGGTGGGTGTGGAGTCCTCCCAGCAGTGCCCTGAGACAGGAGGGGTGGGTGTGGAGTCCTCCCAGCAGTGCCCTGAGACAGGAGGGGTGTAACACATGTGTGTGAGGCCGGAATTACCCACATCCATACTGCCTACAAGGGAACATGTCCCCATGAACTCATGTCAACAGACTCCACACACAAGTACAGTGATCACCAAGGATGCCACGATTGTTGCAGGTGGAGACATGGCCATGCATGCATGGCCAAAGTAGAAGGGCTCCGTCACACACACAGCTCATGTAGACACAGCTCTGCGCTAAACATTGTGAACACCCTGCAGGGAAGAAATCTGGGTACACAGAGGAAGGAATACACCCTGGGACAATTGAACCATGCAGTAACTGCTGACATGACCTAAGGAAGTTAGCCAACACCTTGTGATGGCACACAGATCCCAGGGTCGCCCCAATGAGCAGAACACTACTACAAATCCCACACACCCAAAGCCTTAAACACCACCCAAAACAATGTAGCAGCCCCACCAACACCAATACCACCATAGCAGGAGTGTGATAATGAAAACAAAATTAAGCTTTATTCAGCATGAGCACAATGTCCGTGGATCGCAGGCAGTTCAATTTTAACAAAGGCCATAGGGCAGTCAATGATTCCCAGCTGGATGGGGGACACAGTGGGATGTGTGTCCCCTACCTTGCCTGCACAGTCAAATGGCATCGTCTTCCATACTGGTGAGGGCATCAGGGGGGGGGAAGCAACAGGCACCGCAGGGACATCAGGGCAAAGGGGCGGCGTTGTGGGTGCAGGGATGGAGGACTCAACCACAGGGGGTGTGTCATGGCCAAAGGCGGAGGCCAGGATGGCACTACACACCTTAGCAAGGTCCTCCAGGGACTCCCCTGCACCCGAAGTGACCTCAGGCCCCAAGGGGGGGGGGGGGTCAGAGGGATGGGTTGCAGCGCCACCGGGGGAGGGTGGAGACAGGGGGGGAGACTCAACCACCCTGACCGAGGACTTCCTTGACCGCTTGCGTGGTGGTGGAACTGTGGGGCTCAGGGACAGAGCGGCCATGAAGGAGTCCTTGGGGGAGATGTGGCCAGGAGAGCTGAGGGGAGGGGATTTGGAGGGAGTGGATTGTGTGGAATGCGGACTCCCACTCTGGCTGCGTGTCACACGTTTGCCCCCCGACCCAGTGGGTGTACCTATCTCACCCTGTGTGTGCGTGTCAGGAGGAGTGCGGTGGACCTTCCCTGCTGGTGTGGTGCCTGTGTCTGTTGTGGTGGGTGCATGCCGACGTCTGGGTGTACGTGGGACAGGCATGGAAGTGGGAAGTGTGGATGGGGCAGGGGTAGGTGGGGGGAGGTCGCGCTGCAGGAGACCCACTGCTGCAGTCAGTGTGGAGTCTATGGACCTCAGCAAGTTGCGTTGGTCAGCCTGCGAAGAATGAATGCCCTCCAAGAATGCCTCGATGTTGGTGAGGGTTTTCCCGTGGCCATGGAGGACATTAAGGATCGCAGCCTGACCAACCTGCATTTGCCGCTGGATGTCCATAGACTCAGCATTGGCGGCAGCAGTGGAGACAGGGGCAGGGGGTGCGGTGCCTGGCAGGAAGGAGACATGCGGTGACCGGGCACGCTGGGAAGGGACACGAGCAAGTGGGAGGTGGCTGATGGGAACTGAGGGGGCGGTGCAAGGTGTTGTTCCGCTGTCAGCTGCTGGTGCAGCCACCGCCCACTCGGAGAACTCCTCCTCGGACCTGTCAGCTTCGTATTCTGACGTGCCAGTCGACAGGTCCTCGGCAGCACTATCCTCCACCTCTGTCCCACTCGATGTACCAGCCCCGATGTCACGGCTGGCACTGGTGCTCGGTCCCTCCGCCTTGTCTGTGTCCATGTCTCCCTCTGTGTCCCCCGACGATGCTGTGGGCAGGGTGGAGAGACATAAATTAATCAGACAGCTGTACACATCAGTCACATGAGTCCAATCGACATAGGTAACATTGCATAGCCTGAAAAGGAAGATCCCTAACATCTACAAAACAAGGTACCGATGTAGGGCATGAAACACACAGTTGGTTGAGCCACCATGCCACTGAAATACCATGGAGAGCATGAGACAATAGCTAAAGACAGGAAACGGAGTCTGACATAGCACCCAGGCCCTTGGGACAATCCAGCACTGCATCTGCACCACACAGCGTTGGCGAAAATACCGATGACCAGGGACCATATCCATGAACTAGAGACACATGCTGCATAGGTAATGCTGCAAACATGCCCAACATGACTCGGTCACTGCACCTTGCGTGTGTGTCCAGTAACATCACACACTGGCCAGACCCAGCAAGTAGAAATCAGGATTTGACACATAGGCATTGCCCGCCCCAAAAAACCCCCACACGATGCAAATTGTTGAGACACAGGTGGCACCAACATCTCATAGTCTGGGTGATAAACACATGGGCAGGCAAAAAACAAGATTGGACGCCAAACAGCCAAGGTGCGCCTGTACAAATAATGAGGTACCAGTGCCCATCCTCAGATGAGTATAACAAGACACACAGGCACTGGCAACTGTGAGTATGAAGAAGGACAATCAGGTCAGGCTGCACAGTGGACACCTGTACATAATAGCACGTCTATATACATGGTGACAGGGGACAATGGCACAGAGCACAACCTACGCTGTAGACAGTGAGAGTGTCCACGTTGATGATGACACATACAATACTGAGGATAAGGTGCCCCAGGGGACAGTAGTGGGCACGCAACTACATGCTACTGAATGGTAATGACTGCTACACACGTCACCATCCCTGCACTATGCGTATCGCACACTCATGCACATCATGTCACAGGCCACTACATAGGACATGCGCTATGAGGCATGACACATGAGAGACCAACTCCCATGTCTGGAGTCAGCATCAGTGCCAACTGACATGGAACCCACATGCAGTGAACTTGACAGTTCACAGGCAAGGTCCCACAACCTGTTACACACCACCACCACACATGATGCTACAGTCATTGTTCTCGTGGACAAAGCGCCAGCCTACATTACCTTGTGAAGGAGTGACTACACACAGACCAGGGAACACATTGCAAGGAGGGGAAGGGTGGCAGGGGCGCAGCGCTATACTGGGGCAAACTGGATCTGCACAGCACCTTTAAACCCTGCCAGTGAATTCATGCCACTGTGCCCTTACAAATGCCGGTGACACACAACAAACGCACATGTACCTACCCCCTTCCGGCTGCTGCATCGCCTGTAAGCGCCTCTCCAGGTCTGGAAAGACCACCGGCAGCACACGCCTGTGGAGGTGGCTCAGACGGCGGCGGCCGCGGTTCTTGTGGCTCTCAGGTGAGTCCCCCAGCAGGAGCCGTGCAATCCTCCGCGTCCAGCACCGGATATCCTGCCAGCGTTTCCTCACCTGGGACAGGCTCCGCCTCCGACCATCCACACGCCTCACGGCACTGACGGCGGTCAGCCAGATCTGCTCCTTGGCAGTGGCGCCTACCTGTGAGGAAGAACAAGTGACACCACATCAATACACCAGCCACATGTCACAGAGAGACATATGAGAACAAATTAGCTGGTTACAACAAGGCATGTCATGCAGCCAACGCATTGCACCTCTGTCATAGGGACATCATCCTCTGGTGAGGGAAAAGGCAGTACGTGCCATAGTGGGTACACAGGTGGAATGATGGCAATGTCACAATCAATGATCAAGGCTCACACTGTGCATCACACCCACCCCTCCTGTCTCAGGGCACTGCTGGGAGGACTCCACACCCACCCCTCCTGTCTCAGGGCACTGCTGGGAGGACTCCACACTCACCCCTCCTGTCTCAGGGCACTGCTGGGAGGACTCCGCACACACCCCTCCTGTCTCAGGGCCCTGCTGGGAGGAATCTGCACACACCCCTCCTGTCTCAGGGCACTGCTGGGAGGAATCTGCACACACCCCTCCTGTCTCAGGGCACTGCTGGGAGGACTCCACACCCACCCCTCCTGTCTCAGGGCACTGCTGGGAGGACTCCGCACCCACCCCTCCTGTCTCAGGGCCCTGCTGGGAGGAATCTGCACACACCCCTCCTGTCTCAGGGCACTGCTGGGAGGAATCTGCACACACCCCTCCTGTCTCAGGGCACTGCTGGGAGGACTCCACGCCCACCCCTCCTGTCTCAGGGCACTGCTGGGAGGACTCCACACCCACCCCCCTGTCTCAGGGCACTGCTGGGAGACATCAGGAACCCCCCACCCTGGTACCCCCCCGACAGTACATGGCATGTGTGTCACACCAGGACACAATGCCGGAAGTCACAGTCACAACATAGGGACAGTCTGTGGCAGTGGCCTATGCACTCACCTGATACCCTGGTCGCCCATACAGCATGGGGTACTGTGGGAGGATCACATCCAGCAGAGCCATGTTCTCCTCCAGGGTGAATGGCTGTGACCTCTCCACAGCCCTTGACATGGTTCCAGGGAATCAGTAGCAGCAGCTTGGTCGACAAATGCAAAGATGTGCAGGCAAGTACTCCCTCATGGGACCTGGCTGCCTTATATGTGCCCTTCTGCCCAGTCTCATGCACAGGAGTACAGAGTGATTGGTCACTCACATTTGCATCCTATGTTTCCACCAATCCCTTCAAACCTAGCAGTCTGTGGGTTCTCTATCGGTTTCATTCTCCTGCATGATGTCAGCCCCACAAACACATTGCAACAAAGTAGAAGAATTCCAACTGACTTCTGCTGTGCACCTTCCAGAACAATTTCGAAATTTGAACTTGGTCTCCATGACAACCAGCATGCATGTAGGCCTTAATACTTGTCCCCTATGTAATTTGGAGAATCACACACAGGTACGGTGCGTTTCGGGGCCCTAGGGCACCCCAAATGCATGGCAACGGCCCGTACATGCATGCCTACGTTCACTATCACTATGGGTCTGCACGCGTATGCGTACACGTAGTGGTACGGACCGTACACACGCATGTACGCTCACTATCACTATGGGTCTGCACGCGTATGCGTACACGTAGTGGTACGGACCGTACACACGCATGTACGCTCACTATCACTATGGGTCTGCACGCGTATGCGTACACGTAGTGGTACGGACCGTACACACGCATGTACGCTCACTATCACTATGGGTCTGCACGCGTATGCGTGCCCGTAGTGATAGTGAGCGTACATGCGAGTGTACGGTCCGTACCACTACGTGTACGCATACGCGTGCAGACCCATAGTGATAGTGAGCGTACATGCGTGTGTACGGTCCGTACCACTACGTGTACGCATACGCGTGCAGACCCATAGTGATAGTGAGCGTACATGCGTGTGTACGGTCCGTACCACTACGTGTACGCATACGCGTGCAGACCCATAGTGATAGTGAGCGTACATGCGAGTGTACGGCCCTCTCACTATGGGTCTGCACGCGTATGCGTACTCATAGTGGTACGGACCGTACAAATGCCTGTAGGCTCGCCATCACGATGGGTACACATACGGCAGCACTCCCACAGTGATTTGGGAACATACACAGGCCCTCTTAGCAGCAGTACGGCGGTTTGTACACATCACTGTGGTGATAGGCGACACACAGGTAGGAATAGGGCGGACATACTTGTCCATGGATGGACATACTTGTCCAGGAATGGACATCAAGGCATCGTCTGTGCATTACTACATGTGTGGGGCACAGGTGTCACAGGCTGTGATGTGGAACATGCCTCCTGAGTGGAGAAGGCACCAGATGTATGATGAGATGTGTACAGGTGTACTGTGTGAGGGTGCAATGTGTGCCAGGCATGCCCTTGACTCCTTTGACATGTGTGCATGTCGTACTGCGCACTTGGGGTGAGCGTCACTGGCATGGCACGGACACCAACACACGGAAGTGTCCCATGATGCCCGGTACAGGGGTCATGACACATGACTTGTCACTACCCACAGTGCACAATGTGACTATGTCATTTATGTGTCCGGGATTTACATCAGGTTGATGTTGTAGCACCCTCAAAAGCTGCAGCCGTTGCAGCAACCAACATGTGTCTGTGTGTAGATTGTCATTGCACACTGTTCCGCACACCATGCCACATGTGGTATCGGATGTGAGGTGCACATGTATGCATGGGACACGGAGTAGCGTGACAAGGCCATGTCAGCATCCTCACAAGGAATGTGTGGTGAGTCATGACATGTGCACCTTCATGGCAAGGTGTGTGGGCTGGACTAGTGTAATGTCATGTGACCTGTGGCTCCAGTGTTCCGCTACCAGTCTCTGCAATCGGCATCCCACTTCTGCTGATGTGTGGGTGTATGTCACTCCTGTCTTGCGTCGGGCTGTTCACTTGCACTGGGACACAGCTATTCCCATGGCGTGGCATGAGGAGGTTCTCAATCACCGTGTGTAGCTGGGTCTTGGAAGGAGTGTCACCTTGCATCCATACGTGTCCTGGGCATGTAGCACAGACCTGACTCCATATGTTGCATATGTGTATTGACAGATTAACATGTGCTCAGTACATATGAATTGTTGTCGTAGTGCACTCACTCTTCCTTGTCACTTCCTCATTACTGCAGAGCACCGCCTCTTGCCCGGATAATTCCAGACTTGGCTGCCATGCAGGAGAATGACAGCATCCGGCTCTACCGCTTCACCCAACCGTTGATTCTGGAGTTGACGGCGAGACTGACACCACACCTGCAACCGCTGCACAGGTATCCCACGGCACTGACACCCCAGCTGAAGGTAATGGCTGCCCTACATTTCCTTGCCACGGGTACCTTCCAAAATACCATAGCTCATGTTGGTGGCATGTCCCAGAGCATGTTCAGCGGTGTGCTGCATGATTTCTTAGAGGCCATGTTGATTCACCTGGATGACTTCATCAAGTTTCCAACCCCTGAACAGATGACAGAGGTCAAGCGTGGATTCTATGCCCTGGGAGGGATGCCCCATGTCATTGGGTCCATAGATGGGACACATGTAGCTTTGGTACCACCACACGCACGGGAGGTGGCGTACCGAAATCGGAAGCACTACCACTCCATCAATGCCCTTGTGGTGTGTCTGTCCAACATGGTGATTTCACATGTCTGTGCTCGTTTTCCAGGATCAGCACACGATGCCTACATCATGAGGCGTAGCGGGATGCCTGATATGATGATGCAGCTGCGCAACGAACGGGCATGTGTTGTTGGTGGGTACAGTCTGTCTGTCGTGTATTCTGTATAGCCGAGCAGCACGACCGCTTCGCCAGTTCTAACGATATCCATGTGCTTTCCATGTAGGGGACGCTGGCTATCCCAACATGCCTTGGCTGCTGACACCTCTCCGCAACCCCATCACGCCGGCCCAGCTCCGCTACAACACCGCCCATGGCCGGACAAGGCGTGTGATAGAGAGGACGTTTGGCATGCTGAAGAGCCGATTCCGGTGCCTCCACAAGACCGGCGGCGCACTCCCATATGCCCCGGCAAAGGTTTGCAAGATCTTCATGGTCTGCTGCATGCTGCACAACATGGCAGTTGAAAGAGCTGTGCCACTCATCCTGAATCAACATGACGAGGACCATCCACCCGTGGAGGACGAAGGCCTTGGCAATGGGGCTAGTGATGTGGAGGATGTGGAGCCGCAAGAGGACATCCGGACTCGGCTCATACGCGACTTCTTTGCTTAGTGGTGAGTACCAGTGTCTGAGTGTGCACGCCTTGGTCCCCGTGTGGCATGTGTTGTGATGTGTGTGTCCACCTGCATGTATGGCACGTGAGTCAGAGGTGTGTGTGGGTGTGTCACTGGAGTGATGGTGGCAGTGATGGTAGTATTTCCCCACTCATAATTGTGACCTAGCATGTTGTCATCCATACATGTGTCGAGTCAATGCACATGCAAGTGGCTGTGCTTTTTGTGGCTGACTTCTTGTGTGTCTCTCTTCCCCAGGTACCTGCGCATGCCATCTGCTGGTTGCATTGTTGTGGCAATGCTATTCCTCATGGACATGGCATCGTGGGCTGACTCAGCGTTACAGGCACGGACACGTTTGGAAGTCTCCATGGGGTAAGGGATGCAACTGGGGTGTATTGGGTGTGGCAGTTGTTCACGATGTGTGCACACTGCCCCGGTCGGGGTTTGGTTCCTCTGCAGACATGTGGCATCCCCATGGGACACGACATGCAGCTGGGTACACCAGAATAGATGGGCTGCCTGGTTGTCAGTCATCAGTGATGGGATAGTGGATTGTGATGATGGCATCAATGTGTGTGACACTGCCCTCGGACACATACGGTTAACATTGGCTTGACATGGCGTGGGACTTCCACATCAGCGGATCTATGGTGTATGGCAGGCTCTCCGTGTGCAGCTGTGGGTATTTAGCTGTTAGCCGACGCTTGTGTGCCAGTACCATGGCCATCACGCATTTGTGCTGCAGAAGGGGGGTGCCAGTGTTGGACCCACATGTTACTCCACATTATGTGTTCATGTGTACTTCAAGTTGCCTCTGCAATCCCAAAAACATGACTAATAAAGGTGTCCCTATGCCTCCAAGGTGCCTCTTCTCAGTCAATGCTGGTGTGTTGGCACGGTGCATCCTGCATGTCTGGCATGGTATTCCCTGATTGTGGCTATGTGTCAATGTGTCGAGTGGCAAGATGCAAGCTGTGTGTGTGTGCTGAGACTGTGTATTGGGCATGATGTCCATGACTGTGTGGGTATTGTGACATGTGCCATCCCCATGCATCCAACGTTGTCCATGACCCCATTCTCTGCATCCACCGGACTCAAGCTTGCAGGACATGGTTCTGCCACCTGTCTACACATACCTGGGTGCCCCCCAGGACACTGGCCAGGATCCCTGACCTCTGCGCATGACTGTTGCTGTACTCAAGGTGTGTGTCAGCACGGTTGTTCGGCCACCCCCTCAGCTGGTTGTGCCCATCACGGGTGTGTATGGTGCTCCATGTCTGTCTTGCCTAATAAACTGTGACCCATGTGTCCTGTGCCAGACTCAGGCCCCAGGGTGTGGATGGTTGAAGAGAACAGATGACTCAGGCATGTTTAGACTTTACAAGACACATGTTAGGTAATAATGCTACCAGCAGGCATCTACTCTTAATAGTGTGATTTATTATTGGGGGGGGGGGGACAAAGTGAGGTGCTTTCCGGGATTAGGGAATCCTAAGTTCAGTAGGGGAGTTGGTGTCCTTGCCATTGGAAATCCTCAGAGTCCATGCCACAGTCTTTGTCAATATTGGTCAGCCAGTGACCAGCAGGGCCATGTGGCAGAGAATGTCTCTTGATGCTGTGATGCTGTTGCTCCAGTGGGCCAGGTGCCAGGCCAGGTGTCCTGGGAGATGGTGATGTAGCAGCCACCCTCACGGTCCTTTCCGTGGACGACCCGGCCTCCTGCGGGGAACATCACCAGCAGGCCGTGACGACGTCTGGGATGCTCCGTCGGATGTTTCCTCCTCCTCCTCCTGATCCCTCCCTGTGGGTGGTGATGTTCTCCGCCTTCTGGCACAGGGAGGGTCGGCCATGGTGTCGGCCATCCGACGGAGTGTAGCGTGAATCCCCTGGAACGACGTCACTTGCTCAGCCTGTCTGTCCTCCATCCTCCGTTGGTGTACCAGTAGACAGGCTATTAGGTCCGCATGTTGCTGGGCCTGCTGGGTCTTGATCCCCTCGAGGACGGACACAACCTGGGCCATGCCCGTGGTGTCCTGCCGGTATGAGTCCAGGATGTTACGGACATGTGAAAATACCGGATCCCCAGCCAACTGGTCAGGCTCGCGCCTCCGCCGTCCTCCACTCCCACCACCCCTGCCCACTTGCGCCTGGCCTGCACTTGTGGGCACATCGGGTCTCCGGGACCCCTGAGGGGTGGCATTGGCGTTGTCGCCTGCCTCCTCCTGGGTGCCCGGGACACCGTGTCCCTCCTGGCGAGCCTGGCTGCATTGTGGTGTTGGGGCAGGGATCCTGGGTGTCTCCTGGGATGTGGCAGGAGTGGGGGTGGTGGTTGGCACGGTTGTACCTGACGCAGGTGCTGCAGGTGGTTGGACACCAGAGGGGCCAGGTCGGTCGGGGTCGTCCGCAGAGTGGTGAGAGTGGTCGCTGCCGGTGGGATCGGTCTCCTGCAGATCCGGGTCCTGTGAGTGTTCCCCCCCAGTGTTGGGGGGTGCAGCACGACGTTGACCTGTGTGTGAGAGAGACAATGTTAATTTTGGTCCATGCAACATCCATGTTTCATCCGTTTCAAAGTTGGCACATTTCCTCTTGGAATTAGGATCTGTCTTGCATTCCACTCACAGTGCACTTGTGCATGGGTGTGTCCCTTGGGCACCACTTTGGCCCCTTTAACTATGTGTGGCACAGTCTTACTTGCTGCGTCAAGTGTGACTGCAGTCAGCAGTGGAGTGTGCAGGTGTGGCGAGCCATGCATTTGCGCCTTCCTTGTAGCACTGTACATGTGCACATGGAGTGGATCCACACACTTATATGATGCAGGTGGCTGTCCTTGTGCTCGTGTACAGGTTGTGACATGGCCCTGCGTTTTGCCATGATGAAGAGGGGGGGTTCTGGCACTGGCCACCCTTGTCTACATGCACGCGGTCCACCTGCTGACGAGCAGACATTCCCACACACCAAAGGACTGATTTGCTCTCCCTGTGTCTCCCTCCTTCTCTGTCCCCCTCTCCCTCCCTCTCTGTCCCCCTTTCCCTCCCTCTGTGTGTCCCCCTCTGTCACCTCGGCCCAGATTCCTGGGCACAGACTGTTAGTAGATCTTTGAGTGGCCCTTGGCTTGTTGATGTGAGTTTGTTTCTGATCTCCAGGCACCCATTTGGTGTGATGTGTGTCTGTGCGCTGCTGCTGTGGTGGTGTATGCTGCCACTCTTTCACAATGTTGGCTGTTCATTAGCTGCCGTCATGTGCAAACCAGTGCCTTCACCCCCATGTGTTGATGCAAGGCGTCCGCCATTTGCTGGCAAGTCATTCCTGTGTTGGGACACACTGTTTGTCTGGCTGTGACCTAGGCCATATGGGCAGAGGGCATTGTTGTCTGCTTTGGAGTCGCACTATGTGATTTTTGGTGCCCAGCCTCCCGCCATCCGGGTTACCGTGTCATGTGTTGTTGTCTTCTGTGGCCTGTGACTTGACATTGTCCAGCTGGGTGCATGGGGCATGGTGGCAGCAGTGGCATGTGCCTGCTCATGGAGTGTGGTTGAGTCATGCGATGGCTTGTGGTGGTTGCGTGCCTGTTAGTAATTTTGGGTGTGGTTGCAGTTCCCCCCATGTGAGGTGCGTTGTTTGTGTACTCACCCGGGTCTCGGAGTCCTTCTAATCCTTCAACTGCCTCCACCGGCAGTATGGCCATCACCCTCTCCTCCCAGGGATGGTACTGTACGGGTCTGCGGGAGGGCCCTCCTCCGGTGGCGTTGGCCTGGTCGTGTTCCTCCTGCCTCTTGGCTCTGACCCTCCTCCGCAGATCGTACCACCTGTTCTGGCAATCCTGCTTGGTCCTCCTGGTGTCCGCAACGGCATTCACAGCATCGACGATGGTCTGCCACATGGCTGTTTTGGCTGTCAGGCTGGTGCTTCTGACCAATGTTCCAAAGATCTGTGGCTCGACTCTGAGGATTTGATCAACAAGGACCTCCAACTCTCGGTGACTGAACTTTGGATTCTTGGTAGTGGGCATGGTGAGGGGTGTGGGTGGGGATGGTGTGGGTGTGGGGGGTGTGTGGATGTTGGGGGTGTGTGTGGATGGTTGTGTGTGTGTGTGAATGTGATGAGAGGGTGTTTGTGAGGGTGGTCGTGTGAAGGTGTGCAAGTGTAAGGTGTGGTGTAGCTTGCAGTCTGGTTCTGTGGTGTCTGGCAGCAGTGAGTCTGTTGCAAAGGCTCATGGTTTGTGTGTGTGGGCCCTTTTTATTGGTCCATGGGTGGGTGTGGCAGTGTTTGAAGTTTGGGTGGGTGTGTTATAAGGAGTGGTGGTGTATTGGGCCTCTGTTTGTTTTTGGCAGTTGCAGGTCAGTGATTGTGTTATTTTAGTGGTTGTTGGCCATGTTTAGTGGCTTTGTGCCTTTCGAATGGTGTATTCTTGTGTTGTTTTGTTTTGTCCTGGTTGTGTACGTGCGTTTTGAGCGTGTGTACGGTGTGTACATGGGCCAATTGGTTGTACGATGATGTCCTTGTGTGTGGCTTTGTACGACTCGTACATGCGGTTGTGATGTTGGGGCATTGGGTGCGCTCCGTACTTAGGAGGTTGTGTTGGGGGTGCGCCAGGAACTACTGGGGTGTAGGTACACGGGGGGTACGACACGTACTGGGGTGGGGGTACGACTGGAACGTACTGGGGTGTAGGTACACGGTGGTACGACACGTACAGGGGTGGGGGTACGACTGGAACGTACTGGGGTGTAGGTTCACGGTGGTACGACACGTACTGGGGTGGGGGTACGACTGGAACGTACTGGGGTGTAGGTACACGGGGGGTATGACACGTACTGGGGTGGGGGTACGACTGGAATGTACTGGGGTGTAGGTAGACGGGGATATGACACGTACTGGGGTGGGGGTACGACTGGAACGTACTGGGGTGTAGGTTCACGGGGGTATGACACGTACTGGGGTGGGGGTGGGGCTCGAACGTACTGGGGTGTAGGTTCACGGTGGTACGACACGTACTGGGGTGGGGGTACGACTGGAACGTACTGGGGTGTAGGTACACGGGGGGTATGACACGTACTGGGGTGGGGGTACGACTGGAACGTACTGGGGTGTAGGTTCACGGTGGTACGACACGTACTGGGGTGGGGGTACGACTGGAACGTACTGGGGTGTAGGTTCACGGGGGTATGACACGTACTGGGGTGGGGGTGGGGCTCGAACGTACTGGGGTGTAGGTTCACGGTGGTACGACACGTACTGGGGTGGGGGTACGACTGGAACGTACTGGGGTGTAGGTACATGGGGGGTATGACACGTACTGGGGTGGGGGTACGACTGGAATGTACTGGGGTGTAGGTAGACGGGGATATGACACGTACTGGGGTGGGGGTACGACTGGAACGTACTGGGGTGTAGGTTCACGGGGGTATGACATGTACTGGGGTGGGGGTGGGGCTCGAACGTACTGGGGTGTAGGTTCACGGTGGTACGACACGTACTGGGGTGGGGGTACGACTGGAACGTACTGGGGTGTAGGTACACGGGGGTATGACACGTACTGGGGTGGGGGTACGACTGGAACGTACTGGGGTGTAGGTTCACGGTGGTACGACACGTACTGGGGTGGGGGTACGACTGGAACGTACTGGGGTGTAGGTTCACGGGGGTATGACACGTACTGGGGTGGGGGTGGGGCTCGAACGTACTGGGGTGTAGGTTCACGGTGGTACGACACGTACTGGGGTGGGGGTACGACTGGAACGTACTGGGGTGTAGGTACACGGGGGGTATGACACGTACTGGGGTGGGGGTACGACTGGAATGTACTGGGGTGTAGGTAGACGGGGATATGACACGTACTGGGGTGGGGGTACGACTGGAACGTACTGGGGTGTAGGTTCACGGGGGTATGACACGTACTGGGGTGGGGGTGGGGCTCGAACGTACTGGGGTGTAGGTTCACGGTGGTACGACACGTACTGGGGTGGGGGTACGACTGGAACGTACTGGGGTGTAGGTACACGGGGGGTATGACACGTACTGGGGTGGGGGTACGACTGGAACATACTGGGGTGTAGGTTCACGGTGGTACGACACGTACTGGGGTGGGGGTACGACTGGAACGTACTGGGGTGTAGGTTCACGGGGGTATGACACGTACTGGGGTGGGGGTGGGGCTCGAACGTACTGGGGTGTAGGTTCATGGTGGTACGACACGTACTGGGGTGGGGGTACGACTGGAACGTACTGGGGTGTAGGTACACGGGGGGTATGACACGTACTGGGGTGGGGGTACGACTGGAATGTACTGGGGTGTAGGTAGACGGGGATATGACACGTACTGGGGTGGGGGTACGACTGGAACGTACTGGTGTGTCGGTTCACGGGGGTATGACACGTACTGGGGTGGGGGTGGGGCTCGAACGTACTGGGGTGTAGGTTCACGGTGGTACGACACGTACTGGGGTGGGGGTACGACTGGAACGTACTGGGGTGTAGGTACACGGGGGGTATGACACGTACTGGGGTGGGGGTACGACTGGAACGTACTGGGGTGTAGGTTCACGGTGGTACGACACGTACTGGGGTGGGGGTACGACTGGAACGTACTGGGGTGTAGGTTCACGGGGGTATGACACGTACTGGGGTGGGGGTGGGGCTCGAACGTACTGGGGTGTAGGTTCACGGTGGTACGACACGTACTGGGGTGGGGGTACGACTGGAACGTACTGGGGTGTAGGTACACGGGGGGTATGACACGTACTGGGGTGGGGGTACGACTGGAATGTACTGGGGTGTAGGTAGACGGGGATATGACACGTACTGGGGTGGGGGTACGACTGGAACGTACTGGGGTGTAGGTTCACGGGGGTATGACACGTACTGGGGTGGGGGTGGGGCTCGAACGTACTGGGGTGTAGGTTCACGGTGGTACGACACGTACTGGGGTGGGGGTACGACTGGAACGTACTGGGGTGTAGGTACACGGGGGGTATGACACGTACTGGGGTGGGGGTACGACTGGAACGTACTGGGGTGTAGGTTCACGGTGGTACGACACGTACTGGGGTGGGGGTACGACTGGAACGTACTGGGGTGTAGGTTCACGGGGGTATGACACGTACTGGGGTGGGGGTGGGGCTCGAACGTACTGGGGTGTAGGTTCACGGTGGTACGACACGTACTGGGGTGGGGGTACGACTGGAACGTACTGGGGTGTAGGTACACGGGGGGTATGACACGTACTGGGGTGGGGGTACGACTGGAATGTACTGGGGTGTAGGTAGACGGGGATATGACACGTACTGGGGTGGGGGTACGACTGGAACGTACTGGGGTGTAGGTTCACGGGGGTATGACACGTACTGGGGTGGGGGTGGGGCTTGAACGTACTGGGGTGTAGGTTCACGGTGGTACGACACGTACTGGGGTGGGGGTACGACTGGAACGTACTGGGGTGTAGGTACACGGGGGGTATGACACGTACTGGGGTGGGGGTACGACTGGAACGTACTGGGGTGTAGGTTCACGGTGGTACGACACGTACTGGGGTGGGGGTACGACTGGAACGTACTGGGGTGTAGGTTCACGGGGGTATGACACGTACTGGGGTGGGGGTGGGGCTCGAACGTACTGGGGTGTAGGTTCACCGTGGTACGACACGTACTGGGGTGGGGGTACGACTGGAACGTACTGGGGTGTAGGTACACGGGGGGTATGACACGTACTGGGGTGGGGGTACGACTGGAATGTACTGGGGTGTAGGTAGACGGGGATATGATACGTACTGGGGTGGGGGTACGACTGGAACGTACTGGGGTGTAGGTTCACGGGGGTATGACACGTACTGGGGTGGGGGTGGGGCTCGAACGTACTGGGGTGTAGGTTCACGGTGGTACGACACGTACTGGGGTGGGGGTACGACTGGAACGTACTGGGGTGTAGGTACACGGGGGGTATGACACGTACTGGGGTGGGGGTACGACTGGAACGTACTGGGGTGTAGGTTCACAGTGGTACGACACGTACTGGGGTGGGGGTACGACTGGAACGTACTGGGGTGGGGGTACACGGGGGGTACGACACGTACTGGGGTGGGGGTACGACTGGAACGTACTGGGGTGTAGGTACACGGTGGTACAACACGTACAGGGGTGGGGGGGGTGTACATTGACGGTGGTACGACACGTACTGGGGTGGGGGTACGACTGGAACGTACTGGGGTGTACCTAGACGGGTGGGGGTATACATACACGGGGGGTACGTGTCGGACGTACGGGGGCTGGGGGGAGTGTTGGGCGCGTATGCGGGCACATGTCTCCATGGTTGCTATAGATGTTCGGTGCGGACGGTGTTTTTTTCCATACGGTTGTACGCTCGGACGCACGGGATGGATCGTGATTCCTCGGTCGGACTTGGCTTTTCACGTTTCCGACCCGAGGACGTGTGGGGAATGTTTCCCAGTGCGGTTCGTATGGACTTTTTACCATGCGAATCGTGATTGCCAGTTCGTACGGAACTTGTACGATTCGTACGGTAAAAAGACACGATACGAGTCGCACTGGGATATTTTTTGCCGGAACGTGATCGGCACCTTAGGGTGGACTTTTGCAGATGTCTCCATAGACTCTGGTTAAAATGATAATAGCAACCTTGGATTGCTGTGTGTGGATAATTTTTTAGTATTGAATTGATCATGGCTAATTCGAAATCAATAATTATTTTTTGTGGGAAATAATTATTGGTTTCTTCTTTAATTTTGGTTAACATTTCTATGTATGTTGTTTGCGGTTTATTTGGTAAGAGGGCATAGATGAATGGAATGTTAGAATGTTAGTACAATCCATGCACTGTGTACAGTTGGTAGAATGGTTTTGGACAAACTTTAAAAGTTCCATCCATCATCCAAGTGTCACATTGTTGTAATTTCACTAAATTGTTTGCAGTAGCAAACATAATTATTCTTTTATCAGGAGATTTGTTATAAAAAAAAAAAATGGTTCATTAGTGTGAGTTATGCTTAATTGTGGGGGAATGATTACTGTCTCAAATGTTTTAGGGGTAGGTAGAGTTTTGGTAGTTAGTTTTTTTTGTCTAGCAATAGTTCTTTTTAAACAATCAATTGGGGGTAATTGTGCTGATGCATGGTGTGGTATTTTTAATAATTGTTCTTTGAGTATTTGGGTGGTGGGTTTATCAGTGCTAGTACTTGCTTCTTTAATGTTTTCAAGAGCATTTCTAACTTCTATCTCTGTTATATTGGGGGGGTGATTATGTTCTTTTACAGAAAGAACAGTGGTTTCTTTTGTAATAGCTCTACCATAGCATTTGTTTGAGTAGTATTTGCTACATTTCCAAAACATTTTCAGACCACTTTGCTTTTCTTGTGTATATACATAACCCATATAACATAACAACATTTTATTTTTTTGAGACGTTATAAATTCTGCACCTTCAGTCATGTTGTTCTGTATTATGCTAGGAGAGATGAAAAAATATTTTGTAAATATAAACAATGTTATAGATATTTTAAATATATTTAAATTTTAGTGAATATACTTACAATGTTTAATTTGATGTGTTGAAAGATGTTAATTAGCTGATTTCAAGCTTTCAGTTTAATCTTGGAGATAGATTTTCTGTTGATAAGAGAAAAAAATTAGTTAATAGTTGGATACATTTTTTTGAATGTGATACTGTTTTAAGGGGAAAGTAACATTCTGGCTGCGTATTTTAGGCTGTTTAATGATTGAGGTTTATATACTTACTTATTTCTTTGGTCCAGTAGGTGATTGCGTAGAAGGTAGTTTTGGATGGTTCAGTGGTTTTCTGTAGAGGAGAGAAATAAGGAATAAATATGTTTTAGAATTATTTTTTTAATTAATACTTGTAGGTGGGTAGAAAAAATGTAAAATATACTTACATTGATTAATATTAGAGTTGTGGGGATGTCCAAAATATTTGTGTCTGTTTAGAAGGTATCTATAGAGGAGATATGAATGTAATTAAATAAAGTGTAGTAAATTCATTTATAGAAATAGTTTCAGCTGTAGCATTCTAGATTTGTTGCTTTATAAATAGAGTTTAACTTACTTTCTGTAGTTGTTAAATTTTCGTTTGAACTGTAAATCTTCTTTCAGGAAACAGTTGAGTAGAGTTTCATCTTATTTCTTCTTTTCAGTTTGTAGTGTGAAAGAGATGTTGAAATGTAGTGTTTTTATAGTGTGCAATTAATTAGTTGCTTCATTTCATTGGTTTAATTTGAAATGTGAGCATGTCATTGGTCCACCTTGATTATTTTTTTCTTTTCTGGCTGTTTGTTTCCATGTAAGGGAAACGCTAATTAGCAACTTATTAGTAGTAAGTCATTGTTTATTTGTAGTATTAAATGCTTTAAAGATATTTTTAAATGTGGTTTAATGCATGTATAATAATTATAAAATTATTTATGTAGTGAAATGTATTCATATTGTTTATGGAATGTTTATTTTTAAATGTATGTGTTTGAACGAAAATTTTAGTGTTATTTAAGTGTTTTATTATGTATTACAATGTTAATGTATGTGTTGTGCTTAAAGTATATTTTCTTCATAGTTTTTTAGATAGTCGATATTGTGAAATATTCTATATTTTGGTTGTCTATATTTCTGGTTTCGATAATTTTGTCATTTACATAGTCATTAAAGAGTAGACGATAATTTTGTTAACGATATTTATAATTTCGATATAATGATATACGATATTTTGTAAAGACGATATTGTGTACTCGATATTTTAGTATTTTCTTTAATAAGTATGGTGAGTCGATAATATTGTAGTCGATAATTTAGCAACGATATTTTAAGTAGTCGATATTTTGGTAATCGATATTATGTCAGTGATCCGTTGTGATATCTAACTAGTTAACACTAGTCACTTCTCTCTAGCCTCTCTTCGCAGCCCTTTCTCTGGTTTTTATTTCAACATCATGACCCTTCTCCCCGTAATGTGTTTTTTTCCTTGTAGAACAAGAAGACATTGTTTAGCCAACAAATAAATAACATATTAAAGGGTACTTGGCTTCCATAGATGCCAAGAATCCACTAAATGTAATAAATAGTTGTAACTGAACAGTGTATAGATACAACAGTTTAAAAAAAATTAAACAAGGGATAGCAAACATTAGCAGCTTGTTCAGAATATAATAAAGACATTTCAGCCTGTACTTTATTTTCCTATTGTTTTCTCTGAGAACATAGATTTCAAAAGTTTGTAGCGCTACTTGCATAATCACGGTCAAACAATTGAGAAGTGATGAAAATCTGGTACCCAATTTTCCCCTAGAGGACATTGTCTTTCCCTTGCATCATGACCGAACCACATGCCTCTATTGTTTGTCACTGGGAGGCTATGTGATTTCAAATTTAAATAAAATCAGCAAACCTCTACCTTTAAGATAGCCGTGAGATAAAACTGAGTATATCCTTTAATTGAAGCAAAGCAGGTAGGTTGTAAATGCATTTGTATACAGTGTACCTGATCTCCATTAAAAACTCGTTCTCAAATTCCCACTTTCCATTTTTTTCTGATATGCTAATAAAACACAACCCAATACCCACCCGCCTGGAGAGATGTAACTTTGACAGGTTGAGAATGAGTGAGCGGGTTAAAAGTGAGTCTCAAAAAATGTGTAGAAACATTTTAGAATTTGCCCATAACCTCTGTATTTGACTCTAGGCAAACCTAACTCAAGCATAGAAAAAAACCCTCTGCAACTACCTGAGAAAAATTTAAAAATGAAAAGTGCTTCAGGGAAAAACATTTGATGCCATATAGGATTGGGAGTGAAGTAGGTTCTACATAAAGGACTGGATATTCTTTCTTCTTGTCCTGCTCTTTCCATCAGGATTTGTGGACTTATGGTGTATCACAAATCCCAATGGAAAACCGTTCAGCTGCAACATATATTCTCTTTGAAGTCAGGATCCTCTCAGTAAGTTCCAGTAGGCGCAGGAAGAAGTAGAGTACTTTATTAACTATAAGAGAAACTCCATTCACAAGTTTCCATCTCCACAGCTCCCTTCAGCTGCCTCATTCCAGTCCAAACACTCCACATTCCAATAATAATGCACCCTCCCAAAACAGATGAGTTGAAGGGAAACACAATGACATTATACAAAACAGGGGGAACAGCACAACCATATACCAAACCCCAATGTACAAATACCACACTTCTACCGCTACCTGCACATTAGATTGATGATCATCGTAATTATTTCTAGGTGTTGTACACTAAAACAAAAAGGATAGCATTTAAAATATCTGCTGGAGTCCAATAAGGGTCATATCAAGGTGTATTAGATCATCAGAGTATGCAAGGGCCAAAAGAACATTAGCTCTCAGTTTACGGAAGAATGAGAACTAGTGAATGAAAGAGATGTCAATAGCTGTGATACCCGCCAACCTTAAGGTTGTTTACCACTTTAGCTGCGTAATAACATGTATAGCTTTACCCAGCTGTATATGGGCCCGGTGTGCTTTGTCCAATTCCATTTATAGCAATGACAGGCTTCAGGAGACACCCATGTTAGACAGTTATACCTAGAGTGTGCTTGTGTCCACACAATTGAATGCGTTCAAGATGATTATGCCAGCCACTTTTATGATTGTCTGATTGTGCTTGTGTCAACACAATTGAATGCATTTAGGATGCTTACGCCAGCCACTTAGACTTGGTGCTTCATGTTGATTATGTGTTTGGTGGTAATCATTTATCGGGCCAAATCATGGACTCTTGTGTAATAGAGATCATTGAAGCCAGAGTCTTATCTCTGGAATACTCCTTGTTGTTCTGCTCAGTGTTATAAGTTTCACAAACCCTGGTAGAATAACTGAAAGGACACCCGTAGGGTGATCCACTGCTCCGTTTTTGAGAACCAAGAAGGTTAAACTCCCCTACCTTGATGCAAGGTCTTGTTTTAATTTTTTAAAGAATGTGAATAACCTTGAAAATATCACTGTCCATTCTTTTGGCTTAGCTTTGTACGCCACTGAAGGCAACAGGTGTGTGCATCAGTTTTTTGCACCCGGGTCACTTTAGTATTACAGAGGGGGACACAGACTCTTGCGCACTCTCTTATGTAATACAGATAGTGTCGGTACACATATAGCACTGGAGCCATTCTAAAGAGGTGTTTCCTCATTTGCATGGGGGTTCAGTCCCATGCAAATGAGGGAATCACTTTGCTTCCGCATCCGCACCAAATTATGGACGTGGATGCAAAGGCAAAGAAGCTGTCACAAGGCTTACTAACTGCACCACAAAGAAGTGGCACACAGTCAGTGCACCCACTGAGGGCTGCCCTCTGGAGAGGTGAAAGTGGATCTCAAGGACCACTCCAGACATTCCCAAGTGGTTGGGTGCAGTCACCTGCAGAGGGATCTTTGTCCTCTCTTTCAAGTGCAGGTGGGTGCCACCTACACAAAGAAAGATGGACCAGCTGCCTTAATCAGCTTCCCTCATTCACTAATGAGCTGCCCTGAGAGTAGCGCAAATTCACAACTGCCCTCAGGGCAGGCCATTATTTGTAATATCATGCCCTAACCCTATTTGCACTCAGCATAGCTGTTTAAAGGTGTGATGTGGCACAAACAGGGATAGTGCACCCTGGTTGTATCATGCATTAAGTATCAAAACCCTGTTGAGCCTTGTGCTTCTGATAATTAGACATCTCTTGTTATATACTGTTTTTCAGATGTAGGTGCTAAATTAAATATGGTGTAGTGTCCATCAGAGTTACTTTTAAAGCTTCACCATTGAATCCATAACCTTTATAAAGAACATCCATGTAGATTTTCCATTTTTATCTCATTGTGTATCACTTTGAGACTCTTCTCTTTTCCCATTTTCTTATCCACTAAAATTCAAAAGAGAAACCCTCAATATTAAATGTCCATCCTCCTGACAGTGCTTTGTCATTTGAACTATCAGACCTTTTAATCTTGCAACAAACACAAGTACGAAAAATAGGAGGAATTGAAAGAGACAGATTGCACAGAGACTAGGCACTAATAGCCTGTGTGCATTTGCGAATACCTGTGTTTCCTTGCATTACCACATTAAAGGCAGACGTTGGCCTTTTCAGTGCTTATTGTCAATGCGTTGTAGGTCTGTCGATTTTATCATTACTGTCTCTAGCATGGACAGGGTGCAGTAAAGATCAGAATTTTGAAAAGAATGATGCAGTTTGGTTAAACTAAACCAGTTTGAGTGGGTTAGATATTTGTATTTGGTCTTTGTGAAAATCACACTCAAGGAGAAGCCATTATTAGGAGTATGGAAAGAGTAATGTTGGGGTAAGTTGATGTTTGATGGGAATAATTTGAGAATTGATGCGTGGTGTTTTTGTCTGTTTCTCAATAAGGTAGAAATTTTGCAGGAGAATTTGTTCATAGGAAAATGTGATTTGATTAATACTAAAATCAAGGTAGCCCTCAAATAAAACTTTTGTTATTGACAGATGAATGATATGAGTTGTTGAACCTCAGTGATTTAGGTACCATATTTCTGCAGTGAGGCATTGAAATTAGGTTTTTTATTGAGTATTCAACAGCCACCTGTTTTTTTGGAATCTATTGAGGTGGAGTTCGCTATATCCCGGTGGTTAAATGGGGTCTGGGGAGGAGCGGGACCAGGTTACCTTGAGGACAATAACATCAAGGTCAAAGTCTTAGATTATGGCAAAGATGGCTGTTGCATTACAGACTGCCGAATAACATTAAAGAGTGCATCTTTTATGTGATGTATGCATGGTTTTCTGGGTTGAATTGAATGGAGATGCTTCTTCTTAAGTCGTTTAGGCAGCTTGATGTTGGACTGTGTTTACGACATCTAGCTCTGGAGATTGTGGTAAAAGGATGTATTGTGGGGTCTATAATCACAGAGTATTTGGGTGTATGTGGAGCAAAGAGGTAATATGCTTGTAGGAATGCTCAGAAGCATTGGAGATACATGCATGTTGATGTGCATGTTGTAGGTGTGTTGAGTGAGGCATGAAGGGGTTTGCAGAGCAGTCCTAGGGTATAGGGTGCTTGTAGGAGAGTATCAGGGAGTGGATTTTCAGACTTTGGAACTTATTAAATGTTTGCTGGTGTTGATCATCTGTCACAAAATGGCAAATGTCTCTTCGCTCTTTTTAGAGTGCAGGGAGTCCTGGAACAGCGTAATTTAGACTCCACCCAAACACGTCTCAGAAATGCAATTATATATGTTAATTTGACATTATATTCACTGTGTACCCTAACTTCATTAACGTGTTTGAAGCATTTAAACAAATTAATTAAATGTATTCAGTGCAGACACTAGAGATTTAAATATGTGTGAACTATTGTTTAGTTCAAACGTGTAAGCATGTATTCTTTATTCATGTTTTACGATACACTTGCATATGTAAACATGTACTCTTTTACTCATGTTTTAAATTTATTTTGCAGGTTGCAAGAGTGTATGTATATCCATATATTCAAAGTTCACATTAAATGCTTACTTAAACCTAACCTGATTACAGGCCTCAGCTGAAATGCATTTTGCTTTACCAACATGTTTTCCTTTTTCTTCCGGGCTTATTATTTTGTTAGTTAGAGAAAGGCTTATTGTCTGTATTAGACTGAGATAAAGAGGTCTGGAAGGAAACTTGCCACTGAATGTGAAGAAACAATGTTTGAAAGAGTCCTTCTGTTCATCATGCACCAGGATGGCAAGATGTTCACTATCTATTGATGCACTGGGAAACTGAAACAATGTTGCAGGTGCCCTCAAGTAATGGTTTGATTGGTCCCTGGTTGTGTGAAAGGAGATAAGGATGTCTCTGAGTCTCCTGTTATTCAACGCGTGTCACCCGCGAACGGGCTTGTTCACACACTTGTGTGAACAAGCCCGTTCGCAGGTGAAACGCGGTCGCCAGTAGATAGTTATAGTTAGGACCGTGTTTCCATAGGAAATCTGCAACATTCTATTTGGAATAACTTTGGCGCCGGTTGACGAATCCTCGCAAAATTTTCAAAATAGGTGGGGCGCTCCGCTCCGCTCCTACCCTGAAAGTCTCGGGGAGATTCGTCAAGCGGGGGCTGAGAAAAAAGGGGGGTCCCAAAACGCGTTTTCCCCATGCAATTTTCCATAGGGACCTTTAGTCCAAGGTACAGCCCGACCGGCTGAACAGAATTACTTGAAATTTGGCAGAGAGGTAGTCCTCAGGTCAGGGAAGAGCCTTTTGAAGGTCTGGTGTCAATCTTTTCTGTAGTTCCTGAGAAAATCAAAAGTAAAATCATATATATATATGTGGGCGGAGCCTAACCACACATCTCATCCTGAGATCTCATTGGCTGTCAGCACTTCATCCAAGAATTGTTGGCAGCCATCTTGGGACCAATATACATGATAGCACCTCATTAAAAAGCATTGCAGTTAATAGAAGGTTTTAAGACTTTAGTTACATTATAAATCATTTGTTGATGGTACCATACTCATTTTAGGAATTGTGGTATGTTCTAAGGTGATTTCACCATGTGAAAAAGCCTTCTGCTGGGATATCATGATTGAGAGAAAAATATTTTCTCATGCTTTTCCCACAGAGGTTTGGAAGGTGATCTATAAGCTAAACTGAGAGCTTATTTTCTGTAAATTCACATTATCTTTCTCAGTCATGTGAGAATGAAGTCTGACATTCTCTGTAAAACATGTACATCCAACAAGGGCAGAGACTGTCAGTTGATTCCTTTGTGTTCTACTGCAGCCTCCCAGAGTGTTCCAAAGAACAACTAGAGCGCTAACAGTCCTACTTATGATAAAAGTATGGCACACCTGAAGCCATCTTGCTTGGATTTAAGTGGTAACTCTTAAAACATTTAATTTAAAAAGGAACAAAATGAAGGGGTTCATTTTTCCATAAAAAGTATGATTAGTGCTGCAGAAAGAAAAATTAGGGCACATTTTGAGTGACTTCTCAAATCCTCTTCTATTTCATAAAAAAATTCTGACTTGCAGACTGAAACATGCACTTTCAATACCAGCAGCAGTTTTCCCTGGTGAGCAGTAGCTTTACTACATTGATCTAATGAGCAAAAAGAGTGCTAACATTCTGAATTTATGGCAAATGTGTGACACATCTGAATGCCTTCTTGATGGAATCAAAGTAAAAAACTGAAAGTATTTCCTACTGAGGAGACTGCAGTAAATGAGGAAATTAGGAAACTTTAACAAATAAGTCTCCCAAGATGGCCACCAGAGACAAAAGAGCCCAAATGTAGCCCAAATATCACCCAGATGTAGCCCAAGTATAGCCCAATGACAGAATGTCCCAGAGTGTTCTTAAAAACAACTAGAGCGCTTACTGTCTTCATTATGACAAAAGTATGGCACACCTGAAGCCATCTTGATTGGAATAAACTGGTAACACTTAAAACATTTAATTTAAAAAGGAACACAATGAGGGGGTTCATTTTGCCATAGAAATTATGATTAATGCTGAAGAAAGAAAATGAGGGCACATTTTGAGTGACTTCTCAAATCCTCTTCTATTTCATTAAAAAATTCTGACATGCAGACTGAAACATGCACTTTTAATACCAGGAGCAGACTTCCATGGTGAACAGTAGTTTTACTAAAGTGATCTAATGAGCAACTAGAGTGCCAACATTCAGAATTTATGGCAAATGTGTGACATATCTGAATACCTTCATGATGGAATCAAAGTAAAAAACTGAAAGCATTTCCTACTGAGGAGACTGCAGTACATGAGGAAATTAGGAAACTTCATAACAAATAAATCTCCCAAGATGGCCACCGGAGACAAAAGAGCCCAAATGTAGCCCCAAATCACCCAGATGTGTGCAAAACACTTATTATTTTGTGTTTTTGCAGTGTTATATAGTGCAGACTTGTCAGGTATTGGAGTGCTTTACATGAGCATTGGTTACATCACACAAGAACAAATTCATTTTGGTTGTAGACATGGGGAGACTAAGTGATTTGACCAGAATCACAGAATGTCGAGCTGAAGAAGAAACTCCAACCTGGTTCCCCAGTTGCAAAGTCTGCAGTTCTGGAAGTAACACCACATCCTCTCCCCTAAGTGCAACATTTAATCAAGTGGTCAACTGGATAAAAAAACATAAAGATAACAAATAATTTAAAAGTGCTTTGTCGCTATTTGAAAACTCAGAAAATATGTCCTTATTTCAGTCTTTTAGAGCACTAACCATAATTTTGATGCCAATAAGACCCTCTTATATATGTAATTTCTAAAGGAAATGCTCTAGGTATTACAGTTTTGATCACATCAAGATGACGTCAGGCGTTCCACACTTTTGTAATAAATATAGAATGTTATCAATCTAGTTGTTCATTAGGATACTGTTGAGAGGCAGAGGCCAGGGGCACGGACTCTGAAAATTGAAGGAAGGTAGGAGGGTACAAAGGCAACAATTTAACCACACTGAGCAGGCAGGAAGGGCCGTGGCAGCACAACAGACTATGGAGGGCAGTGGAAAGGGGGGCAGGGGCAACAAACCAACAATACAGGACTTGCAAGAGAGGCTGTGGCAATGTAATAGACCATTGTGGGCAGATGGAAGAGGCAATGGTAGTACAACCATACATGCCAACAGACCCGATTCAGCCAGGAACCGCCCAATGTTTTTAAACTCAAATGGGCTTTATTTGATCTGTCTCCTGTCTACAATCTCCTCTTTTTCAATGTAACTCAAAGGGGAAAATCAATACCCCAGTTTTTTTTCAAAATCTCCCTCTTACCAAGTTCAAAATGTTCGCAAGTATGGTAAATTGGATCATGGAAGGAAATGGGGTAGGGACATGGACTTGGATAACAGAGGACAGGAGGGACATGGAGAGGTGCACCAAACTGACCCTGCAGGGCAGGCATCAGGGTTTGCAGCAGCACAATACACCACACAGGGCATGCGGGACGGGAGTGCAGCACAACAATCCATAGAAAGCAAGAGGGAGGGGACAGGACCATGCACATGGATAACAGAGAACAGAGGGGCAAGAGGCAATGGTAGCTAGCTGACCATAATGGACAGACAGGAGAGAAAGCTGCAGCATAACAGACCATAAAGGGCAGGAGGGACGGATCAGGGGCATTACAATGGAACAGACAAGCCAGGAGGGAGGGAGTAGGGGTCTGCACATGTAAACAGAGGGCTGGGGGCAAGGGGGCAGGGCAGGAGCAGCAAGATAGCCATGGAGGTCAGGCAGAATGGGCACTAGAAGCAAGACACACCATGAAGAGCAACAGTGAGACTGTGATGGCATACACACAGACCATGGAGGGAAGGTGGGAGTGGGTCAGGGGCAGCTAACTGACCACACAGGGAAGGTGGGAGGGGCCATGGCAGCACAGAAGACCATTCATGGCAAGTGGGAGGGTTAGTGGCAGCACAATGGCTATGATGGGCAAGAAGGAGGGTGCAGGGGCATGCACAAAGGACGATGGAGGATAGAAGGGAGGGTCAGGACCTGTGCACAGACAAGAAAGTTCAGGGTAAGGGGCCTCACAACAGACCGCACGGGGCAAGCAGGAGGAGCAGTTGCAGCACAACAGACCAGGGAGGGCAGAAGGGTGTGGCAGTACAATGGACCATGTAGGACAGGAGGAAGAGGATAGGGGCATGGCATGTGGACAGGCAGGGTGGAGGTGGCAGGGACAGGTTACAGTCATCTGACAATGCTAGGCAGGTGGGAGGGGAGTGGCAGCTCAACAGAGCACTCAGAGTAGATAGGAGTGGCAGGTCCATGGAACATGGTGGGCAAAAAGTATGGAGCAGGGGCATGCACAAAGACGTCAGAGGGCAGGGGGAAGGAGAATAGGGGCAGCAAGCTAAGCACAGAGTTTAAGCAGGAGGTCAATGATGGGGCATAGAATTGGGCAATGGAGGGCAGGAGGAGTGGACTGGTACATCATACTAAATTGAGGGCAGTGGCAGCACATCAGACCATGCATGGCAGGAGGGAGGAGGCTAGTCCATGGATTCACACAACAGAGGATAGGGAGGAGGGGGATGGGTCAGCAAGCTAACTGTTCAGAGAAGGCGGGTATTAGGAACTTTATTGTTTTTAAAACGTGTGTCTGTGCGAACTACTTAAAATATGAACAAGTATGCAGCATAATCTCACTTTTATTCAGGAAGAAGAGGACGTTTGTGACTGTGACTCCGGGCTCACTTGGCAGAAACACCCCCTGACCCTCCACCCCCTATCGCAAAATGTAATGCCCGTGAAAAGGGTAGGTGAACACAGTGTTATATAGAACATAGTCCTGAGAGCACGATTGAAAATGAAAACTAAATATAGTGTATGGTATAAACTATGCACCAAAAAGTGTGATATAAGATGAACCGGGCGTGAAATATAATATGCTATACATTGTGCGCAATGACAGATTCATTGGAAGGCGCGAGATAGCACAGGCACTAGCGCGTGCTATGCGATATGCGCCTTGGAGTGTAATATGCACAGGGCAGTGTTGTGTAACCTAACTAGTCTCTAAAGTTGTAATATAAAATATGTGCTGGGGAGTGTAACGTTGCATATGCACTGTGACAAAGATATGGATCCCAGATTGTAATATGTATGGCATAGCACTGTGCGTTATAACATAGGCATCGAGGAAGGCACGTTAGATAGGGCAATATAACCCGTGCGAAGGCAAGTGTGGCATGACATATTCACGGGGTGGTGTTACAGTGCACATGGGCTAGAGAGTGTCATAGCATATGCACTAGCTAGTGGAATACAACACAGAGGTGTGTGGCACTCAGCAGGCAATGGTGGGTGTAACACAGCATTGGGCTCTGCCAGGAGCGCGCTGTGACTCTCAAGTGATGTTCGTCCCCTTTCCAGAGAGTAAAATAAAAAGTATTACACATCCGGCAGTGGATGTGTGTTTTATTAACCGTGAGGGGGGTTTCTTGCATAGTTTTGGTCGAATTTTTGTCGAATCCCCTTTGAATGGCTTGGTGTGCATGTGTATTAAATGTGCCCGTCAATAGCTACCCATGTTTGTATAAATAAACGACAAGGGTGTCTACCGGGATTAGGCACGGTAGGGCATCAGACATGTCAGAGCTTCACTAGTGGTGTAAATACATTCCACGTGGATTTATTTTATGCATAGTCGCCTTTTAATGAATATCACGCAAATCGTCATGGTGATAGGTACGTACGGTTTGTCCAGCATGTCCTAGGTGTGTCTATAAATATATATTTTTTAAAAATAATAAAAAACAGTGGCCGGCCCTGGGGATTGGGGTCAAAAAAATATAATTAGGAGACAGGCCCGGGGGGATGGGGTCATCAGGGCCAATAAATTAGAATAAGAAGGGGAACCACACAGCCCCCCTTCTTAAAAAATTAAAATAAATAAAAGACTGGCATCGTGCTGGAGGCCACGCCCCCTCCTTGCAGCACTCTGCAAACGCGCCCCCTGGCGAGTTGTAAGTTGGAAATTAATTCCTCTTCAATACTGAGGGTCCCTGAGGGCCAACTAGCCCAACAGGCATCTCCAGTATGCGCCAGGGAGCTGCGCTGCAGACAGGTGTTCTGAGGCCAAGCCCCTTTTTACACCTCTCTGCAACGCAGCTCTGTGGCGCTTACTGGAGGATTCAAGGGGACTTAATCTCTCAACTTAGAACAGCCACAGGGCACGTTTACACAGTGGTGAAGGGAGGGGACGGGGCCTGAGGTGACGTGTGCAAACACGCACTATGGCACGTTTTAAATTGGGGATATAATTTACCTTCAATACTGAGGGCCCCTGGGGGCTAACTAGCCCACCAAGTGCTTCCAGTAAGCGCCACTGAACTGCATTGCAGAGAGGTGGTCCAGGCCGTGCCACTTTTTACACCTCTCTGCAACGCAGCTCTGTGGCACTTACTGGAGGTACCTAGTGGGCTAGTTGGACCCTAGGGACCCTCAGGATTCAAATGAACTTAATCTCCCAACTAAAAACGGACACAGGGCGTGTTTACACAATGGTGAAGGGAGGGGACGGGGCCTGAGTTAACGTGTGCAAAAACGCCCCGTGGCCTGTTAAGAGGTAGTTTTAATCCCCCTGCCCTATTATATACTAGGGGCTTACAGAGGAGGTCATGCTAATCACAGGGGGACCCCAACGCATAATGTTCCGTAGTGTATGTAGGTGTTTTCACTGTATTCTAAGTGTCTTTTAACATAGCACTGGCTCTAGGACTGGTTAGTCAGACTCAGTTACCACCAGTATCCGTCTGAAAAAGTTGAGGGTACAGGATAATTTTGCAACAAGGCTTCTTTCTGCTCTTCTTTTTGTTCTTTCTGCACGTTATCCTTCTTCCTGCACTTTTCTTCGTCTTTGAGGACTTCTGTTGCTTCTTTCTGCACTTCTTTTTTTTCTTTCTGTGCATTTTTTCTTCTTTCTTCACATGTCCTATCTCTGTAGGCATAGTTAGAAATTAGCATTTAAAAAACCTTTGAAATTCACAGAAAAAAACATAGGTTTCAGGCACGTTATAGTTAGGAATTAGCATTTAAAAAACCTCAGAAATTCACTGAAAAACCATAGGTTTCAGGGGTGTTATAGTTAGCTGGACTTTTCACTTGTACAAAACCATTGAAATTCCCCCGTTATAGTTAGTTCAGCTAACTATAACTCGCGCGCCCGCAATGCACTGCTGATGACATCACATATTACATCACTCATGACATGGTCAGTGACATCACTCATGACATCACTGATGACATCTCAAATGACATCACTGATGACATCACTGATGACATCATCCTTGTGATAGAGTGGTAGACCTCCTCTCACCCTAATATAACCTTTGATACACACATTCAAAAATAGAGACTAAAATTTTCAAAACAATGGACATACCAATACCAGTTACAACAACCTCTTCAGTAATTCTAAGATCCACATACACATCCACTCATTCACCAACAGTCCTATACAGTCACTCATACATGAACTCACTCATCATTTGTACTCATACACCTATACATCCTGTTACACAATGCCACTCATCCATAGAGTTACTCACACACATAGTCACTCATGCTAATAAAGAATCAAACATACATTTACTTGCATATACAGTTATACACACACCACCACACTTACTTCTACGGAAACTTACACATACTTAGTCTTTTAAACAATCACTTGTAGAAACACATACTTATTCATACAGGAACTCTTTCAATCTCTCACTCTCACATATACTCACTTATATACACCAATAGTCACATATACTAGTTTAAAACATATGTAGTTACTCATAAAGACACTATTGAGACAGTCATTCACTCACTAACACACCCATACACACACTCATCCACCCATACAGTCCTGCACACATGCTGTCTTCAACACATACAAACAGTGAGTCACTCATTCATGCACCTATGCACTACGTAATACCCCCCACCGAACCATGCAGACACTCAGACTGATACTCAAAAAACCAACTAATAACCTATATAGACACCCATGTAGCTACTCACCAACCCATGCAGCCACTTATACACAAAGTGAGAGACTGATACAGATATTTACATATTCAAACATTACTCACTAAGCCATGTATTCACTATGATACACTCAGTTACACAATCAATTTTTCAAAAACAAATCATCCATTTAGACACTTATATACCCATTTATTCTTCCATCGACCTTGAGATATACATATATAAAACATATTTAATTTTCAGAAAAACACACATTCACTGGATGATGTCATCAGTGATGTCATCAGTGATGTCATTTGAGATGTCATCAGTGATGTCATGAGTGATGTCACTGACCATGTCATGAGTGATGTAATATGTGACGTCATCAGCAGTGCATTGCGGGCGCCCGAGTTATAGTTAGCTGAACTAACTATAACGGGGGAATTTCAATGGTTTTGTACAAGTGAAAAGTCCAGCTAACTATAACACCCCTGAAGCCTATGGTTTTTTCAGTGAATATATATATATATATATATATATATATATATATATATATATATATATATATATATATATATATATATATATATATATATATGGAAAAATGTCACTAAATGTGTGGGACAAGCTCATGATAAGCTGTCTGAATTAGCGCAAGTGTATGATGCAGATTTAAGGAGGACCAAATCATTGCAGAAAAGTTACAGCAAATGTTTTGATTAAAATAACATGACCAGTACGAGGACTTCAGGGATGAAAATGCAAATGTGAGAATTTATTAGTAGCATCCTGAAATGGGGTGAATTAGATAAGTGGTATGGCAGATGGGCTAAAAAATAAAGGCCCAAAGAAAGAGAAGGGAGAACTACCTCCGTCTTTGATGGATGGAGAAGGTACTTTGAATTCCCCATTGAGTGAAGTGCCAGTTCGAGGTTATGTTGATGTACTTTGAATTAGAAGTGGTCTTGCGTCATTCACAAATGATTTCCCAAAATTGAGAGATAAGACTGTGGAGTGATCTGTTTGTGAAGATTTCACAGGTTTGAACAGCCTTTTTGACATTGTGGTGCCGAATGATTTGTGGGTAGAACGCAAAGTAGCTATACAGTGACCAGATAAGGAGCAAGAGGAATCTGATATCTTATGCCCCATCTCCATTGGTAATGAAAAAGTATCAACAGGTGATTTACCTTTTTGAAAGGAAAGATACAGGCAAATGATATTGATTGGGTTAAGAGTGACAGAACAACTCAAGAGTCTAAAGAGACTATGCATTCTTTTTATGAGAGAGTTTTACAAGTGTTTCAGAAGTACAGTTGAATGAGAAATCTCAAATCTAAAGATATGGTAAGTGTTGTGTCTCGGTTTGTGACAGGATTCAGACCTGGGGTTAGTATGATAATTCAACAGCATTACATTTGTTGGTAGAATCAGTTGATCAAGGAGATACAGACGTATGCAAAATATTGCAGTAACTAATTGGAAATGAAACTGAAGCAGTTGAAGAAGAGGTTTATGTAGGCCCAGATGAAATCAGCACAGAGAGGAAGTTAGGATCAACCGTACATAGGGAGTGTTGGGGATATGCAAGGTGTGTATCCAAAAGGAGTTCCTGTGATGCAGACTGTAAACAATTATCAGCAACAGGGTAGAGGATGTGGTGTTCTCATTGACCTGAGTACTAGAATTGATGTTTCCAAATTAAAGAAATACAATCCATGTAATTATTGAAGACAAATTATTGCAGTGGAAGAGGGAAAGTCATCTTAATCCCAACAGAGTAATGAATGAGAATCAGGTTCAAAATTCAGGGTTTGTACAGACACAGGTTAACTATCCCGTACAATCACAAAATGTGCCAAGACAGCGAATGCAAAGCCCTAATGTAGAATAAGTTCCAGTGATGCAAGGTCCCCAAACACTCATTCCTCAGCAAAAGGTGAATGGTCCTAGATTTAATTCTAACCAGGTCCCAAACTTTAATCAGAATTCATTCTAGAATCAAAATCTTTTCCAGCAATTCACTTATCAGGGACAAACTGGGATGTTGAATGTTGGAAAGCATTCTTCTCTCTGCTGGACTCGCAGAGTCAGCTGGAACCAACAATCCCTGAACACCATCCGACGAGCACTGAACCAGAGACACCAGTGCTCATATGATGATTTCAAGGGAAAGGGGTTTGGGAACACACAATAAATTAAAAATAAGAACTTAAAATAATAGGATAAAACAAAGAAGGAAACAACTGGTGCGTGTTCGTGCTGGTGGAGAAAGCAAACGATGGGTCACAGAATCGAAGATGGTGAAGTGACTCAGACCTAGTATAAGTGAGAAGACCAGCTCCTGTTGTGAACACACAAGAACTTAACAACACAAATGACAAGCATGCATGACCTTCTGCATTGTGTCTGAAGATGCCTTAGTGTCAGGCAGAAAATCAGTAAACATATACACCTTGGTATGTAATAACTTAAACAAACAAACACACTTCACACTTGCATACAGATCACACACACTTCAATAAGGTCGGTATCCCAAATCCAACTCGTGTGTGTTCCCATAAGCTGTAGTTCCACATAAGGCTTGGGAGTGTTACCAAGACCTTTTCTAACAGAGACTACAGTAAAAGTTATACTAAGCAAACAAGAAATGCACAACATATGGTGAAAAATCAACAACAGACTCCTGGCTCAGACAGGCATAGGGGCGTGAACATGTTCATGCAGGCAAATAAAGAAGTGGACAATACAAGACATGCAAAAACGAAGTCAAGATGTTAAGGGAGTCAAGAAACTCCAATCACCGCTAGTAAAGTTCTCTACGGTAAGTGGAAACCAAAAGGAACTGCTTCACAGAACTGAAAATGCAGTGCTGGGACTTATCTGTGAGTAGCAGGACTCGCAGCAGCCCAGGAGCCTTCAGAGTCAAGACGATGAGCCGCGGGACCTCTGCAGGGGATATCCTTGCTGCAAAGCATTGGGGCGTTGATAGGGTGGGGATTAAATACCCTCTTGATGAATCAAGATCCCCCGCGAGGTGAACAGGTTGCGTAGTGGGTACCCCAGCCACATCATGCCGTCCTTGCTGCAGGGCTGAAGAGTGCAGGTCCAGCTGCTAAGGACCAGCCAGGCCAAGAGAGGGTGCACAGCCCCAGCTACCACAGGGCCGGTAATTTACTCTCGATGTTATGTTATGTTAGGCGAATTTATAAAGCGCATGGCTACCCCAACATTGGAGCGCCCCAGTGCTAGTAGACAAGGAGACCAGGGAGGATGAACTAAGTGGAAGAGAAAAGCCAGGTTTTAATCAATTTGCT
This sequence comes from Triturus cristatus, assembly GCF_964204655.1. Classification (NCBI taxonomy): domain Eukaryota; kingdom Metazoa; phylum Chordata; class Amphibia; order Caudata; family Salamandridae; genus Triturus; species Triturus cristatus. The sequence continues at coordinate 342,982,628 of NC_140593.1, forward strand.
AAATGCCCAATGATCTTGTGTGCTCTGAGCAGCAAATGGGGTGGCATTCCATAGGGCGGGGGCCAGAGCCTTGAAGGAGCGTCCTCCCACTCGCCACCTGCGCACTCTAGGAGTACAGGCCAGGTGCAGATTGGCAGATCGCAGAGCCCACGGTGGAACGTATAGAGAACAGAGCCCTTGCAGGATTTGGGGGCCTTGGTCATGTAGGATCTTGTGCGTGTTGCAGAGAGTCTTAAACTGGACTCTGTTCAATCGGCAGCCAATGAAGACGGCGAAGAAGATTGGAGGCGTGGCAGTGCTTTGGTAGGGCAAAAAGGGTACGTGCTGCCGCATTCTGTGCCCATTGAAGTCTTTTGGTGACAGCTTTATTCACGCCAAGTAGGAGCCCATTACAATAGTCCAATCGAGACAGCACTACTGATTGGACAATTGTTTGGTGGCTAGGTGAATCAAAGAATCCCAGGATGGGTTTCAGGCCGCGTAAGAGGCCAAAACAAGTCCCCACCACTTTTTTTTACGTGGTTCTCAAATGAGAGGGCATTGTCCATCAGGACTCTTAAGTTCTTAACTGCCATTTTTGGTTGGGGAGGAGTGCCCAGAGCCCTCGGCCACCATTGGTTGTCCCATTGATGGATATTGTGACCTACCAGGAGCACCTCAGACTTGGTGGAGTTCAATTGTAGGTAGTTGTCTGCTATCCAGTCTGAGATGGCCAGAAGATCCTCTTGGAATTTCACTTGGTCCTCTTTAAAGTTGTTAGAAAAGGTAAATACCAACTGGGTATTGTCAGCGTAATATACCATATTGATGTTCCGAGCTTTAGCCAAGAGGACCAATGGGTGGACATACACGTTAAACAACGTGGGGCTCAAAACAGAGCCCTGAGGGACACCACAGCTGAGAGGATAGACACTGGATCGATAGGGAGGGGTGTGGACCTGAAAGGAGCGCTCAGACAGGAAAGATACAAACCAGGCCATTTTGTGTCCTGTCCAGAGTCTCATTTGCTTCCAGATAATTGATCAGGGCGATGTTTACATGGGACTCCATGATCTTAGCCAAATATGGGATTAGAGACATTGGGCAGAAGTTCTCCGGCAGAGACGTGTCTAACGTGGGCTTTTTCAGCAAAGGAATCACCTTAGGATGCTTCCATGATTTAGGAATCTCCGCAGTTTGGAGTGACGTATTAATCAAATCCCGACCCTCAATCAAGAGGCAGTCATGAAATTTCCTGAAGAGGTCAGGTTTTAACGGATCATCAGGAGAACCAGATTTGACCTTAGCTGCCAGAACATCCAAATCTTTAAGACACATGGGTGGCAGATCTTGTAAGGAATAAGATACGACTGTCATAGTGGGGTTCTCTGAAGATTTGGGGACTCCCATCCTCGTTTCCAGGGCACAGTAGATGCATTCCACCTTAATGATGAAATGTTTGGCCATTGACTCACATTGTGTATTATCGGATATGATATTAATGGCCTCTGCTGGGAGTTTCACCATGTCTTTCAACAGAGAGAAAATGGTTTTGGAGGGGTTGGGGCTTGAAGAGATCAGGTTGGCATAGAACAAAGCTTTGGTCTTTTGGACTAGTTTGTGATAAGCTTTAATTGCTTTCCTATAATTGCTTTTTTCAGTAACATTATAGGCAGATCTCTAGGCCCGTTCTAAAATTTAGCATTTTTTCTTTTCAGTGGTCAAGGTCTCGTTGTACCAAGCGTGGATTTGAGTACGATTGGCACTGATCATTTTCCTTGGGATACATTGATCAAGCGTGTTGTTAATCCAGCCCCTGAAAGCACTGTTAGCTGCCGCTAGATCAGTGGGCCATTCTTGGCGGGACAGATTTAAGGTAGATAAAAAAGTAGGCGCGTCCAAATTGTGCCAAGGGTGCTTTAAGGAAGACTGATATGGGCTGCGCATGGGGGTCCCTGCAGTGCAAAGGCACAGGGAAATGAGAGAGTGGTCCGTCCAGGTCAGAGGGAGGGGTGTATTGACTTTCAGAGGCTGGAGATTCGAAAATACCGGATCTAGTAAGTGACCTGCAACGTGTGAAGGTCCCTCCACTAACTGAGTTAGTTGGCAAGCACCCATATCACTCAGGAAGTTGGTAATCTCCTGGGATTTGAGGCATTCCAAATGTAAGTTAAGGTCTCCTAAAATGCTCAGATTGGCAGCTTCTAAGACGAGAGTAGATGTGTGTGTTAAGGCTTCTTGAAAGGCTTTAGCAGGCCCCAGGGACGATAAATAAAAAGCTCAGTGAAAGTAAAATTGTGCAACAGAGTAATCTTAAACAATGCACTTTCACAGTCTGAAATGGACTGAGGAGTAAGAGTGCAAGAGAACGCTGATTTAACTATGACCACTAGGCCTCCCACTAGTCCTATTCTGCATGTGTATCATTTAGCCTGCAGGAAGGGCCAAGGCAGTAATAGCCACGGAGTCAGCAGTTAGCCAGGTTTCCGTCAGGAATAATATATCAGGGAGGAATCCTGTAGAAGATCAAATATTTCTGCATGTTGTTTTACAAGTGATCTGTAGTTAAGGCTATAGATGGTAAAGTGTGTCTGGCCAGAGGCCTGATGGAATGATTTGGATCCCGTCTCTACTCTAAACCCACATTTATTACACTGCCCTTGGGGAGTATCATGGTGCCGTTTAAAGTGTCCACAGTGAGCTTTGGGTTGAAGGGCAAGTAGGATTTCCCGTGTGTAAATTAGCCTATGGGGAGTCTCAGGGCCAGGGGTCAGGGACAGGGTCAGGGACAGGCGCAGACGGGCTTGCCTCAGGCGCGCCTTTGGCACGCTCGCTGCGCGCGTCCGTGGTGCTATTCCAGTTAAATGGTGGAGACCGGCAGAGTAAGCCGGCCCCCTCCAAACCCCGGAAATGAGTCACCAACAAGAAGGCAGGGCAACAAGGCCGAGTGTACGCCCTCCACTCAAACGGCACACAGCCGCAGTGGACCAGGGCAAAATACATGTGAAAAGTGCAAAGTGCAAAGAGAATTTCAAAAATGCGTCAGGACAGAATACAAACAATAAAATCACTGGCAATGCTTGCAACACTTGTACAATAGTAAAACAATTGTTAAAATGAGACTCCCATAGCCTCGCCAAGTCCGCTGCGCATCCGCAGTGGCATTCCAGTTAAATTGTGGAGAGCGGCAGAGTAAGCCCGCCCCCTCCAAATCCGGGAAATGAGTCACCAACAAGGAGGCAGGGCAACAAGGCCGAGGGTACGCCCTCCACTCTAACGGCACACAGCCGCAGTGGACCAGGGCAAAATACACGTGAGAAAAGTGCAAAGTGCAAAGAGAATTTAAAAAATGCGTCAGGACAGAATACGAACAATAAAATAACTGGCAATGCTTGCAACACTTGTACAATAGTAAAGATCCTGCACTGCCTGAGGAGGAAAAGGATAAGTAAAACAAAGACAAGATGCAGCACAACAGGACACACTACACTGCAATAGGTACGTTTTTCTGTCCAGTGTGAGTGTAGAGAAGAGGGACAAAAGAGTGTTTGTAGGTGGTGTGAAAGGTGTGCTGGTGTAAGGGAAAACCAGGTAGGAGCCCAAGCAGGTTTGTGAGGAAGTGTGTACTGTACTCCCCTGGGACCCGCCTGACTGATAACCTCAACCCTGCTGGACAGCAGACGGAGTCACGCCGCCCGAAAAGTCAAAAGGTGATTACAAAAGAGAAATCTGAAAAAAACAAAGACCAGCGTAATTGTCTAGGCATGAGTGCTTTGACCGATTTTAAGAACTCTAGATTCCTATGATCCGTGTATAAGGTAACAGAATGTTAGGTGCCTATAAGATAACGTCTCCACTCCTGAAAAGCTGCCTTGACTGCTAACAGCTCTTTTTCAAAGATGGTCTAGTTATTTTCGGCTGCGGCTAGTTTACAGGAGTAAAAGGCTACTGGGTGTAACTGTCTCATGTCTTGGTGCCTTTGAGATAATATGGCACCCAGTGCAATATTAGAGGCATCGGCTTCTAGGTAGAAGGGTTAGTTAGTGTCAGGCTACAAGAGAATAGGGGCAGATTTATAGGCCTTTTTGAGATGTTGAAATGTTGGCTCAGCTTCCGTGCTCCAACTCTGGCCTTTACGAAGGAGAGAGGTAATGGGGGTGACCACTCAGGAAAAACTAGTGATGAATCGCAGATAAGAATTTGCAACGGCAATAAAGCATTGGATTTCCTTGATACAGGTTGGCGCTGGCCACTGGAGAACGGCTTGCACTTTGGCTGGATCCATAGCCAAAATCTCCAGGTGCAATGATGAACCCCGCAAATTGTAATTGTAATTGTCTTGACATGTAACTCACATTTTTCAGTTTTGGTGAATAACTGATATTTGCATAATGCCTGTAACACTTTCAGTACATGCTCAACGTGTTTGGTAAGAGAGTGTGGAAAGATCAATATGTCATCAATGTACACCAGTACGAAAACATCCAGATATTCCTGCAGGTTGCTGTTCACCAAGTGATGGAAGGCAGCCTGGGGGCTGCATTACCTGGTACTCAAAAAGCCCGAACTTAGTGCGAAAGTTTGTTTTCTATTCGTCGCCTTGTCTCATACGCACAAGTATGCGCCACGTAAGTCAAGTTTGTTGAAGATGGAAGCAGACTGTACTTGATCCATCATGGAGGCGATGAGCGGCAAAGGGTATTGGTTCTTGAAGGTCACCTGGTTCAGGGTTCGATAGTCTATGCAGGGGCGAAGATCGCCTCCTTTCCTGGGGACAAAGAAAAGAGGGGAGGAGGCCGGATATTAAACCATTAGCCAATTACTTGTCTAGGTATGTTTTCAATAAGTCGTTCTCTTTCTCTGCCAATGCGTTACAAGGAACCCGTGTCCCAGGTTCTAGATCAATTTTGCAATCAAACTCCCGATAGGGAGGGAGATTTTCTGCTTTTTGTTTATCAAAAACATCAGCAAAGTCCTTGTATGTACTTGGCAGTCCTGCATGGGTAGTGGCAACTGCTTGACATCCTGGTAATTGAGGAGTGGTACAGGGCACAGCAGCAGGACTCAGAAGGGTTTGACCTATACAAAATAGAGAGCAGTACTCAGACAGAAAGGTGACGGTCCGCTTATGCCAGTCTATGTTGGGGTTGTGTTTTACCAACCAAGAAATGCCTAGAATGATTCCATACTGGGGAGCATAGATTATATCCAGCTGGTTCTGTTCTTTATGCCCACTTAGTGTTTCCATTATCAAGGAGATAGTGCTATGAGAAAGGGACCCTGAGGACAACGGGGAACCAACGACATAGACTTGTTCTATGATGTCTTTCTTCGTCACAGGAATTCAATGAGTGCGAGCAAACCCCCAGTCACAGAAGTTCCCTGTGGCCCCTGAGTCAATTATGACTGACATATTCATTCTGGAGGTGAACATTGGGACCAGTTATGGATACATCCAAAGTGACATGGGCGGTAGCAATCTGGGTAGTGTTGGCCACTATCCCCTTCCGAAAGGAATCCAATCTCTCCTTGTTTTTTAGTTTCTTCGTGCAGTCCTTAACAAAGTGACCTCTCGGGCCACAATAAAGACAAAGGTTGTCTTGCCATCTCTAACCCTTTTTGGCCTTGGAAAGAGGGGGGTAGAATGAAGCCAATCTGCATGGGTTCTCCACCATCCAACAAAGTGTTTTTGGAAAGTCGGAGCGGGGCAAAGGGGGTGGCAGTCTGTTCTCAGCATGCTTCTTCTTCCCCTGTCGTTCCGACAGCCAGTGATCCAATTGTAGTACCAGGGAAATTAGAGCATCACAGTATTGAGGGGGGTCCATAGCCTGAGCCAATATGTCTTTTAGCTCATCATGCAATCCACACTAGAACAACGATGATCTTTTGTGTTCAGGCCAGTTGGCCTCTAGAACCAGTCTATCAAATTGTGTGAGGTAAGCAAGGAGGTCTCTGTTACCTTGCCATAAATCCAGTAGTTTGTTGTCTACAGTTTGAGTGGCAGTTCTTCTGTCGAAAATGTGCCTGAGGTCCTTGTCAAAGAACTCAAATAAATACAAAACAGGGTCCTCACTGGCCACGAGGGTCTTGGACCAGCCCGTCGCATCCCTAGAGAGATACGAGAGGACAAAGGACACCCTTGATTCAGGTGTTGGGAACGCAGTTGGTCTACACAATTATTTTTATTTACATTGGGTTAGGAAGACATGCAGTTTCTGAGGGTCCCCTTAATAGCGCTTGAAGGGTGCCAAAGGAACTGCTATCTGATGACATGCTTGTGAGTGAGAGGCATATGTTCCCCCTATGAGTGGGCAAGGTCCGAGGTCAGCCCCCCAGGATGAGAGCGATCTAAACTTTGGGACATCCCTATCACATGTGACCGCAAGGTTTGAGTGCAGGAAACCAGGGTTTGAGCCTCGAGGTCGCGTCCACATCCTGTGATTCTGGGCAAATCACTTAATCTCCCCGTGCCTGAATCTGTAATGTAAATACAGTGCTATGTAAAGCGCTCCAATACCTTCGGGTCGAGTTCGCGCTATATAAATATGCAACAACAACAAAAAAGGTGTCATTTAGGGCAGATACATCAAAAGTACCAGACGCCATGCTGCATTGGCAAGATTAATTGTTTTAATGGCTTCGCATTCCATCAGGGAAAAACCGGGATGATGAACATTGGAACACGTTCTTCTCTCTGTTGGACTCGCTGAGGCAGCTGGAACCCAGCAATCCCCGGACACCATCCGACGAGCACTGAACCAGAGACACCAGTGCTCATCCGATGATCTCAAGGGAAGGGGGTTTGGGACCACACAATAAACTAAAATAAGAAATTTAAATAATAAGATAAAACAAAGAAAAAAACAACTGGTCCGCGTTCATGCTGGTGGAGAAAGCAAACGATGGGTCACAGAATCACCGTGAAAAATGGTGAGGTGACTCAGACCTGGTATGAGTGAGGAGACTAGCACCTGTTGCCAACACACAAAGAACTTAACAACACAAATGACATGCATGCATGACCTTCTGCATTATGTCTGAAGATGCCTCATCGTCAGGCAAAAAATCAGTAAACATATACACCTAGGTATGTAATAACTTAAACAAACACACACACTTCACACTTACTTGCAGATCACACACACAAATCAATAAGGTCAGTATCCCAAATCCAACTTGTGCTTGTTCACATAAGCTGTAGTTCCACATAAGGCTTGGGAGCGTTACCAAGACCTTTTCCAAAGGAGACTACAGTAAAAGTGATACTGAGCAAACAATAAATACACAACATATGGTAAAAAATCAACAACAGACTCCTGGCTCAGACAGGCATAGGGGCGTGAACATGTTCATGCAGGCAAATAAAGAAGTGGACAATACAAGACATGCAAAAACGAAGTCAAGATGTTAAGGGAGTCAAGAAACTCCAATCACCGCTAGTAAAGTTCTCTACGGTAAGTGGAAACCAAAAGGAACTGCTTCACAGAACTGAAAATGCAGTGCTGGGACTTATCTGTGAGTAGCAGGACTCGCAGCAGCCCAGGAGCCTTCAGAGTCAAGACGATGAGCCGCGGGACCTCTGCAGGGGATATCCTTGCTGCAAAGCATTGGGGCGTTGATAGGGTGGGGTTTAAATACCCTCTTGATGAATCAAGATCCCCCGCGAGGTGAACAGGTTGCGTAGTGGGTGCCCCAGCCACATCATGCCGTCCTTGCTGCAGGGCTGAAGAGTGCAGGTCCAGCTGCTAAGGACCAGCCAGGCCAAGAGAGGGTGCACAGCCCCAGCTACCACAGGGCCGGTAATTTACTCTCGATGTTATGTTATGTTAGGCGAATTTATAAAGCGCATGGCTACCCCAACATTGGAGCGTCCCAGTGCTAGTAGACAAGGAGACCAGGGAGGATGAACTAAGTGGAAGAGAAAAGCCAGGTTTTAATCAATTTGCTAAATGCCCAATGATCTTGTGTGCTCTGAGCAGCAAATGGGGTGGCATTCCATAGGGCGGGGGCCAGAGCCTTGAAGGAGCGTCCTCCCACTCGCCACCTGCGCACTCTAGGAGTACAGGCCAGGTGCAGATTGGCAGATCGCAGAGCCCACGGTGGAACGTATAGAGAACAGAGCCCTTGCAGGATTTGGGGTCCTTGGTCATGTAGGATCTTGTGCGTGTTGCAGAGAGTCTTAAACTGGACTCTGTTCAATCGGCAGCCAATGAAGACGGCGAAGAAGATTGGAGGCGTGGCAGTGCTTTGGTAGGGCAAAAAGAGTACGTGCTGCCGCATTCTGTGCCCATTGAAGTCTTTTGGTGACAGCTTTATTCACGCCAAGTAGGAGCCCATTACAATAGTCCAATCGAGACAGCACTACTGATTGGACAATTGTTTGGTGGCTAGGTGAATCAAAGAATCCCAGGATGGGTTTCAGGCCGCGTAAGAGGCCAAAACAAGTCCCCACCACTTTTTTTTACGTGGTTCTCAAATGAGAGGGCATTGTCCATCAGGACTCTTAAGTTCTTAACTGCCATTTTTGGTTGGGGAGGAGTGCCCAGAGCCCTCGGCCACCATTGGTTGTCCCATTGATGGATATTGTGACCTACCAGGAGCACCTCAGACTTGGTGGAGTTCAATTGTAGGTAGTTGTCTGCTATCCAGTCTGAGATGGCCAGAAGATCCTCTTGGAATTTCACTTGGTCCTCTTTAAAGTTGTTAGAAAAGGTAAATACCAACTGGGTATTGTCAGCGTAATATACCATATTGATGTTCCGTGCTTTAGCCAAGAGGACCAATGGGTGGACATACACATTAAAACAACGTGGGGCTCAAAGCAGAGCCCTGAGGGACACCACAGTTGAGAGGATAGACACTGGATCGATAGGGAGGGGCGTGGACCTGAAAGGAGCGCTCAGACAGGAAAGATACAAACCAGGCCATTTTGTGTCCTGTCCAGAGTCTCATTTGCTTCCAGATAATTGATCAGGGCGATGTTTACATGGGACTCCATGATCTTAGCCAAATATGGGATTAGAGACATTGGGCAGAAGTTCTCCGGCAGAGACGTGTCTAACGTGGGCTTTTTCAGCAAAGGAATCACCTTAGGATGCTTCCATGATTTAGGAATCTCCGCAGTTTGGAGTGACGTATTAATCAAATCCCGACCCTCAATCAAGAGGCAGTCATGAAATTTCCTGAAGAGGTCAGGTTTTAACGGATCATCAGGAGAACCAGATTTGACCTTAGCTGCCAGAACATCCAAATCTTTAAGACACATGGGTGGCAGATCTTGTAAGGAATAAGATACGACTGTCATAGTGGGGTTCTCTGAAGATTTGGGGACTCCCATCCTCGTTTCCAGGGCACAGTAGATGCATTCCACCTTAATGATGAAATGTTTGGCCATTGACTCACATTGTGTATTATCGGATATGATATTAATGGCCTCTGCTGGGAGTTTCACCATGTCTTTCAACAGAGAGAAAATGGTTTTGGAGGGGTTGGGGCTTGAAGAGATCAGGTTGGCATAGAACAAAGCTTTGGTCTTTTGGACTAGTTTGTGATAAGCTTTAATTGCTTTCCTATAATTGCTTTTTTCAGTAACATTATAGGCAGATCTCTAGGCCCGTTCTAAAATTTAGCATTTTTTCTTTTCAGTGGTCAAGGTCTCGTTGTACCAAGCGTGGATTTGAGTACGATTGGCACTGATCATTTTCCATGGGATACATTGATCAAGCGTGTTGTTAATCCAGCCCCTGAAAGCACTGTTAGCTGCCGCTAGATCAGTGGGCCATTCTTGGCGGGACAGATTTAAGGTAGATAAAAAAGTAGGCGCGTCCAACTTGTGCCAAGGGCGCTTTAAGGAAGACTGATATGGGCTGCGCATGGGGGTCCCTGCAGTGCAAAGGCACAGGGAAATGAGAGAGTGGTCCGTCCAGGTCAGAGGGAGGGGTGTATTGACTTTCAGAGGCTGGAGATTCGAAAATACCGGATCTAGTAAGTGACCTGCAACGTGTGAAGGTCCCTCCACTAACTGAGTTAGTTGGCAAGCACCCATATCACTCAGGAAGTTGGTAATCTCCTGGGATTTGAGGCATTCCAAATGTAAGTTAAGGTCTCCTAAAATGCTCAGATTGGCAGCTTCTAAGACGAGAGTAGATGTGTGTGTTAAGGCTTCTTGAAAGGCTTTAGCAGGCCCCAGGGACGATAAATAAAAAGCTCAGTGAAAGTAAAATTGTGCAACAGAGTAATCTTAAACAATGCACTTTCACAGTCTGAAATGGACTGAGGAGTAAGAGTGCAAGAGAACGCTGATTTAACTATGACCACTAGGCCTCCCACTAGTCCTATTCTGTATGTGTATCATTTAGCCTGCAGGAAGGGCCAAGGCAGTAATAGCCACGGAGTCAGCAGTTAGCCAGGTTTCCGTCAGGAATAATATATCAGGGAGGAATCCTGTAGAAGATCAAATATTTCTGCATGTTGTTTTACAAGTGATCTGTAGTTAAGGCTATAGATGGTAAAGTGTGTCTGGCCAGAGGCCTGATGGAATGATTTGGATCCCGTCTCTACTCTAAACCCACATTTATTACACTGCCCTTGGGGAGTATCATGGTGCCGTTTAAAGTGTCCACAGTGAGCTTTGGGTTGAAGGGCAAGTAGGATTTCCCGTGTGTAAATTAGCCTATGGGGAGTCTCAGGGCCAGGGGTCAGGGACAGGGTCAGGGACAGGCGCAGACGGGCTTGCCTCAGGCACGCCTTTGGCACGCTCGCTGCGCGCGTCCGTGGTGCTATTCCAGTTAAATGGTGGAGACCGGCAGAGTAAGCCGGCCCCCTCCAAACCCCGGAAATGAGTCACCAACAAGAAGGCAGGGCAACAAGGCCGAGTGTACGCCCTCCACTCAAACGGCACACAGCCGCAGTGGACCAGGGCAAAATACATGTGAAAAGTGCAAAGTGCAAAGAGAATTTCAAAAATGCGTCAGGACAGAATACAAACAATAAAATCACTGGCAATGCTTGCAACACTTGTACAATAGTAAAACAATTGTTAAAATGAGACTCCCATAGCCTCGCCAAGTCCGCTGCGCATCCGCAGTGGCATTCCAGTTAAATTGTGGAGAGCGGCAGAGTAAGCCCGCCCCCTCCAAATCCCGGAAATGAGTCACCAACAAGGAGGCAGGGCAACAAGGCCGAGGGTACGCCCTCCAATCTAACGGCACACAGCCGCAGTGGACCAGGGCAAAATACACGTGAGAAAAGTGCAAAGTGCAAAGAGAATTTAAAAAATGCGTCAGGACAGAATACGAACAATAAAATAACTGGCAATGCTTGCAACACTTGTACAATAGTAAAGATCCTGCACTGCCTGAGGAGGAAAAGGATAAGTAAAACAAAGACAAGATGCAGCACAACAGGACACACTACACTGCAATAGGTACGTTTTTCTGCCCAGTGTGAGTGTAGAGAAGAGGGACAAAAGAGTGTTTGTAGGTGGTGTGAAAGGTGTGCTGGTGTAAGGGAAAACCAGGTAGGAGCCCAAGCAGGTTTGTGAGGAAGTGTGTACTGTACTCCCCTGGGACCCGCCTGACTGATAACCTCAACACTACTGGACAGCAGACGGAGTCACGCCGCCCGAAAAGTCAAAAGGTGATTACAAAAGAGAAATCTGAAAAAAACAAAGACCAGCGTAATTGTCTAGGCATGAGTGCTTTGACCGATTTTAAGAACTCTAGATTCCTATGATCCGTGTATAAGGTAACAGAATGTTAGGTGCCTATAAGATAACGTCTCCACTCCTGAAAAGCTGCCTTGACTGCTAACAGCTCTTTTTCAAAGATGGTCTAGTTATTTTCGGCTGCGGCTAGTTTACAGGAGTAAAAGGCTACTGGGTGTAACTGTCTCGTGTCTTGGTGCCTTTGAGATAATATGGCACCCAGTGCAATATTAGAGGCATCGGCTTCTAGGTAGAAGGGTTAGTTAGTGTCAGGCTACAAGAGAATAGGGGCAGATTTATAGGCCTTTTTGAGATGTTGAAATGTTGGCTCAGCTTCCGTGCTCCAACTCTGGCCTTTACGAAGGAGAGAGGTAATGGGGGTGACCACTCAGGAAAAACTAGTGATGAATCGCAGATAAGAATTTGCAACGGCAATAAAGCATTGGATTTCCTTGATACAGGTTGGCGCTGGCCACTGGAGAACGGCTTGCACTTTGGCTGGATCCATAGCCAAAATCTCCAGGTGCAATGATGAACCCCGCAAATTGTAATTGTAATTGTCGTGACATGTAACTCACATTTTTCAGTTTTGGTGAATAACTGATATTTGCATAATGCCTGTAACACTTTCAGTACATGCTCAACGTGTTTGGTAAGAGAGTGTGGAAAGATCAATATGTCATCAATGTACACCAGTACGAAAACATCCAGATATTCCTGCAGGTTGCTGTTCACCAAGTGATGGAAGGCAGCCTGGGGGCTGCATTACCTGGTACTCAAAAAGCCCAAACTTAGTGCGAAAGGTTGTTTTCTATTCGTCGCCTTGTCTCATACGCACAAGTATGCGCCACGTAAGTCAAGTTTGTTGAAGATGGAAGCAGACTGTACTTGATCCATCATGGAGGCGATGAGCGGCAAAGGGTATTGGTTCTTGAAGGTCACCTGGTTCAGGGTTCGATATTCTATGCAGGGGCGAAGATCGCCTCCTTTCCTGGGGACAAAGAAAAGAGGGGAGGAGGCCGGATATTAAACCATTAGCCAATTACTTGTCTAGGTATGTTTTCAATAAGTCGTTCTCTTTCTCTGCCAATGCGTTACAAGGAACCCGTGTCCCAGGTTCTAGATCAATTTTGCAATCAAACTCCCGATAGGGAGGGAGATTTTCTGCTTTTTGTTTATCAAAAACATCAGCAAAGTCCTTGTATGTACTTGGCAGTCCTGCATGGGTAGTGGCAACTGCTTGACATCCTGGTAATTGAGGAGTGGTACAGGGCACAGCAGCAGGACTCAGAAGGGTTTGACCTATACAAAATAGAGAGCAGTACTCAGACAGAAAGGTGACGGTCCGCTTATGCCAGTCTATGTTGGGGTTGTGTTTTACCAACCAAGAAATGCCTAGAATGATTCCATACTGGGGAGCATAGATTATATCCAGCTGGTTCTGTTCTTTATGCCCACTTAGTGTTTCCATTATCAAGGAGATAGTGCTATGAGAAAGGGACCCTGAGGACAACGGGGAACCAACGACATAGACTTGTTCTATGGTGTCTTTCTTCGTCACAGGAATTCAATGAGTGCGAGCAAACCCCCAGTCACAGAAGTTCCCTGTGGCCCCTGAGTCAATTATGACTGACATATTCATTCTGGAGGTGAACATTGGGACCAGTTATGGATACATCCAAAGTGACATGGGCGGTAGCAATCTGGGTAGTGTTGGCCACTATCCCCTTCCGAAAGGAATCCAATCTCTCCTTGTTTTTTAGTTTCTTCGTGCAGTCCTTAACAAAGTGACCTCTCGGGCCACAATAAAGACAAAGGTTGTCTTGCCATCTCTAACCCTTTTTGGCCTTGGAAAGAGGGGGGTAGAATGAAGCCAATCTGCATGGGTTCTCCACCATCCAACAAAGTGTTTTTGGAAAGTCGGAGCGGGGCAAAGGGGGTGGCAGTCTTTTCTCAGCATGCTTCTTCTTCCCCTGTCGTTCCGACAGCCAGTGATCCAATTGTAGTACCAGGGAAATTAGAGCATCACAGTATTGAGGGGGGTCCATAGCCTGAGCCAATATGTCTTTTAGCTCATCATGCAATCCACACTAGAACAACGATGATCTTTTGTGTTCAGGCCAGTTGGCCTCTAGAACCAGTCTATCAAATTGTGTGAGGTAAGCAAGGAGGTCTCTGTTACCTTGCCATAAATCCAGTAGTTTGTTGTCTACAGTTTGAGTGGCAGTTCTTCTGTCGAAAATGTGCCTGAGGTCCTTGTCAAAGAACTCAAATAAATACAAAACAGGGTCCTCACTGGCCACGAGGGTCTTGGACCAGCCCGTCGCATCCCTAGAGAGATACGAGAGGACAAAGGACACCCTTGATTCAGGTGTTGGGAACGCAGTTGGTCTACACAATTATTTTTATTTACATTGGGTTAGGAAGACATGCAGTTTCTGAGGGTCCCCTTAATAGCGCTTGAAGGGTGCCAAAGGAACTGCTATCTGATGACATGCTTGTGAGTGAGAGGCATATGTTCCCCCTATGAGTGGGCAAGGTCCGAGGTCAGCCCCCCAGGATGAGAGCGATCTAAACTTTGGGACATCCCTATCACATGTGACCGCAAGGTTTGAGTGCAGGAAACCAGGGTTTGAGCCTCGAGGTCGCGTCCACATCCTGTGATTCTGGGCAAATCACTTAATCTCCCCGTGCCTGAATCTGTAATGTAAATACGGTGCTATGTAAAGCGCTCCAATACCTTCGGGTCGAGTTCGCGCTATATAAATATGCAACAACAACAAAAAAGGTGTCATTTAGGGCAGATACATCAAAAGTACCAGACGCCATGCTGCATTGGCAAGATTAATTGTTTTAATGGCTTCGCATTCCATCAGGGAAAAACCGGGATGATGAACATTGGAACACGTTCTTCTCTCTGTTGGACTCGCTGAGGCAGCTGGAACCCAGCAATCCCCGGACACCATCCGACGAGCACTGAACCAGAGACACCAGTGCTCATCCGATGATCTCAAGGGAAGGGGGTTTGGGACCACACAATAAACTAAAATAAGAAATGTAAATAATAAGATAAAACAAAGAAAAAAACAACTGGTCCGCGTTCATGCTGGTGGAGAAAGCAAACGATGGGTCACAGAATCACCGTGAAAAATGGTGAGGTGACTCAGACCTGGTATGAGTGAGGAGACTAGCACCTGTTGCCAACACACAAAGAACTTAACAACACAAATGACATGCATGCATGACCTTCTGCATTATGTCTGAAGATGCCTCATCGTCAGGCAAAAAATCAGTAAACATATACACCTAGGTATGTAATAACTTAAACAAACACACACACTTCACACTTACTTGCAGATCACACACGCAAATCAATAAGGTCAGTATCCCAAATCCAACTTGTGCTTGTTCACATAAGCTGTAGTTCCACATAAGGCTTGGGAGCGTTACCAAGACCTTTTCCAAAGGAGACTACAGTAAAAGTGATACTGAGCAAACAATAAATACACAACATATGGTAAAAAATCAACAACAGACTCCTGGCTCAGACAGGCATAGGGGCGTGAACATGTTCATGCAGGCAAATAAAGAAGTGGACAATACAAGACATGCAAAAACGAAGTCAAGATGTTAAGGGAGTCAAGAAACTCCAATCACCGCTAGTAAAGTTCTCTACGGTAAGTGGAAACCAAAAGGAACTGCTTCACAGAACTGAAAATGCAGTGCTGGGACTTATCTGTGAGTAGCAGGACTCGCAGCAGCCCAGGAGCCTTCAGAGTCAAGACGATGAGCCGCGGGACCTCTGCAGGGGATATCCTTGCTGCAAAGCATTGGGGCGTTGATAGGGTGGGGTTTAAATACCCTCTTGATGAATCAAGATCCCCCGCGAGGTGAACAGGTTGCGTAGTGGGTGCCCCAGCCACATCATGCCGTCCTTGCTGCAGGGCTGAAGAGTGCAGGTCCAGCTGCTAAGGACCAGCCAGGCCAAGAGAGGGTGCACAGCCCCAGCTACCACAGGGCCGGTAATTTACTCTCGATGTTATGTTATGTTAGGCGAATTTATAAAGCGCATGGCTACCCCAACATTGGAGCGTCCCAGTGCTAGTAGACAAGGAGACCAGGGAGGATGAACTAAGTGGAAGAGAAAAGCCAGGTTTTAATCAATTTGCTAAATGCCCAATGATCTTGTGTGCTCTGAGCAGCAAATGGGGTGGCATTCCATAGGGCGGGGGCCAGAGCCTTGAAGGAGCGTCCTCCCACTCGCCACCTGCGCACTCTAGGAGTACAGGCCAGGTGCAGATTGGCAGATCGCAGAGCCCACGGTGGAACGTATAGAGAACAGAGCCCTTGCAGGATTTGGGGGCCTTGGTCATGTAGGATCTTGTGCGTGTTGCAGAGAGTCTTAAACTGGACTCTGTTCAATCGGCAGCCAATGAAGACGGCGAAGAAGATTGGAGGCGTGGCAGTGCTTTGGTAGGGCAAAAAGGGTACGTGCTGCCGCATTCTGTGCCCATTGAAGTCTTTTGGTGACAGCTTTATTCACGCCAAGTAGGAGCCCATTACAATAGTCCAATCGAGACAGCACTACTGATTGGACAATTGTTTGGTGGCTAGGTGAATCAAAGAATCCCAGGATGGGTTTCAGGCCGCGTAAGAGGCCAAAACAAGTCCCCACCACTTTTTTTTACGTGGTTCTCAAATGAGAGGGCATTGTCCATCAGGACTCTTAAGTTCTTAACTGCCATTTTTGGTTGGGGAGGAGTGCCCAGAGCCCTCGGCCACCATTGGTTGTCCCATTGATGGATATTGTGACCTACCAGGAGCACCTCAGACTTGGTGGAGTTCAATTGTAGGTAGTTGTCTGCTATCCAGTCTGAGATGGCCAGAAGATCCTCTTGGAATTTCACTTGGTCCTCTTTAAAGTTGTTAGAAAAGGTAAATACCAACTGGGTATTGTCAGCGTAATATACCATATTGATGTTCCGTGCTTTAGCCAAGAGGACCAATGGGTGGACATACACGTTAAACAACGTGGGGCTCAAAGCAGAGCCCTGAGGGACACCACAGCTGAGAGGATAGACACTGGATCGATAGGGAGGGGCGTGGACCTGAAAGGAGCGCTCAGACAGGAAAGATACAAACCAGGCCATTTTGTGTCCTGTCCAGAGTCTCATTTGCTTCCAGATAATTGATCAGGGCGATGTTTACATGGGACTCCATGATCTTAGCCAAATATGGGATTAGAGACATTGGGCAGAAGTTCTCCGGCAGAGACGTGTCTAACGTGGGCTTTTTCAGCAAAGGAATCACCTTAGGATGCTTCCATGATTTAGGAATCTCCGCAGTTTGGAGTGACGTATTAATCAAATCCCGACCCTCAATCAAGAGGCAGTCATGAAATTTCCTGAAGAGGTCAGGTTTTAACGGATCATCAGGAGAACCATATTTGACCTTAGCTGCCAGAACATCCAAATCTTTAAGACACATGGGTGGCAGATCTTGTAAGGAATAAGATACGACTGTCATAGTGGGGTTCTCTGAAGATTTGGGGACTCCCATCCTCGTTTCCAGGGCACAGTAGATGCATTCCACCTTAATGATGAAATGTTTGGCCATTGACTCACATTGTGTATTATCGGATATGATATTAATGGCCTCTGCTGGGAGTTTCACCATGTCTTTCAACAGAGAGAAAATGGTTTTGGAGGGGTTGGGGCTTGAAGAGATCAGGTTGGCATAGAACAAAGCTTTGGTCTTTTGGACTAGTTTGTGATAAGCTTTAATTGCTTTCCTATAATTGCTTTTTTCAGTAACATTATAGGCAGATCTCTAGGCCCGTTCTAAAATTTAGCATTTTTTCTTTTCAGTGGTCAAGGTCTCGTTGTACCAAGCGTGGATTTGAGTACGATTGGCACTGATCATTTTCCTTGGGATACATTGATCAAGCGTGTTGTTAATCCAGCCCCTGAAAGCACTGTTAGCTGCCGCTAGATCAGTGGGCCATTCTTGGCGGGACAGATTTAAGGTAGATAAAAAAGTAGGCGCGTCCAACTTGTGCCAAGGGCGCTTTAAGGAAGACTGATATGGGCTGCGCATGGGGGTCCCTGCAGTGCAAAGGCACAGGGAAATGAGAGAGTGGTCCGTCCAGGTCAGAGGGAGGGGTGTATTGACTTTCAGAGGCTGGAGATTCGAAAATACCGGATCTAGTAAGTGACCTGCAACGTGTGAAGGTCCCTCCACTAACTGAGTTAGTTGGCAAGCACCCATATCACTCAGGAAGTTGGTAATCTCCTGGGATTTGAGGCATTCCAAATGTAAGTTAAGGTCTCCTAAAATGCTCAGATTGGCAGCTTCTAAGACGAGAGTAGATGTGTGTGTTAAGGCTTCTTGAAAGGCTTTAGCAGGCCCCAGGGACGATAAATAAAAAGCTCAGTGAAAGTAAAATTGTGCAACAGAGTAATCTTAAACAATGCACTTTCACAGTCTGAAATGGACTGAGGAGTAAGAGTGCAAGAGAACGCTGATTTAACTATGACCACTAGGCCTCCCACTAGTCCTATTCTGTATGTGTATCATTTAGCCTGCAGGAAGGGCCAAGGCAGTAATAGCCACGGAGTCAGCAGTTAGCCAGGTTTCCGTCAGGAATAATATATCAGGGAGGAATCCTGTAGAAGATCAAATATTTCTGCATGTTGTTTTACAAGTGATCTGTAGTTAAGGCTATAGATGGTAAAGTGTGTCTGGCCAGAGGCCTGATGGAATGATTTGGATCCCGTCTCTACTCTAAACCCACATTTATTACACTGCCCTTGGGGAGTATCATGGTGCCGTTTAAAGTGTCCACAGTGAGCTTTGGGTTGAAGGGCAAGTAGGATTTCCCGTGTGTAAATTAGCCTATGGGGAGTCTCAGGGCCAGGGGTCAGGGACAGGGTCAGGGACAGGCGCAGACGGGCTTGCCTCAGGCGCGCCTTTGGCACGCTCGCTGCGCGCGTCCGTGGTGCTATTCCAGTTAAATGGTGGAGACCGGCAGAGTAAGCCGGCCCCCTCCAAACCCCGGAAATGAGTCACCAACAAGAAGGCAGGGCAACAAGGCCGAGTGTACGCCCTCCACTCAAACGGCACACAGCCGCAGTGGACCAGGGCAAAATACATGTGACAAGTGCAAAGTGCAAAGAGAATTTCAAAAATGCGTCAGGACAGAATACAAACAATAAAATCACTGGCAATGCTTGCAACACTTGTACAATAGTAAAACAATTGTTAAAATGAGACTCCCATAGCCTCGCCAAGTCCGCTGCGCATCCGCAGTGGCATTCCAGTTAAATTGTGGAGAGCGGCAGAGTAAGCCCGCCCCCTCCAAATCCCGGAAATGAGTCACCAACAAGGAGGCAGGGCAACAAGGCCGAGGGTACGCCCTCCACTCTAACGGCACACAGCCGCAGTGGACCAGGGCAAAATACACGTGAGAAAAGTGCGAAGTGCAAAGAGAATTTAAAAAATGCGTCAGGACAGAATACGAACAATAAAATAACTGGCAATGCTTGCAACACTTGTACAATAGTAAAGATCCTGCACTGCCTGAGGAGGAAAAGGATAAGTAAAACAAAGACAAGATGCAGCACAACAGGACACACTACACTGCAATAGGTACGTTTTTCTGCCCAGTGTGAATGTAGAGAAGAGGGACAAAAGAGTGTTTGTAGGTGGTGTGAAAGGTGTGCTGGTGTAAAGGAAAACCAGGTAGGAGCCCAAGCAGGTTTGTGAGGAAGTGTGTACTGTACTCCCCTGGGACCCGCCTGACTGATAACCTCAACCCTGCTGGACAGCAGACGGAGTCACGCCGCCCGAAAAGTCAAAAGGTGATTACAAAAGAGAAATCTGAAAAAAACAAAGACCAGCGTAATTGTCTAGGCATGAGTGCTTTGACCGATTTTAAGAACTCTAGATTCCTATGATCCGTGTATAAGGTAACAGAATGTTAGGTGCCTATAAGATAACGTCTCCACTCCTGAAAAGCTGCCTTGACTGCTAACAGCTCTTTTTCAAAGATGGTCTAGTTATTTTCGGCTGCGGCTAGTTTACAGGAGTAAAAGGCTACTGGGTGTAACTGTCTCGTGTCTTGGTGCCTTTGAGATAATATGGCACCCAGTGCAATATTAGAGGCATCGGCTTCTAGGTAGAAGGGTTAGTTAGTGTCAGGCTACAAGAGAATAGGGGCAGATTTATAGGCCTTTTTGAGATGTTGAAATGTTGGCTCAGCTTCCGTGCTCCAACTCTGGCCTTTACGAAGGAGAGAGGTAATGGGGGTGACCACTCAGGAAAAACTAGTGATGAATCGCAGATAAGAATTTGCAACGGCAATAAAGCATTGGATTTCCTTGATACAGGTTGGCGCTGGCCACTGGAGAACGGCTTGCACTTTGGCTGGATCCATAGCCAAAATCTCCAGTTGCAATGATGAACCCCGCAAATTGTAATTGTAATTGTCGTGACATGTAACTCACATTTTTCAGTTTTGGTGAATAACTGATATTTGCATAATGCCTGTAACACTTTCAGTACATGCTCAACGTGTTTGGTAAGAGAGTGTGGAAAGATCAATATGTCATCAATGTACACCAGTACGAAAACATCCAGATATTCCTGCAGGTTGCTGTTCACCAAGTGATGGAAGGCAGCCTGGGGGCTGCATTACCTGGTACTCAAAAAGCCCGAACTTAGTGCGAAAGGTTGTTTTCTATTCGTCGCCTTGTCTCATACGCACAAGTATGCGCCACGTAAGTCAAGTTTGTTGAAGATGGAAGCAGACTGTACTTGATCCATCATGGAGGCGATGAGCGGCAAAGGGTATTGGTTCTTGAAGGTCACCTGGTTCAGGGTTCGATAGTCTATGCAGGGGCGAAGATCGCCTCCTTTCCTGGGGACAAAGAAAAGAGGGGAGGAGGCCGGATATTAAACCATTAGCCAATTACTTGTCTAGGTATGTTTTCAATAAGTCGTTCTCTTTCTCTGCCAATGCGTTACAAGGAACCCGTGTCCCAGGTTCTAGATCAATTTTGCAATCAAACTCCCGATAGGGAGGGAGATTTTCTGCTTTTTGTTTATCAAAAACATCAGCAAAGTCCTTGTATGTACTTGGCAGTCCTGCATGGGTAGTGGCAACTGCTTGACATCCTGGTAATTGAGGAGTGGTACAGGGCACAGCAGCAGGACTCAGAAGGGTTTGACCTATACAAAATAGAGAGCAGTACTCAGACAGAAAGGTGACGGTCCGCTTATGCCAGTCTATGTTGGGGTTGTGTTTTACCAACCAAGAAATGCCTAGAATGATTCCATACTGGGGAGCATAGATTATATCCAGCTGGTTCTGTTCTTTATGCCCACTTAGTGTTTCCATTATCAAGGAGATAGTGCTATGAGAAAGGGACCCTGAGGACAACGGGGAACCAACGACATAGACTTGTTCTATGGTGTCTTTCTTCGTCACAGGAATTCAATGAGTGCGAGCAAACCCCCAGTCACAGAAGTTCCCTGTGGCCCCTGAGTCAATTATGACTGACATATTCATTCTGGAGGTGAACATTGGGACCAGTTATGGATACATCCAAAGTGACATGGGCGGTAGCAATCTGGGTAGTGTTGGCCACTATCCCCTTCCGAAAGGAATCCAATCTCTCCTTGTTTTTTAGTTTCTTCGTGCAGTCCTTAACAAAGTGACCTCTCGGGCCACAATAAAGACAAAGGTTGTCTTGCCATCTCTAACCCTTTTTGGCCTTGGAAAGAGGGGGGTAGAATGAAGCCAATCTGCATGGGTTCTCCACCATCCAACAAAGTGTTTTTGGAAAGTCGGAGCGGGGCAAAGGGGGTGGCAGTCTGTTCTCAGCATGCTTCTTCTTCCCCTGTCGTTCCGACAGCCAGTGATCCAATTGTAGTACCAGGGAAATTAGAGCATCACAGTATTGAGGGGGGTCCATAGCCTGAGCCAATATGTCTTTTAGCTCATCATGCAATCCACACTAGAACAACGATGATCTTTTGTGTTCAGGCCAGTTGGCCTCTAGAACCAGTCTATCAAATTGTGTGAGGTAAGCAAGGAGGTCTCTGTTACCTTGCCATAAATCCAGTAGTTTGTTGTCTACAGTTTGAGTGGCAGTTCTTCTGTCGAAAATGTGCCTGAGGTCCTTGTCAAAGAACTCAAATAAATACAAAACAGGGTCCTCACTGGCCACGAGGGTCTTGGACCAGCCCGTCGCATCCCTAGAGAGATACGAGAGGACAAAGGACACCCTTGATTCAGGTGTTGGGAACGCAGTTGGTCTACACAATTATTTTTATTTACATTGGGTTAGGAAGACATGCAGTTTCTGAGGGTCCCCTTAATAGCGCTTGAAGGGTGCCAAAGGAACTGCTATCTGATGACATGCTTGTGAGTGAGAGGCATATGTTCCCCCTATGAGTGGGCAAGGTCCGAGGTCAGCCCCCCAGGATGAGAGCGATCTAAACTTTGGGACATCCCTATCACATGTGACCGCAAGGTTTGAGTGCAGGAAACCAGGGTTTGAGCCTCGAGGTCGCGTCCACATCCTGTGATTCTGGGCAAATCACTTAATCTCCCCGTGCCTGAATCTGTAATGTAAATACGGTGCTATGTAAAGCGCTCCAATACCTTCGGGTCGAGTTCGCGCTATATAAATATGCAACAACAACAAAAAAGGTGTCATTTAGGGCAGATACATCAAAAGTACCAGACGCCATGCTGCATTGGCAAGATTAATTGTTTTAATGGCTTCGCATTCCATCAGGGAAAAACCGGGATGATGAACATTGGAACACGTTCTTCTCTCTGTTGGACTCGCTGAGGCAGCTGGAACCCAGCAATCCCCGGACACCATCCGACGAGCACTGAACCAGAGACACCAGTGCTCATCCGATGATCTCAAGGGAAGGGGGTTTGGGACCACACAATAAACTAAAATAAGAAATTTAAATAATAAGATAAAACAAAGAAAAAAACAACTGGTCCGCGTTCATGCTGGTGGAGAAAGCAAACGATGGGTCACAGAATCACCGTGAAAAATGGTGAGGTGACTCAGACCTGGTATGAGTGAGGAGACTAGCACCTGTTGCCAACACACAAAGAACTTAACAACACAAATGACATGCATGCATGACCTTCTGCATTATGTCTGAAGATGCCTCATCGTCAGGCAAAAAATCAGTAAACATATACACCTAGGTATGTAATAATTCAAACAAACACACACACTTCACACTTACTTGCAGATCACACACACAAATCAATAAGGTCAGTATCCCAAATCCAACTTGTGCTTGTTCACATAAGCTGTAGTTCCACATAAGGCTTGGGAGCGTTACCAAGACCTTTTCCAAAGGAGACTACAGTAAAAGTGATACTGAGCAAACAATAAATACACAACATATGGTAAAAAATCAACAACAGACTCCAGGCTCAGATAGGCTTGTGGGCGTAAACATGTCCTTGCAAGCAAATTAAGAAATGGGCCGCACAAGACATGCAAAAATGAAGTCAAGAAGTTAAGGGAGTCAAGAAACTCTAATCACCGCTAGTAAAGTTCTCTTAGGTAAGTGGAGACCAAAAGGAACTGCTTCACAGAACTGAAAATGCAGTTCTGAGACTTATCTGGGAGTAGCAGGACTCACAGTAGTCCAGGAACTGCCAACCGGAGCCTCCAGAGTCAAGACGATGAGCCACAGGACCGCTCTGGGGGAAATCCTCAATGAGAAACAAGATGGCCCCCATGAGGTGAACAGGTCACTTAGCGGGCGCCCCAGCCGCATCAGGCAATCCTTGCTGCAGGGCCGAAGAGCGCAGGTCCAGCCGCTAAGGACCTGCCAGGCCAAGAGATGGTGCACAGCCCCAGCCTCCACAGGGCTGGTAATTTACTCGGTCATCGATGCGCCCGGATCCTGCACTGCTTGAGGAGCAAAAGGATAAGGAAAACAAGGACAAGAAGCAGCACAACAGGACACACCACACTCCAATAGGTACGTTTTCCTGCCCAGTGTGAATGTAGAGAAGAGGGACAAAAGAGAGTTTTTAGGTTGCGTGAAAGGTGTGCTGGTGTAAGGGAAATATGGGTAGGAGCCAAAGCAGTATGTACTCCCTGACTGACTACCCCAACACTGCTGGACATTGAACAAAGTAGCGCCGCTCGGGGAATCCTGACATTCCTGTGGTTGACAATCTTGAGGGCCAAGGTTCAGATCTGTCGCAATGACGGTGCCTAGGGGGGAGGAAGATTGCTTGCTTGGTGCAGCCGTAGAGGTATAACAGAGTGGTTTATTTGTAAAAGGTGAAATGAATAGCCAATATCATTCTTGATCGACACTTGTGCTACCCATTCCATTGTGAGAACAGCAGAATTTCCGAACCTACCCCTCTAGGGAAAAATAATCCAAGTTGCAGGAGTGGCAAATAAACAAGTGACAATTCCCCTAACACAAGAAGTGCCTGTTAAAAGAAGGTTCTTTGAAGAGATTCACCAGTTTGTGGTGTTACTTTCTAGTCCTGCAAATCCTCTGAGATGCGATTTGCTATGTAAGTTAAATTGCACAATGATGGAGTCAATGATAAAACAAGGCATTTTGAAAGAGATAATGGGAGTCCATGTAATTCAATAATAAGAATCAAAAGGAGAGGTAGGAAAGGTACTGGAGCCAGTTCACTTCCCCTGGTATATATGTTTTATCAAAGAGAACTAGCTCTGGAGTAGGTGCTCCTAGCGTATGTTTGTTTTGGAAAGGAAACACATTATGTTTATAGTAAGGCCCTCACTCATCAACCTAGTTGGTGACATGCTTCATCATCGGGCCCCACCTAAGGCACCGAGTGAACCTTGGGTGTGCTACGACGCCTGGATACAGCGGAGCTTGTATTGTGCCGTGAGAGTGCAGTGAAAGGAAGTGAGTGAATGTTAAAAAAGCTGTCCTAAGGATCCCTGGGATAAAAAATGACTATTTTAATGAGTGGGCCCTTGGCAGTTAATAAAAACGAGAGTTGGATATTTAAGGAGATCTTAAGGTACGTCCAATATCCTAGTCGGTCAACATGTTTCAGTCATGCTCTCTTAGTGGTATGGCTTTCTTCAGGACCTATGTGTAGTGCAAAGTGAGTGGTCTAGAAACGTGTTATTAAAAGACCATATATGTGATACACGCGCTAAGGTGTGATATGTGGTAGAGGAGAATTTCCTCTTGTGGCGCTTTCCTGTGGGTAAGGAAAAGACAATCAAACATACAGAGAAACTTTTAACATACTGGTATAGTTGTTTCAGGTGCGAAGTGTCCGTGCTCTTATGCGGTCAAATGCACAGGGAGGACGGGGTGCGGCGTAATTAATTATAATAGATGCCTGGTAATTTATGTGGTACCGAGTGGTAATCAAGATGCGCATGACGTGGTGCATCGTGTAACTTAGAAACGAAAAGCGGAAAAAGCTAAATATCTTACTCAGACAATATCCGGAAAGTTCCCCATGAGTTCCATGTGGGGGCCCGACCTGTAGTCACACTCTATGTGTCAAAAATTAAAAGAGGGGACAAAAGCGATGCTGTGAGAGAATGCCAGCAGTGGGGTGGAGAGGCAGTGTTAAAGCATACCCCCCCTTAGGATGTTCCCACTTACTTTATCGAAGTCTACGACCCTTCTCGGTACCTGCTTCAGCTGCCATGGAGCTCCATGGCAGAATGAGTGGAGCTGAGCGGTGGTTTAAATACTCTGCTGGTTCCAACAGGTGTCAGCGAGTTCGGTTAATTGGGAACCGCTGTGACTGGTTCAATGGGTTTCAGGTGCTGGTTTAGGCTGTCTTCTGATGAGTCTGCTGGAGAGAATAGGCATAGAAAAAAGACACGACCCTGTGGGAGTGTAGACATAGAAAAAGACATGCCCATGTGGGAGTGTCGAGTGCTTGTGTGTGCAGTAAAAATAAACTAAACTAAAGTTTAACTCATAAAGACCCAGAGGCACTGCTAAATTCAGCAGGTGTTGTTATTCTCAATTCAAGTGTGCCTACTAATTGTGGCTGAAAAAAATCTGAGAATGTTTCGTGTTAATTAGGAACATATCACAAAAGAGAAGAAAGGTTGAGTGTAGTGTAGACATACACTTGGATTCGCACTGTCGTGTGAAAAAAGGATGTTTCTTTTATTAGGTCAAGAGGTGCTCTTGACACTAAGGTGGTTATGTAATTTCTCATTTTGGGGTGGCCTGTTCGGAAGTTAACCCCTTTACTGCGGCACAAATACCGCAGCGGTGCGGGAGTTTTATTGAGTTGGCGGGGCAGCGTCGGCCATCGGACGTGTGCAGCACTACCAAGGTAGTGCTCGCTATGGCCATTGGCGGACGCGTGCACGCAACGGGTTAAAACAGGGAGTGTTGCTTACACTGTGGTGATTATATGATGTCCAGGTTAGCCTTTTTGTAAGGTAGGAAGATTTTACACATGGTGCTGTGGTTCAGGTTGGATTCTGGCTATTCCAGGATATGTTGTCATTTAACCCTGTGACGTTCGTGGAAAGGCGATAGATCCAACGTTGCTCCTTAAGTAGTAGGATCCTGTCATTTGAAAGGGTCTGGCTGTTGATATGTTCTATTACAGTCCAGTTGAGGTCATTTGGGGTGTGGTTTGCTTAGATGAAGTGGTCTGTCAGTTTACTTACGTTTTTCTACACAGTATGGTGCTGCGATGTTCCGCAATTCGGGTTCTGACTTTGCGACTCGTCATGCCTACTTAACGTAGGCCGCATGTGCAGATGATCAAATAGATGACATTATTGGAGTTGCAGTTAGTGTGGTGGAGCTGTTGCCACGTTTTTCCTGTCTCCGGACTCAAGTTTTTAGTTGCTTTTGTAAGGTGGCAGACACTGCAGTCACCGCAGGAGTAGTGACCTTTAATGCTGGGGAACCCCCACGCATTAAGTACAGTGTTAGGTGTTGGAGTTCTAGGTATAGGTGGTCTGGTGGAGACCAGGCGGTCTCGAAGGCTACCCGCTTTTTTGTATGCCAATAGTGGGCGTTCCCATTTCATGGTGCCACTGTTTTTATGTGCCAGTTCTTGTTAAGTATCTTGGCTTCTTGATTAGAGGCCACATTGTAGGTGGTGATGCAGGTCAAACGTGTCATGGTGTTGTCCCGTCTGTTGTCCTCTAGGTTACGGGCCCTCTTCTTGATGGTACAGATTATCTTCTCTGAGTACCTGCGTGCTCGTAGTTTATCCACTAGTTCAGAGGATTGCTGTTTGTAGTCTCTGGTGAGACTGCAGTTACGGCATATCCGTTGAAATTGCCCGTATGGCAGGTTTTCTCTGAGGGGCCTCGGTGGAGGCTACCGAACTGCAGTAAGAAATTACGTGATGTAGGTATGTGATATGTGGTAGTCTGTAGTTTGCCCTCTGTTGCCTCGATGTTTAGGTCCAGGAAGGCTATCTTGGAGTTGCTAGCACTACTGGTGAACCATAGGAAGGGATCCCGCTGGTTAAGCCACGTCAGGAAAATGACGAGGGTGTCGATCGGCCCTGTCCATATCATGAGCATATCGTCAATATAGCATCGCCAACATTGGATGTTGGTGCTGTATGGGTTGGTAGCTGCCAGGATGTGTTGTTTCTCAAACTGATATACGTAGAGGCCAGCTATGCTGGGGGCGAAAACACTGCCCATAGACGTCCCGTTCGTCTGCAAGTAGAACTCTCCTTCGAATTCGAAATATTTTTGTTTAAGTGCTAGGGTGGCGTACTGCAGAATAAATTCCCTCAGCGTCGTATGCTCCCTGGTGGTTTCATAGGGCATATTCCTGAGCATTTGTAAGGTATCGTCCTGTGGAAGGTTCGCATATAAACTCTCGGTATCCAAACCTACTAGGAGTGGGACAGTGGAGTCAAAATCAGTATCCTTGATGAGATTCAGGAGATGTTTTGTGTCCTTTATGTAGGTGGAGGATGCTTGGACCATTGGGTTTAAGAAAAACTCATAAAACCTGATACTATCGGGCGTCCAGGTGGTGGTCTCGTCTCTTTATGAATTTTAGGGACCGTATAAAAATACGGTACCTTCCCCTTCTTAGCACAGAGGTAATCAGCCTCTTGTTTGGAAATCTGGTTGTTGGTCTCCGCAGTTCCTACCAGAGAGTGTCCTTCAAGGTGGTGGTGGGGTCTTCTTTCAGGCGTTTGTAGTTCCGAGGGTCATTTAATAGCCTCCTACACTCAGTGGTGTAGTCTGTCTTATTCTGAATGACTATCCCTCCACCCTTGTCAGCTGGTTTTACAATGAGGGGGTTTTCTTGTGGTTTACCTATGGCTTCTCTTTCTTTGGTAGCCAGGTTGTTGAGGGCTTAGGTGGATCAAGATTTTCAATTTGGTGATAGACTGCCTGCTCGAAGGTGGTGATTTCCACAGGGATGCAGGAAGGTGGTGGGCAAAATGAGGATTTAACTTTCAGTCCTGTCTCATTGGTTTGTACATTGGATTCAGTTGGTGGTTGTTTTTCAAAAAACATCTTTAGTTTCAGCTTACGAAAGAATTCAGCTAATTCCACATGAAGTTGGAATTTGAACAGGCGTGCGGTCGGTAAAAAAGAGAGGCCTTTGTTGAGGACATCTTCCTCTGTGGGGGACGAAGTGCTGTTGGATAGGTTGAAGACCAGGGATTGTGCATTTTGGTTGTTACTGGCTGGTTATCTCATTCCGCTCATTCCTGGTAAAGGTTCCTTGGTTTTGCTCCTTGTGTGGATACCTACTGTTCCCTCGTCGTCTGACCACTGCACCTGTTGATTGTTCTGTCTTTGATTGTTCTGTCTCCTTCCTCGTGCAGGGCAGCCTTGTCCTAAAAAAGGCGGCCTCTGGTTTGGTTGGAAAAAGGCTTGTTGTCTGGGGGGGGGGTACAACGGTGGCCATCCAAAGAAGGGATTTTGTGGAGGGTGATTGAACACTGGTGGGCCAAAGTTGAGGTCCAGGTGTTGGTAATTGGCCCAGGGTTGTTGCTGCCATTTAGGTGCTCTACCCCTGCCTTTTCGTTTGTATGTGCTGCCAGATGTGGAGCCGCTTGAGTGTGAACTGTCATCCCCACTTGTGTCAGAAAAAGTGTCTTGCCGGCTCAGAACGGTATAGTTGTCATCCGCATATGGGTACACTTTGTTGTAGGGAATTCTTTTTAGGTCATTTTGGAATTTGTTGATTTTGGCCTGGGTCAAATATTCCTTATATTCAGCTGGGTCTTTGTTTGATTCATCCAGTTTTTCTTAAAGGATGTGATTGTCGTATTAAAGTGGCTGTCAGTGGTCTGGATGTCTATGATCATTGCATCGGAGAGGCGCTTGGCGGTTTTGATAATGAGCACCAACCAGTCCCTGGTGCAGTGCCATGCAATTTGAGCCCAGTCTTTCCTGAAGGAAGCATTCTCCAGGAAGATCCTGGGCGCATTGGTCACTAAAAGGCCCTTGGGCGTGGTGTTCATGCGGAGATATTCAGTTAGGATCACACTGTGTAGTATGGTGCGGATCCTATTGCGTTTCTTCTCAGTGAGTTTATCCCAGTAGGTGGTCTGGGCCATTGTTTGTGATATGTTTAGGTCAGCCATTAAGGGCGGGTCTTTGAGTATTTGGCTGATGTCATCCTCTGTGCATGTTAGGCCGAGATTGCCTGCCATGATAGTAAGCGACTGGTGTGTTATTTGAGAGGTAACGCTCACAGCTGTGCCCTGCCAATAATAATAAGAATCAAAAGGAGATGGAGGAAAGGTACTGGAGCCAGTTCACTTCCCCTGGTATATATGTTTTATCAAAGAGAACTAGCTCTTGAGATGGTGCTCCTAGCGTATGTTTGTTTTGGAAAGGAAACACATTATGTTTATAGTAAGGCCCTCACTCATCAACCTAGTTGGTGACATGCTTCATCATCGGGTCCCACCCAAGGCAACAAGTGCACCTTGGGTGTGCTACGACGCCTGGATACAGCGGAGCTGGTATTGTGCCGTGAGATTGCAGTGAAAGGAAGTGAGTGAATGTTAAAAAAACTGTCCTAACTATCCCTGGGATAAAAAATTACTATTTTAATGGGTAGGTCCTTGGCAGTTAATAAAAACGAGAGTCGGATATTTAAGGAGAGGAGCCGCCCAGCTTGTGGCGGATGAAGCGGGGCACCCTAGCTAGAAGGAGGGCTGAAGAACGCAGTTGTCTCAGCGGGACATAAAAGGAGAACCGTTTCTGTAAATAGGCGGGCCCACGACCGTAGAGGGCTCGGTGAGCAATGACCAGGGATTTAAATTTGACCCGATCCACCACGGTAAGCCAGTGGAGTGTGAGGAGATGTTCACGCACGCTGCTCCTCTTAGCGATTCCCAGGAGCAGCCTGGCAGCCTCATTCTGAATGACCTGGAGTCTATTCAGAGAGTATCCAGGGATGCCTATGTACAGCGCATTAGCGTAGTCCAATTGAGAAAGGATCAAGGCACGGATAACCGTCTCTTTGGCAGGCCTGGGAAGGAGAGGTAAAAAACTCCTTAGTGTTTTGAGAAGGCCAAAACAGCTGCCTGAGAGCTTTTTCACCTGAGCAGAAAAGGAGAGGTTATCCTCAAACCACACTCCTAGGTTTTTTGCAGATTTCCCTTTGGAGGTTGGTAGAGGGAATCCAGGAGGCCATATCGTGTTTCTGAATCCAAGGGGGAAATTACCGTAGAGTGGGATCTCTGATGATGATGATGAGACATGCGGAAATAAATATAAAAGAGAGCCTTTCCTGTGGCAATTTTTGCAAGCTTATTAGGAAGATGCTTTCTGCATCGAAACATGTCAGGCTACAAATTTTCTTTTTTGCTTTGCAGAGAGTCAAGAATGAAAGCCAGATGGCTAGATTGCTGCCGAGTGAGATATATATATATATATATATATATATATATATATAATTTCCTATGGAAACAGGGTCCTAACTATATCTACCTACTGGCGACCGCCAGTAGGTAATATATATATATATATATATATATATATATATATATATATATATATATAGATAGATAGATAGATAGATAGATAGATAGATAGATAGATAGATAGATAGATAGATGGATGGATGGATGGATGGATGGATGGATGGATGGATGGATGGATGGATGGATGGATGGATAGATAGATAGATAGATAGATAGATAGATAGATAGATAGATAGATAGATAGATAGATAGATAGATAGATAGATAGATAGATAGATAGATAGATAGATAGATAGATAGATAGATAGATAGATAGATTTATATTTATTACCTACTGGCAGTCGGCAGTAGGTAGTTATAGTTAGGACCTTGTTTCTATTCAAAAAGCGTTTTATCATTTCCCAATAACTTTGGCGCCGGTTGACGAATCTTCGCGAAATTTCCAAAACATTAGTCTCGCTCCGGTCAGCTCCTATCCTGAATGTTTCGGGGTGATTCGCCAAGCGGGGGCCGAGAAAAAAGGGGGGTCCCAAAACGCGTTTTCTCCATGTTATTTCCCATCGGAAACTTTAGACACGACTACAGCCCGAACTGCTGAACGGAATTAGACCAAATTTTGCACAAAGGTAGCCCTTGGTTCAGAAAGAGACCTTTTTTTTTTTAATGGTGTGAATCCGTTCAGTAGTTGCTGAGAAATTCAAAATATAAGAGTGAAAAAATCCATTTCCCATAGGAAACTTTATGCAAGGATACAGCCGAAACTACTGAACGGATTTACCCCAAATTTGGCTCAGAAAGCGATCTTTTCAAAAATGGTGTAAATCCGTTTAGTAGTTGCTGAGAAAATCAAAAATAAAAGTTTTGATATCCATGGCTGTGGTGGATCCGCGCACCCTCCCGATCACGAGCTGCATTCTAATTGGCTGTCAACACTTCAAACCAGGAAGTGTTGGCAGCCATCTTGTGCCTCGGTAGAACCGACTCACAAGAAATTAGTAGAACTAAGGCGCAAAACAAGAAAAGGGGGCAGGGTAGAAACACCTTGACCCCCTAGGTCTGCTTAGGTGGTCCCACAAGGACCCCCAGGGCCAAAAAAAGCATTTTTTTTTTTAAAACATTTGGGATGCGCGGAGGTTTTCATGGATCTGGACGAAAATAAAAAGAAACGAAGCGCGGTCTACCGCGCTTCGTTATTAATTAGCCCCCGGGTGGGCCAAGTCCCGAGGCATGTACAAAAAATATTTGCGGGGGCCCAGGGGGAGCCCCGCAGCCCCATGGACCGCCACCACCCGGGGCTTTCTAAAAATATTTGTGTGAGGCACACAGCCCCCCCCGCAGCCCCGGGGACCGCCATTTGTTTTTTAAATGGGTGGGGGCCTCAAAGGCCCCCCAAGCCCCGGGGACTGCCACCCCCGGGGTTTTCTAAAATATTTGCAGGGGGCTCATGGCCCCCCCCGCAGCCCCGGGGACTGCCACCCCTCAGGCCTTGTTTCTTTTTTAAAACAAGGAGGGCCGTTACGGACCCCCGAGCCCCGGGGACCACCACCTCCCCGGGGCTATGTTAAATGATGGGAGGGGGCCGAGCGGCTCCCCTCCTGGAGCCAGTGATGGCCCTGGGGACCGCCACCCCCGAGAGCCGGCTCCTGCAGTGTCTTGGGGTGCCCACCCCCGGGACACTGCTGTTTGCAGTGACAGGGCGGGAGCCTCATTGCTCCCGCCCTGTCAATGCAAACTCTGCTTTGCTTCATTGAAGCGAGAGCAGGGAAACCTGCTCTCGCTTCAATGAAGCAAAGCATAATTGCTTTTCCATAAGGGGAGCTGCATGTCAGAAGCTCCCCTTGTGGAAAAGCAATGCCGGCTCCCGCAGGACGCGGGAAGCAGGCGGGACCGTGGGGCGCCATGGGGTGCGTTTGCACTGTGGTGTAGGGAGGGGGCGGGCCTGAGGTGACATGTGTGCAAACAAACCCTGTGGATGTTTTAAGTTGGGGAATTCATTCCTCTTCAATCCTGAGGGTACCTGGGGCCAACTAGCCCACCACTTACCTCCAGTAAGCACCACTGCGCTGCATTGCAGAGAGGAGGCCCAGGCCATACCCCTTTTTACACCACTCTGCAACGCAGCTCTGTGGTGCTTACTGGAGGTAAGTGGTGGGCTACATGGCCCCTGGGGACCCACAGGACTCAAGGGGACTTAATCCCCCAATTTACAACGCACCAGGGGGTGCGTTTGCGCAGTGGTGCAGGGAGGGGGCGTGGCCTGATGTCACAAGTGTGGAAACGCGCTCTGTGGCGCGTTTTAAGTAGGGGAATTAAGTCCCCTTGACTCCTGAGGGTCCCTGGGGGCCAACTAACCCACCAGGTATGTCCAGTAAGTGCCACAGAGTTGCATTGTAGAGAGGTGGAAAATGGGGCTTGGCCTCGGACCACCTCTCTGCAACACAGCTCTGTGGTGCTTACTGGAGGTACGTGCTGGGCTAGTTGGACCCAGGGACTTTCAGGATTCAAGGGAAATTAATCCCCCAACTTAAAACATGCCACGGGGCGCCTTTGCACAGTGGTGAAGGGAGGGGGCGGGGCCTGGAGGTGACATGTGTGCAAACATGGCCTGTGGCATGTTTTAAGTTGGGGAATTCAGTCCCCTTTAATCCTGAGGGCCTCTGGGGCCCAACTAGGCCACCAGGTACCTCCAGTAAGCGCCACAGGCCTGCGTTGCAGAGAGGTGGTCCAGGCCACGCCCATTTTTACACCTCTGTGGCTCTTACTGGAGGTACCTAGTGGGTTAGTTGGACCCCAGGGACCCTCAGGATTCAAGGGGACTTAATCTCCCAACTTAAAACGGCCACAGGGCATGTTTACACAGTGGTGAAGGCAGGGGACGGGGCCTGAGGTTACGTGTACAAACACACCCTGTGGTGCATTTTAAGTTGGGGAATTAATTCCCCTTCAATCCTGAGGGCCCCTGGGGGCCAACTAGCCTACCTTGTGCTTCCAGTAAGCGCCACTGAAGAGCGTTGCAGAGAGGTGGTCAAGGCCATGCCCCTTTTTACACCTCTCTGCAACGCAGCTCTGTTGCACTTACTGGAGGTACCTGGTGGGCTAGTTGAACCCCAGGGACCCTCAGGATTCAAGGGGACTTTATCCCCCAACTTAAAACATCCACAGGGCGTGTTTGCACACATGTAGCCTCATGCCCCCCCCCCCTTCACCAGTGTGCAAACGCGCCCCGTGGCACGTTTTAGGAGGTAGTTTTAATAACCCTGCCCTATTATGTACTAGGGTCTTACAGAGGAGGTCATGCTAATCACAGGGGTACCCCAACGTATAGCGTTCTCTATTGTATGTAGGTGTTTTCACTGTATTCTAAGTGTCTTTTAGAATATCACTGGCTCTAGGCCTGGTTAGTCAGAGTCAGTTACCACCAGTACCCGTCTGAAAAAGTTGTGGGCACAGGAAGACCTTCTGCTCCTCTGTTGGTTCTTTCTGCACATCTCTTCTTCTTCCTGCACTTTTCTTCGTCTTTGTGGACTTCTGTTGCTTCTTTCGGCATTTCTTTTTTTTGTGTGCGTTGTTTCTTCTTTCATCACATGTCCTACCTCTGTAGGCATAGTTAGAAACGAGCATTTAAAAAACCTTTGAAAGTCACTGAAAAAACCATTGATTTCAGGCACGTTATAGTTAGAAATTAGCATTTAAAAAACCTTAGCAATTAACTGAAAAAAACATAGGTTTTAGGGAAACTTATAGTTAGTTGGACATTTCACTGGTACAAAACCAGAAAAATTCCCCGGTTATAGTTAGTTCA
Organism: Triturus cristatus; assembly: GCF_964204655.1. Classification (NCBI taxonomy): domain Eukaryota; kingdom Metazoa; phylum Chordata; class Amphibia; order Caudata; family Salamandridae; genus Triturus; species Triturus cristatus. The sequence continues at coordinate 343,017,074 of NC_140593.1, forward strand.
ACTAACTTTAACTCGCGCCCCCGCAATGCACTGCTGATGACGTCACATATTACATCACTCTTGACATGGTCAGTGACATCACTGATGACATCACTGATGACATCTTAAATGACATCACTGATGACATCACTGATTACATCATCCACGTGATAATTTGATGCATCTTCTCACACCCTAATATAACCCTAATATAACCTTTGATACACCCACTCTACAGACTGCCATTCTCAAAACTATAGACACTCCAACACCAATAACTATATACCCACTCACTGATTCTTAGGTTTACACTCACTCATCCGTACAGTCACTCATACTTATGGTCACTCAGTACAGGACTATCATATGCACTCATACACCTATATAGACACTCACACATCACCACACATCCATAGAGGTACTCACACACCTAGTCAGTCATGCAAATAATTAATCACACTGCCATTTACTCACCTATACAGTTATACGCACACCAGCTCACTTACTCATACAAATACTAGCACATTCTTACGCTCTTATACAATCACTGATACAAGCACACACTCATCCATACAGCCACTCTCACAATTACACACTCTCACTTATAGCCATTTATATACTCCAACACACATATATACTGCCTTTCACATATGTAGTTACTCACACATGTACCACTGAGATATACATTGACTTACTAACACACCTATACACACACTCACTTACCCATACAGTCCATCACAGATGCACTCTTGAAACCATGCACCCAGTGAATCACCCACTCACACATCTATGCACAGAGTCACACACACCCCACCCATACAAACACTCAGGCACCCATACAGATACTCGGACAACCAATCAATAACCCATATAGACACTCATGTAGCTATTCGCAAACCCATGCAGCCGCTTACACACCAACAGACATTCACACAGTTTAGTCACTAACCCATGCATTCAGTAAGATACGTTTAATCACTCACTTATAGAGTCAGTCACGCACCTACTAAATCATCCATTCAGACCCTTATTCACCCACTCGTTCAATACGCCTTTCCCTATATATATTAAACATATTTAAACTTTACAGAAACACACAGTCACTGGATGATGTCATCAGTGGTGTCATCAGTGATGTCATTTGAGATGTCATTTGAGATGTCATCAGTGATGTCATCAGTGATGTCACTGACCATGTCATGAGTGATGTAATATGTAATGTCATCAGCAGTGCATTGCGGGGGCGCGAATTATAGTTAGCTGAATTAACTATAATGGGGGAATTTCTCTGGTTTTGTATGAGTGAAATGTCCAACTAACTACAACTTTCCCTAAAACCTATAGTTTTTCAGTGAATTTCTAAGGTTTTTTAAATGCTGATTTCTAACTATAATGTGCCTGAAACCTATGGTTTTTTCAGTGAATATATATATATATATGTATATCACATTTGTCTTTCCAGTTTCCCTCTTTTGAGGCTCTACAGGAACTTTGACCCATTGTGATTGCCACACTGGTTCCTTTGAGGATCTACTGAACCTTTTATGAGCCACCCGATATCTGTAGAAATCACAAGGCCGCCATACAGGTGAGGGGTGTATGTAGTGTGCTATACGATATATGACTGATAATATATAGTTCACTTTTTAGTTCACTGTGTCGATCACAGTGTATTTGTGTCTGCATGGTACATAATGCGAACTATATATCATTGATTGACCTTTCCTAGTGGTCAGTATAAAATACAAGTATTAAAGAAATTCTACCTTGCTCGACAGAACCAACTATTAGTATATACTGTTATAGTCCCCCAGGTTATGTGAGATACTGGGTCACTCCATTAATCTTTACTGGGGGTACAAGTACTCAACATCGGACCAACAGTTGATTGACTAAGTGGAACCCTAAGAGCTGCCTACACAGTCTATACAGTCATAGGAGTAGTAGAAACCTCCTGGCTTTGCGGGGTGTCTTCAGCACAAGTGGCTGAACTGATCGCTCTTACACGTGTTTCTGAACACCTGAAGGTGACAATTTTTACTGATAGTTGGTATGGCTTTGGTGTCGTTATTGTCTCAGGTGGGATTCATGACATTGCCAAAATGTCCTTTAAGGATTGGCACACATGTCATGAGATTGTTGGAGGCTTTGCAATTGCCTACCAAAATTGCTGTTGTTACGCTTTCAGCCCGTGGAAATGGAGATGACTGTGTGACAGTTTGCAACCGATATGCTGATGAGGTTGTGTGATAATGTGGTCATGGAGCCCGAACATTTGATGGTAAATATGTAAATGAATCTGAAGATGAGACCAATTTCTAGCTTTTGTTAACAGCAGATACTTGGAAAGAAGTGGAAAGGTTGCAGGAAGAAGTGCCAGAGGCAGGACAGAAGAGTTGGCTCAGAGCAGGTTGTGTCAAAAGAGAAGATGACATTTGTGTTTCAACAGATAGAAGACCGGTGTTAGACCATACATCCTAGGCATGGTTTCCCTAGACGTTTTGCCTTCTGACCTCCTGTTACGTTGACTTCATGTTTACAGGCTTTAGAATTCTGGACACTTTTCCACTGCTAACCAGTGCTAAAGTGCATATGCGCTGAACTCTAAACATGATAACATTGGCTTATCCAAAATTGGCATATTTAATTTACTAATAAGTCCCTAGTAAAGTGCACTATATGTGCCCAGGACACATAAATTAAATGCTACTAGAGGGCTTGCAGCTCTTATTGTGTCACCCACTTCAGTAACCCTTTAAGCATAACTCAGGCATGCCACTGAAGAGTCTGTGTGTGCTGTCAGAAGTGCCATTTTGACCTGGCAAGTTAACCTACTTGCCAGGCCCAAGTATTCCCTTTTATTACACATACGTTACCACTAAGATGGGCCCTAGGCAGCCCCATGAGGGTGCAGTGTATTTAAAAGGTATGACATGTACTTTTGAGCATTACATGTCCTGGTACTGAAAATGACTACATTTCTTTTTCACCACTGCTAGGCCTATCCCTACCATAGGTAGAGATAGAGATTTGGAGTTTGGTGTCTTGCGACTCACAATGTAAAATCATAACTTATGGTGAAGTCGAATTATAAATTGTCTGAAAATGTCACTTTTAGAAAGTTAAAGTAATCAGTGCAAAGGATCCACAAAGGATTTGTTTATACAAATATTTGATCCTTTGAAAGATTCAATGTCAAGCTTTGACATCAATAAAATAATTCAACATTTTTTAGAAGAATCATTTTGTGAAAAAATATTACTATTCAAAAAAGATAATTCAATGTGAGGTGTTATCATTCAATATTTTATATACACAAAAAAATGTTTTAATAAAAAAATGTATACAGAAGGGATCACACAGGATCAGTCTAAGAGAAACACACATTAACCATGGTTATAACTTGGCTTCCCTTATTTTACGAAATCACAAATCAGTGTGTTTAAACGTCCAAATCCTATACACAGATTGAAACTGACTCAAAAGAATTCAGTTGAATATAACACATATGTTAATAAATTCAAAGGAGATTGGACACTTCGTCCACATCGTCGAATGCTAAAAGAAATGTATGTCCATTGAATTACAAATACGAGTTTGTCCTTGTGGCTTGTACTCAATATTTACCTCACACTTCATGATTTGTTGTGAGGGGTGCTTTTGCATCCTCTTGAAATATCCGCAGTCGTGAAGATGGCCTCGCTGATTTGTTGCTACAGAGACCGAAACGTCAACATAGAGTCCGATTGCCTTTGAATTTATTGACATATGTGTTATTTGCAACTGAATTCTTGCCCTAACGAAACATGTGTTGGCTGGCAGAGGAATTCGAATACTATAAAAGAAAAGATTGAGGAGTATGCACCAAATGGAATAACTAATAATTGTGTTTGTATGACATTGCGTGAGCTAGGAGACTTATGCTCATGTCTTGTTTCTCTGTTTGGGATGCAGGGTTGACATCCATTCTCCTTTAGCACCATACTAATATATCACGCTATAGCGATTTTGTGTACTGTGTCTTGAAGCACCGAATTTCCTTAATCTCCCCTCAGCAGACTAATTATAGGCAAGCAGGTGATTGAAACATTGAAATCCAGGTTGGCCAACGTTTGTGCGTCAACGTCTCTGAAGTGACCTGATTCTTTGCCCCTTCTGTTAATGAGTTTTCGCAGAATTCCTGATCGGAGGACAGGACTGTCCCCACATGAAATCATCATGGGTCAAGCAATGAGGCTACCGGCAGTGCCTGCAAATGTGCTTGTGAACATTACAGATGACATGATTCTTGATTACCGCAAAGGAATAGCTTATGTGGTGCATTCTTTGTCTCACCTGGTTGAAGCTGCTACCACCCTATCGCATTAAGAGCAGTGCCATGACCTTAGTACTGGCGACTGGGTCCTGGTAAAGAAACATGTTTGAAAAACATGTCTGGAACCTCAATGGCGTGGACCCTTCCAAGCCATTCTAGTAACGAACACTGCTGTTAAGTACTGCGTTCTACCCAACTGGATCCCAGCTGCACATACTATCACAGTGGAGTGTTTCCTTGATGATGTCACAGTACCTTACCCAGAATTGCATACCGCAACTGAAAGGCAGCAGGAAGAGGTTGAACAAGTTATAGAAAATCAGCAAGAACCTGAAACAGCACATCCTGAGGGGGATTTTGATGAGTTGAACTTTATGGTTGAGACAGAAGAGTATTGGACTGATCCAGATTCCGACCCTGATGAAGGGCCTAGTACTATGGCACGCTGATTGGGAGCTCAAGATAGTTGGCCCAGAAGGCAGGGGAAAGAGAGAGGCTAAGTCTGCCGGCAGAGCATGTGCCCCATACTATTCCAGAGGACACTGAGGATTTTGGTCTGAGCGACAGTGAAAATGAAAGATTCTTCCTCAGGAGATCAAAAAGAGCTAGGATCCCCTGAATGGACATACTTTGCTGCAAATGACAGCGAGAGGGGATTTGGGGATATGGATGAGAACTGTGCACTTCCAATTGAACCTCGGTAAACTTGAGATTGTGGTCTAACTACCCTTTGGATTTGCTTTGCCATTGAATAAACTGACACAATTTGTCACTGGTGTGATCTCTGAACTAAACTTTGATCTGTGCTTTTATTAGCGACTACTAATGAACTTTATTAAAAAGAATTAAGAAGATTCCCTAAGACCGAGGCTGCAGAAGGAGCGTAAGGGTGTCATTTAGAAGAAGATTGAGTAGGGTTAGAGAAGACTCATGAAGACTTTGTAAATAAACTCATCATATTATTTATGGACTTTATAATAACATTTGCACCAGTAGAAATTTCCGGAAGAAATCTATTTGCTGCTATTTTCTACTTAACGGTCTGATTTTATTGAAGTAATGGAAACTAGTAGACATGGGCTTAAATTAGCAAGTGTATTGACAGCTGTAATTGTAGGACTAATTGTTTTGCTTCTAGGATTATATTTACCCACACTTCTCAATTCAGTTGAGACTAGATTTAAGTCTTACCCTAGATCCCCAATTCCTACATATGATTTCAAGACATTACATGTAGATTCATCAAGAGGAGACTTCTCCTTAAACACTTATTTTAAGTTGCTTTATGAATACATTGACACAGGCCTGCTACCTCTGTAAGCGGTTGCCTGCATCAGCTGCAGGGGAATTACCTATCATCACATTCCTCTTACATATGGGATTACATGTAGCATTTTGATGAGTCTGTTGTATGGAAAGGGTAATTTCTAGTATTATTTCTCGAATTATGATTTAGTGCTTTCTGAAGTTCCCATGTTTAAGCATTTGAGTTGTCACCACAATGCCAAAGAGATGGATGCATCTGTTTGTTTCTTTCAACCCATAGTGGCATTAGATACTGCTCATGCTCATAGGAACACTTTGACTTGTAAAGAAATGTTTAGAATTCCGTAAAGGACAGGAGAAGGGCAATGGATGCTAGATTGAAAACAGGGAAAGATCAACAGTATGGGCTAAAGAAGAATTAGAACATCAAGAGTCAGGAATTATGACTGCACTATCCTTAGATTGGAAACACAAAGGAAAACTATGTGTGCTTAGAGTGAACTCTGTAGTTCACACTAAATTTATGATAAAGAGTGATTGTGATCACATTTTTGAAAATGGGGGAAATTGGCTATTATTCATGGGAGGTCAGGATCCTGCCGTTCCTGAATTTATTATGTTTTTGGGGATCACGCATATTTTACATTGCTCCAAGGATGGTATGGCACGTGTTACTTGGCAGTAGTCTTCCCAAAGATTTATCATATAGAACATTTAGATGATCCTGTTGGGGATCACCAGTAGAACAAAAAGAAGCAGTAGTGGTCTTGAAATAGCTGCAGATATATTTAGGGCATTGATTCCTTCTGTAGGAGTAGTTTTGAATGATTTCAAAATTAGAAATGTGTACACAATAGTTGATAAGTTAGCTACTAGTACTGCAAATTCATTGTTAACTTTAGACACTGTAATTATAGCTGTCAATTCTATGGCAATGCAGAATAGTCGTGCATTAGACATCCTTCTCACGAATGAGGGTCAAGTGTGCAAAATGCTGAAGGTTCAGCAATGCTATACCTCTACACCTGACAAGAGTGAAGAAATACATTGAGAATATTATTGATATTGACATTGAACTTTTTTGTATAGCACATGAATGCCCAGGGCAACTTGGCGTTAATATCTGCTACAGTGAACAATGAGATACAAGAAGCTAAAATTTACTACCATTAAGGGCTTATGACTGATCACACCGAAAAGGAGAATAACCAGGTTTTAAAATACCCATTACCAGTAGCGGTCCGTGGAGGGAGTGACGGTGGGGCAGTGAGGCGGGGCGGGGGAGGGGCAGGGTGGGGAAATGTAAACACTGGAATATGGATGAACGGAGGTAAGTACACATTTAAATAAATAAAACGAATTTCGTTGCGCGCGCTACATCGCATTTTGCGATGCAGCGCGCGCAAAGGATTTTGTTTTATTTATTTAAATGTGTACTTACGAGGGGCGTGGCTTGGACGCCGACTCGGATGGCCGCCTGACTGCGGAGCTCCGCCGCACCGAGACGAGCTTAATTGCTTCTCGGCGGCTTTTCGGCTCCGATTTCAACTTCAATGGCAGTCCTGGAAATCTGAATGTTTGGTGCGCCTAGTGAGGCCTGGGGGAACATTTGTTAAACAGAAAATGCCTCATCTTTACTGCATTTTCTAGATGCCTCAGCGTGTCCGCCATTTTGTCTCCGTACTAGCGCGTTTGTGAGGCAACGCGCTCGATTGGAATGCTTCTGCCACAGCTCTCTGTTTGCGCGCTGAGTCTTCCCTGCCTGTTTTGCTGATCCTGAGAGGCGCATTGCGGTAATATTTTGCTCATTATGGGCACATACAAATAGACTTTGCAGCTCTCACTTTAATGTGGCATTGATGGTTTTTTACTGAGGAGACACAAGTTTTACTACCAGATGCCTCTCATGTGGATTTGGTTTTATATTTGTTATTGCTCAGTGCTGCTTCACCTTCATCCTTGAGTGATTTATTTTACTTCTCTCAGAGACGCCATAGTGATGTGCTTTTGGAAGACAAGTGTTGTGATTTTTGGCACTTTCTACTCTGTGGACTTATGTTCTCATTGAAAGGCTGGAAGTTTGTATGAATTCTGCTGAAGACCGATGAGAACCTCCCTGTATTACTTCTATTTTGTTCTGTACTGGTAATGCTCCGCAGTTGAGTGGAAGCTAGCGACTACAACTTCTGTGTCTTGAGTCGCTTAGTCAGACGCACGTCCTTGTCACCAATTCAGTTGTCTAACTGGCTTCTTTCCTCCATTCCATCAGGACGGATTTCTTTTTTCTTAACGCTGACGCTGGTTTTTGCGCTGCCTTCCTGATTTTTCTGATGGTTTTTGGTTTCTAATGACTCTCTCCTCAGTGATCATCGGTTGGCAATTCTTTGCAAGGACTGTGCTGCTCTCCTGTGCTGCGCATCTACACGTCAGCCATTTGGGACCAGTTTTGTTTCAGAATTAATACACCAGCCCGGATGAACTCATTTATATTCATATTTATTCTGTCCCTGCTATGCACCATCCTTTCCTCCATTGTGGCTCCTGCATGCTTGGCCTGTCTACTCTCAGTGGGACATTTCAAGCTTTAGTCACGTGTGTGCTTACGCTTGCGCTGTATATCACCTTCAACTACTATACAGTCTGTCTGCTCAAGTTTCTATGGGCAAGCTACGTAACCCGAAGTTTGTTTTTGTGCCCTCAAAAGGTTCTTCTTCAACGCCATCTTCGTCTTCCTCAGCAACTGACGCTTCTTCTAACACTGATCAAATGGCGTCGCCAGTCCCTAATCGCTCCTCCTCATCTCAGCCATCTTCCAGTAAGTCCTCTCCTCCTGTCACGTCGTCCAAACGTCTGAAACAAGACTCTCCTCCTTTAGATAAGTCATCACCTTCCATCTCCATGGAACTCCTCTTGGAAGAGATACGTGCCTTGCGGCCGATTGTTGAGGAGACCAACAATAAAATGCAGCTTTTTGAACTAAAATGGTCAGCTATGGAAAGCAGAGTCTCTTCCGTGGAACAACAGACTTCAGAAATCCAAGTCAATTCTCAACGTATCTCCTCCCTGGAAAAGTCCGTTCGTGCCCTCCAGCAGCACACCGAAGATTTGGAAAATAGAAATAGGAGGAATAACCTACGCATTTATGGCCTGCCTGAGTCTTTGGAAGGTGATGACCCCGTCTCCTTTTTCTCTTCCTTCCTCCTGAATCTTTTGGACTTGCCTGCTACCACTTCTCTCACTATCCAAAGAGCCCACAGGCTTGGTCCTCGTTCATCAACTTCCACTAAGCCTCGAGGTGTCATTATTCTTTTTCTGAAATTCACAGACCTACTTCTAGTCCTCTCTGCGGCTCGATCCAAACGTCAAGTTTCTTGGCTGGGCCAGAGGGTTTTTCTCACTCAGGATGTTTCTACGGCTACTGCAGCAAAAAGGAAAGAGTTTTTGAGCCTTCGTGCCCCGTTGCGCTCTCTTGGTGCCAGATATGGCCTATTCCATCCCTGTACCTTCAAAGTCACTCATCAAAATCAGACTTGGACTTTTCAAGATCCTGCTGAACTTAAGAATTTAATTCATATTCAGTCTACTGCCGGCATGGATACTTCTACTTCTGCTAGTGGCTGATGGTCTAACTCTACTTTTTTCTTGCAGGTTCTCTCTACTAATGGTTTTTCATGGCTTGTGTTTATTATATTGCTAATTTGCCTTTTGATTATTTTTTTATAGTTCCTATTAAGAGGTTTCTCATTATCTGTTGCTACTTTTGCTGGTTTATTTTCTTTTATATCCTCTCTTATTTTCTGTTCTTATTATCATCTCTCATTTGTTTGATGGTTTGTTGTGTCATTTATATGCGTTCTTTGTATTTATTTTTCTCATCCAGATGATTGGTGTGTTCCCCTATCCCTGTACATGGTTCTTCCTTTCATACCTTGCCCTGGTGCGGTCTGGTCTCCTGGTTCCGGGTGGTCATTCTTGTTTCGTCTCTCCATTGCCCCGTTATCCTCTTCATGTCCCCTTCAGGTATGTTATTTTCAGTCGTCCTTTTTGGATTTGTACTGTCTTTTTTTGTACTTCTCTCTTTTTGCCCTTCCTCTCCTTTCCTTTTGTATACTTTCCACTTATTGTTTTTCTTTTCTCTCCTTCTTTCTTTCTCTCTCTTATCATTTTCTCTTTTTATTGGCTATGTTTTTAGTGGTTATGTTTCAGTTTTGAACTTTTTGTTCTTCTTTTCATCTATTTTCACTCCGCCATCTTGTCTAGCTTCTATTCTTTTTCATTTTTTTTCATTATCTTTCCTTCTATCTGTTGCTGTAGGTATTGTTCTTGTTCATGTTCCCCAGTGTTTAAATTCAGAGTAATTTCCTGGAATGTTAAAGGTTTTAACAACCCCATTAAGTGTCAGAGGATTCTCTCTCATCTTGCTTCATATAACCCTGACATAGTTCTCTTACAGGAGACTCACCTCTCTGAGGCTGAGTCTCGCAAACTAAAGCGTGGTTGGGTGGGTACGGTTTTATTTTCTCCTTCTACCGATAAGAAGAATGGTATTGTTATTTTGTGTCATAAAAAATTAAGATGTACGGTTTTGCTACAAGAAACGGACTCTGATGGTAGGTGGATATTAGCTAAGTTGTCAATGAATTCTGTACCTCTGACTGTGTTTAATGTTTATGGCCCTACACAACCTGATTTGCTTTTTTGGCCCTCAATTACAAGCAAATGTATTCAACATAAAGATGACCTTTTCATTCTAGGTGGTGACTGTAATCAGATTGTGGATCCCTTTCTTGACCGAAAGTCAACGGTTCAGTTTTTACCTCACAAAACTCACAAACAATTTCTAGATACCATTTCACACGCACGTCTCACCGACTCTTGGAGGCTCTCACATGCCGACACTCTTGATTTCTCTTTTTTCTCTCCTCCTCACTCATCTTTTTCTCGTCTCGACTATATTTTTCTTTCTCTCTCCTTGTCACAAACTCTCCTTTCTTGTTCTATTGAACCTATACTGATCTCGGACCATGCTCCTATTGTGACGGACCTTGACTTCCTTCCTCCGCGTCCCAAGCCCTCTCATTGGCGATTTAACAAATCTCTTCTTGATGACCCTTTCTTCTCCTCTTCTTTTCGTTCCTTTGCCGTTGATTTCTTTCTATTAAACGATGTTTCTGATATCTCCCCCCATCTTCTCTGGGACTCTTTTAAGGCTACAACTCGAGGGTTTGTTATTGATTTTGTCTCCAAGAAGAAGAAACGGTATCTTCAGAAGCAGAAATCAATTCTTGCCCAGATTAAATCTTTAGAACATAAATTTTACTCCTCCCCTAATAATTCCGTCTCTCCAGATCTTATTCGTGCAAAGATTGAATTCAATAAATCTACTACGGATAATGCTTCGTCGATGCTTCTGCGCAGTAGTGCTCGTTACTATGGGGGTCGCAACAAGGCAGGGAAGCTTTTAGCTAATTATCTTAAATCACGCAAGGAACGCTCTTTCATTGATTCTATTTATTCTCCGGACAACACGTTATTGCACAAGGCTCAGGACATTCTTGACCAGTTTCAGTTATTTTATCGTAATCTCTACACACCTGAATCTTCTCCCTCTCCCTCTCTTATCCAAGCTTATTTTGACAATCTTCCTAAACCTTCATCGCCTCATCTTAGTTTCTCTGACCTGGATGTTGATCTTTCTTTACATGAGCTTTCTGCAGCTTTGAATACCCTTACCAAAGGCAAAACTCCAGGTCCTGATGGTTTCTCTGTTGAATTCTATTCTCACTTCTCTGATCTTTTACTTCCCAAACTTCTCTCTCTCTTTCAATCGTTTTATCTGTTGGGCAAGGCAGAAGGTACATTTCAAGAAGCTACCATATGTCTTATTCCCAAGGATTGTCGCGACCCCAAATTCTGCAAGAACTATCGTCCGATTTCTTTAGTAAATGTGGACTATAAGTTGTTTGCTAAAGTGCTGGCTCTTCGCTTAGACCCTCTAATGACTCATATCATTGGTAAGGAGCAATGTGGTTTTGTTAAAGGTCGCCTTACCTCTGATAATTCTCGCCTCTTTCTTAATGTTTTAAATCAGGCTCCTTCTCTTTCTATTCCCTTAGCGGCTATTTCTGTTGACGCAGAGAAAGCTTTTGATTGGGTCGATTGGTCTTTCCTATTTGCATCGTAGCGTTGGCATGGTTTTGGTCCTAATTTCATTTCTCTCATTTCTTTATTGTACTCTTCCCCTAAAGCATCGGTTTTGGTCAATGGCCAAGTTTCCTCATATTTTCCTCTTCAGCGAGGCGTTCGTCAAGGCTGCCCCTTATCTCCTTTACTCTTTGTTCTCGCGCTTGAACCCTTTTTGTCTTCTATCCGTAACAATACCTCTATTTCAGGTTTTCCTTATGGTAATGATCAGTTGAAACTTTCTGCGTATGCAGATGATATTCTTCTATTAATTTCTGCTCCAGAAACTTCTATTCGCTCTCTGCTATCTGAGTTTGATTCTTTCTCACAGGTCTCGGGGTATAAAATCAACTCGGACAAAACTGAAATACTTCCTCTTACAAAATTTTGGACTCCTCATGCCTTTTCCTCCACTGGATTTGCGTGGAATAGCTCCAAAATTAAATATCTAGGTGTATGGTTTTCCAACTCTATTTCTTCCTCAATTACCTTAAACATGTCTGCGGTTTTGTCTCGTATTGACCGATTGTTTTCCTCCTGGAATCCCCTCTTTCTCTCTTGGTGGGGGCGTTTGGATTCAATTAAGATGATGATAGCGCCCATTTTAATTTACATTCTGTCCATGTTACCTATTCATATCCCTGCGATTTATTTTAAACGCATTGACTCTTGTTTGTCAAAATTTCTTTGGAATAAAAAGAAATCTAGAATCTCTCTATCACAGCTTCGCAAATCCAAGTCCAATGGTGGTGTCAACTTTCCAGACTTTCGTCTTTACCATAAATCATTTTCTCTTCGTCAGGCATCCAGATGGCTTGCGTCAGTTCCTTCTCCTTTTGCTCCTCTTTGGCTTCACATTGAACAAACGTTGTTGTTACCTTTCTCCTTTGGAGAACTCATACGCTTTTCCTCCAAAACCCCGCATATGACATTTCCTTTATTTAAACATACCTTTTCTTTATCAAAGCCTATTTTCAACTCTACACCTATTACTCGGGAATCTTTTCTAACTTCAACGGTTTGGTATAACTCACTCATCCTTATAAATAATAGGCCCATATTCTGGAACTCTTGGAGGTCTAAGGGCATCATATGGGTACACCAGTTTTTTGATGGAGTATCTCCTTCTTCTTTTCCCCAATTTCAGATGACCTATCGCTGTCCTCGTTCCTTTTTGCACAAGTTTGTTACTCTGATTTCACTTATCCTTGACATCTTTTATTCCCTTCCTTCTTCCCTTCCCTCTGAGTCCCAAGCTCCTCTTCTCAAAATTCTTTCATCCCTTCCCAAAGCCTCTCTCATTTATAAATTCTTTTTATCTCCTAATCCAGATCGCCTCAAGTCTAAAACGGAGCTCTCTTGGGAGGCGGACTTTGGTTGTGTTTGGTCCGTTGCCCTATGGGATAAACTTTGGTCCAGATCTTTGAAAATTTCTCGTTCTGCTTCCCTTACTCAATCCTTGTTTTACCTTTATCACAGACTATATTTCTCTCCACTTTCTCTAGCTCGTTTTTCTTCTTCCTCGGAGTCTCATTGTTGGACATGTTCTGCCCCTAATGCTAACCTTTTTCATCTTTTATTCTTATGTCCTTCTGTTTCTCAATTTTGGAATAATGTCTGGCTATACGTCTCTCATATTTTCGCACTCTCGCCTCAGTACTCAATCTCTACCCTTTTTCTTGGTAGTTTATCTGACTCTTTAGATCTTCCTTTACACTCTCACGGTCTTTTTGACCTTATGCTTGCTCTCGCCTTTCAGCACATTTCCTCTAATTGGAAATCCCTCACACAACTCTCCATACATCATTGGTGGGACTCTTTATGTCACTTTCATAGGCTTGATATTGCTTTTGCTTCTTCCTGTAATTCTACACCCAATAGGGATATCTTCTGGTTACCTCTTACTTCATACTTAGATCGGATGGTTCGGAAGAGTGTATCTCATATCACTTCGGAAAATTTTGAGCCACCTTGAAGATTTTGCCTCTTCTTTTATTATTTCCACAGTACACAACTTAGGTATTGTTATAGTTGTTCCTCTAAGCTGTATTTGATTACTGTTTTACTTACAGCACTTACTCTTCAGATGTACCTTTATATTTTTATAATATGTTCCTAACACTTCCCTTTTTTTTTTCCCCCTTCCTTTCCCTCCCTTTTTCCAGTTTTTTCCTTAAAACTGTATAAAATGCTTTTGCTTGTTTCTATATGATATTAGCTTGCTACTGGTATTTTACTTCTATTTGCTTATTTCTTGCACTTCTGCTGATATCTTTGTACTGACATTGTCTTGAATAAAGCTTTTCAAACATAAATGTGTACTTACCTCGGTTCATCCATATTCCGGTGTTTACATTTCCCCACCCTGCCCCTCCCCCGCCCCGCCTCACTGCCCCACCGTCACTCCCTCCACGGACCGCTACTGCCCATTACTGATCACATCAAACAGGAGAATAGCCAGGTTTTAAGATGTTTCCTGAAACTGAATAGGTTAGACTGACCTCTAAGATGTTCAGGTAAGCTATTGCAATGTTATGCAGTGCTGTAGATAAAGCTTCTACCTCCCTATTTCTTTCTTCTGATTTTGAAGACATTAACTGTCCTGAAATTGGCTGAGTGCAAAATTCTTCTGCGAATATACAGGAAAGATTTTTTTTCAAATATGCCGGGCTTTCACCATTTAGAGTCTTATGTGCCAGACATAAAGCCTTAAACATCACTCTTCTCCTCACAGAGCCAATGGAGCTCTGGTAATGCCTCAGAAACTGGCTTGAACTTGGGAATTTTCTTTAGACGTCGAGCCACTGCATTCTGTAGAGACTGAAGTTTCTTCAGAGAGAGCTGGTGAATGTCTAAATATAGGGCATTGCACTAGTCCAGCCAAGACAGCACTAAGACAGTGACCACGGATTTCTGATATTACAGACTTAAAAGGAGATTTAAAGGAGTTGGAAGCTACATGTCCTTGGGAAGCAATTGAAATTTTATGTGCTGCAGTAAGCAAATGGTTTCGAAACCTTGGGAGTTGAATAGTGGGCTCCATTTTGAAACCACTTGTGATAATTGTCATATTTGCAATCTCTCTGTTTGTAATATTTACGGTATGCAAGTGAAATGAGAGGTACAGGAAAGGAGGAGAATAAGAGGAAAGAGAAAAGATGTGGAATGAGAGGAGAGTCAGTGCAGATTATATGATGATATGTTGGAAGCTCTAGACGAAAAATGTTGACGACATCAGGGTTTTGATCTGGTCGTATCTAATAAGATTAATATGTTAATTGTGATGGCTAACATCACCATCAGATGCAATTTAGACTTCAACCTTACATGTCACAAAAATGCAATTATATACATGCATTTTACAATATATTCACTGCGTGCCTTCATCAACGTGTGTGAAGCATTTAAATGTATCAATGAAATATATTCACTGTAGAAACTAGAAATATATGTACGTGTGCACTAATGTTCAGTTTAAACGTGTTCTTTATTCCTGTTTTATACTTATATTTACATATACAAACATGTACTCTTTTACTCATGTGTTGCATTTATTCTGCAAGTTCAAGTCAAGTCAAAGAATCTTTATTCGGTGATTAAAAAACACCATAAAAGCACACTCATATTTACATGTTAAAAAGTCATTAAACATTTCAGGGTTCTTTGTACAGTGAATTAACAAAACATAAATACAACAATATAGCCATATTTAACACTTAAAAGTTAAAGTAAAAACATTTCCGTCTTCTCCTCTAGTAAGCCTTAAACGAAGTGCTACCTTGATAAAGTTCATAATACTACACAGTATTAGGGGTTCCTCAGCTTTCTGTAAGAATACAAGTGCCTCCCTAGCGTGGACCAAATTAGCATTTTTCAAAATATTTACAAGGTATCTGCGTCTGGGCATTGAGTAAAAGGGGCAGAGTAGAACAAAATGAAGGGAGTCTTGCGGAGACCTGTTGTCGCAGCCGCAGGGCCCCTTCTGTTCTATTGATGTAGCAAACCCCGCTGGTGATGCCAACATAAATGGGAGAAGGTTCAATCTGAAACGGCACATCAGGAACCTATCCTGTGCATTGTACATGAGGAACAAGTATGGCTCCATACCTTCCACGCTCTTCACTAGGTGATGGGCCCTCACTGTCTTTTTGCACCCTTCAGCCTCATCTCTGCGTAGGTTTTTCCGCTCTAGAAAAATTCTCCCTACATGCAGTTTATTCTGGGCTACAATAGTTACAGGATGAGTAAAGAGGTTCCCAAAACATAGCTCCTCCAGGGTATTCTTCACATAAAGGAGCCAGGGAATGCGCATACACTTGTCCCTTTTTAGGCAGTCCGATAAGATTTCTCTACTAAGTGTCGCATCAGGATTGTACCAGATTTTTAACCAAGCGATAATAGGCCTCAATTTTATCAAATCTTCTATATATGGTCTCCCTAACTCCCTATGGGCAATCAAACCAGCAGTACTTTGTGGTACCCTCAAGAGTGATTTCAGATATTTATTTTCTTCACGTTGGATACTAGTGGTATTGACAAAGCCCCATACTTCTGCCCCGTAAATTACCTTGGAGCATGATACTGAGCTGTACAGATTTATCACCTGTTCCGGGGACCATCTTCCTAGCCTCCTGCCATAGCTAGCAATTGCCCCGTTAGATGCAATCAATTTACCACAACGTTCCTCCACCAGGGTATCAAACCGCAGGGCACCATCGAATGTTACACCAAGGTATGGAAACGTTTTGACCTCTTCCACAATGTGGCTCCCTATTTTGTATGTAAATTTAGGGGTGGTTTTTTTTCCCGCCAGGAGCACATAGGATTTACTCAGATTTACAGAAAGGTCCAAGGCACTCATGAACCTAACAAAACCATCAATCAGGATTTGTAGGCTCCTTGGTGTCCGTGCGATCAGTACCGCGTCATCTGCATAAAGCAGAACAGGAATATGACGCGACCCCACCCTTGGGCAATCTGCCTTCAGACCCAACAGAAACTGCTCCAAATTATTAATATAAAGGGAAAACAAAAAGGGAGCAAGAATGCAGCCTTGTCGGACTCCACTCTTACAGGGAAAAGAACTAGTCAGCCCCCCCTCCCTATTAAAGCGGACTGCAAGTTACAAGTGTGCATGTATAACCATGTATTTGAAGTACACATCAAATGCTAACTTAAACTTAGCCTGACTACAGGCCTCAGTTGAAAGGCATTTTGCTTTGCCAAAATATTTCCTTTTTTATTGCAGTTTTATTATTTTGGCAGTTAGAAAAAGGCTTATTGTTTGTATTATACTGCTGATAGAGAGACCTGGAGGAAATCTTGGAACTGAACATGAAGAAACAATGGTCGAAAGAGGCCTTCTGTTCATCATCTACCAGCATGGCAAGATGTTCAAGGTTGAGATCGCAGTCTCAGTTTGATGCATTGAGAAACTGAAGCAATGTTGCAGATCCACTCAAGTAATGGTCTGATTGGTCTCTGGTGGTCTGAAAGGGGAAAGAATGTTTCTTAGTGTACTGTTATTTTTAAATTGGTGTTCACACAGTGAGAGTCACCAGAGATTCCCTTTAGACTTCGAGAGGTACAGCCTTTTCTGCTTGCCCTATTTTTCCAAGAGTAAAGCTTTATGCTAAACACTTAGGGGCAGATTTATGTTAACTGGCGCATCCCTGCATATCAGCAGGGATGCGCCAATTATTATGCGCCACAGCTGCGCCACCATGGATGCGCCGCATTTATAATGCGGCGCACCATGGGGCAAAAACGGCACAGATGCGTGACGCATCTGTGCCGTAAAAGTGGCGCATTGCTGGAGTTGCATCGCAAGCGCGACGCAGCTCCAGCAATGCTCTGGGGGGCCCTATCTGTACAATGCTGCGTCAATCCTTACGCCTGCTTCAAGCACGCGCAGGGTTTTGACGCAGCATGGGCCTAAAAGTGACTGAGTGAAATCTTGTAGATTTCACTCAGCCACTTTTAGGAGGCGTTCCTGCGCCGGAACGCCCCCACCTGCCCTGGAACGCCTACATGTGGCGCAGGGCTTTACAACGTGACGCATCTCCCAGATGCGTCACGTTGTAAATACCCCGCACCATGGCGCTGGATTTGCGCCGCTGCTGCGTCACAAAAGTGACGCAACGGCGGCGCAAAAGTGGCGCAAGTGCAACATAAATCTGCCCCTTATTTTCTTTTTCCAAGACTTCTACTCATGTGTGATCATGCACCTTCTATGCTCCCGAATTAGAGACCCTTGATAGATGACACCTTATTGACTTATGTTTAGAAGAGAGAATGGAAGTTTCTTTATGAAACACCAGGTTGCTTTTATTTGTTTCTGCATTGAGGTGGCTATCACAATTCGGTATCTCATTCTGCTGGCCTTAAACTACTGAGATATTTTAGGTTGCTCCTTGTATTGATGTATCTATTGAATTTATTTTTGGTTTGCATGTATACTGGATTGAGTGGTAATCCAAATAAAACCCTTTAACCGTATTCAGCAATTCTTTGTCCTTATTGTGGAGTCACATTGGCATCACAAGTTATAAATGTATTGTTGATGTCTTCTCCATTTCAATGCTTCATGTCATCTAGCAAAGGTTCATACGGAAAAATCTTTAATGACTTGACAAAGTGATTAATTTGTAAGGCCCAGCACTCTTTCAGTCCTTATTTTGAAGGATGCAGGACATACTCCATAAGACAGTGGTTGTCCCAGCTACAGTATTTAGGGTGCATAGAGGGAATGCCCTCAGTTAGAAATAGAGTAGGTCAGTTTCAGTAGAGCTTAATCTGAACCAATGGTATTTGTCACTGATTCAAAATTTCTGTTTGTCCATCTGGTGTCTGAGAGTACTTTTAAGTGGGAAACAGCCATTACAACGTGGTTGTTTCCCCATATACCATTACATCGCAAGCGTTACCATGCATGCAATGCAACAACGCATAGTCATTTCTACACATTTTTTTACATCGCATGTGCTTTTACCACGCGTGCCTTTACAATAACTTTCGTTGTAAAGGCATGTGTGGTAAAACCACATGCGATTTAAAACAAGCATTTGCAATGCAACAGGTCTCGCATTAGGTTGAGTTAGAGTTATTGGATTAGTATATTTGTGTTGTTTATTGGCGTTGTTTTGAGTTAGTTGGTATATAGTACATGAACTTATGCAGGTCAATTGTCGTTGTTCAATATTGTTTATTAGACATTTTGTCATAGCATATAAACAGTGGCAGGAGAGAGTGCAGGTGAAAGGGAACAGAATACGGTACTGTTGTGTGTCGAGACAAGAAAAGCGAAGAAAAGAAAAGTAAATACTATGTGGCAAAAAAGTAAACACTAAGGACTTAATAAAGAAAAAAAGGGAGTGAGCAATCAGGTGCAGGCAAAGGTGGAGTGCGTGCATATGTTTAGGTGGCAGGAGAGAGGGCAGAGGGACAAGCAGAAAGGGCAGGGCAAAGCAAGAAGATGAGTATAGGTAGGAGAACAGAGCGCAGGGCAAAGTAAATGGTAGGGCGAGGCAATAATATAAGGGTAGGTGGCAAGACAGAGTGCAAGGCAGAGGGATAAACACAGTGAGTGAAGAAAATGAGGCTAACTGTGAGGGCAGAGTGCAGAGCAGAGGGAAAGGCACAGGGAGTGAAGAAAATGAGGCTAACTGTGAGGGCAGAGTGCAGAGCAAAGCGAGAGGCACAGGGAGTGAAGAAAATGAGGCTAACTGTGAGGGCAGAGTGCAGAGCAGAGCGAGAGGCACAGGGAGTGAAAAGCATGAAGCTAAGTGGTACGACAGAGTGTAGGGCAGAGGGAGAGGGACGGTGAGTGAAAAACCTAAGGATAACTGTTAGGACATAGTGCGGAGCAAATGACGGTCACGATGAGGCAAGAACATGATATTAGGTGGCAGGACTGAGTGCGGGGCAGAGGGCCAGGGACGGCGAGGGGGGGAGAGGGGGCGAGTATGGAAGCAATGGGTGAACTGTCTTTTGAGTAGTGTTATAAATGTTCTTGGGAATTAGTGTGGAAAGTGCTGAAAAACGTGTGTCGCTTGTGCAAAGGGTGGATGAAATAATTAGTATTTAATGGCAAAATGAAAGGTGCATTAACGTATTGGCATAAGGCTAGTGCTGCTGCACAGGGTGATGTCCACTGACAAAAAGGTAATTCTAGCTTTGTGACTAGTATAAGATGGCTGTTGCTACAGTAATAGAATGCATTGTAAGATTATTTGTTGTATTGTTTTGGCACTGATGTTAAACGTTTCACAAGTTTTGTGGAAATGTCAAACAGGAAATGTAACTGGTAGATGCGCTAAAGGCGCCTTTTAGTCTTGCTGGTTGTAATGATCATTGAAGCCGTAAGGGAGGCCTAAAGGCGCAGCTTGAGGTACAGAAACCAAAAGAAGCGTGTTTTAGTGGCTAATTGAGAACACACAATAGAGGTTTTTCATCTGTCTGGGTCTGCCTGGCTATGCATGTCCATCTGCATCGACCCAGACAGATGAAAACCCTCGAGATATGTAACAAACCAGCACACATGAAGGAATTGCAATATTTAAGACGAATCATGCTGCCTACGACTATAAGCGACACAAACGCTTAATGTTTGATGTATTTCCGTTCCCATCTCATTCATGTGGTTAATGCACGCGAAGAGATGCAAGAACGCCCTCACTTTCCCAAATAAGATTCTGTGTGCATCGGTGCAGAAAACATCAGCGTTACCACATGGCCTGGACTGTTTTTGTTTACACCACATCCCTGAATGGCACGTTTGAAAAGTCCCTTTCCCTCCTCTTTTATTCCCGGGCAAATACAGAGCTGACATTTCGCTCCGTAAGGATGGTACCTTGCCAGGCATCGCACTGAAGCCAAAGGTGTCACCTCTTCAAAGTGAGGGAACATTTAATTGTCAAAGCCCCGCCGTGAACAAGCCATTTAGAGCCCTCCCCAATCCCACATACACAAGGCGTGAGCTTTTTAAAGCTCCCCAGCTACGCAAGTGTCTGAAAATAGACCCCAGGTGCCTTCTGAGCGACAATTACAACGCGGTAATCAACAGTGCCTGAGCCATTAATAACGGCTAGCGGATCTAGGCGCCCAAAGTGCCTTCGGCAGTCTTATGTTTTATCACTCATCATTTTGGCTGCACGCGCGCACATTTTCTTCCGGCCATATTTCTGAGCAAATGGTACACAAAACACTGTGCAAACTAGGGTTTGGAAAACAGCCAGTCCACGGCCATTGCCATCACTGCCTCGTACATGTGGCCCGTAAGAACACATTGGGGATTTTAGTAGTTGTTTAAAAACACATTCAGTTAAGAAACGTACCCATTCTAGGACGCACAGAAACGCCAGAGGCTCCTTCGCCGTTTTAAAAGACCCCCGATCCCACCCGCTTTGGAGGCGTGAAAAATAAAGCCAGCTTCTGAAGGACTAGCTGACATAAGTCAGACAATGGCATTACATGCTGAAGACATTGTGGTATATAACAGAGACATTGAGGGAAATCACACACAGAAAGCCTCGGCCCTTAAGAAATTTGGTACCACCTCTAGGATATACATTAAATTATCTAAATCGTGATTATTTCCACTGCACTGTAATGCCGTTCCGGCATGCCTGGATCGGAGTGGAAGCACAATCGATAGGGGAAGAGTCTCCTTCGGTTACCGGGAGAGTGGGATCTACGATTCTGACGGGCACCTCCTCGACGGGAATCTCAACACAACAGAATCCACCCTCAGGGCATAATGTAGACGCGGCTCAAAGTAATCACGCACAGCTGTGCAGAAAATATTAAAGGCACACGGCCTCTCGTTTCCACCTCCTTGCTTAACGAGTGGGAGGGGTCATGGCGACTGGCTGTGTAACAACAAGGGTAGGCGGCTGGAGCAGCAGAGCCGGCGGGGCTCCCTGTACATACTGGCTGGAAGACCTCAGCCTACAGAGAACAAGGAGCGAGGGGTGCGAACCAGGCGCCATGAAAAAAAAAAACAAAGTAGTGCCTACATTAAAAGATGCCGCCCTGCAGCGCAAGTAAACAGTAGTCCATCGATGCTGCTTCCTGGCAGAAACGAACAAAACGGAAATGACGTGACGGACCACCAGCCAACAAAGAGCACGTTAAGAAGAGCAATCACAGATTTAACCAATGGTAAGTGGCTAAGCAAAGAGAAATGCAATGGGCGGAGTTTGACTAGTAAAGCTAATTACTTGATGCCTCGTAGAGGCAGCGCATGCGCTGCTCTATACGAGACCTAAAAATATAGGCAATCCACCCCGTTGTGAGGAAACAGAGGCTCTTCCGTTTCCTCACAAGGACGTGCACCGCCCCTCAGACCCGACGTGCAGCACGAACCAGGAGGAGAGAGCGGAACCACGTGGCGAGAGAGGTAAGGGGGATTGGGCCTGGGGGGGGTTACTTTTTTTAGGGTAAAAGGGGGTTGGGGTCTGTGTGTAGTGCAGGGTACTGTTTTAGGGTAGGGTCGGGGTCATGCAGGGTAGTTTTTTAGGCTAGGGAGAGGACTGGGGGTCGGGGAAGGTCGTGCAGGGGGTAGTGTTTTAGGGTTTAGCATGGGGTCAGGAGGTCGTGCAGGGTAGTATTTTAGTGTAAGGGGAGGACTGGGGGTTGGGGGAGGGTTGTGCAGGGGGTAGTGTTTTAGGGCTTAGAGTAGTGTTGGGGGTTTGCAGGGTAGTGTTTTAGCGTAGAGAGAGGACCGGGGTCGGGGAAGGTTATGCAGGGGGTAGTGTTTTAGGGTTTAGGGTAGGGTCGGGGGTCGTGAAGTGTAGTGTTTTAGTGTAGGGAGAGAACTGTGGGTTGGTGGAGAGTCGTGCAGGAGGTAGTGTTTTAGGATTTAGGGTAGTGTTGGTGTGGTCGTGCAGGGTAGTGTTTTAGTGTAGGGAGAGGACTGGGGGTAGGGGGAGGGTTGTGCAGGGGGCAGTGTTTCAGGGTTTAGGGTAGTGTCGGGGTCATGCAGGGTAGTGTTTTAGGGTAGAGAGATGACTGGGGGATGGGGAGGGTCGTGCAGGGGGTAGTGTTTTAGGGTTTAGGGTAGGGTCAGGGATCGTTCAGGGTAGTGTTTTAGTGTAAGGAGAGGACTGGGGTCAGGGGAGGGTTGTGCAGGGGGCAGTGTTTCAGGGTTTAGGGTAGTGTCGGGGTCATGCAGGGTAGTGTTTTAGGGTAGAGAGATGACTGGGGGATGGGGAGGGTAGTGCAGGGATACTAAATTAGGGTTTAGGGTAGAGCAGGGTAGTATAACTTACCTTAGCTACTTTTACCAAGGGCATACCTTTACCATGCATGCCTTTGCTTTGTAATGGCATGCGTGGTAAAGGCATATTCGTGAGATGCAATGATAGGTCGCGGTAAATGACAACACGTAGTAATACCCAAGTTGTAATTTATATTAGTACATGTTGTAACGTGTTCTATTCCTTTTAGGTAGACCACTGGGGCATAGAAAATCTGCTGTGTTATCACATCCATTTTAGAGTCCAATCAAATATGAAGCACTTTTTCTTTTCGGTTTGGTGTCCATAGTAGTATCACATAGAAATGTGTAGGCTATTGAATATTAGAAGCAGATTCAATATGATACAGTGAAAATATGCAGCTGTAGCGTGTCCCTCAGTACAGAGTAAAAATATGGTAGTAAGATCTCACATTAGGCGTGAACAAGGTGTACATGAGTATGACATCGCATTTGGCTGAGAACACATTGCGATGCAAATCACTATTGGTGCAACATCAACATGAGTATGGAAAACATTTAGGAGCATAAATCACATTCTGTTATTATAACGACTATCTCAGAAAAGTAAAATCACATTCAGATTCAAAGTGGCTTTTTTCTTAATTTAAAATACCTTTTATGTGCAACATCAGCCTTGGTGCTCAGGAAGCAGCATTGTGAGATCCCATTTAGTAGCAACAACCTATATAAGTGCAGAATCACATTACTGTACAAAATCATCCTTGGTGTAACATTATCAAGAGTGTGCATATACATTTAGGAACACACATGTGCACACATTGCACAGTGCATAGACTTTATTTCACCATGCACTGCAATGGAAAGTACTTTTTAGGCAGGTAGACTAGCACACATAATTGTCAGTAGCTGACAATGAGGGAGAAATACTCCTATGTGAATTCAAAATGTGGATGACAATTGTTTCGAGCAATGAGTGAAAGGGGCTCACCCAAACTAATCAATGGTTGATGGTGGCTGACACAAAGCCCCTCACTGTGCATGTTTTTGAAGTTGGTAATATGAAAACCGACAATTGCTAAAGATGTTAGTACCCAGGCCAAAAAACAAACATTGGCAAAATTGGTAGGTCTGGTTTTGTAATAACACAAATGGACAGACAAATCTACAAGCACACATAGACAACACATATAAAGGCACAGTGCCATTATTACAGGGGCACATTTCCACACAGAAAATCTACGAACAAGCCCACTTGCTCTCACAGACAGTACTAAAGGCACACATGCGCACGCAGACATCATTGCCAAATGCTAATTTGATTTATGATGTGTATTTTTCAAATTAAAGGCATTAAAATAAAGTATATTATGGAAGATAGTTCATACCCCCAGTACATAAATAACCCACACATCGAGTCAGGAAAAAGAGAACAAAGTTGAATATTTCAGGAAACCCATACAGTCTGCACTCTCTGAAAATTCTAAAAAGTTAAACGGGTGCAAATATAAATACACTACTTAATTTCGTTCAGAATGTCTTCTTATTTTCAAACCTGTAATATTATGCAATATACACTGCTCTTCAAATGTCACCAATTTGTGGATTTTGTCTTCCTAAACAGCTAACATAATTCTGTGGATTAATTGTACTAAAAGATCTAGGCTACGTGCACATTTTAATACGCCTGACATCCGCTATGTAGAGCTCTATCATACCACAGTGCTCTGGTAACCATCTCCACATGTGACAAAGTTTGTATTCCGAACTGAACATTGTGAAACTGAGCGCAGTCACGATTCAGTGAAACAAGTCGATAGGTTCCGTGAATTCCAGTCCCCTCCCCCTGGCTCAGGCTCGTGGCTCTAGCTAAATTCCACACCTCTGCAGAGCGGGCACTGTCTTCGCCTGCTATTATAGTGTTTCTGGTCAAGCATGTCCCCGTTGTGTCTTAATGCTGGATTTGTCAAGAACAAAATGCCATAAAAATTAAGAAACGTTCGCATAGTCTACTGCACAGCATTTTGTTCGTTTGTGACAATCAGAAACCCTCAGTTAAACTGACTTCCAAAAGTTACAGGGCAACGACGACTAAACTGAACACCTAGCAATTGATCACAGACTAAACAATGAGGGAAATGTTAAGTGTGGGTTCGACAGCATCTAGTTCAAGAAAAACATATTAGGTGTATTCCATCCCAATTGCTGCCTCATATGTTGCAAATTATGTTTTACAAAGTAAGCACCCAGCTCAACACAAAGGGTGCTGAACACGTGTTTGCCCCTCATTCTGTGTACTCATCTCACTGCTGCACCAACGAAATAGCCACATATGTTCAGTGAAATGGAACACTGACTGTACCATGCATGAGTTGCAGTGGCTGTGTATGTGAGGGGGACTGAGCTCGCATCTCCTCTGGGTATAGACTGCATGAGCTCCGTGAGACATTTAAGTATGTTTCAGCCAGGCCTACAAATGCTCTTTATGTGACTGGAGAATGAGGTTGCCTGAGGAACCTGGTTTGCCTCGAACCAAAGGGCTTTTAGGGGCCATACTAAATAAGGTACCTACACCCTGGTGCACGCTTAGAGCATCCCCAAGGGTATCTTTTTGCGTGCCCATGTGCTAATAGTATGAAGTCTGTGCGTGGCATGGCCATTCACACGGGGCGATGCCTCCATGCAATGATGCAATGCCAACCTGCCCTCGCGCTTTAGGAAATTTTAGGTTTAGGATTCGCACCCATAAAGCGCGACTCTGGGGTAGAAAAAACAGTATCAAGAATGTAGAGACGGTTTAAGGCAAGGGCAAAGTGGGCAATTGCCCAGGGCCCCACCTTAAAAAGGGCCCCTGATGAAGTAATTGGGTCACTAAGACTCTCTTTATACTCTTAATCTCAACCTCTCACTCTCTGACCACCCCTGACCTTGTCTCTCTCTACTTATCCCTACCTCACCACTCTACTTTCTCTTTCTCTAGAGCACCTATCTATTGCTCTGTCCTCTCTCTTTCGTCCTTCCTTGCTTACCCGTATTTGCCTCTCTCTTCCTCTCTACTTCCACTTCTCCCTTCTTCTAACTACCCTTCCTCCCACGGTTTACCTTGCCTCTCTTTCTACCTCTCCTGCTCAACCCAGGAACTAATCCACCCACTGTCATTGTGCAACTTAAGGAAGACCCGGGCGCCCTGGGAGGGGCAGGCAGCTCGCTGCTGATTGGCCTGGGCATTCAATGTGCTTCTTGTTTGGTGGCAGGTGAAGCAGCGAAGGATGTGCATGGCATAGTGATTAATCTACACTGTAACTAAGGGTGTTGTCACCAAGTAGCCCTTGGGGAGAAGTGCGGTTTGGGGACATGTACAATAAACACCTGCATTAGCACTTTTATCTACTGTGTGCCCCCTTTTCTGAAAAGTTAAGATATAAATAAATAATGGTTGGGATCACGACGGCTTGGATTAGCTCAAAATGGCCAATACATTTAAGGTTGGTCTGAACAGGGAACCCTAAAATATGTTTTGCCGGGGGCCCCAAATATCCTTAAAATGTCCCGGCAGGAATGTGCATTTACCCAAAACTAGTCAAAACCGTACACGGTCCTACAGAGATGGGAAGTGGCTCGTCTTCAAGGCCTTCTAAATGTATGCAGGGTGGTACCCTGCCGAAGATGCAAAGGCAAAGAATGCCATAGAGGCGCCTCTGCTACAGAGAACGCACGACCACCCAACAGTTCTCACTGAAACCTCAGGACTACCACAAGAAATGTGTCTCTCGATCTCAGTAATCGAATTGGATTGTGCCAGTGACATGGGGGCGTATCAGAGAAGAAATGGAGAGACCAACCAATGACTATTACAGAACAAGTACAGACCACCGCTGCTCCTGTCGGGCAGATCCTCGTAGAGTATTTGAATATAGGACCACAGTCCCCTGGGGCTGGGGGGAACACTCAACACATAGGCAGCGTGTTTTGGCAAAGTAGCTCAGTGGGCAAAGCCACTGTTCAGTTTATCTGCAGGACCAACTCTGCCTTTCATCCTTTACAAAATCACTTAAAGGGTTAGCGTTAAGCGTGTGAGTTTTAAAACAACATAAAACAAACATTTATTGCTAAAGGTAGCCTGCAGCGTGCATTTGTGCTCACCCTGAAATGTGTACGGAATAATTGTCCGCTAGACATGATTTCTCACGCTCATTTGGGCCTGTTAATGATCACAGCAGAGGCAACTTAACCGTATATGCCCGGGGCCTTTCCACTCATATTAATTAATCACTTGTATAACTGAAGGCTGCGGATAAGAAAGTCAAATCCCAAATAGATGAATCATAGCAAGAGAAACCTTGATGCAGGGCACGGAGCTGGTACCTGGCAGGCCTGCCACAGCCTGTGCATGAGGGCAAAGCTTCCACTGCCAAGTCTCATATCAGGAGGGTGCAGGATTCTACAAGACTCTCTCTGAAGTGCTCCAATGGGAAAGCGGGCACGTTCACTGACACTGACATACCTGGCAGTCGATGAAGCCATAGGCTTTACAAATTGTGTCAACGCGGGCTGCTGTGAGCCCCGCTGCTAGGGTTGAGCTGCATCGGTGCTTTTCTACTCGCCATAACTTTTGCCGCCCTGTACAGCGGGCACTAAACCGACAAAATGGAAAATGTGCACACCTGATTTTCGGAATGGTAAATTTGGAGTGGGCGGTTTGCGGGTTTTGCGATGAACAGAAAAAATGAGAACGCTTTTCAATGTAAGGTAGTTTAGGGCAGATCAAATTTGTCAGACATTTGTTCAAAATGTCCTCTTTGAAAGAAACACGATACAGTGCAAGGGGTCTGATTCTAATGGGGAAACGCTTTCGTGCGCTAAAGATAAAGACATCTGTACACCTTTACCCATATTAACACAAGTATTTCTGGATAGGTCTCCCTCGATTATTGAGGGAAGCCCTGAAGGACTTCACCAGGATGAGTGCAATTAGATGCTGGTCTGCAGAGATCTTTTATTTTGCAGTGTTGTATAGCGCGAGCTCGACACATGGACATTGGAGCGCTTTACATGAGCACCAGTTCAATTACATACAGTCAGAATATTTATTTTAGGCACGGAAGTTTAGGGATTTGCTAAGAATAACAGGATGTTGAGCCGACGCCGGACGGACTCGCACCTGGTTCGCCAGTTCCAAGGTCAGCAGCCGGCCCTATGCCACGCCCTCTCCCCAGATAATGGCGGACCCTGTCGCACGGGAGCTCTCGAACCTTCCCAACTTTGGGAAGGGGGGCAGAGATCACATACCCCCATGATGTGCATTATATAACAGCACCCACTAATTGGC
Organism: Triturus cristatus; assembly: GCF_964204655.1. Classification (NCBI taxonomy): domain Eukaryota; kingdom Metazoa; phylum Chordata; class Amphibia; order Caudata; family Salamandridae; genus Triturus; species Triturus cristatus. Next base: position 343,045,364 of record NC_140593.1, read on the forward strand.
ATTGCCCTATAGGAGCCTTGGAATCCCATTCACCCACTTATCACAAGTACCTCACTCATCATTACCTGAAAAAAATATGTCACTTCCCAGGGGCGTACTTTTAACAAACCAACCTTTTTGCCCGTGTGCAATAAGGCGCATGCGCACTGGCAAAACCATTTTTCCATTTGCAAATGCACATACATACACGTGTGAACGTGTAAACACGGACTGTGTGGAAACATCCATCACTGAAGGAGACACACGAGCTGCTGGCCCTTCCATGATGTTGTCATCATGCCTGTATGTACACGTGAGTGTGTTTGTGTGTGTGTGTGTGTGTGAACACATAGAAATACAACAAACCCCCCCAGTCTCGTGGTGGTAGTAATGGTGCTATCAGTCTGTTTGTTTATGGTTGGTGCACTGACGTACTGAGGTTCATGAATGTTATTCGCAGTGCCAGCCTGGGCATTAATATATCCAAGCGCTCGCTGTGGGAAATTTCTCATCCTGTCTTAAGCTCAAAAGAGACAAAGATCTCTCTAAGCAAAACCATGCTAGGGAAATCATTCGTGTCAGCAAAGCTACTATACTGTCATGTGAGAGTAAGCCACTCAGTGCATACTTCTCGACCAGTACAACCCCCTTTCAGTGGCCAATGCTGACCCCTGTTATCACCTGATTCAAGACATCGTGTCGGGCCAAAATTACACAGCGGTTGCCCAAAGTAACTTATTGCTGAGTCCGTTTCGTACAGAACTTGGCCAAGATCACGCAGCATTGACCCAACCTTCGGATCTATCAACACATGGCTTGCAAGCAATTATCCAACTTGACCTGTCTGTTGAAAATCGATGGACTGTGTGAGGATATTGGAGAGCCACTGTAGCATTTTTGACTGAAAAAAGAAGATGAGAAAATCCAAATGAATGTTACTTGGGAAATATGATGCTGAAGGGTTGGGTAAAGACGAACACCCAGAAGGCGGCAGAAACTGATCGCTGTTACTTGTTAAACCAGCTAAAGCAGTGGCGTGTGATCATGTGTGCTAAGCAGGTTCTTCTGTTTCCACTGACCCTTCATGGGTAGAGGGAAGGCCGTGGCCTCTATTTTAATGGCCCCATGTGTCCCCTCTCCAAAACTCTTCCTGATTGTTACTGTTTACCTCCTTTGTGGGACAGACCCTGGCCCAAATCACACAGAGCTGGACCAATAACAGAAAGCCCAAGACCAATGCCACATGGCCAGGTTTGAAGACTGCAGAGCAATGGTTCGTAATTTTACTGCGCTGCAGCGAGATAACAGACCGCGAGCAGCAAGCATACGATCAAACTGCACTCGCCCAAGATGAAAAAGCACTGCTCTAAATTGTCACAATGCTGCGCTATGATAGCAAAATACTGGCCCAATGTCATAGACAACTGGGCCAAAAGAACAAAGTATTGCAGCATTTGGCCAATACCACACAATGCTGGACTGATAACACACATAGCTTACATCCGATATCATTGAGCAATGAGATAATATCACACTGTGGGAGGCCGATATCAGACAGTGCTGCACAGAATGCACAGCTCACAATCTATCACATGTGTCCATGATCCTGTGACGATGAAGCAATGGTCACACATTCTCTTGTCACTTGTATACAGTGGACTGCATTCATCAACTTTTGCCTATCTTCACCAAGGGTGAAGTTTCCTGATTTCACACACATTAACAATGAGCATCATGTCCAAGGAACAAAGGATGCTCACAGGGCAACAGACTTGAAGTTTGGCTGCTTCAGCTGCAGCACTTTGGATCAGCTGTAAGGTGTGCATAGCGTAAGGCTTTGAATTTGGCCAAATAACCAAAAGGTGATCAGAAGCCACATTTTGGGGAGAAGTTGGTTTACCTATGAGTGGTTTCACTCACCAGGTTGTTGGACAGGCTTGGCCATAGCACCTAAAAAGTCTATTACTGCTCTCCCGTAAAGTCAGCCAGTCACATAGCACCAGGATTTGTCTACGACGAACAATTTGCAAGCAGAGGTAGGACAAAATAAAGGTTTTACCCCTGAAGGATGCCATCAGACTGTAACCTATTTTAGAAATAGAGATCGATTTGGCCTCTGCCGACACAGAGTCCAGCTGTTTGTGAGCTCTGCAAAGAAAACCGTCTCGATCATAGTTCTAAAATTAAGATTACAGAATTAGTGAGAGCCTCTGAGCACAAAAAGAAGTGAGATAGGGTCAAGTGGAACAAGGGAAACCCTCGAGATGAAAACCCTCAAGATCACCTAAAATAGATATTCCAGATAACCTCTTTGAGGCCCAGAATCCCTCCTGCTCTGTTGTCTCTTCCAAACTAACAGCACGGCTACTGCTAAGAGCCTCACCATAGAGGAGTTGCAATTGAATAAACTGCAAATGGAAGATAGGATGTTAGCTCTTGAAAGAAATGTAGCCACAAGGGAATTTAAGCACCTGATGACTTGTAATGTCTCATGCTCACAAATGTTTGAGCTAATTGAGAATGTGAATAAGGCTCCTTTTCTCTATTGGACGCAGTCAAGGTGACAAGAAGATGATTGGATCATTCACTACCTCTCTATGAACTAACTATAAGGTGCAGCAGCAGTCATCTGTGCCAAAGGTTGAGGCAGCACTGCTGTGATGAGAAGCAGTAGTGCTTGGAGGACTCCAGCAACATCTCTGTGGTATTCAGCCATGGCTGCAAAGTGTGAAGCTTGCATTCGCTCCATGTTCTCCATGATCATTCGCATGTGACGCAACTCCTTGGTGACATCGCTGGAGCCACACCACTGGACAGTTGTTCTTGTCTCTGAGTTAGTACTCCAGCGATGTCAGCCATGGAATGCTGGAGAGCATTGAGCGGACTTTGGGTGCCTGTGATGGACTCTAGGTGGCCCCGAATGGGACTGAGACACCCATGTGCCCCATCTAATTTGGCCACCAGGCTGTCAAACCCCATCCGCACCTGACCAGCCATCACCTGCTGGACCTCTAAAGCATGACGTTGAAATGTTAGAAGTGGGTCCTCAAGGTCCTGGGAGACAGGGGTGTTGGTAGGTGCGTGCTGTTGGGTATTTTGTGCAGGGGGTGGAGCTAGCACAACGCTGCCCGATGTCCCTGCTTCCAGAAATTGGCTGCCAATGGAGTTGAGCAGCTCTTATAGGGTGTCCTGGTTGATGGTTGATATGTCTTCATCTTCATCATTGAAGAGTGGGACAGGCTGCTGTACAGGAGGTGATGTTTCTACACACATGCAGCACCAGTTGTCTCCTCTGTTCATTAGCGACAGTGGTGCAGGTTGTACCACATTGTGGTCAATGCTGATTAGCTCAGATTTATGTGTCTGTACACTGCATTGTGGTAGATTCACCCCTACGCCGTGCACTATGATATTTTTAAAGATTGTTCAGTTTTGAATGTGTGGATTGCATGCTGCCACACATTGCTGTTGGCAATACTACTTGATTGTTGTTGTGGCATGAGTAGGGATATCACACTGTTGATATCTGGGTTGATGTGATGTGCCATATGATATGGGCAGGGAGATATGCTTGAATGGCCATGATACAAGCTGTGTAGATACATGTTAATGTTGTTAAATCAAAGTGAGTAATGACATTCTCATCGATGCAAGTTGATCTGCAGGTATGGTACAGCTTCTGTTTTACTGCCCCTTATCCCTTTCACCCAGTGACCCTTTCATTTATGTGCATTTCCAATGGTGTGATGTTGCAAGCTGGAGGAAATATGGGCCTTGGTCACGGTTGGGACACTTGTGCATTGTTGGACAGCGGATGTCTTTCTTATATCCGGGGTTGTATGGATATGAGGAAGTGACAGTGTAAGACCTGCTCCTTAAAGGATAAACTCCCCACTAATCCACTTCAGTGACAGGGGCCTGCACCATCTTTACATGTTTATGGTGCAGGCATGCGTTTCATCATGCACTGGCACTTGACTTGTAGGTGTGGCACACAGACAGGCAGCCTTACAGGGCAGTACAAATGTGCATAGCTTCAGGGCGAGAATGTTTATGTGTGAGGAGGGACCCCATCAGGCACATTAGCAATGATTGACTAATTGCTGTTTCTATGTGTGCTGCACAATGCAGTACACATGTAAACCAAATTAGCTTTGGCAATTGTGATTTTTATTGTATGTATGTTGTGAGTCATGGTTTTCCTTGCATACATTGCTTACTGCCACATTAACCGTTGTGAGTATAGGGCACCATGACTTTCTATGGGTGTTGCAGGGTGATCAGACAGAAACAACACCCATTACCCTAAACGATCACACCACGTGCAGTGTGTAAGTGGGCTGTGTTTACATGGCTGTGGATTTCCACTGGCTTCTTAGTGGTGCTCAGGCCCTATGATCGCCCCAACATCACATCAGGTGTGATTGGCAGGGTGATGTGTGCTTGAGAATATGCCCCTCAGATGGTCACATGGATGATACGTGCTGTTCTGTTTTGGATTGTTGGATGCCTTTGTATGTGTGAGGATATTTACAGACCGGACTGCCTATTTGTTCACTGACACTGTTGACTTTCCCAAAATACTTGTTTCCATGCACATCAAGGTGTCATGGGCATCTCACAGCAGGAATGTGATTACTGTAAAATACTGTTATCTGTATGGCCATGAGTAGATGAGGGCATTTTGCATTAAGGTGTGATGGTGACATGTGGCAAGTTGACATGCATTGGTGCTAAATTGCTATTCTTGCTAGGTGTCATACCTAAATTGTCATACTTCTTTACAGGGACATTATAGTTCTGTGAGCATGGCACACAGACAAGACATGTAGATAATGTTTTGGGGACACATTCCTGATATGCATGGTCCATGCACGGTACTGTTGTAGGCATATCCTCCCTGCTCATCGTCAGACATCACGTTATGCCTCAAGTATGCAGAATTTGTGCATTGTGGGACAGCACATTTTAGACAGTGGGCTGCATGATCACTGTGTTGTGGCAAAGCATGTGTTTATGGTTTGTAGACTCACTACATGCGTTCTCACTTAGTGGACCCAGGGCTGCATCTCCTGAACAAGCAGAGGGGTACATTGACTGGAGAGGCAACAGAGTGTCACACTGGCTTCTTTGCATCAACACCTCACACATAAAAATTGTCTACACAGAGCTGCATCTCTTTGACAACAATATGATGATGCACCGTGAATGAGACTGATCATGGGCAAAAGTGAGCATGCCACCACCGATGGCAGCACATATGCACCATTGTGCACGAGTGTCTGTCTGTCACTGTCCTTTTGACCTCTGTCAGAATTCACCTACCTTGAATATGATGGACTGCCATATTGCATTTTTGGTCCCCAATGACACAGTGAAGCTGACAAAGAGCTGGTGTTGTTTGTCTGTCACCTTCGCAATCAGGATCTCATTTTCCAGCTGGCTGAACCTGGTTTTCCTCTTCCTTTTCCCCTGGGTCTCTGGCTGGTCCTCCTGGCTGTTTGTGGTGTTGGGGGTATTGTTCCCTCCTGCATTGCTGGGTCAAGCTTCCTCCATGGTTCTTCTGTGTTTTTTTCTTGTTTGTGGTGTTTTGTGAACTTCGCTGGTGTTCTGTAGTTGATTTTCCAGCAAAACGTGAAAAAAGTGGCGTCACGCTGATTAGCGTGCAGTTTCTGGCCGCTGACTGGCACGCCACTTTTTTCACTTTAGGGGCAAGACTTTTGTCGTAGTAACGCAGAGGTTAGCGTTGAAAAATCCCACTGCGATGAGGAACTATCGCCATATAGCGACATATTGTAAATCCGTCAGTACCATGGTGATAGTTTTCAGCTGTACAGGGCGGTAAGGAAATTGCCGCTAACTATTGCTAACGTTAGTTAATGGCAATGCTTGTACATATACCCCTTTGTCTTCACCTAAACACACAGGATCAGTCTTAACTTGCACTTATTCCACATAACAACATTTGAATATTTGAGAAGTTCAGTCAGTCTATACGAAAATACTTTTTTTGGAGCAATTTATTATGCTGCTGTTTTTATTTGGAAAAGATAATTTAGAAGAAATAGAAACACATCAGTTAAATTGAAACAAATAATGTTATACCACATGAGGAGATTAATTTAACCGAGCAGATGCATGGAACAAAACGGGTTATGCATTAAATTTTAGCACCGGTTTGTGAACATTTTCTATTTTATTATTTTGATTCTTCCCAAAAGGCCTTTACCAATTGAGTCATATTTGTATTAATTAATTTCAAGGGCCAAATTATATTTACTGTAATACATCGTCTGAGATAAATGCAGTAGAAAGTAATTCTGTGATTTCCACAAGAACATAGCATTTCACATGCTAATATGCCATTTATTTTGTTAATTATGTACTTATACTTTTCATATTAAATGCCAATGAAGGTCTCCCTACTCTGTAGATATGAGCTTCTCCTCTGCCAGTATCAAAGTCCTACCTATTTTGGAAGCAAGGTGCATAACATCAGGTGAGATTAGTGTGCTTCAAACCTATAATACATGTATTTTAAGCCAGTAGGCAGCCTCAGAGACAATGTGAGACAATGTTTGTGTTTGGCTTCCGATTGGGCCAGTATTATCCACTAGCCAAGACTCACAACTTGACAGAGAAACAAATGGAGTGGTGAACACACATTGAGATCTGATGCCACTGTACTCAGGTGATATCCAGAAACTTTGCACTTGTTAAAATGGGAAACAACCTTTACAAAGTAGTCATTACATCGCACTACCTTTGCATAGTAGTCATTACATCGCAACATCCTTTACATCGCATGTCATTACAATGCAGCCATTACATCGCATGTCACTACAACGCATGTCATTACAATGCATGTCACTACAACTCAGGCATTACATCGCAAGCCATTACAATGCATAGTACCCTTACACTATCCAACACTTACCCTACTGTTGCACTCACTGGAGTTAGAACTGTAATTATTACCCCTATACTATCCAACACTTACCTTAAATGCGATGTAATAGTATGCATTGTAATGGTGTGCATTGTAAAGGTATAATGCGATGTAATGGAATCCGTTGTAAAGGTAGTTTCTGAAAATGCAATGTAATGGCATGCGATGTAAAATAATGCATTGTAAAGGATGTTGCGATGTAAAAACTGCATTGTAAAGGCATGCATTGTAAAGGTATGCGTTGTAACATCATACATTCGTTAAAATATGTGCCTTACCCTTTCTGTATTGAGAGAAGATGTTGTAACATATTCACTTTTTGATCAGTTACATGCGTTGAGGATCACAGACACATCATTTCAAATTACTGATTGTTTGATGGGAGAGTAGTGGCTGAAAATACCAATAATTCTCTGTTTGGAAGCTCCTCTGTTTTTATGAGGGAGGGCTATGTTTTTAGGAAGCTGTGTATAATTGAGGTTTGCTTTCATGATACTGAGATTCTAATATTGACTGACAAAAACGGTGACTGCAGAGTATTGACTACCACTATCATGTCAAAGTAATGGCACATAGATAACTATTGAATTGCTCTTCTTAACTCTATGTACCTCAATGATTTATACATTTTCAATGTATATATAGATGTGGAGTTAAGAAAAGTAAATCTATACTTATGTAGATGTACTTTCTATGATGATATATTGATTGACAATATTATAGAGTCAATATTTTTACAGGTTGACATTTATTACCTTGACATTCTGAGGTACAAATGAAATAGGAGGTGCAGTGTAACAGCACTAAAATAGATGACGCTTCACTTTGTAAGTGCATGCTTTTATATACAGAAGTGGGAAATGTGTGCAGAGCCCACAGTATATCTATTAAAAAAAATATCTTTATTGAGTTTTCACAATAATACAGATGCACAGCAATAGTGAAGCAATCCCTATGTAGGGTATTACGAAAGTTTACATATAGAGTGTAATGTCAAATCGTAGGGTATACACCTTGTATATCAATGTATCATCATAGAATCAACCAATAATAAAGAACAAAATGGGAACTACGATGCAGAATGATACAACCAGCCCTTGAGGTAGACTGAAAACTTGATGCATTGGAGGTCAGATAGGAGTGTCTTGCATTAAACAAATCCCTGCGGTGGTGTAGGCAGGGCCGGGAGGGCGATTAGTTGTATATTTGCATGATGTGCGTTGTTGAGGGGAAGTGAGGCATGGGGCTAAGAAGTAGACTTGTGTGTCAAAAAATAATGGGAGAGATGCTCACAGGGGGCTCCCCGTGTAGTTGTAATGTGGTATCTAGCTCATGGGGTAAATCATCCAGTGACATGAGTTGTAGGAATTGTGAGAGAATGGTGTCCCATTACTTGGATATAGGGCGCATGCAAAGGTTATGTGCTTCCTCGTAATGGAAGATGGTTCCCTCTGCTGTTCTCCATTTATGTACCGCACCCCCTATGTTGTCAACCCTTACATAAGTGCTAAGTGACCGATGGTAATTAGGCGCTATATAAATGGCAATGCAGCTAGTGGTGGGGCTGTGGTGGCTCGCCATCGTAATGTAAGTGTTTGCTTGGCCAGTATAATAGCTAAACTGGTGAAGGGTGTGCGTACAGAGTATTTTTTCTGTCACTCAAAAATACCAAGGGCACAAGCCTCCCAGGTGGAGATGTGCATGAATTCATTGACCTCGTGGACTATAGTGTGAATGCCTTTCCAGTAGGTGAAGAGGGCAGGGCAGGACCATAACATGTGGCAGAGGTCTGCATCCCCCGTGTTGCAGCAGGGGCTTCACAGATTTGCCATGGGAAAACAGCAATTGAGTTGCGCAGGTGTCAAGTGTGCATGATGTAATATATGTGATGGAGCAGGTGAAACACATTTTTTTGTATACCTTCTCTATTTTGCATGAAAATACTAACAACGTAATCAATTTACATATCAACCTATATTAACTGTGTGCCGTGGTATACTAATCAATAAAGTGCACCTTGATAAACATGAATTACACGCGGGACTAATTGCTATTTGCATGGCAGAATAACTTTAATAACTAACTATGGTACGCATATTAACAATAGAAGGTGTGGTGATAGAAATTGCATGATTTGTGTTGCTTTTGTGATATTTTGTGCTCCTGCTGGGCCCAAATGGTGAGTATTATTGCTTTAAATGTCGCTATAAGCTAGGAAAATACAAAAAAATAATTGGATTAGTGTGGGTTTAAACATTAGAATCTTCAATTCCGTATATTAATTATGTTTTATGTTTGTTTTGCTTAAGTTGGCATTCGGACCTACCAGGCCATGTTATTCAAAATGGAGTTCGGAAGTGGCCACCGTCTTGTGAGCACAATGTCTTCTGCGCAGACTCGGATGGCTCCGAAGATCTCCAGGCATCCTCAATTTCAGAGCACAGTGTTCCTTGTCCAGGATAGGAACGTGGAGGACTGCCAGATTTCTGTCAGTATAAATGACCCGCGAGAACAATAGCCACCTATAACGGAAGGTCGAATTGTCGATACATCGGATCCTTTCACATGGGAACTGCATAAGCTAAGGGAATGATATAGCAAATTTGTTTTGAGAAACCCAGGACCACGAGAAATAAGGATAATATTGTAACTTTAGAGGGTTCAACCAATCAAAAACATTCCCAATCCAGTAAATGTTACACGTTCCCTAGAATTTATTATAAAAGGATAGTAGAATAGGGAGGTGTGTGCGTTCCGGTGGGGTGTCCCGAATTTGCGTGATAGACTTGCTTGCACGATTGCTTGGTCCTTTGGATATCTTTGGGACTGTGCTGAGCGAAGGAACTTTTTGGAATTGTTGAATCTTGGCCGGCATTCGATTGGGACGGTTTATCGAAAGAGATTTGAGGTATGCAGAGCTAACAGAATTAGAGAAAAGCCCTGATAGCAAGAATAGGTAAATATAAATGTTATGCTAAATTGTGTTGATTAATTAAATTGGATCTTTGTTGAATAAATGATAAATTATGCAACTGAAAGCAAGTAATTAGATAAACTAAACATTGATTAACAGAGATTGAGTTTGTGGTTCTTTAAATAGGGCATTAAATAAGAATTTCGAAGCTTTAATGTGTTTTAGCTGGTTCTAAATCACCATCAACCAATCCAACTAATTGGTCTATCGACCAAGTGGTGGAGTGACTTGATGTTAAGGTTAGGATTCTATGGTTATTGATGTATATATGTAAATATTGTAACAACTTTCCTTCCCTATAGGTAATAAGGTGTCCCCCACATGTCCAGTGGGAATATCATCCTCCTGTGTCCAGATTCGGAGTGAGACGTATGAGTGTTGGTGTTATGGGCCCCACCAATGAATGAGTGGATGAATGAGTAAGAGTGGTGATGGGTCTGTGACGCAGGGAGGATCTGTAAAAATGTCACCCCTTTCCGCTAGTGCAGTTTTATGCAATTGGATATTTTTAAACCTGGCATTCCTTGAAACATTGTGAGCAAATGCCAAGGCCTGTATCAATTCAGCATAATTTAGTGCCCTTTCCATATCTTCCCACTTAGTGCGCAGGGGTCCAGGGAAATTCCAGTGTGACCCCCAGATGACTTGTAGAGCCACATCATTAAATGACCACCCCCCTGCATGGTCAGAAGTGTTGGATAAACCACAAGGTGAAGCAAGTGTTGTGTAGATGGTGGCAGGTGAGGAATTGTCCTGGTGGGAAGCCATGATCCGCTCGGAGTAGCTCAAAAGAGAGGAGATGACTGTTGGAAAAAAGGTCTACGGCCTTGGTCAGGGGTTGCTCTTGCCAGCTGCATAAATCTAAAGATGGATATGTGCCCGGATAGCGTGGTAGTCCCCGTAGTAGGAAGCCCGGAGCGTAAGGGACAATATGGCGTGTGAGAAAACATGTTCTGTTGAATCATTTGTGGGCAATCTTAACTTGTTAACAGTGCAAATAGTCTAGGTATTTGTCGAGGAAGTAGGACACAGCAAATGGTGGCGATGGTGAGGGGTTGTGTGTGGTTGCATGTATCTTCCAGGTCGCAGTTTGCCAGCCACCTTGTAGTCCATTGAAGTTCTGTTACTAGAAAGTAGGCTTCAAACTATGGGGCGCCTAGACCTCCTTCACCAGTGGGCAACTGTAATTTTTTCAGGCCTATTTGGCAGCAGCCATTACCCCATAGGAGCTTTAATAGTAGTGAATCAAGGTCACAGAAGAAACAGCTGGGGGCTGGTACCACCGGGAATTTGGCAAAGTAATACGGGAAACAACCTTTACCATGCACTCTAAACATCTTAGTGCCTTTACAACATGGGCACTACCTCAAATGTGACGTTAGCATGTGTTCCTTTAGCATGCAAGTTATTACAAGAACTTGTTTGAGGGAACGCCTTGTTGAACTGTGTTAGATTTAAAATCCAACACCTTTCCTACTGTTACACACACTGGAGTTGGAATAGTAAATTATCATTTTCCAAGGTCCAACGTTTCCCTAAGGCAAGGCGACGTAATGACTTGGGTGCTAAAGGAAAGCGTGGTAATGAGGCATGCATTGTTCTGTCATACAACCAGTAATATAGCAGTCGGGGTAAGATTACCATCTTTGATGAAGCTATCTGGCCCAGTGCAGCAAGTGGCAGCTTCTTCCAGAACAGAATGTGTGACTTTTACGCTGTGAGTACAGGCCAGTCAGTAGGAGAGTGGTACAAACGAATACCTAGGTACCGGACTGCTGAATGCAGCCAGGTAAAGGAGTCCCTCCCAGTTGAATCTCCTGTGAAGCGAGGTTGGCATAGAGCGGGTAAACAGAGGATTTGTATGAATTGACTGCTAGGCCTGCGTGTTTGGCAAACATCTGGAGTGCATTTTGGATGGGATGAGGTTTATGCGGGCATTACAGAGATACAACTGGAGATCGTGGGTGTATAGTGATACCGCATGTGGTCGGTCATTGAGAGGAATGCCCCTAATGCTGGCCCTCTAGTCAGAGCCATATGACAAGCGGTTCCACCATTATTGCAAAGCGCAGGGGTGAGAGAGGGTACACCTGACGGGTGCCTTGACCGACTAAAAATGTGGGTGACATGGAATATCCTAACCATATCAGCAAAAGAGGCTTAGTGTATAGCAGACATGTGTAGGATAGAATGTGTTTACCTATGGCCATCTGTGTAAAACTTGATATAGGTATTCCCATCGTAGCATATCGAACGCCTTCTCCAGGTCCAGAAGCAGGCAGAGCACAAACGGGAACAGTCCTTGAACCTGATCCTGCACATAATACAGACACCGTAGATTGTATGAGGTGCTACAGCCTGGGACTAAACCGTTCTGGTCAGAATGAATAAGCTCAAGCAGGATTTTGGTGCATCTGGTTGACAAGATTTTGCCCAGTATTTTATAAGCAGGCCCTAGGATGGCTACGGGGCAATACGCGGATACACAGGTAGCCTCTCGGTTGGGTTTGAATATTGATACTACTAGAGATTCCCAAAGGGAGGATGGTACCTTCCCAAATCTGAGGGCTTCATTGTACATTTCAGCTAGTAGAGTTGCTTTACATTTGCCGGTGTGATCACGGTGTGTAAGCATTCTCTTTGGGGCACAGTGATGCTTGGTAGGGGGAGGTTGGTTAAGAATTACTCCTTGATGTTGTCTGGTACAAGACGGTGCTTTGTAAATGCCAGGGTAATATCTGTAGGATTACTGGTTTATACCATGTTGTGTGTGTGGAGAGTTGCACCCGTAGATGAGGTGAGCTTGAGGATGGGAGTTACACTCTGCACTTGATAGATTAACCAAGCGAGGAGGCAGCCAGATTTGTCAACCTGTCTGTGGGTTTTAGCCACATACACTGTGAGGTTAAAGCACCCTAAGTGCTCCAAGCCTGGCATTCTAGTAGTGGCAGGCGTCTTTCTTCTTCCTCGATTTCCCTGTCAAGAGTCCTACGGACACCCACTATCTCCTGGGTACAGATGCCAGGAGTGACTACTTTAAAGGTGTCCCATGTCAGAATTCTGGTAGAGGCAGCACCTCCATTGGCTTCAAAGTACTTGTATATGTGTGTTTCCTGGGTTTCCCAGAGCACGGGGTTCTCCAGGCAGTCTTGGGGTAGTCACCATGTGGAGGTAAGGGGGTGGGGGACACCCCATTGCATGTCCATGGTCGGGCATCATGGTTGGAGTCCACCCTTCCTAAGTAGTCTGCAGCGTGGACCGATGGTAACAGAGCTAGGGAGCAAAAAATGCTATCGAAGTGCACAAAAAGGTTGTGGGGTGGCGAATAGAAGAATAATGCTTGGGAAGTGGGGTGGAGTGTTTTCCACACGTCAGCTAGAGCCCAGTGTGTCACCCACTTGGCAAATCGCTTTGCCTTAGTAAAGGGAGGGGTGTTTGGCCATGGTGAATGGGAGTGATTTAAGTGTAAGTAGATGACAATTGTAGTCGCTCCCTAGCACTAATGGTACATGTGTCTCATGGGCTAAGACATCAGTAATTGATTTCCAGAATATCTCATGGTCAGTGTTCATGGCATAAATGCTGCCTAAAAGTACAGGAAGGTCATCGAGTTGACCCTCAAGCAATACATAATGTCCCTCCTTGCCGATGATTGTGTCAGAGATGTCTTTTAAGAGAACTCCCGCGCAAATACAGACATGGGGCCCCTAGCATAGGCGGAATAAATGGTAGCTCGTACTGTTCCGTGCCATAGTTTCTGGGGGCATTTCAATTCAACTGTAGTAGTGTGGGTTTCTTGGAGAAAGATGATTCAGGCCTGTTGTCTTTTGAGGTATGAGTATATTGAGTAGCACTTGCCCGACGTATGCATTCTCCTAACATTGAGTGTGAGGAATCTAGTGGTGGTCTGTGATGTCAGATGGAATGAACGCACCCTCAGGGGTTGGGGGGTGCTAGTAAGCACTGCCCGATAGACATGTCCTACCCTCTGCCGTCAATGTGTTGGCTTGTGTATGTCTGCCTCTGTGCGTCGAATATTGGAATAGGGTAAAAGTGGGAGTAGTTATTATAACAATAGCTCGTGGCGTCTACCGCAACAGGCAGTAGGCAAATCTGGAATCATCAGGAAGGCGTGGGGAGTGGCCGAGTTGAGGAACAAGTGAGTGCACACGCGGTCTACCATATACATCAGGAATGTAAGTTGCTGGAGCTTGGCTGCATCTATGTAGGCATGCGAAGAGTCACAATGCCCAGGATGCCGGCTGTATTGAGGTGAGTCCAGGATTTAACAACTATTGAACATAAGATATATAGTACGGACGGTGTAATAGTTTTGGTGTCAATGACGTGGTCATATTATAGTCTCTGTGTTTTGAGGTGTCACCTGTGGAATGGGGGTGTTGTTTGTGTGGAGGCAGGGAAGGAGTCGAGTCACCATATGAGTAGAAGATGTGTTGACATTTTCACTGTCCAAGTCCGATGGGTCAGGCTCTACCCTCAGATTGGCTGCAGCTTTGAGGGCTTGTCTGTGGTCCTCTATTATCTGTTCCAGTGCCGGGCCTTAAGTGCTGAGGACCTCAGGGCTGGGCTCATCTTTGAGCGGCTTTGTCATTTCCAGCCTATTCTGGGAGTTTGGGCTGCTCTGCTGGGCTTCCTGGGCAAGGAGTTGTCCAAATATTTGTCTATCCAGTTCCAGAAGTCTTTGGGGTCTGTAAAGTAGTGTGATTTGCCTTTATCCAAAAGTTTGAGGCATGCTGGAAACAGCAAGAAGTATTGGATCCCCATTTGCCTGAGGGGCCTCTTGGCTTTGAGAAAAGTAATGTGTTGACGTTGCACTGTCAGAGTTTATTCCGGTTAGAGTATAGCCTGTCTGTATTCAAGGTGCAAGGGACCTGCCAGCCAAGCTGCCTGCAGTATGGCATCACAGTCCAAAAAGTGCTAAAGACTGGCCAGCATGTGACTTGGTGGGGGTCCCTGGTGGAGGACGGATTGCTAGTACAGGATGTGCTCTCTCTATGGAAAACAAAGCAACAAGGTCCGAGGCAGGGACGAATGATCAAAACCAGGTATCCAGAAATGCCAAGGGATCTTTACCTTCAAGACTGTCTAGAATGCCCAGGATTGGAGGTTTCTTTTGTGGGAGAGGCCTTCTTCATCATCTGCCGGTTCCTCTAGAATGTGAACATGGTCCTGCAGATCCTAGATAGCACAATGATTGTCCGTTGTCTGAGGTTGCAGCGCAGCTAGTGTTTTCTTTCCTTCTGTCACCCGGTCTGTGCATTTTCAATGGTCGTATCTGAGGAAGCTGAATTCTGTGACTGGGGAT
Source organism: Triturus cristatus (assembly GCF_964204655.1). Taxonomy (NCBI): domain Eukaryota; kingdom Metazoa; phylum Chordata; class Amphibia; order Caudata; family Salamandridae; genus Triturus; species Triturus cristatus. The sequence goes on from NC_140593.1 coordinate 343,060,592, forward strand.
CCCAGGGTAGTTTCCATGAACTTCTAGGAGCTTTCGATAGCTTCTAGCTCATGGTCCAGTTTGCCGTGTGGAGGCTCAGGGTGGTACCGACATCTCGTGTTGAGGAGCATCCGGTATGGTGGGTGGGGGTCAGGTTGTATTGGTTTTGGAACGGAGGTGGTGACTTTCAAACAGCCCATAGCTGTCTGTATCAAGGGATGAGCCCTTGTGTAATCGGGATGTATGGTGAGTTACCTAATCAGGGCACATGGCATATGCACCATGCAATGTGAGAAATTAGCTTGGAGGTGAAAACGGGGGGGTTTCACCCTTAAGTCCGAGGAGTTACTTTACGGGCCGGGTGACCCCTCTCTCAGGGTGTGTGGGTTCAGGGGTAGCTAGCAGTGGTTTTCTAAGTTGGTTTAGAGTGCATGGACAATGAGAGGTGTGGGGGGTTGGTCCCTTCTGCTCTCCAGCATAATTGTGGATAGGGATAGTGGGTTGACTTTAGGTGAGTCAGGACCTGGTAGGCTTGTTGTAGGCAGGTCGCCGTGATTTGCCATGCCGTGTCACAACCTAGACACCGAGAGCCCTGTCTGGTGTGGCCTGTTTATTTGCAGTTGTACTCTCTGTGGCAGCCGTAGGCCTCTAGCTGTAGGATTGGGCTGAGGGGTCAGTGCTGCAGCACCCCCAGCTGTGATGTTTAGGGAGGGTGAGGCCAGGGGTAACCACCCGTTGGGGCAGGTCGGGCAGTCCACACAGCCACAATCCCCAGGGCAATTCAGTATGGTGCTGGTGAGGGCAGCTGGGATTCGGCGTGGGCATGGTGTTATGTTATGTTATGTTATAGTCAATTTGTAGAGCGCCTATCACCAACGGTCTCTAAGCGCTTACACAGAGAGAGCATAACCAACTGCGCCTAGATCATTCCACCAGACGTCCTACTTGGGATGAAGAGATTATCTTTTTAAACAAATGAGTCTTCAGGTTCTTCCCGAAGGACAGCAGCTGCGGGTCTGCCTTCAGCTAGTTGGTAACTCATTCCACAATTGCGGGAGGAGTACAGATAGAGCTCTGCCCCCTTTTGATTTTAACTTAAATCGAGGTTGACAGAGGTTGGAGGCCGTGCCCGAGCGCAGGGTTCTGCCTGGAGTGTACTTCCTCAGACGCTGCTTGATGTAGTCTGGAGCTTTGCCAGAGATTGCCTTATGAGCTATGCAAAGGCATTTAAACTGCACTCTGGACTTAACAGGCAGCCAATGTAGCTTCCGAAGGAGAGGGGTGACGTGCGAGTTCCGAGGTAAAGAATAAATTAACCTAGCAGCGTCATTCTGCACTACCTGTAGTTTCCTCAACAGCCTCTGTGGCAAGCCAAGATACAAGGCATTGCCGTAGTCCAGCCTTGAGATAACTGTGGCGGACACAATGGACTGCAGGGTGGGGGCAGAAAGAATAGGAACTAACTTGCGCAGTTGCCTCAGCACCCCCGTGCACGACCCCACCACTGCTGAAACTTGGGGGGCCATAGAGAGGTCTGCATCGATCTTTAGTCCTAGACTTTTCACCACCCTACCCGGAATGGGAGTTGTACCAAGTTCTGGAGGCCAAAACAGGTCACACCAGGGGTTTGCTTGATTTGTGATGACCAAAACCTCTGTCTTCTCAGCATTTACTTTCAGCAGGTTATTGGTCATCCAGTTTACAGTAAATCGAAGCAGGTTTCTTATTGATTCCTGTGCTTCCACTGAATCTTCCAGCTGGAGCAAAAGCTGGGTATCGTCGGCATAGTTAAAGATTTGACAGTTCCTATGCATTAGCTCCTCCACCAGGGGTTGTAGATAGATATTAAAAAGCAGAGGTGAAAGAGCGGACCCTTGGGGCACACCCCAGGTCACAGCACTTGCCTCGGATAGCTGGTCCCCCAACTGCACTCTCTGGGTGCGACCCGTCAGAAAGGACTCAAGCCACTTAAGCACTTGTCCTGTAATTCCCAGCCTTGCGATACGGTCCAGTAAGATGGAATGGCTGACCGTATCGAAGGCCGCTGACAGGTCTAAAAGAATCAGGGCACAAGGCTGTTTGTTATCCGCCCTGATTCTCAGCTCATCAATGACGGCGGCTGTTACTAGCTCAGTGCTATGTTGGGGTCGAAAGCCCGCCTGCCTGGGGTGGAGTAAGCCATGATCCTCTAGGTAGCTAGCCAAGGTGTTCAAGACATGCTTTTCCAGGATTTTACCCAAGAATGGCAGTTGTGAAATAGGCCGATAGTTCTTTAAGGCCTTAGAGTCTGTGCCTGCTTTCTTTAACAGTGGGGAGACCCTGGCTTCCTTCAACTGGACTGGGAGATAGCCCACCTTTAGCGACTCATTCAGGAGACTCAGCAACTGAGTTTGAATAGCCGGCAGAGCCATTTGGAAGAACCTTGGGGGGCATGGGTCCGTGCCGGACCCTGACTTGACTTGACCGACAAGCACGGCCAGGCTCACCAAGTCGATGCAAGGGAAATTACTCAATGTCCCTGAAAAGTCCTGACTAGCTGAGCAGGATGACAGCGAAGACTCAGCTGAGATCGCTGTGATATCCCTAATGATGTCTTGTACTTTCTGGAGAAAGAACCTTTGGAAGGCGTTGCAGTCAGGCTGGTTGCTAGCAGGGACCCTCCCATCCAGCTGCGTAAGTTCCCTTAAGATAGCAAAGGTCTCTCTTTGTTTATTTGTGGCTACTCTGATCCTGTTTTCATAGAAGGCTGACTTCTTCACCAGAATCTCTGCCTTGTATTTTGAAAGGGACTTTTTATAATTTTCTGCCTCCGCAGGACTATAATTAAGTCTCCACCTTCTTTCCACCTTACGAAGGGCTTGTTTTTGTTCTCTAAGTGATGCATCAAACCACAATGCTCCCTTTCCTTTAGCTCTGGTTTTCTCTAGTCGTTCGGGAGCCAGTTTGTCCAAGGCGGCGCGGATCCAGGCCATGAAGGCTGTGGTATCCGAATCCAAGTTTGGTTCCCTTACCATAGGAGGTGGGGTGGAAAGCAGCGTGGCAAGTAAGGAATCTGCCTCTATCTTTTTCCACGATCGGACCTTCCTCCATAGTGGACTCGGTCCAGCGGGTGGGGGATCTCCTGGGACCCAGCACTTAATCAAGAAGTGGTCCGACCATATACAGGGACTAACTTCAGATATTTCTGTCTGGGGTATAGAGGACCAAACTAAATCAAGTGTATGGCCCTTCTCATGTGTAGGTCCTGCTACTAATTGCTGTAGGTTAAGTGAGGAAAGGTTATTTCCAAACTCGCCCACTATGGGGTCCCTAGGCGTCTTATCCCAGTGGTAATTAAAGTCCCCTACCACCATAAGGAATTTGTATCTAGAGGACAAGTTAACCATGAGCTCGAGAAAATTATCATTAAAATCTGGCGAGCTCTGGGGTGGACGATACACAGCCAACAGCAAAATGCAGGAGGTTTTGAATGAAATTTTTATCCCAAGGAGCTCTGCGCAGTCACAATTTTCAGCTACCACTTGTGTTACCTTGAGACTATTTTTAAACAAAAAGGCAACACCACCCCCTCTACAATTATTAGGGCGATTATACCATAATGCATCATAGTCCGGCGGGAGTGCCGCCAGTATATCTGGCATAGATGAAGGAACTAACCAGGTCTCTGTGAGGGCACGGATATCAATCTCGCCGTCAGCAAGGAGTGTGAAAACCTCTAGGTGGTGTTTTTGTAAAGAGCGCGTGTTAAGCGTGTCGATTTCTAACCCAGGAAGTTTCGGTGGATGTGGCGAGCATGAAGGTCGTGGAGGTACACCTACTTCCTGCAATAAGGATTCTTTCTGCAACGTGGCTAATGTGACATTGTCTAGCCCCGTGATACCTGGTCGTAGAGTCCGAAGAGTATCCATGGTGTACCGTAGAGGCGGATGAAGGGACCTGGCCCTTAGGCCCGGTCTGGCGCGGACGGGCGCAGACGGGCTTTCCTCTGGCGCTCCTCTGGCGCGACGCTGCGCGCGTGCGCTGCGCGCTCGCATGCCGTTCCCCTAAATAGTGTGTGGCAGAGGACCTGTGTTGACACTAGAACGCTGACCCCAGAGGCGTCCTGGGAGCGTCACGGACACACACACAAGATGGCGGTCGGGAGCAAAAGCGGCGTGAAAATCACCCAAATGGTGAGTCTTGTGGGTCTCAATTTTAAGGTGCGAGCAGTGCGGGCATGAGGGGGAGTGGGAAAGATAAATTTGACACAATAATAATACAATACAATCAAAATTGTTAAAAAAAAGCAAAGTGCTCTAAAAAAGTTAAAAGTTAAAAGAAACGAGCAGCAGTGATTCTAGGTCCTGGTGGGAAGCCATGATCCGCTCGGAGTAGCTCAAAAGAGAGGAGATGACTGTTGGAAAAAAGGTCTACGGCCTTGGTCAGGGGTTGCTCTTGCCAGCTGCATAAATCTAAAGATGGATATGTGCCCGGATAGCGTGGTAGTCCCCGTAGTAGGAAGCCCGGAGCGTAAGGGACAATATGGCGTGTGAGAAAACATGTTCTGTTGAATCATTTGTGGGCAATCTTAACTTGTTAACAGTGCAAATAGTCTAGGTATTTGTCGTGGAAGTAGGACACAGCAAATGGTGGCGATGGTGAGGGGTTGTGTGTGGTTGCATGTATCTTCCAGGTCGCAGTTTGCCAGCCACCTTGTAGTCCATTGAAGTTCTGTTACTAGAAAGTAGGCTTCAAACTATGGGGCGCCTAGACCTCCTTCACCAGTGGGCAACTGTAATTTTTTCAGGCCTATTTGGCAGCAGCCATTACCCCATAGGAGCTTTAATAGTAGTGAATCAAGGTCACAGAAGAAACAGCTGGGGGCTGGTACCACCGGGAGTTTGGCAAAGTAATACGGGAAACAACCTTTACCATGCACTCTAAACATCTTAGTGCCTTTACAACATGGGCACTACCTCAAATGTGACGTTAGCATGTGTTCCTTTAGCATGCAAGTTATTACAAGAACTTGTTTGAGGGAACGCCTTGTTGAACTGTGTTAGATTTAAAATCCAACACCTTTCCTACTGTTACACACACTGGAGTTGGAATAGTAAATTATCATTTTCCAAGGTCCAACGTTTCCCTAAGGCAAGGCGACGTAATGACTTGGGTGCTAAAGGAAAGCGTGGTAATGAGGCATGCATTGTTCTGTCATACAACCAGTAATATAGCAGTCGGGGTAAGATTACCATCTTTGATGAAGCTATCTGGCCCAGTGCAGCAAGTGGCAGCTTCTTCCAGAACAGAATGTGTGACTTTTACGCTGTGAGTACAGGCCAGTCAGTAGGAGAGTGGTACAAACGAATACCTAGGTACCGGACTGCTGAATGCAGCCAGGTAAAGGAGTCCCTCCCAGTTGAATCTCCTGTGAAGCGAGGTTGGCATAGAGCGGGTAAACAGAGGATTTGTATGAATTGACTGCTAGGCCTGCGTGTTTGGCAAACATCTGGAGTGCATTTTGGATGGGATGAGGTTTATGCGGGCATTACAGAGATACAACTGGAGATCGTGGGTGTATAGTGATACCGCATGTGGTCGGTCATTGAGAGGAATGCCCCTCATGCTGGCCCTCTAGTCAGAGCCATATGACAAGCGGTTCCACCATTATTGCAAAGCGCAGGGGTGAGAGAGGGTACACCTGACGGGTGCCTTGACCGACTAAAAATGTGGGTGACATGGAATATCCTAACCATATCAGCAAAAGAGGCTTAGTGTATAGCAGACATGTGTAGGATAGAATGTGTTTACCTATGGCCATCTGTGTAAAACTTGATATAGGTATTCCCATCGTAGCATATCGAACGCCTTCTCCAGGTCCAGAAGCAGGCAGAGCACAAACGGGAACAGTCCTTGAACCTGATCCTGCACATAATACAGACACCGTAGATTGTATGAGGTGCTACAGCCTGGGACTAAACCGTTCTGGTCAGAATGAATAAGCTCAAGCAGGATTTTGGTGCATCTGGTTGACAAGATTTTGCCCAGTATTTTATAAGCAGGCCCTAGGATGGCTACGGGGCAATATGCGGATACACAGGTAGCCTCTCGGTTGGGTTTGAATATTGATACTACTAGAGATTCCCAAAGGGAGGATGGTACCTTCCCAAATCTGAGGGCTTCATTGTACATTTCAGCTAGTAGAGTTGCTTTACATTTGCCGGTGTGATCACGGTGTGTAAGCATTCTCTTTGGGGCACAGTGATGCTTGGTAGGGGGAGGTTGGTTAAGAATTACTCCTTGATGTTGTCTGGTACAAGACGGTGCTTTGTAAATGCCAGGGTAATATCTGTAGGATTACTGGTTTATACCATGTTGTGTGTGTGGAGAGTTGCACCCGTAGATGAGGTGAGCTTGAGGATGGGAGTTACACTCTGCACTTGATAGATTAACCAAGCGAGGAGGCAGCCAGATTTGTCAACCTGTCTGTGGGTTTTAGCCACATACACTGTGAGGTTAAAGCACCCTAAGTGCTCCAAGCCTGGCATTCTAGTAGTGGCAGGCGTCTTTCTTCTTCCTCGATTTCCCTGTCAAGAGTCCTACGGACATCCACTATCTCCTGGGTACAGATGCCAGGAGTGACTACTTTAAAGGTGTCCCATGTCAGAATTCTGGTAGAGGCAGCACCTCCATTGGCTTCAAAGTACTTGTATATGTGTGTTTCCTGGGTTTCCCAGAGCACGGGGTTCTCCAGGCAGTCTTGGGGTAGTCACCATGTGGAGGTAAGGGGGTGGGGGACACCCCATTGCATGTCCATGGTGTGGGCATCATGGTTGGAGTCCACCCTTCCTAAGTAGTCTGCAGCGTGGACCGATGGTAACAGAGCTAGGGAGCAAAAAATGCTATCGAAGTGCACAAAAAGGTTGTGGGGTGGCGAATAGAAGAATAATGCTTGGGAAGTGGGGTGGAGTGTTTTCCACACGTCAGCTAGAGCCCAGTGTGTCACCCACTTGGCAAATCGCTTTGCCTTAGTAAAGGGAGGGGTGTTTGGCCATGGTGAATGGGAGTGATTTAAGTGTAAGTAGATGACAATTGTAGTCGCTCCCTAGCACTAATGGTACATGTGTCTCATGGGCTAAGACATCAGTAATTGATTTCCAGAATATCTCATGGTCAGTGTTCATGGCATAAATGCTGCCTAAAAGTACAGGAAGGTCATCGAGTTGACCCTCAAGCAATACATAATGTCCCTCCTTGCCGATGATTGTGTCAGAGATATCTTTTAAGAGAACTCCCGCGCAAATACAGACATGGGGCCCCTAGCATAGGCGGAATAAATGGTAGCTCGTACTGTTCCGTGCCATAGTTTCTGGGGGCATTTCAATTCAACTGTAGTAGTGTGGGTTTCTTGGAGAAAGATGATTCAGGCCTGTTGTCTTTTGAGGTATGAGTATATTGAGTAGCACTTGCCCGACGTATGCATTCTCCTAACATTGAGTGTGAGGAATCTAGTGGTGGTCTGTGATGTCAGATGGAATGAACGCACCCTCAGGGGTTGGGGGGTGCTAGTAAGCACTGCCCGATAGACATGTCCTACCCTCTGCCGTCAATGTGTTGGCTTGTGTATGTCTGCCTCTGTGCGTCGAATATTGGAATAGGGTAAAAGTGGGAGTAGTTATTATAACAATAGCTCGTGGCGTCTACCGCAACAGGCAGTAGGCAAATCTGAAATCATCAGGAAGGCGTGGGGAGTGGCCGAGTTGAGGAACAAGTGAGTGCACACGCGGTCTACCATATACATCAGGAATGTAAGTTGCTGGAGCTTGGCTGCATCTATGTAGGGATGCGAAGAGTCACAATGCCCAGGATGCCGGCTGTATTGAGGTGAGTCCAGGATTTAACAACTATTGAACATAAGATATATAGTACGGACGGTGTAATAGTTTTGGTGTCAATGACGTGGTCATATTATAGTCTCTGTGTTTTGAGGTGTCACCTGTGGAATGGGGGTGTTGTTTGTGTGGAGGCAGGGAAGGAGTCGAGTCACCATATGAGTAGAAGATGTGTTGACATTTTCACTGTCCAAGTCCGATGGGTCAGGCTCTACCCTCAGATTGGCTGCAGCTTTGAGGGCTTGTCTGTGGTCCTCTATTATCTGATCCAGTGCCGGGCCTTAAGTGCTGAGGACCTCAGGGCTGGGCTCATCTTTGAGCGGCTTTGTCATTTCCAGCCTATTCTGGGAGTTTGGGCTGCTCTGCTGGGCTTCCTGGGCAAGGAGTTGTCCAAATATTTGTCTATCCAGTTCCAGAAGTCTTTGGGGTCTGTAAAGTAGTGTGATTTGCCTTTATCCAAAAGTTTGAGGCATGCTGGAAACAGCAAGAAGTATTGGATCCCCATTTGCCTGAGGCGCCTCTTGGCTTTGAGAAAAGTAATGTGTTGACGTTGCACTGTCAGAGTTTATTCCGGTTAGAGTATAGCCTGTCTGTCTTCAAGGTGCAAGGGACCTGCCAGCCAAGCTGCCTGCAGTATGGCATCACAGTCCCAAAAGTGCTAAAGACTGGCCAGCATGTGACTTGGTGGGGTCCCTGGTGGAGGACGGATTGCTAGTACAGGATGTGCTCTCTCTATGGAAAACAAAGCAACAAGGTCCGAGGCAGGGACGAATGATCAAAACCAGGTATTCAGAAATGCCAAGGGATCTTTACCTTCAAGACTGTCTAGAATGCCCAGGATTGGAGGTTGCTTTTGTGGGAGAGGCCTTCTTCATCATCTGCCGGTTCCTCTAGAATGTGAACATGGTCCTGCAGATCCTAGATAGCACAATGATTGTCCGTTGTCTGAGGTTGCAGCGCAGCTAGTGTTTTCTTTCCTTCTGTCACCCGGTCTGTGCATTTTCAATGGTCGTATCTGAGGAAGCTGAATTCTGTGACTGGGGATCCCAGGGTAGTTTCCATGAACTTCTAGGAGCTTTCGATAGCTTCTAGCTCATGGTCCAGTTTGCCGTGTGGAGGCTCAGGGTGGTACCGACATCTCGTGTTGAGGAGCATCCGGTATGGTGGGTGGGGGTCAGGTTGTATTGGTTTTGGAACGGAGGTGGTGACTTTCAAACAGCCCATAGCTGTCTGAACCAAGGGATGAGCCCTTGTGTAATCGGGATGTATGGTGAGTTACCTAATCAGGGCACATGGCATATGCACCATGCAATGTGAGAAATTAGCTTGGAGGTGAAAACGGGGGGGGTTTCACCCTTAAGTCCGAGGAGATACTTCACGGGCCGGGTGACCCCCCTCTCAGGGTGTGTGGGTTCAGGGGTAGCTAGCAGTGGTTTTCTAAGTTGGTTTAGAGCGCATGGACTCAGACAATGAGAGGTGTGGGGGGTTGGTCCCTTCTGCTCTCCAGCATAATTGTGGATAGGGATAGTGGGTTGACTTTAGGTGAGACAGGACCTGGTAGGCTAGTTGTAGGCAGGTCGCCGTGATTTGCCATGCCGTGTCACAACCTAGACACCGAGAGCCCTGTCTGGTGTGGCCTGTTTATTTGCAGTTGTACTCTCTGTGGCAGCCGTAGGCCTCTAGCTGTAGGATTGGGCTGAGGGGTCAGTGCTGCAGCACCCCCAGCTGTGATGTTTAGGGAGGGCGAGGCCAGGGGTAACCACCCGTTGGGGCAGGTCGGGCAGTCCACACAGCCACAATCCCCAGGGCAATTCAGTATGGTGCTGGTGAGGTCAGCTGGGATTCGGCGTGGGCATGGTGTTAGCCTGGGGTGCAGACCTTCCTACAGGGAAGAGTGATGTTATAGCACCAGTACCGCCAATCTGCTGTACCCCAGTATGGGCACCGAGGGGTCTCCCAGTGACAGGACCTCAGTCGCTGGATGGCGTAGTAGCCGGCTGTGGCGATTGGGTGTGTGCGGGTGCGTCCCTAGGAGCCACAGTGCAGGGAAAACATGGAGCTTTATCCATATCCTGAGCAAGCAATGAAGGCCCAGTGATGTACCTCCGAAGCCCAGAGTCGTGCCAGAGCAGTCTGTTTCTCAGCATGTCTTGGAGCGGAGAAGCAGGGGAAGCTGTCATGCAGACCAGGTTGTCCATTCCCGCAAGCGTGGGCTTCAGGCTGGTATAGCCCTCTGCAGGAAAAGCAGGCCAGGATCAGTCACCAGCATGCATTGATCTTTTGTGCAATACGTGGCTGGGAGGAACAGCAATGGAGGCGCCCGAGCAGATAGAGGCTCACAGACGCCCAGTTATTGAAGGGCCCCCAAAGCTGAAGCCTCTGCTGCAGGTGATTAGATTCTTGCCAGAGTGTAGTGTCAGGTGGGGGAAACTCAATGCTGAGGGGCTGTGCCTCCTGTTGCAGTGCGGCTGCCATTTTCTTACCCAGCGGTGTGGTCCGTGAATGGTTCTTTGCCTTGGTGTATGGTGTTATTGGCCGCTCAATCTGGGTCATCGCCGCTCCCAGCACCTCCTGTAGTGAAGGGTTGGTTTGGATGCTGGGCCCCGGGTTGCAAATCTGCAACGATTACAGGGTGGATGTCACGGAGCGCTGCTAATGTACGTCCGCCATTGCTGCCAGCTTGGCCACACCCCTGCCCACAGGAAATCTAGTGATATTTCTCAGCAGTTCCCCCTTAGCAAGACAATCCTGACATGCAGACCTACAAATGCAAATATAAAAATGTGTTATTTGTTTTTCTTTTATAAATCGATCTCGCCACTTGTTATTCCATTTCTGTAAAGCAGAGCTGTAGAATAGTTAACATGAACAGCCACTAGGCAATACCTACTAGTTAGAGAAAAAGCTCTTGCTGCTGTCATGTTTGGATAACTTCATTTTGACCTTGGACCCCGAAGGTATGAGTTCCAAACGGTGTGATTGTGGGCAAATGGCTGCCTCTTTCTATTTGTAAGTTATAAATTAATATAATGGAATGCCTAACTGTAGATTGCACTGTCTATAAATATTGCAGTACCAAATTACTTTCCATCATCTTTTAAATACATTTTACTTATTGTTTTTCAACCAAACCTTAAACAAAAAATCGAATTCAGTGTGTACTGCGCCTCAAGTTTAAGATACACCTGCTAACATTACAATAGTCCATGTAAATCACCACATAGCTCCATGAATTTAGGTTATTGCTATTATGAATGAATGAATATAAACTTTATTCGGATTGTTTACGATCCATAAAAGCATTACAATTACAATTTAAAAAGTCTTTCAAGGAGATCTAGTTTTAAAAGTTAAAAAAGCAGAAAATAAATTACGGTACTGTTTAAAGGTTTTTCCGATGTCTATAAATACATTTCAGAAAATTAAGGACATGATAACATGTGGCTTCGGTGTCCAAAAGCTGCAAACTTAACATGGCTGCTCTGCATTGTCTGAGACCCCAGGATTTTAAAAGGGTCAGTAGCCAGAGTTTACGGTGTTCCTGATAAAATTTACAAAATAGGACTGTGTGAATAGAAGATTGACTTGATGTCCCATCACATGGGCATGGGGGTGGATTTGAATCCCACACATTTGGCGTTGGAAAGGCCACCAGTTTATGAAATATGTTCAATCTAAATCTTATCAGGAGAAAACGTTCAAAGGTGCCAATGTCAAGTTTTAAATACGGCTGCATTGAAAGAGTAGCTTGGACCAGCGTAGCATGCTGCACCGACTGTTTTCCAGCTTCTGCCTGAAGTCTCATATTTGTCAGATGGTCCAACGCTCGCTTCTTTAAATTGTCGTTTGTGATTTCCCCGAGTTTTTCGGGATTACAATAATATTTTTCCAGTCCGAGATCGCCAAGAAAGGTCCGGATATAGGCCAGCCATTTGATTTTAAAAGCATAGTGCAGAGACATTGCATCCGCCAGTATTGTTTTTGTGACGTCGTTTGTGTCTGCCACCCAAATTCGTCGCCAGAGTAGAAGAGGTTGGATTTTGGCAAGATCTTCAATATATGATGCCCCTAATTCTAAGTGGCAGGCGTAAACGGAAGATGTTTTGGGGGCAGACAGGATAAATCTGAAGAACTTATTTTCTGCAGTTTGCAGAGAAGTAACGTCCGTGTATCCCCATAGTCCTGCTCCATATAGGGCTGTAGATTGGCACTTGGCTCTATATATGGTTAGCAGTTCTCTGGGTGGACGTTTTCCTAATTTTTGGGAAAACGACATCAAAGCTGCTAGAGCTCTTTTAAAACAATGCTTTCTAGCTTCTATTGCTGGTTTCCAGGAAAGTTTATTGTCTATCGTGACCCCCAGATAACAATAATCGTTTGTTGAGGCAATTTTTTGGCTGTCGAGGTAGATGGATGTTTGCTGTTTTTTCCCGACCCCAGCCTTCATTACGAAAGTTTTTTTCACATTTATGTGGAGGTCAAGAGTTTTCATAAACCGGGAATATCTGTTTAGGGACCTTTGGAGTTCACGGGGAGTTTGTGCAAGGAGGACGGCGTCATCCGCATACAGCAGGGCGGGGATCGGGCGGTGTTTGGCCCTTGGGAGGTCACAGGCACCCTTTAGTAACTCAACCTCCAAGTTGTTGGTGTAGAGGGAGAAAAGAAAGGGTGCCAGGACGCATCCCTGTCTGACCCCCCGCTCTACTGTGAAAGTCTCCGTCAGTTCTCCCTTTGTCCCGAAGCGAACTCTTGCGGATGGATTGGAGTAGAGTTCCCTTAAAAAGTTCAAAAGTGGCTGGTCTACCCCGATCTGAGCTAGAAGGGACCACAATTTTGTATTGCTATTATAAAATATGTAACATAAAATTCAAATAACATTGAGTACACAAAAGCGCACACGCACACTACTGCAGCAGGTGCATTTAATCAGCAAGCTACTACACTGGCGGTGGAAGTTTGATACCTATGACCTTTAGTTTCAGGGGCGTAGCTTCAGGGGGTGTTTGTGGTGTCACACCCCCCTAAAAAAAATAATTCTGTTGTAAATAATTGGCTATCTTTCTTTTCAGTGGGTACGGTGAAGTGTCTATCGGATTTGAACTGGGATTTCAACATGGCCACAGTGACAAAAACACATACACTCTCTCTTTCGACTGTATTTTGAAGGTCTTAAAAAATGTTTATTGGTTTGAAAAATGTTGGGGCATATTTACAAGTAAAAAGGCGAAGCGTGTTGTTAAGCAAAGAAGGCTAACGACACGCTCTGTCACTTCAAAAACACAGGGCTGCACCATATTTACAAGAATATGGTGCACCCTGCCTTTCTCCCTGTGCTGGTGCTAAATTTAGCTGCCTAGCTCCAACGCAGATAGTGCAAGGGTGTCTGTGTTGCAGGGGAAGTCTGTTTATGTGCAGGAAGGTGTGCCTCCCTGCAAATAAACAATCTTTAAATGGCATTTTGTAACTTCTAAGAGTTGCAAAACGTCATTTTCTTTTTAAAATGATTGTTTTTGTGCAGGAAGCACATAAACAATCATTTGCGTTTTGCTGTTTTCAAGTGTGCTGCACAACTCAGCACACATGAAAACAGTAAAAACAAGGAGAAATTAAACACTTCTCCTCGTTTCGCCAGGGTAAGATCTGGTTTTCCCTTGTCTTAATTTTTGCGCTACACCATATTTACGCCACCCATGTAAATATGGGACAGCATCAAAATCAGAGGGTATTGCGGTGGAACGCTCACCGCAACACCCACTTTCACGCTAAGTATAGCGTGAAAGGCTGCCTTATTTATAAGCAGTGTTAAGCTACGTTAAGTGGCTTAACGCTGCCTTGTAAATAAGGTGAAGCCCCTATCACCATCACAACGTCCTGAAAAGTGACGTTCCTGTGGCGATAGGGGCTTGTAAATATACCCTGTTGTTTTGAAGTGCTGCTAACAATGCGCCCTCCTCTCTCTTTCCACTACCCCTCAAGCCCACCTCATGTCCTGCTTTTCATGTATTGTGTACACCAGCATGATAGTTAAGAAATCTGAAGCTTACCCCCCCTCCCCACAAATCATATTGACCAAGCTAAGCCCAGTGTAGGTTACACAGGTATCACACCAGAAGACACACAAATTCCTGAGTTATCCAACTGGGACTGGAACGTTTAACCTGCTAGCGGCACAATTTACATGGTATATTAGTAAATTACTACTCTATTTACTGGCAGGTTTTTTCAAGCTGTTTTCATGCAGTACAAAAATACCATGTATGAATGTCTCTGAAGGGCTTCAAAAATATTGTTTACTTTTCAGAATATTGTCCACTCTCCTCTTCCACCACTAACCTGCCCTGTAAGGATATCCTCCTCTCTAAGGGGGTGATTAGGATGGCTGGTGGATCGCCAATTCGCCCGCCATCGCAACCTGATTTACTCCCGCCATATTATAATGGCGGGGGTATCACGGTAGACGCAAAGTGTGTGCTCCGCTTTTTCACCGGTCGGCAATCGTTCCGATTGCTGGCGGGGCGGACTTGGGCCAAAATATGGTGGCGGTGCCTTGCAGGCACCCCCATCCATATTAGTATGTGTGGCTTGTAAGGCCTTTCCCTGGTGACGATTCTGCCATAGAAAGGCTGGCGGGGTATTGCTTTGAGGGCCCGTTGTGAGCCCCCTGGGGGTGGGGGACTGCACTTAAGGGGTACCTATGTTACCCCCCTACATTGCCATGCACAAGGTGGCAGGCACCGCGCGGTGCCTGCCACGTTGTGCATGACAATGCACAACATGGCACTTTGGCATTGTGGCGGGTGCTGCTTACAGCAGAACCCGCCGCAATGTCAATTATGCGGAATGCGACCGCCAGGGTGGTGGTCGCATCCTAATTAGCGGGGACGGACTGCCAAACATCTGGCAGCCGGTCACAGCACTGCTAGGGTGGCAGGAAGACTAAAATCCGCCCGCCATCCTAATAACCCCCTAAGCCCCTGGTTCTACCACCACTTCTCACACCATCTTTACCTTTTAGTTCTGTACAAAGAGTGATAAAAAGCCAGGAAATCTCAGGCTCACCTTTTCAGTGTTGTCCTTAAAACCAACATCCCGCAGTAGCTCTGTTCTCTCGTACTGCCATCTCTCAAAAGAACTGCGTGGCCCATCTTTCCACTTTCTACAGAAATGAGCACCATTTTATTGGTGTCTGTTATTGCAGCCGTGATGCTCCATCAGGCTGCTGTGTTGTACTTTTTCCCTATTAAATAGTTTACAGTCTGGAGTGCTGGTTCTTCTCAAGGAATCATAATATTTATCTTGGTGACTGTAAGATCCTCTCTGTCATCACTCTTCGTGTTATATCTAGTGACACAATCAGAGTTCAGCACGAGATTAGACAAACATCTCTCAGAGCGGCCTCTTAATGCCGGCAAGGTTGGATTTTGTGTTTTGAAATGAGATGTCTTATGCATTATCTCATTTATACGTTCTAAAATAAATTAATTCGTCTCAACGTACTTCAACACGGATTAGGTACTTATTCTCTTTTGGACGTAAGTAGTCTTTTTTTAAAGTTATTATACTTATGGGAAGTGTGCCAGATCAGTATCTTCACTAACAGCCACTTATCCACCTTTTTGCCTACTCTTTTAAGATTGTACTACTGAATATTGAACACAAAAATATATCGTCATATAAGAATGTTGTGGACAAAATATGGTAGACCAAAATATCCAAAGGAAAGTTCATATAGAGGATGTGTAGATTCACTATTCCTGACTCCCCATCTTTTTTTTAAGTTCAAAAGAATTTTATTAGACAAAATAAAGGTGTCAATGCAGAAGAAAACCTAAAGCATAACAGCAATATGAGCTACACAGTAGAACATGACTATGAAAATAAACATGAGAT
This sequence comes from Triturus cristatus, assembly GCF_964204655.1. NCBI lineage: Eukaryota > Metazoa > Chordata > Amphibia > Caudata > Salamandridae > Triturus > Triturus cristatus. Next base: position 343,076,332 of record NC_140593.1, read on the forward strand.
TGAGAAACAGCAGATAATTGAGGCTAAATAACAAAAAGCAATATTGGAGGTAATGCGTAATAAATGAATTATAAAAAAATGTAAAGGAACAAGCAGGTCAATCAAGGAGGCTTAGAGACCTCCTGCTGAAAGGGAGGCAAATGAGACGAGCGTTTGGCACAAACATCAAGGTACAGGGTTACAGGAAGCCAAAGGTCCTGTCGCTTTTTGGCCAAATTCAGGGGGTAAACAAGGACAGTATCTAGTCTGTGATTATGACATACATTGTACCACCATGCTCTAAAAGAAATATTAGCAAAGTTTTTCCAATTAACAGTAATTTGCTGGAATGCAACAGCTAGCAATAGGTCAACAATTTGCAAATTAAAATCAATGTTAGCCCAACAGGGAGAGAGACTGCCTAAAAAGATATTAACAAAGGAGAAGGGAAATGCAGTATGAAATATGGCATTAATTTGCACCCTAACTTGTTTCCAAAAATTGTGCGTAGCAGTACAGGAAAAGAGCATGTGAAAGAGAGAAGCCTTAGGTACCGTACAAGACCAGCAAAGGTCAGGTGTTAGAGGAAACCTCTTATTCAACATTTGAGGAGAAAAGAGGAGTCTGTTATAAATAAAAAAGAGGGTTTGTGTGAGAGAAGCAGCCCTAGACGACTTCCGAAGCTTGGTCCACACTTTATCCCAAAGAGAAGTGGGCCAGGAGACGTCAAAATCAGACTCCCATTGTTCCTCTACCTTGGATTTTGATCTAGGTGCAAGAGTTTTCTGAAACGAGTGGTAAATTGAGGAGGCAGTGGGACGTGTACGTAACAAGGAGTGTAAGCGCAGAGTAGGGCTGGAAGGGTCAGAATGAGTGGGAAAGCTAGAAAATTGGGTATAGGCGGACATAACTGCGGTCCTGAGTGCGAGGTACTTACGGAGGGAGGAATGAGGAAGACCAAACTTTTGGCTAAGAACGGGGAAGGGTAAGAAATCGGAGCCAGAAAAGAGATGGGACACCCAAATTAAGCCCTTCTGCCTCCAGGATTTCCAATAAAAGGATTTGTGGTTAATGAGGATACTATTATTATACCAAATGGTGGTATTGAGAAATTCAGTGACAGAAGAAGGGGAGCTTGGGGAAGCGGAAAGAAGAAGTTTGGTAGTAAATTTATGTATGGGAGTGGAAATGACCTGGGGCTTACGAGAAAACGAGAGATATTCAGCAAAAGTGAAGGGGGATAACGAAAGGCGCTCAATAGCAAGCCATAAGGGGGAGGATTCAGCAGGATCCCGCAACCAAAGGGAGGCTTGACGCAGAAGGAACGCTTTGTGATAAGTGGGGAAATCAGGAAAGTCGACCCCACCCTCTGATTTGGGAAGTCGTAGCCTGCACAAGGACATGCGCGCTTTTTTGCCGGACCAGAGGAAGGAAGAGAGAACAGTATTGATTTTCCTAAAAAACTTCGCTGGAATAGGCACCGGAATATTGGAGATAGTATACAGAACTATTGGGGAGAGCATCATTTTAATCGTGTCAAGACGGCCCCACCAGGAAAGGTAAAGCGGGTGCCATCTGGAGGTGAGATCAGACAATTTCTGGGTGCATTTATTAAGACATAACGAGACAGTGTCAGGGAGAGAAGGGGTAATATACAAACCAAGGTATTTAATATGTGAGGGACTCCAGGTGAAATTGGACGCAGCGAAGTCAGGTTTAAAGGTAAATTTAGTAAGGGGCAGGATTTCACACTTGTCATTATTCAACTTATAGCCAGAAATTTGGGAATATTCATGAACTTCAGATAGAAATGTGGGAATAGAAATGGCAGGGTTGGACATAAAGAGTAGGATATCATCCGCATAAGCAGCAAGTTTGATGTTGGTCTGTGAGAGTTGGAAACCATGCAAATGAGGGTTTTGGCGAAGTTTTGAAAGAAAGGGTTCTAAGGCTAGGTTGAAAAGGAAAGGGGAGAGGGGACAACCTTGACGAACACCTCTACCTAAGCTGAAGAAAGATGATACTAAACCATTAGCACAAACCGCCGCTCTGGGACTGGAATACAGAAAAGAGACAAAAGAGATAAAATTAGGACCGAACCCAAACCATCTGAGAGCAGAAAAAAGGAAAGTCCACTCTACCCTATCAAACGCTTTTTCGGCGTCCAAAGCAATTGCCGCTAGTGAGTCCTCAAATCGTGAGGATCTGGACAGGACATTAAACAAAAGCCTCGCATTATCTGTGATGAAACGGCCTTTAACAAATCCAGATTGTTCCGGACCTAACAAGTCAGGAAGAAAAGGGTCTAATCTTATGGCAAGAGACTTAGCATACAACTTGTAATCAATATTGACCAAGGAGATTGGTCTATAATTCTTGCAATATTGGGCGTCTTTACCTTCTTTGGGTATAATACATATGTGAGCGTCTGAAAAAGTACCAGAGGAAGTGCCACTGAGTATAAAAGAATCAATAAGAGAGTGTAATCTGGGTAATAGTAATTTGGAAAAGTGCAGAAAAAATTTGACGGTAAATCCATCCGGACCCGGGGCCTTATCTTTCTTGAGTGACTGAAGTGCAGTATGTAGTCCGGAGCTAGAGATAGGCAATTCAAGAGAGGACAAGTCAACAGGAAAATTAGAAGGTGCCTTAATTGTAGAGAAGAAGGTGGCAAGAGATTGGGCAGTAGGGTGAGTTTCAGAGAAGTATAACGTGGAGTAAAAGCGGGAAAATTCCTCTAAAATATCGGCATCTGTGTGATTGGCTAAAATCTTCCCCGCTCTGTTCTTTCCCCCATAAAATTTTTAACTAGATTTCAGCAAATATAGCGATGCATCATCAGTAGATTGTTTGTTAAATTGCATCTTAGCCTTAATAAGAGTAGTCAAACTTTCCTGCGAATGAGAAGTGTAGAAGGAGTGTTCCAATTTTTTAATGGTAAGGAGGAGATCGCTTGCGTGCATGCGAGCAGCTTTGCGCTTTCTGGCTACAAACTCAATGATGAACCCCCTGGCTGTAGCCTTAAAAGCGTCCCAAATAGCATGCTTAGGCAAAGTGGGTGTATCATTAATGGAGAAAAATTCTTCAGTAAACTCAACAAAAGAAGTGGTGAATTTGGGATCGAGCAACAGAGCATTGTTGAAGCGCCAACGTTTTGGCCCAGTGGAATTGGGTAGGATATCGATGTTAACCAGAACAGGGGCATGGTCAGAGAATAGTATGGGACCAATATCGGCACAAGTGAGGGATTGGGAAATGTGATGAGAAAGGAAGATGTAATCGATGCGGGATTGTGAATGGTGGGATGGGGAGTAAAAGGTAAACTCTTTAGTAGTAGGATTGCATAAACGCCAGGCGTCAATGAGTTTGTGCTGGGAAATTGCTTGAGCAAACAATTTGTGAGACTTATTAGGAATGTAAGATGCTTTGGATTGCCGATCTAAAAAGGGATCAAGGGGTAGGTTGCAATCTCCTGCCATAATAAAATTGTCATCGACAAATTCAGAAATACGAGAAGCCATTGAGCACCAGAAGGCAGGATCACCACCAGTAGGTGCGTAAATGTTGAAAAGGGAGATGGGGATACCATTCGAGGAAAGTTTGACGTACAACCATCTACCTTCAGGATCCGACTCAGAAGACAAGAGCAAGTGAGATAAGGATTTGCGAATTAACACAGCCACACCATTTCTCTTACCATCACCAGGAGCAGAAAACACAGCGCCCACCCAACCCCTCCTGAGCTTAGCAGCTTCAATATCAGACAAATGGGTTTCTTGCAAGAAGGCAATGTCAACATTTAACTTAGCTAAATGAGAAAGAATTTTTTGCCTCTTAATAGGAGAATGGAGACCTTTAACGTTCCAAGAAACAATACGCACAGACATTAGGAATTAGTAAAGGAGTGATGTAAAGACAAATTAAACCATTGAAAAACTGCCTCACAGAAAAAAGAGAACATAGGAAGAAGAGGGAAAAAGTAAGAGTAGAGAAGAGATGTAATGAACAAATGAGAGAAGAAAAAAGGGGAAGCAAGGGGTATCATAAAGGTAGAAAAAAGCCAAGGTGTTGCTGAGAGCAAAAAAGAGGTAAAATGAAATTCAGAGATGTTAATAAGTAAGGTTAAGTGAAACAGCAAAAAGAAAATGCGCACAAAGACCATTGAGTAGATAGAACACAGAAGAAGAAGATCAGAGGGAAAGGAACGCAAGTATAGGTCATGGGAGAAATGATATAGCAGGGTGATAAAATGTAAAAAGAGAGAGAAGCATGACCAAGGGAACCAATAAGCGACAAAAGTAAAGAAGAAGAGAAAGAAGGAAGAAGAGAGTGAGTGCATAGAGAATATTGACACCAATAAACCTGAAAAAATGAAGAGAAAGAACAAAGTAGGGAGAGACTAAATAAGAACATACCTGTGGAAGAAGGGATAAGGGGATCTTACAAGGGGTAGCTCAACAAGGGTACGATCAGGAACAAGGACAAGCAAGGACGTGCGTGGAAGTAGGGGGAGGGAGGTAGGGCCAACTGAGGAAGGCAGGACACTCGGGGTCAATGGGACGTCCAACCAGAGAAACAGGACGGAACGCACAACAATGATCTGTAAGGGAAGAAAGGTAACAAAGTTAGGCGACGGCGGACGACAAAGGCAAAAAACACATATGGAATAGAACAAACCAAGGAATTCCAACGTCAGTAACAAATACTACAATGGAAACAGCACTCAACCTGAAAACATGCACGTTTAAGACCAATTGAATTAGAGAAAACAACAGACATAAGCAATTAGAGCATCATAATAAAACTTCCAAAGAGAGTCATGGTGGACGAGAAGAGGAAGGGCCAGAGAGCTCCATCTCAGCTTGACCACAGGAATTCAGGAAACTCCGAAGACGCGCAGGCCCCTCATATGTCGTAGTCTTATTATTGTAGGTGACTTTGAATAAGCAAGGATGGAAAAGACCATATCTAGCACCAATAGAGCGGAGATCAGGTCTCATGTCCAAGAAGGCCTTACGACGATTCGCAGTGGCTCTGGCATAATCCTGCGCAAAGAGCAAGGTGGAACCCGACCATGTGAGACGAGGAGAGGCTCTGGCCGCAGAAAGGACTTTCAGCAGGTCAGTGTATTCCAAAAAGTACATTATTACACCTCTAGGCTTCGCTGGTGTGGAGGAAGAGGAGGAGGCTCGACCAAGTCTGTGGGCACGTTGGATATTGAGCGAGATGTCCTCAGGCAAGTGTAGAAGCTTGGGAAGAAAAGACTTGAAGAAAGCGATAGGATCATTTCCCTCACAGCCTTCCACCAGGCCATAAAGGCGAAGATTGTTGCGTCTGTTTTGATTTTCCAAGTCCTCCACCTGTTTCTGGAGAGAGGAGATGTGCGTGTGCAAGTGGGTGACCTTAGCTGCAGAGTCTTGAAGAGAAGAGACATCACGTTCCACCGAGGACACTCTTTCATCCATTGAAGCCCAATTGTCCGTAAGAACCTGAAGCTTAGCATTTGTTTCCTCCATGAAAGGGCGCAAGGCCCGTATCTCTTCGAGAATTAGCTCCATTGAAATGGTCGAAGAAGATTTAGGAGGCGAAGGCGGGTCCTTTTTTAATCTCTTAGGCGTCATTTTTGCTGAAGCTTGTGAAGAGGTTTCCATATTCGGCGACGCCTCGCTGGCAAAAGAAGGCTGGGACGCTTCTAAGTGAGCCAACTCCGTGAAAAGCTTGGAATTTTTAATGTAGTTGCGCCTTTGAGTCTTGCCAGAACTATCAGCCATCAACGTACTAGTAAGGTGCAGGGTGGCCCTGCCAGACTGAGGGCAAAAACAAACAGTTTGCTGGTTCCAATGAACGTGGAGATTAAAAAGGAGCAATAAAAAAAGTTGATAAGGAGAAAAAGAAAAAAGAATAACAAAAAGAAAAAATAAATGCCAGAGGAATTTGAATACCACAGAGCCAGGCGAAGGAGGTGAATGCACAAAATGGCTGCCAAAGTTGAGGTAAGCAAAAATACGTTTTAAGCCTGTGAACAGCCGTGTGAGTAATGAAAAAAGAAAGAAAAAGTCACCTAGCAATGTAGATCCATGTTGTTGGTGGTGTTGAGAATATTACAGGATCCATGTGGCAGCCGGAAGCACAAAGCGCGATAAAACGCGCTGCTGAAGGAATCCTGGCAAAGATACACAAAATGGCGGTCGCGGCCGATGCAGAGCCGCGACCAGGGACGAAAGCAGGCAACAAAGACAAAGGAGGTCCGCCGCGGCAAGAAGAGAGGATTCAGGGCATGCCTGAAGCGTTCCGACGAACAGCGCTGCCTTTCATTGTTCGCCTAAAGAGCGCGAACCGCCGATAAACTCTGGCGTGGACGGAGCCCCTACGCCGGCGCCGCCATCTCTCTCGGGCACCTAGCCACGCCCCCCCTGACTCCCCATCTGTGTACGTTGAAGATCTATATATATCATCAAGGTATATATATGTAGTGTTAGTTATAGAAAATATAGACACCTTTTGATATTTCAGTTTCAATATTTCGCCTCCAATATTTCCATGCCATGATATTCTGTCTTCAGTATTTAAGGGGAACACTCTCTATGAAGCAAAGGTAAACCTTCTTTCGTGGATCATTACCCATGCCTGGGTATAATAATGTGCACAGGGAAAGGCTGGTGCTGTGCAGGACATTCTTTGAAATCATTCTAAACCATTTCCTTTTTCCTTTGTCTTGCTTATCAATATTTTTGGAGTTCCGACTTGCGGAGTAATGGTATGCGGAATCACAACACGTTCGTTGTAACGACTGCGTTGTGATTCCCTGCGGGGTAAAAGAATGCGGGATGAGGAGATAGATTCTTGGATGGTAAACAACGTTTACCGCGAAACTTTGTCCCCGCAGGGAATCACAACGCGGTTGTTACAACGACCGCGCTGTGATTCCGCATACCATTACTCCGCAAGTCGGAATAACGACTTGCGGAGGGGGGGGGGGTGTGAAGGTGTTGGATTTAAAATCCAACACCTTCCCTAGTGTCCGCACAGACTGGAGTTGGAATAGTAAATTATACTATTCCAACATCCAGTGCCCCCCTCCGCAAGTCGTTGTTCCGACTTGCAGTGTAATGGTATGCGGAATCACAACGCGGTTGTTGTAACGACCACGTTGTGATTCCCTGCGGGGTAAAAGAATGCGGGATGAGGAGATAGATTCTTTTTGGATACATCATTTTTATTACATCATAGCTTTAAATTCTGCCTAGGCTCATCTGCCATGTTCTTGGAATGAGACAAACCAGCAAAGTTAAATACATACATATATATAACTATATAACATTTAATATTTAACTGTATAATGGCCAAGTGGCAGAGTTCCATACTGAAGCTGCATGTACAGTCGTCTGGCTAATCGCAGTTGGATCTCATCCAAGAAGCTGTTTTTCCTGGTGGAGTTTTTAACAGCCATAAAAGCTTCGACCAGAGAACTACCACTCGGCTGAGAGTGCAACACAGAATCCTTGAATTGGCAGCAAATAGTTTTAACTAGAGCCTTATAAATCGCCCTTGGTGAGCCAGGTGAACTCCACAGGCTCTCAAGCCCTATGTCCTGACAGGTGTCTTTAACATACCTGATCCATGAGACATCAGGTGAACCAGGTAGAGACAGTATTTCCTCCTGACCTTTATGGTATGAGGAGAGTTCTGGGGTGAGCCTGACTCTTCTTCAATGGAGTAAGGAATGCAGACCTACCTTCACATTAACTGATCTCAGCTCATGATCTCCTCTGAGTGGAAGCAGGGGAGTGCTTACAGGGAGCCCAATTAACTGTTGCATTAAGCGTTTTTTTTACCTCTGTAAGGGAGATCACATGAAGGTGGCCCCTCAGTTCTGCTCCATAGCATGCCATCCCTAAGTATTGTGATTGCATATATCTAAACCAGGCTGAATTGGACAAAACTGTGATTGTAATAACATCTTAATGAGTAAATTCAGTGATGCATATTGTGTGAATGCCACCCCAGGTGTTCAGTTAGAGCATGGGTACTCACAAACTTTCTCTCGGGGCCAAATTTACAGTGTGGTTTGCGGCCGAGGGCCACAGTGGTGGGGGCAGGGTCAGAGGGGGAGGGGCGGGGCTAAAGCAAAAAACAATTGTGACCATGAGGTTGAACACAGGTCCCTGCAGCAGATGCCTTTGTCCACTGTGCCACCAGACCTGGCATACACACATCTCTCTCCCCCTCTCCCTCCCTCTCTCCCCTCCCTCCCTCTCTTCCCCTCCCTCCCTCTCCCTCTCCCTCCCTCCACCGTCCCTCTCCCTCTCCCCCCCTCGCTCTCCCTCTCTCCCCCTCCCTCTCTCCCCCTGTCTCTCTCTCCCTGTCTCTCTCTCCCTGTATCTCTCCCCCTGTCTCTCTCCCTCCATTGCCCTCCCTCCGTCGCCCTCCTCCACTGTCTCCCTCCTCCCTCTGTCTCCCTCCTCACTCTGTCTCCCTCCTCTCTCTCTGTCTCCCTCCTCTCTTTCTGTCTCCCTCTCTATCTCCATCTCTGTCTCCCCTCTGTCTCCCCCTCTGTCTCCCCGTCTGTCGCCCTCTCTCTGTCGCCCTTCCTCTGTCGCCCTCCCTCTGTTGCCCTCCTCCCTCTCTGTCTCCCTCTCTGTCTCCCTCCCTCTGTCTCCTCCCTCTGTCTCCTTCCCTCCGTCTCCCTCCCTCTGTCTCCCTCCCTGTCTCTCTCTCTCTGTCTCCCTCCCTCTCCCTCCATCTCCCTGTCTCTGTCTCCCTGCCTGTCTCCCTCCCTGTCTCCGTCTCCCTTCCTGTCTCACTCCGTCTCCCTCCCTCCGTTTCCCACCGTCTCCCTCCGTCTCCCTCCCTCTGTCTCCCTCCCTGTCTCTCTCCTGCCCCCGTCTCCCTCCCTCTCCCTCTGTCTCTCTCCATCCATGTCTCCCACCCTGTCTCCCTCCCTATGTCTCCCTCCCTCTGTCTATCTCCCTCTGTCTCTCCCTCTGTCTCTCTCCCTCTGTCTCTCTCCCTCTGTCTCCCTCTCCCTCCCTTTCCCTCCGTCTCCGTCTCCCTCCCTCCATCTCCCTCAGTCTCCCTCCCTCTATCTCCCTCCCCCTCCCTGTCTCCCTCCATCTCCCTCCCTCCCTGTCTCCCTCCGTCTCCTTCCCTCCCTCTCCCTGCCTCCCTCTGTCTCCCTTCGTCTCCCTTCCTCCCTCTCCCTCCCTCCGTCTCCCTCACTCTGTCTCCCTCACTCTGTCTCCCTCCCTCCATCTCTCTCTCTCTGTCTGCCTCCCTCTATCTCTCCATGTCTCTCTCCCTGTCTCTCTCCCTCCCTCTGTCTCCCTCCCTCTCCCTCTGTCTCCTCCCTCTGTCTCCCTCCTTCCGTCTCCCTCCCTCTGTCTCCCTCCCTCCATCTCTCTCTTTCTCTGTCTCCCTCCCTCTATCTCACCCTGTCTCTCTCCATGTCTCTCTCCCTGTCTCTCTCCATCACTCTCTCCCTCCCTTTGTCACCCTCTGTCTCCCTCTCTCTCTGCCTCACTCTCTCTGTCTCTCTGCCTCGCTTCCTCCCTCTCCCTCTGTTTCCCTCCCTCTCTGCCTCCCTCTCTCTGTCTCTCTTTGTCTCCCTCCCTCTCCCTCTGTCTCCCTCCCTCTGTCTCCCCCAGACTGCGCCTCTCTGTCTCCCTCTCTCTGTCACCCTCTGTCAACCTCTGTCTCCCTCCCTCTCTCTTTGTCTCCCTCTCCCTCCCACCATCACCCTCTGTCATCTCACCCCGTGTGTGTGTCAGCCCTCAGCCCGGGCTGAGACAGCTTCCCAGCGCGCACACACAGCCGCACCCGAGTACTTCACAGGTCTTTAAAAAGCTTTGTTGTATTTCACCTCTTAAGCCCCTGCATCTCCACTTTGACAATCACTGGAATCCCCCGGCCCCCACAGAGCAGAGTCTCAGAGTCCGGGCTGCTGCACCCGGCAGTGTTTGCTAACACTATTGAATTTATTTTTTTTAAAACAGAGGTAGGATGTCTGCAAGGTACGCGGGCCGCCAAGGAATGCTTGCCGGGCCGCCAAGTGATGCCCAAATAATTAATAGTGCGCATTCGCTCAAGAGAGGTCCCTGCTAGCCCAGGATTTGCCCTATTTAGATGTCCTGGATTCAAGACCATATATTTCATCTTCTTCACATTGATCTCTAAATCCCGCTCTGTACAAAAAATGTTGAATCGATCCAAAAACCTCTGGGGGCCCATTAGCGATTTAGAGAGTAATAGGGTGTCATCTGCAAACATAAGTGCAGGCACCCTCTGGTTTACCAGCTTTGGTGTGTCATTGTCACACAAACCCAAGATAGTCAACCTGGCCATTGAAATACAGCGGAAATAGTGTAGGGGCAAGGACGCACGCATGCCTCACCCCTCTTCACTGCAATAAGATCATTCAGCTCTCTCCTGCTTTACCAAATCTCACTTGAGCTTAGTTATCAGTATGTAGCCTTTCTATAATATTTAGCAGATGACTGGGGATCCCCATCTCGGCAAGGACCCTCCACAAGGTTTTTCTAGGGATGAGATCAAAGGCCGAGCGGAGATCAACAAATATGACATATATCGACCCTTGCCCATGGTAATAGTTTTCCATTATAGCAGATGGAGTCCAAATACCTGGTCAATGGTACTAATGGATTTCCTGAATCCTGCGTGCAGTGGGGTCAGAATCTCATTTAGGATCATCTGTTCCTGCAATCTAGCTAGGATTACGCTGCTAAACATCTTATGTGCGCTATCAATGAGGCTTATTCGTCGATAATTGAGAGGAGAGTCCTGTGAGTCTTTTTAACGTCTCGCTGAGCCAAAGGCTCGAAGAGACATTTTGTATGTGGGATTTTCAAAGTGCTACCCACAGTCTTTTGGCTGGCCTAAACCTTGAGTGCACGATCACATGCACGTGCACAGCTGCTCCCACTTCCCCCTCCCTTCTCTATAGCTTTCTTTCACTTTAGCCGCTTTGACCCTTGCATTCCCCCCTCCCTTCTCACCCAGCCCTTTGATGCTCTGCTCGATTACTTTCACTTTCGCCGCTTTGATGTTTGATTTTTATTGCCTTTGTTTATGTGACGGAGATCCATTGCATTTGACAGAACATTTCTGAGGCCGTATTGCATGAAATACACCAGGTGGCGCTAACGTGTTTTACAGAGCACCATACAGCATTTTGTTCTGCGTTAAAAAAAAGACGCTTTACTTGTATTAAAATGTATTTTTAAAGGTGTCTCAAAGGATCCTGAACATAGTTTATACTAGCATGCTCCAATACTGTCCGTATTTCACTCCTGATTGCACTGGCCTTCCAGGTCCTAAGACTCAGACTCATGATTTTACTGTTATTTCAAAACCAATCTAACATTTGTTTTGTTTTAGGTATTACCTTAGTAAAGCATACCTATGTGATCTTACTCTCCTTGGTCAGTGTTTTATTATGGATGACAAGATGTTTTCTCATTAGGACTCGCACCATAAGCCTCTTTCATTCCAAACATCTGGAAACGCATTCATCTCTGTAACTATATAGTAATGGCTTTCAGTTACAGCTGGCGGAAATTATGCTACACACCTATTTATTGCCTTCACCAAACGATTCTGCTTTCACTGGTGTGACCATAACTTGCCAAAATATTTTACTGATGCTTTCGGCAGTGTCTCCACTTCTGTCTGATCACTCCTCAAATGACACCTTCCTTAATCCCACCCACAAGCAAGGTAAGCCACTCAATTTTATGCTAATTTCAAACACTTTACCCAAATCTAAACCCATCATCGCTCCATCTGACATCACACATTTCACATGCAAATCAGTTCGCCTCCTTGTAGATCGCTCTCTCATGTACCCATCTGCTGTGGAAAACAGGACCCCACTGCTCTCACTGCTTTCCACGTGATCTTCATAAATACCTCACTTCAGTCTTGCACTACAGCTCATACAACTGCTTCATTATCCACCTTGTACCAAAGATAGGCCTCAGCCATGAAGTACACTTGAAATAAGAGTGCATAACAGTAAATGAGGGCAGCAGTACATAAATGGCGAAAGCACATATTCAGTGCTAACTTCTTGGTTAATAAGCAAGCCCTTCATACACTGCGTAATGATCTAGGAGGTGTCAAATCTATCTATTTCCAGGACCTCATTACCTCACCATCCACAAGCGCTCTGTGCAAACCTTCAGCTCTTTACTCTCTCCATCATCTTCAATTATCAGTATTCTATTGTTCATCCTTACCTGCTCATGACTTCACCCTGCTACATCTGCTCCAAGATTAACACTATAATTAGTCCACAGTGCTCAAGTCCTCACTCGCCTCAACCCTTCGCAGTTACATTATTACGATTCAACACAACATCCTCCTAACAAACGTTTCCTCTTATGAAAGTAGCTAATCCACCCTGTGCCCCCCCTGTAACCATTTCGTCCTCCCTTCATCAAATCTTTGCCTCTTTCATCCAACAGTTTCCCCTGCGTTTCCCTTCGCACTGACTGCCTGTCCTGTAACCGACTACTCAACCCTCTCCTGTGTTTGGGACCCTTCATTCCACTATCCTATCCTCTCCTCTGTTCTTGTCTATGCTCATACTCTTAGATCGTTCTGCCTCTCCTTTGATATTGCTGGTCACCCCACACTTTTCTCAATGAGCGCACGGGGCATTAGCTGGGTACCAGCCCTTATGCTCCTCAATAAGCAGCAGCAATCGTTGCAGTTTCACCAAGGTGAGTTTAGTAAAAGTTTATTTTACTACTTTCGATAACTGGTGCCTTTCGCAAACAGAAAAGGTAATGACAATGTATGGCACATTACAAGATGGCATGTTTTAATACTAGGGCTTCTGATTATATGCATAACGTTTGATCTAGCAGACATGATTGAACATATGGTGAGACCCTTAAATGAAGGCTTAGGGCTCAAATCACAAAGGGACTAATATGCAATAAAGTTACGTGTCTCTTCACTCATGGCAGAATCTCCGCACTGCACTCACTGCAGTGCGCTGGACAGAGAGGCTGCCCAGAGTGCAGAGACTCGACACTTGTACCTTTACTACACGTAAGTCCCTTTGCAAATCAGACCCTTAACCCCTACTTCTTTGTGATTTTTAAAATAAAGAGAGGGAAGCATTTATAGTAAAATTGGAAAACTTGTGTCTCTATTTACAATACAGTTATTGGTTGTTTTTAACTTTCAAGAAAATAACACATTTGTTTTTAAACGACATCCATATCTTAAATCACATATTTTATGATTTTGACATTTGGAATTTCATGTCATACCCTTCACTTGTGCCCATTCCCGACTTCTTATACCCTTGTTATCTAGCAGTGCTTTCAACACCACAGGCCATCAAATTCTGGACGGAACGGCCCTAAATGGTTTCGCCCATACCTCTATAATCACACTCAAATGCTAACAAGCATTGGCATAGCCAATAGGTCTCGCCTTTGGGACCGTTTAAGTGTTTAGTTATCCAGCACAATATCCTTGGTGCAACAACATCAACGGTTGCATGGCTAAACACTTATAAAGGTCCCAAAAGCGAGACCTAGTGGCTATGCCAATGCTTGTTTATATATGGGGATGATTTTGGCCCCGGCCCACGTGGGAGAAACTGGGCCATCTTTCACGATAGCATGAAATGCTATTGAAAAGTGGACACTCCAAACTCCAGGCTCATTGAAAGATATCGCCTGGCTTTTAGAAGTTCCTGAGCTGTGATCTCATGCGGATCCCTATCTAAGGATTGTCTGGTGGTCAGTGAAAAACAGCCGCAAGCTTGTGTTTCCACTTGCACCAGCACCACATGGCTTGCTTGGGGCCTCAGAAAGGCCCTTCCCAGGTGGCGAGGACATCCTGTCCCTGCCCTCTGTGTAAAGGGTTGTTAAATGCATGACCCAATCGCAAGCTGCAATGTCACAATCAATGGGGCATGACCCATCCGTTTTCTAGCTGTCACTATGTTCCAAATGGAACTAAAGTCTTTAGATCTTACTGCCTCAAGGAGTCCCTCCCATTTTTCGCTTTCCCCAATTCTTTTGCATTCGAGAGGGCTTTTTTATAGTGCTCCCTGGCAACCAAAATCAGTGAACTATCCTGCAATTTGTATAGTTGCATGCCAACTGTGCCTACCAATGAACCATTACAGTACTCTATTTTGATCCTAAATTTCTCTTGCTGTGGTAGTCCACTGTTTGCTGAAGGGAAATACGGATGTGGAACAAATGCGATGGATTTAAAGTAAATGTGCTTTGAAGGCATGTGCTCAAATAGCATAGCCACCAATCAGAGTTTGCCTAGAGTATGGATCTACAGGTCTGATTGGAGGATGGGCTTCAAAATGGGGATTATTTTTACAAGTCCCTTGATAGAAACAGTAATAGGTTTTTTAGCCATTCTGGTTTATGCACTATAGAATCATTCTAAACATAATTTGAGCAATGTGCATATCTTCCTGAAACTGACTTGTAAGTTCCAACATACAAGGCTTTCGTTTGCATCTATATACAAGTTGACGCCTAAGATGTGTTGAAGTGCTTGTTTACAACCCTTATTAAAAGAGGTGACAAACACGAGCCCTAAGAAACTCCACAGCAAATTTGCATTTCCTTGGAGGAAATACTCCACTATTTGAAATGTTGACACTCTTCTGAACTAGAAGCAACCTAATGATTTTATAGACACATGTAACACCGCTACCATCTCATTTAAATATTACAAAAAGAGCGGGTCTTCGAGGGTATCAATGCTGTAAAAAAATGTCACTGACAATAGAAGAAAAATGCACTTCTAGACATGTGGTCTTGGCATAATTAGACTCAAGGACGTACTGCACATCGAGCTGCATTTTCTTTGATTTAGGAAATAGTTGCCTCTTGGTAGTGGCCATATATTACTCTCTTTTCAGGAGCGTTTAAAAGGAGATGGCACTCATTGCAAAACTGAGGATCCAGGATTGGCTTCTTGAGTAGACGTGTGACCCTTGCTTAAGCAGCATTTTGCCCAAAGGGATTTTGTCTTTGACAGAAGTGTCTTAAGCAGCATAGGAACATCTACTGTTCTAAATAAAGGTACCTCCTGGCAACATTCTTCTAATATGGGTTAAAAACCATCTTTATTGTTTCTCTCATAACTCTAAGAAACAGTGACTTAAATGCAAATGTTTCAGCTTCAATGAGAGTCTCTGATGTATGTTCATCATTTTGTGTGCAATAAGTATCACTCTAATATGTGACTTCTAGCAAATCTGTTTTTATGCATTTTATTTATAAAGCATATAATCACTCAAATAATTATCTGAGTAGTAGATAAAAAGAAAATAGAATAACTCAGGGAGATCTAAGATACAGTAGGAGATTGCTGGATACAAAACACTTTTTTGAGAATTTTGCGTCAATTACGTTTTTTTTCGAGTGATGTAGAGAGTTCCACAAATAGGAACCTTGCACACTGAAGGGTGTACCACCCAGCCCTACAGCTTTTTATAGTTATTTGGAGAAAAACAGGAAGTGATCCATTATAGGCAAATGCATTAAGCATGCGTCCTTACTGGACATGTCTATTCGCTGGCGACCAATGGAATGAATTGTGGTAAAGCGTGGCGTAGTCAAACTTTTTAAGAGTAAAGACTAGTTTAATAATTGCATTTTGTTCGTTTTGCAGTCTTAGAAGACATTTTAAGGGAGTCTCGGATAGGCAAATGATCAAAATCAAGCTGCAATTGAATTAAGGCACTTACAATAATGTTTTTTGGGTAAAGGATAAGAAGGGAAAAGAATTCTGTCGGAAACTTGTTTTTTTTGTTTATCCCACAAAAGAAAGCCATGACCTTGAAATGTTGCTTTAGACAGAGTTGGAATTTCGGAGTTTTATTGAAAAATATACTTTTTAACCTGAGTAAAATCTTTTAAATGAACTTATCTCTTTTATGGAAATTACTTTGCTGACCTCAGAATTATCCTTTTGATGCTGCTTTTTGCATTTTCTTAGTTCTACTTTAACAGTACTTAGTTTTGTGGAAAAACATACATTTGAGTGCTTTTTAATTCTGATTTTGCTGTTTAGTTCTTAAGCGAACAGATTATTAGTACTTTGTAAACCATCATAGTGACGAAAAACTATACTCTCCAGATTTTGGCATGACAGGCAGAACTCTACCTCATCTCTGAAATATGTCACCTCCAAGCTACCAGGTCTCTGGTTTCAATTATTTTATCACTTTGTTTGTCCTCATTTTTCTTGCACTGCAAGTTTATACGTAAGTGCAGAATAATCCGAACTGCTCTGGTTCAGAAACTCCTACATCAATGCACTGGATATTATGAGACAGAAGCATCGCTAATATATGTCATTTCTTGTCTGCTGGATTGGATACTCCTGGAGGAAAATTTTAATCTTTCAAAACCGACCTAGACTTAGAGCGTCCTGGTTGGATGGGGCTCGAACTCAAAGGCGGCCACCAATTGACCATGGCTGGTCAGAAGAGTTAAAAGAAGATATTGTGAATCTGCATCAAAGGGTCATCAGGCGATTGCTTGATTTGCACCACAATTATAGACATGGAGAAGCCAGGCATAAATTTAAAAACTGGATGATCAAGCAAGTAGTAGTTTTAGAAGGATGGCCTTTAAGATTAAAATAGTAGTCACTTTGGCATAAATTCCATCAGTACAGTATGATTAGCTGATTTATAGATGTGTAGCAAAACTACACTGACTAAAGTTCATGGTATGTCAACCAGTAAAGTTATGCCAAGTGCAGATAGGTCTAAATTGAGATTTCTAATAGGCTCCACAACAGGGTATTGTATGTAGTTAGTGAAATGACATGTAAGTATACTTAAGTTGCACATTTATTTTCTCCAAAAACATTTCTCTAATTGGACCAAATTTGCTACTCAATTTTTAATTTTGAGACAGAGGTTCACAATTTTCCCCAGGAAAGTCATAATGAAATGTAAACAAGGCAACTCAGGGCCCTAGCACGACTACAGGGGCATCTATACCAACTTGGGGCCGTATCAAACTTAAGGCACATTTTCCTTGTTTGCACCAGGTGCACCTGTTAAAAGGCGTATTCCCATCAGAAATAACATTACACTCAGAAACATTTAATTGATCTTCTACATCTTCATCTTTACACTTATTCATACAAAATTTGCTTATTGGTGACATAAACCTTCCGATTTCTTGTTCAACTTCTTCACCATTCAGTATTTTTCCTTCCTTACACTCTTTACCACAGTGTACCCTTTTTCCATAATTTTGACACTGCAAATATCTTGCATAGTATATATTCCTTGTTAAAACATGTCCCGATCAATAAATCATATCAAAATTTATAGTTTGTATTAACTAAAACCATAACATCAAGACACTATATGAAAACATGTGCAAATCATGAACATATTATTATTAAAAGGTTATTTAAGTCTGGTTTTTTCAGAATCATGAGGAAAGCAGGATTCCTATATAACATTTTTTTTAATTAAGTGCTAAAGCCTTATTTGAGTCTAACTCATCTCGGGAGCATGGAGCGGTATGGGTACTGTATAGCACTTTTTCAAGATAACATGCTCTTTCAGTGTGAAGTGCTGATTCCATTAAAGTCTCATCTCAAGGAGTTGGAAAGCCAGTGTTCTGTATATATTTTTTCAAGGTAAGGTGCTTTTTTAGGTCTTGGCTAGACAGCACATGCGCTGTCTCAAAGAGACATGTTGTGTTTAATCCCGCCCACAGGCTTCCCATCTGTCTCATGTTCTTTGTCAGTCAGTCAGACAGTCAGTGATAACTTTACTTGGTACTTTTCAGTAGCATAAATTATACTACAAAATAGATTAAAAGCTCAAAATATTAAAAACAGCTCTTTGTATGTACAGTTCAGTTATGAACAATCAAGAAAATACCTGATTAATAGAGAAACCAATTTCATCCAGTTGAATAACTCATTTTAAAATGCAACAGTTATGCTATGAGGTACTTTAGTTATGGGGGTACCCCTGCAGGCTTTTCCTACTTTTCAGTACCTTCCATAAGTAAGAAGACATTACACAGCACACGTATGGAGTATGTCATTGTTGTAAAAATAAAAGTGCTGGTCCACACTGTCTAAAATTAAATATTTTAAATACAGGTAAAATATATCTCTTCCTGGGAGTTTCATAACATTTACAAAAGAATATGATGTGCAAATTGGTTATGGTCGACGCACTATTGCACAGGTACAGCGCTAACTCTGACAAGGAGTGACAATTATTTGGAAACCCTACCATCAGCGACAGCATATTTGCCCTAAATCGGGTCAAGATGAACCTTTGCTGATCATTGCGTGCAAGGATCAGATATGGTTTCAAGCCCTTGTGGGGGCCATTATATTATAAGCGAGTACAGATGGTTTGACTCCCTTGCCCACCATTCTCCTTCCCATGGCTTTGTTCCGGACATAATGTTGCAACTTTTCTACATCTAATAGTTTACAGGAGTCAGGGTTAGTGAAAAGATTTGATAGGCTGATCTCCACGCATACAGATTTAACGTATCTCAGCCAGGGAATCTCCATTGCATAGTCTAAGTTCATTACATCACTGAGAATTAATTTATTCAATCCTCTTTCTTCGCACGACCAAATTGTATGCCACAGTAATATCGGGGCCATCTTTAGTCTATCAGAGTTGTACGGGGTTCCCAGTTCGGCGTGGGGTAAGTGGTTCGAGCAACATAAGGAGAGGAAAATTATGCATTTAAGAAATGAATCCTCAACCCTTTGGATGCTCTGAGTATTGACCATTCCCCAGACCCCCGCGCCATATGAAGCCACTGCCACTGTTTTGATTGCATATATGGTGAGGCGATCCCTTATTGTCTAAAAACCCCTTTTCTTAGTAAATGTGGATATCCCATTGATGGCAGAAGGTGGGTGATTCACTCAAATTCTTCACTTCTGCATAGAAGACAGGTTTTGTCCTGGGTTTGGCCCCATAAGTCATGGCGTAGGGTTTGGAGCCATTTACTTTCAAATCCAGGTCTGCCATAAAAGAAATGTAGTCATCCATTAAACCCTGTAACCCCCTCCCAGTTCTAGCGAATAATACAGCATGGTCTGCGTAAAGTAGAATTGGGAGGGGGGCATGAACCCAACAGGGCTCTGTCCCTGCTAGATAAACTTAGGACTGGCTCTACCCGATTCGTCTAGAGTGAGAATAGGAAAGGTGCTAAAACGCATTCCTGCCTGACCCCTCTTTTGATGTTTAAACTCACAGAGCATTCAAACTCCCTTCTGAAACGCACTCAGGCGTTGCGTCTATGTACAGTTGCCTTATATAGTTGGTAATTCCTGCCTCGATCCTCAGATCCTCCATGATTTTTCAAAGCCTTGAGTGCGAGACGCAGTCAAAAGTTCATGAGGATAAAATTAGTGTCCCCTTTTTTGCCACGGTGTACTTTCTTATGATGGTGCTTAGGTTCAGGCATTGATGGACTGTGCTCAGACTCTATTTGAATCCAAATTGAATACCCGCCATTATATTATTTGGTACTGCCCATTCTTCCAGTCTGTTGATCAGAATGCACCCCATAACCTTCTCGGTGGCATTAAAAATTGATATTGGGGGTAGGAATGTGTCACCTTTTTATGAATCGGGATGAAGATCAAGGTTTTACATGAAGGGGGGGTACCGCTATGGTAGCATTATAAACGTCTGTGAGCAGCAGAGTCCAGAGTTCTTGCTGCCCCCTGTACAAAGGTGTTCCCTTTGCTACTTTCATCTAGGGCTCTTGCGACCTTAGCCAGGGTCACGGGCTGGAGAGGATACTGTGAAGTGGCTCTGCCATGGGTCTCTGGGTTCCTAGGGCTTTTATGTACCATTTGATCTACTCATGTGGGGGAGGGGTGGACATCATATATGGCTTAGAAATGATTCACCAAGACATCATCCACGATATGCACCTTGATTGAAGGCTCATGGGGCCCCTTAAAATAGTTAATTTATTACCTTTCAGAAGGATTTGCTATCCTTTAGTGCGCTCACCTGTACCAGTTCCTTCCATGCCATTCTATGATGTGTTTCTTTCTCCGGGTGATGGTCTGTTTGAATTGCACACAAGCCAGCCTAATTGTTTGCGGGTCCTTTTTTTTTTGCTTTAGTGCTAATTGAAGATGCTTTCTTCCTAGTGTGCACTCAGAGTCAAACCAGCCTCTCTCACAGGCTTGCAATGGTTGTGTCCTACGACTTAGTGCTTTGTTTGACACATCATGTAATAGCGATGAAGGAGGAAATAGTGTATATTGGATCAGCCTTAGAATCTAAACATCGTACAATCTTGGGATAGTATACTGAATAATAGATGGGAGAAAGACTGAATGGTATACTTTCTCCCATTTGATAGAAAACCGGTTTGTTGAAACCAGGATTGGGTCAAATCCCACCTTTGTTCTACCTTTCGTTTTCGTGGGAAGGGTCACCCTCATTTCTAACAATGAGTGGTCGCTATAGCATATTCTTTGTCACCATTTGTCCCTGGCAGGCATAGTCATGCCTCTTCTTGTGTTCAGCCCTCCCCCAGAGCATAGACCAAGTACTTCTAAACATCCACTGCTCCTGTTTTTACGACCATTTTAGGACCTACTTTTTTCTTTCTTTTTAAGCACTCTACACAGTGCTCATGCTTTTACCAGCTCTCCCCGGTCACTGCTTTTACTATTGTTGCTGCTTTTCATTCCCCCCACTTCATTCCTTCCATCACTGATTGCTCTTTTGCTCCTCCCAGTGCTTGTCCCGCGCACAAAGCACACCCTCCCTGTCAATGCTTTTCCCTTCATTATTGCTTTCCATTCCCCCACCTCCTCCCTCCCATCTCTGCATTCTCCCTCGTACCTTCTGGTGCTTGCTCCATCCACAGATCACCCTCTCCCTCAACCCTGTCACTGCTTTTCCCTTTGTTAAACTTTCCCTGTTTCTCCGACCTCCGCCCTCCCACCTCTGCTTGCTCACTCATACCTCCCGGTGCTTGCCCTGTCCACAAATCCCCCCCTTCCCCAACCCATCACTGCTTTAAACCCCCATTGTAGTCTGTTTTGTTCTAGTGAGTGGTGATGTTTTGCCTTTTAATGTCCTGCTAGTGTATAGCTGACGTGCCGATAAGAGCATGTGTGCACGGATGCTATTACTTGGCACACGTGTAGTCTCTGTTTATTTTCCACACTTGTGGCTACTAGGTGTGTGCGTGCATGTTTACAACATCTGTGGTCATTCAGCAATGGTGTTTATAGCTGAAAAGTCAGACCTGAATCAGGTATGCATTATCACTGGGCATGTCAGAGCTTCTAAAGTACCTGTGTCTTCTGCTGTGTTTGCTTAGACATGTTTCTCTTGCGCAAAACATTGAACTGTTCATGTCTCACCTTGTTGCTTTTCATTTCATAGGGTGGGACTCTATTTCTTCAAATTTCTCATGTCAGGACACTTTCTTACTTTTCCTGCATACACAGATTAAGTGTTTCTTTGCTCCATTGTTGCTTAACTTGAATTCTCTCCAGTGGAGCCAGGCTGAGTCTCGATGTCATCAAGATCTGCCTGCCTCTGGATGTCCACGGCAAAAGCTGTCCTTTTAATGTGGTTGCCGATGTAATGTATTTATTTCCTCTTGTTCACTACTGTAAACCAGCCTAACACTGTGATTATTTCTGGGTTTTTTGTGCAGTTTTGTATAGCGCCAACACCACTTGGAGGTATTGGAGCGCTTCACATTAGCACCAGTTCTTTTACACAAGGACAGATTCATTTTTGTGGGCAAAGGGAGATGAAGTGATTTTCCCAGAAAAAAAGGTGTTAAGCTGATGGTGAAAGTCGAACCCGGTTTCTCAGCTTGAAAGTTGGCAGCTGTTGCCCTTACGCCACACCCTTTCCCAAGAGGATGCCATATCTTCTCCCTAGCCTCGGCTTTAGTTCCACCTTTTGTGATTATGGCCAAATCACTTAATCTCCCTGTGGCAGCCCACATTTGCTGTTGGCTGCCCGTCCACCTCCTGCCTGTTGCTGCTTGCACCGCTGAACTCTGATGCATAGATCCCTTCCTCCCCTGACTCTGCTGTTCACATTTTTTGTGTGCAGTTTAGTATAGCGCCAACACTGTCTGAAGGAATTGGAGCACTTTACATTAGCACTACCTACTCTTTTTGTGCAGTTTTATATAGCGCCTCCACAACCAAAGGGTATTGGAGCACTTTAAATTTACACCAGTTACTTTTCACAAGGACACTTAGGCAGTCACTAAATCTGACCGCGGCAGCCTGCATTTGCTGTTGGCTGCTCGTCAACATCCTGCCTGTTGCTACTTGCCCACGCTGGACTTCCATTGCACAGATCCCATCCTCCCCCAGATCCCCTTCTTCCCTCAACTCGGGGAGAGATTTATAAAAATATTCGAGCAGCCCAGCCCCCCACGAGGCTGTTCTGCGTCGTTTGACAGGGAGGGAGCAGGAGAGCGCCATATATTCAGAGTTATGGCTCTCTCCTCCTCTTTCCCTTGCACCGGCGCTGGTTATAGATGCCATCCGCCACGCATACACCTTAGTGCCATAGCGCTAAGGTTTGTGCATTAGTCTAGCATAGGTTTTGTACAGGAAGGGTAGCCTTCCTGTACAAAATACGATGCCCAGACACAATGCAAAGTTTTCCACACTTTGTTTGCGTGCTGCACAGTGCAGCATGCATGCAAAGTCAGAAAAAGAAGGAGAATTTAAATAATTTCTCCTTCTGTGCGCCTACTTGAAAAGGGTGCATTTTTCTCATGCTAAACCCATGCTCATGCTTTACATTAGCACCAGTTACTTTACATAAGGACATCATAATTTTTGTAGGCACAGGGAGATTGAGGGATTTGCCCAGAATCAAGGATGTTAAGCCGACGCCGAAACTCAAACCCAGTGCCCCAGGTCCCTAGTCTGCAGCCATGGCGCTTATGCCACATCCTCTCCCAAGAGGACACCATACCGTCTCCCTAGCCTCGGTCCCAGTTCCACATTTTGTGATTATGAGCAAATCACTTTGTGGTGGTTCACATTTGCTAATGGTTGCCCGTCCACCACCCGCCCATTGTTGCTTGCCCCTGCTGAATTTCATTGCACAAATCACCTCCTCCACCGACTCGGTTTTCACATTTTTTGTGCATTTTTATGTAGCGCCAACAACACCCGACGGTTATGGAGTGCTTTACATAAGCACCAGTTACTTTTTTTTGCAGTTATATATTGAGCCAACACCATCCAAAGGTATTGGAGTACTTTGCATTAAGCACCAGCTACTTTACACAATTACACATTCATTTTTGTAGGCACAGCGAGATTAAGTGATTTTCCCAAAATCAAGGATGTTAAGCCAGTTCTGAAACTCAAACCCCGTTTACCAGCTCCATATTCTGCAGCGCTAGCCCTTACACCTCATCCTCTCCTGAAAGGACGCCATAGCATCTCCCTAGCCTCAACCTTAGTTCCATATTTTGTGACTACAGACAAAGGTCTTAATATCCATTTTTCTAAACACCACAAGCATTGGCAAAGCCAATAGGTTTCACCTGTGCGAAAAGTATTGTTTTTAGGTCTCGGTTAGACAGCGCAAGCAGTGCTCCGCTAGACAGTGCATGTGCTGTCTCAAAGTCAAGTGTTGTCTTCTGTCTGTGGGCTTACAGGCAGTCCATCTCCTACCATTGTTAAACTTTAGCGTTGCTCTCATTTTCATTGATGCCATTCGTCATGGCATGTTGGCGTCATACCCTCGTATTGTGTTTGACCCTCCATAGCACATGGACCAAGCACATGTCTCCTTACACTGCTCCCGGTTTCCGCAGCTATATTTTCTTTGTTTTCAAGCATTCCAGAGGAGTACTTGTGTTTTCAGGCCTTCTCCCTTTTTCACATACACATATACCACTAAAATGTATGCACGTGTAGATAAACGAATGCATTTCTTAAAAAATTGTTGAAACACAAACAGCACTTGTGTGGTTTTTTGCATGCTCCAATGGTATTGGAGCATTCACTCTATCTTGCCATAGCGCAAAACACGAGCCAATGGTATTTGAGCGTTTTAAGTACTCACCAAGTTACATTCCACAACGAAAAAATCATTTTTGTTGCTGATCCTGCTTAAATTAGTATTTTTTTTGCCCCCTCATTGTTGCTTCCGCTAGCCCTCCCCTGTTGTTGCTTGGTCGTCTCCATATCCCCTCCTGCTTCCCTGCTTGACCCGTCCACCCACTACCTCCCTTGTTGCCAGATCTTTGTTTTGTAGTTTATGAAAAGAAATGCTCTTACTATTGTTGCAGCGGCAAACTTCGAATTACAACCTTAACACTCCCATTGGGCCCTTACGGGTAGGATCTTTACTCGAATATAATACTTAACCTCAGAGGCTATGGTCCTTCGATGGATCGTTCTCTGTCATATTGAGGAGTGAGAAATCAGGATGTTCCACTGTCAGCCTCCCAATGAGGACCATTAATTGGTAGCCAACTCTCAAATTTGAGATCAGGTTCAAATATATTACTCTTAGAACCATGCTATAAAAATAGAGTATTACAATTGGAAGACACAACCTCCTAAAGAAGTTTAGTCTGACAAGAATCACACAAACCAAGAGCTCTGCTGTGGCTACACAGAACCAGAGCATAAGAACCTGATTTTGGGAAAATAATCTAGGACTCTCACTATAGGCCCGGTTTCTGTGGAAAGAACATCGAGACACAAAAGAAAACTCAGTCAATTTTAGATATTTCTTTTATTGTATTAACTATCCAAAATCCCTGCATATAAGTAATATTGTATGAAGCTCTGTCATAAATCTAACAGCTTGAAATATAAAACCACACATCAGTTAAAGCTAAATACAGACATCCATAAGAGAATGTTCCCAAATCGTTAGAGATTCCTACCACCTACATAGGCAGGAGGATAGTTCACAAAGGTTCTTTTAGCACTGGCAAAGGGATCAAGTTAAAGTCCAGCAGGGGGAAAGTCCATGGGAATGGGCAAGAGTAATGGAGCATTAATCAGGAAAGTTCAAGTCAGATCTCACACCAAACTGCTCCAAATTGTCCAATAGGTATGTTCATCAGCAAGGGCAAAAAGGCAAGGAGCATACCAGAGAAAGCTTGACAGGAAGCAAGGAAAGTGAAGCAGGGTGGCTAGAGCCATAAAGAGCTTGAGCTCCCTCCTCCTAGTAAAGAGACCTTTTATAGTTCATATTTGTCACTATGACATCAATGGTCGGTCCACAATGGTCTGATCACTATGTGATCATTCTTCCGTTCTTCAGGTACAAATTGATACTGCAGCATACTTTCCCATGCACATTATAAGAAATGGCTGTCCATTCTTTCCTCACAGGTTAGTTGACAAAAAGCTTATTTACTGTGTTGCTTTCCAAGGATATAGTCCAAAGGTCGAGTTCCCACCATTTGTACACAAAGATGGGCTATAAGAAAGTCTCTTGTTGCTTAAAGAATATTGCATGAACAAGAACAAATAATGCCACATTTGAAGAAACGTCCTTTGCACAAGGCTATTAAATATTGTAGCCTAAGGAGAAAAGGTAACTCAAACATATTTTAAAGTTAGCATTTCTTATTTAGTAAAACAAATCGTCATTAAGTTCAAGCATATCGAAATAATTCACACATATCATATATGAGCATTTTGTAATGTTGTCAGTGACTATTACACAGAAATGTTCAACTCTAATTCTGGCCACAATTTCAAAATGTAAACTATTTATGTAATCACTAAAATAAAACTATTTCTATGAATAAATGATCTTTATAATGTAGGCACTTACACTGAAAATGTCAGACATCTATCATATTGCATGCACAAAGTGTACCAATGTCGAGTTTGTTTTGACACAAATGAAGTCAATAGAAGTTCTAAATCTCATCATTAATTTTCATGACATCTTTGTTAAGAATATAAGGTAATCAGATACTAGAGATCTTGAATTTACTATTTGATTAATCCTATTGTTTCTACCTAGTCAAGCACACTCCAATGGTGCTCCAACTTTTTCTCAGTTTTAGTGTAGTTTTTCTAGATGTGTGCAAAGTGCACATTTGTTTTTTCATTGTCAAGATCCGGGTTATGTGTTACACAGAGCATGATCACTTTTTATGCTGCATCACTATTTTGTTAGTGTGCATTACTATGTCCCTCCTTAAACTCCACCTCAAATTGGTCTATCTCCTCGTTTTGAGTACTAAGTATTCCCCATTTTTCAACAACTCCCACATTCACTATAAAAATGTATACTTACGTGGATATGGATCTTTGCACAGAAAAGATAGGAGAGGTGGAAGTCTACAGCCATAGGTTAGTGCATACCATTTTGTAGTACTTAAGTAGTATTAATGTAGTAGTAGTTTACATACTACAAAATGCACTTTGAGAATAGGACCCTCTGTCTCTTCTTCACAGAGTACCTGTGAATTATTGACAATTATGTTCAGTTCTTTGTGCATCTCTCAATTTTTCTCATTTTGATATTCCATCCATTACCCACACTATGCACCATTTCATAGATACAGAGTCCCATAAAGCAGGTCCTCCTTTTTTCCCTTAATTGTGATTGCATGTACTTTCTCAATGCATTTTCTTTACTCCTTCACATGCCTGGTATGCACAAGACTGACAGCACTGCACTGAGCTCGCTTCTGCTTGTTCTCCCTTAGAGGTGTATCAGCACAACCTAAGATGGCTGACACTCTATATACCCTTAGGTGAGCATATAAGATGCCAGACCGCTATTGAATGTATGAAACTCCATGAGTTTCATTTAGCATTTCCTAATCGGTTGCAAATCGACTTACCTCATTAATATTAATGAGGAAGGTCTCAGTTTGCGACCCATTCGGAATCGCTAAAATCACAGGGATGGTGGCCTGCAGGGGTCAGCTGACCACCATGTCTGTGATTGCTTTTAAACAAAGCAATAATTTTTTACTTTTTAAATGCAGCCCATTTTCCTTAGATGAAAATGGGCTGCTTTTAAAAAAGAAAAATTAAGTTTTCTTTTCATTTTTCAAGAGCAGGCAGTGGTTTGTGGGACGCACGACTGCCTGCTCTTAAAAAACATTTTTATGAACATTCCCAAAGTAGAAGGAGTCCCCTGGGGACCCCTCCTCATTAGCGAATGGATTACCACCTACATGAAGTAGGTGGTAAAATGCAAATGATTTGCGCCCTCATTTTGGTCGCAAACCATTCCAACATACTGCTGTAATTTGGTATTAGGAAGGGACGCCCTAAACAAGCCCCTTCCTAATACTGAATCAGTATGTATTCACAATTCCAAATTATGATTCGTTAACATGTTACTGCTATAGTGCCACTGAGCCTATTTACTTTGTCTCACTTTATCTCCTTACACTACACCTCAGAGTCAATTACTTGGTCCTCCGATGGATCATGGACCATGCCGAGAGGGGATAGATATAGAGGATCCAATCCAGTTATACAATTAGGACAGGGAATTTGGTAACTGACTTACGACCTTGTAATTAAATTCATATATATAACTCTCAAGACTAAACTATAAAAGTATAGAAGTATCACAGCTAGACCAAATCTTCAAAGAAATTCAGCCGAACAAGAATCATATAAACCAATAATTCAGTTAGATTTATACAAAATAATAACATTAGGATTCGTTGACTAGAGACCGCTCTATTAAAATTCCCATCCCTCATTAATACTCAATTGAAATGCACAATCAATAATTTTAGACAAGTCATAGAGAGACAGAAACATGATTTCAGGATGGTTAGATTTTAGCAGTAAATTAAGAACAGTAAATACATCAGTATCAGGCATTTGAATTTAGGAGTGCAGAATAATCAGATTAATCTAACTTCGGGCCAACAATTACCAAAGTTCTAGAGGAAGAGCTCAGGAAAGGGCATGAACCATATCAGTTCAAAGTACTCTCCCATGCAGGAAAGAAGTCAAGGAATAGCGCATACAGATTATGCTTCAGCCCAAGGAAACCTCGTGGAGTCCACAAGGAGCAAATCAAATGATATCTCCCAGTCTGCAAAGAGCAAGATCTCCAAAGAAGTAGAAAAAAATCTCTCTGTGTCCTTCAGTGTATATCGATCCTCAGGTTCCGGGGTGACACCTCCTGGGTCATCTCATCTGGTCAGACCACTGAGTCCGTTGGTCAGTTTGTATAGGGCAATTGTCATGCAGTATAAAGAAGACACATTTTATGGCAAAAAGGTGGTGATCATCACGTAAGCTGCTGAACCATTAAAAAATGCAAAGTTGTGAACAATAGTCTTTTATCAAAGGCACATGAGTGAGTTCAAGAGGACTGTTTCTCACAACAGAAGTTCCCAAAGTAGCAAATTAGTAGCGAGTAGTCCTAGTATGTGCATGGGAACTCTTTCTATGATGCACAGTTGCATCCCACGTTGCAAGTTTGCTAAGTCTTTCCATGAGAACAGAATCAAGCAAAGTAAGGAAATTGCAGGCCTAAATTAAATTTAGTTAATGAAATACAGAATTTAAAATAATGGAAATATGCATTACATTTAGAGTCTTTAGAACCTTTACATATTACTTTCAATTCAGTGCACTCATAAAGCATTTTGGTGTCATTGTAATTTGCACGTGTAACTATAACACATTACTACATTCTCAAAGTACCAACGTATAAAATCATTTCGTAATATAAAATCATTATATTGTTTCTAGAAATTCTCATTAGTACATGTATGAAGATTATTCTGTAGAAGTTTCAAAGAAATTGGTATCATTATAAATGTGCAGCACCTTTCTTTCTTTCTTTCTCCACTTGGTCCACGTTAAAGAATACACCATTGCAATTTAGTAAACTGGACCCTATGTTATTCAAACAAGCATTTTCATCTAGTCTACACTCTTCTGCATGTTTTTACAATGCAGTAACTTAAGGGCCTGATTACGAGCCTTTGACTGCCACACTCGCAGTGGCGGTCCACCTTCTGCCGGATTACGACCTTCAAAGTAGTACCAGTGGTGGACCGATGCCTGCACTAGGGAACCTCCGTGCCCTTGCAGTGGCGCGATGGAGGGCCAATGTAACATGCTGAGTGGGACTGGTGCAGTCTCACTGAGCATATTATGAGTTTCTCCACCACAGGCTCCCTGCCATGAAAAGGCTGCCAGTGGAGGAACAAAGGAGGCCCTATAGGGCTCCTATGCCCCCCCCGCCATGGGGATGCATTCAAGTGGCACAGCATGTGCCTCCCTGACTGCTCGCACCCCCAGTTCCAGCTTGGTATGGACGTCACCGCGCATGCTGTGCTGGAACATTTTTGCTGTTCCAAGTGCATTGCCTGCTTTTCTTGCACCGCCATGGGAAAGGCATAAAGACCATTCGCGTGCATGAGTTGAACTCGTAATTAGGTTGCCGGTCCTTGCACAGCTTTTGCGCTGCTGTGCCGGCGGAGACCCGGTGCAACTGCACCAATGTTGTAATCAGGCCCTCAGTCCTTTCATGATCTATTGCTTAAAATTCTCCAATGTATAGTGAGCACATATTGTGCACATTTGTCATTTTTCTCTCAAAAGGTGTCAAAATCGGTTTTATGTGTGAACTAAGGGATTCAGCAGTTTATCTGCTTCATCATTACCGAATCACAAATTGGAATTTATCCATACCAAAATACATTTTACTTGTCGCCAACGGCATGATTCTACAAATCGAGTTGTTTACGACAGGTAAAATGCATGATACATGTGGCCTATAATACCTCATCCCATAAATACTATCAAGAAACACAGCAAAAACTCTCTTAGGTCTCAAGGTGCAGCTATAAAGGGTCCACTGCAGTAAAGAACAGTTCAGAGTCTGTGGGAATTGTTATGTCCTATGTTGTATGGCATGGTTCAAACCACTGTGACATTTGAGAATGAATAATAATTTCCAGCGATAATCTCACGTTTGGCAGTTAGCGCTAGGATTTTTATCGCTTTTGAGATAAACGTTGCTAATAGCACGCTATCTCAGTGATAAAAATCCACGTTAACCGGCGATAATTATCCTAGCGCTAAGTGCGCTTAGCGATAATTATCGCCGGTTGTTGCTGATATGCCCCCTAGTTTTTTATCCCTCTGGCCCTTTCATTCATAAACCCCTTTTACAAACTAACAAACAAGCTAAGGTAGTTATGCAGGGGTTACAAGATAACCTGAGGAAGACTGAGGAAGGTTTATTAATCGCCACTATGGGCAATAGTCCAGCTAGGAAGGAAGTAGTCGAACAAGTGCAACATCATGTGGCGATTGCGAAAACTCAAATTACGAATATTTTTTCGGAAAAAGCAATTAAAAAAGCACTTGCCCAAAAAGAGAGGGTATATGAAGTAAATGAACAAATCGGACACCAGTTAGCCATTCGTATGAGACAACAGGCCACCTCAAACTTAATCCGGGAAATTCAGGAATCTTATTGAACCCGCTTAGAGGACCCTAAACTTATAAACGATGCTTTCTGGCAATATTACCAAGATTTATACTCTGAAACAGGGGGAGGTGATCAGGCGAGTATTGAGGATTACCTGGATAAGTCCAGTCTTGTTAAATTTGAAGCTGAAGATGCAAATATATTAGAGGAGTCCCCCACAGAAGATGAAATCGTTGGCATAGTTAAAGACTTACCAAGAGGGAAAGCTACTGGGCTAGACTGTATTCCATCTGAATTTTATGCCCTTTTCCTAAATCAAATTAAAAACATTCTGGTTAATCTCATCACGCACATCTTTAACCCCTTCGCTGCGGCGGGAATTCCGCCGCAGCGCTGGGGGGTGCGGGGGGGCAGCGCGGTGGCGCTGTGCTCATGACGGAGCCACTCCGTCATGAGCCACGGTTGAGCTGTGCTCATGACGGAGCGGTTCCGTCATGACTCCGCCCAGTTGCGTTGTCCCCCAGCACAGGCGGGGAAACAGCGCCGCGTAGGCGGAGCGGCCGCCAACGGCCGTGACATGACGGAACCGCTCAGTCATGAGCACACGGCAACCGTGGCTCATGACGGAGCGGCTCCGTCATGAGCGGGGAAGGGGTTAAAGGAGGTCACCCCCCAAAGTCCTGGTCTTGGGCTAAAATAATCATTTTTCCCAAAAAAGAACAAACCTCCAGAACAGCTCGGGTCATATCGCCCCATCACTCTTATTAACACAGACTCTAAAATCTATGCGAAAGTTCTGGCTAACAGAATAGCCCCCTTAATCCACAAGGTGATCGCTCCGAGCCAACACGGCTTCATTCCTGGTAGATCTACCACTAATTACATCCACCGAGTAATCACCTTGTGCGTTGGAATGGAAGTGTCAGGAGACCCTATGGCTCTGGTTTTGCTTGATGCGGAAAAAGCTTTTGATAGGGTCTCCTGGCACTTCCTCTGGGCTGCAATGTCCAGAATCGGGATTCAGGGAGGGTATATTCAAGCAGTTCAAAAACTATACGTTAATCCAAGGGCCATAGTTATGTTAAACGGTAGTCTAACAGAACAGCTGATAATTTCGCGCGGAACGCGGCAGGGCTGCCCCTGCTCACCATTGCTCTTCGCAATTTATATAGACTCTTTTATCAGGCGATTAGAGGAGGACAGTGTAATTAAACCTATAATAACAAAAGGTTATTCCACTAAAACTCTGTCCTATACGGATGACATCGCTACTGTGACCATCGATTCAAATTCGGCCATATCCGCAATAGAGAATGAGGCGAAACAATTTGGAAATGTGTCAAGATATGCACTCAATCAGGGGAAAACCCAGATCGTGTTAAATAAGAAATGCGTGATGAGGGATGCGCGGGTGGTGGAACAAGCTACTTATCTAGGTGTCTGCATTACATCTGATCTGGATAACTTGGTTAATATAAACTTGAAACCAATAACAGCTCCAATCAAGAAAGATCTTCAACGTTTAGACAATTTACATCTCTCTATCATTGGCAGAGTAAACGTGATTAAAATGGTATTCTTCCCCAAAATTCTATATTTGCTTAGAGCAATCTGCTTAGAATTTTCTATACCTTAGCTTAAGTCGATAGAACGGATGTTCTCTAGTTTTATTTGGGCATACTCACAACCACGGTGGGCCTATAAGCTTCTTACTCTCCAGAAGGATCGTGGCGGATTAGCTCTCCCAAACTTACAGGCGTATTACTGGGCAACCGTGTTATTATATAGTAAGAAACTACTGCATAATAACTTGGAAGGTGTGGAGGGGGATGACAATACGCCTTCTACTTTTCAACTACTTTTGGGTAGTGAGAGCAGAGGGTACTGGTGGAGACATTTACACGACAGTTACCACAAAAAGGTTAAGTTTAAAACATTACTTAGTGGATTCAAGGTTTGGAAGACCGTCAGGAAATTGCTTGGGATAGGAAGATTATCTTTCTATACATCCATAAAAAATAATCCAGATCTGCCCGAAATTTTTTATAATAAGTATATGCACAAATGGCACAATAAAGGAATCAGCCAGATAGGCTGCCCCTTTTCCTCTGCCGGGATCCATTCTTTTGAAGAGCTAAAAAATTAATTCGGATTAGACTGGCGGAACTTTTTTAAGTACCTACAAATTAGAGACTTCTTGTCACAGAAAGTAAGCGGGACGGGGGGGGGGTTACAAAAGTTAATCTAGTAGACACATTGTTATCTGGCACAAGAAACACGATTGGGGGTATTTATTCTCACATCAATACTATGTTTCCCGATGATATGGAGAAAGTTGCACAGAAATGGCTAGAGAAGGCTGAAATCTCCAATGAAGAGTTTAATTACGCCTATGAAATGCCACAAACAATTTTAATGTCAACCAAACTCCAAGCACAATTTTTTAAAACCTGTTTCTTTTTATACTATACACCGGATAGAATAGCAAAGTGGGGCAGTGGTATGAGCTCCTGTTGCCCTAGATGTATGCTTTATAATACTGATTGTATACATATTTTCTCTACCTGTGAAGGACTAAAATCTGTCAAAAAAGAGATAGGGAAATTTTTATCCACAATCTTGCATAACACTACTGCTCTATCTAGTGGGGTTATTTTACTGGGGGAAGCAGACCCCGGAAAAAACAGTGCAGGCCATGAACTTGTCTTTATTGCAATGGCTGTTTTCAGGCTATGTATTGCCTCAGCGTGGCGAGATATTACTGCCCCCACCTTGCAACAATGGTTGGCCAGATTTCTTGCCATCGCAAACATCGAAATTGCTATCTATAAACGCAAGGGCAATAGGCGACGAAAAAGAGGTTTAAAAATCTGGTCCCCGTCAATTGTATGGCGCCAGACCTTAGGCTTTACGGAATGAATTGTAGGTTTAACGTGTAATCAAATGTGGGTACATTAATATATGTATTTTTTGTGTGCTAAATATGGTGCTCTATGTTCTATAATTGTATGTATTCCTGTCTGTCCGGGGGGGAGGAGGGCTGGGGGGAGGGGGGAAATACTAAGGTTGTTGTTAAAACTCTGAATAAAGATATTAAAAAATAAAATAAAAAAGAAATTCAAAAAAAGAAATCCAGCGATAATCTCACAAAGTTTGGCGTTAGCTTGATGATAGGGCAAGGCAAACTTAGCCATGATATCCACCTTCCATAGGATATCATGGCTAAGTCAGTCTTGAAGCAGGCGTAAGGAAAGTAGCGATAACAGGGGTTATCGCTACTTATCTTGCCACTATGCTTCATAGCGTGGGGCTTGATTATAGGAGAAATGTCGCTTAGCGGCATTTCTCCAGTCATGTCAGGTCAGGAACGACCACTTTGCATCTCATTAGAGATGCAAAGCTGGGCGTTCAGATTTCAGGCGCTAATGCAAGGTTTCACACGATAGCGTGACCTTGCTGATTAGGCGATAAAATTACCGCCGCTTTTCGCCTGAAAACGGACGCAAAAGCGGCGATAATTTTGTATCGCCTCGTTGATGATATGCCCCAGAATTTTTATTCATATCCAGTAGCCCAGTCCACAGTGGTAGACTTTTCAGTAAATAGAACTGCGGCTCACATTTGACAGCCTTTAGTTCAAAAAGTTATAAGCAGGATAAAGTAACATCCCACAACCACAATTCGAAGGAGGCTTGTCAGCTTAAATGTCGAGGTGCCTTTCTGCTCGAAGTATAGTTATTTGGTTTGAAATTTCAAAGTTTACGTAAGACATTTTCCTTTTCTCTATTTTCTTGAACTTTCTGGGATAATTCTCTGGTGCCCTGTCAACTTGTGGAAAAATATGTTAGGGTGTCCCACCTCAGGAACCAGCCCACGCAGAAGCAGTGTGTCCCTGTCAGACCTAATCAAGGATTAAACCCTAAAGCTCGAACAAGCACCGAAGGTGAAGTGTTTTACAAGAGCAGATGTAATTTCAGATGCTTCATGACCCAAGAAAGAGTCCCAATTTTTATCTGGTTCTCAAGGATGGTGCAGGGTAAGACTATGACTCTGTGCATCCCTGCAGTTCCTTTTCTATTATTATACATCGCCTTTTACCACCACCTATTGGAAACACTCCCCTTTTCCTCCCTGACTATTACCGGGGTGTAAATGAGGGGTGTAAATGATCAAAGCCTTAACTTTATTTGTTTATTCCTTCATATACCTGAAATATAATTCCTAGGTACAGTATTGCCTACTTTTTTTGAAATGATGCACAATTATTCATTTTCCAAGAATCTGAAATGCTAAATAGCATAGTAATTGTTGTAACAATGACTAACAAATTGGTCCCACCACCTAGTATATTGCTTGTGTCCATATTAAGAAAACCATCCATCCCAAAAGCTCCTCATCATTTTCCACGGACCGCTGCGGTCATTGAGAGCCACTGGTGTTCGTCGATACGAGAGAAACTGCAACTGGTGAATATATTGGAGACCTTTTTTGCTATTAGGGTGATTTAGGGTGAACGTACGGGAATCACATTCCCATATGACCTACATTAGCTGAAAGACATACCTGTAAATACAAAAAATTTGAAAAATCATAACATTGTTTTTCAGAGCAAGAGTCAGACACAAACTCCGAAAGGCAGCTGGCTCTGAAGAAGTGCTTCGGGAACCTCGTCAGGGTTAATAAACGCTATGCACTCATATCATATACGTTTGTCTGTGCATTGATCTCCTTAAATAGCCATTGTGCCAGAGGCATCTTTACGGCTGCTGTAAGATTCCCTTATCTCACACCTCGCGCATGTCCTGCGTATCGACGAACACCAGTGGCTCTCAATGACAGCAGCGGTCCGTCCGTGGAGGGAGTTCCGTGGGGCGGAAAAGCGGGGGGGGGGGGGGGGGTTACTAAACACCGACACATGGATAATTGGAGGTAAGTAAACAAATAAATAAATAAAACAAATTTCGTTACGCGCCCTGCATCACAAAATGCGGTGCAGCGCGCGCTACGAAATTCGTTTTATTTATTTAATTGTTTACTTACCTCCAATTATCCATATTCCGGTGTTTAGTACCCCCCACCCTGCCCCTCCCTCGCCCCGCCTGTCCGCCCCATGGAACTCCCTCCACGGACCGCTGCTGCTAAATGACATGCCCAGAAATAGCTCATTTGTCCCTCACAGAATTTCAATAGCAGACTAGATTAAACTCAATTCAGTGCAATGGTGGCCTGCATGGTTCGCGGATGGCAGGGCGGGAGCGGGGGGTCGCGCGAGGGGTTGAGCATATAAAAAACATATAAAAAATAAATAAACTTACCTTGCCGCCGGGTCCTGCGTCTCTGCTCCTGCTCTCCTCGTGGAACTCGAGGAACAGGAAGCAGGCCCCACTGACCAATCACAATGCTGCAAAGCAGCGTTGTGATTAGTAAGCACCCAGGCTCCCCTGACCAATAACAACGTTGCAGTGCAGCGTTGTGATTGGTCTGAGCGTCTTGTTTGAATGCTCAGCCAGGGAATGGGGGCCTAGACATGTTCTCCATGCAGGCTGTAGTGCAGCCTGCATGGAGAACAGGGAAAGTGTTCATGACTGTTTTGGGCAGCCCGAGGGAGCAGACCAAACAGTCATTGCGCACTTAGGAGTGGGAAAACCACTCCTTCCCTGCCCTGCTCTGAAAGCAGAGCTGCCCAGCCCACCCGCCCGCCCACAAAGCAGCAGGAAGCATAAAATGATAATAACTCGACGTTATTATCATTTTATGTTTCTTCTTCGCACTGCTTAAAAGCTGTGGGATGACGCTCCTCTGCCTTAGCGGAGGAGCCGCCACTGATTCAGTGGCTGAATGAGAAAAGGTATGGCGTCCTACTAAATTTCTAGTCGAGATTTCTTCTGCCTAACAGGCATTCTGGGAAATCGTTGCTGGGTGTTGGACCTGGTCCTTTTTGCAGGGATATTCTTAAACTTTTTGCCTTCTTTCTCCTATTTTTTTGGACCTGTTTTTGTTGGCTTTAAGTCTCTGGGCACTTTACCATTACTAACTAGTGCTAAAGTGCATATGCTTTCTGTCTAAATTGTAATTGTGATTGGTTTATTCATGATTGGAATATTTGATTCACTAGTAAGTCCCTAGTAAAGTGCACCAGGTGTGCGCAGGGCATGTAAATCAAATGCTACTGGGGGGCCTGCAGCACTGATTGTGCCACCCACATGATTAGCCTTGCAAACTTGTCTCAGACCTGCCACTGCAGTATCTATTTGTGCACTTTTGAACTGCCATTTCGACTTGGCAAGTGCCCCCACTTGCCAGGCCGAAACCTTCCCTTTTACTGCATGTAAGGTCCCTCTATGGTAGGCCACCTGACTGGGCTGTGCCTGTCCTCACACAAAGCTGTCTCCACCCCCTGTAGTTTGTCTGAAGCCAGATCAGGGAAAGTCAGGGTCTTGTGCACTACAAAGACTTTCCTTTGAAGTTTACCTACTTTAAAGACAGAAAGGGCTAAAAGTATTGGACTGCTGACACTCCCAAATCAGAACACTTCAGGACTAAAGAACATTATGCTAGGAATAAGAGCTGAATGCTGTAGGATAAACTGACACTCTGCCTATTGCTTTGTTGTGCTGGCCTCCTGCTTGCTGCTTCTGTCCTGGGAGTGAAAGGACTGGACCTTGCTTTCTTCATCCTGCTGCCAAGGTTCTCCAAGGGCTTGTGCGTGCTTGCCACCTGTTAAGAGGTCTCAGGGCCATCAACGACTTCCCCTATCAATACCTGGGCTCGTCTGCTGAGACACTTGACTTGCCAAGTGGTGCCTAATCCAGTTCCTGGGCCCTTGGAAGAAGACTCTGGTGATCTGAAGAAAATCGATGCATCAACGGTCATCTCCCAGCACAGCCATGCGGTTGAAAAATGATTGCATCGCTGCTGTGCTGCCAAAGAATCGATACAGCCCTTGCAGTACAACTGGAAAATAACTGCAGCTTGAGTTCCAAGCACCATGTCACAGATGTTTGTAGCACCCACTCGGGCCCATTCCCTGCCTTGCAGTTGAAGAATCAGCTCTTCACCTGCTTCGAGGCAGTGACATAAACACAGCGCCTGCCTCGTCACTGCTGCATCGACACAGTGTGTCTGAATTTTTGATGCATCGTACCTCGACGCTGTCTGTTCACCGATGCTGTCCAGCAGTAAGAAACTGAGGCTGCGTATTTGGGCATTGACTCATCACCTTCCCTCACAGTAAGGAACAGTAAGGAACTGACGCATCACCTCCTCTGCGCTGCAGTAAGAAAATGACTCATCACCTCCCCTGGCAGTAAGGAACCGACGCATCAACTCCCCTGAGAGTAAGGAACCGACACATCGCTTTACTGTTCGGCGCCTCACCTCCCATGTGCCTGCTTTCGTCTTTGATTTTGACTCATCCCAGGTACTTTGTGCTAGAAGTAACGCATCCAAAGATTTCTACTGATTGAACTGATTTAAACTTTGAAAAGTGATATCTTTACTTGTGTATGTTGGATGTTTGTCGTTTTGGTCTTGTTTTATTCAGATAAATATTGGTTCATTTTCTAAACTGGTGTGGACTCACTTTGTAGTGTTTTCACTGAGTTACTGTATGTACAAATGCTTTACACAATGCCTCGGAGATAAGCCTGACTGCTCGTCCCAAGCTACCAATGGGGTGAGCAGGAGTTATCTTAGCTGTGTGACTCCTTTACCCTGACTAAAATAAGGGTCCTTATTTGGACAGGGTGCAAACCTCTGTCAATTAGAGACCCCTATCTCAAACACCGGGTACCTTTCCAGGAGAGGGGGAGATACTGCCAGTACTGGAGTCTAATCCCAGAGAGCAGTGTTGTGAAAGCGATAGTCTTCATTATGTGAGGAGATGTAGTAGAAGCCTGAAAAAGAAGTGTGGTAAGTGAAGTATGCTTGCTTATGACTCTGGGCTGCTCCAAGAATGCTGTTTGTGAGTCTAGATGTTACCTCAATAGGAATCAAAGGCTAACAGACATGGCTCATGGTTCGTGGTAAGCGAGCGCAAGCTGACACCTGACCATGAGGTTCTCTTCAAACAATTAGGGGTCAAGTGTTGCATAGACTGCTGTTTCTTAAAAAACACACACCTTGATATAATTTCAATAGGAGGACTTGCTAGTTGAATGTGATAATTTGTCGATCTACATGTGGTGAATTTTAGTCCCTCACATGTTCAGGTTTTTTTTTCTGATTTCATGGGGGGTGGAGGCTATATGTTTTGAAACCGCAGTACACATTGGTATCTAAAGTAATGTAAGGAAGCATTCTTCAGAGGGATAAGGTACTGAAAGGGTGTGTGGTGCCCACTGGCAAGATGTGAAATGTTGCACCTTTCCGTTTTTGCCTTTGTACCCAAAGGTGTGGTCATTTGCTCATCTCACATAATGTAAGGTGCTGATTACAATAACGGCTAGGAGGATTGCATTCATGCGGTCTCAGTCTCTAAACTTTTGATGTTGCTTTGTGAGGAGTTTGGGAGCATTGTGGTGAAAGCTTAACATTTTTTGCTTGCTTGTTCGTACAGCCCCCGGTTGGCAGTGGTATTGGAGCCATTGTGCATTGTTAGAGAAGAACTTGCCTCTTACCCTACTATGCTTGTTGAGGGGTAAGTAGGGTGCGGAAGAAGAGGAGCACAAACTTAATTTGTTGCTTGACCTACAGTCTTCGGCCTCCTTTTATCGTTTTAGGAGTTTTGCAGTCTTGGACTCCTTGGATTTTTGTTGATCGCTGCTCACCTTTGCTTTCTTTAGTAGGTGCTTTGCTAGGGTCCACTGGTTTTTTTTTTAAGCATAGAACAGCCTCTGTCCTCAGCAGGGCACCAGGATTGCACAGATTCCTCATTACAGCACATTGGGAAGGGCCTGTCTACTTCAGGGATCGCATGACACTTGATTAGTGACTGCATTGCAATGCTAGGCCTGTTCTTTCAATGACATTGTGCACATGAGTTAGGGGTACTTTGGCCCTGTCTCCCCTGGTCGGCTTAATTTGAAACCATTTATCTCTGCAATTGGAGTTTTTACATTGCTATCCTGCCTTTAAAGTTGCCCATATCTGTGAAAACAGAACAGAGACAGCTACCTTTCGTGATAAGGAAAGGTACATTTCAATTCGTTTACATTTCAAACTTCTGAAGACAGCTGAGAATGGATATGAATACCAGCTGCACAGGACAATCCAAAGATTTTCCCTACACAAGGGCAGCCCCTTGGTACAACAAAGAACCAGACATTTCCAAATGTGAGTGGTGTTTTGAGATTAGAATTGGAATGCAGCGTCCCGTTCCAGATTTCTCTCCCTCCTTAGTTTCTCAGGGCCTCATTTATGAGGTTTTGCCATAGGTCAGTGCAGCAGGCCTTCCTGCAGCGCTGCCCTACGGCAAAGGAAAAGGGCAGGAATGATCCGTATCCAGCCGCGGCCCATGGAGGGAGTTCCATGGGGCGGAAAGGCGGGGCGGGGGAGGGGCAGGGTGGGGGGTTCTAAAAACCGGAATATGGATAATTGCAGGTAAGTAAACAATAAAATAAATAAAACAAATTTCATTGTGCGCCCTGCATCGCAAAATGCGATGCAACGCGCGCTACGAAATTCGTTTTGTTTATTTTATTGTTTACTTACCTGCGATTATCCATTTTCCGGTTTTTAGAACCCCCCACCCTGCCCCTCCCCCCGCCCCGCCTTTCCGCCCCACAGAACTCCCTCCACGGGCCGCGGCTGGCCGTATCTATCAGATACAGCACATTCCTGTCCTTTTTCCCTGCGCTGGCTCCCAATGGGCTGCCATGCGCCAATGTAGGCACCTTTGCACCATGGTGCAAGGGTTCCTGCATTGCAGGGATGAATATATTTGTGCAGGAAGGGAAACCTTCCTGCACAAAAACAATCACAAGCAGCATGCAGCAAACATAGAAAAAGGAAAACGAGGAGAAATACAGATATTTCTCCAATGTTTCTCCACGGTGTGCCTCCCTTACTCTTCTCCTGGGGAGGCGTAATTTTTTGGCGCTGCCTCAGATTTACGCACACTGCTTAAATGGTAATGGTAATGTGTGGCATTTATTTGGTATGTAGAACTATTGCAATGATTTTGAATAATCCATTGAAATGATTTTGTGGATCAATACATTTTGATAGGTTCAAAAACTGAGAAGAAAAAAGGTCTAGTGGCCACTTTTGTTTGGTTCAATGTGACATGTTTAAAACAAGGCTAAAGAAGTTATCAGTATTGGCTTTCTATTGTTTATTGTTTAGTGTGGCTCTGCCTTACTGATTAAGAGTCCAAACCCTGGTTGTTTTACACGCAGGCCCACTAGCAGCATTTATTTTACAGGTCCTGGACGCATGTACTGCACTTGCTAGGGACGTATCAGTAAATTAAATATACCAGTTCGGTATGAGCCACTGTTACTATGTTTTAGGCAGAGAGCACAAGCACTTTTAGCACTGGCTAGCAGTGGTAAAGTGTAGAGAGGCCTAAGCCCAGCAAAAACGAAGTCAGCAAAAACAGAAGGTCTGAAGGCAAAAGGTTAGGGGGAAATCAAGCCAAGGATGCCAGGTCTACAAATACATTTTTATTATTTAATTGTAAAATATTTTAATACCCTTTTTGGAGTTTAAAAATTAATATAACAATTTTATTAAAAATAATTACATAACTTTTAATTAAATCTATATATCACTTATAACACTTATAACTGCATAACATTTTTTTTAC
Organism: Triturus cristatus; assembly: GCF_964204655.1. Taxonomy (NCBI): domain Eukaryota; kingdom Metazoa; phylum Chordata; class Amphibia; order Caudata; family Salamandridae; genus Triturus; species Triturus cristatus. The sequence continues at coordinate 343,117,506 of NC_140593.1, forward strand.
TTTAGGTGGGAATTTATTTTTTAATTAAACTTGAGAATCATATTCTTGTTAATTTAAAATATTCAAATTAATTTAATCCTTAATTCAAAATTAAGTTAAAAGTGCTACAGCATTTTTTCCTTTCTTTTTAAAATTTAAAATAAATCTTTTTAATTATGCCAACCAAAGCCACTTGACCCCCAACTACACCGGTGCAAGGTAACGGAAGGCGGTCCCATTTTAAATGGGCAAACAGGTTATATCTTCATTTTCATGAAGAAAAACGGCTGCTGCACTCCAATGTTATGAGGACACTCATGAGTGTATTAAGTGATAACATGTCATGGCGGACACAGCCTTCTTCAGATCAACGTGTCCCACCACCATAGAAACTTTTAAAAATCAATCAACAGCAACTGTAGAAAGAACTATATTGCTAACTGTCCCAATGTTCCACAGTAAAAAAAAACATGAATCGAATTATTCCAATCGTGGTTATCATCATTATGGGGGGTATTCACATACATTTCTAACTCATCAGAGACCATGATGATATATTCATCAAACATATTGATACAGTGATGAACATTCATACCTGTATGATCAATGCTTAATTATGCGTTTTGTTGATACCTATAAACACAATCCTCTGACACGAGTCTCACTTTATTATAAATTTACATTCATCCATTCATGCATCCTGATTGAATGATTCACTTAACAAAGCTACACTCATCCATAAACCAGGATCAGATTCTGACAATATATGTGATCCAGGGGTATGCCCTATTTCCCATGGTCATGTAGGAATCATGTGACAAGGGGTCCATCTATCTATGGCCCATATGGTCACTGTGTGGTACAGCAGCAATGGCCACCATATGAAACAAGGTAAATGAATCAATAGATTGATTGGTACCTTTTGGGGCTGCAACTATCAAAATTGCCACCATTCTTGGAGCTAGTTAAGTTATCAATCTATTGACCAAAATGTGCCCCTTTCTCAATGTAACAATCTCACATCAGTTCTCTATATGCCATTCAATCCAAACAAAATCACGTCAGTAGGCTACCCCATTAAATCAAACTTATACCGCCTTGTCGGCTAACCATTACCGGTTAACTTACATGATGTAGGGGCATGCCTTGTAACCCATGGTCATAAGAGGATAATGTGCCAGAGGGGCCACCATCTGCAGCTCATATAGTCACTGTGTGGTACCTTAAGGCTACAGGTGTCATGTGTGGCATCGTTCTTCCCAGCAAATTATGTCATCCATCTTATTACTGTCAAGCGCCCGTTCACAGTGTGATAATCAATAATCAGTTTGGTCCTCTGCATTCAATTTGATCTAGTCAAGGTCACCTCAACTGGCAACCCCATTCAGTCAAAGCATTGCCACCTCAGTGGGCAGTCTATTACAATGACCATAACTGTGTAACACAAAAACAAACAGTAAGTAAACTGCACATTCAAGCAAAAGATCCTTCACATCTGGTCCCATAAAGCAGTTATGGGGGACTGGGCAAATAAAATGGAGGCAGAGAGACAAAAAGAGGAGGAGCAGGATGTACTACATAGTACTACATAGTACTTAGTGATAATATATAAAAGGGGTATAGTCATAAGTAACTGCTGACACCAATAAACAGGCCCTGAAGCATTGCTATTTATACAAATTGTTGGAGTGGTCAAGTATATAGTTTCAGGATACTGTGGCTGTAATTCATTGGAGCAACTCCATCATTGCCTTTCCAGGTAGCTGGGGCAGGTACTGTGGTAACACCCGCCTTTTAACATGTATTGTTTCTGAATACTTTCTACCCAGACTCGTTGAGTGCAACATCTGTTGTTCATTTTAACACCATTCACATTTAACCCATGTGCATGTTCCGAAATACCTATTCTCCGCACACTACATCACCCGCCCTATTAATTAGTTCTCATGCCTTTTTATCACAGGACTCACCCACTCATTGGAGCTCAATATTAGAAGTGCTGGCTCATACCCTTTATTTCAAATCAATCTTAAAGGTGAGTATCAACCAGTTGCACTTCACATCTAATCAAACCATAAGCATCATAAAGACCATCAATATTGTTTTTCTGTTTTAAATGGTCCACCAGTTATCTATTTATTTAACCAGTCAACTTACTTTATTTCTCGATTTCCTCAATCTTCCTTAAATTAAGGATATTTTATATAAGCTAATGTCATCTCGGGGATATTTTTTCTTTTATCCAGTTGTCGATTACCTAAATATGCAAAGAGTAGAGAACAATTCTAATCTTGATCTCACATGGATTCTCACTGCGGGGAAGCCTTATATAACCCCCCTCTATTGTTCATTCAACTTAAATAGTGTTACCCTCCTCTAGTCGGATACTTCTAATCAACCCTTCTTGATCAGCCCTCTCTTACATCTCTACCCATTGTGATTCAACCAACTCATCTTCCTGCGGTACTTATCAAACAATCAACTTGAGGATTATATTGATATGTCATTTATTACCTATAATAAAGATAAAAACTTTGATACGACCACCCCATTATGTCTACATTATGGCGAGAGCACTGTGAATATTATTAAAACCACTAATCACCTAGAGCTTTTCTATTCATTCCATGCATATTTATCTTCAGGTTTCAATTTTCAGTTACCTGTAAATGAAGATTCCCTTTCAGTACCATGCGCAATCACCAGGGCAAAAAAAGTCCTAAATCCCTCCCAGTTAGCTTATCCTGTACAATTCCTCAATGTGCTCCCTTGCTGAAAAATATGAATTTGCACTCATTTCAGAGTTGCGCCTTTTAAGAAAGAAAGGAGGACTCCTGATTGGTCCCTTACCCATTTTCACTAAGACGTGGATAGGTGGCCCTTTGCCTTCCTTTTAACTAATTATTTGTATCCTTTGTACACAGACAGTATCGTATCACGCTCTTTACCTACTAACGTCTATAAGGAGTTTTACTCTGTCCTTTCCTGACCCATTGTTCACTTCACGGCATACAGCTTTTCAGTTAACCAGTAGTTGAGTGGGACAACCTCCCTTTCTTTAGTACGATATTTTTATTTTCTCCAGACAGAAAACACTCAGCTATCCCAGCCTTCCCTCTCGCAGCTTGTGACTTTGTAAGTAACATTCAGAATGCAATAAGGGAAAAGTACATAAGTACCCAGGACTCGTCTAAGAACTGACTGTTGGAATCCTTATCCACTGTCAGCAATTTCAATATAAAGATGGGACCTCCAAGCGATGGGAGAAAATTACTTTACCAAAATCCAAAGTCTCCACACCAATGGCAACAGCAAACCTCTATTGTGCTCCAAGCTTGAAGTATCCACCACCAACTTCCCTTGCCATGTTTGGGTCTAAAATCTGTGACACTTTCATGAAGACTGTCAGAATGAACATTTTGGATACTATTTTGAGGTAGAGAGCTGACGGACTCTCAGAAGGAGAATTGCTTGAGTAAAACAGGGCACAGAAGGTCTGTGAAGAAGCTGATGCTGGATGACCGCAAGGTGTCTTCGGCTGCTCTAGAGATGGACCAGCCCCTCTCTACAATGGTGAGGCCTAGGGATGACTAAGGGCCCACCCCACTGCCGCACTGCCAAACCCGTGGTGAGGCCGCCCAGGCTTTTTTTTGGGCGTTCCCATGGTGGTGCCTTTAAAAACAGGCACCGCAATGTGAACGCCACAAACAGTTCCTGCACGGCATGAACTGAAAAGTCCATGCCGTGAAGGATCTGGTGTGTATGCACACAGGGGGGCACATATTGTGTAGGGCCCCCTTTGTTTCCTCTCTGCCAGGGTTTACATGGAGTAAGAACCTTCATGTAAACCCGGGCGCAGAGGAAACTCGTAATATGCTTGGCATGACCACGGTTGTCCCGCCAAGCATATTGCAGATTCTGGACCACTGCGCCACTACCAGGGAATGGCGGTTCCCTGGGCAGAGGCCCCATGGCGGTCCGACGATCCCAACTCATAATCAGGCAGTCGGGAGACCACCACCGCCGCACCCTCAGGGACACTTAGGGGTCCATGTAATTGACCCCTAAGTGTCCCCGCAGCAAGGGTGGAACTGAGTACTCCCTGGATCGAAGGTAATTAGGAATGCCCAGGTGAGTTTCACTGCAGGAAATTAAGTAACAAAAAGGAATGGGGTACTACGAAACATTAGTCCACAGTTCACAGTCCCCCCAAGGAAGAAACAAGAGCCAGAAGAGAACCACACTGAGCAAGAGCCAGAGAGCTGCACACTAAGATGAAAGCACTCAATGAGACAATAAGGATGGGCACCTAACTTGTGTAGGTGATGGGATTTGAACATGGGCCTGAGGAAAACACAAACCACAAGAACTGATGAGCTGTAAATGCCATGATTTCGTCACCTCTTCCTCAATATGTGATGGTGCTGCTGCGACTCATTTTGTGCCAGTTCTAAAGATGCTGCTGGCGTATCAATAGTCAATCAGGGGGGCACGATGACCACGCTTTCAGTGCTCTGTGGGCCATACGATTCACACTACGTTGAGCTACTCTGCCATGTCAAAGAACAAAGGAGTGACCTGCACAACCAGCAAACTCTAAGACAACAAGAAGGTTGTTGCAACCTCAAGAAAACCCAGGAAGGAGGAGGAGCCTAGCGCTTGACCAAGATGGCCGCGTGAGCTTTGAGCTCCCGAGACCCTCGCGCCCTCCGTCGACTATCCTGTCTTTAATCCTGTTTATATGCATGGTATCGTGCAGATGACTCGTTATGGAGGCGATTGATGTTGCCCGAGGTCGGATCGCCCACCGGGAACCGGAGTTATGCATGGCGGAAGATTGAGGCCTATCTCCGAGGGATGCCAGGGGCTAGCGTTGGCAGGATGCCCGACCTCTAATTGAACAACAGCGGCCAGGCGAGGTGTGAACTGTCGGACGGAGGTCCCCGTCCTTTCACTTTCACTTTCTCGCCCTTTGTCTGCCCTGGCCCGGGAGTGCCTTCGGCTGCTTTATTATCCCCTGGACGCTCTGCGCCCTACTCAGGCGGCCTATTGCAGAACTGATCTCTCCTGATCCCTCTTACCGAGAGAGGGCCGTCTTTTTTGTACCGGCCTGCTTGGTGCCAGACATGTCGGGTAAAGCGGAGGTGGATCAGCTGAAACCCAAGGCTACCAGGCGGGGAGCCTATACTCAAGCCAATAATATGGACCGTTATGCCCAGCAGAAGGGGTCGCCGGGTGGATCGAGCCAGTCGCTGGATGTACAGAAGACTGCCTCACCCTTGGCCCCGGAGCTCTCGTTGCAGGATGTAATGGGCGCGCTCGAAGGGATGCAGACTTCGATTGGGAGACAGTTTGATGCCCTGGCGCACAAAGTGGATACCATCTTGGTGGACGTTAACCTGATCCGCGCGGATTTGGGCAAAACTAATGAACGAGTTAAAACCCTGGATCTCAAGACCACGGGCCTCGCTGATGATGTCTCGGAACTACAGACTGAGGTTCGTAAGCTGCGGGCCGAGAGTTATCTCTCCGCCCGTAGGCTCGAGGACTTTGAGAGCAGGGCCAGGCGCAATAACGTGCGCATTATCGGGGTCCCGGAGTCCTCGGACGAGATTTCTGTAGACCTGCTTGTGGAGGACTTGGTGCTTAACCATCTGAAGCCTAAGGGTCTTGGGAAGTTTTTCGCAGTTGAGCGAGCGCATAGAGTGCCGGGTGGGAGGCCCAAGGTGGGAGCTCCACCGAGACCGATTGTCGCCCGGCTCTTTCACTTCCGAGATCGGGACGCTATCCTGCAAGCATCGCGGGTGACGGGCCCGGTCCCTTTTCAGAACGCGTCGGTGAGTTTCTATCCTGACTTCACCCAGCTGGTGCAGAGGCAAAGGCAGGGTTTCCTGGGGGTGAAGAGACGGCTTCGTGAGAGGGACCTGAAGTATGCCATGCTCTTCCCTGCCAGATTACGTGTGGTGTACGAAGACCGGACTTTCTTCTTTGAGTCACCTGCTATGGCTGATGAATGGCTGGACGCTTTGCCCCGACGACGGACTGGCGAGGACACTGCTGCAGACGGGGACAGTGGCCTGGATGGGCAAGGTTGATGTCTTTGGAGCCGGACTGACTCGATTTGGTTCTAGATAATGACTTGAACTGATTGCAGTAATACGGAGGGTTGCGGGAGGAAGATGGGGGCTCTTTCCTCCCTTAGGGTACTTTTTGTAGATTTTGGTTTTGGTAGGGCGACAGGCACACTGCAAGTTGGGGGGGCTTTGTAAGCTGCAGCAGGGGTGCAGGGTGGGGGGGACAGTTGGGATTTTGGGTTCGTTGTTGGGGGGTTTGTTTCTGCAAGGCGTAGTGATCATTGTCAGGATTGTTCCATGGTGGCTCTTCGGGTGGGGGGTGGGCCTCTCTGTGTGTGGGGATGGGGGGTAGGGGTTTAAGTGTTCTTAGCTGGAATGTTAATGGTTTGGGGGATCGCATTAAGCGGGGGATAGTCTTGCAGTACTTGAAACGGTCATTGCCGGATGTTGCCCTACTGCAGGAGACACACCTTATAGGTAACACGTGCTATGCTCTTAATAGGAAAGGTTACAAATTCATAGCTCACTCGGGATTCTCCTCCGGCTCCAGGGGTGTGGGCATCTTAGTTAGGGCCTCGCTACCATTTGAGGTGAACTCCACCATTGTTGATGATAGGGGGAGGTTTGTGGCAGTGGCGGGGAGGTGGGAAGGAAGAACTTTGGTTTTAGTTTCGGTCTATGTCCCTCCTGCCCTGCAGGCCTCCACGTTTACAGATCTGGGTAGGGCCTTGTTGGACCTCCCGGAGGGTATGCTAGTGGTGGGGGGTGATTTCAATGCTGTCGGCTCTGGGCTGCTGGATAGGTCCCCGCCCAGAGACACTGGGGGGGCTCAGAAGTGGCTTCCAGACTTTCTAGACACACTCGGCTTGGTAGACTGCTGGAGGCTCCGGCATCCCACACAGAGCCAATACACCTTCCATTCCGGGGCGCATGGTAGCCTCTCTAGGATTGATTACCTGCTCACTCTGGCTGCGCACGCCTCATTGGTATCTGAGGCCAGGCATATGGCGCGGGGCATATCGGATCATTCGCCAGTGTGGGTCCGGCTGGACGTCGGCCGCGAGGGAGGGGGCAGGGTTGCTCCTATTAACCCCTGGTACTTTCGTGACCCCAGGATGCGCAGTGCGCTGTTGAAGACAGTTGATAACTTTTTTAAGGACAACCAGGGGTCCGTTGACTCGGCCGTGTCGTTGTGGGAAGCATTTAAGACCGTGCTGAGAGGAGAGGCCCTCTCCTTGGTAGTGGCAGCCAAGCGGCGGAGAGATGGCGAGGTTATGCAGGTTGAGGAGGAGATCGCGGCTTTAGAGGGGGCGCTAGAAGGGGAGGTTACAGAGGCCTCACTGCATGAACTGAGCTTGAAGCAAGCCGAATATAAGGACCTGGTGACGAATGCCGCCAGGACCCTCAGTAGGGAACAGCAGGGCCGCTTGTATGATGTTGGTGACAAGGCCGGGAAACTCCTAGCTTGGCTGGACAGAAAAGAACGGGTTAATAGAGTGGTGCCGGAGCTGACGAGAGAGGGGGGAGAGGTGGTTGTAGACCCTGGGGGGATAGTACAGTGTTTCTCGGATTATTTCCGTATGGTTTATGCCTCAGTTTCGGATAGGCCGCCCGAGGATTCGCTTGACCTCCTGCGTGATATCGCTTTGCCCTGTCTCTCTGACGTAGATAGAGATGATCTTGATGGAGATATAACGGTCGATGAGGTGGCGGGTGCCATCCGTGCGCTGAACTCGGGCAAGGCCTCGGGCCCTAATGGCTTGCCGATTGACCTGTATAAGCTGTTTCCGGATAGGGTTGCCCCTCACCTGCGCGCCATGTTTGTGGAGGCGCGGGGGAGTGGGACCCTCCCGTTGGATCAGCGACTGGCGACGATTGTTGTGATACACAAGGATGGTAAACCCCGAGATAGGTGTGCCTCCTATCGGCCTATATCGCTCCTTAATGCTGAGCCGAAGATTTTGGCTAAAATTCTGGCGGGCCGCTTGGTCAGGGTGCTTGGAGACTTGATCCACCCGGATCAATCCGGTTTTATTCCGCACCGTAACACTGCGCTAAACCTTCGGCGCCTTCATGGTGTGATTGCCAGGGCGAGCACGCTGCGAGAACCAGCTATTGTGGCGTCTCTCGATGCCACGATGGCCTTTGATACGGTGGAATGGGCATATTTGTGGGCTGTGCTTGCCAAGTTCGGCTTTGGCCCTGGTTTTGTGAGCTGGGTGAGGTTGCTGTATGAGGGTCCCCTTGCGAGTGTTGTGGTGAATGGGCGGGCGTCGACTCCGTTTCAGCTTGGGAGGGGCACTCGTCAGGGTTGCCCCCTGTCGCCTTTGTTGTTCGCCCTCGCCCTCGAGCCGCTAGCGGCGTGGATACGCTGGCACCCGGATATACGTGGACTTAGATGGTCTCCCGAGCATGAGGACCGCATTTCGCTATATGCCGATGACATCCTGTTATATCACGCCTCGCCCAAGAACTCGCTTATAGTGGTCTGTGACGTTCTGACGTCTTTTGGTAGGAACTCGGGTCTCGTCATCAATTGGAGTAAATCGTATCTATATGTTCTGAGTGGCGAGGTTCCACCTGTCCCGCGCACTTGCTCGATCCAGATCGCTCAGCAGGGCTTCGTGTACCTTGGGATTTTTATCTCCATGGATTCCACTTTGCGATATGAGAGGAACCTGCTCCCCCCCTGGCGCGTCTGCGGCGGGATGTTGAGGGCTGGCGGAGGTTGCCGCTCTCCCTCGTTGGGCGAGCCGCCTTGTTCAAAATGATGTCTCTTCCCCGGTTCCTCTACGCATTGCAGAATACTCTAGATTGGGTACCGGTTAGTTACTTTCGGGAGGTCGAAAGCCTCCAACGATCGTTGTTGTGGGATGGGCGGCCGCGAATAGCGATTGCTAAGTTGACGCTTCCATGGTACGACGGGGGTATTGCTCTTCCCGACATTCGACGCTATTATTGGGCCACCCAGTTGAGCGCGATTAATCATGGACTCTATGGCCCAGCCCTCAGCCCCGGTTACGCCATGGACAGATGGTTGCTGCGCGGCGGTAATTATCATAGAGCGTTGTACTCGCGGTCCCTGGACTCGTCCCTCACGGGGCCCACTGGGGTGGCGGTGCGTGTGTGGAAGTTGGCGACTGACTCGCTGGGTTGGAAGGATAGGCTCACCCTTGCTACCCCGTTGTTTGAATCTGAAAAATTGGGTAGGCTTTGGCATACGAAAGGTTTTGATAAATGGGACTTGATCGGTATTTCCAGGGTTGGAGATGTGCTGATTAAGGGGAGGGTGAAGTCCTTTGAAGAGTTGCAGAAGGACTATGAGTTGGGGACAACCGAATTCTTCCGCTACGCTCAGGTGCGTCATGCCCTGCGGTCAGTCCTCGTAGAGGGTGAGAAGGTGCCTGAGTCCTCTCCTTTGGAGGACCGGATCCTCGATGGCCATATGCCAGAGAGCACGATCTCTCTCATCTACAAGAAATTGATAAATGTTCGGGCGGATATGCTGTTGGGGCTGCGGGACCAGTGGACTAGGGACGGACTCGAGCTGGATGACGAGGATTGGCAGTCTGCTGTCTCCTCTCCTAAGGAGGTCGCGATCCCATCACGTCTGCGGCTGGTGCAGCTCAAAATACTCCATCGAGTTTATGTGACGGGGCCGAGGCTGGTTCATATGGGATTCTCTGAGGAAGGCTTATGTAGGAGGGGCTGTGGTATGGTGGGTACTTTCCTGCATATCATTTGGGAATGTGGTGTCATCATGGAATTTTGGAGGAGAGTCCATGCAGTGATGGGGGAGGTGACGGGCATTGTTATGCAGCCGGAGGCGCGGTGTTGTCTCCTGAATGTTTGGGGGCCCACTGATCACGATGAGGCACAGACCCAGTGGGTGACTCTGGGTAACATGGTGGCTAAGAGAGACATCGCGCGCTTGTGGGGCTCCGTGGGGCCCCCCACATTGACTGCGTGGAAGGAAAATATGGATTGGAGTATGCTCAGGGAAAAGACAGTATATTGCGCTAGAGGGCGCCCTCGGAAGTGGCATGCCATCTGGGGGAGGTGGAACCAATACAGAGGGGGCATATGTCTTGCCCCTGATCTGGATCCCCCCGAGGAACAGCTTTCTTCTTAACATTCTTTCCAGCTCTGTATATAGATGTGACTGTTAGCTGACTTGGGCCTCTGCTTTTCCCCCTTTTCCTCTTATTATAGTACTGTGACTGTTAGACGACGGGGGCCCGGTCTCCCCTGAGGGGCAATCACCATGGGCACTCAGTGTTTCCGCCTTGCTGGGGTTTGTTGTGTGTTTGTGTTTATTTTAAAATGAAACCTTTTGCTGCCCCTTTACTGCACTGTGGACGCTTCTTTGATCTGCTCTCCTAAAGCTGCCGAACCTCCGGGTTGTCGGCTGAATAGCTGTGTCCATGTTTTTGAAGAAATAAAGGTTTTTTAAAAAAAAAAAAAAGAAAACCCAGGAAGAGGTGGGAAAGAGATCTGCACCTACATTGAGGGAAGATTACAAAGTGCTGACTCACAACCTGCTCAGCATTGTTAGCGATGTTCCAGATACTATTCCCCTACAAGGAAGGCCCTCAAAGATAGATTGTGCAGTGTTGCACATATTTTACCCCCTCTACTTTTGTCTTGGGATGGAGGTTCAGGGGCTCCGAAAATGGAACAGACCTGGATCGATCAGTTCATGGAAGTTTGCTGTGGGAAAATTAAAGAGCTTCTTCATGCTGAAGTTTTTCCTACTTTAGAGGTGCCCAAAATGTTGCCCCAAGCAAGTCCATCATTAATATTTCAACTTTAGTGCAGGCAGGAAGCTCTGATTTAGGACAGTATGCTCTACCTTCTAATGAATCTCGTGTGAACCTGCGTAGTGGTTCTTTCCCTAATCCGTGAAAGGAGGGTCTTGCGAAAGGATATCACAGAAACAATCCATGCACCTTTAAAGCTCTGCCCAACATAAATCTTTCACAGACCGCTTGTAGATATGTTGCTATACTCACTGGAGTCCCTCCTTTGCATGCGGAGCCCACCATTGAACTAGATAATAAAGTTTTGAACTGGGTGGTGCCAGAAGCAGCCCGTGCAGGTAAGAGCGATGGCTTGGGGGGGGAGTCGACAGACGATAATGAGGGATAATTACATTTAAAATAAGAAAACCACTTAGCCCACACTCACCGCATCGCCGACTCGAAAATGCAGAGAGCAAAAGGTAAGTGTTTTTTTTTAAATTAAATATTTCCTCATCGACTTCTCTCGACTTCCCCCCACCATGCCGACCGCTCTAACATGCATAAGCTGCTCCTGGTTGATGCGTTCCAGAGGATTTTTCTTTGTCTTTGTTAGCGATAGCCTGCTGACCCGTAGAGTTTGGTGGATTGGGCTTGGACCATTCGTTGTTGAGGGGGACTTGGTTATTGTCAATTTTAGATCCCCACCTCTGGTGCAAAGATCCTTGAGGCTCAAGAAATACAGGGATGCTTTGATTTATCTTCAGTTTTTAAACCACTATGACTTTTGTTGTGGTGTTTGCTCTTTCCTGAAAGCGGTGGTAAGATGCAGGAATTTAATGGAGGGTGAGCTCGATATCTATTCTTTTTGTCTGGTAAGTGGGCCACTGAACCACGTCTTTCATTGTTGTTCTCTGTATGAAATTGTAATGTATTTTAACATATTGTTTCTTTTAAAAAGCTGATTTGTTTATGAAATTGCTATATACTTCATATAAGTGTTAATTATGTACTTTTTTATGGCCACAAATAAGCTTACTAAAGAAAATTGACTGACCGAGTTTGTCTCACCGCAGCATCCTAGGCTGCCTCCCATGCAATCACTGTGTTGGTTGTCTTATTGGGTTCTGAGTCTCTAAACCCACCCTCAAAAAGCCTTGTGATGCTCTATTTCACTTCCCAGATGGTCGAGGGCTGAAGGGGTTTACTTGTTGCTAATTTTTGGTTTCAAGTATAAGGTTAAGAACAAGGACCCCAGTGGTAAATGGGTCTGATCAACATAATCTTAGATCAGTAACCCTGATTGGCCTGGTTATCTCGCAAATGTTCAGACAGTCATATACATACTCATATTTTTTGTGATTATTTAGAACATGCCTATTTTTCTCGTCATGTGATATCAACAAGCAAACCTAATTTTAAATATTAATATACACGCTATGGGATTATACTTAAATTAATGTATTTAGAGGCACATATGAGGATTCATTTCATAGTACTTAAGAACATGATATACGACTAAAAACATGTATTGGGTTGCATTCCACTCGACACAACATGATGTCCTGATCGTTGAATTTCTTGTAGTCTTGTTTATTAAGCATATTGTTGTCAAGTATTGTAGAGCAGACATATGGTATTAAATTTGCGGATGCCTCATTGCTTATTGGTATCATGCAGGATACCAATACTTATAAAATTAATAAATAACATTATAAGAAATTAAGACATTTTAAAATGAATTACAGTATAATGTATTGTTTCATAATTTAAAAACAACCTTTACATAGAAAACACACTTAGATTTACCTGCTTATATCATCTGTACTACATTTGTGTTAACTATGGAAAATGTTTGGAAATTAAAATGAAGCTACTGAGCACAACTCTAGTCAGAGGGTACTAGTAGTGTCATTTTCACAAAATAAACTCATAAAAAAGTAAAAGGTACACTCATTTATATAACAACATGCAAGAGGAAAAATTATGTAGAAAACTTTTAAATTATGAATTGTGTTTATGAGTGAAAGTAAATAATCTTATCAGTTGGATTGTAACTTGTTAAAGGCTAGAATAGTGGCTGCATAGATTTGAAAACAACTAGGTTTGTTGTGAACCTAGATAACGTATACAATATTTAAAATGCACAAATGTAAAGTAATTATTTTTAGCCTAAATATAACACTTTTCGTATGATGCTTTAAGTCCATTACACGTCCACCCTCACAAAGGCTCATCAATGTGAAGATTGACCACTTTCGCGAGAACTAGCTCGCAATGTGCAAGACGCTATCCAGACTGACAGCCTTTATAGGCAGTGTAAATTGATCATTTTCTTGGTGAATATTTTTTTGTCTGTAGCTTCGGCCCCAGCCTGGGCACTGGCCAATGACTATGCCAAACACGGAGCTTAGTAAAACACATCTTTAATCTTCTGATTGTAACCTCAAACCAAATCTTCTAAACCTGCATTCACTTCACTTCACTTCACACTAACACTTACATCACAGTTCTATGGAGTCCATCAGGAGCCAAAAGGGTTCCGTCATTGCTAACTCACACAACGCTACATCTCCCCCTCTGCTAAAAAAGAAAATCCAATTTGTTTACAATTACATACAATTATTACTCTTCAATGAGCCTTCATGGTGCTCTGATCACACGGCCCGACTGTGTCTTCAGAAACTGGGGACAGGCAGCCGAAGTGTCCATGATCTGCGTTTTTCGATGTAGAAAAAACAGCAGTCAGGGGGTCTTCAGTTGTCCTTTCAGGCCAAGTCTCTACATTGACAATAGTGCCTGAAAAGTGATGAGCCACATGGTGGAAATGCAAGGAATCTCGTGTAGTAGACCTCCCAGGACACTGGGCAGTCACCATGTGTCCTTTGTTGGTCACAACATGGAATGGCTCAGCATTGAAAGGAGCATCAGATTTTCATTTTCTAGACAGACAAGCAAGCACACGATATCCTTTAATAAAAGTAATGTCTTATGCATAATGATGCTTGGCTGCATAGGCCTTCATTTTCATTTTAAGATCCAAGTCTTTATACAAGTTTCTTCCTTAGTACTTGATCTTCTGTTGGTCCATTGATGTAACTTGGTTGTCATGGCTCTGCTTTAGAACACGGTTGTAGGGTCGAGTGAGGGGATGAACGGTAACCTCGAAGAGTAGAATTCAACACAGTTTTAAGGTTGAGGTTTTCCAATACAGCACGCTCAACAGCTTTTGTGAGAGTACTCATGAAACGTTCTGATGCTTCACATTAAGATGACTGAGAAAGTCTATGAATTCTCGACTCTGAAAAGGTGGGCCTTTTGGTAGATTTTAGGATCGCAGGAACATACCCATATTGCAAAAATGCTGTCTAATCTCTCGATGACTATTTCTTGAGTGATGGATAAGAGATCTTCTATCAATGGAAAACAAGAGTATTCATCAACAATCACCATCAGGTGATGTCCATTGTCATGAGGACCAAAGAAGTCAATGGCAATTCTTTCCCATGCATGCTTTGGAAACTCTGACATGTTAAAGCTGTGTTAGTGGTTTTACATGAAAGGCAGTTGCAGAGATGACAGGCCTTCAATTCTCTTTCACATCTCTCATTTAGTTGAGGAAACCAGACTTGGTCTCGGAGAGCACGTTTTGTGTGATTGATTCCACGATGTACATCATGGGCCACTTCAGTCATCTGTTGTCACAGACTCTCCGGAATAACACTTCTCCAGCCTCTCAGGATTACACCTTCTTGAGTAACTGACAGTTCATCTTTGACATTTTCAAACTTTTGGCGTTCACTGTCACTGGTTTCATGACTGATGTGCAATAATGCCTTTCAATTTTAACATGTCACTATCTTGACTTGTGGCAGTGACAATTTGTTCTAACGAAATGGCAGCTGGTGTGCTGGAATTCACAACTAAATTTATGTGGGCTTCAACTGTCTTAGAAAAGGTAACATGGCACTATAGAGGCACTTGTGAGAAGTAATCAGCAAAGTTTTGCTCTTTTCCTGGATGGTGCACAATTATGTAGTTGTAATTTTTGTAATTGTAGACCACAAAGTTCAATGCGAGGAGGCATCTTGACCTTTGGATTGCCAAAGATAGTCAACAATGCTTGATGATCCATCACAAGCGTGAAAGGCTTTCCATATAAGAATACGTGGAAATGTTCACAAGCCAACACTTCTGCTAAACTTTCTTTCTCAGGTTGTGAATAGGAACGTTCAGTTTGGGACAGACTTCTGCTTTCATATGCCACAATATGCCTTTGTGCATTTGGGTGTGTAAGGATAGCACCTAACCCACCTGGGCTAGCGTCAACAACAGCCTCTGTATGAAGCTTTGGATTAAAGAAGGCCATTTCAGTAGCATTCTAAATAGCTTATCTGATCTTCTTGAAGCTTTGCTCGCATTCATGCGACCAATGGAATGAAACATTCTTATTCATCAAGTCTCTCAACGGGGCACTCACAATGGCAAATTCTCGTTTATATCGAGAGCAGTACCTGCCCATGGTAGGGAATGAACATACAATGGAAACATCTTGTGGGGGACAGGCAGGTGACAACACTTGTGCTTTAGCTGGATCGAGTGTTATGCCCCCATCAGAAAAGATGTGGGCAAAGAATTTTAGCTTTGTCTTATGGAACTCACGTCTTGGCATTCAAAGTCAAACCTGCATCCGCAAGTAAACGACACACTTTTCTGAGAGCTTTATCATGCTCCTTCCTTGTAGCTCCGAAAACCAGTATGTTATCACTATAATTAAACGCATTCATCACAGGTTGTATGATATGTTGAATGACATCTTGAAACAGCTCTGCAGCTGATGACATACTGAAATGTAGTCTTTGGTATTGGAATGGATCAATATGTGTAGAAAGTTCCAACTGATGATATCCTTTATTCAAATCAAGGAGAGAGAAGACCTTTGCATCATTCACTTTGGTTATCATGTTGGCGATGTGCAGACAATGATGTTGTTCTCGTTCAGTTGCTTTGTTTGCAGATGTGTACAGCTCCTTTACTGTCCTTTTTTGGCACTACTACTATTGGAGAAACCCAGGGCATTAGGCCAGTGGACCGTTCAATGATATCATGTTTGAGCAGTGATTCAAGTTCTTTTTCAACAACTTCCTATAAATGAAAGGCAGTTTGTCTGTGTCTTTAAACAACAGGACGGACATCCTAATTAATGTGTAACTGTGCTTTTATAGTCTTGAGTTTTCTGAACCCAGGAAACAGTAAAGGGAATTGACTTACTATTTTGTGATGAGCCTTCGTGTTATAGTTCACTGATATCAGTCCCATATCAGCAGCTGTGCTGAAGCTGAGCACACAGGCACTGGATGCCATACCTTGAAGTACATGAATGGGTGCTTGTACTTTCGTTTTTTCATGTTTCACTATTGCCTCAAATGAACCTTGACTTTTTAATGACGTCAATGCAGCCTATGTATACACTTTAGTTTTTAATGGCTTAAGTTGTGGCAATGGAGATATTTTATTGTATTTCTCCTCAGGCATTATGTTTATTGACGCACCACTGTCGACAATAAAAGGGTATTGTGCAACCGTTTACTTTTAGTGTAATCTTTGAACAATGCTTGAACGCTTTTTCATGTCAACTTTTCTTTGATTTGTATTTTTCTTCACAAGCGGCCAGTCCAGCATGTGCACATTTTCCTGAGGTAAACATCAATATTGCACAACTATCGTCTTCACTTTCACTTGATGTTGATACTGAATAACGTTTTTGACGATGGTTTAGATGATGATCATTTTTGTTTGTTGTTGTTTTGCCTCAATTAGTGTGACCGCTTGGCCTTGTGGATATGCGTCGAGCATTGCTTCTGAAGTGTTTCAGTAACCATTTTGTCTTCGTGCCATGACAAACTTACTTTTGCCTTTGCCTTACAAGCCATTACAAATTTGTTCTCCTTCCCACAGCCTTTGCACACCAGTCCAATGGTGGGACACTTACCATTACACTTAATGAAAATCCACAATTGAAACACAACTTCTTTTCGTGTGGAGACATCTCTCTGCCTTTTGCTTTGTCTTACTTTTCATGTTCATGACTGACTCACTCTGGGCACCTCCAGCCTCCATGCCAGCAGCTTCTCGATCAGCATGCTCTTCAACTCTGGCAACCATGAAAACTCGCTCCAGACTAAGAGTTTCTCTCAGTTTTCGTCATCTGAATGAATCTGACTGGCATCCATAAATAATTCTGAGGCGTTTATCTTCCTCATCATTATATTCATTGAACTTACAGTGTTTGATGAGCGTATCCAGTCTCTCAACAAATTTGTCAATGGTTTCACCATCTCTCTGTCATTCTTGACTGAAAATGTACCTTTGGTAATCTACATTCAACTTCGGATTGAACTTGAGATTCAAGGCTTCTTTGATTTGACTGTATGTAATTTCTTCAACTCACAGCATTTTCTTCATGACTTCTTTTACACCTTTGCGAGCTAGATTCTTTAGGTATTTGATAATCTTCTTGTTATCTGTTTCTTCTAGCACATCAATGAAATCATCAAATGTCTCTATCCAAGCAGTCCATCTGTCACCAATATGCAATTTGTTGGTGGATTAAATGGTGGTAGCGGTTTCAGGAAGGCTGCGGCATTATAGCAATTGTGGAACTTACTGGTGTAGAAAGTAGTGTTCTTTCAGACGCTGCTTGGTGATGTTGTTTATGCAAACCATCTCTGAGGGCTTTTGACATGCTGGCCTCTGGGTCATCTTTGATAATTACAAGAAACATAGCCTCTTTCTTGGTTTTCCTGGGGAAAACAACCTTTCACTCTTCCAATCACCGCTCTCGGCTTTCTGATCTTCGAAGACCTCTGGAGTTGTATTGAGCCCCACTCAGCAGCTGTGGTGCTGTGCTGCTTCGGGTATGGACGGTTCTGTAAACACAACCCAGGGTACTTATTTTGGGACCATTTACCCCAACGCGGTGGTATGATAGCTCTCTTTACTCAGTTCTGATAAGCAAATTACCATTTCTTGTATTTGACTTGCTTTGCTTGTAAGTATCTCCTTATACTGTCTGACACATGGTTGATCCCTGCCTCGCAGCACTTCTGTTTGCAGCGTTATCACTCCATATGATGTATATCTTTAGGTTGCGTAATAGCGCGATACCTCTTTTACTGCCTTCCCAGCAGGTTCTTGGCCAATTATTTGTAGACTTGCCAGTGAAACCTTTGTTATCTTCAAATGCGTTACACAGATTAGAGTTGCGCTTTGACCACATATGCCAAGCGTTGATTTGGCACTTCAATTGAAGCACACATGGCATGAACAAGCAGTTTGCTGGACCATGGCAAACTCTCTGGGAGAGCACTGTCAATCTTCTGGTTACTTATCTCCTATCTCGTCGCCAGTTGTAGCGTCCTCTCCAGCCTGGGTTCCTGCGAATGACTACGCCACACACAGAGCTTAGTAAAACATGGCTTTATTCTTCTGTGTGCAACAGCAAATCTAACATTCTAAACCTGCAATTCACTTCACTCCGCAGTAACACTTACGTCACAGTTCTACTGAGCCAAAAGGCTACATTATGCACTTGGAATATGAAGTCAGCCACCACCCTGTTCAACTTATATCATCATTAAATCAAGAACAAATAACATTATTAGATCACAGAGGCACTTGATCTTTCTAATGTAGAAATGGAGGCACAGTATTCACTTAATAGAATTATGACAGACAATTTTACGTTTGTATAATAGTATGTTTAGACATGTTTCAAAGGGCATTTCACCTGTAAATGTTACTCATTTTAATTGCCCATTACCATGGCATATTGGCATTTTTACATTATATCAAATGTTTAGAGTATGTTGCAGTGAAAAATAGAACTGTTTTAAGTGAATATACACACATTATTTTTCAGAATTATTTCCTCTGCTTGTACCATTACCACAGTAGCATAAATAACGAATAAATACTGCTTCTTCTCTACGAAGAGGCTATAAATCCAAATGATTGTTTTATTTAAAAAAAAATTATATTCAATGTTTTACAAAGCTCCTAATTCATTTCCTCATGATGATGGGCCCAGCCAGCAAACTGTGTTAATCGACTTTCATGTACACAGCTGCTCACATCTGCATTGGGAGTACAAACTATGCCCACCAACCAAAAACTCTGGCCATGTTCTTTTCGGTAATTTCCAAGTTTAAAAACAAATATACACACTACTCTTATCTTTTATTGTTCCTGTGTTGGCCTACCCAAGGAACTTGCCACTTTAAATTGAAAATATATTAAAAACAATATGGTTTTACCTTAAATAGAATCTTTATTGTATAGAGCAATGTAGATTTATTAGATGATGGTACTGCTTTCTACTGAATTCGTCATGGTGACTAATTTAAATAGGAAATATAATAAATATATTAATTAAAACTTCACTACATTTAGCTAAGAACTAAAAAAGTAAATGGCATCCTGATAACCATTCTTATTATGTTTCAAAAACATTTGAGGATACTATCAGAGATAAGTCTTAAGTTGAGAATCTTTTTCTGCCAACCATGATGTACATGTGAAAAACAACATTACCCCTTTGCACACAGCCATCTCCATATATATGAAGCACTGCTGAATAGACACAATTTTTACAAATTTCTTATGCAACAGACTTTATTTGGTACAATTATCCATTCTAACTCCTTGACATGGGACATGTATTAAGGTTTTATTTAGTTTTCTAAATAAGTTCAAATACTAAAGAAATTTGCGTCAGTTATTGAACAATTAGACTATAAACACATTTCAGTGTTTCTACTGCTTAGAAACTCACATACACACTGTTCCTGACCGTTTATAATGCTACATGAGGATGTTTGAGGTATGTGTGGGGTTCAATAAGAAACAGAGAATAACTATTATTCTTTGTATGTTAGTCAGCATTACATGTATAATTATTAAAATATTATACTTTTTTTAAAGAAATGTTCAAGTGTGTGAAGTGTCCTTTTCTTTATGACTATTAAGTGTTTGTATTTGAAAACGAGATTAACATGAACATATTTAAAAAAATCATGTGTATATGGTTATTCTTCAAATTAGAAATAACACATGAATATGTCATTGCAAACGTAACAACTAAGGGCCCGATTATGATATTGGGCAGTCGGATCGCCGCCCGCTGTTGCGGCAGTCAGGAGACCGCCCAACAAGCAGCCGGCGGTCCAACTGCCCAATAAAGATTAGATGACCGTGGTGGCGGTCGGAAAGTGCTACTTTACACTGCTGCTTGTGCTGCGGCCCAGGAAAAGGGCTGCAGCACAAGCCGCAGTGTAAAAGAGCACTTTGTGCATATCCATGCACCGTGTGCCATGCACCATGTGGTGCATGGGTGTGTGTGGGGGCACTACATGTGCCCAATGGCCACTTTGTATTGGCACATGAGGGACAGGGGCCCTATGTGGGTCCCCAAAGTCCCTTTCCAACAGCCTTTTCATGGTGGTCGGAACGCCTTGAAAAAGCTGTTGAAAAGGGCCATCGTAATCCTGACGGCGGTGTCTGCCACTGCACTGCCTCCATTCTGGGTCACGATTCTGGCCACTGTCCTTTTGGGATTGCTGATCCTGGAGGAGGCGGTGGTTCGTCCCCCGACATACCTGGGTTCAACCGCCAGCATTGTAATGTGGCGGTCAACTCGAAGGGCTGTCTGTTGGTGGAACCACCACGTACGGCCTGTTAGTGGCAGTCCCACTGTCATCATGAGGCCCTTAGTTAGTAACCTAAACGCCCATAACATTCCATTAAGGCTGTTTTATCCTGTTACCATATTTAGAACATATATATTTACAGCATTGAAATGTGTGACAAAATGCATTGTCTATGGGACATCTGAGCATGCACTTTTAGCTCTGCAGTTTCATGCTATAGCTTGCTTACCCTTTCATATAAGATGGCTGCATATACATTCCATGCTCTTGCGATGCGTTTTAATATTTGCGCAGGTAAATAGATAATTTTAGTAGTCCGTGTCAGACACTAAAACTGCAGAGCTAAAATTAAATAGTTGGTTGAACAAGCAATGTTGACTCAAAAATGTCTCCTTGTTTTAGAAACCGCTCTTATAAAGAGAGTTTTTAAATCTCCCTGCGCACCCTAAAACACAAGACGGTGGCTCTAACGGGTACAAGAAAAGGACATATATTATATGAGGTACATCAAAAAATCCCTCTAAGATTCTCTAAACACGCAAGAAGATATATAACTTAAGTTTAGAGTATGTATATATATTACAAAAAATTGAATATAAAAACTTCTTTTGGAATACAAAGGGAAGAGGCTTAATGTTCTTTTTCTTTCCCGTGTAAAGGTCCCATTAATGAGACAGCAACGGTGGTGAATCACTTAACCTCCGATGATTATGTAATTGATTAAACATAATCCACCTAAACAAAAAGGTATGCTTAATATTGGAGAATAATTAATTAGCTCGAACGTAGTCATAGGACATGTAGATTGTGTTAATCTTGCGAAAAAAAATTTTTTAGGAAGCTAAGGTATTATCCCTAGTGTAAGGAATTAGTAAATCATTTTTTTTTTTTAAATTCTGTTTATTATTTTAAGTCAACTTACATCAAACGGTCATCCAATAGAAGTATTGCAAGCAGTAATCAGTGCCCCAACATATCATGTGTATTCACAGGCAAGTCCATTACACATCATAATAACATCTTAGTGCAGCACAGAACGTACTGCCAATACCCAACAGGCATTTGCCTCATAGTCCATGCCACCTTATTCACTTCTCCTCCCCCACCCCTCCCGCTGCCCCTCATAACTAGAGAATCATATGCACCAGCAGCAGTTTATCTGAGGCGGCCACAGTCATGTCCAGTCCACAAATAGCCTCGCTACCGTAGTGGGCACAATGCCTCTGACTCAATCGTGCAAGCACAGCATCCTCGCCCTCCTCCCACTCATAGCAAAAACAAAAAAAATACAAAAAAAACACTCCCACTGCAGAGCAAGCATGGCCTCTCCTCCCCCATTCAACGTCCACTCCAGTAGATCCCCCCGGAGCCCCAGAGCCCCGTCGTCCTAGTATGCGACAAGTAGAGCCTATGGTGGCTGCCCAGTTCCCACCAGCACTAGAAGGGGCATCACTGCGCGGTCGCAGCAGGGGCCGCCACTTGCGAGTGGGACAGCAGGTAACAGGTCAATGGTGCCCATATGTCCCTAGGTCTAGATGTCACAGGGAACAGCTCAGCATACGTGGCCAGTCGTTCCTGGCAAAGTACTAAGTCATCAATCCAATCCTTAAACTTGGGTGCACGTCCCCTGCCCCAGCGACAAGCCACTCGCCTCTTAGCCAGGAGGAGGGCAAGAGTGACGTACCTCCGATGCACCGCCTGCACAGGCTTGACATATCCCAGCAGTGCCATTAATGGTGTGGGTTCCAGCTGCTCATTTGTCATCAAAACCAATGCTGCAAAAACTTGCTCCCAGAACTCATACACTGCCGGGCAGTTCCATGCCAGGTGGAGAAAATCCGCCCCTGGTTCTCTACATCTGTCACATCTGTCCGAGTCTCGCAATTGATAGCGATGCATTTTGGCCGGCGTATAATATAACCTATGTAGGTATTTATAATGGAGGATACAAAGCCTACTGCTAGCCGAGACCCTCTCGGTTTGCACACTGCAGTATTCCCACTGGTCATCTGTCAAACCGAAGCCCAATTTGTCGCTCCAGCGCCCCCAAGATGGTGCCACCGGAGATAGACGCTGCGTATGTACCACCTGATAAATTGTGGAGACCAGCTGCTTACTTGTCGTGCGGGTAAGTATGACCTGCAGCGGCACCAGTATCTGCGGCTCCGCAGGAAAATCCAGAGTCAAAGACCTTATTCCGTGTCTAAGACGGATGTATATGAAGACATCCATCGGGGTTTGATGAAGTCCCTGGAAAATGTGATCAAGAGTGCGAAAGCGGCTGTCATGATATAGATCCCCCCAGGTGTTGATACACGTGCGCTCCCTAAAATGGCGAAACAACGTCTCCTGAAGTAGAGGCAGGCATGGGTGATACCGAAGAGGCAGCAGTGGGGAATATAGTAAAGGCACATTCTGCATACGCCCAATACGCTGCCAGGACGCCGCTGTGCAGGTGAGCGTAGTCGGCTCGCGATCTCTGGGAGTGCGCGGGTCATAAAGCACCCACTCCAACGGGGTGGGATGCGCCAGCCAGTGCTCAGCCGCCACTTGCGGCATATACCGCGGCTGCTTCACCCAGAACCACGCATAGTGAGCTTGTGCACTAAGATAGTAGAGCTCAAAATCCGGTACTCCGAACCCACCTTGCGCATATGGTCTGAAAAGGATCTCCCACTGCAGCCTCGGCTGCTTCCCTCCCCACACGAGTCGGATTAACTCAGATCTGAGCGTCTTGAAAAAAAGGATCCAGGGTGATATGGGATGTTTAAGAATAAATAAAGCAAATGGGGAAGGATCACCATTTTAATGAGGGAAGTCCGCCCCGCCATAGAAAGAGGAAGGGTCAACCAACGGCAGATCATTTCAGTGATGCGAGTCATAGTGATGCCATAATTCAATCGCATGAGCTCATCCTTATCTCTCGTGACACGGATTCCTAGATATTGCAACTCATCCTCACACCACATTAGAGGGTAATCTAAGGGGAACCCCCCCGTAGCCGTCGTGAGCGGGAAAATACACGATTTCCCCCAATTGATTTGGATCCCCGACAGCGCCCCAAAGAGGATAAATTCTCGCAGTACCGGGTTCAAATATTGTTGCAGGACCTGTATATACAGCGTGATATCGTCGGCATACAATGAGATCAAAATCTGCCGCAAGTTGCACCTCAACGCCTTTTCGTTATGACGCTGCCGCAATCTCGCCGCCAGCGGTTCCGTCGCCAAAGCGAAAAGCAAAGGCGACAGTGGGCACCCCTGCCGAGTACCCTGTGTGATACTAAAGGCCTGTGACACACGCCCATTAATGAGCACTTTAGCGACCGGCATGTGATATAATAACCGGATCCAGGATAAAAAAAAGTGGAGGGAAACCCATCCGCTGCATAACTCCAAAAATGTAATCCCATTCTATGGAGTCGAATGCTTTAGTGGCGTCTAAGAAAACCGCAGCTAACGGTAACTCCGGCGAGACGTTATTCAGCACGGTAAAAAGCGTCCGCAAATTATGAGAGGTGGCCCTGCCAGGCACAAAGCTCGACTGATCCGGCAGGATCAAGTTCTCCAGAAGCAGACTCAGTTGAGTGGCAATGAGTTTGGCCAATACTTTAGCATCACAGTTAAGAAGGGACAAGGGTCTGTAGGAGTCGCAGTGCCTAGGCGGCTTCTCTGGTTTCAAAATGGAGACAATCACAGCCTCCCTCATGGATGCTGGCAGGTGGAACACCTCCAGGGACACCTCAAGCACCTCTCGTAGAATGGGGGCCATAAGGTCGATATACATTTTATAGAACTCTATGGGGATGCCATCTGTACCTGCAGCCTTCCCAGATTGCATACTCATGATGGCCTCCTTGACCTCATCCAATTCAAATGGTGCGCATAAAAACTCCCTCTGCCTGTCACTCAGCCAGCCCAACCACATCTCCCAGAAAGCTGTCCAAGTCCAAGTCGCCCTCGCTCTGGGAGGTATACAGCTGGGCATAATGCCGCGTGAATGCTTGGATGATATGAGCAGTGTCTCCCTGTATCATCCCGTCTGCGTCCTCCACCTCTAGCACATATCCAGAGTGCCTGTCCCACCTAATAACCTGCGCCAAAGCCTTACCTGGCCTATCACCCTCTCCATAGCAGCGCGCCACCCAAAATTTCCCACGAAAGCGGGTCTCCCTCTGCGCAGCATCCATGTATTCTGACAGCTTTTCCCTGAATTTAAGTTGTATATCACTACTTGGGCTCGCAGCCAGCTGCGCATCCAACGCCTTAAGCTCCCCATCCAGTTTGTGCAAGGTATTAACTATATCTTTGAGCTCCCCCGCCCCCTTGGTGATGCAAAATCCCCGTAGTGTAACCTTAAACGCCTCCCAGATGGTTTCTACGCTGTCCACCCACAGAGCCCTTATTATGCACAAAAAAATCTTTTATCTCTTCTCGCAGCTCCGCCTGAAATACTGTGTCCAGCAAGATGGGAGCGCGGAGACGCCAACCGCCGCACGGGGCATAGAAGTCTTCAGACGCCAGCGAGATCCGAACCGGCGCGTGATCGGAGTATGTTCTGGCGAGATGCTGCGCTGGCACCAACGCTGGCTCCAAGCCCCGGGATAATAACCAGTAGTCTAATCGCGCCCATGACGCTGCTTGCGCCATATAGTGCGTCTCCTCTCTAGCGTGCGGGTGGGAGTGTCTCCAGGCGTCCAGCAAGTGGTATGCCTCTATGACGCCTTGAAGAGCCGTGTGTGCTTTTGTATAATGGTGCGGGGCAGGATGAGATCTATCCCTGTCAGGATCATACGTCACATTAAAGTCACCCCCCCAAAGAACATGACTAGAACCTATGTCGAATATCTTGGCCCATAGTGCTGTAAAGAAATCCGTTGCGTCCACGTTAGACCCATAGCAGCAAGCTAGCGTAACTGTAACCGATCCCAGTCTACCCCACGCTAGGCAATAGCGTCCCTGCGGGTCACAGTCGGTTCCCGCAAGGTGAAACGGTATGTGCTTCTTGACGAGAATTACCGTGCCCCTCGCATAAGAGGAGTAGGAGGAGAAGATTCTATAGCTCGCCCATCTGGGTCTCCCATGCCCCTTACATTCCAGGTAAGGATGTTCAACTCTCCACCCGTGTTAGCCACCATCTATAACATCATGTATCAGTGACCTAGAGGCCGCCCGCTCCGCATATCCCATCCCCCATTTCCTCGGTGAGGAGCCAAGCCCTAGGTGTAGATAGCATATGCATACTTGGAAGCCCCAGTCACCCCCACAAATAGCATCAGCAAACTTCACTTGCGGAATGACCGTCAGGCACAAACAACATCCCCTCCCCGTCCCTCCCCCACCCACTGCAGCAACCCCAACTTGCCAGAATTATGCGCCCACCCACCCCCCCAAATATAAAAAAAAAAAAAAACCCTCAACCATCCCTACCACCATTATGCAAAAAAACAAGCCCAGGGGGATGCCCAATGGGGGCCAGCAATAGGTGGCAGCACAAAGACCTCCCACCCGACGGGCCCACCCCTGACCTCCGCCACAGGCCCGCACGGGCAGAGAGTGCCCGATGATTCTGCAATACAGCTCACAGTCAGACCTCCATTAAAGTAATTGTACTGGTCTCACCCTGAAACCCAGTTCAGAATGTTCGGCACAACATGAACTACGATGCGTTCAGCCCCGTAAGCGAGGCCAAGTCACTTACGAATCCCCCTCCGTTGCCGATGTTGTAGACTGCTGCGATGCCTCCAGGTCGCCATCAGCGCGGGCCCCGCGCCTGACTCGCTTAAGGAAGTCCTCCACCTGCTGCGGTTTTGTAAAGAAATATTGCTTGCCCTGGTGGGTCACTCTCAGCTTCGCAGGGTAGAGTAATGCATAATCAATTTGAGCTTTACGCAGCTTGGCATTGACATCTAAAAATTTGCGCCGTTCCTCCTGGACTACCGGTGTGAAGTCCGGATAAATGGAAAAGGTGTTCCCGTCGAAGGTTAAAGTACGCTTGCTTCTCGCCACTCTCAACATCACATCACGGTCCCTATTATTCAAAAGCCGTGCTATGATGGGCCTCTGGGCGCCGCCGGGAGGCGGGCGCGGACCAAGGGATCGGTGAGCCCGCTCCACTATAAACTGGTTTGAGAGGGAATCGGCCCCAATCGCGGTCAGCAGCATCTTTTCAATATATTCCTCCATCCTCCCTGTATTGGTGGACTCCGGGACGCCAATAACGCGAATGTTATTGCGTCGACTACGCGCCTCCAAATCCTCATTTTTGGAGGCAATAATCTTAAGGAGTTTATCCATGTGGACTAGTTGCGTCCCATGCCTGGCGGTCACATCCTCCGTGGTAGACACACGCCTTTCTGCCTCCGCCAGCAGCTCATCATGCTTCTTCAGCTTGTGCGCAATAGCGTCCATACGCGTCGACATTCTGTCCACCTTGTCCACAATGGTGGCAAATTCCAAGCAGATCTCCTGCAGGATACTTTGGACATCAGTAGCCTGCGTCTGCACCCCTCCTGGAGCCACCTCTCCATTGTCCAGATCTCGATCTGCCGCGGAACCACGGGGGCCTTTTTTCACAGCTTCAAACTGCAGCTTTGGCTGCCTGGCATCTGGCTTGCCCATGACTTCTGACGGCAGCAGCTCCACAAGGTATTTCTGAACGAGCCTCCTTCGGATCAACAGGGCAGGACGTCACCCAATATCTCCGATACAGGTCCACCGACGGCAGGCCGTGCGCCCACGCACCGCCAGGAACCCACCTGCGCATTAATTTACCGCTGTCGCCTTCTCATCATGTCGTCGATACTGCAGCCGCCCTGCCTCGGGCCAGTCGCCACGGAGGACCACCTCCTCCAGCTCAACCTTCATCAACAATCAGCAGGTAGTAATACATAGAGGCAGCTGCCTCCGCCAGCAGCCCCCCGCACGCCAGCGATACTCCGCAGGGTTCGATCTCGCAATATCAGTTCAGGCCACCAGCATGTGCAACGAGGCCCTGGTCCACCGCCTGTGGCAATGCCATGCAGAGCGAGAAGGAGTGCAGCCAGCAGGGCGACCCACCGGCAGGCAGCGCCTCACGAGACCACCAAACGCCAAGTTTGATGCAAGTTTCCAGGTCCAGGCAGCACACTATCCCCCACGTTCAGCCCGGTACAGAGCTCTCCCACCAGCCGCTCTCTGTGCTCTCTCGCAGGGGGGGGTCAGGCTCACCTTCCACTTCTCGCCGCCCGCCTCGATGCTCAGTGATACCGGGGCTGAAGCGGCCCTGTGACCGCCGCCGGCGTGCTCTCGTCTCTCGCGCGGCCTCTCCTCCTGCATTCCTGAGGGTGATGCGGGCCGAGGCTCACCCCTGCCGATGTCACACCTGCCAGGAGCCGTTCCCAGCCGCAAAGGAGTCACGCCGGACACCGCCAGCAATCGCAGAGCCCCAGGCGCTTCTCTCCGTGCACGCCTCAGGGCCTGGCCGCCGCGTGGTCAGCCGCGGACTGGCTCAGTCGGGAAGTCCGCGCCACAGCCCTGCTTCCCTCCGCTCGTCCTCACCATCAAATCTCCAAACGGCCGTCCCTGGAAGCCAAATGATGCAATAGGGCCACAAAGTTCGTTGCGATGGCAGCCAGAGCTCGCCCAGCCGAGGACGTCGTCTCCAGCAAGACAGGAGGTCAGTGAGCAGGATAAATTGCAGGATTACTGCATCGGGCTGCCGGTGCCTCACTCCAGTGTGGCCATCTTGCACGCGCGCCACCTAGCGCCCCCCAAGGAATTAGTAAATCATTGCCTCAAAAGCAAAGAGTAGAGGATATATAGCCTGTTTGAAATGTGTTTTAGAGATTTAGTTCCCTTCTTATGATTAATTATGATGTTTGCTAATAGACTTGTGGATTGAGTTGCTTTATGTATAAAAGAACGCCATAAATTAAGAAATAGAGGCGCAAAATCGATGTCTCAGTATTTAATGACTGCTGAGTTACACAGTACATGCTAGGTTGCTTAACTTATGCTCTTTATGTTTAGATTTTATGAAAAGTTTCCGTCCTGATGAAGGTGAAAATATAGAACTAACACCGAAACGCTGCGTCAACTGTTTTTTTAAATTATTTTTTTAAAGTTTTTATATACACACAATTAGATTGTAACCCAGTAAGGGAGGAATGTGAGTAATGACACATGCATAATACGTAATGTAATTTTAAAAATATATTCATCTTTTCTCATATTCCGGCAACCTGTTATAAGAGTTTTTGAGAAACTGTTAGCTGTACTGTGATACTGGAAATTGTGGTGAATTATAATTTGTTTTAGATATAGATAATGTTAGGGGAATTGATATTTCAACAAGAAAGAATACTGTACTAGCCCTTGTACTGAGAGAGGGATCTGTCCTTTTAGATACTACACTACAGGGATTTTGAGTCTTTCTATTTTACTGGTATACCCTGTCCCTGTGTAAATCATAGGGGTATCTCCCTACTTTTTTACTTTTAACCCCTACTGTTAACATCCTTTTACCTTTGCCCACCTTGTTACCTTTCCCCTTCCCTCTAACCAGATCTTGTTGAAATATGGGATCCCTGGACTGGGCTTAACTTATTATCAGCCCGTCAAATTGCATAGAGATGCAACCTTATTAGCAAGGAAAAACATTTTGCGCTCTCCCTATATCTGTACTTCCTGTTCATGGATTTGCATGAAACTGCATGCATATTAAGAGTCAGAGAAATATGTTAAGGGCATGGCAAATTTTGTACGGGTCGATGATACAGTGGCAAGGATATTAGTAAATCAAATCAAAATAAGCTTTATTCGGAAAGTTAATTTCAATCCATAAAAGCATATACATTATAATATAACATTCTAAATACATAAAACAAAAAGAAAATTTTTAAAAACCCGTATGTACACAATATAATTCGAAGAGAACTCATTTCCATGATTTATAAAGAAAGTAACAAATGAGTCCAAAAAAGTAATACTTCAAAAAAAGAGATAGACGGTACAAGATTATGAAAAGCGATGACAACATTACAACTCAGAAATATGCAGGTCATAAATCAATTTTTTACCTCTCTCTAACTTTCCCTTCTTTGTCAGATCTGCCTGATATCTGCATATCCTGCACTAGGCTTAACTTGCTAACAGCTATCATGCTGATTCATTGAACAGAACCACACTTATTATAAAAAAAACACATTTTGTTCCCATTCCCTCATTTAACTGTGCATCTCCTAGATAGATTTGCATGAAACACAATATATCAAGAATAAGCGAAACATGATATGGGTGTGCCAAATTGTGTGCAGATCTGTGGTGAGGTAGAAATGTTTTTAGTAGATCTACACAAATAATCAATGGATAATCCGGGCACTTAAATGGTACAAACATTCGTCACTATCCAAACAAGGTAGTTGATAGTAAGTCCACTTTAATACAAGTATGAGTCAATGGGTAGACAATCCCAACAGATCTCCACATCAGATGAGATTTCCATACAACCAACAAAAGGTTTCCAACATTAATGGTGTCGAGTAGCCGTCATAGAAAGTCAGCCAACGGGTGTTTCATCATTGGGTAGGTAATACCATGACTTTATCAGGGCTGAACTGACTAGTAACTTGCAACAAATAGATGAGAAAATAAAGCATCTAAACAGCATCAAAAAGCCAGTATCAAAATGTAAAGTTTAGCCTGAATCCAAGTCAATTCCAATTCCAGAGTACAAATTAGAAACGATAAGGAGAGTGCTCCCGTACAAAGCAAATTAGCATTTTTAAAAAGCTCAGACTCCCACGCTTGTTTATAATTAAGCTCCCAGGTGAGCCAGGTCCCTGGGACATACCTTAAAAATAGGAGGGGGTGCATGGGTGCATAAATGGTGCCACGTCCCTGCGGCACCATTTATAATGCGCTGCGGGGACTGGCACCTCCCAGAGGCATAAGTAATTAAATGAATGGGGAGACCTGCATGGCCCCCCTGCAGCCCCAGGGACTGCCACCCTCCAGGGCCAGATCCTGCTATCTCCCAGAGTTCCCAAACCCGGGAGAGAAAAGATGCCCCCGGGAACTGGCCCACCCAAGGGCTCTTTTCAGAACAAACACAGGAGACCGCGCATGTCTTTTTTCCACAGGAGTTGTAGATCCAGCCTTGATTAAAAAATGTTTAAATGCTTTTTTGTCCTGGCAGGGTCCCAGGGGGACCGGATGACCAAGGCTAAGGGGTCAGGATAATCCTACCCTGCCCCCGTTTTCTTTATTTTTCACTTTTTTTTGGGACTCGGCTGAGGCCGAGTCACAAAATGGCTGCCAACACTTCCTGCTTGAAGTGTTGGCAGCCAATCAGATCTCAGCACGAGATCAGGAGGGTTCGCGGAGCCTTTGCGCCTAGATATACAAATTGGGATTTCTCTAAATAACTCTAATACTACTTAACAGATTCACCCCAAATAACAAAAAGTGTGCTTTCTGGACCAAAAGCTAAATTTGGTGTATTCTGTCCAGCGGTTCGGGCTGTAGGCGTGTCTAAAATTCCTAAGGGAATTACCATGGGAAGGACACTTTTTTTATCCCCCTTTTTCTCAGCCCCCTCTTGATGGATCACCCTGAAACTTTCCAGGCACTTTGTGTGGAAAATATTGTGAATATTCGTCAAACGATGCCAAAGCTATAGGCAAGGCAAAAATGCTTTTCCTGTGGAAACATGGTCCTACGTACAACTACCTAGTTGCTCCTCCCGGAGTGCTGGGACCCAAGAAGGATGCGTACACGCCGGCAGAGCACACCGGCACTCAATACCCAAATCCAAAGTCCAATTAGGTACGCTCTCGGGTAGAAAAAGGCAGATCACCAATATCTTTGTCCAAGTTTATGGACAAAGATATTGGTGTTCTGCCTTTTTCTACCCGAGAGCGTACGTAATTGAACTTTGGATTTGGAGATATATATATATATATATATATATATATACATATATATATATATATATATATATATGGCTGGCATGAAAAAATTGTATGCATCTACACTACGTGAAAAAACACAATACACCGCACAGAATAGCTGTTACATTCAGTTGGTTAAAAAACTGCAGGCAAATAACAACATCATTATCCGTCAATCAGATAAAGGCGGCAATGTGGTGCTTTGGCCTCGTGAACTCTATCTAGAGGAAGCCCACATTCAGCTTAATGATCCTCTGTGTTATAAACGTTGTGAGGCAGCTGTAATGAGAAAAGCACAAAACGATTTTCATGCTCGTTTGGTCGCCTGGAGAAGTACCGGACTTTTAAGTCAGGATGAACTCAAGTTCCTCAAGAATGAGCATCCAATCACCCCGGTGATTTATTTCATCCCAAAAGTACACAAGGACCCCGTTAAGCCTCCTGGCAGGCCTATCATCTCAGCCTGTGGGGGGTTATTGGAGAATACATCTGTGTACATTGACAATTTCTTGCAGGAACATGTCCGAGCCCTACCGTGTGCAGGACACAGGTGATTTTCTAAGAAAAATTGCAGACACGACTTGGGACAATACGTATTTGCTGATCACACTTGATGTAACAGCTTTATACACAAGTATTCATCATTCTGATGGCTTGAAAGCAATTGTACATTATTTGGGGAACAGACCCATTATGCTAGCCAATCATAACAAGATGTTACTAGATATGATTTCATTTTGCTTGTATAACAACTTTTTTATGTTTGGTAACCAATATTTCCAACAGGTCAGAGGTGTAGCCATGGGGGCCTGCTTTTCTCCCAGCTATGCCTGTTTGCATATGGGCTGCTGGGAGGAACAGGTCCTCTTTGGCCAACACCATGACATTTTTTCCAAACATGTGATTGTATGGCTCCGCTATATCGATGACATTTTTCTGATATGGCAAGGTACCAAACAGGCAGCCCTTGATTTCATTAGTGCACTCAACATCAACACTCTTAACCTCCGCTTTACGTCCAACATAAGCCAGGAGTCGGTGTGCTTCCTAGATGTAGAGATTGTTGCCAGCAATGACCAGTTAACAACGCGACTCTTTAGGAAGCCCACTGCAGGCAATACAGTGTTGCATGCCTCAAGTCACCACCCGACAAATCTCATACGCAGCATACCCTACGGGGAGATGTTGCGTATCAGGCGCATTTGCAGCACTGATTCAGAATGTGCTAAAGCTCAACAAGCTAGCAAAGCACGGTTTATTCTAAGGGGTTATACTGTTGCTATGGTTGATAGTGCAATTCTAAAAGCTAATCGTATCCCTAGGAGTGAGGTCTTAAAGAAGTCTGTGCCTATCGAAACGGTCATACCAACCAATCAACCGATTAGATTGATTGTGACCTACAATCGTCAGCATCAGGCTCTACGCAAAATACTCAAGAAAAATTGGAGCCTTGTTTGCAATGACCCTGTCATTGGGGACCTGATGTCAGCTAGTCCGGTCATTACATTCAGAAAAGCTCGTTCGATGAAGGATGCGTTAGTTAAATCCAGTCCTGAAATTGTTGCCACTAAAACATGGCTACAGATGAGCAAGGGTTTTAAGCGCTGCTCTAGCTGCAAAGCTTGTAGGCATGGGGCTAGCAAAATGGAATTCCGTATTCCATTTTGTGACATTCCTCGCCCCATCAATAAATTTCTTACCTGCAAGACTGAATTTGCGGTGTATGTGCTGGAGTGTCCGTGTGGCCTGCAATATGTTGGCAGTACCAAGTTGCAGGACCACAAGCGGATACTCCAGCACATACGGGCTATCAATGGCAATGATTCCACATACCCTGCTGCATGCAATTTCAAGGAGTGTCATGACAACAAAAGCGAACTCCTTAGGTTTTTTGTCATTGACTCTGTGTCCCCGTTGAGACGGGGAGGGAATCGCGAGGCCCTTCTTCGTGCGCTAGAAACCCGCTATATCCTAGAACTGGATTCTAAGACCCCTGTGGGCCTTAATGCCAGTGAAGATTTCTTCACTTGTCTGTAAATCATATCTTTTCCATTAGTCTTAAAGAGGTTCTCAATTGCTGTTTTTTTTATGTTTAGCCTCCACATCTTTTTAGTACTCAGAAAAAATATATTTTTGTAACATTACTTCATATTATATAAAGATTTTTTTAATGTAGCACTATTCTTGCACTTTGTACACTACGTATCATCTTGATTGGCACATTGATACAGACATGGTAGTGTTCATTTATGATGGTTACCTGTATTATATATGCTCATCGACTACAAACATTATGAGGATTTTACCCACTTGGGTTTCATTTGCACAAATTGCCTATTTTGCACAGTTTATTTCGTTGTTGCACATGCAGGTGTCTGTTTTTTAAACATAAAAGTTTTTTAAACTGTTACTGCCCGTTGGTTTTACCTTAAATTTAGATCGCACTTAATACCTGTGCTTTCTCTGTTTTTAAGGAGTGTTTTTACCAACTGTTTACTAATGTTTGTTGATCTGTGGTTGATAAACCCTTTTCTTTTTTACATTTATGTATTTTACTGTCAGTGAACTACAAATGTATTTTTGCATATATCCCTTCCATGTCTATTACGCTATTCATGCGTCAGCCAATCAATGCACATTACTCATTTGCACTTGCACTTTAAATGGATCCTGCTCAGCCTCGGCGTCATGTGTTCAAGGCCTTTCGTAGGCTGAAACGCGTCATGCAGGCATTGCTGTAGAACAAGAATAAAGACATTTTCTCACTTGCATCCTGGGTCAGCTTTCGTCTGTTCCTGTTTTCCTCGAGATTGTTGGTGTACAGGAGCACTCTTGGCGAAATTCTTCGATATATATATATATATATATATATATATTACCTACTGGCGGTCGCCAGTAGGTAGTTTTAGTTAGGACCAAGTTTCCATAGGAAGAGCATTTTTTGTTTTCTTATAACTTTGGTGTCGTTTGATGAATCTTCATGAAATTTTCCAAACTAATTCTTTGTGCACATTAGCTCCTATGTTGAAAGTTTGGGGGTGATTCGTCAAGGGGGGCTGAGAAAAAAGGGGGGTCCCAAAACATGTTTTCTCCTTGCAATTTCCATAGGAAACTTTAGACAAGGCTACAGGTCGAACGGGTGAACGGTATTACCCCAAATTTGGCAGGGAGAGGGGTCTTGGTCTAGAAAGCACGCTTTTGTTTATGTGGTGTAAATCTGTTCAGTAGTTTTGGAGAAATATCGAAATTTGCAGATATCTATATTTGGGAATTCTGCCATCTGATTGGCTGAGACGTTACGAGCACGAGCTTGATGCTTATTGACTGCGAGCGGTTGCAACTGGGATGTGTTGGCAGCCATTTTGTGATTCCGTTGAAACGAGTAAGGGGGAAAAAGGGCAAAAAGAGTAGGAAACAGGAGGATAGGAGCACTGTAACCTCTGTGGGGGAGTGTGAAGCGAAGTAGTCACTCATACCGGACTGAAAGTGCGGTGTTGCTCAGAGTGACATGGTGCTGAGATGAGATGCTGCTACACTCGGGTATGAAACCAAGAGCCTAAACCGTGAGGTCATTGCTGTAAAATGATGTGCTCTTGTCTTTGCAGCATACCTGTGGAAGTAGTGTTAGTAGACGTTTATACCATACAGGGAGTGGGAAGCGAACTACTGACCTCTACCATGCGTTTATACTATACCGGAAGTGGGAAGTGAAGTACTCACGCCTACCGTTGTGAAGACTCAGGGATCAAACCGAGCTGATTGCTGTAAAGTGATGGGCTCTGGGCGCTGTAGCATACTGGCCGCTATAGTATAACCAGTGTAAGTAGTGTTAGTATGCGTTTATACTATACAGAGAGTGGGAAGCGAACTACTCACCCCTACTGGTCTGAAGACTCGGGGATTAAACCGTGAGCTCATTGCTGTAAAGTGATGTGCTATGGGCTCTGTAGCATACCTGTGGAAGTAGTGTTAGTTTGCTTTTATACAATACAGGGAGTGGGAACCGAACTACTCACCCCTACCGGTCTCAAGACTCGTGGACGAAACCATGAGCTCATTGCTGTAAAGTCATGTGCTCTGTGTAGTATTCCAATGTAAGTCATAGTAGAATGTTAGTATGCAATGCTACTACAATGTCAGTATGTAATGTAAGAATGTAGGACTGTCATGAGGGGAATCTTGGGGAGTTTGTACACGGTGCTGAAGAAGACAGTTGCCTTGCTGTCTGGTCCTGTTGGTGGCTGTTTAAGCTGTCTTCTTTTCCTGCAATAAATCTACTTATCGGACCCACTGCTGTCTTCCTCTTCACTACATAAATTTGGCGACGAGCGGGAGAAGGTAAAAAGAAGGCAGCACTCACCAAGATTTTGAGCTTGCTTGTGTTCTGCTGAAGACCCTTTTTCGTGGTGAAGCTGTTTCTACTCATCCCAGGGTCGTCGGCTCATCGAACTATGTGATCCTACCTCTGGTAGATTTATATTTTTTTATTTTGGGCTTCCTCTGCCTCTTCACTACACTCTGGTTGCTGTACTACACGTGTGCAAGTAGTGTTAGTATGCGTTTATACTAATTCTGTAGTTATGCATTAACCAATGCATCATGGCCCTATGGAGCGCCACCTCCCAGGCGCAGGTCATACAATGTGCCGGGGTGTGCATCCGTGGGACATTTATGTTTGCAATTACAGCACGGGAGCATTGCTTCCACCCTGTGATAGTAAATTCTTGTTTGCCTCATTGAAGCGAGAGGAGGAAAACCTCGTATCGCTTCAATAAAGCGGATGCGGATGGTAAAAATGGAGAAAAAAAAATGAAGCGGGGTCTCACCCGTTCATTTAAATGAACCCACTGGTGGGTAATGTTCCAGGGACAATCCTATTATTATATTGCGGGGTCTCTGCAGCACTTGGGACCTTAATCTCACATGTAAATTAGGCGCGGGTGGGCACAGAGACGTTTTGCAGACTAGGGGATCAACACCTCCCCAGGTATTGTTTACTAATTGTTCGGGGGGCTTCGAGGCCCACTCAAGACTGGGAATCGGCAACCTCCAGGGCTTTACTTAAATATGCAGGGTGGGACTCACCAGTCCTTGAAGCCTCGGTGGACGTAGGCAGTGCCTTATTGGTTCTGTAATCACACGGCAGTACTCATAGTGTTATAAAGTGATACACTCATAGAACCCTTGCCGTTGTAGAATTGCCCAGGCTTCATTTATGTAATAGTCTGTTGGTTTATATTTGGTAGGTGGACCGCAAAATTACAAATGTTTTCCCTCATAACCTCCGTTCAACCGCCGATTTTCCCAATAAATTACAGATAAGTGTTGTCAGAAAAAGAAGACCCATACACTCACTTATTTATTGGCAAAAGAAAAAACTTTTAGTAAAACAACACAAATAAATGGAAACTTAACTTTATTCGAACAAACAACAGTGAAACATGAAAGAAGTGGGTGAGACTCCTACGGAAGCAGCGTACAAAACCTGCAAGAGAAAAAGGAAACATAAGTATGTGTGCCATGTCCAAGAGAAAAAGAAAGGTAGTCAGAATGAAAGGAAGAAAGTGAGAATGGGACAGAGAGCGAGTGGGTGGAAGGGAGAAGGGGAGGGAGAGTCAAAAGAACAGAGGGAGGAGGAGACAGAGCGTCGGCCTACTGCATCCAGCCCTCACTGTTCACCTCCCGTCACCCGTGTGTCTGGGATGCTGGGGTCCGCGAGAAACAGTGCGGTCTAGCAAGTCTTTAAAATGAAACAGAGATGTGAATGAGGCCAGAGATTATATTATTATCTATGGCAACATCGCTTGCCTGCACCTGTGCACTCAGGCTGGAGGACCCCAGGCCCTTCCCCCGCACTGTGCTCAAATGCACCTCCTGCGCACCGAAGCTTCACTGCTCACCTGCCACAACTGATGTGTTCAACGAAGTGCCAGTGCGAGCTGTGACTCCGGTGTGCCTCTCAGGGTGGCACAGCAGGTCTCCGGTCTGGGACGGTGTCTTGATACCACGATGGAAGGCGTCAGAAAGGCCAGAGCATCAGCACCGGTTGAGCACCTGCTGCGTGCTTTTTCGTGCAACTAACTCAGTGTCTGAAAAGGGAGAAATAATATAATGGTGGAAACGTCTTAAGGTAAATGAAGGTTTATTTCAAGCTTAAGAGAGGACACCAGTTGAGTGCATCCTTCCTTCTTGAAGTACGATCCACCAACTGTTAGTGGTAATCGTGGTTCAAAGAGGAGTTGGAGTGCACGAGAAAAGACAAGGGTAAATAATAATATGTTATGCCAACGTTCACATACAAAGGAACAGAGTGCATGCTAGAAGCATAATGTGCGCTTGCAATGCAGTGGCGCAAGACTGTGTGCATGTACACTTAGTAGTCAACTCACTACAGTGCCCCAAAAGCCAACGACACGTGTCTGTAGGGCAGCGCTGCCCGCTGGCTCAGGCCTACAGAACTGTCCAGCAGGTCCTTAAAATGAGACAGAGATGTGACTGAATGAGGTCAGAGATCACATCATTACGCACGGCAACATCACTTGTTTGCACCTGCGCACCCAGGCTGATGCACCCCACCCCTCCTGCCGCACCGCGCTCAATTGCAGCCCCTGTGCACCCAGGCCCCACTGCTCACCTGCTGTCATTGGTGTGTGTCTAAACACGACGGCCAGCAGGGTTCACAATTCAGATGTAGTTTTGATTGTCAGGATGATGTACACCTCATGGATCCCTTTTTTTTATTGCGTATTGTGATATGCAAGGTGGATGCGGCCATATCACCTGAAGCAGTGTGGAAGAACTGGGACATGTGGCGGCGTCGTTATCTTATTTATACGTACGCAAAGTGGGCTGGGCTTGCGTACGGCAGGACAGCGTAGGGGTGTGAATAATTTTTCCGGGGACCTGGGCGTGGTTCAGTTCCTGCCTGGCCAGGAAGTGTACTTATGTGTGTGTCCCCGTTGCAGGGTTGACGTCGCACAATCCACAATTTACATTAATATAGCATGTACCGGGAGGGTGGCAACTATCGCTAATGAGATGCTGTCCAAAACATTGAATGGACAACATCGCATGTTATTGTCAAGGTTGTGGATATGCGCAGACACGCATGTCAATGGTGTGCTGTATTATTGAAAGTGTTGCTATCGAGAAGCGCACACATGTGAATGTGCTCGTATGGAGGGAGGAGCAGCAGTGAGGCTACGTCATACACAGTGATAACCCTCATTACAGTCAAGCAATGCATGTCAAACGTGAATCTGAAAGTCTCACATATGACACACTACTATACTGGTAAAGCCTGACAACAGAGCATACTGCAACATAAATCTACACATTACTCTTTACTGTTTGTCACATGTGATCTAGGATGTGCACTCTGCCCGTGGCTGATGATACCCCTTCGGGCCACCAATACCCAGGCCAAAAGGCAGCACAATAATGCGCGCACACACACACCCCAGGGGCATTGTGTAACACACATTTGTTTTTGATGTAATGTTTCAGATGCATGGCTATCACACGTGGAAGGCTACTGTACAGAGCATGATTATTGATCAAGATGATCGTTGCATGTTGTGTGTACTAGATATGTGTACACAGCAGAAAAGTTTTCAAAAAAGCTCTGTAAGCAGAAGAGGTGTCTCTCATCAAACGGTGTAGAGAGAATGACTAAAATGGGTGGGGTCCTCCAACTGTTACAATGGGAAATGTTATGAACCAATCAACAGCTTTTTTAAGGTCACATGGCAATCGTGCACCGAGCGGGCAAGTTTATTACAGTTAAAAATATATAAATGTGGAAAATATTTTAGATTATCGCTTGCTCTCAGATACACTTTAAACTTATTTTGATATAGTTTTGAGACACAAAAAAATAAATGAGGGAATAGCGTACCCTGCGCGATACCATATGTCTATGACGTAACACAGGGCCTGGCAGCGTGCACTCGTCGCATACGGAACGCACAGTCGGCGCGACCCTATACGTAGAAGACGTAATGCGCGTATTGGTACCGCGCAGCCGTCGCATACCAAATTAGGAGCTGGCACGACCTTATACGGATATGATGTGACACGGGACACCGTGCTATGAAGCCATCGAATACGAAATGCGCATCCTTAACGAGTTTCACAATATGGCGATAGGATACCGGTACGGGAGTCTAGTTTTCTAAAAAACAATATATATATATTACCTACTGGCGGTCGCCAGTAGGTAGTTATAGTTAGGACCCTGTTTCCATAGGAAATCCGCAACATTCTATTTGGAATAACTTTGGCGCCGGTCGACGAATCCTCGCGAAATTCTCAAAATAGGTGGGGCGCTACGCTCCGCTCCTACCCTGAAAGTCTCGGGGGGATTCGTCAAGCAGGGGCCGAGAAAAAAGGGGGGTCCCAAAACGCGTTTTCCCCATGCATTTTTCCATAGGACCTTTAGACACAGCTACAGCCCGAACGGCTGAACAGAATTACTTGAAATTTGGCAGAGAGGTAGCCATAAGGTCAAGGAAGTGCCTTTTGCAGGTCTGGTGTAAATCTGTTCAGTATTTCCTGAGAAAATAGCATTTAAAAGCATATATATATGTGGGCGTAGCCTAACCACACATCTCATCCTGAGATCTGATTGGCTGTCAGCACTTCATCCAAGAAGTGTTGGCAGCCATCTTGGGACCAATATACATGATAGCACCTCATTAAAAAGCATTGCAGTTAATAGAAGGTTTTAAGACTTTAGTTACATTATAAATCATTTGTTGATGGTACCATGCTCATTTTAGGAATTGTGGTATGTTCTAAGGTGATTTCACCATGTGAAAAAGCCTTCTGCGGGGATATCATGATTGAGAGAAAAATATTTTCTCATGCTTTTACCACAGAGGTTTGGAAGGTGATCTATAGGCTAAACTGAGAGCTTATTTTCTGTAAATTCACATTATCTTTCTCAGTCATGTGAGAATGAAGTCTGACATTCTCAGTAAAACATGTACATCCAACAAGGGCAGAGACTGTCAGTTGATTCCTTTGTGTTCTACTGCAGCTTCCCAGAGTGTTCCAAAGAACTACTAGAGCGCTAACAGTCCTACTTATGATAAACGTATGGCACACCTGAAGCCATCTTGCTTGGATTAAAGTGGTAACTCTTAAAACATTTAATTTAAAAAGGAACAAAATGAGGGGGTTCATTTTTCCATAAAAAGTATGATTAGTGCTGCAGAAAGAAAAATTAGGGCACATTTTGAGTGACTTCTCAAATCCTCTTCTATTTCATTAAAAAATTCTGACATGCAGACTGAAACATGCACTTTCAATACCAGCAGCAGTTTTCCCTGGTGAGCAGTAGCTTTACTACAGTGATCTAATGAGCAAAAAGAGTGCTAACATTCTGAATTTATGGCAAATGTGTGACACATCTGAATGCCTTCTTGATGGAATCAAAGTAAAAAACT
Source organism: Triturus cristatus (assembly GCF_964204655.1). Lineage (NCBI taxonomy): Eukaryota > Metazoa > Chordata > Amphibia > Caudata > Salamandridae > Triturus > Triturus cristatus. The sequence goes on from NC_140593.1 coordinate 343,158,384, forward strand.
GAAAGTATTTCCTACTGAGGAGACTGCAGTAAATGAGGAAATTAGGAAACTTCATAACAAATAAGTCTCCCAAGATGGCCACCAGAGACAAAAGAGCCCAAATGTAGCCCAAATATCACCCAGATGTAGCCCAAGTATAGCCCAATGACAGAATGTCCCAGAATGTTCTTAAAAACAACTAGAGCGCTTACTGTCTTCATTATGACAAAAGTATGGCACACCTGAAGCCATCTTGATTGGAATAAACTGGTAACACTTAAAACATTTAATTTAAAAAGGAACACAATGAGGAGGTTCATTTTGCCATAGAAATTATGATTAATGCTGAAGAAAGAAAATGAGGGCACATTTTGAGTGACTTCTCAAATCCTCTTCTATTTCATTAAAAAATTCTGACATGCAGACTGAAACATGCACTTTTAATACCAGGAGCAGACTTCCATGGTGCAGTAGTTTTACTACAGTGATCTAATGAGCAACTAGAGTGCTAACATTCAGAATTTATGGCAAATGTGTCACATCTGAATGCCTTCATGATGGAATCAAAGTAAAAAACTGAAAGCATTTCCTACTGAGGAGACTGCAGTATATGAGGAAATTAGGAAACTTCATAACAAATAAATCTCCCAAGATGGCCACCGGAGACAAAAGAGCCCAAATGTAGCCCAAAATCACCCAGATGTAGCCCAAATATAGCCCAATGACAGAAGTGTGCAAAACACTTATTATTTTGTGTTTTTGCAGTGTTATATAGTGCAGACTTGTCAGGTATTGGAGTGCTTTACATGAGCATTGGTTACATCACACAAGAACAAATTCATTTTGGTTGTAGACATGGGGAGACTAAGTGATTTGACCAGAATCACAGAATGTCGAGCTGAAGCCGAAACTTCAACCTGGTTCCCCAGTTGCAAAGTCTGCAGTTCTGGAAGTAACACCACATCCTCTCCCCTAAGTGCAACATTTAATCAAGTGGTCAACTGGATAAAAAACATAAAGATAACAAATAATTTAAAAGTGCTTTGTCGCTATTTGAAAACTCAGAAAATATGTCCTTATTTTAGTCTTTTAGAGCACTAACCATAATTTTGATGCCAATAAGACCCTCTCATATATGTAATTTCTAAAGGAAATGCTCTAGGTATTACAGTTTTGATTACATCAAGATGATGTCAGGCGTTCCACACTTTTGTAATAAATATGGAATGTTAGCAATCTAGTTGTTCATTAGGATACTGTTGAGAGGCAGAGGCCAGGGGCACGGACTCTGAAAATTGAAGGCAGGTAGGAGGGTGCAAAGGCAACAATTTAACCACACTGAGCAGGCAGGAAGGGCCGTGGAAGCACAACAGACTATGGAGGGCAGTGGAAAGGGGGGCAGGGGCAACAAACCAACAATACAGGACTTGCAAGAGAGGCTGTTGGAGGGAAGATCTATTACGGGTCAAGGAAGCTAGGGGCGGTCCCCAGATCCCCGGGAGCCACCACAGAACTGAGCAGGAGAGTGAGTCAGGGACAAAAGGGGCACCTTAATTTGAGCCGGGGTGCCTAGGAACGCTTGCTCCAAAAATGAAGAAAACAGACATATGAGACATGGAATTGGAGGCAGAATACAATGGCAGTTTAATGAGAAGATGCAACTTCAAAGAAACCGCAGAATAGAGACATAAAGTACAAAATACAGAATCCAGATAATCATACAGCTGTCATAATATTCTCTGTATCTCAATTAATGTACTGACAGAGAGAGAGAGAAAACACATCTATAAATGCATCATGAGAAACAAGTTACACCAAGGAAAATGTTACCTAGGAACACTCATGTTTACTCTTAGAGCAAGCATTCCTGCAATTACAATACAAAATCTTTTAAATGCAAAAGTAAAGAGAACAATGGTTAAACATAACATGACATTTCATATAGGTAAAATAGAATAAGATACTTCAAGCAAAGCAGAGCAAGACATTTTAAGCAAAGGAAGACAAGAGCTCCCAGCTCTTGGGGAAAACCTGCACTGCCTGTTAACCTACATACAGACGGCGAGGTAGTCCGTCGATATCTGTGGGTGCTCCCTTTTTATATCATTTTGTGGGCTCCTTTGCACGCTACATCTACCTACGTATGCTACCCAAAAGCTTCGTCTGCAGATTTTACCAGACATTTCGTCATTTACCCACTTAATGCTGACAATGGACTGGGTGAAAAAGTCAGTCTCTCAGGCCAATCGCTTATCGTAAGTTCCATAGAGCAAGCAGAAAATAATGGGTATTGTACGGGAATTCAATATATTCATGTATAAAATCTCCTCAGTTCTCCTAACTTGACGCTCTGCGGTTGCCACTTCCTTAAAAGCGGGAAACCTGCCCAGGAAGCAAGTACCAGTCCAGGATGCAGCCTACTGTATGTCGACAGCTTCAGGGGGATGTTGAACTTTGATACCGAGCACGGAGCACTCGGGTAGGGTGGGGGCTACTAGTTTGGATCAGAAGGCCTCGCAGACCTGCCTTCAGACTGCTATACACTAAAATTGCAGAGCTATGGTCAATTTAACAAAGAGGCCTACATATTGAACAGAAGGGCCTACACAGGGGTTTTATGCTGGCTGAGTGGTAAGGATGTCTCAGGATAATTATATAGCAACACAGGACCCGCTGGTCAATTTAATACGGCCTACAAATGCAGCTGGCAGGGCAAGGACAAGGGTCTCATACTTCAGGTGTGGACAGAACGGGCCAGGGGCCCCCTGTGATACAAAATCTACCCTCCTTCAAGGCTGTGGCAATGTAATAGACCATTGTGGGCAGAAGGAAGAGGCAATGGTAGTACAACCATACATGCCAACAGACCCGATTCAGCCAGGAAACGTCCAATGTTTTTAAGCTCAAATGGGCTTTATTTGATCTGTCTCCTGTCTACAATATCCTCTTTTTCAATGTAACTCAAAGGGGAAAATCAATACCCCAGTTTTTTTTCAAAATCTCCCTCTTACCAAGTTCAAAATGTTCGCAAGTATGGTACATTGGATCATGGAAGGAAATGGGATAGGGACATGGACTTGGATAACAGAGGACAGGAGGGACATGGAGAGGTGCACCAAACTGACCCTGCAGGGCAGGCATCAGGGTTTGCAGCAGCACAATACACCACACAGGGCATGCAGGACGGGAATGCAGCACAACAATCCATAGAAAGCAAGAGGGAGGGGACAGGACCATGCACATGGACAACAGAGAACAGAGGGGCAAGAGGCAATGGTAGCTAGCTGACCATAATGGACAGACAGGAGAGAAAGCTGCAGCATAACAGACCATAAAGGGCAGGAGGGATGGATCAGGGGCATTACAATGGAACAGACAAGCCAGGAGGGAGGGAGTAGGGCTGGGGGCAAGGGGGCAGGGCAGGAGCAGCAAGATAGCCATGGAGGTCAGGCAGGATGGGCACTAGAAGCAAGACACACCATGAAGAGCAACAGTGAGACTGTGATGGCATACACACAGACGATGGAAGGAAGGTGGGAGGGGGTCAGGGGCAGCTAACTGACCACACAGGGAAGGTGGGAGGGGCCATGGCAGCACAGAAGACCATGCATGGCAAGTGGGAGGGTTAGTGGCAGCACAATGGCTATGATGGGCAAGAAGGAGGGTGGAGGGGCATGCACAAAGGACGATGGAGGATAGAAGGGAGGGTCAGGACCTGTGCACAGACAAGAAAGTTCAGGGGAAGGGACCTCACAACAGACCACACGGGGCAGGCAGGAGGAGCAGTTGCAGCACAACAGACCAGGGAGGGCAGAAGGGTGTGGCAGTACAATGGACCATGTAGGACAGGAGGAAGAGGATAGGGGCATGGCATGTGGACAGGCAGGGTGGAGGTGGCAGGGACAGGTTACAGTCATCTGACAATGCTAGGCAGGTGGGAGGGGAGTGGCAGCTCAACAGAACACTCAGAGTAGATAGGAGTGGCAGGTCCATGGGACATGGTGGGCAAAAAGGATGGAGCAGGGGCATGCACAAAGACATCGGAGGGCAGGGGGAAGGAGAATAGGGGCAGCAAGCTAAGCACAGAGTTTAAGCAGGAGGTCAATGATGGGGCATAGAATTGGGCAATGGAGGGCAGGAGGAGTGGACTGGTACATCATACTAAATTGAGGGCAGTGGCAGCACATCAGACCATGCATGGCAGGAGGGAGGAGGCTAGTCCATGGATTCACACAACAGAGGATAGGGAGGAAGGGGATGGGGCAGCAAGCTAACTGTTCAGAGAAGGCGGGTATTAGGAACTTTATTGTTTTTAAAACATTGTGTCTGTGCGAACTACTTAAAATATGAACAAGTATGCAGCATAATCTCACTTTTATTCAGGAAGAAGAGGACGTTTGTGACTGTGACTCCGGGCTCACTTGGCAGAAACACCCCCTGACCCTGCACCCCCTATCGCAAAATGTAATGCCCGTGAAAAGGGTAGGTGAACACAGTGTTATATAGAACATAGTCCTGAGAGCACGATTGAAAATGAAAACTAGATATAGTGTATGGTATAAACTATGCACCAAAAAGTGTGATATAAGATGAACCGGGCGTGAAATATAATATGCAATACATTGTGCGCAATGACAGATTCATTGGAGAGCGCGAGATAGCACAGGCGCTAGCGCGTGCTATGCGATATGCGCCTTGGAGTGTAATATGCACAGGGCAGTGTTGTGTAACCTAACTAGTCTCTAAAGTTGTAATATAAAATATGTGCTGGGGAGTGTAACGTTGCATATGCACTGTGACAAAGATATGGATCCCAGATTGTAATATGTATGGCATAGCACTGTGCGTTATAACATAGGCATCGAGAAAGGCACGTTAGATGGGGCAATATAACCCGTGCGAAGACAAGTGTGGCATGACATATTCACGGGGTGGTGTTACAGTGCACATGGGCTAGAGAGTGTCATAGCATATGCACTAGCTAGTGGAATACAACACAGAGGTGTGTGGCACTCGGCAGGCAATGGTGGGTGTAACACAGCATTGGGCTCTGTCAGGAGCACGCTGTGACTCTCAAGTGATGTTCGTCCCCTTTCCAGAGAGTAAAATAAAAAGTATTACACATCCGGCAGTGGATGTGTGTTTTATTAACCGTGAGGGGGGTTTCTTGCATAGTTTTGGTCGAATTTTTGTCGAATCCCCTTTGAATGGCTTGGTGTGCATGTGTATTAACTGTGCCCGTCAATAGCTACCCATGTTTGTATAAATAAACGACAAGGGTGTCTACCAGGATTAGGCACGGTAGGGCATCAGACATGTCAGAGCTTCACTAGTGGTGTAAATACATTCCACGTGGATTCATTGCATGCATAGTCGCCTTTTAATGAATATCACGCAAATCGTCATGGTGATAGGTACGTACGGTTTGTCCAGCATGTCCTAGGTGTGTCTATAAATATATATTTTTTTAAAATAATAAAAAACAGTGGCCGGCCCTGGGGATTGGGGTCAAAAAAATATAATTAGGAGACTGGCCCTGGGGGATGGGGTCATCAGGGCCAATAAATTAGAATAAGAAGGGGAACCAAACAGCCCACCTTCTTAAAAAACTAAAATAAATAAAAGACTGGCATCGTGCCGGAGGCCATGCCCCCTCCGTGCAGCACTCTGCAAACGCGCCCCCAACAGGCATCTCCAGTATGCGCCAGGGAGCTGCGCTGCAGCCAGGTGTTCTGAGGCCAAGCCCCTTTTTACACCTCTCTGCAACGCAGCTCTGTGGCGCTTACTGGAGGTACCTAGTGGTCTAGTTTGACCCTAGGGACCCTTAGGATTCAAGGGGACTTAATCTCTCAACTTAGAACAGCCACAGGGCGCGTTTACACAGTGGTGAAGGGAGGGGACGGGGCCTGAGGTGACGTGTGCAAACACGCACTATGGCACGTTTTAAATTGGGGATATAATTTCCCTTCAATACTTAGGGCCCCTGGGGGCTAACTAGCCCACCAAGTGCTTCCAGTAAGCGCCACTGAGCTGCCTTGCAGAGAGGTGGTCCAGGCCGTGCCACTTTTTACACCTCTCTGCAACGCAGCTCTGTGGCACTTACTGGAGGTACCTAGTGGGCTAGTTGGACCCTAGGGACCCTCAGGATTCAAATGAACTTAATCTCCCAACTAAAAATGGACACAGGGCGTGTTTACACAGTGGTGAATGGAGGGGACGGGGCCTGAGTTAACGTGTGCAAAAACGCCCTGTGGCCTGTTTTAAGAGGTAGTTTTAATCCCCATGCCCTATTGTATACTAGGGGCTTACAGAGGAGGTCATGCTAATCACAGGGGGACCCCAACGCATAATGTTCCCTAGTGTATGTAGGTGTTTTCACTGTATTCTAAGTGTCTTTTAACATAGCACTGGCTCTAGGACTGGTTAGTCAGACTCAGTTACCACCAGTATCCGTCTGAAAAAGTTGAGGGTACAGGATGATTTTGCAACAAGGCTTCTTTCTGCTCTTCTTTTTGTTCTTTCTGCACGTTATCCTTCTTCCTGCACTTATCTTCGTATTTGAGGACTTCTGTTGCTTCTTTCTGCACTTCTTTTGTTTCTTTCTGTGCATTTTTTCTTCTTTCTTCACATGTCCTATCTCTGTAGGCATAGTTAGTAATTAGCATTTAAAAAACCTTTGAAATTCACAGAAAAAACCATAGGTTTCAGGCACGTTATAGTTAGGAATTAGCATTTAAAAAACCTCAGAAATTCACTGAAAAAACCATAGGTTTCAGGGGTGTTATAGTTAGCTGGACTTTTCACTTGTACAAAACCATTGAAATTCCCCCGTTATAGTTAGTTCAGCTAACTATAACTCGCGCGCCCGCAATGCACTGCTGATGACGTCACATATTACATCACTCATGACATGGTCAGTGACATCACTCATGACATCACTGATGACATCTCAAATGACATCACTGATGACATCATCCTTGTGATAGAGTGGCAGACCTCCTCTCACCCTAATATAACCTTTGATACACACATTCAAAAATAGAGACTAACATTTTCAAAACAATGGACATACCAATTCCAGTTACAACAACCTCTTCAGTAATTCTAAGATCCACATACACATCCACTCATTCACCAACAGTCCTATACAGTCACTCATACATGTACTCACTCATCATATGTACTCATACACCTATACATCCTGTTACACAATGCCACTCATCCATAGAGTTACTCACACACATAGTCACTCATGCTAATAAAGAATCAAACATACATTTACTTGCATATACAGTTATACACACACCACCATACTTACTTCTACGGAAACTTACACATACTTAGTCTTTTAAACAATCACTTATAGAAACACATACTTATTCATACAGGAACTCTTTCAATCTCTCACTCTCACATATACTCACATATATACACCAATAGTCACATATACTAGTTTAAAACATATGTAGTTACTCATAAAGACACTATTGAGACAGTCATTCACTCACTAACACACCCATACACACACTCATCCACCCATACAGTCCTGCACACATGCTGTGTTCAACCCATACAAACAGTGAGTCACTCATTCATGCACCTATGCACTACGTAATACCCCCACCGAACCATGCAGACACTCAGACTGATACTCAAAAAACCAACTAATAACCTATATAGACACCCATGTAGCTACTCACCAACCCATGCAGCCACTTATACACAAAGTGAGAGACTGATACAGATATTTACATATTTAAACATTACTCACTAAGCCATGTATTCACTATGATACACTTAATCAGTCAGTTACACAATCAATTTTTCAAAAACAAATCATCCATTTAGACACTTATATACCCATTTATTCTTCCATCGACCTTGAGATATACATATATAAAACATTTAATTTTCAGAAAAACACACATTCACTGGATGATGTCATCAGTGATGTCATCAGTGATGTCATTTGAGATGTCATCAGTGATGTCATGAGTGATGTCACTGACCATGTCATGAGTGATGTAATATGTGACGTCATCAGCAGTGCATTGCGGGCGCGCGAGTTATAGTTAGCTGAACTAACTATAACGGGGGAATTTCAATGGTTTTGTACAAGTGAAAAGTCCAGCTAACTATAACACCCCTGAAACCTATGGTTTTTTCAGTGAATTTCTAAGGTTTTTTAAATGCTAATTCCTAACTATAACGTGCCTGAAACCTATGGTTTTTTCTGTGAATATATACATACTTTTTTTTGAAGATATAAAAAATTACATAATTTTTCACATTTAAAAAAAAAGGATAACAGAGTTCCAAAATATTACAAAAAAATAGAAAAAATATAGGTTTTATAAAATAAAATATGAAATTAACATTTAAAAAAACCTTTGAAATTCACTGAAAAAACCATAGCTTTTACAGACGTTATAATTAGGAATTAGCATCTTAAAAACCTTAGAAATTCACTGAAAAAACCATAGGTTTCAGGGACGTTATAGTTAGTTGGACATTTGACTCATATAAAACCAGAGAAATTCGCCAGTTATAGTTAGTTGAGCTAACTATAACTCGCATGCCCGCAATGCACTGGTGATGACGTAACATATTACATCACTCATGACATGGTCAGTAACATCACTGATGACATCACTGATGACATCTCAAATGACATCACTGATGACATCACTGATGACATCATCCTCGTGATAATCTTATGCACATACTGATGGCCTAATATAAACTTTGATACACGCACTCTAAAATACAGACTACTATTTTTTAAACCATACACACAACAATGCCAGATACTACATACCACCCACTATTTCCTAGGTCTACACTCACATCCACTCACTTATACATGCAGTTACTCATCAATACAGTACTATAATATACACTCATACACCTATACATACAGTCACAGTCCGCCACTCATCCATGGAGTTACTCACACACCTAGTCAGTCATGGAAAGAATCAATCACATAGCCATTTACTCATGTATACAGTTATACACACCAACTGTGTTATTTATACACACACCACATCACTTATTTATGCAGATACTAACACATACTTACTGTCTTATACAGTCACTGATACAAGCAGACACTCTTTTATACACCCACTCTTCAAATAACTTACTCTCACGTATAGTCACTTATATATTCCAACACTCACATATACTGCCTTAAAACATATGTAGTTACAAACACATATACCAGTGAGACATTCATTCACTCACCAACACACTCATACACACACTATCTCACCCATACAGACCTTCCCAGATGCACTTTTTAATCCATAAAACCAGTGAACACACCCCCCACCCACCCATAGAGACACTCAGGCACCCATACAGATACTCAGACAACAAATCAATAATCCATATAGACACTCATGCAGCTACTCACCAACCCATGCAGCCGCTTATACACCAACTGAGACACTAATATAGACTTTCAAACAGTTTAGTCACTAACCCATACATTCAGTAACACATGTTCAATAACTCACTTATACATTCAGTCACGCACCTACTAAATAATCCATTCAGGCACTTGTAAATTCACGCTTTCTTCAATACACCTTGGCATAGATATATATGAAAAATATTTATTCTTTACAGAAACACACAATCACTGGATGATGTCATCAGTGATGTCATCAGTGATGTCATTTGAGATGTCATCAGTGATGTCATCAGTGATGTCACTGACCATGTCATGAGTGATGTAATATGTGACGTCATCACCAGTGCATTGCGGGCGCGCGAGTTCTAGGTTTTTTTGTTGAAAATATTTTTATTGAGCACTGCATATAGTTCACAGGTGTGCACAGTAAGTTAGAAGCGTTTTGGAAACATTACAAAAGAGTAATTTGGTAGATATCTTGTCTACATGTTGTACCAAGCATACATAAAGTAATAGGACCTTACAGAAAGTTCAACATTTCTTGCATCATAAGTGTACAAACTGTAAATTCAAACAGCTAGTAACCACTCTAATAAATGATATCCAGTGCTGTACCCATTTCACCCCCACCCAAAATAACCCTCCCTAAACAATACCCCAACGAAACAAGTAACGTAAGTGCCGCTATATAGACAAAACACTGATGTGCCTGCGTCCGGTGTGTGTCAGGTCTAAGAACCCCAACAAGGGAAGTGTACCGAGGGGGGGGGAGGAGGAGCGGGGGGGAAAGGGAACAAGGAGGGGAGTAAGAGGAAGGAGGAATAAAAGGGGAGGGACGGAATAAAAAACACAGCCAGGGATAAGGGAGTGAAAGGGAGGCACCCAGGTAGAGTATGGACAGGCATGAGTCTGCCAGTTCCTAACCAACTGCACCACTCTCCTGCAGGCCGTATTGCGATACCACGGGGTCAACTCCCTCCATCACCTTGAATTGTTCTACTAGGAGTGCCCAGTCCAGCGAAATCGGTCGCTTCTGCAGTCCCCTGTATTCTTCTCGGTATAAAGCCTCCCGTTCAGCTACCACCCATCTGCCCACTTCTTCGCGCCAAGCACCCACTTGCGGTGCTAGGGTAGACTTCCAGCGTTCTGTTATCATACGTTTTGCCAATATCAGAGCCAACCCTGCAAATCTGCATAGCAACTTTGCTTTCTGAGGGAGGGGGAATAAACCCAAAAGGCATGCCTCAATGGTGTCCCATGATGTGCGCTCCGTCAACACCTGCAGCCCCCGGATAACCTCTGACCAAAACCCCCGCAGCAGCGGACAGTACCATATCATATGTAGGAAATCAGCTTGCATCGCGGACATACCGCGGACCCCTTGGGAACATCTTTTGTATCATTGCTGGGGCAAGATATGCTTTATGTAGGATAAATAACTGGATCGTTTTTAAGCGGCAATTCCGAGAGACTCGCCGGGGATGCTCTAGCATTTGTGCCCATTCCCTATCTTCCAAATCCCACCCCAAAATCAAGTCCCACTTCTGCCTAAGATGTATCAGTGGAACATGCAAATGCTCTCTCAAGCCTCGGTAAAGCCAGCGGACCAAGTATTGGCCATGTCCCATAATGTGTAATGATCTCAGCAATTGGAAAGTTGGGGGTTCTGCTTGATCCGTGTACCAATAAGTTTTAATGAAACGCACTACAGCAGCATGCATAAGAAACAAGGTGTCAGGCACCGAATTGGCGCGTGCAAACTCATCATGCGGCATCAATTGGCCCTCGAAAAAGAAATCCCCAACTGTCTCCACCCCCTCCCGAGTCCATCCCTGTATTTGGATCATCGATAATACCCCACGCCTAGTAGGCAGTCCACATAGGGGGATATTCGGGGCGTACGGAAATGGTACCCTAGCTATCCTTTTCGCCTGAGCCCAATACTGTAATGCAACATGCAACAAGTAAGGAGGATCACGTAACTTCTGTGTTCCCGGACAGAGCTGCGATTGAAGAAGCCCTCGTTTTAACAATTCCGAGGAGTACCCAATTTCAAATAAATTCTTACCCGCCAACCAATATGCCAGCCACTGTAACTGTCCCGCTATGCAATACGTCTTAAAATCAGGCGCCTCCATGCCTCCTACTGCACTGGGCAGCTGCAGCTTAGATAGTGCCGATCGATGCCTGCCCGCCCCCCATATCAAAGATGATAATAACATATCAAGCAATTTAAAGATCCAAGCCGGCAGGACCACTGGTAAGGGCGCGCGAGTTATAGTTAGCTCAACTAACTATAACAGGCGAATTTCTCTGGTTTTATATGAGTCAAATGTCCAACTAACTATAACGTCCCTGAAACCTATGTTTTTTTTCAGTGAATTTCTAAGGTTTTTAAATACTAACTCCTAACTATAACGTCTGTAAAACCTATGGTTTTTTCAGTGAATATATATATATATATATATATATATTCACAGAAAAAACCATAGGTTTCAGGCACGTTATAGTTAGGAATTAGCATTTAAAAAACCTCAGAAATTCACTGAAAAAACCATAGGTTTCAGGGGTGTTATAGTTAGCTGGACTTTTCACTTGTACAAAACCATTGAAATTCCCCCGTTATAGTTAGTTCAGCTAACTATAACTCGCGCGCCCGCAATGCACTGCTGATGACGTCACATATTACATCACTCATGACATGGTCAGTGAAATCACTCATGACATCACTGATGACATCTCAAATGACATCACTGATGACATCACTGATGACATCATCCAGTGAATGTGTGTTTTTCTGAAAATTAAATATGTTTTATATATGTATATCTCAAGGTCGATGGGAGAATAAATGGGTATATAAGTGTCTAAATGGATGATTTGTTTTTGAAAAATTGATTGTGTAACTGACTGATTAAGTGTATCATAGTGAATACATGGCTTAGTGAGTAATGTTTAAATATGTAAATATCTGTATCAGTCTCTCACTTTGTGTATAAGTGGCTGCATGGGTTGGTGAGTAGCTACATGGGTGTCTATATAGGTTATTAGTTGGTTTTTTGAGTATCAGTCTGAGTGTCTGCATGGTTCGGTGGGGGGTATTACGTAGTGCATAGGTGCATGAATGAGTGACTCACTGTTTGTATGTGTTGAACACAGCATGTGTGCAGGACTGTATGGGTGGATGAGTGTGTGTATGGGTGTGTTAGTGAGTGAATGACTGTCTCAATAGTGTCTTTATGAGTAACTACATATGTTTTAAACTAGTATATGTGACTATTGGTGTATATATGTGAGTATATGTGAGAGTGAGAGATTGAAAGAGTTCCTGTATGAATAAGTATGTGTTTCTATAAGTGATTGTTTAAAAGACTAAGTATGTGTAAGTTTCCGTAGAAGTAAGTATGGTGGTGTGTGTATAACTGTATATGCAAGTAAATGTATGTTTGATTCTTTATTAGCATGAGTGACTATGTGTGTGAGTAACTCTATGGATGAGTGGCATTGTGTAACAGGATGTATAGGTGTATGAGTACATATGATGAGTGAGTACATGTATGAGTGACTGTATAGGACTGTTGGTGAATGAGTGGATGTGTATGTGGATCTTAGAATTACTGAAGAGGTTGTTGTAACTGGTATTGGTATGTCCATTGTTTTGAAAATTTTAGTCTCTATTTTTGAATGTGTGTATCAAAGGTTATATTAGGGTGAGAGGAGGTCTGCCACTCTATCACAAGGATGATGTCATCAGTGATGTCATCAGTGATGTCATTTGAGATGTCATCAGTGATGTCATGAGTGATGTCACTGACCATGTCATGAGTGATGTAATATGTGACGTCATCAGCAGTGCATTGCGGGCGCGCGAGTTATAATTAGCTGAACTAACTATAACGGGGGAATTTCAATGGTTTTGTACAAGTGAAAAGTCCAGCTAACTATAACACCCCTGAAACCTATGGTTTTTTCAGTGAATTTCTGAGGTTTTTTAAATGCTAATTCCTAACTATAACGTGCCTGAAACCTATGGTTTTTTCTGTGAATTTCAAAGGTTTTTTAAATGCTAATTTCTAACTATGCCTACAGAGATAGGACATGTGAAGAAAGAAGAAAAAATGCACAGAAAGAAACAAAAGAAGTGCAGAAAGAAGCAACAGAAGTCCTCAAATACGAAGATAAGTGCAGGAAGAAGGATAACGTGCAGAAAGAACAAAAAGAAGAGCAGAAAGAAGCCTTGTTGCAAAATCATCCTGTACCCTCAACTTTTTCAGACGGATACTGGTGGTAACTGAGTCTGACTAACCAGTCCTAGAGCCAGTGCTATGTTAAAAGACACTTAGAATACAGTGAAAACACCTACATACACTAGGGAACATTATGCGTTGGGGTCCCCCTGTGATTAGCATGACCTCCTCTGTAAGCCCCTAGTGTATAATAGGGCATGGGGATTAAAACTACCTCTTAAAACAGGCCACAGGGCGTTTTTGCACACGTTAACTCAGGCCCCGTCCCCTCCCTTCACCACTGTGTAAACACGCCCTGTGTCCATTTTTAGTTGGGAGATTAAGTTCATTTGAATCCTGAAGGTCCCTAGGGTCCAACTAGCCCACTAGGTACCTCCAGTAAGTGCCACAGAGCTGCGTTGCAGAGAGGTGTAAAAAGTGGCACGGCCTGGACCACCTCTCTGCAATGCAGCTCAGTGGCGCTTACTGGAAGCACTTGGTGGGCTAGTTAGCCCCCAGGGGCCCTCAGTATTGAAGGGAAATTATATCCCCAATTTAAAACGTGCCATAGTGCGTGTTTGCACACGTCACCTCAGGCCCCGTCCCCTCCCTTCACCACTGTGTAAACGCGCCCTGTGGCTGTTCTAAGTTGAGAGATTAAGTCCCCCTGAATCCTAAGGGTCCCTAGGGTCAAACTAGACCACTAGGTACCTCCAGTAAGCGCCACAGAGCTGCGTTGCAGAGAGGTGTAAAAAGGGGCTTGGCCTCAGAACACCTGGCTGCAGCGCAGCTCCCTGGCGCATACTGGAGATGCCTGTTGGGGGCGCGTTTGCAGAGTGCTGCACGGAGGGGGCATGGCCTCCGGCACGATGCCAGTCTTTTATTTATTTTAGTTTTTTAAGAAGGGGGGCTGTTTGGTTCCCCTTCTTATTCTAATTTATTGGCCCTGATGACCCCATCCCCCAGGGCCAGTCTCCTAATTATATTTCTTTGACCCCAATCCCCAGGGCCGGCCACTGTTTTTTATTATTTTTAAAAAATATATATTTATAGACACACCTAGGACATGCTGGACAAACCGTACGTACCTATCACCATGACGATTTGCGTGATATTCATTAAAAGGCGACTATGCATGCAATGAATCCACGTGGAATGTATTTACACCACTAGTGAAGCTCTGACATGTCTGATGCCCTACCGTGCCTAATCCTGGTAGACACCCTTGTCGTTTATTTATACAAACATGGGTAGCTATTGACGGGCACATTTAATACACATGCACACCAAGCCATTCAAAGGGGATTCGACAAAAATTCGACCAAAACTATGCAAGAAACCCCCCTCACGGTTAATAAAACACACATCCACTGCCGGATGTGTAATACTTTTTATTTTACTCTCTGGAAAGGGGACGAACATCACTTGAGAGTCCCAGCGTGCTCCTGACAGAGCCCAATGCTGTGTTATACCCACCATTGCCTGCCGAGTGCCACACACCTCTGTGTTGTATTCCACTAGCTAGTGCATATGCTATGACACTCTCTAGCCCATGTGCACTGTAACACCACCCCGTGAATATGTCATGCCACACTTGTCTTCGCACGGGTTATATTGCCCCATCTAACGTGCCTTTCTCGATGCCTATGTTATAACGCACAGTGCTATGCCATACATATTACAATCTGGGATCCATATCTTCGTCACAGTGCATATGCAACGTTACACTCCCCAGCACATATTTTATATTACAACTTTAGAGACTAGTTAGGTTACACAACACTGCCCTGTGCATATTACACTCCAAGGCGCATATCGCATAGCACGCGCTAGTGCCTGTGCTATCTCGCGCTCTCCCATGAATCTGTCATTGCGCACAATGTATTGCATATTATATTTCACGCCCGGTTCATCTTATATCACACTTTTTGGTGCATAGTTTATACCATACACTATATCTAGTTTTCATTTTCAATCGTGCTCTCAGGACTATGTTCTATATAACACTGTGTTCACCTACCCTTTTCACGGGCATTACATTTTGCGATAGGGGGTGGAGGGTCAGGGGGTGTTTCTGCCAAGTGAGCCCGGAGTCACAGTCACAAACGTCCTCTTCTTCCTGAATAAAAGTGAGATTATGCTGCATACTTGTTCATATTTTAAGTAGTTCGCACAGACACAATGTTTTAAAAACAATAAAGTTCCTAATACCCGCCTTCTCTGAACAGTTAGCTTGCTGCCCCATCCCCTTCCTCCCTATCCTCTGTTGTGTGAATCCATGGACTAGCCTCCTCCCTCCTGCCATGCATGGTCTGATGTGCTGCCACTGCCCTCAATTTAGTATGATGTACCAGTCCACTCCTCCTGCCCTCCATTGCCCAATTCTATGCCCCATCATTGACCTCCTGCTTAAACTCTGTGCCCTCCGATGTCTTTGTGCATGCCCCTGCTCCATCCTTTTTGCCCACCATGTCCCATGGACCTGCCACTCCTATCTACTCTGAGTGTTCTGTTGAGCTGCCACTCCCCTCCCACCTGCCTAGCATTGTCAGATGACTGTAACCTGTCCCTGCCACCTCCACCCTGCCTGTCCACATGCCATGCCCCTATCCTCTTCCTCCTGTCCTACATGGTCCATTGTACTGCCACACCCTTCTGATCTCCCTGGTCTGTTGTGCTGCAACTGCTCCTCCTGCCTCCCCCGTGTGGTCTGTTGTGAGGTCCCTTCCCCTGAACTTTCTTGTCTGTGCACAGGTCCTGACCCTTCCTTCTCTCCTCCATCGTCCTTTGAGCATGCCCCTCCACCCTCCTTCTTGCCCATCATAGCCATTGTGCTGCCACTAACCCTCCCACTTGCCATGCATGGTCTTCTGTGCTGCCATGGCCCCTCCCACCTTCCCTGTGTGGTCAGTTAGCTGCCCCTGACCCCCTCCCACCTTCCCTCCATGGTCTGTGTGTATGCCATCACAGTCTCACTGTTGCTCTTCATGGTGTGTCTTGCTTCTAGTGCCCATCCTGCCTGACCTCCATGGCTATCTTGCTGCTCCTGCCCTGCCCCCTTGCCCCCAGCCCTACTCCCTCCCTCCTGGCTTGTCTGTTCCATTTGAATGCCCCTGATCCGTCCCTCCTGCCCTTTATGGTCTGTTATACTGCAGCTTTCTCTCCTGTCTGTCCATTATGGTCAGCTAGCTACCATTGCCTCTTGCCCCTCTGTTCTCTGTTGTCCATGTGCATGGTCCTGTCCCCTCCCTCTTGCTTTCTATGGATTGTTGTGCTGCACTCCCGTCCTGCATGCCCTGTGTGGTGTATTGTGCTGCTGCAAACCCTGATGCCTGCCCTGCAGGGTCAGTTTGGTGCACCTCTCCATGTCCCTCCTGTCCTCTGTTATCCAAGTCCATGTCCCTATCCCATTTCCTTCCATGATCCAATGTACCATACTTGCGAACATTTTGAACTTGGCAAGAGGGAGATTTTGTAAAAAAACTGGGGTATTGATTTTCCCCTTTGAGTTACATTGAAAAAGAGGATATTGTAGACAGGAGACAGATCAAATAAAGCCCATTTGAGCTTAAAAACATTGGACGTTTCCTGGCTGAATCGGGTCTGTTGGCATGTATGGTTGTACTACCATTGCCTCTTCCTTCTGCCCACAATGGTCTATTACATTGCCACAGCCTTGAAGGAGGGTAGATTTTGTATCACAGGGGGCCCCTGGCCCGTTCTGTCCACACCTGAAGTATGAGACCCTTGTCCTTGCCCTGCCAGCTGCATTTGTAGGCCGTATTAAATTGACCAGCGGGTCCTGTGTTGCTATATAATTATCCTGAGACATCCTTACCACTCAGCCAGCATAAAACCCCTGTGTAGGCCCTTCTGTTCAATATGTAGGCCTCTTTGTTAAATTGACCATAGCTCTGCAATTTTAGTGTATAGCAGTCTGAAGGCAGGTCTGCGAGGCCTTCTGATCCAAACTAGTAGCCCCCACCCTACCCGAGTGCTCCGTGCTCGGTATCAAAGTTCAACATCCCCCTGAAGCTGTCGACATACAGTAGGCTGCATCCTGGACTGGTACTTGCTTCCTGGGCAGGTTTCCCGCTTTTAAGGAAGTGGCAACCGCAGAGCGTCAAGTTAGGAGAACTGAGGAGATTTTATACATGAATATATTGAATTCCCGTACAATACCCATTATTTTCTGCTTGCTCTATGGAACTTACGATAAGCGATTGGCCTGAGAGACTGACCTTTTCACCCAGTCCATTGTCAGCATTAAGTGGGTAAATGACGAAATGTCTGGTAAAATCTGCAGACGAAGCTTTTGGGTAGCATACGTAGGTAGATGTAGCGTGCAAAGGAGCCCAAAAAATGATATAAAAAGGGAGCACCCACAGATATCGACGGACTACCTCGCCGTCTGTATGTAGGTTAACAGGCAGTGCAGGTTTTCCCCAAGAGCTGGGAGCTCTTGTCTTCCTTTGCTTAAAATGTCTTGCTCTGCTTTGCTTGAAGTATCTTATTCTATTTTACCTATATGAAATGTCATGTTATGTTTAACCATTGTTCTCTTTACTTTTGCATTTAAAAGATTTTGTATTGTAATTGCAGGAATGCTTGCTCTATGAGTAAACGTGAGTGTTCCTAGGTAACATTTTCCTTGGTGTAACTTGTTTCTCATGATGCATTTATAGATGTGTTTTCTCTCTCTCTCTGTCAGTACATTAATTGAGATACAGAGAATATTATGACAGCTGTATGATTATCTGGATTCTGTATTTTGTACTTTATGTCTCTATTCTGCGGTTTCTTTGAAGTTGCATCTTCTCATTAAACTGCCATTTTATTCTGCCTCCAATTCCATGTCTCATATGTCTGTTTTCTTCATTTTTGGAGCAAGCGTTCCTAGGCACCCCGGCTCAAATTAAGGTGCCCCTTTTGTCCCTGACTCACTCTCCTGCTCAGTTCTGTGGTGGCTCCCGGGGATCTGGGGACCGCCCCTAGCTTCCTTGACCCGTAATAGATCTTCCCTCCAACAGCCTCTCTTGCAAGTCCTGTATTGTTGGTTTGTTGCCCCTGCCCCCCTTTCCACTGCCCTCCATAGTCTGTTGTGCTTCCACGGCCCTTCCTGCCTGCTCAGTGTGGTTAAATTGTTGCCTTTGCACCCTCCTACCTGCCTTCAATTTTCAGAGTCTGTGCCCCTGGCCTCTGCCTCTCAACAGTATCCTAATGAACAACTAGATTGCTAACATTCTATATTTATTACAAAAGTGTGGAACGCCTGACATCATCTTGATGTAATCAAAACTGTAATACCTAGAGCATTTCCTTTAGAAATTACATATATGAGAGGGTCTTATTGGCATCAAAATTATGGTTAGTGCTCTAAAAGACTAAAATAAGGACATATTTTCTGAGTTTTCAAATAGCGACAAAGCACTTTTAAATTATTTGTTATCTTTATGTTTTTTTATCCAGTTGACCACTTGATTAAATGTTGCACTTAGGGGAGAGGATGTGGTGTTACTTCCAGAACTGCAGACTTTGCAACTGGGGAACCAGGTTGAAGTTTCTGCTTCAGCTCGACATTCTGTGATTCTGGTCAAATCACTTAGTCTCCCCATGTCTACAACCAAAATGAATTTGTTCTTGTGTGATGTAACCAATGCTCATGTAAAGCACTCCAATACCTGACAAGTCTGCACTATATAACACTGCAAAAACACAAAATAATAAGTGTTTTGCACACTTCTGTCATTGGGCTATATTTGGGCTACATCTGGGTGATTTTGGGCTACATTTGGGCTCTTTTGTCTCCGGTGGCCATCTTGGGAGATTTATTTGTTATGAAGTTTCCTAATTTCCTCATGTACTGCAGTCTCCTCAGTAGGAAATGCTTTCAGTTTTTTACTTTGATTCCATCATGAAGGTATTCAGATATGTCACACATTTGCCATAAATTCTGAATGTTAGCACTCTAGTTGCTCATTAGATCACTGTAGTAAAACTACTGCACCATGGAAGTCTGCTCCTGGTATTAAAAGTGCATGTTTCAGTCTGCATGTCAGAATTTTTTAATGAAATAGAAGAGGATTTGAGAAGTCACTCAAAATGTGCCCTCATTTTCTTTCTTCAGCATTAATCATAATTTCTATGGCAAAATGAACCTCCTCATTGTGTTCCTTTTTAAACTAAATGTTTTAAGTGTTACCAGTTTATTCCAATCAAGATGGCTTCAGGTGTGCCTTACTTTTGTCATAATGAAGACAGTAAGCGCTCTAGTTGTTTTTAAGAACATTCTGGGACATTCTGTCATTGGGCTATACTTGGGCTACATCTGGGTGATATTTGGGCTACATTTGGGCTCTTTTGTCTCTGGTGGCCATCTTGGGAGACTTATTTGTTATGAAGTTTCCTAATTTCCTCATTTACTGCAGTCTCCTCAGTAGGAAATACTTTCAGTTTTTTACTTTGATTCCATCAAGAAGGCATTCAGATGTGTCACACATTTGCCATAAATTCAGAATGTTAGCACTCTTTTTGCTCATTAGATCACTGTAGTAAAGCTACTGCTCACCAGGGAAAACTGCTGCTGGTATTGAAAGTGCATGTTTCAGTCTGCATGTCAGAATTTTTTAATGAAATAGAAGAGGATTTGAGAAGTCACTCAAAATGTGCCCTAATTTTTCTTTCTGCAGCACTAATCATACTTTTTATGGAAAAATGAACCCCCTCATTTTGTTCCTTTTTAAATTAAATGTTTTAAGAGTTACCACTTTAATCCAAGCAAGATGGCTTCAGGTGTGCCATACGTTTATCATAAGTAGGACTGTTAGCGCTCTAGTAGTTCTTTGGAACACTCTGGGAAGCTGCAGTAGAACACAAAGGAATCAACTGACAGTCTCTGCCCTTGTTGGATGTACATGTTTTACTGAGAATGTCAGACTTCATTCTCACATGACTGAGAAAGATAATGTGAATTTACAGAAAATAAGCTCTCAGTTTAGCCTATAGATCACCTTCCAAACCTCTGTGGTAAAAGCATGAGAAAATATTTTTCTCTCAATCATGATATCCCAGCAGAAGGCTTTTTCACATGGTGAAATCACCTTAGAACATACCACAATTCCTAAAATTAGTATGGTACCATCAACAAATGATTTATAATGTAACTAAAGTCTTAAAACCTTCTATTAACTGCAATGCTTTTTAATGAGGTGCTATCATGTATATTGGTCCCAAGATGGCTGCCAACACTTCTTGGATGAAGTGCTGACAGCCAATCAGATCTCAGGATGAGATGTGTGGTTAGGCTCCGCCCACATATATATATGCTTTTAAATGCTATTTTCTCAGGAAATACTGAACAGATTTACACCAGACCTGCAAAAGGCACTTCCTTGACCTTATGGCTACCTCTCTGCCAAATTTCAAGTAATTCTGTTCAGCCGTTCGGGCTGTAGCTGTGTCTAAAGGTCCTATGGAAAAATGCTTGGGGAAAACGCGTTTTGGGACCCCCCTTTTTTCTCGGCCCCTGCTTGACGAATCCCCCCGAGACTTTCAGGGTAGGAGCGGAGCGTAGCGCCCCACCTATTTTGAAAATTTCGCGAGGATTCGTCGACCGGCGCCAAAGTTATTCCAAATAGAATGTTGCGGATTTCCTATGGAAACAGGGTCCTAACTATATCTACCTACTGGCGACCGCCAGTAGGTAACCTACTGGCGACCGCCAGTAGGTAATATATATATATATCCAAAAACCAAGTTGCTCCTCCCGGAGTGCTGGGACCCAAAGAAGGGTGGCGTACACGCCGGCAGAGCGTACCAGCACTCAATATCCAAATCCAAAGTCTAATTACGTACGCTCTCGGGTAGAAAAAGGCAGAACACCAATATCTTTGTCCAAGTTTATTTACACAACACGTTTCGGCAAACTGCCTTGATCACGTGTAAGAGTGCACAATACAAGCAGTAACTGATAAAGTTTTTCCACGAGCACAGAATAAACATCAACAGAGGACTATGCCTATTATCTGAAAAAACCATGGCGGCCACATTATACTGGCAAAATGTATATACAATACTTAGTTCTGTCACGAGTTTCTACAGAAATACTGTTCAAACAAACAAAACAAGAGTGCCCTCCTGAACGTACACGTCTAATGCTAGTGTGCACATAAATGCAAAATTATGTAGTTCCCAATTTGCAGACCAAATGAAGGAAGAAAATTGTAATTCAAGGAAGAGGTGCCTAAAAGCTCATAAATGGAGTATGTAGACCTAATGCCAGAAGAAAAATAACGGCACTGCACATATTAGTATGAACAACAAATCTGATGTATATGTATGGTGGGCAAATGTGCATTCACTACGGGACAGAAACACATAAAGAGCTATGTTAAACTCTAAGCGCTAGTGCGCATTCCTGCCACAGTGTTAAACAAAGATGGTAGGGCTCCAGAAATACGGATATCAAATAATCACTAGAAACAGTGCACAGCAGGACAGTAACGGGCAAGTGCCCTTACACACAGGGGCGCAACTACCAAGGCAATGGAAAAAATGACTCGTGCACCTACCAGTTAGTTGCTGGTGAATGAATCTAATACATTACGGTGTGACAGGTGTGCAAGCAGGTCGGGGGAAAAGGGTAGGATGCCCGTGCAAGTGAATACATGTGAGAGGGTCCCTTCCTTTTCTCATGTAGAGGAAACACAAGAAGAAGAAAGAAATGGTTAAAATCATGTAGTAACAACTAATTGCAATCACTTCATGTGAATGAAGACCAAATTAAAAACAGTTCCTAAAGCACACCCACGATGGGTTGGTAGCAGAGAATCATTAAGGGCAAAAGGGAAAAACATGTAACTTATAGACACCGCCGTATCTATACAAATACAGGAGCAAAAAGGATAAATCACTAAGAATAATTTACGACCCTTCCCGATTGTTTGTGTCCATTGGAAGAAGTTTTACATCACTGTATGGGCTCGTGTTGCTAGGACTTCAGCGCGTTATATGGTGCATTTTGCCTCAGCACTTTGGAGGTATTTTTGCGACCATTTTTCTTTCGCATTTGCAACAATATATGAGCACACTTATCACATCATTTAAAAGACGTCACCTGTGACAGATTATTGGGTCCGTTCTACAATTCATAACGAGTAAACTACACGGACTTTGTTTGCGGATGGCAAAGGGAACTTTCCATTTTATGGAAAGGGGTTGATAGGCAGAAAACACCTTAATATTAGTCCAAGTATAAGCACATTATGGAGGAGGAAGCAGAGAGAAGAGCGGCTGCTCTAACCCTATTTAGCAGAAAAACAGGGGTTACTAGTAGGCCAGAAACAGCGGACAAATCAAATCCATCAACACAACCTCTGGAAGAAAAAGAAAAACTTGGAGAAATTAAAACGAACAGAAACGTCGAAGTGGTGGGAGTCTATCTCTCTGTAAAATTATGTCGACCAGGCAATGGCACTGAGAGGTTTGAGAATATTTATTACTCCCACCTATGAGGCTCCCAATCCGAAAATGTTGGAGGAATGGTCCGAGCATTCTGCATTGAGTTCCAGGAAAATGCTGGAAACATTGATCAAATATGCTTGGCTGGACAGGGAGGAGATACTCAAACAAATCAAGGAAATCATGACGGAACTGCAACAAATCTTGGATAGTGAAACATTGATCAAGACTAATGGGAGAAAAAGCTTCCCCTGCAAACTAGAAGCCTTATGTTTTAAATTTTCAGTACTGTGAGAGTACTGCGGGACCAATCGTTCAGAGATACCTAACATTTTAAGCCTTTCGAGTCCAACCTAAGCACCTCTTTAAATGCTAATTTATCAAAAACGTCTAAATGGATTTACAGCAAATCACAAAGAAAACAATTTCCGAGTAAAGTTCGAAGTTTCTGCCAAATTTAGAGTAATGCTGTTTAGTTATTGTTTTCTGTATCGGAGAGCAAAATTTCCCATGGGAACTATCATGTGAAATCAACATTTTGGGACCCCACTTTTTCTTGGCTCTCTTGACTTATTGGCATGAATCTTTCCATGAAGGAGCAGAGGTGAATTAACTTTTTCTCAACAGTTTCTTGAAGATTCATCAAACGTTACCAAAGTTATTAGCAAAACAAAAAACTCTGTTCCTATGGAAACTCTGACCTACTTATAATTACACAGCAGTGCCAACCAACACTGTGTAATATATATGAACACTGTGTAATATATATAAATATGATATTATATAATGTTATTGCACATACAAAATGTAGCAGAACCATAATTCACAGGACCCATAATACATGGAAAATATTTCACTGGTTACCATGAGATTTGGGTCTCATTACCATAATATGAGTCCACTTTGAAGAGTTTTCCCATTATCAACATTCTATTTTAATTCGGATCAGGGTCCATTGTCAACAGCATCTTGGAGAGAACTGCTTCAACACCATTCTTGAAACAGAATGTTTTTGCTGAATAAATTAAAGAATGCTGTGTACAATTTTACACTCAATCACATTATTAGGTAAATTTTTCTTCCTTTTGCCTCAAACAAAAATGAATCTGGGAAGCTGATGGCGTGTGTGGGGGTTCTCCCAGCAGCACAAACTACATCCACTGGAGAGTGCCACAATGCTAACCCCGTCCCCTGGTTGCTTAAACACACAAATTGACCACCAATTTGCACAATCCACTTGACAATGGAGTGCAGTCTCGTTTGTTCCTTTCTCTCACCCAATCAAGACCCTTCCTACTAGCTCCTTATCTCTCTTCCGCTACTCAGGGCACCCCATTTGTCACCTGCCTGCCACTTATGAGACAATTCTGTTTGACACTCAACAGCCAAATGATGTGCTTCTCTCAACCCTTAGGGAACACCAATCAGTTAGTACAGTTCATCTACATGAGGATGAGGGAGTCTTGATGCTCTGTGTGCCCATACATGTGTGTATGTGCATGTGTAAACGTGCCTGTGTGTGTGCATTGAAATGTTTGTGAGTGTGTGTGGCCATGTCCCCTCTAAGGAGGAACACATGCAACCCTAGGCTGGTTTTCCCCTTGCTGGCCCTCATCAGTAAGAAAAACAAAAACATAATGCACAGAATGCTTGAAGTAATGCTAGACACTGTAAATAACTTGGCTCCATTCAAGTTCATCATTTTTGTGCCCAAACCTGCCAGGTCAGATCTCTATACAGGAACACTATCAATTTTAGACAGTTTTCACCCTTGTTGGCCTCGTTCGGTAAGGGCAATTTGAGTCTGTAGGCACAGTGAAACCAGAACCCACATCTAGGCAACCTGTTGCACATGGGCATCTCTCAAAAAAGTGATGAGTGGAAGGTTTGAATTAATCTCGGCCACTGGTAATTATACAGGCTGAGCTTCTATTTTTGTGGATTAGATTTATCCTTAATATATAATTTTAATGGGGCTAATGTAAAGCCTAGGCAAGGAATAAACACACAAGATAAATCACCTGTTATCTTTACTTAAACTATCCCCATCTGTTGTTTGGAAGTTACAAGTGAAGCAGTGACATAACATTAAAAATCCAGACCAAGTATGGAGATGTCCATTACAAAACTCCCTGGTAAAAAGACATCGGGCCCGATTCACAGAATTAACTTAAGACAAAATCCTAAACTTACTACTTTTGGAATTCACAGAATGCACTTACTACTTTTGGTATTCACAGAATGCACTTACTACTTTTGGTATTCACAGAATGGATTTACGACTACTAACTTTACGTCCGCACTCGGACCGGAAATTCCGGCCCGGAGGCGGAGCTTCCAGCCCGGAGGCGGAGCTTCCGGCCTGGAGGCGGGGCTTCCGGCCCGGAGGTGGGGATAACGGCCAGTGGCGGAGATTTAGCCATGGCCAAAATCTCCACCTCCGGTCCGGAAGCTCCGCCTCCGGCCCAGAAGCCCCGCCTCTGGGCCGGAAGCTCCGCCTCCAGACCAGAAGCTCCGCCTCCGGGCCAGAATTTCCGGCCCGAGTGCGGACGTAAAGTTAGTAGTCGTAAATCCATTCTGTGAATACCAAAAGTAGTAAGTGCATTCTGTGAATACCAAAATGGTAGTAAGTTTAGGATTTTGTCTTAAGTTAGTTCTGTGAATCGGGCCCACCATTTCCATCATATGACAAGGCAACCATATCAATGTCAGATTTCAATATTGGGTCAAAGCATCAGATAGCACAATGGTGTACTCTCATCATTTACCATCTGCCCTGGCTGGTAGTTATCCTAGCACTAGCACTTGCAAAGGTCCTGGACCAAGCACCATAGCCATCGACACTCCACGATAGAAGCTGCGGTGTAACTGCACTTTCCAGAAGAAAGAGCAAGAAACCTATACTTGGATTGAGTAGATCTGCTGTCGAAATGGGTCTAATATGACAACAAGGTTACACATCAAGCCTTTGTTAAAAAGGGCTCTGAAAATGTGAAAAAGGCTGTGGAGAGGTTTAGTAGCCATCAGAAGTCAAACCTGCATCAAACCACTGTGAGCACGCTAGCAGCTGTAAAAAGCGGCAGTAATGTTATAGCTTCTTGTTCAGCAGGCTGCACGAAGAAGATGAAGGATGCTAGGAGCGCACTTCTGAGGATGCTGTCATCAATATTATTTTGGCTAGGAAAGGACTTGCTGTGCGGGGACATACAGATGAACATTTAAATCTACTGGAACTGCTGTCACTGCTGCTGAAACCATGGCTTGGTCGAACAGGATTTGTATGGGTTTCTCATGAAGTCCTCAATTAAATGTTGTCAATTATGTCAGAAGCACTGCTTCAAAGGTTGGTGAAAGAAATTAATGCATCAGAATTATTTTCTAATATTTTAGAAGGAAATACTGACATATCAGTAAGAGAGTAGATCTCTGTATGCTTCTACTTAGAATTTGAGTATCTTATTGTGGAAGATTTTGTTTATAGTAGACAGCCCTACAGCTCTATCACTATTTCAAATTTTAAAAGATATTGTTTTAAGATTTATTTTTTAAATTAAAAAGTGTCAGGGTCAGTGTTACAATTTAGTTTCTAATGTGGCAGGGCATCAACGTGGTTTACAAGCTTACTGCAAGAGGTAGAACCCAGAGCCATCTGTGTTCTCTGCCTTGCACATAATTTGAATTTATTAGTTCGAGATAAGGTTCATGGAATTCTCCCAAATATTGTGCGTGGTTTAAAAGCTTTCAAACAGACAGCAGTGTCCTACAGAGTCTATGTTGTCCAACCCAACAGTTTGTGCAGCATCTTGAAATCTGTGAGCACCGACTATGAACAAATTACGGAGTTTTTGGAGGAAGTTTCCACTGAAGGTGGTGAGACAGGAGCAAGAGCCAGAAGGTTCCTCCTCCACGTTGCAGAAATGTAAAACTTTTCCGGTCAAGGCAGTACTACAGAAAACAAATTTAAAATATCATGAGGCATCTGGTATGACTCAACATCTAAAGGACACCATTGTACAACTTTGTGAGAAATGTACACATTTCTATAAGAAAACTTTAGCAGCTGTTTCATAGATGAACTTGGAAATGGAAGAACCCAAAAGTCAAAGAATACTGTTAAGGTGATGGTTCAGCTCCTCATGCATTCTAATTTGAAGGAGACAGATACAGACACAATTACTATGAACCGATTGACAGCATAGTGGGTGCCTTATCAGAATGATTTAATATAACTATGTGTGATCATATGTCCAACATTAAGAAATTTGTGCTGGATTTTTATAAAATAGATTGTCATGGAAGCAGAGTGGAGCTCCTCCATGACATATTTCTGAGTTTTATAAAACAGCAGGAACTAATGTTACCTCTCATCAACAGGCGTTGGAAGCACTGTAGGGTGAACTAGGGGACCATTTGCACACTCTTCTGCCTGAGTTGTCGCACCCTGTTAAATTGACAGTGACTATCCCCATTTCCTCCTGTACATCTGAATGTTCATTTTCTAGCCTTTGTCTGCGCTCAACCATGGGGCAAACTAGACGGAATGTTGTGGCCCTCCTACTGGGACACAAAAATTAGACCACTGAGTGGGATCTTGAGACAATTGCACATTAATTTATTCAATACTACACTATTTGCCAAAAGTCAATCTACATGAAACTATAAAGACATCAGTAAATCTGACAGACCATATATCCAGCATTGAGAAGTCTGAAGAAGAAAATGCTAGCTTCTAATATGTTTTGGGGACAGACTATGTCAATCAGAGAGGAATTGCTTGTCATATCATTTCAGAGAGTAACTGATGCACTTCAAAGTGAGTATGGTCAGCATTTATGTTCTCATTATACTAAGTAACTAGACTTAGGGGCCGATTCCAATCCTGGAAAAAGGCTGTACGAATCGTTGTACGGAGCGTTTTCTCCGTACGACTCGTACCCGGTAAACTTTCCATACAACCCAGGAAGTACGATTCGTACAGAAAGCCTATTTCCGTACGTTTCGTACAAAAGACCATACGGATAAAAAAAAACTACGATTCTGATCCGGAACAGCCTGTACGCGACATCCGTACGTATTTAAGCAGCATTTTCCGGCCCAGCAAGTACGATTCATCCCTACGTCACTCGTACGGCTCTTTTTTTACGGGAGCCAAAAACAGCCGTAAAAACTGAGTCCCCAGGGTACGAGTCATACAGGCATACACCCCCGTGCGTTGTGTATGTACGGTGCGTACCCCCAGTGCGTATGTACGGTGCGTACATACGCGATGTTGGGATACGCACCGTACATTCGCACTGGGGGTAAGCACCGTACATACGCACTGGGAGTACGCACCGTACATATGCACTGGGGGTACGCACCATACATTCGCACTGGGGGTACGCACCGTACATATGCGATGTTGTTGTAAGATGCGTACATATGCATGGGGGGGGCCTGTATGACTTTTCCCGGGATACCAGTCGTACAAACTTCGCTTCGTAGAGGGTAAAGTCATTCCCCATGTACGGGACGTTTTCCGTACGAATCGTAAATCGGAAAGCCGGTCCGGATCGTACTTGTACGGTCGGACAGTATTTTTAGGATTCGTACGGAAAAGTGTCCGGGTTCGTCTCGTACAACTTTTCCCGCTACGATTCGTACGGACGGGCCGATCCGTATGTATTTTTCCCGTACGAATCGTACTTCACGGGTCGGACGTGACTTGTACGATTCATACGGAAAAAATTACGGATACTAGTCGTACGGAAAAAAAAAATACAGGATCGGAATCGACCCCTTAATATTGTCGCCCTCTTACATGAACACAAAAAATGGACTATTAAGTTGTTTGTTAAAGCAATTGCAGATACATTTGCTTCATCAGTTTTCAATAAATGTATTCTGTATTTAAATAATAATGAATTCAGCAATATGTCTGTGAGCATAAGTCCAACATAGAAATTTGATGTGGGAAATACTTACTAGTTCTGTCGCATATTTCTGAACAGTTTCATAGACACTTTATTTTGTTTTGCCCTAAAGGTTTAAAAATGTTTATTCTACCAGTCAGGGGGCTTTCTCAGTGCCATATAAGTACAGTTGACACCACTTCTAGTGATGTTAAATAATAATAACACCCCCTGCATCCCTTGGGAAATTCAGACGTTGCCTCCCCTGTTTTGCTTGTTTATCACCTGGGACATGCTGATGAGCAACTTTCTAGTTGGGTCATGCAACTGTGTGAGCAAAATGCTAATTCTTTGCTCGATTGACATGCATTTTTCTATAAGCAATTTACACACAGTGCTTATGGAAATCTTTCTAAATCCGAAAAATAAGTACATTTTATGTGCAGTAACTAGCATTTTTTAGCTTATCATATTTCAAACATAAATCCCTTCAGGCAAGTACACAGCCCATTGTGTCTTTTTTATTTACTTTTCTCAAATTAATGATCACCCTTGGAATTCGTTTGCAAAGATCCAATAAGTTAAACCCAGCCCCAACCGGGCGCACCTCCAAAACAGTAAGTGGATATTGCTCGTCACAAGCAGTTTTTAGCGGCTTTACCGGCATCCACCACGAGGATGCACCCAGGCCTTTTGGGCTCACCTCTAACCAGAAAGTGAGTATTTTTCCCCACGAGAAGGTTGGCGGTCTTATCGGCAACCATCACGAGGACGCCTACGGCTGCACGCCTTCCGCGTATATGAAGCTACCCGCCACGCACCTTCAGCATCTCCGGGGCCACGGGCGAATGGGTCTCTTCCCCAGTGAGGGAGTAGCCTTGATGAAGTAACTGTTGGAATTCTTACCCGGGCCTCTTGTACCTCCCAAGACGGTGGAGGAATTGCTTCTACTGCATCTAACATTTTTTGGGGTAATGTCTCTTCCTTAACTCACAGGGTCTGACTACAGGTGTCCCTCCTTCCCCAATTTGGACACATGAGGCCTAATAGGGTCCTTGTTTCATGTATGTAATTATAATTCTTTTCAATGGACAATAAGGTCCCGCATGGGATTAAGTGCAGTGTGTGTAGACAATGTGTGTTTTTTCCTTGTTTTGTGTATTGTGTTTCCATTTTTTCGCACAGAACAATTTCATTTCACAGTGTGCTCACGTGTTTTGAGAAATATATCACTACTCACTATTTAACACATGCAAAACAAACAGTTGAGAATGTCAATGGGCTGTGCATATTTTTTATGACTTTCTTTTGTTCCCCAAACTCTGTAGAGATTTTTGAAAATTATAACAGATCATCTGGGTGCTGTATACTATACTTTTCTTTATTTGTGATGACCCCGAGAGTGTTCGACTTTAGGAGTGGGAGCAACCCCTTAGGTCCTGAAGAAAAGCATTACGTTAGGGCTTAAAACTAGTTGACCAGGAAAATGGTGGGTCAAATACCTTAGGCATTTCCCACCATCCCCATATTTTAATCATGTCAGCTAGGGGAGCGATTAAACTAACCTTTTCCCACTAGCTAGATATTTTAATCCTCTTTTTATGACCATTGAAAACCCACTCCAATCCTATTTCAACCAGCATAGGTGTACAGGAGCATCAAACTATTAGTGCTCCTGCATCTCTGCTGGTCGTAGCACGCCCCTTTCCATAGCAGGTTAGGGAT
Organism: Triturus cristatus; assembly: GCF_964204655.1. Taxonomy (NCBI): domain Eukaryota; kingdom Metazoa; phylum Chordata; class Amphibia; order Caudata; family Salamandridae; genus Triturus; species Triturus cristatus. Next base: position 343,189,082 of record NC_140593.1, read on the forward strand.
GAAGCCAATGATGAAGCATGCCACCAAGGGGTAACTCTGGTGGGTGAGGGGTACTTGAAAGGAAAACTTCTATCCTTTCTACTAAGAGGTTGTTGTCCTTACATTTTTGTTCTTTTCTCTCTGGACGGACTCTTTTTGCTAATTTCTTACAGCATGATACTTCAGGAAGAAAGAATTGAGATAGATCAATGACTGAAACGTCCAATACAAATGTTGATGCCATACAATAATGTAACATAATATAACATAGCCTTGCTTGGTTTTTACATCTGTGCTGCAAGAAAACAAAAGCTTTATAAGCTAACATTATATTTTGGTTACACAACCTTGTTGTAAGCTAAAACTGCTACACATTCTAAGTTGTCCTCTGTGTTACAATAACTGACTTAAAAGGGAGCATGCTGGGAGCACATTGACCGTAGGCGAGCAGGCACCTTACGACACAGAGTGCTCGTCAGTGTCTGGGTGGAATACGAGTAAATACTGAAATATTTTAATACAGATCCGTTTGATTTCCTTATGTTTTAAGAATAGCTGCAGCTCCCGCCACCGAAATACTGTTAACATCCGCTTTGGTGGAACTATATTTTCATAAAGTTTTACCTTTTACTTTTGCAGCCTATTTATAGAACAATTTATCACCCAGAGAAATTAAGTGATTTGCATAGAATCACAGGATGTTGCGCAGTGCTGCCAAGACGAGCGGGGATCCCGTCTATCGAATCAGTAGCTCTGGTCGCTGTGCCACGTCCTCTCCACTCCTGTGATAGCTGTCAGGGAGCTTTTTCCTTCTCCCAGACGATGATTGATTAGAAAGCTCTTTATTCATTACCTAGGTGTTTTGTGACCCCGAATGATCACAGGAAAAATAGTAGTTGGTGCTACACAGCTCAACAGCTGAGCTGGGCACAAATTGCATGCAGTAGGATCTAGTTCCGGGCATACAATTGGGAGACCATGGGTGGAAAAATCAGAACAGAACTACCTGACAGGATATACATGATGAGGAAAAGATTGGGGCTCCCTTAGGACTGCAATGTAAAAAGAATTGAACTGGAGAAGTTTGAAGAGGGAGGGATCAGCAGGGACAGAACCTCTTAGACCAGGTTAGTCCTATTAACTGAATCTTGCCCAAAGTTAGGCAAAGCAAGCTGGAGTAGAAGTAAAAGAGAAGGTTGAAGGGAATAAATTAAAGGCAAGTGATAGCTTGCTGAGGTGGTTTCCATCTCTACACGCATCACAAAATGCTAAAAGCATTAAGAATGCCAGAAACGTTCATTTAAGATCATACAAGTCCCCCACCTATAGAGAACAGTACAAACCCACCATTATTAATAAGAGGCCCAGTGTAGTGAGTGCAGTTCTGAACCCTATGAAAGCTTGGTCCATAATTGTAACAGAGTTAAGTGAATGCGTTAGATATTCACAAGTAACATCGGCAAATAAAGTAGATACACAAGGTACATGAAGTATCCGAGGCGCACCAAAAATTACCTCACCCCTTAGATCCTATTTTCAGGTATCAAATAAAGTTAAAATGACTAACGGGGCAAAGAAGGTAGATCATGGAAGAGCAGCACTACCCCACATAACATCACAGAGGCCAAATGGAGCTATACAAGGAAACTAACCATGTAGTGGTATAATAGATGAGCCAGCGGAACGTTTAGTAGAAGCAGGATGTCAGATAGCTCCTGAAAAAGATCTTGAGAACAGGTTCAAAATGTTAAACTGCATTGGTGATTCAGTAATGGATAATGGGATTGTAATCCTGCAAGAGAGTCGGTGGGAAGTTAGTACTCCCAGTGGGACTGTTCAATCAATGGGAAACCACCAACAAATTCAAATTAGTAGTCAATATGCTTCCAGAGGAGGACTAGAGAAGATGCTGATGGACCTTAACTGTGAGTTGAGGACTAGCTTTCCTATTTCAGAGCTTAATCAAAGAGAGATATTAGAGACTATCACATTACCGTAGAAAACATAGAAGAGCAGTAGAATAGAACTATTTTGCTCAAAAAGCAGTACAGCAGACTAAGAAGCTGTCTAGGAAAATTCCAAAACAGTAACACAATTAAGACAACAGGACAACAACATGATGGAGAATTTGGAAAGGTTAGAGAACCATTGCAGAAGGAATAACTTGTGTTTGATACTGGAAGGTTTAGAAGACAGTGACATCAAACAGTTTGTTATATCCTTTCTCCAGGAAATTGTCCTTCAAAGATTTCCCAACAATCAATCTTGATAGAGAAATTCCACAAATAAACAGGGATCCTTTTAGTTTAAACCCCAGTTAACAAAACCCAAGAAAAATTCTGGTATATTTTCAAACTTATGCTGTAAAAGAGTGTATTCTAGAAATAGCTCTCAAGAAATAGCCCCCTAAAGTTCAATCAATCAATCAATCTGGGAATTGTGAAGCGCGCTACTCACCTGTTAGGGTTTAAGATGCTGAGGGGGTGGGGGTGCAGCTTTGGGTCAGGCCAAGAGCCAGATTTTGAGGCTCTTCCTGAAGGTGTATCAGCTGTTGCTCTTGGGTAGGTGGAAGGAGATTTTTTCATTGAGATATTGGGGTCCGATATTGTGGAGGCATTTGTAGGTGTGGGTGAGTATCTTGAAGGCAACTCTCTTCTCGACGGGGAGCCAGTGGAGGTTTCGCAGGTGTTGGGTGATGTGTTGATGTTGAGGGATGCCGAGGACGAGTCTGGCAGCTATGTTCTGTATGGTCTGGAGCTTGCGGAGCAGGGATTTGTTGATTCTGGTGTAGAGGGTGTTTCCATAGTCCAGTCTGCTGGTTATGAGTGCGTTGGTAAGTGACTTTCTGGATTCACGGGGGATCCATTTGAAGGTCATGCGAAGGGTGTTGAAACAGGTGGAGGTGACGACGTTGATCTGTCGGTTCATAGTGAGGGAGGAGTCGATTATGATGCCGAGGTTCTGGGGGTGGTCTGTGGGGGTGGGGGGGCTGCTGAGGGGGGTTGGCCATCAGGTGTTGTCCCATGCAGAGGGGGATGGTCCGAGGACGAAGACTTCTGTCTTCTCCTAGTTGAGCTTCAGGCAGCTGCTGCTCATCCAGGATGTGACGTCCTTCATTCCTTCCTGGAAGCTGAGTCTGGTGGTGTGGAGGTCCTTGGTGAGGGAGAGGATGAGCTGGGTCATCGGCGTAGGATACTATGCTAAGTCAATGCTGTCTGACGATGGCGGCGAGGGGGGACATGTAGATGTTGAAGAGAGTGGGGCTGAGCGACGATCCCTGGGGCACTCTGCAGTTGAGCTCTGTGGGTTCGGAGAGGAAGGGCATGAGTCTGATTCTTTGGGTCCTGGTGATACCACTTTTATTATACATTCAGAGTTATGTAGAGCCACTGATAGGAGCTGGGAAAAGGCATCTAACAATTACAGCAGTTGAAAGCAAAAACTGAAATGAGGTCTCCTGCTTTACTAGAGTAATGTGGCAAAATAAAATGCATACCTTTAGGAAAGAGGAGGAGGTAGATGCCTTTATTTGGGGGACTAAAAAAAGACCACGATTTTAAGAGATATCTCTATTTTATGTGTAACATGAGGGAAGTCAATGTATGATTACCTTAGTATTCAGTATCTAACCCTTATCATGAAATAATAGCGGGGGTCTGGCTGTTTTATCTATTAAAATATTTTCAATTTAAACCAGGTGCCTGAGGCATGAAAAGGGTACTTCACTAGATCCACAAGGAATGGGGAAGGTTCCTAAGGAAGAGGGGGAAGCACTTCAGTGTAACATCAGTGAAGGCAAACAATTGGAAAAAGGAGCTCCTTATACATTATATGGAAAGATGATCAAAACAAATATTTGAACATAATTCTTACTTTCTAATGTACTTACATTGTTGTTCAGGAACATTAATGGTGTGAGGTCTAAGATGACATTGCAGAAAGTTGTTGCCTGTATTAAAGATTCAAATGCAAATATAATCATGCTACAAGAGACACACCACAAAATGAATGTATAGCAATTTTTAGGAGGGAACAAAGGGTACAGCACATAGTCTGTCCTCATGTTCCCAACACTATGAAAGGATTAGCGCTAATAATCAGACAATCCCCCAATATTGAAGTTTTACAGACAGACATAGGCACACCAGGGAGAAGGGCAATAGCCAATATTGAATATCGTGATTAATTATATGCCTGTGTGAAATACTATGGCCCAAACCAGGAAAAGTGTGGTCCTATAAAGCCATTAGGGCCATATGTAGGTAGAACGTGTTTTGCGATTCTCTAATTGCAATTTTTAGGGAATCACAATTAGAGAATTGCAAAACGGAATGTAGGTAGGATTAGCAAATAATTTTGCGAATCCTACATATTCCTTAATTGCGAATTGCAAATTGCAATTCGCAATTAAGGAATACCTCCCCATTCATTCCTATGGGCCTAGAGGCCCATAGGAATGAATGGGAAGACATTCTCAATTTGCGATTCTCAATTAGAGAATCGCAAATTGAGAATGCAATTTCAAGTGTGCCAGGGTGTCAAAAGGACACCCTGTTGCACCCCTGAAATGAGCATGGGTGCACATGTGGCACACATACATGCCCTAAGGACATGTGTGTGCACCACATGCCACTTTGAAAAATGCAAAAATATGCATTTGTGAAACAAATCGCAAATTACCACCAACCTGTAGTTGGTGGTAATTTGCGATTCCTTAAGGCCAAATTGCACTTTTTTGGTGCTTCTTACATTGCATTTAAGGAATCGCAAAATTTGCGATTCCTTAAATGCAATTGCAAAATAAGGAATCGCAAATTTAGCGATTCCTTATTTTGCACGCAGATTTGCCTTCCTACATACAACTTAGCAAAATTGCGATCGCAAACGCCGAAATTCGGCGAATTTCGGCGTTTGCGATCGCAATTTTGCTTTCTACATATGGCCCTTAGTCACACATCGCCTTATATTTCAGGGACACTATAATGTGAGGGGGGATTTTAACACCATATTCTATATTATACTAGATAGAACAACTAACACACCAATAAGAAATACCCTTCAGATGCTGAAGCAAGTAATCTACATGATGCAGAATTGGGGGTATTAGAAGATATGGAGATAGAATATGGGAGAAAAACAAGGTGATACTTTTCGTGTGAAGAAACATGGGCACTTTTCAAGGTTTCATTGCATCCTAGTAGATACCTTACTTTGTTGATACACTATTAAAATACCTCATTGTCATATTAACATCTCAGACCATGCTTCCGTAAAAATACCTGCATTGCAGAAGTGTAATAGAAGGGCTACGTATCGCAAAATAATTTATGAGGCTTATATTACCAATCAAATAAGGCCAAATCCAAAGAAATCTTTGATCTCAGTAATAGGTGGGCTCCCCTTTGAGTTGTGTGGGATGCATATAAGGTAATCCACTCTCTGTTTAAGTGGCATGCCAGAAGTGAGCTGAAAATAAATAAATCTTTAGAGGATACGATTGAGAAGATCCAAGGATATATGGAGGTTACTGACCCAGGAAAGCTAAATCAACTAAGTAAAGTTCTGGAAGCAGTGCAGCAGAAATATAGGATAAGATTGGAAGAAATTATAAGGAAGAACTGGGAAGCTAGTAATAGTAACACTTTGAGTATCGGGAGAAAAGTGGATCCTTTTTGGCCTAGAAAACAAGAGCTAATAGGAAAAGACTAAAACAATTGAGTTTTGTTCAAACTGGCCAAGATACAACAGTTCCAAAACAGATTATGAATTTTTTTTTACAGTTATCAATAGTCAATGTATCAAGAGTGCTTCGACTTGCGCCAGTCATGGTTAAAGAAGCAAAATACACCCGCTCTCACTGATGAAGACTTAAAAGATTTTAACGCCCCCATTGTAAAGGAAGAAATCTCTATGTCTATGAGGATGCTTATATTGGAGAACTCAGCTGCCCTGTGAGTATCCCAGGGGAGGTATACAGTGTTTGGATAAACTAACGATCTGTTAATATTGGGAGACAGAAATATCAGAGATAAAATATTGTGATACAAAAGTATTGTGATGCAAAAATATAGTTTATTAGGTAACTAAAATAGTTTTAAAGAATATCGTTGATTTTAATATAATTTTCAGTAATTGAGTTGGAAATAATATTGCTTTTTAATTATTTCAATGCTTTTTAGTTCATATCTTAATTTTATGTTACTATTGTTTCTATAATTGTTATTAATTCTTTTAATATAGTTTGTAATTTTAAGCTATCTAGAATTTTTTATTTCACTGTTAATAGTAATTTATAGTGTTGCAGCGGGTTGTTGGGTTTGTAAGGGGATAGTTCAGGAAGTTAATTATTAATAAATTAATAATTTTGTATTCATTATCTGATTAATATTAATTATGTAACTTTTTAATACTAATTTATATAGCTTTATTTTGTGTGTAGTGTGGATTGTTAGGTTCGCAGAGGTATTGGGTGAGAAGTTAATTAAGTAGAAATTAAATAATAAATAACAATTGATTATTCACTTAGAATTAATTATTTAACTGATTACTAATCAGGTGAATCGCATACTACTTATATATTTAGTTATATTTTAGGTTTGGGCTGCAATGTTTGTAGAGGTTTATAGTGAGGAGTCAATTAACCAATAATTAATTAACAAATAAAGCATATTAATTTTTTTGCTGATTATTAATTATGTCACTTGTGTAATACTTATATATTTTAGGTGGAGGCTGCTGGGTTTGTAGGCATATAGGGTAGGAAGTAAATTAAGTAATTCATAATCAACAATAAGCTGTTCATTGTTAATGATTATCAATTGAGTAAAATGTGCTATTCTTCTTTATTTTAGTTTTATTTTAGGTGCGGGCTGCTAGGTGTGTATGGGTATAGGGAGGGAAGTTAATTGTGTAATAGTTAAATAATTATTTTGCCTTCTCCAGCTGGCACCAGCTTTCTCTGGCCATGCTGCAGTGTTATCCCCTCTCCTAGAGATTCCGGGCACAACTTGCTTTCAGGGACTATGGGATCTGCCTCTCTGCGGCACTGTGTAGCGGATAGTGCTATCTCCCTGGAAGACTGCATGCTCTGGCTGTAGTGCTTCATAACCTCACTTTTCAGAGGACTGCTCCCGCACCACCGCACCCACTTGGTTGGAGACGTGCTCCCTGCTTTGCCTGGCCAGTCCTCCGAGCGCTTGGGCCTCCAAGCAATAATTCACCCTGAGGGGCACATTTCTTGCACACTAAGCAGCGGGACTTACCAGGCGAAGACCACTAGACCACCAGGCTGTAACGGGACGCTGACGCTGTGTGTTCCCCTCGCCGCCACTCTCCATCGCTGGCCGCAGTGGGGGGGAACTACAGCTCCCGGCATCCTTTGCTTCCTCCAGGACCTCCTTCCGGCCAGTTTCGCGCCCGGAGGCGCTACATAAACAGAGGCTCCCTCCGCGTCGCGGGACGCGCGCGGGCGCGGCCGTCCGGGGCCAACCAGGGTCGGGTCGGCCGAACCCCTGACAACGTGCGCCTGGATTCCTAAGGTCCTCTTGTTACTTGTTATTTCCCACAGGCATGGGCAAGAGGAAAAACCCGGAGGGGGAGTCCGACCCATCCAGTTCCCTGCCTGTGAAATCCAAGATGAGGAAGCCTAAACCAAAGAAATGTCGTCAACATGCGGGTAGCAACTGTGTAATGGACCGCATTGATGTTATTATTGATGAATGCGGGGATCTACTTAATGCCACCCCTTTGCCTGCTACAGGAGGGAGAAGAGAGATTTCTAAAGGTGCTGTTACAGTTCCGGATATGTTTCTTTTGAAAAAGGGTGGGGAGGAACAAACAAACGGGGAAAGGGACAAAGTTTTGGTTCCTATTACCCCTTTAGTATCATTGGCTGAGGGTCAAGATTATTCTGGTAAACCCCTTCCCGCCTCCAATCAATCTCCTGGTATTGCTTGTAGCAATAGGTTTTCAATACTGAGTGAAATTGATACTGATGCCTGTAGTTCCGCCCTGCCTTCCTCTGCACCTTTGGACGTTAATTTAGGTCCTTCTTTATCTGAGGATAGCTCCACTATTAATTTGCCTGAGGGTTTTCCAGGGATTGAATCTAGCAACCATGACATGAAATCTTTACTGGCGGTAGTAAAAACTCTTTGCTCTTTGATCGAAACTATGCAAACCAAGATTGAAACATTAGCAGTCACTGTCAGGAAACTAGATGAATCCAAGTTGGCTATTGACACCCATCTTAAGCCTAATCCTGCCACCTTAGAGGGGGCTCTGTTCAAGGCCCCTTCAAAAGTGGCATCAAATGTATGTGGTAAGATTCTGCCCCACGATTCTCACTCCCTGAGCATCCAGTCTCGTTTTCTAGTCCCATCAATGGTCGACCATCCCTCTGCTTGTACCCCATCTCTTGTTAGACATCCCACTAGAGCCCTCCCTGGTACGTGTCAGGTTTCCACACGTGCTGGAGGACTTCCCCTTATAAAAGAGAGATTTGGAATTAATCCTAGAGGTAATCCTCATCACCAAACTCAAATACATGGGTTATACACTCGTATTTCTCATCCACGAAAAATGTATATGATAAATGTCCCTAGATTGTCCTCTGGGTCTAACCGTGAAACCAGTGAATCTTTGCTTAATAAGGTCACTCACTGGATTAGGCACGTAAGGGGTTGCTGCTCTGTGATTAGAGCTGACATAGCTGGAGCAAGTAGGATTTCTCAGTTTAGTAAAAGGACGGACCATATAGAGGTCATTTTTCATGATCCTACTATAGCAGATAACCTAATTAATCTTGAGTTTAGAAGCTGTTCCCCGGATTCTTCTGCAATCCAAATTAAGTCCACTCCTATCTGGTCTTCTTGCCCAGACGGTGTTTCTAGCCAGTCTCTGGGAGAGTCTTGCTTAGAACAAAATGACTGACTGTGCAAGGAGGATAGTCTAGCAGTTTCTCCTATTTGCTCCTGTCTGCCCAATAAAGTTCTTAAAACTGAGCTAGGTACTCCGGCGAGTATGGAAAAACAATGCCTCTCCGTAGACCCGGTAAGGATAACCCCACTGAATAGTATCCTGAAGATCAATAGGGATGATAGTATAACCCACCCTGAGCTTGGTACGCTTTTGTCCTGGAATATTGCAGGATTAAAATCTAAGTTGAATGATCCAAACTGGGTATTATTTATCAATTCTTATGATATCTGCCTATTCCAGGAGACCTAGCTACTTGAGGCCCAGTTTTTAATGGGTTTTCTGAACTTTGATGTTTTGGCCGTAAAGGGCAAAAAGGGGCGCCCCTCAGGTGGTTTTACCATTTGGATTAGACAGGACCTTGGTATTGTTGTCAAGGAGCTCCCCACTTTACATCCAGATATCCAGTTACTTAAGCTTAAGTTTAGAGATGGCAAATTGCTGGATATTTATAATATCTATGCCAGAAGTACTGGTGGAAAGAAGTCTGATATTATAGCTCGTCTGGATGAACTGTTGCTTCTTTATTCCCAGCACTCCCATGTAATTTTAGGTGGAGATTTTAACACAACCTTTGAACCCCTTTCTGGTGTTGATTGGAGTATCTCGGAGGCTGAGGATGGTTTATGGGGTGTTCCAAGTTTAGATCTTGAACCTGTCACTCGTTGGTCAGAACTGGCAATTCAGATCAACGCCCTTTGTCTGAGCAAGGGGCTTCGTGCTACAAATGGCAGGTCTGAACAAGATAGATCAGGCTCAATCACCTTTAAGAGTGGTTCCCGTACTAGTAGGATTGATTATATTCTACTATCTTTAGATTTATGGGATACCCTGAAGGGCATGGAGGTTATAGACAGACTGGAGAGTGATCACAATCCTCTCTCTCTATCTTCCTTGTTTTGGGTGACCTCCATTGCCCATAGTGATCCTTCTCCACAGCACCATCAAGATGTAGTTATTGCTAACGATTTGCGCCATGTAAAGTGGGATAAGGTTGTTCAAAGTCAAGAATGTCTTACTTGTATTTTTAACAGTTTAGAGCTTGCCACTCAGGATATAGGGGTTGCATATAACCAGCGTCATTTGTTATCACATTGTATATCTGGAACCTCGATTCATGATTCTTTTTTTTTAGAACTTAAAGACATTTTTGTAAAGCCCTGCAAACCATCTAAACCCAACTATGATCCTTCACCACGGTGGTATTCTACCGAATGTAGAGATGCTCGCGTTAACTTGGGCATCGCATTGAAATCTGGTGATAGCTTTAAAGTTCGCTCTGCTAGATATGCCTATAAGCAAGCTATCTTTAAAGCTAAGAGAGCGTGGGATCTCCAAAGATGGCAGGAACTTAGGGAAGCAGGTGCCCAAAAGGATATGAGACGCTTCTGGTCTGTCTTTAAATGGGGGACTGGTGGTAACCCCGATAAACCCCAAAACTGGGTTTCACAAGACGACTGGGTTAAGCATTTTGAATCTCTATATGCCGTTGAAGAAGACATGTGTCCTCCTTCTAATTACCAATGTACCTTTTATAAGGAAGATGCTTTTACCCTGGGTGACGTTGTCATTGCCCTTAAGTCGCTGGTTCCTGGAAGAGCTCCTGGGATGGAGGGAGTCCCTGCTGATATTTTTTTGTGTAATAGCGAACCTTGGGGAAACTATATTTTAATCCTAGCCAACATGATTGCTAGAGGTGCCCCGGATCCCACTTCCTGGAAAGGAGCAGAAATTATTCCAGTGTTCAAGAAGGGGGACAAGTCCCTCCCTGCAAACTATCGTCCAATCAGCCTGATCGATACCACACAAAAGATCTTAGGTAGGCTGATTTTGAACAAAGTGCTGGATTGGGCTCTAGACAATGCAATCCTTTCCCATCTACAAGCTGGTTTTAGAGCAAGAATAAGCACCATCGATCAGGTGCTGCATTTTGCTATGCTCTATTGGAAAGTGGTTTTTCTGGGAGGTGGCAGCCTATATGCTGCCTTTATTGATCTTAGGGCAGCCTTTGATCTAGTCCCTCGGACAACCCTATGGGCTGTCTTAGACAAGTTGGGGATGCCAGCTGTTCTAGTTTCCCTAATCGCTAGACTCCATGTAGACAATTTTGCGCAGGTTAGATGGGGTGGTGTCGGCCAAGTGACCAGGCAGTTCCCTATCCAGAAGGGGGTCAGGCAGGGCTGCGTCCTTGCCCCAACTTTATTTTCCTTGTATATCAATGATGTGGCAAAATTATTAATAGATGCGAATGTTGATGCCCCCTCACTGGCAGGTGCAAAAATTCCTATTTTAATGTTTGCCGATGATTGTCTTATTATTTCTAAAACCCCGAGCGGCTTGCAGAGGTCCCTAGGTATGTTCGAGGACTTCTGTTTAGCCCGCGGGCTCGAAATAAATGTTTTAAAATCAAAATTTATGTCTTTTAACCAGTCCAAATCCTTCAAATGTAAAATATTTATGAATAATATGTTACTGAACCAGGTTCAAGATTTTACCTACCTAGGCATTTGCATTCAACATGATCTGGGTTGGAAAAAGCAGGTAGATCTGGCATCTCTCAAACACTCCCAACTCTCTGGTGCGCTAAGCAAAGAACATGTTAAATCCTTGACTAAACCCATTGATCCTGCACTTCGGGTGTATGATGCCAAAGTGGTTGGCGCCGCACTTTATGGAGTCGAGTTGTGGGGATTTGACAATGTACATAAATTATCTACCTCCGAAAACAATTTCTTTCGTAATCTTACCAAATTACCTCAGAGTACTCCCCTTTGCCCCCTGTTTTATGACCTCGGTATGAGACCAATAGCATTAATTGCCTTATTCAGCCCCATTCTATACTGGCGGCGTTTATGGGTTACTCCTGAACTTAGGCTCTTTGCTCTTGGCCTCATGGATATCATTAAACTGGATACTTTTCGCAAGGTCAAGTGGCTCCGCAGGATCTGCGAGTCGCTTCAGGATTTGGGCTTAAAAAACTTATGGGAGGATCCTCAAAATGCTAGCTTCCCGTCTAAACAAGTACTGAAGGCTCTGTATTAGGAAATGGTAGCTTCCCGAGTTTTCAGATCTACAGCTCCGTTTTCACTATCTGGCACTTTTTTGGACTTTAAGGACACTATTTCCTTGGCACCTTTTTGGGACGATATAACTAATCCCTTGGACAGGAAGCTTTATTTTCAATTCAGAGTTGGCAGTCTCCCAGTAAGAGAGTTTTCATCTAGATGGTCCTCGGCTAACATGCTTAATTGCCCTGGCTGTACTGCACCTATCGAATCTGTCAACCACTTCCTGTTCCAATGTCCATCTTATGTAATTCCCCGCCAGACCTGGCTAAAACCAATGTGCCGGCACTTGAGTACCAGAAATGCCAAGGTGGCAGTACGCATCTTACGTTCAGCTGAAATCCCACTTGTTTATATTTCTGCTGCAAAGTTCCTTGGAAGGGCATGGGTGATTAGGAGTAGATTGTTGTCTGGATAAATTTTCCTAGCCCTTGAATTGCTAATTATTCTGCAAATGCCCTTATTTATTGTCTTAAACCATTTTTAACATGTTTGTGTATTTTGTATATATATAAAATTTGTATGCTTTTATGACAATCGTCGAATAAAGCTTTCTTGACTTGACTTGAATTCACCCTGAGGAGCCCCTGGGATGACATGTTATGACTTTTAGTAACTGCTTGTGCTGAAGTAGATTGATAGTACTCATTGCCCAGCCTGCCTCCACACATAGCCCTCTCCATCTTGGCCCGGTTCTCGCACACTTTCCTCCCACAAAATCGATGACATCATTACTAGGCTTTCACCTTCCCTCCAACAATGCTGATAGCAGAAACTAGAAAGTGACATAGGATTCCATCCTTCCCAAAGCCATAAACTGAACGAGGACTCTCCTCAGCCTGAAAGCCTCCATCTGGAAACCGCAAAAGAGGCAGCCATCTTGAAGTGAGCCCTGGCTTCCCATCTCTACCTCCATCATGACCCAGTCAATTATTCACCTCCCACTAACCCTTTCCCTCCAGCAGACAATGCTTCTTCATCGAGGTCTTACTAAGGGCATCACCCCCTTGTTGGGCTGCACCCTGTACGTATAATCCACTGTCTCTTTATTCCCCAATGTCTGGAATCACTGTTGGGAGCCCCGCCTTTTCAGGATTGTGCTGGTTCTTATGCTATATGCCTGTAGGTGCCTGTTAGTTTCTGCTTACAAGAGGCTTATATTTTGTGATGCTTCTCCCACTCCTCAAAAGATCACACTACTAGTCTCACGGTCAGCTATGCAAGGCATGTTAAAATATACTCCTGGAATTTAACTCAATGCACTGTTCTAAATGCCCTGTCTGACATGCTCCTGCAATTGTTATTATTGCATTTCTATGCACATACTGTTCTATATGCGTATAAGATGGTTGTCACCTACCTTAAGCCAATATTGGATCCCTGTGCATATACTGTGATTTCATATTGATGCTGTTATCTGTACTGTGATTTATGCCTACCTTGTGGATGGAGTAGTAAACCTGCTTTTCTAATGTCTACTAATCCATGTTTACTCTGATACCTTACCCATGCTTTCTGTATTGTGTATATATACCTACAAATTACATAGGCCTCTCCAACAGACTAGCCAACAAACCCTGCTACAACCCCCAGCTCCTAGATACTGTGACTACGAAGAACCTGGAAAACAGGCTCACCTGTGCACTTCAAATTTCAAGGCCCCCTCTACCTCACAGGAATCCTACCAAATCTTTTTGATGACCTCCATTCAACACACCTCTGACACTGGTACCCTACTCTTCCAAAGCAGTGCCCACCACTCCTCCACAGAATGGCCCACTGTTGCAACAAGCATCCATCTTGGAGGATCCGCTCCCCTATGGAGGACTCTAGACTACTGTGATTAAATATGTTAATTGTCTAATACTTCTTTATTTTAGTAATATTTTAAGTGTGGGCTGCTAAGTTTGTGGGAGTATAGAGTGGGAACTTAATTGAATAATAATGAAATAAAAAAATATAATGCAAAATGAAATCTTAAAATTTAAATAATCATGTAAATTGTTTAATTGTGTTTTTATTGTTATATGCATAATTTATATATTAAGAGTTGTATGTTTCTGGTCAACTAATAGGATTATTAAAATATGTTATGTGTTTGTAGTGAAACACTTTTCCTACTGTTGCACAGTCTGGAGTGGGACTAGTAACTGTAACCCTTCAAAAGTCCAACGCTTTCCTTACTGTTGCACAGACTGGAGTTCGAATAGTAAATTTTACCTCTCTGAAAGCCAACACTTTCCTTACTGTTGCATAGACTGGAGTGGGAACAGTAAAATTAACCCCTGCAAAGTCCAACACTTTCCCTACTGTTGCACAAACTGGAGTTGGAATAGTAAACTTAACCCATCTGAAGTCCAACGCTTTCCCTACAGTTGCACATACTGGAGTCTGAATCGTAAATTTAAGCCCGTCGGAGTCCCAACGCTTTCCCTACTGTTGCACAGAGTGGAGTGGAAATAGTAAATGTTACCCTTCCGAAGTCCAACGCTTTCCCTACTGTTGCACAGACTGGAGTTGGAATATAAAATTGTATCTCTCCAAAGTCTAAATGCTTTTCCTACTGTTGCACAGTCTGGATTGGGAATAGTAAATTTAACCCATTTGAAGTCCAATACTTTCCCTACTGTTGCACAGATTGGAGTTGAAATAGTACATTTTACGTCTCCAAAGTCCAACATTTTCCCTACTGTTGCACAGACTTGTGCGGCCTCATTTGGTAGCCAGTTTAGACTTTCCCCCGACAGTAATCTAGCCGCTGCATGGAGTATAACTTTCAAAGGGGCTACATTTGTTTTTGTGGAACCCATGATCATTGCGTTACCGTAGTACAGCTTGGAGAGGACTAAGGATTGTACCACCGTCTTTAGGTCTTCTATGGGGATGAAGAGTTTGATGTTTTTAATGTAGAAGACACATTTAACTGAGGCATTAATATGCTCTTTCATGTTCAGGTTTTTGTCACGTGTAATCCCCAGAGATTTGACAGAGTTGGAGATGGATAGTTTGCCGTTTAATGCAGTGAGGCTGTCGAGCCAAATATCTATGGGAAAGGACTTTTCTTTTGGTTGTATGAACTGAAGTGCAGGTTTGCTGGGATTGAGTTTAAGAGGTTTGTTAGTCAGCCAGAATTGAACCATGGAGAGCACGCAGTTTGGGGACTGGGGGCCCGATTCACAGAACTAACTTAAGACAAAATCCTAAACTTACTACCATTTTGGTATTCACAGAAGGCACTTACTCATTTTGGTATTCACAGAAGGCACTTACTCATTTCGGTATTCACAGAAGTTAGGAGTCCTAACTTTAGGACCCCTAAATGCCTTCTGTGAATACCGAAAGTCTTAAAATTAGGATTTTTCGCAGTTTAGTAGTAGTATAATTAGGACTCCTAACTTTAGGACTCCTAAATGCCTTCTGTGAATACCGAAAGTCTTAAAATTAGGATTTTTCTTAATTTAGTAGTCCTAAGTTTAGATTTAGGACTACTAAATTGAGAAAAATCCTAATTTTAAGAATTTCGGTATTCACAGAAGGCATTTAGGAGTCCTAAAGTTAGGAGTCCTAACTATACTACTACTAAACTGAGAAAAATCCTAATTTTAAGACTTTCGGTAGTCACAGAAGGCATTTAGGAGTCCTAAAGTTAGGAGTCCTAAACTTAGGACTACTAAATTGAGAAAAATCCTAATTTTAAGAATTTCGGTATTCACAGAAGGCATTTAGGAGTCCTAAAGTTAGGAGTCCTAACTATACTACTACTAAACTGCGAAAAATCCTAATTTTAAGACTTTCGGTATTCACAGAAGGCATTTAGGAGTCCTAAAGTTAGGACTCCTAACTTCTGTGAATACCGAAATGAGTAAGTGCCTTCTGTGAATACCAAAATGAGTAAGTGCCTTCTGTGAATACCAAAATGGTAGTAAGTTTAGGATTTTGTCTTAAGTTAGTTCTGTGAATCGGGCCCTGGATGTCTTTACCTGATGATATTTTAATGTAGAGTTGGGTGTCATCTGCATAGAGATGATAGGCAATAGTAGCTCTTTTCAGGATCATTGCAAGATGTTTCATATAGAGGTTGAATAAGGCAGGAGACAGGATTGACCCTTGAGGGACTCCTTGTGAGACTGCTGTTGCTTTTGAGAAGGAGTTGTTTAGTTTAATTAGCTGTGAGTGTTGGTTCAGGAAAGAAGCAAACCACTAAAGGACTGCCCTATTGATTCCTGCACGCTGTGAGAGGGTGTTTAGGAGGATGTCATGGTTGATAGTATCAAAGGCCGCCAAGAGGTCCAGGAGGCAGGACTGGCCATCATCCAGAAATCTATGTAGATCGCCTATGATGTTCAGTATTGCAGTCTCTGTACTGCAGCCTTTCCAGAGCCCAGATTGGAAGGTGTCGTGTAGGTTGTATTTTTCAATGTGGTTGTTGAGTTGTGAAACCACACATATTTCAAAGGATTTGGCAAGGAGAGGGAGGTTAGTTATAGGTCTATATTTGTTAAGGTCGTTCCGGTTGGCGTCTGTTTTTTTGATGAGGTTGTTGACTTGGCAGAGTTTGAGGGAGGCAGGCATGGAACCTCTAGATAAGGGGGAGTTAATGATTTTGGTCCATGTAGGAGAGATGATGTGGCTGAGATTTATGACAAGTGCAGCAGGGAGGTGGTCAGAGATGTGCAATGTTGGCTTCATGCAAGCAGGTAATTTGAGGACTTCTTCTTCAAGGATATAGTCGAATTCTGACCATGTTGCATCGTTTTATAATTGCAAGTGGTTGAGTTTGGTTTTCTGGATTGTTGAGAAGGGGAGAACTGGGGAAAGTCGGGGGTAAGGCCATAGATGGTCCCTCATTGCAAAGAGGGGCATTCTTGGTGGTGGGTGGGGAGATTGGTGAGACAAGAGAGAGTGCGATGTCAGTTATTTTTTCATAGAAGAATGTTGCAAACCCTTTGCAGCCCTTGGTGGAGTCATTCATTGAGTGTTGAGGGAATGAGGCTTCCTGTTTGATGATGTTAAAAAGGTATTTAGGTTTGTCCATGACTGGTCAAGTTGGACTAGGAAGAAAGAGGATTTTTCTCTCAAGATGTGTTTTTTGTATTTTAGGTGTTCAGCCTGGAGGATTGAGAGATGAGTTAGTGAGGGTTGTTGTCTCCAGTTCCTTTCAGCCAATCAGAGTTGTTGCCTCTCTCTGTTAAGGTCTTTGTTAAACCAGGATCTGGAAGGGATACTCCTTGATTTCTTGAGTTACAGAGGGGCGACTGGGCCAAGGAGTGCAGCCATTTTTGTGTTGTAGTGGGCGTTGAGGTAGTCAGCGGAGGTGAGGCCGGGTGGAGCTAGAATTTGGGAACTGACTAGTGCCTATAACTCTGCCTGGCGGATTCGATGTGTGTTTCTCACCCAGTGCTTGGGATGGATAGTTTGGGGGCGGGCCATAGGTTGAGGAAAGCTGAACTCCTAAATATTCAATCGATGTTTGCCATAGCTTTGTGAGGTTGGAGCAGGATGCAGGTAATCTTTGCTTCCTTAAGTTGTGACTACATTTCATTCAGAATAGTGCTGATTTTGAGTCCTATGCAGGCCATTATAGGGATCAGTTGAGAGGTGGTTGGGTCTCTTGTGGAGTATGCTCGAGCTCGTCTGAGACTGAGGTGGAGGCTAAGGTAATATCCAGCCTGCTGAATTTGATCGATTTGAGCGCAATAGATGAATTAAGCTAAGCAGTGGAGCTATGCAATGGAGAGGGGGAAAGTAAGTCTGGTGGCGAAACTGAAGCTTCAGAGCGTCTGGTAATTTAGGCGGCTGTTGGGGGGTGGAGGTCGATACAGTGCAAGAGGTATTTGGAGTAGAAGGTTCAGCTAGTACAAGAGGGGGTGCATGGGTGAGTTCAAGAATATAATATTTACACAATTTACATAATTAACAATGAATTAAATAATTAATAATAAATTAATAATCTAGTATTAATCAATTATTACTTTATTAAATGTCAATCCTATACCCCTACAAAGCCAACACCCCACACCTAAAATATCACTTTAAATATATAATAATTGCACAATTTAAATAATGAACAATACATTAAATAATTAATAATACATTAATAATTAATTAATAACGAATTATTACTTAAATAACTTCCCACAATATACCCCTAAAAGCCCAACTACCTGCACATAAAAATATGACAAAATAATGATTACAGAATGTACATACTTATTTATCAATTAAATTATTACAGAATTTAAAAAATTCTTATTAATCAATTATGCTTAATTAACTTCCCACCCTTTACCCCTACAAATCTCACAACCTGCTACGACACTATATATTACTAATAACTATTCAATTAAAAATGATTTACAATCTGCCTGACAGATTACAATGTTTGTGGTTGGATTGTAACCCGCATGGTCTTTCCAGATCGGTTCCAACCAGCTCTCGGAGAATTCATGTCAGTCGGAACCGCATCGTACAGCTCTACGGACAGCGTTTCTGACCGAGCGACTACGGTGCTGAATCGAAATTTGCCTAGTATAGTAACGGTAAGTTTCAATTCCATTAAGGACACGGAGGCGAGGATTATGCTATTTCCTTCTTCGCTTTAATAACATATTTTTTCCACAGCAGCCCAAAATAGAAACAATCAACATTTCTATCCTCAAAACAAGGAAAAACGATCTGGAGAGAGTAATCACGATCACAACCACAGTTCGTAAGACTACAGCTCCCATCAGTCACAGTCTCATCCAAACGTAGTCCTTCCTCAGTGTTAGCCTCCAGTAGAAGGTCTGCCACATCCGTTGTCCCTCCTCTTTCTTCGCGCGAACGCCTCCACGTTATTGGTCTTGTTTGGAACCATCATTCCCTAGAAGCAAAGTACAAGGCGTAAAGACCCTTAAACTGCATAATTCATCACCACAGCATTGTGAAACAACGAGCAGACATGACAACATCATGTAGTGTAACAAAACATCTTACTTACTGCCATACGGGAGGGTTCGCACAGATTGTGCCAAGGGAGGGATAATCCTCGCCTCCGTGTCCTTAATAGAATTGAAACTTACCGTTACTATGTGTTCTGCTTGGGTTTTCCTTTCAGATAGAACCCGCTCATCAGGGCCTCACTAACCCAGCCAGAACGTTATCCCCTCCCTCTCCCTAGGGCCTATTTACAATAGGTAACCACATATATCTACCACCTAAGGACAGGGAATTCCTACTATACATACCAAGACCTCTTATAATCGGCGGCCTCGCGATCCCATACGGATCCAGAACTCTCTACCCAGACGGCAGTCTCAGCACAAGTGGCGGCCTCGCGATCCCATACGGATCCAGGACTCTCTACCCAGACGGCAGTCTCAACACAAGTGGCGGCCTCGCGATCCCATACGAATCCAGAACTCTCTACCCATACGACAGTATCACAAATGGCGGCCTCGCGATCCCATACGGATCCAGAACTCTCTACCCAGACGGCAGTCTCAGCACAAGTGGCGGCCTCGCGATCCCATACGGATCCAGAACTCTCTACCCAGACGGCAGTCTCAGCACAAGTGGCGGCCTCGCGATCCCATACGGATCCAGACCTCTCTGCCCATACGACAGTATCACAAATGGCGGCCTCGCGATCCCATACGGATCCAGAACTCTCTACCCAGACGGCAGTCTCAGCACAAGTGGCGGCCTCGCGATCCCATACGGATCCAGGACTCTCTACCCAGACGGCAGTCTCAACACAAGTGGCGGCCTCGCGATCCCATACGAATCCAGACCTCTCTGCCCATACGACAGTATCACAAATGGCGGCCTCGCGATCCCATACGAATCCAGACCTCTCTGCCCATACGACAGTATCACAAATGGCGGCCTCGCGATCCCATACGGATCCAGAACTCTCTACCCAGACGGCAGTTCATCCTATGATCACCATAACATACAAGAAGGGAATCAGTCTCACTATTCATCAGATCACACAAGAACTGCTAGTTCGAGCACAGCCTGTTCCCCGGTTCGAGGGGCTCCTCTCTCCCTTATTCAGTTACCACTTACCTGCATGTAGCCGCAGCTGACTAGAAGAATAGGCTACCCTCCCATACAAGAACACGCAGCACATGTTGGTTCACTACAAACGGGGTACTTTATTACTCATTACATACGCAATCACATAACATTACAATATAACACATAACCTGCAAAGAAAAGTGAAAGGTTAAGTTGTACACTCTAATAGGAAAGGGTCGACATCACCTTAGTAGTGTGTAGCCTGCACTCAGTGGTCATCTAGGTTCCCTTCTCGTCTGTGCCTCGGCTCGCCTGGAAGTCACACCTCCGCAGTCATGGCGCTGTTCCCTTCACCCTTCTCCGAGTCACTGGGACCTCTTCCTTATCGGCTACTCTCTCCTCTCTGGCTATTCTGCTAGGAGAGTATCTGTCTCTCGGTTTTTCTCCGCCTTCAAGATGGCGTCTGTCTTCCCTGGAATAAGTAGTAGCTTTACTGCTAACGGCTAGATGCCGCCTACGGACTGAACTAATAACTGCCTCAGACTTTCACTAATATAGAGGTGCGTTTCCTCATGGAAAATTCCGGCCCGTAACCTGCCGCCCACCAAATTCTTGTACCTCCCCGTACCAAGGACACGTTCCCAGCCGGCCGGCCTGATGTAGTGTCTTCGGCATGAAGAAAAATACAATCCTTCGATAAGGGCCGGCCTGAAGCGGTTCTCTCCAAGCCAATAACACCTCATAACTAAAACATTACATTTGACCTAGAAGCATCCCAAGCTGCCGGAGCAGAAAGAAAGATGGAGTCTCTTCCGTTTGAGGCCTACCAGGCCTGAATTCAGCACGGCTCCATGAAATACCCTCACTATAGGACAGGTTATCCCTAATACTAACGAATCTATCCCCTAGGCTATGTGTGCAAGCCCTGATCTATGGGGAAGAGCACAGGATCATGTCGAAGTGCCTAGTAAATAGGCTCCATTCACTACTCTAACCCTTAGACTTGAATGGTAAGAGACTGAAGTCACATTCAATCACTTTTTTCTCACAAGAAGGCCGGGAAAATCGAGCAGAACACTATGCTAGGCAAATTTCGATTCTATGGCAGGACCGGAGGCTCCGATTATGCTAGTTCAAAGCTTACTTACCACCAAATGTGCTAAATCCACTACCGGTTTAAAATAAAACCGTTTAAAAGTCGAATCCGAAGACAAGTCCGCAGCTCGCATTAAATCCTCCAAGCGAGCCCCCAGGGAGAATGCTTTCGACGCCATTGCTCCTCTGGCAGAATGAGCACCAAACTGCTTTGTGTCTATCCCCGCCTCTTGCATGACCCACCGCACCCACCGAGCAATGGTGGGTGAGGAGACTGCATTGTGCGGTTTTCTTAATGCAATGAGAAGTTGTCTTTCGCCCGGAGGGCATAATTCAGAGGTTTTATCCTCATAAGCTTTCAAACAGTTCACGACACAAAGTTTGGGCACCTCCAGAAAGGCCGGATACGATACGATATTGACCTTGAAGCCGACTTCGTTCGGCGGCCAATTGTAAAAGTCACGCCATCCGGAGAGAACACTTGCGCCGAAATGTCCAGCGCACGCACATCCGAGACCCTGCGACAAGAGACTAGACACAGCAGCGTGGCTAGCTTCGCCTAGATCTCCTTCAAGGAGAGGTACTGATTCGACTGCCAAGATAAGAACAAATTAAGAACCACATTGACATCCCATAAGACGGAATAACGAGGTTCCGGGGGCAAAGACAAACAAATCCCCCTCAAAAGACGACAGACAAAAGGGTGTTCACCCACCGGCACATCCTCTATAAGACAATGGGCCGCTGAGATAGCCGAGCGCATTGCGTTAATGGTTCGATATGCCAGGCCGTCCGATGCCATTTTGGCCAAGAAATTCAGAATGGGAACAATGCCCGCGACCACGGGATCCAAACCCCGTCGAAGACACCAATGAAACCACTTCGTCCAGGCGGACCGATAGCGTTTGGAGGTGCTTGCGGCCCAGGCCTCTGACAAGAGGTTCTCAGCCGATCCCGAAAGGCCTGGGAGCGACCAGCGTCGCCGGAAAGCCACCATGCCATCAGGAGGAGAGAACCCTGAGTGATCAGGTGGTGTTGTTCCCCGTTCGGATTCAGAAGAAGATGAGGAAACAGGGGGAGTGGGATTGGAAAATCCCAAGAAAGTTCCAGAAGAACTGGAAACCAAACTTGATACCTCCAAAACGGCGTCACCACGACCATCTCTGCTTTCTGCCGGCGAGCCCGCGCCGCCAACCTCACAATCATGGAGAACGGAGTAAACGCATAACTCTGTTCCTGACTCCACTCCTGCAGAAAAGCATCTGTTGCCTGCGCCAGAGGGTCCGGCCTCCAACTGAAAAACCTCGGAAGCTGATGGTCCAGACGGGACGCAAAGAGATCCACCGAGAATGGGCCCCAAAGGGTGGCTAACCACTGAAAAACCTGAACGTTCAGCTTCCATTGACTGGAATCCCGTAAATGCCGGGAGTGCCAGTCTGCCACCTGATTGTCCTGACCCGGCAGGTACTTCGCCGTCACAGATATGTGATGATCCAGACAAAACCCCCAAAGGTCTTTCGCTAGGTTTGCCAGAGCCTGCGACCGAGGGCTCCCCAGGCGGTTGATGTAACGAACCGCGGAGATATTGTCCATTCTCAAGAGGACGCAGGAGCGAACCCTGTCTCTGGTCCAACACTGGATCGCGAACGACCCTGCCAGAAGCTCCAGACAATTGATATGGAGCCCCTGCTCTTCAAATGACCAAGCGCCACCAGTAGAGAAGTCGCCGCAGCGAGCGCCCCACCCCGACCTGCTGGCGTCGGACTCTATCACCATGTCGGGAGCGGCTCCGAAAATGGCTCTGCCATTCCAGGCATCCATGTGGGCGAGCCACCAGGACATTTCCTCCTTGACCTCCTCTGACAGAGACACCTTTTGGTCGTACGACACGCCCCTCCGAAGATGATGTGCTTTCAGGCGCTGCAGCGCACGATAGTGCAGGGGACCCGGAAAGATTGCCTGGATGGATGAGGAGAGAAGACTCACCACCCGGGCAATCTGACAGAGGGAGGTGTGGGACTTGGAGATAGTCTGTCGTAACAGGTGCCGAATCTTGGCCAACTTCCGTTGGGGAAGGCTCAAAGACGCGTGGACCGAATCTACTACGAACCCCAGGAAGACTATATTTTGAGTCGGGTGTAAGATCGACTTGTCTCCGTTGATGATGAAGCCCAAGCTTTGCAAGAGCGACACCGCCTGACGCAGATGAGAAAGTAACCGCTGCGGGCATTGTGCCATGAGAAGGATATCGTCCAGATATACGATCATCCGCACCCCTTGGCTTCGCAGAAACTCCACTACCAGATGGAGCACCTTCGTGAAGCACCAGGGTGCCGAGGACAGCCGGAACGGAAGGACGGTAAACTCGTACACATGCTGTCTCCACTGAAATTGCAGAAAACGGTGATGAGGAGGGTGGATCGGGACAACCAGATACGCGTCTTTTAAATCCAAGCGTGCCATCCAGTCTCCCTGAAGGAGCACATCCCGAAGGAGGTGGATTCCCTCCATCTTGAAATGGCGATATATCAGCCAGCCATTGAACTCCTTCAGATTGATGACCGGTCTCCGCCCCCCATCCGTCTTCTCCACAAGGAAGATATTGCTCAAGAAGCCCTGGGGATGCAAAGTTGACCGACAGATTGCCCCTTTGCGGAGCAGAGCGGAGACTTCCTCGTCTATCAGACTGGCATCGGCCGCAGAAAAACTTATAGGATGCGGAAGGCCTGCCTGGCGGGGTGAATCGTAAAACTCTATGTGGAACCCCCGAATGGTCTGCAGAACCCAAGCATCGCTCGTAATGGCTCCCCAGGCCTCCCTGAAGTGCGCTAGCCGGCCCCCAATTTGAACTTGGGAAGGGGAAATTAGACTTACCGCCACCTGCGGGTCCTCCGGCGGTGTTCTTGTAGCCTCCACGACCCCGGAATTTCTGCCCTCTGGTCGGGTAGAAATTGGTAAAGTTGGCGGAGGTGTTATATTGACCTCGTCCGGAGCTTTGTCCCCTACCAGGGTCCTGCTGTCCGCCACGGCTGGTCGCGCGGCCCCTGCCATGACCGGCCCCACCGGAAAAACGAGACTGAAAGACCCGCTCAATATTGGACTGGGCCTTGTCCAAACTCGTGAAGGTGGCCACAAACTTGCCCAATTCCTTCACAAAAGGCTCGCCAAAAAGCCCACCTTCTGCGACCGCCCCTGCCTCGGACGAAGCCAAGTCGCCTAGCTTGGGGTCCAATTTAATCAGGAACGAACGCCGACACTCCGTCGAGAGGGCACAATTAGCGTTGCCCAGAAAGACCCCCGCCCGCTGCGCCCAGTTCGAAAGAACGTCGGGAGAGATGGAGGAACCTGTCGCCTTGGCCTCCTCGGCCATATCCAAAATCTTTGTCAAAGGCCCTATCACGTCGAGGAGCTTATCCTGACAGGAGCGCCAGGAACGGTCTATGCCCTTACGGGGGTCCTTCATACACTTGGCCAGGAAGGTGGCCATCTTGGAATCTAACTCCGGTGTAAGGGCCACCTTCCCGTCCAACGACGGCCTAGGGCACTCCGCCCTCAGACAACCTCTAGCCTCTTTCTCTAAGGGCTTCCGGAGGTGACTCGCTACAAACTTCACCACCTTGTCACCGGGTGCCCAGGCCGCCGACCGCGGATGAATGATGTCATCCGGGTTCAGCATGCCCAAGGCATCCTGCGGCAACTCCGCGACAGAGCCAGTAGGGCGCCAGGACCGCGAAGACCCTTCCTCCTCGTCCGAATCCGCCGGCGAACCTGCGTCCGGGGAAGGGGAATCCGGAACTACGGATGCTGCAGGAGTTGGGACCGGGGATGGCGCCGGGGGCGACAGGGGCGCCTTTGCGAGAAACGCATGCTTTAGACGCTCAAACGCGTCCCTGTCTACCCCCCGCGGCTCCCCAGAGCCTCCCTCCGTGCGACCCTTTTTAGGTACAGGCGGCCCCTCCCGCAGGGAAGGGGTAGAAGTGGAACCCTGGGAAAAAGCCAATTTTGCGCACTCCGCAATAATGCGATTAGAGAGGCGCTCTTCCATAGGCCCCATCATATCATTCATACATCTATAAATGGATTCATCCACCGCCTCAAAAAACTGGTCGTCCAGGGGCAAGTACTGAACCTGCTCCTCTTCTACAAACTCCGAGTGGCTCATAGCAGCTAGGCAGCACCACTTCGCAGACACCAACAGCGCCAAGCGCCCACCGCCCAAGTAACCGGGCGGCAATCACCCTTAACATGAAGACAGGGCAAGCCTCCCCTTGGAGTATCAAGGGAGTTCAACAATGGAGGGCAGGAACCCCTCGGTGGTATGTGTGCAGCCTGGCAAACTGCGTAAAGATTTGGGCAGTGTGACACACCGCAATAGAGGCCGCACCCGCCTCACGCGCGCAGCCCCCACTTAGTGACGGGGCCCAACCACCATCCAGCGCGCCAAAAGCTCTGAAGAGCGAAGTGCGGATAAATTTATGCCCGCAGGCAATCACCGCGGCACTGCCGCTATACAGACCCCCGCCGGGGCGTAAAATTATGATTGCGGGAGGAATACGGACCCCCACCGGGGCGTTCAGGTGTGGCGGCACGGGGGACAAGGCTCATCGGACCGCTGGTCTCGCTTCGCGCTCCGTCAACCAAGGAGACGCGCAGCGGGACCAACGAGACGCGCGAGCTTCCCCTGGCGGTGGTAATTATCTACCGCAGAGGTGGAGTGTTCGCAAAAGGAGCGAAGGCGCTCCCGCGGCACCGGGGAATCTGAAACAAAGTCGCATAAAGGAACCCCGACAAGGAGCCTGAGACCCGCTAGGAAACGGCCCCGAAACCACTATCAAAACACTTTAACACACCAAAACCGGCGAGGAAAAAGAAAACGACTTATCTGGTGCTGCGGAGCAGCGAAGAAAGAGGAGGGACAACGGATGTGGCGGACCTTCTACTGGAGGCTAACACTGAGGAAGGACTACGTTTGGATGAGACTGTGACTGATGGGAGCTGTAGTCTTACGAACTTTGGTTGTGCTCGTGATTACTCTCTCCAGATCGTTTTTCCTTGTTTTGAGGATAGAAATGTTGATTGTTTCTATTTTTGGCTGCTGTGGAAAAAATATGTTATTAAAGCGAAGAAGGAAATAGCATAATCGGAGCCTCCGGTCCTGCCATAGAATTCCAACAGCCTTTCTGAGTCAGAAAGTCTGACATGAAGGCTGTCGAAAACTGACTTTTGGAGGTCCTGGCCTGCTCCCCTTTATCCTGCAACTTCCAGTTTGGGCCCAAGGGGGTACCTAAGCGACCCCCCTGTAAAACCCTGCACTGTGTGGCAGGCACATTGGGGTGCCTGCGACATGGTAAAGGCTTTTCTGCACACACTCCATTTCCCCATAGAAGCCTGTGTTGTCAGGCGGAACACAGGCTCCTATAGAAGTCAATGGGACTCCGACCGAACAGTGTTCGGTCGAATCGTATTCGGTCGGGAGGAACCGCCAACCGTGAGTCGGTCGGTCACAATTCTGAGACGGTGTCGAGCGGAAAGTTTCCTCCCTAAATCGTAATGAGGCCCTAATATTTAACATAATTTTAGTATATGAACTAAACCACATAAAGATCATTACAAACAATATTTTAACAACTTAGGGCTGGATTACGATGTTGGGCAGAAAGCCTCCGACCAGCTGTCGGAGGCTTTCTGCCCGACATCGTAGGTTTCAGTCCAAACGCCGTATTAGGATGACGGCGGTTAGAGTGAAACATGTGGGGGGATTCACCCCTAATGACGGCAGAGCCAGGCTCAGCCCCTCCGTTGGTATTATGATGGCACTTTCTGACAGACTTTTCATGTTGACCTTTCTGACATGGAAAGTGTCTTTGGGGGCCCCTAGCAAGGGCCCCTTCCCCCTAACCCTCTGCTATGGGGGTTGGTGGGCAAACATCCCTGCACCAGTAGCAGGCACCGCATGGTGCCTGCCACACAGTGCAGGGTTGTTTGAAAATATCCATTTCCCAATGGCAGCTTGTGCTGCGGGCTTTTCCGCCCACAGCACAAGCTTGTATTGGGATATGGATGATTCTGAACGCCCATAGGGCGGTCGAATCAAAATCCCGGTGTCAGAACCACTGACCTATGGTCGGTCGGTTACAGACCGCAACGGTGTTGTCCGCCTGACATCGTAATTAGGCCTAATAATATTGAAAATGATATTAAAATACACAGTTATTCTTGAACACAATATTTCTTATCTAATAATGCGATATTCCTGTCAACCATATTTCTGTATCACAAGAAAGTATGGATAACGATATTAAACACTCGATATTTGTATAGCTCGTTATTTATAATTTTGTCAACATACAATTCAGAGTGGGAATAGTACTTCTATTCCCTCCTAAGTTCAACACTTTCCCTACTGTTGCACTGTTTGAAGTGGGAATCATAAATGTAACCCCTCCAAAGTCCAGCACGTTCCCTACTATTGCATAAGCTGGAGTGGGAATTGTATTGCTAACATTCCCAGACTCCAATCGCTTCCTTATTATTGGTTACATATATTTTTTCTTTTTTTCTTTGATATTATTTGTTTACATCTTACATTTATTTTAATGTTTTAAATATTTTTTGTAATTGTGTTTTTTGGTTTTTAATTTTTTTATATATAATTTTTTATAAATCTTGAAATTGAACTTTTGCCTTATACAGAATGTATGAGTAAATATCGCATTTCCAATATAGTACAAATAGACTTTTGATTCAGATACAGTAATACATATAATACTTCACGACAATTTCCGAATGGGACCGTGTCCCACACGGAACCTGATCGCAGAAACTATCACCGATATCACATTAACCTTACCTAGCCCCCTCTATTTGATATCGTCAAAAACCCTGAACTCCCTCCAAGCCCCCCAGAGCTTCTTCCACTTCTTGTGGCAGCCCTGTCTTTGCTATATTACATGTTTCTCTCTTTGACACCAGTCCAAGTCTAGCTTTCATTCCTCAACAGTTGGGGGATCAGCTTTACCCCAAGTTCTAGCTACATTACGCTTAGTGAGACCAGCTGCTAGTGTCACCCATATGGGCTGGTATCTGGGTCTCGGGTCCTCTGCGAAAATATATTTTATTTATTTGGTAATTTATTTAATATATTGTAATTTAATTTTTAATATTGTTTAAGTTTTATTTCAATATATATTTATGTATAGATAGATATATAGATAGATAGATTGATAGATAGATAGATAGATAGATAGATAGATAGATAGATAGATAGATAGATAGATAGATAGATAGATAGATAGATAGATAGATAGATAGATAGATAGATAGATTGATTGATTGATTGATACATATATATATATGCTTTACATAGTAGTACATTTAAATATTTAACTAAATAAATGGAAAATAATGTCAAATAAATACTTTTGATAATTGTGTTACACTATATATAGATATATACAGATATATATAAACACACAATGAATATGTGTGTGTGTGTGGGTTTCTAGAAGTATATATTTGTATACATCTTTCAGTTTCAGTGGAATGTATGTCATTTACATTATATAAAAGTTATATACTAAAGTATTTAAGATTCACTACTTTAAATTATGTATATATATTACAAAATTTACATTTTTGTATGGTTTTGGATGATATTAGTGTTAAACTATATTTTATTTCCGATATTTTTGTATTTACCATTATAAGTATAAGGACACAATATTTTGGTAAACTACATTTTTGACACAATATTTGTGTCAAATGATTTTGTTTACCTCAACATTACGTAATCCAGATACCTTAGTGGTGGGATACAACTAGGCCTGGGTGGGGTTCACGGAGTCGCGCTACGGGGAACTCAGCAAAGTGCCTGAAGAACTCCGTGGTGCTATGCGGAGTTCTGTAATCGGGCAGAGTTTCCTGGCACACCTGCTCGCAT
Source organism: Triturus cristatus (assembly GCF_964204655.1). Classification (NCBI taxonomy): domain Eukaryota; kingdom Metazoa; phylum Chordata; class Amphibia; order Caudata; family Salamandridae; genus Triturus; species Triturus cristatus. Next base: position 343,218,137 of record NC_140593.1, read on the forward strand.
TGCGTTTCACATCAAACAAGGCTGAGTGCATACTCGCCTTGAAAATCGCACGCGAACAGCACCACTATGTTCACATGGGCAAGACCCTCCTGTTTTCTCTGTTCTGTTCATGGTGCTGGGCCTAATTGTGAATCCCCTGTTAATCCTTTCAATCCTCCGCCCTCCTAATTAATCTACCCCTAATTTTTATTTATTATATTAGTTTGTGTGTTAGAATTTTGTGTTTTTCTTCACATTTTTTGTGTGCTTTTCATGCCATTTTGCACTTTTTTATTTTTATTTTTCATTTCTATTTAATTTCTTCCCTTCCTTCCTTTCTTCCTTCCTTTCCCTGTTTTTTCTTTCCCCTCCCCTACCCAGCGCCATGTCAGAAAAGGAAAGTGGTAGTACCAGGTCACCAACCAGCCGCCTACCCTGCGGACGCCGGTGCCACCATGATGTGCAACCAAGAGCTATCTTCAGTGAGGTGGAGGTGGCAGCACTGTTTTTTTCCGTGCGATGCCACCTCTCTCTATGCTGGCAGCAGGTTGCAGACTCGGCAGTGGGTATGCCCTACAAGAACATCAACTGCGCTGGGGTAGGGTGCACTGGTGTGTGCGGCGCACCAGCCAGGTTCGATGCAAAGTCCAGCAGCTGATGCACCGCTGGGCGTATATCGTTGACCTGGAGCAGGATCTGCTCTTGTGTCAAGATTCACGGGCTATGGAAGTATTAATTATTTGCTGTGTTTGTGTTCTATAATGCTAGCATTTTTTTTCTGAGTAGCATGCCCCACACACTCGGAGGTAAGTTACGTTTAGTTTAGGCTTGAATATTATTATTATGTGATCCACTTTCAGCTAAGTAGGTGCTCTGCGATACGTAATCGTACTCATTGGCGCTCGCTTTGGCTGATTAATTAAGAAGCCATTGCAGACTCTACTGTCATCCAGTCACCCTAGTGAATCAGTCACTTTCTGTACGTAGCTCACACAGTCCCAAGCTATTTCACAATGTTGTGTAGTGTGCATCTGTGTATTGTAAAAAAGGGAGACTGTGTTTGTACATCCAGGGGGTTGAGAATTGAGAATAGAGTCTAAGATCATTCATTGCAATGCATTAATTCCTAATGTAGGTTTTGTTAAGGAACTTTGGAATAGGGTTTTAGGATTAGTATGGCCAACTCTCGACAGTCAATAGACTCATATCTATTACTGTTGGCGATCTGTTTTAGATAAGTACAATGTGACTGCATTTGCCTGTCATAATAATTTTTGGGTGCATAACTCTATGACTAATCTATTTTTTTTATCTTCTTCATTTTTTACATTCGAAACCGAGGGCAAGAAGAGTGGCAGTTCAGAGGAGTGTCTGGGAAGAGCTGGGGAAGAGGCACCGAACACCAGCGCCATCGCTGAGGGCTTTGCTCAGCTTAGTAAGCCCTAATATTTATTATTATTATTTCCCTAATGTAGTTTGTGGGCTTAGGGTAGAATCTTGGGGTATTGGAATGTTGGTGCTGGGTTCCAGGACAGGAGTTGCTGCCTGGAGCCTGGTGTCACTTTTGAGAAATAAAGCTGTTCTGACATCCTTACCTGCCGTCTTCATTTCACATGGCGATGAGGACGAGATACGAACCCACGTGTGCAAAGCACAATGGATTAGCTCTTTTCCTTTGCCTACTATGCTACTTTTACATTTTGCCCTGGTTTCTTTTTATACTGTCTCCTTTTTTTCCCAACTCCCCTATCCAATTTTTGTTGTATACCTGTTATCCCTGCATTATCTTTTTTTCCTTATTTCATATTTATTTTTGGTAGCTGACTTTTCCAGTCTGTACTAGTCTCTAGTTCACTTTTCTTCATCTATGTTGGTAATCTTTCTCTCTGCTGTGTATCTTGTGGTATTGTAAGACGAAGAACAGATTTTGGTTCTCTACTCTCTACTACGACAATTGCAGGACCAAGTAAGTTAGTAATATAAATAATATTCAGCATGTGCGTTTGTTGAGAAGGCTTTCTACCCTGCTCATGCTCTAACAGTTAACAAGAGAGTCGCCATGGTCATGGATCATTCTTCCACCTTTCCTATTGTTGTGGTGTGTAATTCATTTATACAGCAGACCAGCAGTTTCTGTGACAGTGCAGCATGGCTTGAAAGTATGAGGTCCTATTGCATTTGCCAACCAACACTGTATGTCTTTCATCATTTTCCACCCCTTCATTGTACTTCAATGACTCAGAGTCATCATGATTATCATAGGCTATAGCTCTGCCACTCTATTATGAAAGGTTTTTGGCTGTCTTCATTTCCTGGCTTGACCTAGAGTGATATTTTTTTTAGAAGATACTAAAGTGCTAACTGAACTGTAGTGATGTATTGCATTTGTATTTTTTGATTAAAAACATGAAGGGGGGGCATTTCTGCTTTCTAATAAATGTATAATGTTTTTTCCAGCCACACTGACCAACAGTGCCGCCAGCTCAAGTGCCGCTGCAAGAGGAGGAGAGTCAGTTGGAGAGGGAGAAGTGGTGGGAGGGATGGGCGGTGGTAATTCACATTGCTTGCTTATTTATAATTACTATTATACTCATTAGCTACAAGGTCATCATCGTGATCATGAACCTCCTGCTTTACCAGCTGTATTGGTGGTTGAGGTATGGCCTCTTTTATCTGCAACACAGTAAAATCTCACATAATGAACACTAAAAATGATGGCTTGAGGAAAACAGAAAAGAACAGAAGAGGTTAAACCAAAGGATAGGTGAAATGTTATGTGAGTGAAAAGATGCATGAGTGGATGAAAGGATGCTTGGGTGGGTATTGGGTAAAGGGATGGATGGGTGAAATGATGGTTGAAAGGAAGGGCGGATACAGAATGGATTGATAATGATTGGAAATGGCGGTGAAAGACTTCATGGGAGAAAGCAAAACTTAAATCATGGTGGCTAGAGGTGAATAAAAAAGAATGAAAGGATGAATTGATAATTGGATTGCTTGGATGAATGGGCAAGGGGCATCTTCTGGAGAGCGGCATGCTGATCACCTACTTCGCTACTTTATTTTATGGCTATCAAAGCTATGGTTCAAAGTGGGGGGCATTTTTTAAACTTTTGTTCTACTCCCTTGACTTACTGTATCTGTTAAGCAAGGCAGATATGTATTCCACCCATCATCATTCATCACCCCCCTCCCTGCCCATGGCATATCGCCACCCATGACCGAAGTGCAGTATGGTTCAATTTCGTGACTGCAGTGTTGGCTGTGCAATGTGTGTCTGCTTCAGATAATGCAGCATTTGCAAAGTTTTCAATGCATTGCAAACCGAACACACAAGGTGTGTTTCCCTTCTCTCACTCACTCACCTCTTAGTACTTCACTCTTTTATTCTTTCCTAAGTTCTTCCGACCCAGCCTGCCAAAAAATAGAAAAATCCATTCTTGGCATGTGCTACATTTTATGGCCATGTGAAGGGATTTCAAAATATATTTCATGGTTTCCCATAGCAGATTTATTTTACGCCTGTTCAGATTTTTCCCTTCCGACTTTCGTCAACTACAGTGACTGAATAAGCTTAAGCTTAATAGTCACATGACAAATCAATGATCAGTGATATCCCTCTATTCTATATCAAAAGCTCTACCTATCCGCCTAATCCCATAACCTTACCCTGCAGTAGAGTTAGGGCCTTAGTACGAGTTTGGAAGTCCGTGAACTGCCGTATCCATGGTCTGACCGTCACGAGCTCAGTGGTCCTACCGTAGTATTACGAGATGGACGGATTGCTATTGCTGTACCGCCTACACCGCCAGCACACCACAGACTATAGGGGTCTCAGTCGCGGAAAAGAAGCTGCCATTGGGTGGTACAGAGGAGTTTCACTGCTGCCCCTATTCAGAGTTTGCTTTCCGATGAGCCAATCGCAGCACTGGGACCGCCAGCTTCAAGTCTGCGGAAACAAAGGATTTGGGTTGTATTCTCACCCCTTTCCTGTTATTTTGGTCAGAGTTCAATGTGGATATCTTTCTTCAGGTCTCCCTTCACAGCAGCATCTTCACCCCGAGGAATACAGCCCTGTTTGTGGCGATTTACAGATGAGTCCTTTTGTACCATTTACCCGTTGCCCACATATAGGCCAGACTCCGGCAATGGGTAGGTGGTATTTTTCCACATGTATCATGCATATGTGTGCATTTGTCACATATGCAGTCAAAATGTTCCCACAGACATCGATACACATGGAAGAGTAATCACCACTGCCGCAAGATCTCCGCAGCCACACCGCCGGCAGTGTGGTAAACTCGTAATATGGCGTTTGGAAGACTGCCAGCTCTGTGGTCTTCTGATGGGGCGTTCGGGTGGTCAAATCGCCAAACTCGTGATCAGGCCCTAATTCAACTTTCCTTTCCTTACTGCCCAGTGAATTAATCTGTTGGGTAATAATTTGTGGTGGTGGGCGAGGCCAGTAAGTAAAGTGGGACTAAGTGCCTAATTTGATTTCAACTTCAAATTGACATTTGGTATACTCTGTGACAAATGTGACAAATACAATCTACATAGCCCGTTCCCTTCCCTGAAGAGCAGTGCATTGTTTTCCCCAACATCTACTTACAGCAGACAGGATAATATCCACATTTTTTTGTACATGAGGTGTGTGACGTAGTATCTTATTTATTATTAATCTGCCTCTATGGAGTCAGGGTAGAAAAAGAAAGGCATTTGGAGATGAGCAGGGCCATTGGAATTAAAGATAGATAATTGTCAACTACAGCTGTCCTAGCTGCAGACAGTAGCAGAGTACCTGACATGCTGGCTAGCATGCCTCCATTAATTTAGCACAACCCAACTTGTACTCCATAGTGCATAATGACTTACTCATTTACAAGAGGTAATTTATTTTTCTTTTCCACTGAAAGGGCCTCGATGTCGGGCGGACTCATGTCTGTCCAACACCGTGGCGGAATCGCGACTGACCGACCTCTGGTCGGTGGTCTCGACCACAGCATTACAATTCGAACGCACATGATGCGGTCGCATACTGCCATTTCCCTATGGGAGCTTGTGCTGCGGCCGTAAACCAGCCATAGCACTGGCTCCCATAGAGAAATGAGAGAATCTGTTCATCCCTGCACCGCGTGGCCGGCACCTTGAGGTTTCCCTCGTCGTCATATGTCCACTTCCCCCGACCCTGCCCCACCTCTCTTACCTGCACGGGCTGCGTCTGGTGTGAACAACACTTTGCTACAAAGCTTGTCGAACCAATTGCTGCAACTCTGACAACATAGGTCTGACTTGGAACCTTCCATTTCAGGCAGATAGCAGTCACAAATTCTAAGAATCCCACTCTTTCCACAAAAGAAAAAGTGAGGAAGTCCAGCACTAACATTTTTGCCAGCTTCTTATTGTATAAACGTGCCATTGAATGGTTGTGGTCATAGGACTCCTCCTGCCTAAATATGCCCGTAGTAGTAGCCTGTATTTTTTTCTTCTTTTCTGGGGCAACTGACGCAGGCGACTTTTGAGAAGTAGATTGTGGTAGACTAAGTGCGTGTTGAGGTGGGGCAGTCACTGTTTGCCGTGGTGTCTCCATCTGACTCCGAGTCTTGTGCCATTGTGAAGTCGCTGAGGCTGGTATTTAGCTGGTGCACTGCTGGGGACAGGACTGTTTTGTGTGAGAATGGCACTCTGTTCTATCTCATCATCACTTCCATGATTGGACTTTTAGCAGATGTTCACCGACTCTCCTCACCTTCACCATCATGACTCCGTTCAGCAATTTTTTTAAGGTGCTCTTATCACCTGATTGTGTTGCGTTTTCTCATATGGTCATTTGGCTTCCAGTACCAAAATGTGCACCAGGGTCACCTCGACAAACATGGGTGTTGCAAATGCTGCATACACTTTGCTAACCGTAAAAAAGTTTCAAACTGGGGAGGGGTACTTTTTACTGTACCACTGCCAAAGCCTAAAGAAGAACTGGAGGTAGGTGGGCATGTCATCATTTGCCTCTCTGCACTGCATACTTCTACTGAGGTAGTGGTTAGTGCAGGTCTCAGCTTTGGCTTTGCAAATATGGGAGCTGGAGGTGCTACCTTCCACAATGACTAGCTCATCATCGTCATCCTCCTTATCATCCCCTTTCATAATTCTAAGGCTTTCAGAAAATGTTCTTTTTTCTTTCCTCTCTTGGCGTCATCCAGACTCTGCTGGAGTCCACCTCAGTGACCCCAACTCCACCACCCTCCTGGACAACCTCACCAACCTCAGACTGACACAACTCATCACCACCCCCACCCACAAGGCAGGACACAGCCTTGACCCCATCTTCGCAGGAGGTAGCAACATCCACTTCAGCCACACCACGCAACCCCATAGACAGACCACCACTGTGTACACTTCCACGTCGACAAACCCACGGCGCCCAAACCTGCACCCCGCCCTCCATGAAAAAACTGGAGCAAAATCACTGAGGAGCAGCTCAACTCCAACCTTAACCGCGATGCCCCCGCCAACTCGACCGACACCAACCTTGCAGCCAAAGAACTCTACAGATGGATCTCCAACTGCGCAGACGAGCTCGCACCCCTACGTAACTTCGACAGACAGCACCCCAGGAAGGCCACCTGGTTCACCACCAACCTCCAAGAATCCAGACACACCTACTGACGTCTCAAGAAGAACTGGAGAAACAGCAAATACTCGGAAGACTGCACCACCTACAACAACGCCATGACAGAATACCACCAACGCATCAGATCCAGCAAAAGGACCTTCATCCAGAACAAGATCCTCACCAACGCCAGCAACTCCAAGGAACTCTTCAGAATCATCAAGGAATTCACCAAACTACCCAGCGAAACCAAAGACATCACCCCTTCCCAGGATATCTGCAACAAGCTTGGCTCCTACTTTCATCTGAAGATCAAGGGCCTCTATGACAACTTCAACGACCAGACACCTGACTCCAAAACCACACCATCCTCCAGCAATGCCAGCCAGCCCACCATCTCCTCTTGAACCCCAGTCACCACCGAAGACACCGTATCGACCATGAAAGCCCCCATGGACCCCTGCCCGCCGCACATTTTCCACAGAGCAGCCACCACCATCGCTCCAGAACTATGACGCACCATCAACGCCACCTTTGAAACTGGCATCTTTCCCAATGACTGGAAATGCGCAGAAGCCAGACCCCTACTCATGAAGCCCTCAGCAAATCCCACGGATCTAAAAAACGACTGACCCATTTCCCTCCTCCCCTTCGTGGCCAAAGTCACCAAGAAGACCGTCAACATCCAACTAATGAAATTCATTGAAGTAAACTCCCTCCTCGGCCCCTCCCAATTTGGATTTTGCAGCAACAACAGCACTGAGACCGCCCTACTCGCCGCCACGGATGGCATCCGCACCCTCCATGACCAAGGACACACTGCAGCCATGATCCAACTCAACCGCTCTGCAGCCTTTGACACAGTCTCACTCACTGCCGGACTCCGCGAAGCCGGCATACAGGGAACCGCCCTCGACTGGCTCCGCTCCTTCCTCGCCGACAGAACCCAAAGAATCAGACTTACGCCCTTTCTCTCTGAACCCAGGGAAATCAACTGCGGAGTACCCCAAGGATCATTGCTCAGCCCCACGATCTTCAACATCTACATGGCCCCCCTCGCCACCATTGTAAGACAGCACTGACTCAGCATAGTATCCTACGCCGACGACACCCAGCTCATCCTCTCCCTCACCAAGGACCCCATCATCACCAGACTCAACTTCCAGGAAAGAATGAAAGATGTCGCATCCTGGATGAGCAGCAGCTGCCTAAAGCTCAACTCGGAGAAGACAGAGGCCCTCGTCCTCGGACCCCCCCCCCCTCTGCATGGGACAACTCCTGGTGGCCCACTGCCCTCGGCAGCCCCACCACCCCCATGGACCACACCCGAAACGTCAGCATCGTACTCCATTCCTCCCTCTACATGACCCGACAGGTCAACACCGTCACCTCCACCTGCTTCAACACCTTCTGCATCCTCCGAAAGACCTTCAAATGGATCCCCTTCGAATCAAGGAATACCGTCACCCACACACTCATAGCCAGCAGACTGGACTACGGAAACGCCCTCTACGCCGGGATCGACAAATCTCTGCAAAATTGAAACCATACAAAACACTCCAGCTAGACTTGTCCTCGGCATCCCTAGGCACGAACACATCACTCAGTACCTGGGTAACCTCCACTGGCTCCCCTGAGAGAAAAGAGTAACTTTCAAGATACTCTCCCATGCCTACTAATGCCTCCACAACACAGGACCCCAACACCTCAACAACAGAATCTCCTTCGACGTACCCAAGAGGAACCTCTGATTTGCCGGCCTCGCCAAACCCCCCACGCATCCATAGAGCAATAACGGGTGGAAGAACATTCTCCTACATTGCGGGCAAGGCCTGGAACGAGCTGCCGATCGACATCAGATGCTTCCCCACCCTCTTCGGGAAGACCCTCAAGACCTGGCTCTTCAACTGAACGGAGCTGCCCCCCCAGCGCCTTGTGTCCTTCACGCTTAAAATTCCCTGATTGATTGATTGATTCCATGTCCCTATCATCATCATCAGAAGTGGGGCTTGGAAAAGATGGTGGAGTTGTACCCTTCCTTTGCTTTGCTGGCGATCTGGGAGCCAATGATTCTAAAAGAAAAGGTTCTTGCTTGGCAGGAAACTCAGCCTCCTGTTCTGCTCCAACATTAGTAAGATGTACTGTTGCAGGCTGTGGCTGCTGTCCACTTTGCTCTGTTTCCTAAAACGACTGGGTACTACTTTGTGAAAGGGAAAAATCAAAATCAGCGTCACTGCTCGCTGGCGTTGCCATGATTGCAATGGCCACCACACTGACAGACATGGTATTGAGCTTAAGTTGGAGTTATGCTTTCAGCTTGCTTCCAGAAGGCCTGTGCGGCAGGCACACAACGTGGTCCAAAAAAGGTTTGCTCTGACACGCTATTGGTGGGAAGCTGGTTCTTCTCACAGACCACTTTCTTGGAAGCATCTATCTTTGGGGCCATATTAAAGCTCTCGGTTGGCAGTTGCACTAAGCTGCACAAGCGGAACATATTGGAGGACTGACGTGTGACATCACTGCACAGGCCTTCTGTATGGCAGTACTGCGGGTGATGTCTCTTCTCTTGTGCACCTAATAGCAAACAAACAAGAACAATATTTAGTGAAACATTTTATTATTTCAGTTTGAATTAGTACAGACAAAGGTGATATTTGTGTGGTGTATTACTTAGGTAATACCACTTTAAAGTCAAATCACACCACCATACCATAAAATGTAATTCCCCATCAGGATAAATCACAATATACAGGATAGCTCTTTCCTTTATGTTCATATATTCTAAAGGAAACACCTGTGGCACTCAGGAAACTGCATGTATCTAACTCGCATAAAGGATGTTTGTATAGAAAGACATAACTATGGCATACAGTGTTCGTTTGTACATCTTTCTTCCCTTGTATAGCGCTCTGATACCCTCAAGGGTCAAGTTTGCGCCATATAAAACCTTCAAAATACATAAATAAAATAAAATGGGTAAATGGAAGGATAATCTTTGGAAAAATGGAGGCTAGTGTGTGCCTATGGCAGGCAATATGGTCCGGGGGAAATGTAATAACCATTACATAAATGAATGATGCTGATGCGTCTGCAGTGCACCGCAGCCAGGGTGACCAGGAGGAAATAGAATTATATCTAAAAAAACTAAATGCTGTTGCACGGCTGTGCGCCTATGGTGGATGGATGGATGGATTGATTGACCAAAGCAAAATGAAAAAACAAAAATGTAAAAAGAATTTTAAAAATTGAAATAAAAAATGTTCAATGTTTGTTTAATTACATGTACAAAATTTTTTATCAAGTTAAAAAAATAAAAATCTTTAAAATAAAATTACTAATTAAAAAGATAAAATATTATGCATTTGGGTGGGAATTTGTTATAAGATTTCTGAGCACGGTCTGTCTCGATGTCCTCATGTTCTAACTGTTGTGAAAACAATAAAAATTTTACAAAAAAAAAAGATAAAATATAAATTACAATTAAAAAAATCAATAATTGCCCATGTTTGCATGGGAGGCTGAGAACAAACCTATTGTAAGGAAAAGAGGTGCTAAATAAAAAATAATGCATGTAATATATAAGCACTGTTCATCAAAAACATATTCTTACTACACATACTGCAATGATCCTGAAAAAATTTGGCAAACTGGTATCACATCCATCCATGCAAACCTATGTCAAAGACACACTGGCTGGATGCACAAAATGGCTGACAGCCACATGGCCAAACAACAACAGCAAGCAAGGAGTCATGAAGAACAAAGAACACATGCAAGCCTCTGGAAAAGGCACACTGGCTGGATGTACAAAATGGAAGCCAGCCACATGACCAAACCACAACAAGCAAGGAGGCATGTGGGACAAAGAAAACATTGAAACCTTAGGCAAAGGCACCCCGGTTGGATGAACAAAATGGCTGCCACCAGTATCACATGGTCAAATAACAACACCGAGCATGGAGGCATGGGGAGCAAAGATCAGATGCAAGCCTATGGCAATGGCACACAGCCAGGATGCACAAAATGGCTGCCTGTCACATGGCCAAACAAGAACAGCAAGCAAGGAGGCATGGGGAACAAAGAACACATGCAAGCCTATTGCAAAGGCACATTGGTTGTATGCACAAATTCGCTGCCAACTACATGGCCAAACAACAACACATTTTTCATTCAATCCAATGCCATCTCAGCCCTAAGGTGCCGATTCCGATCCTGTAAAACCCGGGTATGAATGGCCGTACCGATCGCATTCTCCATACGACTCGTAGCCGGCAAATCCTCCTTACAAAGCAGCAAGTACGATTCGTACAGAAATACCATTTCCGTACGATTCGTAAAAAACTACGTGCGGCGAAAAAATACCCACAATTCCGATCCGGAACATCGCGTACGTGAGGTCCAGACGGAGTCAGGCAGCGTTTTACGGACCAGCAAGTAAGATTCGTGCCTACGTCACTCCGCACGGCTAATATTTTACGGCAGCTAAAAACTACCGGGAAATTGAGGACGACGCGAAGAAGGAGCACCGGTACGCGACGGACAGCCATGGACCCCATCCTACGTGTATTCTCGGCCCTCCTAGCCTACGACCTGGTGCACCGAAACCGCCGCGCACGCCGCAGAAGGTCAGAACAACACCCAGGGGCAAAGGGGAGGGGCGAGGGGCAGGAAACATAACCCCTACCCAATTTAAAAAAACTATATTCTGTACATACATTACCTCCAGGCTCTGGTCACTTCGGGGGGTGTGTCCACCAATCCCTGCGTACCGCCACAACGGAAGTGGACGTCTATGCGTACCCGTCACCACTAAAATGGTGGGACGGACCTTACCCACGCTCTGAGGGCGTAGGTATGGTCCGTACCACCATTGCAGTGGTGATGTAGGGGTACGCGTGGTACGGACCGTCCCACGCCCTCAGAGCGTGGGTACGGTCCGTAACACCATTGCAGTGGTGATGTAGGGGTACGCGTGGTACAGACCGTACCCACGCTATGAGGGCGTGGGTACGGTCCGTACCACCATTGTAGTGGTGATGTAGGGGTACGCGTGGTACGGACCGTACCCACGCTATGAGGGCATGGGTACGGTCCGTACCACGCGTACCCCTACATCACCACTGCAGTGGTGTTACGGACCGTACCCACACCCTCATAGCGTGGGTACGGTCCGTACCACGCGTACCCCTACATCACCACTACAATGGGGGGACGGACCGTACCCACGCTCTGAGGGCGTGGGTACGGTCCATACCACGCGTTCCCCTACATCACCACTGCAATGGTGGGACGGATCGTACCCACGCTCTGAGGGCATGGGTACGGTCCGTACCATGCATACCCCTACATTATCACTACAATGGTGGGACAGACCGTACCCACGCTGGGTACGGTCCGTCCCACCATAGTAGTGGTGATGTAGGGGTATGCATGGTATGGACCGTACCCACACTCTGAGGCAGTGGGTACGGTCCGTCCCACCATTGTAGTGGTGATGTAGGGTTACGCGTGGTCCAGACCATACCCAAGCTCTGAGGCCGTGGGTACGGTCCGTACCACGCGTACCCCTACATAACCACTGCAATGGTGGGACGGACCGTACCCATGCTCTGAGGCCGTGGGTACGGTCCGTCCCACCATTGCAGTGGTGATGTAGGGGTACGCGTGTTACGGACCGTACCCATGCTCTGAGGCCGGGGGTACGGTCCGTACCACGCGTACCCCTACATCACCACTACAATGGTGGGACGGACCGTACCCATGCTCTGAGGCCGTGGGTACGGTCCGTCCCACCATTGCAGTGGTGATGTAGGTGTATGCGTGGTACGGACCGTACCCACGCTATGAGGGCGTGGGTACGTTCCATACCACGCGTACCCCTACATCACCACTGCAATGGTGTTACGGACCGTACCCACGCTCTGAGGGCGTGGGTACGGTCCGTACCACGTGTACCCCTACATCACCACTGCAATGGTGGGACGGACCGTACCCACGCTCTGAGGGTGTGGGTACGGTCCGTACCACGCGTACCCCTACATCACCACAGCAATGGTGTTACGGACCGTACCCACGCTCTGAGGGCGTGGGTACGGTCCGTACCACGCGTACCCCTACATCACCACTGCAATGGTGGGATGGAACGTACCCACGCTCTGAGGGCATGGGTACGGTCCGTACCACGCGTACCCCTACATCACCACTACAATGGTGGGACAGACCGTACCCACGCCCTCAGAGCGTGGGTACGGTCCGTACCACCATTGCAGTGGTGATGTAGGGGTGCACGTGGTACGGACCGTCCCACGCCCTCAGAGCGTGGGTACGGTCCGTAACACCATTGCAGTGGTGATGTAGGGGTACGCGTGGTACAGACCGTACCCACGCCCTCAGAGCGTGGGTACGGTCTGTACCACCATTGTAGTGGAGATGTAGGGGTATGCGTGGTATGGGCCGTACCCACGCCCTCAGAGCGTGGGTACGGTCTGTCCCACCATTGCAGTGGTGATGTAGGGGTACGCTTGGTACGGACCGTACCCACGCTATGAGGGCGTGGGTACGGTCCGTACCACCATTGTAGTGGTGATGTAGGGGTACGCGTGGTACGGACCGTACCCACGCTATGAGGGCATGGGTACGGTCCGTACCACGCGTACCCCTACATCACCACTGCAGTGGTGTTACGGACCGTACCCACGCCCTCATAGCGTGGGTACGGTCCGTACCACGCGTACCCCTACATCACCACTACAATGGGGGGACGGACCGTACCCACGCTCTGAGGGCGTGGGTACGGTCCATACCACGCGTTCCCCTACATCACCACTGCAATGGTGGGACGGATCGTACCCACGCTCTGAGGGCATGGGTACGGTCCGTACCATGCATACCCCTACATTATCACTACAATGGTGGGACAGACCGTACCCACGCTGGGTACGGTCCGTCCCACCATAGTAGTGGTGATGTAGGGGTATGCATGGTACGGACCGTACCCACAGTCTGAGGCCGTGGGTACGGTCCGTCCCACCATTGTAGTGGTGATGTAGGGTTACGCGTGGTCCGGACCATACCCACGCTCTGAGGCCGTGGGTACGGTCCGTACCACGCGTACCCCTACATCACCACTGCAATGGTGGGACGGACCGTACCCATGCTCTGAGGCCGTGGGTACGGTCCGTCCCACCATTGCAGTGGTGATGTAGGGGTACGCGTGTTACGGACCGTACCCATGCTCTGAGGCCGGGGGTACGGTCCGTACCACGCGTACCCCTACATCACCACTACAATGGTGGGACGGACCGTACCCATGCTCTGAGGCCGTGGGTACGGTCCGTCCCACCATTGCAGTGGAGATGTAGGTGTATGCGTGGTACGGACCGTACCCACGCTATGAGGGCGTGGGTACGTTCCATACCACGCGTACCCCTACATCACCACTGCAATGGTGTTACGGACTGTACCCACGCTCTGAGGGCGTGGGTACGGTCCGTACCACGTGTACCCCTACATCACCACTGCAATGGTGGGACGGACCGTACCCACGTTCTGAGGGTGTGGGTACGGTCCGTACCACGCGTACCCTTACATCACCACAGCAATGGTGTTACGGACCGTACCCACGCTCTGAGGGCGTGGGTACGGTCCGTACCACGCGTACCCCTACATCACCACTGCAATGGTGGGACGGAACGTACCCACGCTCTGAGGGCATGGGTACGGTCCGTACCACGCGTACCCCTACATCACCACTACAATGGTGGGACAGACCGTACCCACGCCCTCAGAGCGTGGGTACGGTCCGTACCACCATTGCAGTGGTGATGTAGGGGTACACGTGGTATGGACTGTACCCAACCGATGAATGCGGGGGTACGGACCGCATCACCCGTACCCCTAGGGCACCAGTACATTTGTGAGACAAGACGTACACACGCCACGAATGTTGGTTTAGGGCCTGGTGCAGCATATAACCAGTACATTGGGGGGGTGTATGGCCAGGACAGCAGTGTACTGCACCAAGGGTGCGGATGGGTGGGTGGGTGGCTGCCTAGGATTCCCAGCAGTGGACAGAGATATGTGAGGGGTGGGTGCCTATCACTCCCAGCAGTGGACAGAGACATGTGAGGGGTGGGTGCCTATCACTCCCAGCAGTGGACAGAGACATGTGAGGGGTGGGTGCAGAGGACTCCCAGCAGTGGCCCGAGTAATGGGGATGGGTGCAGAGGACTCCCAGCAGTGGACAGAGACATGTGAGGTGTGAGTGCAGAGGAATACCAGCAGTGGACAGAGACATGTGAGGGGTGGGTGCCTTTCACGCCCAGTAGTGGACAGAGACATGTGAGGGGTGGGTGCAGAGGACTCCCAGCAGTGGCACGAGACATGGGGGTGGGTGCAGAGGACTCCCAGCAGTGTACAGAGACATGTGAGGTGTGGGTGCAGAGGAATACCAGCAGTGGACAGAGACATGTGAGGGGTGGGTGCCTATCACTCCCAGCAGTGGACAGAGACATGTGAAGGGTGGGTGCCTATCACTCCCAGCAGTGGACAGAGACATGTGAGGGGTGGGTGCCTATCACTCCCAGCAGTGGACAGAGACATGTGAGGGGTGGGTGCAGAGGACTCCCAGCAGTGGCCCGAGACATGGGGGTGGGTGCAGAGGTCTCCCAGCAGTGGACAGAGACATGTGAGGTGTGGGTGCAGAGCAATATCAGCAGTGGACAGAGACATGTGAGGGATGGGTGCCTATCACTCCCAGCAGTGGACAGAGACATGTGAGGGGTGGGTGCCTATCACTTCCAGCAGTGGACAGAGACATGTGAGGGGTGAGTGCCTATCACTCCCAGCAGTGGACATAGACATGTGAGGGGTGGGTGCCTATCACTCCCAGCAGTGGACAGAGACATGTGAGGGGTGGGTGCCTATCACTCCCAGCAGTGGACAGAGACATGGGGGTGGGTGCCTATCACTCCCAGCAGTGGACAGAGACATGTGAGGTGTGGGTGCAGAGGAATACCAGCAGGGGACAGAGACATGTGAGGGGTGGGTGCCTATCACTCCCAGCAGTGGACAGAGACATGGGGGTGGGTGCAGAGGACTCCCAGCCGTGGACAGAGACATGTGAGGTGTGGGTGCAGAGGACTCCCAGCAGTGGACAGAGACATGTGAGGTGTGGGTGCAGAGGACTCCCAGCAGTGTACGGAGGTATGGGGGTGGGTGCAGAGTACTCCCAGCAGTGGACAGAGACATGTGAGGGGTGGGTGCAGAGGAATACCAGCAGTGGACAGAGACATGTGAGGGGTGGGTGCCCATCATTCCCAGCAGTGGACAGAGACATGTGAGGGATGGGTGCCTATCATTCCCAGCAGTGGACAGAGACATGGGGGTGGGTGCCTATCACTTCCAGCAGTGGACAGAGACATGTGAGGTGTGGGTGCAGAGGGACACCAGCAGTGGACAGAGACATGTGAGGGGTGGGTGCCTATCACTCCCAGCAGTGGACAGAGAAATGGGGGTGGGTGCAGAGGACTCCCAGCAGTGGACAGAGACATGTGAGGTGTGGGTGCAGAGGAATACCAGCAGTGGACAGAGACATGTGAGGGGTGGGTGCCTATCACTCCCAGCAGTGGACAGAGACTTGTGAGGGGTGGGTGCCTATCACTCCCAGCAGTGGACAGAGACATGTGAGGGGTGGGTGCCTATCACTCCCAGCAGTGGACAGAGACATGGGGGTGGGTGCAGAGGACTCCCAGCAGTGGACAGAGACATGTGAGGTGTGGGTGCAGAGGAATACCAGCAGTGGACAGAGACATGTGAGGGGTGGGTGCAGAGGAATACCAGCAGTGGACAGAGACATGGGGTGTGTACATCATTATCAGATGACCACAACTCCATGGGTGAACGTACGCATCCCTAATTTTCGACTATGTCGAAAGTGCCATAACAACACATCACTGACAGCAGTGTCCCACTCCCATGAGGATGGATGTTTTTCCCCCACTGCATGACACACCACATGTGGGTGTGAGGACAAATGACACATGCATACCCACCCCTGGCAGATGCTGCACAATACACACACAGAGATCATGCCACAAAACTGTATAGTCATGTCAATGCCTACTAAACTAAGAGAGCCAAAGGGAACACACACTGTCACGCACATCCCAGGACTGATAGGAATGTACAGGTGCTGGCACAGCCACCAAGATGTTGTCTCTCATGGAAGGAATAGGGTGGAGTTCCCACAGATACAATGCCCACAATTGTCAGTCAGGTGCCCAAATACCCTGCAGAACAAGTACAATATGTGTGCTAGGCTGGGATTACACACATGCATAGTGCGGAAAAGGGAGAATTACTCCTTGAAGGCATGGCAACATACTCGATACACAAGTACAGCGACTAGCAAGCATGGCACAGACGATGCAGCCGGAGACATTGCTGAGCAGGCATGGCCATAGTTGAAGGGATCCGTCACCAACAAAGGGAATGTATACACACGTCAGCACAACAATTGTGCAACTCTCTGCAGGGAAGATGTCAGTTGCCACTGAGGAAGGGACACACCTTGGTACAATGTCTCAAAAACAAATAACACACACAACAAAAGATCCTTTGCAGAGACCCTGTAATGGCACGCAGATCCCATGGGCCACCTCCTGACCATCAGACTCAGACCTTTGCCCGAAACATAACACATTACCACAACCCCAACTCCTGGAGCATCAGCACCAACATCAATACCTGAAATGCAATAGTGTGCAAAGTCAAAAGAAAATGCTTTAATCAGCATAAGATACAAATTGTATCAACAACACTATATACAAAGGCCAATGGCCAGTCCAGAATAGAAGTCCTTGGGGGGACACATGAGCACGTGTCTCCCCTAGCTTGACTGCACATTAGAACCCTCAGGTTCGTCGACTGGGGGGGGGCATCATGTGGGGAAGGACCAGGCACCGCAGGGACAGGAGGCGGAAGGGTAGGTGTGGTGGGTGCAGGGCTGGACGCCTCCACCACAGGGGGTGGGGCTGCGCCAAAGGTGAAGGTGAGCTCGGCGCTGCACACTTCTGCCAGGGCGTCCAGAGTATCCCCTGCACCGGAAGAAACCACAGGCACAAAGGAGGGGGTGGGGTCAGAGGGATGGGGTGCAGCGCTACTGGGGGAGGGGGTGGACAGGGGGAGGGTCAACTCCCCTAACCGGGGAGCGCCTTGCACGTTTGCGGGCTGGTGAGCCAGTGGGGCTGAGGCCCAGCACAGCCAAGTAGCTCTCCTTGTCTGACTGTGTGGCAGGGGAGCCAAGGGGAGTGTCTTTGGAGGGACTGGGTAGTGAGGCATGCGGACTCAGACTGTGGCTGCGTGTATGCCTGTGTGCCCCAGACCCAGTGGGTGTGCCTTTATCCCCCTGAGTGTGCATGCCAGGAGGTGTGTGCTTGCCCTTATGTGTTTGTGTGCTGCCTGTGTCTGGTGGGCTGCGTGCTTGGGAATTTCTGGGTGTGCATGGGACAGGCATGGGAGTGGGAAGTGTGGATGGTGCAGGGGTAGGGGGGGACGAAGCGCTGCAGGAGACTCACTGCTGCCGTCAGTGAAGAGTCCATGGACCTCAGCAACATCCGTTGGTCAGACATCGCTGCTGACATGCCCTCCATGAACGACACCATCTGTGTCAGCAGTCTGGTTTGGCCATGGAGGACATTCAGCATCGATGTCTGGCCAACCTGCAACTGCCGCTGAATGTCCACAGACTCTGCAGTGAGGGCAGCAGGGGGGACAGGGGCAGGGGGTGCAGTGCCTGGCACGAAGGAGACACGGTGGTGCCCTGCACGGACAGAAGGGACCGGAGCAACTGGGAGGGCGGTGATGGGAATGGAGGAGGTGGTGATGTTGTGCTGCTGCCAGGTGTTGTAGCAGCCTCCGCCCCCTCGAGGAGTTCAGCCTCAGACCCATCAGCGTCGTAGTCGGTGTCGCCACCAGACAGGTCCTCCGCCTGACTCACCTCGCCCTCCGTGCCACTTGCTCCCGCAGACTCCACAGCAGTGGTGGCACCAGTGCTGGATCCCTCCTCAATGTCCGTGCAGGTGTCTCCCTCGGTGTCCTCCGATGATGCTGTGGGCAAGGTGAAGATACAGAAAATAATCAGTCACCTGTATACATCTGACACATGAGTCCAAACACAGTGCATATCAGGAAAAGCATCATGAGTAACATCTACATTACTCAGCACATATGTAAGCCCTGCACTCCCCAGTTGGTTGACCCACCATGCTACTTGGAAACAAGGAACATTAGGACACAACAGCAAATGACTTGATATCGAATTATACTGAGAAGCTAGTGTTTGGGAACAGTTGAGCACAGCAATACTATGAAGGCATGCCACCTCTTGTTTACTGTGAACGAAACAGTATTGGTGCACCCAAGGTTAAATAACAGACCGCAATGCTGAAGGTGTCCCCACAATCAGAGACCTGTGAGTACTTTGGAAACCCAAACGAAATACATTGTGATCCCTTGGGTATCACAACGCTTTACACAATCTACATGTTTAGAATGTGTGAATGTGCCACTTTGTGAACAGAACACACATGTGCCTGTATAAAAGAAGTCAAACAAGGAGGTGCACACAAAACTACATTTACACAGTCATTGTATGAGCTGCCAGCCTTATTCAAACAGGCCACTGTTAGAAAGAAATGGGGTTTCTGTAAGTAGATATACATGGCCCCACGGCAGTCTGGATGACTTGACACTCGTAAGTTGGTATCACCAACAACCAAGGACTTATCCAAATGCCACCACACTGTGGGAACATGGATATGTATTACCTTAAAAAAAGTGTTATTCGAACTGTGCCTTTCTTTAATATGTGCCAGCATGTCCCCTGAAAGTGTAAAGGTGGTTTCTTGTGCACTTCCGTGGGAGACATCTGTCATGCAGGCACATTATTGTCCTACACAACAAAACATCAAAGTCAAGCATTGAAAACATGAAGACATGTTGACAAGTATAGTGAGTGCCAGGGTACAAGACTTCTTGACTAACAACTTGAATCATGCCACCTGTCACATGGCCATCCGTACCATGATGACACAGTTGGCAACACATCTGACCCACTGTCTGTCATGTGGAGTGGCACACATGTCCAAACACAGGGCAATGCATAAGATAATGGGCCTGCAATTGTGTCGGAATAAGGAGCACCTGCACTGAGGAGACACAATCATGGCAAGCAAGAATGTCCACACAGATGTAACCACACAAAGAACAAACTACGTAGCATCTGGACCACACACTGGTGCCAAAAATAGATGAGCAGGAATCATGTATTTAAACTTTTGACACATGCAGCAAAGCACTAAAATTAAACCCTGCACAACATGACTGGGTCACTGCATGTTGAGTGTCTGTCCAACAATTGTCACACACAGGTCAGACCTGGCAAGGAGACATAAGGTTTGGACATGTAGGCCTTGCCTGCACAAACCCTCCATACCTGACACAATGTGATTGAGACAGATCAAGAAGTTACACCTCTTAATCTGGGTTTACTAAAATGTGCATGAAGAAATCCCAAATGTACTCCACATCACTTTGTGAGGCTGCCAACACATATTTGTGACAAACAACCATCAACAGATAGTTGTACATAGACACACAGGCACTGCCCAGTGTGAGGATGCACAAGCCAAATGGGGTCACCCTGTCCAGTGGACACATGTAGCACACTTTAGATAAATACAAATGAGGCCAGGGAACAATGCCACAGAGGCCAACCTATGCTGAACACACAGAGAATGGGCACAGTGTTGGATGACACACATGATTCCGAGGCAAGGGTGTCTCAGGGGACTGTAGTGGGCACACTGCTCCATGGTCGTGGAATAATCTGACTGTAACATGAGCAACTGTCCCGGCACTATGCATATCTCCCACTCATGCACATCATGTCTGAGGCCACAACATCGGTCATGCATGCTGCAAGTCTGTTAATTTGAAACCTCACACTCCTATGTTGAGACTCAGCATCAGTGCCAACAAATATGGACCCACAAATGACTGAACAGGACAGGGCACAGGCAAGGTACCAACACATGTCACAGACCACCCCCACACATGATGCAGAAAGCAATGTGCACTTGGATTAACTGGAAGCCTAGATGACCATGTGCAATAGTGTTTACACACAGACCAGGGAACACATGTCAAGGAGGGGAAGAGAGGAAGAACACCACCGGTTGACTTGGGGGAAAAGGATATGCACTGCATATATAAACCCTGGCAGTGTATCCAGGCGACTGAGCACTTCCAAAAGCTGGTGACACACAACAAACACACATGTACCTACCCCCTTCCTGCTGCTGCATCTCCTGTAGCCGCCTATCCATGTCAGGGAAGACCACCGCCAGTACACGCTTCATCTGGTGGATCAGGCGTCGGCACCCGCCGTGGCGGCGTGGAGGTGAGTCCTTCAGCAGGACCCGGGCGGTCCTCCGGGTCTAGCACCGAATGTCCTGCCACCGTTTTCTTACTTGGCCTAGGCGCCGACTGCGACCCTCCACCGATCTCACGGCCCTGACGGCCTGCTTCCAGATCTCCCCCTTGGCGTAGGCAGTTACCTGTGAGGATGACAAAGTGAAACAACATCACTACACCAGCTCCATGTCAGAGAGACACACATTTGAACATCTTTGATATGTTGAACAGGGCATAGGATGCTGCCAAGGAATAGCATCTCAGTCCTATGGACATTGGCCTCTGTGGAAGCCCCAATGCACTACATGGCATATAAAGTACACAGGTGGCATGAGGGGTGCGACACACTCCATGAACATGGCACACACTGTGCATCACAAGAGACACCAGGCTGATGGACAGCACCTCCAAGCAGTTACATGCCCCAGGCCACTGACGCAACCTCAGCAGAGTACACAGACACACACAGGCACAGATCAATCACATGCCATTGGCAACAGCGGATACAAACCTCAATCTGCACATGTGCCACTTGCCTGTGGGGTGTCACAGGTGTGGGGCTAGCTCAGCAAGTCAGACAGACAGCACGGCTTACTTCTCACATCAGATGGGTATAGCTGTTGCCACCTCTATGCAGCTGTGGTGCAACACTTCACATAGACACTCACCAACATGACAAGGAACATTCACACACATCAATGTCCAGGGGCGTACACATCACTTGGACACTCTCACCACAGCTCCACTCAACTCACACACATCTGTGGGAACAGTCACTTGTCACACCAGGGGGACCACTGAATCACCTCAGGACAACAGACAAAAAATGCCACAAAGGATTAGCCAGGCTGAATGTGTCATGCACTATGCAGTGAATGTCACAGTAAGCACAATGCAAGTGAGGAGTGCACACATGAACTACATCATGCTCTGCATGGGAGACATAAGCCATTCCCCCCCTGGGACCCACTCTAAACACATTGCATGTCTGTCACACCTGGACACAATGCCAGAAGTGACAGTCACAAAAAAGGTGCACAGTCAAAGCTAGTGGAGTCAGCACTCACCTGCTCCCCTGCTCTCCCATGCAGGCTGGGGTACTGTGGGAGGATGACATCCAGCAATGCCTCATTCTCCTCCTGGGTGAATGGCTGGGCCCTCTCCACAGATCTTGACATGGTGCCAGAGGAAGCACAGACAGCAGCAGTGTTGTCGACAGGAAACTTGTGCAGGCAAGTGCCCTCTCATGGGTTCTGGCAGACTTATATCTGTCTTGCTGAGGGGCATTCATTTGGAGGAGTGCCTAGTGATTGGTCAGATTCATTTGCATCTTACGTTTACTCCAATCCCTTTCCACATACACCAGTGACAGCATTTGCATCGTTCAAAATTTCAGAATCATGTCAAGTCAACAACCACTTTGAAACATTGTATTTTGTGGCCAACTGACTTTTCCAGGCCACCTGATAGAAAATTTGAACAGAAAACTCTGTACTTGTCCCTTATGTGTCTCCTATGTAATTTTCAAATCCACACACAGGTACGGTGCGTTTCACACGTACCCCTACGGCACCAGTTGCACAGTGCCTTTGACACGTACGTGTAGGCACTGGAACTACACGTACTTGTCTGCAATGTTAGTACACGTACGGGTACGTGTACTACCAGTGTCTACACGTATGTGTACTACCAGTGCCTACACGTACGTGTAGGCACTGGTAGTACACGTACCCGTACGTGTACTACCATTGCGGACACGTACAGGTAGGCACTGGTAGTACACGTACCCGTACGTGTACTCCCAGTGCCTACACGTACGTGTCCGCAATGGTAGTACACGTACCCGTACATGTACTACCAGTGCCTACACGTACGTGTACTCCCAGTTCCTATACGTATGTGTCCGCAATGGTAGTACACGTACCCGTACGTGTACTCACAGTGCCTACACGTACGTGTCCGCAATGGTAGTACACGTACCCGTACACGTACCCGTACGTGTACTACCAGTGCCTACACGGAATGGTAGTACACGTACAGGTACGTGTACTCCCAGTGCCTACACATACGTGTACTCCCAGTGCCTACACGTACGTGTCCGCAATGGTAGTACACGTACGGGTACGTGTAGTACCAGTGCCTACACGTACGTGTACTCACAGTGCCTACACGTACGTGTCCGCAATGGTAGTACACGTACCCATACGTGTACTACCAGTGCCTACACATACCTGTACTCACAGTGCCTACACGTACGTGTCCGCAATGGTAGTACACGTACCCGTACGTGTACTACCAGTGCCTACACGTACGTGTACTCACAGTGCCTACACGTACGTGTAGGCACTGGTAGTACACGTACGTGTGTACGGTCCATACCACGAGTGCTCCTACGGGCACACAACTCTAGTGATACGGACCATACACATGCCCTCAGAGCGTGTGTACGGTGCGTTTCACACGCTTACACTGTTGATAGGATGCCCACACGAAAGGAATGGAGGTCTCAGACCCGCAGAAGGATGTACTTCAAGTCATTGTCATTGCTGTCCTACATGTGCAGGGCCTAGGTGTGTCAGGCAGTGATATTGCACATGTCTCCTCATGTATTTGCACAATTGATGTGTGATGACCTGTGTACACATGTCATGTGTGATGGGGCACTATGTGGCACACTTCCCCTTCACACTTTGCACATGTGTGCATGTAGTACAAACGTGTCACGCACAGCATCACTGGTATGGCACAGTCACCACCACCCGCAACTGTCCCGTGATGCCAGGGACAGGGACACTGACAATTTACATTTCACAACCAGCGTGCACCGATGTGACTATGTCATGTGTGTGTCATGTGTTCCCATGAGCTTGCTGTTGGTGTCCCGTCCACTGCATCTGCTGTTCCTGCATCCAACATGTGTCTGTGTCTAGATGGGCATGGCACACATCTACGCACACCATGCCACATGTGGATTTCCACATAACGTGTGTCTGTATGCATCGAACTTGATATTTTGACATGAGGACATATCTGCGTCGTCTCAATGTCTGTGTTTTCTGTTTTTACGTGTACCCCTTCATCGCAATGTGTGTGATCTGTACATTTGACATTCCATGTGATTTGTGCATCTAGCTTGCCGTCAGCTGTCTGTATGAGATGACATCCTTAAAATGCAGAAGTGTGGATGTATGTCACTCTTGTGATTTCTCTGGCTATTCACTGACACTGGCCCACAGCTCATTTCAGGGCATGTCATGTACACTTGCCAATCAACGGGTGTAGCTGGCTTTTCGTAGGAGTATCACCTACCTGGCATACGTGTCCTGGATGTATTGCACAGACCAGACTCTGTATTTAGCAGATGTGTATTAGCAGTTGAGCATGTGCTCAGTTCATTGACATTGATGTTGTTATGTTCTCACTCTTCGTTATTTATTCCCAATTTCTGCAGGGCACCGCCTGTCCCCAGACCAATGCCAGACTTGGGTTCCATGAGGGAATGTGACTGCATACGCCATTACAGATTCACCCAACAGTTGATTGAGGACCTGACAAATAGGCTGGCACCATACCTCCAACCGCGACACAGTTATCCTACTGCGCTGACCCCCAAGATGAAGGTGATGGCAGCCCCACATTTTTTTGCCACAGGTACGTTTCAATTCACCATAGCTGATGTTGGTGGCATGTCCCACACGATGTTCAACCGTGTCCTGCATGATGTTTTGGCAGCCATGTTGGAGCACCTGGATGAATTCATCCATTTTCTGACCCCTGAGGAGTTGACAGGATTCAAGGGTGATTTCTATGCCCTGGGAGGGATGCCCCATGTCATTGGTCCATTGATGGGACACATGTGGCTCTTGTACCACCACAGGCACAGGAGGTCGCCTATCGCAACCGTAAACATTACCACTCTATAAATGCCCTTGTGGTGTGTCTTGCTAACATGCTGATTTCCCATGTCTGTGCACGTTTTCCAGGGTCAGCACACAATGCCTACATCATGAGGCGTAGCAGGGTGCCAGAAATGATGCTGCGGCTGCACAACGAACGAGCATGTCTTGTTGGTGGGTATACTCTGTTTGTCCTGTGTTTTGCGGTATCTGTATCTTACGGCATCTCCTGACCCACTTTTTTACATGATGTTTCCATGTAGGTGACTCTGGCTATCCCAGCATGCCATGGCTGATGACGCCTCTCCGCAACCCCAGATCAGCTGCAGATCACCGTTACAACGATGCACACGGGCAGACCAGGCGAGTGATTGAGAGGACGTTTGGCCTCCTGAAGAGCCAATTCCGGTGCCTTCACAAGACAGGCGGTCCCTCCCATATGCACCGGTGAAGGTCTGCAAAATCTTCCTCGTGTGCTGCATGCTGCACAACATGGCAGTGGAGAAGGCAGTGCCACTCATCCTGGAGCAGCATGAGCAGGAACATCCACCCGTGGAGGATGAAGGTCTTGGTCACGAGGCAAGTGAGGAGGAGGAGGAGGATATCCGGAGTCAGCTCATACACAACTTCTTCTCATAATGGTGAGTCACTGGGTCTGAGTGTGCACGCTTGGAGCCTTGTGTAGCATGTGTTGCAATGTGTGTGTCCACCTGACTAAATGCTAAGTGACTTAGATGTGTGTTCTTATGTGTCACTCGAGTGATGATGTCATTCCAATCATTTTAGCTGTTACCCTAATTTTTATAATCGAATGGTGAAAACATTATTCCTGTAGAGTAAATGACCATGTATGCGGATAACAATCTTTTAGCTGACTGGTTGTGTGTCTGTCATCCACAGGTTCTTGCGCATGTTGTCTGGTCGTGTCATCATTGGCCTCCTGCTATTCCTCATGAGTATTGCAACGTGTGCTGAATCAGCGCTCCATGCACGGACATGTGGAAAAGTCATTTTGGGTGAGGATTGCAGCAAGGCATTTTGGGGTTGTTAGGTGTTTGGAATGTGTGGGGACTGCTCCTGTGCATGTTGGGTTACCATGCATACATGTCGACTCACCATAGGGCACATGACATGTAGCATGACTCCCATGAATTGATAGTCTACCTTCGTGACAGTCATCTCAAATGGTTAGTGGATTCTGATGAAGGCATCAATGTGTGTATAACTTCCCTCAGAAACATACGGGATGCTACGGGTGGACATGGTGTGGGACATCCCCATAACAGGCTCAATGGGGAATTGCAGCTTCTCCGTGTGCAGAAGGGGGTGTTTGGCTCATCCCCTTAACTTGTGTGCCAGGCCATTAGGATTTACTACATCTGTGTTGTGAAAGGGGTGTCCAGTGTAGGTCCCACATGTTCAGCCAAATGACCTGTGTGTCTGTTCATATTGATGCTTTTCCCTTAGTGTGAGCCTGAGTAATAAAGGGGTTCCTCACCCTCCAAGGTGCCTCATCTCTGTCAATGCAGGTCTCTTGCCACTTTGCATGCGGCATCTCTGGCATAGTTGTCAAAGATTGTGCATATGAGTCTATGTGTAGTTTGGCTACATGCATGCAGGTCTTCATGGGTCAGAATCTCTATTGTGCATGAAGTCCATGGTTGTGTATGTATTTGGGCATGTTGGCCCCCACGACGGGCCGTCAACGCCTGCTGAGGGTGTGTCTCCTGTGCGCGGCTCAGCCTTCTGTTTCCTGATTCTGTGTCAGTCATCTTTGGTGATTGTGCATCCATTTTCTCTGGGTGTTCCATGGGTAACCGGACACTCCTTCCTTTACTTACGCCTCTTGCATTTGTCCTTTCTGACATCCTTGTCTTTGTGTGCTACTTTTGGCATAGTTTCAAGGACATGCCACCTGCTGCTGCGGCCCCTGCAGCAAGGGCCCACAAATTGGTGGGATTCGGCAACACACACGCCTCAAAGATGTTCCTCCCTGCCTACCTCCAGCCATTCATTTGGCTGTCATCACCTTGTCTGTGCCACTCTTGGGTACACACGGTGCCAAAGGCAGGACCGTCAGCACATGCAACGTGCACATTGCACGACCCTCATATCCTTGCATGACCCACATCACACTACAGTCTGAGGTTGTTGCCACCCTCCAAGCAATGTCTATCCGAAACTCAACCGCCTGCTCTCAGCCATACCCTAAGCGCACACATGACACCTTTGCATGCTGAGTGTACAACTCCAACTGCCTACACAGCGCTGCCTCTCCTTCCAGGCCCTGTCACACCAACCAGATCATGTCCCTCCTGCTCCACACCGCCTCCGTACACCAGCAAGGCCATGGGAGTGGGACTCAGGCCTTCAGCATGTGGTATAGTGGCATCATCTGGCACATGGCCCAGGGCTCATCTCTCAGCGTGTCAGTCTTCAATGTGTCCAGGACCCCCCTCTCCACCATCACATGCGCACACAACCTCATCATCATGTCGTATGCCATTGACACCCAGGTGCTCCTCACCCTCACCAAAGACCCAGCCATTGCCAGTTCCAACATTCAAGAAGGCATGAGGTCCGTGGATGAATGGCTGAACATCAGCCACCTGAGGCTGAACTTGTACAGGACTGAGGTAAGCATCGGAGGATTGTCCCCTTACAGCTGGCTCAACTCCTTGTGTCCCACCCGCAGGGGCCCTACACAAGCACCCAGTGGGCATGCACACAAAATATTGTGCATCATGGATTTGTCACTCACTATTGCCATGCAAATCACCATCATCTGTACCTCATGCTGCAGCACCCTCTGCATGATGCACATGATCCTCTGATAGATCCACTCCAAGGAAAGACAGACCATCCCACAGGTCCACGACACCAGCCATGTCAACTACTGCCCCGCCCTCTACGCAGCAAGTACATCCTAACTCACGGGAAAATTGTCCACATCCAGGGTGCATCTGCACAACTCAGCTTCAACATCCCGCACCCCATCAACATTACCGTCCACCTGAGATAGCTGCAAGGGATCACTGTGTGCTGCAGGATGACCTTCACACTCCTCACACACACTCAGGAGGCAGTCAACAACCCCAGAGCCCAATACCAACCTTGTACGTCTGTCATCCAAGACCCCGTTGGCCCAACTCAATGCATCCGAACTTGGCCTAGCCACCATTCTTCACATCCACAACACTCCAGCATGAAGGAGATGGTTCTCCCACCTGGCCAAACATACCTGGGACACACTACCCGGGAACCTCCACATGAGTCATGACCTGTAGGCCTTCATCATCCTCTTCCTGATTGGTGTGTGCGCACAGTACTTCAAGCCCCCCCTCAGCAGCATGAGGCCATCACAGGTGAGTATTGGGCTCCCAGGCTGTATTGGATGATACATTGTGACCCATGTGTGTCCTGTACCGGACTCAGATCCCACGGTATGGATGGCTGGAGTTGGTTCAACACTGAGGCATAGTTTGACATTAACACACACGTATGTTGTGGACTAATGCAAAATGACGGCAACATCTCATGACAAAAAAATAGTTTTATTCTCTGTGGGGTGCGTGTTTTGGTAGATGACATAAGATGCTCTAACGGGTGCATAGAATCCAAATTCACAGGGGGAGATGCTATCCTTGGCATTTGAAGGCATCAGAGTCCAGACCACAGTGTTGGTCATCATTGGTCAGACTGTGACCAGCAAGTCCATGTGGCAGAGAATGTCAGTGAATGATGTGCTGCTGTTGCGCATGAAGGCCAGGTGCCAGGGCAGGTGACCTGGGTGATGTGGATGGTCCGCTGCCTCTCACGGTCTTTTCCGTGGACGACCCACCTTCCTCCGGGGACCCTCAGATGCAGGCCTTGACGGTGTTTGGGACGCTCTGTCGGACGAATCCTCCTCCTCCTCCTCCCTCCCTGTGGCTGGTGCTGGTCTGCGCCTGGTGTCACAGGGAGGGTTGCCCATGTTGTCGGCGATCCGACGGAGTGAATGGCTTATGTCCCTTTGCACCGCCAGGAGCTCAGCCAGTCTTGCCTCCATCCGTCCTTGGTGTTGTTGTTGACTGGCGTGTTACTCGGCCTGCTGATTCTTAATGTCTGTGAGGGTCGCCACTACCTGACTGATGGCCCTGGTGTCACGCCGGTATGCCTCCATGATGTTGTGGACGTGTGACATACCGGTCCCTTCAGCTGGCTGGTTAGGTTCTCACCTCCGCCTGCCTCCACTCCCACCACCCCTGCCCACACGGGCCTGGCCTGCCGTTGTGGGCACATCGGGTCTACGGGACCCCTGAGGGATGGCAGTGTCGGTGTTGTCTGCCTCCTCCTGGGTGCCCGGCGAACCGTGTCCCTCCAGGTCAGACTGGCTCAGTTGTTCAGTGTGGGCAGGGCTCCTGGGTGTCTCCTGGGATGTGGCAGGAATGGTGGTGGTGGTTGGCACAGATGTACCTGAAGCAGGTGCTACAGGGGCTTGGACACCCGAGGGGCCAGGTGGGTTGGGGTCATCCGCGGAGTGTTGTGAGGTGTCGCTGCCGGTGGGATCAGGTTCCTCCCGAGCCTGGGACTATGGTTCTTCTCCCCCATTTTTGGGGGGAGATCAATGACATTGCCCTGTGTGTGAGAGAGAGACAATGTTAAAGCTGTTTAATGCGACTTCCATGTTTCACACATATTCTATTTGCCACAGTTCCTCAAGGTAGTTGTATGTGCCTAGCATTCACATCAATGTTCACTTGTGGATGGGTATGTTGCAGGGGACTGATTGAAATGTTCTCCACGGTGTCGACATGTCGAATTTGGCCTTGGATGCTTTTTTGGCTGTGGCTTGATCTTGTTGTGTCACATGTCCATTGTGAGAGTGGGTAACTCCATTGGCTGCCCCGGGGGTGTGTGCTTGTGTAAGGGGTGAGTGATCATCCCTCAGCCCGACGCTGTTCAACATCCACATGGCTCCCCTCACACAAGTGGCCTGCCCCCACCACCTCAAGACCATCTCATACGCCAACAACACCCAGCTCATCCTCTCCCTCAGCAAGGACCCTCACACCACCAAAAAAAACATCCACAAGGGCTGAGGTCCATCGCCGACTGGATGAGGAGCAGCCATCTGAAACCGAACTCGGACAAGACGGAGGTCCTCATCCTGGGACACACACCCTCAGCCTGGGACGTCTCCTGGTGGCCGATCACTCTGGGGACAGCACCGACACCCATCCACCACGCACGCAACCTAGGATTGATCCTCGCATCCTCCCTCTCCATGTCCAAGCATGTCAACGCCGTCTCCTCCTCCTGCTACGACACGCTACGCACGCTCTGCCAGATCTACTGGTGGATCCCGACCGAAACAAGTAGAACAGTGACACAGGCCCTCGTCAGCAGCTGACTGGACTACGGCAATGCACTCTACGCAGGACTCCCATCCAAACACCAACGGCGACTACAACGCTTCCGAAACGCCTCCGCACGACTGATCGCCAACGCCCCCGCCACAGCCACATCACCCCCCTCCTGAGTGACCTACACTGGCTCCACATCGACAAGAGGACCACCTTCAAGCTCCTCACCCACGCACGAAAGGCACTCCACAACGCCGGACAAGCCTACCTGAACATCAGACTCAGCTTCTACACCCCCACCCGCCAGCTCCGCTCCGGCAGCCTCGCCCTCGCAGCTATCCCCTGCATCCAACGTACGACCGCCTGCGGGAGATCCTTCTCCTACCTCGCCGCCAAGACCTGGAACACCCTCCCAACCCATCTACGACTGACCCAAGACCTACTTGCCTTCAGATGACTCCTCAAGACCTGGCTCTTCGAGCAGTAATGGAACCCCCCCCTCAGCACCTTGAGACCCTCACAGGTAAGTAGCGCGCCTTACAAGTACCCTGATTGATTGTTGATTGATTGACGGTGCCTGCTGGTGGGTGTAGTGTGATTTGGCAGTGGGTCTCCCAGGTGATGTATCTGTCCCCCCATGGAGCATGCTGCCATGTCAGTGAGTCTGAGTTCCTGTCCTAGATATCTGAGCTGGTTGTGTTTGTGTTAGATTTTGCAGTTGTCACAGGAGGGCCTTGTGCTGCCTACAGCAGGGCCAAGTGTCAGCTATCTTGTCAGTACTTTGCCAGTCCCTGTGTATTGCGCATGGTGCATGGGTATGTACCTGGGCCATTTGGGCTGAGGGCAATGGTGTCTGTTTCTGAGTTTTACAATATGTTTAGGTGAAATCTGGCTCCCCTTTAGATCCCATGCCTCCTACTATTCTGGGACAGCTCGCACCAGCCCCCCTTTTGGTGATTCAAGAATTGCTTAATGCCTCTCTTCGGGAGTCCACTGTCCCCGCTGACTGGAAGAGGGCCATGGTGATTCCCCTTTTGAAAAAACCTGGGGCAGACCCCAAAAGTTTTGCTAACTTTCGGCCTATCTCCCTACTACCCATGTTTTCAAAAATTTTTGAGAAGCATGTTAATACTCATCTAACTGCACATATAGAGGCAACAGGTTATTTGCATTCCTCTCAGTCAGGCTTCCGTGCGAATTTTTCCACAGAAACTGCTTTACTAGGGGTTACTGAGACTCTGCGTAGTCATCTGGATCAAGGGAAACTATGGCACTGATTCTACTTGACTTGAGCGCCGCCTTTGATACGGTGTCACATTCTATTCTTATCACCGCATTAAAAAAGGCTGGGGTGGTTGGGCCTGCTCTGTCCTGGCTAGCCTCGTTCTTGTGTCAGCGCTCATTTCAGGTTTGTTCATCAAGCTGCTCCTCCTCCATCCGTACAACTGCTTATGGGGTTCCTCAGGGGTCTACACTAAGCCCCATGCTTTTTAACATCTACGTACGACCCCTGGCCTCAATAGTGGAGAAGGCGGGACTATTTCTTTACTCTTATGCAGATGACACGCAGATCATCTTTTCTCTCTCCTCTAATAAGGAATGCTCCTCTTCTACACTTCAGGAGGGACTTGGTCGTGTTGCTGAATGGATGCAGGCCAACCTGTTAAAACTCAATGGTGATAAAACCGAGTTAGTCATACAGGGCAAAGATAAATATCTTTGGGGCCCTAATCACTGGACCTTGGCAATGGGTCCGATACCTCAACCGGTTACGCATGTACGCAACCTGGGCTTCTTGCTGGACGATTCTTTATCGATGCGCCAACAAGTTGTCAGCATTTTAGCCACCTGTTTTACCATCTTAAGGTGGCTTCGAAAAATTCTCTGGCTTCTTCCCGTTCCAACAAGACGTACCGTGGTCCAAGCTCTTGTAACCTCTCGCCTTGATTATGGCAATCTACTTTATCTGGGTTGCACACAAGAGGTACGTAAGAAGCTCCAGCTGGTGCAGAATTCTGCCGCTCGGCTCCTTTGCAAGGCCCCGAAGAGATCTTCCATCACCCCTTGTTTGCGGGACTTACATTGGCTGCGTATAGAGAGCCGTATTAAATTCAAGGCTCTTTGCGTCATGTTTAAAATCAAACATGGTTCGGCACCTCAGTACTTGCGTTCACGGGTCCACCCTTACGTCCCTTCGCGCGCTCTTAGATCAGCCTCCCAGGGCAATTACGTGATCCCCAGATTCAAATTGGCGAGAATGGGGGGTTGCTCCTTTTCGCATCTGGCCCCTAAGCTTTGGAACTCCCTGCCTGTATCCCTAAAATGTCAATCCATTTTTACACAGTTCCGTAGGGGCCTGAAAACTTGGCTCTTCACGCAGTAGACAATTATCTCAGTTAGCCTCCTTATTGTTGGCGCCGGGAGACCCCATGGTGGGTAGCTGTGCGCCTTATAAATTTATCTACAATACAATACAATCCCCACCCTCCCAGCATCCCGGACATCCAGTCTTGGGTTTGTCGTTTGTGTAGGCTGGGACATGGCATGGCCGTGCTTCGTGAATGGGGCATACACATGTTAGTGGCATGAGCGTTGTTTTTGAGTGTGGTTGTGTCCGGTGCGGGCTTGGGGGTAGGTGTGTGCATTTGTTGTAGTTGGGGTGTGGATGCCATTACCCCCATGTTACGTTAGTTGTTTGTGTACTCACCAGGCTCGGCAACTCCTTCGACTCCGTGTACTCCCACCGGCGGAAGCAGGGCCATCACCTTCTCCTCCCAGGGATGGTAATGTACCAGTCTGTGGGGCAGCCCACCTCCTGTGATGTTACTCTGGGCGTAGTCCTCGTTCATTTTGCGCTTGACTGCCCTGCGCAGATCATACCACCTGGCTTGGCATTCATTCCTGGTCCTTCTGATGGGCGCAACAGCATTCACCCGATCGACGATCCTCTGCCACAGGAGTGATTTTTCGGCTATGCTGGTCTGTCTGACCAATGTTCCAAAGAGCTGTGGCTCGACTCTGATGACTTCGTTGACAAGGATGTCCAGCTCCTCCCTTGTGAACTTTGGATTCTTGTCTGTGGGCATGGTGTGGGGTGTGGGTGTGGATGGTTATGGGTGTGTGGGTGTGAATGTGTAGGTGTGTGTGTGAATGTGTAGAGGGGGTATGTGTGAAGGAGGTTGTGTGATGGTGTGTAAGTTTAGGTGTATGGGTGCTGTTGTTTGTGTGTGGTGTCTGTCAGCAGAGAGTCTGTTGCAAAGGCGCATGGTTTGTGAGTGTGGGCCCTTTTTATTGGTCCATTTGTGGGTGTGGCTGGATTTGAAATTTTGGTGGGTGTGTTATAAGAGGTGGTTGTGAGTTTGGGCCTCTGTTTGCCTGTTTGGATGTGCCAGGACAGTCTTTTATATGTTTTTAGTACTGTAGATGTGTTTTATGGTGTTGTGCGATTCGAATTGGCCCTCCTTGTGCTGTTTTGCAGTGTCCTGGTTCTGTACGAGTCGTTTTAGCGTATGTAACGTGCGTACATACGCGATGTTGTTGTACAGTGCTCACATATGCAATGTTGTTGTACGGTTCGTACATACGGGATGCTGGGGTACGGTGGTGGGGTACGGTGCGTCCAAGTACGCGGCTGGGGTACGGTGGTGGGGTACGTGGTGGGGTACGGTGCATCCAAGTACGCGGCTGGGGTACGGTGGTGGGGTACGGTGCGTACAAGTATGGGGCTGGGGGACAGTGTTGGGGTACGCTGCATACAAGTAAGGGGCTGGGGTAGGGTGGTGGGGTACAGTGCGCACATGTACGGGGCTGGGGTACGGTGGTGGGGTACGGTGCGTACAAGTATGGGGCTGGGGACGGTGTTGGGGTACGGTGCATACAAGTAAGGGGCTGGGGTAGGGTGTTGGGGTACAGTGCGTACATGTACGGGGCTGGGGTACGGTGGTGGGGTACAGTGCATCCAAGTACGTGGCTGGGGTACGGTGGTGGGGTACGGTGCGTACAAGTATGGGGCTGGGGGACGGTGTTGGGGTATGGTGTGTACACATACGGGGCTGGGGTACAGTGCGGACATGGGGGGGTACGAGGCAGACATGTGGGGGGGAGGGGGGCTGTACGACTCGTATCCCGGGCACAAGTTTACCCGGATACGAGTGCTACGGCGTTCGATCCGTATGGAGCCTTTCCCATGCGCTTGTGTTTTCGGACGGCCAGTACGGATCGTACTTGCGCACTCGGACTTCACTTGTACAATTTGTATGTAAAAATGTCTGGGGACGTGTCGTAGACTTTTCCCGAAGTCATTCGTATGGATTTTTCACGTACGAATCGTACTTCGCCGTTTGTACAGGACTTGTACGATTCGTACGTAAAAAAATACGGATGCGAGTCGGATGGTAATATTTTTTAACGGATCGTAATCGGCACCTAAATGATGCTTTAAAACAACATATACCACAGACACAGTTGTTTCATTGGCCCATGACGAGCACTGGTCACACAGTAAAATAAATAAATATTGCACATTTATCAAAGATGAATGTACTGAATTGTGCAACATTGTTACTTTATGAAAAAAGAAAAATTAAAGTTAAAAAAATATAACTAGGCCCCTTTTGAAAAAATGCATGCCACCTACCACATTAACTTTGAAAAATTGAATAAAAGTACAAATAAATACAGGTGCATGCCCTCTAACAAAGAAACCACACCCTTCTACAAGAGTTTTTGAGCTTACTTGTGAAATCTCAAATACAAATGCTTATTTACAAGCCCCTTGTGCTGCTGGTACGTCCCTTTTTCCCATATAAAAAGTGACTCACCGGTGGTACAAAGGGCTTGTAAATAAGCCCCAAAGTTCTTCACACCAATAGCATATATGCAGCAGATCATTCCTTCTCCAAATCCAAATGAAAAGTGACCAGGTGATGGCTAAAGCACTGGGAGGAGTCTACTGGGCAGGAACAGGAAGTTGGAGTCCCTGGAGCACTTTCTTGCTGTTGGCAACAAAAGTTTTAAAAAAAAAAACAACTCCAACCGTCCATTGGAGAAGAAAATCCATTTGAAAAGCCTTTTTAGTTGCTTCTCGAGAACAAAAGCTACTCGTGTAGTGCGTTCGCAACCATGATCGGCACTACATTGACACCGTTGCGGCCAGAAGCTGTGCTAGTGAGCGCCAAGTCTTGCGTGCACTCACTTGCAGCCCGATATGCAATCTCATCAAACAAATCTCAAACTTGTGCATGGAACAAAAAAACTCTGCTCTGAGCCCGGAAGGGTCAATTCAGGAATTCCGCGCTCCTCCACATAGCGCCCATGTATTGCAAACTCCACGAGTGGAGCAGAGTTTACCTCCCATGCCTAGGCAGAATCTCCCTGATTCCTGGCATGCAGCAATAATCACCCTTACTTTGAAACCTAACAAAGATCCTAAAAAAGTGGGATCGTTTAGACCCATCTTACTGCTCAATACAAATTAAGAAATATTTTCAGGTATTTTAACCAGGCGTTTGAATGAATTGATGGGCCTTTTGATACATGAAGACCAAAAGAGCCTTCTTCCTGGTAAACAAAATACAAGATTTTACTCGCCTGTTGATCTGCACTATAGATCTTGCAGTGAAATTCCAGACTCCCCTCGTATTTATTACCTTAGATGCAACTAAAGCTTTTGACAGGGTCAACTGGGCATATCTGTGGGAGTCTCTCCAATAATATGGCATAAAAGACAATTTTGTTAAAGCAATACAAGCAATGTACCAGGCACCCAGTGCAAAGGTCCTGGTTAATGGCATCTTCATATCGAGTTTTAGAGTAGGAAGGGAAACATGTCAAGGTTAACCACTCTCACCCTTATTGTTTACCTTGTACATAGCACCATTAGCCCAAGCGATCCAGATAGCGAAGGAGTTTATTCCATTTAAAAGTGGCCAGTTGAATATTATAGTGACACTGATATCGAGTTTCAAATATCGTGACACAGAAATATCGACAGCAAGCATATCGTGGTCAAGAATATCGACTTTAAGGTAAGAAATATCGATTTTAAAAATATAGAAGTAATTAATATCGTTTGCAAAAATATAATTGTTTAAAATATCAAATTTTTAATTAGTGTTATGTATTTTAGTATATATTTAAATCTTGTGATGTATTTTTTTGTATAAGTATTGATTATGTTTTTTTAATATATGTGTTACATTTTTAGTAGTCATAAATTTAATTGTATTATATTTTGGTGCCGATTCCGATCCGTTAAAAAATATTTCCGTATGACTCGTATCCGTATTTTTTTCCATACGAATCGTACAAGTCACGTGCGACTCGTGAAGTACGATTTGTACGGGAAAAAGTACATACGGATCGGCCCGCTCCGTACGAATCGTAGCGGGAAATGTTGTACGAGACGAACCCGGACACTTTTCCATACGATTCGTAAAAAGACAGTCCGAGTGTACCAGTACGATCCGGACTGGCTATCCGATTTACGAATCGTACGGAAAACGGGCCGTACACGGGGAATGACTCTACCTGCTACGAAGCGAAGTTTGTACCCCCCGTATGTACGCACCGTACCCCCACCCCCCGTATGTATGCACCGTACCCCCCGTATGTACGCACCATGCACCCACCACCCCCCGTATGTACGCACCATACCCCCGTATGTACGCACCGTACCCCCAGCACCCCCTGTATGTACGCACCGTAAACCCCACCCCCCGTATGTACGCACCGTACCCCCACCACCCCCTGTATGTACGCACCGTACCCCCACCCCCTGTATGTACGCACCGTACCCCCCATATGTACGCACTGTACCCCCACCACCCCCGTACGTACGCACCATACCCCCACCCCCCATATGTACGCACCGTACCCCCATCCCCCGTATATACGCACCGTACCCCCACCACCCCCCGTATATATGCACTGTACCCCCGTATGTACGCACCGTACCCCCACCCCCGTATGTATGCACCGTACCCCCACCATCCCCGTATGTTTGCACCGTACCCCCACCCCTCGTATGTACGCACCGTACCCCTCCGTATGTACGCACTGTACCCCCACCACCCCCGTATGTACGCACCGTACCCCCCGTATGTCCGCACTGTACACCCAGCGCGTACGCGCTGGGGGTACGGTGCGTACATATGGGGGTGGGGGTACGGTGCTTCGCTTCGCCTGTACGACTCGTACCCCTGGGGAATCAGCTTTTACGGCTGTTTTTGGCTCCCGTAAAAAAAGAGCCGTACGGAGTGCCGTAGGGACGGATCGTACTTGCTGGGCCGTAAAACGCTGTTTACATACGTACGGACGGCGCGTACAGGCTGTTCCGGATCTGAATTGTAGGGTTTTTTTACCCGTACGGTCTTTTGTACGATTCGTACGGAAATAGGCTTTCTGTACAAATCGTACTTCCTAGGTTGTACGGACAGTTTACCGGGTACGAGTAGTACGGAGAAAACGCCGTATGGCGATTCGTAGAATCGGCACCTTTGTGTTTTTTAGTTCTGTAGCGGGTTGTGGGTTTATAGGGGAATAGGGTGGTAAGTAATTTAATTATAATAAATTAATGAATACTAATCAATATATTTATTTATTAATAATTTTTTTATTTAACCCCTTCGCTGCGGCGGGAATTCCGCCGCAGCGCTGGGGGGGGGTTGGGGGCAGCGCGGTGGCGCTGTGCTCATGACGGAGCCCCTCCGTCATGAGCCACGGTTGAGCTGTGCTCATGACGGAGTGGTTCCGTCATGACTCCGCCCACTGCGCTAATCGCCCGCACAGGCGGGGAATCAGCGCAGCCTGGGAGGAGCGGCCGCCAACGGCCGCGGCATGACGGAACCACTCCGTCATGAGCACACGGCGACCGTGGCTCATGACGGAGTGGTTCCGTCATGAGCAGGGGAGGGGTTAATTTTATAGTGTTAATTGTGTTTTTAATTTTTTGGGGTAAATTGTAGGTGCGGGTTGTGGGGTTTATAGTGATAAATGGTGGGAAGTTATTTATTTTTAATTAATTAATAATTTTCTGTTAATTAACTGATAATTATGACAATTGTGTAATTAATTTTAGGTGTGGGTTGTGGGGCTTTTTTGGGGTAAAGGGTGGCAAATAATTTATTTGTAATTAATTATTTATTGATAACATAAAAAGATGTTTGCTGAGCACATTCAAGTCCAATAATATAATTCCAGCGTCTCTTCAAATTTAGTATTTCAACAATATCAAAGTTCAAACTTTAAATTCCAGACACCAGAGTCCAGTTGTTTTCATCGATGGTCCACTTTATTCAGATAGTAGTTAAAGACAAAACTCTGCACCCAACACGTGTTTCGTTGGGAAAACGTCTTTTCCACACAACTTCCTCAGGGCTGCAACCCAAGCAAAATAGTAACATAAGTTCCCATCTTCCCTATTACAAGTCTCAAAGAAGAGCTAAAAAGAATTTATATCAATTATCAAAATAATATATCACCGCCTAAGTGAAGAAAGCACAGCACCTCCAATTTGTGACTTTTCTTAATATAACTCTTCAATGCTCCCCAGTGTCTGAGATACCATTATACATATTTTACCATGAAACAAGCTGACATTCAGAGAGCTAAGCAATCTATATCATACAACATATACTCTAATTCACCTTTGTATTAGAATCTTGAATACAATACTGTAAAAACCACGTATTTCTTCTCCAGTATAAATGCCTCGGTATGGACCTGAAATGGCAAGGAAACCCTTAGTCTTGCCCGTGCCCCAGCACACAAGAGTCAGGAAAGCTACATATCATTTATTAAGTTACTCACACAAGACCCCTAAATTGTTACGGAGGTCTTACTTCTAATCATCTATGGTTCTCAAGCACCAGGACTCTTCCTGATTCAAAACATTAATTGAGCTCATGTAGACCTAACCTGCGTCTCTGTTACATGTGGAGACAATCCTTGATCCCCACGCAAAATTAAATTATGTTTAGAGGCCAACTGTTAATAAAAGATATATAAAAGGAGTAAGTGATAATCCAAAGTACCATGTCAAAAGAAAACTACAGGGCTGGGACCAACCTGCTAGTATATAAATCTATCACCCACGTTTAATATCTCACGTGTGTGTACTAACGTCCACGTAATTCTAAAGTATAAGATGTACTGTAAGTAAAATTATAATAAATATATTCTAATCCTAATCTTCTCAAATTCTATATTTAGAAGGCTCACCTATTATGCTTGTTGGTGCCCGTAATAAAAAGAGTCACTAGATAAATATAGGCACCTTCTAGTCAAACTTATCACTAGAAATCAAAGGATAGGCTGTCAGTTTTGACCCCTATTTCATAATATAGTAACTCGTAATTCATTTATAAGTAACCGGCTTACCTAATCTTTATAATCAAAAATGTATAAGGCAGCCTCCAGTCCCTCGTTTCTCAGTAGCTATATATGCAACTGTAATTTCTTCATCCTGCCGAAAGAGAATATTTCCCTTAATTAATCAAGTTTCTTAGTGGAAAACAGAAGACTAAGCCCTTTTTTTCTCACGTTTGACACTCACCGATCATTTTCAATTCTAGGTCTGGTATCGTCTGGCAACTCTCCGAGTACGAGTAGTCGGCGTCTACCTTAGGCGCCATCTTGATTAAGTATCATAATACCGGAAACTGAGTTTACAGACCGGTTTCTAAATTATTTCGCGCAGAAGCCCCATGTTACGGCTTCAAACAAATAAAAATCCATAATTCAAGTATTTAAGGCATTTAATTTATAAACGGAATATTTCCGTTATTTTTTGTCTACTCCAGTGTCAGGTACTAACAGCCTCATAATACCTATAAGAATAGCGGAAATAATATAATTTACTCTAATATTACCATTACATTATACATTACTGTATCTATTTGAAAACATTTCGTATTCACTGATTTTAAAGATCGGTGCAACCGCCATCTTGGATTGGGGCCGTTTTTTATTTTTATTTTTATTTTTATTAAGAGAATACAGTATCCTACAAGGGAATATCGGGCATTAGTCTGACATCCATAATCACCGTCATATACCCAGAGTATAAGGTATCTCACTTTCGGTTTATGAATATTATACTCTACTCTATATATTGCTCTATACTGAAATGCAATAGTCAAGTATTCCTGACTCCGTGCACCAGGGTCGTCCCAAGGCACATGGGACCCCCCAACCACAACAGGTCCCAAACCATTACACCTACGTTATTACAAGTCGTGGAACATGTTTAGGGGGAGCAACCAATATATAGTCAACTCAAAACATCCGCATAATTAGTGTTACTTTGCAGGCAGAGTTTTACAAAAGTAATGACAACATTTTTCTCGCAAGACGTATTAAACATTCCTATTATTGTTATTCCTCATTCTAAAACAACACTCTCTGGCCTGATTAATACATAACTTTATATTTTCCACAACCTTGGGAGGCATATCCAGATATTCATTACAGTCTACTTATCTCCCAGGAAAAATTGTAGTTCGGTATCAATATTAAGTCCTTCTTCTACAGCTCGAAGGACCATAATCCATCTTGCCTCCCTACGTCTCAACTTTAATATTCTATCACCCCCTCTTCTATCTTTTGTCACATGCTCTATCCCATGATAGGTAAATTTATGATTTATGGAATCACTTCTATTTAGTACCGCATGGGAAGCAATCGGGTACCGGGTGTCACCATTTCTTAAAGCACGATAGTGTTCAATTATACGGTCCCGGAGTCTCCTAACTGTACTTCCAACGTAAATTTTGCCACATGTACAGGTAATTACATAGACAACAAATAGTGTTTCACATGTAATAGAACTCTCAATATTAAATCTGCCAGTGTTATTATATTCAAAAGACGTCACTTTTTTCTTAGCCCACCAACAAGAACTGCAATCCCCGCAATAATAAAAGCCATTATTGCGTATACGTAAACAATCACTTTGAGATGCCTGTTTCGCTGGTTTCGGATAACTTGGGCTCACTCTATTAGCAATTGTAGTTCCTTTTCGAAATGCAATACTTGGTTTTTCAGTTACGAACGGTAACAGATCATTATCCGAACGTAAAAGATGCCAATGTTTGTTAAGAATTGTATACAACTTATTACTCCCATGCCCAAAACTGGTTACCATCCTAATTTTTGGTATTTTATCAATAGAGCTGGATTTTATTTTCAATGTATCTTCTCTTTTTAGTTTAGTTACTCTTGACACTGCTTTGTTAATCACTCTGTCTGCATACCCTCGGTATTTAAACCTATTCACCATGTCTTTCAAATTGTACTTGAAGTCTTCATCTTTAGAGCAGTTCCTCCTCGCTCTTACCATTTCACCGTACGGGATTGAATTAATTTGACTACTTGGGTGGCAACTATCAGCACGTAATAATGCATTACAACTGGTTTCTTTGCGGAACATCCGACTATACAGTCTGTTGTTCTCAACATAAAGTTCTATATCTAAAAAGGTCAATTTTGTCTTATCATAATGTGATGTAAAAGTCATATTAAGGTCATTGGTATTCAAATATGCAAAAAATTGTTCCAATTCCTGTGTTGTACCTCTCCAGAAAAGTAGACAATCATCTATGAATCTGCCCCAGTAACAGATGTCATCTATCCAGCGTTGACCCTGTGGGCCCCAGATCCACTTCGCCTCTAAGCGACCCATATAAAGGTTCGCAAAGGACGGAGCAAATCTGGAACCCATCGCCGTACCAAGCTTTTGTTTATACCAGGCAGATTCAAATAGAAAATAGTTGTTTTCTAAGACTAGTTTAGTCATTTCTAACAACATTGCTGTATGATTCATGTATTCGATAGGTCTATTGTTAAGAAAACTCTCAACAGCTTGTATCCCCATTCCATGATCAATATTTGAGTATAAAGAGACTACATCAAGTGTAGCCAAAATCATGTCGTTGTCCCAGACCATATCGTTCGTGATGTTCAACACATGCTTAGTATCCTCAATATGGGAGGGTAAATTATTTACATATGGCCGTAAATACGAATCAACAAATTGTGACATTCTTTCTGTTGGCCCTCCAATGCCAGAGATTATTGGTCTACCCGGAGGTTTCTGCCGGTCTTTGTGAATTTTAGGAAGACAATACAAACAAGGTGCTCTTGGTGTTTTTATTTTAAGAAACATATACTCATCATGGTCAATTAATGATATATCATACCAATCTTGTAATCTCTGATTGATTTTATTTTGAATCATGTCTAACGGGTTAGTCATAACCCTGTCATAATATTTAGTATCATTAAGTTGAGAATAAATCTCCTTATTATAATCCACACGGTTCATAACAACAATGTTGCCACCCTTGTCAGCGTTTCGTATTATCAAACAGGGATGGTCGGTCAATTCGCGTAATGCAACTCTCTCACCTTTCGTCAAATTATCTGAGAATAAACTTCTACTTTGTTTTTGTTTAGAGATTATCTTATCTATCTCTAAATTAACTGACTTGAAAAAAGCATCTACCACATTTCCTGCTGATAATTGTGGAGTCCACTTTGATTTCTCCTTAAATCCACTGGATTCTGTTTGCCAGGGATTAATTTCTAAGTCTCCCAATAATGTACTCATTGTCGCAGGATCA
Source organism: Triturus cristatus (assembly GCF_964204655.1). NCBI lineage: Eukaryota > Metazoa > Chordata > Amphibia > Caudata > Salamandridae > Triturus > Triturus cristatus. Next base: position 343,261,062 of record NC_140593.1, read on the forward strand.
TCTTCAGTTTCAGACAATGATAGCATACATTTCTTGTATGGAAAAACTACTTAATACTGGTTTGTGTGTAGGTCTCCTAACACTTTCTTGTTTTGCAAAGTGTTTCTTCAGTTTAAGCATTCTGGCAAATTTACACAGGTCAATTTTAACAAGATACCAATCAATATGCATAGTAGGACACTATCCAAGGCCTTTTTTCAACAATTTATTCATGTCATCAGACAATTCAACGGATGATAGGTTGATTACCTCAATCTCATTGAAACCCATATTCACTTTTTCCATGACCGTAATTTTTCTCTCATCCCTAGATTTGTGCCCCCTGCGCTTGCCACGGCAGCCTAGTCTAGTTTTGGGGCGGAAAAATTCCCAAATCTGCCCCCTGGTTCTCGATTCCCTCTCCTGATCCGTTGTACTTCTTCTAAAAAAGTAGTTTTATCACTCGTGGAAGCTTTAGGTACACCCACATTATCCTCATTATCAGTCGTTGAAATACTACTGGATGACGTATTAGCCACCGAGCTCATGGGTGTCATCCCTTTCTTAAAACTCTGTCCTTTAGTAAACAGAAAATCAAATTTACGTGCAAATGTAAATATTCTCCCAGATAAATAATCATTCTCGTCCCGTTTTAATTTACACGCCTTCCTGCGTTTAATATCCGCCTGTAGATTAGATAGAATCTCATCTAACATATTATAATTTTTTACCGTAGCCTCTGGAAGGTTTAATTCTTTAATTTTATCTTCTAGAGTTTGAATTTCTACAAGCAATTTAGTAATTTTAAGTTCCGCGTTTTCTATCAAAAGTTTCATAAGGTTACTAGAACTAGTACTGAGTTCATGCTCCCACTTGTCTAAAAGGTCAGGTTCTAGATCTTCATAAATTGGGATAATCTGTGAACGTAAACCTCTAGGAATACGATTAAGTGTGACATACTGTTTGAGTGTCACCGCATCCCACCACTTATTCAATTCCGCTCTTTTTAATTTCTCTAACTTTACAAACTTAGCTCTCAATCCTTCTTGTTTTGGTTGTGTATTCACTACTACTGCTGCATTTACAGACGAACCTGAACTCAGGTTCTTGAAAAGATCTTGTGCCTCTTGTTCTCTATTCATTATGGAGATATATATACATCAACTGAGCCCAAAGCGGCTGCCCAAACCTAAAAAGGCTTTAAACTATTGAGGTGACTAGGTCATAGAATAGGCGCACAGCGTTAAGTATGGCTCTTGTTATTGCTGTCAGTTACACAAAAGTGCTCTAAGCAAATTTAAGGGAGGTCACCCCTCTCCCCCACACCTCCTACTACAAACACTGTAGGAAAAACATAAAAAGATGTTTTTAGGTTTGGGCTTGAGAGCTAAGTTTGTAAAGTTAGAGAAATTAAAAAGAGCGGAATTGAATAAGTGGTGGGATGCGGTGACACTCAAACAGTATCTCACACTTAATCGTATTCCTAGAGGTTTACGTTCACAGATTATCCCAATTTATGAAGATCTAGAACCTGACCTTTTAGACAAGTGGGAGCATGAACTCAGTACTAGTTCTAGTAACCTTATGAAACTTTTGATAGAAAACGCGGAACGTAAAATTACTAAATTGCTTGTAGAAATTCAAACTCTAGAAGATGAAATTAAAGAATTAAACCTTCCAGAGGCTACGGTAAAAAATTATAATATGTTAGATGAGATTCTATCTAATCTACAGGCGGATATTAAACGCAGGAAGGCGCGTAAATTAAAACGGGACGAGAATGATTATTTATCTGGGAGAATATTTACATTTGCACGTAAATTTGATTTTCTGTTTACTAAAGGACAGAGTTTTAAGAAAGGGCTGACACCCATGAGCTCGGTGGCTAATACGTCATCCAGTAGTATTTCAACGACTGATAATGAGGATAATGTGGTTGTACCTAAAGCTTCCACGAGTGATAAAACTACTTTTTTAGAAGAAGTACAACGGATCAGGAGAGGGAATCGTGAACCAGGGGGGAGATTTGGGAATTTTTACGCCCCAAAACTAGACGAGGCTGCCGTGGCAAGCGCAGGGGGCGCAAATCTAGGGATGAGAGAAAAATTACGGTCATGGAAAAAGTGAATATGGGTTTCAATGAGATTGAGGTAATCAACCTATCATCCGTTGAATTTTCTGATGACATGAATAAATTGTTGAAAAAAGGACTTGGATATTGTCCTACTATGCATATTGATTGGTATCTTGTTAAAATTGACCTGTATAAATTTGCCAGAATGCTTAAACTGAAGAAACACTTTGCAAAATAAGAAAGTGTTAGGAGACCTACACACAAACCAGTATTAAGTAGTTTTTCCATACAAGAAATGTATGATACCAACTTATTGCTATCATTGTCTGAAACTGAAGATGATCCTGCGACAATGAGTACATTATTGGGAGACTTAGAAATTAATCCCTGGCAAACAGAATCCAGTGGATTTAAGGAGAAATCAAAGTGGACTCCACAATTATCAGCAGGCAATGTGGTAGATGCTTTTTTCAAGTCAGTTAATTTAGAGATAGATAAAATAATCTCTAAACAAAAACAGAGTAGAAGTTTATTCTCAGATAATTTGACGAAAGGTGAGAGAGTTGCATTACGCGAATTGACCGACCATCCCGGTTTGATAATACGAAACGCTGACAAGGGTGGCAACATTGTTGTTATGAACCGTGTGGATTATAATAAGGAGATTTATTCTCAATTTAATGATACTAAATATTATGACAGGGTTATGACTAACCCGTTAGACATGATTCAAAATAAAATCAATCAGAGATTACAAGATTGGTATGATATATCATTAATTGACCATGATGAGTATATGTTTCTTAAAATAAAAACACCAAGAGCACCTTGTTTGTATTGTCTTCCTAAAATTCACAAAGACCGGCAGAAACCTCCGGGTAGACCAATAATCTCTGGCATTGGAGGGCCAACAGAAAGAATGTCACAATTTGTTGATTCGTATTTACGGCCATATGTAAATAATTTACCCTCCCATATTGAGGATACTAAGCATGACTTGAACATCACGAACGATATGGTCTGGGACAACGACATGATTTTGGCTACACTTGATGTAGTCTCTTTATACTCAAATATTGATCATGGAATGGGGATACAAGCTGTTGAGAGTTTTCTTAACAATAGACCTATCGAATACATGAATCATACAGCAATGTTGTTAGAAATGACTAAACTAGTCTTAGAAAACCACTATTTTATATTTGAATCTGCCTGGTATAAACAAAAGCTTGGTACGGCGATGGGTTCCAGATTTGCTCCGTCCTTTGCGAACCTTTATATGGGTCGCTTAGAGGCGAAGTGGATCTGGGGCCCACAGGGTCAACGCTGGATAGATGACATCTGTTACTGGGGCAGATTCATAGATGATTGTCTACTTTTCTGGAGAGGTACAACACAGGAATTGGAACAATTTTTTGCATATTTGAATACCAATGACCTTAATATGACTTTTACATCACATTATGATAAGACAAAATTGACCTTTTTAGATATAGAACTTTATGTTGAGAACAACAGACTGTATAGTCGGATGTTCCGCAAAGAAACCAGTTGTAATGCATTATTACGTGCTGATAGTTGCCACCCAAGTAGTCAAATTAATTCAATCCCGTACGGGGAAATGGTAAGAGCGAGGAGAAACTGCTCTAAAGATGAAGACTTCAAGTACAATTTGAAAGACATGGTGAATAGGTTCAAATACCGAGGGTATGCAGACAGAGTGATTAACAAAGCAGTGTCAAAAGTAACTAAACTAAAAAGAAAAGATACATTGAAAATAAAATCCAGCTCTATTGATAAAATACCAAAAATTAGGATGGTAACCAGTTTTGGGCATGGGAGTAATAAGTTGTATACAATTCTTAACAAACATTGGCATCTTTTACGTTCGGATAATGATCTGTTACCGTTCGTAACTGAAAAACCAAGTATTGCATTTCGAAAAGGAACTACAATTGCTAATAGAGTGAGCCCAAGTTATCCGAAACCAGCGAAACAGGCATCTCAAAGTGATTGGTTACGTATACGCAATAATGGCTTTTATTATTGCGGGGATTGCAGTTCTTGTTGGTGGGCTAAGAAAAAAGTGACGTCTTTTGAATATAATAACACTGGCAGATTTAATATTGAGAGTTTTATTACATGTGAAACACCATTTTTTGTCTATGTAATTACCTGTACATGTGGCAAAATTTACGTTGGAAGTACAGTTAGGAGACTTCGGGACCGTATAATTGAACACTATCGTGCTTTAAGAAATGGTGACACCCGGTACCCGATTGCTTCCCATGCAGTACTAAATAGAAGTGATTCCATAAATCATAAATTTACCTATCATGGGATAGAGCATGTGACAAAAGATAGAAGAGGGGGTGATAGAATATTAAAGTTGAGACGTAGGGAGGCAAGATGGATTATGGTCCTTCGAGCTGTAGAAGAAGGACTTAATATTGATACCGAACTACAATTTTTCCTGGGAGATAAGTAGACTGTAATGAATATCTGGATATGCCTCCCAAGGTTGTGGAAAATATAAAGTTATGTATTAATCAGGCCAGAGAGTGTTGTTTTAGAATGAGGAATAACAATAATAGGAATGTTTAATACGTCTTGCGAGAAAAATGTTGTCATTACTTTTGTAAAACTCTGCCTGCCAAGTAACACTAATTATGCGGATGTTTTGAGTTGACTGTATATTGGTTGCTCCCCCTAAACATGTTCCACGACTTGTAATAACGTAGGTGTAATGGTTTGGGACCTGTTGTGGTTGGGGGGTCCCATGCGCCTTGGGACGACCCTGGTGCACGGAGTCAGGAATACTTGACTATTGCATTTCAGTATAGAGCAATATATAGAGTAGAGTATAATATTCATAAACCGAAAGTGAGATACCTTATACTCTGGGTATATGACGGTGATTATGGATGTCAGACTAATGCCCGATATTCCCTTGTAGGATACTGTATTCTCTTAATAAAAATAAAAATAAAAATAAAAAACGGCCCCAATCCAAGATGGCGGTCGCACCGATCTTTAAAATCAGTGAATTTGAAATGTTTTCAAATAGATACAGTAATGTATAATGTAATGGTAATATTAGAGTAAATTATATTATTTCCGCTATTCTTATAGGTATTATGAGGCTGTTAGTACCTGACACTGGAGTAGACAAAAAATAACGGAAATATTCCGTTTATAAATTAAATGCCTTAAATACTTGAATTATGGATTTTTATTTGTTTGAAGCCGTAACATGGGGCTTCTGCGCGAAATAATTTAGAAACCGGTCTGTAAACTCAGTTTCCGGTATTATGATACTTAATCAAGATGGCGCTTAAGGTAGACGCCGACTACTCGTACTCGGAGAGTTGCCAGACGATAGCAGACCTAGAATTGAAAATGATCGGTGAGTGTCAAACGTGAGAAAAAAAGGGCTTAGTCTTCTGTTTTCCACTAAGAAACTTGATTAATTAAGGGAAATATTCTCTTTCGGCAGGATGAAGAAATTACAGTTGCATATATAGCTACTGAGAAACGAGGGACTGGAGGCTGCCTTATACATTTTTGATTATAAAGATTAGGTAAGCCGGTTACTTATAAATGAATTACGAGTTACTATATTATGAAATAGGGGTCAAAACAGACAGCCTATCCTTTGATTTCTAGTGATAAGTTTGACTAGAAGGTGCCTATATTTATCTAGTGACTCTTTTTATTACGGGCACCAACAAGCATAATAGGTGAGCCTTCTAAATATAGAATTTGAGAAGATTAGGATTAGAATATATTTATTATAATTTTACTTACAGTACATCTTATACTTTAGAATTACGTGGACGTTAGTACACACACGTGAGATATTAAACGTGGGTGATAGATTTATATACTAGCAGGTTGGTCCCAGCCCTGTAGTTTTCTTTTGACATGGTACTTTGGATTATCACTTACTCCTTTTATATATCTTTTATTAACAGTTGGCCTCTAAATATAATTTAATTTTGCGTGGGGATCAAGGATTGTCTCCACATGTAACAGAGACGCAGGTTAGGTCTACATGAGCTCAATTAATGTTTTGAATCAGGAAGAGTCCTGGTGCTTGAGAACCATAGATGATTAGAAGTAAGACCTCTGTAACAATTTAGGGGTCTTGTGTGAGTAACTTAATAAATGATATGTAGCTTTCCTGACTCTTGTGTGCTGGGGCACGGGCAAGACTAAGGGTTTCCTTGCCATTTCAGGTCCATACCGAGGCATTTATACTGGAGAAGAAATACGTGGTTTTTACAGTATTGTATTCAAGATTCTTATACAAAGGTGAATTAGAGTATATGTTGTATGATATAGATTGCTTAGCTCTCTGAATGTCAGCTTGTTTCATGGTAAGATATGTATAATGGTATCTCAGACACTGGGGAGCATTGAAGAGTTATATTAAGAAAAGTCACAAATTGGAGGTGCTGTGCTTTCTTCAATTAGGCGGTGATATATTATTTTGATAATTGATATAAATTCTTTTTAGCTCTTCTTTGAGACTTGTAATAGGGAAGATGGGAACTTATGTTACTATTTTGCTTGGGTTGCAGCCCTGAGGAAGTTGTGTGGAAAAGACGTTTTCCCAACGAAACACGTGTTGGGTGCAGAGTTTTGTCTTTAACTACTATCTGAATAAAGTGGACCATCGATGAAAACAACTGGACTCTGGTGTCTGGAATTTAAACTTTGAACTTTGATATTGTTGAAATACTAAATTTGAAGAGACGCTGGAATTATATTATTGGACTTGAATGTGCTCAGCAAACATCTTTTTATGTTTTTCCTACAGTGTTTGTAGTAGGAGGTGTGGGGGAGAGGGGTGACCTCCCTTAAATTTGCTTAGAGCACTTTTGTGTAACTGACAGCAATAACAAGAGCCATACTTAACGCTGTGCGCCTATTCTATGACCTAGTCACCTCAATAGTTTATTGATAATATGTTTTGATAATTAATTAGTGGAATTGTTTAATTTTTTTTGTGGGGGTTTTGGCTTTATAGGGGTGAAGGGTGGGGAGTAAATTACATTTTCTTACTTTATAATTTGTTGTTTAATATTATTAGTTAATTAATTGAAAATGTTTTTTAATTGTGTAATTATTTCTTTTTACATGTTAATTTTTGGTGTGGGTTGAGGGGATTATAGGTGTAAAGGGTGAGAAGTTTAATACATTTTATGTGTTTAAATTTGTTTTTTTTAATTAATAATATTTGTTTCATTGATAATTAATTATATGAATTATTCAAATACTTTTTTTTATTGGGTTGTGAGTTGTGTGGTGTTATAGGGTAAGAAGTAAATAGACTAAATTTATGTAATAATTAATGTTCTTGTTAATAAATGATTTCTAAATAAAAATATTTATTTTTGGGGAAATTATTTTTTATTTAATTTAATATATTTATAGGTATTTGTGATATGTATTTAACATTATAATATTTTTTTTATTGTTAAATATATTTTTATTTTTAACATATTTATGTATTTTTATTTACTTTAAAAAAAATGTTAGGGGGCGTGGCCAAGATGGCGGCGAGTTTGGACGTGGATTCCTGTCCCTCCGGCGCCGCCACACTTTAGCATTGCGATATCGCCCAAGTTGGAGCCCATCTGCGAGCCACACAGGCGGGGTGCCCCTGGCTGAGCCCCAAGCACCAGTGGATCGCTTCTTTCTGGCTGATTCCTGCATTTTAGAGACTTTCCGACCACTGTGTGGTTGCGGCCTAGCGGGTTGAGGCTGGTCCACGGTCCCGGCGGGGTTCCAGTGGTTTTGGACAGGAAAGCCAGGCAAAGGTGGATAGCGGAGACGCGCTGCATCGGGGCGCTCACCTTCACAAGTGCCCGGAGACGAGAAGAAGTGCGGAGAAGGGCTCTGTCGGAGTGATCGCAGAGTTAGATCTGGCGCCATTTTGGGCTACTTTGTTGCTGCCAACCCTGGCGACTGGCGGGGCCTGCGGGCCGCTGACAATTGGGCCTGGCGAGCAGCGGGCTTGCTTGCACCTGAAGCCTCCGCCCTGATATGCGGGACGATCATCAGAGAGCTACGGACTGTGGTGGAGCCCTGCGGTAGTGGCCGGAGCCCTCGGTGGCACCTACGAGTCTGTGAGGTGAGGAGCGGAGGGCCTGGTGCATGTGGAGTGGCCTAGTGGGGCTGGTTTCAGTCTACGGCACGGCGGGCGGCGGATGCGGGTGTTCGGAGCGGCTCCCTCCCCCTGTGAGCTTTGGCGATTGCAACGTTCTCCCCACAGTGGTCCTCAATTGTGTGTAGCACTTTGGTGGGCAATCACGGGCCCGACTGCAATGTGAATCTGCCGCTTGGCGTGGGAGGAAGTCCCCATGTATTGAGGAATGCTTGGCTGCTGGAAGAACGGGACGCACTATATGGCAGATGCGGCCCGTAAGCATGTGTGACTCGGGTACCCCTGCCTAGGAAGCCAAGCGACATTGGAGAAGGCCAGAGGTGAGGGTCAGTAGCTGGTTCCTTGTGGCGCTGCTTTGGAAGGCTGATTACGGTTCGCTGGTCAGTGGACGACACCCTCTGGCATTTGCGGCCACCTTCAGGCCCTGCTCATCGCGCCAAGGCGGTTGCTTCCTGCACGACAGTCTGCGGTGCTCCTAAACGTTTTTGGGGGGTGACTGAGGGCTCGGTGGCAGGCTGTTGTTGACTTTCTGGAACTGGGAGCTCCCAGCCCATGGATCTGCTGATGTGAGACTTTGTGAGATGAGACTGGGCAGTGTTGCAGTGAGGCCCAGGAGAGGTGTGCAACTGGTGTCCCCCTCGGGGGAATGAAATACGCAAGCAAGAGTGGGGCGTGGATGTGCTCCCTTGCCTAGAGAGACCTCAGCGAGGGCCCCTACTTGAATCCTCCCCTACCAGGCCAGGGCCGAGACGGCGAAGTGGGACTGATCAAGTGAGGGCGTTGGTTGGTCCGTGGTCCGGCAGACAGACGTGGTGCTCTACGGGCTGCCTGTGCACGGAGAGGTGCAGGCACAAGATTTGTCCCAATGTTGCGAGGAGATAGTTGATGCTGATCCTTGCGTCGGAGTGGTGCTCTGACCGCTAAGAATCGCTCCTACCAGTGGGCTCGGAGATCCTCTCAGGGGCCTGGTGAACTGTCCCTCCCCTGCAGCCAGAGTAGTTGGAGACCTCAAAGAGAGAGCAGTGGTCCTGCAGATGCACCATGGCATCGGCCAGGGCTCGAAGAGAGAAATTGCTGAAAGTGCTCCTCCAGAAATCAGCGGGTCACTCGAACCCACAGACTGATCCAAAGGCAGGCCACATGGAAGGTGACGACACGCCAGCGACCAAAGCTTTTATGGTCGAGCTCTTCTCGGTTATCAAAGAAGACATTCAAGAACTGCTCTCTCAACTAACTGCTGACCTGAGGGAGGTTAGGCGCGATGTCGATAACATCGGTGAAAGGGTGGCGACCCTGGAGGAGAACCGACCTCGATAGGGAAGAAGACATCCACAAACTACAACAAGAGATGATACACCTACGGGAGCAGAACCTTGATCTACAAGCCCACGTGGAATACCTGGAGAACCGCTCCAGTTGGAACAACATTCGGATTCGGGCGGTTCCATGGAAGGAGGAAGGTGACGACCTTCGTGCCTACGTCAGCGCGTTATTTCACCAGATCCTCGGAGATGAAGAGGCTCAAGATATCCAAATGGACCGGGCCCATCGGGTCGGTCTCCCGCGTGGTGCTAAAGCCCCACCTCCAGATATACTTGTCTGTGTGCACGACCTCCAATTAAAAGAACGCATCCTCTGGAGGGCCGCTTGTTCAGCTCCACATTCCCCCCAACATTACGATGGGTAGAGATTTGAAGGTAATTAGTTTGAATGTCCGAGGGTTGAAAAATCCAGTGAAACGCTCAGCTATACTGTCCCTCCTGGAAAACACCGATAATGATATTTGCCTACTCCAGAAGACCCACCTCCTTGCTAAAGATACCAAGCGCTTGCGTGATAAGCGATTCCCGTAGCAATTCTGGTCCTCCGGGCCATCCAAAAGGAATGGTGTAGCGATTCTGTTCAGCGTGCGATCCCAGTGTAAAGTTGTCTCGAAATTGCAGAAATTAAGGGAAGGCTACTGGCCATCAGGGTACAATGGAGGGATACACATTTTACGCTAGGGTCCCTATACGCACCTAATGAACGACAAGAACCTTTCCTACGCTCGGCCCTGACCGAGGTGCTTGCTTCCCCTGATGCTGCGATTTTGGTCGGAGGTGACTTAAATGTGGTAATGAATCCGGACCTAGATAGATCGGGGCAGAGATCACACCAAACAGGGGTGCTTTCACAGGCTGGGAGGAAGTGGTTGGAGGACTGTGAGCTGCGCGACGTGTGGCGAACACAACATCCAAACGAGCGCGACTATAAATATTTCTCTGCAGCGCACAAAACATACGCAAGACTTGATCACTTTTTAGCCTCCCCATCTCTTATAGCTAGCTTACACTCAGCAGAGATCATTTCCCGCTCTCTCGCGGATCATGCCGTCATCTCAGTTCTCTTGCAGGCGTGGTGCTCATGCTCAGCCCCCCTGGGTTAGAGACTTTGTGAATCTTTCCTACATTCTGAAGAGGTAATCAAGCGGATACGAGATACTATAGTACAATACTTTCATGATAATGACCAGGGATCTACCCCTCTTGCGGCGGTGTGGGAGGCTCTGAAGTTGGTAACGCGGGGAGAGTTCATCGTGGTTGCAGCATCATTCTCGACCCTGCGCAGGGAGAAGCGTGCAGAGTTAGAAAGAGAGGTGGGAGAGCTGGAGGTGGTCCATAAACGGACGGAAGCTCCGAGGATGTGGCGGGAATTGGAAAAACTATGGCGGATGCTGAAACACCTGGACCTAAACAGGGCAGAGCACACTCTCTTGAGGTTGAGACACAAATGTTATCTTAGCAGGGATAAGTTTGGGGAAATGCTAGCACACAGACTATGGGCAAAAACGCAGATGTCCGCAATTCAATCCGTGCGAGATCAAGATGGGACGGAACACGCCGCAGATGACCGTATTGTTGAATCCTTTTGCAGTTTCTACCGATGCCTCTATGCAGATAGAGACGCCCCCTTGCACGACCCTGATGCGTATCTGGGCTCCTGCAATATTTCTCCTATACCCAAACATACAGCTGATAACCTGGACTCAGCCATTCGCATAGAGGAGGTGATATCTGCTATCTCAAGGTTAAAAATAGCTAAGTCACCAGGGCAGGATGGCTACCCGGCCGTTTTTTACAAAACATTTTGTGTGGAGCTGGCTCCCTTTTTAACGCGGCTTTTCAACTCTTTCCTTGACACGGGGGAAGTGATGCCTACAATGTCGGAAGCGTTGATTTCTGTTATCTTGAAACCTGGAAAAGATGCCAGAGATTGTTGGTCATACCGACCCATTTCACTTCTTAACATCGATGCGAAGTTGTTCGCGGGCATCTTAGCCTCGCGCCTTAGCCCCCTAATACATAGTAGACCCGGACCAGTCTGGTTTTATACCTACTAGACAGGGGGGAGACAATTCTAAGAGACTGTTGCACCTCATCGACCTCGTACATTGCTCGCGAACACAAGCCCTCCTGCTTTCGATAGACGTGAAGAAGGCCTTTGACCGCGTTGATTGGGGATACTTGTTCGCGGCGCTGCGTAAGTATGGCTTCGGAGACAACTTTATCCGATGGGTTCATTGTTTATATGCTGCCCCTGAAGCCTCAGTGCGGGTTAATGGATGCATGTCGCCCTTCTTTCCTATCGCTCGGGGAACGCGCCAGGGCTGTCCCCTATCCCCGCTTTTGTCTTCGCTCTATATGGAGCGGTTCGCCCAGCGGATTCAGTCAAATCCTGACATCGTCGGTCTCAGGTTTGGGCTGACGTGCATAAAATCAGCATGTATGCCGACGATGTGATACTTTCGCTGACGCAACCACGGCGCAATCTGCAGTCCCTGACAACGAACTTACCGCTTTTGGGAACGCTGCAGAATTCAAGGTCAATTTCACAAAGTCGCAGATTCTCAACATCTCGATACCTGCGAGTGAGGCTCTGGACTTACAGCAAGATTTTGCATTCCACTGGGCGCCCACGACATTACCTATCTTGGCATTCGGTTAACCTCGTCCACTGATAAAACAGTCTCCCTCAATTACTCTTTATTGTTGGAACAAACGACCAAGGCGCTGGACGCATGGTCGCGCCTCAAGCTGGCAGGGTATGGGAGAATAGCGGCGGTGAAAATGACGGTGCTCCCAAGCATCCTTTACATCTTCCAAATGTTGCCATTATCCCCTCCGCCGGGCACAATCAAGAAACTGCAAGCGCTACTCAATAAGTTTATATGGGAGGGTAAGAAGCCACGCCTCTAACTCCCACACATTACTTCTATGGTTTGGGATCGGCTGGCAGTGCCGAAGGGCTGGACCACATTTCCCTTGCCCATGTCCCCCATTGTGGACAACCCCGACTTCAAGCCGGGGCAAGCGTCTCTGGATATTTCATCGTTGGAGGGAAGAGGGATGCAAGAGGGTGGGCTCCCTTTTTGACACCTAAGGTTTAATCCCGTTTACCCAACTGTGTAAAGACTATGACTTACCGGCTTCTGATGCATTTCACTACTGACAAGTCGCACACTGGGTTATACAAACTGCGAACTTTGCCCAAATGTCCCGGCCTCTGACTCCCTTTTTAAAAATGGTTGGTATGCAAAAAAGATGATCATAAACTCATATCTGAACTATATGCCATGATAACTACACGTCCGAAAGGGCACCGTATAAAAGCGCAAGTGAGGTGGGAGAATGAATTGGGGAGGCCCTTATCGTTTACGGAGTGGGACCATATACTAGACCGAGCACATCATACTGCATACAACACAGCGGGAGCGGAATCTGCCTCTAAAGTGGTTACATACTGGTATTACACACCGGCGCGCGTACATTGCTGGGATAAGACTAAGACAGACCTCTGCTGGCGGGGGTGTGGCTTAATGGGTACCCTAATTAATTTACTCTGGCACTGCCCGAAATTGGTGCGTTACTGGACAGCGGTTTTTGATTACATTGATGCTTCATTTCAGATCACATTGCCGCGGGCTCCTGAATATACATTGCTGGGTCTTTCCCATCCTAAATACTTCCCATTGAAATCGTTGAGAGGTAGAGAGATCGTGATGGCGCTGCTTGCTGCGCAACAGGTTATTTTAGCGCAATGGGGGTCTTCGTCATTACCTGAGCCAATCGACTGGATACATCGTCTTTGGCAGCTTCTGGCCATAGAGCGCCTTTCGCTCAGTGTGCAAGGGAAAGGCAACGAATTTGCGAAATTGTGGGCCCCTTACTTGCAGATTCTCACCAAGGATATGAGGGAAGTGACTTGTCCTAAATACTTGCAAATTTTACAGCTCATTCCATTAGAGCCGCCCGGGTCATCCAAAGGCGGGGATACTGGGTAATTTACCACTGTTGTAGCCGGTTGATGAGAGGTCATGCATGCACGTGCTGGAACTGATGCAGACAGAGGGTGGTGGGGTGGGTGTGGGTGGGCGGGGTTGTTTAATTGTTTTATTTGTTCTTTTCTAAAAGTGGTAGTCATTGCTAGATGTGCTAATCCATAACTTATGCTTGAATTTATCGCGGGGTCGCCCTCCGGGTTGTAGACCTGAACGCTGTGTATCTCTGCTCATCCTACGCTCTGCCGGCCCTCTGATGTAGGCAGCTATGCTGTGTATACACTTCTAAGAAAAAAATGTAATGATATTTTGTATTTTTTTAATTTTGAACTGACTGAAAATAGTACATTTTACCCCTCCGCTATCCAACACTTTTACACTGTTGCACTCATTGGAGTGGGAATAGTAATTTTTCCCGTCCGCTATCCAACATTTTCCCTACTGTTGCACTCATTGGAGTGGGAATAGTAAGTTTTACCCCTGCACTATCCAACGCTTTCCCTACTGTTGCACTCATTGGAGTGGGAATAGTACTTTTTAACCCTCTGCTAACCAAAACTTTCCCTACTGTTGCACTCACTGGAGATTCCAAGTCCGTCGTAGTCGAACTCAGCAGATTCCAAGTCCATCGCCCCCCTGCAATTGCTGGGGTGGTGCTGTTCTCCACGGCTGGGAGGCGGTGAATATATGTCAATGCTCCAAATTGTGCCCACGCACAAGAACGCACTCGGGCAGCAAGTAACTCCGAGTCTTTATTTTCAAACCGTATATACATTGCAATAGCAAGCAAAGCCGCGTTCCGATGTATGTAATCGCCGACACGTTTTGGGCATAGCGCCTTTCTTCTTAGGCTGTACTCGAAACCTGGCAGCCTGCGAGCGCATTGGCATCCAGTTATCCGCCCTCCAATTGGCCACCCAAATGAGTGAGTCCCTTAAGCATCCTGGGACTTGTAGTGCGCTTCACATTAACAGTTCCTTTATGATTGCTGCTTCCATTCGGCCCAATGTAATGAAGTTTCCAATCTTAAAATTGCTGCCCCATAGTCGAACTCGGCAGATTCCAAGTCCGACGTAGTCGAACTCAGCAGATTCCAAGTCTGTCGGCACCCTGCAATCCCTGGGGTGGTGCTGTTATCCACGGTTGGGCAGCCGTGACTATGTCAATGCTCCAAAATGTGCCCACGCACGAGAACGTACTCGGGCAGCATTGGAACACGGCTCTGATTGACATTGCAATGTAAATGCGGTTTGAAAATAAAGACTCGGAGTTAATTGGTTCCCGAGTGCGTTCTTGTGCATGGACACATTTTGGAACCAGAGGAACACAACGGGGACATCTGGAGAATGTCGTTAATAATGCTGATGGCATGACGCGTTTCGGCATAAATGCCTTTTTCAAATGACTCTCACAGCACAAATTGCTCCCCCACACTGTCTTTTAAACTATATATACACACACACACATATATATGTATATGTGTTTATTTGTTACATTTTTATATAATTTTAAAATTATTAGTTTAATGATTGTTTTATGGTAAATATATATTAAATCTAATGTATTTGTTTAAATTAATTTTATTCTTTAATATATTTAGTATTTATTCATAATTTCATTGTGGTATTTCACCAGTCACGTTCCTCGATAGGATGCTTGAAATGTGTATATTTACATTGCTGAAAGCTCTTATCACTGCATGCTTTGAACATACCAGTATTTATTTTATGTTTACCATTGCCTCTAGGGGGGAAGGGCTATTTATATTCAAATGTGTATTTGCGCCATTTAGATTGAGAAAGCCTTCTGTGAAGGCGAAACACGTCTCTCTTGCCAAGGGGTCGAGCGAGACCCGAGACATTAAAATAAGCCATACCTGACTTCCTCGAGTACGTGCCTTCTTCTTCATTGGAGTGAGATGGTTTTTTCACACATATCTATATATATATATATATTCACACAGCTTTCCCCATATCCGGAGCCCCCGACCCTTCAGGGCGACCTCAATACAATGGGCCTGGAGCAGCCCATCAAGCACCATGGGTAACACAAAAACTTGAGGTCCATTACTGGCGAAGAGGCTTTTATTTCGGCATCTCGCAGCACAGCGTACTTCCATTACCTAACGTTTCAACCATACATTGGCCTTGTTCACAGGTGGAAGTTTGACAATCTAATTGCCCAGTGCGCTCGTGCATGCTTAAAAGTTCTTGGGTCACGTGACTTAGTGAAAAAATACAAATCCCATAGTGCACTGTACCGCATTAGAAAGTACCTTATGGAAGTCCTCATTAATGCTCAGAAAGTTATGTTATGTTATGTTATGTTAAAATGGGACTTTTATAGCGCAACGGCTACTCCAAAGGAGTGTCCCGGCGCTTTGTGCTCCAGACCTAAAGAAAGAACTGGAAAACATAACAGTAAAAAGACAGGAGCCTAAAAGAGGAAGCGGACTAACCAGAGAACAGCCAAGTTTTTAAGCCCTTCCTGAAGGCAAGAAAGTTCAGCGATATTATTCGCTTTTTAAAAGCAGTTGCACTGATGTTGGTGTGGAGTCTTGTACATACCCAGTCAGGTGAGTTGGTTTCTCTGCACAATGCTGCGTTAATCAAACCAAGCCGAAAAAAGACACCAACACACCAGCACGATCAGAACGGGGTTTAGTCCATCCCGAATCCCTTCCACACGCGCTCATTCTTTCGCCCCATTGGCATTCCTGTGTAGGCTGGGCGCGTGAGTGGGTCATGCTCCTCTTTAAATATTCACACAGCTTTCTCCATATCCGGAGCCCCCGACCCTTCAGGGCGACTTCAATACAATGGGCCTGGAGCAGCCCATCAAGCACCATGGGTAACACAAATACTTGAGGTCCATTACTGGCGAAGAGGCTTTTATTTCGGCATCTCGCAGCACAGCGTACTTCCATTACCTAACGTTTCAACCATACATTGGCCTTGTTCACAGGTGGAAGTTTGACGATCTAATTGCCCAGTGCGCTCGTGCATGCTTAAAAGTTCTTGGGTCACGTGACTTAGTGAAAAAATACAAATCCCATAGTGCACTGCACCGCATTAGAAAGTACCTTATGGAAGTCCTCATTAATGCTCAGAAAGTTCAGCGATATTATTCGCTTTTTAAAAGCAGTTGCACTGATGTTGGTGTGGAGTCTTGTACATACCCAGTCAGGTGAGTTGGTTTCTCTGCACAATGCTGCGTTAATCAAACCAAGCCGAAAAAAGACACCAACACACCAGCACGATCAGAACGGGGTTTAGTCCATCCCGAATCCCTTCCACACGCGCTCATTCTTTCGCCCCATTGGCATTCCTGTGTAGGCTGGGCGCGTGAGTGGATCATGCTCCTCTTTAAATATTCACACAGCTTTCTCCATATCCGGAGCCCCCGACCCTTCAGGGCGACCTCAATACAATGGGCCTGGAGCAGCCCATCAAGCACCATGGGTAACACAAAAACTTGAGGTCCATTACTGGCGAAGAGGCTTTTATTTCGGCATCTCGCAGCACAGCGTACTTCCATTACCTAACGTTTCAACCATACATTGGCCTTGTTCACAGGTGGAAGTTTGACGATCTAATTGCCCAAGGCGCTCGTGCATGCTTAAAAGTTCTTGGGTCACGTGACTTAGTGAAAAAATACAAATCCCATAGTGCACTGCACCGCATTAGAAAGTACCCTATGGAAGTCCTATTAATGCTCAGAAAGTTCAGCGATATTATTCGCTTTTTAAAAGCAGTTGCACTGATGTTGGTGTGGAGTCTTTTACATACCCAGTCAGGTGAGTTGGTTTCTCTGCACAATGCTGCGTTAATCAAACCAAGCCGAAAAAAGACACCAACACACCAGCACGATCAGAACGGGGTTTAGTCCATCCCGAATCCCTTCCACACGCGCTCATTCTTTCGCCCCATTGGCATTCCTGTGTAGGCTGGGCGCGTGAGTGGGTCATGCTCCTCTTTAAATATTCACACAGCTTTCTCCATATCCGGAGCCCCCGACCCTTCAGGGCGACCTCAATACAATGGGCCTGGAGCAGCCCATCAAGCACCATGGGTAACACAAAAACTTGAGGTCCATTACTGGCGAAGAGGCTTTTATTTCGGCATCTCGCAGCACAGCGTACTTCCATTACCTAACGTTTCAACCATACATTGGCCTTGTTCACAGGTGGAAGTTTGACGATCTAATTGCCCAGTGCGCTCGTGCATGCTTAAAAGTTCTTGGGTCACGTGACTTAGTGAAAAAATACAAATCCCATAGTGCACTGCACCGCATTAGAAAGTACCTTATGGAAGTCCTCATTAATGCTCAGAAAGTTCAGCGATATTATTCGCTTTTTAAAAGCAGTTGCACTGATGTTGGTGTGGAGTCTTGTACATACCCAGTCAGGTGAGTTGGTTTCTCTACACAATGCTGCGTTAATCAAACCAAGCCGAAAAAAGACACCAACACACCAGCACGATCAGAACGGGGTTTAGTCCATCCCGAATCCCTTCCACACGCGCTCATTCTTTCGCCCCATTGGCATTCCTGTGTAGGCTGGGCGCGTGAGTGGGTCATGCTCCTCTTTAAATATTCACACAGCTTTCTCCATATCCGGAGCCCCCGACCCTTCAGGGCGACCTCAATACAATGGTCCTGGAGCAGCCCATCAAGCACCATGGGTAACACAAAAACTTGAGGTCCATTACTGGCGAAGAGGCTTTTATTTCGGCATCTCACAGCACAGCGTACTTCCATTACCTAACGTTTCAACCATACATTGGCCTTGTTCACAGGTGGAAGTTTGACGATCTAATTGCCCAGTGCGCTCGTGCATGCTTAAAAGTTCTTGGGTCACGTGACTTAGTGAAAAAATACAAATCCCATAGTGCACTGCACCGCATTAGAAAGTACCTTATGGAAGTCCTCATTAATGCTCAGAAAGTTCAGCGATATTATTCGCTTTTTAAAAGCAGTTGCACTGATGTTGGTGTGGAGTCTTGTACATACCCAGTCAGGTGAGTTGGTTTCTCTGCACAATGCTGCGTTAATCAAACCAAGCCTAAAAAAGACACCAACACACCAGCACGATCAGAACGGGGTTTAGTCCATCCCGAATCCCTTCCACACGCGCTCATTCTTTCGCCCCATTGGCATTCCTGTGTAGGCTGGGCGCGTGAGTGGGTCATGCTCCTCTTTAAATATTCACACAGCTTTCTCCATATCCGGAGCCCCCGACCCTTCAGGGCGACCTCAATACAATGGGCCTGGAGCAGCCCATCAAGCACCATGGGTAACACAAAAACTTGAGGTCCATTACTGGCGAAGAGGCTTTTATTTCGGCACCTCGCAGCACAGCGTACTTCCATTACCTAACGTTTCAACCATACATTGGCCTTGTTCACAGGTGGAAGTTTGACGATCTAATTGCCCAGTGCGCTCGTGCATGCTTAAAAGTTCTTGGGTCACGTGACTTAGTGAAAAAATACAAATCCCATAGTGCACTGCACCGCATTAGAAAGTACCTTATGGAAGTCCTCATTAATGCTCAGAAAGTTCAGCGATATTATTCGCTTTTTAAAAGCAGTTGCACTGATGTTGGTGTGGAGTCTTGTACATATCCAGTCAGGTGAGTTGGTTTCTCTGCACAATGCTGCGTTAATCAAACCAAGCCGAAAAAAGACACCAACACACCAGCACGATCAGAACGGGGTTTAGTCCATCCCGAATCCCTTCCACACGCGCTCATTCTTTCGCCCCATTGGCATTCCTGTGTAGGCTGGGCGCGTGAGTGGGTCATGCTCCTCTTTAAATATTCACACAGCTTTCTCCATATCCGGAGCCCCCGACCCTTCAGGGCGACCTCAATACAATGGGCCTGGAGCAGCCCATCAAGCACCATGGGTAACACAAAAACTTGAGGTCCATTACTGGCGAAGAGGCTTTTATTTCGGCATCTCGCAGCACAGCGTACTTCCATTACCTAACGTTTCAACCATACATTGGCCTTGTTCACAGGTGGAAGTTTGACGATCTAATTGCCCAGTGCGCTCGTGCATGCTTAAAAGTTCTTGGGTTACGTGATTTAGTGAAAAAATACAAATCCCATAGTGCACTGCACCGCATTAGAAAGTACCTTATGGAAGTCCTCATTAATGCTCAGAAAGTTCAGCGATATTATTCGCTTTTTAAAAGCAGTTGCACTGATGTTGGTGTGGAGTCTTGTACATACCCAGTCAGGTGAGTTGGTTTCTCTGCACAATGCTGCGTTAATCAAACCAAGCCAAAAAAAGACACCAACACACCAGCACGATCAGAACGGGGTTTAGTCCATCCCGAATCCCTTCCACACGCGCTCATTCTTTCGCCCCATTGGCATTCCTGTGTAGGCTGGGCGCGTGAGTGGGTCATGCTCCTCTTTAAATATTCACACAGCTTTCTCCATATCCGGAGCCCCCGACCCTTCAGGGCGACCTCAATACAATGGGCCTGGAGCAGCCCATCAAGCACCATGGGTAACACAAAAACTTGAGGTCCATTACTGGCGAAGAGGCTTTTATTTCGGCATCTCGCAGCACAGCGTACTTCCATTACCTAACGTTTCAACCATACATTGGCCTTGTTCACAGGTGGAAGTTTGACGATCTAATTGCCCAGTGCGCTCGTGCATGCTTAAAAGTTCTTGGGTCACGTGACTTAGTGAAAAAATACAAATCCCATAGTGCACTGCACCGCATTAGAAAGTACCTTATGGAAGTCCTCATTAATGCTCAGAAAGTTCAGCGATATTATTCGCTTTTTAAAAGCAGTTGCACTGATGTTGGTGTGGAGTCTTGTACATACCCAGTCAGGTGAGTTGGTTTCTCTGCACAACGCTGCGTTAATCAAACCAAGCCAAAAAAAGACACCAACACACCAGCACGATCAGAACGGGGTTTAGTCCATCCCGAATCCCTTCCACACGCGCTCATTCTTTCGCCCCATTGGCATTCCTGTGTAGGCTGGGCGCGTGAGTGGGTCATGCTCCTCTTTAAATATTCACACAGCTTTCTCCATATCCGGAGCCCCCGACCCTTCAGGGCGACCTCAATACAATGGGCCTGGAGCAGCCCATCAAGCACCATGGGTAACACAAAAACTTGAGGTCCATTACTGGCGAAGAGGCTTTTATTTCGGCATCTCGCAGCACAGCGTACTTCCATTACCTAACGTTTCAACCATACATTGGCCTTGTTCACAGGTGGAAGTTTGACGATCTAATTGCCCAGTGCGCTCGTGCATGCTTAAAAGTTCTTGGGTCACGTGACTTAGTGAAAAAATACAAATCCCATAGTGCACTGCACCGCATTAGAAAGTACCTTATGGAAGTCCTCATTAATGCTCAGAAAGTTCAGCGATATTATTCGCTTTTTAAAAGCAGTTGCACTGATGTTGGTGTGGAGTCTTGTACATACCCAGTCAGGTGAGTTGGTTTCTCTGCACAATGCTGCGTTAATCAAACCAAGCCGAAAAAAGACACCAACACACCAGCACGATCAGAACGGGGTTTAGTCCATCCCGAATCCCTTCCACACGCGCTCATTCTTTCGCCCCATTGGCATTCCTGTGTAGGCTGGGCGCGTGAGTGGGTCATGCTCCTCTTTAAATATTTACACAGCTTTCTCCATATCCGGAGCCCCCGACCCTTCAGGGCGACCTCAATACAATGGGCCTGGAGCAGCCCATCAAGCACCATGGGTAACACAAAAACTTGAGGTCCATTACTGGCGAAGAGGCTTTTATTTCGGCATCTCGCAGCACAGCGTACTTCCATTACCTAACGTTTCAACCATACATTGGCCTTGTTCACAGGTGGAAGTTTGACGATCTAATTGCCCAGTGCGCTCGTGCATGCTTAAAAGTTCTTGGGTTACGTGATTTAGTGAAAAAATACAAATCCCATAGTGCACTGCACCGCATTAGAAAGTACCTTATGGAAGTCCTCATTAATGCTCAGAAAGTTCAGCGATATTATTCGCTTTTTAAAAGCAGTTGCACTGATGTTGGTGTGGAGTCTTGTACATACCCAGTCAGGTGAGTTGGTTTCTCTGCACAATGCTGCGTTAATCAAACCAAGCCAAAAAAAGACACCAACACACCAGCACGATCAGAACGGGGTTTAGTCCATCCCGAATCCCTTCCACACGCGCTCATTCTTTCGCCCCATTGGCATTCCTGTGTAGGCTGGGCGCGTGAGTGGGTCATGCTCCTCTTTAAATATTCACACAGCTTTCTCCATATCCGGAGCCCCCGACCCTTCAGGGCGACCTCAATACAATGGGCCTGGAGCAGCCCATCAAGCACCATGGGTAACACAAAAACTTGAGGTCCATTACTGGCGAAGAGGCTTTTATTTCGGCATCTCGCAGCACAGCGTACTTCCATTACCTAACGTTTCAACCATACATTGGCCTTGTTCACAGGTGGAAGTTTGACGATCTAATTGCCCAGTGCGCTCGTGCATGCTTAAAAGTTCTTGGGTCACGTGACTTAGTGAAAAAATACAAATCCCATAGTGCACTGCACCGCATTAGAAAGTACCTTATGGAAGTCCTCATTAATGCTCAGAAAGTTCAGCGATATTATTCGCTTTTTAAAAGCAGTTGCACTGATGTTGGTGTGGAGTCTTGTACATACCCAGTCAGGTGAGTTGGTTTCTCTGCACAACGCTGCGTTAATCAAACCAAGCCAAAAAAAGACACCAACACACCAGCACGATCAGAACGGGGTTTAGTCCATCCCGAATCCCTTCCACACGCGCTCATTCTTTCGCCCCATTGGCATTCCTGTGTAGGCTGGGCGCGTGAGTGGGTCATGCTCCTCTTTAAATATTCACACAGCTTTCTCCATATCCGGAGCCCCCGACCCTTCAGGGCGACCTCAATACAATGGGCCTGGAGCAGCCCATCAAGCACCATGGGTAACACAAAAACTTGAGGTCCATTACTGGCGAAGAGGCTTTTATTTCGGCATCTCGCAGCACAGCGTACTTCCATTACCTAACGTTTCAACCATACATTGGCCTTGTTCACAGGTGGAAGTTTGACGATCTAATTGCCCAGTGCGCTCGTGCATGCTTAAAAGTTCTTGGGTCACGTGACTTAGTGAAAAAATACAAATCCCATAGTGCACTGCACCGCATTAGAAAGTACCTTATGGAAGTCCTCATTAATGCTCAGAAAGTTCAGCGATATTATTCGCTTTTTAAAAGCAGTTGCACTGATGTTGGTGTGGAGTCTTGTACATACCCAGTCAGGTGAGTTGGTTTCTCTGCACAATGCTGCGTTAATCAAACCAAGCCGAAAAAAGACACCAACACACCAGCACGATCAGAACGGGGTTTAGTCCATCCCGAATCCCTTCCACACGCGCTCATTCTTTCGCCCCATTGGCATTCCTGTGTAGGCTGGGCGCGTGAGTGGGTCATGCTCCTCTTTAAATATTTACACAGCTTTCTCCATATCCGGAGCCCCCGACCCTTCAGGGCGACCTCAATACAATGGGCCTGGAGCAGCCCATCAAGCACCATGGGTAACACAAAAACTTGAGGTCCATTACTGGCGAAGAGGCTTTTATTTCGGCATCTCGCAGCACAGCGTACTTCCATTACCTAACGTTTCAACCATACATTGGCCTTGTTCACAGGTGGAAGTTTGACGATCTAATTGCCCAGTGCGCTCGTGCATGCTTAAAAGTTCTTGGGTCACGTGACTTAGTGAAAAAATACAAATCCCATAGTGCACTGCACCGCATTAGAAAGTACCTTATGGAAGTCCTCATTAATGCTCAGAAAGTTCAGCGATATTATTCGCTTTTTAAAAGCAGTTGCACTGATGTTGGTGTGGAGTCTTGTACATACCCAGTCAGGTGAGTAGGTTTCTCTGCACAATGCTGCGTTAATCAAACCAAGCCGAAAAAAGACACCAACACACCAGCACGATCAGAACGGGGTTTAGTCCATCCCGAATCCCTTCCACACGCGCTAATTCTTTCGCCCCATTGGCATTCCTGTGTAGGCTGGGCGCGTGAGTGGGTCATGCTCCTCTTTAAATATTCACACAGCTTTCTCCATATCCGGAGCCCCCGACCCTTCAGGGCGACCTCAATACAATGGGCCTGGAGCAGCCCATCAAGCACCATGGGTAACACAAAAACTTGAGGTCCATTACTGGCGAAGAGGCTTTTATTTCGGCATCTCGCAGCACAGCGTACTTCCATTACCTAACGTTTCAACCATACATTGGCCTTGTTCACAGGTGGAAGTTTGACGATCTAATTGCCCAGTGCGCTCGTGCATGCTTAAAAGTTCTTGGGTCACGTGACTTAGTGAAAAAATACAAATCCCATAGTGCACTGCACCGCATTAGAAAGTACCTTATGGAAGTCCTCATTAATGCTCAGAAAGTTCAGCGATATTATTCGCTTTTTAAAAGCAGTTGCACTGATGTTGGTGTGGAGTCTTGTACATACCCAGTCAGGTGAGTTGGTTTCTCTGCACAATGCTGCGTTAATCAAACCAAGCCAAAAAAAGACACCAACACACCAGCACGATCAGAACGGGGTTTAGTCCATCCCGAATCCCTTCCACACGCGCTCATTCTTTCGCCCCATTGGCATTCCTGTGTAGGCTGGGCGCGTGAGTGGGTCATGCTCCTCTTTAAATATTCACACAGCTTTCTCCATATCTGGAGCCCCCGACCCTTCAGGGCGACCTCAATACAATGGGCCTGGAGCAGCCCATCAAGCACCATGGGTAACACAAAAACTTGAGGTCCATTACTGGCGAAGAGGCTTTTATTTCGGCATCTCGCAGCACAGCGTACTTCCATTACCTAACGTTTCAACCATACATTGGCCTTGTTCACAGGTGGAAGTTTGACGATCTAATTGCCCAGTGCGCTCGTGCATGCTTAAAAGTTCTTGGGTCACGTGACTTAGTGAAAAAATACAAATCCCATAGTGCACTGCACCGCATTAGAAGGTACCTTATGGAAGTCCTCATTAATGCTCAGAAAGTTCAGCGATATTATTCGCTTTTTAAAAGCAGTTGCACTGATGTTGGTGTGGAGTCTTGTACATACCCAGTCAGGTGAGTTGGTTTCTCTGCACAATGCTGCGTTAATCAAACCAAGCCAAAAAAAGACACCAACACACCAGCACGATCAGAACGGGGTTTAGTCCATCCCGAATCCCTTCCACACGCGCTCATTCTTTCGCCCCATTGGCATTCCTGTGTAGGCTGGGCGCGTGAGTGGGTCATGCTCCTCTTTAAATATTCACACAGCTTTCTCCATATCCGGAGCCCCCGACCCTTCAGGGCGACCTCAATACAATGGGCCTGGAGCAGCCCATCAAGCACCATGGGTAACACAAAAACTTGAGGTCCATTACTGGCGAAGAGGCTTTTATTTCGGCATCTCGCAGCACAGCGTACTTCCATTACCTAACGTTTCAACCATACATTGGCCTTGTTCACAGGTGGAAGTTTGACGATCTAATTGCCCAGTGCGCTCGTGCATGCTTAAAAGTTCTTGGGTCACGTGACTTAGTGAAAAAATACAAATCCCATAGTGCACTGCACCGCATTAGAAAGTACCTTATGGAAGTCCTCATTAATGCTCAGAAAGTTCAGCGATATTATTCGCTTTTTAAAAGCAGTTGCACTGATGTTGGTGTGGAGTCTTGTACATACCCAGTCAGGTGAGTTGGTTTCTCTGCACAATGCTGCGTTAATCAAACCAAGCCGAAAAAAGACACCAACACACCAGCACGATCAGAACGGGGTTTAGTCCATCCCGAATCCCTTCCACACGCGCTCATTCTTTCGCCCCATTGGCATTCCTGTGTAGGCTGGGCGCGTGAGTGGGTCATGCTCCTCTTTAAATATTCACACAGCTTTCTCCATATCCGGAGCCCCCGACCCTTCAGGGCGACCTCAATACAATGGGCCTGGAGCAGCCCATCAAGCACCATGGGTAACACAAAAATTTGAGGTCCATTACTGGCGAAGAGGCTTTTATTTCGGCATCTCGCAGCACAGCGTACTTCCATTACCTAACGTTTCAACCATACATTGGCCTTGTTCACAGGTGGAAGTTTGACGATCTAATTGCCCAGTGCGCTCGTGCATGCTTAAAAGTTCTTGGGTCACGTGACTTAGTGAAAAAATACAAATCCCATAGTGCACTGCACCGCATTAGAAAGTACCTTATGGAAGTCCTCATTAATGCTCAGAAAGTTCAGCGATATTATTCGCTTTTTAAAAGCAGTTGCACTGATGTTGGTGTGGAGTCTTGTACATACCCAGTCAGGTGAGTTGGTTTCTCTGCACAATGCTGCGTTAATCAAACCAAGCCGAAAAAAGACACCAACACACCAGCACGATCAGAACGGGGTTTAGTCCATCTCGCATCCCTTCCACACGCGCTCATTCTTTCGCCCCATTGGCATTCCTGTGTAGGCTGGGCGCGTGAGTGGGTCATGCTCCTCTTTAAATATTCACACAGCTTTCTCCATATCCGGAGCCCCCGACCCTTCAGGGCGACCTCAATACAATGGGCCTGGAGCAGCCCATCAAGCACCATGGGTAACACAAAAACTTGAGGTCCATTACGGGCGAAGAGGCTTTTATTTCGGCATCTCGCAGCACAGCGTACTTCCATTACCTAACGTTTCAACCATACATTGGCCTTGTTCACAGGTGGAAGTTTGACGATCTAATTGCCCAAACTTCCACCTGTGAACAAAGCCAATGTATGGTTGAAACGTTAGGTAATGGAAGTACGCTGTGCTGCGAGATGCCGAAATAAAAGCCTCTTCGCCAGTAATGGACCTCAAGTTTTTGTGTTACCCATGGTGCTTGATGGGCTGCTCCAGGCCCATTGTATTGAGGTCGCCCTGAAGGGTCGGGGGCTCCGGATATGGAGAAAGCTGTGTGAATATTTAAAGAGGAGCATGACCCACTCACACGCCCAGCCTACACAGGAATGCCAATGGGGCGAAAGAATGAGCGCGTGTGGAAGGGATTCGGGATGGACTAAACCCCATTCTGATCGTGCTGGTGTGTTGGTGTCTTTTTTCGGCTTGGTTTGATTAACGCAGCATTGTGCAGAGAAACCAACTCACCTGACTGGGTATGTACAAGACTCCACACCAACATCAGTGCAACTGCTTTTAAAAAGCGAATAATATCGCTGAACTTTCTGAGCATTAATGAGGACTTCCATAAGGTACTTTCTAATGCGGTGCAGTGCACTATGGGATTTGTATTTTTTCACTAAGTCACGTGACCCAGGAACTTTTAAGCATGCACGAGCGCACTGGGCAATTAGATCGTCAAACTTCCACCTGTGAACATGGCCAATGTATGGTTGAAACGTTAGGTAATGGAAGTACGCCGTGCTGCGAGATGCCGAAATAAAAGCCTCTTCGCCAGTAATGGACCTCAAGTTTTTGTGTTACCCATGGTGCTTGATGGGCTGCTCCAGGCCCATTGTATTGAGGTCGCCCTGAAGGGTCGGGGGCTCCGGATATGGAGAAAGCTGTGTGAATATTTAAAGAGGAGCATGACCCACTCACGCGCCCAGCCTACACAGGAATGCCAATGGGGCGAAAGAATGAGCGCGTGTGGAAGGGATTCGGGATGGACTAAACCCCGTTTTGATCGTGCTGGTGTGTTGGTGTCTTTTTTCGGCTTGGTTTGATTAACGCAGCATTGTGCAGAGAAACCAACTCACCTGACTGGGTATGTACAAGACTCCACACCAACATCAGTGCAACTGCTTTTAAAAAGCGAATAATATCGCTGAACTTTCTGAGCATTAATGAGGACTTCCATAAGGTACTTTCTAATGCGGTGCAGTGCACTATGGGATTTGTATTTTTTCACTAAGTCACGTGACCCAAGAACTTTTAAGCATGCACGAGCGCACTGGGCAATTAGATCGTCAAACTTCCACCTGTGAACAAGGCCAATGTATGGTTGAAACGTTAGGTAATGGAAGTACGCTGTGCTGCGAGATGCCGAAATAAAAGCCTCTTCGCCAGTAATGGACCTCAAGTTTTTGTGTTACCCATGGTGCTTGATGGGCTGCTCCAGGCCCATTGTATTGAGGTCGCCCTGAAGAGTCGGGGGCTCCGGATATGGAGAAAGCTGTGTGAATATTTAAAGAGGAGCATGACCCACTCACGCGCCCAGCCTACACAGGAATGCCAATGGGGCGAAAGAATGAGCGCGTGTGGAAGGGATTCGGGATGGACTAAACCCCGTTCTGATCGTGCTGGTGTGTTGGTGTCTTTTTTCGGCTTGGTTTGATTAACGCAGCATTGTGCAGAGAAACCAACTCACCTGACTGGGTATGTACAAGACTCCACACCAACATCAGTGCAACTGCTTTTAAAAAGCGAATAATATCGCTGAACTTTCTGAGCATTAATGAGGACTTCCATAAGGTACTTTCTAATGCGGTGCAGTGCACTATGGGATTTGTATTTTTTCACTAAGTCACGTGACCCAAGAACTTTTAAGCATGCACGAGCGCACTGGGCAATTAGATCGTCAAACTTCCACCTGTGAACAAGGCCAATGTATGGTTGAAACGTTAGGTAATGGAAGTACGCTGTGCTGCGAGATGCCGAAATAAAAGCCTCTTCGCCAGTAATGGACCTCAAGTTTTTGTGTTACACATGGTGCTTGATGGGCTGCTCCAGGCCCATTGTATTGAGGTCGCCCTGAAGGGTCGGGGGCTCCGGATATGGAGAAAGCTGTGTGAATATTTAAAGAGGAGCATGACCCACTCACGCGCCCAGCCTACACAGGAATGCCAATGGGGCGAAAGAATGAGTGCGTGTGGAAGGGATTCGGGATGGACTAAACCCCGTTCTGATCGTGCTGGTGTGTTGGTGTCTTTTTTCGGCTTGGTTTGATTAACGCAGCATTGTGCAGAGAAACCAACTCACCTGACTGGGTATGTACAAGACTCCACACCAACATCAGTGCAACTGCTTTTAAAAAGCGAACAATATCGCTGAACTTTCTGAGCATTAATGAGGACTTCCATAAGGTACTTTCTAATGCGGTGCAGTGCACTATGGGATTTGTATTTTTTCACTAAGTCACGTGACCCAAGAACTTTTAAGCATGCACGAGCGCACTGGGCAATTAGATCGTCAAACTTCCACCTGTGAACAAGGCCAATGTATGGTTGAAACGTTAGGTAATGGAAGTACGCTGTGCTGCGAGATGCCGAAATAAAAGCCTCTTCGCCAGTAATGGACCTCAAGTTTTTTTGTTACCCATGGTGCTTGATGGGCTGCTCCAGGCCCATTGTATTGAGGTCGCCCTGAAGGGTCGGGGGCTCCGGATATGGAGAAAGCTGTGTGAATATTTAAAGAGGAGCATGACCCACTCACGCGCCCAGCCTACACAGGAATGCCAATGGGGCGAAAGAATGAGCGCGTGTGGAAGGGATTCGGGATGGACTAAACCCCGTTCTGATCGTGCTGGTGTGTTGGTGTCTTTTTTCGGCTTGGTTTGATTAACGCAGCATTGTGCAGAGAAACCAACTCACCTGACTGGGTATGTACAAGACTCCACACCAACATCAGTGCAACTGCTTTTAAAAAGCGAATAATATCGCTGAACTTTCTGAGCATTAATGAGGACTTCCATAAGGTACTTTCTAATGCGGTGCAGTGCACTATGGGATTTGTATTTTTTCACTAAGTCACGTGACCCAAGAACTTTTAAGCATGCACGAGCGCACTGGGCAATTAGATCGTCAAACTTCCACCTGTGAACAAGGCCAATGTATGGTTGAAACGTTAGGTAATGGAAGTACGCTGTGCTGCGAGATGCCGAAATAAAAGCCTCTTCGCCAGTAATGGACCTCAAGTTTTTGTGTTACCCATGGTGCTTGATGGGCTGCTCCAGGCCCATTGTATTGAGGTCGCCCTGAAGGGTCGGGGGCTCCGGATATGGAGAAAGCTGTGTGAATATTTAAAGAGGAGCATGACCCACTCACGCGCCCAGCCTACACAGGAATGCCAATGGGGCGAAAGAATGAGCGCGTGTGGAAGGGATTCGGGATGGACTAAACCCCGTTCTGATCGTGCTGGTGTGTTGGTGTCTTTTTTCGGCTTGGTTTGATTAACGCAGCATTGTGCAGAGAAACCAACTCACCTGACTGGGTATGTACAAGACTCCACACCAACATCAGTGCAACTGCTTTTAAAAAGCGAATAATATCGCTGAACTTTCTGAGCATTAATGAGGACTTCCATAAGGTACTTTCTAATGCGGTGCAGTGCACAATGGGATTTGTATTTTTTCACTAAGTCACGTGACCCAAGAACTTTTAAGCATGCACGAGCGCACTGGGCAATTAGATCGTCAAACTTCCACCTGTGAACAAGGCCAATGTATGGTTGAAACGTTAGGTAATGGAAGTACGCTGTGCTGCGAGATGCCGAAATAAAAGCCTCTTCGCCAGTAATGGACCTCAAGTTTTTGTGTTACCCATGGTGCTTGATGGGCTGCTCCAGGCCCATTGTATTGAGGTCGCCCTGAAGGGTCGGGGGCTCCGGATATGGAGAAAGCTGTGTGAATATTTAAAGAGGAGCATGACCCACTCACGCGCCCAGCCTACACAGGAATGCCAATGGGGCGAAAGAATGAGCGCGTGTGGAAGGGATTCGGGATGGACTAAACCCCGTTCTGATCGTGCTGGTTTGTTGGTGTCTTTTTTCGGCTTGGTTTGATTAACGCAGCATTGTGCAGAGAAACCAACTCACCTGACTGGGTATGTACAAGACTCCACACCAACATCAGTGCAACTGCTTTTAAAAAGCGAATAATATCGCTGAACTTTCTGAGCATTAATGAGGACTTCCATAAGGTACTTTCTAATGCGGTGCAGTGCACTATGGGATTTGTATTTTTTCACTAAGTCACGTGACCCAAGAACTTTTAAGCATGCACGAGCACACTGGGCAATTAGATCGTCAAACTTCCACCTGTGAACAAGGCCAATGTATGGTTGAAACGTTAGGTAATGGAAGTACGCTGTGCTGCGAGATGCCGAAATAAAAGCCTCTTCGCCAGTAATGGACCTCAAGTTTTTGTGTTACCCATGGTGCTTGATGGGCTGCTCCAGGCCCATTGTATTGAGGTCGCCCTGAAGGGTCGGGGGCTCCGGATATGGAGAAAGCTGTGTGAATATTTAAAGAGGAGCATGACCCACTCACGCGCCCAGCCTACACAGGAATGCCAATGGGGCGAAAGAATGAGCGCGTGTGGAAGGGATTCGGGATGGACTAAACCCCGTTCTGATCGTGCTGGTGTGTTGGTGTCTTTTTTCGGCTTGGTTTGATTAACGCAGCATTGTGCAGAGAAACCAACTCACCTGACTGGGTATATACAAGACTCCACACCAACATCAGTACAACTGCTTTTAAAAAGCGAATAATATCGCTGAACTTTCTGAGCATTAATGAGGACTTCCATAAGGTACTTTCTAATGCGGTGCAGTGCACTATGGGATTTGTATTTTTTCACTAAGTCACGTGACCCAAGAACTTTTAAGCATGCACGAGCGCACTGGGCAATTAGATCGTCAAACTTCCACCTGTGAACAAGGCCAATGTATGGTTGAAACGTTAGGTAATGGAAGTACGCTGTGCTGCGAGATGCCGAAATAAAAGCCTCTTCGCCAGTAATGGACCTCAAGTTTTTGTGTTACCCATGGTGCTTGATGGGCTGCTCCAGGCCCATTGTATTGAGGTCGCCCTGAAGGGTCGGGGGCTCCGGATATGGAGAAAGCTGTGTGAATATTTAAAGAGGAGCATGACCCACTCACGTGCCCAGCCTACACAGGAATGCCAATGGGGCGAAAGAATGAGCGCGTGTGGAAGGGATTCGGGATGGACTAAACCCCGTTCTGATCGTGCTGGTGTGTTGGTGTCTTTTTTCGGCTTGGTTTGATTAACGCAGCATTGTGCAGAGAAACCAACTCAGCTGACTGGGTATGTACAAGACTCCACACCAACATCAGTGCAACTGCTTTTAAAAAGCGAATAATATCGCTGAACTTTCTGAGCATTAATGAGGACTTCCATAAGGTACTTTCTAATGCGGTGCAGTGCACTCTGGGATTTGTATTTTTTCACTAAGTCACGTGACCCAAGAACTTTTAAGCATGCACGAGCGCACTGGGCAATTAGATCGTCAAACTTCCACCTGTGAACAAGGCCAATGTATGGTTGAAACGTTAGGTAATGGAAGTACGCTGTGCTGCGAGATGCCGAAATAAAAGCCTCTTCGCCAGTAATGGACCTCAAGTTTTTGTGTTACCCATGGTGCTTGATGGGCTGCTCCAGGCCCATTGTATTGAGGTCGCCCTGAAGGGTCGGGGGCTCCGGATATGGAGAAAGCTGTGTGAATATTTAAAGAGGAGCATGACCCACTCACGCGCCCAGCCTACACAGGAATGCCAATGGGGCGAAAGAATGAGCGCGTGTGGAAGGGATTCGGGATGGACTAAACCCCGTTCTGATCGTGCTGGTGTGTTGGTGTCTTTTTTCGGCTTGGTTTGATTAATGCAGCATTGTGCAGAGAAACCAACTCACCTGACTGGGTATGTACAAGACTCCACACCAACATCAGTGCAACTGCTTTTAAAAAGCGAATAATATCGCTGAACTTTCTGAGCATTAATGAGGACTTCCATAAGGTACTTTCTAATGCGGTGCAGTGCACTATGGGATTTGTATTTTTTCACTAAGTCACGTGACCCAAGAACTTTTAAGCATGCACGAGCGCACTGGGCAATTAGATTGTCAAACTTCCACCTGTGAACAAGGCCAATGTATGGTTGAAACGTTAGGTAATGGAAGTACGCTGTGCTGCGAGATGCCGAAATAAAAGCCTCTTCGCCAGTAATGGACCTCAAGTTTTTGTGTTACCCATATATATATATATATATATATAGCTATATATATATATATATCCAATCCAAACGAAAATTCAGTACGCTCTCAGGAAGGAATCAGGCAGCACGTAATGGAGTTTATCCAAAATTTAATCTACACAACGTGTTTCGGCAAAAGCCTTGTTCACGTGAACAAGGCTGTCGCCGAAACGCGTTGTGTAGATTAAATTTTGGATCAACTCCATTGCGTGCTGCCTGATTCCTTCCTGAGAGCGTACTGAATAAATTTTCGTTTGGATTGCAGATTGAGTACCGGCACGCTCCGCCGGAGTGTACGCCACCTTCCTCGGGGTCCCAGTATCCCGGAATGAGCTTTTCGCGGGGTATTTTATATATATATATATATATATCGACCCAAATCGGCTCCGTTCGTAGGACCCCTGGCGCGTCTGAATCCGGTGCTGTGCTAAGGCAGAGCCATGCCGTTTGGTATTGTCCCCAGAGATTCACTTTGCAGTGAAACAAGTAGCACGCACTCACAGTCTGTTGAGTTTCCCAATTATTTTATTTTCAATTTTAGTAATTCTCCAGTCTCCAATTTAACCAACGCGTTTCGCCATCCACCGATGGCTTGGTCACGGTTAGCACAGTACATTACATTTGCCCAATAAAAACATTTGTTGTTAGTCATGTGGGTGTTGATGTCACACCTTCCTTGGAAGCATGGAATTCTGGTATATGTAGTTTTTTCGTTTTTTTGTTTGTTTTTTTGTGTGTTTTTAACCCAACCATCATCTACACAGTGTTCATAACTTAAACCAATTATCAATCATTGGCACCCTTGCCTTTAGTAAATTTCGTGACAGAGAACCGGTTCTAAAAAGGGTTCACCAGGAACCCATTTTTTGGTGATTGGCATTTCACTAATTAATGTGTACGGTCACCATTTGATGTTAGTTGATTCTCCCAATGCCACTGTAAGGTACATTTATTTATCTCCCCTCTAGTGGGGATCGACTCTCATTGGTTTCCCGTATGATCATTCTTACCAACTGTGAGAATGTATCCGTAGTTATGACGTTCCATTAATTATGTGCATGATTACCAGTTACGTTAGTCTGATGTCTTCCAGTGATTTGATCCTCCCGATGTCAATCTGAAATCACATTTATTTGTCTCCCCTCTAGTGGGGCACGACTCTCGTCCGTTTAATACATGGTGGTTCTTAACTCACTGGAATGATATCTATCTTGTGTCGACCAAGGGTAATTCTAATGTGTATTATTTACATGTGTGTTTTTTTAGCTATCAGGTGTATGGGTTATGTGTGACTATATGAATGTGACTAACAAAAGATATTATTAAAAACCTTTACAGTAAAAACATTTGTGCTTGAAAGCGGCTTTCTCTCCTGTTCACAGGTAACTCACTCATTGGGATAGCATATTGAGTCAATGTCTCTACAAATGGACGTACAGTTCCTCACTTTGATTGAGGCCCCATGGCGTAAAGGTCCTGAAATTGAGAATCTGGTATGATTCTCTCCGTCTTAGAGTCTTTTCCCGGTCACCCCCTCTTTCGTGTGGGGGTATTGTCTCCAGGGCATAGAAACAAAGGGATTTCCAATCTCCTCCATGGTTGATCTCCATATGTTTCGCCACAGCATTGCTCCTGTCTTTATTGACTGTGGCTCTGACGTGTTCCAAGATTCTCTTTTTGAGTTCACATTTCGTACTTCCTATATACTTCAGCGAGCATGGACACTCGATTACATATACCACAAACTGGCTTTTGCACGTGATTAATTCCCTTATCTGCCACATTTTTCCGTTTGTTAGTTTTACTTCTGTTGTATTTTTAGCAATCTGACAAACTTTACACATGTGGCATTTCTTGAAGCCTTTTGTTGTTAACCATTGCGTGCCTTTCTTTTTAGTGTGGTCTTGATGGTGACTATGTATCAGTTTGTCTCTCAAGTTTTTTGCTCTGCGATAGGTGATTTGGGCATGTTGGCCCACAATTTCTCTCACTGTCGAGTCTAGTTGTAGGATTTTCCAGTTTCTCCGAAGAATGTTTGATATTTCTTTTGATTCTTTGGAGTAGTCCATAATTAATCGAATTGTTGTGTTTTCTAAGTGATTCACATTTCTATTGGATACTTTCTTGATCTTTTGCTGGTTCTCATCAAGAATATCCTCTCTTCTTTTTTCATGAGCTCGCTTCCAACATCTTTGGATGTTTCCTTTTTGATATCCTCGGTGCGTGAATCTGTTGGCTGTCTTGTTGCTGTGTTTTTCCCACTCTTTTTCTTCTGAGAAAATTCTCCGTAAACGTAAGAATTCCCCATATGGGATATTGTTCTTGACCGAAGATTGGTGAAAGCTAGTTGCATGTAATGTCGCATTTGTTGAAGTTTCTTTCCTATGTAACGTCGTCTCTAGTTTGTTATCCACGACGTAGATTTCCGTGTCTAGGAAGATCACTTTTTCCTTGCTGATGTTATATGTGAATCTTATGTTTGCTTCTGTGGAGTTAAGAATTTTAAAATATTCCTCAAATTCAGTCGAAGTTCCATCCCAAATAATTAAAAGGTCGTCAATATATCTCAACCATTTCATTATTTTGTTGACATGTTTGTCGTTTTGGGGGTGCCATGCTATTTCTTGTTCCCACCACCCCATGGTGAGGCAGGCATATCCGGGACTGAAAGAGAACCCCATAGCACATCCTTTAGTTTGTAGAAAAATATCTTCTCCAAAAAGGAAGGTATTTTGGGTGAGGCACATATTGATCATGTCCATTAACATCTGGTTGTGTTGTTTTAATTTGATGTCGCGCTCTCTGAGAAAATAACTGCAGGCTCGTAATCCAATGTCATGCTCGATGTTTGTATAAAGTGACGTGACGTCCATTGTGATTAACATGTAGGATGGCTGCCATGGTAATCCTTGTAGATGTCTCAGTAGGTCAGTGGTGTCCTTCAGATATGAGCTTAGGTTAAAGACGAAAGGCATCAAAAAATGGTCGACATAGTTCGCTACTGGTTCCATAAGAGAGCCTTTGGCAGACACTATAGGTCTGCCTGGTGGTTTCGATGGGTTCTTATGTACTTTTGGCAGGAAATAAATCGTCGCCATTGTAGGATGTTCCGTGCTCAAAAATTTTCTTTCGTCGTCATCCAGTAAATTCAGTTGTTGCCATCTTTGTATTTCTTTGTCTAGATGTTCTTTGAAGATTCGTGTTGGATTCTTGTCTAGTTTTTTGTAGTATTCCCGATTTTTTAATTGTGAGAAAGCCTCTGCCACATAATCTTGGGTGTCCATTATGACGATGTTTCCCCCCTTATCCGCCATCTTGATGGTTATTGACTTGTCTTCCATTAGTGTTGTGAGGGCTAGTCTTTCAGTTTTTTTCAGGTTGTCTCGAAAATTAGTCCCTCTTATTTTGTACATATCCTGTACAACTGCCTCCTGAAAGATGTCGATTTTATTGCCGGGAGGTAGTTGGGGGTAGAAACGTGATGTGGGTTTTTTTCCACTTAGGCCTGCTCCAATCTGTGGGCATACCGTAGATTCTTCAATGGTGTCAGCTTTCTCCATTATATCTAGATTAACCAACGTTAGAAGGGCTGTCATGTCCGTCGTTTTTAGAATTGGTTCTTCCATTTTAGAAAGTGTTTTAGTTTTCCGTAGTGTGGTGTCTTTCATTAGCTCTTGATTTTCTTTGAAGAGTTTGGCTAGTTTGATTTTCCTTACGTATTTGTATATATCAATACGTGTTTGCGCTAAGTCCATCGACTGAGTTGGGCAGAAATTGATCCCATGTTTCAATAAGGATATTTCGTTATTAGATAGGGCGCGTTTAGATAAATTCATGATGACTAGCTCCTCCTTGTCATCTAATTCGTCTGTCCAGTTTATTTTGATGTCTTCTGACGCATGCTCCTGGTCTTTGTCCCCATTTCTTCTGATCCAGCTTTTCCTTTTTCCTCTTCTTGTTGGTTTTTTGGTGTTGATGCCGGTGTTCGTGGAGTCCATCTGCGCCCTCTTCCTCTTCCGCGTGTGGATCGGAACTGATTTTGATTTTGTTCCCACGATCTCTGTTGGAGGACCAGTCGCATGTCTCCTAAAAAACTGCTCGTCGTTTGTTCCTCAATTGGTTCCCCATCATTGTCACTCGCGCCTGTTGATGTTAGTGACGTTAGACTTGAGGAGCTTGGTGCCTCCATCGATGTTCTGCCTTGATTTTTAAATATGTCGAATTTTTTCGCATACGTGAATATGCGTCCTTGCGCATAATCCTCCTTGTCCCTTTGGAATTTCGATTGTTTCCTCATTTTAACCAACTCCTCATGCTTTTCTACATATTTTTCCAGATCTTCTTTTAGTTTATTCATTTCGGTGTTCATTTCTTCAGACGCTAGGTCTTTTTCTAGTTGAGATAATTCCTCTTTAATTTTTGATAGCGCGACTTCAATGTGTTTAATCAAGATGGCGATCAGACCTAGTGATGAATTCAACACGAACTCTCCCCACTCCTGTAGTAACTCATTGCTCGCGTCTTGTTGGCTGGGCATTAGTGATATCCTGAGTCCTCTTGGGACCCTCTGAACTTCCAGGTATTTTTTTAAAGTAGTCAGTTCCCACCATTTGTTGATTTCCTTTTTACTCAACCTTTCCCACATCTTCAATTTACTCCGTGTGTCTATTTTCTTTGGATCACCATTTGTTGCTTTCGACATCCGACCATGTGATGTTGTTTCCTGTTCAAAGAAAGAAGCCAAGCTCTCATTCCGTTTAGCATCTCGTTTTTCCATAATTCTTTGTGGAGTGGCTGAAGATGATCTCAAATGATGAAAGATAGCTTTACAGGGTTATATAAACTGTCCCTTGCGAGAGCAATTCTGATTAACTGCTGATTGTTTTCCTCGCTACTTCCCTTTGGATGTCAAAATTGCGATTTTTCTACCAGTGTCAATCTTAGCTCTCAGACGGGAAATAACCAGCTAGGCGTTCAAGGACACATCCTTGGATTAACGTGGTTCACTCAGCCGATTGCCTATTGCGGTGGAAAAAAGCTTACCAAACATTCTTCGGGGAAACTGGAAAATCCTACAACTAGACTCGACAGTGAGAGAAATTGTGGGCCAACATGCCCAAATCACCTATCGCAGAGCAAAAAACTTGAGAGACAAACTGATACATAGTCACCATCAAGACCACACTAAAAAGAAAGGCACGCAATGGTTAACAACAAAAGGCTTCAAGAAATGCCACATGTGTAAAGTTTGTCAGATTGCTAAAAATACAACAGAAGTAAAACTAACAAACGGAAAAATGTGGCAGATAAGGGAATTAATCACGTGCAAAAGCCAGTTTGTGGTATATGTAATCGAGTGTCCATGCTCGCTGAAGTATATAGGAAGTACGAAATGTGAACTCAAAAAGAGAATCTTGGAACACGTCAGAGCCACAGTCAATAAAGACAGGAGCAATGCTGTGGCGAAACATATGGAGATCAACCATGGAGGAGATTGGAAATCCCTTTGTTTCTATGCCCTGGAGACAATACCCCCACACGAAAGAGGGGGTGACCGGGAAAAGACTCTAAGACGGAGAGAATCATACCAGATTCTCAATTTCAGGACCTTTACGCCATGGGGCCTCAATCAAAGTGAGGAACTGTACGTCCATTTGTAGAGACATTGACTCAATATGCTATCCCAATGAGTGAGTTACCTGTGAACAGGAGAGAAAGCCGCTTTCAAGCACAAATGTTTTTACTGTAAAGGTTTTTAATAATATCTTTTGTTAGTCACATTCATATAGTCACACATAACCCATACACCTGATAGCTAAAAAAACACACATGTAAATAATACACATTAGAATTACCCTTGGTCGACACAAGATAGATATCATTCCAGTGAGTTAAGAACCACCATGTATTAAACGGACGAGAGTCGTGCCCCACTAGAGGGGAGACAAATAAATGTGATTTCAGATTGACATCGGGAGGATCAAATCACTGGAAGACATCAGACTAACGTAACTGGTAATCATGCACATAATTAATGGAACGTCATAACTACGGATACATTCTCACAGTTGGTAAGAATGATCATACGGGAAACCAATGAGAGTCGATCCCCACTAGAGGGGAGATAAATAAATGTACCTTACAGTGGCATTGGGAGAATCAACTAACATCAAATGGTGACCGTACACATTAA
The DNA here is from genome assembly GCF_964204655.1 of Triturus cristatus. Taxonomy (NCBI): domain Eukaryota; kingdom Metazoa; phylum Chordata; class Amphibia; order Caudata; family Salamandridae; genus Triturus; species Triturus cristatus. Next base: position 343,299,801 of record NC_140593.1, read on the forward strand.
TTAGTGAAATGCCAATCACCAAAAAATGGGTTCCTGGTGAACCCTTTTTAGAACCGGTTCTCTGTCACGAAATTTACTAAAGGCAAGGGTGCCAATGATTGATAATTGGTTTAAGTTATGAACACTGTGTAGATGATGGTTGGGTTAAAAACACACAAAAAAACAAACAAAAAAACGAAAAAACTACATATACCAGAATTCCATGCTTCCAAGGAAGGTGTGACATCAACACCCACATGACTAACAACAAATGTTTTTATTGGGCAAATGTAATGTACTGTGCTAACCGTGACCAAGCCATCGGTGGATGGCGAAACGCGTTGGTTAAATTGGAGACTGGAGAATTACTAAAATTGAAAATAAAATAATTGGGAAACTCAACAGACTGTGAGTGCGTGCTACTTGTTTCACTGCAAAGTGAATCTCTGGGGACAATATATATATATATATATATGATTGCTCCCGTTTTGCCCATAGATTGAGTCGCACTCAGACACATGCTTGCAGTGGCAAACCTTTATTTAAGAGGTGCAGGCGGGCCTCTCTCCGTAGCTTCAATCAGGCAGTCCCAATGCGATGAGCCTGACGCGTTTCAAGAGTTCATCTCCCTTCCTCAGAGGCACTCGCAATGACGAATGCGTGCTCCAGTCTCCTTTTCACAATGCAAAATCACGCCCCCAGATGGGCCGGTCAGATGACCGCACAGCATTGTGGATGGTGAAGTCCTGGTCATAAATCCACAGATGGTGCACTAATTTCTGCCAACATTTCAAACCCCTGGATGGGTCACCACAGAGAGCGCACGCCTCAAATCCCCAGCACGTGTTCCGTGAAAAGGCCCAACCAATTTGAGCCATACGGCCCCCTCACTTCGCAGGGTGGTGCAGACTCGACGGCTGGACAGCCGTCTCAAATGATTGCTCCCGTTTTGCCCATAGATTGAGTCGCACTCAGACACATGCTTGCGGTGGCAAACCTTTATTTAAGGGGTGCAGGCGGGCCTCTCTCCGTAGCTTCAATCAGGCAGTCCCAATGCGATGAGCCTGACGCGTTTCAAGAGTTCATCTCCCTTCCTCAGAGGCACTCGCAATGACGAATGCGTGCTCCAGTCTCCTTTTCAAAATGCAAAATCACGCCCCCAGAAGGGCCGGTCAGATGACCGCACAGCATTGTGGATGGTGAAGTCCTGGTCATAAATCCACAGATGGTGCACTAATTTCTGCCAACATTTCAAACCCCTGGATGGGTCACCACAGAGAGCGCACGCCTCAAATCCCCAGCACGTGTTCCGTGAAAAGGCCCAACCAATTTGAGTCATACGGCCCCCTCACTTCGCGGGGTGGTGCAGACTCGACGGCTGGACAGCCGTCTCAAATGATTGCTCCCGTTTTGCCCATAGATTGAGTCGCACTCAGACACATGCTTGCGGTGGCAAACCTTTATTTAAGGGGTGCAGGCGGGCCTCTCTCCATATCTTCAATCAGGCAGTCCCAATGCGATGAGCCTGACGCGTTTCAAGAGTTCATCTCCCTTCCTCAGAGGCACTCGCAATGACGAATGCGTGCTCCAGTCTCCTTTTCACAATGCAAAATCACGCCCCCAGATGGGCCGGTCAGATGACCGCACAGCATTGTGGATGGTGAAGTCCTGGTCATAAATCCACAGATGGTGCACTAATTTCTGCCAACATTTCAAACCCCTGGATGGGTCACCACAGAGAGCGCACGCCTCAAATCCCCAGCACGTGTTCCGTGAAAAGGCCCAACCAATTTGAGCCATACGGCCCCCTCACTTCGCGGGGTGGTGCAGACTCGACGGCTGGACAGCCGTCTCAAATGATTGCTCCCGTTTTGCCCATAGATTGAGTCGCACTCAGACACATGCTTGCGGTGGCAAACCTTTATTTAAGGGGTGCAGGCGGGCCTCTCTCCGTAGCTTCAATCAGGCAGTCCCAATGCGATGAGCCTGACGCGTTTCAAGAGTTCATCTCCCTTCCTCAGAGGCACTCGCAATGACGAATGCGTGCTCCAGTCTCCTTTTCACAATGCAAAATCACGCCCCCAGATGGGCCGGTCAGATGACCGCACAGCATTGTGGATGGTGAAGTCCTGGTCATAAATCCACAGATGGTGCACTCATTTCTGCCAACATTTCAAACCCCTGGATGGGTCACCACAGAGAGCGCACGCCTCAAATCCCCAGCACGTGTTCCGTGAAAAGGCCCAACCAATTTGAGCCATACGGCCCCCTCACTTCGTGGGGTGGTGCAGACTCGACGGCTGGACAGCCGTCTCAAATGATTGCTCCCATTTTGCCCATAGATTGAGTCGCACTCAGACACATGCTTACGGTGGCAAACCTTTATTTAAGGGGTGCAGGCGGGCCTCTCTCCGTAGCTTCAATCAGGCAGTCCCAATGCGATGAGCCTGACGCGTTTCAAGAGTTCATCTCCCTTCCTCAGAGGCACTCGCAATGACGAATGCGTGCTCCAGTCTCCTTTTCACAATGCAAAATCACGCCCCCAGATGGGCCGGTCAGATGACCGCACAGCATTGTGGATGGTGAAGTCCTGGTCATAAATCCACAGATGGTGCACTCATTTCTGCCAACATTTCAAACCCCTGGATGGGTCACCACAGAGAGCGCACGCCTCAAATCCCCAGCACGTGTTCCATGAAAAGGCCCAACCAATTTGAGCCATACGGCCCCCTCACTTCGCGGGGTGGTGCAGACTCGACGGCTGGACAGCCGTCTCAAATGATGGCTCCCGTTTTGCCCATAGATTGAGTCGCACTCAGACACATGCTTGCGGTGGCAAACCTTTATTTAAGGGGTGCAGGCGGGCCTCTCTCCGTAGCTTCAATCAGGCAGTCCCAATGCGATGAGCCTGACGCTTTTCAAGAGTTCATCTCCCTTCCTCAGAGGCACTCGCAATGACGAATGCGTGCTCCAGTCTCCTTTTCACAATGCAAAATCACGCCCCCAGATGGGCCGGTCAGATGACCGCACAGCATTGTGGATGGTGAAGTCCTGGTCATAAATCCACAGATGGTGTACTAATTTCTGCCAACATTTCAAACCCCTGGATGGGTCACCACAGAGAGCACACGCCTCAAATCCCCAGGACGTGTTCCGTGAAAAGGCCCAACCAATTTGAGCCATACGGCCCCCTCACTTCGCAGGGTGGTGCAGACTCGACGGCTGGACAGCCGTCTCAAATGATTGCTCCCGTTTTGCCCATAGATTGAGTCGCACTCAGACACATGCTTGCGGTGGCAAACCTTTATTTAAGGGGTGCAGGCAGGCCTCTCCCATTGCTTCAATCAGGCAGTCCCAATGCGATGAGCCTGACGCGTTTCAAGAGTTCATCTCCCTTCCTCAGAGGCACTCGCAATGACGAATGCGTGCTCCAGTCTCCTTTTCACAATGCAAAATCACGCCCCCAGATGGGCCGGTCAGATGACCGCACAGCATTGTGGATGGTGAAGTCCTGGTCATAAATCCACAGATGGTGCACTAATTTCTGCCAACATTTCAAACCCCTGGATGGGTCACCACAGAGAGCGCACGCCTCAAATCCCCAGCACGTGTTCCGTGAAAAGGCCCAACCAATTTGAGCCATACGGCCCCCTCACTTCGCGGGGTGGTGCAGACTCGACGGCTGGACAGCCGTCTCAAATGATTGCTCCCGTTTTGCCCATAGATTGAGTCGCACTCAGACACATGCTTGCGGTGGCAAACCTTTATTTAAGGGGTGCAGGCGGGCCTCTCTCCGTAGCTTCAATCAGGCAGTCCCAATGCGATGAGCCTGACGCGTTTCAAGAGTTCATCTCCCTTCCTCAGAGGCACTCGCAATGACGAATGCGTGCTCCAGTCTCCTTTTCACAATGCAAAATCACGCCCCCAGATGGGCCGGTCAGATGACCGCACATCATTGTGGATGGTGAAGTCCTGGTCATAAATCCACAGATGGTGCACTAATTTCTGCCAACATTTCAAACCCCTGGATGGGTCACCACAGAGAGCGCACGCCTCAAATCCCCAGCACGTGTTCCGTGAAAAGGCCCAACCAATTTGAGCCATACGGCCCCCTCACTTCGCGGGGTGGTGCAGACTCGACGGCTGGACAGCCATCTCAAATGATTGCTCCCGTTTTGCCCATAGATTGAGTCGCACTCAGACACATGCTTACGGTGGCAAACCTTTATTTAAGGGGTGCAGGCGGGCCTCTCTCCGTAGCTTCTATCAGGCAGTCCCAATGCGATGAGCCTGACGCGTTTCAAGAGTTCATCTCCCTTCCTCAGAGGCACTCGCAATGACGAATGCGTGCTCCAGTCTCCTTTTCACAATGCAAAATCACGCCCCCAGATGGGCCGGTCAGATGACCGCACAGCATTGTGGATGGTGAAGTCCTGGTCATAAATCCACAGATGGTGCACTCATTTCTGCCAACATTTCAAACCCCTGGATGGGTCACCACAGAGAGCGCACGCCTCAAATCCCCAGCACCTGTTCCGTGAAAAGGCCCAACCAATTTGAGCCATACGGCCCCCTCACTTCGCGGGGTGGTGCAGACTCGACGGCTGGACAGCCGTCTCAAATGATTGCTCCCGTTTTGCCCATAGATTGAGTCGCACTCAGACACATGCTTGCGGTGGCAAACCTTTATTTAAGGGGTGCAGGCGGGCCTCTCTCCGTAGCTTCAATCAGGCAGTCCCAATGCGATGAGCCTGACGCGTTTCAAGAGTTCATCTCCCTTCCTCAGAGGCACTCGCAATGACGAATGCGTGCTCCAGTCTCCTTTTCACAATGCAAAATCACGCCCCCAGATTGGCCGGTCAGATGACCGCACAGCATTGTGGATGGTGAAGTCCTGGTCATAAATCCACAGATGGTGCACAAATTTCTGCCAACATTTCAAACCCCTGGATGGGTCACCACAGAGAGCGCACGCCTCAAATCCCCAGCACGTGTTCCATGAAAAGGCCCAACCAATTTGAGCCATACGGCCCCCTCACTTCGCAGGGTGGTGCAGACTCGACGGCTGGACAGCCGTCTCAAATGATTGCTCCCGTTTTGTCCATAGATTGAGTCGCACTCAGACACATGCTTGCGGTGGCAAACCTTTATTTAAGGGGTGCAGGCGGCCTCTCCCATTGCTTCAATCAGGCAGTCCCAATGCGATGAGCCTGACGCGTTTCAAGAGTTCATCTCCCTTCCTCAGAGGCACTCGCAATGACGAATGCATGCTCCAGTCTCCTTTTCACAATGCAAAATCACGCCCCCAGATGGGCCGGTCAGATGACCGCACAGCATTGTGGATGGTGAAGTCCTGGTCATAAATCCACAGATGGTGCACTAATTTCTGCCAACATTTCAAACCCCTGGATGGGTCACCACAGAGAGCGCACGCCTCAAATCCCCAGCACGTGTTCCGTGAAAAGGCCCAACCAATTTGAGCCATACGGCCCCCTCACTTCGCGGGGTGGTGCAGACTCGACGGCTGGACAGCCGTCTCAAATGATTGCTCCCGTTTTGCCCATAGATTGAGTCGCACTCAGACACATGCTTGCGGTGGCAAACCTTTATTTAAGGGGTGCAGGCGGGCCTCTCTCCGTAGCTTCAATGAGGCAGTCCCAATGCGATGAGCCTGACGCGTTTCAAGAGTTCATCTCCCTTCCTCAGAGGCACTCGCAATGACGAATGCGTGCTCCAGTCTCCTTTTCACAATGCAAAATCACGCCCCCAGATGGGCCGGTCAGATGACCGCACAGCATTGGGATGGTGAAGTCCTGGTCATAAATCCACAGATGGTGCACTAATTTCTGCCAACATTTCAAACCCCTGGATGGGTCACCACAGAGAGCGCACGCCTCAAATCCCCAGCACGTGTTCCGTGAAAAGGCCCAACCAATTTGAGCCATACGGCCCCCTCACTTCGCGGGGTGGTGCAGACTCGACGGCTGGACAGCCTTCTCAAATGATTGCTCCCGTTTTGCCCATAGATTGAGTCGCACTCAGACACATGCTTGCGGTGGCAAACCTTTATTTAAGGGGTGCAGGCGGGCCTCTCTCCGTAGCTTCAATCAGGCAGTCCCAATGCGATGAGCCTGACGCGTTTCAAGAGTTCATCTCCCTTCCTCAGAGGCACTCGCAATGATGAATGCGTGCTCCAGTCTCCTTTTCACAATGCAAAATCACGCCCCCAGATGGGCCGGTCAGATGACCGCACAGCATTGTGGATGGTGAAGTCCTGGTCATAAATCCACAGATGGTGCACTAATTTCTGCCAACATTTCAAACCCCTGGATGGGTCACCACAGAGAGCGCACGCCTCAAATCCCCAGCACGTGTTCCGTGAAAAGGCCCAACCAATTTGAGCCATACGGCCCCCTCACTTCGCGGGGTGGTGCAGACTCGACGGCTGGACAGCCGTCTCAAATGATTGCTCCCGTTTTGCCCATAGATTGAGTCGCACTCAGACACATGCTTGCGGTGGCAAACCTTTATTTAAGGGGTGCAGGCGGGCCTCTCTCCGTAGCTTCAATCAGGCAGTCCCAATGCGATGAGCCTGACGCGTTTCAAGAGTTCATCTCCCTTCCTCAGAGGCACTCGCAATGACGAATGCGTGCTCCAGTCTCCTTTTCACAATGCAAAATCACGCCCCCAGATGGGCCGGTCAGATGACCGCACAGCATTGTGGATGGTGAAGTCCTGGTCATAAATCCACAGATGGTGCACTAATTTCTGCCAACATTTCAAACCCCTGGATGGGTCACCACAGAGAGCGCACGCCTCAAATCCCCAGCACGTGTTCCGTGAAAAGGCCCAACCAATTTGAGCCATACGGCCCCCTCACTTCGCAGGGTGGTGCAGACTCGACGGCTGGACAGCCGTCTCAAATGATTGCTCCCGTTTTGCCCATAGATTGAGTCGCACTCAGACACATGCTTGCGGTGGCAAACCTTTATTTAAGGGGTGCAGGCGGCCTCTCCCATTGCTTCAATCAGGCAGTCCCAATGCGATGAGCCTGACGCGTTTCAAGAGTTCATCTCCCTTCCTCAGAGGCACTCGCAATGACGAATGCGTGCTCCAGTCTCCTTTTCACAATGCAAAATCACGCCCCCAGATGGGCCGGTCAGATGACCGCACAGCATTGTGGATGGTGAAGTCCTGGTCATAAATCCACAGATGGTGCACTATTTTCTGCCAACATTTCAAACCCCTGGATGGGTCACCACAGAGAGCGCACGCCTCAAATCCCCAGCACGTGTTCCGTGAAAAGGCCCAACCAATTTGAGCCATACGGCCCCCTCACTTCGCGGGGTGGTGCAGACTCGACGGCTGGACAGCCGTCTCAAATGATTGCTCCCGTTTTGCCCATAGATTGAGTCGCACTCAGACACATGCTTGCGGTGGCAAACCTTTATTTAAGGGGTGCAGGCGGGCCTCTCTCCGTAGCTTCAATCAGGCAGTCCCAATGCGATGAGCCTGACGCGTTTCAAGAGTTCATCTCCCTTCCTCAGAGGCACTCGCAATGACGAATGCATGCTCCAGTCTCCTTTTCACAATGCAAAATCACGCCCCCAGATGGGCCGGTCAGATGACCCCTGGTCATAAATCCACAGATGGTGCACTAATTTCTGCCAACATTTCAAACCCCTGGATGGGTCACCACAGAGAGCGCACGCCTCAAATCCCCAGCACGTGTTCCGTGAAAAGGCCCAACCAATTTGAGCCATACGGCCCCCTCACTTCGCGGGGTGGTGCAGACTCGACGGCTGGACAGCCGTCTCAAATGATTGCTCCCGTTTTGCCCATAGATTGAGTCGCACTCAGACACATGCTTGCGGTGGCAAACCTTTATTTAAGGGGTGCAGGCGGGCCTCTCTCCGTAGCTTCAATCAGGCAGTCCCAATGCGATGAGCCTGACGCGTTTCAAGAGTTCATCTCCCTTCCTCAGAGGCACTCGCAATGACGAATGCGTGCTCCAGTCTCCTTTTCACAATGCAAAATCACGCCCCCAGATGGGCCGGTCAGATGACCGCACAGCATTGTGGATGGTGAAGTCCTGGTCATAAATCCACAGATGGTGCACTAATTTCTGCCAACATTTCAAACCCCTGGATGGGTCACCACAGAGAGCGCACGCCTCAAATCCCCAGCACGTGTTCCGTGAAAAGGCCCAACCAATTTGAGCCATACGGCCCCCTCACTTCGCGGGGTGGTGCAGACTCGACGGCTGGACAGCCGTCTCAAATGATTGCTCCCGTTTTGCCCATAGATTGAGTCGCACTCAGACACATGCTTGCGGTGGCAAACCTTTATTTAAGGGGTGCAGGCGGGCCTCTCTCCGTAGCTTCAATCAGGCAGTCCCAATGCGATGAGCCTGACGCGTTTCAAGAGTTCATCTCCCTTCCTCAGAGGCACTCGCAATGACGAATGCGTGCTCCAGTCTCCTTTTCACAATGCAAAATCACGCCCCCAGGTGGGCCGGTCAGATGACCGCACAGCATTGTGGATGGTGAAGTCCTGGTCATAAATCCACAGATGGTGCACTAATTTCTGCCAACATTTCAAACCCCTGGATGGGTCACCACAGAGAGCGCACGCCTCAAATCCCGAGCACGTGTTCCGTGAAAAGGCCCAACCAATTTGAGCCATACGGCCCCCTCACTTCGCGGGGTGGTGCAGACTCGACGGCTGGACAGCCGTCTCAAATGATTGCTCCCGTTTTGCCCATAGATTGAGTCGCACTCAGACACATGCTTGCGGTGGCAAACCTTTATTTAAGGGGTGCAGGCGGGCCTCTCTCCGTAGCTTCAATCAGGCAGTCCCAATGCGATGAGCCTGACGCGTTTCAAGAGTTCATCTCCCTTCCTCAGAGGCACTCGCAATGACGAATGCGTGCTCCAGTCTCCTTTTCACAATGCAAAATCACGCCCCCAGATGGGCCGGTCAGATGACCGCACAGCATTGTGGATGGTGAAGTCCTGGTCATAAATCCACAGATGGTGCACTAATTTCTGCCAACATTTCAAACCCCTGGATGGGTCACCACAGAGAGCGCACGCCTCAAATCCCCAGCACGTGTTCCGTGAAAAGGCCCAACCAATTTGAGCCATACGGCCCCCTCACTTCGCGGGGTGGTGCAGACTCGACGGCTGGACAGCCGTCTCAAATGATTGCTCCCGTTTTGCCCATAGATTGAGTCGCACTCAGACACATGCTTGCGGTGGCAAACCTTTATTTAAGGGGTGCAGGCGGCCTCTCCCATTGCTTCAATCAGGCAGTCCCAATGCGATGAGCCTGACGCGTTTCAAGAGTTCATCTCCCTTCCTCAGAGGCACTCGCAATGACGAATGCGTGCTCCAGTCTCCTTTTCACAATGCAAAATCACGCCCCCAGATGGGCCGGTCAGATGACCCCTGGTCATAAATCCACAGATGGTGCACTAATTTCTGCCAACATTTCAAACCCCTGGATGGGTCACCACAGAGAGCGCACGCCTCAAATCCCCAGCACGTGTTCCGTGAAAAGGCCCAACCAATTTGAGCCATACGGCCCCCTCACTTCGCGGGGTGGTGCAGACTCGACGGCTGGACAGCCGTCTCAAATGATTGCTCCCGTTTTGCCCATAGATTGAGTCGCACTCAGACACATGCTTGCGGTGGCAAACCTTTATTTAAGGGGTGCAGGCGGGCCTCTCTCCGTAGCTTCAATCAGGCAGTCCCAATGCGATGAGCCTGACGCGTTTCAAGAGTTCATCTCCCTTCCTCAGAGGCACTCGCAATGACGAATGCGTGCTCCAGTCTCCTTTTCACAATGCAAAATCACGCCCCCAGATGGGCCGGTCAGATGACCGCACAGCATTGTGGATGGTGAAGTCCTGGTCATAAATCCACAGATGGTGCACTAATTTCTGCCAACATTTCAAACCCCTGGATGGGTCACCACAGAGAGCGCACGCCTCAAATCCCCAGCACGTGTTCCGTGAAAAGGCCCAACCAATTTGAGCCATACGGCCCCCTCACTTCGCGGGGTGGTGCAGACTCGACGGCTGGACAGCCGTCTCAAATGATTGCTCCCGTTTTGCCCATAGATTGAGTCGCACTCAGACACATGCTTGCGGTGGCAAACCTTTATTTAAGGGGTGCAGGCGGGCCTCTCTCCGTAGCTTCAATCAGGCAGTCCCAATGCGATGAGCCTGACGCGTTTCAAGAGTTCATCTCCCTTCCTCAGAGGCACTCGCAATGACGAATGCGTGCTCCAGTCTCCTTTTCACAATGCAAAATCACGCCCCCAGGTGGGCCGGTCAGATGACCGCACAGCATTGTGGATGGTGAAGTCCTGGTCATAAATCCACAGATGGTGCACTAATTTCTGCCAACATTTCAAACCCCTGGATGGGTCACCACAGAGAGCGCACGCCTCAAATCCCGAGCACGTGTTCCGTGAAAAGGCCCAACCAATTTGAGCCATACGGCCCCCTCACTTTCTTGGGGTGGTGCAGACTCGACGGCTGCACAGCCGTCTCAAATGATTGCTCCCGTTTTGCCCATAGATTGAGTCGCACTCAGACACATGCTTGCGGTGGCAAACCTTTATTTAAGGGGTGCAGGCGGGCCTCTCTCCGTAGCTTCAATCAGGCAGTCCCAATGCGATGAGCCTGACGCGTTTCAAGAGTTCATCTCCCTTCCTCAGAGGCACTCGCAATGACGAATGCGTGCTCCAGTCTCCTTTTCACAATGCAAAATCACGCCCCCAGATGAGCCGGTCAGATGACTGCACAGCATTGTGGATGGTGAAGTCCTGGTCATAAATCCACAGATGGTGCACTAATTTCTGCCAACATTTCAAACCCCTGGATGGGTCACCACAGAGAGCGCACGCCTCAAATCCCCAGCACGTGTTCCGTGAAAAGGCCCAACCAATTTGAGCCATACGGCCCCCTCACTTCGCGGGGTGGTGCAGACTCGACGGCTGGACAGCCGTCTCAAATGATTGCTCCCGTTTTGCCCATAGATTGAGTCGCACTCAGACACATGCTTACGGTGGCAAACCTTTATTTAAGGGGTGCAGGCGGCCTCTCCCATTGCTTCAATCAGGCAGTCCCAATGCGATGAGCCTGACGCGTTTCAAGAGTTCATCTCCCTTCCTCAGAGGCACTCGCAATGACGAATGCGTGCTCCAGTCTCCTTTTCACAATGCAAAATCACGCCCCCAGATGGGCCGGTCAGATGACCGCACAGCATTGTGGATGGTGAAGTCCTGGTCATAAATCCACAGATGGTGCACTATTTTCTGCCAACATTTCAAACCCCTGGATGGGTCACCACAGAGAGCGCACGCCTCAAATCCCCAGCACGTGTTCCGTGAAAAGGCCCAACCAATTTGAGCCATACGGCCCCCTCACTTCGCGGGGTGGTGCAGACTCGACGGCTGGACAGCCGTCTCAAATGATTGCTCCCGTTTTGCCCATAGATTGAGTCGCACTCAGACACATGCTTGCGGTGGCAAACCTTTATTTAAGGGGTGCAGGCGGGCCTCTCTCCGTAGCTTCAATCAGGCAGTCCCAATGCGATGAGCCTGACGCGTTTCAAGAGTTCATCTCCCTTCCTCAGAGGCACTCGCAATGACGAATGCATGCTCCAGTCTCCTTTTCACAATGCAAAATCACGCCCCCAGATGGGCCGGTCAGATGACCCCTGGTCATAAATCCACAGATGGTGCACTAATTTCTGCCAACATTTCAAACCCCTGGATGGGTCACCACAGAGAGCGCACGCCTCAAATCCCCAGCACGTGTTCCGTGAAAAGGCCCAACCAATTTGAGCCATACGGCCCTCTCACTTCGCGGGGTGGTGCAGACTCGACGGCTGGACAGCCGTCTCAAATGATTGCTCCCGTTTTGCCCATAGATTGAGTCGCACTCAGACACATGCTTGCGGTGGCAAACCTTTATTTAAGGGGTGCAGGCGGGCCTCTCTCCGTAGCTTCAATCAGGCAGTCCCAATGCGATGAGCCTGACGCGTTTCAAGAGTTCATCTCCCTTCCTCAGAGGCACTCGCAATGACGAATGCGTGCTCCAGTCTCCTTTTCACAATGCAAAATCACGCCCCCAGATGGGCCGGTCAGATGACCGCACAGCATTGTGGATGGTGAAGTCCTGGTCATAAATCCACAGATGGTGCACTAATTTCTGCCAACATTTCAAACCCCTGGATGGGTCACCACAGAGAGCGCACGCCTCAAATCCCCAGCACGTGTTCCGTGAAAAGGCCCAACCAATTTGAGCCATACGGCCCCCTCACTTCGCGGGGTGGTGCAGACTCGACGGCTGGACAGCCGTCTCAAATGATTGCTCCCGTTTTGCCCATAGATTGAGTCGCACTCAGACACATGTTTGCGGTGGCAAACCTTTATTTAAGGGGTGCAGGCGGGCCTCTCTCCGTAGCTTCAATCAGGCAGTCCCAATGCGATGAGCCTGACGCGTTTCAAGAGTTCATCTCCCTTCCTCAGAGGCACTCGCAATGACGAATGCGTGCTCCAGTCTCCTTTTCACAATGCAAAATCACGCCCCCAGATGGGCCGGTCAGATGACCGCACAGCATTGTGGATGGTGAAGTCCTGGTCATAAATCCACAGATGGTGCACTAATTTCTGCCAACATTTCAAACCCCTGGATGGGTCACCACAGAGAGCGCACGCCTCAAATCCCCAGCACGTGTTCCGTGAAAAGGCCCAACCAATTTGAGCCATACGGCCCCCTCACTTCGCGGGGTGGTGCAGACTCGACGGCTGGACAGCCGTCTCAAATGATTGCTCCCATTTTGCCCATAGATTGAGTCGCACTCAGACACATGCTTGCGGTGGCAAACCTTTATTTAAGGGGTGCAGGCGGGACTCTCTCCGTAGCTTCAATCAGGCAGTCCCAATGCGATGAGCCTGACGCGTTTCAAGAGTTCATCTCCCTTCCTCAGAGGCACTCGCAATGACGAATGCGTGCTCCAGTCTCCTTTTCACAATGCAAAATCACGCCCCCAGATGGGCCGGTCAGATGACCGCACAGCATTGTGGATGGTGAAGTCCTGGTCATAAATCCACAGATGGTGCACTCATTTCTGCCAACATTTCAAACCCCTGGATGGGTCACCACAGAGAGCGCCCGCCTCAAATCCCCAGCACGTGTTCCGTGAAAAGGCCCAACCAATTTGAGCCATACGGCCCCCTCACTTCGCGGGGTGGTGCAGACTCGACGGCTGGACAGCCGTCTCAAATGATTGCTCCCGTTTTGCCCATAGATTGAGTCGCACTCAGACACTTGCTTGCGGTGGCAAACCTTTATTTAAGGGGTGCAGGCGGGCCTCTCTCCGTAGCTTCAATCAGGCAGTCCCAATGCGATGAGCCTGACGCGTTTCAAGAGTTCATCTCCCTTCCTCAGAGGCACTCGCAATGACGAATGCGTGCTCCAGTCTCCTTTTCACAATGCAAAATCACGCCCCCAGATGGGCCGGTCAGATGACCGCACAGCATTGTGGATGGTGAAGTCCTGGTCATAAATCCACAGATGGTGCACTAATTTCTGCCAACATTTCAAACCCCTGGATGGGTCACCACAGAGAGCGCACGCCTCAAATCCCCAGCACGTGTTCCGTGAAAAGGCCCAACCAATTTGAGCCATACGGCCCCCTCACTTCGCAGGGTGGTGCAGACTCGACGGCTGGACAGCCGTCTCAAATGATTGCTCCCGTTTTGCCCATAGATTGAGTCGCACTCAGACACATGCTTGCGGTGGCAAACCTTTATTTAAGGGGTGCAGGCGGGCCTCTCCCATTGCTTCAATCAGGCAGTCCCAATGCGATGAGCCTGACACGTTTCAAGAGTTCATCTCCCTTCCTCAGAGGCACTCGCAATGACGAATGCGTGCTCCAGTCTCCTTTTCACAATGCAAAATCACGCCCCCAGATGGGCCGGTCAGATGACCGCACAGCATTGTGGATGGTGAAGTCCTGGTCATAAATCCACAGATGGTGCACTAATTTCTGCCAACATTTCAAACCCCTGGATGGGTCACCACAGAGAGCGCACGCCTCAAATCCCCAGCACGTGTTCCGTGAAAAGGCCCAACCAATTTGAGCCATACGGCCCCCTCACTTCGCGGGGTGGTGCAGACTCGACGGCTGGACAGCCGTCTCAAATGATTGCTCCCGTTTTGCCCATAGATTGAGTCGCACTCAGACACATGCTTGCGGTGGCAAACCTTTATTTAAGGGGTGCAGGCGGGCCTCTCTCCGTAGCTTCAATCAGGCAGTCCCAATGCGATGAGCCTGACGCGATTGAAGAGTTCATCTCCCTTCCTCAGAGGCACTCGCAATGACGAATGCGTGCTCCAGTCTCCTTTTCACAATGCAAAATCACGCCCCCAGATGGGCCGGTCAGAAGACCCCTGGTCATAAATCCACAGATGGTGCACTAATTTCTGCCAACATTTCAAACCCCTGGATGGGTCACCACAGAGAGCGCACGCCTCAAATCCCCAGCACGTGTTCCGTCAAAAGGCCCAACCAATTTGAGCCATACGGCCCCCTCACTTCGCGGGGTGGTGCAGACTCGACGGCTGGACAGCCGTCTCAAATGATTGCTCCCGTTTTGCCCATAGATTAAGTCGCACTCAGACACATGCTTGCGGTGGCAAACCTTTATTTAAGGGGTGCAGGCGGGCCTCTCTCCGTAGCTTCAATCAGGCAGTCCCAATGCGATGAGCCTGACGCGTTTCAAGAGTTCATCTCCCTTCCTCAGAGGTACTCGCAATGACGAATGCGTGCTCCAGTCTCCTTTTCACAATGCAAAATCACGCCCCCAGATGGGCCGGTCAGATGACCGCACAGCATTGTGGATGGTGAAGTCCTGGTCATAAATCCACAGATGGTGCACTAATTTCTGCCAACATTTCAAACCCCTGGATGGGTCACCACAGAGAGCGCACGCCTCAAATCCCCAGCACGTGTTCCGTGAAAAGGCCCAACCAATTTGAGCCATACGGCCCCCTCACTTCGCAGGGTGGTGCAGACTCGGCGGCTGGACAGCCGTCTCAAATGATTGCTCCCGTTTTGCCCATAGATTGAGTCGCACTCAGACACATGCTTGCGGTGGCAAACCTTTATTTAAGGGGTGCAGGCGGCCTCTCCCATTGCTTCAATCAGGCAGTCCCAATGCGATGAGCCTGACGCGTTTCAAGAGTTCATCTCCCTTCCTCAGAGGCACTCGCAATGACGAATGCGTGCTCCAGTCTCCTTTTCACAATGCAAAATCACGCCCCCAGATGGGCCGGTCAGATGACCGCACAGCATTGTGGATGGTGAAGTCCTGGTCATAAATCCACAGATGGTGCACTATTTTCTGCCAACATTTCAAACCCCTGGATGGGTCACCACAGAGAGCGCACGCCTCAAATCCCCAGCACGTGTTCCGTGAAAAGGCCCAACCAATTTGAGCCATACGGCCCCCTCACTTCGCGGGGTGGTGCAGACTCGACGGCTGGACAGCCGTCTCAAATGATTGCTCCCGTTTTGCCCATAGATTGAGTCGCACTCAGACACATGCTTGCGGTGGCAAACCTTTATTTAAGGGGTGCAGGCGGGCCTCTCTCCGTAGCTTCAATCAGGCAGTCCCAATTCGATGAGCCTGACGCGTTTCAAGAGTTCATCTCCCTTCCTCAGAGGCACTCGCAATGACGAATGCATGCTCCAGTCTCCTTTTCACAATGCAAAATCACGCCCCCAGATGGGCCGGTCAGATGACCCCTGGTCATAAATCCACAGATGGTGCACTAATTTCTGCCAACATTTCAAACCCCTGGATGGGTCACCACAGAGAGCGCACGCCTCAAATCCCCAGCACGTGTTCCGTGAAAAGGCCCAACCAATTTGAGCCATACGGCCCCCTCACTTCGCGGGGTGGTGCAGACTCGACGGCTGGACAGCCGTCTCAAATGATTGCTCCCGTTTTGCCCATAGATTGAGTCGCACTCAGACACATGCTTGCGGTGGCAAACCTTTATTTAAGGGGTGCAGGCGGGCCTCTCTCCGTAGCTTCAATCAGGCAGTCCCAATGCGATGAGCCTGACGCGTTTCAAGAGTTCATCTCCCTTCCTCAGAGGCACTCGCAATGACGAATGCGTGCTCCAGTCTCCTTTTCACAATGCAAAATCACGCCCCCAGATGGGCCGGTCAGATGACCGCACAGCATTGTGGATGGTGAAGTCCTGGTCATAAATCCACAGATGGTGCACTAATTTCTGCCAACATTTCAAACCCCTGGATGGGTCACCACAGAGAGCGCACGCCTCAAATCCCCAGCACGTGTTCCGTGAAAAGGCCCAACCAATTTGAGCCATACGGCCCTCTCACTTCGCGGGGTGGTGCAGACTCGACGGCTGGACAGCCGTCTCAAATGATTGCTCCCGTTTTGCCCATAGATTGAGTCGCACTCAGACACATGCTTGCGGTGGCAAACCTTTATTTAAGGGGTGCAGGCGGGCCTCTCTCCGTAGCTTCAATCAGGCAGTCCCAATGCGATGAGCCTGACGCGTTTCAAGAGTTCATCTCCCTTCCTCAGAGGCACTAGCAATGACGAATGCGTGCTCCAGTCTCCTTTTCACAATGCAAAATCACGCCCCCAGATGGGCCGGTCAGATGACCGCACAGCATTGTGGATGGTGAAGTCCTGGTCATAAATCCACAGATGGTGCACTAATTTCTGCCAACATTTCAAACCCCTGGATGGGTCACCACAGAGAGCGCACGCCTCAAATCCCCAGCACGTGTTCCGTGAAAAGGCCCAACCAATTTGAGCCATACGGCCCCCTCACTTCGCAGGGTGGTGCAGACTCGACGGCTGGACAGCCGTCTCAAATGATTGCTCCCATTTTGCCCATAGATTGAGTCGCACTCAGACACATGCTTGCGGTGGCAAACCTTTATTTAAGGGGTGCAGGCGGGACTCTCTCCGTAGCTTCAATCAGGCAGTCCCAATGCGATGAGCCTGACACGTTTCAAGAGTTCATCTCCCTTCCTCAGAGGCACTCGCAATGACGAATGCGTGCTCCAGTCTCCTTTTCACAATGCAAAATCACGCCCCCAGATGGGCCGGTCAGATGACCGCACAGCATTGTGGATGGTGAAGTCCTGGTCATAAATCCACAGATGGTGCACTAATTTCTGCCAACATTTCAAACCCCTGGATGGGTCACCACAGAGAGCGCACGCCTCAAATCCCCAGCACGTGTTCCGTGAAAAGGCCCAACCAATTTGAGCCATACGGCCCCCTCACTTCGCGGGGTGGTGCAGACTCGACGGCTGGACAGCCGTCTCAAATGATTGCTCCCATTTTGCCCATAGATTGAGTCGCACTCAGACACATGCTTGCGGTGGCAAACCTTTATTTAAGGGGTGCAGGCGGGACTCTCTCCGTAGCTTCAATCAGGCAGTCCCAATGCGATGAGCCTGACGCGTTTCAAGAGTTCATCTCCCTTCCTCAGAGGCACTCGCAATGACGAATGCGTGCTCCAGTCTCCTTTTCACAATGCAAAATCACGCCCCCAGATGGGCCGGTCAGATGACCGCACAGCATTGTGGATGGTGAAGTCCTGGTCATAAATCCACAGATGGTGCACTCATTTCTGCCAACATTTCAAACCCCTGGATGGGTCACCACAGAGAGCGCCCGCCTCAAATCCCCAGCACGTGTTCCGTGAAAAGGCCCAACCAATTTGAGCCATACGGCCCCCTCACTTCGCGGGGTGGTGCAGACTCGACGGCTGGACAGCCGTCTCAAATGATTGCTCCCGTTTTGCCCATAGATTGAGTCGCACTCAGACACATGCTTGCGGTGGCAAACCTTTATTTAAGGGGTGCAGGCGGGCCTCTCTCCGTAGCTTCAATCAGGCAGTCCCAATGCGATGAGCCTGACGCGTTTCAAGAGTTCATCTCCCTTCCTCAGAGGCACTCGCAATGACGAATGCGTGCTCCAGTCTCCTTTTCACAATGCAAAATCACGCCCCCAGATGGGCCGGTCAGATGACCGCACAGCATTGTGGATGGTGAAGTCCTGGTCATAAATCCACAGATGGTGCACTAATTTCTGCCAACATTTCAAACCCCTGGATGGGTCACCACAGAGAGCGCACGCCTCAAATCCCCAGCACGTGTTCCGTGAAAAGGCCCAACCAATTTGAGCCATACGGCCCCCTCACTTCGCAGGGTGGTGCAGACTCGACGGCTGGACAGCCGTCTCAAATGATTGCTCCCGTTTTGCCCATAGATTGAGTCGCACTCAGACACATGCTTGCGGTGGCAAACCTTTATTTAAGGGGTGCAGGCGGGCCTCTCTCCGTAGCTTCAATCAGGCAGTCCCAATGCGATGAGCCTGACGCGTTTCAAGAGTTCATCTCCCTTCCTCAGAGGCACTCGCAATGACGAATGCGTGCTCCAGTCTCCTTTTCACAATGCAAAATCACGCACCCAGATGGGCCGGTCAGATGACCGCACAGCATTGTGGATGGTGAAGTCCTGGTCATAAATCCACAGATGGTGCACTAATTTCTGCCAACATTTCAAACCCCTGGATGGGTCACCACAGAGAGCGCACGCCTCAAATCCCCAGCACGTGTTCCGTGAAAAGGCCCAACCAATTTGAGCCATACGGCCCCCTCACTTCGCGGGGTGGTGCAGACTCGACGGCTGGACAGCCGTCTCAAATGATTGCTCCCATTTTGCCCATAGATTGAGTCGCACTCAGACATATGCTTGCGGTGGCAAACCTTTATTTAAGGGGTGCACGCGGGACTCTCTCCGTAGCTTCAATCAGGCAGTCCCAATGCGATGAGACTGACGCGTTTCAAGAGTTCATCTCCCTTCCTCAGAGGCACTCGCAATGACGAATGCGTGCTCCAGTCTCCTTTTCACAATGCAAAATCACGCCCCCAGATGGGCCGGTCAGATGACCGCACAGCATTGTGGATGGTGAAGTCCTGGTCATAAATCCACAGATGGTGCACTCATTTCTGCCAACATTTCAAACCCCTGGATGGGTCACCACAGAGAGCGCCCGCCTCAAATCCCCAGCACGTGTTCCGTGAAAAGGCCCAACCAATTTGAGCCATACGGCCCCCTCACTTCGCGGGGTGGTGCAGACTCGACGGCTGAACAGCCGTCTCAAATGATTGCTCCCGTTTTGCCCATAGATTGAGTCGCACTCAGACACATGTTTGCGGTGGCAAACCTTTATTTAAGGGGTGCAGGCGGGCCTCTCTCCGTAGCTTCAATCAGGCAGTCCCAATGCGATGAGCCTGACGCGTTTCAAGAGTTCATCTCCCTTCCTCAGAGGCACTCGCAATGACGAATGCGTGCTCCAGTCACCTTTTCACAATGCAAAATCACGCCCCCAGATGGGCCGGTCAGATGACCGCACAGCATTGTGGATGGTGAAGTCCTGGTCATAAATCCACAGATGGTGCACTAATTTCTGCCAACATTTCAAACCCCTGGATGGGTCACCACAGAGAGCGCACGCCTCAAATCCCCAGCACGTGTTCCGTGAAAAGGCCCAACCAATTTGAGCCATACGGCCCCCTCACTTCGCGGGGTGGTGCAGACTCGACGGCTGGACAGCCGTCTCAAATGATTGCTCCCATTTTGCCCATAGATTGAGTCGCACTCAGACACATGCTTGCGGTGGCAAACCTTTATTTAAGGGGTGCAGGCGGGACTCTCTCCGTAGCTTCAATCAGGCAGTCCCAATGCGATGAGCCTGACACGTTTCAAGAGTTCATCTCCCTTCCTCAGAGGCACTCGCAATGACGAATGCGTGCTCCAGTCTCCTTTTCACAATGCAAAATCACGCCCCCAGATGGGCCGGTCAGATGACCGCACAGCATTGTGGATGGTGAAGTCCTGGTCATAAATCCACAGATGGTGCACTCATTTCTGCCAACATTTCAAACCCCTGGATGGGTCACCACAGAGAGCGCCCGCCTCAAATCCCCAGCACGTGTTCCGTGAAAAGTCCCAACCAATTTGAGCCATACGGCCCCCTCACTTCGCGGGGTGGTGCAGACTCGACGGCTGGACAGCCGTCTCAAATGATTGCTCCCGTTTTGCCCATAGATTGAGTCGCACTCAGACACATGCTTGCGGTGGCAAACCTTTATTTAAGGGGTGCAGGCGGGCCTCTCTCCGTAGCTTCAATCAGGCAGTCCCAATGCGATGAGCCTGACGCGTTTCAAGAGTTCATCTCCCTTCCTCAGAGGCACTCGCAATGACGAATGCGTGCTCCAGTCTCCTTTTCACAATGCAAAATCACGCCCCCAGATGGGCCGGTCAGATGACCGCACAGCATTGTGGATGGTGAAGTCCTGGTCATAAATCCACAGATGGTGCACTAATTTCTGCCAACATTTCAAACCCCTGGATGGGTCACCACAGAGAGCGCACGCCTCAAATCCCCAGCACGTGTTCCGTGAAAAGGCCCAACCAATTTGAGCCATACGGCCCCCTCACTTCGCAGGGTGGTGCAGACTCGACGGCTGGACAGCCGTCTCAAATGATTGCTCCCGTTTTGCCCATAGATTGAGTCGCACTCAGACACATGCTTGCGGTGGCAAACCTTTATTTAAGGGGTGCAGGCGGGCCTCTCCCATTGCTTCAATCAGGCAGTCCCAATGCGATGAGCCTGACGCGTTTCAAGAGTTCATCTCCCTTCCTCAGAGGCACTCGCAATGACGAATGCGTGCTCCAGTCTCCTTTTCACAATGCAAAATCACGCCCCCAGATGGGCCGGTCAGATGACCGCACAGCATTGTGGATGGTGAAGTCCTGGTCATAAATCCACAGATGGTGCACTAATTTCTGCCAACATTTCAAACCCCTGGATGGGTCACCACAGAGAGCGCACGCCTCAAATCCCCAGCACGTGTTCCGTGAAAAGGCCCAACCAATTTGAGCCATACGGCCCCCTCACTTCGCGGGGTGGTGCAGACTCGACGGCTGGACAGCCGTCTCAAATGATTGCTCCCGTTTTGCCCATAGATTGAGTCGCACTCAGACACATGCTTGCGGTGGCAAACCTTTATTTAAGGGATGCAGGCGGGCCTCTCTCCGTGGCTTCAATCAGGCAGTCCCAATGCGATGAGCCTGACGCGATTCAAGAGTTCATCTCCCTTCCTCAGAGGCACTCGCAATGACGAATGCGTGCTCCAGTCTCCTTTTCACAATGCAAAATCACGCCCCCAGATGGGCCGGTCAGATGACCCCTGGTCATAAATCCACAGATGGTGCACTAATTTCTGCCAACATTTCAAACCCCTGGATGGGTCACCACAGAGAGCGCACGCCTCAAATCCCCAGCACGTGTTCCTTGAAAAGGCCCAACCAATTTGAGCCATACGGCCCCCTCACTTCGCGGGGTGGTGCAGACTCGACGGCTGGACAGCCGTCTCAAATGATTGCTCCCGTTTTGCCCATAGATTGAGTCGCACTCAGACACATGCTTGCGGTGGCAAACCTTTATTTAAGGGGTGCAGGCGGGCCTCTCCCCGTAGCTTCAATCAGGCAGTCCCAATGCGATGAGCCTGACGCGTTTCAAGAGTTCATCTCCCTTCCTCAGAGGCACTCGCAATGATGAATGCGTGCTCCAGTCTCCTTTTCACAATGCAAAATCACGCCCCCAGATGGGCCGGTCAGATGACCGCACAGCATTGTGGATGGTGAAGTCCTGGTCATAAATCCACAGATGGTGCACTAATTTCTGCCAACATTTCAAACCCCTGGATGGGTCACCACAGAGAGCGCACGCCTCAAATCCCCAGCACGTGTACCGTGAAAAGGCCCAACCAATTTGAGCCATACGGCCCCCTCACTTCGCGGGGTGGTGCAGACTCGACGGAAGGGAGATGAACTCTTGAAACGCGTCAGGCTCATCGCATTGGGACTGCCTGATTGAAGCTACGGAGAGAGGCCCGCCTGCACCCCTTAAATAAAGGTTTGCCACCGCAAGCATGTGTCTGAGTGCGACTCAATCTATAGGCAAAACGGGAGCAATCATTTGAGACGGCTGTCCAGCCGTCGAGTCTGCACCACCCCGCGAAGTGAGGGGGCCGTATGGCTCAAATTGGTTGGGCCTTTTCACGGAACACGTGCTGGGGATTTGAGGCGTGCGCTCTCTGTGGTGACCCATCCAGGGGTTTGAAATGTTGGCAGAAATTAGTGCACCATCTGTGGATTTATGACCAGGACTTCACCATCCACAATGCTGTGCGGTCATCTGACCGGCCCATCTGGGGGCGTGATTTTGCATTGTGAAAAGGAGACTGGAGCACGCATTCGTCATTGCGAGTGCCTCTGAGGAAGGGAGATGAACTCTTGAAACGCGTCAGGCTCATCGCATTGGGACTGCCTGATTGAAGCTACGGAGAGAGGCCCGCCTGCACCCCTTAAATAAAGGTTTGCCACCGCAACCATGTGTCTGAGTGCGACTCAATCTATGGGCAAAACGGGAGCAATCATATATATATATATAGATAGATATATATATATATATATATATATATATATTACCTACTGGCGGTCGCCAGTAGGTAGTTATAGTTAGGACCACGTTTCCATAGGAAAACCTCAACATTCTATTTTGAATAACTTTGGCGCCGGTCAATGAATCCTCCCAAATTTCTCAAAATAGGTGGGGCGCTACGCTCCGCTCCTACCCTGAAAGTCTCGGGGGGATTCGTCAAGCGGGGGCTGAGATAAAAGGGGGGTCCCAAAACGCGTTTTTCCCATGCATTTTTCCATAGGACCTTTAGAACGAGCTACAGCCCGAACGGCTGAACAGAATTACTCAAAATTTGGCAGAGAGGTAGTCCCTAGGTCAAGGAAGTGCCTTTTGTAGGTTTGGTGTAAATCTGTTCAGTAGATTCTGAGAAAATAGCCTTTAAATCAATATATATATCTGAGCCAGCTTACGGTACGCTTACCGTACGCTTACGGTAAGCGTACGGTGGCGTGCGCGAGCGCGATTCTGATTGGCTCTTAGATCTTAGTAAACATTCGAATCGGCCGAAACCAGGAAGCGGCGGCCGCCATTTTGTGTATTTCACTCTGAAAAAAAAGAGTGAAAACAAGGAAAGGGGGCAATGAGGAGAGTTACAGACCCCCTAACAATTGTAAGGGGGTCAAAGAAGGACAGAAAAGTACAAAAAAAACATTTATTGATTTTAAAAAAAATCACGGGGTACGCGTACGGTAAGCTTACGGTAAGCGTACGGTAAAAAAATAAAAATAAATAAAAGAAAAGCAGATTTAAGAGTTTAGATATTAGGGAGCTCTAAAAAGAGCTGTTGTGTTTATGGAGTCATTTTTTTAGTGGTACCTACAAGTAAGTACCGATGCAGAGTCTAAGGTTCAAGAGGAAGACTCTGTTCCCTTCATCATTGAAGTGCACACCATCTCCTCTATAAATGTCTTGCATGTCGTAACGCAAGTTGTTGTGGTAAATGGCACCCATACCATAGTCACGGAGGAAAGCAGAAACAGATTTGTTGACGTGCTTTCTTGCTTTGTCAATCTGTGGACAGAAATGATTGGACCAGTTCCATTTTTGCCTTTGGCATATGTTGGAAAACACAAAGGCAGTTTTAGGGAAAAGTGTAAACAGTTGTGCAAAGGTGTCCTTCATAAGCATTTCCAGACCTACC
The DNA here is from genome assembly GCF_964204655.1 of Triturus cristatus. NCBI lineage: Eukaryota > Metazoa > Chordata > Amphibia > Caudata > Salamandridae > Triturus > Triturus cristatus. Next base: position 343,323,550 of record NC_140593.1, read on the forward strand.
CCAGTCAAAGTGCCTAGGTCATTGCCACCACAGTGCACTATTATGAGGTCAGGGTGTTGGATTTGAATGAAGGATTTCACCAATGGCATCAATTGGTGCCACTTTAACCCTCTCTGACCAATCCATTTAATGTCTACATTTGGCAAAGCAAGGTCTCTCACCATATCTGTTTTCTCTGCAAACTTTTCACTCCAGAAGACATAGCTGTGCCCTACAATCCACACTGTGAACATCTTCAAAGGAGAACTGGATGCACTCAGGAGGTGTCTTTCAGTAGAATGGCAATATGAAAAGAAAGACAGTTTGGAAATGGAGGCATACATATTTTTTACAAAACAAAAAGAACTGATTGGCTGTTTCATACCATTCTAGAAAAAAAACTAGGCTGTATGTGAAAATTAATAGAAGCATGTTTTGTATTGGTACAAAAAAATGTGTAACCAAAGAACAGTACTATGGATTTGCTGTTAGGTTTGAAAAGTCAAGCACTCTTGCTCTGTGGAATTGATACATTGTGTGTCGAACTTCTGACCTAACTGCACACAGCAGTGTTCCATGAGCTGTTGCTATGGTAGCAGGCAGAAGTCAAGTTGGGGGAAGGGTACTAGGCAGAAGTCAAGTTGGGGGAAGGGTACTTTTGGAAAAGGGTTGGTTTTCAACCAATAGAAATGTGTCATTACATTTGAAAAAAAGGGGGAAGCACTGAGATTTGAAACTTACATGTATATGTGTGGAAAAATAGAGGGAAAGTTTGCCATTATCTGGTTCTGCTGAGAGGAGAGAGGTGAACACAACAGAGATCCTGGCTCTGATAATCTGCTGTTTGAGTGTCACATTTCTTTCACAACTAACTAATTTTAAAGGTGAGTTTACAGTTTGAGAGGGGATGTATGTGGTAACTTAAGAAATGAATAATAGAAATGGGAATTGTTTTTGTTGTAGTTACACATGGTGGTTTCATAATGTGTCAGTCTGTAAAAGTGATTTTCACTTGGCCCGAAAAAAAAAGAGCAGTAAGTGTGCTTTCAAATTGGCAAAGAAATTTCGTTTTGGCACTAATGTGAAAACATGACTCTGTGTGCATAGAAGAATTATAGGCAGAGATTTATTGCGTCTTGCTCTGGTGATTTCACAGTTGCAGTAGATTGAAAAGAGGAGCGAATTTTTGGGGGAAGAAGCAGAGGCTTAGCACACACCCATGTGCTTGCCATGTATAGTCATGCACAATAATTAGAAGCGAGTGGGGTTTTCAGGTTTAAGTCTGTAATGCAAATACATTCAGCATCACTAAGGCTGGTTGCCCTTGCTGGAGTGTAGGCAGTCACAGAGAATACACACGGTGGTGGTCTGAAAAAAAATAGCTTGGACATGTGCAATTAAATAAATTTAAAAAAAAGGTTTCAGAATGTGTCAGTCTGTAAAAGTGATTTCAAATTGTAAAAAGAGATTTTCACTTGGCCCGAAAAAAAAAAGAGCAGTAAGTGTGCTTTCAAATTGGCAAAGAAATTTCGTTTTGGCACTAATGTGAAAACATGACTCTGTGTGCATAGAAGAATTATAGGCAGAGATTTATTGCGTCTTGCTCTGGTGATTTCACAGTTGCAGTAGATGGAAAAGAGGAGCGAATTTTTGGGGGAAGAAGCAGAGGCTTAGCACACACCCATGTGCTTGCCATGTATAGTCATGCACAATAATTAGAAGCGAGTGGGGTTTTCAGGTTTAAGTCTGTAATGCAAATACATTCAGCATCACTAAGGCTGGTTGCCCTTGCTGGAGTGTAGGCAGTCACAGAGAATACACACGGTGGTGGTCTGAAAAAAAAACAGCTTGGACATGTGCAATTAAATAAATTTTAAAAAAAGGTTTCAGAATGTGTCAGTCTGTAAAAGTGATTTCAAATTGTAAAAAGAGATTTTCACTTGGCCCGAAAAAAAAAGAGCAGTAAGTGTGCTTTCAAATTGGCAAAGAAATTTCGTTTTGGGACTAATGTGAAAACATGACTCTGTGTGCATAGAAGAATTATAGGCAGAGATTTATTGCGTCTTGCTCTGGTGATTTCACAGTTGCAGTAGATGGAAAAGAGGAGCGAATTTTTGGGGGAAGAAGCAGAGGCTTAGCACACACCCATGTGCTTGCCATGTATAGTCATGCACAGTAATTAGAAGCGAGTGGGGTTTTCAGGTTTAAGTCTGTAATGCAAATACATTCAGTATCACTAAGGCTGGTTGCCCCTGCTGGAGTGTAGGCAGTCACAGAGAATACACACGGTGGTGGTCTGAAAAAAAAACAGCTTGGACATGTGCATTTAAATAAATTTAAAAAAAAGGTTTCAGAATGTGTCAGTCTGTAAAAGTGATTTCAAATTGTAAAAAGAGATTTTCACTTGGCCCGAAAAAAAAAGAGCAGTAAGTGTGCTTTCAAATTGGCAAAGAAATTTCGTTTTGGGACTAATGTGAAAACATGACTCTGTGTGCATAGAAGAATTATAGGCAGAGATTTATTGCGTCTTGCTCTGGTGATTTCACAGTTGCAGTAGATGGAAAAGAGGAGCGAATTTTTGGGGGAAGAAGCAGAGGCTTAGCACACACCCATGTGCTTGCCATGTATAGTCATGCACAGTAATTAGAAGCGAGTGGGGTTTTCAGGTTTAAGTCTGTAATGCAAATACATTCAGTATCACTAAGGCTGGTTGCCCCTGCTGGAGTGTAGGCAGTCACAGAGAATACACACGGTGGTGGTCTGAAAAAAAAACAGCTTGGACATGTGCATTTAAATAAATTTAAAAAAAAGGTTTCAGAATGTGTCAGTCTGTAAAAGTGATTTCAAATTGTAAAAAGAGATTTTCACTTGGCCCGAAAAAAAAAGAGCAGTAAGTGTGCTTTCAAATTGGCAAAGAAATTTCGTTTTGGGACTAATGTGAAAACATGACTCTGTGTGCATAGAAGAATTATAGGCAGAGATTTATTGCGTCTTGCTCTGGTGATTTCACAGTTGCAGTAGATGGAAAGGGGGAGCGAATTTTTGGGGGAAGAAGCAGAGGCTTAGCACACACCCATGTGCTTGCCATGTATAGTCATGCACAGTAATTATAAGCGAGTGGGGTTTTCAGGTTTAAGTCTGTAATGCAAATACATTCAGCATCACTAAGGCTGGTTGCCCCTGCTGGAGTGTAGGCAGTCACAGAGAATACACACGGTGGTGGTCTGAAAAAAAAACAGCTTGGACATGTGCATTTAAATAAATTTAAAAAAAAGGTTTCAGAATGTGTCAGTCTGTAAAAGTGATTTCAAATTGTAAAAAGAGATTTTCACTTGGCCCGAAAAAAAAAGAGCAGTAAGTGTGCTTTCAAATTGGCAAAGAAATTTCGTTTTGGGACTAATGTGAAAACATGACTCTGTGTGCATAGAAGAATTATAGGCAGAGATTTATTGCGTCTTGCTCTGGTGATTTCACAGTTGCAGTAGATGGAAAGGGGGAGCGAATTTTTGGGGGAAGAAGCAGAGGCTTAGCACACACCCATGTGCTTGCCATGTATAGTCATGCACAGTAATTAGAAGCGAGTGGGGTTTTCAGGTTTAAGTCTGTAATGCAAATACATTCAGCATCACTAAGGCTGGTTGCCCCTGCTGGAGTGTAGGCAGTCACAGAGAATACACACGGTGGTGGTCTGAAAAAAAAACAGCTTGGACATGTGCATTTAAATAAATTTAAAAAAAAGGTTTCAGAATGTGTCAGTCTGTAAAAGTGATTTCAAATTGTAAAAAGAGATTTTCACTTGGCCCGAAAAAAAAAGAGCAGTAAGTGTGCTTTCAAATTGGCAAAGAAATTTCGTTTTGGCACTAATGTGAAAACATGACTCTGTGTGCATAGAAGAATTATAGGCAGAGATTTATTGCGTCTTGCTCTGGTGATTTCACAGTTGCAGTAGATGGAAAAGAGGAGCGAATTTTTGGGGGAAGAAGCAGAGGCTTAGCACACACCCATGTGCTTGCCATGTATAGTCATGCACAATAATTAGAAGCGAGTGGGGTTTTCAGGTTTAAGTCTGTAATGCAAATACATTCAGCATCACTAAGGCTGGTTGCCCTTGCTGGAGTGTAGGCAGTCACAGAGAATACACACGGTGGTGGTCTGAAAAAAAATAGCTTGGACATGTGCAATTAAATAAATTTAAAAAAAAGGTTTCAGAATGTGTCAGTCTGTAAAAGTGATTTCAAATTGTAAAAAGAGATTTTCACTTGGCCCGAAAAAAAAAAGAGCAGTAAGTGTGCTTTCAAATTGGCAAAGAAATTTCGTTTTGGCACTAATGTGAAAACATGACTCTGTGTGCATAGAAGAATTATAGGCAGAGATTTATTGCGTCTTGCTCTGGTGATTTCACAGTTGCAGTAGATGGAAAAGAGGAGCGAATTTTTGGGGGAAGAAGCAGAGGCTTAGCACACACCCATGTGCTTGCCATGTATAGTCATGCACAATAATTAGAAGCGAGTGGGGTTTTCAGGTTTAAGTCTGTAATGCAAATACATTCAGCATCACTAAGGCTGGTTGCCCTTGCTGGAGTGTAGGCAGTCACAGAGAATACACACGGTGGTGGTCTGAAAAAAAAACAGCTTGGACATGTGCAATTAAATAAATTTTAAAAAAAGGTTTCAGAATGTGTCAGTCTGTAAAAGTGATTTCAAATTGTAAAAAGAGATTTTCACTTGGCCCGAAAAAAAAAGAGCAGTAAGTGTGCTTTCAAATTGGCAAAGAAATTTCGTTTTGGGACTAATGTGAAAACATGACTCTGTGTGCATAGAAGAATTATAGGCAGAGATTTATTGCGTCTTGCTCTGGTGATTTCACAGTTGCAGTAGATGGAAAAGAGGAGCGAATTTTTGGGGGAAGAAGCAGAGGCTTAGCACACACCCATGTGCTTGCCATGTATAGTCATGCACAGTAATTAGAAGCGAGTGGGGTTTTCAGGTTTAAGTCTGTAATGCAAATACATTCAGTATCACTAAGGCTGGTTGCCCCTGCTGGAGTGTAGGCAGTCACAGAGAATACACACGGTGGTGGTCTGAAAAAAAAACAGCTTGGACATGTGCATTTAAATAAATTTAAAAAAAAGGTTTCAGAATGTGTCAGTCTGTAAAAGTGATTTCAAATTGTAAAAAGAGATTTTCACTTGGCCCGAAAAAAAAAGAGCAGTAAGTGTGCTTTCAAATTGGCAAAGAAATTTCGTTTTGGGACTAATGTGAAAACATGACTCTGTGTGCATAGAAGAATTATAGGCAGAGATTTATTGCGTCTTGCTCTGGTGATTTCACAGTTGCAGTAGATGGAAAAGAGGAGCGAATTTTTGGGGGAAGAAGCAGAGGCTTAGCACACACCCATGTGCTTGCCATGTATAGTCATGCACAGTAATTAGAAGCGAGTGGGGTTTTCAGGTTTAAGTCTGTAATGCAAATACATTCAGTATCACTAAGGCTGGTTGCCCCTGCTGGAGTGTAGGCAGTCACAGAGAATACACACGGTGGTGGTCTGAAAAAAAAACAGCTTGGACATGTGCATTTAAATAAATTTAAAAAAAAGGTTTCAGAATGTGTCAGTCTGTAAAAGTGATTTCAAATTGTAAAAAGAGATTTTCACTTGGCCCGAAAAAAAAAGAGCAGTAAGTGTGCTTTCAAATTGGCAAAGAAATTTCGTTTTGGGACTAATGTGAAAACATGACTCTGTGTGCATAGAAGAATTATAGGCAGAGATTTATTGCGTCTTGCTCTGGTGATTTCACAGTTGCAGTAGATGGAAAGGGGGAGCGAATTTTTGGGGGAAGAAGCAGAGGCTTAGCACACACCCATGTGCTTGCCATGTATAGTCATGCACAGTAATTAGAAGCGAGTGGGGTTTTCAGGTTTAAGTCTGTAATGCAAATACATTCAGCATCACTAAGGCTGGTTGCCCCTGCTGGAGTGTAGGCAGTCACAGAGAATACACACGGTGGTGGTCTGAAAAAAAAACAGCTTGGACATGTGCATTTAAATAAATTTAAAAAAAAGGTTTCAGAATGTGTCAGTCTGTAAAAGTGATTTCAAATTGTAAAAAGAGATTTTCACTTGGCCCGAAAAAAAAAGAGCAGTAAGTGTGCTTTCAAATTGGCAAAGAAATTTCGTTTTGGGACTAATGTGAAAACATGACTCTGTGTGCATAGAAGAATTATAGGCAGAGATTTATTGCGTCTTGCTCTGGTGATTTCACAGTTGCAGTAGATGGAAAGGGGGAGCGAATTTTTGGGGGAAGAAGCAGAGGCTTAGCACACACCCATGTGCTTGCCATGTATAGTCATGCACAGTAATTAGAAGCGAGTGGGGTTTTCAGGTTTAAGTCTGTAATGCAAATACATTCAGCATCACTAAGGCTGGTTGCCCCTGCTGGAGTGTAGGCAGTCACAGAGAATACACACGGTGGTGGTCTGAAAAAAAAACAGCTTGGACATGTGCATTTAAATAAATTTAAAAAAAAGGTTTCAGAATGTGTCAGTCTGTAAAAGTGATTTCAAATTGTAAAAAGAGATTTTCACTTGGCCCGAAAAAAAAAGAGCAGTAAGTGTGCTTTCAAATTGGCAAAGAAATTTCGTTTTGGGACTAATGTGAAAACATGACTCTGTGTGCATAGAAGAATTAAAGGCAGAGATTTATTGCGTCTTGCTCTGGTGATTTCACAGTTGCAGTAGATGGAAAGGGGGAGCGAATTTTTGGGGGAAGAAGCAGAGGCTTAGCACACACCCATGTGCTTGCCATGTATAGTCATGCACAGTAATTAGAAGCGAGTGGGGTTTTCAGGTTTAAGTCTGTAATGCAAATACATTCAGCATCACTAAGGCTGGTTGCCCCTGCTGGAGTGTAGGCAGTCACAGAGAATACACACGGTGGTGGTCTGAAAAAAAAACAGCTTGGACATGTGCATTTAAATAAATTAAAAAAAAAGGTTTCAGAATGTGTCAGTCTGTAAAAGTGATTTCAAATTGTAAAAAGAGATTTTCACTTGGCCCGAAAAAAAAAGAGCAGTAACTGTGCTTTCAAATTGGCAAAGAAATTTCGTTTTGGGACTAATGTGAAAACATGACTCTGTGTGCATAGAAGAATTAAAGGCAGAGATTTATTGCGTCTTGCTCTGGTGATTTCACAGTTGCAGTAGATGGAAAGGGGGAGCGAATTTTTGGGGGAAGAAGCAGAGGCTTAGCACACACCCATGTGCTTGCCATGTATAGTCATGCACAGTAATTAGAAGCGAGTGGGGTTTTCAGATTTAAGTCTGTAATGCAAATACATTCAGCATCACTAAGGCTGGTTGCCCCTGCTGGAGTGTAGGCAGTCACAGAGAATACACATGGTGGTGGTCTGAAAAAAAAACAGCTTGGACATGTGCATTTAAATAAATTTAAAAAAAAGGTTTCAGAATGTGTCAGTCTGTAAAAGTGATTTCAAATTGTAAAAAGAGATTTTCACTTGGCCCGAAAAAAAAAGAGCAGTAAGTGTGCTTTCAAATTGGCAAAGAAATTTCGTTTTGGGACTAATGTGAAAACATGACTCTGTGTGCATAGAAGAATTATAGGCAGAGATTTATTGCGTCTTGCTCTGGTGATTTCACAGTTGCAGTAGATGGAAAGGGGGAGCGAATTTTTGGGGGAAGAAGCAGAGGCTTAGCACACACCCATGTGCTTGCCATGTATAGTCATGCACAGTAATTAGAAGCGAGTGGGGTTTTCAGGTTTAAGTCTGTAATGCAAATACATTCAGCATCACTAAGGCTGGTTGCCCTTGCTGGAGTGTAGGCAGTCACAGAGAATACACATGGTGGTGGTCTGAAAAAACAGCTTGGTTTCATAATGTGACAGTTTGTAAAAGAGATTTTCACTTGCCCAAAAAAAAGAGCAGTTTGTGTGCATTCAAATTGGCAAAGAAATTTCGTTTTGTGACTATTGTGAAAAGAAATGTAGTAATATATTTAAATACAATAAAGGATTTTTTTTTTAGTTTTTTTCAGGTATTGCTGAAGAACAGTGAACAAAATTTAAGATGCCTACAAAATCTCGAATTCAAAAAACGCTAAAAAAAAACTATATTTGAAGACAACTGGAGGACCAAAGTTAGTAGAAGATGCTGATGTTGGGAAAAAGAAAAAATCTTCTGGTAAGCAAAAAAAACAATTTCTAAACAAAATATTCAAAACAAAGAAAAATGTACAAAATGTCTGTTCTCGGAAAAATGTAACAAAACATAGAGAACAGCAAAAAATTGAGAATTTAGTTAATGCAAATATACCTTCTGCAATTGAAAAGTTTAACATAAACAGAAAAACAGCATTTAAAGAGATACGTAGAAAAATGTTTCAGAGAAGAGTTATGTCCAATTTGATAAAGGATATAAAGAAATATAAGCAAAAGGCTAAATATTACAAGAGAAAAAAAGAAATTGAAGCCATTGCAGCAAAAGCATTAGAATTAAAAAGGAAACTATTCATATTAATTTTGAATAGGATGCGTACATTAGATAAAATGGTTAATGTACTGAAATCACAAAGCAAAAGCAAAAGAGTAGTGAACAGAACAAACTTTTGTAAAGTGTTTTTTGGAAAGTGGATGCATAGTTCAAGTAGTGAACCTTTTTTTAATGAAGAGAGCTATTTTCAAAGTAATAGTTTGCTGCATGCAGTTGACACCAGAGGTCGTTCATACGAAGTAAAAAATGGTTGCATAATGGAGAAGGAGATAATGGTTCCAAGAGATGAGGTACAAGTGATGGCAGATGAGGCAATGGGGAGACGTCCTAAAGCCCCAGTGTACACTTGGAATTGTAGTAGTATTTGCACTGTGCGTCAGGAATCTATTGACAGATTTCGAGAGTTTCTAAGAGAATATAGTAAAAAAAGTGTAAAACAAAAGATTAAGGTGCTTCAAAGTCTGGATCCATGCAGAGTGAGAGAGAATACTGGTTTGCAGGGTCATTCTCTTGCTTGTCTATCTAGAAAAGTGTGCAATAGTGTTTTCCATCATTTTAGGATGCTGGCTGTTCATCATACAGAAATGAGAAAGTTTGTGAGACGGTTGTATTTTGCCAAAAGTCCAGCAATAAAGTTAAATGAATTGAATAGGGCTCTGTTCCGAGGAACGGTATCAGATGTAGAGAAGGTTGTTGATGAAATTCAGTTTTGTTACTTTGGTCCTGAACAAAACAGTGCAGAGAAGGACACAGTAAATGAGGCAGAAGTGGAAGAGAATGTAGAACCTTGTGTAAGTAAGACATTTAATGATCACATAACAAAATTTGCAATAGTCTCTAATGAAAGACCAAATGTTACTTGTATTTGTTGCCGCAGAACTCATTATAGAAAACAAACTAGGAATGTTGATCTCTACAGAAAGAGTGAAAATGAAGATAATTATAAGTGGATGGATTTTGCCACATATATATTTCTTGAAAATTGTTTTGAATTGGGTGAAGATCAGCGTATTTGTAAATACTGCTACAACAAGTTAGAGGAAAATAGAATGCCGACCAGAGCTGTACATAATAATTTAGAATTGGATGCTATTCCTGCTGAACTTTCTGAATTAAATACATATGAGTCTATACTCATTCAATGTGTTCATCCGTTCCAGACCATAGTACGTATGGAGCCCAAAACTGGTAAATTACCTCCTTCAGATTTACTGAGAGGTTTAAAAGGTAGAGTGGTGTATTTGCCCTTGGATTTGAAAAAAAATATGGAAACTATTGATGCGGATACTTTGGAAACTGAACCATTAATTATTCTGGTTAATGGTGTACCTACAAAGAATAAGAAGATTTGGCAGGAGCTGGTAGATGTGCGGAAAGTACAAAGAGCAAATTTGTATTTGAAAAAAAATAACAAATGGTATGAATCAATTTATATAGAAGAAGAAGAAGAAGAAGAAGATTTACAAGGAGACACAGAAACACCAACTGGACAAATTGAAAAAGTGGACAAGTCAAAGGAAGAAGAAATTTATGAACATTTTAGCATACATCCTCTCCATTCGAAAGAAGTTATGGGAGACAATATTGATCTCTTTCAGATGAAGAAAGCAAAAGGAAATCCCGTGAGTGTATGGGAGGAGAGCTTGGAAGCTCGATGTTTTCCCCAGCTGTTTCCTAAAGGAAAAGGAGGACGATACGATGAACGTCCAGAACAGATTCCAGCTTCAGAGTATCGAACTACAAGACTATATGCTGAAGATCCCAGATTTTGACAAAGTATTCCTTATTTGTTCCATCTTTTATTTGAAAGCGACTTGTCTGCACTGTCTTATGCAGTAAATCACATTTTAAAAAGTGGAGTACATTTACAAAATGTGTCTGCTAAGGATTTTATGGAGAAAGTGCAGCACCGAGATGATCATTTGGAAACACAACTGATCAATCTGATGGCTTGTCAGCGTGGGACAAATGAATATTGGTACCGACGCCATGGTGAACTAAAATGCATGTTACGCAATTTAGGAACACCAACATGGTTCCTTACCCTAAGCTGTGCCGAGTACGCTTGGGATGATTTACTGGATTTTCTACGAGAGGCCAATTCAAACATTAAAAACATTGAATACAAGACAGCAGGAGAACTGTGCTCATTGGATCCGGTTAATGTTTGCAGATATTTCAATCATAGATTTGAGGCTATGATATCCTTCATCTGCAATAAAAAAAATCCACCCCTTGGAGAAGTAGTGGATTTCTTTTGGAGAAAAGAGTACCAGGCAAGAGGTGCTCCTCATATTCATATGCTGCTGTGGATCAAGGAAGCCCCAAAGTTTGGAACAGATACTGATGAAGCAGTGTTATCTTACATTGAAGAATATGCAACATGTGCTATACCTAAAAGCACAGAAGAGAACAAGTTAAAGGAGCAAGTTCTACGTTTCCAAAGTCATCGGTGTGGAAAATACTGTCGACGGAAATACAAGAGCAAAGAAAAATACTACACTAAATGTCGATTTGGATTTCCTAGACCTGTTCTTACAAATGGAAGAGTCAACAGTTTTATGTCAGCTGTGAGACATACTATCACAAGAAAATCACCTAAGAATACCTACAACCTTAAAAGAAAAGAAGAATCAAAAAATATAAATGACTACAACCCAGTCATTTTATCCATGTGGAACGCTAACATGGATATACAGTATGTTGCTGACAATTCCATTGCTGTTGCTCGATATGTAACGTCTTACATTACGAAATCAGAAAAAACAGAATTGAAGGAAATGTGGGAAGAGATTTCTCACGAGAAGACTGTCAGTAAGAAGCTGTACAGTTTCAGTTTGAAGATGTTATCGCATCGAGAAATTGGATCCTACGAATGTTCAGATAGGTTATCTTCTGCAAGTCTCTACTCGAAGTCAAGAAGAATAATTTGGGCAAGTTTAGGCCTTGCAACAATGAGAAATCGGGTACTGAAATCTGTTGGAGAAATTGAATATTTGGCTGAGAATGACCCAGAAAGTACAGACATATTGAAAACAAACATGTTGGACACATATTATCCCAAGAGAAGTCATCATCTGGAGAACATGTGTCTCTATGAAGTGTTACAGAACTACATTTATTCACGGAAAGCTGCAGAAGACATCAACAGTGGAAAATATAAAGTTGTTGGTGAAGAAGGATGTTTGGTGAAGCAAACCAAAGGAAGTTTGATAAATCACCGGAAGCTGAGTTGCGACACTACCGACAAGAAAGAATTTTACTACTTGGCTCTTTTACAGTTGTTTAAACCATGGCGTACAGAGGATGAACTACTGGGAGAATTCCAGAGCTATGAAGATTCTTTTAATGCTTGCAAAGACAGCATACAATGCAGTACATTCTCAACTTATCTGCAAATGTTAAATGAAGAAATTGAACAGGAAAGTACAATTGCAGCAGAAATAGCTAGAGACAGTTCTCAGGACAGCCAAAGTTCAGGAACATACAGTCAAGATCCCCTAGGACAACCAATCGTTGAAAATGAAGCATCAATAGCCATGAATGAAGTGGAAACGGCTATGAATCAAGCTCAAGAAGAATTTATAGACTTAGAAAATTTGGAAAGACAACTGAATCAAGAGCAGCAACAAATTTATGAAGAGATCAAAAACAAAATTGATCACGGATTTCTACATATCAAAAAAGAGTGCTCATGCACATCATTTCATCCAATCAGGATGTATGTAAGTGGACAAGCTGGCACTGGAAAAAGTTTCCTAATTAAAGTCATCAGAAGCTACCTAAAGCAAAAAACGGATTCTACTTTGTCTTGTGTGGTTACTGCTCCAACTGGGTTAGCAGCATATAACATAAAAGGAATCACCTTACATCGTTTGCTAATGTTACCAGTGGAGCATGAGAACAAAATACAATTCAACAAGCTAACTGGAGAAGCATCCTTGGAAGTTTCAAGAGTATTGAAGAAGATGCAAGTTCTCATTATTGATGAGGTGAGCATGGTATCAAACTTAATGCTTGCCTTTGTGCATTTAAGAATGCAGCAAATTTTGAAGACAGACTATGACGTGTTATTTGGTGGAAAACACGTCATAGTTTTTGGGGATCTTTTGCAACTTACTCCAGTTAAAGGACAACCAGTGTTTAATACTGTGACACATGAAGACACGAAGAAGTCATTGGGAAGCATTGGAAATACAAATATTTGGTCCTTCTTTGAGTACAAGGAACTTACAACTAATATGAGGCAAGCAAACGATGAAGAATATGGAAGTATTCTGAAAGATATCAGGATTGGACTACTCACAGAAGTTGGGAAAAAAGCATTACAGAGTCGGCTGCTACATAATTTATTTCCAAAGGAAGAAATAGTTGCAGAGAAAATATACAAGAATATTGCAGAAAACAAAAGTGTCATCTGCTTAATGCCAACTCTACGTGAATGCTCAATATTTAATGAGGAGCTTTTGAAATTGGAAAAGGAAGACATCAGGAAATTGGAAGCAGTGGACAAAATTGAGGATGGAAGAATTACTGTCACAGTAACAGGCAAACTGAAAAATAAATTGGACTCACTAGAGAAGAACATCTCCAAAACAGCAGGATTAGAAAAAAATCTATATGTTTGCATGAACTGTAGAGTGTTTTTAAGGAGAAATTTGGATGTTGAGAAAGGCTTAGTGAATGGAGCGATGGGAAGAGTTGTGGGTTTTATTAATTATCAGAAAAAAGATGGAATTGAATGTTTAAAAATAAAATTTGATCAGATAGAAGAAGTTAAAGACATTTGTCGTTGTTCAGTTCGTTTCATGCTTGTGAAAGACTTATATGTACGTAGGAAGCAGTTTCCGTTTTCACTAGCATTTGCTGTAACTATCCACAAGTCTCAAGGATTGACTGTAGATTGTGCATTTGTGAACATTGGTTCAACTGTGTTCAAAGAAGGTATGGCATATGTAGCTTTGTCACGAGTCAAAACATTATCAGGTTTATTCATGATAGACTTTGATGACTCAAAAGTTAGTGCTGATACAAACTGTGTAAAGGAGTATAATAGATTAAGAAGAAGCTATGCTCCTCATTTAGGTCAGTATCCTGTGTTGGAGAAACGTGTAGTTTCTCGTAAAAGGAGAAATGAGAATATCTGTAATGAAGATGTAGAGAGGAGGAAAAAAAAGAGGAGTGATGTAATTGCAAGCAAAAAGAATAAGGAAAATGAAGAACAGGTTGTAGGATGTCATTTTGAAAATAGCTCTGGTGTCAACTGCTACGCTAATGTAGTGCTGAATGTTGCATTTTATCTGGAAAGTTTGCAAGAGCAGATAATAGTAAATCAGGGAAAAAGATTCTGTTCAGAGCTCAGTCTCCTTTTTCAAAAGCTGAGTAAAGATAAAACACAAATAGAAAGTGCTACTGATATTAGAAAACTTTTAGATGTATGTTCAGGACGAACACAGTTTTCTCAAAATGAACAGCAAGATGCACACGAATTTTTGATGTATTTTCTTCAGGTAGTAGAAGAAGAAGGAGTTCCCATTGACATTTTTTTTGGTCTCTCTTATAAATGGGAACATAGTTGTGATAATTGTTATAATATATGTGGCTCTATTGTTGATAATGAAAGGTTTATTTATTTGACATTGCCAGAGAGTAAAACAGTCACTTTTGCAAAATTAGTTAAAGATGCTAATCATAGCATGAAATGTGGTGAGTGTAATTCTGACATGTTATCAACATTAATTTTAAGGGAATACGGACAGTATGTAATTTTAATGATGCAACGACGTAGAGCTGATGGATCAAAATTGGATACTTTAATAAAGAAGTTTACAGGACAGCAATTATCAATTTCAGGAAAAACTTTTGTAACTGTTGCAATAATTTTCCATGATGGACCTACTGTTAGTTCTGGACATTACACAGTTTATCCAAAATGTGAAAAAGGCTGGACACTGTGTAATGATTCCCAATTGATTTTCAAACAACGTTTGCCTTTTGATTTAGCAAATTCCTATCTAATCTTCCTGAAACCTAAATTTTAGAGAGACTTGGCAAGATCTGGACAAAATAATTTTACCATTTTACTGGATTACCATTGCAATTTTGTAGAAAAAATATTTTTAAAATTATCATTTGGCCTAAAGGAAAGATAACCAATTGTAATGTGGACTTTTTGAATTTTTAATGCAATTTTGAAAAACCAATAATTTAAAGATAATCGGTAACTTCTGCACATTTTAAATTTTGGAATGCTATTGGACTGCCATTGGAAATTTTTTCAAAAATGATTTTAAAAATTACTATTTGGCCATGTGGAAAAGTAAGCAATTCTATTGTGGACTAAATAAATTATTCAAAAAATTTTCATGAACCAAAATGTTACAGAGAATCGGTGAGATCTGGACAGATTAAACTTTAGAATTTTAATGGATTTCCCTTGGAAATTTATTCCAGGAAAAAAAAAAAAATACTATTTGGCCTAAAGGAAATAAAATCAGATGTATTTTGGAGTTATTTGAGATATAATATTGTGATTATACTTCTGAAACAAACATATCAGACGGTATTTTAAAGAAAAAAGTATTGTTTTTAGATGATATTTTTTTAGAATAATATGCATTTCTGTAATGATAAGTTTAAGTAAAAAGAGATTCTGGGCTTTTTTAATACAATCTTTGAGATTGTTATTTTTTTTTGCCCGCTGTAAAATGATGAATGCAATTGCTTTCACAATTTATAGTGAAATGCAATATATTCTGAAAACAGCAAAAATAAGGCAAAAATATTTTTGGGAAAAAAATGTAAATATGTGTACTGTATTATAAAATGGTTTAAAAATATTAATACTTTTTTCTTTTTTTTCAGATTGATTTAGTAAATTTTCGGAAACTACAACCATTTTAAAAGTATTTTTTAAAAAAACAAATGAATAAATATTTTTTTGAGTGAGTATGGTAAGTCAATAATAATATTTGTAGTCTCTCAAGGACCTTGTAATGTGATAAATGATTTTTAGTGTTTTTTTTAAAAAATAAAAAAAAGGTACGCTTACCGTACGCGTACGGTAAAAAAAAATAAAAAAAAGTTTTTAAAAACATATGTAAAAAAAAGATGAAAGATAAGGTTGGCTCTTAAAAGAACCGTTGTGTTCATGCAGGGACAGAGGAAAGAAAGATTGGGAATATTAGACGGTACGACAAGTGTGCTGATCTATTTTATTGTTCACCAGGGAAACACTGGTCTCCCTATAAGTAATTAGATCGTGACAAGTGGCGCACCGTACTTCAACCCTCGCAAACCGAGGGTTAATTTCCAGAGGGCCAGCAAAAGGAGATTCTCCCCCCACAGATGAAGGGCTCACCTGACCTGCAGAAGAAGGAGTCAGCCCTGCAGATGATGGTCCAGGCTGAGCTGCTGTGGATGTACTGGCTCGTCTTTCTGAAGAGTTACCTCCAAAAAGATGACCATGTGTCCTTCTGTGTACATCCTGGAGGTGTCTCTTCATGGTGTGATTCCCAAAGGAATACTTCCTGTCAGGATTACCTCTAGAAAGTACACGCTTACACAGCTTACAAGTAACTAAGGGTGCATTCACCTTTTGCTGGCCTTCTGGAAAAGTAAAATAATCCCAAACATAAGAGGGCTTTACTTTCCTCGCTCTCTGCCTCAAGACAGTGCTGCTAGTGCTAGCCTCACTCTCAGAAGAGCTCTGCTGTTCTGCCATCGTATCCCAAAGACAAACCAGCTCCTTCTCCCAAGGGATCACAAGCAGAAATGAGGGGAATGGGTGTGGTGTAGGAGAGTTCTAGAACTGAAAGTAGTTTCAACCAATCAAAAGTTGTGTTTCATGATCACATGACCTACCGTACGCTTACGGTACGCTTACGGTACGCTTACGGCAAAAAGTACGCATGCGCGTAAAAAAGACACGCGCTTCCGCGCATGCGCATAACAGTCACTCCCCGGCACTTCCGCGTAACGTGCGCGTGTTGCGTAAGCGCGCACGCGTCCCACGCGCAGTACGCGCGGCTACGCAAAGTACGTAACTATACGCAAGCAGCGTAGATAGATTACGGACGTTGCGTAAAACGTACGCTTACCGTGAGCTTACGGTACGCGTACTATAAAAAAAAAAAAAAAAAAAATCTGGAAAAAAATTTTACATGTTAATTTTAAAAAATATATATAAAAAAAATATTTAAGGATTTTAAAAATTTAAGCATAGTCTTTATAAAAGGTAAGAAAATTAAATTAAAAATATGTTTGAAAAAAATGAAGAATAAAAAAAAAAAAATAGCATTTAAAAAACCTTGCAAATTCACTGAAAAAACCATGGGTTTCACACACGTTATAGTTAGGAATTAGCATTTAAAAAACCTTGCAAATTCACTGAAAAAACCATGGGTTTCACACACGTTATAGTTAGGAATTAGCATTTAAAAAACCTTGCAAATTCACTGAAAAAACCATGGGTTTCACACACGTTATAGTTAGGAATTAGCATTTAAAAAACCTTAGAAATTCACTGAAAAAACAATGGGTTTCACACACGTTATAGTTAGGAATTAGCATTTAAAAAACCTTGCAAATTCACTGAAAAAACCATGGGTTTCACACACGTTATAGTTAGGAATTAGCATTTAAAAAACCTTAGAAATTCACTGAAAAAACCATAGGTTTCACACACGTTATAGTTAGGAATTAGCATTTAAAAAACCTTAGAAATTCAGTGAAAAAACCATAGGTTTCACACATGTTATAGTTAGCTGGACATTTTACTCGTAAAAAACCAATGAAATTGCCCCGTTATAGTTAGTTCAGCTAACTATAACTCGCGCGCCCGCAATGCACTGCTGATGACGTCACATATTACATCACTCATGACATGGTCAGTGACATCACTCATGACATCACTGATGACATCTCAAATGACATCACTGATGACATCACTGATGACATCATCCTTGTGATAGAGTGGCAGACCTCCTCTCACCTTAATATAAGCTTTGATACACACATTCAAAAATAGAGACTAAAAATTTCAAAACAATGGACATACCAATAACAATTACAACAACCTCTTCAGTAATTCTAAGATCCACATACACATCCACTCATTCACCAACAGTCCTATACAGTCACTCATACATGTACTCACTCATCATATGTACTCATACACCTATACATCCTGTTACATAATGCCACTCATCCATAGAGTTACTCACACACATAGTCACTCATGCTAATAAAGAATCAAACATACATTCACCTGCATATACAGTTATACACACACCACCACACTTACTTCTACGGAAACTTACACATACTTAGTCTTTAAAACAATCACTTATAGAAACACATACTTATTCATACAGGAACTCTTTCAATCTCTCCCTCTCACATATACTCACATATATACACCAATAGTCACATATACTAGTTTAAAACATATGTAGTTACTCCTGAAGACACTATTGAGACAGTCATTCACTCACTAACACACCCATACACACACTCATCCACCCATACAGTCCTGCACACATGCTGTCTTCAACACATACAAACAGTGAGTCACTCATTCATGCACCTATGCACTACGTAATACCCCCCACCGAACCATACAGACACTCAGACTGATACTCAAAAAAACAACTAATAACCTATATAGACACCCATGTAGCTACTCACCAACCCATGCAGCCACTTATACACAAAGTGAGAGATACACTTAATCAGTCAGTTACACAATCAATTTTTCAAAAACAAATCATCCATTTAGACACTTATATACCCATTTATTCTTCCATCGACCTTGAGATATACATATATAAAACATATTTAATTTTCAGAAAAACACACATTCACTGGATGATGTCATCAGTGATGTCATCAGTGATGTCATTTGAGATGTCATCAGTGATGTCATGAGTGATGTCACTGACCATGTCATGAGTGATGTAATATGTGACGTCATCAGCAGTGCATTGCGGGCGCGCGAGTTATAGTTAGCTGAACTAACTATAACGGGGCAATTTCATTGGTTTTTTACGAGTAAAATGTCCAGCTAACTATAACATGTGTGAAACCTATGGTTTTTTCACTGAATTTCTAAGGTTTTTTAAATGCTAATTCCTAACTATAACGTGTGTGAAACCTATGGTTTTTTCAGTGAATATATATATATATATATATATATATATATATATATATATTATCTACTGGCGGTCGCCAGTAGATAGTTATAGTTAGGACCGAGTTCCCATAGGAAATCTGAAAATTCTATTTTGAATAACTTTGGCGCCGGTTGACTTATCTTCGTGAAATTTTCGAAACTAATGGGGCGCTCCGCTCAGCTCCTACCCTGAAAGTCTCGGGGTGATTTCTCAAGCGGGGGCCGAGAAAAAAGGGGGTCCCAAAACGCATTTTCCCCATGCATTTTCCCATAGGACCTTTAGTCGAAGGTACAGCCCGAACGGCTGAACAGAATTACTTGAAATTTGGCAAAGAGGTAGTCCTCAGGTCAGGCATGTGCCTTTTGCATATATGGTGTAAATCCGTTCAGTAGTTCCTGAGAAAATCAAAAGTAAAATCACATATATATCCGGGCGGAGCCTAACCACACATCTCATCGTGAGATCTGATTGGCTGTCAGCACTTCATCCAAGAAGTGTTGGCAGCCATCTTGGGACCAATATACATGATAGCACCTCATTAAAAAGCATTGCAGTTAATAGAAGGTTTTAAGACTTTAGTTACATTATAAATCATTTGTTGATGGTACCATACTCATTTTAGGAATTGTGGTGTGTTCTAAGGTGATTTTACCATGCGAAAAAGCCTTCTGCTGTGATATCATGAATCATGTTTGAGAGAAAACAATTTTCTCATGCTTTTCCCACAGAGGTTTGGAAGGTGATCTATAAGCTAAACTGAGAGCATATTTTCTGTAAATTCACATTATCTTTCTCAGTCATGTGAGAATGAAGTCTGACATTCTCAGTAAAACATGTACATCCAACAAGGGCAGAGACTGTCAGTTGATTCCTTTGTGTTCTACTGCAGCTTCCCAGAGTGTTCTAAAGAACAACTAGAGCGCTAACAGTCCTAATTATGACAAACGTATAGCACACCTGAAGCCATCTTGGTTGGCATAAAGTGGTAACTCTTAAAACATTTAATTTAAAAAGGAACAAAATGAGGGGGTTCATTTTGCCATAGAAAGTATGATTAGTGCTGCAGAAAGAAAAATAAGGGCACATTTTGAGTGACTTCTCAAATCCTCTTCTATTTCATTAAAAACTCCTGACATATAGACTAAACATGCACTTTCAATACCAGCAGCAGACTTCCCTGGTGAGCAGTAGCTTTACTACAGTGATCTAATAAGCAACTAGAGTGCTAACATTCTGAATTCACCCAGATGTAGCCCAAGTATAGCCCAATGACAGAATGTCCCAGAGTGTTCTAACGAACAACTAGAGCGCTAACAGTCTTACTGACAAAAGTATGGCACACCTGAAGCCATCTTGATTGGAATAAAGTGGTAACACTTACAACATTTAATTTACAAAGGAACAAAATGAGGGGGTTCATTTTGCCATAGAAATTATGATTAGTTCTGCAGAAAGAAAAATTAGGGCACATTTTGACTTCTCAAATCCTCTTCTATTTCATAAAAAAATTCTGACATGCAGACTGAAACATGCACTTTGAATACCAGCAGCAGACTTCCCTGGTGAGCAGTAGTTTTACTACAGTGATCTAATGAGCAACTAGAGTGCTAACATTCAGAATTTATGGCAAATGTGTGACATATCTGAATACCTTCTTGATGGAATCAAAGTAAAAAACTGAAAGCATTTCCTAACATTCAGAATTTATGGCAAATGTGTGACACATCTGAATGCCTTCTTGATTGAACCAAAATAAAAAACTGAAAGTATTCCCACTGAGGAGACTGCAGTAAATGAGGAAATTAGGAAACTTCATAACAAATAAATCTCCCAAGATGGCCACCAGAGACAAAAGAGCCCAAATGTAGCCCAAATATCACCCAGATGTAGCCCAAGTATAGCCCAATGACAGAATGTCCCAGAGTGTTCTTAAGAACAACTAGAGCGCTTACTGTCTTACTTATGACAAAAGTATGGCACACCTGAAGCCATCTTGATTGGAAAAAACTGGTAACACTTAAAACATTTAATTTAAAAAGGAACACAATGAGGGGGTTCATTTTGCCATAGAAATTATGATTAGTGCTGAAGAAAGAAAAATTAGGGCACATTTTGAGTGACTTCTCAAATCCTCTTCTATTTCATTAAAAACTTCTGATATGCAGACTGAAACATGCACTTTTAATACCAGCAGCAGACTTCCGTGGTGAGCAGCAGCTTTACTACAGTGATCTAATGAGCAACTAGAGTGCTAACATTCAGAATTTATGGCAAATGTGTGACATATCTGAATACCTTCTTGATGGAATCAAAGTAAAAAACTAAAAGCATTTCCTACCGAGGAGACTGCAGTAAATGAGGAAATTAGGAAACTTCATAACAAATAGATCTCCCAAGATGGCCACCAGAGACAAAAGAGCCCAAATGCAGCACAAATATCACCCAGATGTAGCCCACATGTAGCCCAATGACAGAAGTGTACAACACACTTATTGTTTGAGTATTTGCAGTTTTATATAGTGCAGACTTGTCAGGTATTGGAGTGCTTTACATGAGCATTGGTTACATCACACAAGACCAAATTCATTTTGGTTGTAGACATGGGGAGATTAAGTGATTTGACAAGAATCACAGAATGTTGAGCTGAAGCAGAAACTCCAACCTGGTTCCCCAGTTGCAAAGTCTGCAGCTCTGGAAGTAACACCACATCCTCTCCCCTAGGTGCAACATTTAATCAAGTGGTCAACTGGATAAAAAAACATAAAGAATACAAATAATGTAAAAGTTCTTTGTCGCTATTTGAAAACTCAGAAAATATGTCCTCATTTTTGTTTTTTAGAGCACTAACCATAATTTTGATGCAAATAAGACCCTCTCATATATGTAATTTCTAAAGGAAATACTCTAGGTATTACAGTTTTGATTACATCAAGATGACGTCAGGCGTTCCACACTTTTGTAATAAATATAGAATGTTAGCAATCTAGTTGTTCATTGGGATACTGTTGAGAGGCAGAGGCCAGGGGCACGGACTCTGAAAATTGAAGGCAGGTAGGAGAGTGCAGATGCAACAATTTGACCACACTGGGCAGGCAGGAAGGGCAGTGGCATCACGACAGACTATGGAGGGCAGTGGAAAGGGGGGCAACAAACCAACAATACAGGACTGGCAAGAGAGGCTGTGGCAATATAATACACCATTGTGGGCAGAAGGAAGAGGCAGTGGTAGTACAACCATACATGCCAACAGACCCTTTTCAGCCAGGAAACGTCCAATGTTTTTAAGCTCAAATGGGCTTTATTTGATCTCTCTCCTGTCTACAATCTCCTCTTTTTCAATGTAACTCAAAGGGGAAATTAAATACCCCAGTTTTTTTTCAAAATCTCCCTCTTACCAAGTTCAAAATGTTCGCAAGTATGGTACATTGAATCATGGTAGGCAGGAGGAATTGGGGTAGGGACATGGACTCGGATAACAGAGGACAGGAGGGACATGGAGAGGTGCACCAAACTGACCCTACAGGGCAGGCATCAGGGTTTGCAGCAGCACAATACACCACACAGCGCATGCGGGACAGGAGTGCAGCACAACAATCCATAAAAAGCAATAGGGAGGGGACAGGACCATGCACATGGACAACAGAGAACAGAGGGGAAAGAGGCAGTGGTAGCTAGCTGACCATAATGGGCAGACAGGAGAGAAAGCTGCAGCATAACAGACCATAAAGGGCAGGAGGGACGGATCAGGGGCATTACAATGGAACAGACAAGCCAGGAGGGATGGAATAGGGGTCTGCACATGGAAACAGAGGGCTGGGGGCAAGGGGGCAAGGCAGGAGCAGCAAGATGACCATGGAGGTCAGGCAGGTTGGGCACTAGAAACAAAACACACCATGGAGAGCAACAATAAGACTATGATGGCATACACACAGACCATGGAGGGAAGGTGGGAGGGGGTCAGGGGCAGCTAGCTGACCACACAGGGAAGGTGGGAAGGGCCATGGCAGCACAGAAGACCATGCATGGCAAGCGGGAGGGTTAGTGGCAGCACAATGGCTATGATGGGCAAGAAGGAGGGTGCAGGGGCATGCACAAAGGACCATGGAGGATAGAAGGGAGGGTCAGGACCTGGGTACAGACAAGAGAGTTCAGGGAAAGGGGCCTCACAACAGACCGCGCGGGCAGGCAGGAGGAGCAGTTGCAGCACAACAGACCAGGGAGGGCAGAAGGGTGTGGCAGTAAAATGGACCATGGAGGACAGGAGGAAGGGGATAGGGGCATGGCATGTGGACAGGCAGGGTGGAGGTGGCAGGGACAGGTTACAGTCATCTGACAATGTTAGGCAGGTGGGAGGGGAGTGGCAGCTCAACAGAACACTTAGAGTAGATAGGAGTGGCAGGTCCATGGAACATGGTGGGCAAAAAGGATGGAGCAGGGGCATGCACAAAGACATCGGAGGGCAGGGGGAAGGAGAATAGGGGCAGCAAGCTAAGCACAGAGGCTAATCAGGAGGCCAATGATGGGCCATAGAATTCGGCAATGGAGGGCAGGAGGAGTGGACTGGTACATCATGCTAAATGGAGGGCAGTGGCAGTGCTCCAGCGCGGAGTGCAAAATCCCTCCCTACCGTTGCGGACCAAAAGATCTAACACACGCACCCTATCCATACATTCGCTGGTGGGGCCCATAACACCAACACACACTCACCATCAGTCCGTACGAGAGACGATTATCCTTCCAAGTGCTGGATAATGAGGGAGGAAGATACCACTTTACCCTAATGAGCAACAAACCTACAAACCCTTCTTATACTCATTAGGCCCTAGATTCTACATTTGGTATTCCCCTCATGACCGGGATTGATCTGTTAGTTGTAGATTTAAGTGAATTTCTAATACTCTAATTAACCTTTTCATTAACACATTTCAATGAATAAACAACCCAACTCATTTCTGTAGATGTTCAAATCCAAATTTATATTAATATTGCAGATTAAATCATTCATTTGATCAAGTTGCCATTCATATTTACCTATTCTGGATAAAGTCGTCCTCTATGTCAAATCTGGCAATCTCGCAAATCTATGCCCATCAATTTAGCAGGTTAAGTTCATCAGGATTTTGGACATTAATTCAATCCGTCAAAGATTCTGGCTAACAGCTGTCCTGCAGTGTCACCGTCCTCTTCGTCAGCATATCATCAGGATATCGAAGGAGCGACCCTCCAACCTCTCTATTCTATGGGTTTTATAATAATTTCAATAGCAAAATAAAACATTATTGAGTTTTAAACTGTTCTGATTGGCTGATCAGGGGTCAACCTCTCTGTTCCCATAAGGTTTAGTCCATGTTGTCAGCATACTTGCTGATTCCGGCTCTTTAATAAAGCCTTTTGTCTGTAGCGCTGGCACCTTTCCCAGTGGCCTTGATAAGTACAGCTTGCCTGGGGTCAAGACAGGGCCATTGTTGCTCATCTTTTAGCGCAGGCGCACTTCACCCAAGCCTGGTTCAGCGTCGGCAGTTGGGTTAGGCACCAAAAGCAGCCATCATTTGATAGGCCAGAATAGTCAACTAATGCAAAGAAACACAAAAACGTAATTAATACATAGAAATGACTAATTAAATGTTATTCCCTCGCTAATACTGTGTGTGTATTTATCTAGCCAAAAGCAACACTCAATGCGGTTTATACTTACTAAATAAAGCACGAATCACAATTTCATCACCAAAGCGACATATATCATGCAATGTTCTAATTATCTATCATTAATATGCGTACGAAATTTAGTTCACGTCATTAATTAGGCCATGCAGATGCAAATCCCACGTGTATTTCGGTCATTAATAAGGTTGATTAGTTATTTCCACATCACTCCAAACCATTAGTACGATTATGATTAATTAATTAATCTAATTAATAAAACGACATGCAAAATGGGATGGGTATACAAAAGTTTTGCATAACCCGCTCCAGTAGCAGCACATCAGACCATGCATGGCAGGAGGGAGGAGGCTAGTCCATGGATTCAGACAACAGAGGATAGGGAGGAGGTGGATGGGGCAGCAAGCTAAATGTTCAGAGAAGGTGGGTATTAGGAACTTTATTGTTTTTAAAATGTGTGTCTGTGCAAACTACTTAAAATATGAACAAGTATGCAGCATAATCTCACTTTTATTCAGGAAGAAGAGGACGTTTGTGACTGTGACTCCGGGCTCACTTGGCAGAAACACCCCCTGACCCTCCACCCCCCATCGCAAAATGTAATGCCCGTGAAAAGGGTAGGTGGACGCAGTGTTATATAGAACATAGTCCTGAGAGCACGATTGAAAATGAAAACTAGATATAGTATATGGTATAAACTATGCACCAAAAAGTGTGATATAAGATGAACCGGGGCGTGAAATATAATATGCAATACATTGTGCGCAATGACAGATTCATTGGAGAGCGCAAGATAGCACAGGCACTAGCGCGTGCTATGCGATATGCGCCTTGGAGTGTAATATGCACAGGGCAGTGTTGTGTAACCTAACTAGTCTCTAAAGTTGTAATATAAAATATGTGCTGGGGAGTGTAACGTTGCATATGCACTGTGACAAAGATATGGATCCCAGATTGTAATATGTATGGCATAGCGCTGTGCGTTATAACATAGGCATCGAGGAAGGCACGTTAGATGGGGCAATATAACCCGTGCGAAGGCAATTGTGGCATGACATATTCACGGGGTGGTGTTACAGTGCACATGGGCTAGAGAGTGTCATAGCATACGCACTAGCTGGTGGAATACAACACAGAGGTGTGAGGCACTCGGCGGGTGCTGGTGGGTGTAACATAGCATTGGGCTCAGCCAGGAGCACGCTGTGACTCTCAAGTGAGGTTCGTCTCCTTTCCAGAGAGTAAAATAAAAAGTATTACACATCCGGCGGTGGATGTGTGTTTTATTAACAGTGAGGGGGATTTCTTGCATAGTTTGGTCGAATTTCTGTCGATTACCCTTTGAATGGCTTGGTGTGCGTGTATATTAAATGTGCCTGTCAATAGCTACCCATGTTTGTATAAATAAACGACAAGGGTGTCTACTTGGAGAGTACCCACCGGCGGGGGTGCCGAGATTAGGCACGGTAGGGCGTCAGACACGTCAGAGCTTCACTAGCGGTGTAAATACATTCCATGTGGATTCATTCTATGCATAGTCGCCTTTTAATGAATACCACACAAATCGTCATGGTGATAGGTACATACGGTTTGTCCAGCATGTCCTAGGTGTTTCTATAAATATATATTTTTTTTTAAATAATAAAAAACAAAGGCCGGCCCTGGGGGATGGGGTCCCCGGGGCCATAAGTGGCCTCAGGAGGGGGGCAACGCAGCCCCCTCCTAAAGATTTTTTTTTTAAAAAGGTCAGGACCCGGGGGTTGTGGTCCCCGGGGCCGATTAAGGCCTTGAGAGGGCTAGGTTTATTTTTTTCAACAAAAAAAATTAGGGTGCAGGCCCTGGGGGATGGGGTCCCCAGGGCCAGTAAATTAGAAAACGAAGGGGGGCCACACAGCCCTCCTTCTTAAAAAAAATAAATAAATAAAAGACCGGCATTGCGCCGGAGGCCACGCCCCCTCCTTGCAGCACTCTGCAAATGCGCCCCCTGGCCAGTTGTAAGTTGGGGAATTAATTCCCCTTCAATACTGAGGGTCCCTGAGGGCCAACTAGCCCAACAGGTATCCCCAGTATGCGCCAGGGAGCTGCGCTGCAGACAGGTGTTCTGAGGCCACGCCCCTTTTTACTCCTCTATGCAACGCAGCTCTGTGGCGCTTACTGGAGGTACCTAGTGGGCTAGTTTGACCCTAGGGACCCTTAGGATTCAAGGGGACTTAATCTCTCAACTTAGAACGGCCACAGGGCACATTTACACAGTGGTAAAGGGAGGGGATGGGGCCTGAGGTGACGTGTGCAAACACGCCCTGTGGCGCGTTTTAAGTTGGGGAAATAATTCCCTTTCAATCCTGAGGGACCCTGGGGGCCAACTAGCCCACCAGGTGCTTCCAGTAAGCGCCACTGCTCTGCGTTGCAGAGAGGTGGCGCAGGCCGTGCCCCTTTTTACACCTCTCTGCAATGGCGCTTACTGGACGTACCTAGTGGGCTATTTTGCCCCTAGGGATCCTCAGGATTCAAGGGGACTTAATCTCCCAACTTAAAAAATGGCCACAGGGCGTATTTACACAGTGGGGAAGGGAGGGGACGGGGCCTGAGGTGACGTGTGCAAACACGCCCTTTGGCGCGTTTTAAGTTGGGGAAATAATTCCCCTTCAGTCCTGAGGGCCCCTGGGGGCTAACTAGCCAACCAGGTGCTTCCAGTAAGCGCTACTGTGCTGCGTTGCAGAGAGGTGGTCCAGGCCGTGCCACTTTTTACACCTCTCTGCAACGCAGCTCTGTGGCGCTTACTGGAGGTACCTAGTGGGCTAGTTGGACCCTAGGGACCCTCAGTATTCAAATGAACTTAATCTCCCAACTTAAAACGGCCACAGGGCGTGTTTACACAGTGGTGAAGGGAGGGGACGGGGCCTGAGTTAACATGTGCAAACAAGCCCTGTGGCGCGTTTTAAGTTGGGGAAATAATTCCCCTTCAATCCTGAGGGACCCTGGGGGCCAACTAGCCCACCAGGTGCTTACAGTAAGTGCCACTGCGCTGCGTTGCAGAGAGGTGGTCTAGGCCGTGCCCCTTTTTACATCTCTCTGCAACGCAGCTCTGTGGCGCTCACTGGAGGTACCTAGTGGTATAGTTGGACCCTAGGGACCCTCAGGATTCAAGGGGACTTAATCTCCCAACTTAAAACGGCCACAGGGCGTGTTTACACAGTGGGGAAGTGAGGGGACGGGGCCTGAGGTGACGTGTGCAAACACGCCCTGTGGCGCGTTTTAAGAGGTAGTTTTAATCCACTGCCCTATTATATACTAGGGGCTTACAGAGGAGGTCATGCTGATCACAGGGGGACCCCAACACATAGTGTTCCCTAGTGTATGTAGGTGTTTTCACTGTATTCTGAGTGTCTTTTAACATAGCACTGGCTCTAGGACTGGTTAGTCAGACTCAGTTACCACCAGTATCCGTCTGAAAAAGTTGAGGGTACAGGATGATTTTGCAACAAGGCTTCTTTCTGCTCTTCTGTTTGTTCTTTCTGCACGTTATCCTTCTTCCTGCACTTTTCTTCGTCCTTGAGGACTTCTGTTGCTTCTTTCTGCATTTCTTTTTTTTCTTTCTGTGCGTTTTTTCTCCTTTCTTCACATTTCCTATCTCTGTAGGTATAGTTAGAAATTAGCATTTAAAAAACCTTTGAAATTCACTGAAAAAACCATAGGTTTCAGGCATATTATAGTTAGGAATTAGCATTTAAAAAACCTTTGAAATTCACTGAAAAAACCATAGGTTTCAGGGGCGTTATAGTTAGCTGGACTTTTCACTCGTACAAAACCATTGAAATTCCCCCGTTATAGTTAGTTCAGATAACTATAACTCGCGCGCCCGCAATGCACTGCTGATGACATCACATATTACATCACTCATGACATGATCAGTGACATCACTCATGACATCACTGATGACATCTCAAATGACATCACTGATGACATCATCCTCGTTATAGAGTGGCAGACCTCCTCTCCCCCTAATATAACCTTTGATACACACATTCAAAAATAGAAACTAATATTTTCAAAACAATGGACATACCAATATCAGTTACAACAACCTATTCAGTAATTCTAAGATCCACATACACATCCACTCATTCACCAACAGTCCTATACAGTCACTCATACATGTACTCACTCATCATATGTACTCATACACCTATACATCCTGTTACACAACGTGGGGCGAGTCGAACTAACCTGGGCTGAGTGACACGGACAGTGCGTTCTTTCCCTGCCTGATCCTGGTGCAGACAACACTTCTCCACGTTCCCTGCCGCCGCCGCAGCCACGTTCTCTTGCGGCCGCTGTGAGCAGGACTACACTGCCCGGGAGCCTTAGCGGCGGAAGTCCGCTCCCATCACCACCACCGCGCACGGAGGCGCTTAAATTCGAACAGAGCCCCGGCAGAGCGGGCGAGTCGAACTAACCTGGGCTGAGTGACACGGACAGTGCGTTCTTTCCCTGCCTGATCCTGGTGCAGACAACACTTCTCCACGTTCCCTGCCGCCGCCGCAGCCACGTTCTCTTGCGGCCGCTGTGAGCAGGACTACACTGCCCGGGGGCCTTAGCGGCGGAAGTCCGCTCCCATCACCACCACCGCGCACGGAGGCGCTTAAATTCGAACAGAGCCCCGGCAGAGCGGGCGAGTCGAACTAACCTGGGCTGAGTGACACGGACAGTGCGTTCTTTCCCTGCCTGATCCTGGTGCAGACAACACTTCTCCACGTTCCCTGCCGCCGCCGCAGCCACGTTCTCTTGCGGCCGCTGTGAGCAGGACTACACTGCCCGGGGGCCTTAGCGGCGGAAGTCCGCTCCCATCACCACCACCGCGCACGGAGGCGCTTAAATTCGAACAGAGCCCCGGCAGAGCGGGCGAGTCGAACTAACCTGGGCTGAGTGACACGGACAGTGCGTTCTTTCCCTGCCTGATCCTGGTGCAGACAACACTTCTCCACGTTCCCTGCCGCCGCCGCAGCCACGTTCTCTTGCGGCCGCTGTGAGCAGGACTACACTGCCCGGGGGCCTTAGCGGCGGAAGTCCGCTCCCATCACCACCACCGCGCACGGAGGCGCTTAAATTCGAACAGAGCCCCCGCGTCGCGGGACGCGCGCGGGCGGCGCCGGGAGAAGCCCGGGACGAGGGCGGGACCGTTTGTGGCCGTTAGTGGCCGGAAGAGGCTGGGCAGGGCCATTTCTCTGAGCCCTACTCTTTTGAGCACTTACAGTACGAAAGGTCTGTCTAAACTACTCGTAAACTCTGGTTATTGGTGTAGTACCTGTAATTTGTGTTATAGCAAACTGTGATAGGGGAGTGGTAAATATTATATTGTAGTCCACTTGTTGTGCATACTTATATGGTTGTTTAGCTGGTCCATAACCCTGTATAATACGCTTTAGGTTCGTACCTCCTATTAGAACTCGTAAAATGGGAAAGCGCAATACCCATAAAACCTCACTTGTTTACAACCAAAATGCTATTACACCACAGCTTCCTAGTTTAACAGCGATAGACTGTATGTTACAAAAAACGATTGGCGTGGTGGCAAATGCCATTGAAAGTACGGAACGTCGCTTGTCATTGCCCATGGGTTGCCTCCCTCCCCTCCCAAATCCCGATCTGTCACTACTTACTACTAATTCTCAGGATTCCACCTTATTACCTTCCTTTGCATTGCTTCCAATGACTCGACAGGTTCCTGACACCATAGTTGTGTCCTCTATGGATAATAATGTGTCCCCTAATCTTCCCCCTTTGCCATCTCACTCAAGGCTATCCCAGTCACCGATCATATCAGCATCCCCTCCAGGTGGTTCCCAATCAATTATCAACTGTTCGAGGCCACTTAATTTGTCTCAGAGGATGCCCAAAGCATAAGCTCGCCTCATGTAATCACCCGAGGTCAGTCTGCTAGGCTTAGATCTGAGCTACCTCACAGGGTAAATTCCTTCGACCTAAGATCTAGTGGGGGTAGGGGAACTGCAAAAAACAAAAAGCACCAAAAATCCAAGAAGCGCAAGATAACTCTTGAAAACTCTGATGTTAGTCATTTATCTGACACCTCTGTTATAATATCGGAAACTGGTGGTGTTACTCTTGGAGACTCACCTTCACATAGGCTCCCGGTACAATCCAATAACGAAACTACTAATACTGGTCCCATATTACTCCAGAGTGACACTTCAAACCGGAAACATCCCTTAAGCCGTGCTCAAGAGATTCCTTTAATTGACTGTATTGAACAAACTATGAAGTCTCTCTTACTTCCGGTCAATGAGAGGCTTAAAGCTTTATCAACTAGGCTGGATAGGCTTGAGCAAGATATCCTTGACAACTTTTTTTCCTTAAAATCTCTTATTAAATTGCACGCAAAAAATAGTTCTATTTCAAAGGAAATCCATTGCCAACGCATACTGTTGCTATTTTAGAAAATAATAATGTTACTCCTGGGAATGTGGGTAGTGACAATTCTTCTGCATTAAGCTCGAAAAAAGGAAATAAAACGAGCAAAAGCTTAGCAACAAAAACTAGTAAGGTGTCAAGAGCCGATCAAGCTTCCCAACCTAAGGCCACCCTTAACATCCCTAATAATGGAGCTATTGCGGGAAGTGAGAGAGGCAGTCCTGCCACATCTCCACAAAATTCTGGTGATAAATCCACTTCTAAGAAGGTAATCGAAGTGGGGGCAAAGTTGTCAAATGGTGTGGACAGGGGTGACAATGAACAGTCTAGTCCCCCCAATATTGACCTACCTTCAGCCAGCATGCCCTATGTGGTAGTATTGGTAGGAGTCCCTCAGCTGCCATCTGGCAAGATTGAAGCATACTCGGAATTGAAAAATAAAACCATCTATCACTTGAATAAAACCTGTCCTCTCCCTAGACAGTTAGATGGGAAGGTTTTGTTTGTTAGAAGGGTTGGCTGGGTAGGCAATAGACGCAAGGAGGCCCTTGGTGACTGTATTATAGTTAATTTTCGTGATCCACAGGCCGTGAAGTTCATTTGTAACCACCAAAATGAGTCCCCTAGCAGCACAATCAGAGTAGTTGGTTTAGATTTCTTTTATCCCTGTCAAGTTCCTCAAATCCAATGGCCAACTCAGAGTAATAGATTTTGGGGTAGGCATATGAATGAGTACCACCCTTGTGCTACTTCTACCTATGGCTACAAGGGGGAATTTTTTGACCATAATCTAGGGTTTTGACGTATCCACTATTCCCCCTTGTATTTACAAACCAACCCCACTGATCCTTTCTCTTTGGCGTCCCCTTCAGTGGATATAAGAAGCACTCTGGATCTGGAAACATCCTTCCATTATACTTCCACTCTCAATCAAATCAATGTAGTGGTTAATTCTCCTAGAGATCAATCTGATCTAACATTGAGCTGTATTCGTCCTACGGTGGAACCACTTAAAATTATTAGTTGGAACCTGGCTGGCATAAATAGGAAGCTGGGCCTGCCAGAATGGAATTCTCTGGTAGAAGATCATAAGATCTGTATTTTCCAGGAGACCTGGAGCTTGAAGCCCCTCCATAAAGTCGGGTATGTCACCTTTTTTTGCCCGCAATACCCTCAAGTATAGGGAAGGGCCGCCCCTCCGGGGGTCTCCTTATATGGGTAAGCATCACGCTTGGATGTAATATCACGCAAAAAAATACTAATTGCCCAGATATAATGAGAATTTTACTGAGAGGTCCTAATAGGGGGGGAGCCCTGGAAATAATTAATGTTTATGCCAGGGGTTCAAAAAATGGTTCCATTTCCCCTACAGTAACCTTACTCGAAAATGAGCTCAGAACCTGCAGTGATGGGGCTCAGGTCTTGGTTGCGGGAGATTTTAATTGCTCATATGAGCCCCTCGCGACCGAAGACATTTTGGACCTGGTGGAAGATGATTTAAAAAGAGGTATACCACCATTAACTATTAAACCAATTAAAAAGTGGTCCCAAAGGGTGATACAGCTAAATGCATTGACTATGGAGTTTGGATTGAGAGCTGCAAATGGCCGCACTGTTTCAGACTCAATGGGTGCTGACACCTACAACAGGGTGAATTGCTCTTCACGGATCGACTATATCCTTCTTGATTTTTCACTTTGGAACTCGGTTCAGGATATGACGGTCCTACCTACTATTGAGAGTGATCATAACCCGCTGTCTCTAATCCTTAATGATCTATGGCCTAGTAAGATAAATGGATTAATTCATAAGCCTGCCCCTGAAGTTCTTCTATCCAATTGTGGGCGGCGTTTAAAGTGGAACAAAATAGTTCTAGATGAAATCAAACTCAATTTTATAGACCAAACCCTATTAACCTCTCAATCAGAGTTTGATGCTATCTCTCAAAGTCCCCTTGCAACAGGTAGGGTAACACTAATTTTTGAAGATGCAATTAAAACTATAGGGGAAGTTTTCCTTGAACAAGTGCCCCGGGGTAAACCTATAACGAATTCACAGCCGAAGGGCACTCATGATTGGTTTACTCCTGCATGTAGGCAGGCAAAAACAGCATTAATTAAAGCAATTAAGGGTAAAACACAATCCCTAATACAGTCCAACAGGATGAACTACAAACGGGTGATAGCTAGTGCTAAAAAGGATTGGGAGGATGAGTATTGGTATACCCTGAAAAAGGCTAGCTCTGCTAAGGATGCTAGACTTTTTTGGGATACTATCAGAGCTAGGAATAGACCTGATAGTAACCATATCACATGTAGTATTACCAGTCAAGCATGGTTTACCCATTTCTCCCAACTGTATACTTGCCCACAGGGGTTTAGCATCGGAGCACCATTTGATTACTCTGTTTTAGAGGGCGATATGATCGAGCCCGATTTCACAATTAAAGAAGTTGAGTCTGCTATCAATACTATCTTGCCCCAAAAAGCGGCTGGGCGTGATGGTATTCCTGGCGACTTGCTTCGCTATGATATCCCAAAGTGGGGGAAGCTTATACATTCCCTGCTTGTTGCCATCCATAAAGGTGCGGCAGTCCCCGAATCATGGAAGGGAGCAGAGGTCGTCCCTATTTTTAAAAAGGGTTTAAGGGACGACCCTTCTAACTACCACCCTATAAGCCTATTGGATACAACCCAGAAGGTAGTTGGGAAGGTCTTATTGGGGAGGATCCAACAATGGATTGAAGATAATGATATCCTCTCCAATTACCAAGCGGGGTTCAGAACAGGCACGGGAACAATAGAGCAAGTATTTAGATTAATGCTGATCTATTGGAAGGTTGTGGTTATAGGCAAAGGCAGTCTTTATCTCGCTTTCATTGACCTAAAGACTGCCTTTGACCTTGTGCCTAGGGAGATCTTATGGGAAGTCCTTCATAAAATGGGCCTCCCACGCTATATTCTTTCAATGTTGATGAGGCTCCACGAAGGTAATTTTGCCCAAATTAGATGGGGTACACAGGGCGAGAAAACAAACAAAATCCCGGTGGATAGAGGGGTCCGTCAGGGATGTGTTCTTGCTCCCACCCTCTTTTCTCTATATGTCAACGGTGTGGTCGAGCATCTGTTAAAAGATCCTTCAGATGAACCATCCCTGGCGGGCGAGCGTGTCCCCACTCTCCTTTTTGCGGATGACACGCTTTTGTTATCCAAATCCCCAATGGGCCTTCAGAAGCTCCTTAACAATTTTCAGACCTTGTGCTTGGAGCGGGGATTGGTCATTAATACTGACAAAACCAAATACTTGGTGATGAATCCCCCAAAATAAAAACCTGCCCGACCCCCTGTCCTGAACTCAGTTCCCTTAGGTAGGGAGAGGGTATTTGATTATTTGGGAATACGCATCTCACAAACAATGCAATGGACCCCCCATTTAACCAAAATGCTCCTAAACCATAAGAGGGTGACAGGGGCCCTATTAAAGGAACAACGTCTCTGCACAATAAGACCGATAGCCCCGGTTGTAGACATTTATAAGGCAAGAGGAGTTAGTTCTGCTCTTTATGGAGCAGAACTATGGGGTACCCACAATATAGATGAACTTTCTAAGTCGGAAAACAAATTTTGCAGATCATTGATGTTGCTCCCCCAGGGCACGCCAACTCTACCGTTGATGCTTGATTTAGGCTGTCGTTCCATAGCTGATCTCGCAAAATTCCGGCCATTGCTTTTATGGGCCCGGTTGTAGCGAGTCCCTGAACTCGCCAAATACGCTAAAGGGTTGTTCGAAATAATGGCATTACCGGGATGGCATAAAATAAAGTGGTTGAGAGATGTAAAAGCTTTACTTATCGCTCTTGGACTAAGTGAAGCATGGGATAATAGATCATCTCCACCAAAGGCAACTCTAAAGACTTTATATTGGAATTGGGTTATGTCCCGAACATATGTTGACCAGTCATTGGGGAAACTTACGGAGGACTTCTTGAAGTTCAAGGACTTACCCATTCGGGAACTCTATCTGGACATTATTGAGAAACCGTTCGATAGAGCTCTCTATTTCAAGTTTAGAGTTGGGACTCTCCCACTAAGAGCGTTTACAGCACGATGGAAATTTCCGGCACAGACAACTGCCTTTTGCCCTTTTTGTATAACTAGCACCGAGACCCCAGCGCATTTTTTGTTCCAATGCCCGGAGTATGTAAAACCCAGGAAAAAGTGGCTCAAA
Organism: Triturus cristatus; assembly: GCF_964204655.1. Lineage (NCBI taxonomy): Eukaryota > Metazoa > Chordata > Amphibia > Caudata > Salamandridae > Triturus > Triturus cristatus. The sequence goes on from NC_140593.1 coordinate 343,358,516, forward strand.
GCACAGTGTCGGTTCTTAGGCACTAGGTCACACATTGAGGCCCTGCGTATCTTAACGTCAGATTCACGCCCACTTTATGTCTGTGGTTTATCTAAATTTTTATCATGGGCCTGGTATCTACGTAGCAAAAGGCTTGAATTTAATGTTTAATTCTTTTTTATTGTCAAATTGTATTAATTGCTTTTAACCTGTGTAGAATGTATTTACTCCTTCGCTGAAAACTTATGAAATTTAGTGGTTGTTGTAAATGCTTTTTTAAAAAAGGAAAAATTTATTTATTTATTTATATTCAGCTTTTATGATATGTTTTTATCGAAATAAAGCCTTTTTTGACTTTGTTACACAACGCCACTCATCCATAGAGTTACTCACACACATAGTCACTCATGCTAATAAAGAATCAAACATCCATTTACTTGCATATACAGTTATACACACACCACCACACTTATTTCTACAGAAACTTACACATACATAGTCTTTTAACAATCACTTATAGAAACACATACTTATTCATACAGGAACTCTTTCAATCTCTCACTCTCACATATACTCACTTATATACACCAATAGTCACATATACTAGTTTAAAACATATGTAGTTACTCATAAAGACACTATTGAGACAGTCATTCACTCACTAACACACCCATGCACACACTCATCCACCCATACAGTCCTGCACACATGCTGTCTTCAACACATACAAACAGTGAGTCACTCATTCATGCACCTATGCACTACGTAATACCCCCCACTGAACCATACAGACACTCAGACACTCATACTGATACTCAAAAAACCAACTAATAACCTATATAGACACTCATGTAGCTACTCGCCAACCCATGCAGCCACTTATACACAAAGTGAGAGACTGATACAGATATTTACATATTTAAACATTACTCACTAAGCCATGTATTCACTAAGATACACTTAATCAGTCAGTTATACAATCAATTTTTAAAAAACTAATCATCCATTTACACACTTATATACCCATTTATTCTTCCATCGACCTTGAGATATACATATATAAAACATATGTAATTTTCAGAAAAACACACATTCACTGGATGATGTCATCAGTGATGTCATCAGTGATGTCATTTGAGATGTCATCAGTGATGTCATGAGTGATGTCACTGACCATGTCATGAGTGATGTAATATGTGACATCATCAGCAGTGCATTGCGGGCGCGCAAGTTATAGTTAGCTGAACTAACTATAACGGGGGAATTTCAATGGTTTTGTACGAGTGAAAAGTCCAGCTAACTATAACGCCCCTGGAACCTATGGTTTTTTCAGTGAATTTCTTAGGTTTTTTAAATGCTCATTCCTAACTATAGTACCAATCCTGATTCCAAGTATACAAAGCAGGCGCAGACACAGTGGGACGTTCTGTCAAAGAGAAGTGTTTATTCCATAAGATCACCTAGACGCGTTTCGGCGGATGAAACCGCCTTGCTCACTACATCTGGTTTTCTGCAATGTACTGCTTTTATCTACATGCTCGTGGCACAAAATACAATGGTTGTTACAGCAACCGTCATTCTTCAAAGGACATAGAAGAAGTGAAAAATCAAGCGTGTTAATACACTCTGTAAAAAACACCTAACACCAAAACATACTTGTGATTTACTGTTGTTAAAATCACAACAAATTAAATTATGTGCTATTTACAAATGTGCAGGAGTTTATTTAGAGTAAAGCCACTGAATTATAAAGTACAAGTGTAAAAATGTCAAACATAGCGTGGTGACGACATAATACGTGCCAGAGGCGGATTACGGAGACATAGAAGAGTTGCTGCTGCCGTGAATTCCACAATCATCAGGGTGCATATGTATAGTACAACTAATAATGCTGCCTAGGTAAAACTGTGAAAATCGACACAATTGTGTGATGCTTCAGTTAGGTGAGTAAACGTACATGACATGTTATTGATAACTTAGAAAGTGTTATGTAGGTGTATATATAAAAAACTATATTTTGTAAAACTATATTTATGACATCGATATTTTTTTTCTGTTTTTCTACTTACCATTATAAGTATAGGATGTAGATATTTTCGACATCGATACTTTGGTCACGATATTTTTGTATGGGGATATTTTGGCTGTGTACCGAGAGAATTTGGGAATATCTCAGGTTGCAACACAAAAAGATGATGGACGGAATGCTAAATATTGGCAATTATTCACCCCCAGTCACAGATCTGGGTTTAATCCATTGTGATTTTGCTCACCACACCATTCGAGTTTGGACCCAGCTATATGCAGATAAGCCTTGACCCTGGGTTCCTTGCACGATGTGTCACTGGATTCAAGCTTGCCTGGCTGATGAGGGGTGATAACCGGAACCTGGTGCCAGGATGCTTGTTTCTGGTCTGGTGAGGTCCTGGCCTGGCAGGTCGGGCTGGACTGTTCCTATGGGGAGCATGGTCAAGACTGATTTGCAGATGGCTGGGTCCAAACTGGGGTGGCATGGTGAGCAAAAGAACAATTAATTTGACCCAGATCTCCTGACTGGGGGTAAGTGTTTCAAAAGTTTCATCACTCCAGCCATCATCTTGTTGTGTTTGCCATATTCGCCCTAAGTGGCCAGGTGTATGCCCAGACGTGGGTCCTTTGCTGGGAATGTATAGCACTAACAATTTAGGGAGAGTTAATCTTGTTTAAATGACCCTTATTCTGAAAGTTAAAAAGCTGTTTAATAATATCCCATTTAATTTTAACAACATTGCTCTAAGTGATCTCCAATCCAAATCAACAGCTTTGCATGGAACTCCAAAGGTGCTATCATTTCTTAGAAATGTTAAGGGAAAGAAAGAGCAAGGAGGATTGAAGTTTAAAACTGTACATTTCAGATTAAGGCCTTTAAACACTTATTTGGATTGCCTGGGGAATCCAAGATGGGACTGCTTTTCCAGGAAATGACATTAGGGTGGTGTGGGGAAAAAATCATTTATAAATATTGGGGCATCAAAATAATTTAAGAAAGTAAGGCTGAAGACACTGAGACCGGCTGCAAGACTGTGGTATGAGATGAGGAAACCTATGGAAATCCCTACCTATTGCATGCGGGCACCAATTTGGGGTTTCCCTGGAACATCGAAGTTATTGAAGGAATATCTGAAAGTACCTTTGTGAGAAATAGTAAAATAATACAACTGATTGAGGAAGGAGATGTTCTAAAATAGGAAAAATATCTCTACAAACCAATGGCTCTATCACAACTTTTTGATATCTACATCTGAAATGTTGGTGTTCTATACACAAATGGAGTCAAAACACTACATCAGAGGTAAAGGAGGCATTACAGGACATGTCACCAATGAAAAATTAGGTAGCCTATTAATATGCTGGCCTTTTGGAGTGGAAAGAAAGAGAAATACTAGCACAGCAGTACGCCTGGGAACAGACGTTCCACCAACAATGACAGAGGATAGCAAGTATCTACAAGTTGACTATATCAAACGGTTAAATCTATACCACTTAGGGGAAATCATTTCTTCAATATTTATTGAATCTATTGGATCTACTGGACCCCTGAAAAGCTGTTTAATTCTCCAGCTCTGATGTAAAATATGTGTGCAGATTCAATCAGAGGATCTTTATCTGTTTGTAGGCTGTCGGGTACTAGAAACTATTTGGAATGATGTAGGTAAGGTGATTTACGAGATACTTCCACAACATCTCAAAGTTAGTCCTTCGCTCATTATTTTTGGCATAGCTGAAGAAGATGAGAATAACCAATTTATTAGATTAGATAAAGGGATATTGTTTTACCTGAAACTCATGGACAGGACTCTGATTTGTAGAACTAGATCCTATCGACATCTCCCGCACTCAAGGAATGGTTAGCAAGAGTACTATACAATGCAGAACTAGTTAAGAAAAAGGGTTCACTGATAGAATTTTGACGCCCAAAATATCCCCATACACAAATATTGAGTCATAAATATCGATGTCAAAAATATCAACATTCTATATTTATAAGGGTAAGTATAAAAATATCTGGGGGGAAATATCGATGTAAAAAATATAGATGTACAAAATATCGATTTTTTTAAAGATAGAAAAAATATTTTAAAATATATTAAGCGGCCGATTCCAATCCTGGCAAAAGGCTGTATGAATCGTTGTACGGAGCGTTTTCTCCGTACGACTCGTACCCGGTAAACTTTCCGTACAACCTAGGAAGTACGATTCGTACAGAAAGCCTATTTCCGTACGTTTCGTACAAAAGACCATACGGGTCAAAAAAACAACGATTCTGATCCGGAACAGCTTGTACGCGACGTCCGGACGCATTCAAGCAGCGGTTTCTGGCCCAGCAAGTACGATTCATCCCTACGTCACTCCGTACGGCTCTTTTTTTACGAGAGCCAAAAACAGCCGGAAAAGCAGAGTCCGGCGCGAACCGCTACGCAACGGAGCCCTGGTACGCGACGTACATGCCATGAACCCCATCGTACATGTCATCCCGGTCCTCCTAGCCTACGACCTGGTGCACCGGACCCGACGCACACGCCGCAGAAGGCGAGAACAACACCCAGGGGCCAGGGGGGGTGAGGGGCAGGAAACATACCCCATACCCAAAGCAAAACGTATACTATGGAGCCCATACATTACCACCAGGGTCTGGTCACTTGGGGGGGCGTGGCCAGCAACCCCTGCGTACCGCAACAACGGAAGTGGACACATACGGTGCATTGCACACGTACCCCTATGGCACCAGTACAATAGTGATACGGACCGTACACACGCAATGAATGCGTGGGTACGGTGCGTTGCACACGTACCCCTACGGCACCAGTAGAACAGTGATACGGACCATACACATGCAATGAATGCGTGGGTACGGTGCATTGCACACGTACCACTACGGCACCAGTAGAACAGTGATACGGACCGTACACACGCAATGAATGCGTGGGTACGGTGCTTTGCACACGTACTCCTACGGCACCAGTAGAACAGTGATACGGACCGTATCCACGCAATGAATGCGTGGGTACGGTGCATTGCACACGTACCCCTACGACACCAGTAGAACAGTGATACGGACCGTACACACGCAATGAATGCGTGGGTACGGTGCGTTGCACACGTACTCCTACGGCAACAGTAGAACAGTGATACGGACTGTACACATGCAATGAATGCGTAGGTACGGTGAGTTTCCACGCACTCCTACAGCACCAGTACATTTGGGATACGAGGCGTATACACGCCAGGAATGTGGGCTTACGGACTGGCCCTGCATGTTACATTCATATTGGTGTGTGTGTAGGTCCAGGCCAGCAGTGTACTGCTCCAAGGGGGTGGGTGGGTGGGTGCAGAGGATTCCCAGCAGTGGTCAGCCATATGGGGTGGCTGCAGATGAATACCAGCAGTGGCCACACATATAGGGGTGGGTGCAGATGAATACCAGCAGTGGACAGAGACATGGGAGTGGGTGCAGAGGACTCCCAGCAGTGTCCAGACATGTGGGGGTGGGTGCACAGGACTCCCAGCAGTGGCCTGCAATATGAGGTGTGTGTGCAGATGAATACCAGCAGTGTCCAGACATATGGGGGTGGGTGCAGAGGACTCCCAGCAGTGGCCTGCAATATGAGGTGTGTGTGCAGATGAATACCAGCAGTGTCCAGACATATGGGGGTGGGTGCAGAGGACCCCCAGCAGTGGCCTGCAATATGAGGTGTGTGTGCAGATGAATACCAGCAGTGTCCAGATATATGGGGGTGGGTGCAGAGGACTCCCAGGAGAGGACAGAGATATGGGGGTGGGTGCAGAGGACTACCAGCAGTGGACAGAGACATGGGGGTGGGTGCAGAGGACTACCAGCAGTGGACAGAGACATGGGGGGGGTGCAGAGGACTCCCAGCAGTGGACAGAGATATGGGGGAGGGCGCAGAGGACTACCAGCAGTGGACAGAGACATGGGGGTGGGTGCAGAGGACTACCAGCAGTGGACAGAGACATGGGGGTGGGTGCAGAGGACTACCAGCAGTGGACAGAGATATGGGGGGTGTACATCATTATCAGATTACCACACCTACATGGTGGTCTGGACGCATCCCTATCTTTGGACTATGATGATAGTGCAATAACAACACATCACTGACAGCAGTGTCCCACTCCCAGGAGGATGGATATATTTCACACACTGCATGACACACCACATGTGGGTGTGAGGACATATAACACATGCATACCCACCCATGGCGGATGCAGCACAATACACACCCTGATATCATGCCACAAGACTGTATAGTCATGTAACTGCCTACAAAACTAAGATAGCCAAAGGGAACACACACTGTCACACACATCCCAGGACTGATAGGAATGTCCAGGTGCTGGTCCAGCCACCAAGATGTTGTCTCTCATGGAAGGAATAGGGTGGAATTCCCCTAGATACAATGCCCACAATTGTCAGTCAGGTGCCCAAATACCCTGCATAACAAGTACCATTTGTGTGGTAGGCCGTGATTACACACATGCATAGTGCTGAAAAGGGGGAATTTGTCCCTGAAGGCATTCTGCCATACTCAAAACACAAGTACAGTGACTAGCAAGGATGGCACAGACGATTCAGCAGGAGACATCGGTGAGCAGGCATGGCCATTGTTGAAGGGATCCGTCACCAACAGAGGAAATGTTGACACAGGTCAGCACAACAATTGTGCAACTGTTTGCAGGGAACATGTCAGGTGCCACAGAGGAAGGGACAATGTCTCTAAACAAAATTAACACACACTACCAATGATTCTTTGCAGAGACATTGTGATGACACACAGATACCATGGTACACCTCATGACCATCATACAAAAACATTTCTCAGAACCCTAACACATTACCAGAACACCGACTCCAGGTGCCTCAGCACCAACATCAAGTACCTGAAATGCAATAGTGTTGAAAGCAAAAATAAAGGCTATATTCAGCACAAAAAAAAACCAACGAAAAATAGACTATGTACAGAGGCCAATGGCCAGTCCATATTTCAAGTCCAAGGGGGGACGTAGGGGACCGCGTCTACCCCTAGCTTGCCTGCACAAAGGAACCTCAAGGTTTGTCGACTGGGGGGGGGCATCATCTGTGGCAGTACCAGGTACCGCAGGGACAGGAGGGGGAAGGGTAGGTGTTGCGGGTACAGGGGGGATGTCTCCACCACAGGGGGTGGGGCAGCGCCGAAGGTGGAGGTGAGCTCGGCGCTGCACACCGCTGCCAGTACCTCCATCTGAACCCTTGCACCTGAGAATTCCCCAGGGTCAACAGAGGGTGTGGTGGGTGAGGGATGGGGTGCTGCGCTCTTGGGGGAGGGGGTCGACATGGTGGGGGACTCAACTCCCGTGCCCGGGGACTTCCTCGCCCGCTTGTGGTGTGGTCGCTCAGTGGGGGCGAGGTCCAGCTCACCCATAAAGATCTCCTTGGGTGAGAGTTTGGCAGGGGAGCCAAGGGGAGTGGTTTTGGAGGAACAGGGTTGTGAGGACTGCGGACTGCGACTGCAGCTGTGTGTATGTCGTCTGTCCCCAGACCCTGTGGGTGTGCCTATATACCCCTGAGTGTGCATGCCAGGAGGTGTGTGCTTTGCCTTACTTGGGGGTGTGCTGGCTGTGTCTGCTGGGGTGCATGCCCGTGACTGTCTGGGTGTGCGTTGGACAGGCATGGGAGAGGGAAGTGTGGATGGGTCTGTGGTAGGGGGGGGACGGAGCACTGCAGGAGAGTAACTGCTGCCATCAGGGAAGAGTCCATGGACCGCAGAATCCTGCGTTGGTCAGACATCGTTGCTGACATGCCCTCCATGAACGACACCATCTGTGTGAGCAGTTTAGTGTGTCCATGGAGGACATTCAGCACCGATGCCTGCCCAACCTGCAACTGCCGCAGTATGTCCACAGACTCTTCACTGAGGGCAGCAGAGGTGACAGGGGCAGGGGGTGTGGTGCCTGGTCGGAAGGAGACATGTTGGGCCTCTGCATGGACAGAAGGGACGGGAGCAACTGGGAGGGCGGAAATAGTAACGGAAGAGGAGGGGATAGATGTGGGGATGCTGCCAGGTGGTGTTGCAGCCTCCGCCTCCTCGAGGAGGTCAGCGTCGGACCCGTTGGCGTCATAGCTGGTATCGTGTCCAGACAGGTCCTCTGCCTGACTCCCCTCGCCCTCCGTGCCACTGGCTCCTCCTGACTCTACAGCACTGGTGGCACTGTCGCTTGGTCCCTCCTCCAGGTCCGTGCAGGTGTCTCCCTCTGTTGCGGATGATGATGCTGTGGGCAAGGAGAAGAAACCAAAATGCATCAGTCACCTGTATACATCTGACACATGAGCACAAAAACAATTTGTCACAGTGCATATCAGGCAATGCATCATGAGTAACAGCTAGATTACTCCGCACATAAGTAAGCCCTGTACTGCCCAGTTGGTAGACCCACTATGCCACTTGGACACAAGGAAAAAAAGAACACACCAGGCCACTACTTGAATGAGAAATATACTGAGAAGCTAGTGTCTGTGAACCGGTGAGCACAGCAATACAATGAAGTCATGCCATCTCTTGTTTACCCTGAAAGAAATAGCAGTGGTGCACCCAACGTAAACTGACACACCTCAATACTCAAGGTGTCACCACACTCAGAGACCTGTAAGGACTTTGGAACACAAAACTAAAAAATGTTGGTACCTTGGGACTCACAATACTTTACACAATCGACATGTTTTGAATGTGCCAATTCGCCATTTCGTGAAAAGACCACTCATGTGCCTGCATTAAATATGTCTCACAAGGCAGTGCACACAATACTACATTTACACTGTCATTGAAGAAGCTGGCACCTTTTCTAAGAAGCCACTGTTAGAAATGAATGGTGTTGCAGAAAGACAATTTAAACAAAAACCTCTTCTCAACAACTGATTATACTATGGGGAATATCTCCACAATCTATGCACAACAGCAACCATGTACCACAGAAATGGATTTATAATTCACAGTTTTATTAATCAGAGAGTATGTACATTATTTTTATATTTATAATTTTCTCTTTAGTGGCATACATTTACAGACACAAACAATCATTTTTTTTTTTTGAAAAACCTTTATTGTGCACATTTACGTCATCGTACAACGCACAGTCACCGTCCAGGTGGTGAAGCAGTTAAGCAAAGTGTACGCTTCAAGACATTAGAACACAGCCATTTAGCCGACAACCCGGGGGTCCGGCGGCATCGTACAGGGTAACATGCGTACAGAAGGGAGGTGCGTGCGTTGTGAAGGGAGTAGGTGCGTAGTGCTGCGTATGTGCTTTTGAATTTTAGTGGTGTCCCAGGTGCATATTAACAATGAGAGAGGATGGCGCTGTGGTCTAGCCCACTCCACGGCTACGCCGGCTGCCACCCAGGCCCCGAGCCAGAGACCCATCGGATGCCTCTGTTGCCCCAGAATGTAAAGGCCTCCGGGTGGCCGAGCGCCAGCAGCGCGCTCAGAGTGTGGGCCGAAGCGCGGCAAGGATAACGCAGTATAGCTCACAGCTATACAGACACAAATAATCATGTGTTGATTTGTTCAAATAAGAATCAAAATTCAAATGTGAGACACAAACAGAACATTACCAATAGACACATAATTCATGTTTGATAACAAGACGACCAGACAATACATACACCCTAAGCAACAAGAAATAACTTATAAAAACATGTAATTATACATTTCAGATATATATACATTAAAATAGAAATGTAACCAAAAAGGACAACAAACAGAAAAAAGAGAGAAGCGCCGACGCGCGTTTCGGAGAAGGATCAAAAGACCCACAGTTCCTTCGTCAGGGCGCAACAATCCTTTAGTGGTTCGTGTCAATTTAATTCCCAACTTGTTCCAGGGTTTTATTCAGACGGGAGGGTTATTTAACAATTGCTTAGAGGATATGAATTTGTACTTGTTTAAACATTCTGTGGAAACAAGGAAAACAATGATATAAGATAACCTAATGAATACAATACAAACAACTAGATGCAATCTATGAGGGAGCCTGCAACACCAGAAGAAAGCCAATAAATCCCAAAGACAAGAAGTAGTGAAATGGATAACACCACGTGGAGGATGAAATAAGTGCATCAGCCTTAAATAGGTATGTACCAACAAAACTACCACCAAGAATAAAGAGGATCTTGTGAGAAGAAAAAGGGGAGTATGTGAATGAAGATGGAAAAAAGAATAAAGAATCATAAGACGGAACCTACTTAGTAACAAGTATAATGAGGACACCGCTTCATGTAAAGGATATGGCCAGCCAATTACTTTTTAGGGTATTTTCAAACAGCTACGGGCTGAAACAAGGACAAATACGAAATCTACTCGACAGTCTCAATGGGTAAGGTTATCATACATTTAGAAGTCCAAAAATAAGGTTAAATGAATAGGGATAGTAACAAAACAGGTAAATGAGAAAAAGGCTATGGGTAGAAAGAAGGATATCTGATAAGAGTGTCGGTAAAGAATTAAAAGACATAAGTAGATAAAACTAACAGACTACCAACCTATGAAAGGCAGATAAGGCTACAGATGGTGCTATAATCCTGGTACAAATAGGGACGTCTAGATCGGACGCCAGAGACAACTAAAAAGGAACGGGAGTGATTAGGGAAAGAAGATGACCACAATGACTAACAAAATGGCGCCAAATACGGGACAGGACTTGGATTACGAGTGCCTGGTCAAGAACAATTATTTAAGAACGGTCACATCTCAGGCTAGAGAGTAGGTACAGCGGCATGTGTAGATTTACCCTAAAATAAAGAAAAAGTTCTAAGTAATAGAAAAACAAAAAAAAGGTATAAACATACATCTAAAACGGGCGTGTAAGCATCGCGGATATATTTCTTACCTACAAGAGGAAAGATGTAACTGCAACCAGTTTCCAAGAGAGCGGTGTCCAAGAAAGCGGTGTCCGTGTATAAGGACCCACCGACACGGATAGACGCCACTGGGGATATATATATGAGAAATCACCCGGGAAAATTAGCCAGGAGATAGAGGGCGTAAACAGCGTGCAGCTGATAAGTCCAAAGGAAATGTGATAGAAGGCAAAAGGAAAGCGCGAAGTTACAAAATGTATAAAACCTCAGCGTCAGAGCGTGGCCGCCATGTTGGAAAGGTTAAGGAGTAATGAAAAAGAATCCAGGTATAGAAACGTACCGATAACTATCTGAGTAAAAGGTACGGTAATGGATATTAAACACAGAATATGTAGTGAAAAGCTGCTGGGAGCATGAGATAAAACATGCATCCAAGTAAACATGAATAGAACAATAACTCGATTGAAGAACCTAAACGTCACGGAAAGACCGCCATGTTGGGGGAAATAACAAAGAATAAATAATTAAATGAAGGCATACGGTGATACACGGTAAGTATTAGGTATGTTCTAACAACAGGTTGCTGAACTTTACGTGATGGAAAGCAAGCAACTGCTAGGTGTATATATAGAACATGGCAAAAATAGCCAGGGGGCGGAAAAACAGATGTTGAGAGTAGTGAGTGGCCAAATATAATAATGGCCGGCCAGGTGAAAACTAACAGAAAGAATGTTTTAGTAGGTTTACAGAAGCGCATTTTCCCAAGGGATATGCTCATTCAGGCCACAAACAGCTGTTTGGAGAGTAAACATCCAAAATACCTCTCTTTTTTTCCTTAGTGGCTCAGTGTTTTTATCTCTTGGAATCAGTACTTTTTCTACAATAATCCATTTTAAATCCTCAATCTTGTGATTTTTGTCAAGCCAATGTTCAACTAGAGGAGCCCCTCTACGCTTATTCCTGATTGAAGATTTGTGTTCACTCAATCTTGTTCTAAATTCCCTGCCTGTCTCTCCTACATATCCTTTATTGCAGGGGCAGAGGATAAGGTAGATAATGTTAGATGATCTGCAGTTGGTCATATCTGTGAGGTAAAATTTGGACTTACCCCATTCGAGTACACTGGATGTAATGACAGACTCACAGGCGTGGCAATTGCCGCACCTGTGGTTACCTAACACCGGGTTATTGCCAATGATAGATTTTTGTATCCATTTATTGTTGTTATTAAAGTGGGATTTCACTAGAGAGTTGCGTAAATTCTTGTTCCGGCGAAACGCAAAAATAGGTTTAGGCATATTGTAGTTAGGGTCCCCTGTGTTAAGAATATGCCATTGCGAGCCAATGATTTGACGCAATTTGTTATCAAAGTTGGAGTGACGAGTAACACATACAAGTTTTTGTTCTTCAGTATGGGTTCTTTGTTGTAAAAGAGCCTCCCTGTTATAATATTTGGCTCTTTTATACGCGTCTCTTATGACTCTATGTGGGTATCCTCGTTTGAGTAATTTACCTCTAAGGTCATTGGCATGAAGTTCAAAATTGGCCATGGTGGTACAATTCCTACGTAATCTTAGGAATTGACTGAATGGTATGTTGTCTTTTTGATTACGTGGGTGATAACTTTGGTATTGTAGGATGGTGTTTCTTGCCGTGGGTTTGGTATACAATGACACCTCAATTTTGCCCTGTATGTTTTGGATCCAAATATCCAGAAATTCAATCTGTTCCCTACTGATATTAGCGCAGAATTTAAGATGGCTATCACAAAGGTTAAGCCAAAGAATAAATTCTTGAAGTTGTTCTTCCGGGCCACTCCAAATAAAAAAGATATCGTCAATAAATCTGCTCCAGTGTTGAATATTTTCAAAAAAAGGTGCAATTTCGTTGAAGATACAGCGCACTTCAAACGACCCCATATAGGTGTTAGCAACATTGGGTGCACAGGCTGCTCCCATGCTTACGCCATGGATCTGTTTATAGATGGTATTGTCAAATTCAAAGTAGTTTTCATTGAGAACGATAGCAAGACATTCTAGAATAAAAAGTATGTCTTCAGTGTTGCTATTCTTTTCCAATGAACTTTTGACCGCCTCTAGGGCTCCTTTCTGCGGGATGTTTGTATATAAGGCTTCTATATCCATAGAAACCAAAAAATCTGTATTGGAATTAAACAACAAACCCTCAATGTTGCCTATTAGGTGGCCCGTATCCTTGATATATCCTGGTAGGATGCTGACCAATGGATTTAAAAATGTATCTACATATTTGGATAGGGGTTCTGTGATGGAACCAATAGTGGATACAATAGGTCTGTATGGGGGATTGACTGTGTTTTTATGCATTTTTGGTACTCCATAAAGGACTGGAATATTAAAATACTGTTTATTAAGATAATCAAATTCTTGTTGACAGATAGAGCTTCTGTCCAGAGCTCTCTGCGTAATAACCAGTATTTCTTCTTGGATTCTCTTGCTTGGGTATGAGTTGACTTTGTGGTAGTGTTCAGGGACTTGTAACATTTTGAGCATTTGTGTTTTATAGTCTGTACTATCTAAGAGCACAATCCCGCCACCTTTATCACACGGTTTAATTGTGATTTGTTGATTCGACGATAAATCTTTCAGAGTCCTGTATTCCTCGTAGTTCAAATTGTATATAGGTTTAGGTACAAATTTAATGGAGTTTTGTATTTTGGTGTAGACACTCTTCTCAAAAATACTAACTTCTGGGCCAACTTGATCTAAGGATGGTATAAAGCTGGAATCCGGTGTTGCAGAAAGTACATATACATGGGCCCACGGAGGTCTTGATGTCTTGAGACTTGTTAGTTTGTATCACCAACAACAAAGGAGTCTCACAAAATCAAGACCACTGTGGGAACATGTATATGGAGAATCTGCAACACAATTTAATTCTAACAGTGGCTTCTTTGCAAAGGTGCCAGCGTGTTCCATGAAAGTGGAAATGCCGTTAGGTGTGCACTTCCTTGGGAGACATCTTTCATGCAGGCACATCAGTGTTCTTAACACAAATCATCAAATTACCACATTTAAATCATGAAGAACTGTTGACAAGTGCTGTGAGTGCCAAGGTACAATTTTTTTAGAGTAACAACTTGAATTATGTCAGTTGTCACATGGCCATCCGTCACCTGATTACACAGTTGGCTACACATATGACCTACTGCCTGTCATCTGGAGTGGCACCAATGTCCACACCCAGAACAATGCATAAGCTACTGGGCCTGCAATTGGGTTGTTAAAAAGTATAGCTGTACTGTGGGGACACCCTCATGGCAAGCCAGAATGTCCACACAGATGTCAGCACACAAAGTCCAAACTGTGTTGCATCTGAACCACACACAGGTGCCAAAAATGTATGAGCAGGAATCATGTTGTTGAAAATATGACACAGGCTGCAAAGCACGAACATTAAGCACTGGCCAGCATCACAGGGGCACTGCACGGTGATTCTGTGTACAGCCAATTCTCACACACAGGTCAGACCTGGCAAGGAAAAATCAGGGGTGCCCATGTAGGCCTCTCCCGCACAACCAATGTGATTGATACAGATCAAGAAGTGATACCTCTTATTCAGGGTAACAAAAACTGTGCAGCAAAAATTGCTAGATTTACACAACATCACCTCCTGGCGCTGGCAACACATATTTGTGACAAACAGCCAGCAACAGATTTTTGTGAATAGCCACACACGTGTGAGTATGCACAAGCAAAATGGTGTATCCCTGTCCAGTGGACACATGTAGCACACATTAGAAAAATACAAACTAGGCCAGGGACCAATGCCACAGAGGCAGACCTATGCTGAACCCACAGAGAATGTGCACAGTGTAGGATGACACACATGATTAGGAGGCCAGGGTGTCTCAGGGGACTGTAGTGGGCACACTGCTCCGTGTTCCTGGAATGAGCTGATTGTACCATGAGCAACCGTCATGGCACTATGCATATCTCCCACTCATGCACATCATGTCTGAGGCCACAACATTGGTCATGCATGCTGCAAGGGTGTTCAGTTGAAACCTCACACTCCTATGTTGAGAATCATCATCAGTGCCAACAAATATGGACCACCAACATAGTGAACAGGTCATGGCACAGGCAAGGTACCAACACAAGTCACAGACCACCCTCCCACATGATGCAGAAAGCAATGTGCACTTAGATGTACTTGAACCCTAGAAGACCATGTGCAAATGTGATTACACACATACCAGGGGACAAATGTCAAGGAGGGGAAGGGATGAAAAAGAGCACCAGGTGACATTGGGGAACAGAAAATGCACTGCACATATAAACTCTGGGAATGTATCCAGGCTACAGAGCACTTCCAAAAGCTGGTGACACATAACACAACAAACAGCCATGTATCTACCCCCTTGTTGCTGCAGTCTGTCCTGTAACTGCCTATCGAGGTCAGGGAATACCACCGCCAGGACACGGCTCATGTGGGGGGTCAGGCGTCGGCGCCCGCCGTGGGGGCGAGGAGGGTCGATCCCCAGCTGGACCCGGGCGATCCGCCAGGTCCAGCACCGGATGTCCTGCCACCTTTTGCGGACCTATGGCAGGCTCCGACTACGCTCTACCGCAGTTCTCACGGCCCTGACGATGTCCTGCCAAATCTCCCCCTTCTCGTAGGCAGTTACCTGTCAGGATGACAAAGTGACACAACATCAATACACCTGCTCAATGTCCCAGGGACACACATTTGAACATTTTTTAAATGTTGAACAGGGCATAGGATGCTGACAGGAATTGCATCATTCACAATAAGAAATTGGCCTGTGTGCAAGCCCCAATGCACTACATGGCATTGAAAGTCAACAGGTGGCATGAGGGGTGCGACACACTCACTGATCATGGCACACACTGTGCAGCACATACAACAGCAGGCTGATGGCCAGCACGTGTCAAGCAGTCACATGTCCCACTCCACTGATGCACCCTCAGCAGACTAGACAGACACACCCAGGCACAGATCACTCGCCAGTCATTGACAACAGCGGATACAACCCTCACTCTGCACATGTGCCACTTGCCAGTGGGGTGTCACAGGTGTCGTGCTAGCTCTGCAAGTCAGACACACAGCACGGCTTACTTGTCACATCAGATGGGTAGATCTGTTGCCTCCTCCATGCAGCTGTGGTGCAACACTTCACATAGACACTCACCCACATGACAAGGAACATTCACACACATCAATGTCCATGAGGCCGTACACATCATTTGGACACCCTCCCCACAGGTCCACTCAACTCATACACATCTGTGGGTACAGTCACCTGTCACACCGGGGGGACCACTGAATCACCTCAGGACAATAGGAAAAAAAGCCACCAAGGATTTGCCAGGCTGAATGTGTCATGCACTATGCAGTGAAAGTCACAGTAAGCACAACAAGTGAGGAGTGCACACAGGAACTACATCATGCTCTGCATGAGAGACATCAGCATGTCCCCCACTGGGACCACATCAAAACAACATTGCATGTCTGTCCCACCTGGACACAATATTGCCAGTCACACAACAGGTGCATAGGCAAAGGTAGTGGAGTCAGCACTCACCTGCTCCCCTGGTCTCCCATACAGCTTGGTGTACTGTGGGAGGAGGCAGGCCAGCAACGCCTCATTCTCCTCCAGGGTGAATGGCTGGGCCCTCTCCACAGTACGTGACATGGTCCAGAGGAAGCAGAGACAGCAGCAGTGTGGTCGACTCGAAGGTGATGCAGGCAAGTGCCCTCTCATGGGTTCTGGCTGCCTTATATCTGTCTTGCTGAGGGGCATTCATTTTGAGGAGTACATAGTGATTGGTCAAACACATTTGCATCGTATGTTTACTCCAATCCCTTTAAACATACACCTATGACACGCATTCGCATCGTTCAAATTTTGAGCATCATGTCAAGTCAACAACCACTTTGCAACATTGTGTTTTGTGGCTAACTGACTGTTCCAGGACACCTGATGGACACATTTCAACTGAAAACTCAGTATCCATGACAACCAGCATGCATTTAGGGCCTAATACTTGTCCCTTATGTGTCCCCTATGTAATTTTGAAATCCACACACAGGTGTGGTGCATTTCACACGTACTCCTACGGCACAAGTACAATGGTGAAATGAAGCATACACACGCGATGATTGCGGGTGTACAGTGCGTTTCACACGTACCCCTACGGCACAAGTACAATAGTGAAACGAAGCGTACACATGCGATGACTGCGGGTGTACGGTGTGTTTCACACGTACCCCTACGGCACAAGTACAATAGTGAAATAAAGCGTACACACGCGATGATTGCGGGTTTACGGTGCGTTTCACACATACCCCTACGGCACAAGTACAATAGTGAAACGAAGCGTACACACGCGATGATTGCGGGTGTACGGTGCGTTTCACACGTACCCCTACGGCACAAGTACAATAGTGAAACGAAGCGTACACACGTGATGATTGCGGGTGTACGGTGCGTTTCACACATACCCCTACGGCACAAGTACAATAGTGAAACGAAGCGTACACACGCGATGATTGCGGGTGTACGGTGCATTTCACACGCTTACAATGGTAATACAGGCGTGCACATGCCAGGAATGGAGGGCTACGAGTCGCACAAGGATGTCCATCAAGTACTTGTCATTGCATACTTTCATGTGCAGGCCCTAGGTGTGTCAGCCAGTGATATTGCACAGGTCATCTCATCTAGTTGCACAACTGATGTGTGATGACCTGTGTACACATGTCATGAGTGATGGGGCACTATGTGGCACACATCACCTTGACACTTGCCACATGTGTGTCTGTAGTCCAACTGTGTCATGCACAGCAGCAGTGGGATGCCACAGTCATCAACACCCGCACCTGTCTCCTGAGGCCAGGGACAGGGACACTCTATCAACTGACATGTCACAATCAGCGTGCCCCTATGTTACTATGTCAGGTGTGTGTCATGTGTTCCCATGAGCTTGCTGTTAGTGTTCCGTCAACTGCATCTGCTGTTGGTGCATCCAACATCGGTCTGTGTGGAGATGGGCATGGCACACATCTACGCACACCATGCCACATGTGGATTCCCATGGCTGTAGGTTCTGTGTGCATCGGACATCATATTTTCCCAGGCATACATGTCTGCGTCGTCTGAATGGCTGTGTTTAATTGTTGTCACGTGTACCCCTTCATCGCAATGTGTGTCATATGTACATTTGACATTCCATGTGACCTGTGTGTGTGCCTTGCAGTCAACTGTCTGGATGAGATGACATCCTTCCAATGCATCTATGTGGATGTGTGTCACTCCGGTGATATCTCTGGATGTTCACTCAGACTTGCCCCCAGCTCATTTCAGGGCATGTCATGTAGACTTGACAATCAACAGGTGTATCTGGCTTTTCGTAGGAGTGCCAGCAATCTGGCATATGTGTCCTGGATGTATTGCACACACCAGACTCCATAGTTACTTGATGTTTAGTAGCAGTTTAGCATGTGCTATGTTCATTGACATTGATGTTGGCAGACTCTCAATCTTCATGATTCCTAACAATGTCTTGCAGGGCACCGCCTGTCCCAAGAACAATGCCAGACTTGGCTGCCATGAGGGAACGTGCCTGCATCCGACGTTACAGATTCACTCAACAGTTGATTGAGGACTTGACCGACAGGCTGGCACCACACCTCCAACCGCGACACAGGTATCCTACTGCGCTGACCCCAAAGATGAAGGTGATGGCAGCCCTACTTTTTTTGCCACAGGTACGTTTCAATTGACCATAGCTGATGTTGGTGGGATGTCACTGACAATGTTCAGCCGTGTCCTGCGTGATGTTTTGGCAGCCATGTTGGAGCACCTTGATGAATTCATCAAATGTCCTACTCCTGAGGAGTTGACAGATGTGAAGGGTGATTTCTATGCCCTGGGAAGGATGCCCCATGTCATTGGGTCCATTGATGGGACACATGTGGCTTTGGTACCACCACAGGCACAGGAGCAAGCCTATCGCAACCGTAAACATTACCACTCAATAAATGCCCTTGTGGTGTGTCTTGCTAACATGCTGATTTCCCATGTCTGTGCACGTTTTCCAGGATCAGCACACGATGCCTACATCATGAGGCGTAGCAGGGTGCCACAAATGATGCTGCGGCTGCACAACGAACGAGCATGTCTTGTTGGTGGGTATACTCTGTTGGTCCTGTGTGTTGTGGTATCTTTGGCTCTTACGGCATCTCCTGACCCACTTATTTACATGATGTTTCCATGTAGGGGACTCTGGATATCCCAACATGCCATGGCTAATGACACCTCTCCGCAACCCAAGAATAGCTGCAGATCACAGGTACAACAATGCACACGGGCAGACCAGGCAAGTGATTGAGAGGACGTTTGGTCTCCTGAAGAGCCAATTCCGGTGCCTTGACAAGACAGGCGGGTCCCTCCCATATGCACCGGAGAAGGTGTGCAAAATCTTCATTGTGTGCTGCATGCTGCACAACATGGCCGTTGAGAAGGCAGTGCCACTCATCCTTGATCCTGATGAGCAGCAACACCCACCCGTGGAGGATCCAGGGCTTGGTCACGAGGCATGTGATGAGGAGGAGGATGATATCCGGAGTCAGCTCATACGCAACTTCTTCTCATAATGGTGAGTCACTGGGTATGAGTGTGCAAGCTTGTAGCATTGAGTGGCATGTGTTACAATGTGTGTGTCCAGCTGACTGAATGCAAAGTGACTTTGATGTGTGTACTGATGTGTCACTCGAGTGATGATGTCATGCCACACAGTTTTGCGGAGAGACTTTCTTAGAAATTTGCATGTGTCCAACATTGTTCATGTTTCGTAACTGACCATGTGTGCGGCGAGATTTGTTTTACGTGACTTCTTGTGTGTCTGTCATTCCCAGGTTTTTGCGCCTGTTGTCTGCTCGTGTCATCTTTGTCCTCCTGCTATTCCTCATGAGGATTGCAATGTGTGCTGAATCATCGTTCCATGCACGGACATGTGGAAATGTCAGTTTGGGTAAGGATTGCAGCAAGGCTTTTTGGTGGTGGTACGGGTTGGGAATGTGTGGGGACTGCTTCTATGCATGTTGTGGTACCATGCATACATGTCTTCTCACCATGGAGCATATAAGATGTAGCATCACTCCCATCACATGATAGTCACCCTTCTTGACAGTCATCTGTAGTGGAGTGTGGAGTCTGATGAAGGCATCAATGTGCGTAAACCTTGCCTCTGAAACATTGCTGATGCTACAGGTGGACATAGTGTGGGACATCACAACAACAGGCTCTATGGTGATTTGCAGCCTCTCCGTGTGCAGCAGGATGTGTTTGGCTCATCCCCTTGACTTGTGTGCCAGTTCATTGGGATTTACAATATCCGTGTTGTGAAGGGGGTTCCAGCGTATGTCCCACATGTTCTGTCAACTGACCTGTGAGTCTGTTCGTATGGATGCATTTCCCTTTGTGTGAGTTTGTGCAATAAAGGTGTTCAGCACAATCCAAAGTACCTCATCTCTGTCACTGCAGATCTCTTGCCAGTTTGCATGCGTCATCTATGGCATAATAGTCAAAGATTGAGCATATGAGTATAAGTGTACTTCGGCAACATGCATGCATTTCTTCATGGCTAATAATCTCTATTGTGCATGAAGTATCTGGTTGTGTATGTATTTGTGCAGGTTGCTCCCCACAACGGGACGTCAACGCCTGCTGACGGTGTGTCTCCTGTGCGCAGCTCCGCATTTTGGTACCTGATCCTGTGGCCATCATTTTTGTTGATTCTTCATACATTTTCTCGGAGTGACCCATGAGTAACCTGACACTCCTTCCTTTACATACACCTGTTGCACTGTGCCTTTCTGACCTCCTTGTCTTTGTGTGCGACTTTTTGCCTAGTTTCTCGCCCCTTCTGCCTGCTGCTGCCTCACCTGCGGCACCGCCCCACCGAGTGCCCTGATTCTGCAACCCACACGCCTCCAAAATGCTCCTCCCTTCCCCCCTCCACCCATTCTTAATGCAGCCAGCAGCTTGTCTGTGCCACTGTTGCGCCAACGCCGTGCCAAAGGCAGGACCGTCTGCGCCTGCAACGTGCACAGTGCACGACCCTCTGGCCCTTGCATGACCCACGTCACACAACAGGCTCATGCTGCAGCCATCCCTCCAAGCAATGTCCACCAGACAAGCAACCGCATGCTATCAGGCAACCCCTAAGCGCACACACGACACCTTTGCATGCTGAGTGTGCAACTCCAACTGCCTACACAGCGCTGCCCCGCCTACCAGCCCCTGTCAGAACAACCAGGTCATGTGCCTCTTACTCCACTCCCGCTCCGTCCACCAGCACGCCATTGGACTCTGTTACCTCCTCAACACAACAGCCCCACACATCACCTTCATGACAGTAACCTGGATAAAAGCATCCTCAGCACACAACTTCTTCATTGCCATCTCTGACGGATACAAGATCACCCGCAGGGACGGCACCAACAATCACGGCGGATGACTTGCAATTTATTCACAAGTACACCCTCAGAGTCACAAATCCGGTTTCTCACCAACCCCTTGGCAACCCTCAGAGTAACTCTCATCTACAGATCTCCAGGCCTACATCCACAAATCCCCAAAGTCATCAACACGTACATCTGCACGCACGCCCTCACCTCCACAGGCAACATGTGGCTGGGGGCCAGTAACTTCTTGCTGGAGGAGAACCACACCACCATCCATCATTGGTCCATCAACATTTGCATCCACGTCTCCGACAAGCAACACACTGCCCCACACCCCGCTACCGATCACCCACAGATGCTTGATGTAAGTCACCACAGACAAGCTGTGTGGGACACTCGAATCAACACCCCCGCCACACCCTGCAACCTCACACACTGGATCAGCAACTGATCCAACAATCTTGCCACATTGACGGACTTTCCTGTGAAGCACAACAACAGTTAAGCCACCTGGGACAAGGCAGACCTACTGGACTCATACAGATCTAGCCGGACTCTTGTGCAAACATTGCAACACAAAGAACCATCAGTTACCTTACAGCCCTGGAAAACGCCACACACAGCCCTCACCATATCATCAGCAAGGACAAGTGGAGATCCTTCAGATAGGGCCGAGGCACCACAACACAGGACATAAAGGAGTTCATCAGCATTGTGAGTGGACTGACAGCAACTCTCCATTCAAAAGACACCCCACCCTTGCAAGTCAGATCAAATCCCTTGCAACTTTCTACCACTGCAAGCTCATGGCCATACACGACAGCCTTGGCACACAGAGGCAGACAGCACTATTATCTATGGGACAAACCCCCCTCAGGTTCTGAACTCCCGTCAGCAGCAAATACACCACCTGGCTCATGTGAACCATCCACTCTGGCTCTCCATCAGGCCCCTTCCCACACAACATCTCAACCACATCATTCCCCATCCTTGAAGCCCACGTCCAGCGCGTCCTGAATGTCTCCTTTGAGTTTGCCACATTCCATGGGAGCTGGAGGCATGCAGAGACACAGGCCCTTCTTCAACAACGGACGGCAGTACCGCAGGATCCCCTTGAACATCACCCTGCTTCCCTACACAGCAAATGTCATCAGGAAGACACTCAACGAGCAACTGACAAACTTCCTCCGCGCAAACAGCTCCAGGCAATCGGCACCAGAACTTCTTCCACAGTAATCACACCACTGTAACTGTCATTATTGCCACCACCAACGACAACTTAGCCCTGCTCAACAATGGTGAGACCACCCCCCTTGACCTCTCAACGGCATTCTACACCATGTGCTACCACACTGTCAGCTCACACATCTCCAACACTGGTATGCAGAGGAGGGCCCAGGATTAAATCAACAAGTAGCTCACCAGCAAGGCCCAGGGAGTCGGCCTCCACCCTGCAGCATGTAGTACACTGGGGTCATGTGGCCTATGCCCCAGGGTTAATCTCTCAGCGTGACGAACTTCAATGTCTCCATGACCCCCCTCTCCACCATCACATGCGCACACGACCTCATCATCATCTCGTATGCCATTGACACCCAGCTGCTCCTCAACCTCACCAAAGACCCAGCCATTGCCAGATCAAACCTTCAAGAAGGCATGAGATCCGTTGACGACTGGCTGAACATCAGCCACCTGAGGCTGGACTTGGACAGGACTGAGGGCATCATCTGAGGATTGTCCCCTTACGGCTGGGTCAACTCCTTGTGTCCCACCGGCCTGGGCACCGCACCAGCACACAGTGGCCACGCACGCAAGCTGGTGTTCATCATAGACTCATCGCTCACAATTAACATGCAACTCAACACCATCTGTATCTCATGCTGCAACACCCTCCGCATGCTGCAAATGATCCACAGATAGATCCACTCCAAGGCAAGACAGACCGTCCCCCAGGTCCACGACACCAGCCGGCTCAACTACAGCACCGCCCTCTACGGAGGAACAACAGCAAAACTGCAGGAGAAGTTGTCCACATCCAGGGTGCATTCGCACACCTCATCTTCAACATCCCCCGCCCCAGACACATCATCGTCCACCTGAGATAGCTAGAATGGCTCACTGTCTGCTGCAGGATCACCTTCAGACTCCTCAACCACACTCAGGAGGCAGTCCACAACCCCAGACCCAAAACCGACCTTGGACGTCTGTCATCCAACACCCTGTTGGCCCAACTCCGTGCAGCCCACCTTGCCCTGGCCACCATTCATCACATCCACAGGAAAACTGCATACAGGAGATAGTTCTCCCACCTCGCCAAACAGACCTGGGACTCCCTTCCCGGGCACCTCAACATGACCCATGACCTCTACACCTTCATGATACTCTGCCAAATTGGTCTGTCTGAGCAGTATTGCAAGCCCCCCCTCAGCAGCTTGAGGCCATCACGGGTGAGTATTGGGCTCCATGTCTGTATTTGGTGATACATTGTGACCCATGTGTGTCCTCAACCGGACTCAGATCCAAGTGTATGGATGGCTGAAGTTAGTTCCACACTCATGCATACTTTGACATATCCCCACACGTATGTTGTGGACTCATGCTAAATGACTGCAACATAAAATTGCAATTATAAATGTATTTATTATAGGTCTGGGGCGTGATTTGTGCACAGAAAAAGGTGCAATACAGGGACCATAGAATCCAAAGTTCACAGGGGAAGATGGGATCCTTGGCATTTGAAGTCATCAGAGTCCAGGCCACAGTGTTTGGCATCATTGGTCAGACTGTGACCAGCAAGTCCATGTGGCAGATGATGTCAGTCAATGAGGTGATGCTGTCGCACATGGAGGCCAGGTTCCAGGCCAGGTGACCTGGGAGATGTGGATGGTCCACTGTCTCTCACGGTCTTTTCCGTGGATGACCCACCTTCCTCCGGGGACCCTCAGATGCAGGCCTTGACGATGCTTGGGACGCTCCGTCGGACGAATCCTCCTCCTCCTCCCTCCCTGTGGCTGGTGGTGGTCTTCGCCTGGTGGCAAAGGGAGGGTTGCCCATGTTGTCGGCGATCCGACGGAGTGAATGGCTTATGTCCCTTTGCACCGCCAGGAGCTCAACCAGTCTTGCCTCCATCCATCCTTGGTGTTCTTGTTGACTGGCGGGTTGCTCGGCCTGCTGGTGTGAGGGTCACCACTACCTGGCTGAACTCCCTGGTGTCAAGCCGGTATGCATCCATGATGTTGTCTATGTGTGACATACCGGTCCCTTCAGCTGGCTGGTCAGGTTCTCGCCTCCGCCTGCCTCCACTCCCACCACCCCTGCCCACACGAGCCTGGCCTGCCGTTGTGGGCACATCGGGTCTACGGGACCCCTGAGGGATGGCAGTGGCGGTGTTGTCTGCCTCCTCCTGGGTGCCCGGCGCACCTTGTCCCTCCTGGTCAGACTGGCTCAGTTGTTCACTGCGGGCAGGGCTCCTCGGTGTCTCCTGGGATTTGGCAGGAATGGTGGTGGTGGTTGGCACAGATGTTCCTGAACCAGGTGCTGCTGGGGCTTGGACACCAGAGGGTCCAGGTCGGTCGGGGTCATCCGCGGAGTGTTGAGAGGCATCACTGCCGGTGGGATCAGGTTCCTCCCGAGCCTGGGACTGTGATTCTTCACCCCCATTGTTGGGGGGAGATTCATCATGTTGCCCTGTGTGTGAGAGACAGACAATGTGAATGCTGTTTCATGCAACATCCATGTTTCATACACATTCAAGTTGGCACTGTTCCTCCAGGTAGTTGTATGTGCCTAGCATTCTCCTCAATGTTCACTTGTGGATGGGTATGTTGCGGGGGACAGATTGATATGTTCTCCTGAGTCTTTGACATGTAGATTATTTGCTTGGATGCTTCTTCGGCTATGTATTGGTGTTGTTGTGTTACATGTCCATTGTGACAGTGGGTAAATCCATTGCCTGTCCCGGGGGTGTCTGCTTGTGTAAGGAGTGTGTGTGACAAGGCCTGCTGGTGGGTGTAGTGTGATTTTGCCCTGGGGCTCCCAGGTGATGTAGCTGTCCCCCCATGGATCATGCTGCCATGACAGTGAGTGTGAGTTCCTGTCCTAGATATCTGACCTTGTTGTCTTGGTGTTTCTGTTTGCACTGGTCACAGGAGGGACTTGTGCTGCCTACACCCAGGCCCAGTGTCAGCTATCTTGTCAGTTCTTTCCCAATCCCTGTGCATTGTGCATGGTGCATGGGTATGTACCTGGGCCATATGGGATGAGGGCAATTGTGTCTGATTTGGAGTTCAAAAATGCGTTTTGTGACACCCACTCTCCCAGCATACCAGACATCCATTCTTGGGTTGGTGCTTCGTGTAGCATGGGACATAGCATGGTCTTGCTTTGTCAATGGGGCATACACATGTTAGTGGCATTAGCGTTGTTTTTGACTGTGGTTCTGGCCGGTGAGGGCTTGGGGGTAGTTGCATGCATTTTGTGTAGTTGGGGTGTGGATGTCATTACCCCCATGTTACGTAAGTTGTTTGTGTACTCACCAGGCTCTGGAAGTCCTTGAAGTCCATGTACTCCCACCTGCGGAAGCAGGGCCATCACCTTCTCCTCGCAGGGATAGAAATGTACTGGTCTGCGGGGCCCACCCCCTCCAGTGATGTTGCTCTGGGTGTAGTCATCATTCATTTTTTGCTTGACTGCCCTCCGCAGATCGTACCACCTGGTTTGGCATTCAGTCCTGGTCCTTCTGATGGGTGCAACAGCATTCACCCTATCGACGATCCTCTGCCACAGGCGTGATTTTTCTGCTATGCTGGTCTGTCTGACCAATGTTCCAAACAGCTGTGGCTCGACTCTGATGACTTCATTGACAAGGATCTCCAGCTCCTCCCTTGTGAACTTTGGATCCTTGTCTGTGGGCATGGTGTGGGGTGAGGGTGTGGATGGTTGTGGGCGTGTGGGTCTGAATGTGAAGGTGTGGGTCTGAATATGAAGAGGGGGTATGAGTGAAGGAGGTTGTGTGAAGGTGTATATGTTAAGGTGGATGGGTGCAGCTGTTGGTGTGTGCTCTCTAGCTGCAGTGAGTCTGTTGTAAAGGCTCATGGTTTGTGTGTGTGGGCCCTTTTTATTGGTCCATTTGTGGGTGGGCCTCAGTTTGAATTTTTGGTGGGTGTGTTATAAGTGTTGGTTGTGAGTTTTCCCCTCTGTTTGCCTGTTTGGATGTGGCCAGGTCAGTCATTTCCATGTCTTGTGCACTGTAGACATGTTTTGTGGTGTTGTGCGAGTCGACTAGACCCTCCTTGTGCTGTTTTACATTGCCTATGTACGGTGCGTACATACGCGATGTTGTTGTGTGGTGCCTACATACGCGATGTTGGGGTACGCACCGTACATACGCGATGATGTTGTTGTTCGGTGTGTACATATGCGATGATGTTGTTGTTCGGTGTGTACATACGTGATGATGTTGTTGTGAGGTGCGTACATACGCGATGTTGGGGTACGCACCGTACATACGCGATGATGTTGTTGTGAGGTGCGTACATACGCGATGTTGGGGTACGCACCGTACATACGCGATGATGTAGTTGTGAGGTGCGTACATACGCAATGATGTTGTTATGAGGTGCGTACATACGCGGTGTTGAGGTACGCACCGTACATATGCGATGATGTTGTTGTTCGGTGTGTACATATGCGATGATGTTGTTGTGAGGTGCGTACATACGCAATGTTGGGGTACGCACTATACATACGCGATGATGTTGTTGTGAGGTGCGTACATACGTGATGATGTTGTTGTGGGGTGCGTACATATGCGATGTTGGGGTACGCACCGTACATACATGATGATGTTGTTGTGGGGTGCGTACATACGTGATGTTTGGGTACGCACCATACATACACGATGATGTTGTTGTGAGATGCGTACATACGTGATGATGTTGTTG
This sequence comes from Triturus cristatus, assembly GCF_964204655.1. NCBI lineage: Eukaryota > Metazoa > Chordata > Amphibia > Caudata > Salamandridae > Triturus > Triturus cristatus. The sequence continues at coordinate 343,385,798 of NC_140593.1, forward strand.
TGGGGTGCGTACATACACGATGTTGGGTTACGCACCGTACATACGCGATGATGTTGTTGTGGGGTGTGTACATACGCAATGTTGGGGTACGCACCGTACATACGTGATGATGTTGTTGTGAGGTGCGTACATACGTAATGTTGTTGTGAGGTGCGTACATATGCATGGGGGGGCCTGTATGACTCGCACCCCGGGAAATACTTTTCCCGGGATACGAGTCGTACAAAGTTTGCTTTGTAGCGGGTAAAGTCATTCCCCATGTACGGGACGTTTTCTGTACGAATCGTAAATCGGAAAGCCGGTCCGGATCGTACTTGTACGCTCGGACTTTATCTTTTTTTATTCGTACGGAAAGTGTCCGGGTCCGTCTCGTACAACTTTTCCCGATCGAATTCGAACGGATGGGGCCGATCCGTATGTATTTTTCCCGTACGAATCGTACTTCACGGGTGGGATGTTGTTGTTAGGTGCGTACATACGTGATGATGTTGTTGTGGGGTGCGTACATACGCGATGTTGGGGTACGCACCGTACATACGCGATGATGTTGTTGTGAGGTGCGTACATACGTGATGATGTTGTTGTGGAGTGCGTACATACGTGATGTTGCGGTACGCACCGTACATACGCGATGATGTTGTTGTGAGGTGCGTACATACATGATGATATTGTTGTGGGGTGCGTACATACGCGATGTTGGGGTAGGCACCGTACATACGCGATGATGTTGTTGTGAGGTGCATACATACGTGATGATGTTGTTGTGGGGTGCGTACATACGCGATGTTGGGGTACGCACCATACATACGTGATGAAGTTGTTGTGGGGTGCGTACATACGCGATGTTGGGGTACGCACCGTACATACGCGATGATGTTGTTGTAAGGTGTGTACATACGTGATGTTGTTGTGAGGTGCGTACATACGTGATGTTGTTGTGAGGTGCGTACATATGCATGGGGGGGGCCTGTATGACTCGCACCCCGGGAAATACTTTTGCCGGGATACGAGTCGTACAAAGTTTGCTTTGTAGCGGGTAAAGTCATTCCCAGTGTACGGGACGTTTTCCGTACGAATCGTAAATCGGAAAGCCGGTCCGGATCGTACTTGTACGCTCGGACTTTATCTTTTTTTATTCGTACGGAAAAGTGTCCGGGTCCGTCTCGTACAACTTTTCCCGATCGAATTCGAACGGATGGGGCCGATCCGTATGTATTTTTCCCGTACGAATCGTACTTCACGGGTGGGACGGGACTTGTATGATTCGTACGGGAAAAATTACGGATACGAGTCGTACGGGAAAAAAAAAACAGGATCGGAATCGGCCCCCAAGTAGTAAAATTAACTTTTAAAAAATGATTTGGATTTAATATACATTTTAACAAATATAAAAAATAAATGTAATTCAAAAAAATGTAAACATGCATATATTAAGGTGCCGATTCTGATCCTGTAAAACCCGGTTACGAATGGTCATATGGAGCGTTTTCTCCGTACGACTCGTACCCGGGAATTCCACCTTACAAACCAGCAAGTACGAATCGTACAGAAATACCATTTCCGTACGAATCGTAAAAAACACAGTACGGCTAAAAAATAAATACAATTCTGATCCTGGACAGCGCGTACGCGACGTCCGCACGGAGTCAGGCAGCGTTTTACGGACCAGCAAGTACGATTCATGACTACAGCACTCCGCACGGCTATATTTTTACGGGAGCCAAAAAGTGCCAGAAAAGCTAAGTATGCTGCGATGCATGACAAAAAGGGGGCCCGGTACGCGATGTACACGCCATCACCCACATCGTACGTGTCATCATGTACGGTGCGTACCCCAACATTGCATATGTACGGACCGTACCCCCCATATGTACGGACCGTACCCCCCACCCCCTCTTTGTACGGACCGTACCCCCCACCCCCCCGTATGTACGGACCGTACCCCCCACCCCCCCTTTGTACGGTCTGTACCCCCCCACCGCGTATGTCCGCACCGTACCCCAGGTGTACCCCAATCCTCGCATATGTACGGACCGTACATTTGCGAGGATTGGTGTATGCCTGGGGTATGGTGCGGACATATGCGGGTGGGGGGTACGGTCCGTACATATGGGTGTGGGGGGTACGGTCCGTACATACGTGGGTGGGGGGTACGGTCCATACAAAGGGGGGGTAGGGGGTACGGTCCGTACATTCGGGGGTGGGGGGTACAGTCCGTACATATGGGAGGGTGGGGGGTACGGTGCGGACGTACGCAGGAGGGGTGGGAGGCTGGGGGGGCCGTTCGTATCGTACCCCGGGCACAAGTGTACTCGGGGTAGGGGTCGTACAAAGTTCGCTCCGTACGGGGCCTTTTCCATGCGCTTGTGTTTTCGGACGGGCGGTACGGATCGTACTTGCGCGCTCGGCCTTCAGTTTTACGATTTATATGTAAAACTGTCCGGGGACGTCTCGTAGACTTTTCCCGAAGCGATTCGTATGTATTTTTCACGTACGAATCGTACTTCGCCGTTTGTACGGGACTGGTACGATTCGTACGTAAAAAAATAAGGATACGAGTCGTACGATCATTTGTTTTACCGGATCGGAATCGGCACTTAAATGTTATATATATCTATTTACTTTAAAACAATTAATAAATTATTAATTTTAATTTATTTTTATATTTTATAAATATATATAAAATTACAATTAATATATAGATATACATAAACCTATAACATAAAATCTAATAAAAAAATAACATTATATTATAAATTAAAACATTAAAATATGTAATAGTCTTTAAACTTAGCACTCCATTGAGTGCAACAGTAGGGAAAGTGTTGGATAGCAAAGGGGTATAAATAACTATTCCCACTCTAGTAAGTGCAACAGTAGGGAAAATGTTGGATAGTGAAAAGGGGTAAAAAATACTATTCCCACTCCACTGAGTGCAAAAGTAGGGAAAGTATTGGATAGCGGAGGAGTGAAAATTACTATTCCCACTCCAGTGAGTGCAACACTAGGGAAAGTGTTGGTTACGGAGGTGTAAAAATTATTATTCCCACTCGAGTGAGTGCAAAAGTAGGGAAAGTGTTGGATAGCGGAGGCGTAAAAGTTACTATTCCCACTCCAGTGAGTGCAACAGTAGGGAAAGTGTTGGATAGCGGAGGGGTAAAAATTACTATTCCCACTCCAGTAAGTGCAACTTTAGGGAAAGTGTTGGATAGCAGAGGGGTAAAAATTACTATTCCCATTCCAGTGAGTGCAACAGTAGGGAAAGTGTTGGATAGCCACAGCCACATCACACCCCACCTGAGAGACCTGCACTGGCTTTCCGTCAACAAGAGGATCACCTTCAAGCTCCTCACCCACGCACACAAAGCCCTCCACAACACCGGTCCAGCATACAGCAACAAACGGCTCACCTTCTACACCCCGAACCGCCAGCTCCGCTCTGCCGACCTCGCCCTTGCCACTGTCCCCCGCATCAGGAGAACGCCCACTGGCGGCAGATCATTCTCCTACCTCGCCGCCAAGTCCTGGAACACCCTCCCCATCCTCCTATGGCAGACCGAAGAACTACTAACATTCAGGAGGCTACTCAAGACCTGGCTGTTCGAGCAGTAGCAGCACCCCCCCCCCCACCCCCCAAGCGCCTTGAGACCCTCACGGGTGAGTAGCACGCTTTACAAATGTCTTGATTGAGTGATTGATAGCAGAGAGGTAAAACTTGATATTCCCACTCCAGTGAGTGCAACAGTAGGGAAAGTGTTGGATAGCGGAGGAGAAAAATTAGTATTCCCAATGGAGTCAGTTCAAAATTAAAAACAAAATATCAACTACAACACAAAAGATTTTAAAAAACAAAAAAAGAAAACATATATAAAAATATTAAACATTTACAAAAGATAGAAACATATTATAATGTTAAAAAGATCTAACCAATACCTAGAAAGATTTTTTTTAACTTAAAAGTAATCTACAAATAACTAATTTTAATAGAAATTATTTATAATCAAAAACTATAATTATTACATACATTTAATCATTTTTACTTCCTACCCTATAACACCAAACAATCCACTACACACATCTAAACTTAGAAAAATGTACCTCCATAATTAACATAATTAATTATCAGTTAAAGAAATATTATTAAATAAAAAACTAATTAAAACAGTTAAAAAATGTATTTACTCCTCAAACGTTACCCCTATAAACCAAAACCCACACATAAAATAAAAATAAACAATTACCATAAATATGTATGAATTGATTAACTAATATTAGTGATCAACTAACTATTAATTAATTAAACATAAATTACTTTCCACCCTCTACCCCAATAAACATCACAACCCACACCTGAAAATCATTACACAATTTCCATAACTAATTTTACATTAATAAATTAATATCAATTAAAAATAACTTATTAATTAATTTTAAAGAATTTACTTCCCACCCTTTACCACTATAATCCCAACAACTCATATCTGAAATTAATTACACAATTTCCATATTTAAATTGTAATTAATTAATTAGCATTAATTAACAAATAACGATTAATTAATTATAATTAAATGACTTCCCACCCTATTCCTCTATAAACACCACCACCCACAACCCGGAAAAAATAACACAAATAACATAATTAATTGCCAATTAATTAATTAATTAATAATAATCAACAAGCAATTAATACATAATTAATAACAAATGAATCCCCACAATTAACACTATAAAATGTAACTTAAATAAATATTAATAAATAAAAATATTAATAAATGTATTATATTTAAATTACTTCCCACCCTATTCCCCTATGAACCCACAACCCGTTACAGAACTAAAAAATTCAAAATGTAATTAAAATAAAATTAATAACTACTAAAAATGTAACACATATACTTAAAAAAAATAGTTCACATACTTTTAAAATGCATACTAAAATACATAACACTAATTAAAACATCGATATTTTAAACAACTATATTTTTGCAAACAATATGAATGACCGATATTTTAAAAAATGATATTTCTTACCTCCAAGTCGATATTCTTGACCACGATATTCTTGCTGTCGATATTTTTGCATCACAATATTTCCAACTTGATATTTGTGTATGTCAACATTTCAAACTCGATATTCTGTCTGTGCACCAAAAAAAAAGGCTGAATATATAAGGTGGAACATACGGGAATCATTTTGATATTTAACATACGGCCTAATTTAAAGTTTGGCAGACCGGTTTACTCCATCAGAAATGTGATGGATATGCCGTCTGCCGTATTACGAGACCATTATATCCTATTGCATTTGTAATACGGCGGATGGGATATCCGTCAGGTTTGGGGCAGAGTAACCCATCTGTAAAGCTCTAAATAGGGCCCTAAATCAGAACTTGATCCTGGGATTACATCAATGTTGGGTTCTCAGACCTTTTTCTGTCCTGCTCAGAGCCACTGGAATTATGCAATTCTGCAGCAGTGTTTTTGCATAATTATGATTTTGCTGCATTTGGCAAATAATCCATCATCTGCTGCACAATTTGCAGATTTTAACCAAAAAATTGTGTTTAGCTCAAACAGATCAAAAGTTACTAAAAATGCGACAATACATGTTGCTGTGCAGAGGAAGGCACTTCTCAAAGGTTGACTGTTCACCTTTCAATTGCATATTAGCGTATGTGTGTATTAAACTAGTACTAATACATTGAAACCTATGTACAGACAGTGTTACCATGTGTAAAATTACAAAACAATAAACTGATACTATCGCAAAATGTGCTGCATTATGCCAAATAATCTGCTTTTTCATGATGCATAATTAAGTAAACCCTACCGCACAATTTAGTCCTCCCTTGATGCATCATTCCCGTGGCCATGGTTATGCACACAGTCCTGCTCTAGCGGCTAGGTACAGGACAATTTCTGGATTAGAACATGTAAAAAAGTGATGGATGGAATGCTTGAATTAATCTCAGCCACTGTTAATTACTTCCAGTACATTGTTATTTTGCACACCATGGAACCTCAGCTTGGACCCAGCCATAGGCAAATCGGTCTTGACCCTACTCCAATGGGAACAGTCCAGTGAGAACTGCCTGGCCAAGTCCTCCATGCACCACAACCGAAGGCCACCAGAACCAGTTGTGCCTTAGTTAGAGCTCATCAGCCAGGTATGACTTGGTTCCAGGGACACAGTGTGCATGGGATTCATGTCTGGCCATACCAATCCCACCTAGGGAGAAACACTAGAGCATACAAAAAAATGATTGTATTGTATTGTATTACATAATTTATATAGTGCTTACTACCCCTGTGTGTGACACTGAAGCTCTTGCCTACATGAGTAGCATGCTACACCATTTAGGGTGTGTGGTTGGCAGAATGTTGCATTTGCTTTGATCCTATGTGGAAAGGTTTTTCCATGTTGTGCGTGATAACCACAAGTTGTGGTTATCGTGTTATAGGATGCAGCATGTAGCAGCATGTAGGAGGATGAAGTGTCGAGATAGATGTGCAGTTTTATGTTTTTTTGTGTGCTGTTAGTTTTGGACAGCACTGCAGGTCCCTTTATGGCATTTTACATGACACAGTCTGCTTAGCTGGTTAATGCACTGGGTTGTCCAATCTGAGATTGTGTGTATAGTTGTGGATCTGTGCTGGCATAGTTGGAGAGAGACAGAAGTGCAGAGATCTGTAGAGATGGCCATTTTTATTATCATCCCATATCTAACTGTTGATGGGAGATGTAAAGAAGCGGTCAGATTGAATAGATATTTGGGACCTAAGGTGAAAGGACTATATTAAAGTCCTCCAAACTGTCCAGTAATGTGTGACAGATCTCTTCAGTAATGCCATGCCTGTTCATTTGGTGATGTTTGTTTTTGGGCTGTAAAGTGGTGGGCAACCCTCATAGCAGATATGTGTTATGTGAAATTAATAGGTATAAGTTACAATTTGTGTCTGACCACTGAAAATTATGGTTTTAGTATTGTTGTAGACCATAACAGTTATATACGGAACTACCATAACAGTTATATACGGAAGTACATAACTATATATCGTCACAGTGACCCATTGGTCAGCCGTTTTTGCTTCCCTGCATAATGAAAGTAATTTGCTGGATGAGTTGTTTGCCATTTGTGGGTTGTAAGCTGAGGATTGCACTTGAGGGTGTGATTGTTTTCTGGGCTCTGTTGCCTGGCTACAGGTAGTGAATTTATTTAGGAAATACCCACGTTTTCAACTGTCTTCTGAAGTGTATATGCTCCTGGGTGCTTCTAATGCTGGCTGTTAGTGTGTCCCGTAGCTTGGTAGCTTGTACTAAGAAAGCAGTGCCTCCTACGGATTTCTTACTGTAAGGTGGTATGATAAGCGGTGCAAGCCGAGAGTGATAGAAGGAATGCTTGAATTAATCTCAGCCATTGGTAATTACTCCGGCGTAGGTACTGGGATGCAGCCCCAAGTTATTACAGGAAACTGAGATTAATTCAAGAATTCCATCCATCACTTTTCTGTACACTTTTGGATTTCTGGATCAGGGCACAAAATAATATAAGGACTGTGCTGTCAGCCAGACTGGAGTAAATTTCTGCTTTCTCATGGTGAACGAGGACCCCCCAAAAAAGCTAAAATACATGTCCTTAAGTCTAATTTTTTTAAATGCCAGAGAGCACAAAGTTCATCACAGGTGCTCATAAATGAGTCCTCTTTACCTGCTGGTGCTCTGAACACCACGGGCTATTTTAGGTGGCGCGTGTTGCGATAGGATTGTAGAAAGGTTTACATTTGAAAGCAGCCTGCTCTCCGTCCTTGGCTGGAGCGAGCCTTTCCGGTTAGCGCCGTGCAGTAAAAGTTAAGTCGCTTCACGTGAATTCTTGTCTCTTTGATTATTCAAGTAAAGCCAGCATAGAACATTACACGCCCTGTGTGTTCTACAGTGCATTGCCATCTGCTTTTCTTCCCCCTGGCCCCGCCTCCAGCCCCTCCAGCTGGGAGAGAGGCACGCCCACCTCTTGACGTCACCGCGGGACACTCCAAAGGTTCCTGCCGATCATTGTTTTGTAGAGGGAGCCCGAGAGCTTGGCCAAAGCTGTCAAAACTTTTGCAATTCCGGGAGCTGGGAACGGCATTGCTTCACTCACGACTCGTAGAAACTGATAAGGATTGCTGGCAAAGGAGACTGGGAGCTTTCCACTCAGTTTCAAGAGTGGCAGGAGAGTTTCACAACCTGTGCCGGTAAACGTGTATATTGGATGCTCCTGTGAAGCCCCATTACTCCTGTCCGGGCAGGACGAAGCATGGGTTTGTACAGCGGGAGCCCGGAGGAGAAGCCGAGGAGCCGGGCAGAGGATTGAGGCGAGGAAGGTGCGTACCCCAACATTGCATATGTACGGACCGTACCCCCATATGAACGAACCGTACCCCCACCCCCTGTTTGTACGGACCGTACCCCCCACCCCCCCGTATGTATGGACCGTACCCCCCACCCGTGTATGTACGGACCATACCCCCCACCCCCCTTTGTACGGACCGTACCCCCCACCCGCGTATGTCCGCACCGTACCCCAGGTGTACCCCAATCCTTGCATATGTACGGACCGTACATATGCGAGGATTGGTGTATGCCTGGGGTATGGTGCGGACATATGCGGGTGGGGGGTACGGCCGTACATATGGGGGGTGGGGGGTACGGTCCGTAAATACGTGGGTGGGGGGGTATGGTCCGTACAAAGGGGGGTAGGGGGTACGGTCCGTACATACGGGGGTGGGGGGTACGGTCCGTACATATGGGAGGGTGGGGGGTACGGTGCGGACGTACGCAGGAGGGGTGGGAGGCTGGGGGGGGCCATTCGACTCATACCCCGGGCACAAGTGTACTCGGGGTAGGGGTCGTACAAAGTTCGCTCCGTACGGGGCCTTTTCCATGCGCTTGTGTTTTCGGACGGGCGGTACGGATCGTACTTGCGCGCTCGGCCTTCAGTTTTACGATTTGTATGTAAAACTGTCCGGGGGACGTCTCGTAGACTTTTCCTGAAGCGTTTCGTATGTATTTTTCACGTACGAATTGTACTTCGCCGTTTGTACGGGACTTGTACGATTCGTACGTAAAAAGGATACGAGTCGTACGATAATTTGTTTTACCGGATCGGAATCGGCACTTAAATGTTATATATATCTATTTACTTTAAAACAATTAATAAATTATTAATTTTAATTTATTTTTATATTTTATAAATATATAAAAAATTACAAATAATATATAGATATACATAATCCTATAACATAAAATCTAATAAAAAAAATAACATTATATTATAAATTAAAACATTAAAATATTTAATAGTCTTTAAACTTAAATTTTGCACTCCATTGAGTGCAACAGTAGGGAAAGTGTTGGATAGCAAAGGGGTATAAATAACTATTCCCACTCTAGTGAGTGCAACAGTAGGGAAAATGTTGGATAGTGAAAAGGGGTAAAAAAAATACTATTCCCACTCCACTGAGTGCAAAAGTAGGGAAAGTATTGGATAGCGGAGGAGTGAAAATTACTATTCCCACTCCAGTGAGTGCAACACTAGGGAAAGTGTTGGTTACGGAGGTGTAAAAATTATTATTCCCACTCGAGTGAGTGCAAAAGTAGGGAAAGTGTTGGATAGCGGAGGCGTAAAAGTTACTATTCCCACTCCAGTATGTGCAACAGTAGGGAAAGTGTTGGATAGCGGAGGGGTAAAAATTACTATTCCCACTCCAGTAAGTGCAACTTTAGGGAAAGTGTTGGATACCAGAGGGGTAAAAATTACTATTCCCATTCCAGTGAGTGCAACAGTAGGGAAAGTGTTGGATAGCCACAGCCACATCACACCCCACCTGAGAGACCTGCACTGGCTTTCCGTCAACAAGAGGATCACCTTCAAGCTCCTCACCCACGCACACAAAGCCCTCCACAACACCGGTTCAGCATACAGCAACAAACGGCTCACCTTCTACACCCCGAACCGCCAGCTCCGCTCCGCTCCGCCGACCTCGCCCTTGCCACTGTCCCCCGCATCAGGAGAACACCCACTGGCGGCAGATCATTCTCCTACCTCGCCGCCAAGTCCTGGAACACCCTCCCCATCCTCCTATGGCAGACCGAAGAACTACTAACATTCAGGAGGCTACTCAAGACCTGGCTGTTCGAGCAGTAGCAGCACCCCCCCCCCCCCACCCCCACCCCCCAAGCGCCTTGAGACCCTCACGGGTGAGTAGCACGCTTTACAAATGTCTTGATTGAGTGATTGATAGCAGAGAGGTAAAACTTGATATTCCCACTCCAGTGAGTGCAACAGTAGGGAAAGTGTTGGATAGCGGAGGAGAAAAATTAGTATTCCCAATGGAGTCAGTTCAAAATTAAAAACAAAATATCAACTACAACACAAAAGATTTTAAAAAACAAAAAAACGAAAACATATATAAAAATATTAAACATTTACAAAAGATAGAAACATATAATAATGTTAAAAAGATCTAACAAATACCTAAAAAGATTTTTTTTAACTTAAAAGTAATCTACAAATAACTAATTTTAATAGAAATTATTTATAATCAAAAACTATAATTATTACATACATTTAATCATTTTTACTTCCTACCCTATAACACCAAACAATCCACTACACACATCTAAACTTAGAAAAATGTACCTCCATAATTAACATAATTAATTATCAGTTAAAGAAATATTATTAAATAAAAAACTAATTAAAACAGTTAAAAAATGTATTTACTCCCCAAACGTTACCCCTATAAACCAAAACCCATGCATAAAATAAAAATAAACAATTACCATAAATATTTATGAATTGATTAACTAATATTAGTGATCAACTAACTATTATTAATTAAACATAAATTACTTTCCACCCTCTACCCCAATAAACATCACAACCCACACCTGAAAATCATTACACAATTTCCATAACTAATTTTACATTAATAAATTAATATCAATTAAAAATAACTTATTAATTAATTTTAAAGAATTTACTTCCCACCCTTTACCACTATAATCCCCACAACTCATATCTGAAATTAATTACACAATTTCCATATTTAAATTGTAATTAATTAATTAGCATTAATTAACAAATAACGATTAATTAATTATAATTAAATGACTTCCCACCCTATTCCTCTATAAACACCACCACCCGCTCCTGAAAAAATAACACAAATAACATAATTAATTGCCAATTAATTAATTAATTAATAATAATCAACAAGCAATTAATACATAATTAATAACAAATGAATCCCCACAATTAACACTATAAAATATAACTTAAATAAATATTAATAAATAAAAATATTAATAAATGTATTATATTTAAATTACTTCCCACCCTATTCCCCTATGAACCCACAACCCGTTACAGAACTAAAAAATTCAAAATGTAATTAAAATAAAATTAATAACTACTAAAAATGTAACACATATATTTAAAAAAAATAGTTCACATACTTTTAAAATGCATACTAAAATACATAACACTAATTAAAACATCGATATTTTAAACAACTATATTTTTGCAAACAATATTAATGACCGATATTTTAAAAAACTGATATTTCTTACCTCCAAGTCGATATTCTTGACCACGATATTCTTGCTGTCGATATTTTTGCATCACAATATTTCCAACTTGATATTTGTGTATGTCAACATTTCAAACTCGATATTCTGTCTGTGCACCAAAAAAAAAGGCTGAATATATCAGGTGGAACATACGGGGATCATTTTGATATTTAACATACGGCCTGATTTAAAGTTTGGCAGACCGGTTTACTCCATCAGAAATGTGATGGATATGCCGTCTGCCGTATTACGAGACCATTATATCCTATTGCATTTGTAATACGGCAGATGGGATATCCGTCAGGTTTGGGGCAGAGTAACCCATCTGTAAAACTCTAAATAAGGCCCTAAATCAGAACTTGATCCTAGGATTACATCAATGTTGGGTTCTCAGACCTTTTTCTGTCCTACTCAGAGCCACTGGAATTATGCAATTCTGCAGCAGTGTTTTTGCATAATTATGGATTTGCTGCATTTGCCAAATAATCCATCATCTGCTGCACAATTTGCAGATTTTAACAAAAAAATTGTTTTTAGCTCAAACGGATCAAAGGTTACTAAAAATGCGACAATACATGTTGCTGTGCAGAGGAAGGCACTTCTCAAAGGTTGACTGTTCACCTTTCAATTGCATATTAGCGTATGTGTGTATTAAACTAGTACTAATACATTGAAACCTATGTACAGACAGTGTTAACATGTGTAAAATTACAAAACAATAAACTGATACTATCGCAAAATGTGCTGCATTATGCCAAATAATCTGCTTTTTCATGATGCATAATTAAGTAAACCCTACCGCACAAATTAGTCCTCCCTTGATGCATCATTCCCGTGGCCATGGTTATACACACAGTCATGCTCTAGCGGCTAGGTACAGGACAATTTCTGGATTAGAACATGTAAAAAAGTGATGGATGGAATGCTTGAATTAATCTCAGCCACTGTTAATTACTTCCAGTACATTGTTATTTTGCACACCATGGAACCTCAGCTTGGACCCAGCCATATGCAAATCAGTCTTGACCCTACTCCAATGGGAACAGTCCAGTGAGAACTGCCTGGCCAAGTCCTCCATGCACCACAACCGAAGGCCACCAGAACCGGTTGTGCCTTAGTTAGAGCTCATCAGCCAGGTATGACTTGGTTCCAGGGACACAGTGTGCATGGGATTCATGTCTGGCCATACCAATCCCACCTAGGGAGAAACACTAGAGCATACAAAAAAATGATTGTATTGTATTGTATTACATAATTTATATAGTGCTTACTACCCCTGTGTGTGACACTGAAGCTCTTGCCTACATGAGTAGCATGCTACACCATTTAGGGTGTGTGGTTGGCAGAATGTTGCATTTGCTTTGATCCTATGTGGAAAGGTTTTTCCATGTTGTGCGTGATAACCACAAGTTGTGGTTATCGTGTTATAGGATGCAGCATGTAGCAGCATGTAGGAGGATGAAGTGTCGAGATAGATGTGCAGTTTTATGTTTTTTTGTGTGCTGTTAGTTTTGGCCAGCACTGCAGGTCCCTTTATGGCATTTTACATGACACAGTCTGCTTAGCTGGTTAATGCACTGGGTTGTCCAATCTGAGATTGTGTGTATAGTTGTGGATCTGTGCTGGCATAGTTGGAGAGAGACAGAAGTGCAGAGATCTGTAGAGATGGCCATTTTTATTATCATCCCATATCTAACTGTTGATGGGAGATGTAAAGAAGCGGTCAGATTGAATAGATATTTGGGACCTAAGGTGAAAGGACTATATTAAAGTCCTCCAAACTGTCCAGTAATGTGTGACAGATCTCTTCAGTAATGCCATGCCTGTTCATTTGGTGATGTTTGTTTTTGGGCTGCAAAGTGATGGGCAACCCTCATAGCAGATATGTGTTATGTGAAATTAATAGGTATAAGTTACAATTTGTGTCTGACCACTGAAAATTATGGTTTTAGTATTGTTGTAGACCATAACAGTTATATACGGAACTACCATAACAGTTATATATGGAAGTACATAACTATATATTGTCACAGTGACCCATTGGTCAGCCGTTTTTGCTTCCCTGCATAATGAAAGTAATTTGCTGGTTGAGTTGTTTGCCATTTGTGGGTTGTAAGCTGAGGATTGCACTTGAGGGTGTGATTGTTTTCTGGGCTCTGTTGCCTGGCTACAGGTGGTGAATTTATTTAGGAAATACCCACGTTTTCAACTGTCTTCTGAAGTGTATATGCTCCTGGGTGCTTCTAATGCTGGCTGTTAGTGTGTCCCGTAGCTTGGTAGCTTGTACTAAGAAAGCAGTGCCTCCTACGGATTTCTTACTGTAAGGTGGTATGATAAGCGGTGCAAGCCGAGAACGATAGAAGGAATGCTTGAATTAATCTCAGCCATTGCTAATTACTCCGGCGTAGGTACTGGGATGCAGCCCCAAGTTATTACAGGAAACTGAGATTAATTCAAGAATTCCATCCATCACTTTTCTGTACACTTTTGGATTTCTGGATCAGGGCACAAAATAATATAAGGACTGTGCTGTCAGCCAGACTGGGGTAAATTTCTGCTTTCTCATGGTGAACGAGGACCCCCAAAAAAAGCTAAAATACATGTCCTTAAGTCTAATTTTTTTAAATGCCAGAGCGCACAAAGTTCGTCACAGGTGCTCATAAATGAGTCCTCTTTACCTGCTGGTGCTCTGAACACCACGGGCTATTTTAGGTGGCGCGTTTTGCGATAGGATTGTAGAAAGGTTTACATTTGAAAGCAGCCTGCTCTCCGTCCTTGGCTGGAGCGAGCCTTTCCGGTTAGCGCCGTGCAGTAAAAGTTAAGTCGCTTCACGTGAATTCTTGTCTCTTTGATTATTCAAGTAAAGCCAGCATAGAACATTACACGCCCTGTGTGTTCTACAGTGCATTGCCATCTGCTTTTCTTCCCCCTGGCCCCGCCTCCAGCCCCTCCAGCTGGGAGAGAGGCACGCCCACCTCTTGACGTCACCGCGGGACACTCCAAAGGTTCCTGCCGATCATTGTTTTGTAGAGGGAGCCCGAGAGCTTGGCCAAAGCTGTCAAAACTTTTGCAATTCCGGGAGCTGGGAACGGCATTGCTTCACTCACGACTCGTAGAAACTGATAAGGATTGCTGGCAAAGGAGACTGGGAGCTTTCCACTCAGTTTCAAGAGTGGCAGGAGAGTTTCACAACCTGTGCCAGTAAACGTGTATATTGGATGCTCCTGTGAAGCCCCATTACTCCTGTCCGGGCAGGACGAAGCATGGGTTTGTACAGCGGGAGCCCGGAGGAGAAGCCGAGGAGCCAGGCAGAGGACTGAGGCGAGGAAGGAGTTGTGAAGAGGACAAAAATCGGTTGTGGAAGGTTGAAAGAAGGGATTGAGGACACAATACGTTCCCAAAGTCTGAAATTGGGAGTTAGGAGCAGAGACTGTGGAACAGCGATAATGAAGCTCCGGGCGGCGGTGCTGCTGGTGCTGTTTATCATCGGAAGGGACACATTAGCCGATGAAGACCTGAAAGGTAAGGAGGGCTCTCGTGCCGAAACGTTTACTTGCTTTATCTCTATCAAGGCGCAGGCGGAGCTCGCCTCTTCGTTTTCTGTCTGTTAAGATCTCAGACACACACCTCTTGGAGAGTGGACATTGTTTCCAGGGCGGCAAGCCTTGTTTTGTCAGGTGGGAAGTTGGTCTTCTGTAGTTTTATCTCAGCGGAGCGCGCGTTGGTTGGTTTGAGCGGCCGCCCGGATAAGTCTACAATGACCTGTTGGCGGCTGAAGAAAAGTCCAGCAGTTGCATGCAGTAGTGTACCTCATTCTTGGAGATGAAGACGTGAGGGTGGGAGGGAGGAGGAGGAATTTGATCTGCATTCAGCCGGCGGTTTGTCGAGCCAGAAGGAAAGGCATGTTTAACTTGTCTCCAGTGCAGGCAGCCCGGCGGGGAGTTTGGGCAGGTTGCGAGGAATGTTGTCTCTCTACGCCTCATTTCCTTCGGCGGACACACGGAGTAGAAAAAAAAAGAGGCAGTGTTAATTAACGTTGCATTGTCATTGTTTTATATAATTGTTCAGTGCAAGAGTCAGGCCGGCTTAATGAGTGAAGAAAAGCGTGACTAACTTTATTTGAGGTGTAAGTTGATCTGTCTCAACCACAATAGTGTGTTTCTGCGTCACTATTAATGCCTATAAATGCGCACACACGTTGTACAACACACACTTGGTGGCGAGTGCATGAAAGAAACATACTAAGGCCGAATGCGTTGTTTTCTTTCACGCAGTCTCTCGACAAGGACTTCAGGAAATATCACCAGATGCGTATTCTGTTTTTCAAAGTTACCTATTGCTGTCCCTGAGTGCGTGTTCCGCCTTTCCAGGGCTCCACGTCACGCAGGAGCGCACACACAGACAGTCACACCTTCCGCCCTCTGGTGTATACACAAACACAGAACAACGTGAGTGAAGTGTCCTAAAGTATGCAATCTGTGTCACTTAGAGCACGTTTCAATGTTCTGTGTGGAGCACAACTATGTAAGTTGTGGAGAAAAAGAAAACAGAAAAAAGAGCCCTTTCGAATTTCCTTTTGAGTGCGTTCCCGACGGGCCGAGCTTTCATGTGCTCCCCAGACACCCCTCTTTGATGGACACCGCGACGTTCAGCTGCAGCTGACTGAGCTCCCACATGGTGCAGTGCCGCCGGTGCCGCGCGGCCCCTCTGTGACACTGGAGTCTGAAACACAAGAGTCCCCGAAGCGACTAAGTCAGACGGGCTGCTTCACTGTACCCTGCTGCGACTTTCGGTTCTCTTCCCAAGAAAGGCAAACAATGCAATAAGGAAGTAATCTGCAGAGGGCACGATGCTGGCCTCTGAAAGTGAATGTGGATGTTCCGCAGACACCCCCCCTGAACTTGCTTCCTTTCAGATTTGCGCGTATTTTCACGCATGGAGACGGCTGCGTGTTTCCATCAGAATGCAACTGGCACGTGACGTTTGGCTGCTTCTGTCAAGTATTTACACACAGGGGTGCACTTTGCTTCCTTCACTGCAGACTGACTTAGCAGCCCCCCAGAGCCAACGTGAGAGGGGACTGTTATCTGACTGAGCGTCTGCAGGGTTATAGTGCCAATATCGGCAACAGTTATCACAAAGCACATAAGTACATAAATACATAAATAAAACACACGACACTGTAATGTAAGTGGAGAAATATTGCTGCAGGTTTATTAGCATAACCAATATGCAAACAAGGTGGGTTATCTTACGGGCGATCCCAGGGCAGGCCAGCCCTATGCCGCCTGCCCGTCTGATAAGCCTAGAGTCACCATGGCAACGCCAACTGGTGTATACCAAATATTGGGAGGGTCCACCCCTCCCATCCGTGGACCACCAGTCCACATGCTTCACACGCCCCCCCGTGATGGGTGGGCGGAGCATACATGGCAGCCCCCGGTTGCTCAGACCCACAACCGCCTTTCGGTTAACGGGGCGCCGTCGTTCTTCCAGGGGACCCGCTAAACATCCCTGGGTATCCTGGCTTAGCACCCCGCGGTGCTGCTGCATGCTGTACCCCTTGGTATGTGCAGACCCTGGATCGCCCTGTAACTCCTCCTGCAACACAAAGTAGAATTGTTAGAAAAAAACCTGCCCCCCCCCCTTTTGTCCCTCCGGACGCCGGGTAAGCGGAGGGGCGGACAAGGCGAACGAGCGGACAAGAGGACGAGGAGGGGGCGGAGACAGTATAAGTACCCCTGTCTCCTGCCCGCCCTCGCCGGAAACAGCTATCTGTTGGGGTCTCCCCCGGACTAGCCCAGGGACTCGACCTCCCACCCCTGTGCCTTCCTGTGGCACTAAGGCGGCCGCCCTCCAAGGGGCGGGCCGCTGCGCAACCCCCCCCCGGGCAGCCTTACATAGTGCCAATATCGGCAACAGTTATCACAAAGCACATAAGTACATAAATACATAAATAAAACACACGACACTGTAATGTAAGTGGAGAAATATTGCTGCAGGTTTATTAGCATAACCAATATGCAAACAAGGTGGGTTATCTTACGGGCGATCCCAGGGCAGGCCAGCCCTATGCCGCCTGCCCGTCTGATAAGCCTAGAGTCACCATGGCAACGCCAACTGGTGTATACCAAATATTGGGAGGGTCCACCCCTCCCATCCGTGGACCACCAGTCCACATGCTTCACACGCCCCCCCGTGATGGGTGGGCGGAGCATACATGGCAGCCCCCGGTTGCTCAGACCCACAACCGCCTTTCGGTTAACGGGGCGCCGTCGTTCTTCCAGGGGACCCGCTAAACATCCCTGGGTATCCTGGCTTAGCACCCCGCGGTGCTGCTGCATGCTGTACCCCTTGGTATGTGCAGACCCTGGATCGCCCTGTAACTCCTCCACAGCCTTGGGAGTGGCCACCGTCACTACCAGGGCCCCCCACCAAGGTAGACCTATTTCCTTACAACCTGCTGCAGCCAAAGCTTCCCCTAGGTCCAGTAGGAAAAGATCCAGGCCTAAACTAGAGAGGTGCACCCCCTCTCCTTCCTGGCACTCTGTGCACTTGTCGTGTATAAGACCATGCCTGATGAAGCCAAGACCTCTTTGCTCTGCGCAACTGCGCATGGCTCCCGGTAGGCCTTTATACCTACAGCATACTGATACCGGGCTTCTCCCAGGTCCAGCCAAAACAAGTCTACGCCCAACCGGGCCGGCGGCCAGCGTGCACCATCAGGACAGGATTCCCCATCCTTTCTAAACTCCCCCGTGGATTTGACTGAAATGACCTTAAACCTAAAATAGGCGATGGTCCAAAGTTGCCTTTGCATGGCTAAAGAACAATCCCTTTGACAAGACACTCCTGCCTGGCAGTGCCCATGCGGGAGGAGGTAAGAGTTGACAAGCCCGCCTTACTTCCTCTTACACTCCGTTGGAGTACGCCCATCGTATTCCATCAGTCACCACCAACTGTAAAGCCTTGCCCTCCCAAAATTCTGCTAGTATACCAGGGAGACAGGTCAGGGTGACCACAGAGGAGAACGTGTAAAAATCTTCTCTAATTGAATACTGGGAAAGCCAATTGTTCCCCTGCTGATATGTAGCCCAAAAGTGTTACCCCGGTGTTTCCCTTAATCATATGGACCATACGCCCCTGTTGGAAGGCCACTTCCACAACCTGCATAGCTGCCAGCCAGTGCTGGAGGGCGGGAGAAGTTACCCGGTACCGATACTCTCATCAAAGGTACCTGTTTCGTCGAACTCCAGGGCGGGCTACTAAGTGAGCACCAGGCTCCGCCCTAGTATCCAGAGGTCAAACCCAAGCCCCTCCAAGTTCTGCTGCTTCACCTGCCTGATAACAGGAATCCCTGGGCAGACCACCGGCCTATAACCCATGCTTGGCCATGCCTGAGCTAAAATACCTCTGAACAGCATGACAACAGGCTAACCACCAGCATTGCGTTCTGAATGTTTCTGACACTGCCAAGAAACATGCGCATACCTAAAGCAACTGGCACCATGCCATAAAAGTATCAATTCAGCCTTCTATGAATGCAAAATGTGCTCTTGTGGCGATCCGTATTAGTGTTCCCTCCAAACCAGCCGCCCTAACCAGGCAACCCGCACCCTCTTGGCACTGGCACACTCCCGCCCCAGCAGCCCTAGAGTACCTGGTTGTGTGTGGCCACAACCTACGTTTCATCACTTACGTTATATCGGGGGATGATGACACTCAACTAACTCTACTGCAGAGTGCCCGTAGCACCATCGCAAGTATGTCTTTGCCTACTCAGTGTCTGGCTGCAAAGATTGATGACATTGGCGGCCCAGTCCCGGGCGAAAATAAAAGCGTTACAGTTTCTGGTGCTATCGACGGTACCCGTAGCCTGATGGAACAGAATGGAATTCCCTTACTCCTGTTGGGCACGAACCCACAACCAATTGCTCACCATGGTTCAATATCTTCCTGCTAATAATCATTTCCAAGAAGAATGTTGACAAATCTATGTTCTGCAATGGCACTACTTATCAGCCTGCACCCTTCTGCCAGTGCCGAAAAGACCTTTGTCATGCTGCCTGGCCTAATCAATCTGGCCCAGCTCTAGAAGCGCCCGCTTCAGCCTTAGGTCAACAATTCGCCAGTAACATAGCTTAGCAGAGTGTGCTGCTGGTTCTGTCTCTTCATCCATCGCGACCAATTATGAATCAACCCTCATCCGGCCCTGCAGCAAGCAGGACTAGGACTCAAATCGGCACACCAGGACTCAGTCACAAACCCCGGAACTGACGTTCTCCCCCCAACCTACTGATCCACAGACCGCTTGCATGCTGCACACAGTATGGCTGAGAAGAGAGGCTGTTGCTTTAAAACCCTTTTAGATGAACATTAGACAGACCCGACAGGGAGCATCATACGAAATGAGGTCGGGACCACCGCACCCGCCTGTGAATCAGCCCCGGTGATATTCGTCACGGCCCCTCCTAAGCCTTGGAGATCACCATCAACAACATGCAGTGGCCAGGTGGCAGGCACCCAGCGGGACCTTCAAATCTCAGATACTCTCCAAGTCCTTGCCGCCTGGTGGCGCTCCCTGCTGCCAGAAACTTGCTGCCCCACAACTCGCCCCTCTTGGCCCGTAGGAAAATAAGCGCTGGAATGTGTGATCCCTCTCGAGGGGGAGGGGGGTCAGTGGAACGTATAACATGCGTCCCGAATGTACAATTTACGCGAAGGAGTGCAGGCGTGTAGGAATCAGAACCCAACAGTGACTGTGCATAGGAACTAGTATTCAAACTGCGACCTATAGAATATGCATGGTGCTATGCAG
Organism: Triturus cristatus; assembly: GCF_964204655.1. Taxonomy (NCBI): domain Eukaryota; kingdom Metazoa; phylum Chordata; class Amphibia; order Caudata; family Salamandridae; genus Triturus; species Triturus cristatus. Next base: position 343,406,228 of record NC_140593.1, read on the forward strand.
CACAGCTTGGCCCATCTGATCCACTTCACAAACCTTGGAAGCAAGCCTTTGCTGGTTACCCTCAGATCCTAGCCGTGCACACCTAACCCAGGGGGTTCCCTTTACTAACGAAGCATTAGTCCTAATGCTAGCAAGCTTACCGCTCAGTGTCCCAGGACATGGAATGCTAAATCCACCACATAATCTACGTTCTCCCACCGCAAGTGAAAGGATGTGTTCACCCAACCAATGTAAACTAAAATTACCACAGGGGCGCACACAGTTACTGTGAAAATGGGTACTCCTACTTTCAACCGGATCCAACAAAAGACCGTCATGCTAGCCCTAGTGGTATAGGTTCCACTGCCTCTCTCATGAAAAAAAAAAAAAAAAAAAAAAAACCGGGCACCCAAAGTGAACGGCTAACATAAAGACACCAACGGAGCAGAGGGAGCCCTGCGCAGGGTTCAAAGGAACGTGTAACAGTTGACTTATCTGCGGGGCTGCACAGCACCACACCTTTACTAGGTGTTCAGCGCACTGAAATGTATGACTGATCACTAATCATGGCGTTATCTCACGCGCAATGAGAATCATCTCAATATACAAATGTGAATGATGTTACGTGCGATACTGAGCACAAGTCATGCATCCCTATATTAACTACAAAAAGGCCCTCCCTACAACAAGCCCATCTATTGGCTAACCAGCTGAACCAACAGAAGCGCAATTAAACAGGGTCGCACGTGCCGTGGGCCCACTGGAATGCAACAGCCATATGACGCCCGACTGGGAGTACACTCCTTGCGCTGGCGGTGAAGCCAACCACCTTCTAGCCGGCTGCCGCTCAGGGCCCCCCCAATTGCCTACGAGACCCTGAACCACAGACCTTCCTTACACTTTTACGGTCTTGGGGCGCTGGCCGTTACCTCACAGCTGGAAAGTGCGCAACACGGCGGCTTTGTTGACAAGGTTGAACGGTTAACAGCCCCTCCCCCTGCAGTCTTCCCTATCTTAAAACATGCAACCGGAGAAGGCTGGAAATGGGCAAAGGAACCTGGGCGACGCGACAACAACTTGATAATGCCTGATCGTTTCCGTAGCGCGGACACGGTGCTCCAAGCTCAACGAACGGTAAACCCTTTGAACGGTGAGTCCAATCTTAGCTGACACATTAATGTCAAAATTCCCCCCAGGGCGGGTGCTGATCCAAGCAGATTAAACTTCTCGCCTCATCTCTGAGGACTGCACAGCCAGTCTAATACCACTGTGCTGACCCAAGGACACGGTTGACGATCTCAGCACTGGCACCCTGCCCAATATGGAAAACACACCCCATCGCATTAATTTGGGATTGGCAATCAAAGGACAGGCATTGCCTCAACACCCTAAATTATAATCGAGTTAACCACAGACTGAGAAGAGAAACGCATCCAGTGATGACCAGTGTTCCCCCAGTGGGTAACTTGTGCCAAAAGCACCCAGCCTCCCCTAGGACAAAGCTGGTCCTCTTACCAGGAAACATGCCTTGCTTTGCAGGCCGAGACACCTCATGTGTGCTTGCACACCGTGACCACAATGAGTGACGCACCTGGTGTCCCTCTTGTGTCGCTGCACCATAAAACCTTGTGTACACCTGCCCCTGGTGACACCCCCTGAACCCCCTGAGTACTTGCACCCCGGGTCCCCCTGTGCTTGAGGGAGCTATTCTGTGCTTAGGTGATGTGCCTCCAGACTGGTATTTTGCTGTTTCTGTCATTGCATGCGGATCTATGATCCAGCAAGAACTTCAAACCTGACCCGTCAGGGTTGTTGGCTTTGTCAATGGTTGTTAGTTGCATAAGGTAAACAGCAACTGAGCTTGAAAATAATATTGCTACGTTTCACTTGGGCGCACTGACAGACAAGATTGCTTATGATGCAGCATGTACATCATACCTGCCATGAGCATTGTATTTAGCCGTTACATTGTAAGCTGCAATGCTGCATTTGCCTTTGGCTACTGGGGGGGGGGGGGGGGGGGGGGGGAAGCACCGCCTTCACAATATAATTGTTGGCTGCTGTTGCTGCTGGACCAGCACTGTGCCGCACTCCACTGACCAGCAGTGCTGACAGGAAAAACAACACCAAATTTAAAGAACAATACGTACTTTGTCTCATATGCATGTTAAAAACATTCCTTACCATGTGAGCTAAATGTAGAACATTCCTGAATTGTGTATAGTTGAATGTGGGGGTAGGATATAACGTAAACACACCACTCCTACCCTAAGTAAACTAGCAGCATTGTAAAATTATTATCCCATTCCCAGAAATAACCATCGATTGTCGTTCCCAAAACGTGGCCCACAAGCCTGCTGCTAGTGCAGTTAGAAGTCCGCATCAGTCTACCACGTCTGTGTGGAAAAGAAAACACCTCGAGCAATTCACAATGGACACACTCTGGCCCTGATATCTCTATTGCAAGACCGGCCTGAGTTAACCTATCAGCCACGAGCCAGGGTCGATGTAGAGCGCATGGAAGTAGCACGGAGGTACAGGTGTGCTACTCAAGGATATGAGGATAATTTATTATGCCCAATATGACGATAATTAATATGTCGAGCAAACTTTGCTGTGGGGTCGAGAAGAGCGCCGGGGTGCCCTCGCTATCCACCCCTCGACTGGGTCATACCTATCTAGAGATATCGTGCGTGTGACTGTCTGATCCGGACCTGGAGGTATCCAATTTCTGAATAAAATAAACAAGACAATAATATTAGATCCCGCGCCCACTGGCCAGCTAGCTCCTGTGCTTAAAGGCCGTGGGCTTGCTCTCCGTGTCCCTCACAGTTCCCCTGAGCCAACTTACACTCCTGTTCAGTAGCGAGCGGGTCCCGCCGGCCTGACGGACACCGGGCACGATCTGTGAGAAAGAATGGAGAGGTATATATTCTTTAGCATGCCTTCCCATGTTGTCCCGCATCGTGGTGAAACTCAGGGGGGGGCCCTTAAAAAATTTTCGGGGCTGCCCCCTCACCTCCCCACCCGCTGCTCAGCCGCCTCTCCCAATCGGGCATGGTTCCCTGCCAACCCCCTATCGCGCTGTCCCCCGCATGGGGGGGAGGGGGAGGGCGAACATCTGGCGTATGCCCCCGCCTTTCCATGTCTACTATGAATATTCCGACGTGATGTGGCACTAGCACGTGAGCGCCGCGTGTACTGGCACACTCAGACACCAGGAGATAAAGTGATAAATTGTCCCAGGAGTGGGGGCGCGACCTCGAGGCTTGAACGCACGTGCTGCACCCGAGGTGGCCGTGGGGCCTGCGGACCACCCTCTCTCCCCAAACATGCGTGGCGGCGCACTCCCCGCTGGGGGTGCGACCGATGCCCCCAGAGAGGTCGGCCACACAAGCCGCTCGGATGGCACCATACAGAGGCCTACTCCCCGCCCAATCTCAGCTGGCAGCCCCTCCGCCGAAACATGCGACCCCAGGCCCCCCCCCCCCTGCGGAGCCTGCATCGAAGGGGGGGGGGGGGGCGATAACTTCTGCACCAATGTAGTGTAGCGACCAGGTCTGGTTGGCACAGTAGTCGGTGCGCGGCATCCGGGACCCAACCGGGGAGGAAATAGCCGGCCCGCCGACCCAGCACCGTCCCGCGTGGGAGCGGATGCGGCCCGATCGCCACGTGTGTATGCGACTCCAAGGCACAGACCCTGGAGCCATTCACTGCCATGCCGCCTGCACGGAGACCCACCGGAGCGACGCTGTTGTGTGTGTGGGGGGGGGGGGGCGGCAGCGTGGGTCAGCGCAAGCGGTGCACCAGGGAGGCGCAGCTCCGGGTACAGGTTCCCCCGCACGAGCCACGCGGGACACGTGCACACGCCCGCGAGTGGCCTGCCGCGTCACGAAAGCGTATCCCCCCCAAACGGATTAACCCCCACCTCGCGGGAGGGGTGATCAGGGACGGGACGCGAACCCGATTCCCCTTGCTCGATGAGGCACCGTTCCACGTGCAGCCCGTCGCGTGGCCAGGGGATGCGGTGACTTTGCCTTCCTTGGACATGACCCTATCACCGCAGACCCCGAGGCCCGAAGCCTTTACCTAACAACGCCACAGCCTCATACCCAATGCGCGATTGTCGGTGTTGCCTGAACCGAGACTCGACCCCGGTGCTCCTGCCCGAACCGGAAGCCCAGCTACAAGGACGGACTCGCTAGGCCCTTACGCCACATCCCCTCCCTGCGCGCACGCGAAGACCGGGAGCCGACCCCCCCTGCCCCTGAAGTCGGGCCGGGTCGCCCTGCCGCCCCCTGGGTACGAGAGCAGCAACTAAAAGGGGAGAGTCGTGCAGGCCAGCCGGCCGCCGGCGCGCCTAGTGATGCGGCAGAGGGCTAGGGCAAGTATGCCTGCTGCAGAGATCGTGTGCCAAATACAAAGCACCTGCGTCTGGTGTAAGAGGTCAGCTGTCCCTAATTTTTAAAAGAGGCCTCCATTGTTATTGCAATTTATAACATTGAATCCTCAAATTCCTAGTGAGCACACCGTCAGCAGGAGACACGATCAGCGTCCCCACCAAGCAGGCCCCTTGCTCCCCAACAACCACGCACCACAGCCAACCCTTGAGCGTAGCTCCGCGAGCGGCCCTTCCCCCCACCCGTGGTACTCCGACCACAGGGCCCCGTCTCCTGGTACTGCCCAGGGACAGGGCCGGGGCGAGAGGAAGGTCACCGGCACTCACCGAACTAAGCTGAAGGAGGCTGGGCGCACGGCGAAAACCAAATCCGCGACGGCGAGCTATCGAACTGCGACCTCGGGCAAGGCGAACGAGCGGACAAGAGGACGAGGAGGGGGCGGAGACAGTATAAGTACCCCTGTCTCCTGCCCGCCCTCGCCGGAAACAGCTATCTGTTGGGGTCTCCCCCGGACTAGCCCAGGGACTCGACCTCCCACCCCTGTGCCTTCCTGTGGCACTAAGGCGGCCGCCCTCCAAGGGGCGGGCCGCTGCGCAACCCCCCCCCCGGGCAGCCTTACAAAGAACGCACTGCACAGACCTCGCATTATTCTGTGAAATGAATTGAACTGTAGCGGATGAGACATTGGTGTTTTTGGAGGAATGTTGCCCCGCAGCGGGTTAAGAAAGGGGCACGGTCGTCTGCCACCTCCTCTGTTATCTGGCACCCTGCTGCTACTGCCACAACAGAGGGCGACTTCGCCCCCAATAAGTGGCGTTTTGTTAAGTTGTTTTTGCATAGCGCATTGGTCGCCATGCCCTTGGCCCCTGGGCACTGGGGCTGGAACAGGTTAGCCGGGGGAACGCCCTGTCTCTCAGTTTGCACTGGCTCGAAGCGTTGACAACACGTATTTGATTTAATGCCCTATGTTATAAATTTGTATTTTTTTGTGAAAAATGCTGTTGTTGGCGAATTTCACCAGAGTACGTACTTACAATATCAATGTATGAGAGTATCGCAATATCGCTTCCTATCATCTGAGTGCCCCAGAATGTGCAATTTGTCTGATATGATAACAGCCTGGACGCCCTGCACTTCAGTCAGCAGAAAGTGCCTTCATGTGTTATCTGAAAATGTCTTATACCGAATGAAACTCAGGGGGAAGAAAGGGGACAGACAGGCAACATCAACACAAGTACCTTTGTAATGAGAAGATGTATGCATGTGTGTATGTTTGTATGTGTGTGTGTATGTCTCTAGTGTTGGTCACTCTACTTGCACCCTTGATGGGTACCATTTGTCTATTGAACTACTGACTCATATGTTCATTGCATGCCTGCATTACTGTATTCTATCACAACCATGTAAAGCGCTCTGGCACATAGGGTCTAGCTAGCGCTATATAAAACTTATATAAATAAATATGTATGTATGTATGTGTGTATGCATGTATTTGGATTCCTTATAGTAAAAGTCTAGCTCAAAGCAGCAAGATGCTGCACATGACGGCATCTCGGAGTACCTACCATCATTACCTGGGTATTCGGGTGGTTGCTGCTCAAACAATATCCCTGACTGGAATGTGGAAGATATTCCTTTTTGGGGATGAGATATTCTTTCATGCACTTGTTCTACAGTACCTTCCGGAACTGGCAAAATGGATTTTGCTAGTCAGATTTGTTTTCAGGATGCTGTTGCACATCCATCTATCTATGCCTTACTTTGTAACATTAAAGACACCATTCTTTGACCAGGTGTTTTCTCTGGGTGAATATTTCCACTCACGCACATGATTTTGAATGCTCCTCTCATGCTGTACATAGCTATAAATGCTATAATGGGGTACTACACATACAGTAAAGGTGGCATTGCTAACCTGTGATGGGGTAAACAATCAACACAGGCAAGAAGCGTGCCTCATTCGCCATTTGTATCTTACACATGAGGAGTTTCATGTCCCGGCAAGTTGGGACCTGTTGTCCGTGCTCATTATTTTGAGGCGGTGGCTTTAATTTGTGTTGTTGTGCAGCGGGTATGCTTCAGAAGTATGCCGAAGAGCAATGAATAGCATTTGTTTCAACACTAGCTGTGGCTCTAGGATGGCAGCATCGAATCAGTGTCAACAAAGAAACCCCTGAACTTCTTGTTGGATTGACCGGCCTTAAGGTGTACTCCAGAGAATGCTGCAGGCCCCACAGGTGTGTCATGGAGCAAGACTTCAAACAAAACCTTCAACAGCGCTGTGCACTGGAAAAGTCCATAAACTGTTGCTGTGGACAGGTATTTGGACAATGTGTCATCATGCCTCAGTTAGTATATATGTGCGAGGCAGCATGTAAAGCAGTCATTCAGCACTGTCGTCCATACATGTTCTTAAGTATGTCTCCCAAACCTCTAATGCAATGTACAAACCTTCCAACTACAGCCGGAGGGCCACCTGAAAGTCAAAATAGGCTACTAGCCCAGTGTCAAGGTTAGATACAAGGTTTGGGAAACAAACCGTATAGAAATGAGTTAGAAAGAAAAGAAAGAATGGGCTCAAAGGGAGTGAGAGGGATAAATGTGGCCTCCGACCAACACTTGTTGGTTGTTGTGGTGTTTACCCATCCAAGGACAGGAGCAGTTGAGTGGCAGGCCTACCAGTAGCGTTGAGATTTGGACCAAGGAAGGATTTATAGGGAATCCAGGCTCCTGGCTCTTTGTAGAGTAAAACAAAGCACCCACCACAACTGAAGGCAAGGCAAATGCTATGTAAATACTTATGTAAGTGAACTTTCTGCAGTTTTACAAGCTAACAGTGGTAGGGGGGTCTGTATCAGCACACGATTAGTGAAGGAAACCACAACCACTGACACTTACTGTGGCACTCTGTGGCAGAAAAATGTGTGGGATTGGTGATGATAAGCAGTATAAGAGGAAATGCATACCTCATGTCCCCTGCCCCCCACAGGATTTATTTGGAGTGGGAACTCAACAGTTACACAGCTGGTGAATGGGTAAAGACAACAGTGGTACAGTGGTAAGCAGGAAATTAGTGGGTTTCTGTGGCGGAGTTAGTACAACCAGATCCGAAGCTTACCATTTCAAGCCCTGCATTGATTGGGTGGTGATATAAGGGGGTGTATACTTTATGAGTTAGGCACATGAATGTGTTGGGTACCGATACAACGAGGTGAGAAATTTTTATTGCACTGGTCAGCCAATAAGACCTGTAGCTAATTTCCACTCCATTGTAAAAATAGTAACCTATCGCCCTTGTGAGATGACACACAAGTGTGCAGCATAGTGATGGGGTCAAATGAGCCAGCTGAACCATGACACACTTAAAGGATTGAGTTATGCATTTTGCTACGTGACCAGATATTGTAAAAGCCCTACTATGTGCATAATGTGTGGCAGAATCCGATAATGTACATTCTGCTATGGATAAAAAGTTACAGGAAGTGGCCTGTAGGCTTCATTGTTTGAATAGTACACTTGAAGTCCGTTGTGCTCTTCTTTCGGTTGTGTTTCTTCGTTTTTCTGTTCAAATCTTCTTATTGCTTATATTACTATAATGTCACTAACTACTACAATGTTTGTCTTCCTGTATATTAGTGAGTGCTCACCATGCCACTGGAATCAAGCTATCCTGGCTGAAGAGGGGTGAAACTCCCAAACCGGTCCTAGGATGCTTGTTTCCAGTCCAGGGAGGACCTGGCTTGGCAGTTCGGGCTGGACTGTTCCCATGAGGCACAGGGTCAAGACTGATTTGCATATGGCTGGGTTCAAACTGGAACGGCATGGTGAGCAAAAAAACAATGGATTTAGGCCCAGATCTCTGTACTGGGGTGAATGTATGACATTGTTCTGCTTTCTGTCCATCAACTGTTGTTTTTGTGTTAGTGAGTAGCACCAGGATTTATTTTCCTGGTCTCGCATTCCTCCTTCCTAAAACACAGTAACTCAATTTACACCACATTTTATGTACTTTTTCTTCTCAGTTTTCCCACTCACCGCGATACATTTGTTTATACTTTCTTAAAACAGTAATGAAAGCAGAAGGACCACTTTAAACATATATCATAATAATAATGTTACTAATTTTGTGTTGATCTTGCCTCAGTCTAAACTGGCCCATCTTTTGTGACTATATATATATATATATACAGGAAAAGTAAAGTGTTTTCCCAAGAAGCTTCCTTTGGGTAATTGCTTGTTCTTTCTGGCTTTTGGTGTGTCATGTTGGTGCATGTCCCACTTTCCCACAGGAAACAAGTCATCTACAATGAGTGATATCTAGATCTGTTATGCCTGCAGCGTATAAGCATCTAAGAACATACAGTTCTCACATAGTTACAAAAAATTAAGGGTTTCTTTAAATAATTGGCCAGTATAGGCCAGGGTCTGATAATTATTTGTAACCGTTTGTATTATGGTGATGCTCAAATAGTTTGTCTCTCTTCCCAATGAACAATTAACACCATTTTAAATAGAATAGAAATAGCAAGATTATTTGGCAGTTAATTCCTAATAGTCATCAGCGCAGTGCAGGTGCGAGGATATTTGGAAATACAGCATGTTTCATCATGTGCTACATTTCCTTTGCTTGATTACGCATTCTGATTTGCATGTACTTTTCACAGGTGTAGCTTATGACACCATCCTCTAATTTCCAAGCTTGGGAACAGTTATGGCATATTTAACATGTCCGCGTTTCCTCTGGCTCCCCCATAATGCACGCGCAACCTTGATATTATAGTAACTCTCATTCCCAAAGAATGTGCGGAGCTGTGAACTGGAAGAGTGGGGAGAAAACGTAGGAAACTTTGCTGGGAGTGGCTCCCAATGATCTTTGGGGTGTCAGCGGTCGAGGGGCAAAGTGTTGAGATGGCTCCTGGTACATGGTCATAGCTCCTCGCCCCACCAGGGAGTCATCTAAAAAATGATGCCACTTCTGGCTTTTGTAGGCGTCACTGCCAAACAGCATCTGCTGGTGTGTAGGGTACGGGAGGGACCTGTACGACAGCATCCTTCCTGGTGGCCAAGGCCCCTTCGGAATACGGCAGACCTCCGCCAGGCTCAGTCTGATTGTACTCACAAGGAGCGCCCTTCCATTTCCTCGTAACCTTTGGACTAACCCATTATGCACACACAGCCTCTCCCATTACCGGATTGTGGAGGCCAGAGAGAGGGAATGAGGGGTGAACAGGTGAGACACTAGCCGGGTCTCTATCAAAATACAGGACCGCTAATTGACACATATTGGAAAGAACAGAACTAGTGCTGAAATACAAGGTGTTTCAGTCTTTCAGGTTCTTTCAGGTACTTCTCCCACTCTGGGTGTCAACCACAAGGAGAAATAAAATGAAAAGAATTATTAAACAAAACAGTAATGTGAACAGTCACTGAACAGGGCACTACGCACAATCACCCCCAGGTCCTTACCTAATACAAAGCAAAGAACACAAACACAGGTGAAGTTGCCCCAGCAATGTACTTGGGCAGGTAACCAACCACAGCCACCTTGAAGGCTGGATCTTAATGCTTCTTTGGGCAGGAATAGTGAGTTGTGCATACTCTTCATCTGTCCATATGCGCCTATGCAGGGTTCATGGTAATCCTGCAGGAGGACCGGAAACCACAATCACAGATGGCCCAGGTATCAGCCTTAAGCACTGGGGTATCTCTGCCCCCAGTTACCGCATGAGAGGCCATGGAGGCCCGAGCAGTCATGGGGAAATAGGACTTGCCTCACCTAAGCTGGATTGTTAAGAAGTTCTTCTCCTCGAAGTTCCCAGCTTGGGCCTTGCACCATCCAATGAAGCCTCTTCCTCCTACAATTCAGGACTTTGAATGCCCGTTTCAAGCTCACAAAGTGCACAATTACTCAACGAACCTGTGAAGTTTCTCTCTGACTATAAGACAGGCTCTGCTGTTCAGTACAGTTCACAGAAAAAACGCAACATATAATTATAGGCACTGAATGAAAACACAATATTCATTATTTAAATTACCATTTCTACTTTTCATATTTTGGATAGACCACTCCACGCGCTGCTTTGATCTAGAAAAGATGTACATTTTGGACCTATGCACTACTACAGACATCATATTGGTTAAATCTCTTATGTTCACCAGGTGGACATTCTGGGCTGACTCTTAAAGTAGTTTGTGAGTCTGCAACTGCAGGTTTATTCCTTCTCATGGCTGAGGCATATTGTGAAGGGACACTCGTTCGTGAGAGTGCACCTGGGAACGTTTTGTGATTCTTTTTTTTACTTTGAATGGGTAGGCACCATGGATGGGCTATTCTATACAATGTTCAAAGTGCAATTGTAATATAACTTTTTTTTAAATCTTCTTAGGGAAAACAATTTCCCACGAAGAAGCCCTTTAGCACACACTTCCACCACTTTTGGTGCGTTGACTTTCCATTCACCTCCTAAAAACGATTTACTCCTGTTCTTGACAGGAGTAAATATCTTCCTGTACTCAGCGTGGGAATATCTTGTGGAATGACGGCCCCTGGGAAACAGAAGTCACAGGCTAGCCTTTCCCCGGGGGAATTTGTGCCACAGAAACAGGACATGGGTGGGGGTAGGTCGGTAGGGGGAAAGGGGCTGGTCATACAATAGAAATATTAGGGTCCGGAGAGGCGTGATCTGCCTCTTCCGGACCCTGTGCATCACTGGAAGAGGGGCTTGTTTGTAAGGTGAAAATTTTGGTCCACCACCAACCCTACATGCTGAAAGCGTCAGGGTAGTGGGCTTTGCATTGCAATTACAGCATTTTATTTTGCCAAAGTTAGGATAGGCTGCGGGGCTAACAGGCGGAAGTCTTGGGAGGTGGGGAGTCACATGCAGGCTCTTCCACACCCTCAGGGGGGAAGGAGAGAGGAGTGCAGGAGAAAATGTCGGGGAGATACCTTGTCGGGGAAGCATGTAAGGAGGTATGACGTTTGGGAAATGAAAGTTTGGTGGAAGAGGTGAATGAACGCGTGAGGTTGGGGGATTGGGTCTTAGCTACAAAGTTGATGTTATTTGTTAATAAAGTTGAAGTTATGCAGCCCTGTCATAATACACTGGCCTTTTATGCTATTTATGGGTTGTGGAGTGTTGTTGTAGCATGAGTGTTTGTGATTATTCAAAATCTCATGAATGTGGGAATGTTCCCAAAATGGCTGTACCATCTTTATCCTGGAACCAGGGGCGTAATGCAGGTCCCTCCAGCCCATGAGCTGCAGAAGAGTCCCTAAACGATCCAGGGGGTCCCCCGACCCTTCGGTTTGGCCCCATTCATCCCAAGGCCGATGGATATCTGTGAGATAAGGGAGACCCCTCACATTTTGGAAGGGGGGCATCATTCAGTGTTACTCCGTTGCATGGAACTCCCTCTCTCCGCCCTCCCCCACCCTCTGGAAGGATTCACTCATGCAAAATATTACTTCATCCCTTTCCAAGTACTAATTCAGATTTTGAGAATTGCAAAAACACATCCACGCTTGTAACTTGAGCCACCTTCACATGCAAGTTGACCTTTGTGAAGCTCCCTCCTGTCTCTCTAAAAGTTCTTTAATTCTCGCGGCCTCTCTTTTAGTGTTTGCTGTCCTCCCTAATCTTTCCATATCAGTCACGTACAGATGACGTCGGACTGCCATCCAAAGACGTCAAGCCCGGAAGTCGTGCTGTGAAAGGCGCAGGGTTCTTCCACATGCTCAGGCCTTGCTCTGTGTCGAGGTTTAACTCGGTGTCTGTTATCACACTGCAGCTTCGCCGCTTCCCTCTGGCATTACTCGGTTTCCAAACCAGTAATTTAGAGTGGAAAGAATGCACAGGCCCGCGCGTGGAGGGGGCGAGCGACAGCATTGCAACAGCTCTTTAAATAAGCATGCACCGACACACAATGGCTGCTCTTGTCATTCCGCCACTTCTCTCTCATGACAACGACCTATATGCCACCTTTTTATCATTATTTTCATGCAGTTGGACAGATGTGCGGGCAAAACATGTACGTGCTGGCAACATATGTACGTGCTGGACTGGGAATGATCCTTCCACCATATTTATAGCATTAAATAAGCAATAATATTAGCAAACAATGTCCCTGCCCGTTGTGTGCATGTGCAACCAGGAGCTGTACCTTGGAATGGTGTGTGCATGCTAACAATTAAAAAATGTCTTAACACAAGTGCACAATAATTATTGGTGACAAGGTTTTTGTGGAGTGTCACTATATGCTTACAGTTGACACCCTTTGCACCGGCACCCCTAAGTTAAACTACACACAAAACTGGCATGCGCCTCTTTTATAGACAGGTGCCAATGGTGGTAGCTACCCATGCTAACTTGGGGGCTGAGCTCAATGCGGGCTAAGAACATTTTTAAAATGTGAAGAAATATCATGTGCACCCATTTTAGTGCTACGTCATGGGGAGGGCGACTGAAGTTATGTGGTTCTGCATGATTATTGAATTATCGCACTTGGCACATAAGCCATCATCTGTTGAAGAATTTGAGGATTTCAACAAATGCAATTTTGTTTCTAGCTCAAATAGGTCAAAAGGTATTAAAAGGTGGCACACTTGGTGATGCGCAGGGACAGGCTCTTCAGAAAGGTTATTTGGGCACTTTTAAATCGCTTTTTATTGTACTCGTGTGTTGAACTATCACCATTGACATGAAACCTTTGCCCAGAAATTCTGTTAAAACGGCAGAATAGCCTAATTATGCTGCATAGAATACGCAGCATTATGTTCATTTTTAATTCTGCAGTTTCTAGTCAACCCTGTCACATAGTTTAATTCTCCATTGCCACATAATGGGTGTTTGGGGTGCTAAACCCCTAAGCACTGTGAGAGGTGAAAATGTTCCATAGATCATCTGCTAGGCCACACCTAACAATATTACTTGCTTCAAACACAATTATGGTCCTTTTCTATTTATTAGGGGGCACCACTCGCCAATGCTTTTACATATTAAATGAACATTGTGATATTTTGAAGGGACTGCTCCATTTTAGGCTTTTACACACATGCTTCTGTTCACTGCAGTTTTATTGCTCTTTAACCTCAGGAGTCCTGGTGAAGGTAGCAGACTAGACTCTCTAAATAAGAGATGTTATCAGGTTTTCGAGCTTGAGACTGCATTTCTCTCCGCTGAGGTTTTGAGGGAGATGTTTTCAGTGTTTGGGTACCGAGGGGCAAAAAAATCTGCAATTACTAGTGTGTTTTGGATGGCTAAGCTCATGGTTCATATGGACACGGGGCACCGGATTCTGTCAGAACCCTGTCAGAATTTGTGGTAGATTTTATGGATCAGTGGTTGCCCATTGAAATGTTTGCTGGCCTCAACCTTGAAGTCTTTAAACATGTCTGAGAGTTAGTGATTCATGGCAGAAGTTTCACACCATTAATCATCCATTCTAGCACCAGTAAAGAGAACAGAGGTCAAGCAACACCAACCCTGAAGAGCCTTCATTAAACTGCAGATGAAATAAAACATTGCAGTGGAAATCTGCAGGAAGGGATTAGACATGGAAGCTTCGAGCGTGTATTGAGAAGAGTGTAGAAAACAGAGGGAAGTAGATGGAGTAACTGTCGCCATCAACTGCACGTAGCTCTGAGACTTCAGAGCCCAAAGTACCCCATCTTTAATACCTGCTATGAATTTCTTGGCTGCAACATAATGCTCGTCTACCATCACTACGGTCCCGGAAAAAAAATAGCAGCCGTGCTTGCCCACGTGCACGGAGGTGGCAGCAGCAGAAACTATCTAGTATGGAGGACTGAAAAGGATAATCAATCAATCAGGGTTTGTACAGCCGGACTAATCACCTGTGAAGGTCTCAAGGCACTGAGGAGGGTAGGATTCAGTCGGGGTTTAGTCGAAGAGCCACGTCTTGAGATCCTTCATAAGTTGGGTCAGCGACGGGGCTTGTCTGAGGTGGAGGGCAGGGTGTTCCAGGTCTTGGCGGCGAGTTAGGAGAAAGATCTAAGACCTGCAGACTCCATCTTGAATAGAGGGATACAACAATTGAAAGGCCTCATCACATAATATAGCATTATTGCCCGCTGCCGGGGGCTATAGCAGTTTTTAAGGAGCCCAAACCTGAATTATAGCCCTTAGACACAGGCAAGATCCTATAATGAGGATGAAGGCCCTTTAACAACCGTTATAGCCCGAGGCAAATGTGGTATATAATGTTATGAGAGCATTCCACCTTCTGGGGCAGAATGTTCTAAATTGAAAGGGAGAAACAGAAAGACAGGCATTGGAATGCTGAAGCAGACAGCCTGCACCAGACATTATTGGCACTGAGCCTCTCCATTGTGTTCAATGCGGCTCCTAATGTTCTAATGGCAATTAATATTACAACACAGAGCTCCAAACAGCGGTGCTACCACTGGCATGTTTTTAAATGAGACGGTGAAGGTTTAATCTTTTTTAATGAACATTAAACAAAAGCCTCTTCTGATTTCTTAATGTTCAAAATGCAGGTCCACCCTCACTAAGATGTAAGATGTCTCCCAGACCTTGGCAAACAACACCAGCCACGCTCCTAAATTCAAACTAAGGTGCTAGTGCATGGCAAGTACTGGGAAGAGATAGGCCTGCAGCCTACATCTAGAGTATATTAATGCAAACATTTCATTTTCATAATCGCATACGGGAATTAACAATATGTGAAGGCGATGCGCGCATTTGCACTACCTCTGACGTACTCTACATACGTTTCAGAAGACTTTTGGACCTAATTTATAAATACTGTATGGATTAAAGAGCTTGAAATGTACGTCTTAATAAAAGATACAAATCTGGTTAATCAAAAATGTACCTAAAGTTAGGGGACTGGAGATGGGGGAGAGTAAGGGCCTGGTGTGGACACTCACAGCACTGGAGAGGGCGTTCGCAGCATCAGCCTTAAACTGATGACTTCTTTAGTAAAAGATTACCTTGTAAATTACTCAATAACGTGGTTAGCCTGATGTCCCAAGACTTCGAAGGAAAACTATCAGCGAAGAAAGATGGCAAGGAAAATATTGAATCTAAAAACCTCCCATTGAATGTCAGCAAGCCTTCCCAATCTGGTGATAAGTTCCACATACGCAATCAGTGTAATACAATGGTGACAACGGAAACATATCACACTGGAGAGCACATTTTGTTAAAATACAATGCACTTTTCCCGGCACATCCTGTACTAGCTAAAGATACACGTTTAATAATGCCTTCAAATTAATTGGCAAGTTGTTTGACGAAACGCATATTATTTATTTATTTGGAGAACAGAAAAAAACAACGTCAAGAATATTTTTTAGTTTGTGTCTTTTTTTTCAGTTGAGTGGGGGACATGTTGGTTTAAAATCGCCATACAGAAATTAAAAATATATATATATATTTTTGTGTGTATCCTTTTAACTTGTCTTAAGTAAATGTCTTCTAGAGTTTCAAAAGACTTAAGCTAACTAACAAAAATCCGCGTCTGGCCCTGTATGTGGTGCATAGCTTTAGAAGTAGCTGTTCTTCTTGAACGCCTTTGAGGCAGCACATAGTTCGTTTTGATGCACACACGCCTAAGGCCCCGATACTAGTACTGCGGCATCTTTCTTCTGAATTAGCACCTGCGATGACGGTTTACTAAAGAATTTTTCCAGAGAAATTCCGAACGAGAGAATCCCTTTTGTAAATACAGCCCATAAGGAGTGAAACAGCGTGTTTGGTTTTGCAGTTTGTTCACATGTTTGAACAGTACTTCGGTGCTAACTAACGTCAGTGTGCAACCAGTTTCCTGTGACTCAAGTTAAAATACACCTAGCCTACCTGGAGACATGTCTATTTCTCACGAGGAGGAAACCGTCCCGGTCTTGCACACACCATCCACACGCACAGTCTGGGGCAGTTCTAGAACCTTCACTAATCTTGGCGCATGAACAGTATAAAAACACTGATTATTGAAAATTGAATTTTCCCTGCATGGACGGAGCATTCTGTCTTTTGCTACAAAGTTTTATGTTTTTGCTTGATTTTGTTTTATTTGATTATATACATTTTTGTGCTTAGTAGAGTGGACTAGCCCCAGAGGGTGTTAGATCACCGTGTGATGGGCTGGAGGACCCAAGGAAGGGACAGTAGAGTGGACCATTAAACATTTACAACCATTAGCACAAGTTGTCAATGGTTTGGCATGATTTGGCCACCGTGGAACTGGTAACGTCAGGCAAAGGGAAGTTTCTATTCCACAAGACATTCAGCATTGCTGTTGGATTACCATCCACAGGGGTCGATGACGAGGTGTGACACGCATAGCAGCTATCCGGGCATGTTAGAATGAGCACATTCACCTTGACAAAAGGCTCCCAGGCTAGGAGGTACAGATGTGTGCCAGCTCTTTTCTAAGAGAATCCTGAAGGCAATGATCATAGCTAGAGAACCAGTGGCAAGTATAGAAGACATGGCAATTCTTGACAGGAGGTGGTAGCACAGCTGTAGTAGTTGGATCTGCAAAGATGTGGGTGAATGAGACGTGTTTTTAGGTCAAGCCTGGGCAGCACATGCACTGCTCTGCAAGGCATGCTGTACTCGGGTATGGACTTTGAGCTCCGCCCACTCTCCGCCCATTTTTAGGTCTCGCCTGACCCAGCGCATGCGTTGGTCTGGCGAGACTTATTGAGAGGGCTCCAAAAAGTGCTACCAGGCCAGCCTAGAGCTACAGTGCATGTGCGCGGGCGCGCGTCACGCTTTAACACGATTACTTTCACTTTCGCGGTCGCACAGCCGCTTTGATGTCTGATCGCGATCACTTTCGCGGACGCACTGCCGCTTTGCATAGCCAATAGGTCTCGCTTTTGGGACCTTTTAAGTATTTAGTTATGCAACTGTTGCATAGCTAAACACTTATAAGGTCCCAAAGGCGGGACCTATTGGCTATGCCAATGCTTGTTTCAATTGGCCCCTGTCCTTTCTAAATGGTTGCTTCTGATTCATTAATAGGCTTGTTACTCCCTCCTTAGTAACGCCTTGTCTGCATTTTTAACCTCCCAAAAGGACAGGACCTTTTACTTGCATGGTTACACGGTATATGTATTTAGTCTGTGAGAACTATTTTCTTTCATTATCTTGTCCTACTCCAGACACGACCTGCTTTCCTGCAACGGCTGCGCACCTTTCTTTATATATTTTTCCAGCGTGGACCACTTTCAGTAGAGTGACCGTGCGCCTTTCTTTCTTTATTTATCCAGCACGGTCCACTTTGAATAGAGTGGCCGACAGCACTCCTTTCTTTTAATTATTAAATGTTTTATGTATGTTTTTTTAAAGCGCTCCATGTGGCGCTTTCACTTTAATATCAGCCAGGCACCTTTCTTTACACGAGCCGCGTCTAAAGAAATGGGCATGGCCGACATTAAAGTGAAAGTGCGGCATGGGGTATTTTTACAAAAAAAATGTTTGTTTGTCAACTTGATAAAAAAATATTTGTTTGTCAACTTGACAAACAAATGCTTTTTTATTGTGAAAGTGCCCCATGCCGCGCATTCACTTTAATGTCAGCCACACCAATTTCTTTAGATGTGGCTCATCTAATGAAAGGGGCCTGGCCAACATTAAAGTGAAAGAGCCGTATGTACTCTTTGACAAACAAACATTTGCAATGCAACAGGTCTCGCATTTAGGAGAGTAATGTGAATGCGAGCCCTATTGCATTGCAAATGCTTGTTACGTTCTGTGGTTAGAATGTTGCACATATGTACAAGGCAAGCAAAGCTTTTCTAGATCATGGCCAAGTCAGGCTCAGTCTACGATCTGTAGTGCAATCCGGGAGGTGGCCCACAGAAAGGGGTGCTTGTGGTATATATTAGTATCTGGAAAATGGATATGCTCCCTGTGGCTTAAGTTAGCCAAAATAGCCTTTAATGTGATGCACCTCTCAGAAAGAATAGTTTGAAACTCTTTCCAGCATAGGATGAGGAATGGGGATTTGTGCAAATTGGGTAAGAGTGAATCACATTGTCTCTTATCTGAGTACAAGAGTCTATTGCTTCTGAAAGCTTGGATGTCCCTGCAGAGGTCCACTTTGCTTCACAGTGCCCTTCAGTATCCTGTGTGGGGGTTGTATAAAGTCGAGCTGAGTGAAAAGCTTCTGTATTTCAGGCATGAAGTCTTGAAAACACTCTGCTCCTTAATGGGAAGCCAGTGCAGCAACAGCAAGACAGGCATCAAGTGGTCAAGGTGGCAGGTGTTTGGTGAACTGCTTGTATTCAATTATGTGTTCCACACACTGCGGAGTGAAGATAACAGTAGCACTTCGGCCTGCATATTTTTTGTAAATGAAGAATTTAGCTCGGTCCTTGGTAAATAGCCTAGCAGCAGCAGGGTTCAAGGCAGCAGGGCATTTTCTATACATAAACCAACAAGCATTGGCATAGCCAATAGGTCTCGCCTTTGGGACCTTATAAGTGTTTAGCCATGCAACAGTTGCATAACTAAATACTTATAAGGTCCCAAAAGCGAAACCTATTGGCTATGCCAAGCGGCTGTGCGGCCGCGAAAGTGATCGCGATCGCGCTCAAACATCAAAGCGGCCATGCAGCCGCGAAAGTGAAAGTAATCCCGGTCAAGCGCGGCACGCGCCCGCGCACATGCACTGTAGCTCTAGGCTGGCCTGGTAGCACTTTTTGGAGCCCTCTCAAAAAGTCTCGCCAGCCCAGTGCATGCGCTGGGTCAGGCGAGACCTAAAAAGGCGGTGGTCTGTTGCACATCCTGCATGGGAGGGAGGTGGTAGATACCAACTGCATGAAGCTTAGCAGTGTGTCACAGCAAGTCTGGTGTGTTGCACACAAAAAAAGTAGAGGAAGAGTTTGCATAAAGTGCATGAATGTACAAAGCCTAGGCATTAAAATGCATTAAGACGGCCAGGCATGTCACTGAAGCAATCCTGTCTGAAGGCATTTCTCTTTGAATGTTTATGTCAGCCTTTCATACAGATGTAGTCACCTGTTACTTACTACCTATATTACATGAAGACCGAATGACACACATTGGTAAACATTTTCTTGCTTTGTTTTGGATTGTGAGGGGCTTTTGCTGTATAAATAAGGGTGGAAAAGCAGAGGAAAACAATAGACACTGGTGGGTGTGGTGTATTGTTTTCATTTTC
This sequence comes from Triturus cristatus, assembly GCF_964204655.1. Taxonomy (NCBI): domain Eukaryota; kingdom Metazoa; phylum Chordata; class Amphibia; order Caudata; family Salamandridae; genus Triturus; species Triturus cristatus. The sequence goes on from NC_140593.1 coordinate 343,425,781, forward strand.
TTGGAGGGAAGGGACCGACTATTGGGACTGGGGTAGGCAATGGAAGCGGGCGTGGGCACAGTTGAACTTTTGCAAGCACTTTACCAACCTAAGCTTCATGACCAATTCTGAATGTATGGCCTGCAGACTACACTAGTAGGCAGATGTTTCCTTAAACTGTGTCACTGGAATTGCAATTCGTGATGTGCAGGTTAAATGAAGATCTCCACCGCATATACAGTAACCCTTCAACATCATATTGGCATCAGTGACCAAAGATGTAGCAAGAAATTCTGACTGTGTGCCCCGAATAAGTCTGCATCCTACCTGATAACTGTCCATTTAGCCCCCTAGCCAAACCCACTCATCTTTACTAGTCAGCCCTTGGCATCCCCTAACCAGTTGCTTCCACTCTTACCAGTGCCTGAAAACTACACCAAGTTTCTCTTGCGTGTCCATTTCACTGCCCACTCTAACACCACATACATTACTTAGTATGTGCTCGCTCCGATATTATTCATTATGCATCCACAGTCAATAAATTGATGGCCTATGAGGCCACCAGCTATCAAGTTGTTTGATTTCATTGCCTTCTACCTCAGTATAGATGCTATAGGGTGTCCAACTTTATCATCAAAATAATAGAATTGCACTGAATACGAGGGTTTACAGAATGCCACATTCAAAATAATGTTTTATGTGTATGCTTGAGGGCACTTTTGTACAACCTCTTAGCATTGCAAGAAATTTCGAATATTTAGAGTGCTGTGGAATTAAAAAAACGACAGTCGCATGGCCTAAAATATACTAGATTACTACAAATCTTCTTCAGCTAAGGCAGTCTTAAAACCTGCATAAAACCTGCAGGTTGCACACATATATTTTCTTTATGCACGTTCCTTAAGCCATTCTAGAGGGATTAGATTTTATGACCTGCAGATTACACATAGATCTATATGTCAGGTCTTTATTATTTGCAGATACCCTGCATCAGATGAGCTTATGGAAGCTCAGGGGGAAACTATTTGTGGTAGGTGATGTGCCTCTTGAAAAGAGGAAGTGAGATAAGGGTTGGCGAGAAGTGTAGTAATGTTTTTAGTGATTTGGAACTTCTGTCACCCCGGATCAACAACCCACAATAGTCTTTGTGACAGGTACAACCCTAAAGCAGAGTTCGGAATATTGCTGGCGCAGAGGGTGGCACAGCACTGCAGACACAACCATAAAAAGGATGTGGTCCTAAACTCACAAAGCATGAAACACAGACATTATAAAGTGACTCTCATAGAGAAGTATACCTCATTATTGGCGGAATTGGACTTATATGTAAATGAAGCAAAAACGTTTGTAATGGTTGTTGGTGATGATTCAAAGAAGTGGGTAAAATTCTCAATAGGGCAAAGCAGATTAGAACGTGTAGATAACTTATGTACCTAGGAGTTAACTTATGTACCTAGGAGTTCTCTTTGATTCTAAATTAAACTGGAAGGACATGATAGCAAATAGAGCAAATCTTATGGAGAAAATCATAGCTGCTATATTTAGTTTATCAAAAAAGCTAGGGCTAAATCAGTCCAAGAAATGATAAAAAATCTATCTAGCTAAAGCTGCATCTATTGCAACCTATGGGGCAGCAATCTGGGGTATGGGGGATTTCACTTTATTGCAACGCGTAGAGGATGGTTTTTGTAAGAGGTTAATCTCGGTGCCACGCGCTTGTTCCAATTATGTTTATCACAAAGAATTGGGGCTACCGTATATTACTGACACTGTTAGACTGGCCCCTTACTGTTGTGGCTCTCAATATGGAAAGGAGACTCATTTTAATTAAATCAATCAGTGTTAAAAGACTATGGGGGTCATTATGATGGCAGAAGGCCCGCCACCGTCACCCGTGCGGTGGCAGGCCTTCTGCCATCGGACCGTGATTTTCCCCCGGCCACATTACTATGGCGGGGGGATCCAGACTGCGACCATGGCGGACGCGAAGACCGTCCGCTACGGAACCGCCACAGGCAATCGTTACAATTGTCTGGCGGAGCGGTAACCATTTGTAAAATGGTGGTGGTGCCTAGTAGGCATCGTCCGCCAAATTACAATGCTGCATCCCCGCCAGCCGGTGTATGGCGGTGGAACCGCCATTCACAGGCCGGTGAGGATTGGTTTCGGGGTACCCCCTACATTTCATAGCACTAAGTGGCAGGCACCATGTGGTGCCTGCCACGTAGTGCAGTGAAATGCACAACCTGCTTTTTTGGCTTTGCAGCGGGTGCTGCAGTCAGCAGCACTCGCTGCAATGTTAAATGGCGAGATGCGACCGCCATGGTGGTGGTCGCATCTTAATTTGTAGTGCTGGACCACCGCATCCATGGCGGGCTGTCCCGATCTCCACCACGATGGCGGTGGACTCTAATCTCTTTAGGGTTAGAAAAGCTCTTTGATAATCCAAGTTTATGTGGCAAATTTTCAAAATCGATTCTCAAGGAGATTTTTGGGGCAAAATGCACAAGTAATAGGAGGGAGAGCAACATGGGGAAAAGCACTTTAAGGGCATATCTGGAACTGCCCCCTGTGATGTATGGCTCTAGGTCTTGTTTGTAATCTGTTGAGAATTTGCAGCATCGTTTTATTTTAATTAAGCTTTGTTTAAACTATATCCTGCTTATGTTGGTTTATCCTGCACACCTGTATTCTATTATTCAGCTTTCCTTATGCCCATGTGATGGAAAGTCTACACAGACAGCTTTGCACATTCTCTTCTTTTGCTCTTTCTATGTTCAGGAGCGGAAAAAGTTTATCGTTCCACTGTTGCACAAATTTGGTTGAAACATAATCGTGTAGCTTTATCATTTACTCAACAATTGAAAACCCCATATGTATGCTATGTAATTACATCATTTTTATGGCCTGCTGTAAAGAATCGCGAGTCATTGCAACAAGTTTTAAAATAGTTTTGTAGTTTTAGAAATAGGTGATCATGTGATGAAGATGAATTTTCTATGAATTGCATAATGTTTTTAAAGTCTAAAGATATGGATATCTGGAGCCTGCATTAATGCTTGGATAATTCTCACTGGACAAAAACATTTTAAATATTATGATTGATTATGTATTGCAAAGGATGATCTGAACTGCTTTTTAATATGTACTTGTATGCATAGTAATATGAATAACGTTTATGATGATATTATAAAGTGACAATAACCATAACCAACTTCATTAGGCACTCACTTGATGAAAGAGACGATGACAACCCACTGTTTGAAATGCGGAAATACTCAATGTCCTCTTTTCAATATCTATGATTTAGGTCAAAAATGTAAACTATGAAATAGGAGTGCCAGCTCTATTATTTTCATGAGCATCACTTACGAAAAGTGGATTCCATTCGAATTAATCTGATATATTGAGCAATGGTATGCTCTGCCATCCTGGCTGCACTGAAAGGCTTTGAAGTTTGGACTGTCTGCCAAGGAATACACCAATTCCTCTTATCATTATTGCCTCCTTCATAACCCTGGCTCCACTTGACATTTTAATTTCTATCCTCAGTCAAGTCAAACAGATCTTTGAAATTTATAGTAACAGCAACTTGGCTTTAACATGTAGAGAAGCTGAGACGTCCCCCCCCCCCCAATCTACATGTTCAGTAAGGCTAGGAATATACTTTCCTATCCCATTAAATGCATAGGGCATGTCTTTGAAGGATTGCACTCCTCAGCAGAAAGTAGCTGGATCCATCTTTAGGTTGTGGGAAAAATGATTCCATTGCAAAGCAAGGACAGTGAAGCACCCATTGCAAGCAGTGGATGGAAATTGCTGCTAATTTATGCTAATAAGTGGGCCATCATCTTGGAGTCATCTTTGCTCTATTGGCCAAAAGTTCTAGATGTGGTTGCTGCAATCACTGCAGTCACTGTTTCTTGTTCTCTTGCTGGAATAGATCTTCTGAGCTTAGACAACCACACATGCTATGCCTTTGGTACAGAGGATGGAGCTTGCTGGCCCTCTGTCCCCTTTCCAAAGACAGGTCAAATACACATCTACAAGATCACTAGTGCAGTGTTTCCCAAACCTTTTAGATCCATGTAGAACATAAACTTTTGCAATCCACCTACCTTTAATGCACATGAAGCAGGGGAGATTTTTTAATGTAATAGCAAATTTTGTAAACATTGTGACCTTAACTATTCCGTCGATATATTCAACTGTGTTGAAGGTATTGGTCTGCCAATAAAAATCGTTGTACTGTGGAGCTGGAACACTTTTCAGAGTGGGAATGCTGACCTGAAGCATTTGTTCACTGAAATCATCAGGCCTCGGAAAAATCTTGGTGTTGATATTAATGAATTTGAGTAGCCCCTTCTACAGCAGAGTATGGCGTAAGGCCTCATATACCTTTTTGTGTAAAAACGAGGCCCAGTGTTGCATTTTGCAGTCCATATTTACAGCAATTTTATGTAGCGTATATAGCAAATAGTGTATATGGCGTATAGGGTAAAACGCAGTGGGGGCTCTCCTAGGGCATGCTGCGGGGCGGTAGGGCGGGGTGGTGGAGGGGCAGGGTGGGGGGTAGTAAACTCGGACATACGATGGAACGGAGGAACGTAATAATTACTTTCCTCCGTTCCATAGTATGTCCGAGTATACTACCTCCCCCGCCCCGCCTCACCGCCCCGCAGCACTCCCTATGCGAGCCGCCACTGATAAAACGCCCCACGAGCATTTTATATAAACACCAGTTTACATTACACAAGGTCAGATTCATGCTATTATAAGCATGGGCGATTAAGTAATTTGCACGGAATCGAAGGATGGTGAGCCAAGGCCAGGGCTTGATCCTGGTTCCCGAGATCCAAAGTTGGCAGCTTTGGACATTAGGCACATATATATATATATTCTTAAGTTATGTCCGAAAGTCATGCACAAGTGTAATGGTTGTGTATGATCACATATAGTGAGCACAATGTCTATTGAAATGGCTTTTGTTAAGTAAAAAACAGTAGCAACAAATACTGGAAGCTCCACTCTGAGTCTTGCTTGGGAATAAGTGCAAGGGTTTGATTTAAAACTGGACTTAGGGCCATTGTTTAGCACCTTTGTACTGGTGCACAAACAGGGCTAATCATTTTAAATATTACTTTCACATAAACCAGGAAATTAACAAGTCCCCACAAAACTGCTTGTGACCTACTAGTGGGTCCCCATCCACAGTTTGAGAAATATTGCACCAGTGCCTTTTAACCATACTGAACTCTGGGGATTAACTTGTTTTTTGCCTTAAATTTCTGGCTCAACTGTAGATTTTTACTCTCCCTAAATTATTCTATGCTGCATTAACAGAGTAAAAAAGGGTATTACAGTGCCTCAATAAGTTACACGCTCCCTGCTGATGTCTGGATATATACTGCAGCCTTGCGTTTGAATCCAGTGCAGCCTTTCATCAGTCCAAGCGCAATATGCTGAACATCATTTATTTTTTTAATAGTAACGCCTGTAATTTGCAGTGATTAGAATTCGGTGTCTTTGATAAAATAATTAACAAATACTTTTATGAAGAGGAAAGATGATGACAAGAAAAAAACATTTTGCATTTCGGTGACATTTATGAAGAAACAATTATGAAGAATTCCAGAATGAAGAGAATCCCTGACAACTACCCTAATTTTAACCCTCACCTTAATACTCACCTGAAACACAGCCTTTACACTAGCCAGACCCCTCTATAACTGCCTTGCCCTTACCATGACCCTCATCCAAAATTTAAACATAGTCCTAACCTTAACCAACTCGTCAACTTTAACCCAAATGCTAAATTTAAACATAACAACAGCCCTTCAAACAACTCTGACCCTAACTTTAACCCCACATCTAATCTTGGAAAATGTACATTAATAATAACAAAAATGACTTTTTCCTTAAAGTTCAATAATTTCCTTCATTACCAATGATAATAAAATTTTCTTTATTTTCACTTTTCATCGTTTTATTTTTTTATCATTCGCTTTATATTTATTTTCACGCATTGCTTTAATAAGCTGCAGAACTGTGCTATTTAGAGATATATTAGTAATATGTAATGTGAACAAATAGAAGAATTGATTATATCAACTGAGCATGAAGCGATTGTGGGAAACTTAACCTACAGCGGGTTCGCTAACAATGCTGGTCTGCTGTCCTTGAGCTAGAGAAAATGCTCCCTCGGTATATCATTATAGAATTGCTGTAGTAGAATTCTCATACCAATATTTAATTAAACACCCTGGCAGTAAATCTGTTTTACTATGCACAGATTTTGAAGAGATTAACACTGATAGATTTTCATATCCTTCTCTCTCCAAGGTAGGGATTCAATTACTTTTGAGTCATAAAGATCTTAGTGTATTTGGTTTTATTATGTGCTCAGTAAACTCAGCTTGGTGGTAATAGCCTTTTTGTTGTTAGCACAGCTTGAGATATGGATGCACCTTTTGTGAGCACATATGTGTAATTTCAAGCAAACAGTAAGGCCGCCTGGCTTACATTTAAAGTGTATGCATTTTATTCTTTTATAAGTTATAGATGAATCAAAAATAATTCTTATTTGAACCTGCAGAATCAAATCTAGGGGCTCAAACTAATAAAACTGAAAAAAGAGGCAACTAGCAAATTTTTAGATAACGTTTCTTCCATTTTTAAGAGCTTGAGACATGTCTTAGATTGCTATTAATCCTTGACTGTTTGTGTAGCAAGTCACGTTTCCATATATTTATGGTGAACAATTTTTGAAAAAGTGGTGTATTTGTAACATTTATGGCTCGAACCATTAAAGCCTGAATAAAACACGAACACGTCATTGAAGTATTGAGTTTTTAAACATCTTTAAAAAAAATGCACTCTATGTTGGTATAGGTATATGTATAGTGCAAACATATCAGGCAGTAACAGAACTCTGAACAAGATTCAGGATCATTAACAACAAGGCAGGTGAAACGTAGATGCCTTTTGAGTAGGGAGTTGAGTCCCTCTTTGTGTTAGACTTGGGAGATTTTGTGGTTCAGTTGTGTTTCCAGTCCATCGGTGGACATTGATGTGGTTAATGGTGAGTGGTGTTAGGTAGAGAATGGAAGAGGACAAGTGCTGTCTGTCGCTTTGTATGTAACGTCTGCCCTGCTCTCTTGCAGTATGAAGGCTACTTGAGGGTTTAGTGACTCGGCACAAGCTAGCCCAGCCCCCAACAAATGAACCAGTGGGCGTGGCCTACCCAATGACCTGCCTCACCCCTTTTCACCTGCTTGTAGCTCCCATGTCATTGGGAAGAGTTAGCATGAGGTCAGAGTATAAAAAGAGTACAGCTCGCAACTTGGAGCGGTATTGCGTCTCCAGTCTCCCATGAGTGAGGCTGTAGAGAGGCACAAAGGAAGCCCATCCCCAGAATCCTACTGTCACCGATTGGGTTACAGGATAAGGTCATGAAGAGGGGAAGAAGGAGCCCCTTAACTCAGTCAGTGGTAGGGAAGGAAGAGCTGTGCTATCGCTACGGCGTACTGTAAGTTATTATAAGTGATTAGGGATATCATTCTCTTAGTAGAGGTGTGTTATGATGTTAGATTACTGTTCTTTCTTACATAATATTTAACACTGCTGTTTACTCTTAGCAAGCACTGTAAATTACAGGGGTTTCCTAACACACAATTCAGTGGTTCTTAATATATCAATAATTGATGGAAGGAAAGGCCTAGTTGGTCCTACTGAAAGTGAACACTTGAACCCTTCAGCAATGAACGTTCATCTCAATGAACATTCATGTTTCACTCTTCTAGCAGTCTGAAACTCGTGGAACAGTGGGCTGGGGCTGCATTGGGCAGCCATGCCCATCACACACGTGAATTTCCATGTAATGCAGCAGAGAGCCCTGATCAAGCAGACAATGTGGTAGGAAGAGGCAAGATGCTCACATGCGGAGAGCGAGTCTCGAGGTCTGCTTTAGGGGTGTAGCTACCTTGTGTGCAGCAGATGCAATGGCACCGGGACCCAGAGTCCTGAGGGGCCCATATAATTATGTATTTACCACCCCCACAGCAGTCAAAGTGGTAATTTCCCTTGCTTGCTCCTAGGCCCATGACATCCTTTCTATGCCACTGTTTAGTGAATGTTTGACATTATGCAGCATTCTGTCCATCAAGTGTTCTTTTTGCATTTGTCACCCTGAGTTGTTCCGGTATTCCCAGACGTGTGTCTCGTGCTCTCCATGCCACTGGAGTCAAGCTAGCCTGGCTGATGAGGGTGATGTCCCGAAACTGGTCCCAGGATGCTTGTATGCAGTCCCAGGAGAATCTGGCCTGGCAATTCGGGCTGGACTTTTTCCATGGGGAACAGGGTCAAGACTGATTTTCATATGGCTGGGAATGAACTGGAAAAGCATGGGGAGCAAAAAAACTATAGATTCAGATCTCGATACTGGGGTGAATGATTGACATTGTGCAGCATTTTGTCCATCAATTGTTCTTTTTGCTACTGTTTAGTGATGGGCAGTGCTGTCACGTGGCCAAGACCTTACACAGCCAGACCAGAGCTTCATTCACACCAGCCCTCTCTAACCAAAGTTTAAAGACGCTCTTTTAAAATATACATCTCAACACTAATGTATCACAGGTCATCAAAACATCTCTGTAGGAAAAATTCTACAATATTAAATGCATTTTGACAACCTGGAGCGTCCGTGCCACATAAACAGTACACATGACATTAATGAAACATTATCAATGTACATTATTGTGTCCCCAGTGCGAGCCCGGATCGCATGTAGTTTGCGTGAGGCATGCCGGGGGCAGGAGCACTGTAACTGAAGACGGCCTCTGGTATGGGTCCATTCAGAAAACCGCGGAGGGCTCCGCGGCTCCGTGCAGCTTCAGAAGCAAGACACCGAACAACAGAAAGAAGACACAATTAAATATTGATCGCCACAGGCCGGGTGCTTTTGTGCACAGCGCGGCGCTAATTATGAGGCCGATGCATTAGTAATGCTTGTGCAGGCCATTCATTAAGATGCTCTTAGGATAGAATGTTGAAAGGTAGGTTTTTCAAAATAAAGAGCTTACCACACAGTTAAATCAGCTCTTTATGGTGTCCACGCTATCTTTTAACAACATGCTTTAAGTGAGGCTAATAACCGACCCAATGACTAACTGGCTGTGGACTATTTAACATGTCTTTTTAGTGGTTAAACTTATCTGTAACATGTTGCCTGAGGAAATAGCGCGGGGGCCGGAGGAGGAACCAGGCAGCTCCCTCGCTTTGTGTGTAAAGGCATACGATCAAGGAGGTGTTTCTCCGAAACGCGTAGAGTGACAAAACCATCGGAATAAATGCACGCTGAGAAAAGTTTGTGGCCATTGCATCGTTTCTTGAAAAAAACGGCGTAACGATTCGTTTGGATATTGGGAGTCGCTTTCCCGCCGTGGCCCGCTACTGCAAGTGGCTTTGGTCTTCGTAGCGAAAACAAAAGAAGTGGATATATATATATATATATATATATATATATATATATATATATATATATATTCTGCTCCAAGTTGCCCATTCAGCGAAGCGCACTCTAGATGCAATAAATCTCCTCAGGCCTCAACACACAGTGGGATGTAGCCGACGCGTTTCGGATAGTATTCCTTCTTCATAGGCTGGTTTACCAAGTTCACAGCGTTTCTTGCCACACCTTAATACCACTTTCTGCCTTCTGATAGGCTGATAGGCTGATAGGCTTGCTCCAATGAGCTTTCTCCAAGGACTTATGGGAGTTGTAGTGCAGTTCATTCTACCCAAATGGGTGCTGTGTGCATAGGGTCCCCAAATCAAACCCTCAAATGGGCCCCATCGTGTGCTGGGTCTCTATTGCTGGGTATTGCTTCTCCCAGGGTGCCTGACGTGATTCCAAGCCCCTCAAACCGCTGTTATGATGCGGTGGTGCGCATTCCACGGCTGGGCTGCCGTGAAAACATGATGCTCCGAGTTGCCCACAAGCGACGCGCACTCTGGATGCGATGAATCTCGCTTACCCCAAGGAGCCAGACGTGATTTCAAGCCCCACGGCCCGCTTGCATGTGCGGTGTTGCGCTGTCCACGGTTGGGCTACCGTGAAAATATTCTGCTCCAAGTTGCCCATTCAGCGAAGCGCACTCTAGATGCAATAAATCTCCTCAGGCCTCAACACACAGTGGGATGTAGCCGACGCGTTTCGGATAGTATTCCTTCTTCATAGGCTGGTTTACCAAGTTCACAGCATTTCTTGCCACACCTTAATACCACTTTCTGCCTTCTGATAGGCTGATAGGCTGATAGGCTTGCTCCAATGAGCTTTCTCCAAGGACTTATGGGAGTTGTAGTGCAGTTCATTCTACCCAAATGGGTGCTGTGTGCATAGGGTCCCCAAATCAAACCCTCAAATGGGCCCCATCGTGTGCTGGGTCTCTATTGCTGGGTATTGCTTCTCCCAGGGCCCCACGGCCCGCTTGGGGGAAGCGAGATTCATCGCATCCAGAGTGCGCGTCGCTTGTGGGCAACTCGGAGCATCATGTTTTCACGGCAGCCCAGCCGTGGAATGCGCACCACCGCATCATAACAGCGGTTTGAGGGGCTTGGAATCACGTCAGGCACCCTGGGAGAAGCAATACCCAGCAATAGAGACCCAGCACACGATGGGGCCCATTTGAGGGTTTGATTTGGGGACCCTATGCACACAGCACCCATTTGGGTAGAATGAACTGCACTACAACTCCCATAAGTCCTTGGAGAAAGCTCATTGGAGCAAGCCTATCAGCCTATCAGCCTATCAGAAGGCAGAAAGTGGTATTAAGGTGTGGCAAGAAACGCTGTGAACTTGGTAAACCAGCCTATGAAGAAGGAATACTATCCGAAACGCGTCGGCTACATCCCACTGTGTGTTGAGGCCTGAGGAGATTTATTGCATCTAGAGTGCGCTTCGCTGAATGGGCAACTTGGAGCAGAATATTTTCACGGTAGCCCAACCGTGGACAGCGCAACACCGCACATGCAAGCGGGCCGTGGGGCTTGAAATCACGTCTGGCTCCTTGGGGGAAGCGAGATTCATCGCATCCAGAGTGCGCGTCGCTTGTGGGCAACTCGGAGCATCATATATATATATATATATATATATATATATATATATATATATATATATATATATCCACCAAAACTCCCCCTTGACAAGGAAGCAGAGCACACGCAGGACTTCAGATCAAACTGCTTTTAATCACCAATGGCTTCGCATGACGCGTTTCGCTGTGATAGCTTTTTCAAATGCTGCCAAACAATTCACGGTTCTCCCGCCCTCTCTTTAAGCTACCTGCATCATTTCGATTGGTTGATGCAGTGCTGACGTCATGCCACCGGGAGGGGCCGAACCCAGGAGTCCAGGTTCAGGCAGAGCAGCTACCAATGTAAGTACTTGCCCCAGTGGGCAGTGTCTGCTCCCGTGTCCCAATGGCCGCCTAGTTCGTGAAGGCTTCGATGTAAAAGTGAGCGGGGTAGCGTTTGTCTTGGGCCCTTCACCCCACCGCTTTAAATCCCGATGTTCTCCTGTGCGCACCGCCTCAGTAAGCAGTGAGTCCCCTGCGAAGTCGCGGTCCGTCGTTGACAGCCAGGTACTGTATATATATATACATTTTATGTACCTGATGCCAGGAGTACACTACATGCAAAGCTAGAAGTACTCCTACAGACTAAAAAGTATTAATTCGGTCTTCTTATACGAGAGTCGGAGGTGTGGTGAAGACATGTCCGCCCAAAAAACATAAAGCCGCACGTGCGCTCGTCTAGCCTCAATGGTACATCATATCTTTTTTTGCTTTTTATTTCTGTGGGCACTGGTTGAGAGAATGTGCCTTTTGGCTGGCTTCAACCTTTTAAAGGGAAAGGATGTCTTTTGTTGGTGGTTTTAAATTAATCCCGGTGGTTCTTGTGCAAAGAAGCGTGGCCCTGAGCTAACATTTTCCTATCATCTGTTATGTTGACCCAAGCGTTTATCTCCTGACTTGCAGAATTGTTAACTATTTCAAGGACAGATGAGATGTCATCCCACGTCAAGCCAATGTGCAAGAAACAACTGGGGCGAATCTGAATGAATGAGTGCCCAGTATGTTATGTACATTATAAGTGCACGACAGGGCCCAGTTATTAATCAAAGGTCTGGGGGCTCATAGTGTGCCAGAACGTTATTTGGGGAAGCATTGTGTATGTTTATATTATGTTATATTATGTCATGGTAATGGCATTTGCATAGCACTTGGTAAAGTCTAGTTACTAAAGTAAGAGTTACATAGATTAAAATGAAAGTAAAGTGGGTGTGGATGGGTGCGTTGGAGGACATTTCTGATTTTCTTTCAGCTAGGTGCTCGTTTGTCCACTGCTCAGCCTCTTCAAAGTGTTTTCTGAACAAGCAATACCAGCCACTTCAGTATAATGACAGCAATGAACTGATAGATCAAAAGAACTCTAAGAATCTGCACATAGACATGTATCTTTTCACTCATCCAAGTAAAGAGCCAAGAGTAGTAGTGGTTTAATTATTGCACCTCGTTAACAACATATGTTTGTTGTTGGTATATTACAATGACAAAACTAATTGTAATCTGGATGGCGCTATTTGGTTGTCCACACCCTACTACCAAAGGTGTGACGTACAAATTGGATCAAAGGATCCAGAATGTATTCAATTTTATATAGACATAAACCAAAGTATGCAAGCAGTGCCAAAAAAAATAGTAACGGTCCAAATATTAAGGATTTAAAAAAAAAAACTCACAGCCTTGAAAAAGTCCTTGTGTGAGGAAACACTTGGCCATTTTTGAAGAAAGAACTTGTGAATTTGAATATACTGAAGCCTATACGATCTCTCACATCTACAATACAGTAAACCTCTGTTTAAAAAAAAGTCCTTAATGTTTGGATTTTATACTATTTTATAAGACTGTTTGAGTGCTTTGGTTTTTGTCTATATCTTTTCATTAGGAACCCCATTCATTAACGTAGGGCCAGCTGCCCTTCAAACTTTTACATGAATGAGGGGATGAGGTTATATTTTAGCTATTAGGTCTTGCCTTTTGACTTTGGCAGTGCTTTATGCTAATGCTGTTCAGCATCGGCATAAAGAAAAAAACAAGATTTTTTTTTTATTGCCGGTGCTGAAAAGCATCAGCATAAAAAAGTGATGTATACGAAAATATGCTACTGTGGCCCCAGCATGGGGATGTATATGCACTACCATGGCACCAGAAATACACGTATGTCGTGGCGCATCATGGTGATGGCTCTCATTTTCTCAATTTACTGTTCCTAGATTCTGGAACCCATCCTGAGTAGTAAATGGAAAAAATATATAAAATGTGCAAAGAAGTGGGCCAGAACTAACTTTTAGCTATCAGGCCTTCCAAAATATTTTTACAAAATTAAATTTAAAAAATGTAATGGAGAAGGGGGAGCAAGGGAGCAGCTGGAACTTGTAAATTAATTAATGGAGGAGGTTTAGCATGGGGGATATAGAAATATCAACGATGAGCGGCAACAGTGAGCAAGCAGGAGCGGGTTAGCAAACTGGGCGAACTGGGAAATTGGAGAAGAACACAGACTGCTTTGGAGTGGGATGTGAAGGGGGAAGGAGTGCACAGGGGAGACTCCCATGCAGTTCTAAAAGACACAGAAAAACGTAGTTCTCTGGCAGTAAGTCGTGGCAGAATTCAAGTCACCCAGTCAAAGGATGGTAAAGAAGCTGTGTTCCACGCAGAGTGCAAACGCGAGCAGAGGAAGCAAAGCCAATACATAAGTAGCAAGGAAATTACATTAACAAGAAAACCAAATAATGATAAGCAATGGGTTGAACCAATTTCTTCCATAAGTTGGTATAGTCTTCAATAGGTCATTCAACAACAGATAGCTATAGGTGTCTGTAGGCAAGTCTTAAAAAGTCGAGAATAAATAATTAATGTTTAGAGCAGTGGTTCCCAAACTTTTGACTCCTGAGGACCCCCATTGAGTCACCACTGGAAGCCGGGGACCCCAAGCAATCTTTAGGATTTAAATTTCAAATATTAAAACAGTAATTCGAAAAACATTAACACACGTGTGCACACAAAACAAATACTCGAATTACTAATGATTTTAGGTGCATATTTACAAGCCCCTATCACCATGGGAACATTACTTTTTGAGACGTTCCCGTAGCGATAGGGGCTTCGCCTTATTTACAAGGCAGCGTTAAGCCACTTAACGTGGCTTACCGCTGCCTTGTAAATAAGATCACCTTTCACCCAATGCTTAGCGTGAAAGGGCTGGGCAGTGGGTGTTGCGGTGGGCGTTTCCCCTACAACACCCATTGATTTTGACGCGGCCCCCTATTTACAAGGGTAGCGTAACGCCTTGGATTATTTATGTTCAGCAAGGTGACCCTTCCTGCACATCAACAATCTTTAAAAAAAAAATTTACATTTTGTAACTTCCATATGTGCTGCATTAAGCAGCACACACAGAAGTGTCAAAACGACATTTCAAGATTTTTTATGTGCAGGAAGGGCGACCTTCCTGTACATAAACAATCTTCCCCTGTTAAGTGTAGCGCCAGCGCAGGGGAAATGCAGGGCTGCACCATATTCTTATAAATATGGTGCAGCCCTGCGTTTATGAAGTGGCGGAGTGTGTTGTTAAGCCAAGGAGGCTAACCACACTCTCCGCCACTTCTGTTGTATCTTGTATTGAAAGAATTTGCAAGAAAACGAATAAAGTTAATGGGAAGGTTGGTGCTGCATCTCCGTGACTAACTTTTCAATGGTTGGTTTGATTTCGCAGTACGAGGCTCCTGCTCCTGCAAGGGCTAGACTGGAAATCCAAAGCAGCCCTGGCAAATGATTTCAGACCAGTCCCCATACCATGCACACCAAGTGCAATGAGTGAGCCTGACCACTACAAAGGGGGCTTTGGGAGGCTCTCTCCCCAAAACATTTAGGAAACAATGGTGCAGTCTACAACACATTTATCATTATATATTGAATTGTATTACATTTTAAAGAATAGTAAATGAAGACCTGACTATGCACCAGAATACGACAATCTTTCTGGGGGGGGTCTTCCATGATTCCCCCACTATCACCCTCCAACAGTGCTTCTCATCTCCCCATAGCCCCTCTGTCACCTGTATTTCATTTTTTATAGCATCTCTGATACCATTGTAGGATGTCAGAACACTTAACATCACACACCTATAGAGACAGTGAATCATACGTGTTAATCAGTGTATAGAAAATGTTACATAAGGCAAAGGGGACTACAAGGTGTAGAATTCACATGTCATTCATACTGGTAGGCATTTTTAAACAGTGCTTGGTCTGGAGAAGCACAAACGCAGGATTCAGAACATAATACAGTGGTTAGCATTGACTTTAACAATAAAAATGTATTTCTACCCAAATAAACCTTTTTTAGCAGCATCAGGATAATGAAAGACTGGGAAAAAACATAAGTCACTAACTTGTACCTTGCAGTTTGCAAGCAGCTGTTTGATGACAGTTTATAGGTCACTGTGCTAGATTACGATTGTCACTTATGAACTGCACAGTAACAAAAAAAACTCTCTGACAAAAGCAGTAACCCACTGACCTATGCATATAAAATACAGTTTTTTTAAATGCATGGTACACGTTCTTTGCAGTAGGCATATTAACCCTCTGTGCTACATTAGATAAGTCAAAGCTGCCACTGGACAAAACTCATCTCTCTCCAGCAGGGACATTATTCACTGATGTTATTATGACGCTTTTATTGTTCTTTGAAAACTGCTAATTAAACAAGATACTTTGCAGTGCTTTCATAACTGCTGCCTGCGGACCCCCTGGGAATGTGTCAGGGACCCCTGGGGGTCCGTGGACCACAGTTTGGGAAACACTGGTTTAGAGGAAAAATTACTGTGTATTCAATAATCTTTTTTTAACTATCATTTTGTGGGTAGGGGTAGGTATTTTCTCGTTTTCTATTTTTAACAGTGAGATTCCCAGTAAATTACATCATTGGCATCCCCTACATCTATTTATTTTTTTTAAGTTAATTTATGCGCCTGTGTTTGCTTCAGTCTTTCTTATTTGTCCACCCACCATTTTCTACGCATTTTAGCACACTAAGTGCTATTTACCTACCTCTCCTTTGGTAGTTTAACATGAAAAACCTAAAACTAAAATGTAATAATGGTCGCAACAACATAATTATGGGCCCGATTAGGATATTGGGGGGGCCCGCCACTAACAGGCCGTCAGTGGCGGTCCGCCTGACAGCCAAGAAAGCGGTCTGACTGCCTCATTGTAATGCGGCTGGTGGGACCGCAGCAGTCGGAGGTACAGACTGACACCTCCGACAGGCTCAAGTTGCTTGTCGGGGGATCGGTCAGACCAGCATCCCAACAATGGAAGCAGGGCCTGCTCAGGCAGCGCAATAGGGATCATGATGTCCCTTTCTGTCAGCCTTTTCATGGCAGTCCCACCGCCATGGAAAGGCTATCAGAAAGGTACTTTGGGCGCCCTGGCCCTCAAAGGCCTTTGCTATGTGGCCACACATCTATGCACCGTGTGCCAGGAACCACATGTTCAAAAACATCCATTTTTCAATTGCTGCCTGTGCTGCACCCCTTTTCTGGGCCACAGCATAAGCCACAATGGAAAAAGGGATGTTTACGACAGCGTGCACAGCAGTCATATCCTAATTGGGCTGTCGGGGCCACCAACTCCTTGTCAAATGGTCTCAAGCCCAAAACGATAATGAGGCCCTACGTTATGTTTTCACAAATTGATAATGTCCTGGGCCAGACCAGTCTTAAATGACTCATGTAGAGACAAAAAAGCACTTTGATATTTTATATTTAACCAACTTAGGGGAATGCATGTTTGGATAAACTTTCCAGACTAGCATATTCCTCAGTGAAAAATATAACCATGACACAATTTATATAATATTAATCAATTACAATATTAAAAATAAATTATTACTTAACTAACTTCCCACCCAATACCTGTACAAAGCTAGCAACCGGCTACAACACTATAAATTACTGTTAGCAAATTTATAAAAAAATACAAATCAAATAACATTACAAACTATATTATTAATAATTATACAAACAATAATAACATAGAAAATAATATATGCACTAAAACACATTAAGATTATTACAAAATTGCATTTTTTACAACTATATTATCGAAAACAATATTAAAAAGAACAATATTCTTAACGATATTACTTACTTGAAAAAAACATTATTCTTGACAACGATAGTTGTCATCACAAAATTTTTATATCACAATATTTTTTACTGATATGTTTGTTTCCTGATATTTACAACTCAGTATTTGGCCCATATATCAAATATCTACATATGTGAAAAATAAATTAAATTATACAGGTATAAAATATAATGATTGCATAAAATGATTAAGAATAATCCCAAATACTAATACAAATGAAATTCTAAAAAGATACATAAAAATACATACAAATACCGTTAAAAACAAGCATGTCATTATGACTAGAATTGAAAACAAAAATTTAAAAAACACATAAATCAAAGAAATCAGATTTACTTTTGCCACTCCAACATAGGCAACAGTAGAGAAAATGTTGGACTTTACAGGGGGTGGATTTACTATTTGCACTACCACATGAGCAACAGTAGAGAAAGTATTGAAATTTGGAGTGGGTGAGATAAAGTATTCCCACTCCAACATAAGCAATAGTAGGATCAGACGTTGACACTAAAATAAAGGGTGAAAGACGGAGATAGAGAAAAACAGTGACAAAGAAAGCAGGGATAAAAAGAGCCTGAAAGAGTGAGATGGAGGGGCTGGCAGTATCTGACAGTAGGTGAACGAGGCATGAGCAGGGGCAGTGTCTCCATGAGAACGGAAGAGGGTAGTTCCTCCACTGCTAGATTAGAAAACATGAAAAATATATTGATAATAAAACAAATGTATTACCATTTTATTTTTCACACTGGTAGCAGCCAAGTCTGAGGGCGGGACAGCAGCAGGGAGGAACAGTCTGCACTTCAGTTTAAAGTGCACTTGTCACTTTGGCCGTCTGTCTTGTGACAGGGAGCCTGACATGCACTTTAAATACTCCAACCCAAGCTGTCTTAGACAGCTGCTTGAAGAACAAGCAAAGGCCCCAGAGCCTGAAGGGTCGTCGAACAAGCGCTACGGCCAATCCTGGTGCTTCTCTCATGCTGCCTGGATAGCATGAGAGCAGTGGTTGAATTGGTAGAGGGGAGTTGCTGGCTGGAGCTCTAGGAGCCTTTGCTGCAGAGATAAAGAGGTGCACCGAGCACGTGGCAGCAGGTAAGTAAATCTTTTTATTTTGTTTCATTTTACGTTGGTTTAACTAACTGACAGGCACTGCGAGAAACTCTCAGTGCCTTCAGTCTCAACCCGAGCTCTCAATCATGGCCCATTATAAACATTGCTGAAATGGACTAGAATTTAGAGCTTTGACATTGAGCCTAAGGGCACTGCTGGTTTTTATTAGTGCCTGTCAGTGGGTCAAATATTCACCCCGCCCGTTTTATTTGCTTCAGGCCGCTACAGGTCATGAGGTGGAATCAAGACTACACAGCCTTGGTATTCGGCAACCCCAACATTCAAGAGCACTGGCTGCAGGCTTTTGAGCAAACCTTTGGGTCATGGCACTAAGCATCTGGAGCCTGGAGCCTATGTACCCACTCTAGTGTGTCCTGCTGTTGGAAACCTTACCACTGCTGAAAGAATTCTCTAGGTACCAAGGAATTGATGCAACCCTGCCATTGTTTGTATGAGAGATATAGCTCCCAGACCACTCTCATGAGACAGATGTGTGAGTACTGTGTGCCAGTCTTGTATTGAGAGTATAGGCAGAAGTGAATTAGAATGCATCATGTCCACAGCTTCCTCAAGAAGCCTAGACCTCAACATCAGTTCTACTTAGTTATTTCTCTTACACGACACACCTCTGGCCTTAGGCGAAATTCATGAGCATCTCCGAGGTGCGACCAGGGTAACATATTAGGTTACTCACTGTTGGACGATATCAGAGCAATTTCAGGAAGCCCTTTCCTGTCCTAGTGGTTAGACTGTTCGAAAAGAACAGATCTCCAAGGACCTTTCTCTGTCCAAACAGATGTTTACTCGCCTTCAGTTTCCTGGACACAAAGGTGTGGCACTCTGGGGGGGGGAGGGATGGAAGGTGTTTGTCATTGCTGGATGAAGTTTGTTAACATCTTCCCTGTAAGGCATTTTAGATGGTGCATGAGGGAGACTTGTGGGTGGACACCAGGTGCCATAGGCAATGCTTTTTGGGTCCCATATGAAGATCTGAACCCGGTAAGACACGTAGCCTCTAAAACCTAAGAGACGTCTGAAGAGGAACACCAAAATTGTGGCTCTACAGTACATAAATATAAATCGAGTATGACAAAACTTTATCAAAGTCAAAGAAACGAATGCAATGCTTAACCGAGTTTCAAGGTGAATGTTATGAAAGCAAGTTAAGGAAAGTGGACTTTCCTCACTGTCAGTAACATATTGTACCGTTCAGTTTCGTTATTATGCTAACCTTGCTGATTGCTGATGTGAGAAAGTAAAACAAACAAGAAGGCCGATGAGCATGAATTCCCAGAACAGTAAACTACATCAGGGACATACCCATATGACGTACTGAAAAGCATGATTAGGGGAAAATGTCATTTCCACTACCTGTTCACCTCAAGAGTGAAGTTCAGCAACAGTCTCACTCTATATTTAATTTCTTGAAGGAATTGCTCATCCCTGGGTTTTGATTTAAGGTCTACTTGTGGGAAAATGTACACGTAAAAATGCTTAATGATCACTTGTGGAATTGAGAGACCAAAATAAATGGTAGAGGTTTGTAAAAACCATAAGAAAACCAAGCTTCCTGCAATATTGAAATGGGGAAAGTGAACAAAAACTGTTTTTGCGATAGAAATTAGTGATAAGAATTGGATTAGGGTGCTATCACTGCATGTCAACATGTCCTGATTAGTTTCGTTTTCATTTTCTGAGTAATAGTTTTCCCACTCTTAGGCAGTACAGCAGCACACACCTTGGATTGTACAGCTGCCCCTCCAGGGTTTGGCATACAGACATTTGAGTACTTGAAGGGCAGAGGCAGTGAGTGTTTGAGTAGCCAAAACATTTGTGTAGCGCACAGAAGGGGCCAAACGTTGTGGCTAACACAAAGTACAGACTAGGAAATAAACCAAAAACCATTTCTTTTTAAATGTTTCCAGAACCCAATATGGCAACCGTCAGTAGTTCCCTGGTGGAAGTTCCAGTACACAAGTTAAGTCTGTGCATATGTACAGTGGGAAAAACAAGTGAAATGCTACTGGTGAAATAAAGTAAAATATCGACCGATCAACAGACACAAACTGTCATTTCCAAGGTGCAGCTGTAAAGTACTGAAATACACTCCACAAACATTCATTAGATGTTAAAAATTAAAAATGCCTGCAATTGACTGCTTTAAGAATCATTTAAAGTTTCGAAAGGGACTAAGAAAAACATGGGGAAAACATGTTATGATTTTACAAAACTATTCAGCAGAGGCGGCTGGCATGTAACGGTTGTGGCGGGCAGGAGGGGGAGAGCAGGGGAGGAGGGGACGAAAAAAAAGAACACTTACCTTTTGCCGGCCACCGTCTCTCCTCAGCTCCGGTCTCTTCCGACGCCACCATCTCTCCTCAGATGGCTTTATTGGTGATTAGTAACCAAAGAACCAAAAAACAAATACATGACTTGAACAACATGACCCAAAAGCGTTTATGTGCAACTAAAGGATCAATAGTATTTAAAAATACTTAAAACATGAACCAACCCTCAAGTTGATTAAGCATAGGTTGAAGCACAGAGAGACGATTCACAAACTGCATTTTTTGTATGTGCACAGTAGTGCTACAGTAGTACTACATACAAAAAAATTAAATTCACAAACCAATAAGTGTAAATATCCACCTCAACCTCCCCTATCTTATTCTATGGGGAGATCATCACACATGTAAATGCGCCACATAGGTGCCGATTCTGATCCGGGTCGGAAAGCACTCCAACCGAGTCAGATCTGAAGTGTTTTCTGACCGAGCCGGAGTCCTGCAGTCTGACCGAGCGAGTACGTTGCGGCCGTATGCTGCCAGACTCAGTTCGGTCAGACTCCCATAGAAGTCAATGGAAGCTGGTTGTACGACGCGTACATGGGCTCCCATTGACTGAATGGGTATGTCTCGCGCAAGGGCGCCCCCTACAGTGGGTACACGTTGGTGCCATCCGCACCGTACATGCCTGTGTTGGGGGTACCCTTGGGTCTCCCCCTGTGTCCGAGTCGTAGGACTGCGGGTGACAGGGGTTTCGACGCGGACCCCCAAAGGCAACGACCCGGACATTTTGCGAGCCGGACACTCCGGCTCGCACAGGCTGTCCGACGCGTGCATCGTACTAGCTTGGTCGTAAATCGCATCCATTGCATGCCACGGTTAGCTTCCGACCAAGATGTACGGAGCCATTCAGACCCGGAAACGGCTGGGTTGGTGAATTTCACGTAGCTCGCATCATACTTGCTCACTCGTACAGCTGTACAAGTCGGGCGGAAAACACGCGTTCGGCTCGTCGTTTTTCCAGCCGGATCGCGTTCGGTGCCCTTCCGACCCGGATCGGAATCAGCCCCTTAATAGTAAATGTGTGAAAGATCATGGGGAGTGGCTGGAAAATGGGCAATCTTATTACTAAATGGAAAGACTTTTGGGAGAAGTAAGGAGGTGTTTAAGGAGGGCTAGGATGGGTTAATCAAGTTACATTCAACCATTCACAAAAGGGTAAGCCCATTGCTATGCGCCACAAACTGCACTTCCAAAGTTAATATAGTTCTAAATGTACTCCAGTGCTGATCACCCTACAGTAAAGTATAGGAAAAAAGTAAATGAAACTTGTAAAAAAATATTGCCAATATTTTTATGTTAAATATTAATTCATATAAATCATTTTTATATATTTGTTTTAAATGTACAAAAAAAATAAAACATGCTGGAGGGTTTTTGACTTCTTTTTGAATTAAATATATTAAATTAAATAAACTTCCTTTTCTGAACTAAATATATTTCCAACCTAAAGTAAAATATATATAGGTATGAGGTATTCATAATCATTAAAAGTGATACATAAATGTAATTAAAGAACTATAAATATAGTTAAATAAAAACTAATGTTATGTTCATTTTTAAAATCAGTAAAGGGTATTAAAGTAAATTAAATAATAAATACCCTTTATTTTTATCATCAATGTATTTTTTTTTTAAAGCTGTGTAAATAGTTAGATTTAATTTAACATTATTCCCTATGGTGTTCTATTTGAAGTCCCTGCTGCTGTTATTTTCATTATGGAGGGTGTTGCAGCATAAGTGGTTGCCTGAGTTACTACTTCTCCTTTTCGGCAGTTGTAGTTTACACTCTTACATTTTGCTCCACCCCTGTTTCAGCAGGTAGATACGTGTAAGTCCTCATTTTTGTTTAACTTTATGCTCGTAATCAGTAAATAACCAAAAGTAGTTAAGCTACTCAAAGTGTAAGCATAAACTAACACGTGTAAACTAATCGCAAGTTAACTTGGTGAATAGACCCCAGACTGTTTATTTATTATGTTCTAGAACAGGCTTCCCCAACTAGTACCTCTGGAGCTACTGGTGGCTCTTCAGTTGCTTATTACTAATATTATTACCAATATTATTACCTTGGTGCAAGTGACGTTGCATCTTTAGCTTTTAAGTATTACCAATGTAGAGGCATTGCAAAACCGTTTTTGCATTATCGTTGGCAACCATGCCTGATTTGTCAAAGTAATCACTTTTGGTAATCTTGCATATGGTATCTACTAATGTAATCTTGTATGATGTGGTCACCATTACAACACTAATAATGTTAAGAGTTCTGGATCATTGTCATGATCACAAGTAGCTCTTCATGCAGAAAAGGTTGGAGACCCTGTTCTAGAATTAACTGGAACCAGATCCAGTTGCTCCGAAGACATCTAGCATAAGATGCATGCTCTTCCACTGACACTATACCTTCTCTGTGCATGGTGAGGATGCTGCCAGCCTATGCTCTCTAGAGGGTGATCCTTCATGAGCCTGGACAAATCAGATCCATCATCGAGGGTGTCTTGGATTGGGAACTGGTATTAAGTAATTGTATCAGTACCCAAATTAAGAACTGAACCTTTGAGTTAAAAGTCAGTACTGTAAACAAATATAACAATTTTTCTACCACACTGAGTGCCTGATTATGAGTTTGGTGGTGCGGCACCCGGTCTGCCCTGCCGCCACATTGCCAAACCTGTGGTCGGGCCGCCCATCAGATTACGAGTGATTCTCATCTGGTGGGCTTTTATTGACATTCCCACCGCGGTGCCCTGAAAATGGGCACCGCAATGGGAATGCCAAAATCTTCCTGCACGGCATTGACTGAAAAGTCCATGATGTGCAGGAACTGGGGTGCATGCACCCCATGGCGCAGAGGCTTTGTTTCCTCTCATAGCATAATGTGTGTTTGTAAAGCGCACATTCGCCATTAAGCATCTTGGCACTGAATAACAGATGTTTATTGTTACCCAACTCAATGGTGCTCATTTTATTGTCCTCAGATGGATGAAAGGCTGAGTGGACCTGCCGGGATTTGACCCTGTGACCATGAGGTCAAATACAGGCCCCTGCAGCGGATGCATTAGTCCACTGAGCCACCACGGTTTTCATGGAGGAGCATTTCCATGAAAACCATGGTGGAGAGGAAACTCGTAATATGCCTGGTGGGACCATGACAGTCCTATCAGGTATATTGCTGCCTCCGGACCACTACAACTCTGCCAGGGAACGGCAGGACCCTGGCGGTTGTGGCAGGGCAATGGTGGTCCGACCGCCCGAATTGTAATAGGGCAATCAGAAGACCGCAATCGCCGAGCCCCCGCGAGCAGGGCCGGCTTTAGGGCGGTGCCACCGGTGCCACCGCACCGGGTGCTGGCTTCCTGGGGGCGCCGTGTTTGGAAGTTCATTATGCTTTTGAATCACCTGCTGCAGCGTTTCTTTCCCCCGGCAATTACCAGGCCTCACATAAATGTCAAGATAACTCGTTGATTAATTATCTTCCTGGAGAGAGATCAGCATTTTGTATAGTTGAGGTTTTGACTTTTAGGTGAAGTCAGTGCAGAGGGTTAATATGCCTGCTGCAAAGAACGTGTACCAAGTAGATTACAGAGTGGGTATGATGTAAACAGATCAGCAGGTTACTGCTTTCAAAAGAGACATCCTTTTGTTACTTGCAATTTATAACTTAAAGTCCTAATATAGGATATTGAGCTATTAACTTTCATCCTAGAACTGCATACACACTGCAAAGTATACATTATTAGAACATTGATTAATGTTGCAAAAAGGGTTAATTTGGCTAGAAATCGATTCTTATTTTTAAAGAAAACTCTCAACTATTCTGTTTCTTTTTCGACTCTGAGTTTGTGCTTCTCCACAAGAAGCACTCTTAAACTATACTGCCTACCAGTATGGATGACATGTGACTCCCCCACTTTTAGTCCTTTGGCTTATGTAACATTTCCTATACACTGATTTACACACGTATGATTGATTGTCTCTGTGTAATGTGTGTGTGATGCAAAGTGCTTGGACACGCTACACTGGTATGAATGGTGCTGTATAACTAATTCAATGCATCTGAGAGGGTTTGGTTATGGAGACTTGGTCACTGTTAAAGGGTGCTAGTGAGAGAATCCGTGGTGAAGGTGGTCATTGGGGGCCGCCAACAAACATTGTCGCACAGGGCGCCACCAGCACTAAAGCCGCCCGCGAGTCTGGTGGTCTGTGGACCGCCAGACTCTTTCTTAGGCCATAAGGTGTTATGTGTGTGGGTACATGTGTATGAAGAGATAACAGGGAGCCCCATCGGTTGACAATTGGCCCAGAATGATTACCAAGTGCAGTCGACAATTGGTAAGAAATTGATATTTGAAATTGATAGTAGTCAGTAGTAGTCAGCAGAATTTTAAACGGAGACGCATGAAAATCACATAAATATTTTTGTATAAATCAACAAAGAGGATGTTAGGCTTGAAAATGTAACCATAAGACACAAAGGTCAAATTAAAAAATATGTAGGCAATGGTAACTAGTCCATCTCAAGTGTACCCCAACAATTATGTGACTGTTCATGGGAAACTGCTTTAAAATAGTCACTTATGAAGCTCACAGAAAAGAAGCAGATATTTGACATGTTCTTCTACAATCGTGAAATGGCCACCTAAGTTTGTCAGACTTGAGGAATAAAGCCAGTGTTATAGAGCGTGCCAGCAGATATTATGCACGTCATTTTTTCCTGCACCTAGTAATCCCACCAACAGTGATCGCCAGAACAAAAAATACTTCCTGGTGTGCTGCTGTCATATAGAAACAGTGAAAAGTGCCTTTGCATGCGCCTTAATTTAACAAAAAAGGAAACAGCATTACAGTCCCAGTCTTGCAACATGTTTTTCTCGTATTGCTTTCAACACCACCATATGGAGTCTAAAAAGAGATACCACCAGATTATCTGTATGCCTCGAGTTAACCTGGTGATTGCTCACTGGATTGAGAAACCGGAACCTTTTTTCTTTCCTTCGGAGTTTCAGGTGACACCTGCAAGCTTCTGCATGGGAAACCTTGTGCATGGCATGAAGATTGCCCTTTGTTGCTCATCCTTTCGGGGTCTATGAATTAGCGCTGGCAAGCGGTGGGCGCGCGCCCATTTGGTCTCTGCATAAGTCTTTCATTCGTCTAGAAAGTGGCAAACATAGCAACGCATTTACCTGCTGTAGCGAAGAAACAGCATGCATAATTTAGATATCATAAAAGATTGAGAGATAAACAGTTGCAGTGCTTTCATTCTGTACCAGTTTGTGCACTTTGTTGCTGCCATTTTGTTAGATGTTCCTTTGAATCTGAGAAGTGTAACGAAACTTGGCTCTCTGCCCTCCCCCCAGGTAGAAAGCTGAATATTTTTTGGCTTATGTGCGCTATTGTAATTTGCAGACATGTTACCTGCGAACATGGATGCTTATTGTATGTAACTAGTGGTAGAAGTTGCTACCACTGACTTACTCTTTTGGTGCCCCTTGTCTCAGTAGTCATAAAGACAGTGGCAGGAACAGAAAGGAACAAGCACTGGCAAAGACAATAGACCTGACTTTTTGTTAGGGGAAGTGGTTGGTAATAGCTGGACCGCTGTGTGTGCTGTCGTCACCTTTCCTTAGTTTCAGTAGTGAACTTAGAAGGCATACAAGGCAAAATATTGCATAGAAGATGCTTTTCACTAAGGGCCAGTATTTCTGTTGCATCTTGAAGAGAGCCTATGTGCACCTGTACTTTGTGAACAGAACAGCTGCAAATCCAACATATTATTATAGCAGGAAAGTAAATAAATGTGCAAGAGCCAGTAGTGTATAGCATTGTACCTTTATAACCAAATGACTAACAAAGGCATCTCAAACAGCAAACTCTCCCTAAACAAAAAAGACTATATGTCACCATTGAAACATAATTATATCAGCAAAGCAAATCCATCAAAGAACACACACTGACTCCATTAGACGCTACCCATCATATCACATCTGTACTCTAACAAAGAAATACTTAATGCCCCATCACCAAAACCAAGTGGGAACATATATTCTACAGTGTAGCCATACACGAAATGACATGGGTTTGATGGACAGCCTAATGAAGTAATGGCAAACCATGAAAACACATAGAAGCCAAAGACTTAAGGGAGGCCTCAAACCCTACTCTCTTTTCTTCTTAATCTATGTTTGTGAAGAATTGATACAACAAACAAATGATGGACGGAATGCTGACAATGCAGACATTCTCCCCCAGTCAAGAGATCTGGGTTAAATCCATCGTTCTTTTGCCCACTACGCCACCCCAGTTTAGACATGGCCATATGCAAATCAGTCTTGACCCTGTGCCTCATGGGAACAGTCCAGCCCGAACTGCCAAGCCATGTCTTCCCTGGACCGGAATCAAGCATCCTAGGACCGGTTTCTGGCTATCAGCCGTCATCAGCCAGGATAGCTTGACTCCAGTGGCGTAGTGAGCACGGGTTCCACGTCTGGGAATACCCATCCCACTTAGGGCGAAAAGCGTTACAACACACAAATGATGGACGGAATGCTGACAATGCAGACATTCTCCCCCAGTCAAGAGATCTGGGTTAAATCCATCGTTCTTTTGCCCACTACGCCACCCCAGTTTAGACATGGCCATATGCAAATCAGTCTTGACCCTGTGCCTCATGGGAACAGTCCAGCCCGAACTGCCAAGCCATGTCTTCCCTGGACCGGAATCAAGCATCCTAGGACCGGTTTCTGGCTATCAGCCGTCATCAGCCAGGATAGCTTGACTCCAGTGGCGTAGTGAGCACGGGTCCCACGTCTGGGAATACCCATCCCACTTAGGGCGAAAAGCGTTACAACAAACAAATGATGGACGGAATGCTGACAATGCAGACATTCTCCCCCAGGTGCAGTGAGCTAAAAAACGGTGATGGATTAAAACCATGATCTCTTGACTTGGTAAGAGTATTCTGCATCATTCAGAAACTCTGTCCATCACCACCCCCTTTTTCCCAAATGTGAAGAATTGATGACAGGAGGTCTCAGGACAGCAAAAGATGCAACCAGATCTAAATAGAGCTTTAATTGCAATGTATACTTTAAGGGCCCGATTACGAGTCTGGCGGTCTGAGGATCGCCAGACTTGTGATGGCATGGCGATGGCAGATCCAGCCACTGCCGCACTGGCAGTCCGACCGCTCCATTGCGAGTTCGGCATTCAGCCTGCCCTGAGACCGCCACTGCTGGGGGAACTGCAGTTCCCTGGAGGTGGCGTAGTGGTCAGAGGCCACAATATGTTTGGTTGGACTACCTTGGTCCTGCCAAGCATATTACGAGTTTCCTCTCCTCCAGGGTTTACATGGCGGTTCCTCCACCATGTAAACCTTGGAGTAGAGGAAACAAAGAGGGCCCTACAGGGTCCCCTGTGCCTCATCCATTTGTGCATGCACACAGGGGACATAGTACGTGCCCCCCTGTGTGTATGCACAAACCTTCTTGCATGGCATGGACCTTTAAGTCTGTGCCATGCAGGGACCGTGTGAGGCATTCCCATTTTGGTGCATTTTTCAAAGACGCTGCAGCCTTTAAAAGAGGCACCGCCATGGGAACGCCACGCCGCCCGCCTGCCAGACCACAAATAACTTGTAACCTGGTGGGCGGGTGGCGGCGAGTCTCGGTGGTGCAGTGGCGCGGCTGTGGAGTATCGCCCACCCCCACACCGCTGAATCTCCTAAGCGGGGCCTAAGTAGTTTCCCTCCTCGCCCTTGCTTTCTTCGTCACTGCAATGCATATGAGACTGCTGAGGAGCCAAAGTTAGACATCAGCTCTGTGATATCATTCAGGATTCAAAGGGTGTGTGATCATCCACAACCCTTAACATTTTGATGGATCAGTGACATCCATGGTTGTGCAGTCATGAAGATTTTATATTGTATAGCTATTGTATAGATCTTTATCTTTAACGTTAAAAATTCATCATGTGGAATTGAAAGAAACTATATGTGGGAAATCAGATTAAAGAAAACATTTTGGATTGTTTTACCAAAAGTTTGAACTACTTTGTGTGGTGATCTGGAAATAATGTGGTGCATTGAAGTGATAATTGTGCTGTTCCTTTAGTTACACGAAAGTTCTTGCGAGAAAAGACTGTGATTAATTGCTATTAAGTAGAAGGAATGTCTTCTGCACACAACCATTCTCTTGTAGTTACTTCTAAATTTGCTTTACGTGTAAAAAAAGGGACTGCTGCTTGAAACACCAAAAATGGAAAAGTCGAGCAGGCCATGATTATAATTTATCTCACAGAGGTTGCGAGCTGTACACATGGTTTAAACAGCCAGGGGATTCTTCAGCTATTCTATTTACTCATCGGTTGGAGGATGGCGCTGACGTTCGTTTCTGATTAATCATCACCCTTTGATAGTGTAGAGGAACATCAGGCTTCCGCCCTGACATCCTAAACTCCCATGCGGCTTTTAGGAATCGTGCATCAGGGGCAGATTACACTGCGTTGGTGTTAACATTTAATAACAATATTTTGCACAAATGTGCTGCTTGTGTACCAGGCAATCGAGGTAACTTAACCCTTTGCACGAAGCCAGAAAAATAGAATTTGCTCTATTTTGGCGATGGTAACACTAAAGTGACAAAAAGATATTCCTAACATTTTTTAGTGCGAAAGATAGATAAAACAAGTTTCGGAAAAAAAGCCAGTTTGTTCTATTTCTTATTATACAAGCAACCTAAATAATGTAGTAGAAGTTCACTTTTTTCTTTGTAATCAAGGGTAGTTATTCATTGATCTGTTTTTTTTGCTGTTCCAAATATGATGCATTTAGGAAATAATTTTTAAGCAATAGATGTGTCATATGATTTTGACAGTTCTTTAACAATCAATTTTCCTTTTACTGTCACCTAAAAGGCAAATTTTTAACTACCTGGCTGCAAACAACCTTGTAGGGGTCATACAAAGAAGTCACAGCGGTCTTAAAGCCTGCCCACTGTTTCCTTTCTTTTGCTTTATTATTACTCTCATTTACTTGCTTCTTATTCAGTGGCTTTCATTCTTCCTTTCCCTTTAGGTTGCAGCTTCTGTCTTCTAAAGACATCTTGGGGATATTCAGAAAGCTAACCTAGGAATGCATTCCGCCTGCTGCTTACCATTGGCTTTGTAACTCACATTTTCTGTCTTTCTATTTGCTGGATTTATTTGCTCTATACTGTCCCACTTGAGTTCATCCCTCCCGTTGCTCAAACATTGTTTACTGTATTCTTCCACGAACTCGCTTTCTGTAAACAGGCCTTTAAATCTTGTTACGTTTGCTGTGCATTCAAAGACAGAGGTCAAATGTCAAGCTCACCAGGAGCTTGGTGTTTACTTTTCTTTCTCTGACTTCAAAGTGAGACATTTTATGTGATAATCCTGCTGAGTATCCATGTAAGAGGAGAGAGTGATATTTTTTTCTAGCACACAACAAGAAAAATGAACTGTGTTGACGTTTCAGAAAATATCAGCATTAGTACAAATAAAGCACTTTTTTGTAATTCTGAAGTGAGGTGGAAATAAATATTTGAGCACGATCCAAACACATCAATACACTATGTGATGACATTTGCACACATTATCATTTGTGTGCAGTAACACTGTACTTCAGAGCAAATTTACTGGTCATTTCAAGTGAAAATGTGTTGTCTGCAACAGCAGTGCTCTACCACACCATGCATATTCAACACTCCACTCCACTCTATGGCCTTCCACTCTATTCCACACCACACCACACCATTCTGCGACAAAGCCAGGAGTTCGTAACATTGTTTCGACCTGCCAGCTTGCAATTGTTTACAACACAAATTGGTTTGACTTTTTATTAGTAATCGCCTCAGCTAGGAGGTTGGGAGAACTGGGAGTATTAGTTATATCCTATCGGTATAGGAGATTCCTGCAAATAGAGTGGTTTTGAGGCCAGACCTTAAATTTGTTTCTTAGGTTCAAATCAAATTCCACCCCTCTGAAGTGATAATTTTGCGGGTTCCTCAAGCCTTTTTGTATACTCTCAACGCAGTATTTAAATAGGGGTTTATTCATTTCAATTGACTGCACGAGGGTTTGTTGAGTTTCTAACTGGCTGTTTGTTTTATTTGATGGAGCCAACAAGAGCAACATTATTTCAAACCCTACACTTACTCTATCGGTTTGCTAAGCAATTTTTCAGGCAAGCAGGTTGGTTGATAAAGAAACGCTAGAGGAAGTTAAAGGGCAATCCACAAGGTTGATTTCAGATTCGTGGGCTAAGGCTGCAGTGGCAATTTTGTAAGAGGTTTATAGGGCTGCAACTTAGTCAAGCCCTCAAACCTATAAAACATTACAGGATGGATTGGTGTCAGTCCTTGGTTTAGAAATTTGGTTGTGTAATTATAGACTCAATAAAGAAGTAATTGTTGTTAAAAACAAATAAATACTAGTTTCTGCATCACCATCTGGTCAGTGCTTCTAAAAATCTTTCTGTTCCTTCGTTACCACTGTTTTTGTATCAGATTGATAGATTTTTAAATTCAATTTGTTTAATTGTATAACGAAATAACGTGTGTTTTGGAGGCTGTGCGGTAACAATTCCAAAATTTGGTCTGCAATTCCCTGGCAACCTGCTAGGCCTGGAGCTGGGGTGTGCCTGCTCTGTGTCTTGCAGGCGACTCCTTTGCTTTAGGATTGGTATGTTCCACCACCTTGTTTCTACGTGTGTGGGCTAATCTTGGGATTTCTCCTGTGTTGCTTTCTAAGCTTGTGGAA
Source organism: Triturus cristatus (assembly GCF_964204655.1). NCBI lineage: Eukaryota > Metazoa > Chordata > Amphibia > Caudata > Salamandridae > Triturus > Triturus cristatus. Next base: position 343,457,264 of record NC_140593.1, read on the forward strand.
TGTTTTCCCCATTGTCCCTGTTTCTTATCTTCTTTTGTGACTCTTTCTCCCTGAAAAGGGATATGTGAGGCTGGGTTGTGATTATAGGCCTGCCTTGCACTGGTTGCCTGTGTTGGATGATGATGATGGTTGTACAGATGATGACAATTGTCATTTATATAAAGCGGGCACTGTCACCTAGCATGGTAGTCCTAAAAGTAGTATTCTAATAGAGTGGGATTTACCAATCTGATTTTCTATCATCCGAAGTTCCAGATGTGAAAAGGATCTGCCTCCCATTCTTGCTTTATTAAATGTAGGAATTCTGAAGATTTTTTTCCCCTGAGGACCTTAATCGTCAGATCGGATTGTAATGCTAAAATTTCTCTTGCAGAAATACAGGAACCAAGGGGCTCATTATGATGGCTGATGTCCACCCACAACCATAACGTTGATGGGACCGCCCGCCTGACGTGCGGCGGTCCCACCGGCCTAATTAGGATGCGCCCGCCATGCTGGCGGGCGCATCCTGCCCTTTTACCATTGCAGACGGATCTGCTGGCTGCAGCACCGTCCGCAATGGTAAAAGAGCATGCACAGCATTTCCCTGCACCACGTGGCAGGCACCGCGCGGTGCCTGCCACTTGGTGCAGAGAACAGCAGGAGGGTACCATGGGTCCCCAAAACCAATCCCCGCCAGCCTTTCCATGTCGGCATTGCTGCCATGGAAAGGCCTATTCCTCACCCTGATCCTAATATGGCGGACGGTGCGTGCTAGGCACCGCCACCATATTAGAGGTCCAGCTCCGCCCGGCCGGCAATCGTGACGATTGCCACCAGCGGAAAAGCGCCATTCTAATATGGGTAGTGGATAGTATGTGGGTAAATCTCCTTACGATGGCGGAATGATCGCCACCGCCAGCCCCCAAGCTCTGAACAGAACAGTGAACATTACACATAGCCTTAAGTGTAATGCGTGCTTTCATGGGAAGCTAGTGTATGAATTAGGGGTGGGCGGAATTTGCGAAAGTGACTTTCGCAAATTATCGCGAAAATGTTAAAAATCTCCGCAAACACGTGGAAATATCGCGAAGATGCGGAAGTTTTTTTCCCGCCCGTTCGCGGTATTTTCTGCGTGGTCGCGGCACGCCAACTTACCCATGCGGTTGCCGCGGGCGCGGCCATCTTGTTTTCACTCTTCTCGCGGTGCATGATCGCGAGAAGAAAGACGTGATCGCGCGACCAATGACATTACTGCGGGCGCGAACTGTCGCGAGACAGCGCAAATGGCTACCAACAATCCAACATCTCGTGGAGAACACGACCGGATCGGGAAAACTTGTCGGCGAACGCGGGGATTCAGGTAAGGCGATCGCGCGAGAATGTATTATTTTACAGCGCAAGCAAGAAACAAATTATCGCTAAGCTGCGGAATGTGGAAATTTTGACTTTCGCGCGCTCCGCGGAACGCGAAATATCAAATTATCGCAATTTCCGCGAGCGGAACGGAAATTTAGCCCAGGCCTAGTATGAATGTCAATTGCTGAGAGATATTCGAGTATTTTGAGTAAATTATGAAACTCATACTGCAGCATGTTGGACGCGTACAATATGATGGATGAGTGTTTGAGAAAGGGCTAGGTAAAGGGAATTACAATACTCTAAGCATGATAGAATCACTTCCTGAACTGTTACTTGAGGAGAGGTGTGATCCAAAAAGGGGATGATTCTCATCAAACAATTTAACTGATAGAAGCAAGAGGGTGAGATTTGATTGATTTGAGGTGTCAGAGAGAGCAATTTGTTGACGAAAATCCTAAATTACAAACTACTTTTACTGGAACTGGAGATGAGCCTAATTTTGGTGCAGGGTTCAGGGTGCACTACAATGCCAAAGCAATGGTAGTAAGCGCTATACGTAACATGCTCGTGTCAGAGAGATGCCTCGACCTGGCTTGTGGAAGAGGCCAAGCCCGGAACAGCCCATCTGTTCCGGTACAGTGCGCAGGAGAGAGTGTCCTTTCACGCCGAACCCCAAACTTAAAGCCAGTGCACCTGAGAACTCAGAACAACGTGAGGCTCCTGGCCTATGGAGACCTTTGTGCTTGGGGGCGTCCATTCAGAAGTTAGGATCAGGGTTGCACCCAGATGCATATTTCAAGTCTTGGCGCCCTGCAAGCATACAGTGTGATAACACGCAGTTAGCACCCACGGCAGCGCAATGACTCTGGGTGGTCTCCACGTCTTCAAGGGTGAAGTGCCAGTGGTGGCTCAGAGCAGCATTCATTCACCACATGTGCACCACATTCCCTGCTGATGTCACCACAGCTGACAAGCAGGGGTGTCGGAGACAGGACGGAGCTCACAAGAGCCGGCTCCACACGCTGCTGCCGGCGGCCGGGTGGGTGGATGCCAGGGCCCCCACCGGGCACATTCTCTGTAGTATAGCCTGGGGACTGCTTCCAAAGCAGCACGAGCACAGCCCAAGCAGCTGCAGCCCCGGGCGCCTGTTTACACCACAGCCAGCATGCCAGGGTGCCCGCATCAGCCTAATAGTGAAACATGGCACCACTGTACTAGGACTGCGGCCTCCCTGTCTGCCAGAGCCCCTTTCGGTCACCCACAGCAGGCAAGAGTGGGGTGCCAGGCGCAGCTCTGTTAAACCACCTCATCCTACCTAGCCCATAGCACACATACCCTGGAGCAGGCCTGTCCTGTTTAACCCGTGCAGTGCTGTGGGCGGGGATGAGCAGGGCGGACCTGGGCAAGCAGCAGCACGAGCCGGGGACGACACTCCTCAACTATCTCCACCCTGCCCGACCACCAAGCCCACCACTTTCTCTACACCTGCAGCTTGGAACCCTTGCTCTCCCCTTCGGCCCCACAGCCCAGCATCTCGCCTTTCCCTTCTTTTCCAACTCCGTTTATCAAACGCTCCCCTCCCTCTACCCAACGTTAACGACTCCAACCCAGCACAGCTTCTTAGTTGCTCTTACCTGTCTAACCGAGCTCCGAAAACTACATCCCTTCGCTCCGCCTCACAGCCATCTTAAGGATTTATGGGGTATGGACACATAACTATCTAGGACTCCTAATTACAATATTTAGCCTATAGAATTGTTTATAAATTGCATAAACGTAGAAAACAGACTGAAATGTAGCCCACACACATAGAAGAAGAAAGACTAAAATTGCAGCTATATCTTAGTTATATTTAATCTATAATAATAACACTATGTCGGGTGTGTTTCAGCTCTCTCAGGAATATTTAATGTCAACATACTCCCTACCCCGCCATTCATGTCCTCAACGCCTTTGTCTGTCATTGCATGTTTAACATCGATCCAAAGTGAATCGCGCCCCACCGAGTAATGAAGGGATAAGTCTTCCAATGAGGTAATGATTCACTTTGAATGATCTGCCTTTTGACTACAGCATTGTGACTCCGTATACTATGCACCCAGGTAAACCGATTACTGCCACATTGGTTGTCCATCTCAAAGCATAGCGGATTTTTTTTTTCAAAATGAAAATTCTCGTCGTCATCCCAAAATCAACAATGTTGTACTATTGTGGATCGTAAAAGGGTAAACCGAAAACGTACAGAAATGGCAAACGCGTAACAAAAACATTTAAATATATTTTATGGCATTAATACAGGTCAAATGCAAGATCTTTGTCGATCGTGTACCCTGGATAATAATGTGTATATCCCCTCTATATGTGCTGCAGATAGAATGTCAACAAAAGCATGCCCTCATGGTCTATTCTCAGCATACCTCATGCGGTGCAAACATATCCAAACATAGGCTTTGCACAACACGTCATTAAAGACGTTGCCTAGTATGTCTCTAGATCCGGAAAAGCATTGCTCTCGGAGATGATCTAGTAGTGACAGCATTATCTCCGTAAGTAGGGAATTCGGATTTAGATTCCGCCATCCCATTTCGTGATCTGTGAATATCTGTTTACTGAAGTGTGACACGCAGGAAAAGAAGGCTGGATGCGATTCGCTTCCTTGCACGTCAGACATAATATGCGTGGCACATCAACAAAAGCTTTCTCCGGAAGGTAGTTGATAATTATCAGACCGTTTTCATTTAATTATTTTAGATTTTGTGATGCATTGGGTAGGCTGATAATGTGCTGCAGCAGCATAAACACAAGGTTCCAAAGGCGAGACCTATTGGCTATGCCAATGCTTGTTTTCTATGTCCCCGTCTCTCGTCTTTTGTCTGTCTGTCCTGCTCTCTTCTTCCTTCTTTCTTTCTTCCTTTCTCCTGTCTCTCGCTCCCTCTTTTTGTGTCCCTCTCGCTCCCCTCTCTATAACAACCCATTTTTAGATGGATCAGGGACCAAGAGACTTGGATTTATTTGTATCTCTGAACTCATTTCCACCTTTCCGGTTTGTATTTATTTAAATTAGCCTTAAGACAATGACAATGATTCTTTATTTGTGTGATTAACAAAAACCAATACAAAAGGCTGATCAATATAAATTGGATAATTAAAATAGAATAATATATATACACATCTTGTTCCTAAAACCACCATTTGGTGTTTTTGTTTTATAAAATGCAATTAGTGTTAGTCCTTTAGATGCGCTAAAGCAAACTTTCAGTGGGGGCCAGACTGCGTAGGACCCTCATCCAGATAGTTCCCACGTGGTGCCAAGGTTGACCTGTCCATAAGAGCTGTGCCGGCGTGATAAATGAACTTAGCAAAATTGGCCATATGCTGCACTGTGTCCAGCAAATATATTTATTGAACTGCCTCATTTGCTGTCGGCGTGCCCAGTTGGAGGAGAATGGGCTTTAGATGGATTAGGCGGACTGGCAACAAGGCAGGACAGCATAGCAAGATGTGAGCCAGCGATTCGCGCTTGTAATAGCAGAGGTAGCACTCCGTAATGGCTGGTCTTACTTTCACTGAAGGGTACAGATATTTTAGAGGGAGCGAATGTAGTCTGGCAGCAAGAATCCTATGTAGGGCTGCAAGAATCCTATGGAGGGCAGCAAGAATCCTATGTAGGGCCTTAATGTCAAATTATGCAAGTGTCATCTTAGCTTCTCTGTTAACCATCGATTGAATTACATTCTTTATCAAGCGCCACCATGAATATGAGTAGTGCCTTTCTACAAAGCATTTGCTATACACCAAAAGAAGCTATTTTTTCGCAAGACAACCAATCTTTCTCTATTTATTGCCTACATTTATGAATTTGAAAACACTGGTGTAGCATGTTTGGGAATATGGGTGGGCGAACCACTCATGTACTAAAGTATGTTTCAAGCTCTGTTGCAAGTCACCTAACTCAGACATTATTTAATCCTAAATTCCCTTTTTTGTCCACAAATTGACTCCGGAAACCTCTTCACTTTACTCGGATATAAACTGATCTATACACAATACATCTGTTATATATGTTTAGCAAGAGTTCCACAAAAACGTTCCTTCATGTCTTCCTAGTGCAAACAAATATTTCTGATAAACTGGAGCAAAGTGTGTTTGCTCCATATAGTATTGCACATAACGCCAAATAGATTTACCTTTTTTTTTTTTTACCACCGGTACTTTCTGTATGATGGCTCTCAGGGCCAGCATTATGGCATTGCGACTGGTGCGGCTGCACTGGGCGCTCACCTGGGGAAGGGATGCTGACCTCGAGGGAGGCGCTGGGTTTAGCAATAAATTATGATTTTAAAACACCTGCTGCAGAGTGTGCCCAACTTTCAGGCAGCAATAAAAATGTGGTGATAACTCTTGTGATTAATGTTCCTGCTAGAGAGAGAGATCAGAGCTTTGTGTAGTGGCCGTTTTGACGCGCCATAAAGTAGCACAGAGGGTTAATATGCCTGCTGCAAAGAACAGATCTGTATTTTATGTGGATAGCTGAGTGGATTACTGCTTTTGTCAAAGAGAGCCATTTGTTACCGAAGTTTATAAGATACAACCCAGATATAGAACAATGACTGTTACGAACTGCTATCAAAGAACTGCATGTAAACTGCATAAAATAGTTCAGGACATTATGTTTTTTTCCCCATTCTTTCATTATCTATTCATAATGTTGCTAAAAAATTGTTAGTTTGGGTAGAGCTATTTTCTTATCAGTAAAGTGCTTTAAGACAAATTAAATGTATGTGAGAGAGAGGCTTTATAGAGAAAAGGGGCACTTTTGCTAGGTGGAAGTGAGGGAATCTGAGGAGGCGGTCATGGGGGAGGACGCTAAAGATAATTGTCGCACTGGGCACCAAAGCCGGCCCCAATGGCACTTGTAGAATAATTGTTAGTGCCCACTACTGTTGTGGTAAATATCAGAGGTATAATGCAGTCCTATTCTGGGTGGACATTTTATTAGAATTGCTCATGCAAATTGGAATGCGACTACGTTTTACAGATGCCACAACTCTACAGATTGTAGAAGTGCCCAGAGTAGTCCAGCACAGCACCCTTGAGAACATTATAAGAATGGTGACATTGTGTTGTTGTGACAGCTGGCCCTTTGTGTGTTCCCAGGACTGTCAGTGGGGAAGGGCCGATGGGCCTCTTTTCAGGGCTCTGTGCGTCTGCTACAAAATTGAAGTAGTACATTTAAAGCATTCCTGTCTGTTTATTAATGATGAGACGGCAAAATAACTAGATAGCACCTTATGCTAAAACTCTCCTGTTTTCTCAAAAATATTCCATCCAATAGCAAATGGACCATACCCATTCAGACTTTGGGATATTTGGTAACTGGTATTTATCCTGCTCAAGTATTGAGAATAGCCACAGAGTATATCATTACGGGTGCACATAAATGTGTTGCTTCCTCCAACTCCCATCCATTTACTTGCATTTCCCCTCCCCTTTCTCACAGTTAGAGTAGTGAAAATGAATGCTAACTAGGCTTGCTTTTATGTCAAAGTAAGTGCATTTCTACTTGGAAATTCTAAACCTGTGAATTCAGAATCCCAGTTTAGAAGTGGAACTGCCATGTTTTGATTGCACGGTTAGCTTTGGTGAATTTAGCACCACATTTAGAATCAGTATAGATAGTATAATGAATGCTAGTGTTAGTAGTGTTACAAGCATCAATAGTATTGTATTGTATTGTAATTGCATTTATATAGCGCTTACTACCCCTGACGAGGCTTCAAAGCGATTTTTCGGTGAGTAGCACGTTACACCGGAACCCATAAAGGATTAATGTTGAATTAGTATAGTGAAACAGAAAAGTATTTTGAGTGGTGGATAGGTTAGTCAGTTATCTGCATTCAGAAAGATAGCGTAGATGAGGTAGTAGTAGAAGTGAGCAAGTTTGTAGTATATTACTACTATTAACAATACTATGTATAGTAGCACCACTACACTCATTGCCACATTAATATTAGTAGAAAGTCTAGCACTGGAACTATTACTAAGGCTAGAGGTAAATGTAATACTAGTTTGACTACCATCAGTGATAGTACTATTAGAAACATTAGTCGTAGTAATGGTCTTACTGGTATTAGTACAAGTTGCAGAAATAGTAGCACTATCAGCAGTAATAGTAGAAGGAGCATTAATATTAGAAGTAATAGTGCTACTCATAATACAAATCATATTACCAGTATTGGCAATAGTAACCGTATTGCAAGTGTTAGATCCAGCGGTTCCTGGCTGGCAGGGACGCATCACAGCCAGACAGAATCCACCGCCCTAGATAGGATAAGTACAATACACTTGTCAGATAATCTGTGCTCACCCTTGAGTAGCTTGGCTCAGTGCAGTCAGGCTTAGCCTCAGGGTCAAAGTGTAAAGTGTTGGCACAGCACCAACCTCGCATTACACTGCGTACACTACAAAAAGACTCCACACCATATGTATAAAACACTGTTCTCTATATGTACACACACATTGAAGTCAACACGACATACACATTGGATATATACTTCACAGTTATTTGCAATTGTAGAACTCACCCATTAGCAGCAGAACTGCATGAACATATATGCTCTAATCAGAGGTATTCATAAAATCCAACATTTTCAATATTGCATACCCCATACAGTTTGCAATTTTCAAGAAATCACAGGTTTCGACTATGCCTCGTGACCCAGCCCCTCAGTCACTCAAAAGGCACCAGCCAGCGATACACATTGCCCCTAGTGGCGACGCTTTGATTACATTATCTGGACCACCTAAGGCGGAAGGAAACTGTTCCTGGGTTTCGTCCCTCCAGGTAAGGCCATCAGGCACCCTACTGCACCTTCACGAGTGCAAGATAACTATCCTCACTGTAGGCAAAAGACTGTGACACCAGAAGCTGTCTTGCTTTCAAATGTTTCCCCTCTGGCAGAGGTGCAAGATGCAGTTGCTCCAGGCAGCCAGCCGTGGGTGCACACAAGGCGCAATGAGACCCTCGGGTCCAGTCATGATATCCTCAACAACAGAGTACCTTGTGGCGTGAGGCAGGAGAGAGGGAGCCGGCAACCTCGGACTGAAGTTGCGATGCCAGGCACTGTCTTCCTCCCAATCTGGAGGTCGGAGACAGTCAGGTTCCACTGACTCTGAAAACTTCCCCCAACAGCCTTTGGACACCATACGCTATGGAGTGCAAGTTAGCACAAGTTAACAGTTGCAAGCACAGGCCCCTTGGAGTCAGCCAACGTCACCGCACTCACAAACTCCTCATGTTCTGGCACCTCAGGTGGGCTGCTGATCTTTACAAGCACACTCCTCTGCACAGTATGATTATGACATACTTCGGGACGTTCCTTGTCCCAACCAAGAATCACTTCCACCCTTGGAGAGTGCTTAGGGACCCGGGCCACGACAGTTGGCAATTAGCTGCAGGCCAGCAACATCCCGGCAGAATCCACCAAGTGATAGTCCCTTTCTTTAGAGCACAACAAGCCCCAGGCAACCACCAGTCTATGGATATTCCAGATGCAGTCCCTCCTGCCCCACTAGTTGTTTTTGTCGATGTCTAAGTGCCGAACCAGCATAGTATGGTTCCAAACCTTCAAGCATCTCTAACACATGAGGACAGAGTCCCAATAGTTATACCCACAATGGCCTTTGAAGATGAGATCAGTTCAAAAGGTCACCTTTGAAATGCACAGGCCCTCTCTAAATGTTGTCCTGTCTGCCGTCCTACCCTGGAGGGATTGATTGGTATCTTTAGTGGGGACTCCCTTGAGACCCTACTTTATGGCTGGGTGTGTATCAGGAATGCACAGATGTAACTGTCCCTGTAGCACCCAGATGTGAAGTGGAGACAGGCTGACAGGCAAACAGAGCCCTGAGCATCAAAAAAACCACTTGCACAAAAGCCGTATTGCCACATTAGTAATGTCGAAACCCCACGCACCCCCAGAAAGGATTTGTCAGTATTAACTCATCAATGTCAAACAGTATACTGCTACTTTTCTGTACATGAAAAATACAGCTCAATAGCCTTTCCACCGATCCCTCATGCCAATCCAATGCGAGAGGCAGGCCCTACCATACCAAACAAACCATCCATTGCAATTCACTACCTGGGCACGTAGCACACACACACGCCCTACCTCTTCTCAACACCGCACCCTTTCCCCAGGGAGTACTCTGATATAGAAATGCAGAACCTTGGCAAGTAGCTTTTTAAATGCCAAGCCAAGTAACAGTACAATGTGTACACAGGCCCCACATGGGCAATCCTGTGGCATGTTTGAAGCGCTTCCTCAGTGGATGATACAACCAGCGCTGCAGGCCCACGGAAGAGGATTTGAGTCACACGCCCTAGGTATATGTCTTACTTTTAGACAAGGGACTTACAGCTAACTGAAATAATCCAATCATGTATACACCAATCACCAGTATATATATGACAAGCATAGCACTTTGGCACAGTGTCAAAAGCGCTCAAAGTCCTAATGCTAGCGCGTAGATCAGTGGAAAACCAGGAGGGACCAAAGCAAAAAGTCATGGGTAAGCGCACTAGAAAGGGCCATTTCCAACACTTAGGAATAAAACATTGTTGATGGGATAATTAATGGCACTGACTCGAGTAGTTTTAGCATCAGCACTAATGATAGGTAGTTATAGTAGTAGTGACAGCAATAGTCCTCTGCTGCCCCCTCTCAATCCCATTTTAGCATGTGAACAGAAGATAACACGCACCAAGACACCATACACACACAACATATATTTGCCTTTAGTTGCAGTTCATGTGCATTAGTGATATTCTCTCACACCTTTGCTTCTACATTATTATTGAGTATGGCTTAGATACTGCATCTTCATACACACTGGAGTAGTGTGACACATACCTTTACAGTTGTGCTCCACTGTGAAATTAGAGCAGTTATTTTTCATGTAACATATTTGGAACATATTTGGCTCACCTTTATGAATCCGTAAACGTGTGGGGGGTTGGTCGTTTGACTTGCCTTTTCTTGTCTTGTCTACAAACCAATTGATGGGGGGATTAGACTGCTCTGCCAATCTTTTTCTCACATTGAGCAAACATATATAATTCCCCTTTGCTCAGTTTGCCATTGCGCAATCTTAGCTTGTGCAAGACCAATATGTCAGTGTCAAATTGCATATCTTTTTGAACAATTTCACAATTGTCCGATTTTTCACGTCATCAGATATGTGAAACCGGTCAGTAAGCAAATATGTGCAGATAATAAAATGTTCTGAAAATATTGCTCTGTGTGAAACAGACAGCGAAAGCATAATCGTGCATGTGCTGCACAGAAGGAACAAGAGAATTGATTATGACAAAATGCCACACTTTCATCAATCTTGTTGTACACTCAGTCGAAAGGGTTGCAAGTGTTTTTTTTCAACACGTGTCCTCTTAGAGGGTGTTGCCTGTGAGAATTAGCAAACATTTACTTATGTTGTATGTCAACCTGCTATGTGGGTGAGTTTTATCTAAGGCTAATTCTGCTATAAACTGAATTTGATTGTGTCTATGTTTAATCAGTAACATAAGGTACATAGAAAGGAAGATTCCTCTTATGCACAAATGGGCAGATTTTCGTGGGTGACTGCAACCAAACAGTATGGCGTATGTTAAAGTTGTGAAAAAAATAAACATGCACGTAAACATTACTTAAATAACGCATGTGCTCCCTCTTTTTCCTTTTAGAAGAAATTAAATGGCTAAGCATAGAGTATCCACAAAAGATGTTGTCAAATGCAGAGCATCCGAAAATAAGGATACTTTTGGAACGTGGACATGCAATTACCTCACATTGGGCACTTTTTTACAGCATGTTGTGCATGGCTGTCAAGAGTTGATAATATGGCTGTGTTTCAAATCCTAGTTTGTTTAAGTTTTGGCTACAAACAGCTTTACCAGTCTTTTGGCCAGAGTCACTGTCTTCAGTTCATATCATGTGCTAAGAGTGGGCTTTTGGTCAGCCCATGGCTCATGATTGGGTGTCTTTGTTGTCTATGTCACTTTCCTGCTCCTGATTCGATGGCTAAATAGCTTCTAGTGTTATGATTGGATGAGGTAGCCTTTCACTGCTGACGTCAAATGTTGCTTTGCAGTGTGTGAGGGACTATTTTCTGTCCCACTCTCTGCCTTCTCCACCCTGTTCCCCCTCCTCCCTTCCCACCGAGCACCATCTTGTCTCACAAGCACCCTTTTCGTTCACCTGTAAACGTGTTCTCGACATGTCGCTATTTTACAACCGTTTTTAGACCACTCCAGGTTGGCCACCAACATATGTGCATGCATACACTTGCAGCAGGCTTCTCTAAGTGGGATTATTTTTTTAACAAATCCTATGCAAATACTGCCTGCGCTTGAGTGTGCATTTGCATACAAAGGCAGCCATCCTGGAATGGTCTCACGACTATTTTAAGGTAGCTACATGCAGGCAGCAACAAATAGTTAAAAAAGGGGAGGTTGGGAGAGGAAAATCAAATGTAGTTAAGGGTAAGTCTATTATTAGGAAATTAATGAATTGAGGCATAGATTGATATTCATGCTGTTGCCCATCAGTTTCTGTCACTTTAAAAGTAAGTCAGCATAAACACTCACTAGCACAAAGGCAAGCAAGCAAGCCATGAAACCACACTTAAACCTTAAGCAGTGTGGGTCTTACTGAAGAGACATTATTAGCACAGTGAGGCTTAGCAATTTCATCACTTAAACTGATGTTGAACATGTTGCACATGAAATATCCACAATGTGAGTCTATGGGGAGAAGGCACATTCAGTGATGGTTTCAATGGCAGCTTTTTGACAAACCTAATGCAGGATGAAAGAACCCCTGAGGCCATATTATGTTTCTGGCGCTTTGAAGGGGGATTAGAGATCCCTTTGCAGGCGGGTGCAGTCATTGAGGGGATGTCTGGGGGCTCCATAGCACCTCTTTTACCCCCTGCACAGGGCTGCGCTCAGGGGGCGCACTGACAGCGTGCCACCGTTTAGGTGGCACACTGTCAGTGCACCTCCTGTCATCTTTTTTGCCTCTGCGCCTGCATCTGTAATACCGCATGGCCACAGAGGTAAAGGAATTTCCTCACTTGCATGGGGCACACACCCATGCACATGAGGGAACACCCATGCAGACAGCGCTATGTTACAGAAGGGGCCGCACAAGCATCTGCGGCCCGTTCTGTAATACCAAAGTGCCCTGGGGCAAAGCGTGCGCAAAAGCCAGATGCACCCCCGGGGTATCTCTGAAATATGGCCCCTGGTTGGTAAACTGTAGCCGTGTACACATAATCTTGGCAACAAAAGAGAGAACAACTTAATAAGTGACGAAGATAGGCAGGGAGCAAAGTAGGGGCAATGTTTAACTGAACTCTGAAAACATCGACAGGCAGTGAGATGAAAACAAACAAGCAAGTAGCTAACCAACAAATAACCATCTGCAAGGAAATAGAGAAGTAGAGAATAAGCACAAATCTAGAGAATATCCCAACGAGGAACCAGAATACCTCTGAACCTCCAACCAACCAGCACAAGTTTTTGGGGCGACAGCCCCCTTCCCTCCTCCCACGCTCTCACCTGCGGCTGTCGAAGGAATCACCAGCATCCCCCCGCTCGTAGATGCTCTCGCCAAGGGTGGCAAACGCAAGGACCGCAACGGGCAGCACTAAGTCTAGCTGCGCCACTGGTCCCCCCCCCACCCCCCATATTTGAGGGGTTGAAGACTCGTTATTCCTACTACTAGGCAGAGATTTCGACCAGATTTGGTGAGTACCATTTTAGCGAAAATCTCAGCATAGTTGTAGGTGGGAATCTACATGTGTGGAGAAGTTCGCATGTAGACTTACTTGCCTTTGTGAACTGGGCCCTTAAGAGTGTATTGGAACATACACAAATGCATAATCGTGCACACATACAGTGCAAGCTTAAATTCACAGCAGATGATGAGAAAATCAGGAGCCAATAACTAAAAAATATAATGTTAAGAGATTAACTGCATGCAAACGATTTCTTTGGTGACTGCAGAGTGTTATTTCTTTGGAAGAATACTGCTTTAAACTTATGCCTGGAGACCCCCAGCATCAAATATTATATTTTCTATTAGATGAGAAATTCAATGAAAACTCTTTTCTGAATCTTTTTCAAAACTCAGTAAGAACGTAGGAAAGAATCAGACATATGATTAAAAATGAAACATGTTTCACACTTGTTCATGAACAAGTACGACAGGTAATGCCTACATTACTGTTTGTCACAGGTAAGTGATTGATAGCTTTCCCCACAGATGAATATCTTCACAATGAGGCACACAGGATGCGAGCATTTCTTCAGTTCTCCTAAAAAGACATAAGTTTTGTCTTGGAGTTGTGTCAGGGTCATGCAACCAGAAACCGCAGGACGCCCCTCAGTGAGTGACATGGGATGAGGCAGAAGTAAAAGAGCAGAACCAGACCGACCTGTCTCTGCAGACCTGGTGCTGTTTAGACACACTCGCTGCATTCCACTGATAAGTCATCGCTTGCAGCCATTTTGTGCCCCATGGACGTGCAACACCTGACAAGTGAGGACCTGCCCTACCTTTTAATTGCACACCAGGCCATGACAAATGATATTGTTGATCAACAGGAATAGCCACTTACTCTCTGTGACTTTTTTATAGGTTGACGCACAAACAGAAAAGAAACAGAAATATATGTGCAGACTGAAAGCAGTCCTTAAATAGATGTGGCTGGGCAAACGTTTTACAAGTTTGACATTAAAATGTCAATTTTCAGGAGAAAAAGTCAAATATGGGTGATATCAAACGCGATGTGGTCGAGAAGGGTAAATGTTATGAATATATATACATGTATGTGATCAAGGCCGTGGAAACGCGTCCGAAATGCGTCATGCTGAAACTGCAATAAAGCACTCACTTATAATCTACACGCTGTGGTCCGTACCTGTTTTTGTTGCCAGAAGCGGTAATTCAGGACTCTGTTCCTTTATATATATATATATATATATATATATATATATATATATATATTCACTTAAAAAACCATAGGTTTCACACAAGTTATAGTTAGCTGTACATTTCACTCGTAAAAAACCAATGAAATTCCACGTTATAGTTAGATCAGCTAACTATAACTCGCGCGCCCGCAATCCACTGCTCATGACGTCACATATTACATCACTCATGACATGGTCAGTGGCATCACTCATGAGATCACTGATGACATCATCCTTTTGATAGAGTGGCGGTCGCGCAAGTTATAGTTACCTGATCTAACTATAACGTGGAATTTCATTGGTTTTTTACGAGTGAAATGTACAGCTAACTATAACTTGTGTGAAACCTATGGTTTTTTAAGTGAATTTGCAAGGTTTTTTAAATGCTAATTCCTAACTATAACGTGTGTGAAACCTATGGTTTTTTCAGTGAATTTGTACGGTTTTTTAAATGCTAAGTTATGTATTTATTTTTAATTTTTGCGCGCACGGTGCGGTTCGCACACCGTGCGCGGGCTGTGGGCGCTCGGTGCGCTTTGTGCACCGAGAGCCCACGTTGCGCATTTCGTACCGTGCACGCCTCGCCATTTTTTTCAAAATATCAATTGTTTTTTTCTCCCTTGGGGGTCCTTAGATTTATAAATTAAATGTGATTGTTAATTCTTTTTTTTTTTTTTTTTTTTTTTTTTTTACCGTACGCGTACGGTAAGCTTACCGTACGCGCACTCCGCGATTTTTTTTAAAAATTATTAAATTTATTTTTCATACTTTTTGGTCCTTCGTGAACCCCCTGACGAACGCTAGGGGGTCTGCAACTCTCTTCGTTGCCCCCTTTTCATGTTATCAACCTTTGTTTTTCAGTGCGAGAGACAGAAAATGGCGGCCGATACTTTCTGATTTTGACCGATTCGAATGTTTACAGTCATGTAACCACCAATCAGAATTGAGCACGCGCACGGCACCGTACGCGTACGGTAAGCTTACCGTAAGCGCACGGAGCGCGCTTACAGATATAGATATTGATTTAAATGCTATTTTCTCAGGACCTACTGAACAGATTTACACCAGACCTGCAAAAGGCACATCCCTGACCTGAGGACTACCTCTCTGCCAAATTTCAAGTAATTCTGTTCAGCCGTTCGGGCTGTAGCTCGGACTAAAGGTCCTATGGGAAAATGCATGGGGAAAACACGTTTTGGGACCCCCCTTTTTTCTCAGCCCCCGCTTGACGAATCCCCCCGAGACTTTCAGGGTAGGAGCGGAGCGTAGCGCCCCATTAGTTTTGAAAAATTCGCGAGGATTCGTCAACCGGCGCCAAAGTTATTCCAAATAGAATGTTGCGGATTTCCTATGGAAACACGGTCCTAACTATAACTATCTACTGGCGACCGCCAGTAGATAATATATATATAATATATATATATTCACGTTATAGCTAGGAATTAGCACTTAAAAAACCTTGCAAATGCACTGAAAAAACCATAGGTTTCATACATGTTATAGTTAGCAGGACATTTCACTCGTGAAAAACCAATGAAATTCCCCCGTTATAGTTAGTGCAGGCAACTATAACTCACGCGACCGCAATCCTCTGCTGATTACGTCAGATATTACATCACTGTATTTAGACACTTATTTACCCATGTCTTCTTCCATTAATCTTTAGCTATACATATATTACAAATATTTATTTTTCATAAAGACACATATATCATCAGTAATGTAATATCTGACATCATCAGCAGAGGATTGTGGTCGCGTGAGTTATAGTTGCCTGCACTAACTATAACGGGGGAATTTCATTGGTTTTTCACGAGTGAAATGTCCTGCTAACTATAACATGTGTGAAACCTATGGTTTTTTCAGTGAATTTGCAAGGTTTTTTAAATGCTAATTCCTAACTATAACGTGTGTGAAACCTATGGTTTTTTCAGTGAATTTGTACGGTTTTTTAAATGCAAATTTTTTTTTGAGATTTTTGGTAAAAAATAATATCCAACCTATGTATAAAATAATATATGTACTATATCCTGCATTATGGAATGGTTAATTTTTTTTAAATTAATGTTTACATACAGTTGTTATCTTCTACAACTCTTGAAACTTGTATTTTTTTTTTTATGCCTTTTTTGCCGTGCGCGTACGGTAAGCTGACGCTACGCGCTCCGTACGTCATAAGTACGGTGCGCTTACGTGATACGATGCGCATACGGTAAGCTGACGCTACGCGCTCCGGAATTTTTCCGTTTACGCCGTGCGCGTACGCTACGCGCATTCCGCGATTTTTTGAAAAAAAAATTTAAAATAATTTTTGCCCTTGGGGGTCCTTCTGGGACCCCCTCACAAAGGCTAGGGGGTCAGGAACTGTCCACCCTGCCCCCTTTCACGTTCTCCACCTTTGTTTTTCACCCCCTCAGACTGCGAGAGACAAAATGGCGGCCGACACTTCTTGGTTTCGACCGATTCGAATGTTTACTAAGATCTAACAACCAATCAGAATCGCGCTCGCGCACGGCGGCGTGCGCGTACGGTAAGCTTACGGTACGCGC
Source organism: Triturus cristatus (assembly GCF_964204655.1). Taxonomy (NCBI): domain Eukaryota; kingdom Metazoa; phylum Chordata; class Amphibia; order Caudata; family Salamandridae; genus Triturus; species Triturus cristatus. Next base: position 343,474,193 of record NC_140593.1, read on the forward strand.
TCGGAGCGCGCCTATAGATATTTATATTGATTTAAATGCTATTTTCTCAGGAAATACTGAACAGATTTACACGAGACCTTCAAAAGGCACATCCCTGACCTGAGGGCTACCTCTCTGCCAAATTTCAAGTAATTCTGTTCAGCCGTTCGGGCTGTAGCTGTGTCTAAAGGTCCTATGGAAAAATGCATGGGGAAAACGCATTTTGGGACCCCCCTTTTTTCTCAGCCCCTGCTTGACGAATCACCCCGAGACTTTCAGGGTAGGAGCTGAGCGGAGCGCCCCATTATTTTTGAAAATTTCGCGAGGATTCGTCAACCGGCGCCAAAGTTATTCAAAATAGAATTTTCAGATTTCCTATGGAAACACGGTCCTAACTATAACTATCTACTGGCGACCGCCAGTAGATAATATATATATATATATATATATATATATATATATATATATATATATATATATATATATATTCAGTTTTTCAGGCCTTTGCAAACTGAGTCGACACCTGAGAGGTACTTGCACAGTGTGATGAGAAACAATACTTTGGTCATCGTTAGCGTGTGCCATAGCTAGGATCTTGTGAATGCAGAGTGTCTACCTACTTTCAAGTGCCAACGTGTTCGGAGATCCATAAAAGAGTTTTATCAGATCAAATGCTTGAAGTCTTCAGACTTCTAGTTCCACATTTTGTTGTGAAATTACAAATATCAAATTACAGATTATCTCTAAATATAGTGGGGCAGCTACTGCAGGGTGGGCAGAGAGGGAGCCTCTGCCTCACTCCTAAGCATCATCCATGAGAATGAAGATAGGGCATGAGCTGAAAGCTAATTCTGCACTCAGGAGAAGGGATTGGGTCAGTGTAGGGGGTGGAGGCAGAAGCTTCATGAGAGAAAATGTGTAGTAGCTGATCAAGAAGGGTAGAAGGTGTCACTTTAGAAGCAAGGAGAACCTAGGGCATTAAAGAAAAAGTGGTAGTTAGAGGAGCAATCCTAAACTGTGTGGTGTGGTTAAGAGAGAAAAAATTACAGACGATAGAGCAAAAACACATATATGCTCATCACATTTGACAACAGGAACATCGCATAACATTTACACATGTGGAATTTCCTCTAGTGGAAATTGCCACCCATGGAAAAGTACTGCCTGTGTGCATTTGCACATTTTATTTTTTTATTCGTCAAAGGAAAAATGCTTTCCTCGAGGAAAAAAGGCTATTCTCGTACACAAGTCATTCTGCAATTAACAATAGTAATTTTGTGTGGGTTTCCAGACTGGTAAACTCCCTGCAAGAAGAGTGTAAATAACCACAAACATAAGATTGTTTGGATGTTTACCTACCGTTGCTGATAAAACCATCCAGAAATACCCCACCCACTTGATATTCCGCCTTGCAAGCAGGATTTCAATATTTGCTAATACCATCAGACAGTGGTGGCTGACATTTACGTGGGAGGGGGCGGGAGTGAGTCACAAAAAATATTATTAAAAAAATAAAAAATTACCTAACTCAACGTTCTTGCTCTGGACCTTTCTTTTGCAGGAAGTGGAACCAGATGCAGAACTCCCTTGCCAATCCTGGCGCTGCTCACATGCTGCATGTGAGCAGCGCCCTGATTGGAGGGAGCGGCCTCACTCTACGCTCCACAGCGCACTGGAGGCCTGCACTCACTCTAAACCCAGTCTTAAGACAGCTGGGTTGACAGGTTTAAAAGTGTGCATGGCTGGCCAAAAAGACATGCACACTTTAAACAGCGCATTAGACAGCCTACCCTCCCCCCTGCTGTCAGTCAGCAGCGGCCCGACTCCGACCTGATGCTCAGCTCAGGACAGGCGATGAAAAATAAAATGGTAATGAACTACCATTTTATTTTTCTTCTCTGGGGCTCTGGGGCTTTGGAGGGCGTTTAAGTGGGGCGATGATCCTCCGCTCCAAAGGAGGAGCAACCCCTGCCATTAGAACATGTACAAATGTCTAGAAATCAAGACTGCCACTTTATGTTTTCAAGGTGATATTTTTCAACCTAAGGGGCCGATTACGATGTAGTTCGGAAATTATTTCAAACGAATCAGTCTCGGAATAATTTCTGTACGAATCGGGTCCTGCGAGTCCAATCGACCGATTACCATGCTTCCCAACATCGTTTGGTCGGACTTACATTGAACTTCAATGGGAGCCTGTGTTCCGAACGAGAACACAGGCTCCCATTGAAAAAAGCAGTGGTTGGGGAAAACCTTGCACCCTGTGGTGGGCACCCCATAGTGCCTGCCACATTGTGCACGGTTGGGAAGAGGGGTCCCTAGGGTAACCCCACGGGCCCCAATCGGACACCTATCGGTGAAGGGGGCCTGCAATGGGCCCCTAAAGACAGATTCCGACAGCCGTTTTGTGTTGGGCAGACCAAACAAACTGCTGTCTGAATCGGTAATCATAATCGCTCGTTTGGAAGCTGTGTCCATAGAGCTGTACGATTCGGCTCCGAAAGACTCGGGCTGTCCGAATGCCTTTCGGAACCGATTCGGACTGCCGGAACGGTTTCCGGGCATCGGAATCAGTCTTTGGAAAATGTGTACAATTCGTTCTGAAACAAGGGTTCCGAATCGGATTCTGCAATACCGAACCCCATCCGGAGCCTTTCTGAACGACATCGTAATCGGCTCCTAAATTGAATTTAGGTACTCAAAAATCTTTGTAAATTAGGACCATAGTCTTTAACTTTACCTAATAAATTCACTATGCAAGCTGGGAGGTCACAAAAGTGCCCGATCTGTATCATATTAAGGCAAAGATTGACATGGTTAGAGCAGCTAAATAGATTGCTGTATTTTAAAGCACAGACGTGCCACCTTGCCTTTTTAAATGGCCCTAGCCTAGTGCATTTATTGAAATCTCAAATACCGCACGCATATGAAGTGGGACTACTTGTATGCTATGGAGAGTAAACCCTGCACCTGGCATATTACAGTGAAATAGGTACGGTGGCCTGCTTCGCTCTGCTGACAGATGCTTGCTTTTATATAACCAGCTAAGCTGAAATTTCATCCTGAATCAGGTTTGTACCCCAGCATTCTTCTTTAATAACCAAAACATCCAACCGCGTTGTTCTCCGCTTTTTTCAGAATTTTTTTTTCTAGATGAAGACAACCTGAAATGCAGGTAAGTAAGCAAACCCCAGCTCTCTTAGGACTGTGAGTCCGCGGCGCTGGCACGTGTGGTGGTTTACAGGAGCAGGTGCTGTACGTAGCGTGCCTCCGTTTGGGCGTGTCTGTGCAATTTTTGCATTGCACAAAAATGACGTAAGTGAGCTCTGGATGTACATTGTTTTCAAACTAACATGTCACTCCCAGTTTTGTTTTCACTTGAACTGCTTTTATGCAGCACGGCACGGTTGTTTTTTAAGACCTGGCGTGCGCAGGCGCAAATCCAAATTTAGCAGTGGAAACCACACAAATGCGACTTTTTGTTATTTAAAATCAGTAGCGTTTGGTTATGCTGATTAAACAATTCTTAAAACAAAATTGTGTTTATTTGCAGAGAATTTTCTTCAAAAAAACTGAGCTACCCCTCTCCCTGGAGACAGCACTGAAAAGCATGTTCAGCTGAATCCAAGTCAGTGGGACCTTCTGGCTCGGCCCTTTACTTTTAAACACTATTTCTTTTCTTTAAATTCCTGTGCGGTTCATTTTCTGGGTATCAAGAGCAGCGGAGGATATGTTTGTTGGAAGGTGAGACACAAAGCCAGATTATTTTGTTTGCTATTAACCCCTTTTTCGCAAGTATGTTCTTGTAGTGAAAGACGATTCTCTGTATAGTTTACATGCATGTTAAGACTTGGCCGTCCACCGGGCCAAACCCCGGGGAGCTCACACCCAGTCCTCGTTGGCAAACAGTGTTTATTTTATCTCGCTCAAATTCCACACCCACTTCTTGTGTGTGTGTGAGAGAGACTGTGTGTGTGCGTTTGTGTTTTTGTAGAGTCTGTACCCCTCTATTCATTCTTTTGTAAAACAGGCCTGTTTCGCATAGCTAGGCCTGCGGGCATTAATCGGTGTGTGCACATGTGCCACAGAGACCGACGGCGCACCCCCCTTTCATGTATGAACACTTCTTGTTTGTCTGCTGAGGGACTCTCTGTGCTGGCACCTGACTCGCTAGAACTCAGAAGAGATGCAATTAAATGCATTCAAACGATTTGATGGGAGTAGTTCCCTTATCCATCTGGCACGTAGCCACCAGCCGTTGAAATCGGATCTCAAAATGTAAGCAACTAGCTCAAAAATATATAACTCGGTGTTCAAAACTATAAAACTCTGTGTTGTAATTTAGGTAGGCAGTAGGACTCTTAGAATTTTGGGTGTTAAGCCAGAAAATACAGTCAATTCGAAAAAATATGTATTTGTGTGAAAAAAATACACGTAATGATGTGCTGGCAAGATGGTTCAAAGAATAAGTGTTTGCTACTGACATGTCAGGAGGAGCTCCAGTCCTGACTTTTTATTTAGCAACCAAATGCGTTCTGGGAGATGTAGTCCTAGTTGTCTTCCTTCTGTTCATCCAATTGATGAAATATATATATTTGACAATGATGATTCTTAGAAGAAAAGTCCAGGATTGGAGAGTCGTGCCCAAGATGAGGTAGATTCATCTGGTAGTCTTGCTGCCATGCCTGGAGAGATCTTTAGGTCACAGGTTTGAATCCCGGCAAAGCCAGTTCACCCTAGCATTCTCCCGAGGCCAGTAAATTGAATGGGATTAAATTGGATATTATAAACACCTGTTGTTTACATTACTTAGCAACACCACGAGTGCTACGCAAAAAAATTAGGAGCCATATGCTGGACAATCATATTGTACGTACACTGCCATTACATAAAAGAGGACTCTGAGAGCTTTAGTTAACTGCAATGACATCACACCAGCGTACCTCCAAATAGATTGAACCCTGAAGTGACTTCACAAGTATTGGAGTTACCAGATGGAAGTTGGGGAGGGGCTGCTCTGTATCATCCTCCTCAGAGACACCAGGTACATTTCCGTACTCTTATGCTCCCACGCTGCCCCTCTTCCATTGGTTGATTTCCTTGTTCATGAGGACAACATTGTAAATATGAACAAGAAGTTTCTACCCTGGGGCTCCGAATAACGTAACCAAGTCTTGTTATCTGCAATGCCATTGAAATCGTAAGTAGAAAACATGACCTTTGCTTTTACTTACCCATGTACACCTCTACGTGTGCTTCGTCCACTTTTCATATTCCCAAACTGCAAGGTCGCAGCCACCCCTGGACAAAATAATAGATTGACGCTCTCTTCAAACCCTGAAAAGCTAAATTTTAGAGATCAATAAAGGCATTTCAATCAGAAGTGTTTTATTGGAATAACAGTCAGCACATCCAATGCGTTTCGGCCTCACTCAAACCTTGATCACTGATATCCGCCAGTTTGTTTTCCATTGTTTTTAAGCGCCCCATCTGAAAACATGTGACCCAAAAATGACACAGGGAAAGAACATTGACAAATACAACTAAAATTGCAAATACAGTTACAATGGTTGCTGCTTCACCACTTTTCACCGCTTTTCACAGAATAGCATGATGTTTTAACCCACTAACCACAAAGACATTGAATATATGTTTCCAATGTTGGTTTCCTCATTGCTTGGCTCATTCAGTCTCATATTATAGACTCGGATCTTCAATCCATTAGGAATCATTTCTGAATCAAGGAATCCGTATTATTATTTACCCATGTCTGTAGATAGATGAACAGGGACTGGTCAAAATAAGCCAGGGAGCAATATTGTAACTTTGTGAATAAAATAATCTGCACACATTTCCCCTACTTTCTTCTGGAGAGTTTGAGCATAACTGTTGAGTTGGAAACCCTGAATAGCAGTGTGCTGTAAGAAAATCATGCCATCCTTTACAAGAAAATATACATACACATTAACATTCTGTGTGTCTGTATGTAAATCCGCATGGCAGTGCAGTGAAGTGCACCGCCACGGGATCGCTGCGGGCCGCAGCAGCTTTATTTGGAGCAGCACCATGTGGATTTACAGAGTCTTACTTTTGGGGGCAACGCCTGGTGTTGGCTGCATTTGCAGAAGGAATTTTAATTGGCACGCAGTCTTGTGGCAAATCCACATGGATGAAACATGAACTACCTTTCCCAGGATGCACAGCACCGGCTAATACTCAGCTGAGCGTAATGATGTAAAATTTGGGGATAAATTGGTAGGAGATGCTTGCTGCTTTTCTTTACCTGCTGCCTTTGAGAAAGGGATTGTTATCCCACAACGTGTCACGCATTGGACTGCTTTACTATGTAGCTCACCAAGACTGCCCTCTATGAATAAATTGCCTGTGAAAGAGTGCACTTCGCCTGGGGGCAACTCTGTCGGATTTTATTGTTTCAGCCAGTCCGACCGTGAAGTGCACTACCGCGCGATCCTTGCGGGCCGCATTAGCTTTATTTGGGGCAGGGCCATGCGGATTTACAGCGTCAGAAGAGAAACCTTCAGTTGCCAGTGGTGTGGAGATGTTAGAAAATACACATGCTCCTCTTAGATCCGGGAGGATGTGGAAAGGAGGTGCGTAAACCTGCAGATTGCGTTGTCTTGCGCAAGAGTCTAGTCAATTTTGCCAGAAAATTTCCTGCTTGAAATCTTCCAGTTTGGAAAGTTATACATTCATTTTTCATGGATGTGCCAATGGAATGTTCTGCAATGACTGGACATTTCCATGTGAACAGGATTTTGTGGGGCTTAGTCCATAGATAATGAAAATGCGTACATATACTATTCACTGTAGCAGCAAAGAGAGAAATCCAAAGTATCAGACACATCTATAACCTTCTCCGCCTGCTCTTGCTTTGCTCTGTCGCTCAGGAAGTAAAAGAAAATATAGTCAGTCTGCTGTTACAGGAACACTAGAGTTGTGTGTTCTTTTTTCAGACCTCCTTGGTGACATTATTGCACTCTGTGTCTTCATTTATTTGACACATTCAACATGCAGCAGAGAGCTCGGTAGTGCAGAACCACTCACTGTAGGGTCGGTGTTTCATAAAATATAACTGTACATCCTCAGCAAATCCCACAGCCGCCTCTACATTTTATAGACGAGCATGTTGCTTTGGTCTGCTGTTCTCGTGTTTGCTTCATGCTTGGTGCTGTTAACCATTTGCCTTACATGAGATCTGATTAATGTGGAGATTTGGAGAACGCCTATTGATTGAAATGACCTCCAGGAGGATCTAATGGATTGTGCAATTCAGACAAACACATTACATCTTGCACCAGCTTGTATTCACGTAATGCTTGAGATGCTCTCTGAAATTAAATGCTATTTATTTTTGGTCTTTTTGAGGTCTTCTGTAATTGTGTTATTAATGCAGCATCTTTCCGCTCCTCCTCACCCACATATTAGCCCCAATAGTACTTAATATTAATAATGATAGATGCAATACCCGAAGACAGCATGAATTCACATTGGAAAAAGTTACTAATACAAATGCACCACCATAAAACATGTTGCTGGCAAACATGCTCTTATATATTTACAGTACAGGATGCAGCATGGTTCAAACGTATTTGCTATAAAGCAGGCCGTGAGCTTCAAGGAAATTAGATTTGTTTGCATGACACAGTTTCCTAATACAGTTTATGCCAAATGAAATCAAGGTTTGTTAATTTGCTATCTTGCTATCAATCAAACACTATTGGTCCACTGGCGAAAAGCCTGTATCGGAAAATAGGGAAATAAGAAAACCCTAAGGTATACTTACATCATTTGAGCAATCATTAATGAGTGGCATAAACAAACCAGCAATCTTCAACTGCGAAGGGATTGAACATTTGGCAATTAACACTTAATTTATATGAGAACAACCCCCTCTGAAGCTTCCATTTGCAATAAAAAAAAAATAGAATAGATCACTGTGGACAAAAAATTGAGGCACAATGAGATAATAGAGAAAACAAACTTAAAAAGGAGTCTTGTCACTGCTGGAGACTATGCTAAGCCCAACTCTGACATGGTCCTGAGGGTCCTGCTCATGAATTTTGAGGAGCTGATTAAGTTCAAGACACTTGTGGGTGGGTCCTGATTTGGTTCTGGAGATGCCAGGAGGTTTGGGGAGGAGTATGGCCATGAACTCACGAATTGGCTATGGCCTATGGTCAGGAGGTCTCTGTCTAGCTGGCTCTCTATTGCTATTGAAACTCTCGTAAATATCTGCTACATACTGTTTTGAGCTGTTTTATGTTTTTTCCTTTGAACTTTGTTTTTATTTTATCCTTTTTCAAAAGTATGTTTTAATAATTAGAACATTGGAATATTGAGAGCTCAATTGAAGACAATGGAGAAGTTCTGGGCCTGTAATTGGTGGTATAAGCTTCTGCTCCAACAATCCAATGCTTGTCTTTTTGTTTCTCACTTTTTAATTTAGAACATTCAATCCTTAATGGGCGGAATGTTGCAATTGCCTTATAACCCTTCTGCCTCGGGCTATACCGGTTGTTAAAGGCCCACTCCCTAGTTCCATGCCCTAGGCTAAGGCTCAGACCTTAACTCGGGTTCAGGGCCTTTAACAATTTGTATAGCCCTCGGCAGCAGGTTATAAGGCTATAAAATGGCCTATGATGTTTTTTCTTATATCTCAAAAATTACCTTTGTCTCAGACTGGTTAGTTTATTGTTATATGTCCTTGGACATCTCGGGCATTTGATGGGTCCCAGCCCTACTCGATTGTGGTCAAATTTTGCCAGAAGAGAGAGGGATAACAGTCTGAGGGGTTTTCCATTCCATTGGCCCACAGTGACTGTAGAATGTATAACTGGGGAAACACATCTTTAATCAGGTTGATGAGCAACTTGGTTATGATTTGATGAACTAATCTGCGTGACTTTGTAATGAGATAACAAACACAATAATCACTGTCTTCATCTGGGCTCAAGTGAGATGAAATACTTATTCCATGTGAAATCAAGACTGACTGCGCTACATTGTGGCTTTTATTACTCTGAGGTTCCCTGCTCTTCTTGCCCAGCTGTGAAACTAAAGCTGACAATTGATTCCTGGTGGAACAACCATGATAAAGGGAACTATACTGCCGAGAACCGAGAACCACACCTAATTCAAGAACGAGCAACTGGTAATTGTGAAGGTAGTACTCTTCAAACTCTTGACTTGACTGCTCTGAATTTTCTTTGGTGGGAGTTCACAAATAGTGAACATAATAATAATTATATTGCATCAGCATATCATCAAGCGGGTCTAAGGTGCTAAAAGGGCTGTATACTTCATTTTATGATCACATGGCCTATGGAAATGTACTTCTGTGATGCTTTTTCCTATGTTGCCTCAATCCAATGTGAGCTTTGTGGCATCAGTCCTCCTTCAGGGGGAAAAGGGACAGCATGCACAGATGCAGTATGTGGATGTCAGTTGCTCACTATGGCTCCGATTCACAAGGAGCCTCTCCAGTCATGGTGGAGGCTCCACAGTCGTGGCGTAGTCTCCACACTCGTGGTGGAATCTCTGCATTGCAGTTACTCATTACGGATATTCTGCCATGACCCGCCATGACTCTGGAGGCCCTTTGTGAATTGGAACCAATGGGTATAGTTGCTCTACCTTTAGTTTCCTGCTTTATACAGGGTCTCATGCATGCCTATTATGCACAGTGAGCGACCCCTAAGGCATATGCCTGCGATCATTTCTTTGAAGACCAGTACAAGGATGTATTCCTTTAAAATGGAAAAAGAGCAAATCTTATATCCACCTGTTCTGCTTGGGTTTTCGGATCAGATAGAACCCGCTCATCAGAGCCTCACTAACCCAGCCAGAACGTTACCCCCTCCCTAGAACCTATTTACAATCCTGCAACCACATACATCTACCACCTAAGGACAGGGGATTCCTACTATACATACCAAGACCTCTTACAATCGGCGGCCTCGCGATCCCATACGGATCCAGACCTCTCTGCCCATACGACAGTATCACAAGTGGCGGCCTCGCGGTCCCATACGAACCCAGACCTCTCTACCCAGACGGCAGTCTCAGCACAATCGGCGGCCTCGCGATCCCATACGGATCCAGACCTCTCTGCCCATACGACAGTATCACAAGTGGCGGCCTCGCGGTCCCATACGAACCCAGACCTCTCTACCCAGACGGTAGTCTCAGCACAATCGGCGGCCTCGCGATCCCATACGGATCCAGGCCTCTCTGCCCATACGACAGTATCACAAGTGGCGGCCTCGCGGTCCCATACGAACCCAGACCTCTCTACCCAGACGGCAGTCTCAGCACAATCGGCGGCCTCGCGATCCCATACGGATCCAGACCTCTCTGCCCATACGACAGTATCACAAGTGGCGGCCTCGCGGTCCCATACGAACCCAGACCTCTCTACCCAGGCGGCAGTCTCAGCACAATCGGCGGCCTCGCGATCCCCTACGAATCCAGACCTCTCTACCTAGACGGCAGTCTCATACGACAGTTCATCCTATGATCACCATAACATACAAAAAGGGAATCAGTCTCACTATTCATCAGATCACACAAAGATTGCCAGTTCGAGCATAGCCTGTTCTCAGGTTCGAGGGGCTCCTCTTTCCCTTATTCAGTTACCACTTACCTGATCAGGGTTAACATCTGTTCATGTAGCCGCAGCTGACTAGAAGAATAGGCTACCCTCTTATACAAGAACACGCAGCACATGTTGGTTCACTACAAACTGGATACTTTATTACTCATTACATACACAATCACATAACATTACGATATAACACATAACCTGCAAAGAAAAGTGAAAGATTAAGTTGTACACTCTAATAAGAAAGGGTCGACATCACCTTAGTAGTATGTAGCCTGCACTCAGTGGTCATCTAGGTTCCCTTCTCGTCTGTGCCTCGGCTCGCCTGGAATCACCCTTCTCCGAGTCACTGGGACCTCTTCCTTATCGGCTACTCTCTCTCCTCTCTGGCTATTCTGCTAGGAAAGCATCTGTCTCTCGGTTCTTCTCCGCCTTCAAGATGGCGTCTGTCTTCCCTGGAATAAGTAGTAGCTTTACTGCTAACGGCTAGATGCCGCCTACGGACTGAACATGTAACTGCCTCAGACTTTCACTAATATAGAGGTGCGTTTCCTCATGGAAAATTCCGGCCTGTAACCTGCCGCCCACCAAATTCTTGTACCTCCCCGTACCAAGGACACGTTCCCAGCCGGCCGGCCTGATGTAGTGTCTTCGGCATGAAGAAAAATACAATCCTTCGATAAGGGCCGGCCTGAACCGGTTCTCTCCAAGCGAATAACACCTCATAACTAAAACATTACGTTTGACCTAGAAGCATCCCAAGCTGCCGGAGCAGAAAGAAAGATGGAGTCTCTCCCGTTTGAGGCCTACCAGGCCTGAATTCAGCACAGCTCCGTGAAATACCCTCACTACAGGACAGGTTATCCCTAATACTAACAAATCTATCCCCTAGGCTATGTGTGCAAGCCCTGATCTATGGGGAAGAGCACAGAATCATGTCGAAGTGCCTAGTAAATAGGCTCCATTCACTACTCTAACCCTTAGACTTGAATGGTAAGAGACTGAAGTCACATTTAATCATCTTTTCCTCACAAGAAGGCCGGGAAAATCGAGCAGAACATTTCACCCTTGACTTCAGTCTATTATACATTCATTAAACGGAACTAATATCTGTGGAAGAATAATATGAAACAAGACTAACTGATCTATGTCTAGTACCAGGTGTGCAGAATTGAAGTAGTGAAGGAATACACTGAATAAAGCAACAGATAGAAATCAAAATGCCGATAGTAATCAGAATACCTCCTAATATTTGACGTAACATATGCAAATTAGGTAACCAATTAAAGAGCCAGTCAAACCAGCCCTGGTCAATGTGTTTTCTAACTTCTTCTGTCAAGTCATGTAATTTATCAATGTGAGCTTGAATGGATTTTGTATGATCCGACAAGTTAAAACAACAAAGACCCTCAAAATCAGAACAATCGTGTCCATGTTTAAGCAAAAGATAATCAATGGCCGCTCGATTTTGCAAGATAGCCCTTCGTTCACCCTGGGCGTCTAATAGCATGTCAGACAGGACTGTAGAAGTATGATTGATGGATTTTACCATCCAGCAGGCCATTTTCCCAATAGATTTGGCATTATAAACTGCCAAAGCAGGAACACCAACAATTGAAATAGCCAGGCTAAGGTATTCAGACTTGGAATATAAATGCAAAGATGAGTCACAATCCTCCTGTAACCTCACTGTATCTCGAATCACACGAGAGTTGGCATTCGGATGTGAGGAAAACATGAGCAAGCTCAGTCTAGTAATGGCACAAGGGCCTCCAGAAATATTTGCGGGTATATATGGCCAGGAAGTATTACCACATGAGAAAAGCCATCCGGCAGGCAGTAACATCGTGCGATAGTGACTGGGGGTAACTACCATACTCTTGCAAGTCATGTTATTCTGAACAGAAGTACATGTTTTCGGTGTCCTTTGAAGGCACAAAGTTCGTTCATGAGCGGTGAATGAAGTGGCACCTTTCAATCTTAAACGCATACATTCAGAAATCACCCTAGGATCACAAGTAAGGAAAAAACATAAATCACCCTGTGTGATATTATAGGTAACTATTTGGGACTGGATGGGCGGTATCGGGTCTGACAGTACAGTACACAAGGGGCAATACTCATGGGCAGCGAAATCGCCCAGAAGAACATTGGGGCGAGCATTTGATATATTAAAAATATGAGTCAAAGTCTCCAATGAAGCAGGGACAGCAACTAAACAAGTTGCCAGAATGTCCGTCACCGATCTCATCGGTGTCAAGCAGAAATGAGGGGCTTTAGTCACTTGCTTGGCCAATGTAATCCAAAAGTTCGGCGACGAATCCCACGCAGCGAAGGAACGCGACACTCGGGTTCTCAACTCAGCCCGGGTTGATGGGATCCCTCCTCTCTCGTCGTACCAGCCCAAAAGGAGTCCAACGCCGACACATCCTGCAGCAACAGTCCAAAGAATGATCTGAAAGAGAATCAAATACAGGCATTATTCATTCTCGTAAGTAACATTTGTCAGCCGGGACTGCTTCCCAGCTATCTTTCCCTGGTCTCATAACTAAAACGGTGTTGTCTTGACCGGTTGCAATCACTTCTGCTTGTTCAGGGGGATTCTTAGGCGACTGCACCCAAACTCTGGCCCCAGGATTATCTGTGGAGCCAAAACCTTTCTGGCCTCGTACAGTTAGCAACGTTGGGGCAGTGCCTTTTGTCATCTCACCACTGAAGACAGGCATTATTAGCAATTGAGCCACTCGGTCAGTTTGATGTATCAGTAAGTCAACCTCACTGCTATTCAGCAGGAGCACCTTAATCTCTCCCTGATAATCACTATCAATGATTCCTCCAAGCACCTGAATGCCTTTTACAGCCAGCCCCGATCTAGGGGCGATTAATCCGAAATTTCCAGTTGGTATATGAACACCAACACCGGTTTCAATGATGACTCGATCCTTACTTTTTATAACGGTGTCATCCATGGCATGCAGGTCCAAACCTGCCGACCCTGGGGTCGCTCTACATGGAGCCAAAGCTCCGGGAGTAATCTCCCAGTACATCACGGTCTCTCTGATTTCATTGGGCTTAGCATCAACATTCGGAGGAAACAAACGCATAAGTGGGAATTCAGCATTTAGAAAAGGACGGTTATTCAAAATCAATAGCGCTTGAGGCAAAAAGTCTCGCCAATTCTTATACTTGTCATCTGTTAATTTACGCAATTGATCTTTTAGCAAGCCATTCAACCTCTCCACAAGACCCGAGGCCTGTGGATAATATGGTATATGAAACACCCATTCAATATTGTTTTCCACACAGAATTCCTGTACCAATCTTCCACGAAAATGGGATGCATTATCAGATTGAATTTGGAATGGCACACCATAATACATCATAATCAATTCCAATGTTTTAATAGTATTCAATTGGGTAGCTTGCTTACAGGGAAGGGCTACCAACAGGCCACTGTATGTATCAACAATGGTGCAAACATATTGACAATTCCTACTCATAGGAAGTGGACCAATGTAATCAATCTGCCAAATTTGAGCGGGCAATTTCCCGCGATGTAAATGACCTTTAACTATTTGGGGCACTTTGCGCTGCCTGATATGCTGACAAATGGGACAATGTAGAATAACATTTTTGATTAAATCTAGGGGAATATAAATTCCTCGATCAGCAGCCCACCTGCTAGTGGCTTTCTCTCCAAAGTGTCCTGCTTTCTGGTGGGCCCATTTCGCCAATCCCGCAATATCAGAATCTTGCGTGTCCACCACTGCCTCAGCAATTTTAGATTTCTCATCTGCAATATTATGAAAGAATTTGTCAAGAGAGTCTATCGGAGTATGAGCATCCACATGGAAGATTGTAACAGTACTCTGTGGGAGCATTTCCCAAATCTCCTGCCATAATTCTTTTCCCCACAGTTCTTTTGAATGGATTTTCCAACTATGGGAATGCCAAGTCGGTAACCAAACTGCCAGTCCATTGGCAGTAGACCAAGAATCGGTAAAAATATGACATGTGCCAGGTAACTCTTGTTTCAGAACTTGATAAACAGCATAGAGTTCAGCAAATTGACTGCTCTTACCCTCACCAGTTGTACTCAGCAATTTTTGTGTGATCGGATTATAGGACACTGCCTTCCAATGCCGTTTCGTCCCTATGAACCTTGCTGAACCATCCGTAAACCAGACATGGTTTCTGTCCTCTGCGGACAAATCATCAAAAGGTTTACCCCACTTAACAGGAGACTCCTGTACTAAAGGTACGGAACATTCACTCTCAGTCTCAGTTGATGGCGCCCGTGCCACCTGCTCATGCAAAGATGCAACTCCTTTTTGTCCCACACGTGCCCTGTCTTGTATATACCATTTCCATTTAATCACACTCGCCTCTTGAGCGTGTCCAATTCGGTGAGTTTTCGGCGAACTCATAACCCACTGCATGATAGGAATCTCAGGTCGCAAAACTATATCATGTCCCAAAGTCAATTGCTCGGTATCCACCAGAGCCCAATAACATGCAAGTAACTGTTTCTCAAAAGGTGTATAACGCTCACCAGCATCAGGTAACTTTTTAGTCCAGAAACCTAACGGTACTCTACTCTTGCCTTGTTTCTGCCACAAACTCCAATTCGCATAAAGGCCTTGTACAGACACATTCAAATCCACATCACCATCACATACAGGCCATAAATCCAGAGCATGCTGAATGGCTTCTTTTGCCAGACTGAACGCATCTTGCTGTGGTTTACCCCATTCAAATGCATTCTTTTTACGAGTGACCTGGTACAAAGGGGCCAATATTTGACTTAAATGAGGAATATGCTGGCGCCAAAAACCAAACAAGCCAATGAAGCTTTGGGCTTCTTTCCTATTCCTCGGAACTGCAAAATCAAGAATTTTCTGTTTAACCTGAGGGATCACTTCTCGGTGCCCCTCATGCCAATTAATGCCCAAAAATTTCACAGCCTGGGACGGACCTTGTAATTTATCCGTGTTGATTTCCCAACCTTTCTCACGCAAGCACTCAATGACTCTATCCAATTGGGTCTGAACTTCCTCTTGTGATTCGCCTTGGATCAAAATATCATCAATATAGTGACATATCTGAATTTGCGGATGAACCGGTACCTCAGCCAGATGCTCTGCCACCAGCCGGTGACATATCGTAGGACTATGCACATAGCCCTGGGGAAGACTTCTAAACGTCATTTGACGCCCGTTCCACGTAAAACTGAATTGTTCCTGGCACTCAGGGGCAATCGGAATCGAAAAGAAAGCATTAGCAATATCAATGGACGCATACCATGTACCTGGATGTTTTTGGATTCTTTCAATTAGGGTAATAACATCCGGTACTGCAATAGTCAAAGAGGGTGTGTGTCTATTCAATTCTCGATAATCAACAGTCATGCGCCAAGAATTATCACTCTTACGTACAAGCCAAACAGGATTATTCCAAGCAGAAGTAACTGGGGTTATAACTCCTGCATCCACCAACTCCTGAATAGTGGTACTAATCTCTTCATGACCACCTGGAATACGATACTGCTTCTGACGAACCACTTTTGTCGCCTGGGGAACTTTTATGGGGGGCATTCTTAAACGACTAACCCGTACAGGCCTGGACGATATATAATGTTTAGTTCCAAATTGGTAACATCCATCATCTAAGTGCAAAGTCATTCCTTTCAAAATATCAATTCCAATTATGAATTCTAAGAGTGGCACCACTAATACAGAGTATTCTTTTCTAGGAATTCTACCTATTCTCATTTCAAGTAAGGTTTGAACTGCGGGAGTTTCCTTTCCACCTAATCCGGTAATTGTAAAAGGCTGACCTTTAAACTTCTTTGATTTTCCATGAATAAGAGTGGCCTCCGCTCCTGTATCTACCAATGCTCGGGCCCTTTGGATATTACGATGTCTCCAATAAATATCAATATCTACATAGGGTCTATTATCTCTGTGAGCCCATCTGTGTACTGGAGCTTGACCTATTTCCTAGTCCTTTTTACTGTGTTCTGTGTACCAGGATAAATCAGGATAAAGACTCTCACGTTTCCCAGGTATCGATACCTCCTGTTCATATCCATCTCCATTACGAAATGGATTACTGTTCTCTGCATTGTACTGCGGGTTTCGATCGGCCAATATGTGTCGATCCTCTCTCCTTCTCAACTCAGGGGATTGATCCCTATCATCTCTACGTCTGCTGTTAACATAATCATCTCTCCCCCTCTCTCTTTCCCCCTCTCTCTCCCTGTCTCTCACACGACGGGGGGACAAATCACGTACATAACGTCGATCATCACGACGATCAGAGCGCCCACGGCGGTCGTCATCACCGCTACCGTCAGAAAAACCACGATCACACTCAGTTGTCCGAACACGCCGGGCACCCTCCTTTCGATCCAAGCCACGTTTGCGAAACATTTCCCACAAACGAGAAGTAGTCTCACCATCAATGTCCTCCTTCCGCACACCATCGGCCATAAGACCAAAAAACATATCACGTCTAGTAAGTTTATTGTCACCAGGAGTACGAGTGTCAGGCCGGGACTGCCGTTCAGGTTTAAACCACTCACCCAACTCACCGAGTTGGCGTACCGATTCCAGCACCACAGATAACATGTTACCAGTCTGATTAATCAATAAAGTCATCATGACCTGCTTATAAGCAACAGGGGAAGAACGAATAATACGATTCCGCACAGAAGATGTTAAGAAACCATCAAGCAACCTGTCAGCAGTATTCAGAAAAATTGCAGTTTTCATCACCTCCTCCTTGAGACGTTGTGCAGCATCGCGCAAAGTATACCACGGTTTGTCATTCACAGGCCAGTCAGACTCAGTAGGATATTTTTGATTACAACCCTCAGTCGCCAATTGAAGCAAAGAAATTTGACCACCAGCATTAAAGTTACGAAAATGATCCTGTACAGTAGAATCCGAACTCAAGGAACAAAACTTCAAAGAATCGCCAGCATCCAACATAATGCCAGCAGCGCCCAGTTCATAAAGGCGCACCATCCATGTGAGTAAGGTCTCACCAGCTCGCTGCCGAAATCGCTGCAAAATATCACTCATTTCTTGTTGAGTAAAATCCTCCAAAGAGTCTAAAGCAATACCATTCGGAGCACCGGGAGCCTGCTGCACCTTCCGCCGAAAAACTGGATGCACCGAGACCGCGGGACGAGCATCACAAGGAGCTCGACCAGTACACGTAGAGGAACAATCAGTGGAAGAAGCATCGACCCCGCTCGAAGGACGAGCGCAATCACGGGGTGCACCATCAGAGGCGCAAGAAGCAGATTTACAAGCACGGCCGGAGCGAGAGGACTCGCGCTTGGCAGACTCCTCACCCGAGGAAGGAGAATCACTCGAGTTCCAGATATTACCATCCCATTCATCAGGATTCCAATCCAGTCCGGCTTTCGCCACGACCAGACGCACCTTTCGCGTCGAAACCCGACCACGCCGATTCTTGTATTTATAACGAGCAATTCGCACAGCCGCCCTCTCGGCAATAGTTTGGTACGTCTCAAGTTTGTCAGCAAGCAACTTATTTTGACACCGCAACAAAGTATGAGCATTCTGAATCTCAACAAAGTTCGCTTCCAAATCCTTATGCAAGTTCTGTAACTTCAACAACCTCTCATGCAGAATTCTGTACGCAGACAGAACAATCCAACATCTGCGCCACAAAACGGGAAGCTCATCACCCTTAGATACCGGCGCCTTCTGTAAACAAGTAATCACATTAGCCGGCTCCGCCAGCTCCAAAAAAGAATTCCAATTCTCACTCAAACCAGTAGAATCAGCCCACTCACGGGCTAAGGCTTCATAAGGCGTTGAATCCCAGCCGGGAATATCAACGGGCAACTTAAAAATAGATTTCGACTTTCTAGAAAACATCTCGGAAAAGAAAGAAAAAGAGAAAAAGAGAAAGAAGAAAGAAGAAAAAGGAAAAAAAAAAAACTACACTCACAATTGTATAGAAATAATATACAAACAAAACCACGCACGCGCTGAAAGCAAACACGATACAACCACAACGCACACAGGTTTCGTAAACGGTTCGTGACGCCAAATGTTCTGCTTGGGTTTTCGGATCAGATAGAACCCGCTCATCAGAGCCTCACTAACCCAGCCAGAACGTTACCCCCTCCCTAGAACCTATTTACAATCCTGCAACCACATATATCTACCACGTAAGGACAGGGGATTCCTACTATACATACCAAGACCTCTTACAATCGGCGGCCTCGCGATCCCATACGGATCCAGACCTCTCTGCCCATACGACAGTATCACAAGTGGCGGCCTCGCGGTCCCATACGAACCCAGACCTCTCTACCCAGACGGCAGTCTCAGCACAATCGGCGGCCTCGCGATCCCATACGGATCCAGACCTCTCTGCCCATACGACAGTATCACAAGTGGCGGCCTCGCGGTCCCATACGAACCCAGACCTCTCTACCCAGACGGTAGTCTCAGCACAATCGGCGGCCTCGCGATCCCATACGGATCCAGGCCTCTCTGCCCATACGACAGTATCACAAGTGGCGGCCTCGCGGTCCCATACGAACCCAGACCTCTCTACCCAGACGGCAGTCTCAGCACAATCGGCGGCCTCGCGATCCCATACGGATCCAGACCTCTCTGCCCATACGACAGTATCACAAGTGGCGGCCTCGCGGTCCCATACGAACCCAGACCTCTCTACCCAGGCGGCAGTCTCAGCACAATCGGCGGCCTCGCGATCCCCTACGAATCCAGACCTCTCTGCCCATACGACAGTATCACAAGTGGCGGCCTCGCGATCCCCTACGAATCCAGACCTCTCTACCTAGACGGCAGTCTCATACGACAGTTCATCCTATGATCACCATAACATACAAAAAGGGAATCAGTCTCACTATTCATCAGATCACACAAAGATTGCCAGTTCGAGCATAGCCTGTTCTCAGGTTCGAGGGGCTCCTCTTTCCCTTATTCAGTTACCACTTACCTGATCAGGGTTAACATCTGTTCATGTAGCCGCAGCTGACTAGAAGAATAGGCTACCCTCTTATACAAGGACACGCAGCACATGTTGGTTCACTACAAACTGGATACTTTATTACTCATTACATACACAATCACATAACATTACGATATAACACATAACCTGCAAAGAAAAGTGAAAGATTAAGTTGTACACTCTAATAAGAAAGGGTCGACATCACCTTAGTAGTATGTAGCCTGCACTCAGTGGTCATCTAGGTTCCCTTCTCGTCTGTGCCTCGGCTCGCCTGGAATCACCCTTCTCCGAGTCACTGGGACCTCTTCCTTATCGGCTACTCTCTCTCCTCTCTGGCTATTCTGCTAGGAAAGCATCTGTCTCTCGGTTCTTCTCCGCCTTCAAGATGGCGTCTGTCTTCCCTGGAATAAGTAGTAGCTTTACTGCTAACGGCTAGATGCCGCCTACGGACTGAACATGTAACTGCCTCAGACTTTCACTAATATAGAGGTGCGTTTCCTCATGGAAAATTCCGGCCTGTAACCTGCCGCCCACCAAATTCTTGTACCTCCCCGTACCAAGGACACGTTCCCAGCCGGCCGGCCTGATGTAGTGTCTTCGGCATGAAGAAAAATACAATCCTTCGATAAGGGCCGGCCTGAACCGGTTCTCTCCAAGCGAATAACACCTCATAACTAAAACATTACGTTTGACCTAGAAGCATCCCAAGCTGCCGGAGCAGAAAGAAAGATGGAGTCTCTCCCGTTTGAGGCCTACCAGGCCTGAATTCAGCACAGCTCCGTGAAATACCCTCACTACAGGACAGCTTATCCCTAATACTAACGAATCTATCCCCTAGGCTATGTGTGCAAGCCCTGATCTATGGGGAAGAGCACAGAATCATGTAGAAGTGCCTAGTAAATAGGCTCCATTCACTACTCTAACCCTTAGACTTGAATGGTAAGAGACTGAAGTCACATTTAATCATCTTTTCCTCACAAGAAGGCCGGGAAAATCGAGCAGAACACCACCTCATTATTCATTAAAGTCTTTCTTGATTGGTCACTTCTATTATTTTCTGAGATGTGCTGATATATGGGATGGCTGTTTGTGATGTGGCTGATCTAATACATAAATAAACCAAGCAGACTTTCAGGAAACTCGATTGACACCACACAGCTCATTTCACATTTACATGGATCAATTACCGAAAGATGTCAGTATCTTGTGTGTGCTTTCTGTACTTTATTATTGCTCACTCTCGGCCAAGACCGCTGTCCTAGGTCAGAGAGACACCCCGGGTGGCGGGGTGTTGAGTACCACGATAGCACCTCTACCTTATATTGGACGTTATTCTGCATGATACTATATCCCGAACAATTGTAAATATTGGATGTGCAATTACTGTTGGCTTAACCACCATATGTGTTTGTGTAGATGTCAATATTAAACCTGTAAATCTACAAGTCAAAGTCTCTAAGTACACCTCTAAACACAATACCAATTCCTTTTGAGCCACCACTATTCAATATGCTCTTGTAATGCAGTTATATATCATACACACCTTGTTTTGTATTCTATGAACTGTATTCTATATGTTTTAAATACATCATTAACATTTATAATACAATGAATACTATACAACTGTCACTAATGCATCATATATAATTAAAAATAAGTAGTTGCCACAAGTATGAGATTACATTCCATGTATTCTGTATAACGGTATAGGCTACCTGGTAGAGAAAAAAACCACTGAAATACTGAAAATGACCATTTGAATCTTGAAATAATGTTTTGGAGTTTGATAACTGGTCATCATACAACTAGAGAGCTAAATCTGGAATACATATGATGACATTTAAAGTAATTGAAATATCCATAGCAGTGGGGCATTTCTCGGTCCCCGCCAACAGTAATAAAGTGAACACCATACTCCCATCTGAACACCTCAAATAAAGCAGCCACTCGCTTGATGAAAGACACTTGCTGGTCTTTTTAGAATATACTCTGAAATTCTCTCACCAAAGTTGATTCATTTCAAACGCATTAGGTGTAAAATAGAAAATTAAAATCAAATGAAGTATGGATACAAGCACTGCATCAGCAGCAGTCCTTAGATTTCTAAACCTTATCGGTCGCCTATTGCTGTAGAAGTTGGATAGACTGGACTGCCGGTGCAGCGTCACTTGGTGTTCACATCTGCATATTGTGGATAGCAAACCACATGATGCTCCAGCTGTCCACTAAGTTCAATAGCATTTTAGTTATATATTTCTCTATTTCTGTGGAGTGACAGGTCTTGTTGGTATGAGGTTGCTTTGCATTGGAACGATAACTTGCCAAGATAACATCGAGATGGGGAGAGGGTTGGATATGAGTAGACCTCAATATATTGAGTTAGAGCAGGCATGCTTTCAAAGTTCGGAAGTTGCTTTGAAGAGCTTAGACCAGACTTGTTGGAAATGGTGATCCTGGAGAAGTCTGTGAAAGCTTGAGGGGGGAAAAGGGGTCAGCGTTCCGAGTATTAAATTGAAAATTCTTCTCTGATGTCTTGGGTGTTGGATGTTGCTGAGTCTTGGCTCAAATTGTTCTTGTATGACTGACCCAACTGCATCAATAAAAATCACCAATCCTCACTACTTTCCTAAACAAGAATATTACATCAGCTAGGTAGCCACTAGACTATATGGAATTCAATATACGTGTGAGGCATAGTGTATTTCTTCCTGAACCCATTCAGTGTATGCGTTTACACATATCCTGATGACAGCAACTCTACATCAAAACTGTATTCTCCATGTACAATCGGCATTGAAAATTTAACACCATAAATCACACTAATTAAAAACCTTTGTGCACTTTATTATACTAGAATAATACTTGTGGCACTGATGTATGTCTGAGCAAAACCATGGCCAACTTCCTCATGCCGACACTTTACAGCGTTCCGCTCGGCATCCACAACAAGGTAAAGATCATGAGCGCCTTCTATGGTCTCTTCTCAACAGTGAGCTCCATTGCCAACTCTGGGATTAGCTCAATTTGATGTAATACAAAACTTAACAAAGAGTGAACCTTTCCTTAAATGACAAGTATCACAAAGGTATTTGTATTGCTGCTGCTGTGGGTGCTAATTTGCAGTGTATTACAAAGTATTAGATGAATGTCTCAAGTCCTGCAAGGAGTTCTGAACCGAATATTACAATTCTTAACTTATACTATCATAACACTCCCTGCCTGTTCATCGGGCTTTATCCTATAAGCTTATAACCACTTGATTTTCGCACCTTTTTCCATTGGTTATTAAACATATCCAGCAAAGTCTACCATCTGATCTTTGAGGCAAGCAGCTTGCTGCTGCCAATGTGTTATGCTGTTTTCCAATTGTTTCAACATTTTGACATTCTAAAGACTCACTTAGTTTTACACCCTGGTGCACTAGTAGCTCACTGTTCACCTTAAGATCCACCTCTTATGGAATCTGTTTCCACTTCGCATTTAGGTTTCACAGAAAACCCCATGTATTTTTGTGGCACATTGAATACTTCTTAGTCTCTGGCTTTTGCATCTAGCTTCGGCCTCTCCTCATCACATACAGATACAAATCCTGCACCTATCAAAAGTGCAAGGTGCAAATAACGAATAATAAAGTGCTGTGCTAAAACATTTTTCCATAATCAAGTTGTTATATTTAGGCTTCCTAAGGGGACTAGTCCCTCATCCGTCCTAGATACATAGATTAAAGTGCAGTATATAGTAGCTTTTACATAGTAAAACATAATTAATCCATTAATTTCATCGTTGCATATCTCATTCATAAGCTTTCCTCCTTTCCCGAGCTGTTACATCCCATGAGCAAAAATAACAGAGTTAGTCTTCCCAACAGTGTAAAAAGTATTATGTTCCTACGAACGTTACTCATCCCGCCTCAATCTAAAATACTGAGCCTTTTACTTTCTGTCTTATCCATAAATTACCAAACTGCAAAGAATTTCCTAATAGCCCCTACCCTTTTTAGGTCTCGGCTGGCATAGGCTGCACAGACATGCGCAGTCTCGCTGGCGAGATTTAGTGTTAACAGGGTATTTTCAGTAAGGGGCTTTAAGCCACGCCCCTCTGTTCCATTGGCTGGCGTCACCGTTTATGCTAAACGGTGGACAGCCATTGGAACAGAGGTGTCTATGACGTTTTTGCTTTGCTTTTCGAGCCGTCCCATTTGGACAGACTCAATTGCTTTACTTTTGCCGTAAAAGCATTTGTTATCGTTTTGTTGCGATGTTGATGGCCGCCATTCCGTGGAAACTACCCCATTGATGCCGAGAAGAACATTTCCTTCATGGTGAGGGGGGCGGAACCAAAGCCTTGCCGAAAGGGGCTAACTTACATGTGAATATTTACATCAACCGAGAAAACAGCCACTAAATTCGGACATTTACCATTTACGTATATGAAATTACACGACAACACATTTTAATTGTATTTTAAAGTTACGAGTCTAATCCCTACAAATAATTATTGAATAATAAAGCAACTTTTTACATAATTCGTTATTAGGGCATTATGGCATTGTCAAAATTAGATTTTTAAATAGGTACCTATAGTTTCCCGATTCATAATGGAGCTCTCGTTCTGCACTTAGAACAAATGTAACTCTAAAATGGCCGTATTGTGTCTAATGTTTTATGAAAAGGCGTATTAGCTTGTCCCTCCTTTAATTTTAGCTTCTACCGTGGGAGCGCGGTGACGTTACGTGCCGGCATTTTGCGGGCGGCCATCTTTCTTCCCCTCTGTGTCTCGCTGGTTGTGTCTTTCGGGCGGCGGTTGTTGCTGCAGAGCCCGGGCCTTGTGCAGTGGAGCGGGGGACCGCTGTACAGTAAGACCAGCAGGGAAGGTGAGGCATGTTTAGGGGTACATTGTTGGGGAGACTGGAGTTAGATTAGGGGGTTGGGGGAAGAAATTGGCGAACAAGGAAGGAGGCCCTTGAACCCTCTGTGTCTTTTAATCAATGCCCATCTCTTTCGTGTCGCTTGTCATCTACTTCACGCTACCTATCCCAGCACTCATTATCCTTTCACTGTGGAGCGCCTGTTTATCTTTGCCTGTCACCCGTTTGCCGTCATTTCCACTCACCTTCACGTCTTCGAAAGATGCAGGTATGCGATTGTGAAGAAACCGGAAAGGTTCTTAAACGCTAATAGTCATCTTCTCGCTGCCGATTACTCCCCTCCCCCCAACCCCCCCCCCCTTTTGGTCACCGTTTCAATTAAGACATTATCTGCCAATCTCTGAAAGTGATAAGCACGTGACTGAAAGGTGTCAGTGTGTGTGACTGTTGAGCATCTTTGGCAGGTGCTATCCTTTACGTTTTGGTTCAAATTAGAAGCTGCAGGCACGTTCAGTGATGATCAATGACGAAAATTTGACTCTCCTGCATATGTAAATACAACTCCATGGCATCCAGCTGCTGATAAAGCCAGAATAAAATGCTACGGTCTGGGGAACAGACTTTAAAAATATCCTAAAACAAATAATTGGTTCTCTCTCAACCTTGGATGATAACGGCTTATTTGGGAAAAGGGGGCACAACGGCCCCGTTGTGTCTACCTATAGCAGCCTATAACTTCTTCCCTACCCTGACTGAGGGCTTGATTGTCCGATGTCATAATAGACTAGAGACCAAGCCTTCACGGCCTATCAGAATGTTTGAGTATGTGACGTCACAATGGGATTCTCCTGCGTCTTCACTATCCAGTCTGGGTACATTTGACGTCGCAGTGAAATGCTTCAGTAAGAATGTTTGATTGTGCGATGTCATAATAGCCAAGAAGATCTAAAAACCTTTCTGTCTTATTATGCTTGACTATGTGACGTCACAACTTGATCTCCTGCGTTTTAAATATACTGTCTGAGTGTTTGTGACGCCACAGTGAAACGCTCCTCTGCTTTCACTATGCTGACTGTGTTCACATGATGTCACACTGAACGCCAATCCCCCCCCTCCCCCGTCTTCCCTATCCTGAGTGAGTGCTTGATTTTGCAATGTCATAATAGACTAGAGACCAAGCCTTCACGGCCAATCACAATGCTTGATACTGTGACATCACAATAAATGGGTTGCCCTCCTGCCTTCACAGACCTAATACAGCGATTGATTGTGTAATGTCGGCAGCATCACTGTAGGTGTCATCAGTTGCATAGAGTCCTTCTAGCTGCCTCATTCCCTGTGAGGTTCCTCTGACATGGAATCTGTAATAAATGTTTCAAATGTGCTAATTTTCCTGTTGGTCCTAGAAAGAATTCAGTGTGTTGTGAAGCTTCCTT
This sequence comes from Triturus cristatus, assembly GCF_964204655.1. Taxonomy (NCBI): domain Eukaryota; kingdom Metazoa; phylum Chordata; class Amphibia; order Caudata; family Salamandridae; genus Triturus; species Triturus cristatus. Next base: position 343,500,117 of record NC_140593.1, read on the forward strand.
GTGGCGCTGCGCACTTTCACATTTTCAGAGTCACACCGGACCCTCTATCACATGCCTCTGCACAAGGTGATGGTCTCAAGTGCTAATGAAACAAGCATTTGCAATGCAATAGGTCTCGCCTTTGCGAGAGTTTGAGCTATTGGCATTGTAAATGACAATGCCTTTTATTTATGTGTTTTGAAAACCTGCAAGCGGTGTGTAAACACACACTTTGTACTTATAGTCGTTGCTTACAAGACTGGCAGTAACTGCGCCTCTTTTACTGCCAGCTATTAGTACAAACTGCGTGTTTACGGACCGCTTATAGGTTTTCAAAACACATAAATAAAAGGCATTGTCATTTACAATGCCAATAGCTCAAACTCTCGCAAAGGCGAGACCTATTGCATTGCAAATGCTTGTTGCATATGCTTCCTCGAAAGTTTTAGTATGTTGCATTTTTTATACCAATTTTGGTAGATTAGAATTTTTGCTGTCCTCCAGTTCTGAAGAATCAAGGAGCAAGCCACTAAAGCAGAAATCACTATAAATGCTTTCTCTCCTTTGGGGTTTGGAGTATTCGAACTTTGCCTAATAAACCCAAACAATGCAATCTCTGGTTCCAGTTTTAATTTTCTCTGTAAACCTTCATTAAAAGCTGAAAACACTTCCTCCCTGAACTGGGTTAAAAACTGGCATGCAAAGAAAATATGTACCCAGCCCCCCCGACCCATTTGCTGACAGCGAAAGCACTGGTCCTCTACTTCTGGATACATCTTATGTAAGGCTCTAGGTGTATAATAAGACATCCAATGGGATAAAAATACCATTCTTTTAAAATTAGCAGCTCTTAATGTTTTATTACCGTGCAGCAAAATGTCCTGCCACTCTGACAAAATACACTGAGTTTCTTGGGATATTTTGCCTAAAAACCTTTTTACTAAAGGGCTTTCCCTTTGATCTCGTAGTAATCTATACCATTTTCCGACACCCCTTAATTTAGCTCTATAAAGGGCTGGTAATAAGGAGGCCGAAGCTATGCTCAATGGAAAGCAACATTTCTTTACAAATTGAGTAATCTGAAAAGAGCCAAAAAATACGAATTGCAGCTAGTGCCACATCAAGCCTGGATCTCCTGCCATTTTAAACATCTCCCCCCTACCACAAAATGGCCAAATTCCTTAAAGCCTTTACTTTCCCAAAATCTTATCTGATTATTACGGATATAAAGACACAATATTTTACACTCTGTGAGTTTCAAAAACTCATACCCCACTGTATTCGCCTTCATATGATAAAAATGAATGTATTCTTTCCCCAAGCCCCTGTAGTGTCTTATAATGAGTCTTTTTCGGAAGTTTAGCCTTTTTAATAAAGACTTGAGTCTGCGATTCTGCTTCTTGCACCATTTTATCCACAAGAAAGCTATCCAATGTTTCCTTTCCGTCTAGCATTCGAGCCATTAAATCCACAAAAGTTGCTTCATAGTAAGTTCGTATCTCGGGAAGTGCCAATCCCCCGTGTCTAATATCGAATTGAAGCACTGAAAGTCTCACTCGTGATGCTTTCTTATTCTAAATAAGTTGTCGAATTATAACTTCCAACTGTTTAAAATATGAGATATTCATTTTTATAGGAACATTCGAAAAATAGAAATATTAATAATGGTAGGATGGACATTTTTATAAGGGCTACCCTGCCAATTATTATGAGTGGAAGAAGAGTCCATCTAATAGTTTTCTAATCTTGGTGGCCATTGCTAGATAGTTCAATTTTAAAAGTTCCTCATATCTATTTGTAACATAGATCCCTAGATAGCGATTAGGATCTGGAGATTGGGCTTGCCATTGCAAAAACTCAGGAAGAATTTGACTACTTGCATTGAGTAACAAAATTTCCGTTTTACTATGGTTAATTTTTTACCCTCCAATAATTTGGGCATTCCTTCCAAAGGCGCTTGTATCGGCTGATTGGCCCTAATTTTTACAGCAAGAGGTTCTATAAAAAATGCAAACAGAGCCGGGGATAGGGACATCCCTGGCTGGTTCCTCGCCTTATATCCACTCTAACTGCAAGTTTATAATAACTTGGGCCTGAGCCCCTTGATATAAGTTTGCCAACATTTGTGTTATTTGTATTGCGAATCCGATCTTTGTAAGGACCGCAAAAAGAGCGTCCCAATTAACTAGATCAAATGCTTTTTCAGCATCGACCGTCATAGTTCAGACAGGTAGCTCATCCAAGTTAAAAAAATCAAGCGCTTGGACTAGAAACCCAGTATTTGATGACATGTATCTGCCTGAAACAAACCCAGTCTGATCTTTATGGATAACCTTCTGAGCTATTGGAGAGAAACGGTTTGCCCAAATTTTCATTAATATTTTATAGTCAACATTTAACAAACTGATTCGACTATACGAGTTGACGTTTTAGGGCACTTATCTTTTTTAATAAAACTTACTATCGTTGACTCCTTAATAGTAGCGGGAACTTCCCCTCCAACTCTTACAAAATTAAAAGGCTCCAACAGAAAAGGTGTCAAATCTTCTGAAAATACCTTATAAAACTCTGTTGGTAAGCCATAATTTCCTGGGGCCTTGCCACCTGGCATTGAAGCAAGGGCGCTCTTAATTTCGATTGGGATGATTTCGGCACTTATTTCATCTCCCTGGTCAATTGTCATAAGCGGAAGATTGATGCCCCCCAGATATTGGTTTATCACCTCATTTGATACCACATACTTAGTTGCATAAAGCTTGCGATAATGATCCAGATTTTTTTTTGCAATTTTTTCCTTATCAGAAATCAGTGCCCCTGAATCTGGTTCTACCAGTTCTGAAATTAACATAGACTCCTGCTTGACTTTGCTTGACCAGGCGAGTAGTTTCCCCACTAACTGACTCTCCTCGTATATGTGATGCTGATACGTCGGGGAGCTAGTTATTTCTTCAAGAATAAAACATTATCTTAACTCCTGTTTTGTTTTGATTAGTTGTTACTCTAGTTCAAAGCGCTCCCCCCTACCACTATGCTTCTGCAGTAAAGCTAGATCAACAGCTTGTTGCAATTTAATTATTTGCTGCCTCCGCATCTTAGATTGTGATGCCGAGAAGGCCAACATCTGGCCTCTTACTGTAGCCTCGAAAGCCCCCCAAACCGAAAAAAGAGTCGCCGTGCCCTTATTTTTTTTCAGAAAGAATGTCTTGATCCATTCTTTCTTATCTTCTACCCATTTGGGGTTCGAAAGGAGGAGCCGATCCATCTGCCAACTGTATCTCTCCCGCCTTTCCGCCTCTGTTCTCATCTCAAAAATAACCAATGAATGATCTGAAAAGGAGTTGGCTCTAATTTCAGCATTAACACAATTAATATAACTAGGGATTAGAAAAAAATCGATACGAGAAGCTGTCTTAAACCGCTGGGAGTAGCAAGTAAACTGTGTATCACCTGGATGTACCTCACGCCATGGATCTATAAAAAGATAATCGTGTTTCATGGAGCTTAATATCCTTTTTGTCCTTGGTTTTAATTGTTTTTTCCCTTTATTAGAGGTATCCTTTTTCAAATCTTGGATAAAATAAAAATCTCCTAACACTATTGGGCCTTCTTCGCCTCTGACCAGCTCGTTAATCTTTATAAGAGCTGTTGGATCATCGTTAATTGGTGCATAATAGTTTACAACATTGAACAGTGCCCCATTTACCCTAGCAGTAACCCAGATCCACCTCTCTTGAGGGTCTCTCGTTACTTGATATATCTCACAGTTAGTTCCTTGCCCAAAACTAATAGCTACCCCCCTAACTGCTAGCCCTGCCAAGGCAAAGAAGGCCTGGAATAGTATTTAGGTATAAAGAGTTTAGGTGTATTTGTTTTTAGATGGGTCTCCTGAAGATACAAAATTTGAGGAGAAAAAGAAGTATGCCAACTAATCAGCCCACCATATTTTTTCTTATTAGATACTCCATTAACATTTATCGATACTATCCTTAAATGAAAGTCCATATTGCATCATGAAAACCAAAGCCATACCATTTGTGCCCCTTTGTTTCTCCCCTGCACATTGCTCTGCTCCTGTAGTTGCTTTGATAGCTAAACTTTCTTCTCTAATTCTGCTCTCTTTTTTTGCAATTACCTCCCTACCTACCCTGCCCTGTGCCCTACCCCCAACCCAAAATGAATGTGTTCTTGTGTAACATAACTGGTGCTCATGTCAAGTGCTCCAATACTTTCGGGTCGAGTTTACACTATATAAAACCGCAAAAAAAAGTGACATGTGCACCGACAGCTGATGAAATCGGGATTGTCATGCTAGGGGCAATCAAACACTGTCTTTGAGATCACAGAGGAGTGAAGACCGATATCAATGGCCAAAGCCAGAAGGAGAGCAAAGTACCTCACCACCAGCAAGGGATCTGGGATTTTTCTCAAAATGTATGTTTGTACAAAGCTACATGGAGCAGCACTATGCTCTGGTTCACACTGCAAAATAAACAAATTGCTGCAGCGAGTTGCCGGCAATTTCAGTTTGTTGTTTGCCTTTGAAGCAATATTTCATTTCTGCAACCTTTTGAAACAAGGTGGTGGCCTGGTACTTTTAACAAAGGCACCAATAATAAAAACATTTCTTAAAAGATCCTTGCGACAGAACCCTCAGTGCCCCATGTGAGATAGTGTTTAAGTCCTACATTAGCAATACATCTGAAAAACGTTAATGGTATAACAATGCCCTACAAGTGCAGCATTAGCTACTTCTTTTCCTTCCCATCTCCTGAACCTACCCACACCTTGAAAAGTACCAAGAATTTTTCCATAGCACGTATAGATGGAAATCAGTTGGAGGCAAAACTCTTAAAATATACCTGTTTTTTTTTCAGATTGGCTAATACCTGATATAAATAAACCATTGCCATGGACCGAAGGTTTGTTAGGACTAGATAATGTAAATATTAAAGTATATCTTAATAAGGGCGATATTATGGGCTTCTAGAATAAATCGTGGGGGACCTTATCATGGTCAATTTTCAGGATTGCAATTGACTATGTAATATACTTTGCTTTTCTGTGCATCGTGAGACCCAACTCCAGTGACAGCAAAGACACTGCTAGGGGAACCAAAGGGCAAGTCTAAGTTAGCAACTGCACAACCCCCTAATTGACATCCATGTATGTAACTGAATTCCATTTAGATTCATTGCATGTAAATCTGCTTCACGTGGATATACTCTAAATCTGGCATGGAACTGCCCTGCTGGACCTACGTTGGACACCCTTGCACTTCCTCCATGGCATGCACTGTGTGGGCTTTCTTCCATGTAGAATTCGCTTGCTTCAGTGCAGAGCTAAATTCAGCCCAGTGAGACTCTGGGTCAGTTTCTAAGAGGCTCTCATTGAAACGCAAACATTGACCCACCTTCAGCACACCCTCAGCGCACACAACTATTTCATAAGACACTGTAAACATGAGCAGGATCACATTTCAGAACATTTTCTGGCAGTTACTGGGAGTAGGTGTATATGTGTACAACATGTACCTGTAATTTGCACTGACAATGACTCCAGGCTGTCATACCTCCATTGTTTTCTAGATAGCACCCACTGAGCAGCCTTCCAAGTGGCGTGAGTCTGTGAACAGGCAATGGCACCATGCTTATCATTTCTCTGAATACATTCTGTTAATGATTACATAGACGCCATGCTGCATTTCATGTGACATCACTTTCCTTTTCACTTTTTTACAGGCTCTTGCGTTTTCCGATAAGCGCAGTTTGTAAAGCTTTTTTCTTTGCTGAGTTTGCCTTTTTCATCTTTACTGTTTTTCCTGTTGAATTATTTGTTTATTTTTCCTCCTTTATATAGTTCAAGAAGTATGCTTTTAGTTACATTTCCTCCACTCACATTTATTTGTACTTACCTACTATAAAATGCGAATTATCTCTTTCATCCATTGTTCGTTTCCATCATTTACTTAATGTGCTTCAATTACTTCTTTAATCTCCTCCCACATTTGTGTGTTTTATTAAAACTTTTGTGGTTTTACTGCTGTCTCATTCAGTGTATAAAATGTAAAAGTTCACAGATTCTATGGCTTTTTTCAGTGTTTGCATAAATATTACCCAAAAATGCTGACAATGTGATATTTAACAAAATGAATGTAATCATACATTTTGCACTTTTAATTAAGTAGCCAGTAAATTAGGCGAAAAGGTGGCTAAACTGGACATTTAAGAAATATATGTAACCACTTGCAGCAGCACTCCACAAAAATATTATACCACTCCTTGACAACCGATGACAAACTAAACAACACCCGCCCAACACGCCCCATGCAGGACTGGCTTAAAGGGACAGCGTGAACCCTAATAACACACCTATCTTGCAATTAACACGCATGCTTTCTTCAAGACAGACAATCTATTCTGATCCTAGGTAGTATTTTTTTGTGTCATTTAACAGAATACTTGGAAACTGTGACCTGAAAAATCACACGCCTTAAATGCCTGTTCATCCTAGAGTTCATTTAAGGGCCATCAAGTAAAAAAAAGAAGATAAATGGCAAACCATGTTAACAATCAATCTGCAGGCCATTGATCAAAATCAATATGATTCAATGTATTGTTGAAAACTTCCAAGGGCTTTGATTCTGAACCCCTTTGGTGAGCAGTCTGCCCATGATAATAACTACATTCTCAAGTTAATCTTGAATGAGTCACAACAGAGAATGTCCAAATGTTCCACATCTTTAAGAGAGGTCTCTTGTAGCCTGTTATGTGCTCAGCTTTGCAATGCGATGGTGCGCCACATTAACCTCTTTGTTGGTCTTAATGTAACAGCTCTATTATTTGGGATGCACACAGGAGCTCTCCTCTGCCTGCTCTTGCTACTCCACACTTAATAAATATTTCTTTAGAACTCCTCTGGCTGAAAGGTTTTAGAACCATTCTAGTAGTTCCGTTCTGTTTAAAGTCATTGAATTAACAGGCATGTCCCAAAGACAATGGTAGACCCTTGGGCCCTCCACATGTTCCTATGGTGAGTCAGGCTTTCACATATGCAGAGACTGTGTTTATGATAATTTGGAAGATCTCCATAATTTGACCCTTCTTAGCCTCTGTAATTTTATTTTGATGGAGCTTTAAGTGGTCTTTGAACCAAAGATCAGAATGGTGAGAGGATGCGGTATTACAACTTCTAATTGTATTGTATTGTAATTTATATTTATAGAGCACATTATCACCAGCAGGTCTCTAAGCACTATCAGGGGGCATACCTATCCATGTTAGTAGGGAAGTAGCAGCTGTTAAATGATGCGTAATGGATTTATTTTTTATGTCAATCATTCTCCAGGCTGGCAATCCAAAACGTCAAGAGCTTGTCCTCTATGGTGAGCAACTGCGCCCTTTCATCAACATGGGTGTTCAGCTGCGTGTGCATTTAATAAAATTCCAGGCCCTCAACTAAAATCAGATCTAAAGATCTTGCCATTAAAGACTTTTCCAAATGCATAAAGAACATGAATACATACTGCTGCATTATCATTTTACTGTAATATTTTGATGGAATGAATGAGTGCTCCTTTTTTTCAAAATGTAAATCTGACTGCTTGACCTAGTGAGTGAGTTGTGCAAAGTTGCTTCTGATGCACAAGAAACTAACATATGAATCTGTTGTGTTATGCTATGTGTATTTGTAAAGCGCACTTTCACCTGCAAAGGCATCCTGGTGCCGAGTAGGTGTGTGCGCCAGGCCCTTCCAATGGTGGTTTAATTAATTGAAAAGCCAGGTCTTCAGCTTCTTGCAGAAGTCAAGGAGAGGGTAGGAGGCTCTGACTTGGAGAGGGATGTTGTTTCACTCTAGAGGATCTATGTAAGAAAATTGCTTGTCCTCCTGATCTAGTACTATGTATGCGTGGGATGTTGGTGAGTTGGAGTCCTGCAGAGCGGAGGTGTCTGGATGGTTGGTGGAAGGAGATGTGACTGTTCAGGTAGGTGAGGCTTAAGTAAGTTGTGTAGTGCCTTGAATATGTGTGAGGAGCTTCAATTGAGCATGTTTGTGTATTGGAAGTTAGTGTAGTTCCCTGAGGTGTGGTGTAATGTGTGTTCTGTGTTGGAGATTGACGATGAGTCTGGCTTCTGAATGGTCTGTCGTTTTTTAATGAGTTGCTTGGTGATCCCGGCGTAGGGGTGTTCCCATAGTCCAACTTGCTGGTGACTAGGGCACGAGTGCCATTTTGCCTTGTTTTGCTTGGGGTCATTTGAACATCTTCCTCAGCATTTTCAGGGTGTGAAAGCAGGATGTCGTGACTGCGTTGACTTGTGCAGTCATGTCCAGTTTGCTGTTGATTATTCCAAGGTTTTTGGAGTGGGTTCTGGGTGTGGATCCAACTTCAGTCGGCCACCAGTTGGAGTCCCATGGTAAAGATCGCTCCTTCTGTCTTGTCAGTGTTGAGCTTGCGACAGTTGGCTTTTATCCAGTTAGCGACTTCGGTCATGCAGTCAGTGAATTTGTTTCCTGTGTTGGGGGTCTTGTCTGAGAAGATAGTATGAGTTGTGTGTCATCTGCATTGGAGAGGATGTCATTGGCCAGAGGATTCATGCATGCATTGAAGAGGATGGCATTGAATCTTAATGTGTACATATGAATTTTATAATTTCATATTATTTTATTGTTATTGATTTCATGAGTTAAGAGTAGTGTTTTTTACATAATAACAAAACCCAATTATTTCGAGTTGTATTTATCAACCAAAGTGGAAAGATGTAAGAACAATAACAAAACATTACAATTTAGGGGCATTTAGTTTCAACTTACATACCCCCATAGTGATTAAGAATGCAGGAAAATACATAGGTGATAATTTAAAGAGTTAATATTAATAGTACTTACATTGACTAAGATTGTCATCTTGTGCATGTAAATAAATGCAAAACAGTTAGAAAATATATGCACAACTCGTATATGGAAGTAAAATAAATTTCATTGGTGAATCCCATGTTGTTACAAACCATAGACAATATTTTCCCCTTTGTCAAAGTCATAACTGCTGCAGCTTACACTCCATTGTGACTTTTTGCCCCCTGAAAGACAGCAAGACAAGTAAGAGACAGTTTTTGTAATTCACTTACGAAGAAGCAGAGGCAATGACAGCTGTCAACCCCCCAACCCTGAAGTTGGATGGCTCCATTAGCCCCCGCTTGACATCCCCCTTGGTCGGTCTTTGAAAAAGTTACTTATCCAGTACAATTGCATTCTTTTTTTTTTTAATTCTTTTTATTGGCATTTTCAGTAACAAACTTAAAACAATGCTACTCACTGCTGTGTACATATTTCAAGCAATGACGACACGTCTCCCCACCAACAAGGCACAAAATACGGAATTTCAAGGACATCAACTCAGTGTTACATGTCAATCCCCGCTTTACCCAACTGTCCATCTGCCACCTCCTCCCACCAGTGTCTCCCCACCCCGACAGCCGCCAACACGCCTCACGGGCAACTGCAAGTACCAACCTCTCCCTCCCGTCCTAGGGGATAGCATCGAGCTACAGCGTCTGTAGCGGAGTGAGCTCCAGCCAGTGTATGAAGGGTCCCCATGTATCCTTAGGCCGCGATCGCATCGGCATAAGCTCCCAGTACAGGGCTAACTGGGTGTGGCAATAGACAATGCTTTTAACCCATACCCTAATGCTAGGTGACGTGACAACTCCCCAATGCATAGCAACTTGTCGTTTGGCCAGTAATAATAGCATCGCTGGCAGCTTACGGTGTTTGGGCTCAACCATGTGTAAAATCCCCAGCAGTGCAACCTGGGGTGTGCATGGGATCAGTAGGCCCGTGATTGCGCATATTATCTCCACCACCCTTGTCCAGAACAACGCCACTGCAGGACAGCCCCACGCCATATGTATAAAGGTGGCCCCCGGGGCATAACAGCGCCAGCATTCATCGGTGTCCCTTAAACCCATGCGGTGCAACCGGCTTGGTGTGCGATAAGTCATGTGTATGTAGTTGAAGTGTATCAGGCGTAGCCTGTAGTTGGGGGACAGAATCTCAAGAAGCTTACAACACAACTCCCAGTGTACATCAGAAATATCCGCACCCAATTCCGCCGCCCACAGGCCCCGCGCCGCCGGAAGCATCACGGGGTGGTTAGCCTGCATTCGCACATACAATCGGGATATCAGCTTGCGCCCAGACTCCACAGATAACACATTTTCCAAAGCAAGCAGATCCGGCGGCGGCGGCGGCGCCGGGAACGTGGGGAACAGCCTCCGGCATGAGTGGTGGAGCTGATAATAAAGAAGCGTGTCCAGTAGCGTCGGAGCCTCCGATCCACACATCTGTTCCGGCGTACGGAAGGTGTCCCCCGGAAACAAATCGCCCCCAGTGCGGAGGCCCAGCTCCGCGGCCCGCTCCCCGGTCCGCATATTCCGCAGCGGCGGCCACATCGGGTTCCCGCGCAGGGGCACAGAGCGGGTATAAAGAAGATCTAATCCGGCCCTACGTCTCAGCCCATTCCAGGCCCACCTGAGTGCGTGCACCGGGTCGATCTCCTTGCACCTCCGGATGTGTGGCGCGTAGAGTGCCACAGTCAGCGGCAGCGGGGCCGCCCTGTCAGTCTCGATCGCCACGTGCGGTTGAAACGGTGTGGGGTGCGCCCAGTAGTGCAGGAACTGTGCCTGTGCACAGTAGGCATATAATGAGAAGTCTGGTGCAGCCAGGCCTCCCTGTCTCTGTGGGAGAGTGAGGGTCTCCCAGGACACCCTCGGCTGTTTACCCCCCCAGGCCAGCTCCACCATCAGTGAGCGCATCTGTCGCAGAAAATGTGCAGTCAGGGGCAGCGGGATATTCACGAATAAATAGAGGAGTTTAGGCAGGATCACCATTTTAGCCACAGCAATCCTGCCAGCCAGCGAAAGGGGCAAATGCTTCCAACGACCAACCCTCTCTTCAACCCAACCCGTCACACGCCCATAATTGTATGCCTATATCTGCTGCATATCTGTGCTTATCCAAATCCCCAGGTACCGCACCGGCCCAGTTGCCCATTTCAGCGGGCAGTCCGGGGTAAAGCGGGGAGTCCCGGTAGTCAGGGGCAGAATGACTGACTTCTCCCAATTTATATTCACTCCCGACAACCGTCCATATTCCAGCAGTTCACGTGTCAGAGGGGAGAGGTTTACCTGAGGATCAGATACATATAGCGTAACATCATCTGCATATAACGATATGGTTAGCGCCCTCGACGAGAAGCCAATGCCCCTGGCCGCATGATGTTGTCTAATGCGGGCAGCCAAAGGTTCTGTGGCGATGGCAAAAAGCAGAGGCGACAGGGGGCAGCCCTGTCTCGTACCCCTCCGAATGGCAAAGGGCGCAGAGACCAACCCGTTCACCCTTACCCTAGCAGTGATGCCTGTATAAAGCAGTCTAATGTATCTGATAAAGGCCTCACTCACCCCCATGCGCTGCAGCAGAGGAAACAGGAACCCCCACTCCAGGGAGTCGAACGCTTTGGTGGCGTCCAACAGCACCGCCACAGCCTTAACATGTGGGGCCAAATAGTGCAGTACACCGAAGAGGGTGCGGAGGTTGTGGGACGTCGATCGGCCCGGTACAAAGCCCGACTGATCCGGGCGGATCATCAGGGGCAACACCGGCTGTAGCCGAGTTGCGAGCATTTTCGCAAAGATCTTTGCGTCAGTGTTGATTAATGATAATGGCCTGTAGGAGTCGCATTGCTGGACATCCTTGTCCGGTTTCAGGAGGGTAATGATGACAGCCTCCCTCATGGATTCTGGGAGTATACCTGACTCGACCGCCTCCGCATATACTGCCAACAGACGGGGGGACAGGAGATCTGCATATTCCTTGTAAAACTGCGCCGGGAGGCCGTCCGGTCCCGGCGCCTTGCCGGCTGCTAATGACCCAATTGCCTCCAGTACATCGTCTGCCGCAAATGGTCGATCGAAGTAACCTTTTTGGTGCGCATTAAACCATATAAGCTGTATCGTATCAAAATAGTCAGACAGCTCCGCCTGTGGGTGGGCTGCCCGAGCCCTATACAAGTCCCTGTAAAAAGTCCGGAAGGTATCTAGTATTTCCAGAGGGGTATACACGGTATCACCTTCCGCAGTCATCACTGAGGAGACAAAGGGAGAGGGCCGTTGCGAGCGCAGCAGGAGGGCGAGCGTTCTGCCCGGGCGATCCCCCTCCCCATATCTGCGGGCCACAGCATGCTTAGTCAGGAATTTAAGCTCCCTGTCGGCCTCTGCCTGATATTCAGTTAGCGTGGTGCGAGTGTCCGCCAACGTGGCAGTCGAGGGGTCCGAACAGTACTGCACCTCCAGAGAGTGCAGGCGATCTTCCAATTTACCGAGCGCACCCCTGATAGTCTTTAGGACTTTGGCCTGTCCCGCAATTCAGTGGCCCCTTATCACCACCTTAAACGCGTCCCACAAGGTGCCCAACGACGTCACGGAACCCTCATTGTGCTCAAAGTAGTCAAGTATGTGTTGATGGATATCCTCCCGAAACACCGGATCTGACAGGGCCTGTGGCGGCAGTCGCCACGTGAAGGGCGTGATGTATGGCTTGGGGACACTCAGAGTTAGTTCAACAGGGGAGTGGTCTGAGAGGGTGCGCGCCTTGTGAGCGACTGCAGACACCCAGGCATGGACCTGCGGGGTCAAGAGCCAGAAGTCCAAGCGGGACCAGGCTCCTCTGTGCGGGGTGAAGCAGGTGCCTTCCCTAACCGCGGGATGCAATACACGCCATGAGTCCAGTAGATTATAATCTGCCATTAGGCCGCGTATTAGACCTGCAGCTTGCGGGTGATGCGCGCGAGAAGCCCCCTCCCTATCCAGTTCCAGCGACAGCACGGCATTGGAATCTCCTCCCCACATGCACGCCCCACCGCCCAGTGATTGTGCCAGGTGCCAGACGTGACGGAAAAACCCAGGGTCATCCGAGTTGGGGCCATATGTATTAACTAACGTCATCGGCATGTGAAATAACTTCCCGAGCAGTATGATGTAGCGCCCCTCAGTGTCAGCATGTACCTTAAATGTTTGCCAGGGAAGGCCTTTACGGATAAGAATAGCCACTCCCCGGGAATAGCTGGAGCAGCCTAATGAGTGTATCTCGCCCCATCTAGCACATCGAAGCTTGTCCCCGGCGTTGCGAGTCAAATGTGTTTCCTGTAGGAAACATATGTCAATTTGGTGTCGTGTCAAATGTGCATGAGTCAAGCGTATCTTGCGGTGATCGTTAAGACCGCGGATATTCCATGTAAGGCAGCGCAATTCGGTCAGGGAGGCTTATGTGTGTGTGTCCCATATAGTGGCGAGGTTACCAATGTCCCACGTACTAGGGTCCACAGGGGATCCCCCCGCTGCCCATTCCCCGGGATCGGCAACCATATAAAGTCGGCCTGTGGCAAGGCCGCATCATCATGTCGTGGTGCAGTAAGAAAACGCAGTGTGGTAGTATCAACCAACAATAACCAGAACCCCCCTCCACCCACTCCAACCCCCCAATCAGGTTGAGATACAGTCCCCCCCCGCCACCCCACCCAACAGTAAATGTCCTGTAACAGTATCTCGGGAATCATCCCACAGGGCGTGGGGTCACCGGCTCACTCCCCCGTCTAAAAGCGACAGGGTGGCCGAACATTGCTGCCTTTTGTTAACGCAGTTCAACAACCTACAGCTAAGGAGGCCCAACATTCCTCCCCCTGCAGTGCTCCGTAGGGCATCAGCGATGCTAGCCGTGTTGAGTCGAACCAGTCTCACAGGGCCGGGACAGATCCTTCGGCCCCTGTAGGCCCCATGGACCCCCAGAGGCGGCTACAGGCCGTGTACCTGACAGTCACGGTGTCCAGCGTCTCAGCACATCTCAAAGTGATAGTGCGCTGTGTCATTCAGTGTCGCTCAACTGGCCCCGCGGAGGAGTGCCTTGTTCATCTCGCCGCTCACGCTGCGATCGCTCTGCCTGCCTCGCAAATTTGAGCGCATCCGCCGCGGCTGTAAAGATCATTGGCTTCCCTTTATGGTGTATCCGCAACTTGGCCGGGTATAACATGGCATACTTAGTCCCCACCTTTTGAAATATTTTTTTAGCCGGTATAAATTCTCGCCTCGCAGCCTGCACCGCTTGCGTAAAATCCGGAAATAGGGAGATGGCCATATTTTGGAAATTGAGCTCACCTTTTTCACGCGCCAACCTCAGGATAGTATCCCTGTCTCGGTAGTTCAGAACACGTGCCAGGATCGGTCGTGGCGGAGCTCCAGGCACAGGTCACGGCCCCAGCGTGCGGTGCGCCCGCTCGACCAGGAACATGGCCGACAGGTCCGCCCCAAACAGTTCGCGGAACAGTCCTTCAACGAATTGTTCCATGTTGCCAATGTTCGTGGATTCCGCAATGCCAATAATACGCACGTTATTTCTACGGGAACGGGCTTCCAAATCCTCGTTGCGCCCTCTTATCACCTCCAGGACCTTGTCCATGCAAAGTAACCTCTCCTGGGTGTCTCCGTGGCTCTCCTCACAGTCGGCAATCCGCGCCTCCACCGCCGCGATCCGCTCCTCGTGCTGGTCGACCTTATGTGATATGCCATCAAGCCGCTGGGCCATGGAGTCGAGCTTGCCGTCGATTTCCTTGAGGCAGCCCTTAAGGTCGCGGAACATGCTTCTGACATTATCCTCCGGTGTTGGGTCTAGCTGCGTTTCAGGGACCACAGTCGGCGATGGCGGTACCGCCACAGCACCGCAGGAAGCCTTCTTCTCAAAGTGGAGCTTCCGCTGCTTGGTGTCCGACTTCCCCATGTCGCCTCCGAGGGGTCTTCACACACCGGCACCAATGAAGGGAGGCAGCTGGCACACCGCGGGCCACGGGCCCCGCCAAGCGCCCGGATCGTATAGGTCAGGTAATCACCACTCCAAGCGGCCTTCACGCACCTCGGGGAACCTCTCCAGGTAGGTCAGGCTCAGCCAGCTCTCGGTTCACCCAGGCCGCGGGTCGGCGCCAGACACGCACCAACTGCGGACTCACCGCGGTCAGGCAGCAGCCCGGAGAGTCACCCGGCCTCTCGCGCCCTTCTTGTCACCACCTCGTAGCGCCTCAGACACTCAGAGGCCCGGGCACAGATTCCACAAGTCAGACAGCCGGAGTCCCCTCGTCGCAGGTATGGATCGGGCCTCGCCAACCAGTTGTCGCAGCTTCCGTCTCCCGCCGCCTCACGCCAGCAGGAGCACCGGCAGTCATCAGCGCAGATCGCGGCCACGTCGGCAAGGCCCAGGCAGTCAGTCCGTCAGGCCAGCACACATCGCGCTCCAGATCCGCAACGAAGGCCGTCCACAGCTCAGCAGGGGCCCACCGCTTCACCTCGGGTTCCAATCGCATGGCATCTCACGCTCTACAGGCGTCCACGCCAGTCTCCGCGCGCCTTTCGGTCAACGGCCCGCGACCAGGGCCTCGCGTAGCAGATGTCGCCGCCCAGCGCGGCGCCTCCCAGCCGCCGGATCCGCTAGGGCATGTAGCTCCGGATTCCCTCAGCCGATTCCTGCCGCAGTAGCACTGCCGGAATCCTCGGCGTCAGGGCACTTCCCGCCGTATCTTCCCTGCACAAAAATCAAGGCAGAGGCCGGATGGGCTAACGGATTAGTTGTCCGGCCGGCAGAGCCCCGTTACACGGCGGCCATCTTGCAGCTCGGCTCGGCCACGCCCCCCGTACAATTGCATTCTTAACTTGTTCTGTGAAGGTCAAAGGTTTTGTATTTCTAAAGAATGAGCTTTGTGAGATCCAAAGAAGAAGAATAACTGCTTAGTTGTGAGAAATATCGTCCTTAATTCTGTGTAAAAATACCCTGCTTCCCTGGAATATGGCTTCATGCATTTCAGGGTCCAATGTGCTGGGAAGACGAAGCAAATACATTTGCAATGCTGGTCCAATATTGCTGAGACAGCCTTACTGCTTCTGAACGGGTTGCCTTGTTTGGGCCAAGCATAACAAGTGCATGGTGGGGGCAATGAAGATGCTGCTGTGTTCTAAACTGAAAGGCAGGTTCAAGTGTCCACATTGCCTACTAGTGAAGAATTCAACAAAGGTTTGGGTTGAATAGAAGTAAACTACACTTAGAGGTTTGTGTAAAGTGACAAACCAAAAGCCTGAGGATAAGAAGAAGCCAAAGACCCACTACATCATTTATCTATGCAGTTTTAGATCGCACTATTCATCACCTCTTTGCCTCTCCGTGGTGCTTGCAGGTAGGAGATGTGGTCTCTAGATTCCCCTTCGGTTCAGTCGTCCACATGCATGTTGTTAACTGCTCATAAGTCTTCAGCCCCACAAACGATGGGTTCAGGCAAACTGAATGTAGGCTAGCGCAAGTTCCTCCTTGGAGAAATTATGCAAAAGATATGGGGGCTCTTGGATAGGATCTCATTGCTACCTGGTCTTGATCCTTAGATGGAGCTGTGTACCAATTCAGGAATTGATGTACCGAAGCCATCCTTCAAAACAGAGATTTCCAGGTCTATCCTAACATGGAGTTAATCTGGTTTCCATCTTAAATTTGGTTCCAATTTGCTCCAAAGGCTGAAGCCCATAGTATTAGGGATTTTCGCCCTTTCTCAGTTGTACTGGTTCTCGCTCTCTCTCTGTGTTTGGCACAACGAGGTAGTATTGTTGGACATTGGGGTTGTGTGAGGAATTCACTATGTTTACATTGCTTAGACCTTCATTCCTAGTGTCCTGGTATTTAAAACCAATAAAACCACCTGGAAAACACTAGGCCTGTAGTGCAATTTTTTCTGGTGTAGTTTTATCTCCACATTCCAAGTTAGGTAGATTGCAATGGGGGATAAAGCAGTAATGTTGCACTTATACTTTGTTCCAAGCAGCAACAGTCAGAATTGTCAGGATTTTTCCTGCACAGATTTTGCCAGATGAAAGCAGCTAATTTGTATTTAGAAAATTCACCAGGTCAGAGTAAAGTTTGTGCTCAACCTGCGGTGGCAAGTCAGACCCAAATCCCATTGGAGCCCAATTCAGCATTGCCTGTCCTCTGTAACAGGGCCTATTAGCTAAAAACGTGTTACTTCACCATTTTTGCAGTGAAGGGGAGATGTTTAGAGCATAAAATCTATTGGCATGAGAAGCGAAAGGAAAATGAAATTTGGATTCCAGATTTATAAACCGTTTCTGACTATAAAGGTTTGACAGCTACTTCACCTACAAGCATAAAGCCCTCGTGCCAATGCGCACAATAAATAACAAGGGATCATTCATTTCCATTGGCAGGCTGCGGATAGCATTTCCATGCATGCCTTCGCAGGGCCCGAAGACACCCAAAGCAACCTTGGCAAAAATATTCAAACCAGCCTGGACACTCTCTTTTTTCCCTTGGGATTTTAGTATGGTATCCCCCAATCAGAAGAGTGCAGAGCACGAGGGAGCAACATTGAACCCCACGCAAACAGTGTGTATTTAGCAAGTGCAGATTTTGCACAAAGGTAGCTACACCATGTGCAGACATGTCATACTTTGGCCCATACTGTTCTAGTTCCGGAGCAGACCTGGCCCACTTGACACCAAATAATTATTTCTGTGTGGGTACTAGGCGGCATCAATAAGTGGGGCTGTATACCCACCCAATAAAAAAAATCTTTATGATTGAAAATATTTTATGGGAAAATCAATCCCAATAATTATGTCTGAAGTAATATTCAGGCTAAATAACTAAGACTCCCCTCCCGCTTCCCCCCCTCTGCACCCTAACCTGGCTCAGACCCCTTTCCCTTTCTATTTACTGCTAAATGCCGAAAACACACCTTCCACTTTGCTAACAGACTATAGCAAGCGGGGCCTGATTTCCTGAGATTGGAGATAAATTGGTGAGACAAGTGCTCTTTAGAGTCAGTTCCATGTGTACAAGTAATTGAATTAATAATTGTTTTCTCGATAACGAATGCACTTTCTGTGTACAGTATGCCTATTATTGATCCATAACTCCATTTTCAGTGAGGGATTAGGATTGTTATAGTGGAGCTTCGGGGGAGGGGCCCAAACACCCGTAGAAACGCATAGAGCAGGTGCACGTGGCGCGCGCACCGAGGCCCACGCTCCACGCTGATTCTGTGCCGTCTATCTAAGTCAGTGCCCACGTCGTGACCTTTGCGGTGATTGATGGTGGCGGTCGGGTGTCCTTGGTTAAATCACACACGGTGTGGAGTGGATGCGCTGGAGTGATGTTTGAGCAGAACGCAGAGGCCCGCAGCACTTATCTGTCAGTTCCTCAAACACCAGCGACCCTGTTCGAAACAATATTGAACAAACAATAGCGCCGAAGTGTAAATTGCTTATGGGTAAATCAATACGGCCTATTCCCGTCTAATAGCCCCGGCATTGCTTTTTAAATGCCGCGTGCATTTGAACGCTTTGCATGACTGGTTTCCCCGCTTTCCATCGGATCAATAGATCACATGTTGACACAAAGCCTGGATGCAAGGACATGTGAAGGCCAGGACGGCAAAAAGCAAATGTGTTAGTTTGCCAAACCTACCGTAAAACAAGAGATGGGAACTACAAATTCGGCTTTGCATTCATTTACTGGGTTTTGAGGGGTATAAAGCACCGCCGGACAACTAAAGAACACAGCAACTTCAGAAATATTATACTTTCTTGACAACATTGTCAGATTACATTCATCGAGGACCCTAAGGTGCTGTCTTCCGCCGTGGATTAGAAAACAAAATGCAAATAAGGGCACCCTTTAACTGGGCCCACTGTGTGTGAAGTCTGCGAAGAAGATGGGTTGGGATGCCAGCGTAGAGCTGCATTGCCAAAGTCTAAGCTGTTTGTGATTAGGGCCTGCGTGATGGTACATCAGCTGTCCTGTGGGAGCCAGTTGAAGATTTTACATAATTTGCGGAGGATGTGGAAGCATGAGGTTGTGACTTTGTTGACCTGGAACTTCCTGGTGAAGTTGCGAACCAGGATGAAGCCTATGTTCCTAGTTTGGTCGTTTGGGGTGGGTGTCCCAAAGTGAACTCTTATTCCCAAAGATAAGCATATCAATTTTGTGGAGGCTGGGCTTGAGACAGTTTTCTTTCATCCAATTGGCCACACTGGTCATCCATTGTTTGAAGTTTGTCTTGGTGGTGACGGTGTCATCTGAAATGGAAAAAATTAGCTGGGTGTTGTCACTGTAGGAGATTATGTAGATTCCATGGGATCTGATGATGTACAGATTGAAAAGTGTGGGGCTGAGTGAAAATCCCTTTCGGACTCCGCATATGAGGTCCTTGTGTTCCGATGCGAATGGCATGAGCCTGACTTGTTGGGTTTTTCCAGAGACAAAGGAGGCTATTCACTCGAGAGCTGGTCCTTGTATTCCTGCTCTGTGTAGTCTCATGATGAGTGTGTGGTGGGAGACAGTGTCAAAGGCGGAGGACAGATCAGTGAGGATGAGGACGGTGATCTTTCAACAGTCAAGGATGGTGCATATGTAGTCTGTGGCAGGAGGTCTGTTTCAGAGCTGTGGTTGTTTCAGTATCCTGATTGCAAGTCATCCAGGAGTTTGTGGCATTCTAGGTGGTCATAGAGTTGTCTCTTGATGGTCTTCTCGATGACTTTGGCTGAGAAGGGGAGCAGCGAGATAGGTATGTAGTTGCTGAGTACTTCAAGATTGACTGAGGGTTTTTTGAGGAGGACGTTGACTTCGGCATGGTTCCAACTATCTGGGAAGGAGGCTATCTTGAGGGAGGTGTTGATGATGGAAGTGATTGTAGCACTGATTGTAGTTTTCCCCAGGTTGTAGATATGGTGGGGTTGAGGGGTCTGTGGGCGCCCCCGAGCAGACTGTCTACCTTTTTTTTTTTTTTTTTTTTTTTTTTTTTTTATAAAATTTTTATTGAACAATAATTCGGTTACAAGCACGGGCCTACAACCACCAGGGCCGGCCGCTAGGTACAGAATGAAATATACATTTATCAAGGCTGCAGTCAAGTCCCGGGGCGCAGCCCCGTAGTGGCTCCGGATAGTTCTAAAGGAACAGGAGACTTAAGTCCAACAGACACAAAAACTAAAAGAAAAACAAAAGGTGAGGCATAAGGGCGAACAGTGCGGGTCAGGCTTCCTCCGGGGAACTCCAGTGCAGACCATCAAGCAGCCGGCAAAAGGAAGGAGTACCGGGAGGCTGGGGACGGGGGGGGGGGGCCAAGGGAGATGAACGTCCATATGTAGTTATTCCAAAAGGTGCCAGGAACCATCAAGGGTCAGGGGGACATGGCGATATCGGTGTCCACCAGGGGGGGCGTACAGATACCCCCGCGATACGCATTCCATTGCCCCCAGATTCTACCCCATGCCCCCGGCTTACCACGGGCCACATACACAGTCTTCTCCCTGAACATACACCAGTCCATATTCTCCTTCCATACTGACACGGTGGGCGGCCGTTGGGCGCCCCAAAGCTGCGCTATATCTCTCTTGGCAATCATGTTCCCCAGGGCCGCCCACCGAGTCTGAGCCGCGCTGTAATCATTGGGCTCCCACACATTCAGGACACAGCGACGCACCTCCGGCAGCAGCACAACCCCAGTGACCTGTCCCATAACCGTATGGACCCGGCGCCAGTAGTCCGCCACCTCGCGGCACTCCCACAGGATATGGAGAAAGGTGGCGCTGAGCCCACAACCCCGCTTACAGAGCCCGTCATCGGAAAATCCCATCGAGACCAAGCGAGGACCCGTCACATACACCCGGTGAAGAATCTTAAGCTGTACCAACCGGAGACGGGCTGGAATGGCGACCTCCTTGGGGGACGACAGTGCAGACTGCCAGTCCTCGTCGTCCAATTCCACCCCATCCCCCGTCCAAGCCTCCCGGAGGCGCACAAAGAGGTCAGCCCGATGATTAATCAGTTTTTTATAAGTTAAAGAAATAGTACTGTCAGGGACATGTCCGTCAAGTATGCGGTCCTCGAGGGGCGAGGAAACCGGGATCTTGGTCCCCTCCCCAAAGACCGAGAGCAGGGCGTGTCGAACCTGGGCATAGCGGAAGAACTCCCTGTCCGTAAGCTCGTATTCGGCCTGGAGCACCGCGAAAGTCTTAACCGTGCCCTTATGCCACAGGTCTCCCACTTTGCTGATACCAATCGTATCCCACTGGTCAAACCCCTTCGTAGTCCAGAGGCTGCCCAGGCGGTCGGAGGCAAACAAAGGAGTAGCACATGTTAGTCGCTCACTCCAGCCCGTGGCCGCAGTGGCAGCCCTCCAAGTCCGCACCGCAATCTTAGTAGGACCCGTAAGGGTCCGGCCAGCCGAGCGGGAGTAAAGTGCCCTGTTATAGTTCCCGCCGGGAAGCAGGAACTTGTCCATCTCATACGCCGGATTCAAGCCAGGCGCATACGTGGCCTGGTTAATGGCCGATAGCTGCGAGGCCCAATAGTACCTGCGAATGTCAGGAAGCGCGATGCCCCCGTCGTACCAGGGGAGAGTAAGCTTAGCAAGAGCAATACGCGCCCGCCCGTCCCACACCAGTCTCCTCTGCAGGCTCTCCACCTCCCGAAAGTAGGCCACTGGGATAACGTCGAAGGAGTTCTGGAGTGCATAGAGGAACCTGGGAAGGGACATCATTTTGAACAGCGCGGCCCGACCCAGCGGGGACAGGGGCAGCCTGCACCACCGGGCCGTGTCCTCTCGCAATCGCCGGAGTGGACGCAGGAGATTCTGCTCATAGCGAGCCACCGGGTCCAGCGAAACGTATATCCCCAGGTACTTAAAGCCGCTCAGAGATATTTGGATCGGAAGCCGAGGCGGCAGGAGAGGAGGACCACCAGAGATAGGATAGACGCAGGATTTAGACCAATTGATCGTGAGACCCGAATTGTTCCCAAAGGAAGTCAGAACGTCAAAGAGGACGCTGAGCGACTGCCGCGGTGAGGTGAGATACAGGAGAATATCGTCCGCATACAGCGAGACCCGATCTTCGAAGCCCGGGGCCCACCGGATCCCTCTAAGCGAGGGCTCCCAGCGGAGCCAAGCAGCGAGTGGCTCCAGGGCGAGAGCAAAGAGCAAAGGGGACAACGGGCACCCCTGCCTCGTGCCCCTGCCGAGGGCAAAGGGCCGAGAGACCCGCCCATTCACCACCACCTGAGCCATGGGTCCCGTGTAAAGAAGCTTCACCCAGCCAATAAATCCTTCCCCAAAGCCAAATTTAGCCAAGACAGCCCAGAGGAATGGCCACTCGATGGTGTCAAAAGCCATCGTGGCATCCAAAGAAACCAGCACGGCCGGTTCGGAGAGGAGCTCCGCCCTGGCCAGGGCGCCGTGAAGACGCCGCAAGTTAAGAGCGGTGTTGCGGTGCGGGATGAAGCCGCATTGGTCCGGATGAATAAGATCGCACACGACGCTCAACAAACGATTGGCAAGGACTTTCGCCAGGATTTTAGGCTCTGCATTTAGCAGTGAAATAGGCCGGTAAGAAGTACAGCGGTCTCGCGGCTTGCCCTCCTTGGGGATCACGACTATCGTGGCCAAACGCTGGTCAGCCGGAAGGGAACCCGCCGCAAGAGACTCACGGAACATGCGACTGAGGAAAGGCGCAAGCTTATCAGGGCGCAATTTATATAGCTCAATGGGCAGACCGTTGGGACCCATAGCCTTGCCCGAGCGTAGGGAGCGGATCGCGGTCGCTATTTCATCCGCCGACAAGGGGGCGTCCAGCCGCTCACGGTCCTCAACGGACAGGCCGGGCAAGGCAATATCCCTCAGTAGAAGGCAAGAGTCGTCCTCATCTCTGTCAGTCACTGGGGAGTACACAGCCCGGAGGTGGTCGGCGAAACATTCCACAATCTCATCCGGCTCAGTCACACACACACCATCCGCAGCACGCAACTCCGGGACCACACGATTCACTCTCTCCTTTTTGTCCAGCCACGCAATCAACTTTCCCGCCTTGTCCCCGGCGTCGTACAGTCGACCCTGCTGCTCCCTATACATAGTTTTGGCCGCGTCAGTGACCAGGGACCTATATTCAAACTGTTTCAGGCTAAGGGCATGGAGCCCGTCCGGAGTGACATTCGCCTCCAAGGCCGACTCCAGCCCCGAGATGTCAGTCTCCAGCCTCACCACTGCCTCACTCCTGACCTTCTTAGCCACCACTATCTGGGAGAGGGCGTGTCCGCGGATCACGGTTTTAAAGGCTTCCCACAGGGACATTGCAGACGACACCGACCCCTCGTTATCAAGGAAGTATTGGTCCATAGCCTTAACCAGGCTGTCGCGAGTCGTAGGGTCTCGCAGGTACCATGGGTTAATGGGAGCGATCCGCCCTGCAGACCGCGACCCGGTGTCAAAAAGAAGCCACAGCGGAGAATGGTCGGAGATACCCCGCGCCAGGTGCCTGACCTCTCTAATCCGACCAGTCTGCGCCGCGGGCATAAGGAAGTAGTCTAACCTAGAGAGACTCCCATGCGCCCCCGAGTGAAAGGTGAACTGACATTGGGTCGGATGCATTAATCTCCAGCTATCCACCAGGCCGAAGGTCTCCAACATCCCACCCAGCCATGCCTGGGCAGCGGGGAGGGTCCTTGGTGGGTGACGATCCAGTTCACCCGAAACCACAGAATTAAAGTCCCCGCCCATGAGCAGGAGGCTGTCCGGAAGGTCAAGCAGCATTCGACCCAAGTCAGCGAAGGTGGAGTTCTGGAGGCCCGGGGGGACGTAGACTGAAACCAGGGTAAGGGGCTGCCCCTCCCACCTCCCAATCAAACACACATAGCGCCCTCTGTCATCCGAGACTATCTTAGTGATCTCCACCGGAAGGGAGGTTCGCAGGAGAATGCCCACCCCCCTGGAACCAGTTGTGAAACCAGAATGGGCTACGAGGCGATATCCCCCCCTGTTCATTGCATGACAAACATTACCAACCAGATGCGTCTCCTGGAGAAACACCACATCAGGAGTCAAACGACGCAAATATTGCAGCACTACACCCCGCTTGATACGGTCCCCCAACCCATTGACGTTCCATGACATAAGCCTCAACCCGTCCCCCCCCATCCCCTCCAATAGATCAAGGGTCCCCCAGCCTGCAGCACAGTTCCCAGATGTGGACAAAAATCAATACCTCGCCCTGTAAACAAAAAACACACCACAAAACAACCCCTCCTCCCCCCCAACCCCACCCCAAGTCCAACTCCCCCCACCCTGCACCCCTGAGGGCCCAAAAACCCCCCCAACTTGCAGTGTGCCTGTCGCCCCACTAACCCCATTCTACGAAAAGACCCCGGAGGAGGAAAGGGACCCGTCCCCGCCCGCCCCCCTCACAGGTCCTGGTGAAACACAATATACAAAAGAAGTAAGACCCAACTGAACAATGCAAAACGGCAAAATCAAGGACCAAAAGTCATTCTAAAGGGGACCCGTCACCTGCGGTGCCCGCAGAGGGTCCGGGACGGCCACCTCCGTCCGGCAGCGAGTCCAGCCAGTCACTTGCGGCCACAGGAGAGTCAAAAAAGGCTGTCCGATCCCCATGTTCCACTCGGAGTTTTGCAGGGTAGAGCATCGAATACTTTAGGCCCAGCTCGCGGAGACGACGCTTCACCCCTTGGAATCCCATCCGCTGTTTCTGGACCAGTTGCGTGAAGTCCGGATAAAAATTGATGGTCGAGTTCTCGTGACGAACCGGGCCGTGGGTCCGTGAGGCCTGCAGAATAGCGTCGCGGTCCCTGAAGTGGAATAGTTTGGCCACGATAGGCCTCGGGGGGGCCCCCGGCCGTGGCCGACCGCCCGGAACTCGATGGGCCCGCTCCACGGCAAAGAACTTACTTAGGCCAGCCGGGGACAACTGTTGCAGGATAAGTTCCTCGACCACGAGGTCAACCGGGCGGCTGTCGGAGGACTCCGGTACACCTATGACGCGGATGTTGTTGCGTCGGGCCCGTCCCTCGAAGTCCTCAAGCCGCCGGGCCATATGATCGTTGACCACCCTGATGTCTCCAAGCGCGGCCCGCAGATCCGACACCTCCGCACCGAGGGTGGAGGTCCGTGTATCGAGGGCCTGGACCCTCTCGTTAGTTTTGGAGAGGTCGGCCCGGATCAGGGTGACATCAATCGCGACGGTGTCGATCTTACGGGCCAGGGCCTCGTATTGCGTGGCGATGGTTTCCCTGATGCCAGCAATGGCGCCCATAATGTCCTGCAGGGAGAGTTCCGTAGAGACGTTCGTGCCTCCCCCTGCAGCGTCCGGGGGGAGGCCAGCAGCGCCAGGGGACCCTCTGCCCTGGGTGTAGCGGTCCATGTTGTTGCTCTGGACCGCTCCCCCGCGGAGGGAGGCCTTGGTCTTGCGCCCCTCGGGACCCCCTTTGCCCCCCATGTGAACACGGTCACTCAAGGGGACCTCCAATCAAGAGGTGTAAGGGCACCAGCAAGAAGACCTCAAAATGTCGGTATAGGGGGTCCGAGGCGATAGGCACTCTAGTGGCAGGTGGAGGAAAACCTCGTGCAGAGGCCCAGGAAGCACCTCGCCACCCCGAGCGCACCCGCCAGCTGGTCTCCTGAAGTCCAAAACCGAAACCGAAAGTGGTGGATCGGCAACTGGCACCGCGCTGAAGCCGCTGTTGTTCAATTGCAGCCCGGCCCCACGGGTCACCTTCACCCCGGTCACCTCCGTCGGGTGGGTCCCAAAAGTTCCGACGACGACAACTCAGGATTCCCAGGTCCGAGTTGATTTTTGAAAAGAGATATGTGCTCAGCTGGTCTTCATCTCCCAGATTCCATAAACCACATCAGGATATTCTCAGGATAAATTCCGAGGAGCAGAAAGGGTCCGGGGAGCCCTGTGCTCACGCGACCATCTTGGATGCGCGCTAGGCTCCTCCCCGACTGTCTACCTTTTTGAAGCAATGTCCTAGATGGATAGAGGGTTCCATGCATATAAATGTCCTTTTAGTGATGTCGTAAATAGTAGGAAACTAGAACCAGGAGCCCATGGAGCTTGGTTCTTGTACAATACAAATACATTTTGCTCTGTGATAAGAATGTATTGAACACTTGTGTGTGCATAGCGACAGCAAGCATTGTGTCGATTTACCATTATAAAAAAAGGTAGGCACAAGGCAAAATTGCACCGCACCACATGGGTGCCAAAGCAACCCTTCGTAAGTCTCTGCCCAAATGTTAACACACTAGACATCCCTGTGTGTGCTGCTAATAGGGTTGGCTGCCGTCAATAACTGTGTGTGCTCTCATGTGTTTGCAGCCCACGCCACCACATATGTCTAGCTGTGTTCTTTGGAACATGTCCTACAAAAATCTATTGTGCAACAGATGAATATATTTAAAGGTACATTCCTCATGAAACGCCACAGTGGTCACCATCTTTACAAGCAGCAAACGTTCCTGGCTTGCTTTGTTGACTCAATAAGCCAGGCTTTTTGGTTTCCAAAATATGCCGGCTTCAAGCTGTTTTTTAGCTTCAACAAATAAACCTAATCAGTATATCCCGTTGGCAGGGGTTGTGCAAGCCCATAGAAATAGCAATTACAGGACATACATGTCTATATTGTCAGAAGCTAATTTTTTTTTTTAACTAATGAAGCACCTGTTACCTTATTTACATCTCACTGATGATGTAAGGCTCTAAACACCATGGCGCAAATTACTGTTGCACCAGGTGCTGTCAGTGTTTTTGCCCCAATCTACTAATTGATAACAAATAATGAGGCATGACGCCTGCACAAAACCTTTTGCATTTTTGTGCACACTAATGCTCAATGTAACATTTTTTGCACTCAGAGTTTCAACCAGCAAAAAACTGGTGGTAGCACGGGGTGTGAACAGTGAGCAAGTGTAGTTTCTGCTCATCTGCAAGTAGGCACAGGTGCAATCATGGGTCTCAAAATGTTATTTCTGCTTGTTTTTTCCACATGTATTTGGATCCCCTCGGCTCAGTAGGTGTTCAAGGAGGTAGCAGTATAAACGCTCTAAGGCCTTAGGTACAGGAATGGAGGGAACTATTAGAATTTAGAGATCAAGCACCTGCCTCTAATTGCTTATAGGAAAATATCTATAATGAAAAGCATTACAGTCATTATAGTTAATGTGTTCAGGTGCAATGGAAAGGTTATACAGGATCTGAAAATAAAACAATATTCTGCCACTCTATTAACAATAGAAGCGAGAGTTAAGCATAAGGGTCGATAGCGCTTGCTCAAGATGTAAGTTGCATAGAAATGTAAAGATATGAGAAGTTGTGTAGCTAGAGAGGGAGGCAGGGGTGGTCCACCCTGGGCGGCACTGTTTTTGGGGGTGGCGGGAGTCGCGTCTGTAGACTGCCACCACCCCGAACAAGTCATCCGTCGGCCATCGCCACCAGCCCCATCCTTACCCTCACCCATGCGGAAAAATTAGGGATTGCCCCGGGTGGTAGCATGTCTAGCTATGCCACTGGATATGAGACTGCAAAGATGGTTAGAAAGTATATGAGACTGCTAATGGCAGGTAGTTCCTTCAGCGAATACCCTCTATAAGTCTTATTTTTATAATTTCACTGTTCTGGAAATGTTAATGGGTGTTTTAAATAGCGGAAGGGGTCAAAGAAAAATATGGTTCCCATAGCTGAGATAAAGTCTCAGTGAAACTGAAACAGAAGAAAGGAAAAATGCAAGGTTGGCCACTGACTTCAAAGGTTGAAACACCTCAAATCACCGTAGTCAGATTTCAGCTGTCAATTATGCCATGCAATACATCACTCCGAACCTGATTCACAAAGGACCTCCTCACTCATGGCAGAGACCCCACAGTCATGGGGGGGACTTCACTCTGGAGCGGAATCTCCGCAATGAGAATTCTCATTTTATGATTCCGCCCCGAATGCAGAGACTCCCCCGCGAGTGCGGAGGCCCTTTGTGAACCAGGCCCTCCATTTCTAGCTAGAGGAACCATCTATAAATGAGTGTCACCATTCTCTTCCCTTTATTTGTTATTCCTAACACAACTTGCATATTGCTTAACTTTACTAGGCACTGTGCTCCCTGGCAGTAATGAGGAACTTTGTATCTTATTACTTCTGTGAAATGCAGAACACCTGTTCCTGGCTCAACACACCTCGGATCACAGCCTGTTTGTTCATTGGACAAATATCACACATATAGCTCACTACATGCAATCCTAGCGCTAAACATGTAATAACAGAGCTGCAAATAAACCTGTGCCCCCTCTTGTACCCCTTTTCCATCTTGGGTAATCAAATGTATGATGCATGTGGAGTGCTGTGTGCCAATCCCTGCCACCTGCAAATAAACGCATAAACTATTACTTGAATTTAGTCTGAAATGTGCATCATAAATTGGTACACTGCCAAGGCCTATTCAGAATTTCATCATTCAAGATGCATTTAGTTCATTTGAAATTGGTGCTTCTAACACCTTTTTTTATAGTGCTTAGAATCGGCAAAAAATGTTGTATGGTGTTTTATAGACGGTCGAGTTTTTAAGCGATTATATTAAGATACCAGAATTTGTATCGCTTATTTATACCAATTTTATGGCCCTGTAGCATTTTCGGAAGCTGGGTGCCTGGTTCAGTCCTGGAAGTCACTGTTTTCTGTGGTAATGTGTTCTGTATTAGATTGGGTTTTGTTGGAGTAACATTCATCTGGGAATCTGCTGTAGAATGATATTAAAAAGGCTGGGAAACCTAGGGAGGAAAATCATCTTCATGAGGGCCATCTCAACCTGCCAAGGAAAATGGGAGAGATATTTAGCAATTAACTTTAGACTCCAGCTTGGTTATAGTTTTACGGAAGATTGAGTCAGTGGCACTGCTGACGCGTATGCCTAAATAGTTCACTGAATCTGCACAACATTGAGTGGGTACTGAAACTGAGTTTTACCATGCAGGTGATGGTCAAAATGTGAGACTTGCTCCATTTAATTTTGAGGCCCAATAGGTAGCCACATTTTATGTACTCTCTAATGATGGGCAACAAGTTGACCTGAGGATCTTTTGTGAAGAAATCTATGTAGTCTGCATACCTTGATAGATGTATCTTTTGGTCTCTAAAGCTGATTGCAGTGTGTGTGGTGCTGTCTCAGATGACACACAAGGGGTTCTAGAGCAATGGTAAGAAGAATCGGCGAGAGAGGGCATCCTTGCCTGGTGCCAAATGTCATTCTAATGTGATCAGACATTATGCCATTACCATGGATGTGTACTGTGGGGCTAGCATATAATTGTGCAATCCAGTCCATAGCACCTGCGGCTTACCCACCTGCTTGAGAATGGTGAATAGAAACTGCCACTCTAGGTTGCCACATGCTCTGCATCCAAGCGGACTCCCACTGCTCTAATGTGGGGTTATAGCTTGTGCAGTAAAGCGAATAGTGTACATAGACTGTGCGAGGTGGAATGAATCCCGATTGATTCGTAGCACTAGGTCAAAGAGAACAGGTAGTAGTCTAAAGGCAATTATTTTACCTAGTATTTTAGTATTCATGTTGATGTATAGTGGCTCGCGCAGTGTTGGGTCTTTACTCACCTTTAGTATTGTGATCACTCGCATGAATGGGGCGAGTGTGAAAAGTTGGCGTGCCACCCCAAACAGAGTCAGCCGGTGAGGAACTACTATCTTGATATAGTCCTTGTAGAATTCACCTGGCAAGCCATCAGTGCTGAACACTTTACTCCCACAAACTCTTGACGACCGCAGTGACTTCCTCAATGATGAGCAGCTGCACTAAGAATTCCTTGTGACTGCCTCCCAGCCATGCAAGGACATTTTTTATCTGGGTAGTCTGTCAGCTGTGTGCTATTGGCATGGGGCTTGGAGGAATATGGATCTGCATGAAACATGGTGAATGCCTGTCAAATATATCCTGCCTCGTAACGGATCTGTGCCCTATTATTTACAACGCAAATTGCGTCACTGAAGGCCAATGGGTGTTTGATCATACTAGCCAGCCAGACTCTTACCTGGCCCTTTTCCTTCTCCAAAATTGCGAGATGTTAGTGTCTTCCCAAATGTTTTATCTCCCTATCAGTCAACTCATTTTATTTTATTTGATATCTGCTAAAGTGTTAGAATCCGAATTTGCAATGAATCTACTCTCTAAGTCTCAAATCTCTTGTTCAATATGCTCATGCATGTGCAAAGGGTGGATCGGATCAAACTTTGTTTCGCTATGCGGGCCACCCTCATGACGACGTTAAATGCCTCCCAGATTGTATGTGTATCATTTACCGATCTAATCGTGTTTTTGAGGTTATCAGTAGTATCTTGTCTAAGTTAATTGGGGAAGGAATTGTCTGACAAAACTTCTGGCCGAAGCCTTCAGGTGAATGAATGCCTTGCAGGTTGTGCCAAACCATTTCATGCTTAGTACAACTGAATAGTGATCAGAAAGAGACCTAATCATGTGCTGACTTGATTGCACCCAGGCATTTGCATCCTCTGTGGTCAGCCAGAAGTCCAGTCAGGACCAAGTGTTATGTACTTAGGATATACGGGTGCCCTCCTGCACTTCAGATAGCCTCTCGCTCCAAATGTCAGTGAGGTTGTGGGGTTTCATTATATCCGTGCTTGCCAACGTCATTGCCCTTAGGGAGCAAGCTGTGGTCAGTGATCTATCCAGGGCAAACACCAGTGTGGTATTAAAATTCACACCCCATATTACTGTCTGGGAGAAACCTGCAGGACCTTGTTCCAGTTCGCTTTATAGAAGCCCGGATTGTCCACATTGGGGCACTATGTGTTATTAGAACATCGAAATGTTGGGCGCTCCATTGAAGACAATGGAGTTGCCCAATGCTTGTATTGAGCTTTAGCCGTATGCTCCAACATTCCAATGTTTGTCTTTTCTGTCTCTCTTTTGAATTTAGACCATTTTACCCTCCTTGGGTGAAATGTTCTAATAGCCTTATGGCCTGGTGCAGAGGGCCATACTGGTTATTAGAGACCCCCTCCCTCGTTATAGGCACGGTTCAGGGTCTTTAATAACCAGTACAGCCCTCCGCACCAGGCAATAGGGCTATAATAAGTGGTTTCTACGAAGTACGCCCTGTACAGCGATCAGTCTACTCTGATCATCAATTATGGATTTTAATAGCTCAACTGTAACAGTTTTTTCACTAGGATAATTACCCCTTGGGCAAAGGTTAAGGCTGATGCTGGCAATCTGTGAGATGCCGATCTCATTGCAGTTAGCTTGCTTGCTGTTAGGGATGGGTATGTTTCTTGAAGTAGAGCTACCTCTATCTCATGCCTATCAAGATAGCACTTGTCGAGTCTTAAATGGGTTACCTTTA
This sequence comes from Triturus cristatus, assembly GCF_964204655.1. NCBI lineage: Eukaryota > Metazoa > Chordata > Amphibia > Caudata > Salamandridae > Triturus > Triturus cristatus. The sequence continues at coordinate 343,531,402 of NC_140593.1, forward strand.
CAATGGTAGTAGTGGGTATGATTAACCATACATTCCAGCGACTATAGTCACTGTAGTAGAAATGTTAGCACAGGGTAGTAACACATATAATCAAGTGAACGGGTGCTTCGTCAGACGGCACTTTGCTGGAGGGCTGGAATGCCTCACTCACAATACTCACCTATTGTCTGAAGCGCACATATAGGTAATTTATTCAACTTACAGTCACTTTAAGAAGTTGGATCTCCTTTTCACACATCGTGACATGCAGTTATTATACGGGTTTGTAACGATTGGATTTTTACAATTCTTGTGCAGCTTTGATTATTATATTTTACTCTATTTTTCGAATTCAGTTTGGGATTTTTATTGTTCTGGATTTCGACTTTATTATTGTTTTGGTACTGCATAAACACTTTACACATTGCCCTAAGTTAAGCCTGCCTGCTCTTTGGGGGTTGAGCACGGGTTAATTTAGTGACTTTGCATTATATACGCCGAGGGCTGTGATTATTCTATGAAGTGGGTAGTCGCCACCCCAAAAAATTCCAATTTCTTTCAGGTCCCACATAGAGAGAAAAAATGGCCTAATTCCAATAACGCTAATAATTGCATGAGCAAAAACACCCTCATTATACATGATATTGGGTCTTTTTTTGCCCTGTTATTATATTATCAGTGACTAATGAAAAATAATTTGCAACATGTTTTTTCCAGCTGTCTATGTTCACAATTATACCCATAAAGAACTGTTTTGCCTGCACAATTAGCTCCAGGTTAGACCTGGACAAAATTGCTCAAGCAAAAATCACTAGTGGGTGCTATTTATGCGCATACATTAATGGGTGCACAATAAACAAGCATTGGCAATGCTCTGCACTGCAGTGTGGCTGCTGTTCAACATGGCTTAAGAAAAGGAAAAAAACATTTTTTACAGACCCAAAAGTCATCCTTACTTGCCCTAAAAAAACGCACACTAACACTTTAATGACCATTCGCGGAAGCTGTCCTCGCGGTGCTGGTAAATAAATAAACGCCTTTATTTGAGAAGAACACACAGCTAGAAAGGCGGCAACTTTTTTTGTTGGAATCATTTCAAGAATATTTTCCTGCTGTAACTGCGAACATTGTTTTCTTGTGTTAAAAACCAGTGCAGTACAACATTGTTATTCAGACCTCGAAATATGTTTATTTGTGCGGGCATTTCCTAATAGACTGCACTGCAGAAGAGCTTTGTTCTTCATGACAAAGTGTGCTATTGTCTATGTTTCGTAATATTAACGTAATCCCAAAGAATGGCATGCATCATTTAATATTAGGACGTAAGGTCATTTTCTTTAAAAAAAAATGTAGCTGAAAACATAACCTTCCTTAATCTTGTTTAACTTTAATAGACAATATGTATGAAATTCACATTTTTAAATTTAGCCAAAATAATTTTCAAGCTTATTATAAGAATGTATTTTTCATACAGTGCCTCCTACCTCACTTCAACCGCTTCTAAGCACGGTGGACAGAATTTCCACGCTCAGAAAGTTGGAGGACTTAGCGGCCTCGCTGTAATTCCAAAGAATGTCCTATTCGTCACATTTTGCACCCTCAGAACTCTTTTCAGTTTGAAACTAGTAGCCCCGATATGCTGTAGTTTTAAACAGGAGGACCTATGTTTAACTCGCTTTATATCTAGTTCAGAAATAGTGCATCTAGCTACGCCTCATTTTTTGGCAAATGTAATAGTGAGTCTCACGTTTACATGGCAAGCCTTTGGTAGAGGACAGTTTCTTCTTGAGGGATTCGTACTGACTTTACCATGCACATTACGATAAATTAGCACTTCATATACTGGTATCTATATTCTGGAGAAACATAACGTCACCTTAGTGTAGGTAACGTTGTCTTTCTACCATCAGCCTCAAATATTACCAAGGAAGACAGCTACATGGTCATTCATTCAAGATATGTATTTAGGTGCAGATAATCTTCCATTTTGATTCTGATACTCTCAGAAGGATTATTTGTGTTTCATTTACATGTGCAGAGTGACACATAACATGCATCAGCAAAATCCCAGTAGCTCTCGCCATTTAAATGCTTGTGCAGGGCTATTGGCCTGGCCAATGTTTGTTTGTTTGGCATAGTTTATGGCCAAGACCACTGCAAGATGGTTTTCCGTGTGTTTGCATGCATGTGGTTGCATGACTGACCATTTTGAATTTTCTTTGGTTTAAAAAATGTAAAAAATAATTCCAAGATGGATGTGTATGCGTTCTCATGCTTGGCGGCCATCCTTGCATACTTCTTTTGATACTTTAACCCTAATTTACCTTTCAAGATGGCTGAAGGTGGTTCTGGAATAGTAAATTAATTTAAAAAGTTTCCACAGAATGTACACAAAACAACATAAGCAAGTGCCAAGTAGCAATGTGCAGCTGCTGAACCATCGCAAAAATAACATAAAAAATGATGGCGGACAGGGGACGGCCCAGGGAGCAAAGGATAAGCTGAGAGGCAAGTGGCTCAATAGCAGTAAGCAAAATTAAGTTTCCAAAAGAAAAAAAAGAATTGAAAAACAACAACAAGGTGGGAGCAGGATGGGGAGGAATGTTGGAGCAATAGATCAGTAGGTGTTGAGGTGGGGTGGGGTGAGCAGAGGAAGGCCATGGACTTCCATGGAGTTCTAAAAGATAAATGGAAAAAATAGTTCCTCTACGAACCATATTTTCATTCTTGAGGCGAGAATAAAGGCAATTCAAAAGAAGGAAGGTCTATCTACAGAGAGAATAGCCAGGTTTTTAAAGGTCAAATGTTTTACCATATGCAAAAAGAACAATGAAATGGGCGGAATGATGAACAATGCCAAACATTCACCCTAAGTACAGAGATCGGGCCTAAATCCATCGTTTTTTTGCTCACCATGACATTTCAATTATGACCCAGATATATGCAAATCCGTCTTGACACTGCTCCCCATGGGAACAGTCCATCCCGAGCTACCTGGCCCGGCCCTTCCTGGACTGGAAACAAACCTCCCGGGACTGATTTCGGGGTATCACCCCTCATCAACCAGGCTAGCTTGACTCCAGTGGTGTGGTGAGCGAAAAAAGGGTGGACTTGGCTTGGCACTTCAGGCTGGACTGTTCCCAAGAGGAGCAGGGTGAAGACTGATTTGCAGATGCCTCGGTCCAAACTGGGGCGGCGTGGTGAGCAAAAATACAATGGATTAAACTCATATCTGTGACATGACGATGAATGTTTGTATTGTTCAGTGTTCCGCCCATCATTTATTCCGTTTGCTTTTGTCGCCCTAAGTGGGATGGGTATGCCCTGGCGTGAGTCCCATGCTCACTGTGCCACTGGATTCAAGCTAGCCTGACTGATGGGAGGTGATACCCTGAAACCAGCCCCAGAATGTTTGTTTCTAGTCTAGGGAGGACCTCGCTTGCCAATTAGGATTTGACTGTTCCCATGAGGAGCAGAGTCAAGACTGATTTGCATATGGCTGGGTCCGAACTGGGGTGATGGGTGAGCAAACAAATGAGAGATTAATCCCAGATCTGTGACTGGGGGTGAATGGTTGCATTGTTCAGCGTTCCGCCCATCATCCGTTCTTTTTGCTAATGATTTTCCATAGCACTCAGATGATGTGGAAGGGAATTCCACATTTTGGCAGTGACTTCGTAGAAGGGTCTTCCTCCCCATCTTGCCTTCCGAAATCTAGGAATGACCACTAATTTGTTCTTGGTAGAGCGTAGAGGTCTTTCTGGTTGGAACTACTGAGATTTGGTTCTTCTAGCTGGAGGTCCTGAATTGTGCAGTGCCTTGTGTGCAATACACAAGGCTTTCAGTGACTTGCGTACGACATGGGCAACCAGTGGAGCTTGACCAGATCATCAGCCGCCGACTGATGCCTGGGGAGATCTAGAATGAGCCTGGCTGCTGCATTCTGAGCAGTTTGCAGTTTCTTGATGGAGAACTTAATATTCAAGTACAAGACATTACAGTAGTCAATTCTGGAGAAAATTCTCACCACAACAACTGTTTTGCGCTCAGCCTCTGGAATTTAGGGAACGACTTCTCGCAGTATTCTGACCAGATTGAAACAAAAAGAGATTGTCTGTTCACTTCTGAGTCAAATTAAAGGCATTCATTCATTCATTATGACTCCCAGATTGTTTGCAGCTTTTACAGGTAATGGTAAACTGCCTAAAGATTCGGGCAACCAATTTCTGTTCCAGACGGAAGATTGACTTCCAAAAATGATGAATGTGCAAAGGTAATCCAACTAGTACCGTCTACTTTTTCCACTGCAATAAACATTTGCAGCTGTTCGCCCTTGTACCAGGCTGGCTCGTGCAAGCACAATGGCCTCTATCCATTTTGAATTCGAATTATTAATTTTCTGATTGGCTTCTTTAATGCTTTGATTTTGTCTCACGGGCCCACAACGATTAGAGCTTTTTCCATAGCACTGGAAGGCTTGCTGTCAGAATACGGAGTTTTAAAACAAATTTGTCTGTGCCAAACGTTAAAAAAAATAACCTCTGACCCACATGTGGTAATTCAGTCGCTCTCAGGAAATATATTATAGCGGGAAATAGGCCAAGAAGTGTGTATGTTGCCAGATATTTTATGTGTGCCCCCCATCTCAGAACGCCTACGCTAGGCCATGCGATTTTCCAGCTGAGGCGATCACATCTCACCTGGGAAATACTTTTGCTCTCTCCATGCAGCATGCGTTTGTTCTCACCAAAGAAGTATTTTTAACAGCTGTTAAGTATTTCAGACATGGGCTAAAACAAATATTACACCTGGTCACTAGGCTAGCTTGAATTCGAGCCAAACTACACCGCTGTACAATTTAATTTGCATAGGATTGAACACAAATAGCAAATGTGGCGAAAAAGGGCTCTTTAGGAGGTTAGCCAGAGTACGAGCCTGTGCATACAAAATGGGCAAAGTGAGGATGCTTCGGCAGTCACAAAACCAGGTGAAGCTTCCTGAATTCATTCAATTTTGTCCAAGGTGAAGTTTCACTTCAAATTCTTTGTGCTCGAATTTCAAGTCAAGACAGTTCGGGGCATGCTACCACATGTAATCAAGCATATCACTCAACTGGTCCTCACCGCAGCAGAACTGAGATGGTACAGTCCAGCTCATAACACTGAACACCAGTGGGAATATTTTCTGCTCGATGTTCACTTTGCATTGCTATGCAGCCAAAAAAAACGTATGCAACAATCTATAATTATCTCACCTTAACTCTCAGTAGGGTTGGTCTATATGACCTGCTGGTTTGGATTAGTGCTGGGAAGCCTTCGGCTAGCCACGTGTTTTACAAATTGACTAGATTAGATTAGATTACACTAGATGTTCATTTTTGCATCTTCTCGTTTAAAACACTCCCATGAAGCAAATTCGATTAGAGTTACCGTGGCGCTAGGCTTAGTCAAGGACACCACTGGTTGCCAGGTGCACCTTAATGAAAGTATTCAAAGTGGCACTTAGGCCCTTATGCCAAGTGGTCCAGTAACTGGGTGAGGTGTTTACTGCACCTGGTAAATATCAATGCAGTGGGTGCGGTATGTTATGTACCAGGTGTGGTACCTACACCCTAAGCCAAGTTTGCCTCTGGTAAACAAGGAATTACTTGCATAATCTGATGCTTTCTGTTCCACATTCTGCATGTATTGTAATATACCACATGTTTTTACTTGGTATTTTTTGGCATCCTTAAACTTTAGAAATTTACTAGGAGTCCGTTGCCGGTGAGAGGTAAATACTGCAATACTTGCAAATCCGATTAATGTACAGGCGGAGGTTTGCGCAGGGATCAGAATCTACCGGACCACTGGAAATCATGGCGTAAGTGTTTAGTCAGAAACCTCTGCAGTAGCTGCAATCAGTCATCCCAACCAAGGCTGGCTAATGGATTCCACATGGATTCAAGTCTCTAAGTCAGTAATGAACACACGCCTTGCCTGTAAGTCATTTCAGCTGATCACTCAGCAGAACCTGCTATGCAGCCTTCGCTGTCCCTAGGAGAAGATCTGCTGAGGCAATGCCTGTTTCTCATTCGTGTCTCCGAGCTGCACAGTGTGATTTGAAATAAATCTCTTATTTTAAATCTACATGGAGCTTTATTTACTTTCTACTTTAAGGCCCCACAGTTTTGAAGATGGCGAGCGTCTCGACGGGGCTTCATAGGGATTCTGAATCAATCAAACGTCCTCTGTTGTTGTCCCTACATGGGTCACTGAGGAGCAGGCGTATCTCACCAATTCCAAGACAAGACACCTTAGTATGGACTCAATTTATCTTTAACTTCCTGAATCCTGCATCAGCCCAGGAGTGTCTGATGGTCAACACGTTTTGGCCAAAATCTGAGTAATTCAAGGAATGCCTGACTTTTTTCTTTTTTTGGAGTTTAAATAGCGCGAACTTGGCTGTGGGGTATTAGAGTGCTTAACAGGAGCACCTGATTACATTACACATTTTTTAAAGGCACAGAGCGATTAAATGATTTACAGAGAAACACATAATGTTGAGCCGAGGCTGGATCTCAAACCTCATTCCCCAGATTCAAAGTCGACCTCTCCGGCTGTAACGCAACATCCTCTCCACTAAAGGTTTGCGGCAGAAACCTATAGAACTAAAGGCCACCTTTGAGTACTGAGTTGCTTATATTATATTGTATACTCCTATAAACCTTCATGTTAAAAAAAAAGTGGAAGATCACTGTTCTGTCATTTTCCAAACATCTTTAATCGGATGTATAGACCCACCTTTGTCTTAAATTTAGTTTCTGGAAGATAAGCTGCAACTACTTACATTATAATTACAGTCTAGGATATGAGCACTTCAGATGTGGGTCAAAGGGTGAGTCATATTAAGGATTAAACACACACAAATGTTATGTTATGTTGTTATGTTATTATATGCTGCTCCACACTAAATGCACAAGATTTGGAAATCGCTACCTTTACCTAAAAGATCAGAAACCAACGTTAATAACTGGAAAAGTTATCTACAAAGTTCGGGATGAGTCAAGTTTCCCTATGTGTTTGTTTTTGGGCCTGCAACCACCATCCCTCCAGAAATATCGACACCACTGGAATCAGTAACTGTATTAATCACTACCTATTAGTTTATTAATGCATAGTATCAGTAACTCTCCGGGGTGTTTGCATGTGGGTGTGTGTGTGGGGGGGGGGTAATAACTCCTAATTAAGGGTTCGTGCGGAATAACATAATTCCGTGTTGATTCCGACGTTTCCTCCATTTTCTTGCACACTCTCACCTGAACATTTTACCTGCTACCATGAGAAAAACTTAGGATGTGCGTAGTACCTGCTATACTGGCAATCCTGATGGGACTTCGACTTTAATGGGACACTGGTAGTGGCATAATGACTTTGGCAAACATGTTTGGGTGTCCTGTAGCTTTAAATGTAAACGAAGACAGTACACTTCTTTTTACATTTGTATAGATGCGCTCTCATTTACTGGCGCTCAGTTCCTGTTTCATATAAGTCTCAAGCGTTTCCCTCTAAAAAGTTGAAATAATGCGCGTCAGCTGTTAGTTCAGCAAACAATCCCCTGCATCATAATTTGAATGGCATTCTTAATTCACTTTTGGGTAGGAACAAACACCGAAAAGCACACTTCTTTCTTCTGGAACTGCTGTTCTTTCTAGTTCTCTCCACTTTACGGGCGTGTAAACATGTGCTCGGCTTCGGGTGTGTATTTGAGCAGCAGGACACAGAGGGACACCGTGTTGTACATTCATTCCTGCTTTGGAAACGGTCTGTTGTTTTAGTGTATTTGCTCGGCCGAACTGTGCAGCGCGTGGTACTAGCAGACAATTATTTTAATGCAGTTTAATGAGACACACCTTGGTCTGCGGGAGGCGCTCAGTCCGGTTATGTTCTGGCAAGCCCGTCCTTCGACAGCGTGAAAACAACAGCTCGGCACAAAAGGTAAAACACACATATAAACTAAACGTTATGAAGAAAAATCTTTTTTTTTTTTTATCCACGGCATCAGTCCTCTTGTTAGCTTCTATATTCTGCAATTCCAATATCTAGCACCACATGAGAGAGGATGTGGCGTAACGGCCAGAGCTGCCGATTTTGAAGCTGGGGGGCCAGGTTCGAGTCTCGGCGTCGGTTCAACATCCTGTGATTCTGGGCAAATCACTCGGTGAACCTACCAAAAATGCATGTGTCTTCCTGTAATGTAACTGGTGCTCATGTAAAGCGCTCTGATACCTTGGGGTTGAGTTCGCGCTTTATAAAACTGCAAAACAACCGGCAGTTACTTGTCTAACGTGTGAGGTCTGCCAGTGGGGGACTGAGAGGCATTGTGAAGAGCTGTGGCCAGCGCTGAGAAAGCCTGCAGCGCTGTACCTAGAGAAACAGCATTCCAATTGCGCGGCATTGAAAGAGGAGCCTTTTGTTCAGGCTTGAAGCAGATTGACTTTTTCTCCAAGGTTTATTTTTGTCTGTGAATACTATGAGCTGTAATTTTGGTCTTGTATGACAGGTAAGGAACATTTGGATATTAAACATGAGTGACTAAAGGGGGCGGTATTCTTCGTGGACCCCACTTCAGTAACATGTCTCCTACCGGAAAGACATTTTCCCTCCATTGTTTGGTTCCTAATGCTTAAACGCTCACCATTTATATACATTTCTAGATAACAAGGATGAACAAAAACTTACAATGATGAAGGATGTGGCCTAACGGCGGGGTCGGATTGGTAAGGCAGGCACTCGGGCAATGGCCCAGGGACCGGTATCTGAGATCCAGCAGTGGGTGGCTTTTTTGGGCCACCTGAGGGGGTGATTAGGGCGGTGTCTGTGTTGTTTGGATGCCGCCAGCGGCCCAGTGGGTGCCTGAGTGGCCTTTCCAGAGGCAGATGGGCGGAGGTGTCACTCCCTTTCCCTCGCTGGGCCAGTCCATTAATCTATGCATATTGAGCGGGGGCAGGGGGGCTGAGCAGAAGTGGCCACACCTGTATTCGGGTGTGTTTCACATGTGTGAACTAATCCATGTATTTTTTTTTAAATCCAAGTGAAGCTAAGAACACATGCCCCTGTCAGTACGCCCCTCCCCTTCTTTTCATAAAACTTCGCTGAAGCAGTGTTTTGCGGAAAGGCAATCCGCAAATGTGGGCCATTTTTTTTAGCATGCCTGGGCCTATTTTTGATCCCAATCCAACCCTACCAGCTAGGGCGGCGAGTCCAGTGGAGGCTCTTCCTCTATGGCGGTGGAGCGTTGCCCCACTGCTTTTAGCAGTGGGAAGCACAAACATAAAATGATAATAACTTTGCGTTATAAGTTTATGCTGCTTCCTGCTGCTTTGCGGGCGGGTGGGTGGGGCTGCTCTGCTTTTGGAGCAGGGGAGGAGTGGTTTGCCCACTCCTAAGTGCGCAATGACTCTTCGGTTGGCCCTCTCGGGCTGCCCAAATAAGTCATGCACACTTTCCCGGTTCTCCATGGAGGCTGCACTACAGCCTGCATAGAGAACATGCCCAGGCCCCCATTCCCTGGTTGAGCATCAAACAAGGACGCTCAAAACCAAACACAACACTGCATTCCAGTGTTGTGATTGGTGAGGGGTGCCTGGGTGATTACCAATCACAACGCTGCATTGCAGCAGCATTGCGATTGGTCAGTGGGGCCTGCTTCCTGTTCCCCAATGTGCAAGAGGAGAGCAGGAGCAGAGAGGCGGGACCTGGCCTGTGGCAAGGTAAGTTTTTTATTTTTTTATTATTTTTTATTATCGCACCAACCTTGACCCCCTTGCCATTCTCCCCTCCACCCATGCCATCTTCCCTGCGCCCACCTCACCACCCGTGTGCCATGTCGCCCGCCACTGGCAGGGACCTCAAAGTTGGGTAACCGGGTTCGAGTCTCGGCAGGGATGTTCAACATGCAGTGATTCGGGGCAAATCACTTAATCTCCCTGTACCTATCAAAAAATGAATGTGTCTGTCTGTTTCGCAACTGGTGCTCATGTAAAGCGCTCTGATGCCTTCGGGTCTAGTTTGCACTATATAAAACTGCAACAAACCCCCCCCCCTTAAATTCGAGGCAGGTTGTAGATTTCCAGGCAGTCCTATCACCTTACTCCTCGAGATTAGCTTCTTTGCCAAAAACCTGCAGACATAAAGCAGCAATACGTATTTTCACATTTTCCTTTTTCTTTCTCAGTACATAAAATATTTTTCCACCCCTAGATTCCCTGAAAATGTGGACGTCTTAGGGAGATTATCGCACCCAGTTTGAACACTTGCACCAGCACTACTTAGCACTACATTTAAGTGTGCAAATTGAATGTGATAAAATGTGATTATTTGTGACTCTCTGTCTACTCTATGATCAAAATTCATTATACTATTATATGCATTAAATTAACCTAAACTAATAAACTTTCCCACAAATGATTTTCGAACTTTGCTAGAATATTGACAGGATAGCACAAGGTAGACTTCCTCTCTGACAGCTCCATTGCAATCATAACTATCCTAGTATTTTCCCACACCCTACCCCACCACTCACATTCTGGTCCTCCTCCAAATAAAATTCTTATCAAAATATACCTCACGGTAAATAACTTGTATCCACTAGTGATTTACTGCTCTCCCTATGTCCTAGAATTGCCTTTCACTGAGTCAAGGCAAGTTAAATTAAGTTTTCCTAGACAATGAGCCCTTTTAACCTTTGGAAAAATAAAAAACAGTGTGAAATCACTCTCAAAGTTTTGAAAGAGGTATACACGTTTAATATACAGCATAGGATTGTGCTAGGAGCTTGGTGAGGCCACACTGGGTACATGATCCAAGCACTCTTGTACTTCATAATCCAAATCCTACTCAGTAATAGACGTTCAAATGGTCAAAAGGTTAATACACTCTAATCCTCGGGAAGGCGTGTGGGGTAACCTCACTGCCTCATAGTAAAGGTTGAATGTAGGTGTAGTAGGGGCAGGGAAACATCCTACAGGATGTGGGCGAATGCTTCAAATTCAGACCCTCTACACACCATAAACAAACAGCCTTTCAATGGATTGTCGCATATGAGGACCAAAAAACAAAAGAAAAAGAAAAATGATCCAAGCACTCTTATGATATATCAGGCATTGGGTTTGGAGTATGCAATGGTAAGTCAAGGTTGATTGAAAGGATCAGGAGGGATTGGTGGCTACTTCTAATGTTTTGCATCAAAGAGAGTGAGTGAATGAGACATCAAGTTACACCCCACAACGATTGAATAAAGAAACAGAGGCAACACCAGCTGCACTTTAATTTTTTGCAGTAGCGTAACAAACTGTAGTCCAGCTTTACACAAGGTATGCTATCACACATCTCTCTCTCTCTCTCTCTCTCTTTGTCTCCCTCAATCTTTTATTCTCGATCTCTCCTTTTCTCTTTGTCTACCACCAGGCACAAGGAAGGTGAGTCTATGCAAACTTCAAGAAACTTGCTACAAATTGACACTAGAGTGGCAGTAGTAAGGTGAGTAGTTTTAAGGGCCCAACGCAACAGCAAAATCTCAAACTGTATTCTTGTTATACATGTCCTGCACTCCATGGTAGCTACCCACTTTTTCCCTTTCACGCACACTTGCTCCGGAGCACCCATAGCTCCTGCTCCAGTACCAGGTACTCGGGTGCATTGCCACCGTCTCACCTGAGGGCTGTCTGGCCACTTCTACCCACTTATTTCTGTAACAGAGGGCAAATGTTTAACAGCTTAAAAATTTACAAAACAGGATTTTTTTGTAAATCAGAAAGCAAACTTGAGAAAGATAGCGCTGTGGAAAAGCATTCTGTCTGTCTAGGAAGTCTTTTGCTGAAGATCAGACATATGTTAGGTCAAGACATTTTATGGGCAATCCTTCCAGTGTTTCCAGTGCCGCTCCCATTATGAGTCTGTGAAAATGACTGTCAGAATAATCACGTGTCAGAGGGGAGGGTGAGGTGATGGAAACGTTGGAACTGTTAAGGCTACAGGAACAAAAGCAGGGGGAAGAGACACATACCGCTTATGACCACAATCTTGCCCAGCATGTCATAACCGCATGCCTCATACTCTCTCCTGCCTTCCCCACTTCATGAGGCTGTCACTCTCGCACCATGCATGCACAGGTGCAGTTTTTCCTCAGGGAGCAGAGGAAGCTAGATGTAAGGCAGGCTGTATCCTTCACTATTCCTATAATTCACCCAGGCACAGGTGGAATGATAGCTGCACAAGCAAAACACCCACATGCACATGCACATGCACATCTGTTTGGAAGGAGGAGCAAATCAAAACTTCTCCAGCCACCCAGCTCTCTTCCTCCGTCTCCCAGCCACTACTACTGTCCATATGACACTGACATATGCAGCACTGCCCTAGATATCAACTTTGATTCAGCCTTCGCCAGACTTTGATTCCACCTTTGCTAGACTTTGATTCCACCTTTGCTAGACTTTGATTCCACCTTTGCTAGACTTTGATTCCACCTTTGCTAGACTTTGATTCCACCTTTGCTAGACTTTGATTCCACCTTCACTAGACTTTGATTCACCTCTCGCTAGACTTTGATTCCACCTCTTGCTAGACTTTGATTCCACCTTCGCTGGACTTTGATTCCACCTTCGCTAGACCTTGATTCCACCTTCGCTAGACTTTGATTCACTCTTCGCTAGACTTTGATTCACCCTTCGCTAGACTTTGATTCACCCTTCGCTAGACTTTGATTCCACCTTCGCTGGACTTTGATTCGCCCTTCGCTAGACTTTGATTCACCCTTCGCTAGACTTTGATACACCCTGTGCTAGACTTTGAATCATCCTTTGCTAGACTTTGATTCACCCATCGCTCTGCAAATCTTAATACCTTTACCTCTAATGCCCAACTCTGGGGCACTATCACCATTTGAGAACTTAGAATATGCATGGGTTTGCAACCACGCAAATAAAAAACAGAAACTAAACCATAACCTAGTTGAACCCACCTGTTCCCCACTTGCCCTCACCTCAGCCTCATCATATTATCTTCCTACACTGTGTGGCAGTGATATGAAGCAAACCTAGGAGGTGTATGTGTGCGTGATTGTGTGCGATGAAGTTGGAAGGACAAATGCGAGCCTGATTGCTCAGACGGTGCCAGCCATTAATAACTGTTACTTGCCCTGCCCCTCATTATCCACCACTACCTTTGAACTTTAATTGTAGGCAGAACATTAAAAGGAGTTAACACCCTCAGTAAGGGCAGTAACACTTATTTGGAACATATTAGAGAATGTGGGAGTCTCACCCACCAAAGAGACACTAGCTGATAATAGACACCCACCCTTTTAAGCACTCTAATGCACACTTGGGACTCTCTAACATTGTCCTTTTGCCCCCTTCCGTTTTACTTCTGCTTCCAAAGACTGGTCGCTGTTGTAGGAGCTGCACATGACCATCCCCCGCTGTGGCAGTCATCCAGTGACAGCGCGAGCACAAGAACAAGGTACATACCTGCCCATGGGTCTCCAGGCAATGCCAGCGCCCCCTTCCTCCCATGAGTGCTGCTGCTGGATGAAATGTGGAGCAGAGGCTCTCATTGAGTGACAGCTACAGAAGGAGCCATGCACGCTGACATGCTCCCGCCAACCCACTGGTGGACATCCCAGGATAGGATAAAACCCCCGCAATCTTGTTCTGACACCTATTGTCATTGATACGTAACTGTTTCCTCATTGTTGGTATAGGTTGGCATGGAGGAGAATTATCTCTAGCAATGCCCACTTCATTCTCTGGTCTACAGTAAATACTCCTGAATTGCCACCTTTTCAACACTGGATTTGATGCTTTCAGTCTTTCAGTTTCTTGCTTCAAAGGTATTTTCAGAAGCCTCCATGTTTAATTTAGCTTTAGAACGTATACATTTGAGAAAGGACCTTAAAGAAACATTTGCAGTTTAGACCTCAGTGCAGCTGAACCTTAAAGTAACAGTAAACGTGCTGAAACTGCACAAAACGTTTGCTCTTGGGTTTAAAAATGGGATGTGATTGCACAGCTATTTTCATGCAGATTTTGGTGGAATAATTGGCTAACACATCCATACTGCTTGGTCTACAAGTGTAAATATTTTATCAGGTGAGCAGTTGCGGCCTTTCTAATCCAAAATCTTTTTTTCACTTGGTGAGAGAAGGGCGTGAGCGAGAGCAGGCCCAGCACGGGCACGTTTCAAAATCAACTTAATCGCAGAGACGTGCAAGGTTTAGCCTCATCCCATGGCAACTCGGGTACACAGTTAAACAAGCTGCTCAGATGACTTAGGGCAGGTTAGTCTCGTGCCAAGAGAACTAGAAATAAAGGGGAGAAAAAAATGAAACGGAGAAAGATTTGCGAGGCTCTGCTGGCTGAACACTAACAGGAAGTGGAGCCGAGAGTGGGCAGGAGCAGACATGAATTTGGCAAAAACCACAGGTTTCCACTCATATATCTGAGATTCATTTCCAAATGTTCGCTGTTCTTAATTCTTGAGGTGCGCTGGAAGTTTGCACAGGCGGCAGTCTCATTCAAAAAGCAACATGTTTAACAGAAATAATTTGATTGGTTGATTACCTTTCCAGTCAACCACAACACGCCTGCATACACCCCCTCCTCCCCGCTCTCTCTTTCTCTCTCTCTCTCTCTCTCTCTCTCTCTCGAACAGTATTAGAAAAATATGTCTCAGTAAATGTGGGCCTTTTTTAAATGAAGTATGCCGTGGATGTAAGCAGTGATAAATTGTAATCGCGTGAATAACAAAATATGATATTTCTTGTAAAATAAAGATGCTTTTGGCTTTATCTTGTTCCAGCAGTGGCCTGAGCAGGTAAGAGCAGTGAGGCTGGGTTGGGGGGGAGGGTCTGAAGCAGCTTTGTGCATCTTCATAATGTACATGAGCAAAACTTTGTCAACCGTATTGCAAATCATCATCTCACTGATGCCCCAGGCCTCCACTATTGTCAAAAGTCTTCGTAAAAATGGTATGACACAGATCCTGAAAATCTGAGATGCTCACTTGCACCTTTGTTGTCGCTGCAGGAGAAATATGTGTAGATTTTGCCCATAATGTCCTACTGGGCAGTGCTGCATGATGTAGGCATTCCCTTTAACATACAATGATGCAGATCACAGAGCCATTTAATGCTTGCTCATGCTTCCTGCTAGGCTTCCATGAGTATTCATCTGGCCTATATTTTCAATTATTACATAATACATCCTCATGCATCCATTTGGCCTCTGTGTCGCTCAATAAGTTACTTTTGTCTCATCTCACCTTTTTATGTCTCTCCTTATTTCTCCCTATTTTCATTCCTATGGCCAATGCTTGTCCCTTGAATTTCTACTCCGATTTCCAGCTCTCATCCTTATACATTCATCACAGTTCCTTATATTCACTTCAAGCTGATCATGTCGCCATGGTGATACCTTTATCCAACATATTTTCCCATCAGACAATCATATTTCCCCCACAGCCACATGGTGTTCCCATCAGCCTATATCACCCCTATATTATTGTTCAGTGTCTTTCACACAAGACCCCTTGCTACACCTGTCTCATGCGTCTCCCCCATGTGTGCCCTCTGGTCCATATTAGTCCACATCAGTCATTCTGTCACCCCCTCATTTATGATCTTCAGCCATCATGTCTCCTAAAAACCTCTCAAGTCTCACCCAAGATACCTATGCTCCCCTTAGACTACCTCAGGTTTCAAAGTCTCTCCCTTGGTTCCTCAATCTCTCCTTTGCCCATCTCACACCCTCCATCCTCTGTGTCTTACCTTTCTCCCTTCCATTGCTACCACAGACACCAGATTTCCCAGTTACTGCAGTTTCCTTACTCGATCTCTCGTGTAGCAGTTATCTGCTCCTTGCCTCCTATATGCCTGGAATATGTTGAAACCAGTCGCCTACATCACACCATGCCCCTGATGTGTCCCCATCAGCACCCAGCTTTAGCCTGCAATACCTTTGCCACAGTTACTCTGCCTCAACATCATTCCAAAGTCTCCTCAAGAAACATGGTGTCCCCTTCAACCTCCCCAGTACTAACCTCTCTGGCTCAAATGTTGCCTCCTTAGACCACATGTGTTTCTTTCATCTTTGTCCGCCATAAAGTGGGCCTAAACTCTCTGTTTAGTTTCACAACAGGTACACACCACTTCAGTGCATTGCAGCCACTGGATTTACTAAGGCTCAGTCATTTTCTTCCAATTGGCTGGAAGAAAAGGGATGGGCTGTGGACAGAGCTCTGCGAGATTGAGTGTAAGGGAAACAAACAAGAAGCAAAAACTAGCAACAGCTAAAAGTAACATGTTGTTCTAGCTGACAGATCGTCTACCACTCATGTATAGCACTTCGTCGCCCATGAGGGGTTCTACCAACTTACAAACCCATACACATGCAAATATTCTTACGTTTCAAAGACCAGTAGGCAGATTGGTTGAATCCTCTGCAAAGAACAATCTATTGGTGGCACCTGCAGCTCCCAACCTACCTCGGTATGACTTTTGACCCAGGAGGTGTTCACCTGCCTCACAATTAAACAGAAAAATAACAGCTCAAGCAGAACCGGTCATATTTACAGTTCACTCTAAAAGTTCCTGATTATGACCTGTGCTGTGCTGTATGCACAGGTAGCAGGCTGTCTATGTGACCAACGCAAGAATGCTCTGCCACATCATAGATGTTCCTGTTTCCGCTGATGAACCATTTGACTCTTACTTGACAAACCCAACAATCTGATTAAAGTCACAAAAGTACTCATTTCTATGTTCTATTTTTGTGCTTTTCCTAATTGCGGTGAATGTTTAAGATGGCAGTACTCTAAAAAGGTGGCAAAAGTTATTGACCATGTGGCAGTGTTTCGCATGGTTGGTGCCATTTCAGAAAATTTCTTGGGGTTTTGAATGGTTAGCTGTGTGCAATAGATGTGGGTGGGATTATTGAAAAATCTGTGAGGTGTGACCGTTCTATTGGGTTTTGAATTTTCACTAAATTTGCTCCATAACGTTGCTGATTTTAAATTGAGTTATTGATTTTGTTAGATTTGTTTATCCATTGCATACCTGATTTGTGGTGTCTTATGCGATGTCTTCTGTGATGTCAAGAAAAATACTACTTTGAAATGCTTTTGTGGAGCAGCATGTGTGTGTTTACAACTCTGTGTGCCCGATGTGTGTGTGGTGTGTGGTGTGAGCGTGTGTTTCCTAGAGCTGGGCGAGCCGACAAATTAACGAGAGCTGAGTCAGAGCCAACCGGCTCTAACAACCCATACACGAGCTGAGCCTTGAAAGTATTTAGCATGTAAATCTAGCAACAAACATCTTGTTATAAAATGGTAAAGTGTAGGTATGTTTCAAAGTTCAAAAAACGTATTCCTTTAATGTGTGAAAGTGTTTCACTTTAGTACATTGGATTATATCTCTGCATCCAGAAGTATTTTTGTGATAAGTGATAGTTTTAAAACAGAAACTGAGAAATATTCCTGGTTCTGCCGTGAAGACAATGCTATTAGTGATCTAAGAGACAAGTCAATTGTCATGTGTACCCTATATGTGGCCTTGATTTGTATTATATACAGAGCAACATTTTAGGGTATTAAATCAAACACAAGAAAGGTTTTTGTACAGCGCACATCCTGAACTCCGGTATATGAAAATGAACAAAAAGGAGGTTCAGTGACAAAGTATTAGCCCGGGATCACACAATTTGGTCAAACAGGGAAGCCAGGATTGATCCCAGATTTTCCAGTTTTAATCAATCAATCAATCATTTGTAGAGCGCACTACTCACCCGTGAGGGTCTCAAGGCGCTGAGGGGAGGGGGGGTGCAGCTACTGCTCGAACAGCCAGGTCTTGAGTCGTCTCCTGAAGGTCAGCAGGTCCTGAGTTTCATGCTGTACAATTTTATTTATTTTGACATCAAAGAATAAGGTTTTGTTTTTAATTCTTGGAAGAGAAGGATAGCTCATGGGTAGATCCAGTTTGGGGTCCAGTAGTCTTGTGGTGTCCCATCTCCAACTGGTGCAACTGGAGCCCAGTAATACCTGACTGCCTTGGTTTTCCAGGAAACCAGTGATCACACAGGGACCCTGCCTACTCCCTGGGTGTTTGCAGAGCAGAGATTAATCTCACAAGATTGGCCACAAATTTCAGTTTGTAACTGTTGGTCCCAAAAGAAAATCACTCTTGTCCACCATATGTTTAGGGCTCAAAGTTGCCATTTCATTGGCATACACTGACGTGTAGGTCCCTCCTTCCTTTATGAGATACATTAGAGGAGATGCTGCCTCCCAGCTGAGGTCATATGAATTCCATTGGTAGATATCAGTCAAGCTGAGATGTGAGCACGCTGGAGTTATGGCAGGGGGAAGCTTGAAGGATGCAGAGCCAATCGGGTATTCGAACTAGGAACTTTATGTTCCATGATCAGCATTTATGACGACTAGACTCTGTGAAAGGCCAGCTTGTCTTGGGCTCGAGGGTCTAAGATGTCCTCCAACTGGACCAGAGCCAACCATCTGGCTAGAACCTGGCTCGAGCTTCAATTGTGTGATTGTGCATGTGTGTGTGAGATGCAATATGTGTGTACATGTATCTTTATTGTGCTTTGCATATACAAAGGACTTACACCATGTGCAGTCATATGGGATGTAATGTGCGATGTGCGCCTATGCAGTGCATAGCATTTGTGTAGGTGGGAAGGTGTGTTGTGCGTACATGAAGTGAAATGCATTTGCAGGTGGTGGTGTTTAGTGTGTTTTTGAATTTTCTCAATAAGTACGCCATAAGGTGGTCAATTTACGTGGGCAATACACCAAAAACTTTTCACCACATGAATCTTGAATTATGCACTCGCACCATTAATGATTCCTTTGTATAGAAAGTAGTTTTAGTAATTTGCAGACTGTGTCTATCTTCTTGTTTTCACCGAGTAAACCGTTGGCTGGAAGAAGATTAGGACACAACAATAGGTGTTTTCCAGCCCTATTAGCGTAATCAACGCCTCGAGGCTTGAACAGAAAATTTTAATTGAGAATTATCACAAATCGAAGGCGCTGTGTATTTTTGTCCGGCTTCACGTGCAGTGCTGAACAGGAGTCTTACAGAAATCCTGGAGGTGGGTGTAGGAGAGTAGGGTCTGCTATCCTATGGTCACCCCAAATTTTTGCTTTTTGCTTCACTGGTTTTTGACATATTGAGGCTGTGGGCCTGCCAATCAGACCCCCAGCCTGCTGTTCTCTCTACTAAATTAAAACTATGCACCCTAGGTGCATAACCAATTGGAAGTGGATCACCCTGTCAGCCCCTGTACCAGTGTACACTAGGTACCCAGGGCATTGGTGTACCCAAGGCCTGCCAGGGGCTGCAGCATGTATTATGCCACCCCAGGCTTGGCCTAACAATCTGACACAACTGGCTGATCACTCAGCTGGGGTAAGTTGGTGTAATCACCTCTTACTTAGGTGTAGTATACCTATACCTAACCTTAAATGGGACACCTGGTAACCTCTAAGTCACTCCTATGGCAGGCCTTAACAATCCTGAAGGCAGAGTGCTTGGTTCCATGTGAGATGGTGCTCTGGCATGAGCTGAGCCTGTCTGCAGTGGTCGGAACAACTTCCTTCTACTGTTTCCAGATATCGTCATACCATATACTCTTAAGTGCATTATGAACCTCGCGGTTAAATGCTATCTTTGGTTTGGCTTTATCAAAACATGTCGAGTAAGGTGTCATACGAATTGGAATACTAACCCCTCGCCAATTCTGGCGACGGGGTTAGCATTCCCCCCTTCTAGAGGGACACGACATGTACAGTACCTGAAACCCGGGTAAAATCAGACATAGCCTCAGCTCCACAAAATGGATGCTGCCACCACAGACACAAGTCTGCCCTCCTGCTGCTGGGAGTCCTTCCAGCTTGGGAGGTGTGGACAAAGGGTTTCCTGCCAGGGGAGGTGCGTGCACCACCCCAGACAGGATTTTGTGTATTGGTCAGGTAGGGCTTGAAAGAAACCAGACATGCCTGTGGCTCACAAGGAGCCTCGGTGCATATGCCAGTTCAAACCGGTCCTGGGGCACACCAGTCCCGGGCCTGGGGCGAGCTGGACAAAGGATTGGGGGTGTAACCACCCCCCTTCCTGGTCCCACCCATAGGGAGGGACCTAGCAGGTAGTCCGGCCCCTAGAATCCGAATAAAGGTAGGAGCTGTGTCCTAAGACTTCAGACATCCTGGAATCAACTTGAAACTAAGAAGAAGACGGGAACTTCGACATTCTGCTGCACAGAAGACTGAAGAAAATCTCCCCTGTGGTCAGGGAGTGACCACCTTGCTAACGCAAGCACCATCCAGCGAATCACCGTCTGCTTTGCCGCCGCCTCCCGCCGGAGCCCGAGCCCAGAGACTGACAAGACCTGGACCTCCAGACCTCTCACCGCCCGATCCACAGTCCCTGAAAAGAGGAGACCCGTGGAGGCACCGAGACACGTGGAGCCAGCCATCTTGGAACGACTACGACAAGCTGACCAGTGCAACAACCGAGGCTCCCTCCAAGTTGTGCTTTGGGTCCTGAGAAGCCCAACCCTCGAGCAGCATCTGCACCAAAGGTGAGCCCTCCAGCATCTCCACGATCTGCGTGGGGCCCTTCTGCATTTTGCCACTCGACGCGCCTAACCGGTTGCTGGCCCGCTGGCTAGTGGCCATCTTGGCGACGAAATCTACGACAAACACCGCTGGTCTGGTTGCTCCAGACTGGCCCTTGCTCCCCTCCAAAGGAGCAATCCCTCTGACCTTGCTGGTCAGAACCAACAGCTGATTTCTGAATCCTCCTACAATTGCTTTTGCCAAGGCTTGTTTGCTTCGATCAAGTCGCCGACACCGCCGACAGCGAGAGCCTGCGTGGGACAGCTCGTGAGCCGACTCCTGGACGTCGTCGACCTTCAGGGACCACGTGGCTGCGGAGACAAGCTACCCCTCATCACCTGTTTGCACCCGACATCGCCTGGTACCCACCTGGTGCCACGCTGGTCACTGGCTAGTGACTGTGAACACTGTCCCCTCTGCTTACAGGTCTTCAACATCTCCGATCCACTCTTGGATCCACTGCATCTCTTCCCGACCGACCGCCTGCAGCATCTTTGTCCCAGGCTCAACGGAACAGATAGAAGAAACCCGACGCACTTTGAGGCCTATGCACCCGCTTCCTGTGGGTGAGGTAAAGCTGGTACTCCGGTGCCCATGTGTAGTAATACATCTCTAGTGCCTGTGTTCCAAATCTTAAGTTCCTAGGTCATCCGGAAGATTCCTTTTGCAGTAACTTTGTACTTTTTACGCACCCATTGAAACCTATGGGAGCCCGCGTGTGACTATTTGCTCTGCACACGCCACCCGTGGACCTCCTGGTCACTAACTGACGTTAGCTCCTTGTAGGCCCAGCGATTCTAGAGGCCCTAGGCCTTTTCCCTTTTCTGTTCGTGGTACTTATACCACTATTTTAGTATATGGTTCGAGTGGCCACCAGGGCCTATCCATATAAAGTGCAACTTCTGTGTATTCTGTGATAATCTTGTTTGACGATTTGTGCTCCTGTGCTCATAAAGAGACTAGGGGTTACTTTGAGAAATAAATACATATATATTTTGAATATATATCTGTGTGGTGTCCTTTCATTGGTATAAAAGGGGGTTACTATTGGTAAAACAGCTTGCTTAACACGCATCACGAGTTTAGCCTCAAAGACTGCTTAGCCTACGCTACCACTAGGGCAGCTGGTCCGAAAAGGTTGACTTACAACCACACCATAAGGGTTGCTTGGCATGGTACAAGGTGATCACTTTAACTAGTGAGCATCATATACCAGGCCAACTTCTCACATTGGTGAGCAGCGGTTGGATTTGAGCTTGCTGTGTTTTACCATTGTAATCTCTTGGTTACCAATTGAAAGATCACATAGGTACCTGTAGGTACATATAAAACAAGATTAGATATACTTAAGTTCTACTGAACTTAGTTGTTGTAGAGCAAAGGGAGTAGCACACCCTGACTACAACTACTAGATAGGTTTAGTAGGTAAACCCAAGTGTAGGTAGATTGCAACACATCCACCCACACTTAAGAGCAATGGCCGGGGCAGAGGGGTCCACTGTACCCATCTCTGTTGAGAGTGACCCCCAGAGGGCACCATCCAGCTTTGCTACCCTTAATCAGAATGAGCTCAGGCATTTGGCAACTCTTAGAGGCCTTAAACAGCCCAAGAACCCAAACTCTGCTGAGCTCAGAGAGCTCTTACAGAATGATGAGAATCAGAGAGCACTCAAGAAAGCTTCCCAGTTAGCCCCCTTAGGGTCAGGAACAGGAGGCCCCCCTTCTGAAGATACTACAGAGGTACCCAGTTCCAATAGTCACCCCTTAGATGGGATGCCTACCACAGAGGATGAGAGTGAAAAGGATACTGACAGTAGTGAGGATGAAGGGAGAACTAGCCCAGTGCCAAGTATTATACTTGGCCCAGCTAAACCAAGGCTATTGGGGACTGACAGTGGGTTCAACCCACTGGATCTCCCCAGTGGACTTAACACAGGGCTTGGAAGGCAAAGGAATCGCTCAGGTGACTCCAATGCTTCCCATGGCTCTAGAGGCTCTCAAGGTCACTCCAGGAGAAGGATGACCACCCCTCAGAGGAGGGAACATGAGGCCAAGATGCAAGAGGCCCAGCTGAGGATCAGGAAGCAGGAGCTAGAAGTAGCCCTGATGGAAGAGAAACTTAGCAAGGCTAGACAGCATAAAGAGAGTGGGTCTATACCCACTGGTGGCAGCATTGTCCCTAAGGACAAAGATAGGGTTTTCGACAATAGAAACCTGTCTAAGGTTGTGCCCCCCTACAAAAGTGGGGATGACATCCACAAGTGGATAACTGCTCTTGAGAGAGCCTGCAAAGTACAGCAGGTTCCTGAAGATCAGTGGGCAGCAATCCTCTGGCTCTCCTTTGAAGGAAGAGGCAGAGACAGACTCCTCACTGTTAGAGAAGAGGATGTCAGAAACTACAGAGTCCTGAAGAGTGTTCTAGTTGATGGGTTAGGCTTAACCACTGAGCAGTACAGGTTAATGTTCAGAGACACCCAAAAGACACAGACTCAGGACTGGTCTGAATACATTGAATGTGCCACTAAGGCTTTGGAGGGTTGGTTGCTGGGAAGTAAGGTATCTGATTTTACAGGATTGTATAATTTGATGATGAGAGAACAGATTTTAAATAACTGTCAAAACCAGCAACTGCATCAACACTTGGTTGACTCTGATCTGACCTCTCCCCAAGAATTGGGAAAGAAGGCAGACAAATGGGTCAGAACCAGGGTTAAGCAAAAGAACCAGAACCAGGGCCAAGGGGGTGATCAGAAGAAAACAGACCAAACGGGTGGAGATCAGAAATCTAAAGACCAGAAGTCTTCAACAGGGCCCCAAACTACTGCTAAGGAGGGTGGGTCCCAACAACAGTCCAAAAAGAAGAAAGAAGGTCAAAAGAAACCCTGGTGCAATCATTGCAAAAATACAACTCACTGGACTAGTGATTGCAAAAAGGGTGGAGCCCCCAACACTGTTGCCCCTAAGGCACCTGCTCCCAGTACTACTGTTAGCAGTGTTGGTCCCCAGACAAAGGGTGTAGTGGGAATCACTATGGGAACTGAAGGAGATTCTGACTTAGACAGAACCCTGACACAGGCAGTCTTGATCTGTGATGGGGACATTGATTTGTCCCTGACTGTGAGCCCCAGTAACCTGGGCAAGTACAGACAGACTCCTTTAATTAATGACAAAGTGGCTCAAGCCTACAGGGACACATGTGCCAGTGTCACTATGGTGACACCAGGCTTTGTGGATCCTGGACAGTACATACCAGGTGAGAACTACCTGGTGACCAATGCCAGCAATGCCACTACTTCACATAGTGTGGCAGTTGTTAACTTCTCATGGGGAGGGGTAACTGGCCTCAAAAGGGTTGTGGTTAGTGCAGACCTCCCAGTAGAATGTTTGTTGGGCAATGACCTAGAGAGTTCTCTATGGTCAGAAGTGGAGTACAGGACTCATGCAGAGATGTTAGGTATATCATCACATGTCCTTGCTGTGACCAGGTCACAGGCCAAAAAGTGCCTCACTGAACCACAGGTCTTGGATCCTGGAACAATGGACCAAGCACCTACCAAGAAGAAGAACAGGAGGGTCAAGGCTGTGCCTTCCCCCCTGCCTCAGAGTGATGATCAGCCTTCCCAGGAAGCTGATCTAGAGGACCCTGAAGGAACTGTCCCTGAAGAGCTTGAACCTGATCAGGTTGAGTTTCTGGGGACAGGGGGACCTTCAAGGGCTGACTTGAGGCAGGCTCAGTTATCCTGTCCCTCTCTTGAACCCCTCAGACAGCTGGCTGCTGCTGAGGCTGCTGGGAATGCTCAAGGTACCCATAAAGTGTATTGGGATGAAGGGCTCCTTTATTCAGAGGCTAGAGACCCCAAGCCTGGTGCAACCAGGAGGTTGGTCATACCTCTGCAATTTAGGGGCTTCCTTCTTACCTTGGCCCATGACATTCCTTTAGCAGGACACTTAGGCCAGAACAAGACTTGGGACAGGCTTGTCCCTCACTTTCACTGGCCTCATATGAATGAAGATACAAAGGAGTTTTGTCGCTCCTGTGTTACCTGCCAAGCCAGTGGCAAATCAGGTGGCACAACAAAGGCCCCCCTAATACCACTACCTGTGGTGGGGGTCCCCTTTGAAAGAGTGGGAATAGACATAGTGGGTCCCATGGATCCTCCCACTGCATCTGGACACAGATTTATACTGGTGGTAGTGGATCATGCCACCAGGTATCCAGAGGCAATTCCCCTTAGGACCACTACAGCTCCTGTTGTGGCCAGGGCCCTGCTGGGAGTATTCTCCAGAGTGGGGTTTCCTAAGGAGGTAGTATCTGACAGAGGTACCAACTTTATGTCAGGATACTTGACAGCTATGTGGAAGGAATGTGGTGTCAACTACAAGTTCACCACCCCTTATCACCCACAATGCAATGGGCTTGTTGAGAGATTCAACAAGACCCTAAAGGGTATGATCAAAGGATTACCTGAAAAGCTCAGGCGAAGATGGGATATCCTTCTACCCTGCCTTCTGTTTGCTTACAGAGAGGTCCCACAAAAAGGAGTTGGCTACAGCCCCTTTGACTTGTTGTTTGGGCACCCTGTGAGAGGCCCACTGTGTTTGGTGAAGGAAGGATGGGAGTTACCTCTCAAAAAGCCTAAGCTAGACATAGTGGACTATGTACTTGGTCTCCGCTCCAGGATGGCTGAGTATATGGAGAAGGCATCTAAAAACCTTGAGGCAAGCCAGGCCTTACAGAAAGCTTGGCATGACCAAAAGGCTGTCTTGGTTGAGTATCAGCCAGGACAGAAGGTATGGGTGTTGGAGCCGGTGGCCCCAGCAGCACTCCAAGACAAATGGTCTGGACCCCATACAATCCTGGAAAAGAAGGGAGAGGTCACCTACTTGGTCGACCTAGGAACTCCCAGGAGTCCCCACAGGGTACTCCATGTTAACAGGCTTAAAGCATATGTTGACAGGGCAGACATGGGCTTGCTCATGGCTACAGATGAGGGACAGGAGGAAGAGAGTGACCCTCTCCCAGACCTGTTGTCTCAGAACCCTGAAGATGGCTCAGTTGAAGGAGTGACCCTTGGAGGCAACCTCACTGCCCATCAGCAGACTGAATGTAGACAGGTTCTACAATCATTTTCACATATGTTTTCCTTGATACCTAGTCAAACTGACTGGTGTACCCATGTTGTGGACACTGGTGACAGTCTGCCTGTAAAGAACAAACTTTACAGACAACCTGACCACGTCAGGGACTGTATAAAGGCTGAGGTACATAAAATGCTGGAATTAGGTGTCATTGAACCCTCAGAGAGCCCCTGGGCTAGCCCAGTGGTTCTGGTCCCCAAACCTCACACCAAAGATGGCAAGAGAGAGATGAGGTTCTGTGTGGACTACAGAGGACTCAATGCTGTCACCAGGACAGATGCACACCCTATTCCAAGGGCAGATGAGCTCATAGACAAACTAGCTTCTGCAAAGTTTTTGAGCACATTTGACTTGACAGCTGGCTATTGGCAAATCAGGTTAGCTGAGGAGTCTAAGGCCAAAACAGCATTCTCAACCCCAGGTGGGCATTATCAGTTTGTGGTGATGCCCTTTGGTCTGAAGAATGCACCTGCCACCTTCCAAAGGCTGGTGAACCAAGTCCTTACTGGGTTGGATGACTTTTGCGCAGCATATCTTGATGACATTGCTGTCTTTAGTTCCACCTGGGAGGATCACCTGATCCACCTGAAGAAGGCTCTTGAGGCTCTGCAAAGGGCAGGCCTCACTATCAAGGCTACTAAGTGCCAGATAGGGCAGAGTAAGGTTGTGTATTTGGGCCACCTTGTAGGTGGGGGCCAAGTTCAACCACTGGAGAGTAAGATACAATCCATCAAGGACTGGTCCCCTCCAACCACCCAGACTCAAGTTCGAGCTTTCTTGGGCTTGACTGGGTACTACAGGAAGTTTGTTAAGAACTATGGGTCCATTGTGACTCCTCTTAATGATCTGACATCCAAGAAGATGCCCAAAAAGGTTCAGTGGACAGTAAGCTGTCAAAAGGCATTTGATGACCTGAAGGAGGCCATGTGCTCTGCACCTATCCTGAAAAGTCCTGACTACTCCAAAGAGTTTATTGTCCAAACAGATGCTTCTGAGTTGGGTGTGGGAGCTGTGCTGTCACAACTTAATGTAGATGGTCAA
Source organism: Triturus cristatus (assembly GCF_964204655.1). Lineage (NCBI taxonomy): Eukaryota > Metazoa > Chordata > Amphibia > Caudata > Salamandridae > Triturus > Triturus cristatus. Next base: position 343,558,233 of record NC_140593.1, read on the forward strand.
GACCAACCCATTGCTTTTATTAGCAGAAGGTTGACCCCCAGAGAGAAGAATTGGTCAGCTATTGAGAGGGAGGCCTTTGCTGTGGTGTGGGCCCTGAAGAAGCTGAGGCCATACTTGTTTGGCACTCACTTCAAGATTCAGACCGACCATAAGCCCCTCTTGTGGCTAAATCAGATGAAGGGTGAAAACCCCAAACTGCTTAGGTGGTCCATTTCCCTACAGGGGATGGACTTTACAGTGGAGCACCGGCCAGGTACTGACCATGGGAATGCAGATGGTCTCTCCAGGTACTTCCACTTAGGACATGAAGACGAGACTGGTCAAGGCTAGTTTAATGTCCCAGCGTTTGGGGGGGGGTTGTGTAGGAGAGTAGGGTCTGCTATCCTATGGTCACCCCAAATTTTTGCTTTTTGCTTCACTGGTTTTTGACATATTGAGGCTGTGGGCCTGCCAATCAGACCCCCAGCCTGCTGTTCTCTCTACTAAATTAAAACTATGCACCCTAGGTGCATAACCAATTGGAAGTGGATCACCCTGTCAGCCCCTGTACCAGTGTACACTAGGTACCCAGGGCATTGGTGTACCCAAGGCCTGCCAGGGGCTGCAGCATGTATTATGCCACCCCAGGCTTGGCCTAACAATCTGACACAACTGGCTGATCACTCAGCTGGGGTAAGTTGGTGTAATCACCTCTTACTTAGGTGTAGTATACCTATACCTAACCTTAAATGGGACACCTGGTAACCTCTAAGTCACTCCTATGGCAGGCCTTAACAATCCTGAAGGCAGAGTGCTTGGTTCCATGTGAGATGGTGCTCTGGCATGAGCTGAGCCTGTCTGCAGTGGTCGGAACAACTTCCTTCTACTGTTTCCAGATATCGTCATACCATATACTCTTAAGTGCATTATGAACCTCGCGGTTAAATGCTATCTTTGGTTTGGCTTTATCAAAACATGTCGAGTAAGGTGTCATACGAATTGGAATACTAACCCCTCGCCAATTCTGGCGACGGGGTTAGCATTCCCCCCTTCTAGAGGGACACGACATGTACAGTACCTGAAACCCGGGTAAAATCAGACATAGCCTCAGCTCCACAAAATGGATGCTGCCACCACAGACACAAGTCTGCCCTCCTGCTGCTGGGAGTCCTTCCAGCTTGGGAGGTGTGGACAAAGGGTTTCCTGCCAGGGGAGGTGCGTGCACCACCCCAGACAGGATTTTGTGTATTGGTCAGGTAGGGCTTGAAAGAAACCAGACATGCCTGTGGCTCACAAGGAGCCTCGGTGCATATGCCAGTTCAAACCGGTCCTGGGGCACACCAGTCCCGGGCCTGGGGCGAGCTGGACAAAGGATTGGGGGTGTAACCACCCCCCTTCCTGGTCCCACCCATAGGGAGGGACCTAGCAGGTAGTCCGGCCCCTAGAATCCGAATAAAGGTAGGAGCTGTGTCCTAAGACTTCAGACATCCTGGAATCAACTTGAAACTAAGAAGAAGACGGGAACTTCGACATTCTGCTGCACAGAAGACTGAAGAAAATCTCCCCTGTGGTCAGGGAGTGACCACCTTGCTAACGCAAGCACCATCCAGCGAATCACCGTCTGCTTTGCCGCCGCCTCCCGCCGGAGCCCGAGCCCAGAGACTGACAAGACCTGGACCTCCAGACCTCTCACCGCCCGATCCACAGTCCCTGAAAAGAGGAGACCCGTGGAGGCACCGAGACACGTGGAGCCAGCCATCTTGGAACGACTACGACAAGCTGACCAGTGCAACAACCGAGGCTCCCTCCAAGTTGTGCTTTGGGTCCTGAGAAGCCCAACCCTCGAGCAGCATCTGCACCAAAGGTGAGCCCTCCAGCATCTCCACGATCTGCGTGGGGCCCTTCTGCATTTTGCCACTCGACGCGCCTAACCGGTTGCTGGCCCGCTGGCTAGTGGCCATCTTGGCGACGAAATCTACGACAAACACCGCTGGTCTGGTTGCTCCAGACTGGCCCTTGCTCCCCTCCAAAGGAGCAATCCCTCTGACCTTGCTGGTCAGAACCAACAGCTGATTTCTGAATCCTCCTACAATTGCTTTTGCCAAGGCTTGTTTGCTTCGATCAAGTCGCCGACACCGCCGACAGCGAGAGCCTGCGTGGGACAGCTCGTGAGCCGACTCCTGGACGTCGTCGACCTTCAGGGACCACGTGGCTGCGGAGACAAGCTACCCCTCATCACCTGTTTGCACCCGACATCGCCTGGTACCCACCTGGTGCCACGCTGGTCACTGGCTAGTGACTGTGAACACTGTCCCCTCTGCTTACAGGTCTTCAACATCTCCGATCCACTCTTGGATCCACTGCATCTCTTCCCGACCGACCGCCTGCAGCATCTTTGTCCCAGGCTCAACGGAACAGATAGAAGAAACCCGACGCACTTTGAGGCCTATGCACCCGCTTCCTGTGGGTGAGGTAAAGCTGGTACTCCGGTGCCCATGTGTAGTAATACATCTCTAGTGCCTGTGTTCCAAATCTTAAGTTCCTAGGTCATCCGGAAGATTCCTTTTGCAGTAACTTTGTACTTTTTACGCACCCATTGAAACCTATGGGAGCCCGCGTGTGACTATTTGCTCTGCACACGCCACCCGTGGACCTCCTGGTCACTAACTGACGTTAGCTCCTTGTAGGCCCAGCGATTCTAGAGGCCCTAGGCCTTTTCCCTTTTCTGTTCGTGGTACTTATACCACTATTTTAGTATATGGTTCGAGTGGCCACCAGGGCCTATCCATATAAAGTGCAACTTCTGTGTATTCTGTGATAATCTTGTTTGACGATTTGTGCTCCTGTGCTCATAAAGAGACTAGGGGTTACTTTGAGAAATAAATACATATATATTTTGAATATATATCTGTGTGGTGTCCTTTCATTGGTATAAAAGGGGGTTACTATTGGTAAAACAGCTTGCTTAACACGCATCACGAGTTTAGCCTCAAAGACTGCTTAGCCTACGCTACCACTAGGGCAGCTGGTCCGAAAAGGTTGACTTACAACCACACCATAAGGGTTGCTTGGCATGGTACAAGGTGATCACTTTAACTAGTGAGCATCATATACCAGGCCAACTTCTCACAGTGGGCACCTCTCATTAACACTAATACTCAGTAATGAGCGGGATTAAAATGGAAATAATGAAGCCATAATCCCTGGGGCCAACCACAGTCACGTTACTCATTGTAAAGTACTCAAATTATATTGCAAATTGTTTCAAAACTTTTTTTCATAGAGGAAGCGAGCATTTTACATTATTATTGTACTTAAAAATGTAGTTGCCGCTTGTCTACAGAAGTCTGCACTTTTTTATCAACATTCTAAAGTAAGTAGGTACTGAGATGTAAGTAAGGGAGGCAAGTTCTTTCTTGATTGTGGATAAACAGGTTTTCAGTCCAGACCTAACTTGTCCACTGCAATCCACAAAACAGGTTTTCAGGCCAGACCTAACTTGTCCAAGGAAATACACCGAAATAACAACGGGCAGAATGCTCGCAGTGCAAATGGATGTAGTCTGAGGGCTAGAGCTGCTGGCTTTGGAGCTGGGAAACCAAGGTGCGAGCCTCGGGGTCGCCTACGCATCCTGTGATTCTGGGCAAATCACTTAATCTCTCCGTGCCTGAATGTGTCCTTGTGTAACGTAACCTGTGCTCATGTAATGCGCTCCAATACGTACAGTCACCATCTTGAAATACCCGGAAGTGGCGAAACCCGCTTACACAGACACCTAGTGTCAGTTTCAGGCAGAACACTATATATGTATCAAATGCGTTGCCACCATCTTAAAGGTGACCAAAAATTGAGCCCTACTATTATACGTGGCTTGAGTAAACAAACGTCGTACAGAGTGGTACATGCTGTTCTAAGCTTGGATTCACATGATTATAGAAATCATCATATAGGGTGATTGAGAGATGTGCCCTTTCATCATTATGACCCATCATACTTGCTTATCTATTGCCCTTGAGTTTACAAATTAGCAGAGCTCTCAGTGAGATAAAATCTTCAGACATGTTTTAACACTCTTCCCTTATGTATAGTTTATGTCCCAGATTTGAAAAAAACAACAGGTTTAGAGACGTCTCAGTCAAACTACAAAGACAAATTCTCTTCATGAATAATTCAAGATGACAGCATAATAATGCATTTTGTAATGCACTTATACAGTAATACGATTAAAAAATATTTGTTTCATTCAGAGACTATATACATTAATTCAATGATAAGGCATTTTATTACAGTTGTCCAAACCACATGATCACCATGAAATCAGGACATTGGATACCACATCAGTATAACTTGTTTTTGGGAGCGAACATTCCATAAAAAGTGGTACATTTCATTATTAATGTTCAGGCCCATGGTAATAGTTCTAAGGCGGCAGATCCAACTAGCTTCTGTCTGTCTCAACATTTTGACCCTGTCGCCACCTCTTTCTGGAGCACTCACATGATCAATTGCATGCAACCAGATTTTTGGTCTGTCCGGATGTATTTCATGGATATGGTTAGAAACTGGGTATCGGTCATCCTTATTTTTCACGGCCCTTACATTTTCTTGTATCCGGGTTTTGAGATTGCGAATGCTACTGCCCACATAGATTTTGTTGCAGGCGCACCCAATAATGTATATGGTAAACGTCGTGTTGCAGTTCATAAAGGTGTTTATTTTAAATTCTCTTTCCGTATTATATTTAAACTCAGATATTTTATGCAGTCCAAATTGGCAAATATTGCACGAACTGCATACAAAAAACCCAACTGGTTTCTTAGGTAGCCATGAGATCATATCTTTTTACTGGTCTTTTACATAAATGGGGCAGAGCATATCTTTTAATGTTTTGCCTCTCTCATATACCACCTTGGGTTTGTTAGAAATTGTGCCAGCTGGTAGTTGCGCTGATGTCAATAAGTGCCAATTCCTTCGTAAGATGTTATAAATATGGTGACTATAGGCGTTGTATTGTGTTATAAACACAACGTTCTCATTTTCCATTTTCTTTTAATTCTTGGGTTTGTGAGTTAACGTACTTTGCCTATTCACTTTCTTGATTCTAGTCTCTGCCTGTGGAAGGCATTTGTTTGAATTGCCTCTATGCTGGAAGTTCTTTTTTATGGTCTCCAAGTTATTATGGAAAGTGTGTTCCTGGCTGCAGTTTCGTCTAGCGCGAATCATCTCGCTATATTGTATGGCATTTATGGTTGCACTAGGATGTGCACTTTCAGCGTGAAGCACGCTGTTACATGAGGGCTGCTGATTGGATCTGAAGTCTTGTCAATTGTAACATGTTTTGATACTGCGCAATACCAATGTTAACCTATGGACGAGATAGGCCTTGCAGTAGTGATAAACAAATGTAGCAGTTTGTCACTACCAGGATATGTAAAACTCAAAAGTACATGTTCTACCTTTTAAAAGCACTGCACACTGCCCCTAGGGCTGCCTAAGGCCTACCTTAGAGGTGACATATGTTATTAAAGGCAAGGTTTGGGCTGGGCAAGTAGGTTAACTTGCCAGTTCAAAATGGCATTTTAAAGCTGCACACACAGGCTCTGCAGTGAAAGGCCTGATCTATGTTTAAAGGTTACTGAAGTGGGTGGCACAGTCAGTACTGCTGGCCCACTAGTAGCATTTAATTTACAGGCTCTAGGTGCACATACCAGTAAATGAAATATGCCAATGGTGGATAAGTCAATGTTATGTACTTTACACTGGTTAGCAGTGGTAAAGCGCCTCTAATCCTAAAGCCAGCAAAAATTAAGTCAGCAAAACAGGATGTCAGAAGGCCAAAAGTCAGGGGAAGCCACGCCAATGATGCCAGATATAACACGTGAACCCCCCCACCTTAATGTGGGGAGAACTACCTAACCCCTTGGGAGTTCTTTTCACTATGGCGGAAGAACCTGGAGAGACCATCAGCATTGGCATGGTCTGTGCCACGATGGTGTTTTACTGTAAAGTCCATTCTCCTTACTGTAGGGAGATGAACCACCTTAACAGTTTGCGGTTCTCACCCCTCATCTTCATTAACCATCTGAAGGCCTATGATCTGTCGGAACCCGTAAGTGAGTGCCAAATAGGTATGGCCTTAGCTTTTCCAGTGCCCAGACAACAGCAAAGGCTTCCCTCTCAATTGTGCTCCACCTCTGTTCCTTAGTAAGTAGCCACAAAATATTGTCTCTCACTGTTGTCAACAGCTTAGTAGAACGTGTTAGGTACTGCCCGCACTGAAGACACAAATGACATCTAATGGTTGTCATGCTGGCTCCTGCGTCTCTCGGAGCCTCCACCCTCTGCCCATTGATGAACATCTAGTATTGTCAGGCATGTGGGTTTTCTGTACCATATCTCCATCACCTAGGGACACTAGGGTCAATTCTACATTCTACATTCCTCCCCAAACTTTCCGGGGCGATCTACTCTCCAAGTGCTACACTAGCCAACCTCAGTGACTGCTCAAAGGTAGGGAGCTGTGCCCTCTTGGGACACTTGCCCTTCCTGTTGACACTCATAGAACTTCATGGGTGCCTTCCCTGCATGCTTACTGGCAGGGAACAATTTCATCTTTTCAGCAGGGGGATGGGAACCCCACACCCAGAACTAGTTTGTGGCCCTTTAGAGAACTCCTTGCTCTTTTTCTCCCCTGACTTCCTCTTCTGGAGAGGACCCTGACCAACCTTGTTGTAAATCTCCCTAGATACCTTCCTGTGAACCCTGGCGCTGACACTGTGGTCCACCTCCTTAGCAAGCTCTCTGGGGTCAGCTAGCTTACTATCAACAAGGTCTTGGCGTAGATCTGGAAAGCAAAGACTAAATATATGCCCTGTTTCAAAAGAATTATACAGCCCCTGGTAAACATTTACCTTGCTGCTCTTCTCCCAATCATCCAGTGCTTTGCAAAAGGAATTCACACAATCCACTCAGGTCTGTTGGGAAATCTGACTATCCCTGAATTTCTGTCTATATTTTTTTGGGATCAAACTAAACTTCCTGATTAGGGCTTCCTTAATACCATCACTCCCTTTCAGGGTCAGTATAATACCCCCCACACTAGGGATAGATCTCCAAAGAATAATCTCCCAATCTGCCTCAGGGGCCTTGTGCATTTAGAGTGCAATTTCAAAGGCCTCAAACCATCTGTCAATGCCATCTCCCACCACAAAATCAGACACCAAGCCATTGGGTACGTGGAACATCCTGTCAGAGGGTACAGAAGAAATTATACCACCATCACTTCTGGACTCCACCTGCCTAGCTTTGATGTCCAGCTCTCTCAAGCTCAATTCCTGAGCCAAAATCATCTTTTTCTCCTCAAAAGCCAATCTCTTTTGGCTCTCCTCCATTTTCATGGCTAGCCTTTTCTCCTCTAAGGCCATCTCCTTCTCCAATTTGAACTTAGCCAGCTCCAATTTATACTTTCTCTCCTCCCTCCTGTCCTCCAGCTCTTCTGGGGACAGGCCTTTGGATGAAACACTGCTCACTGCCCTGGAAGGAACCCCCTTTCCTGGAAATAAGTTGCCCTCCTCCTCCACAGAGAGCAGCCCGAGGCCTCCTCTTAGTCCATGGTCCAAATCCTCCCCCTCATCCAACTCTTTCTCAGCCTCACCCTCCACTGGCTAGCAGTGGTAAAGTGCCCAGAATCCTAAGCCATAAAAAATGAAGTCACCAAAACAGGAGGTCAGAAGGCAAAACGTCTGGGCCAACCACGCAAAGGATGCCAGGTCGAACATGTTATCCAGAGTGAGCTCATTGTACTTACTATCATTTGGGAGCATTCAAATTATATATAAATAAATGCATCTACCTCACCTACTTCCTGGAAAGTTTCTGGGTGATCCATCCAAGTGCAATTTTTTCTATTAAATGCAAGCTTGATATTTTAATTTTAAGTTCTTCCAACAAAAGTTTGCACATTTTTTGATGCCAGAATGTGAGCTTCTGAGTTTTTTTTTTAAGTACAGAATTAGTGCCCAAACATCAGGTTGCTACTTTCATCTAGTACTTTCATGTAGCATTGACCGCATTGACAGATTCTGGCTTACATGTGTCTGCACCAGAGCCACAAGGCAGAATTGGTCATCACATGCCAAGGATTCTTACCATTATTTTACTAAGGACATCAGAATGCTCACAATTTATCAAGAATGGGCTCCGCCATCGAAGGGCCAGAACAAGTGAACACCATTTCACAAAGTATGGCCAGTATAAGAGCCAGGAATTACCACAGAAATTCAAGAGACCGCATTATGGCAGATGCGGGCACCATCATGAGAGGAATGAGCACAACATGCTTGTAAGAAATTGGATTATTAATTGGTGTGGAGGACTTTACACCTCAAGAAATAATCACAACCCTGGTCATGGTGAACCCTCAAAGTCACTAAATGAACCTGAGCCTAACCCCCTTGTAGCTATGGCACAAAGCAGACAGTATTACATTTGGCTAATGTGTTAAGTAAACAGAAAAAAACTCAAAATGCTAAGCAAAAAAAATCCAAAACTGAATTAGAAAATTAAAGTAAAATTTAAATTGAATAAACAAAATGACACCAAAATGACAAAATCCAACAAGGGAAGCCAGAGGTATAATTGTAAATAAATGTAAGCAGAAATAGTGCCAAGACGCGTAACGTGCATATGATAGTCGATGGTTGCAGTAGAACAGGACTTAGGCGCAATTTGATGCTGACTACGATGGAGCGTGGACCAGATACTCCAACCAGGTTCATCCTGGTCACAAAATGTACCTTCTGACTTTAGCATCCATCCCAGAAGTACAATTTTAAAGCTCCCCAGAACTTAAGAGTAGGCACTTAGAGACTGACAGAGTGCCAGGCAGAATCCAACAGCAGGGTGTTGTCCAGGGCCAGTTGCCACTGATAAGCTAGGCAGGTGCAGGATAGACCTCTTGTAGCTTGTTATATCACTGTAGCTTTAGCAGGAGGTGAGCCTTATCCCCCTTGTGTCTTATTTTTGTGCTAGGTACAAGAGAGAGCAGGCCCAGTTGTAGAGAGCTCTTCCAAGGTCACGGACCACAGGTTCAGTCCTCTTCTGATCTTCCTCAGGTCCAGGAGTGTTCTGAAGTGGTTGCCTTGGAATGTCACATTTATTTATGCCTGGCACGATCTAGTGGGTGGGAACGACTCCTGAGCACACCTGAACCAATGAGATAAAAGTTCCCTTGCCTTCCTCCATGGTATGACCCACGCATTCTCCCCATATCTTGCTCAGCAAGACAACATTCCTGACTTTAATCCCATTGAAGCCAAGGTGTTCCTAGGTGAGTTGGGTGCGCACAAAATCACAGCATTATAATGCACGTTAGCCACTAACAGACACAATACACTCAATAAGACCAGAGCTGCCTGGCAGGAAGATTTTGGTCCACTTGATGAGGATGGCTGGGTACAGGCTCTTGAGCCCCCCCGAGGGTCGGCCATTGCTGCACGCCTTCGACTCATACAATTTAAATATCTCCACCATGTATACTTCACTCGCTCCAGGTTTTGGCGTGCCAGGATGATCGCCCCCCCGTGTCTCCACTGTGGAATGGCAGAGAGTACTTTCCTCCACACGATATGGGAATGTACTGCTTTATCGCGGTTTTGTCATAGTGTTCTGACTTGTCTCTCTGAGGTGCTGGGGTGGGACGTTTCACAGTCACCGCGTTTAACTATGCTTCATATTACAGAGGGAATTGACGGTAATAGGTACAAAGACATCTGCTATTCCTAGGGCTTACTCTGGCCAAGTGTGATATTGCTAGAGCTTGGAAAGCGACTTCTCCGCCATCTGTTGGGGCCTAGAAACGGGACCTTGCCTTCTCCATTGGGCTAGAAATACGAATTTTCAAGGGCACGGCAATGTCCCCAGAAACACCCGAAGATATGGAAGCGGTGGGCAGACTATCGGGGTCTGTATCTGAACCTATCCCCCCTGCATTAGGGAATAATGATTTGCCATAAAGATCAAAAGCTGGGTACTTACAGTGAGAATAATTATATCTGTACTCAAATATCACGATGGGAGTCTTTGTCCGATAATGTGTATATGGATTTTGTGGAACTGATATTTTTTGTTTACTATGTTTATGTACGTTTAATTCAGTCTTTTGCATACTTCTTTTTCCGACGACTGTATAGTGTGAAATATGACATCTTTACTAATGCCATGATACATATACAATTTGCTTCCCTGGTGCTACCTGGGCCTTTTGTGTCTGTCAACAATAAAATCTGTTGTGAAAAAAAAAAGTTCCCGGGGCCAACCCTACCCACTTTGGACATTTTCAATATGGTGAAAGTCTTTGGCCACACGCAACTTGGGCTCTGAGGGGAGGCGGTGTGTTTGTTGACTGTCCTATGGTAATCTTTGTGTCACCCCCCCCACACACATGTAACACTAAAATCCAGTTTGAGACAGCCACTGTACCCACAATACACCCAGAGACAGATGTTTGGTGAAACAATAGTATGTTTTCCATCAACCAAACAGTGGATACAAAAGAATTGTCTTGCCATCCTGTTCTCTGCCTTTCAATTGTGTCCCAAAGTGTTTGATGTAAACCCAGAAGAGTTTGATACTGTGATGTCAAAAAGAACGTTCACAGGCCCCACCCACGTCTTCGGTGAGGTTAAGAGGAGGCATCATTGCCCATTCAGTTCAGCCTATTATTGGCTCCTGGGGAGTATTTCACACCTTTTTCACACCTATTCAAATGCTAATCCCTGCCTCCTGTAACTTCAGGTAGGGAAAATGTTTCTTGCTAAAATTTACTTTTCCTCAATACGTATTAAAATCCAACTTCACCATTGAATTGGGATTTTTAATATGTATTAAAAATAGTTATTTAATTAATTTTCTTGCTAACCCCATTCCTGAGATACAATTTTGGGATTTTTAATCTGTAGTCTAGTTTTCTGATTATGACAGCTAAGCCTGCCACACTGAAAATAGCTTTTGGGTGCTAGTCACTTTAAGGACATTTTAACATTAAATGTTTGCATGCCCGCCTTTTAAATACCATGCACCCTGCTTTGTGGACTATTGGGGCTACATAGGCATGACTGATTAATATTTAAAAGAGTTTTTGACTGTCAAAAGGGTTTGTTTTTGCTGGTCGAATTAGAATATGTAAACTGCCACTGTCAGTCTACAATGCTAGGTGTAAATAGGTGCTGCAGTCTATTAGTGACAATTAACATACAGCCCATGGGTGCACTTTGTACCATATATTAGGGACTTATATGTACGTTAAATATAACAATTAGGCGTATATCAATTTCATCATGTTGAAAGGAGGAACACATTCACTTTACCAATGGTTAGCAGGGTTAAAGTGCACAGAGTTCCAAAGCCAGCATAAATATGGAGTCCAGCAAGAGGTGAACAATATGGGGGGGGGGGGGGCATGCAGAAAAGGTGGATTTCTTACATGGCCTGCGATCATCACTGTTCTGCCAAGCCAGTGTTTTTGCCAGTGGCGGTCTCTGCAGCATATAATGGGCAACCTCAGCATGACAAAGCATAACCACCATTAGGCCTGGGCCAACATTATGCCAGGGTGGGCCCCATTATGACAACAATGCCCACAATATAGCAGGTTTCGCCACATTATCCATACATTAGCACCACTGTGTTTCGGTATTTTTGAAAATACAACAAAATGAGTGCAATAAACAACAGATGGTTCGCATGTTTTATTGTATGTGTTCTAAAGTGAAATGTCAATTTAAATAAAATGACACATTTGTGATGACTCAACAAGGATGTCATAGTTAATTTCTTATAAACTATTACTATCCCCCAGTGAATAAAACTAGTTGTAGTGATTGGGCGCTGCTTTAAGTATCTATTAGTAAACAGGCATGATTCTCATCAATCTAAAAACACACGAAAAAAGTAGAGCTGGATACTCGTGTATGTCTGAATAAAAATGTTATGGGTGTGCTGGAGCTAGAGAAAGGGGGGTTGATTTAGACTGTGGTAAATGGATTTGTTTTACATATATTTGCATAATTTATTAAACCCAGACTGCATGCAGCAATCGTGCGCTTTAAATTAATTCGGTTTGATTCAGTGCCCATATGTGGGAGATTTGCAGTAAGATTTTAACTCATTTCGGAGAGATTTGTGGTTAAAATATTGACCGGTTACTTTGTTAATGTATTGGTAATATTCATTCAAGTCGAAATAACGTGTTTTCGTGGACACCATTGGGTAATGCAAGCTAACTGAAAGCATTTGTCTATCAGAATGAGTGTAGCACAGCGTCTTCCGTAATGCTGGCGAGAACTCCTGCGTCCAAACTGCTTGGAGGACTTGATTTATGACCTGCACTGCGGAAAATATTCGTTTTTTTCTGCTTTGCCTTGCAGTGGAAGCTGGCTGTGCCGGGGCTGTGCAGTGGACGTCTTTGCACCATTATCTTTACTTGGATATTATTAATATCTCTTGGTTATTCGATGACGCTTGAGCTTTATTCCTAATGTGGTGCCTGTTTAGTCAAAGCTGTAAAGACTGCTGACGGTAACAAGAGAGTGATGTCACTTCCTGCATGACGTGCGTCCCGATGCAGTTACATATAAAGCCCATTAATGAGGCGGAGCCGGGTGCCAATGTTTACTGTCCTGTACCGCGCATACTGGAATACAGTGTTCCTGTTTTCAGAAACTACCTGTTCCTATTCTCACTTATTTGGAAGTGACCTGATAAATGAACATTATAAAGTATGGTAGGATTTTGGAGCAGGCACCAATTATCAGTGTTTTAACTTTTTTTTATCTGTTGCAGGTGCTTACTGGAAAGGACTCGGGCAGTCTAAACTGCTTTCTGTTTTATTTAGCTTCATTCTTACTTGGATTTGCATTTCTTGTGATTTATCTCCTAGCTGCATCCTGCAAGGAGTATTTTCAGTTCCTTAACATTTTAAAGTGATGTAGAGAAAAATGCGTGTTATTGCCAGGGCTTTAAGTGGGCCGGGTCGCACCGGGTCTGAGCACCGGCAGTTTTTTTCAGGGGGCCTCGAAACGGGTCTCTATCAGGCTCTGTTTTGTGCCCTGGCACAGGTGGTCCATTTTTTTTTCCGGACTGCAGTGACAGAACGCACGTCGATGTGCGTGGTGAGCGTTGTAGGGGAAGGGAAATCCTTTAAAGAGTCATTTTCTCTCTGGATTTCTCTTCTCTTTTTGAAACTCAGGAGCAACAACATTGTCGTGGTGTTACCAGGGCTTTAAGTAGAAGTTTTTTCAATATTATATACAAGCCAGGCGCGCAACACCCATTGGACTTGAAGGGCTTCAGCCGCCCCCCCCCCCCCCCTCGTGCGTGGCAGTCCGGATGAGACACCTTCCCGGGCAAAAAAGCAGCCGCACCCGAGCACTTCACAGGTCTTTAAAAGACCATTTGCATGTTAATGAGGCCTTGCTGTTGTTTCACCCCTTCTACAAGCCCCTGCAGCTCCATTCTGCCTATTGCTCACCCCTTCTAAGAGCCCCTGCAGCTCCACTCTGCCTATTGCTTAAAGTTTCAGCCCCCCCCCCGAAATTTTTTCTTAGCCCCCCCCCGAAATTTGGCTCTAGTTGCGCCTCTGATACAAGCCATAGTTGCTGCTTATTTATCTTATGCAACTAGCAACCATTGACAAAGCCAATAGCCCTGACTTGTAGGTATGACGTGACTTGTATCATATATCTGGAGGCAATGACAGGAACAGCACAATACAAGTCGGGCGGCACACTGTGCTGAACGCAGATTTTTAGTTTACGTGTTTTAAGCACTGCCCCTTATTACATTGACCACGCCCTTTTAAGAGACCCCCTCCTCCCCCCTAGCAGTGAGTGCTTCAGAACACCTTGCTTTCAATCATGTTGGGCGAATATTCATCGGTGCCCCCTGTTTATCAAGCACCGGATCGATAATGAGTGATTCCGCGTTAGAAATGCGCAATAATTAGACATGCGGGAAGGCAGCTTCTGTGCCCTCCATTAAGACTGGAAAACCAGGAAAGTCTCATATTTTAAATACCAACGTAGTGTGTTGAAAGGGGAGGGATGCTGAAAAAATGTAAAGGGTAATTTTGTAGTTTTTTCATTAAATTGCTAGTAAGAGCCCACACGACATTGTGAGTAAACGATTTGGAACACATAGCCAAACAAGCAGTAAAAATACAGCTTGCACGTTTCTTTACACACACGAAGCCGCTCCAGTAGCCCTTTATAGACTCATTTCAACCCTGAATCAAGGCATACGCGAAGCTCAGGACAACACCCACTGTTTAGCTTAAATCATTCCAGAGCAAACCACCACACCTTGCTCACCCTCCTCCCTGAGGTTACCAGAGGACACCATGACAGCAGGGACACCTTGAGTCAGTTCAAGGCTCTCCATAGCAAACCAGAGCATTATGGGAATTGTAGTCCATCACAATTGGTGCAAGGGTTCTATGTAACAATGCTTTCTGTAGGCAAACACGATACTCAAAATGATGTCCCTGGTGACATGAGTCATCTGGTAACCTTTTGCTCTCATACACTCATTAAATATTGGACGAGTGGCTCAGATTTTTCAGAAAAGAAGCAGCAGCACCATAAACAGGCCAACATTCATTTTTTTTATTTTTTGATTGAGCAGAGCATCAGGGACATGACACTAATAATAAATAACAGGGAAACATTGTTAGATCAACACATACCCAACTTGGATAAAGCAATACAATGAAAGTGCGAGATAAGTGCAGGAAGCTTATTACATCAATAATTTAACGGCATGCTCATTTTTTAAAAAAGTATTAACATTAGCATTAATATACCAACTTTACAGATATGCAATTCATTCTTACTAAAGTGCTAAAGTTTCAAAAATGTTAAAGTGCAAAAGTACTAAGGTGCTAAATCTACCAGAAAACCCCCAGAGCACATTTCCCCCAATTTCCCCCAGTTCCCCCCAGCCTCAAATAAGACTGCTAATCTGTCAGGGTTTCAAGATTAACTATATATCTCCAGATTGCAGTAAACGTTTTAGTAGCACCCACCCGCCTTGCGTAAGCTTCTTCAAAAATCCTGGTCCGTTTCATTTTATTTAACCATATCTCATATGTAGGTGCTTCTGCCGACCTCCAATTCTGAAGAATTAGGGAGTAGGCGACAAGGGAGGAAATGGCTAATAAGGTCTCTTCTGCTTTTATCAAATTTGCCCTAGATTTACTAATTCCGAAGAGGGCAACCTCAGCCTCTAGATCTCCCCTCATCTGAATCGCCCGATTTAAGGCAGAGACAATTTCACCTCAAAAGGGTCTTAAACTAGGGCACGTTAAGAAAATATGTAGCCAGACCCCTTCTCCTTCTGCTGGCAGCGGAAGCATATATTCTGAACTTCTGGGTATTTTTTATTGAGGGCTTTGGGTATAAAGTATGCCAACCACCGGGACAGAAAGGCCATTCTCTTAAAATTGGCAGCTCTCAAGGCCCTACTACCTAACTGGCATATGACCTGTCACTCCTGACCAGAGAAAGAACATTGCGTTTCCGGGTTATCCTTTCTAAGTGCTTCTCGACCAATAAGGATTCACTTTGAGTGCTCAGAAGATGGTGCCAGTTCCCCACCCCTCTTAGCTTAGCTCCAAAAAGAGCAGTCACCAGCTTTGTGAAGGCATGGTTTAAAATGGCTTTTTGTTATCAGTCAAGTGATCGCTGTTACCTTCGCAGATGCTTGGTGTTTCCAGTAGCCTGTGACAACGTCTTGCTCCGGCACGATCAAAACAGGGAAATTCCCCATTCTGAATCCCTTCCTCTTTCGCTGCAACTTCACTATATTAGCATTCCCTTGTTTAGGTATGCAGCGTCAAGTGGGTCATGCTCCAGATTACAAATTCACAAGCAAACCTCCGATCACAGGAGCCCCCAACCCTACAGGGCGGCCTCGTAACAATGGGCACGGAGACGCCCATCCATTAACCTCAAAGAACAACAGCGAGGCCCATTGCCGGAGTGAAAAGTGTTTAATCACAGGTAAGGTAGCGCTTAGAATTCTCCATTATCCTTACAAGCTTCGGCGGTAATGCCTTGATCACAGGAGGAGAAACAAACAATGTCACGTGTCTTTTTGAGTTTTAAAAGGTGCGCATTCACGTATGGGACATTGTTTGTTTCTCCTCCTGTGATCAAGGCATTACCGCCGAAACGCGTAAGGATAATGGAGAATTCTAAGCGCTACCTTACCTGTGATTAAACGCTTTTCACTCCGGCAATGGGCCTTGCTGTTGTTCTTTGAGATGTATATATGTATATATATATATATATGTATATATGTGTGTATATATATATATATTTTTTTTTTCCCAATGTGCCCTTGCGCATGGGAGCGCACTCGACACCACTTCAGCACACAGGCTTTAAAATTGCAGCCCGACTGTCTGTTCCATCTTAAAATAAATTCGCCGACGCGTTTCAGGGTTCCACGACCCCTTCTTCATGGGCTCAACATCGGACATTCAAAGGCTCACAGTTAATGCATTTCCGGTATTTATTTATTTCCGGCATTCATCCATTAGTTTAATTGCCCCCTGTGGGCGTATACATAGTGTAATCTTTGTGCAGAGCATTATGGGACACAGAGTCCGACCGCAAGCATCATTATTCCTTTCGTATGTTCAAATGCCCAAGTTGTATTTTCTCACCTTAGTAGGCAATGTTGCAGGCAGGCAGGCTCAGTAAGCAGAAGTGATGTGCTAATCCAATTCTGAAGGTGCGCACTGAGTGAGGCTGCCATCTGAACCTCAGACCATAATTTGCTAGTTTAGATACTAGAAAGAGCACCAACCAGATTTATTTTCGTTTTTCTGGGGTTTTACTCCTTGAGGTATTCAAGGGTCATCATATTCAAGGGTCGTCATATGCCACTTAGCATGATTCACAGGCCAGTAGGGAAATTATCTAAATATGAATAAAAAAATTATTGTATGCCTTTTTGGGAAGGCCAATATAGCAAACAGTTGATCTTATAATAGAGGACGTATTCTGTAAGAAGTAAAATAATACAGCAAAATTAATTGTTTTTCAGCCTCTAAAGTGAATATATTGTGCTGTGCTGCTAGTGATACCCGTGGATGAGTTCTTTAGTTTACTGACATTGAGCTTCATGATGGAAAAATGTTTTGTACTGTTTTTATAAGTAACATAGAAATTCAATAGCTTTCCCGGGTATTGCCTTTGTATGCTCCATTTGATTACCTTACATAATTTATTGGAAGGTTTTTTTGGTCTACATCATTTTATTCTTTTCTGAGTATCTATTGTTGCCCTCAGCAAGCAGGCTACAATGCTTAAAATATGTATGACTTGAAGTATTTTTGTTAAGTTTTTAGGTAGTGTATTGCATGTAGTAAGTCCTGTTACATTTCACACACCATCGAAGTACTTCAGTGACACTTTATGATTGTAGTTCAATTTTCAGGCTGCAACTTTATGATTATAAGAAAGTAGCACCGTAACTACTATATCGGACTGACTGGAAGAGTAGAAGGTCAAAGATCGGTCTACATAGAAATTCTGAAATACATGTTGATATATTAATAACTATTAGTCAAAAATGACTTATTTTAAGTTATCATTTCATGAAAACATAAATAAAAACAATGTCCTTGGAGGATAAAAATACTGCATGATTGAAATGAATGATAGCATATTAAAATAAATATAGATATAAAAATAAATATTATGTACCCGTATACAACATGTCAGGCAAAGTACAATTATTTAGGGGCAAATTAACAGTAAAGTACCTACAAGATGGCCTACATTGCCAGAAAGTCAGGATTTTGTATTACAGAATTCAGTGCCAATAGGTAGAGCCTCCTGAATTTCATGTTTTAGCAATCTGCAATGAAATCACCAAATTAGTACTTTCGTAAAAATTGTTTTATTGATTGGTAAAAACCACATACCCTGTCTATGCAAACTGATGGCTTCTCTCAGCACCCATTGCCTCAGAGAGACGACCTTTGCAACGTGGGCTGAGCCACGCGTGCCATTTCCCCGCAGGCATAGCAACGCTTGCCTGAACCTCGCCTATGCGTGGTTAAGGCTGATAGCGCTCCAGTGTCCGGATGGGCAGGGAGAGGAAGAGGAAGTGTCAGAACAGGAAGCTCCGGATGCGGACAGGTAAGTGGGGTTAGGGCCGGGTTGGGAGGTGTAGTTTTTAGGGGTGAGGGTTGGTTTTAGAGCTGAGTGCAGGAGGGGTCGGGGTAGTTTTTGGACGGTGACAGGGTTTTAGGGCTTAGAGTGGGGTTAAGGGTTGGGGTAGTTTTAAGGGCTGGGGCCAAGTTTGGGGGAGGGTAGTTTTTAGGGATGGGGTTTGGTTTTAGGGGTCAGGACGGGGAGATCAGGGTAGTCTTTTTAAAGGGCAGCAGGGTTTTAGGGCTCACGGCAGGGGGTCGGGTAGTTTTAAGGTCTAGGGCTGGGTTTGAGGGGGGAATTTTTAGAGGTGGGGTCGGTTTTAAGCCTCAGGGCGGGGGGGGGGGTTGTCAGGTTGTTTTATTTAAAAAGGAGCAGGGTTTTAGGCCTCAGGACGTGGGAAGGGATATGGGTAGGTTTAAGGGCAGGGCGGGGTACGTTTAAGGGCTCAGAGTGGGGGGGTGAGGTCAGGGTAGTTTTTTGGTAGGGTTTTTAGGCCTCAGAGGGAGGGGAAAGAGTAGTTTTGAGGGCAGGGCGAGGTTGGTTTTAGGGCTATGGGGGGCGAGGTAGGGGGAGAGGATTGTAGGGCTTAGGGCGGTCGGGTAATTTACCACGCATATCCCTTTAGCAATTAAATTAGTTATAAAGGCATGCGTAGTAAAGGAATGTGTGGTTAAGATGCATTCATTGTTGCGACCACGTTGTAGAGGCATGCATGGTTCAGCAATACATGCTTCTATCATACAACCATTGCCTGCTCTTACAGTTTTCATAAAATTGTCACATCTACAAACAAAGGTTCGACTACTGTCTGTGAGTCCTAGTGATGGCTAGTCATAAACTCAGGTAAGTGAGTGGACAGGTCCTTATTTGTATTCTGGTTGCAGAAAAGTACCTGAAGAGAGATCAAAGTAAAAAAAGTGGTAAAAAATGTTTGCTGTGTAGAAAAGCACAACATTCTTAGCAATATATCTAAAAATTTTGCTCTTATTAATGGTGCGATTTCACTGCCGTTTTAATTTTAAAGAATGCTAACAGCTCTGTTTCCAATAAGTCAAGGAGAATTGGTTATACGCAACCCAACTCTCCTTTGTGAAAGGAGTGCATTGATCCTAGTCAGCAAATTCCTCATTATATGTGGAAGAATGTTAAGGAAAATCCTTTATGCTGAAGACGATCCCACCAGGATTCGCACAAGCAGAAACGCAAGGATGTAATGGGGCCAACTGAGATGTAAACAGTGGCAAATGTAGGCTTTCACTCTATTAGAATATTTTTCAAGATGAGCACTGTTTGTACCACTCAAAATCACACATAATCTTGCAACGAGTTTCTAAAAAAAAAACCTTATCAAATAAGAAGAATTTATACACTATGAAGGAAAGCCAGTGACGCCATTCTCTGCACAGCTGTAGGTCTGGGCTAGGCAATCACCGGGATTGACTTTCTATAATGCAGCCTAATCTCTAGTTGGAGATTGCCTGGTGGTGTTAGGGAGAGATTGTTGAATCCTTCACACCAGCCAGTTCTCACAATTTGCCTATATGACGTAAGATAGTATCAAAGCAAATTTGAGCCATCCATGTAGTATGAAAGTTATTTCAGAATTACCCTTCCGGGCCACAATATCTGACATATTTGTCCCTTGAGTTCCAATGCTCAAACAAAAGTGGGCAGCGGTTGAGACAGTCACATCCTGTGCCTGTGTAGGATGGAGCACTTTTTCCACACAAGATACCCTATAAGCAGTAATGCTTAACATTGTGCGAACAAGCAATGGCATAGCAAGGGTACCATAGCCCTTAACATGGAAAATTGACTTTTTACCTGTCCCTAGTTGGATAGTAAATGACAGTTGCACTGAGGAAAGCTTTCTCCCTAGTAACATACTCCTTGGGGTATCTCGTTTCCTGACATACCATTGTAGATTTAGGCCCTAACACCTGCACAAGCCCCAGTTTGCACAAAAAATGGAATTCCAAATTATGCACAGAGTTTACCACACCCAGTGATTATCAGATGCAAAGTTTGCGGCCTTCGTAAACTTTCTGCAGGTCAAACCAGTCAGAATTTTACAGAAGAAAAGATTATGGCATTTACAGCCTCAAGCAGATTTTGGGGCAGTAATCACCATCTGCATACGGCGTATTAGTCCTCAAAAACTCAGACTAAGACATTTTATCCCATCCGATAAATTCCAAACCCCAGGGGGTCGTAATTCATCAGATGTGATAAATAGCACCTTCCCTCTGGGGCACTCATTATCAGGGCCTAAAGTGTAGACCCAGAAAGCTATGGCAATATCTGTACCCAATAGGGCACAATGGAGAACATCCTCACACGAGCTAGAGGATTTCCGTTGTGTGCCAGATGGAAGCTATGGCCATATTTATGTATATGTGGAGCTTTAAAGGGAGGCTTTTAAAATAGTGCACCATCATATGTGATGCAAATAAACTTATTAAAGAAAAAGAAGACTACCTCCAGTTACATTCTAAAGTGATAAAGTACATTTTGTGTTCTAGTTTGTTTTTCTTTCTTCCACTTTGCTTTAGCTGTTTCTGACCTGACTGTAATTATTACATAACCATTTTTCATGTTTGATGTTGGTTTTCCACTTAACATGGGCTAGAATTATAAAATCCAGTCTAAATCCTGTTCTTTAAAATCAATTTCACCCAAATAATTTACATCTTAAGTCATAAGAAATTTTCAAATCAAGTAACTTATTTACAAAGAAAATGGATTGCTTGTCTCAACAGTAGCTAGGTCACTGAGTATAATGTGTAAAATATGGGTCATGCTCATTTATACTCAACTTAAACTTTTGACCTCAATATGAAGCTCTAAAGGGAATTCTGTGTTCTCCAAACACGACGTGGTTCATTTTTGATAAACAATCGGGCCAATACATAATGCACAAGCATATATTATGTATAAAGAATGTCTGCGTACAATATGTTGGATCCCCAAAATAAGCATAAAACATTTATGGTGCGTATAAGCAATGTGAATTCATTTTGCCATCCCTAGAGTAGAACCCGACAAACATAGTACATTGCACATATAATTAATATTTTACGTAAATGCATTACAAGATAGAACTGTCATCCTCCGTTGCTGACTCCTGCTACATTTTCCTTTTTTTAACAAGCATTGGCAAAGCCAACAGGTCTCCAATTTTAGCTTTCACAATGCTTTTTTGCTGATGCTATTCAACATCAGTAAAAAGGGACAAAATGGCCATTGGCGGTGCCAAATAGCCTTAGACAAAAAAGTCCCCAACCATATGTCGTATGCATGTGCATACATGATGAAGTTTCAGCATTTTTTACTTTTAATATAATTTAAAGTTCAAAGAGGAAGGATGCAACTCTTGGAGTTGTAAATCAAAAACAAAGAAAAAGAAAAATGTGTGAAAGTACATTTTCGGAAAGGAGCAGCCCGTAGCTGTCAGGCTATCCTAAAAATGCTAATATATTAAATTACATTAAAGAAAACAGGCCGTAGAGGAGAAGAAGAGCAACAGAGTAGAGCTTTTTAAAAAAATGCTGAGTAGGACGGGGAAGGTTGGGGAAAACAATACAGAGAGCACGGGGTAGAAATGGGGACGTGAAAGGGGAAGCAGCCCTTAAGGTGCTGAAACCCAAAAAAAAGTTGTTTTCTGATGTGAGCCATGAAAGGATACAAGTCGCCCAATAAAAAATTATGGTACTGATACTACGCTCCGGGCGTGGATAAAAACAAGAAGAGAGAGCAACAACTTTGAATAAGAAGCAAGCAAGTGATATTGACAAGAAAGCAAGCCAGTGATGAGCAGTGAGCTGACCTAAAGCCCATGGTAAGTATACTACATTGTAGACAACAGGTATTCAACAACAAAGGCTAAAGCTATTTCCAAGCGAGACCTAAAAAATGAAAGGATAAAAATGGGTTACTCCTACTGTGGAGGGGTACGGCAATGTAGTATTCAAAAAGAGGAAACAGTGATTCTGCCTTAAAAACACCCAAAGCAATGCTTTTTTAAGTTTAGCTGTGATAAATCTGTCTCTGTAAAATGAGTGTATATCATCCAGATATTCAAAGCGGAAATGGGAAAGTAAGTGGGGGGAAATGTAAATAGCTTACATATGCAGGCTATATGTGTAAACTCATGTTAACATGGGGAGTTGAAAACTGCCTTTAAGATGCGTTTTCAGATCCGAATGTAGGAGGCTTTTTACAAGCACACTTTTGAACCCTTTGCTACTGGGAATATGCTGCCATAAGGAAATAGTTTAAAGTATAAATTCGCTATTGTTCGGCCTCACCCCCAGTCTCAGATGGCTGATGCTATCTTGAAAATACAAAAAATAGAAAGATTGCCTGCTATTACTGTCAAAGCCCACAACCAGCTCATGAAAATATTGAAAACATATGAATATGATTTTTTTTCCGGAAACAATAAGTAGTTGTTGCCAAATATGCGTGTCAATTACATAGCCATTAGTGGTAGCATTTAACAACTCATCTAAAAGATTTTAACTATTTTTTAGTAGCTTGTTATTTGTGACTTCTATCAATTAATGTTTAATTACAGGCTTCAGGTCTGTATTTTTTAATACAGATAACTTTCTGCTTACTGCCTCCTGGATCGACGCTGGACTGCCCTTGGGCTTCTCTGCTGCTCTTTTTTACCAGCAACTCGCCGGACCCGCTGCGCGGGTCCCGCAGCGCGCCAACTCAGCGCGGGAGTTGTTAGAAGGGGCTGCCTGTCACCTGGGGTGAACGTACTTGGACCAGGGCTGTCCAGGAGTCCCTGCGAGCCCAATTACCTACACCTGGGCTGCTCTCCCTGGCCGCCACGCCCCCTCATCCACGGGAGTAAAAGAGGACTATCATCTCTCCAACAGTGGGATAACTTTCTGCTTACTGCCTCCTGGATCGACGCTGGACTGCCCTTGGTCTCCTCTGCTGTTCTTTTTTACCAGCAACTCGCCGGACCCGCTGCGCGGGTCCCGCAGCGCGCCAACTCAGCGCGGGAGTTGTTAGAAGGAGCTTGTAAAAAAGTGAGAGGGACCCCAAAGACACAGGAGAGGGGTACCAAGTATGACCTTAGTCACAAAGAAAACCTCCTAGTCATAAATACACAACAGTCAACACACCTTTCACACTGACGGGATAGGAATGAACAGCGCAGATGTAGTCAAAACAATTGAGAGAAAAAATAGCATAAACAATATTTTATTCACAATTTAATTCAAATCCTGTACACAATAAAGATTCTGTGAATATAATCCTAAATATTGTTATGAAGCTAATTAGGAAGCAATAACAATATAATACCAAAGTATCAAACTAATATTGACGAAAATATCCACAGTAATGATTAAAATATCCACAATAATGATTAAGAAACACCATAAAACATACAATTGGGAACAGTCTAAAAAGGACAATAAGTCCTATTCACAGAGGAAATTCACCAGATCAACGATTCATCAATTGTGACCCCAATTGGTATTACTTTCAATTATATATGTCACAAAGAACTGTAATCAAAGATTTTATGTGGTTTCCTCTTTGAGAGCATCGACGCGTTTCTGTGGGCACTGATTCCTTGCCAACACCTTCTTCAGGAAATTTTTTAAAATTATGGTCCCAACAACAATCATGTATAAAAACGAGTGATCTGAAAAAGAACATATATAACACATTTTTAGTCACTCGCACAATAAATTTGTTCTCTCAATTCCAGACCAATCCCACTGTTCACAAAATACCATCCCATAGTTTCAAACAAATGCTCCAAGCACGTCAGTCAAAATCAACACTCTAGGTATAAACCATCTTAAGGACTAATTTTTATAATTGTATTAGTGGAAACGCCACTTAATATCACTGAAGACAAACCTGTCCTGTTGGTACATGCACCTGTGAATGTGCTAAGAACGAGATGAATTTTATAATCTAAACGTCCTAATTATATAAACTCAAGGCATTATTTTAAATTTGTACACTATCATTCCTGTTGTAGGGCATGTATACTATTTTTCTACTGGTCTTACGGAATCAGTCTCCCTTACAACTTCAATTACAAGAAGAACCATAATCTTTTTATTTACGATAGTGATTATGGTAAACCAACTCACATATATTATTCACAGAGCTGTATCCTTATATATATAGCCGGAAGTTCTTTCCATTGACTTCTGACAGCGGCAGAAAGTTGATCCTTCACATTGAGTGTGTAAACACCTATAAAAATAGAACGCAACACACTCGAGTACTTTGTCTTAAAATGACAAAATAGAAGTATACCACAGTTAGTAACAGGAACGTATACCTTATTGACATCCGTTTCGAGACTAAATAGTCTTCGGGCCAGTTTTGTATTTCTAGTTTACATCAACTTCAAGTCTAAAAAGACCTCCGAGCGTGTTCCCTATTCGGGATAAATTTTTCCACGCACCCGGACACGTATCTAAAAAAACGAGTACAGAAATTTTTTAATATCAGAACACAATCCTACGTGTCAAAAAGAGGTCATTCGGGAAAACAACACTCCTCTAAATGAGATCTTTATTAACTCGAAATCCACCAAACAGATAACCCCACGTGGGGAAAGGGAATTCCTACCCTACTAACAAATACACGACCCCATCATATGTTTAATACTCCCTATTTTATCAGATTGTTTTATCGACTCGACACAAAACCGTCTCATTCAAGACTGAACTTCCTAACCCCGGTGCCTACTAGCATGTCAAATATATTAAAATAACACCCAACACTACCCCATCATGTGTTTCATACTACCTATTTTATCAGATTATTTTATCGACTTGAAACAGAGCCGTCTTACTCAGGACTGAAGTTCCTAACCATGGTGCCTACTAGCATGTCGAATATATTAGAATGACACCCATTCCTTCTTACCTAGGTATTACTCATTTGCATTAATTACTCTAGAGTCCTCTTATATCCAACAGATATGGATACATTGGTATTGTCCAAACCAAGATCCGGTGCCAGAGAAGCACTACGGGTGAGAGAGAGAATCGTTTTTAGAGCAAAATCAAGTCTTAGCCTCCAGGTAGCTCTATTACCACACCTAGCTGTCTCAAATAGGACCTACCTCCGCTCGGCTTATTACGGTGCACGCGATCAATTCTTCTGTGTGGATGCCAGCTCAACTCGACTCGAATCGTGGAGGTATATATAAGGAAACCCCCTCATATCGCCAAAAGGAAATGATAACATCGCTTCCGGGGCAGTTGGGACTGAAAGTCAGTGCTATGTAAAGTTTACGCGAATCGGTCCGCCATCTTGGAAGGGTTACCAAGCAAGATGTATACAGTCAAGTCACAGACATCGACATACATCCAAACTATATCTCGTAAGGTCAACATTAATATCCTGTCACAGTTGACGATCTTACATCCGATCGAAAACGCTACAGATCAGTGTTATTATCAATGATCATTTTGTTAAAGTTTATTGTAGTCTACATATAACTACAGCCGCCATCTTTTCGTGATCGGAACACCCATCCTTCTAATTATGTTCAAAGATAGGGTTACGGCTTGTACCCCGACCTACGTATAATCATTAGAAATAGAAAATCCTCTCAGATCGAGGATAGCAAAACCGAAAACACGTGACCCCTATATTATATATCTACATAATAGTGCCGATTACGTTACTAAGGGCATTATCTCAGTACCCAAAATGTACCCTACAGATTCATTATATTTGGAAAGAAAATGTGGGGATGACCCATAACTTCCAGCCAATCTTTCCAAAAAATATAAACTGGAAGAGTCTTAACTCACCCACAGCAAGAATTACCATTTCCTTCCAGGATACCATCCCTTAACTGTAATATTAGAATAGAGCCTTTCGCTTGTTAGTAACGAATAAATCAATTCACTCAATTTTTGTAAGTGAAAAAATGCAGATATCTATTCCTATACTGCTCTCATAGCCAAATCATAATCATATTTACGGGTCAGGACAGCAAAGTCCACACACAGCAAAGCAAAAATTGGGTGTGGGAAGAGCAAATAGAACCCTATCACGCCACCAACAAATGTTCCCACTCTTCTCTACAGTTCAATCCTTTTTGTACCGTGTTCAGGTGGGAAATATACCACTGTTCACGTGCTTTACGTTTGCTAGTGATATTTCCTCCTCTCCTGTCTATTTTGACCTTTTCCAGGACAAACCACAGAAAATCGTTACCTCCATGTCCTAATTCCAGGAAATGTGGCACCAAAGGCGCCGTTAATTTTTTGGTATTGATAGCTGATCTGTGTTCTTGTAACCTCACCCGTAGTTCTCTACTCGTTTCCCCCACATATCCAAGCCCACACGGGCACTGAAGGAAATAGACTACATTCTTGCTCCTACAGTTGTTCAAAGTTTTTGCTCTAATTGTACGTCCGTTGTGTTTAATCTCTTTTGTTGACAAACACTGGGGGCAGATATTGCATGTTCCACATCTGTAATTACCAATAGCACGATCATTTTCAATGGTTCTCTGACTATCAGAGCTATCATCACGATAGGTGTGCACTAGAATGTCTCGCAGATTATTATTTTTCTTAAAAGCATATATGGGTCTCTCCAGTTTGACCTCTTCTTCATGGTTTAAAATATGCCAGTTTCTGTTTATAATGTTCTTGATTTGATTGCTCATATTACAGAATTTACTAACGAATACCACTTTATTTGGTAATTCTTTCCTTACTGCGGGTCTGTTGACCAAAACATCTCGGTCATAAAACCTAGCCCGTTTGAGAGAATGGGTCAGGAGTTTTTTTGGATACCCTCTGTCACTAAATTTGCGTTTAAGATCATCCGCATGTTTGTAGAAATCTTGTATATCAGAGCAGTTCCTCCGAAGACGGAGGAACTGGCTAAAAGGGATACTATCCCTCTGGGACTTGGGGTGAAAACTTGAGAAGTGGAGAAGAGTATTCTTGGCCATAGGTTTAGTGAACAACTCCACTTCCAAGATTCCGTTGGTGTTTTTGATTGGAATATCCAAAAAATCAACTTTAGTTTTGCTAAAGTGAGAAGTGAATCTTAAATTGGGATCTCCCAAGTTTAGCCATTCCAGAAATAGTTCCAGTTCTTCAGTCGTGCCTTCCCATATGAAGAAAATGTCATCAATGTAGCGGTACCAGCCTGATACATTTTCGAAAAAAGGGGCCACCTCATTGTAAATATGTTTAGTTTCAAATTGGCCAACATATAAACAGGCCAAACTGGGGGCACAGGTAGCACCCATGCTGGTCCCTTTCAACTGTTTAAAATACTCATCTTTAAATAGGAAGATGTTATTCTTCAGAATCAAACTAACACAACTGACAATGAAGTCAGCATTGGCTCCCCCTAAGTCATGGTCCACAAGAATCTCCCGAATTACGCTAACTGTATCATCCTGTGGAATATTAGTGTAGAGAGACTCAATGTCCAGAGTGACTGGACATTGAGTCTCCCCACAAAAAGACTTACCTTCAACGAGAGAGATCATGTGCGCAGAATCTCTCACGTAAGAGCGCAGGCTGCAAACTATCGGGCGCAAAAAATGGTCCACATATTTACTCACTGGCTCCAAAAGAGACCCAATACTGCTCACTATTGGTCTCATCGGTGGATCAGTGCCGCTCTTATGGATCTTAGGAAGACCATATATAAGGCTCAAAGATGAAGTGCGCTATGAGCCTTATCTGGATATTATTCAGAAACCCTTTGACCGCGCTCTTTATTTTAAATTCAGGGTCGGTACTCTTCCAGTCCGCGAACTAACCGCGCGCTGGAAGCCTCCTCTACAAACACCACCTTACTGTCCCTTCTGCGAGACAAGGCCCGAATCAATTGCACATATTTTATTTGCATGTCCGGAATACAAATATCCTAGGACATTTTGGCTTAAACCTTTGTGCAGAGACATGGGGATCAGAGATTTTAATCATGCTTTGCGTATCTTCAAATCCGATACCAGAACCCTGTATGTCTGTGTACTCTCCAAGTTTCTTAGGTGGGCCTGGCTTTTAAGAACCAAAGGTCTCGCAGCTCAAACGTAATGCAGATTAATTTTTCTGATATATCTTTTTAACTTAATTGTCCTATTTATTATGTCTATATGTGTTTTTTTACTCAATTTCCATCTGCTCAGGAACTGTAGGTGTTGTTGCTATTTTTTATCTTTTCGATATTTAGATTGTTCACATTATTATTATTGTATGTGCTTTTATGATATCTATGTATCGAAATAAAGCTTTAATTCATTCATTCATTCATTCATTCATTCATTCATATAGAGCAGGGGTCCTTGGTTCCACATCATTGAGGAATTTAAACTCATCCTCACAAATCCAAGATTTATCCTTGGCTTCGAGAAGTAAGGATAAACATTCATTTGATACAACAACTAACTGCCTCTCATTCGTGCGTACATAGTGATCCTTGATATTCAGCATTTGAAGCATCTTGTGCTCATAGTCAACGGTATTGAAAACCACCACCCCACCACCCTTATCAGCGGGTTTGATAGTGATATTTTTATCTGCTTTTAAGGAGTTAAGAGCCTGTCTTTCTACTCTATTGATATTATTTTGTCCCCTGAATTTATTAGATCTATTTAGAATCCTTTGAATATCACTCTCTACCGCTTTCTCAAAAATTTCAATGTTTTTGCCAACCATGGCTAAGCTGGGAGTGAATTGTGATTTCGGTTTCAAACCTGAATGATTAGTGCGTTCTAAAGTATCCCTGTTTTCAAAAAAGCTCCTCAGCCTAACTTTCCTAAAGAAGGCACGCAGATCCTTTTCTAGCTGAAACTTATCAATGGAGACCGATGGGACAAAACTAAAGCCCTTACTAAGGATACTAGTTTCTGTTGCACTAAGAGATTTATTAGACAGGTTTATGACTGGTGCTCTGTCTGTCGCCAATACCGCTGGCTCCTGGTACGCATATACTCCTGTTGTTGCGGAGGGCCCCTGTTCATCTGGCCTCTCCCCGGATTCCCATTGAACCGTGACCCTCTTCTCGGGCGCGAGTCTAAAAAAGGCACATAGTCTCTGTTGTTGCCTCTATTTATGGGTTCATCTCTAGGTATACTCTCATCTTCACTACTGGAGCCAGAGGTTTCGGAGAAGGTGACCTGTTTTCTTCCACCTCTGTTGTAAATGTGTCTATTAGGAGGTTTTTCCCAGGTCATCTCACTCCTTTGTTGAAAATAGTTCTCCTTAAGGAATGGGTAAATCTTGTCCTGAGAGAACCGCTCCTTGTCCTTTCTCAGTTTATTCGTTTTTTTGTTGAATAAATAATCTCTATACCCCTCCACATCTCTATTTATTTCTTCTAACTTTCTCTTTGCTTCTTCTAAGGCAGGACAATTATTAAGTTCTAGCTCCAATTTATCAATAGCCTCTTTTTCAATTATGATGAGTTCCTGGGCAGTCTCTATTATCAGAAGCATCCAGTCACGGCTGCATCTATTTGAGATCATAGCCCATGTCTCTAGAAATTTTTTATTTTCTATAAATAGGCCAGGTTCGTTCCGGACCTGTAACCCAATAGGGATTGTACCTGTTTTTACATATTCGATAAGAAATTCGGCATGGGCCTCAGTGCGTATTAATTTCTTTTTCAAATTCAACAACTTGCCCCAGTTTTCACCTTTGCCTGATATCACTGCAATTTTGTTTCCATTTTTCGTATTAATAATTCTATTTAATTGGTCGTCACTAAAACCAAAAGTTCTAAATTGGTCCATATGTGGGCTAGAAGGCTCCAACTGAGGACTCACAGAATTATACAGTAGATTATATCAGAAGGGGCTGCCTGTCACCTGGGGTGAACGTACTTGGACCAGGGCTGCGAGCAGCGGGGACTCCATTGTCCAGGAGTCCCTGCGAGCCCAATTACCTACACCTGGGCTGCTCTCCCTGGCCGCCACGCCCCCTCACCCACGGGAGTAAAAGAGGACTATCATCTCTCCAACAGCGGGATAACTTTCTGCTTACTGCCTCCTGGATCGACGCTGGACTGCCCTTGGTCTTCTCTGCTGTTCTTTTTTACCAGCAACTTGCCGGACCCGCTGCGCGGGTCCCGCAGCGCGCCAACTCAGCGCGGGAGTTGTTAGAAGGGGCTGCCTGTCACCTGGGGTGAACGTACTTGGACCAGGGCTGCGAGCAGCGGGGACTCCATTGTCCAGGAGTCCCTGTGAGCCCAATTACCTACACCTGGGCTGCTCTCCCTGGCCACCACGCCCCCTCGCCCAAGCATCTCCCTATTTTAAGAATACAGTTCCCCGCTGCGCGGGAGCGCGCGGAAGCGCCTGGGGCTAAGCCCGGGCAAAGGGCGGGCCGTTTGAGGCCGTTCGAGGTCGGTTGAGACCGGACCGGGCCATCTCCCTAACGTTTATTGCTTTGGTATGTTAGCCTAAAATTATACGTAACGTTCCCATAGATTCAGCAGCATTGACGATTTGTTTATACAAGACTTTATTTCCTTGTTTTAGCTTAGTGTTTGGGAATTATGGTTGTAACTAGAGGAAACAAAACCAAAGTGTTGGGGGGAGGGGGTAAGCTTTTAGGCCCTATGGACGAATTTATTATCAAGGCAAATACATTTATAGACCAGAGTATTAGCCTGATAGAAGGTAGGGTGTCTTTGGATTTAGCGTTGGCTAAAAGATCCTCCATAGGTGACTTAAGGGGCGCAAGAACCCCGGAAACATCTAATCATTCCGGCCGCAGGACGCTCTGTGAAGGTAGGCGTAGCCCACCAAACAACGTGGACTTATCGGCTTCCCAGCTTTCAGATTTTCAGATAAGTTCAGACCTAGAAAGGTCACCAGAGATGTTACCCCAAGTGACCCCGGATGAAATAAGGCAAACAAGAGGGAGGAGGGAGGGTGCCATAAGGAAACGAAAGAATGATTTGAAAAATCCACTTCCCCACGAGAGTAGTGACATGCTTAGTAGGAAACAGAAAGCACCCCATAGAGCAGAACAGATAGTAGATTCCGTGATCTTGAACCAGTCAAACCAGTCCATGCATGATATGGTAGATCCCATTAGTGCGGAACTCTCTACCCATTCACTATTTAGCAAGGTATTAATGGATAACAATAATTCACAACTGTTACATAATATCGCAGATCTTTTGAAATCTTTCATCGCTCCAGTGGAAGTAAGACTGACACACATAGAGCACCAGCTATCAAATCTTGTTAGTCTTACAAAATCCAAGCAAGTGCAGGGGGACCAAAAAAGGGGGGGAACTAAGCAGCCCCCTCTTAAGCCATCATTTATACAAAAGAAGGTATCTGTTCCTATACCTTCAGAAATAACATCTAAACTACCACCTCCTGAAATATTAAATATCAATAGAGGAGTGGAATCTCCCACGAATGCTATGGTAATCCTATCTCAGGGAAATGGCACGACAGTAAAAACACCGGCCCCTAAAACATCGGCACCAAAAAAATTGGCACCTAAAAAATCGGCGCCTAAAACTCGGTCTTCTAAAAGACCTGTTTTAAAAACTTCGGCGCCAGAATCTATCAGAGGTGATATTAGGGGACCCTCTGAAGCTAGATTTGCTGTCAATATGCCACCGGAAGCAAGCCCCTTTGTAGTTGTAATTACAGGCGTGCCCGAGTTAGAGGATTATAACACAGAACCTACGTGGTCATTGAAAAACAAGGCCCTACACTGGCTAAATATCAACCGCCCTATTCCAGCAACCTGGACATGTAGGATTCTGATGGTACGCAGGACACCCTGGGTGGGAAGTACTAGGAAAACAATACCGGGAGACTGCATTCTGATCACATTTGAAGATCCCCGTGTGGTAGATTACATTTGCTCCTGGGAGTTCCCGAATGTAAATGGAGACATAGGAACTAAGCGACTTTCCTTCTTTTATCCTTCAAGGTACCGTAAGGGCACTTTCAATGATTATGATAGCCCCTGGGAATTAGCAGCTCCACGTCATGGCGAATATGGCAACCCAAGGCAAATAGCAGGCCCTCGATATCATGAGGATGATAGTTCTTGGCATACAGTGGGGCTACGTCACGGGGGAGGACGATGGGATAATTGACATTCAGAGGACGGCCTTTAGAGAGCTACCAAATAGGGACCCCTGGTCCAGTATCTCGATGACGAATAGGTTTAGTGCCCTTCAACTGGTCGATTGACCACTAATGGCGACTGAACCTATCAACTCTAAGACACCCCATTTAATGTCCAAAGTAACAACAACTCGTCTAGTAAATGAAGCTCCAGCGATCACCACTGAACTGCAGTCCTTACCTATCCTCTTTTGGAATGTTGCGGGTCTCCGTCCCAAAATTGAGGATGGGACCGCAGTGAATTTCTTGGAGTCGGGTAAAATTATCTGCCTCCAGGAGACCTGGTCCACGACGGAACTTCACCTCCAGGGCTATAAAACATACTTTACTTCAGCTTTGGGCAGTGGTGTAGGCAGACCCAAGGGGGGGCTGATTACCTATATTGCAAATACAGTAAACCACCTAAAGGTATCTGTAGTTGTTTCTGATCCAAACTTCCAATTATTTTCCCTTGCTTTAAAAAAAAAAAAAGGGTCCATTCTGTTGCTTAACCTCTACAATAATCTGGAGGAGGACCAATTCCTGACTCTTCTCTCTGATATCAAGGAGAAACTAATCCATAACCTAAAGGCAGGAAAAGGGGTCGTTCACCTTCTATGGGCAGGTGATTTGAATCTGCATCCATGCCCACACGTTGGGAAAAATCGATGTGGGATAGTGGATGAACTTGACGCTCCACTTATGCATTTTATCCATACCAAGGTGGGGATTGCTATGAATAATATCTTATTAGACCTGGAACTCATAATAGCTAATGAGCCAAGTCCAGGCTCAAACTTCCTGCAACCAACATATGTGGGTAGGGGATACAAAACGACAGTCGATTACATCTTTCTGTCATCGGGTTTGGTGTCCCGAGCTAGGTCCTTTGAGGTCCTGACTAATACTTTAAGCGATCATTCAGCCAGGATGGAGCTTCATGTAACTAATTCTCAACCCCTAACCGTCGCTATAGCGAATACCTTGGCCCAGAATAACTTAGAGCTAGGAAGGCAAAATGGATACACATTAAAGTGGGGGAAGATAAATCCAGCAGACATTACCGAAAAACTGGTAATAGAGGCATATTCAAACATAACTAAATGCCTGGATCTATTAGAATCGGATGAAGAAGTCCTAAATAATTTTATCCAGATATTGGAGAAAATTAAGGGACTCCTTACAGTAAAAACTAAAAGAGCGAATTCAACTACTAAAGGGTGGTTTAATCATAGCTGCACCACGGCCCTAACTAAGTTAAAGGTGGCTCTGAGTAAAACAGTCAGAGACTCTGAGCAGATACAACTTCTTAGACAGCAAAATGGTAGGGCACGTAAAGAAAGAATAAAAGAACTAAAGCAGAAATTATGGGACGATTTACACACTAGTGCGGTCTCTAAAAATAGTGTTGCTTTTTGGCGTACTCTTAAATCCCCCTACCTAATAGATGATAACAGTCCCAAGATAGAAGTGGCCATAGAAGAAGATATCTGGGTGTCCCACTTTTCTAAAATCTTCAAAAATACAGTAACATCAGTAGGGACAGAAATTTCAAATCCAACAGTTGAATACCCAATATCTCTGCACTTTGACATCTCCGAGGTTTTAGTGGCCCTGGAATTAAGTAAAAATGGGAAAGGCCCAGATGGGGTCCCAGTGGATCTTTTTTAATACAATCTGGATCTCTGGGCTCCTATTCTTACTAGAGTGTGCACTGCAGCCGCAAAAACGGGTCTGCTAAAATCTTGGACCAAATCTATCATGGTCCCAATCTTTAAAAAGGGGGATCGTCAGGACGTCAAATGCTACCGCCCTATCTCACTGCTGGACTCCCTGGGCAAGGTTGTTGGCAGGGTTGTGCTTGAAAGACTCCGGCAGTGGGCTGAGGAGGGAGATATCATCTCCGATCTCCAATTTGGATTTCGGGAGGGGTTTGGAACGGTGGAGCAGGCCCTCAATCTTAGTTTGATAGTGGGTAAATATATTCAAGCAAAGAAGGACTCGGTCTATATGGTCTATGTAGACCTGTCCGCTGCTTTTGATTGCATTTCACACGCAAAACTTTGGATGATTTTGGCACAAATGGGAGTGGACCCCCCACTTTTAGATTTCCTGAGAGAGCTCTATTGCAAAGCATCAGCAAGGGTGCGTTTTGGCATGAAGGGGGAGTTGACAGCGTCTTTCGGAGTAGAGCGTGGAGTCAGGCAGGGATGCGTCCTGGCCCCCTTCCTCTTCTCTTTGTATACGAACGGCTTGGAGGAAGAGATGTTGAGGGGGGCCCAGGATCTCCCACGGGTAAAACAGCGCCTGATTCCCGCTCTGCTCTATGCAGATGACGCAGTCATCTTGGCACGCACGCCGCGTGAATTACAGAAGTCCCTGAATAGGTATGTTGATTTTATGGGTGGACTGGACCTACATGTAAATGTTAAAAAAACATTTGTCATAGTAGTAGGTCCCGGGAAAAATCGAGTAAAGAATATCTACCTTAAAGACCAAAAACTTGAGGTAACTGCTCAGTATTCTTACCTGGGTATTATGATGGACGACAGGCTAAATTGGAGGTCAGCAGTAGAGGCCAGGTGCCATCTTTTTAAAAGAGCCATAATGTCCTTGATGAGCTTTTCCCAGAGACTGGGGAGAAGGGCCCCATTGGAGCTATTAAAAATCTATACCGCCAAGTGTCAGGCGATAGCGCTGTATGGGGCGGGAGTCTGGGGACATGTAGACATTAGTGCCCTTCAGGTGGCAGAAAACACCTTCCTCAGATTCCTTTTAACAACACCGACTAGTACATCAATTTACGCTTCCCATTTGGAACTTGGAATCCCCTATCTGGTGGATTTGATAAGAATCCAACCATTATTGCTTTGGAGGCGCATCTGGACCTCTGATAAAAATGCCCTAACCCAGGCAATCGTGGTGGACTCAATGACTCTTGATCAATCTTCAAAAATAAAATGGCTTCGGTACATTAGGAATTTCTTTAAGGATCTTGGTCTGGAGAAATATTACCTTGAACCTGGAGAGATTGTTGACATACCGAAGAGAACGTTGAAACAACTGGCTCTGAGCCATTTAGAGTCCCTGAGGTTGACCTCTGAGTCGACAAAATCCTCGGTCCTTCATGCCAACATGATCCAGTCCACTAATTCTATCCAGCCCTATCTAACATTACAGATTAGTATGTACAACAGAATGTTACTGACAAGATTCAGACTAGACTTTTTTTATAGACTAGTAGCCTTTCCTGAGAGAAATAGGTGGGATTTAATTCCCCCTACTTGTCCTTGTGATGAGGAATCAGTACAGTCTAATTTGCATACAATTTTGTTTTGTAAATTCTATCACCCACATCGGAAAATTTGGCTACTACCCTTGCTAAGGCGATGGGGACTTAGACAGTGTCGCCCTGCAATGCTACGTCTCCAACTCTTAGAATCTGAAATGGTTTGTTATCACGTACTTAACTTCCTAAAAACCATTATGAAGCATAGGAAAAATCTGTAAAATTTACACAGGATCTAGCCTTATACGATGCAGTGAAATTATATGATGCCTTGTTTTTAATATATATGATTTTGTGTTCTTATGAATTTTATTCTTGTAAGATGATTTTTGTTCATAGATGAATTTGTATCATTGAAATGTTCCTTTTCTGGTTTTCCAATGTGTAAAGCCGAATAAAGAAGATTTATTATTATTAATAATTGTTTAGAAACGGACGCTATCTCATCAGGGACATCTTAAGGAGTTTGGGGGCCCAGGGAAAGACACATTTTGGGCCACCTGTTTCCAACAACTTAGAATTTTATCCATTTTCATCTAACTCACACCCATTGAATTATACATTAAAATGTCAGAAAGGGTAAAAGGAAGACAAATGATAAGATTTGCTTATTTAAAATCTTCACTGTCTCATCCGTACCCTTTTAGATCCATGCTTTTCTTGATCTGACCATGGACTATCTTGATTCCCATGAAGCACACCACAGGGCACCATTAGGGAGCCCACAATGAGGATATAGTGTATTCAACAACATTCTATGACCAAAAGAGATAGAAATTTTTGGATTCCAAATGTGCTAATTTGAATAACAATGACATCACAGTAAATGACATCATAAAACCTTTAACATGACGATGAGATCACAGGAAATGACCACACAACACGTTACTTGGATGGTTTGGTCTTTGAATCTTTGAACATCACTAAGAGATGTGAGAGCTAGGCTAAGCTCACAGAAATATTTCATTGTGCACAATAGAAACATATTAGCAGATGAGAACAGTATGCCCCATCCAGTTTCGCTATTTGCTAACATTGTGTATTTACCAGCCTTAACCTTGCCATTTACCAATACTATTTCTACCCGTCGCATGTGGACCATTGAGTGTACCCTTTTCAGTCTTTTCATTACTCTCAAACTCTACACAGTCTCCAGTTTCACCTTTCTTCACACAAGTACAGAAGCTTTATTGTCATTTGCATTTGTCAATAAATAGACGACAAAGAAGAGAAAGAAGTAAACAGAAAAATGGATAGAAAGAAGAAGTAGAGACTGAAAAAGGACATATGGTTAGAATGGGAGATAAGAGGAAAAAGAGAGGTAATAGAATCAAGCAAAGGGGTAAAGGGAAGGAAATGTTATGGAAAGGAAAGAGTGAGATGAGAGTGAAAGGAAAGATGTATAGTAAGAACATGGGAGTAGAAAAAATCAGGCGCAAGAAGGAAGAACTGGGAGAAGGGATGAGTGAGCAGAAGAAAGAGGAATTTTGAATGGCAAAATGGAGGCCTGACAAGGGAGAATTTGACATGTAAGTGAAAAGCGTTTGTTCGAAGGAGGATGTAGAAACTGGGAGTTATGGGAGAGTAAAGTGACAGGGAGAACGGAAGCATGAGGAGCAGAAGTGGAAAGGAGGAGAGAGAAGTTGCAGGAGTGGAGTGAGATATGGGTGAGGGAAACGAGGATGAATTATAAAGAAAGTCTAAACAATAGAGAGAATGTATGGAAAATGGGATAAATAAATACAAATTAGTACAAATCAGAGTAGAAATGTGGTTCTCAAGAGTTTGAGACCATGTCCCAATTTGTTACTTATTTCTATTTCATCCAGATTTCTGATAAAGCATGCACCAGTTCCTTAGTGAAGGAGTAATCATGATGTTCTTGGACTCTAATTAGCAATTGTTAAGGGTACTGCTTAAATTATGTGCCCAGTTCCGTGCACCGAGCTCCGACCAGTATCTTCCTGCAATATAGGAACCACCAATATAGGAAATACATGTGCTATTATTATGGGAAGACTCCAGCTAACTGAAACTTAAATTGAACTGTGAGCTTTAAGAAAACAAAATCATTTGTTCACTCATCATTCATTCACCCACTCCTTGTATTTTCCCGATCACTCACCTACAACTTGCATACACTTGCAGCATTCTCGCAGTTGCTTACTTGTTCGCTCATATGTTTAACTCAGTCAATACTCTCACACATAGCAGGCACTTGTAATGGTATTTCAAATATGCAAAGTATTGCCACAGCTTGTTTGACCCTCATTGCGGGTTAAGAGATGCATTCCGATCCCTGTGCAAATATGTGTTTGCACAGGAATCGGGATTACGAATTGTGTGAGAATTATGACACCGTCGCATTTGTCCCCAGATAAATTCCGGCAGGTCAAGTTTTCTGAAATTTATTGGGGGAAAATTCCCTGCAAATAAGGCAAACCATGTGTAATTAAGTGTATCAAAAAAATATTCCACATGTTATGCTCCATTTTCCTTGTAAAAACTCAGAACAGGAGGTATTTACAACATGTCAGAAATTCCTTGCACTGTGAAAATGTTATTTATGAAGCGTGCCAAGTATGGTAAATACCCACCCTATTATGACAAACTCCTTATGAGTACAGTAGTATTTTGACTTTGCACTGTGAAAAATGCGATGGTAATGTGCTAAGGGGGCAGAAACTCCATCTGTTGGTTTGCAGTGAAAAGTTTGGAAAATGTTCTTTCTGTGCATGGCAGACTTTCACTACTAGCAGACACTTTATGCTTTTACAAACTGTATAGAGCTACTGAGGTGCATCTTCGCCAGACTTTGAGAAAATTAAAGCACCCAAATCATTAAAAGGATTTCAGAATGTGCTTAAAATAACGAATTCATAATAGACTGATGTGCAGCACCCCCTGTCCTGTCCACATATTGAGATTTTTGGAAATACTTTCTTTTAAACTCGATGCCAATACATTATTTTCATGCTATTTTGTCTTTTGTATGCAATAGTAGTGAGTTACATTTTGAGTTCTGCCTCAGCCACGCCTTGTCACTGCTACTCACTTACAATGTCTGCAGCAGGTACCATTTTCCCAATCCAACTTTATTAGTCAAGAAACCTAACACTGGTAGGAACGCTGAGGCTGCAACAAATAAATAACTATGGCCTATGCTACAGTTCTACACTTTGGGCCACCATTAGTTTTAAGCATTATGTACATAGATGGCTGCATCTAAACATTTTTGTCAGCAATCTGTACTATTTTATTGAGAACACTAAATATTCACATTTATAATCCAGATAGGATCTGATTAACCTGGTTTGGCATTTGCTTTTCCTTGGCATTATGACTTGGATAAGCAGCTGAAAGGTCAGGAGGGGTTGCCGTTCCCTATCCATGGATTGTTGTTCTATTTTATTATCCACCGGTCCTTCTTTCTGGGAAAGAAGACATTTTCAAAAAGCATGACAAGCAGACAGGTAAAGATTTTTTAATTTGGCTGAAAGTACTGGCTCAATTAATGAGGTCTGGACAAAGCTAAACCTCTCTGAAGAGCTATAATGGCAGTGAAACATGTGTCAGGGGTTGCTATTATTTATTCTAGGTTGGCTTGAATGATATTTTACGAATACAAAGCTGTAATACTGTGCCTGGAGTCATATAAGGCATTTATCATTGTTTAGCTCAGCATCAATGGCACTGTGCTAATCCTATCCTCAAAGATTTTCTGTAGAAATGGCAAAAGATGTTGTCCCTTTCTAGCTCAGCATGGATGGCACTGTGCTAATCCTATGCTTAAAAACTTTGCTAGAAAAGCGGACATTATAGGTGAGGAGATTCGCTGGTGTTGTAGGGTGCTCTACACAAGAGCTGCTCTCCTCCTAAACTTGGGAACTACCCAGAGTTCTTTGCTTCTTTTTTGCATAATTAATGAGACACTCTAAGCCTGAAAGGGTATTATTTGTATTAATAGTAACTGTGTGACTTTCTAGCAAATTTTTTATTTTTGCCCTGAGTTTTTGGGAACAACTGGTGGAAACATTTTGCGCAAACCACCCTGGCTGCAAGGGGCTATAGGAGACACAGGAGTCCCCACAGAAGTGTAACTGGAGGTGCACAGTATTATCGACACCGCTCCCGTTTATTTCCAGATGTTTCTAGTGGGGTGGAATGGTCAGTTATCTGATTACTCAGGATTTTCTACCTTTTGCTTAAGTAAAGCCAAGTTTGCTAATATTTTGCTGTACTGAAGGCTCAGCTAGCCATCTTCTACACATTTCCATAAGAATACATTTCTAGATTTGATACTAAAAGAAATATTTGCATTTTGCATCTACCCCTTATTTCTGCCAGATGACCATACCATGTCTGCTTGAATTTTGCCTTCATTTTGACGGATTTGGTCAGGTATTTGGAAACATTTCTGTGCAAATCTATTTGGACTAAACCACTCAGATTGGAATGCAAAGCATAATATGTGTAAAAAAGTAAACAAACCACAGGCCCGGCAAGGTAAATGTTCTCCGCATTTATATTTAAATGTATATATTAGGATACACATAGGATAAGCAATC
Organism: Triturus cristatus; assembly: GCF_964204655.1. Classification (NCBI taxonomy): domain Eukaryota; kingdom Metazoa; phylum Chordata; class Amphibia; order Caudata; family Salamandridae; genus Triturus; species Triturus cristatus. The sequence goes on from NC_140593.1 coordinate 343,598,403, forward strand.
AGTGTGAGCATTGTGTAAAACAGTTTTAATGAAACGGCATTTGCACAGCATTCTTTCAAGGTAATTTCACTTTTAGAATATTTTGGCTTGCAATCTATAAAAATGAAAATACAACTAGTAAACTCCAAAACATGAGAAAACCAGAAGTAGCTGTGTGTTCTACTCGGATGGATAATTTCATTTTATATTATAAAAAAAAACGAGCAAGGTTTCCAGCATTAAATATAATGGGCATAATGAGTAGTAAAACCAACAGGTGTGGCTTGATTGTGCTTTTACATACAAAATGGATGCATGCAAAAGTGTGCATTTGTGAATGCATGTGTTTGCATGTGTTAGCATATTAACCCCTTCTGTGCCCCGCCCTTTCCACGCCCTGTGCCGGGCATTTCATTAGCGGGCGGGGTTCATGACGAGATACTCTCGTCATGGGCACAGCGCAACCGCGCTCCATGCCGAGACTATCTCGTCATGGGCACTGAAGGGGTTAAAGCCAGACTTGCAGGTTGAGTCAACACCTGTTTTGCATAACAAAAAACAACAGGGTCATCACATTGATTCTACACCTGGCGGATCCCTTCAGAACAATATTGTACATAGTGTATGATTGTTTTACTGTTCCAAGATAGCCACTTCAGTGATGCTAAACATGCCAGACATATTAGAGCAGTAAAACAATGATACACTATGTATAATACCATTCTTAGGTATTCACCACATTTACAAACAAATGGCGGGTTGGCTGGATATCTTGGGAACTTTTATGAATAATATGTATTTCTGACATAACTAAGTGAATGTCTCATAAAATATGATGATTAGCTGTGCTTTTTCAATATAAAATGGTCCTTTATCCATCGCAGTAGACATGTAACAACATCCACAAATAGCCAGAAAGAAGATGGTGAAACTAAAATGCTTTTGGGGTGTGATTCAAGATGTGATTGACAATATTTATGGTCCTCCACAAACACAAAGCTATTAAAGGGAGACATACTCTTAGAACAGACAGATGTTTTTACATATCTGGGGATAAATTTGGGTAGGAAATTGCATTGCAAGTCACAGAATGATATACTGGCTCTAAAACATGCCCAGCTAGCCGGTGTGCTCATAAAAAAACAGAGGCTTTCGCAGACCAAGCCAATAGGCCCCGCCCTAAAGATCTATAATTCCAAGATCAGTACCTCTATACTTTACGGTGCTGAACTTTGGGGCTTTGACGATGTATCACCCTTGACTACAGCTCAAAACAAATTTGTGAGAGCTATAACAGGCCTCCCGCAATCAACACCGCTTAAGCCCCTTTACTTAGATCTGGGCTGCCACACTATAGAGGATACAGCACGATATAGACCGTTAGCATTCTGTAGAAGGCTTTGGTCAACTCCTGAGTTGTCTATGTATGCCAAGGCTGATGTTCGGGGGCAGACCTTTCATGTAAGATTGCCTGGTTAAGTAAGATAAAAAGTTCATTTACCATATGGGGATGAGCAACTTGTGGGAAGACCCAGCAAGCGGCCCATTCCCGTCGAAAAAGGATTTTAAGGCAGCATATTAGAATATGGTTAACCAATCAGTTTTCATCTACTTTAGGGCTCACTTTGTCCGGGGTATTCTTGGAGTTCAAACAAGATACCGAGTTTGAACTTTATTGGGATCTTATTACCAAACCAAGTGACAGGAAGTTGTTCCACCAAATTAGGGTGTGTTCCCTCCCAAAAAAATCATTTACAAGTAGATGGCATTCTTTGACGGATGACAAATGTGATAAATGCCTAGCTCATATTGAAACGTTAGCACACATTTTATTTGTATGTCCAGCTTACAAGTTACCAAGAAATAAATGGTTGAAACCAATTTGCTTGAATCTGGGCACAAGGTCTGGCATCGAGGCGCTAAGGATCTTGAAGACCAACACACACGAGCCCATAGTGTTTGCTGTTGCTAAATTTTTGAGTTGGATGTGGGCCATTTGAGCAACTACGATGAGGGTACACTAATTCTTGTCAGACCCTACTTATAATAACTCTAACCATAGTGGAATGATATTGTAATTCCACTCCCAGCACAGGTGGTCGTCATTGATACCCAAACAAGATGCATGTTTTGTCTTTTGCATCAAAGAGGAGGTAATTAGTATCGGCCAATAGTTGTGTAAATAATTACTTGTTGTGTATTATTGCCTACGCATTTTACTTACACCTTTTTATTAACTTTTAACTATGTTTTTTAACATTATGTGTTTTTATATATTATGAATTTGTTCGGTCACTCTTTGTATTGTGTCTTTACTGATTATGACAATCGAAATAAAGACTAAATTGACTTGATTGACAATATTTGAAGCCAATAGCTGAAGGATGCTGACCCAAAGCCAGCTGTTTTATATTTTTAGGGCAAAACAAAAGTGCTTAACTTTCACTAGAGGACAAATACATAGGAGAAGCCTACACCCTCTGCAGCTGCAGTGCTAGTATGCTGCTCAAAGCAAGTACTATCCTGGTTTTATATGTCTCAAGGTACTCTTATGTTTATATGAGTATAAGGTCATGTGAACCCTCAACTACCATTTGTTGAATAATAAAATGAACATACTTTTGGCCCTAAATCAGATAATTCAGTTCAGTTCAGTCATACTTTATTCGATGACTAAAAAACACAGTAAAAGCACATATATACAAGCAGTTAAAATACAAATAGAACATTATCAGAACCCTGAGATTACATATAAAGTTAAGAAAGAGGCTAGTAAAAAAACAATTCCTTGTGATGATGACAATCAGGCTTGCCCTCTAGTTGCCCTCAATCGCACCGCAACTTTAATAAAGTTCATAATACAACATAATGTCAAGGGGTCCACCGCTTTTTGCAAAAAAATTAGAGCCTCTTTAGCATGTGTTAATTTAGCTTGCTTTAAAATTCCTACCAAAAATCTGCGCCTAGGCATTGAATAAAAAGGGCATAGGAGTACAAAATGAAGGGTGTCCTGCGGAGACCTGTTGTCGCAGCCGCAGGCACCCTTCTGCTCAATTGGGAGTATAAAACCTGGTGATCAGCCAGTAAATAAGGTAAAAGATTGAGCCTAAAACGGGACATTAGAAATCTATCCTGTGCGTTATGCATGAGATAAAGGTACGGCTCCATTCCCTCGGTATTTTTTACAAAGCGATAGGCACTCACAGTACATTTGGTCCCTTCAACCTCTGCTCTGTATGTAGTACTCTGGGCCAACAAAGATCTCTTAATAGACAAGTGATCTTGAGATACAATCATTGTAGGATTTGTAAAAAGGTCATTATGACCAAGGCTTTCCAAGCTAGACAGTACATATTTGAGCCATGGTATACTCATGCTTTTATCCCTTCCCATGCAGTCACTTAAAATTTGTCTGCTCAAAGTCGCCTCAGGATTTGACCAGATTTTTAGCCATGCCAAAATAGGTCTAAATTTAACCAAATCCTCTAAATATGGCCTCCCTAGTTCTCTATGGGCTATAACGGCTGGGGTGCTCTGCGGTATTTTCAAGAGTGACCGAAAAAATGTATTTTCCTCCCGCTGTAGTTGCTGAATGTTCACAAAGCCCCATACTTCAGCACCATAGGTGGCCTTGGAACAACAAATGGAACCATAAAGATTCATTGTTTGTTCGGGGGACCATCGGCCAACTCTCCGCCCATAGCCTGCAATAGCGCCATTGGAGGATATCAATTTACAGCAACGTTCCTCCACCAGGGACTTAAATTTTAAGGAGCCATCAAATAATCAGCCCAAATACGAAAAAGACTGAACCTTTTCTAGTGTGTGACTTCCTATCTTGTAAGAAAAGCTGGTACAAGGTTTATTGCCTGCCAACATCTCATATGATTTACCCAAATTGACCGACAGGTCTAAAATTTCCATAAACTTTACAAATCCATCTATTAAAATCTGAAGACTCTTTGGGGTACGTGCGAGTAGGACCGCGTCATCCGCGTATAAAAGTACCGGAATGGGACGCGATCCTACGCTTGGGCAATCAGTTTTTAACTTAATCAAGGACTGCTCCAAATTGTTGATGTAGAGTGAGAATAAAAAGGGAGCAAGAATACAACCTTGCCTCACTCCGCTAGTACATGGAAAAGATTCAGTCAGCCCCCCGTCCATGTTATAGCGTACCATCGCAGTGGTGTCCCTATGTAACTCCCTCAAAATGTTAATCAATCCCAGGTCTATCCCCAAACGAGTCATCATAGCCCAAAGTTTATCCCTATTCACGTGGTCAAAGGCGGCTGCCAAGTCCATAAACCCCAAGTAAATGGCTTCATTACTGGCTTTGGTATATTTCGCTACCAGCATGTACAAATTCAAGCATTGGTCACTTGTAGATCTCCCTATTCTAAAACCATACTGTATGTTTGAAATAATATTGTTCTCCTCAGTCCACTCAATGAGGCGATTGAGGATTACCCGGCCCAGTATCTTAGCTGACACATCGGTCAGTGAAATTGCTCAATAACATTGTGGATTGTCCCTGTACCCCTTTTTAAAAATTGGGACAATTATGGCTGTAGACCAAGTTTGGGGTAGGCCACACCTAATGGCAGCATTTATCACTCTAGTGAGTATTGGGGCCCATAGCTCAACATTACTCAAGAACAGATCCGGTGGAATCCCATCGGGACCGGGGGCCTTGTTTTTTGTCAAACCCTCAATTCCCACAATGATTTCATTTAGAGTAAAATCTGCTGCCTGCCCCTGCTTTACTACCTCCCCCTCCTCTGGGTCAGATACTATTCTGTGATTATACACACCCTTAAAATTTGTAAGCCACTGGTCCGCAAGAAAGAAAGGGCTCTCAACATAGTAGTTTTTTTTAATGGAATCATTACATTCTTGCAATGATTGACTTAGAACTATCAATGACAATCAGAAATAATTAGCTGCACTCAAAATATATCATAGGGTTTGTGTGTGAAACCTGTTGAGTATGAACAAACACACTGTCACACCAAGATCACAAACGATAGATGTATTGCTAAAGAGCAACTTGCTTCATTTATTGAATTAGAATATATAACGAATATTTGTAGTGATAGCTTTTAAAGAATTTTGACAAATGCCTCTCTTATCCTTGAAATATTATAAACAATCCCAAGGCCATATTAAGACGTGAAAAGCACTGGAACTATCCTCCATAATGCACATACGCAGTGGTCACATCCCCTGACTATTTCTCCCTGTACTGTTGCCAGCCGACTTGGAACGTATGTTAAGCTCCATTGGCCACATTATACAAGGATGACATGCTGTTTGGTGCATGCCATCCTTGAGTTGGAATGACCATTCTAACCTGGGCTATTAGTTGTGGCAGTAGTAATAGTAATAGTAGTATGTTGCCTTTAGCAGGAGCCAGGCTCAAGGTGGCACCGGACCATTCTCTCATATTTTTAAATGGGAAAGAGAAGTGATTGGAATTCATTGCCCATCGGGTTCTTTATTTTTAGAAAGCACCGTGAGGATGTGTTTACTGTGTGAGGAAGTAAAGCAGTTAGTGGAAGGCAAGATCTAAGAGTGATACACAGGACATCCTCATTGAATAAATGTACATACAGAAAACACAAACGGAACTTGTTTGCATGGTTAGAGAATAAGCCCTCAAGGTCGTATTCTGAGTGCCCTAGGTTTAAGTCCTTACACGTTTATAATTTCTACTTGGAAAAACGTCTTGTGTTTGTGTGTAAGTGTCAAACACCTAACGCAGCATTGTCTGCCATTTTGCTTTTCACAAATTCTTGTTTTTATTTATTACAAAAGTACATGAACACATACGGCAAGCTTTAAAGAGTCTAGCTGAAGAAAACATTAACAAAGAGGAAGACAAATAATGCAAATTTGTCAGTCAAGAGTAGCATATTTTGAGCCTGTACCAAACTGAGTTGCATCACTGGAGCTAATATTAGGAACAAGTACTCGGAAAGAAAAGTTGGTCCAATACTGAGGTTATGCCCCTAGAAAATCGAAGCTAGAATATGGAAGTATACCAATATGGAGGACAAAACATCAATTTCAAAATATCAAAAGGTAAGTAAAGCATAGATTTTCTAGAGCTAACTCCACATACATGTACCATGATGATATATATATATATATATATATATATCTACTGGCGGTCGCCAGTAGATAGTTATAGTTACAACCTAGTTTCCATAGGAAATCTCAAGATTCTATTTTGAATAACTTTGGCGCCGGTTGACGAATCCTCGTGAAATTTTCAAACCTAATGGGGCTCTCCACTCAGCTCCTACCCTGAAAGTCTCAGGGTGATTCGTCAAGCGGGGGCCGAGAAAAAGGGGGGTCCCAAAACGTGTTTCCCCATGCATTTTTCCATAGGACCTTTAGACACAGCTACAGCCCGAACGGCTGAACAGAACCTCGCGATTTAAAAAAAAAAAAATTCACGGTGCGCGCACGGTGAAAAACCAGATTAAAAAAAAATTAATACATAACTTAGCATTTAAAAAAACATACAAATTCACTGAAAAAAACCATATGTTTCACACATGTTTTAGTTAGCTGGACATTTCACTCGTAAAAAACCTATGAAATTCCCCCGTTATAGTTACTGTAGGCAACTATAACTCACGCGACCGCAATCCTCTGCTGATGACGTCAGATATTACATCACTGATGACATATGTGTCTTTATGAAAAATAAATATTTGTAATATATGTATAGCTAAAGATTAATGGAAGAAGACATGGGTAAATAAGTGTCTAAATACAGTGATGTAACTATAACGTGTGTGAAACCTATGGTTTTTTCAGTGAATATATATATATATATATATATATATATATATATATATATATATATATATATATATATATATATATATATATGTGTTTAGCAGCTGTGGAGTTAGTAATAGTAAAATTATACTTCTTTGATAGGTGCTTACCTTTCAATATTTTGGTCTTCGATATTTTGTCCACAATATTCTTGCATTATGATATTCATAGCCCCAGTATTCCGTAGTATATTGGTTCTCAAAATCTATAGCCACATCAATCAATTACATCATCAATCTACTTTCATAGAAGTTGTAATGTAATTATATAGCGCTTACTACCCCTGATGAGGGGTTAAAGTGCTTTTTAAGTGAGTAGCACGCTACTCCGGAACCCATAAAGGATTAGTGGTGAAATCAGTATAGTAACATGTGAAATTAATTTTGAGTTTTGGAAATGTTAGTCTGTTATTTGGATTGAGAAGGATAGTGGAGGGACATGGTTTGCATTTTTATAGTGCTTGCTACCTACCCCTGGTGAGGTGTTTTAGGTGAGTATCACGCTACTCCAGAACCAAAAAGTTGAAACAAAATGCGCGTTTTGTTTGATTTCCTCATCATTAGTTTCCATTGAGCTTGTGCACAGTCTGTTAGTGCTATTAATACAGTGCCCTTCCGCACCGAGATTTGAAAGCCCCTTGTAATGTATCTGCCCGGTTTGATTCTTATGCATTAGCAGCCCTGCCAGGGCTTCGCTGGCAGCCAGCGCTGGAATGCATTGCAATGCATCTGGGGAATGCTGAAGCAGCTGGCGGACAAAGTTGGAATGATGTGCGAAATGTGTGGGTTTCTTGCCCCCACAATAGAAACGTTTCTCTTTTTCCTGGCGAGCCTACATAGGAAGTCTTAAAAAAGAGTGCGCTGCCCACAGCCTCTGGGCCCAACCTATGCCTCCTTCGCTTCAGGCAGGACCAAGAGTTGTCTGTTTTCCTTGTCTATTCAGGAAGTCATTGAAAGAAACAATGACCTCATTATCTTTTGACCAAAGTTTACTTAGACTTTTCATAGCTTCCCAGCAGCATCCAAGAGATCAATGCAAGGAAACGCCAAGTTGTGAAATGCTGCGCGGCGCCCTGTGCAGAGCGCCGCGGAATGACAACAAAGTTTTATTATGGAAGTTGGCATGTGGCATTATTCTGACCAAAAATAATGTTGTTTATGGCAATGCCGAGGCTTAATGGCCATGCCTGAGTCTAGAGTCAAGCAGTGTGGTGCCGGAAGAAATGTGCTTTTATGTCACAGTCCTAATGCCAAACCAATGAAATGTCTACAAGCAGCTAACACCAACCCAACATTGATTGGCATTGACAAGAGCTACAATGCTGAAAAATGCTGAGCTTGTCCGCTGCTGTTTTTATATAAACAACTTAAAGTAATTGTTCTGATCTGAAACTGGAAACTTACCAGCATTTTCTAACCACTTGGGACTACTTGAGAATGCTGCTTTTATTAATAATGACAACACGAAGGTGGGCTTTACAGGCTGCTCTGATTAAAGATTACCTGGGCAAAAGTTACCATAGGATGTGTGCTGCTATAATTTGGGGCAATTAATATGCTGTTGAGACGTTATAAATAAGAAAGAAACTCTTAAATTAAAGCTTTGGAAATGAGCCCGAATCGCTTAGCTGAAGTCATTCTTGTTATTATTATTAGGTCTAGATTCAGCTAAGACCTTTTGATTGTAATATAATCATATGTATAATATACTAATTTGTAGGGTCTTTAAGCCAGCGCTGTTCGTCCATTGGTCTGTTATTGTGTCAGTCACAGGCAGGAGCGGCCGGCACAGGTAACAGCGGTGGGGGGGAGGGGTCAGGCATGGGGGTGTCGACAGATGACGGGATAGGGAAAGTAAAATTAAAATTTAAAAAAAAGCTAAAACCACTTACCTTCTGCGAGCGCATTGTCGGCGAGCACAAGGACAGTGGTTTTATTTATTTTTTATTTTACTTTCTCTATCCTGTTGTTTGTCGACTCCTCCTCCCCCCGCCCCGCACCGCCCCACTGCTGTTACCTGTGCCGGCCGTGCCTGTTCACAGGGGTCTTGGGTCAGTCCATTTCAGTCATTGGCTACCTTCAGTGTGAGTAATGGCATTCTGCCTTTTCACGTGGAGTTCAGTACCCTTCAGTGCCAGGAACAACTATGGCAATGTGTGCTTTTTGAGACTAAAACAGTTTTTGCCTTTAGCCAATGTTTTTTTTTTAGATTGAAAGAGGTATTATTTATTACAATGCACCAAACAGTTTTTATACATTTTCTTTTTGAGAAATGTGCTAACATATTGTTTAGATTAAGAACATTACATTAGCATTGTCTTATTGTATCGTGTATATGAGGCTGTTTTCAACAGCTTCCGTAACATCTGAAATGACAAACCTTCACTACTTGAAACATAATAGGCCCAACATAGTCTCAGGTCTCTTGCCTTTTAAGAGTGTCAGTCAAAGTTTATACTAATCTGCTCCACAGGGTCGTACTCGCCTGTTGGCCAATCTGGCACTGGTCATAGGGCTAGTCTCACAGATCAGTGAATGGGCTGTTTTTCCTGGCTGTTTGTGGGCATGTTATACTGTCTGGTGAGACCATTTATTTTACTTTTGATTTCTCTGATATTATCACAAACAGCAAACACAAATGCATGCAGTCTCCCATACCTTACAAAACACCTATACAGCTTCTCTTTACAAGTTCAAAACTGTCCTGATTTGCAAATGTGGGCCATTTGTAGCTATTTTTTGTTTAAATATCTTTATTACAATTTTCAATTTTCCTAATACAGCCAAGCTGAACAGTGTTACATTTTCCACTTTTTACTCCTGTTGTTTTTTCCCCCTCTTTTCTTTATTCTATAACAGAATCATTTTCGCTATGCCATTACTAATATTGCTCCGAGCATTTGCCATCTAACAACCATGGCACAGGTAGCGTCTGTGGTGTAAGAGTTAACATAAATGTACCGACTGGTGTGGAAGCCTGCATCTCATTCGGACTGTCACCTCCTATCAGGGGGGCAGGGTCCATCTACCTCTTATGTGTCCCCATAATGCCAATGAGCCATGTACAGCGACATCAGTTATTTTAGGGGTGCGTGACTTATACGTAATGCCGCTTTAAAATCACAATAAACGTTGGTGCATGGGCGATAAACAGTTACCATCTCAATGCAATACAAAATTACTTTACTTACAACAATTAAACCACAACTAACGAAAGGAAAATAAATAAATAAAAAGGGAATGAGAGACATCAATTATCTAGCAGAACGTGTATGTGCCGGGTTTTGCGCCTTCCGAGTAGGGTTGTGCCAAGAGTCATGTGTGCACAGCGGATATGAGATGCTCGTCCTGTGTTGTGTGTGGGCATACAGGCAATGAAGTGTCGTGTATCTGGAGTTTTGTCTATGGATCACCGTGTTGGAATGTGGGGTCATTACTAAACTTGACATCTGTGACTTAGACGTCTTGCATGCATAGCCCGCCCATTCCCACCCAGACTGCCTATTAGGCATCCACCTCCGCCTGCTGCGTAGGAGGCGCATGCGGTGTAATATTAGTTTGTATAAGGGTTCTTAAAAGTTCATCCCAGGCATGCGCAATGGGGAATTTGCGCCGTCCTGCCGTTTCCTCCCTATGCAGAATAATGCTCTCCGCCTGCGCCCAGACCTCTAGGGATTTCAACCAATGGGGTGCCTCTGGAGGGTCTTTATGTTTCCATCTCTTGGTTATCAATCGTTTGGCGGTTATTAGGCCTAAGTCTTGGAACCTAGATCTCACTTTATTTTCTTTTGACCGTTTGTAGAGTCCCAATATGCAGACCTCCCACGTGTTCGATATCTCGACGCCAGTGCTGCTTGTGAGTGTTTCCGTTACTTTGCGCCAATAGGACATGAGTGATGGGCAAGACCACAGCATATGTAGCAGGTCAGCCCCTATGCAATGGCATCTTGGGCAATCAGAGGTAGTAACGTTGAAATAGTTATTTATCTTGTCTGGCGACAGATACGCTCTGTGTAGTATGAATGTTTGTATGAGTTTAAAGCGTGAGTTGCGTGGTATGTGCGTGGCACCAGCTAAGATACGTTCCCATTCTTTGTCAGTCCAGGGCCTACCCCTGTCTTCAGTCCAGCGCGTACGAGTCGTTGTGATGGTTTTAATACATGCGTGAGTAGGGCCTGCACCAGCCAGTGAACCACATGCGACCCCTCCCCCATCACATACAGATATTGTATAAACTGATGCATTGGCGGCTCAGTAGTCAAGTCTCCCCACGCTAGTGTCAGCGTTCGTATGATGGCTGCATGCAGGAGGAACTGGCCCAACGGCAATCCTGTATCCGCCGACAAGGCTGCAAAAGGCAGCAGGGCACCATCCTCGAATAAGTCTCCTAGTGTCTCCACTCCTGCAGTGGTCCAGGGTGCTAATACCGTGTCCGTTACAGTATCCCTGCCTCTGGGTGTCCCAGTAAGTGGGAGTACCGGGGCGTAGGGAATGACGTCTTTTGTGAGTTGAAGGCTCCTTCGATAGCATCTATGGGCTAATTCTATATGTATCTGTGTCGGACGGGGAAGTTTCGCCAATGGATGAAATAGACTATAGATCTGAGTCTATGTCCATGACGCTGATGCGGTGGCAGTGTCCGCTAGGGTCTTGCCACTTAGCAGTGGCGTAGCTAGGGGGGTGCGGTGGGGGCGGACCGCCCCAGGCGTCACTATTCTGAGGGCGGCGGCCGCGCGGCACTGTCCCGTTACCACGGCCTTTATAATTTATTTGGGGACACTATTGTCAGTCAGTGTACCCAAATAAATTATAAAGGCCGCCGCAACGAGCCAGTGCCGTGCGGCCGCCGTTTGAAATGCAAGCGCTGTGCACCCCATCTCCGAAGGTGACGTCATCACGCAGACGTGAGGTTAAAGTCTGACATTGGTGTGTCGCCCAAGTTTCACTCCTTGCCGTGCACTCTTCGTTTCTGCGGCTGTCACTCCAGCCTCCCGTGCACATGATGTTCTGACATTTCCCCATGCTGGTCGGGGAAAGTGAATAAGTGAACCATCCCACCACAACAGGCAAGGCTGTCACCCGATACCTCACCTCACAAGCACACAGGAACTAGAAAGGCACTAGGGCATGTTAAAGAAAAACATCTTTTACACAAGGTAAGTGATTGATCAAACACAGGTATGTTTCATTGGATTTTAGCATGAAGTGCAATATTTAAGTGTTGTAAAGGGCGGCCTTAACAACAGGGGCCTCCCTACAGGGAGGACAACGGAAAATGCATACTGGAGCCTGCACTAGTAAAGAGATGGTGGACGAGTCACATAGCCCGTTCTAGGAGTAAGACATTCTAACACCAGGGGTGTAGCAAAATGCAAAGTCTCTCAACTGTTCTCCATTGATGTGGCCTAAGGGTTTGAGTGCTCGATCTCGAAGCTGAGTGGGGAACTGGGTTCGAGTCTCAGCAGGGATGCTCAACATCCTGTGATTCTGGACAAATCATGTAATTGCCCTGTGCCTTACAAAATGAATGTGTCCGTCTGTAACACAAATGGTGCTCATGTAAAGCGCTCTGATACCTTCCGGTCGAGTTTGCGTTACATGAAACCCCCCCCCCCCCAAAAAAAAACACCTGCCGTATCCATAGCTGGCAGAAAGGGGACACTGTAAATGTCCAGTATTTCTAAAGCAAGAACAAGCACCCGAGGGAGTCAAGGCGCTGGGGGCTGTCGGGAAGATTAAGCAAGCTATTGCCCAGAGTCATATGGTGCTGGGCTGATCTGCCACCAGCGAGTGAACCGTGAGCCTCTGTGTTCCGAAGTCGGCCGCTGCGCCACAACTAAGGTATGGCACAGCATTCCTGCAGTAAAGGTACAGGAGGGTGCCCGCTCACAGCCAGTGTTCCCCTGCCACCAGCGACGTAGCTAGGGGGGGGGGCGGTCTGCCCCAGGCATCACTCTTTTGAGGGCGGCAGCCGCGCGGCACTGGCCCGTTGCGGCAGCCTTTATAATTTATTTGGGGACACTCACTGACACTTCTGTCAGTCAGTGTACCCAAATAAATAATAAAGGCCACCACAATGGGCCAGTGCCGCGCAGCTGCCGTTTGAAGTGCAAGCGCTACGCACCTGCTTGCCAAAAGCAAAAAATGCTGCCTGCAGCGCACGCACCAAGGTGCGCGACGTACCTCAGCATTTGTGGTTGTGTGTGGGTCCGTGACATCCGTCCCAGGGCGGTGCACATTGTTAATACCCATCCAGCACATCCGGCATGTATATATATATATATACACTTTAAGTTAAGTCGAAATGATATGGCTTACGTCAGACCTAAAAACATTTACTAGAAAGATACATTATCTCCTCACTCTAATGCCCATCACACACCTTTCCATTAGTTGCTCCTGAGTCGTTGTGCTCTATGTACCTAGAGGTGATTGAATTTGTGGTGCTGTATGATTAGAAATCAATTCCTTCCAGTACAATATAAAACCATAGGCGTTTTGCACCCCGCGTGGTGTAAATCAGTGCCCTCACACATTGGTCTTATGTGAAGATCTCTGGGGCTTCTATCCTTCCCATGACAGCTTTACTATGATGTGCATTTTTCACGCTCTTGCACACTAGGGCAAAGTCCTATATATGTTATGTATTTGATTTATTTCATAGAAATATTTCATATTAAAACGTGCTACCAAATCCAACCATAGTACAAGGGGAAAAATGCCATAAATGCAGAGAAGTAAATTCCTTTCCTCTCATTCCTGGACTCATGCCTGCGGCATGAAGGGTGCCACTGCGCCCTCTCGATGACTCTGGGGGCACCGAGGAGCAGGCCGAAGTCCTGGCATGAGAAGGCAGCCTGCGCCCTTGGTACCTCAGACTGGAGGAGGCCGATGAGGACTCACTTCCTCTGGCAGATGCCCGCCCACGCCGAATGCCAGCCAATAGCCCGCCACAGCGGAAGTAGGCCGTGATTGATAGCGGGCATCCTAGTAGTAAGCACCCCCTGCGGTCCAATCCGGCTCCTCGCCCGATTCCTCCCCAGCCCCTCTTCAGAGCCGGGCCTCGGCACGGTCCCGGGGGCCCCATTAATTAAAAACACGTCCAATTAAATGGCAGGTGTAAACGTGCAGTGGCGGGCGTCTCTGCCCTGCACACCGTGCTCCCTCCACGGGCTCAGCTGTGCACCAAGAGGCTCTCTGAAGCAGTGCCAGTCTGCCAGGGTGGTGGAGTGCCTGGCTAACTCCTCCCCCCGTCTGTTGTTTGAGATTATTAAATTTTGTCAGCTGTGTCCTGCTGCCGTTAAAGGTGTATTGTGCGCGGCCCCTGGTTCTCCCGCCTGCGCCCTTCTGTCAGGGCCATCAATCTTGTAGCATGCCAGCGCTACCAATGACGGCCTTGGACATCATTTTTGGCCAGCCCTCACGCTGAGAACGTGGCAGTGACACGTCATGCGCTCCACCACTACGCGCTCTCGTGAGGAGTCGAGTCTGTGGCAATGGCAGTGCTGGGGGATTTCCTGCTGCAGCAGGAGAGAACCAACCCCTACATAGAGACCCTGGCTGCCACCACTGTGGAGTACTGGAGGCTGAGTAAGGTAAGAGGGAGCTTAAACGGGTTTCAGAGGGGAGAAAAGGATCTTTTGTGAGTGGCAGTTCACAAGTCCTATAAAAAGAAGTGGGGGGTCAGAACTTATTTTCAAGGGCAAGATTTAGGCAGTAAAGTGAAAGATGGTCTGGACACTTTTAAATATACCCCCATGAGTTTGGATGGGCATTCCTAGAAGTGGCACTTGTCCATTCAGTATCGCATGGCAGATAAACATCACAGGACAGCAACATTTGTGGGCAATGGAAGGAGGGCAAGTCAAGGCTTCTCAATGGCTTTAGTCCTCCCTCCGTTGCACACAAGTCCTAAAACGACACAGACAAGCCACAGCACCTTAATACCTCTTGGGAGCAATTAGCTAGAAAAAATCTCTCAGGGACGCTTTCATGTGCTGCTTTATACCACCCTCTTACCTTTTCTAGGAGTAGTAAATGACACGTGGTACTCGGTTTATTTCATTGTGATGTACCAAGGGTACATTTTCCTCCACCTGCGAGCGTGGTTGGGTGAGAGTGGCAGCCGTAGGGTGACAAGAATAAAGTTCACCTTTTTCTGAGGTAGAAAAGGATGACTGAGCATTCGGCACAGCGCATTTTGTAACTGACATCTGTGAGGTAGACAAGGAAGGTCATGTGTTGTGGAACAAGAACTCATTCACAGAGTGATGCTGAGTCACGGAGAGAGGTGGATTCTAAATAGGGTTTGAAGACACTTAAACCAAGGATGAGGGCAGCCCCGGTGGGTGCCGCAGGACCCAGGTAAGGTCTTGAGAGGCAGGGGAGGAGGGAGGTTCTTGTAAATTTAACCAGATCAGCACACCCTAAAACCAGTTCTCTACAATCGCAGTTTATGCCTAGAGGAGTAGGTGTTCGTGCCACAGAAGCTGGGCACATGATAGGGTAGGTGGCTTGAATATGACCAGAGGACAGGGGTCCTGCACCAGCTGTGATGTCATGGATGAGATGTCATGGATGGGACAGATAAGGAACAGAGGTCCTGCACATGCTGTGATGTCATAAGTGAGATGTCATGGATGTGGCAGATAGGGGACAAGGGTCCTGCACAATCTGTGATGTTATGAGTGCAATGTCACAAACAGGGTAGGTAGAACTGATGTAAGTTTTGGGTTTCCTTCTGCTTTTCCTTCAGCGGCATAGCTAGGTGGGGGCGGTCCACCCCAGGTGGCACTATTTTGGGGATGGGGGCTGTCTAGCCCTGGACCGTGTCATGTATGTGCATGTGACTTGCATAATCGAGGTAACTATTAGCGGCGATACTACGTGTCTCTCGGACCTCTTTCAGGTGCTCGCCGTCCATTTTCCCCAGCACCCCCCCAGGGGGCGGCAATCTGAAGGGTAGCCCCGGGCGCCACAAGCTCTAGCTACGCCTCTGCCACTTAGCCATTTGGCTACCCATTGGTGGGCCATTTGTAGCTATATGATGCACTAATGGGGGCCCCTTTTAATTTGGTGCGAGGTCGATTTTCTGTACCAGTCGCACCATGATGTTCAAGCATACTTTGTCAATGCTCTGATTAGCAAACGTCATTGTAGCCGTGAGGAAAGCACCCCTTAAGTTTAGTGGATAGCTGCTGGAAAACATGGATTCAAAAACAGTCGTACATTTAAGAAAGTGGCTCTTTGCTCCTTAGGGGAGCTGATACTGACAAATGCTGCATAAACTCACCTTACAACTCGAAATAAAATAATATGCTTGTTCACTACCACATTATTTTAAAATATATCCTGATGTCATCAGAAAAAATGTCTAGCTTAGCTTCAATCTTATATCGTTACGAAGCATTTTTAAGTAACTTTACCTGATGCCTAATGTACAAAATAATTTTCCAGTCGAAAATTCTATGATTTGCAAAATTGGAGGGTTTGCGATCGCAAAAGAGTGTTTTGAAATGCACAAAATCCTTTAATGAGTCAGAAATATCTTACCGACCTGTAAAAGCTTTGCAACTGACTAGAAACAGGGGTTTTGTGACCCATTATGAATCCCAAATAGGACTGAGCATGAAAGAGGGGTTCCAATCCTGTTTGGGAGTTGCCCTGGAATTTATCAGTGCTTAGTGACTGCAAGTTTGGCCGCACACCACTGATCAGATTCTGACACTTCAAAGTTAGCGATATCTGATTCTTAAAAAAGGAAGCTGTCCTATTTTGGGAATCATTTTGGGTGGCCTGGTGGGGCGTGTGGTGGGGGGGGGGGGGGGCGGGGTAGTAGGCAGTAGTCCAAGGCTCCATAATCTACCCCCACCACTGTGTTCCCAGACGGGAAACATTTTTTAAGGGACACGGGCTGCTTTAAAAAAAATGTTTTCAGTTTAACATACAGTTTGAGATGCAAGCAATTGCCACATGCGTTACATCCTTACGGCTTACCCACTTGCAGGGTGCAAATTGCACATTATTGTTTGCGAAAGTGTATACCTTGACCCTGATTAGTCACTGGATTATGCAAGGTAAACTGTTGTGTACACCCAGCATTTTTAATTAAAAACATTATCAAACATAGCCTTCTTACCTATAATTGTTATTCTTATCTGCCCCACCCACGTTTTAAGGACAACATTTGCAAAGGTTTACAGGTCAAATAGCGTGGTTGCACTTGGAAATATTTTATTTTTAAATTTGATATCAAACTTTTTTGATTTCTGTAATTAAAGGGCAAGAGTTAATTAAAACCATGACAGGGGTGGCATTTCACCAAATATCATTGTAAAAATTCTCATTTGTAACCTTCAACTCTGGACTTTAGCTGTTCCACTTTAGCAAACTTTGCAGGGAAAATGTCTTTTTTTTTTTGCCTAGAAGTGCTAGGCCAGCATGGCCAGGGTGACACGTGGGCGAGCGGAGGGAAGGGCTCGGAGCGGCCTTCTTCTCGTTATTGTTTTAGGTGGGAGCCGTTAGCAGCAGTACAGGGATATTTATGATGTGATATTGGAGAGTGTGTGGGTGAGTGGGACCGGCTGAGCTCAGCTTTGGAACAGGAAGTGCGCTGCAGACCTGTTAGAACTCCGTGAACAACGCACACATATATACTGTTTAAAAGAGAAATTCATTCATTATTTTGGCACCACACACTCATGTTGCAGAAAGAACAAGTTTAAAACTATGCACCTCGTAAGCCCGAATAAACAATGTTTCTACCACCATGTGACCATTGATATGAGTGTAAATGTGTGAGTAAGTGTGTGTGTGTGTGTGTGTGTGTGTGTACACTGACATAGGTTTCCGATCAGCCTAGTTGGACGAACTGACACTTGCTGAGGGAGGTGTGGAGGAGAGTTAAGGATCTGGGAGCCTCTAGAGTGTTGGGAAAAGGGATGTGTGCTCTGTCATTCATGGTGACGCTGCATAAAAAAAATGAGAGACAGGGAACTATTAAGTTGGGATGGACGGCTCAGCTGTCTTCATGACCTATGGCTACTAATTCTTTGAAACAGTGATACTGAAAGTATGGTCATGGGGCCGCGTGCAGCCCTCCTGATGCGTCCCCCTGGTAAACAGTAGAACTGGGCTGCTGTTCACTCAACTCAGCACTAACATTAAAGAATGGTTCAGTCAGGCGTGGCTGCTCCCGGGAAGCAGCAGTGGGGTGGGGAGGGGGAAGGGAGGGAGAACGGGGGATATACAATTTTTTTTTTTTTAATTACCTGCTGGTCACCCTACCGTCCGGCCGCCACCACCTCTCCTGTATCCTCTTCCTGGCTTCTTCTCTGCAAAGGAAGCAGGAAGCAACCGTCTTCCAGCTTCCCTATAGACAATCACAATGCTACAGTGCAGCGTTGTGATTGGTCTGAGCGCTGTGGTTCGGCGCTCAGCCAGGGAATGGGAGGCTGGGCATGTTCTCCAGGAGAACATGCAAAGAGTGCATGAATGTTTGGCCAGCCCCAGAGGGCCGGTCAAACTTTCATGTGCACTTACATAGTGCCCACCACTCCTCCACCTGCTCTGAGAGCAGAGCAGATCTGCCGCGCCTCGATCGCCGAGGTACAGCAGCAGGAAAAATTAAATGATAATAACGTAGAGTTAACATCATTTTATTTTTCCATTTTTTTTCCACTGCGAAAAGCAGCAGGGCGATGCTCATGCGCCTCAGAGGAGGAGCCGCCACTCAGGCAAACATTGTTTAAAGGTTAATTGAAGCTAAAGAAGGAAAGCAACTAGTGTGCTTAACTTTAGGAACATCTTAATTTTTAAAGATCTCTTGCAGCAAAAGTGTAAAAATAGGACAAAGTCGATTCAAATTTTAAAAAGTGTTTTTCGTTAACACACAGCATCGTTTCACATTAGTACATCAGATTTTATCAGTGGATCACACAATTTGGATAAGTGGGGAAGCCGGGATTAATCATAGGTTTTTTGGTTTCACATTCACAGCCAATAAAAGCATATGTTTCCCTTCCCTTACATCCACTTTACCGTCAAGCCTCTCCCAAACTCCCGAAAGCCACCCTACTGGTATTAATGCAGCCATCGGTCACATCACAGACCAAACGTTTTGCCATAGGGAAAATGTTTGTGAGTACCCATGCTTTAAAATATACAGATAGTGGGCTTGAACTTCGTTGTTCAGAATATTTATCTCTCGTCGCATTATATTGGCTCTTTGGAGTATCCTTCCAGCACCTCTGGATTGTCCGCTTTGCGGTGCATGAGGGACTACATGAGGGAAGCCCGTTTTTCATTTCTTTTGTCAGGACTCAACTGAAAATGCAAGCCAGACCTATTGTTATTTCTTATGCTTGTTTCCTCTGGTCTTCTGCACCAACCACAAGAGGGGCTGATGTGACCTTAGTCGACATTGTGTCAGATGACTGTGCTGACAAGGTGCAATAAGTCTGAGTTAAATTCTCACAAGTCAATCAAATATTTTCATGTGTCAAAACGTATGAGTACAAGAGCCAACTATAAAAGTGTTACTGATTGGGTGTGCTTTGAGGTGCTTTCCTGCTGTAAAAAAGATGTTGTGGATGCTCCGATGTGTGAATATGTTTTTAAGAATGAGTAAAGTGAAGTGGCAATTTTAGTTTCCTGGAAAGCAGATGCAACAGTGCTTAATTTGTAAAATATTAAGTGCCAGGGCTATGATCAGGAGGCCACTGCAGCTTGCACCATTCATCGCCCTTGTCATCGCTGCCAAAACAACTACTGACCATCTCTCTCGCATGTAAATGCGACAGTTCAGATTATTCCAGGTCCCCAAAGCTAAAGTAATGGCTGGGGAGGCAGGTATTTGCAATTTCCTAATGTATGTTGTATTCATAAACAACCGTTCTTCTGCTCATCTCTAAATTTGATGAGCAGCACCACCTTGTGGTAGAGTGTTCTAAATATTGTGTTGAGAATTAGGTGCCGAGCACCGGAAACCAATTAAGTGCCGGTGCTGAGCACTGGAAAGCACCGGCTCAAATTAAGCACTGAGATGCAACAAAGGGATTCTTCAGATAGTTTTTTTCCTCAGGTTGACAGCCTGTGACATCAGGTCTTCCCTTAGTGCTAGTAGAGGCAGACATTGGCACACCAGAGAGAGCTAGAGAGGGAGATGCTTGTCGGATCAGCAGTGAGCCAATGTATGGCGTAAGTATCCCGCTGCTTATACACCATACACCTGTGGATGATGTGGTACCAGCATGCAATCCTTTTAGTGTGAAACTATCAGTAAGGCCTTAAGGGAACATCCTGTGATTCTGGGCAAATCACTTAATCTCCCTGTGCGTAACAAAAAAGAATGTGTCCTCTTGTAACGCAACTGGTGCTCGCGTAAAGCGCTCTGATACCCGACACACTCGGGTCAAGTTCGTGCTATATAAAACTCTGTAAAATAAAAATAAAAATATCCAACTCCCTTTCAGGTGGATAATGGCTGCTTCACCTGACACTCTGGTTAATGTTGACATAACTGTCCTAGCACCTTTAAGTTTCCCTCATATTGGCACCTCCTGTGTACTTGACTTTTTCAAGGAACAGATTTGGACCACAGTTCCTATGGTGATACCATACGGAGCCCTTGCAGGTTTTCATGCATATCGACAGGGACATACAAATCTACGCCTTCAATGGGCATGTAACTCACACATAACAAGAACTTCTTCTACAGACCAATGCAGCTTTCCAGGATTGAGAAGTGAAGCTAGTGCATGCAGGAAGCCTTGAGTTACCCTTGTGAGTACTCACCAACAGCAATTTGATTAATCAGCGATGCTCAACACACACCTTTCTTTACACTACTGATATCCTATGCATCATTTCTTGCACCATTTGCCTTCCCTTCCAACTGCAATGACGGGTCTCTATTCCATCTAAGTGGAGGAAAATCCAGGCACTCAGGCAGCACCCGTGGTGCAGAGAATCGCTGTATATAGCTTAAGGCTTTTCATTTTCAAGTTGTCATCACGTCGGGGCAGTGGCACATAAATAATGTATCTGTTAACAAGTGATTCCTGGTTTCCTCATGGGCTCACATTCTCCAAAGATGAAATAGCAAAGTAAATGCAGACTCTGCATTGCATCCATTTCATCTAATGCAAACCTCTCTTGTGTTTACTTTGATAGCCTATAATATTGCTCCATGTATAATAACTGAGACCACATATACAGTGCCTATGACAACTAACTTGCCTGTTAGTTCACTAATAGCTTTATCATCAGGGTGAGGTATGAGTTACTATGAGTGACTGCAAAGTGATCAGCAATAAATATGCTCAAAGCCCCCCTGCCTGCTCTTAAAAAAATCCATGTTAAAGATGTCATTATTTCTTTTGAAAGGCATCTCATTTTCATTTCAGGAAAACGGGCTCATGTCAAAGTAAAGGACTGGGTATTTCAAAGCAGACCCCAGCAGGCCTTCATGACTGTCATTCCTAATGGATCAGTAACTGCAGCCTACCTCATTAATATTCATGAGTTAGGTCGATTTGCAACCCACTAGGAATCGCAAATTTTAATAGAAAACTTTCATACATGAGGAATAACCATTTCCTAATTGCAATTTGTAGAAAATGGATATTAAGGAATCCCTGTTCCTAAGGTTAGCACACCTGGCCCCTAGTCTCTTACCCAATAACCGTGAAGTGCTTTGGCGCCTTCATGGGGTTCGAAGCACCATGCATATGCCTCCATGCAATATGACACAACAACATATATTATCAATATGTTTGTGAGCTACATTTAAAAAGTGTGTGTATGTTTATGAGCTGTCCATAACCTATGAATATATATATGCCTGCTAGCTGTGCTTAACTCCAAGAACGTTTCTCAGAGCATGTTTAAAAACTCTCACTTTAATAAATGCCTCTCAATGCAGATATGCATTATGATGTTTTAGGATGAAACACGTCCTCCATGTGTTATTCCAATGCGCTTTTTTAATTTTGCGGACACCTTATCATCCTCAAACATATTGTTTGTGGCATAATTTACTTGCCAAATATTTTCAAGCCTCGGCTCGTGCCTGAGCTCTTAGAGCCAGACCGACCCTGGGCTTGGCTCTGGCTTGACTTTCCTTGTTAATTTGCTGGCCCATCCAGCTCTAGAGGCTTAAAGAGGCATGAGGTGGAACCCAGGCTACCAGCCTTGGTATTCAGCATGCCGACATGCAGCAGTGCTAGCCGCGGGCTACTGAGCACAACTTTGGAGACCCCTCACCTATTCTTACAGAATTGGTTCTAAGCACACAGCCACTATATGCGGTGGCATCTATGGAGACATTGTTACTTTTTTCTGTTCTGTTTTGATTACACTATTTTGAGGTTACACTGGCTGAGATAAAACTTCCGGGAAATATAATAGTAAGAATGTGAGAATGTGCTGGATTTTTGACAAGTACACAAAGAGAAGACACCTTGTTGCAGTCCCACGTTTTTTAGAAAGTGTGGCATATCAGATATTCTGAGAAGCGCTTTTAACGCACACACACGCACGCACGCACGCACGCACACTCACACAACACCCCAACCCCCACCCCTCCTTGAAAGGAGAGAAGGATGTTCAATTCACTTTGCAGGATCACGACGCTTTGCTGCGTTTACTTCGGAGCTAAATGATTGTGAATATTGGACTTAATGTTGGTGCTTTCATTATATTGTTTTTAACGTTTTTTAATTCATGGATTGCCATTTACTTCTCTTTGCCTTCGGTAAATACACGGGAATGCTACTGCACCGCCTGGAAGCGAGGGGAGGCCTGGAATTCAGTAGGTGCCTCTACAGTAGGAAGGCCTCAGGGCTTCTGAGCCATGCAAGTTAATCATTCTTGCAGCTGGGAAATAGTCTTAAAATGTGAAACCCAAAGGATGGAGACACACATAACACTTTCTTTCCTTTAGTATTGTGTAGAGCGCACTTTGAAAAGAATAATAAGTGGGATATCACCATGAGCTTTTCTGCCCAGCACACAGCCAAGAGCCTGTATATGCGCCTGTAGGTAGGGCCGAAAGTGAAAGGGAATCCATTTAACGCGATATTTCTCAGAATTAGGGCGTTATTCTTGGACAGTAAAACTCGAAACTGTGAGCAAGACCAGAGATGTGCGGTCTGAAAATAAAGGTATAACTCCATGTCGGGTTAAGTGTGGACATTTGTTACATCACTGGATCTCACATCTAACTATCTGGCAAAGAAGATACACATGATGTCTCCTTGAGGCAATTTAAAAGGTGTTTCCCAGCAATTATGAGATACTGCAAAGTTATCAGGACTAAATCTTCTCAAGTAATTGGACATTGACACCAAACATGCACGCAATAACCCAACATAAATATAGGTCAATCCTCAAAATGTGCATCAATTGGTCTTTTAATAGTCCAGACATCAAATGTTTGAAGTTCAATATTAGACCAATTTGGTCCAATATGAAGAGGTAGCTCTGATTCCCCCCCAAAAATAGGAGATGGCACCTTCTCTAAGACTTGATCTGATGACAGGACTTCCCTTCCAGTACCCATCCCTACAGGGAGATGTCTTTTTAACCTTTTTAAGGGCCTAGATCAAAAAAGCCTACTTGCCAAAGTTGGAATTGTGTTACTTAATGGCCACCCACCCATACACAACACCCAACCCTTCCCACATGGTCCCCACTACAAGCCACACACTCTGCCAGTCCTGCACAATGACCTAGTCTGTTACTTGATACCTTTGAAGTGCTTTGGCGCCAATTCAAGGGGTTTGAAACACTATGCACATGCTGCAATACAGTACAACACACTACACTATAATAGCCATTAAATACTTAATCGGTGTCTGTTTGTTCCTGAACCGTGTAGAACCAATGTGAGCGGTGCTTAACTGGAGGTTTATGAACTTCAGGCATAAGCGAACTGCATGATCACAGTGACACGAAGAGTACACTCCACTACTCCCAATGTACAGCACCACAACTCTGCTCACTTAGTCCACACTCATAACCTCCACCCTTTGTATCAGGTACGATAATACAAAGCAAGTATTCTATCCCTCTCTTCTCCTCCTTCATCACAAGCTTAGCTACCATGGTCTATATCATAAGAGCACCACACAAGTCACTCCTGCGCAACATCAAAAAATTTCAAAAAAATGCTGCACCGCTTTTCAGTACTTTCCCAAACAAGCATTCCCTTTAGTTTAGTGTGGTGCCTGACCGCTACTGTCTTGTACCTCGGACTCTGCCATCTACCTTGTATCTTGAGGGTAGCATGAGTAGTGGCATGCTGCAGGGGCCACAGAGATATGCCATGTCGCGGAGACACGCCTTGCCACAGGGATTCAATAGAGAAGTAGTAGTACAGCCCTGAGGTGGTCCTGGGAGGCAGCATGTCTTAGATAACACTGGGAGATGGATGGCGATGCAGGGAGATGCAGTCTTGGGTGTGAATGGAGAGACCGGGTCAGCAGATCGTTAATGGCATCTGCACAGGCAGAATTCCACCTGTCTCAGCTGTATGCACATGTAGGAGAGGCGTGTTTAGAGCCCACGCATGCTCAGTTTTTGCACATCCTTCTCACATATACTCCGAACTCAGTTTCATTGATATTCAGTCAAAGGAAGAGTCAACCTCCATACATGGTGCTTCGCAACCTCATCTGAAGCTGCTGGGTTCCTGCAATTTGAGGTGCTTCATGTTCCATATTGCTCCAAGAAATGTCTGCTGTTCCTGGTCTATAATCCTCTCCTTCCCTTCTGTTCTGCAGTATATATATATATATATATATATATATATATATATATATATATATATATATATATATATATATATATATATATATATATATATATTACCTACTGGCGGTCGCCAGTAGGTAGTTATAGTTAGGACCACGTTTCCATAGGAAATCCGCAACATTCTATTTTGAATAACTTTTGCGCCGGTCGACGAATCCTCGCGAATTTTTCAAAATAGGTGGGGCGCTACGCTACGCTCCTACCCTGAAAGTCTCGGGGGGATTCGTCAAGCGGGGGCTGAGATAAAAGGGGGGTCCCAAAACGCATTTTTCCCATGCATTTTTCCATAGGACCTTTAGACACAGCTACAGCCCGAACGGCTGAACAGAATTACTAGAAATTTGGCAGAGAGGTAGTCCTCAGGTCAAGGAAGTGCCTTTTGTAGGTTTGGTGTAAATCTGTTTAGTAGATTCTGAGAAAATAGCCTTTAAATCAATATATATATCTGAGCCAGCTTACGGTGCGCTTACGGTACGCTTACCGTACGCGTACGGTGGCGTGCGCGAGCGCGATTCTGATTGGCCCTTAGATCTTAGTAAACATTCGAATCGGCCGAAACCAGGAAGCGGCGGCCGCCATTTTCTCTCTCGCACTCTGACAGGGGATGGAAAAACAAAGCCCCAAAACATGTAAAGGGGCTGTTTAGACAGCTCCCAAGCACCTAGCCATGTCCATGGAGTCCCCAACGACCCCCCAAGGGGAAAAAAGCAATTTAAATTTTTTCGAAAATTTCGCCGATTACGCTTACGGTAAAAAATTAAAAAAAAAAAAAAAAAAATATCCACACTCTCCCCACCCCGTGTGCAAAAGGTGCCCGAAGGGCACCTTTAGTGCATGATTTATTAGAGCTAAAACTAACACATATTTTAAATATCAGAGCGATGCTCATCATATTTCCACCATGTGCGCACGGTGCGCGAAGCGCATCGTGCGTTCATGGCCCATGTAGCGTAACGTGGGCACGCGGTGCGCAAAGCGCACTGCGTGCTCACTGTGCGCGCACGGTGCGCGCACGGAACGAACTGCGTTAAGTGGGCGCGCACGCCACAAATGGCGTAAAGTAACTTAGCATTTAAAAAACCGTACAAATTCACTGAAAAAACCATAGGTTTCACACACGTTATAGTTAGGAATTAGCATTTAAAAAACCTTGCAAATTCACTGAAAAAACCATAGGTTTCACACATGTTATAGTTAGCTGGACATTTTACTGATAAAAAACCAATGAAATTCCCCCGTTATAGTTACTGTAGGCAACTATAACTCACGCGACCGTAATCCTCTGCTGATGACATATGTGTCTTTATGAAAAAAAAATATTTGTAATATATGTATAGCTAAAATTTAATGGAAGAAGACATGGGCAAATAAGTGTCTAAATACAGTATTAGCATCAGCAGAGGATTGCGGTCGCGTGAGTTATAGTTGCCTACAGTAACTATAACGGGGGAATTTCATTGGTTTTTTATCAGTAAAATGTCCAGCTAACTATAACATGTGTGAAACCTATGGTTTTTTCAGTGAATATATATATATATTATTTTAAATCCGATGGCATCTTGTAGCCAGCCTTTTTCAGCATCTTTCTACTCTGACGCCTGTCCTGAAGCCTTACTCTGGTGCTCTCTGTATACGTCGAAGCAACAGCAGGTGGATCTTGCCTCTCACCACACAGGCAGGAAGGCCCACAACATGTTCATGAGCTCCAGCAGCACCTTTAGTTCCAGCTGGCTGTACCTGACCAGGATTCAGTTAGTTCCTGTGCCTCCTTCCAGAACATCGTGTTTCAGCTTCAGGAGATGTCACTTGCGTCTCTCACACCTCACAGCTAATCCACCTCGGTACACAGGAAATCAAACACTAATAGATTTTCTTTCAAAAAAGCGAAACGTCCATGCCTGCATCAGTTCCACATGAATCATGTGTAAAGTGACTACGTTACTTATGTAGGGTGAACTACCGGAACATGCACGAACTCGAAGGATTGTCTCGTGCTTCATTCAGAACTATTAATATTAATATTTAATTAAACTAGGTCTTGAAAGCACATGAGAGCATTCAGTTCAGTTTTAATTCACGTTTATTTGGACCATTGGTCCTCAAACAATACATATATTTGTTAAAATACATCTAAAAGTACACAACATTAAATACGCTAAAACACATCTTAAAACGCATGCAATTATAAAACCCTCCACTTCCTATATTAGGGTAAATTGTTTTGCTAAAACTAATTAAAAAAGGCTAAAAAGAAGTACCTTCACTCTTTGCATAAATTTCCCAATAGCAACGGCAATATCTAAATGGATCATTTCAGTCACCAGAATTACAGCCTGGACCCTAGTTTTAATCTCATATTTCTTAAATATCGGTCTTAAAAACATAATTCGAATATGAGAGCATTCAGAATACACAGTTTTTGACCACGGCAGTGCCCAGGAGAAGACACTCACTTCAGCAGTTGTATGAGCGATGCATTTCCAATCCTTACATTGCATTGAGCAGGGATTCAAAGGTATGTGGCATTATAGCCAATAACTTAAAGGCATCCTGCGGTTTTGCTAAATGAAACACCTAGATAATGACTCAGTAATGAGTCAGAAAATATTTCTTGTGAAGCCCAGATTCTCAGATTTGTCAGCCAGTCAGGAATTCTATTTCTGCATTCTTTATCCTTCAACAATAATTCTGAAGACCTCCCACAGTATTCGTCCATGAAGGTTGGGTTAAAAGTTACACGTATATCTACTTATACCTATGCAGCTGCTGCAGGAGATTCATCTCAGAATTACGCAACATGAAATATGTTGTGCTACACAGTGAAAAGTTTGCTGAAAATATTAACTGGGGATGCATGGTTGAAAAGCAGTGACCTACTGCATCTTGTGTAGACTCAGTACTCAGTTACCAGTCCTGTTATAAAAGATTATGCAGTAATATATAGAACAGGAAACTACTGTTGGGCGCATTATGATCATAGGGTGGTGTTTCTTCTTCATTAAAAGCTGGGGAGGGTTGAAAGGGTCATAACATACGTCATTTTAGTTTGCATGTGAGATTACCATTTGATTTTCTTCCGAACACATTTTATAGGTTTTTCCTAGTGGAATATCCATGCTGAAAGTGCACAGTAATTCTGCATGATTTTTAAAGCGATTTAAGGTGAAAACTACCATGTTTGCTCGAATCTAATTACAGTGGGACTCCAAAGGAGTTGCACTCCTGTTAAGGTTTACAATCACGTGAACATTTTCATAAGTCTACAAAACATTGATGGATGGAATGCTTGAATTAAGCTCAGCCACTGGTAATGCTTGAATTAAGATCAGCCACTGGTAATCACTCTGAGCCACATCCCAATCCATTGGTATTTTGCACACCATGCCACCTCAGTTTGGACCCAGCTATATGCTAATTAGCCTTGACCCTGTTTCAATAGGAACATTCCTGCCCGAATTGCTAAGTCAGGTCCTGCCTGAACCGGAACACAAACAACCCAGGACCAGTTTTACCCTTGTTATTGGCTCATCAAGTGGGTTTTGGGTGTTGTACCTGCTGGTTAACGCCTTTCTATTTCTTTTCTTTCCTTTTTTTCTTCTTTTTGTTTCAACTTTAAAGCTTCGGTAATTTGTCTTTTATGTATGTCTCAGACTTTTTTTATCTTAATGTTGTACTTGAACCACTCTTTAGATTCCAGCATCAAATGGGTACAGCATGGTTCCAGTGACACACTGTGAATGGGATCTGAGTGTGGGCAGGAGGATTGACGAGTAGTTAGGTATCAGTCTCCTCACAGCTCCTATAGCACTTTTCGGGTAATCTGGTCACCTTTGGCACCACTTCCAAGGGTCCAGGAGCAGAGGGGCACCGCCTGAAGGTTTAGGATTCACTCAGGTTGGGTCCAGGTGTGCGTTGAAGATGGTTGGAGCTTTTTCTCTTTCTGAGGCTCTGATCAGAAGGCCTGCCAACTAGCCCTTGGAGTCACTCTGGAAGTCTTTGGTTCAAGCAGGAAAGCAGGTCTTGGGCAGCAGGTGAATCCTCTGAGGGCGCTTTAGGCAGCTGGGCTGTCCTCTTGGTGCTGCAGGAGTCCTCTGAGGTATAGAGCAGGCCACAGGCAGCTGAGTCCTCTGACAGTCCTTCCGCAGGTCCAGTAGTGAATTGAAGACTAGGTCTAAGGGTCTTATTTAAATAGTTGGTGATGAAGGTGAAGAAACGTTTAGAGTTTTACCCCCACAGAAGTGTTTGGAATATTCTGCCTCCCTGCCTTGGTCCCATTCTCTCAATAGGCTAGTGTGAAGTTATTTGTGTGTGAGCGGAGGCAGGGCAATGTGCACAGTTGCCCCCCCCCCCCCAATCCAGCTTGGATGGCCCATCCTGCCAACACCTAGTTGCTCTATTGTGTAGGTATCTGGGGGGAATACACAAAGGCTAACTGCCAATTACACCTAGTCCTGTGACCCATGAAACAGGCTGTAGTCACCAAATGTTTAAGATAAGAAATGGCAACTTTCTTTTTTCAGAATTGTGACTTAAAATCCGGTTTTACCATTAAAGAGCTTTTTAAACTGCAATTCCTTGGACACCAAACATGACATTAGCTACCTGCTCCCTAAAAAAGTTAACACTTATTAAATGTAATACGGGAACCCAATGTTTTCCTATGTGAGTGGTAGGCCTTACAGTAGTGAAAAATGAATTTCACTACCAGGATCTGTAAAACTAAAAGTACATGTCCAACTTTTTAAATACAATGCTCCGTACTATCTGGACTGTTTATAGTCTGCCTTGGGATGACATACATAATGAAAAGGGGGTTTTAGGTTTGGCAAAAGGTTTATGTTGCCAAGCCGAATTGGCAGTCTAAAACTGTACACAGGGTGCAATGGCAGGCCAGGGGAATGATTTAAGGAGCTACTTATGTGGGTGGCACAATAACTGCTGCAAGCCCACTAGTAGCATTTACTTTACAGGCCCTGGGTGCATGTTGTACAACTTTACTAAGTAGGGACGTACAAGTCATTTAAATGTACCAATCAGGTGTATGACAATTTTACCATGTTTTAGGGGGAGAGCACAAGCACTTTAGCACTGATTAGCAGTGGTAAAGTGTTCAGAGTCCTAAGGCTAACAAAAATTAATTCTGCATATCAGGTTGGAAGACAAAAAGTAGGGGGTGACCCTGCAGAGAGAGCCAAGTCCAACACAGTATTACCCCAGACCCATTCTTAAGTATCCTTGATGTTGCCATCACTAATGTTAGTTTCAAGAATCATGATTGCCGGAGTAGTAAGCAGGGCTCTAAAACACATGTTTACTTTTAGTACTATTAAATTCTTGTCTTTGCCCTCAACAAGTAGTAAGAGGCTGTTGAGGGGCAAAGGATGTGATAAGGGGTTAAGCATGCAATATCACCTGTAGTTAAAAGATATAAGATGCCAAATCTCCTACTCCAGTCAATTTGTTGAATTGACATATGTGGGCATAACTAAGGTTTGCAAGACCAATTTCAAACACTGAAAAGGTAGCAAACTGCTAAGGATTTGACATGGCAGAGTTGTAGGGAGAGAAGCTGTAAAACATTGGTGTATGTTTGTTCACGTGTGCTGCAAATTGTGTTGATTATGGTCATAGTAAACGTTATTAGAAGATAAAGAAGAAAAGGAAAAAACAATATGTTCAAAGTGGTGAATTTGCATCATATAAGATCTCTACGGGAGGTAGTGAGATGCCATCAACCTTTCAACAGATAGTATATGCTGGAAGCTTAGTATGCTTTTTGAGTATTGTTGAGTGACAAGGTGCCTCTAAGCCTATTTTCTACGCATGACAGGAGGTGTAACATTTGTGACTTCTCACCTGCAAGTTTGGTGTACATTTTGCTCTGTGGCTACAACTCCTAATTGTTGGCTTGGTATAAGAACACTCTTTGTAAGTAAGATGAGCATGGTTTTCTATAGTTCTGTCTTTTATTTTTTTCCACCACATTTAATAAAATGTACTTATGGGGTAAAGGTTAAAAATCAATAAGGTAAACACGTTTTTAACTTTTACCAGTTTGTCTCAAAGATGGGTCAACACAAAGCATTAAGCAATCTTGCTAAAACCTTATGCTCAACCCTGCTTGAAAAAATAAACATTTTATAGAAATGTATGTCTTCTACAGAATGTATTGCTTCTTCCTTTAATCTGTCCTTTAGTATGCCAATATTGACGGTGACAGATGAGCGAAGAACAGCTAATATTTATTCAAAATTGATCATCCAGTAACTCTGTTAGCAAATCCTGGGTCATGTCCCTGGTCAGTGTGATCTTTTAAAGAAGAGTGACATCACACATTTTACAACAACAACTCTCTTACAAATCTAATAACTGAGTTATAATAATATTAATAATAATCACCTTTACAAACCAAATGAGAGACTGTGGTAGATTCTCATCAGTAAAGTTACAATATATTATTATCAATATTGATAATAATAATGGTGATGATACTACTAATTCTACAACTACTACTATTACTAGTACTATTAGTCATATTTATAATAATACCTATGATAAACAGGGGGTAAGGAAACATACTGACGTGGCTGCTCCAATCTCTCATTTGGTCTGTAAAGGTTATATTGCACCTATGTGACATGCTGAAAGAGAGGTGTGATGTGCTGTGGTACAAGCCTGGTCGCACTTTACACAAGTATATAAATTAGCACTCCTTCACTGCCACAATAAATGCATCACACAAAAAAGCATTCCCATTGTCTATGCAAACAACGATCAAATATATGTACCATCCATCGTTGGACTTCATGTTTCATTTTAAATTTGGTGCTGTATACAATAGGCACAAAAATTCTTTTGCCACTAATTTTGAGGGTACATTTCTTGGTACTTGGTAAAGTGAGGACGTATGAGAAAATCTTGGTAAGAAGCAAAGCATCTGTGAATTAATTAAACATGAGAAGCATCATCAGCCTCCTCACTATATTCAGCCAAATATCCAGCTGTCTTCACAATGTCCAAAACTGGGTGCATGCTAAAGTAGACATGCTATCTATGATATTGTGAAGATTCTTTATAAATAAGGCTCCCAGTTTTACGTTTTTTACACATACAAATAAGGACAGAAAACAACGTGTTTCCTGTCTGTATTTATTTATAAAGCAAGAAAGATATTGAAAATTATGCTCATTATGAGTGACTCGCCATGCTGTCTTTCATGAATTCCAGGCCAAAATCTGAGCAGATAAAAAGCCTGAGAAGTTA
Source organism: Triturus cristatus (assembly GCF_964204655.1). Taxonomy (NCBI): domain Eukaryota; kingdom Metazoa; phylum Chordata; class Amphibia; order Caudata; family Salamandridae; genus Triturus; species Triturus cristatus. The sequence goes on from NC_140593.1 coordinate 343,630,310, forward strand.
AAAAAAACTGCATGAAATTTCCTAAAATACATGCAAATTTTAACATATGTATGAAGTACAGTAGTAATATTCCCCTGTGGATGTAATGTTTTATTATATTAGACTGCTTAATTTGCTAACCCTCAACAGGCATCAAAAGTATGAGCGTAATTAAATGTGGAAATGTACCATTTTACAACTTTATTTAGCCTCAAAACACAAAATAAGTATGGATAAATGCCAATAAGATGGCCAAAAATGAAACATGGAGAAATGCAGATGGAAATGTTAAAAAGCATAAATACCATAACACTGGGACCCCTATTTATAAAGCAGTACATAAATTCCCATTATATAAGCAAATAGAACACAGAATAAAACGCACCTTCCCATCTAGAGCCACACAAAATTGTACTCCCTACCCAAATACTAACACAGTAAAAGCACTCATACACACTTCCACATCAAACATATATGGCTATGTTAAAAGGGAACGTTTGTAATTCTGGTATATGGGAACTGCTGATGGTGTGACTTTGGTGAGTGGTATGAACAGGATCGAGTATGTTTGTACATGGTTTTCTTGTTTGATTTAGGGCAAATATTATATTCAACTTTATTAGAAGACAAGAAGATGAAAAACATGATGCTCAAAGAGGTGATATAGCATTGTGTTAATGCAGAAAAGAGCAAGATCTCTACTCTCGATGGATTTATGTGCGGACTGAGATACCATCTAGTTGTCAACAGCATACAGATATGCAGACAGTTTAGTATGTATTGTGACTATTGTTGAATGACAGGATACCCCTGAGCGCATTTTTTAGGCATGACAGGAAGTGTAGCAAATGGGCCTCCTCACCTACACTTCTTGTTGTACATTTTACTCTGTGACCACGATCCGAATACTCTTTGATAAGTAAGATAAGCAAGGTTTTCTATAGTTCTAATTTGTCTTTCTCGCTATATATTTTATCAACAAACGTATGCGGTAAACTAAATGAAAAAAGCCTATAGGGTAATTGTAAGAAATTGGTTTACTGGTTGAGGTGGGTGAAACCCTTCTCAAGCAGCAACCACAATCCGTGTTTAGGTGAGGAACAAGCACACCCTAAATTAACCTGTGCTCAATACTCTGGTAGGCAGATTAGTCAGGCTCAACTTAGAGGCTCTCTGTAAAGTATTTATGCAGCACTTCAAACAGTAACACTGTAAAATCACACCTCAAAAAGGATCCTTCACGAGGTGAGAAAAAAGAGCAATTTATGATAAATAAAACAAGACTAAAATGACACAAATAAGATCACTAGAACCGGAGATAAGCAATTTTCAAATATTTCTGTGAAAATAGCGATAAAAAGCACAAAGCACCAACTGTGGACATCTGGTCACGCCGGACCAGAACAAAGTCATAAAATCAGTCCAACCACAAGGGAGAGCGGGCTGGTTACAGTGACCCAGTTAGGCAAGCTGAATGAAAGTACCTTAAGTCCTGGTTGCAGAGTGTTGCAAGGCCTTGTGTCAAGGGTGCGTCATGCAGCCAAGGAGATGTATCGGTTCTGAGGCTCTGAAGAGCTGTGATGCAAGGTCCTGCTTCATCTTTGATGATCCTGTCGATGAGGGCTTGTGATGCAAAATCCAGCGTTGAAGGTGCGTGGCACAGTCAAGGTGATGCCTTGGGTTCAAAGAGCTGTGAGGCAGCGATGCAAGAGCCTGCATCATTATTGATTCTGCCGTCGATGAGGGATTTGCAATGCAAGGGCCTGTGTCGATGAAGCTGTCAATGCAGAGTCCGCACCATGAGAACCCTTATATCAGAGAATTCCTCGGTTCTGCTGAGGACTGTGACACATAGCAGAGATGATGCGTCGGTTCTGCTGGATCCACAGATGGACTGGCAGAGTGCCTTCAGGCCAACTTCCAAAGGTCCAGGGCTAGGGTGTCACCATGTGGGAGGGTCGGACTCACAAATGGCAGAGTCCAGGTTTTGGGCTCAAAGTTGTTAGAACCTTCTGTTCCAGATGCTCTACTCAGGAGGCCGGCAACTAGCCCTTGGAGTCACTTTGGGGTCCTGGGCTCAACAGAATCAGTCCAGCCCTTATCACGCAAAAGGGCAGCAAGCAGTATGTCAGCACGACAGGGCAGCAGTTCCTTAAGAGCAGTGTTCGAGCAGAGCAACCGTTTTTTCTTGAGCACAGCAGTCCTTCTTCCTGTAGTATGGAGAAACTACAGATCCAGAAGTGTAATGAAGGGTTGGTATCTAGGGTCCAATATTTGTACCTGGGCCTTCCTTTGAAGTAGGAGAAGCTTTTATAGGTTTCATTTAAAGTCTATAGGCATCCTGCCTTCCCTTCCATAGCTCCAGACTAACTACAGGGGGTATGCAGCCCTTTGTGTGGAGGCAGGGAGGCAGTGCACAGCGTATTCAAATGTAAGTAGGGCTGTGCTCATCTCCACTCTCTCATGCTACCAGAATTGGCCCATCCAGGCACACCTAAGCTGTCTATTGTGTGTAGCTGTCTAGGAGTAAAACACAAAGCACAGCTGCAATCTACACCAAGCGATTTGACCCAGAGACAGGCTGCAGCTTCTAAATGCCTTAGGCAGGATAATGCCAACTTTCTAAAAGTGCCCTTTTCCTAATTAGATTTTAAAGTCTGACCACCATCAGACAGGATTTTTCATTACAATTCCAAAGACACCAAACATGAAACTATTACCTGCACCCGTTTGGAAATTATCACGTATTAGATATAATAAGGTAACTCCAATGTTAGTCTACAGGGGAGGTAGGCCCTGCAGTAGTGAAAAACGAATTTAAGAGTTTTGAACTACCAGAACTAGTAAAACTTAAAAGGTTTGAAATACAGTGCACCCTGCCCTCTGGGCTGTCCTGGTCCTAACTTCGGTGTGACTTACATGCATTAAAAAGGAAGGTTCAGGCCTGGCAAAAGGTTTCTATTTCCAGGCCGATATGGCAGTTTAAAAACTTTACACACAGGCTGCAATGGACAGTATGAGACGTGTAAAGTGCACCTTAAGTAGGTAGCACAATCAGTGCTGTAGGCCCACTAGTTGCATTTAATGTACTGGCCCTAGGCACAGGTAGTGCCACTGTACTAAGGACTTACAAGTAAATCAAATATGCCAACTGGGTATAAGCCAACTCTACCATGCATTAAAGAGAGAGCAAAAGCACTTTAGCACTGGTTAGCAGTGGTAAAGTGTGCAGATTCCTGAAGTCAGCATAAACAAAGTCAGCAAAACAGGAGGGTTGAAGGCAAAAAGCTAGGGGTTAAACCTTGCCAAAGTTACCAGGTATAGCAGTAATCATGATTTAAACTTTTTTTACACTTGGTTTCTCGATGATGGGTCAATAGTAGCCATTATGCAATCTTTCCAATTCTCTCCTATGTACCCTTCTGGAGGAAAGCAAACACTTCATAAAAAGAAATCTAATTTTTACAGAATGCACCTTTACTTCCTTTAACCCGTTGTGTGCTCATGATGAGCCCAGCTCGTCATGAGGCACAGTGGAGCTGTGCTCATGACGAGCTGGGCTCGTCATAACAGTCGCGCTCCGCCCACGCGCGATTGATTCCCCGCCTGTGCGGTAGAATCTATCAGTGGGCGGAGTCGTGACGAGCTGGGCTCGTCACGAGCACAGCGCTGCCGCCGTCGCCCCCCCCCCCCCCGCGGTGATTGGGTTAATCTCTCTGTTACTATGACAATATTGACTGTGACAAACGAGCGCAGAACAGCTAATGTTTATTCAAAATTTATCATGCATTAACTTATCTGCATCTTTATTAATAATAATAAAAAACAACAGCAACAATAATAACATGATTTACATTATTATTATTATTACTACTACCACTACTACTAATAATAATAATAACAATAACAAGAATAATAGTAATAATAATAATAATATAAACACGCTATATATGATATAGCAACAATTTCTTACAAAGCAGTACAAAAACCAAAACCCCCAGTACATAATCATCAAGAATGCAGAATAAAATACACATTCCTTCTAGAGTCACACAAAACTGTACTCCTGACCCACATGCTAACACTCTACAATCACCCATAGCCACTCATATACCAATGAACTAACACCACACAGCATGTCATTATATTAAAAGGAAAGTTCATAATAAAGGTATATGTGATTCCAGACAGTTAAAATGCAGTTTCGAGCTGAAAAAACCTCAGGGTTTAGAAATTGGTAGGATTATTAACCAACAGTGTTGTTTGTATACGTCTCATCCCCTGCTCAGCAGCAAGTTTGCCCTATGTACCACGAAGTAATGGCCAATGAAAAAATGGTGGTAATCAGCAACTAAAACATGTTTATTTAGTAAACAAAAGAAACACAATCGGCCTCGCCAGGATACCCAGACAAAAATCCAACTAACTCTGCAATGTCCAAACCAGCACAAGTAAATATTCTATGCTTGACAGAGCAAGGATTCCTCATAGAGGTGTGCAGTAATCCCCAATATGTTATGCCACAAACCACTACATATAAAAACCTTCTTTATGGGTCAGAAGGAAGCCTAGATACAGCTGTTTTAAGGAGGAGAGGTCCAAGTGGAGCAACACACATCCCTAGGGCAGGCTGCTGATTGCACAGTTGGACGTAGAATGTACTATCTGGGCCACAGCATTCCGCACTTACACTGACATTCTAATTGTACCTCTCCCATCCAGCATACAATACATTTGCGTAATCATTATGGGCCTTTCAGAATGAGCAGTTCAGTTTTAGTTTTAAAAGTATTTTCGGCAGGAAAATGGTCAGTGACTTGAACAATTGTCATTAACAATGCTTAATTTTAAAGTCACAACTGTTATTTACAACAACAACAAAAAGCAGAAATGCAGTATGAAGTGCTATATAAATATTATTATTATTGATGTTGTTTTTGTTGACATTTTGAATATAATATTTGAGTTGATGCTGAAGTCAACATCTTAAATGCCTGCTTGTGCCTGTGCCTGACCTTTACCTTCATTTCTATCTTGGCTCCAAAGAAGGCAGCAGGAGGAAACATCAGGGAACGTCTTCAGAAACTTTATTTGCTCAGTACCAACATATAAATCTTATCTTCGTCTAGGGGAAGCCTGTTTTGTAGTATCCAGACCTGTATGACCAGGAATCCACTCAACGTGGTGGGGAAGTGATACTTTATCCCTGTGAATCATGTTTATTTATTTATTTGCAGAGTTTTATATAGCGCAAACTTGACCCGAATCCAATCAGGTATCAGAGCGCTTTACATAGTACCAGTTACTTTACATGAGGACACACATACTTTTTTTTTGTTTTAGGCACGGGGAGATTAAGTGAATTGCCCAGAATCACAGGATGTTTTAGCGTTGTTGCAGAGACTCGAACCCAGTTGCCCCAGGTCCGAGGTCGAGCGCCCTAACCGTTAGGCCAACTCCCCTTTAAATCTGTTTGTCATATAAGTGGAAATTGACGGGAAGGATCATAAATAGATTTGTAACAAGCTTCAAATTAATGTTATAGAACAGAGCCCGTATGCCCCATGGGGCACCACATGGAATCAGAAACAAACTCTCCCAGGCCCACCCTTCATTGCCTATTGACCATAAAGAACTGAAGCAAATTCTTGACCAGACTGTCTCACCATTCTTCTCAGTCAGCTGATTAACTATGGTTGTATGATCCATTCTGTTCAAGTCAGCCAACACAATGGAACTTATTACCCTATTGAGACAAGGTCAAAAGATGAGAAGATAGTCTGTGTGCTACAATAGCGAGTCATAATAAACCTACCTAAGGCTCCATTGTATAGTTATCCATAGTTCTGCAAGGTGGAAAGGACCTTCCAAGGGACCAGGGTATGATGGGCTAATTGACATTGGAGTAAACATAAGAATAGCCCTTCTAGTGAGAATGTTACAATAGAAATAAGATCTTTGACTGTACCAAAGATAAAATATAAACCTGTAGAATTATGGGAAATAGAACTATTGAGTAAATGATAGGAAATGGCCTAATTTACTATAAGAAAGTCTAAATATAGGATTATGTGAATCCGTCTTTAAGAATGTGATGTAATGGTAATCATGTCCAAAGGGCTCACCTTTTTAATTCATGTAAACCATATGCACTGCAGATCTGAGGGTATCGTATGACTGGGATGTGCCTTTGCACCCGGTGAGGGTAAATTTGCCACGGGCCAAGATGCGAAAAAGTCATTTTAACAACTCCTTGGACCTTCATGATACCTAGAGCCTGATTATTCTGTACACAAATAGTGTATATAAAATTGGTCTTCATGCAAACACACTGCCAAACCTATTCTACCAATAATGGCATTTTATAAGTCAGCAGGAATCAAGACATTGCCTAAAGCTGAAACAACAAATACTTATTGCCTAGGTTTATGCATATTTCAGTTGTAAATCGCCATTCCCAATTTTCTGAGCAGATAATAACATGCACTGTTGCTGTACATGGAAAAGAGTAATATTTATAAGTGGAGCATTTAACTCCTAAAGGGCCTCTGAAGAGAAGTACAAGGTTATTGTTCTTCATTGGTTTGGAAATTGTAAATGAATGCAATTTTTATTCTAATAATTGCGGTAAAGGTCCATGTAAGTGTTTGATTTACATTTTCCATAAGATATTGACTGCCATGCATAAATGAGCTTCATTAGTGCGACTTTTATATGTAGCTTAATGTTTGTGGGGCTCCTGGGACACTTGCCCATAGTCAACACCACATTTTAGCATGCAATTATCTGTTGCTTTTATAACATATCCACGGGTAAACGAAACAACATTCAAGAAAAATACATTGTAAATTGGATTCAGCACATTGAAAGCTTTGATTTATGCTTTATCCATATAAACAGCAATGCAGATTACAGTGAATCGTAATAGCAATGGCCGTAGAAAGGCAATACAGATGCGGGTGATCCAATTAGAGCACATTTAATCAGCCTCTATTAAAATGGAGATCATTCATGTGAAACGAACTTTTCCAAATAATAGATCCACAAAAAAATGAGATGCAGAGGTTCCCATAAAAATTATTTTCGTATACTTTCTGAGAAACATATAGAAAATCAAAGCATGAAGAACTAACAACAGAGAAGATGCTTTTAGGTGGGGTGGGAGCGTAAATACACTAGTCCAAACAAGGTGATACATATTGCAAAAGATAACAAATATTCCGATTTAGAGAGAAGGAACATTAAGAGAGGCTATAAATTACAAGGTGATGTATGCCTTTTCCCATAATGCAAAGAAAAATCTGTGTTGGTGTAAGTAGCAGGTCTATGAATGTGATGGTGATATAGAACTTTGGTAATGCCATGTATAAATAATGCAAAAACAACAGTTGATGGACAGAATGCAAAACAATGTCATACATTCACCCCAGTACAGAGGTCTGGGCCTAATTCCATCGTTTTTTTGCTCACCATGCCATTCCAGTTTGGACCCAGCCATATGCAAATCAGTCTTGATCACGTGCCTCATGGGAACAGTCCGGCCCGAACTGCCAAGCCAGGTCCTCCCTGGACTGGAAACAAGCATCCTAGGACCGGTTCCGGTATCGCTATGTATAAATATTGGCACTTAATTACATCAGACCCACTCTCCAATTAATGCTAAATGTGTGACAAGTACTAGGGGGCTCTGAAAAATTATGATTAGTGCATAAAACTGGCATCAACAATGGTTAAGTGCAAAATAATGATAACTGGCACAAACAAAGGGTGGAGGTTTTGGAAAAATGTACAGCCAACATTACAAGCATTGCTTATGGAGTATTGTGAGAGAATGTGTCAAGAACATGTGGTGCCAGCATCTGTATGTGCCCATTCCCTAGAAGCTGCATAATGTTAAAAAATACGAACGTGGAACGTGTGAAGAATATATTTTGTAGAAACATTCAATATTAAAGAGTATGCCGAACATATAGTTTATTGCATCAGGCAAGTTTGTGGACGTAGGTGTCTACAATGGGAAGAGGGATCAACCAGAGATCAGCTCATCACACAGATAAGGTTAAGTCTAGCAAACCAGTAAATCACCTGGAAAATAACCACAATATCATAAGAAACAAATTTGGTCATTTTAGTAAATAATAGAGAAATTGGTATTATCATAATGGAAGCAAAGGAAAATCGAATTAACATACGTACCAGGGAGCGACTGCACTCCATATGCAGATTCGATGTGTTTACACAGCAAGTAGAAATGCTCAGCAAGACAATCAGATTAATTATTCATGTCTGATATTAACAAAAAATTAATTTACAGTTTTTAAAAATGGATTTCCGCACAAGTGAAATTTTACCAACATTTAGAGGTGGGTCTCCCTTGGTAGGATGAATTAAAGAGTAGAAGAAGACCCACAGTCTGGGCCTGGAGTGGGAACGCGTCCCACATTGCGAGGACTACAGAGGGAGGAATATGTTTCGCAAGTGAGAAAAACAGTGCAAATGCAACTCTGCTAAGATTTTATGCATGTGCAAATGTAATATATGTGCGAATACTCATGTGTGAGTACTTCAGAGAAGTCGTAACTGTCACAGCTTCCCAATTCTTTGTGAAATCCAGATAGTTAGAAATGTACTTGAATAACAGGCATCTGCCTCCCAATAGTAAGAATGCCTCGTTTACAAATCGAAATATGACATTTTCCCACACAATAGTAATGTATGGTGTTCACATGTCTGTGGCAAAATCACAACACATTCTTGAGTATGTCAAATGCACTCATGACACACATGGGCCTAGGCGGAGCACAGACTGTGAACATACCTGAATCTCTCTCATCCTCTTCTGCAAATTAAAGGTCCATTGTGTGCCTCTTTAAATTCCCTGGTTTTGTAGTACTCTTTCTAAGGCGTCTTTATGCCATCATTGGTGATTTTTTTTCTGTAAAATACTAATTTAGGGTAATAATAAAAACACTGACAACTGAAATGTACAACTCACATGATTATCGGTGTTAAATTTTAAAAAATCAACAAATTACCCTAGACCTCTGATTCTTAACAACCACCTTCACTAAGCATAGTCTACTTCTGTCTATCTATAACATTAAAAACAGTCAGCCAGCAGCCACCACAAACAACACAGCCGCGCATGGACCAACTCCCTCCCCAAGCAATCCAATGCTAAAAGTTGGGCATGTGGGAATAGTGCTGGCACACCAAATCAATTTTGTGGTTTTAGCCAACTGGCACTCTTTCCCGATCATAGACATACTTTACTGTATTTGTTAGCGGGAGTTGTCCTGGGAAAAAAACCAATGTCATTTGTTTTATAAGTTTAAAAAAGTTAGTAGACTTCTGCAGGCAAAACCCATATGGCTGCAAGGAGCTCTAACAGTGACGATAAAACAGGTGTTAAAGATTTAGAAGTCCAAAAGTAAGCCCTCATTGGAAGATTGAGTGACGGATAGCGTTGCCCGTCTAAATACAAGGATGTGATGCCTCAGAGGGATTGGTTGTCGGCTTGTCCGGCCGGACAATGATATGTATGTTTGATGGTGTAATCTGCAGGGATTCAAAAAGGCTTCTTGAACTATTTTTGAGGCGGCTCTGCTCATTGCTTACATTTTCACTATTTATATCACTATTAAACTTAGGGCATTCGTGTCAGCTCTGGGATTGCTTCATCATGTTTCGCTGTCTGGCTTTCAAATATTGACTGCACTAGTGGTTTGGAGAGCGTGCATTATTAGATTGCTCACATAATGCAAATCTCTCTACAAGAATAGGTTTGTATAGCTATAATGTGTATAAAAGGGATTTGCGTAGCAGGAGTGTAAACAAAACACAAAGATGTAAGGAGTGTAGATATTTAAAATGCAGAGATTGGCAGAGTCTTAAAAGGCACACAGCTATTATGAGATTAAATGGAGGGCGCGTGCACCTTGAGTGTGGTTAGAGTACATGGGTACCATAAATATAATGTAGCAGGATAATCTTTGTTAGCCCTGTATGCCGAGGCAATGTTCACCTAGGTGGTGAGTGTAGAGGTTACCTAGCTACCAAGTGAGAGGGTGGATCAGTGGCGTAGCTAGACCTTTAGCCGCCTGTGGCGGTCCTTACGATTGCCTCCCGGGGGAGGGGGGTTGCTGGTGATTCCTGAATTTGCCGCCCCGCGATGGCTGCAGGTAAGAGCGGGGAGGGGGAGGCCGCCGCCCCAAAATTCATGCCGCCCTGGATGGGCCGGCCCCCTCTTGCTATGCCACTGCGATGAATGGCACATATTGCAGCAGGAGTCTATTCAGGGTACGTCAGTATATGTCAGTCATGTGTCTGAAAAGAAGTGAACTAAAAGTGTGCAGACAGTACCCAAGTGGTGGCATTTGCCTAAAGAATACATGGATCTCAGGTCTGAGTGAATGCAGCTCCCTTGCCCTACTTTTGGACAGTTACCATGTGTTGTAACTGATGATGCCATATGTAATATTTTTAGTGATGTTATTTATTTATTTATTTATTAGGTTTTTAAAGCGCGACAGCTACCCAAAAAGGGTTTTCCGGCGCGAAGAGATATTGACCACTAGAGAGAACTAGAAACTTAGAGGAGAGGCTGGAGCAAATTACTGGCAGAAGAGCCAGGTCTTGATGGCTTTGCGAAAGCGAATATAGCTGATTTCCAAACGTAAGTGCTGAGGAAGGGAATTCCAGAGCTTAGGACCCAGTAGGGAAAAAGATCTGCCCCCCATCCTCGCTAAGCGAACTTTGGGTACACAGAAAAGACCTTGATATGAAGATCTCAAACAGCGAGTCGGAGTGTAAGTTCGCACAAGAACTTGCAGATAACTGGGGGCATTGCCCCATTTAATTCTGTGCATAAGGCTGAGTGTTTTAAATTTGACCCTATTTACGATTGGTAGCCAATGGAGTGCCTTAAGGTGACCGGACATATGTTCCCTTCTGTTGCACTTGCAGAGCAATCTTGCTGCAGCGTTCTGCACCAATTGTAGGCGACGCATGATTGCCTGTGAAGACCCCAGGTAAAGAACATTTCCGTAGTCTAAACGGGAGGTGATTAGTGCATTGACCACAGACTTTTGGGTGTCGTCAGGTAGCATCCAAATGATTTTCCTGAGCCACCTCAGAATGGTAAAACAGGTGGATGTCAGGTTAATAACTTGGGGCTCCATGGTTAGGCCGTTGTCAATGATTATGCCTAGATTGCGAACTTTTTGTGACGGAATGGGTAGATAGCCCATTTCGGATGGCCAGTGTCTTGGGTTCCAAAGATTTTGATTTGGGCCCAGAATCACAACCTCCGTTTTGCTACTGTTAAGTTTGAGCATGTGTTTACTCATCCAGGTGGAGATGTTCCTAAGGCCAGACTTCAGAAGGGAGGAGGAGTCGTGATCTCCATTTGAGAGTGAAAATATGATCTGTGAATCATCAGCATAGGTAAACATGTTTAGACCTGCTACTTCAGCGATCTGGGCAAGCGGAGTACCGTATAGGTTAAAAAGCAGAGGGCTTAATACCGAGCCTTGAGGGACACCGTGGGGGGATGGGTGGACATTCGAGGTCGCGTTACTGGAGGTAATTTGAAACGTCCTAAGAGTTAGGAAAGATGATATCCAGTCCAATGCTTTGCCCCTGATACCTATGGTGGAAAGTGAGTTTAATAAAATGTCATGGGAGATGGTATCGAACGCTGCGCTGAGGTCAAGTAGGATCAGCGCAGCGGAATCACCTCTACCAACTAGGAGGCGAAGATTTTCTATCACACCAAGCAGTGTAGTCTCCGTTGAGAAGCCAGGGCGGAAACCCGATTGGGAGGAATGTAGTATGTTATTTGCCTCTGAAAAACTAGCGAGGTGTCCATGGACATGTTTCTCCATAACTTTGGAGAAAGCGGGTAAGAGGGATATTGGGCGGAAGTTGGCCAGGATTTTCGGATCTGCCGATGGTTTCTTAAGGAGAGGTGAGACCATGGCATGTTTCCACATGGCAGGGACCTTAGCTGTGGAGAGGGATAGATTTAAAGCTTGGCAGATGATGGAAAGTTGTGGGGTGTCAAAAAGTCTAAGTACAGAGATTGGGAGGGGGTCGCTGAGAGAACCAGATTTAACTTTCCCTAAAATGAATTGGAGACCCTGATTATTTATCTCGGACCAGACTGTAAGTGGCTCGTAAGACCAGTATGGCGCAGGAAAGAGGGTAACCATCTTCGGGTCAAGGTCCCGATCTGTCACTACTTGTGTCTGGTGTTGTTTTACTATGTCCTGGTGAATTGTATCAATCTTATCTGTGAAGGAATGCGCCAATTCTTCACATTGAGCATTATTCAGTGGAAGGGGTTTGGCAGCAGTATTTGAGCCCGCTAATTCTCTTACAAGATTAAACAGAATTTTGGATTTGTTGGTGGCATCTGAAATAGATTTCGCCACGTAGGTAGCTCTGGCCATGGAACATGCTTTATGATAAAGCTTAAGTTCTTTTCGGTAAGTCAGGCAGGCTGCAGGGGAGTAGTCCGTCCTCCAAAGGCGTTCCAAGCGTTTGCACTTGGATTTGGCTACCTTCAGTTCCTCGTTGTACCAAGGCGCAGGAGTACTGTGGGATGAAAATGTTTTGCGCGCCAACGGGAGACAGATGTTTAGGGCTCCTAATAGCCATTTATTTATATTAGTGGCTACAATCTCTATATCATCAGTATTAAATAATTCATCCAGAGGAGCAGAGTCTAATACAGACATAAAATAAGTTATGTCCAGTTTCTTCCAGTTTCTTTTGCCGGACTGCCCTGTCCTGCCGGAGGATCTAAAAGTCAGATGGTCAGACACACTAAAGTAAATAAGAAAGTGATCTGACCACTGTAGGGGCACGGCTGGGTGGCTAAGTGACAGGGGAAAACTGGAAAAATTGGGTCCAGTAGAGAACCACCTTTGTGTGTAGCTCCCGTATTCCACAAGGTGAGATTCATGGCAGCCAGATCGTGAATTAAATTTATGCCAGATTTATTCAGATGGTCGTCTAAGTGTATGTTTAAGTCTCCAATAATGGATAAGTTACTATAGTTTACTCTGACCGAGGCGATCCAATCCACCAGTTGCGTGGCCCAGGATTGCAACGGGCCAGGTGGTCGGTAAATCAGGAGACGCGTGAAGGAGAAATTCGGATGGAGTAAAAGTTTAAAAAGGGCCATCTCACAGGCATTTAAGGAAACGTGTTCCAAGGTACAGTGCAGCGATTTTTTAAAAATGACTGCTATGCCGCCCCCTACTCCAATGGCTCGATCTTGTCTGACAATGGCATAATTGGGCGGAAGAGCTTCAGCTATGTCTGGGCCTGAGCTGGCGTGTAGCCACGTCTCTGTGAGGAATAAGGCATCCAGTAAGTTGTCGGACAAGAGGTCGTATATATTTCTTTTATGTTTAACAAGGGATCTGCAGTTTAGGCTTCCGAGAAGCCATGTATGTGTCGGCTTATGGCCTTGGGAGATGGGTCGACAGAGCTGGGGGACATCGAGTTGGAAGTTACAGTATGAACATGAGATGGTATCGTGCCTGTCATTTGGTAGGATCTTGCAGTTTTGTTTAACAGGGGGTCGCATGGACATTAGTAGATCAGGCGAGTAGACCCTTGATCCAGAAGCGTGGACTCCAGGGGTGGTGGTCCCTGGGCCCGGCCTGGCGCGGATGGGCGCAGACGGGCTTCCCTTTGGCGCGCCTTCGGCGCGCATACGGTGCGCCCGCTGCGCACGTCCGCTGCACGTCCGGGGAAGGCACATTGATATAGGGAGAAGGTAGGCGTGGCCTCAGGAAGTGGGCGTGGCCCGGAGGTTTGGCGCGCGATGGCGGCGATGTTGTTCCCTTCCCGTAACAGCGATAAGATCCGCTGTGCAAGGGCGATTCCAGCAGCTTTCGGGGGGTAAAGTGCTCACAGGTAAGAATACAGTGAAATTTAAAAGCAATAACAATACAAGGATAAAATCAGGACAAAATGTGAACAAACTCTCCCGGCTTCCGCCTCAGGAGTGGTTATGGTATCTGTAGCGCGCCCGTGAATCAGCACGACTAAGAAGGTTGAGTTAAATGTTATGGCATGTGTGATGTGGGCATCAGAGATGTAGCTGACGGTATTGTATGTAGCCTTATTAGTGATGCAGTGGCATGTGTGATGGGGTCATAGGTGATGCAATTGATGTCATGATATGTAATCTCATCAGTGGCAATGGCATGTGTGATGGGGTCATAGGTGATGCAATTGATGTCATGATATGTAATCTCATCAGTGGCAATGGCATGTGTGGGGCCATAAACAATGTCTTGGGGTTAATGAAGATTGTCTAACTTCTTTAAAGTCTTCGTGGACTTTCGAAGTTGTGTTTTGTAATCATACCAATCCTACACCAATGAGAGTCATGAGACTCCGATGTGGTAATACCGCATCCAAAGATCCCTGTACCACAGGTTCCAGTTATTTCTGCATGCAAAGAATGCCGCACTATCGCACGATTACAGTGAACATCGATGGTTCTGCACAGATGCACCCATGTATATGGGCTGTTTTCCTGAACATATTCCACCAGGTTTTACTGAAGAGAATGCATTGGCAGAAACGTAAAAGTGTGCAGAATTACCACCTGAATTATAATACCAGGTCTTAGCTTATGCAGACGATATAGCTTTAGTTACCACCAACCCCAAGGTGGCAATCAAGATGGTCGAGGAGGAAGCAACACGATTCGGCAAAACTTCCGGTTATTAACTGAATACGGAGAAAACCCAAATAGTTATAAATGACAAAGTGGAGATGGAGGATGATAGAGTTGTGGAACATGCGACTTATCTTGGTGTCAATATAAGCGCCAAGGTAGACAAAATTGTACAGATAAACCTTGACCCATTAATAGGGCGCACTAGAAAAGATTTAATTAGATTGGATAATCTTCACTTAACCATTGGTGGCAGGTGCAATCTGATTAAAATGCTGATTCTACCTAAATTTTTATATTTCTTTAGAACAATTTGTCTTGAGTTTTCCCCGTATTATTTTAAAAACATCGAATCTTTGTTTTCTAGATTTATTTGGGGATTTAAGAAACCACGAAGGGCATTAAAATGGATTATGCTACCAAAAGAAAGAGGAGGGCTAGCGCTGCCCAACTTTAGGATTTATTATTGGGCAACAGTGGTTAAATATTGCACAAACTTGATAAATATTGAGCCGAGTAATTGTGTGATCCCGACCCCACAGGAAAGGCTTTTAGGAGATGGAAGTAAAGGGTGTTTATGGCGACACCTTAATGACAACTTTTTCAAGAAAACTAAACTCAAGACTATTTTGGGAATTTGGAAGGTTTGGAACAACATCCGTAAACTCCTAGGGTTGGGACGCTTCTCATGCTATACTCCAATTAGCGGTAACTTTGATCTCTTAGAGATCTTCCATGATGGGTGTATGTTTAGGTGGGTTAGGGTTGTGATCACCAAACTTGGTTGCTTCTATACTGAAAACCGATTGAAAAGTTTCTCAGAGCTACGCAATGACTATAACGTTAGTAATAGGGATTTTTTTTAAGTATTTACAGGTTAGGGATTTCCTGTCAAAGAAAATGGGGGGCGCTGTCATTTTCAAAATAGCGTAGCGATAGATAAATTAATTTCAGATATATATAAGGATCTTATTAGTACTCTACCGGATGATCTAGATAAACATCTTTCTAGATGGCAGGTTAACCTATCCGTACACCAAGCAATATCGGAGCGAGCGCTAGAGTTTGCACAAACATTGCTAATGTCAATTAAATTACAAGCCCAATTCTACAAAACATTTTTTGCCCTTTATTACACACCGTATAAAATGGGCAAATGGGCTAGCGGCTCGGGGACTGCTTGTCCACGATGTTCATTGGCGGCAGCTAATGATATTCACATGTTCGCCACGTGTCCATCACTAATTAACCTTAGGTTAGAAGTATCCGATTTCATTTCGGATATATTTCAGGTAGAAATTACTATCTCTAATGAAGAAATGATCTTAGGAGTGGCTGCAACAGAGCGTCCAACATATCAACAGGGGCTGATTTTCGTAGCAATGGCTGCCCTTAGATTGTGTATAGCCACTGCATGGCTTGATCCTCAACCGCCATCTTTCTCACAATGGAGGGCTAGATTACTTGCCATTTGCAGCGTGGAGGTGGCTATATATAAGAATAAGGGATTAAAGAAAAAACAAAGAGGGATGATGTTATGGGAACCATTGTTAATCTGGATAGAAAACCATAGACAAGGGTAATATATTTAAGGGAATAACCCTAAGGAGAAAATGGATGTGTGAATCTTTCTCTTTTATGCTTCTTTTCTTCTCTTTATTGTCTGTGTTTTTTTTTTTTTCTTTCTTTTCTTTTTCTCCTTTGGTTAAAAAAATCTGTACGATGTGAGAGCCTACTTCTTCAACGCATATACTAAAGGCGATTCAACCGAATGTATTTCGTGACCTTGGTCTGCTAGGGGGGAGGGGGCCATGTATTGTATTAAATTGTCAAATGTGAATAAAAACTATTTTAAAAAAAAAATAATGAATTATATTACCAAGTCAGATGGTAACTCCAGTAGCCCTCTGAATATCCTTGGCCTTTACCATAACGGCCTAAGTTGTTTTCGTGGAATCAGAAGGTTTTATATCAACGTAAGGACTGTTTAAGGTAACATTACCCTTCCCTGTACTAAAGTTTATGTCACTTCACACTTCTCCAGTCACTGTTCCACAGATAGCCCTTTGGAAGATTTGGAATTCCACAAAGTACTTTTACTGTAACAAAGATCTCCCTACCTCTGTTTCCTGAACCGGCTCCCTGCGCAACGCTCTTACGTTGTCATAAAGTTTCAATGGAATGGATGCTGGCTATGATGAGACGCTGGAGAAATATTTTCTCGAGCCTATCATTTGTTACTCAATGTGTGCATAAATTGAGGCGCAATCAGCCTTGAGTATTGTCGAGTTGATGAACTCTCTGTTTCGGCCACAAGCGTGTTTTCTGCGGTTCCGCTGCTTGTGGGTAAGAGCGGCCTATCTGCAACAATCTGCGGCCCACAAACAATAGCTCAGTGTTCTGCGAACAGCCTTAGTCACAACACAGCTGGCGCGCTGCTTGGTGAGTTTAACCGCTGCACTTGAGGAAGTTCCATGCACTTTGGAACAGAATAACATATGGCTTGCATTCCAGAGAAGGCTCTCGGCCTTGAAACGCAGCCGCTCGCAACTTTCTACAGACTGCCCCTGGCACAAAGGCTCTCAATCCTCAATCTTTCCTTAAAATGCCTACACTGCATTGCTTTTCTTTCTTTCTTTCCTTCTTTCTTTCTTTCTTTGTTTTTTCTTTCTTTCTTTCTTTCTTTCTTTCTTTCTTTCTTTCTTTCGTTCTTTCTTTCTTTCGTTCTTTCTTTGTTTTTTCTTTCTTACTTAGGTTATTTTTTCTTTCTTGTAGTCTTTCCTTCCAAGTTTCTTTCTTTTTCCTTTCACTCTCTCACTTTGATTTATGCGAAGTGTTCGTCCATGTTCTGTTTAAATCACATTCATCCAGAAAAACAGACAGAATCAATCCATTATGTGTAAAACAGGATTGCTGGGCTTTATTTAAAGTTTGGTGGATGGAATACCCTGTTAAAACTTGGAGGATATCACATCTGCCACATTATTAGTGAAATGGGCTCTAATGCACTTGTAATAGAGGCCACGGGACATCCCCACGTTTGTGACAGTGTACCTTCTCGCTATAGTCTAAATAAGACCCCAAGTGCTTAGTACATGCTTAGACTCTTTCACAAGGTATCACAATTGTACGCATGATGTAGTTTTAATGTTGTATTACTTAAAGCTTCTGCTTTGGTTAACCACACTCTTTAAGCCCGACTTTCAAGAAAAACATTTTGTAAGTACACTATTTCTAACATAGACGTGGAGGCAACATGGTCCTAGAGACCAGCGAAATGTGGCAGGGACAATAACATTTCTATTGCTCAAGTTGCTGCAGAACTCTTTTATATCACACACTTTTATCATTCTAAGCACAGGGAGATGAGGTGATTTTCCCAGAATAACACAATTTTTGCTCGAATGCATAATCCGGGGTTGCACCCAGGACTCCCTGGTCCACGGCCATTCACACAGCCATCACATTCAAATCAATGTGTTTTTCATTAAGTACTATGCCTGTATGAGTCACACTTTGCTAAGTATTGCTTTAATTTAGTCAGTGGCACATGACTGCAAGCATAGGTCCAGTATACTACACTCCCAAGCCTTGCCAGGAAGCCTACTCGCGAGGGTGGCTGAACCCCATCCCTGAACCCTGCCGCGTCTGTTTACTCTCCCTGGAATGTCTCCAAGGAGACCCCCGCCCTCCTTGCGGGCTCTAATACCCCCCCCCAACCCCCTCCGCTCGTGGTCTTTAATGGTCCGTAACCCCCCCCCCCCCCCCCCCACACACACACCCCCTTTCTGAATCAGTGAGCGGGGCCTGTGAGCTGTCATGTTTCCGGCATGCGTCCACACATCGCACACTGGCTGACACTCGCGCATTGCTGGGTTACAGTCCCTGGAATGTAGACACACGGAACACACTGAATATTATCTCTGGGTTTAAAATAGAGTCGCTCAAGCCCGTGCGCACACAGGAGCTCTGCGAGTCCGCCCCTTATCTGCCGCTATCACGGGGTATCACTGCAAACATGTAAGCTCATGAACACAAGAATTGTTGTAAACCCAAAGCCCCAGCCATATGGCTGCATAAACAAATGGAAAGACAAAATGGCGTTGTTTTTTCTGTCCTCGGAATGGAAAATACAATTCAAAATACTCCACAAATGTTACAAAAGTCAGGGCCAGGCTTCTTTGAGGGGTGCCAAAGATCCTTTAAAAGATCGTCTGATGGACACTTTAAAATATTTGATACACAAATAAGTGAACGTCGTCATGAAGCAGAGAATTGCATTAGCTTTCTGGAAATGGCTGGAAATTGTGGAAGGAGTGATACTAGCTGAGCTTGGTGTGCAGAAACAGCAGCACAGCAGAAGCAACATCTGCATGATGTATGCAGAGCGGCCAGATGGTAGCAGTATTACTTACATAACATATCTCTAAAACAATGATGTTATGGGTTTACATAATGTTAGCTGGTGACTTGAAGCCACTTCATAGCACTACATGTTTCAGAAGTCATGCTAAACTGTTTCCAGGGCTTGTCCAGCTGAGCCATTGGTTGCCAAACGTCACTACCATTGGACACCCATCTGGCGAAATGACCTCCAAATGTCAAAGCCGGCACCTTCGCATGGGTTGCCTCCCTCAAGCAGACCTCCCACCCGCATGGTTGCTGAGTCTTACTTCCACTATGCCGCCACTAGCATTTTCCCATCGGTGTCCACACTCATGCCAAGAATTACCTCCAGTGACAGCGAGGTACCTTGGGGGCCCCATGATACAATAATTATCTTTAGTAGGTCATGGCCACCATCAGACTCACACGCATAAAACATGTCAGCAAACACACTCACACCCGCTCACTTTCATTCAGGCTCACTCCCTATTTCTTTCACTCCCTATCCTTCACTCATTATAACACACACTCTCTCCCTTACTCATTATGAATCATATTCACTTTCACTCACTATCATACACAAATGTACCCACACACTCACAATAACTGATTCTCACTGTCATCCACAAATGCACTTTGACACACTCACACTTTCACAATCAGTGACCCTCATTCACATCTAATTGGTGTACATGGGGCTCATATTAGAACTTCCAGTGAACAGACATTTTGTTTAAATACAAAGGTTTCAGTAGGCTCGTCAGGCCTATGGGCGCTGGTGCAACTGCAACTGCTGCACCAATCATACCTGGGTCCCCAACTCACACTCTCTCTCGCAATCTCCTCTCACTCACTTATTCTAACTCACTCACTCACACTCCATTACTCAATGCTGCAACCTCAATTACTCGTATTCATACTTACTCTCACTCACTCATTGATCCTCACTCACTTTTACTCTCAAACACATTAAACTAACGCACACACTTCCTTCTCTCTTAATCACTCACAAACACACATTCCCTCACACATGCACAGTGAAACAACACTAGATCATTTTTCTACTTACTTCTCTTCCTTTGCGGGCAGCTAAGAGGCTCAGTGGTAGCAGCAGGGCAGGAATCCGGTGCTGGACATCGAGCCAGCACAGCATGGTTCCTTGTGTGGATCAGACGGAACACCAAGGCCAGGTTTGCAAAGAGGAAGACACACCTCAAGCCCTCTCTCAGCTTCTTGGTAGGACTGGAAGCACAGCCCTATCAGAAGGCGGGACAGAGTTTGGGCTACTACCCCTGCTGCTTTGTCTAGCTCCTCCTTGGTCTCAGAGGCGCACTGATGTGCATCCTAAGAGCCACATTTGGGCAGATATACTGTGCTGTCGGAGGCATGCGCACTAGGTCTGCTAAATAAAATGGACTGTGCTTATGTGATGGGATCATAGTTGAACTGCACCCCAAACAAGCACAATCCAGGCATCCACCTACAAGGCACTGTGTTTTTAAAATAACACTTTGTAGATGGATCGTCACTCCGCCCCCTTAGCCGCCTCCTCCTCCTGTCATCGGGTGCCTGGAGGCAGGCCGAGAGGGCTGACCTGCACACTGGCAGTGTTCATGAAAACACAAAAGTTGTGTTTTCAGGAACACTGCTAAATTAGAAAATAAGAACATTGATGTGTGAGGCTCACGGCATTCTGGGGCACCGCCCAGGTGGCAGGGCTGTTCTCTGAAGTCCCTGCAGAGGACGGCCCTTGATAGGGTGTAGAGGATGTCTAGAATGAGAAAGGTCAGTGTAGGAAGTAAAAGATGTGACTATTGACGCAGATCGGTATCAGCTGAGAAGGATAGGAAAAGTGGGGCGGATCAGTATAGGGTGTGAAGTATGTCAAGTATGGAGTGGATTGGATGTGCTGTGAAGGATCTCAAGAATGGGGTCGGTGGTTAATTTTTCCAGCATCTTTCTGCTGGAAAGTAGACAGCGATTGCGTTCCAGGATGCTGAAAGACTGGAATTTTGGTAGTTTGGATGATTCATGGGTCACATAGTCAGTTACCACATTGATGAAGTGCTGTGCTGATCTTTGAGGTTGCGTGGCAGGGTTGACGGAAAAAGGGATAAGATTTTGAAATAGGATTACTTTTTTAGTTGTCTGCATAATGACTGTTTTAGTAGGCCTGAAGGAGAGTTTAGGGTGTGAAATTGGCATCTTGTTACAGTTGTTGTTGATATTGGCATGGTGAAGGATTGTTATAACATACTGAAGGATAAAAGCAGTTTCACTCTTGGATAGAGTTTGACCCTTTTCCAATAGCGATTTAAGTTCTAGACATAGAAAGAACATGGTTGTGCATGATTGACTGCAGCACGTTCCACTGTTCTAATGGCAGAGCTCAAAGTTACAAAAAATAAAAATACAATTAATATAAATAAGGTGTAGGGCTCATTTTGACTTGTAACCAGGAGAGGTCAGTAATGAGCAATAACTCTGAGAACCATATTGCTGGCAGGGGCGAGAGGTGCAGAGCTCTCGAGCTCTCTACAATATGCTACACGGGTTTTTTGCAACCACAATTGAAGACTTTGTCTTCCACCCAGAGTCCAGGCGTCCTGCCAGAA
Source organism: Triturus cristatus (assembly GCF_964204655.1). Taxonomy (NCBI): domain Eukaryota; kingdom Metazoa; phylum Chordata; class Amphibia; order Caudata; family Salamandridae; genus Triturus; species Triturus cristatus. Next base: position 343,651,991 of record NC_140593.1, read on the forward strand.
AAAAAATATGGTTGTATTTTGCTTTACTCCCACTTTCTGAGATTCAAACAGAATCTTTTGGAGCAAGACAGGCTATTTCAAGCAAAGGAGTCATACAGGAAATAGTAAAGAGGGAAACCAGAAACGTTCTACATCGCAGCACAAACCTTTACTAGTGACTGTTCACCCACTCGCCATCTGATACGTACTCATGTCTGGGAAACTGAGATGCGTTTTTCGAGGCTGTCGTTCATCGTAACATCGAGAAATATGCAACGTCCTTCAGAAAGAGCTGGTTTTCTAATTGTCCGCCTCTGTCAGTAAGTGGATACACTGTTAACTACTTTACCGCTTCCAGTTCCGGACAGTGTCTTGTATTTCAATAGTGGAAAATCTGCAGAAGAGTTTTGTACATGTGGGCAGGGAAACGAGCAGACATTTCGGCGGGGTTTGAACGATTCTTTTGGCAAATCATGGCCAGAAAACAACCGTTTTTGCTTTTAGGGGCCTCTTTTATCTTTTAAAGAAAGGAAAGGAAGCAAGGGTCACTGTTTCAGAGCATAAACATAACACGTGTGTTTGTAAAGCGCACGTTCATCCAGAGGCATCTTGGCGTTGAACAGCAGATGTTTACTGTTACCCAAGGGTACGCATTTTATAGACCTCAGATGGATGAAAGGCCAAGTGGACCCACCGGGATTTGAACCTGTGACCATGAGGTTAAATAGAAACCCCTGCAGGGGATGCATTAGTCCACTGAGCTGCCAAAACCAGGGAGCCATGTATGAAATGTAGTAAAGTTACCACAAACGAAGCTAAAGAGCACGGCCGGACTGGGAACCAAAACCGGCCCTGGCAAACAGCTCGGACGACCCCCCGGTTTGGGGAGGGGGCAGTGCTAGTGGAAAGCACCACTCCCGTCTCACCACTGCCGCTTTTGTTACATAGGACGATATTGCAGCTATGCTGCAAAACTGGCCCCCGGTAACAAAAACAGCCGCCTGGGGTCCAAAACCAGCCCCCACCCTGGCGGCCCACCAGAAAACGCCCAGTGTCCGCTACGGCCAGTCCGGCCCTGATGAAGAACCACGAGGGAACAACAACCCTTGGATGGAAATCTGCACAGATATAAGGGTGTCTTGAGAGTACTTGTGCATTCAACTTCCCACCCAGTATCTCATCGCAAGCCAGGCGGTGTAACAATATTTTTCAACTTTTTGATGCTGCCTTTGCAAGCACTACTAAAATCTTCACATGTCAGACGTAAAGAATGATTCGATTTAATCAACCATGAGTGGACTCTGAAAAATCCCAAACACTGCTATGTATTTGCCTTTCCCGACAACTTATAACAAAAGATTTTGGTCCATGTTACTTGATATATGACCCTAGATGTATGTGCACCACATGCTGGGTCAATAATTGTGAGATTCATATTGAATCTGAAAAACAGTGAGCCAAGGTGTGCCATTACGCAATGTAGATTCTGTTTACTGCCAGAACCACATTATAAGCAAGCATTGGCAGAGACAATATGAAGCATCTTTATAATGTGAGCGTTAAGTTATTGGCTTTGCCCGTGCTTATTTATATAGCATTGTTTAAAAAAGTTAGAGAAAATGAAACTATTGGAGGAAAAGCAAACACATTCCTTAAGGTATCTCTAAACTGAACATTGAATTCAATATTTTAATTCTTTATAAATGTAAATGTTTGTTTTTTAAACTTCATGCTGGAAACTGACCAACATTTAAAAAGCCTTTTACATATTATCCAGCTCATAAAGTAGAAATAGAAAATACTTATAACATTACAGCTGTCCAAGGAAGTGTCAAGATTGTCAAAATGTAAATGTAAATGTTTTTAATTTACTTTTCACATGACTTGTTACTGGAGAAAGTCCTCTGGCTTTTCGGTACTCCGCAGCCGCCCAGAGAGGATCTTTATGACCCACTGAGAGAAGAGACATCTCCTATCCAGTCACATTAAGTAAAGCTTCTGCCTCAAATGTAGGGTGAGTGTGCCAACACCCGGCCTTCAATGCAACATGTGGAATACAGGAGCTAAAAGAAAACAAACGCCATAAAGTCTTTTCTTTATGCAAACCTGGTCAAAGGTATACCTATTACTGTGTTTGTATGGATGAGCTGAGAGGGTTGGGGAACAACACGGAGAGCACGGGGCAAGGAATCTATACATACAATCCTTGTTAGTCACGATCATGTTCCTGTTTGAGAAACGTGGTAGACCATGCACCACCATATGAAGGTGGAGGATGCTGACAATCCACTAAGTGGTCAACTGTCCACGTTTTCTCTGGGAGATTTTTCATAGCAGGGAGGAAGGCTGTATTGTGAGGGTGCGCAAAGCCCTGGCCTGTACAGGTCCACACTAATGCAGTACGTATCAACTCAGCTACCCATATTGTGCATGAAGTAGATGCTGTGTGACTGGTGCAGGTGCAATATCTATGCCCAGCACAGCATAATGCATTTAATAGAGATCCCCTGTGTGTGCTTGCATGTGGATCACATAAAGTGGAGCACATTTTCAGGGCTGTAGTTTCTGCCATTTCTTACTGTCTACCTATTTTCATTGGTTTTGGGGGTGCGGCATGGGTGATTAGGAGCAGTGTTCAGTCACTATATTCGCTGTCTTTATGCCCCCTGACACCTTCTTGGGTCAGACATATTGACCTCCTGGTGCAGAAACAAGACACACAACTCTACACTCTGCCTGGATCTGTGCCACGCCCAGCCAACAGAAAAAATCTATGCAGTAGATGCATGATTCACTAAGCAAAGAATCTGTGTCTTCTATAAATGAGTATATGGCTAAGCTGTAATCAGTCTGCATTGATGGATTGCCCAGTATGTAGCTATCGCAACTCTATGCACCGCAGGTCTGTTTTCATTGAAAATGTCTGCCTGTTGAAATGATGACATAGAGACAGGTTTTTGTCTATGCAGATCTCAGTGATCTGGAACAAGCATGTAGAGGCATTTATTATGTGCTTAGCCTAGCAAAGAAGGAATGGAGTGCTGGTCAGAGGATACAGAATTATTTAGGACTGGGTGCTTGTAAGTATAAAAAATGAGGAAGAAGAGGGTCTGGAAAAGGGAATACTGTTGGAATTTAGGTCTATTCACAAATGGAGCTGGGTTACTGTCAGGGTGATGGTTTATGGAGGATGAGAGACTATGCCCAACGGTGGGAGGAACCTGGAGAAATGTTTGTTACCAACATTTGCTTCAATCACCAAGGTTCTGAAAGCATTTGTTTTAGTTAAAAATGCTTCCTCTGCATGACATGTAATGAACACTTTATAATAACATATAAAGCATTAACGTAAAATAATCCATTATTCCTCAAGAGTGCACCTTAAAATATCATACCAAACACAAGGAGACGATGGACGGAGCGCTGAAAATGTTCAGACACTCACCCCCAGTCACAGATCTGAATTGAATCTACCATCATCTTTAGCTCACATCACCACCCCAGATCCGGGAATAAACTGGGGTGGCATGCTGAGCAAAAGAACAATTGATTTAACCCATATCTCTTGACTGGGGGTGAATGCATGATTTATTCAGCATTCCGTACATCATTTGATTGCTTAGCACTCTTTGTCCGAAGTTGGATGGGTATACCCAGACGTGGTTCCCTTGCTCACTGTGCCACTAGATTCAAGCTAGCCTGGCTGATGAGGGGTAATACCCCGAAACTGGTCCTAAGATGCTTGTTTCTGCTCCAGTGAGGACCCAGCTTGACTGTTCGGGCTAGACTGTTACCATGAGGAACATGGTCAAGACTGATTTGCATATGGCTGGGTCTAAACCGGGTTGGCATGATGAGGAAAAGAAGGATGGACTTAACCCAGATCTATTGACTGGGGGTGAATGCATGATTTATTCAGCATTCCGTCCATCATTTGCTTATGTAGCACTTTTCATCCTAAGTGGGATGGGTATGCTTAGACGTGGGTTCCTTGTTCACTGTGCCACTGGATTCAAGCTAGTTTGGCTGATGAGGGGTAATACCCCAAAACCGGTCCCAGCATGCTTTTTTCGGTCCAGTGAGGACCTGGCTTGGCAGTTCAGGCTGGACTGTTACCATGAGGAACAGGGTCAAGACTGATTTGCATATGGCTGAGTCTAAACTGGGGTGGCATGGTGAGCAAAAGAATAATGGATTTAACCCAGATCTCTTGACGGGGGGTGAATACATGATTTATTCAGCATTCCATACATCATTTGCTTGCATAGCACTTTTCGTCCTAAGTGGATTGGGTATGCCCAGACGTGGGTCCAGCGCTCTCTGTGCCAGCGGGTTCAAGCTAGCCTTGCTGATGAGGGGTAATACCCCTAAACCGGTCCCAGCGTGCTGGTTTCTGGTCCAGGGAGGACCTGGCTTGGCAGTTCGGCCCTGGCACTTAATTTTTACAAATTAAGTACTTCTCTGACACTGCCACTTTGACAGGTTTGCAGCACCATATATAAGACGTTCCTACGTGCCACCTCTTCAAGCCTGGAGCACACTTTAAGGGATGCACAAACAACATGAAAACAGAACATTAATTGATAACACTTCAACCAAGACCCTCATTCCATTGAAGCTCTACAGATGGTTTAACAGCTAACTTGACAAACGGGGAAAGCACCTTTGAGCCTTAGCAAGAGGTAGGAATGTGATATGGAGATGTTGCAATACAAAACAGGTAGAGTCTACACATCTACTGTTACAAGTAGCAAGTTCATGCTAGTGTCTGCTTCTGTTGCAGTATACCTTAGTCAGGCATCCTCGTTTCTGGAACCCCACATCTCCAATCCTGTTAAACCCTCCTCTATTTTAGCAAACACCTTAAGCGTGTTCAGTTTCACGGCCACACACAGACTGCACACTTCATTCACCAACAAACGAATCAGGGAACATAATCTGTCCTTTGGAACACACTGTTTCGACAGGGAAATGCACTGCAATGTAAATCTCATTCTAGAACATGCACATTTTCAGAACACTGTGTCATTTGCAATGCACTCTGCTACTAAATATCAAACCGAACCCTATTTAAAAAGCACAATAACATTGCCACCTCATAAACGTTAATATTGCACAATAAATTGTACTTTTATTCTCCTTTCTGTGGGAGGTTAAATCACTTTGCAATAAATATGTTATTGTTTGATTGACATAATTAGATCTGTATTGAAGAAAGATGTTATGAAGTGATATCCTCGATTTTTTAACGATGGTTGAAATGTGTTGACTCTTTACAGGCAGCCCACGCACACTTTTATTTTTGCAGTTTGTTGCACAGGAAGAAGATGCCTCATCCTGGAGGCAGAACTAGATGTGCTGCTGGGATGAAGTGCACAGGAAATAGTTCATCTCTTGTGTTTAACATTAGATCTCTTGGGTGCCTCTTTGTAGTTGGCCAGAGCATTCAACACAAGGATTTCTGCTGTAAAAGCGTTCACATTTCATTCCGCCCTGAATTTTAACTATTTTTCTGGGGAAGGTTTTGAAATGGAAGTCACTTGAGAACGGAGTGCTGATATAAAAGAACAAACCGATATTTCAGATGAGCTCTAACCTATGTGAGGAAGAGCAAAGTAAAATAAAATAACACTAAATAAATGTATTTCAACTTTTGAAAGCAAGTTTGAATTTTTTTTTTATGTTTAATATTTTAAAATGTTTCTTGTATGTGAAACACTGCAAATGGCGAGCAGTAGGATGGCGAGGGCTGGGGGTGGGGTGGGGGGTTATACAATAAACTCTATTCCGACTGTACGAGCATTAGTTTGAGAGGCCCGGACGTGAACTTCCATGCACATCCCCTAGTTTTTACCTGTGTTACACCCCAGTTCAAGTGACATATTCTCTATCAGAGCCCATAGGGTACACACATTGTTTTTGTATTTTTATTGTTTCCTTTCCTTGCCAATTTTCCTTCAGTCTTTGCAGACGAAATGTGATACCGCATACTGTGCTATACGGCATAATTAATGGATGGATCGGTATACTGTACAGTATATAAAATCTGAAAATGTCAATAAAAATATGTTACAAAAAAAAAAATACAATAAACTCTATTCCACCTCCTAGTTTGTCGAATTCAGTCCCTACATCTCAAAAGGAAACATCTGCCCATGCAGTTATGCAGTTTAGAGTTCATTTAATGTTTAAAAAGGGCAAAGTGCTATACAAAAGTCTTACAATTTCATGCAGTTCCTTACCAATTTGGAAACATTCTTAAGGTATCTCAGAACTTTAAAAATATCAAAGACATAGCAGTATTTCCGTAGGCCTTTCTTTTACATGGATAGGCGTCTGGGCACTACTGGATTCAAGAGAAAACGAAAACATACAACACATTGCATTAAGAATGACACGTTCACTTTTCTATACGTTAACATTTTATTCTAATGAACTGCATTATACGTGGCAGCACTGCGCAGAGTAACTTAGTGTCTGAAGTTCCATGTTGTCCTTTGTTGCTTGACTTTCCAATCTATTCATTAGCTAACATTACCATAACATTTGTATTTACATAGCACACGTTTACTCCCAAAGGGGTAGCTTGGCACCAGATAACAGACATTTATTGTTACCCAACTCAATACTACTCCTTTTATCAACCTCAGAAAGGATGAAAGGCTGTGTGGGCTCGCCAGGAATTGAACCTGTGACCATGAGATCACACACAAGCCCCTGCAGTGGATGCATTAGTCCACTAAGCCACTTCACCCAGTCCATCATTACAGCAAACAAAACATAATATCCACTCGAAACCAACCATGGGCAACAGCAGAACCGAGCATAACAAACCAGAAGGCTGTGTCCTCCGGCCTACACATCATAAACATAATTCTTCATAGACAACATTGACATCATGTAGCCAGCCAATGCCCTACAAAATTCACCATGAAACAACGTACTAATCTATTTTGCTTAACCAGCCTCTAGCCTATGTAACTCACTCGTAAACAGTAACTAAGAGCAAATGCAATTTGATTCCAGTTAAAAAATTCCTAGCCTAAAAAAGGGCTCCCAGGTTGCAAATGCATTAAAAGTCTATAGAAATAGGAGGAAGTGTTGCACAAATGCACTTAACGCTTCCGCTCTACACATCTTTCACATTTTCCAAATCATAAATATCATATGGCCGAAGCCATTTTGAAAATATGCAATGTATTAATAATAGGGGGCATTAGGTCAAATTCAACTAATGTATGTGAAGCCTGCACCCGGAAAAATACCCAAAGAATCATATTCAATTGGTTAGCAAACCACCAGTTATGAGAGGATTCAGATCCATTTACATTTTCATTCTTAACTATAATAACATCAACAAAAGTTATTGAACATATGTTAATATGAGTAACACGGTAGTGTTTCCATATTGAAGAACACATTTAACAAGGTATTGTGTCGCTCTTGAACCACGCAAGTGAGATTTATCAAACCACATAAGGCCACCTTGTTTGGTCCTGCATGGCTCAATAACTCTAGAATAACGCAAGGCAGCACAAATCCCTGCCTTGCGTTACTCTGCGTCAGGGAAGCATCCCATGGGTGAAACATGGGTGTTCCCATGCATCCACTTATGGATTTTGGTGCATTCCTAGATTTACCATTAGGAGTAGACCTGGGAATGGATCAAAATGCTAGGCCTTCCCAGGTGAGGCACAACAAGGAGAAATATCTTTTTTTCTCCTCGTTGTTTCCTCTTTCTACATATGCTGCATTGTGCAGCACACGCAGAAAGAGAGAAATGACTCTCAGGATTATTTATGTGCAGGAAGGTGTCTCTTCCTGCACAAAAGCAATCCTACCTGCCATTCTTGATCCCCTCTGAGGCGGAAAGCCGGAGGTTTTGCTCAATCTGGTTTTTTAAAATTGTCGTGAATTACTTGTTTTTAAACTCACAAAAACGAGCTGTCTCACCTGTCAGTCGAAGCGCTGCCGCTTCGCGCTCACACAGACCCCCTCCTTCAGGAAACCACAACAGCGCCAGCGCTCCGAAAGGCGGAGCCACGCCCACTGCGAGGCCACGCCCACCGACCACTACAAAAACGCTAGGAAAGCGCAACTACTGCCATTCTTGATCCCCTCTGAGGCGGAAAGCCGGAGGTTTTGCTCAATCTGCTTTTTTAAAATTGTCACGAATTACTTGTTTTTAAACTCACAAAAACGAGCTGTCTCACCTGTCAGTCGAAGCGCTGCCGCTTCGCGCTCACACAGACCCCCTCCTTCAGGAAACCACAACAGCGCCAGCGCGCCAAAAGGCGGAGCCACGCCCACTGCGAGGCCACGCCCACCGACCACTACAAATGTGTCGACCAACCAAGCGCAGCGGACGAGCGCAGCGGGAGCGCCGTCTGCGCGCCGTCTGCGCGCCTAAGGCAAGCCCGTCTGCGCCCGTCCGCGCCAAGACCGCGCCTAGCGCACGAAACTCTGCGCAAACCTCAACCATCATTAGGTACCTCCCTGAAGACCTCTATCGATTACAGGGTGGCAAACACTGCCCCTGTATACTCGATCTAACAAAGTCTGCAGACACTATCAGCTGTAAAAATTGCAACTGGACGACTACTAATCATCCAGCCTCTATACCCACTCCCCTATTGCATCCCAAGGCTGCCCCAACGCTCTTTAAAGGAGGTTTGATTAACGCACGTTCTATGTGCAAGCATAATCAAGACATTTGCGACCTCATCTGCGACTCGGACCTGGACTGCCTAATGATAACCGAAACTTGGCTAACAGAAGATAGCAATCCTGATATTGCTGCTTCCCTACCTCAAGGCTACACATTCTTTAGGCAGGACAGACCAAAAGGCAGAGGAGGAGGTGTCGCCATAATACTTAGGAACACCTTCCCATGCCACTCCTTCAACCTAGAGCCCCTAAAAAACACGGAAGGTTTAGGTTTCTCAATCAAATTGAACGAGCAAACCTCCTTCTCTGGTGGCCTCATTTACCGCCCGCCCGGTAATGCCACTGAATTTCTTGATTCATTGTGCGACTCCCTGGGCCACTTTCTTCTCCGATACCCCCACTTCACCTTACTCGGGGATTTCAACCTACATCTCGACTCCAAATCTGATACCCAAGCCATCAATTTCCTCCAAACACTAGAAATGTTTAATCTCCAACAACTAGTCTCCCAGCCTACCCACCTGCTTGGTCACACCCTTGATGCTGTATGTACCAATCTCTCTTCCCTCATCACCCTACCCCCGCTCCCGCAAATCTGGACTGACCACAGCTTGATCTTGTTCCACATCCATAGCGTACATTCCCCCTCTCGCAATAACACTAACTCACGCCCCTCCAACCCTATCAATTGGAAAAAAGTCCAAGAAAGCTTGACTCTTAAACCTATGGATCAATCCCATACCCCTACTCTGTCCGGAAATGTAGAAGTCGACGACGACCTCTTTTACAATTGGCTTACACAGGAAATGAAAACCAGAAACCCCCCCAAACGTCAAGGCATCTCTCATAAAAAATCCAAAATCAATGCCCCCTGGTTTACCCCCGAACTTGCCACCTCTCACCTACTTTGTAGGAAAGCAGAGCGAAAATGGCGTAAGTCCTATGACATTGACGATCGTCTCTTATATACTCAAACAAGAAAAGCCTATCTTGCGAGTATCAAAACAGCCAAGATGTCCTACTATGTGAACGCCATCAAAGAATCCCATCAAAAACAAAAGACCCTGTTTTCTATAGTAAAGTCATTCACCCAGCCCAAAGCACTGCAACCTGAAATACCTCCATCACAAGACTTATGCGACAAAATCTCCGACTATTTTGAAGAGAAAATCGTTTCCATTCAAAGCAATTTCCCTCCTTTCTGTACCTCCTCATTCCCCCCTCCCTCTGACTCCTTTCCCGGAAATTTGAGCAGTTTCTCCCCTGTAACTCTGGCGCAAACTAAAGAAGTCATCCTGGCCTGCAAATCAGGCTCCCCTTCCGACCCCTGTCCCCCCAAAATTCTTCACCAAATTATCGACGTGATCAACCCAGCAATTAACGACATAGTCAACTCGTCGCTTAGCACAGGAATTGTCCCCCCCCGGTGGAAGAAAGGAATTGTCAAGCCTCTTATGAAAAAGGCCAATAAACCACCGTCTGACTTGACCAATCTTCGCCCGATCTCTCTACTCCCAGCCTTAGGAAAAATAACCGAACAACTGGTCTATAGAGAACTCAGCCAATACCTGGAAGCAAATAACATACTCCATTCGCAGCAGTCTGGTTTCCGTCCCAAACATTCGACGGAAACAGCGCTGATAGAATTATCAGACACGATCAAACTGCTACAAGATCAGCGAAAAAATTCAATCCTCATTCTTCTTGACCTGACCGCGGCGTTTGACACCATTTCCCATTCCATCCTCATCAGTAGACTGATGAACATAGGGATTTCAGACTACGCTCTATCCTGGTTAAAATCATTCCTTGCTGACCGATCACAGACTGTCGCTCTGGGCCCTTTCCATTCAAAAGAGAAAACGATTTCCTCAGGCGTCCCGCAGGGTTCTATCCTAAGTCCCCTCCTTTTTAACATCTATCTCATTCCTCTCCTGTCCTTGATTGAATCCTTTGGAATACCTGTAACCTCCTACGCCGATGACACCCAGCTCATCGTGCCCTTGGATGGTAACTCCACCAGCGCCGAACTCAACCTCAAGAACTGCCTAACGGAGGTCTTCCATTGGATGAACGCAAATCATTTGAAGTGTAATTCAAATAAAACGGAGATTCTCCCAATTGGAAAGAACACCTCCTTCCGCCCAGCCCTCTGGTGGCCAGACGACTCAATCGCCCCCCTGTTGAATACAAGCCCCAGCTAGGCCCGCAAGAGACAAGGGTTCGCTCTTCTGTAACGCAAATCTACAAGGAAGTTGGCACGGAAACTGCAAAGTACAAAGACAACGTTTATTAACCCTTAAGGGTGGTCCTACAATCCACACAACACTCTTCAGTATTGCAAGGAGTAGCACACAGAACTTACATACACAGTCCCCTTATATACACAACAGAGGGGCTTATGAGTGGGTGGATAGCACATGAAGTCGAAGAACATTACCATTTAGGGTCATTCTCGATTCTAAATCAATACATGGGCGGAGCTAACACACTCCTTGAGCCCGCGAAAACACATGGTCAAGCAGAACTAATTATAACAGACGTGGTCAGTTCTGGGCATGCGCCAAATGGACAAGAAGACTATTTATAAACTGTTGCTAGGCAGATTACAAGAGCAACTAACACAGAGGTCGGACTCTCCTCATGGCGAACACGTGGCAGCACGTCAATACAAAATGGAGTCCAGACTTCGGCCAACATACTGAAGAGAACACGATAAAGGGAAACATTAATGTTTTCAGTGAATGCTTAATCACGATCTGCCTCAATTTACAACAGACGACCCTTTCAGCATTTACTGAAGACATCCGGCTTCCAGGAATAATCATCGTATATATCAATTATCATCATTCCTTTAACCTCTTTAGCTAGACCCTTCTGGCGAGCAACTTCGGCAATAGCTTTCTTATCTGGAATGCAGAATGAAATGCATACAGAACAGCATAATGGTCCACATTGAATACATATACAGAGAAAAAACAGAATTGCTATGATAATACAGAGGCCAGTTAGAACCTTCCAACCCCAGGCAGTAACCAACGCCCAAAACCATCCAGAAAAGGACCATGTGCCGTTTTCCGTGTGGATTTCGGCGGCTATTTTATGCAACTTATTGATGGCGTTATAAACGGATGGCGTATGATCAGGGATAAACACACAACAGCTACTTCCTATAATTTTACAAGCTCCTCCTCGATCAGCTAACATCACATCTAATACCATACGATTCTGCAATGCAACTATTCTGGTGATTTGTAGTTCTTCCGTAAGATTCCCAAGAGCAGCAGCGGTCTGATTAGTCACAGCTTCCACCACTCTCGTTAATCTTCGGATCTTTCTACTATTCAAAGCAGCTCCGACAAAGAAGAACAGTCCCAAGTTGAAATCAATATACTGTTGCAGGCTAGTGTCCGTCTGATCTACTTCATTAATTGATAAAGTACGTTTATATCTGTTTACAGTCACATTATTCAGCAATTTCAGGTCCTTATGATACGATGCAGGTGCTAGGAATACAGGGGGTAATAGGAATGATACATAACATACCCCAGACCACCCAGCTGGCAAACGGTAATAACCTTTATTCCCGCACACAAAGTAGGTATTATGGGATGCTAGGAAGGTGCTGTTGTTCAGCCCGTCAATATTTAATACTTTTATACAATCACTGACACCAACAGGGATAAAACCCACACTCTGGACACACAGATCCGCTTGGGCTTGTGCCACTTGGATCACAAACTTATCCTTCCCCATAGTGTCTCTAGTGTTCGTAAAGATATAGGGAATGGATTCATTGTCCGGTCGGTACTCTTCCCATTCCCAAATTGTTCCATTTGCTTGTGGATATCCATTTCTGTCCTGATGACATTCTTTATTAAGTCTGAACAGCAATCGTCCCACTGTTGGTTTCCGAGTAGCAAACAACAAAGTGTACCATGCTCTACAAGAGCCATTGTGAGAGAAGGGAAGTGGTATGAATGGCGTACCTCCTTTCTTCTGATGAGCTGGCATCATCCCACATATCCAACAGTTCGTAGCATTTGTAGCAACGTGGGTGTGATGCAGCATCTGAATGAAAGTGTTATTCAAATAAGATTGTCGATGCTTCAACTCCTGATATGGCAATGTGTAAAAGTAGTGCTCCGCAGGCACTGGAGTCGTCAACACAAGTGTCTCTCGGGCTGGAGTGGCCTCCTCCACAAACCATGTTGTTATGCCAACAATAGCTATGGTTAGCATGAACCCCAACGCACAAAAGATTTTCTTCTTTTCCATGTCAAAAAAGAAACAATGCCCTAATATCTTCCTGAAACTAAAAGTCTGTCAGAACTCTTCCCCTTGGGCAGCGGTTGATTTCTTCACCAACGGGCCAAGACGGGTGTCACTACACTAATGCAGGGCTGATCCCCCCCCCTTGCCACAGCGGCTCTCCGTTTCACTAACCCAAGGGCCGTTCTGACAGTATGTCCCGGTACTGGAAATCTCACTTCCTTGGTCGCAGATGATATCGCCTTCCTCCAGAAGTCGTGTGGTCCGAAAAGAGCCCCTCAGTTTCGTTTGGCTTTGCAGCACGGCCTGTCTCTGCTGCCAGGACTTCTCGTTGATCGGTCAGCACGGCAGTCTCCACCAATCCGGGCGGCACCTTCCGACAGTGCAGGGAATGGATCCAGTTCTTCTTGTTCGAGACTCGTACTGCCGTCCTCGTCGCAAGAAGAACTTGCTCAGGTCCGGTCCATCGGGGCTCCAGACTATTCGACCTGTCGAAGACCTTGATCATCACCTGGTCTCCGGGCCGCAGACCATGTCCTTCGCCAGTAGACCGATCAGGGAGCGCCTCTCGGACCTGTTGATGAATAGAAACCAAGTTATCCGTTAACTGTGCCAGATAATCACTCATCATCACGCAGGGTACATCATACACAGCCTTAGGTCTCGGTGGACCCCAAATATTCATTGGGCGTCCAAACACAATCTCGTAGGGCGTAAGGCCGGTTCGAGAGTGTGGCACCGACCTAATTGACAATAATGCCAGTGGTAAGGCGTCTGGCCAAGTCAAAGATGTTGAAGCTTGAATTTTGGCAATCTTAAGCTTCAGTGTACCATTATACTTCTCGACCAGTCCTGCAGACTGAGGGTGGAACACGGCATGGAACTTCTGAGTGATGCCTAGGCCCTTCAAGACATACTTTATAACATCCGCTACAAAGTGAGGGCCATTGTCACTCCACAGAAGCCTACAGACGCCGTATCGAGGGAAAAACTCTTTCAGTAATAGCTTCGCTGTAGTCATCGCAGTATTGTCTTTCGCAGGGTACGCCTCAACCCATTTACTAAAGGCGCACACCACTACTAGAACATACTTCAAATTATTACAGCGCTCAAGCTGGATGTAATCCATCTGCAGAACCTCAAAGGGTGCAGTGGGCGTCGCAAATCCTCCTGCTGGAGTTCGCGTGCCTTTCCCTGGGTTATACTGCAGACAGATCATACAGGTCTGTACCACCCTCTTTGCCGTGCTAGCAATCTCTGGATGCTCCCAGACTTGGGTAAGCAATTTCACAATTGCGGAAGCTCCAACATGTGCTAGCCCATGTGCCATTTGAACCATAGGTTGTACGAAAGCCGTGGGTAACTTCCATCTATCCATCTGTTTATTTCTCCAACAACCCTCGTCATCCAACTCTCCCTCGCTAGCCCATTGCTCCCGCTCCTTTTCAGAAGCGGTCCTTTGTATTTCTCGCACTTCTTCCTTTGCATCACGCCATCTCTCCATCTGTGATTTCACTACATACATGGCAGTAGCACCAGGCTGCATCGCAGTCTCCCGTGCCACTCGGTCTGCTAACGCATTCCCTTCTCCAACTTTATCAACTACTTTCCTATGGGCGCTACATTTAACAATAGCAATTTTCTTCGGGTACGTCAATGCAGTTAAAAGATTATGAACTAACTCTCCATGCATTATCTGTACCCCATGTGACGTTAGAAACCCTCTCTCCTTCCAGAGTAGACCGAAGTCATGTGCTACTCCGAAGGCATAGCGGCTGTCTGTGTACACATTCACACACAATCCTGTACTGAGCTCACACGCTCGTGTTAACGCTATTAGTTCTGCTGCTTGAGCTGACTTCTGTGGTATGCGTGCTGTCTCTACTATCGTTTGTAACGTGGTAATTGCATACGCTGCTGAAGTCGTACCATCTGGTAGCTTCAGACATGACCCATCTACCCATAGTTCTCCATCTACCTCTGAAAAGGGCGTATCCTGGAGATCGATACGACCCTTTGTCTGTTCCTCAGTCACAAGAATACAATCATGCGCTTTCTGTGCCTCCGGCTGGGTCTCGGGGTATGGCAACAATGTGGCCGGGTTTAATGTCACGCACCTTTTCAACGTAATATGAGGAGCCAAAAGCGTCAACTCATATCCCGTTAAACGGGCACTGGTCAAATGCTGCGTCTTTGTTTGGTTAAGCAGGGCATCAACAGCATGGGGAACTAACACCAACAGTTTATGGGATAACACAATTCCTTCACTCTGCCGTATTGACACAGCTGTCGCCGCAACCGAGCGAAAACACCCTGGTAATGCTCGGGCGACAGGATCAAGCACAGCCGAAAAGTATGCACACGGGCGCTGCTTGTCGCCGTGCATCTGCACTAAAACTGATAATGCACATCCATCTTTCTCATGCACATACAACGAAAAGGGTTTTGCATAATCAGGGGTCCCTAACACTGGTGCTGAACAAAGGGCCTGCCTTAGTTGCTGGAAAGCAGCGTCACACTCATCTGACCAGGGGATCGGGATGGGCGTGTCTTTTGTCAAGAGCGCTAGTAATGGCTTAGCTATGTGTGAAAACCCCAATATCCACTGTCTACAAAAAGAAACAAGACCCAAAAATGCACGCACATCCTTCTGCGTGGATGGTCTCGGTGTGTCCAAAATTACTTGGATACGATCTGGTGTGAGTGCACGCCCCTCCTTAGACAAAAGGTGACCCAGATAAGTCACCTTTGGTCTACAGAATTGCAATTTCTTCCTAGAGACCTTATGATTATGGGAGGCTAAAAAGGAAAGTAAGGATAGTGTGCTTTTCTCGCACAACTCCAGGGTGTCAGCCGCCAGCAAGATGTCATCGACATATTGAATGAGGGCGACCCCCTCGAGTAAGGCAAAGGAATCCAACTGTCGCTTCAAAGCCTGACTGTAGATACTAGGGCTTTCTGTGTAGCCCTGGGGAATTCTACAAAAGCGATAAGATCTATTGTTTAATGTGAACCCAAAAAGAAATCGGCTATCAGGGTGGATGGGAATAGAAAAGAAGGCATTTTTCAAATCAATCACTGAGAACACGGTCGCCGTAGGCGGGACCAAAGTAAGCAACGTCGTGATATCGGAAACCACCGGGTACTGAGGTATCACGATCTTGTTCACCTCCCTCAAATCAATTATGAACCGATAAACCTTTGTATCCGTGTCCTTTTTCAGAATAGGGAGAATCGGGCTGTTACAGATATTGTAAGGAACTTCTTCCACTACGCCTACTGCGATCAAATCTTGCACAATCTGTATGAGAGCTTCCTCGCCCTCCTGGGAAATGCGATACTGCGGGAGGCGTGGTAGCACCGCCCCCTCCTGAACACTAATGTGGACCGGAGGAATCACCATTTGTCCCACATCCGTGTCCGAAGTCGCCCATAAAGCGCGGGGGAGGGTAGCCAACAAAGCCTCCTCTGAGATCGTACACATCCGCTCGGATCGGGGGTAGTTGTCATTTAGAATCACTCTCACACCCTCGGGGGAACAGCGAATCGTAGCCCTAAAGTGTTTTAACATGTCAAGGCCCATAATGTTATCCGGTGTATACGGGGCAAGCAAAAACGAACAGGGTGCAGAGAAACAATCAACCTGAAATGCAAGGGGCTGCGAAAGAGGGCTGCGGGAGAGCGCACCGTCAAACCCTACCGATGTAACCATTGAGCCGGATGGGGGAGCCCCTGGAGCCAAGTACCTAGACAATGCACTACGTGTCGCTCCTGTATCTACTAGGAACTGATCAGTAGAACCTAAAACCTCAGCCGATACATAAGGACCCGTCTGATCGACCGGCACCTCAACTGCTTCAGACCCCCACCCAACGCATTCCTATGCATGCTGAGAATCATGATACCCCGAATGATCGGCGTCCGATACATGATACTGGTGCTGACGATCGAACACATTTGAGCTATCCCGGTGCTGCCCCGCAGTGTCGAAGCGGACATTATCATTAGGATTTCCTCTAAAGTTCGAGAAACCCCCTCTACCTCTCTGGCCACCCGGGGTGTGCCCCTGCCGTGAAGCATGCAACGCTGGGCACTCCCTGGCCCAATGGCCCAACTGCTTACAGTACGCACATTGGTTTTTATTCAAATCAGATCGGCCCGAAGGGGGACCATAAGATCCGCCCCTGCCCCTGTTATTAGTATTACCCCGGCGGGGCGGGCCATATACTTGTGCTAACATTACTTTTGTTTTGAGATCTTTCGATTTCTTCTCCTCCTGGCCCTTTGCCTCTTGCTCCTGACGCTCATAATACTGGGCGATGGTCAGAAGGGCCGTCGGTGTCGCGGAGGACCAAGAACTCTCACTCGCTTTTAACCGGGCCGCAACTGCCGGCAGCAGATTAGCCACATATTTGTCCGCGAAAAGGTGGCGGCCTGTGTCGTCGGTAAGCGACTGACCACTAAAGTCATGGAACGTTTCTTCAAAGCGCGTGAAGAAATCCGCCACTGACTCATCAACCTTCTGCTTACATGCCGCCAACATATTCCAATCAATCTTTTTAGGAGGGATTATTGTTTTTAATTTAGCGACAATAGCAGCAGGAAGATCTAAAATATTCTGAGGTGGTTTCTGTGCGGGCTTCCGCTCCCTATCCTCATCCTCAAGGTCAGACCACCGGGCCTTAAAAGCAACTATATCATCCACCTTTCGGACAAATCGCCACGTGTCTGGTGGTAGAATAAGGCCAAAGAACAGATCTATATCCGCTAGGGTCATAATGCAAGAGTTCAAGGCCCCCTCAACTTCTTCATAGAAGGCCGCCGGATTCTTGCGGGGGTCAGGCAATGCATTCTTTAATGCCATAACATCGGCCCTATGCCAAGGGGTATAAACCCAGTTATACACAAAATATCCCTTAGCATCGGCGGAGTTAATATCGGAACTAGTCCCCGCTCCTTTAGGAGGAACGTACAAAGGCGCCGCTTCTCGCATTGGTTTAACATGCACAACAACATCCTTATCTGACTGGGAGGTGGATGAATGGCCCCCTGCTGCAACCGAATCCTGCTGCTCCTCCTCAGCTCGGTGACGTGCTTTCTCTCTAAGCGCCAGCACCTCGTCCCGTAAGGCGAACAGTCGTCGAGCCGCCTCTGGAGCCTTAGGGGGAGAAAAAACACCGTCATGTAATGCTTTAACCTCCGAGGTCACCTCTGCAGGCTCAAAAACACCGGAATATTTTCGGAAAGCAGCAATTACGTCGTCAGCAAAATGAGACAAAAAATACACCCTCTCTCTATCTTGCCATGACCCCCAAGTTTGAAATAAGTCCTCTATGGACATCCTGCCCTTGAATGCACGAAAGGAAAGTTTCCGAAGGTCAGCCATGTTCTCGGCCGATAGCATGGACCGCGTGTCTACCTTACCCGAGGCTGGGCCAGAATCTTGCGGCCGTGGAGCAGATGCGCCAACATAAGGGGGCGGAGAGCGATCTAGTAGATAAAAATCATCATCAGGATTATTAAGGACAGGATAAAGCGGCTGGCGAACGACATATTGACCCGAAACTTGGAGCCTACGCTCTTTCTCTTGTTTCTCCGCCTGCTCTTTGTCCTCCCGACTCTTCGCTTCTTCTGCTCGCACATGATCATTCTTTCGTTGCTCTTTATCAAACAGCGCTTTCTCACGTTTCTCTCGCTCACGCACTTCTTTCACCCATAACCGCACACACTCAAACATATCCTGACGAGCACGACGCTTACACAGACACTGTTCCACATACTCAATCTTACGCATATCAAACGATCCATACAACGGCCATCGCAACTCAGGATCCTTCCTGGTATATTTCCTCCACAATGTGCTGTACATTATGGAAGAAAGACCATGTTTCACATACATATCCCTATTAGGAGTCCCCTCTGGGGGGGCTGGAGCAGATTCCTCGAGGTTCAACCGGTTTCCAAAGCAGCAACACCACTTACGGAGTGCGCTAAAAGCAGGCATGCTAAAAATAATGCAAAATATGCAGTACTATCAAATAAAATGGCACTTAATCGTTGCGCCGTTCCAAGTTTACACAGCTCCGGAGAAATTTCTCCACATTACCTGCCTATATGTGTTGCAACGCATATATTTCACAAAGACAAATTCAAAATATGACTAGTCATCACAAATCAAACTCAAATAGCCAACCCAGGCTTCAAAACTCGGAGCAAGTACCGTACAACGGTTCTTACCAATCAAGAGTCCAGGTTCCAACTGCCAAGCTCCACAATCGCCCAAACGGCTCTCACGGCAGGACCGACAGAAGAGGTCTCAGTCGATGACCGGCGCCACCCAGACGGTCAGCTCGGAAGGGAAGGAAGAAAAAACCTCGGGATGCCAGGGCTAAGACACCACTGGCAGTGATCACGTCCCCGGCCAAATTCCTCACCTTCGTCGCGACCAGTCCTTCGAGCATCCGAGTCGCCGATGAGCCCCACGTGACGGGCGCCAATTGTTGAATACAAGCCCCAGCTAGGCCCGCAAGAGACAAGGGTTCGCTCTTCTGTAACGCAAATCTACAAGGAAGTTGGCACGGAAACTGCAAAGTACAAAGACAACGTTTATTAACCCTTAAGGGTGGTCCTACAATCCACACAACACTCTTCAGTATTGCAAGGAGTAGCACACAGAACTTACATACACAGTCCCCTTATATACACAACAGAGGGGCTTATGAGTGGGTGGATAGCACATGAAGTCGAAGAACATTACCATTTAGGGTCATTCTCGATTCTAAATCAATACATGGGCGGAGCTAACACACTCCTTGAGCCCGCGAAAACACATGGTCAAGCAGAACTAATTATAACAGACGTGGTCAGTTCTGGGCATGCGCCAAATGGACAAGAAGACTATTTATAAACTGTTGCTAGGCAGATTACAAGAGCAACTAACACAGAGGTCGGACTCTCCTCATGGCGAACACGTGGCAGCACGTCAATACAAAATGGAGTCCAGACTTCGGCCAACATACTGAAGAGAACACGATAAAGGGAAACATTAATGTTTTCAGTGAATGCTTAATCACGATCTGCCTCAATTTACAACACCCCCCCAAACTGTAACTACGGCCAGGAATTTAGGCGTCATTTTCGACTCAGATCTCTCCTTTGATCAACATGCTAAGACTGTAACCGGCAAATGCTTCGGGACAATAAGATCCTTAAGAAAGTTCTTCAACTTCCTCCCTCTCGACGCCAGAAAGAGTGTAACAGTAGCCCTTATAATTTCACGACTAGACTACTGCAACGGCTTACTGGCAGGGGCAAAAAAGAGCACTCTCGCGAAACTCCAGAGCGTGCTCAATACAGCTGCTCGACTTGTACTCAAACTGCCCCGTAGAGCTTCCATCTCCGCAGCCCTTCGATCCTTACACTGGCTACCTCTCCACAAGAGAATTTTATTCAAGATTCTAATCGTCGCCTTCAGAGCTTTCAATAAATCCGGTCCAAAATACCTCCACAGACGTTTTCCCCACTACACCCCCAGGCGATCTCTCCGTTCGTCCCAGGACAACCTCATCCTGCCTGCAAAGTATAATCTGAAGACGAAGGGAGGTAAAACCCTAAGCTACCTGGCCACCAAAGCATGGAACAATCTGCCCAAACACCTCAGGCAACTAACGCAAGAAAAACCATTCAGAAAGGCTCTGAAGACTTGGATCTTCAGCCTCCCCGATGATCTCACTAAAGCAGCCATCTAATCCCTCTCTGTCCCCAGACCGGTCATCAAGGATTCTCAGCGCCAAGATGCTCCTTCCGGAGCGAACGCCGCGCTTTACAAATACCCCTACAAATACAAATACAAAATACCTACAACACAGGCACTTTTGCAACATAAATAATGCAAGGGTGTCTGCATGGGTGCTAGGCAACCAACATTGAGGGAGAGGAATTTCCTAGGACTACTTAATTTGATCAAAAACATTTAGCAAGTCCCATGTTAAGCGCTAAGAGTGTATCCAAACATCATTAGGAGACTGTGCACATACTCAAAAAATGTGAGAAAATGGTGCATCGATGCCGAAAGTAATTGAAAAAAAATTGTTTTTGGGTCATTTTTTGTGTAACTAGCATCTCCTGAGCCCAAGTGATCTATCCAAAATGTCCATTTGCATTCTTCAGGCATATAATTTAAGCCTAAACCCGAGCTCGGTTGTAGGCATGACATCTAGTTGTAGGCATGACATTTACTGCCATAATTCACAAATTGCGGTGAATAGATGATATACCTTTGAATTCCTGTGGTCAATATAGTGGTGTACTTAATTCTGATGTTGGATATAGAACAGTCAAAACCTATTTCAAAAGGCATTTCTAATTTTGTTACTTAAAAATATTATTCTTTGGAATTTCTTTCCAGATGCAGTGTCAGACAGTATGAAAATTCCAAATACTAAGCCAGTGTTCTTTCACTCGAACACTGAATACAACATTGAGTCCATATTTATTTTATTGAAATATTTGACCATTAACCTAAAGTTAGCAAATTAATTGAAGCAGCTATTTGTCAACCATCCTTCCTCAGATGATGGATGTACTCAGGGATCAAAGTGCACCGGCACATACCCATCTCAGTACTTCTCAGACCTTTAGTCTTGGTCCAACAACTAAAGGCAACTGGTTGCTGACATTAATCACTGCTAAAACTACATCCTAAAAACTACACCCTATAAAAAATTTATGAAAGCAGGCACAACTTAACTCACACGGGCATCCCTAACATGAAGCCGTTATTGAATCCTCTTTGGAATTTACTGGAGCTGCCAAAAAGACAACGATTATCTTAGAAGTTGCATCCCATATAAAACAATGTCTTGTTCTGTCTTATGCCATGTTCCAAATGTAAAGAGTTGCAAACAAAGCTGAAAATCAAAGTAGGAATGTGACATCTCTGTGACCTCTTTCTGGATTTACAGGAGAGCCAAATAACAAGAAAATGTCTGTTTCGCATGAAACTCCTAAAAGGAGAATATCGAAAATTAATTTGCTAGTTTAAAGGAATAATTTGTATATCTCACAGGTCTACACTCTTGATTTAGATTCTACTTCAAAGACAATTCTCTCCATAATAGACTGGGAATAGAAGGGGAATTTTTGAGAAGCCTGATTACTTAATAAAAAAATGAAAATGCTACCTAGATGATTGTACAATTTTTTTAAATGCATATTCAGGTGGTAATACTTACCATTGTGGTTACAATTACCGCTGGGTTTTACCACCCATTTTTCAGTTAAATGAGGAAAATTAGACAAAAAGCTTGGGAAGACCATTGGCACTCTGTTTTTCAAATTATTTAGAGCATAGTTACCACAAGGTTCTTGTTTGCAGTGATAACAAATACTTTTTAAATTGTGTGGCGCAGTCTTCCCAGGGTGCTGATGTAGTAAAACCACAGTACCCAAGCTGCTTAACAACAGAAATCAGAGTTTCACACTTTCACAAATGCACCACACTCATAAGGACCATCTCAGTGTCTTCTTAATGCCAAAACCGGCTGATCTTTTCTATTCTAAATGACAAAAATTGCCAAGCAAGTGAAAGAGACTCGGTGCACATTGACAAACAAAAACCTTTGGTTAGGTGAAATGGCATTTGTGCAGGAGACTAAAATGTCACGGCTTTGGTGAGGGTGAACAAAAATTGGTTACAAATCTCTACAGCAAGGCATACGCATATATATTCCTACCAGTATGGGATTGGCATTTATTCAGCTTGCCTTTGTGAGTCAACAAACCTTCAGTGTGATCCTCATGTTGTTCATTGCTTGTCTAGTACACCTGCTTGTTGCCAAACAAAAAATAGTGAAGGTGGGGAATGTTTAACAAAAGCTGTAAGTGCACAAAGATAGTTTGCTATTTTGTGAATTATATAGAGGAATCTTAACCAGTTAAACATGACTAGCTCATCACAGACCACACCAATAATAATCAAATATTTTAAAAAGTATTCCACAACAACATCAAGGGCTTTTTTGGATCACTATACAACTATATATATATATATATATATATATTCACTGAAAAAACCATAGGTTTCACACATGTTATAGTTAGCGGAAATTTTACTGATAAAAAACCAGTGAAATTCCCCCGTTATAGTTAGCGCAGGCAACTATAACTCACGCGACTGCAATCCTCTGCTGATGCTAATACTGTATTTAGACACTTATTTGCCCATGTCTTCTTCCATACATTTTTAGCTATACATATATTACAAATATTTTTTTTTCATAAAGACACATATGTCATCAGCAGAAGATTGCAGTCGCGTGAGTTATAGTTGCCTGCGCTAACTATAACGGGGGAATTTCACTGGTTTTTTATCAGTAAAATTTCCGCTAACTATAACATGTGTGAAACCTATGGTTTTTTCAGTGAATTTGCAAGGTTTTTTAAATGCTAATTCCTAACTATAACGTGTGTGAAACCTATGGTTTTTTCAGTGAATTAGTACGGTTTTTTAAATGCTAAGTTTTTTTCCCTTATAATAAGCCCTGTACATTTGGTGGCCTTCGGCCACCAAAAGCACAGGGGGTGGGGTAAGTGTGGATACTGTTTTTTGCCCTTACCATAAGCCCTGTACATTTGGTGGCCTTCGGCCACCAAAAGCACAGGGGGTGGGGTAAGTGTGGATAGTGTTTTTTTTTTTTTTTTTTTTTTACCGTACGCTTACGGTAAGCGTACGGTAAGCGTACCCCGCGAAATTGCCGAAAAAAAAATAAAACCGTTTTTGCACTTGGGGGATGTTTGGGGACTCCCTCAACATGACTATGTGGGAGGGAGTTGTCAAAACAGCCCCTTTACATGTTTTTGGGCTTGATATTTTAAAAATCACTCTCAGTGCGAGAGACAAAATGGCGGCCGCCGCTTCCTGGTTTCGGCCGATTCGAATGTTTACTAAGATCTAAGAGCCAATCAGAATCGCGCTCGCGCACGCCACCGTACGCTTACCGTAAGCGTACGGTAAGCGTACCGTAAGCTGGCTCAGATATATATATTGATTTAAAGGCTATTTTCTCAGAATCTACTGAACAGATTTACACCAAACCTACAAAAGGCACTTCCTTGACCTAGGGACTACCTCTCTGCCAAATTTTGAGTAATTCTGTTCAGCCGTTCGGGCTGTAGCTCGTTCTAAAGGTCCTATGGAAAAATGCATGGGAAAAACGTGTTTTGGGACCCCCCTTTTATCTCAGCCCCCGCTTGACGGATCCCCCCGAGACTTTCAGGGTAGGAGCGGAGCGTAGCGCCCCACCTATTTTGAAAAATTTGCGAGGATTCGTCGACCGGCGCCAAAGTTATTCAAAATAGAATGTTGAGGTTTTCCTATGGAAACGTGGTCCTAACTATAACTACCTACTGGCTATCGCCAGTAGGTAATATATATATATATACATTATCTACTGATGGTCGCCAGTAGATAGTTATAGTTAGGACCGTGTTTCCATAGGAAATCTCAAAATTCTATTTTGAATAACTTTGGCGCCGGTTGACAAATCTTCGCGAAATTTTCAAAACTAATGGGGCGCTCCACTCAGCTCCTACCCTGAAAGTCTCGGGGGGATTCGTCAAGCGAGGGCCGAGAAAAAAGGGGGGTCCCAAAATGCGTTTTCCCCATGCATTTTCCCATAGGACCTTTAGTCGAAGGTACAGCCCGAAAGGCTGAACAGAATTACTTGAAATTTGGCAGAGGTAGTCCTTAGGTCAGGGATGTGCCTTTTGCATATATGGAGTCAATCTGTTCAGTCGTTCCTGAGAAAATTGCAGTTAAAAGCACATACATATCTATAGCCGCGCACCGCGCGCGCACCGTGCGCGCATCCTAACGTGCGCAAGCGTAATTCTGATTGGTTGTTACATGTCAGTCAACGTTCGAATCGGTCGAAATCAGGAAGTGTCAGCCACCATTTTGTTTGTTTTCAGTGCGAGAGTGGAAAAGGAAGGTGGCGAACGTGAAAAGGGGGCCGGGTAGAGAGTTCCTGACCCCCTAGCCTTGGTCAGGGGGTCCCTGAAGGACCCGAAAGGCAGAAAAAAACATTTAATTTGTTTGTTTTTTTTAAATCGTGGAGGTGCGCGCACGGTGCGCGCACGGTGAAAAACAATAAAAAAAGTTTTTAAAAACTTTAATACGTAGTTTATTGAAAAAAAATATATAAAAAAAATTATAATACATACATAACTTAGCATTTAAAAAACCGTACAAATTCACTGAAAAAACCATAGGTTTCACACACGTTATAGTTGGGAATTAGCATTTAAAAAACCTTGCAAATTCACTTAAAAAACCATAGGTTTCACACATGTTATAGTTAGGTGGATATTTCACTCGTAAAAAAACAATGAAATTCCCCCGTTATAGTTAGTTGAGATAACTATAACTCGCGTGACCGCCACTCTATCACAAGGCTGATGTCATCAGTGATGTCATGAGTGATGCCACTGACCATGTCATGAGTGATGTAATATGTGACGTCATGAGCAGAGGATTGCGGGCGCGCGAGTTATAGTTATCTCAACTGACTATAACGGGGGAATTTCATTGGTTTTTTTATGAGTGAAATATCCACCTAACTATAACATGTGTGAAACCTATGGTTTTTTAAGTGCCAGCGCTTTTTAACAAATAAAGCCACTTTTTTTGCACTCCGGAGCTGTCCCGCACTCTTTCTTAGTGAGAGGGAGTATTGGCTTGATGTTGTACCAGCGTGCAGGTTGCTGGTGTAGCGGGACGCCCTCTCGGTCAGGAGTTACGCGTAGTGCCTGCAACTTGGGTTGTCGCATGAAACTGCAACGCGCCACCCCCCCTGGTATGGTGGATTTCCAATTGGACGTTATCGTTACCTGGGGAGAGAGGAGGCGAGATTGATCCGCCTGACAAGGGGTGCCAAGAATGGCTTGAGCTTTCCGGACAACTGCGGTGGAGTGAGGGTCAGCAGCCACATAGTGGGACATCACATGGTGTTGTGCAATACCCCATCACTGTATGGGATTGCTCTGAGGACTCCACCTACCATCATGCAGTAGACTGGGAAGAGCTGCGCGTGGTGCCGCCGTGTCATAGAGGCGGAAGGAGGGGCAAGTGATCAGCTGACTGGATGTGGTCGCCATTTAAAGATCGTAGTAGCTGACCCCCAGAGATGGAAGGAGAACATGGAAACGGGCACTGAGGAAAGCTATTGAAGGCTGAAACGCGTCTGCCAGCGTTTCATGGACTCGTAATGCCAGCGCTTTTTAACAAATAAAGCCACTTTTTTTGCACTCCGGAGCTGTCCCGCACTCTTTCTTAGTGAGAGGGAGTATTGGCTTGATGTTGTACCAGCGTGCAGGTTGCTGGTGTAGCGGGACGCCCTCTCGGTCAGGAGTGACGCGTAGTGCCTGCAACTTGGGTTGTCGCATGAAACTGCAACGCGCCACCCCCCCTGGTATGGTGGATTTCCAATTGGACGTTATCATTACCTGGGGAGAGAGGAGGCGAGATTGATCCGCCTGACAAGGGGTGCCAAGAATGGCTTGAGCTTTCCGGACAACTGCGGTGGAGTGAGGGTCAGCAGCCACATAGTGGGACATCACATGGTGTTGTGCAATACCCCATCACTGTATGGGATTGCTCTGAGGACTCCACCTACCATCATGCAGTAGACTGGGAAGAGCTGCGCGTGGTGCCGCCGTGTCATAGAGGCGGAAGGAGGGGCAAGTGATCAGCTGACTGGATGTGGTCGCCATTTAAAGATCGTAGTAGCTGACCCCCAGAGATGGAAGGAGAACATGGAAACGGGCACTGAGGAAAGCTATTGAAGGCTGAAACGCGTCTGCCAGCGTTTCATGGACTCGTAATGCCAGCGCTTTTTAACAAATAAAGCCACTTTTTTTGCACTCCGGAGCTGTCCCGCACTCTTTCTTAGTGAGAGGGAGTATTGGCTTGATATATATATATATATATATATATATATATATATATATATATATATATATATATATATATATATATATATATATATATATATATATATATATATATATATATATATATATAAAACAATCAGACACAATAGTAAATAAAAACTTGATAGCTGAATATTTTGCTGAGCAAGAGGCAGGAAAGCTTACCAGCGACCGAGTTGAAGGGGTTATTATTGCTATTAATGAGGGAGGAAGAAATAGCAGATAATCTTGCTAATTTAGCAAATGATAAATCATGCGGGAGCAAGAGTTTGTCATGTGAGCTTTATAAAAAAAATGTAAGATCAATTAAAAACTTTGTTAGGCTTACTGTTCAATAACATCTTAATGAGAAATGAACTCCTCATTTATTTCTTTTGATTATTTGTTTAAAACAAAGGAAAGAACCTTAAAGCTGTGGCTCATATAGGCCAATTAGTCTCTTGAGTTCAGATTACAAATTAATCACCAAAATGTTACCCAACAGATTTTCAACGCACACTAAATATTTTATTCATATAGATAAATTGGGGGTTGTCCTAGGGAGACAGTTGGTAGCAAACGCTAACTTATCAAAGTTTTAGATTACTTTTTCAACTCATTGGACCTTTCAGGGCTGCCATGTTGGATGTTGGGAAAGTGTTTGACTTCAAGAGCTGAGAATTTTTGTTTCTTATCTTAGAGCAATTTAGATTATGTTGCCAGGGCAAGAGGGTTTTAACTAAACTAAGAATAAAGCTTCCACCAGATTAGTGATATAATCGCATAAATATAAATTATATCCCTCTTTTACACAAAATTACAACCCTGTTGTGGAGACAGCAGTTTCCCCTCTTTCAAAGATAAGCAGGGTATCATTAATTAAAATGTCAGTCTTGCCGTCAGTTGGATTTCTGTTTCAGAATGTGCCATGTAAAGGTTTTTTTATAAACAGGTTAAGTGAATGGTTAAAACCTTCCTATGGTTAAATAAAGGACCACAAATGAATGTGACACCACTCATACTGGACAAATAAGATGGATGCTTAGCCTTCCTGAATCAAATTATGTTATCAAACATCATTCTCCAACATTGTTTCTAAATATCATCATTCTGGATGCATAGATAATTCTGCAATTAACGGAATGTTTGATGCTCTCTAGCGACCCTTCTTACTTAAAAAATCATGATGCCCAAAATCAGTTCAAGACCACAGTTGCTCTGATGAAGAGAAAACGCTGATTTCTGTACTCATTTTAGGACATCGGCTATTTGTGTTAGAACAAGTCCATAGAGTTGTAGAGGTTTTGGTTTTTGTGGTGATGCTTCATTGATTAAAAAGTGGAAAATGTGGGATATAGTCACACAGTTGATTTTTGGATTAACAGGAAGTGGGTCACATGGGACCAAAATGATACACAATGCTTGGAGAACAGATTGTGGTTTTGGTTGTTAGCCCAGCAAATAGAAACATGTCTATACTCAAATTTACAAAATCATAGCAGCTATCTAGAAGATATAGCTAAGCACTTGTTTATGGATCAGTCATCTGTAACTGACATAAGCCTATGGGATAATAACCTAGAAGAAGGAAGACAGGATAGTTACATTGACGCGGTGCTTAATAAATGGGAAAAGGAGGTTGGGTTGAAGATCTACAGGACAATGTGGAGATAAATTTTGCAGTTTAACACTGAGTCCATTTGAAGGGCCAATTTGGATGCATGAATATGTTCACTAAAATGGATGATCTGTTATACTGCTTAGTTTCTCGATAAAGGAAATGCTAGAATTTGACCTTATACTCCACGGAGTCAAAATATGGCTATTTGGGATTGGAAGCATATGGCATGGAGTTGCCCAAATTTAAATGGAACTATTTTTATGATATGAGTAAGCTAAAAAATAAATTGAATATTTATATGCAAAAGGATAGATTTAATCAAAATATTTTAGGGCATGGAAATACTACAGAGACGCTTGAGACAAAACGTTAAGGTAATAATATGGAAGTGTATATATTTATTTACATATACATATTTTAATAGTTGAGTTCGATAATACAGTGTTTATATTTTTACGCAGGAACACGTAACTTGAAAAGTATGAATATATGGACTACCCCCTTTGTACCGAAGTTATAAAGAAAGGAAAAAGACCACTCAAATACCTTGGCCTGACATTGATGAGATAATAATGATAATAAAGGAACCTATATTCCAAGAGTTTGCACCAACTAGATAGTTATTGGTTGATAAAGTTAACCTAGAGGGACTTCTCAAACATCTCTCAGGACTCCTCTTGGGCATCCTGGCAAGGTTTTTCAAGAGAATCTATTCTGTTTTGAACAAACACTTATTGACCAGTATAAAAGAAAGTATTGGCTGATCTAGTTTAAGGAAGTACAGCTTTCAGATTGGTTATCTGTCCTTTTCACATCAAATACCATAAGTATTTGATTTAACTTTCAACGAACATTTTTCCAATAAGATGCTATGGTTAGATATAGGTAGATAAATCTAAAGAAGCAAATGCTATTTGGCTTAAAAGCTTTAATTCATGAATGCCTGGAAAGCGGGGTGGATGAAAATGTGTTACAATTTGTGTGTGGGATAAAGATCAAACGTTCCGATTGGTTGATGTCTCAATCCCTCCCTTCATTTAGAATTTATAGAAAGGTGCACACTATAAATAGTGCAGACAGGATAACCACCAATATTTTGCAATCCTCAAACTCTAAGTAACCGCCTTAGAGTGATGGTCTCTAATGTGTGGAACACTCTGCCTATGAGTTTGTGCCAAATTGAGAACAGGGCCAAACAGGAACGTTTCCGGCAGCCTGGTAGGATGCATTTAGCTTCTCAATTAGATGTCCGTCCTATTACAGTCCTGCACATTGTGAACATAAGCTGTCCACATGTGTCTTAGAGGGAGCAGGATTTGTTTACAAGGTGACTAAGGCTCGAGCTACAGCGTCAGATGCCAGTAAGGAGAAATGTCCACTCCTTCAATAAAGCTTCCTGGAACCAGCAGGTCAGTGGCACCTGAGCTTTTAATGCTGCCCAGCCCATCCAGCATTAGTCAGTTTCAGCTAATAGTCAGTTTGGTACAGTGGTAAGATATTAGCGTAAAACCCAGTTGCTTACCAAGAGTTGTAATAATGTGTAGGTTCTCCTTGAGTTTCCACCCTATATGTTCCTTCCTCTGTAATACCTTTGAGTTATTAGAGAGGAAGACTCTAGAACAGGGAATTTAGAAGGCAACTTTTGATCCGAATAGTGATGTAGAAGGCTTGGTTATTAGAGGAGTATCCTTGCTGCGGAGAATGGCAGGAGGTGAAATCGGGGCATGTGGACAGACGCAGAAGCCTGGATGGCCAATAGTTAAGTGCCACAATAGAAAATTAAACTGCACAAATGAATAGTTTTACGCAATTTTCCTGTTTGATATTAAAATCCTGTGGAGGGCGCTTTGTAGGATTTCGCCTGGAGAGATCTGCGCTGCACTATAAACATACAACTCCATGACATAGGGGATATAGTCCCCACTTAAGACGCTGAAGCTCAAGGATCTAAGTACGGTTCAAAGCGCAGCAAGCACCGGGAGCTTCAGTTCGTCGGTAACTGCATTGTTGACTATCGCAGACGCGAGAAGTAAGAGCTTCTACTCCAAAACAAATATCAATTCTTATCCCGTGGCATAAACCCTGTCCCGAAAATGCTAAATGACCCCATTGTTTCAGCTTTATTATTTGTTCCTTTTAGCTGTGCTTGTTTTGGGCCTGACTCAGTCAAGTGCGATGGCTGGGCTACGCCACATTGACTTCAAAGGGCTTGTGGTGTATGTGTTCCCGCTGTCCTGCACTTGACTTGTGCCAAACTCGCAAATGCCAGCTGTCGGACACCTTTCAAGTTTATATTCCAGCCAGTGATCAGCGCTGGTGTACTTTCTTCTTACCTCCTGAGGCCCAGCACCATCTTTCTTTTACCAAGTTCTCCCTCTTACATCATACTCTCTCTTTATAACTCTCTCAAGCTCATTCTATCTACTCGTCCCTCACACTCTGTCTCATCAGTGGCGTAATGAAACCTGAGGCCCCCCTGCACAGTACTTGTATGCCCCCCTCCGACCACACTCAGGAGCCCTCAGGCCAGGGTACTGCGCTGAGGGGGGCCCTGGAGCTCTGGCCCCCCCGGGCTGCGGGGAGCCTTTTTTACGCCACTATGCCTTTCGTTTTCCTTTCTTTCTCTCTCATTCTTTGCCACGTTCTGTCTCTTAAGCTTTCTCGCTCTCTCCCATCTTCCTTTCTCTTTCTATACTCACTTCAGTTCAATAATGCATTATTAGCATGACTTGCATGTATACAGTCTTTTTGAAAGTTAACATATTTGGGGCTGCATCACACAAACAGGCTTTCTGCCACAGATTTCAGCTGGGTGGTATCTTCAGTAGTGGAGGAACTGACTGCAAGAGCATGTTTGTATCATCTTAGTGGTGAATGGCCCTGTGTCATGGGAACCTCTGCTTTCAAGGCATGTGGCTGGAAATGTAGCAGCATTTATTGGAATGTGTAAACAACAGAGCACAACAACATAACATACACAAAGCAACAGAACGACACAATTAAAACATAACAGGTCAGATCACAAGTCAGAACACCACACAATAACTTCAGAACAACACAACAAAATCACATTGAAACAATGTCCCACAAAAAAACACAAGCCTGCGCATCACCAGCACAACAAAATACCACTCTACAAATATAAACAAAGGATTTTTTTTCACCCATTACCACATCCTTAATCCTGTTGTTATAATATGTTGTTTGGAGCAAGCATAGCTTTAACTTAGCACCGAGGACATGAATTTGCGCCAGACAAAATTATTTTGTGCTTTGGCCCTTTATGCCATGGGCCTCATGCAAGAAAGGAACTTAAGGCCCTACTACTTGAGGGCTACTAAAGGACATATATTGTTGGGGCTCACAACCCTGGACAGTGGCGACACTGGACCTGCTGCACTAATGAAAGCCACGAACTTGTCTGTTGGGTAAAACTGAAACATTCGTGACAAGCCTGTACCAATGAACGTCCTGGAATTTTGCCCTGGCATACTAGGTTTTCTAGGCACTGGCATGTAGTGAATCTGTGCATTTCTCTGTTAGGCCTATCTGCCTGTGCTCTCTACCCTCCCAGGCCCACCCATCCTCCAGGACAGGACCCCTCTCTGTTAGGCTGCTGTAAAAGGGCTGAAATTGTGACCGGTTCGAGTGAGACACCCAGGAGAAGGCTTGGCAGAGGTGCGGGGAGGGCGGCGGGAAACAAGGCACAGAGAAAGATAACCAGGGGTCAGCTTTTTATTTATTTGTATCTGTTATCAGGGAACGCACAGTGTTGAATTCCTCTTGGCAGGCAGCAGGCTCATTCCTATGAACAACAGCGTGGACGAAAGTTTACAATCCCTGCTCTTGTTACATTGTGTCAACCGGTCATGCCAACACACAGTCACAGCCTGTTGTTAAGCTCCCAGTGAGCGAGGTTTCAGCTACAGAGCAACACTCTCCTCTTAATCTTATCCACTTTGTAGGAAGAACCCGCTGGCCTCAATGTCAAGTACTGTATACAATGTTCAATCCTCCCTTGTAGCAAGCTTCCCTAAACCAAAGGTGCAGGAGAAGCAGGGCCGGCATCCTTAAAGCATAGGTGCAGAATGGATCGAGCAAGCTTCCCTAAACCAAAGGTGCAGGAGAAGCAGGGCCGGCATCCTTAAAGCATAGGTGCAGAATGGATCGAGCAAGCTTCCATAAACCAAAGGTGCAGGAGAAGCAGGACGGGCATCCTTAAAGCATAGGTGCAGAATGGATCGAGCAAGCTTCCATAAACCAAAGGTGCAGGAGAAGCAGGACGGGCATCCTTAAAGCATAGGTGCAGAATGGATCGAGCAAGCTTCCCTAACCAAAGGTGCAGGAGAATCAGGGCCGGCATCCTTAAAGCATAGGTGCAGAATGGATCGAGCAAGCTTCCATAAACCAAAGGTGCAGGAGAATCAGGGCCGGCATCCTTAAAGCATAGGTGCAGAATGGATCGAGCAAGCTTCCATAAACCAAAGGTGCAGGAGAAGCAGGGCCGGCATCCTTAAAGCACAGGTGCAGAATGGATCGAGCAAGCTTCCCTAAACCAAAGGTGCAGGAGAAGCAGGATGGGCATCCTTAAAGCATAGGTGCAGAATGGATCGAGCAAGCTTCCCTAAACCAAAGGTGCAGGAGAAGCAGGACGGGCATCCTTAAAGCATAGGTGCAGAATGGATCGAGCAAGCTTCCCTAAACCAAAGGTGCAGGAGAAGCAGGAAGGGCATCCTTAAAGCATAGGTGCAGAATGGATCGAGCAAGCTTCCCTAAACCAAAGGTGCAGGAGAAGCAGGACGGGCATCCTTAAAGCATAGGTGCAGAATGGATCGAGCAAGCTTCCATAAACCAAAGGTGCAGGAGAAGCAGGGCCGGCATCCTTAAAGCATAGGTGCAGAATGGATCGAGCACGCTTCCCTAAACCAAAGGTGCAGGAGAAGCAGGGCCGGCATCCTTAAAGCATAGGTGCAGAATGGATCGAGCAAGCTTCCCTAAACCAAAGGTGCAGGAGAAGCAGGGCCGGCATCCTTAAAGCATAGGTGCAGAATGGATCGAGCAAGCTTCCATAAACCAAAGGTGCAGGAGAAGCAGGACGGGCATCCTTAAAGCATAGGTGCAGAATGGATCGAGCAAGCTTCCATAAACCAAAGGTGCAGGAGAAGCATGGCCGGCATCCTTTAAGCATAGGTGCAGAATGGATCGAGCAAGCTTCCCTAAACCAAAGGTGCAGGAGAAGCAGGACGGGCATCCTTAAAGCATAGGTGCAGAATGGATCGAGCAAGCTTCCATAAACCAAAGGTGCAGGAGAAGCAGGGCCGGCATCCTTAAAATATAGGTGCAGAATGGATCGAGCAAGCTTCCCTAAACCAAAGGTGCAGGAGAAGCAGGACGGGCATCCTTAAAGCATAGGTGCAGAATGGATCGAGCAAGCTTCCCTAAACCAAAGGTGCAGGAGAAGCAGGACGGGCATCCTTAAAGCATAGGTGCAGAATGGATCGAGCAAGCTTCGCTAAACCAAAGGTGCAGGAGAAGCAGGACGGGCATCCTTAATGCATAGGTGCAGAATGGATCGAGACAGCTTCCATAAACCAAAGGTGCAGGAGAAGCAGGGCCGGCATCCTTAAAGCATAGGTGCAGAATGGATCGAGCAAGCTTCCCTAAACCAAAGGTGCAGGAGAAGCAGGACGGGCATCCTTAAAGCATAGGTGCAGAATGGATCGAGCAAGCTTCCCTAAACCAAAGGTGCAGGAGAAGCAGGACGGGCATCCTTAAAGCATAGGTGCAGAATGGATCGAGCAAGATTCCCTAAACCAAAGGTGCAGGAGAAGCAGGACGGGCATCCTTAAAGCATAGGTGCAGAATGGATCGAGCAAGCTTCCATAAACCAAAGGTGCAGGAGAAGCAGGGCCGGCATCCTTAAAGCATAGGTGCAGAATGGATCAAGCAAGCTTCCATAAACCAAAGGTGCAGGAGAAGCAGGGCCGGCATCCTTAAAGCATAGATGCAGAATGGGTCCAGCAAGCTTCCATAAACCACAGTTTAGGGAGAGGCAGTGCAATTATCCCTAAATCATAGTAGGGGAGGAGGCAAAGTTTCCCTAAACCACTGGAGCAGGACAAGTAGTACAAGCTTCACTTAGCCGTGGGTGCAAAACACGTAGAATAAACTTTATTAAATCATAGGTATGTGAAAGGTAACGCAAAGTTCTCTAAACTGCTTGCAAACTTATATCATAGGAGCAGGACAGGTATAGCAAATGTCCCTGAATCCTAGTTGCGGGGCAGAGAAGGTAGGCTTACATAAAAAACACTGCAGCGCAGACTGAAAAAACTTCCCTGAAACACTAGCACAGGCAGTAGCAGCTGCTACCTGACAAAAGTGGTGGGCAGTGAGGGTGGACAATAACAATAAATAAAGGCACTTACCTGCCCAAGGCCGGACTGGCTGTAGCAGGCACTGGCCGTTTCTCCGGTGGACTGCCATGGTGGGGGCTGGTTTTGGACCCCTGGGGGCCGTTTTTTGTTATCGGGGCTGGTTTTGCGCATAGCTGCATCATCGTCCCCCTGTAACAAGAGCGGCCGCAGTGTTTTACATGCGCAATCCCCCAACCCGGGACCCCCTTCCTGCGGCCGGTCCAACTCAATTGCCAGGGCCAGTTTGCTTACCCAGTCCGGCCCTGTACCTGCCGCTCGCTGCCTTGCCACCTCAGTGCTCTTCTGCTGATAAAACCCAGGCTCCTAGACTCTCCTACGGTCAATCCAGACGCTGCTCTCAGGCTGGCAATACTATTACCCAGCATGAGAGCAGTGCCGGGATTGGCCTGCACAGGCTGGTTTTGCGCCCCCACAGGGATTGGGAGCCTGTGCCTGCTGTCATCTCCACCCGGCCACACAGCTCAGGTTGGAGAGATCTCAGTGCGCATGCCAAGACAGATGGCCAAACCGACATGCGCGCTTGCAGCAGTGTCCACCACTCCTCCTTCAGTGCTCTCGTCATGATCACCCCACCCCTAAGACTCGGCTCCTGAAGAAAAATAAAATGATAATAAATAGTTTTATTAGCATTTGTGTTTGCAGCTGCTGGCAGCAGGGGCGACGCTCCTCTGCCATGACAGAGTCGTGGCTATTCCTGACCTGACAACAGGTCAGGAATAGCCAGATTCCCTAATGCATAGGTGCTGGACTAGTTTTTATTTTTGCATATGTGCAACATCACATTTAATGTGCGTTTTTAGGGAACATTTTCTCATATCATGAATGGAGCAATGCCACTGAGTCATTGTTTTATTAATAAGAATGGAAACGACTCCATTTTAAAAACTGAGTGATCTCCCAATGCTAATATTTAAGTTCACATCGAATGCATGAATCTCCTTGTAATTCTATTCTGTCTCCTGTTACATAAGATCTTGCTGCCATCACTCGCCCTCTCTGTCCACCACACTCTTCAGGTGCATTCTCTCTTGACTATCACTCATTCTCACTACCGCATTCTTGCTCACCTAATTTCTGTTCTCCCGTCTCACAGCAATCTCTCCTTTGTTACCCCCAGGTTTGTTAACAATTATTTTCTCGGTTGCCAATTCCTCATGCTCTCTCGTCCTTTTCCTTTAGATGCTCTCTTCTAGAATACCCACTTACATGTACTCTCTGCTTTGTCCAAGCTCAAGTAATCTCTGTCGACTCAATCTCCAAGTAATCTCTCTTTCATTTTACAAAAGAAGTATCCTATCATCCACCCACCCTTAGGTACCCTCTCTCTTCCATCCCCTAAGGTACTCTCTTTCCATCACACCCCTCAAGTACTTTTGTATTGCTCACTCCTGATGTTCACGCCTCCATTTTCCTCATATACTTCTTATCTGTCGCTGCTGAGCTACCCTCTGGTGCATCCCTGCTCAGGTAATCTCTATCAGCCCCATCTTCCAGTGATTATTCTTCCATTCCCCCCTAACTACCCCATCCCACAGCATTCTCCCCTCTAGTGCCATCTCTCTCCCTTCCATCCCTCCACACAGGGGTGGCTTCTCCATGTGGGCAGCGGAGCGTCGCCCCACTGCTTTCTCGTAGTGCGAGAAGCAGTCAGATAAAATGCTATAAATACTATTTCATGTTGCAGCCCTGACTGTTTTGTCGGCCCTCTGGGGCTGACTAAATTAGTCATGAGCAATCTGCCATTTTCTCCATGTAGACTGCATGCAACCTACATGGAGAAAATGGCCTCCCCATAGGCGCGTGGCTGGGCGCCGTCCCCACCAATCACAATGCTGCCATTGCAGCGTTGTGATTGGCTTCGAGTAGGGGATGGTGGCTGCCTGCTTCCTGCGAGGAGCAGAGAGGACGTGGGACTAGAACGGCCGGTTCAAGGTAAGTGTTTTAAAAAAAAAAATAATAATAATTACCCCCCATGCGACACCCCTCCCCATGCGACCATCTCAAATACCTTGTTTCATCTCAGGTACATTTCTCTATCACCGCCTCTGTACTCTCACTTACATCCCTCACTTGCACCCTTCTTCCTCATTCAGTGTCTTCTGCATCCTCAGCCACCCATTGTTCTTCTTGCAGCCTTTTCCAACATTCCTATTACATACACTCTATTACTACACAAACCCACCTCTGGTGTGTACAATTCTGCAAATCCCTTTGCACTTTGAATGCACACTGGCTGATCCCAATCTCACGCAAAACAGAGAACTCCTGGTTTCACAGGGCCCTGCGTTATCCAATCCCCATAAACAGAATATCCATAGAGCATGAATTCCTTGTGTGTTTGGTGTCATGGTCATCGCTGAAGCCCTGAAGGTATCGGACTGTGTGACGCTACAGATTTGCTGCTTATTCCAACCCACACACCAGCTTCAGCTGTGAAGTCTGCTCAGCTACAATCTATTGATAGTGCAGCTGCTAAATATGGCTGGTGCTTCCAAGGACGTAGGTGGGCAAATGTCACTATTATGTCTCTCCTACCATAGGATAAGGTCTGGGCCTGTTCACCTCAGCCAATACTCTCATCTGGTAGAACACATATAGCTGTCAAGCATTCAGGGCTTCATTTG
The DNA here is from genome assembly GCF_964204655.1 of Triturus cristatus. NCBI lineage: Eukaryota > Metazoa > Chordata > Amphibia > Caudata > Salamandridae > Triturus > Triturus cristatus. The sequence continues at coordinate 343,689,559 of NC_140593.1, forward strand.
TGCCGGTGTTTGTTTGAGCTGGCCCCAGTACATAATTATTAACACAAGCACTTATTTATAACAGCTCACTACATGGTGGTGCTATAGGCCACATGGATGAACCGATTTTGCGTTCACATCACACACAGGCCGATTCGCAGAATTGGCCCATTTCCCATGTATCCATCCCTATTTTGCAATTCAGTATCCTGTTACCGAATCACACAACTGGGTTTGCGATTCGGTATTTGGAAGGAGCGTGTATAGCGTGTCCCAAATAGCTAATCGTAACAGTATGTAGGAATGTTTTGTAGCTGTGAATGTGGTCGTAAAGCATTCGCATTTTTACCACCAACTAAAAATTGGTGGTAACCTATTCCAAAAGGGGAAGGGATCCCAAAGGGAGCCCTTCCCCTTTGGGAATGGTGGCAAAAACGTTTTTTGAGAGCAGGCAGTGGGTCCATGGACCACTGCCTGCTCTTAAAAAATGAAAAGAAAATGTTAACTTTTTTCCTTTGAATGCAACCCGTTTTCCTTCAAGGAAAACGGGCTGCATTTAAAGAAAAAGATTGCTTTATTTAAAAGCAATCATGGATATGGTGGTCTGCTGACCCTGGCAGTCCACCATCGGCGTGATCTTAGCGATTCCTAGGGGGATCAAATTGCGACCTAACTCATTATTATTCATGAGGTAGGTCGATTTGTGACCCCCCAGGAATCGCTAAATGAAACTCTTGGGAGTTTCATACATCAGGAATAGCGATTACCTAATTGCGATTCCCAGAAAATCGCAATAAGGTAATCGCTATTCCGAAAGTTGATACATGTGGCCCTATATTTCTATTTTTTAGCCTAAATTGCAACATCTTTAGGAGTGTGATGGTTAGCAGGTAACACTGGTACTCACATTTGACAGCGCTGGTACTCACATTTGGCACCACTGGTAGAGGCAGTGTGTGGAGCAAACGATAGTGGCCGCCTGGGATATATTTGGGCCTTGGCACTTTTTTTTTTACTAATCAAGCACTGCGAGCAGCATGCCATATGTTACATCTTCAATGAATTCAGAATAAGGGATTGTGCACCAATCCATCGGGTTCACACAGAAACACCACCAACAATCGGCTTTAATATAGTAGCCCTAGCAGAAAATTCAAACCTGTTGGTGTGATGTTATATTCATTAGTACATTCACAGTGGGGTGAAATGTCATATTTTAGTTTAATAGCACGTCCACTGTGATTTTATACTTTATGCTATAAAAATATTATTTTGTAAAAACATTCTAATGCAGTTTTTGATTTCATCACATTACCTTTTGCCACCCTGCTCTACTTTATACAGCACTTTGAAGTGCAGGCCGAAACAACAGCACGGTGGCGATGTCACTACAGGTGGGAGTTGTACTCTCAGAAGCACAGCACTTACTCAATTTGTAGCCTCCGCTTGCTATGCGGAAGGTCTTCACTCCAGGGGCTGCTCCTCCGCTAAGGTGGAGGAGCGGCGCCCCACTTCTCTCAGAGCAGGGGAAAGGGAAAAAATAAAATGATAATAACAGGGTTACTATTGTCCTATTTTTCGTTGCCGCGGGGCTGGGTTAGGACGGGGCAGGGCTGGTGACTCAGGGAGGAGGAGTGGACTGTGCACACTTAGTGCGCATGACTGCTTGGCCGGCTGTCTTGCGCACTTTGAATGTTCCCCACCAGGCTGTATTACAGGAGAACATGCCCAGGCCCCCAGTCCCCATCAGGATTGGGCTTGACTATGAGAGACGGAGGCAGCCAGCGTGCCCTCCCCCCCCCGTTCCCTGCCAGCCGCCACTGCCTCACTCCCAGGTTAGCCCTAATGAAACCAGACTTCAGATGGACTCAGGCAGACAGCACCAGTCAGCTGATGTTTCAAGCATGCCTCATGAGAGTGTCTGTCATCTGTCAAAGATCATGATGCAGGGCTTGTGGAGGGTTCAGGCCGTCTGTTCTGAGTCCAAGGACCTATTGCTGTGCCAGCCCAGACCCGAGCCACTTCATCATCCCCACTCCATCCAGTGCACAAGTGCACAAGCACCTTACCCCGCCCCCAACATTCAGATGTCATGCGTGCTGCGCAGGCAGAGCCAGCAGTGTTTAGCCGTGGTGTCTGTGCACCAGGGTGAGCACGAGTTGGGCCGAGGCTCCAGTCTGCTCCAATCCCCTGAAAACCAGACTTAGAAGTAAGGCTGCAACATTTTTTGAGAGCAGGCAGAGGGCTTACTAACTGCAGCAGGCAATGAGCTACCTAGGTCCCTGACCTCCCTGGGTCCTGGTGCCACTGCACCAGCTGCACCATTGATTGGCACAACTGTGGCTCGCTCTCTGTGTTTCTTGCTCCATCTTTTCCCTGCCTCTAATCACATGCCCACCCTTTGCCTTCATTTGCATGATTTATCTATTAATTTTAATGTGCGCTAAAACTTTCGCAATTCCCCTTCGTGATCAAAGCACTTGTTTTCTCTTCTTTGTTAAATGTGGGACATTAAATCATTGCATCAAAGGTCGAGATGACCCGAAACTTCATCGTCATTAGGAAAAAGAGAGAAGGCATAATGCACGCACAACAAACTGCTCCTTGTCATGAAGGTCATCGTCCCAGAACAGAAATGAGCAGACTATTTTGAAACAAAGGCTTGTAGGTCGGCCATGTTTAATACTTTTTTGAAATGCTCAGACATTAAGTAATCTAACGTCTGCACGATGTGCATCTGCCATATTTATTTTGCTTACAGTAAGTTTGGACTTTCTGCCTATTTTGTATTTGTCTTTGGCTCACTTGCCCCTTTCTTTCCCTTTCTCTTATTTGTTTGTTACTTTTTCCTTCTCCCCCCCCCCCCCCCCCCCACACGTCTCACTTCCCTCCATCTTTCTGTCTCGGTCTAGTGGCCTCATCTCATGGCCCACGCCTTTCATGTGGGATGGCGTGGAGGTGCCTCAAGCTTGTAAGAAGTTCAAATGAGGTCTGCACACACTTGAAGACATCATCCTTGACCTTGGCTTTCACAGGAAAGAGGTGTCCAAAGAAGGTCCAGGAAGGCAGGGCCCATGCAATACTTGAAATATATCCACATAAGATACATTTACACGCAATAAATCTAAATGTTTTAGATTCCAGTCAACAGGGATCTGTGTATCTTTAAGCATCTGTTGTCAATGTTCCGGCCTGGACCATCCTGTACCTCCCAGAGTCAAGAGGGGACTGAACCCACCCCTGCGAGGCTAGTGATTAATGCTATAAGAAACACGAGCCCCCTGCCTCCCCCCCTTTCTGCTCCTCTGTCCTCTGCACTGGAACATCTGCCGACGAAGGCAGCGGAGGATGGATGCCATTGTTTACACGGACCCGGTTCACGCTGGGAACACAGGCACGCTTTGCAGCACAGTCATATTTTACAGTGATGAAAGAGGGGTCGCCTTTTGTTGTTTATAGGAAGCAATTCAAGCCTCATCAAAGCAGGAAAACAATAGAAAGGAAATAATACACAATTATTGACCAAAAGAAGCTTCCGAGAGCTTGACCCGCCACACGCATCCCGTCACAGATAGTGTTCGCGGAACAGTAACAATGCCACATTGTGGAGCGAAGACTTATCTTTAGTTCTGGCCGGAAAGATTTTCAGTTCGCAGTGTAGCGTCAGCGTGTTGCTTTTAGAAAAGGGGTGCTTTGATTGGTGTTCATTCCTGGCTGCAAACGCCATGGCTGGCATAGTTTGATGGGATGTTACATTTATAATGCACATTCTTGACTTATCATTGGTGTTAAATACCTTACATTGGGTGTTTTTTTTGTAAACGGGGCGGCGGCTGATGGGGGCTCAGCCTGGTATCTGTACGCTAGGGACATTAACCCAGCACATTGGGGGAGGCTCTGCACACTGCACTGCATCGCAGAGATGCTGCGCCATACCGGTGCACTGGGTCCTGGAGACATTGACCAAGCACACTGCATCCCATCCTATGGGTGCCCGCCCTCCACACAGTGTGAGGTGGATACTAACCTGGCAAACTACGCTCCAGCTTAGAAGCACCAACTTCCCAAACTGCACTGCGTGTTTCAGACAGCACCCACCACAATGCAGGGCCTCCTGCGGAGAGGAAGACCCTACACCGAATTCTGGAAATACTGACCCACCACACTGAACAGAACCATACGAACTCCAACCCACAGGGCTGCGCATTCAAGGGGTACACGTCACTGCACTACTTCAAGGCAGCAATAATCCACCACACTGCACTCCATGCTAGGGACACCAACCCACTGTACTGCATTATAACCAAAGGTGCACTGCCCTTCATCCTTAGGGTACTAACCACCAAACTGCACAGCACCCTCTAAAAATTAACTATGCTGCACCCAAGCAACACTGCCATGTTACATTGCAGAGCAGTAACTGCTCGTAGTGGGAGTGTTGCGAGGCGGTGGGGCGGGGCGGGGAGGGGCAGGGTGGGAGTTAGTAAACTCCAGCATACGGCCGACAGGAGTTAAGTACATAAATAAATAAATACATAAAAACAAATTACATTGCGCGTGCTGCAACGCAAATGGCGTTGCAGTGGGCGCAATGTAATTCGTTGCTACTTATTTATTTATGTACTTAACTCCGGTCGGCCGTATGCCAGAGTTTACTACCCCCCCCCCACCCTGCCCCTCCCCGCCCCGCCCCACCGCCCCGCAACACTCCCACTACGAGCCGCTACTGTTGCAGAGTATCCACAAAAAACTGAGTGGCCACACTGTATCGCAGTCTATAGCAGTTCTATCAAACTGTATTTTTCCACCATAAATAAACCAGACTACACTTCATCATATGGATACTAAATGCCAGCCCACCATACTGCACTACAGGCAAAAACAATGCTTCCAACACACTTCACTAGATTCACTTCTTTTCTCAAGGTACCTGAAACTAAGAAAATAGTAGGTAGCACATCTTGAGCAGTTAGGCCCTCACCATTCCTTTTAAGCATTTGAAGTATCTTACACTACCTTTACTATACCCCACTGCTCTAGAGCAATAGCAAATATATACAAATGTTCACTAAATATGTTCCCACATGTTTACCATGTTTACTTTTGTACAACCAACTTCAGATGTATGTTAATATTTTCATAATATAAAAAAAATCTACAAAAAAGCCGTCCTTTTGGCTTTGTATATCCGTGTTTATATAGTGAATAAGCAAAATCTTTAAAAAGCATGGGTTGAGTAAATAAAAGGAGGGTCTAGTCGGATAAAGCTGGAATGATGTTTAAATGATTTTTCTTCAGGTGGCACGTTATCTATTTACATCATGCATATAATTGGCCTACAAAGGCCAGCGGGGAGTCAAGCTGAATCTATGCCACCTTAGCCTAGTAGCTGAACATATTAATCCCAGTGTGTGCAAATACAGCATCGTGCTGGGTAAACATTACAACACCTCGCTTGTGACTGCCCACAGGCTGTATGCGGTTCAGTAAAACAAGTGTGGGTGAGGGTGACGTGGGGAAAGTATGGCAATTTGCGTTGGCAGCTTTAGAACAGTAAAGCAAAGCACTGTAATTAGCAAACAGTTTATAGTGCAAGTTTAACACTATTTTTTCAATTTATTTTTAAGTCATACTTGTACATCCTGCAAAACATTTACATGATACATCTTGATTTCCCAGTCATGCTTTCTTATTTACTTATACACATTTCCATATGTCTTCTGAACCCTAAAACGGCAATTGAGGTCAAAATTACAAGTTACTCCTAACGTGTTGTTTATATCACACGGTTTATTAGTGTTTTTAGTATTCCTGTGATACATTCAGAGCATTTGGAAATTATCTGTTTCCTATTCGTTTGCCTGAGACTGCACTTATCTGGCAATGTTTTGAGAAATGTGTGTTTTTGCTGGGGTGTTTTATACTACTGTGTTTATTATTATAAATCACATTTTAAAATCAATGTGCATTGAATGGAAATTAAAGTGTGCTTTTCTTTTGCAGTACATTAACACTATAGAGTAGGTTTAACAAGACATATATGAAGTGCAATGCAGGGCAGTGCAACGTTTTGCTGACAGGGTTTGCAACCTTTATTTTCACAAACTGAGGAGTATTCATTGACAGATGGTTGCATCAAAGATAAGCCTGCAAGGGGAGGCTTGTCAGTAATGCTCATTCATTTTCTAAGCCCCTCACCGTGGAAGCGTTTATTTTTACCTGCATTGAATAAAAGACAACATTCTGTGTTTAACTTTTTTTTGTTTGTGTAGGGAAGTTAAATATCCTATGCGTGTGTGTGTGTGCACGTGCATTGTGACATTTGTAACACATCATATATAGAGAGAGTATGTGTGTGTGTGTTTGAGAGAGAAATAGAGAGAAACTAAATATCCCTGAAGGGTAGGAAATAGGATGTCCCCCTCAGGAACAGTAAGCTCTCTCTCTCTCTCTCTCTCTCTCTCTCTCTCTCTCTCTCTCTCTCTCTCTCTCTCTCTCTCTCTCTCTCTCTCTCTCTATATATATATATATATATATATATATATATATCACGTAATGCTAAGAACTGGGAATAACCAGTGCTGTTATCACCCAATTCAATAGTACTTAAATTAATGACCTTATAAGTATGGATAGTCGAGTCGCATTCAAATTCGAATTGCGACCTCTGCTGACACCTCAATAGCCTAGGCGTAGAGGAGAACATGCTTGCATACGCAGCACATAACCCACAACCAGGGAAACATTTTGGGAAAAATTCATACAAGGGTTCCCTGTATTTCCTTATTCAGTAATTAATCAAACCAGCAACAGTTCTAGTTACTTTCATTCATTGTATCATTAGCTTGTTGCAAAAACGTTTACCATTATTCCTCCTTTCCCAGGAGTTACAGATCACCAGGTGTTATGTTGGGGTGTTCAAGTATACTGATGACATACAGATCTTCAAGATACAAAGATGTGGAGTTAAGAATACTCAACCTATACATACCAGACACACTTACCTTGCTGATATAGGCCCTGCTTACGAGTCAGGAGGAATGGCATTCTCCTGTGGTATTCCGCTCCACCTGACCTCTACTAGCCTCGTTTACCCACACCCAGCTTTCCCAGGTGTGCAAACACCGGACCTGGTTTTACCGGACGGTAAATCTGACTGGGGACCTGGTTTTACCGACCGGTAAATCTGACTGGGGACCTGGTTTTACTGGCCGGAAAAACTGACTTTTGAAATCAATTGAGGTTTCAACTGCAACAGCATCCAGACTTCGGAACCGAGTCCTACCCAAACCTTTTCTCTGCCAAAACTATCTTTGACCTATGCTTCCTGGCCCTTACAGCCACCCATGCCAGAGACAGAAGCAGCTACTCACATTTACTCCCTGCTTAGGGTAGGTGCGAAATATGTGCATTAAACCCCTCGAAACAGGAAATTCCTTCTGGAATACTACAACCCCTATCCACACAGATATTTCCCATTCCAGGGCATTTAACTCATAATATCACCATACTGGTGGGGTATTACTGCACAGCAGGTGCAGCCGATACAGGTAAGAGCGGTGGGGCGGGGCGGGGACCGGGCAGGGGGGAAGTCAGCAGACAACGGAATAGAGAAAATAAAATTTATAAATTCATAAAACCACTTACCTTGCGCTCGCCTCATCACAGAGTCAGCGATGAGGTGGGCGCAAGGTAAGTTTTTTTTTTTTTTTTTGTATTTTATTTTCCCCATTCCATCATATGTTGACTCCCCCCTCCCCTGTCCGGCCCTGCCCCAGCGTTCTTACCTGTACTGGCCACGCCTAGTGCACAGTTACATTAATGACGTGTGTGGAGTTCTCACACCACCAGTACCAGGCAACTCGTAATCGGGACCATAGTGATACAGGGTACACGATATGTTACAGTTGCTATCCTGCCCGACTAAATTGTGTTACTCGATATTGCATATAAGAAGCATTTCTTTGCTCTCTGGCTCCTGCTGGAGGCTGCATGTGTTATCCCCATTAATCATTAAAGTTCATTAAGTCTGTTTTACTCCTAATCACATCTGCCTGAAATGAGATCAGGAGTATGCAATCCAAAGCTTTCCACTTTAGAAGAAGTGAGGACTAAACTGCTTGGAGAAGCTTTTTCTGCCCATGAAACAGAATCTCCCAGTCTTCTACAGAGGCCCACAAGTGAAGCTGGATAAGCCGGACCTGCAGAAGGAAATGTTTGCAATCTAGGAACAATATTTATACACCCAGTAAATAATCAAAATCTAAACGCATAAAGGCTCAGTAAATAGTTAGTAGCTCACGATCAAGGTTTTCGCACACTAAAATCCATCTGCTGAGTTTGTATACAACAGATCCCTGTACACAGGGTCGGCTCCTTCGTTTGAGCAGAGGATCGTCACCCCACAACAAATGCCCCAGGCCCGAGTTGTAAAATAAAATTGTAATATTGTTTATTACCATTTTATTTTTCAGCAACCGACCCATCCCTAACTGAGAATCAGGACGGGGCCGGCCTTTGCTGCTGAGTGGGAGCAAAGCTTTGTGCTCTCGAGTTTAAAATGTGCACGTCTGTTCGGCCGGCCGTCTTGTGACAGCCAGCCAGGTATGCGCATTTTAAACCTCTCTAAAAGGTTAGAGAAAGCAAAGGCCTCCACTGCTCCTGTGAGCACTGACAGAGGCCACTGCCACCAATCCTAGCGCTGCTGTCATGCTGCATGAGAGCAGCATCAGGATTGGCTTGGGAGCCGGAAGCCTGCCTGCCTCGAGGAGAGAAGGATCGAGGGGGATGTCGCGCTCCTAAAAAACGTAAGTGCCTTTTATCTTTTTTTATGTGCCCCACCACCCTCAGGACATGTCAACCACCACTGCCCTGTAGATATGCAGATTAAACTATAAAAAAAGGTTGGGAAATTATGATGACATTTATACTTTTGCAATATCTGCTCTTGTGTTTTTAACCGGATCTCTCATGTAAAGCAACAATTTCATAGGCTAATGGGCTGTAGAACTGTTCAATGTAGTTTCTCAAGACGACCAATCTCTTCAGCCCATTTATTGTTCTGATTATATCGGAGACAACCAAGCGCCACCCAGATGGGCAGATATCTCATGCATACTGCAATAGGAGCATAGCTCCAGGAGGGCCAGATCCATGACATATTTTCAGGCTAACCCCAGGCTCTGTAAATCACTGAAATTTAGATTCTTTAAATGTAAATGGATTTTATAAGGTCAGGTTGTCTGCTACCCAGATGCTAATTACTAATAAAAAATAGTGGATACTCTGAAAATTTGAAACGGGTCTGTACCTCCTGGAGGTACATTAGACACTACTGTTCACAGTACATTAGACACTACTGGGCGTGAGTGTCTGAAAAGTTTCAGCGCTCCGTCCATCATCTCCTTGTGTTTTCTTTGTTCGTCCTAAGTTACCAGGGTATGGCCAGACGTGGGTTCCTTGCTCACTTTGCCACTGGATTCAAGCTAGCCTGGCAAATGAGGGGTGTTACCCCAAAAGTGGTCCCAGGATGCTTGTTTCGGGTCCACGGAAGACCTGGCTTGGCAGTTCGGGCTGGACTATTCGCATAAGGAACAGGGTCAAGACTGATTTGCATATGGCTGGATCTGAACTGGAGTGGTGAAGTGAACTAAAGAACGATAATGGATTCGCACAAGATCTGTGACTGGGGATGAGTGTCTGAAAAGTTTCAGCGCTCCGTCCATCATCTCCTTGTGTGTGCTTTGTTTGCCCCAAGTTGGCAGGGTATGCTCAGACGTGGGTCCCTTGCTCACTTTGCCACTGGATTCAAGGTAGCCTGGCTGATGAGGGGTTTTACTCCGAAACCGGTCCCAGGATGCTTGTTTCCGGTCCAGGGAAGACCTGGCTTGGCAGTTCGGGCTGGACTATTCCCATGAGGAATAGGGTCAAGACTGATTTGCATATGGCAGGGCCTGAACTGGGGTGGCAAAGTAAGCTAAAGAACGATGATGGATTCAACCCAGATCTGTGACCAGGTGTGAGTGTCTGAAACGTTTCAGCACTCCGTCCATCATCTCCTTGTGTTTGCTCTAAGTTGGCAGGGTATGCCCAAACGTGGGTCTCTTGCTCACTTTGCCACTGGATTCAAGCTAGCCTAGCTAATCAGCGCTGTTACCCCGAAACCGGTCCCAGGATGCTTGTTTCCGGTCCAGGGAAGACCTGGCTTGGCAGTTCGGGCTGGACTATTCCCATCAGGAACAGGGTCAAGACTGATTTCCATATGGCCATGTCTGAACTGGGATGGCGAAGTGAGCTAAAGAATGATGATGGATTCAACCCAGATTCGTGACTGGGCATGAGTGTCTGAAAAGTTTCAGCGCTCCGTCCATCATCTCTTTATGTTAACTACTGTACTGTAGACAATTCTTTGATTTTTCCAGGAGTAATGAGTTGGCTGCCTTTGGGTTATTTAGCATGTCCTTTTCTCCAACTGTCCTACTTTCAATACGTATCTGTGACACATTTCCAAAAGAAAGTATCTTAAACACTGGTATTACAATAATCTATAATAATATATTTCAACGTCTACTATCCACCATCGGTAACTTCTCCTAATGCTGTCGGTTTTCTGGGTGTTGTATATGCCATGCCTGCAATGTTATGCTTAGGGTGTTCTGGTTCATGTAGAGCACAACATTTGAGTTGGGTCTTACTGAGTGCATTGTTAATGCATTCATTGATATGTAAAGGATCATCGATAGTCATGTTGAATAGTTTGGAGGCGTTTGAAAGTACTGGTATTACTCCTATTTTGAAAAGGGATTGGGGAAAGAGTCCTTATCACCCAGACTTCATGATAGTACCTTGCATATCATATCAAAATGTGAAACGATTAAATAAGCCATTTTAAAGATTCAGTTATGTTCCTTTCCGACTAGTACTGTTGAGTAAATAACTATTTTATCTTGTCACATAAAGAAACTCAGTGTTTTAAAAATCAAATGTTACCAAAGTGAAAATAGTGAAACATTTGGGAATATGTGTATGAGCAAAGATGTTGCCAAGACAATGGTAGTGCTACAAGAACATTGTCCCTTTGGTTATGTGCCAATTGAGAGCCACCTTTCAGCAGAGCAACAAGCCACACAAAAAATTGTGGTGGAATCAAATGTAAAGAGTGAAAAAGTAATATAAATAAAAAAAAATGCTTAGAAACCTTATGCCACCATTGCAGGACCACAATCTAATCCAGACAGCTCAGGGGGTTGTGATACAAAGCATGGACCAGTCACTTGATGGCGTGAAACCATTGTGTGTCCTGCTATGAACTGATCCAGCTCATGGGCCATTAGCTTGGAAGCACAATCCCAAGTGTGCTCACACTCTTGGTGCGCCAAAACACTGGCCAGGGAGGGTTGTCTTTCGTAGATGCCAGTGGCATGCTGGTGCATTCATCAGTTTTGCATAGTTTTCACCACCAACAGCACACCGCTGACAGAGACCTTAATCTTTAACCCCTCACCTTGCTAATTTTACAATAAAAATGCATTCTCCTTGGGGGGATTTATGGAGAAGGGGAGTTTAAAGCCTTCAATGGATTTACAGGGTCGCCCAAGTGGCAACGACAACAAAGTGCCCACACTCTGCACAAACACATTGGCCTGAGGAAACCAAGTGCCACAGAGGCCAAATGGGTTATTTTGAGTACAAATGAAGCAATCACTTTGTGTGCCTGAAAGGCTGGTGTCCTTGACATGAAGGGTTAAGGGGAGAGGAGGTAGGACACAAAGGTGGTAAGTGTCAGGCCTTGCAAGCTTATTTTGTCAAAGCAAGGGTAAGAAGACTCTCTTTTGTACTTGCAGGACATCTCTAGTGGAGAAATGCAGCATGATCATGGGAGAGCTTTCACAGAATGGGCTTGTATATGTTTGGGTGTACTTAGGAAGTTCAAAATGGTAAACAGCACATTACTCTGTCCAAAATTGGTCTTGATGTATCGCAAAGCAGAGATTAACCCAGCTCGGTTAGCATGAAAAATTGTAGGTTTTAGGACTGTGTGAAACCAACTTGCAATGTAATAAAGAAACATTGTGTATCATGAACAGGATTGTGAATCACAATATACACATATTGACTCCCTTTGTTTTGCACGGAGGATGCATTAAAAGACTGCCCCCTTCTTTCTTGCAAACAGCACAGATACACATTAATGCTTTATAAACGCAAGTGCAAACCATTGATACGGACATATCGAAGAGAGCGGTATCCTTTCGTAAAGTGGAAGTCGTCAGCCATAGACAACTTGAGGTTTGTAATGGCCACATTCGGGGGGCTGCAGTAGAGGCAAAAGAATACCAGTGGGTCACTGCATGTCTGCTCCAATGTCCATTCGCATTATGACAAATGTTTAAAAAAACCAATGTGAGTGCAGGATGAAGATCTGCTGTCCCATGCAGGCCTCTATCCCTGAAGTGGCGGGCACTTTTTAGGATGTCCAAACTGAAACTGGCCTCATTACTGTTACTGGAGCAGAGTTTCTATGTATTTTACTGGATCATTTGTGCTGTGACGAATTAGTATGTACTTTGCAGTGCAAAAAGATTCTTGGGTTGCATCGCAAAAATTTCCTCTATCATGCGTATCCAGAATAGTTAATCTGGCACCTAAATGGGGCCTCAGCCTCCTACCAAAAGTGACTAAATAGATAGAGTCAGCGGGAGCAGGCATGGGGGCTTTGCTTAGATTCAGATGCTATGAATTAATGAATATCCGGGAAGACGTCGAGAACACCTTCATACAGGCACTCAGCTCTTGCTCGGCGGCACTCCTGATCCACGGTCCTCTGTCTGATGCTCTCACTGCATCTATATACTTCATTCTGCTATCATGTTGTAAGTCTCTATGTTGGCAGTTTCTCTAATTGCCCTGTGTAGCTTTAAGACAACACAATGATGCTTTAAAAAACTAAAATATACAAGTTAATTCTTCTACCTCCTTAGTCTCCAATGACATAACCAAACCCCTTTTGTTGTTTATTTGCAGTGCATAGAAACAATTTACGTTTTTTCAAACAGTAGCACACTGGTATCTCTGGAGGGGGTCCTGATGGGGTCTGTGCCCCAGATCTGTGTGCCCTGACTCCCCATTTCAGTCCCACAACCACAGCTGTTGAGTGTACCAGGAGGCAACACAGCAAGGAAAACAGGCACTCCAACTTGACAAACATATTAACATGTCCAACTACCTTTAACTGCAAAGTAGAGCTGAGTTCCTCAAAATGCTTACATCTGGCGTTGTATGCATATATGTGTATGTGTGTGTGTGTGTGTATATATATATATATATATATATGTATATATGAATTTGGAGAGTTAAAACACATTGGGTCCACTGCAAACAAAGTTAATAAATGCACTTTGATCACTGGCACCCGGCTGTGTATGGCCTTTCCTGAATCTGCGTCCACGCACCACTCCACAAGGGCCAAGGCTGTCAGGTTAATGGGAAATTAATGTGCTATTGATAAGTAGATCTAAATATTTCTGAGTGTGTGTGTGTGTGTGTATATATATATATATATATATATATATATATATATATATATATATATATATATATATATATATATATATATATATATATAAAAAATTCACTGAAAAAACCATAGGTTTCACACATGTTATAGTTAGCGGAAATTTTACTGATAAAAAACCAATGAAATTCCCCCGTTATAGTTAGTGCAGGCAACTATAACTCACGCGACCGCAATCCTCTGCTGATGCTAATACTGTATTTAGACACTTATTTGCCCATGTCTTCTTCCATAAATTTTTAGCTATACATATATTACAAATATTTTTTTTTCATAAAGACACATATGTCATCAGCAGAAGATTGCGGTCGCGTGAGTTATAGTTGCCTGCACTAACTATAACGGGGGAATTTCATTGGTTTTTTATCAGTAAAATTTCCGCTAACTATAACATGTGTGAAACCTATGGTTTTTTCAGTGAATTTGCAAGGTTTTTTAAATGCTAATTCCTAACTATAACGTGTGTGAAACCTATGGTTTTTTCAGTGAATTTGTACGGTTTTTTAAATGCTAAGTTACTTTACGCCATTCGTGGCGTGCGCGCCCACTTAACGCAGTTCGTTCCGTGCGCGCACGGTGCGCTTCGCGCACCGCGCACCCACTTTACGCAGTTAGTGCCGTGCGAAGCGCATCGTGCGTACATGGCCCATCTAGCGTAACGTGGGCACGCGGTGCGCGTAGCGCACCGCGTGCCCACCGTGCGTGCACGGCACTAACTGCGTAAAGCGGGCGCGCGGTGCGCGAAGCGCACCGCGTGCTCTGAGTCGCGTGAGTTATAGTTGCCTGCACTAACTATAACGGGGGAATTTCATTGGTTTTTTATCAGTAAAATTTCCGCTAACTATAACATGTGTGAAACCTATGGTTTTTTCAGTGAATATATATATATTTACACACACTATTAGATTTAAACATTTAGAAATCACATATCTATGTATTTATCCACGCACACTCACACTAATTTACTATTTACCCACATATGTGGGCCAACCAAGTTTATCTGTGGCCCTATGTATGCCCCCCCCCCCCCCCCCCCCACATAGCTCACTTCTAAAGACGCCACTGCCTATGATTTCTTTCCTTCTTTTTTGTTTAGACAGTGTTCCTTAAGGAGACTCCTCTTAGGGAAAAAATAGCACTTAGTGGAACTCCGCAGCATCCAAGGCTGCTGTTTTTAAACATGAAAAATATACGTTTGCAAGTAAGCCGGACTATGCAATTTGAATAAAAACATGTTATGACTGCATGTTGGCAGATAATGTGAGTCTATGTGATTGTGAAATATACCAATTTTATTTTGAAAGTGTCCAATTGTGCAATGAACACCTCGCAGACCCACCACTTTGTACCAAAGACTTCAAAGTGCTTTAAAACGAGTTCCAAATCGTTATCAGTACTTCTCTTAACTACTCATAACTGTTAATTCTGTTTTATACTTTATAATGACGAACAATAGCTCCTAGTGCTGGTGTAAGTAGGCACAGAGTAAATGTAAATCTGGTCTCGAAAAGTACAGTGCAATGATGTGATGTGACACTCGACCCATTGCAGCCGGTTTTATGACAGTAACTTCTCCGATTAGGGAAAAAACAGAAATGAAACAAATGTACGGGCAGCCAAGCAGCGGCTCTAGAAAGAGCAATCAACAACCTTGACTAAACAGCAAAAAAATGTAAAACATTCATCCAAAGAGAATGACTGATAGCCAATTTAATGAAATGTGCACTAATACAAAGTATTGCAGGCACTTGATAAGATTGCACACGGCAGAAATAGCAAATGCATCAGCTTAATTGGCGGAAATAGGTTGCTAAACAGCACTTAAAAAGGAAATCGTATAGGAAATACAATTGGAAGGCAAGTTCCACATTGTGCAAGGCAGACTACTGCAGCGAGGCAAATGAATCTAGGCACGCGCCGCGCAGGCATTCTCATAGGAACGCTGCTGAAATGTGTACATTGTGAGTAGGCAAATGAGGGTCAGCTTTGCACAAATACCAAGTACATTACCTAAGGGGTGGTCTCTAACTGGAGGCGAGGTGGGCGCGCCTAACGTGGACTGACTTTAAGGTCCAAGGGAGAAGCCAGAAAAAACACCTTCCCCACTTCCAACTATGTGGCTACCAATGAGTGATCAAAGTGCGCACTCCCAAGCCCTTCAGGGAAGGTCCCCAGGAAATGTTCCCCATTTAAAGTTTCCTTCCTTCGTTCTTTCCTTCTCTTTTCTCCTTTCGATTTTTTTTGTTCCTTATAACCTTTTTTTTCTTCATGCCTTCTTTTAATTTTCCATCTTTCTTTCCCTCTTTGTATTGTTTTTTTCTCCTTTCTTCGGTGCTCCCATACATTTGCATCTCACATTTCCGTTGAGATTTTCATCAGTCCTCTTTCTCTTTGTCACCATAATTGAATTTTTTGTCACCCCATTACCCCACCCCACAACTGTCTCATGGTATCTTCGTTCTGTTATTTATTAGTTTCTACTTCTGTCTTGCAACCTGGAAGCCACATCTCAAAGTTAAAAAGAACCATAAAAAACAATTTAATCTGTTGATTGACAGCCCCGCTCAAGCTGGTATAGCAGGTGATTCTCTACGCCCTTGGTAACATGCAGGTATTATATTAGTGCTGGTCCATCTCAACATGGCTGTTATACAATGACCACAGAAGCACACTTTTCACCTGGGCGCCTATATTTGTACTAGACAGTGCCAGCACTTCACAGCAGAGCTGCTATACTTTTAATGAAGGTAGAAGAAATAGTGGAGAACCCAATAGACCCTTGGAGGCTTGGGCAATTAGTGCATTAGTGTGTAAATATGCCTTTCTTTTGCTCAATCTAACATCTCTAAGCAAACAATGGCCGTAAGCTCTATCCAGTAGCTTACATCAAGTTATTTCAGAAGTTAAATTGACTTATTACAATGTGAACAAATCTACCACAGATTATTTCACACAGGTGTAAGCTTTTTGAAACGTAACTTTATAATAAGAAACTTTTTAGAGGGTACAAAAAACTGTTACATATATAAATATAAATCAGCACATAGTGACTGAGATTCAAGAGTGATTTGTTGTTATAAGCATCTCATTTTCACTAATGTGGACACTATTTCAGACAATATGTACAACAGGAAAATGTGACTGATCAAACAGAAAACAAATTCTCAGGTGAACAGTTCACAAAGAAAGTAGGTGTTGTTGTTGATGTTTCGGTCTAGATAGTGAAGACCTCTGTTAGACCATCTTCAGGATGGTAAATTCATATGTTGAATGACCCTTAGGGGACTAAATACATACATGGATATTGTGGGAGAAAGTCTCCATTTATCCCAGTTGAATAGACCCTATAGGGTGAGTAGAAGGGAACAGAACCCATCTGTCATGTCTTGTGTAAGTATTCTGCTTTATGGAATCTGCTCTCATCCTTGTTGTCCCAGATGGTGGTTTGAGGGATGAGGATCTGAGTAAAACTAGCATTTTCATGCATCTTTGATTAGTGGAAACGTGTGCTTCTTTGAACGATTTTATTGAAATAAAGAATATGAAATGTAACAACAGGGAAAATTAAGTCAAACATGTTTATAGGTTAATTAAGTTCAGTCTGCTTCTTTTCAGACTTCCCTCAGTCAAAGTCTGAGGTGAGAGTGTGACGGTGTGTTCGTAAACAGTTAGTAGCTCAGAGGTGCCTGGGGAGGGTTGCAACTCTGGGCACTTGAGGCTGACATTGACACACGGCTGGAGAGACGAGCATGCGGGAAAGGAATGAAGTGAATAGAAATCATTCAGTGCTGGATTGAGGGTTTCATAAAAGGAATGAAATCCTCCTCAAAGGACTGGCCCAGTGAGATCGGAAGAGTGGTGTGTGGTCTTCCACTGTGCTTGAATTACTGAGGTATGTAGCTGGGTGTGCGCGTGCACAGAAAGGGTGAGCTGGTGCGACAGAGCCGTATTATGGTATTGGCATTGGAGCGGTGCCGTATAATGATATTGGCATTGGAGCGGTGCCGTATAATGATATTGGCATTGGAGCGGTGCCGTATAATGATATTGGCATTGGAGGGGTAATCAGAATCGGTGTGTTTAAAGGTTGGGAAGAACTGTAGGGAGTTTAAGAAGTGGATGCAGTCCTTTTGTTTGCTGTCAGATTTGGTGGATTTGAAGCGACTATTGGAAAGGGTGTAATTAGACAGCAGTGTGGCAGCCTTCCAAGCATGGTTGTAGAGTTAAAACTTGAAGTAACCAAGGAAAAAGAGGAGGTCGCGGTTGTCATATTGATAAGGATACAATCAAGGTCTTCAAAGGCCTTTTTTCGGTGGGCCTGATTATAGTAGAGGAATGCCAAGGTAATGTACTTTGGACATTATGTGTCATAGACAAATGTGTTCACTTAAGGGGTGACAAATTGAGGCAATGGACAAATGTGGTCAGTAGAGATTGGGGAGAGGAGCTGGCCTAACGGCTAGGGTGGTTGACCTCGAATCTGGGTAACTGGGTTCGAGTCTCGGCAATGACGCTGAACATCCTGTGATTCTGGGAAATCACTTAATCTTCACGTGCCTAACAAAAATTAATGGGTCCTCATGTAACGCACCTGGTGCTATGTAAAGCGCACTGTTACCCGTTTTGGGTCAAGTTCAGGCTATATAAAACTCTGTAAATACAAATAGAGATCTACTGAGTGAGAAACTAGCTCCTCACTCTTTGTAGGAGGAGCAGATGGTTCAGATAAAGCACCTGCAGCTGTTGTTGAGGGCACATTGGGTAGTTGAGTTATTTGAAAAGGGCCTTCTCCCACTGAAGAGGTGAAAGTAAGAGCTGTGATGAGTTCTGATTAATTATGATTTAATGCAGATACATTTGATATTCCAGAAGTAGGTGAGTTGGGATTAGAGGTCTGACTTTTATGGACCATGTTGGTGACACAGGGAGGTACAAAAGGGGGTGGTGATGGACGGAGCATCAGAACCAATCAAACACTCACACCCAGTCAACAGATCTGGGTTTGATCCATCACCGTTCTTTAGCCCACTTTGCCACCCCAGTTCAGACATGTCCATATGCAAATCAGTTTGACCCTGTGCCTCATGGGAACAGTCCAGCCCGAACTGCCAAGCCATGTCTTCCCTGGACCGGAAACAATCTTCCTAGGACCGGGAGGGAGGCAGATATGTCACAGATATTTGCGGGAACTACATAGCTGTGTGTAGGTAGAGTGGCCTTCTGGTTGAAGGTTGGCAGTGATGTTGAGGAGAACATGAGAGAAAGATGAGGTGACTTTAAGTGGGTGGAGAAAGAATACATAGAATGGTGTGGGGGAGATAAAAGGCTGCATTTCTTTATGTGAAGTGTGGGGCAATGAAATT
The DNA here is from genome assembly GCF_964204655.1 of Triturus cristatus. Classification (NCBI taxonomy): domain Eukaryota; kingdom Metazoa; phylum Chordata; class Amphibia; order Caudata; family Salamandridae; genus Triturus; species Triturus cristatus. Next base: position 343,708,474 of record NC_140593.1, read on the forward strand.
CCCTTGAATGCTGGAAGAATGACAGGATCTGTGGGAGGGTGGTTGCCCTCTGAATTTGATAGTATGGGATTAGAAATGCATGTTGAAGGTTGATAGTGGTGGGGTTCTGTGGGAACTGGTAGAGCCAGGTAAATATTTATGTATTTATTTTCAGGAGCAGGGGTGAGGCTCAGGGGTTACATGACCCGGACTCTCTGAAACTTTCATTTGGATTTCCTTCGAGATTAATGCCACTACTCTGACTGGAACTCTGTTCCTTTTTGATATCACGCAATGAGAAAGCCCAGCCCATTGGGGCGAAACACGTGTCAGCTGTTTCTTGTCGCATCAGGCTCTAACCCTGATGTTCTCAATAAAAAACAGTCAAAGATACAAATAATGTTTTGGACGTTTATTCCCCAAAAAATCATAAATTGCTCAGGCCTGTCTTTCCTGAACTACCTTTTGAAATATTTATGTATGTAACATTAAAGGAGGAAGGCTATGGTTGTATGTGGGTCTAGAGCAGAAGTGGAATTTCGGGCAGTAATATTATAACAGACAGTTATGGTGATGGCAGAGGAGATGAGAAAGGGAAGCGGACTAGGAGGACACGGATTAAGACTTGTGGCCTCACAGTGGGAAGGTCAATGGGTATTGCACATTCACGTCACTCACAACCACAACTTTTTGCCTCTAGGCTTGGAGTCAGCCAACTGCTGTTAAGGCTCTTTAGGTGTGTTGGGGGCCTGGTGGACAGATATGCCTCATGGCCATCAGCCAATCAGGCTTTGGAGGATGCAGACCGAGGACCACTCAATGTCTGGCTACAGAGGCTGAAGCACTATAAGCAGTCTGTAGACCGTCATGCGGCTTGCTCAGACAGAACATATATGGCTGAGATATCAGTTCTTGAGAAAACAGAGTCCATGGATTCTATCTCCCACATTCTTTCAAGAACGTTTTGTTGCAAAATCTATGCCTCTCTTTTCTTTGGCAGCCTGGGTGCATATTCAAGCTGCATGCTATTGTGCTTTGTTTGATCATGTCCAATGTGGCTGCGCTTTTGTATAACTGTCACATTCTTACTTGCCATTCCAAGTATGAGTGGAATTATATTTCGGAGGCACTCACCTGTTTATGTTTTGATTGGACTCATCAGTGGCAGCATTTAGGGAAGGCATGTTGGTATTGGTGTGGTTGCTGGCTTAGTTAATGAAATACAATTGTGCTGCTCAGCTTGTGTCCTTTGCTTGGCAAAATGTCGATTTCCATTCAGTTTTCTTCAAGTTTATGCATTATTTTTCGCTTTAGTCATTCAGAGACAATATCCACTATTACATTTCAAGAGCTGTATTCAGGGTCGGACTGGCCGTAGCGGGCACCGGGCAATCCCCCGTTGCGCTGCACGGGTGGGGGCTGATTTTGCGCCCCTGGGGGCCGTTTTTGTTACAGAGCCGTTTTTGCAGGGGGGGGGGGCGGGGGGGCGCCCGAGCACTTTGCCAGGGCCGGTTTTGGTTCCCAGTCCGGCCCTGGCTGTATTATGAATAGGGTACATGGCATTTATCTGAAGCGATACATATCTGAACCGTATATACCTAGCAGAAATTAGGGTCATGCATTCGATTACTGAAAGAAGCATTGTCTGCAGCAACTGGCCCTTGACAAACGCACTGAAGGCCCCCAAGAGCACAAGTGCAGTAACTTGCTGCATCATGTCTTGTGATGGCCCTCAATGTAACCTTCAAGGGCGGCTGTGCACGCTGCCCCTGTGTAGTTACTGGGAGAGCAGTCCTTGATACACTATGTTATGTTTTTCTATATAGGACCACCCCTCTAATGACTTTTTGAGGGGTCCAACAAAGAATGAAGCATGTGACTGCACCCCTTCATACACGTGGAGTGTCTCCATGCCTCTCCCAAAGGAAACCCAAATACTCTAAGTGTGCCCCCCTCACACATGGAGAAACACTTACTGCAACTCCAACAGCCTTTTTGCAGTGAGCATGTTGAAATAATACAGAGCGATCCACTACTCACATATTCCCTCATCTGAAGGATGTTGCGCCCCAAGCAAATGAAAAACTGCCCAACTCCCATCCAGCGGGCAGCTTTAGGTCACAAGAATGCCTCTTACAGAAGGGACCATACAAACAGATGTAGTCACTTCTGCACAGAGGCATAGCTTGCTCACTGAAATTCAAGAGATGTGAATTTCAAATTTCCCAACTAAAAAAGTGGGGGGCCGCAGGGTGGAGGGATGAGATGACCGAGGCTCTGGGTGAACTGCTCTTGTGGGGAGCAGGGTCTGTCCTGATTTTTATTAGGTTGGCCTCTGTCTGCAGTGGCACTGTGGGTGAAATTGATGGGTTGAATGCTATCCAGTGAGATTGCCGGTGGTGTGACTATTTGCAAGCATTCATCCCATCAACGTTTGGGTGTTTGATTGCCAGTAAAATGCTGCAAAACCTAAAACTGGCAACGTTTTCCAAGCCTACTACTGCAATGTTTGTGAATTTCAAAAAGCAGGAGATTTGCACCCATTCAAAGAGTACTTCTATGGGTGCAGATGTAATACTTTTTTGGTAAACTAGTCTGCTCTAAGAAATTAACAAGTTAAAAGCTCTTAATAAATATTAGAACAAGTAAAACTAGTGCAGACATAGTGGATCAGACTCGGGCCCCCAGACTGAACTAATAAACCAAGAATGTATTTGGGGAGTATCACACCCAAACACTGCCCTCGGAAGCTAAGCCCCTGCCCGTCCCACGTGGGCTGGGTAGTTATCCCTGTGAACGTATGACTACTGTGAGGTACAACACAATTTTCTGGAGTCCCTGTCCTGGGTTCACTTCTCTTAAATGCATTTTTACTAAATGCATTCTTGTTCTTGCTGCAATGCCTTGGTGATAGAGTTGTCAAATCTGTGCATATAGGCAGGGCTCCATGTTTCCAGTCTTTGCCTTTTGCAAATCATTTTATCAAGTAACTGACAGCCGTATCTACTAAACCCGAGTCGCAAATAGAGGTGGGTGCACCAACACATTAATAGAACAAGCCGAGCCAGAGCTGAGCCATGGTCTGGCTTGACTTTCAATCCATGCATGAGCCAGGCCATGAAAATGTTTAGAATGTATATCATCCAACAAACATAATTTAAAAATATGACATTGTCTTTTCAGATTTCAAGGAAATGTATTTCTTTAACACGTGGAAGCATTTCACCTTAGTACATCAGATTATATCACTGCCTAGACAGGCATATATTAAAAGTGACAAGGCCATTAGTGATCTAAGAGGAAAATCAGTAGTCAGGTAAACCCTAAACGTGGCCTATATTTTTTATTATAGATGGAGCAATATTATAAATTTACAAATAAAACATAAGGTGTTTGTAAGCCCCTCCTGAACTATCTAAAAATCTGAAGTATCTAAAATTGCTCTCATACATGACAATAAAGAACAAGCATAGCCAATAGGTCTTGCCTTTGGGACCTTATAAGTGTTTAGCCATGCAACAGTTGCATAACTAAATACTTATAAGGTCCCAAAAGCGAGACCTATTGGCTATGATGTGATATGAAAGTGATCGCGATCAAACATCAAAGCGGCCGTGAAAGTGAAAGTAATCGGGCGTGCGCGCCCGCGCTCATGCACTGTAGCTCTAGGCTGGCCTGGTAGCACTTTTTGGAGCCCTCTCAAAAAGTCTCGCCAGACCAGCGCATGCGCTGGGTCAGGCGAGACCTAAAAAGGATGCTTTGTTTAATAAAATGTTTACCTAGGATCACACAATATGAACAAGCTGGAATGCCGGTACTGATTCTAGGTTATTTGGTTTCATACTTTAAAATTCAACCACCATATGATTTTTCATGTACTGTTTTGCATCAAAGGTCACTGTTTTGGCTTTTAACTTTGGAATACGAAAACTAACACAGCCCCCAGACCCAACCACTAAGCCAAGAATTCATTTATTTGAGGGGGTTTAACACCCTAAACCCACCCACCCCGGCCCATGAAGCTACACCTCTGCTTCTGCAATTAACGCAAAAATGTTGGAGAAGCACAGAAACATCCAATTTCCTGATGTTTCCAGGCTCCTTTACTCATAAGATGCTACCCTTTCGGTAAAAAAGCTGAATATAAATAAAGTAATATTGTAGGTATGTGTTGAACATGACCACACAGCTATGAAGCCAAAACCCTACATTAAATATCATTAATACAGGGTACATTTGTACAGTACGTGCTAAAGTTGTTCGGTGATAAGTTTACCTGTAGGTGTATGGAAAGGAGTATGTTTCACTTATTGTCTGTAGAAAGGTAATTTAGTTGTAATACCTAAGCAGCATCCTGGGTCAAAGAGCTTAAAGCTCATCGCTGACTAGGCATTTGAGAAGCATATTTCATTAGAGATTATTTCTTGAACTACATGTGTTGTGCCCAGAATTGAAATGGTGGTAAAGAATAAAAATACTTCAAAAATTATAAAATTCACCTCAATCTTATGCAAGTCAGTGTGGTTTTAGTAAAACAGAGTGCACAGCTATGGTTCTTTTTACCAGTAGCGGCCCATCCCTTGTCAAAGTGGGGGGCGGGCCGGAGGAGGAAGGTGGGGAGGAGGGAGACGGGGAGGGCTCGGTGACAAATAAAAGAAATAAAAGAAACTTATCTTAAAGCCGCCTCAGCCTCCTGCAGGAACACGCTCTTCGTGCTGCTGACCCTGAGCACAGGCTCCCAGCCAGCCTGCCCTGCGGCCAATCCTGAAGCTGCTCTCAAAAGAAGCATCTTCAGGATTGGCTTGAGCGCTGGCAACTTGCCTTCCCAGGCAGACTGGAGGCCTGTTCTCGCTCTCTTCAGCCCTAGCAATGCAGCTGGGGCTGGAGAGAGCTTCACTGCGCATGAGGGGTTTGGCCGGCCTGAGACGGCCGACCAAACATCTCATGCGCAGTGAAGGGAGTCGCCACTACTCCCCCACAAGCAGTGTCCGAGCCCAGGGTGCTTGTCCAGGGGTTTAAAATAAAACGATAATAATATGGGTTTAAAACCTGTTTTATTATCGTTTCATTTGCTGGATTTGCTGATGGTGGCGGGGGGGGGGGGGAGGATGCGGCGCTTCTCCACTTTAATGGAGTGGCCGCTGCTGCTTTTTACTGGCTAAAATTTATGGGTAAATTATTTTATGCAGTAGAATGATTTTGACGTGATTTGCAGATTTAAAATTGTGGGAATTTATCCCTTATACTTAGGGCAACCAGCTCCACATTCCAATCTGACAATAAACTAGTGTGTAAACAGCCAATCAGTGCAGTAAAGACAAAAACAGGGAACTGCTGTCATGATAGCACTTTAGCCCAAAATAAAATATATTGTTCCATACCACTAATTTTCTATATTTTACCACATATATCAATGAAAACTCAATTTGCCTTATTTTCAACTACTTGTAAGCAGAGACGTTTTAAGGTATGGGCAATGTGGGCTCTGGCCCAGGGCCCCAGCCTTTCATGGGGCCCCCTGATAGAGTCAGCTTTGTTCTGCAGAGTCTTGCCCTGATGACCTTGAATAATTCTTTAACAGGTTGTTTCAAATACCGTTTTCCTTTAATTTATTTTTTATTGTGGGTGATGTGTGAGAGTCTATTATATGATTTTTTGTTGTGAATTTTTTTTTTTATGTTTCATGCAACATGCATAAACAAAGTTTATTTCAGATCAAAAGAGGATACGAAATATGAGAAATGGGAGGGGGTCACAGAGGTTATTTTCATTAATATTAGTGAGATGCTGCTGTGTTACATTGTTGAAAACACAGCTCACTATTTTGTATATTAGATGTAAACACATTTTGAATTTGGAGGAGTGTGCATGTGCACTGTCAGTGGCCTGGCTAAAGAAGGCATGAAAGAGCTGAACTTGGATCATAAAATCAAAGCTTTTCTGAACAGGGGCCCCCCGAATATACCTTCGGCCCAGGGCCCCTAAATTCCTTAAAAGGTGTCCCGGCTTGTAAGCATTGTTTCTGTGTAGGCTGTCATCCATTTTGTAGAGTACCTTCGACAGGAAATGACATCAGAGGAGGAGAGCATGATTAGCATACAGCTCTATTTCAACTGCAACTTTGCTAAAAGGTCACATACTTTCCATCAACAATAAACTGAATCTTTGTACTTTACACTTGGCATTTCTTGTGACTTACTCTATTGTCATTTCCTGTTTAAGGGATTGAAATGTAGTTCACCAAACTGAGGAGAGCCTAAGTAGAAAAAATGCTTGCAAAAAAACGAGAAAATTAGAGATGAGCACGATTTTTTAGTTGGCAAGTTTAGTAGAAATTATACCATTAGTTGAAAAAAAGACAATGGTTCAACTTTTGTTAAAAAAAACAAAAAAACTGTAAGCTACTTCAATAATTTTGCGTTTCAACGTATAACAACAACCATGCTTCCCATTAGTTTCATGACAAGGGCAATGTATCAGAGCCTCTGGTATTAGCGAATTAGGCATCGTTAATCTTGTTAACCAAATGATATCCGGGAAACAGTCTCATTAATACTGGCTTTCATGATCATTTTATGAGTTGTTGTTGGAAAATGTACTTTCTTACAAGCTTGTCTGTGCAGAAGAGAACAGCGAGCACCAAGCACAAGATATGGCTTTCAATGTCAATGAACAAGGGAAATTGGATCTAAAGAGGAATAACTGTTGCAAAAACTGGAATCTAATTTGTGCAGCTCCAGACTGGGGCTTGAAAGCATTTGTTGCATCCTGTTTTCTTTTGCCAGTAGGATGAAGTTTATAACAGAAAAGTGCAGCTTCAACAAGATTCTTATTTTAAAAAGAATAATGAGGCTTAGGTTGTGGATTTGCCTTTCAAATTGAAAGGGTCAGCAAGAGTATCATTCCTCTGTGCAGTGTTATAGTGAGTAGCACTTTTCATTATGTAGTTCTGCATAGCTCACAAAACCAAGGTCCGCAAAATATATAGGGCACACTGTCCCTCCTTGTGCTGCTGCACACTTTTAAATGAGTGTGCTGGACACAACTGGAACTGTGCACCCTACTAAAGTTAACCCTTTCCGTGCTCATGACGGAACCACTCCGTCACGAGCCACGGGTGCGCTGTGCTCATGACGGAGTGGTTCCGTCATGCTGCGGCCGTTGGCGGCTGCTCCGCCCACGCGGCGCTAATTCCCCGCCTGTGCGGGCAATTAGCGCAGTGGGCGGAGACGTGACGGAACCACTCCGTCATGAGCACAGCTCACCCGTGGCTCGTGACGGAGTGGTTCTGTCACGAGCACAGTGGACCCGCAACTGCCCCCAAACCCCCCCAGCGCCACGGCGGAATTCCTGCCGCGGCGAAGGGGTTAATGTGCTGCACGTGGGGAGGGGGGAGGGGCATGGTGGAGGGTAGTACACTATAGATTACGGAGGTTTACAGGTAAGTAAACATATAAATGAATAAAATGAATTTCGTTGCGCGCACTGCATCCCCAAATGCGATGCAGTGCACTCAACGAAATTCATTTTTATTAATTTATATGTTTACTTACCTGTTAACCTCCGTAATCCATAGTTTACTACCCCCCACCCTGCCCCTCTCCCTCCCCACGTCACCGCCCGGCAGCTACTCCCACTACCGAGTGCGGCTGTGCTGCACCTAGCGCATCCAAACATTTGTACTAGCATAGGCGGCAGTGAAAGATGAACTGGCTGTTTGAACCAGTCAGCATGCCTTTCATTGCACAAGTAGCAACCTAGCCTGATTTTGAAAGTGGTGCAGATTCCTGTGCATGTGGGTGCAGTAAGTGACAGCACTCGTCTACTGGGGAATGATTAAAGGGTCCATGGAACCCCCTTTCAAAGGTGGCACTCAGAAGGTGTGCTCGCTTTGTGCCACCTCTTTGTAGCACACAGTTAATACACGTCTCAACTGCTGCTGTGCCTCTATACTTGCATCAATATTATGGTGTGGGTTTAGGGGTTAAGTGTTTCCTCATTTGCATGAGACTAGGCCCCAGGTAAAATAAGCAAAAGTCCTATTGAGATCACACCAGCGCACATGCAGCATTGAAGTGATCTGTATTACAGAAGGGGCCACACAAATGTCTGCGGTGCCTGACATAATACCAAATGCCCGACAGGTGGAGAAAGTGGGCACACATGCCCGTTGTGCCCCCAGGACACTCCGTGTAATTCAGCCCCAGATGTTCTAAGGTGTTGAAGTTCACATTGTAAAATGTAACGTTGTCCTACACAGTGGGACCCATGATGGTTGCTGGATCTGCAGATTGGGACATGTGGCGACTCAAAACCTGCCTCAAGCTCTTTCAGAAGTGGATGTCCAGCACCAACCTATTACTCAACCTGATCAAGGCAGAATTCCTGCTGTTCCCTGCCAACAGCAAACAGACTCAAATTAAAGCCTAGACCCTCCCTAATGGACCTGGAAAGCTTCACTACCAGCTGACATTCATTGCATAATCATTTAGAATCACCCTTAATACTCTTTAAGAGAATTTATCAACAAGAAGACTAAGACAGCATAGAAGCAGATCTCCCTCATCTGCATTGTCAGCATTCCGTCCATCATTTGTTTGTTGAAACGCTTTTCGCCCTAAGTGGGATGGGTATTCCCAGACGTGGGACCCGTGCTCACTACGCCACTGGAGTCAAGCTATCCTGGCTGATGACGGCTGATAGCCAGAAACCGGTCCTAGGATGCTTGATTCCGGTCCAGGGAAGACATGGCTTGGCAGTTCGGGCTGGACTGTTCCCATGAGGCACAGGGTCAAGACTGATTTGCATATGGCCATGTCTAAACTGGGGTGGCGTAGTGGGCAAAAGAACGATGGATTTAACCCAGATCTCTTGACTGGGGGAGAATGTCTGCATTGTCAGCATTCCGTCCATCATTTGTTTGTTGAAACGCTTTTCGCCCTAAGTGGGATGGGTATTCCCAGACGTGGGACCCGTGCTCACTACGCCACTGGAGTCAAGCTATCCTGGCTGATGACGGCTGATAGCCAGAAACCGGTCCTAGGATGCTTGATTCCGGTCCAGGGAAGACATGGCTTGGCAGTTCGGGCTGGACTGTTCCCATGAGGCACAGGGTCAAGACTGATTTGCATATGGCCATGTCTAAACTGGGGTGGCGTAGTGGGCAAAAGAACGATGGATTTAACCCAGATCTCTTGACTGGGGGAGAATGTCTGCATTGTCAGCCTTCCGTCCATCATTTGTTTGTTGAAACGCTTTTCGCCCTAAGTGGGATGGGTATTCCCAGACGTGGGACCCGTGCTCACTACGCCACTGGAGTCAAGCTATCCTGGCTGATGACGGCTGATAGCCAGAAACCGGTCCTAGGATGCTTGATTCCGGTCCAGGGAAGACATGGCTTGGCAGTTCGGGCTGGACTGTTCCCATGAGGCACAGGGTCAAGACTGATTTGCATATGGCCATGTCTAAACTGGGGTGGCGTAGTGGGCAAAAGAACGATGGATTTAACCCAGATCTCTTGACTGGGGGAGAATGTCTGCATTGTCAGCATTCCGTCCATCATTTGTTTGTTGAAACGCTTTTCGCCCTAAGTGGGATGGGTATTCCCAGACGTGGGACCCGTGCTCACTACGCCACTGGAGTCAAGCTATCCTGGCTGATGACGGCTGATAGCCAGAAACCGGTCCTAGGATGCTTGATTCCGGTCCAGGGAAGACATGGCTTGGCAGTTCGGGCTGGACTGTTCCCATGAGGCACAGGGTCAAGACTGATTTGCATATGGCCATGTCTAAACTGGGGTGGCGTAGTGGGCAAAAGAACGATGGATTTAACCCAGATCTCTTGACTGGGGGAGAATGTCTGCATTGTCAGCATTCCGTCCATCATTTGTTTGTTGAAACGCTTTTCGCCCTAAGTGGGATGGGTATTCCCAGACGTGGGACCCGTGCTCACTACGCCACTGGAGTCAAGCTATCCTGGCTGATGACGGCTGATAGCCAGAAACCGGTCCTAGGATGCTTGATTCCGGTCCAGGGAAGACATGGCTTGGCAGTTCGGGCTGGACTGTTCCCATGAGGCACAGGGTCAAGACTGATTTGCATATGGCCATGTCTAAACTGGGGTGGCGTAGTGGGCAAAAGAACGATGGATTTAACCCAGATCTCTTGACTGGGGGAGAATGTCTGCATTGTCAGCATTCCGTCCATCATTTGTTTGTTGAAACGCTTTTCGCCCTAAGTGGGATGGGTATTCCCAGACGTGGGACCCGTGCTCACTACGCCACTGGAGTCAAGCTATCCTGGCTGATGACGGCTGATAGCCAGAAACCGGTCCTAGGATGCTTGATTCCGGTCCAGGGAAGACATGGCTTGGCAGTTCGGGCTGGACTGTTCCCATGAGGCACAGGGTCAAGACTGATTTGCATATGGCCATGTCTAAACTGGGGTGGCGTAGTGGGCAAAAGAACGATGGATTTTACCCAGATCTCTTGACTGGGGGAGAATGTCTGCATTGTCAGCATTCCGTCCATCATTTGTTTGTTGAAACGCTTTTCGCCCTAAGTGGGATGGGTATTCCCAGACGTGGGACCCGTGCTCACTACGCCACTGGAGTCAAGCTATCCTGGCTGATGACGGCTGATAGCCAGAAACCGGTCCTAGGATGCTTGATTCCGGTCCAGGGAAGACATGGCTTGGCAGTTCGAGCTGGACTGTTCCCATGAGGCACAGGGTCAAGACTGATTTGCATATGGCCATGTCTAAACTGGGGTGGCGTAGTGGGCAAAAGAACGATGGATTTAACCCAGATCTCTTGACTGGGGGAGAATGTCTGCATTGTCAGCATTCCGTCCATCATTTGTTTGTTGAAACGCTTTTCACCCTAAGTGGGATGGGTATTCCCAGACGTGGGACCCGTGCTCACTACGCCACTGGAGTCAAGCTATCCTGGCTGATGACGGCTGATAGCCAGAAACCGGTCCTAGGATGCTTGATTCCGGTCCAGGGAAGACATGGCTTGGCAGTTCGGGCTGGACTGTTCCCATGAGGCACAGGGTCAAGACTGATTTGCATATGGCCATGTCTAAACTGGGGTGGCGTAGTGGGCAAAAGAACGATGGATTTAACCCAGATCTCTTGACTGGGGGAGAATGTCTGCATTGTCAGCATTCCGTCCATCATTTGTTTGTTGAAACGCTTTTCGCCCTAAGTGGGATTGGTATTCCCAGACGTGGGACCCGTGCTCACTACGCCACTGGAGTCAAGCTATCCTGGCTGATGACGGCTGATAGCCAGAAACCGGTCCTAGGATGCTTGATTCCGGTCCAGGGAAGACATGGCTTGGCAGTTCGGGCTGGACTGTTCCCATGAGGCACAGGGTCAAGACTGATTTGCATATGGCCATGTCTAAACTGGGGTGGCGTAGTGGGCAAAAGAACGATGGATTTAACCCAGATCTCTTGACTGGGGGAGAATGTCTGCATTGTCAGCATTCCGTCCATCATTTGTTTGTTGAAACGCTTTTCGCCCTAAGTGGGATGGGTATTCCCAGACGTGGGACCCGTGCTCACTACGCCACTGGAGTCAAGCTATCCTGGCTGATGACGGCTGATAGCCAGAAACCGGTCCTAGGATGCTTGATTCCGGTCCAGGGAAGACATGGCTTGGCAGTTCGGGCTGGACTGTTCCCATGAGGCACAGGGTCAAGACTGATTTGCATATGGCCATGTCTAAACTGGGGTGGCGTAGTGGGCAAAAGAACGATGGATTTAACCCAGATCTCTTGACTGGGGGAGAATGTCTGCATTGTCAGCATTCCGTCCATCATTTGTTTGTTGAAACGCTTTTCGCCCTAAGTGGGATGGGTATTCCCAGACGTGGGACCCGTGCTCACTACGCCACTGGAGTCAAGCTATCCTGGCTGATGACGGCTGATAGCCAGAAACCGGTCCTAGGATGCTTGATTCCGGTCCAGGGAAGACATGGCTTGGCAGTTCGGGCTGGACTGTTCCCATGAGGCACAGGGTCAAGACTGATTTGCATATGGCCATGTCTAAACTGGGGTGGCGTAGTGGGCAAAAGAACGATGGATTTAACCCAGATCTCTTGACTGGGGGAGAATGTCTGCATTGTCAGCATTCCGTCCATCATTTGTTTGTTGAAACGCTTTTCGCCCTAAGTGGGATGGGTATTCCCAGACGTGGGACCCGTGCTCACTACGCCACTGGAGTCAAGCTATCCTGGCTGATGACGGCTGATAGCCAGAAACCGGTCCTAGGATGCTTGATTCCGGTCCAGGGAAGACATGGCTTGGCAGTTCGGGCTGGACTGTTCCCATGAGGCACAGGGTCAAGACTGATTTGCATATGGCCATGTCTAAACTGGGGTGGCGTAGTGGGCAAAAGAACGATGGATTTAACCCAGATCTCTTGACTGGGGGAGAATGTCTGCATTGTCAGCATTCCGTCCATCATTTGTTTGTTGAAACGCAAGGCAGAATTCCTGCTGTTCCCTGCCAACAGCAAACAGACTCAAATTAAAGCCTAGACCCTCCCTAATGGACCTGGAAAGCTTCACTACCAGCTGACATTCATTGCATAATCATTTAGAATCACCCTTAATACTCTTTAAGAGAATTTATCAACAAGAAGACTAAGACAGCATAGAAGCAGATCTCCCTCATCAAAATGGCAATCGCTTTCTCCCTGAAAATGACTGCACCTAGACGAGGAAACACCTTTCTCTATTTTAGCCATACCACATTGGCCCCAATACAAGGCATCCTATACACTGCAGCACATTCATCAAAGGTCTGAAGAAGCTCGACTATCACCACATCCCTCAAGGAGTTACACTGGCTCCCTTTCCAAGGCAGCATCATCTACCAGGCCAGCTGCTGCTACACATGCAATTTGCCAGAAACAGTGCACCTGAATATCTAGAGAAACTACCACCTCAGGCCCACATTGCTGTCCTAGAAGCAAGGGCAAAACTAGACCAGAATAAAACAATAAAAACAGAAGTCAGGCCTTTCTACATTTACACTCCCTGGTAATTCAGAAATGATCTGCAACTCTTCATAGGTCACTACCTCTGTAAAAAACAACAAAGATCTTGTCTACCCACTGAAAACAATCCTGAATTGTATCCCTTGGTCTCTGCTCATGTACAAAGCCCCATTGCACACTTTACATACATACACAAGGGCTCCTTTTTTTCTAGGCCCCTAAAAATACAATGCCCCCAAAAGCCTGCAACTGTAAGGGCTGTAGGGGTTCATTTTAGGACCCTGTCTCAGCTTCAAGAAGCCGCACAGTTACAAGATTGTTCTCTTGAGAGGCTAATCTCGTCACTACGGGTTAAGTGCCCTGGAAAATATCTGTAGGGTAAAACTATTTCTAAAAACATAAAAGCTAATTTGTTCAAATAATATAAATATTTAAAACAATAATAATAAATGTTTTCTCTGTCTTTGCACCTGGATTATTCAGTTTTACTGGTGATACTTTTTAGGCCTCGCCTGCGACAGCACATGCGCTACATGCCTCCTCGCTTGCAAGATACATTGTATGCCAATCCAAACCAGCTTTATTCGACACATCGTCATAAAAGCACATAAAAATTATAATATTTACAAGAAAAGTGTCATTCAATTATATATAAAAGCCTATTTGGACAATGGTTACACTTTATATATCCCCTTGGTTCATACTTTCCTAAACAAAACTCTATATTCACAGTTTGTCTGACTTAACACAATCATTTCATACCGTAAAATAATATATAGACAAAGTTCCTAGAATTCATAATAAACAGTAATAAAAAAAATATATGATTAAACAAGTTGGCTAAAACCCAATAAATATAAAAAGCACTGTTTGACATGACATATTTTTAAACTCATGATGATAAAAATATATTAACACAGTTTAACACAGTTTAGCCAGGCACATTTTTAAATAACGATGGACTTTGCCCTAATTAACCACATCCATCCTAGGTATTTGGCTACTGCTACGAATATGGGGGATGAAATATTCGTACGCAATATTCTTTCAGCTGCCAGACTACATCTTGTCCCCAAAAGCTTACATACGGGCCTTAGCCAAACTCTACGAGGATTTTCGTAGGCTGGGCAGGCAAATAACATATGCGCAACAGATTCGTTGGGGGCCAAGCAGCAAGGACACTTACTCTCACCAAGTTTAGTCCACCTCGAAGTAAAAGACCTTAGTGGCAACGAACCCACTCTCAGCTGAAAATAAAGCTTCCTGTCTAAAGGTTTAGTGACAGTATCCCAATATGGTTCATAGGTCGAGATGGGTTTAAATTCCAAGAATTTACCTGTTAAGGAGGATGCTTCACTGGCACTAAAGATACTTAAAATAACCATCTCCCAATATTTCTCTTTTAAAACCTTCTTAGTTGGAAAGCAGGCTGTAGTGGGTTCGTCCCAAAGTGTCGACATTCCAATTTTAACTAAGATTTCTTTCACACCACACAACCAACTAATTTTATGAAAGGTATCAGCTTTTATAATATCCGTGAAACCTTCAGCATATTGTTTCAATTCCGGTGTTGTCCACAATCTACGTCAATATAACACAGTGCATAGCTTTGCAATATCCTGGAGAGGTTTCCTCCCAAGATCATGGAACAGTGGGCAGAGCGGTGTACTTTGTGGGAGATTGGTAATGCCTCTCAGGAACTTATTTTCAGATAAACTTAGTTTCGACAAGTTCTCTAACCCCCAAAGTTCTACGCCATACAATGCAGAGCTTACCACTTTAGCATCGTAAACTTGGAGCACTGGTCTAATAGTTTTCGTCAAAGACCTATTGTGCTCAAGGCGTAGAGCCCCTGACAACTGCCGATGTTTCAGGGTGGCCATGTCAATCTGGTGGTTCCACTTTAAATCAGTCTGAATATTCACCCCTAGGTATGTAAATCCCTAACTTGTTCCAGGGGACGACTGTTCATTAAAATGGCACCTTTAAAAACTTTATGTTGATTAAATGTCATGAGTTTCGTTTTTGACACGTTGACTTCGAGTCCCCGAGCGGAGCAGAACTCCTCAAATACTCTCAGTGCTCTTTGGAGCCCACTCGGGGTCTTCGAAATTATCAGAGTGTCATTGGCAAACATTAAAATTGGGATTTTAATCCCTGCCAAAACCGGAGCATCTGTATTGACTCTTACCATACAATCAACTATCCCATTTATGAACACAGTAAATAGTGTCGGGCCTTGACACATCCCTGACGCACCCCACGCTCAACCGGGAAAGAATCAGTCACGTGGCCCTGTGAGCCCCAGCGTATTGTTGCATAGTTGCCCTCATGCAATCTCTTTAGGAGTGCCAAGAGTTCAGCGGATAGATCTAAATCTTGAAGGGTCGTCCATAGCCTAGAGCGGGGGACGAGGTCGAAGGCCGATTTTAGGTCCACAAAGGCAGCATACATGCTGCCTTTGCCCAGAGCCACCACCTTCCAGTATAATAAAACAAAACAAAACACCTGATCAATAGTGCTTGTATAGGCGCAAAAACCAGCTTGCAGAGGTGATAATATACTGTACTCGACATGTATGCAAAAAGGGACTCTCTGCTCTCCCGTTGCTTACCATCTGTTGGCTTCATTGTCACTTTTATTTGCTGCCTTATAATTGTCCAGCACATAACGGCTTAACTTCCTCTTCTTTTGGCTGGAGCATGAACCAAGTACTGATTGCTTTAGCTTAATTGCTGTCCTTCTGCTGATTGAGCTGTGATTGAGGTACTGTTTAAAAATGTTCTTCTTTCCTGTCATCCTTGTTGAACTTCTTGACATTTGTAACTATGTTTTACTACGCCACACACACTTCAAAGAACCCCTTTGAAATGGATGTTTATTGTGACAACAGATGTTATCTGCTTCCAAATGTATTTTCCCAGGTTTCCCGTTCCAAAGTAGACTTTTTGGTCCATTAAGCCACATATCCTTTCTTTCAATTAATGCATAACACGGAAACTTGCACTTAAAATCTCTACAAGGAAGAGTTTAACAGTCATCATTAACCTTTGATAAATAGGTGGGCCTTAAGAACACTGCATATGCTTTACGATTGCATGTTTCTCCAGGGGTCTAGATGAGAAAAGAATTAAAGACACATCTTCTTTCAAGTACATCTAATCTAATTGTTAGCCTCTGGCAGGTATTTAGTGGTGATAGATAAAAAAGGAATACACAAATTGTTGCCAATCTTAATAAATAAGGAACACAATCATTATTTCATGACCGCTAATATCATATTCAGTGGATGCACTAGCGCTTCCTGATATTACATTCAAAATTCTATTGTTCATCAATGTTGTGGTACTCTAATAGCATATCCCGCACAAAATTAAAATTATTCATCTACTCTTCAATTACAGTACTACACTTGAGAGGAGCTTATTTCATAGTGTAACTGATTTGGATCTCTGAAGAAAACCCACTACAGGAGTAAAGGGCACCTAAGCTCACATGGCACTGCTTACCCTCCTCATTGGAGGGGAGATGGGAACTGCTGGCTTGACCTTGCACACTCATGCTCTGTGTTTTCACTAGAAAACAAAGCCTAACTTCCATCCCCGGGTCATGTCCACCCTACATGCCTACCCTACATGCCTAATCGGGTGTTAGTAAAGAAGCTGACCCCAAAAACTTTTAGTATTTCATGTACATGTAAAAGGCTGGGTTGGAAATGAAATACTCTCTGCAATTAAAAAAAACATTATAAATGTTAGCCTCAGCATGCTACATACACATGCAATGAACAGGTTGAAAGGGGACAGGATCATGTATAGACATGGTATGAGTAAAGATTGAATGTAGAAAGCAAGTTGGCTCTGTTTTTACTAGGAATTGTATTTTATATTAAATACCACGGTGCAGAAACGAGGTTAGGGCACAGCATGATGTTAGGCCAGTAGTTATATACCCATTAACACATGTATTTGAAAGTACTTGCTGTCAAAGCGTTGTAGGTGGCTGACTGTTTTCTTTGCAGATGGATTGATGGGCCCTTGGAACTACAGCGGATTTTCTAAAGTCAAATGTTTAGGGTTAAAGGAGGAAAAAGGGGTGCTATGAGGAGATGAGAAGATGGATGTCCAATGGGAAGATAGTGAACATTATGGATTTTTACAAACGTTCTCAACGGGTTTTCACACTTAATTTCTGAACTTTCACTCAGTTCTCCATAAACGGAGCCTAAGTGTGCAAACTAGGTTTGAAAAACACTCAAACGCCCTCATACTTCTTCGCAGGTCAGAGGAAGGACTTCTCCTCCTTAACAAATACTTTCCAGGTGGGGGGAATAAACGTTCACATTTACATTTCCACCCACACCAACTGGTGCAGATAGTCTTCTATGAGTCATACATGTCCACCAATCATAGAAGGAAACCTGTGATGTACTGATTGCCGCCTGTTCAGCACTTTGTTAGTAATTCGTTTGAAACCTTTTCCAATGAGGTATAACCCACGGTTGCTTATTGATATAAAAACTGAGCATAGTATCCGTTTTCCTCATACATTTTATTTATTACATATTGATACTAAAAATAGGACATGTTAAATTGGTTTTAGTTTAGCTACTAATAGCTCTGCCCCCCCTTATTGAACTGGAGGCCAGTCACAGGGCAAAGAACCCTGCACCTGTATATACTGTCTTACCAAAAGTGGGCTGACAGTCCTGAGTGTGGGCACTTTCACTGCATTACTTCCCTCTTTGCAGCCCCTCTCCTTTTCCCATCAAAGTGGTTCAACCTTTACCAGTCCAGTAAATTGGGCTATATGTTCATTTTTCCAAAGATCACAGGTGCCATAACTGAGTGCTGAATCTCCTATTTTGACAAAGACATTATATCAGTGGCGGCTGCCCCCGGGAAGCAGCAGTGGGGCGGGGAGGTGCGAAGATAGTTAAATAAAAGAAAAAATCACTTACCTGCCGGCTAGCCGCCTGGCCAGCTGGCCAGCCTCCACCGCCTCTCCTCCATCTTCTCAGTCCTCTTCCTGGCTTCTTCTGTGGAAACAGGAAGCACCCGGACTCTCAGGCTCCCCACAGTCAATCACAACTATGCATTACAGCATTGTGATTGGCCTGGGCACTGTGGTCCGGCGCTCAGCCAGGGAATGGGAGGCTGGGCATGTTCTCCATGTAGGCTGTAATGCAGCCTGCGTGCAGAACATGCAAAGAGCGCATGAATGTTTGGCCGGCCCAAGAGGGCCGGTCAAACATTCATGTGCACTTACTTAATGCCCACCACTCCTCCCCCTGCTCTGAGAGCAGAGCAGATCCGTCCTGTCACACTGAGAAGCCGCAGCAGGAACAAATAAAATGATAATAACGTAGAGTTATCAGTTTATTTTTCCTTTTCTTTCACTGCGAAAAGCAGTGAGACGACGCTCCTCCGCCTGAGTGGAGGAGCCGCCTCTGTATTCTAAGGGCATGCATCCAACCCACCATAAGGGCATGCATCCAACCCACCATAAGGGCATGCATCCAACCCACCATAAGGGCATGCATCCAACCCACCAAGGAACACAACTGAAGGGATCTTTCTCATGGAGGTTGGGCCTACCCAAATTAACCAGTTGACTATCTACAGTCACACATACGCTAACCCAGGAATTAGATTTTTTTACACTTGCCATAAAGGCAACAACACACTTTGGATAGTAGGAGCAGAATATCACTTGCCCACTAGGCTTTTCTAAAGTTAGATTCTCTGGAAAACACCTATCCTTGTTGCTGCATTGTCCCAATGTTACAGGCTCACCAGCAGTCCGGGGGTATGAGCACAGTGGGATGAGAAAGGTACCGCAGAGGCTGGATACCTACTCCTTTCCAATCGCTAAGCTATCTGTCAATGGAATTGGGCTACTCTTAATTCGCCACATGGGACATATGGATTTGAACATGGCAGACTGCTAGGACTGGGAACAGCATTCATCCTGGAGAAGCAAGTGTGGACATTCCTCGGTGTCGGGCCCAGCCACAAACTTGGGGGTCCTCAGGGTGACTATCATTCCTGGCTCACTTTCAGTTCTCTGCTCGTTCCTCAGCACCAAACCACCCATCAGGGATGGGGCCTTCCAGTCCACAGGGATGGTTCAGGGTGATCACCCACCCCTCCCCCAAGGGATGATGCACGAGCAGCAGATGATGGACCTAACATCCACACACACTATTGGTAGGCTTTTCCTGCTGCCCTGGGCCTTTATAGGATGGCCATGCCCTGGCCAATTTCTTTCCTAGGGGCATACTATAAAGGGTGTTAAGCACCAGCCCTGCTTTATTTTACTTGCATCATCCCCTCACTGTAAACTTTCGAGGTCAAACAAGTTTCATGCAGTCCCACCCATCGACCTGGTGAATCGAACTATAGGTACTGAACAACACTGTTATTTACATGGCCAGCAGGGACGCGTGCCCAGATTGCACATCGATCCTTATAGGGATGAATTTTTTGGACTGATTTGCTACAAATATGTAAAAAAAAAATGTCTTTCCGCACAAGATTAAAATGTTTTCCCTTTCAACATCACTGCAGAGACAAGATCAGATTGAATGAAAGTCAAGGTGAGGCAGGGTGTAGTGCATACTTTCTGAAGCTGTCTAATATTTTTTTTTTGAATGGGTTGAAAGTTAGAAAGACAAATCTCATTTGGTTCAGCTACCAAAGAAGGCCATACAGTGCTTGTCCTGCCACATCACTGTCTAGCTTCCACTAGCGCAGATGCAAGGTTCTTTTACACAACTCAGTAGTTGTCATCAATTGGAAACTTGATAATACATTATTAGGTCTGGCAAATCAGAATCTCCATTTGGGTGAAGAGAATGAAGTCTGGAGAAGATCCATTTTTTAGAAGTGGACCGGTCTGCATTTAGCACTAGATGGTAAATCGTCCCATCTCTTAAGATCAATGTGCAACTCTTCAAGTTGGGACCAACATCAGTATCGAGTTAAATCACAGAACTTGGGATGTCGAAATCTGGATAGCTGACATGCTGTTTGGCAAATATATATGGGTCTTGGAAATTGAAATCTATTTATTTTACTTTGACACACTCAAATTCATGAACATCCCTGTTAGACCTGGCATCATTGGCATGAGTCTCTCTTCCATTTTTTTCTGTTTGCCTCCTCTGTTTACGATGTTTTTGCTGGATTATTGCTTTGGGCACTGTGCCACTGCTGATCAGTGCCACAGTGCAAGTGCTCCCTATGTTAAATTGTTACATTGATTGGTGTTACCATGATTGGCTTGGTTGACTTACTGTTCAGACCCTAGTCTAGTGCACTGCGTGTGCCAAGGGCGTGTAAGTTAACTGCTGCTGGTGGGCTTGCAGCACTGGTTGTGCCACCCACAGAAGCAGCGTGTAAAATGTGTCTCAGGCCTGCCACCGCAGCGCCTGCGTGCAGTCCCTGACTGCCATATCGACTTGGTAAGGAAACCTACTTGCCAGTCTCTAAACCTTCACTTTGCCACATTTCAGACACCTCTATGGTAGGCCCTAGGGCAGGGTGCATTGTTGGTAAAAGGTAGGTCATGCCCTGATGTGTGTGGCATGACCTAATAGTGAATTACAGCCATTTTCGTTTTTCACTTTTGAAGGGCTACCTGCCTCCCATAGGCCAGACTGGGCAGACGGATTATTAACTCCATTATAATCTATCTGACTCAGGGAGCATGGTAGCGAGTCGAGTTTAGTATCCCTGAACTCAGAATTTAATAACACACCCTTTAGGATGGATGGTTTTTAAATTCTATGTTTGAAAATAGCACTTTTAGAAAGTGGCTATTTTCTTGTCCAACTATCTACCGGTCTCTGCTGGTTTGGTGTGTGTGTCAGGGGCTGGGTGGCTCCAGAGGTCTGAACGAGTCAGTGTGGGGTGAATGGGGCGTTTACACATAGAGTGAGGGAAGAGTAGCCTGCCCTGCCTGACACAAAACTGGCTCCACCTCCTGCTGGGCGACTGATAGCCCCGCTCCTGCCAGTGACAATACTGGCTCCGCCTCCTGCTGGGCGGCTGAGGACTCTGCCCTGCTCAGTGAATGGGCCAGGTGCCTCTGCCTGGCAACACCCACAACAAACCTGAGATGGTGGGAATCTCCCTGTTTGGACAAAGGGAACAAAGGAGAAATGGGGTATAAGAGAAGGACCCCTGAACCAAGAACTCAGATCACTTCTGACAAGGAAACCTGTACCAAGGACAAGAAGCCTGCTGATCTAAGGACTTGCCTCCCCTTTCTGCCAGAGTGCTGTTTTGCTGTGGAGGAACCTGAAAGCTGCTTCTTTATTTTTGCCAAGGAACAAGGAGAGAGGAACTGGGTGTGTACTCTCTGAACACTTGCTAGGAAATCTCCAAGGACTGGAAGAGTGCCAGTCTCCTGTTGAAGTCACAGGGCCAAAGGACTTCACCATCTACTGAATTGCTGAATTGCTGGAAAGTGTTGTTTCCAGTACACAAGGGGAAAATCTGCAGTCTCGACGCCAGCAGCAACGCCAGTGAGCAGTGGGTATCGGCCCCGGCTCCAAGTGACCCCATCTCGACGCCGGTATCGACGCCAGTGAGGAGTGAGTATCGGCTCTACCTCCAAGCGACCCCGTCCTGACGCCGCTGTTGATCGCATCGACTCGACGCCCTTCTCGACGCCGTGAGCGCTGCTCCGGCCCGACATCCCTCGACGCCGCTGCGGATCGACCCGACTCCGAGGCACGATCGACGCCGACCTCGACGCCGACATCTCGACGCCGTGGATCATCGTTTTCTTCGTTTCTCAAGGTACTGTACTTGTGGGGTCTGTTGCGACTCCAGGCTCGACGTAGCGCTCCTCGCGGTCGACGCCGAACCTTGGGAATCTTGTAGACTCGACGTCGCGTGACTCCCGTGGGGGTTACATTGTTGCCAAAGACCTGTGCTCAGAAGAATACTTTGCTAAAGAACTATTTGCCAAGAAGAAACCTTATTTGAACTATTATTTTTCCTTCCAAAGAGTATTTATTAAGACTGTGGTATATTTTTGTCGTTATTTGGTCTTGTGCTAAGCCTTATATAAAAATACTATTTTTATAATAACTTCTGTGTCGTGTCCATCTGTAGTGTATTCACTTTATTACTGTATGTGGTCATAAATGCTTAACACACTGCCTCTGAGATAAGCCTGTCTGCTCTGCCAAGCTACCAAGGGGGTAGCAGGGGTTATCTGAGTGTGTAATCCCCTTGCCCTGACTAGAGTTGGTTGGTCCCTATTTGTCAGAAGTGTATACCTCTGCCAACTAGAGACCGCCGGTTCTAACATTGGTGGTCAGCGGTGAGGATTTGAACTTTGCATTTATGACTCATGTGCAGTGATTAGTGTACGCTACATAGTGAAAGCAGACCATAACGCAGCCACAGTCTGTTTGGTAGGATATTCTATTTTTGTTCTCCGCTTTCCGGGAGCTTATTTTCTTAAACACTGCCAGTTTTGACCATGGAGAATGCCGGAGCTGCTACACCTGTGGAGAATGTTGTGGGGGAATTCGATAAGGAGAAGATAGATTCCTACACGCTAAAAGATCTAAAAGGATTTTGCAAGCAGTTTAAAGTTCCTACCACAGGTGTCTCAAAGAAAGAGGGCTTCCTCAAAGCGCTGAAGGCCTGGTTAGAGGCCAGAAATCCCTCTGATCCGGTGGTGGTACCGGAAGAGGAAGAAGAAGAGGAAGAGGAAGAGCCCACAGGTGGGCCAGTGTCATCTCCAGGCAGTAGTGCGTCCTCTAGGAGCCTTTCCCCCGAAGAATTAGAAGACAGGGAGAAGGAGAGGGGGTACAAGTTAGAAATGGCAAAACTTAAATTAGGAGGGCAGTTGGAATTAGAGAATGCAAGAAGCAAGAGAGAAGCTGAAATGGAGAGCAAAAGATTAGATTTTGAGAGAGAGAAATTAGCGTTTGAACGTGAGAAGATGGTGAGGGAGATGGAGCTTAAAACTAAGAGTTTAGAGTTGAATCCCTCTGGTGGCAGCACTCCATCTGTGCCTGCAGAAAGTAGGTTTTATTTTCCTAAAGATGTGATCAAGGATTACAGTAAGAATGAAGATATTAGCCAATGGTTTAAAGCATATGAGTTAGCATTGTTGGCCCACCGGGTCCCTGAGAAGGATTGGGGAACGGGGTTGTGGAGCCGCTTTACAAACGAGGGGAGAGATACCTTGTTGAGCCTTCCTGCTGAGGATAGGGTGTCTTATACTCATATGAAAGATGCTTTAATGCTGAGATATGGCTTAACTCCAGAAAAGTACAGACAAACCTTTAGAGAATGTAAGAAGTTGCCTGGTACTACGTGGGTTGAATATGTGTCTTTTTTCTGCAGAACCATGGATGGTTGGATAAAGGGTAGCAAGGTTGATAGTTATGATGCTCTTTATGATTTGTTTGCTTGGGAGCACTTGTCTAATAACTGTTTTCCAGAGCTACGCCAGCACCTTGTTGATAGCAAGATATCTAACCCTAGAAAACTTGCTGAGGAGGCGGACCGCTGGGTCAGTACCAGGGTCCACAAGGGTCCAGTGGGAGACTCAGCCAAAGGTGGGCAGGGTCCCCAGCAGAAGAGTGGGGGGGACAGGGGTAAACAGAGGGAGTTTCAGAAAGGGCCCCAAAGTAGTCCCCAAGGGAACCAAGGGAAGGGTTCCCAGCCTCCCCCTGTAAAGAAGCCAGAGGCCCCGACAGGTAAACCTGTTCACAGGGGCCCCATGACGTGCTATGCCTGTAAGCAGGTGGGACACCGTTATTATGATCCCCAGTGTCCCATGAAGGATTCGAATGCACCACCGCGTGCACCCCCTCGTCAGGTAGCGAGTGTAGCCCTGGGAGGGG
Organism: Triturus cristatus; assembly: GCF_964204655.1. Classification (NCBI taxonomy): domain Eukaryota; kingdom Metazoa; phylum Chordata; class Amphibia; order Caudata; family Salamandridae; genus Triturus; species Triturus cristatus. The sequence continues at coordinate 343,732,332 of NC_140593.1, forward strand.
AGGAGATGGGTGCCCCCGGTGGGTGGGGTCCCGCAGAAATGTCCCTGGTCTCTTTAGGAGACGTGGAAATGGTCCCTCCAACCCCTCTGCCTAGTAACACTAAGAAATATAGGCAGTGGGTGACCATTAATGGCCATAGGGTGGAAGCTCTCAGAGACACCGGAGCGAGTGTGACAGCTGTCAAGTGTCACTTGGTGTCCAGAGAGCAGGTGGTCCCGCATGCATTCTACCCCGTTGTAGCTGCTGACAACTCACAGAGTCAGTGTGAGGTAGCTCAAGTTCCCTTTGAGTGGGGGGGGGTCTCAGGTACTCTTCAGGTTGCTGTGAGGCCCGCCATGCCTGTTGATTGTCTCTTGGGCAATGATTTGGAGGACTCCCCTTGGGCTAAGGTGGAGAGAAAAGCGCATCTGGAAATGCTGGGTCTGCCTGAGTGGGTGTGTGCGACCACCCGGTCCATGTCAGTCAGTAAGGGTGTTGATGGGGGCCCGGAGCCTGAAAGAATGGCCCAGGTCCCAACCGTGAAGAGAAGAGGCAGGGGGCACGGGAAACCGTCCCCCATCGTTCCCGCGGTCCAGGAGGGAGCAGACCCTGAGGGGGATGCCCTGGAACCGACAGGAGAACAAGTGGCCGAACTGGGAGACCTGCCCGAGCTGACCCATTGGCAGCAGGATGGTGGTCCCCCCAGGGAGGAATTTTGTGCTGAACAGAAAGTGTGCCCTTCTCTTGTGGGTATGAGGCAGCAGGCCTCAGCCCAAACGACAGGTGATCAGTCAGGATCACATTGGGTCTACTGGGAGAACGACCTCCTGTATAGCGAGCCTAAGGCTGCTGAACCTGGGTCAGCCCGTGTGCTGGTGGTACCCCAGCGCTTCAGAGCCTTCCTACTGGGGTTGGCTCATGACATTCCGTTAGCTGGACATCTGGGGCAGGACAAGACCTATGACAGGCTTGTCACCCATTTTTATTGGCCCCAGATGAGAAGGGATTCAGATATCCATTGTAGGACCTGTCAAACTTGCCAGGCAAGTGGGAAAAGTGGGCGGAAGCAGAAGGCTCCCCTCCAACCTTTTCCCGTCGTCAGTACCCCCTTTGAGCGAGTGGGAATTGACATTGTGGGGCCACTGGACCCCAAGACAGCCATGGGCAACAGGTTTATCCTGGTCTTGGTGGACCATGCCACCCGGTACCCGGAAGCCATCCCTCTCCGCACAGTGACGGCCCCCGTGGTGGGACGGGCACTGATGGGTGTTTTCTCCCGCATGGGGTTCCCCAGAGAGGTGGTGTCAGACCGGGGCACCAACTTCATTTCGAATTATATGAAGTCTCTGTGGAAGGAGTGTGGGGTAACCTACAAGTTTACCACTCCTTACCACCCTCAAGGTAATGGGCTGGTTGAGAGATTCAACCGGACCCTAAAAGGCATGATCATGGGTCTTGAAGAACCAATGAGGCGTAAATGGGACGTCCTCTTGCCATGCCTGCTGTTTGCTTACCGTGAGGTGCCACAGAAGTCTCTAGGGTTCAGCCCCTTTGAGCTTTTGTATGGTCACCCGGTAAGAGGACCTTTGAGTCTGGTCAAGGAAGGCTGGGAGCAATCTCCCAGGAAACCTCCCCAGGATGTATATAGTTACATGCTGGCCTTTAGGAACCAGACTCGGCGCTTCAGAGATCTTGCTCAGGCAAATCTGGAGGCCAGCCAGGAAGAGATGAAGTGGTGGTACGATCAGAATGCCACTCTGGTTGAGCTTCAACCTGGTCAGAAAGTTTGGGTCATGGCCCCTGTGGAACCTTGTGCGCTCAAGGACAGGTGGACTGGACCATTTGAGGTTGTGGAGAAGAAGAGCGATGTCACCTACTTGGTGGACTTGAAATCTCCCAGGAACCCCTTAAGGGTCCTGCATGTCAACCGGTTAAAGCCCCACTTAGAAAGGTCCGAAGTGGGCATGCTCCTTGCCACAGATGCTGGGATGGAGGAGGAGAGTGAGCCTCTTCCTGACCTCCTGTGTGCAAAAGAAAAAGATGGGTCAGTGGATGGTGTTGTCCTCTCTGACACACTGACCCCTGAGCAGCAGCAAGATTGTCGCCATCTGTTGGTACAATTCCCTGATCTGTTCTCCTTAATCCCTGGTGTCACTCAGTGGTGTGTCCACGATGTGGACACTGGGGACAGCACTCCTGTGAGGCACAAGGCCTACAGGGTGACTGAAAAGGTCAGAGCATATATCAAGGAGGAGGTCTCCAAGATGTTTGCCTTAGGGGTGGTTGAGTCCTCTAGCAGTCCTTGGGCCAGCCCAGTGGTCTTGGTCCCAAAGGCTGCAGCGCCTGGTGCTTCACCAGAACTTCGGTTCTGTGTGGATTACCGAGGACTCAATTCGGTCACCAAGACTGACGCACACCCCATCCCCAGAGCTGATGAGCTCATCGATCGGTTGGGGGCTGCCCGGTACCTTAGTACGTTTGATCTAACGTCTGGGTACTGGCAGATCGCCTTGACTGATGGGGCAAAAGAGAGGTCTGCATTCTCCACACCAGATGGGCACTACCAGTTCCGTGTGATGCCCTTTGGGATGAAGAATGCCCCTGCCACATTCCAGAGGTTGGCTAACCAGGTATTGGCCGGGCTGGAAGATTTCAGCGCCGCCTACCTGGACGATATAGCAGTGTTCAGCGCCAGCTGGGAGGAACACTTGCGCCACCTCCAGGAAGTGTTGTTGGCCCTGCGCAGAGCAGGCCTCACAATCAAGGCTAGTAAGTGCCAGATTGGGCAGGGTTCAGTGGTGTACTTGGGGCACCAAGTAGGGAGTGGCAAGGTGGCCCCCCTGCAACCCAAGATAGATACCATCCTGGCTTGGGAACCGCCCAAAACCCAGACTCAGGTGAGAGCCTTCTTGGGTCTCACGGGTTACTACAGGAGGTTTGTCAAGGGGTATGGCAACATTGTGCACCCCTTGACCTCGCTGACTTCCAGGAAGCAGCCGAGACTTGTGATCTGGACTGACGCCTGTCAGAACGCCTTTGACACCCTGAAAACTGCAATGTGTACAGCACCGGTCCTCCAGGCACCCGACTTTTCAAAAGAATTCATTGTCCAGACAGACGCATCAGAGCATGGTGTGGGGGCTGTTCTAGCACAGATGAATGAGGAGGGCCGAGACTTACCTGTAGCCTTCATCAGCCGGAGGTTACTTCCCAGGGAACAAAGGTGGAGTGCGATAGAGCGTGAGGCATTTGCTGTGGTCTGGGCGCTGAAGAAGCTAAGACCCTACCTTTTTGGGACTCACTTCCGGGTTCAGACAGACCACAGGCCCCTCAGATGGTTAATGCAGATGAGGGGTGAGAACCCAAAGCTGTTGAGGTGGTCCATTTCCCTACAGGGGATGGACTTTACGGTGGAACACCGCCCTGGTACAGATCACGCCAATGCTGATGGTCTGTCCAGATTTTTCCGCCTTAGTGATGAGGACTCCCTGGGTGAAGGGTAGTTCTCCCCACATTTCAGCTGGAGGGGACACGTGTTAGACCTGGCATCATTGGCATGAGTCTCTCCTCCATTTTTTTCTGTTTTCCTCCTCTGTTTACGATGTTTTTGCTGGATTATTGCTTTGGGCACTGTGCCACTGCTGATCAGTGCCACAGTGCAAGTGCTCCCTATGTTAAATTGTTACATTGATTGGTGTTACCATGATTGGCTTGGTTGACTTACTGTTCAGACCCTAGTCTAGTGCACTGCGTGTGCCAAGGGCGTGTAAGTTAACTGCTGCTGGTGGGCTTGCAGCACTGGTTGTGCCACCCACAGAAGCAGCGTGTAAAATGTGTCTCAGGCCTGCCACCGCAGCGCCTGCGTGCAGTCCCTGACTGCCATATCGACTTGGTAAGGAAACCTACTTGCCAGTCTCTAAACCTTCACTTTGCCACATTTCAGACACCTCTATGGTAGGCCCTAGGGCAGGGTGCATTGTTGGTAAAAGGTAGGTCATGCCCTGATGTGTGTGGCATGACCTAATAGTGAATTACAGCCATTTTCGTTTTTCACTATTGAAGGGCTACCTGCCTCCCATAGGCCAGACTGGGCAGACGGATTATTAACTCCATTATAATCTATCTGACTCAGGGAGCATGGTAGCGAGTCGAGTTTAGTATCCCTGAACTCAGAATTTAATAACACACCCTTTAGGATGGATGGTTTTTAAATTCTATGTTTGAAAATAGCACTTTTAGAAAGTGGCTATTTTCTTGTCCAACTATCTACCGGTCTCTGCTGGTTTGGTGTGTGTGTCAGGGGCTGGGTGGCTCCAGAGGTCTGAACGAGTCAGTGTGGGGTGAATGGGGCGTTTACACATAGAGTGAGGGAAGAGTAGCCTGCCCTGCCTGACACAAAACTGGCTCCACCTCCTGCTGGGCGACTGATAGCCCCGCTCCTGCCAGTGACAATACTGGCTCCGCCTCCTGCTGGGCGGCTGAGGACTCTGCCCTGCTCAGTGAATGGGCCAGGTGCCTCTGCCTGGCAACACCCACAACAAACCTGAGATGGTGGGAATCTCCCTGTTTGGACAAAGGGAACAAAGGAGAAATGGGGTATAAGAGAAGGACCCCTGAACCAAGAACTCAGATCACTTCTGACAAGGAAACCTGTACCAAGGACAAGAAGCCTGCTGATCTAAGGACTTGCCTCCCCTTTCTGCCAGAGTGCTGTTTTGCTGTGGAGGAACCTGAAAGCTGCTTCTTTATTTTTGCCAAGGAACAAGGAGAGAGGAACTGGGTGTGTACTCTCTGAACACTTGCTAGGAAATCTCCAAGGACTGGAAGAGTGCCAGTCTCCTGTTGAAGTCACAGGGCCAAAGGACTTCACCATCTACTGAATTGCTGAATTGCTGGAAAGTGTTGTTTCCAGTACACAAGGGGAAAATCTGCAGTCTCGACGCCAGCAGCAACGCCAGTGAGCAGTGGGTATCGGCCCCGGCTCCAAGTGACCCCGTCTCGACGCCGGTATCGACGCCAGTGAGGAGTGAGTATCGGCTCTACCTCCAAGCGACCCCGTCCTGACGCCGCTGCTGATCGCATCGACTCGACGCCCTTCTCGACGCCGTGAGCGCTGCTCCGGCCCGACATCCCTCGACGCCGCTGCGGATCGACCCGACTCCGAGGCACGATCGACGCCGACCTCGACGCCGACATCTCGACGCCGTGGATCATCGTTTTCTTCGTTTCTCAAGGTACTGTACTTGTGGGGTCTGTTGCGACTCCAGGCTCGACGTAGCGCTCCTCGCGGTCGACGCCGAACCTTGGGAATCTTGTAGACTCGACGTCGTGTGACTCCCGTGGGGGTTACATTGTTGCCAAAGACCTGTGCTCAGAAGAATACTTTGCTAAAGAACTATTTGCCAAGAAGAAACCTTATTTGAACTATTATTTTTCCTTCCAAAGAGTATTTATTAAGACTGTGGTATATTTTTGTCGTTATTTGGTCTTGTGCTAAGCCTTATATAAAAATACTATTTTTATAATCACTTCTGTGTCGTGTCCATCTGTAGTGTATTCACTTTATTACTGTATGTGGTCATAAATGCTTAACACACTGCCTCTGAGATAAGCCTGTCTGCTCTGCCAAGCTACCAAGGGGGTAGCAGGGGTTATCTGAGTGTGTAATCCCCTTGCCCTGACTAGAGTTGGTTGGTCCCTATTTGTCACAAGTGTATACCTCTGCCAACTAGAGACCGCCGGTTCTAACAATCCCCAGTTCTGTGATGGAGTATGCAAGCTGCCAACCTCTAAATGAGATTTACAGCAAACAAAAGATGGATGGAATGCTGACAATGCAAAGATTCTCCCCCAGTCAAAATATCTAGGTTAAATCCATCGTTCTTTTGCCCCCTAGCCACCCCAACTTGGACCCAGCCATATGCAGATCAGTCTTGACCCTGTGCCTCATGGGAACAGTCCAGACCGAACTGCCAGGCCAGGTCCTCCCTGGACCGGAAACAAGCATTCTGGAAGCGGTTTCAGGGTATGTCACCCTTCTTCAGCCATGCTAGCTTGAGTCTGGTGGCACAGTGAGCAAGGGACCCGCGTCTGTACCGACCATTACGTCTTGTTAGTGTTATATAAAACTGCTAATAAATGAATGAATAAATTAATTAATCAGGATCAACCTCCTTTTTTTCCGGCTTGCCCATGTCACTAAGGTGTTGAGACCCCTTTTCACTATTAGTGTTTAGCCTTTTCTATTCTGTAATGTGGAAATATGGATTTTTCTGGTCAGTTATGTCCCCTATCTTGGACCCCAACGGTTCTATGTGCATGTTACAAGTACATGTATGTTCCCTCCAGTTCCAGTTATGAAGACGCAAATACATGTGCGTCCACCGTTAACATGTCCTCTGTCAGATCCGCCATGAATAGGCCGGATATTCCATTCCTAAGTATGAAAGGCCACCGGCTTTATATGGTTCACTTATGCCATTTTACAGTCCAGGCAAGTAGGCCCTGATTCTGTCATCAAACTCTTCTTGCCTTCTGCCTCTGAAAGCTCCAGTCTGAGCCTGCATCTGTGACCATGAACTTTGTCTCATTCTCTGCGCGGCTCACGAAGCCTGACATCAGCCTGCTGCCTGCCAAAAACTGTATTTCACCTTCGAAGTTATCTGCTCCGATCCCTGCCCAATGCATTCCTGTCTAGTAGTTTAAGTAAACATTCTGCCAGCTACCGAGCAAAGGCCCGGTTTCTCTGTCTTCATGCAAGTAATTCATAGCCCTATTACTATGGAAGATTCCGCCCTCGCATCTAGTATAGACACTTAGACGCTTGTACACGCACTAACAGTCAGTATAGTCAGTATAGAATAAGATTCTACTCGAAGAGACCTCTCTTTTGGATAACTTAGTTCTTTAAACATAGGATGTTAGATATGATTTGGGATTAGGTTGACTTGACCCTCCAGACTTCTGTCGCCACATGTAGAGCTAAATGTCAAGTCCCCTTCACCCCCTAGTTGCACGTCAATTACACGTCATGCTGCTGCGCGCGCATATCTGCCAAGTATTTCTGCTGACATTGCGAAATTCTTTCATGTAACCGCCCTCTTATGACATCACATCTGATGACGTTCTTTAAATCATTCCCAGTTACGCCTATTTTTGCTACGTACGAGTATATTATCACCACTATCAATTGTTACGCCTCTTGTATTTGCCTCACTGTAATGCCTATTGTATAAAAGTAATTGATTGTTAATAATGTATGTACTTCACTTCCTGAACCTTCGTGGTGATGGAACTTGGAGCAACCGATTATAATCGACCACTGGAATAAAGCCCATTCCGAACCTCTAATACCACGGATTCTGCCTCTTATTTACTGAGCTATTTTATTATGTTTCTGTATCAAATTAAGTCCCGGTAATGAAATTATTTACCACATGAATGGCGCCCGAACAGGGACACTTTCTCATCTCACGCGCCGGCGGTGCGTTGCAGGCCCGGTCTCCTGCCACAGCTGGACGGACAATAACGCGTACCAGCAGGATTTCCTGTATCTCCCTCCGGTTAAGTGGGGGCGACTGAGGCTGCGATCAACACCCAGACGAGGCGGTGAGAAGTGCGAAGTATCCCGACCAGAGCCTAGCTGAGAGAGCAAGATCCGAGGTATACAGAGGCCCACCAGTTTTCCGAAGTCCCAAGTCGAGTCCAGTGTCCGAAGTGTTCGAGTCGAGTCCAGTCCGGTTCAAGTTCAGTTCAGTTTCCGAGGCCTTCCGTTTCCGAGCTACCCGGTGAGTACCATTACTGGGGAGGCGTTCTGGCGTGCACATAAGTTGTGCCGGTCCAGACGGGTTTGGGTACACAAATCCGGTCTGCACTGTTTGAGCAGTGTATCTGTACTGTTTAGCAGTATATCTAGTATATCAAGTATATAAATTCAGAATAATTCAGTTCAAGTCGAGTATTATGTTATGATTAAGTTTTCTTAGATCATCAATAGCATCGCTGTTCATTAAATGTTAAATGTTAAATGTATTGATATGTCCTGCATGTTGTGGTATGAATGACTGTTCATTATTGTGTTTTATTGTATTAAGTTTGTTCAAAACCAAGTATCAGATCAGTTCTCAATATGCCGCTCTTTTCGAAACTAAGACAGATCACAACTAGAAAAGGGGTACTCGAAGAAGCTGTTCCCATTCCTCCTAGGGACACTCCAGGGTACTTCATGTATCATAAACATGGCCTAGACGCCATATTATTTCTTGATCTATGGGTAGACTACACTAAGGAATTACCAGAAAGTCAGAGGTGGCCCGCGGCTGGGACCTGGGATGCAGAGTGCATCGTGAAAGTAGAGGAAGAATTATGGAAAAAGAAAGCTAGACAATCACAGAAAGACGCCATTGAATTATGGCGTAAAGAATCGTATAGACGTACAGAAAAAGCACGTAGACAGGAAGAGAAGAGTAAAGAGAATTCAAATGAAGTCCGAGAAAATCTATTAATTGAAGAAGGTGCACGAGTGAAATCAGAACAAGTAGACAGACAAAGAAATGCCCTTATGAATGGTATGTATCCCCTTCTGGCCGAAGGATTACCTAAGGCTACTCCAGGGATACCAAAAGACTTGCCAACCCCATTATTTCCAATAAAGGTACATCCTAAGGGGAATCCTAGAACCGCAGAAGATGTTTTTCTTTCCTCATATTTAGATGACGCAGCTCCCGAGTATGCTAATCCCGCCCCACATAGACCGCCTGCCAGGGAGGTTCAACGCCAAGATCCAGTACCCGTATCCCTACAGCAACAAGTTCTGACACAAGTTCCGGCAAGCACATCTGTTTCTGCATCTGTTCCTACAGCTACTTCTATAGCTGTATCCACACCTATAGTTGCTGTATCACGTTCAACGAATCCTTTCACACCCGATACCCCAGACGGGGCTACCGGAGGTGCTACCAATATCTTTTCTACGCCACCTAGAATAAATAAACTTACTTTTCAAGAGTCAGCACATTCACGTACCCCCAAACTCATAAATGCCCGTACGCTTAAGGAACTTCTTATAGATTGTAGATATGATCCTGTGCCCGGAAAAGAGGACGAAATGACCCTAGCATCATTACGTATCAGACGAGCCGCGGTGTATTTAGGGAAGTTACCAGGAATGACTGCGCATCTAGATAATATATACCATTTTGTCCAAACAGGGCGAGATTCTGAATGTATTAACAGAGCTATGGAATACCAGAAAGTGGAAATACAGGGGGAACTGTTACGTTTCCTCATAAATTGTGTGATCAGAAATCAAGACCGACCGGGGGTAGACCCGGAAGCAATGCAAATTCTTACCAGATGGAGCCAGAATATATCAGAAGGGAGACATGATAAGCAAAACTGTATAATAGCCATGTGCCGAAAGATCCGTAAAGAAATAGAACGCCTACACGAAGAAAGATTAGCGGTAGACCAGTTCGAACAAAGCGAGGAAGAAGGATCAGGACTGCCCACAGGACAGTCAGAAACTATAGCCTATGTAGGTAGAGGAAGATCTTGTAATAATACTAGATGTCTTACTGACCAGATACGTCCGATATGTCTAGAAAATAACAGGAATTTTCAAACACCTATAATAAATATAAGGTCCCCCGAGCATTCGTTCCAAGCCGCTGACAAATTACTGCGAGAACGAAGGGGTTATCATTTTCTCGATTCTATGGATGAACAAGAATTAGCCAGGTCAGCTGTCCATTGGGTTGACAGTCCCGGAATGTATGGTGATAATACAGTAGCACACACATTTTTGAATCTCACCCCAGATGAACAGCGTTTAGCTGGGATTTATATGATTCAACAACTTCTTATACTATATAAAAGCCAACATTCAGATCCTGGTCCCTTACCTGATATATTGACTGAATTACTCACGAATAAATGGAGAGGTTCAGGTACTAAGCTAATTAAAGAAATACTAGAATCAAGAAAGCAGTACATTCTTTTTGTATGTCCAGGACATGTCTCACTGCCCATTAAGGAAAGAACCACGTATTACATGGACAGACAGAATCCCTTACGAGAAGTACACCCAATAAAAGGCGAGGACAATGAGTTTAAACGTGTATTTGTATATACACCCATATCGAAAATAGAATTGTTAGAAATGAAGAAAGTGGTACCCAGTCATGACAAAGACCCAGCGGGTTTCCACCGAGAAATTAAAGACATGTTACTCATGGGAGAGTATACCTATCCCGACATTATGACAATATTAAAGGTATTAATGCCTGCTGGCATTTATGAAAAACTCAAGGAAAAAGAGTGGGAGGTGGGAGACCAAAAGATAGATTGGACAGCATTAGAAAATGAAGAAAAGGCCCGAGGTCCAGGTTCGGGGCTTGGGGACAAAACTAAAGCACTACCAGGTTTACTAGTACAGGTACTGCCACGTTTATTAACCACGAAAAAGGAAGACTGGGGTGCAATTTCAGCCTGTAAACAAAAGCAAGATGAAGACACTAGTGATTTCTATGCACGATTTGAAAAATGTTTCGGTATAAATAGTGGCATAAAAGCAAGTAGCGAATCATACCCACATCTGTTTGTGACAAAATTAGTTGAAAATTCCTTGCCCCAAGTGAAGAATAGAGTATTAAAATTCGAGAGTACCTGGCAAGGTAACACTCCATCACAAATGTTACAAATGTTACAGTATCATCACAATAGAATTAGAGAGGAACAAGATCATGAACAAAGACGCATGAAAGACACGAAAATGAAAATGCTAGTCTCCCAGACAGTTCCAGCTGAAGGACATAAAAAGGGTACGACACATTCTGGCGATTTAGCAGGACCTGTAAAAGGGACATGCAACTATTGTAAACAACTAGGTCATCATGTACACGATTGTCCAGTCCTGAAGCGTAATATCGCCACGGGTATTACAAAAGAAAGACCACGGCCACTTAGACAGGATCAGAATGAACAAGGAGCCTTGCAGCATGCACAGTCCATGCCAGCTCCACAACAGACTATACAGTTTGTGCCAGCTGCACCAGCGCTGCCTGTTGCTGCCACGCAAACCACGACACGACAACTGTACCAGACCGCACAGTATGACTATCCTGATTATCAACGATATGCATGAACCAGCCTAGAGAGGGAAGTTGACTTACCCCTTATCGAGATCCCTGTAGATCAAGAAGGACCTTATGTACATAGTGAATTATTAGGCCAAGACAGAAAATTTTTACTCGATACAGGGGCAAGTCGAACAACTATAAAACGTAGTGAAGTTCCAGGGGCACCCCTCTCAGGCTCACAGAATATTTCCCTTGGTTTTTCAGGAAAACCTATTGTTAATGAAGTGTCACAACCTCTTCCACTTACGATAGGACCTTTGACCCGAACTACAGATTTATTGCTTACTAAATCATGTCCAGAAAACCTGTTAGGAATAAAGACATTGAAAGCTCTAGGAGCTATAATATGTTGTTCTCCGGAAGGAGTAAGATTGTTTTTACGTGATTTTAAAGGTCATTATGTGTCTAGAGACATGGATCCCCGATTGCAGACTTTACCTACACATCTATGGGCACAAGGCCCTACTGATGTTGGTTGCATGAATATTACACCATATCGAGTTACACTAAAGGCAGGAGTGGTACTACCACGAATGCGACAATACAAGTTACCACCAGATGCTGTAGTGGCTTTACTACAAATCATTGACGAGCTCATTGCCCAAGGAGTGGTTGTAGAAACAGACTCCAATGTATGTAATTCACCGATAATTCCGATTCTCAAACGAACAGATCCGAAGGCCCCGCCAGTATATCGATTGGTTATTGATCTGCGCGAATTAAACAAGTGTATTGTGCCACAATTCCCTGTGGTCCCCGATATCTCATCATTACTGACAGCTATTGATTCCGAAGCAACATTCTTTACTGTAATTGATCTCAAAAATGCCTTTTTCAGCGTCCCAATAGATCCGGAAAGCCAATATTTGTTCGGATTTAGTTTAAATGGACGTAGCTTCAAATTCTCACGCGCACCCCAAGGATTTACAGAAAGCCCCAGCATCTATAGCCAAGCACTGAAACGAGAACTCGACAGTATCCACATGCCAGTTAACACTGCCTTGCTTCAATATGTCGATGATCTGCTGATCACCGCTAGAAGCGAACCCGAATGTGAGAAAGCATCACTGACAGTTTTACAATTTCTAGCCGAAAAGGGGCACAAGGTGTCCCCTTCTAAGCTGCAATTCTGTGTCCAGCGAGTTGTTTATCTTGGACACTCGCTGTCCAAGGAGGGAAGGCAGCTTACACCCGACCGCATTCAGTTAATAGCTAACATGCCAATACCCAAGACACAAAAGGAGGTGCGGGCTTTCATAGGCCTCACTTCATATTGTAGACAGTGGATCCCTCAGTATGCATTTCTAGCAAAACCACTCATTCAGTTGACAACACAGGAGGCAGCCACATCGACTGTTCTCCCTTGGACTCAGGAACATACACAAGCTTTTGAAAGCTTAAAGAAAGCTCTATGCCAAGCACCTGTTTTAGCAACACCATGTTACAGTAAACAGTTTACACTCTTTATTACAGAACGCGAAGGTACTGCCTTGTCAGTACTCACACAGGAACAAGCAGGAGCACACAAACCATGTGCTTATTTTTCTAGTACATTAGATCCCGTAGCTCAGGCTCTGCCTGCGTGCCTGAAATCAGTGGCAGCGACAGCTTTAGCAATCAGACAAAGCGATGCCATAGTGTTAGGACATCCATTGACAGTACAAGTACCACATGCAGTGGAGGTTCTTGTGAATCGAACGCAAACACAACATTTGACTATAGCAAGACTTACAGGGTATGAACTAACACTGTTTCAGCTACATATAGAAATCAGACGTTGTAACACATTGAATCCTGCCACACTTTTACCTGTAAATGGAACAGACCCACTAGCCCATGACTGTATTGAAGTTATTACAATCACGACGAAACCCAGACAAGATTTAACCGATGTCCCATTATCAGACCCAGACCTGACGTTGTATGTAGATGGTTCATGTATGAGAAAAGGTACAGGAGAACTAGTGGCCGCTTACGCAGTCACAACAGACACTGAAATCATTGAAACAAATTGCATAAATACCTTGTCCGCTCAAGCAGCAGAGCTCGTCGCTCTGACACAAGCCTGTATTCAAGCCACAAATAAAAAAGTCAACATATACACTGATTCACGTTATGCATTCGGAGTCGTACATGACTTCGGCGTGCTGTGGCGAGAGAGAGGTTATTTAACTTCTCACGGTGCCCACATTCAGCACGGACCCCTCATTCATGCTTTATTAGATGCAATACATCTACCCACTGCAATATCAATTATGAAATGTAAAGCTCATACGAAAGTTACTGATATCATTTCTCAAGGCAATGATTTAGCTGATAGAACAGCTAAACAGACTGCTCAAACTCAAACATCCGACATGACAAAGACAATAGTCCCGACGCCAACACATTGTATGACGGTTAAAGATCCTACTCTTGACGTAATTGACATACAGACACATGCTACACCAGACGAAATAAAGAAATGGACTGAATTAGGAGGGATCCAAACTGATCAAGGATGGATGATGAAGGAAAAGTCTGTGTGGTTCCTTCCTGATTCAATGGTCCAAGTTATAATTAACACTGTACATAGTCCAGCACATCTAGGAGAAAAAGCTATGCTAGATAGCATTCAACACATTTGGTTTAATAAACATTTACGAGCTGCAGCCAAACAAAAAGTTCGTACCTGTATGATCTGTTGCCAGTTCAACCCAGGAAAAAGCGTTCCCGTAGAACAGGGTGGATTTCATCCTCCTGATCATCCTTTTGAAGTCCTCCAGATGGATTATATCCAGATGGAACGATGTAGAGGATTCAAATATGTTCTCGTAGTTGTGTGTGCTCTTTCCCGTTGGACGGAGGCATACCCGGTTTCAGATTACACTGCCCCGACTACTGCCAAACAGTTGGTTCGAGAATTCTTCCCACGATACGGTTTACCACGTGTTGTTCACTCAGATAACGGCCAGCCGTTCTCATCCGAATTAATGAAACACGTTTCACTTTTGTTAGGCTATCAGTGGAAATTCCACTGTGTCCGACACCCCGAAGCAGCAGGTCTCGTAGAAAGACATAATCAGACTCTGAAAATAAGATTATCCAAAATATGCAGAGAGAAAGGTGTCGACTGGGTAGTAGCATTACCAGTTGCACTCTTTTACACAAGAATGGTAGCACACTCTCGAACAGGGCTATCCCCGTATGAAGTGATCTTCGGCAGACCACCAAATATGTGGGGGACGCCTATACCACGCAAAATAACTGATATTGACTGTAACATGCTGACAGATTACTTGGCTTCCTTGATGTCTGCACTACAATCTTGTCGTTCACAGGTAGCTGCAGCTTTTCCTGACAACACTGAGGTGAAACCCCATGACGTGGTTCCGGGAGACTTGGTCTTCGTGAGGAACTTTGATCGAAAGACTCAGCTGGAACCTAGGTGGAGGTCACCTCAGCTGGTGTTGCTCACCACAAGAACAGCCGTGAAGATCGAAGGCAGAAAAGGATGGATTCATTCAAGTCATATCAAGAAATTTCATGGACTAAAATCAGATGTGAATACCACACCTTGTGTGTCTTCACCCATTGACTCAAAACTTCCTTTTGTGGAAAAAAGTGATTCCGAACATTATAAATTAAAGCTCAGGCCCAATCAGTCGAGCAATTTGATTGTTTAAGTCCTCTCCAAGGTGAAGCGGTTGAATTGTCTCTGACATGTATCCCTTGGACCTGAATAGAGAAAACACCCGAAAAATGTTGAAACGACAGGCGTACTGTAAATCACTGCGTAGTCATTGCATAGTGACGTTATTAATTTTGTTTTTCTCAAGTCTTTTAATAATTACTGCAAGTATATTGTTGCACATATATTATCCTATTTCTAGACATGTTTACAATATTACTGCTGAACATTCTTTTAGTGAATTACCTCCGCTTGAGTTGTCTTATAGATTTGCACTGCGCAATAACACGTTTATTAGTATGTTGCATCATTCCCATCAGGTTAGCAATACTACAAATTGTTGGATATGTGGCCGACTCCCTCCCTATCAGAATTATAAAGGAATTCTACCTCTCTTTCCATACCCGTTCACACACAACGGCTCCTGTGGAGCATGGTTTAGTTTAATTAATTCTCTAGATTCGAATTCTGCAGTTTATCAAGATAACTGGGTATGGGGAAATTTGAACTTAGTTTTGCTTAAAGTCTGCCACCCTAACAAGGAGGGACTTCCCCAGAGAACAGGAACTGATCTAGAAAATGAAGTGTATGGATTAGGTAATTTTACGCTCAATCTTATGATCCTAAATGTCGAATCAGAAGCTACTTCAATTTTGCCCGCTATGTCAATATTTCCAGTAAAAGGTGAATTATGTATAAGAAAGAATGGTTCCATACACATGGGCCATAGTAAATGCACCACTGTAGTAGAATTTAGTGATCAAGGCAAGTCTACATTTAAAGCTTCCCGCCATTCCTATTTCATATGTGGTCAGACGGCATATGTACGTTTACCTCTAGATTGGGATGGTACTTGCTATATTGGATTCCTTTTGCCACCTGTTTTTCTAGCTCCTGCTGATTATCACAGAAATATTCATTTAGTATATAATAGAGTAAGGAGAGATCTCCCGATAGTCGATTACACTGAAACAGCATGGGAAAAATACACAGATTTCAATAAAGGTCTCTTTCCCTATATAGGTACCGTTACTAATAGTAAGCTGATACGTAGATTAACTAGAACCCTTGAAGCAGTAGTGAACGAAACTATTTCCGCCTTAGGCAATTTAACAGAAGAGCAGTCTGCTATGCGGATTGTTGTGCTTCAAAATCGTCTTGTCCTTGACGTCATCCTGGCCGATAGGGGCGGAGCTTGTAGGGTCATCGGATCAAGCTGTTGCATTTTCATACCAGAAAATTCGCCATCTGTATATAAAGCCATAACTCGTCTTCATAAGATTGTAAGCCAGATACACCAGAATCCAGGCACCTGGACTTGGTCCGGTTGGTTTTGGAGTGTATTATCTACCTTTGGATGGAAGGTCCTATCTTTCCTAGGTATTGGCCTTCTCATACTATTCAGTTGCTGTCTATGTCTACAATGTGGACCAGCGATTTGTGGTCTGTGTGCCACATCGTGCATTCCACATCAAGATTTTCATTCAAGATCCCGGAAGAAGAAAGAAGAACAAATGATGCTATATGAACAGATCAATGGATTAATGAAGATTGATATCTCTTGACGGGCAAGTAGGGGACAAGGAGGGAATGTGGAAATATGGATTTTTCTGGTCAGTTATGTCCCCTATCTTGGACCCCAACGGTTCTATGTGCATGTTACAAGTACATGTATGTTCCCTCCAGTTCCAGTTATGAAGACGCAAATACATGTGCGTCCACCGTTAACATGTCCTCTGTCAGATCCGCCATGAATAGGCCGGATATTCCATTCCTAAGTATGAAAGGCCACCGGCTTTATATGGTTCACTTATGCCATTTTACAGTCCAGGCAAGTAGGCCCTGATTCTGTCATCAAACTCTTCTTGCCTTCTGCCTCTGAAAGCTCCAGTCTGAGCCTGCATCTGTGACCATGAACTTTGTCTCATTCTCTGCACGGCTCACGAAGCCTGACATCAGCCTGCTGCCTGCCAAAAACTGTATTTCACCTTCGAAGTTATCTGCTCCGATCCCTGCCCAATGCATTCCTGTCTAGTAGTTTAAGTAAACATTCTGCCAGCTACCGAGCAAAGGCCCGGTTTCTCTGTCTTCATGCAAGTAATTCATAGCCCTATTACTATGGAAGATTCCGCCCTCGCATCTAGTATAGACACTTAGACGCTTGTACACGCACTAACAGTCAGTATAGTCAGTATAGAATAAGATTCTACTCGAAGAGACCTCTCTTTTGGATAACTTAGTTCTTTAAACATAGGATGTTAGATATGATTTGGGATTAGGTTGACTTGACCCTCCAGACTTCTGTCGCCACATGTAGAGCTAAATGTCAAGTCCCCTTCACCCCCTAGTTGCACGTCAATTACACGTCATGCTGCTGCGCGCGCATATCTGCCAAGTATTTCTGCTGACATTGCGAAATTCTTTCATGTAACCGCCCTCTTATGACATCACATCTGATGACGTTCTTTAAATCATTCCCAGTTACGCCTATTTTTGCTACGTACGAGTATATTATCACCACTATCAATTGTTACGCCTCTTGTATTTGCCTCACTGTAATGCCTATTGTATAAAAGTAATTGATTGTTAATAATGTATGTACTTCACTTCCTGAACCTTCGTGGTGATGGAACTTGGAGCAACCGATTATAATCGACCACTGGAATAAAGCCCATTCCGAACCTCTAATACCACGGATTCTGCCTCTTATTTACTGAGCTATTTTATTATGTTTCTGTATCAAATTAAGTCCCGGTAATGAAATTATTTACCACAGTACCATGAATAAAGATGGACACATTTGTCCTATATCCACTTTCAAAACATTTCTCTTGTTTTAAAGGGTCTGGGCCCAGTAACAAACACTTGTATGTCCCTGGCTTCACTAAAAATGCAGCCATTATCCGGCCATCCCCACTGTATCAGATGTGCTCTATCATATAACTGAAATATTGCATCCACTACACTGACCCAACCACAGCAATGCAGGATTAGTCTAGGTAGGACGATGTGGAGTTAGGAACAATAAATACATATGGAAACTGAGCATGTACACATTTGAGAGGTTTCATGGATGTAGGATTATTGTAGGTCGCTATCTTCGCCCTCAATATAGTGTCACTCTACCAATTATCCACTTCCCTTTTTTCTAGCCGATTTGCTTGATTGATTATCAAATAAAAAAAGGTGTCATATATAAAGTTAACCTCTTTGATACCGTAACAGCTATATTCACTGAATTAAACTTTATGGAATGACAAGCAGGAGAGCAGGCCGCCCTGTGCCCTGTCCCTCCCACTCAGAGGGAGGTGGGTTCATTTTCTAGCCCCTCTGCTCCTATAATTTACCAACCGATGGTCCTCTTAGGTAACGCGGCCCGATGCCTGTCTGCAAAAGTCATTTAAACCTTTCCCGAGTGTCTCAGCTTATTATTGTTTGCACTTTTATTAAGCAGGTGTTAGATGGGAGATTGAAACGACTTTCCCATACATGATGCTGTGGAGGCCTGGACCACAGGTTAAATATTTCCGGGGGCACATGCATTTCCACACGACCAAGAAGGCTTTGTGCGTGTGTTTTAATGCGGGCATTTCCATGGCGCCATTAATAAATGTTTAATGCCTCCTGGGATTAATGTGCAGATGCTGACCGCATAAACAGAGACAACCTCTGCCTGTTCAAAGAACCTCCTCCGAGTTGAAACTGAATGTGATTCTCTGAATATGTGCATTATAAACAGGGTCCTTTCTTACAGAAATCTATGAACTTCCACATAACGACCATTTAGCTTAAAACCTTCCTTTTTTGAACGCGCATGCGCACTGACCTCTGTGAGACACAGGCACATTTCGTCAGTTATCCCCCTTTACAATGCTTGGTTCTTCTGGCAAAGGGCAGTCAATTCTATCTCCAAAATATATCATCATGCTTCACACTGGAATGAAATAATAGATTTTCCGAGTAATACGAAGCATTAAGTATTGATGCAGATGAATTCCTAAACTCTGTTGTTGGCACCTATTGCGAGTCGATCACTCAGCACCAGGATGCCCTTATGGGTGATCGAGCGCCTAACAAAACTACCAGACTAGACCATACATTTACCAAATGCATTACGAATTGTTGCTATATGGAGTGTACATTTTCTGGGAAAATGTATCTCTTTTTCCCAGAATGGAAATTGATCAAAGGTTTGACCAACAGCTCATGAACAACTTTCGTTTCAATATGTTGTCATAGTCGCAGGTGAGATTATACATTTCAGGATTTAGGGTTCCACTAAGAGAAAGCTGGTTGTGGCTATCCCACTGCAGGGCTTGCGCATTACTAAGAAGCGCTAAGGTTCGAGCCTTATGGTGCCAGCACTAGGCTCTGCACAGAAAATGCCATTAACAATATTTTTTTATCAGTAGACAGGGAGCGCTCTAATAGCATATTTGATTTTTGCCTGGAGTGCAAAAAACCCTGAAACTCTTTCTGTACTTCTTGCAACCAGGGTCCCGCATATACAGGAAGTGACATTGGACCTGATTTTCGGTGGTTTTTCCAATACGAAACGTCTCTACATCATGTCCTAGGTGCATTTAAATGTCATGCCACCCACCCCCTCCACCCACTTCCCCCTTGCTTCTGTTATGATCCTAAAGCGAGAATTAGGGTCCAATACAGAAGAATCGTGCACCTCCAATACAAGTAATATGGGAACAAGGGATACATTGAACCAAGCCATGAATGGAAATTATTAGTAAAACATTGAAAACCTGCTGCGGTCGGATTACATTGGTTGCACCAGTGCTGTTAAACTTTGCACCAATATTTCCAGCTCACAGTGGGTGCACAGGTGCCAGGTGTTATTTTTTACCGACATTTTGGGGTTACATAGATTACGCCGGTAACACCGCACCTATGCAAAGTGATGCGCACCACATAACAAGCACAAAAACGACCTTTTCATCAGGGCAACAATAAACCTTTGCACCAGTCCAGATGTGGTGCAAGGGTTGAAGCAACATTAGAACCACCCAGGTGACACGTATGCCAACCTCTGGGGTGCTACCTATCCCCTGCAATATTCCCTCGTTCATGGAATTCAAGGTGCATGCATTATGCCAGCCATTAGAACCGCGCATGCCTTGCCTTGGATATACTCCTTTTAACTAAAGTACTTAGAGCAATTACATTCAAATGAATCTTTCTGAAGCCCTGGCCAAGGAACTGGTGTTTGTACATCTATTTAAACAAGTGCAAATGAGAGCCGGATTAGGAAATACAATTCGGTGTTCCTTTATCATTTTCTCTGCCAATATTTGCCCTTGGCTTTCAACACATGGTACCTTTTTAAAATAAATATTGAATTTACATGGATGAGACCTTTAAGTTAATTAAGGTTAATATTTAACAGAATACTGACATGCGTGGCTTGCAGGCAGAAGCCACTTGCAAGGAGATGGTTGTGAAGCCGCGAGGATTTATTGTGGACCACTTGTGTAGGCGCAAGTTATGCAGCCTCACGAGTTGCGTTTCATTTCTGCCATGCGTCCGCGCGAGGAGAATCACGCAGGATGTACTGCCAGAATAATTATCCTCAGAATCAGTGCTTCTCATAAGGGCCATGATTTTTATATATAAGATTCAGAATGAATTGACTAGGGTAAAGCATTAATTCATTTTAAGGTTTGCAAAAGATAACACCCTATCTATCCATCCATCCATCCATCATCCATCCATCATCATCCATCCATCATCCATCCATCCATCATCCTTCCATCCATCATCCCCATCCATCCATCCATCATCCATCCATCATCCATCCATCATCCATCCATCATCCATCCATCATCCATCCATCATCCATCCATCCATCATCCATCCATCCATCCATCCATCATCCATCCATCCATCCATCCATCTATCATCTATCCATCCATCCATCCCCCCACAAGGGCTGGGGCTCAGGGTCTCCTTACCCTTCGTACTTTTATATGTTTTTCAACATACTTCTAGGACTCTGGAACCGAGTCCCTGAGTCCTGTAATGGCAGCAGCAGCATTATTCTGGATGAATGACGGAACAACGCATTCCGTTGTAACGCATGCCATTACAATGCTGCCTTTACAACGTGAATGCAGTTACCATGCGTTACCTTTACCACGCATATTTTTACAATGGTTATGCCTTTACCAGGCACTCCTTTACAATGAATTTTGTTGTAAAAGCATGAATGTTAAAGGCATATGCCTGGTAAAGGTTTTCTCTGATCCCAGCGTGAGCCCTAAAAAACGGCCCGCGGCACAACTCCCTCTGGCCTCCAGCTTTTTAACAAAAAACAGCCCCAGGCCCAGCCCTGAGCCCTAAAACTGGACCCCAGCGCAAGCCCCCTTGGCCCCCAGCCCTTAAAAAAATACCCAGCCCAAGCCCTGAGCCGTAAAACTGGACCCCTGGTGCAACCCGACCTGGCCCCCAACTCTTTACAAAAAACAAGCTCAGCCCAGAGCGCTTAAACTGGACCCCTAGCACAACCCCCCATGGCTCCCTGCCATTATAGAACAAAGCTGGTCCCAGCCCAAAGCTCTAAAACAGGCCATTGGTGAAAAAAAAACCCGCCCACAGCCCTTAAAAAAAGACCCCCCCAGCCTAAATCCCTACAGCCGGACCCAGCCTTGTAAAACCCCTATGCTCTCCTGTGCAATTCCCCTTAACTCACAACGAGGCAGCTCTTCAAAGCTGATGCACAGGTCATTTTTCCCTAAGGAGGAAGGGGATGGGTCGCTTTGCCTCCTCTAACAATGCTGATCGCCAGACATATGCCTTCACCAACATTACCACCCATATGCCCTTACCATCAGTACCACGCATATGCCCTTACCGTACCTTTACAACGTAATTCATTGTAAAGGCATTTGCATTGTAAAATCATGCATGGTAAAGGCTATGTGTGGTAACGGTAGACACGTTTTAATAACCGCGTTGTAATGGCTATGCGTGGTAACAGCTGCGTTGTAATGGCTGTTTCCCCATTATATATATATATATACATGTGACAAACGCTTTTACCGATATTTTTTGATGGAATAAAATCACATCCTGAATTTGAAGCCCTGCTGAGTGCCGTTCCTTTCTTTGGATCCATTGTTGGGAAGGAGTTCCTTACCTAATATATTCCTTACCTAATATATATATGTATGTATATATATATATATATATATATATAATTGCGGTTCTTTCCTCCAAGCACCAATTCAAAGAGAGAAGAGACGGCACACCAGGAAACGGCAAAAACGAACTTTATTTGTGCGCTAGCTTAATCCAGGACGACGCGTTTCGGCGTTAGCCTTTGTCAAGTAACTTCCTGTGTTCCAACAACCATAGAAATACATGCTCGAGGTTGATAAACATAAAAGAAATACTACTATTGTTGTATAGCATAGCATGAAACGTAATTTCAAACCGAAATCTTATACCTATAATTGGAATTAGTGTGGCAATCATATAATGAAAAATACATGAATAAACAAACCATAATCATGACTTGCAGAAAGAACGAACAAGTCGTATTTTCAACAATTGAGCATGACGAGTGCGCATACTGCAGATAATTTAACTCGTACTACTTTCGTGTCCACGTTTTAAATATTCATAATGCAATTGCAAACAAATAAATAAATAATTCTGCCATGTCGAATATTTACATCGTTAATAAATGAACAATAAAGTTTTCAAATTCAAAATTGTTAACATTCGGCATGTGTTCATGATTCTCTATTGCCGTTATTGTACACAAAGGTCAACATGATGAGAAATTAATCATTTCAGATAGATTTGGAGATACAATTCAGTCTCAAGTGCATTCCCATAATATTATCGCAATTGCGCTTACATAATGCTAATGTTAATTCACATGTGTATGATTGTGTACTGTTATTTTCATCGTTTTGCAATTTCATATGGGCAGAAATTTCGTGGTGGAATAGTTCATGTGGAATCCAGGAAGTGGCCCTTAATAAGTGCTAGGTATGGGGAGTGTGGGAATAAAGTGCATAGTTACAAATGTGAAGAAAAGAAGGGGGGTTGTTTTCTCTCTCTCTCTAGGACCTATATCGGACAGAATGCCTCTACCACAATTGTGGCCATTGGTTAATACGACCCCCATTGGGGCACGCTAAACTATCCGTAGATGTCCTGTAACCCCCGACTAATAAAAATTGTGAGATCTAAAAAAAATTTTTTTTTTTTTAAAAAATTATAATACCGTAACCATTAAAATCCCAGCTAAAGATGTTGGGAAAGAAAAACTTTGGTACTTCCATGCAGAATATGGCGAAAACTAGCAGATTATAGCCCTATGTGGGTTGCAAGTTCCTCCCCACTATTGAGGCCCTTAGGCGCCTTGCAGTCCAAATCATTGATAAATTTAGACTCAAGAATTCTTAAATATTTCTCCCGATCACCTCCCCGTGAGTGCTTAGGAATTCTCTCTACTCCAAAGAATCTTAGGCTGCTGTTATTACTGCTATGGCATTCAGAATAGTGGCGTGCCACAGGGTAATTGCTATCACAATTAGTGATAGCACGTAGGTGCTGTAATATTCTCAATTTTAGAGGCAACTTTGTACTGCCCACATACCGGAGGCCACAAGGGCATTCCAGTATGTAGACAACAAAGTCGCTAGTGCAGTTGATCGTTTGTTGGATTGGACGTATTTGCCCAGATCCTGTGGTATATTGTTTGCAATTTTTGCCATTGCGGTCAGCCTTACACATGCCACAGGTGGTGAAGCCATTAGGCATTTTCAGCCACTGTGACCGAGTGCCTTCATCTTGAAAACTGTGAACTAGTCTGTCCCTTAATGACCTTGCTTTCCTGTAGGTTACCTGTGGTCTTAATCCCACACGGTCACCAATAATAGGATCAGCAGTTAGTAGATTCCAATGTTTCTTTAAGATTTTTTCCAATGTCCATGCACCTCTACTGTACTGGGTTATCATTCTGGGTGTATCAAATTTGATTTCTTCGCCCTCTTCTCTCCTAGTACTAGTTTTGGAGGGTTTGAATAACAAGTCATGTTGTTTTAAGTCCTTAACTTTGTTTCTGGCTGTTGTCAGGATTTGTTCCTTATACCCCCTTGCTTTAAAGCGTGTTAGCATGGTTTCTTGTTCTTTCAAAAAGTCCTCATCTGTACTACATGCGCGGCGGGCTCTTAATAACTCACCATAGGGTATGCTGGATTTCAATGGTACTGGGTGGTGACTAGCAGCATGTAATAATGTATTACCAGCAGTTTGCTTGCGGAAAAGGCGAGTGGTAATTTGGCTCTCTTTTATTTCTACTGCAATGTCTAAAAATTCACAATATGACGTACTTAAGGTATACGTGAATTGTAGATTCAAGTCATTGTTTCCCAGTTGCTCAATAAATTCTTCAGCCAGATTTTTTGACCCATTCCATATAAGGAACAAGTCATCTATATATCTGATCCATATTAGTATATGGTCAGTATATTTTTGTAGATGTTGTGTCCATACCACTTGCTCCTCCCACCAGCCCAGAAATAAATTCGCCAGACTGGGGGCAAAGCAAGTTCCCATCGCGGTACCAGACCGCTGTCGATATAAGGACTTTTCGAATAGGAAGATGTTATTCTGGAGACAAAAAAGCATCATTGCTTCTAACATTCTGTTATGGTCCCAATGGTCAATGTGTCTACTTTTTAGGAAATACATGCAGGCAGCTACCCCTTTGTGCTGGTCAAGACACGCGTCGTCCTGGATTAAGCTAGCGCACAAATAAAGTTCGTTTGTGCCGTTTCCTGGTGTGCCGTCTCTTCTCTCTTTGAATTGGTGCTTGGAGGAAAGAACCGCAATTATTTTGAGTGGTTGCTGCTACCACTGACGGCGCCAGCGTCGCAGGCATGGGGATTGCTCCAGCAGTGAAATATATATATATATATATTCACTGAAAAAACCATAGGTTTCACACATGTTATAGTTAGCTGGACATTTTACTGATAAAAAACCAATGAAATTCCCCCGTTATAGTTAATGTAGGCAACTATAACTCACGCGACCGCAATCCTCTGCTGATGCTAATACTGTATTTAGACACTTATTTGCCCATATCTTCTTCCATTAAATTTTAGCTATACATATATTACAAATATTTTTTTTTCATAAAGACACATATGTCATCAGCAGAGGATTACGGTCGCGTGAGTTATAGTTGCCTACATTAACTATAACGGGGGAATTTCATTGGTTTTTTATCAGTAAAATGTCCAGCTAACTATAACATGTGTGAAACCTATGGTTTTTTCAGTGAATTAGCAAGGTTTTTTAAATGCTATTTCCTAACTATAACGTGTGTGAAACCTATGGTTTTTTCAGTGAATTTGTACGGTTTTTTAAATGCTAAGTTACTTTACGCCATTTGTGGCGTGCGCGCCCACTTAACGCAGTTCGTTCCGTGCACGGTTTTTATCAACTTTAATAAGCCCTGTACATTTGGTGGCCTTCGGCCACCAAAAGCACAGGGGGTGAGGTCAATGTGGATACTGTTTTTTTTATTTCGATTTTATAATTTCATGTTGCCAAAATTACGTTTTTTTTCTCTATTAATAAGCCCTCCACATTTGGTGGCCTGCGGCCACCAAAAGCACAGGGGGTGGGGTAAGTGTGGATAGTGTTTTTTTTATTTTTATTTTTTTACCGTAAGCGTACGGTAAGCTTACGGTAAGCGTACGGTAAGCGTACGGTAAGCGTACCCCGCGAAATTGCCGAAAAAAAAATAAAACCGTTTTTGCTCTTGGGAGATGTTTGGGGACTCCCTCAACATGACTATGTGGGAGGGAGTTGTCAAAACAGCCCCGTAACATGTTTTTGGCCATCATGTTTGATAAACAACACTCAGTGCGAGAGACAAAATGGCGGACGCCGCTTCCTGGTTTCGGCCGATTCGAATGTTTACTAAGATCTAAGAGCCAATCAGAATCGCGCTCGCGCACGCCACCGTAAGCTTACGGTAAGCGTACGGTAAGCGTACCGTAAGCGTACCGTAAGCGGGCTCAGATATATATATTGATTTAAAGGCTATTTTCTCAGAATCTACTGAACAGATTTACACCAAACCTACAAAAGGCACTTCCTTGACCTAGGGACTACCTCTCTGCCAAATTTCTAGTAATTCTGTTCAGCCGTTCGGGCTGTAGCTCGTTCTAAAGGTCCTATGGAAAAATGCATGGGAAAAACGCGTTTTGGGACCCCCCTTTTATCTCAGCCCCCGCTTGACGAATCCCCCCGAGACTTTCAGGGTAGGAGCGGAGCGTAGCGCCCCACCTATTTTGAGAAATTCGCGAGGATTCGTCGACCGGCGCCAAAGTTATTCAAAATAGAATGTTGAGGTTTTCCTATGGAAACGTGGTCCTAACTATAACTACCTACTGGCGACCGCCAGTAGGTAATATATATACATATATATATATATATATATATATATATATAATCTACTGGCGGTCGCCAGTAGATAGTTATAGTTAGGACCGTGTTTCCATAGGAAATCTGAAAATTCTATTTTGAATAACTTTGGCGCCGGTTGAAGAATCCTCGCGAAATTTTCAAAACAAATGGGGCGCTCCGTTCAGCTCCTACCCTGAAAGTCTCGGGGTGATTCGTCAAGCGGGGGCCAAGAAAAAAGGGGGGTCCCAAAACGCGTTTTCCCCATGCATTTTCCCATAGGACCTTTAGTCGAAGGTACAGCCCGAACGGCTGAACAGAATTACTTGAAATTTGGCAGAGAGGTAGTCCTCAGGTCAGGGAAGTGCCTTTTGCAGGTCTGGTGTCAATCTGTTCAGTAGTTCCTGAGAAAATTGCAGTTAAAGCGCATAAATATCTATAGCCGCGCACCGTGCGCGCACCCTAATGTGCGCGAGCGTAATTCTGATTGGTGGTTACATGTCAGTCAACGTTCGAATCGGTCGAAATCAGGAAGTGTCGGCCGCCATTTTGTTTGTTGTGGGTGTGAGAGTGAAAAAGAGAGGTGGCGAACGTGAAAAGGGGGCAGGGTAGAGTGTTCCTGACCCCCTAGCCTTTGTCAGGGGTCCCTAAAGGACCCCAAAGGGTAAAAAAACTTTTTTTTTTTTTTTTCAAAATCGCGGGGTGCACGCACGGTGATAAACTATAAAATAAATAAATAAAATATTAGCATTTTAAAAAACGTACAAATTCACTTAAAAAACCATAGGTTTCACACACGTTATAGTTAGGAATTAGCATTTAAAAAACCTTGCAAATTTACTTAAAAAACCATAGGTTTCACACATGTTATAGTTAGGTGGACATTTCACTCGTAAAAAACCAATGAAATTCCACCGTTATAGTTAGTTCAGATAACGATAACTCGCGCGACCGCCACTCTATCACAAGGATGATGTCATCAGTGATGTCATGAGTGATGCCACTGACCATGTCATGAGTGATGAAATATGTGACGTCATGAGCACTGGATTCTGAACTAACTATAACGATGGAATTTCATTGGTTTTTTACGAGTGAAATGTCCACCTAACTATAACATGTGTGAAACCTATGGTTTTTTAAGTGAATATATATATATATATATATACATACATATATATATATATGTATATATTTGTATAAATTATGCACCACAGAGGCCCAAATCTTTTGTGGCAAAATACAAATTATGCAGTATTTGCCACTATTTTCACACATTTAAGGTATGAAGAACAGTTTTTATGAAACCTATATCCATAATTATGCTGTAACTGCAGCAGCAGAATCATTAGACAACATAATTTACCCGGCAAGCACAAGGCTACAGAAGCAACACGTGCATCTTTGCCTGCCTCTTGAATATCTTTCTCTCTCTCTCTCTCCTGCTCTCTCTCTTCTCTTACTCTTATTCCTTCTCTCTTTCTTGTCTCATTCTGTCTCTCATTCTCTTTCATTCTCTTTGTCTCTTGTTCACTCCCTTTCTCTCTTCTCTATGACTTGCATTCTGTCTCTCTCTTCTCTATGTCTCATTCTTTCTCTCCCTCATCAGGGTCTCTTATTCGCTCTCTTGCTCTCTTCTCTGTGTCTTTCATTCTCTCACTCATTCCTGTCTCTCATTCACTCTCCCTTCTCTGTCTCTAATTCTCTCTCATTCACTCTTTCTTCTCTGTGACTATCATTCTCTCTTTCTTCTCTATGCCTCATTTTCGCTCTCATTTCCTGTCCTCTCATCTCTATTCAGTCTCGCATTCTCTATCTCTCTCTTCTCCACATCTCATTCTCTCTCGCTCACTCTCCTCCGTGTGTCTCATTCTCCCTCTCTCTCTTCTCTGTCTCATTGTGTCTCTCTTCTCTGTCTCTCATTCTTTCTCTCTTTGCTATGTCTTTCTCCCAGTCTCTCGCTCTTTCTCTTTCTTTTTCTCTCTCCGTATCCCAGAGTCATCGCTATCTTTCCTGGGAGCCGAGTAACAGAGACAGAGCTCAACTAACTCATGCATTACCCCAAGATAGGAGTGCCAGTGCTTAATTTGTGCTGGTGTTTGCAGGTGCTAAGTACCGGCACTTATTTCGTAACACCAACATATATTTTTGACAGTCCAGCACATGATGGTGCTGTTAGTCTGTTTTTAAAAAGCACATGAGCCAAGTGTTTAACTATTCAATGTACTATTACAAAAGTAGCAATACCATAGTTCTCATGCTATTCTTACAGCTTTGGATAACCTAGTGTAGTCCCAATTTCACATTTGTAGGATTGTAATGGTAAATGGGTGTTGTTGGTACAGGTAGTTGGCAGCACTGGTATAGACCCTACATGGTGGAAGCTGCAGTGGGCTCCTAAGAAATATCTTGGGCCCTGGCACTTAGTAATTTACAAATTAAGCGCTGAGGAGTATGGGAGGTAGCTTTGTCGTCAGAGACCCGCACTTGTAACCAGTGGACATGTTCTCTATCAGCATCAGCCAACAGCGCCAGTGAGATATGTAGCCTACATCACACCTCTGCTGTCTCAGGACGTAACAAAAGCTGAGTAAGGCGACAGATAGGTCTGCTATCACAGCCATTACTGACAGCTGTATTACCTGAAGGATGTGAGAGTTCTGTAGTCTTGGGTACATTTCTGCTGACTAAGCTGTGGGTGAGAACAGGGTGAGTCAGCTGTCTTGACTTGCATTTGTCTACTTAGCATAAATCCTAAATCAACCTTAAGCGCAGTGATTCATGTGATATTGATCTGTCATGTGGTATTTGAAATACAGTTAAGGATTTGTCTATAAGGTGGAAGTGCACCAATGAAATCTCAGCATTATGCTTTATCATGCATTGGTTTAGGCGTGCTGCCAAAAGCTACTGTGTTGTAGGTTTTAAGATAATCCACACTGGATGGGGTGTTGAGGCTTCAGAAATTCTTGCGCGTCTCTTTCATGAAAAGCGATCTGCTCCGCACATTCCAATTTTATGTTTAAGCTTGCATTTTTAACTCCAAAAATGCTTTCGTGTGAAAAGGATGCAATCGCACTTGCGTTCTGTTTTAATGGCTTCTCGGGGACGTAGGTGGCTGACTGGTTAGTTAAAGCATATTCAAATATATATAGTTTTGTTTTGTTTTTCTCTGTGTATTCCTTTTGTTTAAATCGACTTTTCACCATTGCCTTCGATTCTGCGCATGGCTTCCAAATCCGGGGCAATGGGACACAATGTCTACCGCTGGGAAAGTGAGCAGCATGTGTGGATGAGAATTGTGATCCATTACATACCTTTAATTCTTCAATTTCCAAGACAAGCCGCTGGAACCAATGGCAAAGCTCTTCCTGCCACATCCCAGATCCCAGATCTAATCAGGTTGGAGCAGATATGTCAATGTTATGAGGATCTGTTTGTATTCTGTAGAACCACCCAAGCTAGAGCTCTCTCCTCCTCGCCTCTGCCCAACTTCCCTTCACCAAGGCTTCGAAAGCACCTCGCGTAACACAATGGAGGCAGGTTTGGGGAACGAGAACTGTTATCCCTTCAGATGAGACGGAATCTTTGAGGAGAAGCATCCAGTGGCTTTCCACTGGGAGCTGCACATCACAGGAGGTGCAGGTCTCTTCCAGTCAGAGTACTTTGGAGGAATTCCTTCTACCACAAACTAAACAGCTTGCAAGCAATCAGCCACCTCTGCACTGATGCTTTGTAGGACATCAGATACTGCTTGGAGCCTGAGTCCTGTTAAGAAAACTTCTAGGGCCTTGAAGAGATCGAAAAATTGTCCACAGTCCGAGGCCGGCTGC
Source organism: Triturus cristatus (assembly GCF_964204655.1). Classification (NCBI taxonomy): domain Eukaryota; kingdom Metazoa; phylum Chordata; class Amphibia; order Caudata; family Salamandridae; genus Triturus; species Triturus cristatus. The sequence goes on from NC_140593.1 coordinate 343,762,397, forward strand.
CTCCTATGCCACCCGCCCCTCCTAACTCAAAAAGCATTTTTGTATTTAATTTTGTGCAGAATATTCCATGAAGCATTCAACAATTATGACATGATAGATATGCAGGTTCAGAAATCTGCTCACTTTATGGTAATTTCAAAGAATTAAAAGTCCTAGTCCTCTCAAAAATTAACTCCATCGGGCTTTTTCACAAAGATGTGTATGAGTACAGGAATTATTATTACAGGAGTACTCGTTTACGTGCTCTTAGATGTCTTTTTAAATCGGCCCACAACTTCCAACTAACAGTGTCAAGAGGCTCATTTCTTCTATCTGTATTAATTGTATATGACCATTCCCTAAATAGTCCCATTTTAGATGTTTTGGGCCAATTCACAATGGCATGTACGAGTACCTACAGGAGTACTTCCAGCCGCAGCCCGTGCAGGTAAAAGCGGTGGGGCCGTGGAGGGGGGGAGGGGTGTCAAGAGAAAATGTATGATTTATTGAATTTTCTCTCGTGGTTCTCCGTCGAATCCCCCCCAACCCGGCCCCACCGCTGTTACCTGCACGGTCCACTCCTGAGTACTACTTTATGTCCTCCAAAAAAGTCTTTGTAAATTGCCCACATTATGGCTGGTGTAGATGTGGCATCTGTATCCACACTCCCAGATGGCAATCAAAGTAACATACTTCATTGGCTCCAGGTGTAGTGCGCATGGGCAGGAAGGGCACCCCTGTACCACCGAGTGTCACAGCAACAACTCTAGGAGCCTGACTCGAGAAGGAGAAGCACCTCAGCAGGGAGTAAACACAGACCTCGTGGCACACTGCCACCGCCCACAACCAATCACACACCCACAGCATCTAAGAAACAGAAGAGCTGCACGCCACAGTGCTGTTTCGTCATGAACTCCGGATAACAATGCCCTGATGTTAATAGCTAACTACCTGTACGTTTTTCAGTGATATTTCTAAGAGCTCCTCCGGGGCAAACCACTGATGTGTGCCTCAGACAACTACGGTTTTAAAATACCCTTCTCCAAGGAATTCGTAAGCGGTAAAATACCCCAGAGTTAGTAAACCACGGCCTGCACTTGTGATTTGCATATCACAAGTGTAATACCCGGCAAGGCTGACAGCCGTCCATCCTTCCGTGGGTGTTAAGTAACAGTTATTTTAGTAAAATTAACACCTGTTATTTCTAGTGCTTGGAAACTGCATCAATGCAGAATAAAGTGCTTTATAAAATAAATGATTATTTCATGGTTTAGTTCCTCACTAAACGTTAATTATAACTGAATTCAACACTGGATTAAAGAGATAACTGGGCCTCACGACAATGTTGCATCCAAGGCCCTTACCAGCAAAATAATATCATTCATCTGAACCTTACTCACCATTCTAATTAAGTATCTCCTGAGTGAATTCCCTTAGTTAAAAGCTAATTCCCTCTTAATGATGATTGTGCCTCTGAGCTACCAGGGATGCCAAATCAGACAGTACGTTCACAGACCCGCCAATCTTAAAATAACCTGTACTGTGTGGTCATACAGAGAAAGGGACGTGGCCCTGCCAAGGATCAGGAACTTGGTGAGTCGCGCTTTAGATGACATGCTCTGCCGAAACAGCCCCCGCCACCACAGAGCAAGAATTAACTCGCGTGAAGCCACCTACCGGGTCCTGAGGAGGTATTCAATGCAGACTGAAAGTTACTTGGGAGTGAGGCAACAAGAAGTATGGGAACTGTCAGTGTAAAATTTAAAAAAGTCGGGAGCTAGGCCTGGGTGTGAAATTCCACTGCGCTCGCAGAGTTTGCAGAGTTTTTCCCAGCCTGAGCTCCGCATATGGCACGGGGGTCCGAAAAACTCAGCAGAGCAGAGTTATTTCCTCGCTCGCGTTCGCCAACGTTAAACAAGGAAAATCTTACTTCCGACCACCTCCTGGCGAGTTTTCTCAACGTGGCAATCGCAGATGGTCACTACCGCTCGTGTTGAGAAACTTTCCGTTCCCAAAAGGAATCTGACGCGCGAGTAAAACATCTACTCAAGCAGCAGAAAGAAGCAGCACCTTCTTGCGCTGCACGCGGTGCAGTTCGCATGATTTTACAGTGTGGGGCAAACTCCCGGCACTAAAAAACAGTGCGAACGCCGCAATGTAACCCTCTCGGCTGCTTGTGCAACTCCGCTAGCACGGCAGAGTTTTTTGGTCACTTTACGGAGTTCCCTCCCCCCCAGGCCTGTTGAGAATGTGGTTCCCAATATATCCCACCTACTTCAACCACTGATTAAATGGGGCCCTGCTCTACCCATGAGCTGGAAATCTTTTCTGCTAGAGGGTTTACAGCTTACTGTGAGAATGTGCCTCTTCACCGGAGCTCTGTGTGATGAGGTGGGAAACTGTGTCCCATGGCTGTAGCGGGGGGGGGGGGCCTGGGAGGCCTGCGTTCACGAAAGTCTTCCATTGCAGGCCAAATGATCAAGGCGCAGGCACTTCACTTCCATTGCACTAACCCCAAGCAAGGTGTGAGCAGGCACTGCGTGGAAACAGGAAGTCGAGCAGGGATGCCAATGTCTGACTAAGGAGGACATGACTCACTCTCCAGCCTACACTCAGCACTGAGTGAAGTGTCATCGGGTGTGATCGATAAGGAATGACCCGAGGGGATAGGCCTCGACGATACCTGCCTTTAACGTTGCACAATTTTGCATACGATGTGCTTTTAGGCATTTGGCATTTTTTTCTCAGAGCAAATGCTCCCACGCTGGTATTTCTCACAGGATGACAAGCAGGTTTGGCGAATTACGCGCCAAAATGCCTGTTTCACCAACACCCTCAAATGGCATTTCCCTGAAAAACTGCACGTATGCCACAAATGTTTAATTGCACACTTGATATAATGATATTAATAAAATGCAGTTTTAAATAGGAAATTATTTATGGACTTTTCTCTCAAGATTTTCTGCATTCAGAGCTGCGGAATTAGCCAATGGGCATGCCTGCGGTAATGTATCAGTACCATGTTACAAACGTGGTAAGGCCCCTTTTGTATTGCGTTAATAGCACAAAACTACAAATAGTAAAAGAATGCACGGATCCGACCCTCTAAATGAGGGCCCAAGTGTGGTTGTTACGATGGAGCCACGATATCTTCATGCTCATGTGTCAGATGCTTTACATTAAATAATATGGACTCTACATACATAACTCCAACTGTCAGAATACATGAAAACATTGTTGCGTTTTAGATCAACAACCAGTATGCTTTGTAAAACCACGTGAGACCCTTCGAATACGCGTGGGGCGGTCAGTTACCAAACGAAAATTCGTGACGGCCCAAATAAAGGCAAAGTCGCACGACATTTTCCTTTTTTAATATCGGAGCAATTCATTTTTTATTTTGAAAACTTTACTCTGAGTTCACTCTACACAAGATGCACACTTGGAATTGCGCTTTAAACGCCATTACATTGCTCCCAACTTAGACATTGCGTTTATTTCTGTTTTTAGGATTTTCTGTATGTGAATTTTAGATACATATGTACTCTTAATATTTCAGTTCGAGAACATCAATTGTTATTGTTTTTAATGGATTCTGAGACGTTTTGTTTTTATTAAGGATCAGCAGACAAGGGACGGTTCCTTGCAAGCTCGGGTGCTCCGCGGTCGAGCAAGGGAGCTTATGTTTTCCTCTACCAGGACAACTATGGGAGATCTTGCGCCCCTGGGGCGCATAAGTAATCGAATACTGGCGCAACATTGCCATCTAGTGGCTGATGAACAACAGCGCGAGCTAAAATTCTGCATCCCTCTCTGTGCGCTTTAAACCACAGACGCGCTTAGCGGGGAAAAAGAGGCTGTGGACGCCCGCACATTATGAATGTGAAATAGCTGTTCAACGGAGAACCCCTCAAATGATATTTATGTTTTAGGTGCCCTTATAAAACGAATGCTGCCATCGTCACCTGAAATATTTTAAGGCAGTAAAAGAAAAAGTCAAATGACAGAGGCGCGTGTACTGCTTCACTATCCTCAATCAGATTTACCCTTGCATCCAAACCACCCCCCCCCCCCCCCCCCGCACCAGCCAGGCAACTGAAGTCCAAACAAATCATTCCCCATTGTTCATTGTATTCTTCTTAATCAATAAACATTTATGGCCATATTGGATTAGAGATACCAAGTCTTACCACCTGGGATGATTAATGGAAAAGTTCAACAAATCGTTGGGTGATAAGGCAGAGATAGCACATTCAGCAACCCGGCCATGCCTTACAAGGAGGGGATAAAATGTCACGGGATAGAGGAGGAAACGCCCAAATGACGGCAAACTTCATTGGGGCCAGTTCACAAAAGCCTTTGTGAGTACGGGAAGTGATACCACAGGAGAACACTTTTACCCACACTTACACGCTTTAGTGAAGGCGCCTCCACAACGTTCAATACTATATAAGTAAAAGCACACATAGGACACAATGCTCTCTATTTCTACTAATTGTGTATGAATATTTCCTCCATACTCCATGGATACTCACATTTGAGATGTTTCAGGTTAAATTCACAAAGGCATATAAGAGTACATAAAAAGGAGCTACGGGAGTACTGCTTTACATAGTCTAAAATGCCTTTATGTGCAGGTCTGAATTGGGTATATTTTGGGCCCAGCAAGTAGCAAAACAGTTATCTGCGGTTGGTCCAGTTTTACATATGAGGTGATGGTTAGTTGATCAAACAGATAATTACATGTATAAGGGGAGGCAAACCTTCGCCTTGTTATAGTTTCAGAAGGGAAGGATATTATAACATAATACTAAGTTGGAAATATATTTATCAGTGGATACACACACACGAGTAAGAACGAATCGCCAAAATGGAGAGGCCCCCAAAGTGATGTCACAGGAAAGCCTCTATCCTTATCTGCTGCTCACCAACCTCATTATTGCCTCTTTTTGTCCATTTTACATATTCTCAGTTAATTTAATTATTGATCTCTGCTTGTTCCTTTGACTCATCTTTTGACAACTGCTGTAGTGGATGTGCAACATTTTGTATATTTAATCTAAATGTGCATGTCTATGGAGATTTCATTTCACCCACCTCAGGTAGTTAAGTGCTGTTAAGGGACCCAAGTTGTCACATGAGTTCTGATGGAATCTGTGCATAAGCTGCTGGCCACAGGTTGCAATATAAGTAGACCAGGACGGTGCCAAATGTTGAACACTGAAGTCAAGTGAGCAGGCACCAGTATTTGAAAGCATCTTCAAAGGGTCAAACTGCGAAAGCAGCTGTACAGAGAAACAGAAGGCGCATCCCTTTTGAGAGGCAGGTCTGAGAAATAACTTGTGAAAAATTAGATTATAAAGCGAAATTACAATAAGTGTTTTGTGATCCGTCCTCTTTCAAAATTATTTCCTTCAGGATTCTGAAATGTTGACAGATTCTGTACCTGACGTTTTGCAAAAATTAAACAGTGTGACCATAGCACATTCAGGAAAGTTAAGGCAAAAGACACATTCAAATGAACAGATTTCTTTGTGAAGATAACAGTTATAAACAAATAAAGTGGTGTTGAACTGTTTATACCATCAAAGACTTTCTGTCACTATGTCAGCCATAAACAAAAGAATAATTCTGTACGTTGTAGCTAGGAAGTCTTCTCATCGAACCGAAAACGGGATACGTCAGTAGTGTGCTGCTAGGGCATAGACACATTCTTGTATGCTCATTTTGTTAGTCCAAAGAAAGCTGTTACTCATTAAACCATGTTGAGGATCTGTAAAGGGCGAAGAAGATTGCTTAAAAGTTGCTGTTGTATGCATCCATTGAAATGCATTCTAGGGTTACCGCCGCCGCACCATGTGAACATCATGTCTGTACATAGTGAATGAATAATGAATCTCACTCTGTATGTAATTACATAGCCTACCTTTAAAATCTTACCAGCAGCTGATCAATTGTCCAGCATATTGTACTGATGGTGTGTGGGGAAAGACTGTTCTGTACGAAAAAACAAATTGACAGCATAGACTTATTTCTAGCTGATGCGTTAATGTAAAATGATACATTGTTTTAATATTTTTTCTGCGCCTTTCAAATTATTTCACTAAATATATAATTAAGAATAAAATGCACACTAAAATCATGTTCATTAATATTATATCCTTTAGCACATTTTGCAGTGTGTTATTTCCAACAAGCAATATATAGATATATATATATATTTTTTTTCACAGAATAAACAAAGACTAGAGAGACGTCATTGTTAAGTATGGTAATAATATCTTATGTTTTATTATAAAAACCTTCAAAATTCACAGAAATATCAAAGGTTAAAGAGACATAACAATTAGGTAAAAAATATCACTTTGAACATAACATTTTAAACTAAAAAAAACACTGAAATTCACCAGTTATAGTTATTTCAAGCAACTATAATTTGCATCCCAGCCATGCAGAGTGTTGTCATCAGTAATGTAATTTCAGATGTCATCAGTGATGTTAACAATGATGTCATCGAAGATGACATGAGTGATTTCATATGTGACGTATTAAGCTTTCTTTGTAAAGTTTCATGAAGATTCATCAACCAGCACAAAAGTTAATAGCAAACCAAAAAATGCTCTTCCGATGCTAACTAGGTCCTAACTATAACTACACAATTATATATATATTATATAGGGAAGGGGCAGTCTGACTTAGCAAGCATTGCCAAAGCCAATAGGTCTTGCCTATGCATGAGCTATTGGCTTTGCCAATATGTTTTAGAAATGTTGTACACCAGAGTGGCTGCGGTTGATCATAGCTAAAAGTTGGTAGAGTAAAGGAGAGTGGTGTGGAGTGGAGTGTCATAAACTGGAGTAGAGTGGATTGTTATGGAGTGGCATTAAGTGGCGTACAGTAGAGTTGAGCGGCGAGGAGAGGAGTGAAGTGGAGTGTCATGGAGTAGCGTACAGTGTTGTTTACTGTCATATAGGGAGTATAGTGTCGTTGAGTGGAAGGGCGTATAGTTTAGTGGTGTAGAGTGGGGCACAGTTTCAGAGTTGAGTAGTGTTGTAGACTGGAGTGGCATGGAGTTGTATAGAGCAGAGTGGAGTGGCATAGAGGATGCTGCATAGAGTGGAGTAGAGTGTTGTAGAGTAGAGTGGTTTACAGCTGAGTAGATTGTCATAGAGTAGAGTGGCAGAGTTTAGAGTGGAGTAGTGTGTCATAGAATAGAGTGACTAAAGTGGCATGGAGTGGCATAGAGGGAGTTACATAGAGCTTCATAGTGTCGAGTGTCAGTAGAACGGAGTATCGTGGAGTGGAGTATCGTAGAGTGGCGTGTTATAGAGTGAAATAGAGTGGCCTAAAGTGCAGTGGTGCAGAGAAGAGTGATTGAGACATCAGTTCCAGAGAGAGCAGTGATGCAGAGTACAGTGATGTAGAGTGAAGTGGCATAGAGTGGAGTGGTGTAGGGTTGAGTACAATGGCATAAGAGCGGAGTGATGCAGATTAGAGTGGTGTAGAGTGCATTGGCATAGATTAAAGTGGTGCAGTGACGTAGAGTTCAGTAGAGTTCAGTGCTATAGAGTGCAGTAGAGTGGCGTATAGTGCAGTAGCGTAGAGTGCAGTGGCGTTGAGTGGGGCAGAGTAGAGTGGTGTAGAGAGCAATAACACAGAGTACAGTGGTGCAGAGTAGAATAAAGTTGCATAGAGTGCAGTGAGAGAGTGCAATGGTGTAGAGTGACATAGCATGTAGCAGGGTAGAGTGCAGTAGCATAGAGTAGAAAGTTGTGGAGTATAGTGGCCTAAAGTGCAGTGGTGCAAAGTAGTTGGCATAGTTAGAGTGGCGTAGGGTGCAGAGAGTTTTAGTAAAGTGGTGTAGAGTGAATTGGCGTAGAGTGCAGTGGTTTAGAGTAGAGTGGCGTAGCGTAGAGTGCAGTGACATAGATTGGAGCAGAGTAGAGTGCAGTGATGCAGAGTGGAGTTGCACAGAGTGGATTGTTTCAGAGTAGAGTGAAGTGGCATAGAGTGGAGTTGTGCATGGTAGAATGGAATGGTATAGAGTAGTGCCATAGAGTTCATTGGCGTAGAGTGCAGTGTTGCAGAGTGAAGTGGCTTGCAGTGGTGCATAGTAGAGTGTGGTAGGGTGCACTGGCATACAATTGAGTGATGCAGAGTAAAGTAGAGACACGTAGAGTGAAGTGGCGTAGAGTGCAGTGTCAGAGTGCAGTGTTGCACAGTAGATTAGAGTGGACTAGAGTGCTGTGGCATAGAGTGCAGAAGAGTGGCGTAGAGTATTGCAGAGTAGAATTAAGTGGCATAGAGTAGAGTGGTGAGGAGTGGAGTGGCAGAGTGTTCAGAGAGTGCAGTGCTGCAGAGTAGAGTGTTGTAGAGTGCAGCAGTGTAGAGTAGAGTAGCAAGTTTAGAGGCTTAGAGTTCAGTGACTTAGCAGTGGCGTAGAGTTCAGTATCATAGAGTGGTATAAAGTAGAGTGGCAGAGAGTGCAGTGTTGCAGTGTACACTGCCACAGAGTGCAGAGGTGTATTGTACAGTGGTATGGAGAGGATTGGCATAGAGTGCAGAGGCGCAGAGTAGAGTGGCATAGAGTGCAGTGGTGCAGATTAGAGTGGCGTAGATATCCGTGGCATTGAGTAGAGGGATGCAGAGTAGAATGAAGTGGCATAGAGTGCAGTGACACAGAGTAGAATAGAGTGGCATAGAGTGCAGTGGCATAGAGTATAGTGGCATAGAGTGCAGTGCTGCAGAGTAGGGTGGCATAGAGTGGAGTGGCATGGAGTGGTGTAGACTGCAGTGGCAAAGAGTGCAGTGTGCATAGTAAAGTAGAGTGGAGTGGTGCAGAGTAGCGAGGCATAGAGTGCTTTTTCATTTCAAGTCCTTGCTACGACTTGCACCATTTTAGCACAAGTGGATGCCGACAATGGTCGGGGGTTGGCAGGGTGGGGGGGGGCAGGTGTGAGGGGGGATTGTAAAATAAGAATGAAAAAAAGTACCATTTCACCTTGTCTCTCCTCCGTCTTCTTGCCATGTCTCTCCCAGGCAGGAACAGGAAGCACATCCATGCTTCCCTGACCAATCAGTGCTGTGATTGGTCTGAGCACCGTGGCTCGGTGCTCAGCCAGGGAAAGGGAGCCTGGACATGCTCTCCACCCAGGCTGTAATGCAGCCTGGGTGGAGAGCAGGCAAAATACGCATGACTGTTTTTCCAGCCCGATGGGGCTGGCCAATCAGTCATTGCGCACTTACAGTATGCCCACTACTCCTCCCCCTGCTGTGAGAGCAGAGCAGAGCATCCCCGCAACGACACCACAGCAGGAACAAATAAAATGATAATAACAACATGTTATCACTTTATTTTTCCTTTATTTCCACTGCTGAAAGCAGTGAGGCGAAGCTCCTCCGCCTTAGCTGAGGAGCCGCCACTGATTAACACTTTTGTGTCCCTCCAACCTGGAGCAGTAGTACATGTCTGTTTCACTGTCCCACTTTGTGCTGTGGGCACCTGCAACTAGATGCACCCGACGCACACTTGGACTTGGACAGTGTGCCCCAATACAGTCAATGCGCTGTCTACTGTGACCACAGCATACACGAAAGGCCGACCAGCCCTTTGAAGCTGCTGTCTGCCATTCACTTCAGGCGGAAATCCTGCCTCACATTTAAATGGGCAGAAATTCCAATGTAGGAGGGTGCAGTGAGTGACCATACCCCCCTGCAGTGGGTTGTCTGTGGGCATATCTGGGACCCTGTAGGCTACACCTGGTAATAATTCTCCTTTATTAGACTGCACAACGAAATGGCCATTTCAGGCTCCCATAACTAAGAAGACTTTTCTAGTGAGAGAGCAACCCAAGTAACACATTTCTGCCAGGAGTTTGAGTCTTACAGTGTCATTTTAAGAGGAAAACGATTTCTGGTGCTTCATCCGTTTAACTCAGTAGCCGCTGTAGCCATGTGAAATACACATTATTGTTTCTCGTTTAGCAAACGTTCCAAAATGATATATATCTAGGAACACCCAAATGTGATTGTGCTATTCGCTTTGTGATTGTCATACTTGCCCCGTGACAAAGAGAGAACAAGCATTGGCATAGCCAATAGGTCTCGCCTTTGGGACCTTATAAGTGTTTAGCTATGCAACAGTTGCATAACTAAATACTTATAAGGTCCCAAAAGCGTGACCTATTGGCTATGCAAAGCGGCCGGGCGGCCGCGAAAGTGAAAGTAATCGTGGTAAAGCGCGGCGCCCGCGCACATGCACTGTAGCTCTAGGCTGGCCTGATAGCACTTTTTGGAGCCCTCTCAATAAGTCTCGCCAGACCAGCGCATGCGCTGGGTCAGGCGAGACCTAAAAAACAATAATCTGTTTATCACTTGTTCACAGTGGAAGTGCGACCCTCGAGAATTGGGGAACATGTGATCACTTGTCTGTAGCACCAGTATTGGACCTCTTACATCACTTTACACTATTGATTATGATCAGATCTTGGCTGGGGTTCTAGACAGATGGTTCTCTGGCTATAGCCTCCTCCCAGTTTACCTATACTAAAGATACCATCTCACTCATCTGGTAAACGCCCGAGGTTATGTTGCAGTGGAATACTTTGTGGGAGAATCTGATTGTTGCAAAGTGTTTTAGGTATTTATGTTTTTACTGATATGTAGATTCATTTCAGACCATCTCCACTTTGGGGCTTGTACTAAACTCTGCTTTGGTCGCTGTGGAGTGTGCTCACATTGCAGTGTTCTCTCTCTTTCAGTGTGCCACGGCTCAAACAATAAACTCAGCTTGATTGGCGACGAGAGCTCCCATTACACCAGCATGCAAAATATATATGGCAACTGTGAAATCGTGCATGGGAGTCTGGAGATCACCTTTGTGCCACAAAACAACAATACATCTTTCGTGAAGGTACTGTATTTACATTCCGTCACCGCAATACACAATCACGTTGAGGCGACTCACTTACTTAATGTAGGTTTGAAAGTAAGATTCAAATGATGTGCCACACATGAACAATAACAATGTATTTTAATGTATACTGTGTCCTTATGCACTTGCAAACACAATAGGAAGTTGACACGCTCTCTGGATGCTATGAATGCAAATCATTTCCCTCATCTGGTGGATAGATAACGCATGTCCAAGGATACACACGTGATTTACAATTTACAGATCAAAGGAAAATCATAGTAAGAGGCCTAACTGGGCGTTTACTCGATATTTACTAAAAACCTCCTATTAGAACAAAGGAAAAATAGCATTTTTAAAATGGCTAAATGTGCAAGGAACAGCTGGATGTGAAAGTATTACAAGACTTTAGCATAGCTCACAATCCATGTAGAGCTGCGCAGTAAGAAAGCAGCACATTAACAACTGAAGCTTTCAACTGCTTGAAACATGAGACAGCACCATCGATGCCACTGTGTTCATAAGGGCTCCTCGTTTTCTGCTCTCCTGTCGAAAGAGTCCAAAAAATGCAGATTAGAGTGGAAACAAAGGACCGAGTTGGGTGAATCGGCTTTGAGGGATAGTAGGGTAATATTTGAGACTACAATTTCCATTTGTAAGAGACAAACGAACGATGACATCTGTAAGACTAACACAGCGCCAAAACTTCAGAATCAGTTCTACTGCATTATCGAAGCGCTACAAAAGAAAAGCACAGTTTTGAACAAGGCCGTCTTATTCCAAACAATATGTGATCAGTTAGGATTATGTTTTTCATCACAATGATAAACAAACATTGGCAATGCCAATAGGTCTGACTTAAAAGGAATGTTGTATGGTAATGTGAAGCCCTATACGTCGATAGCATGGAAATTGATATAGATGTGTGCGGAAGTAAAGACCTGTAGAATAATATTGGTGTAGATTAAAAGGTAGGTGACACTTGCACTGTAAAGTCAAACCTAAAGATGGATGTAGGTAAATGACTACCCTCCTTCCACCTGTGCTGCTGCCAGAGAAAAACACCATAAATTATCTAGTTATCGAAGACACTTTAACAGCATTACAATGCCATGTGTGTGACTCTCAAAGTTCAAGCTCAGGCAACAGGATAAATAAACAAAATGTTCACAGCTGTGTGAAGGGCAAGCACTTATTTGTCAAAGCACACATCTTGTGCCAGGGAAAATCGGGAAACATCGTTTACATCGCGGTGATTACACCGCAATGCATTTAGAACGCTGTCATTACAACGCAAGCGTTACATCGACTTGCACTGGAGGGCGCTATAACCTAAGGAATAGTAAGATTTACTATTCCAACACCTTCCCTACTGTACGCAGACTGGAGTTGGAATAGTAAATCTTACTACTCCTAAATCCAGCGCCCTCCAGCGCAAGTCGTTGTAACGACTTGCGTTGTAAAAACTGCAATGTTACATACCGCGATCATTTTGATCGCGTTGTAGCATCACATATTCGGGAAAATCTGCATGTTTTGGACTAGTTTGTTGACATTTACCACCTTCACTTTGTATCAGATGTCACAGGGAGAGGTGTGGGTCAGGGGTGGGGCAGACGGCAGGGGTCAGCTAAGTCCTTGGCCTTGCCAGGCTTTGTCCTGGATGAGCTAAAAGTTGCCTTCCCCCCTGTGGTGCTTCCGTGGATCCCATGCCTGTGCCCACAACCCCTGACCTCTGCTCTGCAGATGCACACCCAGTAAACCTGGGTCTAATGTTCTCAGGCCCATTGTTATCGGATCTAGAAACAACAGACAACTCACAGGGTGAGGATCTCTATTCACAAGAGATACAACTCAGCCAGACTAAAGGCCACGAGCCATACGAATGAGGGCCTGATTGGTAATGATCGCATAGTTTCATTTGGAGAAGCCGAGGGCCTCAAAGTAACAAGTTAGCAGGTGCTGTGCTCAATAGGAAGCACATATACAACAGACCAAAGTACCAGCCTTGTCTTCTCAATCTCTAGTCAGTAATGGTTCTGTTGCCCCAGAAGTTTCATGAAAGGCCCTTGATTTGACATGGCATAATTTGCACAATCACTGATTAAATGAAGGCTGCCCTCCACCACTCTCTTGTGTGTACAGCTTGTGAGGCCAAATAATCATTTGGTAATCTGTAAGGGAAAGGAAAGCGAGATTTGCAATACACATCTACAAATATTAAGGGAATGTTCTTAGTTTCCTTGCAAAAATCGGATTGGCAATGTGCTTTCTTCGTGGAAATCAGAAACAGTTGCTGGAAACAAAATAGGAAATGTTACATGCTTCCAAAAATAGTGCGTTGAGTTTTAACGGGGTAACCCACATAAAACTACCATGACCTGGGTCATTATTACAGTACAATCGAGAAACGGTCGTGATAGCAGTTGTTAATAAAGAAAATTATGAAAGAACATTCACCACTAATGACATTTTGTGATTACTGAATCACATTTAATATACAAATTCAAAAAGGTCGAGATGCATCAAATGCAATATTAAGCCAAAGCATTTGTTAGTGGCGACACAGTTGCTTCAATGAATTGCAGTGCAATAGATATTTACAGTGCTCTAGGGGTGAGGGAAAAAGAGAAAACATAGGGTAGGTGGTGGTGAGTCAGTGAGTGAGGGACAAGGTAAAGGTAAAGTGACATATATACATCCATTATTGCATAGGGCACAACCTTTCCAGCCTAACGTAGGTCAATTGTTCCTGGGTATACACATAACTCAATTGTACATATTATTTGTAAAGGTCAGTCTTTTGAGCTTTTATTGGGGTTGTATGTTGTCAACGTTTTGACCCCTGAGTTAGAGGGTGATTTCTGTCCTCACGGCGGGTTCTTCATCAGGACAAGCTGAGAAGAGCACTTGTATTGAATAGCACGGTCACTGTGCAAGCAAGGTAAATGAGAGCTCATACGTAGCTCTGTCATTATGGGCAGCTAACGAGGTATGTTGAATCTCTTGCGCAAGCGAATCAATCAACACAGAATCTCACAGACATCTGTCCGGATCAAAGATGTCATCACTGACCCAGACAGAGCTACGTATGAGCTCTCATTTACCTTGATTGCACAGTGACCGTGCTATTCAATACAAGTGCTCTTCTCAGCTTGTCCTGATGAAGATCCCGCCATGAGGATAGAAATCACCCTCTAACTCACTCTGCTTACAAAAGTAATAAAATGAAGACCATACTTAATTGTTATGGTAACATAGACAGTGGAACCAGCTGCAGTCCGGTCCAGTGTCTGTAAATAAAACAAACATTATTGTACAAATCATAACCTACTTCTAACATCCACCCTCTAATCACCACACTCGTGTTAGAACACCCATACGTGATAAACAACGTGAGAAGTAAAAATATATTGAATCAATTAGTATCCACTCACCTAAGCGGTAATATTAATTTACCTCCACCTTATGGGAGTTTTACCTCAGATCACAGGTTTTCTGAGGAAAAAGAGAATACGCATTTCCTTTGAAAAAGTCAACCACCAAATCAAAACGCACAATCATTATCAACACCAGCGATCACAAGTAAGAGCTGCTCATAGCGATGAACATAATGTAATATGAAGATTGAAGAAGCAGTCAACGAATTAGCAGTTAATGAAAAAGCCACAGCACATCAAATCGAAGTTAAAAGCTCATATCCCTTTTACATTAATGACAGTGTTGGAAAGATGTTTTATAAGTAGTAGTGACCAAGAGCACTCTCATCTATGCCCCCTTCTCAGCACTACGTACATGTTGATCCCATTATTAACAATGTCCATATTAATAGTCAGCATCACACTTATAAAGGTAATGCCCTTATTATAGACACAGAATGCTAAACCAAAGGCCAAAAGCGACCAATGTCGAAAGTATCGTGATAGGTATCTCGTTAAAGAGAGAAAATAGTTTGCATTTATAATATCCACCAACACACGAAGCGCGTGTTGACTCGTATATTTCTCTTACGAGAATCAACATACCTCTCAATACTCTGTGTCTGTGCCATCTCGCGGTAAAAATCCAAGGGGAGGAAAACCTGTTTCTTCGTGTGTTATAAGCATACATTATGCTTTGTTATGTCGTGTGCCCCGGAAGTATAACGCAATACATTTCCGGTTTGGCGGCACCATGGGATTTGTAGTTAACAACATCCCGTAAAACGGAAGAGCGCCACTAATGTTTAAAAACTGTACAAGTCTTCTCCACCAAGTACAAACATTATCATGATCAACGTCGCCACTGTGTTCTTGCTTTCCTTTATTGATGGTGTTGCCTGATAATCAAGACATCTTACTGTGAATATCTATGATGGCGGTTGGGTGCAAGGGGGAGGCAATCCAGAAGATCAGGAGTTATTTTTTCCCTGCTTAGTTTAGTGGATGATTTCTTCCAGTTTTGGTTTCTAACCACAAATTGGAAGTTTCTGCAGTTGAACCCCACTCAGGCTTCATGGGTATCAAGGAATGTCAACTACCTCACATTGATAAGCCACAGGCAGCATCAAACCAACCTTGGATTGTAAAACATCTTAGAAAGATGGTGGTCTTAGGCAGTGTGGATTACATTGTTGTCAACTCTGCAGTTATTTACGTACACAAGAGTCTGAAAACTCTCTTGTAAGTAAATGGATGCAGAGGAGTTGACAATCACAGTTTATAATGGAAAACATTTTGCTAGCTAACAAAGAGAATTATACATTCGTAAACTTGGTGAACGTTGACTGTACTATACAGCTATAATTAAAAGAGTCAATGGATAGGGTCAGACCCTACAAATATCAGATCTGCTGCCACCCTAAATCATAATTAGACTTTCCGTATCTTAATATATTGATACCTGCTATTCCTCATGTTTGCTAACTTTCATTTGCACTGTATGAATTAAGGATTCAGAACTGTTTTGACTTTTACACACTTCATTCTTTCTTTCACTTGTTCTTGGGGATGTCTCTGGCGCGTCCTGCTGCTTTCGCTGCTGCACTCCCACCATGTATTTGGTGTCTCTCTGGCCACAAGACTGGCATATTTGGCTCACTTAGCACTACAGCACCTTTGAGGAAGGCATGCTGCCTAGTTTGCTCCTCTGATCTTTCCTTTTCCTGCCAAAACGTACTCATAAGCATCACTGCACAGCAGAGTAGTGAACAGGGGTAGGAGGCATCCCTTAAACAAGCCTGCCTGCTAATTTCCGCCCCTGGATGAGGCCATCAGTCAGGAATGTTGCCTCTCCTTCTCAAGATAAAAATGGAAACTGTTATCATGGTGATTTTCTATTGTCCCTATCCCCCCACATATGAATTTGACTCTATTTTAAAGGAGATTGTTAAGAGGAAAAACCTGCATCAATCAACCCCCCTTGAAGAATTCTGGTTTGGCTTTTATAGCTAAACTATTTTGCCAAAATTCTCAGCTTTGAACTTGAAACCCCATTGTGTAATGCTTAATCAGCTGTAAAGAGCAGAGCTCTTGCAAATTGGTTTTTATTGAAGATTCCAGTCTCCAATATAGCCTTATAGCCCACCATAGCAGGCCCACTCCAGCGTTAAAGGCTAGAGCCAAAGGCAGGGTCCTTCAACAAGGAAGCGGAACTTTGATGCTGGTATAGCCCAGCTATGGTGGGATATAAGGCTATTAGAACATTCCACCCTAGAGGGCAGAATGTTCTAATAAATAAAATATAGGCTTCAAGGACCCCGAGGGGAATGAAATCCCCTTGGGGGCCGCGAGTCCTTTCTTTACAGCAACAGGTGTGAAGAACAACATTGGAATTTTGGAGCTACGGGCTTCTACCGGCCATTAAAAACCTAGAGCACTCCATTGTTTTCAATTGAGCTCCCAACATTCCAATGTTCTAATTACTATTCTTACTGAAATGTACATGTCTGAGAAACGTAATTCCATTGTGAAGACTTTTCCGTTTTTATGTTGAGATGGAAAAGGAGAAAAAGGGGGTTGCATAGTTGTACTTTGCCTAAAATCCATCTGCACTAGTTAAAACATGTCCAAATATCCCAGAGCAGAGCTACTGTTGTTGGGAATAGGTAATGGCACCTAGAATCAGATTGGCTGTATTGTATCTTATGATCTACCCTCAGTTGTCCCTGGATATTTACAATGTGTAGATGAGTGGGTAATACATTTTCATTTGTTGTCTGATAAACCTATCAACATGCAAGATTTAAATATTTTTGGTGAACATCCTGACAATGCTTGCTCTTATATATTTCTGTGACATCCAGCCAATTAGAACGTGTTGGATCTGTGAATTTGCAATGCAGAATGAGATCAATGGTGTGCTGTTTTGTTTTTTAACCAGGTTCGCAAATCCTCATTGGATTCACAAATCTACAGAGGATCCATGAATTAATGATGCAGATATCTGTAGAATTTAATTTCTTCATGACCAAACTCAGCATCGTTTTAAATGCTAATTCCTCAAGAACGACTGAACAGATTTAAACCACAGAAAGTAATAGATCACAAACAGTGAAGTTAAGAGCTTTTATTTTGTATTTGAAACTGATAATTTGGACAGTCCCTCCGGGTTTTTCACTTTACCACTCCTTTTTAATATGTGCCTTTTTCCACTGACAAGTTTGCTTTGGGTCTATAAGTTCATTATATCTAGGCACGCTTAGGATACTCAGATTCCCTTTATTTTTAAAAAGTGATCCAGTGGTTAATAAACTGAACTAGCAGCAACTTTGGCAGCCTCCTGCCTGGTTAAACAAAAACGTACTGACTCAAAATACGGTTAATAAATTGGATCAGACCCCCTGGACCAAATCAATGAGAAAGTGCTCCGAACACCGCTAGTCATGAAAAACATGGGAACTCGGCTTGATCCTGAGCTTTTGTTAACTGAACAGGTAGTAGCAGTTTTCATTTACACATTGTTTCCTGATTTGTCCCTTCCAGTCCTTCTTCCATCGCATTATTCCTTTCATCGCTTTTGTTCACTTTATATTGATTTTTAAATTTTGGTGTACTTGGTACATCCCAAAAGTGTAGCCAGCACCTTCAAATCATTCAATTTACATCTGTTAAAGTGCGGTGTGATCTGAAAAGGTTCAACTACGTCTCTCTCCAATTATATAAACTGAAATGGCTTCCACTTCACAAAAGTGGTACTTTAAAAATGCCTATAGGAAAATTTGGGGCGTGGCAAAGATGGCGGACGGGTAGGATGTGCCTGCTTGCTGCTCTGTCCTACCGCCCAGGCCCAGCCGACATACCTTGAAGGAGCAGGCCAGGAGAGACGCAAAACTGCGAGAAATCACCCCAAGCAACTCTGGCAAGTATCTCCCTGCTGACAGCAAGTGAGACAGAAAAGGCCCTGAAATTAGCTCCTGCCCGGCCGGTGCAGAGACCCGTGCGGAATCGGGCCTGCATTCAATGTGGAGGTGGAGCGGTAATATCCGGCCTTCGAATGCTGGGGGCGGTAGTGCTCTGACCCAACCTCCCGGAGAACAAAGAAAGGCGCCGGGGACCGCTCGGAGCCCGTCTGGTGTTGTGTGAATCCCTGGAGCCAACGACAAGAAGCGGAGAGGTAGGGGGCCTAACATGTGGGAGCGCGGCTGACCCGGAGGCCCAGATACGCTCTCCCTGAAGTATGCACCTGGCATAGTGAAACCCCCTGGGTCTTCTTGGGGTGGAGGAAAGTCCGAGCCGCGATTCCTGCACTGCAGGGGAGATAGGTGTCGTCCCCTCTCCCCGTCCACAACTGCATGGGCGCCCGCCCAGTGAAGAATAGACCAGGCGAGTATTGTCTTTCTCGCCACATGAGTTCCCATCCCACCCTCCCTGTTTTGCTATCGGCTTCATGTGGTTCTTGGGGCATGGTAGTTCTACAAGAAGTGAGTTGGGACGACCCTCCCCTTATCCTGTGGTCGGCCATGTTTGGGAGGGATGGGAGGCATGGGATGCTAATTTGCTTTGGAGGGTTCTAGTGTGGAGCTAAAGCTCACTACGTAACTCATGTGGTCGAGGAAGACAATGCTGGGAGTAATGAAGATTACCGGTAAGTAACCGGGGCATTAACCTCTGCCTCCAAAGATGGGCGTCATTGGGCTGTACTTGAAGGTGTTTCCACTGTGCACTAAAGAAAAGGTGGTCATGAGTGGAGTGAGTGGTACAACCAGTTGGAGAAAATGTCTGGGGCAAATTTAGTGGCAGAAAACTTTATCATTCAGGTGTATAGTAAAAAATCTTCTCAGGGTGAGGTAACATTGCACGTGGGGAGGTGAGAGGGGGGTCTGCCAGCAGGGGTGAAGGGATGGAGGGTAAACTCAAAATCCAAATCTGAAGTGGACTAACCATATAATATTATCAGCACCAGAGTGGACTACAAAAAGAGAACGGAAAAGGAAACAGTAAGAGCTTTTATGACCATAGACCACGAAAATAACAGAAAGGAGAGCACCATGCATCTCTAAAAAGTGCGCCATCTTGCAATTACCAGTGGAACACTGCCAGGAAATGGAGAACCACTGTTGAGATTGGATAAAAATGTGTTTAAAGGCGCATTGCAATTTTAGTTTGGAACCAAATGGTGGTGAACATCTGACAAACAGTTGCCTATTTATTTCATGAGAAGACTGGTGGCTAAGAAACCCAATATACACATTCAAGCTGGTGTGCGGCTCAAAAAATTTTTTGTACATTCAAACAGTGTGTTGCTTATCAGCCATGATTTTTAATGAAGTAGAAACTACTGTATATCGCATGTGCATAAGTGAAGCTAGAATGTTTAACTAATACTAAAATGGTAATACCTAGATGCTCTCATTTGTTCCTCCAACCTAACTTATCCTACTCCATGTGTTGTTCATCTTTGACAGACCATTAAGGAGGTTGGAGGCTATGTCCTCATTGCAATGAACGACGTGAAACAAATAGCGCTGGAAAACCTACAGCTAATTCGAGGAAACCCACTTTATGTTGACAAGTACGCTTTGGTAATTATAATGAATTTTAATGCAGCGATGGATTCGGTTGGTCTGGAACAAGTCCGAATGAATAATTTATTAGGTAAGAGACTCGAGCAAAATATCATTTTTTAAATTGTTTTGAATGTGGTTTGGAAAATAACATAGAATTGAAATATAGGATAAAAGAGCGCATGCAATTTGACGGACGATCATTTGTTCTCTAAACCTGCACTGACTTCAGATCTGCACCTCTCTTTTAAGTTTCAGCTTTAGCTGTTTATTCCATTCCTTATTTACAAAAAGATGTGCACCCTTAATATGGACCCCAGTATCAAGGGCAAAATCCCCCAAAACAAACCTATCTGTAAGTCTAGATTTTCTATATGTAACTCTACATTTATGTACCAGCACAGTACATATATCTTCAAGTACGTAGAAGAGTAGGAATCTTAATTCTATACTCCCCTATATGCACTTACCTTTCAATATTTCTGGCCCACATTATTTTGTTCATAATATTCCGGCATCAGACCATTCTGGGGGTCGATATTGAGTAGCACAGTCTTTCAAAATGTGAGCTTTAATAGTGGTGCATGTCATATAAAAACAAGACATTCCTATGCAGGCTCATTGTCTCGACAGATAGCCACTTGCAAGATACTGGGATATTTTACAAACATGTGACTCAACTCTTCGCCCTTTTGAGTCAAATATGTTGCATTTATTTTATTCATTGTTAGTAATTAATGCATCATGTGCTCACTGTCTGGACTCCCTGTACATTTTTGATTTCTCCTTTTCCCAGCCTCATACTTTTTAGGTTTGGCTCAATGAATGCTGCTAAAGGCATTTATACATTCTATAGACTTTAGAAAGCTCACAAAAGTGGAAGGTATAACGCTAGCGAAAATGAATCACAACATTTGGGATTGTCTGGGTGTGAAGGGCATGCAAGGTCAATGACAGTTTTATTTGGTGACTCAGTTAAAAAGAAATCCTGTCTTCACGGAATCCATTCAAGTTTTTGCTTCAAAGGACTGTGTTCATCACAGTGGCCCTTTGAATGTACTTGTTCGCCTCTAGCAGCCTTCACATCACACTACAACGATTTATTCCAAAGAATACAAGTCTGCCGGAAAATGTAAACATCGTCTGTGGAATTTTGAAATCCCTGCAGTTTGAAAGAATTACATGTAATGTGCATCACAAGCATGTGCATGTTTTGCTTTGCTGCAATATGGCAAAATAAGTACTTTGAGAAATATGACATTTGTAAACTGCGTTCCTCGTGGACAGAAACCGTTTTTGTAGGAAGGTTAATCTACTAGTTCTCAACAATGAAGATGAAACTTTGCCAAAATCGAAAAAACATTTTTTTCCATTCATGTGTTTAAGTACACGTTTGCATGGCCATAGCTGCCGCGTGATCAGTGCCTTCTGTGACATCTGCAATTGTTGGCATTTTAGCAAAAGAACTTTGCGTTTCAGGCCTTGTAATTTTGCTTTCCAGTTATATTTCATGGCTTGGGAATTCCAGCCTGCAAAATACTTTCAGTCAAAAACCCAGGATTCGCTGAAGGCGTCACATGCTCTGATCAATGAAAACGTTTACATCAATACAAAACATTAGCACTGACTTTGGGCACCTGCTCTTCCTTGTTTTTATCTCACTCATGCCATTATAGACCAAAAACAACCATATGCAAATCAGTCCTAGCCCTTCCTGAAAGAGACATGCAGCCGAACTGTAGGGTCAGCTTTTGCACAGCTTTGGTGTTTTACCTCATGTTCATTTTAATCTGTGTCATGCTCTATTATTCTGTGATTTTACCTCTTGCATGTGGTAGTGCTTACTGCCTTCATCATGCCATGGGGTTGCTTTTCCTGGTGCCTGCCATTACTGAGAATTGGCTATCACTGTTTGCAGTCATTCAGTTCTTGTTCTTAAAGTTTGCTCTTTGTATTTTCTTGCAGAAATTCTAAACGGCGGCGTAAGAATCGAAAAGAACCCATTTCTCTGTCATATGGATGCAATCAAATGGGAAGACATTGTGAATACAAACGACCGAAGAAATGAAATTCTAGTTGATAAAAGGTCCCCAAAGAACTGTATGTACTCGTGTTCTATACGTATTTACTGCTTATGTGACATAGTTAAACGATTCCAATGTCATTTTTGCAACTTAAATATTTGATTTGAGTCTGGTATTTTAATACACATGTTTTGTGTACATTCTTACATGAGCAAACACAAAGATGTACATCACCTTATAAAGTTTCGTGTGTTTTAACTTGTTTATTGTATAAAGGCTCTAGGTCCCTAAAACTTTTTTTCCAGCAGAATTAGGATGAGTACAAAACACACACCAGATGTAATATGTTAAGCCATTCAAGAACATACAACCAAATGATACTAGGATACTTGAGAATGTGCAAAAGCGAATGGTTATTTAATTCGTACAGACAAGCTATTATTTAAGCAATCTGTATTTTCTGAAGTCAATGTAATTAAATATGAGCATATTTTAATTAGATGAAGCTCAGTGGTATTAATTATTAATGCTCACACTCAAGTACATTTACTAATCAATCAACTTATTGGGCTTTTCCTAGGTATTTATTAGCTAGTTTTAGATGGGAGCTCATGGTTTTTTAAGGTGTTTACAGGCTGCTTGTTTTCCAATACATAATGGTTTTTCAATCTCTAGTAAACAATTAAACATCTACCTCTCATAGATCATGCAAATGTAACACTCTTAGCAAAGATGCCTTAGTTAAAAGGTTTCAGAAGCCAGTTTGGCACTGTTAGAAATGGGGGTCTCTAGTTGGCAGAGGTAGGTACCTTTGTCCAAATAGGGACCATTGCTTCTAGTCAGGGTAAGGGGGATACACACTCTAGATAACCCCTGCTCACCCCCTTGGTAGCTTGGCACGAGCAGACAGGCTTATCCCAAAGGCAATGTGTAAAGTATTTGTACCAACACTCACAGTAACACAGTGAAAACACCACAAAAGGACACCACACCAGTTTAGAAAAATAAAATATATTTATCTAAACTAAACAAGACCAAAACGACAAAACTCCAACATATACATTTAAAAATATGACTTTCAAAAAGGTTTCAAGAACTTGTACCATAGAAAACTATGGATGTGTGACTTTTCACCAAAGTACCTGTAGATGCGTCAAAGTTCCCAAGCCAAACAGCCACAGCGTTGGAAAACAAAGAGATGCGACACTCCTGGGGCCTTGGGGAGGCGATGCGACAGTCCTGCTGCATGCAGAGGAAGGGTTGCGTCGATTCCGGTCTGTATGGGGAATGATGCGTCGATTCTTCGCGCCGGTTCCGGTCCGCAGGTGATACGTCAGGAAAGCGTGTCGCACAGGTACGATGCGTGGATCTTCAGGATGCACCGGCGATCGATGTGGCGGAGTTGCGTGGCGTTATGTCAGTCCTCTTCAGCTGCGATCCCTCGATGCATTTATTTCTGTAGTTCTTTGAGTTTCTTCTTGCTTCCAGCTCACAAATAGCAGCAACTACCTCCAGAGGCCCAAAACTGGCACAGGCACCTCTTGGCAGGTCAGAACTCATAGCAGCAGAGTTCAGGGGAGCTGGGGGTGAAGTCTTTGTGTCCCTGAGACTTCAGAACAGGAGGCCAGCTCACTTCAGGCCCTTGGGGGTCTCCTTCAAGCAGGGGACACAGCAGACAGCAAAGTCCTTCTCCTTTCCTTGGTAGAAACAGCAACTGCAGGCCAACCTCAGACACACAGCAAGGGTAGTACTTCTCCTCCGTCCCCTCAGTATCTCCAGCTCTTCTCCTTGGCAAAGGTTCCTCTTAAATTCCAGGAATGATCTAAAGTCTGGGGTTTTGAGTCTGATACTTATTCCCCAAAATGTGTTTGTTATCTTTGTGCAAGGGGCTCTGAGCCCAGTTCAAACCAGTTGTGGCAGGCACTCAGCAAGTGCACAACAGCATCCGTTGTCAATGTGAGCCTTGGCTCCAGACACACCACAGGGCCAGCATTGTGGAAGGCAGGCACAGCCCTATTCAGGTACAGGTGCTACTCCTCCCACCACTCCAAGTGCAGATCAGGCCTATTCAGCCTAGTGTTGACTCATCCAGACTCATGGAGCCACTGCACCACGCCAGCCCCTGTCACTCCAAAGCCAGACAGCCAATCCACAAACAGGCAGAGGCACACAGGATGGTTGAACAAGAAAACAGACACTTTCTAAAACTGGTATTTTCAAACACATAATTTAAAAACCATCTTTACTAAAATATGTGTTATTAAATCCTGAGTTCAGGGATATCAAACTCCATTGTTCTATCTTATCCCTATGGGAAGATATGCTTGTAAAATGTTACAAAGCATTCCTCGTTCTGTCCTGTGGGGCAAGATAGCCTTTCAATAGTGAAAAACGAAATTGCCAGTATTTCACTATCAATACATGTTACACTCATCAGTGCATGTCCTACCTTTCACATACACTGCACCCTGCCCAGGGGGGTATCTTGGGCCTACCATAGGGATGTCCTATGTGTAAGAAAAGGAAAGGGTCAGGCCTGGCAAGTGGGTGCTCTTGCCAAGTTGACATGGCAGTTAACAAACTGCTCACAGGCACTGCAGTAGCAGGCCTGAGACCTCTTTTCAGGGCTACTCATGTGGGTGTCACAATCAGTGCTGCAGGCCCACTAGTAGCATTTGATTTACCCGCCCTGGCACTCTTAGTGCACTTTACTAGGGAGCTACTGGTAAAACAAATATGCCAATCAGGGAGAACCAATCTGAATATCAATTTACACAGGGAGCACTTGCACTTTGACACTGATCAGTAGTAGCAAAATGCCCAAAATCTATGCCAGCAAACATGAAATCCAGCACAGCATCAAAAACACAGGAGGGAGAGGCAAAAAGGCAGGGAAAACCACACCAAGGATGCCAGGTCTAACAGCCATTGTATCAGGATGGCACCAAATGCAACCTCAAAAACTGCATTGTGTGTTTCTTCTCATCAAATATAAGAATTATAGATGGGTAGATGTCAATAACAGAGTTGCTTTGCACGGTGGAGTTCAAAGGGACATAATTGAGAAAGGTGAACAAACCTTGTGTTGTCTTTGATGTCACTTAAAGTTCTGAGAAACATTTGACCCTTGATGTCAATAAGTAGCTACACAGTTAGTACCACTTAGTTAAGTACACAGGTTATGCACGAGGTACATAGTCACTTTCACACCAGGATCATGATGTAATCTACCTATTGAGCTGCACTGGGAAAAGGATCTCCTGCGCTTTCGCCACAAACTAAAAATGCTGCTGTTCTTATGACCGGCGATCTAGGTTTTTGATTGCTGAGGGTTCTTGTTGCGGGTTCTCTATGTCAGCGCCGGGACACTCTCAGGAGTAACCGTGCGCTCTATAGATACCCAGTAACATTAACATTAACATTAACATTATTCTGTCAGATTGTAGCTGACACCCTGAAGAGATCAGAGATGTAACCTTGTGACACCACTGGCAGAATGATGACAAGTTCCAGCATAGGGCGAAAAGAAGGACAACAATTGCCATCAGACACATGCACAATTCAAACCACATTCTTCTATGGTAAATTGTTTAGACATTTGTACCATATCAGATATTATAAGCTCAAAATGATTCTTGTTTATGATGTCCAGCAGATAGTCACCTCCTATCTTGTACAATTCTAAAAACACTTAAGTGCCCTGAATCAATGACAGAATCATCAAACTTGATATATTTAGGGAAGTCCAGTGATGTCACTTCCTGTGCAGATAGATAATGGAAAATGCAGTGATGTCACTCCCTGTGCAGAACGATAATGGAAGATGTTACATGGAAAATAGAAAATGTTAACTCATTTCCCTGCCCACCAGAAACATTCTTCCTTCTCCATTCAACTTCCCTATATTATATGTTATGAATCACATGGTGTTTCAACAGCTAATGGGTCTTTCAGACCTTTTATGGATTTTAAACTGTCAATTTAGTTTTTTCAGAATTGACTAAAATAATCAATGCTCTTTGCCATCAGCTTACCGCAGAACTTTTACACTCTAAGGCTACTGGATTTGCTTAATGATTTTCAATGTGGAACAGTATCATTTCATTTGCTCTTCTAAAATATCCAGGTTGATCACAGAAAACCATTTCCCTTTCAAACCTTACTTGGTGGAACTTTTAACTCACCGGGTCCAATATATTTGGTAATCATTTTGAAAGTAACTGCTTCTAACTTCCATGTCCACATAAATAAGATCAGTGTGGCTGAGCTGTCTCAACAGGCTGCTTCCATCTTTCCTTTTTGTTAAGTAAGAGTAAGTAAGACATTCTCCAGCCACAGGCATCATCCGTCCCATCCATCTCATGCTAAGTGGCTTTACATCTCTAAAGCGTGCCAAAAAACATAAACAATAAAAAAGTACCAACAATGTCGGCCTTTCTGTGTGGGGATGGATTGTGATGTTAAAAGTCAGTTTCAATTATTGACATTAAGTGGCTTTAAAATATTCAAAGGACGTCTTCCTAAGAGAGTATCGGCCCAAATTCAACAGGTAAATGCTCACATCGAAGTGGGCCCAGCACTTTGCGTTCATTCACAAAGAATTCATTCACAAGAAATAAAGGTGTTTTGAGAATGAAAGCATTAAAAATATTTTTTCAGACATTGTTTAGTTTTATATGCAGTGGGGCAACAAAATCTCAAAGACTCAAACTCAATAAATGATGTAATTTTGATAGTTGAAGATTGTTTCTAACCATCAATGATTATGGTGAGGACTTCATCCAGACGGAATAATTACAACAGGGAAGGGATAAATTAATGTGAAAATGATCCTGTTGGTCAATTTGCATTAGTGCACTAGCTATAGAAGTATACAAAAGTAGGTGATAATTAATCATCGATCAGTGGTTTCATGGCTTAAAGCTTTGCGGGCGAAGAACGAAGGAAAACATCTGACCTTATGTCTTTGGATGACAAAAGGAGTCTGACACAATTAGGTAAATAGTTTTGTTTGCCATCACAGGAGTTGAGATGCTGATTGCAAATCCCTAAACCTTGTCTGACAGATACAGCATCCTATTGTATTGTACCTACCCTGAGTGAATTCGCTCTGGCTAGTGTGTGATCCTGGTGCAGAGTAATTAAACACCCAGGACCAGGGACAGCCATGTACCTCCACAGATACCAATCCTGATCTTCACATTCACAGCCTCACTCCTAAAATCTATACAGTATTAAGGGACATCCTTTGGCCAAGAAAGACTCATTGCAATCACCTTTGTTGTGTCACTCACCACATGTTTCATTCTGAACACAGGCTACTGGGAGAAAGAACGAGGGCCAGAAATACAATACTCAGGCTAAGTCCAATCAGAACATGTACCCCCAGGAAGGAGAGATGTCCTAGAGGCTAATACTTCTATACCTGCCAGTACCTTGATGTTCTATAACTGCCTCTAAGGACATTGGCCACAATCTCCCAACACAGCGAAACTGCCTCACATATCTGAGAGTTTAGGACTAGATGAGGTACACAATGGACATGCACTAATAATATAAATATTTTATTGGATATAATTGAAATGGCAAACAAGGCTAAGCAGTATTCTATTTTACTTTATATAATTAGTGGCAGCAAACTTTACCAAATACTTTAGTCAGTTAAACCTCCTCAAATGCAGCAGCATATGCAGAATGTTGAGGATAAATTAAATGGATGTAGTCCTGGAGTCAAACTATAAAAAGTTACACGTGCTTCTCATCAAGTGAAAGCTGTCAATTGCTGTTTGTTTATCTAAAATGGTAATCACGTTATATGTAAATAACAGAAATGTTATCTAGTTTTTAAATCAGTCTTTAAAATTGAAATGTCTATATGATTTAATAATATGTTATTTTCAGCCTATTTGATGTTTCATCTTTTATTATGTCTCAACTGTAGGTCCAAAATGTGATTTAAGTTGCAATCGAGGATCTTGCTGGGGACCAGGTCCTGAAAATTGTCAACGTTGTAAGTTTAAAGATGATTATTAATAGTAGTACAACAGTTTTTCCACCTGTATGCCATTTCTATTCACATTCGCTATGATCTTCCAATGTCCATGCAATGAAGTTCATATTATTGTTGTAATAAGCCTGCTATTAATAGGGCAAAAATAGGATACTACTGATCTGTTCGAAAATGTAAAAACAACAAAGTGACGAATGGACTGCTTGAATTACTCTCAGCCACTGGCAATCACTCGGGACACATCCCAATCCATCATTTTTCACCCACCATGCCACCTCACTTTGGACTGGGCCATATGCAAATCGGTCTTGACCCTGTTCCTAATGGGACCTGTCCAGCCCCAACTGGCAGGCCAGGTCCTCCCTGAACCAGAACACAGGCAACCTAAAACCAATTTCACCCTAGTTAGGGCTCTTCAGCCAGGTAGAGCTTGGTTCCTGTGGTACAGGGAGCCCAGAACCCACATCTGAGCATACCCAGCACACTTAGAGCGTCAAATGGAAAACAAGAAAGTGATGAATGGAATACTTGGATTAATCTCAGCCACTAACAATCGCTCGAGGCGGATCCCAATCCATTATTTTGTGCCCACCATGCCAACTCTTTAAAAATGGCATACTCCTCACCCACATTTTGTGACTCAATTCCAATGATATGGTTTACTTGTGAATCTATGAAAAGCTATTGACATGTTCACATATTTAATTTTGAAGGACAGATGCTCAAATAATATCTGTATATTTCAACCAAAGACCCTAGACATTAGATATGTTCGTTTGGCATCTCAAAATGACAGAATCAGTTGTACTTAGCTAGTAGAATGCAAACTGATATTTTATTCCTCTTATTTTCCTGAGCTAATAATTTCATTCAGTGAGTGGAAGATTTGTTTTTAGGTTCACAATATATTGACCTCGTGTTGCTTGAATATGAATTTACCTTGAAAAAGCAAAGATAAGAGGCATTTGGCAAAACCGGAACAGTTGGTTTAGTCAAACACTATGTCCGGGAATGCAGCATACAGAAACAGGTCTGAAGATTAACTCAAATACAACCATTTTGGATGTCTTTTTATTAATTTCTTGAAGCATCATAAAACAATTCACGGATCCTATTTCGGGAGTGGAATGTGGGCCTTGTCATGAAGCCATACATTTCTCCCACCTGATTACAAATGCAGGTGGGTCTCGATTGTGCATGAGCACAATGAGGGCGAGTGGGTAACATGTCCAGATGTCTGGCATGGGGAGTCCGTGATCACTGCGTTTGAGTGTGCGCTGTGTCCTTATTGGCTGAGTGTTCCTAACTTCATGTGGCATCTAACTTTATGGTGTTTTGGGAATGCAAGCCCCTCTGGCCATATGCCAGGACCATTGTGGTGTCGCTGCCTGTCTATGGGACTAATCTGAGTTTTTCCTGTTTGTGTGTTTGTCTCTCTGGTTACATGCCACCCCACCTGTGATCTGTCAATCAGTAGCCTCAGGCCTAGGGTGCAGGACCTGCCTAACCATGTATTTCTGACTCAGGGATGATGGAGAGGTCATATCGGGGGATTTCTACAACAGTGATTTGATTTCGGAGTCAATTATGCAGGGTTCAAATTCTTACTAAACCAAATTGAGTTGGACCAAAAATCTCCATTTGCTACCTAGAGGGAAGTTCGGACTCTCTCCATGGAACAGGAAGTAGAAAAGGTTCAATGGAGAGGGTGAGGACTTTCCTCAACTATTTTTCTAAGGTTACTAATGGTTTTGAACATTTCACTGATCCAGTGCGCTCTGCTGATAGATTGAATACAACAAGGGTTTCATGAAGTGATGCTATAGTCTCATAATTCACCATGGGCAGTTTTTGCAGCAATTAAAAGCTCTCTTGGCCATCTTATAAAACTACACAATTATAGTTTTCCTGGTGTTGATAAAAAACAAAGCTTTGTGGTATTCAAGGTAGTAGCCACCCTACGTTACTGGTTTCTGACAGTTCTTTAGTATTGGTTCCAGCGGAAACAGTTTATTAAAATACAAACTTAGAGCATTTAGCACAAGCGGCACAATTGGTCCCAATATATTTTCATCCCTCCAGTTAGACAGATAACAGTAATTAGTTCCCCTGCACCACAGTCTCCTCTAGTACCCTGTCCGCCAACTTCTCTGTCTGACTGCATTATTTAGAGATAAGTATTCTGACGACAAAGCCCCTGTTGGCTCCGTTGATGGAATACCTCCTCTGATGGCCCGACGGCGTAGGGGCCATTGGAGCAAAGACATTATATCATCTGCCTAATTTAGCACTGACAGTGTCATTCTTTTTTTTACCAGTCCGTCACTGCCAGAAAAAACTTGGCAGTGAGGGAAGGAAAAAAACAACTATGACCCCCACACCCTTGGAGAAAACTCTCAGGGCATGTGGTTCATTATTTTTTTGTTTTTCAAAACACAAATTAACACTTTGGGAGTTTATTTTTGTAAGACAAAATAATGTCAGTATTTTTTTTTGTACAGCCATCAAAACCAATGATAGCCACACACCAAACTTTAAGTACACTGAAAGGAACAGTCGTGATGGTAGTTCCTTTCAATCTACTGAGATGACTGCAGGGCTGGTCATCACCTCCAAATCTGGCAGGCAGAGTACCCTCAGGATGGTAGAGGTAATGTCCTCCATCATCTCAAGAGGCACTATTCTGTCTACCAAACTTTAAATAAAGACCTATGCCTTCAATGAAACAGGGCATTATCTGCAAAGTTCCTTGCTTACTCATTACAAAAGGTCAAATATCACACTGCAGTTAAGAAATATTTTAAATAATGCTGTGTGATTCATAAGAGGCCAACCTTTCATGTCAACGTATGTTTAGCCTATGAAAAAAGATAGAGAAAGTAACAGCAAAAACACAGAACTGCTGGGGCGTAATGGACAAGTTAAGAACTTACTGATGAGTTTAGGACACACAACAATAATCAGTGCACTGTGATCTCTTCAAAGAATTGATAGAGCAAGAACAGCACTGGCTGCACAATGATATAAATTAGACTAGACAAAATAATCAAACCTACCCACATTTAGGGTCTTGAGAATTTTTAGGAGGATCGATACTCCAAATTAGGTGGTTTGTTCATCTACTCCGTAAAGGAAAGCACTTCAAACTAGTCTGTTTACCTCCATATACCTCCCTCTATATAATTCCTACCACAGTAGTATAGTTTGCATGCAAAAAACCTAAGTAAAAAAAAAAGGGATGGGTGAAATTCTTGAACTAATCTCAGCCACTGGTAATTGGTCATGCCACATCACAGTCCCATCATTATTTTGATCACTGTGCCATCTCAGATTAGACCCAGCTGTATGCAAACCAGCCTTGTTCCTGCTTAGATAGGAACAGTCCAGTCCGAACTGCCAAGCAATACCCTATCTGAACCTGAAATCAAGCAACCTAACACCAGTTTTGCCACAATTGGGGCTGGTCAGTCAGGTGCTTCTTGGCCCCAGTGGCACAGTGAGCATGTGGCCCATGTCTGGGCATACCCATCCCACCATGTGTGTTGCACAGAATTAAACAAAACTGTGCTGAGTGGAATGCTTGAACCAGTCTCAGTCATTGGGTCGCATCCCAGTGCATCATTATTTTCTCACCATGCCACCTGAGCTTAGACCCAACTATAAGCAAATCAGCCCTGGTTTTGCTCCAGTGAGAAAAGCCCAGCCTATACTACAAAGCCAGGCCCTCTCTGAAATAGAACATAAGAAAGCCCCGAATAGTGCCCGTCAGTCAGATGCAGCTATGCCCCAGTAGTATAGTGAGAACAGGACCCACCCCACCTATGGTGTCGCACTGAAGTAAACAAAACAGTGATGGGTGAAATGTTAACTGATAGTTACTCTGGCCGCATCAAAGCCTTTTTTTAAAATTTTGCTCACTATGCCACCTTAGATTAGACCTAGCTATATGCAAATCAGACACTTTGGGATGGACTGTTCCTATAGGAAGCAGGGTCAGTATTGATTACAGATATGGTGGGTCTTTCTGTAAAGTGGAATAGTGGGTGAACAACGATGGACTGACATGCATCCTGAGCAATTTCAAGTGGCTGAAATTAATCTATCACATTGCTGCTGTTACAGTTGCCTCCCTAAGTGCACAGATGTGGGTCTCGATCTCACTATACCATACAAATCAAGCTACACCATACTATCAAGCCCAGAGTGGGGTAAAGCCAGTTTGGGGTGGCTGTGGTCACTTCTGGAGGGAGCCTGAGTTGGTAGTTTGGGACATACTAATCCCAAGAGGAGCAGGGTCTTTACTGATTTGTATAAGGTGGGCCTTTGTCTGAATTGGCGTGATGGACGCAAAACTATGGACTGTAACGTGGCTCCGAGTGATTGCCAGTGGCTGAGATTAATTCAAGCATCCCAAATGTTACCTTGTTGTTGTTGCAGTTGCTGCAAACAAAGTTTGAAGACACATCAGGGCAGGTCAATCTTCTCACCGTAAAAGCTGGCTTCCCTTTCATGTTAATACCCTTGTTCCCTTGCACGACCCACCTTTCTTCCTGCAATTACTACTCTTTGTTGGGTTTCCTCTCCACCACCCAGCCCCTGCACTGGAAATTATTTTCACCACTTTCAGTCCACTTGGATCGTCAATGCTCTACAGTGTACCAATCTGGCGTGCTGCCCTCTTTCTCTCAGGGCACTCCACCCATTAGGTCGAAGGGATGTTGCTACATACCTTCACCCATGCCAAGAAGACACTTCACTCTCCTCCCACCCTTATCAGCTGCCAGGCTTCTGTCTGTTGCTCAACCTGCATGCCATACCAGCGGGCCCTGTGTGTGTAAAATCTTCAGGACAGCAGAGAACCCAGAAAGCACTTCAGACTCGCTCCCCTCACAGTACTGTTGTTCATCTTCTTTGCACAATATTCAGGTAATGCCAGTTCCAAGAATCCCCAGGAAGAGCACATTAGAGAAGAGCACTATATACTTCACTGTCTGGTTCTCGACCCTCAAGCCACAGGAATGTAAGCAATACAGTGACACTGTCTGGGTGAACTGTATCCATCCTTAATCCTGTGCCATGCTAAACCAGAGGCTATTCAAAACGGATCCCACTGGTCAAGGCAAACATACATTGCACACAGAGCCTCGCTATCATGTATGGGCCACACATGCACAATGCACCCAAGCACTCAACATGCGCACTACATTTCAATATAATCGTCTGGGTACCTCACTGAAGTGCAACTTTTTGAGAATGGGGTCGATGGACCTCACTCTTCTGTGATACAGAACAAAGGTCTGTTCAGGATTATCAATTCACCAAAATGAGTCTGCTGCTACCACTGCTTCAAGCCAAGGTTTAAAGCCCTTCCAGGTCACAGGAACCTTGGCATTACCATGGATAGACTAGGGCTCAGCAAACACACTCACTAGGTAAGCCTGTTAGCTGGGCCTGTAAACCGTCAGGATATCAGTTTCACATGCAGTTGGGTCACTTAAGGCAGGGGTACATGCCTGTATACCAAGCAGGGGACTTTCCCTCTCAACAATTATCACAAAACCCTTACAAGTACGCAGTGTCGCTGATGCCTATCTGCTAGCATCCCTCCAAAGTGAGCATGTACCCATATATGCAAATAAACTTTTCCAAAATGCAGCACAGCACTTCAAAATCAGATTTGGTTGTAAGACTACACAGCACAGCAGTATGACTGGTGCACAGCAGTACTCCTGCCTGTCTATTGCACTGATGCAGACTGTTAGTGCAGCAGACATCAGCAATGCAGTAAAAGGAAGGAGCCACAGTTTGTGGAGCAGACTCATACCTTCACAGCCGTTGTTCTGGTCCAGATGATAAGTTTGCAATACTGAGCTCTAACAGTTAGGAGGTGGACTGTTTTATAGCACTGGGGAGGCCAAGATGGCTGCTGTGCTAGACGTGCTGTAACTGGGTTGTTACAAAGTTCTCCAAGGGTGTCTGCATTGTGTTCTCCTGCAGCAGAGCCCCCCGGGTCCAGGAAAATGATTCATTTCACCCAGTCACTGTACATAAGAGCCAATCAGGTCACAACCTTCCTGCTTTAGGCAGGCAGTAGGGACATCTTGATCTAATATAAAGATTGAGGGAAGCCAAAACAGACATCCTCCTGACAGCTTCGTATCATTCATTTTTTGCAAGGTGCAAAGGACCATTCTTTTGAGGTGGGTACCTCCGGCGGTTGGATCACCAAATTTTGGATTTTGTTTGCATCCTGGAGGTCTTGCCAGTAGAGACACTTCTATTAGGTCCACGATGATGCATGCTAAATGCAACAAGGACATTGGCGGTTGTGGTGTCCCATTGACAGCAGCGGATCTATCACCACGGTTCGGAGAGTTAGCTCCATGAAAAATGATCATGTCGTGTGGTGGACATTCGCCAAAAGGTTGACTATTTACTCCTTACCATGAAAAGATAATTTATGTGGGCACAAATAATGTACCCACAGGGATGATGAAAATTCTAATATGTAATGCGATACTCAGCATAATTTTCACTTGAGATCACATCGAGCTGCTCACTTCCGCAGACAGCCACTTGTTATAAACCTTTGATTGACATGACAGAAAAGTGGGTAGTGTATCTGCAAGCAGCCTTTCACAACTTCCTTAGACACATCCGTGTTTGATTGTGAGATAAAAACACACAAGTTGAACAGAGACAAAACAGAAGTTATTCTCCTCAGAGGATCCCGAGCTCTTTGGTCCATTTTATGGTTGTGCGCTTCCATGGGTCTCCATATTCCATTATCTTAAGCCCATAGCTTTTCTTCCTACCTTCCTTCCTTCCTTCCTACCTCAAACTGCCAAAAATCTTCTTCTTGCTATGTGGCTTTTCTGCTGCTCCTAATTGCTTCTCCCTTGCTGATGTAAAAGATCCTATAGGTGCTCATACCACTGAGACTGGACCATGGCAACGCATCTGCCTTCTTTATATTTTGACGGGGGAGCAAAACTAGACCAAAACAACACTAGAACTAGAGAAATAAGAGGATTTCTAGATGATAATCATACATGTGTGTACCACCCAAACTGACATCACTTGAAATGTACTTTTGTAGCGAATGCTGGACAACTACGGCATTACCTTGTCAAGCTCGCCTTTTGTGCCAGGTGTACGCAGATACAAAGTGTGTTCATTTGAGGATCTGTGCTGTGATTCGCAAACCTGTACTGCAGACTAAAAAAAAAAAAAATCACCCAGCCCACATGACACCCATCAATTATGCAGGGATCCCTGGATACCTACCTCCCTTGTTAGCTAAGACAAACTACCTAAGAGCCATAGGTGAGTTTTGTATTTAAAGACAGGAGCTTTCAATATGCCAATGGATCTTTCCTGATCAGCTCACGAATATTGTTCTCCATGTTGTCCCTGTCTTCTGGGCAAACAGTAGGGACCTGCCTGATTCCACAAATCCCTCAATGTTCAACAGGCCTCAGTACTTCTCAGTCTGTATGAGGTGGCTCACTCTTTGTTCTTGCTTTCCTCCAGTTACCAAGTTGATCTGCGCCCCGCAGTGTTCCGGGCGCTGCAGAGGAAGCATGCCAGATGACTGCTGTCACAGCCACTGTGCATCCGGCTGCACAGGACCTCGAGAAAGCGACTGCCTGGTAAGATGCATGTTATGTTATGTTATTATTTTTTATAAAGCGCTCGATTACCAAAAGGGCATCATGGCACTAGCTGAATGCCTACAAAAAGAAGAAAGATGCTCCACACTGTAGGAAATATTAAGCCAAGTTTTTAAAGCCTTAAGTAAAGCTTGAAGATTGGGCATGATTTTAATGTCCAAAAAAAGCATATTCCAGGCCTTAGCCACTCCCACCGCAAAGCTCCTGCCACTCCAGGACACATGATGAAATTAGGTACATGCACCAGTTTGGTTTCATCATTCAACATGCTCTCTCTTCCAGATCTCCCTTAATTCTAAGATCATAACTGGCTGTGTTCAGTGATTTACATCATAGAAATAGTGTGATTATAAACGTCACAGGCTATATATAATGCACTTGCAATACTGCAGATGGGCTCTCTGCCATGTTTGTGACAGAGTATCCCGCCCGCCAAAATATAAATAAGGCCAAGTGTCTTGATCAATCAATCCCTTCTTGCAAATCATTGACTTTATGTTATATCACAATATTTTGAACATTTGAGCTTTGTATCTGTTTCTTACATATCTGCGATTAGAAATAGCAATTGAGCATTTTATTTCTGATGACATTTATTGAACAATAAAAAGAGTGACAAAAATCTGAATTTTGATTATAAAAGTTATGGCACCTCGGCATCACTAATACAATGACATCAGGGAGTGTACACTCATAATGTATATTTGAAAAGTGTAATATCTTACTCTTACTAGAATCAAACTGGAATATAATAACCCCGACCCACACGTAAATAATATGCTAAAGTAGACAACCACTGGCAGAGGAGAATCCTCTAATTTGTTACAAAAAGGCCATGGTACAAAATAGACGTGAGCACATTTACGGGTGGTGAGCACGATACTCTGTGGTTGTGCTAAGACTGAAGACCACGTGACTGTCACGTGGCCTGTCTGGGGAGTGTTTTAATGTTGAGTGTAGTTGCAGTCTTGTGTGTTTGTTGCTATACCTTGGATGATTGTATCAAAAGTGTTTTAATACAATGTGGCAGCTCATAACATGTCAAATATATGTGGCGCATAAGCATGGGCGCAGAACAGAAATTTGGGAATGGGCATGGTCGTTCATGTGGACACCTGCCATCTTCGGAGCGGTCTGCGTAGCGTTGGTGACCGAGACTCAACTGAGCGAAAGAGCGAGTGTCTGATTAAATAAAGGTGAAGTTAGAGCAGGGGGGAGGGTATTAGAAAAGAAACAAGATGGTAAAAGGCACATATTAAAGATGATATGATTAAAAAATGTTGCCATTGAGACTGCAGTGCTATGGCCTATTTGGAGGCAAACAAACAGCTAATATGGGGTACTGAAGCCGTTGGCAACCAGTTCTTCAGAAAAAGACCCAGTTTTATCAAGATTTTTGCATTGAAAAGCTGCAAGAAAGTCTGCAGGGTTGTGCGAACAACAAACATTGTCATTGGTCATGCTTACGCTAATTAATCTTTTTTTATGCGCTTATGCTAAACACGATTTAGCATTGCCCAACAGTACAAAAGCTGAGTGAGCTGTGATGTACATTAGTTTTGTCATCAAGGCACACCCTCAAAGGCAAAACATGTGCCAAATTTTGTAGAAATTACACATATTGGGTCCGAAATATCACCCGATTTACATTTTGCCTTTTTTATAACTCGGTACTAGGATTCTAAGCAAAGCCAGGTTCCACTACTTAGCATGCCTTCAGTTGATCTGACTTTGTATGAAATCATTTGGGTGTTTGGACTGTTGCTGAACCATTAGGTCCACTTTCCACAAACAAGTTGGGGCTTTACGGTACGCACCGTGAGCAATAGTGGGCTATACCAGCCATTAAAGGCTCCTGGTGGTTCCTAAGCCTTTGTTTCACAGCTGCTGCTCTGAATGTTTAAGGCAGAGGCAGTGTATTAGGACATTGTAATGCTTGAGGGCAGCGGGTTTGCACCAGGTCTTATTGGCAGCTGCTGCTCCCTTGTCTTCCATTGAGATTTCAACATTCCAATGTTCTAATATAGCTTACGCCCTGTTCTTTCGGCTCAAAAATCTGTTTGCACAAGATAATTGGTTGAAGTCGTTTGCCCTGCTTCTCATCTCATAGCACTATTCTGCATGCTGCAAGCACCTGTGCTAAAGTGTAAGAAATCTGGACATACACACTCTGCTCATTTTTGCCTTCAGCTAATGGCGTGCGTACAGTATATATATGCATTATTTTATCCATGAATGTGTCAAAACTGATAGAGTGCCATTGGCTGTCAGTGTCTAATGACTTTACATGTGCAATAGTTGTACATGTCTGAAACAGGTTTACCCTGCTGGAATATTTAGGGGATTCCTTTAGAAAAAGTTGACTTTGAAGAGGTTGATACAGAACGCTCAGTTTTAGGAGGAGTTGGACAGCTGTAATCAGTGAAGCGGAATTTCCAATAATCCCGTAAACTACACATTTTCCTTCTATAAATGTTTCCACTGCTGCGTGCGCGATCACACACAAAAACACACATAGTATATATGATGCAGATGTGCAAAGTGTCATGTGCTATTTATAATGCAGATGTGCACAGTGTGATGTGCCATTTATTAACATTTTGAGTCTGGGGGGGACATAACCCATGAGAAGTGAAGACACAATAATGCACCCCCCCCCCCATCACCAATGATTAAAAATATCATTTAATATTCGGACCATCTGCATATACAGTTTATTTCACACCATTTCTTTTTCTTTTTTCTTTTTTTTTATTGAGCAGAGCAGAGCAGAGCAACGACATAGCATCCATATACAGAATACAATTTATATTGACAAGGTGTTATAAATACAAAAATACAATTGTTGATACCTCTAAAAAGTATTAGATAGCCTCCCCATCTAAGTTCCTTCCTTTATGTTACTAAAAGTAATAATCAGAAATCTCATCCATGTTGAAGAAGGGACATAATATACTAAACAGCAACAATAAAGTACTATAGGGAAAGATATAATATCCGTAATTAGTAAGCAGCAATTGCATAAAGAAAAGTGCTAGTGCTTCTCAAGTATAGTCATTTGAAATTTTTTTTTAAAAAAAATGCTAGTGCGTCCATTTATAACATATTGAATAGCCTTCCCAACCATGTTCCTTCCTTCCTTCCTTTGTGTTACTAAAAAGTAATAATCAAAGATCTCAACCATGTTTGGGAAGGGACTCAATATACCAAACAACAGCAGTAAGTGCTATAGGAAAAGATATGATATCTATCGTTGTAGCAGCGATTACATAAAGGAAAGTGCTAGTGCTTTTCAAGTATAGATTATTTAGAAAAAAGTACTAGTACATCAATCTACAGAGACTACTATAATTTACCACAAGATACAATTCAATTTCCTATACTTTACTCCTAAAAATGCCACAGAAATATTAATAGATTCTGTTGAAGAAGTGCAAAAATCGCAAAGAAAAACATTTGATTGTAAAAACTACTACAATTATTAACAACATGACAAAGACATTGTTAAATTGAACAAGAGATTTGGAAAAAGATAAAGGAAATTGCCTTTATCTTTTTCCAAATCTCTAAAATACTTCCAGTTTTTCTCAAATTTCTTAATGGCACCCACCCGGCTTGCATATGCTCTTTCAAAATTACAGGTTCTTCTCATTTTCATCCACCACTTCAAGTGAGAGGGAGCATCGGTGGACTTCCAATTCTGTAGAATTAAGGAACGGGCAACCATACAAGAAATAAATATAAAGGTCTCTTCAGCCCTACTGGATATCGTTCTATTTTTAACGATGCCAAACAAAGCCAATTCGGCCTCTGGCTGTATACTCTTCACAATTGCCCTTCCCAAATCCACAAAAACTGTATTCCAGAATAATTCTAGTTTCGGGCAAGAGAAGAAAGTATGGTGCCAGCCTCCCTGACCATTAGCAAGACATCTAAAACACTTATTTTCAACTTCCGGGTATCTTTTCCCCAAGGCCTCCGGAGTCAAATAGGCTAACCAACGTGATAGAAAGGCCATCCTTTTAAAGTTAGCCGCTCGTAATGCTTTATTGCCTAAATGACAAATCGTTTCCCAGTCTTTACATAGAAGACTGCATTGTGTCACGTGGTCTATTTTTCTTAGGTGGCTTTCAACCAATGGCGTTTGATTCTGTTGAAGTAGCAGCCTATACCAATTCCCTATGCCCATTATTTTGGCCCCGTATAGGGCTACCGCTAGTTCGGAAGGAGAATTAAAAATGCCATGCATTTTCCTTATGACATATACGATTTGTATATATTCAGAAAAAGTAGGTCTATTCGGGCTGTTTGCTCTAGTCATCACCTCTTGCCACGAAATCATTCGATTCAGAATAAAAAAGTGTCTTAATTCTTTTAGCCCACACTTTTCCCATTTAATTAAATGATTTTTGTTCAATTGGAGCCCAAGATCGAAACATTCCCTCAAACTCAGAAATTGCATGCCGGAGGAGTCTGTTTTTTTAAAAAAACACTGAAGTCTAAAATAATATTCCCTTAAGGTCTTATATCGGGTTTTTTTGGGATATTTGGAAGTCTTTAGGAACACTTGTAAGTTGGAGCCATTTTCCTGTAACATTTTATCCAAAAAGAAGCTGTCTCGCTTAAATGTCGAACCCATCAGTCCCGCCACTATATCTAAAAAGGCGGCCTCATAATATATTTTCACAACTGGTAGGGCCAAACCGCCCTGTGAGGTAGATAGTTGTACTATTGGCAATTTAACCCTAGACATTTTTTTCCCCCATATGAAACTTCTGAACATCGTCTCTATTTCTTTAAAAAAGGAGAGCTTTATTTTTATAGGGATATTACTAAATAAAAATATGAGCAACGTAAGTGTTGTCATTTGGATAAGAGATACCCTGCCCACAATTGAGAGTGGTAATAAAAGCCACTGATCAAAAAGCTTTTTGATTTTATCTTTCATCCTGATCTAATTTAATTCAAACAGCTGGTGGTAATGAGAGTTAATGTAAATTCCTAAATACCTAATCGGATCTTTATTGGCTGTTTGTGTTCTTAAGTCCGATGGAAGATAATTTAGATCAGTATTTAAAGCAAGTATTTCTGTTTTATTAGAATTTATTTTATAACCACCAATTTGTTCAAATTCTCTAAATTCTCTTAACACACTCTCTATATTTTCTTTATCGGGCATCAGATATAAAATAATGTCGTCGGCAAACAATTTTATTTTGGACATTCGTAAAACCGGAGATCGAATAGCAGCATTGTTTCTAATCTTGATTGCTAAGGGTTCAATAAAAAAAGTAAATAGCAACGGTGAAAGAGGGCATCCCTGCCTGGTCCCTCTATTAATTTTTATCGAGCCGGCTGTTTTCATGTTAATAAAAACCTGGGCCGAGGCGTCTTGATAAATGTTGCGTAACATGTCAACAATCTGGGCTGGGAATCCAAATTGTCTTAGGGTAAAAAACAAATTGACTAAGTCGAAAGCTTTTTCCGCGTCTACCATAACAATACATGCCGGAACCAAGTTGATATTGAAATAGTCTAATGCTTGTATTAGGAATTCGGTGTTGGCTGCCATGGATCTACCGGCTATGAATCCGGTCTGGTCGCTATTAATCACCTCTTGAGCCGCAAATGTAAAACGATTGGCCCATATTTTCATTAAAATTTTATAGTCCGAATTTAAAAGACTTATGGGCCGGTAGGAATTAATGTTTTCGGGGTTCTTGTCTTTCTTCACGAATGACACGATTGTCGCCTCCTTAAATGTTGCCGATATGTGACCTCCCTCTTTAATGTTATTAAATAATAGTTTCAGAGGGGTCAGCAGTTCTTTTAAGAATAGTTTATAAAATTCGATGGGAAATCCATCTGGCCAACATGCTTTTCCCCCGGCTGTTTCTTTTACAGAAGTTGATATTTCTGCTGTTTCAATCTCTGATTCTAGTTGGGAAAACCGACTCTCAGAAAGTTTAGGAATTGCGACGTTGGAAAAATAATTAAAAATCATATCGTCGCCTGTTAAATACTCCGTTGAGTAAATACTGTGGTAGTGTTTAACAAAAATCTGTGAGATCCTTTCCCTGTCAACTTCATCTCGACCGGTCTGAGGGTCTTGTATCTTTAAAATGAATGCTGACTCCTGTTTTTTCCTTGTTGCATTTGCTAACAATTTACCTATTAACTGGTTTTCTTCATAGACCTTTTGCTGATACATTTTGGAACTACAGATCTCTTCTAAGACGAAAAAATCCCGCAAGATGGTTTTTGCCTGTTCGAATTCGTTGGGACATTTCCGATCCCGAAGAATGTTCTTTCTCGACTGCGGCCTGAAGTTGAGCTATTTTGAACGATCTTGCTTTAGCCTGGGCTGCCGTATAGGCGATAATCTGACCACGGGCCCCCCTCCCTCCCCACCCTCCCTTCCACCCCTTAGAATGTGGATACCCCAACCACGCCAACCACATTTCACCCTTCCCTTCTTTATTCATGGGTATCATGGTATTACACCCGGGTGACCCTTCTACCCCTATGACCCCCCCACCAAAACCTCAAAAACAAAAAACAAAAAAACAAAGAAAACAGATTTATGCCTATTTCAACCCCTTCCCTACTTTCCTTTATAGCGAAATGTTCTTCTTCAAATTGTTAACCCTGCGAAATTTCCTTTAATAACGCCTGAGCCTCCTCCAGATCTGAAAAAATAAAAAATGTGCCCTTTACTAGCACTCTAAGTTTGGATTGCTGAGCTATTGAGGCTTGGGCTCCATGAGATTTAAATAACTGGAGGAGTTTTACAAATTCCTTCCTTCTTCGTGCTGCTAAGGCAGTCATGTCTGCAAATATACGACATTTTGAGGTTGCGTTAATAGAAAACTGTCTCTGCTGAGTAGCTTTCATCAAAATGTTCTCCTTGATTCGATAATCAGCAAAATTCAGCAGGATTGTTCGTGGCATGGTAGAGTTCAGAAAAGGATGTGCAGGGACCCGATGGGCCCTGGTGATTGTGAGGTC
Organism: Triturus cristatus; assembly: GCF_964204655.1. Taxonomy (NCBI): domain Eukaryota; kingdom Metazoa; phylum Chordata; class Amphibia; order Caudata; family Salamandridae; genus Triturus; species Triturus cristatus. Next base: position 343,804,986 of record NC_140593.1, read on the forward strand.
CCCTTCAAATTCTGGAAGCACAGTCTGTTTAATGAATGTATTAACCCATTGTAGCGTCTGTGAATTTTCGATGCCTTCCGGAACCCCCACTATTCTTAGGTTTGATCTTCGTGAATGGCCCTCAATGTCCTCCAGTCTATTTTCCAAGTGTTTCCTCTTTTTTGTCGCTTCCTTCACCTCACACAAGACCATATTGACTTGGTCCTCCAGCACTGAGATCCGAGCTTCAGCCTCCTGAAGTTTGACAGGGAATCCAGACATTACCTCCTCGATCTTCCCCAGACGTGCATGTAAAGCCGCAATTTCCAGTTTCTGGGTCCTTTTAATTTCGCGAACTTCATCTAATATTAAATTCAGCATGTCCCTGACATCCAATTGATGGGTACTAGTAGTATCAATAGTCTGATCCGTCTGATCGGGATAGCTCTGCCTTTCAGCTGTGATAATAGTTGTCCCCCCGGTTATGGCTTCTCGCGGGGGGTTAGGCAGGGTTACGTTCTGTAATACTGACTCCTGCTCTAGAAGATCTCCTACTGCCGGTGATGTATTAAATTCATGATTTTGATAGCTAGCCTGGCTATGATCTTGATCCTTTGCGGCTTCTGGGATGACTTGATGGACAGTATCCTTATTGATTTGAGTTCTTTCTGCGTTTGGGGAACCTTGGACTGCTGGGAGAGGTACTGATTCGACTGGCCCGGTTATAGATAAATCTAGGATTGACTCTATCAAGGGTGATGGGGGGATAGTTTTTTTGAAAAATAATGGAAACTGTTTGGCCCCACTCGAGTTAGCCCTTGGGCAGTCTGAAACCATATTATCTGTATCGATCCCTGTCACCTCGGTTTCCGGAGATATGACAGGAGATTGTTCTTCTTCTGAGCTTTCCAGAGTGCTGTCAAGCCCTTGAGTGTTAATATTAATTTCTCTGATTCCTTTGGTGGCTAGTCGTGTACTTTCTTTAGCCAAGGCTCGGCGAGTTTTAGTTTTAGACCGTGCTGCTGTGTCTAGTTTTGTGGCCGTGCCTCCTTGTTTCAGTGGTTTTCCCATATCTTAAGCTCCCCTCTTTTATCTTTGTGATTAATTACCTCAGATCTTCTCAGCCCTCTGTTCTTCTTTGACCTTTCCCTCTCCCTTTCATCAAAAGAAGAAAAAAAAAAAAGAAAAAAGATTCCTCTGCTGCTTTTCCCCCTTTTTTTCCTTTTTTCTTCCTTCCCTCCTCCTCCTCTTGGCACCGGACTCCTCCACGCCGGGCCGTATTTTTCTTTCCTCCTCCTCTAAACACCAGTCTCCGCTATCCTCCCAACACTAAGCGCAGGCAGCAGCATAGGCAGCGAAATTTCCGTCCACCCCACCTTCTGGAATTCCTCTGGGGAGTTCAAAGCAGGTATTCACATTTATTTTGGAACAGTCTCACCCCCGGTACACCTACGTTGCTTCAGCATGGCATACCGTCGGGGGGGGCTTTTTAAGGTAATAGGAGGTGAGGAAAGTCAAGACGGGGGATAAAGTTGCTCAGAATCCTTCCCCTTGTACAGTTCACAGGCAAGCGAGCACGGTGCCTCCCAGCTTGTTCACCTGCTTACCGAGATGCCGGATACTGGATTTCTCCACTTCTAACCATTTCCTTCACTCTCCAGAGTCACCAGATACCAGTCTCGTCGCCTCCACGATGCCCGCGGCGTAAATGCGGAAGTTGAGACACCTGAGAGGCTCGATGTCCGCGGCGTCTCCCAATTCAGTCTCCTAATTCAGATCATCAGCATATCGGCTCGCTCACCGGACTCCTCCGCACCGAACCGTTCCATTCTTTCCTCCTTCTGGACTCCGCTATCCTCCCAACCTTCGGCACAGGCAGCAGCATAGGCAGCATAGGCGGCAAGATTTCTTGCGGCTCTCCTCCTTCCTTAGTGCGAACAGCAAAACGCCGATTCCGCCATTCCGATGGGCGGGTGAACGGAGCAGCGGTCACCTGTGGCTACACGGAGGCGTGGCCATCACACCATTTCTTCATGTGTACTTGTTTTAATAAAAGGTATTCAACCATGGATGCAAGGGGATACATTTGTCCAGTGAGGGAAAAGCACAGTAAAGAGACTTCGTGACTATTAGGAGTTAATTGTTACAAGTAATCTATGAGGCAGTAAACAGTGCTTTTGTGTCAAGATTGCTGTTCTCTGTTAATAAACTTTAATTTGACTTCTACGTTCTAGAGATAAACGTGTGAATGTAGGTTTATCAGAAGAGTTGTTCTAAATAACCTTTAATTGGGCAACATTTATTTTCCCTGCTATGGCATAAATCGTAAATGTGCAGCTAAGCAGAGTGTTCTAGGCTATTTCTTATCACTGAGGAGGGAAGGGGCCAAGACTCATAAGAGGAGAAGCCTCGAAGAGTCATGTTGCCCCTCCCCGCCTACCAATCATGGCTATAAAAAGGATATCATAGGGGTTCATTCCGATGGTGCCTGTATGGTGGCCGTCCTGCACGTGAAATTACGATGCGGTCGCATTTTGCATGTTTACCATTGCGGCAGCTGCTGCTGGCTGCAGCACCCTCCGCAATATTAAAAATGCATGTAGTGCCTTTACCTGCACTACGTGGCAGACACCGTGCAGTGTCTGCCACTCAGTGCGGGGAAATGCAGGGGGGTAACATAGGTACCGCCCCACTGCACCACTGCCTCCCCGCAACACAAGGGGGGCCCGCAACGGGCCCCCAAATCCATTTCTGCCTGTCTTTTCATGGCGGGATGACTGCTGCGAAATGCCTGGTGGAAAGGGATATTGTAATTCTACGGCGGTGCCTGCACGAGACCGCCGCAAGGATTCCCTATGTTTTGGTTCCGCAAGGCAGCCAGAAAAGGACCACCTTACGGAACAGTGGTGGGCGGTCTTTGCGACCGCCACGCTGCACTGAGTATTCCCCCCGCCATCCTACTTTGGTGGGCGGGGAATCCACGTACGATGGCGGAGGGCCAGCCACCACACAGCTGGCGGTGCCGCGCCTTCTGCCATCGTAATGACCCCCATAGTCAGTGCATCTGCATATGTTTATGCAAAGCGTTTTTACATGTCTATTTGTTTTAAGAAATGTATTTACGAAAAACCAGGATGCAAGTGATTAAACTTGTGCCCAAAGGTAAATTCACACTCAAGGGATATCTTGAGCATTGTGAGAGTTGCTTCACTGTGTAAAGTAATTCATGCAATCTGTGAGCTAGTAAAAAGTGTTTTCTCATGCTATGTTTGCTGTACTGTGGTAAAGTGCTCAGTATTCAAACTCGAATTTGACCTTTGACATGTGTTTTGTGCAAAAAGTACGTTAACTGCCATGGAGTGTGTGTGTGTGTGTGTATATATATATATATGTAAAAAAATCCTGGCTGAAATTGAGACACTGTCGGAAATTCTGAGCAAAGAGGAAGATCAAGAGCAGATAAAAGAATTTAAAACAACGATGAAGGAGAGGATAAAGAAACTAGAAATATCCATAAAGGAGAGGAAGGCTCAAAAATTTATGAGAGACAAACAAGATTACGACAGAGGCCAGATTTATACTTTTGCAAAAAAGTTTGACAGCATCAGGAGAAACAAGATGGGCAAGGCTAGTAACGCAATGCAAGAGCCTCATTCAGAGCAAAGTAGTATACAAAGTTCTGAGGTGGATACAGATCAAGATGAAGAACAACTAGTACAAGGCCAAACACCAACAGTAATTGACGAATTTGATTTTTTACGAGAAGAACGCAGGTTCAATCTGCGACCAAGGCCACAAATACAATCATCAAGACCACCAAGAGGAAGAGGCAGAGGACGAAGAGGAGGAAGGGGGCAGCTCGCAGGAAGAGGGCAACAGGGACAAGAAAAGAAGAAGAACAATTGGGACTAATCGAAGCAAGTGAAGTAACAATTGTTAATTTAGCTAATGTGACTCTCACCAATCAAGAAGAAGACATATTAAAGCTGGGACTGTCATTCTGCCCAGAAACGAATCTAGACTATGTTCAGACTCGAATTGATTTATATAAATTCATCAGACTACTAAAATTGAGGAAACATTTTTTGTCTAATCCAACGCAGAAACCAATCTGTATCAACACAGATATTTCCCAAAGAGAAGGATTACAGGTGGGAGATTTTGACCTAATGTTGGAACTTAAAGACATGGATATGGAAAATGTAGAAACAATCAATGGAAGAGCTGAGAAGACTGCACAGGAAGAAAATATTTCCATCACTCAAGAAGCGCCGACAAAATTCAGACCAGCTTCTCGCTTTGTCCCCATGATGGCCAGAGATGGGATAGATGTTTTCTGTGACATTGTGGTAAATGAATTGAAAAAACTAAGTACACAAATGAGCACAAGTGGTGGGATTAATAAATATAACACTGCAAATTACAAAAAATATGAGGCTCTAATTAAAAAATTGTCAGAAAATGACAACTGTATTGTGAGAAATGCAGATAAGGGGGGCAATATAGTCCTCTGGGATAAACAAAAGTATTTAATAGAAGCCTACAAACAACTTAACAACAAAAAGTGTTATACAAAAGTAGTAGAAAGAGATTTAGTAGAGAGTAACAACAGCTACAACAATAAGTTGAAAATTTGGTTTGAACAAGGTCTACTAAACCATGATGAATACAAATTTCTTTTAATTGAACATCCAATTACACCAGTTTTTTATTTAATCCCAAAAATTCACAAAAATATTGTAGACCCCCCAGGGCGTCCGATCATCTCAGCCATAGGGAGCTCACTAGAGAATACATCTAAATATGTTGATACTTTTCTTAACCCTTTGGCGCAATCTTTACCTTCCTACATTCAGGATACCGGAGATTTTTTGAGAGGGATCTATGATATACCCTGGGAAGACGAATATTTGCTTATAACCATTGATGTGGCAACACTGTATACCAGTATTCGCCACAAAGACGGCTTGATGGCTATCAGGCACTTTTTGAGCACGCGACCTATAACTTTGTGGTCGCATACTCAAATGATTCTTAGTATGGTTGACAAGTGCTTGAATAGTAATTATTTTCTCTTCAATGAGGAACTCTTCCAACAGACCTGTGGCACGGCAATGGGCACCTGCTTCGCCCCCAGCTATGCGAATTTGCATATGGGCTGGTGGGAGGAGCAGGTGGTCAGGGAATAATATAACAAAGAGTGGGAAGAGAACATCATGCATTGGAGCAGATATATCGATGATTTATTTGTAGTGTGGAAGGGTACTGAAAATCAAGCAAGATCCTTCATTAACAAGCTCCAAACAAATGACCTCAATTTGAGTTTTACAAGTGAAATTAGTCAGACTAGTGTTAACTTTTTGGATGTAACAGTGTTTATAGAAGATGGTAAAATTCAAACCAAGCTTTACAGGAAACCCACATTCAGTAATACAATCCTACATGCTACAAGCTTCCACCCGGTAAACTTAAAAAGGAGCATCCCCTATGGGGAATGCTTAAGAACCAGACGAAACTGTAGCAGTGAGAAAGAACTAAAAAAAGAAATGAAAACCTTAGAAAAAAGGTTTAAAGATAGGGGGTATCCTAACAGTTGGGTTGAAGATGCAATACGCAGAGCCAATGTAAAGAAAAGAGAAGAGATTTTGTTTAGCAACAAGAAAGCTAAGCAAAAAGATGGAAAAGAAATAAATAAGGAGTGTAGATTTATAACGACCTACAGCATTCAGCATGACAAATTAAGGAACATCTGTAATAAACACTGGCATTTAATAAAAAATGACCCAATTTTGGGTAAGGCTGTAACACGGAGACCCCTAATTACATTCCGCAAAGTGAAGTCTTTCAAACAAGCCCTGGTAAAAAATACCCTAAGCAAGCCACCACAAAAAACCACTTGGCTTACAAGACGCAAGGGATTTATCAAATGCCCCAAATGCAAAGCCTGTACGCATGGCGTAAATACGGATAGGTACAAACCAGGCTTCAGCAAACATTCAAAGAAAATCAGAGGCAAATACTCTTGCAAAACGGATTTTGCTGTCTACGTGCTCCAGTGCCCTTGTGGCCTGCAGTACGTGGGCAGCACAATCCTAGAGGTACATAAAAGAATTTTACAACATCTCAGGGCAATAAAGAACGGCGATCGGACATATCCTGCCGCCAGACATTTTGAAAAATTTCATAAAAAAGATGTCAAAGGTTTATCTTACTTTGTAATTGATGCGGTACCAAAAAATACAAGAGGAGGGAACCGTGAAAGAGCGTTGAGAAAATTGGAGTCAAGGTATATTGTTGAACTAAACTGTAAACAACCTGATGGACTGAACATAGAAGAAGATTTGTACACCCATTTAGTCTGAAAATGTGTCATTTTATCATTACTAGTTTTAAATGTTGGATAATAGGTTTTATGATAATTCATGACATGTAGTAGAAATGCGATTGAATCTAGGACGGTGGTAGGCCCACTGGGGCAGAAATGAAAAGCAGCGATAATTGACAATAATGTGCTTACGTGAGCCCACTGGGGCAATACTCGCAATAACTGCATTTTAGAAGAATTTTATAATATTTAATATTTATAAATATTTATAAGTGATTCTCATTGTACATATATTGATTTTACACATGTTTGATCATTATTAAGTGAATTTTCAACAAATACGAGTTTTGTCAACTATCGCGTGCCACCTTCCTATTTAAGAAATCAAAAAAACTACAAGTCTGTTTTCTAATGCACTTTATTTGTAGTTCTGTTTAATCACGTGGTAGATAATGTTAAAATGGCCGCTCGCTTTGATTTTACTTGTCAGTGAACAAGAGTGCTTTGCACTCGAAACGCGTTTGGCAGAGTGGCTGAATAAAGAATTTTGAAGGAGCACACACGGCTTCGTTTTTCCTCCTGAGGATTTAGAAGGAATTGCAGTAATATATATATATATATATATATATAGATATATTTTTTTTCCAATAATATTCTATTGTATTTTTGCATTACTGTAAAAGAATAAATTAAATAGTACATGCTATTTCCATTTGTTGATATTCTATGTTTAATTACAGGCCTGTCGCCGGTTTCGTGACGGCAAAACATGTAAGGAGAACTGTCCACCGCTGCAGTTGTATAACCCTAATACATATCAAATGGATGTGAACCCAGATGGAAAATATAGTTTTGGAGCCACTTGTTTAACAAAATGTCCACGTAAGTTAATGGCCATCCACATATATTTCTGATAAAACGGTGCTCAAAGCAACATGATTGTGAGTATGCGATTGGTCGGGCAGGGCCTGATGTAGAGTTGGATGGTAGCGTAAAATTCTGCAATACGTGGAGAAACAGATACATTCTTCGAGGGAGAAATCTTGTCGTGGAGATATTCTAATATCTCTAATGTAATGTAAAGTAATGTAAATTACTGGCTGAATTGGAATTACAAATAACAAAGTAAAACCGCACACCCAAATGTTCCTACTTTGGACAATTCACCTGAAAACATATAGGAAAATGTGCAGGCAGAAAATGGAAAATAAAGAGGAATTATCATGGGAATTGAATTACGAGTGGAAAAAAATCCCACAGTAATTCCCAAGATAACTAGTTTCAGGTGGGGTTTTTGGGGTGTTACACCCCCCTAATAAATGTATTATGTAGTAAATAGTTGGGAACAGGTGCTTTCAGTAGGTATGAAGAGGTGTTAGTGGAATTTCACCTGAGGTTTTTAAATGCACACACAAACTAAAATACACTGGCACACACACACTCTCTCCTCTACTTCTTGAAGTTCTTAAAAATGCAGGTAATTTTACAAAATATTTTGTTTTAAGTACCACTAACAATCCTCACTGCTCTCCCTTTTCACAGCCCTTAAGCCCCTCTCATGTCCTGCTTCTCAGATAAGGTATGTTAACAAGATATGTCAGCGTGATTTTTGGAAAATCTGAAGCTCAAAGGGCCTAGCCTTACTGGCCAAGCCACGCCCCTGAAGATGACCTTGAATACCACAGCATTCCTGCACGCCCACGGTATCCGTAATCCTTGGTGCTGGAAAGCCCTTTAGTATTCCAGGGTCATTTGAAATAAGTGCTGATGGCAGGGGTGCACACAGCTGTCCACAGTGAGTGCTCAGCACCTTGGGACAAACCGTCTTAGAAACAAGAACGTGATAAACAAACCCAGAATAGAAACGTTTATTTTTAAATGCATTGCTTTAGAAGAGCAGATACAGTCCTGTACTGAGTAACTGCACTTTTTTAATTTGAGAGGGAGAGTACCTGCACTTTTCAGGAACAAATTAGTGCTTCTTTATAGTGAGTACCTGCACTGCTATATTTCCATTTAAAGTGCTACTTTGAAGCATGTTTATCAGTAACCTCACCTCACTTTCGAACAATATGAATTTGAGGTATTGCGTTATTTTGCAGAAAGTACAAGTGATGCAGGAAACAGCCCACTGTGTTTTGCAGTTTTGTCGGAGAAGCTGTCTCTTAGAAACAGAAGTACAATCCCATGTTTGAGAGAATAGTGAACAAATAGAATTTGTGGAAATAGTACCTCCCGGCCTCACCGCGAACACCTTCAACATTAATCTGTTTAATAACTCACCTGTAATTAATTTGAACTAAAATTTGTGGCTGATTCGAAAAAATGTTGATGTGACTTACTCTTATAGTACTTCTGCACGTGTGGCATTCACCTCCGATTCAGGATTAAGTCAGGAACTCTACAGGAGTAAGTCACTCTTAAACATAGCAAAACCTTTGTGAATCATGCCCAATATGTTTTAGTTGACATGCTATCCTGTGCAACGACTTGTAGTAGATTACATTAAGAAAAACAAGCACTAGAAATGCCAATACATCCACCTTTACTGCGCGATTCATGTAAATACTGGCATTCACAAACACTGTTTACGTCTCTTGCACGCACAAATGCTGTTTATCGCATTAAAGCCAGCCCTATTGGCTTTAACAGTGCTGAAAAAAGTGGCAAGAATGCAGCAGAAGATACAGAATCGAATGAAGCAAAACGTGTGATGCTTGAGGGTCCTTTCCTGGTGTAAAATAAGGCTTTCGAGCATGCCACTGGGAGCACTTGCTAAAAGATGGAGTGAAACACCAAACACCAATAGCACGAGGTGAGAGAGCGAAACTCCTCTGAATGCAGCCAAAGCCCACTCTATTTATGTTTTTACAGATTTTGTAGACATCTGCGCTGTCACGCCACACAGAACAAGAAATGGCAAAGTCAGTAGGCTTCGTCTTGTCAACCGTTTGCTTCACTAGTGCTTTTTGACGATAGCAGTCTGGGGCACATCTCAGAGGTGTGGACAACCAATAATGGACTTATATGAATTCAGACAGAATAGGGTGGGTGTTATAACCTGTTGTGTTGTGTGCATCTTCCTTATTCCTTATTTACCTGAGATCCTACCATCATATTTGATCCTGTAACCTGCCTAATAAATATACAACCTGTTCTACGTTACCTGGCTACCTGATTGATGCTTCATTATTACAGTGGGTCACTGCTTTCTAGACCATTTAACTTGGGAAATGTGTGTCACTCTTCTTGTCTCGGGGTTTCAAATATGTCTTTCCTCCCGTTGCTATGATTCTAAAGGTAGTGGTAAAAAATAAGAGGACAGAATTTGTTCCATTGATCCTGAGGCCCTTATGGAGCATTTGGTTCTTCTTTTCAGGTATTTCACCAGGAACTCGGTTTCTCTTCTAGATATATGTCCATCTGACATGCAATATTGCACTGCACAAGACGATCCTCCAATGAGTTCATCTCCTTGGACTCTGAATCAAAAGGGTAGGTCTCCCGAGACAGCATCTATAGAGAACAGCATGAAAGGCTTTTGGGCAATGAAATTATCAACCCATTCGCAGATCTTGCACTCATCGTTGGAATTCTTTCCTTGACTGGGGCAATCAGTCCCATACCCGGTTAACCCTATGGTTAGTTGGAGGCACTATAATCTTTGGATACCTGGTTAATGAAGGACTTTCTGATTTTGAGTCCTCCACTGAAAGTGATTGTCCTAGATTAGGACTGATCTTCCGTGTTGAGAGGTTTGACTTCACGATTTGAGTCTCTCGAAGCTCTCTAAAATAATCTGTTGACATAAAAGGTTTGATATTCGGTTGTAAAAACTCAGATTGCTAATTTGGCAATTTGTTCTACCGTATATTTTGTAAAAATTGCCAAAAGCATTACTTTTGACTCTAGTCCTTCTTTTCTTACTAAGATTTTGTCTAACTTGTAGTTGGATCAGGAAATGTCCCTTTTATGATGTAGCGTGTCCTAGGGCTTACTCAGCGATCTAGAGTTGAGGAACTTTGCAGCAGACGGGTGGCTGTCTCTTTAAACGTTTGCAGAGAAACAATTTGGGTCTCCTCTTCAACCCTTGCTAACAACTATAGGCTGCATCAGCAGCTAGTACAGAGGTTGCTGTTTCTCTTGTTGGTGTCTCATTAACAGCTTACAGAATTTGTATGCAGCATTATAAGAATGACCCGTGTGTCTTAAAATATAGAGTGTGCCTGAGTCTTTGCCTGTTGTCACCAGTAATTGCTAAATGGATTTGGTACAAACTGAAGTAAAGTGATGGGAAGAATGATGAGTGTGTAATGCCTAGAGTTATAAGCAATAACCCTTATTACAGCAAATCCTCTCTTCCAACACCTCTTTCAATGCGCACCTCTTTTAGTTCCCAGCAATTGCATTACAAACTTATAAAAAAGATATAAGAACCATAGGGGGACTTTTCCCCCCTATAAGGCATCAAATGGGAATAGGCCTAAAGGAGGTAGGGATGGTAGACATCTTTATGATTTCAGTTTTGGAACAAAGAGAGGATATGTGTGGTGTATTTTACACCTCAAGAAGTAAGCGATGTGGCGTTGAACAGCAGATTCAGCATAAAGATGGTCAGTATGTAAATTAGACCATAGTTCGGAGATCATTTTCTGACTTCTTGTATCATTGTTCATTTAAAAAAAATGTTTGGCCTTTGCTGGAAAATAAGAGACAATTACAGCATATCTATTTATAATTGTGCGTGTTGTAAAATAGTTAGTTTGTGTACTTTGTTTTTGTTGTCAAGTCAATAAACTGAAGTCCCCAAAAATTGCCAACCTATGAGCTTAAGAAAACATGTTTGTGAACTATCACATAATTTCTTATCTTTCCAGACAATTATGTTGTAACGGATCATGGCTCCTGTGTCCGCACTTGCGATGATAAATCCTATGAGGTAGAAGAAAATGGCGTAAGAAAATGCAAAAAATGTGATGGGCCATGCAGCAAAGGTAAACATTTAGACACAAATAGATGTCATTTGTCAAAAACATAATCCTACACTGGCAGCCAAGTTCTCATCAACACTGATAACCATGATGATTCTTTTGAAACATGGCATGATGGATTTAATTTACAGGAGCCTGCTGATGCTCCAAGCAATCCTAAAACAGCATTTTGTCAATATATTTAAGGGGCTGATTTAGACTTCAGAGTATGGTCCATACACTGTTGCCCTCAAGGGGTAACCACACTCCGAATTTAGAGATGTAAACTGCCCCAGCGAACATTTCTTACATTTGCAGAAACCTACCAACAAGGTGGCTACTGTCAGTGTATTAAACGCTTTGACGGATAGCACCGCCATTACGATGTTACCATCCTTAAAATGTTTAAAATGTTTTATTGTTAAAAAAAAAAAAAAGAAATTCCAAACCATGATTTTGCTTTTGAAAATAGAAAGACTAATAACTCTCACACCATGGGAGCTCTCTCCAACTCTCGCACCATGGGAGCTCTCTCCACCTCTCACACCATGGGAGCTCTCTCCACCTCTCACACCATGGGAGCTCTCTCCAACTCTCACACCATAGGAGCTCTCTCCAACTCTCACACCGTGGGAGCTCTCTCCAACTCTCGCACCATGGGAGCTCTCTCCACCTCTCACACCATGGGAGCTCTCTCCACCTCTCACACCATGGGAGCTCTCTCCAACTCTCACACCATGGGAGCTCTCTCCAACTCTCACACCATGGGAGCTCTCTCCAACTCTCACACCATGGGAGCTCTCTCCCATGGTGTAGGGGTCATTTTGCAGTTTCCATTGCCCCTTACAGCCAGGTTTTATCTGACAGTGACGGGCAGTGAAAACTGGTCTTTAACCGCCCAGGGGTGTAACACAGGCCCCCGCAGCCCCCACGGTGCGGGGGGCCCCCTCGGCACTGCACTCTGGCCAGATAGCTCCTGATTGAGCCTGGAGGGGGCCTTTCTTCGTACTGTGCAGGGAGGCCCCCTCAGTTTTATTTACACCAGTGTAACCGCCCACTCTAAATAGGGCAGATGGTCAAATGGCTAAATCTCTGACGTTCCTCACTCCATCGGAGGAGTATCTCAGCATCGTAGACAGAGTAGTGCCCGCCCCAGGCATACTGAAGGTTCAACCATAATCGAACTTTAACTCAATTATGCAATTGGGAGTGACATCATGTGAACTTCTACCAAGATCAAATTACAGCAAGTAACCCTCTTAAAAAAAAAGAGGGCCCTGGACATAACGATACAAAGGCAGGGAAACAGGGGTACAGAGACCATAATACAAGCAAAAAATAACCTGCCCAGTTAAATGATTATAAGCAGAATATCTTGCCACAACAGGTGAGCGCAATCTAGGATTGGACTACAAGGACAATGATTTTTCACCAATATAATCATTTTGGAATCTAGTGATCCACTATGTAATACTGAATCTATGTCATCTGTACGTTTGTCTGATAATTGTATATAATTGTATATAATTGTATGGGATAAGGGTTCCTGACTTTGGTCCTTCTTATCCTTTAAATATTTTTTTCTGATTTTATTGAGTTTTGTTGTATGCTTACGGATGAGTGGTATTTGTGGCCTGAATGTTATATATGCTGTTTGATTGATAGCATGGTTGTCTTTTGGGGGGTGGTGTTTAAATCTTTCCAGGGCGATTGGGCATCTTTAGTAGTAATTGTTGTGTTTGATCCTAAGGGACATTTTTATATTTAAGTTTTGTGCTTAGTTTGAATGTTCTATATCAAATATATAATATTTTGAATACAAATTATGTTTATCTGTTTATGTAAAAGTATCTGAGATTTGTTTTTGCATGTGTTGAATCACTCAGCTCTATTGCGACTTTATAGTGTTTGAAAATTGTTGTAAGATATTCCACTAATAATCATTTAACTAAGCAGGTTGTGGTTTGCTTGTATTATGATCACAGCAAGTGACATCACAGGGATGGAAGGAAAATTACTAATAAAAACATATTATTGTAGCAAGGACAAATTAAAAACCCCAAACGGATAAATAATCCCTCAAATTTTACTAAAACTGCTACTATATATGTTGTAGATACCTGAGAATACACTTGCATATATGCTACAGAGAAACAACAGCTCCTCCTATTGGTTTCTTAGTTTACATGGTGTAATGCCCTTGATCTGCTGATGGGCCTTCAAAGAGGTGTGCAGTGGCCTGTTACCTGAACATACATACCACGTTTCACAGCTCATGACCTGAGACTCTGCCACTGTCTCCTCTGGTAACCACTGCCAATCATCATCAGGAAGCAGAGACAAAGTGTAGTCTTACCTTGTGTGTGGCAAGACTCAGGTGTCTTGTTATATTAATTACAGGGCTGTAATTCAGGCAGATGTTAATGTAGGAATATAGAGTTCAGCACTTTCTTTAAGTAAGAGGTTGACTGTGTGATTTGGCAAATATCACACAAAGCCGCTTATTTATGACAGACCCTGGCAGATGCTATCACTTGTTATGCATCAGCAGCAATTTAGCATGAACTAATTACTACATATCTCCTAATGTAATTAGCAAGGGCATGTCCCTTATTGTGTTTCGATGGAAAAATTTAGTTCAAGAGAGCTAAATTAACAATTGCCTTGTTTACAAAAAGTAGGAAGCTATGGTTAATCTCTAAAGTTGAGTGGGACAGAGATGAGCATCAATTTATTAAAGTGAAGTAGCTGGGCCAAGAAAGAATTTCGAAGCAGAACTTTGCATCTGTGTATGACTTCGGGTACTGCAGTTAATCACACACACTGGCATTGGCATGCAATATGGCAAATCGCCAACTGCTAATATAAAAGAGAGAACTGGTGCCTACTGTGCATTTTTTCGGCCCATCATTGCATAAGTCATTCAAAATGACATTCTAGGGGCCAGGTGTATGAAGCATTTTTGCAGTTTCAAACGAGCCGAATTGCAGAATCTAGCTGTTTGCGAATGTAAAAAGGCTTACTGTTATGTACAAATCACAAATTTGGGTTTGTGACCCAATACCGATTCTGTACTTGGAAGGGGCATGTTTAGGGCATCCCTTCCCAATACTGAATCGCAAGAGTATATATTAATGTTTTGCGACCAAATTTCATTAGCAAAACATTACAATTCCACTACCTCCTCAAAGGAGGTGGTAAGCCATTCTCAAACGGAAAGGGGTGTCCAAGAGACCACTTCCCTTGTTAAATGTTGAAAAAAATATTTTTTAAGAAAGACCACTGCCTACTCTTAAAAAATGTTAAAATACATTTTAATTTTGTTCTAGATGCATCCTGATTTTCTTCAAGGAAAATGGGTTGCATTTAAAAAGAAAAATAGCTTTATTTAAAATCAATGACAGACATGGTGGTCTGCTGACCTCAGCAGGCCAACATTCCTGTGATTGCTGGGATTCCTAGTGGGTTGAGTTTTGTGATTATGTTAATATATATGGGGCATGCTGAAGTGTGACCCACTAGGATTTTGTTTTTGCGAACCAACTTGTTAATACGTAGGTCAGGTTGTAAAATAAAAGACTGGTTGCAAATTGCGACCAGTATTTTTCCTCTAGTGCTACGTACATTTTGCCCTTAATTACTCACTTTTGCATGCTGCATGCCCCAACATATTCACAGTTTTCAGCCTAATTTATATCTGAAAGCAAACTACAACTTTCATGCAGCGCGTGCTAGGGTTTGGAAGCCCATAGTAGTTTATTAGGAGTATAAAAGATGCAAAATTCCTAATGATTCATCCAACCCTTGAAACTGTGCAGTGGCTCTGCACATGTTGCTTGCACTCCACTACATCCTACCAACAGTCCTACATTCTACTTACAGTTACGCTACTCGTTTTAAAGACAGACTGGATGTTCACCTTTTAATTAATCTGCCTTGTGCCTCACCTTGTATTCTCAAGTGCTTCTGTTTGTACCACTCACTCTCTTATTCTTATTCATAAGGACAACTGAGACTGCAGGCCCAGCAGATAAAGTCCTCTCATGTATGTGGCGTGGTCCTAGGTTTTTTGTAGCCAGGCGGTGCCGACATTAATGAGTAGTCTGAATGTTAAGTGATATAATCAGCCATAGCATTGCTCTGGTTTCTGTGCTTACGTCGACAGTACAATTTTAGAATGAATCTCACGTTCACATGCAGAGGATGTCCGAGATGCACTCCATGCATAAGCAGTGGCGGCTGGCATCAGCAGGGAGGAAGGGTGGTGGCACGTGCTTGTAAAATATTATAAAAAATAAATAAAACTTAGCTAACGCGACATCCTTGCTACGGACCGCTTCTTCATCCAGGAAATGGAACCAGATGCTGTAACTCCATTGCCTGTGAGCAGCGCCCTGATTGGAGGGTGCGGCCTCACTCGGTGCTCCACAGCACAGTAGAGGCCTGCACTTATTCTCTGCCCAGCTGTCTTAAGACAGCTGGGTTGAGTCGTTTAAAGTGCTCATGTACGGCTGGCCTTCACAAGATGGGAAGCCAGAAAGACATGCGCACTTAATACAGTGCAATACCAGCCCACCCTCCTCCCTGCTACTGTCAGTCAGCAGCAGTCCGCCCCATCCTGACATGTGGCTCGGAGTAGGGGATGGAAAATAAAATGGTAATAAGTTACCATTTTATTTTTCATCTTGAGGGCTTTGGGGGAGGGCAATTTAAGTGGGGCGACGCTCCTCCACTCCAACGGAAGAGCAGCTCCTGTGCATAAATGACAGACACCACCCATAATGGTGAGAAGGGCATTGCCGGATATATACGCAAGTGCCATTGCAATCATTCAGGGCGATAAATAAGCATGGTTTGGTTACTTTTATATGCTACAGGGGTCGCAGGGAAAATTGCAGGGATAGCAAAGTGAAGATGCAACCCCTACATGATATTCTTGCCTTCAGCCATTGTGTTTGACTTTCTTTGTAAGTGTTCTTAGATGAAACCACTCTTTAGGGTGATTACTCTCTAACAGATGCACTCCTTGATATAGATATATATCATATGTTTAATTCGTAAACTAAAGAGTGCCGGTGCCCAAAACTCTTCTTTGAAACACAGGGCTGATGCAATTAAATGTGCAGGCATGGAATGCCAAGGTTGTGTAATCCTAAATCGAGTGATGACCTCTTTAATCCACTTACACCCACTCCCTTTCCCTTCAGCTCACTTTTGCAGGTCCCTACTTTCTACATTTGTGATATTTTCCCCTCTTTTTCTTCCCTCTTCTTTTCCATTGTGTGTTTTTCCCTCTTTTGTTTGCGGTAAATGACTGATGCAGAAAAATAGGTGCTAGTCCCAAAAGTAAGTGCTCATGCCCCCACCCGCAACTACTGGCTCAAATTAAGCACTGTATATGTCATGGTGTCCCTAGTAGCAAAAACAGGTTTTATACTTCTCTATCAAGCTTGTGATGTCTTCTTAGTAGAATGGTCTAATTTAGGAAGTCCAACATACCTTGTTTTCTGAAATACTTACATTGAATATCTCTCACTACAGAATATATATGAACTCTTTTTTTAATCATATATTTCTCTTTTAAAGTCTGTTATCTGAGTATATTTTACAATTGTTGTATCCGCTTCTACAAGTTAACAATATTAATTCAATTAACCAATCAATCAGTCAATTAATCAATCATTCATTCTAGTTAAAATCACTGTGATTACAAAATTCCAGTTACCACAGGCATATGTACCAAAATGTGAAATCACTTTATTAGCTTGACAAACTGGCTAAAAAATGAATTGCAATCAATTACACCCGAGTGATTTTGAACAAGTAAACTACTTTTGCTACATCAGTCATACCAACTTTCCATCTTTTAGAAACGCAATTTCATTATTTAACTTCGGTCACACTTATGTTGTTCAGACTGCTCTTGTTATCAAAGGCTACGTATACTACAAGACAAATAAAAAGCAATATTCTGTGGCACATGATTTGCAAATATTTGAAACTGTTTTTCAGATAATCTTGCTTTTGTTTATTGATGGTTCACTAATGTGCATTTTTGATAAACAAACATTAGGACTGATGCAGATAGGCAACTAAGAACTTTCTTGATGCATTTTTTACTTTTTGTGGAGAGACCTTTTGCCATAAAATTCTGAAATAGAAAGAAAACAATATTTTACCTCTATAAGTATCTTAGCCATGCTCATATGGCGGTGCTGCTTTATGCTAACTTTACATCTGTTCCATTTCTTAACAGTTTGCAGTGGACTACCTACTACTGCGCGTGTCCGTGCTATTAACCATTTTAATATTGAGAGTTTTGCAAACTGCACCACGATCCAGGGAGATGTTATAATCCTTCCTGTTACACTAGCTGGGTAAGTAGAAAATATTTGTCAAGGTTCACTTTTTAAAATGTTTTATTTGAATTGACATTTTGTTGACATATTTGTTGTTTCTTTCCTGCATCAATGTAGTGATGGTTTTGAAAAAATTCCGCCTTTGGACCACGCTAAACTCAACTATTTTAAAAACGTAAAAGAAATAACAGGTCAGTATAAAGATATACACTTTTGCATAATGAACTGTATGGAAAATCAAAATCGGAAACACAGTGGAAGTAAAATGTGCAAAGACATGCTAAAAGAAAATTTGAATCCCTAAGAATAATTTTATTATAAAAGACGTTTTCTTCATAATATTTCCCTGTTATTATCTAGAGCCATTAGAATGTGTCTTTACTGAAGCAGCTCCAAGGTCTTGTAGCGCCTGGCTGGAAGGAGGCAGGCCGTCTCTAGCAGCTGTGGTGGGAGTAGAGTAGAGAAAATGGGGAAAGTAGGAGATCTGGTTGTATGATACAAGCACACATGCCTAAACAACACAGTTGGAACCCGACCGATTCTATACCAGGCATGCCTTTACCACGCATGCTTTTACAACGATTTTCGTTGTAAAGGCATGATTGCTAAAGGGATATGTGTGGTAAATTAGACACTCCAGCCACTCTGCCCTGTGCCTTAACACCTGATAAATCCCAGCCCCACAATCCACCTGCCCTAACCCTTAAAACTACCCCTGTCTCCTTACCCTGAGCCCTAACACTCGCCCCTGTCAAAAAACTACCCCGACCCCAGCCCCCTGCCCTGAGCCCTAAAACTGACACCAGCCCTGAAAACTCCCTCACCCTTAGGCCTACAAACCTGCAAACTGCCAAAAAACGACCCGACCCCAGCCCTGCACCCTGAGTCCTAAAGCTGACCCCAACCCCTGAAGACTGCACCTACCCCTACCCCCACCACCCTGAGCCCTAAAACCCAGCCCCAGCCCTTAAAACTACCCTGACCACCACCGCCCTGAGCCCTAAAACCCTGCCCCCTGCCAAAATAACTACCCCGATTCCCCACCCTGAGCCATAAAAGAGACCGCCAACCTCTAAAAACTACCACCAACACAGCCCCAGTCACACTTATAAGGTGTCTCAGAGTTTTCTCTCCCAATCCTTCCTGTTCCTCTCCACACCCATCCACATATCTAGACCGCAGACTGCCTTAACCACGCATATGCATGTTTAAAGCAGAGCGTGGTTTAGGCAATTGTTGTTCCACTTGCATGGAAACAGCACACATTGTAAATGCAGTTTCCCAGGAGATACAGAACAGTGGTTCTTAAACTTTTGACTTCTGCAGACCCCATTGAATCACAAGTGGAAGCTTGAGACCATATCAAACCATTTCTAAAATTTGGACCTCTTCAATAACATGCAAAAATTACACAAATAAGTACACACTATATGAACTTTCTTCTGCACCTATATGCTTAAATATGACACCAACTACACACTAGTATAGTACCCATATCACATTCACAAATCAATAAGTACTCATCTCAAATTAGAGCTCTCAGTGGTGGGACAGAAGTAGCAAACTGATTCACATTGCCCTCAGACAAACGCAAGAATGCAATCAAGCTTAGTATGGTCAAAGTGGGACACCATGCAGAATCGCTATGTCAGAAGGTGGCAAAGCAGTGATTTCCTGAAAGCTACAAGACCAGGTGCTCCTTATGCCAGAGTACATGCCTCCTATTGAAAAGTCGTACTCGGCCTGTGCAAGTAATTCAGCTCTGCTAAAAAGTGCAGGCTTGCCTCTTTCCCAATAAGAGGATTGTAGATTTGTGGAGCCTCTAAGTGCCTGCCATTGTGAAGCAGTAGATTGGATAACAATAAGCCGGGAAGAGCCCCTTGGGCAGTCTGCTAAAGTATAAACAATAAATCACTGAGCGATTAGAACACTGGTTCCCTGAGCATTTACATGCATTTGATGTGCTAGAAAATCTTAAAGAAATCAAACATGTTTTTAGTCAGAAGCTGATTTGTTAGATCAGGCCCTAGCATGTTTGAATAAGAACAGTGACTGTCCTCAACTTTTGATTAAAACGTTTTAAAAATGTTTCGGATACAGTAGACTTTAAGTAAGAATTATTGCTACTTGATGAAACTATTATCTACTTAGAAGCAGACATCTTTATACAATTGCTTCAGTAAAAATGCTCATGATTATTGACAGAAAATAATAACTAGAGGTCATATGGGATCACAGACCACCGGAATAGGTGCTGGAGACCCCTGGGGTCCAAGGCCCTCCGGTTAAGAAACTCTGATCTAGAAGTTTAATTGTTTTATGAAAACAGGACTGAGGTGCTTTTCTGAATAAATGTCTGGTGAACGGTTTCAAAAGTAAACTGGTAAGACTTTTAGCACTTCAAAACAAACCTGAGCTGATTGTGAAGTTGTTATAGTTTGAGGAATAGAGTGGTGTAAGCCCATTCTAGGCCCTTGAGCTAGGCGTATTTGTTTGCTGACAACTAGATCTGAGTTTGATTTGGTGAGTCTTTGGTCTGGTCCAAATGTCAGATGCATGTAGCCTTTTGTGATTGGTTGAAATAGTCTACTTTAGGCAACCTTAATCTTTGTATGGAATTTTTGTGCTCCATGTCTGATGGATTCAATGGCAAGTCCATTATCAATGATTGTTCTCAGGATTGTTTGCTCCAGCATATATATTTGTGTTAATTGTTTTAGGATGTTTCAGTGATCCAGTTATTTAACCTGTTACACACCCTTTATGCCTTACCAGTGCAATATTTCACCTGCATTCATTCACTTTTGCTGATAGTGTTTCTTTGTGTTCTTCCAAGATGGCTCAGATACTGTTGTTTGTCTTCTTCAAAGAATCCTGAGTAGATGGGGAGGTTCTCATGACCTCACAAAGTCATCTGATGTAGTAGGTAAACCTGATCAGAAATGGGTTGAATATTGTGTGGCTCTGCATTTTGCCACTGCAGAAGTGTAGTAAGTTTGTCCATTACTACTTTGAACTACCTTTCTTGTAAGAAAGAGGTAGCCTCTTGAGTGTCTGACCCATACCAATGTCAGGTTGCCTAGTGAATATCATAATGTTGTCTAGTGTGTCAGATATTCCAGTAGCAGGATGCATCTCACAATGACTAATGTCACAAGAGGATTGTTACATAAAAGAGCAAAATTCTGATAGGTAATAGATATTTTATTCAATTAATAACTTGCAGATACACTTATGTGTGTTTGCTCCATGCATTTGACACAAATTCTAAAACATATTATGGTATGGTACTTGCTTTTGTGTTGCACAAGGCCAAGTAGCGCTATGGATGGCAGTATTCAGATCTCTGTGTCCCATCATGCTGATTGGTGTCTTCCTTTCCGGATGTGCGTCACTGCCTGTTTGGTCTAGTTTATATGTTAGTGTTTAACTGTTTCATTATGCATATTGCCATCTCCCTGGCCCCATGGCGGTGCCTGCATCTTACTATCAAATTGTGAGTGTCAATATTTTCCATTCTGAGTGTCTGTTCGTCTCTACTTGTCCCTCTGTTCCAGGCCATCCATCCCCGGTTCAGTGCTTGTCCATGTTTCCAGATCCAGTATCTGTTTACATGTCTACCTGTCTTTGTTTCCCTGTTTCCTTGTCCCAGTGTATGCTTTATGCCCGCACACCTCAGTACCTTTAGTTTTTTAGATTGCAGCGTGCTTATTTATCTGTTCCAATGTGAGTACCTTCTAGCCTTAGTATCTGTTTTCCATTTAATTTCCATTTGTCTGTGCCTTCCATTCCCAGTGCCTGTATCTTCTCACCCGAGTGTCTATGCTTCCATGTCCCAATGCCCAGGCCTTCTCATTTTCTGATGACCCCCCTCTCTTAGTCCGTTTTTCCATGTTCCAGTTCCTTCATATCCCAGACACATTCTCTCTCTCTCTGTACCTGCATAAGTAACTGATTTCTCATGTCTCTAAACCGCTGTTTCTGTGTTTCCTTGCTCCAGTGTGAACTTCTCCCTGATCCATTGATTACAAGCACAAATGCCTGTACTTTCTGTGTCAATGTCCATGACTCACTATCCCAGTGCTCTTGTCTGTGTCTCTTTCCTAGTATCCATATCATTCAGATCTGAATCCCTGGCTTCCTGACCCTGTTCATGTTTCCTGCCCAAGTGTGTGTGTGCATGTCTGTCACAGTCCTGATCTCCTACTTTCAACGAGAGCTGCTTCACACTCCGGAGAAGTTGGCATAACCAGGCACCCAATCTTTTACCATCACACTTGTATCTTGTGGTGAAAATATAATACCCTTCTAATAAAGAATTAACAAAACAGCTGTAGGTACTGTGAGGTTTGAGCGCTGTTGTCAGTCCATTCGTCTGGGGCACTGAAGGGTCACCTTTGGTCAGATGTTCTCAGTGGCCATGGAGTCACACAGCAGCAGCAGTGGTGTAGAGACATTGTTGCACCATTAGCACAGGTATTGCGATCATCTGAGAGAAATCATGATATATCAATCAATCAATCCATTTGTAGAGCACACTACTCAGCCGTGAGGGTCTCAAGGCGCTGATGGGGGGGGGGGAGGGGTGCTGCTACTGCTCGAACAGCCAGGTCTTGAGAAGTCTCCTGAAGGTCAGCAGGTCCTGGGTCTGTCGCAGGTGGATGGGGAGGGTGTTCCATGTATTGGCGGCGAGGTGGGAGAATGATCTGCCGCCGGCGGTTGCTCATCGGATGCGGGGGATGGTGGCGAGGGCGAGTAGGTCACCTAATCCCCCCTCTAACCAGTGCCCCATGCCCAGCAAAATACCCACCATGCTTTTATACCTGAGAATGATGGTAAGCATTTTGATTTAAGGACAGCAAAAAACTCAACTGACTGTATTCCTGCTCAAATTCTCAGCCGCTGAAAACAGTGAAAAATAAATAACATCTGGAAAAAGCTAAATATGCATACAGAGTCAATGCTGATGCTGCAGATTGGTTTGGCTTAAATAAAGCTTTGTTGGTATTTTTAAGTACAGGATGTAATGATCGCATTAAAGCTGTTCATATACATCCATTGATGGTGTAGATCACCACCCAATGGCCGCTACAGCCATTAAGTGGGGAGCTAAGGTGCAAATGTATCACCACTTCTACTGGAGTAACTTGTCCAATATTCCTACTTAACACCAGGTAGCGAAGGGCTAATGGGGTCTTATACCCTCAACTTGGTTTAATTTGTCTGTTACTCTGTCATAAAGCCCGTTCTTGGCTCCACACTCTGACCAGTCACAGTGCCGCAACATAGTACCAACACATTCACACGGCACTCTGCAATATTGCTCCCCCAGCAAGCATACCCTGTGAAGTGTTAAGTTACCATGCTGAAATTCCAACCCTGTGATGTAGATTATAAAATCTAGCAAACACCACATAACGGACCACCCAGTAAAGATATTCAGTTACATGTATAATGTGGAAATCATCTTTCTACCATTCTGACTCATGGAGTACGAACAAGTGTATTCCAATGTATTTTTTAGGCACTTGTGGTCCTGACTGATACTTTGGCACCACTGAGGTGTATCCTCAAGGTCTCCAGGCAGTTATATCATACACAACAAAATCAATGTCCAGTGACATTTATCTTTCAAAAGAAGAAGATAGCTCTATTTACAGTCTGCAAAGCTAGGGCAGATAACAAAAAAAAAACAGAAGTCCAATCACTTGCTGGGACTAAGATCTGAGCAAAAATTTTATTCTAGTGCAATTTACACAAATTTCTGCCTGCAGTGTGATGGTTAGCCTGTATTTATTGATACTGGACTACATTGTCTCTAAAATCAGATTCCAATCCTCAGATAACCGACGTCTTTGAAAGAGGCACCTCAGGGGGAACAGCCACGCTACCTGCCTGCCAGACTGCAAAACACATGTAATGTGGTGGGCGGGCAGCAGTGACTCTTGGCGGTGCTGGGGCGCAGCAGTGGTGGGCCGCCTACCCCAGCACTGCCAAAAGCCGTAATCAGGCCCTTAGTGTTTAAGCACAGAAAACCTGAGCTAATTCTGAACAGGGGACTCAGAGTCTCCGGAAGGGGTGCTAATGGTCAACCAAGGGATAAATGTACTCAGTCAGTGTTCAGGGTGTCTACTGCCTGCGGTTCCATTGAGCAGTAGACTATGCATCACTCACAGCTCAAGCGACCACCTACTCTAGGCCTACATCAATAGCCAGGAAGCCAACATGTTCGCAGGAGATGGATTAACTCCTTTATATTTCTGATCTATGATGGTAATACATTTTAGGAGGCTAAATCTCAGTGATGCTAGATACAGTCGTGATTTTTGTGTTGTGGGGCCATGCAGTGGTCTGGTATGTGATCACTAGACTGAATGGCACCAACTGGGAATAAAAGAGCTGCCAGTATTCCGGCTAGGGTGTTACTGGTTGTTTAAACAGCAGTGTCTCAATGATCATAAATCATACGATGACGTTTCTAAAGAATCAGAGTTGAGCATGACAAGCCCTAGCCTAGTTCTATGGTGACAGAGCGGGAACCCCAGTATGCTTCTTAGCCTCAACAGAGACCCCAACAAAATCAAAATGAAATTCTCTGACCTTGCTCAAGCCGTAATCTCTGTACCCCCATGGATTATGGACCTAACTGTTCACTATGGCGTTTTAGGAAACGTAAACAAGTGCAGTCTTTTGATGACTTTGGATTGTACTTAACCACTTTATGATGCATCAGATAATCTTTCTTAAATTCATGCCTTTGATACTCATAGCTCCTGGACTGACTTGTACTTTAAGTCATTCCTCCTTGCCGGTATCAACTATTTCTTACATGCAGACTAACTAGATGTTTTCTAGAAAGAGCACTACAGCAGTGTTGCTTAATTTTCCTAGGCTTTGTCATAAGCCTTGGATGGCAGGGAACAGAAATATAGGGGTATCCTGATACCTGTAGCTCAATATCTTCTCAGCTGTTGTTGCTGATGTTCTGGGTGGTGTCAAGTTGAAAAAAGAACAGATTTCAGAGTCTATGTTTATCCAAAAATATCGAAACTGGGGGGAAGCTAGGACTCAGTCAGAGTGTAAGGTAACGTCAAAGTCAGTTTTTAGTGCCAACCAGTCCAAGGAGAAATGTTCAAGATATTTTCCCAGACTCAGTACACTTAAAGGTGTAGGAAGTGGCAAGGGGTAAAACAAGTACAGCCATTGTCCAGGAATCGTAAGGAGATTTGACCAATAACTGAGCATGTCAGGCATCCAAGCAGCACAAGTTTCCCCAACGGATTTAGCCGCACTGCAGTTATAGGGCAAAAATCAGACAGAGTGTCAATCACTACAAGGTCCCCAAGCCATCACCCTCAGGGTCAGTTTGCAGGACCTGGAAGTTAGAATGGGCTTAACTCTAATGCAGGGAGCTTCCATATAATACTACATGTCAAAGGCCTTGATCAGAGTACCATCCACAGAGCACGTACCATCGCACACACATAAAACTACCACATAGAAACACTCAGTCAGTAGTGGAGTACCCCGGATATGGGGTTCAAACAAAGTGTTGTTAGACAGCTCTCTCAGGAGTACATCTCCAGAATAACAGTGAGCTTCCACCAACTGTACATGCACCCATACCCTGATATAGAGGTGAAGTAGAAGCCCTCTACTATGGCTCGCAATACAGTCTGAAGGCCCCGCCAACCCACTAGAGCTTTGTTTTCAGCTCTAAGAGAAACAAAAGAATGTGAAGAGAATCAAAAATGTTGATACAACTGGCGGAAATCAGACGGTTAGTCAAGAGATGTGAGAAGGGCAGTATAGCACAACAGTCTGCACATTGAAATTACTTTTTTTCTGTATAGCTTCTTCTACCTAACCACTTGCACTCCATCAATACCATAGATTTCAATTGCCTTTAAAAGGCATTTTCTCAATTTGCCTTAATGCTGTAGGGAGGTAAAGACAGAAGAGTTTTTCCAGTGAGTGCCTTAGTTTTTTTTGCATTTTTATACAGTGCAAATGGTATTCAGACAAATTATCGAAACAAAAATATTGTGCCCAAAATATCGTGATATGGAAATATCATCTGCAAGAATATCGTTGTCAAAAATATCGATTTAATGTAAGTAATATTGATTTTGAAAACATCAAAGTTATCAATATCATTTACAAAAATGTAGGGGCTGATTATGATGTCGGGCGGTCCGCAGTGATGCAGTAGGTGGGGGTATCGGGCTGCGGGATGATCCGCTGCTGTTCTGATGTGCTCTTTGAGCGTGTCGGAGCATCAGAAATGCTCATGATCCCTTAATGACCCCGGAGCCAAAAATATTTTGGTTCTCACCACTCAGTTTTAACTTCACCACACTCTTTTTCCTAAATTAGCTTATTGTTTGCGCTGTTGTTTTCTCACTCCACTCACCGCATAAGGGACTAAAAAGGATCTCCTTTGTATACAGCCTCATCTTTACATATAACATCCCTGGACTCCTCCCTTACAGTGAGGGGGTTGTAGCCCTCGGTGGAACTAGGTTTTTCCATCTGGAGAAAGAACTCAATGATGAAGCATGTCACCTAGGGTGAGTGAGGGTTCCAGTCCTATAAAGGGATTTTTCCTAGTGGGAGTTTACCGTAACTAACCTCTGCCACTTGTGATCATTGTTCACTTTTAGACCCAGGATAGTTCTTTGTGTTTTTTAATAGTAAATTATACCCTGTGTAATGTAACAGTTTTCCTACAGTTGCATTGTGTGAAGTGGCAGTAGTATATGTTATCCCTCCTCAGTCGAACACTTTTCCTACTTTTGTATAAATTGTAGTGGGAATAGTATATGTATTAAATGTAAATTTGAATAGTTTATTTTATATTATTACAATTTAAATTATTTTGTTTTTGTATATTTAAAACTAATATTTATAATTATTGTTTTTAATGTTTTAAATATTTTTTGCAAATTGTCATTTTTTATGTTGTTTACTTTTTTATTTGTAATTGAAATGGCTTGTTTTCATTTTTTTGTATGTTATTGGGTATATATATATATTTATATATTATATATATCTATATGTGTATACATATATATTTTATATATATTTATTGTTAAATTATTACATTGTTTAAGAAAATTGCAAATTATAATATAAACCAAAATTATTAATTTCATATTACTTTTTTAATTAGCTATAAGTAAACACACACATATATATATATATATATACACATACACATATGTGTGTTTAACTTTTAAAAAATAATTATAATTGTTAGATTTAGTCAAATAAACACTAAATATGTTTTATTTTTATTATATGAATGGTATTATTTTATATTTACAATTTAAATTTATGTATATTTAAAAAATGATATTTTATACATTGATATTAGTGACAACAATATTTCCCTCCTATATTTTTGTACTTACTATTATAAGTATCGGTTCACAATATTTTCAACTTTGATATTTATGTCCCGATATTTTTGTAGCAGTATATTTTAGGAGGCGATATTTTGTCAGTGAACCGTGCAAATTCGACCCAAATGTATTGGAGTGCTTTTCATGGGCACCAGCTATTATTACACATGGTCGTATTAATCTGTGAGGCATGGTTATATTTAGTGATTCGCCCAGAATCACTGGATGTTGAGCGACATTGTTTCCCCAATTCCAAAGTTAGCAGTGCTGGCAGTAACACGACATGCTCTCACGTTCTGAGTAAAAAAGGGGCTAGGTTTGCGGTGGGAGGATAAAAGTTTACAAAATTTGTGGTGGGGGCCAAAAACTCTCCGTAAAGTTAATCTCTCAGCATCGCCAATTCTTTAATATAAGAACCCAGTGGTTCCATCTTTAATATTGTTGAGATTTTCCCTGCAAAAATGCAATATTTGACTTTAAAGTTCAAAGAAAAGCTCTTGTGGAGAATACTGAATGCAACTTAAATGTACTTACAGAACCCTGCAAAGTGTTTACCATGTTACTCACCTGATGTGTTGCAAATGTTGCTTATTTTGCCTCAACTCTCTGGCCCCTGCCCACCAGGTGTTTTTTAGTGACCCCCCCTCAAAGAATCACTAATGCTTTTTATATAGCTTAACACTCCTGCTTTGGTCTTGTTGACTACAGACCTGGAATGGATGGCAAAGTCCTGCTGGTGAGCTTCATGTCTGCTGTTTAAAGGAAAGTTGGACAGGGCACACATTGCTCCATACAACTACTCATATTTCTTCCCAGCAGTGGTTGTAAGGCTAATGGATTACATCTCATTTAGCATTAACTGTGCTCATGCTAATGTGTGCTTGAATATCTAAATGAGAGTTTTTATGATTCACCATGGACTTTTGAGTGCCTACATCTTAAGATGTTCCTATAAAAGTAAGCAAATGGAAACTTCCGAAAGAACATATTGATTATGGGGCATGGAGACCCCAAAGGTCACAAAGAGTTTCATTGGCACTAAACAGTCCACTGGCTGCTATTACACAGGGGTAATTTCTGACGCTTGCAATAAAGATGCAACAGCGTCTTCATACTAAACAGATTAAAATGATACTTCTCACAGATAAACAAGTTAAAATTGAGTCGTCTCCTAGGTATATCCAATCAAAAGATCTCACCTCATTGCTTAGTGTGTCGAATTAGGCTATAACTCTATTCTGACTTCATCTCTATGCTCTCTTTTCTTTCTTCTCTTTTAATCTTTTAAATTACTTGATTTACTTATTTTATATGCTAGATGTGGCTCGCAACATAATGACTTATTGAATGAGCATTATCAACATTGGAGTTTTCTTCTGCTACAAATTATTATGCTGTTGTACATTATACTTATTAACCAAATATAGGGACAATATATGCATCGTTTTTTCTTTCTTATAATTTCGACTTATGTTCTTGTGTTTATCAAAAACAATACAATTATATATCAAAATGACATAAACTGTATCAGTGATCAGGGTACATTCAGCCAGGCATGTTAGTAGAAAATTATCTCAGTGTGTACAAGTATTGTTTACAAGTCTATTCAGTTTAATTATAAATTCCCTATAAATGATGTACTTTTTTCAAAGTGTTGAGGGTAAAACATTTTTCTTTCATTATAGGATATTTGGCGATTCAGGCCTGGCCTGATAATGCAACTCATCTCCATGCTTTTGAAAACCTGGAAATTATCCGTGGTAGATCAAAGACTTCGTAAGTGAAACTAAATTCTGGTTTATCTTGGAACAGAGAAAGAAGGAATTTCTAGTTATCAAAGTTTATAGAAGGTTCTGAGTTATTTTTAATGTCAACTCATATAACTAACTCATATACTTGTTCAATACTTTTTGTGGTTTTTGTTTGATGGTGAATGAATAACTAAGGAAGATAGGTTGGTGATTAAGTGACTTCACTCTTTCACTCACAATGATTTAATCAATCCTCCATCACTAACCCTGTAGGCACATGTGTGTGTAGTAGGACCATACTGCAAAGATGACTAGAAATGTACATTCATCTTGCTGGCTTGAGCAAAGAAACCTCTTCATGTTATCTATCAGAGGTTAATGTAATATGGTGTGTAGATAGGGGCTTTCAGATACTTTCCAAAATGAGGAAGTGGGGGGAGAGGACCACTTATACCAGAATGTTGTTCATAGCTTTGTTGCATAACTTGAGAAGACTTCTTTTCTTGGCTTTTCTTGGCGCTTTGTGATTTCCAGTTTTGCTAGGACCTGACACAACCATCATATTTATAAACCATTTCTTTCAAAAGTTGTTCATACAAAATGAATATGACAAAAGGAATATCTAGATTCAAAATCTTTTCTCACGCTATTGCACATCTAATACACGGACAAATAACAGATTATATCTAGTAGTTAAAGCAAATATCAATAACACTTAGATCTTCATTATTTGTGATCTCAGGATACAAATATAGATAATCAATCAGGATTCATAGAGGGCTGCTTATCACCCATGGGAGTATCCAGGCACTGAGGGCGGGTAGAGCAAGAGCAGCTGCTGAGGGCTATCCATCGATCAACCAGGTCTTCGGGCCCTGAGCTCCTGCAGGGTTGAAGCTGTTCGGAGCTGGAGTGGGAGAGTGTTCCAGGACTTTGTAGGTAAGTGGGAAAACCATGACTGCCGCTCCTGTTTCTGTGGATGTTTGGAGTGTGAGCCAGGGAGAGAGATGCATAGCGCAGCTGTCTGACGGGCTGGTGGAAGTTAACTATATGGTTAAGGTAGGCTGGACCCTTGTTGTGGAGGGCCTTGTAGGCATGGATGAGTAGTTTGAACTGGCACTCTTTGTTGATGGGCAGCCAGTGTAGTGCTTTGAGGCAGGGGTAATGTGGGTTCACCTCTGCTGCATTCTGAATGGTCTGGAGCCTGTTTTGAAGTTCTGTGGTGATCCCCAAGTAAAGGGCATTGTCATAGTCCAGGCGGCTGGTAATGAGTGCCTGGGTGACTGTGCGTCTGGTCTTGCTGGGAAGCCATTTGAATATTTTCTTCAACATTCGTAAGATGAGGAAACATGATGATAAGATGGCATTTTTCTGACACATGTGGGACGCCGCAAATGATGTCTTTTGGGCCTTAGGAGAAAGGCGGGAGGCGGATGCTCTAGATTCTACCAATGAGAAAGGACGTAATCCATTTAAGGGCTTTCCCTTGCATTCCCATCTGATGGAGACCCTGTAGGATGGTCTAGTTGACACGGTGTCAAAGGCTTTGGAGAGGTCGAGCAGTATTAGGGCTGTGGTATCTCCCTTGTCTAGGAGAGCCCTGATATCATTGACTGTAATCAGAGCAGGTTCTGTGCTGTGATTTGAGAAGAATTCTGATTGGAAGGGGTTCAGGAGTTAGTTAGTTTCCAGATGATTGGTGAGTTGGATGTTAATTGCTTTCTCCAGGACTTTAGCTGGAAAAGGGAGCAGGGAAAATGGGCGGTAGTTTTTGAGTTCTTCAGGGTCTGCGGAGGTTTTTTTGAGGAACGGTTTGACCTCTGCGTGCTTCCAACCCGCTCGGAAGATGGCGGAGTTGATGGAAGTGCTGAGGATGGTGGTGAGTTCTTTGCTGATGGAGTTGTTCTCTAGGTTGAGCATATGGTGGGAGCGGGGATCTCTGGGTGCCTCTGAGTGGATGTGCTCATGATGGTGGCAGTGGACTGTGTGGAGAGAGGATCCAATGCAGTGATTGTGTCTAGATTGCGGTCGATGATGGAGGGGAGTCCGTTTATATCAGCAAGTGGTGGTTGAGGGTTGAAGTGTTCATAGAAGGTGGCGATTTTGCTATGGAAGAATTCTGCGAGAGAATCGCAGAGGTCCAGGAGGGTTGATGGAATGTTCGGTGGCTGTGGGTTTGTATACTTCTTTGATGTTGCAGAATAGTTCTTTGCTGTGGTTCGAGTTGGCTTCAAGGCGGGTGGCCAGGGCATTCTCCTTGGCATTTTTCAGTTGTTTGCGGTAGTTGTTGAGAGCTAATTTGAAATTTTCTCTGTCGGAAGGTGCTCTGCAGGAACGCCAGATCCTTTCCATATAAGCCATCATAACATTGTTTAAAATTAGATATAACATCTAAAATTATCTTACAGATATCCATACATTAAATTGGGTCTGCAAATCCATAATCTACATACATATTTTGACACCCAAAGAATCTTCATTTCATATTGGCCTATGAATGTATGAAGGGCCACTCTCATTTTGATTACATTCTGAGCACCAGATGCCACCCTAGGTTATTTGACAAAACATAATCAACTTGAAAACTCTGGGAAGGGGCCTGGGAAGATTTTAAAACTTTCTAGAACTTGGATGCTGATAACACCTCCACACTCAACATAATAGAAGAAAAGACTAAACCAACTAACTCTCCCATCAACTCAAGGCAGATAAAAAAAATTAATACCATGCCAAAGGCATTATAGGAGTCAAACACATAAAGTGAGCGCTGAGAGTGCTAATTTAAGACATGCAATCTGCCACAGTTTTGGATTACCTGTCCCTCAAATAGTTGAAAGCCGAATCAACAGTGAAAAATGATTGTTTTCCACTTTAATGGAATGTGATGCTTTTGGCTTGGAAGGAAAAAGCATTGGTTGACATCTCTAAAGTGATTACAGTGCATGACAGGACACTTCATAATAACATAGAAAAAGTAGAGTAACAACACAACAAGAGTAGAACAGGTCCTAAAAATATTCCAAAGAGAATACAAAACAACAACCACAGTACAATGCAATAACTTAATGCAATAATGCAGCACAAATCATAACAGCACCAAAAGCAACACAACATTTCAGCAACACAACAAAATGCAGCACAACTAATATGGCCAAATATTCTTGCCAAACGTAGCTTCCAAAACAAATCTGCTTTTACACTACAGACATGATAAAAGACGTTTGCATCAAGCACTCTATTATTTACCACCAAGAACGTATAACATGCTTTGTGATCCAGCTCGCTATCTCTTATATGTCGCTTCTTATTTAAGTCCCTCTGTATGTACAGCACTCATTGTTTTTAATGAAATTGGCACCATATAAATCCCACACATACAGATATACACATCACCTTACATAAATCACCAATTTTACTCTAATTTACCCATATTCCTCATAACATCATGTCTGGCCTTTACTTTAACTCATCTATCCTAACAATCTCATTTACTTCCATGCCAATTAGTTCAGCATCTAATATGTGATCCACCCACACCCTTATTAATGTGAGACAATCTTGCAGCGCCCAGTAAAGTGCAATATGCCCTGCCAAAGAACTGCCATTCAAACTACCATTTTGGTGTGTTGTGCTGTAAAATATATGTCATTGTTGAATAAATACCTATGAGAGTATTAAGGAAATGCACTAAAATTTGTACAAGTACTGTGAGAAAAATCATTATATTAGCCAGCTTAGGAGCTCAAAAGGAGCTTAAGTCAAATACAATATGGAAGATATGCTCATAACACAGAGTACAAAGCCTCTATCAACCATGTTTCACAATCATTCTATTAATCCTGTCTACCAAATATGTAGGCTATGGGTGAAAAAAAGCAGTTCAATGACAGCTTTTGGTTGCCCTGTTACAAAGATCAGTACAGAATGTAGTAACTGTTTTCAACCAGTTGCTCCATAAAGGAAGCTTCTCCGAATGAGAATAATAATTGTCAACTACCATCATGTGACTTTGACTCTGCCATATTTGAAGAGGTGGCAAGAAATGTAACACAAGTTTATCTAATAGCCTGTTTTGAAATGGATCAGTTTGCAATACAATGAACCTGGCTCACGAGTCCATAATACATTTGCAACCAATCACTCAGTCCTGAATAGCCAACTCACCCTTGTGGTCCACAGCTGGCAACAAGAAATCTGCCCCTTCTTGTAAGCAACATTTCAATGATGG
Source organism: Triturus cristatus (assembly GCF_964204655.1). Lineage (NCBI taxonomy): Eukaryota > Metazoa > Chordata > Amphibia > Caudata > Salamandridae > Triturus > Triturus cristatus. The sequence continues at coordinate 343,838,002 of NC_140593.1, forward strand.
ATTTTATGCAGCATTTACATTCAGTTTTCTTTAAACATCTTAGCTAGAACACTTAACTGCAAGCTCATCAGACACTTTGACAAATAACTGTGCACTGTAAGAGTAGTTCCATCTACAGGGCCACTTGTTAACCAAAATCATCCAGATCAGCTCTTACATTGCCAACATTAGCCGCAACTTTTCTAATCAATACTAGACATTAACATCTCAATGTCCACCATCATAATCTGTTATTCTTCATCCTTCATCTCCTCACACATCATTCAAACGACCTCTTTCAATAAAATCTGCAGGCCTCCCTGTTATCTTTTCCACTTTAAATTTATACTCTAACATGGATGCAAGATTTAACTAACCTTGGAGTAGATGTTGTTAACACCACCCCCCACTCCCACCCATACCAATAGATCAGTAACAGTAGGTTGTGGTCTGCCTTTAAAAAACAAATTACCCCACAGATATTTGACAACTTAAACGAGATATTAAAATGAAAAAATGTATTGCTCTACCTTTAAACATTCCTCTGTATTTCATTTAAATTAGAGCACTGTAAGAAACAGGATTATTATTTGGGTTGGGGCGCCTGCACATGTTAAGTAATAATCATAACTCTTTTTAGGGTGAATCTTCTAAATCACTAAAGTAATTTAGATCGACCCCCTTGTAGCTATGGCACAGAAAAGATAGGCTTAACTTAGGGCAATGTATAAAGTATTTAATCAGTACTTAAACAATGATAAAGTTAAAACTCCAAGCAATAAAAACCCCAACCAAATTATAAAAACAGAGAAAATCCAGTAAAGAGAATGACTTATAAACAACAAGAAATCAAAAAAGGGGAACTTTAGATAAAAATAGCGCCAAAAAGTGCAAAGCGCCAAAAGTCGTCAATAGTCATGGCAGACCGGCAACTAGCTGAGGCTGGCTGAACTGATACACCAGGACGATTGGTCCCGGTGAATGTTCAAAAGTAAAAAAGTTGAAAAAGGGTTCAAACATACTCAACCAAAAAGGGACTTGTTATTTTTTTAGGCAAAAGCTGCGTCCCCATGGGACAAATATGAAATTGTAGCTGCAGGTTTGGATCTGCTGGTAGGATACCTGCCACAGGTTGGTCCTGCTAATACTTTGGACATTTTGAGGCTTTTGCTTGAAAAGGTGTCAAGGTCAAAAACCAAAAAGGGACTCTCATTTTTCTGAGATGCTGTAGCCTTTCAGGGATACAAATCTGAAATTCAGTCTGACGCTTTGAAACTGCAGGTCAGATACTTTTTAAGGTACATTTCTTTGGCTCTGGAGCAAAAGTTTTTAAAAGTTTCTAAACATTTTCCTGGTCCGCAAGCAAGCACCCACATGAGTGCACAAATAATCCCCCAGGACCTCAGGCAGGAGCACCTAGGTAGTCTTAGAGTGTCAGGCACAGGCCACCAACAAAGTCCAGTCCACGTTCCAGTAACCACTGGCCATCTGGGAATTGTAGGGAAAAGGTCTCTTGCAACTTGCTGTGTCCATGTAATCACACATGAAGTCAGCCAACTGATTCTTGAAGTCAACGTCTTTGTTCTGTGTACAAGTTGGAGTGTGTCATGTCCCTCAGAGTATCTCACATGTCACAGACAGCAGGTTCCTTGGGCTGCTTCTGTCCATGTGCTTTGGGGTGTCACTTTTGTGCCTGGCACCAGCTAGTGGATGGGATGAGTTCTGGGTTGTCCCTAACCAATGGGGTGCATGTTCCCCGGGGCAATCCTACCTACTTGTTCAGTAGTTCCTCTAGGGCTTACTGCAAACAGTACAAAATGTCATGTGTCATGGCATTTTCAAAATGCATAAGTCTTTGGCCACACTAAACCTGAGCTCTCATTTGTGGTTATGTAGGGGAATTCCCTATGGTAATCAATATTATCCTACCACGTCTCCCACTAATATCCAGTTTGAAGTAGGCACAGTGCCCGCAACAATCCCAGAGACAGACGTCTTGTAGTATAAAAGTAAAAAAGTTGAAAAAGGGTTCAAAGTCCTCGCCCAAAAAGGGACTTGTAATTTCTTTAATAAAAAGCTGCATACCCATGGGTCAAATCTGAAATTGTAGCTGCTGGTTTGGATCTGCTGGTCAGATCCCGCTGCAGGTTGGTCCTGCTAATGCTCTGGACATTTTGAGGTTTTTGCTAGAAAAGGCATCTAAGTCCATCCCAAAAAGGTACTGTCGTTTTTTTCTGAAATACTGGAGCCTTTCGGGGGAACAAATATGAAATTCAGTCTGACTCTGTGGAACTGCCGGTCAGGTACTTTTCAAGGTACATTCATTTGGCTCTGGAGAAAATGTTTTTAAAAGTTTCTAAGCTTTTACCTGGTCTGCAAGCAAGCACCCACATGAGTGCACATCTAATCCACCAGGACCTCAGGCAGGAGCATCTAGGTAGTCTTAAAGTGTCAGGCAGAAGCCACCAACAACGTGCAGTAAAAGTTCCAGGTACCACTAGTCATCTGGGAATTGTAGGGAAAAGGTCTCTTGCAAGTTGTTGTATACCTGTAGTCACACAGGAAGTCAGCCAACTGATTCTTGAAGTCCACTTCTTTGTTCTGTGTACAAGGTGGGGTATGTCATGTCCCTCAGAGTACCTCACATGTCACAAATAGCAGGTGTTGTGGGTTGCCTCTGTCCATGTGCCTTGGGGTGCCACTTTTATGCCTGGCACCGCTACTGGGTGGGGTGACTCCTGGGCAATCCCTAACCAATGGTGTGAATGTTCCCGGGGGCAACCCTACCCACTTTTTCAGCTATTCCTCTTTGCCTTACTGCAAACAGCCGAAAAATATCATGGGTCATGGCATTTTCAAGATGCCAAAAGTCTTTGGCCACACTAAGCCTGAGCTCTGATTTGTGTTGTGTAGGAGAATGCACAATGGAAACAATAGTGTCCTACAATATCTGCCACTAACATCCAGTTTGAAGTAGTCACTGTACCCACAACAATCCCAGTGACAGGCGTCCTGTAGTCCGAATGTAAAAAAGTTGAAAAAGGGTTCAAAGTCCTCACCCAGAAAGGGACTTGTAATTTCTTTAATAAAAAGCTGCATCCCCATGGGTCAAATCTGAAATTGTAGCTGCTGGTTTGTATCTGCTGGTCGGATACCTGCCGCAGGTTGATCCTGCTAATGTTCTGGACATTTCGAGGTTTTTGGTAGAAAAGGTGTCTAAGTCCCAAACCAAAAAGGGACTGTCTTTTTTTCTAAGATGCTGAAACCTTTCAGGGGTACATATCTGAAATTCAGTCTGATGCTGTGGAACTGCTGATACTCAGGTACTTCTCAAGGTACATTCCTTTGGCTCTGGAGCAAAAGTTTTCAAACATTTCTAAATTTTTTCCTGGTCCACAAGCAAGCACCTACATGAATGCACGTTTAATCCCCCAGGACCTCAAGCAGGAGCACAGGTAGTAGGTATCTTGGGTTGCCTCTATCATATGCCTTGGAGTGCCACTTTTATGCCTGTTACCAGATAGTGGGTGGGGTAATGCCTGGGCAGTCCCTAATCAATGAGGTAAATGTGCCCGGGAGCAGCCCTACCCACTTTTTCAGTAGTTCCTCTTTGCCTTACTGCAAACAGCGGTAATTTGTCATGGCATTTTAAAGATGCTGAACGTCTACGGCCACACTAAACTTGGGCTATGATTTGTGGCTGTGTAAGGGAGTGCACTATGGTAATCAGTAGTGTCCTACCACGGCTATCACTAACATCCAGTTTGAAGTAGGCACTGTACCCACAACAATGCCAGAGAGAGACATCCTGGAGGACAAAAGCAGGGTCCTTCAGCAACCAGACAGGGGAAACACAATAATTGTCACTGTATTCTGTTCTCTCCCTTTCAAGTGCACCAAAAGGTTACATGTGGCTCAATATACTTTTCAGCCTAGATTTGACACTGTGGTGTCAACAGAATGCTCGCAGCCACACTTCCCACCCCATATTCTATTGAGCTCAGATGAGTTATCCCATTCAGGTCAGCCAATTTTGTGCTTCTGGGAGGAACTTTAGACCTCTGTCACACTTACTCCCACTCTGAACACAGGCTGGGAGCACCTGGTGAGTTAATGCAAACTAGACTTCAGCAGCTGCAGGCAGGGTAAATGAAGCTTTTTAAAAGTTATACTTCCCATATATTTATCATAAGATTATAAAATATAAAAATAAGCCTTTGAATGAAGTTTTTTCCTGGTACAGGTCAAAAAGTGCACAGTGCTCAGTCTAAACTGCGTAAGATAAAACCTGTAAACAGGGATGGATATTCATGATAAATAAGGTTCCAAACATTCCAAAGTTAAAATTGTTAAAAACTTGCCCACTGTAGTCAACTCTACTGACTTTACATACCCAACATCTTGCCACTGTTTAATTCTTTTATCTTTGAACTGTGATTTGGTATAGTTCACACACATAACTATGATATAAATCTGGGGTCCCAAGTACACAAAAAGCCTCTTTAGCATAGGCTATCCAGGAATTATTTCAGACTTATCCTGGCTCAAACAGTCCTCGAGGACCAATCCCGAAAAGGTAGCCTCGTCGAGGTGCAATTTTCACTGTAGGCTCCAAAAACTGAAGAACCGATTCTGAATGAGCGATGTAACTAACTGTACTTTTCAGAAGTTCCATCACCCTACATAAAAATTAATTCTCCTATTTTTGCAATTTTCCTGTGTGTGCATAGTCCCACTCTCCTGCTCAATATAAATAAGCAGGAAGACATGTGCTTCTATATAGTAAAATCATCTTTTTTATAGGTTTATGGCCTAATTTATGTGCAAATTTAAAGATTTCCCTTGCAAATGTATGTACCCTCTGAGTCAATAAATTTTCCCATTTTAAATTAGATTAAAAAACAATCCCTAATAATTACAATGTTTAACCTTCAATATTGTGGAGCCACTAATATGAAACTTCCTAGAACAGGTATTTTTTGGGTCAACAGTGTAACCATCTGCATGTTATTTGTATTTATCTTGTACATAGTAGTAGTTCTCCTTTAAGAGTCAGCTATTGGGAAGGTTGCTATTTATTGAAGCAGCTCCATGGTGATGGAATACTGTGATGTTGAGTATGGTCAGTTGCACCTGACAGATTGATCGTGATGGATGGGATCTTATTTCTTCTTCAATAAACTTACAATACCTTCTTTACAACCTGTACCAGTTTATCTGTTTGGATGACTTTTACAAACAGTCAATGAAGGATTTGTAATCATTTAGTTTTAAACTTAAATTTACCTTAAAGGTCCAATAAAATCTGTAGGACATTGGCTGTGTGAGCAATCAGCATAGATGAAAACTTGGACTGGACGTTTACCTACTTTGGATAAATCTTTCCCTTTTGTACTAAAAATTAGTTTGGGGCATTTATATAAAAAATAAATAAATGAGGTGCTAAGATACAGCCCTGTCTCACTCCCAATTTGTCCTAATTAGTAGGGTACATTCGCCATCCAGACTATAGCAAACGTTTGTGGCTGTGTCCCAATGTAAGCATCTAAGGAAGCCTAAAAGGGGTGCTTCCATACCAGCCCTACTCATCAAGTCCCATAATTTCCCTCTATCTACCAGGTCAAATGCACTGGAGATGTCCACAAATGCCAAATGTAATGATCCTCTCCTGGCTTTAGCATATTTCCCAGCTATTAAGGAGAGGTTTAAAGATTGTTCTATTTTACCATAACTGGTGCAGAAACCATATGGAACATCTGAAAATAAATTATTTGTTTCCATCCAGGCTTACAGTTTTTGCAGAATAACCCTTCCTAATATTTGGTGGGTGAATTCAAGAGGGATAGCAGGTGATTGCAGGTAGGGAGGTTTTTATTCCCTTTTTTTAAAATTTGGACAATACTAGATTCACTCTATGAACTTGGTAGCTCCCCATTTATGGCCTCACTGAAAACATTTGTTAACAAAGGGGCCCAGAAATCTGGAATTTGTCTAAAAGCATTAACTGGGACACCATCTGGACCTGTGGCTTTGCCCACCAGACTTCTCATAATGGCTTTATAAAGATTTTTACAGTCAATAGATTCACTCCGAATATGTGCATTATTAAGGTTAGACAGATGTTTATCTATTTGATCAGACTGGACAAAGGGATTTTTTCCTTGTCTGAAAACTTTTAAAAAATTAAGCACCCACTGATCAGCTGAAATATGACATTCTGTTTTAAGGTTTGGGAAGTCTGAAAAAAAAGGTTGGTTTACAATTTCCCAGAAGCCTCTAATGTCATGAAAATATTAATCAACTTCTAGGTCTTTCCATGCCTTCCTTCTTATTTCCTCCTTTCACTCATGCAAGACGGTCTTATAATGTAGTCTAATTGCTCTTATGTCCTCAATACTATGAGGAATGATATTAGTAAACTTTAGGATGATTTTGAGCAGCTGTGCAAGCAGGATTAAACCATTTCAGGGGAGCTTATTTCTTTTTAAATGGTTTGGTTGTCAGCATGCAGGACATTGAACTACATATAGCTTCAGAATCGATTAAAAGCTCCCTGGATGATGTTTCTTCAGACATTTAACCTCCTTCCTATTTACAACCAGGAGGCCACATAGAATGATTGTCACGGTCTATACTATTCCATTTAATCCCCAATCCCTTATTAGAGAAGTATAATGGCTCTTTTCTGTTCATTGTCTCATTCTTGATAACCGAGGGACAGTCCAAGTTTATAATTACAGGATTATGGGCAGGAAAAATGGGCAGTAGGACTTATGAATCTATAACTACTGGAGCTAATTCTGATGATATTAGTATAACATCAATGCCACTACCCCCTCCTCTTCTTGTAAAAGTTGGATGATGTACCACTCCCTCCTTATAAAATTCCATTGAGCAGTAAAGGTTATTTTTGATCATAATTTAATGTAGTGTCTCCCCATAAGGTGTACAAAGAAAATGTATAATATTCCCTCCCTGCAAATTGGTTGTTCCACAGCCACAGTCCCACCTTAAGGGACAACTGGTCAAGTTGAAGTCACCCGCCCAAATTATAGCTACTTGTTCATTGCTTCTTTACACTTAAGATGAGATGAAAGATTGAATATCTTCAATAATATTGACAGGTTGTATAGAAAAATTTTTGAACTAAAAATGAATTAACAAAATATCATAAAAGCCAACAATTTCAATATCTGAAAACAAGAGTCAGAATAAATGATCCCTGCCTTAATATTTAAAGGCTTAAGCGAGAACAAAACTGCAACGCCCCCTTTTCTCTGCCTGATGTGGAGGGCAGACTGGGGTACAAAACAATTTAAACCAATCTAGATAAAAACGTTTGGTCACCCAAGTGCTTGGCCCTAGTTACTGGGGGACCATGCCATTTTCAATGTCACACATATTCCACTCTTAAACATTATGCACCCTGCATTGTGGGGCAGCAAGTTGCACTTAGGGGTGACTTATTTAATATTTTGTAACCAGGTTTTCCTACCTGTCTAAAGGATGATTTTGACATGCCTGTCAACGTGGTTAAGCTACTGCTTTCAGGCTGCACGGGGTAGGCCTGAAGTCTTATTTTCACTGCCATTGTAGTGGATTGCCAAATAGGTGTCACAGCCCACAAGTGGTATTTAAGTTGAATGGTGTATTTCCGCACCATGTACTATTACATTACAGGAAAGATAAATGTGCCAATCAGGGTTTAGCCAATGTAACTATTTTAAAGGGGGGAACAGGCACTTTACTCCTGGTTAGGATGGGTAAATTCCCCAAAATTCCAGTGCCAGCAAAAAAAGTGTTTAGAAAAAGGCAAAATATCTGGGTTAGCATGCAGTAAAAGTGGATTTTCTATAGGCACACGCGAAAACAAGCCTCAGTTCATTTTCGTATCTTTTTACAAAACCATCATTGTGCATGAATACATGTACTGAGTTTTGCAAGAAAACCAGGTGCAATCCATAAATGATTTTACATAAAATGCAAGGTTTGTGCTATATTGGCCACCTGAGATGATTTATTAATTTCAGTCCATATTTTATTCTGAACCAGCAAACGATGAGTTAATCTTCCCATTTCAATTTAACCTTTGAATTTGATCTAACATTGGCAGACTAGTCAACAGCTTAAAAAATTTTAAAAATCTTTTAAGTGAAGGGTAATAACTGAACAAGTCTTGTTTCTTGTATACTAAAATTCTCTGTAAAAGAGATAGTAGATCTAGAATTATTTATACCTGCTCTCGATAAGTTATATATTTTTTCAAATAATGAGGGTAAATGAAGATTTTCTGGAATATCTGCAAATACTGGCATACTATTATTTACTAACAACTGACAAATACAAATGGGACTCATCTCTGACATAGGTTTTATACCACATTGAGAATATCTCATTTAAGTAACCATCAAGGAAAACAATGGACAGAGTTTACGTATCCCCTTGCTCTTAAAAGAGAAGTTCTATAGTAAGTTGTTACTATATTTCGCAATACTTTCAGTGCTTTGGCTAATTATGTTAATATGTCTTCTGAGGAAGTTGACAAACCTCCATGAAAGAAATATTATGTATCTCTGCCTTATTGAATTGACTTTTTCATTTTCATTCAACATTAATTATGGAAGTATGGTACAGGAGAGCTCATGGGGGTATGTGTTGAATTGTGTAGTGATATGGTCTTTGTTTCTAAACAAATGAATGCATACTGATGAATACAAATAATGTTATAAAAAATTATGAAAGAAATGTTTTGCAAACATAAAAAACATAGAATTGTATTAAATACATTTATTACAATTGATCTGGATCTGTTCATTGTGGGATGTATTCCTGTGTGACAAGTAATTCAGAGACGTAGGATTTTTTTTCTATTCATTTTGCTGGTTTTCCCTGGTCCTAAGCCTGAATTTCAAAGTTAAATTAATAGAGAGGGGTCCATATTGGGTATTTTGTTGCTTATAGTTTGTTCCTGGGAGCAACTTCACACCTTATTCACACCTACTCAAAGAGTAATTACGGGCTGTCAGAAGTAGCTTGTAAGGACTTCAGGCAGGGCAAAGGTAACTTTCTAAAAGGCCCCTTTCCAAAATATGAATTACAAATCCTACTTCACCAGTGAATTTGGCTTGCAATAAGTATCTAAAAAAGTCAAAATATTTAATTTGTAGCTGTTTCCTAGCTGAAAACCAGATTTCTTAAACTTAATATTCTATCCCAGTTATTCAGTGGAACAGCCAACCCTGTTACAGTGGAATAGCTTTTAGGACCTTTTCACTGTAAGGACATGTTCAACATTAAGATTTTACATGTCCTATTTCTAAATACCATGGCTCCTGCATTTTGGGCAATGAGGCCCACTTAATAGTGACTTATTCATATTAAAAGGAATGATTTATATCTGTCAGAAAGGGGTTATTTTGACAGCTCAAATTTGTAGTTTAAGACTACACAGCCAGGCCACAATGGTAAGCATAGAGATATGCTTTACAGTATCGCTGCAGTGGATGGCACAATGAGTGTTGCAGTCCACTGGTAGCATTTCATTTACCAGCCCTGGGTACTCTTGGTACTATATACTAGGGACTTGTAAGCAAATTAAATAAATGAATCGGGTGTGTACCAATTTTACCATATTGTGATGAGGAGCACTAACACTTTACTGCTAGTTATCAGGGGCAAAGTGCACATAACCAGCAAAATAGAGTGCAGCAAAAAGGCACAAACAATTGGGAGTGACCATGCAAAAAGAGCACATTTCCAACACTCTTGTAGTTTTTCTGATGTACAGCTGACTTATACCTAAAAATCAGTAGTAATCACAGCGTTCAAATGTAGATCACAGGAATATATTTGAGAATCGAGGCCTACAGAAATGTGCGCATGTGAATAGACTATATTATTGTATATTGCATGTATTTCACTGTCTTTTCATCCTATCTCAACTAAGAATAAATTACACAGGCATGTACAGCAACTTCTTCTAGTTGTATGTCAAACTTTCACATGTAAAAAGCTTTGTGAATCAGGTCCTTGCTCCCTTTACACCATCCATATTAGAAATCCCTAAATGCTATAATGCTACTTATAATATTTCTGCCAAATGTGAACACTATGATTAAAAAAAAAAAACATATTGCAATTTTATTGCTCTTTTCTTTTCTCACCTTTTAGTGGTCGTTTCTCTCTTGCTGTGATTCAATCAAACATATCATCCCTTGGGTTCCGGTCCCTTCGTGAAATAAGTGATGGAGATGTACTCCTGAGAAGGAATGCTCAGCTCTGTTACACAGATACAATAAATTGGACGAGTGTCTTCAGAACAAAGACTCAAAATATTACATCTGCTTTAAATAGACCTAAAGAGACCTGTTGTAAGTGTGTGGAATTAACTTGTGATTCAGAGTATAATGCATGAAAACAAGATGATCTAACCATAACAGAATATACTACTGAATATATAAACATGAGTGTGAAAACTTCAGTAGTGATATTGTATGACAAACTATGCTCACAACAAGATGTAAGTTGAATTAAAAGAATTCAAAGAGGCAAGTTAACAAAGTATTTGCACGTGTTCGAAGATTTATTCATGTTAAGAACACGAGTAAGTCTATCTCCATGGTGGGAATGTGGTGGCAACACACCCAAAATTGCTGGGAGTTAACTGGGAGGAGTTTCAGAAGGGAGGTACAGAAAATTTTAAAAACATTTAGAACTGCAATGGTCCTTTAATGTTTTATTTCCACATGCATAAATGTAGAATTACTACATTTTCATTTGATATTTGGACATTTTATATGGATGTAAGATTTCTGGAAATCTCCAAAGTCACAGGTTTCCAGGAGTAATCTTGGAATTCTTTGGCCTTCATCCTAAAAGTCCTGGCTGGAAAATTGGAAATTTGAACTCATTGGCTTACACACACAATTTATGTACATTTCAGACACTATTAGATTTCACAAGTAATTCTGTAATACCCATAATGCCCATAATAAGCAGTTTACTGATGCATAAAAATCCACCTTATTGAAAAATTTCAAGTGTACATGATTACATTAAGTTTTGTCAGTCATTATGGGAATTTGCATGCATAAGCAATGACACTTGCACACAAGTGTCACTTATATGTGCAAATACCTTTGTCAATCGGGTACTTCATGAGTTCCAGAAAAAGACAGAAATGTGTCCAAATAATAATCATAATTGTAAAACTGTATCTTTTTGACTTTCCGTTTTGGGAGTTGTGTGAATTTGGTAGAACTGAGGCACAAGAAAAGAGAAAAACAAACGCGCAAAACATGAAAAGGGGGCAGGGTAAAAACACCCTGACCCCGTAGGCCTGCTCAGGGGGTCACACAAGGCCCCCCAGGCCCCCCAATTTTTTTTTTTTTTTTTTAAATCGCGGGATGCGCGGAGGATTCGTGGATCCGTCCGCGAAAAAAAATCTATATTATTTAGCCCCCGGGTGGGCCAAGTCTTGGGACAATCTTTATATTGTAATGGGGGGCCCAAAGGGGCCCCCCAGCCCCGGGGACCGCCACCCCCTGGGGCTTGTGAATGAAATGGGTGGGGGGCTCAAAGGCCCAGGGACCGCGACCCCCGGGGCCTTTCTAAAATATTTGCAGGGGGCGCATGGCCCCCCGCTGCCCCAGCGACCGTCACCCCCGGGGTTTTTTTTTTTTCAAAATAAACAAACCTGTGTGGGGGGCTCGAGCCCCCCCACATGCCCCGGGGACCGCCACCTTCCCGGGGCACTAAGTATGCAAATTGGGAGGCCCCGGGGACAACCTCCTCCCCCGGGCTTTGTAAATGGTGGGAGGGGGGCCGCGCAGCCTACCTCCTGGAGCCCTCAATGGCCCTGGGGACCGCCACCCCCCAGGGCCAGCTCCTGCAGTGTCACGGGGTGCCCACCCCCGGGACACTGCAGTTTGCTATGGCAGGGCGGGAGCCTCGCGGCTCCTGCCTTGCCATAGGAAACTCTACTTTGTTTTTTGGGAAAGAGCCGCTCCCCATGTGGAAAAGCAATGCCGGCTCCCGCAGGACGCGGGGAGCCGGCGGGACCGTGGGGGCATTGGGGACCCCCACGGTCCCCAACGGATAGGGCTGGCCCCTGGGGATGGGGTCCCCGGGGCCAGAAGAGGCCCAGGAGGGGGGCCACGCGGCCCTCCTCCTCCTAAAAAAAAAAATAGATTAAAAAAAAAACAAAGGCCAGCCCTGGGTAATGGGGTCCCCGGGCCATAAATGGCCTGAGGAGGGGGGCAACGCAGCCCCCCACCAGAGAAATTAAGAAAATAATAATAGCCATGCCCCGGGGGATGGGGTACCCGGGGCCGATTATGGCCTCGGGCGGGGCCTGAGGTGACGTGTGCAAACACACCCTGTGGCGCGTTTTAAGTTGGGGAATTAATTCCTCTTCAATCCTGAGGTCCCCTGGGTGTCAACTAGCCCACCAGGTACTTCCAGTAAGCGCCATGGAGGTGCATTGCAGAGTGTTGTTAAAAAGGGGCATGGCCTATGAACACTGCTCTGCAACGCAGCTCCCTGGCGCATACTGGAGGTACCTGATGGGCTAGTTGGCTCCTAGGGACCCTCAGGATTGAAGAGGAATTAATTCTTCAACTTAAAACGCACCACAGGGCGTGTTTGCAGACATGTCACCTCAGGCCATGCCCCCTTCCTTCACCATTGTGCAAACTCTTTATTTGCCCACTCTGCCACCCCAGTTCAGACATGGCCATATGCAAATCAGTCTGACCCTGTGCCTCATGGGAACAGTCCAGCCCGAACATTTCCTTTGGTTTTGCTTTGTTCGCCATAAGTTGGTAGGGTATGCTCAGACGTGAGTCCCTTGCTCACTTTGCCACTGGATTCAAGCAAGCCTGGCTGAAGACGGCTGAAATGCCAGAAACCGGTCCTAGGAAGCTTGTTTCCGGTCCAGGGAAGACATGGCTTGGCAGTTCGGGCTGGACTGTTCCCATGAGGCACAGGGTCAGACTGATTTGCATATGGCCATGTCTGAACTGGGGTGGCAGAGTGGGCTAAAGAACGGTGATGGATTAAACCCAGATCAGTTGACTGGGGGTGAGTGCTTGCAATGTTCAACACTCCGTCCATCATTTCCTTTGGTTTTGCTTACTGGAGGTACCTGGTGAGCTAGGAGGATCCCAGAGACCATCAGGATTCAAGGGGACTTTATCCCCCAACTCAAAACACGCCACGGGGTGCGTTTTTGCTCAGCGGTGAAGGGAGGGGGCGGGGCTTGAGGTGACATGTGTGCAAACACACCCTGTGGTGTGTTTAAAGTTGGGGAATTAATTCCTCTTCAATCCTGAGGGTCCCTGGGGGCCAACTAGCCCCCTACATACCTCCAGTAAGCGCCACTGTGCTGCAGTGAAGTGGCCCAGGCCATGCCCCTTTTTACAACACTCTGTAACATAGCTCTGTGGTGCTTACTGGAGGTACCTAGTGGGCTAGTTGGACCCTAGGGACCCTCCGGATTCAAGGGGTCTTAATCTCCCAACTTAAAACGGCCACAGGGTGTGTTTACACAGTGGTGAGGGGACGGGGCCTGAGGTGACGTGTGCTAACACTTCCTGTGGCGTGTTTTCAGTTGGGGAAATAATTTCCCTTCAATCCTAAGGGCCCCTGGGGGCCAAATAGCCCACCAGGTGCTTCCAGTAAGTGCCACTGCGCTGTGTTGCAGAGAGGTGGTCCAGGCCGTGCCCCTTTTCATACCTCTCTGCAACGCAGCTCTGTGGCGCTTACTGAAGGTACCTTGTGGGCTAGTTGGACCCTAGGGACCCTCAGGATTCAAGGGGACATAATCTCCCAACTTAAAACGGCCAGAGGGCGTGTTTACACAGTGGTGAAGGGAGGGAACGGGGCCTGAGGGGACGTGTGCAAACACGTTCTGTGGCGCGTTTTCAGTTGGGGAAATAATTCCCCTTCAATCCTGAGGGCCGCTGGGGGCCAATTAGCCCACCAGGTTCTTCCAGTAAGCGCCACTGCGCTGCGTTGCAGAGAGGTGGTCCAGGCCGTGCCCCTTTTTACACCTCTCTGCAACGCAGCTCTGTGGCGCTTACTGGAGGTACCTAGTGGACTAGTTGGACCCTAGGGACCCTCAGAATTCAAGGGGAGTCAATCTCCCAACTTAAAACGGCCACAGGGCATGTTTACACGGTGGTGAAGGGAGGGGGCGGGCCTGAGGTGACGTGTGCAAACACGCTCTGTGGCGTGTTTTATGTTGGGGAAATAATTCCCCTTCAATTCCGATGGCCTCTGGGGGCCAACTAGCCCACCAGGTGCTTCCAGTAAGCGCCACTGCGCTGTGTTGCAGAGAGGTGGTCCAGGCCGTGCACCTTTTTACACCTCTGCAACGCAGCTCTGTGGCGCTTACTGGAGATACCTGGTGCGCTAGTTGGACCCAAGGGACTCTCAGGATTCAAGGGGACTTAATCCCCCAAATTAAAATGGCCACAGGGCGTGTTTGCACACTTGTCACCTCAGGCACCCCCCTCCCTTCACCAGTGTGCAAACGCGCCCTGTGGCGCATTTTAAGAGGTAGTTTTAATCCCCCTGCCCTATTCTGTACTAGGGTCTTACAGAGGAGGTCATGGTATTCACAGGGGTACCCCAACGCATAGTGTTCCCTAGTGTATGTAGGTGTTTTCATTCTATTCTAAGTGTCTTTAGGCATAGCACTGGCTCTAGGCCTGGTTAGTCAGATTCAGTTACCACCAGTACCCGTCTGAAAAAGTTGTGGGCACAGGAGGACTTTCTGCTCCTCTGTTGGTTGTTTCTGCACATCTCTTCTTCTTCCTGCAGTTTTCTTTGTCTTTGTGGACTTCTGTTTCTTGTTTCTGCATTTCTTTTTTTTCTTTCTGTGCGTTGTTTCTTCTTTCATCACATGTCCTACCTCTGTAGGCATAGTTAGAAACTAGCATTTAAAAAACCTTTGAAATTCACTGAAAAAACCATAGGTTTCAGGCACGTTATAGTTAGAAATTAGCATTTAAAAAACCTTGGAAATTCACTTAAAAAACCATAGGTTTTACAGAAAGTTAAAGTTAGCTGGACATTTCACTTGTACAAAACCCATGAAATTCCCCCGCTATAGTTAGTTCAGCTAACTATAACTCGTGCCCCCGCAATGCACTGCTGATGACGTCACATATTACATCACTCATGACATGGTCAGTGACATCACTGATGACATCTCAAATAATATCACTGATGAGATCACTGATGACATCTCAAATGACATCACTGATGACATCACTGATGACATCATCCAGTGACTGTGTGGTTCTCTAAAGTTTAAATACGTTTTAATATATATAGGGAAAGGCGTGTTGAAGAATGAGTGGGTGAATAAGTGTCTGAATGGATGATTTACTAGGTGTGTGACTGACTCTGTAAGTGAGTGATTAAATACAACTTACTGAATGCATGGGTTAGTGACTAAACTGTCTGAATGTCTGTATTCGTCTGTTGGTGTGTAAGCGGCTGCATGGATTTGCGAATAGCTGCATGAGTGTCGATATGGGTTATTGATTGGTTGTCTGAGTATCTGTATGGGTGCCTGAGTGTTTGTGTGGGTGGGTTGTGTATGACTCTGTGCATAGATGTGTGAGTGGGTGATTCACTGGGTGCATGGTTTTAAGAGTGCATCTGTGATGGACTGTATGGGTGGTTGAGTGTATGTATGGGTGTGTTAGTGATTGAATGTATATCTCAGTGGTACATGTGTGAGTAACTACATATGTGAAAGGCAGTATATATGTGTGTTAGAGTATGTAAATGGCTATATGTGAGATTGTGTGATTGTGAGAATGGCTGTATGGATGAGTGTGTGCTTGTATCAGTGATTGTATAAGAGCGTAAGAATGTGGTAGTATTTTTATGAGTAAGTGGGCTGGTGTGTGTATAACCGTATAGGTGAGTAAATGGGAGTGTGTTTAATTATTTGCATGACTGACTAGGTGTGTGAGTATCTCTATGGATGAGTGGCAGTGTGTGAGTGTCTATATAGGTGTATGAATGCATATGATAGTCCTGTACTGACTGACTGTAAGTATGAGTGACTGTACAAGTGAGTGAGTGGATGTGTGTGTAGACCTAAGAATCAATGAGTAGGTATGTAGTTATTGGTATTGGAGTATCTATGGTTTTGAGAATGGCCGTCTGTAATTTTGAGTGGGTGTATCAAAGGTTATATTAGGGTGTGAGAAGATGCATCAATTTATCACATGAATGATGTCATCAGTGATGTAATCAGTGATGTCACTGACCATGTCATGAGTGATGTAATGTGTGACGTTATAAGCAGTGCATTGCGGGGGCGCGAGTTATAGTTAGCTGAACTAACTATAACGGGGCGAATTTCACGGGTTTTGTACGAGTGAAATGTCTAGCTAACTATAACTTTCTCTAAAACCTATGGTTTTTTCAGTGAATATATATATATATCTATATATACGAATGCGAAAAGCGTGACTGTTTGGAAGGGAGTTGGAGGGGTTGACATCCCGCTCTGACCATCCAGAGGAAGAAACAATTTGATGCGGTGTGCGTAGAAAATGAGCACTGGCAAATAAATTAACACATGACAACAAGGACAATATTTCCACTATAACAATGCAGGTACGATGAAGAAATAGCTGAACTTTGCAAAAGAGAATTTATTGAAATTCCTTGAGGAACTTAACTTACCTGTACACTGCATTGTGGGATTTGTATTTCCATCTGCAGGTCATGTGACATTACGTATTTAAACCAGCACGAAGCACTTTGCCTTTGATTAACTTTCCCACCTGTGACCAAGGCGAGAGCTGAAACGCGTAAGGAAAGGGGAAGGAGTGCTGTTGAAACTGCAAATAAATCGTTTCATCACTGGAAAGGGCCTCGAGGTGTTTTTTCGTTGTGCTGACGTTGGTGGGCTGCTCCATGCCCACTGTGTAACGAGACCGCCCTGAAGGGTCGGGGGCTTCTTTGAATTGGAGAAATTTGCTGTGATGTTGATCGGGAGCATGACCCACTGCAGTCACGTAACCCATCCTGGGAACGCTACGAATGCGAAAAGCGTGACTGTTTGGAAGGGAGTTGGAGGGGTTGACATCCCGCTCTGACCATCCAGAGGAAGAAACAATTTGATGCGGTGTGCGTTGAAAATGAGCACTGGCAAATAAATTAACACATGACAACAAGGACAATATTTCCACTATAACAATGCAGGTACGATGAAGAAATAGCTGAACTTTGCAAAAGAGAATTTATTGAAATTCCTTGAGGAACTTAACTTACCTGTACACTGCATTGTGGGATTTGTATTTCCATCTGCAGGTCATGTGACATTACGTATTTAAACCAGCACGAAGCACTTTGCCTTTGATTAACTTTCCCACCTGTGACCAAGGCGAGAGCTGAAACGCGTAAGGAAAGGGGAAGGAGTGCTGTTGAAACTGCAAATAAATCGTTTCATCACTGGAAAGGGCCTCGAGGTGTTTTTTCGTTGTGCTGACGTTGGTGGGCTGCTCCATGCCCACTGTGTAACGAGACCGCCCTGAAGGGTCGGGGGCTTCTTTGAATTGGAGAAATTTGCTGTGATATATCTATATATATATATATATATATATATATATATATATATATATATATATATATATATATATATATATATATATATATATTATCTACTGGCGGTCAAGCGGGGGCTGAGAAAGAAGGGGGGTCCCAAAACGCGTTTTCCCCATATATATATAATATCATGCATTATTAGTGTACCCAAGATGACCATAGAAAGCTGAAATGTATCAACAACAACAACAATTATCTGAAAAGTTGCATTATGGAAGCAAACAGCCACACTCACCAGTAAACAGTTCTGCCCGACATTCATGCACGAAAATGTGAACACATAGAGAGACCCATATTTTTGACACCCAGAATTATTGTATGTTAAGTACTTCAATGATGCACCTTCTTTTCTGTTTGAGAGTTTAGGATTCCAACCAAACACATCCAACTTGTGGCTTGATCAAAAGTGAAACAATAAGTGCTTTGTGATAACAATGCAGTTGTTTTGTTATAGAGATTAGAGCTTAGTATGGCATGGTCTACTCATATTATTTTCTGTGGCCCTCTGGAACATACCGAAAAGAGGCTTCTGTCCATATTATAAAGACTATATTTTCTCCTTCTCTTAGCGGCAGAAAAGAAAATATGTGACCCCTTATGTTCTGACAATGGCTGCTGGGGCCCAGGACCTTTCAACTGCCTGTCCTGCCGCTATTTTCTTCGAATTACAGAATGTGTGGGAACATGCAATATTATGAAAGGGTAAGAGCCTATTTGCCTACCAGAATGCACTCTGTTTTTTTTAATATGTACTGGTATACAATACCAGTCTAATTCATTGATGGGCTGTGTAGTTAATAATAAAGATTGAAGCACAAATGATTGTAAATCTTTTAAGGTCGTTTACAGTTTGTTCTGCTGTTAGTGATAGCGTGTCACTGAAGCCGTATTTCAAGGACAGCTAACAATAATTAGATCCCTCTGTGAAACAATCAGGGTTTTTTCATGGATGTTGGTTAATCAAAATGTCAGAAGTAGTTAAAGCTCCATTGGTTCTCCTTGATCCACACTTGCATCACAGGGATGGCCCCTTCCTCTGTCCTTGCCCTGTCAATAGCCACCTATTTGCTGCTAAGCAGATAGGGTGGGAGCACTAAACAGTGGTCCAGGAGGGCCAGCTCCATGACAGATTTCCAGGCTAGCCAAATAAAACACATTAACTTACAGACAAAGTAAATGGAGCTTGTTTCCATAGTCAGTAGTTGTTAAAAATCTGGCATTGACTTGGCCCTTTTGCACCTACACTGGGCATACCTGGAATAAGGAAAGGATACAGAAAATATAAACAGAGGCTTCTGGATCCCTGGTACTGGGCGTACAGTGCTAGCCAAAGGTGGTAGTTGCTTTACTGAGAGGAAGCCCTTCCGCACTGGTATACAGGTACCTTCAAAGTCACTTGATTCAATTGTAAGACAAAGGAAAGGGAGTTATCTTACAGTCTATGAAGCATTTCATCTACAACTGTCACTACAAAAAGGAACATAGTTTTGTTTTTTATTTCATTGTCAGTAGTGCCACTTGTAATTATGTATTCCACAACTATGGCAGCCTATGGAGGTCGATCAGCTAGTGGGCTCCCTATGGAGACATTAACTCCTAAGGGTAAATGTGATGCCACCATAAAAGCATAAGCAAATGTTGCTTTGTGCTGGGCTGTTCCGACCAAAGGAATAGGCAAATCAATGGAGGCCTTTTCCATGGAATGCGCTGCTGAACCGTAACTACACAATGATGACTACCATGCTGGTATTATTACACTGTCGCAGTCACCACAGTGTACTTATAGTAATTACACTGTGGCAGTTCTCACTGTGTAGGTATGGGTCAGCTGCAAATATAAAAGGACTTTTTTATGAATTGGTTATAAATTGCATGGAGCAGTCAGCGAAGATCTGGTATGCCAATTTTTATTCAGATCTGCACTTGGACAAAATAGTTAAAGGGAGGGGATATGAAAAAAGTTTTGTTTTCCTTTTTATCTCCCATTGGAAATGTTGCCCATCTACGGCCAAAACCGCTGAACGAATTCATAAAAAAGTAGAAATTTGCTCAAAAAGTATTTTCTGTTGTTTTTAAAATATACACATCTTAAGATGTTGATAGGTGTGTTATAAGGTTTATCACTTCGGTATATGTGTATAATTTAAAATCATGATTCAGAAATCCATATATTCTGTCACTCACTTTTGAAATGTTTCTCAAATATAGTAGGGGACTATATTTATTATTTTTCTGCCATCTTTAAATCCCCATTTTTTCTAAAAATCAGTATATCCCCCTTACTATAGGAAGTACTGTGGTGCCCTCAGAGGCATACAAAATGGCAATAGGAAACTCACTAGAAAAGAATTCAGATTTGCCATGTTGAAATCATGATTTCTAAGAAAACCGTATTTCTAAAGCTGCAATTTATGCTTCTGAAAAAAGGCACTCATTTGTGTAAAAAATCCCAATGTTCATAAAACTTGCAAATTGAAATAAAAAAATAGAAAAACATAAAATGTAGAAAAATATAGGACAGGGTCCTGTACTATGTAGAGTCAAAGGTCATGCACAATGCCATTAGGCTGCCTGCAGGGGACTGGGAAAAGCCTTACAGACAAACCATACTGCACTTAGGGCCTAATTACAATGTTGGGTGAACTTATGTCTGCCCGACACCATCTCTGTCCTGGGACCAACCGACCTCTGGTCAATGGTCCCAACTGCCTAATTAGGATGCGACCGAACACTCTTCTGTCGCATTCCTACATTGCCCTATGGGAGCATGCATTTCGGCCGTAAACCGTACTGGGGTGCTGTTCATCCCTGCACCCCATGGCAGGCCCCTCAAGGCACCTACGGGAGGCCACACCCACAAGGGGGCTCTGCTGGGCGCCCCAAAACACGCTTTCCGACATTGTTTCCATGTCAGACAGGCCGTCTTGGAAACATGCTGGGACCCCTGCATCCTCATCCTTAGGGCGAAAAGGCTCGCCCTTTGGGATTACGAGCCGGCTCCTTGAGCCTGTCAGAATCCAGCCGGAATGACCAGCCGATTTAAATTCTGACCGGCTGATACATTATCAGCCGGTCAGAATTGAAACCGACGATGGGGACTGAAGGTCGGAGACTTTCCGACCTCCATCATAATCGGCCCCTCTGTCTTCAGCCATGCGCAGTGGAGGTTGACTGACTGCAGTAAGTTCGGGCAGTGTGGTACCCACCCCGAGGCAGTGATAGCGCCAATTTAGCTAGGTCAGACCTCGCATAGGAAAGGAATATTTTTGTTTGCTTAAAAACTTTGGTATCATTCAATAAATCAGCATTAAACGTTCCCAAAACATACATCCGCTTTACCTCTTTCTGATTTCCCATTGTAATTCCCATAGGAAAGCTTGCTCTCTGATACAGAAAATAATAGCTGAATAGATTTACACAAAGTTTGGAAAAACGTTTTTTCCAAACTTTGTGTAAACGTTTTACTCAGAACGCTGAGTTCTTATTTGCTGAAAATCTGTTCAGTAGTTTTGAGAAATTAGCCATTAAAAGGATGCTAAAATAGGCACAAAAGGGTTAACCACCACAAAAAGTTATCTGAATCATTTGTGACCAGATATGCTCTAATTGGTCAATTTAATGGGAGATTGGTCAATCCTGATTGGTTGAACACATTAACAATATGTTGTGGCAGCTATTACAGGATTTGGGGACATGGTCTCTGCATCTCGAAAATAAATAAAAAAACATATAGTGGGGGCAATGTGAGGATACCCTGACACCCAAGGGTGAGGTTCTCCCTCCCCCCACCCCCGATTTGCTGGCTTAATCATGGACAGCATATCATGGCAGCCATTACAGGACTCAGGGACATGGACCTCATTAAAATGCATTGTAGTGAAAGTGTGTTTCTCCACATATGAAGGCTAATAGCAGATTTTAATCATAATGTAAATCATTTGATGGTGGTACCATTCTAACTTTAGGAATTATGGTGTGCTCTAAGGTGATATCACCCTGTGGAAAATGCTTATCCTCTGCTAGGATTTGCATGTATGCTGTAGATAAAAGAAATTCTCTCTGGAATTTCTCACAGAGGCTATGGACGTTGCTATAGAAGCTAAAATAAAAACACATTTTCTATATGTTCACACTATCTTCCTCAGCCATATGAGAATAAAGTCTGATATTCTGAGTAAAACATGTACTTCCAACAATACTGGCATCCTGTCAGTTGATTCCCCAGTGTTTTCTGTGATGTTTTGCCACAGTGTTGTCATGAACTAAAGTGATAACATTCTGTTTTTATGACAAAAGTGTATCATACCTGAAGGCTATTTTGATGGACTCAAAGTAGCAAAAGTGAAAGCATTTCCTACAGGGAATACTGCAGTAGTTGATCAAAATGATGGGTTTCCTTTTGTTATAGTAATTATGTTTAGTGTTCTAGAAAGTTAAAATGAGGACACGGTTTCTATAAATTCTCAAATATCTTCTTCTTCAATGTCGAAAGAAAGAAATCTGTAATGCTAAATGATACACATACTTCAGACACTAGCAGCAGCCTTTAAGTTGATTTTATGGCAAAGGACAGAGGCCAATATTATACATTTACCTCTTTATTGCCACACACACCGCAGCAACAACTAGAACAATAACTTTAAGAATTAGAACTTAACCAAGATTCTAATATATATGAGTCGCAAACAATCAGCTATATTCCTCTTTGTTGCTGCTCACACATCAGATAAATACACTGAGTGTTAACTTAATCTTTGACACATGTGAAATGGTAGATGGTTTTAATAATTATAAAATTACCAAGAACAAAGCCAAAACATTGGTTTAATAGGTTTAAATCATAAGTAGGGTTCCCTATTTTATGGTATTTAGATTTTAACATTTCTGTCTGTATTTATCCATATTTATTTGTGGGCCATCATATTGGAATTTCTCTATATTTATTTTGTGTTTCAAGAGTAAATGTAGCTGTAAAATGGTATATTTCTGCGTTTAAATAACTCTTCAATGTGCGCTTAAACATGGATGCCAGTCATGGTTTGGCAAACTAAGTAGCCACGTATAGCAAAAGACTACACTCACAGGTACATATTAGCATCATGCTACAAATATATGTTAACATATGCCTGTATTTTAGGAAATCTCATTCTGTATTTTATCCCGCCATGCTGTCCGCCTGCTCAGCTGTTGCCTAGAATTCATGAAAGGCAGCATGGAGATTTTCTCACAAGTGGCAACATTTTCAGTATTTTTCCGCTTTTAAAAATAAACACAGACAGGAAACACTTTGTTTTCTGTCTGTATTTATCTGTAAAAATCAGTAAAAACAGAAAACCGGAAGCCTTAATCATAAGTCATTATGAATTATAGTGTGCATAAAGTTGAGAATTAAACTGCTTTATGGTTTGGAGTTTTAAAAATAAAATGTTTACAAGGGATAATTTTTCCATAGGGTTGTACTGGGACACGGTACATTCACAGGTCCAGTTAAGGAAATGTGATGTATGTAATGTAACCACAGTACAGTTACCACCTAAGAAACACAATCTTTTTTCTGTTACCGCTTTAATTTAATGAGCAGGGGTATTTAGGCTAATTAAAGGGGTCCTGTGAGTAGTATTTGAATTATTTTATATCAAAATAGGTTTTCACTTAAACTAGGGTAGAATAGTGCAGTCGAGTAAACAGTTAAGCAGACGTGAGCTGGGATTTCAAAACTCAGCCGCGTTAGTGTTCGCAAGGAAAGAGCTTGTCTCTCTGTAGCACCGGCGGCAGCGTGAGCTGAGTACAGAGAGCTTACAATGCTGTAAAGGCAGTGCGTGTGTTAGCGCAAGCGTATGATATCAAACTGAGTTCAGACAACAACTCTGGACTCATGTTAGTGTATGCTTAGTGCATATCTATACAGAAAGGCAGGCTACGTGTACCATTCAAAAACACTAGAAATAAATTAAGGAAGGGACATATTTTAAAGTAGAGTAGAAGATATTTAAGCCATACCTCATCGCTGCTGTGGGATGTTTGGTAGTTTTGACAAGTTGTGTTTGCAGTAGCAGTGTGAGGAGTTTCAGCAGCTATTTTGAAATTGGCTACCTCAGCTAAGTATTGCAGGAATAAGGGCGGCAATATTTGGGGGAAATAAAAATATTTTTTCTTTTCAGTCAGGCACACTGGAATCAGTCAGTGTCGAGGGTCAGCTGTTTGTGGAGATGTGTGTTTTGGGTACTGTGGTATGAAAAGTGAATATTATAATTTTGGAGGAAAAATATTAAGTTTTATAATGATGTAGTTGGATACTGTTGAGGGGATGAGTTCAGATGAGAAAGCGTTGGCTTGCGTTGACAAAGCTGTTTCAGGGTTATCCTCTCAGTTAGAAAAAAAGATCGATGAATGTGTGGAAAGAATGCTTCCTAAGATCAGGAGTAGGGAGCCTCATGCAGGGGAGTAAGATTTTTGGACTGTGGAGTAGGTAGAGTTGAAGGCGTCAGGTTCGAAACCGTCATAAGGCCACACAAAAGAGAAAGCATGTGGAAAGTAGAGATATGGCTAAAATGAATAAGGATTGTGAAGCACATCAGGCAAAGAGGAAATAGGCAACTCATTTGGAGTTAAATGAGAGAGTGTCAATAAAGGCCAAAAAAGGGAATCACAAAGTGATTGCTTGTGATGAGATGTCATCAAGTTATGTTATGTTATCCGTTCTTCTATAGCGCCCAGCTGCCCCAGCAAAGGGGCGTCCCGGCGCTCGAACAGGCAGAATGAAAAATAAATAGAACAGAGAGGCAGAAAGAGAAGGGGAGAGGGCAGAGTAAGGAAATGATGACCTATGTGGTAGAATTACAGCCAGAGGGAAAAAGATACGTTTTGATAGCCCTCCTGAACATGAGCGGGTCATCAAGGGCACGAATATGAGCAGGTAATGAGTTCCAAAGCCTAGCCGCCAGAAAGCGGAAGGAACACCCTGCCGCTCTGCAGCGTTTGAACCGTGGAACTACTGCTAGATTTTGATCCAATGACCTCAGACAGCGAGAGAGAACAGAAGGGGTGAGAAGATGCTCCAGGATCGGGGGGGGAGGACAGTTTAAGGATCTTGAAGGAAAGACATAAAGTCTTAATCTCAATCCTTTGAGCCATAGGCAGCCAGTGAAGCTTCTGGATAGTTTCCTTCGCGGAGCAGAACCTAGGTAAACCCACCAAGGCCTGATTGGCCCCCACCAAGAGTGAACTCGCGTAATCGAGTCGGGAGAGTATGATGGCCTGGATTATCACCTGTCTAGTGGGGGCATCAAAGAATTTCAGAGTTGGCCTAAGCCCCCGCAAGACCCCAAAGCAAACAGCAGGCACTTTTTTTGTATGTCCACAGAAACTGAGGGCAGAATCTAACCAGACCCCCAGGTTTTTAACCTCGGGGACCGGAATAGGGGCTTGGCCCAGCTCTGGGGGCCACCACTGAGCACCCCAGAGATTGCACTGTTTACCAATGATGAGGACTTCCGTCTTTTTAGCATTGAGTTGTAAACAGTTGGCCGTCATCCAGCCCGCCACTGCTGTTAAACCCTCCCTGAACCTAGGGGCCTCAGAGTCGGGATCCCCATTGAGTGCAACCGCCAACTGCGTGTCGTCCGCATAGGAAACCATGGTCAGGCCCCACTGCTTGGCGACCGCAGCCAGCGGCTGCACATACAGGTTAAACAGCGTGGGGCTAAGTGCCGACCCCTGAGGAACTCCCTGTTCGATGAAATAGGGTTTAGATTCAAAAGGAGGTGTGGCGACCCAAAATGAACGACCTGCTAAAAAAGACCGAAACCAGTCAAGTGCCGGGCCAGAGATACCTGCCTCACCCAGACGCTGTAGAAGTATCACATGTGAGACTGTGTCAAACGCGGCACTGAGGTCGAGTAACACCAGTGCCGCAGTTTGACCGGAGTCAAGCATGGTGCGCAGGTGTTCGCTAGGAGAGCAGTCTCCGTGCTGTGACCTGCTCGGAAACCGTTCTGAGAGGGATCCAAGATGTTAGCGGTCTGAAGATGTTGGGTCAGGATTCCATTGACATAGGCCTCCGCAACCTTGGCAGCCGAAGAGAGAAGAGAGATTGGACGATAATTCAGTTTAAGGGGGTCCAAGGCGGGTTTCTTCAGAATAGGGGTGACATAGGCTTGTTTCCACTTAGTTGGTACAATCCCTGAACACAATGAAAGATGAATAAGTTGGCGCACAGGGGGGAGACATAAAGCAGCCGAATCCACGAACTGCGCGGGTCTGAGCGGGTCTGCAGGGGAGCCGGATTTAACTTTGGCTGCCAGCCTATTGAACTCGGCCTCTGAAATTCCCGGCAGTGTGGATAGAGCCGCAATAGGGGTAGAAACAAGTCTCTGTCCTTCACACTGAGGGGTAATATTAGGAAAGGAGCGATAAATGGTATGCACCTTTTCCAGAAAAAAGTTGGCGAGCTCCTCACAGTGAGATGCAGAGCATATCTCAGCTGCTGAAGCTCTTTTCGCCGTCAGATCTTTAAGAACTTTAAAAATAAGCTTTGCAGGATTAGGGCTGCGTTTGAACTCCTGAGAGTAATAAGCCGCGCGAGCTCTGCAAATGGCTCTATGGTATACTTTAATTTTTGCGAGGTACAGTATTTTTTTCTCAGCATCATAGGTTTTTCGCCAGTCTCTTTCCGCTTGTTTGCATGATTTTTTTAAGAGCAGTAAAGTATTATCATACCATGGGCTGGGTTCAAAAGAGCGACATTTACCCCACGTAGCAGGAATCAAAGCATCAAGTGCACGGGAAACCCAGTCACAAAAGAGATCGTAGCCAGACTCGACATCATGAAAAGGGTCAAGTGGGTATTCGCTGAGTAACCGATGGAAGTCCTCAAGCTTAAGTTTCTTCCAAGGACGTTTAAAGACAGACCTGTCTAAATTTGTGAAAGGAGGGTTTCTAATCGCAAGGTTCAGTTCCACCAAAAAAATGGTCTGACCAGGCTACCGGGGAGGGAGGCAGAACCTTAGCCGCAGACAAATTTGTAAAAATGGGGTCCAGGATATGACCACCTATATGCATAGGGAGGGTGACCATCTGACTTAACTGCAGCGCCTCTAGATCTGCAAGAGTACTGCTGATAACAGGGGTATGGCAGAGGTCAAAATGGAGGTTAAGATCACCAAGAATAGTGAAATTAGCCGAACCTATCGCAAGAGAGCTCACTATTTCAGGAAGAGCCTTTCTAAAGGCTATATCATTACCAGGGGGTCTGTAAATCAGAAGCCCAGAGAAGGTAAGGTGATGATTAATCGTAACACAGAAGTGCGCACTCTCACAGCCATCTATAGCTAATTTCTTCCAAGTACAGGGGTAGCATGATTTAACTACCATAGCAATGCCCCCGCCCCTAGAGTTACGATTGTTAGTGAAAATAGAGTATTGTTGCGGGATGGCCAAGTTCAATTCCACCATGGCCTCATCATGGAGCCAAGTCTCAGTCATGAAAAAGATATCAGGGGCTTCTGCTAAGATAAGGTCGTGGATAGCAGCGTGATGTTTAATCAATGACCTATCATTGAGGTTCCATAATTTAAGGATTCGGGGAGTGGAAGACTCACTGGGCAGGAATGTCATGGGAGGGGCCTCACGAAGTGCTCTAATGGGAGTAGGGGAGCTAAGGACAAAATTACCACAAGGGCACCGGTAGGGACCGCACAGCGGGTCATGGGGATTATACTCACAGGGCAATAAGGTCTGCCGAATGCTGAGTAGATCCTCTCTCTTATAGGGACCGCCAGCGGTATAATGAGACCCGTTAACCCTTGTGCCTTGCGCCTCCTTAGCGCTGACGGGCGCAGACGGGCAGGACTCTGGCACGACTCCGGCGCAGAGATGGCGCGGCCGCTGCGCGTGTCCGCTGCGCGGAGCCATGCCCGTCCCCTTTTATGCGCAGCTAGAGCGCGACGGAACAGTAGCCCAACCCAATATGGCCGCCGTCTACCCCTCGTCCCGCGAAGCCGGTCTCTCAGCGTCGATACTTGGCTGAGAGTGACCGGCAACGGGGTGGGGGGGAGAAGACTCTCCAGGAGCCTTGGCAGGTGTCACCAGAGTTAAGTATAAAACTCACGCACAAGCGCACACAAAGTCAAAATAGCACATACGATTTTTTAAAATGCGCACTGCAATGCAATAAAGTAAAAGAAAGATCTCCCGGCATCCGCCTCAGGAGAGGGAAAGTAACAGACTGCCTAGTCGAGCGTACGGCCTCCAAAAGCCCCTTTTATGCGCAGCTAGAGCGCGACGGAACAGTAGCCCAACCCAATATGGCCGCCGTCTACCCCTCGTCCCGCGAAGCCGGTCTCTCAGCGTCGATACTTGGCTGAGAGTGACTGGCAAGGGGGGGGGGGGGAGAAGACTCTCCAGGAGCCTTGGCAGGTGTCACCAGAGTTAAGTATAAAACTCACGCACAAGCGCACACAAAGTCAAAATAGCACATACGATTTTTTAAAATGCGCACTGCAATGCAATAAAGTAAAAGAAAGATCTCCCGGCATCCGCCTCAGGAGAGGGAAAGTAACAGACTGCCTAGTCGAGCGCAGGGCCTCCAAAAGCCCCTTTTATGCGCAGCTAGAGTGCGACGGAACAGTAGCCCAACCCAATATGGCCGCCGTCTACCCCTCGTCCCGCAAAGCCGGTCTCTCAGCGTCGATACTCGGCTGAGAGTGACCGGCAACGGGGGGGGGGGGAGAAGACTCTCCAGGAGCCTTGGCAGGTGTCACCAGAGTTAAGTATAAAACTCACGCACAAGTGGAGATGTGGGGATAAGTTGTTCCTCAGAGTTTGAGGATTCTGAGGTAGAGGATTTAGATGTGAAAAAAGGAAAGAAGGATCTGACTAAAAAGGAATAGCGGTTGCTTAATCCATTGGGAGAAAGCATGTTTATTCCACATATGATTCAGCACCCTCTGTCCCCTCAATGGACTCCTACGGCGTATGTTGCACAATATGTGCAATATTGGCTAAAGAGTCAAATGCCTAATGAGGTATGCAATAGATTGCATTCAGAGTGTCCAAAACCTTCTTTGGAAAGACAACATTGCATATACCACTGAGTTGGATGCAAGAATGTTAGAGATCCAAGAAGCAGGTTAAACAAAGGATTAAAAGGGTTCAAGGATAAGCTTCTAGATGTTTTTGGACCCATGACAAACATTATGTAAATATTCATATGCAAATGGGGTAAAGTTGAATGTTGAAGGGCTGAGGCAATGGGTGCACAGGGTGGTTTGCCTTCTGGACAACACAAATGCAGCATTGTGTGAGAGGAGGAAGAGTATCCTCATGAAGATTGAATCTAAACTTGCAGAGTTTGCAAATTAAGAGGCTGATGTGAAGGCCAAGAGTCTTTTTTTCGAGAGGAATTTGTGAAGGACAGGGCCAAATATGTTTTCTCTTTTAATATTATACAAAAAGTGCAGAGAGATATACGCAATTTTGTTGGCAGGGCTGGGAGAGCACGGGTCGGCTTCCCGGCCAAGGATACAGAATCATGAGAACATCATTATTGTGAGGCTTCAGACCCTCCAGTGGGCATTACTACCAGGGGTTTTATCCCCACCAGGGGGATAAAAAGGACAAGAGGAGCACAACATATGTTTACAAAAAGGCCCTTTATATGCCCCATTAAAGTTGGACCGCAGACTCACTCACTTTGTTGCACATTAGGGGGATATAACATTAGATCAATGGGTGTATCAGACAGTGCAGGGCTACAAAATAGAGTTTGCAGAGGATCCAGAGCAGGGGAGTTTCCCAAGACAATTAAGATTTACAGAAGAGTGTACGAAACTGGTAGATCAGGAGGTTGAAGCTCTGTTCGAGAAGGAAGCAATAGAGAAATGCAACTCAAAGAGGTTTATAAGCAATACACACTTTTGTTCAATGCAATCATTTCTAGATGAAATGAATCCATTTGCTAAGAGATATTTTGAGAAAGAGAGACTGGTTGACTCGTCTGGATGTCAAAGATGCCTACCTAACGTAAAGTTTCAATGGAAAGGGAAGATTTGGAGGTTCACCTGTCTCCCATTCGGATTGACTTCAGCACCATTGTGATTCACCAAGTTGATGAGACTAGTGATGGCATGGTTGAGATCAAGAGATGTGCGTCTGATTGTTAACTTGTCCGATGTTTTAATAATGGCATAGTCAAGAGAGTTGGCTTTAGAACAGACCGATTTGCCAGTCCAGATTCTAGAGGATTTAGGATTGTGGTGAACAGAGACAAGTCTTATCTGGTACCAAGTCAGGAAATGATATTTTTAGGTTTCCAGGTACAGACATTGGACTATATATTGAGGTTACCAGCAGAGAAGTTGAATAGGATTTCCAGGGAGATGAGGAAGGTTTTGAACAGCAGTTTTATATCTCTAAGGCAGTTGGCGAGAATACTGGGTTTAATTTCGGCCTTATTTCAGGTCCAGCTCCACTTCTTTATTGAGCTATGTAGAGATTAAAGGCTGAACATCTCAGGAGGGGAGTGAAGCACTCCCAAGCAATTCAGTTGAGTTTGAATTCAAAAGAGGACTTGGAATGGTGGAAAGAGAATTTGGATGCATGGAATCGGACAGCAATTTTTGGTGTAGTTCCATGTGTAGTAATAGAAGCAGATGCCAGTCTTGCTGGGGAGCAAGATGTGGTCTGAAAACAACAGGAGAGAAATTGTAACTTCAGGAGAAGGAGATGCATATACATTATCTAGAGCTTGTTAGCAGGGTCGTTTGCAGTGAAGAGTTTTGTAAGGAACAGTGTGAAGTGTTGTGTGTTGTTGAGAATGGACGATGTGTCAGTAGTAAGGTATGTGAGGTCCAAGGTTGAGGTCACTGGCTAAATTGGCAAAGAACTTTGATCATTTTTACGGAGGTCAGAACGTTATGGTTAGGGCACAGCATATTCTGGGGCTCAGCAATTGCATGTCAGATTGCAATTCGAGAAATGAGGGAGACTGGAGTAATTGGATGCGGAACAGGGAGGCGTTCAGAGCGCTGGAGATGACATGGGGACCTTTTCAAAAGGATTTGTTTGCAAGCAGATTGAATGCACAACGGCCACATTTTTACAGTTGGAAGCAGGATCCGGAGGGGTGTACAGTGGATGCTTTTCTGCAGGTTTGGGGTCAGGGATGCAATTATTCGTTTTTCCCTTTCTCGTTAATTCAGAGAGTAGTAATGAAGATGAGCGGGGAGCAGGCAGATCTGTTGTTGATAGCTCCGTTTTGACCCACACAGATGTGATGAGCTCACTGGTGGCTGATCCAGTACTTCTAAAAGGTTGTGTGAGATTATGCGTGAATCAAGAAGGAGAATGTCACAAATTGGTTCTGAATGGTCAGATGCAGCTGATGGCATGGATGATTTCAGGCGAATATGGCAAGTGTCAAGATTATCATCTGAGGCTTGTAAACTCATCAAAGGATCTTGGCCTCAAGGGATCACAAAGGCATTCAGACTGGCATGAAAAAGGTAGGTGTGTTTGTGTAGTGGAAGGGATTTGGATCCCATATCAGCACCTTATTCAGCCTCATAAAAGGAATTTGCTCTTAAAAGAGTATTCTAAAAAGAACTTTCTTAATTTTATATTTTAGAAGTGTAATAAGAGTTTGCGCATGCTTTGGCCAAGCTTGAGTGGTGTCACGAACTGCAGGCCGACAGCACTTTTTGGATATTAATGAAGGAAATTTCTTTTAATGGAAGCTGGTACAATGTCTTCAGTGCCTTTTATTGTCCTCATGCATACTTTTTTATGTACAGTGGTGTGTGCTAAAATATTTAATGGTATAATCATGTTTCATCATCATATTGGAGTGCTGTGAGGCTGCCTGAAGCCCTATGTGAAGGTGGAAAAGTGCAGGGATGAGATTGATTAATTCGGGACTCGCTGAGGCATCAGACACCCCTGTGTCTTTGGAATCTTTGAGTATTAGTATGAGTAGATGAGGTTACAAAGAGAAGGTCTCTGCCTTTATCTTCAATATGTCAAGAACGATTACATGATCAATTGGTTGATTGCCACATAGAGAAAAGAGGGCCTAGGAAGCATGAATCACTTTTCTCAGTCATGGAGAGACTGTCAATGATAACCTAGAGCATATCTGATTTCCACTACTATCCCTGTAAAAGGTTTGGCCAATACTGACACAAGAATAGTTGTCCATGAAGATGTTAATGGAAGAGTACATCAGTTAGTGCCGTGCAAGTAATCAAAAAGTAGTTGATGAGATAGGGTATATTTAAGGACAGTGTTTCAACAGCTAGGTTAAGTTTACTATGAAGTGCACAGTGAATATCTTGTGGGATCAGAGGGTTTATGATTCATATCATCTTTGTGTTGAAGCCCATTTTGCCCATTGAGTCTCATGTAGGGTACAGGCAGTTACTGCCAGTGAAAATTGCTTTAGATTTTCATATGACAGATAGGAACATTCAAGCAATGTGCATATGGTTGTGTATGCTGGATTACTGTGAGAGGCGGAATCGAAAGCACTTCTAATTCAGTAGCCAGATTCATGTATTCAGATATGAAGGATATTGTTTTGACCTTCAAAATTTTGTTTTTGGACTCCTTCCTTATGATCCACAGATTGCCAAAGCCAAAATAAATTGTTCGCCATTTTATTTTTGTATGACTTTTTAACTGGCTAAGTACAATGGTGCTTTTAGTTTTATGGGGCTATAAGTGTGCAGTATTTGGTTGTAGAAGTGTGCAATTTACATCTTCCTTGACTATTATTAATTTTTTGTCCAATTTTGTCAAACTACTCTCTTTTCATTTTTTGGATTATTTTGCTCAGTGCTTTGGGGTTCATGTAACTAGTTGGTATGAAACGTTCAGAACTGAGTCAGAAGGTGAATAAGGGGTGATTTGGCCAGTTTTGTTATGTTATATTATATTTGTTAAAGCGCAATGGTTACCTGAAGGTGTCCTGGTGCTGGCTACTACCCTCTGAGCGCCGATTATTATGGAGATGCTACATGCTAAAAAGCCAGGTTTTTAGTCCCTTTCTAAATGCCTTAATGTCAGTGGCCAGTAATTGACTTCTGACAGCTAGGATTGTGGTTCTTTGCAATGCTGAAGTTCAGGTGGGTTTAATACTCTTATTAGTGAAAATATTTAGGGCATACTGCAGAATATATATGCACATACAGAATACTACTGTTTTTACATTACTTGCACTTTACATACAAAATGTCAGTCAAATGGTAAGTGAGGAGAGCTGTTTAAGACAATGCACGATATATGACTCTTTTATTGAGAATGGTTTAATAGCAATTACAGAAACGAAATAAAGTTTAACCATATTTTAGAACTAATGTTTAATCTGTATGACAGTACTACTAACAGATACCATAAACCCCCATGGCAGAGACGATTAAGGTGATGATGTTGTAGGTGTAAGTAAACAGTTTACAAGTTTGATAATTTTTCTCTTATCTCACCTTAGTGATTGCTATTCCCTTATCGCATTGTATAAAAATAATCATTATTTTATTTTTCACTGTAGGGAGCCGAGAGAGTATGTTAAAGACTTGCAGTGTTTTCAATGCCATCCTGAATGCCTAATTCAGAACACGACTACGACTTGCACTGGACCGGTAAGAGTATAACAGACATGTCAAACTTGTTAGAGAGCAGTGTAGAATAAATAAGTAAAGGTGCTACATACTTTATTTTCCCAGTTGATCATGCATTCTGTGTGATCAACTTAAAATTGATACAATGAGCATACTCTATATTGCATCAGGAAACACTTTTCCGATGTGCCTCTCAATGCGTTCAGTTTATGACAAATAGTTGAAGAAAATCACCTTACGTAAGTATATGCATTGTGGTTCATTGCTGCTTCAACAGACGTTCATATATAAATATATGCATGTAGTGAATATATACAATTTTATGCATATGCCACTTGTGCTGCACTCTCCGCAGTTTGAGGCAGATACCAAAATATTGCTCCAACTTCAGTTTATTTCAAGTTTATTTCCACCATGTTAGCCATAATACGTTTTGGCCGTCACATGTGGCTTTGATCACATAACAAGTGTGTCTTCATTTTCTTGTTTTTTATAATTAGTGCAGCACCATGGATACTAACCAAATACTCATTATCGACTTCGAGGACAGACTGGCATAGAATTTCTGCAAATTGGAAAAAACATGATTATACTTCAATTATATAATTATTCATTTCAAATAATTCAATACAACATTTATGGTCAATTGTGATTTCATCAAATTAAAATTTTGTTTGACGTGAATTTCAATGTTATGTCGTCCAAACTCTTTCCAAAACTTCACATATCTCACCCCAGCCAAAATAAAACAAAACTGAGCCCAAGTGGGCAAACCTCAATATATTGGTTACATGTCCATATTGTTAAATCAATACTTTAGCAATTAAACCACAAATGAGCATATTGCAAAAAGGAACAACAACAAAACTCAGGCAAAAAGAGAGAAAGAGAGGGAAAGAAATACTCTTGTCACTGAAAATAATATCAATAATGCCATTTGATACTCAACATAAAGCCAGCCTAGGTGAGACCACAGAACTGCCTGATTAACTACGGACACAAGAATAAATCCTTGTCAGCATTTCTAGGGCCAGATATATATGATTAAAAAAAATATTGGCATTATCAAGTTCATGAAAAATGGCATTCACCAGCTCCACAATATTGATTACCAATATATTTTCAAGCTAAGCATACATAGGGACGTATAGATTTACTACTCCTCACTTCATATTTCCTTCCCTTGACAATATGTTGATATTGTTCAACTGATATCCATGCAGGTCGTTATTTAAACTTTAATACTGTAGTGTGACATTAAGAAAGGGGTCCTGATATATTACCACAATAGGTACAGAATAGCTGAGACATGGCATGCAAAAAAGGATTTTAACCTTGAGTCCCCAGACACTCAGAGTTGCTCTAACTTTCTGTAAGAATGACAAAAACCCCAGGTATTCCATAAAAGCAAGCAAGCTTCCACCCAGATTAATCCATTAGTTTGTATTTTTCTTGCTTCTCTTTTCTATTAGTGTCCAGTATGGTAATATATTATGTAGTGACTGCCTACATTCTGTGGGACATAGTTATCTTCCAAAAATGCAAAT
Organism: Triturus cristatus; assembly: GCF_964204655.1. Taxonomy (NCBI): domain Eukaryota; kingdom Metazoa; phylum Chordata; class Amphibia; order Caudata; family Salamandridae; genus Triturus; species Triturus cristatus. Next base: position 343,872,773 of record NC_140593.1, read on the forward strand.
AATAATGCAAAGAATGTACCCTTCTTCCTAATCTCAAAGAGATTAGATTTTCAAAAATAGCATTCAAATTTCATCTAATGCATCCACACAAACAAGCATTGGCAATGCCAGTAAGCCTTGCATTTCCAAGAGTTAAGGCTAATGGCGAGGTAAATGGCAATGTCTTTTACCCATGTGTTTTGGTTTGGAGTGGATGTATGTGGTGTGGAGTGGACTTATGTGGGTTACATTGGAATTGTTAGTTGTGGATTTGTGTGGGGTGGAATTGTGTGGTGGGGAGTTGATTTGCATAGTGGAATTATGTGGCATGATGGATAGTTAGGGGTGGGAGCTGCACAGAATAGATAGACAGTAAGACACGAAGTGCTGAATGAACTCCAGACAGAGGAGCAGAAAGAGTGTGTGAGAAAGAAGGGGAGAGCAGGCGACAGACTCCGAAAGAGGGAGCGCCTATGTAGGCAGAAGACACCCGAAGAAGAGGAGGAGAGTGAGGTATTGAGGGATGTTAACCTTGAAAAGCCACAAGAAAGAAACTGTGCTTGCAGACCTGAAGTTAACCACTTGAGAAAGGCAGGAAGAGTGTGTAAGAGAGCGATAGAGAGGGGTGAAAGAGAGTATGAGAGAGACAGACGACAAGTTGCTCTTCCCAAAGAAACCTTATTAACCTCAAAGTAAGGCAGGTGTTCAGAGATGCAATATCCACCCACCAGCTGATGCTGGGGCACTGTCAATGGGCACCGGACCGAGAGAGGTGTGTGAGCCAACAGAGAGAGCAAGGAAAGAGACAGGCTGTGCACATCTCCCAGTATAAGTGAGACCAGCATGAGACGAGTTGGAGGGGCACCCAGAGATGGAGGGGGTGAGAGGTGGATGAGTGGGAGGAGGTACAGGAAGGCAGCATGTGTGAACGGGCAGTATAGAAAGGAGACAGAGAGTGTGAGGGAGGGATAAGAGGGGGCAGTGGGAGTGCCAAATGAGAGGGGGCAGTGAGAGTGTGATGGAGAGATGAGAGGGGTAGTTTGGGTGTGGGGGAGAGATGACAGTTGGGGAAAGTGTGAGGGAGCGATGAGAAAGGGCAGTAGGATTGCAAGTGAGACATGAAAGGGTCAGTGCGAGGGAGAAATGAGAGTTGGCAGTGGGAGTGTGAGGGAAAGGTGAGAGGGTTGGTGGGAGTGTGAGGGAGAGATGAGCAGAGCTAACCAGAGACATTACACCACCTTAGATTGCACACTGACACACGCACGTTTTAGAGAAAGATCCAAAAATCTTTATTGAAAAGATGAAGCCACATGATATAGTTATCTTCTCTTTGAGACTGACGCAGCATTGATTACATTGTGTGTCTGCCTGCACTGAGCTCACAATACACTATTTACAGTGATTCTTTAATGCCTGGAACATTTGTACATGTAAAGTTGTGAGTGGGTTAATGTGAGAATAAAGTAATGCTGTGAGTGAATGGATGGATGAATGAGTGAGTGACTGAGTGCATGGTTAATTAATATGTGAGTGAGTGAATGCATGGCTTAAAGGGTGGGTGTACTGATGAGAGGTCAAGTGAGTACAGACATATACCACCAGTCTGAGTCATCCTTGGAAAAAGGGAGAAGGAAATTTAAAAGAGGTTATTTGAAAGAGTGATCTTTGAAAACAAAAAAGCACATTCCCCTTTATATACACTGCAAAAACTGTATGTGTATTCAGGATGGAAAAACTATTGTAAATCCTTACATTGACAAGAAAAGTGTTTTTAGGGGTTTCAGTACTAGTGATAGCATGAACAGCACCTATCCAATAAGGTGGTCCTACTGGAAATATTTAAAATTATGGTGAAGAATAGATGGAGTCAAAATTGATCCATTATCTGTTTGAAAAATTCTTGATGTATCATGATGAGACATTTCTCAGAGGTTGAATTATCAGATTGTTTGGGACACAACAGGAGTCCCTCCTGTCAAAGGTGTACATAAATCAAGTGGAAGAGGTTAATACTTAATGAAGTAAGGGTGAAGAATGATAACGTGATTGTTACATAATTAGAATCATACTCTTTGGATTAAAAGCAGCAGTTTACAAACCTTTGATGGAATGTTTCTCATCATAGAATTATGTATGTGTGCATCACATTAGTTAACAGTAATGGGATATTAATATGTGTGCATCACAGATATTATACAGCACATGCAGTGTGAATAAGTGATGCAAAGTAAGTTTACAATTCCTGTAAATGAGTTGCACTCAAGGAAATTGTGTCCCCATCAGATGTGCATGCTGAGTGCTTGTGACCGAATACAGAGACTGAAGGCAGTTCTGAGAAGTGGTCCACCACAATTTGAACACTATGCACAGCATCAGGAATGGACCATTAGCCGGCACCACATATAGATACTGAAGACGCAAGAGGGCTACTGCAACATGCTCATGAAACTGGCATTTGATTAGGATTGTTACCTTCAACATGCAAAAGATGCTTCATCTAAATATACGCTAGATGTGTCCACATTCCAGTATTGCACCTTTTTTTTACTCTGAAGTTGCAAATGGATACAGGTTTATGAAACACTGGTGGCTATCAGAAAATATCAAGGTTAAAGGAAATATGCCAGTGGACTACTTTACAAAACGGGTGCTGCAATCTGCCTTGCAGGACACAGGAGCCCTACACCCAAGGCAACATTATACATTGGACATAAGTAGGTACAATATGGAAACTTATGGAACCCTTATCTAAGGGGGACAGAAGCCCTGGAGCCATTCCAGGGCTCTATGCTAAAAGCCAATCTAATGTAAATTTTGCAAACATTCCTGCACACACAAACTAAAAATACTCCGAGCCAAAGATCACAGATGACCAATGAATCTCTATAGCACCTCACTACTGCAGAAGTATAGACTACTATTGTGTGTATACATACCTGACACTGCTGATTCTCGAATGATTATAGTACACATGCATGAAGTGCTGAATTACATATCAGTAGCTCCTAAACTTCATATCTACATTAAAATACATCTGCGTACAGTGCCAACCTGAAAATCATCATAGGCGCGCACATACTTCACAAATACACACACAGCGGTGACCTGCAGATGCTTGTGGCATGTTGCTGACTTGGCACTGATTCATGGGTCTATTAATAGAACTGCCCATTGTGTAGAGAGAGTGGAAAGGACAGGAAGGACAGCTTTCGTCCAACATAAACAACTCGTCTTGCACTTGCAAGTGCGATCAGGGGGACTGCAAACATATGGGATGGGGAAAAACTGTTGCTGTCTTGGGCAAATTCTCACGAATGGACGTTTTCTGCAAGGACCATCATCATTAGGAAGGGTGTGGAGGAGGTACAGTCTATAAGTTAATAGTAAGAATAGGAAAACATGCATGCACAGTAAAAAAATGCACACGGGTGCAGTCCGCCTTAAACCGAGGGCACATTGCACTCAGATTATGAGGAACAGCACTGAAGGCACTAGCAGGAATGCAGGCTCTGTCACACATTGCTAAGCCCTGTAGATAAATACTGCAGAGATCTTTTACAAGCAGTGCCCTCCTGCCTCCAACAGCTGAGTTACAATACAGCATAAGCAATACCGGTTACTCACTGTACCCTCGGCAAACAGAATCAGGACAGAACACTTAAGGGGAGCGCTGTGTTACCCTGCCTTGTTTCCTGGCATAAGTGCTGGGGAATCACAAATCAAGCAGGGGATGATAGTACAAAGAAACAGTGGCTACATGGTCCTATTCTTGGCTCGTCAGCAAAGGGTGCACTGGTTCCTGGTGGCAGCACTGCATGTCGGGAGCTGTAGTGTAACTTAGCGAGTGTAAGCCACATTCGGTGCTGCTGAAGGACAGGGTAGTAATCCGTGGCTAAAGGGGTGTAGCCCTTTGCTCTTATTTTAGTACCCGTTAGTGTTAACTCCATAACTACATAAATAAATAACTACCTCATATACGTGGATCATGAAGTCTCTGAGATAATGGGAAGGTGGCAATGTGATGACAACAACAACGTAGGTTACATCCCACTTGCCCAAAAGTGTAACCAGAGACAATTGCCTACTGCATTGGGGGGACAGGAAAAGCCATCTTCCTCCGCTCTACTCTGCCACAGACCTGATGAAAGAAAAAAATAGTTCCCCAAAACAACACATAAAACAGAGATGCGTAAGGATAGAAGTAATAGGGCAGTGCTCAGTGGGAGTAAACAATAGACAAAAAGGTGGCATAAAGAGGGCAAATCAGCCATTATCAAGCAAGCATTTTTGAAAGAGTATCGAAGGGATGAATTTTAAAAAAGCAATGGGCAGGCTGTTAGCCCACAGACTGAATATTGCATGTCTCGAGAAACAGCGCATGTGCTGCCTAGTCTCGACCTAACAAAGGAGAGCTGTGATTTGGTATATAAAGGAAACTATCAAATTTGAAACATGGGAGGACTAGAATGAAAAGGAGTGACATATTAATAATTAGTTTTCAGCCTTGAAAAAGCATAGTATAAAGCAGAGATAAACATCTTAGCTGGTGTACTATGAGAAATATCCTATGAAATATGAATAAACAAAATCACAGCGAAAACTTGACAGTGAGAGCTGGCTAAAGTGAATTAATTATTTTTATAGTTAACAAAAAATTTGCTTGATTGCTTCCTCCATGCAGTTTAATTGAAAAACACATTTAACTCATCCATCGGTTTATATAAGTAATGATTCAGTGAGTCCCGATTCTCTTCAGACTATGACATTTGTTATTGAGATATATATATATATATATATATATATATATATATATATATATATATATATATATATTAAACACACTTAAGCTGTGAGCACTTTATTTAACAATCTTATTAAAACAGTGAATAGCGGGAAGTGGATATGCTGAAAATATAATTTTTTTATCATGCGTAATATGAAGTGAGAATTTTGTGGGATAGAATAATGGGGTAAAAGAAATTGAATGCCTTCTGCAAAAAAACAAATAGTTGTGTCCATTTCTGTCTTTATTCATGTTCAGTGGATTTTTTTTAGGGTCCTGATAATTGTTTGGCCTGTGCCCACTATAAGGATGGGCCTCATTGTGTAAAATCCTGCCCAAGTGGAATAATGGGAGAGAATGACACATACATCTGGAAATACGCAGATGAGAACAAAGTTTGCCAGCTGTGTCATGTTAATTGCACTGAAGGGTGAGTACAACAGTGAAAATGTAAGTAAGCAGATGTGATTTTTTACAAAGACATACTTAGTTTAACACTGCTTCAGAACAAAGTTTCTAGATCGCTATTTAAGAATAGGGTCAAAGTCAAATTGAAGATTGTTCTGTATGACTGTTGCATGTATTTTTAAACTTTCAAGCCATAGTTTGTTTTTTATCAAGGTTGGGAGGCTGATGGAGTATTTTGTAGGGTAGGATGCCCAATCTGATGTTTTTTCAGTAGTATGTTGTAATCCACTAGATGGATTTTACTACTGCTGTTAGGTAGTCGAATTTCCTTGCTCCACTAATGAAGCAAGCCTCAGTGTGAAGTACCAACTGCACAGAGATAAGAATAACTTTGGGATCTGCACAATGATTGTATTTTCCCATTTATTTGGGACTGTACACATGCTTATACTGTGGTTCTGAATAAATCAGGGTGGAGAAAGATGTACTGAGGAATTACAGTTGGTATTGGGGCAGCTGATTTTTTGGCAACGTGGGCTTGCAGCTAAAGGTTATATTTCAGCAAGAAGCTGAATGTGGGTGCTAACTCATCTAGAGTGAGTTTAAAAGCTTGCTTTCTTGGATGGATATAAAAATGGGACATCCAAGCCTAGCCTTTCAGGGTTAAAGAGCATTGACACTGTCTTTTGTGGGGTTGAATTCAAGCATAGCCACAACTATTCAGGTACTAATCACTGAGAGATGTTTCAGAAATCTGCCTCTCATGATATTTCAAATTAAACTCAGAATCAACAGTGTATTAGTGTATGGAAGTACCACAGCAAGCTACAAGATCCCTTAACGGATATATGTAAACATTTGATATTTGGATGTTTACGGCTGATGCTATGAGTGTAAATGGCTTGGGAGGGAGCACCAGATCATCAGACTTGCTTAGGAAGGTGTCGTAGTAGTGCCCTGGGAAATCATGGATGGGGTGTAAGGCATACTTTAAATAGTAGTGCCTGCTATGGCTATGGATAGCAATGTGAACGAAGCCTGCCTGGGAACAGTATTACACTATATTTATAGGTTGAGTTCCATCTCCTTTTTGTGGTCTGTTACATGTGTTAGAATAAGTGCCCTTTTGGCATCAGCTTGACAAAGAAGTAGGGCGGCAGTACAGAGAACAAGGTATCTGAGGAACAGGATGTTGCAACTGTTGGTGGTAATTAAGTCAACTATGTTGATTGAGTATGTGGGGGCCCAATGGAATTCATGAATGGCACCAGGCTGTGTACTGTATATTCCTGTGATGGTTCAGGTGATGGGTATTGCTATTATGTTGTTCATGTGTACCCTTACAGCAGGTACCTTCTTGGGTGTGGGCTTGTGGCCTTTAGTGATAGTGATCAAGTGAATGCCAAATTGCGGACAGAGTGTACTGTAGGTGATGTGCTGGTTTGGGTGGGTGTGAGTACCTACTCAGACATGGTTGCCTCGTTTTGTTAGGGGCACAGTTCATTCAATGTAACACAGGGTACAGGCCACTACAAGGAGAGTTCACTCATTCAGACATGAGCACTTGTCCATTTTCAATGTGGTATTGGTCCATAAACAGCAGAGATGATAGATCACTACAAATCATTAATCTGTCTTTGCAGCAGTGGCACACATCATTGGAAAGCATCATTAGAAAGTACAGAGACAGTTGGCCACTGCATGTAGCTACTCTAGATGTGGCCATATGGTCTTATAGGGGCTCCCTGACACAGATACCCCTCTGCCGTTACTTTGGCCATTCTGGCCTGTTCTTGAGTTAGGTGCATGCTGGGGCTTCTTGAATGGCAAGCAGAGAACCTGTTCAAGGTCCGAGATACACTGAAAAAGATAAAATTGTGGATTTCTCAACACATTTCTCTTTTTATCGTCTTTCACACTTATGGGAGTCACATGGGCCTGACTGGGAAGTAGGTTCAGAGATGGAAGCGGCAAGGGGTTGTTGTAACGGGCTGGGAGAAAGTGGATTGCAAACTAGATTGAGGTGATGCCTCTCAGGTGGATAGGGCAGGGTCTGCTCAAGCACCCTACTGCTATGTCATAACAGCTCCTCCTTGTTGCATTCTCTGGGATATTACCCTTAACATAAGACGACATCCTAATGATATTAGTTAGGAAATTTTAGAATCAACCACCAGCTGCTCACTTCGCTTGCATCTGGAGCTGTCCCTTCTACGCTGCCTGGCTTCTCATGTTTTTTCTCAGCAGGTAAATCCTGATCAAAATATTTTAAGAAATGTTAATGCTATTCTTTTGCTGGGATCTTAACTTTTCTAAAGATTGTAAATAGAAATGACATACGTGAATGTTTTGCGATCACTGGATCTCTCAGAAACCATTCACCGGCAACCATCCAGCTAAGCTGGCCACTCATCACTGGCTATCAGCAAGTTGCCCATGAGACAGAAAATACATTTTGAATTGTTGACTGCATGTCTGATACAATAGTGAAAGGAATTTACATCTAGTGTTCAGTGATATCAGAGTTGTTTCTGTTTATGTGATTTGTGAAGGATTCAAGTCTTGAATGGTGCACTGAATAAAGAAGTTGTATGTGTTCATAAAAAGATAATTAGACTGTTTCAAAGATATTGCATATATTAACTTTAAGATTCTCAAACTGCGGATACCTTTTGATTTTACTAAAATTATAAGGATAATATATTTCCTTTTTAGGGGCTTTCAGCCAGCCTTTCTTCATCCATTGGTCTGTTATTGTGCCATTCAATGTTTCCTTCCACCGACTAACACATGGGGCAGTTCACTTTAGTCATTGCTAACTTCACCTTGAATCATGGCTTTTTGAGATGAAAGCATGTGTGCTTTCCCTGCTCCTCAAGTAAGCCACTCTTGTGATAGTTTTCTTTTATCACCACTGGCTGTTCCCCTCACCTGCAGCCATTGCTGTGCCGTCTTCTCAGTTGAGCTACACTTTCCCTCTCCAGAGTGCCTACCCCTTTCCTTTGACCTACATGGACAGTTCTCTTCACTTGTCACCGGTGCTATCTCTTCTCCTATGCCAGAGTGCCAGAGAGAAAACCTTTCCTACAAAGAAAAGTCTGTGTTGGGATTCAAATTCCTCAAGGCTAGTTTTTAATAGCAATCATTCAATTCACTGAGGTGTGATTGAACACAATGGTAGGCAGTCACTTAAAATGTGTTTATGTTGGGCAAGAGCCTTTCCTTGAATGTCTGCTGGACTGCTGCCCCCCCCCCACCTTTTGCTTTCCTTTCCCCTTCGCTGGCTGCTCACTTCGCTTGCGTTTGAAGCTGTCCCTTCTACTATGCTGGGCTGCTCCTTTGTTATGCCAGCAGGCAACATCCTGATCAAAACATTTTTAGAAGTTACTGCTATGCTTTTGCTAGGAGCTTAGCTGAACTAAAGATTGTTAATAGAAGTGACATGCACATGTGTTTTTTGTGGCCCCTGGTTCTCTCATAGAGCATTCACTGACAACCATCTAGCTAAGCTGGCTAGTCAACATTGGCTATCAGCAATTTTTCCATGAGAAACAGCTAACACATCTTCGGCTGGTCAAGTAGTATCCAACATATTTTGCAAGCTCTATCACTAACTCTTTAAGTCCTAGGTTTGCAGAATGTGTCATCTGTGCCATGAAGGTCATGTAGGAAGATCTTCTGTAAACCCGACCCTCATTTTTAGGACGAGCCTCGGAGACCTGTTGTATACACTTTATGGGCTTACATCCCACCTATTGCTTTTTAATTTGTTACTTGGATTGTCCTTCCAAAATGCTTGCTTGCTATTTGTGAATCCTTCCTCTTTCTCCCTCTTTTTTGTCTTTATTTTCCTCCCATGGAGCAGGGATCAAGTACTGTATTGTTATGCCTTGGTTGTTCATCTGTTCGTTTGGGGGACTATTTTTTCTTGGTTTCCTGCTTGTGTTACTGTTTGCCTGTGTTCAGCTTCGGGCCTGTAACTGGTTGCATTATCTTTTCTTTGGAATGCTGTTCAGCCAGGTTTCGGTGGATTAAGCGCATGAGGCATTGCAGCTGTTCACAGAGTATTATGATATGACACTCCGCAAGCATTTCCCTTCTTGAATGTTTTAGTTTGGCTTGGACTCCATGTCCAAATCGGTGTGCGTTCTTATTTTCCAAATCCTGAATTGCTTTCTAGGTTAAAAACAAACACTCACTGTGAGCTTGTTGACTTTTCCTCCCCCATCAGTGCTTTGATGTAAACAAGGCTGTAATTCTTATCTCGTAGCACACGACCAAGCGCAGATGCGTGTTCCTCTTCCAGAACAAAACAAGCTGGCAAGGTCATAACTTCTCCTACAAGAATGCTTTCACTTTGCAAAATATATATATATCACAAATGTCACATTGGACTCACTTATTTAGAACTTTACGCTTGCCAGTCTGAAAGCCCTAAAGTGTTTCTTCAATCATTTCTGTTCCACAAATTAACTAAATTAATATATTAATGTAGGATGCCTGACAAAGAGAACACTCAATACACGAATCTGAACTCCCAAATAAATGACACAATATATATATTAGTTGCAATATTCAATGTGTGTCAGCATCCAACATATTCAAGTGTCAAAATGTGAATAAAATAGTGCAGTCGACGCAGTCCTCACATTTAAATACAAACAAAGCATATAATATACTGTACAATTCTTAATGGTATCATTATCTCACCAAAAAATGCTTGCGCCATTTGGAAAAGTATGTCAACATTTCGACTGCAAAAGCCACTTGTGGGGTCTCCTCAGGATTTCGTTGTCTATCAATCACAACTTCCACTTCTATGTGGTAATCTACTTTTTTCTTAAAATCAGTCCAAAGATAAACAATTCTTTATACACTAGTTAGTCTTTATATACAAGCTACACATTACCAATGACATCAAATGTACAACTAGATATGTCTGGTAAAAGTTATGAAGAATGAACTGTGAAATGCATCAATCAATCTGGTATTTACAAGGCGTGGCTGGTAAGGGGTGATGTGATACAAATAATGCTTTTCAAAAAAAATGTAAAGTGAAAATAAGATTGAGACAGCTGAATATACCTAACTGGGCACATGCTTAACTCTTTTGTGGTAGGGTTGGCTCTCATAGGGTAGTAAAGATTTTCTATTTTTACGCCTCACAAAGGATAGAAGGTCATCGTAAGGCAGCATGTCTTTTGTTCCTTGAGTTCTGGGGAGATGGCAGGGCGGCATTTAAAAAAAACTATATTGAGCTTGCCACATCCCTTCTGCATTTAAGGTAATGGGGTCTGCTAGTCCAGTAGTCTATTTACTATTTCCATAGTACAACATCTATATAAAGGGAGAGTAGCAAACATTAAAATATATATGTATTTGCTGATGGCTGTTTGTTTACTAAGTCCATGGTAAACACCACGGAAATTCAAAAACAGTAAGTAGTCCGGTAGGTATGGGCAAGATAAGGACTGCTCTTTATTTAAGTGTATTCTATGCATGGGCTGCCCTTCTCTACAGACATTTAAAAATATAAAAATGCTTTCCCCGCCATGCAATGGCCTACCATCCTTTGTTGGGCTTAAAAAATGTACAAATCTTCACGGCCTCCAACAGGACTGAAAAAAGGAAACAATATGCAAGTCCCTTCAGGTCTTGACTTTAACCCCAGGTTTAACAAAAAGTAAACGTCGTTTTGCCTTAAATTAGATTCAGTTGTAATGGTTCATTTTCAATGCTTAATTTAAGTCAGTAGTTATTTTTTAAGGGCTAGCACTTACTTTTCTGCATCAGCATTTACTACGAGCAAAAGAAGCACATGGGATAGACGGAGGATGAAAACGATGGACAAGCGTCAAAAAGGGAGAAAGTAGAAAGCTGCAAGAGTGAGCTGAAGGGGCAGGGAGTAGCTGTAAATGCATTAAAGAGACCCGAAGTGGCTTTAGGATTACGCTGCCACAGTATTGTGTGCTCGCACATTTAGCATGTTTCAGATGAGAGTTTTGGGCGCTTGCACGTTTTTAATTTTAAATTAAGCACTGTTCGTATTCCATGAATCAGAGGCTTCAAATTTACAGAGGTGAAGTGAGATCCCCTTGATTCCAATCATCCAGTAATTTAGGTGTTTAGGAGTTCACCCAAAGTAAATTTCTGGCACATAATAACTTTAATTGACTATGAAAGGAAATCATGTCTTTGGTGACATCCCTTACTTTCCCAGTGGTTATTTTCATGTCATGACTGTGTAGTATTCTAAATGCTGATTTTCTTTGCCATCTGTATGGACATTGGAATTGAAATAAAGGAAATAAAGGTAGATCTGAAAGTGTTTGTATTGCTTTCTAGGTGCTCTGGACCAGGTTTGGAGGGCTGTCCGGATTCAGGGTAAATTTGAAGTTTTCTAAATTTGCAATGATTTTTTTTAGTAATACGTTTGTCTTTATTTACATGTATATTATCATTCACACCTACTAAAAGCTTATAAAAATATACTCTGTCTTAACAAGATCTAACGACTTTGTGTAGAGAATTGTCTGCAAATTAATCCAGACATTTGAGGCTATGATGGCGATGCTAATGCTCTGCGTTCTTACGAGTGAGAACAATATGCTGAACTATGCATAGCAATATGAGATTGAAATACAATTTAGCCTCATGATCATCTACAAACCACACCCCCATGGATCTTTATCATGGGTTTTGACTTCGGGATCGAGCCCATTCAATAGATGAGGGTATTCTCATTTTCAATTAGGAAAGCCCCCTTTATTGATTTCAAAATTCCAACAGAACATATATTAATGTCTTAGTCTAAGACCGCAGTGCCTTCTTGTTATGGACAATAATGTGCAGTAGAATAGACTAAATCCAAATAACGATCCATTAAGTTAAACGATGGTAGTGTGATGAGGTGCATGTATCACAAAAGGGGTTTAAGCTAGATTCAGAGTATAAATACATATCCAAGCCTACTAAGTAATTTATGAAGATTAATTGGTCACCCCCCCCCCCCCCTTCCTGAATGTATTATGGCATTTATGGGTGAGCTACTATCACAAAAAACACTTACAGGCACATGCATCAAAGGACAAACCGGTCGCAAACGGGCAGATTCTCAGAATCTGCCCCTTTGCGACCGGTATTTTTGCATTTGGGATGCAAAATCGCAATTTAAGCAATCTCTAAATTGCGATTACTTAAATTGCGATTGCATTTAAGGAATCCCATATTGAGATTCCTTGAGATTCCTTAAATGCAATGCATTAAAGTAAAAAAAATAGCGATTTCGCTAATAGGGGGAGCAAATTACCATGAAGTTGAACTTCATGGTAAATTGCAAAAACTTTGAAAAATGCACTTTTGTGCATTTTTCAAAGTTTCATGTTCCACACACACATGCCCTTAGAGCATGTGTGTGTGCAACATATGTGCACAGATCAATTTCAGGGGTGCAATAGGGTGTCATTTTGACACCCTTGCACCCTTGAAATTGCATGAGCAATTTGCGAGTACCTACTGGTACTCGCAAATTGCTCATGCAATCTGCAATTCATTCCTATGGGCCTGGAGGCCCATAGGAATGAATGGGACGGCATTCCTTAATTGCGACTCGCAATTTGCGAGTCGCAATTAAGGAATATGTAGGAATCGCTATTTTTATAGCGATTCCTACATGCATAGGCTTTTGCAATTCCTTAATTGCGATTCCTTAAAAATCGCAATTAAGGAATCGCAAAAGTCTTTGTTGATGCATGTGCCTGTTAATTGTTTTACTCCCATCAGGATGGAGCTGAGCAGGTGATAAGTTATGTCTCCTTACGGCTTTGACAACTTTCACTTTTTTATTTTTTTCATTTGTTTATTGATTGAATTAGAAATGGAAAACAAAGACACAAGACTCATCATACAATGAGAACATGACTGATCTGTTGTGTACAAATAATAATACACAAATGATTCAGCACAGATTTGCTTGACCTAAAGCCTGGCTACCAGGGTGGGTAAAATGAGAAGAGGAAGGAAGTAATTGGGGCGGGGGGGGTGCACTACTAGAGGGTGGGGGGATATTAGGGTGAGAGGGTACTATGGGGAGAAGAGAGAAGGTTCCACAGAAGGATCCCCAAAAGGACTTCGTGCCATAGTGTTGGGCTCCCAGTCATTAGTCATCAGAAGAAGCTGCAAAATAAGCATCTATAGTTTTGCTGCTGAGGGGTGAAGAAGAGAGTGGGGGGAGGGGGAAAGAATACTTGCAATTCGAGCCACCATTACCTTGTCGGTCAAGTATCAAGGATCGTCCTGTAGGAAGTGTGACCATATGCGAAGAAATGTGTCGGCCTTGTCTTGCTTATTGTAAATTAGTTTCTTGTAGGAGACGGATGTATGCATTTCTATGACCCTTCCTCATGTGTGGGTGGCTGCAGGGAGTGGTAGGGGTGGCGTGTACAGAGCTTAGCTGCCATCAGTGCTGTGTTAAGCCACCTTGTTTGTGGTGGAACAGGAGGGGAATACACCGTACCACAGAGCATAATCAGGTGGTTTGGCATCAGAGTGGAAATCCCAATTATCCCACTCAATGTAGATCCTATCTCATCCCAGAGGGCACATATGTCAGGACATTTGTGTTGTATATGTACAATATCACAGTGTGCATGTCCGCAGCACCAGCAGGTGGAGTGAGGTAGGAGCCCTGTCGCACTGAGGTTCGGTGGCTTCCAGTGCCACTCCAGCAACATTTTAAAGAGGCACAAGTTAATCCGAGCCTCTCTCGCTCCTTGGCTGAGATTGTCCAGAATCTTGTCCCAATCCTCCATCTCATATTCCACCTGGAGTCGATCCTGCAACCTGGCATTTAATTTCACTACTTGCAGCTGGCAGTACAAATGACGGATCAGGAGATTATATTGGCCCAACATCATGCCCTTGGATTGTACCCTAGTGTTAAGGTGAGTGAATACCAGAGAGGTAGAAATGTTCCAGAGCTGGATTCTGAGTCTACATGTGAGAACAATGTAATTATGTGCATTTCCATTGTTAGTCGGGGTACAGACGGAATTCCTCTCGAAGTGTCTAGAAGTATTTGAGTGTCCCTTGTGATATCATTTGATTCAGGGTGAGGATCCCTACCTCGCAACAAAGGCCTTTTTGAGCATTTTCCCTCTGATGCGGATACTGGCATTGCACCATATTGGCACCTTATCATGGAGGTTAGCGACCACCGAGAGGAGCCTATGGGCTTGTGTCCATCTTTTGGACAAGGCCTGGAATATTGGGTTGACTAAGCCTCCACAAGATATAGTCACGTTCTCATCTTCCCCTAGACAAAATTCTTAATTCCCTGGTCTACTTGTCTCAGTATCTTAAGAGGCGTTAGAAATGGAGCATTCCCAGCCCAAAGATAAATCCGGGGAGGGTTACCATTTTCACTGCCTGTGACCTCACCCATAATGAAAGGGTAAGTTTAGACCATTTCTTATAACCAGCCTTGTTCTCTCCAAAAGTGGTTCTAAGTTGACCCCTACCATGTGTTCCAGTCCCTGGTTGACATAGATTCCCAGGTACTTGACATGGGAGGGTTTTCACTCGAATGGATAGCCATATGTGGCAGCTCTGGTAGTCATTCGCACGAGTGGCAGGACTTCACTCTTCCTCCAGTTAAGCTCGTACCCGGATATCTCCGCAAAAGTGGGGAAAACATCAAGCAGCACCTGGATAGAGGTAGGTGGTGCTGAGAGTGTGAGCAGAATGTCATCCACATATAGATAAAGTGTTGATGGGCCTCCCGGGGTCTGGGATCCCTATTAACTGCTCCGATTGGGGCAGAGCGGCTGTCAGGTTCAATAGGTAGACGGAAGAGTAAAGATGACAGCAGGTATCCCCGTGGCAGACTGGAATTAGTCTGAAAGGAAACCATCAACGTTGATCTGCGCTGCGGAGGAATAATAAAGCCTGCAGACCTTGGAGATGAAGCCCGCACCAAGGCCAAATTTGTGGAGCATTGAGAAGAAATAGCTGCATTCTATCTGTTGAAGACCTGTCGAGCGATAGGGCCAGTGCTTCTGCCGGCAGATCTTTGGCCAGCTCAGGCATGAGGTAGTGTGCGAAGATGGCTACGGATGGTCGTCTGGGACAAACCCCACTTGGGTGTGGTGGACCAGAGAAGGATTGACCTGTTTAAGACGGGCCAGCAGGATTCCATCCAGTTTCTTGATATCTCCATTGAGGAGGGAGATAGTCCGATAGCTGCAAAGGAGAGGGTGCTTCTCAGGCTTGGGGAGGACTGTAATATGGGCCCTATTGGAGAGGGGCCAAGGGATCCCATTTGGTCAGTTTCTTTGAAAATGTCATATAGGAAATCTACTACTTCCACCTTCATCCATTTGTAGACCTCGGCTGGTAAGCCATCCTCTGCAGGGGCCTTATGATAGGGGATCTTGGAGATGGCTTGGCCTATGTCCTTCTTAGTGATTTCTCCCTAAAGTAGTGCCCTACCTGTCCCGTTGAGACTGGGTAAGTGAATTTTGCCAAAGAAAGCGTCTAGCTGCACCGGGTCAATGACCACTTCAGGGGTGTACAGGTCCTGGTAGTAGTTTGGCCATCTCCACTTCCCTCTGCCACATTTGTGCCGCTAGCAGCCTGCCCGCCTTCTACCCATACTCGGAGTGGCGTATTTAAATTTTTGTAGTGCGTATTCTGCCTTGGAGGTGAAGAGTGTATTGAGATCCATGTTCGCTTTTTTAAGGTGGTGTCAGCAACGGAAGGATGGCATGTAAATAGGCACGTAAGATCAGGTATGTCTCGCTCCAATACTCTCTGCTGTTCTGCCTTTTGTTTTGATTACAGCGGGTTCTCTCAGCAACTGTCATCTGATGTTAGCCTTAGCCGCTGCACATAGGATTTGAGCCACTGACACTTTGTTGTGTCAAGGTAGGTCAGGACACGGGATTTAAGCCAGTCCTTTCCTGTTCGCTGGTTGAAGCAGGAGAGGTTGAGGCACCAGGATTTATGGATTGCTGTCGCAAGTCCTGGGTCAGCCAACAAGTGAATCAGTGAATGATCTGATAGCGCTTTCTGAAGTACAATAGTATCACTCGTCATGGGAATCATTGGTTGGGAGGCAAGGAATTAATCCAGCTTCGACTGAGTGCCATGTACCATGAGATATCTGTATATTATTTGTCTACTGGACAGAGGAGGCACCAAACATCAAGGAGGCCATGATCTCAAGAATGTCGCCCATGAGGGCCCAATCTGCATTGTTAAATATGTCTACAGGGTCAGTGCGATCCAGTATCACATCCCATGCTAAGTTTCCGTCTCTCCCATGAGCAGATGGGTGGCATCAAGCTCAGTCACCAAACAATTAAGACGTAGAAGAAACTGACATTTAGGCCCCGTCTGTGCATATATTACGCCTACACTGAGCACTGAGACTCCCCTTCAAGGGGTGTGTGTGGACCCAGGAGTCGAACCTTCATGTTTTAAGTATATGTCACTGGAGCAGGAGAGGCACTTACATGCCATTTCCTATGGTTCTTAGCGCTATTCAAAGTAAGTGCTAATTTCAGAATGCAGTTGAGGCTTATATTAATGGCAATGTGGCACTTCTTGGTGGTTTCACCTTTTGTTATATTAGTCTGTAGAGATATAGCAAAACATTGTATGTATCTAACATGATAATAGTTTGGTTTATGGTTCTTCAATCACTCTAAACAATTTTGACAGTAGTCAAATTATCAATTCATATTGAGAGTCGCTTCTCCCCTCAATTGGATTCGCATTTCATTTTGTTAATTTGACCAACAAACAAAATAGGAAAAGTGATGTGTGCATCAGAGTTATGAATTATATGCATCTTCGTACATTTTAACATGTTCCTCAAGGTGAGAGACTGAATGGAAGTGAAGACATCCTTGGTGAAGTGTTATTGCAATATGCATGCACAGTATGGCATCAGAAGCAGTACGATATCTTTAGAAGGACCAACTGACAAACATTTTAAAATATCTCAATTTTTTTAAGAGCGCAAAAAGTATCCTCTGAAAGTGCAGGTCACAGACATTTACACTTTCAACTTCTAAGCATGGAACCTTTCCAAGTAGGGTGGATTTTCGCAGTTGAAAATGTAATGTTACGGGTGGGAGCATGGGTATCAGAGGAATGATGCCAGGAATAGCATTTTGAGATCACCTTTACCTTTACGGTGAGTCACCAACATTTTCAACATTTTCTGACACCCAATTTGCACACGCATGCCTAGTGCCAAAAATACAAGGGTAAGACTGCAAACTAGGTGGGATAAATTTCCATATTTTGAGAGGGGGTTTATCTTAGGGATTTCTTCACATGGAAAAAAAAAATTAATGTGAGGAAAACATTTAAAAAAAGATAAGGTGCGATTCCAGTTAACCCTTTCTTAGCTTAGCCAGATCGTACCAATAATTTACCTACTAGACAAACTGTTGAATAAATGTGGGACAGATTCAGATGATGTAAGGTTTATTGCATTGTTTCCAGCAAGAGTCATGAATACTCTAAATAAAGTATCGCGAGGACTGTCCGAAGATAAGCTGGAAGTATTTTTGCAGGCAGAGAAAAAGCACAGACAAAGTTGGATACCCCAAAGGATACAGGATTTAGCAGTATGATTCTTTTATGGAATTCACATGCTGTGGATTATTCCATCATTTAGTTAATGGGTCCAGAAAATCTTTCTTTTGTACATCTAACAATAGGTAAGGACACCCCCTTCCCTTCGTGATGTTGGATGAACGTCCGCGAAGCCCGAGTGTGTGGTCTCCATCTTTAGATTCTTTTTTTCTCCATTGGGTTAGAAAAGCAAGGGTCCACAGCACTGGATTGTACAGGCCAAAGACCCGAGTGAATACACCAGGAAGCACCAAAAAGACACCAAAAGGAGAACAAACGTTGTGTGTTTGCATTGAAGAATAGCATTGACAAATGAGTGAAATCACTGAAGAAAGCTCCTGAATAGAATAGTATTATTTTTCTGTTGGGCTTTGAGCACGTTGTCAGAGAATGGACAATTGGGGTGATAATTAATGGGAAGCCCCTTTTACCCTCCGAAGGGATAAAAAAAGTAATTTTAAGATTTGTCCGACATGCCTTCACGAACTAGCACAGAAGAACAAGCCCAAGGTGTGCAATTTGTGCCTCCTAAAGACCACCAGACAAAGGGATGCAGGGCATGCACAGAATTCCTCCCGAGAACCCTTAAGGTAAGGGAAGAGCAAAGGTGGGCACATTATGCCATGGCACAGGCCAAGGAGCCCCTTAATGACCTAGGACTCTCCAGCGACGAGGGAATCGGTGAGGACAAGGAGTAGGCAATGGGAGACTTTGGGTTAGGTCTCACAGAAATGATGTACTCCGAACCACAGGCATAAGATGTGCAGAAAAAGTCGCACAAGGAAGGAGAAGTGCAGATAAAGCATATAACTTGAAAACCACAAGACTGAGGTGGATCTGAATCGCGTATTTTAGACTCAAAGACACTAAAAGTAACCTTTATTGTAGAAGCGCAAGACAGTTGAGGTGAAAACCAAGGCAAGGGAACCTCACAGGTCAAAATCCTAAGTTGCTGTGGATGGCAACCCTTAACACCTCAGCTTCTAGAGGGGACCAAGATGGAGACAAGGTAAAGGCAGGGAAGAAAGATGGTTTTATGCTGAAAAGAAGGGCAGACCTGAAGACTGATGATAAACATCGTTGAAAGAAAGAAATGCAGGCTCAATGCTGGAATTGCAGCATTACTGCAGAGAAAGAAAAGGTTTGGTGAATCCCTAATGAGTTTTCCAGTACCAGCGAAGCTGACTGGGGACCCAACCAAGACAGAGGGGCACTTAAAGTTCGATGCACCATTATCTCCAGATCTACAAGAGGAAGAACAGGAAGAGTTTTATAAGGGAGCTGATCAGTATGAGACCCCCAATTCCGAGACTCCATGAACAGAACATTTGGTAATGCCCCTAGAAGAGGAGCAAGCAGAAGCATGCTTCCTATTAGAAATATCACAGCCATCAGAAAAGAAGACACTATTCTTACACATGTTGCCCAGTATTATAGACCAAAGGAAAAAGGCATTCAGTGAGTCTGCATCCTCAAAATCAGTAACAGCTAGGTTTGAGGAAGAAATACCAGCCTTCAAAACAGGACCATACGTGCATAAAGAACAATGCACCAGCTGACATGATTATTGTGCCAATGACCAGGAAAAGGGTCAATGCTCCCTCCACCAAAGGACACACCAGCAGAGAAGGAGATCAAGAGGATGGAAATGGTAGAAATTATGATAAAAAGGTCAGATGCTGCGCAATGAGCATTTGTTTTTTTGTGTGGAGTTTTATATAGCATGAACTAGACCTGAAGGTATCAGAGCGCTTTACACGAGCACCAGTTATGTTACAGATGGACACATTCAGTTTTGTTAGGCATGGGGAGATTAAGTGATTTACCCAGAATTACAGAATGTTGTGTGTCCCTGCCAAGACTCAAACCCAGTTCCGCAGCTGCGAGGTTGACCGCCCTAGCTGTGAGGCCACATTCTCTCTGGATTGTGAACTCCAATGCCCTGCTGAATAGAAATGGCCACCAGCAGGGGGAACAAATATAAGAATTAATGCAACACCTACCAGACTAATACAAATATGGGCTAAGCCCATAGCACATAAGGGCAAGATGATAACCAACATGTATCTAAAATCAGCTATGGATGCAGCTGACACAAGACGCAGGCAGATGTATACAAGGACCACACTCAGGAGACATGCCTGACTATGAGTCTCAGGCTTTAAGCAGCCGGTCCAGGCCCCCATCATCAAACGACCTTCACTGAGGTGAACCTGTTTGTCTGAGCGGTAGATAAGCCCCAACATCAAACAAAGAAAGACATTGGCACTGCCAAGGCAATGGAAGCCTTATAGTTAGTGGAGGCTTCAGAAGGGGCATGACACCCTACAGGCAGAGTGGGCTTCCATCCTACTCCAGCACAAGCCTTAGACTCACGTCTCTACGGCACGGGGTTCTGTAACTTTACGGCATTACCAACAATAACGAAGGTAGCCTATTCATTGGAGAGCAGGAGAGAAAAGCCAATCAGCCAGGGGGTCAGTGTCAAACAATATGTGACTACCAAAAGAAGGATCCTCTAAAACATACATTAGTAGCAGGTAGAGTGAGGGAGCTTCTCCACAAGTGAAGGCAAATGACCTCTCAAAAATGGGTATTAAATATTATCAAACAAGGATACTACATAGAAACACAAGACAGAACATGAATTTGATAATAGGGCCCATCATAGACCTCAGAATCGTGAAACAATTCATCATGACACAGCGATTCGAGATGACCACACTGCAGGAGGTCATACCCATCCTGAAAGAAGGGGACGATATGGTGACCATAGACCTCAAGGAGGCCTACTTCCACATCCCGAAACACAACAGCCAGAAGAAAATGCTCCAGTTTGCTGTAAATGATTCACATTTCTAGCTCAAAATGCTCCCGTTTGGGATAAAGTAGCACCAAGGATCTTCATGAAATACCTTGCAGTTGTGGCAGCTCACTTGAGGAGCAAGGAGTACATGTCTACCCTTACCAAGACAACACAAACGTAAAGGAAAGCTTGAGGAGGAAATGCAAAAACTGCATATAGAAGATGATCCCAACATAATAAAAACGAGATTTCTCCTGAATTATGGAAACATTTTCCCTACGTCCATGGAGAAAAAATGTCTTCCTACAGCCCTGAAATCAAACAAGGAGAGTGAGTTCTCACTGCATAGCATTGACAGAGCGAGTTCACCTCTACCAGAGGTATAATCTCTGACAGTGAGAAGTGTGATGAAACTGTTGGGAACGATGGCTTCATGGATCCCACTAATTCATTTTGCAATGCTCCACATGAGACCAGTCCACGAGTCACAGACAGCGAGAGACCGGGAGTATTTAGAGGTTGTCACAGAGAAGATACAGAAGGAAATTCAATTGTAGAAAGTACAGCATGCCTCATGGGCAGGCTTTTCAATCAGCTACCCCTCTCAGTGATCATGACAATGGGCTGGGGCAGGCACATTGGCAAACTAAACCTCAGAGGGCAAAGGAACCTTCAGGAAGTAGCCTAATATATAAATATGTTAGGACTAACAACAGTGATCCTAGATTTAAAGAAAGTCCACATGTATGCCGGGGGCTGGGAAGTATGAGCTAATCCAGACAAGCAACATAATAACTATGTTCTATCTGAACAAACGGGGAAAACAAAATCCTATGCCCTATCTACATATGAGTGACTTAATAATGTTTAAAAGGTGGGGTTAGGCCTGTCAGAAGGGGTATTTTGGCAGGTCACATTTAGAATTTAAAACTGTCACAGTCAGGTTACCTGTGTACAGCTAGCAGGCTGCACACAACTGTCGTCTGTCACATGCAGCTTGTAATCAAACGCACATGCGTGTGACCACATATTCATGTGCAACTAGCCCAGTGCCCCTTAACTTAAGTGCATCACAGTGGCATTATCTTGAAAGTCAGATACTAGCTCTAGACACGCACAGTCCATTTTACCATGGAATTTCTGGGAGTGAGGCTTAGGTAATGAGACTCACCCACCATGAAGGTCCAAAACTGGGTGATCAAAAAATCTGGCCGTACTAAATGGGCGTGTACCACTTAAGACAGCGCTACATAATAAATACACAGTATGAGCATCACAAAAAGATTAATGCTATAAAATGAAATGATTACTTACATGTGGGTGTAGTTTTACAGCTTGAAGAGTCCTCTTGATTTACATCCTGCCCTTACTTCTCCCCAAAAGAGGTGAGTTTTAACAGTTTATGGAATATCAGTTATAGGATAAGATTTGAAGCCATAGTAGAAGACTGAACACTAAGGGGAAAAAATAATAATAAATATAGTGACCACGCAGTGGGTCTTAGGGGCATAAATCTAACATCTGATATTTTAGGGGGAGGAGTATACAGATTGATGCGCAAAAGACAAGAAAAGACTGTCTGAACCCAAATATTAGATGACAGAATAATGCACAGCATATGAGTCCAGAAAAGTATTCAAGCTGTAAAACTACCAGGCAAGTAACCATTTCATTGTGATACAAAGGTGGTGGCAGCTGTTGGAAATTCTCTACTTTGAATAGCAGATTACAATCTATTTGGTTTTTAAACACAGGATATGGCCTAGTGAACATTGAGATATAGGGTATGGAACTCAAAGACAAGCTCCTAAGCAATGGTAAAATGTTTCATCATCTAAGGGAGTAAGGAACTCACTTATTGCCTTGTGAGCATTACATACTAATATAAAACCTAAATCTCAATATCTACCTCCACAATTCCATCCAGTGCTAAACAAATAAGTCCACTCAACTAAAAATGCTCAGCCTTCTGACATTCTTCATTTCCTGGAGCTCCTAGTCTCCATTAATCTCTGAATACCCTGCCAGGCCTACCATCTAACTTTACCTTTTTAGCTGACCTGCTGATATTTTTTCACCTAAACCTACCGGTCTTCTGATTGATTGCCTGCCTCGTGGACCAGGGCTACTATATTCTCTAGGTCTCTTTCATATCCCCAAAAACGTATGTAACATAAAATAAACATTTAACTCATCTTTCTTTCTGCTTTCAATTTAAGGATACCTAAAAAGCATTTGAGATGCCACATTTGATTTCACAGCGTTCACCAAAATGTATTTGTCTTCAACTGGGGCAGTTGGATAATGCCCAGCTGAAAAAGAAGGGGGTGCTATAAACTTCCCTAACTCTTATTGCAAAATGGCATCTCTTAACCTCTAACCTCCCTCAGGGCCCTGTTGATGACCTCCATTTCGTGCTTTCTCCAAGTCCTGCCTAGCAACAGTTAGGTCTTTACCTCCTCCCAGAATGACTAGTTCCTCCAGCAAATTCAACTGTTCCTCCTGTTCTTAGCCTTTTCACTTTTTTGAGGTGGCATAGAGTGTGGAGAAGTGTGGCTCACTGGTTAGAGTAGGCAGACCTGGAAGCAGAGGTCAGCCCGGGACCAGGGTTCAATTCCCGGCTCGGCTGGGTCTTGAGTCCATAAATTGTCCATGGACTCGATAATTCTCGCTCCAGTGCATACTCGATTCATGGGTTCACACTCTGCGACTCTGGGCAATAGCTTGCTTAATCTCCACAATGGCCCCTCGCGGCGGGATGCCTGGCTTTCACCTTGTAGATGCCCTGCTGGGTCATCTCACAGGGGAATACCAGGACGGGTTCCCTAAGCAAGCGCTTAGAGACCGGTTGGTGATTTGCGCTATATAAATATCTGTACATTTACATTTACATTTAAACCAAGTGCATCCAAAAGAAACGATGTTTGAATGGATAGCCTGATTTAATAACTTTTTTTTACTAGATATCTGTGCCGTACAGGTAAATTGGTATACTTTGTGGAACAAAACTGGTTTAATATATTAGGGAACTATTGTCCTTCATGTCTGTAATAAAAAGTTCTCAAACTGGCCAACGCTAGAGATACTTCTCTTTTTAAACACTTCCCTTTTTGTGCAAGTGTACATTTTGCTTCTGTACTCTGCCTAGTTCCCAGTTAAATTTAGATTTTAGTTAACTCTGACCACAAATTTTACTTTTCGTTGTAATGTTCTCACAAGTTCTTGTTGCACTTCTTTTTATTCCTACTGCTCCTCTTAACTATAATTAGCCTTAGTAGCCTCTGGCATCGAGTTAATAATATGGAATCATCAGGATAAAAGCTAATGAAGTAATAACTGCCGGTGTTGACCTCCGACATGGGCGGATATTTCTAGAGGTATTCAAATACCTTGTTCCACTGAACCTGGCCTTTGAATGGTGGTTTAATAGTTCTTGATCCACTGCTGACAAGGGGAAATTTGCTTCCAGCATGCAAGAACAAGGCAAAGCAGTGACCCTTTGGGTGATGTTGACATCAGAAAGTACTGTTGTCTCCTGAAGCTCAAACAAAACACTGAAACACATATTAAAGCTCTCGTTTTGAGTGGCCTGGTACCAGAGGCCAGTAATATGGCTCTGGATATTACCGTTACCACGGGTATCAGAAATACAAAGTTTCATTATTACCAGGAGAACACAGGATGGTCCCCGATGGATCCCTATGCAATGGGGATAGCATGTGGACATTGATACTACTGCATCAATTTCTCCATGTAAACTACATGTATGTTTACTTGGCTTTACTGGTAATCCGATTGCTTTACCAGGGACCTGGAGGACTGGTCCAAAGTAAAACATGCAGTAGTACTGGGAATGGAATTTCTGGTCAAGACAATAATGCAAAACTTGTGATTCCTATTATCAACCCCATTCGGGAATTGCACGGGGCTCATATTGAGGGCCTAAGTGTCTTTGGTTCTCAGACATGTTGTATCTGAACCATGAAATAAGATCCATATTTGAGACATTATCAAACATTATATTAGATTCTTCTCATATTGGCAATTCTTTTGGTTTGATACAATGTGACAACCTTTTGCAGATCAAACCAACATTGACATATTAATTGCCTTCAAAAAAGCAACTTACAAGGCCGTAAAATTAAAATCTTGGATATTCAACAAGGCTGAGCTTGCCCATAAATGGCACTTGTGGGTAGTTTTGTAATAATACACCATTTAGGGTAAACAGCCATATCTGACCACACATTTGTCAGCGGCCTTAAAACACGCCTTGCTGCTCTTCTGTCTTGGTAAATTTCTATCAGAGAACCTCATACCCACTTGGAAGTGGTCCTGGCCAAACAACCATTACACCATGTGGTTACAGCCAAGAAACCATGCTCCATATAATCTGCGTGTGACCTGGCCTTTCATCCCTCAGGAGAAAATGGTTCTGCCCAGCTCTGAGGGCCCTCCAAATTGGGTCCTGTCTCTCCACAGTAATGACACTTTTGAACAGACACTTCATCTGTCAATATGCCTGGTTCCTGCTTCAGGCAGCAAAGCAGCTCTCACAGTTAACACCCCTTGACCATAACTAAAATCAAAAGGGCTGACATTGGAACCAGTCTGGGCTTAACATCTAGATAGCTGCAATAAACTGCACAAAGCCCAGCACTTTAGAACTCCAGTGACTGACGTCTAAGCATCTGAGACACATTTCATTTCCAGCCCCACTAGTAACAGGGTGCTGGAACCCTATTTATCCGGTGCACTTTACCCGATAATAAACACGTCACTTTACACATAATAATACACTAAGCAATGGATTTGGCCTGACCAATTTTAAATTTACCTTTCAGGATTGACGTGTTTTAATTTGATCATTTGTTTTCATTTTTTTACAACTATTCAGATGTACATTGCAATGATTCTAATTAATTGGCAATAAAGAACATGACTTACTTACTTGCCATGTCACTGTAGACGTTTATTATAGAGGTTTATCTTTGTCTTCCAGATCGAAACTCCCATCCATTGCTGCTGGCGTGGTTGGAGGTATCCTGTGTGTGGTCATTATAGGCTTATGTATTGGATTTTTCGTTCGCCGAGTCCGTATACAGAGGAAACGCACTTTGCGGAGGTTACTCCATGAAAAAACGGTATGCTTTTTTTCATTTAAAAAATTAATTGTTTTACTTGTTAATTTTTTGCTATTGGATATTATGGCGTGGAGAAAATTCCTTTTCATTTTCTAGTCCAATTTTCTTTTCTTTTTTCTAATAATACAGGTACTTGGTAGGCTCAGTGATGGATGTTTGGAAAGACTTCCTTTTTAAATAATATAATGTTTTAAATGTATACATATGTCAAATGGAGCATACAATTTCTGCAATCTATGTAACACAGTTGCACAAGTTAAAACATTGCAGTTTTTGCTAACTTATTATTTGGGTATAGTCAATAGATTGAATAAATATGATATCTTTAAAATGTAATAAGGGTCTCCTTTATTCGTTTCTATTGCTTAACTCTATTTAGGGACTCAATATGAAGTCCCCACAACAATGCCTATCAAAGAATATTCACCTGCAAGTATATTAACCAACAGCATAAAGTTTGCGTTCATTTTTTTAAACTAAGCCCCCAGATGAAGCTTTGTAAGCGACTGCTGCTCTCAGTGAGCATAGTCTAACGACAATAATAAACGCTTAAGAGGGCATTATCATTGACATAACTGCCCTTCACTTCTTTATGTACCTTGGCCTTCAATGAACTGGACATATTACTTGAGTTGCAGTCAATTATTTCATGATAATGCCCTCTGAAGCATTGATAGTATAATACACAGGAGCCTGCGCTCCCTGTATAAAAGCCCTTTTAATTTCCTTTTTTACAGGGAACTGGTGATGCATCTAGCATCCTGTAAAATAGACATGATGTAGCTGCTCAACTGTAATAGCTTATTACAGTTGAGTTGTGATGTCACAATTCCTGCTGCATGCCAAAGCAGGAGCAACGGGAAAAGGCAAGTCACACAACACAATTAAAGCTACAGTTTCAAAAATGAAACATGGCTTTTCCTTCTTATGCTCCGTTTCTTCAAATGAACAGTAATAAGCAGAAATGTGATATTTATGCCAAATATTTAAGCATTTTGTGGGAGGAGTGAATGTGTGGTGATGTAACATAAGTGGTAAAGTAACCTCTGCCTTACAAAATAAAGATATTGCAAGGCCCTTCGCATCTCTGTAACCTTATAAGTGGACTTGGCCTTCGACCTTGTTCCTCTCTTTGGTCATGGACCCCCTCAGTGACTTACACTCTTCTTATAAAGTTTGGCAGGGTTACTTTATCCCATATACAATAGAAAGCGACTTAGTTCTGTGAGCAGCAGCTGCTTTGTAAAGGCTGATCTCGAGTCTTACCTTGTACCAGAGGTTTACATCTCTCGTTGATAGGAGGAGGAGGTCATTCAGTGAGAAAGGCATATTACAAGGTGCTAAGAAACATAATCAAAAACTTAAATTGCAGAAAGGACATAAATAGATCTTCCTGGGCAGAAACGTCATTGTATGTACCAAGCACAGCAGTTTCAACAGGGTACTCACTCCTGATCCCATTAAGGTCTAAACAAGCCACAGTTTAATTTGCACAAGCCTTCCAAACCAGGCTCCTCCCAGTTATGCCAAGTCCCAAACCTGGGTCCTACCAAAACCATGGTCCTCAGAGTCAGGCAAAGTAATTAGCCACTAATGCAGAGATCAATGAGTGGAAAATCAATATGTTGGTGCATAAATGAGTTGAAAATGAGCAAGTGCTTACATTTTGTCCGGTAGGGATCCGTAAAGTGGATGTATAATGTCTAGAAAGATTGATGATTATGATGATAATAATAACTGTACAACGGTTCAAGAACCACTTCTACTTCTAGGTGCTGTACAACTAGAAAGGGTTTCTATTACACTCTTATGGGTATGCAGTTTACAACCGTTAGACGGCTGGAAGGTATATGAAGCCTTGTGGAGGTTCAAGCTCCTGAGAGTTAGATCTCTGCATTGTGCAGTGGTAAGCATAAACCTCACAGCGTCAGTTTTAAAAAATGTACATATACAATTTGAAGATTTATTAATAGCACTGTGCTTTTCACATTGATTTGAATCTTTTCTTGGTCTTGGATCCTCAATAGAGTTATTACAGATTCATAGTTTGTCTAGATATATTAAACAGTAATGGTCATGGTTCCAACAGTTTGAGTCGCTTTCTGTCAGTATGCCATATTTTACAAATGTTTGGAAATGAGGGACAAACATGCAGGGGAGAATTCCAAAAATACTTTTCATGCTAACCCTGAGTTTTTTTTTACATAAAATGTTGTAAAAATTAAGATAATTTTGGTGGCCTCTAACCATGTCTCTATAAGCTGATTCTCCAGTAAAACCAAGTGAGTTGTAGCTTCTCTGGTCACTGTCTTAGAAGTGGTAGCGAAGCAATGGGCCCTGAGAGTGGTTCATTTCTGCTGACTATAGCCTTATCTTTGGATGAGACCAAAGAACCAGGGCAAGAATCTAGGAGAGACAACATCTTCTATACAACAGGAACCACTTCTTTATTTCTTTTAATTTAAGAAGCTTAAATTCTTGGTTGACGTATCCTCTCTATGCTTCTACGGTGATAAAACCTGTGGTTCAGGCTCACTGGCATAAATGAGAGAATATCATGGTCACACAGTTTATGACACAAACTCCCATCGAAACACACTGATGATTCCTTAAAATTCCAGGCCTACAGGACATCGCACACGCTTCGACTTCCCAAGACATTACAGGGTTTTTACTCTCTGGTGGCTGGAGGGACATTTTTTGTAATTTTGGAACTAAGAAGTCTTTTATTAGTTTTTTAAGAAATAAAGTATCATTGTAGATCCCCCTAGAAGGAAAAGAATTGGAGTAAAGTATAACACATGCCCTTGAAATTCTATGCTAAGTGAAAGAAAGAAAACTGAGAGACACCTTGAAATCCTACACAGAAGAAGGAACGTGAATGGTGAAAGAAATAGAAATGGAACAATATGGGAGATAGGTGGATAAAAAAAGAAACTAATCTGAGATTCAAATCCTTCTTGATGTTTTTAATGTAGTTGATGCCTTCTGTCTTTCAGTCTCGGATTTTAGTGTGGCTCCCCTCTATTGTTGGATGGCTGTTTGACATATCAAGGTTATTAATATCATAGAACAATAATATAATGTCCACTATTTTTGACCTACCACTATATCATAATGTGCATATATAATGTCCTATTTTTAAATCCATTCATACTTGCTTTGTAAAGTACGTATATGTATAATTAAGAATATATATCTATGTTTACTTGTCAAAGTAGTGACAGGTCAATGTTGCCAATACAATATTATTGCCATGTTATATACTTTATGTCACATAGTAGTCCTCCATCTTGTCAGACTAGTTGAGCAGAATGTGTGCTATAAAAGAGTAAACATGTAGCCCAGGACCAAAGGGAATCAAAGAATGCATTTTAGTTAAGAGGGTGGTAATTGTATCTGTTGTTAATGTAGTACCTGAGATGAAGCATGTTGCTTTTATGTACATTTATACATATTGTTTAATTTTTCATTTTTCATTTTAGTTAGTTGAGCCTTTAACTCCCAGTGGCGAAGCACCAAATCAAGCACTTCTGAGAATCCTAAAAGAAACGGAAATGAGAAAACTCAAGGTTCTTGGTTCAGGAGCTTTTGGCACTGTATATAAGGTAAGATGTGCTGTGTAATGGTAGCTGCATAACAAGTACACACACACAAAAGTGTAAATGAACTAAGGCCTTTATTACAAGTCCCTCTTAAATATCAGATTTTATTGGGTTTTATCTTTAGATTTTTTCACCCAATACATTTTGGCAGGTCATACCAACGAAATGTATGGAGTGCAACCGACCCAGTAAATACCTAAGCATGCGGGTATTGGTGAGATAAACACCAAAATATACATGCTATAGATATCATTGTTTATCGGGTGTGATAAATAATAATGCATATACACAGGCCTCGTATTTGAGACTGTGAAAAAGGCGCATTTTATTATCTCTATGTGATCACTGTTGAACTAACTTCATCATAAAACCCACAAAAGGTGATGGGAGGCTGCTTGCAATAAGTCTAACCACTGGCAATAACTCGGGTAGCAGTCCAACCCGTTTCTCTTTTTCTCACGATGGCACATCAGTTTGGACGCTGCCATATGCAAATCAGTCATGACCCAGCTCCTCATGGGAACAGTTCACCCCGAACTGTAAAGCCAGGTCCTCCCTGAACTGGAACACAAGCAACCCTGGGTATGCCCATACGTGGGTCCCATTCTCAATGTGTCATTTGAACCGAGCTGTACCTGGCTAATGAGCCCATAACGAGGGCGAAACCAGCCCCGGGTTGCTATTTAAAGTTATTTGTGGCTATACATGAAATAATAACTTGTTTAGCGCCAGTCGCAATCATGTAAAGTGTTATTGCTTTTAAATGACTTTTAATGATGTTTGTTGCCTTCATATTGCCAGCTAGGCAGCCCAATGACATTACTGGAGTTGCAGCTCATCAAATATGCTGTGCTGAATGTGTTATTAAAGATGTTTTCGTCTTTTAAACATTAAGGACCTGATTCTCAGATTGATTAAACGATCATGCGTTAAGGCTGTCTGAGGAAATACTGACAGTGTGGTGTTCATTTTCCCCCTTGTGAGTTATTACGTTTCCATTTAGGTTTCAGCAGATTGGAATGGGAAATTTACCAACAACAAATTCAAATGCAGCAGACAAAATAGGCGTATGTGATTCAACCCTGTGTATTCAGTGGCAGTGCACAAGCACAGCACCCTGATAACTCACATGGCGGGATCATTCCTAAAAACAGACCAAGCTGGATTCTCCTTAACTTAAAGGATAAATGTACATTTAATCATTGATTTTGTTGTTATTTGGTTTCACTGACTTGTGAGCTGTATGTGTGTGCTGTTGGTGATCACATTCATTTCTGCACATCTGATTCAAGTATGTGTTTAAAATAGACTGGCAATAGTTCACAATGTATCTTTTTTTTGTTTTAACAAGGGCTTGTGGGTTCCAGAAGGGGAACATGTAAAAATCCCTGTCGCCATTAAGGAATTGAGAGAGGCTACATCCCCTAAAGCCAACAAGGAAATTCTGGATGTGAGTTGCTGTCTTTCCTTTCATCTTCAACATTCTAGTTATTATTTCAAATATATAGCACGTGTTCTTGTTCAGTGAACTAATATATGACTTTTGTAAACCCAGGAACAAGTCCATGTCTACAACCGCTTATGCCACCCAACAAATATATACTGTAACCTTGAATATGGCAGCAGAAATAATAGGCCACTAAAAATCCTACCCCCTGAAGAGTATCCAAACCTAGGTACTTAAGAAGGTTCACTCTTTTTTGATTTAACACTTACATGTTGTAGATTAGTTAATGCTTTTGAAGATGCCTATAAACTAATTTTAATACTTTAATCTAACAAATTATTTTGGGGGGGAGGGGCAGAGAAGAGAGGTTGAGGCTGTCAGACCCATTCAGCCTTCCCGCTTCCCAGGATGATCTTGAAACACACAGATACTTCTTTGTTTATCTTTTCTAACTAACATTGCTCCACTGTGTTGTCCCAGGCTTTTTTTATTTCACTTGCTGCTTTTTGTCGCTACCCCTGTTTTCGGCCAAGTCTACATTATCATTTTGGTGAAAAACACCTGAGATATTTAAATCAAGTTGCATAGTGTACCCAAGTTTCAAGTTTCTTGTCCGAGAGTAGTGCGTTTTCAATATGAATACTACCCAAGCAACCAAAATGGCTTCATTGGAAATAATATTTGTGGTAAGAACGTAAGGTTTATTTTGTTGGCAGGCTGTGTATTGGCTGTGTGAACCACTGCAGTGCCTCATCTGGGGTGCAAGTGAGTTTGTGGAAGAACAAGACCCAGCCCAAGAATTTGTGGAAGACCAAGACCTAGAAGACCAAAAGGGTTTCGATTTCTGAATGCTGTAGTTGCTTTCAGCCTGCAATGTAGCAAACAGATTGATATTGCAGATTACCATAGACTTTCATTACTATTTCATTTGCACTGTTCATATCCTCAGTCACTATTAAGGTTGGCACTTAACTGGATTTCAGTGAGCATAACAGGTAGTCTGCCTGATTAGAGGTTTTGCAAAGTGGCAATATGATTGATAATTTGCTTACCTCATCTGTGGAGTACCAAATGAGCAGGAAAGGATTAGTGTGAACCAGTACTAGGTTGTTAAAGGAACTTATAAAACAGTATGTAAAGAATCTGTGAAGCATTGATGCGTCTCTCATGTGCCATTTTGTGATTTCAGAAATGCCATAGCACATAACTGGGTACAGTAGTTTGTTACACTTTCCTAAAACATAGCATTCCCCACACAGTTGCAAGGGAAACCACAGGGCCCTGAAAATGTTTACCAACCATATTCAGGAAGTGCAAACATTGTGGCCTAGATAGTGAACCAATTCAGCATATGCAGTTGTTTTGCTCACGTTTTCATGATGAGAGTAGGAAACATTCAAGGCCTTTCTGCCCTGCACAGTATACCACAGGAGCAGTGTTCTAAATAGGTGTACCCTTGGTCAGGACAACAAGATATCCTCTGGAGTTAATTTCTTTATTCTATGAACATTGATTCAATTCCTACTGACGCAAATACACATCCAGCTTTCCGAAATGTAAGGGCTTTGTTCATAAGGACTGTGTTTTGCAAATTGTATGAGCTTTGGAAAAAAGTGCTTAATCTCCAACTTTTTTCTCTAATAAGTGAGTATTCTGAATCTGATGTACCTGAGGTTATTATAATATTTTCTACATTAGGAAACAGGAACAGAATTATTGATTCTTTTGAATTAATAGAAAGCAAAAGCCTCTTTTTGTAATGTATGCCTATCGATTGCATGTACAGTGATGGGTTATTAACAAAGTTTTGAATTACTGTATGATAGGTTTCCTCATGGTTGGTAACAGCACATGAAGTTGAGTGCTGCAATACTTCATGTGGGTGCTACTGGTGATACGGATTATATGCACAAGGATAAAATAGCAGCTAACACTGACACTGTTTCTGATCTCGATGTCACAATAATAATCAACCATTAGTAGTAGAATATAATGGAGCAGATTCACAAAAGCATTTATGATTATGTAAGTAGTACTACTACTCGTTTGAGTACTCTTACCTGTATTTGTGACTTGGCCCCAAAACTGCCAACTCACTATTAGCAGATTTTAAAGACGCACAGTCCATTCTATTCCTTCTAATTGTGTATGAATATCCCCTGAATATTTCCATTTTATATATTTAAGGGCTAATTCACAAAGCCTTCTAAGGGTACATAAAAGAGTGTTACGGGAGTACTAGGTTACATACTCCAAAAGCATTAGTGAAAATGCCCTAAAGTTTTTTTATCTTTAAGCATTAAGGCCACATCTGCGTTTGCTAATTCTTTTGTTTTTGTGTACCTTTTGTAATCATGTTTGATCTCAACTAAATTACAATAAAGTTTAGAACCTGAAACTTGAAGTTTTAATTTAGTAATAGGTGTATTTAAAAAGACTTTAAAAAGTGTCCCGTTCCTTCATCCCCTCAGCCATATGACCTATCCTATCAAACCTCAAAATGATATGTCACCATTGATATCCTTCTCTGATTATTCTATGGTTACGTATCGTAATGTTTTTATGTTATAATTTCGCAATCGATTAGCATCCTTCTAAAGGCCATCCTTAATGTGCTATCAGCAAATTAAGCATAACATATCATTTGACCAATGAATGTCAGCAGTAGAGAATGTTCGGTGATTTAACAAATAGCAAAGTTTCATGTTCAGCTATTTATTGCCACAGGTGAAATGAATAAGTAACAAATTATAGCATTTTATTTTCGCATACTTTGAATATATCTTATCAAGAAAGTCTTAGGCTTCGGTCAGATTCTATTTTGTGGCCATCCAAGTGCAACTGCGAGGCAGATTTAGGAGCTGATGATGGAGCTGTGATGGAAAGAACAAGTTTGATTGAGATAGGATAAGGATTATTTGAAGTCAATTGCTGGTGACCAACTGGATAACCAGTCCCAAGGCGCACTTCCAGGGAGCCTGCAGGCTTTAAAACATTGTACCATTAAACTGCTTCTGCTCACACAAAAAAAGTAAGTCCAAATTCTTCAGTTTTGTTTTCTTAATGATTGCTTGAATATATTTCTTTAAAATTGAAGCGTAGCGATGCTCAAATTATATGTCCGTAGAACATTGCAATTCAAATGCACAAAACAATAGTATCCCACTTCATCAAGGACCTAATGCATTTCAGGTGCAAACCCTTCATCAGAAGTAACTCTGATAGAATGTATGAAAACCCTATCAGAACGGTTCATGGGGACTATCAGTATAGAATGTATGAAAACCCTATCAGAACGGTTCATAGGGACTGTCAAATAACACTTAGAAATGTGACCAATAACTGTGCCACTAGTTGATAACCATGCAAAACAATGTGACCAATAACTGTGCCACTAGGTGATAACCATGCAAAACAATGTGCAACTTACTCTCTGTGACTGAGTTGCACATTAAGTTGCATGGTTATTTGACTTGCAATGTTCCATGGATATATAAGTTGAGCAACACTATGCTTCAATTTTGAAGACATATATTCAAGCAATCATTAAAGGAATTAA
The DNA here is from genome assembly GCF_964204655.1 of Triturus cristatus. Classification (NCBI taxonomy): domain Eukaryota; kingdom Metazoa; phylum Chordata; class Amphibia; order Caudata; family Salamandridae; genus Triturus; species Triturus cristatus. The sequence goes on from NC_140593.1 coordinate 343,907,149, forward strand.
ACTGAAAAGCTTGGACATACTTGTATAGTCAGAAGCAGTTTATTTATTTAATGTTTTAAGCCCTGCGGGCTCCATGGAAGTGCACTTTGGGACTGGTCAACCATTTGGTCACCAGCAATTGACTTTAGATTTTCATGCATGTTTTGGACAGAGCACGCACCAAGTCTGCACACCAACAAAAATTGATTATAGATGATTAAAATCTATGTAATTCGCTATGTACAAAAGAGTGCATTCTATGTCTTATTTTTCTGAATAACAATGATTTGACCACATGGAACCAAACTGGAAGTGCTGTCCTGAATGTCTTTCTTGTGCCACAGCTTTATTGCCATGAACCTTCATGACATCAATTATAAAGGAACCTCAACCAGAAAATGTAGCTTTGAAATAGCAAACTATACAATGGTCAAAATGGTGTAGGAATGTGCATATTCTTGCACTTGCTATATGGCACAATTTCTGAAAATTTGGGAAACAAATGTGACTATTGACACAAGCAGACAATCACTATTGTATGTTTCAGCAGGATTGCAACTCCTAATTCTCATGTGTTTTTTAAAATCTTCTTTGCACAGGAGGCATATGTGATGGCCAGTGTGGACCATGCCCACGTCTGTCGTTTGCTGGGTATCTGCCTAACCTCCACCATCCAGCTGGTCACCCAACTCATGCCTTACGGTTGCCTTCTTGACTATGTACGCGAGCACAAGGATAACATTGGCTCAAACCATCTCCTTAACTGGTGTGTTCAGATTGCAAAGGTAATAATTACAGGATGGTGACATATACGAATCTTGGGCATGTATTCATTTACAATCCAAAATAGTCATGTTATAGTTATCAGCAGGGTCACTTGGATTATGTAAGTCTGAGACCACAACACTTTCCAGAAAAATATGGATTTGACGGATCTGTCACATAATCCATCATGTTATGCATAATTTTCAGAATGAAAAAAATATGTTTTATAATTGTAGCTCAAAAGGATCAAAAGTTATGTTACTGTGCAGTAGCAAGCCCTTTTCCATACAGTGGTAGGTGGCCTTTCCTTTGATGATTACTGGATTTTGGGGCCACACTATTACTAATGAGATGTGACCTCTTTCCAGAAAATGTTAACATTGTTAACATAACAAAACATTTAAGTAACACCACCACAAAATGTGCTGCATTATACCACATAATTTGTATTTTCTCCCTGCTTAATATCGTTAACTTTGGCAGATAATTTGTTCCTCCCTTGCTGCATAATTCCGGTGGCTCTGGTTATCAGGCATTTTTATAAGCATGCTATGTAAGTGAATTCTAGCTTAGCACTGATATCTATCTGCATTGCAATGTGATGTCCAAATGTGGCTGAACCATTAAACATGGGTGCAAGCTGAAAATCAAGAGAGAGAGATTTCTTTGGACGATGTTATTTGTTGGTCCTTTCTAAACTCTACTATTGCTCTCTTTCTATTAAGACACATTTGCAGGACTCTTGTTATACTCAGACGTTAATATAGAGTAAACCTTTCTGTTTTCCTCACAGCTAAATAGCAATTATGTGCTAAGGTTGCAGCAAAGACGTGGTATCATGAGATGCTCCAAGCAGTTACTCTGTGTTCTCATGCAGGCAGGTGAAAAGTTAACGGGGAACGCAGCCAGAGAACAAAAGAACTTTATTGTCCAGCATTGTTCCTTCTGAAGCGGATCCACCCTACGTTTTCAGAAAAATATAGAGGATGTTAGTTACTCCAAATTAGCTTAATTGAGTAAACAGTTATCTTTGTGGCTAGTCTGAAAATATGGATCGGATGGCCCCAATTGACCAACAATGGACAGGCTAAATGCACCAGCACTGTGCAGCAGTTCATGTAAATATGCAGTCGAATGGGGAGGTACACCAAGAAATGCTACCTGTAAATATGGCAGCTTATGAGGCTCTGAACATTGTTCTTTTGACGAACCTTCAAAGAAACGTGCTTGCAAGATTAGAATGGATGAATATGAATGCAATATTTCCTGGCTAAAAACAGAGGCTTATGACGATATCACTAAGAGCCCCATTAAAAAGTCTGGCGGTCCAAAGACCACCAGACTCGTCGTGGCGTGGCCTGGCGTGGCCTGGCGTGGTGTGGCATGGCGTGGCGGATCCAGCCATCACCGCACCGGAGGTCCGACTGCTCGTTTACGACTCGGGCAGTCAGACCGCCCTGGGACTGCCGGCTCTGCCCGGGAACCGCTGTTCCCTGGCGTAGGAGCAGTGGTCAGAGGCTGCACTATGCTTGGTGGAACAGCCACGGTTCCATCAATCATATTACGAGTTTTCTCTCTGCCAGACTTTTCATGGCAGTTCCACCACCATGAAAAGCCTGGCGGAGAGGAAACAAAGGGGGCCTACAGGGCTCCTGTACCTCAAACATATATGCCTGCATGCAAGGAGGCATAGCATGTTCCTGCATGGTGTGGACTTTCGAGTCCATTCCAGGAAGGAACCCTGTGAGGCGTTCCTATTGCGGTGCCTTTTTAAAAGTCACCGCCCCCTTTGAAAGTCACGCCGCCCACACGCCAGACCATTGAAAAGTAGTAATCTGGTGGGTGGGTGGCGGCGACCTTCTGCAGAGTGGTGGTGTGGCGGTTTGCCACGCCACCACTCCACGGAAATGCACCTACAATTAGAAATGCAATGGCACACCAAGCATAAATATATGGAACATAGGATTTTGTGCCCACATTACACCACCTTTGGACACAATACCCTATATAATTCTTTGCTTTGAATCCTATAAATCAGCATTGATAGCTAGGAACAGCTCACCAGTTATATTACTCAAGGATTAGAACTACTAAAATGTAGTAGAGCGTTAAAGATTTTGATTTATCCACATTTGTTTCTAAGGGGCGGACCTTGTAATTAAGAATTCATACATCCTAACTGAATACCAAGGTAGACTCTAAATTAAAGCACACAGTGAGAGATAACAAAAATATATTTCCCAATTTACATTGATCGAAAAGGAGAGTGTACTGAAATGGCCCAAGAACTCTGTGGTGCCTTGTACAAATTGTGGCAGTCAAACTGCTTCCCCATTCTCCATGTTCACTGAATGCAGAAGAAAACTCATCAGCACAAATGTGTCACAAGAGCTTGCCTAACGAAATAACTTGAGGAATTGACCACAACCTTTCAAATTCCATTTAAAAGTACTTTGCAATCTGAACATTAATTAGTCTACGCATATTATAATGTCAGACACAGATGGATTGGCGATTTATTTGGTTGTTATAAAATGCAAATTATTTTTCTTGTAGTGTTTTGCCACACGTTTCTGCACATTCAGGTATTGAATGCAATCCAATTTTACCAAAACACAAATACTACACAAAGGTGATAACAAATAATACATTACTATCAAACCTCATAAAATATTCAAAATATCACTAGAACCTTTCATCTCAGATTTTAATCTTAACATCAGTAACATGAACTGCATCGAACTGTGAACATCTTACTGTTTACTATTTCATTTAATATAAACAATGCCTGTGTCATAATTGCCCAGGCGCTAATTTACACTTGTTTATTTCATTTACTGGTTATAATCAAACATGAAAACATCAGTTGGTATTTAATTTTCCAAGTGAATAAAGTGCATTTCTCAATTGTTTTTATGCAACCTATTGCCCGGTACTACTTTCTTTCATGTAGTTAGTTACATGTGTGCAGACTTGCTTTCTGTCACTGTTAATGTTTCTGTTGTTGGCATGAATCAAAAGGCACACCATGGCCTGGCAAACCACACACCAATTAAATGAGAATCTTTAAACTTACATCCAATAGAGATTTATTCTTGCCAACCTTTTGAGGCAGAGTGATAATTGAGGATTCCATAAGGACAGGTTTCAATGAAGTGTCAAGAATTACAATGAACACCTTGCACAGCGAAGGAATGATTACTGAGCAAACCTTACTACCAAATAACAACACACAACAGAGACAATTGATTGACAGCCTTCTCGGATCCACACGGAAGGACATTGAGATATACAATGTGCTACAATGCCCTAAGAATAGTGGTTTGTGCTATACAAATAAGACAACTATAACATGACAATAATCAAACAAACATATTCAAAAAGTGATTCATGGCTAATATTTAGTAGAGGATCAATATTCCATCTCCATACCCTGGTAGACTAGAGGGCAAAAAAAAGGACCCCCACGGGTCGGTATTTACTAACTGTTCTTGGAACTCGAGACAGGGATCAACAGTAATAACTGTATTCAGCTTAGAATATCTTTCACAACATCATAAGGTATATAATAATGGATTACCATATGAGATGAAGTGGCTAAGTTAAGGAGCACTGCCACTTCAACACTGCTCTTCAGGGAGATTTAGCTTTCTATTGTAAATTTGTTAGCAGTTGAGCTTACTCATAAACAAAAAACAGCTTCATAAGAGAACAATTTTTGCTCAGATATATACATATAAGTATTCCAGTGTTCTTATGATTTTCTTTATTCTACACAATTGAATAGATACCTTGCAACTCAATTTCATGATATTATATAGCATATCAATAAAAAAATTGTTACGTTTATCTTTCCCTTCCTCATGTTTATCTTTATTTTATTTAAATTATTTATTATAGCCAAAAGCTTACCAACAGATTGCCGCGTGGAAGATTGTTCACTTCAGGAACACTAGCACAACTGCATGAAATAAATGTACACATTAGTAACACAGGTCAAAGTTGAAATCAATTTAAACTAAATTATATTCAGGAACTCGAGCAGCTTAGGCTGTCACCTATCCAACATATTACGGAAGAAGGAGTTTTTTAAATTTGTGTTTGAGGCAATGTGGGCTGTACTTGTAAAGTGACACTTCATTTTAAAGAGCCAGGCAAAATGCCCAATTAGTGCGCCTGGTTAATTAATGTGCAGTGCATTCAGTTTTCCAAATGATTATTGAAAGAGGAAAACGCAATTCAAATGTCTTTTAAATTTTCAGGGAATGAATTACTTGGAGGAGCGTCGACTGGTACATCGTGACCTTGCAGCTAGAAATGTGCTTGTCCGAACTCCACAGCATGTCAAGATCACAGATTTTGGACTTGCCAAACTGCTGGGTGCTGACGAGAAAGAATACCATGCAGAGGGTGGCAAGGTAAGAAATATGAGGCTTGCTAACTAAAACTTAACTCTCCTTCTGTTGTCTTATGGCCTGGGAAAAAATATAGGGCGTGGGGTTATTATGTATATTCCTAATTAAAAAAATATACTGTTTTATTTTATTAGAATATATGGCAAATACTTAATAAAGGAAAAGCAATATGATCTGTACATATGCATGTATGTGTGTATGTGTGTGTATGCATGTGTGTTTGTGTGTAAACACATATAATTTGCATTTAGCTAACCTCTTAACATATTTTCATACACAAAGATATATATATAAAAAAACAAAGATATATATGCACAAAGCCGTATTCTACACCGTAAAATAGTGTTTTCCTGCTTGACATCAAAGCTTTAGTATACAGCGTTTATATTACATCTGTCAAATGTAAATGCCACTGTCTGGAAATACCAACAATCTAAGAAAATATATTTGACAATCCTCCAAAAACATTAGAAACAATACAGATTGTTTAAATTATAGTCACTTAACAGAGGACACGTTAACCTTGTTAGAATAGTACATTTCTTAACGAGAAAGAGATGTGCAGCTAGCATGGCCAAAAAATTACCTTTCATTACTTTCAGAGTAAGCCATCCTCTAATTGTATCGAGTAGTACCATCTCCTGCAGTTTAGTTGCACAATACTGTGTGTCCATAAAGGAACATCACAAAAAGGTTCTTGTTATTGCATTGAGGAGTCCACAACTCTGCCTTTATGTCAATTTGAGATCGTGTTCACCAAGGATGATTAATTTAAAAAAAATATATTTTATTGATAGATTTATCATCTTCACAGCACAAGTACATTTGAACCATCGGGTGCCTTATGAAACAAGCATTGGCATAGCCAATAGGTCTCGCCTTTGGGACCTTATAAGTGTTTAGCCATGCAACAGTTGATGTTGTTGCACCAAGGATATTGTGCTGCATAACTAAATACTTATAAGGTCCCAAAAGCGAGACCTATTGGCTATGCCAATGCTTGTTGTTTTATTGAAATTGTGCAATATTTTTTTTTTGTTGGGTATAATGAGTGTTGAGGTCGTTATTGGAGCATATGGATAGAAAATAAAGCAGGACGTTTATTTTGTATATTAACTATTGGTGCTGAGCGGCATAAAGTTGAACGGGCCTTTCCTTGAAGAACTTGGAAACAACTTTCTCAGTGTTGAGAGAGATTCGTTTGTAAAATTATAAACACTCTAGCGCACTAGCTGTTGGCTATGCCTGAGACTTCTCTGCGCCTCCAGGTGCTTTGCTGCAGTTTAAAGATTTTTTTTGTTGCTCAAATATTATTATTATTTTTTTTTTTTTAAAACCTTTATTTATACCAACATGGATCACAGCTATTCAGCCGACATCCCGGAGGTCCGGCAGCATGATAAGAACAACACGTGAAAGGGTCCATGGCTATAGAACAGGAGTAACAAAGGTTTAGTTTTAAAATTAAACAGAAAATGTAAAACAAAAGCAAGGCAGAGCATATAATAAACATGCGCAAGTTCTCAGTTGGGGCGAGGTCCCACTCCCATCCGCAGGTCAGTACAACACACTAAAGGAGTGGGGGGAAAGCGGAGGTATGGACTCCAAGTTATAGTCAGTTTTACGTCTAAAGTTGGAAATAGAGCTAGGGGGAAAGCTGCACATCTAACGTTTGTTGCTCAAATTTAATTTAATATGTTTCCCTCTCTTCATTGCTTGATTTTGCTCGTGAAAAAGTGTCACTTGTAGTCGTTGAAATGTCACTCATAATTTCTTTGAAAATATGAAAATGTCACACATAGCAATATAAAACCTTGGCAGCAATGGAAAGACTCAATCTGAGCTAGGTATTTCTTCTTTTTAGTCTTCTTCATTCTGCCTTCACTATAGACCCTTGAGTTCTGTTGTGCTTCATAGTGGTATAGTGGGGAGCTAACCCCTGCTGGTGTCTACATTTCCCTTGGCCTCCCTTTTGAGTTGGTCTTTAACATTACAACATACCCTAGATACTTGCAATTGAGTAACTCAGGAACGGGTGCACACTCAAACGATGCAAAACACATTCCCACCCCAATATCTAATTTGTAAAATGAAAAAATAAAAGTTGTTAAAATTATAAATAATACTTCTAGGACTCTAAATATGAAGTCCTTTCAACACAGCGCAATCTATTTAAGTCCTTCTAACTCATCTTTTTGGGGAAATTTTGAGCCAGTATTTGGATTTAAAAGCACTCTAGAATTGATTAAACAGAGCAACACTCGTGGAACTGCATTTCTCACGTGCCTTAGAGGTCACGGGCTTTGAATAAATACTGTAACGCAACTAAACAAGCCCAGAGGTCTGTCCAGCAACACCACCTGGATCAAAGCCCATAATCATCTTAGCAATAGTTCAAGCTTACTAGGATTATCTGCAATGGGACTGCCCAAACTACATCTTTTGTTTATTTTTTTTACTGCCCCCCTCCATCAAGTATAGGAACCTTACAATGTGAGCACCCAATTTGACAATGTAGACGCTGTATTTGGTACTTTGGTGTTCAGGTGAAGAATTACTTAGCAATCTCTACCAGAGAGAAATTTAGTTAACACAGGTGATATTGTGTGTAAAAGTTGCACTTATTTTCCCTTAGTTCCTATGGGTCTGTGTTTTTTGTTTGTGAATGCTGTCAATTAATTCATTTCAAAACTATCGGTCTACGCAAAACAGTTATCCGACATCTATGTTTGTGGAATGTTCCTGTTTTTGGCTTTCAATATCTAGCCACCCTGAACTAGAGATATCAATTTACAAGACAGATTTTCTGTGGAAAATTTGACCGATAAGTGGAACTCGAAGCATCACAGAGCAACTGAGAACACCTCAATGTAAAATGTGTCATGCAGACCACGAGGCAACAGCAGGCATGCATGCCCCTTCTACTTTCCTTCACTTCTGCCATGCTGTCTCTCTAGCATTGTGCAGCAGCTGCTTCCTGCCACAAGGAGTGCTATACAAATTAAATTACAAAGGATACATTAACACCTCTCATCACAAGAGACAGGTTGACTTAGTATTTCTTCTATAGGGTACTGACTGTCACACGTGGCGTCCTCACTCTGGCAGAAATCAGACGGGATGGCCTGGTGGCAATATGAGAACTTTGAAAGTACTTTGTGAATGTGGTGTAACTGAGAGCAAATCTTCACTCCAACAACACCTTTGCTATCGAATGGAAACAAGGGTGTTTGGTGAGGGCTGTGACAATGCCCTCCAAACGTGTTTTTTGGCCGCCATCCACATTTGTATTCCCATCATTTATTACAGAATAATGATTTATGCACAAGAGCACTGCCTAGCAACAGTTTCAATGCAATAACAGAAATGTAAGACTATGTTTAGGCAAGAGGTAAACTATGGCAGCAGCTAGGGAATAAGCCATTTATCCACGGCTAAATGAACCGGTTGATCAATCGCTGAGTGACTACACACACAAGACCACACAAAAGTTAACCCCCAATAAAGAGAGAAAGTATGAAACTACAATGACAAAGTCAACAGATCTCACCTTTATAATGCGAGTGCCGAGCTGTTGCCTCTGCTAAGGTGATTCTGTAACGTATTGTATAGAAAAAAGTGAAAGAAAAAAACATTCCAAAATACTGGTGGACAAACAAACATATATCTTGTATTATCTCATAACTGTACATTAAATTCAATATGCTCTATGTTTATAAATTGAAGTTTTCTTTTTCAAATACTTTTCACTAAGGGAACTATGAACAGAATTAAAAAAGAATACTGAAGTGTCGGAATGTAATGGGAAACACTTATCAAGGCCTAATTTACTCTGCATAATATTCAGCCGTTTGGTCCTCAGCAGTAGCCCAAGGAGCATGTTTATGGACCTTTAGGAAAAATGTCATTCTAAGTACACCTTCTTCTTCAAAGGAAAGCTGAGTGAGCCCAGCAGGTGGCACTTCCCCCTGTGGTCAAAAAGGCTTTTATGAGCCAAAGCTTGACCTTTCATGCAGTGTGCGCAGGAACACAAAACGTTTGTTCTTCAGCCACACCCCGGCAAAAATATATGTTGCTGTGCTTTTACAGACAAGCTGGAAGGGGTGGGGATCAACACAGGGTGGGAAAAGGATAATTTTAGGAGGAAAGCAGTACACATGTGGGAAAGCTAGAAAACACATGCACTCTCATGGAGTTCAGAATGAAAAAAGCTGTTCCCTAAATGTAAGTAGTGAAAGGATACTAGCAAGCCTATCAAAAACAGAGACTTTTCTCCAGGGGAGGGACAAACACAAGTAGAGGAAAGTAAGCCATTCAATAAGAAACAAGCAACAATAAAGTGACAATAAAGCCAGCCAATGGTAAGCAATGGGCGGCCAATCGGCCCATCTTAAGTTCACAATATGTTTTTCGCAACCAGTAGGTGAGACTTAAAGACTACTACAAAACATCCCTCTTAGCACAAAACAGAAAAAATACTATTCAGCAAATAAATACATGGAACAAGTGAAGGATAGCTTTGACAGCCACAAGTACATGTAAGTCTATTGCCTATGAGAAAGTCATTTTAAATTATTAGGATTGCTGACCAAAACATTATGGTATCAAAACACCAGCAAAGCTCTCTTAAGGGAATTGTGATCAGGGTCGGACTCGCTATCAGGCTTTTCTGTGGGCTGGCAGGCTGGGGGCCAGCTTTGTTACAAGGGACCTTCCAGCCATGTTCCTACTTGCAGCCCTTCTAAATAAACAATGTAAAAACAAATGTTTTTAAAGTACGCTTTAAGCACGCTTTAACTCAGAAACTCCCAGTAGCAAGTTCCGCCCTGATTGACATACAGGACATTAGAATCAATGGACTTCACCATCAAAAGTTACTCAACTGTTAAATGTTTGTTCTCATGACGACTTTGGGTCCAAATCTAAGAAACGTCATGGTCTCTGATGGCATATGTAAATCTCACATGACCTCAAAATCAACAACATCCATGCTACTGCCTGTTTCTAAGGGAGGAGGACACGGTCTGCCTTTCTGATCTACGGTACCAGTTATTTTGAGGATTTAATTTGTGGTCGTATCAGAAGTCAATGGAAAATACGACACATAATTTCATTAACCATGCTGTCTCAAACAGAGTTTATAACTTGTCAAGAATGCTGAAGTCTGTGTGTCATTGCACACAAACACTACAGCCATACTCTCTGGGCACTACAATGGCTGCTTGAATCCAACTGTATCAAATATAAAATCACCTTAAATGAAGTCTAAGAGTCTAGGCCTAAACATTTTCAAGAAAATCTCCTGAATGTACTCTGTGCCCAAATATCACAAGTTTATCAGACACAAGTATGTTATTGTATTATAAAGTCACTAAAATATTTAAGGGACAAGGCAGAGTGTGTTTCACTGGAGTCAATACCTGTGAGTCGAACAGAAACCATTTTTAGGTTTGATGTTAGCCAAGACCTTTTTGATTTTACAAAAATATTATGCATAATATGCCTACTTATTTTGGGCCTTTTAGACCACTCTTTTCGGCCATTGGTCTTCTGTTATGTCATTCACGAACTTCTGCCCACAGTAGCATACAGCATGGAGCACTGGATCAACCCATCTCAGCCACTGGCTTGTGAGTGAAGGAATTCCTCTTTTTCACAAAGAGCACATCCACACACACAAAGTAGTTACCTTCAGTGCCTGGACTACTGTAGTTTTGGGTGCTTTTAGAAACTATTATTTTTTGTTGCTTTTAGCCAACTTTGTTTTTATATTGGCGAGTGCGCAGGAGCTCTCCCAACAAAAAAGTTTTATAAAATACCACGAGACAAAACAACGATTGCATAGCCTAAAGGATAGAAAACAACATTAGACCTATAGGCTTTGCCAATGATTGTTGACACTGAGCTGTGTTCTGTCCATCAGTCTCAAAAATTAAAAATGTGTCTGCTTGTGTAATTGTACAAAATATGCTTTTTTGAATTTCTACATTCTACCGTATCTTAAATTGAGGCAAACGTATTTAAAATACAGAAGTGTAAAATGTTTGTGTTGATAAACTGAGATTTAAGCCTTTCTAAACAGAATTCTCTTTAAGTCCATTTAGACTAACGGGCTTATATTTTTGTAAAGCTCTACGCCTCAATAAGGTTTGTGCCTGGGAGGTCTCTTGGCCGTTAATTGTCGATCTTCCTTGCCGACGCTGCCTAGCAGCTGTTCAGAATATGGTTCTCGCAGTTCTGGTGTTTAACTGCAACGTCCACGCGGAAGAAGGAAACGAGGCAGAGAGGACTAGCATGCTGACCCGCGCTTACCCTTCTCCATTTTCTTTGCTTTAAAAAAAACAAAAACTTTTGCCGTATCAATTTAAACTTCTCCTTTATTTCTGGAATATGGCGCCCTTTATCTTGGAGCGTGTTTTGTCTTAAATATCCAATTTGAAAAATGCGTCTCTAAGATAGGTCAGTCTACAAAGGTCGTGTAACATCATACTGGACGGGAGGTGAGTTGCAGAGCACCTGACGAATTCTGAATATTCATACCATAGTATCTACAGCCTGGAATCACAATGTAAAGAATGATGTGGCGCAAATACCACCCAAATCCGAGAGCACATTCAAACAAAAAGATTAACATGGAAACATTCTTCACCGGATTTAAGACATAAAAGGCAAATCTACTGAAACACTAAAAGGGAATCGTTAACTAGAAATTGCATATTTTAACAAAGGTGCTTAGTTTCTGGGTTTATGTCAGTGCAGGGCAATTTATTTCGTACACAATTAAAAAAATAACCATTCGTAACAAATATTAAACATTCGGTTGATAATATGCAGCTTTAAGAGTTTACAATATACCGTTGAAATGAACACAATATAAAAGCAAAAAACGCACTTTCAAAATTACGAAATCCAAATAATCTTCGTAATCAAGTGAACGCTGGAAGGGCAGGAAATAACTGAAAAGAAAAAAAAAGCATTGGCATAGCCAATAGGTCTCGCCTTTGGGATCTTATAAGTGTTTAGCCACGCAACAGTTGCATAACTAAATACTTATAAGGTCCCAAAAGCGAGACCTATTTGCTATGCCAAGCGGCCGTGCGGCCACGAAAGTGAAAGTGATAGCGATCAAACATCTTCGTGGCTGTGCGGCCGTGAAAGTGAAAGTAATCGCGGCAAAGCACGGTGCGTGCGCCCGTGCACATGCACTGTGGCTCTAGGCTCGCCTGGTAGCACTTTTTGGAGCCCTCTCAATATGTCTCACCAGACCAGCGCCTGCGCTGGGTCAGGCGAGACCTAAAAATGGAAGCATCTTCAATGTTAAATCTATTGCAAAATTCCCCAATGTTCTCAACTGTCTCATATTCCCTTTCCACCACCCCCACCCACCACGAGTAACTCCCACAATGCAATAAAATGCATTGCATGGTTTAGGTTGTCAAATCTACCTATTACAGGATGGACACAGCACTTCACCCTGTTGAATGGGATGTCTGATAAGGTCTGGCAAGGATTGGGTTTATGTGATGAAAAGTGTTAACATATGGGTCCTACATACTTTCTCAGTGGGGAGAGGGGGTTGGGGCAGGTGAACCTTTTGGTGATAATTAGTGTGAATTTAATTGTGGATCTTTTAGACAATCGACTAGTGCTTCTCAGGCTCGTGCAATCTCCATTGATCGTAGACTCCTTCTAGCTTCTCTGAGAAGCACTTCTCTTTCATACCCAACCCACCATTCAATCTCCTTGCACCATGTGGTGATTAGGGGTTCCCGGGGGCCTTCAAGTTTCGTATAGGTTCCCATTTTTGGCAGTGTTAAACACCAGGGGGCAGATTTACAATAACTAGTGCATCCCTGCAGATCAGCAGGGATGCGCCAATTATTTTGCGTGACATTAGGAACCCCTTGCGCCACCATGGATGCGCCGCTTTTACAATGTGGCGCACCGTGGCGCAAGAAGAGACAAATGCGTGACGCATCTGTCAGCATATAGGTGACACAGGTGACGCAGTGCTGAAGTCATGTCGCAAGCACAACGCAACTCCAGCACTGCTCATGGGCAGCCCATACCCATAGTGCTGCTACAAGCAGGCATAAGGTTTTGACGTTGCGGGGACGTAAAAGTGACTCCGTGAAATCTTGTAGATTTCACTGCGTCACTTTTACGGGGCTTCCTTGCGACGCAACGCCCACCCTGCATACATTATTCCTGATGCAGGTATAATGTAGCGCTGGGCTTTACAACGTGACGCACCTTACTAGATACGTCACGTTGTAAATCTGTCGCATGGTGGTGCATTATTTACGACGCCGCTGCGTCACAGAAGTGACGCAACAGTGTCATAAAAATGTCACAAGGGGCTTGTAAATCTGCCCCCAGGTCTTGGAATTGGCTTGTAACCTTAGTTTTGGAAGTATGAGGGAACCAGCTCAGTAAGAAGTGACTAGGTGAGCAGGGAACCTCCTTGGAGATGGTGTCCCTTACCATTGTCATGACTTTCTCCCAGTAAGCAAGCAATCCAGGGCAGTCCCATAACATGTGTTTAAGCTCAGCCCCCGCCAACCCGCACCACAGGCATGGCTTGTCTACCGTATGGAAGTATTTAATGATGTGACCTGGGGGATGCCCTATGAAGGATGGTTTATCAGTTTAAATCAGGCATTTCTTGAGACCTTTGAGGCCCTTTCTAGGATGTTTTCCCAGTCAGACATGGGTATTGGAGCCCCCAAGTGCCTTCAGCGTTTCTAGGGGTTGGAGCAATTGTAGCTTTAATGGTACCCGTTGACTGCACAATGTATTGCCATGTTTTGTGGGGTTGGCATTCCGACATACCAATGTTCCAGTGTTTGTAGACTGCCATGGTTACTACCCTATGGAATAAAAAGCGGCCCTGCGGGAGTTTGAACGGCGAACGGAAGTCTTCAAATGGGAGGAGCTCATCGGTGTGGAATAGAGCCCTCACTTTGTTGCTCCCGCTGCCAACCATTCAGCTATAACCTCCCAGCTCCAGCCATGGGGCAATGCTGTCAGCATCGTTATGGGCATTTCAGGGGAATATGGAATCCATGTTCATGTTTTTTGTAGGCCATAGATCCAACAACGTTGCATAACCTTGAATTCCTTAGAATGGGCACCTGTCTGTATAGTCAGGATCCTGCCTAAGTTTTAATCTCTACTATGACTAAATCTCTCTTCGCCACATTAACAAGCCAGGCCAAAAAGATCCAGTTCTGTACCGCTCTACATGAGCTCACACCATATAGTGTTTATAGTCAAAACATCTGAGCCTCTCAACTTGGCCAGCAACTTTCTCTCTAGCATCTATTAAGGTTTGCTGTAGATCAGGGCATACAAGTCTGCGCTTCTCCACCTCTCTCAGCTCTTGTTCTACCTCCATGACTTCCCGCATCAATGTGCCCCTGATTCCCACCAACTCTGCTATGCATTTCCCCATGATCACCGCCTTAAAGGCATCCCATTCTATCAGGGGAGAAGAGTTGGTTCCGGAGTCATCCCTAAAATATTGTCTGATGTGTTCCCCAATTACCCCCCAATACAATGGGTCCTCCAATGTTTCGGGTTTAAGTCGCCACGTGGGGATGCATGGTTTGGGGCACTCCCATTGCAGTTGTAACAACACAAGGTTGTGGTCTGATATTGTTTGTGCTAAGTATTCTACTCCGTATACTAGAGCATGAATATCAGGGGTACAGAGGAACATGTCCAGTTTTATGTGGAGGTCATATAAGCTTGAGAAAAAAGAGAAATCTCTCACTGGTGGGTGTAGCTGGCGCCATGTGTCCACCAGCCCCCATTTGGTCTGCCAGTCTGAAAAAATCTGGCCTGACCTGGGCTCAGGGGAATCCCTTAGTGGGGAATGTGAACTATCAGCTATGGCGTCTGCTACGCAGTTAAAGTACCCACCTAGGATTATGGACTGGACCATGTAGGGGTCTAAAGGGCCTGCCAATGTAGCCAAGAACCTTCCTTTGTCCACATTTGGAGCATATATATTAACCAGTGCTATGTTCCGTCCTTCTAGGTGGCCGGCTACTACTAAATATCCTCCTTCCAGGTCTATCAAGGGAGGTAAAAACATTACAGAATGTAAGCAAAAAATGGAAGGTTGCTCAAGCTAACTGCAACTCCCCAATCTGAGGACCACCCTTCTAAGTACCCCACGGCTAGTGGACTGGAAATCCTAAACTGGACCGCAGCCCCCATTACAGGCCTAATAGGAAATAACAAGTGATATAGTAAATTCCATTCATCATTTCCTCTCCCCATACATAGCAACACAATGCTCCTAAAATGTGCAGGTTGGAAACAGCTAATAAGTAAAGAATTAGATAGGAATAAGGAACAAAATTACCAATTACAAGGATAATTCACTGTTTCTCAGGGTCTGGGCAGGGTGCAACCTGGAATACTATGAGAAGAGGTAACACTTCTCAAAGGAGAGAACTATAAGCTTAGCCAATGCTTTTTTAAGAGAGGTCAAAGTAGGTCCAAACAGATATATATATGCAAAGTAGTTTGTGTACAATGGGCAAGAAGGTACAACCTACAACAGAAGAAAAAGCAAACAATAAAGAAAATGTATTGATGCACCGACTGAGTCTTAAATGCTTATGTCCAATATATCCTTTATTCTGTTCAAAGCTAATGAGCCCCTTGAAGATACAGACTCAAACCCAGTTTATTCATAATACCTCTCCAAAGGAAGCTTGGAAGGGAATGAAGCAGACCCACTCCCAAGCTACTCAAATTGTCTCCAACGAGACTGATCTCATGGAACCTCTACCAGGGAAAAGAGAAGAGGATTACACACTATTGATTCGGCAGTTATTTCACCCCAGACAGTAAGTCAAAAATAAAGCACACCAGAGCAGAAAAGGAAGAAGTAAGGAACCCTTTTATCAAATATGTGGATTACTTCCCTAACATGGCGGAAAGTGTTCCTTCACTGATCCTACTGAAAGTAGAAAAATGTAGGTGCTAGAATGAAATTAATGCTTCCAAGATGCTGGGTGATGAGTCAAAAAGATGAGTTCTTCCTCAATAAGATAAAACTATGCATAAGCAAAGTAAGGAAGAGGAGATATATGCCCTGACTAGCAGATTCAAATACTTCTCTTAACAAAGGCCGATGAAAATTGTGTTTCAAAACTAGAAAACTAAGAAATTAAGGACAGTGCATATATATAGTGGGCACCAGCAGGCAAATCCAAAAGAAAAGCAAAGATTTGGATTACAGGTCCCAAAGCACTTTACTGAACCAAAAGCAAAATACACCATCTTTGTTATTACTATTCACTGTTTTGTTTACTTTGTATATCTTTATCGGCATTTATAATTTTCATTACATTTTTGGTAAATAATAATAAAAAGTTAATGAATTAAATATTATTTTTGAACTTTGAATTTTTCAGCAAACCATGTAACCTCGACTTCTCCTTTATTCTGCTATGCCCTCAGCTGCTTTCCCATACTTCCTAAGACTGTTCCTTCGTCCTTACCCTGATGCATTACCTTGAGTGAAAACAGTGATTTGATTTTATATACAATTGTCTTTGGATCTATATTCATTTCTCTGGTTCGTGCCTCTATTGATCAATCCACAGAGCCCTTAATCAGTTTCTTACTCTAAACGTGTATTGCCCCGCCGCCCAATACAGGATGCAGAAGTCATCTTTGTAAATTTAGGACTTGCATATTTTATCCAGTCAGTGCAAATTTGAACACAACATGCACCATGTAGATATAGGAGCTGCCATGAATCCTCCTATATGTTCTCCTTATGGACAGCTATTGCGATCAAGGCGCTGAAAATCAAAGGCATTCTGTAATGGTCAGGGACGCTGGATTAAAGTTCCCAACAGTATAAATCAGCAAATACACCAAATGGCACATTTTACTGCGTGTTTTTGTATGAATTAACAATGGATTAACAGCTGTGAATTCTGTAAATATTGACGAATTGGTTTCAGCTTTCTGGCGTCACTAGTAACAATCTAAAGAAATGGTTTCCATGTTTATAATTGGTTTTGTGCTCTCTATAATAGTTGGATTTTGTTTAATGAACCATATTCTATTGTTACTTTAATTAGGTGCCCATTAAATGGATGGCTTTAGAATCTATTCTACATCGGATTTATACCCACCAAAGTGATGTCTGGAGTTATGGTAAGTCAACTATAACAGGTTTGCAGTTTTCAAATATATTCTTAGAATGACTTTCGGAAACACTTACAATGTATATGTCCTCAGGGTATCTAAATTCCTAAAAAAACACTTGCCCAACATGTTGCATTCCACAGTAGGTCTATTTTGGAATGCCAGTCCATTCCCGGCAACCTATTATGAGTTGCTGAAAAATCCTGAGAATAGGAATTGCAGGAAATGTAATACCTTAAATTAATTAACCGAATATTTAAAGTTAAGCAGACTTTAGGACTTTTAGAACTTTTCATTTAAGAATGCCATTATATGAACTTACCTGCTGGCAAAGAGAAGTTATGTATATGAAAATGAACTTGTTTAAGTGCAGGTACATAATACTTTTTCATGGTGCACGGTTTCATTTGTCCTAGATTTGGTGTTTTTTGGCAGCAACCTCTTCACCTAATTCCAGAAGTAGTCCTGCAGGTTTCTAACCCCTCTAACCTTAATCTTATCTTAATCGATTTAGGTAACAGGTTCATGGTGTTTTGCAGTTTTCTGTAAATTCTGTGTTTTTTCCGAAATACTGTTCACTGTCAAAACACTCCCAATTAAATATCAGGGTAATAATACATTCCCTTACCTAAAGCTGCAATGCACTTATTCCTCAAATTACAGTAGTCGTGTTATGTTTGTTTCCTAGGTGGGATATATCATGGAAGACTTTTGTAAATACCCACAAAGTTATGACAAAGCTTCCTGACTTTTGGGGGGGGGGGGGGGGGGGCGTTGCTTGCAGGCTGATCATAATACCGCTCCATGCAGTCAGTCACGATCCGACCTAATCATGGCTCACATCGAAGCGAAGAATCTGCAGGTTGGACCGCTGAGGTCCTGACTGATAGCTGAGTTGGTGGTTGCGTGCTTTGGTGGTGTTGGGCGCCCACGCGGCTGCTGGATCAGGGAGAGAGGCTTTCGCTGAGTGGAGGACGTGGGTGCACAGTGCGGGTCAAGGCAGAGGGTGTGGCCCGTAGGGAGATGGGCTCGCTCCATGGAGACTGGGGGTATACCCGGTGTTCAGGCTGTTTCGATTGTTGTTATTATTAATATTTTTTCTGTTCTGCATACCTGCCGCGCACCTCGCTTGTTGCCCACATCACCTGGGAGTACCTCATTAAAGCATCATGAGTGACTGAATGATAGACTGCTCCGCAGGCCAGCTTCATGTGGTTTCGTAGAACGTGAATGGCCTACTTGATAAGATTAAATGGGAGGCAGTTCTGAAAAATGCTAGGAGCCCACTTCCTTGGTAACAAGGTCCCATGCCTGGCCAGGTTTGATTACACTCACGTTTTCTACTCTGTTCATGATGGGATCCAGGGGTACAAGCATTCTGATCAAAAATATTGTTCCGTTCCAGCATATTAGAGGGGTGTGGGTGGACCAGCAGGGTCTATACACAGCTGTCACAGGACTGCTATATGAGGAATCTCTCACATTTCTCTGTGTCTACGCCCCTCCCCCCTCAGCCAGTCTTTTGTGGCCCTGATAACAACACTATGGGGTGAACTCCCCGGGGGGCTCACGGTGTTGGAGTGTGACTGGAAAGGCACCATGGACCACTCTGTGGACCCTTGGGCATCTGCATGGAACACCCCCAGGGCCTGCGAAAACCCACCTGTCTTCTTTTACATCTACAGTTGTCTTTCCTGCCTTGACTATGTTTTTTGTCCCACAGTCCTACCTACATAGAGTCTCAGATGCCATTGTCCTGGCGCGGATACTTTTTGATCACTCACCTGTGGCCATTCGACTCCGAGTGGGCCGTCGGCACCTGGCTTTCTGTTGGCGCCTTTCACCTTGGAATCTACAAATCCCATTATGTTGATTACACAAAGAACGCTGTTGAGGAATATTTTGGCTCAGTAACATCTCAAGCGACGGTGTGGAAGGCTTTGAAACCCAAACTTCAAGGGCAAGTATTAGCTATTCTACAGGGGAGCGGCAGCGTCGGTCAGAAGACTTAGTAAATCTTGAATCTCGAATGGCAGACCTGGAAACAGGGAGTTATGAGGCTGATGGGCAGATGGCTCCTAGACAGCTGGGTCTCCCACAGCAAAAATACCAGCAGACACTACTGGGAGAGAGCCAACAATCCTGGCAGGAGTCCCCGAGCTGCATATATCAATGTGGAGACAAATCGAGTAAAATGGTACATAGACTATGCCAGGTTGCTCATTACTTGGCCTCTAGTCCTATCGTCCCTGACCCATCTGGCACGTTCCTGACCGATCCCAGGGTGATAGCTGGCAGTTTTGCTGCCGATTTTGTAAATGTATACGCTCGAATGGTCTTGTTATGGGAGCAGATTGTGGACTTTGTACATGTCCTTCCCCTTAAGATCATCTCGTCTGTAGTCCATGGCTCACTGGAGGGTGCACTCATCAGGAAGGAGCTTTCATCGGCCCTGGCAGGGCTGCGTCCTGGGAAAGCCCCAGGGCCCAATGGGTTCCCTTACAAATTATTTAAAGCCTACATGCCTAAACTCCAGGAACACATGCTGGGGGTGATCCTTTCTACAGTGAATAGAGCAGATCTGTCCAGCGAGTGGATGAGCACTCCTCATATTGCCCGATCTCCCTCTTAAATGTATAGGTGACATTTTTGGTAAAAGCACTAGCGATTAGGCTAGTATGCCTAATCCCTGACCTGATACATCCTGACCAGACAGGATTTATGCCTCGCTGGGCTACCCGACATAACATTCAGAGATCATATAACGCGCTGGCACTAGCTGACAGATTGGAAGGACTGGCAGCAGTTCTCCTAGCTAATATTGATAAAGCATTTGACTCCGTGAGCTGGGAGTACTTGTTCATCCTCCTTCGACACCTGAACTTCGGTCTTCGTTTCTTTCCTATCTTAAGCTGTTATACACCGATTTGATGGTGACAGTGCGGGTGGCCGGTGCTAGATCAGACTTCTTTCGAATACAGCAGGGGAAGTGGCAGGGCTGGTCCCTGTCTCCTCTGCTGTTTGCTCTTGCCATGGAGCCTCTGGTGGTGTGAATGAGGATGGAAGCTCAGGTACAAGTTTTCGAATTGGGAGAAGGACTCTTGATAAAACTGCATTATATGCTGATGATGTTCTCTTCTTTCTAACCAGATGACTTGGGCCCCGTATCAATGCAAATTATGCATATTTGTGGGGAAACTTGAGGCCTTTGCATTAACATCTCTAAGTCTACTGTGTTCTTGGATGGTAATCATCCGCAGGACTTCGGTTGGGCATCAGTTGGGTTCAAGTATCTGGGTGTCTTTGTGTCCTCCAATGTGGCATTGACGTGGACTCGTAATTTGGAGCCTGTATTGACTCATCTCAGGGAGGATTTTCGGGTCTGGTTGGTTTTGCCTTTGTCCCTGACTGGTAGATTTGCCATTTTCAAAATGGTGTAATTGTCCTGGTTTCTATACCAACTTTAGAATTTCCCATATGATATTCCTCAGCACTGGTTCCTCAAATTCAATTCTATTCTCATAACCATTCTCTGGGATGGCAGGACGCCTTGCATTACCCTCAGCAAATGTTTTCAATCCGCTTTTTGTTGGGGGTATCGCCAAGGCAGATATCGAATCATATTATCGTGTGTCACATTTGCTGATCATCAATGACTTGTGGTACGACCTCCAGGGCAATCCCGCTCATGCCTCTGAGAAGTGCGCGATGGGGAACACCCCTCTTATCTCATATCTATATGATGGGGCGGTGGTTATCTTCCTCCAGTGACTTGAGTGGTCCTGAATCAGTGGCGATATTCTCCTCAACAGATGGGATGGTGGAGGAGACTGACAGAGCGAAGGCTGCTTTGGTGGAGCTGCCTGCTATCGCATGTGACTGTGCTGGAGAGCTTTCGGAAATGAAATCTAAAAGGGATCTCTACTCTGGGTAATGTTATGAGCGTAATGGTCCTCAAGTCCTTTCAGACCCTACAGGTACCAACTCCATTGTTTTCAGTTCCATCAATACCTTCAACTCCACCATGCACTGACCCCTTACATTGCGGCCTTGTCTGACCTCCCAGAATTTAATCCATTGGAAGGCAAACTTATTATGGGTGATATGGGTGACCACAAGATTGCGAAGATATACCAGATGCTTATTTCCAACCATCCTGATACCTTTAGTACTCTCCGGGGGGCAAGGGATGCAGATGTTCGAGTTCTAGAGAATGAGGACTGGGGGCACCTTCGAGAGGCGGGCATTGCAGTCAGACATAGATTCATTGAGCTTAAATGCCTCCAGAGGATGTATTTCACACGCCATTGATTATTGCAGATGTGGGTGATTGCCTTCCCTACATGTCTTAGATGTAGCGTAGAGGATGGAACATTTTTACATATGGTTTGGGGCTGCCCTGAGTTGATCCAGTTCTGTGTCAGCGTGACAACTTGCCTGGGCGGGGTCCAGTCCCAGTTGGTTCTGATAGAACCAAAACTTAATCTCTTTCATATCACTGACACCCTGGGCAGTAATAGATATAAACTATCGCTGTTGTTTCTAGTTCTGACTCTGGCAAAACGAGATATAGCATGAAGGCCACAAACTCCCCTGTTCCGGGCAGTGTGGAAAAAGGAGATGGACCAAAGTATGGGCTTGGAGGTGGTGATTAACAAAGCTTGTGGTTGTCCATAGAAACAGCCAAGGTGTGGCGAATGTGGGCAGATTATCGGGGCATTGAATTAGAACCTGTCCATTCTGTGCATCAAATGGTCCATGATGAAGTTCGAACATTCATGGGTTAAGAGAGGGTTGGAGGCGAGCGCAACAAGTGATCTAATATTTGGACTTGTTATATGTCTTATTGCTAGAATATAGGTGGGAGTGAGGCAGGACTGAACATGCAGGTATTTGCTTTTTTATTTATGCCTTTTTTCCTTATGGGTTTTACTGTATGTTGGCCTTCTGGGCCAAGTACACAATTTAAAATTCAAACTCAATACAAAAACTGCCTGACTTTTTCCCTCAGCTAAATTCATTCAGATCATACTGACCGTCCACTAGGCTGGAGGTTTTTGACAGGTCTTTGTCTCCACCTTCCTCTTGATGGACTGTACACCATATTGATAGATTTTGTCTTGCCTGTCTGGAATCACGTTCACTAAGGTGTTTCTGGCAGTGCAGCTGAAGCACATGGGGACAAATGGTGATTTTCCCTGCTCAGGTCTGCACACATTGCACCTCTAAAAAGGTGGAGAACTGTGAGTTTCAGTAGGCAGGAGTCCCAGGGATTTAAGGCATGGCATACGATCAACCAAACTCTAATTGAGCTCCTATATGGAAACATGAATTACTGCAATGTGTATGTTGATTTGCTTTCTAAATAACCAGAAAACCTTGATGTCTCCTCCTAGGATTTACATTTTACAATAGCTTTTTCAATTATTCACACGCTTCATTGTATGAATTAACCCGTTGAGTGCTCATGATGAGCTCGGCTCGTCATGAGTCACAGTGGAGCTGAGCTCGCCATAACGGCGCGGCCAGCCCACGCGCGATTAATTCCCCGCCTGTGCGGGAGAATTAATCAGTGGGCGGGGTCGTGACGAGCTCAGCTCGTCATGAGCACAGCTCCACTGTGAGTCATGATGAGCTGAGCTCGTCTCGAGCACAGCGGCGCCGCGGCCCCTCCCCACCCCCCGCACCACAGGGGAATTACCCCCGCAGGGAAGGGGTTAAACCAATCATCCACTCTTGGTGCTGTAGAATAGTGCAATTGTAGAACAGCATATGTGGGAGACAGCCCCAATTATAAATATCCAAGTGTTTAGATTTCCCTAAACTGCAGACTATTGGGTTCAAAATAGATTTCCAAAGGGAGGTCCATGTTATGGCTCTCTTGACCCAAAAGGCCCTTCTTGCTATATTTATATTTAAGGTGTCAAGCAGTAGATGAGAGCCAAATCTCAAATTACACTTAAGTGTCTATTTTGAGAAATCGAGCCATGCCCATAAAATTTCCTCTGCTTCACGCAGGTTATCTTAAACAATATTACATAATGGATTGGGACATAGAAAAGCTGGCATGGATGACCCTATACGTGGCCAAACTTTTTCCCATTTAGGACAGTCACACCTGCCATTTCCTCAATGCAATCTAGACAATGGATATGGTTTCTAAGATGCCCTAAGTATACTGAATAATATATTGATTGTGATAATTGTACATAGAGAAGAAAAAAATGGAAAGGTTCAATGAAGAACAGGTGGTTCTAGGATTTTCACAGTAGGACAGCCAATGATGCATACTCTGTACTGGTGGCTGTCCTGTGGTGAATGTCTGCCTTTCTACAAAATGTTTGCCCTGCCTCCAGCGGGACTACCTTCCTCTCTTAACCCACTGTGCACTTTAAAAAAAAAATGTTTACCACGCTTGCTTTGAAATCTCAGCTGTTTTTGTGGAGGAGTAATGTCCTACAAGTGAAGGCTGAATTTGGCAGGCATTGAACCAGATGTTTAGCATCCCTGTCCTCCCTTTTTAGTTCTTGCCTACGCAGAGCACATGCGCTGCACAGGAAGGAGACCTTTAGCAATCGCTTCTCCTTTTCAGCCAAAAACGTGCACGCTTTGCATTGCCTTCAATGGCAACACGTGCACGTTTGGCGATTCCCTTGCGGGAGCAAGCTTTGACAGATGGTTCCTGCTCGCTCCCGCAGGGGAAACATGCGCAGGCCCTCTCTCCCCTCCCCCTGCTGCCTCTCGTCAAACTTTTTTTTTTCTTTTTACCTTGAGCGCGAGGCACGTGCGCGCTTGTTTATCTGTGCAGTTGCTGTCCGGCCCAATAAATAGTCTTAATAAATCTTTTTCACTAATCGGATTTTTTTTCAAATTTGTATTTGTTTCGTGCACCATTTTTTTGTCCCAAGTTAATCGATCATTTTTTTAAATTTAAAGATCAGATTTTCTTTTTCACTCAGGAAAATATTTTGACCCTATATTGTTGGGTGTAATACGTAGTTTGCTGTGAAGCAATGTTGTCTCCAAATCCGTCCTTTTCACGTTTTGTTAAATTAAGTTCTCCCAGCATTAGGTAGCCCTGGATGTCAGTCACCGAGGGGGAACAGGTCTATGACGAAAGAATGAGCTTTCACTGCTCCTGTGCCGTGTAGTGGCAGCAGAGACATTTAAGTCGATACTCTGGGGGAAAAGAGTATTTACAAACACATAGGTGCCTCTGGGAGGACAACGGCAAAAGGAAAAGTCAACGACAAGCGAAACATGTGTCTGACCCTCCCCAGCCGTGCTGGCCATTCCGGGTAACCTGGCAGTTGTCTGGTCGTTGGATTTCCACACAGTCCTGTCCAGCCTGGGCGGGTGCGTGATAGGGAAGTTAAACCTCCAAGTGTTTCCCTACATTGTTCCGCGGAGCGGGCGAGGGCTGGGGGCATGAGGGACCAAGGGGGTCAGTTGCTTTTGTCATGCTGCTGACTCCGTCGCAGATGGATTGCCCTGCTTTCATATATCAGCATGCCACCCCTAGAGGCGCGCTTTGTCCCAGAGAACATTCCTGCCCATTCTTCCAGAACCCAACATGAGGCCTGGATCGCACAACACATATGGAGCCGGGGGAGGGTCAGGGGCCAGGGACGAAGACCCTCTTTTGTGTTGCTCAAACAGTGGGGAAGGAAAAGTGACATATCCCTCTGGAGCCGGTCCAGTTTTCATGCTGTCGCTTTTTCGTTTTTATTTATTTGTAACACTCATAAAATTGTATGCTTGGCAATAATATGGAAGTGAGGCGTGAGTTTGAGTATATCACGGGCAGCAGCGGTGAAAGCTTCATTCTCCTGCGCGCGCACACAGTAATGGCAATAGCATTGGAAGCATTGCTCATGCACACAAAACAAGTCGATCAAAGACAGCTACAGTGCAAACACCTCTTTGCCCCCACACACCCGAGAACACTTACAGCACAGCTAGCAGCAGTAGAGCAAGCTTCACAGCCACTGATACACACCGTACAACTAAGGCAGCAGTAAAGGTGTTGCAAAGCTTCACTCTCTAACACAGAGTCAGTACAGCACAAGTAACTGCAGTGCAATCACTCAACTGCACTTCAATCACCCCTCCCCAACATACAAGAGAGCGTGCAGCAAAGATAGCAGTGCAAGCATCACTCACACAGAGGTCACTCGCACACAAAACAAGTCAATCATAAGAAGCTGCGGTGCAAGCACTCCCTCGCCCCCTCCTCCTTCACAAGCATAAACACAGGGAAACAAGTGCAGTGTAGATGAAAGAAGCTGCGGACATTTTCATCACACTGAGATATACACACAGAACAAGTATATCACAAGCGGGTGCAGTGCAAGCATCCTCTCATCCTCCCCTTAAACACAGGAGGAAAGGTGCAGTACAGCTAGCATCAGCTGTGGAAGCTTCCCTCACAATGAGATACAACACTGAGCCGCAGGGACTTTGCAAGTTTCACTCTCATACTTCCAAGCACTCACACACAGAGCAAGTATATCACAAGCAGGTGCAGTGCAAGCATGCTGTCATCCTCCCTCCTCAAACATAAACACTAGAGAACAAGTGTAGTACAGGTAGCAGCAGCTATGGACGCTTTCCTCACAGTGAGATACAACAGCGAGCAAGCTTCACTCTCACACGTTGCAGCTTCACTCTCACATGCATTGCAAAGCCAGTGGCAATAGTGGACTAGCACATGGAGAAGTAGATCATAAAGCACTGTCAACCAATCACTACCCCCACACGCAGGGAACTAATTACAGCTGCCATCGCATCAGCAATGCAAGCCTTACACATAGGAACATGCTATTTTGGAGCCCATGCTTCCACATCCAAAACAGAAACTGTTAGTCCCACTCTTCGAGGTGCCGCTGGCTGAATTAGCCAGTGCTTGCTGAAGGTGTCACTCCTGATATGGGAATAATTGCTGATACAGGCAAAACACAATCAGCAGAAGCAGGATCTTGACACTCACACACAGAACAGGCCCAACCCTATATATGAGTACTAGACTCCCTCCATCAGAGACACAGTACCATCGATGCTCCAGCAGCCGTGCACGTGACTCACTCAGAACAGCAAGAGCACAGGTGCAAGCAGTGCATGTATCCCGCCCAAAAAACAAGTATTGGCATAGCCAATAGGTCTCGCCTTTGGGACCTTGTAAGTATTTAGTTATGCAGCACAATATCTTTGGTGCAACAACATCAACTGTTGCACGGCTAAACACTTACAAGGTCCCAAAGGCGAGACCTATTGGCTATGCCAATGCTTGTTTTTATGGGAGTGCCCCTCCCTTGCCTCCTCTTCTCCTCTTATTTTTCCACACATGCACCTGCCACTCTATATAGTGAGAAATCATTTTTGGGGTCAATGTTTCTTGGATCTGGTAGACCTAGTGTGCCAAATTCCAAAAGTGATATGGGGGATTCTTGTGGGGGTTCCAATTGCTACAAGTGGTACCTAAACACCAAAGAGTAATTACCCCTGGTGATGTGTCCCTGTAATTCTGGGGCAAAACATTTCTAAAACCTCAATATGCAAATTTTCAAATCTCTCAGAGGCGTATGCGGTGCTTCTTCAGCCCACAGGTAAGCTTTTGATATGGCCAGCATTGGTTGGTAAATTGTCATTTTTCCTTTGGTGGATATATTTGTATGCCAATCAGCACTTATTCTTTTGAAAAGGGCGTGCCCCTTTCCACGTGGACACCCATGCACTGTATGGTTGCGACCGTGAGGGACCCCAAAAGCACACGCAGTTCAGGCTAGCTCCCCACCCACCTGGCACTGGCTCCTCTGTGCTGATAGGGGACCTGGGTTCTTCTATTCACACATTTCTTGATGTTCATCTGAATGATTGAAATTAACAGGGAATAGATTTCCTGTTTTGCCAATCAAAAATGTAATTTTCGGAACAATTAGACAGATGTACTATTATCCTGGTCACAAAAAGCAGTCACAATTTGTGAGCAGTGTTTTTGTGGACCGAAACTTTTCTTCATCATACTTGGTCAGTTGAATAAATGAGGAGCCAAAGTGAATTATTACATCCAAAAGTGATAAAACAGATTAAACTGTACACATTTTACACTCCAGTAAAAAAAGGAACACTTTTTTTTTTTTGCAAATTGAATTATAAGGCCTAATAAGGTCATAGCAAATTTATTTTAGGCTAATACACCACAGGGCTACCTGTGCGCAGATGCCAGACTGAGTCAGATGTATGCCACCTCACTCACCAGTACATGTGCATCCGTGCCTAAAACCATTAATGCATGTGGTACCGATTCGGTGTTTGGAAGGAACGCTCAAAACATGCCCATTCCAAATATTGAACCAGCAGTGTCACAGCCCATTTTAGTAACTGGTCACACCTTACCGACTCTGTAAAATAGGATTTGTACATTACTCTAAACATTGTTGTGGCCACCCACTCCTGAATCGTAGTGAA
Source organism: Triturus cristatus (assembly GCF_964204655.1). Classification (NCBI taxonomy): domain Eukaryota; kingdom Metazoa; phylum Chordata; class Amphibia; order Caudata; family Salamandridae; genus Triturus; species Triturus cristatus. The sequence continues at coordinate 343,934,952 of NC_140593.1, forward strand.
TTCAACCACAAACACATGTTTTACATCTGGTCCATTACACCCAAAGTGATAAAACTGATTAAACTGTACAAATTTTGCACTGCAATCAAAAGTAATTGAACATTTATTTCTTGATTACCAATTGATTTACAAGGCCTAAGGAGGCCATAACAAATTAATTTTAGGTCCATTTGCCAGAGTGCCACCTGTGCGCAGATGCCAGGCTGAGTCAGACGTATGCTACCTTGCTCAGCCTGCACACATGTGCACTCATGCATAACACCATTGATACATTTGGTATTTGGAAGGATCGCTCAGAACATTCCCATTCCAAATATCGAACCAGTTGTGAGCCACAATCCCATTTTAGGAATTGGTAAAACTTTACTGACTCCGAAAAATGGGCTTTGTGCATTACTACAAATATTGTTGAGGTCACCCATGCCTGAATCATAGTGTATTCAACCACAAACAAGTTTCATGCATCTGGCTCATTACACCCAAAGCAATAAAACTGAACTGTAAAAAGTTTACTCTCCAGTCAAAAATAAGGCCTAAGGAGGCCATAGCAGCTTTATTCTAGATCCCTTTCCCACAGTGCTACCTGTGTGTAGATGCCAGGCTGAGTCAGGCGTACTCTACCTCACTCATCTGGCACACGTGCATTCATGCGTAACACCTGCACAGAACATTTTAGCCCAGCTGTGCAGCAGCAGCCCTTATTTTAAAAGGTGGACACTGTCGATTACTGCTCAAAACCATTTTCAACAAGTGCTTACAATGAGTGTGATCCCTTTAGGGAGACTTACAGCAGAGGCTGCAAACCCGGAAGCCCAAAAGCAAGAAATTGGTGAATTGTATGGCTGGGATTCCACTTCCTCACACAGGCATATGCGACAGCTGCCAACTTTGGGTATGCGAGAACCCTGGATCGAGCAATGTCATCAGATTCCTCATTATATCTTCTGGCTCGGGCGCCACGCTCATGGATTTAAGCAGTGCAGCGCTATCCCTTTGGTACATTTGATTATGGGAAAGTTAAATCTCTATGTTTGGGAGAGTTCATTAAAAAAATATTTGTATCCGTTGGAGAATTGCCTCAAGGCACTTTAGGGAGATTTTCTGGGGACCCACAAATGTTCCGAAGTACTGGTTAAAATATTTGTCTTCTCTGCAGACATGTAGCTGTTGATATTGTAGTCATGCAGCAGACACACCAGTGGTCAAAGATATACATTATAAAGCAGGGTAGAGTAGATGAGCCCTGCTAAACTGCCCAGAAGACCGGTTTGTGATCACATACTATGGATCCGAACCACACTTCTGGGTTCCTTCCAGTTGAAAATGTTTCAATACACTGCGGAACCATACAGCTAATTGCAGAAATTACCAGGTCACAAATGAAAACTTGAGGATAGCACGGGTGAAAGTGGTGAAAAAGTCTAGCAAACGCAGCACACTGACAACACCTCAATAAACAATCATTCATAGTCATCAACCACAGCTGTAAGGACAGATTCGGTTGCCATTCCAGGTCCACACCCTGCTTGTGATGCCTCCAACAAACTGCTAGCTGTATTTGTGATTTGGAGTTGTGAGATAACAGACTTATCTTATAGTTTAGATATGAAAGGGCTGACAGAAATGGGGATCAAATTGGGTGGATCGTTCCAGATAGGCAGATGATTGGTCCCTCTATTATATCAGGGACACTAAACCAATCACCTCTATTAGAAAGACCCCTTTTATCTTTTGCAGATTTTAATCTTGCGAGGGCAAGTATCAAGTATCTGGAGGTATTTTTTACAAATCTTAAACTCTTAAAATGTAATCTTATTGATCATTTGCAGTTCACATATCTTGTGTGCATGTGGTTTGCTAACTTGGATGTAATGTCTTACCTTGCATGCTCTTTCTGCTCTTTGCCACAGGTGTAACAGTTTGGGAGTTGATGACTTTTGGCTTAAAACCTTATGATTCAATTCCTGCAAGTGAAATTTCTAATGTTTTGGAAAAAGGAGAACGCCTGCCACAGCCTCCCATCTGCACTATTGATGTTTATATGATCATGGTCAAATGTGAGTATTTGTTGTTTGCCATATGTTTATTTTGCAATTGCTACTAGAGCAGGAAGTTTCATTCGGCTTTACAAAACAACATTTGAGATGCTTGCAACTCTCACAAGGAACACATTACCACAATAAAAGACTTGAAATGTTACAGAAAAGCTATAACGCACATCTATTTGGGTAGCAAACATATAAAGTGGGAAGAAGAATGGGGCACACTACTACAGGAAATGGAATCAAGCATGAAGGTGTGGGGGGCAATAGTGAGGGTAGCAGATGAACATAAAAGTGTAGACAGTGTAGGAGTAGACGGGAAAGCGAATAGCAGAGAGGAAAAGGGGGAATTATGTCATCAAAAAATAAAGGGGCGAGGGCAGTAGGGAGAAAGTCTGTTAAAATATAGTCTGAATGTGTGCAGCAGCGACCCCTGGCATGCCCCTTGTGACCCCTGGCACTGCCTTTACAACCCCTAGCGTCAGCAGTGGCAAAAACAGTGGTAGCAACAGAAGCAGCTCGTCCTTATGGTTGTCGGTGGGGGCTTCACTTACCTCTTTTGTGTCATTTTTTAAATTATACTAATAGTGAATAATATTACAGTAGTCGCCATTAGTTTAATTAAAAAAATAGAGTGCACATAGCTGAAATATGACTTCCCCTGGCAGCTGAGGTAAGTAACAAAAATGCTTTTAAATGTATGTATGTTCTGTGCGTGTTTGCAGTTTTGAATGTGTGTGTGTATGTGTGAATGTGTGTAGGCAGTGTGTGTGTGTGTGTATGTGTGTATATATAAGCATATGTATGTGAGTGAAAGTAAAGTTCAAGGGGCATGTGAAGTCACTTTCCCTGTCCCTGCCATTATGGTGAACTGACGTCTATGGTCTCTTCAACGAGGAATCATTTACCTAATCAGGTGGCATGCATAATGAGGTGACTAGCACTTAAATGATGCATTGATCATCATCTATGAGCATTTGTTAGTGATCTTTTCTTAGTCTGGACCACAGTGATACATATTCCTCATTTCCGGATTATTTTTTTATAAATCTGCTTCCTTGCATGTGTTGTTCATTGTCTTATTATCTTCTCAGGCTGGATGATCGACGCAGACAGCCGTCCCAAATTCCGCGAGCTGACTGCCGAATTCACCAAAATGGCCCGGGACCCCCAGCGCTATTTAGTCATACAGGTATATGTGATGTAGATAAGTTTGTCAGGCGAAACCATGTAAGTAAACCAAGTACATATGTGTGATGAGGAAAGTTAACTAGGTTATGCAGAATCCGATTTAAGAGAATTGACACTGTAAATCTTTTCGATACATCTTCGCATAGATCGTTCACCAGTTAGAAAGAATCCGTTTCCAACATCAATGGAATTTAGACCTTGAAAAAATATGTAAATAGCACTTTTTGAAAGAAAAAATATTCCATATATTAGTGTCCACCTAGTGGTTAATGTAATTGCTTTTGTTAATTTCATCATGAAAAATTTGTGTATGCAATTTCGATGAAATGTTGCTCTGTGCTTTTGTTTTCGATGAAATCATATATAATCCATAGTCTTGCCTTCCTCAGACTCATTCCTTCCCTCTGCATTACATTAAAAAATACAGGTAATTGTGTTTTGCCACCCAACCCCTCTTGCCATCTCTTCTGTCTTCCATCCAGTTATTACAGAAAAATAAATGCCTTCTATCCTGAAGACCAAGCAAAAACTTATTTGGCGGAAGCCTCCACCTCCATACTCAAATATACACACAAAAAAACCTAGCATCCTGTTAGCATCACCTACACCCATGACAGTAGCCTTCCCTTCCTTGTCCCAATATTTGAAAAAATCCTACACCCAACATCCAGCTACCCTCCCCCTACCATTCCAGATATATAAACACACATTTACAATGCAATCGGTCTCGCCTTTGGGACCTTATATGTATTTAGCTAAGCAGCACATTAGCCTGAGTGCTGAAACATCTACTGTTCTTTAACATGGAGGGAAAGTAAGCACCAAACTGCGTAACTCGCCAGGTATGGGAACACATGGAGAGATATTGCCTTTCAGCAGAAAATGGCATAGTCCTAAGCTCTGTTTTTAATATAAAATCAGGGCCTTCGGTGGTCATATCACTGAAAATACAAGATTTGAAAAAATATTATTGTCTACGGGTGCTCGTGGAAGACAATTTCTATGGACTGGAATCTAGAGAATGCCATTACAGGCAGGTTTTCGGATGCATGTCGTAACCCTCTACCAAGCTTTCAGGTTCATTCTCTTAAATTGGAAGGAAGTATATCTTGGGGGTGGCATGCTTTTTGCAGCCTTTGTGGACCTAAGGTCTGCATTCGATTTTGTGCCAAGGCCCAATCTGTGGGAAGTCCTCCGGGAGATGGCTATGCCGCCAGAACTGTTGAGGCTGTTGATTAACCTGCATGAACATACATACGCCCAGGTTCGCTGGGGAAAACCAGGGGAGGTGACAACAAGATTTGAGGTGTCCAAAGGGGTAAGACAAGGGTGTGTACTGGCCCCCACCTTGTTTTCCTTGTTCATTAACGGGGTTATAAATTATTTTTTAAACTTCCCGACAGATGCACCCTCCATAGCTGGCATGAAAGTCCCCTTGCTCATGTTCGCGGATGACACTCTTTTAATTTCTAAGACGCGACAGGGGCTACAGTTAGCACTGTCCCGTTTTGAGTTGTTTTGCCGCGAACATGAGCTTGAGGTAAATGTGGGGAAGACCAAGTTTATGGTCCTTGGTGGTGCTAGACCAGTAAAAGCAAGGGTTGAAATGGGAGGAGCCACTCTGGAACAGACATCTACTTTCACCTATCTGGGGGTCACTTTTAGTGACAATCTAAGCTGGAAGTCCCAGATTGACCTCCTCACCCTAAAGCATATACAACTAGGTGGAGCCTTGCTCAAAGAACATAGGCATTCCATAACTAAACCTATGGCCCCCCTGATTAAAATTTATGGGTCTAAAATTCTTCAAGCGGTAATGTATGGTGCTGAACTATGGGGGTTTAGCAATTTGGATTCCCTGAGGGTGGCACAAAACAAATTTCTTAGGTCTGCAGTAGGGTTACCACAATCATCCCCACGCATACCTCTCTTATATGACCTAGGTTGTCAGCCTGTTGAGGACATGTTGCGGTATAGGCCGCTGGCGTTTTGGCGGCGCCTGTGGATTACCCCAGAACTGTCCCTGTATGCCAAGGCATTACTAGAAGTTAAAGCTCTAGGGGGCTCTCATAGGATCACCTGGCTGTCTGAAATTAAAACTATCTTGATTGATATGGGGATGGGTGAGTTATGGACCAACCCCGAGATGGCTGTTTTCCCCCCGAAAAAGATCTTTAGGGACACCTATTGGCAATGGATTAAAGTTAAGTGTCATGCATCCCTGACTGGTAGTTCTTTGACTATAACATATCTGGCTGTCAAGGATGATTCCTTTCTTGAAGAGTATTGGGACATAATAACAAAGCTGCAGGATCAAAAACTTTACCACCAGTTTAGACTCGGCTCCCTACCACTACGTTGTTTTCCAAAAAGCTGGAATTCATCTGGTAGTGATAAATGTCCCCTATGTAAGAATAAGATCGAAACAGTCAATCATTTTCTCTTTGTCTTCCCAGAGTATCTCCAACCAAGACGGTTGTGGTTACGCCCTGTATGTCGTGAACTGGGCGTTAGATCTGCGCAGGCAGCTAGCAGAATATTGAAGTCTGATACATCAAAATTTGTGGTTATTGGTGTGGCTAAATTTATTAGTTGGGCATGGCTCCTACGGTACCGGAGGATTAGTCCCTAATTATCTGGCCCCTAAATAATGCTGAGACAAACGTGGTATAGGCTTTACTTGATTTTAAGGTCAAGGAAGGAGGATTTCTACTATTTCTTTTATTATAACCAATTTTATCAACTCGTTTGCAAAATTTTATATTTAATATTTTCTTATTACTGATTTTAGTATGTTACTTATTTATTTGTCTTATTAAGTTTATTGTGTTAAACTATATTCTTACTATTTTTAATTAAATGCATATTATGAAATGTTTGTATGTCTTTTATGATGAAATATTCGCAATAAAGACTTTTTTGACTTGATTCTGGTATTTTACTGACCTCTGCTGGTCGTTTTCAATCAAGAAAGTTAAATAGAGGCAGTTGCCAGAAAATGTTTAAAAAAGAAAGTCCCTCAGCAGAAAGCAATTCTGGTATTTTACTGACCTCTACTGGTCGTTTTCTATCAAGACAGTTAAATAGAGGCAGTTGAACAGAAAAAAAGTCCATAAGCAGAAGCAGACAAGTCCTAGGGCTGATCTCCAGAGCCCACAAAGTACATACACATATAAGTATATACTAAAGTATATACAAGAGGTCTTGACTGCTCGACCCAATAAATGTAATACCTGCCATGGAGCAATGAGTTTTCATAGTAGGTAGAAACTAATATGAAGCAAAGTTTGAGCGAAGTACTTGTTGTTGGTCTGTGAAGCTAATTTTGCAGAGCACAAGAGAGTGTTGCTAGGATTGATTCTCTGATGTCAAATCAGTTCCTTTTAATTATGCAGAATTCTGTGAAGGATTTAGCCCTATATAAAGTTTACAGGCGTATTCAGTTTTCAGTTTCTGGAATGGAACAAAATACATTACCTGTTCCATCACACTGCCATAAAAACATTCAGGTACCAGAAACACCTTACCTGTCCATAAAACAAATTCATTGCTTCCTAAAAGCACGTCATTACTTCAGTATTTAATGACAGGCCCAATGACTCCAAGAAATCATGTGACAGGTATTACCCAGGACAACCATAGTCAGTAAACTCTCTTTCTCTAATCCCAGCTCCAGCCACATTGCAGCATAGATGGTCTACGTCAGTTGATCAGCCTATATATCTCTTACCCCCACTCGTCTTTTCAGTAATAGGACCGATATTTGCCATCCTCTTTGGCAAATGTCATAAAAGGGACTTATTGCAAAAAGTAAAACATTGTCTCTTAAAAAGTATTATTACTTTTACGGACTTGGTGCTGTCGATTCTTTCCATACATCTTCTCCGCATACCAGTTGCAGTGCACTTAGTCGATGTTGTTAATACAGAATTTGCTCACACTCGCTATCGCTAACGCTACAGTATCGATTTAACTTCAATATTTTTATCAGGAGTTCTTTTTCTAGCTGCTGGCACTCATTTTATTCAGGAAATCAAGCATTTGGACAAAAACAAGAATAATTGGGGCATTCGAAGACGTAAAGATAGGCCATAATTCTTCTGAAAATGATATTTCCTGAGTGACAAAATAAGAAATATGATTGGTTAATTGACAGCTTTCCAGTGATTTCTTACCATATGCTGTAAATATTTATTTACCAGAATGACGAGAGGATGCAGCTACCCAGCCCATCAGACACCAAGTTTTATCGCACCTTAATGGAGGAGGGAGAAATAGGCGAAGTGGTTGACGCAGAGGAGTATCTGGTACCACACCAGGGCTTTTTCAACAGTCCGGCCACATCCCGCACCCCCTTACTGAACTCAGTGGTAAGTTAATTTCAGACTGTTCCACACAATCACACTTACACAAATCCTACACACTTTGGGACTAATTTCCTTTTCTTGTGTTACAGAGTACCACCAGTAATGTTTCAGACATCCCCTTCATCAACAGAAATGGAGTAAGTACATTTTTGTCTTTTGGAAAGTGGTGATGCTGTTAGAGGTCAAGGCCTGACTGTGTCTTATTTTGGGTGCTGTAGATATAGATTGTGCTAAAATTGTGATAAATTCACATTTAAGGCATGTCCCTTATATTTAATGCTGTATTTTGTTAAGCAAATGTGCAAAAAAAGTATACATTTTTAATATGATGTGCAATTCCACCGTATTGTATTTACAACCTATTTTACCAGCATATTTCATTACCTATCAGCATAGCAGTACGCAGTACGATGTATATTGTTTCAATATTTTCTTTGTTTGTGTAGACAAATTAGTAGACACATCCCTTTGGTAAATAAAAGGCTTCCGTAAGTCTGCAAAGGTAAAAAAAAGAAGCAATCTCTTCGTATTGCAGTCACCTTTCCATGTTTTGATCACATCTCTATTTAGATGTTATGAAGCTCTCACCAGACACCAAAGGCGTGCCTGGATAAAAACAAGCATTTACAATGCAATAGGTCTCACATTTGCGAGAGTTTAAGCTATTGGCATTGTAAATGACAATGCCTTTTATTGATCTGTTTTGATAATTAACACATAAATAACAACCATTGTCATTTACGATGCCAATAGCTCAAACTGTTGTAATTGCGAGATTTATTTCATTTCAAAGAAGCGGCCACCATTGTCCCAGGCTGCTAGGAAAGTGAAAGCGTGCATGGCACACTGAATGTTGCAGGAAAGCATGTCATGCCTGCAGACGGAGAAAATACTGCTTACAGACTAAATAAGACATACTGTGTAACAAAAGAAGTAAAAGGGCCAGTCCTCATGGGAGGTTACAAATAAAGACAAGGCGATACTAAGGAGGGGCTAACAAACCTATTAATGAATAAGAAGGCAGCATTTACTAATGACATTGACACAAGCCAATGACAAATATGGGCGGAGAGTGGGCGGGGCTTCAAGTCTATACTCTAATACAGCATGCCTCGTAGAGCAGCGCATGCGCTGCCCAGGCTCGCCCTAATGAAGCAATTGAACCCAAAATCACCCAGTAAGTTGGGGCATTGATCCCACCAGGTAGATTAAGAGCAGCCCACTCCTCCCTGTTCTGTCATCCCCCATCCTCGCGGCCATAGAACACTCCAATCACATGTCTACCGTCTGATTACCTCTGCTTCTTTAATGGATTGACTGAAGCCACACAAGGGTGAGACTGTACTGCATGCCATGCACTTTACAAGGCTTCCCGTCACCGATAAAGGCCATTACATTTGGAGGAGTGAAATTAATTTCACTCTGCCTAGTTATGAGTGGTTTGTTTTCCGCATCCAGTTTTACCAGGTTTGGGAGGATGTGGCCTGATTTTTCCGGCTGTTGCATGAGCTTTGCCTGCAGCAGCCAACTTCATTCAGCACTTTATTTTGGTACAATGCCCCCTCCCCCTACTCGCCACCCCCCACCCACAGGCATGTGTACATGTTTACCAGCTGCTCAGAGCAGGTGGTAAATGTAAACATTAAAACTTCACGGAAGGGCAAATTCTGATTGTTTTTATGGAAATTCAGTTCCACAGTCCCACATGGTGTGTTACCATTCCCTGAGGTTCTACTCGTACTTGCACAATACTGGGGCGATGTCACCAGGCATGTCATTTTAAAGTCGCCCACAGCACTTGCAACTCGCAATCAGGGCAATAGAAGGCGCCTTTAATGAAGTACAAACAGCTAGAGGAATCGCAGTAAAGACGTGACATACACATTATGCCGTGTTAATATAAGATGGAAGTTCCACTTTATAAGGCGAGCCTTATTTTGGAATGTAAAGTCGAATTGTGCATTGAGATTGCACATTAGTATAAAATAGATAAGTTTAAGTAGACTCCAAAAAGCATATGGCCATGTCTGAACTGGGGTGGCGGAGTGGGCTAAAGAATGATGATGGATTAAACCCAGATCAGTTGACTGGGGGTTAGTGCTTGCAATGTTCAACACTCCGTCCATCATTTCCTTTGGATTTTGCTTTGTTCGCCATAAGTTGGCAGGGTATGCTCAGACGTGAGTCCCTTGCTCACTTTGCCACTGGATTCAAGCAAGCCTGGCTGAAGACGGCTGAAATGCCAGAAACCGGTCCTAAGAAGCTTGTTTCCGGTCCAGGGAAGACATGGTTTGGCAGTTCGGGCTGGACTGTTCCCATGAGGCACAGGGTCAGACTGATTTGCATATGGCCATGTCTGAACTGGGGTGGCAGAGTGGGCTAAAGAACGGTGATGGATTAAAACCAGATCAGTTGACTGGGGGTGAGTGCTTGCAATGTTCAACACTCCGTCCATCATTTCCTTTGGTTTTTGCTTTGTTCGCCATAAGTTGGCAGGGTATGCTCAGACGTGAGTCCCTTGCTCACTTTACCACTGGATTCTAGCAAGCCTGGCTGAAGACGGCTGAAATGTCAGAAACCGGTCCTAGGAAGCTTGTTTCCGGTCCAGGGAAGACATGGCTTGGCAGTTCGGGCTGGACTGTTCCCATGAGGCACAGGGTCAGACTGATTTGCATATGGCCATGTCTGAACTGGGGTGGCAGAGTGGGCTAAAGAACGGTGATGGATTAAACCCAGATCAGTTGACTGGGGGTGCGTGCTTGCAATGTCCAACACTCCGTCCATCATCCCCTTTGGTTTTGCTTCGTATGGGAAAAGAAGCACGTTTATTACAGATCACTCACTCTTACTAGTTTTAGAGTGACTTGAGATACACAGCAGACCTTGATATGAAACACTCAGTCTGGAAACTAATAGCTTACTGCCTTTGTCATTAGCTAGCCGATAAGTGTCCTTCTTTCCATCGTCTAGACAGCATGTTTTGTGATTCGTTTCCCAGCACAGTAAAGAGCTCGTCAACATGTGCTCATTCATTAATGCTGAAGATTGTATTCAACAACATTATTCAGCTGTTTTCCTTTAATTGCCTAGCATGGAATATTTCAATCAATCAATTGATATTAGTTTTATAACGTCGTTGGTAGAAACAGCTATTAAAATACACATTTACATAGCACACTCATAAATATGTAAAAATATAATTACAAACTTCTGTGCATCTTAAAAGAGCAGAATCGAAAAATGTGCGACTTCTTTCAAGGTCAAACGTTTAAAGACACATTTAATGTTAAATGTCTTTCTTTAAAGCCCTTGTGTAATTTAACACATTTAAGAGAGCTCGGGCACATTGTCTAATCGCTGAAGAACATAATCATGTTTTAAATACTTAGTCCCTAGTTCGGTATAAAAGTTAAACAAAAGCTCATTACAGTTTCAAAGGACAAACCATCATGCAAACCTCAGGCGGACAGTTTTTACAGGTTCTACACCTCAATAATGACAGTAGACCCAAAATGGAACCTTGTTAAAAAGTCCTCTGAATTTGTGGTGTCAACAATCGACAAATAATTGTCAGTCACTGGAAACATTTACTCTGTAGATGAGCGTGCAGGATGACTTTAGCTAGGTCTTTAAATTCTCTTGAGCTGATCATTCATGAAAAATTGAGTTTTTATCCAGCACTTGTGAGGATGCTTTTAGGCCGATGGATTTTTAAGAAAGTTAACCTTTGCATTCGACAGGCATCAGCATAATGGGAAATGTCTTTGATAACTGCGACGGTTGTTGACTGTCTCCATATTGTTGCCTACCTTTCCTCTCTTTCCCGCTTCCCTGAAGCCTACCTGAGCTCAACATCCACCTGCTCCCACAGGTCTGCAATCGGGTGGAGCACAGGTGTTGTGTGATGTGGTGGCGTATGGTGTGTGAATTCAGCTCATCCTAGCTAATCCCTTCTGAGGAGTGGGGAGGTGGTGATGGGGTGTGGTGTGAGTAAAAGGTCTGGCTCAACTGCTTGACAGCTGTCTTCAGTTTGGGCTGACCACATTCACTGCGCCAGAAGATAACAATAGGGTGAAGCTGTTATGGCTTCTTCGTCCCTAGCAGCTGGATAACAGCTTCTGCAGTGCGTTGCTGCATAGGAAACCCCATTAAAGAGAGCCCTTGGAGTTGGAAAGACTGTAAATCCTTTAGAAGTGGGGAATCCTGGTGAGCCCAAATAGCTGGTTGAGTTTGCCAGATAATGGTCAAGCTTTGATGCATTTTTTGTTAATGCTGAAAGACAAACCTGAATGGCCTGTTATGGTGCTGGTGAAAGCAGCTTGGGTCTGGACTTGACTCCATTGGGGTGAGTGACTACTGCTGGACTGGATTCGGACCAGACTGCAGTCTGCCTTTTGCGTTGGTATTGAGGATACTACGAGTAAATAACTAATTGAAGCCTGTAAAAAAAAGTATTTAATTAAAATAAAAATGACCAATCACATAGTTATCCTCAACTGAACTTACAGTTAATAATTACTCACAACTATCAGTGCCTGGGGAAATTGCTTGAGAGAAAGCCAAGGGAGATAAGCCCTTTTTTTGGCTCATGCCGTGTCATCCTTGTCATCCCTTCAAGTGCCCTGGTACATATGTATTGGGAGGGAGAGAGTTCCCCTCCAGTATATAAACAATTAAGGCTGGCTTTAACATGAGCAATGGCTGCCCACTTTTGGTCCGTGCATTCTCACACAACTCCAGGAATAGGCATTGAAACTATGAAAACATGTCAGGATCATCAAGCCCAAAATGTTTAAAGTGCTTCTGTGTGAAGCATTCCCGAGGCCCGAAGACAGTCAACTTCCAGAGAGAACAAACGCTCTCCGGCATCATACACAAAAAGTAGAGTTGACACAATTAGCTGCAGTCATGGGTACAGACACAGGCAATGATAGGGATGGTGCTACAGAGGGCATTGTGTTTAGAGGTGAAAGGTCTTTATGTTAGATGGTCAACACTATTGAAGCCAGGATCCATGTGTCATGTGAAGCCCTGACTTGGAATTATAAAAAAGCATGAAATGTCTACGCAAACCCATCAAGTTGATGCCAGAAGAGTGAACGGCCTTAAATTGCCTAGTAACTGTCCCCCTACACATATAGACATGACCTATGATTCACAAATCCTCTATCCAAACTGTTCTGGCTGATTGCACTACAGCTGCTGGAAGGGTAGGTAAGCACTTTAACCCTCTTTATTATTAGATTTATATTTGGTTTTCATTAATATTAATTAAAACCATTACAAAAAAGGAAGAAAAGATTAGAAACATCATGAGTTCAAGAAACATATTAGATCCTCCTGAGGAACAAAAGGAACAAAATATGGAGACCTCGGTATTTCATACAGAACTTCCCAGTCTCACTCATGTTGATAGAGTCCTGCACCAAACCGCGAAATGCATTGACAAGAAGCGCCCTGACGGCGATTCCTGGTAATGCTTTATAAAGATGGCCAGCTTGTCGGTCATTAATAAATCTGGCAGCCGATCCATCCACCAAGGAGATAGAGTAACTTACTCTGTCACCCTAGCAGGACAACAGTCCATCTACCAGAATTACATCGGCCCCTAAGTGATTTGCCCAGAATCACAGGATGTTGAGCCAACAGCGAGACTCAAACCTGGTTTTTCATTTCAAAAGCCAGCAGCTCTGGCTGTAATGGCACATCCTCTCCACATATACCCAAATAGAGCACTTCTTTTTAGTTAATAAGAAAGATTTAATTACAATCCCCATCAGAAATGGGAATACCCACTGAAAAGATTAAGTTATTTCTCCTTTCCGCATCTTGCCACCTGCTTCTCCTCTGTCTAAATTGTCCTGAGGCCCCAACAATGAACTACTTTCTGTCAGTGAGGAAGAATTCAGAGTCCAGGTAAAGCAAGTCCATTCCATAACTCTCGCAGATGTTTCCTGCAAACTCAGTGGAGACAATAAATATGATTCCAAGTCTCTGGTGAGTCTCCATTTTTTGTTGTTTTGTTTTTTTAACACACTTTATTGAGAACCATTTAGCAACGTACATTGTCAATGAGTATACATACGGTCATTTTTCATTTGTCGGTTTTTCAAGCATATACATTATTTACATTCCGATCTGCGTGAACAGTGGAGTGCATACATTTAAGTTGCGTATTCTCGTCTACGAGAACAGTAGGGTCCTATTCACAGAATTTTTGGACATGTCAAACATCAGGAATATGAAGCCTGTTGGTGTTCAAACAAGTTTGAAAAAAAGGAAACAAAACAGTCCACACTTTACCCCCCTCCCGCCTCCCCCCCTCCTGGCCTGCGTTTACCTGTTTACATTATTATCTATCAAGGTTATTCATGTGTTCCTATTAGTCCTATGCTGTCTGTGACCTAAGGACTGGCGGCTGACGTCATTGTCAGTGTGAGCTCTTATCATACGGGTGTGGTGTTAGCCTATTGTGCTATATTTCTCTGTGTGGGTACTAAATCTATACGCTTAAGGTCCTCCATCCTAATGTGGTGAGTCTCCATAAGTATTAAATTACTCAAAACATTTTTTGGATTCTTTTGTAGCTCAAATACATATTTTGCAGGCCACCTTCATTTATAATCAAATTATATACCGTTCACCCATTCTGTAGACAGCAGTTCTACCCTGGCAAAGCTCTGATGGCAAAACCAGCCTTTAATGTATTAGATTTAAATCTAAATCACTCTGAGCTCAGGAACAAAATGGCTATATCCCTGGAGATTGTCATTGAGGAAAATAATCGACCCAAAGACATCACAAAAGAGACTAATCATATGTCTCATTAAATAAACTGCTGCTTCTGAGAAAAACATCTATAGAGAGAAAACAAGTATATTTTTTCTCAGCAAAAACAAAAAAAACATTGTAAGAGGAAGAAAAAAACTGGAATATGGACTGTATTCAACCCAGTAAAATCATTAAACAAGCACATGATAGAGACAGCTTGGGAGATACTTGTAAAATTCAAGTGACAGATGCTCAAAAAAGTACCAGTAGGAAGACAACGCCAAAGATGTTTCCTATATTTGTGGGCAAAAGCTCCAAGTCAGGCTTAGAGAACATCAAAACAGTGATAAGCCCTATTAATGAGCCTGGAACCTGAATCCACAACAGTGTTACCATCTCTACAAACCCTAACACAAGATACATCATATAAGAGAAGATCTCCTGATGACTCATGGATAAAAAATCTGTTCTATAATACAACAATTGAAAACAGAAATTATCCCTTCGCATATATTTCCCACTTATAATGATGGCATTAGTGTAAAAAGTGCATGTAAAATGCATCGTAGCAAGGGTCAACAGTGAAAAGCGCTACAAAGCAATGTGACAGACTTAATTATCACCTGAACAGTTTATTAAGTTGTTTGAAATGATGTTCAGAAGGATGTAGATACTATTACTTCAAAGTAACAACCTTTGATTCGAGATTTAAGACACAAATGTCACCCAAAGCCTAGATTTCTGCCTGGTGCCTCAAAAGCAATTGCAGATTCATATGGGGAGAGGAGTTGGCCTAACGGCTAGGGCGGTCCACCTCGAATCTGGGGAACTGGGTTTGAGTCTCGGAAATGACGCTGAACATCCTGTGATTCTGGGCTTCATCTCCCTGTTCCTAACAAAAATTAATGTGTCCTCATTTAATGCAACCGGAGCTATGGAAAGCGCTCTGATACCTGATTTGGGTCAAGTCCGCGCTATATAAATCTCTGTAAAATAAAAAAATAAAAATAAACATGCGGTTGGGCACACTACCTTCAACCATTAACTGTGAGTCTCTGCATCACAAAGAGAGATGCGTTGGTTCTCATTGCCACTCATGGCAGTCTTCAATTTGTTCTGGCAAGGAAAGAATCAAGAGCTCCTTCTATTTCAAGATATTTAGGTCTGGCTTTTGAGAGAACCTTAGCTGTCTAAGACTATTATCTTACAGAAAACGCACACAGAATACACATACACAGTGGGGCTTTGGTCAATGGACTTCATCGCTTGGTCAGTAAAATTGTCATTCACATTTCTGCGCACCACGGCATTCATTGTGCAGCAATGTGTCGGCTCACTTAACACATTGGTTCTTTTAAGTTTAAGGGACTGAACAGAGCTCGTGCTCATTGTTTACATACACCTAAAAATTGTTCATTGCTCTTCAGTGACAAACCCGGCTCAAATGGGTTTTAGCTTATAAATTATTTATATGAGCCACCTATTTCATTTGTTAGCACTCCTTTTTTTTTTGTTGCTGTTATCAAGTGTTTGTGACATTTTAACATTGTAGCTGCCAGTGATTTGAGTGCTTTGTTAGGTGATGATTTTTTTCCTTTCCTAATAATAATAATAATAATGATATAACGAATAAAGTCCCCCTGCCGTACATTAAAAGGATATTGCACGTCACCGAGGAGTTCTATAACCATATAGAGGTATGAGGCTGAAGGGGAGTTCCTTTATAATGTTATGGAACTCCGAGGTGACTTGCAATATCCTTATCAAAAACGTCAGGGGCACATTATCCCATATAATGCATGGTCACACTCTCGCTATTACCAGAAACCACTTAAAGCCTTGGTGCGTAGCTCTTTCATATGAAAGAGGGAGCATGTTTGCAAACATGAGGAATAAAAATAAAACCTCCAGTGCAAAATTAAACACATCAAAAATCTGTTAGATATTTGTTGCAAACATATATTGGAAACAGTTCAATACAAGTCAGTTTTCTTTTTTTTTTAAAAGGGCTGCAGTAGCTCAATATTTTTAGAAACATGCTAAAAGATTCTAGCTTTTCTCTATGTAAGGAGTGCAAAAAATAAACATTCTCTCTGCTTGTCATTGTAAGCTATTAAAATAGAATAAACATTCTCTCTGCTTGTTATTGTAAGTTATTAAAATAGAGCAGAAGAAAGAAAAGCAGCCTTCGGCGCACTGGTGCATAGAATACGTGAGTGGTGCAGCTTAGGGATGGAAGAGCCACCGGAACACGATTGCCTCTGCCTTCTTTTCATCATCCCAGGTCGGACGAAGGAGGCCACCCTGCTGTATAGGGCTCTCCTGCAGAGAATGCAATTTGATCTTGCAGAGCTCCACACACATTGGGACATAGACATTGGGTCGCCGCTGACTGATCAGGGTTGGAGGAGGATTCTGGAGTGCACCTCAAAGTTGTCCTGGAAAGCTCACTTCAAACTTATCCAATTTTACTACCTTCATCAGACTTACCTTACCCCTCGGCGCATACATGTCATGTTCCCTGTGGTAGGGTCGAAGTGCCTTCGAAGTGCTGCTGAGGATGCCAGCTTTTTATATATGGTGTGGTCTTGTCCATTATTGATACCGTACTGGACGTTGGTCTTCCAGGTGGTTTGTGGTGCCACCCTTTGAGGGTCAGATAATTTATGACAACTCAGTCTTGGAAGTTTCTTCGCCCACTGCTGCCTTCGAGGTCATAGCACAGGCACGGGGTGTTCACTGTGGAAGGCGTATGGCTTCTGTGACAGTTGCGGCATAGAATGTTTGATTATGCCATAGTGCATCTGGGAGCGGATGGACACCTGGGTGACTATGATGGTGGATAGTGTTTTGGTTTTGTATAAGGTGGGAATCCTCTTGTGGTCTTATGTTCTTCTATATTGGTAGTAATGGTTCCAACGCAGCTGGCCCCTCCACTTGTTAATGATATTGCCTCCACGTGCAATGCTTGCCAATGTTGTTGTTTTATTGTTTTATTTTTATTTAGTATGCTATTGTTGTAATGAAAAATGAACGCAAGTACTTTCAAAAAGAAAGAAAAGCAACATTCCGTTTTCTTTGCTTTGAAAAGCTGCTTCAATTATTCTCTGTGGCATAAACAGCCTTTCACCTTGCTGCTGGCTCTGGCATTGTGAAGCAAACACAAGGAGATGATGAACGGAGAGCTGAAACTTTTCAGACACTCACCCCTAGTCACAGATCTGGGTTAAATCCATCATCGTTCTTTAGCTCACTTCGCCACCCCAGTTCAGACTCAGCCATATGCAAATCAGTCTTGACCCTGTGCCTCATGGGAACAGTCCAGCCCGAACTGCCAAGCTAGGTCTTCCTTGGACCGCAAACAAGCATCCTAGGACCAGTGCTTAATTTGAGCCGGTGCTTTTTGGTGCTCAGCACCGGCACTTCATTGGTTTCCGGTGCTCGGCACCGGCGCCTAACTGTTCTAAATATGTTGTTGACAGTCTACCACATGGTGGCGCTGCTCATCTAATTTACAGATGAGCAGAACAATGGTTGTTTGGGAATACAATATACATGAAAATCGTGTTAATACCTGCCTCCCCAGTCATCCCTTTAGCTTTTGGGACCTGTAATAATCTGAACTGTCGCCTTTACATGCGAGAGAGATGGTTAGTAGTTGTTTTGGCAGTGATGACAAGGGCGATGTGTGGTGCAAGCTTCAGTGGCCTCCTGATCAGAGCCCTGGCACTTAATATTTTATAAATTAAGCACTGCCTGGGACCGGTTTCGGGGTATTACCCTCATCAGCCAGGCTAGCTTGAATCCAGTGGCAAAGTGAGCAAGGGACCCACGTCTGGGCATACCCTGCCAACAAAGCAAACATAAGGAGATGATGGACGGATGGCATTGTGATGTCAGAACGCAACTGTAATGACTTATAATAGTTGAGTTCTGACGTCTTTTCTTTACAATCAGTGACTAAGTGCATCACAAGTCGTCGATTGTAAAGAAATTAGAGACTATACAAGGATTACAGAATCCCATATATCATAAGAATAAAATGCATGTTGCAGCTGAAGGCTTGCTATTTAAAATACATTGCTAGTAAAACAGCTGCATCAGTTCATTGTTTCTCATTTTAACATTTCTACTGCAAGCATATGAGGCCACGTTTAGGTAGCTGTGTGTTTTTATTTTATTTCTATATATTTTGTGGCATTTGCTTGCAATCAAAACAAAAAAAAAGAAGTAAAACCAACACACCATCTTATCAACACTTGACCTATTGGCTTTGCCGATGCATTTTTAGCAGCTCTTCTCCAGCAATGGCCCTCTTACACGATATGCAATACCTATGGCCTAAAAGTATTTTCAGCTAAAGCAATAGTAAACAACTTATGAATAAAACCTCACAATTGCATTCTTCCTTTCAAAGCCCATTATTGACATGCTCAACCCAGCATTTTGCAGAGCTCAGATAACTTATTTGTTTATTCGGATAAATGTATAGCAATATTCATACTAATATTAAGATGATCATTTGCTCCAAAGATGCCATTGTTTTCCAGGAGGGCCTGGTAGAGGTAAGCGCTGTGGGGCGGGGTGGGGGAGAGTTGACAGACAACGAGGGAAAATTAAATTTTAAAAAAGAAAATTACTTAACTTGTGCTAGCCGCATCGCCAACTCGCCGATGCGGCGAGTGCAAGATAAGTGTTTTTCTATTTTTTAAAATTAATTTTACCTCGTTGTTGTCTGTCGACTCTCCTCACCGCGCTTACCTGCACCGGCTGCTCCCCTCGTTTTCTCTGTTCTCTTCGCCTTCAACCGTGGCGAATTTCCTCCAAATCTCTACCTACACCGTAAATTGGTCACAGAAGAAGCAACTTGGTTATAGTCTTTTGTTTGTGTGTGCATGTATGGTGGTGATTTCTGGCATCTTAAAAGAACGCCACTAGGTTGTCAATTCACTTCTCTTCTGTCACACTCCTGCCACTTGTGGGATTTTGAAATCTGTGCAGCATTTACCGCTGTCGTTTTTGATACTTCTACTTTACCAGGACAATCAAAAAGTGGTCTTGTCGCTGGGGACACGCCCCAGTTTATCAATCCTTGGGTTTGCTGACACTGGAGACAACCAGCCAAAGTCTCTGTGGTTTAGCTCTAAAGATATGCCTTTATTTGGACAAAGGCTAAGGTAACAGATGGCCAACCAGAGGATGCAGTGTTTTTTCCTAGGTCCTCATTTGACATCCAAATGTTTTCTGGAAGTTGTGCTTTTGGTTCACTTTCAATGGTCATTTAAGCAACTCACATGAGAACAGTGAATTGTAAAAGAAAGGCCCAAAAATACAACATTGCTTTCTTGGTGATATTAGTCTTCTGGTAACCCTAATGTAGATTCCCACCCACTGACCTTCATAAAAGAGTAGGCCACACCAGCAGCAGGCCGGAATTTAAAGACCAATGATTCCTTGCCATTCTCCCAGGGGCATCAATAGTGCAGCACGTGCACTGGCACCAGGGCCCAGGGTTTTGACTGGCCCACATCACCTCCATCAGTGACTTCTTTTACTGCAAAATGAGGGGCAGGGTTCCAGTTTCCTTGCTTGCATGAGGGTCCAGAACTCCCTTGCTACCCCACGGGCTCCTTCCTTGGAATCTTCTTCTAAACTAGATCTTCTTTGGACTCCATGTGGCTCTCCCTGATCATGTGGTCTCTGCAGTCTCCCTCCAAAGATGATCGAAAGGACAGGCCTGCTTGCTCATCCGCACTTCATTGATGCTGAGAAACAAAACTGAAAAGGACCTCCTGCTGCGCTTCGTGTGAGTCTGGGGCTGTCATTGCTAGTACGTGCTTTATAAAAACCTCTAATAAATAAATAAACATCACTTCATTATTTTCTCATTTTTACACGTGTTAACACTGCCTGTGCAAAGGTTTCATCTCATTAGTACCAGTTTACCACCTTATTGCAGCAGTAAGCAACAGAGAGGTGGCCAGTCAATCTTTGCAAAGGACCTTCCGCTTTGCAGCAACACGTCGCCGAGGTTTTTTTAATCCTTTTCAGCTAGAAACTATGTTTTTCTGTTAAAATCTACAAATTATGCAGCACATGAAGGATTATGTGGCACATGCAGCAAATCCATAATTATGTGGAACATGCCATGCCACAGAAATGCATAATTCCGGAAGCTTCTTTCGAGGCATCTTCTTGCCAGTGAAACCAGCTACCCACTAGAACCAGTGTAAATTAAAAGGACATTCTGTCCTGCGGCTCTGCAGCAAATGTATTCAAATATGGGCGTGCCAGCCTAAGAATGTTTGCCATCGTGTGAGTGTACATGGAGAAGGGGGCATGGAATTTGCGAGGGGGTGGGTAATGACAAATGGGTCTTTGGATCCCCTGCTGTCCTTAAACAGCCACAGCTACCCTCCCCCACAGCAGAAGGAACTCATCGGACGCAACTGCCTATGTCCTGTGAAGGTTTTAATTGGGGCCCAGCTGGGAGAATGTTCGCACTGAAATGGAACGCGTGACCCTGTGATGAGACATGAAGCCGAGTGTCACACTGCAGCACTGTGTGAGATGACAGGCCTGATTATGACATTATAATTTAAAATAGAGGAAACGTTCTGAGCAGTAAAAGCGACTACTCTGGTACTGACACTCAAGTCATAGAAGTTCACCTGAGTTGTCTCCATTATGTTTTGCAAATGTGTTTGTGTCCTGAGAACAGTTTATCTTGTTCCCTTGTTGTTTGATGTTTCCCAACGCTAGCTACGCTAGTAAATGTTTAACTATATTAAATAGTACAAGAGTCAAAGCATTTACATCAATCTTGTGAAAATTCACGCGGTAATATTTTATTCATTGTCGTATAGTGCCATCTATCGGCAATATTTAGAACAGGGGATGTTTTACTGTTATGAACTAGTTTGGAACTCTTTATAGAGCCTGTGAATGATGTTATACACGGGATACTGCAATTCCTTTAGAAACGTCAGTCTCTAATAAATTTATAATCTGTCACTTGTGACGCACCCAGTTGTCGATTATAAAGAAAGGACATCAGAACGCGACTATTATAGGATATTATAGTCCAGTTCTCAGAAGCCTGGTGAATGAAGGTCAGGTTAGGGAGCATAATTTTGAAACAGCTGTCCAAAACAACGAAAACCGAATGCTTCTATTCTTTCTCCTGCTCTATTTTTCTAGCTTACAATAACAAGCAAAGAAAACATGTTTATTTTTTGCACTCCTTATATAGTTAGAAAAAAGCTAGAATATTACTGGATGTTTCTACACATTGTGAGGGGAAACAGCAATCACCACACATGCCATTACAACACAAGTATTACAACACGTGGCTTTACCACTTATGCCTTTACCACTCACATATTTACCATGACGTGCCTTTACAACGCATGCCATTAGCAGATAGATAGATAGATAGATAGATAGATAGATAGATAGATAGATAGATAGATAGATAGATAGATAGATAGATAGATAGAGTATTTTAAGGATTTTGGGTGGGTATGGGTTTTTGGGAAATTTTTAGGGAGTAGGGTGGCTAAGGGTTTTTGGGTGGTAAGGGAATTTTTAGGGTTTAGGGTGGGTATGGACTTTTGAGTGGCAAGGGCGTTTTCTATAGTTTTGAGTGGGTATGGGGTTTTTGGGAGGCTAGGGTAATTTTGAGGGTTTAGGGTCGGTAGGGGTTTTTGGGTTACCAGGGAATTTTCAAGGTTTAGGGTGGTAAGGTTTAAGGGTCGGGGTTTGTTGAGGTAAAAAGCATATCTATCTATCTATCTATCTATCTATCTATCTATCTATCTATCTATCTATCTATCTATCTATCTATCTATCTATCTATCTATCTATCTATCTATCTATCTATCTATCTATCTATCTATCTATCTTTCTAATATCTATCTATCTATATATTATATATATATATATATACATATATATATATATATATATATCGATTTCACAGATTTAATATCACGCAGCAAAAACGAACGCATTTCAACTCTTACGAGTCTTTCTCATGTGCTCATTGCAATTTTCAGTAATTGATGTGTGTGAAAAAGAGATGTTACGTTAAGGATGCACAGTAAAGCAGATATCTTTGGCACACTCTCGCTGTCACCACTTCTGCTTCATTTATTTCATAAACCGACAATAGTTTGGAGGTGTTTTCCTTGAAGTATCTGTGAAAAGTCTAAAGAATGCTATAACATAGCCACCTCTCCCCCTCAAAAAATAAATACATAAAAGGGCAATGGTCAGATTATATGAGCAAAGAAGACCCAATCACTCACCCTCAAAAGATTGGACAAAGTTTGCAGGCCCGGTGGCAAGCTTGTGGAACCCCTCTGAGCAGGCACCATGCCCCTCCACCCAACCCTGTCCTTCTCATGACCACTTGGAAGACCATGTGGCATCAAACACCGATGTTGTGTCCAACTATATCGCTCCAGTACAGGTGCATCGACTCACACTTGGAAAGAGTAAAAATTATGTTTTAGAGTAAACTGTGTGCACCAGAAAGTGGAGCATATTCCCCAAAGACAAGTTTTCAGATGTGACAGACCACGTGTCATTGTTACCGAAATGCGCTCTATGAAGGTGGGGTGTTGCTGACTTCTATAGATATACTTTGCACACAACAAACTCATGCCAGCTTTATTTGGAAGTGTTCTCACACAACCAATCAGCTGCTCTCACACCCACTCACACACCCACACAGTCACTCATACACCCACTAACATACCCATAGGCACTCGCACATCAACTCACACACCTAGATAACCACTCCCACTCCCACTCACAGACCTATACAGCACCTCACACATGCTCTCACAGACCCATACAGTCACTAACACCCACTCACACACCCAGTCACAGACACATACAGCCACGCCCACTCACAGACCCATACAGCCATTCACACACCTACTCAGACCCATACAGCCACTTACGCACCTACTCACTGACTCATACAGCCACTCACACACCCACTCACACATCGACAAAACCACTCACACACCCACTCACAAACCCATACAGCCAATAACACCCCTCTCAAAGGTTACAGGTTACATTTAGGAAATAAAACAAAGAAAACTTCAAAATTCACTTAAAAAACTGGTTACAGGGATGTTATAGTTAGGAAATAACATAAAAAAACATAGACATTTACTGATAAAACAAAGGTTACAAGGACATTATAGTTAGGCTCAGATTTCACTTGTACAAAACCATAGAAATTCAGCAGTTATAGTTACCTGAGCTAACTATAACTTACACCCCCACAATCCACTGTTTATGACCTCCCATATTACATCACTCATGACATGGTCAGTGATATCACTGATTACATCTAAAAAAACATCACTGATGACAGCATCCACAGAACCACTCACACAACCACTCACTCACCCTACAACCACACGCCCTCTCACACACTCACGCAACCACTCACACACCCCCTCACAGATCCATACAACCACTCACACAACCAGTCACAAACCCTTACAACCACTCACATGCCCACTTCCACAACCACTCACACACCCACAAATCCACTCACACATCCATACAACCACTCACACACCTGCACACACACTCATAGAATCACTCACACACCTATAAAACCACTTGCACGCCCAAAAAACCACTCACACACCCACACAGCTACACTGACACCTACTCCTACACACATTCAACCTCTCACACACCCATACAACCTATTAAACACCAACTCACAGACCCATACAGCCACTCACACACCCACTAACAGACCTATACAGCCACTCACACACCCACTGACAGATCCATACAGTCTATCACACACCAATACAGCCACCCAGACACCCACTCACACACTGATATAAACAGTCAAACAGCCACTGAGAGGACATGTCTTGGAAATAGTATCATTAAGTAGTAAAGATAGAATAGTACTTTAGCTTATGCAGTAGCTTAGTATCTATCTTTAAGTCTCAGAAATGTTCACAAAACACTTACACTCACTAGATGATGTCACCAGTGATGTCATTTGAGATGCAATTAGTGATGTTATCATTGATGTCACTGACCATATCATGAGTGATGTAATATGTGAGGTCATAAGCAGTGGCATAAGTTATTGTTAGGTCAAGTAACTATAACTGCAGAATTTCTATGGTTTTGTGGATGTGAAATATGAGCCTGTGACACCTGGGAACCCTGCATGCAGGTTCCCATGTTGAGGCACAGACAAAGGAGCCCATCCCTGACTGGCCCTGCCCGCTCATCGTGTGGGCAACACATGAGCCGCCAGCACTCTTCTGGCCTACCCGCTTCTGCATTGATTGTGGCTGGCCTCCCACTCCCCCAAGTCACGGGCACAGTGAGCAGGGCGGGCAGGCTATACGAGGAAGTGGGGTGACACTCCCCTCCCTCCCTTTATGCCTTCGGGGGCCCAGGGTTGTAGGTCCAGGGCACTTTTATCCATCACGAGGGAGTGAAACGATGCTCCCTCGAAGTCGTCTTCTTCTCGAGCCCAGGAAAGGGGTCTTGGGCCATTTTTGCCTCTCGCAGGGAAATCATGACGGTGCTTCCCCTCAGTTTCTTCTTCCCGGAGCCCCATGTGTTTCATCACTGGTAAAAAAAAAAAAGGTCAAAGGCTGCCAAACTTCAGTCACAACTCGGGCCCTGTTGGGCCATTTTACTTGCTTTTGGCCTCTTTCTGCACCTGGTGGCAAGCACCAGTCAACTAGGGCAGTTGCAGCTGAACTCCTTACCCCCCACAACAGTGCAGTCATCAGAGAGCTGGTTTTTAATAGCTCCCTGATCCAGATTTTCTCTTTGCTCTGGGCTTCTCTCACAACATTTTCTACCAGTATTAGTATCCAGAGTCATTTTGTAACATACTAATGATTTCATGATGACTTTCCTCTTTCGCTGAGCAGCATTTGTCATTTCCTCATATTAATCCAGTTTTACTTTTCTCAATATTTAGACAATGCAACCAGCCAGAGTATAATCAATGTGTGGGAGAAAAGCAATGTGCAGTATAATGTGCTTTCCCACAAGACAAATGTCTTTTAAATGTTCCATAGCATTCCTCCATCGGAAAGGACATAGCACCAAACCTCCACCCCATTTTGCTCTGCTCCCTTTCAGTTGCTGTCCATGGATTTTATGGTCCTATACATGTACTTTCAAATTGGGCAAATATTCCCGGAACTCACATTTAAAATATCCCTGCCATGCTTGGAGTTTTCCGCGCATGTCAGGAACATGTTCAGCATTTTACTGGGCGGGACTGACATGTCCACCATGGTGGCCTTGCACACAAGTGACCCCACCTTAAGTGGAGGCCGCCAGTCAACTTATATTGGGCAGCCATCCTGCCATCATTTTTGGCAGGGACCTAAAAAGGAATGAAATAATAAAATCCTTGTGTGAATTTTATAAATAGTTTGCCGACAATACTGCCCTGGCCACTGAATTTAAGAAATGTATCAGGGCGAGGAATACATCACCAACTAACTGCCTTTTCAACCGTTTTTCAACAAGTATTATATATATATCTAGCAGTGCACTCCAATCTACTTGGGCGATGCCCTGATAAGGTATCCGTGGAAGTGGTTCTATACATACCTACATATATATAGATATACATACAAAGTAGCCCATACATCAGCTCAAACTGAATCTATTTTGAAAATGATTCCCTGCAATATCCCAAGTGCAGTGATGCAATACATGGCTCGAATGTAGTTTTTAAAAATTAGGACAATTATCCTTAGTGTTAAAGAAGTGGGGGGGTCTTCATTCACCTTACCTCAGCTTGCTACATGGAACCCAGCGAATTAGTTGCCAACTCCACAGACGGTGTACTGTCTCTTTGTAACATTGAAGGCAAGGCAGCTGTTCCCTGAGCATTGTAACATGAAACTCTGTTTGCCAAAGCATAGTGCATTGCCAAAATTTCAATAAATGTTTCATCAGAGAAAGTAATTCCCAATGAGCATTGATAGCAGTCATATTGGCATCTGTGTATTTTTTTGTAACTCTGTCGTAGAAAATATTTAAGTTAAGCTAAAGATTCATTCTTGGGTATAATTTTGTAAATGACAAAAAGACAAGGTCTACATATCTTCAATTGTCTCATGGTCCTTCTCATGTTAGGCCTGTGCTGTTCGGCCATCTCTGTTAACTGTTTGCATGTTTTACTCTAAATCCTCCAGGGACCCCCTACAAGAGAAGATAGCTTTGTGCAAAGGTACAGCTCGGATCCGACTGTACTCCTACATGACGACAACATCGATGATCGATTCCTGCCGGCGCCTGGTTAGTATTTGACTCTCAAGTCTGATGCGAAATCAGCTCATGCGTAGTTTGGGAGGTGTTCATCTTTCAGTTTTCCTCTCACATAACTGCTGTGCCCTACTTGATCTGTGTCAATCAACCACATTTTTTGACAATTTCCTAAATTTCCATATACATTTTTCCCAGCATATATAATTAATAGCTGGAAAATGTTAGGAGACATTCTTGAGATCTCGAATGTGCTCTAAGGAGTCTGGACAGGTTCAATGATTGCTTTCTACCCAGCCCTGTGAGGTGCGACCAGTACCTTAACTAAGGTACAAGAGGTTATTTGAGCTTTCATGGCGTCCCCAGACAACCTCAAGCAGAACCCCATAACCTTAGGGCATCCCCAGCCATTGCTATGTGATTGTATGTCGGAGCCATGAAAGTAGGTGCAAGACTGATACTATTTTTAGTCTCAGCTGAAAAAAGCTTTCGCTCTCAGTGACGGAAAAATGTTTGTACAAAAGGTTATATGGAGATAACTGCAAGAGAGAGTTGTTCTGGAGACGGATTACAGGAGTTCTGCTATGATGCAAAATATCATGTCCCATTTCACAAATGTGCTCTATACAGTGCTTTAAAATGTCAGTTTCTAATATTTGAATGGAGCTAGCTAAAGAATATTACCAGAAATACTTATTTGGAGTACAAATCTGTAAAAGACAAATTAAGTTAACAGCAACATATAGTTTTCAATGATAGTTAAAGAAAAGTTGTATTTGAAAAGAACCAACTAAAAACAGGATAGGGAAGAAGAGCAGTAGCAGAGAGGTGGGATGGGAGGCGGTAAAGGAACAATGAGGGCAGTGTAGTGGGCCTTCCAAGGGTATGGCTCTGCAAAATGGAGTGCACATCCACAGGCTTGCATGTTACAGGCTGTAACCAGAAATATTTGAAAAAAATATACAGCAAAATGTTTGAAATTGTTGAGTGCTATTTGTGAGTGTCAACACTTCAGATATTCACACTGCTCAATTTCCACAATGCAATGTACAGACATTCTGAAACACAATAATATACACCTCTGAGTCTCAATGCACACAAGTACGTCTAATAGCCTCCCTACAAATGGGAGAATAAACTGTACACACTGAGGAATCAGCATCTTGCACAATTATACTATGTACAATGAAGTTTAGGTTGGCTTTCTCAAGTCTGCACAAAGTTCTGTTTGCTTGAAGTCCTCTCCGCTTTTATCAATTGCCAGTGAAATCATCATCTCAATTCCGCCATAACAATTTATAATGAAACTGGACGACAAGTTTCATGGACATACCACACCCAAGCTGTGCACTAAAACCCAGACACATTAGTTCAGTTAGAAACAAAACTGTGGAATTCATCCCTGGGACATTGCACAGTATTGGGGAACACATGAGTAGACACATGCAATCATTTCGCATCCCCCTGCTTTTACTCAATACCATGTCATAAACTATAATTGCATGCATGGTGATACCGTACAAAGCCAGTCATTTTAAGTGTAGAGTTACCACCCTGCTATTATTAACTAGGCCTTTAGTCAGCAAGACTAACAAGGCAATTGGTACATATTAAACATAATATCAATTCCGCATATTTGAGGATCCATCGGAGATACAGTTTGATAGAAATGGCTTTAATTAAAGAATATTTAAGAAGAGGCTACTACTAACAGCTGTGTTGCAGCAAATATGCATGATTTGCATCAAATGGTCACAGATAACGTGTTTGCCTGAATGGTGATTTGAATACAGTTTTAGTAATTGAATGGATCATTTAACATATCCCTTAGTCCAAATGTCTTTGCTCAACCCACTGTGAATGAAAGTTGAGAGATTTTTTCAAGGTCGTCTTGTACAGGGCAAATAAACAATGTAGGCTCACGGTTTTAATGTCCGAGATAATGCACATCAAATACT
Organism: Triturus cristatus; assembly: GCF_964204655.1. NCBI lineage: Eukaryota > Metazoa > Chordata > Amphibia > Caudata > Salamandridae > Triturus > Triturus cristatus. The sequence continues at coordinate 343,963,578 of NC_140593.1, forward strand.
GAAAGGATCTTGCTTTCTCTGAGCAAAGCAGAAAGGTGATTGGCTTGTACAGGCCTAGCTTTTCCCAGGCCCATTGCTTTTTGGTCTGATCAAACTATGCAGTTTTATTCTGGGCCCATATTGCTGCATCTCATGTAAGTCAACAGACCATTTTGGTATTGTAGGCAAATACAAGACCCTGGCCCAATCTATTACCCAAAGAGTAACTGAATTTAGCCAGACTTGCCATAATTGGTTAGGACATTGTTCTTTTCAGCTATAGAAGTTGCTTCCAGGTAAATCTGTTATCAATTATGACACAAATATTTATTTTTTACACTACCTCCTAATTAGTACCTTTAGAGCTCTATGAGAAGAAGAGATCATATTTCTCAAATCTCTGTACTTTTTAGAGGCTGATGTGGAGAAGGCTGATATTGCAATAGTCTTCTACTCCTTGCTACAAGTGCTGTAACCTAACTTGAATGTGGTTAAAAAGCAATGAACCCTCAGATTCGAACAAAACCAGAGCTATGCGATTTACCAATCTTGCGGCATACGCTAACGCTATTAAAAGTGGCACTGCCCACGTTAGACAATAATGAAACTGAAACACAGCCTTGTTTTACTCCTCTATAAGCAGGTACTTTACTAGAGATGCTAGCCAATGTTCTGATCCATGTGGATGTCCATGTTAAATATGCACACCAAACTACTCCTGGCAAGAGGACTAAATCAGTTTTCAGAATAGGAGTCGGAAAGGAAACCCCCTATATTGATTCAGGGTATAAGAGGAGTCGTTTTTACATGGGAAACAAAAACAGATAATTTGCAAGCGAACATTTTCATTCCATTTATGCATGCAGAACTGTATTTCTTGTTACAGTTCTTCATGCAAAAACGTTATATATTTGAGTAGCCATGGAAATCTAAGTCATAGATTTTCATTACTACTGCTGGGATTCTTGAAAAATCAATTAAAAGTTGATAATAGCTCTTAAAATGGGAGTTATTGTATGGGAGGAACATTTGCCACCAACCTTTGTGAATCTGGCTGCCAGTCTCCAATAAAGTGTGCATACACATAATGAATATTAAGTTGAGTATATTATAAGAGTTGTAGTTTTTCATACCACAAACTATCCTGGCAAACATCTTGTTTGAAATCACATTAAGGTACATACTTATCATAGAGAACATAGGTTAGCTATGCTATTTTGAACTAAAAGGATGTACCACAATAACATATATTACAATGTAATTTTTCCTGATGTACATCGTTAGCCCATCTACCAGATATCTTTTTCCTTTCTCTTGATCCAGACATAAATGCAAACAGTTCCGTGTACACTTCAGATCAGTTAGTTTCACCAAATATGGTCACGAACTAATGGTGCGCTCACAGTTTAATCAGTTAGTGTAACATGTTCACGTCTAGTATGCATTCTCCCGCTTTGTTTAATCTTATTACAGAGAGCACAGAATTTCAATATTTCAGTGCATCTATATGAAAAAATCTTCTAATTACTGAAGTCATCACTGACTAAAATTTACATTATCCTGATAAATTCCGTCATCATAGATGTGTGGAGGGATAGAAGTTGTTCAACAAGAACTTTATATACATTGGGCCATTTTCCTGCTAAGTGTCTTCAACTTGGGCAGCCAGAATTGACAGCGTGAATAGGATCTAAGGGCTCATAGCTTTAACTTATTGTGAGTGGCTCAGACTGCAGTATTGTGGGAACAGCCCAGAGACATTCCCTTCTGTCCATTCGATTTGCACAGTTGCTTCCTCAAACCTGGGCCCAATAGAGTGCAACAGGTGGCACTCTTGCAGACAGAATTATTCTCATGATTGTGATGCTATTAAACTGTGTTGTAAACCTACCACCTTGCTACACACTTCTACACTACCTTTCTAAAAAAATCTGTCAAGAATAAGTAGAACCGCCATTTTTTCAGGGTTTGTTCCACGCTGTCCAAGTTAAAGGTAGGACAGCATGGGTGCCCTTGTTTGTCTGACTGGTGCTGTAAACAATTAATAAATTAGTAACTTATTTGTGTGTGAGGGAATTGGGGAAGTAGTCAATCTCAGGTCCTTTCAATTAGAAATTTGATCCACAGCTCAGGGCATCACGAGGGCCCTGCAAAACATCTGACGTCAATGCAGCTTATATAACCTGGCATGACCCCACTAATAATTTGGCGAATGTGGCTCCCACGGACAGGCACTGTTTTAGTTATAGGGCAGCATATGAATGATTAGTTTCATAGGTAGTGCTGATAATTAGTTTCGGATGTAGTGTTTCATACTGCACTGTGACTCTGAAGCACTATAAATAATGGGTGAATGTATGACGTTACAACACATACATTTACAACGCATGCCTTAACAACGCAGTTTTTACATCGCAACATCCTTTACAACAGATACATTTCCATCGTGTGCCATTACAACAACTTTTTTTAAACTACATCTGCAACGCATTCCATTACATCGCATTATACCTTTACAACGCATACCATTACAACACATACCATTACATTACATTTAAGGTCAGTGTTGGATAGTGTAGGGGTAAAAGTTACTATTCTAACTCCAGTGGGTGCAACAGTAGGGTAAGTGTTGGATAGTGTAGGGGTACAAATTACTATTCTAACTCCAGTGGGTGCAACAGTAGGGTAAGTGTTGGATAGTGCAGGGGTAAAAATTGCTATTCTAACTCCAGGGGGTGCAACAGTAGGGTAAGTGTTGGCTAGTGTAGGGGTACTATGCGTTGTAATGGTATGCGATGTAATGACATGCGATGTAATGCCTGTGTTGTAGTGACATGCGTTGTAGTATCATGCGTTGTAGTGACATGCAATGTAATGGCTGCATTGTAGTGACATACGTTGTAAATGATGTTGCGATGTAATGACTGCGTTGTAAATGTAGTGCGATGTAATGACTGCGTTGTAAAGGTTGTTTCCCATAATGGGTGTTAGTGCTGCACTTGCTGGCCTCAGAATGCATTTGCTAGACTCAGAAGTCTGCGTGTAAGCTCAGGTCACAGTTTTAAATCGTCATAAAATAGGTGTAGTGTATCTGATCTAAAGCACTGCATGAAACATTGGTCACAGATTTGTCTTCTCTGTAAGGTAGATAGGTGGGTTACCAATTTTGTTGCAGAGATCCTTCTGTAAGCAGTGGGCCCCCATTTCCATTCCTGGTAAAATTACTTATGCACATGTCAAGAAACTGCATGTTAAATGCAAGGCAGAATTTGGATCCTTGCAGATTTTTAATCAATCTTTAAGTCAAAAGTTAAGTGTCGAAAAATGTGGTCAGTTGAGCAGCAATAAACATTTACAATTAAGTAGCAGAAAAGTCGAGCTGTCTTGTGCTACATGCCTAGTTATTATTAGTGTAGTACAAGTCAGACATGTTTTTCCTGGTGCCACTGGGTGGTGGTCCTTGGCTAGCTTGCTTCTGGTTCCCTATCGTCCCTTTGTATGCAATGGGAAAGGGAATCTAATTGTGCTGCCATGGCATCAATAGCAGACCCAATTTGCAGTGTGCTCTTACTTTCATGTGTATTTGTAAAGCGCAAATTCACCCAGAAGGGTATCTTGGCGCTGAATAACAGACATTTATTGTTACCCTACTGTACTCATTTTATTAAACTCAGAAGGATGAAAGGAGAAGTGGACCCGCTGGGATTTGAACCTATGACCAGGAGATCAAACACAGGCCCCTACAGTGGAAGGAATGGTCCACTCTGGCTTACTTGCTTGGGCAGTGGCATGAGGCCAGAGATCTGGTTCTTTTGCTACGTTTTATCCTGTTAGAGTGGTGGGAAATGTGTGGTTCTCCTGCAATGTGTGCCAGATTGGATGGAGATCGTGTTCATATTTCTGACCTCCACCTCTACTTACTCCCCATGGGCATCTAGCTATGGTCCCTTCTTCTGCGGAGGAAGAATAGACCGCTCTTGGCTTGGACTCAGTCACCCATCTTCTCGCTTCACTCCAGTCCCACTTGTCCTGCCTATCATTATCTCCCTTCAAACCATGCCTTTTTTAATAACAGATCAAGGATTTATTTCACACTGCCTTCGAACAAATGAGGTAGAGTCGCTTTTTTGTTTTCAAAAACTCCAAATAGCACGATGTTACATCACATGGCCTGAAGACCAGTGACTTCATCACAGGAGTAACACATCACAAGATACTGATCAGACTTTAAAGAATTATGTAATAATTCTTGTTGCATGTCAGGGGCAATTCTGATCACCCTGGGTAGATTTCCCTTGCACTCTATGCAAGCAGAAGCACACCAACTTACCATTTTGAACAGGGAAAACAGACAGGTGGTGTCCCACAAGTCTCTACTGTACTTACCCAGAAGAGTTTGCATTTAGAATGTAACAGTAATACAAGTAGTACAGAGATACAGGTTTTTGAATGGGTTTTCTTTTCTTTAACTGAGCACACACAAGAAATATGCAGCACTATTTTAATAAGCATTATTAGAAAACAATCTACTTAAGCTGTCTCGGTGCCACAGTCTTCTCACACAGCACCGTACCTTATTAAGAAATCTCAGGCTCAGAGCCGCGGCTCGTGCAGGAAAGAGCAGTCGGCGGTGGGGCCGGCTAGAGGGGGGATTCCGATGGTCGATGACGAGGGGAAATTAAATAAATAAATAATCTTCCCTCGTCATCGTCTGTCAAAATCCCCAAGGCCCCACCGTCTCACCGCTCTTACCTGTATGGGCCACGACTGCAGGCTCATCTCCCACTACAATATTGACACAGATAAAGCCCTGACGAGTAGTCAAGAGACTAATCATTCTCTGTTCTTGTAAATTTTTAACTATCAAGTTAAGATCATCTGTACTGTATTTGTCATTTTGTAATATTGTCAGGCATTTTTTATGTATTTACCCAGATGGTTTCATGAATGTTTAAGATGAATGTATAACTTTCTTATTTATTTGCTTTTTAGAATACGTGAACCAAATTGTTTCCAAAAGGCCAAGTGAATCCAATGTGCAGAATCCAGTCTACCACAATCTGGCACTTGTTCTGTCTCCGACGGCTTACCACTACCAGAACTCCCAAAGCATGGCCGTCAACAACCCTGAGTACTTGAACACAGCCCATCCTTTAATGACCAATGGCACTGGCAAAGGTGAATTATGGGACCAGCAAGAGAACCACCAGATTAGTCTTGACAACCCAGACTACCAACAAGACTTTTTCCCTAAGGAATCTAAGACTAATGGCATTCTACTGCTTTCCATAGCAGAAAACCCTGAGTATTTGGAGGCTGGAGGACCCTGATGTGCTCACATGAACCTATCAGCACATTTGGATGCTAGACAAAACATTCCTTCATTGCTGGAAAAACTTTAACCCATTTGGGTGTTTTACGCTCATCCTTTTTATCTGACCAATGAGAAAGACATTAATGAATCTTCAGAACACGTTTAGCGTGTGCATGGTAGCTGCAACCACTGCAGTCATTCTAAGCGTCCCTCTATTCGTTCCTGTACATACAGCTGCACACATTGTACATATGGATTTTTACCAATATAAACCCTTATTTCCATTTTTTTTGTTTTTTTTACAATTTAAGACCAACAGCAATGACACCATTTGGATATTCTTGTGAACACTTTTTTTTCGGTAAAATTATGAATTCCGTTGTTTTGTATGTCATTTTTTAACTTCAGCAGCCGAATTCTGGCACAGGTCTATGGACAGTGTGGAACCTTGAACCATGGATTCTTAGCTGATGATGGCCGACTTCTAAGCAGCTATCTAAGTATTACAGATGTACATGATTTGGATTAGGTAATGTTCTCCAATATTTGTGTCACGTCAATAAACATAGTATGTAAATAGCATTCATGGCTCCCTTCTTGAAGTGCGGATTGGTAGTGGAAGTATTGGTGCAAAAGCCCAGTGATGACACCAATTGTGCTAGCTCAATAATGAAAAGTCACACATCATTTTAACCATTGTCAACCTATGTTGTTAGTCATTCCACCTTAAAACTGTTTCTGATTTTACATGTCTTCTTTTTTTTATTTTCCTAAAGTTACTGGTTAATAATAGTGTTCTAAATTTAGTGAACACAAAGCAGCTTTTGAAGGGAGATTTATACAGTATTTTTAGGGTTTTCAAACATGGAACAATATTGAAAGGCCAGCAGAGCACTTTACTGAATTAGTTTTATTTTGGTCGGAGACTTTCAAGCATGGGGTGCAGGACCTAAATGAGGGCGGATTACAGGAAACAGGATGTGATGAGATGGGATGGGAAAATATAAATGGGACAGTACTAGTCAGCATGTTATGCTGTTCATTTAAGCTTATTTACAAGACAAATATTTATAATTTGATGCACAGGAAGAAAGCATATTGGACAGAAGCACATGAAATTTGACCAAATATTTCTAAAAGTGCATACCACACGATTAAACCTAGCACATCTAATACATACATTAAGTGGTGGAATGCAATACACATTAATAGCTCTGTCTGTAGACAGTGCTTTTACATAAAGCAATCACCATCAGTCAGTCATGTTGCTAAAATAGGGTCTGACATCACAATCCCCTGTGGAAATTTCCCACACCCCAACAACTCAGACAAGCTAAATGCCCCCCAAAACAACCCACCCATGTACAGTGAAAACTGGTTAACCTTGAACTTGGAAGAAAAGCACTCTGGAATAAAGTTAACTAACTCATCCAATATCTCATTCATAATAGGTTGCCTAATGAGATGTACAACAATCCCTCGCTCAAGCCCACACTGATAGCATCCTCCTTGCTAATTCCCACTTAGCCGAGTCATATTGCCAAAAACAACTTCACACAAAATTACAACCCTGCTAATTTGCCGGCACCAGTCACTGCTGAAAACCTATTCTCAATCAAAGTCAGTATAAAATGCATAAGATCATTTCTCCTGTCTGCAATTCCAAGCTATTATTTCACATGTATTCTGATACACCTGCCAAGCCTGTCCATAACTCCTTCTAGCCAAAGGTGCAAGTACATTTCTCACCAGGTCTATCACTCTCGTTCTCCTAACACCCACATGTCCCGAGGCATCCTGATCTTTTCAGCTTCTGCAGCTGGAACCAGCCCAAAGAATAACTGTGACAAACCATTAGGTATATTGTTGTCCAGATTTGGCACGTGTATGGCTCTAAACAAACTACTGAGGCAAGTAACCCAGCATGGACTTGCACAACAAGTTTAGATCTTAAACATATTTAGTTATTTACCTATTCACCAACTTCACTACAGCTTAGTTATCAAAACACTGGACATCACCCCCTTGATCTCAACTATTCCACCTGCAGCACTAGAGCCACGAATAAAAAATTTACTCCAAGAATGCAATACTTCTGCCCTACTTTGTCAATGTTCTGGCCATTCCTCGGCACACAGATATCCATCCCAGAACACCCCAAACCTATGGGCCCAGCTACATCTGAATAAATCTGTATCTGCCACAACATTTTATCGTTCAATGACCACATTGTAACATCACTTAAGTGATGCAAGAAGTACTATGTAACCGACTCCTAGTTTCATTATGCAGAGAAAGCCCATTTCAGAACGAGTCTCAAGAAGTAACCGAAGATGGCACAATTTATTGAGAATACCTTCTTCACAAATATGCCCACTTCAAACTGCATTCCCTGGAGGGAGAAATTTCATAACACCAGCCTAATATCAGATTTTGTCAGTTCCACTAACCCCGTCACATTGTTTCAACATCCTAATGGCATAATTATTGGTTTCATATCTCAACAATGCATCATCTTGTGTTATGAAAATATTCACTGAACTACCCTCTAGTCATGACAAAAGATGGCTCAAGCAAAGCTCTCTTGAGCCTTTTAAGGAACCACCACCATTGGGGAAATCATCAAATCTGGCAACAGCCATGTATTAAAGGGGTTGGCCACCCTAGCTTCCTCCATCTCATTGGGCAACTTTATACTAAAAATGTGTAGCATTGACTTCAAGTTGTCTGCACAACTCCTCTCCCTGGGACCTTGATAATATAACCATAACCCTCACTTTAAGCCCCATCCTAGTATATTGGTCTCTTCCTTGTTAGGATAAAATGCTGGTCACTCACACAGCCTGTCACTCGTAATTTGTGTACAAGCCCTTTGGTAAACTCAGCTGCTGACCTCTGCCCTTGCCTTGTTGCCACTACCTCCCGCTTCCTGCTGCAACCTGCACAAAACTTTGAGTAATTAGGTCCTTCTCCCACACTTTGAGCACCCATGTTTGAAATGACACAAGGCCCTATTGTAAAATCCCAATTAAACCCCCAGCATGCCACACCTTTGAGACCCTGCCCTCTTCAAACTCTACCCAACTCAAGCCGGGTGGGACACCACAGAAAGGGTCAGTACTGTATCAGCAACCCACTTGATGTTAATGCCGCAGACGCCTGCTGCTTAGTGATCAGCCACAGCAGCCATTGAATGGTGTCTGGTTCCCCTCATGGCTTTTCAGTGTGAACACTTAGCCTGGCCTTAAAGTAGCCCCACCAATGACCCAAAATCCAGCTGTGTCTTTCTTATAATGTATTTAAATAGCATCACATACCAATCTTTATGCTTTTTGCAACAGACATAGGCATACATTATAAAGGCCAGTGTCCTTCTCTCAATGTTAACCAGGACCCTGGAATGCTTCACCAGATCCCATTCTTCCCCGTTTGCTTGAACCTCTCCGTCCAATAACTTGTATGTATCAACTCTCTGTAAGATTGATAAACCCACAATAATGGTGACAACAAACATAGTTGAGTACAATCAGTAATTATCCAGAAACTAAACTACAAAGATTGTAAATTAAAACATTAAATTAAAAAATAACAAATTCTATGCACATGCATTTTGGGATTCAAAACATACAGAATATCTTGGTTAATGTTTCATACTTGGCAGGACAAATACATTATTCGTTAATAAAGAGACATTAGACTGGTATGTGCAGCAGCGGCCCGACGGTGGAGCGGTGGGTTCGGGTTGGGGAGGGGGGTTCGACAGTGGACCACGAGGGAAAATTAAATAAATCATTACCTTTCCCTTTGTTTCGTCTGTCAAAATCACCCCCCCCCCCCCCAACCCAGCACCACCACCTCACTACTCTTAACTGCATGGGCCACTGATGAGTATATGTTTTAAATCTTGATTCCCTTGTATGCAAAAAGGGCACCTGAGTCTGAGATTTTCCTTCTTATGCCACTCAGCGTAGGTATGCATTTGTTGCCATGTTAAACATGACTTTATGTAATTCACGGTCAACCATAAACGATAAGGCAGCAACATTTTTACTTTGGGTGTATCCTCTATGAATATATCATAAATAGCCGTACTTATAAGTCTGCATGCCTGATCCATAGGTTTTGTTCGAATATTTTTTTTTATTTTGGTGAAGGGGACTTATTGTGCAAAAGTGTATTGCAAATGTTTGTGAATGGTGTACTTTGGCAGGTTATCCAATCCAGTGTGTTCTTAAAAAGAGTTCTGAGCGTGACAGCGGCCACCTTGCTTATCTTATGCCTCCACCTTGCAATATTGCCACCGGTTTTAAACTTACTTCAGGTGAGTTGAAATTCCAGTTGGATTATCAGCACTGGGATGCTTTGGTGAATATTTAGGAGGTATGTAGGATTTCACTTTCCACTTCATTGAGAAAATTATGTTTTTCAAAAGAGACACATTTCACTCCATATAATAAAGAAGGTGGAATCTTCACATTGTACACATTTATGGCATGGCCCAGATGTTTTTCACTCGGCATGTTGTGCACAGTTCTTATGACTACAGAATAGGACAACCCTTTTGCTACTAGCTGCTTATATGAGGCATTAACATTTATATTCTAGTTGATTACCATACTAAGACACTTATAGACAGGCACCCTCTCAAGCTTTTCAATCTCCAAAAACAATTAATATTTTCGCCCAAGAATCAAAGTTTTTGATTTTTCATCCTGTTGTTACATAGTGCTGAATGGCATTAAGAGGGAAGGCAGGAGAGACCAGGTTGGAGCCCTAGCACAGCTATATCAGAATTAAACTCATCAACATGACATTGCGAGCATAGAGAATAATGTCTACATTTGGGTTCCGCAGAACATGAGGAAATATTCTGATTGAATTAATCACTGTAGCACGATCATACAAATAGTGTGAAAAGAACAGTAGAGCTAACAAACAGCCTTATTTTAGGTCATTTTCAGGGCACTTCTGCTTGTTAGACTATTACTTGATTCCATAAGTGGGTGGATCCTGGTGTCAGTGTATAGCGAGATTAGGCAGGTAAGAGAGTCTGAGGCATCTGGAATATTTTCCATAGGATGTCTCTGTCAGCCTTATTGAAGGCAGTTGTATAATTGTGAGAGGCTATAAAAACTGGCTGACATTTTATTAATTACATATTGTTTGTAGATTAGTTGAACTGCTGTAATTGCCCGGAGCGATTGCCATTGCCTGAGATTAATTCATGCATTTCACCCATCACCTTGTTTTGTTGCCCTAAGTGTGACAGGAATGCCCAGACGTAGGTCCGGTGCCAGTGGGACCAGGTAATGCCTGCTGATGAGCCCTAATAAGCGGTCCTGGGTTGCTGGTGTTCCAGTTCAGAGATGACCTGGCCTGGCAGTTCGGGCTGGACTGTTCCTTTTAAAGCGGTATGAAGACTAATTTGCATATGGCTGGATCCGAACTGAGGTGGCATGGTGGGTGAAAAACAATGGCTTGGGATGCGACCCAGAGTGATTGCCAGTGGCTGAGATTAATTCAAGCATTCCATTCATCACCTTGTTTTTGTTCCCCTAACTGTGACAGGAATGCCTGACATTGGAACCAAGCTATATAAACTGATGAGCCCTATTAAGTGTGAAACCGCTCCTGGGTTGCTTGTGCACCGGTTTAGGGAGGACATGGCCTAGCAGTTCAGCCCGGACTTTTCCCACAGGAGCAGAGTCAAGACTCATTTGCATCAGCTGGATCCAAACTGAGGTAGCATGGTGTGCAAAATATTGATGGGCTGGGATGTGAGCCCAAGTAATTTCCAGTGGCTGAGATTAATTCAAGCATTCCCTCCAGCAATTCTTTGTATACTTTAGTGTGTCACCCTAAGTGGGACGGGAATGCCCACCTGTGACTTCTGTGCATACTGTGTCACTGGAATCAAGCTATAGGCAAGCTATCAAGCAAGGGGTGAGGAGTTGGCCTAACGGCTAGGGCGTCTGACCTCGAATCTGGGGAACTGGGTTCGAGTTTCGGCAATGACGATGAACATCCTGTGATTCTAGGCAAATCACCTAATCTCCCTGTGCCTAACCAAAACAAAAAAAATAAATGTGTCCTCATGTAATGCAACTTGTGCTATGTAAAGCGCTCTAATACCCGATTCGGGTCAAGTTCGCGCTATATAAAACTCTGTAAAATAAAATAAAAAATAAAAAATATATGTGGTTGATGAACCCTAACTAGGGCGAAACCGGTCCTGGGCTGCTTGCGTACCGGTTCAGGTAGGATCTGGCTTGGCAGTTTGGGCAGTACTGTTCTTATAGGAGCAGGGTCAAGACTGACTTGCTCATAGCTGGGTCCAAACTGAGGTGGCACATTGTGCAGAATGATGATAGTCTGGGATGCAGCCTGAGTAGTTACCAGTACCTGAGATTAATTCAAGCATTCCATCCATCAATTTTTTTTATACTTTAGTGTGCCCCACTAAGTGGGATGGGAATGCATAGATGTGGCTCCCGTGCATTGTGTGTCACTGGAATCAAGCTATACCTGGCTGATGAGCTCTAGCTAGGGCGCAACTGGTCTTGGGTTGCTTGTGGTCCGATTCAGGGAAGAACTGGTTTGGCAGTTCAGGCTGGATTGTTCCCACTGGAGCAGGGTCAAAACTGATTTGTATAGCTGGGTCGAAACTGATGTGGCACGGTGTGCAGAATAATTATGGACTGGGATGCGACCCAAGTAATTACCAGCAGCTGAGTTTAATTCAAGCATTCCATCCATTCGTTTTTTGTATACTTTAGTGTGTGTCCCTAATTGGGAACCGAATGCATAGACATGGGTCCCGTGCACTCTGTGTCACTTAAACCAAGCTATATCTGGCCAATAAGGTCTAGCTAGGGCAAAACCATTCCTGAGTTGCTTGCGTTCTAGTTCAGGGAGGACTTGGCTTGTCAGTTTGGGCTGGACTGTTCCCACAGGAGCAGGGTCAAGACTGATTTGCATATAGGTGGGTCCAAACTGAGGTGGCATAGTGTGCAAAATAATAATGGGCTGGGATGCGGAGCAAGTAATTACCAGTGGCTGAGAATAATTTAAACATTGCATACATCAATATTTGTACACTTTAGTGTGTCCCACTAAATCCCCCTAAGTGGGAATGGTATGCCCAAATGTGGGCCCCGTGCACACTGTGTCACTAGAACCAAGGTATATCTTCCTAATGACCCCTAATTAGGGTGCAACTGGTCCTGGGTTGCTTTTGTTCTGGTTCAGGGAGGACCTGGATTGGTAGCTGGATTGGACCATTCCAATTGGAGCAGGGTCAAGACTTATTTGCACATGGCTGGGTCCAAACAGAGGTGGCATTGTGTGCAAAATAATGATGGACTGGGATGAAGCCCCAAGTGACTACCAGTAGTTAATATTAATTCAAGAATTCATCCATAAAATTTGTGTATACTTTATTGAATCATCCTAAGTGGGACGGGTATCCCCAGACATGGGTCCCGTGCACACTGTGTCACTGGAACCAAGATATACCTGGGTGATGAGACTCAATAGGGTAAAACCGGTACTTGGTTGCTTGTATCCTGGTTCAGGGAGGACATTGCTTGGCAGTTTGGACTGGACTGTATCCATTGGAGCAGGTTCAAGACTGATTTAACATAGCTGGTTCTGCAAAATAAAGATGGACACGGATGCAGCCCCAAACAATTACCAGTGACTAAGATTAATTCAAGCATTCATCCCATCAATTATTTTTATACTTCAGTATGCAACCGTAAGTGGGATGAGTATGCCCCGATATGGTCCCTCTCCACACCGTGTCCCTGGTACCAAGATATACCCAGCCTATGAGCCCTAACCAGGGCAAAACCAGTCCTGGGTTGAGTATGTTCTGGTTCAGGGAGGACCTGGCTTGGTAGTTCAATCAATTTTTTGTATACTTTAGAAAACTTTCTAGAAGTAGCATTTTCAATTTAATATGGCAGAAGCAACTCTTGGCGAAAGTCCTGCTAAGATTACCGCCAGGCCAATCACGATGTGCCTTTCCATTGAGGAAACTGTGGCAAGGGTACCTCCTATATTAAATTTAAAATCTAACTTTACCCTTACAAAGGGGTTTACTTGACAATCTCCTAGACACCAAACATAAATTCCTATATCCCAATCAAATGTTAGCACTTAGTAAAAGTAATAAGGTAACACAATGATATTCTATGGAAGAGGTTGGCTTCAAACTGGTCAAAAACAAATTTGGGAGTTTTTCACTACCAGGACATGTAAAACTTAAAAGTACATATCCAACCTTTCAATTACAATGAACCCTGCCGTATGGACTACACAGGGCCTACCTTAGAGGTGACTTCTATGTGAAAAAAGGGAGTCTAAGGCTTGGCAAGGGGGCTATTTTGCCAAGCCTAATTGACAATTCAAAACTGCATACAGGCTGCAAAGGCAGACCTGGGACATGTTTTAAGGGGCTACATAAGTGGCTGGCACAATAAGTGCGGTATGCCCACTAGTAGCATTTAATTTACAGGTCCTGAGTATATTGCATACCACTTTACTAGGACTTATAAGTAAATTAAATATGCCAATCAGTCATAAGCCAATTTTACCATGTTATAGGGAGTGAGGACAAGCACTGCAGCATTGGTTAGCAGTTGTAAAGTGCACTGAGTACTAAGGCCAGTAATAACGAATTCAGAAAAATAGGAGGGTGCAGGCAAAATGTTTTGGGGAAGATCACCTTAAGGCTGACAGGTCTAACAATGAGCTTTACAGTACAAGCCCACAGTACGTAATTGTTTACCTATCATCTCACTATTAACTTAAGAATACTTACCACAAGACATGTGTACATATTATAAGCTGAATAGACATCCGGGCTTACACATGACATCAACAGTATACTACTTATAGAGTGGGGTGAGCTGCTCTCAGGTCCCTCCCTATCAACATATAGTTGCTTTAGAAGGTTTGAGTTCTAAACTTTTGGGACCATTGCCAATGTAAGTTGGGGTAATCAGTGGGGCTGGGAGTGACGATGGTGAGAGAGGTTTATATGCCATAGTTATATTTGGACACAGCGAGTTCTATGGAAACTCTACACTCAAAGCCCAGTTGGAAATAAGGGACTGTTTGTGGTTGAACATTTAGTTACATGTCAGCCAGTAACAAAAATGTAAAGCTGCTGTCTTGGAATATTAGGATACTGAATAATGTGACTAAGGTGAAACTGGTGCTGGCATCTCTAGAACGGAAAACATAGACATCGCTATGTTACATGAAACCCACTTTTTTCCTGTGCAACCCACTTATTTGTCCAAGAAATGGGGTACTCACCAATAATCTCCCTTTTACAAATTCCTATTTCAGAGGAGTCAGCATCCTTATGCGTAATCAGGTGGTTTTTAAACTACAGAAGTGCACCCCAGACTGGGAGAGGACATATATTATGCTAGTGGTGACACTGCATGAGAAGAAACTGGTGCTAATTAACTCCTATACACAGAACTTAGATGCCTCTGAATTTTTCTGAGAGATGTATACCACCTTGAGGCACACAGACACAAAGACAGTGATTTACTGAGGAGACTTCTATTTGGTCCGGTTGCTGATGACCCTGGCACCCACAGTCAACAGGGGTTTCAAAAGAGATCATGAGACATATCACTTGGTGGATATTTGATGGCCACTACACCCCATGAGCACAGAGTACTTCTATTATTCACAGCGTGTAATTCCCTCACCCGTACTGATTACTGGCTGATGACACCAGATGCTGGTGTGTGAGTAGACAGGGTTGACACATCACCCAAGGTCACTGCCTTATCACTTCCCTGTAGAAATGAACCTCTCAATGCCACTATACAAACTCTACCGGCCGAGTTGGAGATTTCAAACTGAGTTGCCACATGACTTACGGCCTGATTTAGATCTTGGCGGATCTGGTCCTGTCATCACTTTTTCAAAGGCCTCACCACCTGCCTACTTTACGGTCCACCCACTCCATTTAGATGTTAGCGGGTCCATGGACTAAAGACCACCCGAGTGCCACCGTCTCTGCCAGGATTTTTTACCCTCGTCAACGGCGTCTAAGGCAGAAGCAACTCTTGGCGAAAGTCTAGCTAAGATTACCGCCAGGCCAATCATGATGTGCCTTTCCATTGAGGAAACTGTGGCAAGGGTACCTCCTATATTAAGTTGGTGGAATTAAAGGAAATGAGACAGAAATGTACCTTTTCTTCTATTTTCCCACTTCCATTTCGGTCTCGAACCCCAGTGTCCAATTTCTCCTGCTGCTGCTACTACATAACCACAACGCTAATCAACTCTGTTGTCTCTGGAATGGTAAGCTTCTTTTACACTTGTCTTACTATAAATAGAATGTGTGGTCAATTGGGTTAGTCTTGTGCATTTTTTATATTGCTCTTACATGCATTTTTTTTATGTGTAATGCATTAGTGTACATTTTACGACTTATCAAGGTAAAATGAGAACACCTGCATTGACAATTAAAAAAACATGTATATAGTTGTGGTGGTTGTGGGTGTTGTGCTCGTGGTGCTGGTGGGTGTGCATTCAATAGTTTGTGTGTGTTGTTTTTGTGCTATGCAATCTGTAAGAAAAGAGGCATAACATTTTACCTACATATATTTTAGAAGCAAATACAACAAATATGTGTATTGAAACATGAATCAGTAGTACTTACCAGTCTTGTCTCCACCACACTGCATCAGCAAACCGCCACTAGGACAACATCTGAGAACAGACCAAAAAAGGATGTGTGGGAAATGATCACATTGGTGGTGGCTTTATCTTCTTTCCTTAGTTCACCAAGGTGCTGTTTTGAGTATGAGCTCTGTTTTTATAAGTGTTTATATGTTTCATCTCCATGTGTTGTTTATTCAAGTACTTGCACTGTCAATTGCATGGGAGATCAGGCACCTCAGGTTTGTAATGTAGAATATTTTAAGTATTAATGGTAATGTCAGATTATGAGTCACAATTCTGAAATTGCCACTTTTAGAAAGTTTACATTTTCTTGTCCTAACCATTTGATGCCTGCAGCTTATGCCCTGTGCAACATGATGTTAACTATAACTCGCGCGACCGCCACTCTATCAAAAGGATGATATCATCAGTGATGTCATGAGTGATGCCACTGACCATGTCATGAGTGATGTAATATGTGACGTCATGAGCAGTGGATTGCGGGCGCGTGAGTTATAGTTATCTGAACTAACTATAACGGGGGAATTTCATTGTTTTTTTGCGAGTGAAATGTCCACCTAACTATAACATGTGATAAACCTATGGTTTTTTAAGTGAATTTGCAAGGTTTTTTAAATGCTAATTCCTAACTATAACGTGTGTGAAACCTATGGTTTTTTCAGTGAATATATATATATACATATATATATATACACACATATATATTCACCCAAAAAACCAAAGGTTACAGGGCTTTATAGTTAGGGCAGACTTTACTCATACAAAACCATAAAAATTCAGCCATTACAGTTAGCTGAGTTAACTATAACTCGCTCCCCCGCAACGCACTGCCTATGACCTCACATATTACATCACTCATGACATGGTCAGTGACATTACTCATGACATCACTGATGACATCTCAAATTACATCACTGATGACATCATCTACTGACTGTGAGTGTTTTGAAAAAGTTTATGAGTGTTTAATTTATATACCAAGGAGTATTGGTGAATCAGTGGGTGTATGAGTGTCTAAATGGATGACTCAGTGGGTGCGTGACTGACTGTGTAAGTGAGCGATAAGGTGTCTCAGTGAATGTATGGGTGAGTGACTGATTGTGTAAATGTGTGTATCTGTCTGTCAGTTGATATCTAAGTGGGTGTATGAGTGTATTAGTGGGTATGTGAATGGCTATATGGGTGATTGATTGGTTGTCTGACTACCTCTGTAGTTGTTTGGGTGCCTATGTGTGTGGGTGAGGAGGTGTGTGACTGCCTGTGCCTGTGTGAGAAGCTGTGTGGGCTAGTGAGTATGTGTATGGCTGTGTCGGTGACTGAGTGCATGTGTCAGTATGAGTGAGTAACTGGGTATGGGAAAGGCAGTATAGGTGAGTGACGGGGTATATAAGTGACTGCATGTGTGAGTGAGTGAATGTGAGAGTGGCTGTATGGATGATTGCGTGCTTCCATCAGTGACTGTAGAGGTGAGTAAGTATGTGTTACTATTTGTATGAGTAAATAAGTGTGTGTAACTGTGCAAGGTAAGTGGCTGTGTGATTGACTATATGGGTGAGTGTCTAGGTGTGTGAGTAGTTCTATGGGTGTCTCAATTATTGTGTGAGTGTATGAGTAGATATGTCAATGGCTGTATTAGTGAGTGGGTATATAAGTGTCTGTATGGGTAAGCGAGTGGATGTGTTTGTGTAAATCTATGAATCAGTGAATGGGTGTGGAGGTATTGGTATGACTTTGGGAATGGGTTTGTGAATGGTTGGGTGAGACTGTCAGTGGGTGTATAAAAGATTCTATAGGGGTGTGAGTGGGTACATCAGAGATGCTGTGGATGATGTCCTCAGTGATATTATTTGCGATGTCATGAGTGATGTCACTGACCATGTCATGAGTGATGTAATATGTGAGATCATAAGCAGTGCATTGCGGGGCGTGAGTTATAGTTAACTCAGCGAACTACAATGGCTGGATTTCTCTGGTTTTGTACGAGTAAAATCTGACCCTAACTATAACGTCCCTGCAACCTCTGGTTTTGTTTAGTGAATTTCATAGGTTTTTAAATGATAATTCCTCTCCTATAAAGTTCCTGCAACCTTTGTTTTTTTCGGTGAATTTCTATGGGTTTTTTAAGTAGTACTCATGTTGGCAGAGTGGTGGAGAAAGGGATTTGGGCCTCCAACCAGCTCTCAGGAATCCCTCTGTGTAGCAAAAAGAGTTTTTGAGTGACTGATGCAGGGGCTCCCAAGTATAGGATGTTACGACTTGATTATGGTAACATCCTATACTTGGGAGCCCCTGCATCAGTCACTCAAAAACTCCAGGTGGCCCAAAACGCCGCAGCTAGAGTCCTCACGGGAACTAAAGCACGGAATTCGGCGAAACCTGCCCTCAAGAGCCTACATTGGCTCCCAGTAAAAGAGCGCATTACGTTCAAAACGCTCTGTATAGCGCACAAAATTCTGCAAGATAAAGGCCCCCCAATACTCCGATCCTTGATGAAACCTCACAAAGCTAGTCGTCATCTAAGATCTGATTCACTTGTACTGGCATCCATCCCGAGAATAAAAAAGGCAAGATCGGGTGGCCGCAGGTTCGCCTATAACGCGCCTAAACTATGGAACTCCCTCCCATTACCCATGAGGAGTGAGCAGAATTTACTAGCATTCCGGAAAAAATTAAAAACCTGGCTCTTCCCCTAAACATTTTCCTGCTCCGACCCCACTGGGAATAAACTAAGTCCTCTTAGCGCTGGGATGCCCAAGGGTAGCTATGCGCTCTATAAATCCACATCCAAATCCAAATCCAAATCCAAGAGGGCTTGTTGGCCCCCAAGGCCTCTGCACCACTCTGCAACTGTGCCTCCTGGCCCACTGCTGCTTGGGGGATGAAGTCCACTTTAATCTTGAGGGTCTCAGGAGGCAAGGGGACCTCATCTCCCTACCAGCAGTGCACTGAGAGTTTGCAGAGTGGTGGAGAAAGGGGAATAGCCTCTGACCACCTCTCAGTAATCCCACTGTGTGGGGCTTACTGGAGGAAACAGGAGGTCTTCTTGGCCCCTATGGACTGTTAGCAGCCACGGGGACTTCATCCCCCAACCGGGAGCAAGCCAGGAAGTGCATTTTTGCACAGTAGTGGAGAAAGGGAGCATGGCCTCCTGCAAGTTTCTGCTTCTTTTTTTAGTAAGGGGGGCCATGTGATCCGCCTTCCCTGGATCATTTTGGGCCCCGGGAACCCCATCCCCCAGGGCCTGATCCTTTTTATAAAATAATTCTGAAACAAATGGGAGAGGGTCCGTGCGGCCCCACTCCCTGGCCGATTTCGGCCTAAGAGACCCCATCTCCGGGGCCAGGACATCATTCATTTTTTTAGATTGGGAGGTGGGCCTGCGCACCCCCCCTCCCTGGGCCGATATTGCCCTGGGTACCCCATCCTCTGGGGCATGCCAATGTTTTTTAAAGAATTGGGGCCAGGCTTCTGTAAATATTATCTTTTTTACAAGGGAGGCGGGGCGCGTGGCCGTCCTCCCGAGGCCTATTTCGGCCTTCACCATTTATTGCCCTGGAGACCCTATCCCCAAGGCATGGCAAGGTCATTGGGGACCGTGGGGGAGCTTCAAGGCCCCCGCGGTCCCTGTAGGAGCCGGCATTGCTTTTGGACAGAGGGAGCTGCTGACATGCAGCTCCCTCTCTTCAAATGTCCGCTTCATGGAAGCAAGAGGATTTTTACTGCACTCGCTTCCAGGAACCAGAACAGAGTTTTCTATGGCTTGCTCCTGCCAAACGATAGCAAACTGCAATGTCACAGGGGGTCGGCACCCCGTGAAATTGCAGGAGCTGGTCCTGGGGGATGGCGATCCCCAGGGCCATCTAGGGCTCCTGGAGGGGGGCCACACGGCCCCCCTGCTTTCATCACATTTGCCCCAGGAGGTGGTGGTCCCTGAGGCTGCGGTGGAGCCTATAGGGCCTCTCCCACTTTTCTTTTTAAATAATAAAGTGTGTGCCCTGGGGAGGGGGTGGTCCCCGGGCAGCGGGGGATGCCTGGCAGCCCCGCATTTGAATCTATTAGCCCCGGAGAGGTGGCGATCCCCATGGCTGCATGGGTGGCTGGAGCTCCCCAAATATAATAACCTAATATTGCTACGGGGAGGTGGCGATCCCCGGGGCTGTGGGGGCCAGCACGGATACCTGCATTATTATTTGTAATTGCCCCTGGACCTGGCCCAACTGGGGGCCTAAATTAAATGAAGCATGGGAGCCTGCTCTTCATTTTTTTTTTAAATGTTGGATGGATTTGCGGATCCACCACGACTCCAGCATAATTGATTGTTTTTAAATGCTTTTTTTGGGCCCTGGGGGTCCCTGTAGGACCATCTGAACAGGCCTAGGGGGTCAGGGTGTTTCCACCCTGACCTCATATCTTATTTTTAACGTTGTTTCTTGACTTGGTTCAACCGAGTCAAAAATGGCTGCCAACACTTCCTGGTTTGAAGTGTTGGCAGCCAATCAGATCTCAGGCATGAGATCGGGAGGGTTCATGGATCCACCACGGCTACAGTTGTATATCTGAGAAAACTTTAAATTGTCCGCTTCATGGAAGCAAGAGGATTTTTACTGCACTCGCTTCCAGGAACCAGTCGCGCACTCAAAGTGTACACATCACAGTGGGTGCACGCATTCTAGCCACCATTTTAGAAAAGTCATGAAGGATCCGTGTATGGTGTGCGACGGCTGCGTGTTTTTCAGTTACATCATATACATTTAATATCACGTGATATGCGCGATTGGTATGCGACCAGTCTGCTACTCCTGCTCCCGCACATTCGCGACACATGCGCATTATGGTACGAGATGTTTGTGAGGTTGCAGGTCCCGCGTGACATCATATACGTGCTGGGGCGCGCTGGGTGCGCGACTCCAGCCAAACAAATTTATGTTCCAAAATGATATGTATGTGTCTTTAATATACATATTAAGGCAAGAGATTATGTAAGATATTCATCAAAATATTATATTTGAACTTATAATAAACATATTATTTTTAAATATATTTTCGCGAAGTCGGGTGCGTGCATCGTGAGTGCAGAAAACCAGGTCAGCAGAGCTGCTGTGGAGCCAGAGAACCAGGTCAGCAGAGCTGCTCTAGAGTCTAAGAATAGGTCAGCAGAGCTGCTCTAGAGCCAGAGAACCAGGTCAGCAGAGCTGCTGTAGAGCCAGAGAAACCAGGTCAGCAGAGCTGCTTTAGAGGGAGAGAACCAGGTCTGCAGAGCTGCTTTAGAGCCAGAGAACCAGGCCAGCAGAGCTGCTTTGGAGCCAGAGAACCAGGTCAGCAGAGCTACTCTAGAGCCAGAGAACCAAATCAGCAGAGCTGCTTTAGAGCCATAGAACCAGGTCAGCAGAGCTGCTTTAGAGCCAGAGAACCAGGTCAGTAGAGCTGCTCTAGAGCCTAAGAACCAGGTCAACAGAGCTGCTCTAGAGCCAGAGAACTAGGTCTGCAGAGCTACTGCAGAGCCAGAGAAACCAGGTCAGTAGAGCTGCTTTAGAGTGAGAGAACCAGGCCAGCAGAGCTGCTTTAGAGCCAGAGAACCAGGCCAGCAGAACTGCTTCAGAGCCATAGAACTGGGTCAGCTGAGCTGCTTTAGAGCCAGAGAACCAGGTCAGCAGAGCTGTTGTAGAGCCAGAGAACTAGATCAGCAGAGCTGCTCTGTAGCATAAGAACTAGGTCAGCAGAGCTGCTTTAGAGCCAGAGAACCAGGTCAGCAGAGCTGCTCTAGCTGACACTGACTGACTGACACACACTGACTGACTGACACTGACTGATTGACACTGACTGACACAGATTGACTGACACTGACACTGACTGACACTGATTGACTGACACTGATTGACCGACACTGGCTTACTGACTGACACTGATTGACACTGATTGACTGACACTGATTGACTGACTGACTGACACTGACTGACTACTCTCTACTACTCTACTACTGACTCTCTACTACTCTCTACTACTCCCTCTCTACTACTCACTCTCTACTACTCTCTACTACTCACTCTCTACTGCTCTCTACTACTCACTCTCTACTACTCTACTACTCTCTACTACTCACTCTCTACTACTCACTCTCAACTACTCACTCTCTACTACTCTACTACTCACTCTACTACTCACTCGCTACTACTCACTCTCTACTACTCACACTCTACTACTCTCTACTACTCACTGTCTACTACTACTCTCTCTACTACTCACTCTCTACTACTCTCTACTATTCACTCTCTACTACTCACTCTCTACTACTCACTCTACTACTTTCTACTACTCACTCTCTACTACACTCTCTACTACTCTTTCTCTCTACTACTCTCTACTACTACTCTACTATTCACTCTCTACTACTTACTCTCTACTACTCTCTACTACTCACTCTACTACTCTCTGCTGCTCTCTACCACTCACTCTCTACTACTCTACTACTCTCTCTCTACTACTCACTCTCTACTACTCTCCCTCTACTACTCTCTACTACTCACTCTCTACTACTCACTCTACTACTCTCTACTATTCACTCTCTACTATTCACTCTCTACTACTCGCTCTCTACTACTCGCTTTCTACTACTCACTCTCCACTACTCACTCTCCACTACTCACTCTCTACTACTCGCTCTCTACTACCCTTACTACTCACTCTCTACTACTCACTCTCTACTACCCTCTACTACTCTCTGCTACTCACTCTCTACTACTCTCTACTACTCGCTCTACTACTCACTCTTTACTATTCTCTACTACTCACTCTACTACTCTCTCCTACTCTCTACCACTCACTCTCTACTACTCTCTACCACTCACTCTCTACTACTCTCTACTACTCGCTCTACTACTCACTCTCTACTATTCTCTACTACTCACTCTACTACTCTCTGCTGCTCTCTACCACTCACTCTCTACTACTCTACTACTCACTCTCTACTACTCTCTCTCTACTACGCACTCTCTACTACTCACTCTCTACTACTCTCTACTACCCACTCTCTACTACTCACTCTCTACTACTCACTCTCTACTACTCGCTGCTGCTCACTCTCCACTACTCATTCTCTACTACTCGCTCTCAACTACTCTCTACTACTCACTCTACAACTCACTCTCTACTACTCTACTACTATCTCTACTTCTCACTCTCTACTACTCTCTCTCTACTACTCACTCTCTACTACTCTCTAATACTCACTCTCTACTACACACTCTCTACTACTTGCTCTCTGCTACTCGCTCTCTACTACTCTCTAGTACTCACTCTACTACTCACTCTCTACTACTCTCTACTACTCACTCTCTACTACTCCACTACTCTCTACTACTCACTCTCCACTACTCACTCTCTACTACTCACTCTCTACTACTCTACTACTCTCTTTACTACTCTCTCTCTACTACTCAGCCTCTACTACTCACTCTCTACTACTCTCTACTACTCACTCTCTACTACTCTCTACTACTCACTCTCTACTACTCTCTCTCTACTACTCTCTACTACTCACTCTCTACTACTCTCTACTACTCACTCTCTACTACTCTCTCTCTACTACTCTCTACTACTCACTCTGCTACTCACTCTCTACTACTCTCTAATACTCTCTCTCTGCTACTCACTCTCTACTACTCTCTACTACTCACTCTCTACTAATCTCTACTACTCTCTACTACTATCTACTACTCACTCTACTACTCACTCTCTACTACTCTCTACTACTCACTCTCTACTACTCACTCTCTACTACTCACTCTCTACTACTCACTCTCTACTACTCACTCTACTACTCTCTACTACTCACTCTCTGATACTTTGTCTACCACTCTCTACTACTCACTCTCTACTCTCTATTACTCGCTCTCTACTCTCTACCTCTCTACCTCTCTCTACCTCTCTCTCTACTACTCTCTACCTCTCTACCTGTACCTCTCTACCTCTACACCTCTACCTATAAACCTCTACCTCTCTGTACATGCACACATATGCACATGTATACATGCATATATGTATGTGTATATATATATATAAACATTATCTACTGGCGGTCGCCAGTAGATAGTTATAGTTAGGACTGTGTTTCCATAGGAAATCTCAAAATTCTATTTTGAATAACTTTGGCGCCGGTTGACGAATCACTCTCTACTACTCACTCTCTACTACTCTCTACTACCCACTCTCTACTCCTCACTCTCTACTACTCACTCTCTACTACTCGCTACTGCTCACTCTCCACTACTCATTCTCTACTACTCGCTCTCAACTACTCTCTACTACTCACTCTACAACTCACCCTCTACTACTCTACTACTATCTCTACTTCTGTGGTAAATAAAATTCCTTTACCTGGACTGAATTTGATACAGAAACATAATAAAATAGCTCAGTAAAATGAGAGGCAGAATCCGTGGTATTAGAGGTTCGGAATGGGCTTTATTCCAATAATCGATTATAATCGGATGCTCCAAGTTCCATCACCACGGGGGTTCAGGAAGTGAAGTACATACATTATTGACATGAAATGGCTTTTATAGTACATACATTACAATGAAGCGAATACAGTAGGCGTAACAATAGATAAGGAAAATGACGAGTTGTCTGCGTAACCAAAAATGGGTGGAACAAGGAGTAAAAAGGAACGTAATTGGTTATGATGTCATATATAGGTGGATCCATAAGATAATACTTGGCATAGATGCGCGCGCAGCAGCATGACGTGTGATTGACGTGTAACTAGGGGGGTGAAGGGGACTTGACATTTTAGCTTTACATGTGGAGACGAAAAGTCTGGGGGGTCAAGTCAACCTAATCCCAAATCATATCTAACATCCTATGTTTAAAGAACTATGTTATCCATGAAAGAAGGACTCTCGAACAGAATCTATTCTATACTGACTGTGCGTGCGTGTACAAGCGTCTAAGTGTCTACACTAAATGCGAGGGCAGGAATCTTCCATAGTAACAGGGCTATGAATTACTTGTATTAAGACAGAGAAGCCGGGCCTTTTGCTCGGTAGCTGGAAGAATGTTTACTTAAACTACTAGGCAGGAATGCATTGGCTGAGGGGGAAGCAGATAACTCGAAGGTGAAATACAGTTCTTGGCAGAGAATAGGCTGATGTCAGGCTTCGTGAGCCGCGCAGAGAATGAGACAAAGTTCATGGTCACAGATGCAGGCTCAGACTGGAGCTTTCAGAGGCAGAAGGCAAGAAGAGTTTTTGATGACAGAATCAGGGCCTACTTGCCTGGACTGTAAAATGGCATAAGTGAACCATATAAAGCCGGTGGCCTTTTGTACTTAGGAATGGAATATCCGGCCTATTCATGGCGGATCTGACAGAGGACATGTTGACGGTGGACGCACATGTATTTGCGTCTTCATAACTGGAACTGGAGGGAACATACATGTACTGGTGACATGCACATAGAACCGTTGGGGTCCAAGATAGGGGACATAACTGACCAGAAAAATCCATATTTCCACACTTCTCACTCTCTACTACTCTCTCTCTACTACTCACTCTCTACTACTCTCTGCTACTCACTCTCTACTACACACTCTCTACTACTTGCTCTCTGCTACTCGCTCTCTACTACTCTCTAGTACTCACTCTACTACTCACTCTCTACTACTCTCTACTACTCACTCTCTACTACTCCACTACTCTCTACTACTCACTCTCTACTACTCTACTACTCTCTCTACTACTCTCTCTCTACTACTCAGTCTCTACTACTCAGTCTCTACTACTCTCTACTACTCACTCTCTACTACTCACTCTCTACTACTCACTCTACTACTCTCTACTACTCACTCTCTGATACTTTCTCTACCACTCTCTACTACTCACTCTCTACTCTCTATTACTCGCTCTCTACTCTCTACCTCTCTCTACCTCTCTCTCTACTACTCTCTACCTCTCTACCTGTAGCTCTCTACCTCTACACCTCTACCTATAAACCTCTACCTCTCTGTACATGCACACATATGCACATGTATACATGCATATATATGCATATATATATATGTATGTGTATATATATATATAAACATTATCTACTGGCGGTCGCCAGTAGATAGTTATAGTTAGGACTGTGTTTCCAGAGGAAATCTCAAAATTCTATTTTGAATAACTTTGGCGCCGGTTGACGAATCTTTGCGGAATTTTCAAAACTAATGGGGCGCTCCGCTCAGCTCCTACCCTGAAAGTCTCGGGGGGATTCATGAAGCGGGGGCCGAGAAAAAAGGGGGGTCCCAAAACGCATTTTCCCCATGCATTTTCCCATAGGACCTTTAGTCGAAGGTACAGCCCGAACGGCTGAACAGAATTACTTGAAATTTGGCAGAGAGGTAGTCCTCAGGTCAGGGATGTGCCTTTTGCATATATGGAGTCAATCTGTTCAGTAGTTACTGAGAAAATTGCAGTTAAAAGCACATACATATCTATAGCCACGCACCGTGCGTGCACCGTGCGCGCACCGTGCGCGCACCCTAACATGCGCGAGCGTAATTCTGATTGGTTGTTACATGTCAGTCAACATTCGAATCGGTCGAAATCAGGAAGTGTCGGCCGCCATTTTGTTTGTTTTCAGTGCGAGAGTGGAAAAGGAAGGTGGCGAACGTGAAAAGGGGGCAGGGTAGAGAGTTCCTGACCCCCTAGCCTTGGTCAGGGGGTCCCTGAAGGACCCCGAAGGCAGAAAAAAACATTTACATTTTTTTTTTTTTAAATCGCGGGGTGCGCGCACGGAGCGCGCACGGTGCGCGCACGGTGAAAAACCATAACAAAAAAAATGTTTAATACGTAGTTTATTGAAAAATAAATATATTAAAAAAACTTATAATACATACATACCTTAGCATTTAAAAAAACGTACAAATTCACTGAAAAAACCATAGGTTTCACACACGTTATAGTTAGGAATTAGCATTTAAAAAACCTTGCAAATTCACTTAAAAAACCATAGGTTTCACACATGTTATAGTTAGGTGGATATTTCACTCGTAAAAAACCAATGAAATTCCCCCGTTATAGTTAGTTGAGATAACTATAACTCGCGCGACCGCCACTCTATCACAAGGATGATGTCATCAGTGATGTCATGAGTGATGCCACTGACCATGTCATGAGTGATGTAATATGTGACGTCATGAGCAGAGGATTGCGGGCGCGCGAGTTATAGTTATCTCAACTAACTATAACGAGGGAATTTCATTGGTTTTTTACGAGTGAAATATCCACCTAACTATAACATGTGTAAAACCTATGGTTTTTTAAGTGAATATAAATATAATCTGCATATCTATATAAATATAAATGCATGCAAACATATACATATACATATATGCATACATATGCATGGTATGTGCATGAAAGTTTGAAAAACTCTAATACAAGCAAAGCTAAAAAGCCACCTAATTACAAACAGAATTGCTTTAACTTAAACGAGGGCGAGACCTATTGCATTTTCAATGCTTGTTTACTTTGATTCCATCAAGAAGGCATTCAGATGTGTCACACATTTTCCATAAATTCTGAATGGTAGCACTCTAGTTGCTCATTAGATCACTGTAGTAAAGCTACTGCTCACCAGGGAAGTCTGCTGCTGGCATTCAAAGTGCATGTTTCAGTCTGCATGTCAGATTTTTTAATGAAATGGAAGAGGATTTGAGAAGTCAAAATGTGCCCTAATCTTTCTTTCTGCAGCACTAATCATAATTTCTATGGCAAAATGAACCCCCTCATTTTGTTCCTTTGCAAATTAAATATTTTAAGTGTTACCACTTTATTCCAATCAAGAAGGCATCAGGTGTGCCATACTTTTGTCATAAGTAAGACTGTTAGCGCTCTAGTTGTTCTTTAAAACACTCTGGGCATTGGGCTATACTTGGGCTACATCTCGGTGATATTTGTGCTACATTTGGGCTCTTTTGTCTCTGGTGGCCATCTTGGGAGACTTGCTT
The DNA here is from genome assembly GCF_964204655.1 of Triturus cristatus. Classification (NCBI taxonomy): domain Eukaryota; kingdom Metazoa; phylum Chordata; class Amphibia; order Caudata; family Salamandridae; genus Triturus; species Triturus cristatus. Next base: position 343,991,576 of record NC_140593.1, read on the forward strand.
GCTTTGAAGTTTCCTAATTTCCTCATTTACAACAGTCTCCTCAGTAGGAAATACTTTCAGGTTATTTACTTTCATTCCATCAAGAAGGCATTCAGCTGTCTCACACATTTGCCATAAATTCGGAATATTAGCACTCTAGTCGCTTATTAGATCACTGTAGTAAAGCTACTGCTCACCATGGAAGTCTGCTGCTGGTATTGAAAGTGCATGTTTCAGTCTGCATGTCAGAATTTTTTAATGAAATAGAAGAGGATTTGAGAAGTCACTCAAAATGTGCCCTAATTTTTCTTTTTTCTGCACTAATCATAATACTCACTCGCTACTACTTTCTACTACTCACTCTCTACTACTCACTCTCTACTACTCTCTACTACTCACTCTCTACTACTCTCTACTACTCACTCTACTGCTCTCTACTACTCTCTACCACTCACTCTCTACTGCTCTACTACTCACTCTCTACTACTCTCTCTTTACTACTCCCTCTCTACTACTCACTCTACTACTCTCTACTACTCACTCTCTACCACTCACTCTCTACTTCTACTACTCACTCTCTACTACTCTCTACTACTCTCTCTCTACTACTCTCTCTCTACTACTCACTCTCTACTACTCACTCTACTACTCACTCTCCACTACTCACTCTCTACTACTCGCTCTCTACTACTCTCTACTACTCACTCTACTACTCACTCTCTACTACTCTACTACTCTCTACTACTCTCTCTGCTACTCACTCTCTACTACTCTCTACTACTCACTCTCTACTACTCACTCTCTACTACTCACTCTCTACTACTCTACTACTCTCTACTACTCTCTCTACTACTCACTCTCTACTGCTCAGTCTCTACTACTCTCTACTACTCTCTCTACTACACACTCTCTACTACTTGCTCTCTACTACTCACTCTACTACTCACTCTCTACTACTCCCTACTACTCACTCTACTACTCACTCTCTACTACTCACTCTGTACTACTCTCTACTACTCACTCTCTACAACTCACTCTCTACTACTCTCTACTACTCACTCTCTACTACTCACTCTCTACTACTCTCTCTCTACTACTCTCTACTACTCACTCTCTACTACTCTCTACTACTCATTCTCTGCTACTCTCTCTCTACTACTCTCTACTACTCACTCTGCTACTCATTCTCTACTACTCATTCTCTACTACTCTCTCTCTGCTACTCAGTCTCCACTACTCACTCTCTACTACTCTCTACTATACACTCTCTAATACTCACTCTCTACTACTCTCTACTTCTCACTCTCTACTACTCTCTACTACTCACTCTACTACTCACTCTTTACTACTCTCTACTACTCTCTACTTCTCACTCTCTACTACTCACTCTCTACTACTCACTCTCTGCTACTCTCTACTACTCACTGTACTACTCACTCTTTACTACTCTCTACTACTCTCTACTTCTCACTCTCTACTATTCACTCTCTCCTACTCACTCTCTGCTACTCTCTCTACTACTCTCTACTACTCTCTCTCTACTCTCTATTACTAATCCTCTACTCTCTACCTCTCTACCTCTCTCTCTACTACTCTCTACCTCTCTACCTCTACCTCTCTACCTCTACGTCTCTACCTCTACACCTCTACCTCTCTACCTCTCTCTACACGCACACATATGCACATATATGCATATGCATTTATATATATGTATGTGTATATATATATACATACATATATATAAATATATATAATCTGCTTATCTATATAAATACAAATATAAATGCATGCATACATATACATATATGCATGTTATGTACATGACATTTTGAAAAACACTAATAAAAGCAAAGCTAAAAAGCCACCTATTTACAAACAGAATTGCTTTAACTTAAACGAGGGCGAGACCTATTGCATTTTCAATGCTTGTTTACTTTGGTTCCATCAAGAAGGCATTCAGATGTGACACATTTGCCATAAATTCTGAATGGTAGCACTCTAGTTCCTCATTAGATCACTGTAGTAAAGCTACTACTCACCAGGGAAGTCTGCTGCTGGTATTCAAAGTGCATGTTTCAGTCTGCATGTCAGAACTTTTTAATGAAATAGAAGAGGATTTGAGAAGTCAAAATGTGCCCTAATTTTTCTTTCTGCAGCACTAATCATAATTTCGATGGCAAAATGAACCCCCTCATTTTGTTCCTTTGCAAATTAAATGATTTAAGTGTTACCACTTTATTCCAATCAATATGGCTTCATGTGTGCCATACTTTTGTCATAAGTAAGACTGTTAGCGCTCTAGTTGTTCTTTAAAACACTCTGGGATTTCTGTCATTGGGCTATACGTGGGCTTCATCTCGGTGATATGTGTGCTACATTTGGGCTGTTTTGTCTCTGGTGGCCATCTTGGGAGACTTGTTATGAAGTTTCCTAATTTCCTCATTTACTAGTCTCCTCAGTAGGCTGACTGTCAGTTTTTTACTTTGATTCAATGAAGAAGGCATTCAGATGTGTCACACATTTGCCATAAATTCAGAATGTTAGCACTCTAGTTGCTCATAAAGCTACTGCTCACCAGGGAAGTCTGCTGCTGGTATTCAAAGTGCATGTTTCAGTCTGCATGTCAGAATTCTTTAATGAAATAGAAGAGGATTTGAGAAGTCACTCAAAATGTGCCCTAATTTTTCTTTCTGCAGCACTAATCATACATTCTATGGCAAAATTTTGTTCCTTTTTCAATTAAATGTTTTAAGAGTTACCACTTTATTCCATTCAAGATGGCTTCAGGTGTGCCATACGTTTATCATAAGTAGGAGTGTTATCGCTCTAGTTGTTCTTTGGAACACTCTGGGAAGCTGCAGTAGAACACAAAGGAATCAACTGACAGTCTCTGCCCTTGTTGGATGTACATGTTTTACTGAGAATGTCAGACTTCATTCTCACATGACTAAGAAAGATAATGTGAATTTACAGAAAATATGCTCTCAGTTTAGCTTATAGATCACCATCCAAACCTCTGTGGGAAAAGCATGTGAAAATAGTTTTCTCTCAAACATGATTCATGATATCCCAGCAGAAGGCTTTTTCACATGGTAAAATCACCTTAGAACATACCACAATTCCTAAAATGAGTATGGTACCATCAACAAATGATTTATAATGTAACTAAAGTCTTAAAACCTTCTATTAACTGCAATGCTTTTTAATGAGGTGCTATCATGTATATTGGTCCCAAGATGGCTGCCAACACTTCTTGGATGAAGTGCTGACAGCCAATCAGATCTCACGATGAGATGTGTGGTTAGGCTCCGCCCAGATATATATGTGATTTTACTTTTGATTTTCTCAGGAACTACTGAAGGGATTTACACCATTTAAACAAAAGGCACGACTCTGAACCAAGGTCTACCTTTCTGCCAAATTTGGTGTAATTCCGTTCAGCAGTTCGGGCTGTAGCTGCGTCAACAGGTCCTATGGGAAATTGCATGGGGAAAACGCGTTTTGGGACCCCCTTTTTTCTCAGCCCCCGCTTGACGAATCACCACGAAACTTTCAGGATAGGAGCGGAGCGGAGCTGGCCAAAAGTTTGGAAAATTTCACGAAGATTCGTCAACCGGCGCCAGACTTATTGGGAATAGAATGTTGCGGATTTCCTATGGAAAATAGGTCCTAACTATAACTACCTACTGGCGACCGCCAGTAGGTAATATATATATACACACATATAGATAGATAGATAGATAGATAGATAGATAGATAGATAGATATATATATATATATATATATATATATATATATATATTACCTACTGGCGGTCGCCAGTAGGTAGTTATAGTTAGGACCCTGTTTCCATAGGAAATCCGCAACATTCTATTTGGAATAACTTTGGCGCCGGTCGACGAATCCTCGCGAAATTTTCAAAATAGGTGGGGCGCTACGCTCCGCTCCTACCCTGAAAGTCTCGGGGGGATTCGTCAAGCAGGGGCTGAGAAAAAAGGGGGGTCCCAAAACGCGTTTTCCCCATGCATTTTTCCATAGGACCTTTAGACACAGCTACAGCCCGAACGGCTGAACAGAATTACTTGAAATTTGGCAGAGAGGTAGCCATAAGGTCAAGGAAGTGCCTTTTGCAGGTCTGGTGTAAATCTGTTCAGTATTTCCTGAGAAAATAGCATTTAAAAGCATATATATATGTGGGCGGAGCCTAACCACACATCTCATCCTGAGATCTGATTGGCTGTCAGCACTTCATCCAAGAAGTGTTGGCAGCCATCTTGGGACCAATATACATGATAGCACCTCATTAAAAAGCATTGCAGTTAATAGAAGGTTTTAAGACTTTAGTTACATTATAAATCATTTGTTGATGGTACCATACTCATTTTAGGAATTGTGGTATGTTCTAAGGTGATTTCACCATGTGAAAAAGCCTTCTGCTGGGATATCATGATTGAGAGAAAAATATTTTCTCATGCTTTTACCACAGAGGTTTGGAAGGTGATCTATAGGCTAAACTGAGAGCTTATTTTCTGTAAATTCACATTATCTTTCTCAGTCATGTGAGAATGAAGTCTGACATTCTCAGTAAAACATGTACATCCAACAAGGGCAGAGACTGTCAGTTGATTCCTTTGTGTTCTACTGCAGCTTCCCAGAGTGTTCCAAAGAACTACTAGAGCGCTAACAGTCCTACTTATGATAAACGTATGGCACACCTGAAGCCATCTTGCTTGGATTAAAGTGGTAACTCTTAAAACATTTAATTTAAAAAGGAACAAAATGAGGGGGTTCATTTTTCCATAAAAAGTATGATTAGTGCTGCAGAAAGAAAAATTAGGGCACATTTTGAGTGACTTCTCAAATCCTCTTCTATTTCATTAAAACATTCTGACATGCAGACTGAAACATGCACTTTCAATACCAGCAGCAGTTTTCCCTGGTGAGCAGTAGCTTTACTACAGTGATCTAATGAGCAAAAAGAGTGCTAACATTCTGAATTTATGGCAAATGTGTGACACATCTGAATGCCTTCTTGATGGAATCAAAGTAAAAAACTGAAAGTATTTCCTACTGAGGAGACTGCAGTAAATAAGGAAATTAGGAAACTTCATAACAAATAAGTCTCCCAAGATGGCCACCAGAGACAAAAGAGCCCAAATGTAGCCCAAATATCACCCAGATGTAGCCCAAGTATAGCCCAATGACAGAATGTCCCAGAATGTTCTTAAAAACAACTAGAGCGCTTACTGTCTTCATTATGACAAAAGTATGGCACACCTGAAGCCATCTTGATTGGAATAAACTGGTAACACTTAAAACATTTAATTTAAAAAGGAACACAATGAGGAGGTTCATTTTGCCATAGAAATTATGATTAATGCTGAAGAAAGAAAATGAGGGCACATTTTGAGTGACTTCTCAAATCCTCTTCTATTTCATTAAAACATTCTGACATGCAGACTGAAACATGCACTTTTAATACCAGGAGCAGACTTCCATGGTGCAGTAGTTTTACTACAGTGATCTAATGAGCAACTAGAGTGCTAACATTCAGAATTTATGGCAAATGTGTGACATATCTGGATACCTTCATGATGGAATCAAAGTAAAAAACTGAAAGCATTTCCTACTGAGGAGACTGCAGTACATGAGGAAATTAGGAAACTTCATAACAAATAAATCTCCCAAGATGGCCACCGGAGACAAAAGAGCCCAAATGTAACCCAAAATCACCCAGATGTAGCCCAAATATAGCCCAATGACAGAAGTGTGCAAAACACTTATTATTTTGTGTTTTTGCAGTGTTATATAGTGCAGACTTGTCAGGTATTGGAGTGCTTTACATGAGCATTGGTTACATCACACAAGAACAAATTCATTTTGGTTGTAGACATGGGGAGACTAAGTGATTTGACCAGAATCACAGAATGTCGAGCTGAAGCAGAAACTTCAACCTGGTTCCCCAGTTGCAAAGTCTGCAGTTCTGGAAGTAACACCACATCCTCTCCCCTAAGTGCAACATTTAATCAAGTGGTCAACTGGATAAAAAAACATAAAGATAACAAATAATTTAAAAGTGCTTTGTCGCTATTTGAAAGCTCAGAAAATATGTCCTTATTTTAGTCTTTTAGAGCACTAACCATAATTTTGATGCCAATAAGACCCTCTCATATATGTAATTTCTAAAGGAAATGCTCTAGGTATTACAGTTTTGATTACATCAAGATGATGTCAGGCGTTCCACACTTTTGTAATAAATATAGAATGTTAGCAATCTAGTTGTTCATTAGGATACTGTTGAGAGGCAGAGGCCAGGGGCACGGACTCTGAAAATTGAAGGCAGGTAGGAGGGTGCAAAGGCAACAATTTAACCACACTGAGCAGGCAGGAAGGGCCGTGGAAGCACAACAGACTATGGCGGGCAGTGGAAAGGGGGGCAGGGGCAACAAACCAACAATACAGGACTTGCAAGAGAGGCTGTTGGAGGGAAGATCTATTACGGGTCAAGGAAGCTAGGGGCGGTCCCCAGATCCCCGGGAGCCACCACAGAACTGAGCAGGAGAGTGAGTCAGGGACAAAAGGGGCACCTTAATTTGAGCCGGGGTGCCTAGGAACGCTTGCTCCAAAAATGAAGAAAACAGACATATGAGACATGGAATTGGAGGCAGAATACAATGGCAGTTTAATGAGAAGATGCAACTTCAAAGAAACCGCAGAATAGAGACATAAAGTACAAAATACAGAATCCAGATAATCATACAGCTGTCATAATATTCTCTGTATCTCAATTAATGTACTGACAGAGAGAGAGAGAAAACACATCTATAAATGCATCATGAGAAACAAGTTACACCAAGGAAAATGTTACCTAGGAACACTCACGTTTACTCTTAGAGCAAGCATTCCTGCAATTACAATACAAAATCTTTTAAATGCAAAAGTAAAGAGAACAATGGTTAAACATAACATGACATTTCATATAGGTAAAATAGAATAAGATACTTCAAGCAAAGCAGAGCAAGACATTTTAAGCAAAGGAAGACAAGAGCTCCCAGCTCTTGGGGAAAACCTGCACTGCCTGTTAACCTACATACAGACGGCGAGGTAGTCCGTCGATATCTGTGGGTGCTCCCTTTTTATATCATTTTGTGGGCTCCTTTGCACGCTACATCTACCTACGTATGCTACCCAAAAGCTTCGTCTGCAGATTTTACCAGACATTTCGTCATTTACCCACTTAATGCTGACAATGGACTGGGTGAAAAGGTCAGTCTCTCAGGCCAATCGCTTATCGTACGTTCCATAGAGCAAGCAGAAAATAATGGGTATTGTACGGGAATTCAATATATTCATGTATAAAATCTCCTCAGTTCTCCTAACTTGACGCTCTGCGGTTGCCACTTCCTTAAAAGCGGGAAACCTGCCCAGGAAGCAAGTACCAGTCCAGGATGCAGCCTACTGTATGTCGACAGCTTCAGGGGGATGTTGAACTTTGATACCGAGCACGGAGCACTCGGGTAGGGTGGGGGCTACTAGTTTGGATCAGAAGGCCTCGCAGACCTGCCTTCAGACTGCTATACACTAAAATTGCAGAGCTATGGTCAATTTAACAAAGAGGCCTACATATTGAACAGAAGGGCCTACACAGGGGTTTTATGCTGGCTGAGTGGTAAGGATGTCTCAGGATAATTATATAGCAACACAGGACCCGCTGGTCAATTTAATACGGCCTACAAATGCAGCTGGCAGGGCAAGGACAAGGGTCTCATACTTCAGGTGTGGACAGAACGGGCCAGGGGCCCCCTGTGATACAAAATCTACCCTCCTTCAAGGCTGTGGCAATGTAATAGACCATTGTGGGCAGAAGGAAGAGGCAATGGTAGTACAACCATACATGCCAACAGACCCGATTCAGCCAGGAAACGTCCAATGTTTTTAAGCTCAAATGGGCTTTATTTGATCTGTCTCCTGTCTACAATATCCTCTTTTTCAATGTAACTCAAAGGGGAAAATCAATACCCCAGTTTTTTTTCAAAATCTCCCTCTTACCAAGTTCAAAATGTTCGCAAGTATGGTACATTGGATCATGGAAGGAAATGGGATAGGGACATGGACTTGGATAACAGAGGACAGGAGGGACATGGAGAGGTGCACCAAACTGACCCTGCAGGGCAGGCATCAGGGTTTGCAGCAGCACAATACACCACACAGGGCATGCAGGACGGGAGTGCAGCACAACAATCCATAGAAAGCAAGAGGGAGGGGACAGGACCATGCACATGGACAACAGGGGCAAGAGGCAATGGTAGCTAGCTGACCATAATGGACAGACAGGAGAGAAAGCTGCAGCATAACAGACCATAAAGGGCAGGAGGGACGGATCAGGGGCATTACAATGGAACAGACAAGCCAGGAGGGAGGGAGTAGGGCTGGGGGCAAGGGGGCAGGGCAGGAGCAGCAAGATAGCCATGGAGGTCAGGCAGGATGGGCACTAGAAGCAAGACACACCATGAAGAGCAACAGTGAGACTGTGATGGCATACACACAGACCATGGAGGGAAGGTGGGAGGGGGTCAGGGGCAGCTAACTGACCACACAGGGAAGGTGGGAGGGTCCATGGCAGCACAGAAGACCATGCATGGCAAGTGGGAGGGTTAGTGGCAGCACAATGGCTATGATGGGCAAGAAGGAGGGTGGAGGGGCATGCACAAAGGACGATGGAGGATAGAAGGGAGGGTCAGGACCTGTGCACAGACAAGAAAGTTCAGGGGAAGGGACCTCACAACAGACCACACGGGGCAGGCAGGAGGAGCAGTTGCAGCACAACAGACCAGGGAGGGCAGAAGGGTGTGGCAGTACAATGGACCATGTAGGACAGGAGGAAGAGGATAGGGGCATGGCATGTGGACAGGCAGGGTGGAGGTGGCAGGGACAGGTTACAGTCATCTGACAATGCTAGGCAGGTGGGAGGGGAGTGGCAGCTCAACAGAACACTCAGAGTAGATAGGAGTGGCAGGTCCATGGGACATGGTGGGCAAAAAGGATGGAGCAGGGGCATGCACAAAGACATCGGAGGGCAGGGGGAAGGAGAATAGGGGCAGCAAGCTAAGCACAGAGTTTAAGCAGGAGGTCAATGATGGGGCATAGAATTGGGCAATGGAGGGCAGGAGGAGTGGACTGGTACATCATACTAAATTGAGGGCAGTGGCAGCACATCAGACCATGCATGGCAGGAGGGAGGAGGCTAGTCCATGGATTCACACAACAGAGGATAGGGAGGAGGTGGATGGGGCAGCAAGCTAACTGTTCAGAGAAGGCGGGTATTAGGAACTTTATTGTTTTTAAAACATTGTGTCTGTGCGAACTACTTAAAATATGAACAAGTATGCAGCATAATCTCACTTTTATTCAGGAAGAAGAGGACGTTTGTGACTGTGACTCCGGGCTCACTTGGCAGAAACACCCCCTGACCCTCCACCCCCTATCGCAAAATGTAATGCCCGTGAAAAGGGTAGGTGAACACAGTGTTATATAGAACATAGTCCTGAGAGCACGATTGAAAATGAAAACTAGATATAGTGTATGGTATAAACTATGCACCAAAAAGTGTGATATAAGATGAACCGGGCGTGAAATATAATATGCAATACATTGTGCGCAATGACAGATTCATTGGAGAGCGCGAGATAGCACAGGCACTAGCGTGTGCTATGCGATATGCGCCTTGGAGTGTAATATGCACAGGGCAGTGTTGTGTAACCTAACTAGTCTCTAAAGTTGTAATATAAAATATGTGCTGGGGAGTGTAACGTTGCATATGCACTGTGACAAAGATATGGATCCCAGATTGTAATATGTATGGCATAGCACTGTGCGTTATAACATAGGCATCGAGAAAGGCACGTTAGATGGGGCAATATAACCCGTGCAAAGACAAGTGTGGCATGACATATTCACGGGGTGGTGTTACAGTGCACATGGGCTAGAGAGTGTCATAGCATATGCACTAGCTAGTGGAATACAACACAGAGGTGTGTGGCACTCGGCAGGCAATGGTGGGTGTAACACAGCATTGGGCTCTGTCAGGAGCACGCTGTGACTCTCAAGTGATGTTCGTCCCCTTTCCAGAGAGTAAAATAAAAAGTATTACACATCCGGCAGTGGATGTGTGTTTTATTAACCGTGAGGGGGGTTTCTTGCATAGTTTTGGTCGAATTTTTGTCGAATCCCCTTTGAATGGCTTGGTGTGCATGTGTATTAAATGTGCCCGTCAATAGCTACCCATGTTTGTATAAATAAACGACAAGGGTGTCTACCAGGATTAGGCACGGTAGGGCATCAGACATGTCAGAGCTTCACTAGTGGTGTAAATACATTCCACGTGGATTCATTGCATGCATAGTCGCCTTTTAATGAATATCACGCAAATCGTCATGGTGATAGGTACGTACGGTTTGTCCAGCATGTCCTAGGTGTGTCTATAAATATATATTTTTTAAAAATAATAAAAAACAGTGCCCGGCCCTGGGGATTGGGGTCAAAAAAATATAATTAGGAGACTGGCCCTGGGGGATGGGGTCATCAGGGCCAATAAATTAGAATAAGAAGGGGAACCAAACAGCCCCCCTTCTTAAAAAACTAAAATAAATAAAAGACTGGCATCGTGCCGGAGGCCATGCCCCCTCCGTGCAGCACTCTGCAAACGCGCCCCCAACAGGCATCTCCAGTATGCGCCAGGGAGCTGCGCTGCAGCCAGGTGTTCTGAGGCCAAGCCCCTTTTTACACCTCTCTGCAACGCAGCTCTGTGGCGCTTACTGGAGGTACCTAGTGGTCTAGTTTGACCCTAGGGACCCTTAGGATTCAAGGGGACTTAATCTCTCAACTTAGAACAGCCACAGGGCGCGTTTACACAGTGGTGAAGGGAGGGGACGGGGCCTGAGGTGACGTGTGCAAACACGCACTATGGCACGTTTTAAATTGGGGATATAATTTCCCTTCAATACTGAGGGCCCCTGGGGGCTAACTAGCCCACCAAGTGCTTCCAGTAAGCGCCACTGAGCTGCATTGCAGAGAGGTGGTCCAGGCCGTGCCACTTTTTACACCTCTCTGCAACGCAGCTCTGTGGCACTTACTGGAGGTATCTAGTGGGCTAGTTGGACCCTAGGGACCCTCAGGATTCAAATGAACTTAATCTCCCAACTAAAAATGGACACAGGGCGTGTTTACACAGTGGTGAATGGAGGGGACGGGGCCTGAGTTAACGTGTGCAAAAACGCCCTGTGGCCTGTTTCAAGAGGTAGTTTTAATCCCCATGCCCTATTATATACTAGGGGCTTACAGAGGAGGTCATGCTAATCACAGGGGGACCCCAACGCATAATGTTCCCTAGTGTATGTAGGTGTTTTCACTGTATTCTAAGTGTCTTTTAACATAGCACTGGCTCTAGGACTGGTTAGTCAGACTCAGTTACCACCAGTATCCGTCTGAAAAAGTTGAGGGTACAGGATGATTTTGCAACAAGGCTTCTTTCTGCTCTTCTTTTTGTTCTTTCTGCACGTTATCCTTCTTCCTGCACTTATCTTCGTATTTGAGGACTTCTGTTGCTTCTTTCTGCACTTCTTTTGTTTCTTTCTGTGCATTTTTTCTTCTTTCTTCACATGTCCTATCTCTGTAGGCATAGTTAGAAATTAGCATTTAAAAAACCTTTGAAATTCACAGAAAAAACCATAGGTTTCAGGCACGTTATAGTTAGGAATTAGCATTTAAAAAACCTCAGAAATTCACTGAAAAAACCATAGGTTTCAGGGGTGTTATAGTTAGCTGGACTTTTCACTTGTACAAAACCATTGAAATTCCCCCGTTATAGTTAGTTCAGCTAACTATAACTCGCGCGCCCGCAATGCACTGCTGATGACGTCACATATTACATCACTCATGACATGGTCAGTGACATCACTCATGACATCACTGATGACATCTCAAATGACATCACTGATGACATCACTGATGACATCATCCTTGTGATAGAGTGGCAGACCTCCTCTCACCCTAATATAACCTTTGATACACACATTCAAAAATAGAGACTAAAATTTTCAAAACAATGGACATACCAATACCAGTTACAACAACCTCTTCAGTAATTCTAAGATCCACATACACATCCACTCATTCACCAACAGTCCTATACAGTCACTCATACATGTACTCACTCATCATATGTACTCATACACCTATACATCCTGTTACACAATGCCACTCATCCATAGAGTTACTCACACACATAGTCACTCATGCTAATAAAGAATCAAACATACATTTACTTGCATATACAGTTATACACACACCACCATACTTACTTCTACGGAAACTTACACATACTTAGTCTTTTAAACAATCACTTAAAGAAACACATACTTATTCATACAGGAACTCTTTCAATCTCTCACTCTCACATATACTCACATATATACACCAATAGTCACATATACTAGTTTAAAACATATGTAGTTACTCATAAAGACACTATTGAGACAGCCATTCACTCACTAACACACCCATACACACACTCATCCACCCATACAGTCCTGCACACATGCTGTGTTCAACCCATACAAACAGTGAGTCACTCATTCATGCACCTATGCACTACGTAATACCCCCCACCGAACCATGCAGACACTCAGACTGATACTCAAAAAACCAACTAATAACCTATATAGACACCCATGTAGCTACTCACCAACCCATGCAGCCACTTATACACAAAGTGAGAGACTGATACAGATATTTACATATTTAAACATTACTCACTAAGCCATGTATTCACTATGATACACTTAATCAGTCAGTTACACAATCAATTTTTCAAAAACAAATCATCCATTTAGACACTTATATACCCATTTATTCTTCCATCGACCTTGAGATATACATATATAAAACATATTTAATTTTCAGAAAAACACACATTCACTGGATGATGTCATCAGTGATGTCATCAGTGATGTCATTTGAGATGTCATCAGTGATGTCATGAGTGATGTCACTGACCATGTCATGAGTGATGTAATATGTGACGTCATCAGCAGTGCATTGCGGGCGCGCGAGTTATAGTTAGCTGAACTAACTATAACGGGGGAATTTCAATGGTTTTGTACAAGTGAAAAGTCCAGCTAACTATAACACCCCTGAAACCTATGGTTTTTTCAGTGAATATATATATATATATATTACCTACTGGCGGTCGCCAGTAGGTAGTTATAGTTAGGACCACGTTTCCATAGGAAATCCGCAACATTCTATTTTGAATAACTTTTGCGCCGGTCGACGAATCCTCGCGAATTTTTCAAAATAGGTGGGGTGCTACGCTCCGCTCCTACCCTGAAAGTCTCGGGGGGTTTCTTCAAGAGGGGGCTGAGATAAAAGGGGGTCCCAAAACGCGTTTTTCCCATGCATTTTTCCATAGGACCTTTAGACACAGCTACAGCCCGAACGGCTGAACAGAATTACTTGAAATTTGGCAGAGAGGTAGTCCTTAGGTCAAGGAAGTGCCTTTTGTAGGTTTGGTGTAAATCTGTTCAGTAGATTCTGAGAAAATAGCCTTTAAATCAATATATATATCTGAGCCAGCTTACAGTGCGCTTACGGTGCGCTTACCGTACGCGTACGGTGGCGTGCGCGAGCGCGATTCTGATTGGCTCTTAGATCTTAGTAAACATTCGAATCGGCCGAAACCAGGAAGCGGCGGCCGCCATTTTCTCTCTCGCACTCTGAGTAGGGCAGCATAAATGAAGCCCAAAAATGGGTAAAGGGGCAGTATATTGAAATAATAATCACCCAGCAATGATATACGGGCCCCCAAACAACCCACAAGGCCAAAAAAATTCATTTTTTTTTTTCGAAAAATCGCCGATTACGCTTACCGTACGCGTACGGTAAAAAAATGTAAGTCGCAGTCTGAGGGGGTGAAAAACAAAGGTGGAGAACGTGAAAAGGGGGCAGGGTGGACAGTTCCTGACCCCCTAGCCTTTGTCAGGGGATCCCAGAAGGACCCCCAGGGGCCAAAATTTCCTTTAATTTTTTTGCGAAAAATCGCGGAGTACGCGTAGCGTGCGCGTACGGTAGAAATGGTAGAAACGGTGCGCGTACGGTACGTGCAGCGCACCGTGCGCGTACGGTACGCACACGGTGAAAAAGCTTAAAAAAAAAAAAATACATAACTTAGCATTTAAAATACTGTACAAATTCACTGAAAAAACCATAGGTTTCACACACGTTATAGTTAGGAATTAGCATTTAAAAAACCTTGCAAATTCACTTAAAAAACCATAGGTTTCACACATGTTATAGTTAGCTGGACATTTCACTCGTGAAAAACCATTCAAATTCCCCCGTTATAGTTAGTGCAGGCAACTATAACTCACGCGACCGCAATCCTCTGCTGATGACGTCAGATATTACATCACTGATGACATATGTGTCTTTCTGAAAAAAAAATATTTGTAATATATGTATAGCTAAAAATTAATGGAAGAAGACATGGGTAAATAAGTGTCTAAATACAGTGATGTAATATCTGATATCATCAGCAGAGGATTGCGGTCGCGTGAGTTATAGTTGCCTGCACTAACTATAACGGGGGAATTTGAATGGTTTTTCACGAGTGAAATGTCCAGCTAACTATAACATGTGTGAAACCTATGGTTTTTTAAGTGAAAAAAAAAAAATATATATATATATATATATATATTTTTTTATTATTATTCCACAAAACAGAGTTCCATTCGCGCTCGTGGACCAAAAACACACCATCGTAAAGAGTTCCCCCTTGCCGCTGTAGTCGACTCGTTACTCGTGTGAGAACCGCTTTGTGCACGGGAATTATTTATAAAGTAATCCTGCGGTTGTTTAAACTAGTAAACTTATGTTCCGCAATGCCTCGTATATCCTTGGTGTACAACGGATACTTAGCGTATTCACTTTTCCCGTGTATCGCGGTCTATGCCCATACAGTTTTTCAAAAAAGGAAGGAAAAATCTTCTTACCTGCACGGTGTAAACCGTCCGGGGATAGCGTGCGGTCAGTCTTCCTTCCTTATAGTTCGGGCACTCGTCGAGGACCTTTGTTTCCTGTATCGGCTATATATATATATATATATATATAGCTGTACAGTTAAGAATAGCAAATCTTTACTTACCTTCTCGATATTTTGGTCCAGGATATTTTTGATACAATATTCTGTCCACATGATATTTTTGTTACCAATATACTGTCAGTGATCCGACAGAAGGGCTAAATCAAGATAGTGACCCAGCACAGTTTCCTACCGCCTCTGATAGACAGGTCCACCCTTGGCCCATGCTTTACAGGGCTATGGCCATTCGAACCTCGGTGCATACCACACCACTGGGTCTGTCTGCTACTTTCCTCCTTGATGCACCTGTGGGGTGACTTATGTGGGTGGACGGAGTGTGATATATGGGAAAACCACCGACTGCCCAGTCAGTGCCTGTCAGTGAACCTGACTCCCTCCAGCAGTGGTGTCTAACACAGTCAGATCTAAGGACCACTTCTGTCCTTAGAAGCATTCTGGAAGGAGTGGCTGAGTAATACAGGTGCATTTCTGGAGACATTCCACAGGCCTGCCAGTTCTTCTCTTGGGCGTGGTCACTCGCCATATTGGAAGCACGCCTCCTCAAAACTGAATCAAACTTGGGTCACCTAAGGAAATATCATACTCCATGCTGCCAAAATGAGCTGCAATGATACACTAATAAATTATTTGCTCCAGAAATTTAAATTTCACACTTACCCAATCAAACAGTGTGGACATGTCAGCTGCTAGATACCTACTTTTCCTGACAAATGTAGTAAGCCAATAAGGAAAGACAAGGGGTCTCTTGCGGTTGTGCCCTTCATCCTCTATTTTTATTTTTTACGGTAATCTTAAAGTGGGCCAGCTGACAGTTGCCCCACCTCCCTGTTCATAAGAGCGTAAAGGGTGTCAGAGCAGATTTCAGCTTTCCTGGTCCTTCGTGGCATGTACCATCTTGCAGACCAGTGAGGACGTTGTAGCTGACAGCTGTGAGGATGCCATGCTGCCAGCTTGTAGCTGTCCCAGCATTTTGTTTTTTGGCCAATACCCCCGCACTCTTGTGCTAGACAAGAGGCAGCAAATACACTCCCCTCTCCTTTGGCAAAGTGAGAACACATGAAAAGCTCTCCCAGTCTAGTGGGCTGAGAAAGTTTAAAAATACCAACTTGCCTTTTAGAAACATGGGTGTATACCACCCATCCCAGCACTTGGGCTGCTATCTGCCCAAGTGTCAAAATAATATTTACTTCCCTGAGCTTTAGGCTAGGCTGGGGAGGGAAGAACTGCTTTGTCTATTGCAGCAAAACTGTGATCATAATTAAGGCTCCCTATGTTCCATTTTTACGATAAATACAGACAGAAAACCATTTATATTCCTGTCTGTATTTATTTTTAAATGTGAATAAAAACAGAAATTGTTTTTTTTTTGTGATTCTAAATGATATCAGTCATGACTGCCAGACCAATAGCTCTGCAGACTGACAGACAAGGGGATTTAAAAAAAATAAAGGAAATTTAATAAAGAGCCTTAAGCAGCAGTAGGTTTGCAGAACCATGATACTAAAATGTGCATGATTTCTTATAAGTGCATATTTTATCATCTGAGTGTGTATATATCTTTGAAACCTTTCAGGCATTCAGGCACGAGTGTACATTAACTGGTTAGATAAATGTAGAAATATACACATTTCAACTTAATATTTTCACAAAACCTTAAATAAATTTGGATAAATACTGGTAAAGTTAGCAAACAATAAATAGGGATAAATACAGACGGAAATGACTAAAATATAAATACCATAAAACCAGAAGCCCTAATCATAATCAAACATATATTTTCTTCAAAAACAAATTCTAAATGAGAAGTCTCACATTTTATATCAGGATTATGTTTGTGAATGCAAAATGCCTCATAACTCAGCCACTGTAAATAGGATTGACAAAAAATATCGTTCAGTATGTTGTGTGGAACCTATTAGTAACTCCTCCAAAATGGGTTTGATTAACGAACATTTAAGGAAATAGATAGAAAATCAATTTAGAAATCAGAGAGTGTGACCATGTACAGTTTACTAAACATTTTAATTTTTGCAGCGGCCAAAAGACTCTGGACTCTAGCTACCTTCAATCAACTTGCAGACTACAAATTAAAAGGAATTGTTCAAGGTTCTGAGCTGAGCCAGGTCAGCGTTCAACCTATGCTGCTCAAACTCTCAAGGACATCTTACACTCAATGAGTGACACCACCTCTGCTAGGACCCACATTACCACCATCTCTCTAACATCAGGCCGCCATCTCATTTCAAGATCTCTTAAATCAAGGTACTCATGAAGAAAAATCTACCGATAGCAGACCTTAGCTGGTACCGACCAATCTACAAAGGCTCGTAGCGATACCCATTAAAAGAGCGCTTGCTTCCACCCACGTCAGCAACTATCTGGAGGGTCACATCAACTGAAATAGGAAACAGCATGATCAAGGACTCCAGTTTTTATCTAGTCCTCCACGAGAACTATATCACAAGAAGGGCTTTCTAAGCATGCAAGTAACCACCTCAGAAGCTTCAGGTCACCCGTGTCAAGTCTCACGCAGACTATGCTAACAGACTGCATGCAATCACCACTCTCTTACTACTCAGTAGACTGCCAAGAATCCAAAATAAGGTTGCAAGACAATGTCTACACTTTTATCTAATGGACCACATCCCACCAGTGTTCAAAGCATTCAACTAGATACAACTGCAGGAAACTCATGCTTCAAAATCTTCTACGTTGCCTACTGGTTCTTCCACAGCAATATCCATATCTTCATTCAAGGAAAACTGCAATTATACTCACAGAATACATAACTCTTCCTTTCAGATTGGCATCTCAACTAAGCAGTGACTCCTACAAGACGAAACTGATTGGTGACACCTCCTTCTGCATTCAGGTAGCAAACTATTGCTCTCCCTCCTCACAAAAACCAGACTGTCCCAAGATGATTTGAATTTAAGAAGGCTGAAAAGAGTAACCTGCAACCCTGCCACAAAATAGTTTGGCACCTTGCCAGGGGTAGCAAGGGTTATATAAATGTAACTGCAATACAATGTAATAAAACCTTCCTCACTATAGGCTTACATTCAGAGAAATAAACAGTACATCCTGCTCTGTATCATCAGAAAAAGTTATGCCGGAGAACCCAACAAAGTGAGTTTGGACTGTAAACCATGTGTTCCCATGACCTATAAAATAATACTATATGTAGAATTGAATCGGATGCATGTAATATGTGTGCAAAAATAATGAAAAAACAATACATACATTTCAGGGCGTAATGCAGTTCTTATTGTGCTGTTAATTTTTTGGCTTTTTTTTAAATTAAATTTTCAGCAAAATAGTGGTTCACGACCTGTAGTCCGGTGACCCCTGGGGGTCCAGGAAGCCTCCTATGGGGGTCCACGACTACTTTGAAAATTAAATAATATTAGCAGATTAATCAAGTGTATATAAATAAAGAAGCAAAATGTACCACTGACATTTTTAAAACATACTGTAAATGTGAAGGAATTTGAAATTGGAGGCTAAAAGTTAAATTAGTTTCCTCAGATTGATTTGTGGGAGCAGTGCAACAACAACACAAGTGTATCGCATATGCAGAAATAGATACAGGTAAGTATCGTACATTTCCAAAAGCACAGTTACACCTGTTGAGAGTAATTTCAGATCAGATGTGCTGTTTGACTTTGTATTAAACCACAGCAATATCCTAACATGAGCATATTATCAACTACTGTTGTAACATTAATACACTATGCATTCATCAAAGGGCCCATGTGAGTCCAGAGGAAGACACCGCAGCGGATGTCGAGTCAGCGTGCTGAGTAGTGTCTTTGTAGAGCAGGTAGGTACAAAGGGTTGGGCATTTGTCTTTTGGTCTAGCTGAAATCAGCTGTAATTCCGCAAATAATGCCAGCTTTTTAATACAGAAGGCTAAATCCTTCAGCTAATCAGCCACATAATTAGACTGGGAGCCGCACCTCTGCCCCAAAGTTTCAAAACTTGTCTTTTAGCAGTAAGTGATGAGAGGAAGACTAGTTTTTTATATGCCTTCGGAATATGAGAGTTATACCCCAATATGGACAGCTTGATGTCGATGATTAATGTCTCCCCATAATTTCGGACACCGGGTTCAGGACCTCAACCCAATATCGGTGCACGTGGGGCCATCCCATGAAAAGTGACAAATCCTTTCTCCGCCTCACCACATCTTTCCATCTTTGAGTCCGGGTGCAGCCCCAATTACATAGACGAAGCGGAGTATAATAGAGCATGTGTAGCTATTTGAAAATTACAATTCTATATCTACTACTAGAAGAAGTCAGTGCCGCCTGGGGGCAACGGTATTCCTGGTCTTTATCGGATAACGGGTATCTTAGCACTTTATCACCAGCTGGGTTTGTTGAGCAGTTAGGGGGCTCTCCTTGGCTGATATGCAGGGCCGGATTGGGATCACGATTTGGCCCGGGCACTGATGAAAAAAGTGACTCACATTTGCAGGGCGTGGCCCACATGCGCAGGGCATGGCTCAGATTCGTGGGGCATGGCCCACATTCGCGGGCGTGCCCTTTCATGAAATACACAAGGAATGTAAGTGGGAGGACATTGTTCTTGGGAAGGACACAGGGCCAGGGTGACAATGTCCTACAAGCTGAGCAACTGAGCACCTGAAAAACAGCGATGCCCATTTCTCCTAAAAAGTTATTCCCCAGCCCTCCAGCGCAGGAGCACCTGAAAAACAGTGAGGCCCCTTTTTCCTACAAAATTATTCCACAGCCCCAGCACAGGAGTACCTGAAAACCAGCGAGGCCCCTTTCTACTAAAAAATTATTTCCCAGCCCTCCAGGGCAGGAGCACCTGAAAAACAGCGAGGCCCCTTTCTATTAAAAAATATTCCCAAGCCCTCCAGGGTAGGAGCACCTAAAAAACAGCGAGGCCCCTATCTATTACAAAATTATTCCCCAGCCCTCCAGCGCAGGAGCACCTGAAAAACAGCGAGGCCCCTTTCTCTTAAAAAATTATTCCCCAGCCCTCCAGGGCAGGAGCACCTGAAAAGCAGCGCGGCCCCAGCTATTTGTAAATTACTCAGCCCTCCCCAGCCCTTCACTGCATCGGGGCAATGGCCTGGCAGGAGAGGGGATAACGCAAACAAGCATTGGCATAGCCAATATGTCTCGCCTTTGGGAACTTTTAAGTGTTTAGTTATCCAACACAATATCCTTGGTGTAACAACATCAAGTGTTGCATGGCTAAACACTTATAAGGTCCCTAAGGCAAGACCTATTGACTATGCCAATGCTTGTTTTGAGTGAGTGGCTCGTGCAGGTAGGCCACGTGAGGTAGAGATGCTGCGAGTGCTTTTACAGGAGCCCCTGTGACATTGTGCCCCCTATTCCCGTCTTCTTGCACCCAATGCATCCTTAAATGTCCCATGTACAGCCGGGGTTGACACTCCTATTACCCCTGCCCTCCAGTGACACTTTACCTGTCACTGGTGGTGGTGGATGTGGTGGTGGACGTAGTGGTGGTGGTGGACGTGGTGGTAGTGAACGTGGTGGTAGTGGACGTGGTGGTGGACGTGGTGGTGGACATAGTGGTGGTGGATGTGGTGGACATGGTGGTGGTAGTGGATGTGGTGGTGGACGTGGTGGTGGAGGTGGTGGTGGACATGGTGGTGGTCATGGACATGGTGGTGGTGGTGGACATGGACGTGGTGGTGGACGTGGCAGTGGATGTGGTGGTGGTGGTGCACATGGTGGTGGTGGACATGGTGGTGGTGGATGTGGTGGTGGTGGACTTGGTGTTGGTGGATGTGGTGGTGGATGTGGTGGACGTGATGGTGGTGGTGGACATGGTGTTGGACGTGGTGGTGGATGTGGTGGTGGATGTGGTGGTTGATGTGGTGGTGGTATTGGTGGTGGACGTGGTGGTGGACGTGGTGGTGGACGTGGTAGTGGACATGGTGGTGGACATGGTGGGGGACGTGGTGGTGGTGGTGGATGTGGTGGTGGTGGAGGTGGTGGTGCTGGTGCTGGACGTGGTGGTGGTGGTGGTGGTGGACATGGTGGTGGTGGACATGGTGGTGGATGTGGTGGTGGGGGACATGGTGGACATGGTGGTGGATGTGGTACTGGTGGATGTGGTGGTGGTGGACCTGGTGGTGGACGTGGTACTGGTGGATGTGGTGGTTGATGTGGTGGTGGTGATGTGGTGGTGGTGGTGGGCGTGGTGGACGTGGTGGTGGCTGTGGTGGTGGATGTGGTGGTGGTGGATGTGGTGGTGGTGGACATGGTGGATGTGGTAGTGGACGTGGTGGACATGGTGGTGGTGGTGGACGTGGTGGTGGATGTGGTGGTGGTGGACGTGGTGGTGGTGGAAGTGGTGGTGGACATGTTGGTGGTGGACGTGGTGGTGGTGGTGAACGTGGTGGTGGTGGACATGGTGGTGGTGGACATGGTGGTGGTGGTGATGATCGTGGTGGTGGTGGACGTGGTGGTGGTGGTGGTGGATGTGGTGGTGGTGGACATGGTGGTGGTGGACGTGGTGGTGGACATGCTGGTGGTGGATGTGGTGGTGGTGGTGGGCGTGCTGGTGTAATGTAATGTAATGTAATGGTGTATTTATATAGCGCGACTATCACTCCGAGGAGCATTTTGGCGCTGAGAACGGAAAACCACAATGAAAGTAGAGGTGGTTTACTGCAAGATGGTAGGGATGGAAGGTCAGATCAGCGTTTTGCATAGAGTGTCCGGAGCACTGAAGATCCACGTTTTTAGTGCCTTCCTGAACGGGAGTTTATTTCAAGCCTTTGAACCTAAGACCGGGAGCGATTTTCTTCCCTTTGACACCAATCTGAAGGCAGGTATTGTTATCCGATTGGCATTTGCCGATCTCAAGCTTCTGGAGGGAACATAGCGCTTAAAACCAGTTTGAAGGTATTGGGGGCACCGAGAATGGTGGACATGGTGGTGGTGGACATGGTGGTGGTGGACGTGGTGGATGTGGTGGATGTGGTGGTAGTGGACGTGGTGGTGGTGGACATGGTGGTAGACGTGGTGGTGGTGGATGTGGTGGTGGACATGGTGGTGGTGGACATGCTGGTGGACGTGGTGGTGGTGGACGTGGTGGACATAGTGGTGGTGGACATAGTGGTGGTGGTGGCAGTGGACGTGGTGGTGGTGGAAGTGGTGGTGGAAGTGGTGGTGGTGGACATGGTGGTGGTGGGTGTGGCGGTAGTGGTGGGTGTGGTGGAGGTGGAAGTGGAGGTGGTCGTGGTGGTGGTGGATGTGGTGGTGGTGTTGGACATGGCGGTGGATGTGGTGGTGGACGTGGTGGTGGTGGATGTGGTGGTGGATGTGGTGGGTGTGGTGGTGGTGGACATGGTGGTGGACGTTGTGGTGGTGGAGGATGTGGTGGTGGTGGATGTGGTGGTGGTGGACGTGGTGGTGGACGTGGTGGTGGACATGGTGGTTGGGACATGCTGGTGGATGTGGTGGTGGTGAACGTGGTGGTGGTGGTGGTGGTGGACGTGGTGGTGGTGGACATGGTGCTGGTGGACGTGGTTGTGGATGAACGTAGTGATAGTGGACCTAGGGGTGGTGGTGGACGTGGTGGTGGAGGTGGTGGTGGTGGATGTGGTGATGATGGACTTGGTGGTGGTGCTGGTGGTGGATGTTGTGGTGGACGTGGTGGTAGTGGACGGGCTGGTGAATGTGGTGGTGGTGGATGTGTGGTGGTGGACGTGGTGGTGGTGGACATGGTGGTGGTGGACGTGGTGGTGGTGAACGTGGTGGTGGACATGGTGGTGGTGGTGGTGGACATGGAGGTGGTGGTGGTAGACATGGTGGACGTGGTGGTGGTGGACATGGTGGTGGTGGTGTATGTGGTGGTGGTGTATGTGGTGGTGGTGGACGTGGTGGTGGTGGTCATGGTGGTGGTGTTGGTGGTGGATGTGGTGGTGGTGGATGTGGTGGTGGTGGTGTATGTGGTGGTGATGGATGTGGTGGTGGTGGTGGACGTGGTGGTGGTGGGCTTGGTGGTGATGGCGGATGTGGTGGATGTGTTGGTGATGGACGTGGTGGTGGATGTGTTGGTGGTGGATATGGTGGTGGTGGTGGACATGGTGGGCGTGGTGTTGGTGGTGGACATGGTGGTGGATGTGGTGGTGCATTCTTTATGTTGGAATGTCACCAGACCGTGATTTTCTAATGAGGAGAGGGGCCGAGAAAGACCAGAGATACGAGAGATGAAGCAAAATGTGAACTGTATACCTGTGGGAGACGGGGCGGAAAATAACTTGCAGTTGTACTTGAATAGTGCACTTATGGGTTAAAAATGTTCTTTTGTTATTATTTTTTTGGTGTGAAGAGTTGAGCACACGTACTAGGAAGGACGTTGCATTTATAATTGTTTGTGTCTATTTTTAGAGCGTGATATCAATCGCACTAAGCACGAATTTGCATGTAGCATATACAGATTTTACACACAAAGTGAGTAAGCGTGTCTTTTTAACCGGCGGGAATATAAACAAGCGGTCTTCACTGTCTTCACTTTTGAAGCACTGCACTGGTGCTTGTGGCAGCATCCACCTTCCAGGAGCAAGCAGTGGCCATATGTTTCTAATTAACGTGGCTGCCGCTACTCGCTCCAGCAAGGTGGATGCCACCACAAGCATGAGTGCAGTGCTTCAAAGTGAAGACCGATGGATAAAGGCCCTCCTAGAGCAGCGCATGCGCACTGCCTAGGAGAGACCTAAAAACACAGCTGCTGGACCATCCATGGGGTGGGGGAGGTTAAGGTGAAGATGGTGCCAGTTCCCAACATCACCTGGCCCCCACAGCGAGACCCATTCTTCCTCACCCACTATGCCCCGAATGAGAAGGGCTGTGGGCGAGGTGTTAATGCAAACAATGTTTGAGGATTGATTGGGCCCCAGGGGGGCAGAGGTGAAAATGGCTCAATGGCCTGAGCAACACCTGGCCCCCTGGGAGGCCGATTCTGGCACGCAATCACCCCTCCCCAGCCCACCATCAGCGTGATTGCTTGGCAGGGCAGAGGTCAAGGAGAGGCCACAGCTGATCATCGCTGAATGGCCATATCACATGACCGCCCAGCGGGGCTGCTTTACTTTACTGGGAAAGGGGGAAAAATGGCCCACAGAGGGCACTGAGACACTGGCCCTTCGGCCAATGCCCGAGTGCCCGCATTACCAATCTGTCCCTGCTGGTAGGATATAGATTTCTCACCAATGTGTAGACGATTTAGCAGTCAATAATTTTAACAGTTGAAAACTGCAGGGTTCTTGGGGAAAGCACTGCATGCTTGCCTTCACTGTAGCTGATAATATATAAGGATGTTGAGTGGCATAGCCTCTGGGAGTTCCCTAAACATTATTGAAGTAGCGCCTTTAGGAAAGACGTCATCACGGTAGCACTCAAGTGGCGGATTTCCGCTTTAAGGAAAGGTACAAACGTTGACGTGGTAATTATGGTTGCTTTAAATCATGTGTCATAACGTATGATAATTCTCATACGATAAAATTGGATTCAAATGATGGTGAACATCGCTGTTACATATTCAACAGTTTGGCGAACAATTTATTCAGATGTCCCCGATGCATTTCGGGACTCGCCCTTCGTCAGGGGTATGTTTCCACAAGAGAAAAAAGGGAAAATAGGCATAGATCCAGGATGTAGGGTAACAATGTCATGTAGTGTGAATTACTATGTGAAATGAGTAACGGAAAAGGTTCTAAGTCCAAGCGTGCTATTAGTTAAAACGCTGATATGTAATAGAGTTAAAAGAAGCAGCTCGTCGACCGTAGACCAAGTGAAAGAATGAAACCCGTGGGTGAAAAGGTACCCGTTGGGATTACACAAGGAAAATAAAATGTAGCGGGGTTTGCGCGGCTTACAGCAGTGAAAAAATGGAGTACGTAGGATAAAGTGAAAGTAATCTTATACCAGAACCCCGGTGAAAACCGTAAGAAAGAAAAACTGCATGATAGTCACTGGTGAAATACCTGAAAGAACGCCAAAGCTTCCGGTGCGAAGTATCATCGAAAGGGTGATGAATTACCCAGGTAAACTGCGAAGTAAATATCCCGTGTCACCCGGAAGTGATGCTGGCGTAACGTGCGAGGTGAATCATGTGACTGAGAGAAAGTGAAAAAAGACTGGGGTTTGTGCGAAGTAGTCATGGAAACTCGGAGTATGATGCCTGTGTGGATAAATATGAAAGAGAAAAGTAAAAGAAGAATGTATTAAGAAGAGATCTGAGAAGAACATGAACAAAATATGAAAAAAACGCAAACAAGTTCGACCAAATTGTAAAAATGCGGGAGTCAAAAAGTGAGAAAAAGCAAAACGTAAAAAACATAAACAAATGATACATGCTCTAAATTATCATCAGACCCTACTCAGGAATTTTCTTCTGTCTTATTGAAGCTTGTCAATAAAGCGCTGGAACATGGCACCATTAATGACAGAGATAAACGTTTTCTTATTGCAGACAACCCAAATGTACCATACCTATATATGATACCCAAGATTCACAAGAATCTAGAGAAACCACCGTTCAGACCAATAGTGAGCACAAGAAATTCAATCCATGAGCCCATTGGGAAATACATCGACAAACACTTACAACCCATAGTACAAGCAATGTCTACATACCTCAAGGACACCACAGACTTCTTAATCAAACTCAGCCAAATAAAAGTGGCAGACCATGGTCAAATCCTACTATGTACCATAGACGTCAAATCTCTATACACTTCCATCCCACATGATTTGGGCATACAGGCGATTGAATCTTTCCTCATCAATGCTGACATGGAAGATGACCTGAAAGTTTTTTTACTTGAACTTATGCATTTTTCTTTGTATCACAGCTATTTTCTTTGGAATGATAACTACTATATCCAACTGACCGGAACATCTATGGGCAACTGTGCTGCTCCGGCGTATGCCAACCTTTTCATGCACCGTTTTGAGTTAGACCACATTTTATCACAAGAAACATGGTAAAAAAATTTACTAATGTTTTACAGATACATCGATGATATTTTTCTAATCTGGAAAGGCACCCAAATTGAATTACTCACAGAGATTAATCACCTCAATACCATCAATGAACGCATTCAATTCACCTATGAAATTAATTACAATCACATCACATTTCTGGATGTTGACATCACCGTACAAAACAATGAGTTAATTACCTCAGTATTCACCAAAACAACTGATCGCAACAATCTTTTACATTTTTCAAGCTTCCATCAAAAATCCTTGAAGAAACACCTTCCTTATTCTCAACTTCTGAGAATTAAAAGGATTTCGTCTACAGAAGAGATTTGCCAAAAACAAAGTGGTATCCTAATTGACAAATTTAGGAAGAGAGCATACCCCGTTTCTATTCTACAAGATGCTGTAAACCGAGCAGAAACCAAAAACAGATCAGACCTACTACAAAAACAAACCAGCAAGACTCCTAATGAACGACTGGTGTTTGTATCCAAGTTTTCCAAACAAAGTTATAAAATCAAAAACACGATCCGAAAATATTGGCCATTACTCCAGTCGGAACCAGATTTCAAGGGCATTTTTGACCAATTACCTATCTTTGCTTATCAAAGAACACCTAACCTACTACAACTTTTGAACAAGACCTCCTCCGAACCTAACAAAGCATACAAAGGAACCATCCCTTGCCACAATTGTGGTGGCTGTAACAACATCATTAAGGGTACCACACTCATGCATCCCTCTAAAGGCATTCCTATCAATCTCAAAGTCACGGCGACCTGTGATTCCAGTAACATAGTTTACCTTCTTAAATGCCCATGTGGACTCCCATACGTAGGCAAAACTGAAAGAAAAATGAAAACTCGCCTTATCGAACATAAAAGCAACATACGAACCTTAAATACCAAGTCTACAGTTGCAAAACACTTCTGTGAGAATAGACACAATTGCAGTCAATTGAGATTTCTTATTCTAGAACAAGTTCCATTACTACGGGGAAGAGACAACAGCGCCTTTTTACTGCAACGGGAACTGTTCTGGATTAATAGACTTAATTCCGCGTACGGTGGCGTGCGCGAGCGCGATTCTGATTGGCTCTTAGATCTTAGTAAACATTCGAATTGGCCGAAACCAGGAAGCGGCGGCCGCCATTTTCTCTCTCGCACTCTGAGTAGGGCAGCATAAATGAAGCCCAAAAATGGGTAAAGGGGCAGTATATTGAAATAATAATCACCCAGCAATGATATACGGGCCCCCAAACAACCCACAAGGCCATAAAAAATTTTTTTTGTTTTTCGAAAAATCGCCGATTACGCTTACCGTACGCGTACGGTAAAAAAATGTAAAAAAAAAAAAAGTATCCACACTCTCCCCACCCCATGTGCAAATGGTGCCCGAAGGGCACCATCTGTGCATGGCTTATGAAATAATTGAAATTAATAAACAAAACATTTCACAACGATGCGCATAATATGTCCCCCATGTGCGCACGGTAATCCTCTGCTGATGACATATGTGTCTTTATGAAAAAAAAATATTTGTAATATATGTATAGCTAAAATTTAATGGAAGAAGACATGGGCAAATAAGTGTCTAAATACAGTATTAGCATCAGCAGAGGATTGCGGTCGCGTGAGTTATAGTTGCCTACAGTAACTATAACGGGGGAATTTCATTGGTTTTTCCACGAGTGAAATGTCCTACTAACTATAACATGTGTGAAACCTATGGTTTTTTAAGTGAATTTGCAAGGTTTTTTAAATTCTAATTCCTAACTATAACGTGTGTGAAACCTATGGTTTTTTCAGTGAATTTGTACGGTTTTTTAAATGCTAAGTTATGGTTTTTGTTTTTTGTTTTTTAAATTTTTGCCGTGCGCGCACGGTACGCGTAGTCGCGGAATCGGTACGCGAAGTTCGCAGAATTTTTCCGTTTACGCCGTGCGCGTACGCTAAGCGCATTCTGCGATTTTTCGAAAAAAAATTACAAATAATTTTTGCCCTTGGGGGTCCTTCTGGGACCCCCTGACAAAGGCTAGGGGGTCAGGAACTGTCCACCCTGCCCCCTTTTCACGTTCTCCACCTTTGTTTTTCACCCCCTCAGACTGCGAGAGACAAAATGGCAGCCGACACTTCCTGGTTTCGACCGATTCGAATGTTTACTAAGATCTAACAACCAATCAGAATGGCGCTCGCGCACGGCGGTGTGCGCGTACGGTAAGCTTACGGTACGCGCTCAGAGCGCGCCTATAGATATTTATATTGATTTAAATGCTATTTTCTCAGGAAATACTGAACAGATTTACACGAGACCTTCAAAAGGCACATCCCTGACCTGAGGGCTACCTCTCTGCCAAATTTCAAGTAATTCTGTTCAGCCGTTCGGGCTGTAGCTGTGTCTAAAGGTCCTATGGAAAAATGCATGGGGAAAACGCGTTTTGGGGCCCCCCTTTTTCTCAGCCCCTGCTTGACAAATAACCCCGAGACTTTCAGGGTAGGAGCTGAGCAGAGCGCCCCATTAGTTTTGAAAATTTCGCGAGGATTCGTCAACCGGCGCCAAAGTTATTCAAAATAGAATTTTCAGATTTCCTATGGAAACACGGTCCTAACTATAACTATCTACTGGCGGCCGCCAGTAGATAATAATATATATATATATATATATATATATATATATATATATATATATATATATATATATATATATATATATATATATATATATATATATAGTTATAGTTAGGATCGTGTTTCCATAGGAAATCCACAACATTCTATTTGGAATAACTTTGGCGCCGATTGACGAATCCTCGCGTAATTTTCAAAATAGGTGGGGCGCTCCGCTCCGCTCCTTCCCTGAAAGTCTCGGGGGGATTAGTCAAGTGGGAACTGAGAAAAAGGGGGGGTCCCAAAATGCGTTTTCCCCATGCATTTTTCCATAGGACCTTTAGTCCAAGCTACAGCCCGAACGGCTGAACAGAATTACTTGAAATTTGGCAGAGAGGTAGTCCTCAGGTCAGGGATGTGCCTTTTGCAGGTCTGGTGTAAATCTGTTCAGTAGTTCCTGAGAAAATAGCATTTAAATCAATATATATATATATCTATAAGCGCGCACCGTGCGCGTACGGTAAAACTTACCGTACGCGCACGCTGCCGTGCGCGAGCGCGATTCTGATTGGTTGTTAGATCTTAGTAAACATTCGAATCGGTCGAAACCAGGAAGTGTCGGCAGCCATTTTGTCTCTCGCAGTCTGAGGGGGTGAAAAACAAAGGTGGAGAAAGTGAAAAGGGGGCAGGGTGGACAGTTCCTGACCCCCTAGCCTTTGTCAGGGGATCCCAGAAGGACCCCCAAGGGCCAAAATTTCCTTTAATTTTTTTGCGAAAAATCGCGGAGTACGCGTAGCGTGCGCGTACGGTAGAAATGGTAGAAACGGTGCGCGTACGGTACGTGCAGCGCACCGTGCGCGTACGGTACGCGCACGGTGAAAAAGCTTAAAAAAAAAAAAATACATAACTTAGCATTTAAAATACTGTACAAATTCACTGAAAAAACCATAGGTTTCACACACGTTATAGTTAGGAATTAGCATTTAAAAAACCTTGCAAATTCACTTAAAAAACCATAGGTTTCACACATGTTATAGTTAGCTGGACATTTCACTCGTGAAAAACCATTCAAATTCCCCCGTTATAGTTAGTGCAGGCAACTATAACTCACGCGACCGCAATCCTCTGCTGATGACGTCAGATATTACATCACTGATGACATATGTGTCTTTCTGAAAAAAAAATATTTGTAATATATGTATAGCTAAAAATTAATGGAAGAAGACATGGGTAAATAAGTGTCTAAATACAGTGATGTAATATCTGATATCATCAGCAGAGGATTGCGGTCGCGTGAGTTATAGTTGCCTGCACTAACTATAACGGGGGAATTTGAATGGTTTTTCACGAGTGAAATGTCCAGCTAACTATAACATGTGTGAAACCTATGGTTTTTTAAGTGAAAAAAAAAATATATATATATATATATATATATATATATTTTTTTTATTATTCCACAAAACAGAGTTCCATTCGCGCTCGTGGACCAAAAACACACCATCGTAAAGAGTTCCCCCTTGCCGCTGTAGTCGACTCGTTACTCGTGTGAGAACCGCTTTGTGCACGGGAATTATTTATAAAGTAATCCTGCGGTTGTTTAAACTAGTAAACTTATGTTTCGCAATGCCTCGTATATCCTTGGTGTACAACGGATACTTAGCGTATTCACTTTTCCCGTGTATCGCGGTCTATGCCCATACAGTTTTTCAAAAAAGGAAGGAAAAATCTTCTTACCTGCACGGTGTAAACCGTCCGGGGATAGCGTGCGGTCAGTCTTCCTTCCTTATAGTTCGGGCACTCGTCGAGGACCGTTGTTTCCTGTATCGGCTATATATATATATATATATATATATATAGCTGTACAGTTAAGAATAGCAAATCTTTACTTACCTTCTCGATATTTTGGTCCAGGATATTTTTGACACAATATTCTGTCCACATGATATTTTTGTTACCAATATACTGTCAGTGATCCGACAGAAGGGCTAAATCAAGATAGTGACCCAGCACAGTTTCCTACTGCCTCTGATAGACAGGTCCACCCTTGGCCCATGCTTTACAGGGCTATGGCCAGGCGAACCTCGGTGCATACCACACCACTGGGTCTGTCTGCTACTTTCCTCCTTGATGCACCTGTGGGGTGACTTATGTGGGTGGACGGAGTGTGATCTATGGGAAAACCACCGACTGCCCAGTCAGTGCCTGTCAGTGAACCTGACTCCCTCCAGCAGTGGTGTCTAACACAGTCAGATCTAAGGACCACTTCTGTCCTTAGAAGCATTCTGGAAGGAGTGGCTGAGTAATACAGGTGCATTTCTGGAGACATTCCACAGGCCTGCCAGTTCTTCTCTTGGGCGTGGTCACTCGCCATATTGGAAGCACGCCTCCTCAAAACTGAATCAAACTTGGGTCACCTAAGGAAATATCATACTCCATGCTGCCAAAATGAGCTGCAATGATACACTAATAAATTATTTGCTCCAGAAATTTAAATTTCACACTTACCCAATCAAACAGTGTGGACATGTCAGCTGCTAGATACCTACTTTTCCTGACAAATGTAGTAAGCCAATAAGGAAAGACAAGGGGTCTCTTGCGGTTGTGCCCTTCATCCTCTATTTTTATTTTTTACGGTAATCTTAAAGTGGGCCAGCTGACAGTTGCCCCACCTCCCTGTTCATAAGAGCGTAAAGGGTGTCAGAGCAGATTTCAGCTTTCCTGGTCCTTCGTGGCATGTACCATCTTGCAGACCAGTGAGAACGTTGTAGCTGACAGCTGTGAGGATGCCATGCTGCCAGCTTGTAGCTGTCCCAGCATTTTGTTTTTTGGCCAATACCCCCGCACTCTTGTGCTAGACAAGAGGCAGCAAATACACTCCCCTCTCCTTTGGCAAAGTGAGAACACATGAAAAGCTCTCCCAGTCTAGTGGGCTGAGAAAGTTTAAAAATACCAACTTGCCTTTTAGAAACATGGGTGTATACCACCCATCCCAGCACTTGGGCTGCTATCTGCCCAAGTGTCAAAATAATATTTACTTCCCTGAGCTTTAGGCTAGGCTGGGGAGGGAAGAACTGCTTTGTCTATTGCAGCAAAACTGTGATCATAATTAAGGCTCCCTATGTTCCATTTTTACTGATTTTTACGATAAATACAGACAGAAAACCATTTATATTCCTGTCTGTATTTATTTTTAAATGTGAATAAAAACAGAAATTGTTTTTTTTTTGTGATTCTAAATGATATCAGTCATGACTGCCAGACCAATAGCTCTGCAGACTGACAGACAAGGGGATTTAAAAAAAATAAAGGAAATTTAATAAAGAGCCTTAAGCAGCAGTAGGTTTGCAGAACCATGATACTAAAATGTGCATGATTTCTTATAAGTGCATATTTTATCATCTGAGTGTGTATATATCTTTGAAACCTTTCAGGCATTCAGGCACGAGTGTACATTAACTGGTTAGATAAATGTAGAAATATACACATTTCAACTTAATATTTTCACAAAACCTTAAATAAATTTGGATAAATACTGGTAAAGTTAGCAAAAAATAAATAGGGATAAATACAGACGGAAATGACTAAAATATAAATACCATAAAACCAGAAGCCCTAATCATAATCAAACATATATTTTCTTCAAAAACAAATTCTAAATGAGAAGTCTCACATTTTATATCAGGATTATGTTTGTGAATGCAAAATGCCTCATAACTCAGCCACTGTAAATAGGATTGACAAAAAATATCGTTCAGTATGTTGTGTGGAACCTATTAGTAACTCCTCCAAAATGGGTTTGATTAACGAACATTGAAGGAAATAGATAGAAAATCAATTTAGAAATCAGAGAGTGTGACCATGTACAGTTTACTAAACATTTTAATTTTTGCAGCG
The DNA here is from genome assembly GCF_964204655.1 of Triturus cristatus. Lineage (NCBI taxonomy): Eukaryota > Metazoa > Chordata > Amphibia > Caudata > Salamandridae > Triturus > Triturus cristatus. The sequence continues at coordinate 344,024,215 of NC_140593.1, forward strand.
GCCAAAAGACTCTGGACTCTAGCTACCTTCAATCAACTTGCAGACTACAAATTAAAAGGAATTGTTCAAGGTTCTGAGCTGAGCCAGGTCAGCGTTCAACCTATGCTGCTCAAACTCTCAAGGACATCTTACACTCAATGAGTGACACCACCTCTGCTAGGACCCACATTACCACCATCTCTCTAACATCAGGCCGCCATCTCATTTCAAGATCTCTTAAATCAAGGTACTCATGAAGAAAAATCTACCGATAGCAGACCTTAGCTGGTACCGACCAATCTACAAAGGCTCGTAGCGATACCCATTAAAAGAGCGCTTGCTTCCACCCACGTCAGCAACTATCTGGAGGGTCACATCAACTGAAATAGGAAACAGCATGATCAAGGACTCCAGTTTTTATCTAGTCCTCCACGAGAACTATATCACAAGAAGGGCTTTCTAAGCATGCAAGTAACCACCTCAGAAGCTTCAGGTCACCCGTGTCAAGTCTCACGCAGACTATGCTAACAGACTGCATGCAATCACCACTCTCTTACTACTCAGTAGACTGCCAAGAATCCAAAATAAGGTTGCAAGACAATGTCTACACTTTTATCTAATGGACCACATCCCACCAGTGTTCAAAGCATTCAACTAGATACAACTGCAGGAAACTCATGCTTCAAAATCTTCTACGTTGCCTACTGGTTCTTCCACAGCAATATCCATATCTTCATTCAAGGAAAACTGCAATTATACTCACAGAATACATAACTCTTCCTTTCAGATTGGCATCTCAACTAAGCAGTGACTCCTACAAGACGAAACTGATTGGTGACACCTCCTTCTGCATTCAGGTAGCAAACTATTGCTCTCCCTCCTCACAAAAACCAGACTGTCCCAAGATGATTTGAATTTAAGAAGGCTGAAAAGAGTAACCTGCAACCCTGCCACAAAATAGTTTGGCACCTTGCCAGGGGTAGCAAGGGTTATATAAATGTAACTGCAATACAATGTAATAAAACCATCCTCACTATAGGCTTACATTCAGAGAAATAAACAGTACATCCTGCTCTGTATCATCAGAAAAAGTTATGCCGGAGAACCCAACAAAGTGAGTTTGGACTGTAAACCATGTGTTCCCATGACCTATAAAATAATACTATATGTAGAATTGAATCTGATGCATGTAATATGTGTAAAAAAATAATGAAAAAACAATACATACATTTCAGGGCGTAATGCTGTTCTTATTGTGCTGTTAATTTTTTGGCTTTTTTTTAAATTAAATTTTCAGCAAAATAGTGGTTCACGACCTGTAGTCCGGTGACCCCTGGGGGTCCAGGAAGCCTCCTATGGGGGTCCACGACTACTTTGAAAATTAAATAATATTAGCAGATTAATCAAGTGTATATAAATAAAGAAGCAAAATGTACAACTGACATTTTTAAAACATACTGTAAATGTGAAGGAATTTGAAATTGGAGGCTAAAAGTTAAATTAGTTTCCTCAGATTGATTTGTGGGAGCAGTGCAACAACAACACAAGTGTATCGCATATGCAGAAATAGATGCAGGTAAGTATCGTACATTTCCAAAAGCACAGTTACACCTGTTGAGAGTAATTTCAGATCAGATGTGCTGTTTGACTTTGTATTAAACCACAGCAATATCCTAACATGAGCATATTATCAACTACTGTTGTAACATTAATACACTATGCATTCATCAAAGGGCCCATGTGAGTCCAGAGGAAGACACCGCAGCGGATGTCGAGTCAGCGTGCTGAGTAGTGTCTTTGTAGAGCAGGTAGGTACAAAGGGTTGGGCATTTGTCTTTTGGTCTAGCTGAAATCAGCTGTAATTCCGCAAATAATGCCAGCTTTTTAATACAGAAGGCTAAATCCTTCAGCTAATCAGCCACATAATTAGACTGGGAGCCGCACCTCTGCCCCAAAGTTTCAAAACTTGTCTTTTAGCAGTAAGTGATGAGAGGAAGACTAGTTTTTTATATGCCTTCGGAATATGAGAGTTATACCCCAATATGGACAGCTTGATGTCGATGATTAATGTCTCCCCATAATTTCAGACACTGGGTTCAGGACCTCAACCCAATATCGGTGCACGTGGGGCCATCCCATGAAAAGTGACAAATCCTTTCTCCGCCTCACCACATCTTTCCATCTTTGAGTCCGGGTGCAGCCCCAATTACATAGACGAAGCGGAGTATAATAGAGCATGTGTAGCTATTTGAAAATTACAATTCTATATCTACTACTAGAAGAAGTCAGTGCCGCCTGGGGGCAACAGTATTCCTGGTCTTTATCGGATAACGGGTATCTTAGCACTTTATCACCAGCTGGGTTTGTTGAGCAGTTAGGGGGCTCTCCTTGGCTGATATGCAGGGCCGGATTGGGATCACGATTTGGCCCGGGCACTGATGAAAAAAGTGGCTCACATTTGCAGGGCGTGGCCCACATGCGCAGGGCATGGCTCAGATTCGTGGGGCATGGCCCACATTCGCGGGCGTGCCCTTTCATGAAATACACAAGGAATGTAAGTGGGAGGACATTGTTCTTGGGAAGGACACAGGGCCAGGGTGACAATGTCCTACAAGCTGAGCAACTGAGCACCTGAAAAACAGCGATGCCCATTTCTCCTAAAAAGTTATTCCCCAGCCCTCCAGCGCAGGAGCACCTGAAAAACAGTGAGGCCCCTTTTTCCTACAAAATTATTCCACAGCCCCAGCACAGGAGTACCTGAAAACCAGCGAGGCCCCTTTCTACTAAAAAATTATTTCCCAGCCCTCCAGGGCAGGAGCACCTGAAAAACAGCGAGGCCCCTTTCTATTAAAAAATATTCCCAAGCCCTCCAGGGTAGGAGCACCTAAAAAACAGCGAGGCCCCTATCTATTACAAAATTATTCCCCAGCCCTCCAGCGCAGGAGCACCTGAAAAACAGCGAGGCCCCTTTCTCTTAAAAAATTATTCCCCAGCCCTCCAGGGCAGGAGCACCTGAAAAGCAGCGCGGCCCCAGCTATTTGTAAATTACTCAGCCCTCCCCAGCCCTTCACTGCCTCGGGGCAATGGCCTGGCAGGAGAGGGGATAACGCAAACAAGCATTGGCATAGCCAATATGTCTCGCCTTTGGGACCTTTTAAGTGTTTAGTTATCCAGCACAATATCCTTGGTGTAACAACATCAAGTGTTGCATGGCTAAACACTTATAAGGTCCCTAAGGCAAGACCTATTGACTATGCCAATGCTTGTTTTGAGTGAGTGGCTCGTGCAGGTAGGCCACGTGAGGTAGAGATGCTGCGAGTGCTTTTACAGGAGCCCCTGTGACATTGTGCCCCCTATTCCCGTCTTCTTGCACCCAATGCATCCTTAAATGTCCCATGTACAGCCGGGGTTGACACTCCTATTACCCCTGCCCTCCAGTGACACTTTACCTGTCACTGGTGGTGGTGGATGTGGTGGTGGACGTAGTGGTGGTGGTGGACGTGGTGGTAGTGAACGTGGTGGTAGTGGACGTGGTGGTGGACGTGGTGGTGGACATAGTGGTGGTGGATGTGGTGGACATGGTGGTGGTAGTGGATGTGGTGGTGGACGTGGTGGTGGAGGTGGTGGTGGACATGGTGGTGGTCATGGACATGGTGGTGGTGGTGGACATGGACGTGGTGGTGGACGTGGCAGTGGATGTGGTGGTGGTGGTGCACATGGTGGTGGTGGACATGGTGGTGGTGGATGTGGTGGTGGTGGACTTGGTGTTGGTGGATGTGGTGGTGGATGTGGTGGACGTGATGGTGGTGGTGGACATGGTGTTGGACGTGGTGGTGGATGTGGTGGTGGATGTGGTGGTTGATGTGGTGGTGGTATTGGTGGTGGACGTGGTGGTGGACGTGGTGGTGGACGTGGTAGTGGACATGGTGGTGGACATGGTGGGGGATGTGGTGGTGGTGGTGGATGTGGTGGTGGTGGAGGTGGTGGTGCTGGTGCTGGACGTGGTGGTGGTGGTGGTGGACATGGTGGTGGTGGACATGGTGGTGGATGTGGTGGTGGTGGACATGGTGGACGTGGTGGTGGATGTGGTACTGGTGAATGTGGTGGTGGTGGACCTGGTGGTGGACGTGGTACTGGTGGATGTGGTGGTTGATGTGGTGGTGGTGATGTGGTGGTGGTGGTGGGTGTGGTGGACGTGGTGGTGGCTGTGGTGGTGGATGTGGTGGTGGTGGATGTGGTGGTGGTGGACATGGTGGTGGTGGTGGACATGGTGGATGTGGTAGTGGACGTGGTGGACATGGTGGTGGTGGTGGACGTGGTGGTGGATGTGGTGGTGGTGGACGTGGTGGTGGTGGAAGTGGTGGTGGACATGTTGGTGGTGGACGTGGTGGTGGTGGTGAACGTGGTGGTGGTGGACATGGTGGTGGTGGACATGGTGGTGGTGGTGATGATCGTGGTGGTGGTGGACGTGGTGGTGGTGGTGGTGGATGTGGTGGTGGTGGACATGGTGGTGGTGGACGTGGTGGTGGACATGCTGGTGGTGGATGTGGTGGTGGTGGTGGGCGTGCTGGTGTAATGTAATGTAATGTAATGGTGTATTTATATAGCGCGACTATCACTCCGATGAGCATTTTGGCGCTGAGAACGGAAAACCACAATGAAAGTAGAGGTGGTTTACTGCAAGATGGTAGGGATGGAAGGTCAGATCAGCGTTTTGCATAGAGTGTCCGGAGCACTGAAGATCCACGTTTTTAGTGCCTTCCTGAACGGGAGTTTATTTCAAGCCTTTGAACCTAAGACCGGGAGCGATTTTCTTCCCTTTGACACCAATCTGAAGGCAGGTATTGTTATCCGATTGGCATTTGCCGATCTCAAGCTTCTGGAGGGAACATAGCGCTTAAAACCAGTTTGAAGGTATTGGGGGCACCGAGAATGGTGGACATGGTGGTGGTGGACATGGTGGTGGTGGACGTGGTGGATGTGGTGGATGTGGTGGTAGTGGACGTGGTGGTGGTGGACATGGTGGTAGACGTGGTGGTGGTGGATGTGGTGGTGGACATGGTGGTGGTGGACATGCTGGTGGACGTGGTGGTGGTGGACGTGGTGGACATAGTGGTGGTGGACATAGTGGTGGTGGTGGCAGTAGACGTGTTGGTGGTGGAAGTGGTGGTGGAAGTGGTGGTGGTGGACATGGTGGTGGTGGGTGTGGCGGTAGTGGTGGGTGTGGTGGAGGTGGAAGTGGAGGTGGTCGTGGTGGTGGTGGATGTGGTGGTGGTGTTGGACATGGCGGTGGATGTGGTGGTGGACGTGGTGGTGGTGGATGTGGTGGTGGATGTGGTGGGTGTGGTGGTGGTGGACATGGTGGTGGACGTGGTGGACGTTGTGGTGGTGGAGGATGTGGTGGTGGTGGATGTGGTGGTGGTGGACGTGGTGGTGGACGTGGTGGTGGACATGGTGGTTGGGACATGCTGGTGGATGTGGTGGTGGTGAACGTGGTGGTGGTGGTGGTGGTGGTGGACGTGGTGGTGGTGGACATGGTGCTGGTGGACGTGGTTGTGGATGAACGTAGTGATAGTGGACCTAGGGGTGGTGGTGGACGTGGTGGTGGAGGTGGTGGTGGTGGATGTGGTGATGATGGACTTGGTGGTGGTGCTGGTGGTGGATGTTGTGGTGGACGTGGTGGTGGTGGACGGGCTGGTGAATGTGGTGGTGGTGGATGTGTGGTGGTGGACGTGGTGGTGGTGGACATGGTGGTGGTGGACGTGGTGGTGGTGAACGTGGTGGTGGACATGGTGGTGGTGGTGGTGGACATGGAGGTGGTGGTGGTAGACATGGTGGACGTGGTGGTGGTGGACATGGTGGTGGTGGTGTATGTGGTGGTGGTGTATGTGGTGGTGGTGGACGTGGTGGTGGTGGTCATGGTGGTGGTGTTGGTGGTGGATGTGGTGGTGGTGGATGTGGTGGTGGTGGTGTATGTGGTGGTGATGGATGTGGTGGTGGTGGTGGACGTGGTGGTGGTGGGCTTGGTGGTGATGGCGGATGTGGTGGATGTGTTGGTGATGGACGTGGTGGTGGATGTGTTGGTGGTGGATATGGTGGTGGTGGTGGACATGGTGGGCGTGGTGGTGGTGGTGGACATGGTGGTGGATGTGGTGGTGCATTCTTTATGTTGGAATGTCACCAGACCGTGATTTTCTAATGAGGAGAGGGGCCGAGAAAGACCAGAGATACGAGAGATGAAGCAAAATGTGAACTGTATACCTGTGGGAGACGGGGCGGAAAATAACTTGCAGTTGTACTTGAATAGTGCACTTATGGGTTAAAAATGTTCTTTTGTTATTATTTTTTTGGTGTGAAGAGTTGAGCACACGTACTAGGAAGGACGTTGCATTTATAATTGTTTGTGTCTATTTTTAGAGCGTGATATCAATCGCACTAAGCACGAATTTGCATGTAGCATATACAGATTTTACACACAAAGTGAGTAAGCGTGTCTTTTTAACCGGCGGGAATATAAACAAGCGGTCTTCACTGTCTTCACTTTTGAAGCACTGCACTGGTGCTTGTGGCAGCATCCACCTTCCAGGAGCAAGCAGTGGCCATATGTTTCTAATTAACGTGGCTGCCGCTACTCGCTCCAGCAAGGTGGATGCCACCACAAGCATGAGTGCAGTGCTTCAAAGTGAAGACCGATGGATAAAGGCCCTCCTAGAGCAGCGCATGCGCACTGCCTAGGAGAGACCTAAAAACACAGCTGCTTGACCATCCATGGGGTGGGGGAGGTTAAGGTGAAGATGGTGCCAGTTCCCAACATCACCTGGCCCCCACAGCGAGACCCATTCTTCCTCACCCACTATGCCCCGAATGAGAAGGGCTGTGGGCGAGGTGTTAATGCAAACAATGTTTGAGGATTGATTGGGCCCCAGGGGGGCAGAGGTGAAAATGGCTCAATGGCCTGAGCAACACCTGGCCCCCTGGGAGGCCGATTCTGGCACGCAATCACCCCTCCCCAGCCCACCATCAGCGTGATTGCTTGGCAGGGCAGAGGTCAAGGAGAGGCCACAGCTGATCATCGCTGAATGGCCATATCACATGACCGCCCAGCGGGGCTGCTTTACTTTACTGGGAAAGGGGGAAAAATGGCCCACAGAGGGCACTGAGACACTGGCCCTTCGGCCAATGCCCGAGTGCCCGCATTACCAATCTGTCCCTGCTGGTAGGATATAGATTTCTCACCAATGTGTAGACGATTTAGCAGTCAATAATTTTAACAGTTGAAAACTGCAGGGTTCTTGGGGAAAGCACTGCATGCTTGCCTTCACTGTAGCTGATAATATATAAGGATGTTGAGTGGCATAGCCTCTGGGAGTTCCCTAAACATTATTGAAGTAGCGCCTTTAGGAAAGACGTCATCACGGTAGCACTCAAGTGGCGGATTTCTGCTTTAAGGAAAGGTACAAACGTTGTCGTGGTAATTATGGTTGCTTTAAATCATGTGTCATAACGTATGATAATTCTCATACGATAAAATTGGATTCAAATGATGGTGAACATCGCTGTTACATATTCAACAGTTTGGCGAACAATTTATTCAGATGTCCCCGATGCATTTCGGGACTCGCCCTTCGTCAGGGGTATGTTTCCACAAGAGAAAAAAGGGAAAATAGGCATAGATCCAGGATGTAGGGTAACAATGTCATGTAGTGTGAATTAGTATGTGAAATGAGTAACGGAAAAGGTTCTAAGTCCAAGCGTGCTATTAGTTAAAACGCTGATATGTAATAGAGTTAAAAGAAGCAGCTCGTCGACCGTAGACCAAGTGAAAGAATGAAACCCGTGGGTGAAAAGGTACCCGTTGGGATTACACAAGGAAAATAAAATGTAGCGGGGTTTGCGCGGCTTACAGCAGTGAAAAAATGGAGTACGTAGGATAAAGTGAAAGTAATCTTATACCAGAACCCCGGTGAAAACCGTAAGAAAGAAAAACTGCGTGATAGTCACTGGTGAAATACCTGAAAGAACGCCAAAGCTTCCGGTGCGAAGTATCATCGAAAGGGTGATGAATTACCCAGGTAAACTGCGAAGTAAATATCCCGTGTCACCCGGAAGTGATGCTGGCGTAACGTGCGAGGTGAATCATGTGACTGAGAGAAAGTGAAAAAAGACTGGGGTTTGTGCGAAGTAGTCATGGAAACTCGGAGTATGATGCCTGTGTGGATAAATATGAAAGAGAAAAGTAAAAGAAGAATGTATTAAGAAGAGATCTGAGAAGAACATGTACAAAATATGAAAAAAACGCAAACAAGTTCGACCAAATTGTAAAAATGCGGGAGTCAAAAAGTGAGAAAAAGCAAAACGTAAAAAACATAAACAAATGATACATGCTCTAAATTATCATCAGACCCTACTCAGGAATTTTCTTCTGTCTTATTGAAGCTTGTCAATAAAGCGCTGGAACATGGCACCATTAATGACAGAGATAAACGTTTTCTTATTGCAGACAACCCAAATGTACCATACCTATATATGATACCCAAGATTCACAAGAATCTAGAGAAACCACCGTTCAGACCAATAGTGAGCACAAGAAATTCAATCCATGAGCCCATTGGGAAATACATCGACAAACACTTACAACCCATAGTACAAGCAATGTCTACATACCTCAAGGACACCACAGACTTCTTAATCAAACTCAGCCAAATAAAAGTGGCAGACCATGGTCAAATCCTACTATGTACCATAGACGTCAAATCTCTATACACTTCCATCCCACATGATTTGGGCATACAGGCGATTGAATCTTTCCTCATCAATGCTGACATGGAAGATGACCTGAAAGTTTTTTTACTTGAACTTATGCATTTTTCTTTGTATCACAGCTATTTTCTTTGGAATGATAACTACTATATCCAACTGACCGGAACATCTATGGGCAACTGTGCTGCTCCGGCGTATGCCAACCTTTTCATGCACCGTTTTGAGTTAGACCACATTTTATCACAAGAAACATGGTAAAAAAATTTACTAATGTTTTACAGATACATCGATGATATTTTTCTAATCTGGAAAGGCACCCAAATTGAATTACTCACAGAGATTAATCACCTCAATACCATCAATGAACGCATTCAATTCACCTATGAAATTAATTACAATCACATCACATTTCTGGATGTTGACATCACCGTACAAAACAATGAGTTAATTACCTCAGTATTCACCAAAACAACTGATCGCAACAATCTTTTACATTTTTCAAGCTTCCATCAAAAATCCTTGAAGAAACACCTTCCTTATTCTCAACTTCTGAGAATTAAAAGGATTTCGTCTACAGAAGAGATTTGCCAAAAACAAAGTGGTATCCTAATTGACAAATTTAGGAAGAGAGCATACCCCGTTTCTATTCAACAAGATGCTGTAAACCGAGCAGAAACCAAAAACAGATCAGACCTACTACAAAAACAAACCAGCAAGACTCCTAATGAACGACTGGTGTTTGTATCCAAGTTTTCCAAACAAAGTTATAAAATCAAAAACACGATCCGAAAATATTGGCCATTACTCCAGTCGGAACCAGATTTCAAGGGCATTTTTGACCAATTACCTATCTTTGCTTATCAAAGAACACCTAACCTACTACAACTTTTGAACAAGACCTCCTCCGAACCTAACAAAGCATACAAAGGAACCATCCCTTGCCACAATTGTGGTGGCTGTAACAACATCATTAAGGGTACCACACTCATGCATCCCTCTAAAGGCATTCCTATCAATCTCAAAGTCACGGCGACCTGTGATTCCAGTAACATAGTTTACCTTCTTAAATGCCCATGTGGACTCCCATACGTAGGCAAAACTGAAAGAAAAATGAAAACTCGCCTTATCGAACATAAAAGCAACATACGAACCTTAAATACCAAGTCTACAGTTGCAAAACACTTCTGTGAGAATAGACACAATTGCAGTCAATTGAGATTTCTTATTCTAGAACAAGTTCCATTACTACGGGGAAGAGACAACAGCGCCTTTTTACTGCAACGGGAACTGTTCTGGATTAATAGACTTAATTCCGTCCATCCTTCCGGACTGAATGAACGTCTTGAATACAGTTGTTACCTATAAGGGTCGTATCTTGGTTTCACCTGTTTATGTTCTAATCTCTTCCATATAGGTTTTGCTATTTTAACGTACCTGCTTTGTTACATTTCTTTATGTTTTTTACGTTTTGCTTTTTCTCACTTTTTGACTCCCGCATTGTTACAATTTGGTCGAACTTGTTTGCGTTTTTTTCATATTTTGTTCATGTTCTTCTCAGATCTCTTTTTAATACATTCTTTTTTTACTTTTCTCTTTCATATTTATCCACACAGGCATCATACTCCGAGTTTCCATGACTACTTCGCACAAACCCCAGTCTTTTTTCACTTTCTCTCAGTCACATGATTCACCTCGCACGTTACGCCAGCATCACTTCCGGGTGACACGGGATATTTACTTCGCAGTTTACCTGGGTAATTCATCACCCTTTTGATGATACTTCGCACCGGAAGCTTTGGCGTTCTTTCAGGTATTTCACCAGTGACTATCACGCAGTTTTTCTTTCTTACGGTTTTCACTGGGGTTCTGGTATAAGATTACTTTCACTTTATCCTACATACTCCATTTTTTCACTGCTGTAAGCCGCGCAAACCCCGCTACATTTTATTTTCCTTGTGTAATCACAACGGGTACCTTTTCACCCACGGGTTTCATTCTTTCACTTGGTCTACGGTCGACGAGCTGCTTCTTTTAACTCTATTACATATCAGCGTTTTAACTAATAGCACGCTTGGACTTAGAACCTTTTCCGTTACTCATTTCACATACTAATTCACACTACATAACATTGTTACCCTACATCCTGGATCTATGCCTATTTTCCCTTTTTTCTCTTGTAGAAACATCCCCCTGACGAAGGGCGAGTCCCGAAATGCATCGGGGACATCTGAATAAATTGTTCGCCAAACTGTTGAATATGTAACAGCGATGTTCACCATCATTTGAATCCAATTTTATCGTATGAGAATTATCATACGTTATGACACATGAATTAAAGCAACCATAATTACCACGACAACGTTTGTACCTTTCCTTAAAGTGGAAATCCGCCACTTGAGTGCTACCGTGATGACGTCTTTCCTAAAGGCGCTACTTCAATATTGATTCACTTACACCTCTATGGTTAGGAGGTGGTCTCACCAGCACCAAAGTTCATTTTACAAGGATTACCTAAAAATACAACCTCCTTACACTCGCGAGTGCAACCGTATTCTGAACTTCATTCAAGTTCCCTAAACATGAACATATGCAAAAATGTACTAGCCTGATAAATGTCACCCGATCACTTGAGATTCAAAGAATTTAAACAAGCATTATTTTCGTCTCAGTGGTTTCGGTAGCACAGGGTTGCCCTCTAAGGGGACAGATGCTGAATAGAGGAGCAGTCATCTTTTCCTATATTTAGATCTGTGTCATCCTGAAGCTGTATGTGGTGTTTATTTCTGCTCTAATTTTATTAGATGTTTTGCCCGAGCCTGAGTGTAATTGTGTGGGGTGAGCTACATCTGAAAGCACCGATGAGTGTGCAATAAATTCTTGGGGGTGATGCCAATAATAGGCGCCCAAGTAATCCAATTCCATATCCGGCGCAGTAGAGACGCGCTGACTGTAAGGTAATGTTGGCACTGACTGTCTGATACGGGCCTGCTTACCCACCCAGACCAGTCTTAGCAGTACAGACGCAGTGTTTGAAAGAATGCTTCCATAAGAGGAATGGGGATATCTATAATATAATATAGGAACTATGGGAGGATCCCTATTTTGCAAATTGCGACACGGCCAGCCAGGCACAGTGGTAGGTTCATCCAGCGTTCAATTCTATCTTCTAAGCAGGAAATTGCCTTTCTGTAATTCTCTCTTATCATAGTATTCTTGTTCTAATGTATCCAAATCAGTTCCGGATTACCAAATAGGCAAAGTAGGCACCAGCCTATAGGCCCCACTCCTTTTAGGGGCCCAGCGACAACAGATCAAAATAATATTGATTTGATCTTGAAAGAAAATTACAATCAAGCTTTCTTAAATATTGTTTCCATAAGATAGAAAAAAAATTAATCAACTTAAAGAAACTAAAACTTCACATTAAAGACTCTATAGAGAAAATACTGAATTAATGTAATGTGCCCATTAACAACTTAAAATACATAAACCAGAGACATCAGATTCACACAAAAGTTTGTTTTTCTTAAAAGCTAATTTTCTGGCAGCTGTCAGTTTGTAAAAAAATCTGGTGCATTAGGTATTAGGAGATAATTTGAGAGGGGAGTCCCGAAATTTCAATGGCCTAGGGGCCTCCACAGGGTTTAATTCGGCACTGATCCAAATGCCTAAACATTTGATAGGGCGCTTGCTCGACACTAACGGGAAGTCAGACACAGATCTAGCAGTTTTTGATGTGAGTGGGAATGGAAGATTTTTTCCAGTTTATGGTTATTCCAGACACCCCCACCCTGAATTTAATAAACGTCCTCATTATTGGATTCCGACTCATCTCTTGATCGCGTATGTATAGTGTGATTTTATCGACATATAGTGAGATGAGTACAGGGCAGGCTTTGAATCAGAAAACATGTTCTACTATAGCATTGGCACAGCTAGTCGCAAGAGGCTCCAGCATTAGAACAAACAATTCTGGGGGCAGTGGATGTCCCTGCCTGGATCTCCTGTCAATCTGGAATGGGTAGGACAATAGTCCTTTTACACTAACTCGAGTAGTGGAATTTGTGTAAATCAGCTGTATCCACCTTACAAAGGAGAAAGGAAGGCACATTATATTCAAAAGATATGCCCTTTTATTTAAATGAAATGCCTTTGTGGCATCCAAGTAAACCAGCACCTTTTTAGTGTCCGGGTTAATTTGATACAGAAGTGTGAAAAATATCTATCTATTATGTAGGATGGAATGACCAGGCACAAAGTTGTGCTAGGTTAAAGAGTAAATGGTGACAGCCCCTTCGCTATGAGTTTCGCGAATATCTAGGCATCAAAATTCATCAGTGACAAAGGATGGTATGAATTTAGCTGTTCTGGACGCTTCCCACATTTTAGGAGAGTTATTAACAGAGCTCATGAGAAGATGGAGGAAGGGGTTTTATTTCATAAGCTTTCTAAAACATTGTGAGCAGGTGGGGAGACAGGATGTCATAGTATTCTTGATAGAACTACGCTGGCTATCTATCAGTGCCTGGAACTTTGCCTGTGGGAAGACTCTTAATAAAACTGATTACTTCCTCAATAGAATATGTCAGGATTAGATATTCCTGCTGTGCTTTACCATGCCAGGCTAAGCCAGGTTAGCAAAGTAGTCTACAATCAGCTCTGAAGTGGGGTGTGTGATGGACATATATAGGTTGCCATGGAAGGGTTGGAATGCTTGCAAAATCCCTTCTGCCTCTATGTGTTGTATGCCATCTCTTCACTACATACATGTAATGTCACTACCTGTTCCCCTTGCGAAGAAGTGCCAGAGACTTTCCTGGCCGCTCTCCATCCCCAAACATGCATTCCTCACCGTATTTGCTAAGAAATGTTATCTATCTCAGTGCCAGCTCATTATATTCCATCAGCTTATCTCTCATGTTTGCAAAGAGTTTTGGGTGTAATGTTGCCTGCCAATGGTTTCATGATACAGTATGGTGTGTTCAAGCAGGCGGATATGCCTCCTGAGTGATTTTAAGATACCATTTTGTTTTGAAACGACAAAGCCACGAATAACCACTTTCAATGCCTCCCAAACCAGTATCTTGTGTTTCATTTCCGGAATACATTTTCTTTAAGCGTATCTGATGTAATACCAATTGTATAGGTAGCGATCTCATTTCTGAGACGGTAATGTGCAGTTCATCTGGGGTGTGGTCTGACAGTGTTCTAGCTAGGTAAAATATGCCCATGATCCATGTACTATCATCCCTGGCAGACAGCCAGTAGCCTAGCCACAACCACATTTTATGAGCCGTGGATATGCATGTGTCTTCTCTAAGGGGTCGACTCCGATCCGGGTCAGACAGCTCTCCGAGAGCTGTCCGTAGCCTTACCTTGCGACCAACACATACCCGTAGCCGGTCCGTCCTGTTGATGAAGTACGATGCGCATAACTGCCAAAAACCTGACCGACACGTAGGCTGTGATTCAAGCTCCATTCTCCGTCCGAGCAATAACTCCTAACACCGAACCGAGTCTCCCAGAAGCAGTGTCCATAGCAGTTTACGCCCTGACAAGTACGATGCGTACTTCCTATGCGCCGGACGGGTCACCACGTACGGCACGTCACAGCATCCGGAAAAGAAGCATATCAGCTACGATTCGCGCCATAACTCAATCCACGGCTACGAGACGGACCAGCTTGCAACGGGTATGAGATGGAGCAACAAGCAGCGTGTATGAGACGAACACATCATGAATCCCATCGCGCAGGTCATAACAGTACTCTACATCTATGACGGGATCAGGAACAGACGCGGACGGCGCAGATGGTAAGTCAGACACCTACCACACAAACAAACAACATGTACACGCAAAATGGCACACACACACAGGGGGTCCACATCCTGGCCACTAACAGCCCATCATAGGGGTTGTATGGCCAGCACCACTACCACCCCCACCCATAGGGCTTATGTTGCCCATCACCCCTGCCACCCCCACCCATAGGGGACCTGTTGCCCAGCACTACTGCCACCCCCACTCATAGGGGACCTGTAGCCCATCACCCCTGCCACCCCCACTCATAGGGCTTATGTTGCCCATCACCCCTGCCACCCCCACTCATAGGGGACCTGTTGCCCATCACCCCTGCTACCCCCACCCATAGGATGGGTGATGTGTCACACATCCATCATACTCCAACATTAGGTATGTCAGCAAAATACATCTCCCCTAACATTATGACAACAGTGTGTAGTCTGTGACAAATGCCCACAACAGTGATTATGACTTCAAATCTACAATGTAACTAACAGCACATGTGTGACCAACAAATGAGTGTGGCCTACACAAGGCAAGCATCACTATAACACTGTGTCAATGTAAAAATAACACCCCCTCACTGTGTAGAACAAACGTTAAGTGTGGGGTTCCAAACTGCAGCAAATGTCGAGCATTGTGGTGATGGGGTCTAAACCCCCCCCCCTCATCACAGTGACCAAAAGGTAAGTGTCATCATGGTCAAAGCTGCAAATGCCAAACAGCATGTATGATTCCTGCTCCCAGCACATGAAACACTTTTTGAGGTAAACTAGTGGTTGTGTCCCATACCAAACAGGCAACCTCACACCGCACATCTGACACAACATGTGTGTGTGTGTGTGTGTGTGTGTATGTGTGTGTATGTGTGTGTGTCTCAGTATCCCCAGGCAAATACACAACACATGAGGGGGGCTGAACCACAGTGACACAGATGTGGACACAGTGCCATACAAAAGTAAACCATCATTGGGACACCCTTAGTGGGCAATCAGGCATTGTGAGATGAGAGGGAGCACAACAGACACATGTGACACAAGCTGGAATTAATACAAACTAACGCAGCAAGAGACTGACACACAACAGCACTACCCCAGGGACCAGACATTGGGGTGACACAAGTATTCATGACACCTCCACTGTGATGACAAAGGTAGATGTCTTACAAACTGGGAAAACCAGACATGTGTTCTGTGCCACAAACGTACATCACATCTACACAAACACAAATCACTCAGCATGGCCCGTCATCCATGGACAAACGGGAGCTAGGGGCCCATCCATGCAAACATTTACATCAGTCCACCCTCAACACCACACACCCTGAACTGCAACAATGTGCATCTGTGAAGCCCACATGGACAGGTGACATTGCACATGCACCCATGACAAACACAGGAATGTTGGGAGGAACTAAGGTGCACAGCCTCATCACACAAGGACAGTTCACAACCCTGGTGAATAACAGACATACTGCACAGTATGCGTTACCTGGCCATGATGTCAAAGCTCACGTAACCTTCAGTATACCTCCCACAGTCGCAGGACAATGCAGAAGCCAAGGAGAACCACAAGGCACACATGCTGACACCTGCAAACATTGCAGCTCTGAACCCGACAAGTGGGAGCAGTCACACACACATACACATGTCTCAATCACTGAAAGGTACCACCTAGGGACAACTACATGATATTGCGAATTAACAAGTGCCTTGGGGACCCCTGACTGTGTCCCATCTGCGTCTGACAACATCACCACAACTCAGAACTGAAAAATCCCAATGATGAAACACCAATTAACAGTAGTGTGTCATGCACCCACCAATCTGGTAGCCCATGGCAAAGTTGTGGGATGAACACAGTACCACTCAGCAAGCATGAACATATCAAGGGAACACTGCCTGTGTATGAAAAGGAATGTGGACACACACACACATGCTCACACAACACACACCATGGGCCCAGGCTATGTCACGGAACAACACATCTGTGACATAGCCTGAGGGGACCCAACTCCTGTGGAAGCCCAGCTGTGCCAAACATAGTCACATCACATCTCACTCATGTCAGCAGAACACTTGGTCAGTCAGCCATCAGTTACCACACAATGAAGGCTCTGGTCACAACAGCCTGGGTACGTGAGTCTCCCCTAAGTCATCTGCACATACTCAACACATATGTACAGCAAGTTGCACAGAGGACCCAGTTGCTCCTATACCAATGATGCCCACACTTGTTGGTCCAGTGGAGATGCGCCCAAAGTCAGGGAAATAGACAAATTGGACAATGGGAAGCACATCATATGTGCATGGGTGCAAGCCACAGATGTGACCATGCAAATGAAATGTTCATAGAGAAGTCCACAAATTGTTGATCATGACAGACTCAGTTAGCTGCAAAGGATGACATGGATACCGACCAGAATAGGATACATATCTCATGGACCACACGGAGTACCTCACATCAACACCTTAGTATTCAACATTGGAAACCAAGTATTACAGGTGCAAGGCCATGATAAACATCATCAACCTAATGTACAGCTAAATCAAGTTCACAAGGATAAAGAAAAAAGCTTTATTCAGCATATGAAAATTCAAACGTCCGTTCAAACAAAAGGCCAATGGCCAGTCCATTATCAAATGAGAAGGAGTGAACTTGAGTGACAACTGTCCCACGTTGCTTGCCTGCACTGGTAAGGACAGGGGACATCCCCTCGGAGGAGCATACATGGGGGCAGGCCAGGCACCGCAGGGACAGGATCAGGGCGCAGCAGAAGGGGGCAGTGAAGGGGTGGTGGATGCAGGAGAGTCACTTGCAACTGCAGTGGAGCTGACTGAAGTGGTGGGTGCAGTCACAACTGTGGGGCACAAGTCAGATGGGGTGGGTGCCGGCACATCTTCAGTGGGCAGGTCTTATGGAGTGGATTGGGTCCCCACTGCAGTGCCCAAGTCAGACAGGGTGGTCGTGGACTCCACTGCAGTGCCTAAATCCATGTGAGCGGAATGGGGTGCAGGTGAGGTCGGCAGGACAGAGCGGGGGACACGGTCCCCACATCAGTGGCACTAACCATCTGACAGGGTGTGGAGGAGCAAGTGGTGGGGGCAGGGCCTTAGAAATTTGGGGATGGTGTATCTGTGGGTGGGGGAACCCAGGGCAGGGTGTGGCAGGGGAACCTCTGGAGTGGTGGCCTGGGGGATGGAGGACGGAGACTTTGCCTTGGAGCTGCGTGGCAACGGTCAGGTCTTGTTCTTCCGGCTCCGGGGGGACTTGCGGGTGGGGGTCTCAGTCTGACTGTTCCTGGGGGAGGGTGTCCGGGTGTGAGGGGCACTCCCCTCTGTGTGTGGGGACTTCCTCTTCCCCTTGTAATCTGGGTCTGCTGGGTCGGTGGGGAAGAGACCAAGGTCACAGAGGAAGAGCTTCTGTGGAGATGTGGTTGCAGGTGAGGCAAGTGAAGGGGGCTGGGACTTAGAGGTTTCGGAGGACTGCGGAGTGGTTGTGGATGACTGTGTGTGTGTCTGCAAACCAGCCCCTGTGAGTGTGGTATTAGTCCCCTGCGCTTGCTTGTGTGCACGTCTAGCCCTTGGTTTGGGTGTTTGTGTGCTGCCCGTGTCTGTGGCTTTGTGAGAATGTGCAGGTGTGTGTGTGCTTGGGACAGGTAGGCTGCTAGGAATCGTGGATGGTGCAGGGGTAGAAGGGGTATGGGACTGTTGGAGGAGGGACATTGCTGCCATCAGGGAGGAGGCCACGGACTGATTGGTCCTCTGTAGGGCAGACATGCCTGATGAAATGCCCTCCATGAACGACACCAGTTACATCAACAGAGTGGTGTGTGCATGGAGGACACTCAGCATCGATGTCTGCCCTACATGGATCTGTCTAAGTAAGTCCACAGACTCCTCACTCAGGGCAGCAGGGGACACAGGGGCAGGGGGTGCAGTGCCTGGCACAAAGGAGACATGCTCCCGAACACGGGAGCCTCCACGGACCTCTGGGATGGGAGGGTGGTAATGGTGGTGATGGGGGCGGTGGCGGAGACAGCCTCACTAGCTGGGGTTTGGTGGCTGCTGACACCCGCCTCCACAAGGGAGTCATCCTCAGAGCTGCTGTGGCCCTCAGCTGGGGTGGATGGTGCTGACGACTCCTCGGTGTGGCTCCACTCGCCCTCCGTGCCACTGGGTCCCCCCGACTCCTCTCCTTCTGTCCCTGTCAGGCTCTGTGGCTCCTCCTGGTCCGTGGAGCTGTCCCCTCCTGTGGCCGTGGATGTATCTGGATAGGAATAGGAAGAAAGAGAACAACATCAGTCAACTGCACTGACTACACACAACACAGTGAGTACATCCCATCACAGGGCAAGCCCTGGCATCATCAGCTGAACACTGCTCAAAGTGCCAACACTGTTTAGAATAAGCCAATTGTCATTCTCAACATCAACCATGGCACACATATGCCTCCTTGACTTGCACCCATATGTCTGTTGCATGTTGGATGCTAATACCCCAATGTCCCGACATGCACCACCCACACATTAGTTAAACATGCAAGTGAACACGTAGTAGTATGTCACTATACACACAGCACATCTCTTGCCACTGACTCAGTACAGGTGTCTGGATGAAGGGATGGTCAGAGACTCATTTCACATGCTTGTGATGCATGCCAGCAACACACACTATGATGTTCTCATGTCCTGATAGTCAATGCCACAATGGGGTGCATGGTGCACACTTGAACACAATGCAGGATCACTCATAGCAAGTTAAATGCCATGGAACTGGCATGCCTGGAAAGTCAGTCAACACTGTCTCCTGTCACAGGGGCAGGGCATCCAGACAACAACAGTATGCACTGTGTCACAATCATAGCTCAGGCGTAAAGCTAACTCTGCAGATGACATGTGTACTTGCCCATCCCCTGCAAACAACATATCCAGGACCCAGAAGACCCCACATCATGCAAATCAGACATATGAGTCTCTGCGAACACAACTCCCTGTACATTAGCACATCACGGTCTGCCGTGCATGTAACCCAGCTGCCTGAAGTACACAGTTGCATACACCCTTGTGCGCTGTCAGATGATCACACACCTATATGTCACACAGGTCTTGTCTCTCACAGTCATATCTCAGATGTCCTGCTGACCCTCAAAATCATGGACACCCCAGTTGTACGTAACAGGAAGCCACACCATAATGACACAGAGGCAGACACCTGAAGGCACATGTCACTAAGCACAACCTGTACGTTGATACACAGGAGTGGGATTACAGAGTGTTTCTAAATGCCCTTGAGGAGGCATGACTGCCCAGGTCTACATGAAACAGTGTTTGGCCCTGTTCAGTAGTCAGGTGGCTAAGCAAGTGTGACATACTTTATATACATACTCCTGAGGCCCACATATTGGAGTCCCCTGCTGCATGGGTTAGTTTGAAATACCCCAGCCACATGTGGCGAGTCAGACCAGCAAATGGAACACATATCAAGGGCACACACAGATCACATGTCAGATCCCAGGCATTGGGTAAACAATTGAACCACCCATGAAACACACAACAGAGTCACTGGAACAGATGTTGTCCGGAAGTTGAAGCATAGCTGACTGCAGGGACACAGTGCCCTAGTAACACAAGCAACAGACTGTAGGGGCCACACCTGTGGAACAGATGAGGAGGGTGCATCACACAATTGAGGGACCTGAGTATTGGACTACAAGCCCTACGTAATGTGGAAGTGTGACCAGGCTAAAAGACTGCAATTAGCATGTCAGATACAGTACACAGATTAGGCATGGACATACCCCCTCCTTGCTGCTGTCTGGCCTTCAGCTGCCTATCCAGGTCCGGGAAGACAACCGCCAGGATCGGGAGCATGTGGGGTCAGGGTCCGGTGTCCGCCCCTCCTGCGTGGAGGTGACAGCTTCAGCTGGACTCTAGCGATCCTCCAGGTCCAGCCCCGAAGGTCCTGTCACCTCTTCTGGCAGTTGCGGATCCGGCACTTGTAGACCCCCACCGAACGAACTGCCCGGGTGATGGTCAGCCATATCTCCTGGTTCCGGTGGGCATCAACCTGTGAGGATGACAAAGTTAAAATTCCATTAACACACATACCCCATATTAGTGATGCACACATTTGGATATACATATCATCATCACAAAGGAAAATGAGTTACACAGGTAGTGCAACCATGGGAAAGGACAAATAACCTGCATGTCTGACATGTTAACAATGCCTGGGAAGTTTAAGTTTGCACTAATGCACTTTAGCAGCAGAACACCTGTTCATTACATGTACCTACACACTTTGGGTGATGAAAGTAGTCAGTGAGAATACTTGCCACTGGTGTACACACTGCTAGTACTGCTAGTCAGACAACATGCACAATTAGGAAGGCAGTGGACTGCACACTCACCTGCTCCCCTGGTTTGCCATACAGCTTGCTGTACTGTGGAAGGAGCCCGTCCAGCAGGGCCTGGTTCTCCTCCTCAGTGAAGGCTGGGGCCCTCTCCAGAGTACGTGCCATTGCAGGAGCCAGAGGATGCAGAGACAGCAGCAGTGGTAGCAGGGATGTGGGCCAGTAGCATGTAGTGCAGGCAAGTGAGCTCCCTGGGGGCCGGCCAGCCTTATATCTGTGCTGCAGAGGCAGACTCTGTGCCATGTGTCCCCAGTGATAGGTCCAACACGGTTGCATTCTATGAATCTGGCCAATCCATGGAAATGTAAGACTCGTACACGTCTTCCGCATCATTCAAATCTTCACCTTCATGAAACACTAGGAATTGCAACATTGTTGTAAGCATCCAACTGAATTTCCAGCGCACAACTCGTGCAAGTTTTGAATCCGCATCCGTCTCCATGACAGTCCAGAGCCAATGGGTGCGCCCGGCTCAGTCAACTGACTGTACAACACGTATTTTTGAAAATACACATGCACCTGTCTCCATACGATTCAATGGCCAAGGCGTACGCCTGTCTCGGACCATGCCTGCCCGACGCGCATGCATGATAGTCACCCGCGTCAGACCTCATTGCAGTCAATGGCAAAGCGTACGCAAGGCTCGGTCATGAACCGTGCAATGCGTACGCATTGTCACCCGCGTCGGACCTCATTGCAGTCAATGGCAAAGCGTGCGCACGGCTCGGTCATGAACCGTGCAATACGCACGCTTTGTCACCTGCGTCGGACCTCATTGGTGTGACTATTTGACGGATTAAACACACAATTACTTGCCAGGAACACCTGTGCACACCTACCACACTACAGCATTGGCCACACAGTGTCCCATGGCATGTTAGGCTGCATTCCCTGTCTGTTGGGGGGGCAACATTTGGTTTGTTGGGTGGCACTTTTGTTCAGCCACTCCCAGGCTGTGCACGTGTACATGGGGCAGAATCCTTTGTGTGTTGTGCACATTACCACTGTGATGTGCAAACGTACAGTAATGGGCATGAGTCACGGACACAGTTGCAGGTTGGATATGTTTAGGACATGTCACATACACCCTGAGTCCGGGGGGTGATGGCATGTACATCACAGTGAGACCTGTACCCACAATTCAGATGTTCACCCACAGTCTGAGTGCATGTTGTGTCTCAGATGTGTCTGATCAAATGTGCCCAATGGGAGACAGTCTCCACATCCATGTGGTATATGCAGCAATCTTGATGGTGTGTGTGTGTCTAAGAGGCGTACATGTAGGGCCTGCGGGGACAACAGTGGCCACTACCTGTGGGACTCACGCTTGCCTTGTGGTGTGTACGTGATATGTCATGTCCTTGCCAGTGTTGATGTGGCAATACAGGGACCCTGGGTATCTGCATGGCAAAGATCTGTGATGCCTGGGAGACATCAGGCCTCACTTGTCACTGTGGTGTGTGTTTGTAACGTCACAGCAGTACATAGGTCGGGTGACACAGCCAAATGATTGGCCATTGCACTACATGGGACTTATGTGGACATGTGGAATTGAGATGTGAGGTGATGGTCATGTAGGTGACATATGTGTCCATGCCCAACAGCACACACCTCAGTACATTGTGTAATTTCATGATGTATCATGTGATATTGAACCTGGTCATGGCCACATGGGTGGATGAACCGACAATCTACCTTTGTTCATCTCTGTTCTGCAGGGCACCAGCTGTCCATCGACCGTTCCCAGACCTTCAAACCATGCAGGAACGCGACTGCATCGGACGGTACCGCTTCACCAGGCCACTGATTGAGGAGTTGGCGGAGCAGTTGGCACCACATCTGTTACCTGGCCGGACATACCCTACAGCACTGACCCCAGAGGTGAAGGTGATAGCAGCCCTGCACTTCTTTGCTACTGGTACCTTACAGTACACTGTGGCTACAGCAGGTGGTATGTCGCAAACTATGTTTAGTCGTGTGCTAATCGATGTCTTGGAGGGGATGTTGCATTTCCTTGACCTGTACATCAAGTTCTAGGAAGAGCTGGGAACAAATGTGCTCCCCATAGCTGGTCTCTATGTACACCATCTGGAGATGACAAAAATTCTACATCCCAATAACCCCTTTCACAATCACATCAACACCTGGAAACGATATATAGATGATATTTTGATCATCTGGGATGGTGACAAAGACACTGCAAACAGCTTCATTACTTGGCTGAACTACCAAGACGATTTCTTAAAGTTCACAAGTACCATTTCCAACAAATAACTAGTCTTTCTAGACCTTAATATATCACCCAAAAATGGAAGACTCATGACCACAACACATTTCAATACTACATCAATAAACTGTCTTCTGATGTACCAAAGTTTTCATCCCAAACATCTGCGAGACAACCTCCCCTATGGACAATTTTTACGTCTTAGGCGAAATTGCACAGAAATCAATGACTTCAAAACCCAATCAGAAGACCTAAAGATGGTGCGCAACCAAGATGGCCGCGTAGGTGCGAGGCTCCCGAGGACCTCCGCAACCTCCTACGACTATCCTGAATTTATCCTGTCTCGGATGAGGGGACTGTGTTGGTGAGCCTGAGCTGAGGTGGCACCCGTTTCCCGTTGTCAAATCGGACCTCGGACACCGGAGTGAGCACCGATTGAAGTCTGCGGCCTTCTCCTCGCCAGACCCCGGATTTGCGCTGAGGGGTGACCCAGTGACAAAGTGAACAACAGCGGCGGGCCGGGCCTGGCGAGTCGCGTACCCCGCACTTTCGCTTTCGCTTTCGCACCCCCTTGCCGTCTCTGCAGGGTTGGGTCGCGGGGCTCTTTGTGTTGGTGTGGTCTCGCTGGGAGACTCGGCCTGCCCGCCGGCTGTGACCCACCCCGCCGATCTGGGGTGGCCCCCCCCGGAGCTTGTGGCCCTGATTGCCTGCCCTTCACGACGTGGTTGGTGCGACCGGGGGACTGGTGGCCATGGCCACGAAACAAGATGGAGACCGGGCAAAGACCAAGTCGACCCGGCGTGGCACCACCCATCAGGCCAACAGTATGGACCGCTATACCCTCCAGAAGGGATCTCCCGGCGGACCGCACAAATCCCCTGAGGGCCCTCCTGATGCCCCGGACCTGCCCACGGATCTGACTCTGCGGGATGTCATGGGCGCCATTGCCGAGATGAAGGCCTCGGTGGGCCAGCGGTTCGACACACTGGCACAGAAGATCGACTCGGTCCTCGTGGATGTTGGCCTGGTGAGGGCTGATCTTTCCAAGACCAACGACCGAGTTGATTCTTTGGCCCACACCGCATCGGGCCTTACTACTGAGGTGGCGGCACTACAAACAGAGGTGCGCCGGCTTAGTCAGGCGAGCGCGCTTATGGATCGGCGCCTGGAGGACTCCGAGAGTCGGGCCCGGAGGAACAACATCCGCATCATCGGGGTGCCCGAGGGACGGGAGGAAGCGGCGGCGGATCTATTTGTGGAGGACCTGATCGCTACCCATCTCCAGCCACGAGGGCTGAGCAAATTCTTCGCGGTGGAGCGGGCCCACAGGGTTCCCGGGGGAAGGCCGAAGGTCGGAGCCCCTCCGCGACCTCTCATTGCCCGGATTTTCAACTTTCGGGACAGAGACACTATCCTGCAAGCCTCCAGACTGCATGGGCCGGTTAAGCTTGACAATATGGAGGTGAACTTTTACCCTGATTTCACCCCAGTGGTCCAGAAGCAGAGACTGAGCTTCCTAGGCGTCAAGCGCCGTCTTCGGGACCTGAACCTTAAATACGCTATGCTCTTCCCAGCCAAGCTGCGAGTGGAGGTAGAGGGTCGCACGCACTTTTTTGATCGTCCCGAAGCGGCCGGAGACTGGCTGGACACTCTGTCTGGGGATCGTGATCGAGGGGGCGGGGGGGGGCGGCGGGGGGACACGGCACACTGGATCGGGACTGAGGGGGTAATATTGGGCTTCACTCTGGACAAAAATGATGCCACTCTCAATTAAGCGTCTGTCTGTATAATTTCCCCTCCTATGGAGGTTGTGTGGGGTCTACTGGGGGTTCTCCTTCCTCCTCTAGCGGGTTTAGCTAGTTTTTACTATATATATGGGGCGACAGGCACACTGCACGTTGGGGGGGCTGTTCGGGCTCATGCAGGGGTGCAGGGAGGGGGGAGTTTTGTTGGGGCGGGTGGGCAGGGATGGGGGGGTGTTGTTCGTTTTTACCACAAGGCAAAAGTATCATTGTGTTAGCTCTATAGTGCTCTCGGGGGGACAAATGGTGGCTTCTGTCTATGATGGGGGGTAGGGAACTAACTCTGTTGTCCTGGAACGTGAATGGACTGGGGGACAGGATTAAACGTGGTGTGGTCCTGCAGTTCTTGAAGCGAATCTCGCCCGATGTAGTTTTTCTGCAGGAGACACACCTCATTGGCAACTCCTTCTGCGCCATGAATCGGCGTGGCTATCGCCTAGTGGCCCATTCGGGCTTTACGTCTAGCTCAAGGGGTGTGGGCATCATGGTTAAGAACTCGCTCCCGTTGGAGATTGATGAGGTGCTCCATGACGACAGGGGACGTTACACGGTCTTGGTGGGAAGGATGGAGGGCAAAGTGGTCGTTTTTGTGTCAGTATACGTCCCGCCGGGGCTGCAGTCGACTACCTTTGCGGACCTGGGGCGCCTCCTCCTTGGCCTTCCGGGGGGGATTCTGGTGGTGGGGGGGATTTCAATGCGGTGGTTTCCGGGACTGTGGATCGTCACCCCCCTAGGGACCTCCCCCGGGCCCAAGCGTGGCTATCTGGCCTATTGGACACTTTGGGATTGGTGGATTGCTGGCGTTTAAAACATCCCACGCAGCTACAGTATACCTTCCATTCGGGGGCCCATGATAGTCTCTCACGACTAGATTATGTCCTGGTCCCGGCGGCCTATGTTGGGAGGGTGGAAGAGGTGCGCCATTTGGCACGGGGTATCTCGGACCATTCCCCGCTCCTGTTACACCTGGATCTTTTTCCGAGGGGTGAGGGTAGGGTGGTCCCGATCAATCCCTGGTACCTGCGCGACCACACCATTCACGCTGAATTGATTAAATCCCTCCAGCGCTATTTTGACGAGAATGTGGGGTCCGTGCCTTCGGCTGTCTCACTGTGGGAGGCATTCAAGACAGTACTACGAGGAGAGGCCCTGTCCCTTATTTCCCACACCCGGAGGCGCGAGCGGGAGGAGGTGACCCGGGTGGAAGCTGAGATAGCCGAGTTGGAGGGTAATCTAGAATGTGGGGTGACGGATGCCGTATTACATGTTCTCCAACTCAAGCAAGCGGCCTATAGGGCCCTCGTCACGGAGGCGGCCAGGGGCCTCAGTAGAGAGCAACAGGGGAGACTGTATGATGTGGGTGATAAGGCTGGTAAATTGATTGCGTGGTTGGACAAAAAGGAGAGAGCGAGTCGTGTAGTCCCGCTGATTGAGAAAACGGACGGTGTGTGTGTTACTGAGCCGGAAGAAATTGTCTCCGGCTTCGCGGATTATTTCCGTGGGGTGTACTGTATTCCCCGGTGTCTTCCCGCTCTGAAGAGGATTCCCGTGCCCTGCTCAGGGATATCGCGCTGCCTTCCCTTTCGGAGGAGGACAGAGTGTCGTTGGACGCCGCTCCAACCTCCGACGAAATCGCCCGCGCCATACGTTCGGTCGCTTCCGGCAAGGCCATGGGTCCTAATGGTCTCCCCATCGAGTTGTACAAGTTGCGACCGGATACGCTGGCACCACATCTCCGATCGATGTTCCTGGAGGCTCACTCGGTGGGCTCCCTCCCGCTGGACCAGCGTCTGGCTACAATCGTGGTTATCCACAAGGAGGGGAGACCTCGGGACCGGGTTACATCCTATCGGCCCATTTCGCTACTGAACGCGGAGCCCAAAATTCTCGCCAAGGTCCTGGCCAATCGGCTGGTCGGCGTGGTGGGCGACCTGGTTCACCAGGATCAGTCCGGCTTTATTCCCCATCGTAACACGGCCCTTAACTTGCGGCGTTTGCATGGGGTGCTCGCACGTGTTCAGTACATACGGGAGCCGGCCATTTTGGCGTCCTTGGACACCACCATGGCGTTTGACACGCTTGAATGCGATGGGCGATGCTTGCGAAGTTTGGCTTTGGCGCAGGGTTCATCAGTTGGGTCAAATTGCTGTATTCGGGCCCATTGGCGCAGGTGGTGGTGAACGGTAGAGTATCGGCTCTGTTCGAGCTGGGCCGGGGCACGCGGCAGGGCTGCCCCTTATCGACGCTCCTTTTTGCGCTTGCCTTGGAGCCCCTGGCGGAGTGGCTGCGGTGGGATCCTTCCATCCGTGGTCTCCGTTGGACCCCCGAGTATGAGGACCGCGTATCCCTATACGTATCCCTATACGCTGATGACATCCTCTTGTACCTAGCTTCCCCACGTAAATCACTGATAGTACTGGTTGATGTTTTGCATTCATTTGGTCGTAACTCCGGCCTTGTCATCAACTGGGCTAAACCGTGCGTGTATGTTCTCTCTGGGGAGGCTCCTATTCTCCCGCGGGGCTGTCCGATCCAGATCGCCCCGCAGGGATTTCGGTACCTGGGTGTCTTCATTACTCTGGACCCGGAGGCCCGGTATGATCGGAACTTGCTTCCCCCCCTCCAGCGCCTGAAGGAAGATGTCACGCGCTGGCGGCGCTTGCCGCTTTCGCCGCTCGGCCGGGCGGCGTTGTTTAAGATGATGTCTCTGCCGCGTTTCCTGTACGCTTTGCAGAATACTATGGACCTCGTCCCAGCGCGCTACTTCCGTGAGGTGGAGAGTTTGCAGCGCCGCCTGTTCTGGGACGGGAGGCCGCGTATCGCCCTGGCGAAGCTGACGCTCCCATGGTATGACGGAGGGATTGCCCTCCCGGATATCAAACGGTACTATTGGGCCTCCCAGCTGGCTGCGATTAATCACGGCCTGTACGGGCCCGCCTTAAACCCGGCATTCGAAATGGATAAGATGCTACTCCCGGGTGGGGACTATAATCGAGCGCTCTACTCCAGCGCGCCCGACGCTCGGCTGACCGGCCCCACGCGTGTCATGGTGCGAGTGTGGCACGCGGCTAATGTGGCGATGGGGTGGAAGGACCGTCTGACCCGGGCATCACCACTATACGCGTCCGAGCAGTTGGGCTCCCTGTGGACCTCGAAGGGCTTCGAGAAGTGGGACATGATAGGCATCAGCAAAGTGGGGGATCTCTGGACGAGGGGAGGATTTAAAACGTTCGAGATGCTGCAGACGGAATTCCAGTTGCATGACAGGGAGTACTTTCGGTATTTGCAGATCCGTCATGCACTGGGCTCCGTCTTCCCGGACGTTGCATCCATCCCGGAGCATTCCCCCCTGGAGGATAGAGTGCTGGATGGACACGTTCCGGACAGCACGATCTCACTGATCTACAAAAAACTGATCAATGACCGCTCGGGATTGCTGACTGCCCTTCGTGAGGCTTGGGTTGCCGATGGACTGGAGCTGGACGACGAGGACTGGGCCTCTGCGGTGGCCTCCCCGAAAGAGGTGGCCATACCGGCCCGCCTTCGCTTCGTCCAGCTCAAGATACTCCACAGAGTCTACATGACGGGGCCAAGGCTCCTGCGTATGGGCTATGCTGTGGACGGGTTGTGTAAGCGTGGGTGTGGCGCTTTGGGGACCTTTCTGCATATATTGTGGGAATGCCCGGAGGTGGCGTTGTGTGCATGAGGTCCTGCGTGTGGTTACGCATGTGGTGCTGCTACCCGAAGCGAGGAGA
This sequence comes from Triturus cristatus, assembly GCF_964204655.1. Taxonomy (NCBI): domain Eukaryota; kingdom Metazoa; phylum Chordata; class Amphibia; order Caudata; family Salamandridae; genus Triturus; species Triturus cristatus. Next base: position 344,052,954 of record NC_140593.1, read on the forward strand.
TGCCTGTTGAATGTGTGAGAACCTACCGACTACTCGGCGCCACAGACGTGGTGGGTGACTCTGGGATATATGGTGGCCAAGCGTGATATTGCTCAACTGTGGGGATCCCAGAGGTCCCCGACTGTCTCGGCCTGGAAGGAACATATGGATTGGTGCATGTTTCGGGAAAAGGTGGTGTATGTGGCGAGAGGTAAGCCTGGGACATGGGTGAAAGTATGGGGCCCCTGGAACGCCTACCGCGGGGGAATCTGTGCTCCGCCGTTATTGCCCGATCCGTCGCCTGCCCCATCCCCTTAGCCGACCCATCTTCCTTGTTCCGGGCATTGAGTTTACCCAGCCCTAGTCCTGATCTCTTCCCCTTCTTGATACTCCTATGGACTGGTAGGGTCCCCCTCTCAGGGGAGCACATGCTGCTATTTCTGATTGTGGATTGCCTTGTGGGTTTGTTTTTCTGGTTGTTCTTTCAGTTTAAAATGAAACCGTACTGTGGGGTCCGGATGGTGTGGCTATCAACGCTGCTAACTCCGTTGCATCTTCCTCAGCCGCAACACACGCTCTACAATGTGTATCATATGCTCCTTTTGTCTGCTAGCGGCCGGCCGGAAGGTTGTAGGCCCATCTTTGTATATTTTTTGAGTTTTGTAATAAACGGTTTCAAAAAAAAAAAAAAAAAAGAAGACCTAAAGATGAAACTTGAAAAAAGACAATACCCTAAGCAGGTTATAGAAAAAGCCTATAAAAGGGCACACACCAACTGCAGAGAGAGCCTCCTGGAACCCACCAACCCTAAGCTTGGAGAAAAGCGACCATTCTGTATCACAACATATAATACAAACTCCAACCAAGTTACAAAAATCATCAATAAACATTGGCGGATCCTGAATAGTGGAAGTTTTAATCTCCCGAAACCAGTTTTCTCTCACAGAAAAGGGAAAAGCATTCGTGACATGATCATTCACACAAGACCACGCAAAAATGAACCCACAGGCCAATCAACAGCAATGGCCAATATACATGGACACCATTCCTGTGGAAAATGTAAAGTATGCTCACTCACAAAGAAAAGCAAAGAAATTACATTCCTCAGTGGCACCAAATAGGAACAAAGAAAATGTACTACGTGCAACAGTAGTAGCGTAATATACCTCATTACCTGTCCATGCCTACTTGAATATATAGGTATGACAACACGACCAGTAAAAACGAGGATAGGGGAACACAAAAGCAACATCAAGTGCAAGAAAGGCACCTCAAAAATGGCCTCACATTTTCTCGAAGTAGGCCACACACCAGAAGATATCACCTGGACTGTGATTGAACAGGTGCCTAATGAGAAGTACCTTCATGAAAAAGAACAGAGATGGGGGTTCCGTCTCAAAACTATCATCATAGGATTAAATGATGAAATTCCATGGGGCCAATTATAATTTTTTTGACCATGTCAACATTGTGTAAAAAATTACCACCATCTTCATCTCTTTTTTCTTAAAGTCCCTAATCTTCACAAGTAAGAAAATGGCAGTGCTAATACTTGTGGACCCCCATGTCCAATGTCCACCTTGAACTTTGCATTTATTTACCATAATCAAAAGAAAACAATGGGGCAACCACAAGTGGTTAATCTCAGCCACCACTATCACTAACAATATCTCTCTGAACTCTATCATTGGTATATTTCCATTTTTTCGACTAAAACACCACTGTGCAGAGATTACCACCATCTTCCTTTTTTCTATAGTCCTCTATTATAAACGTAAAGACTATGGCAAAGCTAATAGCTATGGTCCCCCCTGTTCCATGTTCAAATAAACTTTACTAATACCTTCATTTTTCCCAACACCTCCAAATGATGGGGCAACTATAATTTAATCTCGGTTATCATCATAAGATCCTCTGCCTATGACATTGCCAGATATAGGTCTGTCCAGTACATCCGACAATTATCACTCTGAACAAACGCTAAGCGTATGTCCGTAAATACGGTAAAACGCCCACCTGATTTACACGTCTTGGGTAATACTGGGTAGCAGATTTGTCAGCTACCTCACCAACCATGTAGCGGTTGTCTTTCTGCCACAGCATAGAGCATTATTTTCAGCATGGAGCCTACTTTTCCATTATTGACAATGACTAGTAAGCCCTTTTTATGACATCCAAGGGAGCAGCCATAGCTATTTTTATTTTGTAAATCACCATGTGAGCCCAATATTTAATGTAAGCGATACAAATTACACAGCCCTGCAACTTCCGGTAGGACCAGGAAGTATAGCGAAGCGCACTGCTTTTTGTGCACAATCATGATAGCCATTTTGACGAATTCCACCGTTCTAGTCTTTTTTAAAAAAAAAAAGTTTTCCCGCGTCCTGGGCCAATTAGAAATCAGTTAAAAAGCCGGATGCCGATGTCTGTCCCACATCGCACGGGGCATCACGGAGGCATACAGAAGTGAGGAAAGACCGGTTTACATGTGGGTAAGACAGAGGCCGAAGTCTTTAAACCAGGCATTTGTTACAACACTCTAAGAAGCTTTTTCGATCACGCAATGATGACACAGCGAGATCGCTACACTGTAACGCTTGTATGCTTTTTCAGTTTACCTACAGTGACTATTAGAAGGCATCCTTCCCTCTGGTGTTACCTCTTGAAGCCCGATTAACTTTCACAACAGTGTATGTACCAAGCTACCTTTACGCATGATTGAAACAAGTATTTAGAGATTTATTGCCGCTCATATGTTTTGTTTATACAGATGAATGATTCATCACTCGACAAAACAGAATTAATTTGATGAATGTGTGTGTTTGTTTGTTTATGTCTAAGTGGGAGTAATAACTTGAGACTAATTTGCGCCAGAAACACGGACGACTTACTTCAACCATTTTAAGAACAGCAACCTTCATTGCTATTAAATAGAAAAATATATCACGTTTTTCTTTACACAATGAATCCACAGTATGGTGATGTGTTCCATAACAATCATAGAGTTGTTTTTTTTCATTTCTTTATCATTTCAGATACCAACTCGGTAACTTCAAACCATAGAGGTCACTGTACCTTTATACACCTTCTCCAGACCTGCACATTTTTGGCAGATTTGGGTTTTGCAAAATAGGCATACAATTACATATAAGAAATAGTATTACTTTTTGAGTGCAGTAGGGATCACACTAGGTCCTGATGAGTTAAGCAGTGGGGACTGCTTACGAAACATGTGGACCCAGTAGGGAGTATTAAATTAACTTACACCCCCTACACTTCCCCATTTTTAACATTCTCAGCCAGGGAAACGAATAAAATTGTTTTTTCCACTAGCCAGAGAATTTTTAATTTTTATAATTATTCACCACCCCTACCACTCTTACCCTCACCTTACACATAGCCTATTCCATCACTAACAATAGTGCTCCCATGTATTTCGTTGGTCGTAGCACGCCCCGCCCCGTAGAGGGACGGGAAGACCCCCATGATGAAGCATGACACTATGGGATTCATAGTGTGTGAGGGGTATTTTAAAAACACTTAGTGCCTTCCCATGACAATCCATGGAGCACTTTTCTTTGCTTATTATCACTGAAAAACCATAAAATATATTAAAAAATTCACTTTTGCAGGGTAGAATCATTTTGTTTATGAAAAGTCTTACAGGAGGTAGATTCTACCTGAATACCTCTTAACTCCCCCCTTGTTATTGTTTAATGTATGGAGTTAGCCTGGAATGTGTTGTGGCTGTCTGTTGCTGTATGAGTGTGTCTGTGTGCCACTTGACTGGATGTGTGCAGTGATGTGTCCATTCAGGTGGTGTGTACTCCACAATAGGGTAGTGTTAGAAATGGGATTTCTGGTTGGCTAGGGCTTGCGCCAAAGCCAGACAGAAACCACCACTCTAGTCAGGGCTGGGGAGTAACACTCCAAAGATAACCCCTGCTCACCCCCTTGGTAGCTTGGCATGAGCAGTCAGGCTTATCCCGGAGGCAATGTGTAAAGCGTTTGCGCGCGCACCCAGCAATAACACCCAAGGCCCACCACAAAAGAAACTCCACACAAGGTATTATATCAAAATAGCCTTTGTATTATACCAAAACACATTAGATAATATTCACACAATTTACACTGTGCCAACTGGCACGGGCAGAATTTACAGGGGGATTATCTACATGGGACAGGGCCTCATGGACCACTGTCAGGAATAAGCACTTTTAGAACTAACACTTGGTAGGAATACACTTTAGAACATAGCACCTACAATCACTGTAGCACCAATTAGAAAATGTAGCGCACAACCAGTAACCACTGGTAACAGGTAAGTACCACCTACGCAACCCTAACCACCTTAGGAAAATATTACGCAGGGAACCATGAACTTACTAGTTGTAACCTATACTAGGAAAAACCCTCTCCTACGCATAGGCACAGTTAGCAATAAACATAGCATAAAGGAAATGCATTTTGCGCAAAAGTACACTGGTAAACATAACCATGTACCCTAGGTGAGGGCACCACACAAGAAAACTGTCCCCAGGCCAACCTGGCCTTTCAGGGGCTCAAACGCCCTTTGTCCAAAGTCAGGGCTGGACTGCGCACGCAGTCAAGGCAGACGCAAAGGCCACAACCTAAACGTTGCAGCTGCCCACTAAGTACTGGATTCAAGCAAGCCTGGCTGAAGACGGCTGAAATGCCAGAAACCGGTCCTAGGAAGCTTGTTTCCGGTCCAGGGAAGACATGGCTTGGCAGTTCGGGATGGACTGTTCCCATGAGGCACAGGGTCAGACTGATTTGCATATGGCCATGTCTGAACTGGGGTGGCAGAGTGGGCTAAAGAACGGTGATGGATCAAACCCAGATCTGTTGACTGGGTGTGAGTGTTTGATTGGTTCTGATGCTCCGTCCATCACCACCCCTTTTTGTACCGCTTTGTTCGCCATAAGTTGGCAGGGTATGCTCAGACGTGAGTCCCTTGCTCACTTTGCCACTGGATTCAAGCAAGCCTGGCTGAAGACGGCTGAAATGCCAGAAACCGGTCCTAGGAAGCTTGTTTCCGGTCCAGGGAAGACATGGCTTGGCAGTTCGGGCTGGACTGTTCCCATGAGGCACAGGGTCAGACTGATTTGCATATGGCCATGTCTGAACTGGGGTGGCAGAGTGGGCTAAAGAACGGTGATGGATCAAACCCAGATCTGTTGACTGGGTGTGAGTGTTTGATTGGTTCTGATGCTCCGTCCATCACCACCCCTTTTTGTACCACTAAGTGCTGGGCAGCTGGAGAAATGAGCTTGGGCACCACTGTGCCATTAAACACATATGACCCACGTTGGAGCGCACTGGCGCTCTAGATTAACAATGCCCCCTTCGTTGGAGTCCCTCTGGACTCTTAAACAATTATTGCCCGTGGGAGTCCCTCTGGACTCTAAATAAATAATGCTCGGCGCTGGAGCCTCACAGGCTCTGCCAAATACTGCCCTCAACGTTCGAGGGACCTCGCTCTCTTGAATCAACAATGTCCCGCGTTGGAGCCTCGGGGGCTCAAAACACCAAAGAAATGCCCCCGTTAACGTTGGAGTCCCGCTCGGGGGACTCAGCAAGATAGGAAGGCTCCTTTCATTGGAGCCTCACTCGGGCTCAGGAAGACAATGCGGTCCCGTCGGTGGAGCTGCCGCTGACGGCCGGGCCGCAGGGAACTCCGTGCGCTACCTGGGAGAGACCCACGGGGACGCCTGCACTCACCTTTGGTTATCAGAGGCGGCGTCTCCTCGCTCGGGTGTCTCCTCTGGCGGCGCGGACCTCTCTTCACCCGGGCCCCCTCCTGGGCCCGGGACTTGGATCAGAGCCGGCCGGGCTCCGGACTTCGTGCTTCTTCTTCCTTCCGGCTACAGGAGCGCGGGGTAGGCTCCCATCCGCTTCCTGCTCACACCCCACCCACGTCCTGCAAGGGCTGCCTGACTTCCTGCTGAAGCCCGGCTGCGGCGGTGATTTTCTTCACGGGGTGGGCTCCCGGTAGAAGACAGAACAGATGCGGGGTGGGCACCCGCTTGGAGGATGCAGATGGTTGCGGGGTGGGCACCCGCCAAAATCACGGTATAAGCGGGGTGGGCACCCGCCAACGATCACCACAATGTGGGGTGGGCACCCACTAGTACACACGGCCAAAGCGGGGGAATCCCTACATCGGGGTTCCCTCGCAGATTATCGTAGCGCTGCGCTGCTGGCCACAAATGCAGGCGCTTCTTCAGTAAATCAAGGTTTAGCACTTCCCAGGCGCTGGAAGGCAAGGTCCAGGGAAAAGTCTTTCAGGAAAGGTCTTCAGAAGCAGGGGGCAAAGACTGGCCCAGGGGCCAGCTCACAGGGCCCTCCAGCAGGGAGGCAGTCCCCAGTGGCGGTCTCTCCTGGCGCCCAGCAGCAGCAGGCCCCCCTCAAGTTAGGATCAGAAAGAGAACATTTTGTTTGGGGTCCCAGCCCCATTTTATACACAGGTTTACCTTTGTTTCAAGGTGCAGGGGAGGGGCGAACCAGTTACAACTGGTTCCTGAGCACTTTGTTTTGCTCAGCCCCTCTCCTTATTCAGAGAGCAGGCCAGGGTCATCAGTCGCACCACAGGGGGCGGAGCCAGCATTGTGTGGGGAAAGCCCAGCCCTATTCAGGTCCTAGGTGTACTCCTCCCACCCATCTGGCTGCTGATCCCCCCATTCACCACTGGGTGACTCATCCTGACTCTGGGGATTCCCTAGCCCATCACATGACCTCAGCCAGCCAATCACGGGCCAGGCAGTCACTGCACATTTATGCCAGCGTCTAGAAGTGGCACGTCCATACTAGCTACAGTAACGCTGCACACATCATCGCGCAGCATTTAATCACAAAAGTCCACACATACCAAACTCGCACCTGCACTCCCCATGCATCAGGAACTACCAGGGACACATACATTCCCCCATGCATTCCTATGGGAGGGCAGGGCAACCTCACTACACGCACGCACTTTACCCTGGGACACAGCGGTAAAGTGCGCAGAAGCCAAAAATTACTTGCACCAGGTCACAATTAACAGCAAAAAGTCCAACAGGTAGTACTGCTAACTTGTTTCTGTGTAGGTTTCTTGTGAAATGTTTTCTGTATGTCTATTGCATTTCTTTCCTGTTCTGCTGTGCTTTTGACTGTGTCTTGTGTCTGTCCTTCAAAAGGTAATTTGCCTGTTGTTTGCTCAACACTGACCCCCAACACCGAGAATCTGGGAGCAGTCAATTGACATCAAGTGATGTGCCACACACCCCTGGACTACAATTGCCTTGCAACTATTTTTGAATAAACATGTTGCTGATGTGTAATGAACCGGTGCTATGCTTTGTTAGGTGCGTTGTCTGCATTCCCACATCTGAGTGACATTTGCTTACCTCACCTGTGGACTTGTTACGAATGACTGGATAGGTGTTGTGTTTGGGCATACCTATGTGTTTCAGGTCAACATCATTGTGTGGGATGCGTAACATGGTCATGGTGAGTATGTGTTGTGTTGCCATAGTGGTGTGTCTCCCTCACATGTGTCACATCACCATGACTCAACTAATGTTGGTCACATTGTTGCAGTATTTGGCATGCACTGTGTTGTGCAGCAGATCGACATCTCCATGACACATGACAAGTTGGAATCACAACAGAGGCAAGTATGGTGTACTGGTGAGTTTATTTTCGAACATGTGTGAGGAAAGTGCACAGGATGGTGGGTGCTGTACATTGGTTTTGGAATCCAAAGTTCACATTAGAGTTGGAAGTGCTGGTAGATGAAATGTCCAGAGTAAAGTCCACAGTCATCTGCTACATTGGACCAACATGAACCCTCCATGTCATGTGGGTGAGTTGTGTGCGATTGAACAAGCTGAACGGGTTTCGCACAAAGAACATTGTCCAGAACAGGTTTAGAGGCCCTGGGGGATGTGCTGGAACATCTGTCTCTCACATGTCCTTCTTCGGACGACCCCTCTTCTTCTTGGAGGGGGGATCCTCAGGTGCAGGCCTCTGCGGTGCAGGGGACTCCCCACCAGAGTCCTCCTCCCTCCCTGTGGCGCTGGCAGATGGTGTTGCAACAGATGTTGTGGCCACACAGGGAGGTGTGGACAGGTTTGTGTTGATCTGGTGGCATTGGAGTATGTCCCGATGCACCGCAGTAAGGGCATCCCACTTTGCCTCCATGCAGGCATGGTGGGCAGCCTGCTACTGTTGTATGTCCTTGAGGATCCCCACTACCTGGCCAAACCCTCTGGTGCTATCCTGGTACGCATCGATGATGCGTGCCAGTTGGGGGTCATCATGCAGTCCAGACCCCTCTGCAAGGCACCTCCTCTGCCTCCCACCCCTCCCAGCACCCCTATCCACACGGGCAGGACCAGCGGCGGGACGCACAGGTGACACTGGGACCCCTTGGGTGGTGATGCTGGTGGTGTTTGCTGTAGCTTCCGGGGGGTCCTGTGTCCCTGTGCTGTGGGTGTTCAGTGACCTTGGTCTGTCCGTGTTGGCAGGGGTGCCCTGTCGGTTTCCAGATGTTGGAGGCGTGGGTACAGGGGTTGCACATGTTGATGCTGCTGGTGCTGAATGATGACTCACACCGGAGGGGCCAAGTTGGTCGTCGTCATCCGAAGAGGACAGAGACAGAGTCAAACCAGAGAGCTCAGTGTCCACCAGAGTCTGGAACTGGGAATCCTCTTCATTTGGTGCTGGATCCCCAGCACCACCTGTGTTTGGAAGAGACACACAATGTAAGTTATGTTTCTACAGGCATCAATGGTTCACAAACATGACATTTTCTACTGTACGAACAGATGCCTGCCTGTACACTGCTTTTTTCCAGCTTGTCACGGACAGAGTTTGATATTGTTGTTGCCCATTTCCCAGCAGGGCCTTGTGCTCCCCACAACAGAGCCCAGTGTCAGACATCTTGTCAGTCCCTTCCCACTCCCTGTGAGGCGAGCATGGTTCAGTGTTTGCTTGCTGGGCCATGTGGGTGGGTGTGGATTGTCTGTGACTGCAACTCCCATCATACTCTTGGCTACACCCCCCTTCCCAGCATGCCCATACTTCCTTCCTCTTGACTGCTTGCCTGTGAGGGGGTGTGACAGCAATGGCAAGATGGCTGACTGTGAAGTCCTGGTGTTTGTTGTCGCCCATTTCCCAGCAGGGCCTTGTGTTCTCCACAACAGAGTCCAGTGTCAGACATCTTGTCAGTCCCTTCCCACTCCCTGTGAGGCAAGCATGGTTCAGTGTTTGCTTGCTGGGCCATGTGGGTGGGTGTGGATTGTCTGTGACTGCAACTCCCATCATACTCTTGGCTACACCCCCTTTCCCAGCATGCCCATACTTCCTCCCACATGACTCTGCTTCCCTGTGAGGGGTGTGACAGCAATGGCAAGATGGCTGACTGTGAAATCCTAGTGTTTGTTTGGCTACAAGTCCAAAGAGAGCCCCTGTGCTTCACACAGCAGCACCCAGTACGGGGTATCTTTTGCTGATATTTCACAGAGGTGTGGGTCAATGCATTCTACCCCGTGCGTTGTGTGGAGTTTGTGTTGAGGGGGTGGTGTCTCCACATGCTGGTAAGTATGGTCAGAGCTGTCAGTCCTCCTTCCCACCTGGCCAGACATCCCACCATGAAACATGCTTCCATTGGAGGGCGTGCAAGTTGTCTTTCAGGATGTCAGTCAGTTGTGTCCTGCTTCTGATTTGCGCACAAGCCCCACCAGGGCCTTGTGCTCCACACAGCAGGACCCAGTGTCAGCCATCTTGTCAGTCATTTGCCATTCCCTGTGATGTAGGCATGGTTCAGAGAGGTCTTGATGGGCCAATCAGAAGGGGGAGCATAATCTGTGACTACAAACCCCATCATGCTTTTGGATACACTCACTTCACCTGCATCCCCACTATTCCTGTCAGTCAGCTGCACTGTGAGGTAGTGTGTTTGTGGTGTCAAACTGTCTGGCAGTGTTTATTTAGCTTTGTGCCACTGCCTTGCTCTATTTGTTTGTAGGTTGGTGTATGTCATGACACAGTTCCAAGTCACTATGAGATGGCAGGTATTGTGTTTGTCTGACTGGCATACACATCTTGGGATGATTATCTATTGGTTACTGTGGCTTTGCTTGCGGTGCATGGTTTCACTGTCCCCTTGCCACACAATATTGGGTATGTTGTTTGTGTACTCACCAGGCTCTGGTATGTCTGTTAGACCATGGACGCTCTCTGGTGGTAGGATGTCCCGCACCTTCTCCTCCCAGGTCCTGAAGTAGACTGGTTTGGCAGGAGGGCCACCGCCGGTGCACTGACTCAGGGCGCGATCTTTTTCAATGAGTTTTTTGACCCTCCTGCACACGTCATACCACCTGTTCTGGATATCGTCCTTTGTGCGCCTTGCTGGTGCTTGAGCGTTCACCTTGTCCACAATCCTCGCCCACATCTTGGTTTTCTGTGACATGGGGGTCCTTTGGACCAATGTACCAAACAAATGTGGCTCTACTCTGATGATCGTGTGTGAGTTGTGTGATGGGTGAGTTGTGAGTGTGTCTGTGGTTGCTGTGTGATGGTGTTTGCTGCTGGCTGTGTCTCCTGTTTGCAAGGGATCATGGTAGTGATTGTAGTCCTTTATATAGTTGGAGTTGTGGGTGTGTCTTTGTCCCAGTTTTTTTTTATTTGATATTTATTGGCTTTGTCATTGCTTGTTTGGTCCTTTTTTTGTCTTTTTTCCTTTGGGTTTTGTAGGCATGAAGGAGACGTTCATCTGACGGAAATGGACGCTGATGTTGGCTCGTGCGGGCTTCTCTGCCTCGTTCACGCTGCCTATCTTCTGTGTTTCATACGCGTCGGTCGCAGAGATCTCTATTACTTGTGGGCCCGGTTTTCTGTGCGTGTCGGTCCTGCGGCTTGGTCTCCATGCGAGTCGGTCTGGGTTTCCACGCATTGCATCGTACTGCGCGGATTGGACATCGCGGGTACGGGTCGATCGGGTTCATTCCGGGTTCGTGTCAGTCGGTGAAACTCGCGTCGGTTTTCCGGCTGGATCACTATTTTCCCTACGGCTCGATCGTACGGCTTGTATTCCATACGTGTTGGTTGTAATTCACATGCGTTGCATCGTACTGCACGGGTCATACACCGCTGGTCCGTTTCGGTCAGTCTCCGGTCCGGGTCCGTGTCGGTCGGCACGATTTGTGGCCGGAATCGGAATCGACCCCTAAGTGTTGCATAGCATAATCTCTATAGATCTATCAAGCCATATTCTGTGATAATCCCTTTCAATGCTGTATTTGCAGCCACCACATATATATGGGTCTATTAGGATGGCGGTCGGAAAATCATCCCGACCACCATGGTAGCGGAAATTAACCGTCCACTGGTACAGCGGCAAAACCGGCAGTCCTATTAGAATCAACCGCCAAAACATTTCCACCGCAGCGGAATGATGCCACGAAAGACCACCAGCAGCGGGCAAAACTGGTGAAAATCCGTCCGCGGCAGTCGGATTCGCAGCGGAAACACACAAAACCACGGATAGGCCAGCGGAGTGACCGCACATAAAATTAGGATTCCATTGAGGTGACAGCGGGACGATCCGCTGTTTGCGACCGCCGTGATTGCAAACAGGGATGAATGGGAGAGCCGGCGGAAGGGCTGTTGCATACCCTCTGCCGCGGACGCTCCGTGACAAATATGGCGGTCGACAAAAAAAACACACAACAAGGCCACCAAGTGCACACATCAAACTAGCTCAGCCCCAAAAAACACCTAACACACCCCAATGATACACCCCCATGGCATCTTAAAAAATACAAATCCCAGGACAACCCACACAACACACCTGACAGCAATACTCCATTTCAACACACCCACATAGCTGAGTATAAAACCAGCCCCTTCCCTCACCAGAATCCTTCGCAGTTCTCCAGCCCTGAACTAAACCCTGCAGCACATTGGATAGGCAAAACACCACACATCTCACCAGCACAACAACACACACACACATCACCTACACTACCCCCACCATCCTCACAACTACACCTCAATTCATTTGCACATCACACACCATGCCATGCCTAGAAGATGTGGTTACCCCTAACCAGATATTCCATAACTTTACTGCCATTACTACCCTGATAGATGCACTTTTGACTCACCCCAATAAAAAAACATGCCAAATGCAAAGGCTGGTTCAACCATGCACGTACCACTATCACCAGGGATTTGAAATTGGCTCTTTGTAAACGACCCAGAGACAATTCACTGATTAAATCCCTTAGATTTTAGTCAGGAAAAAAGAATTACAAGATGCAGCTTGGCTGAAATTGTCCCAAGCGCGGACACTGGAGGTAGTAAATTGTTTTGGGACACTGTTAATTCTCCTTTCTTAAAAGATAACTCCTTCCCCGAACTGTTGTCACATGTCACCTGTGACGCAAGGGTTGTTCATTTTACTAGTATTTTTAGCCCATTAACAGTAGAAAATGTGATGATCAAAAATAAGGCACAGTTGTTACGTTCCTCATTAGCCTTGGATATTAAAACAGAAGTGTAATGGGCTCTGAAGGAATGCAAAGGGGGAGAAGCCCTGGGGCCAGATGGGGTCCCTGTAGATGTTTTTAAGAGTAATGCTGATTTTTAGGTGCCAATTTTAGCCAGAGTTTTTAACATGGATGTGGAGATTATGACTCCGCCCACATGGGGTACGTCTTTTATAGTCCCTATTTTTAAGAAGGGTGATAAATCAGACCCCAAAAATTATAGGCCTATTTCATTGTTAGATTCATTGGTGAAAGTGATGAGCAAAGTCCTTTAGAAGAAAGGGCCTGGGATTGCTCAATACTTTCTCCAATGCAGTTTGGTTTCAGGGAAGGCCTTGGGACTATAGAGCAATGCGTGAACCTTGATCTTATTATAGGCAACTATATTCGTGCCAAAGGCGGGAGATTGTATCTCTGTTTTGCCGACCTGAGCAGCGCTTTCGACTTGGTAGATCACACTATCCTCTGGACTACTTTACTTGCTATGGGGCACCAAGGCCAATGTATTCATTTTTGGCAAGACTATACGAGGAGGTGGAGAGTAAAGTACGCTATGGCCCCCAAGGGGTATGCATTCATAATTTTGCAGTTAAATGTGGCATTCGGCAAGGCTGTGTACTGGCCCCTTAGTTATTTTCCTTTTTTATCAACGGGGTGGACCAGACCTTACAAGTCGTGCATGTTGATGCCCCTCAAGTGGCTGGGCGTCCCATATGTGTACTTTTGAATGCAGACAATGCTGTCCTGCTGGTCAGGACTCCGGTGGGGCTGCAACATCTAATGGATGCTTTTGGGGATTTTATCGCTGCCAGGAAATTGACCATTAATAAAAGTAAAACCTATACAATGGCCTGTGGGTCAAGGGTTAAACAAAGGAGAACTTTTTTTATGTACAAATCGCCAGTGACCTCTGTCGATACTTTTTGTTACCTGGGCATTACTTTCTCAGGTAATGGCTCATGGAGACATGACATTGCCAATGTAAGGAGTAAAATGGACATAGGGACCCATGGTATTTTTAGATTCTCTGCAAAGTTGGGCTGCAGGCCAGTTAAGGAGATGACAGCAATTTATAGGGCTAAGGTTTTATCTATTGCAATATATGTGGCTGGAGTGTAGGGTCATCTCAATAGTAAAGCCCTGCAAATGGAGGAAAATGGTTTCCTCAAACGTCTCCTCAGCCTGCCCACTTTGGCTTCTTCTGAGATTATACATAGAGAAGTAGGACAATGTTATGAAGATCCCATGGTTAAATTATATTAGTTCATTGTACAGTAAATTATTTAAGATGTCAGTATGGATTAATCCCTAACAAGTAACATCACTTAGTAAGTTACTGTTTAGAGAAACCTTTATGAAACATAGGAGGAAAGCTCGGCTAGACTGTGAGAGTAGGAAACCAACTGTAAAGTTGTATTTAACACTTACATCACAAGTGGCTGTCAAGATTATTTAACTGGATAAGTGACATAATATCGATCACCAAAATATCCCCATACACAAATATGGACACATAAATATCAATGTCAAAAATATTAACAGCCTATCTTTATAATGTAAAGTATAAAAAAATCGTAAAAATATTATCAATGTAAAAAATATTGATGTACAAAATATCAGTTTTTTTATATATAAAAATAATGTTAAATACATTAAATAATAACATTAACTTAAAAAAATTATTTAGATGTAGTGTAGATTTTGACAAATATAATAAATAGATTCAATTAAAAAAATGTAAACATATATATATAAAATATTATATATATGTATATTTACTTTCAAACAATTAATAAACTAATACTTTTCATTTATTTTAAAATGTTATAAATATATAAAAATTTACAAATAAATATATATATACATACACCTATAACATAAAATCTAATAAAAAAATTATATTATAAATTAAAACATTAAAATATTTAATAATTTTTAAACTTACATTTTGCACTCCATTAAGTGCAACAGTAGGGAAAGTGTTGGATAGCGGAGGGGAAAGAATTACTATTCCCACTCCAGTGAATGCAACAGTAGGGAATGTGTTGGATAGAGGATAGGTAAAAATTATTATTCCCACTCCAAAGAGTGCAACAGTAGGGAAAGTGCTTGATAGCGCAGGGGAAAAAATTACAATTCCTACTCTAGTGAATGCAACACTATGGAAAGTGCTGGATATCGAAGGGGTAAAAATTACTATTCCCATTACAGTGAGTGCAACAGTAGGGAAAGTGTTGGATAGCAAAGGGGTAAAAATTACTATTCCCACTCCAGTGAGTGTAACAGTAGGGAAAGTGTGGGATAGCGGAGGGGGAACAAATTACTATTCATACTCCAGTGAGTGCAATAGTAGGGAAAGTATTGGCTAGCATAGGGCAGAAATTACTATTTCCACTCCAGTGAGTGCAACAGTAGAGAAAGTGTTGGATAACGTAGGGGTAAATATTATTATTCCCACTCTAGTGAGTGCAACAGTAAGGAAAGTGTTGGATAGGGGAGGGGTAAAAATTACTATTCCTACTGAAGTCAATTGAAAATTAAAAACAAACAAAATATCAACTACAATACAAAAGATGTTAAAAAACAAAAAATAGAAAACATATAGAAATTACCTACAAATATTATTTTACAAAAATTAAAAAATGAATTTACAAACAAATAACTATATTTAATAGAAATTAATTATAATCAAAAACATTAAGGTGCCGATTCCGATCCGGTAAAAAAAATTACCGTACGACTCGTATCCGTATTTTTTTACGTACGAGTCGCACAAGTACCGTACAAACTGCCAAGTACGATTCGTACGTGAAAAATAACTACGAATAGTGTTGGGAAAAGTCTACGAGAGTGCGTCGGAAAATGTCCACGTCCGAATATCGTCGGGAAAAGTGTGCGAAAGTGAGCCGGACAGTTTCACTTACAAATCGTAAAACACAAGTCCGAGCGCTCAAGTACGATCCCGACCGCCCGTCCGAAAACACAATCGCACGTAATAAGGCCCGTACGGAGCCAACGCAGTAGCACACATGTACACGGGTAAACTCATGCCCGTGTACGAGCCGTACAGCCCCCCCACCCCCAAATATGTCAGCACCGTACAACACCCTGTCCGCACTGCACCCCAGGCCCGCAACTGTACGCACCATACCCCCCCATGTGCGCGCAGCACCCCCTCATGTACGCGCAGTACCACCGCATGTACGCGCCGTTCCCCAGGGCCGAACGTGTACGCACCGTACCCCCACCGCATGTACGCACTGTACCCCCAGCCCCCCCACTGCATGTACGCACCGTACACCAGCACCGCATATACACACAGTACCCCCAGCACCCCCAACGCATGTACGCACCGTACCCCTGCACCGCAAGTACGCACTGTACCCCCAGCCCCCCACCATATGTACGCACCGTACCCCTGCACCGCATGTACGCACCGCACACCAACACCGTACCCCAGCACCCTCACCCAGCATCGCGTATGTACGGATCGTACCTACGTGAAAAATACCCTTACAGAACCAGGACACTGTAAAACAGCACAAGGAGGGTCAATCCGACTCGCACAACAACACAAAACACCTCGACAAGACAAAATACATCTCAATGACTGACCTGGCACATCCAAACATGCAAACAGAGGCCCCAAAGCACAACCACCACTTATAACACACCCACCAAAATTCAAACACAGCCACACCCAAAAATTGACCAATAAAAAGGGCCCACACACACAACCCATGAGCCTTTGCAACAGACTCACTGCTGCCAGACCCCACTGACAAACAACCCCACACAACTCATACCTTCGCTACACCTTCACTCACACACCTTCACACAACCACCTCCACAAACATCCCCCTCTTCACATTCACACCCACACACCCACAACCATCCACACCCACACCCCACACCATGCCCACAGACAAGAATCCAAAGTTCACCACGGCGGAGCTGGAGCTCCTTGTCAACGAAGTCATCAGAGTCGAGCCAGAGCTGTTTGGAACATTGGTCAGACAGACCAGCATAGCTGCAAAATCTGCCATGTGGCAGAGGTTTGTCGACAAGGTGAATGCTGTTGCGCCCGTCCGAAGGACCAGGCATGAATGCCAAGCCAGGTGGTACGATCTGCGCAGGGCGGTCAAGAGGAAAAGGAATGAAGAACATGCCCAGACCAACATCACTGGAGGTGGGCCGCCCCGCAGACCGGTACACTCCCATCCCTGGGAGCAGAAGGTGATGCCCATGCTACCGCCGGTGGGACTACACGGAGTCGAAGAAGTCGCAGAGCCTGGTGAGTACACAAACAACTCACGTAACTTGGGGGAATGGCATCCACACCCCAACCACAACAAATGCACGCACCTACCCCCAAGCAGTCACCGCACACAACCACACCCAAAAACCACGCCCATGCCACTAACGTCACCATTCACCCTTCACAAATCAAGGCAAGGCCATGTCCAAGGGTACAACAACCACAAACACAAGACTGGATGTCCAGGAGGCTGGGAGGGTGGGCCCCACACAACACATTGTGAAAATGAGACGCAGACAACAATGTCCTCAGCCCATATGGCATAGGTACATACCCATGCACAATGCACAGGGACTGGCAAAGTACTGACAAGGTAGCTGACACTGGGCCCTGCTGTATGCAGCACAAGGCCCTCCTGGGACCACTTTACACTCAAACACCAACTCCATAAGCACAGGTATCTAGCACAGGAACTCACACACACTGTCATGCCAGCATGCACCATGAGGGGACACACACATCACCTGGGAGACCCAATCACAACTCACATTACACACAACAGCACGCCCGGTCATACCCCCCCTAACACAAGCACACACCCCCGGGGCGGGCAACGGATACACACACTCCCACAATGGACATGTGACACAACAAGACCAATCCAGAGCCAAATAAGCATCAGAGCCAACTGTCAACAGGTCACACACTCAGGAGAACATCCCAATCTGTCCCCCGCAACATACCCATCCCCAAGTGGACACTGAGAGGAATGCTAGGGACATCCAACTACCTGGGGGAACTGTGTCAACTTGAATATGTATGAAACATGGATGTGGCATGAAACAGCATTAACATTGTCTCTCTCACACACACAGGGCAACGTCGATGATCTCCCCCCAACACTGGGGGGGAAGAATCACAGTCCCAGGCACCGCGTGAAGATGATCCCACCGGCAGCGACAACTCTCACCACTCCGTGGATGACCCCGACCAACCTGGCCCCTCTGGTGTTCAAGCCCCTGCAGCACCTGCGTCAGGTACATCTGTGCCAACCCCCACCCCCATTCCTGCCACATCCCAGGAGACACCCAGGAGCCCTGCTCGCACTGAACAACACAGCCAGTCTGACCAGGAGGGACAAGGCTCTGCAGGCACCCAGGAGGAGGCCAACAACCCTGCAAATGCCATCCCTCAGGGGTCCCGTAGACCCGATGTGCCCACAACGGCAGGCCAGGCTCGTGTGGGCAGGGGTGGTGGGAGTGGAGGCAGGCGGAGGCGCGAACCTGACCAGCCAGCTCAGGACCCCGGTATGTCACACATACGCAACATCCTGGACTGATACCGGCGTGACACCAGAGGCATGGACCAGGTTGTGTCCAGACTTTCCGGGATGCAGGGGACCCTCGATGAGATAAAGAACCTGCAGGTCGAGCATCATGCCAGTCATCAACAACCCCAAGGACGGATGGAGGCAAGACTGGCTGAGCTCCTGGCGGTGCACAGGGACGTGAGCCAATCACTCCGTCAGATCGCCCAAAGTCTGGCAAACCCTCCCTGTGCCACCAGGCGTAGACCTGCACCAGACACAGGGAGGGACGAGGAGGAGGAGGATTCGTCTGACGGAGCGTCCCTAACATCGTCAAGGCCTGCATCTGAGGGTCCCCGGAGGAAGGTGTGTCGTCCACGGAAAAAACCGTGAGAGTCAGCGGACCATCCCCATCTCCCAGGTCACCTGGCCTGGCACCTGGCCCTCTGGCGCAACAGCAGCACCTCACCCAATGACATTCTCTGCCACATGGACTTGCTGGTCACAGTCTGACCAATGATGACCAACACTGTGATCTGGACTCTGATGACTCCAACTGACAAGGATGCCATCTCCCCCTGTGAACTTTGGATTCTATTCCCCCGGTAGAGCACCTTGGCACATCTACCAAAAGACTCACTCCACCAAAAATAAATTCATATTGTTCTGCACATGAGATGTTGCTGTCATTTTGCATTATTCAATGACATATGTGTGTGGAAATGTCTAACTATGCCTGAGTGTTGAACCAACACCAGCCATCCATACCCTGGGAACAGAGTCTGGTACCATTCAATGTAGGCATGGAGCACAACACTCACCTGGGATGGCCTCTGGCTGCTGAGGGGGGGCTTGCTAAACTGTGCGGACAGACCTATCTGGGAGATCATCATCAAGGCGTAGAGGTCATGGCCCATGTGGAGGTACCCGTGTGAGGGGTCCCAGACATGTGTGGCCAGGTGGGGGAACAATGTCCTGTATGCTGGAGTATGGTGGATGTGAAGAACGGTGACCAGGGCAAGGTTGGATGCACGGAGATGGCCCAACGGGATCTAGGATGACAGACGTACAAGGTTGGTTGGGGTCGGGGTTGTGGACTGCCTCCTGAGTGTGGGTGGGGAGTGTGGAGGTCATCCTGCAGCAGACAGTGATCCATTGCAGCTATCTATGGTGGACGGTGAGGTGGCTGGGGCGCAGGGTGTAGAAGCTGAGGTGTGCAGATGCCCCCTGGAAGTGGACCAGTTTCCTGGGAGTTTGGATGTACTTGCTCCGTAGAGGGCAGGGCAGTATATGAGACGGATGTTGTCATGGACCTGGGGGATGGTCTGTCGTAACTTGGAGTGGATCTATCTGTGGATCATGTGCATAATGCAGAGGGCGTTGCAGCATGAGGTACAGATGCTGTGGACTAGCATGGCATATGTGAGCGAGCCAAACATGATGCACACCATCTTGTGTGTGTGGCCACTGGGTGCTTGTGCAGGGCCCGCAGCAGCAGGCGCCATCTCCCTGAAAAATGCCCCATTTTGCACACAAAGACTAGGATGTCAGAAGGACAACTGCAACAGGCGCGTGTGTAAAGTAAGGAGTGTCCAGTGTCACATGGCACACCCAGAGACAATGCATGCACAATCACCAAAGAGCCATTACACCGGATCAGGAAACTGAAGGGCGACCTGCGCACAACAGACACACCCTCAGCAGCTGGTGATGGCCCATTGTGTGGTCGACCATGCTAAAAAACATACACGACCATGTTCTTCATGCCCAATAGAGAGCCTAATCCATGAGCAACTGCATGCATGTCGCTAAACTACACATGGACTCCTATGCATTATCTACAGCAAGTATGCCAGAGATGCCGCATGCCAAGTGGCAAGAGACCTGCATTGACAGAGATGGGGCACCTTGGAGTGTGACGAACACCTTTATTACTCAGCCTCACACTAATGGAATTGCATCCATTGGAACAGAATCACAGGTCATTCGGCTGACCATATGTGACCTACACTGGACACCCCCTGCAACACACAGATGTGGTAAATCCTACTGAGCTGGCACACAAGTGAAGGGGTTGAGCCTCACACCCCTTGCTGCAGACGGAGAGTCTACAATTCCCCTTTGAGCCTCATATGGGGATGTCCCACACCTTGTCCACCATTAGCATCCCGTATGTTCCTGAGGGATGTTATATACACATTGATGCCTTCATCAGAATCCACAATCCATGACAGATGACTGTCAGGAAGGGTGACTATCAATTCATGGGAGCCATGCAACATGTCACGTGGCCCATGGTGAGTCGACAAGTATGCATGGTAACACAACATGCGCAGGAGCAGTCCCCACATATCACAGACATGTACCACCCACAAAACGCCTTGCTGCACTCCTTACCCAAAAAGACTTTTCAACATGTCTGTGCATGTAACTCTGATCCAGCACACGTAATACTCATGAGGAATAGCAGGAGTGCAATGATGACATGAGCAGACGACAGCCGCAGGAACCTGGGGAGGACAGACACACAACAATTCAGCGAAGAGCTAGTAATCCGCAGACATGTACATGCCCTCTACAGGATTGATGTTGTCACCATGCTAATAATGAATTTTGTGTACCCGCAAAAATTTGGGGAATGACATCATCACTTGAATGATACATCAGAACACACCTCCAAGTCACTTAGCAGACAGTCAGCTCGACACACACATTGCAACACATGCCACACAAGGCACTAAGCGTGCACACTCAGACACAGGGACTCACCATCATGAGAAGAAGTTGCGGATCAGCTGACTCTGGATGTCCTCATCCTCATCCTCACTTGCCCCGTGCCCGAGCCCTTCATCCTCCACGGGTGGATTATCCAGCTCATCAGGATCCAGGATGAGTGGCACGGCCTTCTCCACTGCCATGTTGTGCAGCATGCAGCACACAAGGAAGATTTTGCAGACCTTCACCGGGGCATATGGGAGTGCGCCGCCGGTCTTGTGGAGGCACCGGAATCTGCTCTTCAGGAGTCCAAACGTCCTCTCAATCACGCGCCTCGTCTGCCCATGGGTGTCGTTGTACCGGTGTTCTGCGGCTGTTCTGGGGTTGCGGAGAGGCGTCATCAGCCATGGCATGTTGGGATAGCCAGCGTCCCCTACATGGAAACATCATGGACAGAAGTGGGTCAGAAGAAGCAGTAAGATATTATGATACCGCTAAATACAGGACTAACAGAGTATACCCACCAACAAGACATGCACGCAGCTGCAGCATCATTTCAGGCACCCTCCTACGCCTCATGATGTAGGCATCGTGTGCTGATCCTAGAAAACGGGCACAGACATGGGATATCATCATGTTAGCAAGACATACCACAAGGGCATTGATGGAGTGGTAATGTTTGCGGTTACGGAAGGCTACCTCCTGTGCGTGTGGTGGTACCAAAGCCACATGTGTCCCATCAATGGCCCCAATGACATGGGGCATCCCTCCCAGGGCATAGAACTCACCCTTGACACCTGTCAACTGCTCACGAGTTGGGAAATGTATGAATTCATCCAGGTGTAACAACATGGCCTCTAACACATCATGCAGGACATGGCTGAACATGGTCTGGGACATGCCACCTACATCAGCTAGGGTCAATTGAAACGTACCCGTGGCAAAGAAATGTAGGGCTGCCATCACCTTCATCTTGGGTGTCAGTGCAGTAGGATACCTGTGTAGCGGTTGGAGGTGTGGTTCCAGCCTTGTGGTCAAGTTGTCAATCAACGGTTGGGAGAAGCGGTAGCGGCGTATACAGTCACGTTCCTTCATGGCAGCCAAGTCTGGCATTGGTCGGGGGAGAGGCGGTGCCCGGCAGAAATTTGAAAGGAATAACGAAGATTGAGTACAGCACTACACCACTGTCAATTAACTGAGCACATGTTCAACAGCTAATACACATATGCTACATACAGAGTCTGTACTGTGCAATGCATCCAGGACATGTATGCCAGCAAGGTGACACCCCTACCAACAGTCAGCTACACACGTGGGTGCTCAAGGTCAACATGACATGCCATGGAACTAGCTGTGGCCCAGTGTAAGTGAACAGGCAGACGCATTACAGGAGTGACAGACATCCACATATGTGCATGAGAAGGATGTTTCAGCATACAGACCGGTTGCGGAACACTAGAGGCACAGGTCACATGTCCTTGAAATAGGACAGTCCACACACCTTGCCATGAAGGGGTACATGTCAGGAATGATTACACATACATTGAGACTACGCAGATATGTCCTTGTCTCGCAAGTCCATGTGCGATGCATACATACACCCGTTACGTCTGATTCCACATGTGGCCTGGTGTGCGTAATAGTGTGCCATGCCCATCGACACGCACACACATGTCGTGCATGTTGATGGCCCTCAAGTGGCTGGGCGTCCCATATGTGTACTTTTGAATGCAGACAATGCTGTCCTGCTGGTCAGGACTCCGGTGGGGCTGCAACATCTAATGGATGCTTTTGGGGATTTTATCGCTGCCAGGAAATTGACCATTAATAAAAGTAAAACCTATACAATGGCCTGTGGGTCAAGGGTTAAACAAAGGAGAACTTTTTTTATGTACAAATCGCCAGTGACCTCTGTCGATACTTTTTGTTACCTGGGCATTACTTTCTCAGGTAATGGCTCATGGAGACATGACATTGCCAATGTAAGGAGTAAAATGGACATAGGGACCCATGGTATTTTTAGATTCTCTGCAAAGTTGGGCTGCAGGCCAGTTAAGGAG
The DNA here is from genome assembly GCF_964204655.1 of Triturus cristatus. Taxonomy (NCBI): domain Eukaryota; kingdom Metazoa; phylum Chordata; class Amphibia; order Caudata; family Salamandridae; genus Triturus; species Triturus cristatus. Next base: position 344,075,826 of record NC_140593.1, read on the forward strand.
ATGACAGCAATTTATAGGGCTAAGGTTTTATCTATTGCAATATATGTGGCTGGAGTGTAGGGTCATCTTAATAGTAAAGCCCTGCAAATGGAGGAAAATGGTTTCCTCAAACGTCTCCTCAGCCTGCCCACTTTGGCTTCTTCTGAGATTATACATAGAGAAGTAGGACAATGTTATGAAGATCCCATGGTTAAATTATATTAGTTCATTGTACAGTAAATTATTTAAGATGTCAGTATGGATTAATCCCTAACAAGTAACATCACTTAGTAAGTTACTGTTTAGAGAAACCTTTATGAAACATAGGAGGAAAGCTCGGCTAGACTGTGAGAGTAGGAAACCAACTGTAAAGTTGTATTTAACACTTACATCACAAGTGGCTGTCACGATTATTTAACTGGATAAGTGACATAATATCGATCACCAAAATATCCCCATACACAAATATGGACACATAAATATCAATGTCAAAAATATTAACAGCCTATCTTTATAATGTAAAGTATAAAAAATCGTAAAAATATTATCAATGTAAAAAATATTGATGTACAAAATATCAGTTTTTTTATATATAAAAATAATGTTAAATACATTAAATAATAACATTAACTTAAAAAAATTATTTAGATGTAGTGTAGATTTTGACAAATATAATAAATAGATTCAATTAAAAAAATGTAAACATATATATATAAAATATTATATATATGTATATTTACTTTCAAACAATTAATAAACTAATACTTTTCATTTATTTTAAAATGTTATAAATATATAAAAATTTACAAATAAATATATATATACATACACCTATAACATAAAATCTAATAAAAAAATTATATTATAAATTAAAACATTAAAATATTTAATAATTTTTAAACTTACATTTTGCACTCCATTAAGTGCAACAGTAGGGAAAGTGTTGGATAGCGGAGGGGAAAGAATTACTATTCCCACTCCAGTGAATGCAACAGTAGGGAATGTGTTGGATAGAGGATAGGTAAAAATTATTATTCCCACTCCAAAGAGTGCAACAGTAGGGAAAGTGCTTGATAGCGCAGGGGAAAAAATTACAATTCCTACTCTAGTGAGTGCAACACTATGGAAAGTGCTGGATATCGAAGGGGTAAAAATTACTATTCCCATTACAGTGAGTGCAACAGTAGGGAAAGTGTTGGATAGCAAAGGGGTAAAAATTACTATTCCCACTCCAGTGAGTGCAACAGTAGGGAAAGTGTGGGATAGCGGAGGGGGAACAAATTACTATTCATACTCCAGTGAGTGCAATAGTAGGGAAAGTATTGGCTAGCATAGGGCAGAAATTACTATTTCCACTCCAGTGAGTGCAACAGTAGGGAAAGTGTTGGATAACGTAGGGGTAAATATTACTATTCCCACTCTAGTGAGTGCAACAGTAAGGAAAGTGTTGGATAGGGGAGGGGTAAAAAATACTATTCCTACTGAAGTCAATTGAAAATTAAAAACAAACAAAATATCAACTACAATACAAAAGATGTTAAAAAACAAAAAATAGAAAACATATAGAAATTACCTATAAATATTATTTTACAAAAATTAAAAAATGAATTTACAAACAAATAACTATATTTAATAGAAATTAATTATAATCAAAAACATTAAGGTGCCGATTCCGATCCGGTAAAAAAAATTACCGTACGACTCGTATCCGTATTTTTTTACGTACGAGTCGCACAAGTACCGTACAAACTGCCAAGTACGATTCGTACATGAAAAATAACTACGAATAGTGTTGGGAAAAGTCTACGAGAGTGCGTCGGAAAATGTCCACGTCCGAATATCGTCGGGAAAAGTGTGCGAAAGTGAGCCGGACAGTTTCACTTACAAATCGTAAAACACAAGTCCGAGCGCTCAAGTACGATCCCGACCGCCCGTCCGAAAACACAATCGCACGTAATAAGGCCCGTACGGAGCCAACGCAGTAGCACACATGTACACGGGTAAACTCATGCCCGTGTACGAGCCGTACAGCCCCCCCACCCCCAAATATGTCAGCACCGTACAACACCCTGTCCGCACTGCACCCCAGGCCCGCAACTGTACGCACCATACCCCCCATGTGCGTGCAGCACCCCCTCATGTACGCGCAGTACCACCGCATGTACGCGCCGTTCCCCAGGGCCGAACGTGTACGCACCGTACCCCCACCGCATGTACGCACTGTACCCCCAGCCCCCCCACTGCATGTACGCACCGTACACCAGCACCGCATGTACACACAGTACCCCCAGCACCCCCAACGCATGTACGCACCGTACCCCTGCACCGCAAGTACGCACTGTACCCCCAGCCCCCCCACCATATGTACGCACCGTACCCCTGCACCGCATGTACGCACCGCACACCAACACCGTACCCCAGCACCCTCACCCAGCATCGCGTATGTACGGATCGTACCTACGTGAAAAATACCCTTACAGAACCAGGACACTGTAAAACAGCACAAGGAGGGTCAATCCGACTCGCACAACAACACAAAACACCTCGACAAGACAAAATACATCTCAATGACTGACCTGGCACATCCAAACATGCAAACAGAGGCCCCAAAGCACAACCACCACTTATAACACACCCACCAAAATTCAAACACAGCCACACCCAAAAATTGACCAATAAAAAGGGCCCACACACACAACCCATGAGCCTTTGCAACAGACTCACTGCTGCCAGACCCCACTGACAAACAACCCCACACAACTCATACCTTCGCTACACCTTCACTCACACACCTTCACACAACCACCTCCACAAACATCCCCCTCTTCACATTCACACCCACACACCCACAACCATCCACACCCACACCCCACACCATGCCCACAGACAAGAATCCAAAGTTCACCACGGCGGAGCTGGAGCTCCTTGTCAACGAAGTCATCAGAGTCGAGCCAGAGCTGTTTGGAACATTGGTCAGACAGACCAGCATAGCTGCAAAATCTGCCATGTGGCAGAGGTTTGTCGACAAGGTGAATGCTGTTGCGCCCGTCCGAAGGACCAGGCATGAATGCCAAGCCAGGTGGTACGATCTGCGCAGGGCGGTCAAGAGGAAAAGGAATGAAGAACATGCCCAGACCAACATCACTGGAGGTGGGCCGCCCCGCAGACCGGTACACTCCCATCCCTGGGAGCAGAAGGTGATGCCCATGCTACCGCCGGTGGGACTACACGGAGTCGAAGAAGTCGCAGAGCCTGGTGAGTACACAAACAACTCACGTAACTTGGGGGAATGGCATCCACACCCCAACCACAACAAATGCACGCACCTACCCCCAAGCAGTCACCGCACACAACCACACCCAAAAACCACGCCCATGCCACTAACGTCACCATTCACCCTTCACAAATCAAGGCAAGGCCATGTCCAAGGGTACAACAACCACAAACACAAGACTGGATGTCCAGGAGGCTGGGAGGGTGGGCCCCACACAACACATTGTGAAAATGAGACGGAGACAACAATGTCCTCAGCCCATATGGCATAGGTACATACCCATGCACAATGCACAGGGACTGGCAAAGTACTGACAAGGTAGCTGACACTGGGCCCTGCTGTATGTAGCACAAGGCCCTCCTGGGACCACTTTACACTCAAACACCAACTCCATAAGCACAGGTATCTAGCACAGGAACTCACACACACTGTCATGCCAGCATGCACCATGAGGGGACACACACATCACCTGGGAGACCCAATCACAACTCACATTACACACAACAGCATGCCCGGTCACACCCCCCCTAACACAAGCACACACCCCCGGGGCAGGCAACGGATACACACACTCCCACAATGGACATGTGACACAACAAGACCAATCCAGAGCCAAGTAAGCATCAGAGCCAACTGTCAACAGGTCACACACTCAGGAGAACATCCCAATCTGTCCCCCGCAACATACCCATCCCCAAGTGGACACTGAGAGGAATGCTAGGGACATCCAACTACCTGGGGGAACTGTGTCAACTTGAATATGTATGAAACATGGATGTGGCATGAAACAGCATTAACATTGTCTCTCTCACACACACAGGGCAACGTCGATGATCTCCCCCCAACACTGGGGGGGAAGAATCACAGTCCCAGGCACCGCGTGAAGATGATCCCACTGGCAGCGACAACTCTCACCACTCCGTGGATGACCCCGACCAACCTGGCCCCTCTGGTGTTCAAGCCCCTGCAGCACCTGCGTCAGGTACATCTGTGCCAACCCCCACCCCCATTCCTGCCACATCCCAGGAGACACCCAGGAGCCCTGCTCGCACTGAACAACACAGCCAGTCTGACCAGGAGGGATAAGGCTCTGCAGGCACCCAGGAGGAGGCCAACAACCCTGCAAATGCCATCCCTCAGGGGTCCCGTAGACCCGATGTGCCCACAACGGCAGGCCAGGCTGGTGTGGGCAGGGGTGGTGGGAGTGGAGGCAGGCGGAGGCGCGAACCTGACCAGCCAGCTCAGGACCCCGGTATGTCACACATACGCAACATCCTGGACTGATACCGGCGTGACACCAGAGGCATGGACCAGGTTGTGTCCAGACTTTCCGGGATGCAGGGGACCCTCGATGAGATAAAGAACCTGCAGGTCGAGCATCATGCCAGTCATCAACAACACCAAGGACGGATGGAGGCAAGACTGGCTGAGCTCCTGGCGGTGCACAGGGACGTGAGCCAATCACTCCGTCAGATCGCCCAAAGTCTGGCAAACCCTCCCTGTGCCACCAGGCGTAGACCTGCACCAGACACAGGGAGGGACGAGGAGGAGGAGGATTCGTCTGACGGAGCGTCCCTAACATCGTCAAGGCCTGCATCTGAGGGTCCCCGGAGGAAGGTGTGTCGTCCACGGAAAAAACCGTGAGAGTCAGCGGACCATCCCCATCTCCCAGGTCACCTGGCCTGGCACCTGGCCCTCTGGCGCAGCAGCAGCACCTCACCCAATGACATTCTCTGCCACATGGACTTGCTGGTCACAGTCTGACCAATGATGACCAACACTGTGATCTGGACTCTGATGACTCCAACTGACAAGGATGCCATCTCCCCCTGTGAACTTTGGATTCTATTCCCCCGGTAGAGCACCTTGGCACATCTACCAAAAGACTCACTCCACCAAAAATAAATTCATATTGTTCTGCACATGAGATGTTGCTGTCATTTTGCATTATTCAATGACATATGTGTGTGGAAATGTCTAACTATGCCTGAGTGTTGAACCAACACCAGCCATCCATACCCTGGGAACAGAGTCTGGTACCATTCAATGTAGGCATGGAGCACAACACTCACCTGGGATGGCCTCTGGCTGCTGAGGGGGGGCTTGCTAAACTGTGCGGACAGACCTATCTGGGAGATCATCATCAAGGCGTAGAGGTCATGGCCCATGTGGAGGTACCCGTGTGAGGGGTCCCAGACATGTGTGGCCAGGTGGGGGAACAATGTCCTGTATGCTGGAGTACGGTGGATGTGAAGAACGGTGACCAGGGCAAGGTTGGATGCACGGAGATGGCCCAACGGGATCTAGGATGACAGACGTACAAGGTTGGTTGGGGTCGGGGTTGTGGACTGCCTCCTGAGTGTGGGTGGGGAGTGTGGAGGTCATCCTGCAGCAGACAGTGATCCATTGCAGCTATCTATGGTGGACGGTGAGGTGGCTGGGGCGCAGGGTGTAGAAGCTGAGGTGTGCAGATGCCCCCTGGAAGTGGACCAGTTTCCTGGGAGTTTGGATGTACTTGCTCCGTAGAGGGCAGGGCAGTATATGAGACGGATGTTGTCATGGACCTGGGGGATGGTCTGTCGTAACTTGGAGTGGATCTATCTGTGGATCATGTGCATAATGCAGAGGGCGTTGCAGCATGAGGTACAGATGCTGTGGACTAGCATGGCATATGTGAGCGAGCCAAACATGATGCACACCATCTTGTGTGTGTGGCCAATGGGTGCTTGTGCAGGGCCCGCAGCAGCAGGCGCCATCTCCCTGAAAAATGCCCCATTTTGCACACAAAGACTAGGATGTCAGAAGGACAACTGCAACAGGCGCGTGTGTAAAGTAAGGAGTGTCCAGTGTCACATGGCACACCCAGAGACAATGCATGCACAATCACCAAAGAGCCATTACACCGGATCAGGAAACTGAAGGGCGACCTGCGCACAACAGACACACCCTCAGCAGCTGGTGATGGCCCATTGTGTGGTCGACCATGCTAAAAAACATACACGACCATGTTCTTCATGCCCAATAGAGAGCCTAATCCATGAGCAACTGCATGCATGTCGCTAAACTACACATGGACTCCTATGCATTATCTACAGCAAGTATGCCAGAGATGCCGCATGCCAAGTGGCAAGAGACCTGCATTGACAGAGATGGGGCACCTTGGAGTGTGACGAACACCTTTATTACTCAGCCTCACACTAATGGAATTGCATCCATTGGAACAGAATCACAGGTCATTCGGCTGACCATGTGTGACCTACACTGGACACCCCCTGCAACACACAGATGTGGTAAATCCTACTGAGCTGGCACACAAGTGAAGGGGTTGAGCCTCACACCCCTTGCTGCAGACGGAGAGTCTACAATTCCCCTTTGAGCCTCATATGGGGATGTCCCACACCATGTCCACCATTAGCATCCCGTATGTTCCTGAGGGATGTTATATACACATTGATGCCTTCATCAGAATCCACAATCCATGACAGATGACTGTCAGGAAGGGTGACTATCAATTCATGGGAGCCATGCAACATGTCACGTGGCCCATGGTGAGTCGACAAGTATGCATGGTAACACAACATGCGCAGGAGCAGTCCCCACATATCACAGACATGTACCACCCACAAAACGCCTTGCTGCACTCCTTACCCAAAAAGACTTTTCAACATGTCTGTGCATGTAACTCTGATCCAGCACACATAATACTCATGAGGAATAGCAGGAGTGCAATGATGACATGAGCAGACGACAGCCGCAGGAACCTGGGGAGGACAGACACACAACAATTCAGCGAAGAGCTAGTAATCCGCAGACATGTACATGCACTCTACAGGATTGATGTTGTCACCATGCTAATAATGAATTTTGTGTACCCGCAAAAATTTGGGGAATGACATCATCACTTGAATGATACATCAGAACACACCTCCAAGTCACACGCACACTCAGACACAGGGACTCACCATCATGAGAAGAAGTTGCGGATCAGCTGACTCTGGATGTCCTCATCCTCATCCTCATCCTCACTTGCCCCGTGCCCGAGCCCTTCATCCTCCACGGGTGGATTATCCAGCTCATCAGGATCCAGCATGCAGCACACAAGGAAGATTTTGCAGACCTTCACCGGGGCATATGGGAGTGCGCCGCCGGTCTTGTGGAGGCACCGGAATCTGCTCTTCAGGAGTCCAAACGTCCTCTCAATCACGCGCCTCGTCTGCCCATGGGTGTCGTTGTACCGGTGTTCTGCGGCTGTTCTGGGGTTGCGGAGAGGCGTCATCAGCCATGGCATGTTGGGATAGCCAGCGTCCCCTACATGGAAACATCATGGACAGAAGTGGGTCAGAAGAAGCAGTAAGATGTTATGATACCGCTAAATACAGGACTAACAAAGTATACCCACCAACAAGACATGCACGCAGCTGCAGCATCATTTCAGGCACCCTCCTACGCCTCATGATGTAGGCATCGTGTGCTGATCCTGGAAAACGGGCACAGACATGGGATATCATCATGTTAGCAAGACATACCACAAGGGCATTGATGGAGTGGTAATGTTTGCGGTTACGGAAGGCTACCTCCTGTGCGTGTGGTGGTACCAAAGCCACATGTGTCCCATCAATGGCCCCAATGACATGGGGCATCCCTCCCAGGGCATAGAACTCACCCTTGACACCTGTCAACTGCTCACGAGTTGGGAAATGTATGAATTTATCCAGGTGTAACAACATGGCCTCTAACACATCATGCAGGACATGGCTGAACATGGTCTGGGACATGCCACCTACATCAGCTAGGGTCAATTGAAACGTACCCGTGGCAAAGAAATGTAGGGCTGCCATCACCTTCATCTTGGGTGTCAGTGCAGTAGGATACCTGTGTAGCGGTTGGAGGTGTGGTTCCAGCCTTGTGGTCAAGTTGTCATTTAACGGTTGGGAGAAGCGGTAGCGGCGTATACAGTCACGTTCCTTCATGGCAGCCAAGTCTGGCATTGGTCGGGGGAGAGGCGGTGCCCGGCAAAAATTTGAAAGGAATAACGAAGATTGAGTACAGCACTACACCACTGTCAATTAACTGAGCACATGTTCAACAGCTAATACACATATGCTACATACAGAGTCTGTACTGTGCAATGCATCCAGGACACGTATGCCAGCAAGGTGACACCCCTACCAACAGTCAGCTACACACGTGGGTGGTCAAGGTCAACATGACATGCCATGGAACTAGCTGTGGCCCAGTGTAAGTGAACAGGCAGACGCATTACAGGAGTGACAGACATCCACATATGTGCATGAGAAGGATGTTTCAGCATACAGACCGGTTGCGGAACACTAAAGGCACAGGTCACATGTCCTTGAAATAGGACAGTCCACACACCTTGCCATGAAGGGGTACATGTCAGGAATGATCACACATACATTGAGACTACGCAGATATGTCCTTGTCTCGCAAGTCCATGTGCGATGCATACATACACCCGTTACGTCTGATTCCACATGTGGCCTGGTGTGCGTAATAGTGTGCCATGCCCATCGACACGCACACACATGTTGGATGCAGCAACTGCAGATGCATGTCACGGAACAACTACAGCAAGCTCATGGGAACACATGACACACACATGACATAGTCACATCGTGCAACGCCGGTAGTTACATCTCAGGTGTCATTATCCGTGTCCCTGGCATCAGGGGACAGTTGCGGGTGTAGGTGACTGTGCCATGCCAGTGATGCAGTGCTCGACTGTCCCCAGAGCGTAGCACCTCTGTATCAATTGATATCGAGTAATTTGCTGTTGTGTCATGCTCCCCATTGTTTCCCAGTGGCATGGTGGGTAAACCAACTGTGTGGTGCAGGGCCTACATATGTTTGTAGTATTGTAGATGTTACTCATGTTGCTGTTCATGCTATGCGCTGTGTCCTATGTAGTTTGGACTCATGTGTCATATGTATACAGGTGTCTGATCATTTCCTGTCTCTTCACCTTGCCCACAGCATCGTCGGGGGAAACCGAGGGAGACACTGGCACGGACGTGGGGGAGGTATCCAGCACAGGGGCCACCTGTGCTGGGGAGTCTGGCGCAGCAAGTGGCACGGAGGCCGAGGGGAGTCAGGCGGAGGACCTGTCCAGTCCCAACACCGACTATGACGCTGCCGGGTCCGAGGCAGAGCTCCCAGAGGGGACGGAGACTGCTCCCAGAGCTGAAGGCAGCACTCCATCTCTCGCCGCACCCTCCATTCCCACCACCGCCCTCCCACTTACTCGGGTCCCTTGTGTCCGTGCTAGGCGACAACAGGTGCGTGAGAGACGGCAAGGAGGTATATTTAAAAGGTGAAGGGTGCACTTCCACTCCGGATCATTCTGTGGTGTGTAGGCACATTCAATTGCATGGTGCTTGTCAAATGCACGCTCATGATTTAGCTTGTATTCTGAAAGGGATTCGTATGCCAGTTATGACCCCGTCTTGTACGCTGCTTGCTAACGGTAATTATGTGCTAAAGCTTGCTGTGGGATGCTTCCGGGAATTGCTCACATCGTGACTGTATCACTACGACTGGTTTTCTGTCATTACGTCCTTTTCCCACCCCCGCATGGCCGGCTCGATGTATCCATCTGGCCTTCCATTCCAACCTTGAAAGCAGAGTTCAACAAGATGAGCAGAATAAGGGCTCTTTTGTCTCAAAAACAAGTCGTGTTGACTTCATCCCGAGAAACATTTGTCCTTCACGTAGCTCACACGCGCACAGAGGTCCAAGCGCTTTTGAACACTGATCTCCCACTACATATTTGGGACTCGGAATCAGACTATCTTTCATGCCTCGTCAACAATTGGCCTGGATGTTTTTTTCTAAATTGTGGACTCCGTGCTCGTGACCTCCTTCCAAACTCTGTTTGGTGGGATCCCCGCATTTCATCATTCGATTTTTTCTAGCGTCTTCGGAGGTCTCCCTTTGCTTCTCGCCCTTGTAGCTGGGGTGCTATTATTGATCTGCGTACTACGCTGTGGCTTCACAACTTGCGTTACAAGACAGCATGCACCGGCTGCTCCATCTTCGGAAACAGATGCTTGGATTCTACGGCACTCTGCCGCTGGCGACCTTAAGCAGTGCCTATGGATTGTCCTTCCGGTTTCCCTTCTTTACCTGCGTGCAACCTGTCTTTCATTGCCTAGATTGTCCATTTGAATGGGCTCTGGATTTGTGCCTGTCTAACTCGGTGTCTCCTGACCCGGATTATGATCGACTGATGAGCCCCTTAGTGGCTCATGAGTTGGACTGTTCTGGCATCAGGATTATGGCCTGTGCTGCAGCACATGGAGTCCTAGGGAATTGGGACATCGGAACGGTTGCAACAGAATTCTTATCCAGAAGTTATCTTGATGTCCCCACCTGTTGTCCACAAATGGTGCTGGATGCCCCGTTTGTTGAGGAACACGTGTGTTCTTTCCCCCTGCTGAACTGGATGGCAGATAATTTTGCGGAGCGTTCAAATGATTTCCTCTTGGAAGCTGTTGCAACTTATTGTGCTTATACCTTGATGGATTGACTTTAGCCCTGCTCATTTCATGGTGCATCCATCGATGTTAAATTTTTTCCCCTTTTACATGGTTAATTTTCCAGCAACATCGTTCATAATTGACATTTCTTTTCTGACTTTTTCGCTTCCCTTCTATGGACTTCCAGTTCATGCCCTTGGTTCCGTTCTATCAAACTTGAACTCTGCGTTCTCGAATTTGCGCCCCTAGTGGCTAGTGGTAAGAACAAGGGGGAGTGTAGTGATGATTCCTATCTCCCTATGTACAATGCTAAGTTGGCACCACCGCGTTAGTTGTTAGTAAGCCATCTTGCCAATTTTGCTGCTTTAGCACGCGACACTGTAGTTGCGTGTTATTAATTTTAAAATGCCTACTCGAGTTTGCTTCACATGAGAACTGTCTGTTGTTTGACATTCTTCACAGTGAGCAGCGAGCTTGTACTGTACATTGTGTACACAGACAGTCTGGGTGACTAGACGGTGCATGTTGTTGTGTGCAGGTTGATCGTCCCACTATTTAGCCATTACATGCACGCAGCTGCAGATACCTGATAGACGAATGCTTGCCATATTACAGTGCAGCACGTTTTAGTTTCATTGTGATGGGGAACTTTCGCAGGAGAAGAGACTAGATGATCCTGTGATGTGATACCACTGAGCTGACCTGTACGGTGGGGGGTCCCCCATTCAAGCCTAGGGACCTTCTATTAGTCGAATGATACTACTATTGGTTTACTGGCGACCGGAAGGTTGCTGTTTCCACTGTCATTTTCTCATGATTGCTCCTTTCATTGTCTATGATATTGCAACAATGCTGATGCTTCTGAACTTAACCATTTAACGTTTTGCACAGTGGTATTTATAATAGATGGTAGGCGCTTATGGTGAGTACACCTGATATATATAAACTTAATAAATCAGTGACGGTGCTCGAGGGTAGGGGAGAACCACCAGCCTCCCTAAAAACTGTGGTCAGACCACATATAATCAAGATAAGGGTACCCAAGCACACGTTAAATCAAAGTTAAGACGGTCAGTATATACATAAACAAATAACACAACATAGATCTTCGTTTCTTTCTTTTGGGTTTCTTCGGTTTATTGTTCTTTTCTCAAAGTGTATTTCATAGTCTTCAAAACGTTCCCAAGCCAACACGTGTTTCGTCGCCTTTAGTAGTTTTTTACATGCGACTTGTTCACGGCTAGGTACAAATTGATACGGTAATTACATTAATTAATATGTTATTACAAGATGCAAACATTTGTTAACAGCGTAAACAAATGTGCTCCCAGGGTAGGTGTGAAACTATGGGTAAATTTATCCATAGATGGTATCATCAGGCTATAGTGTACTATCAAACACCGTGAGGTGTGGTGAGCACTAGCCATATCATATCAGTTGGTGATTGCCAGATCTCCTACAGACTAACGTGTGAGTGGTATATGTGAAACAATCCTGTGTGTACCGGAACTTTAATCCAGTCCGAATTTAATCCAAAATCGCATGCGGTATGAACAGTCCATTAAGGTAGAAAGTAAAATAAGTGTACAGACTCTTATTGTAAAGATTCTTTATGAGTAGAACTGTAAAGTGTGCCAAATGGAAAAAAGGGGGGTGACGCAAATAAAACAACTGACCTGAATACGGTTTAGTATGCAAAGTCTGTAAAAGTATAATCAAGCAAAGAGAAGTGTCAAAATGGTAACTATATAGACACTTTGTCAAACGTTTAAAAATTGAGAAGTTTATGTCTAAAATCATATACATACGTCTAGTATGACGATAATTCCAGGTCATACAATCCGACGACGAGGGAGGGGGTATTTGGTCAATTATATCCGAATGAATTGTTATCACATTTCCGCATGTGCCCCAAATCTGAGCACCACGTCTGTAATAGAAAGGTAGAATGTCTAAGTAAAGTGGACAGCCTAACATAAATGGTCCGTTTATCCGAAATTACATTACTATGGCAATGTCGAGATAAGCTATGTGTAGATTTGTGAGGTCGGTTATTAATTTCTATCCAAAAAAGCAATCCTAGTTGGGGACCGGTAGAGATCCTTATATTCCCACTATCTGGCTCATAATCTCTCCGCTTATTTATTTTAGTAAATAGTAAAGGGCTAGGATAAGGCGACACGGCGTGCTCCGTGATTCGTTCTCCTTACGGCATAATAACCAAGTATATCTCGTTAACCGGTACCCTCTTACCTCTCGTTCTGTAAAGTCGTATCTCCCCCCAACCGCGTCTGGCTCCAAATTAGAGTTGCCAGTATGTGTTCAGCCGTCAAGTATATGAGGTCATGTGACCGGAAGTCGGGGTGATGCAGATGGCAAACCGCTTACGAATATAGGCGCCATATTTAAGAGGGTTGCGTGTAGATAGCGTCGAATGGGTCTTAATCTCCCCAGATTCTATTCTCTCAATGAATACGGTATGATTTAACCAAGTTTTGTCAGCGTTTCCGACCTCATATTGGTGTGAGCAACATTGCTATATTCGTAACCGATTCGAGAAATTGTTAAAAATTAATATATAACTAATTCGCGTTGTTTAGACAGAAGGACCATAGCTCGGCGTATCCAATTGTGAGTATATCACTGATACCACAATCATTAAAGTGTACATCGAATTTCCAAATTTGGCAGCCATCTTGGATCAGGACACGCCAAAGATATTGAAAGCCAAAAAACTTTATCAATGTCAAAAGTGCCCAGAGATCACGACTGCACATTAGGTAGTCGTTGAAAGTATATTATAAAAGGGCATATATATAGGGCCACATATATATATTGTGGACTAGTCAAATTAAATATGAAATTTTTCAAAGTTATGGAAATGAAGCGTGCCTGTAGTGAGAATGAAACTTCATTTGTGAAATGTCTAACGTGTTTCTAACACTCAAAGACTGTACATACCGTGATGTGTGTAAAATTAATGGTGACTTACCATATATAATCCAAAGTGAATTACGGTGAATGGGCGAGTGACATCATGAAACATATACTTCGCAGAAATTCCCATAATCTCTTCAATGGAGCCATATCTATATCACAATCATAAGGTTTTCAAAGGAAAATATCCATAGGTTTGTACATTGTCCAATATACTCAGGAGATGATACAGTGATATGGTCATGTATATTGTCTGGTTTCATTTACCTAGAAAATAATGCATTTCATCATCAACATTAATCCCTAGTTCTGTCGTACGTAATTTCAATATCCAGGATGCTTCGTTCCTACGAAGCATTAGTTCTCTGTTACCCCCTCTAGGGTTCCTCATGGTTTGTTCTATACCATAGAATTTAAAGTCCCTGTGTGTACCCTGCGAATGGCATTCCAGGATGTGTGTTGCAATTGGGTATCTTTCATCACCCTGTTTCACTGCCCTCATGTGTTCCCCTATCCTGACACGTAAGGGGCGTATCGTGCTGCCCACATACTTTTTGTTGCACCTGCACTCGATGATATATACAACAAAATTTGTGTTACAATTGATATTTGTCCTAATCTTGTAACTTTTCTCGTTTGGACCCATGAATTCCAATTTTTTATTGTAAGCCCATTTGCACGCTGAGCAGTGTCCACATCTATGGAAACCCTCCATATGTGTAGCCAGCCAGTTCCTACCGGTGGTGGCTACTGGATAGCTGGGGCTAAGGAGACCTCTAAGGGAGTTTCCTTTCTTATAGGTGATTTCTGGTTTGTTACCAATAACCCCTGTCATGGTGTCGTCTTTTTTGAGGATATGCCAGTGTCTGTTAACTAGCACACCTGAAATGTCATTGTAGTTTGTGATAAATCTCACTTTGTTATCCTCTGTCTTCCTGTTAGTGTTGTCCCTGAGGGTCGTTTCTCTTTTGATCTTCATGATCCTAGTTTTAGCTTTTTTTAGGATGTTGGTATTGTAACCCCTGGATTTGAAGCGTTCAGTCATTTCCTCAGTGCATTTCGTAAATTCAGAGTCCAGACTGCAGTTGCGTCTGGCTTTGACAAATTCTCCATAGGGTATCGCATTGATCTGATGTCTAGGGTGTGCGCTGGTGGCATGCAATACTGCATTGCACGCCGTGTCTTTGCGGTACAATCTACTGTTGATCTGATTGTTCCCTACATACAATTCTATGTCAAGGAATGTGACTTTCATTTTGCTATACTCGTGTGTGAATCTGATATTCCATGTATTACTGTTAAGGTGTTCCACAAATTTCATGAGTGTTTCTACATCTCCTGTCCAGATCATTAGGCAGTCGTCGATATACCTGCCCCAAAAGAGAATAAACTCTATCCATTCTGAACCATGTTGGCCCCAGATCCACTCCTCCTCAAGCCATCCCATGAACAGATTGGCGTATGAAGGAGAGAATCTGGAGCCCATGGCAACTCCCTGTTTCTGACGGTACCACTTGTCCTTAAATAGAAATACATTATTGTCAAGGATAAGTTCTATCATGGTAATTAACATTTCTGTGTGTTCCCATGTACTTGCTGATCTAGTGCTAAGGATTTTTTTGATAGCTTTCAATCCACACTCTCTATTGATACTGGTGTAGAGGGCCGTGACATCTAGTGTCACTAGTATCATTTCTGGTCCCCATGTAATGTCCGATAAGAGTCCCAAGATGTGTTTTGTGTCCCGTATATATGATGGGAGGTTGCAAAACCAGTGGTTTTAGGAAAATGTCGACATATTCTGACAGCCTTTCTGTTGGGCCCTCTATCCCTGAGATGATGGGTCTACCCGGAGGGAACGGAAGGTTTTTATGTATTTTGGGCAGTGTGTACAGGCAAGGGTATCTTGGTTTATTAACCTGCAGATAGCTGTACTCATCATGATCTAAAATACCCATGCCATACCATTGTTTTAGATGTCTGTTAATGTGTTCTGTCAGTTTCCAAATTGGATTGCTGGGAAGATGTTCATAGCAATCCAAATCTCCTAATTGAGAGAGAATTTGTTTCTCATAGTCAAGGTTGGACATGATGACAATGTTGCCCCCTTTGTCTGCTTCCTTTATAATAATGTCGTCATCAGTTCTTAACTTGTGTAGTGCTTGTCTTTCCCCATATGTCAGGTTATCATTCATTAGTCGTGGTGTGTGTTTCTTTAGATCAAATCTGTCTAAATCACTACTAACAAGTTTATGAAAAATGTCTATGCTGTTCCCACTCTGTAACGTTGGTACCCATTTGGATTTCTCTTTTAGGCCACTTTCTATTCGTACATCACTTATCACATTCAGATCACGCATGACAATATCTGCAGTAGTAATTTCATCTTCACAATCTGTTAGTGATAACAGTAGCCTAGTGTCAATAATTTCTTGAATAGTTACCGCACTCAGAGGATGTAGTTGCTGATCAATAGTATCTTTTTTATTCATTTCATTTGTGAACATAAAGTGTTTCTTGATTTTCATTTTCCTAACAAATTTAAACAAATCAATTTTCACATCCACCACATTACCATGACTCTTGGGACAGAAGTTAAGACCTTTTTTCAGAAGTGTTTCGTCATCGTTTGTTAGAATTCTGGTTGACAAATTAACTATATTCACAGTATTTACTTTCTCTTGTTCCAAGATCTCGTTTTCATTCCTGCCCTTTCCTCTCTTCCTACCTCCTCTCTTCCCTCTCCTTGTTTTGGGCTTATAATAGGGCGTTTGTTCTGTTCCCTGTTCCCTTTCTTGATGCGTAACACCTCTTGTAAAAAACGATTCTCTAACTCTGATGGGTCTGTCCGTGTATCTCCCTGTTCTGATTCGCTTGTTATTGGTGTATCTAGTGAGGTGTTACTTGAGCTTACGGGAGTTGCCAGTTTTGATTTCACGGAGTCATCCTTGGATACAAGGTGATCGTATTTGGCTGCGAAGGTAAAGATCCTACCATTACGGTAGTCAGCCTCATCTCTCTTAAGTTTTTTGGTTTTCCGTGCTTTAATTTCTGAGATGTGATATTTCAAGATGTCATTCAAGATGTTATAGTTTTTCTCAGTTGGTTCTGGAAGATTAAGAGATTTAATTTCTGCCTCTAGGGTTTCTATCTCTGTTTGTAATTTAGCTGTCTTTCTATCGCAATTCTCAATCAGTATCTCCATAAGTTTATTAGAATTCTCTGTAAGTTCCTGTTCCCATGCTTTTAGTAGGTCTGGGTCTAGGTCATCATAAGTAGGCTGAATTTGGGAACGGAGTCCCCTCGGTATTTGCTTAATCTTAATGTATTGATTTAGGGTGGCCCCATCCCACCATTTGGAAGCCTCATTCTTCCGTAATTTCTCAAGACGTTGGAATTTACTCTTGAGGCCCTCATTCGGTCTAGATGTAGCCCCTGGGTTGGACGGAAAAGATGATGTGTTGTCATCCCTATTGTTAAAGAGATCATCCGCTTCTTTGTCCCTACTGCTTCTCATATTTTCAAAAGTATTCATGGTGCACCACAGCAGCCTTCTATTCTGTTAGGTAGTTAACGTTTTGCACAGTGGTATTTATAATAGATGGTAGGCGCTTATGGTGAGTACACCTGATATATATAAACTTAATAAATCAGTGACGGTGCTCGAGGGTAGGGGAGAACCACCAGCCTCCCTAAAAACTGTGGTCAGACCACATATAATCAAGAGTGGAACACCTTAACAGTAATACATGGAATATCAGATTCACACACGAGTATAGCAAAATGAAAGTCACATTCCTTGACATAGAATTGTATGTAGGGAACAATCAGATCAACAGTAGATTGTACCGCAAAGACACGGCGTGCAATGCAGTATTGCATGCCACCAGCGCACACCCTAGACATCAGATCAATGCGATACCCTATGGAGAATTTGTCAGAGCCAGACGCAACTGCAGTCTGGACTCTGAATTTACGAAATGCACTGAGGAAATGACTGAACGCTTCAAATCCAGGGGTTACAATACCAACATCCTAAAAAAAGCTAAAACTAGGATCATGAAGATCAAAAGAGAAACGACCCTCAGGGACAACACTAACAGGAAGACAGAGGATAACAAAGTGAGATTTATCACAAACTACAATGACATTTCAGGTGTGCTAGTTAAAAGTCTTAACAGACACTGGCATATCCTCAAAAAAGACGACACCATGACAGGGGTTATTGGTAACAAACCAGAAATCACCTATAAGAAAGGAAACTCCCTTAGAGGTCTCCTTAGCCCCAGCTATCCAGTAGCCACCACCGGTAGGAACTGGCTGGCTACACATATGGAGGGTTTCCATAGATGTGGACACTGCTCAGCGTGCAAATGGGCTTACAATAAAAAATTGGAATTCATGGGTCCAAACGAGAAAAGTTACAAGATTAGGACAAATATCAATTGTAACACAAATTTTGTTGTATATATCATCGAGTGCAGGTGCAACAAAAAGTATGTGGGCAGCACGATACGCCCCTTACGTGTCAGGATAGGGGAACACATGAGGGCAGTGAAACAGGGTGATGAAAGATACCCAATTGCAACACACATCCTGGAATGCCATTCGCAGGGTACACACAGGGACTTTAAATTCTATGGTATAGAACAAACCATGAGGAACCCTAGAGGGGGTAACAGAGAACTAATGCTTCGTAGGAACGAAGCATCCTGGATATTGAAATTACGTACGACAGAACTAGGGATTAATGTTGATGATGAAATGCATTATTTTCTAGGTAAATGAAACCAGACAATATACATGACCATATCACTGTATCATCTCCTGAGTATATTGGACAATGTACAAACCTATGGATATTTTCCTTTGAAAACCTTATGATTGTGATATAGATATGGCTCCATTGAAGAGATTATGGGAATTTCTGCGAAGTATATGTTTCATGATGTCACTCACCCATTCACCGTAATTCACTTTGGATTATATATGGTAAGTCACCATTAATTTTACACACATCACGGTATGTACAGTCTTTGAGTGTTAGAAACACGTTAGACATTTCACAAATGAAGTTTCATTCTCACTACAGGCACGCTTCATTTCCATAACTTTGAAAAATTTCATATTTAATTTGACTAGTCCACAATATATATATGTGGCCCTATATATATGCCCTTTTATAATATACTTTCAACGACTACCTAATGTGCAGTCGTGATCTCTGGGCACTTTTGACATTGATAAAGTTTTTTGGCTTTCAATATCTTTGGCGTGTCCTGATCCAAGATGGCTGCCAAATTTGGAAATTCGATGTACACTTTAATGATTGTGGTATCAGTGATATACTCACAATTGGATACGCCGAGCTATGGTCCTTCTGTCTAAACAACGCAAATTAGTTATATATTAATTTTTAACAATTTCTCGAATCGGTTACGAATATAGCAATGTCGCTCACACCAATATGAGGTCGGAAACGCTGACAAAACTTGGTTAAATCATACCGTATTCATTGAGAGAATAGAATCTGGGGAGATTAAGACCCATTCGACGCTATCTACACGCAACCCTCTTAAATATGGCGCCTATATTCGTAAGCGGTTTGCCATCTGCATCACCCCGACTTCCGGTCACATGACCTCATATACTTGACGGCTGAACACATACTGGCAACTCTAATTTGGAGCCAGACGCGGTTGGGGGGAGATACGACTTTACAGAACGAGAGGTAAGAGGGTACCGGTTAACGAGATATACTTGGTTATTATGCCGTAAGGAGAACGAATCACGGAGCACGCCGTGTCGCCTTATCCTAGCCCTTTACTATTTACTAAAATAAATAAGCGGAGAGATTACGAGCCAGATAGTGGGAATATAAGGATCTCTACCGGTCCCCAACTAGGATTGCTTTTTTGGATAGAAATTAATAACCGACCTCACAAATCTACACATAGCTTATCTCGACATTGCCATAGTAATGTAATTTCGGATAAACGGACCATTTATGTTAGGCTGTCCACTTTACTTAGACATTCTACCTTTCTATTACAGACGTGGTGCTCAGATTTGGGGCACATGCGGAAATGTGATAACAATTCATTCGGATATAATTGACCAAATACCCCCTCCCTCGTCGTCGGATTGTATGACCTGGAATTATCGTCATACTAGACGTATGTATATGATTTTAGACATAAACTTCTCAATTTTTAAACGTTTGACAAAGTGTCTATATAGTTACCATTTTGACACTTCTCTTTGCTTGATTATACTTTTACAGACTTTGCATACTAAACCGTATTCAGGTCAGTTGTTTTATTTGCGTCACCCCCCTTTTTTCCATTTGGCACACTTTACAGTTCTACTCATAAAGAATCTTTACAATAAGAGTCTGTACACTTATTTTACTTTCTACCTTAATGGACTGTTCATACCGCATGCGATTTTGGATTAAATTCGGACTGGATTAAAGTTCCGGTACACACAGGATTGTTTCACATATACCACTCACACGTTAGTCTGTAGGAGATCTGGCAATCACCAACTGATATGATATGGCTAGTGCTCACCACACCTCACGGTGTTTGATAGTACACTATAGCCTGATGATACCATCTATGGATAAATTTACCCATAGTTTCACACCTACCCTGGGAGCACATTTGTTTACGCTGTTAACAAATGTTTGCATCTTGTAATAACATATTAATTAATGTAATTACCGTATCAATTTGTACCTAGCCGTGAACAAGTCGCATGTAAAAAACTACTAAAGGCGACGAAACACGTGTTGGCTTGGGAACGTTTTGAAGACTATGAAATACACTTTGAGAAAAGAACAATAAACCGAAGAAACCCAAAAGAAAGAAACGAAGATCTATGTTGTGTTATTTGTTTATGTATATACTGACCGTCTTAACTTTGATTTAACGTGTGCTTGGGTACCCTTATCTTGAACTTAACCATTTGTCTGCTTATGTTAGCCACAGTACTGCAACTTAGGACGCGAGGTTCATTGAATGAACTCTTTCACCTTTACCGTGTCTGTGTCTATTCTGTTGTGGACTGATCTGAGAATAATGACGAACAGGTATGTCTGATTCCCACCATTCCTGGGAATATTGTCATGCGCTTGTGCTGGGTTGTCAATACATTGGGACCGCCGAGCTCAACCTGGGCTAACGAATGGGACACTAAGCTAGTCGGATAAGGGGTTCTGGGTTCTGAGGGGAGTTTGTGGTACAGCAAACATGTCTCCTTCGTGCCAGGAACCGCACCCCCTGGCCCTGTCTCCCCTGCTGCCGTCAATGCCGAGTCTGTGGACATTCAGCGCCAGTTGCAGGTTGGTCAGACATTGCTCCTGCGTGTCCTCCATGGCCACACCAGACTGCTGACACGGATGGTGTCGTACATGGAGGGCATGTCATCAGCGATGTCTGACCAACAGGTGTTGCTGAGGTCCATGGACTCGTCACTGACGGCAGCAGTGGGTATCCTGCAGCGCTCCGTCCCCCCCTCTACCCCGGCACCATCCGCACTTCCCACTCCCATGGCTGTCCCATACACACCCAGCCGTCCTCATGCACGCACCCCACCAGACACAGGCAGCACACCACCAGGGAAGGCCAAGCGCACACCTCCTGTCACGCACACACAGGGGGGAGAAGGCACAGGCACTGGGTCGGAGGGCAAACAGCAGCCACGCTGTCACAGTAGGAGTCCGCAGTCCTCACGACCCACTACCTCCAAAACCACTCCCCTTGGCTCTCCTGCCCAACAGTCGGACAGAGAGTCCTTCATGGCCAGTCCGTCCCTCAGCCCCAGTGTGACACCACCCCGCAAGCATTTGAGGGATTCCCCGGGCAGGGTAGTTGATTCCCCCCCCTGTCCACACCCTCCCCCAGTTGCGCTGCGAACTATCCCTCCGTCCCCCCCCTCCTTGGGGCCTGTGGTTCCTTCGGGTGCAGGGGAGACACTGGAAGAGCTTGCGGCCGTGTGCAGCGCCATACTGACCTCCTCCTTTGGCGCTGCCCCACCCCCTGTGGTGGAGTCGTCCGTCCCTGCACCCACGACACCTACCCGTACCCCTCCTGTCCCTGCGGTGCCTGGTTCTTCCCCCCCACATGATGCCCCCCTTCTGTGGCTGATATGGTACAGTGCACTGTGCAGGCAAGCTAGGGGAGACGCGTCCCAACGTGTCCCCCCCCCAGGACTTCGCATCTGGCGTGGCCTATGGGCTTGGTGAATGGTGTACTGTAGCTAATTGTCTTCGAAATGCTGAATGTGGTTTTTTGGTTTTCCTTTGCACACTATAGCTTTTCTGGTATTGCTGTTGGTGCTGCTGCTCCCTGAGTTGGGGTGGTGATAATGTGTTGGGTGTCTGGGAAATGTTGTAGTGTGCTGCTCATGGGGTGGACCCTGGTATCTGCATGCCGTCACAAGGTGTCTGCATATATTCGTAGGTCATGTTAGCTCTAACTGCATGGTGACATTGTCCCAAGGTGTGTTCCTTCCTCTGTGGCACCTGACATCTTCCCTGCAGGGTGTTTCCCAATTGTTGTGCTGAGCTGTGTAAACATTTCCTCGGTGTGTGACACATCCCTTCGACTTTGGCCATGCATGCTCTGCAATGTCTCCACCTGCATCGTTTGTGGCATCCTTGCTGGACACTGTACTTGTGTATGGAGTATATTGACATGACTTCATGTGGACATTTTCCCTTTTCCGCACCATGCATGTGTGTACTCCCTGCCTCACACACATGTGTTACGTTTACTGCAGGGTATTTGGGCACGTGACTGACAATTGTGGGCATTGTATCTGTGTGTACTCCACCCTTTTCCTTCCATGGGAGGCTACAACTTGTTGGCTGCCCCGGCACCTGTACATTCCTATCATTCCTGGAATGTGGGTGACAGTGTGTGTTCCCTTAGGCTCTCTTAGTTTAGTGGTGTTTGACATGAGGATACAGTCTTGTTGCATGATCTCAGTGTGTGTATTGTGCTGCCTCCGCCAGGGGTGGGTATGCATGTGTAATTTGTCATCACACCCACATGTGGTGTGTCATGCAGTGGGGAAAGGACATCCATCCTCATGGAAGTGGGACACTGCTGTCAGTGATGTGTTGTCATGGCACTCTCAACATTGTCGCACATTGTGGATGCCTTCATGCACCCATGGAGTTTTGCTCATCGGAGGGTGATGTACACACACCCATGTCTCTGTCCACTGCTGGGGGTCCTCTGCACCCACCCCCATGTGTCTGTCCACTGCTGGGGGTCCTCTGCACCCACCCCTCATATGTCTGGGCACTGCTGGGAGTGATAGGCACCCACCCCTCATATGTCTGGGCACTGCTGGGAGTGATAGGCACCCACCCCTCATATGTCTGGGCACTGCTGGGAGTGATGGGCACACACCCCTATGTATCTGTCCACTGTCGTGCTGCGAGCCGTACCCACGCGCTGATGGCCTGGGTACGGCCCGTACCCCTACAGCACCCCAACTTTGGGGGTGCGGCCCGTATCCATGCCTTTGGGATGTGGGTACGGGCCGTCCCGCCATTGTTGGTGTGACGTAGGGGGAGGCGTGGTATGTGCCGTACCCATGCTCTGGGGGGCGTGGGTACGTCCCGTACCAACATTGTGTTGGTGACGGGTACGCGTCCACGTCCGTTGTGGCGGGACGTGGGATTGGTGGACACGCCCCTTGAAGTGACCAGTCCATGGAGGTAATTAATGTGCAGGATGTTTTAGTAATTTGTGGGGTGTGGGTTATGTTTCCTGCCCCTTGCACACACACCCCCCCCTTTGCCCCTGGGGGTTGTTCTGACCTTCTGCGGCATCTGCGTCGGTTTCTGTACACGAGGTAATAGGCTATGAGGGCTGGGGTCCATCGCTGTCCATCGCGTACCGGGGCTCCTTGTTCGCGTCGTCCTCAATTTCCCGGCAGTTTTTGACTCCCGTAAAAACTGCTGCGTGCGGAGTGACGTTGGCACGAATCGTACTAGCTGGTCCGTAAAACGCTGCCTGACTTCGTCCGGATGTCGCGTATGCGCCGTCCAGAATCAGATTTGTATGTATTTTTTGGGCGGTTGGTGTTTTTTACGACTCGTACGGAAATGGTATTTCTGTGCGAATCGTACTTGCGAGTTTGTAAGGTGTTTTTCCCGGGTACGAGTCGGACGGAAAAAACGCTCCGTACGACCATTCGTACCCGGGTTTTACAGGATCGGAATCGACACCTTATTGTTACTTAAATTTAATATTTCATATTTCCTACCCTATAACACCACGCAATTCACAACACACAACTAATTTCTTTTTAAAGTTTACCTCCATAAGTAACATAATTAATTATCAAATAAAAAAAATATTAATTAAAATAAAATTTAAAACATATAACAATTCATTTTGTCACCAAACGTTACTTCTATAAAACTAAAATCCACACACAAATAAAAATAAACAATTATCCTAACTATTTAGCAACTAAGGAATGGAAATGAATGAGCATCTAATTAATTATTGAAACCTAACATACTTTCCACCCTCTACCCCAATAAACACCACAACACACACCTAAAAATCATCACAAAATTTCCGTAACTTATTTTTACATTATTAAATTAATATCAATTAACAAACACGTATTAATTAAGTTAAAATAATTTACTTCCCAACCTTTACCACTATAAACCCCACAACTCACATCTTAAATTACACACGTAATTACCATATTTAATTTTTAATTAATTAATTACCATTAATTAACAATTAATTATTAATTAATTATAAATAAATTACTTCCCACACTATTCCCCTAAAAACACCACCACCAACTCCTAAAGAAAATGAAACAATTAACATAATTACTAATTTATTAATAATAACAACCAATTAACAATAATTTAATTCCCACAATTAACATTATAAAAAATAATGTAAAAAAATATTCCTAAATTAAAAATATTAATAATTTGATTATATTTACATTACTTCCCACCCTATTCCGCAATAAACCCACAACCCACTCCTAAAAAAATAACTCAATTAACAAAAGTACCAATTAATAAATTAATAAAAATTAACAACTAATTCATAATTAATTAATAATAAATTAAACCCCACAATTAACACTGTGAAATCCAAATTAAATAAATACTAATAAGCAAAAAATATTAATTGATTTATGATGATTAAATTACTTCCCACCCTATTCCCCTATAAACCCAAAACCCGCTACAGAACTAAAAAAAGCAAAAATAATAACTACTAAAGGGCCGATTCCGATTCTGGCCGCAAAACGTACCGACCGACATGGACCCGGACTGGAGACCGACTGACACGGACCGGCGCCGTACGATCCGTGCAGTACGATGCAACGCGTGTGAATTACAACCGACACGTACGGAATACAAGCCGAACGACCGAGCCGTAGGGAAAATAGTTATCCGGCCGGAAAACCGACGCGATTTTCACCGACCGACACGAACCCGTAATGAACCCGACCGACCCGTACCCGCGATGTCCGACCCGCGCAGTACGATGCAATGCATGTAAAACCAGACCCACTCGCACGGAGAACAAGCCGCACGACCGAAACGCACAGAAAACCGGGCCCACAAGTAATAGAGATCTCCGCGACCGGTGTGTATGAAACACAGAAGATAGGCAGCGTGAACGAGGCGGAGAAGCCCGCACGAGACAACATCAGCGTCCGTTTCCGTCAGATGAACGTCTTCTTCATGCCTACAAAACCCAAAGGAAAAAAGACACAAAAAGAACCAAACAAGCAATGACAAAGCCAATTAATATATTAAATAAAAAAAACTGGGACAGAGACACACCCACAACTCCAACTATATAAAGGACTACAATCACTACCATTATCCCTTGCAAACAGGAGACACAGCCAGCAGCAAACACCATTACACAGCAACCACAGACACACTCACAACTCACCCATCACACAACTCACACACCATCAGCACCTCATCCAAAAGCACACACACATACAGCCAGCAGAACCAACACCAACCCACCCTCACTTGCACCCTCACACACACATTTCTCACCACCACCACCCATCACCATGCCCCCAAAGAAGAATCCAAAGTTCACAGATAGTGAGTTAGAAGTGCTGGTAGACGAGATCATCAGAGTAGAGCCACATTTGTTTGGTACATTAGTCCAAAGGACCCCAATGTCACAGAAAACCAAGATGTGAGCGAGGATTGTGGACAAGGTGAAAGCTCAAGCACTAGCAAGGCGCACAAAGGACGATATCCAGAACAGGTGGTATGACGTGCGCAGGAGGGTCAAGAAACTCATCGAAAAAGATCACGCCCGAGTCAGTGCACCGGCGGTGGCCCTCCTGCCAAACCAGTCTGCTTCAGGACCTGGGAGGAGAAGGTGCGGGACATCCTAAAACCAGAGAGTGCCCATGGGCTAACAGATATACCAGAGCCTGGTGAGTACACAAACAACATACCCAAGATTGTGTGGCAAGGGGACAGTGAAACCATGCACCGCAAGCAAAGCCACAGTAACCAATAGATAATCATCCCAAGATGTGTATGCCAGTCAGACAAACACAATACCTGCCATCTCATAGTGACTTGGAACTCTGTCATGACATGCACCAACCTTCAAACAAATAGAGCAAGGCAGTGGCACAAAGCTAAATCGACACTGCCAGACAGTTTGACACCACAAACACACTACCTCACAGTGCAGCTGACTGACAGGAAGGAATAGTGGGGATGCAGGTGAAGTGAGTGTATCCAAAAGCATGATGGGGTCTGTAGTCACAGATAATACTCCCCCTCCTGATTGGCCCATCAAGACCTCTCTGAAACATGCCCACATCACAGGGAGTGGAAAATGACTGACAAGATGGCTGACACTGGGTCCTGCTGTGGGGAGCACAAGACCCTGGTAGGGCATGTGCGCAAATCAGAAGCAGGACACCACTGACTGACATCCTGAAAGACAACTTGCACGCCGTCCAATGGAAGCACGTTTCATGATGGAATGTCTGGCCAGATGGGAAGGAGGACTGACAGCTGGGACCATACTTACCAGCATGTGCAGACACACCCCCCTCAACACAAACTCCACACAACTCACCGGGTAGAATGCATCGACCCACACCTCAGTGAAATATCATCAAAAGATACCCCGTTCTGGGTGCTGCTGTGTGAAGCACCGGGGCTCTTTTTGGACTAGTAGCCAAACAAACACCAGAATTTCACAGTCAGCCATCTTGCCATTGCTGTCACACCCCCCTCACAGGGAAGCAGAGTCAAGAGGGAGGAAGTATGGGCATGCTGGGAAGGGGGGTGTAGCCAAGAGTATGATGGGAGTCGCAGTCACAGACAATCTACACCCACCCACATGGCCCAGCAAGCATACACTAAACCATGCTCACCTCACAGGGAGTGGGAAGGGACTGACAAGATGTCTGACACTGGGCTCTGTTGTGGGGAGCACAAGGCCCTGCTGGGAAATGGGCAACAAAAAACACCAGGACTTCACAGTCAGCCATCTTGCCATTGCTGTCACACCCCCTCACAGGGAAGCAGAGTCAAGAGGGAAGAAGTATGGGCATGCTGGGAAGGGGGCCTGTAGCCAAGACCATGATGGGAGTTGCAGTCACAGAGAATCCACACCCACCCACATGGCTCAGAAAGTATACACTCTACCATGCTCGCCTCACAGGGAGTGGGAAGGGACTGAGAAGATGTCTGACACTGGGCTCTGTTGTGGGGAGCACAAGGACCTGCTGGGAAATGGGCAACAACAAACACCAGGACTTCACAGTCAGCCATCTTGCCATTGCTGTCACACCCCCTCACAGGGAATCAGAGTCAAAAGGGAGGTAGTATGGGCATTCTGGGAAGGGGGGTGTAGCCAAGACCATGATGGGAGTTGCAGTCACAGACAATCCACACCCACCCATATGGCCCAGCAAGCATACACTGAACCTATGCTCGCCTCACAGGGAGTGGGAAGGGACTGACAAGATGTCTGACACTGGGCTCTGTTGTGGGGAGCACAAGGCCCTGCTGGGAAATGCGCAACAACAAACAGCAGGACTTCACAGTCAGCCATCTTGCCATTGCTGTCACACCCCCTCACAGGGAAGCAGAGTCAAGAGGGAGGAAGTATGGGCATGCTGGGAAGGGGGGTGTAGCCAAGACCATGATGGGAGTTGCAGTCACAGACAATCCACACCCACCCACATGGCCCAGCAAGCATACACTGAACCATGCTCGCCTCATAGGGAGTGGGAAGAGACTGACAAGATGTCTGACACTGGGCTCTGTTGTGGGGAGCACAAGGCCCTCGCTAATTTTCTGTGGATAAAGGAATGCCGTTGACTCGGAAAGGATTTGGACTCTCACCTGTGGTTAACACTGTATTGCTCTAAGCGATTACTGCTTTGTTAGTGGCCATCATTGGGCTATCATAACGCATTCGTTCCGGACATAAAATCCTAGAAGCAGTATCGTCTGTGTTTTTCTGGCTTCCTTTTCCCTATTTGATGAAACTCTGCAATAAGACTTATTCTTCGTGGGTTTTAAAGTTTTTACACTAGGATTCCACTTTGACGTCTCTATCGACCCAACTTGCTACCATTGTTGTTTTTCCACATAATCTTATTGCCCTGAAGAAGCCCATGCTTGGGCGAAACGTGTTGGCTGGTTGATTTCTCAGAACTTACAACAAAGAATAAAGACACTTTGAATTCATTTATGTGTAACCTGTTTTCTAGAAATTTGTATGCACTTGGATGCTCTATGCCTACGTATTGCCTCTCATCCCACACAATTCATTCTTATTATTATTGTGATCTATGAGCAGCAGATTACTTGAGGTAGGCAATACAGTTTACTTTGGTGACTTTTCTGGTGGTGCAGTTATCTTTGTCCCTGCTGCTTCAAATCCTTTTTTCTATACACTGAACCATGCTCGCCTCACAGGGTGTAGGAAGGGACTGACAACAATATCAAACTCTGTCCGTGACAAGCTGGAAAAAAGCAGTGTACAGGCAGGCATCTGTTGGTACATTAGAAAATGTCATGTTTATGAACTATTGATGCCTGTAGAAACATAACTCACATTGTGTGTCTCTTCCAAACACAGCCGGTGCTGGGGACCCAGCACCAAATGAAGAGGATTCCCAGGCCCAGACTCTGGTGGACACTGAGCTCTCTGGTTTGACTCTGTCTCTGTCCTCTTCGGATGACGACGACCAACCTGGCCCCCAAGGTGTGAGTCATCATGCAGCACCAGCAGCATCAACATCTGCACCCCCTGTACCCACGCCTCCAGCATCTGGACACCGACAGGGACCCCCCGCCAACACGGACAGGCCAAGGCCACTGAACACCCACGGCACAGGGACACAGGACCCCCCAGAAGCTACAGCAAACATCACCAGCAACACCGCCCAAGGGGTCCCAGTGTCACCTGTGCATCCCGCGCTGGTCCTGCCCATGTGGATAGGGGTGCTGGGAGGGGTGGGAGGCAGAGGGCGCGCCTAGCAGAGGGGTCTGGACTGCATGATGACTCCCAACTGGCACGCATCCTAGATGCGTACCAGGATAGCACCGGAGGATTTGGCCAGGTAGTGGGGATCCTCAAGGACATGCAACAGGAACAGGCTGCCCACCATGCCCGCATGAAGGCCAAGTGGGATGCCCTTACTGCGGTGCATCGGTACATACTCCAATGCCTCCGCCAGATCAACACAAACCTGTCCACACCTCCCTGTGTGGCCACAACATCTGTTGCAACACCATCTGCCAGCGCCACAGGGAGGGAGGAGGACTCTGGCGGAGAGTCCCCTGCACCGCAGTGGCCTGCACCTGAGGACCCCCCCCCCGCCCAGGAAGAAGAGGGGTTGTCCGAAGAATGACATGTGAGAGCCAGATGTCCCATCACATCCCCCATGGCCTCTAAACCTGTTCTGGACAATGATCTTTGTGCGCAACCCGTTCACCTTGTCCAATCGCACACAACTCGCCCACATGACATGTAGGGTTCATGTTGGGCCAATGTAGCAGATGACTGTGGACTTCACTCTGAACATTTCATCTACCAGCACTTCCAACTCTAATGTGAACTTTGGATTCCCAAACCAATGTACAGCACCCACCATCCTGTGCACTTTCCTCACACATGTTCGAAAATGAACTCACCAGTACACCATACTTGCCTCTGTTGTCATTCCAAATTGTTATGTGTCTTGGAGATGTCGATCTGCTACACAACACAGTGCATGCCAAATACTGCAACAATGTGACCAACATCCGGTGAGTCATGGTGATGTGACACATGTGAGGGAGACACACCACTATGGCAACACAACACATACTCACCATGGCCATGTTACTCATCACACACAATGATGTTGACCTGAAACACATAGGTATGCACAACCACAACACGTATCCACAGTCAGTGGTAACAAGTCCACAGGTGAGATAAGCAAATGTCACTCAGATGTGGGAAGACAGACAACACACCTAACAAAGCATAGCACAGGTTCATTACACATCAGCAACATGTGTATTCAAAAATAGTTGCAAGGCAATTGTACCTTACGGTGGACACACGGTCACAGAGTGTCTGAGAATTGTAGTCCAGGGGTGTGTGGCACATCACTTGATGTCAATTGACTACTCCCACACTGGTGTCAGATTCTGGGTGTTGGGAGTCAGTGTTGAACAAACAACAGGCAAATTACCCTGTGAAGGACAGACACAAGACACAGTCAAAAGCACAGCAAAACAGGAGAGAAATGCAATACACATGCACCAAACATGTCACAATAAACCTACACAAAAACATGTTAGTAGTACTACCCTATTGTGGAGTACACACCACCTGAATGAACACATCACTGCACGCATCCAGTCAAGTGGCACACAGACACACTCAGACACCAACAGAGCTGGCTCAACACATTCCAGGCTAACTCCATACATTGACATAACAACCCTGTAAACTCACATTCAGGTGAAGAAGTTGTTGATGAACTGTGAGCGGACGTCACCCTCTTCCTCATTGGCATCTTGGCCCAGGCCGGAATCCTCCACAAGTGCCGGAGGTTGGTCATTGTCATCGTCATCCTGGATGAGAGGCACCTTCTTCCGCACTGCCATGTTGTGTCGCATGCAGCATACAAGGATTATTTTGCACACCTTTGCAGGTTCACATGGGAGGGGGGCCCCTAAGGTCTTGTCCAGGCAGCGAAAGCGGCTTTTCAGGAGGACAAATGTCCGCTCAATTACCCTCCTGCTCTGACCATGTGCCTCATTGTAGTGCATCTCGGCTGGTGTCACAGGGTTCCTGAGGGGTGTCAGCAACCACGGCATGTTGGGGTATCCGGAGTCACCTACACACACAAAAATGAACAAGTAGCTGAGTTTTGTAGGAGGGCGGAATACAACATTGAAAAACATACACAATGATAAACAGTTAGTACACACCGACAAGCCAGGCATGCTGAGCTGGCATCTGTGACATCAGTGTTGCAATACGACTGTTCCTCATTATGTAGGCATCGTGCGCAGAACCAGGGAACCGTGCCCACACATGTGTGATACACATGTCTGCAAGACATACCACCAGAGCACTGATCCAGTGGAAATGTTTCCTGTTACGGTAGGCCTGCTCATGTGCCTGTGGTGGTATCAGGGCCACATGTGTCCCATCAATAGATCCGATGACGTTCGGCATCCTCCCCAGTGTATAAAAGGCTTCCTTTATTTCAGGGAGTTCAGCTGGGCTAGGGAACTTGATGTACAGGTCAAGGAAATGCAACATCCCCTCCAAGACATCGCGTAGCACACAACTAAAAATAGTTTGCGACATCCCACCTGCTGTAGCCACAGTGTACTGGAAGGTACCAGTAGCAAAGACGTGCAGGGCTGCCTTCACCTCTGGGGTCAGTGCTGTACGGTATGTCCGGCCAGGTAGCAGATGTGGTGCCAACTGCTCCGCCAACTCCTCAATCAGTGGCCTGGTGAAGCGGTACCGTCAGATGCAGTCGTGTTCCTGCATGGTTGCAAGTTCTGGGAACGGTCGATGGACAGCTGGTGCCCTGCAGAACAGAGACGAACAAAGGAAGATTGTCGGTTCATCCACCCATGTGGCCATGACCAGGCTCAATATCACATGATAGATCATTACATTACACAATGTACTGAGGTGTGTGCTGTTGGGCATGGACACATATGTCACCTACACGACCATCACCTCACATCTCAATTCCACATGTCCACATGAGTCCCATGTAGTGCAATGGCCAATCATCTGGCTGTGTCACCCGACCTATGTACTGCTGTGACGTTACAAACACACACCACAGTGACAAGTGAGGCCTGCTGTCTCCCAGGCATCACAGATCTTTGCCATGCAGATAACCAGGGTTCCTGTATTGCCACATCGACAATGCCATGGACATGGCATATCACGTACACACCACAAGGCAAGCGTGAGTCACACAGGTAGTGGCCACTGTTGTCCCTGCAGGCACTACATGTACGTCTCTTAGAGACACACACACACCATCAAGGTAGATGCATATACCACATGGATGTGGAGACTGTCTCCCATTACTGTACATTTGCACATCACAGTGGTAATGTGCACGACACACAAAGGATTCTGCCCCCATGTACACGTGCACAGCCTGGGAGTGGCTGAACAAAAGTGCCACCCAACAAACCAAATGTGCACCCCCCAACACACAAGGAATGCAGCCTTACATGCCATGGGACACTGTGTGGCCAATGCTGTAGTGTGGTAGCTGTGCACAGGTGTCCCTGGCAAGTAATTGTGTGTTGAATCCGTTGAATAGTCACACCAATGAGGTCCAACACGGGTGACAATGCGTACGCATTGCACGGTTCATGACCGAGCCGTGTGTACGCTTTGCCATTGACTGCAATGAGGTCCAACGCGGGTGACAATGCGTACGCATTGCACGGTTCATGACCGAGCCGTGCGTACGCTTTGCCATTGACTTCTATGAGGTCCGACGCTGGTGACAATGCGTACGCATTGCACGGTTCATGACCGAGCCGTGCGTACGCTTTGCCATTGACTGCAGTGAGGTCCGACGCGGGTGACAATGTGTACACATTGCACGGTTCATGACCGAGCCGTGCGTACACTTTGCCATTGACTGCAATGAGGTCCGACGCGGGTGACAATGCGTACGCATTGCACGGTTCATGACCAAGCCGTGCGTACGCTTTGCCATTGACTGCAATGAGGTCTGACACGGGTGACTATCATGCATACGCGTCGGGCAGGCATGGTCCGAGACAGGCGTACGCCTTGGCCATTGAATCGTATGGAGACGGGTGCATGTGTATTTTCAAAATACGCATTGTACTGTCAGTTGACCGAGCCGGGTGCACCCATTGGCTCTGGACTGTCATGGAGACGGATGTGGATTCAAAACTTGTGCAAGTTGTGCGTTGGAAATTCTGTTGGATGCCTACAACAATGTTGCAATTACTAGTGTGTCATGAAGGTGAAGATTTGAACGATGTGGAAGGCATGTACGAGTCGTACATTTCCATGGATTGGCCAGATTCATAGAATGCAACTGTGTTGGACCTATCACTTGGGACACATGGCACAGATTCTGCCTCTGCAGCACAGATATAAGGCTGGCTGGCCCCCAGGGAGCTCACTTGCCTGCACTACATGCTCCTGGACCACATCCCTGCTACCACTGCTTCTGTCTCTGCATCCTCTGGCTCCTGCTATGGCACGTACTCTGGAGAGGGCCCCAGCCTTCACTGAGGAGGAGAACCAGGCCCTGCTGGACGGGCTCCTTCCACAGTACAGCAAGCTGTATGGGAAACCAGGGGAGCAGGTGAATGTGCAGTCCACTGCCTTCCTAATTGTGCATGTTGTTTGACTAGCTACTGCTACTAGCAGCGTGTACACCAGTGACAAGCATTCTCACTGACTACTTTTATCACCCTAAGTGTGTAGGGACATGTAATGAACAGGTGTTCTGCTGCTAAAGTGCATTAGTGTAAGCTTAAACTTCCCAGGCATTGTTAACATGTCAGACTTGCAGGTGATTTGTCCTTCCCCATCGTTGCACTACCTGTGTAACTCATTTCCCTTTTGTGATGATGACATGTATATCCAAATGTGTGCAGCACAAATATAGGGCATGTGTGTTAATGTACTTTTAACTTTGTCATCCTCACAGGTTGATACCCACCAGAAGCAGGAGATATGGCTGACTATCGCCCGGGCAGTTCGTTCGGTGGGGGTCTACAAGCGCCGGATCCGCAACTGCCAGAAGAGGTGGCAGGACCTTCGGGGCTGAACTCCCGGAGGATAGCTAGAGTCCAGCTGAAGCTGTCACCTCCACGCAGGTGGGGCGGACACCGGACCCTGACCCTGACCCCCCACATGCTCCGGATCCTGGCCGTGGTCTTCCCAGACCTGGATAGGCAGTTGAAGGCCAGACAGCAGCAAGAAGGGGGTAAATCCATGCCTAATCTGTGTACTATGTCTGACATGAGAATTGCAGTCTTTTGGCCTGGTCACATTACGTAGGTCTTGTAGTCCAATACTCAGGTCCCTCAATTGTGTGATGCACCCTCCTCATCTGTCCACAGGTGTGGCCCCTACATTCTGTTGCTTGTGTCACTAGGGCACTGTGTCCCTGCAGTCAGCTATGCTTCAGCTACCGGACAGCATCTGTTCCCGTGACTCTGTTGTGTGTTTCATGGGTGGTTCAATTGTTTGCCCAATGCCTGTTGTCTGACATGTGATCTGTGTGTGCCCTTGATATGTGTTACAATTGCTGGTCTGACTCGCCACATGTGGCTGGGGTATTTCAAACAAAACCATGTAGCAGGGGACTCCAATTTGTGGGCCTCAGGAGTATGTATATCAAGTATGTCACAAGCTGATATGCTTGTTTTCCGGATGCTGTGACGTGCCGTACGTGGCGACTCGTCCGGCACATAGGAAGTACGCATCGTACTTGTCAGGGCGTAAACTGCTATGGATACTGCTTCCGGGCGACACGGTTTGGCGTTAGGAGTTATGGCTCGGCCGGAGAATGAATCTTGAATCACAACCTACGTGTTGGTTGTGTTTTTGGCAGTTATGCGCATCGTACTTCATCTACAGGACGGACCGGCTACGGGTACGTGTCGGTCACATGGTAAGGCTACGGACAGCTCTCGGACCCGGATCAGAATCGACCCCTAAACATTTAACACATATTAAAAAAACAAAAGCAATACTTATACAAAAAAATAGATCACATAGTTTTAAAATACATACTAAAATACATAACACTAATTTAAAAATCGATATTTTAAACTACTATATTTTTGCAAACGCTATTACTAACTTCGATATTTAAAAAAACGATATTTCTTACCTTAAATCAATATTCTTGACCACGATATTCTTGCTGTCGATATTTCTGTATCACGATATTTCCAACTCGATATTTGTGTATGTTGATATTTAAAACTCAATATTCTGTCTGTATACTTATTTAACTCAGATTCCCAATCTTATGCATCATTTTGTATTAGTCAGATTCAGACTGGGAATTGTCCATCGCTTAGTTGCTTTCCCAAATATGAAAACCTGCTCTTTGGACACAGTTCCTTTCCCATGTGATGGATAGAGTAATGAGAGCACTGTGCACTTTATGCCGTTTTGTGGCTTTTATTCTGGTTTTAGAAATTATTATTTAAAAAACACTTTTGCTCGTAAACGGCAGTGGTTCGCACTTGGCCACAGTAAAATATCTGTCCGAGTTACACGAGGTCAGGTTTTGTCTTGATGCGGCACTTTATATTATCAATGCATTTAATACACGCAAAAGCATTGTTGTAGCGATATAGTGACGACCCAACAATGGTTTCAAGAAAGTGTATTACCCTTTTAAAAAAAATATATATATTTTACGTGCTTTTAGAGGTGATTAACTTTAGCCCCATGGTGTTTGTTAAGCATTATCAGCTTTGCTTTTTTATCTGATTGTGATTGTTCTAATCAGTTTTTATGTATGTACACTTTTATAGTTATTTTTATACATACCGAATAAAGTTTTGAATTGAATTGAATCAACTTGTGCTTTCAACATTATTATGTGGCATAAACCTGTTTGAGATTTTATTTCTACAGCCAGTTGCAATTATTCTGGAAACATGGCTTATGTCTACTTTGCACTCATTCCAGAGGTAGAGTGACGTTGGGGGGAGGGGTAGAGGCGTGGTAGGCTAACAGCTGCTGCGTCTCCACTTCTGAAGTAAAGTTCAGGTGAGTGCTTAGATAGCCCCTTAAGGTAGTAGTACTAGCGCACATATTATGCCCTCCGTCAACTTCTGAAAAGCACGATACAGTGCTGCCACATTCCAGGAACTCTAGGCGCTGGCATAGACCAGTCTTGGGTGCTACTGTTCACGTTCTAATGATAGGGATAAATCTTGACTCTAAGCTTGTGGTGATCCATAACACAGCCCTGTCTTACCCCTTTTTCTGGGGCTAATGGACCAGAGCATTGTGCATGCACCCAGTGAATAACAGAGGCTGTAAGATAAGTGGTCACTCTTTGTAGAACGTTGAGATATTTGATGCCAAACCCATGCCTCTAAGGCAGGGCCATAGCTATGGTGTTTACAGCCCCCCTATCTCTTCTACGCCTGTTCTCTTGTGCTTTGCGAAAGCAATGATATCGCACTGTGGCTGGAATAATAGCAGTGGGGTTTTCACTTCGCTTTCCAAGGATAGGTCAATTTGTTCTCTTATGGAGCTTATCACCTAATATATGGCAGAGTTATGAGAAGATTATGCTATGTAGTAACATTCACTACTGAAATAGATATACATTATACAATTACAGTGCCCCCCCCCCACCAATCCATTCAATTTCTTTGTTGTTCTACATGGGACAGGCACATTCACCTACAAGTTGCTAACAGATAAAAAATCTAGAAGATTAAATTAGGCATGAATAATATACAAATAAATAATGCATTCACAGCCAGGCATTCATAATATTTTAAATAGCACACAATAAAATAATAAAACTAATTATGGTAGTACCAACAAGACATGATTAAATACATAAACATTCACTGAACCTTCATAAATGATTATTAGGAAATGTAGATAGGCATAACCCACCCAAACTGTTTCTCCGGTTCAATTAAAAGGCAAGTTTCTTGACTGTCTATAAATGTGCCTCAGTTGATAAATGGGTGTTTGTGCATAGAAAAGCAAAACCAAAAATGTCAGTAGTAGTAGTTGTTCCACCCAGGGTGTCTCTCACCTTTGGCTGGTAATTTGAATATGACTCCCTGGAACCGCCGACGTTTATGAGCCGGCTTTAATCTAAAAGCGTCTATTGTGATATGCATATGTAAACAGCATAATGGCGATCAATTTTTCCTTTTCAGTTGTTATGCAGAATAAGTCAAATTTAGTTTTTTCTTTTGTTTTATGAGAATGGCTATACACACTTGAAAGAATATATCTAGCAGGGAAGCAAGTGAATTTAGGAAAACAAATGCCAGTCTATTTTCCACCTGGATGACTTTGCAACACATGAGCTGTGGGCACTGAAGCAGCTTCTGATGTCACATTGAAATTCTCTACCATCACTTTCTGAAACAGTTCACAACTTTAGTAGAAGTTTTCTGTTGAACGCCGCCCACCACCCAGAATGCCGCAGCCAGACTCATCCTGAACATCCTGTGAAATAACCACATCTCTCCACACCTCAACAACCCCCCACTGGCTCCCATTTTAGGTAAGATGCAGATTTAAGTTACTCACCCATGCATACAAAGCTCTCAATGACACTAATCCAGCTTACCTCAACCATTGCCTCAACTTCTTCCAACCCACCAAACACCTTCGATCTGCATCCCAGATAAGAGCACACCTCCCTCGCATCAAGAAGACCAGAAGTGGAGGACGCTCCTTCTCATACCTCACATCCAAGACCTGGAACAACCTCCCTAAACACCCAAGAACCTCCCTTTCCCTCATGGACTGCTGAAGGCAGCTCAAGACATGTCTCTTCTAGACTAAATAGGCATGAACTCCTCCTCCCCCCTCAGGCCTGCCCCACGCAGCCCCGGGATACTCTCACAGGTGATTAGCAGTGCTCTACAAATTCACATAACATAACAGGTGTGTATGTTGAAAACTTATCTCTTAATATTAAAAGGAAAGGTGTCCTCTGTCATCAGAGAGTCTCTAAATGTGTAGGCGGAAAAGCTTCTCACCCACTAGGTCTCCATCAGCAGGGATGAATCTTCTAGCAGACCAGACACCTCTCTCATGCCTCCAATACCATTTATGACTGATGTGTTCTCTCCTCTCTGGCTAAAGATGGATCTCTTTGTTATGCAGTGCCATCATGTGCACCTGCCTCTAAATGACCGACATGGCTCTGCCACATCTCCCATGTTTCTAGGTTTCCTTTGTAATATCCTTTCAACAATCACTATTACATCACATGGAAGGTATAAAAGTTATGGGACGATGCAGAGCCCTGGTCAAGCCTTTAATTACTATTAATGTCATAGCAAGTTATTAGGAATTCACAGATGTAGGGGACTCTCACGTAAAAACACAAATTTAACATGCATATTTCTGAGAACAGGGTGTATGGCATCACAGGATGTAAGCACTCTTGTGCTCATAAGGACACGTTGACTCTATAAATGTTATTAGAACTTATTTCAAATATTATGTGTATTCACAATTTAAAAAAGAGAAAGAGTACACAAGGCAATTAATATATCCACACACTGTAGAACAAAAACACTTGAGTAAATACTTACTACATGGTAAGAGAGTAAAGGGCCTTACTGAGATCTATGGACTCAAGATTGTTTGTGCTATTTGGAAAGTTTCTATATTTCTATATCAGGAGATATTAAACAGAGGCATTGTTCAACTGTGCTTAGCTTGGGTGTGAAGCCATAATGGATGTCTACCAAGATGTTACAGTCCTCTGCCCATTTCTGAATCCTAGTTTCAAATATCCATTTTACCATCCTGATAGAAGCATCTATCAGCGAGATAGTTTGTTAGAAGCACACTGCCAGACCTATTCCCTGTCTTAAAGCTCAGGATGATTGATTGAGACCAGAGCTGCGAAAAACATGTAGTTTGATGGTACTAAATAATGCTCTCCCCAAAAGTCCAAATTTGCTCTGTGCAGACACCATATGAGCACAGAGGCTCCATTGCTGGGCTCGGGAAGTGTCTAATACAACCTTTTCAAGAGTAAGTGGTAGGCAGAAGTGGTGTATGGCAGTAGCCTCAAGAATACACAAAAATGGGTCAGGAAATCTGGTGCACACCTTTGAAAATGCTCAAATCAGGAGGTCGTGGAATATTAGCTTCTAAAACTCTAGTGTCTGGGATACTATTGGTTAGGTTGACCATCAATAGTCAAAACTTAGCTGACTCTTTATGGAAATAGGCCTCTGCTAATTCTTCTCAGGTAGTCCTGTGAAACAACTTATGTTGCTCTTTGAGCACTTTTTCATAGAAATTACACTTAACGCTATTTTCTCTGTAATCAGGAATGTGTTTAACAGATTACAGGGCTTTCTTAATATTAGGTTTAGCATCTCAACATCTTGAGGATTCTATGTGTGCTATTTCGTCCTTAATAATGTCTACTGGTGTACGAAAAAGGCTTCATCGAAGAAGCATTGTGTTTGATTTCCTTAGTAGAGCTATTAACTGGTGTCAGTGTGTGCACTGGCTTTCACTTTTCTCATTATGTCAAAGCAAAATATAAATGCCTAGTCTGAATGGTTCTCCTGTACAGTAAAGATCTATGAAGCTGGATCCACAGGTTGACTGCAAGTTGAAGACAGATAGAGGGTGTTTAGACAAAATATTGGAAAAACAATATAATGTGGACAAAACATCGTATCAAGAAAATTGAGGACAAAAATATTGCAATGGTAAGTTTCTTTAGGTAAGCAATATGCATATATATATATTCACACAAAAAAACAAAGGTTACAGGGCTTTATAGTTTGAGACAGATTTTACTCGTACAAAACCAGAAAAATTCAGTGTTATAATTAGCTGAGTTAACTATAACTCGCGACCCTGCAACGCACTGCCTATGATCTCACATATTACATCACTCATGACATGGTCAGTGACATTACTCATGACATCACTAATGACATCTCAAATGACATCACTGATGACATCAGTGATGACTTCATCTAGTGACTGTGAGTGTTTTTAAAACGTTTATGAGTGTTAAATATATATACCAAGGTGTATTGGTGAATCAGTGGGTGCGTGAGTGTCTGTATGGATGACTCAGTGGGTGTGTGACTGACTGTAAAAGTGAGTGATTAGGTGTCTCAGTGAATGTATGGGTGAGTGACTGGTTGTGTAAATGTGTGTATCTGTTTGTCAGTTGATGTCTAATTGGATGTATCAGTGTGTTAGTGGGTATGCGAATGGCTATATGGGTAATTAATTGGTTGTCTGAATACCTCTGTGGCTGTCTGGGTGCCTATGTGTGTGGGTGAGGAGGTGTGTGACTGCCTGTGCCTGTATGAGAAGCTGTATGGGCGAGTGAGAATGTGTATGGCTGTGTCGGTGACTGAGTGCATGTGTCAGTGAGTAACTGGGTATGTGAAAGGCAGTATAGGAGAGTGATGGGGTATATGAGTGACTGTATGTGTGAGTGGGTGAATGTGAGAGTGGCTGTATGGATGATTGTGTGCTTCCGTCAGTGACTGTATAGGTGAGTAAGTATGTGTTACTGAGTAAATTAGCGGGTGTGTGTAACTGCGCAAAGTAAGTGGCTGTGTGATTGACTATATGGGTGAGTGTCTAGGTGTGTGAGTAGTTCTATGTGTGACTCAGTGTGTGAGTGCTTCTATAGGTGTATGAGTAGCTATTTCAATGGCTGTATTAGTGAGTGGGTGTATGAGTGGCTGTATGGGTGAGCAAGTGGATGTGTGTGTAGATCTATGAATCAGTGAATGGGTGCGTTGGTACTGGTATGGCTTTGTGAATGGGTTTGTGAATGGTTGTGTGGGACTGGCAGTAGGTGTATAAAAGATTCTATAGGGGTGTGAGTGGGTGTGTCAGAGATGCTGTGGATGATGTCATCAGTGATGTCATCAGTGATGTTATTTACGATTTCATTAGTGATGTCATCAGTGATGTCACTGACTATGTCATGAATGATTTAATATGTGAGGTTATAAGCAGTGCATTGTGGGTGTGAGTTAAAGTTAACTCAGCGAACTACAATGGCTGAATTTCTCTGGTTTTGCACGAGTAAAATCTGACCCTAACTATAACGTCCCCGCAACCTTTGGTTTTCTTTAGTGAATTTCCAAGGTTTTTAAATGCTAATTCCTCTCCTATAAAGTCCCTGCAACCTTTGGTTTTTTCAGTGAATTTCTATGGGTTTTTTAAGTAGTAGTCATGTTGGCAGAGTGATGGAGAAAGGGAGTGGGTCCCCCAACCAGCTCTCAGGAATACCACTGTGTAGGATTTATAGGAGGTACCAGGAGGGCTTGTTTGCCCCCAAGGCATTTGCAACACTCTGCAAACGTGCCTCCTTGTGCACTGCTGCTTGGGGGCTGAAGTCCACTTTAATCCTGAGGCCCTCGGGAGGAAAGGAGACCTCATCTCCCCACCAGCAGTGCACCAATAGTTTGCAGAGTGGTGGAGAAAGGGGTGTGGCCTCTGACCACCTCTCAGTAATCCCTGTGTGGGGCTTACTGGAGGAAACAGGAGGTCTCCTTGACCCTCTTAGTAGCCACGGAATCTTCATCCCCCAACCAGAAGCGAGCCAGGAGGTGCATTTGCACAGAGGTGGAGAAAGGGGGCATGGCCTCCTGCAAGTTCTGGCTTTTTTTTTAGTAAGGGGGGCCGTGGGATCCCCCTTCCCTGGACCATATTGGACCTCGGGCACCCTATTACCCAGGGCCTGATTCTTTTTATAAAAATATTCTAAAACAAATGGGAAAGGGGCTGCGCGGCCTCCCTCCCTGGGAGATTTCGGCCTCAGGGACCCCATCTCTGGGGCCAGGCCGTCATTATTTTTTTTTTTAAATGGGTAAGGGGGCCTGCACGCCCCTCTCCCTGGACCGATATTGCGTGGGGACCACATCCTCCGGGGCACGCCATTGTTTTTTAAATAATTGTGAGAGGGGGTACACGGCCCCCCTCCTGTGGCCGATTTCGGCCCTGGGGACCCCATCCCCTGGTGCCAGGCCTCTGTAAATATTTTTTTTGCAAGGGAGGGTGGCTGCGCGGCCCTCCTCCCGAGGACTATTTCGGCTTTCACCATTTTTTTAATATTGCCCTGCGGACCCCATCTACGAGGCATGGCAAGGTCGTTAGGGACCGCGGGGGAGCCTCAAGAAAGCCGGCATTTCTTTTGGACAGAGGGAGCTGCTGACATGCAGCTCCCTCTCTTCAAAAACCATTCTTCTCTACTTCATGGAAGCGAGAGGATTTTTACTGCATTCGCTTAAATGAACCGGAACAGAGTTTGCTATGGCTTGCTCCTGCCAAGCCATAGCAAACTGAAATGTCACCGGGGTTGGCACCCCGGGACATTGCAGGAGATGGCCCTGGGGGTGGCGGTCCCCAGGGCCATCTGGGGCTCCTGGAGGGGGGTCACATGGGCCCCCTACTTTCATCACATTTGCCACGGGAGGTGGTGGTCCCCGAGGCCTGGGGGTCTGCAACGGACCCCCTTAGTGATTTGATTTGGGCCCTGGGGAGGTGGCAGGGACAGCAGGGGGGGTGCCTGGCATCCCCGCATTTGAATCTATTAGCCCCGGAGAGGTGGTGATCTCCGTGGCTGCGTGGGGGGGCTGGAGCCCCCCACACATTATTAACCTATTATTGCCACAGCGAGGTGGCAATCCCCGGGCTGTGGGGGCTCTAAATTAAATGAAGCGTGGGAGCCTGCGCTTAATTAAAATAAAAATTGGACGGATT
Organism: Triturus cristatus; assembly: GCF_964204655.1. Taxonomy (NCBI): domain Eukaryota; kingdom Metazoa; phylum Chordata; class Amphibia; order Caudata; family Salamandridae; genus Triturus; species Triturus cristatus. The sequence goes on from NC_140593.1 coordinate 344,118,551, forward strand.
CACAGACCCACCACGACTCCTGCATAATTATTTTATTTAATGCTTTTTTTGGTCCCTGAGGGTCCCAAACCCCCTGAACATGCCTAGGGGGCCAGGGTGTTTCTATCCTGACCCCTTACCTTTTTTTAAAAGTCTTTTCTTCTGACTTGATTCAACCGAGTCAAAAATGGCTGCCAACACTTCCTGGTTTGAAGTGTAGGCAGCCAATCAGATCTCAGGCACGAGATCTAGAGGGATCACGGATCCACCACGGCCACAGTTGTATATCTGAGAAATCTTTAAATTTCTCAGGATCTACTGAATGGATTTACACCATTTAATAAAAAGAGTGCTTTCTAGACCAAGAACTATCTTTTTGCCGAATTTGTTGTAATTCCATTCAGCAGTTGGGGCTGTAACTGTGTCTAAAGTTTCCTATGGAAATTAACATGGAGAAAAAGGATTTTGGGACCTCCCTTTTTCGCTGCCCCCGCTTAACGGATCACCCCCAAAATTTCAAAATAGCAGTTGAAGTGACTGAACCAATAGTTTTGAAAATCCTAACTATAACTACCTACTGGCGACTGACAGTAGGTTATATATATATCTACAGATATGAATCAACAAATGCCCTCGAGCTTCCAGGAAGCACTCGGCAGCAAGCCAACCCTCCGACTTTCCACGATGTAACTTTCCGTCACTTCTTAGGTGAGTTATGTTGCCTGACGCGTTTCAGGGCATTCCGCCCCTTATAATAGGCTGTTACAAGTTGTGAGTGTGACAGGTTCTTTTTAATCAATTCATGCACATTTCTCATTGGTTCCCAGCCCTCAGTGGGCTAGACTCAGTTCATGTTCCAATCTTTTGCATTCTGGGAATTGTATTATTCTAAAAAGAAAGGAAAAGAGCCTGTAATTTGCCTTGAGTAGGTTCACAGTCACATACGTTATCAGTGTCCATTATCAATCCTATAGTAGGATCCAAGAAGTTCTGGAAAGTGAATTATATCTGGCTCGCTGCGCTGAGAGGTTTGGAACAAGTTTCGATCCCCAGCCTCTTCATTCCTTTCATCACGAAGACGGAGCATTCCTGATGCGACGAGGAGGCCGCGTTGCAACAATGAATCAACAAATATATATATATATTTATATCTTTAAAGTGCATAGATTTAGAGTTAAGAATAGCAAATCTTTACTTATTTTGGTCTAGGATATTTTTTTTGACACAATATTCTGTGTACACAATGTTTTTGTTGCCGATATTCTGTCAGTGGTCTGACAGAAAGGCAAAATCAAAATAGAGACACAGCACAGCCTCCTACGGCCTCTGATGGACAGGTCCACACTTGGCCCGTGCTTTACAAGGGCTGTGGCCAGGTGAACCTCGGTGCATACCACACCACTGGGTCTGTCTGCTACTTTCCTCCTTGATGCACCTGTGGGGTGACTTATGTGGGTGGACGGAGTGTGATCTATGGAAAAACCACCGACTGCCCAGTCAGTGTCTGTCAGTGAACCTGCCTCCCTCCAGCAGTGGTGTCTAACACAGTCAGATCTAAGGACCTCTTCTGTCCTCAGAAGCCTTCTGGAAGGAGTGGCTGAGTAATACAGGGGCATTTCTGGAGACATTCCACAGGCCTGCCAGCTCTTCTCTGGGATGTGGTCACCCTTCAGAAACACTTACATATTCGCCAAATTGGAAGCACACCTCCTCAAAACTGAATCAGACTCGGGTCACCTAAGGAAATATCATACTCCATACTGCCAAAATGTGCTGCAATGATACACTAATAGATTATTTGCTCCAAAAATTCTAATTTCACACTTACACAAACAAACAGTGTGTACATATCAGCTACTAGAGTCCCACTTTTCCTGACAAACGTAGCAAGCCAATAAGGACCGGACATGGGTCTGTTGCTCCCTTCATCCTCTATTTTGTTTAGGGTAATCTTAAAGTGGGCCAGCTGACAGTTGCCCCGCCACCCTGTTCATAAGAGCATAAAGGGGTGCCAGAGCAGATTTCAGCTTTCCTGGTCCTCCGTACCATGAAACAATTTGCAGACCAATGAGGACGTTGTAGCTGACAACTTGGATGATGTGATGCTGCCAGCTTGCAGCTGTTCCAGCATTTTGTTTTTTGGCCAATACCCCCTCGCTCTTGTGCAAGACAAGAGGCAGCAAATACACTCCCCTCTCTTTCGGCAAAGTGAGAACACATGAAAAGCTCTCCCAGTCTAGTGGGCTGAGAAAGTTTAGAAATACCAACTTGCCTTTTAGCAACATGGGTGTATACCACCCATCCCAGCACTTAGGCTGTTATCTGTCCCAGTGTCAAATTAATATTTACCTCCCTGAGCTTTAGGCTAGGCGGGGGAGGGAAGAACTGCGTTATCTATTCTAGCAAAACTGTGATTATAATCAAACATATATTTTCTTCAAATTCAAATTCTAAATGAGAAGTCTTATATTTTATATCAGGATTATGTTTGTGAATGCAAAATGCCTCATACCTCAGCCACTGTAAATAGGATTTACAAAAAATATCGTTGAGTATGTTGTGTGGAACCTCTTAGTAACTCCTCCAAAATGGGTTTCATTAATGAACATCGAAGGAAATATATAGAAAATCAACTTAGAAATCTGAGAGTGTGAACATGTTCAGATTACTAAAAATTTTAATTTTTGCAACTGCCAAAAGACTCTAGCTACCTTCAATCAACTTACAGAATCCAAATTGAAAGGTATTGTTCAAGGCTCTGGGCCCAGCCAGGTCACCGTTCAACCTATCCAGCTCAAACTCTCAAGGACATCTTACACTCAATGACTGACACCACCTCTGCCAGGACCCACATTACCAACAACTCTCTAACACCAGGCCACCATCTCATTTCAAGATCTCTTAAATGAAGCCACTCCTCATGAAGAAAAATCTAACCATAGCAGACCTTAGCTGGTACCGACCAGTCTACAAAGGCTCGAAGCGATACCCACTAAAAGAGCGCTTGCTTCCACCCACAACAGTAACTATATGGAGGGTAACATGGGCTGAAATGAGAAACAACAGCGTGATCAAGGACTCCAGTTTTTACCTAGTCCTCCATGAGAACTAAATCACAAGAAGTAATTTCTAAGCAAGCAAGAAACCACCTCAGAAGCTTCAGGTCACCCATGTCAAGTCTAACACAGACTATGCTAACAGACTGCACGCAAGCACCACACTCTTACTACTCAGTAGACTGCCAAGAATCCAAAATAAGGTTGCAAGACAAAATCTACACCTTTATCTAATGGACCACATCCCACCAGTGTTCAAAGCATTGAACTAGATACCAACTGCAGGAAACTCATGCTTCAAAATCTTCTACATTGCCTACCGGTTCGTCCACAGCAATATCCATATCTTCATTCAAGGAAAACTGCAATTATACTCACAGAATACATAACCCTTCCTTTCAGATTGGCATCTCAACTAAGCAGCGACTCCTACAAGACGAAACCGATTGGTGACACCTCCTTCTGCATTCAGGTAGCAAAACTATGACTCTCCCTCCTGACAAAAAACCAGAATGGCCCAAGATGATTTGAATTTAAGAAGGCTGAAAAGAGTAACCTGCAACCCTGCTACAAAATAGTTTGGCATGTTGTCAGGGGTAGCAAGGGTTATATAGATGTAACTGCAATACAATGTGATAAAACCTTCTTCACTGTAGGCTTACATTCAGAGAAATAAACAGTACATCCTGCTCTGTATCATCAGAAAAAATTATGCCGGAGAACCCAACAAAGTGAGTTTGGACTGTAAACCATGTGTTCCTATGACCTATAAAATAATACTATATGTAGAATTGATTCTGATGCATGTAATATGTGTACAAAAATAATGAAAAAACAATACATACATTTCAGGGCGTAATGCAGTTCTTATTGTGCTGTTAATTTTTGGGCTTTTTTAAAATTAAATTTTCAGTAAAATAGTGGTTCACAACCTGTAGTCCGGGGGCCCCTGGGGGTCCAGGAAGCCTCCTATGGGGGTCCACGACTACTTTAAAAATGAAATAATATTAACAGATAAATCAAGTGTATATAAATCAAGAAGAAAAATGTACAATTGAAATGTTTAAAACGTACTGTAAATGTGAAGGAATTTGAAATTGGAGAATTATCATCCTCAGATTGATTCGTGGGAGCAGTGCAACAACAACAAAGTGTATCACATATGCAGAAATAGATACAGGTAAGTATTGTACATTTCCCAAAGCACAGTTACACCCGTTGAGAGTAATTTCAGATCAGATGTGCTGTTTGACGGGGCGTGGCTAAGGAGCCGCCGGAGATGGCCGTTCGACTGGAGAGCTCCGTGGCACCGTAGAGCAACGGACATCCTCCTGCCTCTCACACTCCTGCCGGGGATCCCATTTTCGACACAGATGCGTCGGAACATCTACACCCTCCAGCACAAGTATCGCGGAGGCTCTGGGTGAGCCCAAACAATATATTTTTGACTTTGTTTCTCGGTCGTGGCTAATTGCGTAGTCGCGGGCACCATTTTGTGTTTCTGGCTGTCTCTCTTGCTTCCCGCCTGATGAATCTGAGGTGCATTTTTCCTCATAGAATGTCCACATTCTCCAGCGCTGTCCCTCTTTACTTTTTAAGGCTCTACTAATAAGCGCTTTTGGGCAATAATGCTTTATCTACTCTTGTTTTTCCCCTCAGAAGCGCGAATATTGTGTACTTAGCCACCATGAGACTTTGGCTATATCTACAACACAGCTTGACACCCGAAGACCTGAGACGCATTTTTTTCCACAGAAATGCTTGCATTTTTTGCGTTCTTGCAAGTTATTTCTTTATTTCTATTGGAATGGAAAGTTGCTCAAGTTAGACCGATCCGCAAGAACACTAAAGTTCCGTGGACGGATCTTTCCAACCTCCGCACTATCTCGCTTCTTCCATTCTTGAGCAAACTAATGGAGAAACATGTTAACACTCACCTTTCCAACCATGTTGAACTGACGGGCTGTTTAGATCATTCTCAGTCCGGCTTTAGGCCCAAATACAGCTCAGAATCAGCATTACTAGCGGTCACGGATAACATCAGGATGACCCTAGACAAGGGCCATTCTATGATTTTGGTGCTGTTGGGCCTATCCGCGGCATTCAACACAGTTTCTCACAGCATTCTGCTCAGAAGATTAAAAGAGATCGGACTAAGAAAATCAGCCTTACAGTGGATGATGAGCTTTCTATCAGCTCGCTCCCAGTTTGTCAACTTAGGCCCGTATCGTTCGGATCCTACAGAATTGTCCAAGGGAGTCCCTCAGGGCTCGTGTTTGAGCCCTACATTGTTTAACATCTATATTGCTCCCTTGGCCAATCTTCTGAGGATGCTTGGGTTCATCCCCATATCATATGCCGACGACACTCAGTTGCTCTTTCCTGTCGATGAATTTACCTCTTCCGTACAGTTGGAATTCTCCAATGGTATGAGAGCTATTCCCCACTTGATGAAGAACAATTTCCTCCAGTTTAATGTGGGAAAAACAGAGATTATGCTCTTTGGCGAGGCCCCCCTCCTATGGACACCAGAATGGTGGCCGACCAATCTAGGACCCCATCCCGCTCCCAAGCTTACAATCAAAAATCTGGGTATCCGTCTGGATCAAGCCCTTCCCTGAAAGAGCATGCTGCCCAGACAGCAGGTTCCTGTTTCCATGTAATAGGCCTGCTCCGTCGAGTCTTCCCTTTGCTTCCTGACTCTACCCGGAAAACTTTAGTCCAGGCGCTTGTACTAAGCCATCTGGACTACTGTAACGGCCTACTGATCTCCGCCAACGATGCCTCACTCAGCAGACTGCTGGTAGTCCAAAATACGGCAGCACGATTGGTCCTCAACGCTTCTTCCAGGACCCCTTCTCGCCCTCTTCTTTTGAAGCTGCACTGGCTTCCCATCCACCAACGGGTCAGACTTAAAATCTGCTGCACTATTCATAAGTCATTGCTTAATCTAGATCCCTCCTATCTCTCAGAAAAATTCATGCCTTATGTACCTTCTAGATCTCTCCGCTCAAGTGCTAAACATCTTCTTGTGGTGCCTCGAGTAAAAAAGGCAAGATTAGGAGGAAGAGCTCTCTCCCATCTTGGCTCTCGATACTGAAATGAACTTTCTTTGATTTTGAGACAATGCCTGGATCACCTTCAATTTAGGAAGCTGCTTAAGACCACTCTTTTTTGCGCTTTATTTTGTTGTAGCTGCAACACACCCTCACGGCCCGTCCTAAGCGCAGAGATACCCCTTTGGGGGTTGATTCAAGCGCTATATAAGAAATAAAATAAATAAATAATGCTCTTTTTTCTCTGCTAACTAATGTTGGACAATAGCTATTTTACCTCCTCTCGCTCTTCTACTCAGGAAAACGTGTAATAAGAGAATAAACACCTTTATAGGTTTTTGGCTCTTTTCTTTCTTCAACACAACTTTCTGCAGTTTCAAGTGGGAGGTCTCTTTCAATTCTACCATGGCTAAACCCCCGCTCTAATCGCAGTGGCATTCATCATACAGACCATACACCTACAGAGGAGTACAACCCCTTTAGTGTCTTGGAGGATTTAATCTCTGGATCTTCTGCTACAAGTGGCTTATCTCCTTCTACTCCTAGATCCAATTCCAAGCCAGGGTCCAAAATACCTTCTGCATCCAATTCAACTCCAGGCAAATGAGTTAAAATGGATCCTCCTTCGCCTACGTCTCCTCCTTCTTCAATTTCTATGGAGCTACTTCTCGAAGAAATTTGTGCCCTTAAGCCTCACATGGTGGAAACCAATACCCGTCTCCAATGCCTTGAAGATAATTCGTCGAACACGGAGCAAAGGGTTGAAGATTTAATGAAGCAAGTCAATAATATACAAACAATCACCGATCAAGTTCCCTCCATGCATAGAGAGATAACTCTCCTTAAACAACAGGTGGAAAATTTGGAAAACTGCAACAGGCGTAACAATCTACATATTTATGGAATTGTTGAAGGTCTCGAGGGTCCTGATCCTCTCTCCTTTTTCAGGTCCTTTTTACCAACTCTTCTTGGTTTTCTTGACTCTCCACCACTGAATATTCAATGAGCCCACCATTTGGGACAGAGCCCGCGCTCATCTTCTTCTTCGGTGAAACCCAGAGGAGTTATTTTGTACTTTCTGGAGTATACTGATCTACTTAGAGTCCTCCAGGCTGCCAGGCAGAAAGGAAAAAAAATTTGGAATGGTTCTACTCTCTTTTTCGCTCAGGATTACACCAAAGTGACAGAGGACCATCGGAAACAGTTCTTGGACATGAGACCAGCGCTTCGCAATTTGAATGCTCGTTATGGGTTGTTTCATCCTTGTCTCTTCAAGGTGACTTATAATAACAAAACAACAACCTATGAAGGTCCTGCACTTTTTCAGCGCTTTTTGGATACCTGCAGAGACGAGTCTATTGACATTCCTCGACCATAAATGACTTAATTGTTCCATTAATGTTTCTCGTTATTTGTATTCTTTTTTGTTTCTTCTCCTCAATGTATCCATTGTTGTATTGTTATGTCTGTTTAATAATTTCTTTTTTCTTCCTTATCAGGTGCAGCTTTGTGGTCCCTAGTTTTTCTGTCTCCTCTTCATCTGCATGGAGGATATCTCCCGTTGCCATCTTGGTCCTGGAGTCCTCTGCTCGGCGTGTTGTCCCCAATGTGTGGCTTCACCTACCCCACTCTTATTGTCTTTTTGTGGTATGTCTTTTGATTATTCTTTTTCTATATCAAATGTTTGATTTGTATTGTCTTTTTGTCCTTTGTTCTGTTCTCTTTCTTATCTTTTCCTATTTTTTCTTCATAAATTCCTTTCCCTTCTTTCTTAGTAACATCTTTCCTATATCCTTTTTTCTTTTTCTTTTCCTAAACTTTTTCTTTTTTTCCTACTATCGAACTTCTGACTGGTTTTACATTCCCACTCCTTACTCTGCCCTTTCTTTTTTTCCTTCCTTCCTTTCCCATACTGCGCTGATTTTTTTAATCTAATGATACCTTTTCTATCCTTTTTTTCCATTCCTGCTTTTGCTCTTTTATCTTTTTTCTCTTGCTTAGTAGAGATTTCAATCAGTTCTTTGTTTGCATAATAATTGTGCATATACATTTTATTAGTTACATTTAGAGTTACTACATGGAATGTTAAAGGAGTAAACAATCCTATAAAAAGACAGCGGGTATTAACCCATTTAGCCAAATTAAAACTTGCATTGATTCAAGAAACCGATTTGTCAGAAACCGAAGCAGCTAAACTAAAAAGGTGTTGGGTAGGCAATGTTTTCCTCCCCTACTGTAGGTAAGAAAAATGGAGTCTCAATTCTTTGTCATAAAAAATTTCAGGTCTCAGTTGGACATCAAGAGTCCGATTCCGAAGGTCGTTGGGTTATTGTTAAACTTATTATCAATCAGATTCCTGTAGTATTTTTTAATGTTTATGCACCAGTTATTGTTGACAATGTTTTTGGACCCATATTTCTGATAAACTTCTTAATTTTGATGATGATTATATTGTTTTTGGCGGAGATTGTAATCAAGTTCTTGACCCCATATTAGACAGACATACCTCAGTTAAATTTGTTAACACTAAGATGCACTCAGAATTCACCACCACCATACGCCGCAAATCTCTAGTTGACATTTGGAGGCTTTGCAATCCAGACCTTCGAGAGTATAGTTTCTTTTCCCCTCCTCATCATTCACGATCCCGAATTGATTAACTCTTCTTTAGTAAATGCCTAGCTCAACAGGTTCTCGACTCTGAAATTGGCTCTATTTTAATATCAGATCATGCTCCAGTTTATGTTGATTTTGATTTGCTACCTTTTACCCCTCATGCCGGTAGATGGCGTTTTAACAATGCTTTGTTATCTGATCCTAATTTTTCAAGTCAATTCAACGCTTTTGCTTCTGAGTTCTTTTCTTTCAATTCTACCCCAGTTTCCTCTCCTGTTATGGCCTGGGACTCCTTTAAAGCTGCAGCCAGAGGTTTTATAATGAATTTGGTTTCCAACAAAAAGAAGTCTTTCGAAGCTCAAGCTGCCCAACTACTCACTAAGATCAAACACCTTTAATATACTTATTATCATTCAAATACTGTATCATCTTTAAAGAATCTTATTGATGCAAAGATTACTTTCAATAAAATATCCACAGACGCTGCATCGTCCTATCTTTTAAAATGTAGTTCTCTGTATTATGGAGGCCAAAATAAAATGGGGAAATTACTATCTAATTACTTAAAAATAAGACGTGATCGCACTAGAATTGATTCCATATGAAATACCGCTGGTAACTCAGTCTTTCAAGATAGTGATATCCTACATGAGTTTGTCTCCTTTTATAAAAATGTATACACTCCTGAACAACAACCAACCTCTAAAGATCTTTCTTCTTATTTCGAATCTATTGCATCCCCTCCTACTCATCATACTGATTTCAACTCTTTAGAAGTCGATATTACTTTATCAGAAATTACACATGCAATCTCGGTTTTAAAAAGAGGTAAAACACCTGGCCCTGACGACTTTACTATTGAATTTTACGCTCACTTTGCCAACCTTCTTCTTCTGCATCTTTTACTTCTTTTTAATTCTTTTATTATAGCCGGCTCGTCTTCTGGTACTTTTAAGGAAGCCATGATATGTTTAATTCCTAAAGACAATAAAGATCCATCTCTATGCAAAAATTACCATCCAATTTCTCTAGTTAATTTGGATTATAAGTTTTTTGCAAACATTCTTGCCCTTCGTATTGATCCCATTTTACCGAATCTTATTGGTCCCAAACAGGCGGGTGTCGTAAAAGGTTGACTATCTTCAGATAACTCAAGAGTCTTTTTTAACATCCTTAGTAAAGCCTCCTCTCTTGATTATCCCATTGCAGCTATAGCTTTAGACGCAGAAAAAGCTTTTGACAGGATAGGGTGGGATATCATGTTTCAAGCCCTAAACTGGATAGGTTTTCCTCCAAAATTAATTTCGCTTATTTTCTTATTATATTCCGGCCCCAAAGCATCCATTTTTGCTAATGGTAAAACTTCAGATTATTTTCCCTTGTTTAGAGGAGTAAGACAAGGTTATCACCTCTCTTATTTATAATAGCATTAGAACCTTTCTTAACCAAGATTAGACAAAATTCTCAAATTACTGGTTTTCAACTAGGCACCTCCCACGTCAAACTATTTGTATATGTAGATGACATTCTTTTGTATTGCTCCAATCCTACTACATCTATTCCCTCTTTTCTTACTCAAATTGATGCTTTTTCTCAAGTTTCTGGTTATCGCCTTAACACAGATAACTGCGAAATCCTTCCTCTTAATGTGACATGCCTCAAACATGATTTTACGCGTACTGTCTTTTCATGGAAACCGTCTAAAATAAAGTATCTAGGACTATGGTTCTCCTCAAATATCCCTGCTACTTTGAAACTAAACTTTGATCATATCATCAAAACCCTATCTGACAGTATTGAACGCTGGCATCCACTATTTCTTTCTTGGTGGGAAAGATTGGATTCCATTAAGATGATGCTCTCCCCTTTGGTTTTATATGTTCTCTCAATGATCCCTGTACATATTCCTGGATTTTATTTTAAGAAAATTGACTCTCTCTTAACGAAATTCCTTTGCAAGTATAAATCACCTCGCATAGCCTTATCTTCTTTGAAGGCGGACAAATCTTCAGGCGGACTCAAATTCCCTGACTTCAAATTATATCATCATGCTTTCTCTTTAAAGCAATCATCTCAATGGCTTTCTTTTGATCAATGTGTTCACCCTCCTGTTTGGATTTCTATAGAAAAATCTTTTATAACCCCCTTTGATTTAACAGAATCTCTTACTTTTACTGATAATATCACATCCTTTCGCTCTCCAGTTATTTCTTATACACGCAAAATCCTTAGCCCTCTTTTACCCTTCACCTTCGGTGTTAGATCACCAACCTATTTGGAATAATAAATTATTGCCTATAAAGAATAATACCATTTATTGGCGGTCCTGGAGAGTCAAAGGGCTCCTCTGGATTTCACAATTACTGTCGAATAATACCCCCTTATCTTTTTCTGAACGTCAAACAAACTTTTCTCTACCGTCATCTTCTAAGGCACAATATAATCTTTTACTTCCTTCTCTTAACCAATTTCTTCTTTCTTTGTCATCTGCCCCCAGTCCACTTTTAAAGTGCCTTACCCTTTTTCCCTTATTAAATTCTTCTCCCTCAGCCTCTTCTCTATATAAACATTTATTTATTCAGAAAGAGTAAAAACAAAGACTGAATTGACTTGGGAAAAGGATCTAACAGAGTGCTGGTCAACCCTTACTTGGGATAAACTATGGTTCAAAATTCACAAAACTTCTAGAGCTGCTAACACCTTTCAAACCCTTTATTTTATTTATCAACGCCTTTTATTTACCCCTACTAGACTTGCCTCCTCCTCCCCAAATGTCTCACCTGCTTGTTGGTCTTGTCCCTGTACTCATGCAGACTTAGAGCATATGCTGTTTGAGTGCCCCCCTATTTCTCAATTTTGGCTCTCAGTCTGGTCCCAAATTAATAACATTTTTAACACCAAGGTACCCTTCTCCATTCCTACAATTTTTTTAGGCTCTTTATCTCCTCAATGGTCCCAACCTCCATCTAATTTTAACTTAGTAGATTTATTATTAACAGTTGCCCTCCACCTAATAACCTCTAATTGGAAACAGGCAGATAAAGTTACTTTTAAAGCATGGTGGAATGCTGTTTGTTTTCATCATAGACTTGACACTAATTATATTACTCCCGTATCCTTATCTATTACAAGAGATCTTTTGAGGCTCCCTTTACCTACTTACTTAACTTCTACTGCTACACCAATCAATAGTTCGGATGAAGTTCGGAAACCTCCCTAATGACCTAGGTTGTCTTTTTTTTACAATTTCAAATATCTCGTCCTTAATGCTCCTTACAGTTTAGGTTTTTCTTATCACAATATGACATTTTACTCTTTAGATGTTTACAGTGCTTATTTTTATAAGCTATCTCTTGTTTTTGTAATATAAAGTTTTTTATGATACATTTATCTTTTTCTTAAATTGTCTCCCTCCCCCTTATATCCTTCCTCCCCCTCCTTTTCCTTTATCCCTTAAAAGAATTATACACAATATGCTATCTTATATTGTTTGAATATTAGTTATGCTTTTTTCTTTTAGAATTTCCTATGTATTTAATTGAGATATACTGTACTTTTTCTACATGCTTGTTTTTCTTTGATCAATAAAAGCAAACTTAAAAAAAAGATGTGCTGTTTGACTTTATATTAAACCACAGCAATATCCTAACATGAGCATATTATCAACTACTGTTGTAACATTAATACACTTTGCATTCATCAAAGGGTCCATGTGAGTCCAGAGGAGGACACCGCAGCGGATGTCGAGTCAGTGCACTGAGTAGTGTCTTTGTACAGCAGGTAGGTACGAAGGGTTGGCCATACATCTTTCGGGCTAGCTAAAATCAGCTGTAATTCCGCAAATAATGCCAGCTGTTCAATACAAAAGGCTAAATCCTTCAGCCAATCAGCCACATAATTAGAGTGGGAGCTCTCCTTGGCTGGTATGATATAGATTTCTCACCAATGTGTAGACGATTTAGCAGTCAATAATTTTAACATTTGAAAACTGCGGGGTTCTTGGGGAAAGCACTGCATTCTTGCCTTCACTGTAGCTGATAATATATAAGGATGTCGGGTGCCGTAGCCTCTGTGTGTTCCCTAAACGTGAACATATGCAACAATTTACCAGCCTGATAAATGTCACCCCATCACTTGAGATTCAAAGAATTTAAACAAGCATTATTTTCGTCTCAGTGGTTCCGGTAGCATAGGTTAGCCTTCTAAGGGGACAGATGCTGAATAGGGGAGCAGTCATCTTTTCCTATCTTTAGGACTGTGCCCTGCTGAAGCTGTACATTGCGTGGTGTTTATTTCTGATCTAATTTTATTACATTTTCGCCTGAGCACCGAGTGTAATTGTGTGCGGTGAGCTACATCTGACTGCACTGGCGAGTGTGTAATAAATGGTTGGGGGTGATGCCAATCTGATCTAATCGAATTCCATATCCGGTGCAGTAGAGCCACGCTGACTGTAGGGTAATGCCAGCACTCACTGTCTGTCTGATACGGGCCTGCTTATCCACGCAGACCAATCTTAGCAATACAGACGCAGTGTTTGGAAGAATGCTTTAGTAAGAGGAATCGGGATATTTATAAAATAACATTGGGACTGTGGGAGGATACCCATTTTGCAAAATGCAACACGGCCAGCCAGGCACTGTGGTAGGTTCATCCAGTGTTCAATTCTGTCTTCTAAGCAGGAAACTGCGTTTCCGTAATTCTCTCTTTGAATACTATTCATATTGTAATGTATCCAAATCAGTTCCGGATTACCAAATTGGCAATGTAGGCACCAGCCTACAGGGCCTTACTCCTTTTAGGGGCCCAGTGACTATGAATCAAAATAATATTGATTTGATCTTAAAAGAAAATTTCAATCAAGTTTTCTTAACTATGTTTTCCAAAAGATAGAAAAAAATGAATCAACTCAAAGAAACAAAAACTTTACATTAACGACTCTATAGAGAAAATACTGTATTAATGTAATGTACCCATTAACAACTTTAAGTACATAAACCAGAGACATCAGATTTACCTAACAGTTTGTCTCTTAAAAGCTCATCTTCTGACAGCTGTCAGTTTGTAAAAAAATCCAGTGCATTGGATATTAGGAGATAATTTGAAAGGGGAGCTCCGAAATTTCGACTACCCAGGGGTCTCCACAGGTTTTAATCCGGCACTTAACCAAATGCCTGAATATTTTATGGGCCGCTTGCTCGACAGTGCACTAACGGGGAGTCAGACACAGATCTAGCAGTTTTTGATTGTGAGTGGGATTGGAATATTTTTTCCAGTTCATGGTTATTCCAGACAAACCCCCAAATTTAATAAATTCCCTCATTTTTGCATTCCTGCTCACCTCTGGATCGCATATGTATAGTGTCATGTCATCCACATATAGTGTGATGAGTATATGGCGGGCTTTGAATCTGAGAACATGTGTACTATAGTGTTGGCGTAATTTAGTCGCAAGAAGCTCCAGCATTAGAACAAACAGTTTTGTGGACAGTTGATGTCCCTGCCTGGATCCCCTGTGAATCTGAAATGGGGCTGACAATAGTTCCTTTACACTAACTCGAGCAGTGGAATTTGTGTAAAGCAGATGTATCTACCTTACAAAGAAGAAGGGAAGGCCCATTATATTCAGTATATTCAAGAGATACTGCCATTTGATTAAATAAAACGCCTTTGTGGCATCCAAGAAGATCGCCACCGTTTTAGTGTCCAGGTTAATTTGATACAGAAGTGTAAAAAATGACCATCTATTATGTAGGGTGGTGTGAACAGGCACAAAGCTGTGCTAGGTAAAAGAGTAATGGTGGCAGCCTCTTCATTATGAATTTCGTGAATATCTTGCCGTCACAATTGATCAGTGACAAAGGATGGTATGAATCTAGCTTTTCTGGGAGCTTCCCACGTTTTAGGAGAGTTATTACCAGAGCCTCATGAGAAGATGGAGTGAGAGATTTTATTTCATAAGCTTCCTAAAACATTGTTAGCAGGTGAGGAGATGGGATCTCACAGTATTCTTGATAGAACTACGCTGGCAACCTGTCAGTGCCTGGAACTTTGCCTGTGGGAAGACTCTTAACAACACTGAATACTTCCTCAATAGAATATGCCAGGATTAGATATTCCTGCTGTGCTTTACAAAGTCAGGCTAAGCCACAACCAGGTTAACAAAGTAGCCTACAATCTGCTGTGAAGTGGGGTGTGTGATGGACACATATAGGTTGCCAGAGAAGGTTCGGGATGCTTGCAAAATCCCTTCTGCCTCTAGGTGTTGTTTGACATCTCTTCTCTATATACATGTAATGTCTCTACCTGTTCGGGCGGACTAGTGCTAGAGACATTCCTGGGTGCTCTTCTTCCCCAAACATGCATGCCTCAGCGTATTGCCAAGAAATGTTATCCTTCTCAGTGTCAGCTCATTATATTCAATCAATCAATCAGTCAGGGGAATTGTAAGCGCAACTACTCACCCGTGAGGGTCTCAAGGCTCTGGGGGGGAGGGGTGGTAGGCAGCTCCGTTCAGTTGAAGAGCCAGGTCTTGAATGTCTTCCTGAAGATGTTCAGGGAGGGGGCGCTTCTGATCGGGAGCTGGTTCCAGGTCTTGGCCGCGATGTAGGAGAAAGCTCTTCCCCTTGTTCTGGCTCTGCGGATCCACAGGATTTTGGTGAGGGCGAGGTCAGCGGATCGGAGGTTTCGCTTGGGTGTGTGGAAGGACATTCTCTCGTTCAGGTATTGGGGTTCGCTGTTGTGAAGGCATTTGTAGGTGTGGGTGAGTATCTTGAAGATGATTCTCTTTTCTATGGGGAGCCAGTGGAGGTTCCGCAGGTGTAGGGTGATGCGCTCATGTCCGGGGATGCTGAGGACGAGTCTGGCTGCGGTTTTCTGTACGGTCTGGAGTTTGCGGAGCAGAGACTTGTTGATCCCGGCGTAGAGGAATTTTCCATAGTCCAGTCTGCTAGTTATGAGTGCGTGGGTGACTATCTTCCTTGCTTCGGTGGGATCCATTTGAAGGTCTTTCGGAGGCTGCAGAGGGTGTTGAAGCAGCTGGAGGCGATGGCGTTGACCTATCGGGTCATGGAGAGGGAGGAGTCGAGTACGATGCTGAGGTTATGGACGTGGTTCGTGGGGGTGGGAGGGCTGCCAAGGGTGGTAGGCCACCAGGTTTTGTCCCATGCATAGGGGGAGGGTCCGAGCATGAGGACCTCTGTCTTCCCCGAGTTGAGCTTCAGGCAGCTGCTACTCATCCAAGATGCAACGTCCTTCATTCCTTCCTGGAAATTGAGCCTGGTTGTGATGGGGTCCTTTGTGAGGGAAAGGATGAGCTGGGTGTCGTCAGCGTAGGATACTATGCTGAGTCCGTGCTGTCTGACGATGGCGGCGAGGGGCGCCATGTAGATATTGAAGAACATGGGGCTGAGCGACGATCCTTGGGGTAGTCCTCAGTTGATTTCCGTCAGTTCGGAGAGGAAGGGTGGCAGTCTGATTCTTTGGGTTCCGCAGGTGAGGAAGGAGCGGATCAGTCGGGGGCGGTTCCCTGTATTCCGGCGTCGCGGAGTCTGGCGGGTATTGTGAGGTGGGAGATTCAATAAGCTTATCTCTCATGTGTGCAAAGAGTGTCGGATCTAATGTTGCCTGCCAATGGTCTTAAGATATATTATGGTCTGTTCAAGTGTGCCCATATGCCACCTGAGTGACTTTAAAATGCCATTTTGTTTCAAAATAACAAAGCCGCGAATAACCACCTTCAAGCCTCCCTAGCCAATGCCATACTATCAACTGACTCAATATTTATTGCTAAATATTCCAGTATCTTGTGTTTAAGTTCCGGAAAACATTTTCTTTAAGTGTATCTGATGTAATGTCAGTTTTCTAGGTAGGGATCTAATTTCTGAGACTGTAATGTGCAGTTCATCTGGGGTTTGGTCTGACAGTGTCCTAGCTAGGTAAAATATGCATATGATCCATGTACTATGATACCTGGTAGACAGCCAGTAGCCTAGCCACGACCACATTTTATGAGCCGTGGATACGCATGTGCTCCCTCTAAGTGTTGTGTAGCATAATCTCTATAGATCTATCAAGCCATATTCTGTGATTATTCCTTTCAATGCCGTATTTGCAGCCATCACATATTTAGTGTTTCTTTGCGATCTATCCTGTTTAAGGTTAAGAACCACAATACATTCTCTGCCTCATGAGATTGATTTATGGACAACTTCATCAAGGTCTCCTAAAGTGTATGAAAGAATTGAGGATCATCAATATTTGGACGGTAAACGTTGATTATTGTAATATGCCTACATTCCAGTATCCGCACAGTGTTTATTTGTTGGAATCTCGTGCCTTTTTTAATCAAAACCGAATGCTTCTAGAATGAATAGAGTATGACAGTGAGAAAATGTGAGCCCTCTACCTGGCATTTAAGAGCTTCTTGGTGAACTAGTAATATATATATAGCAATTTGGTTAAAGCACAGATAGTAGGTTATATGTATACTGCAGTTAAGAACCAGTGATTGCATTATTGTAGGGTTTTGACATGGAGCTAGTGTATGGACCGCAATACAAACAAAAAGAAAACTCAACATTTCCCTCTCTCCCTCCCACACCGGTTGTACAAATAAATCAGTAGATTCCCCACCCTCCTGAGTCTCATGGTGACCAAGCACCTCAATATATATTGCAAAACTTGATAACCAGCAAATTTGACATGCAGATACCCAAAACTGGTGCGCCGGTGAAACATTTCAGAAGTTACAAAGGTGGCTAAGGCAGTTTAGACTGAGTAGAGAAGGTGCCCAGAGTTATATATTTTGAAGGAGTAAGTGATCAAAGAATGGTGCATGTTTCTACAATTGTTCTATTTGATTTATTTAATGTTCAACTTGAGTTCCAGTGGATTCAATCAACGGTGACATTATGGACGTCCTCATCTTCTTGATCTGAGTTATCCTTATTACTGTGTTTTTTATGAAGAGTTTTCAGAAACATTGAGGAGGTGCATGGTGATTTGAAGACCCCCCGTATCCTATTGCAGTTTATTCAGTCTTGCCTAAAGCATAGCATAGCTGACACCTATTTTTTACAACTGATGTTTTACTGGGAAGAACTCTTTCCGTGCAGATTGAACCGCAAGTGTAAATTCCAGAAAGAAGGTCACTACATAGCCTTGAAAATTCCGTTCATGCATTTTCTAAGCAAGATGAAGAACACTGTTGTAGTCTCTATAATTTAACATTTATGCTATATTTAGGCTTACAAGTGCACCAGAGGCGGCCTTGGCTCAAGACAGCGATGTGTTGCTCTACTCTCCAGAGAAGTGATAGCTTCTCAGTCCCAAAGCGTCATCAGCATGTTTTCAACATAGAGTTCCATTCTTCCTGTACGTTCCTGTTCAGGAATCCCAAGTATGTGTTGATGTGGTGGTGGAATCTCACCTCGAGGTCTTCATTTTTCGCTTGTATTATCTCAAGAACTTTTTTCATACCGAGGCATTTGTCAGATTCTTTGTTTTAGGTTGTCCTCTATATCTGAAATGTGCTGTTTAGCTGCACCCAATCTTTTTGTGTGCTTATCCAGTTTGGCGGCCATATGGTCCATACGATAATTCAAAGAGTTGCTTTTACTATCAATCGACTGCAGGCTTTGTTGTACAGCTTGTAAGGTTGTTTTCATCTCCGATTCAGTGTAATGCTATCAGTAGGGCTGTCTGCCCTATCAACTGATAGTACTGGATCTGTGTTTTAGTCACCAATTTAGACTCAAACTTGAGCCGACTGTCTATTGTCCATCTTCTCCATAATTACCAATGCCAGAGCGCACAGGTCCTGCAGTGAATTTCTATGGCAGGCAAATAGCAGAAAGACACTCCTGCCTTTTGCTAGAACCATACTATGCCCTTGGAACTGAAATTACAGCTTATTCTGTTTGGGCTTAATTTACACAAAGTGATATACCCCATATTCCTCAATCGCAAGCGAGGCAACGTTTAATCCAGATATCTAACAACCTTGCCTAATAATCAAAATGGGGGCTTCCGGGGTCTGGCATCCATTGGGTGTCGGCACCCAGGGAGGATTAGGTAGGTGGTACAGTCCAGGCCTTTTAGGGTTTAGGATTGGCTGGTTCAGGATAAGGGTGTGGTGTAGGAGACAGTTAGGAGTCTTTAAATGGGGGTATCAATGACATGGGGCACATCTTTCCAATAGGCAAAAAAAAAAAATATTGAAAGGGGAACATTGATGTTTATAAATTATTACACAGGGAAGTGCAAGCAAAAGAAGAGTTCAAAGAAGAGGCATGGGAGCTAGCAAGGAACACCTAGAGTACCCATAAATATTTATAATGGACATCAACCTTTTTGATTGACGCAACTGTTTATTGTAAAAAGTTTCCAGAAATATCGGTGTCAGTATTTAAATATATGGATACCATCAGAAAGGCTCACATGGATTTTGGTGGTTTTGCATGGTTACACTACGATGATGTGTTTAGGACTAGGTAAAGGGTAAACCCTCACAAACTATGGGGGGGAGTTGACAATGAACTGTGATTACAGTGGATGTACCCATCACCCACCGCCAGCATTGCATACCGCAATGGGTCTGGCAGAGCAATATCGTCCCTTTCTGGGCCAGCCCACCTCAGAGGGGGCCGCATGGGGTTCAGGTCAGGGTGCAAACATGGGGGTATGCTGGTGCTTTAACAGGCGGTACTGTCTAAGAAATCCAAACAAATATAAACACAAGTGTGTGAAATTTGGGGGAAAACATGGTGTCCTGCAGTGTTTTGGGGAACAAGCAAAATTTGGCTTCAGTGGTCAAGGCAGGGGTAAAGGGCATAGTTGCAGCCTGGTAACAAGGGCTTCCACACCAGTTAAGATTGAAGTCTTAAACAGGAAACAACCTTTACAACGCAGTCATCCATCGCACTACCTTTACATAGCAGTCATTACATCGCAACATCCTTTACATCGCATGTCATTACAATGCAGCCATTACATCGCATGTCACTACAATGCATGTCATTACAACTCATGTCACTACAACACAGGCATTACATCGCAAGTCATTACAATGCATACCCTTAGATTACATCACACAGTTGTGCACCTCCTGTTGGTTCCCAAGTCGTCTACCAATTTAAAATTACAGTAATCAGCTAGTGAAACAGAAACCTCTAATGTGACATCATTGACACCTGCCTGTCAGACTAATGTCACTCGCGCAATGCAACTTTGTACACACAGATATATATATAGCCTGCAAATACATCAAATACAATGGCGCCCATTAGACATGGCATCCATGGCGTGGTTTTCCACTACGTTTTGTCCTTCACACCTCCTGTTTTTGCTGATTTCATTTTGTTGGCCTTAGGACTCTGCACACTTTAGCACTGCCAGCCAGTGCTAAAGGGATTGTGCTCTCACTTTAAAATATGTTAGATTGGCGTATACCAAATTGGCATATTTAATTTACTTGTAAGTCCTTAGTTAAGTGGCACTACCTGTGCCCTTTTCCTGAAAATTAAATGCACCAGTGGGTCTTTAGCACTGATTGTGCCACCCACTTAAGTAGCACTTAAACATGCCTTCGGCCTGCCACTGCAGCTTATGTGTGTACAGTTTTCAAAGTGCCATTTCGACCTGGCAAAATAAACCTTTTGCAAGGGTCGAACCTTCCTTTTTAATACATATAGGTCACCTCTAACATAGGCCCTGTTCAGCTCCAAGGGCAGAGTGCCGTGTATTTATAAAGCATAACATGTACTTTTCAGTTTTACATGTTGTGGCAGTGAAAAACTCTTACATTTGTTTCACTATTGCAAGGCCTACCTCTCCCATAGTATAACATTGGAATTACCTTGTTACATTTTATAATTGCAATTTCCAAATGGTAACAGGTAACCTGATCAGGTTGGTGTCTCTGGAATCACAATTTAAAATCTTAACTCATGACAAAGTCGGAATTTAAATTAAAATTCTGAAAATGCCACTTTGAGAAAGTTGGCATTTTCTTGCTTTAGCCGTTTGGTGCCTGTACCTGTTTCTTGGTCACATGAATGGGTGTGGGTGAAAGTTGAGCTTTGTGTTTTTCCCCTAGACAGTCACGCACAATGGGAGCTTAGGTGTGGTTGGATGGGTACTCAATAGGAGGATGGGAGGGAGGAGCTGGGTCAGCCCCACTGACACTTGAGTAGGCTGTGTTCTGTCTCCACAGAAAGGGCAGCATACCCCCATAGCTAGTCTGGAGCCATGGCCTGGAAGGCAGGGCACTTGTTCACTTCAAAACACAACTGAGGATATATACTGGCCCTCAGACACCACCACTTGAGTATACTTCTGGCCATGAGGATATTGTGTCAGGAAGGACTGCTGTGCTGCTGCAAGCACTGCCACTCTGCTGGACTGCTGCTCTGAATGAACTACTGTCCTTCTGTGCAGACCTGCTGCCTGCTGCCCTCTTGCCTGGGTGAGAAGGCCTGAACCTGCACCTCTTGAACCCAGAACCCAGTATGACTCCAAAGGCTAGTTGGCTGCCCTTGTGGAAATTAGCCTTTTTAGGGGCTCACCTGTGCAGGGGGTTCACCTTATCTGTCCACAGGTCCTTAAACCAACAAAGAAGAGATTGGCACTGAAGCTGGAATTCAAAAATAACAAGTTTATTCAGTCATGAGTGAGACCACATCCATACAACACCTTCAAGTGTTCCAGGAGGTAGTGGCTTGAATACACAGACCATGGGTCTTTTATACTGAGTTTGTTGCAGAGTAAGCATGGAGACTCAAATAGAAGGTACAAACATACACAGGAATAGCTATCGACCTCGGGAGCATTGTCCGTGCTCGGAGCGGATCATGGCCCCGAAAGTGGAGAGGGTGGATAAGGCAGATAAGGCTGCCAAAGGTGCACAGAGAGATCCTCTAATCGCATCTGCGGGCGCGGGGGCCCGTGGAGCTCCCGGCGCTCCCAACACCAAGGCTGCCGACACCGCCCCTATGTCTGTGCGGGGGCCAAATTTAGCACGGCGAGGAGGTCCAGCAAAAAGGGCTGATGGCAGCTTAAAGGATGTGGGCCCAGCTGGAGCGACCCGGCTTCGGGCGGCAGCGGCGGTCGCGGAAGGGATGCTGAGACAATCGACAGTGGTTGAGGCTTTTTCTATGTCCTCGCCTGCGGCCCCCATTGCCTTGAACAAAAAAACAAAGGAGAACACTCCCAGCTCGATGGCTGCAGGAGTAACAGAGACTGGGGAAATCACTCAGCCCAGCTTGGTAACAGGGCTGTATGCACAACCCGGACCAGAGCAGGACTTACAGGTGGATCCGGATCTGCAAACTGAAATTTTGCAAGTAGATTGTGTAGATCCATCAGAACTCATTGAGCCTCCACAACTGGAATTCTCCTTGGAGAAAATGAGTGAGCTGTTAGATAATGCGGGGGTCGCATCTGCAGGTGGTGGCCAAATGGAATCTGCGGGGTCGCAGGGTGTTCGAGATAAGAACTGGTCTGAGACTGATGGAATAAACAGTAATGGCAAAATTAACACTGTTGTCACTGAGGGGGTACGCCTTAGCGCGCTTGTTGATTATGCTCTAGACAGTGACTCTAAACAAATGCCACAGTGCCCGGACATGACAACGCATAGTTCCCCCGAGGGGGATAAATTTTATTCGCTCAACGATGACTTTGACTTTCCGGCCCTCAGCGATTTCAACACTTCAGACTAAACAGATTCCGGAGAGTCTTCTACTGTGCAGAAAGGCTATCGCAGCAAACCAACCTCTCAAAGGCGTAGAACAAGGTCTAGAGAAAGCCCTGCAAAAAGTGACCTGGCTAATGTGAGAAAACTGGAATGGGACTACTCAGCTACAAGTATGGTCTATGAGAATGATGGGCAAGCGGCATCAGGTGGCTCAGGGTACCTCCCGGACCCTCTGCCACTCCTTCACTAGATTTAGTATAATCCACCCTAAAACAAATGCAGGGTGAGGCCAGAACGGAAAGCAGCAGGTCGCTTCAAGCAACAAAAAAATTGCAGGCCTCCATTCGCAAAGTAAATAAGCTATGGACCGAAATGGCCGAAAGGGTTACTCATGTGGAGGATAGAACAGTTGCTTTAGAGGAAGCAGTTGACAAATTACAGGAGTCTAAAGGGCAGCAGGAAAAACAGGCAATGGACATGTGCTGGAAACTCGAGGATTTCGAGAATCTGCAATGGAGAAACAACGTCCGAATAATTGGGATTGCCGAAAACGCGGAAGGGGGAAACATAATGCCCTTTGTCGTATCTTTGCTAAAAGGAGCATTTCCAGAACTTGTACTTTGGAATTGGGACATGGAGGTCCAGCGGGCCCATCGCTTTCCAATGGTGCAGAAGAGGAACAATTCAGCCAGGCAAGAAGAACGCCCTAGAGCAATTCTGATATACATTGGGAACTTTCTACTTCGACAAGCTATACTAGATAAGGCAAGACCAGATGCTAAGCGGTTCTTTGACGGACATACCTTTTTTGCACGTCCAGATTTTTGCCACGCCACCGTGGAGCGTAGGTGGAGGCTTCGACAATTGATAACTGCATTTCAGGGACTGGGCTGCGAGGCTTATTTGCTATATCCTGCTCGCCTTAAGGTCATTGTTAATGGGCGGGTTTGAATGTTTTCTTCTGAAGTCAAAGCCCAAGAATTTATGACAGAGCTGAAGGAGGCAAAAGGGAGGGGGGACGTTGCTTGCTAAATGCAAGGCTGGCTCAATAGCAGAACAATTGATTATTAATTATTACTTTTGTATACTGTTTTACATCTTTATCTGCTGCTGAATGGGTCGGGCTGTATCTGTTTTTTTCTGGTGGTGGCATACATGGGTGTAGAGGGAGAGGAGTTAGCGGTAACTTGAGATGTGAGATCGGTTGCCACACATAGGTCATGACTGACCTATTTGCCTGTATGGGATGTAGGGGTGGAGGGGGAGGAGGGTGGTCTGGTCCAGGGGGTTTACGGGTTCGGGGGGGTAGGTTACAGCACAGCACAGCACAACATAAATATGGTTCTAAAGGTCTTAGGAAGCATGTAGGATGGTTTTCTTCTAGAAAGGAAGCGGAGGTCATGGTGGTATCAAAAGAGAGGAAAATAAATAATTTCCCACCGAAGGAAAGCTACCCAAAATGACTTTATGAATCCTATAAATCTTAGAGTTGTTACAATTAATTTCTGCGGGCTTAACGACCAAGTCAACCGACAAAGGGCGGCTATTGTCTAGAAAACCATGCGAGCCAATATTTTATGTGTTCAAGAGACTCATATAGAGGGTACTAGAGGAGGGGTCCTTGAACAACTTGGGTTTAGGTTATTGGTGGCCACTAAACAAGGTACTAAGACCAGAGGGGTCACTATCCTCACCCGAAGGAATGACATAATCGTTAAAAGGAAGCTATCAGATAGGTGGGGTCGGTGGGTAGTATTGGAATGCGTGTTCGCCGGTGAGCCTTTCACTGTGTGTTGGGTGTATGGCTCCACTGCAGATGATCCAGAGACACTGGAGTATTTAGATGCTGAGTTAGTTAAATGGCCTACCCCACTATTAATGTGTGGTGATTTTAATATTAATGGGCTCGGCGGACTGTGGGGTAGTGCTGGAGATATATATTGTGGACGGAAGAGAAAGGTCTTTAAGGCACTTACTAATATGGCTATAAATCATGGACTCATAGACCTATGGAATCATTTAAACTGTAAAGACCCCGGCAGTATAAAAATTTCTGCGCCACACAAGGCAGTTTATAGACTCTATTATTTTTTTGTATCGCATTCCTTAGCGCACCGGGTTAAAATAGAGAAGTACCCTAGGATATTATCTGATCATAACCCCCTAGCCCTCACTGTGGTCTTTACAAATGGCGAGCGGGGTGAGCGGACTTGGACTATTGAAAGCGGGCTTTTAACAGACTCTGAATATGTCCTCCACATGAAGGGATGGATTAAGACTTATTGGGATATAAACAGACACAGTGCTAGTGCCGGTGCTGTGTGGGACGCTTTTAATGCTGGGGTCAGAGGGGAGACATTTAGTTGTAGCCTTTATCGACAGAAGAGGGAGGCGCACCGGGTGGAAACGCTCTATAAAAGCTTAGCTAGAATCGAGGAGGAGCTGGCAATAGCGGTGAACGCTGGTTTATTAACTGACGATATTTTACTCAAGCTCACCTGGGCTAAGGAAGAAATTGGAGATTGTGCTGCCGCGAAGGCAGCGGAGCTTTTCTTAGTTAAAAGAGAACATTGCCATGAATTTAGTGAACGGCTTGGGCACACGTTGGCAGCTAGACTCAGACAAAGGAGTGTTGTGAGTGAGATAAATGAGATTATAGATGAACATGGAAATCCAGTTATGGATCCACCCGGGATCCAGGAAGTGTTTCAGCAGTTCTACCAACGATTATATGGTGTGGGACCCCAGGCGCAGCAGAATTTATTTCAGGGTTATCTCAATAGCATACCATTGCAGAGTATTGAATATGAGGACAGTGCGAAACTTGAGACTACTTTGACACAAGACGAGATCTATTGTGCCCTGAGGAATCTTCCCTCAGGCAAGGCCGCCGGACCCGATCAGATTCCTTTGGCGTTTTATAAAACTTTTTGGGAAGAAATCGGACCCGATCTAGTTGACACGATATGCCATGCACAATCTGGGGGCTCAGTCCCCGATTCCTGGGCAGGAGCCGATATAATTATATTTTTAAAACAGGGTAAACCATCTCAGGAACCCGGATCATATTGGCCAATTACTCTTATAAATCGTGATGTTAAGATTCTGTCCAAAGCTCTCGCTACTAGATTAAACACCATTATAGGGAAAGCAATCCACCTGTATTAACATGGGTTTATCCCGGGGAGAGGGACCACCCAGCATATTCGTCGGGTAATAACTCTATTCGATGCAGCAGAAGTCTCAGGGGACCCTATGGCACTGCTGCTCTTGGACCCAGAGAAAGCCTTTGATAGGGTCTCCTGGGATTATCTATGGGAGGCAATGAAATGGTTTGGTATTGGGCAGGGGTTTATTAAAGCCATCCGTACTATGCATAGAGCACCAACTGCTCGTCTTAGAATTAACGGGAAACATACTGCGCCTTTTGTGATTAAACGGGGCACCAGGCAGGGTTGCCCTTGTTCACCCCTCTTATTTGCGATTTACATAGACCCCTTAATTCGACAGTTGGATGCCAGCCGGGAAATTGAGCCTATCATTTACCATGGGATAGCAACAAAAGTCCTCGCATATGCGGATGACGTTGCCTTAGTCACCCCCAACCCCTTAGCAGCAATAGCAGCAGTTGAGGAGATAGCTTTAGCTTTTGGTGGGATTTCTGGATATGCCCTAAATAAGCAGAAGACCCAGATTGTCGCGAATGGGGAGATCAGCCTTTCCGATCCGCGGATGACAGACTTAGCGGTGTATCTCGGGATAACTATAACCCCAGATCTGAATGATCTGGTGGCTATAAATATTGATCCTGTAATTCGGAAGGCCAATACAGATTTTGATAAATTCCATAACCTGCACATGTCACTGGTTGGCCGCTGTAATGTGATTAAAATGGTATTTTTACCTAAAATACTGTATTTGTTCAGGGCAATACCCCTAGAATTTGGGAAGAAGTGGTTTACCGCACTGGATAACTTGGTTAACTGGTTTGTCTGGGCACATGGTAAAACAAGGAGGGCCCTACGATATATGACACTGCCTCCGGCCAGAGGGGGCTGGGCGGTACCATATTTTAAATTTTATTACTGGGCTGCGGCTCTTCAATATATGAGTGGGATGCCCCGTGGGCGATCCAAAGACCCGAGCCCTGAAGATAAGATCCCTGATGTATATAGGCAACTGGTGGGGGAAGACGCAGTAAACTGTTTTATGAAATTCAGTGAGCCTAGTTATTTTAAGAGAACTAAATTTAAAACCATGCAGGCAGCCTTTAAAATCTGGGCTGCCTTCAAGAAGAAGACGGGCCTTGGGAGGATGAATTTCTATACCCAATTGTTTGGAAACCCCACGCTGCCAGAAATCTTTTCGGATCGAACTATGGCGGAGTGGGCGAGGTGTGGCCTCTTGAAAGTTGGAGATCTATTGAGCTCGGACGGAATTTATCAATTTAAGGACATTCAGGACAAATTTGGTATTGGCACTGGGAATTTTTTCAAATATCTTCCGCTTAGAAGCTTCCTGAGTAAAAAGGTGGGTGGGCTTAATGGATTTGGCCAGGTGAAAGTCATAGATGTAATAAGAAGTGGTGATGGCTGCACTATTAAAGGAATTTATACTGAACTCACAGCACTCAAACCGGATGATCTTGAAAAGCATGGTAAAAAATGGGAAGGCAGGTTGAGCACTGATTCGAATAATTTTTTTCAGTCTCTAGAGCTGGGGCAGAAAGTTTTATGCTCTGCTGGGCATCAAGCCCAGCATTGTAAGACAGTTTTTTCACTATATCACACCCCGGCAAAGATCGCACAATGGGGGGGGGGCAGGAGGGAACCAGGTGCCCTCGGTGTGATTCTCCAAATGCCGATTTAGCTCATATGTTTTCCACCTGCCCTTGTCTTGATATGTTAAAATCCACTCTCATGACATTTTTCGAACATACCCTGGGTCCTAAAGTTAAGCTAACCCCAGCTTTAATGCTCCTCGGGGTTGACAACAGCCAGGGGCAAACTATGTCTTACCGCTTTCTTTTTCTTGCCAAGGCAGTTTTGAGAATTTGTGTTGCTTCAGCTTGGCTTGATCAAGCCACTCCAACATTTCAGCTATGGCTAGCCCGGCTTCTTGCGGTATTTAATCTTGAGAGGGGATATATGAAAGGAAGGGCAGGAGAGGGAAATCCCTTGGCAGACGTATATGGGCTCCTATTTATAGCTGGAAGGAATCGCAGGTTTATATTGGGTCCTAGATTATTGTAATAGAACTGCAGCTAATCACAGCCAAGACATATCCCCGTTGTTTATCCGCCCGCCTGAATGTTCCCCTATTGGATATGTGTCTGAGATTCTGTCTTCCTCTTTTCTTCTTTGTGTTTGTCTTCTTTTATTTTTTTTTTCTTCTCTCAACAAAGATAACTTTCAGTTTTTTCTCTCTTCTTTTTTTAAATGCTTCTATATGAAATGCTGTTTATAAAAATTGGTATGATTATTCCTCATATGTAATTGTAATTAACAGATATAAGTTGTGCTGTATATAAATGGAAAACGGCAACAACAACAAAAAATGAAGAGCTATCGACTAACATGGGCATATGGATATCACTTAGTCAGCGAAGTGGGAGGGGAAACAGAACTGCTTACATCAGTAAGACATGATGAACAGTTACATTTTCAAACAGGTGCATTCTAGCAGCTACAGGCCTCTCTGAGCTCATACACTGCTTGAGCTTAGAATAGAAGGAGTTAACTAAAGCTGATGACTCAAGCAGAATAGAAAGGCAAGCAACAGTGAAGACTGAAGAATCACATGGCTAACAAAATGGACGCCACAACCAAGATGGCTTCAGCTCATGCTAATAGCAATTATTTTCGAAATCCACAGACGGCCCTTTTAGCATTAGCTGAAGACATCTCTATGATTTAGAAGGAGCATGTAAGATATTGTGGACGTCAATCATCATTAACTCACTAATTTCTTGGTCTGTAACTAGTCGGGCATTTACATTCTTGGCATTTTGTTCAGCTGGTATACATGAGGTACAGGTAGAAATACAGAGGGAACAGAGCATCAGGCCACATCGATATCTAAGCAGCTGGTAAAAAGGATCGCAAAAAATATACATAGGACTGTTAACATTTTCCAGCCCCAGGTAGTGAACAAAGTCCACAACCATCCAGTCAAAGTCCATGTCCCTGAATCCTGATGGATTTCAGTGGCTATTTTGTGCAGCTTAGAAATCGCTTAAAAAACTGAAGGAGCGTGGTCAGGGATGTAGACACAACAACTGCACCCGATGATGTGGCATGCTCCACCACAGCCCGCAAGGACCATGTCGAGGACCATCCTGTTTGAGAGCGCCACAATCCTCACAATTTGCAGTTTTTCCATGAGATTTCCAAGGGCCATAGCTGTCTCATTGTTTACAGCCGCTACAACATGTGTCAACTGTCTTATCTTTCTGCTGTTTAAGGCCGCACCAACAAAGAAGAACAGTCCCAAATTAAAGTCAACATATTGCTGCAGTGCAGTATCAGTCTGATCCACCTCATTATGATTTATTGTTCTCTTTGATCGGCTCTTAGAAATGTCATTGTACAGTTTATAGTCTTTATGGTAGGATGCAGGTGCTAAGAACACAGGTGGTAGCAAAAAGGACACAAAGCATGTTCCTAACCAACCAATGGGTAAAAGATAGTAACCCTTATTCCCACAAATAAAATAGGTGTTGTGTGATGACATAAAACTGCTATTGTTCACTCCAGTAATATTCAACACCAGAGTACAATCACTTTTCCCCACAGGAATACTGCCAATACTGTTCACACAAAGGTTTGCTCGATCTCTAGTAACAGCTATAACAGGAGGTCCATTACCCTTGGCAGTTCGAGTGTTAGGGAAAACATAGTGTGTGGAGGAATTTCCTTGGCAATACTCCTCCATTTCCCATACAGTTCCTTTAGCTTGTGGATCTCCTTCTTCATCAGGGTAACAGGCTCTGTTTAGTTGGGCATTAAGTCTTCCTACACCAAAGTCAGTAATGTTAGCAACCTGAGTAGCCCACAGCAGCGCAAACCAGGCCCTGCAAGAGCCATTGTGTGAAAACGGCACAAAGGAATAAAAGGCGTTCCTCCCTTTTTCTGATGAGCTGGCATCATTCCACACACCCAACAGTTGGTGATGTTCGTAGCATTGTGGGTGTGATGCAACATCTGAATGAAAGTATTGTTGAGATAGGACATTCGGTGCTTTTTCTCATGATAAGGAAGACTGAAGTAGTGGTGTTCAATGGGGACAGTAGTAGTAGCAGTCAGTAGATTTCGAGCAGGAGCTCCTCCCTCTACAACCCATGTTATTACAGCGATCAGAACAATAATCGAAGTGAGTCCAATAATGAACATAGTCTTTCGATCACAGACTCTTGCAGCAGTTGATTTCTTCTCCGTAGGCATGTTCATCTCGACGTTTTACTTATTTATTTAAGAAGTTTTATATAGCGCTGGCCTGACCTGAGGGTATCGGAGCGCTTTACAGCAGATACAATGCAGAGATTCATAACAAACAAAACAAAAGAAAGAACACATTAACATTGCAGGACGCTGTTTGTGAGCTTCGTAGTCTTGAGAACAAGGGCAGTGCGAGGTGTCTGTTTCCCCGCTCCGTTTGATCCTATCGACTCCCTAGGGAGCGGTCGAGGAACAGGATTTTGATTGGCTTTTGAATTTTACAAAAGAGGGAATGGTTCTGATGTGAGAGGGAATAGAGTTCCAGATTTTAGGCACGCTTCCGGCAAAGGATCGTGCCGCAGTTTTTTGTTTTCGAGTTTTTGGCGGGATGAGTAGGAGGGAGTTTGAGCTTCTGAGGTTGCTGACCTGATCGGCTTTTTTGAGTTTGGCCGCCAAATATTCGGGTTTGCCGGTATGTAGGGCTTTATGAGTGAGGCAGGCTGTTTTGAAGCTAATCCGCATTTCGACCGGGAGCCACTTAAGTTCTCTGAGTGCAGGAGAAATATGGTCGAATTTCTTGATTCCGGTGACCATTCTGGCTGCCGCATTCAGAGTTGTTTTGATGGGAGCCAGATGTGATTTTGCTATTCCTGAGAGGACTGCATTCCCATAGTCCAATCTTGACAGCACCAGTGTTTGAGTGGCCTGTTTAAGGTCACAGGGCGGAATGAAAGGTTTTATTTTGTTCAGTAGTTTTAGGTTAAGGAAAGTGCTCTTGGCCGAATTCTTGATGTGTCTTGTCATGTTCAGTTTCGGGTCTAGCGTGATCCTAGTGATTTGACAGAGTCGGCCAGGGTGAGATTCCTGTTGAGTGCATCGACGGCCTTTAGCCATGCAGCAATTTGGGGATTCTCCTCTTTGTTTGAGGTGAGGAGTATCTCTGTTTTGTCGGGGTTAGTTTAAGGTGATTACATGAGAGCCAGTGTTGGACATCTCTCAGTACGTCATTGAGTCTTTGAATGTCTCTGAAGGAGGTGGTTTCCAAATATATCTGGGTATCGTCAGCATAAAGATGGAAGTGGATGTTGGCTGTTTTGAGTAGTTTGGTGAGAGGCTCCATGTAGATGTTAAAGAGTTGCGGGGAGAGCACTGAGCCTTGAGGGACTCCCTTATTGACTGGGTGGAGGTCAGAAGTAAAGTTTTAGATTTTTTTTTTTTTTAGTGCGATTGTGAGGTATGGCGCAGCGGCCAGGGCGAATGACTCCAGAGTCCGGGGATCACGGTTCGATCCTCGGCGCCAGCGGCAGACTCTGGGCAATAGCTTGCTTAATCTTCCCGATGGCCCCCAGCGCCTAGAGACCCTTACGGGTGATTGTTCGCGCTTTACAAATGTGGAATATTATTATTTATTAAGAAAACCATTGGAGGACCACCTCGACAAGACTGGCTCTTTCTTGGAGAGCCCTAATGAGGAGTTTGTGGTCTACCGTATCGAATGCTGCCGATAGGTCTAGGAGGATGAGGAGGCAACATTGGTCAGAGTCTTGTGATTTGTGGATATCGTTGATGATATTGAGGATCACGGTTTCTGTGCTACAGCCTTTTCTGAAGCCAGATTGATGCCGGTCCAGGAGGTTGATGTTGTCCAGGTTTTGGGTTAGTTGTTGGAGTACGCATCTTTCTAGGATTTTGGACAGAAGGGGAAGGTTCGATACAGGTCTAAAGTTATTCAAATCCATTATGTCAAGGCCCCGTTTTTTCAGCAAGGGTGTGACTTGTCCCACTTTAAGGCAGTGTGGAACGACTCCATTTTTCATGGAGCTGTTTATGATCGTGCACCAAAGCGGTGCTAGGGAGCGTTTCAGTTTTTTGGTCAGTAGAGGAGGAATGGAGTCTAGGACATGAGATGAGGGTTTGGAGGCGGAGATCAGAGTGATTATCTCAGATTCCTGAATGGGGCGGAAGCTTAGCCAAGATTTGGAAGAGGAACACAGAGCGATATCGTACGCCCCAGACTTGTTGCTCTTTGTGGGGCGAGTATTGATTGTGTCCAGTGAGAGTTCGATCTTAGTAATCTTGTCATTAAAGAAGTTGGCAAAGTTGTTGCAGAGTTCTTTGGACGCTTGTATTGAGGAGGTAACAGGCTTGGAGGTTTGTTGCCTGATGATGCTATAGAGCTCTTTGGGTCTGTTTTTTGCGTTGTCCAGCGCAGAGCGGAAAAAAGTGGATTTCTTGTTTTTGATGTGATTGTTGTACTTCCTACGAGCTGTTTTAAGTTGTTTGCGGAGGGTGGCAGTAGGGTTATTCCTCCAGCTTCTTTCCTTGGCTCTTAATTTTCTCTTTTCGGAATTGATGTCAGTATTGAACCATGAACTGGATGGAATGGCTCGGTTTTTTTTTAGCTTTAGAGGAGCTAGTTGGTCAAGCATAGCCACCAAATTTGAGTTGTAAAGCGCGGTGAGTTCGGTTGTGGAGAGGTGGTCGTTGGTGCAGGGAAGTAGCAAGCTTATCCTTTCTTCAAGGGCTACCATGGAAATCTGGGTGAGGTTTCTGGCCCATTTGGGGGGGGTCTTGCATAGGTGGTTAAGAGAGTATTTGTTGGTTGATATGAAATAAGATCATGTGGTGGTCCGACCAGTCCATGGGGAGTATGTGGTCGATTGTAATTGCGTTTCGTTGGGCTAAATTGTTGTCACAGAGAAGATTGGATAGTGTTTGAATAAGCGGGTTGTTTGTTTCATTCCACCGCAGGTTAAGATCACCAAGAATTAGGTTGGCGTCTCCGAGAGCACAGTGAGCAATCAGGTCAGATAAATGTTCCCCGAATGCAGAGGTGTTGCCTGGTGGGTGGTAGAGAAGGTGGCAGCGTAGTGATCCATTATCTTTAGTCTTTATATTGGTGGTAAGACATTCAAAGGTGTTGTACTTGCAAGAGGCTATTTCCATGATGGCAATGTTGTCCTTATGAATGATAGCTACCCCTCCCCCTTGTTGGTCTTTTCTGTCTTTGTTAATAATGGAAAAACCTGGGGGCACAAGCATGTCTAAGCATGGTGAGGAGAGCTCATTGAGCCAAGTCTCCGTGATGAACGCAATGTCAATGTCCTGCGAGAGGATGGTTTCTGCTACATCAGTTGCATGCATAGATGCTGATCTGCAGTTGATGAGCATGCTGTTGGTTGAAAGCTATTTTTTGCCGGGGTCCTTTCCCCTGGGCGCCCTAGGTAGTGTGGTGAGTAAGGACGGTCTGGGGGTTTTGTGCAAGGAGGGTCTCTTCGGAGACCCGTGATCACTTGGATCTTGGATTTTGGGGAGTCAGGGTGAGGGGCATCATATGAAGAGGCAAGATCGGCCGCTTCTTCGTCAGATATTGCGACTTCGGTCCTAGTGGGTCTTGAAGTCATGGTCTCGATGTCGGTATTTATGCGTCTCTGAACCCTAGTGGTGAGTACTGTATTTCCTAGGGTTCTCTGTGACAGGGCCTCAGCGTCCGTTCTTGAGGGTCTCTGTAACCGTGTCACGGGGGTTGCTACGGGCTTTGTAGGGCGCTTGGGGTGGTAGGGGTTGAGTGGAGAGGGCACCCTGGGAGGGGAGTGCTGGGGCCTTCGGGCCTTGTCGAGGTTGGTGAGGATTTCGTTCAAGCCCCGGTATATCGTTTCTAGTTGGCTTTCTAGTGAAGCAAGAAGCTGCGCCATGATGTCGTGGGCAGGGGTGAGGGTATCTTGGGGGGGGTCGTCCTGTGTAGTATAGGTCATGTTGTTATGCTGCCTATTACTACTTGTGTAGAGCATGTTATTTCTTTTTGGGACCCAGGGAGGGGGGTGCGTTGGGTCATGACGTGAATTCGACCTTCTGAGGTCAGCGCTAGTACTAGTGTGATTAAAGGTGTCGGCAAAGCGGGGTCGTGGTGTTGAGGTGGGTGGATCAAATGAGGAAGTTGAGTTTGACATTCCTCTAGGAGTAGGAGAACACATTTTGTGGAGGCGCTGGAGTGGGAGGTGACTCGGGGGTGGCGGGAGGAGGAGGGGTAGGGCGAGGTGGTGATAGCTTGTTTTTCCTGGTGAGGTCGGTTACCTGTTGGTGGGAGTTGTGTCGGGAAGGGTCGAGACATGTGAAGGAGAGCGTATCGGAGTGTGGGGAAGAGGGAGTCGAAAGCCTCTAGGTTCTCGTTATTTGCCTGAATCTGGACAGTGCCGTTAGTGTAGATGGTCACAGACATATTCCCACCCCTTGACGAGCGATTAGGGAGCGAGGTTGTTAGTTTGCAGCTATGTGAGGTAGTTGTGGTTTTAGAGATGTAGAGTTGTGATCTGAAAGTGGTGTTCCAGTCCTCTAGTCTTTCAGTGTGGAAGATTAAGTCCATCTTAATCTGTCCTTTGGAGGGGCAGTGATATGTGTCCGTAAGTAGAGTTTC
This sequence comes from Triturus cristatus, assembly GCF_964204655.1. Lineage (NCBI taxonomy): Eukaryota > Metazoa > Chordata > Amphibia > Caudata > Salamandridae > Triturus > Triturus cristatus. The sequence goes on from NC_140593.1 coordinate 344,152,804, forward strand.
TTTGTGCTGTTTAATCAGTCTCTGCTTGAGATTTATTCTCACTTTAAGAGAGAGGTTGGGGGAAGCTAATAGTGAATGCGTTTGCGCTGTGAGGTTTCAGGTGGGTCGATATGGGTTGGTTGTAGTGAGTTGGCGTGTCCAGTGACATTGTGGGATTTCTAAAAAAGGGGGGACCGTGCATCTGAAAGGGAGTCTAGGACAGTTGGTGCGTTTGGACAGAACATTGGGGGGGGATAAAAATTGTCGCCTAAAGTTGTGCCAGGTAGGATAAGGTTGCCACTGAACGGTCCCTTATTGACCTGCCAGTGAAGATCAGGGGGTATGGGCTTCGGGAAGCCACCTTTTTGGGATCAGGTCTCCGGGTCTGGTGTGGGTTGGTCTGTGCCTCCTTAGTAAGGGTTCCTCGGCATCTCGGGTTAGCCCAGATAGTCTTGATTTTTCACCTTGTCCCTGCTGTTTTAGGCGAATGTGGCTTCTGTCCCGTTAATCAGGAAGGGTTGGCTGAAAAAGCTATGGGAGGCGTTTGTTTATATTTTACCAGGCAGGGATACTTAGCAGTTGTTTCGAGAAAGTAGTTAGGTTAACATGTAAAACTGTGGCAGATGGGGCCCTAAGGTCCTGGGCAGCCGTTGGTTTCTTCACTGAGGTTGAGACGAGTATCACTAAAAGAGTTCCCCCCCTTTGCTACTCAGACTTTCACTAAGCCAGGACAGTGGCTCAAACAGTCTTTTTCTCCAACAAAGTGTCTTTCTTCCGGGGTCGCAGCTGATATTGAGATGTACCAAGAATCGTGTGGTCTGGGAAGACTTCCTCAGATCCTTCAGGTGACGCAGGTCGGCCTTTCTCGGTGTCCAGGATATCGCGGTGATCTTTCAGTACAGCAGTTTCCACCAAGGCGGATGGCACCCTCTTGCAGTGGGTAGAATGGACCCAGTTCTTCTGATTGGTCACTCAGACTGCAGTTCTGGTCGCCAGAAGAACTTGCTCAGGTCCCCGCCACCGAGGTTCCAGGCTCTGGAACACCTTCACCATCACCTGGTCACTGGGCCACAGATCATGACCATCACCTTGCGACCTGTCAGAAAGAGCTTCTTGGACCTGTTGATGAATAGAAAGCAAGCTGTCAGTCAACTGTGACAAGTAGTCACTCATCAACACCTGGGGAACATCATGTAGCTTTGGGACCCCCCAAGTATTAATGGGTCTGCCAAAAACAACCTCATAAAGTGTAAGGCCAGATCGAGTATGGGGTATTGATCTAATGGAGAGCAATGCTAAGGGCAGGGCATAAGGCCATTTTCACTCTAATCTAACAGGCACCAAAGACACAGCACCTGTACCCTAAACTCTAGTCCTTCCCTAACTCCTGTGTTGCCCTGCTGGCACACTGCTCTTTTGTTGGGGCCGCAGATTGTACCTAGTATGCCCAGGCACCTCTTTATCAGCAACAAAGGTGCGGACTTGCATTCACTTGGGGACCGGGACTCAGAGGCCTGATGCACAGAAACTGGAGTATCTAAAGCAACCTTTGTTTCAGATGGGGTCCCCTCAGGCAAAACCTCCTTGCTCTTGTTATCGGTCTGTGCATCTCTTAGCTAGGCATCAAAAAAAGGAACAAAGTGAGGAATCAGCTCTCCATCCTGATTTGTGACCCCGTCTTTCACCCAAAAATTATCCGACAGTGGTAGGGGTACTCGTTTCCTCTGGCCTTCCACCTTCACCGCTGTTATAGTGGCCAGAAACACCTGGGCTGGGTCCCTTCACCTCGGCTCCAAATTAGACTTGCACATAGTCCCCTGGTTGGATCTGATATCCTGACCCCTCTGACAATGGTTGTAAGGCAGCAGATATCTGTCAGTGAACAGAACGGAAATCTTTAGACACACCATACAAATAATCAATCAAAAGAGGATATTCAATTTCAGAAACGCCCCTATATTCTTCTAAAGAACCTAAAAAAAAAGGAATTTCAAAACAACTATTCTTTTAACAAACTTGTGCTTATAAGTCATAGAAATCACTATACAGCTTCTACTTTGTGAACATTCACTATTGTGCAAAACTGCAGACACCTCTAAAATTATTTTCCTTGCATAAGAACAACCATATGTTACTATTATGACCTTGCTCTCATATTATAGGTGTAGCGCGAAACTGTGAATGTAACAGAGATCCATATTACATGAATAACTGATAAATTAAACATAACCTAGTAGGTACATGAATTTTCCAGCAGAACTTGTTTGTGGCAGACAAGAAAACAAGCAAAGAACATGTTGCTCTTAAAAATGTGTGCTAAGGGCATATGGGCAACTTTCCTAGCATTGTGAACCATGTGCCTCATACTTTTCACGATCTGGGCCATGTAATATCATATTCAGGGGAGAAACCTGACACTAAAGAACGAAGCTAGCGGTATCCCTCTAAGACAGCACTGGATTTTTTGTTAACCCATCATATTAGTTGGTGATATTTTAAGTTCACCCCAAGTGTGCACTCTTGATTAGCACCCGCCAGCACGATGCTGTTCCAGCCTCTGGAGCATATATAAATAAACAGCAAAAGGTGCACCACTTCAAAGAATACAGTGTGTTTTAAATCAGTCCATATCCTTGATGTCTTTTCTTTTCAAATATTCTTCTTTATTTTTCATTTGTTATATAAACATTAAAAACAGCCAAAGCAGCCGACGCGTTTCGTCCAACTTGGGACTTCTTCAGGGCTGCAAAAGTTTATATGAGAAAACATATATAAATAACACATATAAAGACATTTGGCAAACAATTTCTAAAAACAGAGTAAGCATGACCAAAATGCACATAAAAATCAAAGCTACAACATCAGTTCAATTCCTATACCGATTACAAAAGACACCACTTAACAATTCTAGAAAAACATAAAGTGACTGCAGTAACCACCATACCAGCAATTATTCAAAGCTAGTTTCAAGAAGATTTATACATGTTATCTGCACATTAGAATTGCGAATAATTTGGACATACAAAGGTGGCTCAATCGCTTAACAATTTAGAATATATGATCTCAATGTAAGGTTTTGATAAAAGGCTCCAACTTATATTATAGGGCCATATTATTTATTAAAGCATTGTCAAAGACCTCCGCAGGGAAAAGAGAGCACTATTGGGATGTGTGATCACAGTGTTAAGACTTAATGAAACAGTCTTGAGTTTTGCTAAGAGACATGTTTTTAGGTCATATATCATATCATACTATACGTGTAACACTCAGAGGAGCAAACAATATGCATAATTTAGCTACAAGACCCGTCATATTTCCCTAACCAAATCAAAAGAAATAAAGACTGGATATGTACCCACCGTAGACAGTGATACACCAATATATATTTTCAATAGTAGCGATTCAAAGAACACCATTCAATGACACTAGAGAAATCCAAAAGAAAAGAAAAAGAAAAATATAAGAAAATTTTGTGAAAAAACTATATGAGTGAGTCATCTATAATAAAAGCCATTGAACATATCAATCATTAACCAAAGAAAAATATGCTATTATCATTCTCTCTGTTTTCTAGGGTAATCCTGACTACGATACACCCAGTCATGAAGGGAGAGAGTTTGGTACGTAACCTACCCGATTCCGCATCTACCGTGTTAAAAAAAGAGCCACCGCTGTCGGATATCAGCAAGAAAAGGCGGTTTTCCTTGCATGTTTAAATAGTGTAAGCCGTGGGTTAAAACTAGAAACACCTGGGTTTCTCATCCCGAAACCGCGGAAATGACGTCAGAGAGAAGTCGATACGGATTGGACGGGAAAGTGGTCGCCATCTTTGAAGGGTAATATCACCTTCCAACAAATGAATGTAACCAAACTTATTAGTTACGTGTGGTACATATATGTTTTCAAATTTCAAGTCAATTAACACCGCAAATATATATAGAGGAAAATCATATAGCCCGGCATATTGAATAGATACACCTTCGCAGACCACACGGCCGGTTAGGTATATTGTTATTTAACTGAATTGACAGGGGTGACACTCAATGTTATTTATTTTTATAAAGTGATGGAGCGTTCATTTTTGCTCAGTGTCATGTTTTCTTTCTTTCGTTTGTCGTTTTTTCGACATTAATGTTTTATTTTTCCTTGCGCCTCAAAGAGTGTTTGATTAGACTTTTTATGACTTAATTATAGGTATTCTAAAGACTGTTATTCCTGTCCGTATTATTGGACGAAGTCTAAACATGAATTAACTGGAAGGATGTTATTCCATTGGCGCTATCTAGCAGATACTTTTACTTTTCTAAATCGGCATACTTACGTCGTGAATGTAAGTATACACACTCGTCTGAGGAAATCCTTATTGTGTTCTGTCACTGGAGTCCTCTATATGATATACTGATCCCTAATAATTAATAACTGGGAGAATGATAATAGCATATTTTTCTTTGGTTAATGATTGATATGTTCAATGGCTTTTATTATAGATGACTCACTCATATAGTTTCTTATATTTTTCTTTTTCTTTTCTTTTCGATTTCTCTAGTGTCATTAAATGGTGTTCTTTGAATCGCTACTATTGAAAATATATATTGGTGTATCACTGTCTACGGTGGGTACATATCCAGTCTTTATTTCTTTTGATTTGGATAGGGAAATATGGCGGGTCTTGTAGCTAAATTATGGATATTGTTTGCTCCTCTGAGTTTTACACGTATAGTATGATATGATATATGACCTAAAAACATGTCTCTTAGCAAAACTCGAGACTGTTTCATTAAGTCTTAACACTGTGATCACACATCCCAATAGTGCTCTCTTTTCCCTGCGGAGGTCTTTGACAGGGCTTTAATAACTAATATGGCCCTATAATATAAGTTGGAGCCTTTTATCAAAACCTTACATTGAGATCATATATTCTAAATTGTTAAGCGATTGAGCCACCTTTGTATGTCCAAATTATTCGCAATTCTAATGTGCAGATAACATGTATAAATCTTCTTGAAACTAGCTTTGAATAATTGCTGGTATGGTGGTTACTGCAGTCACTTTATGTTTTTCTAGAATTATTAAGTGGTGTCTTTTGTAATCGGAATAGGAATTGAACTGATGTTGAAGCTTCTATTTTTATGTGCATTTTGGTCATGCTTACTCTGTTTTTAGAAATTGTTTGCCAAATGTCTTTATATGTGTTATATATATATGTTTTCTCATATAAACTTATGCAGCCCTGAAGAAGTCCCAAGTTGGACGAAACGCGTCGGCTGCTTTGGCTGTTTTTAATGTTTATATAACAAATGAAAAATAAAGAAGAATATTTGAAAAGAAAAGACATCAAGGATATGGACTGATTTAAAACACACTGTATTCTTTGAAGTGGTGCACCTTTTGCTGTTTATTTATATATGCTTCAGGGGAGAAACCTATTCACCAGCTCTAGCAAGGGCTGTCAGCTCGATTACATAGACTAACTGATAAGGGACTTGTGATGCCTCTGCGACTTATGTAGTGCTGCAATAATATCAACAATAATGGTGTTGCCACCTGGGAATTTGGAACAAAAACCACCAACGTATAGTTCCCCTTAAAGGTCAAATAAGGGAACATTAGTCTATTCTACCCATCCTTTCATCCTTATCCAATTCCAATGTCATCAGTTTACAGAAAGGAGGGGTAGTAACATGGCGTATTTATTTATTCGTTTTTTTTAATTCTAACAATTTGTTCAAACAATATTACTTAATAGCCAATTAGACGTGCACTGGTGAGGTGCTTTGTCTCTATTTATTCAATAACATGTTCACAGCATCCTGTGAAATGAATGACTAAAGCGAGCCCACCGATTGTCTCATGGCCATTCCTAGACAGCTCAGACAGGCGAGAGAGAGAGTATACAACAACAAGCTGCCCTGCATACTTTCCACGCAGAATAGCTCACAATAATACACATAATAGGCACATAAACCAAGAAAAAAGGACACAATAATACATATAGCAAGCACAAAAACCAAAAAAACACAGTGTGTTACTTAATTTTGTTTACCCTTAATTTGCCCAGGATCTAGTCTCCTACCCCCCTTCGACAGTAGGTAACCTAAGCAGGTGACCTCCTGTCGACAACACTCCCCCCTTTTGGCAGCTGGGCACGAACAGACTTGTAGTAGGTAAATAGCTAGGGTAAATCACACCAAGGAGGCCATGCCCAATACTATTGGACTGTACCACTTTGTAAATTTTGCTATACAAGCACATTGAGCTAACTATAAAACATTAATCCAATGACCAACTACCAATTCCTTTAGCTTATTGTGTTGTTTAACATGATGGCGCATTAATGCAAACTTTATTTTATCTGGCCCAGGCACAACAACCTTAAATTGAAACCCTTATTCTGCATGCATGGCAAAGCTGCTCTCTGTGTCAGGAGCTGCACATGGCCCACAGACGCTGCTGCCCCTCCTTCTCTCTTATGGCTTCATAGAACCTGTCTGGTCTTTTGCCAAAAATAATAAGCAGAGCCTCCCCTCTCTCTCTACGCTCTCTCCCCCTCCTTCGGAATGTCTTCCAAGGTCGAAGTGCCAGAGCAAGCCTACCAGAAATAAACCCTCCTTCGTCTGCTCTGGTCTCTCCCCCCTTCTTTTTCATAGAGAAAGAGAGCACATTCCTACATGCACTTTTAAAATGTGTCTTTCTAAGCACAGAAATACACAGCACTGTTTAATTTAAAAGCGCATTTTTCTTTACATTTTTCAAAAGTTGCACTTTTCCTATGTAAAAACGAATGAACATTGTTACTAGTATTTCTGATCAAACCATGTTTTTATTTATGTATTATTATTTATTCATTCTTCAAAATTTAAAGTGTAATTCTTCCAATGGCATGTGCAGAACACAATGACAACAATAAACCAAATTGAGCTCATTCCAGACATTTCAAGAAGGAGCCACACACTCATAACACACAACACAGCTTGCTGAGGCAAGCCATCCTTACACAAAGAGTACAGTCGCTACTCACTCAAAAAAGTACTTCAGAAGCATCACCACCATAGACATTCAAACACACAATCAAACCACAAATCAACACCAGGACAAAAACAAAAGGCAGCCCACAGACTGCACTCAAACCAAACCAATTGTAAATCATATTTACAAACAAAAGAGCTCTCAAAAGCAGTCCAGAAACTGTACCAAGACAAGTAAACAGCACAAAGACTGTTCCATGTTCAAGAAGACAGGCTCTAGCCCAAGACCTTTTCCAAAATACGCCGAATTACCAGTTGGTCAGGCAGAGTGTTCGCAAACACTCTGTGTGTTTATAAAATCATACTTTTTCCAGAAGGCATGCCTATTACACGGGTTCGCAGACCCACCCAAAACAAGATAGGGTAAAACCCCCAAGCCTTTGCAAGAAGAGACTGAATTACCAATTTAAATGAATGAAATGAAATGAAAAGACCATTTGTAAAGCGCGATAGCTACCCTAAGGTTTCCTAGCGCTGCGGACAAACGCGTGCAGGAATAAAGTTAGAAACTATACGGATTTGTTGAAGAGCAGAGTTTTTAAAAGCTTATGTAAAGGGAGCAGGTTGGGCTCTACCCGCAAGTGAAGGGGAAGAGATTTCCAGAGTTTAGCGGAATTATAAGCAAAGGAGCGGCCACCACATCTAGTTCTTTTGATCTTAGGCACTAGAGCGAGGAAGGAAGATGCTGATCTAAGCTGTCTGTTCGGATGGTAGGGGGTAATCAGCGATTGGCTAATGGCCGGGCCCGTTTTCCAAATTGGCCTGGCGGAAGACTCAAGAGCACTCCGTATCACCACTTACGAATTTTACTAAATGCAGGCATATTCTTCCAAGTATACCATCCAAACAAATATCATAAGGAGAAAAATCCCCACATTACCTGCCTTTATTTATTGCAATAAATAAACAAACAAACAAAACCAGAATCTTGGCCAAGCAAATCCAAAATCAAGAGTGCCGCTTCAGCGACCTTACCAAACAAAAGTCTCCAGCCTCCAACTGCCAATCTCTTGGTTGACCTAATGGTCACTGCAAAAACGTGCGCCAAAGGAAATCTCAGTCGGGACCGGCCACCACCCGGAGGGTCAGTTCAGGAAAACCAGAAAAGTCACTTTGGTCTACAAAGTCAAGGGTCTCCTCTTGCAGGGTACCTCCTCAGCAATATTCCATTCCTACATCAAGACCACTCCTTCGGGCGGCCGCGTCTCCGATGAGCCCCACGAGTCGGGTGCCAAACTGTGGAAATGAGCCGTTTTAGGGGCTCACCGGTGCAGGGGTTCACCCTTATCTGTCCACGGGTCTTTAAACCAACAAAGAAGAGATTGGCACTGAAGCTGGATTTAAAAAATAACAAGTTTATTCACTCATGAGTGAGACCACGTCCATACAACACCCTCAAGTGTTCCAGGAGGTAGTAGCTTGAATACACAGCCCATGGATCTTTTATACTGAGTTTGTTGCAGGGTAAGCATGGAAACTCAAATAGAAAGTACAAACATACACGGGAATAGCTATCGACTAACATGGGCAGATGGATATCACTTAGTCAGCAAAGAGGGAGGGGAAACAGAACTACTTACATCAGTAAGACCTGATGGACAGTTATATTTTCAAACAGGTGCATTCTAGCAGCTACAGGCCTCTCTGAGCTCATACATTGCTTGAGCTTAGAATAGAAGGAGTTAACTAAAGCTGATGACTCAAGCAGAATAGAAAGGCAAGCAACAGTGAAGACGGAAGAATAACATGGCAAACAAAATGGATGCCACAACCAAGATGGCTTCAGCTCATGCTAACAGCAATTATTTTTGATTTCCACAACCTCTTGATCTAAAGCCCCAGGGTCATAACAGGCTTCAAACAACCTTGCACCTGCACCTGGACTCTACCATCTGTGAGACTACCCTGGTGCCACCCCACCCAGTCCTGGACCCTTGGAAGTGGGCTTAAGGTGCTCTGCCAGCCTCTGTGGATCCAGCAGAACTTAGGCATCTCCTCTGCTGCATGGCACAACCGTAAGCCATACTGACGCAGCTCTGCTGCTGCGTGGATTTGATCCATCACGAAGATCTGCATTGCTGCTGCAATCTGCCAGAACAGCCACTGTGCAGCACATCCTCGGCGCAGGCCCTCGCATCCCTCATCAATGGCATTGGCAGCCCCATCGAATGGATCCTTGACGACCATGAATGAATGAATGAATGGAAGGACACGTGTATAGTGCACTGTTACTCCACGGAGTGTCCTGGCACTTTGCACAAATGCCATCACTGCCTAGTGAAGTCCAAAACAGTTAATCCTGATTAAAGAACCACAATTTTGGTTTCTCTCTGAACAAAGAAATAGCTGCAGTAGCCTGTAACCCAAGAGGAAGCATGTTCCATGCTAGTGGCCAAAGAATGAGATGGACCTACCTCCAGCCCTAGAACACTAAATCCCAGCGATTCTGGCTAGGAAAGCATTAACTAAGCACCTTAAACGGGCATAGAAGCTAATTCTTGCCCGAGGTAGCCTGACCAGTCTGATGGAGAACCCTGTGAACCAGCACAAGAGGTTTAGATAAAATCCTCTTCTTTATCGGGAGCCAGTGAAGAATAATAAATAAAAGAGAGGAAATGTAAGAACTTTCTTAAAAGACGCAACAGTCCAAAACAGATCCCCACCACCATTTTAACCTGAGTTTGAAAGAAGAGACCATCATCAAATTTGACACCCAAATTCTTTTCTGAGTTTGCCTGACACTCAGCAGGGGAGGGGGAGTCATCTGGCCTAAAGGACTGTCATGTCTCAGGGGCCTTCAAACTAAAGAAAAGTAATTCAGTCTTTTCCGCATTGCATTTAAGCTGATGGTGTGTTAACCACCAAAAGATAGCTGTAAGACAGGATTTTATCTTTTCCCCAGGGAACACTGCATCCCTGCCCCAGGGGAAAAACCATCCGCATAGGAAATCACTTTTGCTCCCAAGGCCTTGGCAAGTAGGGCAAGCGGTGTAAGCTAGATAGATATTGAATACGGTATGGCTCAGAACTGAACCCTGTGGCACTCCCACTCATAATTCTTGAGACCCTGAGAAGAAAGGAGGAGCCCAGACCTCGTCCCTCCAAAAAGGAGGTCAGCCAATCCTGAGCTTGACCCACAAATCCAATATATTGGAGATGACCTATGAGAGTACAGTGGGGCACCGTATCAAAGGCTGCTGACAGATCTAACATAATCAACCCTGCATTGTCCCCAACATCTAAGATGCTCGTGATGTAATCGGCCAGCTCTACTAGCGTCATCTCGGTGATGAAACTGGGTTGAAAACCAGACTGACTGTGGTGTTGTCACGGATATCTGCGAGCTCCTCCTCGGGATGGCACTGATGCTAAGTAAGGCCCCCCTCCCATCCGTCCCCAGACCGGAGTATGTATGAGACACGCGCACTAGGGGGACGGGTGAGCGAGGGAAAACGGGACAGGAACAGCCGGGACAGAGAGACCTGGAAGAGAAGATGCACAGGGTGAGAAGAGGAACGAGGACCCCCGCACCCTTCCCGATAGCTCTCGGATGGTGTAATGACCCTGGTACCTTCGCGCTGTAGATGGGGGTCTCGAGGGTCACCTCGACCAGAAGAAACTGGAAACGGAGCTGGCGCTACTACTTCCACGCTCGGAACTCCGTGAGCGGAGGAGCGCCAGCCAGGAAGGTTCTCTCCTCCTCACCCTTCACAAGGAGGGAGGAAGTGGAGCGGAAGCTCGGTTTCACTCGTTGGTCAAGCGGGGGTTACGAACAGCAAGCAAAGTAAACAAAAGGAGTTGCGGGTGATCCCCGGCAGAGATGTTCGCGCTGCTACTCAAATACTCACGATACTACCGTGAGTAGAGGAGCGCACTCTGAGGAGTTGGCAAGCCCGGAAATCCGTGGGCGTAGAGGAAGAGCAGGGAGTCCGTCGGGTTGCTGGCCGTTAGGAGAACGGCGGATGAGGATTCGGAAGAGAGGCGCCGGCAAGGGTTGCTGATAGAACCGGAGACACTCACCTCTCTGCGAAGGCGTCGGTGATGTCGTTCGGGCAAAGAAGGGCAACGGCTGCAGGGGCCGCTGGAAGCTCTGGAACGCTGTAGAGGACGGCGGGCTGGAAACCGCGTAGGCTGGCAGTCGGGGAGCCGATGATGAGTGTAGGAATCATAGGCAACGCCCCCGGGTAGTCTGCGGTCTTTTATTGGCCGAAAGGAGATTACGTGATCGGGTGGCCGCGTTGCCTCTGGGACCTGTAGTTCTTTCGGGCATTTCTGTGGCGGGGTCGGTGCGCTCGGATCGTGACAGGTGTAGAAGATTGTTTCTAGGTACTGGGAGAGCCGATGATTAACATGCTTCTCCAGTATTTAGATAAAGCTGGTTGCAGAGATATAGGTCTGTAATTAGATTTCTCACCCAGATCTGCCAGGGGCTTCTTCAGCTAGGGTAGAATTTTGTCCTCTTCCAAGCCCGAGGTACTATTGCTGAATACAATGATTCATTGAAATGTTTATTGGGCAAGGGGTTGATAACACTTATGCCTAGAGCCAGCGTGTTAGGGGGGCAAGGGTCTGCCGGGGAACTAGACTTAAGTTCATGTATAGCTATTAATCATCGTTCTAGGGAAAGGGTTTACACCTTGGAGACAGACACTGTGGAATTGTGAGTTAAGCAGGAATACATTACTTCCAGCATAGTCTCTTCAGACTGCATACTGGAGGAAAGACTGGCCTGAATGTTCATCATCTTATTATGAAAAAAGTGTGGCTTCTGTTCACACCATTCAGCTGAAGGTTGCTGAAATCTAGAGCAGACCTTAGGGGACATAATGTTTTACACAGTTTAAAACGTTTCTCTAGATATATTCTCAGCCCTTTCAATTCTTCCAAGTAGGCCTTCTTGGCTATTTTAACTTCCCTATAGAATTTCTTTAAGGCATCTTTATACATAGCCTTATCATTGGGGTTATAGAGTTTCTCTCTAAGATCTTACACTGTGTCTTACCCTCTTTGGGGGTGTCTGTATTCCAAGGGCAAGACAGCTTACCTCTGCATGAAGAAAGTGGAGCTACTGGTATCAGCTCATGATGCAGGCCTTCACATCGCCACCTCGCTGTATCTCGGACCAGACACATCGCTTCGGTTGCAAGACACATCATCGACGCAGATCCTCACAACGCTCCTCAAGTCAGGATTTAAGGTGCTTTTTTCAACGGGCCTGAAACTGGCCTGCGCTCCATCACAGCCTGCCTGAACTTGTAACTTTGTACCGTTCTGTCGCAACCAGATATCTACAGTTGGCACTTTGTGCTTTTTGGTGCTATTTTCACTAAAATCTTGCATATCTCCGGTTCTACTGATTGGATTGTTGTTCTTTTGGTCTTGTTTTATTTATTTAAACCAAATCTATTTTTTTACTTGTTGTGGGATCCTCTTTGTGTGGTGTTTTTATTTTATTACTGTTTGAAGTGTTGCACATATTTATTTATACGTTGTCTTGTTGTGTAGTTCCTACAAATCTATATAGGATCTGTGCATTTAGACAACATAAATTAAGGGATTGGTGTCCAGACTGATTCCAGACACCCCCAAAGGATATTTTTGTCTGTAGACCAGCTAGCTCACAGTGCCACTATAAGCCCCACAACCTTACCAAGCAGCGAATAGTCTCTGGCACCTATCAAACATGACAACCCTGACCCCTCTGGGATTGTGTAAACAGTACAGTACTTTTCGCTCAGTCACTCGTGCTCACTTTGTCTCAGAGAGAGTCACAGAATAAACGGTGGTGACATTCTCAATAAGTATTAATTGAACCAGCGTCATTCTAATATAAAATACGTGTTCTGCAACAACCATTAGACAGAAACAGATATTCACAGTTATAAGCACCAACAGAGTAAATAAAATGTAGAGTTCTACAATGGTGCTAAAGCAATGAATGTATGCAGGCATATACATACATGGCAGTAATTATGAGTACTCCTATGATGCAAAACTCTAAATAGATGTACCTAAGTGTACCTAGCATGTATGTAGGTATGAAGCCAAGCATCCACCTAGGAAAGAGCCAACCTGATGGGAGAGAACAAAGGACCCTGCCTTGGTCTTGAGTTAGACACCCTGAAAGGGATGTCAGACCATTGTGTGCTGGAGTGTCTACGGGCAGGGACTTCAGCGTCTCGTGTCAGCATGTCAGCTATTTCTCCTCTGGTTTGCCAAGCAAAGATGCGGTACTTATATACCCAAAAAGTACCCTCAGGGGTTCTACCTAGATGTGTGATGGTACTATGGGTATGGCGGCCAAGGATGACGATAGCGGTGACCCTTATACAGAGATATTATGTGGAAGATGGTAATCCTGCTGTGATACTAAAAATCCTCATGCATAATAAATTAGGCTAGTTTTCGGAGAAAACCACACAACATTTATTCGGCACCTAACTAGGTAAAAGGTCAGCTCCCGAACCGGTATGTTGAGCAAGGTAGGACAAATGTAGGTAAAAGGTTGTGCAACTACCTAGGCCTATATTGGGGTACATTGAGGTTCATAAAAGCCTCTAAGTTAAACCTGACGGCTCAGTGCCAAGCTACCAGAAGGTTGAGCAAAGTTTTTTTTTAGGGTTGGCTTGTGCCTCACACTGATATGCTACTTGACCAGGCCTCACACCACTGTCAACCAACAACCCAATTGCTTACAGTGCCCAATGAAAAATATGAGGAAACTGCATTAAAGACACGGTCAGATAATGCTTACAGCAAAGACTCCCACAGACAGTTCTGCAGTAACATATCTGGAAACTATCTCATTTAAGGAGAGCCTATATGAAAACATTCAGTGGTAGATTAGAGAATTAAGGAGCAGGTTGTGCAGGTCTCTTATAATCCCTCATATTTATCTGATCATGCTTCCTTGAAGTTGTTTTTGGGTCTCAATGGTATGGCTTTGAGTTGAAGATTGACTATGGAACGTAAGTTACTTACCTATGAATCTCTATTACAGTATTTAGTTACTAATACACAGTGTTGTTTTTAAGAAAACGTGAACAGCGCCCATCGTAGATGCTTATGGAATACATATAAAGCATCTCTAAGGGGTATCATTACCAGATGGACTATCACACAAAATAAGAGGGAAATGAAAGAGGAGTTGTTATTACTTCAGGCTATCAAAGGGTATAAAAGACAATTGGCAAACCCCGAGCAGGAGATGTTCTAGAGTGAGATAAGGGACAGATTGGAGAATACAAAAGGTAAGTGTGAGAGCCTTTTAGAACAAAAGATATATGAAAGGTGGAAGGGCAGCAATTTGCAAGAACACAAATATGGATAGAGAGTGGGGAAAATGTTGACCTGGAAGATTAATTTGCTGGAGACACGTAATAGTATATACATCTGTTCAGGTTACGGCACAGGATCCTAATACGTCTGATAGCAATAAGATCACGATGACCTTCCAAGAATTCTATCAGTCTTTGTATGGTAGGCTCTCAATCCAGATGATCACGCTGGGGAGACTGGTTGAGGGCCCTTCAACTACAGAGTCTTAAATCGTGTGATCCGAATAATCTGGTAAGCAAACGTTTTGAGGAGGAAATAAGTCAGAAGTTGCTCACATGAAGAAGAGGAAGTTCACGGGGCCTGACAGAGTTCTGTGGGAGGTCGGCCAGGCCTTAAATTCTTGAATTATTCCAGTCTAGAGGAATTTATTTTGTAACATATTGCCGAATGGCTAAAAGTCAGCTGACTAGTGGAGAGAGGCAAATATAGTAGTGATATTAAAACACAATAATAACCCAGTCAAGCGTGAGTCTTTGTTAGACCTGGCATCTTTTGGAGTGTTTCCCCTGTTTTTTTGCTTTCTGGCCTCCTGGTTTTAATGGTACGTTGGACTTCATTTTACTGGTTTAGCCTCTGCACACTTTCTTACTGCTGTTCAGTGTTAAAGTGCAAGTGCTCTCACTGTAACTGTGTTTATGGATTGGTGTTAGACAAAAATAAAGTATATCGAAGAAAATCTGACCTTAGAGAATTAGATAGGATACAGCAAGAATTTGTTGTAATCCCTTGTTTAGAAAACAAACTTTTTTCTTGAAACCCCTCACTCACCAGGGTTGCCCCTAGGTGGCATGCTTCATCATTGGGGATCCTCTCAATCCTCTTCGGATTGAGGCGTGCTGCGACTTGTGAATTACGTAGGAGCACTTTTTATTGTAGACTATGTGTAGTGCAGTGATGTGGAGTGGAAAGGTAAAGAAAATCTAAAAATACCTAATTAGTTGGCCACTCTTTTATTCCCGCCCCTAGTTGGTATGGTTAAAAATCAGGGGTCGTTTACTGAGAAGAAAGTTGACCTTAATGAGTCTGGTTGTCTCAGTAATGTGTTTTTGTCAATATGTTTCAAGCTGTTCCCCTAATAGCTCTTCATCAGGACTCCACGGGGTCCAGCCCCCTGTGTACCACGCCTAGTGAATCCTGTAATAAGGACACAAACTATGCACTACATAATGGATGGTCTCCAGGGAGAGAAGTAGGTTACTGTACCAGAGGCGGCCTTGACGAAAGTGTGACTACAAGACCCTCTTCCCCTGGCTTTGACCATGATGCAATAATATAGCATCTACAGAATCACAGATTAATCACTAGAACCGTATGTATACAGTGCGCATTAGGTGTGCATGGTTTGTGTCCTTATTACAGGATTCCCTAGGAGTGCTGTATCCTATCTAATTCCCTAATGGTAGTTTTTCTTCGATATACTCGATTTTTGTCTAACTACGTAACTGTCAGGAGGATAAACCTAGCCTCTACCTCTGCCTCCCTCTCTACTTTGGAAACTATGGATTGGTGTTACCATGTTTGACTTATTTGAGTTTGTCAGAGGGACGGGCGGAAACAGAAGCGAGGAGGCCGTATGGATGAAATAGTGAGATTGATTTATTGAAATATACAATCCCAAAGTAATGGAAGAGGCAATTCTTAAGTCACACCAGAGCATGAAATAAAACACAGTCTTGACCGGTTCTAAATTAGCCATGGAGGTCCGCCAGTTGTAGGAGTTCTCTTCACTTCTGCTTAGGTCTGGTCAGGCCCTGAAGTTTACTCAAAGAAAAAAACAAGAAAAAGTAGCGGTCAGTGATCATGCTCTATTTGGTACCCCTAGCTTCCACCACACCTCGTGAGGGATTGGCCAATGGACTGTGTGAAAGAAAAAGAAAAGTATCCCAACAAAGACAGGGAATTATCCTGTTTAAATAAGCACCAAACCAATATATATGCACCGGCTTGCCATGCTTAGGACATAAGGGAGACCCTAGGGAGTTATAGAGTTAACAACCTGTTTCCTTCCCTCCCCCTCCTGCCTTCCCTCTGCCCGGGTCATGTACCGCTTTCTGCCACAACTCTCCTGAGTTGCGGCGGCTTATGAGCGTCCTCCGGGATCCACCAGTCTTCTGACCACACCTCGGGGTTCTCTGGGTCTCCGTCACCGTCTTCTTCAGTCTTCGCCTCCGCAACGTCCTCAGACACACTCGCAATACCTCTCGCCTTTCTCGCAGTCAGTATTCCCAACGCTTCTCCCTCAGATGCTGTTTTTTCCTGTTTTATCATCCAATCCCTGGGTACTTCCTGTGATCCTGATTGGCCAGTTTGTGTTTCAGCTCTGCCACTCCACTGAACGAGTGTTTCCGGGTTTGTTCTTCCGGGCTGTATACAGGGATGAAAGTCCATTTTTAATGTTGTTGTTTCTTCCCTGTGTTCGCTGTCTTCGTTCAAGCCATGACGGTAAGGGATGCATAAGGGGGGGACGGGGGTGATGTTGTGAGTGCCAACGGGGTATAGGGGTGCTTCCTCACATATTTACTGCTAAGTCCCTGGTATAGTGCACTATGTGTGCCCATGGCCTGTAAATCGAATGCTGCTAGTGGGCCTGCAGCACTGATTGTGCCACCCACACAAGCAGCCTTTCAAAAGTGTCTCAGACCTTCCATTGAAGTGTCTGCGCACAGTTTTTACTGCCATGTCGAACTGGCAAGAGCCCCCACTTGCCATTCACTAACCTTCCCTTTTCTTACGTGTAAGGTACCCCTCAGGTAGGCTCAAGGTACCCCCCCCCCTGGGCAGGGTGCAGTGTATGTGAAAGGCAGGACATGTCCTGGTGTGTGCGACATGTTCTGATAATGAAATACAGCCAATTTCGTTTCTCACTATTGAAAGGCTATCTGTCCCATAGGCTGACATGGGTGTCAGGATCCATAGCGGCACCTGCCTCGCAAGTACGAGAAACTACATATCCCATGAGCCTCCAGGGAAGGAAGTACTTCAGGTGTGGACGCGCATCGGCCGATGTGCGTAATTTTGGATGAGGAAACCATTTTCGGCTCTCGCTGAGGGAGAGAGCAGCCCGCCAGTAAGCTGTTCTTCCCTGCCTCCTTCGGTGTCCTTCCGGTGAGGGATCGTTTTATGTTACGGGCTCTGCGTCTCTGATGCGCAGTAAGGCTGCTGTTCTGAATCGAAGCGGAGCGTGGTGGTGGCTGACTCCACGTGTTGCCGTGTTCTTTCATTTACAAACTTACGGATTGACTATCAGGAGCGGAGCGCGGTGGTGGCCATAGCCACGCGTTGCCGATTCCTTCCTTTGTATCCACAAGTTTCCGGGCAAGAGCAGAGCGCGGTGGTGGCTGAAACCACGCGTTGCTGTGCTCTTTTATTTACAACTTACGGATTGACTATCAGGAGCGGAGCGTGGTGGAGGCCATAGCCACGTGTTGCAGATTCCTTCCTTTGTACCCGCAAAATTCCTGGTAAGAGCGGAGTGCGGTTGTGGTCGAAACCACGCGTTGCCGTGTTCTTTATTTGCAAACTTTCGGATTAACTGACAGGAGCGGAGCGCGGTGGTGATCTTAACCACGAGTTGCCGTGTACGGTGGATTACTCATGAACTCCCTGACAGAGCGGAATGCGGTGGTGATTTAACCACGCCTTCCCGTATCTGTGGATTATAATTTCATTACTGTTTCCTGGAGTGCCTTTTGGTCCTATTTTGTGGCTAGTGGGAGGAAGGAACTCTAACTTTACGGTACTATTGGTTCTCTGAGGATGATGGAAAGGTCTTCTATTATTGGATATTGAAATATGTGAGACCACCTTCTTGATAAGGTTTTTGCTTGCTTCATGTCTTAATGCACAGCAAGAGGAAGGTCTTGGGAGTATCACTGACTGGAGAGTGTGATCTGTTCTCAAACAGGTATAGAAGAGTTTAGTGAGACCACATGAGAGTAGTCTTATATCACATGCTCTGTTTATATATTTGTCTTTTGTTATTTCAGGTTCCTTTCCCTGCTGTCCTTTCCCCTTCTTCCTTTCCCTCGCCTGATGGTTCAAACACTCTGTGTAGTACTTCAGGGTATTGGTAACGTCAGGAGGTGGACCTTTACTTGCGGCAACTATATCCTGTGGAGCAAAACCTGACAGAATTACGCGCCCACGAATTCTGCTCCGCCCGATCCAAGTGTCTGGGGGTAATGGCATCCATGGAGGATGTCCTCCAGGCATTGGTCTTGGTACAACAAGAATTGGCATCTTCCAGGTCAGAAACTGCCGCCTTGAGAGAGAAGGTTGATAAGTTATCCAGGAACCCATTTGATGCTTCCCCTCCAAACCCACAGATACAGGTCACAGTCCCTCCTCCCATCCCTTTGGCTAGCCCGGAGAGATATTCTGGGGACCCGGCAAAAACTCAGGTGTTTTTGACACAGATCATGTTACATTTTTCATGTAAACCCGCTTCTTTTCCTAACAACCATTCACGTGTGGCATTCGCCATCTCTTATTTATTAGGTGATGCAGCTAATTTGGCAGTACCTCTAGTGAGGAATAACGACGCTGTCCTATCTGACTGGTCATAGGGTAAGCACACTCCTGGAAAGGGAGGGTGTCACTCGTTGCACTCATAAGAGAGAATCAATTCTCCTTGTCCAAAGATTTAGTTCCAAACACTGAAACGGTGATTCAAAGTCAATTAAATTTATTTATGAAGTTCATCCAAAGATGTAGAATTATCATCATTCTATCAATCTTGACTCATATATCAAATATTCAAATATTCATTGATCAAATGCCCAATGCATTTCGGGCCGTTCGAGCCCTTCATCAGGGGCAGCACTGTGGAGGAGACAAGGGAGCAGCACTCATTTATCACGTTATACATAGGTTTAAATATGCATGACAGATTAAAACATGACTTGTGTAACAAGGTGCGGTGAACAATAAAGTTATTTAAATCGAAAGTAAAAGAAACTGGTAGTGCTGGTGAACGTGTTCAAATAACAGCGGGTTTCCATTGTGTTGCAAACCACCGGGTGTGTTGGCGTTAGTGAATGAATTCAAATAGTACAGCTGGCTCTGAAACGCGTGGTGAGATTAAGGAGAGTCTTCATAACGAACAAACATGCTATGTTCGAAGGTGGGGATGCTAAATGGGTGTGAGTTACGGAGGTCATGGAGTGAATCTCCATTAAGTTACAGATCGTAGATCGCTAGGGTAAAAAGTGGGTTAGTAGGGAGCTTTCGTCAAGCAGTATCAGCGCGAATGGAAAAGCGTTCACTTACGTTCGAATCTTGGAATCAGAGTCCCATCACTTAGCAAGACGGCGCTCACGAGTGCTGCGGCAGTAGTGAGGTTAGTGAATCGTAATCATGTGATCAGGGCACGTGACCATTTAAAAGAGAGTAAATTGCACGTGTGCGTGAACTATGGCGGTGGTGGACATAGAAAACAGATTTGTAGTTCGTGAAACGGACGGAGGAAATTAAATCACCTGAGTGAGTAAGAGGAGTCCCTGGAAGTGCTGGGGAAATGTAAAAATAAGTGAACGAAGAGTGAGTGAGTAGTATGAAAACACAATATATCTCGTAGAGAGAAACTTGTAATGAGTAGAATTAAAACTTTTTAATTCTACTCATTACAAGTTTCTCTCTACGAGATATATTGTGTTTTCATACTACTCACTCACTCTTCGTTCACTTATTTTTACATTTCCCCAGCACTTCCAGGGACTCCTCTTACTCACTCAGGTGATTTAATTTCCTCCGTCCGTTTCACGAACTACAAATCTGTTTTCTATGTCCACCACCGCCGTAGTTCACGCACACGTGCAATTTACTCTCTTTTAAATGGTCACGTGCCCTGATCACATGATTACGATTCACTAACCTCACTACTGCCGCAGCACTCGTGAGCGCCGTCTTGCTAAGTGATGGGACTCTGATTCCAAGATTCGAACGTAAGTGAACGCTTTTCCATTCGCGCTGATACTGCTTGACGAAAGCTCCCTACTAACCCACTTTTTACCCTAGCGATCTACGATCTGTAACTTAATGGAGATTCACTCCATGACCTCCGTAACTCACACCCATTTAGCATCCCCACCTTCGAACATAGCATGTTTGTTCGTTATGAAGACTCTCCTTAATCTCACCACGCGTTTCAGAGCCAGCTGTACTATTTGAATTCATTCACTAACGCCAACACACCCGGTGGTTTGCAACACAATGGAAACCCGCTGTTATTTGAACACGTTCACCAGCACTACCAGTTTCTTTTACTTTCGATTTAAATAACTTTATTGTTCACCGCACCTTGTTACACAAGTCATGTTTTAATCTGTCATTTGTCTCCTCCACAGTGCCGCCCCTGATGAAGGGCTCGAACGGCCCGAAATGCATTGGGCATTTGATCAATGAATATTTGAATATTTGATATATGAGTTAAGATTGATAGAATGATGATAATTCTACATCTTTGGATGAACTTCATAAATAAATTTAATTGACTTTGAATCACCGTTTCAGTGTTTGGAACTAAATCTTTGGACAAGGAGAATTGATTCTCTCTTATGAGTGCAACGAGTGACACCCTCCCTTTCCAGGAGTGTGCTTACCCTATT
This sequence comes from Triturus cristatus, assembly GCF_964204655.1. Taxonomy (NCBI): domain Eukaryota; kingdom Metazoa; phylum Chordata; class Amphibia; order Caudata; family Salamandridae; genus Triturus; species Triturus cristatus. The sequence goes on from NC_140593.1 coordinate 344,173,751, forward strand.
TTCATTAGTCCCAACCCAGGGGGACATACTCGTTTTGCACCTGTGACCTGATCAACTCAACTACTTTGTTTAAAACACGGAGTGCGCCCATTTCTGTTCTTTTCCTATCTGACTGGTCGGCATTCAGGGCTGAGTTTGAGAGAGTTTTTGATCGAAGGGCTACTACTTTTAGTGCCGACAGAGAAATGTTGGATCTCAAACAGGGGAGAAGTGATCTGGTGACGTATTTGACTACCTTTAATAGGTTAGTGGCAGAAACCGCCTGGCCAGAGAAGAAAATAATGTTGCTATTTTACCAAGGTTTGAGGGTGGGGTTGAAAGAAATCATAGCACAGATTGACCCACAACCCACCACATGTACAGATATGATTAATCTGACCTTGAGATTGGCTGGTAGGCTAGCGGAAAGAGGGGGAGAGAGGAGTAAGTGGGATAGAGGGTACTATCGAACAGATACCACCCCACGTAAAGCCATGTCACCTTCTGAGGCAGGGAATTAACCCATGGAAATAGGCGCTGTCAGAGCCCCGCTATCCAGAGAAGAAAGAGAGAGCCGTAGAGTACAAGGGTTATGCATGTACTGCGGAAAGAAGGGACATTATGTAAGGGAATGCCCCTCTAAAGCAAAGACCACTGGGGGTTGGTCTAGGAATAAGAAAGTGGCAGTGTCCTCTATGAGTCCTGTTGTATGTAAAACAGAGGAGCTCAGAGGGGACTCTAAGGAGGAAAAGAACTGGAAAATCCCTTCTTTGTCCATTATGGTCCTGCAAGACACGGAGTCGCACATCGTGCTTCCCATTGGTCTCGAAACTAATCAGCAGTACCACCAGGTACAGGTCATGATCGACTCAGGGGCACCGTGAACTTTATAGATAGCAGGTTGGTGACAAGTCTTGCCTTAAAGAGGGTGTCTAGAGAAACTCCTGAGGAGGTGTTGGCGGTTGATGGCAAACTGTTGAAATCTGGTCTTATCACAGAGCAAACCGAACTGGTGGGGTTGACCGTTCCGGTCAGCAATGGTAGACATAGAGACAAACTGTCTTTGAACATAATAGAGGCCCCACAGTATGAAGTAATCTTAGGAATGCCGTGGCTGAGTCACCATAATCCCACTATTGATTGGAAAACCAAGACTATGCAGTTTCTAGCTGAGGAATGTCCGAGCCATTTAGTCCCACACAAACCCACACAGGCGGCTGCCTTGTCATTTCCTTTCCTAATAGCTACAGCAGTTGAAAAGGAGGTGATATTACCCATTGAATATCATTCCTACAGAGAGGTCTTTAGTGAAATCAAGGCGGAGCAGTAACCGCATCACAGAGAGTATGACTGCAGGATAGACCTGGTAGATGGGGCTACCATACCGGCTTGTCGTGTGCACGCGCTGTCGGTGCCAGAGACAAACATTTTGAAAGAGTACTTGGAGCATTACTTGGCGATAGGGTTTATTAGGCCTTCCCAATCCCCTGCTGCATCTCCTTTGTTTTTTATAGCTAAGGCTAACGGTGACTTGAGGGCATGTGTGGACTACCGCATGCTAAATAAACACACAGTGCGCAACAGATACCCCTTACCCCTTATTTCTGTGTTACTTGATCAAGTGAGGGATGCCAAGATCTACACTAGGCTGGATTTGAGGGGCGCGTACCATTTGGTGCATGTTTGTGAAGGGGATGAATGGAAAACTGCCTTCAAGACACGTTATGGGTTATACGAATATACTGTGATGCCTTCCGGCCTTTGCAACGCCCCGGCGGCTTTCCAGTATTTCCTTAACGATGTCTTGAAGGAGTACGTGGACCTATGTGTAGTGGTGTACATAGATGACATCCTTATTTATTCTGAGGAAGTGGAGGTACATACTGAGCATGTTATCAAGGTGTTACAGAGATTGAGGGATCACAGTCTTTTTTGTAAACTGAGCAAGTGTGAGCTTGGAGTGACTGTGGTGGAATTTTTTAGGGGTTATGCTTTGCCCGGAGGGGCTACGTATGTCAGAACGAAAGGTGCAGGCTGTGTTGGCCTGGCCCACTCCGAAAAACGTGAGAGATGTTCAATGCTTCCTGGGGTTTGCGAACTACTATCGTAGATTCATCCTCCGTTTTTCCCAGGTATCTGTTCCTCTGTCACGCTTGATCAGGAAGGGAGTACCTTTCCAGTGGTCCAGCGAGGCTGATGAGGCCTTCGAATTTCTCAAACAAGCTTTCACTTCTGCTCCTGTGCTGGCTCATCCCAAAGTGGAATTTCCTTTTGTGGTAGAAGCTGATGCTTCGAATGAGGCGATTGGAGCCATCCTATCACAGAGATCAAATCACTGGACAACTGCATCCTGTGGTCTATCTGTCAAAAAAACTGAGTTTAGCAGAAAAAAACAACACTATCGCTGAAAAGGAATTGTTAGCGATCAAGAAGGCTTTTCAGGAGTGGAGACAGTACTTGTGGGGGGCTGTTTTCCCAGTGACAGTGTATTCAGACCATCGAAATCTTCAATATATGAAGACAGCTCGGCATCTCACACAACGACAAATGAGGTGGATGCTGTTTTTTGCTAAATACGACTTTGTGATCACTTTTAGGCCTGGAGTTGAAAACCGAAAGTCAGACTCTCTGTCCAGACAGGAGGTTAAGGAAGAGGCTAGCGACAAGTCAGCTCTGGAAGTTATCATTGAACCTACAAAGGTCATCTGTACGATAGGAGCGGATAACTCCTTGGACAAAGTAAAACACACAAAAAACGAAACAGAATGGGTGTCCTGGGCGACAAGATAAAATGGACGCTCCGTGAAACAGGGGCTTCCTTTTGTTGACAACAAGTTGTATGTGCCCACGTCCAATCTGCAGAAAAAGGCGTTTGCCTGGTGTCATGAATCCCCGGTGGCTGGGCATCCTGGAGTGCTTAAAACCATACAGTTAATACAACGTCATTTTTGGTGGGAAACTGTGAAACAAGACGTTTCCTCTTGGGTGGCTCGGTGTGAAGACTGGGCCCGAGCCAAGAACGAAAGCAGTAGGAAAAAAAGGAAACTCATGCCCATGCCTACCCCACGTATGCCTTGGCAAAACATCAGCCTGGACTTCATTACCGGGTTAGCTCTCGATCACGGACAGTCAGCGATACTGGTTGTCATTGATAGTCTCACTAAGCTGGGACACTTTATCCTATGTATAAATCTTCCTACAGCAGGACAAACTGCTCAGTTGTTATTGAATAATGCTGTTCGTTTACATGGAGTGCCTGAGGTAATTGTATCGGACAGAGGGCCGCAGTTCATAGCCAGATTTTGGAAAACATGGTGTCAAGCTCTACATATCGCTTCCATGCTTTCCACAAGCTTTCACCCACAGACAGATTGGCAAACGGAAAGATTAAATCAGACCTTGAAGAAGTACCTCGGATGCTATGCTAAGGAGGCCCAGGAGTCGTGGGTGTCACTGCTGTGGATGGCGGAGTTGGCATATAACAATGCCTGGCATAGTTCAGTGGGTGTGTCGCCTTTTTGTGCTACTTACGGTTTTGATGCAAGAATCCTTCCCATCCGGATTCCTGCTGAAGTGGCAAATCAGCCTACAGTCATGGAACAGATAAGGAAACTACACTTGGTGCATTAGAGAGTAAAAGAACATAACATCTGTTTAAAGCCAAACAAGAGTACAAAAAATGGGACGATCGTCACAGAAAGGATGGGCCTGTATACCAGGTGGGAGACAGGGTATGGCTCTCCACCAAAAACATCCATTTTAAGCTGCGTAGTGTTTTCCACCATCGGTTCATCGGGCCGTACACCATCTTGAAACGGATCAACCCTGTGGCTTATAAACTGAAGCTGCCTGGTACGCTTAGAATACACCCGGTGTTTCACTGCAATTTGCTGAAACCAGCCTTGTCAGCCAGACGACGTGCCCCTCCGCCGGTGCTGTGTGATGGGGGTTTTGAGTATGAGGTGAAAAGCATTCGGGATTCCCGATGGAGAAGGGGTGTTCTGTGGTATCTGGTTTAATTCGGCGGAGGACGACTCCTGGGAGCCGTGTCGGAATGTACATGCTCCTGCTGCACTTTGTTCCTTCCATAAACGGTTTCCGCCTAAGCCTGGCCCTAGGAGGCGCTAGGCGGGGGGACCTACTGTCAGGATCCATAGCGGCGCCTGCCTCGCAAGTACGAGAAACTACATATCCCATGAGCCTCCAGGGGAGGAAGTACTTCAGGTGAGGACGCGCATCGGCCGATGCGCGCAATTTTGGATGGGGAAACCATTTTCTGCTCTCGGTGAGGGAGAGAGCGGCCCGCCGGTAAGCAGTTCTTCCCTGCCTCCTTCGGTGTCCTTCCGGCAAAGGATCGTTTTATGTTACGGGCTCGGCGTCTCTGATGTGCGGTAAGGCTGCTGTTCTGAATCGAAGCGGAGCGCAGTGGTGGCTGACTCCAAGCAATGCCGTGTTCTTTCATTTACAAACTTACGGATTGACAATCAGGAGCGGAGCGCGGTGGTGGCCATAGCCACGCGTTGCCGATTCCTTCATTTGTACCCGCAAAATTCCTGGCAAGAGCGGAGCGCGGTGGTGGTCGAAACCACGCGTTGCCGTGTTCTTTATTTGCAAACTTTCTGATTAACTGACAGGAGCGGAGCGCGGTGGTGATCTTAACCACGCGTTGCCGTGTACGGTGGATTACACATGAACTCCCTGACAGAGCGGAATGCGGTGGTGATTTAACCACGCCTTCCCGTATCTGTGGATTATAATTTCATTACTGTTTCCTGGTGTGCCTTTTGATTCTATTTTGTGGCTAGTGGGAGGAAGGAACTCTAACTTTACGGTACTATTGGTTCTCTGAGGATGATGGAAAGGTCTTCTATTATTGGATATTGAAATATGTGAGACCACCTTCTTGATAAGGTTTCTGCATGCTTCATGTCTTAATGCACAGCAAGAGGAAGGTCTTGGGAGTATCACTGACTGGAGAGTGTGATCAAACAGGTATAGAAGAGTTTAGTGAGACCACACAAGAGTAGCCTTATATCACATGCTCTGTTTATATATTTGTCTTTTGTTGTTTCAGGTTCCTTTCCCTGCTGTCCCTTCCCCTTCTTCCTTTCCCTCGCCTGATGGTTCGAACACTCTGTGTAGTACTTCAGGGTGTTGGTAACGTCAGGAAGTGGACTCTTACTTGCGGCAACTGGATCCTGCGGACCAAAACGTGACAATGGGAGTTGCTTTGTAATATCTTACAAGCATACCTTTTCATTGGGACAAGATAGAGGAATGGAGTTTAGGGTCTCTGAACTAAGAATTTAATAACACATCTTTTTAGGGAGATGGATTCTAGATTGTGCGTTTGAAAAAGCCACTTTTAGAAAGTATGCATTTTCTTGTTTAACCATTGTGTGTGCCTCTGCTGGCTTGTGTATTGACTGTCTGGTTTTGGAGTGACAGAGGCTGGGGATGTGCATTCACTGTTGATAGTTACAAGGGCGGTTGCGGTGTGTCATGCCTTCCCTGGGCGACTCATAGGTGGGCTAAAAAGGCCTGGTTTGCATTCAGAATTTTCAATGGGACCTGAATAGGCAGTGTCTACTCTGCACAATGCTGTCCCTACCTCCTGTAGTGAAGCTGGGCTAGAGAGGGCAAAACTGGTTTGGACTGGGCTCAGAGACCCTTGCTACAAAGAGAACAAAGAGAGTGGTATCAATATTGGGGCCCGACCCCACAACTTTAGAATTCTTTTTGATTAAGGAACCTGTCAAGATGAAGAGCAAGAGAAGCTATGAGAAGGAACTACCAATTTGCTTTGTGCTTTGCTGTGTTGGCCTACAGTACCTGCTTCTGTCTTGGGTAGAGAAAGGACTGGACTGAACTTTCTGCAACTTCTTTGTTGAGTTTCTCCAAGGGATTGAGGTAGAGCTTGCCTCTGGTTCAGGAAGTCTCAGGAACAACAAAGAATTCAAGTTTATCTGCTACCAGCACTGGGAACTTTGTGTTTTGTGCTGCAACAGAAGAAAAAGTAACCCAATGCCATCAATGACGCCTCCGCCGGCTCCGTGTCCTGAAGGCACCACAGAGGGCACCACTGCAATTCACACCGGAACCCTGATCTCACCAGCAGTGACACCCGATGCACCACTGAGCCGCTGCTTGCAAGGTGACATATGGGAACTGCACTTTGCACTACCTTGCTTCATGCTGCCGCCCTGGTATCCCTGACAACGCCACTCCACGGCAACATCTATGCCGCTGCTTGCACCATGCTCTGAGGGCACCGCTCGTACGTTACATGATGCAACGCAGCCTTGGCCTACTGACGGCAGCGCCATCGACTTCAGTTGCTCAGCAGACTACAGCTTTTCCGCAACGACACCGCCGCCGCTAGCACCGTGACCTGCCAGCACCGCAGCGAGCACCACACCACTTCGCACTGCAGCCCAAGTCTCACCGATGCAGCTGGGCGACTGTCACTAAGCCGCTGCCTGCACTGCAACTGAGGGTGCCGCACCGCTGCACTGCGCACCACATCCCGACGCCCTCCAATGGCAGTGCTCCTGACTTCAACTGCAAAGAGTTCGATCAGCAACGCGTGTGACTTCAAGGGCCCGACGTCTCCTGTACCGAACTCCAGAACCGAAGCCGGGACTTCGGAACTCACAGTGAGGTCCCCGACGTCCTATATTTCTAAAGGTACTGTTTTGCAGGTCTTCCCCACAATGTAGCAGGCATGTGACACCGCAGTCAGCCAAAAATGTTTGGAGTTGTTTTTGTCACTACGCCGTTATCAACTTCAAGGAACTGTATTTTAAGTACATTTTTGTTTATTGATATTTCCAAGAACTGTAATGGTGGATTTTTATCTTTTTTGGTCTTGTTTTGCACAGTTAAAATATTGGATATTTTTCTAAAAGTGGTGTGGTGTCCTTTTGTTGTGTTTTCGCTGAATTACTGTTTGTTATGTGCAAATGCTTTACACACTGCTTCTGAGATAAGCCTGACTGCTTGTGCCAAGCTACCACGAGGTTTAGCATGGGTTATTTTAGAATGTATCCCCCTTCTCCTGACTAGGAAAAAGGGTCCATACTTGGACAGGTTAACAACCTGCCAAATAGAAACCCCCATTTCTAACATTGGTTGTCAGCGGTGAGGATAGTACCACATACTGTTTTCTTTTCGTCTATTTTTGTGTTCCCATCTTTTTGCACCTACACTTTCTACTGCATATTGCCTGATTCAGCAGCATCATCAATTGCATCATTAGAAGTGGCTTTAGAGGAGGACAGGTCGGAAACCTACAATGTAAGGGAGTTGTAGGCTATTTGTCAAAACCTAAAGGTCCAAATCAGAGGCCTCACCAGGAAAGAGGAGCTACAAAAGGGCCTGGGTAGCAGCCAGACATGCCAGTGGGCCGTCTGAAGACCTCAGTGTGGAGGTGAAGGAGCCTATTCCTAGGGTGGATGTGCTGTTGGGGGGGAGGGATCCTCCAGGCCAGGCAACAGTGGTTTGTCCCCAGAGGAGCTGAAGGACAGTAGGGGAGCTAGGAGGCATCAAATAGAGCTTGAGAGGCTCAAGATGGAATCACTGATGATGGTTTTAGACCATGAGCATGGTCTCAAGAAGTTGGAGTTAAAAAGTAAATCCAGCACAGACAGTGGGTGCAATTCGTCAGTGCACTCGGATAGAATAGTACACAGTCCTAAGAATGCAAGAAAGGAATTTAAGAAGGGTGATGACATACAACAGTGGTTTCAGGGCTATGAGGCATCTATCCACATGAATGGGGTCCCTGAATGGAATTGGGGCGCAGGATTGTGGCCTTATTTCTCAGAAGAGGGGAGGGACACCTTGTTGGCTTTGGGTAAGAGGTGCAACCTCACCTACACTGAGATGAAGGAGGCCCGTCTCACTAGGTATGGTCTCACGCCTGAAAAGTACAGGGATCAGTTCAGGTCCAAAGAGAAAACTGATTCCCAGACATGGTTGGAATGTGTGGATTCTTTCTGCAGATCACTAGATGGTTGGGTGAAGGGCAGCAATGTCACAGATTTTCTGGGGCTGTACAATTTGATTGTGTGGGAGCACTTGTGTAGTCTATGCTTTTCAGAGCTGCGCCAGCACTTGACTGATAGTAAGCTGACTGACACCAAAAAGCTTGATATTGAGGCAGACCGCTGGGTGAGTACCAGGGTCCACAAGAACGTTATGTGGCAGACTCCGCCAAATGTGGGCAGGGACCCCAGCAGAGGAGTGGGCGGGACAAGGGTAAGGAAAATAAGTTCTCTAAAGAGCCCCAAACTGGTACCCAGTGTAAGGATTTCTATCCCCAGGAGATAAGAAAGCATGGGTCTCTTCAGGGAAGTCTGCAGAGACAGGACCCCGCTAGTGCTTTGCCTGTGAGCAGGTGGGTGACTAGAAAGGGATCACGGTGGGTAGTCCAAGGTGTTGGCTAGTGTAGAACTAGGGGAGGAGGGGTACCCAAAGGAGGGTGGGGATCCCACAGAAATGACCCTTGTCTCACTAGGGGACCGTGAGATGGTCCCAGGAAACCAGGTGCCTGCAAACACCAAGAAGTACAGTGCTTGGGTGACCATCAATGGGGAAAGGGTAGAGGCTCTCAGAGATACTGGAGCCAGGGTGACCTCAGTCTGGTGTCACCAGGTCTCCGAGTAGCAGGTAATCCCTGGGGCATTCCACCATGTAGTTGCTGTGGACAAGGTTCCCTTTGAATGGGGGGGTCTTGGGTCCCTGGAGGGTGGTTTTGAGCCAAACCATGCTTGTAGATTGTCTGCTAGGTAACGATCTGGAACAGTCCTTATTGAAGAATGTGGAGTTCAGGTCTCACTTGGAGATGCTTGAATTTCCAGAGTGCGCATGCATGACCACACGGTTAATGGCAGCCAGTAAGGGTAATCAGAAGGACCTGGAGTCTGAAATAGTGGCCCAGGTGCCTACCAAGAGAAAGGGCAAGAGGCGCAGGAAACCCGCCCCTGAAGTTCCCACATTTTGGGTGGAGGCTGACCTTGAGATGGACGCCCCAGCACCTACAGGGGAGCAAGTGACTGAGCTGGGGGACCTATCTGAGCTGACCCACTGGCAGCAAGAAGGGGGTCCCACCAGGGAAGAATTCTGCAGGGAGCAGAAACAATGCCCTTCTCTAGAGGGTTTGCGGCAGCAGGCTGCAAACCTGGCAGGTGGTGATTAGTATGGATCACACTGGATCTATTGGGAGAATGGTCTCCTATACAGCGAGCCTAAGGTCGCTGAGCCTGGGTCAGCCCGGGTGCTGGTGATACTCCATCGCTTCAGGACCTTCCTACTTGGTATGGCCCACGATGTTCCTTTTGCAGGACTTTTGGGGCAGGATAAGACCTTTAAAAGGGTTATCACTCACTTCTTTTGGCCCCAAATGTGAAGGCAGTTTGATGCTCCTTGTAGGTCTTGCCAAACTTGCCAGGCAAGTGGTAAGAGTGGGAGGAAGTGTAAGGCTCCTCTCCAACCTTTTTCCGGTTGTTGGCACCCCTTTTGAGCGGGTGGGGATGGACATTCTGGGGCCCCTGGACCCCAAGACAGCCATGGGCAACAGGTACATCCTGATCTTGGTGGACCATGCCATCCGGTACCCGGAGACTATCCCTCTCTGGACAACAAAGGCACCAGTGGTGGGCCAGGCATTAATGGGGATTTTTTCACACATGGGCTTCTCCAGAGAGGTGGCATCTGACCGGGGTACCAATTTCATATCGAAATATATGACACCGGAGTGTCTGTAGGATGTGTTGAGTCAACCATTAAGTAATGTAAATATCAAGTAGGGGGACATGCTTAATGAGGATGGCCTTGACTCTTGGATTATCTGTGCTACAAAACTAATGGGAACCTTTCTAGATTCAAGTATGTACAGCTGATATTTTAGTACAGAGCAAGAAAATGAGAAAAAAGGAATGAGAGTGAATTTGAGGTGGTAGTATACTCGCGTTTAGAAATAAAGAAGGACGTTGTCAAATGGTATTCCTACTTCTGCGAGGCAGATGATAAGAAGGGGACAGCTCTGTATTATAGGTGGAATGGGCTTCTCCCGGAGGAAGACATTCTAAATTTGTGGCAAGTATCTTTTACGATGCTATATTCTGTTGTTGCACCAGCCACTGAAAACAAATCACCTCTTTAGCCTACACAGGGTGTATTGGTCTTCCCATGAGATGGCCAAGTGGAAAGACCAGCCTGTGCCGAGCTGTCTGAAATGTGGTCTATAGGGAGCAGATGATGTGGATATGTTTGTAAATTTTCCGGCATTGAAAGAAATAGGACAGCTATAAGTTGAACTATTTCTATAGATGGGACTTTGAGTAAGCCCTACCACTATTTTGTTTGGGGTCTCTACCTGCACTCTTGAATGTCTTGATCAGAATGGAAGCAAACTGTATTTTACCTGGTATTGTTGGCGAGACATCTGATTTGTAAGAAGTGGCTAGATCTGAACTCTGTGTAGTGGAAGAGTGGATTAATAGGTTGTGCGGGTTAGCATACAATATCATGCGTGCTTCTGCAAAGCAAAGAGCTCAGTTTTGGCAACTCATAATAGAGTGGTCAAGGGCAAAGAACTTGCCTGTCTTGAACCCGGGTGAATGCACAGACATGGGCCCATCACCCTGTTCCATTTTGGGGGTACACTTGTCCTGTGGGCTGGACAGGGGAGTCTTAGACAGCAATTATGGTGTGCAAGATGGGCTAGCCCATCTCGGGATGGTATAGTTAGAATGCAATAAGTATTGCTTGAACCGGTGATGAGGACAAAAAAAAAAAACAATCAGAGGGTTGAATTTGACAGGGATTTGAAAAAAACATTTGAAAGAAAAAAGGTCTGCAAAACATGTTCCTACTCATAATTTTCCATACATTATGTAATGACACAAAACACACATGCAAGGACCCTAATTGAAACATGCTTTGATGCTAAAAAATAAGTCTTGGATTATCTTTGATCGAAGATGCTTACCTAAAAGGTCATTGTCGCACTGCTACGCTTCCGCTACGCATTCTAACTATAGGAGGGGATGTGGTTAATAAAATACCACAAAATCCCTACTCTATCACTGAACAAATACAGGTCTTGCCTTGTGGCTTGTCTGCTCACACTAAATCAGCACTTGCACATAATGAATTACCATATCAAAGGAAAATGTTTGCTTATGGGTCCTCCCTTCTCTGTAATTAGCTAGGACCCACTTATGAATATTTCCCTTTTAATGGGTACTGCAGATATGGAAGTGGTTCTGTTTTTCTCTCCTCAATGGACCAGTTCACCTTCCCCATCTTTTGTAAACTGCATATAAAATTGACCATCCGCACATGACTGGTTACTACTTCACAGTCTATTGCGGTAGAACGCGGATTTTATTATTCTCATCTGAACAATATAAGTACTGCAGTAAAGCGTCAGGCTTCCTTCCCAAGTACACTATTTATTTATTTATTCATGCATTCTTGTAAGTGCGCTCTGGCCGTGGGTATCGATGCACTGTACATAACACAGGCTGAAGTTTGTACACTCCAGTATTACATAGAATGAGCTATAACAAACTATTTCAATGTGGATGCACAATAAAAAAGAGTTAAGGATGAGGTGAGGCGTTGAGGAAAATGAGAGAGAAGCGAGGATGACATAAAGACAGGGTCTCCTCGTGCAATATTTTGCTCCTGGGACTAAAGGCAGGTCTATGTAGATGTCTGGGTGCATTTTTTAAAAGGACTTACATGTTTCATTACATTTTTAAACGTCAAAACTTTTGCACTGGAAAGAAAAAAATGCATTTATCTTACTAAAATGCAGTGGGTGCTTTGATAGACTATGGCTCTTCTTCTCTGACTTCCAGTAGGGCTGCAAGGCACAGCCTTCCACTGAACTTGATGCCCCATGAGAAAGCTCCTTTCTCCAACTATCTTGTAAGCTCCCTGTATGGGGTAAGGATGATAAGACCAAAGCAGAGAGAGTTTCCTATTACTCTGCTTAATGTTTTTTATATTCATTTTGTGTTATGTTTTGGCATGACATGAGAGAGTGTGAATTCTTGGTATATTGTGAGATTGCAGAGTTTTGGTATGAGGGAATTCTAAATGTTAAGTTAGGGCTGGAATGGTGACAGATCGTAGTGCCCTTATTTGTGAGCCTGGGCGGTGAACTCTGCTCCGTTCGCGGAGCTTTTGGCACTCCTCACTCGCACTCACCAATGGTAAACTGGCGAACGCGAGCGAGGAAAATTCAACACCAGACCACTTCCCAGCGAGATTTCTCAACGTGGGGGGCCACAGCTGGTCACTACGTCTCGCTTTGAGAAACCTTCTGTTTGCATTGAAGCTGCCGCTTCAGTAGAACTTCTACTCGAGCAGCAGGAAGAAGCAGCGGCCTTCAGCACTGTGCAAGATGATGTTCGCACTGATTTTACAGCGTGTGACAAACACTCGACACTAAAAATCAGTGCAAACAGCGCGAGGTAACCCACTCCACCGCTCAGGGAACTCTGCATAGCTTGGCAGAGTCTTTTTTTCTCATGGTAACTCTGCCCAGGCTTACTTGTTTGTGTAACCACGTAAAACATGGGGGCAGAGGTTGCCGAAGCCTACAATGGCCTGTAGCCCCGTGCAGCCAACGCTCCTATCCTGAAATTAAACGGCTTCCATGCCACATCTCTAACTCCCGACCCACTGCGAGAAGTGGCTGATGATTGCAGCATCGATTGAGCCGAGTTTTGCTCAGCCGGGAGCGTCAGTAACGCCATGACTGGCCAGGGCCTTGGAACACACCCGCAACGCCGTCCTGACTTGGTGCCTCCCCCGCTTTCACAAGCCTGGGAGCGGCCGCTCGGATACTGCGCGACCCTCTGCCAGACGTTGGAGCGCCCGCATTTATGGTGCCTCTTCACCACAACCCTTGCCATCCGGAGTGGTCCACGTCAGAGCGAGGGCACAGAGAGCAGTGATCCAGCTTGGATGTAAGTTCGGCGTGGCCATTACTGTCAGGCTGTGTGGCGGCCTTCCCTCGTGAGCAGCGGACCTCCATTTTGTATCGAGATCTCACTGTGGGAAATCAGATCGCTTTGACCTGTGGGGCGCAGCAGGAGCCCTGCCGCTGACTGCGGATTGAGTGGATCCTACACACCTGGATTTCGGAGGTAGGGCACAGAGGCGGCACTGGGAAGCGTGCGGTGGTGCTGCCTCCCCCGAGGCTCTGTTACTGCTGCCCTTGATGGCCCGGAGACTGATTTGCTGTGGGTGCTGTCCCCCTGAGTCTGGGTGCAAAGCAGATTGGGGCGCCGGTGACTGTTGGGTAGCGCGCTATAGCTGGCAGGGGCAAGGCCTCTGGACTATCTGCAGAGGCGTGGCGGCCCATGCACGGGGCTCATACGCTGGTTCATGTGCAGGGATTTGAAGGTTTTGGCCCTGCTCATGGATTTTTGTGCACTCTGTCCTTGCTCCTAGCAGGGTGTGGTCTCTGGAGTGTATAGGCCTCTTGTGCTGGGCTGGTCGTTGTTGCCTACGGAGCGCTGCTTCTTCCTGCCGTCAGTTCCTTGGGTGATCGTGCACCTGAACTACACTGGCCGGAGCCCTGCAGGGCGCTACCCCTGTCTTTCTCACGCCTTAGGGTCATTGAGGCGACACTGATCCAGTGAAGGGGCAGCTGGTGGGCCAGGGAATCCACTGAGACTGTGAACATGCTTGCAGCCGCAGGGAAGGTAGTGGTGCATCCTACCTGTTAGATTTTAGGAGAAGGACGGCTGATTGGTGAAGTGCGTGATTCACTCTACCTCACCGACTATCATGGGCAAGGTAGACAAAACCCAGTCGAAGCTGCAGTTTGAACAGCACAAGTCACGATCCAGAGATGCAGAGGGCGCCCCTTCCACCGACGATCACGAACGATGACGACGATTTATCTGAGGAGGCTGCGGGAGATCTGAAGCAGATCCCTTGCTGCAATGCAAAAAAGCCTACAGAAAAGCCTCTCTACCATCGACGGCAAGATTGATACTCTTGTATATCGAATGGACAGAATGTCTGAACGCCTCGATAAACATGGCGGGCGCATTGACATGACTGAACGGAGAGTCACTGAAGTGGAGGAGGCGCAGAAGGAGGTCAGCGATGAACAGAAACAATTCGCCAAGACGCTAGCTGCCTTGCAGGAGAAAGCTGAGGATTTGGAGGCGAGGTCTAGGAGGAGCAATTTACGCATCACAGGGCTGCCAGAAACGACCTCTGCTTGCAATATGGAATTATTTATTGAAAGGTTGCTGGTCACAATCCTGGGTCGAGAGATATTCTCAGATATGGTCGTGGTGGAGCGCGAGCACAGGTCCCTGGGCCCCTGGCCTCCCCTGGGGGCACCGCCACAGCCAGTGATTGCCAAGCTTCTCAATTACAGGCATAGAGACACCGCCCTGAAAACAAGCTAGAGCTAAAGGTACGCTCCACTACAATTTCCCTATTTACGGACTTTACAGTGAAAGTGCAAGAGGCTAGGCACCAATTTGATCCTTTGAAACGGCGTTTGTTGGACCAAAATATTGATTATGCTGTACCCTGCCAGATTGAGGGTCAATCATAACGGGCATTCTAGGATTTTCCTAGACCCGAAATCTCTTTGGAAAGCATTGAAAGACCTGCCTAAGACACCTGGGAGCGTTCAGGAATCCATGGGTCTGGATGAGGCAGCTGGGGGGTTGCAGGTGGCGAGGAATGGTGTGGCGCCGGCTGCACCCTGCTGGTGCAAGACTTACTATTCTGATTGGTACTACATCATCCCATCGATCTCTCTCTCCTTTTTTGCTCTCCTCGGCCTGGGATCCCGGGTCTGGGTCATGGGCCATGGTTCCTGCTCTATATCACTCATGGCTCCAGCGTACTGCAAGCATAGTTTTGCCTTTCTATGTTTCTAAGCAGGACTGGGACCTGTCTCCTTGACTGATTGTGTCAATGATTTGTGGTCACTCTGTGTGTTGGGCGGGGGGAGCTGGGTTCCTGTAGGGTTCCTGTAGGGTTCCTGTAGGGTTATTGTTTAAAATGGAAGCCACTGAACAGCGATTGATGGCTGCTTTGTGATTTATAATTTGCAACTTTTCTCTTTGTTTTCTTAGTGTCTGAGGGTAACATCTGCCCTCATGTGTTACTCACTGTCCAAGTTTTGCAGAATATGGGTATTGTGAGGAGGGAGGGGGGCTGGAGGGTGTCATCAATGCTAAGTTGGGGATTGCATGGCATGGGCGGGGGGTGGGGTTTGACAAGCTATGTTTATCTTTTGTTTGTTTTCTTCTTGACACAGTATATACATGGTACTTTTATAATGCAGTAAGAGTGTAACTGCCTAAAAGGGTGCCTCGATGGTCTTTTTGTCATAAACATGGCAGGAGGACTTATACTGTCACACTTTTGCGCGTGGTTTCTAGGGTGATGGTTTGAAACTATTAACTTGGAATATTAGGGGTCTCAATAATTTTTGGAAAACCAGGAAAGTGATCGCCTACCTCAACAGACATAACATAGACTCACAGATTGACTCACAGATGCTCACCAACAGACGTCTTCATGGCGCCTTTCATGCTGCTGGTTTTTCCACTCACGCCCGTGGGGTGCTGACATGGGTCAACACTAAAGGTGACTTATCCCTGGAAGCTCTAGAAACTAACAGGGAGGGGCGGTTTGTTATTTCTAAAGTTAAAGGGAGTGGGTTGGAGTTTATAACTATCAATGTGTACGGCTCGAATTTTGATAACCCGCAATTCTTCAGGGGCTTGCTGATACATCTGCGGTGCTGGGCATCCCTTCCACTGGTTTGGGGAAGGGATCTTATTTGAATCCTCAATTCGGCACTGGACCGCTCTGGGGGTCCGATGCGTAGACAGTCAAGTACAGCCAGAGCCGTCTAAGATGCTCTGGCGGAGCTCAATATGTTTGATGTCTGGTGCTCCAGAAATAGAGGACCAGGGGGATTTACACACTACTCTGCCCCACACAACCTACATACCAGGATAGATTACTGGTTTGTCTCCAGTTTCCTTACCGCAGCTATCCACAGTTGCAAACTTCACCCACACTCATACTTAGACCATTCCCCAGTTCAGTTATGGCTTGAGACGCCGTCTAAAAAACAGCACCCTTTACCTGGCGGTTCCCGCCTTACGCCTTGCTCGATAACGTGTTCAAGGCAGAATTAGCAGAATCCATCGAGGTTTTCTTCGACACTAATATTGGCTCAGTTACGCTAGTCTCCACGACATAGGAAGCTTACAAAGTGTACATAAGGGGGATTGCTATGTCTGAGCACTCAGGAGTGCTCCGGTCTATCAGGAATCAACTGACAACCCTGGAAAAGAAACTTGCTGCCCTCGAACGAGAGGTTCAGGAGGGGGATGCCGAGCGGGCGACAGCAGAATTAAGAGACACATTAGCAGAGTATCACAAAACTGCGGACAGAGAGGTTACATTTCTTGGCAAATACACCGTTGCCAAATAGTATGGTGAGGGGGAGCGCCCGGGCGCCACACTCACGGCAAGCCTGAAGGTTAAACGGGAGACAAATGGAATTACAGAAATCCATACTGAAACTAGCGAACTCATAGAGGATCCCAAAGCCATCACTAACAGGTTTAGGGATTAATATTCCGAGCTATACTAGTCCCGCCTATCGAGAGGAGGTGACGGAGCGGTAGACTACCTGGAATATATCAAGCTCCCTTAGCTGGAAGACGGGCATAGGGAATACTTGATGAGACCACTTGAAGTCTGGGAAACCCATGAGACGCTTAAATCTATGAGAGCAGGGAGTGCTCCCGGGCAAGGAGTTTAGGGATCTACTGGTCCCTCACTTAATATCATTATTTGAGGAGATGGGAGAGACAGGGATGATGCCGCCATCGATGCGAGAGGCCATGCTGGTCACCCTTCCAAAACCAGGCAAGCCTCTGGATGAGTGCTCATCGTATAGACCGCTTTCTTTATTGAACGTGGATACTAAACTTTTTGCTAAAGTACTCGCCAATCATTTGGCCCCGTTAGTACCAATTGTGGTCAGTTTCGAACAAGCTGGCTTTGTTCCGGGTCGCATGCTCACCCTCAATCAGCGCACAGTGTTTGGGGCTATCCAGCATACTAATCGGCAAGTGAAAGCAGCTGCGATACTTTTAGACACCGAGAAGGCTTTCGACTCGGTTGAGTGGTTTTTAATGATGTCAGTACTGAGGCGAATGGGTGTGGGAGACCTTTTTTCTAACTTAGTGTCTGCCCTGTATAACTCCCCTACAGCCAGGGTCAGGGTGGGTAATATAGTCACACCCCCCTTTAGGATATCCAGGGACACTCATCAGGGGTGTCCACTGTCGCCGCTCCTTAATGCGATTGTGGCTGAGCCCCTGGCATGTGCTCTACATGAGTATCATAGCCACCGTGGGATTCGTTTCCCTGAGTACAATCTAATCATCTCCACTTATGCAGATGACACCCTGCCATACGTCAGAGACCCCGAGTCTAACCTCTCCCCAGTTTTGAGAGAGGTAGTGCGTTATGGCGAGTTTTCTGCTCTCCGTATAGTTTGTTATTTTCCCTCTCACGCCGGCTTAGGATCCCATTGAGTTAGATTTTCCGTTACAGTGGACTACCAACTCAGTGCGTTACCTGGGTATACAGGTTCACACTAACTCCGAAGTGGTGTTCAATGATAACTATGGTAGGGCTGTGGCCAGACTTGAGGATGACGTCTGCAAATGGATACGCTTGCCTTTATCCCTCAAGGGCCCAGTCTCTTTGATGAAAATGGTAGTCCTTCCTCAGTTTCTATTCCTGTTCTGCAACATACTGATGATACTTCCCGCTGCCTTTTTTAAGCATCTTAAGTCACTCCTGATTCAGCTTGCCTGGGCCAGTAAACAACCACAGGTCTGGTGGGATATTTTAACTCTACCTTACTCTACGGGAGGTCTGGGTGCCCCGGATTTAGAACTTTACTACTATGCAGCTCAATGTATGCCTGCTTTTTATTGGTTGCATCAGCAAGCCCCCCGCCTCATTTGCATATAGAGAGGGTTGCGGCCACGCCCTCTTCACTGGCTTCGTTCCTGTTCAGCGACCCTCACAGACACTCGTGTATGTTGAATTCTATGAACACTACTACACATGCATGGTCTAACATCTTGAAGAAGCAGGCTGCGACCATATTATATTCACCTTTAGCCCCTACTGAGTTGTGTGCTTGGCTGCCGATCCTCAATGAACCGGAGGTGCAATGCGCACTTACAGCACTAGACATTACTCGCATTGGCGACTTATTTGTGGACGGCATTGGGCGGGAGTGGGAAGACATTGTCTCGGATGGCCGAAAGGTCACCCCTCTGACTATATTTCACTATTATAGGGTGAGACATGCTCTTTGCAGTGCGCTGGGTGACGAACTGTCTGAGCCTCTGGAAGTGGCGCCTTTCACTCTTTTGCTAAGAATAGAATCCCCATGTAAGGTGGTTTCAAACATTTATTCTCTAACTCAGGACTATCGGAGGCACCACTTCACTAAAGCTAGACTTGACTGGCAGACTGATTTAGATAGAGTGCTAGATGACTCCACATGGCGCTAGTGTTACCAGGCCACACAGCGTATCTCCCTGAATGGCTGGCACCGCCTTATAGATTTTAAATGTATCAATAGAGTATATAATACACTACTCCGGCTTCATAAATATGGGCTTTGTGACTCTGCAAGGTGTGAGAGATGTGGTCTTGACCCCGCATGGTTCTTTCACATGGTTTGGTTGTGCCCTGAGGTAGCCAATTATTAGTTAGTCATCTTCCGGAAACTTAGTGATATCACGGGTGTGATCCTAGACCCGGACCCGCTGCTCGGCTATTCCAAATACATTCGCAAAAACATTAGGTGTTTAGTAGACATGGGGCTACTGTTGGCCAAGCGGGTGGTGGCGATGCATTGGGCCAGAGGTTCCCCCCCACCATAGTGCAGTGGTCCCAAGATATGTTATATTGCAATACACAAACCGAATTATACAGTGAACTGCCCCCTCCCGGGAACCGTCCTAAGAATTTCTCGAGACTATATCAAGAATATCTGGATAATAAGACATAATTGTTTTTTACGTAGCTCCTTCCTGTCTCTTCCCGAATGGGCCTGGCGGGGGAAGGCGGTGGCGATACGCTGTTGGTTTTCCTAGTGGGCATTGTTTCTGTGTTGTGGCTCTGGGTATTGCACCAAAAGGACAGTTTTCGTGGAACCCTCTGAGGACCTGTCTATGCACATTGTTTCCCCACGATGTTATCAATGCATATTAATGAAGACTGTGATTGTCTCCCATTATTGGTCATCGCATCTTACTGTAAAGTCCTTCGATGCTGTACACTCCACATGGAAGGTCTTTGGATCTAGCATGTATGTATACTGTGATTGTTTTGTTTTTGTGATTTTTTTCCTTTAGTCAAAATGTATAATATTTGTATTGTTTTATTCGATTGCAAAATTTAATAAAGAAATAAAAAGTAAGAAAAAAAGAAAAAAAACACGGAAAACATTTGTTTGCCAAGTCTGCTTTGGATTCATTTTCAGAAGCCACTGCATCTTGATGACACATGATATAAGACTTGAAGATTCACAGTCAGTGTGGCCTCAGTGTTCAGAGGGAGGCAGCAGAGATACTTTCCCTGAACAAAGTGTGAATGTGGAAAAGAAACAAGCACTGGCATAGCCAAAAGGCCTCGGCAATGCAAGAGCTATTGGCATTGTCAATGTCTTTTAGCCATGTTGTATAGCTGCACGGCAACTGTTCAGTGTTGTAAGTAGATTAGATAGGCATCACCATGTCTGAAACTCATGGAAAAAAGCGCTATGACGTGGCCAGTGCTGGTCGTGGCATAGTGCTTTTTAGGTCTCGCGAGCCAAAGGCTCGAAGAGACATTTTATATCTGGGCATTTCAAAGTGCTGCCGTGGCCTAAAGCTACAGTGCACGTGAACGTGCACGCGCGCAGCGCCATGTGTCTTAACTCCGTAGCGATCGTAATCACGATCACTTTCACTTTCGCGGGCTCCTCTGTTGCTGGCATTCCCCCCTCCCTTCTCGTTTGTTTTATACATCGCTATCTCCATCCCCACCGTGACACACTCCTAGCTTTTTATGGACATTATGATATACTTTGAAGTGCTTGAGTCACTTTACGACAGTTTTAAAAAAACTTTTTGATAAGCATGTGGAGCGCTTGTTTACAATAGCGATTGCGAAAGCGGTCGCTTTCAGTGCCGCTTGTTCATTTAAGCTGTTCCTTATTTCATATGTAGTTACCTGAAGGTGAAAGACAGAATTTTTTTTAGAATATTGTTTTTAAACACACCTTTTATATCGTTTCATGCTCATTTACCCCGCTCGCATTGCGCACAGCATCACAGTTCCCATGCGTTTTTTGAATGCACTTCGACCACTACTTAAAGTAAACACAAAAAGGTGCTACGACACGGGTGCGGCGCTTTGTTTTTAATTACTTTGAGCCATACTGTACAACGGCCCGTGCTGATGTGCAAGTGCAACATCTTATAGAACGGCAACGCCGATAGATCCCGCATAGATGAAACTTATTGGCTTTGCAAATGCTTGTTTAGCACTTATAGCCTGCAAACGAAACAACGCCCAACCACATGCATGAAAATACTGGACAAAAACGGCCACTGCAAGATCCTACACCATCACCTCCCCTGCCTCCCGGATGCTGCTTTCGGTTTCATTCTCTGCCAGATTCCATGTCAGCGAACAAAATACCCTTCAACGCGACAGCAACGGGCGCCTTGACCCACTGGGTGATGTCAATAGTGCCAAGCGACCCCAACTCTCCTGCTGTGTCTAGCGACCTCAACTCTCCTGCTGTGTAACTAAGCAAGAATCTAATCTGAGGCTCGCTTGGATCCGCGACAGAACAGACACTTACTTAAGGGGGCTCACCTAGTTTATTTTCCTTTAGAAGCACTTTTCATGAGCACTGTTTTATCTCGCACTCTTACTGCTCATGAGGCCTCCCATGGACCTATGTGAGAGAAAGCGAAAGTAAGTGGCACTGCATCAGTTGAACAAAGTGCTGCACCCCATGGTAATAATTAGGTGGGGCGTTCCGTCTCTGTCTACTGTGACGCTCCATTTCTCTCTCCGCTTTTAATCTCTAGAGCCTGATATTCTTGAATCAAGCCACATAAACATTGAATGCCGACTGAGACATGGAATTGCACAAACCCCAGAACAACACAACATTTGGGAATATAACGCATCCGTGGGTGTTCCTTCTTCCTCCCTGACCCACATCTTGTGACAGTTGCCCCCTCACCCCCCCCCCTCCTTCTCTCTGTCTCATTCTCTCAGAGAAGCACAGCAGTGAAAGGTCTCTGTCACAGCTCTGGTTGCCCGAATCCCTGTTCATGCTCCTGAATTAACAGAGCTCGGCTCTGTTACAATTAAGCTTTTGATCTTGGGACACATTCTGTGGTGTGATGCAGCCTTTTCTAGCAGGTGCGCAACACCCATTGGACTCAAAGGGCTTCAGCCCCCCCGTCGTGTGTGGCAGCCGGGATGAGACAGCTTCCCGGCTCACACACAGCCGCACCCGAGCACTTCACAGGTCTTTAAAAGACCATTTGTATGTTAATGAGGCCTTGCTATTGTTTCACCCCTTCTAAGAGCCCCTGCAGCTCCACACTGCCTAAGGCTTAAAAGATTAAGCCCCCCCCCCCGAAATTTTTCCTCAGCCCCCCCCGAAATTTGGCTCTAGTTGCGCCTCTGTTGTCTGGTGCTGCCTGTAGCTATGTTATTGCTCGTGTGGTCTTCTTGATTGCAGTGGGACTACAATGGCAGTTTACTCCTTTGTTTTGCAGTTGCATTTCTACAGCGCCACTTCCTCTAGACAATTCTGATGTACTAAAACGCTTTGGAAAGAAGAAGAGTTTCTACCACCGGACAAAGCTATTCTGTAAAAGTGTTTGGGTGGCAAATGAGTTGGGTATCGGAACAAGTGTGCATCTGAGTTTCAAACACATCAGCACCGACAGCCAAGAAGCAGGACTGAAGTCCTTGCAGCTTGCGCTTGAGAGACATCTGTTCAAAACAAGCATTTACAATGCAACGGTCTCGTATTCTTGAAAGTTTGAGATATTGGCGCTGCATTATTATTTGCAACGTCAATAGCTCAAACTTTCAATAATGCCAGCCTTACTGCATTGCAAATGCTTCTTTAATTTGTAGTCCTGCATTGCCCACACTGAATACATTCCAGTGAAACGTAACTTCGGAATAACGGCTTGCTTTTTAAATAGCGCTTCATACTGAACCTGCCGTTTTTAAGGCCTGTAAAAATGAGGAGGCAATTTTACCAATTTAAATGTATCCGTTCTGTCATTCCGAACAACTAGAGGCAGAGTTGATCTTGCTGGGATTCGAGCTAGTGACATATGGATAAATGCCAATAGCAGCGGTGAGAGTTTAACTAAATGATCCATTGTCATATGTCATAAGCTCGGCCTGGCTAACGCCGTGACCTCTGCTCCCGCCAGCAGGGCTGGGTGTACACAGAGAGAGAGGAGAAGAGAATATTCCGTTCTGTCACAATGCAGATGCGTGACCTATTGCTGCATCCAATGTAAAGAAATAGAAAATGTCTTTACTTTTGATGCAATCGCGGCACCATGTTTTTCTATTTCTACTTCTTTACTTTTGCTGAAATCACGGCACCCGCGTGGGTGCCGAGATTGTAACAAAAGTAAAGTAATAGAAAAGAAATGGCAGGACGGCCGCACTTAGCATGCAACTTGCCCCTCTGCTTAAAAAAAAAAAGCATTTGCAATGCAATAGGTCTCGCATTTGCGAGAGTTTAATCTATTGGCATTGTAAATGGCAATGTCTTTTATTTATGTTTTAAAAACCAACACGTAAATAAAAGGCATTGCCATTTACAATGCCAATAGCTCAAACTCTAACAACTGCGAGACCTATTGCATTGCAAATGCTTGTTTGTCTGGCAGGAGAGGTGGTACAAGCAAGATAACATGGGACGGGGCAAGCAACACAATACAGGAGGGGTTGATTGCCGGTGGGGAGAAATTAAACAGAAAGGCATTTAGTATTTGCTAAAACGTTCCCCGCACTTTGTATACATTTTACCAGATGAAATAGGAACAGGGGTCGGTGGAGGAGAACATACGGACAGGGCACAGGATAGGGAGGGAGAAAAGCGATATGGATGGTGGGCAGGTGGGAGGGTAAAGCAGCAACATGGACGAGGGATGGCTGGGACGGGAAACGAGCGACATGGATGGCGGGCGAGCTGCAGCAGAAAAAAGCAACATGAATGGGGATATAGGAAGGGGCCTGAAAACACAAGTACTCATAAGGGGTGTTTGAAGACAAATAAAATAAATAGCTCTAAAAATGGGAGCAGTGTAAGGACACAAGTACTTGGTCCTTTATCCAGGTGAGGGCCAAACACATGAAGAGGACATGACATATGCATGCCATGACAAATGAAAACAAAGCAAATGAGAGCAACATTAAGGTTACCAATGGTAAGCTATAGGTGGGCTGCCAGCCCACTGATTGTAAAGAACATGCACTGTCAGGTCGAGACCTAAAAAGAGCACATGAACTTGTATGTAGCAAGCATTGAAGAGGCAAGTGGCTGGAGGAGAGTGTTTTTAACAACAGTCAACAAGGGGTCCAAGGACATTCATTGTGAGTGTCAACAGTCCCAGATAACCAGACAAGAGGGAGAACATGGCTGCAGTGAAACTTGAAAATGTGTGCTTGCAAGCCTGGTGTCTCAGTGAGTAAAGAAAAGAAGGAGCGTGGGGTGAGTGACAGAGCCCTGGTTGCTCGAGTGTATGACTGGTCAGTGACTCTGCATCACCATCTGTGTCGAGTTCTTGAACAGCTATAGATGCATGGAGTACAATGAAGGAGGCTTGAGTCTGAAGAGACAGCAGAAATTAAGGAAAGTGAAAACATAGAAAGGTAGAGCAAGAGAGGAAAGTGTGAACTGACGAGGACAATGAGGAGCCAGTGCAACATATATTATTACACAAAGGGGTCCTGACTAGTTTCTTTTTTTTAACTGTTTTTATTAGGGTTTAAAAGAAGCAGATACATACAGGAGTGCATGCCCTGAAGAAAGGGGGAGGGCATGGTGTTTCATGATATCACAATACATTGTAATAACAAGCATTTACAATGCAATAGGTCTCAGATTTGCGAGAGTGTAAGCTATTGGCATTGTAAATGACAATGCCTTTTATTTATATGTTCTGATAATTACCACATAAAATATATGAATTATTATGTACAATGCCAATAGCTCAAACTCTTGTAAATGCACGACCTATTCAAAGAAGCGGCCGCCATTTTCCCAGGCTGCTTAGAAAGTGAAAGCACATATGGCGCTTGAATGTTGCAGGAAAGCATGTGGTGCCTCCAGTAGGAGAAACTATTTAAAGAAAATAATGCTTACAGACTAAAAAAGACTCACCGTGTAACAACCAAAGTAAAAGGGCCAGTCCTCATTGGAGGTTACAAATGAAGACAAGGCGGTACTAAGGAGAGACTAACATGCCTATTAATGAATTAGAAGCCAGCATTTATGAAGGTCAATGACAAATATAGGCGGAGAGTGGGCGGGGCTTCTATTCTTTACTCCAATACAGCATGGCATGCAGAGCAGCACATGTGCTGCCCAGGCTCGACCCAAAAAATTATAACTAGCATATAAGACTGCATATAGAGAGTGGCAAAGTTGTGTATCTCCCCAGAAGAGGCTATGAGTGTGTTAAAGTGAAATAGGTGTGGAACAGTAAAGCTATCCACCCAACAGGGGTGTAATCCGTAAACATGGGAAGGGGAGAGAGTGATTCGGGTTGAGAGGTAGGTCGGCCTTCGGCTAGGGGTGTTGTTGGTACATCTCCAGAGGTGAGCTTCAGCCATGAGATGAGGATGCAGTAAATTATCTGTGCGCTGGGCCTATTCGCTCAGAGCTGCAAGAGGGGATATTGATTGGCTGTGCAGGTAAGGGGGCGGATGGTCGGTAATGGGTGGAGGAGGAGCGGAGGAATGTCTGGTTCAGACATGCATGTGTGCCAATGGAAGACTAAGGAGGCCCAGTGAAGTTCACTGGGGAAGGCCGTCGTTCTGTGTGAGCTGGTGGAATTGGGTAAGGCGAGTGTCCCGTTCCTGAGAGAGTAGATGTTTAGAGGTGACGGACCTCTTTGTAGTGTAGGACTTCCTCCTCTGTTTTCATCCATTTTCACATCGCCCAGTGCCATGCCGTCACCAAGGCTAAGATTTCTTTTAGCCAGTAAAAGAGCCATTCCTGCAAAGAGTGCCCTCACCTTGTAGCGCTTCCCACATTTAATGATGCCTAAGGCACAGGCCTCTCACGAGCAAATGTCAGTGAGTGCCATGACCTCCTGCAGAACGTTGTGGACCGCTTGCCAATACAAAATAACAGCCGGGCAGGACCACAACATGAGCTGCAAAGTGGTGGTAGCTGAGTGGCAAAGAGGCAGCGCAGGTGAGCTGTGGGGAAGTAGCGGTTGAGCTTCTCAGGGGTTAGATAGGTTTGATGGAGGATTGAGAACTGTATACCTTTGAATTGGCTTTTCTGGATGCCCGCCAGGGGAACGCCATGGCCTGCTCTCATTCAGTATTATGCAATACCCTCCCACAGTTGTCCTCTCACTTTCCCCATAGGATGGTATGGGGAGCTCCTATAGCGCCTTAGAAATCCATGTAATCAGGTGTCATCCCTCCCCATGTGAAGCAGAGCTTGTATGGCTGCGTAGGTCTTGGGCTCTTCGTCATGCGTGGACCAGAGGACCTGACATGTGTTGTGTGTTTGTCTGTAGGTGAAAAACTGCCCTGATGGCATGCTGTAGTCAAAGATAAGTTGGTCAAAGGTAAGGAGATGTCCATCAGAAAAGAGGTCACCGATTGTGGTCAGCGACTGTTCCTGCCAGCTACTTAGGTCAGGGACAGAGTAAGAGCAGTGGAAACGTGGGAGATCCAGCAGTGGGAGCGCTGGGGGATACGGGAGATGATGGGGTGAGAAGGTGTACTCTAGTCATGCATTTGCGAGCTACAGCTACTGATACCTGCAGAGACCAAGGGGACGTGATGTGATTCTAGGAAGCTGAAAGCCTCATATCATAGCCAGTGCTAGAGCACCCGGCCCATCACATATCTCTCCTAGGTTGCGCCCCGCTAGCCAATGTGATATCCATTGCAGCTGTGGCACTAAGTAGTAGGCTTCGAAGGATGTGGCTCCAACAGTTGAAGTTTTTTCAGTGCTATTCGGTGGCGTTTATTTCTTCATATGTTACCCAACACAATGTGTAGGTTGTAGTAGAAGCACGGGGGGCAATCGGGAGATTTCCAAAATATTAGAGGAGCCGGGGCAGGTTTACAATTTTCAACAAAGCTATTTTTTCAGTGGTGGCTAAAGGACAATTCTTCCGGAACTGCAATTGTGATTTCAAAGCGGACAGGGTTTTCCTCAGATAACCATCCTAGAGGTTGGCTGAGGAGTGGTAGAGACATATTCCAAGGTATTACCGTGGTCTCCCGCCAGCTGAGTGGGATTCCTCTGAGATGCACCTCAATTGGGACTATGCCAGGATGTAGGGGATAAACTGAAAACTTAGCCCAATTGACCTGGAGGCCCGCGTCTGCGCGAATGCGTGAAGTGTAATGTGTATGGAGAGATGTCGGTATGGACATCCCAAAGGTACAGGAGTAGGTCAATGGCATAGAGGGACAGTGCATGCATCTTGCCATCTATGGGGATCCCCCAGTTCCGCCACTCCCTGCAAAGCTGAATGGCCAGAGGTTCCATTGCCGCAGCAAATAGCAAGGGGGACGTGGGAGACCCCTGTCTAGTTCCCCTACCCATCAGGAAGGTGGGCATGATGAGCCGACCGAAGTGAATCTGGGAGGGGGGATTTGTGTACAATAGGTTTGTATATGGCAGTAGGTTCTTGTCCTCCCCATTCGGTCCAGGACCTGGAAAAGACAAGTGAGTCGAATGCTTTTTCTAGGTCTAGTATTAGGCAGGCTGTGTATGGAAAATGCCTCTGGGCTTGTTCCTGCATGTGAAATATCGGCCTGATGTTTTGAGATGTGCTACGACCAAAACCGTTTTGGTCTGGATGGATAAGTTTAGGAAGTATCTGATATTCCCCAGGATTTTGTAATCTGCTCCAGGAATGGCTGTTAGACCTGGTACCATTGGCGTGAGTCTACCTTCCATTTTTCTATGATTACCTCCTCTGTTTTTGATATGTTGTGCTGGTTTAGATGCTTTGGGCACTGTGCCACTGCTATTCAGTGCCACAGTGCAAGTGCTCCCTATATTAAATTGATGTATTGATTAGTGACTCCATGATTGGGTTATTTGATTTACTTGTCAGACCCTAGTACAGTGCACCATGTGTGCCCAGGGCTAGTAAATCAAATGCTGCTGGTGGGCTTGCAGCACTGGTTGTGCCACCCACAGAAGCAGCGTGTAAAGTGTGTCTCAGGTCTGCCATTGCAGAGCCTATGTGCAGTCTGGTACTGCCATGTTGACTGACCAAGTGCATCCACTTGCCAGTCCCTAAACCTTCCCTTATCTTCATATCAGACACCCCTATGGTAGGCCCAAGGACAGGGTGCATTGTAAATATAAGGTAGGAAATGCCCTGTTGTGTGTGGCATGTCCTAATAGTGAATTACAGGCATTTTCGTTTTTCACTATTGCACATAGGCTAGGATGGGCGGTTTGATTATCACATCTTATAATCCTAACTGACTCAGGGAACATGGTAGAAATTCGAATTTAGTATGCCTGAACTCAGAATGATAAAATACATCTTTTAGTAAAGTTGGTTTTAACATTCTGTGTTTGAAAATACCACTTTTAGAAAGTAGGTATTTTCTTGCTTAACTGTCCAAGCCTGCCTCTGCTAGGTTGTGTATTGTGTGTCTGGTTCATGAGTGACAGGGGCTGGGGATTCCAGGGGAGAGGGTGATTCAGCACAGGGCTGAATAGGAATCTGCATGTAGATGGGTGGGAGGAGTTCACCTGGGACCTGAATAGGGCTGTGCCTTCCCTCCATAATGCTGGCTCCACCTCCTGTGGTGTGTCTGATGTCTCTGCCCTGCACTCTGAAAGGAAAGAAGGAGTCAGGTAACCAAAGTGCTCCAGGACTGACCAGAACTGGTTTGGACTAGGCAAAGGCCTCTCTGCCATCAGTGACCAAAGAGAAAAGTAGTATAAATATGGGGATCCAAACCCCAAGACTTTAGATCACTTCTGGAACAACAAGAAGAAACCTCTGCCAAGGAGAAGAACCAAAGGAAGCTGTAGGAGTTGGACTGCCCCCCTGCCAGTGTGCTGTGTTGTTGGGTTGGTCTGCAGTGGTGTCTTCATTGCCAAGGAGAGGAGAAGGAACTTTTACAGAACTTTCATAATCTTGCAGAATATTTCTCCAAGGGCTTGAACTTGTGCTTGCCGCCTGCTGAAGTCTCAGGGACAACAGACTTCACCACCAGCTCCCCTCTGAATTTCCTTTCTGGGAATTCTATCTGCAGAAGACTGCGTGTCGCTGGGAGCTGGAAGCGCGACGCAACTAGAAGAAGCGTGTCGCCGCCGCAGGTGTAGTCATCGCATCGCCGGAGAAGCATGCCACCGCCGCATCTCCTAGAAGCGTGTCTTCATCGCAGCTGTCTGCTGTCGCAACACCGGAGAAGCGCGTCGCAACCGTGCGGGTCGCCGTCGCATCATCGGAGAAACGTGTTGCAGGGTCTGTCGTGGCTCCAAAGTACAGAGTCGCCGCAAGGCTGCCAGGTCGTGTCGCATCGTCTCAACGTCGTCGCATCAAGGGCACCATCTTATCGCATCGCACCAGATTGTCGCATCGCATCGAGGCGCCATCTTGCCGCATCGCAACCGAGCTGCAGCACGAGAACCTACGCATCACCTCCTCTCCAGTAAGGATCAAGACGCATCCCCTACTCTACGCAAGCATTGAGGTGCGATGCATCGCCTCCCCCGAAGCAAGGAACCGACGCATCTGCAACGCTGCAAGCCTTTTGTTTATTTTGCGTTACGCATCCAGGTACTTTTGTGAGTACTGTGTCGCATTTACCAACAACTTGAACTAAGCTAAATCTACCATCTTTAAGTCAATTTTGAGTACAGTATTGTGGATTTTTGTCGTTTGTGGTCTTGTGTTAAGTCTATATAAAGAATACTTATTTTCATAAAACCTGTGTGGTGTCCATCTGTAGTGTTTTCACTGTTTTACTGTATGTGTTCACAAATGCTTAACACACTGCCTCTGAGATAAGCCTGTCTGCTCGTGCCAAGTTACCATGGGGGTAAGCAGGGGTTATCCAGTAGTGTAATCCCCTTTCCCTGACTTAGAAGCAAGGGTCCCTATTTGGTCAATGGTACCTACCTCTGCCCCTAGAGACCCCCAGTTCTAACAATGGCGATCAGCCTGCACGAGAATATGTTAGTGGAATCTGTCAGATTTGGGGATATATTTACTAAATGAGACTTATGGAGAGACTGAGGTAGTTCCCTGGATTTCAAGGCATCATTGAAAATCTCAGCTAATCAAGGTGCGCGACTTGTGGCGAATGTGCTATAGTATTCTATGGGTCTTTTATTCATTGCGACGTCCCACATGGCCTGTTTGACATCTGCGTCTAATATCACAGTGTCTAGGCTTACCCTTTTGACATTAGGAATTATGGGGAGGGCAATACCTGACAGGAAGGCACCCACCTCGTCTACAATTAATGAGGGGGACAGCTCATATGGTGGAGTGGTACCTGAGAAGCGCTTGTAGGATGTTGTGTTGTGCGTAAAGGGTGTTGCCTGGGTGTGAGGTGATTTTAAGGATGGGACTCGAGCAGGAGGCGACCCGATTTGTCGTTTCCCGGTGTGTTTTGGCCACATACACAGGAAAGTTAAAGCAATGCAGGCGCTCTAGAAGGGTGGCATGATGGGTCTTGGCCTCAGTCACTGCGGGCCTTTAGAGGTGTCACGTTCCACAGCTAGCTCCAGCTGCGGCAGGAACCATGCAGCCTTTTTTATTTCCCTGTCCAGCATCCTGAGGTCTCCCACTATCTCCTGCAGACCCCACTCCTGTCATCTCCTTGAAGGCATCACACTTGATTGCCCTAGTAGATGCTGATTTAGGTTCTCAGTGAAATATTGGTGAATGTGGGATTCTTGTGTCTTGCGGAAGACTGAGTCCTCCAAACAGTCCCAGGGGAGGCCCCAGGTAGGTATTCCTTTGAAAGTCTACCACATGTGTGTCATGGTCTGAAATAATGCAACCCAGATAGCCAGCATGTTGGACTGTGGCTAGTATGTCAAGAGAGCATACAATGCAATCTAAGCACACATATAGGCCGTGTGGTTCGGAGTAGAATAGTAGAGTTGGTGGCTCCAGTATATGGCCCTCCATACACCTGCAAGTGCCCACTGACGAACCCATCTGGCGAAGCGTTCGGATTGTGTGTGGGGTGAGTGAAGGAGCAGCAGGTGGGAGCGGTCAGGTTGAGTATTGAGCACACAGTTATAATCCCCGCCTAGCATCCATGGCATCTGAATTCTATGTATATACAACAGTTGATGGAAGATGCAGAACAATGTCATACATTCACCCCAGTACAGAGATCTGGGCCTAGATCCATCGTTTTTTTGCTCACCATGCCATTCTAGTGTGAACCCAGCCATATGCAAATCAGTCTTGACCCCGTTTGGGCTGGATTGTTCCCGTGAGGCACAGGATCAAGACTGATTTGCATATGGCCAGGTCTAAACTGCGGTGGCATGGTGAGCAAAAGAATGATGGATTTAACCCAGATCTCTTGACTGGGGGTAAATGTTTTGATTTGTTCTGTATTCCGTCCATCAATTGTGTGTCTTTTGCTTTCACGCCCTAAGTGCGCCAGGTATGCCCAGACGTGGGTCCTGGGCTCACTGTGCCACTGGAATCAAGCTATCCTGGCTGAAGAAGGGTGAAACCCCGAAACCGGTGATAGGATGCTTGCTTCCGGTCCAGGGAGGACCTGGCTTGGCAATTCGGGCTGGACTGTTCCTATGAGGCATAGGATCAAGACTGATTTGCATATGGCCAGGTCTAAACTGGGGTGGCATGGTGAGCAAAAGAATGATAGATTTAACCCAGATCTCTTGACTGGGGGTGAATGTTTTGATTTGTTCTGCATTCCGTCCATCAATTTGTGTGTCTTTTTCTTTCACGCCCTAAGTGCACCAGGTATGCCCAGACGTGGGTCCTGGGCTAACTGTGCTACTGGAATCCTATCCTGGCTGAAGAGGGGTGAAACACCGAAACCGGTCCTATGATGCTTGTTTCCGGGCAGGGAAGACCTGGCTTGACAGTTCGGGCTGGACTGTTCCCATGAGGCACAGGATCAAGACTGATTTGCATATGGCCAGGTCTAAACTGGGGTGGCATGGTGAGCAAAATAATGATGGATTTAACCCAGATCTCTTGACTAGGGATGAATGTTTTGATTTGTTCTGCATTCCGTCCATCAATTGTGGGTCATCTGAATTCCATGTGCCAACACTCCTGAGAGCGTGGCCCAGAAGGCCCGTTGGTTGATGTTTGGAGCATAGATGCTCCCTATGAAAATGCGTGCCTGGTCAATTCGGCCCTCGATCAGCACGTGTCGCCCCTCCCTGTCTACCACCATGTCAAGCACCTGGAAGGAGACTCCTGGGCGGATCCAAACCATGCCCCCTTGAGCATTAGCCGAGCAGGTGTTGGCATATATCAAGCACCTCCACCTCTTTTGTATTCACTGAAGCTCCCCAGCTCTGGTGTGTGTTACCTTGAAGAATATTATGTGTACATGTTGTTGCTTTATGTAGTAGTACACTGAGTAATGTTTCCTTGCTGTATGCATGCTACATAGATTCCGGGTTAGGAATCTTGTGTTACTGAGTTGAGCCATAGTGCGCAAGGTGATGGATGTTTGTATTAAGTGTAGGATGACCTCCAGGAGTCCTCTCAATGTACCACAGCTCTGTCGCCCTACCGTTATGCAGCATGTGGTGTCCGCCTACCTGTCAAAATCATGAGCAAAAGAATCGTGGGAGAATACTAACAGATAACAACAACACCTGAGACCTAACTCAAATGGCAGTACATCCCAACAGATTGCAGTGATAAACGATTGAGCAATGGGGTGTGATGGCCAAACAATCTAGGGCAAGGTCCAAGGATGTGATTGCCCTGTCCATCTACATCTGAGTTCTACTGGGCCTGGATGTAAGGATCTGAGGAGTAGGCTAAGAGCGTCTCCACTCCTGCGGGCCACATAATCGTGGTCTCACAGTCTTTCGGTGGTGGTCAGTCTGGTGACGCAGAATTGTGGTGTAGATGCGGAAGCAGGTACACCATCATACCATGTCCAGTCTATGGGAATGAGACTAAACTATACTGTCTGCAGGCTGAGGAGTCGCCAGCACTGGGGTCCGGGAGCCCCCAGTTGGAGCCGGCTGTTGTGACAGGGCCTTCATCCGAGGGGAAGCTGTACAGACCTCCCTCACAAGCCGAAACTCCGGTTTCTGTACCCAGGGAAGCTGCCGTCTGGAGGGCCAGACAGTGGCCCTCTATAATATGGTCCAAGGCAGGGGGCTTCCTTGGCAGGGACCTCCGATAGGAACCTTGTTGTGGGCAACTTTGTCATTTACGCCCCATCTAGGACGGGCGGGTGGGCTACCTCATAGTACCGGCAGATGTCGCATTGCGGTGTTTGTCAGGCCTGTCCCATGCATCTTTAGAATTGGTGAAGAAGAAGTAGTTGCCATCTACAACGATTTTGAGGTGGGCTGGGAACAGCAAGAATTATTGGACACTCTGCTGCTGGAGTCGCCTCTTGACTTCCAAGAAGGAGGTGCGTTGTCATTGCACCACTTGGGTGTAGTCCGGGTACAACATGATCGTTGTGTCTTCAAGCTTCAAAGGTCCAGTCACGCGGGCGGCTCTGAGGGTGGTCTCATTGTCCTTGCAGAGTAGGATTTTGGCCAGCATTGGACATGGAGGTGCTCCTGGTGGAGGGCAACGTGCTAGTACCCAGTGGCCCCTGTCCAGTGAGAAGAATGTGGTGAGGTCCGAGGTGGAGACAAAGAATCAGAACCAGTTTTACCAAAATGCCAGTAAATCGCTGCCTTCAACTACCTCTGATAGGACCAGGATTTGAATGATGTTTCTGCTTGAATGTCCTTCGGCATTTTCCACCCTCTCCTTGAGTGTTCACACTCGATCCTGGAGGTCCTGAAGGGCACACTGATTGTCTGTGGTTAGTGGCTGTAATGAGGCTAATATTTTTTCTCTGTTGGTGACCCTATCTACAGGTTTTTGGTGGTCGTTGCGTAAGAAACTCATCTCAGCCTCCATGGAAATCCGGGAAGTCTCTATGACAGCAAGAACTGTGTCCAGTTTGTCAGTTGTGTGCACAGGAAGGCACTACATGCTCCCTGGCATTGGGGTGTCTGGCACAATTGATGGCGGGTCAGCTGCTATGGGTGCCTGTGTGCATACCGTCTACCTCAGTCTACCCATGTCAGTTTGTTCAGGGGTCCTCAGGTGGGGACAGGGTCTGGGGTGTCTGGTGTTTCAAGATCCGTTGATTTGGTGTCTGCAGCCGGGCCAATGCATCATCAGTGGTTGACTATCTCGGGCTACTCAGGTGCCAAAATGTTTAGCCGGGGTGGCAAGGCTGATGTCTTAAGTCGCAAAGACCGGTTAGCGGGCTTCTACGTCTCCTCCTCAGCCCATCGCGGCCCACTGGCGACAGCCCTCGCCGGAGTGTGCGAAGCGTATTGTCTATTAGAGAAGGGTGGTCGAGGATTCCGTCTCACCACTTATCCCGCTTAGTTCAAGTGTGTAGCTGCTGGGTATGCCCGCTCTGGGTTTCCACCACGGGCGACTGTGTGACCGCCACGTCTGCAGTGGTTGTGCAAGGGGGAACGAGGGCAGGCACCTTCTTTAGTGCAGGCCCCAATTGTCCAGGGAGTCATCACGTCGTCTGCAAATGGTGGGCCAGGTGGTGATGCTGACACTCATGGGACGCTCTGGGGGAGGGAGGTTATGCCCTCCTTCCGTGTTCCCCTTCAGGTCAAGTTGCACTCACCTCTGTGCCAGGGATTGCCTCTGCGCCATAGTGGTCTGGGTGCCTCGAGGCCTGTGTGCCAAGTTGTCCCAGTGGTGCGGTGTCTCACAGCCCCTCCGTGTCCCCATAGCACCTACCGTGGATGTCCGTCGGGGACAGTGGTGGGTAAAGGCGGTACCCAGCATACCTCAGCCTCCGTAGCGTAGGTGGCAGGAACCGGTGTGTTCATCACAGGGAGTACTGCAGCTTACTGCTGCCAATTCAGGTCTTGTCTCCGGTGTTGAGTAGTCCCCGGGGACCTGCCACACTCCTCCCGGAGGGCCTCCTCACAGCACTGTGGCCCCGCCTCGCCCTGATCCAGGCAACAACACAGTCAGGGTCATGGACTACACCAGCTAGTCAGAGTCTGGTTGCCTCGCTCCCCGTCCCCCTTCAGGCACCTTTTGACCCAGACAGCGACACGGTTGACCTCCACAGTCCTAGGCCCCAGTCTCAGGTCATCGCCTTAACTCCGCCTGCTGGCCCCGGAGGGCCTCGATACGAGTCCAGGGTGGGATAGCCAGCTAAGCACCAGCACTGAGTCTGGTGCTGCAGAGCAGGATTACTTCATTTGCCGGGCCCAGAAGTCAGTTTGAGCGGACTGCAGGGCCGACGGCACTGAGCTTTTGCAATGAGCGTACGCCATCTTCACTAGTTAAGCCACACCCCCTGACTAGTTGGTGTCTTAGCCTCACAGAGGCAGTCATGAAAGTAAAGTTTTTTATGTAGAAAAAAGCTCAGGGCAATAGTGAATGCATTCTTGAATTGACATATGTGACAGCCATTTAGGTTAGATCTTGGGTATTGGGAGGGTATTCATCAGCCATTTTGGATTGGGTACACAATGTGCTCATGCATTCGCTTCCAAATGCTTGCCACCCGAAACCCCAAGAATTGGTGATTCACCAGGAAGGACTGCAATCCTAAAAGACCCTGGAAACGTGAAACTGTGTGCATGTAGAGAGATGGGGATATGAACCTCATAGTACCTCCTATGGGAAGCTCAGGAACTGAGAGGCTACTCAGACACAACCTTTTCCGAGACTTCTCCCTACAAATGGCAGATACAGCATGTCAAAAAACTGCCTTATCGTCTTTCTCTAACCGCAAAGGTAACCAGTCTATCAGTGAGAGATCAAGGGATGCCATTCTTTACTCTGAACCTGTCTTTCTTTCTCAGGTCACACAAAGCCATCATAGGGCCTGATTCACAAAGGTAAATGTAAACTTTTGTGTAAGTTTACGATTGTTTGCAATTCACAAAGCAATACGAATAGCATCCTTACAACTGGTTATATATTTTATGAGCCAAGACTATGCCACGAGTGTGGAGATTCCTCAATTGTAAAAAAGATACTGCTTGTAAAATTGCTTTGTGAATTGCAAAAAATCATAAACTTGCACAAATATGTATATTTCCTGTTGAGAGTCAGGCCCGTAGTCTCTTGTATGTCCCTTTTCATAGTCCAATGAATGTCCTGTGAATTGAGGCCTATTCAATTAAAGTCCAGTGGTGGAACGTGGCCTGAATCCCTGACATAACAACTGTTCTGGAAAACACACAAGGGGAAAAAGGAAGGAACAACAGGGTACAATACTGTACAGACCCTCAACTGACCATAACAAAACTCAGGTACCCCATGAATAATCATTGTTTCATTGGTCTCAGTAGGAAACATAAATAAACTCATTTTTAAATGGTGGTAGCCCTCACCCACTAACATATGGTGGCATGCTTTATTATAGAGCTCCACCTCATGCTCAGAGGTGTGGGCTACAAACCTGGATCAGCAGGGGAGCTCTTGGATGTTGTGAGAGGTCCTAAGAAGTATGGTATTCTAAATGGATATCTATAACAAGGATAGGGTAATCCTAATACAATATATACAGTGATAAAAAAAACCTGTTAAGAACACCTCATGGTGGACATGGTCTACCTTTATTGTTGTACTCATGTGGGTATAGTTAAAAATAACAGGAATAATTCAACCCTCAATTAGGTCCACATGTTTCAGCACTTCAGTATGCCCTCACTAAGAAGTGCTAATTGGCATTCTTCAGGACCAAGCTTTACCCATAATTTCTGAGGTACTACTGCGACCAAAGATAATTGTTACATCTTATGTGTTACATATTATGTGTAAGGATTTCCTCCTCCCCGTGTTCCTTAGCCACCTGGTTGGACTTGGTTCAGTCCTCTCCTCTCCCCTTTCCTCCCTTGGTTCTTCCCTCTTCCTGGAGTGGACAGTAGAATGTTATTGTCCAGAGATTCTATTGCTTCTGTGGCGGAGAGTGGAGGCTGGAAATAAAACTCCCTAACTGAACCTATGTCTGTGGGAGTTATTTCAATAATTATCAGGAATCTGTAAAAATGATTAAATATAAGAATAAGTGCTCAAGAATTTCTTGATAATATCAATCCCTACCAAACTTGAGAAGTGTATGTGACCCCAAACCATGCAACTCCAGATGCAAATTAACATCAACTTCATAGTGAAAAGTTGCTTCATATCCTAAAAAGTTTACATGCTCTAATTAATATAGTCATGCAATATCAGCACTGTATTTTATGTCTTAACACTGTAGGATTCTAATAGGGCTTACGTTCCTGGGTTCTGCACTTTCAGGGTGCTTAATATCCAAAACAGATACAAAAAAAGTTATCATGCATGGAGGATTATAGTCTGTTCATTTGCTGAAAAAGAAAACCGGGGAGTATGAAAAAAACGCCCTGATTCATCCCATGTAATCAAAATGTACACTCACAATATAAACACCAAATGCGGTCTGAATAAGGGATTCTAAATAGAAAGGATACTGCCAAGGTTAGATAGTCTCCTACCTTACTTCTTAGTCACCTGCCAACTGATAGATCCAATCCCGGCATAAAGGCAGTATCGTTCCCTTCTGGCCTGTAAATGAATGACATCAGGTTGCCTGGGATGAGCGAAGGACTGCTGAGAAATGTAGTTCAGAACTATAGAAAACAGGGTGGAATCGCACCGAACACAGGGGGCAATTGGGCTGGAATTGAGATTGCATAAACTGGTTCTAAGTCGTGCCCCAACCAATCTATCCAAACCTCTAAAAAAGTATATAAACAAATGTATAAATAACAACTCTTAGTGGTGTGGCAAAGTCATTCAAAGTTTGCAACGCTATTAGGATAGATGGGAAATGTGGTTTTTAAATTCTGAGTCTTGATGTACTGATAAAAGTGATAGACCTTGGGGATGATAGCAGTGAGGGGAGACATTTCAACTTCAACTTCAACTGCTCACTATCATCCCTCATCCTAATATATCGTCTATCAATAAGAAGAATTATCGTCCTTCTTGACATTTCATGTAATGTGTTGGCTTCAATGATATCGCATGTAGGGCTTAATCACTAATTGTATCTACATTGGAGTATTAAAGATTGTCTCTGGCCATAAAGAAAAATGCAAAAGAGTCTTGAGACCACTGTAGTAACTTCAACAGTTATATCCATATCTCACTGAATCTATGTGTACCCGTGATCTAATGAAAATCTGTTGAGGAGGACCAGACTGTAGTGTTCTTAGAGTTGAGACTCCTGAGGCACAGCCGGGAGTAGGGAACAGATAGCTTTTTTAATACATTGTACTGCCATTACCTGTTTTTATTTCGGCGTCTCTGTCCCATCTCCCTCGTTCAGCAGACCTAACGCAGCTGACGTGGGCAGGGATTCCCAGTTGCACTAGCGTGATTGGCCGGTCGCCAGAGGCACGACCACGACTATAGCCACGCCCCCTTTGTATTATAACGTACGCTGACCTCGAGCGCAGCATCTTAGAGTTGAGACTTCTGAGGCACAGCCGGGAGTAGGGAACAGATAGCTTTTTTAATACATTGTACTGACATTACCTGTTTTTATTTCGGCGTCTCTGTCCCATCTCCCTCATTCAGCAGACCTAACGCAGCTGACGTGGGCAGGGATTCCCAGTTGCACTAGCGTGATTGGCCGGTCGCCAGAGGCACGCCCACGACTATAGCCACGCCCCCTTTGCATTATAACGTACGCTGACCTCGAGCGCAGCATCTTAGAGTTGAGACTCCTGAGGCACAGCCGGGAGTAGGGAACAGATAGCTTTTTTAATACATTGTACTGCCATTACCTGTTTTTATTTCGGCGTCTCTGTCCCATCTCCCTCGTTCAGCAGACCTAACGCAGCTGACGTGGGCAGGGATTCCCAGTTGCACTAGCGTGATTGGCCGGTCGCCAGAGGCACGCCCACGACTATGGCCACGCCCCCTTTGTATTATAACGTACGCTGACCTCGAGCGCAGCATCTTAGAGTTGAGACTCCTGAGGCACAGCCGGGAGTAGGGAACAGATAGCTTTTTTAATACATTGTACTGCCATTACCTGTTTTTATTTCGGCGTCTCTGTCCCATCTCCCTCATTCAGCAGACCTAACGCAGCTGACGTGGGCAGGGATTCCCAGTTGCACTAGCGTGATTGGCCGGTCGCCAGAGGCACGCCCACGACTATAGCCACGCCCCCTTTGTATTATAACGTACGCTGACCTCGAGCGCAGCATCTTAGAGTTGAGACTCCTGAGGCACAGCCGGGAGTAGGGAACAGATAGCTTTTTTAATACATTGTACTGCCATTACCTGTTTTTATTTCGGCGTCTCTGTCCCATCTCCCTCGTTCAGCAGACCTAACGCAGCTGACGTGGGCAGGGATTCCCAGTTGCACTAGCGTGATTGGCCGGTCGCCAGAGGCACGCCCACGACTATAGCCACGCTCCCTTGTTCTTACCCTCCACCACCATAAAGCATGTGTCTCCACCGGAAGCGCAGCGGACGAGCGCAGCGGGCGCGACGATTGCGCGCCGAAGGCGCGCTTAAGGCAAGCTCGTCTGCGCTCGTCCGCGCCGAGGCCGGGCTTAGGGCACCCCCCCTTTCATGTCCTACTCTGTCCCTCGAGGTGCTCAGATACAGTAGGGAAACGCTCATGCTGCTGAACCCTCGGACAGATAGAGCCGAATGCCCACGTTTACCCCCCAATATAATACATAAAGACAACAATGTATGCATCAACTGTCAAGGATGGCAACCAAATATTAATCCTCTCCCCCCTAAATCTCTTCTGAAACCCGTTTTAACCTTTGACAAGACCGGTCCCCTATCAACCTATGTGGGACCTAAGCCCAGCACTAAGGAAAAACCTAAACTAATCAGCGGACTATTAAACGTCAGATCCCTCCCGAAACATGCCTTGGAAATACAGCTTTTAATCGAGTCCAATAAACTAGACATTCTCTTTCTAACTGAGACATGGATGGCTGCGGGATCAGAATCAGAGTTAGGCTCAGCATGTCCAGTAGGATATAAGATTATTCATAAACCCAGAAATACTGGACGAGGAGGAGGCTTGGGGATTATCTTTAAGGAGAAGTTAGACATCACAAATTTGGATATCGACGCTATCTCTTGCGTCGAAATCCTTGGGATTTCCATAAAACATGATGCCGAACAATGCCTTACCGCCCTCATCTGCTACAGAACACCGGGGCATTTCAATGCCTCACAACAGCAGGAATTAATCACTGCCATAAACAATATTTCAATCACCCACAGCAGAATGCTGATATTGGGTGATTTTAATTTATGGGACAGCGACCAATTACGCACAGCCTTGTATAACATCACCCAATCCTGCCAAAATCTAGGGCTGAAACAGTGGATAACTACCCCCACACACATACGGGGAAACATATTGGATTTCATATTTGCGGCAGAAGATTTAATGACCATGGACACAATTCTTTCAGTAGGTTGGTCAGATCACCACCTACTCATTTTTAATATACTTATCTTGACATATACAGGGCCCGTAAGGACGCAGACCAGAACATTTCTTGGTCGGGACTGGAGGAACCTGTTGAAAAGGAAAGAGGAAGGTAAATCTGACTTTTGTCACGTCGGAACCTCGTTCAATTCTGAGAATGATGTTACGACAAACTATCTCTTATTTTTCAATGAGATAACTAAGAAACTGGACGATATCATACCGCTGAAAATAATCAAGAGAAGGGGTAAACCCTCCGCCCCCTGGTACACGAACAAACTGAAGGAATTGAAAAACACTGCAAAAAGGCAGAGAAGCTCTGGAGGAAAAACTATTCAGAACAGGAGAAAGAACGATGGAGGCTCACTATTTTACAACATAAGAAGGAAATCATTATAGCTAAAACCAGCCACTTCGCAGACCTTATCATCAAAAGTTCTAATAAGTCCCGTGATACCTTCAAGATTATTAGAGAGCTCTCTCATCCTGCTTGTGCTGACAGCCAAATCAAGCCCTCACAAGAACTTTGTGACGGCCTAGCGGTATTCTTTCAAGAAAAAATCAATAAAATAATCGAGGGAATGAATAGTAAGCCCATCTCCACATCGCAGGATAATAGCAGCCAAGCAAACAGAGATGAGTTGGTGGAATCTGCCAGAAACCTCTCTCCAAACGCTAGCTTGGAAAACTTTGTGATCCCTTCTAAACAGGAATTTCTTAGAACAGCCCTTAACACGTCATCAGGATCCCCTCTAGACCCTCTTCCCCATAGAATGGCTAAGAATTTCGAGGCTGATATCTTTCCAGCTCTGCATCAGCTCTGTAACCAATGCCTCCATACAGGCTCCGTACCAAGAAACTGGAAATTGGCGGTTGTGACTCCGTTACTAAAGAAGCCAAATCTGGACCCTAACAGCCAAAAGAACTACCGACCCATATCCCTCTTACCATACCCGATAAAGATCATAGAGCGATGGGTCAGCAGATCCCTAGCCCTCTTCCTGGAAACCAATGACATCATGGAAGAGGAGCAATTTGGTTTCAGACCAGCTCATGGAACCGAGTCAGCCCTGCTGACAGTCATGGACGACCTACGCATGAGGGCGGACAGGGGAGAATCAGCAATTCTCATTCTGCTGGACCTGTCCGCCGCTTTTGATACGGTGAACCTTGTCATCCTGTTAAAAAGACTGAAGAACATCGGAGTTGGAGGAATTGCGCTTGATTGGTTCCGATCCTACTTGACGGATAGATGGCAGGCAGTAGCTATCCCACCATATCAATCAGAATTCATCAAAGTTCCGCATGGGGTCCCACAGGGGTCTGCTATCAGTCCTATACTTTTCAACATTTATATGCAACCCCTGATGAGGATCATAAAAAGTCATGGCATCAGCGTGATAAATGACGCTGATGACACCCAGCTGATGATCTCTCTTGATGGAGCCCACGCAAACTCACTGGAGACTTTCCACACCTGCATGTTGCAAATGTCATTCTGGCTAAACCAGAATTCACTACAATTTAACAGCGAGAAAACTGAAATACTGCATTGTGCAGTAGGAAAAATCCCTACAAATCTACCTACAGATTTCTGGCCTCAGCTGTTAGGAGACTCGCCCAGCCCCGTGAATTCAGCAAGGAATCTCGGAGTCATTATTAGTGACACTCTGAGCCTTGAGACTAACGTCAACAAGCAGGTTAGCTGCTGCCTTGCCTTGCTGCGTGGACTGGACCCACAGACTAGAGCCAACATAGTCAGGAGCACCATCCTTAGCCGTTTGGATTACTGCAATGCTCTTTTGCTGGAATCTTCTGCCTATCTCATTTCCAGACTCCAAAGTATCCAAGCGGCTGCAGCTAAACTGGCACTCTCTCGGGAACGAGGATCTTCCACCACTTCCGCCCTGGCCGATCTTCACTGGTTGCCCATACATCAGAGGATTTGTTTCAAATCCTTATGTACTGTCTTCAAGGCAGTCCATGGGTTAGGCCCTCGACCACTTCAAAACAAACTCAATTGGTATGAGCCGACCCGGTCTCTCCGATCCTCTTCCCTAAACCTTATCAGCATTCCCAGAATCAAGAAAGCGACGTGTGGGGGAAGAGCTCTCTGTATTGCCGCAGTGCACCTATGGAATAATCTTCCTACTGATATCAGAAAAACAAACGAACTGATGGCCTTTCGTAAAAAGGTGAAAACATGGCTCTTCCCAAAAAAAAAAATCTTCCCAAAATTTCTTTCCAAAAAAGCTCAAAAACCTAACTGATCAGTACCTGTTCACTGTTTCCTCCTGTTCTACAGGTCCTCAGCTGTATGTACTTTAGCGCCAGGATGCCCGTAGGGTTGCAGAGCGCTCTACAAATGCTATAAATAAATAAATAAAATTCTCATATTAGAAATGTAACTTTACGGACATCGAAAGGGATTTTTATCATTCAGGCCTATTTCATTGGTACGGAGTGTGAAGATCCATTACTGTTGTTTCCGGAATAATGCATTGTTGTTCGGGCATTTTTGAAAAGTCGTTTTTTTAATTACTGTCCAGAACAAATCACTCTCTCCATGGCCCATTGTCTGAAGGTGTGCAGACTTCTTGTTTGTACGTTTTTCACACTTGATGTTGCTGCGGTGCTCTTAGATCCTGATCTTCACTTTGTGTGTGGACATTCCATTATAGGGCAACATGCATAGACATGTGATCATGCAAATCACTCCTGAGCTGTTGCAATTCGTAAAATTACATAGGATCCAGAGAGTTCCTAGTCCTAGTTCCACAGTATCTTGGCGTTTGGTAACTGCATATTAATTGCACTGGCTGCAAGGGTGGTGTCCCATTAGTTTTGATGTTGATAAGGTCTTTAGAGTACTATCTCCAGTTTTGAACGTGTGTGTACTAGACGGTCCCAAAGACTTCCCCTCCATCTGTGAGCGAGCGGTGGCTTTTGAAGATGTAGAGATCCAGAGTTAACAAACTGCCAGTGGTGGTAGATAATCTGTTTGATATTGTTTGCTAGATCATTGTAGGTGGTAACACATACCATGCTGTAACCCTGCTGATCCAGTGTTGCAACCCACACCCGGCATGGGGTTCTCCATTCATAAGTCCAGCTGATGCTCCATTGACACGTAGTGATTTTATCCTAATCATATACCTCAACAGTTATGCAGATTTGTGGAGCACACTATCACCTGGAAGGGTTTCCTGGCGTTAAGCAGGTGTGAGTCTAGGCACACCTAGGGCCTAGTAGGACTAATCGAAAATCCAGGTCTTCAGCTTCTTGCAGAATTCAAGAAGTAAGGATGAGACTCTTATGTGTAGTGGCAGGCCATTCCATGCTTTAGAAGTGGTGTAGGAGAAGGTTCGACTGCCGGGTTTGATTTTCCCTATGAGTGGGATTTGTGTAAGTAGGCGTTCAGAGGTATCTGGAAGGTTTGTGAATTCTGATGCAATTATTGGGGTATGCTGGGCCAGTGTTATGAAGTGCCTTGAAATTGTGAGTGAGGAGTATGAATCGTGCTCGTTTATGAATGGGGAGCCAGTGGAGCTCCTTCAGGTGCGGTGTGATGTGAGTGCGGTGTTGGAGGTTTGGAGTCATTCTGGCTGCCGAGTTCTGAATGTTTAGTTGATCTCAGCATAGAGGGTGGCCCCGTAGTCCAGCTTGCTTGTGATCAGGTTGTACTTGATGGTTTTCTGGGTTCTGATTGGGAGCCATTTGGAAAAATTCCTCATCATCTTCAGGGTTTGGAAGTATGAGGCAGTGACCGCATTGACTTGAACGGTCATGTTGAGTTTGCTGCCAATGATGATCTTGAGGCTCGCGGAGTGGGTGCTGGTTCTAGCTCTGTTGGCCACCAGGTGGAGTCCAACGGTCATGTGCTCTTCCCGAAGATCCAAAAACAGTTAGAGTCATTTTCTTCTTTTTACATTTGTCAGTTCATGTAATTAATGATACATTTCTTTTTAGTGGCTCTTCAGCCTACTTTTTCAACATAGCTCCGTAGTGTTTCTTTCACATCTCTCAAATAGAGGGAGCAGTCATCTCGATGTTGCTGGCCAAATTTGGAAGTAGTATGCACACTCATACAAGACAGCTGGCTGTGGTGTGATTTGTATTTACCTTCCATCTGAAGGGATATTGCCTTGGGAGACAGC
The DNA here is from genome assembly GCF_964204655.1 of Triturus cristatus. NCBI lineage: Eukaryota > Metazoa > Chordata > Amphibia > Caudata > Salamandridae > Triturus > Triturus cristatus. Next base: position 344,217,943 of record NC_140593.1, read on the forward strand.
CATAACACATCAACCAGGAAAGGGGTGGGTTAAATCAGGCAGGGAAATCCTGCTTTGAAACAGTTTGCTTTGAAACAAAGGGAATGGTATAGCTACCTCACTGTTCATTTCTGGGAGGTGGGGCAGGATATTGTTTAACTGTTTGCTGGATTGTCCCATACACACTGCAACCACCCTTAATGCATGTCTAAGGCCAGAAATCCATTTATGGAGAATGAAGGGACTTTTTACTGGACAGAGTAGGAAGACAGCCTACCTCAGAGATGCATACATTACAAAAAGGCCTGTGAACATGGTGCCTCCAACAACAGTCACTGTATTGCCTGGGTGTATTGCCTGGCTTAAAGAGGGAAGCAGCCACTATTACTCAATGGGCATACAGCTCTGATGTTGAAACAAATAATGGTAAAAGGAACCCTCCAGTGGGCTTGCAAAATTATCAATGTCATAGGAGGAAATAAGCACAATGCTATCCAAAAATGTATGAGAGTCGGGCAGCACAGCTTAGCCAAAGCTGGGATTCATAGAAACGCAGTGTCCTCCCAAATCAAACTGTCCATGAGCTGCTCCGGATCAGGAGAGTCTTCTTAAACTGATTAGGTAAACTTATAAATGCCGTCATAATTTGTATGTGACATCCCTGCCTTGTGCTTCAAAGTGAAGTCTAATCCCTGAAGGTAGATGGACCACCAGAACAATTCAGAATTTTTACTCCACATTGACATCACCCACTTGAGGGGATGAGAATTGGTCTGGACCACAAACCTGGTTCCAAAGAAGTATGGCCTGAAATGCTCTTTTTCAATAGCAGTCCACTTCCTAGGTAGTAGTTTGTGGATGGTAAAAGCCATGGGATGATTCTTCCCTTGCTCAAGGACTGTCCCAAATCTCGTCTGAAATATATGTCTAGATGATGAATAACTAACCATCGCAAAGAGCCTTTAGAAGAGGTGCAAAGAACAGGTCTTGGTGGCCAATGGACAGTGGAGTGCTCAACGATTTTCAGGTCCAGCATTCTGGCTACCTCAGCCGTAATGCACTAATAAACCACTGGACCTAGTCAGGCATTGTTTACATTTTGTTCTTTATAGCCAGGTTGTAAGATACAATTGTGTCTATGAAAAGGCTACGAGTGCATAGAGTAGTGACCTGCGGATATGTTCTAGTGTTCCACTAAATGTGACTTGTAACTAGCCACTCCCCGAGGGATGGTTTCCATACCCATCCCACACTCATCAATAACAGGTGTCACCGGTCAGGTGACCCTGCAAATAAATGGGGCTGGGAGCACATGCCCTGGACCAGATCCAGTTACTATAACTATGTGTCTTCATGGTAATTTGTCCTGCATGTGGGCCTAGGGCCCAAGAACCTACAATGGCGACGAGCAGGTTGGACCCGCGTGTGAGCATGCAGCAACTCTGAAGTTCTGCGTGGGGAGTATAGCCCATGCCTAGCACACCCCCTGTGCCTGCTGCCAGCAACCGGGAGCAGTGACAGGGTGAGGCGTCACCGCAAATACCAGGCTTCTATGCTATATATGGCACTACAGAGAACAGTTACTCGTGCAAATGTATTTTGAAAATATAATGTAGTCTCCTTTTTCTCCAGATAATCCTGTCACTAAAAGCAAGGTTTACATGATTTTCTGTAAACAGACAAACAGTACTGCTCATAAAGAAATTTGTTTAAGGCAATAACATCAAGATTAACACATTTTAGTTCATTGTAATACTCACAAAGGGAGCAGTGTGTCAAAGAATACATATTGTTTCATTGGTACAGAAGAACTAATCCATAAACACACTTTACAAATAATACCACCCTAAAAGTGGAGATCGACTATGAATTACTACAAAGGCGGTGCTGACAAGGTTACTCTAGATGTTTTTTTGAACCAATAATGACTAAAGAGAGTTTGCCCCTAGAAATAAGTAGTGAATCTGTAAACTAATCTGGTTTTTGTTTCGAAGGCCACAGTAGTTTCAAAGACAAAAAAGAGCATGCATTGCCCCATACTTCAGTACAAATGCAAGCACACAACCGGCTTTGCCGTGTGACACACAGTCCCGTGCCTCATCACACGGTGGTGAGCTGGAAACCTGTTGTGATCTGAAATCTAGACTACTCTCCATGTCATGGAATGAAGTGATGCATCAGATGATGGATCGCTCATTCCAGAGGGAGAGAAGGCAACGGCTGAAGTGTTGGTGCTGTCTAATCAATCTTGCTGTACTGTCAATAAACCATTGACTTCAACCTTTCAAGCGGATCGATACTTCATTACACTGGCGACGAGTTGTCTATGCCTGATTGGGGACGGGCAACGCGGCGAAGCACCAATTCCCCTATACATGCCACTTTCTCTACTCGGATTCGGACTTCAAACATACTCGGACTTCAAACATGTACTGCGAGAAGATGTACTAACGGAAGATTCACTTCACTCATCCATGTGAGTTTTAGCGCATTTTGAAGAGTTTGGACAAGATTTTTTTAAAACAGTTTGAATCCTACCGTTAGCCTTCACGAGCTTATCCGCGAGCTACTGCGCTGCATCATCGCTTGCCTGTGGAACGCACGTACTGGAACGCACAGCTCAGATACACGTTCTTAAGCGCCTCGTCATCTTGCGGCCATCTTGTTTTCTATTTCCATGGTAACGTCTTCACACGGAGCAAGCAAAGCACGGAGAAGTGTTTTTTTCCGGATTGAACTTTATGTGAAATGTCCATGTCAACATTTTACATGTGGCAAAGGTAAAGGTCTATAAAGAGCTTTACAATTGATTTTTCTACCTTTGTTTGAACAGTATCTCAACAAGACATTTAGCTAAAACTCTATAAAGTGGTTTACAATTGATTTTTCTAACTTTGTTTGAACAATTTTTCAACAAGACATTTAGGAAAAAAACGAAGGAAACATTTTTGAATGAAATTTTAATGTAAAATGTCAACGCTGTCATTTTACATGTTTTTTCGTTTTTTCGTCATTTTACATGTGGCAAGAGTAAATTCAATTGGTTGAATTCTATTGGAAGGGGTGAGATGGCGTTAGCTTCATCTTCTAGCATGTCGCAACCACCGCCTTTTCTCTCTGAAGAAGGTGATCCAATTTTACCGTGGAAAAGATGGAAAAACCTTTTTGACTCATACATTGTGGCCATTGGGGGTGAAAAGTTTTCAGCTGTTAGAAAATAAGCCATTCTTCTTCACAATTTGGGCGTGGAAGGAAGGAATACCTATGACAGCATGGATTTAATCCCTATTGGTGGTGGTGATGGTTCTCCTGGTGACGTGTATGAGATGTCTTTAGTCATGCTAGAGAAATATTTTGGTCCCCGCATCAATGTGGTGTTGGAAAGACATAAGTTTTTTACTAGGATCCAAGGTCCAGTGGAACGTGTTGGCAGTTATGTCACAGCTTTGAAAACTCTAGCTCGCACGTGTGAATTTGGTGACCTTTCGGATTCACTAGTGAGAGACCGGTTGGTGAGGTGCACCAACAGTGTTCGTGTTCAAGAAAATCTTCTGTCGAAAAATCCTTCTTTGATTGAGGCTGTGGCTATTGTGGAGGGAATGGAGAACACTTCCAAATGGGTGAAAGAGATTAGGAAGAACAAAGAAGAGAAAGGCCAAAAACTTAGTGAAGTGCATGCTATAGAGGAGGAAGAAAACTTTGAGATTTGCAGTACCCTACCGAAGATTTCTCCTTCTAATAATAGCAAGACACCTGTTGAAAAGGACACGCGTGTGCGTGCTCCTTCTAAAAGTGTTCATAATAAGGGAGAACGTGACAGTCATCCTGCTGAGGGGAGTAGCAATTCTGGTGATAAAACTACTTCGCCTGGTCCTAAACCTAAGTGTATGAGGGGTGGTAGTTTTTCACATTTCTCCAATTATCCACACTGTTTTGTGAGGGAGGCAGTGTGTAACAAGTGTGGTATCAAGGGGCATTACGCTAGAGTGTGCAAGGCCCTTGACAAGAACCGCAACCCGCAGAAAAATGTTGAGATCGTACGCACTATTCTTTTGAGTGTTAAGGGTGATGTTGGGGAAATAGATGCTGATAGAATAGTAATGCCAGAATGTAAAATCATGGGGCCCGATTCACAGAACTAACTTAAGACAAAATCCTAAACTTACTACCATTTTGGTATTCACAGAAGGCACTTACTCATTTCGGTATTCACAGAAGGCACTTACTCATTTCGGTATTCACAGAAGTTAGGAGTCCTAACTTTAGGACTCCTAAATGCCTTCTGTGAATACCGAAAGTCTTAAAATTAGGATTTTTCTCAGTTTAGTAGTAGTATAGTTAGGACTCCTAACTTTAGGACTCCTAAATGCCTTCTGTGAATACCGAAAGTCTTAAAATAAGGATTTTTCTCAATTTAGTAGTAGTAAAGTTAGGACTCCTAACTTTAGGACTCCTAAATGCCTTCTGTGAATACCGAAAGCCTTAAAATTAGGATTTTTCTCAGTTTAGTAGTAGTATAGTTAGGACTCCTAAGTTTAGGACTCCTAAACTGAGAAAAATCCTAATTTTAAGACTTTTGGTATTCACAGAAGGCATTTAGGAATCCTAAACTTAGGACTCCTAACTTCTGTGAATACCGAAATGAGTAAGTGTCTTCTGTGAATACCAAAATGAGTAAGTACCTTCTGTGAATACGAAAATGGTAGTAAGTTTAGGATTTTGTCTTAAGTTAGTTCTGTGAATCGGGCCCATGGTTGATAAGTATGATTTTACTGTCCTAGCTGATTCTGGTTCGCCTTTTACCATGATTGGTAACAAGCAGTGGGATGAGTGTGTGGGTCTTGACAATGTGACCTTGTTGGCACCAGATATCAATCCTGTTAGTTATGGTGGGTCTAAGATCAACGTCCTTGGTTATGTTCAAGCTCTTATCAAATTCAAGGACAGGCGCACCATGGGTAAAGTTTATGTTGCTGAAAGAGGGGACAATTTGCTTGGATGGAGACATCAACGTGACCTTGGCATTATGCTTAACCCTTGTGCTAAGGATCCCAAGGATCAGGTCATGTTAGTGGACTCCTTGGGTGCGAGTAATGAATGCTATGATAAGTTTCCAGAGGTCTTTTCTGATGCCTTGGGTTGCCTTAAGGGGTTTGAGCATCGCATCATCCTGAAAGAAAGAGCTATACCCTGTGTACACAAAGTGAGGAGAGTACCTAACATGATGGTTGAGCCACTCAAGACTGAGTTGCAGAGACTGCTTGATTTGGGGATTATTGAGGAGATTGAGGCCTCAGAGTGGCTTGCGCCCATTGTTCTTGCCCCTAAGGATGGAGGAACAAGTGTCAGGATGTGTGTGGACCTGAGGGGACTGAACGAGTGGATTTGGGTTGATCGTCAACCCTTGCCTAACATATCTGAGTCTCTTAGTATTCTCAGAGGAGCTAGGATTTTCAGTGTGTTGGATTTATCTTCGGCTTACCACCAAGTTGTGTTGCACAAGGACTCAAGGCATCTTACATCTTTCGTGACACCTGTGGGGGCTTACCGCTTTTTGCAAATGCCTTTTGGGTTGGCGTCGGCGGCGGCATGCTTCCAAAGGGTCATGAAGATGGTACTTGGGAAGATACCTAATGTTATGTTTTTCCAAGACGATATTTTAATATATGGCAAGGATGAGAAAGAACATTGCTCGACTCTCTATACAGTGTTAGAGAAGCTGAAAGATGCTGGACTCACGGTTAAGAAGCAAAAATGTCGAGTGGGATTGAATTCTGTGACGTACTTAGGTCACGTAATCTCTGGAGAGGGCATACAACCCAAGTTGGAGCTAGCTGAATCTGTAGTGAAGGCTCCCGTTCTTCAAGATAAGGATCAGGTGAGATCGTTTTTGGGACTCGCCGAGTTCTATTCTAAATTTGTTCAAGGTTTTGCAAGTGTAGCTGAACCCATCAGGACCCTGCTTAAAAAGAGAACACAGTTTGCCTGGTCTAATGAGTGTCAGAGGGCCTTTGATTGTATAAAGGCTGAGATAGGTAAAATGCCCACCTTAGGACATTTTGATGTGAATCGTAAGACTGTTCTGACGACGGATGCCAGTCTTAAGGGGTTGGGAGCTGTGCTCTCCCAGGTAGTGGATGGTGAGGACAGAGCTATTGCTTTTGCTTCTAGGGCTCTTAAGGATGCGGAGGCTAATTACTCTTGTATTGAGAGAGAAGCATTGAGTGTTTTCTGGGCAGTACAACATTTCAAGTTCTACCTCTGGGGGATTCCCTTTTTGGTCCGAACGGATCATCGTCCCTTGGTTCAAGTTTTCACGTGCCGCCACAATGAGAACATTACACCTAGACTCAAGCGTTGGAGTGAGGGTCTTCAGGAATTTAATTTTGTGGTTCGGTACATTCCAGGCTTGAGTAATAAATCTGCAGATTGTCTTTCTCGATTACCGGTTGGTCAAACCTCAGACTGCAGTGAAGTTGAAGGTGTACTTTAGGTTGCGGAGTCTGCCTTTTCATCTGAAGAGTGGTTGAAGGGTGTAGGTAGTGACAAGGATTTTGTTCTCCTTAAAGAGTGGATAAGTCATGGGTGGCCTGATTATAAGGTTCTGGATTTTAACATGAGACTTTATTGGGCTGTGAGGGAGGAGTTTTCTTTTTGTTGTGACAATCTCATGAAAGGTGATAGAGTGATTCCTCCCAGTGTTTTTAGGGACAAAATAGTTAACCTTGCTCATGAAGGTCATTTGGGTAGGAGTTTAACAAAAGCCCGGGTGAGAGAGAAGTACTGGTGGCCTAGTATGGATCGCATGATCGAGGGTGTGGTTAAGGATTGTTTGTCTTGTGCTTCCAATGATAAATCTCACACTCCTAGCAATGCTCCTTTGTCTCCTGTTGAGGTTCCCGATAAGGTATGGACGAAGTTGGGTTTGGATATAGTAGGCCCGTTTGAACTGTTACCTTCTTTTGAAAGGTTTGTTCTTTTACTTGTGGATTATACCTCCAAGTGGGTGGTCACCAAGTGTGTGTCTGTGGCTAACACAAAAACAGTGATAGACTTTCTTAAGGATGTCTTTGTTTCGGAAGGGGTTCCAAGGTTCTTAGTCACTGACAATGGAGTACAGTTTGTCTCTCATGAAATGTGCAATTTTCTTAAGGATTTTAACATTATTCATCAGAAGACAGCTTTATATTCGCCTCAGGCGAATGGATTAGCTGAAAGGATGAACAGGGTGGTTAAGGGTTGTGCTCAGCGAGCTCTGGAATTGAAGATACTCTTTGGTACTGTTTTGAGGGACACCTGGTGGGCTCATCGCACTACACCGAATGCTGTTACACTTAAGTCTCCCTTTGAAGATTTGAGGGGGAGGAAAGCTCTTTCTAAGTTGAATCCTAGCTGGCTGCCTCCTAGTGTCGGCAGTGGTATATCTGCAGCCAAGAGGCGTACCAGAGTTACTGATTACCAGGGGAGGTATAAGTCAAGTTATGATTCTAGGATGAATGTGAAATACAAGAAGTGGTGTGTTGGTGATCAAGTGCTTGTGAAGAATCCTAGACATACCTTTAAAGATAGATCTGGTTTTCTAGGTCCTTTTACCATTGTGGCCATCAGGAAGAATGTGGTAAAGGTTGACACAGATTGCTGGTGGAGTATGTCTAGATTGGTCAGACATACGGGTGGTTTCCAGAATGTGGGGGTTCCCAAACCTGCTTTGACTGATGTAGATAGTTCGGATGGGAATAGTGCTCTTGATAGAGGGGGATCTAAGCCTTATTCTCCTAGGGGTAGGAGGGTGCCTATCAAATTGAAAGACTATGTGGTGTATTAGCGGTTATGTTCATTGTCTGTGCAACCGCCATATTGTGGCTATAAATGAACATTGCATGCTGCGCTAGTGCTCATTTTTTACCTGCTTTGTTTTAATTTATGCTTGCTTGCAGGGTGTCATTTTCTGTAGTTGTTTTGTTTGTACTTCTATGAATTTGAATTTTATTGTTAATATTTGTTGTTGTTTGTTTTATTGGGAGGGGGATGTGTTGTGATCTGTCATCTAGAATACTCTCCATGTCATGGAATGGAGTGATGCATCAGATGATGGATCGCTCATTCCAGAGGGAGAGAAAGCAACGGCTGAAGTGTTGGTGCTGTCTAATTGATCTTGCTGTACTGTCAATAAACCATTGACTTCAACCTTTCAAGCGGATTGATACTTCATTACAAAACCCTTACACAGAACAGGTTTCCAGCTCAGGTGGAAACAGCCTTCGCAGCTGGGCACCAATTAAAACTTCCTAAGTAATGGGAGGTGCCCACAGATGAGTTCCTTGCTGCTATGGGGAGTGTAGCTATAAGGGGGTCTAAAGCCTCACTTGCCATGCCCCCTTCTCACTGTGCACTCACAGCGGTAAAAAAAATATTATTCATTTGGCAGGTCTGAATAAACAGGTCAGAGTAAGTTCACCAGAATACTCTCCGTATGGGTCGGACTCCTCCCACACATTCCATTGGCCTTTGCGTGTGGCTTTCAATAATGAAAGCACGCAAATGGCCAAAGACGGGTGCATGTCCCGCCTTCCCTCAAAACATTCGCTTCCATGGCCTTTGGGTCTCGGGAGCGAGCAGCGGTGCGCAGGCTGGCAATGCTCACAAACTGAAGGACTCTGTGATGTTCTCAAGTGGTTTCACAGCGCGCTAGTGCCAGACCCACTGTCAAATAAAGAAAATAAAACATAAAAATAAATAAACAAATAGCACGATATCTCGCCACAAATCTGGACCATCGTACCATATCACCACAATACACAACATCTTTGCAAAAACCTGCAGGGAGGATCGGTGAGATGAGCGCTTGCTGCTGACAAATGCGGTGTTCTGAAGATCACAATTTCGAATCTGGGAAGGCAGACTCAGCCTTTCAAATTTAAATGTATTGCAATACATAATCTTTCCCATTCAAAACCTTATCTGCAGCCTTGCAAAGAGAGCAGCCGGCCTTTCATTCTAGTTTTTAGCTTAGCACAGCATGGGGAGGGAAGGGTGCTTGAAAGCAAGCATGGACTAGAGGCGCTGGTCACGGGCCTGCACACTCCACATGAGTGCGTTTCTTCAGGGGTTGAAGTGGGGTCTCCCTTAGTGTGTTTTTTCTAATGTGTGTCCTCGTCCAAGGGTTTCTTGGCGCTGTATAACAGAAAATATGTTTATTGTACCTCAAAGGCACTCATGTGATCATCCTCAGGAGGATAAAAGATTGAGGGGCCCCGCTGTGACAATGAGGGGTGCGGGGGAAGGACAAACTCAGTTCCACAGTCCGCTGGGCCATCAGCCCCTTAGGCTGGGAAGGCCTCTCCGGACACTTGACTTTTCAATTTTTAAAAATGTATCTCGCTTTGCTCAAGTTGTGGTGAAATAAATAGGGTGCAGAGAAGAAAGCTGCGGGTCTTGACTTTACGGCCCACCCCTGGGGGCTAGTGGGAGAGGGTCTTAGGGTGAAGACAGACTTTTGTGCATTACCTTTCCCTGGAAGGGGGGGAGGGATGCCCCAGCCCATGGGCACACACCTCCCCCATCTGTCATCCTGCCTCCCAGGGCCTCAGTTGGTAGGCCTCTTCAAGGGGCTTCAAGCTAACCCCGCGGCTCCTGCCTGTGACAGGTCATTGTTAAACACCCCTTCCCTTTTCCACCCCTTCTCCATTGTCAAGAAGACGTGGCTGCAAGGAAGAACCCTCCCCCCTCTCATCTCTGCTAGCAGCAGCTCCCAGAGCCATGTAGGCTGTTTTCTGAGGTTTGGAAGAGTTGCTGACATGACCCCATGCCCTGAGACATCGGCTATCATGTCATAAATAGGTGCATTCTGGGACTTGTAGTATTCGGTTACTTCACTTAATCCAGCTGGTCAAAGTGATCTGTTAACAGTGATTTGTGAAATGAGAGCACACGACTTCCATTCATTGAACATCCTGAGTGAGCCTTAGCTAAGTTTTTAGGTCTCGCCTGACCCAGCACTTGCGCTGGTCTGGCGGGACTTAAAGTAAGGGCTTCAAAAAATTCTACCGCCGGCCACAGCTTGCAGTGCATGTGCGCGGGCGCGCGCTTGAGCAGAGGCGCCATATGGCGTGATTACTTCTGCGCATGCACCACTCGCGCACATGCACTGCAAGCTGTGGCCGGCGGTAGCATAAGCGGGCGCTTGCTTTGTTAGGTCTCGCCTGACCCAACGCATGCGCTGGTCTGGCGAGACTTTTTGAGATGGCTTAAAAAAATGCTACCATGGCCGGCCTAGAGCTACAGTGCATGTGCGCGGGCGTGCGCCGAGCGCGATCGCGATCACTTTCACTTTCGCGGCCGCTTTGATGTTCTCTGTGAGCCAATGCTTGTTTCTATGTCCAATAGCATACTGGGGGAACTCAAACGCAGCCACATTAATTCAGATCACTGCTTCCCTTTACATTAATTAAGAGCTCCACAATGAAAAATTATTTGCAATTTGTGCCCTGTATTATGAGGCATTAGCACTTTAAGGTCATTCTAAATTTTTACACCAGGAAGCAAAAACAGGGAAAGAATCCTAGAACTCAAAGTTAGTAACTCTCAAATCATCACTCCTTCTATGCACGAGCCATAGTCAAACCTGCTGCTCTCTCACTTCATGGCTTTTACAGTATTTCGCTTTCTTGTCTAGGCACCAGTCTGTTTTTCTCTCTCTTCTGTAACCATTTGCCCTTTCAGCTTACACCCCAAAATCCTCCCAGTGACTGCTCGCCAGCCTTACCCGCGCATCTTTCACAATGTTACTAATCTCTGAAGCTCCATGAAATCAGAAATTGAGCATTTCTCTCAGAAGGTTATGTGCTACTGAATCTGTTGTACTAATGATGTCTAAGCCCCTTTTCCAACTAAGCTCCTTAACTGTCCCAGAGCCCCGCCCACTTCACGCAAGCGCTCCTACCATGGCAGGAGAAAATGACTCTCCATATGTCGTTTCTATAGCCCGTGCCACCTGTCTGGAGGATGACCCCTGAGGCCCCCGAGGCCCTACCAAGCAGTAGCATTGTCGCTCATTCATATAATTTGTGTAGCATAACTCCCTATGTGTGCTGTGCGCAGCACTTTCAGATACTTAGTGCTACTCCGAAAGTTCTAGAATTCGGCCCAAAGATCTAATGTCGCCGAGACCGATCAATGTCGTGCATCATTTGCCTGTCCATTAATCAGACATGCTATTTGCTCATGTGTAAATTGTCGACCCCATGCTTCTTCCTCAAATGCTTCCAGCAGGTAAAATGTATTGTAAATCTTGTTGGTAAATTCTGACAGGTTTTACCTGATCTAAGGCCTGACCTGTTATCTTTCAGCTGCGACAGAATGCTCAGTCACCTCATATACAAGAATAATGTCACCTCCATTAAGGTAGATGGGCCATCATTTCACCTGACATTGAGGCATTGACTACCAACTCTGCACCAAAACTCGGGCGCTTGTTCCTCCGCTACAAGCACGTTTCAATAATATAGTTGTACAGTGTAGTGTGCACGCCACAATTTCCCACGGAGCCTGAATAGCTGTGCGTGGCTGGCTTAGTAACAACCATTGGCATAGCCAATAGTTCTCGCCTGTGGGACCTTATAAGTGTTTAGTTATGCAGCACAATATCCTTGGTGCAACAACATAAACTGTTGCATGGCTAAACACTTAGAAGGTCCCAAAGGCGAGACCTATTGGCTATGCCAATGCTTGTTTTTTCTGTTTATTACTTCTATGTAGTAATGGCGGCACCCGTGTTTTAGCTTAAACATCTTAGGCTAAAGTGGGGTGCTGAGATTGCTTCAAGAGTAAAGAAATAGACAATTCTTTTCTTTTGAAGCAATCTCGGCACCCGACTTTAGCTTAAGATGTTTAAGCTAAAGCACGGGTGCCGCCATTACTACATAGCAGTAATAAACAGAAACAAGCATTGACATAGCCAATAGGTCTCGCTTTTGGGACCTTATAAGTATTTAGTTATGTAACTGTTGCATGGCTAAACACTTATAAGGTCCCAAAGGCGAGACCTATTGGCTATGCCAATGCTTGTTGAGGCTTGCAAGTGTGTTCTGCGGGTACTCACACACACATGGCAAGTAGGGATCGCCTGTGTCATTCCGTGCTAGTGTGTGTAATGGCGGGGGTGTCCCTGGCGCTCATGAGAGCTCTCTTTATCAGATCGCAGACTCGACAGATGAACACAGCTGAGAAGAGCACAGGCTGGAGCAGAACTCCCTAAGGTGGACCAAGGAACCACGAGACCTGGACCTAAATCTCTACTTCCCCATTCTAAGTGACCAAACTGTATGCTCTTGGGCACCTCATCCCCGTTTCTCGTGGCAATTATCTGCCAAAGGCGGCGGCTCTTAGAAACAGAATACACACACACACAGAGCAATCAAAGAAGTGTCAAATTTCCATTTATTAAGTGAAACAGTGATCACTTCAGCCCTCGCTTCCTTGCATCTATTGAGTGTGAAAACTCAGGGACACGTTTATTCACTCTAGAGAACAAGGGTTTCAATTCTGGCAAAGCCAATTTAGGGTTTCAGTCGCATGGGCCGGATGTAACTAGCACCGCTGAAAGGTGCATATGCAACAGCTTTTTCTCACAGCGCCACACAATGATACCTATACAAAATGCTGTCCCCGAAGGACATGTGCAACTCTGGGACAGTAAGCATCTTACATGCCCCTCAAAGGGACGAAATGCTGGGTCGGCGAAATTAAACGTGTAACCTCCTGGGGACAGAAAGACACATACCAACACCTCTATAGCGGAAGCCTTAACCAACTGAGCTGCATACAACAACACATTTGTCTATAGGAGAGCATGAATTTCGCACTTTTCAACCAAATGTAACTAAGACAGTGAAAAAAGAAAGGAGAATAGGGTAGAAATTATATATTTGCAATGTTGGCATAGGCGCAGAGAAATAGGCCAGCGACCAGTCCACAACAGGATTTACATAGCGCTTGCTCTGGCGTCTCCTGGACACTCTACTCAATTCAACATAAATACACTCCACATAATACCACTCAGTGCCACATAATTATATGCTACATAATTACACTGCACTCAATGCAACATACGCTCCAAATAATACCACTCAGTGCCATATAATTACACATCACATAATTACACTCTATTCAATGCAACATAAATACACTCCACATAATAACATTGTGCCACATAATAACACGCCACATAATTACACTCTACTCAATGCAACATAAATGCAATTCACATAATACCACTCAGTGTGACATAGTTACACGTCACATAATTACACTCTAGTCAATGCAACATAAATACACGCCACATACCACTCAGGACCACATAATTACATGGCACACAATTACACTCTACTCAATGCAACATAAACTCCACATAATACCACTCAGTGTCACATAATTACACCACACATATTTACACTCTACTCAATGCAACATAAATACACTCCACATAATACCACTCAGTACCACATAATTACACACCACATAATTACACTATTCAATGCAACATAAATACACTCCACATAATAACATTGTGCCACATAATAACACGCCACATAATTACACTCTACTCAATGCAACATAAATGCAATCCACATGATACCACTCAGTGTGACATAGTTACACACCACATAATAACACTCTAGTCAATGCAACATAAATACACCCCAAATACCACTCAGGCCCACATAATTACATGCCACATGATTACACTCTACTCAATGCATCATAAATACACTCCACATAATACGACTAAGTGCCACATAATTACACGCCACATAATTACACTCTACTCAATGCAACATAAATACGCTCCATATAATACAACTCAGTGCCACACAATTACACGCCACATATTTACACTCTACTCAATGCAACAAAAAAACACTCAACATAATACCACTCAGCTCCACATAATTACACGTCACAAAATTACACTCTATTCAATGCAACTTAAATACACTCTACATAATACCACTGTGCCACATAATTACGCGCCACATAATTAAACTCTACTCAATGCAACATAAGTACACTCCACAAAATACCACTCAGGGAGACAGAGTCACATGCCACATAATTACACTGTACTCAATGCAACATAAATACACTCCACATACCACTCAGTACCACATAATTACACATCACATAATTACACCCTACTCAATGCAACATAAATACATTGCACATAACACCACTGTGCCACGTATTTATATGCTACATAATTACACTGCACTCAATGCAAAATACACTCCAAATCGTACCACTCAGTGCTACATAATTACATGCCACATAATTACACTCTACTGAATGCAACATACACTCCACATAATACAAATCAGTGCCACATAATAACCCACCACATAATTACACTCTACTCAATGCAATATAAATACAATCCACGTAATACCACTCAGTACCACATGATTACACACCACGTAATTACACTCTACTAAATGCAACATAAATACACTCCACATAATACCACTCAGTACCACATAATCACACGTCACAATAACACTCTATTCATTGCAACATAAATACAATCCACAATACCACTCAGTGCCACATAATTACACACCACATATTTACACTCTACTCAATGCAACATAAATATATTCAACATAATACCACTCAGTACCACACAATTACATGTCACATAATTACACTCTATTCAATGCAACATAAATACACTCCACATAATACCACTGTACCACATAATTACACAACACATAATTAAACTCTACTCAGTGCAACATAAATACACTCCACAAAATACCACTCAGTGTGACATAGTTACACGCCACATAATTACACTCTATTCAATGCAACATAAATACACCTCACATACCACTCAGTACCACATAATTACAAGCCACATAATGACACTCTACTCAATGCAACATAAATACACTCCACATAATACCTCTCAGTGCCACATAATTACAAACCACATAATTACAATCAACCCAATGCAACAGAAATACACTCCACATAACACCACTCAGAATAAATACACGCCACATATTTACACTCTAGTCAATGCACCATAAATACACTCAGCATAATACCACTCAGTGCCACATAAGGACACACCACATAATTACTATACTTAATGCAACAAAAATACACCCCACATAATACCACTCAGAGCCACATAATTATATGCTACATAATCACATTGCACTCAATGCAACATACACTCCAAATAATACCCCTCAGTGCCACATAATTACACGCCACATAATTACACTCTACTCAATGCAACATACACTCCACATAATACAGGTCAGTGCCACGTAATACCACACCACATAATTACACTCTACTCAATGCAATATAAATAAACTCCACATAATACCACTCAGTACCACATGATTACACACCACGTAATTACACTCTACTCAATGCAACATAAATACACTCCACATAATACCACTCAGTACCACATAATAACACTTCACAATTACACTTTATTCAATGCAACATAAATACAATCCACAATACCACTCAGTGCCACATAATTACACACCACATAATTACACTCTATTCAATGCAAAATAAATACACTCCACATAATACCACTGTGCCACATAATTACATACCACATAATTACACTCTACTCAGTGCAACATAAATACACTCCACAAAATACCACTCAGTGTGACATAGTTACACGCCACATAATTACACTCTACTCAATGCAACATAAATACACTCCACATACCACTCAATACCACAAATTACACGCCACTTAATTGCACTACACTCAATGCAACATAAATACACTCCACATAAATGCACTCTATGCCACATACCACCAATCAACATAAATGCACTCCACACCATGACCCAATTTCACTAAGCATAATTTCACTCAACACCACAGTTCCAGGCCACACAATTCAACTCCACACATTTACAATACACACCACATAATTACACACCAAACAACATATTTTAAACTCCACAATCCACAACATACCTCCAATCCACACCATATTGTGGCACCACCTGAGCACCAAACATCATTCACCACCACCATTTTGCATCAGCGCACCACCTAAGCATCACCTAAGCATCACCTAAACATTGCCTAAGCATCACGTCAGTCGGCCCTCAGAATTCGGCATCTTTTGATTCTCACCTTGTGTCTGTCCGCTGCTCGTGTTCTAATTAAATTACTGTTTTCAAACCTCCACTCCTCTGTTATTTATGTTATAACAAACAAGCATGAGAACAAGCAGGAAGAAGTTGCCAGCAGTGCAAGTGTTAAAATGTTTTTTTAATCAGGTTGTTCAGCTGTATATAATGTTGTCTTGATTTGTATAAAGGTAACAAAAATTCTTAACACTTTTTATTATAACTTTTCAACATGATGCACAGCAGCCACAATGCTCTACAATATAGCCAAAGGTTCTGGCTAAACACATAAGGTCCCAAAGGCGAGACCTATTGGCTATGCCAATGCTTGTTATGTGTAGGATAGACAATTTTGTGAGTTACTAGCAGAGGGGCTTTGGCTCCACCCACAGGTTAGTAATTAGGAGTACATGCTTTGATCAAGCAGATGTTGGTAGCTTCCACACAAAAAGTACTAGCACTCCACACAGCTGTGATCATTTTGTTTATTTATCCAGCTGCCTGAGCTTGATCATTCCTGGGCACATTCATGACACTGTAATGCAATTAAATTGCCTTAGATAACTAGATAATTTATGGTGTATTTTCGGAATGCAGCACCAATGGGAGGAGGGCAGTCTTTGGCCTACGTGGATTTTTAAGTCTTGCTTGACAGTGCAGCTGTCACGTAACCTTTTAGCCAGCACCAATATTATTCTACAGTTCTTTGCTTCCACACAAATACATATCCATTCCCAAGCTATCTACTCTCAGTGCTTTACATTACCATGCAAAATTGAAAGCCAGGCCTATTGGCATTGCCACCAATGCTTTATATGGTCTGGCTGGACAGTGCAGCTGTCGCCAGAAAATTTTGTGAGAGTTACTAGGAGAAGGGCTTTGGCTCCCCCCACATTCTGGGAGCCAAGAGTACATGCTTTGATTGACAGATGTGTGCTTCCACAAAAAAAAGTGTTTGCCCTGCACACAGCGGTGTTCATTGTGTTTATTTCTCCAGTTGCCTGAGCTATCACAGTGTCTTAGATGCCTAGATAATTTATGTGATTTTTCTCTGGCAGCGGCCCATATGGGAGTAGGGCAGTCATTGACCTATATAGATTTTTAGGTCTGGCTTGACAGTGCAACTTTCATCTGGCCTTTAACCTACACCGATATTATTCTACAATTCTTTGCTTCCACACATATGCATATTCATTCCTATGCTATTTACTTGTAATGCTTTAAATTACCATAAAACATTCTTGAAAGTCAGCCTATTGGCCTGTTGTGGCATTGGCCTTGAGTTCCAGAGAGAGCAATGGACACAGAGGTAGACAAAGTTGGTGGGAAAATCAGTCCAATACATTGACACACAAAATGATATTCTCAATTTCAATACTTAACAAATGTGCCTACTGTTGAGTGCAAATCACTTTAACTTCTTGCACCTAAAATTGTAAAATAAATATGGAATGCTGTATAATGTATAAGAACAGATACTGTGCAGCTTGCGCTAGTCTCGATACACATTTTCACTACTTAGCATATTTAATGCTCTGTAAATGGGACCCAACATCTCACTGTTTTATGCATCTCATGTTTGAGGTGATCCTCTGCAGTAAAAATGTCACTCTAAAGCATGTTGTTGGCCCTATATCTTACTGCCCTATACAATAAGTAAAATGGAAAAAATAACTTTTCATGCTAGACATTGCATAAAGTGAGCCAGGGCTTTAGAGATGGATGAGCAAGTGGGAACGTTATAAAATTTATTAAATCAAGTGTGGGATCTGGCCTTTATTCTGCGTGTCACAAGGAGTAACTGAGTGAGTGAAAAATTGTGTAGAGTCTGGGGTTTTTAGAGAGCTGAGTGAACATAAGCTTTATCAAATGATGGCTAAATGTAAACTTGAAATTAACGAGGCAATATCAAAAGATTGACGAATTGGTAGAATGTGGCCATTTTACTCTGCCTCTATTATGTTTAGAGCGTAGTGAATGGATGTGTTGTGATTTTATTTAGAGCTGAAGCAAAGAGGTGCTATGCTGAATCGTTGTTTTATTACGACAGAGGCATGCATGGTAGAACCATGCGTGCCTCTACCACGCAGCCCCAACAACAAATGCACCTCAACAATGCATTCCTTTACCATGCATACCTTTCCCACGCATGTCTTTACCACACAATTCCATGGTGAAGGCATGTTTGGTAAAGGGATGTGGGGTAAAGTTCACGCCCCTTTCCTTCCATCCTTCAGTCCTAAAATCCTGGCCCCTGCCCTAAAACCTGAATCTTCCAAGCCCTAAAAATGACCCTGCCCCCTAAATCTTAAACAGTCCTGACTCCCCCTGCCCTAAACGCGTCCCCCTTGCCTTGAATACTGCCCCTTCCCCATGTCATGAGCCCTAAAACTCTGTCCCCTACTTAAAACCTACCCTAAACCCCCTTGCCCTGAGCCCTAAAACTGCCCCTCCTACCCTGGAAACTGCCCCTTCTGTCCCCCTGCCATGTGCCCTAAAACTCAGCCCCCTACTTAAAACCTACACCGACCCCTTTGCCCTGAGCCCTAAAACTGCCCCTCCTACCCTGGAAACTGCCCCTTCTGCTCCCACTGCCCTGATTCCTAAAACTCTGCCCCCTACCTTAAAACCAACCCCAACCTGAGCCTCCAACCCTGAGCCCTAAAATCTCCACCTTAATTACAACCTACCCTCAGCCCTGAGCCCTAATACCGAGCCCCTCCCTTAAAACCTACCCACATCCATCTTCAGCCCAACTTACTTCGTTGCGTACCCTTCCTTCCCACATTTCCTCCTTTCCGGTTCCTCTCCCCAGTTGCCAGCAGCTAGAACGCTGACTGCCTTAACCATGCATATGCGTGGTTCAGCCATATGCGTGGTTAAGGCAAGTGGTGTTCAGCTTGCGTTGAAACGGAACACGTGCATTAATGAGTGTGAATATTACTGTAAAACTTGTGACACCCTCCAAATGAGGGTGAGTTGTCAGGTATGCATGCTGCTCATTTATGGATTTTTAAAAAATATGACATTCAGACTGGTGAAGCAATTTTGTGTAACAATTTTGACAATCAATGGGTTGTATGATGAATTTTAGGCGTAACAGATGAATTGATAATATTGTGCTTAAGACAATATAAATCAGATGTTTAGAAGTGCAAGATTAATAAGAGAGTGATTCCATGTTCTACTGTGGTACCAAATCCAGCACATATTTTGTTTCAGATTCCATCATATGCAGAACGGTTTACAGTCATTGACTTATGTTAAGCGTTCTTCTCTATTCCCCTTCATGAGGTATCTGAGTTCCTATTTGCATTACAATTTTAAATTAAAGTTCTATGTGGTGTAGGATTCCACAAGGCTATCCTGATTGTATTTCAATTTCCCCCCATGTCTCGAAGTAAAATCTAGAGTGTTAGCAATGGGGGCCTCTAGTTTGCAGTGGCTTGCACCTGTCCAAATAGGGACCCTTACTTCTAGTCAGGATAAGGGAGTTACACACCTAGATAACCTCTGCTCACCCTCTTGGGAGCTTGCCATAAGCAGACAGGTTTATCTCAGAGGCAATGTGTAAAGCAGTTGTACCCAAGCACACAGTAACACAGTGAAGACATTACTAAACACACCCGTTTAGAAAATTAAAATATCTTTATCTAAACCAAAAAAGACCAAAACGACAAAAATCCAACATACACTTATCAAAATATTACTTCTAAAAGGTTTTACCAATCCTGTCCATAGAAAACTATGGATGCAGGTGTTTTTCACAAAGTACCTTGGGATGCATAAAAATTTATCAAACAAAGCAGCCACAGATGAGCGAGGCACAGGAAAACACAGCGATGCGTCGAATCCTGAGTTCGCGGGGAGGCGATGCGTCAGTTCTGCTGCACACAGAAGTGTTGCGTTGAATCCAGACTGTAAGGGGAAGCGATGCATTGTTTTATGGACAGCTAGGGTCTGAGGCTGTCGAACTTGGCACACAGATGCGATACGTGGAAAAATCCAGGTGCTGCGAGTCCATGCGGCGGTGATCCAGGATCTGTGTAAATTTCTGCAGCAGCAGACAGGTGATATGCCAATTCTTTTCAGGCACATGGCAGGCTTGCGTTGGAGTCGGAGCAGGACTTCAGAAACTCGGTCCTCACGCCTCGGGCTGCGCTGATTTCTCGGGCCACACACATGTGCTGCGTTGATCTTTTCAGACGAACCTCAGCGATGTGTGCGTTTTTCAGCTACACTGCACTTTTTTCAGTGTCAAATACAGCGCAGGAAGGGTGAGGTGTTGATTTTCACCAGGAAAGTCAGCAAAACAACCTCTAAGGAACCAGAAACTGGATTAGGCCCCGCAAGGCAGGTCAGAACTCCCAGCAATATTACATTTGGACTGTTGAAGTTGTTTTAAATGTGCAATTTTGGGTAACAATTTTGAATATCAATGAGTTTTTTTGATGAATTTTAGGCGTAACAGATGAATTGATAATATTGTGCTTAAGACAGTATAAATCAGATGTTTAGAAGTGTTTCTATTTATGCATTTTAGTTGTGCTATATTTTGATGAATTCACAATTTTATTCATATGGATGCTGTTTCTGATGTTCTGTCCAAACTGCTCCTGCTCATTCTCCCTCCCAATCAACATGTTCTTTTGTGCCATCCCTCCCCACAGTCTTTGCAGAACACAGTGCATAGTAACATAGCTAGTTCTTTTCATTAGGGTGCGTGCATTATGACTGGAGCTTTCTTCATGTCCCAGATGTTGCCAGAGGTCCTTGGGCAATTCTGAAGTAGTTACGCTATGCCCTTATAGAATTCACTAGTGTGTGTATCGATTCTTTTAAAAATATTTCATAATGTTCTGCCTCTCAGGACAGGAACACAGTAGAAGCTGGTGGACTTGTATATAGAAGGGGGTTAGTAATTTTGTCTCAGAATTTATGATGTTTTAATTAGTAATTGGTTGATGTTGTGCTATCAATAATCATGCCATGCTGAGACAGCCATTTTCCATTATTCTGTATGCTTCAAATATTATGAAAACTCTTATTTTTGGGGTTGTAAACCAAATACGTGTTCTGTTCCTCCCTAGACTCTGTCTGATTTTACTAGAGCCTTTGCCTTGCTAATAGAGATGCTGTCAGTGCTCATTGTTATACTGAGGAAGATTCTGAGTTTCCCCAGATGCTCTGTGCATTGCTCTAATGATTTTGCTGTTCTCTTGGGTCATAGAATTATTCTAATTTCTGATTATGTACTCTGCATTTATGTCCTCATGGCATTTAATTGTTATTCTGTACTGCTTAATGTCTAAGATTTTGCAATAAAACCCTTTAACTTTTCCTGTGATCTAGAGCTCAGTTATTGAGTAGTCCCAGTTACTTATTACTCTGTTAGGCCTGATGTTAAGAAGGTGGTGTCTCTTATAGAAAGATCAAAGTGTTGAAGCAAAACCACCTGAGGTAACATTTGGGGTGATGTAAATTTTGGGGTGCAATAGAATTTGGGGTTGGGGGTTCTGCTTTACAAATTCGTAACAGAGGATGGTTGCATAAGAGCACCCTAAAAAGATTCCCAAAGTTTTCCTAGTCCTTATTGCCCACTCTGAGGGAGAAAAGTGTTTTTGTAACTTTGCCAAGAGTTCCAATGCTGAAAACTACAAAGAAGTAACTTGCTGAGCATTCTTGAATGATTTGGAGTGTAAGTATGAATAGAGTGATTTGATTTTGTGAGTGTACATTGAAGTATGTGTTGATGAGATCGATTTCTGTTGTCTGTGTGAGTTGTTCGGATATGTATTGTTCATTGTGGGTTCACTTGGGAGACTGATCACTGTTTTCTTGATGTATTATTCATGTTTGTAAACACATTTGAAGTTCTATTGATTTGGTTTGGTTATCAGATTCGTCAAAATCCAAGATCTCAAGGTATATTGGTTTACTTGTCTGTAATTGTGGTGTGTAATGCGAGGCACAAAATGCACATTACCTCTACGTCCCTCGTCCTCGACCCAGTCATCACTAATGAGGTATTCCACAAGACAGGAAACAAAACAGGAAACGCTTTTTAGGCTCCACCCACCCTCCCGTCAGGGGCTATAAGAACCTAGCCAACCAAAAGCACATCCTGACATACCTGTTTTGTTTCCTGTCAGTGGACCTGACGGGGACGCTGGGGTAGGTGCTGGGCACTTACCTGCTTCTAGTTGCTGTTGTCCTGTGGTGTCCTCCTCTGCTGGGCTTTGGGGGCGCTGCTGGACCTCCGTGGGACTTCATTGAGTCGGGCTGCTGGGCTTCCTGGACTCTTCAGGTGCTTGGTTGCTGGTCCTGCTGGGCTGTGCTGGCTTCCTGTGGTGCCTGCTGCTGCTGCTCCTGTCGGGATTCTTTCCCGCTTTCCTTCGGTATTTGGGTTTGTGCTGTCTGGAGGGAGAGTCCTTGTATATGGCCTGGGTGCTCCGATGAGCTCGTTCTTTGCTGCCCGCGTCCTGGTTGGTGTCCGGGCGCTCCCTTTCTGTCTTGCGGGTGCACTGGGGTTCTCCGAGTACTCCGCTGTCCTCCTCAGTGTTTTGGCACCATTTCTGTTGCCGGAGCGCCCGGTTTGGGGTCCGGCCGCTCCGTGTGCTTGGTGTTCGAGGCTCTCGCCTCTGCTGATCCAGGTGGGGCCTTTTGCTGTTGAGCGCCCGGTGTGCGGTCCGGGCGCTCAGTCTTTTACTGTCCCGCCTTCTCGTGGAGCGCCCGGGATGGGGTCCGGGCGCTCCGTGCTCTGCCTGCCTTGGAGCACTCGGGTTGGGGACCGAGTGCTCCTTCTCTCTTCCAACGGTGGTCGCAGCGACCGGGTGGGCTCCGGATGCGCTGCTGGTCCAATTCTGCCTTCGGCGGCCGCGCGCTGCCTGGTTTTCAGTGGCCTGTCCTGGCCACGCCCCCTTTTGCCTCGCCTTCAGTTTCTGCTGAGGGGTGCTGGGGCGGGGTTTGTCTTGGTTCTGTTTCGTTTATAAAGGAGGTGGGTTGTCATTACTCTGCTCCTCTGCTGCCGTGGTGGATCTTGCTGGTTTATTTGCTGTTTCTTGCTCCCTGCTGATTCTTGATGGGGAAACATCTTAAGAAGCGGAGACATGTGTCTCCTGTGTCCTATTCCTCTTCTCCTTCGGACAGTGAGGATCCTGCGCCTGCGGTGAAGCGTCCCAGGTTGGATGAGGACGGGTTGAAACGTCTGATTTTGGAGACTTTATCTGACATTAAGTCCTCCAAGAAGTCTGCTGGCGGGCGTTCTGGTGGGGGCGCGACCCTTTATTCTGACATTTCCTCTTCTGGGTCCTCTGATGACGCTTCCTTGGGTGCGGTGGATATAAAGGGAAAATATGTCTCCAGGGAACTGTTGCCGGATTTGCTGTCTCATGTACGTGAGAACATGGGGTTTCCGGATGACGCTGTGGCTGGTACTTCCTCGGATGCTGTTCTGCCGCAGTTTCGGAAGCCTGTTACGTCTTCGCTTCCTATTCATCCATTTGTGATGGATGTGCTGTTAAATGAGTGGAAGGACCCGGATCA
Organism: Triturus cristatus; assembly: GCF_964204655.1. Classification (NCBI taxonomy): domain Eukaryota; kingdom Metazoa; phylum Chordata; class Amphibia; order Caudata; family Salamandridae; genus Triturus; species Triturus cristatus. Next base: position 344,241,643 of record NC_140593.1, read on the forward strand.
TATTATGTTGCCACGCTTCATGTCAAAACTCTACCCTTTGCAGGACATGGAGGAGTCCTTTCCTGAGTCTGTGCGGGTGGACTCCATTGTCGCTAGTTTGTTTGGTCGTCCTTCCATGGCAGATGATAACATTCTTCGCGATGGGGTGGATAGGAAGATTGACACTGCTTTGCGCAAATCCTATGCTGGTTCTCACCTTGCCATCCGTTCAGGTGTTTACGGTGCTTATGTGGCTCAATCGCTCTTGACTGACTTTAAGACTTTGTTCTCAACTATGCAGGAGGGTGGTTGCTCTCCGGATTTGCTGGAATCGATGGAGCGCCAGGCTGAGTTCCTCTCGGATATTGCCTTTGATTACGTACGTGCTTCTGCTCTGTCTTGTGGGTCCTCTATTGCTGCTCGTAGGAATCTGTTGTTGAAAGGTTGGAATACTGATGCCGCACAGAGGTCCATGGCCTTACGTTTGCCTTTTACTGGCCCTCGTCTCTTTGGGGATACCTTGGAAGACAGACTGCATAAGGTGTTTAAAGAGCGTAAACATTCCTTTTCCTTCCGGAGGCAACCTTCGCGTAAGGAATTTTCCTCTTCACAGTCCAAGTCTTTTCGTCAGCCTTCACGATTTCAGCAGTCCTCCTTTAAGGGTTCTCGTGGAACTGGTCGTGGTTTCCCTCGGAAGTTCCAGAAGAAACCTCCTCGTGATGCTGGACCTGGGCCGCAGCGTTCCTGACTATGCCCCTACGTTCGTGAGTCCCGCTGGAGTGGCGCCCATGGTTGGTGGGAGATTGAGGTTGTTCCTTCCAGCCTGGCGTCTGTCAACCTCGGATCAGTGGGTGCTGGATGTCCTGGACCGGGGGTATCGGATCGAGTTCCTGTCCCCTCCGCCTCCCTCGGGTGTAGTACGGACTCCGACTCCCTTGTGCCGCTCCCGTCGCCAGTCACTGAGGGACGGTGTTCAGGCCCTGTTTCTCAAGAACGCTATTGTTCCGGTTCCCAGGTTGGAGTGGGGTCTGGGGAACTATTCGATTGTTTTCCTGGTGCCGAAGGTCACGGGGGGATTCCGGATTGTCATCAATCTCCGGAGTCTGAACTTGTTTGTGAAGAAGATCCCGTTCAAGATGGAGACCTTGCAGCGAGTGGTCCCACTGATTCAGGCCGGATGGGTGTTTACTACTCTGGATCTCCAGGACGCATACCTTCATGTGCCGGTGGCCCGGGAGGATCAGATGTTCCTGCGTTTCTGCATGGAGGGTCATCATTGGCAGTTCTGTGTTCTTCCATTTGGTCTCCGGTCCGCTCCCCGGGTGTTCACCAAGGTGGTTGCTCCTTTGGTGGCCCTTCTTCACCTCCGGGGGGTGTCTGTGTTCCCCTACCTGGACGATTGGCTGCTCCAGGCTCCCTCCCCAGAGGTCATGTCTCACACCTTTCGTTGACCATCCTTACGCTAGAATCTCATGGGTTTCTGGTGAACTTTCCAAAGTGCCAACTCCTTCCTGGGACTCGACGGACTTTTATTGGGGCCGTCTTCGACTCCGTCCTGGGCAAGGTGTTCCTGCCGGATTCTCGGATTCGGCGTCTTCAGTCCCTGTTGCGGATCTTGTTGTCCCAGGCTGCGGCCCCCCTTCTTCAGTGGCTCGAGGTTCAGGGTCATATGGCCGCTACTGTCTTCACGGTGCCCTGGGCCAGGGTTCATCTGCGGCCTCTGCTGTGGCATGTTCAGCGTTGGGTGCCGTTTCCAGTTCAGGACTATGCTCTGTCTGTGCCTGTGTCCTTGGGGGTGGTGTCGGATCTCCAGTGGTGGCTGGATTCCGCAAATCTCTCGAAGGGGATGTGGATTCACCTGCCGCCCCCTTTGGTGTTGACGACGGATGCCAGTGCGGCCGGTTGGGGGGCCACGTTGGGACAGTGGTCTGTTCAGGCTCGCTGGCTCCGGATGGAGTCCCGTCGCTCGTCCAATTGGAGGGAACTGTCTGCTGTGGCCAGGGCTCTTCGTTTCTTCCATTCCCGTCTGCTGGGGTGCAATGTCCTGGTGAGGTCGGACAACACCGTGACTGTGGCTTACATCAACCACCAGGGCAGTACTCGCAGCCCTTCCTTGAATTTGGTGGCTTGTGCGATTGCAGGTTGGGCAGAGCGTCATCTTCTGGCTCTCTCGGCTCAGCATATCCGGGGGGTAGACAATGTGGTGGCGGACGCCTTGAGTCGCAGGTTTCCATCTTCCCTCTCCCTGTGTCTCTCCCCCAGGGTGTTCCGGTTGATCTGTCGGAGGTTCGGGACTCCCCTGCTGGACTTGTTTGCCTCCCGGGTGGATGCTCAACTCCCCCTGTTTTGTTCTCGGACCCCGGAGTTGGGTGCTTGGGGGGTGGAGGCGTTGTCTCTTCGGTGGCCCCCTTGGTTGCTGTACGCCTTCCCCCCTTCCCCCTGATTCCTGCCTTCTTGCTGAAGGTCCAGAGGTTGGGTGCCCAGGTGGTAGCGGTCTTACCTCACTGGCCGCGGAGGTCCTGGTTCCCTTTGTTGTTGAACCTGGCGGTGGGCCCTCCTTGGATTCTGCCACGTTATCCGTCTCCCCTGAGGTCCCCCTCCCCTTCCCTCCTGGTCCCTCTCACCATGGCGGTTTGGAGGTTGAACGGTTGTCGCTTGGGGTCCGGGGTTTGCCTGATCACCTCATCACTGTGATGCAAGGGTCTCGTAGGGGTTCCACTTTGTCCTCCTACTCTAAACATTGGGCTTCTTTCTCCTCTTGGTGTGCGGGGCTTGGTCTCTCTCCTGTCTCTTGTCCTATCGCTTCCATTCTGCAGTTTTTCTTGGATGGGTTTCAGAAGAAATATGCCTTGTCTACTCTGAGGGGCCAGTGGGCTGCTCTTCGGGCTTTCCGGGATCCGGCTTCTCTTCCTCCTGCGGATGGTTTGTTGGTTTCCCGTTTGTTCCGGACTTTCTCTCTGTCATCTCCTTCTTCACGCTCTCCGGTTCCTCCTTGGGATCTCTCTTTGGTCTTGGGTGCTCTGCAGTCTGCTCCTTTTGAGCCATTGGAGTCGGTGGACCTTAAGTTTCTATCTTTTAAGGTGGCGTTTTTGGTTGCTGTGACTTCTGCCAGGCGGTTGGGTGAACTCACTGCTTTGCGTTGTTCTCCTCCCTTTTTGCGTTTCTTGGATGACGCGGTGGTCCTTTCTTTGGATCCTGGTTTTGTTCCCAAGATTCGTTCTAGGTTTCATTGCTCTCAGGAGTTGATTCTTCCTTCTTTCTGTCCTTCTCCTTCTTCCCCTGCTGAGTTGTTGCTTCACTCTTTGGATGTGCGGCGTGCTTTATCCCTTTATGTTGCACGGTCTGCGGGGTTCCGTTCCTCGGACTCCCTTTTGTGACTTTTGGTTTGGCTGGTCAGGGTAAAGCTGCGTCTTGGCTTACTCTTGGTCGCTGGATCAAGTCTGTTATTTCTTTGGCTTATCAGGGATCTGGTTTGCCTTGCCCTTCTGGTGTTCAGGCCCGTTCCACTAGGGGTGTTTCTGCTTCCTGGGCTGCTTTTCATGGGGTTTCCCTTGATGAAATCTGTCGGGCTGGGACGTGGGCCTCTGAGTCTACTTTTGTGAGGCACTATCGCTTGAATTGTGCTCTGTCTGACCGACCCAATTTCGGTAGTGGTATGTTGCGTGCTGTGGAGGTTGTTCCGCCTCCCTGATTCTGTGTTTTTTCATTAAACTATTTTTTGCTGCACGCCTCTTTGTGTTCGGTCTCTGTTTTCTGTGTGGTTTGCCAAAGGCCTGTTGTTGGGGGTGCTTTGGTATGCCTCATTAGTGATGACTGGGTCGAGGACGAGGGACGTAGAGGTAATGCTATGATTACTTACCGGTAATCCCCATTACTCTTAGTCCTACTCGTCCTCGACCCAGTCATACTTCCCGCCCGCCCTCCCTGATCAGGCCTTTGTTGCTTGGTATGTCAGGATGTGCTTTTGGTTGGCTAGGTTCTTATAGCCCCTGACGGGAGGGTGGGTGGAGCCTAAAAAGCGTTTCCTGTTTTATTTCCTGTCTTGTGGAATACCTCATTAGTGATGACTGGGTCGAGGACGAGTAGGACTAAGAGTAATGGGGATTACCGGTAAGTAATCATAGCATTAATAAGGATCCTGAATTAACGAGTTTTCAATTTCAGGTTGTGTGCCTAATTTGGGTTGATATATCTTGCTCCTGAGTGCACGGGAGTGAGCATACTAACTAGGGAGGACTGCCATAGGACGGAAGCCTATCAAGTGTGAATTGTGATTCAACGGGCTTTCCGTTTATTGTTCTCGACTTTGAATTATGTTTTCCATGTTACTAAAGTTTCATGGTTTGCTATTGAATTGTCTTACTTGATTTATTGACTTTTTATTTCCTTTCTAGTGGAAACAGACATGGGTTTATCTAGGTATAAGGATTAGAAGAGCTTTTGAAATTGTTTACCTGTTCACAGAGAAGTCGTGCTGTGATTGGTTAGTCAGCCAGGGAGCTGAGCTGAGATTGGTGAGATGTCACCACAAAGCTGTGCTCTGATTGGTTGGTTGCCGACAAAGCCTCGCTGTGATAGGGTGACCTTTGACAGAGCTGGGCTGTGATTGGTAATTTTTCACTTTATTGTGATTTGGAGTTTGTTTTGAGCAAAACTAATGGGAAGTATGTTGGTAAAGTCTAAGGTTACTGTAGTACTCTGGGATGGTCAAATATTATCAGTAGAAGGAAATCCAGCTTGGAAAATGATAAAAGAGGTTGGGTGCTATATGTGTTTCTGCATTTCAGAGTGGATTAAATACACTGCACGTGATGAAGTTTGGTAATTTCCATTTGAAGGTACTTTTAATTCTAGAAAGACAAATTTCTTCAGACAAACTATACATGACATGAAACCGATTCCTAGACCTATACAGTTTCAGGGGCTCAATAAATGAGATCTAATGGCGACAGTAAAAGAGAGCAACAAAGCAGGTGAAAAGCTCATTTAAACATAGGCTACAGAGCAAAATGGATCTGCAGGGCAAAAGTTGGGGGGAGGATATGATTCAATGTGTAAAGACATTTCTCGCTATAGGTAAATAAAGAGAATTTTGACAAAGTTAAAATAGATACATTAGAGAAGCAGACAGGTGACTCTGAGGATGATACATTTATAAATGAGCTTTTGAATTCAAGACCTCCTCCATATTCTGCCAGAACAATTGAAACTAACGATACTAGCCCAAGAGTAGACACAGCTGCTGGGGGAGATAGCACTATTGTGCAAGTTCCTACTGGAGTTGAACCAAGCGCACCAATTGAGGCAGTGATGAGGGCAGTGCCCAGTACACGTTGAGACATCCAATCTGAAACCCAGATTCAAGCTGCCACGCCTGTAAGAAGACTGGTAGTTGAAGAGACTTCTAATGAAATGAACATAGGTATTTTAAAATTTTAATTAGGCGAAATGCTACTGGCAAAATGGATTTGAATAGGTTCTTGTTTTACGATTCAGATGAATCTGATTAAGAAACTGCTAGATGTGCAAATGAAGAACATGATAAGTTAGAAGAGTTAGCTGATGAATTTGATGTTAACATTATCAGAACAAAAAATGTGAAACAAAATTATAAAAATGAATTTAACACATGATGAAATTAGAGGAATGAGATTAACTCTGAGACTCCACATTAAAGATTTGATTGAGAAAACCAGGAATTAGAGTAATTTACCGACATATAGAAACAGATGGAAAAAGAGAACGATAAGTAGAAAGAAATCAAAAGGGACAAAAGTAAAGCAAGAAATGTAGTGATTCAGAAGGTGGCACATGAATGGTTTTGGAGCTTCCTTTAAGAGACATTTTTGGATGGAATTTGGTGCATGTGCCATGGTAATGAGCTGATTTGTATGACTTTACTCATAATTTTCTAAAATTGTGAGAGAAGCCAGCAAAGTGCTATAAGGAAGTACATAAACTGACACATATTTCTCAGGTATCATCTGATTTCATTGTTTGGGATTGTGGTTCCTAGTGATTTATGAGCAGAGTGTAAAGCCATAATTGGGTGACCGATGCAAGAACCAGCTTGATTTGGTCCAAATAATGCTCTAGCTGCAGAGGTAATGGACAAATATAAGGCTGTGATTGAATATTTGTAAAAACGAGCTCCAGGAAAGGATATTGTTAGACCTGGCCCATTTTGCAGGGTTATCCCCAAACTCTTTGCCTTCTTCTTCCTATGTTTTCTGACCCGTTTATGTTGGCATTAGGACTCTGGGCACTTTACCACTGCTAACTAGTGCTAAAGTACATATGCTCTCTGTCTAAATTGTATTGGTTATTGGTTTATCCAGGATTGACATATTTGATTTACTGGTAAGTCCCCAGTCAAGTGCACTGGGTGTGCCCAGGGCCTGTAAATGAAATGCTACTAGTGGACCTGCAGTGCTGGTTGTGCCACTCACACGAGTAGCCTTGCAAACCTGTCTCAGACCTGCCACTGCAGTGTCTGTGTGTGCAGTTTTAAACTGCCATTTCGACCTGGCAAGTGCACCCACTTGCCAGGCCCAAACCTTCCCTTTTACTACATGCAAGTCACTACTAAGGTAACCCATGGCAGCCCCATGGGCAGGGTGCAGTGTATTTAAAAGGTAGGACATGTACTGTTGTGTTTTACATATCCTAAAAGTACATACTGCTAGTTTTGTTTTTCACCATTGTGAGGCCTAACTCTCCAATCGGGTAACATGGGGATTGCCTTGAAATATCTTTAGTAATTTTGCATTGGGAGTAGATAGAGATTTGTAGTTTGGGATCTCTGAACCCACAATTTAAAAAAAACATCTTCTGGTGTAGTTGGTTTTTAAATTGCGTGTTTGAAAATGCCACTTTTAGAACTTTTCTTGCTTAACCATTCTGTGCTTCTGCCTGTCTGTAGAATACACATCTGGGTTAGGATGACAGTTGGGCTGTTGTGCATTCACTCTAGACAATCAAACAAAGGGTGCTGAGGTGTGCCTTGCATATCCTGATGGGCCATCACTAGGCTGAAGGGCCTCTCTGAGCTAGAGTGGTGGGAGGAGTTGTCATTGACACCTGAATAGGGCTGTGCCTGTCCTCACACAAAGCTGTCTCCACCCCCCTGTAGTGTGTCTGGAGCCAGGTCAGGGAAAGGCAGGGTCTTGTGCACTACAAAGATTTTCCTTTGACGTTTGCCTACTTTAAAGGCAGAATGGGGTATAATTATTGGGCCTCTGACACTCTCAAATCAAAACAGTTCTGGACTGAGTACATTCTGCCATGAAGAAGAGCTGGATTCTATATTAGGGACTATCACTCTGCCTGTTTATTTGTTGTGGTGGTCTGCTGCTTGCTGCTTCTGTCCTGGGAGTGAAAGGATCAGACTTTGCTTTCTGTATCCTGCTTATAAAGTTTCCAAGGGTTTGTGTGTGCTTGCTTGCTGTTAAGAAGTGGCTCTTCTGCTGAGAGACCTGACGTGCCAAGTGATGCCAAATCCTGTCCCTGGACCCTTGAAAGTGGAATCTGGTAAACCGAAGGAAAAAGTCCACACCGACTTCCAGCATCTGTTTTAATTGATGCATCACTAGAAACTACGCGCATCACCGCTGCCAGCACTGGAGCATGGTTATCGATGAGCGCATCGACCACTGCTTTCACCGCAGCCACCAGCTTTCCATCGCAGTGTTGCTTGGATATGAATTTACCTTAAATAAATGAAAAGACAAGAGGCATGTGGCAAAAGAGGAACAAGTTGGTTTAATTAAATGCTGCGGCCGGGAGAGCCTGGATAGAATACGTCTGATCAAAATCTCTTGATGTACAAAGTTTGGGCCGTCCATTTATACAGTTCATGAGGTACAATAAAGCACTTTGCTACATTCCCAAAACCATTACTGTTGTAAATTTACCCATGCGGGCATCTGATAAGGACACAGATGGCTCTTGACCTCAGGGAGAACTAGTGTGGGCCAGTGTGTATGTGTCCAGATGTCCGACATGAGGAGCGCGTGATCACTACGTATGGTGTGCCTGTTGTGTCCTGATTGGTTGAGTGTGCCTATTTACATGTGGTATCTAGCTTAGTGGTATTTCTGGGGAATGCGAGCCTTTGGCCAAATAGGTTTTATTGGGGTCAATTATCTCTGGCTTGTTTGTGGTGCAACTATCTATTTGTGGAACTGATCACTGTTTTCAATGGGCGTGTGTTTGTATTTGGTTTATGGGGACCCCACCTGTGACCTGTTACTCGATAGGCATGCGTCGCAGGAACTGCCTGACCTCGTATCTCTGTCTCTGGGTTGATGGATGGAGAGGTCACCTTGGGTGAATCTGATAGCAATGATGTGAGTTCACTGGCACTCCTAAAAGTAATATGGTAGCCACTGGTATCATGTTTACCGACATTATCATCATTACACATACAGTTGTCATTTTGTACACTGAAATTGCTTGCACTGGTATAGTTATCATATTGTACATTGAAACAGTTTGTACTGGTATTAACTAAATTATGCTTGATCTGGCATGAATGCACGTTGACATTGTTCTTATTCGGAACAATAATAGTTTGAGCATGGATCACTGTATACATTGGTATTATTATTGCTGATGTCGGTCCTGCTGGGCAGGAATGAGCTACGGTATGTATTATGACACTGCATTGACGGGCATTGTGCGGGTACAAGCGGTGACATACGTTCACATTGTATTTACTGACATTGCGTTGTTGGGCCTGCACATATCATGACATTCATTGACATCGTATTCACCCATCCTAGTGCTCTTTCACATTGCAGCTTGTGCTTCAGCCCTTTTCCTGGGCCGCAGCAAAAGCCGCGATGTTAAAGAGCACTTTCCAACTGCCAGCACGGCATTCCTATCGTAATTGGGAGGTTAGACCACCACCTGCTTGTTGGGTGGTCTTCTGAGTGCCACCATAGCAGGTGGCGGTCTGACCACCAGCTATCATAATCGGGTCCAAATTGTTAAACCTGATGCAATATTCCCAATAACTAGACATTACAGACTCACAAAGGAAGCAGAAGAAGGAATGAAGCCAGTAATTGAGAAAGTGCTTGAGCAAGGAATCTTCCAGGAGGTACTTGGTAATTCTGGTAATTCTCCTGTGATGGGAATAGAAAAACCATATGGAGCGTGGATAATAATACAAGATCCCTGCATGATTAATTAGATAGTGATTCCATGTTCTACAGTGGTACCAAATCTAGCACTGATTTTGTTTCAGATTTCATCATATGCAGAATGGTTTACAGTCATTGACTTATGTTACGCATTCTTCTCTATTCCCCTTCATGAGGAATCAGAGTTCCTCTTCGCATTGCAATTTTAAATTAAAGTTCTCATGTGGTGTGCGATTCCACAAGGCTATCCAGAAAGTATTTCAAATTTCCCCCATATCTTGAAGTAAAATCTAGAGTGTTCAGAACTGGGGGCCTCTGGTTTGCAGTGGCTTGCACCCTGTCCAAATAGGGACCCTTACTTCTAGTCAGGATAAGAGAGTTACACACCTAGATAACCCATGCTCATCCCTTTGGGAGCTTGGCATGAGCAGACAGGCTTATCTCAAAGGCAATGTGTAAAGCAGTTATACCCAAGCACACAGTAACACAGTGAAGACATTACAAAAGGACACCACACCAGTTTAGAAAAATAAAATATCTTTATCTAAACCAAACAAGACCAAAACGACAAAATTCTAACATACACTTATCAAAATATTACTTTTAAAATGTTTAACCAATTCTGTGCATAGAAAACTAAGGATGGGGGTGTTTTTCACAAAGTACCTTGGAATGTATCAAAATGTATCAAACAAAGCAGCCACAGATGAGCGAGGCACGGGAAAACACAGCGATACGTCGAATCCTCAGACTGCAGGGCGGCGATGCGTCAGTTCTGCTGCATGCAGAAGTGTTGCGGTGAATACAGACTGTAAGGGGAAGTGATGCATCGATTTATGGACAGCTAGAGTCTGCGGCTGACGAACTTGGCACACAGTTGCGATGTGTGGCAAATCCAGGCGCTGCGAGTCCATGTGGCGGCGATCCAGGCACTGTGTCAATTTCTGCAGCCGCAGACAGGTGATACGCCGATTCTTTCAGGCACACAGCAGGCTTGCGTTGGAGTCAGAGCGGGGTTCTGAAACTCGGAGCTCACAACTCGGGCTGCAAAGATTTCTTGGGCCACACACAGGTGCTGCGTTGATCTTTTCAGACGCACCTCAGCGATGCGTGTGTTTTTCAGCTGCACTGCACTTTGCGGTGTCAAATATGGTGCAGGAAGGGTGAGGTGTGGATTTTCACCAGGAAAGTCAGCAAAGCAACCTCTCAGGACCCAGACTATGGATTAGGCCCCAAATGGCAGGTCAGAACTCCCAGCAGTGCAGTTTAAGGTTGTTGCAGGGGAAGTCTTTGTGTTCCTGAGACTTCTTAACAGGAAGCAAGCTCTAAATCAAGCCCTTGGAGAATCTTCTCATGCAGATTTCACAGCAAACTTCAGTCTTTGTACTCTTGAAGGCAGAAGCAGCAACTGCAGTCCAACCCAGCAAAGCAACACAAAGCAAAGGGGCAGCACTCCGCCTCACAGCTCATCAGCTTTTCTCCTTGGCAGAGGTTCCTCTTGATACAGAAGTGTTCTAAAATACTGGGGTCAAAGCCTCAATACTTATACTTATTTTTCCTTTGAATTCAGCACAAAGAAAAGTCTCTCTTGCACACAAAAAACAGTTCTGTCCTGTCCTGGCCAGGCACACTACAGAAGGTGGAGACAGCATTGTCAAAGGCAGCCGCAGTCCACTCAGGTGATAGTGACAACACATCCCACCACTCTAACTCAGGATGGCTCATCAGTATATCCAGGCCACACCTCAGCTTCCTTTGTGTGAGTGTCAGGAGTGAATACAGAAACAGCCCCTGTCAGTCTAAAACCAGACAATGAATCAACAAGCAGGCAGAGGCATACGGGATGGTTAAACAAGATTATGTCCACGTTCTAAAAGTGGCATTTTAAAACACACAATTTAAAAACCACTTTGATTTCATTAAAGAAACCGGAGGCTAACATTATGCAATATACTTTTATTGCTGCCCCAATGTGCAGCCCTTTAAAGAACATTAATACATCATAAACATTAAATGAACCATCCACTTCCGGTTGTAAGTATATAGAATTCGTCAACCCATCTTGTTTCCTTTCTGAATCCTAGAGGGTATTCTCTAAGAGGAAGAGAAAAAACGCAAAGTAAAAGGTAATCTGGACTGAAGATTTATCAGACTTATAATGTTCATAGTCAAGTAGGATGAAGGAAAGGGTTAGACAACAATTAATCCTGAAATACAAGTCTAAGAAATTTTACGTTCTCATCTTTAGTACATTCTCCCCTCAAGGGTAAGGAGGGTGAGATAATGCTAGCCTCCGTTGTCTTTAATGAAATCAATATTCTCTCTGCATAATAATTGGGGAATCGTCATTTCATTACAAGATCGGAGGCTACCACTACCATCTAGAGCTATATTACCAACATGCTCTATTGGTCTTGAGTAACATTTTGCAAAAGTCTTTGCATTTGACCAGTCAGCTGTTCTAAGAATTTACGCTAGGGAACCTCCTGCCCAAAAGACCTTACTAGACATGCCTCCTCTAGAAGAGTGGGCTCCAAATCTTGAGAGGTCTATGCCTGCTTCACTGATTACTGTATGTATCCATCTAGCTAGTGTTGCTGTTGAAACTGTACTATGGGGTTTGACATAGGATAGGAGGAGTTGATCAACACATCCCACCACTCTAGCCCAGGATGTCTCCTCAGTATATCCAGGCCACACCTCAGCTCCCTTTGTGTGAGTGTTTGGAGTGAATGCACAAATAGCCCCTGTCAGTCTAAAACCAGACAATGAATCAACAAGCAGGCAGAGGCATACGGGATGGTTAAACAAGATTATGTCCATATTCTAAAAGTGGCATTTTCACACCTTTATTAAAAGGTGTGCTATTAAATTCTGAGTCCAGAGAGACCAAACTCAGAATCTCTAGCTGTTCCTAATTGAAAGTTACACTTGTAAAATGTTACAAGTCAGCTCCAATGATAGCCTATGGGAAAGACAGCTTTTCAATAGTGAAAAACTAAATTGGCATTATTTCACTATCTGGACACGTACAACACACCAGCACATGTCCTACCTTTCCAAAACACTGCACCCTGTCCATGGGGGTACCTTGGGCCAACTTTAGTGGTGACTTACATGTAAGAAAAGGGAAGGTTAATGCCTGGCACGTGAGTGCACCTGACAAGCCGACATGGCAGTTAAAAACTGCACGCAGACACTGCAGTGGCAGGTCTGAGACAGGTTTGATTGGCTAATCATGTGGGTGGCACAGCCAGAGCTTCAGACCCACTAGTAGCATTTAATTTACAGGCCCTGTACACACACAGTGCATGTTACTAAAGCTTAACTGTAAATCACATAAGCCAATCATGGATAACCAATCATAATCACAATTTACACAGGGTTCCCTTGCACTTTGGCACTGATCAGCAATGGCAAAGTGCCCAAAGCATCTAAACCAGCAAAAACAAAATCCAGCACACAGTTAAAAATATAGGAGATGGAAAACATTCTGGGGAAACCATACCAAGGATGCCAGGTATAACAGAGAGAGTCTGAGGTTGCCTTGCAATTTAATGTTGGTTCAGTATACTGATGACCTGCTTATTGAATCAAAAACAAAGGAAGCCTGTAAACGAGATACAATTGCATTACTAAACAATATAGCTGCGAACGGACATAAGGATTCCCCTACAAAAATGTAGTACCGTATAAAGGAAGTGATTTGTCCTGGACATCATATTGAAGGTGGTGTGAGAAAAGTCTCTCACAAACGTGTTTCTACAGTTTTTAAAATGAGTCCCCTGACCACCCAGAGAGAGGTTCAAGTGTTTCTTGGAATGGTTGGCTACTGTTGTCCATGGATTCCAAACTTTTCCCTACTTACAAAAACATTAGTAAGGTTGACCTGCAGTGATGTTCAAGATGTGGTACCATGTGGCAAAAACTGTTGTAATACATTTGATAGATTGAGAGAGATTTTGTATTGTGCACCCGCACTCTGGATGGCCAATTATAGTTTAACTTTTTATCTCTTCTGTCATGAAAAAAGGGGTTGTGCACTTTTGATTCTCACACAGAAACCTGCAAATGTCATGTGCCCAGTGGCCTACTTGTCAACTGTGTGGGATCCAGTATCTGTAAGTCTTCCAGGTTGTCTAAAATTGGTTGCAGCTGTTCGTGTTGCCATTAAACCAAGTGAAGTAATCGTGATTGGACACACTTTAATGGTTTATGTTCCACACTCTGTTGAAATTCTTTTGACAAGAACAAGAACCCAGCATATGACTAGCATCATGTTGACTTGTAATGAGCAGATAATAGCAGGTAACACTTGCTGCTGAGAACACCTGTATTAAGAGGTGCGGAGTACTAGATCCTGCAACGCTGTTTCCTATTTCAGATGGAGACAGGGAAACTGATGATGAATTTGAGGGGCCTGATAATGAGTGCATAGCGGTGACAGAATTATGCAACAAACCAAGACCAGACATTCAAGAAATACCCCTGGAAGCGGCTGATCTATTTGTTCAGGCTTCCTGTCTGAGAGATGAATGTGATGCGTATGCAGTATGCACTGTTTCTAAAACATAGGAAGCATCTTCTCTGCCAAATGTAACTTCAGCACAAGTTGCACATTTGGTTGCCTTGACCACAGCTTGTTGTTTGTCAGAAGATTTGGATGTGACAATTTATACAGACAGCCAATATAGATTTTGGATTGTGCATGATGTTGGGCTGCTCTGGTCACAAAGAGGCATCATGACATCTTCAGGGGCCTGATAATAACAGTGCTTACATTATGGATTTATTGAAAGCAATATTGAAACCAAAGCAAAATGCAATATTCAACTACGCTGATCAAATGGTGAAATATTGTGCATTGCAAACAGAGACAGTTGTTCAAGAGAATGAAACTGACGGAAATCGAAAGATAAATTCAGATCAAAATGCATATGAAAATGTTACTTATTTTTTATGACTTCTATTCAGACTTCAGTGTGTTGAGGGATCATCAGGAAAATGCTACAGATGAGGGAAAGGAAAGATGGGAGTGACTAGGCTCTAAGAGAAATAATCAGGATTTGTATGTGAATACTGAAAACAAATATATTCTGCCTGACTGTATCTAGTATTCCATGAAAAACTACTTGCACCAAAAATCACATGCAGGTAGAGAGAGTTTGACACTGATGTTTAAAGAATACAGGGAAAATATAAAATCCAGGAGTATTGCTGAAGAAATTTACTCTAGGTGTTTAGTATGTCAGCTAAACAATCAGGGTAAAGGTAACAGAGTCATCATGAATCATATTGTAAAGTCAGAGTCCCATTTTCAAGATTTCAAGCAGATTTTGTAGAGATGCCCCATTACAATGGGTTGTAAACGTCTAAGTAGAAGTTTGGTTGTTCTCTAAATGGGTGGAGAAATATCCCACTTGTTGATCAGATAGCTTTACAGAAGCCAAATTGTAGAGGGGGTTAATTCCCCATTTTGGCTTTCCAACATCTATTAAAATAGATTGTGGAACTCATTTTAAAAACAAAGTCTTGCAAATCATTTGTGAAGCTTTGAAAATTAAGCAGAAAATTCACTGCAGTTATTGTACTTAGCCTTCAGGTATTGTTGAGGAAACAAATGGAACTCTTAACAATATACTGCCACAAATCTGTTCCTCAACTGCTCTCAAATGGCTTGATGCCCTTCCTCTTGTTTTGATGAACATGCAAAGTACTTCAGACAAAAAAGACTGGGTTATTTCCTCATGATAAAGTGATAGGTAAAGCTATGAGAATTGCATATATGCCATTAGCTCTATTAGTTCCCATGACAGATCGCATCATTTTGGATTGCTGTAAAGGTTTGGCTGATGTAGTGAAATCTGTCTCTCATCAGTTGAATGTGGATACAGAAGACACAAAGGATATTCAGTGCCACAATCTCAGTCCTGGAGAATGGGTGGTTATCCAAAGACACATCAGGAAAAGCTGTCTCGAAGAACTTTGGAAAGGACCCTAACTGGTAATCCTGACAACTAGCACTGTGGTTAAATGTGCAGAAGGACTGCAGTGGATTCACGCTGCTCACACAAAGAAAGTGAAAGCAGCTGAAGCAGTGGATGAAACAGCTGTTCAAGAGTCAAGTATAGTGTGAAGTGCAAAGTTAAGCACAAAGCCAAGCACCAGATCAAGCTTGCAGAAAGGGGAGTGAAAGATATGAAACTGGTGAAGATGGAAGCAATGGAAACAAGAAAGTGAGAAAGTTTGAATTTCAGGTTAGTGAAAGTTATGACAAACTACCTGAAAATTCTGAGGTCCAGTTTCAAAACTGAGATCAGAGTGAAGAGCTGTTGCAGTGCAAAAGTCAAAAACATGAGTGGCAGCCAGAAGAAGTAGTCTCTGATCCAATCAAAGAGAGGTTGCAGTGAAAATCAAAGTTATAGTGACCCCCAGAGGAAGAAAGAGATGTGGTGTGAACAGAGCCAAAAACAACAAGGCTGATCAAAGCTCAAGTTCAAGTGCAAGTTTAAATTCAAATTCAAGTAACTATGAAGTAAAGAGACTTTGACAAAGACACCAAAGAGACAAAAGCTGAAGAGAATATTCAGAAAAAGAGTATGTTGTATTCTCGTGCACATCTGTTCCATGTTGGAACAGATGCGCGCTATGAATGTTCTGGATCCTTGGGAATGTGGAGGTTGGGCAGTTGGATGGGCGAACACGGAGGGGCAACATCTACTGTTCTGTTGGTGGTGCAATGTACAATAAAGCAACAATTTGAAGTATTTTATGAAGCTTCCCACTCCTTTTAACACTGGCGACGATTGGCTGTTGGAGCACCACCAACGTTTAACCCCTTCCCCGCTCATGACGGAACCACTCCGTCATGAGCCACGGTTGCGCTGTGCTCATGACGGAGTGGTTCCGTCATGCTGCGGCCGTTGGCCGCCGCTCCGCCCACGCGGCGCTAATTCCCCGCCTGTGTGGGCGATTAGCGCCGTGGGCGGAGACGTGACGGAACCACTCCGTCATGAGCACAGCTCAACCATGGCTCGTGACGGAGCGGTTCCGTCACGAGCACAGCGCCACCGCGCTGCCCCCAAACCCCCCCCCAGCGCCACGGCGGAATTCCTGCCGCGGCGAAGGGGTTAAAGAACCCACGGATTAGTATTGGATATCAACAGAGTCGACAGCGTTTGGACGGATGTAGTCGGACTTTGGACTCTACCCTCCGCTCAATTTTCCCTTCAAAATGCAGTAAGTCAGAAATACTACTGTTGAGTTAGTGTTCGCTAAAAAGTGTGGTGCTTCTCGACGTGTGAAGTGAAGGAAAGGAAAAGAAATGAAAATTGTCGTTTGGAACAGGCAAGTCAATTGAATGATTGTGACTTGCCGGATGTTTCATATTGTAGCGTTTTTTTAAGAAGATACCTTCATCTACCAGTGATTAACGGTCACTCACGGGGCTCGCGCTGACTTTCCTGCCTGCATGCGCATCAGTGGAATCTTCGCAACCCGATCTGTTCACAGCGGTGTCATCACGCATCTACGCGTTTGGTCAGCGCTTCACGTCGCGTTAGACGTGTCTCCATTTTGTTGTTGCTAACCTTGGTTACACCTAAAGCTTTTCACGGAGAGAAGAAACAACTACGAGACGCGTTTCTCACACTGTTCTTACGAGTTTAATTTTGACATCTTGGTCAGTTTTTTTTCTTTTTTTGTTTCCTCTCAAATTGTCTTCGACCTCAATGAGCCAACCACCTGCATTTCTTTGTGAGAAAGGTGAGCCATTACTTCCTTGGAAGCAATGGAGAAATCTTTTTGATTCTTATTTGGTGGCAATTGGGGGTGAAAGATTCTCAGCTATACGGAAACAAGCCATTCTCCTACATAATTTGGGGGTTGAGGAGGGTCGCAATATTTATGACAGTATTGATGAACTTCCGGTGGGTGATGGATCGGGTGAACCGTCAGATGTTTTTGAAATGTCAATGAAGATGCTTGAGAACTACTTTGGGCCACGCATAAATGTTGTGTTAGAACGCCATAAGTTTTTCATGAGAATTCAGGAACCAAAAGAGAAGGTTGGGGATTATGTAGCATCTTTGAAGACTTTAGCCAGAACATGTGAATTTGGAGAGTTAACGGAATCACTGATCCGAGATCAGTTAGTCAGATGTACAAACAGTCCTAGAGTTCAAGAAAAACTCCTGTCAAAAAACCCATCTTTACGTGAAGCTATTGCGATTGTGGAAGGCATGGAAAATACTTCAGGTTGGGTAAAGGAAATGAAGGGGGTAGAGTCTGTACCTCTACCCCCAGTAGTATTCACGAAGTTACAACAATGGTTCAACAAACGGTTGCAGAAGATAATGTTGGCAAAGTTACTCAGTGTCCTAAGGCGAAATTCCAAACTGATCGTAGCAAAATCAAATGTTATCGTTGTGGGAGTTCAAATCACATTGCTAATTTTCCAAATCGTTTTGCAAAATCTGCCACATGTTTAAAAT
The DNA here is from genome assembly GCF_964204655.1 of Triturus cristatus. Lineage (NCBI taxonomy): Eukaryota > Metazoa > Chordata > Amphibia > Caudata > Salamandridae > Triturus > Triturus cristatus. The sequence continues at coordinate 344,259,260 of NC_140593.1, forward strand.
GTGGCATGAAAGGTCACTATGCCAGGGTTTGTAAGTCTTCTGGCAGGGTTCAATGTCTTGAAAATGCTGAATCTGTTGCAACTGGTCCAAGGATGGTCATTTCTAATGTGAGGAGTGATGGTATTGTGGAGGCTGATCCCATATCTATGCCTGAATGTGATGTTGTGATTGGTGGCACAGGTTTTGTTGTGTTAGCAGACTCTGGTTCTCCTTTCACGATGATTGGAGATGAGATTTGGAACAAAACTTTTCCTGACATTACGTTACTTGATACTGATATTAACCCTGTTAGCTATGGGGGGTCACGTATAAATGTGTTTGGCTACACGATTATGGGTATATTCTTCAAGGGTCGTGAAACCATTGGTAAAATGTATGTGGCACAGAGGGGGGATAATCTTTTAAGTTGGAGGCATCAGAGAGATCTGGGTATTATACTGAATCCCAATGCTCTCAAAGCCTCTGATCAAGACATGCTTTTTGACTGTATTCCTAATTCCAACAAGTTTTTCGAGGAATTTCCACAAGTTTTTACAGATAAGTTGGGTCTGTAAAAGATTTTGAACATCGCATTATTTTGAAGCATAATGCAGTACCATGTGTGCATAAGGTTCGGAAGGTTCCAAACATGATGACAGCTCCTCTCAAAAAAGAGTTGGATAGGCTAATGAGTTTGAATGTTATTGAGGAAATTGAATCATCTGAATGGTTGGCTCCGGTGGTTTTGGCACCCAAGGATGCTGGGAAGAGCATTCGCATGTGTGTGGATCTCAGAGGTTTGAACAAATGGATATGGGTTGACCGCCAACCGCTCCCCAATATCAATGAGTCTTTATCTATGCTAAGTGGTGCGAAGGTTTTTTCTGTTCTTGACTTGTCATCGGCGTATCATCAAGTACCTCTTCTAGGCATCTGACGTCTTTTGTAACACCATTAGGAGCATTCAGATTCCTCAGGATGCCCTTTGGATTGGCATCAGCTGCAGCTTGCTTTCAACGCATAATGGGGATATGCCAAATGTCATTTTCTTTCAAGATGATATTCTTGTTTACGGCAAAGACGACTTAGAACATAACACGATTTTAAGAGAGGTTCTAACGAAGTTAGCGAGTAAGGGCCTCACAGTCAACAAACTGAAGTGTAAAATTGGGGTGTCTTCAGTTACATATCTTGGGCATATAATTTCTGGGGAGGGCCTTCAACCTAAACTTGAATTAGCTAAGAGTATTGTTGAGGCTCCATCTCCAAATGACAAAGAGCAAGTTAGATCCTTCTTGGGTTTGGCTGAATTCTATGCCAAGTTTGTTAAAGGATTTGCATCTGTGGTTGAGCCTATAAGGAATTTACTGAAGAAAGGCACTCATTTTGAGTGGAATGATGCATGTGAGGTTGCTTTTGGAATTGTTAAACGTTCCATCAGCCAATTACCCAGTTTAGGCCACTTTGATACCAAAAAGAGGACAATACTTACTACTGATGCGAGTTTATCTGGCTTGGGTGCAGTATTATCCCAAGTTGAGGATGGGGTAGATAAAGTTGTTGCCTTTGCTTCTCGGGCTTTAAGAAAAGCTGAGCAGCAATATTCTTGTATTGAGAGGGAGGCGCTTGCAATAGTTTGGGCAATTAAACATTTTAAATTTTACCTTTGGGGCATTCCTTTTGTTGTAAGGTCTGACCATCGTCCTCTTGTACAAGTTTTTTCTTGTATGGAAAGTGACAGACTGACTCCTAGATTGAAGCGTTGGAGTGAAGGCTTGGAGGAGTTCAATTTTCAAGTGCAGTATCTGCCTGGGTCCTCGAATGTGACTGCTGACTGTTTGTCCAGATTGCCTATTCTGGAACATGATGATTATGCTGATGTTGAACCTCTATGTGTTTCTTGGGTTAGGGAATCCTCTATTTCCCATGAAGAGTGGACACAGGCTATTTCTAGTGATCCTCTATTTTCTGGTATCAAAGATTTCATCATTAAGGGTTGGCCGGTTCGTGGCAAGGATGTGGATCGAGACCTTAGTCCTTTTTGGTCCGTTAGGAATGAACTAACTTTTTCACAAGGAGGGTTGATGAGGGGTAGTAGATTTAGTCCTCCTTTATCCTTGAGACTGAAATTGATAAATCTGGCTCATGAGGGGCACCTTGCGAGGAGACTCACTAAATCAAGGCTTAGGGAAAGATATTGGTGGCCGTATATGGATCATCGGGTGGAAGCGGTTGTTAAGGATTGTCATTTATGTGCGTCTAATGATAAGTCCAAAGTGGTGAACAGTGCCCCTTTGGCTCCGGTTGAAGTTCCTAGTCAGCCATGGACAAAGTTAGGTTTGGATCTAATGGGTCCATTTGATTTACTTGCACCGTCTGAAAGATTTGTTATTCTCTTGGTAGATTATACTTCCAAATGGGTATCTACAAAATGTGTGAGCAATGTCAACACAAGAGTCATTGTGGAATTCCTGAAAGATGAATTTGCTGGGGAAGGTATTCCGAAGTATCTCATCACTGAAAATGGGGTGCTATTTGTTTCTTCTGAGATGGGGGAATTTTTGGATGACCTTGGTATCATTCATTTTAAGACAGCTCTTTATTCTCCTCAGGCCAATGGTCTTGCTGAGCGTATGAACAGTGTTGTCAAGGGTTGTGTGCAAACAGCGTTAGATATGAAAACTCTCCTTAAGGATGTTTTACGTGATACATGGTGGGCTCATCGCACTACGGTGAACCATGTCGTATGTAACTCGCCTTTTTTCCTTCTGTGGGGCAGACACGCAAAGTCTAAGTTGAATCCGTCTTGGTTTCCCTCTCATGATTCGATTCCTTTGGATGGGAAGGTGGTGGAGTCTAGGATCCATTCTTATCAAACAGTATAAACGACGTTTTGACTTCAAGAATGCTGTTAGGTCCAAATTATGGTGTGTTGGTGAGTGGGTTTTGGTTAAGAAACCAAGGTTTTCGAAGAAAGGTGTTTCGGAATTTATGGGTCCGTTCATGATTTCTTCAATTCATAAGAATGTGGTTACGATGCAGAATGGTTGCAAGTGGAATATGTCGAGGCTGGTGAAATACACGGGGCCTGATCTTTTTTCGAGTTTTAGTCCCTGTGATGTTTCACTTTCTGATGAGTCCAGTTTTCCTTCTTCCCCAAGTTATGATAACTTTCCTAGTACTTCAGCTCTTCCTGATCCTGGTCATGTACAACCTAGGGATCTCTCTCGAAGACGGCGTCGCACCCCTGCAAAGTTTAATGATTTTTATTTGAATACCTGTTAATTGATTGTTGTTTTTATTTTCTTATTCTTATCGTCATTTGATTTCTCCATTATTATGTAAAGGGGATGTGTTGTAATCTCGTGCACATCTGTTCCATGTTGGAACAGATGCGCGCTATGAATGTTCTGGATCCTTGGGAATGTGGAGGTTGGGCAGTTGGATGGGCGAACACGGAGGGGCAAAATCTACTGTTCTGTTGGTGGTGCAATGTACAATAAAGCAACAATTTGAAGTATTTGATGAAGCTTCCCACTCCTTTTAACAGAGTACCTGCAAGAGAAAACACTGTGAACCAGTTGAGAGATTTTAGAAACAAATAGTCTGAAACTAGTGTTAATGATCTGCCAGGGTCAATAGATCAGCAAGAAGAGGAGTGCCAAATAGAAATGTTTTTCCCCTGAATGGGTATATCTAGCCACAGTATCGGAAGAAGAAGTTGCAGAAATAGAGAATATGGGCCCAGGGGTGAATTATTGCCAGTGCAAGTACAATTACAGAATTGAGTCTGATAGTGAGAAAGAGTTAGACGAAAAACCACCTTGACTGAGAAACTAAACTGTTGCATGTACTGAAAACAGAGGAAAATATAAAAAGAGAATTTGAGCAAATTGAGAAATTTACTGAACAAAGTCTTGTGAACTTTAGGAAAATGTTCCCAATCACCTTTGAGCTAAAAGAAGAGGACTAACTTGTGACATTTTATTTTTTTATTGATGATTTAACAAAATAAGAAGAAAATAATTCTTGTCTTATTTAAAAAATTGTTTGTTTTGATTAAGTTTCACTAAAGATTGTTTTACTTCAATTAGAAGATGGGCTACAGAGAGTGCTGTAAAATTACATTGGTTACTATGTTGATAACAATATTGGTAGATTTAGTTGGACTGTTGTTGTGCTTACTGGTGCTAGTGGGATACGTTTCAAAGAAAATAAATTAACAGATAAACAAGATAGGATGAGACATAATAATTTTAAACTTAGAGATTTTAGGAGTAGTGTTTTTCAAGAAAATAGTTATACAACAATGATAAAGGAGCATTTAGCCATAAGCAAGATTGAAAACTGTTACATTTGCACTTTACTTCCTACTTCTGTTGGAGAGGGTGGAACCTACTCACAACTTCTGTTCTCATGTGCGTTCTCTCACAATTTGTTTATAACTGTTTTAAATAAATATTATGCACTTTTTCCCCTACTTGACTGATTATACTGTTTTTTTCGTATCTCCAAATTTATTTAGATGAACCTATTATTATGTATTTTAGAGTTATTAAACAATCCACATATGAAACTAAAACAACCAATGGGGGGCATGTATGTAATCTTAATAGACATTAAATTATGTTTATTAATGAATAAAAAGAGAGAGGGATTAAAATTGTGAGGAATCAAGAATGAGGGAGAATTGTAAATGAAAATTTAAAGAAGAATTCGGAAGGTCAAATTTGCATCCAAGATTGAGGATTGAGCAAGAAAGAAAGAGTGAAAGTTTGTTTGGTTCGAAGGCATACTGGTGTAGATAAAGTAGAAAGGTCGGCGAGAATGTGTGTGAAAGTTGTTAACAATTGAGTGGAAATTATTTGTTAGGTGGAGACCAACTATTAAGAGGAATTTATTATGTGCGTAGGAAGAGTCTTAGTTTAATTCACCTAGGAATTGGCTCATCCTATAAGTTCTTAGTGATCCTAGAGTTTATCATGTGAATGAGATTGATGATGCAATAGGGTTGAGAACTTTTGGTTCAGTAGTTTTAAATATATTAAAAGCTATGATTCCTTCAGCAGGTGTTCCAAGAATGATGTGAATATTACACGTCTTTCAACTTTGGTAGATAGAATGGCAGTAGATAGATCAGGAGGTTTTAGAAAAGTTAAGTAAGAAATATGCTTAGAATTAGGCCTACAGTTTTTTGTGAGAAACTGGGTTACTGGTTGGGGGTGGACCCTACTGAAGCAGCAACCACAATCCTTGTCAAGGCGAGAAAACTGGACCTGCAGTTCGTATGAGCAGCTGATAATGACATATTCTACCCTTTTCAATTTGGGTTTTGTCCCAAATTAGGAACAAACGAACAATGTTTAAATCTGGCCCTGGCTATCGCCAAATAATACTAAGGCACAGCGATCCATATATTTGGCCTTCAAGGATCTATCCACCGCCTTTGATTCAGTGAACAGAACCAAACTCTATTTGATGTTGCTGAGTCAAGGCGTGGATCTTCCACCGGTCAACTTTTTATCTTGTTTACACTCGAACCTCACTGCACGAATTCGTTAAACTTCACTTGGGGAACTGTCTTCCGAATTCCCGTTAAGGAGTGGGGTAAGGCAGGGCTGCATATTGGCACCGTTATTATTTATTTTATATATTAATGGTTTAACAGCTCACATAGCCTCCTCCCACACTGACATACCCAGAATAGCAGGCTGCCCTGTCCCCGCTTTGTTATACGCAGACGATGCCATTTTATTCGCCCTCATCCCAAAAGCCCTGAGACACCAGGTGGACCGTTTTGATTCTTTTATGCACAACTTGAACCTTAGCTCTAATTATTCCAAATCGCATATTATGTCTTGTGGCCCAGGCAAACTAAGTGTTAACAAAATTAGTATTAACGGCCATGTTTTGACATCTGTCAAGTCTTTTTGTTACCTCGGACTAAATTTTAGTTCCTCTGGGTCATGGAATCCCCACTGTGCTCAGGTCTGTTCCAAGTTAAGTAAATGCACAGGGACAGTAAGTAACCTCATCAGACCGCTAATTAGAGGGACGATGATCCCTCCTTTGAACGGATTTAATCTCGAATGCATTGGCGTGGCCACACACAGAGTGGAAGTTTGGTGTTTCAGCAAATGCTGCTCTATTCAGGTTATTTAGTGCACCCCCATCTACCCCCACCCTCACACTGCACTTGAAGTTAACCAGGGTTTTATCGAGGATACAAACCAGATGGCGCTGCTCTTATTATGGGTTAGCATCTGGTTGAATCCAGCCGATAAACTTTGTAAGGACATCATGTCCGACTTTATGAAGTTGGATAATGTTTCCGCCATACTTTGGTTGAGCTATCCACGAGAAAATTTCTGCTCCCTTGGCATACCCTGGTGGTACGCCAAACCTAATTGTATCCCTAACAACGCCAAGTTCAAGGTGAAATTATTATTCAAGGTTCATCGTGCAAATATTAGGTTGAAATCCGAGCTATCCAAACCCCTGGTGCTGCAATATTACAGTCTTTTTTTTATACCATTGAGCCTCCACTGTATTTGGCTCTGGAGCTGACCAGATGGGAGCAAACTATACTTTTTTTCTTTAGAACATTATTTAGAATCAGAGGGAAGTAAGATCTCTCTGTGCCCGTGTGACAACAATACTGGCCAATCTTTGTTGCACTTTAGGTTTTTCTGCAGTTTGCACAGATTAGCATGTCAACACTTTCTAATTCCCCTATTAAGGAGGTTAGGTATACATCACTGCAGTCCTACACACCACCATTTACAATCTCTCAGTTCCCCCGAAATCGTTTTTTACGTCTGAGCCTTCTTGAAAGTTGCACTCAGAACCAGACAAACTATGCTTGATTAATCCGACAGAATCTTTAATGGGCAGCTTGGTAAAGTACACCTATCTGGGTAGGTGCGCGGGGTTTTCTTATTAACGGGGGTAGAAGGAGCACATGGCGGACTCTTTTGAGGTCTTTGCCCTCTATCCATTCCCCATTCTTGGCTCTTGGTGTTATAATCGCGTTCTCACCCCTTAGTCCATAACAGTGCATTTTATTCAGAATACTTTTTTATATCCCAGGTTCCCTATTCATTTTCTGATGCATGATGTATTTTGTGTGCAATATTTCAATGTAATTGTATGGTCGCAATTTTAGGCCATCCTGGTCACTTGACACACCGCTATTGTATTTTGTTTCGTACACCGTATGTCTCTTTCTAGTATTTTAAATATTCTGTACATTTGAATCATCATAAATTTTAACGTGTGTTTACAGCTATGTGCAATATTTTTTATGTACTTTTATGGTCTTTTATTGCCACGTGGTGCCACCCCATTCCTGGAACCTTAGAAATGGGCATGAAGGTTCTCTTTGTCAGGACGCCCTCATGCACCCACTGTGTAGTGGGCCTAGCATACATGGCTCATGTTGCTTTACCCCTGTGATGCTTTATGGCACTCTATGATACCAAAACTGATGTTCCCTAGAACACGTAATTCCATTGCGCTTGAATCCCTGCAAGCATTCCTCAGAACCCATGAACCAATAGATTATCTTTCACCCGGTGTTACTAGGGCCTTGGTGTGGTTTCCATTGAATCCCTGCAAGCTTACCCCAGAATCCCATGAGCCAATGACAAGCCTTGCTCCCGCTTTTACTGGGGCCTTTGTGTTGTTTCCCATTATGCACATTTGAATGAAAACTATACATTTGTTTCCAGTTATTTGGTTTGCGAAACATCATGTTGCACCTGCCCAATCTGTAAGGTCAGAGAGTTTACTAACACATGTTTTCTTCAAGTGTTCTAGAGCCTTCCAGACGGCCATGCACCCACATGCGACACGTGCTCTAGCTACATCCGTTGAGCCTTCGAGAGGGTATATAAACCCCATCCAACCCTGAGTCGTGACTTGGCCTTGCTCCCTGCGGAACATGCTTCACCCATCAGACTCACCTGAAGAATCCTGCCATAACCGAGAAGTGCTCCAGTCTCCTTCAAGTCCATGTGAACTGGAGGTTCCCGTGGCTCCAGCTCATTTGACGTCTTCCTCCTCGCTCCGTCTTGCACAGCTACTCCAGCCCCAGTAACTCCCTGAGTCAAAGTATCGAAATCTTTGAACTAGACTAAGTGGAGGAACTAGACTAAGTACATGAGATCAGGTTAGTGCACACCAATCCTCCTAAAGTAGTAAACAGGACCGAGTATCAGCGCCTTCAAAGACTATAGGCTTTTCCTCCATGCCCTCTCTGTGAGTTTACTTCAGCACTTCTAGTATGTTTAAACTCCGGACCCTTCTTGCAACCTTGGAGCTAGAACTGTGATTACTCTAGGAGTAGAGACTTTAGCTCCCTGTCTTGTCAGATGAACAGTAGAACCTAGAGAAAGCACTTCAGAGCGTTTGATATCTGTATGAACCGTGTACTGAAATCTGTGTTCTGCATTTAATTTGTGGGAGTGTTCCACACTCCAATCTGTGATTTTGGATATTCTACTCTCATGCCGTGCTGTTAATGAGACCTGTAGGTGTATGTCACTGAAGTTAATGCATGGTCACTGTATATAGAGAAGTTAATGTACGATGGTAACTGCCCCCTCCTTTTATTTCCAGCGCATTGTGTCATCGCAAAACCAGAAATTCTTGTCCAGTGCACTTCTACCTTGCAAACGCATAAGGTCCCAGAAGTGACACATCCTGTTATGCAGTGTCGCACAGCCACTGGTCAGATCCAGTACCGCAAGTCTATCTTTTCTGATTTTATCCCAACCCACAGGGGACAGTGTATGATGTAAGGTTTCTGTTCCTTGACGTGTGCTGTCCTCGGGTAGGAAAGGAGGTCCAGCATCAGCTCCAGTATCTTCTCTGCGGTAGGGACCAGGTGAGTGTATGACACTTTGCCTGGCCATGTGTGGATTTAGCCGAAGCGATGCATCCCCTCTACTGCATGGCACAAACCTGAGCAGAACTGATGCATCACCTTTGCTGCGAGGATTCTTTCAGTGCAAGGACTCCGCATCGACCTCACTATCAGCATCGGAACAGCCGTTGTAAAAAGCTTCACCGACACAGGCCCTCACATTGCAAATCTTTCATCGACGGAAACCTCGATGATGACACAGGTCCTCTCATCACAGCTCAATAAATCAATCAGGGTTTGTATAGCGCAGCTACTCACTCATGAGGGTCTCAAGGCGCCGTTGGGGGGAGCAGCGGATTAGACTAAGTGCTGAATTCATCCGAAGAGCCAGGTCTTGAGGTCCTTCCTGAATTACGTCAGCGAGGGTGATTTCCTGAGGTGGATGGGCAGGGTTCCATTTCTTGAAGGCGAGGTAGAAGGACATTCCTCCGGTCTTGTCTTGCAGATTCATGCGACGGTAGCCAGGGAAAGATGGGCGGTGCGGAGGTGTCTGTTGGGTACGTGGAATGTGATGTGGTGATTCAGGTATGCGGGTCTGGCATTGTGAAGGGCCTTGTATGTGTGGGTGGAGTTAGAAGGTTATTCTTCTGACGACTGGGAGCTAGTGGAAGTTGCGGAGGTGTTGAATTATGTAGCTGCAATGGGGAATGAAGAGGATTCGTCCTGCGTTCTGGACATTCTGAAGTCTTCGGAGGAGTTTCTGGGTGACGCCGGCATAGAGTGTGTTGCCGTAGTCGATTCTGCTACTGATGAGGGCATGGGTGTCTGTCTTCCTGGATTCACTGGGGAGCTATCTAAAGATCTTACAAAGTAGGCGGAGTGTGTTGAAGCAGGACGAGAAGACGGTGTTTATCTGGCAGTCCCTTGTGATCGAGGAGTCCAGTCCGATGCAGAGGTTTTGGGCGAGGTTCGTGGGGGTAGGGGACTTCCTAGAGCAGAGGGCCACCAGGAGTTGTTCCAAGCAGAGAGGGAGGCTCCCAGGATGAGGACTTCTGTCTTGTCCGAGTTCAGTTTCAGGCATCTGTCCTTCATCCAGATGGTGACGGCATTCATTCCTTCGTGGAAGTTGTTCCTGGCGACAGTGGGTTCTTTGGTGAGGGAGAGGATCAGCTGGGTGTCGTCAGTTGTCAAGGTTCTATACTTAACCATCTAGAGCTTGCACAGGAACAGAGACGCTGATTCCCAACTCCCGCTCAAAGATAAACCGGAGGTCAATGAATTGTACCTTGACTCCAATATTACCTTCAAGGGGGAAGGGGGAGTGGGTAAAATAACAAATCAAGAAGAGACTGGTCTTGAAAACTCTGGTTCACTCTTGCTCGTCTACTTCGTCTTCGTTTCTGCAGACTTCTTCTAAGAGAACCTTCAACACATAACACATCAATTTTAATGTCTACTCTACTCTAATTCTATTCTTTCTATATTTTCTCTTGTCTTACCTACCCTAAGTTTTCAAGTGCTGCGCCTCTCCTCTGTAAGTGTTTCTATCTAACACAATTCCTTCTTTCTTTCTTATTGCCGCCTCTCAGTGTTCTCACCCATAAAATAAGTTTGGTGTCACTAACTACTGTTGAGTTAACCTTTTAAACTGTACGTATAGTGATTCACCTTCCGCTTCTTCACTTACTTTTGAGGTAGCTTCTGTCTTCTGTAAAATGTCACTCTAGTTTCTTCCAATTCTCTACGTTCCTTAACTAGTGTTTTGTATTTGCCTTATACTTAGATTAATTAGCTTGAGAGTTCTGGTTTCCTTCCTACCAGGTACGAATTTACTACTCTCTGATATGCACTGGACTGTCTCTCTCCAACTGCTCTCTGGTAAGTATTACTCTTTCTCTTTCTAGTTTTAAATTGATGTCTACTGAGTTTTCTCTGGAAAATAACCTTGTACTTTGTTTCTTTCTCATAGGTTATGTCTCATCTCTTAAACTGGTAAGTGGTACTTATTACTATCTATTTACGCTCTTAAATTTTCTTTATTCACGACTTTCTATAAACAATTATACTTAGCTTCGGTCTTCTGTTCTTCTATCCTTAGGTGGCGCTGATGTCTCTCTACTTCGAACGAAGCTGCTGACTGTTTTTCTGAAACTGGTACAGGTGAGTAATGACGAGAAAATTGTCTTCTTCAGATTTTACGATATTTCCTCTACTAAACTATAACCTGATAATAGACTCTATTCTGTACTACTTCCGATGGGAAGCGAAACGAATACCGGACGAAAACCCGACGTGATACTCTGGAACTCTAATTCTATCTGCGCACTCGAGAATTACTTCAGTGAAGTGCGCGCTCTTCTCGGAGCGCGCGCTTCACCTGGATTCTAAACACCTGTAGATAGAAAGACTAGACCGCCTTCGCTTCTTCTGCAGCGGCGGCCATCTTGGAATTTCGCTGCCGAATGAACTCGGTCCAAAGATTCTTTTTCGCCAGTCTTTTTGTTCTTGGACTACACGCCTTAGACAGTGTTGCCCCCACAGCTGTTACTTCATACTCCAGAGGCCTTACATCAGTATAGGAGATGATGTTGAGCCTGTTGTTCCTGACGATGGCTGCGATGGGGGCCATGTAGACATTGAAGAGTGTGGAGTTGAGGGAGGAGCCCTGGGGTACTCGCAGCTGCTCTCTGTCGGTTTCAAGAGATATAATGGGAGTCTAACCCGTTGTGTTCTGCTGGTGATGAAGGAGTGGATCCAGTTGAGGGCCTTGTCTCGGATATCAGTGTTGTGGACTCTTGTGGCTAGGGTGCAGTGGGAGATGGTGTCGGAGGCTGCCGAGAGGTCCAGTAGGACAAGGCCTACAGTTTCGCCCTGGTCAAGGAGGGAGTGCATGTCATTGGTGGCTTTGAGGAGGGCTGTCTTGGTGCTCTGATTGCTTTGGAATCCGGATGGGGAAATATCCAGGACGTGGTTGGTTTAGATAAAGTCGGAGAGCTGGGCGTCGATGGCTTTTTCGATGACTTTGACTGAGAAGGGGAGGAGGGAGATGGGCCTGAAGGTCCTGAGGTCTGTCAGTTCCACGGAGGGTTTCTTCAAGAGGGAGTTGATCTCGGCGTGTTTCCAGTCATCGGGGAAGGCGACAGTCTCATGGGAGCAGTTCTTCAGGAACCGATGCATCCTCAATGCCGGACTTTGCAACGCAAGCCCTGCTTAATGGGATCCTTCACAACGACGCAGGACCTCGCAGAGCAGCTCCTCGGAACCGACGCATCACCTTGGCTGTGCAATGCATCGTCAATGCGGGACCTTGCAAAGCTCCGCAACCAGGATTTAAAGTACTCTTGTTCAACAGGCCTAACTGGGTCCCTATAGCCTGCGCTCCATTGTGGTCGACCTCAACATTTGACTCTGTCCTGGTCCGGTGCAACCAGATACCCACAGTTGGCACTTTGTGCTTTTTGGTGCTATATTACTGAAATCTTTAAACATAATTATCTCCAGTTCTACTGATTGGATTTTTGTCACTTTCGTCTAGTTTTATTTTTTATGTTATGTTTTCCTTTTTATACTGTTTGAAATGCTGCATACTTTGCTCATTGCCTCTATATTAAGCCTGACTGGTCTGTTCCAAGCTACCAGAGGGTTGAGCACATAGTAACTCAGGGGTTTGCTTGTGCCTCACTCTGACAAGGATTGTGGTTGCTGCTTGAGTATGGTTCCCCCAACCAGTAACCCAATTCCTCACTGTTATCAGGAACAGATTAGAATTAGATATGATTTTAGCGCTAGGAAGATGGAGTCTGCAAGGTAATTGAGACAAAGAGTTGTTGCACCTATGTGCCTGATAATAGCAGAATTATAGTCTCATATTACTAACTTAACTAATATTTCTAACTTAATTAATTCACTTGAAGAACCTAAGTTATAGGAAAGTGTAGGTTTCATTTATAGTAATCTAGGAAAGGGTTTTAAAAAGTGTTAGACTTGGCTTTTTCAGCGGGTTTGCCCCCAGACTTTTTGCTTTTTGGCCTCCTGTTTTTCACCCTGTATTTGTTGGTTTGAGGACTCTGGGCACTTCACCACTGCTATTCAGTGCTAAAGTGCATATGCTCTCCATGGAATTTGTTTTTAACTCCTTCGATGCGCATGACGGAGTGGTTCCATCATGCGCATCGGTTGCGCTGTGCGTATGACGGAACCGCTCCGTCATGGCCCCGCCCGCGCAATAGAACCTTCAGCACAGCGCGGTAATCCGCGCCGCGCTGAAGGGGTTAAGGATTGGTGATTTCATGATTGGCATATTTGATTTACTGGTAAGTCCCTAGTACAGTGCACTTTGTGCACCCAGGGCCTGTAAATCAAATGCTGCTAGTGGGCCTACAGCACTGATTGTGCCACCCACATGAGCAGCCTGTAAATGTAACTCAGACCTGCCACTGTAGCGTCTGTGCGCAGTTTGGTACTGTCATGTCAACCTGGCAAGTGCAACCACTTGCCTGGCCCTAATCTTACCTTTTCTTACATATAAGTCACCCCTAATGTAGGCCCAAGGTACCCCTGTGGGCAGAGTGCTGTGCATGTTAAAGGTAGGACGTGCACTGGTGTGTGTGACCTGTCCCGGTAGTAAATTACATTGTATTTCGTTTTTCACTATGGAAAGGCTATCTGTCCCATAGGATAAAATGGGAGTTTATTTATAACATCTTATAAATATAACTTCCCATTAGGACAAGATAGAAATATGGAGTTTAGTATGTCTGAACTCAGAATATAAAATTGCATCTTTTAGTAAAGAGGATTTTATATTGTGTTTGAAAATACCACTTTTAGAAAGTGTGTATTTTCTTGCTTAGCCATTCTGTGTGCCTCTGCTGGTTTGTGGATTGACTGTCTGGCTTTGGAGTGACAGGGGCTGGGAATGTGCATTCTCTCAGATGGCCACTGGGGGAGGGGGAGTAGATGTGTGTCCTGCCTTTCCTGACTGAGTCAGGGCTGGGCTGAATAGACCTGGGCTGCATTCAGAATAGTGGGAGGAGTTTTCACTAGCACCTGAATAGGCCTGCTCAGCATTTAGAGTGGTGGACGGTGCTTTCCCTTGCACCTGAATAGGCACTGTCTGCCTTGGACAATGCTGTCTCCACCTCCTGCTGGGAAGGACATAACTCGTTTTGGCTGAGCAAAGCGCCTCTATGCACCAGGAGAACATAGGAATTTGCTGTATAAATATCGGGGCCCATACCCCAGTATTTTAGATTTCTGCTGAACTAAGGAACCTGCCATGAAGAAAAGCTGGAAAAGCTGTCAGAAGGAACTGCCACGTTGCTGCATGCTCTGCTGTGTATTTATTTGTATTTATATTTGTTGAGCGCGACATTCATCCCAATGGACATCACGACGCTAAGAAAGCATTATCCTGATATGGGGAAGACGATTGCTATCAGTTTAGGGTGAGGCTTCAGCCGGGATGGCAGTAGGTAGCTTTGGCTATGCACTAGGCAACTTCGAAGTTTTTAATTTCTTCCTAAAGGGCAGGTATTCGTCCGTTAGGCGTAGATCTAATGGAAGTTCTCCTGCTCTGACCCTCTTGGTCTGTTTGATCTTGGCCAGGGCATGATGGCAAGATCTCAGGTTTCGTGCGTTGGGGAGTGTAGAATTCTATTTTATCTTGCAAGATGCGGGGGCCACTCTTGTGTAGCGCTCTGTGTGTATAACATAGGAGCTTGAACTTGGTCCTTTGGCGTACAGGCAGCAAGTGCAGTTCCCTCAAACTGTCAGATGCCAATCTGTATATGCTTTTGTTGCAAACCAGTCTAGCAGCCGCATTTTGGACCACCTGTAGTCGGGGAAAAAGATACTCGGGCACGCCCACATAGAGCGCATTTCCATAGTCAAGTTTACTAGAAAATAAAGTCTGGGTAATGGACTTTCTACGATTTAAGGGGATCCAAGTAAAAAAGTCTTCGTAGTAGTTTCAGTGTAGCAAAGCTTTTGCTGCACAGCGCTCTAACTTGATCTTGCATTGTCAGTGCATTATCAATGAGTATGCCCAATTGTTTTGCAACTTGCTTAGGTTCTGGGGCAGCTCCCTTTGCCTGGGGCCACCAGGTGTTGTCCCAAATTACGTATGCTCCACCGAAAAGCAGGATGTCAGATTTTCCAGCATTTTATTTCAAGCAATGTTCCATCATCCAGGTTGCTGTTTCTGTGAGACAGTTAATTAAATTATTTTTGGTGTCCTTATGCGTTTCTTCAAAGGCAATTAGCAGCTGTGTATCATCCACATAGGAGCAGATATCAAAGACCCATTTCCTGCTAATCACAGCTAAGGAGAAGACATAGGTTTTGAAAAGGGTGGGGCTCAGGGAGGTCCCCTGCGGGACTCCATATGTGATCGTTTTTGAACTGGAAGAAAAGGGGCCAAATTGAATGTTTTGCTTCTATTTAGTAGGAAAGTGGTGAACCACTGAAGAGCTTTCTAATGTATTCCTTTTTCGTGTACGATACGCAGCAGGTTGTCGTGAGATACAGTATCAAAATCCGCCATTAGGTCCAGAAAGATCAATGCAGCAGCTTTACCTTGGCCCACCCAGGATCTAATGTTGTCTGATCCGGCAAGTAAGGTGGCTTCTGTATTATTGGTAGCTCTAAAACTAGTCTGAGAGGGATCTAAAAGTTTGTTAGTTTCTAAACAATTGACCAGTTGTTTATTGACCAGCACTTTAGATAGGTATAGTAGTTGAGAGATTGGCCAGTAATTTGCAGGATCATAGATTTCCAAGCTTGCTTTCTTTAACAGTGGAAATGCCACAGCGTCCTTCCATATAGCAGGGTATGATGCTGAATCCAGAGATTTATTGAAGATACAGGTAACATGCAGGCTTAAGACCGATACAAGTCGTGAGAAGATAAAGTGAGGGCAAGAGTCAAGAGGGGATCATGCTTTAACCTCGATCATGGCTTTTGCAACTGGTTCTTCTGAGAAAGGGGCCAGATTGCTTAAGTAAGCATGTGCTTTAGGGTGTGGTGCTAATGTTTTCCAATCTGTATTGTTAGCAGTGGGCTGGCTATTGAAAGAGGCGTAGAATTTGGAGACTTTATCAGTGAAGAAACTGTTCATTAGCTCACCATTATCAATTGTAGGAGTCATAGTCTGGGACATACTAGTTGGTTTGCAGAGTTCTCTCACTATTTTATATAGTTCTTTAGATGAATTACAGTTGTCTTCCATTTGTTTTAGATAGTAGTGTTTTTTTGCGTTTTTTAGGGCATTATGGTAGCTTTTCATCTCCCCTTTATAGATCTGCCTATCATTGCTATCTTTGGATAGTCTCCACTTATGTTCCAGAGATTTACATCTCCTTTTCAATAGTTTCAGTTCTAATGAATACCATTTCTCTGATTGTGTTTTCCTGCTAGATTTGCTTTCTAGTTTAGGGGCGCACTGATCCAGTGCATTAGTAATCTCTTTGTGCAAGCATTCCGCCTCTGGCTGGGCAGAGAGTGTTTTGTGTTTTGGCGATGCTTGGGTTTCACGGGGAGAAATGGGAAGGGAACAAATCTGGGGTGATACGATTCTATGGTCTTTTTACCGTTGTTGGCGGTGTGGTAATGTGGGTTGGTTTGATTGGCAGGTTGAAAGAGAAGGAAATTAAGGAGTGGTCAATCCAAGACAGAGGTGTAACTTCGGAAACGTTAATAGTCTCAATGTTGGAGAACAAAAGGTCTAGTGTGTGTCCAGCCATGTGGGTTGGCCCTTTGATCCATTGTTTTAGCTGCAGTATCTGCATATCATTTTCCAATAGCTTGGCCCCTGGGTCCATAAAATTTTCAAAGTGAACATTGAAGTTGCCAATAGCGAGGAAGTGTTTGTGTTTTAGGCAGGGAGGGAATAGTTGGGACAACAATTTGGTGCTGAAATCTGGCTTGTAACCAGGGTGATTGTAGATTACTGCTCCCCTAAGTAGTTTGTGTTCACCATTGGACACTGAAAATGGTAAGAGGTTATGTTCACCCAATTGAGCCACTGACTTGGAGACGCAGGTAAAGCTGTCTTTGAATAGGACAGCTATGCCCCTGACCTTCTGTCCCTTTCTATCCCGTTTAAATAACTTATATCCAGCCGGTAGGGTGGTGGCAATATCGGGGATGTTATTATCATCTAGCCAGGTTTCAGTGATGAATGCTAGGTCAGGTTTTATGTCTGCTAAGATGTCCCAGATCTCAAGGCAATGTTTAGGCATTGACTTGGAGTTAAAATAGATACAATCATTTGGAGCCTATCCAAATTGATAGCTTGCCTACTGTATTGTACTGATGTTGCTTGGCAGCCCCATTTACAGTGGAGGCATGAGAATGGACCCTCCGTATCCCCAGGAGATGTTTTCACACAGAATTATTTGTAATGATGCTGTGGTTTAGCCAGTTTCAGAAGCATCTCTCTGGAGTATTTGTGATGTTTATTGAGGTTTTGTAGTACAGAGGCAGGGTTCCTGGCCCCTGGTCCCATTCGGGTGCGGACGGGCGCCAACGGGCGCACCTTTAGCGCGCCGGCCGTGCAGCCGCACCACCGTTTTTGTAGTCTCCCATGTTGAACAACTAGACTGTTGCCCCTCCTCCAGCGCTACTTCTGGTAACCTCCAGTTTGCGGTGGGGCTTGACTGCGGTTTCGCGCCCTACCGAACAGACCAACTGCGGTTAAGGTTCAAATTCAGTGCAATGACAATTTAAAATTCAAATGACAGTGCAAATGGCAGTTTAAAATTCCAACATATTAAACAATGTTAAATTGTGCAAAACGAGGGAAAGTTAGTGTGGGCCTAATGCTCCGAAAATACAGGGCACGGGTAAAAGTAATCAGCTTGTTAGCGCAAAAGTAATAAGCATTCCTTACGGGTTCCGCGTCGCGGCCCCGTTTTTGTAGTCTCCTATGTTAACCCGTTCGACGCGCATGACGGAACGGTTCCGTCATGCACGTCGGTTGCGCTGTGCGCATGACGGAACCGTTCCGTCATGGCCCCGCCCGCGCACGGAACCTTCAGCGTGGCGCGGAAATCCGCGCCGCGCTGAAGGGGTTAAACAAGTAGACTGTTGCCCCTCCTCCAGTGCTACTTCCGGTAACTTTTGGTTTGCGCTGCGGCTTTACTGTGGTTTTGCGCCCTCCCGATCAGACCAAATGCGGGTTGGCCTGCTGCTTGCTGCTTCTGTCTTGGGCAAGGAAAGGACTGGATTGTACTTTCATCAGTCTGCTGTTTTCTCCACGGGCTTGAAGTAGAGCTTGCCTCCTGTTGGACGTCTCAGGGAGATAAAAGACTTCAGAGAACTTGCAGGAATCAAGGAACCTGCCAAGAAGAATAGTTGAAAGAGCTGCCAGGAGGAGTACTGCCTCTTTGTTGTGTTGTTGCGTTGGCCTCCAGTTGTTGCTTCTGCCCCCTGGGCAGTGAAAGGACTAGACTGAACGTTCTTTACTTGTGCTGAGTATCTCCAAGGGGTTTAAGTAGAGCTTGCCTCCTGTTTTGAAGTCTCAGGGACTACAAAGACTTCACCAACCTCTGGGGACCGATTCTGGAACCGCTGTTTCAAGTTGCCACAGAGAAGGGAAAAGCAACTGACTCTGTCATCAACTCCGTCGCTGGCTCTGTGTTCTGAAGGCACTCCAGAGGGCACCCCGGCAACTCACACCACAACCCTGGTTCCACCGACGACTGCCGCCGCCACCATCGAGCCACTGCTTGCAACGTGACCTGTGGGCATCGCACTGCCTCCCTTCCCTTCACCTCCCTGGTCTCACCGACGCGGTCGATGCACGCTGACCGGGACCTCCATGACTGCATTGTGGCTTAGGGGCACTGCTCTTAAGTCACACGACGCACACCCCTGTCCCACACTGCAGTCCAGACTGACCAATGTCAGCTTCCTGCAACTGGCTCTGTCGCCTACACCGTGATCTGTCAGCACCGCAACGAGCACCGCCTTCACTCCGCACTGCCGCCCTGGTCTCACCGACGCCACTGGACGACTGTCACCAAGTTGCTGCCTGCACAGCGACTTGAGGGCACGGCACGCCGCACCGCTACGTTTCACAACGCAACAGCGACAGTCGCATCAACGTGTTGGCGCAACACAAAAGGTACTGTTTACGAGTCTGTTGACACCCCTGACCGACGTGGTCAGACAGAACTGTTGGATTCTGTTGTTTACAGCACTGGACGGAGCTACCGACTTCAAGGAACTGTGTTTTTCAAGTATTCTTGCAAAGTGCATATTTTTCAAGTACTGCATGTTGGATTTTTGTTGTTTTGGTCTTGATTTGGATATATAAAAATATTGGATATTTTTCTAAAATGGTGTGGTGTTCTTTTGTAGTGTTTTCAAGGTATTACTGTTAGTCATGTGCAAATGCTTTACACACTGCCAGTCTGCTCGTGCCAAGCTACCAAAAGGGTGAGCAGGGGTTATTTTAAAAGTGTATCCCCCTTACCCTGAATGGGAAGAAGGGTCCCTACTTGGACAAAGGTGCAAATCATTGCCAACTAGAGACCCCCATTTCTAACTGAAAGGTTAGCGATTCGTTGAATGAAGTGTTAGATAATATGTTTAAGATTATTTTAACACCTGTAATAATAATTAGGGTTTGTGCAATAACTCTGTTTTTTTTATTAGTCTTACTAAATGTATAATTAAAATAAGTCCAGGTGACAGGTTAAAGAGGAAAACAGCATCCATGGAAATCGAACTGGAGTGTTTAAAGGAGAATGCTTACTGTTGGAAAACGAGGCAGTATCTGTGAGGCCTGCACAAATAACATGACTACATTTGTCCTTCACTGGGAACCAAACACCCAATTATAGCGCCTGACTCTCAGAGGGTAGTGTTGCAAAGCAGTCTGAGGCTTACTCAAGGGAGGTGGTGTGGGCTAGTAATCGCCATTACAGGTGCGCAGAAATAACACTCAATAATTGATTGTCCACTCTGTACTTTGCTGTTTAAAAGTAAGAGTACATTTATTAAACACACACACTACTCAATACTATGCACCAATTTACAAATATACATAAGCTGTTGGAATTACTTTGTGACATTGCATAACATCTCCACCCCTCCCGCAGGGGGGTGGGGTCTAGTACCACCACTCCCAAGTATGCACATCATCTTGCCTCCTAATGCAGGTACTTGAACATAACCTGGAGCGAGAGCCCTGCGCACTGGCACCATCCCAGTGGCGACCCACCCTATTACCTCAACAAGCATTTAAAATAGACAACCCTGCCCCGGGGATACATAATCCTAACTGAGCATCTTCCACTGACCATACAGGATACACCTCTACATCTTAGGGGCTAACAGTCTGGATTACTCTTCACGTAAGCGCAGCAGCAAGAATACATGTTTAAGCATCACATTAGAATGACAGTACTCATCACATTTGTTGATCACTAGAATGCGTTGCAATTACAGCCCTAAAGGCTTCACAGATGAACTCACAGGATTAAGCATATACAGCCAGACACCATAGCAGGAATGTCTGACCAACATAACCCCATTTGGCTTATGACATCACCTTACACCGGTACTTCACATTATACATGTGACTGTCAGTCCCTCTAAAAGAAATAACGTTAGTAAATGCACTACAGGTGCAATTACACCTCTTCACCTCCAAGGGATGCCCTTCTCCAGACATCCCAAACTCAGCCCTTCATTTCTTGAGGCAGTCCCTAAGGCAACCCAAGCTGTAGAACAAAAGTTCCAGTCATGGGGATGCAGATGACTCCTGGCCGAGCCCTTGAGGGGTTATTCTTTTCAAGTCCCAATGAGACTTAGGGAGGGAATTTTACCCTTTGTGCTGGGGGAGACTGCGTTGCTCCTGCAGCTCCCCCTGCACCATACACTCACTTGGTGGTGACCCCGTCCTCCTGGTGCCTGGTGCAAGGCATTCTGGGGCGCTTCTCCATGCTCTCCATGAATATTATAGCAGCAGCTCTCCCGCTGCGTCAGGGAGCTCCACGATGTGTGCCTCCGGCCGCGTTACTCCTTTGTGGAAGTGTCCGGTCCCACCCGAACCCCCAGGTGAGTGTTTCGGCTCGGGGAGCCCAACCCCGGCCGCTCCTTCCTTTTTGGCTTTGGTGGGGGGCCCGGTCCCACCTGGACCCCCACAGGCGCGATGGCAGCTCAGGGAGCCAACCCCGGCTGCTCCAGTTGGATTTCGGGGGCCCAGCCCCACCCGGGCCCCTCGCTGTAGGCTTGATGGAGAGCCACTCGGGGAGCCCACCCCCAGTGGCTCCCGCCGGCTCCCCGCCCGGCCAGCACCTTCGCATGCTGCCGCGGGAGCCGGAACTCCTCTTCTGGTCTGCCCACTCCAGCGGGCAGACACGGAGCTTCCTGCGGGTCTGTCTGGACCTAGGGGGAGAGCAACGGCCCTACCCCGCCTTCCTCCAGCCCCAGGGGAGGGCGGCGGCACTCCTC
Organism: Triturus cristatus; assembly: GCF_964204655.1. Taxonomy (NCBI): domain Eukaryota; kingdom Metazoa; phylum Chordata; class Amphibia; order Caudata; family Salamandridae; genus Triturus; species Triturus cristatus. The sequence continues at coordinate 344,280,567 of NC_140593.1, forward strand.
CATTTCCACCATCTCTTCGGGACCCAGGGATGGGATCCCGGGTCCCTCGCTTTCTTCACGGGGGGAGCGCCGGCGCTCCCTGACTTAGAATCGGGGCCCGGGGTTGGGATCACGGGCCCCAGGGCATCTTCTTCGGGGGCCAGGGTGGGCTCCTGGCACCCCGCACTCGGCTTCACTGGGAGCCCGACTGCTTCTCCTGCCGGGGCACAGAGATGGGGTCCCGGGCCCCCAAAGCTTCTTCACAGGGAGAGCGAAATCGCTCCCCGGCTTTTCCTCTTCGCGAGGGGGGTTGCACAACGACATGCCCCCTCCTCTCTGCTACCATCTTCGGGGCCCGGAGTTGGGATCCCGGGCACCTTACACCATGACAAAAGGGGGCGCGACAGCGCTCCCGTCTCCGGTTTTGGTGGGGCCAGGGTGGGCTCCTGGCACCCCACGGGGTATTCTTCACGGGGACTACCCTAGGAATCCTCCAGGCCCTAGGTTAGATACCTCTAGGTCACTCAAGGTCTACATGGACTCAGCCTAACTAGGCCCACCTTTGCCCTGGGGCATGCAACACTATACCTACCACTTCTCTGGACAAGGGTACAGTGCCTCAGCACTGATGCGGTCTTCTGGGATAGGTCTATATCCCATTCCCAGGGTCACTAGATGGTCTCCCTTCCGGAGTTTGTTCCAACTAGTACCCTCTTTCTGTTTGGTCCTTGCACCCCAAAGATGCAACCTCTCTGGAACTTCACCCTCAGCCTGCCGCTGGGGTCATTCTGCTGCCACCACCCTTTCGGTATGACAGCCACTCGTGCTTTCCCCACACAGAAAAGCACCCTTTGGCCACTGGCCTGGCTCCCTGATAGGACCTCAGACCGGCCTCACTACCACACTGGCAGTGCCAGGGAGGAACACAGAGGGTGCCCTGTCAGACATCCTACAGCTCATTACCCCCATCAGTAGCTCTACAAGGAAACTACCTAGAGAACCTAGACCCTTACCTTGTTCTCTGCTACGAGATCAGGACCTATGCACCCTTCCCTCCGAGAGGCGCGCTATCCTCTCGGAGTACCCTTAGAGAGCCTGTGGGCCCCGAGTTAGCTACACCCAGGCCCACCTCTCATGGCTCTCCACGGTCTCCCTGCAGCGCCTTGGGAGACCGTCCAGGGACCCACATGATCCCTGTATTACCGGCACTACCCCTTCTGAAGAGCAGGGTCCCTTCACTTAAGATAGGCCCTGTAATATTGTGGGACGTGCTAGGCGCTAGGACCAGCACAGGAGGTTAAGAGGTGGGAGGAGAAGGGGTGGCGGAAGAGAAGGAGTCAAGGAAGGCAGATTGGAGCAGGAACAGGAGAGCAGTGGTAGCGCTAAATAAAGCTCCCACCATAGAATTGTGTTGGTGTTGTGTATCTATGCGCAGGGACACTACAGCTGGTGACAAAGGTGGTCGTGGACCTTGCCTGCATTACCTGTGTCCTGATGTGCGCTCCGCTGCCTCGGAGCTGTTGTGCTGTGCGGCGGACCGGGAGCCCACCCTGGTCGCGTTGTGCCCCTGCTGTGTCTGCCGTCCGCTCCGCTGCCTCAGAGCTGTGGGGTTATACCGCGCCCTGGGAGTCCACCCGAGACGCGTGTGCCTCCTGCTGTGCACCTTCAATGTCGCGACCCGGGAGCCTACCCCAGTCACGTGTGTTTTCTGCTGTGCACTCTTCTAGTCGCAACCCGGGAGCCCACCCCAGTCACGCAGGTTCTGGGCTGCGAGTGCCATTGTTGCTGCTGCTGTCTACAGGCGTCTGTGGAGGAGTGTGGGGTCTCGTACTACACCCGGTGGCTGTGTTTGTCATACCTGAAGGTACCGGTGCCTGCCTGTTCCCGCACGGCTGCCACTGCATGTGTCAGGCCTTGTACTCTCGCGAGGAGCGAGATTTCACTGGCGGCCATCTTTAAGTCAGGCACCTCAACCAATCCCCTGCGAGGAGGGCCTGGCGGCCATTTTGAGGTCAGGCAAGTGCTGGGAATCACACCAAACAGTGGAAAATAAATAACGGATGAACTGCCACATGTGTTTCAACCACATTGCAGATCAACATTAACGTAAAAAGTGGACTGCACACTTGTCCTGTCATCTGTACTTGATCATCATTAATGTTAGTGGTAGTAATTATATGTCAAGTGGCTGTTGGGACTGCTCCTTTCCTAGGCTCTCTGCTGTTGAGCCTACACCATACCATAAGTGCGGATAGCGTCAACTGTACTGCATTTGCACTGCATGACAAGCGCTGTGAAGTTTCCTGTGTTTAGACTCCTCACTACAATTCAGTTGCTCAACCATATTTTGCACATTCATATACTATGTCTGGATCGCCAATGTCAAGACAGCGTCATGCCTCTGCTAGCGCCAGCACAAGGCCGGAGTCCCCTACGTCCATGGTGCAAATGGGTGGACACAGACTTGGCATGCTCGGAGGGAGGCATGGGCCTTCGCTGGCAGGAACGGCTAGAGGATTTTGAAGACTTCATGAAAGGGTCACATGTGACTGAGGAGGAGCAGCAACTGATTGCACTACGCAATTTAATCGGGAAAGATGTTGGTCAGATTATAAAGGAACTTCTGACTGACACTGCTTCGTCCTATACAAATGTGCGTGACGCACTAAACAGAAAATTTCTTCACAAACGGAACATTGATTATGAAAGATACACATTCAATCTGGCATCTCAAGAAAAAGATGAGCCCATGAGTACATTCATTACGCGACTTCCACACTTGGCCAGCTACTGTGAATTTGACTCTTTCACAACGGAAGACGCCCTTCGCCTGCGAATCATAGAAGGATGCCAGTCTGAGTCGTTACGCAGACTTCTACTAAACAAAAGTTACTCCCTGGATGAGATTGAAGAAATTACGCCAGTACATGATCAGGCAGAAGAACATGCAAAGCGAATGGAAGCTGGAAGAGGTGAAAAACGAGAACAGGCATTCCGGCTCCAATCTCTCAACACCAACAGGTCTTCCCCTGCAAAGCAACGATCATCTAGACCCAAAATTCACTCTCACCATACAAGTCGTCGCAGTACCAGTTGGACGGACAAACGACAGGAGCACCAACTTAAATGTTATCGCTGTGGATATGACTTCCCTCACACCGAGACTTGCCCTGCACTAGGCCAAAGATGTAGGAAGTGTGGCAGGGACAATCACTTTGAGAACGTCTGCGGAGCACTTTGCAAAGACACTCACAGAGACACTTACAGACAATCCAGATAATCCAACACTCGCCATCATGCTAAAGCAGTGTGGGATTGCACAATTTCTTCCACTGGCTCTTTGAAGTCCAGCTGTCATTCTCATGACACATATCAATCACGTCAATAACAATCTCGTGAGTCGAGGTCACTGTCACCAATATCGCAAGACAGTGATGAATATGTCTGCATGGTCGCGGATCCAGACAGGCTGAAGAAATATCCGCAACTACATCTTTAAATGGACACAAACATGGCCAAGTTTGTTCTGGACAGTGGAACATATCTCAACTATATTTCACTTGCAGAATACAATAAAATGAATCCACCACCACACTTGCATAAAGCTGCCGTGTGGGTGTACACATGGATGGCAAAGGAACCTCTTCCTTGTTTAGGTCAATTTCCGACTAATCTCACATACAAGGACAGGAATATTCCAGCCTGTATTCATGTCAATGACGGTCCTGAAGCAGATTGTCTTCTTAGCTTTCCCACGGCGGAACGACTTCGACTAGTAGAAATTTTGTACAAAGTTGATGATGAACGTGACATAGTTCACAGGTTTCCAAAGTTATTCACCAGATGGCTCATTGTCAGGTTCGATTGCATATAAATGAACGTGTGACTCCCATAGCACAACATCACAGGAAAATTCCATTTCACCTTCAACAGTTCGTAGAGGAGGAACTGCAGGATCTTCTCTGGGCTGATATCATTGAGAGAACATCAGGACCCACTCCTTGGGTCTCTCCAGTGGTCGTAGTACCAAAAAAGGGCTCACCTGGCAAAGTGCGTCTCTGTGTGGATATGAGAGCACCCAACACTGCCATTGAAAGAGAAAGGCACCCGGGCCTCACATCAGCGACATGATTGCGTCACTCAATGGTGCACAAATATTCTCCAAACTAGTCCTCAACAAGGGCTATCACCAGCTGGAACTCCACGATGAATCGAGATATATCACCACATTCTTGACTCACCAAGGCCTGTTCAGATACAAAAGGCTCAGCTTTGGGGTCTCATCTGCCGCTGAGATTTTTCAAGAGGCCATCAGGAAGGTAATCCATCACATTCCCAACACTCTAAACTACAGTGATGACATCCTCCTCTATGGAGTAACAATGCAAGAATACGACACGGCGCTGGACCAAGTCTGTCATGCTCTGTTGGATGCCAATCTCACCTTAAATAAAGACAAATGCGAATTCCACAAATCCACACTGAAATTCTTCGGACACATCTTCTCAGCCACCGGCATGAAACCTGATCCGAAAAAGATTGCAGCTTTGAATGATACCCCCAGGCCGCAAGATGCGGGGGATGTGCGTTCGTTTTTAGGCATGGCAAGCTACTGTGCACGCTATATCAAGGATTATGCCACTATCAGTTACCCACTGAGGAAGGTGACCAAACAAGGCCACCCATTCCAATGGACCACGAGATGTGATCAAGCCTTTCACGCGATCAAAGTTGCGGCTGTATCAGCCAACAACCTTGCATATTTCAATCCTAGACGAAAAACTGAAATCTCCATGGATGCGAGTCCTGTAGGACTTGGAGCTACATTAGCTCAATATGACAGAGAGAGTGATCAGCGGTATATTGTAGCATATGCCAGTCGGAGTCTCACAGACACAGAGAGAACATACTCTCAGCCCGAAAAGGAAAGCCTGGCGGTAGACTGGGCCTGCGAACATTTTCACATCTTTATTTACGGAAAACACTTCACACTTATCACGGACCACCAGGCCCTGTTAACCATCTTCGGAAATCCCAGAGCCAAAATGCCACCCAGAATAGAGCGTTGGGGCATCCGCCTTCAAGAGTATACCTATACCATCATCCACAAACCGGGAAAAGCTGCAAATCCAGCTGACTATATGTCCAGACACCCCAAGGCAACATCCAAATCCAATCCATCATTAGCTGAGGAATACATCCATTTTGTAGTGGCTCAAGACAATTGCCGGATGGTGTTTGGCATCATGTCGCAGTAGACTTCTTTGGCCCATTACAATCTGTCAAGTATATTCTGGTCATATTGGACGAATACTCACGTTTCCCAATTGCGCACCTCATAGCTTCAACCAAAGCTGCTACCAATATACCTGTACTGGATGAGGTTTTCACAGCATGGGGCATACCGAAGATAGTGAAAACAGATAATGGCCCACCATTCAATGGGCAAGAATTTGCCGCATTTGCCAACCACCTGAATTTCAGACACCGGAAGATTACTCCCTTGTGGCCACAGTCCAATGGAATGGTGGAAATATTTATGCCCACTCTAAAGAAGAGCATCCAGCAGGCAGAACTTTCAAAGTGTGATGTGCAAGAGGCTCTAAATGAGGTATTACGAGCATATCGAACCACACCACACACTACCACAGGCAGATGTCCTGCAACGTTAATGTTGGGTCGCACAGTGCGCACAAGAATACCAGCTTGGAAAGACGTAGCTAGTGGTATTCATCAAGACTCTGAGCACGAAGAATTAGCAACAAGAGACAGATTGAAAAAGGAGAAGATGAAGGAATACGCAGACAGACGGAGAAAAGCTGCACATCCATCCATCCAGGAGGGAGACTGGGTATTGGTGCGGCAAGAACAACAGAGAAAAGCAGACTGTCGATATCATGCGTGCCCACTGTTGGTGACAAAACAAAAAGGAACCATGATCACTGCTGCGTCAGAGGACAAGAGGATGTGACGCATTTTCAGAAATGCACGCCCAATGTCAGGGAAGCGTTGACTGCACCAAGCAGTGTGGTACAAGGAGATGCACCTGTGTCAGTAAGTGATCATCGACCTTCCACGTCTCCTGACGAAGGGGAGCAGGCAACTGAAGAGGTAGCCCTCCGGCCGCAGCGAACTCATCGAAGACCCGTTCGCCTGATTGAAGAACTGTAACTATGTTCTTTTCTCTTATTATTTACTCTGGCATGCACGGATACATCTGAGGTATTTCAAGTAGTTTAAGAAGGGGGAAGATGTAATATTGTGGGACGTTCTGGGTGCTAGGACCAGCACAGGAGGTTGAGAGGTGGGAGGAGAAGAGGTGGCGGAAGAGGAGGAGTCAAGGAAGGCAGAGTGGAGCAGGAGAGCAGTGGATGCGCTAAATAAAGCTCCCACCATAGAATCGTGTTGGTGTTGTGTATCTATGCGCAGCGACATTACAGGCCCCACCTGCCTTCAGGGTAGTACTACCACACTCAGCCAGGGACCCTAAAGATCGTGGCTAGACCTGCACCACCCCTTTGGGAAACACAGGGTCCCCTCACTTAAGATGGGCCCCACCTGTGTTCAGGGTGGCACTACCTTGCAGACGTCCATCTCCTGCATCAAGCTGGGGAACACCCTCATGCTTCTGGTCCTGGGATTCTAATCCCCTAGTACCTACCTGACTGGTCACTGGCCCCAGCCACCACCTCAGGCTCACCACACTAGCTGCAGGGTGACATCCTAGCTCGAAAAGTACCCCACCTTTGGGGTCACCCACCACCATGGGCCACCCCGGGGTAACCACCTGCTGGACCCTGACGCCTCAAGGTCCGCCACTAACCCTTCACCTGGAATCTAGGGAGCACATCACCCCCACTCAAATATCCACTGGGTCAGTTATCTAGCCCACCTAGGGTACCTGTCAGGGCCCACCCCTGGGTTGCTCACCGTCCCCACCAGATAACCTGGGGGGCCTGCCGGGCCCACAACTCTACCACTCCCTCCTCCTACAGTGGGAAAGATCTCTTGGGGACCCCCACCATGGGAACCCTTGGGGTGTTACTACCCGGGGTAAAGAAACCTCCTGCCTCACCCTTCCAGTGGTTTTGGCCTGCGCCAATGGCAAGAAAACTTTCAGCAGGGGAAGGATATCTGGGGCCCCTTCTGTGGAAACCCTCCCTGCCCTTAAAAAGCGCAAGAATCTCCCAGGACCCCCTGCCTCTCCTGTCCCCCATAAAGGTCAATCCACCCCTACACTTGAGGAGACACCTTCCTCATGCAGGTGTAGAGTATGTAGTGTTAGGGTTCAAAGGTGTACAATATGGCTTAGAACATTTGTATGCCATCATTTCCTGGAAAGCACCATCCCGCTAGCACATGATAATCAACATAACTCAGTCATATCAATACAGTTTACATTTAAACGATAATATCTTCACATGCCATATATGTGCGCAGGGCTTTTCTTTCCCATACTTTTAGTTCACATAACGAAAACTTTGAACCCTTCTCAGAGCCTTGTGCTCTTCCATTTGCTCATTACTGCATAGGTAATGTGTGGCAAAACTGGACTTGCTATAAATGCGCACTAGAATGGGATACTAAGTTTCCATCCGCTAGACACCAATGTTGGAAAACAAGGCATTATCTGTGAGGCCTGCACAAATAACATGACTACATTTGTCCTTCACTGGGAACCAAACACCCAATTGTAGCGCCTGACTCTCAGAGGGTAGCGTTGCAGAGCAGTCTGAGGCTTACTCAAGGGAGGTGGTGTGGGCTAGTAATCGCCATTACAGATGAGCAGAAATAACACTCAATAATTGATTGTCCAGTCTGTACTTTGCTTTATAAAAGTAAAAGTACATTTATTAAACACACACACTACTCAATACTATGCCCCAATTTACATATATACATAAGCTGTTGGAATTACTTTGTGACATTGCAGAACATCTCCACCCCTCCCACAGGGGGGTGGGGTCTAGTACCACCACTCCCAAGTATGCACAGCATCTTGCCCCCCAAATGCAGGTAGTTGAACATAACCTGGAGCAAGGGCCCTGCGCACTGGCACCATCCCAGTGGCGACCCACCCCATTACCTCAACAAGCATTTAAAATAGGCAACCCTGCCCTGGTGACACGTAATCCTGACTGAGCTTCTCCCACTGACCATACAGGATACACCTCTACATCTTAGGGGCTAACAGTCTGGATTGTTCTTCACCTAAGCGCAGCAGCAAGAATACATGTTTAAGCATCACTTTAGAATGACAGTACTCATCACATTTGTTGGTCATTAGAATGTGTTGCAATTACAGCCCCTAAAGGCTTCACAGATGAACTCACAGGATTAAGCATATACAGCCAGACACCCTAGCAGGAATGTCTGACCAACATAACCCCATTTGGATTATGACATCACCTTACACCGGTACTTCACATTACATATATGACTCTCAGTGCCTCTAAAATAAATAACATTAGTAAATGCACTGCGAGTGCAATTACACCTCTCTACCTCCAGGGGATGCCCTTCTCCAGACATCCCCAATTCAGCTCTTCCTTCCTTGAGGCAGTCCCTAAGGCACCCCCAGCTGTAGAACAAAAGTTCCAGCCATGGGGATGCAGATTACTCCTGGCCGAGCCCTTGAGGGGTTATTCTTTTCAAGTCCCCATGAGACTTAGGGAGAGACTTTTCTCCTTCGTGCTGGGGGAGACTGCTTTGCTCCTGCAGGTCCCCCTGCACCATACACTCACTTGGTGGTGACCACGTCCTCCTGGGGCCACCACGAGCAGAAACAAGGCGGTTTTACCCTTGCAGGCCGTTGGGGGCCTGCAAGGCATTATGGGGTGCTTCTCTGTGCACTCCATGAATATTATAGCAGCGGCTCTCCCGCTGCGTCGGGGAGAGCCGCGATGTGTGCCTCTGACTGCGTTACTCCTTTGTGGGAGTGTCCGGTCCCACCTAGACCCCCAGGTGAGTGTTTCGGCTCAGGGAGCCCACCCCCGGCCGCTCCTTCCTTTTTGGCTTTGGTGGGGGGCCGGAACTCCTTTTCTGGTCTGCCCACTCCAGCGGGCAGACACAGAGCTTTCTGCGGGTCCGTCCGGACCAAGGGGGAGAGCGACGGCCCTCCCACGCCTTCCTCCAGCCCCGGGGGAGGGCGGCAGCTCTCCCCCATCTCCGCCATCTCTTCAGGATCCGGGGATGGGGTCCCGGGTCCCTCGCTTTCTTCATGGGGAGCGCTCCGGCGCTCCCCGACTTGGAATATGGGCCCGGGGTTGGGATCCCGGGCCCCAGTTCATCTTCTTCGGGGGGCCAGGGTGGGTGTAATAATAAGATGGGTTGTCCAGCCAAGGTAGTTTTCATGTAGATTTATTTAAGTAGTAAGTTCTACAAAGGATGAGCCCCACCAGGAACAGCCTCTATGCCGCTCAGCCCGTCACCAACTGACTCAAGCACTCCAAGATTCCACACACCATCATTCTAACACACAGTCATCCAGGATGAGCAGCATACGACAACATCTCCCTCCTTTACAGAACAGCATACTACAACATCTCCCTCCTTTACAATAGGAAGGAAGGAACTCTCAGGAGGCATAATAAAAGTTGCAAGAAATAAATGAGGGGAAAACATCTTGAAACACGGCATGAAAATTAATACTGAAACTTGGCGTAAAAATTGAATGTGGGAAAGTAGGAAATGCAGATGGAAAAGGAATAAGTGGGTGGGGAGTAGCAGGAAAGACAGGAAGCACGAAAAGGAATAAGTGGGTGGGGAGTAACAGGAAAGACAGGAAGCACAAAAGACTCACTCATGCACCATCCTCTTTCTCCCAAAAACCCAACCCACACACTCCCACACCACAAGCAACAAACCAACCCAGGTACAAGGACAATGCAAGCTGGCCAGGCAAACACGAAGAAAGTACAAGAGTACCAGCAACAAGGTGAAGGAGAGAACAAAGCAATGAAGGAGAGAACTAAGCAATGAAGTAAGAGAACAGTAAATGGCTGAAAGACAGCCACAGACAGAAACAGCGAAATGATGGCTGTCGATAACACTAGCAGTAAAATTGGAGAAAGGTCCCCAGAACACAGCAAGTAAAAAGGTGTTGCGCTCACAGAGGTAGGAAAGAGGTGTAAATGTAGAGATGAGCTACACCATAGAACTTCCACCAGGACAGGTTGGGGTGGAGGGTGTGGTTAAGCACCACACAAAGAATGCAAAGTGTGGAAAAAACAACATTGAATATGGCAGAAAATACCACATGGTAAAATGCAATATGTGGGAACAGTACAACTAGGTGTGGTGGAAGTTACCACACAGTACAATGCAATGTGTAAAATCAGTAGAACTAGGTGTGGTGGAAAATACCACACGGTACAATGTAATATGTAAAAATGGAAGATGTGGTGGTGACACAAGACATGACACTATGCGACGTGAAAGCAGATGTGGGAACACCACATGAAACTATGCAATGGGAAAGCAGGAACCACACGAAACAAAGAAACATGCAGGAAATGCAGATGAGGGAACGCACCACATGAAAGAATGCAATATGTTCAACAGGTAAAGCAGATGTGGGGGCCCACCACATGAAACACATGTGGGGATGCACCACATGAAACAGTAAAATTTGGTGTGGCGGACGATACCACACGATGGAATGGATTTCGTAGGAACAGCAGAACCTGGTGTGGCGGCAGATACCACACGGTAGAATGCATTTCGTAGGAACAGCAGAACTTGGTGTGGCGGCAGATACCACACAGTAGAATACATTTTCTAGGAATCAATCAATCAATCAATCAAAGACATTTATAGAGCGCACTACATACCCGTAGGGTCTCAAGGCGCTTAGGGGGGGGGGGTGCCGTTACTGCTCGAACAGCCAGGTCTTGAGCTTCTTCCTGAAGGAGAGGTGGTCTTGGGTCAGGCGCAGGTCGGTTGGGAGGGAGTTCCAGGTCTTGGCGGCCAGGTAGGAGAAGGACCTTCCTCCTGTTGTCGCTCTACGGATGCGTGGGACGGCGGCGAGGGCGTGGCTGGTTGATCGGAGGTGGCGTTTGGAGCGTAGAAGTTGATTCGGTTGTTGAGGTAGCTCGGGCCTTGATCGTGTAGGGCTTTGTGTGCGTGGGTGAGGAGACGGAAGGTGATTCTTTTGTTGACTGGGTGCCAATGCAGGTCTCTCAGGTGTCCGGAGATGTGGCTGTTACGTGGGATGTCGAGGATGAGTCTGGCTGAGGCGTTCTGGATCCGCTGAAGTCTCTTCTGGAGCTTGGCGGTGGTTCCGGCGTAGAGGGCGTTGCCGTAGTCCAGTCGGCTGGTGACGAGGGCCTGAGTGACGGTCTTCCTGGTCTCCGTGGGGATCCACCAGAAGATCTTCCTTAGCATGCGCAGGATGTTGAAGCACGCCGAGGAGACGGCGTTGACTTGCTTGGTCATGGAGAGGGAGGAGTCCAGGATGAAGCCCAGGTTGCGTGCGTGGTTAGTCGGTTTGGGTGCGGTGCCCAGGGCGGGGGGCCACCAGGAGTCGTCCCAGGCGGTGGGCGTGGAGTCCAGGATGAGGACCTCCGTCTTGTCTGAGTTCAGTTTCAGGCGGCTGGTCGTCATCCACTCGGCTACCTCCTTCATCCCTTCGTGCAGGTTGGCTCTGGCGGCGGTGGGGTCGTTGGTCAGGGAGAGGATCAGCTGGGTGTCGTCGGCGTAGGAGATTATGTTGAGGTTGTGTTGGCGTGCGATGGCCGCGAGGGGGCTCATGTAGACGTTGAAGAGGGTAGGGCTCAGCGAGGATCCTTGAGGGACGCCGCAGATGACTTCGGTGGCTTCTGACTTGTACGGTGGTAGGCGGACTCTCTGTGTTCTTCCGTCGAGGAAGGAGACGATCCATTCCAGTGCCTTCTCCTGGATTCCGACGTTGCTGAGGCGTTGCACTAGGGTGCGGTGGCAGACAGTGTCGAAGGCCGCGGAGAGGTCTAGGAGGATGAGGGCCGCTGTTTCTCCGTTGTCCATCAGGGCTCGGATGTCGTCGGTGGCGGCGATGAGGGCGGTCTCGGTGCTGTGGTTGGCTCGGAAGCCGAACTGCGAGGGGTCGAGGGATCCGTTCGTCTCGAGGAAGGCGGCCAGCTGTTTGTTGACGGTCTTCTCGATGACTTTGGCAGGAAACGGGAGGAGCGAGATTGGGCGGTAATTCTTGAGTTCGGTGGGGTCTGCTGTAGGTTTCTTGAGAAGAGCGCTGAGTTCGGCGTGCTTCCAGCTCTCGGGGAAGGTGGCGGTGTCGAAGGAGGAGTTGATGATGTCCCGCAGGTGGGGTGCGATGACAGCGTCGGCCTTGTTGAAGACGTGGTGAGGGCAGGGGTCGGTCGGAGATCCGGAGTGGACGGAGTTCATCATGCGGACGGTGTCTTTGGTGCTGATCGGAGTCCAGGCTCGGAGGGCGGCGGTGGGCGGCTTGGCTGTGGTCGTGGCGTGCGTCGGTTGGGTGCTGAAGCTGTTGTGTATGTCCGCGATCTTGTTGTGGAAGTAGGAGGCGAGGGAGTTGCAGAGGTCTTGCGAAGGGGTGATGTCGTTGTTTCCGGCGTTGGGGTTGGAGAGCTCTTTCACGATGTTGAAGAGTTCCTTGCAGTTGTGTGCGTTGTTGTCCAGCCGGTCCTTGAATGCAGTTTTCTTGGCGGCGCGGATCAGTTGGTGGTGCTTCCGGGTGGCGAGTTTGAGGGTGGTCTTGTTGTCCGGTGTAGGTTCCTTTCTCCAGACTTTCTCGAGGGCTCTGCAGTTCTTCTTGGAGCTCTTGAGTTCGTCGGTGAACCATGGGGCTTTCTTGCTGCCGGGTCTGCTGGGCGGGGTCCTCAGCGGGGCGAGTTCGTCCGCGCAGTTGCTGATCCACTTCGTGAAGTTGTCGGCGGCCTGGCTGGGGTTCGCTGAGCTGGCAGGAGGGTGCTGGCTCAGGGAAGCGGCGAGCTGGTCGGCTGTGATCTTGTTCCAGCTTCTACGGGCAACCTGTTGCTGGTGGTGGTGGATCGTCGTTCTTTTGAAGGTGAAGTGTACGCAGCTGTGGTCCGTCCAGTGGAGTTCTGTGGCATGGCTGAAGGCGATGTCTTTGCTGGATGAGAAGACGGCGTAGAGTGTGTGTCCGGCGAGGTGGGTGGGGGTGCTCACCAGTTGCTTCAGTCCAAGGTTGGCGAGGTTGTCGAGCAGGGTGCTGGTGTTGCGGTCGTTGTTGTTCTCCAGGTGGAAGTTGAGGTCCCCCAGGAGGAACAGCTGAAACAGGTGTGTTGTAAGACACCACGTGTAATCATGTAAAAACACAGGAACTGTAGAAATAGGTGTGGAGACACGCCACACGGCACAACGTACAGCAGCCCAAAGCAGAGAAATAATTATAAAAGCTTTGCATAAAATCATAAACGATAATTATTTCTGATAAAGTATAATGAAAAACAGCACAAAACCACCGCAGCACTGAAATACAATGTTCAGAGCAACTGTATGTAGGAGTAAGGCATGTACTCAGGTAAGTATAGACTGCCAGAACAACAGCCCTTACATAGAAATTTGTAATAAGGAAACAAGAAAAAAATGGAGGAGAATTACAGTTAATGTAAATTGCAGGTTGACGGAGAGTTGACTCCTTGTAGGGCGTCAGACAAAGTTCATGTACTGGATGGCACAATAGAACAATTTAAATCCAGTACTTGCGCATTCAAAGCAATACTTGACTTCCCGAGGAAACAGCAGATCTTCGCGATACTTAAAAAATTCCCAGAAGGGCAGGCTTGACTCAAAGATCAATGTAGGAGGGGCAGCAGGTTTTACAAAAACAAAGGGAAACAGTACCTGCAATGAAATTCGATGATCCCCTATGGTGATCCAATGTCTTGAAACAAATGCACATGTGGGAGAAAAATGCTGAAGCTGAAGAAGGTGCAACAAGGGGACCGTGCAGGAGTCTTATTCACCAAAACTTTATTGAAAAAGCAATGGCATAGTGGTTGGCACAGCGCGAGGTATGTTGGGGAATAGTGATGACCTGAAGAAACAAGCCAAACTCAAGATGGCGGCATGCACTGGTGATGCCGCGCCGGAAGGCTCCCGGGGTCACTGTGCACCAAACAAGCCAAGAAACAAAAAGCAAGCCGCATACGTCAAAGTGAAGCAGAGGGAGGCGACGCTATGCAGCAGGAGGAAGGTACGGCTGCGCAAGTGCTGCGTGTGCTCGAGACGCATTTTAAATGTGTGTGGTGGGGTTCAACTGCCACGGGAAGGCGCGCACACAAAGGAAAATACGCAATTAGGAAAATAAATAAAGTACTTACAGCTATTGTCCCAAATATCGGCATCCGCCTTTCAAATGAAAATAAAAGTACTGGATGATCGCATGTGCCGTTGTCCCCATAACTTTGAAATGCAAACAAGACAAAGAGGCACAGCAGGGCCGGTAGGGCTGGTATGTAGCTGTAGAGTAGTGGCAGGTCAAGCTGGCTTAAAGGAAATCAAAGAGTGAAGGCAGGCAGCAAGGCAGATCCGACAGAAAAACTGGTATTTTCTGTTATGAAGGTCCTTAAGTAAAGCAGCACAGGACAGTGGCACTTCAGCAACCCGGTCAGCATAATACAGCAGAGACTGGCAGACAGCAGGTTAGGGAGGCAGCAGGATCTGTAGGCAGGAAGTGGAAGGCAGCAGGATCTGCAGGTAGGAACTGGCATACTTTAGTTGTGGGCGACCAATGGAAAGGTCACTGGTGGGGCTCAGGGGTGCCCGGGTTCTTTAGCACGCAGATTACAATTTCAAAGCAGGTGCTTTACCTTGAAGTAGCTTAAGCTTTGTGAGAAGGTAGCACAGGCAGGTTCTTCCAAATCGTCGCCAAATGTAATAATAAGTAGGGTTGTCCAGCCAAGGTAGTTTTCATGTAGGTTTATTTAAGTAGTAAGTTTTACAAAGGATATGCCTCACCAGGAGCAGCCTCTATGCTGCTCAGCCCGTCACCAACTGACTCAAGCACTCCAAGATTCCACACGCCAACATTCTCGCACACAGTCATCCAGGCTGAGCAGCATACTACAGTGGGCTCCTGGCACCCTGTACTCGGCTTCACGGGAGCGTGACGGCGCTTCCCGACTTTTCTTCTCCTGCCAGGTCCCAGAGATGGGCCCCCGGGCCCCCGAAGCTTCTTCACTGGGAGCACGATGGCGCTCCCTGGCTTTTCCTCTTTGCGAGGGGCGCTGCGCGACGGCGCGCCCCCCTCCTCTCTGCTACCATCTTCGGGGCCCGGAGTTGGGATCCCGGGCCCCTTACACCATGGCAAGAGGGGGGCGCGACGGCGCTCCCCTGTCTCCGGTTTCAGTGGGGGCCAGGGTGGGCTCCTGGCACCCCATAGGGCACTGTTCACAGGGAGAGTGACGGCGCTCCCCGACTTCTTCTGTTGGGGGCAGCCCCCGGGGGTCCGATCTTGGTGATCTTGCTCCTTGTGGCGCTCCCCAGCCACTGGGAGCATTCTCTTTCGCCCTCTGGGTCTCACAGAGGGTGGATTCACCAAGGAGCTGTCTTCACTGGCTTCCTGCGCAAGCCCTTCGCCTGGCCCTCCTCCTGGGCCTCTCTTCTCCCTGCGCAGAGGCCCCTGCTTCTGCGCACTGCTCCTGGTCTCTTCTCCTGGCACTGTTCAAGATCCTGGGACAGTCAGGGGGGTCCTCCTTCCAACTGCCCATTGTGCCAGGCTCCAGCACCCTTTGCCTCAGCAGACCACATCCAGGAGAGAGCAAACATTTTTAAAGAATTGGGGAGGGGGCTGGCAGGAAGTCTCTGTTTGCTCTATCACACAGTGACACATCACTTCTCTGCCCCTGCTTCCTCCTTTCCGCCCAGGGTTCTGGGTTGGTTCAAGATGGCGTCGTCCAGGGTCTCCTGCCACATGGTCTCTGAGAGCCCCTTCCCCCGAACAGCCTTCTCCTTGGTGCAGCTTGGTGCCTGGCACCCAGTGACAGCTGCTGATGGATTAGCATGTAGCTCCACTCATCTTCTCTTCTTGGAGGGAAGGTCATCAATCCAGCCTGCTGGGGTCAGCCCCCAATCCGGCCCTGGTTATGAGCTGACTCAGAGAAAAATAACATTTCTGGATGACCCAAAAGCAGTACAAATATGACTTTGGACTCAGCAGAATATTTCTTCTCACATAGGTTACAGTAGACTTTGGTGTGTGTCTGGAATTTGTAGGCTCTAGGAAAGTAAAACTAGCTCATGGGCTCCCTATCCTCATAAGAGAATAATGGAAAAACACTGTAAAGCACACTGACTTTCCCTGGCATGTTTCTTCCCACTGTATAAAGCTTATTCCATGTCACCACCCAATTCCGCATAAGTCCTACCACACCATTCACTTTATGGCTGCTCCTGGACTGCGCACGCCAGGAATCTCCCCTGCGCAGCCCGTACACGTCTGCACACGTATGTACACATGTGTCTGCGTGCAACCAGCCCGGTGCCCCATACTCCAGCTGCTGCGCAGCGGCCTAGTCAAGCTAGGGGAACACCAGTAAAATCCACATGCAGTCTCTTTTATCATGAGTTCACTGTGGGTGAGTCCCAACTTATGAGGCTCTCCCACGGTTAAAGCTCAACAAATAGGTGCCCAAAACTGAAAAATCCGGCGGCTCAGAGTGTCAGAAACACCTTCTAACACTTACCAACAGATGAAGATGGAGGAAGAAAATTCTTGAAAGCAACTAGAGATAATGTCAATTAACTGATTTTGAAATAATAAGCATTAATTTAGCTTTAGTGATTATAAAAAGAATCAGTAGGGGAGACTGTTGGATTTTTTTTGAACGTGCAATTATGTGGGACAATTAATATAATATATTCATGAATTTTATGATGAGTTGTAGTCATAACCGATGAACTGATAATACTGTGCTTAACATAATACAAATCAGATGTTTAGAAGTGTATTTATTAATGTATTTTAGTAGTGCTACAATTTCATGAATTCACGATTTTTAGGTAGAGCCTAGGTAGCGTGCATGCAAAACCTGCTCTATTAACTATACGGAGTGTAATCCCGCCTGATGCTTACCATACGTTAACTCCAAACGTCCCCCTTCTTTGGTGGCTCCTCATTGGTTCCTTCTCCTGATTTCCGTTTGGGTCTCAGGGACACTGCTCAACTACACATGAATTCTCATTTATAAGTGATTGTGTGCTTTAATGCAGATACTATTTCTTCCATTCCCTACGCCGTCTTTGCCAAGTCACTTTATGTTGTGGTTTGGAAGAACTTTGTGTTTGAAATTGTTGCTTTTTCCGCCTGTCGCTGCTTAAGTTGTTTTGCTTTGTCTGCCGTGCTTCATCTGTGTGTCTTTCCTTGCAGTCAGGAGGGTCAGTTTACTTTTCTTTAGATCACTATAAAGTGAGAGGATTTATTTTTACATTTGTTACCCCCCTTTTGTTAGTTTTTTTTCTTTTGCAATTTGATAGGTATCGGAGCACTTTACATTGTGATTTACACAGAAACACAAGATATTGAACCTCCGAGACTCGAACCCTGTTCACCGGCCTCAAAGCAGGCCACTCTAGAACTTAACACCATACCCTCTCCCCTCAACATCAGTATGTAAGATGGCTGACACTCCTTTGGAACGCACAATTATAATGCATTCCCATTATGTGTTCCAAAGCAGCGCCAGCCATCTTTTTTTCTACTGCTTGTTCTGCTATGCCAGCCGATTGGGTACTGATTCAGGTGAGAGGTACATCAGCATCGCTCACTCTAACCACCTGGGGTACTACTCCGAGATGCCTTTGCTTCTCTGCCCACTCCTCCCTCCCATCACGAACAACAGACTCAGAAAGCCTAGCTTAGGCTGGAGACAAAATGTCACTGCACTGTGTCAATATCAGTCATTCGCATCAGAAGTACTAGCGGATGACACCCTCCACCACCAACAGCCTCACATAGCTCATATGGCGTCCACAACTAATCAAATTCAGTGTTATGCACAGGCATTGGGTGACGTGACCCCGGTGCTCGAATCCTAGGTCACATTGCAATTAGCAGTACCTTCCACTTAGAGATGGCACACCAAATTTTTCAACCAGCGGTATAGCAATTAAGTTTCCCCGAAAGTGCTTTAATTACGGACAAATGGCATCCGTTGATGAGCAAAAAGGAATAACGGACGTTATGCTGAATTCACTGATTGTTGTGTAAATAGCTGACAAGTGGTCACCTTTAAACAAAGTAAAGGTGCACCACAGATAATAACAGTATAAACCAATTTCAAAATGAGATTCCAAAATGTATACATGTCTGCTCTTTTATTTTCTTATTCTTCTAAAACTGTGGTCAAGTTTATAGCAGAAACAGACAACGCGTTTTTTTTTTAGTCCTCATTTAACCATAATAAGCTCCAAAATCAAGAAGAGGTTGCTCTGACCCTTTCAAGTATCTAAAGGTAGTTTTTACCGGCCTGGTCATACCCCCAAAGGAGAGATAGATACCATGTATCTCCAGAACCACACCTTCGATTACTTGTATGGGCTCTAACCCTAATCTTGGATTATCAATAGACCACTATGATCCCTCTTTACAGAGGATAAAAACAGCCCCATCCAGGGGACTCTGTCTAGAGCATATTCTTAATCATTGGACCTGGAAATCATGATAACACCAAAATAAGAAACAATACCAAAGAACTTTTACCCTCCACCTATCAGAGTTAGAGAAAGAGAAAAAAATAAAAAAAAATAAAGCCCATTACAGAAAACTTTATATATGACTAGCACCTGCCTCCACCCATTTATCCCATATTTCCCAATATTTTGTCTTTTTAGTAAATTTACCAGACTGATCTAAGGAGGATACCCTCTGAATGGAATGAATCCATTCTTCTTCTGTGGGGGGGACAGGGCATTTAATGCAAAGCTCCCTACGAGCTAGTAGTATCAAAGTGAAAAAGGGCTTTGTGGCTTTTTGTTAATACCCGTCCATCTACCTCCCTTGGGGGTAACCCAAACTTATAGACATAGATGTCAATTTTATATCCAGCCCCATAATATCTGATATGGTCTTAACCACTTTTTTCCAGTAAGAATGTATTACCGGACAGCTCCAGAATATGTGGACCTCATTTGCTCTGTCTTCTTCACATTTAGTGCACTTCTTAATCTCTCGGTTCCCCATTTTCGATATTTTCTGGGGTGTCCAATAAGCCTTGTGAACTGTAACAAGGTGGTTCTTTTTTAAAGATGCAGCATTCATACAAGACCATAGAGAAGACATAGATACTTACCCAATATTTTGCGAGGTCTTTATCCGGCAGGTCCTTCCTCCATATCTCTGTGAATGAGGCCTGCTCCTCTTCCCCGTTTTGAACAAGTAGCCAATACCAATCTGCCACTTCTTTTATTTTTGTTTAACGAGTGCATATCTTTAGTGCCAAGTTCGAGTTTTAGCTCTTTTTCGGAAGATTTTGTCCAGCTTAGCAATTGATAATACTTGAACTTCGAGACCAGATTTCCACAGATCGCCGATAAATGAGGCCTAGAAATAAGTTCTTCCTCAAATAGAAGCTGCCCCTATGTGGTGATCCCGCAACTCCTCAAAGGAGCCGCTAGGGCATGTTCTAAACACAGTGGCATCCCTGGAGAGTCCCAAACTAGGGTAATGTCATTGTAGTAAGGGATTTTTAACAGGCGTCTCACCTGGGACCAAAGCTTCACTGCAGATAACAAAATCTTCAATTTTACCTTTTTAAATAAATTTGGGTGGCCACATTTTAAAAGGAAGCACCCAGCTTGTTGGGTAAAGTCAGATGTTAGAGCTTTATAAAGAGGAGAGAAGGTAGAACTTTCCATCATTAATTGATGAAAGTTTTTTAGCTAGAAAGCGCACAGATACAAATACAATTCGGGAGTTGCAATTCCTCCATATTCTTTTCTCTTTCTGAGTTTTTTTAAAGCTATTCTTGGGCTTTTGTTTCCCCATATGAAGCTTGAAAAGAGCCCTTGCACCTTCCTAAACCAGACTTTTGGAAACTCTAAAGGAATGGTGTTAAACAAAAACGTATATTTTGGGAGTATTTACATTTTTAATAAATTAGATTTACCCAAAAATGAAAGAGATAGTGCCCCCCATGATTGTAATTGAGAGCTTACTTTCTTTGTCACTTTTTCAAAGTTTACTTGTGCTATTTTGTCGATGTTTTGGACTATCTGGATTCCCAGGTATCTTATTTCCTTTTTTGTGTAGATACTCCCAAAATTCGTGTTCCATTTAATTAATTCTGTTTTTTGTTGCTTAAGAAGGTATCCTGAGGCCTTTCCAAAGTTCTCTATCTCTGACCAAATTTCTGTGTACGAAGTTTCTAGATTACCAGTGTAAATGACAAGGTCGTCTACATACAACCCGATTTTTTTTTCCCATCCATTGCATTTGAAGGGAATAATATTCTGGCAGGCTCTTAATTTACAGGCCAGAGGTTCGATGTAGATATTAAAAAGTAACGGGGAGAGGGGGCAACCTTGTCTAGTCCCTCTTCCGATTTGTATAGATCTAGTTAGTTTCCCATTAACAAGGATTTTTGCTGAGGTGTTTTTATAGATGGCTTTAATTGCTGTCAAACAAGTTTCACCCAGATCAAAGCGTTGTATAACTTTGAACAGGAAAGACCAGTTGACCCGATTGAAAGATTGGCAGCATCGAATTTCATCACTGCCAAAGGGGTCTTATACGTCTGAGCCATATCTATAGCTCCAATGAGGTCTTGTGTTAATTCACTGAGCTGCCTCCCTTTCATAAACCCTTTTTGATCTGGGTGTATGAGCGGGCCTATTACTTTATCCAGTCGTTTAGTGATAATCTTTGTAAAGATTTTATGATCACAGTTTAAAAGAGAGATAGGCTTATAGGACTCACATATTTGTGGATTTGTATTTGGTTTTAGAAGAATTGTGATGGTTGCCTCTTCCCATGAAACAGGGGGACTATGACCTTCTATAAAGGATGAATTAAATAATTGTAGAAGAATAGGTGCCAATTCTTCTTTTAATATGCTATAAATCTCATTGGGGATAGAATCAGGGCCAGACGCTTTTCCTTTTTTTTAGAGCTAATGGCTTGAATTATTTCTTCCACAGATATAGGGCGATTTATTTGTTCTTTTTCATTTTGTTGAAGCGAAGGAAGAGTTAACTCTGATAGAAATTCATCCATGAGATTTTCATCAATTATCTTCTCCTCTGTATATAAGTTTTTAAAAAACTGAACAAAGACCTCCTCAATTTCGGTATCATCTGTAATTATGCCAGTGTCTAAACATCGGAGATCCTTTATCCAGTTTCTTGTTAGGTCGGTTTTTGTTTTGCAAGCGAGGGGCTTACTGCACCCCTCCCCATATTCGTGATGAGCTAGTTTACTAGCATATCACTTTTTTTTTATTAAGGTTTCTAAAAAATCAGCAAGCTTATGTTTTGCTGTTGTTAATCTCTTTAAGATATTTAGGATCCCATGTTCCCTTTCAAGGTTTTCATGAAGTCTGTAAATCTCATTCTCTAACTTTTTGGTCTCCTCTTGTATTTTCTTAGCTTATGAACAAGATATAGCTATTAACAAGCCTCTCAAGAAAGCCTTATAAGTATCCCACACTATTTGGACTGGGGCAAAATTAAGATGAATGTCAAAGAACTCCTTAGTTTCTACTTTTAATTTTTCGATTATAGAGTTTTCTAGATATAATGCTCGATTGATGGTCCACCTCCGTGGTAATTGAGCGTTATACATAGCTATTTTTAAAATAACTGCGGAGTGGTCCTACATGTGCTCAGGGACATTGCTAACTTAAATGGTATTTCTACTTGCTGCTGCGCCTACTAAAAAAAAGTCAATTCTTGACCGATGTCCACATTTTTTATTGTGGAACGTGAATTTTCCACCATTTGTTTTAGACCAGCCCGGTGCCCCATACTC
The DNA here is from genome assembly GCF_964204655.1 of Triturus cristatus. Classification (NCBI taxonomy): domain Eukaryota; kingdom Metazoa; phylum Chordata; class Amphibia; order Caudata; family Salamandridae; genus Triturus; species Triturus cristatus. The sequence goes on from NC_140593.1 coordinate 344,302,492, forward strand.
CAGCTGCTGCGCAGCGGCCTAGTCAAGCTAGGGGAACACCAGTAAAATCCACATGCAGTCTCTTTCATCATGAGTTCACTGTGGGCGAGTCGCAACTTATGAGTCTCTCCCACGGTAAAAGCTCAACAAATAGGTGCCCAAAAAGCGAAAAATCCGGGCAGCTCAGAATGTCAGAAACACCTTGTAACACTTACCAACAGATGAAGATGGAGGAAGAAAATTCTTGAAAGCAACTAGAGATAATGTCAATTAACTGATTTTGAAATAATAAGCATTAATTTAGCTTTAGTGATTATAAAAAGAATCAGTAGGGGAGACTGTTGGATTTTTTTAGAACGTGCAATTATGTGGGACAATTAATATAATATATTCATGAATTTTATGATGAGTTGTAGTCATAACCAATGAACTGATAATACTGTGCTTAACATAATACAAATCAGATGTTTAGAAGTGTATTTATTAATGTATTTTAGTTGTGCTACATTTTCATGAATTCACGATTTTTAGGTAGAGCCTAGGTAGCGTGCATGCAAGACCTGCTCTATTAACTATACGGAGTGTAAACGCGCCTGATGCTTACCAAACGTTAACTCCAAACGTCCCCCTTCTTGTAAAGCTCCTCATTGGTTCATTCTCCTGAATTCCGTTTGGGGCTCAGGGACACTGCTCAACTACACATGAATTCTCATTTATAAGTGATTGTGTGCTTTAATGCAGATACTATTTCTTCCATTCCCTACGCCGTCTTTGCCAAGTCACTTTATGTTGTGGTTTGGAAGAACTTTGTGTTTGAAATTGTTCCTTTTTCCGCCTGTCGCTGCTTAAGTTGTTTTGCTTTGTCTGCCGTGCTTGATCTGTGTGTCTTTCCTTGCAGTCAGGAGGGTCAGTTTACTTTTCTTTAGATCACTATAAAGTGAGAGGATTTATTTTTACATTTGTTACCCCCCTTTTGTTCGTTTTTTTTTCTTTTGCAATTTGATAGGTATACACTTTACATTGTGATTTACGCAGAAACACAAGATATTGAACCTCCGAGACTCGATACCTGTTCGCCGGCCTCAAAGTAGGCCACTCTAGAACTTAACGCCATACCCTCTCCCCTCAACATCAGCATGTAAGATGGCTGACACTCCTTTGGAACGCACAATTATAATGCATTCCCATTATGTGTTCCAAAGCAGCGCCAGCCATCTTTTTTTCTACTGCTTGTTCTGCTATGCCAGCCGATTGGGTACTGATTCAGGTGAGAGGTACATCAGCATCACTCACTCTAACCACCTGGGGTACTACTCCGAGATGCCTTTACTTCTCTGCCCACTCCTCCCTCCCATCACGAACAACAGACCCAGAAAGCCTAACTTAGGCTGGAGACAAAATGTCACTGCACTGTGTCAATATCAGTCATTCGCATCAGAAGTACTAGCGGAGGACACCCTCCACCACCAACAGCCTCACATAGCTCATATGGTGTCCACAACTTCGCGCAATAAATAGACCACACCGTGTCTTAAGCGTAAAAGGCCATTTATTAGGACCAGGCTGCACAACATTGAACAATAAACATTACCTGAATAACAACTTCCCACAACACTCTACAACCCTTCACTCCTTTCACCCACTCCACACTCCCCTTTTGTACCACTCCATGCCCCTTCCATTCCTCACCATTCCACAAACCTCCTTGCATCCTCCCCGCTCTCATCGGCCATTTCACTCATGCCTCCATTACCCTCACCTCGTTCACTCTTACCCCCCGAGGGATGGGTGTGCCCGCTAATGACTCCCCCACCCCTCCAAAGTACCGCCAGCCCTCGCAGCCTGTCCTAAACTGGCACGCTTTAGGCAACCCCAACCCCAACTGCAGGGTGGGTGGGTGACCTTTGCTAGACCCTCCCGATGGTGCCGAGCGCAGGATGAGGAAGTCGCTTTCCTCCCCTGCGCTCCTATACCCACCCCCTAACTCCACCCCTTGACCCTGCCTGGTCCTACCCCTGCGCGAAAGACCCCGGGGGAAGACTAGTCTGCGACTCTGCTTCCCCCCGGGCCCGGCATTGCGCAATAAACAGACCACACCGTGTCTTAAGCGTAAAAGGCCATTTATTAGGACCAGGCTGCACAACATTAAACAATAACCAAACATTACCTGAATAACAACTTCCCACAACACTCTACAACCCTTCACTCCTTTCACCCACTCCACACTCCCCTTTTGTACCACTCCATGCCCCTTCCGTTCCTCACCATTCCACAAACCTCCTTGCATACTCCCTGCTCTCATCGGCCATTTCACTCATGCCTCCATTACCCCCACCTCGTTCACTCTCCCCCCCCCCGAGGGATGGGTGTGCCCGCTAATGACTCCCCCCACCCCTCCAAAGTGCCGCCAACCAGGTAGCCCCCTTTAGGGCGGATACCTGCCCCACCCCCAGGACTTGACCAAGCACACACATCCCTGCCCGCTCAAACATCTCTGTGACACCAAATAGCCGCGTTCCAGAGCTTGCTGACCACATCTCTCATTTCCATCATGTAGTACGCATTCCCCATTCTGGAAAGATGCACTCCGTCATCCCTAAACAGTAGTGGTTCCTCCAGTCGCAGTCCTGGGTGACTGATCACCTTAATGTCTTTTTCCCCGCAAAAAACGTGCATTGCTCTGTTAAGTTTCCGTCTCGCCTTCTCAATTGCCCCATGTTTAACAGCGCCCCTCCAGATTTTCCTCAGGACAAACTCAGTCCAGGCGATGCACGCACCTGCCAGCCTGTGTTTCAGTACCTCCAAGTCTCTTTGCATCAGCTGTAAGAGCGCCAAACCCGACAGCCGAACCAAATCATTTTCCCCCAAATGGATGATCAACAGATCCGGGCATCCCTTCTGTAGGACCATCTTCGCGAGCCAGGGCAATAGTGCCCCCCATCGCATTCCCCCTTTCCCCACCAGTGCACCTCGTGATGTTGTCCTTTGAGTCCCAGGTTACGGCCGTACACCTGTTGCTCCGCATACTTTGACGCCGAGTGCTCAAAAGAATGCCCCACGATCCACGTGACCGTCTTGGCCCCAGGTCATCCCACGCAACCTAAAGGAGAAACAAATGTTAGACACACATAGGAAATTGCCACCTCAACCCCTCCAAACCTCCGGCTCCACACGACCAGACCCTTCACTTCCTCACATACCGCTCACAGCACTGTGACCTCCACCTCCCAATCTGCCGAATCCTATCCCAGGACCACCCCAGCCGGGCTGCCGCCGTCGCCGCCCCAATCCGAAACGAGTGAGTCCCAAAACCAGCCGGCTCCAACCCAATACGCACCAATGCCATGCGCAGCACTGCCAACAACTGACCCGCCGTCACTCGTGCACCTGACCTGTGACAAAAAATCTCCCCCTGCACTACCTGTGTATGATGCACAAACGACCGCCATTCAGCCACCGGGCATACACTCCCCCAACCATTCTCGCTCAACCACACCCACTTGCCCCGTCCCAACTGATCTGTTTTGGACCGACCCAACCAAATGCCCTATCGCCCCGCATCCAACCTAATCTCCTCATACCTCTGCCCCTCCCCCGCCCGTGTGCCCAACAATTCCGAAACCCGAAAAGCCCCGAAAAAAATACAAATCATGCACAAACGAAAAATTCGAACCTTAAACTCATCATAACAACAGCGCGGCAACGCCACAACCAACCGTACCAAAACCTCAAACGTTATGGCCTCCCTCAGAACCCTCCCCCCCGCTCTCTCCCTGCTCCAACCCCGCAGCGCCCTACTGACAATCACACTTTTCGTAGGGTCAAAATCAAAAAACAAACTACAATAAAATGACACTCCAGCCAATTTCCCCGAAATGGTCGCAGCCGACAACCCCTTGTCCATGCAGTGCAATACAAACTGTAACACTCCTTGTTCCACTGCGGTCCGTCCCCCAAAGGCAGAGTCCCCGCTCCAGCCCATAAAGGCTCCAAACTCCGCCCACGCCAGTCTGTAGGTCCGCCTGGGGGTAGCAGCAATAGAATTCTCAAATAGGCCTATCACCCTCACTCCCCCAAGGCCCAAATGCTGTCCGGTAGCCCGGTCTTGCACAGATCCGCTCCAGGTGCCAATCGCCGGAACCGTTGCCACTGCGAACGAGACAAAGCATCCGCAATGTCATTATTCGCTCCCGGAACATGTTTGGCTCGAAAGACCACATTCAGACGCAAGCATGTCAGCATGAAACTCCTCAACAATCACAACACCCTCAGGTCCCTGGCCCTCTGTCGGTTGACCAACTCGACCACCGTCATGTTGTCCACGTGGAACAACACCGCCCTGTTCTGAAACTCAGGACCCCACACTTCAAGAGCCACCAACAAGGGAAAGAATTCCAAAAACGCAATGCTTCTCCCCTGCTTCATCCAGTGATCCGGCCAGGTCTCTGCACACCACCTCCCATCCCAGAAAATGCCAAAACAAGCCGCCCCAGCCGCATCCGAGTAAATTTGGATTTGATAAACCGTCCTTTCCTCCACAAAGTCCAAAGACACCCCATTGAAATCTGCCAAGAACGTCCACCATGTCCTCAGATCCGCCCTCACTCCCATGGAGATCCTGACCCTGTGGTGTGGAAGCACTGCCCCCGACATGGCCATGCCGAGCCGTCTGCAGAACGTCCGTCCCGCCCGGACCACCCTGCACGCAAAGTTCAAAAAACCCAACAGTTGCTGCACCTCCCTCAACGCGATCCTCTTCTCACCAATCACCCGTTGAAGGCACTCGTGAATTTCAGCTACCTTCGCGGCTGGGAGCCTCGCTGTCCACTCAGTGGAATCCAGCTCAATGCCCAAGAATGTCAAAACACAATTCGGCCCACTAGTCTTTTCCGGCGCCAACGGGACCCCAAACTGCCTCGGCATCTCCTGGAACCATGTCAGAGCCCTGCCACAGTCCCCAGATCCCGCCCTCCCAAGGAAAAGGAAATCGTCCAGATAGTGCGTGAACTTCCGATGCCCACTCAGCTGTGTAAACGCCCACTGCAGAAAGGTGCTAAACAGTTCAAACAATGCGCACAAAATCGCACACCCTATGGGCAGGACTTTGTCCACAAAAATGGCCCCACCGAACTGCATCCCCAGGAGCACAAAATCCGCAGGTTGTATAGGCAGCAGGCGGAAAGCCGACTTCACATCGCATTTCGCCAATTCCGCCCCCGGCCCACACACCCGCACCAAGCGAATCGCATCATCAACCGACGCGTAGAGCACCCGTGAATCTTCCTCCGCGATAAAGTCATTCACCGACTGTCCCTCCGGCCACGACAGGTGATGTATCATCCGAAACTCCCCCTTTTCCTTCTTTGGCACCACCCCCAACGGGGAAATAATCAAGTCATCCATCGGCCATTCATAAAAGGGGCCGGCAATCCTCCCTTTCTCCACCTCCTGCCAGAGTTTGGACGCCACCACCCCCGGCAATTCTTTAGCTGACTTAAGGTTGTCGGCCCATCTCCTTGATCTGGGACCTTGATAACCGACCCAAAAACCTTCCGTAAAGCCCCACCGAATCTTCAAGGCTGCCTCCCTGTCCGGGTAGAGGGAGAGCCACGGGGCCATAGCCCCCACCTTAACCGGTGTAGGAGCCCTTCTGTCCAGCCGGACCCTTACCTTTGGCATTCCTCCACTGTTCGGAAGGGGTGGTGAGCGTAAAGCAGTGCGTAAGTGCATGCTTCCCTCCACACTTAGAACACTCGTGCTTGAACTTGCAAGGATAACTGGAACAGTTTCCCCTGTTGTAACTTCAACAGGCCCCAGTATTGTAGCTGCCGGGCTTGTTGGCCTGTCCTGCGCCCGCTGTACTGGCTGCGTTCCCTCCCGCCCCACTTTGGGCGGGACGCGACTGAAAAGACCGGTACGTGACCGGCAACCCGCGTGTGTCGATGCCGAGGAATGCGTTGACGCCATCCACTGCATCCATAATTCCTGATCCACTTCACCCCAATGCTTCTCCGGGTTCGCGCTAACCCGCGCCCTGAACTCCTCATCATAACTCAGCCAAGCGAAACCCCCAAACTGCATTTGGGCCTTCCTAATTATGTCCATATACTTTAACAACGCAATGGCCCTGTCCAGATGCTTCTCGCAGTATATGCTCGCATAAATGAGAAATGCCGACGTCCAGTTCTCCATGTTCACCGGTACCCTCGGCCGCCTAGTCAACTCCCACTCCTCCTCCTTTGAGCCCTCCTTGGCCTGCACTTCCCGGTGCAATAATTTAAAAACGTCCACATACTCGTGCTTCCAGATCTTACTCCTAATCTTTTCAGACAAGTGCGACCCCAAGGGCATAGCCAAACCCATGTAGGGCAGCTTCTTCGGGTGCTTATCCCCTGACTTGTCCCCTTTGTCCCCAGTCCCGTCCTCCTTCTCCGTCTGTATCCCCGCTGAAGTCACCGCCTTACCCCCGACCGGTTTGTCCCCTTGCGCGGGCTTGCCCTTCGGAGCCTCCCCAGCCTCCCTCACTGAACCCTCTCCCACCCCAATTGATCTACACGCCTTCTTCCTTCCCCCTTTTGGGCCACCATCCCACACCGACCACCAAGCCTTCTCACCTGCCAATGCCGTGTGGCGCTCACTGGGCCGGCCTCCGGAGGTGGACGCCCTTCGTGTCTCTGCCTTCTCTGCCTTCTCCTTGGCCGCCGGTCTCTGGGGCACCTGTAACACACCAATGTCTCCGTTGTCCCCTGACAGGTCACAGTCATCCCTCACCTCCCCGTCTTCCAGCTCCTCACACTCCTCCACATAATCCAACTCCACCTCAGCCTCCAAACCCTCAGGCGCCCACAGCACTTCTCTCACCGCTCTCTTCACACCCTTGCCACTCACAGTGCCAGACACCCGTGACCCTTTCACACCCGACGCCGTTGCCCGCTCCCGTGCCGGAGGGATGGCCGCCGCGGACCGCCCTACTGCTTCTTGACGACGACATGGGGCCGTCTTGCGCCCCGCCGTACTCCCCCGAACTCTGCCGACAACCGCCGACTTGGATCCCCCCCTACCCCTCAGGCCGCTCGAACCTGAGTGGGCCCCGGCACCATCAGGCCTCAAAGCCATCCTGGCCGTCCCTACCTGCCCCCGTGACCCCCTGTCACTCACCTCCACCCGCGACCTCTCCCTCTCCGATCTCAGCGACTCTTCTCGCTCCGCCCACCTCTCCTCCTCGGATGTGGGCGTCGGGGGCCCCTCAACCTCCTCCTCCCACACCGCCCCCTAGCCTCCGGCCACCTGCGCCTAAATGCGCTGCTCCTGGAGCCTGTCCTCCCACGTCCAAGCGCCCCAACCTGGGAGTGGAGGGGGGGGGCAGTAGCCAAGAAACCCCCCTCCAGGCGGCCAAAACCCAGACTGTGGGGGCACCACCTGAGACAAAAGCCCCCCGGCCGGCCCCTTGTCAGCAACCCCCCCCGCCGCCCACACCATTCACCGCCAAACACGGTGTAGAGGCCCTGGACCCCCGAGACAGGTCAATGGGCACCTCCTCCGCCGCCCCCGAAACCCCCGCTGCCCCCCCACGCCAACCTCCTCACTCTCTACCCCCCGAGAGCCACCAAGCCCCCCCCCACAACCACCACTGCCCCATCGTGCCTGCCCTCCCCAGCTGCCAACACGGGACTACTAGGCCCCACTGCCCCTAGTCCCCCCTCCCTCCCCTCGTCTCCGGGCCGACCGACCTCGCCTGACGCCTCCGTTAGCTGCTCCCCCATGGGCGGAGCAGAAGACATGCCCCCTCCTGCCCCCTGGGCCAGAAAATCCAGTGGGGGAAATTGAAGGCGCGTAGGCAGGCTCCTACGCCGGCCTCCGTGCGCCGGCCTCGAGCGCTGAGAGCCCCGCCCCCTCCCGCGCATCCCTGACAGAGACGGCGGTGGCGGCTCCTCCTGACGCGCCATTACCGCCGCCACCACCCCTGCCGAAGCAGCCCGCGGGGCGCACTCAAAACCTACCCTAGCCTCCCCCAGCACACCGGGCCGGAGGAGATCCTCCCGCCCGGCACGCCCCAGAACCAGCAAGGCCCGCCTCACCTCCTCCGAGGATGCCATCCCGCCTCCGCGCTCCGCTCCTCCGTCAACCGCTGTTCCGCGCACACCCGACGCTACTCCAACCGCCGGACACGCCAACCAACGGCCCAGGCCCCAGACCTACACTACACCCCCACCTAATCTCCTTTGCTAAACCCTCCCGATGGTGCCGAGCACAGGATGAGGAAGTCGCCTTCCTCCCCTGCGCTCTTATACCCACCCCCTAACTCCACCCCTTGACCCTGCCTGGTCCTACAACTGCGCAAAAGACCCCGGGGGAAGACTAGTCTGCGACTCTGCTTCCCCCGGGGCCCGGCAAATCGAATTCAGTGTTATGCACAGGCATTGGGTGACGTGACCCCGGTGCTCGAATCCTAGGTCACATTGCAATTAGCAGTACCTCCCACCTAGAGACGGCACACAGAATTTGTTCAACCAGCGGTATAGCAATTAAGCTTCCCGGAGAGTGCTTTAATTACGGACAAATGGCATCCGTTGATGAGCAAAAAGGAATAACGGACATTATGCTGAATTCACTGATTGTTGTGTAAATAGCTGACAAGTGGTCACCTTTAAACAAAGGAAAGGTGCACCACAGATAATAACAGTATAAACCAATTTCAAAATGAGATTCCAAAATGTATACATTTCTGCTCTTTTATTTTCTTATTCTTTTAAAACTGTCAAGTTTATAGCAGAAACAGAAAACGTGTTTCGTCCAAAATAATGGACTTCTTCTGGGCACAATATCCTCAAAAGTATTAGCATTAGATAAAACTAGTGAATGTAGCAAAATTCATACTCCCAAAATGTATGTAAATACAAGTCAGCAAACCGTTGACCCCCAGAAGACCAGATGATGCAAAATATATTATCCTCCACAGGTATTCAAATGAGGTTATTCAATAAGGTCCCTGGGCAGCCAACATTAGTTCTATAGTAGAATATCACTACATTAGGTCCATCCACCCCATTCTAGTATCATAGACCGCAAAAGAACAGTCGTCTAGTACTCCCTGTGTACCAGACTGGTCAACGGTTTGCTGACTTTGTAAACAGACCTGCGCATCAGGGGACATCATTTCCCGGTAGGCCGCATCAGGGGAGGCGGCGCACATGCGCCAGGAGGCGCATATTAATGGCCCGGTACTCCCGCAGCGCGGGACGTGTGCGGGCTAAGCCCGGGCCATGGGCGGGCCCATCTGCATCCGTACGAGACCGGGCTGGGCACACCCTCTTGGTTTTCGCCTCTTCAAACTTGAGGACCTCATCACTGTAAGTTTGGTCATCCTTCAGTTCCAGTGGCAGAGAAGCAGGTAAGGAGGCGCCACCCTTTGTAATCATTGATATTGTTGGTATTATCAGTTGTAAAATATCCATCAGAGGCCGGTTAGAGGGCTGAGGCACTCAGGTGTTCATGGATATTGTGTTTTGGGCAACGGGGTCTGTGAGGTTAATACCCCGTGCGTGCAAGTAGATATTTGTGATGAAACGTGCTGATAAGCGCCAAGGCACAATAGTCAGATTACACAATGGGAAAACGTAAGGCGACCATGGATCCTGGGAGGGCCACGCCTGGCATAGTCGTGACTATGAACTCTTTTCTCCAACGGGCCGTAGAAGTTCTTGACAAGGAGATCGAGCTGGCGATACAGCGTCTTTCCCGGTCCTCTGTGAGTGATTGTTCCCCCACGTCAGCAAGGGCCCTTATGATTACAGACAATGCTGATGGATTATCAAACAACTCCGGGCTGTAAGAACTAGACGGTCCGGACAGGTGCACAACGGGCCACCAGTTACCACTTACACCCACTATACTGGTCAATATTTCTAGGGGGGTTGATGTACCTTGTAGCCAAGGCCATGTGGTTGGGACACCTACTAAGCATCAGGTTAAGCAACCGATAATTATTGGATTTGCCACGCGAGGGAGACCGGGAGGAGTAGAGTTGGTCGGGCAAGGGTCAGGTACAAAAAGAAAGGGCCAATTGCCTGGGGGAAAGGCCAAAAGACCGAGAGCCGAGATGACAACCCAGAAGCCCTCAAGCGCTCAAGCAATTACAAAGGCGGACATGACGTGCATATTAGAATCTTTCCAGGTCTCTTTGAAGGCCATGATGGCCTCTCAACTGGGTTCCTTGTTTCAACGTCGGCTGTTAATCGAAAAGGGACTTTTTGATCTTAAATGTTGTTTGTCCGCAAGGGGGGAAGATGTTACCCTGGAATCAAGGTGTCCAATTGACCCCGTGGTAACGAAAGGACCTGCCTGGACAGCCCCTTATTCAAATACTAGGGAGCACCAACCTTCCCCTTTAAATCCACAAAGGTGCCCTGCACAGCTGTCTCTGAATCACACAGTTTAAAATTCTGGTTTGAACACGGGGCCTGTGGATAGGCCCGCTATACGTGATCAATCCACTCTTGAGAGTAATATAGCTAGAGAGCCACTTCTGGGGGAAGGGGAGGGCTCTATGGCAGACTCCATCACATCCAGTGTATCAGCCCCCGGGTATACAAACTTAAATTCTAATTTAAATAATACGCATTGGGCATCACAAGGTGGGCAGCAGCCAGTTTTACCTTTAATGGAGCTATCTAACCGCACTGCACCCTTTGATGCCATGGACATATGTGACTGACTTAGTGGGTCCACCCCCATGGATTCTGTGACTCTCATGACTCAGCAGGAAATTTCATGGCAAAATAATTGGACCTTGGGTGAAATTGATTGCAATTTTATATCATGGAATAGAGCAGGTTTAGCTAACAAGCTTCTTGACCCCTTGTGGATTCTATTTATAAAGCAGTTCAGTGTGATTTGCTTGCAGAAAACATGGTGGTCCGAAAGAAGTTTACCATTGAAAGGCTATAAGTCCTTTTTTGTCCCGGCTTACCCCTCACCTGCAGGAAGATCAAGAGGAGGCCTTGCTATTTATATCACTTTGGCCGTAGAGTGCAAGATATTGGCCCTGCCGACGGAGAACCCATGTTTACAATCTCTGGTATTGAGTAAGGGGTGTCACAAATTGGGTATTATCAACTTTTATAACTCAGCGTCCTGTGCAAAGGGTGTGTGCAATTTCACACTGTTGGGCTCTATTTTAAGGAATCATCTTAATGCTGCTTTAAAAATTTTTATGATTGCCAGAGATTTTAATATTTATGTATGTGGTGACCCTAGGGTCTCTAGCCTGTAGGGTCACCACATAGATTTGGGAATTCATTTTGAACACACCTCACAAGGTGACACACTGAATGGTCTTTTACATGATTGTGCTTTATCATCCCATATGTGCCTAAATGATCCCCGTAGTAAGGCCCTCATTACATCCTTTAAAAGGCGGGGAAGAGGGTAATTTATTGACTTTATATTGGTACTGACACCTCTACTTGAATCATTTAGGGGATTCAACATTAAAGCCAGTGCATACAGCCCATTGTGTGTACAACTCAGTGGGCCCTTACTGACACATAGAGGGGGGGTTGGGTGGTGGTGAGACCAACAGATAGTGGGAGGTGGCTACAATTGGCCCAGATATCACCAGATGCATTTTATGATCTAATAACCGTTACATGTACTAATGAGTTAGCCCTGTGCACTACTCCGTCAACGGCCCCGGACAAGGTAATCAGTGCCTTTGATACTATTTCTGCCAAAATAAGTGACTTTTTAAGTGCCCCGGTTCAGCGAACGGCTATTCAGGCACCTAGATGGTTCGATTCTAATTGCACCTGGGCAGCCATGAAGCTGAGGGAAGCTTTAAATAAGAGCCCAAGAGATTTGATTTCAATTAGAATCTGCTGAAGGGAGTATAAGTTGGAACTGGCAAGACGCAAGTCCATGTTGAAGGAGGAAGCCTGGAGGGAGTTAATCGAGGCTACCACGCTGCTGGACAGTTACAGGTTTTGGAGCATAATCAATAGCCCTTTCTTGAGTAATGAGGAAGGAAGTGCGGTGAGAGCCCATATCACTGAAGAGAAGTGAGGGCTTCATTTTGAAGCTATGTTCCAGTGTCCCCCTGACTTAAACTGCCCCTCTGGCCGCAAGGCATATACCACTGACTTGGTTTTCAACATAGATGAGCTTAAAGATGGCATTGTTGGGCTGTCAAGCAACAAAGCCCTGGGTCCTGATGGTATCCCATCGGATCTTTACAAATCAGACCCAACTTTCTGGGCACCGATCCTTACAGCAGTTATGAATGCAGATGTAAAGACAGGATGCCCTGAGTCATGGGCTATTTCCACGATAGTGCCTATCTTCAAAAAGGGCAACCGAGATAGCACCCAGTGCTATAGGCCAATCTCACTACTGGACTCAGTAGTAAAGGTGGTAGGTCGAGTACTCTTGGAAAGGCTGTCTAGCTGGGCAGAGGAACACGCTATCCTATCGGACGTCCAGTATGGGTTTCGTCCTGGGCGGTCTACTGTGGCCCAGTGCCTTAACCTATCTATGATCCTGAATAAATATACAGTGGCATGCCCCGGAACTATTTACCTAGCTTTCATGGACCTGTCATCCGCGTTTCATCGCGTGAATAGGGCTAAACTTAGGCAGGCCATGTTGCCTATGGGGGTAGATGCCAACATTGTCCGCTTTCTGGAAGACCTCCACCAATCAACCAAGGGGCAGGCTAGATTCTCCCAAGATCGAAGGGTTTCCCGCAGTTTTGTAATAAGAGTACACTAAGGTGCCGATCACGATCCGGTAAAAAATGTCCCCGTACGACTCGTATCGGGTCTTTTTACCGTACGAATCGTACAAGTGCCGTACGAACTGGCAATCACGATTCGCATGGTAAAAAGTCCATACGAACCGCACTGGGAATCATTCCCCACACGTCCTCGGGTCGGAAAATGTGTCCGACACGTCCTCGGACGATTTACCTTACAAACGTGAAAATCCAAGTCCGACCGAGGAATCACGATCCATCCCGTGCGTCCGAGGTCACAACCGTATGGAAAAAACACCGTCCGCACCGAACTCCTACAGCAACCATGGAGACATGTGCCCGCATACGCGCCCAACACTCCCCCCAGCCCCCGTACGTCCGACACGTACCCCCCGTATATGTATACCCCCACCCGTCTAGGTACACCCCAGTACGTTCCAGTCAAACCCCCACCCCAGTACGTGTCATAGCCCCGTCTACCTACACCCCAGTACGTTCCAGTCGTACCCCCACCCCAGTACGTGTCGTACCCCCGTGTACCTACACCCCAGTACGTTCGAGCCACACCCCCACCCCAGTACGTGTCATACCCCCGTGTACCTACACCCCAGTACGTTCCAGTCCTACCCCCACCCCAGTACGTGTCGTACCACGTCAATGTACACCCCCCCACCCCTGTACGTGTCGTACCACCGTCTATGTACACCCCAGTACGTTCCAGTCGTACCCCCACCCCAGTACGTGTCGTACCACCGTGAACCTACACCCCAGTACGTTCGAGCCCCACCCCCACCCCAGTACGTGTCATACCCCCCGTGTACCTACACCCCAGTACGTACCAGTCGTACCCCCACCCCTGGACGTGTCGTACCACCGTGAACCTACACCCCAGTACGTTCGAGCCCCACCCCCACCCCAGTACGTGTCATACCCCCCGTGTACCTACACCCCAGTACGTTCGAGCCCCACCCCCACCCCAGTACGTGTCATACCCCCCGTGTACCTACACCCCAGTACGTTCCAGTCGTACCCCCACCCCAGTACGTGTCGTACCACCGTCAATGTACACCCCCCCACCCCTGTACGTGTCGTACCACCGTCAATGTACACCCCCCCACCCCTGTACGTGTCGTACCACCGTCTATGTACACCCCAGTACGTTCGAGCCCCACCCCCACCCCAGTACGTGTCATACCCCCCGTGTACCTACACCCCAGTACGTTCCAGTCGTACCCCCACCCCAGTACGTGTCGTACCACCGTGAACCTACACCCCAGTACGTTCGAGCCCCACCCCCACCCCAGTACGTGTCATATCCCCCGTGTACCTACACCCCAGTACGTACCAGTCGTACCCCCACCCCTGGACGTGTCGTACCACCGTGAACCTACACCCCAGTACGTTCGAGCCCCACCCCCACCCCAGTACGTGTCGTACCACCGTGAACCTACACCCCAGTACGTTCGAGCCCCACCCCCACCCCAGTACGTGTCATACCCCCCGTGTACCTACACCCCAGTACGTTCCAGTCGTACCCCCACCCCAGTACGTGTCGTACCACCGTGAACCTACACCCCAGTACGTTCGAGCCCCACCCCCACTCCAGTACGTGTCATACCCCCCGTGTACCTACACCCCAGTACGTACCAGTCGTACCCCCACCCCTGGACGTGTCGTACCACCGTGAACCTACACCCCAGTACGTTCGAGTCGTACCCCCACCCCAGTACGTGTCGTACCACCGTCAATGTACACCCCCCCACCCCAGTACGTGTCGTACCACCGTCAATGTACACCCCCCACCCCTGTACGTGTCGTACCACCGTCCATGTACACCCCAGTACGTTCGAGTCGTACCCCCACCCCAGTACGTGTCGTACCACCGTCAATGTACACCCCCCCACCCCAGTACGTGTCGTACCACCGTCAATGTACACCCCCCACCCCTGTACGTGTCGTACCACCGTCCATGTACACCCCAGTACGTTCCAGTCGTACCCCCACCCCAGTACGTGTCGTACCACCGTGAACCTACACCCCAGTACGTTCGAGCCCCACCCCCACCCCAGTACGTGTCATACCCCCCGTGTACCTACACCCCAGTACGTTCCTGGCGCACCCCCAACACAACCTCCTAAGTACGGAGCGCACCCCATGCCCCAACATCACAACCGCATGTATGAGTCGTACAAAGCCACACACAAGGACATAATCGTACAACCAAATGGCCCATGTACACACCGTACACACGCTCAAAACGCACGTACACAACAAGGACAAAACAAAACAACACAAGAATACACCATTCGAAAGGCACACAGCCACTAAACATGGCCAACAACCACTAAAAGAACACAATCACTGACCTGCAACTGTCAAAAACAAACAGAGGACCAATACACCACCACTCCTTATAACACACCCACCCAAAATTCAAACACTGCCACACCCACCCATGGACCAATGAAAAGGGCCCACACACACAAACCATGAGCCTTTGCAACAGACTCACTGCTGCCAGACACCACAGAACCAGACTACAAGCTACACCACATCTTACACTTGCACACCTTCACACGACCACCCTCACAAACACCCTCTCATCACATTCACACACACACACAACCATCCACACCCCCCCCCAACATCCACACACCCCCCACACCCACACCATCCCCACCCACACCCCTCACCATGCCCACTACCAAGAATCCAAAGTTCAGTCACCGAGAGTTGGAGGTCCTTGTTGATCAAATCCTCAGAGTCGAGCCACAGATCTTTGGAACATTGGTCAGAAGCACCAGCCAGGCAGCCAAAACAGCCATGTGGCAGACCATCGTCGATGCTGTGAATGCTGTTGCGGACACCAGGAGGACCAAGCAGGATTGCCAGAACAGGTGATACGATCTGCGGAGGAGGGTCAGAGCCAAGAGGCAGGAGGAACACGACCAGGCCAACGCCACCGGAGGAGGGCCCTCCCGCAGAGCCGTACAGTACCATCCCTGGGAGGAGAGGGTGATGGCCATACTGCCGGTGGAGGCAGTTGAAGGAGTAGAAGGACTCCGAGACCCGGGTGAGTACACAAACAACGCACCTCACATGGGGGGAACTGCAACCACAACCAAAATTAATAACAGGCACGCAACCACCACAAGCCATCGCATGACTCAACCACACTCCATGAGCAGGCACATGCCACTACTGCCACCATGCCCCATGCACCCAGCTGGACAATGTCAAGTCACAGGCCACAGAAGACAACAACACATGACACGGTAACCCGGATGGCGGGAGGCTGGGCACCAAGAATCACATAGTGCGACTCCAAAGCAGACAACAATGCCCTCTGCCCATATGGCCTAGGTCACAGCCAGACAAACACTGTGTGCCAACACAGGAATGACTTGCCAGCAAATGGCGGACGCCTTGCATCAACACATGGGGGTGAAGGCACTGTTTTGCACATGACAGCAGCTAATGAACAGCCAACATTGTGAAAGAGTGGCAGCACACACCACCACAGCAGCAGCGCACAGACACACAGCAGACAAAATGGGTGCCTGGAGATCAGAAACAAACTCACATCAACATGCCAAGGGCCACTCAAAGATCTGCTAACAGTGTGTGCCCAGGAAGCTGGGCCAAGGTGACAGAGGGTGACACACGGAGGGAGGGAGAGGGGGACACAGAGGGAGGGAGAGGGGGACTGAGAGGGAGGGAGACGGACAGAGGGAGGAGGCTGACACACAGAGGGAGGGAGAGGGGGACAGAGAGGGAGGGAGAGGGGGACAGAGAGGGAGGGAGACACAGGAAGATGGACAGAGGGAGGAGGCTGACACACAGAGGGAGGGAGAGGGGGACAGAGAGGGAGGGAGAGGGGGACAGAGAAGGAGGGAGACACAGGGAGAGCAAATCAGTCCTTTGGTGTGTGGGAATGTCTGCTCGTCAGCAGGTGGACTGCGTGCATGTAGACAAGGGTGGCCAGTGCCAGAACCCCCCCTCTTCATCATGGCAAAACGCAGGGCCATGTCACAACCTGTACACGAGCACAAGGACAGCCACCTGCATCATATAAGTGTGTGGATCCACTCCATGTGCACATGTACAGTGCTACAAGGAAGGCGCAAATGCATGGCTCGCCACACATGCACACTCCACTGCTGACTGCAGTCACACTTGACGCAGCAAGTAAGACTGTGCCACACATAGTTAAAGGGGCCAAATTGGTGCCCAAGGGACACACCCATGCACAAGTGCACTGTGAGTGGAATGCAAGACAGATCCTAATTCTAAGAGGAAATGTGCCAACTTTGTAACGGATGAAACATGGATGTTGCATGGATCAAAATTAACATTTTCTCTCTCACACACAGGTCAACGTCGTGCTGCACCCCCCAACACTGGGGGGGAACACTCACAGGACCCGGATCTGCAGGAGACCGATCCCACCGGCAGCGACCACTCTCACCACTCTGCGGACGACCCCGACCGACCTGGCCCCTCTGGTGTCCAACCACCTGCAGCACCTGCGTCAGGTACAACCGTGCCAACCACCACCCCCACTCCTGCCACATCCCAGGAGACACCCAGGATCCCTGCCCCAACACCACAATGCAGCCAGGCTCGCCAGGAGGGACACGGTGTCCCGGGCACCCAGGAGGAGGCAGGCGACAACGCCAATGCCACCCCTCAGGGGTCCCGGAGACCCGATGTTCCCACAAGTGCAGGCCAGACGCAAGTGGGCAGGGGTGGTGGGAGTGGAGGACGGCGGAGGCGCGAGCCTGACCAGTTGGCTGGGGATCCGGTATTTTCCCATGTCCGTAACATCCTGGACTCATACCGGCAGGACACCACGGGCATGGCCCAGGTTGTGTCCGTCCTCGAGGGGATCAAGGTCCAGCAGGCCCAGCAACATGCGGAGCTAATAGCCTGTCTACAGGTACACCAACGGAGGATGGAGGACAGACAGGCTGAGCAAGTGACGGCGTCCCAGGGGATTCACGCTGAACTCCGTTGGATGGCCGACACCATGGCCGACCCTCCCTGTGCCAGAAGGCGGAGAACATCACCACCCACAGGGAGGGATCATGAGGAGGAGGAGGAAACATCCGACGGAGCATCCCAGACGTCGTCACGGCCTGCTGCTGAGGTTCCCCGCAGGAAGCCGGGTCGTCCACGGAAAGGACCGTGAGGGTGGCTGCTACATCACCATCTCCCAGGACACCTGGCCTGGCACCTGGCCCACTGGAGCAACAGCATCACAGCATCAAGAGACATTCTCTGCCACATGGCCCTGCTGGTCACTGGCTGACCAATGTTGACAAAGACTGTGGCATGGACTCTGAGGATTTCCAATGGCAAGGACACCAACTCCCCTACTGAACTTTGGATTCCCTAATCCCGGAAAGCCCCTCACTTTGTCCCCCCCCCCCCCAATAATAAATCACACTATTAAGAGTAGATGCCTGCTGGTAGCATTATTACCTAACATGTGTCTTGTACAGTCTAAACATGCCTGAGTCATCTGTTCACTTCAACCATCCACACCCTGGGGCCTGAGTCTGGCACAGGACACATGGGTCACAGTTTATTAGGCAAGACAGACATGGAGCACCATACACACCCGTGATGGTCAGAACCAGCTGAGGGGGTGGCCGAACAACGGTGCTGACAGACACATTGAGTACAGCAACAGTCATGCGCAGAGGTCAGGGATCCTGGCCCGTGTCCTGGGGGGCACCCAGGTATGTGTAGACAGGTGGCAGAACCATGTCCTGCAAGCTTGAGTCCGGTGGATGCAGAGAATGGGGTCATGGACAACGTTGGATGCATGGGGATGGCACATGTCACAATACCCACACAGTCATGGACATCATGCCCAATACGCAGTCTCAGCACACACACACACAGCTTGCATCTTGCCACTCGACACATTGACACATAGCCACAATCAGGGAATACCATGCCAGACATGCAGGATGCACCGTGCCAACACACCAGCATTGACTGAGAAGAGGCACCTTGGAGGCATAGGGACACCTTTATTAGTCATGTTTTTGGGATTGCAGAGGCAACTTGAAGTACACATGAACACATCATGTGGAGTAACATGTGGCTCCAACACTGGCACCCCCCTTCTGCAGCACAAATGCGTGATAGCCAGAGAACTGGCACACAAGCGTCGGCTAACAGCTAAACACCCACAGCTGCTCACGGAGAGCCTGCCATACACCATACATCCGCTGATGTGGAAGTCCCACGCCATGTCAAGACAATGTTAACCGTATGTGTCCGAGGGCAGTGTCACACACATTGATGCCATCATCACAATCCACTATCCCATCACTGATGACTGACAACCAGGCAGCCCATCTATTCAGGTGTACCCAGCTGCATGTCGTGTCCCATGGGGATGCCACATGTCTGCAGAGGAACCAAACCCCGACCGGGGCAGTGTGCACACATCGTGAACAACTGCCACACCCAATACACCCCAGATGCATCCCTTACCCCATGGAGACTTCCAAACGTGTCCGTGCCTGTAACGCTGAGTCAGCCCACGATGTCATGTCCATGAGGAATAGCAGTGCCACAACAATGCAACCAGCAAACGGCATGCGCAGGTACCTGGGGAAGAGAGACACACAAGAAGTCAGCCACAAAAAGCACAGCCACTTGCATGTGCAGTTACTCGACACATGTATGGATGACAACATGCTAGGTCACAATTATGACTGGGGAAATACTACCATCACTGCCACCATCACTCCAGTGACACACCCACACACACCTCTGACCCACGTGCCATACATGCAGGTGGAGACACACATCACAACGCATGCCACACGGGGACCAATGCGTGCACACTCAGACCCTGGTACTCACCACTAAGCAAAGAAGTCGCGTATGAGCCGAGTCCGGATGTCCTCTTGCGGCTCCACATCCTCCACATCACTAGCCCCATTGCCAAGCCCTTCGTCCTCCACGGGTGGATGGTCCTCGTCATGTTGATTCAGGATGAGTGGCACAGCTCTTTCAACTGCCATGTTGTGCAGCATGCAGCAGACCATGAAGATCTTGCAGACCTTCGCCGGGGCATAAGGGAGTGCACCGCCGGTCTTGTGGAGGCACCGGAATCGGCTCTTCAGCATGCCAAACGTCCTCTCTATCACTCGCCTTGTCCGGCCATGGGCGGTGTTCTAGCGGAGCTGGGCCGGCGTGATGGGGTTGCGGAGAGGTGTCAGCAGCCAAGGCATGTTGGGATAGCCAGCGTCCCCTACATGGGAAGCACATGGACATCGTTAGAACTGGTGTAGCGGTCGTGCTGGTCGGCTATACAGAATACAGGACAGACAGACTGTACCCACCAACAACACATGCCCGTTCGTTGCGCAGCTGCATCATCATATCAGGCATCCCGCTACGCCTCATGATGTAGGCATCGTGTGCTGATCCTGGGAAACGAGCACAGACATGTGAAATCACCATATTGGACAGACACACCACAAGGGCATTGATGGAGTGGTAGTGCTTCCGATTGCGGTACGCCACCTCCCGTGCGTGTGGTGGTACCAAACCTACATGTGTCCCATCTATGGACCCAATGACATGGGGCATCCCTCCCAGGGCATAGAATCCACGCTTGACCTCAGTCATCTGTTCAGGGGTTGGGAACTTGATGAAGTCATCCAGGTGAATCAACATGGCCTCCAAGAAATCATGCAGCACACCGCTGAACATGCTCTGGGACATGCCACCAACATGAGCTATGGTATTTTGGAAGGTACCCGTGGCAAGAAAATGTAGGGCAGCCATTACCTTCAGCTGGGGTGTCAGTGCCGTAGGATACCTGTGCTGCGGTTGCAGGTGTGGTGCCAGTCTCGCCGTCAGCTCCAGAATCAACGGTTGGGTGAAGCGGTAGAGCCGGATCCTGTCATTCTCCTGCATGGTAGCCAAGTCTGGAATTCTTCGGGCAACAGGAGGCGCTCTGCAGTAATTTGGAAGTGACAAGGAAGAGTGAGTGCACTACGAGAACAACTCATGTCTACTGAGCACATGTAAATCTGGCAATACACACATGCCACATAGGGAGTCAGGCATGTGCTACATGCCCAGGACACGTATGGATGCAAGGTGACACTCCTTCCAAGACCCAGCTACACACGGTGATTGAGAACCTCCCCATGCCACGCCATGGAAATAGCTGTGTCCCAGTGCAAGTGCACTGCCCGACGCAAGACAGGAGTGACATACACCCACACATCAGCAGAAGTGTGATGCCGATTGCAGAGACTGGTAGCGGAACACTGGAGCCACAGGTCACATGACATTACACTAGTCCAGCCCACACACCTTGCCATGAAGGTGCACATGTCATGACTCACCACACATTCCTTGTGAGTTTGCTGACATGGCCTTGTCACGCTACTCCGTGTCCCATGCATACATGTGCACCTCACATCCGATAACACATGTGGCATGGTGTTGGGAACAGTGTGCAATGACAATCTACACACAGCCACATGTTGGTTGCTGCAACGGCTGCAGCTTTTGAGGGTGCTACAACATCAACCTGATGTAAATCCCGGACACATATATGACATAGTCACATTGTGCACTGTGGGTAGTGACGAGTCATGTGTCATGACCCCTGTACCGGGCATCATGGGACACTTCCGTGTGTTGGTGTCCGTGCCATGCCAGTGACGCTCACCCCAAGTGCGCAGTCCCACATGCACACATGTCAAAGGAGTCAAGGGCATGCCTGGCACACATTGCACCCTCACACAGTACACATGTACACATCTCATCATACATCTGGTGCCTTCTCCACTCAGGAGGCATGTTCCACATCACAGCCTGTGACACCTGTGCCCCACACATGTAGTAATGCACAGACGATGCCTTGATGTCCATTCCTGGACAAGTATGTCCATCCATGGACAAGTATGTCCGCCCTATTCCTACATGTGTGTCGCCTATCACCACAGTGATGTGTAAAAACCGCCGTACTGCTGCTGAGAGGGCCTGTGCATGTTCCCAAATCACTGTGGGAGTGCTGCCGTATGTGTACCCATCGTGATGGCGAGCGTACAGGCATTTGTACGGTCCGTAGCACTACGGGTACGCATACGCGTGCAGACCCATAGTGATATAGAGCGTACATGCGTGTGTACGGTCCGTAACACTACGGGTACGCATACGCGTGCAGACCCATAGTGATAGTGAGCGTACATGCGTGTGTACGGTCCGTAACACTACGGGTACGCATACGCGTGCAGACCCATAGTGATAGTGAGCGTACATGCGTGTGTACGGTCCGTAACACTACGGGTACGCATACGCGTGCAGACCCATAGTGATAGAGAGCGTACATGCGTGTGTACGGTCTGTAACACTACGGGTACGCATACGCGTGCAGACCCATAGTGATGGAGAGCGTAGGCATGCATGTACGGGCCGTTGCCATGCATTTGGGGTGCCCTAGGGCCCCGAAACGCACCGTACCTGTGTGTGATGCTCCAAATTACATAGGGGACAAGTATTAAGGCCTACATGCATGCTGGTTGTCATGGAGACCAAGTTCAAAATTCGAAATTGTTCTGGAAGGTGCACAGCAGAAGTCAGTTGGAATTCTTCTACTTTGTTGCAATGTGTTTGTGGGGCTGACATCATGCAGGAGAATGAAACCGATAGAGAACCCACAGACTGCTAGGTTTGAAGGGATTGGTGGAAACATAGGATGCAAATGTGAGTGACCAATCACTCTGTACTCCTGTGCATGAGACTGGGCAGAAGGGCACATATAAGGCAGCCAGGTCCCATGAGGGAGCACTTGCCTGCACATCTTTGCATTCGACGACCCAGCTGCTGCTACTGATTCCCTGGAACCATGTCAAGGGCTGTGGAGAGGACACAGCCATTCACCCTGGAGGAGAACATGGCTCTGCTGGATGTGATCCTCCCACAGTACTCCATGCTGTATGGGCGACCAGGGTATCAGGTGAGTGCATAGGCCACTGCCACAGACTGTCCCTATGTTGTGACTGTGACTTCTGCCATTGCGTCCAGGTGTAACACACATGCCATGTACTGTCGGGGGGGTCCCAGGGGGGGTGCCTGATGTCTCCCAGCAGTGCCCTGAAACAGGAGGGGTGGGGGCCTATCACTCCCAGCAGTGCCCTGAGACAGGAGGGGTGGGGGCCTATCACTCCCAGCAGTGCCCTGAGACAGGAGGGGTGGGGGCCTATCACTCCCAGCAGTGCCCTGAGACAGGAGGGGTGGGTGTGATGCACAGTGTGAGCCTTGATCATTGATTGTGACATTGCCATCATTCCACCTGTGTACCCACTGTGGCACGTACTGCTTTTTCCCTCACCAGGGGATGATGTCCCTATGACAAAGGTGCAATGCGTTGGCTGCATGACATGCCTTGTTGTAACCAGCTAATTTGTACCCATATGTCTCTCTGTGACATGTGGCTGGTGTATTGATGTGGTGTCACTTGTTCCTCCTCACAGGTAGGCGCCACTGCCAAGGAGCAGATCTGGCTGACCGCCGTCAGTGCCGTGAGGGGTGTGGATGGTCGGAGGCGGAGCCTGCCCCAGGTGAGAAAACGCTGGCAGGATATCCGGTGCTGGACGCGGAGGATTGCACGGCTCCTGCTGGGGGACTCACCTGAGAGCCACAAGAACCGCGGCCGCCGCCGTCTGAGCCACCTCCACAGGCGTGTGCTGCCGGTGGTCTTTCCAGACCTGGAGAGGCGCTTACAGGCGATGCAGCAGCCGGAAGGGGGTAGGTACATGTGTGTTCGTTGTGTGTCACCGGCATTTGTAAGGGCACAGTAGCATGAATTAACTGGCAGGGTTTAAAGGTGCTGTGCAGATCCTGTTTGCCCCAGTATAGCGCTGTGCCCCTGCCACCCTTCCCCTCCTTGCAATGTGTTCCCTGGTCTGTGTGTAGTCACTCCTTCACAAGGTGATGTAGGCTGGCGCTTTGTCCACGAGAACAATGACTGTAGCATCATGTGTGGGGGTGGTGTGTAACAGGTTGTGGGACCTTGCCTGTGCACTGTCAAGTTCACTGCATGTGGGTTCCATGTCAGTTGGCACTGATGCTGACTCCAGACATGGGAGTTGGTCTCTCATGTGTCATGCCTTACAGCGCGCATGTCCTATGTAGTGGCCTGTGACATGATGTGCATGAGTGTGCGATACACATAGTGCAGGGATGGTGACGTGTGTTGCAGTCATTACTATTCAGTAGCATGTATTTGCGTGCCCACTACTGTCCCCTGGGGCACCTTTTCCTCAGTGGTGTATGTGTCATCATAAACGTGGACAATCTCAGTGTCTACAGCGTAGGTTGTGCTCTGTGCCATTGTCCCCTGTCACCATGTATATAGACGTGCTATTTTGTACAGGTGTCCACTGTGCAGCCTGACCTGATTGTCCTTCTACATACTCACAGTTGCCAGTGCCTGTGTGTCTTGTTATACTCATCTGAGGATGGGCACTGGTACCTCATTATTTGTACCGGCGCACCTTGGCTGTTTGGCGTACACTCTTGCTTTTTGCCTGCCCCTGTGGGTATCAGCCAGACTATGAGATGTTGGTGCCACCTGTGTCTCAACAATTTGCCTCGTGTAGGGTCTTGTTGGTGCGGGCAATGCCTATGTGTCAAATCCTGATTTCTACTTGCTGGGTCTGGGCAGTGTGTGATGTGTCTGGACACACACGCAATGTGCAGTGACCGAGTCATGTTGGGCATGTTTTCAGCATTACCTATGCAGCATGTGTCTCAAGTTCATGGATATGGTCCCTGGTCATCGGTATTTTCGCCAACGCTGTGTGGTGCAGATGCAGTGCTGGATTGTCCCCAGGGCCTGGGTGCTATGTCAGACTCCGTTTCCTGTCTTTAGCTATTGTCTCATGCTCTCCATGGTGTTGCAGTGGCATGGTGGCTCAACCAACTGTGTGTTTCATGCCCTACATCGGTACCTTGTTTAGTAGATGTTAGGGATCTTCCTTTTCAGGCTATGCAGTGTTACCTATGTCGATTGGACTCATGTGACTGATGTGTACAGCTGTCTGATTAATTTCTGTCTCTCCACCCTGCCCACAGCATCGTCGGGGGACACAGAGGGAGACATGGACACAGGCAAGGCGGAGGGACCGAGCACCAGTGCCAGCCGTGACATCGGGGCTGGCACATCGAGTGGGACAGAGGTGGAGGATAGTGCGGCCGAGGACCTGTCGACTGGCACGTCAGAATACGAAGCTGACAGGTCCGAGGAGGATGTCTCCGAGTGGGCGGTGGCTGCACCAGCAGCTGACAGCGGAACAACACCTCGCACCGCCCCCTCAGTTCCCACCAGCCGCCTCCCACTTGCTCGTGTCCCTTCCCAGCGTGCCCGGTCACAGCATGTCTCCTTCCTGCCAGGCACCGCACCCCCTGCCCCTGTCTCCACTGCTGCCGCCAATGCAGAGTCTGTGGACATCCAGCGGCAACTGCAGGTTGGTCAGGCTGCGATCCTTAATGTCCTCCATGCCCACGGCAAAACCCTCACCAACATCGAGGCTTTCTTGGAGGGCATTCATTCATCGCAGGCTGACCAACGCAACTTGCTGAGGTCCATCGACTCCACACTGACTGCAGCAGTGGGTCTCCTGCAGCGCGACCTCCCCCCACCTACCCCTGCCCCATCCACACTTCCCACTCCCATGCCTGTCCCACGTACACCCAGACGTCGGCATGCACCCACTTCAACGGACACGGGCACCACACCAGCAGGGAAGGTCCACCGCACTCCTCCTGACACGCACACACAGGGTGAGGTAGGCACACCCACTGGGTCGGGGGGCAAACGTGTGACACGCAGCCATAGTGGGAGTCCGCATTCCACCCAGTCCACTCCCTCCAAATCCCCTCCCCTCAGCTCTCCTGGCCACATCTCCCCCAAGGACTCCTTCATGGCCGCTCTGTCCCTGAGCCCCACAGTTACACCACCACGCAAGCGGTCAAGGAGGTCCACGGTCAGGGTGGTTGAGTCTCCCCCCCTGTCTCCACCCTCCCCCGGTGGCGCTGCGACCCATCCCTCTGACCCCCCCCCCCCCTCCTTGGGGCCTGAGGTCCCTTCGGGTGCAGGGGACTCCCTGGAGGACCTTGCAAAGGTGTGTAGTGCCATCCTGGCCTCCGCCTTTGGCACTGACCCACCCCCTGTGGTGGAGTCCTCCATCCCTGCACCCACAACGCCGCCCCTTTGCCCTGATGTCCCTGCGGTGCCTGTTGCTTCCCCCCCCCGATGCCCTCACCAGTGTGGAAGACGATGCCATTTGACTGTGCAGGCAAGGTAGGGGACACGCATCCCACTGTGTCCCCCATCCAGCAGAGAATCATTGACTGCCCTATGGGCTTTGTGAAGATTGAACTGCCTGCGATCCACGGACATTGTGCTCATGCTGAATAAAGCTTAATTTTGTTTTCATTATCACACTACTGCTATGCTGGTATTGGTGTTGGTGGGGCTGCTACATGGTTTTTGGTGGTGTGTAAGGGTTTGGGTGTGTGGGATATGTAGTAGTGTACTGCTCATTGGTGGGACCCTGGGATCTGTGTGCCATCACAAGGTGTTGGCTAACTTTCTTTGTTCATGTAAGCAGTTACTGCATGGTGCACTTGTCCCAGGGTGTATTCCTTCCTCTGTGTACCCAGCTTTCTTCCCTGCAGGGTGTTCCCAATGTTTAGCGCAGAGCTGTGTCTACATGAGCTGTGTGTGTGACGGAGCCCTTCTACTTTGGCCATGCATGCAGGGCCATGTCTCCACCTGCAACAATCGTGGCATCCTTGATGATCACTGTACTTGTGTGTGGAGTCTGTTGACATGAGTTCATGGGGACATGTTCCCTTGTAGCCAGTATGCATGTGGATAATTCTGGCCTCACACACATGTGTTACACCCCTCCTGTCTCAGGGCACTGCTGGGAGTGATAGGCACCCACCCCTCCTGTCTCAGGGCACTGCTGGGAGGACTCTGCACACACCCCTCCTGTCTCAGGGCACTGCTGGGAGTGATAGGCACCCACCCCTCCTGTCTCAGGGCACTGCTGGGAGGACTCTGCACACACCCCTCCTGTCTCAGGGCACTGCTGGGAGTGATAGGCACCCACCCCTCCTGTCTCAGGGCACTGCTGGGAGGACTCTGCACACACCCCTCCTGTCTCAGGGCACTGCTGGGAGTGATAGGCACCCACCCCTCCTGTCTCAGGGCACTGCTGGGAGGACTCTGCACACACCCCTCCTGTCTCAGGGCACTGCTGGGAGGACTCCACACCCACCCCTCCTGTCTCTGGGCACAGCTGGGAGGACTCCACACCCACCCCTCCTGTCTCAGGGCACTGCTGGGAGTGATAGGCAACCACCCCTCCTGTCTCAGGGCACTGCTGGGTGGACTCTGCACACACCCCTCCTGTCTCAGGGCACTGCTGGGAGGACTCCACACCCACCCCTCCTGTCTCTGGGCACAGCTGGGAGGACTCCACACCCACCCCTCCTGTCTCAGGGCACTGCTGGGAGGACTCTGCACACACCCCTCCTGTCTCAGGGCACTGCTGGGAGGACTCTGCACACACCCCTCCTGTCTCAGGGCACTGCTGGGAGTGATAGGCAACCACCCCTCCTGTCTCAGGGCACTGCTGGGTGGACTCTGCACACACACCTCCGATTTCAGGATATGTACGCTTGGCACATACACGGTGGGGGTACGCTCAATGCATTCGAGGTGAGGGTACGAGTCTACTTACACTGGTGTGGTGGGGGTACGCTCCATGCATACGCGGGTGGGGGTACGGGTCGTACTTACGCTGTTGGGCTGGGGGGTACGCTCCTTGCATTCGCGGGTGGGGGTACGGGTCGTACTTACGCTGTTGGGCTGGGGGGTACGCTCCTTGCATTCGCGGGTGGGGGTACGGGTCGTACTTACGCTGTTGGGCTGGGGGGTACGCTCCTTGCATTCGCGGGTGAGGGTACGGGTCGAACTTACATTGTTGGGGTGGGGGTACGGTCCGTGAGTCCGCGGGTGGGGGTTCGAGTCGTACTTACACTGTTGGCATGGGGGGTACGCTCCATGCATACGCGGGTGAGGGTACGGGTCGAACTTACACTGTTGGGGTGGGGGTACGCTCCGTACGTCCGCGGGTGGGGGTACGGGTCGTACTAACACTGTTGGCATGGGGGGTACGCTCCTTGCATACGCGGGTGGGGGTACGGGTCGTACTTACACTGTTGGGCTGGGGGGTACGCTCCTTGCATACGCGGGTGAGGGTTCGCGTGGTACTTGCACTGTTGGCATGGGGGGTACGCTCCATGCATACGCGGGTGGGGGTACGGGTCGTACTTACACTGTTGGGCTGGGGGGTACGCTCCTTGCATACGCGGGTGAGGG
Source organism: Triturus cristatus (assembly GCF_964204655.1). Classification (NCBI taxonomy): domain Eukaryota; kingdom Metazoa; phylum Chordata; class Amphibia; order Caudata; family Salamandridae; genus Triturus; species Triturus cristatus. The sequence continues at coordinate 344,330,661 of NC_140593.1, forward strand.
TTCGCGTCGTACTTGCACTGTTGGCATGGGGGGTACGCTCCATGCATACGCGGGTGGGGGTACGGGTCGTACTTACACTGTTGGGCTGGGGGGTACGCTCCTTGCATACGCGGGTGAGGGTTCGCGTCGTACTTGCACTGTTGGCATGGGGGGTACGCTCCATGCATACGCGGGTGGGGGTACGGGTCGTACTTACGCTGTTGGGCTGGGGGGTACGCTCCTTGCATACGCGGGTGAGGGTTCGCGTCGTACTTGCACTGTTGGCATGGGGGGTACGCTCCATGCATACGCGGGTGGGGGTACGGGTCGTACTTGCACTGTTGGGGTGGGGGGTACGCTCCTTGCATACGGGGTGGGGGTAGGGTCCGTACATATCCGTCCCCACGCTATGTGATGTTTGTGCGGCCCGTACCCAGGCCTTTGCCACGTGGGTGCGATCCGTCCCGCCATTGTTGGGGTGACGTGTGTGGGCGTGGTCCGACTCGTACCCACGCTCTTCAGGCGTGGGTACGGGACGTACCTGTCTGGTTGTGTTGCCGGTTCGCGTGGTGACGGACTTCCGTTGTGGCGGTCGCTGGCTTATCAGGACACGCCCCCACCCCCTCGTGGTGACCAGGGCATGGGAGTCAGGTATGTCCAGGCCATGTGTGGTGTGTGACTTATGTGGTTGTTTTGTGGCCTGCCCTGGTCGTGCCACCCCCACCCCACCCCACTTTCCCCCCTCCCTTAGTGATTCTGACCTTCTGCGGCGTCTGCGTCGTAACCTGTAGAGGAGGTGTACTGCTATGAGGGCAGGGATGACTCGTAGGTTCGGGTCCATGTCTGTCCGTCGCGTACTGGTACTCCTTGCTCGCGTCGTCCTGTCGCGTACGGGTCCTCCTTGATCGCGTCGTCCTGTCGCGTACGGGTCCTCCTTGGTGGCGTCGTCCTGTGTGTCCGTCACGTACTGGTCCTCCTTGTTCGCGTCGTCGTCTGTCCGTCGCGTACTGGTGGTCCTTGTTCGCGTCGTCCTGATTTCCCGGCAGTTTTTGGCTGCCGCAAAATATTCACCGTGCGGGGTGACGTCGGTGCGAATCGTGATTCCTGGGTCGTGAATGGCTGGCTGCGAGCGTCCCGACGTCAGGTCGGCGCTTTCCCGGATCGCATTGGTAGGTGTTTTTTTGTTCGGTCGGGCTTTTTTACGATTCGTACGGTAATGGTGTACCCGTGCGAATCGTAATTCCTTGTTTGTGAAAATTGACGACCGGGTACGCGTCGGGCGGAGATTGTGCTCCGTCCGACGGTTCGTACCCGGTTTTTGCAGGATCGTGATCGGCACCTAAGTGTGTATTTTAGCCCCCTTCCTGTTTAATTTATATATTATTAATCTGGATAAAGTTTTAACTAAGACAATGGTATACTACCCGCAGGCAGGCAGACGTGGCCTGCCTGTTTTATTATATACAGATGACGCAGTCCTTTTATCTAGGACCTCAAGGGTGTTACAAACATTGCTTAATTCCTTCTGCACTTTTATGGTAAATCTGGACCTGTCAATAAACGATTCTAAATCTTATGTGATGCAGGTGGGACCTCGCCCGAAAAAACCTTTTCAATCTATGGTTGGATCTGCTCAAGTTCCCCGCACTGATGTCTTCTCGTACCTGGGGGTCCTAATGGATGATCAAATTAAATGGGGCCCATTAAAACAGAGAACAAGCATTTGCAATGCAACAGGTCTCGCATTTGTGAAGTTTGAGCTATTGGAGTTGCAAGTACTAGTACTGCACATTAATTGACACACTATATGCCATTCCTGCAAAAAAGCACTAAAAAACACATTAAATAAGACACACCTGTAAAGAAGCACTAACACTGCACATTAAGAAAGCTCAGTGCTAAGTTGGACAATGGATGCTTCTGGAATTGAAGAAATATTGCATCTCTTTTGTACTGTTCATATTTCTAATGAAGGTTGAAGAGTTTGTTGATTGCCGTCACATGGCTGGGTGCGTTCAGTGATCTATTGGAGGGAGTGTCTGCTTTGCCAGTTGTTATTGGAAAGCAATTTGATTGGTAAATTGACCGACTTTTGTTTTATTGTTCCAGAAGACGATAGAACCGCGCTGCATGACCACACCGTGTGATCTTGGGCACACTTTACAATTTCCACCATCCATCCAGTGGCTAAACTGCACAGTGTAAAACCCAATAACTGGGCACAATTACGGCGTCCCTGTGTGATCTTGAGCACTTATCACATCTCTGAGTACTTTAAAATACTTGAGCTCTTGGACAAATACTACCATGCATTTGCCTTGCCCAACTGTTTGCTGGTATGTGATTGATAAGAAACATGGCAGCACGACAACTGCTGTGGCCATTGCCGCACGAAAAGCACTGTCTCCAGAGTTGAGGCCGGGATTTTTCTCTCTTCTCATTTGATGGTGGTATTCGATCTGTTGTTTGGCTTGTTTGCTGTACTGTGCACACAGTTCCATGACACAATAGAGCGTAACGGAAGTAACAGTGTCTCGGTTGTGAAAGGCATGGCCTCCCATACCCCGGCTTGTAATGGGAAAAGGGAGTGAACAGCAGTTTTCAATTAACAAGAAAAAGGTCAGAATAATTCTGGTGATTGGTGTTCCTGTTGGCGTGAGATTGTACGTTTGTCTGGTGGCGGTGCAGCATATTTTGTCCCATATTGGTTCACTATTATGTCATCTTTAATATGATTAGAGCTCAATTTAACATCATTATTATCAGTTTAACATTTAACTACAGCATTCAGCAATTGGAAGTAGACCAGTTAACGATTGCAAAGTGCCTCTCACTGAAGGGCTAGACACGTGGCAGTGCTTTTAATAACATTTGATGCATTATAACTAGAAAGTATTTTATTGAAATTAGTAAACAGTGCAACAGGGAGGAATTATGTGGCTAATTTTTAATTCAGCAGAAATAGCCACAGCATTGCATAAATACAGTGTCCCTGACCATAACTATCACATTACTATGCACGGCACCCCTAGTCATGAGCACCTCCCTGGTCACTCCCACACACCAATACATTTCAGTTTTCGGTTCAGAATTGCACAGCATGTATCTCGAACTCGCATATATCAAAGTGCCAGCATTACCATTGCTTCTTTCTGCTTCTACCGCCTCCTCCGGTCCCTGTAGCAGCCGTGCAGCACAAATAACTAATCACAGCCGCACCGGCCTGGAAAAGCGGCCTCCTTCAGCCACGGTCACAAAGCTCTCTGGACACTTCCCGCTGAAAGCTGAATATGGCGCTCATACCTGTGGAGCAAGGCCCGGCATTAACCTTGCTAAAGAAAGACGAAAGCGGGCGCCGTGCAACTAAATTATATAGCGTGGCGCCCGTCCCTAATAAAGTTATGAGCATGGCGGCCCGTGAAGGCCACCATGCTGATAAAGAAAAAAACACTAAGCAAGGAAATAAAACACACAAGAAGACTAAAGCTGTCGTTGTGCTACAACAGATGGCGTGTCGCCCGTGGTTCTTAAAGTTATGCTCATGGAGGGTCAGGAAAGGGCACCATGCCGATAAAAAAACACAATAATGGACAAAACCAGGCACGCTAAAACATATAGCGCGACGCCCGTGTCAAGGCAGGAAGCTTCAATAAAAAAAAAAAACAAGGAGGAGGGGCGGGACGTAGTGCCCGGTGCCACGTAACCGGCCAGTAAGGTTCGCGGTCGAACGAAATGGCTTTTCTTCTGAAGGCACGTTAAGCCCTTCGTGAGTTTTCATTTGGCTTAAGCAGTTACACTGTTTTTGACAAACGTAAAAAAGTATTTAAAACTTGGAAGGAAACGACATGGCACGAGAAACGAATGCTTCAGAAAAACAAGTAATGGTAAAAAGAATGACCGCGTGAACAAAAATGCAAGTGAAGGGCTGCTTGGGAACGAGCCTCTGCATAGGCTTAACATCGGTAATTCTCGTAAAATATAATTAATCTCCCCATGCCTATCCAAAAGTCAATGTGTCTGTCTGTTATGTAACTGGTGTCCTTTTACAGCACTGCAATACTATTCGGTCAACTTTGCGCTATTTAAAAATACAAAAAAAAATAAAGCCCGGCTTCTAAAGTGGTCCGGACGCGAGCGCCCAAAGTGAAAGCAAATTTGTCAGGCGGACGCGCTTGGCGGGGGCGGGGGAGCGGACCCTTTGTAGTGGGATGCCAAACGGGTGATAACGAGAGGGCTCGTGGGTGGTAGAGTGTGGAAGTGGCTTTATACAATGAGAACAAGCAAGAAGGGGGTGGCAAATGGTGTGCACTTTGATGTCCTCAGTGGCCGCGCGGCTCACTGAGGACATCAAAGCAAGTGATCAGGCAGTGCTTTTCAGGCTGCCAAATGGTGCGCGCGCCCGGGGCACATGCACTGTATTTGGAGGCCTGAAAAGCACTGTTTGCACTTCCAAAACTCGCTTACTATAAGTCTCGCCAGAGCAGCGCTAAAGCGCTGTCTCAGACGAGACCTAAAAAGGGGAGATCTAGTGCGTGCAAATACGGCTGTTTTAAACTTCGCCTCCAAATTAGGTAGGAGACCGATTGCTGCACTTTTAAAGATATACCAGGCTAAGTGTGTTGCTAAAGCTGCTTACGGTAACGAAATAGGGTGTTACGTCTCCATGAATGAGTTACAAGTAGTTGAAAACTCATTCCAGAACCGTTTACTAGGTGTGCCCCGGGGAACGTAAAATATGGTGGTTCACGAAGAATTGGGTGTGCCCTATTTCTGTGATTTATTGGCTTTACGCCCTTTAACATTTTAGCTAAAGATTTGTTTGAAGAAGGGAACGACCTTGAAGGAGTGTATGTCCCTTGATTATGCCCATTACATTCCGTGGCTTAGATATATCAAGAGCAGCTTTGAAAGTTTGGGAAGAGTGGAACTATTTACAAACCCAGAATCGGTGACCAAGAATGATCTGTAGTGGGTCAGGGAGTCTTTTTGAAGCTTAAGGGAAATGGAGAGGGAAGAGCTGGAATTGAGGAAACCCAGTGTTCGCAAAGTTGTAATTTTGAAAACAACACATATGACTGAGCCCTATCTCATGGGAGCTTTTCGCACTTATGAACGTTTTTTACTGACCAGGTTTCAATTGGATGTGTTTCATATCCTCTTGGCTTTGCCACGGGGGAGTAGTAGAGGTCAGATTTTAGAATCCTGTTGCTGCGACGGCGAGTCTCCACAGGATATGCTTCATTTTTTTTATATTTTGTAATTATTATGTAACTCCCCGGAAAACTTTTATCATTCCTGTCCTAAGGAGGTTGAAATTTAAGCAGGTGCGCCCAGCTTTTATTCATCTACAACTGCTGTATGAAGATTCTATTTTATTTGTCCTTAATTTCTTAAAATCTGCAGTGAAGCTCAGAGCTCGCCTTGATTAAATGAGTGTAGCCATAAGGGCATGCTTCTTTCATTCTAGGTATTCCGATGATATATATAGTCTAGAGGAGGCCCCTGGAATCATCCTTTCAACTGTCTTTTTACCCTTTGTGATCTAGGGTAATTGCACTTTATAATTCATTGTATGTATAGTATGAGATTTCCAGGGTAGCTCTGTCTCCAATGTGACGTTTGTATAAATATTTTATCTTTTTTACCATGTACGGTTTTTTAGATACTTTTATGGTTTCATATGTGAAAACCGAATAAAGTTTGTTTAATTGATTGATTGACTTGTATTTACATACATTTTGGCATCTCATTTTGAAATGAGTTTATATTGTTATTATCTGTGGTGATCCTTTACTTTGTTTAAAATTGAAACATCCTAGCTTTAGGACTGCATCTTGGCAGCAGGTGTGGATATTGTTTGCACGCATAGGTTCAAAAAATACCTTTTGGGTAATTGTTTAGGGTCACAGGATAGGTGCGGCGACTTGGGGTCTGCTGCCCTTTTTTGTATTCCAGCAAGTGGTCATCTTATTCATTGATCCCTCTAATTCTTCTCCCACTTCCTTCTCTTTCTCCTTGCACTCTCCCTGCTTTGCCTGCCTATTATTTTCAGTAGCTGTTCTGCGCACCCATTTAATCCCTCCTATTCTCCTTTCCTTCCCTTTCTATTTCTCTAATTTGGACCCCTCCTGACTCCCTTTCCATTTTTTATATCTAAATCCTTTCTCTTTCTCCACTCACCTTACGTCCCCTTTCCCTCCCTCATATGAGGTCATCACACCTCAGTCTATTCTCTTTGTGCCCTTTACCCCAGCCTTTCTCCGCCTGCCGCCAGCACAAGGCTACTGCTGCAAGGATATGGTCGACCATTTCTCTGTGTTCCGCCACTGCATCGTGTCTCTCCTGTTTATTCCCCCTCTCTCACACTGGTCGTCCAGGTGTGAGGGTCTCTGAATGGTCCACCTGGTGGTAGCAAGTTGGGCTCCTGCCCCTAGCTGTACAGATCTGCTCCTGCCAACAGCAACACATGGACAGATATCACCCTGCAACTCCTTGCCCTGGCTCCCTACTCTCCTGTCACTCATCAGCACTGTGGGGGCTGACGGGGACTGCAGCTGCCAGCCAATCCTAGCAAGCACTAATGCAGCACCTCTTTCCTGCGCACTCGAGGATGCTGCATGTGTTTACATCATAGGTATCTGCCAGCTGTGTCTTTCTCTGGACCGTCTTGGCTGAAGTAGTAGAGTTCTTCACATGGTTGCCATGCTGCAACGCAGCTACCAAGTTCTATACATTATAAGCAAGGGAATGCGCGGGCCTAGCAAATGTGAATAGCATCAAACATACGAGTTTTAGATGTAGGTGCATCCATGCCACAGAACTGAAAGAAATTACCTCACTACGACATAACATAAAATAGGGCAGATAAGGTACAGTAACAGCATAAAAAAGCATAACACAAGATGCAATTAGATAGCATAAACTTGTCTTTTTGTTTTTTAACACCTAAAGACACAAATCTGGAGCTTAGCGCCTACCTATTTGTTTTTTGTCATCACCAAAAAGGCAAAGCTATCCACACAGTTCCACACCACACAATTCATCTCCACATATTTACAATCCAAACCACAACATTTGACACCAAACCACTTAATTCAACTCAACAACACAATTACACAGCACACCATACACATGCAATGCACACCACAGAATTCCACATCATACCACAAAGTTCACCAGCACACCGCATAATTAAACTATACTACATGCCACTCCACAACACAAAATACCATTCCACATAATTACACTTGATAACACTTAATCCCACTCCACATAATTTCAGTACACTCAATACCACAAATTACTATCCAGATATTTCCACTGTACACCATGCCACATAAATCCACTACAAAAATCCATTCCACACTACATAATTCCACGCCACATATTTCCACAACTAACAATTCCAACCTAACCCACATAATTTAACTACACACCACATACATACACTCCATAACACATGAGTAGAAGACATTGTCATTTTGAATGCTAATAGCTCGAACTCAAGAAAATGCAAGAACTATTGCATTTAGAGTGCTTGTTATTCATATGGATGCTGTTTCTGATGTACTGTTTAACTGCTCCTGCTCATTCGTCCTCCCAATCATTGTCCCCCTGCATGTCATCCCTCTCCAGTCTTTGCAGAGCACAATGGACTGTAACAAATGTAGCTAGTTATTTCCCTTAGAGAGAGTGTATTATGAATAGAGCTTTCTTCACGTCCCGAATGTTGCTGAGCATTCAAGGACGCTTTCAATGTAGTTCCGCTGTGCACCTGACAGAACTCACTAGTGTGTGTAACAATTGTGTTCAAGTCGTAAATAGAAGGGAGAGGCTAGTAATTTTGTATTAGAATTTACCATATTTTTATTTGTAACTGGTTAATATGCTAGGTGTAATCATGCCATGCTGAGACAGTAATTTTTTCTTATTCTGTATGCTTCAAATGTGTACAAAACCCCCTGATATTTGGGGGGCGAGCCAGAAACTTTTTCTGTTCCTCCCGAGACTTTGCTCGATTTACTAGACTTTCCTTTGCTACTAGAGATGCTGTCAGTGTTCCTTGTGATTCTGAGAGACTTTCTTGGGGGCATATCAACAAGGGCTTTATCTCTGCTTTTTTGGCTTTAAAAGCCAAAAAAGGAGAGATAAAACTAGCGCCCTATCAACAACAGGGTGCTAACACGCAAATTTGCATGTTAGCACCCTTTTATTCTACGCTTCCCTTTGCATCTCTAATGAGATGCAAAGGGGGCGTTCCAGAGTAAAATAATAGGAGAAATGTCGCTAAGCGACATTTCTCCTATTATCAAGAATGTCGCTAACCCTGTTAGAGACAAAAAAAGCAGCGCTAACCGCGGTTAACGCTGCTTTTTTACGTCTGCTAATTTTCAGACTTAGCCATGATATCCTATGTAAGGAGGATATCATGGCTAAGTTTGCCTGTCCCTATCAACAAGGTAACGTGTGATTATCGCTGGGTTGCCAGCGATAATCTCACGTTAGCCACTTAGCGTGAGGATTTTTATCGCTATTGAGATAAGCGTTGCTAATAGCACGCTATCTCAGCGATAAAAATTCACGCTAGCCGGCGATAATTATCCTCACGCTAAGAGCGCTGAGCGATAATTATCGCCGGTTGTTGTTGATATGCCCCTTAGTTCCTCTAGGGCAGTGTTACTCAAAGTATGGCCCGTGGTCCGCTTGCGGCCCTCTTAACCCTTACATGGGGCCCCCCTGGTGAACAGCAGCACGAGCTGCTGTTTAGTTTCTGAGCACTAACATTTAGAAAAAAAAATTAAATAAATGGACAAGCATTTGTTAACCTGCAAATAAATGCTTTTCCGTTTATTAAACATTTTTTAGACCTCCTCACACACTCCCTGAACCACTCAGACCCCCTACCGCCACCCTGCTGGCATCAGTGCGGCCCTCGTCACAACACAGACCGTACTTTGTGGCCCCTTGGCAAATGTTTGCGAGTACCCATGCTCTAGGGACTCTGTACATTCTCTAATGATTTTGCTGTTCTCTTAGTACTTAAAATTATTCTGATTTTTGATTATGTACTGATAGCATTTTTTTATTCTGTTGTAATAAAACTCTTTGTTTCCATCTTAGCTAAGTACAGGTTTTGAGTGGACCCAGTTACTTGTTACTCTACTAATTTTATGTTGGCATGGTGTTGAGGAGGGTGATGTCTCCTATCGCAAGATCAAGGGTGTTGAAGCAGAACCGCCCAGGGTAAAATATTGGGTGATCTAATTTTGGGGTGCAATACAATTCCACAATAACATTAACCCTAGGATGCCACTGGTCTGACTTTCCTCGTTTTTCTGTGGCTTCATGAAGGTCAGAGGCCACATAGCATTATTTCACACTATAGTCATTTTTGGAAACCTTAAAAATAACCACACTTTTCAGTCACCGACTATTAGTTGATGTGTTCTATTCTACAACAGTGCACGTAAACAGCCTCAGTCTAAATAAAGAGGATGAATAAAAAGATCCCCATCTGTTCCTATGAGCAGCTTCTTTCTAGTATTGGTGCTTCTCCGTGAGCCTGAGTGCATGAGAGTGATTTATATCTGGCCAACACCAGCAGCTCAGTTGACTGTAAGGACGCCAGTATTGCTGCAGCGCTCATCAACAGCTCACCCATTTTATATATTCAATCGCAAGGCAGTGTCAGGAAACGAACAGAGACTATTCTGGGATTTACACACTGGAAAATGAACTATATTACAGGTAGAAAAGCAAGTGCATGCTTCGACAGCCCTTAAAAGAAGCAATGGTTTTAGAGGGACTTGTTTTCGTGCAAGGAATTGTTTTTTTCTCCAGTTCATAGAAGGGATAAAAACCTCTCCAGGAATAATTGGGTTGAAAGGACGGTGGGTTAACAGAATATTGATAGATACGTGTGGATCTGGTGAGGACTGCAGGCAGTAAGTGCTTAATACGCCAGTTGCGATAAGAAAATATATTTTGTTTTTTTTACCCATTACTTATTAAGAAGGAAGGGGGCAGCGAAGCGTTCACAGACAGCATTCGGTTAGTCTTAGGGGGCAAAGAATGCTGTGGTCTCTGCTAGTTGCTGCCCAGCAGGCACTGGTATATGTATCAGGAGCTGCTAATCAAAGGAAGTGGAAATGCGCTTTAGACGTTGTCGGTATTGATGGCTGCTGTGCCGTTGCAGACTCTGCTAGGGTGACAGTGGGTGGGGGAAGTGCTGCGTTGTCACTGTAGGTTTCATGACATGAATCGTTCATTCTCTCTGGTGTTTGGCCTTGGGGGTACTTGCTGATTGGTGCTTCCACTGTGATCAGGTTTGCCTTTGACAGGAGGTATGGTTCAGTGGGGTATATTTTTAAATTAATGTCGGTGGGAGAGAAAAAAAAATCGGACCCTATGTACATTTAATATCATTTTGTGTGCATCATCTCATAAAGCACAGTGATGCTCATGAATGTTCCCCTGTTGCTTTCCAATAAATAACGTCCATTGCATTATTGCCGTTACTCTGTGATTTATAGTATACAAAGAAGCATTGCAAGAGATTAGCATTCCGTGGCAGGATCGAGCAGACATCGTATGCAGCTTGGGAACGACGCTCAGATCAGAAACGGCACTGACGAGAAAAAGCGCTATTTTGTATTTAAAAAGCACAATGCGCTAGTTGTGTTACGTATTCCGAAAGGGACACGTTAAGTATTTTACACATACCTAGCATTTTGCCCAAGCAACTGTGATATTTCTAGTGCCGTTTTTGTGTCGCGCTTGGTTAATATCGGTCGGTGTTGGAAGTCACAAGAGTCTGCAGTGGTTTCAGTCCAGTGCTAAGCCCCTTGTAGATTGCTTTTAAGCAGTCTACCCTTGAAAATTTGGTTTTTAATGTCTTTCAATAGAGTCCCGCGTCCCCTAGCCATCACATCGGTCCAGTGCGGGGAGGCTCATTGATTCTTCCCCGCCGTGCTGGCAGCGCGTTTCTTATTTTGTCCCCGCCGGCTCCCCGTGTGATGGGAGAGAACATGTCCAAGAGGCTGAAGCTGCAGTTCGGGGGCGAGTCCGAGATGGAAGAGCGTTCCTTCAACAATCCCTACCCGGACTACGAGACCCTCTGCTCTGCGCCACTGGACCCCGAGGAGGGAGGCCCGGAGCAGGACCTGTCGGCTGGAGACCAGGACATCCCCTTCGACAAAGACGGAAAGGTAAACAAAGCGCTCGGCACAGGGCGTGGGGGCCGAGAAACTTCAGCACAGCAGGCAGACTGGGGGACGGAGGGGAGGTGGCCGAGCCCCGGAAGGTTTGGAGGGCGGGACCGGGCGGCGGGGGGAGCTGAACCAAGCAGCAATATAATAAGACTAAAGTGGGGGCAAGGGTGACGGAGCAGCAGCCCTGTAGGGCGGATGGGGGAGGGGTAGCATGGAGAGCCACCAGGGTGGTGGACAGGAAACAAACCGAACTCCTCTAGGGAGAGAGGATTTAAGAATAAGAGGGAGAAGAAAATGTTGGGAGTAAAACATACCAAAAAACACAGTCGGCGTGGGAACAGCGCCCTGGGCCTATAGTTGAAAAGAGCACAGTAAACAGAAAAGGCACGCAGTGTATTGTGGGAACACAACAGGCGCACACTAAACTAAATCAAGTCACCAACTGTAGCACCCTGCATAGGCAAGGTAAATGTGCCAGTTTAAAATATGATGAAAGAAGCAAATTTTTACTTTGAAAACAAGCAGAACTCCCGAGGTAAAAAGCCAAAAGCAAGCCCAACCCACAAAATGATAAAAACGGTGAAAGACGATGGTGTGTTCTCAGCATTTTCAGCAACATTCCCAGTTGTCTTTTGATGCCATAGCTGCCAAGGTTTCAGCTTGTTTATGTGTTACATTTTCATAATTTCAGTGTAATTATGAATGACATTCAACGACTATGAGATACACTTTCTCACGAGCAAAATGAAGCAGTTAAAACGAGGGAAACTAATGAATATCAGAAATTACACCAATCTGAGCAACGAGAAACTCTAAGAAGATCTTAAACTTCTGCAAAGCACCAACAATGGAAGGGCACTTACCTAGTGAAAAGCCGTAACACACAGCTCACCCTCATAAAATACAGTTTTGCAAGTATGGGTGATTCATGTTCTTTTGTGAAAAATGTCACCAGACTAAACACTGATCTTGCCCTTCATTATTCACCAGAGTTATTTTAACATTTTTAGGTCTCTCTGAGCCAGCTGCTCTGCGAGAAATTTAGTGTGTGGGTTTTCAAAGTGCTGCCACAGGCTTTTGGTGGCCTAGCGCTTGCGTTCACGCGAGCGTGCTCGCGCGCAGCTGCCATCTATCTTTGATCGCGACCACTTTCACTTTCGCGGGCCGTGTCACTTTCACGGCCGCGCGGCCAATGCTTGTCTTCTTTCTCCTCACGTGTTCTCGTCTTCGCTTGTTTTTCTTCTTTATCCTCACATGTTCTCGTCTTCGCTCCATTTATAGCCCTCCTTTCTTTTCTCATTTCCGTATTCTGGTAACCCTCTCTTTTTTGCGTCTTTCTGTGTTCACCTTCATTATTTCCACTACTTTCCATCTTTACCTCCTTCTGTTCTCTTCACCACACTTGCTCTCGCACCTTCTTTTTTTTATCTTTCTTTTTCCTCCGCCATTTTGTCCTCTCATCTCATTTTCATCTAACCTAATCTCAGTCTGTTCTCTCTCTATAATCCCTTTCGGTCTAGGTCTCATGAGCTCTCCTTCTCTCATATTTTCTCCTCTGATATCTTTCTCTCCCCATGTTCTCCTTGTCGCCTCCCCTTTCACAGGCTCGCAGTCAAGATTATATGTTATGGGGCGGCTCCACTGCTCAGCAGCGAGCACTTCAATTAACACACTGAGCCATCCTGCTCGCAGAATCGTTTTGGAAGGCACGATATGGTTAGATGTCAAAGAACAGAACGCAATTTAGGGTTTTGTTTTATGATTGTACTTTTGTACTCAAAGAAATATATTGAAAAAAATACAGTTTTTTAAGATGGGGAAAATTGGGTTTTATGCGCTCTAGTAATTTATGAGAATCTTGTTGCAAGCAGTACATTGTAAAACACACAGGTCCAGAGACTTTTTGTGAAATAAAAATGTACAGGAATTCAGTTTGCAAAATTCTTTGCTTACATCTCCTATTTATTTATTTAGGAGTTTTATATAGCATGAACATGAACCCGTCCGGGTATCGGAGCGCTGTACAAATAGCAGAAACAAGTTAAAACAAGCATTGGCATAGCCAATAGGTCTCGCCTTTGGGACCGTACAAGTGTTTAGTTATCCAGCACAATATCCTTGGTGCAACAACATCAAGTGTTGCATGGCTAAACACTTATAAGGTCCCAAAGGCGAGACCTATTGGCTATGCCAATGCTTGTATTCCATTGCTCCTGTTTCCCGTTATCGGGACATGCCAAATACTTTGGCGTATGTGGGGGAAAAAACTTGGAAGGAGAGAGTCATGACAGGACCATGCACCAAGATCTACTCCTGAAAACTAGGCTAGGTGGAAAAATAAACGTAATAATGTAATTTCTTGTACAATTACTTCATTTTGTATTCATGAACTGCAGAAAGAGCGGTGACGTGATTCACCCAGGCTCCCACAATGACAATCGTGGGAGCTGGGATCGGAACCGAGGTCTGCTTAATGAGCTGACAACCTAAACGTTTTGTTACTTTTCAAATATGCAACACGTGCAGGGGCTGCCTTCACATGTATGTAGAGCCAGGTGTTCCTAACCTGTGCATGCCACGGTGAGAAGGAAGAACACTGCAGCCCCCAGGGCATCCCCTGTAAGTCAACTGGCTATCATGGTTCCAGACTCCACAGCTCCGAGAGTGAGCTGTAAACAAGCCCCTCGGGAAGGGCTTCCCACAGGGTCAGTGACTGACAGAAGCTGGCTTGTTATTGTTGCATGACAATTGGGCACACAAAGAATTCAGCCCCACTGCCAGTTAGTTTTAAACCCATGTTAATTAAGCAAAGCACCCTCCACCCCTCAGGTGAGCGCCAGGTGCAGTGTGCTTGACAGAAGTTCTACAAATAAACAAAACGGATGCAATCTGTGTGAGGAAAGCAGTATCTCACAGCTATCCTCATAAAATACACAGTTCTGCGAAAACGTGTGGTTTATGTTCTTTGCAGCAGGGATATGGGGTTCAAAGATTCAAGTGGGCTTCAGCATGAGCCAGAGCCAGTCATCTTGCACGTGCTTTCGTTGGCTCGCCTACCTCTATGTCTTGTACATTTCAGAGAACCCTTTAGATCAGGGGTACTCATAGTACGGTCCGCAGGCCGCCAGCGGCCCGGCAAGCCTTTCTTGGCGGCCCACGGACCTTGCAGACATCGTACCGGTGTTTTTTGTTTTTTTAACAGTGTCAGCAAACAGACTCTGCTCTGTGGGGGCCGGGCAATTCAAGCAATAGTCCGAGTGGAGCTGCTGGGGCGCTAAGAGGTGAAATACAACAAAGCCTCGTTATCATGCAAATGGTCTCTTAGAGACCTGTGAAGTACTCGGTGGGGCTGTGTGTGTGCCTTGGAAGGGAAGCTGCCTCAGCTGCCACACAAGCGGAAGGGGGGGAGGGGAGAGGTGACAAAGAATGACAAGAGAACAGCAGGGTGTGAGAGAGGGGGAGACAGAGAGAGGGAGACAGAGGGAGACGTAGTGGGAGGGAGAGAGACAGAGGGAGGGAGAGAGACAGGGAGGGAGGGAAAGAGACAGAGAGGGAGGGAGAGAGATATAGAGGGAGGGAGACGGAGGAGGGAGGGAGACGGAGGAGGGAGGGAGATGGAGGGAGAGGGAGGGAGACGGGGGGAGAGGGAGGGAGATGGAGGAGGGAGGGAGATGGAGGACGGAGAGAGACGGAGGAGGGAGGGAGACGGAGGAAGAAGGGAGACGGAGGAGGGAGGGAGGGAGGGAGATAGTGAGAGGGAGAGCGAGAGAGATATGTGTATGCCGGGTCCGGTGGCTCAGTGGACGAAGGCGTCCACTGCAGGGACCTGTGTTCCACCTCATGGTCACAGTTTTTTTTGTTGCTCTAGCCCCGCCCCCTCCCCCAATGACCCCGCCCCCAAGGTGCGGCCCTCGGCCACAAACCACACTGTAAATTTGGCCCCCAAGAGAAAGTTTGTGCGTACCCCTGCTTTAGATACTCTCTTCTCCAGATCCCCCTTTCCTGGAACCTCAAAGCTCATGACGCCCCATCCACCCTGCCTTCATAGTCCTGGCGAACCTCCACGTTATCTCTGGGGGGGCTCATTATTCTGAATAGTGAAATCCTGTGAATTACGACAGCTTGCACCACCTCCAGTTTTCTCACAAACACATACACTGCTGCCATGCTCTGGGGCAGCGGTACATATCTCCAATGAATTGGTCAGTCCTCTGACATCCCATTAACTGCTGTCAAACTATAGGTGCCCTTTAAGAGAACCTGCAGCACAGAGTGATAACCCACGTAGCTTTGTAGACAGCCCTGACATCCAGAGCCCAGGCAAGGAGTTGGGGCAGTGTTTTCACACAAAAGTGAAGGGCAGATGGTATCCTAGGGTCTGCTACTCCTTGCTTCAGATAGAGGTGCAATAAGTGCGCTGGAGCTCTCAAATAACAAGTATACAAACACCCATAGGGTCCTTTTGGTACATGAAAAGCCTCACTAGAAAGGGTAGAGTGTCACGCAACCAAACGTTGTTTGTCGCATTCCGATGCAAGTCAAATTAAGTACTGCCTCCTTTCTTGATAGAATGTTTGTGCACCCCAATACTGGCAAATCTAATAGCAGTATGATGATTCGGCCTCTCATTGATCTAGCTGTATTTAGTTCTGAGGTTTTAACCATGCATGAAAGATTTCTCATTTATGTAAGAAGTACAGAATGTTTACTTTATAAAGTTAGATGTGTGTACCAGGTGTTGGACACCTTCCAACAGTTCAATTGGACAGATGTGACTATGCCTATTACCGCTGATAAGGCAATCCCCATATAGTTTATTGACCTTAATACAACATAGGTAGATAAATGCTTCCACCACTCAGGTGCCACACGTTTATACCCTGAGTTTGCCTTATTATACTTTGCGCTGTGCACAAAGCCTTAGCAATGCTTACTCTGATCTCGGATGCCTCTGATATTTTCATATCCATTGCTGACTCTGCTAATGCGTAGATCCCCTAAATGTACGCTGCCCTATACTACTCGCTCAGAATTTTACTCACATCAGCAGCTAATTAAACATAGTGTGCTCTCATATCCTACCTCTTAGGGGCCCTTACATAACTTATGAAATAGAGTGTTTATTATAAAGTGCCGTCAAAATACTATGCACCGTATGGTGCTCTACCGAACTGCACTTCAAAAAGATATTATTCCTCCAAGAAGTTCAGAAATCCCAACCTTCTTTGAAAAGCCTCTACTAAATATTCTGTAAAGTAAAACTTATTTTTAAATCAGAAATGGAAATCCGCATTTTCTAATGCTTGACACTGCCTGGTGTAGAGTGTTCGGTAACACTGTATAAGTGCCATGCTCTTGACACGGAGTTTCTTTTCTCAGGTTTCACCTGCCATTATTAAAATTACAAGTTTACCAAACAAACACAGGAACAAGTCCAATATACTGAGTGCAACCTTAGGAATACAGCACCGAAGATTTGTGTTCCACAAAAGATAAACAAGTAAAAACTAAGGAGTTGGCCTAACGGATAGGGCGGTCCAACTCGGATCTGGGGAACTGGGTTCGAGTCTCGGCAATGAGCCTGTGATTCTGGGCAAATCACTTAATCTCCCCGTGCCTTCTCAAAACAAGCATTGAAAATGCAATAGGTCTCACCTTTGATTAAGTTAAAGCCATTTGCTTTGCTAATAGTATTGTATAGCACAGCAGATGGCTTTAACTTATAAAAGGTGAGACCTATTGCATTTTTAATGCTTGTTAAAACTCAGTGGTCAAGGACACAACTGGCGTTCCAGCAAAAGAACAAGAACATGATGGGAGGGGGTGAATGGCGATTTCAAGGAAAGAGACCCACGTTTTTGTACACTATCTATGACCCTTTTCTATAAAGTGATAAGTAGATTTTGCAGTGCAGAAAAAAAGAATACATCTTTCAGAACAATAAAGTGAGTAAAGTATGGGACTCGCTCTAGAAAAAAGTGAGACGGTCACAGTTTACAGTGCTATACAAATCCTGGCACTGGAAGCCAATAGCTACCTACATCTAACTAATATACTTGGGAACGAGGGGGATGTATTTATCATTTAAGAATAAAGAACAAAAAAAGAAATGTGCAATGAATGCTGCGACGCCCATCGCACCCAAAGCATAATGCAATCCTTAAACACTCGCGTAATAGAGAGCATGACCAATAAATAAACATACATTAAAAGACATGTGATGGTTTACACTGGAATAGTTACACGAGGTAGCGGTGACCCAGTCACTGCTGCTTAAGGAAGAAATTACTCCAGGTTACTGAGCCTGTTCTGCAATTTGTAGGCATGGCTGAAAATGACTTGTGTCTAATATGCAAGGAAGTGACCGAGGGCTATACCTAGAATCGGCGTGTTTGCATTAAGCGCAGCCACTCATACACCTCCCAGTAACATAGAAAAGGCTAACAAAAAGTACAATTGTTCGCCTCTAGCAGAAACAGCATCACCACATTACTCGGTCCCCCCCTCGCCCCTGTGAAAGCAGTGGCTGGACTCGCCCCCATTCAGAAAGGCTGTTGTGTGGTCTACCGATGGCCAAGGTAACTGCACTGCGGCCTCGCATCTGTCCTTCCGGATTCAGGGATCACGGGACAAAGACTCCGTTGGTCCCACAGTCCCTCTGGGCCACCTCCGGACACCGCAGCACGGGGTGGGCTCCCGCCTGAAGTTGGCTCGGCAGCGTCTGTCTTGCCACGCGACTTCAGCCTGGCTTCTGTTCTGCTGGGGAAACTCCATCCCCGGTTACGCGGGCTTGCCTGACTTCCGGCTCTCCCGCGGACAGAGAAACACACAGTGCAGCACGATCTCTACATAGAGACGCCCCTGGACCAAGGCACTCCTCCCCCAGACACCCCAATGGTGCCAGTAGAATGTCTGGAGTGGCCCGTCAACTCGCGGTGCCTGTCCTTGCTGCTCACCTCCTGGAGGCAAAAACATGGGGGGTGGGCTCCCGCTCCATTCTGGGAAACACTCCCCAGGCACGAGCAGCGCTGCATGCGCTCGCTCCCAATATAATGCGTTTGCCTTCAAGCTCCATAAAATTATTCCGTGCCTGGAAACGCAGTCGGCACCAGCTGGAACAAAGTTAACTGAAACATTGTCTCGCGCGAAACTGAAACGCGCTTGCCTCAAAGAAAAAAAAAAGCAAGACACATTAAAACAAGCGTGGTACCGCAAAGTCAGCCACGTATTTACTTTTGCATCGCGAAAGCGCGATGCGAAAGTAAACACGCGTCTGACTTTGCCAAAGCTGAATGAGAAAAACAAAAGTGCGGTAGGGAGTAATGAAGAAAAGAGTGTCACGCTGCCGGTAAAAGATCAAATCCCGGTGGGCGTGGCCAAAAGGAGACAAGGCGGCAACAAGGAGGGACTAAGAAGCCTCCCTTACAATAAGAAGCCAGCATTTTGCATGCAAGATGAAGCCAGCCAATGAGGAAGATGGGCGGGGCTTCAACTCAGCCTCCGAGAGCTTTGGAATCTGTATTGATTCAAAGAAGCTCTCGAATGCAGAGAGCAGCGCATGCGCTGCTTTCGACAGCCGAGACCTAAAAAAATGAATGTGTGTCCTCATGTTACGTAACTGGAGTTATGTAAAGCGCTCTGATACCCGATTCGGGTAAAGTTTGCGCTATATAAAACTCTGCAAAAATAAATAAATAAATCATAAAAAAAGGTTGTCACCCACCACCCTTTATTGTGGATGAACACAGTGCGTAATTCACCTGACTGCTGACAGTCCACAAGTGCCTGAGAAGCATGACTTCCAGGCTAGCCTCTTTGTTAGCGGTCGGCTTGCTTTCTTGTGAGCTGAAACACATCTTGCATCAGCAGTTCAAAGCTTTGTCCTTGAGCGGAGGGAGAGTCACAGGCAGCTCTCCTCGCTCAGGAGTGTCTCACTGTCACATTGCAATAGCTATTGCATGCTCTGCGGCCTCACGCACCAGCCAAAGACCAGAGGAAATACTCCCCCATTCAATGTTCACTGTTTAGCTGCCTCGCCCATGCCGGATGACCCAGCAACCACATATGTGTTTCAGAGAGGCCGACCGGGGCTGACAGAAGGACATTATTTGTTTTTGAGACACAGGATTGGAAGAATGTGTCTCACTTTACCGGGTCACCATGAGTCTCCCAGGCCCACCAGAAGGCTAAATTGCTTCCAAGACAGAGTGGCAAAGCACAGATTAAGCGATGAACGCAAGGCTGTTTTTGAACCACCTCCTGAATCACAGAGCTTATCAGGGAGCTCTATAAGTGTGACTAATGCATTCTAATGCGGTGATGCGGACACCAGCACTAGAATGCGTTAGTCTAATGCCTGATACGTGGCGCATGGCAGGACTGTGATGCACCCCTGTTGCATGCTCTGAAACGTCGAGTATTCACCCGAAAGTAACGTAAGTTTTCTTATTTAGCTACGGGAGGGACCTTCAGTCAAGATGCAAACATGCCAACAGACCCGATTCAGGCAGGAGACCCCTGACTTTTAAAGCAAAAATGGCTTTATTTTTTCATGTCTCCCACTTAAAATTGCATCTGCTTCAATTGAAGTCAGTAGGGAAAATGCATTCCCTGATTGTTTTTTAAAATTTCCCACTTTCCTGTTCTAAAACATAACCATGTATGACAATGCTTATGATGTGGCGGGTAACAGTTTCAGGACTGACAAAGTATAGCTGCCAAGGTTTCAGATGGCTTATGTGTGACATTTTCATAATTTCAGTGTAATTATGAGTGACCGTCAACGACTGAGTGTCACTTTCTTGCGAGCAAAAGCAAGCAATGAAGAGGAGGGAAACATATAAATATCCCAAATTATACCCCTTTGAGCAACGAGAAGCACCTGAAATGACAGGGCATTGTGGGACCCGACTGTACCAAACACGATTGCATGCAAATAACGCCTCATCTACCCTACATCCCACAATAGATAGATAGATAATTTTTATTGCACGATTAATTAAAACCATTGCAATAAGAGCACATATAAATAAACAGTATAATATAGTGTTCCCTTATTCTACAAGATAAAAAGACAGGTGGATTCAATCAATTATGCAGAAGTTAAGAAAATGGAAACCCCGTTTTGGTTACTATAAGCATAAAAACCTTAAAAGGAGTACTTAACATAGCGCGGCTTTACAAGTTAGAGTTCTATATGGTAGGGGAGTCCAGAAAGGCCCTTATTGCCATCAAATATTTTAGGAATCGGACCGCCTGTTGCGCCGATTCACCTTTTATGCACTCCATTAAGGCGGCGTGACATGTTCGAATATTTAAAATACGCCAGATTGGACGGAGACAGTATATTCTCAGATTCAATTTCAGGCAAATGCACAATATGTGAGTTAGTGATTCCTCCGCTGCTCCGCAAGCTCGGCACTTGGTAACAACAGACTCTTTATACCCTTGCCCGTACTTGTATGCCAACAGTGGGATCAGACCAAACCGCAACCTCATTAGTTGTCGCTTCAGCATTGGTTTTAAAGGAGAGGACAGGTAATATGGTAAGGACACATTGACATAGAGGTCGAGGCCCAGCTTCCATGCTTTAAGTTTTTTAATGCTTGCATATCACAGTCGGAAGACAGTAACTTCGCCTGTTTTGTTAAAAGTCTTGAGGCCAGTGGTGTGGATATTGAGGCTGACCATATTTCCTTTGTATCCAGTACCTCAACACAGTGGGCTAGATATTCACACCATGTGGACCCTTGGGTATTTATCATTGTCCAGATGTGTCGTTTCAAGGTGTTTTCCCGAGCTTGCTTGGCCTTTAAACAGTATGCAATAAATCGCGCCTTCAGGATCCATTTTTGGGAAGAAAAATTGAATTCTCTCCGAATTTGAGCATGGGCAGTGGCAGTCGGCAAGAAAAAGACTTTACGAAAACAGGCTGACTGCGTTCTATCCAGCCATGTAGTCATCTTATCTTTGAAGGCTATTGCTCCATGGGCGAATGATGGTTGAAATTTTGCCCCCATTAATCGGATAAAGGGAGTGAGGTCAGGGGAGCAAATGGCTTTCCTTGCTCTACAAAAGATGCCTTCCAAAGATTGAGCTGTACCTTGCATTGCAGTAACATGGGCAGCGGTCCGTCCCATGTGGTCCATCCACACACCCAAATACTTATAGGTAGTCACAATCTCAATGGGTTTGCCTTCGATGTTCCATGCACCCTTCTCTTTTAATTGTCGCGATATTATCATTGCCTTTGTTTTTGCTGTATTCAGTTTTAGATTGTTGTCTCTGCAGTATAGAGATAATACCGTTAGCAGCTGCTGCTGACCAATCTGGGTTTGGTCGAGCAATATCATGTCGTTCGCATATTGGATTGATTGGATTTTGGTTTCAGCTATTTCGGGGGGAAATGCTCGTGCTATAGCTAACCATTCCGGCAAATCAGCCAGATACAAGTTAAAAAGCATTGGGGCCAATAGGCAACCTTGCTTTAAGCCCTTATTAGTGTGAATTATTTTGGTGGTAGAACAGGTGGTCGTAACTCTGATCATAACCCAGGTGTCTGAATATAGGTCAATCAGTGATGTTAATAATGCGTTATCGATGCCCCAATTTTTTTGTTTCATCGATAATCGCTGGCGGGAAACACTGTCAAAGGCAGTTTGGAAGTCAATGTAAGCAAGGTACAGGGCCCTGCCTTTTCTAGCCAGTGTTGTTTCAATTTAAGTGGGAGATGCAAATCAAGTTGTCTTCAACGTGTGAACCCTTTTGGAACCCTGTTTGCGTGTAAGGGATCAATTTGCACTTTTCAACCCAAGCCGTCAGCTCTTGCTAGGGAATGCTAGCATAGCACTTCCCGTCCACATCTAGGAGCGCAATCATTCTATAGTTTTCCGGAGTGGATCTTGAGCCTTTTTTAGGTCTCGCTGGCGTTGCAGCGCGAAGCGCTGCCGCCAACGAGACTATTATTGACGTGTTTACTCCCAAGGGAGACAGACCTGGGCACGAGCCGATTCTGGTCTGGGCACGAGCCGATTCTGGTCTGTGAACGCGCTTCACAGTGCAACAGCTTGTGCGCGTTAATTCCAGTTGAGTGCTCGTCTCCGGAAGATGTGCTGCGCCGATTCTGGTCTGGGCACGAGCCGATTCTGGTCTGTGAACGCGCTTCACAGTGAAACAGCTTGTGCGTGTTAATTCCAGTTGAGTGCTCGTCTCCGGAAGACGTGCTGCGCATTAATTATAATTGAGTGCTCCAGCAGCCTGGGGCGGCTGTCGACATGCTGTGCTAATGATTACTGTAGGGTCTCATGCTGTGATCATTCTCACTTTCTGTGTTGTGATCGGGAGAAGGCGTATTACTGGCGCCACCGCCACGCCTTCATTAGTCATAAAAGCTGCATGGCAAGCGATAATTAGGGCGGCATGTTTTAGGACATTTTTAGCAATTACTTTGTTTACTTAGTGCTATTAGTGATATTTTTCGTGCATCCAATGCTCTATTTAAACGTGCAGCACTGAACATTTTCAAAGAAGGCAAATCAGCGACATTCATTGGAGACACGACCTATTTGAAGATGCTTGTTTTACTGGGGTAAGTTCTGTGAACTGTTTAGTTTGTTTACTTTATTATAGTATAACTGGCAGGGTTGGCTAAATTATGCGAGAAAAGGAAAAATATGCAGGAGATGATGGTATGAGGCAAGTGTGGCAAATGTATAATTATGCGTACACCATATAAAAGCAAGTTGCAAAATGTCCGGTGTTGGGCGGATGGGTTCACTGTGCTGTTGCGTCGCCTGTAGGTGTGGTTATGAGTGCATGTGACTAGCTGGCGACATGTCCTTGTACTGTTACTTGCCTTTGCACTTGTTTTTTTTTTGCATATATATATAGCACGAACTCGACCCGAAGTTTATTGGAGCGCTTTACACGAGCACCGTATTTACATTACACATCAGGCACGGGGAGATTAAGTGATTTGCCCAGAATCACAGGATGTTGATGCGACCTCGGGGATCAAACTCTGGTTTCCAGCACCAAAGTTGGCAGTTTAGCCGACAGACCACATCCTCGCCCTTGCCCTGCTGATTTTCAGGGACGGCTGCTCTGTCTTCACAAGGGTCGGGCGAACCATGACACCACTGCCTGACCTGGAACAGATCTGTTAGGTGTTTGTATTTATTTTTTAGTTTTTTTTATTAAGCGCAAACTCAATCCGTAGGTATTGGAGCACTTTACATGTATACCACATCCATTATAGAAGGACACATTCATGTTTGGTAGGTACGTGGATGTTAAGTTATTCATAACCGGCGGAGCCAAGGCTGGTCTCTCTACCTCTGTGACTCTGGTTGCTGCTCGCGCCTCGTGTATATCTGGTTTTCCTAGTTATCTGGCGAATACAAAAGCGGGCTTTGCTGTGTTTCTGTTTAAAGGCTACACATAAGGGGCTCAACTGATCAAATTGTAACCAGCTGTCCAACACAATACCGGCAGAAGGGCTCAGTGAGATCTACACTTGTAAGGGGCAGAGGTTACACTCCCGGCAAGTCTGCCTCAGCCTTCATTCTTCCGAGGTGGATCAATTGAATGCCATTGATTGGGTAGTAGTTATATCTGTTAACCGAGCGTAGAAATGGAGCAAATTTAATTCGGAGGGCTATTTGAAAAGTATAATGTTTTTCCAATGTGCCAGATGAATTTGTCTTTATGTTCTTGGGACTTATAAGAATCTTGTAGTGTGTACATCAGGCGGGTCATGTGTCTTTGGAAAACTAGCACCGTTTTGTGATATTGTAGTTGCATGATAGTTTCACATTATAATAGTGGGGGCTCGGATGTCAAACCTCCTTTCCGGGTGTTGGTCCTTGCCAGCAGTCATCACCTACTGCCAAAGACCTGCTTTTTAAAATGTATATCACCCGTCCACCTCCTTCCCCTTCCGGTACCCCCCTCACTAGTGCCCTCTTTCCCTTTCGTTTTCACCCTTCCAGCCTCTATTCCCCCGTTCTCTCTCGGTCCGCCATTTCTCTCCATGCCCCCATTTCTCTCTCCCTGTGCCACCTTTCTCTCTCTCCCTGTACCCCCCTTACTCCCCATCCCATTTTCCTGTGACCTATAGCTTTGGCTGCAGGTGAGTTGGCACAACTCCTGTGAGAGAAGTATCTCTAGATTAGGTGGCACGTGCCCCTGCTGGGACCATGGTCAGGCGTTTGTCTGTTACACAGAAAACCACGTCTCCGTTAAACTGCAGTTTGAGAGTATTTTTGGTTATTGTGTTTTTTTACAATACCAAATGAATCATGGTGGAACCGGGAATCTTATGCCAGAGCATCCCAGGAATCCAAAAACTAAAACTGAAAAAACACATTTTGGAGAAAAATCATGTGATGTTGCAGAAATCGCTTCATCTCTTAGTGGTGTTTAAAGTAGGTTCATTTACAAACCCCAGCCATCATATAAAGTCTCTGGAATGCCTTAGACCTGGCAGAGTCTCTTGATGCCCATGAGCAACTGTAAAGAGCATGTTCACCGCTGAAGAGAGTGACCACTTCACCATTCATTCCTTTGTGCCTGCAAACAGAGCGGAATACTTCACCTTTCACCACTTTGCATCTGCAAACAGAGCTGACCACTTCACCAGCTGAACAACATTTGCACAAGTGTCGCTGACACCCCGTACTACCGATTTTTTTTTTTATTGCATATGATGCCCCAATCACTTCAAGTACATTTGTTGTGATCGGTAGTCCCTGTCCCCTGCTATACATTCCATCGTAAATTTTTAGATCCTGTTTTTTGTATTTTTATTCATCCATTCACACTCCTTTACGTTAAAATAGCCATAGCTTTACTGTACAGTTGCTAGAATAGCTTATAATATGGTATAGTGTGTAATTTTTTAATAATCACTCCACTGCAAACAAAAACATTGATAAAAAACACTGCCATTTACAATGCCAGTAGCTCCAACTGCAACAAATGCGAGACCTATTGCATTGTAAATGCTTGTTATGTATGGGGACAAGCAGGGATCCCCTCCCACAAAAACAGGATAGATCTCCCATGGGTGGACTTAAGCAGAACCACGTGCCTCATCCTCCCTCTGCATAAACTGTTCAAACTGTCTGAGAAGCCCCTGCATGAACCGACACAAACAATGTATCCCCTCTCCCTCCCTCCACACTGTACTGAAACTCTACCTGCGCCACCTCAATGCTGTGCTCGTCGAGCTCCTTGACGTCATAAACTTGCAATGCCAGCAAAGGAGAGATATTTCCAGGTCTGGACGACCCAGACATCCCAGGAGCTGTAGTCCAGTTTTCCCTAAACATGATGGGCGTTGAAGTTAAAACGTCGCTGGCTTCATGCCGTGTGCTGTTGTCATGGCAATCCTGAGCCGCTACTTTGCTGGGAGGTGCATTCAAGCTCACATTCCTGTATGGGACAAATGTGGAAAAATTACAATGCCCCATGCAAGTCACCTTTGGAGCCAGTCGCACCACGCAGGCAACAGCCATGTTCAGAGATACCCGGCCTTAATCTCCCTCACATCTCCAGATTTACACCAGTTGTGACATCCGTGCTGATGCTGCGCCAGTGTCGGTGAATGGATTAAATTGTAGCCTAAGCTAGAGTGAACTCAGCTGTACCAACCCCCAAGCTTGCCGAAAGCAGTGTGGACTGTGCAATGCCACTAGCTTGCTCAATCACACAGTGGTAAGAGCTCTAAGGACAGCTGAGGTGCTATACGTGCGGTACTTTGCATTTAAGTGCGGTGATGCGGACCCCCACACTGAAATGCGTTAGTCTAATGCCTGATGCATGGTATTTGACAGGGCTGCATATCACTAGTATTTTTCCCAGGGAAAGAATGCGACTTTTTCTCTGGCACATTTAACTCAGAGTAAGGCCATATCATTGTCTTCATAGGGGTAAGTGGGATTACCCTCAGTACAGAGCATGGCCTATTTGCCCAGATGAACTATGAGCACGGTAATTCTGGAATATGGACAAGGGGCTTCACAATTTTGAAAAGCTGCAACATACATGGTATAGTTAACAGAAAATCGGCAGCTCTTTGTTAAAACGTTGTGGCTGTTATTGCAGTCAGCTTTTCCTAGAACGAAGATTAGGAAAAGCTGTCATAATAAGTCATAATTCAACATTTAAATATTTTGTAGGTTTGCACAGGTGTTTGAATACAACACTCATAAAATGCTGAAATTATCAAAACAGAAGTAATACTTAAGTATTCTCTTCCAAAAATACAACTGTGTAAAATATGTAAACCATTGTGTAATATTTTCCAGAAGGTAATTGGTAAATGTAATTGGTTAGAACATTGCCCAATATAGAGGCACATTTTAGTACACTAGAAGTGTGAGTGCCACAGTCAAAATTACCAAGTTGTGTTTGTATGATCCATGCAAGGACTTTGATATAACATTTACTATCCATTTGAAACAAGACATTGAATGTCAACATGGCTGTTCATACATTCCCTCAATTACTCACGAGTGTCCACTCCAGAATGTGTCCTTAATGCTGCTACATGACTTTCTGAAGAATCCTGCCTCAGTTCAACACAAATGTGACCCCCGCCCCCAGGTGGAGGGCAGATGAAAATGTTCAATCTGGCCACGGTGGACGGGTGACTGCAATCTACCTGGAGGGAGGGGGGCTGCTGAGGTGGGCGGCCCGGGACCTGGCGGGACTTTCCAAAACATCCTGCCAGCCTCAGTCAGTGAGCACTAACTCCTCCGCTTCTCGCGTTTGGACAAGTAGTCACTCTGGCAGCAGCGGATGGTGCAAAAAACCCAAAGCTGCCGCCTTTCTGGTGTGCCGGCCAATCAAACCTTGTGTAGACTGTTATGAGAAAAGAGCACTGAGCTGGACAGCACAGAATGCTCTCTACTTTAAATGTGTTATGGCCTCCCCTCATAAAGCGTGCCTTGGGTTTGTCCCTGTTGGGCTCTAATTGCATGACTAATGTATTTTAGTGCAGTGATGTGGACAGCAAAAAGCCAGGAATGACTGAAAATGCCATATAGGACATCCTTCCAAGGGCTATACAATGAGGGAATAATAACATCTCCATTGCTTCCCAGTAAAGTGTAAAATGACCGTAGCCACAGTTGCTATAAGCACCGAAAAAGTCACTAAGTTTGGATTTTACATAATGCCTTCACACAATGGCACAAAATATATATAGATGCTCACAAAGGCAGAGAGCAGATCATTTTAGGCGTCTGTGCCGATATAGGAAGCACAAATACCGGTATCACCCCACAAAGACAATACATCTGTAGACATTATGCTACAGGCAATATTTATGCAGATATTCATTTACACAAACAAGCAGACTTCCACACTAGTGGCTGTCACAGTACCACATCTGCAACATGTTGTGCATTTGTTCAGTACCAGTGTCAGGCTCCTCAACTCTTCAGGATCGGAACGGTGCTCTTAAATGGTCCACCTCTTGATGGCTCCAAGTCTGAGTGCTGTTATAGCGCAGATCAGTTAAGCGATCAAGCGAGGGAAGGAAAGGGAGGGGACAGCGGGGAAGGAGACCTGAAATGACACGGAACCAGAGGTTAAAGCAATTAATGTCTTCTGACAGACCTACTCTTTCCCCGTATATCAATCGATGGATACATTTAGAATAACTACCTGTAAAGAAAAAGAAGGAACTGGTCCGTCTCATTGACCAGAATCAAAGTGTACCTTCTAAGACCAGAAGGTTGGTAAGCGTATGACCCAGGTGAAATCCAGCTACAATTGTTTGCACTAAAGAAAATAAGCAATCCCACTGTTAGACGTAACGCACGTGTGTTCCTCTCTATTAGTAAAGCACCTGCGTATAACTCACTCAAACAGTAGGTGAATGTTACAACATACCCATGTTTCCCATCGGGTCTTGCGTCACAGAGGATGTAAGAGAACGAACCTGGCTCAACCACAATCCCCTGCTAGTAGAACAAACAATACAACATAATAGTTAGTGAGACCCAATACCTTGGTAAAACTCATATGATTTTCTCTGCGCAATACTTTGCATGGTAACATAGTTCTGTATCCTTTCACCCAGCCGGGTTACTTTCTGATATGGCACAAATGAAACAAACACCAGTAGGTATTAGTGTCTTTTGTCTATAGGTAGGTTCCCCTCCGCATGAGTCAAACTAATAATTTAACTCTCCAACGTGAGAGAAGACTAACCACACCGCAAATCACCAGTGCCCACAGGCACTTTATGTATTTGTTTGAGTGGACTGAAGGTGATGATTACCACTCACTCTGTACACCCTGCGCCGGTACCCCTACCACTCGCAAGAGACTACACACGTGTGTCTCACCAACGAGGAGGGACAGCTCGCGCAACGGGTTTGAAAGTGTGGCCAAACATGAATCACATTCAGCGTTGTGTACATATGGAAAGCCTTAATTGGGTGTAGTACCAAAGTTAACCCACATGTACTCTCTCCATTAGCCACAATACCATGAACTGTCAAATGTTGTGGTGCAGCCACACTCTTACTGGACCCGGAATCTGCTCTGCACAGGGGCTCCAGAAATGAGTCTCTGAACCGAAGCACCACAAATGAGCTCCGCACTGAGACTCCAGGAATGAGTCTCCACACCGAGGCTCCACAGCTGAGCACCGCGCCTGGGCTGCCAAGCGCTCCTCCGATAGTCAAGAACACAAAATACTCTGCAACGCCTCAGAGACGGAAGCAAGTTTAATGCCTGTCCGTTCTTCTGCGAGCGTACCGTGCCGCTGCCAGTGCTCATGGGACTTGAAATCTCCTGTGCACCAAGGCGTTGTTGCACTCGCGCTTACCCGGGGAAAACAGGACAGGGTTCAGTGCGAGTCCTGACAACAGGTGCTTGTCATATAGGGGCTACAGGTGTTGAATTTGAAAGCGCACTAAAACTTGGGCTCCGCTCAGACACAGAGGGGCCAGCTCAGTAGGAGGTGGAGTTGGCGGCATTTGGATCGTCGACGTGGAAGTTGAGGTTCCTAAGAAGGAGGTAGTGGTAGGAGTCGATGGCTAGGGGGCGATGATGTTGGCGATGGCATCGCAGAAGGTCGGTCGGGGTCCAAGGGAACTGTTTACGAGTGTATCTCTGAATGTGGTCTTTGCGTCTCTTTGTTGTTGAAAGTTGAGGTGTTCCATGAGTGGTGTGGGGTCATCGTTGGTGGCAATGCAACAGATGGATTCCTTGTAGAGGATGGCAATGCCCCCACCTTGTTTGTTGGTGCAGTCAACATGTATCATCTTGTAGCCTTTAGGTTTTGCTGTGGCGATGTCGGGGTCTGCAGCGGCATGCACCATCTTCGGGACTATGCGGGTGAGACTTCTAGTCAACTGAGTCTCTACTCCTTCTGCGTGCAGCAGCATGCATCTTCCTTAGGACCAGCTAACAGGGCTTCTCAGCGGGCTATTTTCTATATAGCCTGGCCTCTGGTGTTGGACTCCGGCTTGTTGATGATTGAACAGTCACTGATTCCATTCTCCTCTCCGTCTTGAGTGAGTGTTGGCGTCTGGCCACGTTTCCATTCCCTCTTCAGGGACCTTTTTGGACTTCCTACTACTTTGGTAGATATGTGTGGCTGGCCCTCTGCTTCGAGGGTCTTCTCGCTGCCTAAACCTCTTCTTCTATAAACCGGAGGGGCATCATGCTATGTGTCGCACATTCCCTCCTCAGGGACTTTCTTGGTACTCCTGCTCTAGGGTGTTACCCCTTCCGGAACCTTCTTCCCTGGGAAGTAGGGCGCTGTGGTTCTGTCCCACTTTCTCTGGGTAGTGCAAAATTTGCACCTTGAGGCATTGCTGCTATTAGTCATGGTTGGTGGGGTGTGGCAAGGGCTGTCTTGAGGTTGCGGGACGATGCGGTCCGAATGTCTGGACCACAGTCACAGCATTGTGTGCTTCTATCCACCTTTTGGTCTGGCTCTGCTTTCCCTGGGCATCTGGCAGGCGAGGATGATCATGGTGGTGGTGGCTCTGGGGTGTGTAGACTTTGTCTCTTAGTAGATATGCCTTGTGGTCCAGGTACCATCTTGGGATGCTTCCACTTCTCTGTTGTGTGGAAGTAAAGTCAGAATCCTGTCCTCCCTTTTGCTGCTCGGCTCTTCCAATCCTCTACACAGCTCAGGGAGCACTAGGCTTTGGGCCAGGTTTGTGGCAGGGACCATTGGGTACTAATCCGTGTCTGAACACACACATTCGCAGTGCTCTGGCAGTGTCCCTTCCTCCCACTAGTCAGCCTGTGGGCTCTGTGTCTTGCAGCCTGGTCCTGCAGCTCTGTTGGCAGTTGGTCAGTTCGCTCTTGAGGATGATGACTTGGTGTAGTACATTTTCATTCTTGTGTGGGTGTCAACCTCTCAGGCCTTGCTTTAGCTGATGGGCTTTGCAGAGTGATGTGTGGCAATGGGAACATCTACAGAGCTCTTATAGTAGGGGGAAGATCCGAGCAGCAACATTTTCCTGGGTGTGCAGAACCTGCTGCTAGTTTTTGGCCTTCTGTAACTCAGTCTCTAATGTGCCTCTTTTTACCCCATGTCACTGTTTTTAGGTCTCGCCTGACCCAGCGCATGCGCTGGTCTGGCGAGACTTATTGAGAGGGCTCTAAAAAGTGCTACCAGGCCAGCCTAGAGCTACAGTGCATGTGCGCGGGTGCACGCGCCGCGGTTGCGTTCACTTTTGCGGCCGCAGGGCCGCTTGGCATAGCCAATAGGTCTCGCTTTTGGGACCTTATAAGTATTTAGTTATGCAACTGTTGCATGGCTAAACACTTATAAGGTCCCAAAGGCGAGACCTATTGGCTATGCCAATGCTTGTTTTTTGTTGCTATTGGGCAGTAGGTGTGTGTGTACGGTAGGTGTGCCAATACCTAGTACCCACCAAGTCTGTGATTGTTGTCTGTGATCAAATGGGGCAGTGACACAACTACATCATTCATCAGGGACCAGCAGCAGAGGCATTGTTACCCAACCGAACTCGATGGGAAAAAAAAAACCTAGTTAAGATTATAACCTTTTAATCTCAAAATAGTGTAAATCTGTTGGATGAATTATATTTTTAATTGTTTTGCCTTCAGTTTTTAGGTTGTGGAAGAGAAGACAATGCTATTGAAATAAAATTCCTGTTCATTACATGTATGCTGAACTTTGTAATGTCCTGCTGGACACATCATGCAACAGCCCATCGCCAGGAGCAGTGCTAAAATCCACCCACACCCATCCAACACAGGTGTCACCATTCAGGCGACCCTTTTAATAAAAGGGCCTGGGACACGTACTTGTGTCCAGTTATGCACCCACAATACCAGTGTCTGTTTTGTTATTTTACTTAGTATGTGGGCCTAGAGCCCACTACTTTACAAACGTCATGCAACTATTATGAGCTCAGTGTATTTTGTCTAAAGTTGTGTGTTTGTCAATGGCCTCAGCAAAATTGCACATCAAATCATTGATGCAACCTCATCCTGAGGACTGCTCCAGCTCTGGAGGCTACTTCACCAAAAGATTACAGATGACAGCAGTCTAGGGAGAACTGCCAAGATGGGCCAAGGACTTCATCAGGGAGACCTATGTTGTAGCATAGCTAGAGAGGTGGTGGCGAGAGGGAGTTGCAGAGAAAGTAGTACATCTCTTTTTATTAATGTTTGGTGGAGAAGAGTATATTGTTGTATATAGCTGAGAGAAGAATTGCCAAGATGGCATCTCCAGTTGGAGTAGGTGAATAATTGTACCACATTACCAAAGACAAATGTCGACACTACGTGCAGAGCATAATGTTGAAACAGGAAAATTGGTAGATTAAGTGGGCACGACTTTGCTTATTTGGGACCAATATGTTCGATAACCTTCTAAGTACCTGAAGGCTTTTAAGGGGGAAAAAACATGTGCGAACTTTAATTCATTGTGCAGCAAAAGTCTTCCACATGCACCCTAGTTTAACAATTTACATTTTATAGCATTGTTTAATTCAGCATTAAGGTATGCTACATACTGGAAAATAAAAACAGCCCAAACAAATTGCATTCAATTTTCTTTCATTATGACGGATCACTATTTTTTCTTGTTTGTTTATAAATTGTATATTCAGGTTTGTTAATAAAAAAATACTGCGAACATTGAATAAACAACATACAAACACACAGGAAATATTATACATTTTGGCAAAATCAAGACAACTATCACTCTAAAACATAAAACGTGTTTTACCAAATAAGTTCTGTATTGGTTCTGCACAGCAGTGCAAGCTGTATATGCTTATTTAAAAAAGTGTTACAGCACGTAATATATTTTTGAAAAACAGCTTCAGTTAAGACTCAGAATCACAAAAAAATACATTGGCAGAGTATAAAAGTAATGCAGTTCGGCTTTGGAAAGGTTATAAATGGAAATCACACTATTTTCTTGGTGGGAAATAAAAAACAATCTCTTTCAAGAAATATACCTCAATTCTAACTAACCCTGGGCGTAGTTTGCGTAGTAGCACTACGCGTAGCTACGCAAAGTACACTTTTGAACTACGCTCAGCTACGGAAAATGCTACGCAAAGTACACTTCGAACTACGCTCAGCTACGGAAAATGCGTAGTGTGTATCTGTTGGCACTGTGTGCTTGTCTGCACTGTGCTATAATTGTAAACAGCATCTTGCACAGTGCAAGTTATGATAAAATAAGCATCTCTGTCTTTATATGCTAAAATGCATATAGTCATTTCACAAAAGTGAAAATGATAAATTAGCAAGCAGAGAGGTGATGATTTTGGGATCCTCCCTAACCTAGGGCGAGAACCAAGCAGATGCCTTGAAAACAAAAAGCACATCTTGTTGAACGATTCGGTGGTGGTCCCATCCTCTTAGGACCACCTCAAACACAGTTATTGGCAAAAATACAATGCCAACCAAAGGCCCTGCAAAGCATTATGGGACAAGATTAGCAGTGGGCAGTGAATATTATAGTATCCAATATCAAAATAATTCTACAAAGAGCTGCAGTTCAACTAGTCGTTACTAGATGTCCCTCAGGAGTCAAATGCAAAAGCATTGAAATTATTATTACATCAAGCTGCAGTTCCACTAGTGGTTACTAGATGTCCCGCACAAGGCATCTGCTTGGTCCCCCCCCTAGGTTAGGGGGGACCCCAAAATCATCACCTAATATTTTCATTCTCAAAGTTCACTTTTGTGAATTGGTTATATGCTTTTTAGCATGTAAAATTGCTTTATCAAAGTATTTGTGGGTGTTGTTGATTTTGCTGCTATGCTACGTTGTGCTACGTGCAATACGTTGTGCTACGTGCAATTTGCGTAGTAGCGCAAACAACGCATGCTCCGTGAGTGTAGCGTAGTACTACGCCCAGGGTTATTTCTAACCACAAGTAGAGAAATGGAAGGAAAAACAACTACTTTGATCAGTTCTCAAATATTGATGCACAAAACGATCAATGGTGTACCCTCACCCTGGCATAGTATATCATTTTAAAGAAATCTATGCATTATAAACGTCAGCTGAACAGGAATATCCATATTATTCAGGAAAAACCTAGCTGTACCTACTTGGCTGAAAAGATATCTTTTTCCCAGGTGCCACAGTTTCACTTTAACATATGAAACATGGTCATTGACCATTGATGTTTGCAATTCCTTAGGTTTCACATAATTTTTTTTTATGTGCAGTTGACCTCTGACTGTTGTGAGCGCACAGATAATACAACCTCAGGACTGCTGCAACCACTGTTTTTCAAGCCTTCTGATCTCATTCTCCAGTTTCTACACTTTTAGTTTATGACTCGTGTGTTCGGCAGCCACTGCTACAAAATGGCACTAGATGACCACTTTAAATGCATCTCACATTCTGGGCACGGGAACCCCTGCCCCTTGTTATGTCCAAAATATTCCTCTGTTCTTTTCTCTGTTTCACTTTTGGTAACTGGGTCTCTAAGTAGGGATGGGTGCAGGCTCCAGTTCCCCGGTGGTCTTCTATTTCACTTGCCTAATTGGACTATGACCGGTGCGTTGTCTGAGACCAATATGGGGCCATGGCACAAGCGAGCCCCATCAGGGTATTGATCAGTAATATGTAGTCAATCCGGGAATGGGTACAATATTAATGGGAGTAGAAGGTACAAGCCTTGATTGCCACATGTTGCTTCCGCCAGGCATCCTGTAGGCCTAGGTTGTCACTGGTCTTTTTCAGCCTCTTGGAAAAGGCTCCTGCATAGGAATTGTGCCCCCCTCTCTATATGTGTGTAGGTCCCTTACCATATTGAGATCCCCGGTCAGCACAGTATCACCTCTAGCCACATCAGCTAGCTTCCCCACTTCCTGACCTACGTTATGGTCATAGACCGTGGCCACAATGAGTAGTCAACCATGAAGTGCACTAACTAAGATGAGGTATTTAGCATCCTTGTCGGTCTGGGTTTGTGTGATTGACTTTGGGAGGTTATGTCTTCGGTATATCACCACTCCCCTTGGTTTTGTACTGGCTGAGACGTAGTAACTGTGTTTCATTTTCCCATGATCTCTGCACAGAAGATGGTTTTCCCAAAGACAAATCATTTGTGGATTGGGTTACCGAAGTGGTTGGCATATGTCTCCTTGTTTATTCGAAGAGTTCATTCCTTGTGTGTTTAGTGAAACAAGTCATTTGCAATGTTATCAGTGATGTCATAAATTATGTCACAGAACATGTGATGAGTGATGTAATATGTGAGGCAATAAGCAGTGAATGGCTGAGGCGCACATTGTTAGCTCTGCTAACTATAACTGGTAAATTTTGTGTTTGTTTTAGTTTGTTTTTTTGTTTAGTTCAAAATGTTAATGTTGTTATTGATGTATTCACCTAACTATAACTTTACTTTAACCTTTGTTTTTTTCAGTGAATTTTTAATTTTTCTTAAAAAAAAAAAATCTTTTCATCACACCTAACCATAATGTTACTTTAAGCTTTGCTTTTTTCAGTGAATTCCTAGTTTTGTTTAGTGAAAAATAATATTTTATTAGCATATGTAAAGCCAATCCCCTGCTGCACACGGTCGAAGTGAGGTTGGCCACAAGGCCTGCAGCAAACCCCCTACAGGGCCTTATGTTTTTTAAAGGGGAGAGGGGCCCTGAGCATCATTAAGCCCTGGGGACCCCACCCCCAGGGTCCCATGTTTATTAAAGGGGTGGAGGGCCCCACTCCCCAAGCCTTATTAGGCCTTTGGCACCCCCATCCACCAGGGCCTTTTTTTTTTTAAAGGGAGGTGGGGCCACGTGACCCCCCCACCCTGGAATTATTAGGCCCAGGGGACCCGATCCCTCAGGGCCTTGTATTTACTACAGTGGCGGTGAACTAAGTGGCCCCACTTCCTGAGGCATATTAGGCACTGGGAAACCCATCCACCAGGGTGGTATTTTTTTATTCAAGGGGAGGGTGGCCACATGGTCCCCTCCCTGAGCCTTTAAAAGGACCTGGGGAGCCCATTCCCCAGGGCCATGTTTTTTTAAGGGAAGGTGGGCTGGACAGCTCCTCTCTCTGAGCCTTTAAAAGGCCCTGGGGAACCCACCCCTAGGGCCACATTACTTTTAAAAGGGAGGGGGCACATGGCCCCTCTCCCTGAGCCTCATTAGACCCTGGGTACACCATCCCCCCAGGGCCCTATTGGTTTCCAAGGGGATAGGGGGCCTCCCCGAGCTTTAAAAAAGGCCCTGGTGCCCCAGGACTGTGTTTTTCTAAAGAGTAGGGGGGCTCCCTGAGCCTTTTCCGGCACTGGGGACTCCATCCCCGGGTCCCACATTCCCTAAGGTGGGTGCCCACCCTGTTGACCCACCTAACACTCAGGGGCAGAAGGGGGAGGCCCAGTGCCCCTGTGGCCCCGGCCAGCTCTCCGCATGCTGCGGGACACTCAGTTGTGCCAGTCACTGTCTGGATATATGAGAAGTGGGTACATAAGTGACTTTGTGAGAGTGTAACTGGGTGTTTAAGTGCCAGCTTGACTGTGTGTGAGGTTGCAAATGAAATACAATTACATTACATACTGTAAGCAGGCACCCACATTAATTCGTACTGGCTTAATAGTACAACTGTTTGTTCAGTATAGTAAATTCTCTTCCTCTTTTGCTGCTCACTATATTTTTAGTTAATGTTCTCATCTAAGCTCCCTTCTGTTTTACCTTTTTCCTGTAGTGTCTAGAAGCCAAAGATTTTCTCTCAGCTTATATACACTCACACCGTTTTTTAATATACTTATAATAGAACAACCTAATTAACATACCCGTTAAATCTCTTTGCCGTTGTCCAACTTTTAGTGTAAGTTCTGTTAACATCTGTTTTCCACTGCAAATCTCATGTCAGAACTGTGGCAATCCTCTTCCACTCTCAGCAGAAAAGTACATAAAATGGCTACCCTTCCCCATGTGCTCTTACTCATACTCCTATACTTAGGAAATCACAGACTTCCATTCATCTTTTTCTTTTGTTATACCACTTCTAATTTTTCACTAATCGTGATCCCTTTCTAGGTTTCCTGTAAAGAAGCCCAATTTGGTAGGTTTTTTCGTGGATCCACTGTGGCACTCAGAGCAGTACCCTTGTAAATCCATGGTGGATTTGCGGATCCACACGGAATCCCTTAAAAGCATTCAGTAATCTGCTGTTAATGCTTTGCAGCTCTACTGTATTTTGTAAAATATTGTTGATTACAGGACATAAACTCCCTACTGAGCAAATTGTGTACACTAGTCTGCTTTTCAGTTTCACACTGCAGTCTCTTTTGTTCCCTTCCCCCTCACTCTTTTAGCTCCGTTTCCATAGTAACCATGTTTCCAATAGTCTCTGCCTACCAGTAAGTCAAAAGTTCACAAGACTTTCTCTCAATGGCATACCAGCTTCACATTAACTGTAACAGGTGTGGTTGAAAGTTCAAATAAAAAAAATGTTTTCACTAAGATCCACGGATCTACCGCAGATCCTCGCCACATAAAGAGTCTGCCAGCTATGTTGCGGGTGGGTCCACAGATCCATTCCCAACCAAAAACACACATTCAATACAAAACAACAGCACATTTAATATAAACATATCCTATTACAATTTACATACATAAGTGGGTGAATGGATGTGTGAGTGGTTGTGTAGGGGTGTGAGAGAGTGTGATTGGTGGGTGTATGAGTGGGTGTGTAAGTGGCTGTGTGGGTCTCTCATTGGTGTGTGTGTGGCTGCATGGGTATGTGAGTGGATTTGTCAATGCTTTTGCTGTATATGAGTGTGAATGGTTTTCTGGGCTTCTAAATGGGTGTGTGACTGGCTGTATGGGTGTGTGAGTGAGTGTGTGAGTGGCTGTGTAGGTGTGTGACTGGGTGTTTGAGTGTGGCTGTGGGTCTGTGAGTGTGTGTGTGACTGGGTGTATGAGTCTGCAAATGGATGTGTGAATGGGTGTGTCAGTGCATTTATGAGTGTCTGAATGGGGGTGGGAGTGGGTGTGTGGTTCTGTGAGTGGGTGTGTGAGCGTGTGAGTGGCTGTCTAGGTATGTCAATGGTTTTGTGAGTGTGTGAATGGGGGTGTGATGTGAATGGGTGTGAGTGGCTCTGTTGGTATGTGAATGGGTGTGTGAGTGGTTTGTGGGTCTGTGAGTAGGTGTATGAGTGTGTTAATGGAAGTGTGAATGGGTGCATGAGTGTTTGAATGGGTGTGTGAGTAGCTGTGTGGGTCTATAAGTATGTGAGTGGTTATGTTGGTGTTTGAATGAGTGTGTGAGTACGTGTATGTATGAGTGTGTGACTGGGTGTGTGAGTGTGTGAATGAGTATGTGAGTGCCTGTGTGGGTCTGTGAGTGGCTGTGTGTATCTGTGAGTTGGTGTGTGAGTGGCTTTTTAGGTATGTGAGTGGGTGTGTAAGTGTGTGACTGGGTGTGAGTGTTTCTTTGGGTCTGTGCATGGGTGTGTGAGTGGCTGTGAAGGTGTGTGAGTGGGTTTTTGGGTCTGTGAGTGGTGTCAGTGGCTGTATGGGTGTGTGAGTGGGGTATGGATGTGTGTGTAGGTATGTGAGTGGTGATGTGAGGGGTGGGAGAGAGTGTGTGAGTGAGTCTGTGAGTGGGTGTACTTTTTTAAAATTGTGCACTGGATCCACGTATCCATCTTGGATACACACAGTGGGGCAGTACTAAGTGCCGCAGATCATTGCATGCCCCCAAAAACATTTTGGGCAATTTCATGCCCATTAGGGGTACCTCACAGACCATCAGTCCCATGATGTTAGGATAACTCTATCCTGACCCCTTATATCCTATTTTATCTTTTGTCTCCGCCTTTCCCCCGAAACCGAGTGCTGATATACAAAATAGTGGCCATAACTTTCTACTCGGGTTGCAGCCAGCCAATCAGCATTGCTGGCGGCAAGTGGGTCCGTGAGTCCTCTGCAGTGCATCCGCATCAACAGATAAACATAGTGCTTTTTTTATTTAATTACTCCAAAATTACTGAACAGATTTACACCAAATTACAACAAGCATTTGCAATGCAATAGGTCTCGCATTTATAAGAGTTTGAGCTTTTGGCATTGTAAAATTACAATGCCTTTTATTTATGTTTTGGTTTTAAAACAAATAAAAGGCATTGTCATTTACAATGTCAGTAGCATAAACTCGCATAAAAGCAGTGTGCGGCATGCAGCAGTGTGCGGCGTGCAGCAGTGTGCGGCGTGCAGCAGTGTGTGGCGTGCAGCAGTGTGAGGCGTGCAGCAGTGTGCGGCGTGCAGCAGTGTGTGGCGTGCAGCAGTGTGTGGCGTGCAGCAGTGTGTGGCGTGCAGCAGTGTGTGACGTGCAGCAGTGTTTCGAGTAGCAGTGTGAGGCATGCAGCACTGTGTGGCGTGCAGCGGTGTGCAGCAGTGTGCGGTGTGCAGCAGTGTGCGGCGTGCAGCAGCGTGCAGCAGTGTGCTGCGTGCAGCAGTGTCGTGCAGCATGCAGCAGTGAGTAATGCAGCAGTGTGCAGCAGTGTGTGGCGTGCAGCAGTGTGTGGCATGCAGCAGTGTGTGGCGTGCAGCAGTGTTTCGTGTAGCAGTGTGCGGCGTGCAGCAGTGTGTGGCGTGCAGCAGTGTGTGGCGTGCAGCGGCATGCAGCAGTGTGTGGCGTGCAGCAGTGTGTGGCGTGCAGCAGTGTGCGGTGTGCAGCAGTGTGCGGCATGCAGCAGTGTGAGGCGTGCAGCAGTGTGAGGCATGCAGCAGTGTGAGGCGTGTGAGGCGTGCAGCAGTGTGCGGCGTGCAGCAGTGTGTGGCATGCAGCAGTGTGTGGCATGCAGCAGTGTGTGGCATGCAGCAGTGTGAGGCATGCAGCAGTGTGAGGCATGCAGCAGTGTTTCGTGTAGCAGTGTGCGGCGTGCAGCAGTGTGCGGCGTGCAGCAGTGTGCGGCGTGCAGCAGTGTGTAAGGCAGCAGTGTGCGCAGCAGTGTGTGGCGTGCGGTAGTGTGCGGCGTGCAGCAGTGTGTGGCGTGCAGCAGTGTGTGGCGTGGTTTGTAAACAACAAGAAAAGCGGACATCAAAGGAAGGGTGGGAGGGAACGAGCATATGGGGTGTGAGTTATAACGAAAGTTAATTGTTGTAAGAGGGGATGCAGGAAGTGAGGCCGAGCGTGCCCTGGCGAAAGCAGTCTGTTGCTTTCAAGTCCGATGCCAGCTTCGCGCTTGAATGCCTCACATGCACTGGCCATAAACCGCATTCCTAAGGTCTTGTGCCCCTTACTAAATCTCTCTGAATGCGTGAGGCGGCGCACGCGCAGGAAGTAGCTGGTGGCAAATGGAATGCATGTGGTTGTGCGCGTATCCGCCACCCGATCCGCCTGGGAAGCCTTTGGGAGCATTTTCTGAAGCCCCTACATAAGTCTCGCTGTGCGATCGCTTACGCGATAGCCAGGCGAGACCTAAAAAGCACTCTTTCCGGACCAAGATCTAGCTTTCTGCCAAATTTAGTTTAATTCCATTCAGCAGTTTGAGCTGTAGTTGTGTTCAAAATCCCTATGAGAAATTGCATGGGGAAAATGCGTTTTGGGACCCCATCCCTTTTTCTCAGCCCCCACTTGACGATTAACCCTGAAACTTTCCAAAGATCAGCTGAAGTGAGTGGCAAACTAGTTTTGAAAATTTAGTGAAGATTCGTCAGACGGCCCCAAGGTTATTATCAAAACAAAAAATGCTATTCCTACGGAAACTAGGTCCTAACTATAACTACCTCCTGGCGAATGCACAATTCTCACGTGCTCATTATATCCTTTTCTCATATCTACGCATCAGCAATTTTCTGCAAAAGCTATACTATTGGTATTATCAATGCTTATTCTGTGATTGCCCTGGACTCAGTTCTTGAATTTTAATTTCAGAGTTTACGAAAGTTAGGATCCCCCATCCAAAGTTCAGACCACAAATTATCATCATAGCAACTTTCAGTTTTTGAGCCTTTCATACAAGACAATATGCTTGATAATCTTTATGAATCTGATTCTAAGGGATCAAGTATTTCTTCCCTCTTTTGATTTAGATCCGTTCTCGATTTGCAAGACGGATTCAGACAAAAGTCGATGATCTTCTGCAGCAGATGGAAGAAGGACTAAAAACAGCTGATCCTCATGATTGCTCTGCATACACTGGCTACACAGGTGAGGTTCCGATGATGTATTAAGATCATAGACTACATCTACCCCAATCCCTTTAGAATACTCTTCCTTTTCCCCTTATAGTAGGGGGTGGTGGGCAATTGTTTGTGTGTGAGTATGTGATATACAAATATATCCCCTTATAACTATGCTTGACGGGATGATATGATTATGATCCAAAACATAATAAAAAAACAAAAACATTTTCCAGGCATTGAGAACTAGCCTTCCCTCTTCATACTCCGCTCATGACCTTACAAACGATGCCACAGATTATATCACACATTACATAAATGATAATCTCACAAGGGACATAACACATTACAATATCAGTGTTGTACTGATGGTTTGTGCAGCAATACTTTCGACCTTTGTTAAAAATGTACACACCCATGACTTTAAATTACTACTTTCTTTATTGTTCCTGCTTTTTCTCAGTATGGAAAGCATTTCACATTATTAGAAATAGTTCTTATGGAATAAGTAACATATCTGAAAGCATTTTTTGGCAAACCAGCTCCCTCACATCAATTAAGTGGGTAGACATTTCACTGATCATTAATGTATTTGGATACACAAGTAGGGCGATTTACTCTACAGCTTTATGTGTAATAGTCACACAGTAAGTAATTGACGGACTGAAGCATGACTAAATTAGTGAATAAATGAGAGGCTTACTGTTTTGCTAGCATGTGAGTTAGTACATGTCACTGAGTGAGTGTATGACTTAGCAGTTGAGTTTCATAATTAAGTGAATCGCTCTTCAACTAAGTTGTCCTCAATCCCATTAGATGTGTTTGCGCTTTCTACTCAAAGAGCCAATTAGATGGAGCACGCCGTGTGAGTCCCATAGGACGGGGGCCCTAGGCAACTAAAGAAAACCTACAAAAGGCAAGATTCCAAGTTCAAACCGTGAAGGTTTATTTAAAGGATTAAAAGTATAAAAATAAGAATTACAGAAAGCAAAAAGATTAGTAAGGCAATTTAATAATTTGTAAAATATCCTAAAACTAGAGTCAAAGAGAAAACTGTCATAGGGACGGCTCAATAAGAATAAAGCTAAAGCAGAATTAAATAACAGTCTGACATAAGGACTGCTCGATGTTAAAGCAAGGAAAGGCTAGCATACATACCAAAAACAGCAAATGTTATTAGTTTCACAGGAATCAAGAATCATACCCTTTGCATGGCGTGTAGTGGTACCATGAGCTGTACTAATAAAGATATATTGACAGAAACCAATCAACATTTAAGTTCGTATTTATGTATATCAGGCTTATTCTAGAGACCCTCCTAAAATGAATAATCAATGAGAACCTCTAACCTACATACAAGGGAAAGTGGCCTTATGTGATTGAACAATGAATCATTTAAACATGAATAAAAATATAGTTGAACCAACAGGCAGCTCAAACCTTGAACATTTGCAACATTATATGCGCACATTAGTATACAGTCGAAAAAAATAACACAGAAAAGAGCACATTTTTGTCTATTTTATTAAAAAGGAAAAACACAAAATGAGTGAGGGGAATCATTCACGCTGTGCGACTTTTAAAAGCCACGTTTCTTCAGCTGCCAGTGCAATAAGGCCAAGGCCCACCAAACTGGTTTTACTGCCTACTTGTGCTAACTGAAACACACAAACACGTTAGAGTCATCTCTAACGTGTTGCAAAATGAGAACAAAAAAAGTGTACAGCAATATGATTCATTTTCTAATGCTAATTAAACATATTTTTTGCTCATAATATTTTTATTTTGTTATGCAAATACTTTTTTATACTTATTTCAAACTGTTTTCTCTGTTTCAGCCTACAAAGAGTCAAATCTTTTCTGTAAAAATAGAAATGTCCGAATATTCCTGGTTTTATCAAATGCCATGTCCTCTGTAGTGTCATCAATGTCATTTGTGATATCATCTTTCATGTAATTGATGTCTCTTTGATAATATAATTGTTCACCTAAATTTTGATTTGTTCTGTGAGAGCGTTTGTGAGGTCAAGAGCAGTGCACAGTGTTATGATTGAGCAGCCCCCCATCGATGGAGAATTTCAGTATTGTTTAGGTTTTCTATTGGACCTTTACATCTCTTAAAATGAAATTTTAGAGAATTTGTATTTATTGTTGTTTGTAACTGAACTTATACGTGGTATAGTCTCCAGCTTTACCTAGTCGACCCTATATACCACGCTCTCCTGCACCCAGTGCCTGTACGATATGGCTTGCCTATGGATTTTCTAGGGAGAGGCCTCTTCCTCTGTTGATACCCTCTTCATCTGGTACACTAAAAAAAAACAGCATTATCCCACAACAAGATGATTCTTCATGTCCTTTGGTCAGGCCCTGGTGCCTATATCCCCCACCTCTTGAGCCTGCAGAGCACAGCGTTAGGCCTTTTCCATTAGGCTCTGGGAGCAGGATGTAGCCTTGGTCATGTCCTGTGTCCAGTATTTCAGCACCATTAAATTTAGGCGCAGCATATGGTCATGCCCCCCAAGCTCTGGGCAAAGGGCGTTGCCTGTGGCCACTCCCTGCACCGCTTTTGTCGACCCCTGAATTTGCAGGGTCTGGATTTTGAGCTCACACTGTGGGATTAGGCCCGACCATCTGACGAATTGACTGCAGAAGTGTGAAAAAGTGTATTTACGGTTTTAGTGCCTTGTGTGCATTCAGGGCATAGTATGCCTTGTACAGGTACACAGAATGTCCCTTTCATTGCACGCATTTTGATTTGATAATGTGTATAAAATTAAGAAAATAAACACATTTTTCTAGTCAACTTTCAATTGCAGATCAAAGTAAGCAGTAGACCAATTTATTTTTTTCTTTCCCTTGATTGTTGAATTTATCCAGGCATAGCCTTATTATACCTACACCTGTACGACAACACAGGAGACCAGGTTTATCTCCAGCGGTGCTTGGATTATGCAAAAAGAATTCTTCGTAACCTGAATGGGCGTCGAGTGACTTTCCTTTGCGGTGATGCTGGCCCACTTGCTGTAGGGGCAGTGGTACACCACAAATTACAGAATGAAAAGGAGTCTAATGACTGCATTATGAAGTAAGTGCTTGTATCTTTTTTCGATTTTAAGAAATGCACAATGGCACAGTTTGTGAAATGAAATGTATTCCCAGTATAC
Organism: Triturus cristatus; assembly: GCF_964204655.1. Taxonomy (NCBI): domain Eukaryota; kingdom Metazoa; phylum Chordata; class Amphibia; order Caudata; family Salamandridae; genus Triturus; species Triturus cristatus. Next base: position 344,374,636 of record NC_140593.1, read on the forward strand.
AGCTGCTTTCTTTTAAATGAGGTTTTGGAAATGTGCTGACAATATAAGACAGTTACAGTATAGCTGCTGAATGTCCTATAAACCAGTTGATATTGTCTACCTTTTCTGTAGATTCAAGCACTCAAACCCTTCCCCCCTGTAAAAAAAAAGGGATTCATTGTAGTTCCTTTTATTAATGGCATCACATTATCCTTTGCACTTTTCATGCTGTCACAGTGTTCTGGATTCCTAATGAAATTGTGGCCTGCCCTGTTTTTGGACCTGGTCTACAGGCAGCTTTTAAATTAAAACAGTGTCATGTAATCTATACAATTCATAACTTATTAAGAAATACATAGAAAGCAGGTCTTTGAGTCAGGCGACTTCATCCCTTGGTTCTCTTGCACAGTGAAGGACCACGTTCTTCCTGGTCACATGTGCTCTTCCAATAAAAAGAACAGCATATCAGCTCCAGGGCTGTGATTGTTATTTTTTAGCCATAACCAGACCTTTTGGCTTTGCCAATGCTTCTTTTTACCATGCTTTGGGGGATACCAGAATATCTTCTGTAAATTTTGGCTTGCTGTGAATGTATTCTTTGTCTTTGTCTATTCATTAGACTCAATCACTGGAAAAACAGGGATGCTTTATACTTAAGTGAGGTCCAATTAAAGTGCCAGATATAATAGTGGAGGGAAAATACATGAACAAGAGGGAGAGGATGAAGAAAGAGGACTTTGACTGGAATGATTTTCCGCAAAACAGAACGGTGGTAGCTAGCTTATGTTGGACGTCAAGATTTCATGGAGAAAGAAGGCCAGCAAATTAGGCTGCAGGAAAGGGATTGTAAGAGCAGAAGATGGTGGAAGGTATAAACCAGGGCAAATAGTGTGAGGAATCAGTGCCCGACAAGAGTTAAGAGTGATAGACTATTGCCGAGGAGAGCCAGGTACCATATCTAAAAACCAACACTCAGAGGCTTACACACAAACAACAAACATGCAGGTACACCTACAGTCCCACACAACACATTTGCAGGCATGCATAGAAGGACAGAGTAACAGACAGACAAATAGAGAGTTGTCATTAGTATTTATTTCTAGAACTCTTTCGCAGATTCAAAGCTGAGGTAGAGGAAAGATTTGTGGCAATGCCTAAGAAATCCTTGACCTTTCTGTGAAGAAATCTTCCCCTTATGTGAAGAAAGGAATATTTAAGTTTGCGTGCCCATGTAATCATTACAGACGTTTGGTGGTAGCAAATCAGCCCTTTTGGCATGCCAAGTTCATTATTGGCCTTTTTGCTATAATCATACATATGTTGCACGCCATTTAAGCACTTTCATGGCTAGCTAGTCCTGGACTTTCGAGTGCATTGGTTAATTCAAACATATGGAGACTACAATTCCACTCTGAGGTGTTAAATGAAAGCTCGTGGCCAAAACATTGTGCTCTAGTGTACGTGGAGCAAGGTAGCCAAGTATTTACTTATTTCTTTATACCTGCTTTAAAATAAATTAAATGTGATTTGACATTTCACAAGATGTGTGTTTTAATTTTTAATGAGTTCAGTTGGAGTGGATGGGCTCAGCAGCAAAGATGTTGCTCCTGGTGGGACTTTACCTGTAACCTGCAACCAAGGTAAATAAACCTATATTCATAGCCTACAATGATCCATCTTCAATGTAACAATGGCGACGATTGAGGAAAGAAGGGAAGAACCTGCGCATGGATGTGAAGAGAAACTGACTACAGTTGAAACTAAGAGGACTAACCAAGAGGAAGACCAAAAAATAAAAAAATTGAACCTGGAAAGAAATAGAACCGCCCTGGTAGCTCCACCAGTGTCCTTTTCACCGGACAGCCCACAGTTAAGAGAAGTTCTGGGCTTGTATTTGTATTTAAGTGGACTGGCAGACTTTTAGTGAATTGACAGCGTTTAAAAAAATGTATGCTGATTCAGTGTGATTTTTCTACCAACAATATTGTATTGGCAGTGTACAGCATCTCATCGTTTTAGTTTACATGCCGGTGAGGAATGAAACCGACAGTCCTGATGATAAAGGAAAGCAGGAAATGCAGCTAATGATGTAAGTGAACCAGCAGTGTGTGCATTTAGCTGCTTGTGGACTCCTATACAACTTTACTGGAGTACATTGGGAACTACTTTTGACATCAACACTGGTGAGGAGCAAACCAATGAGGCAAGAAACAGCTGACATGTAATTTCCATGTGGAGCAAGTACCTGCACTGAACGGCTACATCGAGGGTTGGAGTCCCCCTGAATTTCACAGTGACTGGTGAGTTTTGCCTGGTTTGAGGTGTTGACTCGTGTTGTGCGTGGCTATTTGCGCTTTTGACCATGTGCTTAAATTTTAGGCGTGGCGTGTGGAGTAAAGTGCGAGTATCTTACGACTGACCAAGTACATTTAAATGCAGCGCGTGGAGGAAAGTGCGAGCATCTGAAGACTCGGCGTTGCCTTTTGAAATGATCTGCGCCTCACCTGTATGCGCCTTGGCTTGAGTGCATGTGTTTCACCATTGCACTGTTCTTGTGATGCCTTCCTACCACGTTGTCACGTGAAGAGAGGATATAGATCGTGCTTGAAGGAGGCTAGATTGCTGACTATGTTGTTGGCTGTTGCAGTGTGATGTATGTGTGGGAGTGTCATGGGCACTCCTTACTGTATTTCAAGAGCGAGGGGAGGTACGCACGTGCGGCCATCACAAAGAGCAACGTTATAACCTGCGTCTGGGTAGCTCATCCTGGGTCCATGGAGCTGTACCTGGTAACTGGAGGAAACATGAAGCTGCACCTGCTGGAACGATGCGACAAAAGGTGAGTGCAGGGTTTAGCGCTGTACAAAGGAGTCGTGCAAGTTTTATCATGGATGCGGCCTTCTACTGAAAGTGAATGGTGAAAGTAACTGTCCCAGTTGACTTTTGGAAACATGGTATTGTGGAACCCAAATCACATTTCGGGTGATGAATACCAATATATTACCTTGGCCATGTTTTTATTGTCAATGCCAGGTTGAGTTTTTTTTTCCGTTTTTTTTCTTCCAGTTGCTGTTTATTTGGATATTCTATGTCATTCTTAGTTTGTTGCTCAAGGTTCTGCGTGTTTTGGGCAAGTGTGATGTGCTGTATTTCCAGTACCCTGTTGATTTTTAGGAATGCTTTTATGAGGTTCAATGCTAGAGTCACATATGCTGAGTGGCATGTGGTGTCTTGTGATTAGTTGTCTCGGTCCTGTTGAGTATGCAGAAGGGGGAGAGTGAGTTGAGTGACGTTAGTGATGTTAGTGTTGTGTGATTACTCTTCCTGGTCCTTTTGTGTATACCTAAGGAGGAGAGTGTGAGTTATTTTGGTCCTCAAGTGGGACCGTGTTTTGAACATCCTTCGAAGGGGTTAAGGATGTAGGGGCAGTGTGTTAAGCCCGGAGTTGTAGAGTTGACCATCATTCCTAAGGGGTTTAGAATTTAGGGGCAGTGTGTTAAACCCAGTGTTTTAGGGGGGTGTTACACCCCAGTGATATATGACAATCATTCCTAAGGTGTTAAGGATGTGGGGGCAGTGTGTTAAGCCCAGCGTTTTAGGGGGTTATGTTGTTACACCCCAATGCAGTAGAGGGTAGTTGGAGCCCTAATCTTGCTTATGTGAATGGTGAAGTGGGTGTGTAGGTTACACCCCAATGCAGTAGATTGTTGAAGAAGCCCTGGTCCTGTTTGAGTGTTTGTGTTGTGAAGGGTAAATGTCTGGTCCTAATTGCGTGTATGTGTTGTGGAGGGGAATGGGTAGTTAGTGTTCCCTGATAGATGAGCAGACATTTTTTGGGTTATCTGTACCCTTATATTGTAAATTTGTGAGATGTATTTATTGCTTGTGCATTTTACCATCTTACATTCCATTGGATTTTCTATTGTCTCCCTGGGGGGGAGATGGTTTGTAATCTACTGTTGAGAATAATGCATTCTCCCCATTGATGTTCATTGATGTTCTCTTCTCTGCTGATTAGCCAGTGTGTGAGGTAATTACAATGTTGAGAGGGTTTGTGTTTGGATGAGTTCAGTTGGAGTGGATGGGCTGAGCTGCAAGGATGCTGCTCCTGGTGGGACTTTACATGTAACCTGTAACCAAGTTTAATAAACCTATATTGATAACCTACAAGAATCCATCTTCATTGTAACATATACCATGGATTTATTGTTCTGGGAAGTCGCATACTCTGATATCAGCGATATTGTCATTCACAACAGAGTTTACTATCGCACATACCTATTGCCTATGACAGTGTTGCCCTAATACAGGGCTGGCTTAGGGAAAGGCACAAAGCAGGCTGAGGCCAGATATCCATCGTTTGTACTTCCAGCTGTGTTTGCCAGCACTCATGAAATGCGTGAGCAGTTAAGTACAACATTACATTTCCATAGTGCTTATGTTGTATAAAAGAAATAAGCATCTCCATTTGTCACTGTTTTCCAATGTTCCTTTTCCTCCTCTCTCTCTTTTTGGCCTTTCCCTTTTTTATTCTATGTCAAAGACCGATGACTCTAAATAAGTATGTGGTGTGCACTTGCTGCACAAATCCCTCACTTGATGGCAGGCCTTGATTGGGAATTTTGGTACCAATGGACTTGGAATCTGTGCCTGGATACATTTGAAAGTCATTTATCATAGTATTGGTTCATGAATAAAGCCAGTGTTGCTGCATCTACCACTTGTATCATACTACAGAATTTAAAGAGATGTAGTTCCTACTTATTTAAGCTTATGATGAGTACTGCTCTGTGAGAAATCCCTGAGTCCTTTAAGGAGGTATAAGAATATTCAAAATAAAGTTTTTTTTTTTTTAAAGTTTTGAGAAATACTTTAGTGATCATAGTTATATGAAATATAAGATAATAAACATTATGTAATAATCAACATAATTGTTATTCAACATAGAAGATAGTGTAAAATAGAACATCATATTTAGAATAATACATGTAGAGTTATGAACAATTCAAAACAGTAACTAAAGGAATGTGTACAAATAGCCATGTATGAGCAAGAGAGAGAAAAGGGACTGAATAGTGGGGTAATTATATAAAAGTTAGAAACTTTACGCAGCAAATGAGAAGCGCAGCATATGTAATAATCAACTTGGAACATTCTGTAGAAAACAACAATTACTGAGAATCATACTGTTATAACTTACATGTATGAATATGAGTATACATGTGCATATAAGTGTATATATATATATATATATATACATATCTATATAGATAAATGTGGTAGTGAGTTATAAATTGACATAATCACAGAATTAATAAAGATTTTTCAAGGGGTTTAGGCACTGCTTCAATCAAAGGTTGATGTGAAGCATATGAAATAGCAGTAGTATTTAGATTAATTATAACAGGAGACCATAGAGCTTCCCTTTTTATAGCAAGTGAGAGAGGTGCAACATAAGCTCTATCAGGTCTATGTTTTTTCAATTAAACGTTTTATTGTTTTACAATAAAACATTCAACTTCACGGTGAATGGTTGTCTCAACATTTTACACACATGTTATGAGCATTGTTCTTGTTACCAAGCAGTCTTTGTATCATGTATGTTAAGTCTATTCCATGCTCATTCAGTTGTTCCATTATATCGCCTTATGCATATCATCCCCCCATAACTTCAGGTGAACCCCCCTCCCTATATTCCCCCTTACTGTGTCTACCTCCGTCATTCCCACTTAGATTAACATCATAATAATGCATATATTGCCTCTGACTTGCATTGATTGCGCACACCCAGTTAGTCAATTACTATCGGACCTCTCCATTTATCCCATTATTAGGGATATCTTCATTATGGTTACTATAGTCACTCTGCTGTTCCATGTGTATGGAATTGTCAGCGGAGTCTATGTCTGGTGCTCTCAGACTCTCTACTAGTACGTCCCATGCCCTTGCTTTCTCTGTGGTGCAGTGTCCCTATGTAGCTTTACGCAACAGTGTGGCCCCTTTGTACCCCAAATATAGTAATAGTGTGTCCCTCCATGTGTCTACCCGAAGGCTAGTCGTGGCTTTCATCTGCCTTGTGATTTCCCTCTTAGCTAGTATCAGGGACAGGTCCACAAATATAGTTATCACTTTATTTTTTTAGTGGTCGTGGGAATTCCCCCAGGAGACATTCCAGGGGGCCACAGGGGGTCGTTCGGTCTGTTGTTTCGTTTATACAGTTCATTACTCCTTCCCAATGCTCTCGCAATGTCGGGTATTCCCATACCATGTGAATCATCTCTGCTCCTTGCTCCCCACATCTGGAGCATGCAATATCCTGCGCCCCGTGGTTCTGTTTAATTGTCCTCAGTGTTGATAGGCCCTATGCAAAAAATAAAAATATATCCACTTAAACCGTGCATTTCACGAGACCTTGGGAACTGCAGCTAATATTTTAGACCAATTTGTATCGAGTATAGGTCTGACCACATCCTCTTCCCATTTTTGTTTTCACTCCATTAAGGGCTGAGTGATATCTGCCCTGATTGCTTGGTATAGAAGCGCCATAGTCCTTCTCCTGCCTGTCGCTGTGCATAATAACTGGCTGCTCTGTGGATAGGTGGCTCTGACAGGCCAGCTCTCCAATGGCCCCTGATAGTGTCTATCACTGCTCTGTGCAATAGAAACTGTCCCGGTGGTATGTCAAAGATATGAAGAACAGCATGTTGGCATCCTAAAAAAGGTCCCGCACCCTAGTCACCCCCCATCTCTCCCAATCTGCCACCCCTCCTAGCGCCCCTGCATTGCAAGGGCGAACCCGGCACATAAGGCAAGGAGGACCAGGTACAGCCAGACAACACAGCCAAGCATGTCTTAGCACTTTCAGCTCCCCCCTGAATCCTGGCATTGGGTTTCCAGGGGCCTGGAGGATCCAGTATAGCAAGTGTTGGTCCGGGGTCAGGACTCGCCCGTCTGGACCAGAGTGTAACCGGTCGTACAGCCATTGGTTATACCACTGCAATTGGGCTGCTAAATAATACACCTCTATGTCCGGTGCTGCTAGCCCCCCCATCGGAAGTGGGTCGTTGCATTTTGGCATGGGCCACTCTCCACTGTCCCTTCCCCCATATAAGTTCTGTTAGGAGTGAATTCACCTCTGAGAATATCTAACGGGCAATGAGGGACACAGTTTAAAAATAGTAAAGTAGTCGGGGTAATGTCACCATTTTTGTGACTGCCACCCACCCTGCTACGATAGCGTTAGCATTCCCCAGAAGTTTATGCTGGCACGGAGCACTCAAAGTGCTGCTCTGATGTTACCATCGAGTATGTTGTTGAGGTTATGATATATTTTAATCCCCAGATTGGTCATACAGGAGCTCTCCCAAGGGAGTCCGCGTAATTCAGGTGGGATAGGCATTGCATCAATGAGGGGGAAGCTTGACGATTTCCGCCAGTTGATGCATATCTGAATTGGCACCAAACCGTCCCAGCGGGGATACCGCTCCGGCAGGTCCTCTCCCACATTGCTGAGTAAGATGAGCATATCGTCTGCGTACAATGCAATTCTATGGTGGACTCCACGGAACTCTGATCCCCTATAGTCTTCTCCTCTACATGCTTCGCTAGCCAGGAGTTTCACTGCGATAATGAACAATAATGGGGCTAGATGGCAACCCTGGCGAGTACACAACCCTACGTTGTAAGAGTGGGAGAAGTTTGGTCCATTGTGTAAAGCCACCACCCAACCCTTTCCTGTCTAGTACACAATAGAGGTACTTCCAGCTGAGGCTATCAAATGCTTTTTCGATAACTATGTGTGAGAAGCTGGCATGGTATATGATGTACACTTATGTAAGTGGACACCTTGCACCAGTCCAGACAACTCTTATGGTGATTTAAGAGGTCTTGGACAACCGTAGAAAGCTCTCTAATTGGTAGCTGTGGAGAGCAGCCTTTAGGCTTAGTCCAGAAGGAGTATAAAGCAGCTTGTTTTACCAGAATACAATTTTATAGTATAGATTAAGTGAAAAATAATCACACAAGGTATTTATAAAACATATGTATTTATTATATATTACTCTCAAACACATACAAATATCTCACACACGGAGATATGCATAATGCACGCAAAACTTTGTAAAGAAACCGTAAATAGCACGTAATACACAGTGGACCGTGGGGGTGGGGGAGGGGTAACCAAACCATATACTAAGAAAGTGGTATAAGCATCATGACTCAGGTCAAGACAATGTCGAGAGGACATAGAAGTGCTGGGGATCCAATGAATCACCCAAGGTGAGTGACTAGGAATGGAGAGCATGTGCAGTGTGTAAACACGACCACGTACTCCGTACAAGTCTACGTGTAAGTCTTGGTTGGATTTTTAAAGATTAAGGACCCTTCCCAGTGGACCCTGAAGAAACCCAGTGGAAGACAGAAGGCTGGAGAGCCACCCCACCCGTCGATACCCTAGTACCCATGTTACCTACACCAGGGAAGCCGGGTGCATAGGTGTGAAGTGATGTTAGAAACCGCCGTCGAACCCAATGGAGGACTTCAGGAAAGTGCCGCTTCTGAAGGAGGAGAAAGTATCTGTTGGAATCCGAAGGTGGATTCTTGTTGAGAGGTACCTGCAAGCAGAGGGGACATAGTCTATGTCACTCAGGAGTGACCATGGAATCTGGAAGACGAATGCCCACCGATGTCAGGGGTTGCAGGAGAGTTGACGAGGACCTTCACTCTGCAGCTGTGAGGACCAGTTGACGCTGAGGAAGACAAGGAGCTGTCGCACAAAGGATTTCGAGTGCTGAGGGGTCGGTGTCCAGTGGGAGCACCAACAAGCCTTGGCATACGCAAGAGCTGGAGAAGGAGCAATGTCGGGACCAGAAAGGTCCAGGGGACTCAACACAAGCAGGGGAGTCAGGGCAGGTTCCGAGCCATCAGGAGAGCCCAAGAGAAGCAAAGGTGACACTCAAGTGGACCCACAGACCGAGGCACACTGGGGTCGCAAGAGGACCTCAAGCAGCTCACATGTACACAATGCGGTGTGGCCGAAGATGCTGGTCACAGGAGATGCTCGAGGTTGGGGCTACTTGGAGCCTGAAGATCTTCTTGGAAGGAAGTCAACTAGCCTTTGCAACTGCAAGTTGACGCGGTGCACATGGGTTCGGTTATTGCAGCCCCCTCGAGGGATACTGGCCTCAAACTTGGTTAGAGGGCAGGGCATGCCTCGGGGGCTGTGGAAAACCACCACCTGTGTTGCAGAACCTTTCAGAGTCCGGAGGAGCTCCGGATCAGCAGACCCTTTGACTTAGTTGCGGTGCCTGCGAATGCAGGGGCGTGACTCCTTCACTCCGAGGGAAATTCCTTCAGGTGTCTTTGATGCACACAGGCCTTGGAAGGATCCTGTATGGTGCACAGTCACAGACGATGCAGCAGACTGGAAGGGAGACGAAGTCGAGCCCAAACGAAGTCCAGCAATGTCCACAGTCCTCAGACGGTAGAAGAAATGGTGTTCGATTTGAATGTTATCCCACGACGAATCTAGGGACCCATCCTCAGGTAAGCCCTTAAGTACCCTAATGAAAGGTTTGGGATGATTCAGGAGACCCTCCCAGAGGAGGGTCTGGACAGGGGGTAGGTTACTCCCATGTCCTTTGTCCAATTTCACACCAGAGCGGGAGCCGACGGCTCCCAAGACTGGTTTGAACTGGATTATGCATGGGGACATCAAATGTGCCCCACATGCAGACTGAGTGGCGCTGGCAAGTGCACCCACCCTGCCTCAATACACTAAATCCTGTCTGTGAGGTGGTCACACCTCCCTGTAACAGGATGCCAATTGTTCTGCCTTCCCCTGCTCGAGCTTGGCTCAGCAGCTGGAAGGCAGAATCGTGTCTCTGGTCAGCAGCAACCATTTTGTGCTGTCCAGGTCTAGAAGACTAGTACTGGGGGTATGGCGAGTCTAACGAAGGGCTTTTCCAGTGCTTGGAATCATACCTTCCACACGTTCCAGTTTCGAGATGTTTATTGAGTAATCAAGTGGTGCCCCTCTATAAGTTATATGACTGCTTCACTCACAACCTGGGAGAATGGACTCCGTAGGCTGTAGTTGTGTTCTGCTCATGCAGGGGCACCCTCTCACTTAGAACCAAGCACCCTGCCTTCAGGATTGTAAAGGACTGCTATAGGGGGTGACTTGTAGGTTTTAAGTGCAGTGACCCTAGATATAGGAAACCAATATCTTTAGTAAGTGGTGCTAGCACCAGCTTACACAGGCTGCAATGGCAGGCCAGGAGTTCCATTTTAAATGGTCTCCCATGGGTGGCATAATGCATGCTTCAGCCCATGGGGGACCTCTGGGGTACCTATGCCCTGGGTACCTTAGTACCATATACTAGGGACTTACAAGGGTACCCCAGTAACCAATCTGGGATGTACCTAAGTACTGAACATAACAATTTAGGGAGAAAGCAGATAGACTGGGGTCCTGATTAGCTGGATCCCAGTCAGACTAGTCAATAACAGCTTAGCACCAGGCAAAAAGTGGGGGTAACCATAGAAGTAGATCCAACTTTCCTACACTATGGAAATAATTGCCCCAGATTCTTCTTCCTGCCTAGGCGCATCCATTATGGATAGTAGTCGGCAAATATTTACTGCTGTGTTTCCCACTGATATAACCCCACTTTGATCTCTGTGGACCGACGCAGGCATATGGGGAAGGAGGTAAGTGGCCAATATGCGACTTAAGATTTTGTAGTCCATTTTGTAGTCCATATTGAGCATTGATAATAGACGATAAGAGCAGACATCTTGTGGGGGCGTATTCGGTTTTAGATCACAAGCGCTTCCCTGGTGGTGGGTGGGAGGCGACCAGCTGCCAGTGCAGTCGCATATAGTTCCACTAGTTTTGGGGCAAGTTCTGGCACATACGCTGCATAATATTCTAAGTGAAATACGGCTGTTCACGATACACAGCCTCGTGCCATGGACTTGATCGCCACTCGGACTTCCTGCAGTGTCACCGAACCCCCCAGGTCCTCCTTGGTCTCCCCATCCAGGTTTCAAAGTTCTGTGTGACTCAAGGATCCCTCTAGAACCTATGGTGGTAATTCCGGGGAGGGGGTGGGGGTCAGGGAGGATACAAAATCTTATTTTAGTTCTAAAATCGTAGGTTAATATCTCTTTGCCCATATCGTCTGTCCTCATTTTCTGTGTCTATTTCTAGTATCTGTGAACTTCTGGGCACTGGGTTGGCAAGCCATGCCAGCAGCGCCCCCGCTTTACCTCGTTCTGCGAGCCCTCTGGTCATATATTCTCGATGGTGGAAACAGCGGAGCCTTTTAGTGCCCGCTACTAGTGTCTCCCTATTTATTTATTTATTTTGTGTATTTTATATAGCGCGCAGCTACCCCAACAGGGTGTCCCGGCGCTTCTGAGTGAAAGCAGAGTGATAGTCCTGGGGGGGTTAAGAAAAGAGAAAAGTTTTTAGTGCCTTACGGAAGGGTAATTCTTCCTGGATCATCCTAATTGCGATCAGGAGTTCGTTCCAGAGAGTTGTGGCACAGACCTGGAAGGTTTTACCTCCAGAACGTGCTTTCCTGAATCTTGGTATGGAAAGCAGATGTTGGGAGTTGGAATACCCCATACCCCACGCCACAGGATTATTGTGGCTTGGAATTACCGCCACAATAGGAATTACTTTTCAGTATTACTGTTCAGCCGCGAACAAGTCGCGTGTATAAAATTACTGAGGCGACGAAACACGTGTTGGCCTAAGAACATTTTACTGGATTAAAGACAAGAAAAAGAAAAAAACTCGACTAATGGATTAATTGTTTGTTGTGAATAACATGGGAAAAGAACAGTAATTTGAATATCACGTGTGCTAGGGTGTCTAATCATCCCCAATATGTATAGAGCAAATTACTTTGTTCTCTTGGTGCAGAGAGACTCTGTGATCAGCCACAACCAGTTCTGTTCTATCTGGGGCAGCTGCCCGGCAGGAGGTGGAGACAGCATTGTCCAAGGCAGACAGGGCCTATTCAGGTACAAGGAAAATCTCCTCTCACCACTCTAAATGCAGATCAGGCCTATTCAGGTTCTAGTGAAAACTCCTCCCAATACGCTGAATGCAGCCCAGGTCTATTCAGCTAAGCTCTGACTCATTCAGAAAAAGCAGGACACACATCAAAACCCCTCCCCCGGGGTCCGTCTGAGAGAATGCACCTCCCCAGCCACTGTCACGCCAAAGCCAGATAGTCAATACACCAACCAGCAGAGGCACACAGGATGGCTAAGCAAGAAAATACTCACTTTCTAAAAGTTGTATTTTCAAACACACAATATAAAAATCATCTTTACTAAAAGATGCATTTTTATATTCTGAGTTCAGGCATACAAACTCTATTTTCCAATCTTGTCCCAATGGTAAGTTATATTTATAAGATGTTATATATGAACTTCCATTCACCCTATGGGACAGATAGCCTTTCCATAGTGAAATACGAAATGCACTGTAATTCATTACCGGGACATGGCACACACACCAGAACATGTCCTACCTTTAACATACACGGCACCCTGCCCACAGGGGTTTCTTGGGCCTACCTTAGGGGTGACTTGTATGTAAGGAAAGGGAAGATAAGGGCCTGGCAAACGGGTGCACTTGCCAAGTCGACAAGGCAGTTACAAACTGCGCACAGACTGTGCAGTGGCAGGTCTGAGTTACATTTACAGGCTGCTCATGTGGGTGGCACAATCAGTGCTGCAGGCCCCCTAGCAGCATTTGATTTACAGGCCCTGGGCACTCACAGTGCACTGTACTAGGGAGTTACCAGTAAAGTAAATCAAATATGCCAATCATGGAAACACCAATCCATAACATAATTTACCTGGAGAGCATATGCACTTTTAGCACTGCATAGCAGTGGTAAAGTGCCCAGAGTCCTAAAACCAACAAAAACAGAGTCAAAACCAGGAGGCCAAAAAGCAAAAAGTCTGGCGGTATACCCGCTGAAAGAGCCAAGTCTAACAATAGGTTATCCCAAGTTGTTTTTTAGCTTCTATGAAGGATGCTCGTTAGTGCCGGTCTTCCCGCCTGAAGTCAGGGATTTCATCACTTTTTCGTTTTCAACTCTGATGACCCCTTAAATCGTGCTTGGACTAAGATGTGGTCCCAGTCTTTATAGTGAAGTAACTTGCCAACCACAGGGCACGGGTTTCCTCCCAGCTAATGGATGAGCAGGCACTCAGTGGGCCCTCTGTAGTGCGAAAAAGGCAACAGCCCCTCAGAGGCGATTTCTGTGCAAAGCCATTGTTCCAGGTAGGAGGCCATGTCTGCACCTGGCTCTTCGATGAGTTCAGGGAGTCCAATAATACGGCTATTACTCTGTCGGTCCCTGTTTTCTGCATCCTCTGCCCGTATTTCCAGTGTCTGCACTGTATGCGCCATTGCGGTCACCTGTTCCTTCAATGCTCTCAAGTTTGGTGTTAATATTTCCAGGGTGTGCTCAGATGTAGTGACATGCTCTGACTACTTTCGGTGATCATCTCATAAGAGGCCATGGTTGGTTTCCAGTTTATTGAATAGCAGTTTGAACGCTTCTCAGGACCCAGTGATTGCTTGCAGTATTGTGTACAGCATGGTGCTTGTGTGCTCAGCCTGTGGCGCGTGATCTATTGCCGAGGCTGTTGAGTACATGGAAGGGCTGGGTTCCCAGGATACACCTGAGGTCACAGCATCCCTTTTCCTAGTGTATTTACACATTGTGGACTTCGTTTGGGTCCTCTACGAGGGGCCACTAGTGCTCCTCTCTCCTGGGGCATAGGGGTGGGGGGGTTCCAGAGTACTCCAGATCTCTGTATTCTAGGCCAGGCAGTTCCCGCTGGTTATTAGCTTGTCTCTCCACAATCACATGCGCTCAAACATGTGTAGCCCGTTGGTGCTGGTTTGTAGTAGTCAAATTGGGCAGGCCATTGCGCCCTCAGTGTTGTCTGTGTGACCGGAGTGAGTTGTTTAGGGAGCTGTGGGGAGTCCGTCCAGGATTGACTCTTGGGTGCCGAATATTCTCTTGTCACTGCTGTTCACACCTTTCAATGGGGACCCCAGCAGTGTCCCTCTGAAATAGTTCTTGCTGATCGTCTGCGCCCACAGGGGGCCCGACTTCTTCCAAGCCCTCTGGGCCCCCTGCTTCCTCCCCTTCAGTTGGTTGGCCCTTTTGATGTTGGGCCCAGTGAGAGGGAAATCACTTTGGCTCAATTTCACGCTGGTTTTACATACCCATGCTATTTATGTTCTCCCCAGGCCTTCCTCACCAGTCTATGGTGGCTCTGCGGTCTCAGTTCAACCACCAACCTAGTGTTATTAACTTGGTTCAGGGCTCATACAGCACCACGTGCTGTGGTTCACTACTTTATGTAAGGCAGCGAATCTGGCATGCCTGCTTTATCACATGCCATTTCACTTTTTAACTGGCCGCGTCGTGGTGTACCCTGCCTCCTCTAGGTGGATCTCTTGCTCCGCAGCAGCTACGCTCAATCCCATGCCAAGACCTCAGTGCTTGATGACCCCTGGTCTGCCTGCTATTCTTCCAATCTCCTCAGCTATTGAGGGACCGGTTACTGACTCCCTGCCACTCAGAAACATGAAGTGCAGCTTCACCGCGGTCTCCAAGGTCGGCCCGGGGTGGCGGAGAAGGGGAGCCTGCCTTGGGCTGCCGCCGATGCCAGTCTCTCACCTCATCAGTGTTCGAGTGGTGCCACCTCCCGGTCACAGTGGGTGTCCGCTTGCACCAGGGCCCACCGCCAGGTGCATCCCTACGCCTCCGCTGCTAAATCCGTTCCGATATTGCAGCACCCTCACCGTCTCAGTCGGTCGCTGCAGAATGGATACACCGGGGATCCCAGTTGTGTCCACACCGGCTGTATCATTCTCTGTCCACCGCTTAGACAAGACCCCGCCAATCTACCATTTTGAAAGGCTGATCCGTGAACCACTCTAGTAGTCACTTATTATGCCACCAGGCGGTAGGGGACATAAGAGTCATCCTCGCCTCTGCTTTTGGGGGATGAGATCGTCGTCATTCTTGCTAGATGTCATGGGATGGCGGTGCTCGGTTGGAAGCGCGGCAGTTACTCGTCCACCTCCATTGGCGTCAGGCCACGCCCCAACTATGGTTATAACATATTTCATACCACCAAGCTTGAAATGAAATGGTTTTTGAGTTCTTCCAGTTTTTGGTTATTAGTTGTAATGCAACTGCTAACAGAAGGTCAGTTATTTTAATATTTAACATACAGTCCCTCCAGTCTTCTGATAAGCTTCCTAGGAGCAGATTAGCATAGGAAACATGAATTAAAATAAAGTTTTAACAAGCATTTTAACATTTTTAGGAGAACCAGGGCCATATATGTTAAACATTTGGCTAGCAGCCTCAGACTGTACTTTAACCTTCACATAACAATACAGGTGGCACACTTGCTACTGTTTTTATGTCACCCACCAGTATACCTACTCATGTTGCATTTAAGGTGAGTAGACAGGGGCATTCTATGCTAAAGATTCTCTAACACATCATACAAACACCCCTGAAAGTCTTGGATAATGAGACTGATGCCTACTTAAACAAAATGCAAAAAGAACTAGTTGATGGACAGAATGCAGAACAATGTCATACATTCACCCCAGTACAGAGATCTGGGCCTAAATCCATCGTTTTTTTGCTCACCATGCCATTCCAGTTTGGACCCAGCCATATGCAAATCAGTCTTGAACCTGTGCCCAATGGGAACAGTCCAGCCCGAACTGCCAGGCCAGGTCCTCCCTGGACTGGAACCAAGCATCCTAGGACCGGTTTCGAGGTATCACCCCTCTTCAGCCAAGATAGCTTGATTCCAGTGGCATGGAGAGCATGGTGCTCACGTCTGGTGGGTGACCTTTTCTACGCGGCCACTACTTCGGATTACCTTTACTTCGGATCGTTAATGCGCAGAAACCATTACTTCGCATGGTTTTACTGCGCATGACCGTTACTTAGCAGGATAGCCACATCGTTGTGTTTATTTAGGCGCTTCCGTTTCTAAAAACGTAGTACAGCTCTGAGGACGCAGGAAGCTGGCGCAGTGGAAGGTGATCCATGAGGAGAGAGAGGTAAGTGAAGCTGTGTGTACGGTTGTGTAGGTGTAGTGTAAAGTTGTGTATTTGGGTGTAGTGTATTGTATGGGGTCGGAAATGGTAGTGTAGGTGTAGTGTAAAGTTGTGTAGTGTATTGTATGGGGTCGGAAATGGTAGTGTTTGGGAGTAGAGAACGGACTGGGGGTAGGGACAGGGTCATGCTGGGTTAGTGTTTTAGGGTTTAGGGTAGTGTTGTGGGGTTAGTGAAGTGAAGGGTAGTGTTTTAGGGTTTAGTGTAGTGTCGGGGGGTTGTGATGGGTAGTGAATGAGTGTAGGCACAGGAGTAGGGGAATGTGTATGTTCGTGCAGGGGGTAGGGCTTTAGGATTTAGGGTAGTGTAGTGGTGTTTCAGTAGTATAGGGTAGTGTAGTGTTTTAATGTATTGGTAGTGTTTTAGTGTTTTAGAGGTGTAAGGTAAGTATGACACGTTATTCTGCATACCATTCTTATTACTAGGTAAGTTTTTACTTCGCATATATTAACACTTTCATTGTAATGGTATGCGAAGTAAAAACTTGCGTAGTAACGGTTATTGCTAAGTAATAACCACGTAGTAATAGCATGCGAAGTAATGGCATGCGAAATAACGTCTCATATTCCTCACGTCTGAGCATACCCGTCCCACTCGGGGTGACAAATGCAAAAAGAACTAGTTGATGGACAGAATGCAGAAAAATATCATACATTCACCCCAGTACAGAGATCTGGGCCTAAGTCCATCGTTTTTTTGCTCACCATGCCATTCCAGTTTGGACCCAGCCATATGCAAATCAGTCTTGACCCTGTACCGAATGGGAACAGTCCAGCCCGAACTGCCAGGCCAGGTCCTCCCTGGACTGGAACCAAGCATCTTAGGACCGGTTTCGGGGTTTCTCCCCTCTTCAGCCAGGATAGCTTGATTCCAGTGGCATGGAGAGCACGGTACTCACGTCTGAGCATACCCGTCCCACTCGGGGTGACAAATGCAAAAATAACTAGTTGTCCCTTGCTCACTTTGCCACTGGATTCAAGATAGCCTGGCTGATGAGGGTTATGAATACAATGGACCCGGTTCCAGCGTCCTATTTTAAAGAGATCGAGAGTCTTCAGAGGCAGCTGCTTTGGGACGGCAGGCCCCGCATAGCATTCTCTAAGTTGACGCTTAATTGGTATGATGGAGGGATCGGTCTTCCCGACCTAAAGAAATATTATTGGGCGTCCCAACTGGCAGCAATAAACCAGGGGATCTATTGTCACCTGGATGATCCCGGGTACGCCATGGATAGGTGGCTGCTCCCAGGGGGGGACTATACAAGGGCATTATACGCGAAACCCCACAGTTTCCCACTGACGGGCCCAACAGCACATGCAGTCCAGACTTGGCACACAGTCAATCGACATCTGAAGTGGGAGGGGAAACTCACTCTGGCCACACCGCTGTGGAGCACGGAGAGACTTGGGAACCTCTGGAAGTCCAAAGGATTCGACAAATGGGACCTCATAGGGATCTCACGAATTAAAGATATCTGGGGGGAGGGAACGTTTCAGCCATTTGCTTCGCTTAAAACTCAGTACTGCTTAGCAGAGACCGAATATTACCGCTACCTCCAAGTCCGACATGCGCTGCTCACACAGATCCCCAGGGGTGCGACGCTGCCAGAGGCTTCCCCACTAGAGAATAGAGTGCTGGATGGACATCTTACTGAAAGGCCATCTCCCTAATATACAGGAAGTTGATTAATAACATGGAAGACCCCTTACTGATCCTTAAGGGAAAATGGAATAGTGACAGATTAGAACTTGATGAGGAAGACTGGCAGGAGGCGATCTCTTCCCCACGAATGGTTGAAATCCAGGCCAGGCTGAGGCTAGTGCAGCTTAAAATACTCCACAGGATATATGTAACGGGGCCCTGCCTGCTCCGAATGCGACGAGCAGAAAGCGGGGAGTGCAGGAGGGGTTGTGGGGACCTGGGAACCTTCATCCATATACTGTGGCATTGTCCCAAGATACAGTCGTACTGGAGGGATATAAACCTTATAATGCGAACTGTATTGGGGGTAAACTTGCAGCCAGAAGCGAGACGGTGTATACTGAATGTCTGGGAACCCACAGATCTCAACACCTACACTACACAATGGGCCACTCTGGGCTATATAATAGCAAAAAGGAACATTGCACAGCTCTGGGGATCTGGTCAGCCCCCACAGGTGGGGAGATGGAAGGAAGACCTAGACTGGTGCATGTACCGGGAGAAATCAGTCTTCGTGGCAAGAGGGTGCCCTGGGAAATGGAAAAAGGTGTGGGGAGCATGGAACTGTTACAGGGGCAACATCTGTCACCCGCCTGCTCGGCGGAGAGACATAGAGAATCGCGAAACCCCTTTATTTACACAATATAATGTCAGAAATGTAATTTGCAATGTATACAATGTCACTGAGTACTGAAACGGTCGCTATACTGTAATTATTTGATGTGGATTGTCGAGATGTTTAATAAAAAGAAATATAAAAAAAAAAAAGAATGATGATGGATTAAACCCAGATCAGTTGACTGGGGGTGAGTGTTTGATTTGCTCAAACGCTCCGTCCATCATCCCCTTTGGTATTGCTTTGTTCGCCCTAAGTTGGCAGTGTATGCCCAGACGTGGGTCCCTTGCTCACTTTGCCACTGGAGTCAAGCTATCCTGGCTGATGAGGGTTATGAACCCGAAACAGGTCCTAGGATGCTTGTTTCCGGTCCAGGGAAGACATGGCTTGGCAGTTCGGGCTGGACTGTTCCTATGAGGCACAGGGTCAGACTGATTGGCCATGTCTGAACTGGGGTGGTGGAGTGAGCTAAAGAATGATGATGGATTAAACCCAGATCAGTTGACTGGGGGTGAGTGTTTGATTTGCTCAAACGCTCCGTCCATCATCCCCTTTGGTATCGCTACTTAAACAAAATGACACAGAGGAGATGGTGCTAGTTAGTCCCATGTTCATCCATAAAATGCCTTTATCTTTAATACACCCTTTCAGGGACAAACATGATTTATATTATTACTATTTATGTTTTATGTGGAATGATTGTGATTTACATTGTTTCTTGTCTTTTTGAATAGGCTTCTACAGCTCCACAAGTCGGTAGTGAACCCAGATGCTGATCTTCCAGATGAGTTGCTGTATGGGAGAGCAGGCTACCTGTATGCTTTGCTGTACGTAAATACAGAAATTAGCCCAGAGACTGTGCCCCAGGAAACTATTAAAGAGGTCAGGAACGATTCTTATACTTGGTAAAATTATATTATTATGAAGTACATGTTCAAGTAAGGACTTTGGGAATCACCTCCATACATAGAGCCTTGGAATGACTTACTATGGGCCTTATGATGTATCGGGCAGAGGGATGTCTTCTAGGCTGATACTAATCTGCCTGATTCCAAGTTGGCCAGGGCGTCTGAACACTAAGTTGCAGGAGCTGCAAATCCGTGCTATGTAATTTCATTTAACACTAGATCCAGGTGTTCTAGCTGAAATTCCACAGGAAAGAAAACCTGGCTGGGCTAGAGGCTGCTGTCTGCTGAGGGCAGGGGCTACCTGAAGGAGCACAGCCTGGACCCTGCCAGACCACTGAAACACAACAGAGGAGCTGTCCATGCCCCCACCATCCTTGTTGCCTCCTCCCAGTCACTGCACCTAACATATTGAGCAGCAAAAGCCCTAGACCATATGAGAACAGGTGCACCTGTATCCCTCACCTATTCCACTTAAAATATAGCCGCAGGCCATAGGCAGAAGCCACAGCAAAAGCCCCAGGCTTCGGAACCCCAAATGAAATCAGCCACATGGGCTAGGCATGTTGATTTTTGTGAGTACAACATTTCGGATGTCGGAGCTGGTACCCTCTTAGGGCATGTCATGCTTTAAAAAAATATATGCCTACATTTTCTGGCTCTTGCACCCTGCCAGTATCGTGTAACACATAATGAGGGTCTTGGTAATGAGCTTCTGGTATTATGCACTTGCTTATTTTCTCATTGAGGCCTTAGGCCATATGAACATTTATTAGTTTACAATGACTGATTATCTCATTGGCATTTATGTTTGATGATATGTAATATGTGCTGTCTTCATATATTCAGACTGCATGCTTCTGGTTCATATATTTGTTTGAATGCTTGTCACTTAGAAAAAGTCATAATGATTTAATGGGAATATGTCAGTGAATTCTCACACTTTACTTCCCAACTGACAACAGGAATCGTAAGACTGATTTTTTCCAAACAGGTGTGGTTTGAATGATATCAAGTGATTGCTTACAGCTCTCTCGTGGAGAGGGCAGATCTTTGGATTCCGGAAATGGAGCAGTTGTCATTGGAACTGCACTAAAGTCATTGAAGACTTGGCAACAGGGACATCATTCAGCCTTGTCTCAAAGACAGGCTGAGGACTGGAAAATTTATAATGTTCAGTTATTCATGTGTAATTGTAACATCTAAGTACTGAACATTCATAGAAAGACAATCTTTTGATGCTAACATTAGGCATGTAGAGACCCATAATAAGTACCATTTTCTTTGTTGTCTGTTTCCATAGTTTTGTATGTTCTGTGGATTTAGTTATGCTGCAGTTGTTATGATATCTAAGATAATCTTGTTACATTTATTCTGCACTGAAATACACTTTCATGAAAGCATTACAAATAACAGTGTGGATTTCTTGAATTTGCACATTTGGGACAAAATGTTGCCACTAAATCACAACTATAAATTTAAATGCCTGACAGTCTAGTAGGTCTTGTTGCGTGCCTAACCCACTTTCTGATCAGGTAAATTGAGAGAGATGTGTGGACCATACCTTTTCTGTTATCCCCATTCAAACTGGTAAGTTGGTACACACCTGTACTTAGCTAGGAGCCAAATGCTCTTAGGTAATATAGGGATACAAAAGTGGTAATTTTGTGAGTAGCTGTTGTAAACTAGTAAATAGAAAATATAATCCCTCTGATGCCACATCAATACCTGCAGCATCTTTTAAATCAAAAACATCCATTGAAGAAATGTATACTTTATCGTCAGAATATAGTAGTTCATAGTTGTGACCACACACTAAGGGCCTAATTATGACTAAGCCACTGTGCTAGTGCGGGCAGTGCCGCACTATCTGTTCGACCGACCTATTACAAGTTGGGTGGTTCGACTGCCATGGGAACGCCGCAACTGCCAGGGATCAGAGATCCCTGGCGGTGTTACAGCAGCTTTGAGGCCGCATTATGCTTGGCAGTGCCGCTGCTGCACCGCCAAGCCTATTATGAGTTCCTCTCGGGCACGGTTTTCATGGCGGTAAGCCCGCCATGAAAACTCTGGCAGATAGGAAATAAATGTTGCCTCAGGGTCATGGTGTGTCTGTAGAGGGGCACATATTGTGTCCCCCTGTGTGCAGTCACCCCCTTTCCTGCACGGCATGGACTGTACCAGAGGTATTTTTTTAATAGGCACTGCTGTGGGAGCGCCAAAGGACCTCCCGCCAGACCACGAGATTACTCGTCATCTGGCGGGCGGCGGTCGAGGCTGCTCCAGGACCCCCAAACTCGTAATCAGGCCCTAACTCTTTCTGTCTCCTCTTCTACCATCATACTTCTTCTCATTTAAATGAGCAGATTCTATGTCATCTTAGTGAATCACTGAAAAAGTGATTTGGTTAATTCTTCGTAGCTTCGTAACATGTCCAACAATAATTGTGACATCCCATCAGTACAAACAAAAATGCTGTATTCTTAATTTGCATTCCCACTGTGTATCAATGTTTTTTATTTTACTGCTGGATTTGCAGGAAAATATTAGAATATTCCACATTGAAGTTACTGGCTAAGTGGGAGCGCTGAAGTTGGTCGAGGGAGGAGAGTCTGAATAAGTCAGGCAGGCTCAGGGATGGCTGGCATTTTCTGCTCTTCTGATGTGGGCATCATTTTCTTGGCTGTGGTGACAGCAATGGCACATTATGAATTTAAATGTTAACAAGAGAAGTGGGGATGGGGTTAGCTAGAGGAATCTCATTGCCAGATTTAAGGTGCTCAAAATAGTACTAACCTTGCATGGCACCAGACATATAGGGCCTACTGAAGGTGAGTCCTGCCCCATTCACAGACACTAGTGAGCATCCTTTCGTAGGACCGCATATAGATTACTTGGGGGTAGATGAAAGGAACCACCAATAATGGAGGAGGTGAGCAGATTTTCTTAGAGAGTCAGGCGACATCTCAAATGGAGAAAAAAATAAATCCCTGTCCCTCTGCTTACTTATCTGCTGAGAGTTCTCCCATATTCTCACAAGCAATCAGTAGCCTTCCTTAAAAGTGACTGGAGGTATGCTTTTGGGTGTGCCCAGTCTTAAGATGTTTTGAGGATTTTTATTTCACATTTAGACCAGACAAATAGGCGCACTGACAAAGCCAATAGGCTTATATTTTTAAAAAGTGCATGTGCACTTACATACAAACACATAACACTTTGCGGGACTATTTCACCCACAGGATCAAATCAGGCGACAACTCAGAAAAAGCGTTATTCAAAATTGTTCAATGTTTTACTAAGCCAGCAGCTCTTGATAGCGCCGTGTTCCCCTCCCACTCCCTCTGTGATGGATTGTCGAACTTTTCCCAGGACAAAATTCAATACATATACTCCCCCTTCCCGTCCAACCTGTCTCTGCTCGAGCATTACGCTACTCCGGACGGTATTGAGTCATGGTCCAAATTCCGTCCACTCTCTCCTGATGCTTCCATAAAAAAAACTGTTGGAATGTAAATCTGGCTCGCCGGGCGATCCCTGCCCAGCCCAGTTTTTTAAACTCCTGCCCCCTGTATCAATGCCCCCCTGAATCAGATCTGTAACTCTTCTTTGAGTTCAGGCATTTTTCCAGCAGCATGGAAACAAGCATTCCTACTGCCAATCCTTAAGAAACCGGACGCCAACCCTGCAGAATCACCCACCTCGGTAGCTATCTCACAATATCCTATTGAATCTAACTTTGGCTAGGGCTTCACGTGCGGCCTACCCACCAATCTAAGGGAAGTTAATCCACTTTAGGACCACCTCAATAAAAGGACTCTTGGTGCTGTCAAAGGCTTCCTCACAGTAGCCAGATCTAAGAAGCGCCAGTGTCATCAAAAGTCTTCTTATATTATCTCATTGCGTCCTACTCTTTTTAAGCCTGGTTGGTCTGCATTAATCTGGAAGACCTATTTTTTTATATTTGGTTTGTTATTATCTTGGAAAGCACTGTATAGTCTAGAATCATTAACGAGATCAGACATTACAATGCGACCTCCAAAGAGTACTTATCCTGCTTTAGAATCAGTGTAGCCGTGGCCTTTGGCCAACACTGGTCTAGTGGAGCAGCAGTGAGCCATATATCATAAAGGGCTGTGTGAGAAAGTGGATTAACAGTTGGGGTGGATAGTGGTCCAGTAAAGACCCCCGGTAGCTTTGGCAAAGAGTAGACAGGCTTCACTTGGAAGTAATAAAACACATAAAAAGTAAAAAAACACAATAAAAATTGCATGCCAATTAATAAAACTAGAGATTAATTTAATAAACAAAGTGACACCAAAATGACAAAAATCCACTTAAAGGATTCTGAGATATGAATTTTTAAAGTGGAACCGAAGATGTGTATTTTTGAAGTTTTAAAGTTTTTAAAGTTTTAAATGAGATTAGCGCCAAAAAAGGATAAGAGGCAATTGAGAAAGTTTTCAGTCTGACCAAGATGGAGCGCGGTCGGATAAAAGGGCCGGATGCATCACATTGGTACAGTTACCTTCCGACATTGACAATCTTCAGTGACAGGAGGAAATGGGCTAGCTTGGAGTGATGGGGGATCGAAGTTGACAGATTCTGACATTGAGAGAGAGCCTTGGCGAAACTGTTGATTTAGGCAGGGAATGCTCCAGCTGGAAAAGTTCAAGATTTTGCGCCCCGGAGGTCTCTGGTATTGATCGGGTCTCCTTCGACATTGGTGCTGATGAAACTGCTGGAACTGAGTAGGGCTTCAGTATCCATGAAATATGGCATAGAGAGGAGAACATAGCGGCAGCTATGGAAAAGTCATGGCCACTGGCAATGCACCCTTGGTGGCTCAGCTGGCAGGTCGATTGCAAAGCAAAACCATAGCAAAAAGTTCTTACATCCCCAGTTTTTAGGTCGCGCCTGGGCAGCGCATGTGCTGCTCTGCAAGGCATGCTGTATTCGAGTATGAACTTGAAGCTCCAACCACTCTCTGCCCATATTTTTCATTGGCTTATGTCATTGTCCTTTGTAAATGCTGGCTTCCAGTTCGTTAATAGGCTTGTTAGTCCCTCCTTAGTACCGCCTTGTCTTCATTTGTAACCTCCCATGAGGACTGGCCCTTTTACTTCTTTTGTTACACAGCATGTCTTATTTAGTCTGTAAGCACTATTTTCTTTAATGAGTTTCTCCTACTGCAGGCACGACATGCTTTCCTGCAACAATAAGCGGGATATGCGCGCTTTCACTTTCCAAGCAGCCTGGGACAATAGCGGCTGCTGCTTTGAAATGAAATAGGTTTCGCATTTACTAGAGTTTGAGCTACTGGCATTGTAAATGACAATGCCTTTTATTTATGTGTTAATTATCAAAACAGATAAATAAAGGCTTTTGACATTTACAATGCCAATAGCTTAAACTCTCGCAAATGCGAGACCTATCGCATTGCAAATGCTTGTTAAGGTTAGGCAGGAGGAGTACACTTTGACACCAGTCAAGGGTTCCAGAACCTCAGAAACAGTATGTGGGTCTCAGGACTTACTCCACAGAAGCTACCAGCAGGGTCTACGACAGGCCCAGTTGAAACTAGTTATCTGGGCTCTTACAGAAAAATGGGCTAATTGCAGCTTTTGTGTCCCTTTACCTCACCCGTAGCTCACCCAACTGACACTTAGAGTCCACTTCTCCTGTGTACAAGTGGGAGCAGGACCAGCTCTTGAGGTTCTCTTCACAAGTCTCAACAGCAAGTGCAGTCCTTCTTCTGTCTTCCACAGGTCTTGTGGTGTCCTGAAGAGGGTGACCAGAGGTGCCACATTTATGCCTGGCGCTAGCCTGTGGGTAGGGGTAAATCTGTAACCAATAAGGAAAAAGTTATCTGGGGTAACCCTACCCAATTGTACAGCGGTTTCTGTGGGCCCTACTGTAAACAACCCCACAGTGGCCCGCCCCACTTATAGCCAACACTGCTGAACCTTTTCTTCCCCTGTGCAGATTTCCTGTGCCCGCCTTGGAGGTCTGGCCAGGGAAATGATGACTACTTAAAACCCGTTCTTGAGACAGTTCTGCTCCCACTGGGATTGATACCTGACTGACTAGAGAGACAAAAGAGGGAGCAGGGTCAGATGTGAACTTCATCTCCCTGTAACAGGGTAGGCGTCCTTGAAGTTAATTAGGGTTCTAGACACTGCCCAGATGGCCATCCTGTCAGAGAAACAGAACACCTCCCCACACCCAAGGCATTTGTCTAAGCTCTGGGAGCAAGCTTACACCTCATCAAGGAGCTTTTACATTCGTGGATGACAGCTAGTACCTCATGCAAATGGGATTCTCTAGGCTTTAGGCAGGTAAAAGATGACTTTTTAAAAGTACCTTTTGTAAAATATTTAGTACAAACTAGACTACCAATGGATTGGTCTTGTAATAAATATTTTTATAAGTCCAAAAATGAACTTTTTCAGTGTTTTCTAGGCAGTGATAACATTACTTAATTTTAATATTGAAAATAGTTTTTGGGGCGTGTCACTGTTAAGTACATGATCTACATTAAACCTTTATATGCCCTGCATTTAAATACCACATACCCTGCCTTATTGTGCATTAAGACCCACTTAGAAGTGACCTATTAATATTTGAAAGGAGGGTTTAGGCCTGTCAAAAGGGGTTATTTTGACAGTGGAAGTTGCAGTTTTAAAATTGCAAACACAAAATACAATAGTAGGCCTGCAGTCATGCTTTACGCTGTTACGTTTCTGGTGGCACAATGCATGCTGCACTCCCCTAGTGACATTTAACTAACCGGCCCTGGGTACACTTTGTATTATATATTTGGGCCTTGCAAGTAAGTAAAATATGCCAGTTTGGAGTATTGCCAACTTTGACATGTTTTAAAGGTCAGTGTTCATGTACTGGGGCCTAGTTAGTAGAGTGTCAGTGCAGAGTCAAAAGACCAGCTGCATCAGTCAAAGAAAATGGGGTTGTTCATGCAAAAAGAGGCATTTTCCTGAAGGCCCTGAGCCAGCTCGGGGACAAAACACCATTTTTCTTATAGAACTCTGAGGGGTGGGGGCATTTATCCGGTCCTAAAGCCTTGGAGGCTAGCCTTTATGGTAAATTCTTCTATTGTGAAACACATGTCCAGCTGGACTTGTCACTCTTCTGACAACTTCTGGAAGAGCGCAGATGTAACCTGAACAGCAACAAACAACCAATCTGACACACATTGCAGACAGATCAGCTTAAAAATACCCTGTGGGAACCACCGCTCCATTTTTTTTTTTTACTGTGTCGTAGTTTATGCACTCGAAGAGTTACTGAGTTAATGTATGTACTGCAGACAATCTATTTTCGTTGAAAATGGGTGAATGCCCCTTGTGTATTTATCACCTTACCACAGCGCCAGATGCTCACTGTGACTTTGAGTGATGCTCCAGAGATGGAGCTTACCTTATCTGGGTGCTTTTTCAGTTGTTTTACAAGCAGGGTTTCATGCATGCTACTGCCCATGCTTGTGAGGAGTTTTGAGGCCCAAGACTGCCATCAATAATACTTGCACGGAGTGCTTAATTATGACAGTCTGCCGCATGGTGGGTTGTTGGCCTGATTTAGTGTGAGCACAACAACAGTTGTTTACTAATTCAGTATACTTTTTTTTATTTTTATTGAATGAAAAATTGACAACATTGTAGCAATCAAGGCGGTTCAGACAATGATCAAGCGTTAACCTCTCCCAGAGCACCCGGTACAGCAGCCAGATTGTGGTCCCCTTATACCCCCTCCAAACCTGCACTGGCATCCTCTCTGGTCCGAGGCAGTGCACAAATCTCCCCTCTATAAGAGTTCCACTGACCCCATATCCGAGTCCATTTATTGGGGCATCCCCTAGATTCGTAGATGGATTTCTCAGTCACCATGCACCAATCCATATCGTTGGACCAGTCCACTAGTTTCAATCAAAAACAAAAGTGGAGCGACCCGGTGTCCCTCAGAACCTGGGTATAATGTTTATAAACAAGAAATGGTTCTGTCGGGTTTATGATTTATCTTTGTGCATACAAAGTCACAAGCAACCACAAATTCTTTTGTGGAACACACATGGAAAACAAACCTGACCAACAATTAACGGTATCTGGAAGAATCAGAGTTGCAATGTTTGTGTATAACTTTGTATTTATCAGAATTAATTCATTCAGATGTATCAAATTTACACATCATATACAAAGAAGGCTGTTTACAGATATATACATATAGTGCTCATGTGACAGAGTGCTTAGTGATCAACTTAGTGCAATATGTACAAGGTGGTAACGGGAATTATGTACACGGGGAATGAAAAGAACAAATGTTAAATGGAAGGCCAGAGAAAACAACCAAAAAACCAACTGGCTGAAAAATGCTTCTTTTGATATGTATGGTTTTGGTAAATCTGTGCCTAATGATATCGTTGATGTTTCAATCCACGATGTGCTCCCTTCGGTGTTCACTACGGGTCTTCATCGGGACAAGAGGGGGAGGAGGAGGGTATTCAGTGTCAGCCACGAATGAGCCCGAGTAAATTCAGGCATAGGGATCCCGGTGCGGAAATCAGGATTTACTCTCTCCGGGATCACAGGACGGAAGCCTGCATCCCCCTTTTGACTTACCCGAAATAGAAAGCACGATCAAAGCCATCCATTGTCATTATCCCACAGATTTCCGGACCGGGATCCCTATGCCTGAATTTACTCGGGCTCATTCGTTCTTTTCATTCCCCATGTACATATTTCCTGTTACCACCTTGTACATATTGCACTAAGTTGATCACTAAGCACTCTGTCACATGAGCACTATATGTATATATCTGTAAACAGCCTTCTTTGTATATGTTGTGTAAATTTGATACATCTGAATGAATTAATTCTGATAAATACAAAGTTATACACAAAAATTGCCACTGTGATTCTTCCAGATACCGTTAATTGTTGGTCAGGTTTGTTTTCCATGTGTGTTCCACAAAAGAATTTGTGGTTGCTTGTGACTTTGTATGCACAAAGATAAATCATAAACCCGACAGAACCATTTCTTGTTTATAAACAGTCCACTAGTTTCGGCGGGTTTGGAGCCCTCCAAAGCCTTGCTATGTTACGTTTAGCGACCATGAGCCCATGTGTCACCCACAATTGTTCTGAAGAGTTCAAATCAATAGGGTCCCAAATACGTAACAGTGCTAGCGTTATATTGCAATGAATTTGCTGCCCCAGTGCTTTGTCCATCCGGCCCACCACCCGTTCCCAGTACCTCTGGATCAACTCACACTTCCAGACAATATGTATGAACGTACCTTCCTGCCCACATTGCCTCACACAACTGCCATCTGAAACATAAACCATGTGAGCCAACAGGGGTCCTGACAGGTGGGATCTGTGAAGTAGACTAAGTTGAACCAGTCTAAGTCTGGAGGAAATGGCCACCTCACAGGGGAAGCCACTGCCGCAAGCTGGTCAAGGGGTCCGCCATGTTGTTAATTTGTTTTTTATAAACAAGGGAGATGGTCTTCTCCGGTAGATCACCATCGAGTAGCCTATCCTCAAACGGGGAGGAGCCGGGAAGATCACCACTTTTAGGGAGAGCCGCAAGTAGGGCATGCCTAATCTGAAGATACCGGAAGTACTCGGACCCGGCTAGGTTGTATTCTTGCTGCAGATGAGCGAAGGGCACCACACTTCCGGACTTCCAAAGGTCGCCAACCTTAGATATGCCAATTAGGTCCCACTTGTCAAAGCCCTTGGACCTGATCAATCTACCAAGTTTATCGCTGTGCCTTAGCGACGTAGCCTGAGTAATTTTACCCTCCCAGCCCAAGCTCCTTTTGGCCGCCTTCCATATAGTCACCGAGTGCCCTGTTCGGCCAATGAGAGCGGGCCGCAAGGGTCGAGCATAAATCGCACCACTGAAGCTGCCCCCCGGAAGGAGCCATCTGTCAATTTGAAAGGCCAGGTCGTCATGCGACTTATACTTGCACTGATTGATCGCCGCTAAGTGCGCTGCCCAATAATATCGTTTAATGTCGGGGAACCCAATACCCCCATCAAACCAACCAAGTGTGAGTTTATGAGTGGCAATACGTGGCGGCTTTCCCTCCCACAAAAGATCGCGCACTGCACCATCAAGGTCTCTAAAATACAATGCCGGGACCGGAAGGGGGGTGTTTTGTTATGCGTATAGAAATCGGGGAAGGGACATCATCTTGAAGAGAGCTGCGAGCGTCAGCGGAAGTGTCTTCCAGTGGAGAACATCGGCCTTGAAACGCTCCATCGGCAGTCGGAGATTTCTGTCTCGGGATCCACGTAGATCATTCGAGACCCAGATTCCCAAGTATTTGAAACCGTCGGCTGCGGTCGCAAGCCTGCAGCCCCGGGGGAGGGAGGGCTGCGTACCACTGAGGATATAGAGCAACGACTTGGACCAGTTGATGGTATACCCTGAGAATCTACCAAACACGCCAAATATGTCCAAGACAACATTGAGGGAGGCTGCCGGGGAGGCCAGATACAGCAGGATGTCGTCTGCGTACAGGGAAATGCGGTCCTCCCAACCCGATGCCCAACGAAGGCCCCGGATCACGGGGTCCAGAAGGACCCAAGATGCCAGGGGTTCTAAGGCCAACGCAAAGAGAAGCGGTGATAAGGGACAAGCCAGCCTGGTGCCCCTTCCGAGAGCGAACACTGCGGATTTCCTGTTATTGACAACGACTTGCTCAAGTGGCCGGCAATAAAGAAGCCGCACGCAGTCAATGAAGTCAGATCCAAACCCCAACTTATGGAGCACGGCAAACAAATATGACCATTCGATGGTATCAAAAGCAGAGGCGGCGTCCAGGGACACCACGACCGCGTCCTCCTGAATCGTGGATGCTCTACCCATCACCCCGTGAAACCTGCGCAAATTAAGAGAGGTATTCCTCGCCGGCATGAAACCCGACTGATCCAGATGGACCAGGCGTGGGAGGACCCCAAGTAACCGAGTGGCCAGGACCTTCGCCAGGATCTTTGCCTCACAGTTAAGCAAGGAGATGGGTCTATACGATGAGCATTTGTTAGGGGGTTTTCCTGCCTTGGGGATGACCACTATAGTGGCCAACCGCTGATCCTCTGGCAGGATACCCCTGTCCTTACGCTGTGCCTTAGCGACGTAGCCTGAGTAATTTTACCCTCCCAGCCCAAGCTCCTTTTGGCCGCCTTCCATATAGTCACCGAGTGCCCTGTTCGGCCAATGAGAGCGGGCCGCAAGGGTCGAGCATAAATCGCACCACTGAAGCTGCCCCCCGGAAGGAGCCATCTGTCAATTTGAAAGGCCAGGTCGTCATGCGACTTATACTTGCACTGATTGATCGCCGCTAAGTGCGCTGCCCAATAATATCGTTTAATGTCGGGGAGCCCAATACCCCCATCAAACCAACCAAGTGTGAGTTTATGAGTGGCAATACGTGGCGGCTTTCCCTCCCACAAAAGATCGCGCACTGCACCATCAAGGTCTCTAAAATACAATGCCAGGACCGGAAGGGGGGTGTTTTGTTATGCGTATAGAAATCATCTTGAAGAGAGCTGCGAGCGTCAGCGGAAGTGTCTTCCAGTGGAGAACATCGGCCTTGAAACGCTCCATCGGCAGTCGGAGATTTCTGTCTCGGGATCCACGTAGATCTTTCGAGACCCAGATTCCCAAGTATTTGAAACCGTCGGCTGCGGTCGCAAGCCTGCAGCCCCGGGGGAGGGAGGGCTGCGTACCACTGAGGATATAGAGCAACGACTTGGACCAGTTGATGGTATACCCTGAGAATCTACCAAACACGCCAAATATGTCCAAGACAACATTGAGGGAGGCTGCCGGGGAGGCCAGATACAGCAGGATGTCGTCTGCGTACAGGGAAATGCGGTCCTCCCAACCCGATGCCCAACGAAGGCCCTGGATCGCGGGGTCCAGACGGACCCAATATGCCAGGGGTTCTAAGGCCAACGCAAAGAGAAGCAGTGATAAGGGACAAGCCAGCCTGGTGCCCCTTCCGAGAGCGAACACTGCGGATTTCCTGTTATTGACAACGACTTGCTCAAGTGGCCGGCAATAAAGAAGCCGCACCCAGTCAATGAAGTCAGATCCAAACCCCAACTTATGGAGCACGGCAAACAAATATGACCATTCGATGGTATCAAAAGCAGAGGCGGCGTCCAGGGACACCACAACCGCGTCCTCCTGAATCGTGGATGCTCTACCCATCACCCCGTGAAACCTGCGCAAATTAAGAGAGGTATTCCTCGCCGGCATGAAACCCGACTGATCCAGATGGACCAGGCGTGGGAGGACCCCAAGTAACCGAGTGGCCAGGACCTTCACCAGGATCTTTGCCTCACAGTTAAGCAAGGAGATGGGTCTATACGATGAGCATTTGTTAGGGGGTTTTCCTGCCTTGGGGATGACCACTATAGTGGCCAACCGCTGATCCTCTGGCAGGATACCCCTGTCCTTACTTTCGCGAAACATGGCTGCAAAGTACGGCGCGCTCTTGCTCGCAGCAATCTTGAACATCTCAATGGGAACACCATTGGGACCCGACGTCTTCCCTCCCCGTAGATCGTGGATGGCCTTCTCGACCTCCTCCACTGCGATCTCATGATCCAAGTCAGAGCGTTCTTCCTCGGTGAAAAGCGGCAGCGAGATATCACAAAGAAGAGAAGCGGCGTCTTCCTCAGAGTAAGTCGTGCGGGACGAATAAAGTGCCTGATAGTGGTGGCCGAACGCATCTGCTATGTCCTGGGGCATGGTGAGAAGCTGAGAGGAGTCAGTCTCCAACTCCACCACAACCCGCTGGGCACCGTCTCTGCGATCCAGCCAGTCCCAGCAGTTGGCTGGCTTTATCGCCCACATCATAGATATTACTGCATGTGGCTTGGGAGTGTGCCTTAGCGGCCTCAGATGCCAGTTCAGAAAACTCCTTGATTTTTTATGCGCAGTTTCTGACGTGCTGCTGCCGAGTCGTCGGTGCGGACTATTCCTTTCAGCTCAAGGATTTCAGCCTCCAAACGAACCATAGCTGCTCCTCATTCCCTACGTTGTCCAGCTATATAGGACAGGACCACACCCCGTATGACCACTTTGCAAGCTTCACACAGCACTGTCGATGAGGCTACCGATCCAACGTTTTCCTGGAAATAGAGATCTGTCTCGGTCAGGACCTTGTCTCTGGTGGAGGGATCTACGAGATACCAAGAGTTAATCGGGCCACGCGGCCTACTGTTGGTTCCCCAACCTCCAGGTGGCATAAATTGGGCAAATGATCTGCGATCCCCCTGGCTAAGTGCTGGATGTCTCTAACCAGATGGAGATGCTGGGCAAGCGTAAGGACATAATCTATCCAAGACATGCTACGGTGGGGCCCCGACAAGTGAGTGTATTGGAGATCATTCGGATGCAAGCTCCTCCATACGTCTACAAGACCCAGAGCGCCAAGAAAACTATGGATCCGCTTTCGAGAGGGAGAGAGATCCTTCTGGGGCCAACGGTCAAGCGAGTCAGAGACAATTGAGTTAAAGTCACCCCCAATGAGCAGTCTACCGTCCGGCAAACCGAGGAGGAGATCACCGAGGTCGGTAAAGGCCTGGCAATGCAGACCTGGTGGTACGTAGACCGAAACTAAGTTAAGAGTGCACCCCTCCCTGTCGGCCACATATCTACCCAGAGCATCATCATGGACCGAGGCAATAGTCAGGGGAAACGTTTTTCAGACCAAGATACTCTCCCCCCCCCGGGAGCCAGAGTCAAGCCGAATGTGCCACCAGTCGGAAACCCCAATGGGACAGGGCCTTGCAGGCATTGCCCAACAAATGTGTCTCTTGTAGGAGTACCACGTCCGGTACTTGCTGCTTCACAAATTGGAGGACCACGCCCCTCTTGATTTTGTCGCCCAGCCCATTAACATTCCACAACATCAATGTAAGCTTCTGTCTGGTCGTCGTACCCATAGACTAACTCTGAAATAGGACAGATATACGGAGGGGCCCACCGGGAGCTACTCTGGAGGGAGGACCGTCCCAGGTGCCACGAGCCACGAACAGAACTGAATCTCCAAGTGTAGGAGCACACACCCGCCCACATAAATGTGCCTATAGAACGTGCCATGCCTACAAAACAAAAACCAACAACACACAACAAAACATTCCCCCCCACAACCCAAAATGCCAACCCCAAAACCCCCCTTCCTGCCTCCCTGCTTGGTGGTGTGGGAACTCCCGCCCACCGAAACTAGCAGAGCGCCTGTCGCCCACCCCTGCCAAACTGTTGGTAGCGCGTGCCAACCGAGCCCCCGTCTTAAACAACCAACGGCTGGTGCATACATATGGTGAAGAATAAAGACATTTAAAGGCAGCAACTGAACCCCCCCGAAGCATAAGATGGACACCCCCATGGGCCATGAATCAATGAAGAAGAGTCACAAAGCGTACATGACGGAAGATGCCCCAGCCAGGCCCAGCCTCAAACGGAGGCTTGGACAACTGCACCGGAGGGGAAGGCAAATGTACAGTCAGTCCCCAGAAACACTAGCAACCCACCCATCCCATTGGAAACCCACATACAGACCAGTCACTCCGGCCCACTGGTTGCCACCTCTTGCTCTGTGGGTGGGGTACGTCTGCCAGGTGAGTTCACACCCTCTTCCAGTCTTGCTCTCCGCACACGATTACCCCTCGGGCCAGCTGTCCGCCAGCCATCGAGCCAATCCCAGGTCTCTTCGGGGGTGGTGAAAAACCAAGCCTTCCCTTCCGACTCCACCCTCAGCTTGGCGGGGAAGAGCATGGCATACTTCAATTCCTGTTCAAGGAGCGCCCTCTTCACATCCAGTAAACTGCGACACTGACGCTGTACCTTGAGGGTGAGTTCCAGGAAGATGGTGTTCTGAAATGCCACCGGCGCCGATGACCGGGCACATTGCAGAATGACATCGCGGTCACGAAAGTTGAAAATTCTGGCCAGCAAGGGCCACGGTGGGCCCTTTCTACGGAGAAGAAATTTGAAAGATCCGTCAGTTTCAGGTAGGTTGTGATCAGGTCTTCCACAAATAGATCTGCTGTTGGCCCCTCCACCCGCTCCGGCACCCCAAGTATGCGAACATTATTGCGCCGGGAGCACCCCTCGTAGTCATCCAGCTGCGCCTCCAGCTTTGCGGCGTGGGCTTGCATGGCTTCCATCTTACCCTGCAAGTCAGAAGTGTCTTCAATCAGGGAGCTCGTCTTTACCCCAACGTCCTTCAGCCGAGAGTTCATCGCACGCATATCTGCCCGCATGAGGGACACCTCCGATGAAACCGCGTCGATGAGTGATTCCAGAGACGTACGCACCATTGTTATGGCCTCCATTATGTCTTGCAGCGTAGGTTCCTTCTTTTTCCCGCCTGTTTGCTGCTTCTCTGGCGTAGCGGGACCGTCTTTTTCACTCGCACCAGGTCCGTTATCCCACCCATACTTGGACAACTTGCCCTGTACCGCTGCCTTGGAACTGCGGCCCCCCCCCCCCCGCCATCACTCCGGAAATGTGGAGCACAACCTATGGAGAACCATGGATCGACCCGGGGCAGCGCGGAGTCTGGCCTGTCCACCGAACCACAGCAAACCAGTCCAGATGAAACATGTATGCCAGGGAGTATCTGTTCGCAGGCACCAGGCAGCGTCTAACCGGAGCTTTGGGGTGGCGGTGACCTCAAGACCCACCTCAATCAGGGCCCACCACCGGCCGGGCACAACAGTTCAAAGTGGCCCTCGTCGACTAGAGGGCCCAGCACCCTCAACAATGTCTTGTTTCAAGTGGTGGCTGACCCACGGTGCCTCTGCCCCTGCGGTGCCGCCACCAAGGAGAAAGCGCTACAGGGACTCCACGGGCGACAGAGAGTCACAACCAGCCCCTTCCACGTCCCCAAAATCCAGCCATGTGGTGGGAACAGCAACTCAGTGAGGAGGGGGGAGGGGACCCGCAGTCCAGAGGAGAAACCGGGTCACCAGGGCAGAGTAGCTCAGTGGATGTCAGGCCGTGATGGACAAAGGCCGAGAGGACACCCCAGAACAAACTGCGCCCAGGCACAGTCCGGGCCAGACGCGGGACGCTGGGATCTGCACTCACCGGCGTCACCAACGGGGACAGGCAGGCCTCACAGCGCCGGCAGCGGGCAGACCGTCGAAAGGCTATCTCCGCAGACCATAAGGCACAGAGAGTGCCGTCTCCGCCACAATCTCCGAATATGAGCATCTCAACAAGCCCGGTGCACCAGCGGCGGTGCGCGGCGTCTGGGCTCAACAGGCAATCGGGGATCAGGCCGCCTGCCGCGGCGTCACACAGCTTCCAAACGTGAAGAGGCAGGTCACCACAAGCCAGGCCTGCCGCTGGCCCGGTCTCCACCGTTGCAGGACGTAGCGGCACAGGAACGGTATCCACGGATCCCGGGGGTCTTCATCTGCACTCCGGTGGCTCACAGCACCAGCCTACGGATCAGCGTCTCACGGATGTGCTAGACAACGGGCGCGCTCGGACAGAGCCAACTCAGAAAGCGGTCATTACCTCCGGCGGTTGGCCACGCCCCGATTTCAGTATACTTTCAAAATTACGAATATCTGCCGCCCTTGCTAATCGTATAGCTTTGGGAGCCTGGAATAGTCTGAACTGTCACACTTGTAGCATTGTGATGGTTAGTAGCTGGTTTGGTACAGTCATTGGTAGCGCTAGCAGGGGCAATGCAATAGGTGGTGTAGGCTGCAGTGGCCTCCTGATGAGGGCCCTGGTACTAAACATTTTACAAATTAAGCACTGTCAGCACAGTGCACAAACGAACAAGCATTGGCATAGCCAATAGGTCTCGCCTTTGGGAGTTTATAAGTGTTTAGCCATGCAACAGTTGATGTTGTTGCACCAAGGAAATTGTGCTGCATAACTAAATACTTATAAGGTCCCAAAAGCGAGACCTATTGGCTATGCCAATGCGTGTTTTTATTTTAATGGTGCTGTTCCACATTGGCAATACAGCAATAATATTTTTTTTGTTTCTGCAGATGCGGCACAAGGTTAGCAAAAACACTGCCAAAGTTAATAAGTTTGCTTTGGAGGGGCAGGAGGCAAGAACGTGTGGCTTTGACAATGCTTGTTTTTAGGTCTCGCCTAGGCAGCGCACATGCGTTGACTAGGAGGGCCTTTAGCCATCGGTCTTCATTTTTCAAGCACTGCACTCGTGCTTGTGGCGGCATCCACCTTGCGGGAGCGAGCAGCGGCTCGTCACAAGCATGAGTGCAGCGCTTGAAAAGTGAAGACTGCGTGGGCACGCACGCACCACTCCCGGGCTTGTTTCTTACCCTGCGTTTTGCTGTACCCTCTCTATCCTGCCTTCACTTCATCTACCCCTCATTTACTCCCCTTTGTCTCTAACCTGCTTGTTCCTTTTTCCCCCACTGGCTCTGTTCCTTTCGAGATTTAATCTAATTGCTACTTCTTTCACAACGTTTTCTATATATTTGTTTTCCTCTAAAGGCATCTGCCTTCTTTCTCCATAGCTCCACCTTTCCACTCCTCCCATTTCTATGTCCTGTCACCCAGCCCTTTGCCTTTCACCGTGACTCTCTTCCTCCTCAGTGATCAGCGACCATATTCTAGGAAGGTGAAACATCGCTTTATAGCTGTGCACCCTGCAGAAAAAAGTAATCTTTTGGTACTTTGGAAATAAGTTGATTTGGATTTGTCTGTGTGTTAGTCATAACGCTCTGCTGCGTGCGTGCGCACGCATGCACACACTGCTCCCGGGCTTTTCTCTTATCCTGCGTTTTGTTATACCCTCTCTATCCCGCCTTCACTTCATCTACCCCTCATTTACTCCCCTTTCTCTCTAACGTGCTTGCTCCTTTTACCCAACTAGCTCTGTTCCTTTTGAGATTTAATCTAATTGCTACTTCTTTCACAACATTTTCTATATATTTGTTTTCCTCTAAAGGCATCTGCCTTCTTTCTCCATACCTCCTCCTTTCCACTCCTCCCTCTTCTCTGTCCTGTCTCCCAGCCCTTTGCCTTTCACCGTGACTCTCTTCCTCCTCAGTGATCAGGGACCATACTGTAGAAAGGTGAAACAACGTTTTATAGCTGTGAACCCTGCAGCTATTCGGCTTATCAGCATCAGCTGTGGTCATTGCTATGAACTTCAGCACTTACAATAATGCAGCCATAAAGGCAAAAATAAAATTACCAGTATTAGAATGCAACGTTTTGTGACCTATAACTTCATGACTGGCTTTACATGTGATCTTAGATAATAGTGCTATAAAACGTCCTTTGATTCTCGCAAATTTGGATGCTATCCACAGAGGTGAGTAGGCATGTTTGACTTGGGGGCACTTAGTTAAGTTCAAAGCATTTTATGCAGCTCTTTGTATATGGTGCGTTTTCCTATTTTTTCTGAGAAAATCTAAATAGTGGGCAGTCCTAATTGACAATTTGCATACCCACATCTTCCTACTGCTTGATTCGGGGGACGTACGCTGCTTGTTAAAGTCTTACCGAGAACCTGTATAGATGTAAAAATCATCAGTAAATCATCATCGTCTCTTTACACTGCTGCTTAATTTATATAACTATATCCTTGAGGGAGTTTGAAAACAATAGGATGCCACTTTGGTATGTTGGTTTACGTAAATAAAACTATTTCAAAGTCTTTGCACAAGGAGGGGTTTCACCCCTGTGCTTTGATTAGGCACAGTGACGATGCATCTTGAGGTCTAATGCAGTATCCTACCTGGAAAGCGTGCGCCGTGCCGGAGATGTGTGCGCCACAGGCCTGAGGGTATGTGTTGCAGACGTTGTTGTTATTGTAAACATTAGTTGTGCTATCCAAGTATTTATGTTTCTGAGATCGTTTGTGTGCCAAATGGGTGCCAGCTTGACTGTCGTCCTTTCAACCCATGGTAAGTGTTACCACTGAGGATGTAGCTTAACGGCTAGAGCGGCCGACTTCGAAGCTGGGGAACCAAGTTCGAGTCTGGCGGGAGGCTTAAAGATCCTGTGATTCTTGGCAAATCACCTCATCTCCCCTTGTACGTCTGTAATGCAACTGGTGCTCATGTAAAGCTCTGTGAAACCTTCGGGTTGAGTTCATGCTATATAATATTGCAAAAAAAAAAAAACTCCATGGCAAAGAGGTCATCTGGTTCCAGTCCTGGGCAAACTACTTAAAATCAATTCTAAACTGTTGCTCACTGTATTTAGTTGAACTCCAGTTCATGAAGGATACAACTCCCAGAGTGTATTTAGTTGTTAAATGAACACGCAGGGCTGGAGTATGAGGTCCTCTAAATAATACTTTTTAACTTTTGGTTAGATGATTTTAAGTTAGATATGACTGCTATTGTTCAAAAGCACAGATTTCAAGTTGGCTCAGGTGGGGTGTAACTCGTTTGCTCAGTCATGGAATTTTCCTTGTGCTTTTGCTATTAGCGGTCCTAAATTCATAATTGTGGCACTCCAAGCTGCAAGTAATAGAGTGATAAGAAAAATCTAAGCCCTGTAGATTACTTAGCTGACCTGACTGGTTGGACAGTGGTCGGTAATAAATGAGTTTATGGCCGGAGTTCAAAAGGGTAGCACTAATGCACACATGATGATCTTATAAGAGGCCAACGGTTGAATGGGCATGGGCACTCACTTCGCCTCTACTGAGCCAGAGAGGCCCTTTGCACATAATCATTTTTTTACAATAGCAATGAGGCCTCCAGCTTCCCCTTGTTAGGTGTGAGTTACTCATACATTTATGGGTATTTTTAACGTTGGGTTTCTGTAATTGTCATACTAAGAAAGCAA
Source organism: Triturus cristatus (assembly GCF_964204655.1). Classification (NCBI taxonomy): domain Eukaryota; kingdom Metazoa; phylum Chordata; class Amphibia; order Caudata; family Salamandridae; genus Triturus; species Triturus cristatus. Next base: position 344,413,863 of record NC_140593.1, read on the forward strand.
AACTACAAATCCCAGAATGCTGTGTGGAGTAGGTAAATCAAAGGCTCAGAGAGCATCTAAATGGGTCACTAGATAAACAGAGAGGTCATCTCACCAACACCGTTTTTTTTTAGAAATGTTATAATAGTTTGTTTGGGGTTTGCATAAGTTAAAACCTTGTGTGTGCCTTTACAGGCATTCCAGAATGTACTTTTGTTTAATGAGGTCTGCTTTGCTTTGTGACCAGTTGTGACATCATAACATAGATGGCCCGTTGAAACACTTTTTGATATATTTACATTGTAAATGTGTGAATCCTTTATAGTTGAACATATGGGAAGTGCTCGGAGTGCTACACTTGAGTCGCCCACAGTCACCCTTCGACAAGTCATCATCAATCAGCCCATGGCTTCTAGAGGGATCCTGTGTTAACTTTAATAGGTCGAAGCATCTGCAAGGGCTTCATGCATCACTTTAGAAGACCATTATCAGCTCATTAATATTCATAATAGGCACACTTTATTTCAATGGACACAGAGTCTTCTCCGTGTGTTACTTTATTTTGAAGTTTTCGAAAGCACCAAGCAAGTCTATGAGCATCTTAGCATTAGGCACTAAAATAAGCACATCAAGGTTAACCACGGACTAAACAGAGAGTCGAATGAGTCGAATTTCCATTATTCCATATGTATTTCCATTATTGTCAGGTGAAACGAGTTACCGTGGCCAAGGCCATATTGTAGAGAAAGAGGATTTCTTTTTTATGGTCTCTATAGTGGAATACCAAAACATACATAAGAAATGTAGGTCTTAAATCTTTGGTGCGGGGATTGTAAAAGATACTCCACACACATTCTGGTATGAGAATTTTTTCACTTGCTTCCAGTGTAAAATAAAATTAAATGTAAAACTTTCACCTTGGTGCATAAGTCACATCTTGGTTCAGCACCGAGTAATTAACAACCATTGGCAAAGCCAATAAGTCTTGCTTTGGCCACTAGCCTTTTGACTTTATTAATGCATGTTTTGTCAGGATTTTTGCAAAAGCTTATTTTTGGGAAAGGTGCTGGGGCATCGTCAATCCAAAAAAGAAAACAAATTGGCTTAAAATGTTTTTTGGTCTCAAAAAGCACAGAATGCTACATTAATTCCTGGCACAGAAAATAACTACTTGTGTGTACATGAACTCTTGAGAAAGGAGATAATGCTGTCTCACACCGAGACGTTAGCTAGTGGATGACACATTGCCCTGTGCTGTAGTGGACGAAGGAGAAATGTGAATAACACAATAATAGACCAAAGGCTAAGGAGGCCTGGCTGAAGGCTCCTGTCAGTATATTTTAAATATAATTTTAGTAAGGTTAAAACTTCTTGACCAATACCAGACGTAACAAGCATTAGCATAGCCAATAGGTCTCGCCTTGGGACCTTATAAGTGTTTAGTTATCCAGCACAATATTCTTGGTGCAACAACATCCACTGTTGCATGGCTAAACACTTACAAGGTCCCAAAGGCGAGACCTATTGGCTATGCCAATGCTTGTTATATAGTGCTTACTATCTGATAGAGACTACTAGCCAGAGATTCCTTAACGTAGAATTATCCCCAGGTGTGAGACAGGACCAGGAAAACTTTCTTGACAGCATCTCTGCGCGCCGGGGGGCGGTACCACGCGACTCCGCCCTGATGTCTTCCTCGGGCGTGACGTCAGTGAGGTTACATAAGCCCCACCCCGGTGCGCTGACATCAGTTTCCTTCTTTTATCCGGATCTTGTCCCTGGCCTATTTTCAGGCCTTCTTTTCACACTTTGCGTTTCTTTTTTGAGAACAGTGTACGAATGCCTTCAGGTTTTAAGACGTGCTCGTCTTGCGCATGCCAGATGTCGGCGATAGACCCTCACCCCATTTGTATATGGTGTTGGGGGAGCACCATGACTCCACGGACTGCGAGGCTTGCCAGAAGATGAAGCCTAATTCCCGGCGGGAGCGCCGGATGAAGCTCCTTTCAGTCCGCATGTCCAGGTCGACACCGTCTCCACATCCGTCCCCCGCGGCAGGGTCCAGGAACCGCTGCTTCCGTCTCCGACATCATCCTCCTGAGAGGCCGCAGGGGTGTCGCTCGCCTGTTGGTAAGTGTCGCAGCTTGTCCCCGAGGCCCGGTCCCCGTCCTATGGGGGGAGCAGGTGCTTCACGGGTCGTGCGACCTCAAGCGTCGTCACCCTACACGCCGTTTCCCGGCGTGGGGAGTCCAAATGGAGGCCTATGCTGCGGCACTGCAGACCCCCTTGGCTCCTCCTCCCCTTCCTGGGACGTCCATGGATCCCTTGCGTGCGAGGCCTTCTGTGGAGTCACCGGCGGCTCCGGCCCCGGCGTCGACAGGTTCGGCTCCAGGGTGTGCTGTTGTCGGGGTGCGGCCCTACGGGGTTCCCTCCTTCGGCCCACGGCGCCTCTGCCTCGCCGCAAACCCCCGTGGGGGTCCCTGTGGTGTGGCGGGAGGTTGCCGGGACTCGTGGCTCGTCCCCGAGTCCTCCTCGGTCCTCTGGGCAGGCGGCAGCCTTGTCCGAGGCTGAGTTGATGCCGCTCAGGCGCCGGTGGCCTTCGGCCCTGGCGGCACCACAGGGGCTGGCTAGGGGCCGGGGCACATCCCCGGGTCCCTCTCGTCTCTCCACGCAGGCGGCTGCCTTGTCGGAGGTCGAGTTGGCGTCTTTTCAGTGTCGTTCTTTGGCCGCCCTGGCTCCGACTCCGTCCCTTTCCCCCGCTGCGCCGGTGGTGGAGGTCGTCTCGGTGTCCCCTTCGACGCCGGTCGACGATGAGCAGGCGCCTGTGGCGGACTCCATGGCGTCGTGCCGGCGTCGATTCGTCTTCTGAGGCACCCTCTTCTCCAGAGGTTTGGCCACGTTTTGTATCTTCTTCCCCGGAGACGGGACGCTGCGTTGTGGCTTTTTCCCCAGCGTCTTCCAAGGAGGGCTCTTCGCCGTCACCGCGCCCACAGTCTTTCCAGAGGCGCCTCGGGCTCCCCACTCGTCTGTCCAGCCTTCTCCTGTCCGTGCTTGGCCGTTTCTTCCTCCGGTTGGACTGGGGGATGGCCGGCTTAGCTTACAGCCGTCCCCCAGAGAGGAATTGCTCTCCCCACCGCGTTGCCCTACGGAAGCGAGTGCTGCCTTCGCCTGGGTTGTCTCCATGGCCGCTGGGATTTTGCGCATGGGCATCCCGGCTGCCCATTTCTCCACAGACCATTTACTTGAGGTTCTCCATCAGGGCTCTGATGGACGGAAGCTGCTTCTCCCTTTCGAAGCTTTGCTTCATAATTCTCTCTTGGGAGCCTGGGGGAGTCCTGCCACGGGGGACCCGGTGCCCTAGTCGCTTCTACACCGCCACCGTCCTGCTCCGCATGATCCTGTCTGCTTTTCCTTCCATTATATGCACAAAAAATACTCTAACAGATCTGAGAAGAGATCTAACAAAATGAAAGGAGAGGGGGAGAAATGAGAACTCCTAAAAAAGGTTGTGCCTAATACAACCGTGGTCGTGGGGAAACTAAGTATTTCTTTAAGTTACCCTCACACACCCTAGTGGTGTCATGCTTCATCATCGGGTCACCCAGACCCCTAGAAGTCCGGGTGGGCTCGACCACAGTGTTGGGAGTGCTTTTAATATGTTTACGGCAGAGGGAGTTATCTAGATAAAATACCGCAGGCAGATCCCCAGTATCCCTTTATTCTTGGGTCTGTCCGGGTAATTAAAAAAAATAAAATGGGTCTTGTAGGAGTGTTATGGTCCTAGGACCCTAGTGCCGACATGTTTCAGTCCTAAAAAGTGGCCAAAAAATGGTCCAGGACTTTCTTCAGGGCAAAGAAGTAACTCCCCTATGTGAGTGTAATTACTCGTGATGGGGTGTCCCTATCCTATCAGTATGGTGAGGGCAGAGTAGCTGCTCCACGTGATATGGTTAAGAGTGGATGTATGTCAACTGCCAGGCTCCATCTGAAAAGAAAAATTTCGGGACAAACAACATATAAAAATATATATAAGCGGTAGGATTGCCGCGTAGTTCATTTCTCCTTAAACGGTATACTGATAACCGCAAGTGGACATGCGTGTGTCTATGTGCGCATGCTTACGTCGGGAGGAGTGTCCTCCAATCGTGCCACTCAGAAATCACTGTAACATATCGTTGTATATGTGACAGGCATACTGTGCGAGTGGCGAAATAATTCGCATCCTAGCGATAACAGCGTGATGTCTGCTATTGAAAGTAGCGTGCACGCAGTGTCTCCAAATACTAGTGCTCACAGGAAGTGTATTTGTTCCAGGTGATTCCAGGATCTGTCTACGAGTGTGTAGTGATACTCAGGTAAAACATGTTAATAAAATATATACACAGGCATACACCACACTCATTCGTACTAAATTTACAGATATACATTACCCAAATAGGGGAGGTTGACTGAATCTCACAGGACCACATTGCCAGAATGGGCGGTCCTGGGGGAACCGTGAAGGAAGAGTGTGTCACCGAGCAGACTAAGTGGCTCTGCCAGTATTTCGATCCGACAGGGTAGGGCAAAAATGGTGAGTGCTGTCGCGCCAGAAAAACTGAGACATCGCGCTTATCAGTTTACTTACTTATTTAAGATCGGTCACCCTGCCTGCTACCTGTTTGGTTCTGGTCCTCGGCTTTCGCAAGTAAGTTGAGCCATAGTCGCGCATAAATAACATGGAAAGCGCGCCGGAACATAGGGCTGATTGGGACCACGCCCCTCGGTTACAGGAAGTGACGTGAAACGTCACGGCGTGTGGCGGGGCTGGGGTCAAGGGAATTGTAGTTTTTGTATAATTGATGCAGGATATGCCTGACGGACTCGTGATGGCTAAACCCGGGGATAATGAAGGTTCTATGTGTACTTATTAAAATGCTCGTGTGTAGAAACCGAGGTGATGTGGATGAGAGAGGGATGGTTAACAATAGTTAACGAGCACCGTAGTTGATATATACATAGCTGATTGTGCCACGATGTATAGTTTCTATTAATTATAGTACTGGAAAGAGGTCCTTAGACAGGGGGACAGTCTGCAAAAAACTGTTCAAATATGTTCACAGAGCCAGGGTGGGGAGGCGAGGAGAGGCTAGGATTGTATGATGTTAGTGCAGATGTGAACAGATGTGAATATTCTTATGAACATCGTTTTACTTAGGTGTAGGGGTACAACTGTGGTAGTATTTGTTGTTGCCCTTGTAGTACTCATTACCAATCCGGCGTCTCGGTGAGGGGTTCATAGAGCCGCAGAGTATCAACAAGAGTTATTGGACATTGTGTCTGTAACCCAGTGTTTTGGTGTTAGGTGAAGAAAATAGGGGGCGGTTATTTGTTAAGCTGACTCCACGGTATAGAGTCATTAAGTCCCTTTTCATGTGTTCTCAGACGGTACACCCAACGTTGTTCCCTCTCTAAGAGTCTTTTCTGTAGATTTCTTGTGCCATTGATCTTCTCAATGATTGTCCATCGTATGTCTGTGTCTTTATGTTGTTTTTCCACGAAATGTGTTGTTAGTCTGGTGGCTGTGATCATACGCCTGATGGTACTCCTATGTTCGCATATGCGAATTTTTATTTTGCGGCTGGTCATGCCTATGTAAGTCAGATCACATGGACACTTGATAAGATAGATGACTGCTTCTGAATTGCAGTTTGTATGTGATCGTTGTTCCCAGGGAGTGTTTAGGCCGAGTTCCAGAGTTTTGCTGGGTCTGGTGAATTCGCAGGCTACACAGGACCCGCAAGGATAGTGTCCGGTCACTGGTGGTGTGTTCCATAATGTTGTTTGGAGGTCACCCACAGTATCGTAAGTGTCTGTATGTATCAGGGTATCTCTCAGACTACGATTCTTTTTGAAAGAGAACATGGGTTTGTCATACGAGAGTTTGTTGGAGGTGAGGATGGACCACCTTTTATTTATAATCTTCTTTACATCATTAGAGGACGAATTGAATGTGGTAACACAAATCATATTATGGGGTTGTTGTCTTTCATGGGTTTCAAGCAGGGCCTCTCTGGGAGTGTTCCGTGCTCTTTTTTTGGCTTGTTCAATTATTTTGACTGGATAGCTTCTTTCTTTCAGCTTATCTGTGAGTATTTCTGCCTCTTTTTTGTAATCTCGGAGTTCGGAACAATTTCTACGTATACGCAGGAATTGTCCTACAGGGAGATTTTCCCTGAGAGATCGTGGATGGGCGCTGTCGAATCTCAGCAGACTGTTTCTGTCAGTCGGTTTTGTGTATAGCGAGCTGCTCAGTGTGCCATTCTTTGCAGTGATGTTGATGTCCAGAAATGGAATGGTTTCTCGGTCTTTATTGATGGTAAATCGTAAGTGAGGATTAAGATCGTTAATCCATAGAGTGAAGTTTGAAAGACTCTGAGTATCGCCTCGCCACACCATAAAGATATCATCGATATAGCGATACCATTTATAGATGTTATTGGTGTATGGGTTAGCATTCCAAATGTGTTGGTTCTCAAAATGGCTCATGTATAGGCATGCTATACTAGGAGCGAAGGTGCTCCCCATAGAAGTTCCATGGATTTGCCAATATAACTGGGATTCAAATTTGAAGAAATTTTCCGTTAATGCAAGTCTCATTAACGTAATCACCCATTCCTTTGGTGCAGTCCATTGCCACTCCTCATTCTCCAGGAGTTGTTCAATGACCCCGATGCTTTCAGTCTGGGGTATACTCGTATACAGCGCTTCTACATCCAGACATACTAGAAAGCAATTCCTTCCACCCTTCTACCAGGGGCCCTCTTCTGCAGACTGTCTTCCCTTCTTTGCCCTCGGTATTGTCTCCTCCGTTGAGGGAGGCCCAGTGGCTAGATTCATGGGGGCGTAACATCTTCGCTTCCTCCAGTGCTGCCTTGCGGGCGCTCAACACTCTTTGCGTGTTGGCCAGAGCCACTTCTTGCTTGTGGGATTCCGCGGTGTCCCTTCTGTCTTGTGATTCTCAAGAGGGTGCCTGCGCTGATCTGCGGCACCATGTGTTGGGTGGCCGGGAGCTGGCTGCGTTTATTTTTCGCTCGGCCCTGGATGCCTCTGAGGCTCTTGGTCGCACTATGGCTTCTTCGGTGGCCCTCCGTTGCCATGCTTGGCTGAGGGACAGTGTTTTTCCGGAAAATGTTAGGGAGAATCTGATTGACCTCCCTTTTGATGGCACTCTTCTGTTTCATGCCTCGGCGGATTCTGCTATTCAGCGGTTCCTTGCGGAGCTTCGTTGGCCTCCTCCTCGCCCTCAGTAACCTTGGATGTCGGTCCTCTGCTGTGCTCTGGGAGGTGTTTTCCCCTTGTTATTCTGGGGTCTAGCGTTCGGTAGCCCTGGTTGTGTGTTCTGTCTGGTTGGTGTGCCTTCAGGGTCCTTCAGTTGGGCCTTCGGTGCTGTTGACCGCTGGTCCGGCCTTTGTTTGACTTGTGGTTTTGGCTGTTGGTAAGCCCGTGTAGGTCCTGAGATTGGGCCTTCGGTGTCTTCTTTATTGGCTGATTGGCAAGCCCTCTGCGGTTCTACCCGCAGGTCTTTCTGTTTGTCTTCTGCTGCGGAAATTGTTTCCTAAGAGGGGTTCCCATGTTTTATTGGGACGTAACATACCCTATGTGGGGTAATTGTAGCTATTACATAGCTCTGTCATGTGCTGGGGAGGTGTGGTCGCCCTTTTCGTGTTCCTTGCTCTCCGTGGCATCCTGGTATGTCGCAGGTGCAATCTTCTTGCCGATTGTCTTGAAGCAGCTTGCGTTGCGCCCAGGTCCGTCCTTCTCCTTGTTCGCTACGTCGCTAGACCAGTCTGGCCTGCTGTCTGCGGCATCGTATTGTGGCGGTTCCACACTTCTGTCCAGTGTTTCGGCTTGTGCCTCTGTCTGGTGTTCCAGAGGTACTGGCTTTTCTTGGCCTCTGTGTGCTGGTGGACGGCTTGGTCAGTCCTCCGTCTCTCTCTTCTTTTGTGGTCACTGTGTGTTTCTGGGCCGGCCCTTCCTTTGGGGTGTGTCCTGGCCCTCCCTGGCCTCTGCCTTCGGCTGGCGTCTGGCTTGCCCTGGGTGTGCTGTTCCGTGGTGTTGCCTGCTGCTGGCTGCACATGCCCGTGTAGGCCTGCTTCTTCTAATCCACTGTTGTGGCCTTTGATATGTTCCCTTGTGGCCCTGCCTCTGGTTTCGCTGGGGCTTTGCACAACTGTGCCTTTCTTCTTCCGCCTGCGCTATTGGCAGTGGAGCCGTTACTGCCTTGTCCGCTGCTTGCGGTCGAGGTGTGTTCTGCTATTTCCTATCATTGCGTATGTGTTTCTTACGGTGGGCTCTGCCTCCGGTTCTACCTCTTCTCCCTGGGGTTTGAGGTGGTCCTTGTGTTCCTTGAGGCTTTCGACGCTGTCTGCCCCTGCGGGGGATTGGGCGGTTCTCCCTTGGTTGGGCTTGGGATATCCTGGCCCCTCCCTTCTTGTCCCTGTGACATGTCTCCTGCTGGGGCCCTGTGTCTCTCCTGGTGGGGAGGCTCTCTCGCAGGCCCTCCTCCCTTCTGGGTATGGCTAGGGTATCTATTCTACGTTAAGTAATCTGTGGCTAGTAGTCTCTATCAGATGTACAAGTTACTTACCTTTGGTAACGATGTATATGGTAGAGATGATTCTAGCCGCAGATTCCTTCACGACCCGCCCTTCCTCCCCGTTCTGTGAGGACCCTCAGTTTGGGTTTTCTGCGCTCGCCTCACTCTGGGTGGCTTGCCTTCTGTGGGTGTCCACTTCGTTTTCTTCCCATCAGGCATTCCTCCAGCTGGTTTCTCTCCAGTGTGGGGGCCTACTTTTGCTTTTTCTCTCTGTTGTTAGGGTTTCTGCTCCCCTTGCGGTCTTCTCCATTGGGGATTCTTTTGCCTGTTCCTTGGACTCCTGTTCTTTTCAGGGGATATGGCCCTCTTTGACAGTATGGTCTGGAGGTGGATTGCTGTTGCTCCTCTGTTCTGGGCTGGTGGCCCTTCACTGTGTGGTTTGTGGTTACAGACTATCTTTTTCTGTTCCAGCGCTTTCACATGCTTGTGCTTCCAGGATGGCTGTCGCCTTGGCTTGCAAGGTGGTCCCACGGAGTGGTGCTTGGCGCTTTTCGCTGCTATGGCCTTCTGATGCTTTGGTGTTAACTGGTGCTATAGCCTTGGCTTGCACAGTTGTTCCTCACAGTGGTGCCTTGCTTTTTCCCTGCGCTGGCCTTGCTGCTGTAGCCTCCTGGTATTTTGGTGCCGACTGGTGCTGTTCCTCATCTTTTGTTTCTCTCTGTTTTGTTTTTTCAGTTTTTTTCACACACTGTTCCCATGCTCTCCTCAGTTTTGTTGTGATGGCTCCACGTTGTGGCGCGGAAAAGTTCTCCGAAGCAAACTGACGTCAGCGCGCCAGGGTGGGGCTTATGTGACCTCGCTGACGTCACTCCCGCGGAAGACGTAAGGGCGGAGTCGCATGGTACCGCCGCCCGGCGCGCAGAGATGCTGGGCATGAAAGTTTTCCGGGTCCAGTCTCACGCCTGGGGATAAGGAATATGCAGCTAGAATCGTCTCTACCAGAAACATTGTTACCGAAGGTAAGTAACTTGTACGTTTGGTAGCGCTAATACTATAATGGCACTCACCAGTGCCCCTGCCAGCTTCCGCGACTCCTTTAAAGCCTGGCTCTGGAAATATGTAGACAGTTTTTAATATAATGCGCTGTTTTAGTAGATACCAGGCTTTTCTGCTACTTCTAACGCAAGTAATGTGGAGACCCGCAGGCGCACGTTCGCTGAACAGAACGAAAGTGCCCAATTATGTTCAAATGTGTTTTGCAGAATTTACAATTTTATGCCTCAAAGTGACGAGAACATTTTGTAACTCGGCATGTCGGGGCACCATAAACATAATGCAGTGTGCCTCTGATATTCTGTGCCAACGGCTGATCAATGATGTTGAGGGTAAACAAAAACATTGATTACAAAATGGGAGTGGCGCTTTAGAATGTTCTGGTCCATGTTGTGTGGATGACTCTGATTCATTCAACTAAATCGAGATCTCGCATTTCAGCTTCTTATATTTTTATTTCTTTTACATTTTAACCTGGATTATAGGGGTATTGTGGTCAACGTTGTGGGCATAAAGGACCATAATGCTGAATCATCTGTAAAAATTATTTTAACACCAAGAATTAAAATGTTTTTAACTTAGAATGCAGAAGACTAGATGACGATTTTCACAATATTTTCAGTGCCTTTTTCTGCAAATAAAAAATATTTTTTCAATATAAAAGTAAATATTTACTTTGCATATTTTTTGTGGTGAAAATGAATTGAAGCAGATCTGAAGATGACATGGTCGCTCGGGACTGGAGCTCTGTGAGGACTGAGGCTGCTATGGGCTCTAATAGGGTTGGGACTGCTAGGGGACAAGAGCTGCTCGGGGACAGGAGCATTAAGGGACCGGAAGCTCTAGGACTGCTATGGGACAGGAGCTAAGAATGCCGAGGGTTCCGGGGAAGGCCTAGGCTGCTAGGCGAAGGGAGTTCTGATACGACTGGAGCTTCTAGGGCATGGGAGCTTTAAGGGCCAGGACAGGAGCTGTGAGGGGGCCTAGCTGTAAAGACAAAGGGGGTTTCGAGTATACCAAGACTGTGAGGACGGAAACTAAGGTGATGGGGTTGCTAGTAGACATGGGCTCTGGGAGGACTGGGTCTGCTAGGGTGTGGCAGCAGCTAGAGGAAGGGATCCATGAGAGGGCTGGTCGTAGCTGCGAGAGACACCCCCGGGGCACAGGGTGGTCCAAGGGGCAGAGTGTTGCTAGAGGCAGTGAGCTCTAGGAAGGCCGGAGCCACTAGGTGATGTGAGGTCTGAGAACACAGGCTGGGTGTTCAGGACATGGATACATCTCCGAATGCACCGTGTCTCTGCCTCCCATGGGCTGAGATTTGTACTCTCAGCGCAGTCTAAGCTCCTGTTACGGTTTGAGAGTGCTTGTTCTCCAAGGAACCTGTCCCTACCGCCGAGTGCTCTAGGTTGGCGTGAGTGCAGTGAAACGCGTGAGGCCTTGTCTCTGCACAGCCTCGCTCTCACCATGCGCCACCTTCAAAGCAGGCATCAGCATCTACTAAACACAGGGCTAGCTGATGAGGCGCGCGCCGCGCTGAAAGCAACCGTGAAGTGAAAGCAGCTGCAGCGTCCCTCGCGCGCATAGGCTGGAAGTCCTGCAAGTGGTGATCACGCTCTCGCGAGCCAGTGCACAACCAGGCTGACCGCCATCTGTTTCCATTTGCGATAATTGGAAACAGATGGTGCTCATGCTCGCTCCCGAGGACCCTAGGCCAAGGACTAGAGAAGGCGGGACATGCACCCGCCTTAAGCCAATTGCAAGCGGTCTTTCTTAGAAAGACGCATGCAAAGGCCAATAAGGGGAGATTAAAAACAAGCACAAGCGTGTGTTCACAGTTTTAAAGCCCTTACTGAAAGCTCGCTGAGCAGCGCATGCGCGTTGGCTCAGGCGAGACCTAAAAAGGATCAAACCTTTTGATATACAAATTTAGGCAACTGCTATTCCAATTAAATGCTTGTGAGAAGGGGAAATCCCAATATTGAGTCCGTGATTTGAAGTACTGGGTTTTTCAGAACCCAGCGGTGCCAGGGAACACACCCTAAGACTTCGAGTTCTTCCTGTTTCAGACTACAGAAACACAGAGTCTTCTTGGTGAAGTCAAAGATCGTATTTATTGGCTGCAGCCAGTAACAGGTATCCTAGAAGTACAACACGGTGTATATTCTCAGGAGACTGCTCCCCTTACAAAGCCAGCCTTCTCTTTTTATACAAAATATTATGCTTTAGGCAAACATTCCTTATTTTACAGTTGACTATTCACATATTTTCACTACAAAGAAAAAGCAGAGTCATGATGACAAGCCCATATTTCAGTTTGTCCAGCCCTCAATCAATTAGGCTCAGTCAGATATCGACGGACCCCAATAAAAACGGGCACCTCCTCCTCGTAAAGCAAGTCATAAAGAAAGAAATAGGGACAGGTGTGTGTAAGATTAGGCATGGTTTGTGTGTGATGAAAGGTTTTATGATATGTTGTGCCTTGATACTAATCTCATTCGGCCACTGGGAAAGGAACTGGCCGAACAGGTTTGGCTTCAGGCAGTGGAGTCAGCTTGCTCAGGTCACAGAGGAGTCAGCAAAGGTGCATGTGTCTTTCAGACTCGTTTTTAGGTCTCGGGACCATCCGGTCGGCAGACCGGAAGTCCGGAGATTTAATGACTTGGGAGAAGAGGGGCTTGAACCCGCCCCTCTACTGCCCTGTTCTCCATTGGCTGGCCTCGTAAATGCTGGCCAGCCATTGGAGAAGAGGTCCCGTCACTCCAATCATGCCCCGTCCTTTTCGGATCGGGGGGCGTGTTTTTTGCGAAAAGTCTCAGGGAGGAGACAACAGCAAAACACGCCCCCGAATCCGAAAAGGATCGGAGAAAGGCGGTCGTGTGCTCGTCCGCTCCCCCTTCGTCCGGTTGCTGCTCTGGTCTCCAAGGGTCTTCTTGTTAATGTTGAAACGCAAACGTGCTATATTTTAGCCTGACTTGGAATGCACCGAAAGCCACGTTTAAGGCATGTGTCTAGGGGTGCTGGTTGGCGCGCAACACCCATTGGGCTCACCGGGCTTCAGCCTCCCCCGAGAAGGTAAACACATTTTTTGCATTGTTTCCACCTGCGAAGCCGTCTTTGTTTCCATCCTCCGAATCTGCTGCTAGCGCCTTTCAGGGGGCACGAAAACCAAAGGATAGAGAGAAGGTAAACACATTTTTTGCATTGTTTCCACCTGCGAAGCCGTCTTTGTTTTCATCCTCCGAATCTGCTGCTAGCGCCTTTCAGGGGGCACGAAAACCAAAGGATAGAGCGCTTTCCAAATCATTTCATGGGCCAAGTGGAAGAAACAGCTTTAGCAGAGAAGATTCATTTCATAGTCCGAGGTTATCATGAACATCCGGCATCCTAGCCCCTTGTGGACAAATGTTGGACACCCCTGCTTTAGAACTGCCGTAAAACATGAGGGTTCCGGCTGGTTTTTCAGGTTAATTAATCAGTACTCAGGGTGGGTTAATCTTGTGGGGATTCATTTCTAGCTCCGATTTTTATTTCTGCAGTTATCTATCATTTTTTATTAAAATGCAAAGTATTTGTTTTTATTTATACCCGGGAGGATTCCTGCAGCCCTTTTCATTGAAACAGACTCTCTCCATTTACATTTTAACCTTAACCCTTTCCTTACTCTACAGTTACCTCCAGCTTTGTCATTTCCCCTTTAGCCCATTTTCTCCTCACGGTGTCGCTCGCCAGTTCTTTTGTTTTTCCACTGAAGAGATCTTTGTATCCCGAATGTTTCTTTTAGTCCGAAACGAAGACCTGGCGCTGACCCACAATATTGACTGTGACATTCAGGCGTTGAGAAGCTTTACCCGTTACAGAACTATAGGATGGTGACGTCACGCCACCCTCTGAAAGTTGCACTATATAACAAGGGGATTTTCACCCATTGCTTCCAAATGAGTGCTTGCTGTTCAGTTTCTGCGCTGCAGGTGCATTAACCGTCCATGCGTCGTGTGCTAGGAATGTTTCACCCCCTGTGATATCTCGCCTAGAGTAGCTTACGTGGGCCCTTGTAAGGAGTTGCCTAAAGTGATGTCCCCAAGGTTTGGGGTTTCTCTTTGCCCGGAATTATCGGGTCTGCAGACTCTGGATCTGATAAACCCAACCAGGAGTCTCATGCAGTTGCCATGCCCCGCCCCAGCCCCTCTGCCTGCATACAGCACCATGTAAAGAGCAGAACAAAACTTCCCCCAGCTGAAGTAAAAAGCTCTCCCCCCTCGGCCCCCATCACCCTTCGACTGTCCGCAGCCAAGGAAAGAAAATCCCGCAGCATTTACCGGGTGGTAAATCAGTGCATACTTGGGCTCGGTGTTCCACTCAAAAGGGGTAACAAGCATTTACAATGCAATGGTCTCGGCTGTAACGCCCTGAACGTCTCAGGATCGTTTAACAGACACGATAATGAGAACGCAACCACTTGTGAAGGTTTAGTTATTTTAATGAAGGCAAAAATAATACAAGGAATAAACAAAGGTTAGAGTCACTGGAATCCTCCAGGCTAAGTACGTTACCAGCCCACAGCACGGATGGTCCTAACCGTCCTCTGCATATACGCCGATCCCGGCGTATGCCAACAGAGGGCAGAAATGAAATGGCCGACAATGCCAATCGGTAGGCTGTGAGGGGCACGAAGAGTGTTGGGGAGAATCGAGGAGTCAGGGAAACACCCAGCCGGGGTCTCTACCTGAAGGGAGCAGCCGCTCAACCTCTTCCTCAGACTGCACCGGGACGCGGAGTCACCTCCTGGTGATGCGTCACCGATACCCCAATCACAAGCAAAGAAGACTGAACCGAGAGCAGCCGCTCGATCGATCCCGTGGACTTCCGAGTCTGTAACGCGGCAAACACCTCCTGGTGTGCGTTACAGCTGGCAGTCCCTGTATCTCTGGTCGGGCTGGGAGTTACGACTCCAACCAGCAAAAGCGCCACTGCGCTTTGACTCAGCCGAGTCAAAAAGCGAAGCTCAATGGTTATCCGGTAGAGCTTCCGGGTCCTTCACAGGTGACGATGGGGCAAGACACGGCCCAGGGAGTAACGACTCGACCTACCTCCGTTCTTGCCTTACTGGAGCACCACTCCGGAACACTGCTCTTCACTAAGCAGGTACGTCGGTGTAAACACAATATCCGACAGCGTTGTACCTCTCGGTTCCTCCCCTTATAGGGCGTGTGTTCCTTGAGTTATGTAACAGCTCTCCTGTTTACATAAGGGCGTGTTTTCCTTGAGTTATGTAACAGCTCTCCTGTTTACATAAGGGCGTGTTTTCCTTGAGTTATGTAACAGCTCTCCTGTTTACATAAGGGCGTGTTTTCCTTGAGTTATGTAACAGCTCTCCTGTTTACATAACCTCTCAACCGCTAAGCATCCTGGGAGATGTAGTCCGTTTTCGCTGGTTTACCGTTTTCCTCCCCTCGCATGACAGGAATTCTTGACAGTACATCCTCCCTCTCAGCGGCTCCCCACGGGTCCAGCGCTGGCAGGAAAACGCCGATGGAACAAGGAGACCAAGCACGGAGCATGAACCCCTTCAGCCGGTTCCCATGACTGCTCCTCCGGGCCATAGCCTTTCCACGCAACCAGGTACCACAGCTTCCCCCTGCGCCATTTGGACGCCCGTATGCCCGACACTTCATACTCCACCTCCGACTCCACGCATACCGGCCTAGGTGTCCCAGACGGCTTGGAGGGTGCTGGTTTGAGCAATGATACATGAAAGACAGGGTGTATCCGCAATGACTGGGGCAAGCACACCTTCACGTTCAGATACTGTTTGAGCGTTTGGTTCAGGCGCTCGGTTTGGCCGTCCGTTTGAGGGTGGTAGCTGGTGGACAGGGCGGTCTTAACATGCAGCGCAGTGCACCAAGTCTTCCAGAATTGCGCAGTAAACTGCGACCCCCGGTCCGACACGATCACCCCAGGTAATCCATGCAGTCGTACCACATTCTTTAGGAGTAGTGACGCCAATTCCCCGGCCGTAGGGACTCTCTTGCAGGGGATGAAGTGCCCCATTTTCGTCAAGTAATCCACCACCACCAGTATTGCCGTCATCCCCTGGTCTACCGGTAGGCCCACCACGAAGTCCAGTGATATGCTATCCCATGGTCTATCCGGGGTCGGAAGTGGATGTAAGAGCCCTTGGGTTCGGCCATGGTCGGCCTTCATGGTAGCACACGTAGGACACTCCTGTCCCCACCTCCTGACATCCACTCTCATGGTTGGCCACCAGAAATGCCGTCCCATGCTAGCCACCGTTTTTTCAAAGCCCAAATGACCTGCGCATGGAGAGTCATGGCACCAGATGAATGCTTGTTTCCTTAGCCTAGGCGTGGGTATCAATAGGCACCTGCCCTTAAGGGGTATCCCGTCCTTCAGCTGCCATTCTCTGTGACTGAGGAGCCACCTCCGCCATGCGAATGACCTGATCCCTCTCTTTATTCCCCTCAGGAAAGTATCCGGTTGGATAACCCCCAATACCATCCTCGGGGAAATGATGGAATGCTCGGTCGCAGGCAATGGTTCCTTAACTGCAGATTGACGGGACAGGGCGTCCGCCTTCCGGTTTTCCGTCCCCGGCCGATATGTGATGCGGAAGTTGAACCCCGCAAAGAAGATCATCCACCGCAGCTGTCTGGGAGAAAGGTGTCTTGTGGCCGTCATGAACTGTAGGTTCCGATGGTCCGTGTACACCGATACCACATGTCTTGCCCCCATCAACCAATGCCTCCATTCGGTGAAGGCGTCCTTGATTGCGAGAAGCTCCTTCTCCGCAATATGGTAGTTGCGTTCGGCGTCGTTGAGTTTGCGGGACATGTACGCAACGGGATGAAGCACCCCTGTGTCGTGGTTGCGTTGGGACAAGATAGCCCCCAGCGCCACATCCGATGCGTCCGCTTCCACCACGTAGGGGAGATCCGGATCGGGGTGAGCCAACACCGGCGCCTTACCAAAGGCGCTTTTCAGGGCCTCAAAGGCTGTGTTCGCTTCAGGGGACCAGACAAACTCCTTGGACTTCCTCAGTAGCTGTGTGATTGGGGCCACCAATCCTGAAAATCCATCTATAAACCGCCTGTAAAAGTTGGCGAAGCCAATGAAACTTTGGACGTCCTTCACGCTTTGGGGCACCGGCCATTCTTTCACCGCCTTGATCTTTCGTTCTGCCATCTCCTGTCCCTCTGGACTCAGCATCACTCCGAGGAATTCCACGGATGTGACGTGGAAGTCACACTTGCTGAGTTTACAAAACAGCATGTTTTCCCTCAGCTTTTAGAGCACAGCTTTGACGTGGTGTACGTGCTCCTCCACACTGGACGAATAGATGAGGATGTCGTCGATATATACGACCACGTAGATATCCAACTCCTCTCTGAATACCTCATTCAAAAAGTACTGAAAGGCTGCCGGGGCGTTGCACAGACCGAACGGCATGACGAGGTACTCAAAAAGGCCGAACCTGGTCTTAAAGGCGGTCTTCCACTCGTCTCCGTCCCTCATGCGCACCAGATGGTATGCCCCTTTCAAATCCAACTTGGTGTAGATACGAGCTTTCTTGACCTGTTCCAGAAGTACACTGATGAGAGGCAAGGGGTACCGATTCTTTACGGTTATCGCATTCAATGCCCTAAAGTCCACACAGGCTCTCAGCTCCCCATTAGCCTTCGGGATGAAGAAGAGTGGCGAGGCGGCCGGAGACTTGGACGGGCGGATGAATCCTAGCTTGAGGAGTTTATCCAGGTACCCCCGGAGATGCACGTTTTCAGGCTCCGTCAGGGCATACAGCCTGCCGCTGGGAACGCTGGCCCCTGGCACCAGGTCGATCTGGCAGTCAAACTGTCTATGTGGTGGTAGCACTTCCGCCTTCACCTCATCAAATACATCCTCAAAACTGTGATAAGCCTGGGGGAGAGCCACATCTTTTTCTGCCGCTGTAGCCACCGTCTGACTCCCGCTCTCATCTGCGTCAAGGGATTCCGTTCTTATTCCACAATGCAGGATGCAATACGGTGACGTCAGTTCGATGCGATGTGTTGGCCAATCCACAGAGGGGTTGTGTTTCTGTAGCCACGGCAATCCCAATATGACGCCATATTGGGGCGCTCGGATGATGTTAAAATCGATTTGTTCCAAATGGTTCCTCCCACATCTCATCGGAAGGACCCCCGTGTGCTGCCCGATGGGCCCCGTCACCAATCGCCTTCCGTCTACAGCATAGACGTCTTCGGGTACAGCTTTGGGAAGAAGCACTAGCCCTAGCCTGCATGCCTCGTTGTGGTCCATAAACATGCTAGTGGCCCCTGAATCCACCATGGCCACAACGGGTATCCACTGGTCATGCACTCCCACGTGCACCGTGAGAAACAGGTGTCGTTGTCCCTTAGTGACCGAGTTGGAAAGTGAAGGGATGGATGAGTGACTCCGAGATGCCCCTTCTTTGGTCTGGGAGTCCTCTAGTTTTCCGCCGGTACGTCCACCACGGCTGTTACCGACCGGTTGGCCCGATAACGTGACGTCTTCGGTTTGGCAGGGCATTCACGTACGTAGTGGCCTTTTTTGCCACAATATAGGCACAATCCTTCTTTACGGCGTGACTCTTTCTCCGTGGCTGTGAGGCTCGCTCGTATTGCGCCGATGTCCATGGGTTCTCCCTTGGATGCGGTGGCAGTTTCAGTACTTCCCACTGTCACATAGGATGGAAGGGATTTTCCTTTTCTCCCATGATCCCCCTCTCTTTCCCTTAGCCTATGTTCCAGCCATAATACCAGGTTGATAAGGCCCTCACATGTCTTGGGTTGTGGGTCAATATGAGCCACGGCGTCCTTGAGCTCATCGCACAGCCCGTGATGGAAGAGCGCCGTCTGTTTAGCAACAAGCCACTTGGTTTCCGCAACCAGCCTTCGGAACGCGTTGAGATACTGCACCAGGTCGTTGGATCCCTGTCTCAACTCAAGCATTTCACGGTCCGCCGTGTACGAGTCAGCCCTTCTGTCGAAGACCTTCAGGAATTCCTCGCGAAAAGCACCCCAATCACATAAGATGGGGTCGTCCCTGCTCACCAGAGGTACGGCCCATTGTGCCGCGTTTCCAGCCAAATAGGATATAAGGAAAGCCACACAAGCCTGACTCGTGGGAAACGCCCTTGGTTTGCACGATAAATGTAGCGCCACTTGTGTGAGGAATACCTGCACTGTGTTAGGATCCCCACTGTACCTCTCTGGTGTTGCCAAGGGGACGGCTACCGGCATTTCCACTACTACCGCAGGGGTCTGGTTCGTGAGGGAGGTGCTGGGCGTGAGCGGGTCCAATTGGATAGCATCCAGTCTGGCTTTTACATCGGCTGTTTCTTGCCTGGAGGCAGCCAATTCAATTTGCACGGTCGCTAAAGCAGCCAGCACATCATCAAGTGTTGCCATGTCTGTTATCGACCGGGAGACAGTTAGTGTTTATTAAGGTCGGATATTTTGTAACGCCCTGAACGTCTCAGGATCGTTTAACAGACACGATAATGAGAACGCAACCACTTGTGAAGGTTTAGTTATTTTAATGAAGGCAAAAATAATACAAGGAATAAACAAAGGTTAGAGTCACTGGAATCCTCCAGGCTAAGTACGTTACCAGCCCACAGCACGGATGGTCCTAACCGTCCTCTGCATATACGCCGATCCCGGCGTATGCCAACAGAGGGCAGAAATGAAATGGCCGACAATGCCAATCGGTAGGCTGTGAGGGGCACGAAGAGTGTTGGGGAGAATCGAGGAGTCAGGGAAACACCCAGCCGGGGTCTCTACCTGAAGGGAGCAGCCGCTCAACCTCTTCCTCAGACTGCACCGGGACGCGGAGTCACCTCCTGGTGATGCGTCACCGATACCCCAATCACAAGCAAAGAAGACTGAACCGAGAGCAGCCGCTCGATCGATCCCGTGGACTTCCGAGTCTGTAACGCGGCAAACACCCCCTGGTGTGCGTTACAGCTGGCAGTCCCTGTATCTCTGGTCGGGCTGGGAGTTACGACTCCAACCAGCAAAAGCGCCACTGCGCTTTGACTCAGCCGAGTCAAAAAGCGAAGCTCAATGGTTATCCGGTAGAGCTTCCGGGTCCTTCACAGGTGACGATGGGGCAAGACACGGCCCAGGGAGTAACGACTCGACCTACCTCCGTTCTTGCCTTACTGGAGCACCACTCCGGAACACTGCTCTTCACTAAGCAGGTACGTCGGTGTAAACACAATATCCGACAGCGTTGTACCTCTCGGTTCCTCCCCTTATAGGGCGTGTGTTCCTTGAGTTATGTAACAGCTCTCCTGTTTACATAAGGGCGTGTTTTCCTTGAGTTATGTAACAGCTCTCCTGTTTACATAAGGGCGTGTTTTCCTTGAGTTATGTAACAGCTCTCCTGTTTACATAAGGGCGTGTTTTCCTTGAGTTATGTAACAGCTCTCCTGTTTACATAACCTCTCAACCGCTAAGCATCCTGGGAGATGTAGTCCGTTTTCGCTGGTTTACCGTTTTCCTCCCCTCGCATGACAGGAATTCTTGACATCGGCATTGGTAAAGTTAGAACTATTGGCATTGCTCATGACATTATTTTTGTTTATGTTTTTGTTTTTAAAACATTTAAAGAAACGGCATTGTCATGAGCAATGCCAATAGCTCTAACTTTAACAATGCCGAGACCGTTGCATTGTAAATGCTTGTTGGCCTTAGTCATTGGCCTATGTGAGGGCAATCACAAAATGGCTGCCGTTCAAATGGAAACCGAGGGTTCAGGACGGAAACTCTAATTTCAGGGTGATTTCGTCACCCTAATATGACGAAAATGCTTGTGCATAGTATTCTAATCATTCTCGGTCTGCTGATACCAAAATCGTCATGATACGACGATGTTAATAACACGGGTCCAGAATTTTCAGTACCACAGACCCTCCTTTTGCCCTTACATAGGCAATAACCTATACTCACGTTAATCTGAGTCCAGGTCTATATTCATAAAGTCGTTGAGATGTTGCTGTAGCATCATCCTATTACTTAGCTCGTCTCTTGATACAGGTTTCCTTACACACGATGTAGCACAGAGGCCACATATTGCAGAGCACACTGTACACACAGACAGAACAGGAAAAGAATGGCTAAGATCATCCCAATGACTATCAGAATCTTCCATCCCCAGGTGGATATCAGTTCCCAGAACCATCCCATCAATGACCAATCTCCTTTATCCACGTGAATAGATTCGGAGATCTTATGCAGTTTGGAAATGGCCTGGTAAACTGTCGGTGCGTTATCTGGAATGAAAACACAGCAACTTGATTGGATCACTTTACATACCCCACCTCGGTCTGCAAGTACGACGTCTAATGCGACCCTGTTCTGAAGAGTCATAAGGCGATCCGACTGGAGCTCAGCAGTCAAATTACTAAGGGCACCGGCGGTTTCATCTACCGTGGATTCAACCACCCTTGTCAATTGCCTTCTGTTCCTGCTGTTAACCATAGGCCCCCAAAACGGCAGAAAACCCTTTACGAAATCTCCAAATTCTTGTCCTGTAGTGTCTTCTTTACTGATGACACCTCTAACTATCCTTGTCTTATGGTAATCTGCCGCGGCCGTGTAGGTGGGAGGCAACAGGAACGAAACAAAACATGTGCCTGAGAAGTCAGGGGGCAACCATGTATAGGCTCTATTATGGCAGATGAAATAGGTACCCTTAGCTGCTAGGAACGAAGGGGAAGTCTGAGACGCAAAAACATATGTTTTAGTGCAGATACTTTTCCCTAACTGAGCTCTGGGATTCTTGCCATTACCTTGCAGACATAGGTGACCCTGATGGGGTACAATCCAACTCGGGGAGGATCGCTTTGCTCGCTGGTTCTCACTCAGAGTAACTCCATATCCTGTTATGTTCCATCCAATATATGCTAGTGTCTCATCTCTCGGGATAGTCTCATAGGAAATATCTTCCCTAATCATATCTACTATACCCTTAACTAGAGCACTATTCTTAGGATTATCTTTCACAGAACGTAGGGGATTGGCTTCATGAGCGTATATGAACATCGTTCTATATGCCCACACAGAACCATTATGGCTGAAAGGCAGGACCAGATAAGGGATACCTTTATCAGTAGTATGAGGCATAAGACCACACACCCAACAGTTAGTTGTGTTCACTACTAATTGGTGTTGGTGTAGAAGCTGAACAAATGAATTATTGACAAATTCTAATCTTCTAGCGGACTCGTGTTCAGGCAGAGGGTGAAAAGAATGCGAGGATACAGTAGAAGGAGGTATGGGCTGTGTAGTGGGTGCAAATGTCACTTGAAAAGAGAATAAAACATATCCCATTAAAAACGTCATTACACTAAGCAACATGAAAATACATAATATCAAAAATCGTTTTTTTGTCATCATTATACACACTCTGGCTTTAAAGTCCATCTGTTTGGCAGGTCTCTCATTCTCGAAAAACTCCATCCTCTCTAATTGCTGCTCGCGGTGGTAGGGTGTTCTATGCTAAGGAATGCTTCTCTCAGTCCAGGGCAACTCCCTTAGACCGACCAGAACTGTCGACCTAACGTCTTCAGCTGCACTCCAAAGACTTGGGCAACCACGACCCTACAGCTGAACCCGGATGGCGGTTCGAAAAACAAAAATAAGAATGTTTCTCAGATGAGAGAGCTACACTTTCAAAAATAGCAAAGAAAAATAATTTTTTATTTGTCCATAGTTCTCGGCCTCAAATTATAACGGCTTTTTCCAGGTACTGTCTGGTTCTGGAACAAGAGTTCAGGCTCTGTAGTGTTCAATCGAATTGACGGTGGCACAGCTTCTTGCAAAATATTGTCACTTTCTCGTTCAGAAAGTGTTCCTTTTACAGGTGCATCGCTAAAAGGCAGAAAACGAGGCACGGTCTCAGAGTCAGCGATCCCCTCCTGGACCCACCGGTCGTACGGTAGAGGCAAAGGGACCCTCTTGCAGTGAACGCCGTGGATCCAGTTCTTTTTCCCTTCCACTCGAACAGCTGATCTTGTTGAGAGAAGGACAAGGTGGGGGCCGGTCCAACGGGGCTGGTCATTCTTTGTCCGCTGGAAGTTCTTGACCAGCACCCATGATCCAGGATCGATAAGATGTCCTGGAGCTTCAGAGACCTGAGGCAGAGTATCGTGAACCTGTTGGTGTAAAACACGCAATTTAGCCGTCAATTCATACAAATATTCAAGCAGTACAGGGTGTTCGATCTCACTGAATTTTGTCAGCCTTGGCACTCCCCATATGTTGGCCGGGCGGCCGAACACAATTTCATAGGGACTAAGTCCCACTCGCGAATGCACAGTCATTCTTGTTGATAGGAGTGCTAAAGGCAGAGCATCAGGCCATTTAAGACCAGAGCTCGCTTGTATCTTTGCCAATTTCAGTTTTAGCGTGCCATTATAGCACTCTACTAGTCCAGCTGATTGGGGGTGATTTGCAGCGTGGAATTTTTGCTGGATACCTAGCCCCTCACATACTTTTTTCATCACTCGACCCACAAATTCACTCCCATTATCACTCCAGACCATTCTCGGCATTCCAAACCTAGGGAAGAATTCTTTGGCAAGGGCTTTAGCTGTGGATAAGGCAGTGTTGTCCTTTAAGGGATATGCTTCTACCCATCTTGAGAAGGCACAAACAACAACGAGTACATATTTCAAATTGTTGCACCTTTCCATGTGGATGAAATCTAGCTGCAAAACCTCGAACGGATACGTTGGAGGCACAAAATGACCAGCTGGGGTTGGGGTTCCCCTACCAGGATTGTATTTCAGACACACCATGCAATTCTTGACCACATTCTCTGCACATTTAGGAATTCCAGCATTTTGCCATACTGGAGCCAACAACTTACAAATCCCTTTCACACTGACATGGGCCATCCCATGAGCCATTGTCACCACTGCAAGCACATACGCATCGGGTAACAACCATCGCTGATGTTCTGACAAGTCAACCCAACAACCATTTTCATCCAATTTACCCGTACTTTCTCTCCACACACTCAACTCTTTCTCTGAAGCTTCAGCTTGAAGAGACTTCACACTCTCTATCGTATCTTCACACATTCCAACGTCACCAACCCATCTTGCAGGGCCTGCAACATACATTCGATTCATCACATCTTTTGCTGTTTCTCTTGCGATTTCATCAGCAAATGCATTGCCACGACCAACATCATCAGTAACCTTCTTGTGTGCACTGCATTTTACAATCGCAACTTGTAATGGCAAGGTCAGTGACTCAAGGAGCTCATTCACCAACTGACCATGCTGAATCTTAGCTCCATGCGAAGTCAGGAACCCACGTTCTTTCCACAATCGACCTAAACTATGAGCCACACCAAACGCATACTGGCTGTCGGTATATATGGTCACTTTCATTCCTTTCGAAAACACACACGCTCTCGTGAGTGCAATCAACTCTGCTGCTTGAGCTGAATTATGTGGTATACGTGCAGCTTCAACAATCGTATGCAAAGTCGTGACAGCATATGCTGCAGTCGTATAACCATTCGGAAGCTTGAAGCATGAACCATCCACCCATAAGGTACCATCACACTTTACAAGAGGAGTATCTTTAAGATCTACTCTCCCTTTCGTTTCTTCTTCTGTCCTGAGAAAACAATCATGCTGTTCAACATCATCTGTCTCTACTGAAATCGGCAATAACGTGGCTGGATTCAACGTATTGCACCTCTTTAGGTGCACATGACTCGCTAACAGTGTCAACTCGTAACCTGACAATCGAGCACTAGTTAAGTGCTGTGTCTTGGTCCTGTTTAACAACGTGTCCACTGCATGTGGAACCATCACAATCAACATATTATTCATCACTAACCCAGCAGACTGTCGAATAGAAACAGCTGCTGCCGCTGTGGCTCTCAAGCAACTCGGCAATGCTTTAGCTACCGGATCCAAAGTCGACGAAAAATACGCGCATGGACGCTGCTTGTCTCCAAAAGACTGTGTCAGCACTGACAATGCACAACCCTCTTTCTCATGGACATACAGTGTAAAGGGCTTACTGTAATCAGGGGTACCCAAAACCGGAGCCGAACACAATGCATTACGCAATTCGGAAAAACTTTTCTGACAATCTTCAGACCACGGAACGGGATTCGGTGTATCTTTACAGGTCAATGCTACTAAAGGTTTGGCCAGCAAAGAAAAATTCGGTATCCATTGTCTGCAGTATGATGTAATGCCCAAGAAAGCACGTACTTCTCTCTGTGTCCTTGGCACACTCAATTTTGCAATTGCCTGAATTCTTTCTGGGGTCAGTTTCCTTCCCTCCTTCGATAAGAGATGACCTAAGTAGGTCACTTCTTGTCGA
Organism: Triturus cristatus; assembly: GCF_964204655.1. NCBI lineage: Eukaryota > Metazoa > Chordata > Amphibia > Caudata > Salamandridae > Triturus > Triturus cristatus. Next base: position 344,438,868 of record NC_140593.1, read on the forward strand.
CAATATTGCAGTTTTGAAAGAGACACTTTGTGATGTAAATCAGACAAATGACGCAACAACGACAAGGTGGCTTCTTTACAAATCTCCTCAGTATCTGCAGCGATTAGCAAATCATCGACGTACTGAATAAGGGTAGCGCCATCAGGTAAAACAATTGCATCAAGCTGTGTTTTTAAAGCCTGACTATATATTGATGGACTTTCACAGTAGCCTTGAGGAGCGCGTTTGAAGCGGAAGCTTCGGCCTCCTAAACTGAAGCCAAAAATATCCCTGCTCTCCTCGGCAATCGGGATGCTGAAGAAAGCATTCTTTAAGTCAATCACCGAGAACCAGGTGGCGGAAGCTGGAATCATAGTCAATAGGGCAGTGATATCAGGAACAACTGGAAACTGTGGCACAACTATTTTATTGACCTCTCTAAGATCAATCACGAACCTGTAAACAGGTGGCTGAGAAGGGTCAGTACGTTTCAAAACAGGCAGAACAGGACTATTACAAACGTTGCCTCTTGTCTCTTCAATTACATCTTTTTCAATCAAATCATAAATGATCGCTAGCAACGCCTTTTCACCTTCACTAGAGATCTTGTATTGGGGAATGCGTGGCAATTTAACATTGGCTTTCAATGTCACAACATATGGCGGTATTTCCAAAAGACCCACATCATTAGGACCAGTAGCCCAAAGAATATCAGGAAGAAACGACAATTCGGTCGGAAGTTTATCCTTCGACAAATACATTGGAGAGATCACTTTCCTACCCAGTGTAAGTTGTACTCCCGAAGGAGAACAATATAATGTTGCATACAATCTTTTCAACAAATCCAATCCTAATAAGTTTTCACCACAACCTGTCGTCAGAATAAGGGGTGCTTCCAATTCACAAGGTCCAACAGAAAGGGACATGGGACTAGAAATCGGGTTCCTAACCGGGGCGCCAGAAAAACCTACTGAAACGTTCATCTTGCCAGACAAAGGTGCGCCAGGCAGTTTTGAGTGCATAATAGAACTCTTTGTAGCACCCGTATCCAACAGAAAAGGCTCTGACACACCTGATGTAATCACCTCAACATAAGGACCACTCTGGTCTACTGGAACTGAAACAACTCCCTCTCTTTGTCTATGGCTGTCCTAGCAATCATTACCTTCCATATTCTCATCTTCCGCATAGTAGTCGTCAGCATAGTACTGAGCCGTCCTACCAGACGCGTTATTTTGCTGGTCAAAACTATTCATTGAATTCTGAGACGGAAGGGAACGCGCGTTCTGGGGGAAACTTCTTCGTCCTCTACCTCTAGGAGCTTGTTGAACACCTCGACCTCTTGCGCCAGAAGCACCTTTCGTACGCTGTAACAAAATAGGACAACTATACTTGAAATGACCCTCTTCTTTACAATATGAACACTGATTGGGACCTACAGGAACACGTGGTTGAGAAAACTCGAACCTTTGCGAGTTTCTCTGAAACTGTTGAGGTTGCTGATAGTTACTCTGACCACCACGTGGCGGATACGCCTGTTGTAAAAGAACCTTCGTCTTTAATTCTTTAGTTTTCTTTTCTGCTCTATCCTTCTCATATTTATCCCTATTTTCGTAGTACTGTGCAGTAGCCAATATTTGTGCTGAAGAGGAAACGGCCCAAGAACTCTCTGAATCTTTCAATTTCTTACACAGCTCGGGAAGCAAATTGTGCACAAACTTGTCAACGAACAACCGTTGACCACCTTCTGTACTCCTATCTTGACCACTGTGGTCGATAAACGTTTCCTCAAACCTGGTGAAGAAATCAGACACTGTTTCATCTTTCTTCTGCTTACACGCAGACAATTTATCCCAATTCACACGCATCGCAGGCATTAAAGTCTTCATGTAAGTAATGATCCTAGCAGGAAGTTCTGCTACCAAAGGCTCAGGCTTGGCACCACCAACTTGTCTATCATTTGCAGTACTAATATTAGCCCATGTGTCACCTAACTCTTGCGCATGATCTGTATGGCGAATCAATCTCCACAAAGGTTGTGGAACAACATTCCCAAATAACATGTCTATGTCTGCTAAATTCATAATGCATGAGTCTGCAGTCTGTGATAATTACTTATAATACCCTGCAGGGTTTTTACGGGGGTCAGGCAAAGTCTGCTTAAGGGCTAAAACTTCAGCTCGCTTCCAAGGAACATGTACCCAAACACGCTGAAAATGAGCTGGAACAGCATCAATTTGATTAGCGGCATCAGCCGCAACGGCGTCCTTCCATACCGGAGGGACTTCTCTCATTGGGTACTGTCGCACTTTTTTACTTACAGAGGAGTCCTGTTCAAACAGTGACTGAGAAGGATCCTTATTCCTAAAGGACAACAACGTCGCAACTGCTTTCTCAACATCATAACCCACAATCGTGCCCTTTGAAAATTCAAACCGTACACGGCACAAATCAGGCGGATTTGTTTCCAAATCATTATCCTCCAATTCCTCACAAAGGAAAGCACACATTTTCTCAAAAATGTATTTTTTGTTTCGGTGCTTCCCATTGACGGAAGACATCCATAACAGACTCCACATCATATCTTAAAGGGTAAGTAACCCATTTACGCGCCATATTGTCAAACGTTTCTCTCTCTCTCGAATCAGACAGTTGACTACGCGACTGCTTACGCTCCGAATCAGGGGTCACACCAGATGACCCAAAGAGAGGAAATATAAGGCTAGCAACAGTATCAGTCATTCTCTGTCGGACAGAAGGAGAAGTTGACGAAAGAACAGGAGGAAAAACAGAGGGGGGCAAGGCAGACGCAGATGCAGACGCAGAGGCAGTATCAGGAAGAACACCAGAAGGGGCAGTCGATGTAGTGACAAAGTCGTAGGGAGTACAGATGGAGCAGGTAGCAAAGTCGGCGGCCCTTGAGGGGGCTGCACCATGGGAGTAGGATCCAACCGAAGAGGAGCTGGCGGCTGTGGAAGAACCTGAGGCACAATAACCGGAGGTTGCACAGCTAAAGGTTGCGGAGGTGCTGTAGCACTCTGCGCATAAGGGGGTGGCAAAATCAACAAGTGTGACATTAAAGGATCTTTCTCAAGTTCTTTTGCTGCATCTTGCTGAAGAAGCGGCAAAACTGGATAACATCTATCGATCACCATTTTACGTTGCCTGTGCAACTGCTCACTCATCTGTTCTTCTTCATTATCTTTAAACTGCATAGCAGCTTGCATTATCGAGATACCCTTTTCTCTCTTATTTCTCTTTGCTAATTTGATTTCCTTCTGTTTGGCTTCCTTACGCCATAGGCGGAAAGAGTCAAACATCGCCGGCCGGGCTTTCTTCTTAAAAAGTTTATCCTCCAGATTATCCAGAATCTCTGTGTCAAAACTACCATATTGGGGCCATTTTAAAACACCATCTTTCCTGGTGTATCGGATCCATACTTCATTATATGTGAGGGGGCCTATGCCATGTTTTACATATAGTTCATAGGTTGGAGTTCCAATCGGAGGAACTGGACACGAGTCCTCCAATCGGGAATCCCTATTACAACCGAGACAAAACAAATTTCCAAGTCTGCTAAGACCAGGCATCTTTGCTCTCTAGTCTAGCTTCAAACTTCAAAGGATTATCGAAAACGATAGTCTCGTGAATACACGAGTCCCTCGGCTTTGGCACTTGCAAGTTCCAAATCAAAGATCCCAAGGGGATACCAAACTAAGAACCAAACTAAGGACTGGGAGGCGCTCCACTTATACTTAACTGTGGTATCGATGACGTCACCAGAAGACTCGTCTATCGTTTCGCTCTACCAATCATCAAGGGTCCAAAACAGGGCGATAGTCAGGGCAGCAGTCCTTCGTAGCCGTCGGGAAGCGGGGAACCTCGCAGCAAAAGACTTTCGGACCACGTCGACATACAGGGGTCGATGAAGTGGCGGCCTTCCTCCAGAATTTTCACACGAAGCTCCTCACGAACCTCTGGCTTGGACCGGTACCGCTGAAATCGCCCTACGTTGGGCGCCAACTGAAGTTCTGGGTTTTTCAGAACCCAGCGGTGCCATGGAACACACCCTAAGACTTCAAGTTCTTCCTGTTTCAGACTACAGAAACACAGAGTCTTCTTGGTGAAGTCAAAGATCGTATTTATTGGCTGCAGCCAGTAACAGGTATCCTAGAAGTACAACACGGTGTATATTCTCAGGAGACTGCTCCCCTTACAAAGCCAGCCTTCTCTTTTTATACAAAATATTATGCTTTAGGCAAACATTCCTTATTTTACAGTTGACTATTCACATATTTTCACTACAAAGAAAAAGCAGAGTCATGATGACAAGCCCATATTTCAGTTTGTCCAGCCCTCAATCAATTACCCGGCAAGGCTCAGTCAGATATCGGCGGACCCCAATAAAAACGGGCACCTCCTCCTCGTAAAGCAAGTCATAAAGAAAGAAACAGGGACAGGTGTGTGTAAGATTAGGCATGGTTTGTGTGTGATGAAAGGTTTTATGATATATTGTGCCTTGATACTAATCTCATTCGGCCACTGGGAAAGGAACTGGCCGAACAGGTTTGGCTTCAGGCAGTGGAGTCAGCTTGCTCAGGTCACAGAGGAGTCAGCAAAGGTGCATGTGTCTTTCAGACTCGTTTTTGGCCTTAGTCATTGGCCTATGTGAGGGCAATCACAAAATGGCTGCCGTTCAAATGGAAACCGAGGGTTCAGGACGGAAACTCTGATTTCAGGGTGATTTCGTCACCCGAATATGACGAAAATGCTTGTGCATAGTATTCTAATCATTCTCGGTCTGCTGATACCAAAATCGTCATGATACGACGATGTTTATAACACGGGTCCAGAATTTTCAGTACCACAGATTGACAGTTACAATCATCCAATCACTGAGGAACGTAGTACGATCACTCTGTCATCGCTACTCTAGCCAAAAAGCTAAGCGTGACTTATTGACTATCTCTTTGTAGAATTAATTCAGTAAATACAACTGAAAAAATGGTCAGGGTGTATGCACAATGCAGTTACTTTTTGTTTTCCAGAAAGTAAAAGACAACTCATACGTAAGCAACACCCTAGTGAAATTAACAGCTACAGAACATTTGGCATTTTATTTTCACAGTGCTTTACCGATGGTTTTCAACCCAACGAAGTGAGGTCCTAACAAATATTTCATGCATTCTTTGTTTTTTCACTATTTTTTCTGAATGCTATAGATTTCAATTTATTTCCACTTTTATATTAGTTGTTTTTGATTCCGATTTCAATATTTGTGCAAAACAGAACATATTATCTGCATAATGCACACGATTTACGACCTAGTGAAAATGTAACTAATTATATGCTTTCTAATATGTTAATATCAGATTTTCCTAAGTTTAAAGTTATAAATAACATAAAATGTCAAACACTCTAAAATAAAACAGTTGGATATACAATAATTTTTCTCATGTCATTATTCTATTTGTCTTACAGTTGGTAGATGCCATTATTGAGTCTGGGAAAACTTTATCTAAGGAGGAACGTAAGACCGATCGCTGTCCTCTGCTCTTCCAGTGGCATAACAAGCAATATGTCGGAGCAGCTCATGGCCTGGCTGGAATTTATTATACGTTAATGCAGGTAAGAATTATTATATTAATCCTTGCTCAAGTCATTTGTTGCTTTAGACTCAGAATGGTAAAATTGCAGTAAAGTGACAATTATCAAACCGAAGCAGACATTTTGACCTTTATGTAAACAAATTAGTCATTGGGCCTTTGGCAAAAACTTATTTTATTTGAAGAACTGGCATAAAAAATGTTTAGTTCTCACTGTCAGCTAAAGAAATGTACAGCTAAAGAAACTCTATAGTAATGCTTCTGTAAATAGCTGCAAGAGAGAGTAGTTTTACTTTAATATTGGTGCAATGTTTATGCCTGGTTGAAAGACGTTTATTCTTGCATGTTGTTAAATCTAGACCCGTGGTGTTTTAAAATAACCCTCTGCAGTATGGTCCTGTATCGGGGCTCAATGACCTTGTTCCAATGTACTGCGATTTTGATCTGGTGCTTTGTGATCTTGGTCCGAGTCTGTGTGGCTTTGAGCCATTGCTCTATTACACTTTGATTGACAGTGGTGCTTGGCAGCCGCGGCCTGTGCAGATAAGTGGGGGAGAAGGGGTATTTCGAAGGACGATGACAAGGGAAAATTAAATAAATAGTTTTCCCTCGTCATCGTCCGTCGAACTCCCCAGCCCCACCGCCTCAGGGCTCTCATCTCCACGGGCGTGGCTGAAGTGCTCGGTATTATGGCATGGCCCTGTCTCACCATTTCCTCCACCATGGAATCCATAGCCGGGAACAAGACCTTGTTCCTCAGCCTGGCTTTTGTCTTTGCCATCCCTTGGTTTCCAACGTGTGCAAGCAGTAGGATCCGTCTCTGCAGCCTTTTCGGAATCACAATCACATGTCCTCTCAGGATGACTCCCTGCTCACCCACACTAAGTTCGTGGCGCACCTGCCAGATTTGTTGCCGAGCGTTGCTGTCTTCTGCTCTGAAATCTTGGGTCACATCCATGAAGTGGCTGTGGGGCACCATCTTCACAAATGCCTCTGAGTATGATGCATCAGCTGATGAGCTTTGAGGTTGCATGGATTCTGGGTGGCGTGATAGGTATTCTGCCGTGTTGTGAGCCCCAGGAGCGAGAAATGACCTTGAAATTGTAGATTGTAGCTGCACCGCCCATCGCTCTATCCTCGGGGGCGCCAGTCAGGACGATCCTGCAAATAGCGGGAGTAAGGGTTTGTGATCGGTTACCACTTGGAATTCTTGGCCACACAGGTACAAGTGAAAGTGTTGACACGCCCATTTTATCACTAGGACCTCCCTCTCGATTTGGGCATACCTTGTCTCAGTGTCTGTGAGGGCCCTACTGGCATACGCTACAGGTCTCCAGTATTCTGGAATGTGTTCCTGAAGAAGGACCCCTCCAAGGCCAACGGGGCTGGCATCAATGATTAGTTTAGTACGCCGCCCTGGATGAAAGTAAGCCATTACCATCTTGTCCAGCAGCACTGTCTTGATGCTGTTGAACGCTGTATTGGCGGCCACAGTCCACTCCCACTTGTGGTCGTTGCGTGTAAGAATACGGAGCGGTTCTGACAGGGCAGCGAGGTTTGGATGAATCTTCCACAGTATGTGGCCATGCCAAGAAAACTTTGCACCTCTGTGGGATTCTTCGGGGTGCTGGCCGCTCGGATGGCTGCGGCCTTCTTGGGGTCCACCTATAGTCCTTCTCTGGTGAAGGTGTACCCAAAGAAATCAACGGATTCCTGGTAAAATGAACACTTGGACTTGTGAAGGGTTAGCCCGCAGTCTTTGAGTCTCTGGAGGGTGGCCCGAAGGTGAGTGTGGTGATCTTCTAGGGTGTTCGAGAACACCAGGATGTCGTCACTAAGGTTGATTACGCCCTGCAGACCCGACAGTGCTTCCCTGATGGCGTTTTGAAAGACCTCAGCTGCCGACGACACCCCAAAGCTGAGTCTCTTGTACCTCCGGAGGCCAACGTGCGTAGAGAATGTAGTAATGTATCTACTCTCGGGTTCGACATATATTTTTGCCGTTTTGTCAAGCCGGGGGTGACAAGAAATTTTCTGCACCGGGTAACACCTGACCTTGCTACGCCACTGTTAGCAGCCTGTTGGTAAAAGACTAACAGAGCCTTCCCAATACTTATTATTGATTGGCTTTCTTGTCACTCTAATTTGCTTCCTTTTTATTTGATGGCTTTCGTTCCCCCTATTGCGTTTGTCCCTCACTTAGAGCATAACGTCCTTACCATCCTTGGGATTGGATGACTTGTATCCTTCCAATGCTCACAATTAGGGTACTTTTTTTTCATTTTCTTCAAGCTCTTCAAGAGTTCATGAGTGTGTATGTGCTTCCTGGCACCTGCATCATTCACTAGGAATGTATATGTGGTGATACATACATGCCTACGACATCATGCATTCGTGCACCTACTGAATGACCTAGCCACTAATAGTAGGCTACATCATCATTAAAGTGCTGTGTCATCACGCCTTTTCCCCCCTATTTCCCACGTTTTCGGCAATGAAAAAGCCTATAGGTCAATAAAGTGGGACCTACTGGCTTTGCCAATACTTGTTAGATATGACTTGCTGTGATGGTAAGCTTTGCCCTTGGTATGTCTTTTGGCTGCTCATCTATTTGAAGCTGTCAATATTTTCATTTAACTGTCGAAAACGATTGCCATATATATTTTTGGAAGCAGCATTAGTGTATTTATCGATCTTGATTTTGTTTCTTTGTGGAAAACTTCAGTTGCAGAAATTGGGAGTTACAGCCCTTTAGCAACCCTGGCAGGAACACACCATCACCTGCATATATCAGAATTGACACTTTCCTCCACCTTGTTATTGGCACTACAGGTGGACGAGCCATTGAAGGCTCAAGAGTGGCTTGAGCCAGGTGCTTGGCTCTGGTTCAGCTCGAGGTCCTCCTGTAAACTCAAGCCTAAATCGAGCTGAGCCAAGGCTTATGCCTGCTCTATTGTCATGCACCAAGAATTAAAGATAGAGCATTTGTAAAAAGGATAGGAAAAAAGATTCCTATTTAGTGTCTGAACTGTGCTAAGTGAAACGAGAAAACCTGAGCTCAATCCCCGCTTGCCTACTTAACCACATTGTGTAGTTAACCTAAGTAAATATTTTATGACATCGAGCCTCCTGTTTCTTAAATTTCATATATGATTGATTGTTGATCCATCTATAATAGAAATCTAGCCACCTATTGGGTGCACATAAATACTGGCATGCCCCTTAGTTGGCTGAGGGCATTGTCTTCAGGACGTGGAGGTCAGACATATTTCTAAGTTCCTGATAAATACCTATCACTTTTAATAAGTGTCTCTAAGTACTGTTGTATAATCTGATGTACTAAACTTAAACTCTACTGCATGTTGAAGAAATACATGTTTTGAATTTTGAAGCGATGTTTTCTTTTTTACATGATGTTTGTGGCTTGATTTACATTCAAACCATGTTCGTGGCTCGACTCGTGCACGGCTCAGCTCTCTCTGTTAATTTGTTGCCTTGCCCACCTCTTTTTGTACATCTTTGTAGACCTTGAGAAGATACTCGGGACTTTGTGAAAGCAGACAACCTTGCTTGATCTCTTTGAATGTTGATATGTTTTAGATTAACATAACTATGGCACTGAATCTCTCTTCTGCGTTGTTTCTGAGCGGAGCTCTTTCAGCTCCCAGTGACAAACAGCCTCCAGAGGTCTAAAACAGCAGTAGGCACCTCTCAGCAGATCAGAACTCCCATCAAGGAATTTCAGGGGAGCTGGTGGTGTAGTCTTTGTGTCCCTGAGACTTCAGAACAGGAGGCAAGCTCTCTTTCTCTTTGGAGATCTTCTTTAAGCAGGGGACACACCACACAGCAAAGTCCTTTCTCCGTTCCTTGGCAGAAACAGCCCCTGCAGGCCAACCCCAGACAGCAAACAGCAAAGCAGCAGTATTCCTCCTCAGTTTCTCCAGCTCTTCTCCTTGGCAAAGGTTCCTCTTGATTCCCATAATGATCTAAAAGTCTTGGGTCTTGGCCCCTCTTTATATAATACAAAATCCTTTGTTCTCTGTGGCAGAGAAGCTCTTTGCCCAGCCAAAACCAGTTCTGTCCTCTCTGAAGCAGCTTCCTGGCAGGAGGTGGAGACAGCATTGTTCCTGGAAGACCAGGCCCATTCAGGTGTGAAAGAAATCTCTTCCCCCTACTCTAAATGCAGCCTAGGTCTATTCAGCCCAGCCCTGACTCGCCCTAGAAAGGCAGGAGACACACCTAACCCTAATGCACATCCTCAGCCCCTGTCACTCCAAAGCCAGATAGTTAATGCATACGCAACATAGCAGAGGCACACTGGATGGTTAGGCAAACAAATACCTACCTTCTAAAAGTGGTATTTTCAAACCCAGAATGTAAACATCGCCCTCACTGAAAGATGCATCTTAGCATTCTGAGTTCAGGCATATCAAACTTTATTTTCCAATCTTGTTCCCATGGGCAGTTATGCTTATAAGATGTTATGAGCAAACTCGCCATTCTATCCTGTGGGGACAAATAGGCTTACAATAGTGAAAAACGAAATTGGGAGTATTTCACTATCAGGACATGCCTCACACATCAGGGCATGTCCTACCTTGCACATACACTGCACCCTGCCAAAAGGGGTACCTTGGGACTACCTTATGGGTGACTAATATGTAAGGAAAGAGAAGGTTAGGGCCTGGCAAGTGGGTGCACTGGCTAGCTGAACATGACAGTACCAAACTGCGCACAGACATGGCAGTGGCAGGTCTGAGTTACCTTTGAAAGGCTGCTTTTGTAGGTGGCACAATTTGCTCCGCAGGCCCACTAGCAGCATTTGATTTACAGGCCCTGGGCACACTTAGTGCGCTGTACTAGGGACTGACTAGTGAATCAAATATGCCAATCATGGAATCACCAATCCATAACAACAATTTACAGGGAACACTTGCACTTTGGCACTGAACAGCAGTGGCAAAGTGCCCAAAGCATCTAGACCAGCAAAACGCAACAAACAAACAGCAAAAAAACAGGAGGCAAAGGCAAAAATACAGGGGAAACCCACGCCAATGATGCCAGGTCTAACAGCCACAAATAAAAGTCATTCATTTGAATAGGGTTCTCGAAGTTAAGGGAGTTAAAATGAATGTTCTGTCCACTATGCCAAAGCCGTTCATTTATACACAAAGAGTTGATTTGGAGAACTTCTTTGTTTCAGTGTATTTCAGATTAATTGTTCTGTAAGACGCATGTCAACACCTTTCCTTTTCTTATGCATAGGCACAGGCACAGCAATGTTCACGAGTCTAAAATGCCACACATGCAAACAATACTTCTAAACAGTTTTCAGGATTGGAATCAATTCACAGAAGGAGTTGCAATACTAATTCCGCATTCTATATCGGTCAGGAGCCTTTCTCAATTGGACTGTGCAATCACGTTTTAATACACATTGTTTGTTCTGTACAGGAGCTTGTCCCAATAAACTCTTCAGGCCCAACAAAGTCGCATCTCAAGCTACGGGGCAGGTTAAAAATTACAAAATGCAGGGCTAGGATAAAGCAACAGTAGAGCAGGACCAGGCAGCGCATACAAAATGCAATTACATTTGCGAGAATCATTGCAACTAACTGGTCATTCATTAATAGACTGAAACATGGTGAAATTCTACACATTAGGGCCACTCACAAAACTGTACGTCTGATTGGTGCCAGTACTGCAGAAATATTGTTCCTTTTAAAATAGTTAAAAAACAGAAAACCCTGGAAAAGGAGTGACATGTAGATACGTGCGTTGAAACTCCTAGTGAGTAGCTGCTCCCTTCTCAGTCCCTCTATGCTTGGAGATGGTCCCGAGGAGGTATGTGGGCACTTGCGCACTCCCCATTGAGGTCGCCATACCTCTCTGTCCCAGACTGATCATTATGGCAGAAGTAATCACACAGTGAAATTCATGAAGTGAAAAAGGGCTCTAGAACCAGTGGATCTAGTGAAGAAATGAACTGTAAGTTCCCTACATTTCTTTACTCTTTTTAAATGGCATCGCTGTATGCTGCTGTTGTTGGTTAAATTCAGTTCCCTTGACTCATGCTCGGTTCAGTAGCATTGCTGTTGTTCTTGTTACTGGAAGTGATTAGCACAGTCATGGAGGGAAAAAGAGAAGCTGCGCTTTAGAACCAGTGAGCCAAGGTTGATGTGACTAGAACTACACGTGATGACCAATACCACAATGAGACTTGTTACTGACTGTAACATGTTGAATTATTATGACACAACGCCTTGAGAAAGCTCTATTGGCTCTATACCAAAACAAAACACACTAAAAGTCTGCTGTTGAAATACATTTGAACATTGCTTCAGAAACAGAGAACCGATAACGGAAAATACTTTGGATGCATTATTTGACAATCCTGAAAGGGAAGCTATATCGGCATAATAAAATAATCAGTAGTCTTGTATGTTCTCTGTGTTTAAGGATCAACCTTAGTGGAATCCCATGAGAAAAATCAACCCTAACCCCTAGAAAATCAACAGAAGTGCTAGCGTCCTTGTCAGCTAAAAGCCTAGTGACTCTACCAGAGTTTGAATTTGTAGGTTGATAGGAGGTCCATTTGGTACTGGCACTACTTTAAATGTCATTTTTTAATGGCAGGCAGTGGTCCCTGAGACCACTGCCTGCCCTTAATAAATATTTTTAGAGACAGTCACAAACTGGAAGGGGTCCCCAGGGGATCCCTTCCAAATTGCGGCTGCATTACCACCCTCTTCAAGAGGATGGAAATTTGCGAGTCACAAAACATTCACACATAGCATTTTCGACGCAATTAGGAAGGGAACGCCCCTTCCTAATTGCAACTCACAATTCCTAAACAGTGAGTCGCAAATAAATTCTAACTCGTTATTTAGGAATTGTACGTGGCCAACTGTGATTTTGCATGCGCAAACGGGTTCGCAAACCCATTTGCGCATGCAAAATCACGTCGTACATCTGGCCCCTATTTCCCAGAAAAAGCTGGCATAAGTGAGTGTAAGAAGCTACTGACTGTGTGTGGAATGGGCCAGGTCAGATCTACTGTATGTATTTTGGATTGATTGCCAAAGTGAACTAGATGGCAAAAGGTGTGAAATCATCCAACGTCGAGCTGCATAACAATTCTGGTCTTTCTAACAGTGAACGGTATAGTGCTATCTCGAGTTAAAGCGGTCAGCAATGTCTTTTTCCACCACCATATAAGAAAAGCTGGTTGTGAATGAAACAACTAGTGAGCAAATAGCTTACTAGTGCGCGTAGCTCAAAATGGGATCTTCAGATGTGCAGGTGGAGAATGGCTTATTTGGGCCTGCTGGAGGTTTTACTTGGCAGAGGTGAAGGTACTTCTTGCCTCTTATACAGGTATTTTGACGTTAAGGTACAGCAGACTAGGGTTGTTTGCCCCCTGATGCTGGCTCCATTATTTTAGAGCACTTGCTTTCAGTCCAAGCTGGGTCTATGCCACACATTCACCCTCCACTCTATCTCCTACAAACCCAAGGCCACCCACCATGCCCATAGCTACAGGGGCACAAGTATCACTTGTCAGCTACAGGAGCGCACTTTATTGCCCACTGTCCTGGCCTCCAGCTCCTACACCGCATGATCATGTCCATTGTCAAGCGCACAGTGTGTGCTTCACCACCACCTCCCAGTTCATTCGTTGATCACCTGGGTCTCAGTTTGTGGGGAGTACTATGCCGGCGACTGTCTCGGTTATACGTCATTTGGATCACAGCAGCACCTTCAATCCGGTTCCTGTCCCAGATTTAGGTCTGTGGGCTTTAATTCAGTTCTTAATTCTTTCCTAAAGGGAGTGCCTGCATTCCCCCTCCTACAGCCAGAGCTGATGCTGCATGTGCACAGGAGCATAATGAATTTACCCTTTGGCCACGGGAGCCACTTACTATATCTGTTATGGTTCATGGCTGTCTGTCGCTCCTCTTTCACAATATTTGTGCTCCCAAATATTGGTATTCCCACCTTCTTCACATCTGAAGTTAGACTCCTGTTTGAACGCCTGGTTTGCTTTCTTATTTAGGCTGGGCTCTTTATCTGCATGCCTGATCAGCTTCTTGATAAATCCATTTAGGGGCATAGGTGTCTAGATTGTTATTTGATATTTTTCCACAGTGCAGTCATTCAGAGGTCTTGAGAAGGCAGCTCCATAATAAAAGTGTGTGTATTCGTACTTCTTGTATGTGCATGATTGCTACTCACACTTAGACGTGACAAACGTGTTATTTACCAACTCGTGCAGCAGATACAGCTTCCATGAAGTGTAGAACTCAATGTCTGATAACTCTCTGCTGAAAATATTTTTACAAGTTTCCATGGCCTAATCCATAGCCTATAGCTGTTGCTTTGCAGGCACACAAGTAGAGACCTAATGCTGACAAAACATTTCTGGAGACCATTTGCGATAATTCTTTTAATTTAATTTGTAGTCCTTGGAATGAAGATGTGTGGTCTGAGAGACTTTAAATTATCATTCAGCGGGCAACTAATGCTCAATCAAAGATAGACAGTCTTTGAATACTGAAATCACAAAAGCATATTTGATTAAAGAGTTAGAAAGGCAGAATGTGAAAGGTGATACTTTGAATAACCTACTCATGAATAAAGTGTATTGTCTCAATTAGGTGTGCAAGCGGTTTGGGTAAATTGAACTATTCAGAGTATGTTAAACATCAACGCAACATGCAATTCAAGTACAAAACTCCAAAGGCACCTTGGGAGACAGGAAGTCAGTATCCGGAACAATTAATTACAGTCTCTGTTAATCCTAAAGGCATCATTCAAATATTCATGGTTTTGAACAGAATAGAATGGACACCGAGCAGTGCTTGGTTTAGATAGGAGGTATAGGTGTACAGTGACAATACCACTGTGCAACATCATGGAGCTTTGGAGGTTACCATTAATGTGAAAGGCAAGATGGGCGATCCAGAATGTTTGTTGTGGCAAGTTGATAAGTAACAAGGACCTTCTTGTTGAATTTACTGACATATTTGCTGACGTTTTGAGTATAAATGGCAATGTATTTGGTATCCATAGACAAATATGTCTTGCCACAGAATTAAGAAGATATATCTCACTGTACGACCAGGCAGACCAGAGGAACAGTACAGTTCTTACAGGCCTTTGTCCTTGATAACTGTAGATGGGAAGATTCACATTAAAATGGTGGTTAGTAACATGTTGTTAGGGAACGTCAAATGTGCTATAAGAAGAACAACTTTAAATCTTAAAAGATTAGATTTACTAGTGGATGAGTAAAACACTTGCCTACGTGACCATGCAGTGGCGATTCTGGATGTTGACAAAGCTTTCGACTGAGTCAGCTTCTAATTTATGCACTTGAAATCTGAACTTTGATCTGTGTTGGGGCACTAGGCTGATGTGCCCATTCCCCCACTCTTGTTTATGCTAGTTGTTTAGCCCCTAATATGCATGATCTTTATGAAGTTTGAAGACATGTGGTAGCAGGTCCCTTCATGAGAATGGTATCGCACAGAACATGGGGGCCCCCTTATGTTTCTCTCTAGGTGCTGGACACTGGATGAATATGGATTTATTGTCTGGTCTGTGTATTGACAGGCAGAAATCAGTATTTTTACTCTGACTCGGATGCCAGAATGGGCAGCTGAATTTATTAACACTGAGTTTAACCAAAGACCACTATCACTATCTAGAGATACAGGTAGATGGTAACTTCAACAAAGTTTTCGATCACAGTGGGCATGTGTTAGTTTAGAGATCTGACATGAATAGGTTCTTGAATTTAGTTAGGTCAGAACTGTGGCTTCCGTTACGTAAGGGTACATAGACATCCGTCTTTATTTCTTGTCGAGCCACTGAAGAATCCCAGCCTAGGCCTTCTGAAGTATCCTAACCTAGTCCCTGATTACGAGTCAGGTGGTGCAAATTCCCTATTTGCAATACTGCTCTGTCAGGTCACCTCTGGTCCAGTTGTCCTTCACCCAGTTTCTGAGGGACCCGATTTAACCAGCCAATAATTTGTGTTTGTAAAATTGCATGAGACTACAGCAAACAAGCATTGTCGGTCTGCTAGCCCCCAAATTTTCTCTGGCAATGTTGGCGTTTAAAGCTCTCTCCTGCCAAAACTAATCTTACCCTCCTCTACTCTCCCTACCCCCATCCCCACCCCAGACAAAAAAAAAAAACTCCACATTTACCACCTGCTTAATGCAGTTGGTAAATGTGTGCTAAATCCCTCGGAAAAAGCTATACGATGCAAAATACTTCATAGTAATTCTTTGTCCGCACAGTTGTTCCACTATATCCACTAAGATTATGAAACTAGGTATGTTTCGAGTGGAGTTATAAAATTTGACAGGGCCACAGTGGTTTCTTTTTCTGTTATAGACCAAACATTATGGCTCATTTGGGTATTTATAACAGTGTGAGTAGGACCTTAATCCCATTTTCTATGGATAGATATTAAGCTACAAGGGAATACTCGTTTAATTCCTCTTTAAGCACAATTTGCTTAAGGCAAATGACTAAAACATATTGTAAAACAGTTAGAACCCTTTACAAGGATGGAAGAGTGTTTCCATTACTTTTGTACAGATTGGGAGTGGGCATAAATAGAACTCCTACCTGCACTGCAATAAGGTGTGGCCGTGTTTGTATTCTTCTGGAGAACCCACATTTTTTATGACCTGGGTGGCACCAATAGAAGAATCTCTCAAACATACAATGTGCTCATCCAGCCACATCTCAGTAAAGTTGTGGATTTTGTCAAAATGAAAAATTCGGGGAGCATTTTGGAAGACTGAGAACAAGGTAGAATGTAACAAGAAAAACTAAAATGCATAGATCGTATCTGACTCTTATATTACTCCACCAACCAAAAATACTTTATTGCATTTCATTTTGGAATGTAGCTCTATGATGTCTCTTTGGCAGAGTTTTGGCCTTTTATCAGGATCACATCACGGTCTGCTATGGGTAACATGAAGAAACAGGTTTTCTTGGAGCCACTTAAAAAAAGTCAAAATGGCAGTGCAAAGTTCATATATCTGGCTTTGGCCTAAGTTAAACTATTCCTAGCGATTCATCAGAAATTCTAACAGGCTTTGAGTTTTGAGGTTTGAAAGAGACAGCTGTACTAATAGGCCTTTGCTGAAAATAACCTTAGAAGGTTCAAGCATACTGTTGTGGAGACTGAATCCTTCTTAACAGTTTGAGACCATTTTATGAACTCAGTGTAATGCATTTCAGATGTGATGCAAAGTACATTCGCCTTGATGTACTTTTTAAGAATGGCTTACTCCTCACTTAGGTGTGAGGTACTGTGAAATGTATGAGAGTAAGGTACATTTACAGAAGGAAATGTTACTTTTCTAATTGGTTATTCTCGGTTTTCTTGGTGATTGACACATAATCTTATTAGATTTCCATAGTTCCTTCTTGTTAGATCGGGCCTGAGCTTTGGTATTTTTGTGACTCATCACAATGGCTGTGGCTGGAATTGGTGTAATAAAATAGTGGACTTTGCAGCATAACTATGCTCAGCTACAATATCACTATGTAACATTTCTGACTTAATGACTGCCCTTGTCGACTTTGTCTTCTATTCTTTAATCGCTTAAACCTCAACAACATGGTCTTTGTTAAATTGCGAACACGTGTTTCCCCAAGGATCGCAATTATAAATTAAATGGTTCAATGATTATTGAATTGTAAACACCAGGAGAGATACACACCTCACCTTCAGATTTTTTTCTCCAATAAATTTCGGCAGGTCAAAACTGAAAAATGTAGTGGTTGAAAAGCCCGCAGAATACTGAGCATGCACATTTTGATGCAGAAAGCCCCAAAATCTGCATGTTATACCCAATTAATGAGAGCATGACTCCTAATAATGGATATTTACTGCAATCGCTACATTCTAAACCCCAGGGTATAGGATTGTAATAGATGTGATGAATTGCACAAACTTCTTCAGGGCATTTGTAATTGAGGCTCTAAGTTAATATCTATTTATTAGCTGTTGAGTTGCATGAATATTAGTTGTAAACTACGTAATTATGAACTCTGTGTTTTTCAGCCACTTTCAAATTTAGACCAAGAAGTGCTTTTTGAATTGATAAAGCCAAGCATTGACTACCTACGTCATAAAAAATTTCGGTCCGGAAACTATCCATCATCTTTAAGTAATGAAAGCGATAGACTGGTGCATTGGTGCCACGGAGCTCCAGGTGTCATTCATATGCTCTTGCAAGCTTACAAGGTGAGTGAGATCAACAGCTCATGCATTGTATAAAGTGTTTTTTATTAAAACATTTGGTGCTGGTAAAAATTACACATTTTAGAAATCTTTTGGTACAATGTTCCAATAGAAATGCAAAACGTAGAAGAGGTTTCAGAGGATTACTGTTTTATAAAAGAACGAATTGGAATTAAGTGTATAATGAGGCAACTGTAGAGGTTTCCTGCTTCACTTAAGGTAGTTTCAGTGTTTTATCATACCTTTTGAGAGATAAGGCAATGGGCCAGTTTCTTCTTTAAACAAGCATTGACATAGCCAATAGGTCTCACCTTTGGGACCTTCTAAGTGTTTAGCCATGCAACAGTTGCATAACTAAATACTTATAAGGTCCCAAAAGCGAGACCTATTGGCTATGCCAAGCGGCCGCGAAAGTGAAAGTGATCGCGATCAAACATCAAAGTGGCCGTGAAAGTATTAGCGGTAAAGCGCGGCGCGCACGCCCGCGCACATGCACTGTAGCTCTAGGCTGGCCTGGTAGCACTTTTTGGAGTCCTCGCAATAAGTCTCGCCAGACCAGCGCATGCGCTGGGTCAGGCGAGACCTAAAAAAAACCCTGCTGCCCCTTGATCTCACGCAGACATAACAAGGAATAACACACCCATCTGAGGAACCATGTGAAAAAAGGGAAAGTAGTGAGATAGAAACACAAAAATGGAATTGTAGAGGTGAAGCTAGTTCATGCCCAAGTTAGCTTTTTCCTAACTAATTCAGTGGGTTAGTGACTTCCCGAAATTGACGCCAAATTGACAAGGGATCCACCATGGTACTGCAGACTTGGATTGTGATGCCCTAGAAAAAACAAGGGTTAAATCAACAATATAGTTTGGTAAAATGTTCAGTAATAATGTAACGATTTAAACTCTAAAAAACACAGAAATTCGCCAGTTATAGTTTTCTCAAGTAACTATAACTCGTGACCTAAGGTAATTATAGCTCACGCCCTCGCAAAACACTGCTATTTACCTCACATATTACATCATAAATGGCATCTTCTATGACATCATTGATAATATCACTGCAAGATTTCCAATGTAATTATTGATAGAACGCTGGGCATGGCTGGGGCGTGAGGTATTGTGTCCTTAGGGCACGTTATAGTTACTTAAGATAACGATAACTGGTGAATTTCTGTGGTTTTTAGAGTTTACAACATTACGTTGTTACTGAACATTTCACCTAACTATAGCATTACTTTAACCTTTTTTTGTGTGTATTTTTGAGGGTGTGTACACATACATATATATATATTTGTATGCTTCAACCTGTGTTTTTTTCAGTGAATTTATAAGGATTTTATTTACCTAAAATAAGACATTATTACCAGACCTAAATATAACGTCACTTTAACACTTGTTTTTTTCAGTGAATTTCTGAGGTTTTTTTTGTAAAGTAAAATATTATTACCAGACTGATCTATGACAGCACTGCAACCTTTGTTTTTTTCAGTGCATTTCTAGTGTTAAAGTACGATTTTATTATAAAACCTAAATATAATGTCACTTTAAACTTTTTTTTCAGTGAATGTTTTAAATTATATTTTGCCCAACTCCCTCCCTGTGCATACCATTGCTTGTCAACCCCACCCCATGGTTGTGCAATCTCCACGGATACCCCTCCACATTTTTTATACCCATTTAATATTTGTAGGGTACCTGATCTTTTCCTATGCCCCTGAGTATTTATTACTACTTGTCCTGTGGAAATATGGATTTTCCCGATCAGTTATGTCCCCTATCTTGGACCCCAACGGTTCTATGTGCATGTCACAAGTACATGTATGTTCCCTCCAGTTCCAGTCATGAAAACGCAAATACATGTGCGTCCACCGTCAACATGCCCTCTGTCAGATCCGCCATGAATAGGCCGGATATTCCATTCCTAAATATGAAAGGCCACCGGCTTTATATGGTTCACTTATGCCATTTTACAGTCCAGGCAAGTAGGCCCTGATTCTGTCATCAAACTCCTCTTGCTTTCTGCCTCTGAAAATTCCAGTTCGAGCCTGCATCTGTGACCATGAACTTTGTCTCATTCTCTGCGCGGCTCACGAAGCCTGACATCAGCCTATTCTCTGCCAAGAACTATATTTCGCCTTCGAGTTATCTGCTTCCCCCTCAGCCGATACATTCCTGTCTAGTAGTTTAAGTAAACATCCTTCCAGCTACCGAGCAAAAGGCTCGACTTCTCTGTCCTCATGCTAGTAATTCATAGCCCTGTTACCACGGAATATTCCTACCCCCTCGTTTTCAGTGTAGACACTTAGACGCTTGTACACACACGCACAGTCAGTATAGAATAGATTCTGTCCGAGAGTCCTTCTTTTGTGGATAACATAGTTCTTTAAACATAGGATGTTAGATATGATTTGGGATTAGGTTGACTTGACCCCCCAGACTTTTTGTCTCCACATGTAGAGCTGAATGTCAAGTCCCCTTCACCCCCTAGTTGCACGTTAATCACACGTCATACTGCTGCGCGCGCATCTATGCCAAGTATTATCTTATAGATCCACCTATACGTGACATCATAACCAATTATGTTCCTTTTTAATCCTTGTTCCACCCATTTTTGGTTACGCAGATAGATCGTCATTTTCCTTATCAATTGTTACGCCTATTGCATTCGCTTCATTGTAATGTATGTACTATAAAGGTTACTTCTTGTCAATAAAGTATGTACTTCACTTCCTGAACCTCCGTGGTGATGGAACTTGGAGCAACCGATTATAATCGATCATTGGAATAAAGCCCATTCCGAACCTCTAATACCACGGATTCTGCCTCTCATTTTACTGAGCTATTTAATTATGTTTCTGTATCAAATTAAGTCCAGGTAAAGGAAAATTATTTACCACATGAATGGCGCCCGAATAGGGACACTTTCTCATCTCACGCGCCGGCGGTGCGTTGCAGGCCCGGTCTCCTGCCACAGCTGGACGGACAATAACGCGTACCAGCAGGATTTCCTGTATCTCCCTCCGGTCAAGCGGGGGCGACTGAGACTGCGATCAACACCCAGACGAGGCGGTGAGAAGTGCGAAGTATCCCGACCAGAGCCTAGCTGAAAGAGCAAGATCCGAGGTATACAGAGACCCACCAGTTCGAAGTCAAGCCCAGTGTCCGACGAGTCGAGTCGAGTCCAGTCCGGTTCAAATTCAAGTTACCGAGGCCTTCCGTTTCCGAAGCTACCCGGTGAGTACCATTGCTGGGGAGGCATTTTCTGACGTGCACATAGGTTGTGCCGGTCAAGACGGGTTTGGGTACACAAATCCGGTCTGCACTGTTTTAGCAGTGTATCTGTACTGTTTAGCAGTATATCAAGTATTCCGAAGTATCTAGTTATTGTCAAGAATTAAGCTTGGTGATTAGTTATGCAGACGATCATCATTGTTGGTTATTTTAAAGGTTAAAAATGTTTTTAATGTTTAATGTTTAATGTGTTAAACGTCCTGCATATTGTGGTATGAATGGTTGTTCATTACTGTGCTTTTGTATTCAGTGTGTTCAAGATTAAGTATCGGATCAGTTGTCAATATGCCGCTCTTTTCGAAATTAAGACAGATCACTACTAGAAAAGGGGTTCTCGAAGAAGCCGTCCCTATTCCTCCTAGGGACACTCCAGGGCACTTCATGTATCACAAACATGGCTTAGACGCTATATTATTTCTTGATTTATGGGTAGACTACACCAAGGGATTACCAGAAAGTCAGAGGTGGCCCGCAGCGGGAACCTGGGATGCAGAGTGCATCATGAAAGTCGAGGAAGAGTTATGGAAAAGGAAAGTCAGACAGTCACAGAAAGACGCCGTTGAGTTATGGCGTAAAGAATCTCATAGACGCACAGAAAAAGCACGTAGACAGGAAGAAAAGAATAAAGAAAGTTCAAATAAAGTTCGAGAAAATCTATTAATTGAGGAAGGTATCCGAGTGAAATCAGAACAAGTAGACAGACAAAGAAACGCCCTTGTGAATGGTATGTATCCCCTTCTGGCCGAAGGATTACCTAAGGCTACTCCAGAAATACCGAAAGACTTGCCACCCCCATTGTTCCCAATAAAGGTACATCCTAAGGGGCATCCTAGAACCGCAGAAGATGTTTTTCTTTCCTCATATTTAGATGACGCAGCTCCCGAATATGCTAATTCCGCCCCGCATAGACCGCATACCAGGGAGGTCCAACGCCAAGATCCAGCACCCATATCCCTACAGCAACAAATCGAGTCACAAGTTCTGGCAAGCACATCTGTTTCTGCATCCGCTCCTACAGCTACTTCTATAGCTGTGTCCACACCTGTAGTTGCTGTGTCACGTTCGACGAATCCTTTCACACCCGACACCCCAGATGGGGCCACGGGAGGTGCTACCAATATCTTTTCTACGCCACCCAGAATAAATAAACTTACTTTTCAAGAGTCAGCACATTCACGTACACCCAAACTCATAAGTGCCCGTACGCTGAAGGAACTTCTTATAGATTGCAGATATGACCCTGTGCCCGGTAAAGAGGACGAAATGACCCTGGCATCATTGCGTATCAGACGAGCCGCAGTGTATTTAGGAAAGTTACCAGGAATGACTGCGCATCTAGATAAAATATATCATTTTGTCCAAACAGGGCGAGATCCAGAATGTATTAACAGAGCTATGGAATACCAGAAAGTAGAGATACAGGGGGAACTGTTACGTTTCCTCATAAACTGTGTGATCAGAAATCAAGACCGACCGGGGGTAGACCCGGAAGCAATGCAAATTCTTACAAGATGGAGCCAGAATATATCAGAAGGGAGACATGATAAACAAAATTGTATAATAGCCATGTGCCGAAAGATCCGTAAAGAAATAGAACGCCTACACGAAGAGAGATTAGAGGTAGACGAGTTCGAACAGAGCGAGGAAGAAGGGTCAGGACTGCCCACAGGACAGTCAGACACCATAGCCTATGTAGGTAGAGGAAGATCTTGTAATAATAATAGACGTCTTACTGACTCAATACGTCCGATATGTCCAGATAATAACAGGAATTTCCAAATACCTATAATTAATATAAGGTCTAACGAGCATTCGTTCCAAACCGCCGACAAACTACTCCGAGAACGAAGGGGTTATCATTTTCTCGATTCTATGGATGAACAAGATTTAGCCAGGGCAGCTGTCCATTGGGTGGACAGTCCCGGAAAATATAGTGATGATACAGTAGTACGCACATTTTTGAATCTTACCCCAGATGAACAGAGGTTAGCTGGGATTTATATGATTCAACAACTCATTATACTATATCGAAGTCAGCATTCGGACCCTGGTCCCTTACCTGACATACTGACTGAATTGCTTATGAATAAATGGAGAGGTGCAGGTACTAAATTAATTAAAGAAATTCTAGAATCAAGAAAGCAGTATATTCTTTTTGTATGCGCAGAGCATGTCTCATTGCCCGTCAAGGAAAGAACCACGTATCACATGGATAGACAGAATCCCTTACGAGAAGTGCACCCAATAAAAGGCGAGGACAACGAGTTCAAGCGCGTATTTGTATATACGCCCATATCGAAAATAGAATTGTTACAAATGAAGAAAGTGGTACCCAGTCATGACAAAGATCCAGCGGGTTTTCACCGAGAAATTAAAGACATGTTACTCATGGGAGAGTATACCTATCCCGACATTATGACAATATTAAAGGTATTGATGCCTGCTGGTATTTATGAGAAACTCAAGGAAAAAGAGTGGGAGGTAGGAGACCAAAAGATAGAATGGTCAGTGTTAGAAGCGGAAGAAAAGGCCCGAACTGCAGGAGCAGGACTTGGGGATAAAACTAAAGCACTGCCAGGTTTATTAGTACAGGTACTGCCACGTTTATTAACTACGAAAAAGGAAGATTGGGGTACAATTTCAACCTGTAAACAGAAGCAAGATGAAGACACTAGTGATTACTATGCCCGATTTGAAAAATGTTTTGGTATAAATAGTGGCATAAAAGCAAGTAGCGAATCATACCCACATCTGTTTGTAACAAAATTAGTTGAAAATGCCCTGCCACCAGTAAAGAATAGAGTATTAAAATTCGAGAGTACCTGGCAAGGTAACACTCCATCACAAATGTTACAAATGTTACAGTACCATCATAATAGAATTAGAGAGGAACAAGAACATGAACACAGACGCATGAAAGACACGAAAATGAAAATGTTAGTTTCCCAGACAGTTCCAGCTGAAGGACATAAAAAGGGTATGACACATTCCGATTCAGCAGGACCTGTAAAAGGGACATGCAATTATTGTAAAAAGCCAGGTCATTATGTACACGATTGTCCAGTTTTAAAACATAATATCGCCATAGGTAAAACACAAGAAAGACCACGGCCATTTAGACAAGAGCAGAATGAACAAGGAGCTCTGCAGCATGCCCAGGCCATGCCAGCCGCACAACAGCCAATACAGTTTGTGCCAGCTGCACCACCGTTGCCTGTTGCTGCCGCACAGACAACAACACGACAAATGTATCAGACCGCACAGTATGAATATCCTGAGTATCAGCGTTACGCATGAACTAGCCTAGAGAGGGAAGTTGATTTACCCCTTATCGAGATTCCTGTAGATCAAGAAGGACCTTATGTACATAGTGAATTATTAGGCCAAGATAGGAAATTTTTACTCGATACAGGGGCAAGTCGAACAACTATAAAACGTAGTGAAGTTCCAGGGGCACCCCTCTCAGGCTCACAGAATATTTCCCTTGGTTTTTCAGGAAAACCTATTGTTAATGAAGTGTCACAACCTCTGCCACTTACGATAGGACCTCTGACCCGAACTACAGATTTATTGCTTACTAAATCATGTCCAGAAAACTTGCTAGGAATAAAAACATTGAAAGCTCTAGGAGCCATAATATGTTGTTCTCCGGAAGGAGTAAGATTGTTTTTACGTGATTTTAAAGGTCACTATGTGTCTAGAGACATGGATCCCCGACTGCAGACTTTACCTACACGTCTATGGGCACAAGGCCCTACTGATGTTGGTTGCATGAATATTACACCATATAGAGTCACATTAAAGGCAGGAGTGGTGCTACCACGAATGCGACAATACAAGTTACCACCAGATGCTGTAGTGGCTTTACTACAAATCATTGACGAGCTTATTGCCCAAGGAGTAGTTGTAGAAACAGACTCCAATGTATGTAATTCACCGATAATTCCGATTCTTAAACGAACAGATCCTAAGGCCCCGCCAGTATATCGATTGGTTATTGATCTGCGCGAGTTAAACAAATGCATTGTGCCACAATTTCCTGTGGTCCCAGATATCTCGTCATTACTGACAGCTATTGATTCTGAAGCAACATTCTTTACTGTAATTGATCTCAAGAATGCCTTTTTCAGCGTCCCAATAGATCCGGAAAGCCAATATTTGTTCGGATTTAGTTTAAATGGACGTAGCTTTAAATTCTCACGCGCACCTCAAGGATTTACAGAAAGCCCCAGCATCTATAGCCAAGCACTGAAACGAGAACTCGATAGTATCCACATGCCAGTTAACACTGCTCTGCTTCAATATGTCGATGATCTGCTGATCACCGCGAGAAGCGAACCGGAATGTGAAAAAGCATCACTGACAGTTTTACAATTTCTAGCCGAAAAGGGGCACAAGGTGTCCCCTTCTAAGCTGCAATTCTGTGTCCAGCGAGTTGTTTATCTTGGACACTCGCTGTCCAAGGAGGGAAGGCAGCTTACACCCGACCGCATTCAGTTAATAGCTAACATGCCAATACCCAAGACACAAAAGGAGGTACGGGCTTTCATAGGCCTCACTTCATATTGTAGGCAGTGGATCCCTCAGTATGCATTTCTAGCAAAACCACTCATTCAGTTGACAACACAGGAGGCAGCCACATCGACTGTTCTCCCTTGGACTCAAGAACATACACAAGCTTTTGAAAGCCTAAAGAAAGCTTTATGTCAAGCACCTGTTTTAGCAACACCATGTTACAGAAAACAGTTTACACTTTTTGTTACAGAACGCGAAGGTACTGCCTTGTCAGTACTCACACAGGAACAAGCAGGAGCACACAAACCATGTGCTTATTTTTCTAGTACATTAGATCCAGTAGCTCAGGCTTTGCCTGCATGCCTGAAATCAGTAGCAGCGACAGCTTTAGCAATCAGACAAAGCGATGCCATAGTGTTAGGACATCCATTGACAGTTCAAGTACCACACACAGTAGAGGTCCTTGTAAATAGAACGCAAACACAACACTTGACTATAGCGCGACTTACAGGGTATGAACTTACATTGTTTCAGCCACATATAGAAATCAGACGCTGTAACACATTGAATCCTGCCACACTTTTGCCAGTAACCGGAACAGACCCACTAGCTCATGACTGTATTGAAGTTATTACTATAACGACAAAACCCAGACAAGACTTGACAGATGTCCCATTGTCAGATCCAGACCTGACGTTGTATGTAGATGGTTCATGTATGAGAACAAGTACAGGAGAGTTAGTGGCTGCTTACGCAGTCACCACAGATACTGAAGTCATTGAAACTAATCGTATAAATACTTTGTCAGCTCAAGCCGCAGAGCTCATCGCTCTGACACAAGCCTGTATTCAAGCCACAAATAAAAAAGTCAACATATACACTGATTCACGTTATGCATTCGGAGTTGTACATGACTTCGGCGTGCTGTGGCGAGAGAGAGGTTATTTAACTTCCCACGGTGCCCACATTCAGCACGGACCCCTCATTCATGCCTTATTAGATGCAATACATCTACCCACTGCAATATCAATTATGAAATGTAAGGCTCATACGAAGGTTACTGATATCATTTCCCAAGGCAATGATCTAGCCGACAGAACAGCTAAACAGACTGCTCAAACTCAAACCCCCGACATGACAAAGACAATAGTCCCGACACCGACACATTGTATGACAGTTAAAGATCCTACCCTTGACGTAATTGACATACAGACACATGCTACACCAGACGAAATAAAGAAATGGACTGAATTAGGAGGGATCCAAACGGACCAAGGATGGATGATGAAGGAAAAGTCTGTATGGTTCCTTCCTGATTCAATGGTCCAAGTTATAATTAACACTATACATAGTCCAGCGCATCTAGGAGAAAAAGCTATGCTAGACAGCATTCAACACATTTGGTTCAATAAACATTTACGAGCAGCAGCCAAACAAAAGGTCCGTACCTGTATGATCTGTTGCCAGTTCAACCCAGGAAAAAGCGTTCCCGTAGAACAGGGTGGATTTCATCCTCCTGACCACCCTTTTGAAGTCCTCCAGATGGATTATATCCAGATGGAACGATGTCGAGGATTCAAATATGTTCTCGTAGTTGTCTGCGCTCTGTCCCGTTGGACGGAGGCATACCCGGTTTCAGATTACACTGCCCCGACTACTGCCAAACAGTTGGTTCGAGAATTCTTCCCACGATACGGTTTACCACGTGTTGTCTACTCAGATAACGGCCAGCCGTTCTCATCCGAATTAATGAAACATGTTTCACTTCTGCTAGGATATCAGTGGAAATTCCACTGTGTTCGACACCCCGAGGCAGCAGGTCTCGTAGAAAGACATAATCAGATACTGAAAATCAGACTGTCCAAAATATGCAGAGAGAAGGGTGTCGACTGGATAGTAGCATTACCAGTTGCACTCTTTTACATGAGAATGGTAGCACACTCTCGAACAGGGCTATCCCCGTATGAGGTGATCTTCGGCAGACCACCAAATATGTGGGGGACGCCCATACCACGCAAAATAACTGATATTGACTGTAATATGCTGACAGATTACTTGGCTTCCTTGATGTCTGCACTACAATCTTGTCGTTCACAGGTTGCTGCAGCATTTCCCGACAACACTGAGGTGAAACCCCATGACGTAGTTCCGGGTGATTTCGTGTTTGTGAAAAATTTCGACCGAAAGACTCAGCTGGAGCCCAGGTGGAAGACACCCAAGTTGGTTCTGCTGACCACAAGAACAGCCGTGAAGATCGAGGGCCGCAAGGGCTGGATTCATTCAAGTCATATCAAGAAATTTCATGGACAATCCTCGGACATAGACATTGTGCCCTGCACTCCCTCACAGACTGATTCAAAACTTCCTTTGGTTGAAAAGACTGAAACTGAACTCTATAAAGTTAAATTGAGGCCTAGAACGTCAGACGATTTGATTGTTTAAGTCCTCTCCTAGGTGAAGCGGTTGAATCTGTCTCTGACATGTATCCTCTAGACCTGAATCATGGACAGTCGCGAAAAATGATGAAACGACAGGCGTATTGTAAATCACTGCGTAGCCATTGCATAGTGACATTAATAATCTTGTTTTTCTTGAGTCTTTTAATAATTACTGCAAGCATATTGTTGCACATATATTACCCTATTTCTAGACATGTTTATAATGTTACTGCTGAACATTCTTTTAGTGACTTACCTCCGCATGAATTGTCTTATAGACTTGCGCTGCGCAATAACACTTTCATTAGTATGTTACATCACTCCCATCAGACTAGTAATGCCACTAATTGTTGGGTGTGTGGCCGACTCCCTCCCTATCAGAATTATGAAGGAGTCTTGCCTTTCTTTCCACATCCGTTTACACATAATGGATCCTGTGGAGCATGGTTTAGTTTAATCAATTCCATAGACTCAGACACAGCAGTTTACCAAGATCATTGGGTATGGGGAAATCTGAACCTAGTTTTACTCAAGGTCTGCTACCCTGACAAGGAGGGTCGCCGCAAGAGAACAGGAACTGATCTAGAAAATGAAGTATATGGATTAGGTAATTTTACACCTAATCTCATGATTCTAAATGTCATATCCGAAGTTGAACTAGTCTTGCCCACCATGTCAGTATTCCCAGCAAAGGGTGAATTATGTGTAAGAAAGGTTGGTTCCATACATATGGGCCATAGTAAATGCACTACTATAGTAGAATTCAGTGATCGAGGCAAATCTTCATTTAGAGCTTATCGCCACTCCTACTTTATATGTGGTCAGACTGCATATATGCGTCTACCTCTAGACTGGGATGGTACCTGCTACATTGCATTCCTTTTGCCACCTGTTTTCCTAGCTCCTCCTGATTATTACAGAAATATTCATTTAGTACACAACAGAGAGCGGAGAGATCTCCCAATTGTCGATTACACTGAAACAGCATGGGAAAAATACACAGATTTCAATAAAGGCATCTTTCCTTATATAGGTACTGTTACTAATAGTAAACTGATACGTAGATTAACTAGAACCCTTGAAGCAGTAGTGAATGAGACTATTTCCGCCTTAGGCAATTTAACGGAAGAGCAGTCTGCTATGCGGATTGTTGTGCTTCAAAATCGTCTTGTTCTTGACGTCATCCTGGCTGATAGGGGCGGAGCTTGTAGGGTCATCGGATCAAGCTGCTGCGTATTCATACCAGAAAATTCGCCATCTGTATATAAAGCCATCACTCGCCTTCATAAGATTGTAAACCAGATACACCAGAACCCAGGCACTTGGACTTGGTCCAGTTGGTTTTGGAGTGTGATATCAGCCTGGGGATGGAGAGTTTTATCCTTCCTAGGTATTGGCCTTCTCATACTATTCAGTTGCTGTCTATGTCTGCAATGTGGACCAGCGATTTGTGGTCTGTGTACCACATCGTGTATTCCACCACCCAGATTTCGTTCGTCCCGGAAGAAGAAAGAAGAACAAATGATGTTATATTAACAGATCAATGGATTGATGAAGATTGATATCTCTTAACGGGCAAGTAGGGGACAAGGAGGGAATGTGGAAATATGGATTTTCCCGATCAGTTATGTCCCCTATCTTGGACCACAACGGTTCTATGTGCATGTCACAAGTACATGTATGTTCCCTCCAGTTCCAGTCATGAAAACGCAAATACATGTGCGTCCACCGTCAACATGCCCTCTGTCAGATCCGCCATGAATAGGCCGGATATTCCATTCCTAAATATGAAAGGCCACCGGCTTTATATGGTTCACTTATGCCATTTTACAGTCCAGGCAAGTAGGCCCTGATTCTGTCATCAAACTCCTCTTGCTTTCTGCCTCTGAAAATTCCAGTTCGAGCCTGCATCTGTGACCATGAACTTTGTCTCATTCTCTGCGCGGCTCACGAAGCCTGACATCAGCCTATTCTCTGCCAAGAACTATATTTCGCCTTCGAGTTATCTGCTTCCCCATCAGCCGATACATTCCTGTCTAGTAGTTTAAGTAAACATCCTTCCAGCTACCGAGCAAAAGGCTCGACTTCTCTGTCCTCATGCTAGTAATTCATAGCCCTGTTACCATGGAATATTCCTACCCCCTCGTTTTCAGTGTAGACACTTAGACGCTTGTACACGCACGCACAGTCAGTATAGAATAGATTCTGTCCGAGAGTCCTTCTTTTGTGGATAACATAGTTCTTTAAACATAGGATGTTAGATATGATTTGGGATTAGGTTGACTTGACCCCCCAGACTTTTTGTCTCCACATGTAGAGCTGAATGTCAAGTCCCCTTCACCCCCTAGTTGCACGTTAATCACACGTCATACTGCTGCGCGCGCATCTATGCCAAGTATTATCTTATAGATCCACCTGTACGTGACATCATAACCAATTATGTTCCTTTTTAATCCTTGTTCCACCCATTTTTGGTTACGCAGATAGATCGTCATTTTCCTTATCAATTGTTACGCCTATTGCATTCGCTTCATTGTAATGTATGTACTATAAAGGTTACTTCTTGTCAATAAAGTATGTACTTCACTTCCTGAACCTCCGTGGTGATGGAACTTGGAGCAACCGATTATAATCGATCATTGGAATAAAGCCCATTCCGAACCTCTAATACCACGGATTCTGCCTCTCATTTTACTGAGCTATTTAATTATGTTTCTGTATCAAATTAAGTCCAGGTAAAGGAAAATTATTTACCACAAGAATGGCGCCCGAACAGGGACACTTTCTCATCTCACGCGCCGGCGGTGCGTTGCAGGCCCGGTCTCCTGCCACAGCTGGACGGACAATAACGCGTACCAGCAGGATTTCCTGTATCTCCCTCCGGTCAAGCGGGGGCGACTGAGACTGCGATCAACACCCAGACGAGGCGGTGAGAAGTGCGAAGTATCCCGACCAGAGCCTAGCTGAAAGAGCAAGATCCGAGGTATACAGAGACCCACCAGTTCGAAGTCAAGCCCAGTGTCCGACGAGTCGAGTCGAGTCCAGTCCGGTTCAAATTCAAGTTACCGAGGCCTTCCGTTTCCGAAGCTACCCGGTGAGTACCATTGCTGGGGAGGCATTTTCTGACGTGCACATAGGTTGTGCCGGTCAAGACGGGTTTGGGTACACAAATCCGGTCTGCACTGTTTTAGCAGTGTATCTGTACTGTTTAGCAGTATATCAAGTATTCCGAAGTATCTAGTTATTGTCAAGAATTAAGCTTGGTGATTAGTTATGCAGACGATCATCATTGTTGGTTATTTTAAAGGTTAAAAAAGTTTTTAATGTTTAATGTTTAATGTGTTAAACGTCCTGCATATTGTGGTATGAATGGTTGTTCATTACTGTGCTTTTGTATTCAGTGTGTTCAAGATTAAGTATCGGATCAGTTGTCAATATGCCGCTCTTTTCGAAATTAAGACAGATCACTACTAGAAAAGGGGTTCTCGAAGAAGCCGTCCCTATTCCTCCTAGGGACACTCCAGGGCACTTCATGTATCACAAACATGGCTTAGACGCTATATTATTTCTTGATTTATGGGTAGACTACACCAAGGGATTACCAGAAAGTCAGAGGTGGCCCGCAGCGGGAACCTGGGATGCAGAGTGCATCATGAAAGTCGAGGAAGAGTTATGGAAAAGGAAAGTCAGACAGTCACAGAAAGACGCCGTTGAGTTATGGCGTAAAGAATCTCATAGACGCACAGAAAAAGCACGTAGACAGGAAGAAAAGAATAAAGAAAGTTCAAATAAAGTTCGAGAAAATCTATTAATTGAGGAAGGTATCCGAGTGAAATCAGAACAAGTAGACAGACAAAGAAACGCCCTTGTGAATGGTATGTATCCCCTTCTGGCCGAAGGATTACCTAAGGCTACTCCAGAAATACCGAAAGACTTGCCACCCCCATTGTTCCCAATAAAGGTACATCCTAAGGGGCATCCTAGAACCGCAGAAGATGTTTTTCTTTCCTCATATTTAGATGACGCAGCTCCCGAATATGCTAATTCCGCCCCGCATAGACCGCATACCAGGGAGGTCCAACGCCAAGATCCAGCACCCATATCCCTACAGCAACAAATCGAGTCACAAGTTCTGGCAAGCACATCTGTTTCTGCATCCGCTCCTACAGCTACTTCTATAGCTGTGTCCACACCTGTAGTTGCTGTGTCACGTTCGACGAATCCTTTCACACCCGACACCCCAGATGGGGCCACGGGAGGTGCTACCAATATCTTTTCTACGCCACCCAGAATAAATAAACTTACTTTTCAAGAGTCAGCACATTCACGTACACCCAAACTCATAAGTGCCCGTACGCTGAAGGAACTTCTTATAGATTGCAGATATGACCCTGTGCCCGGTAAAGAGGACGAAATGACCCTGGCATCATTGCGTATCAGACGAGCCGCAGTGTATTTAGGAAAGTTACCAGGAATGACTGCGCATCTAGATAAAATATATCATTTTGTCCAAACAGGGCGAGATCCAGAATGTATTAACAGAGCTATGGAATACCAGAAAGTAGAGATACAGGGGGAACTGTTACGTTTCCTCATAAACTGTGTGATCAGAAATCAAGACCGACCGGGGGTAGACCCGGAAGCAATGCAAATTCTTACAAGATGGAGCCAGAATATATCAGAAGGGAGACATGATAAACAAAATTGTATAATAGCCATGTGCCGAAAGATCCGTAAAGAAATAGAACGCCTACACGAAGAGAGATTAGAGGTAGACGAGTTCGAACAGAGCGAGGAAGAAGGGTCAGGACTGCCCACAGGACAGTCAGACACCATAGCCTATGTAGGTAGAGGAAGATCTTGTAATAATAATAGACGTCTTACTGACTCAATACGTCCGATATGTCCAGATAATAACAGGAATTTCCAAATACCTATAATTAATATAAGGTCTAACGAGCATTCGTTCCAAACCGCCGACAAACTACTCCGAGAACGAAGGGGTTATCATTTTCTCGATTCTATGGATGAACAAGATTTAGCCAGGGCAGCTGTCCATTGGGTGGACAGTCCCGGAAAATATAGTGATGATACAGTAGTACGCACATTTTTGAATCTTACCCCAGATGAACAGAGGTTAGCTGGGATTTATATGATTCAACAACTCATTATACTATATCGAAGTCAGCATTCGGACCCTGGTCCCTTACCTGACATACTGACTGAATTGCTTATGAATAAATGGAGAGGTGCAGGTACTAAATTAATTAAAGAAATTCTAGAATCAAGAAAGCAGTATATTCTTTTTGTATGCGCAGAGCATGTCTCATTGCCCGTCAAGGAAAGAACCACGTATCACATGGATAGACAG
This sequence comes from Triturus cristatus, assembly GCF_964204655.1. Classification (NCBI taxonomy): domain Eukaryota; kingdom Metazoa; phylum Chordata; class Amphibia; order Caudata; family Salamandridae; genus Triturus; species Triturus cristatus. Next base: position 344,472,341 of record NC_140593.1, read on the forward strand.
AATCCCTTACGAGAAGTGCACCCAATAAAAGGCGAGGACAACGAGTTCAAGCGCGTATTTGTATATACGCCCATATCGAAAATAGAATTGTTACAAATGAAGAAAGTGGTACCCAGTCATGACAAAGATCCAGCGGGTTTTCACCGAGAAATTAAAGACATGTTACTCATGGGAGAGTATACCTATCCCGACATTATGACAATATTAAAGGTATTGATGCCTGCTGGTATTTATGAGAAACTCAAGGAAAAAGAGTGGGAGGTAGGAGACCAAAAGATAGAATGGTCAGTGTTAGAAGCGGAAGAAAAGGCCCGAACTGCAGGAGCAGGACTTGGGGATAAAACTAAAGCACTGCCAGGTTTATTAGTACAGGTACTGCCACGTTTATTAACTACGAAAAAGGAAGATTGGGGTACAATTTCAGCCTGTAAACAGAAGCAAGATGAAGACACTAGTGATTACTATGCCCGATTTGAAAAATGTTTTGGTATAAATAGTGGCATAAAAGCAAGTAGCGAATCATACCCACATCTGTTTGTAACAAAATTAGTTGAAAATGCCCTGCCACCAGTAAAGAATAGAGTATTAAAATTCGAGAGTACCTGGCAAGGTAACACTCCATCACAAATGTTACAAATGTTACAGTACCATCATAATAGAATTAGAGAGGAACAAGAACATGAACACAGACGCATGAAAGACACGAAAATGAAAATGTTAGTTTCCCAGACAGTTCCAGCTGAAGGACATAAAAAGGGTATGACACATTCCGATTCAGCAGGACCTGTAAAAGGGACATGCAATTATTGTAAAAAGCCAGGTCATTATGTACACGATTGTCCAGTTTTAAAACATAATATCGCCATAGGTAAAACACAAGAAAGACCACGGCCATTTAGACAAGAGCAGAATGAACAAGGAGCTCTGCAGCATGCCCAGGCCATGCCAGCCGCACAACAGCCAATACAGTTTGTGCCAGCTGCACCACCGTTGCCTGTTGCTGCCGCACAGACAACAACACGACAAATGTATCAGACCGCACAGTATGAATATCCTGAGTATCAGCGTTACGCATGAACTAGCCTAGAGAGGGAAGGCGATTTACCCCTTATCGAGATTCCTGTAGATCAAGAAGGACCTTATGTACATAGTGAATTATTAGGCCAAGATAGGAAATTTTTACTCGATACAGGGGCAAGTCGAACAACTATAAAACGTAGTGAAGTTCCAGGGGCACCCCTCTCAGGCTCACAGAATATTTCCCTTGGTTTTTCAGGAAAACCTATTGTTAATGAAGTGTCACAACCTCTGCCACTTACGATAGGACCTCTGACCCGAACTACAGATTTATTGCTTACTAAATCATGTCCAGAAAACTTGCTAGGAATAAAAACATTGAAAGCTCTAGGAGCCATAATATGTTGTTCTCCGGAAGGAGTAAGATTGTTTTTACGTGATTTTAAAGGTCACTATGTGTCTAGAGACATGGATCCCCGACTGCAGACTTTACCTACACGTCTATGGGCACAAGGCCCTACTGATGTTGGTTGCATGAATATTACACCATATAGAGTCACATTAAAGGCAGGAGTGGTGCTACCACGAATGCGACAATACAAGTTACCACCAGATGCTGTAGTGGCTTTACTACAAATCATTGACGAGCTTATTGCCCAAGGAGTAGTTGTAGAAACAGACTCCAATGTATGTAATTCACCGATAATTCCGATTCTTAAACGAACAGATCCTAAGGCCCCGCCAGTATATCGATTGGTTATTGATCTGCGCGAGTTAAACAAATGCATTGTGCCACAATTTCCTGTGGTCCCAGATATCTCGTCATTACTGACAGCTATTGATTCCGAAGCAACATTCTTTACTGTAATTGATCTCAAGAATGCCTTTTTCAGCGTCCCAATAGATCCGGAAAGCCAATATTTGTTCGGATTTAGTTTAAATGGACGTAGCTTTAAATTCTCACGCGCACCTCAAGGATTTACAGAAAGCCCCAGCATCTATAGCCAAGCACTGAAACGAGAACTCGATAGTATCCACATGCCAGTTAACACTGCTCTGCTTCAATATGTCGATGATCTGCTGATCACCGCGAGAAGCGAACCGGAATGTGAAAAAGCATCACTGACAGTTTTACAATTTCTAGCCGAAAAGGGGCACAAGGTGTCCCCTTCTAAGCTGCAATTCTGTGTCCAGCGAGTTGTTTATCTTGGACACTCGCTGTCCAAGGAGGGAAGGCAGCTTACACCCGACCGCATTCAGTTAATAGCTAACATGCCAATACCCAAGACACAAAAGGAGGTACGGGCTTTCATAGGCCTCACTTCATATTGTAGGCAGTGGATCCCTCAGTATGCATTTCTAGCAAAACCACTCATTCAGTTGACAACACAGGAGGCAGCCACATCGACTGTTCTCCCTTGGACTCAAGAACATACACAAGCTTTTGAAAGCCTAAAGAAAGCTTTATGTCAAGCACCTGTTTTAGCAACACCATGTTACAGAAAACAGTTTACACTTTTTGTTACAGAACGCGAAGGTACTGCCTTGTCAGTACTCACACAGGAACAAGCAGGAGCACACAAACCATGTGCTTATTTTTCTAGTACATTAGATCCAGTAGCTCAGGCTTTGCCTGCATGCCTGAAATCAGTAGCAGCGACAGCTTTAGCAATCAGACAAAGCGATGCCATAGTGTTAGGACATCCATTGACAGTTCAAGTACCACACACAGTAGAGGTCCTTGTAAATAGAACGCAAACACAACACTTGACTATAGCGCGACTTACAGGGTATGAACTTACATTGTTTCAGCCACATATAGAAATCAGACGCTGTAACACATTGAATCCTGCCACACTTTTGCCAGTAACCGGAACAGACCCACTAGCTCATGACTGTATTGAAGTTATTACTATAACGACAAAACCCAGACAAGACTTGACAGATGTCCCATTGTCAGATCCAGACCTGACGTTGTATGTAGATGGTTCATGTATGAGAACAAGTACAGGAGAGTTAGTGGCTGCTTACGCAGTCACCACAGATACTGAAGTCATTGAAACTAATCGTATAAATACTTTGTCAGCTCAAGCCGCAGAGCTCATCGCTCTGACACAAGCCTGTATTCAAGCCACAAATAAAAAAGTCAACATATACACTGATTCACGTTATGCATTCGGAGTTGTACATGACTTCGGCGTGCTGTGGCGAGAGAGAGGTTATTTAACTTCCCACGGTGCCCACATTCAGCACGGACCCCTCATTCATGCCTTATTAGATGCAATACATCTACCCACTGCAATATCAATTATGAAATGTAAGGCTCATACGAAGGTTACTGATATCATTTCCCAAGGCAATGATCTAGCCGACAGAACAGCTAAACAGACTGCTCAAACTCAAACCCCCGACATGACAAAGACAATAGTCCCGACACCGACACATTGTATGACAGTTAAAGATCCTACCCTTGACGTAATTGACATACAGACACATGCTACACCAGACGAAATAAAGAAATGGACTGAATTAGGAGGGATCCAAACGGACCAAGGATGGATGATGAAGGAAAAGTCTGTATGGTTCCTTCCTGATTCAATGGTCCAAGTTATAATTAACACTATACATAGTCCAGCGCATCTAGGAGAAAAAGCTATGCTAGACAGCATTCAACACATTTGGTTCAATAAACATTTACGAGCAGCAGCCAAACAAAAGGTCCGTACCTGTATGATCTGTTGCCAGTTCAACCCAGGAAAAAGCGTTCCCGTAGAACAGGGTGGATTTCATCCTCCTGACCACCCTTTTGAAGTCCTCCAGATGGATTATATCCAGATGGAACGATGTCGAGGATTCAAATATGTTCTCGTAGTTGTCTGCGCTCTGTCCCGTTGGACGGAGGCATACCCGGTTTCAGATTACACTGCCCCGACTACTGCCAAACAGTTGGTTCGAGAATTCTTCCCACGATACGGTTTACCACGTGTTGTCTACTCAGATAACGGCCAGCCGTTCTCATCCGAATTAATGAAACATGTTTCACTTCTGCTAGGATATCAGTGGAAATTCCACTGTGTTCGACACCCCGAGGCAGCAGGTCTCGTAGAAAGACATAATCAGATACTGAAAATCAGACTGTCCAAAATATGCAGAGAGAAGGGTGTCGACTGGATAGTAGCATTACCAGTTGCACTCTTTTACATGAGAATGGTAGCACACTCTCGAACAGGGCTATCCCCGTATGAGGTGATCTTCGGCAGACCACCAAATATGTGGGGGACGCCCATACCACGCAAAATAACTGATATTGACTGTAATATGCTGACAGATTACTTGGCTTCCTTGATGTCTGCACTACAATCTTGTCGTTCACAGGTTGCTGCAGCATTTCCCGACAACACTGAGGTGAAACCCCATGACGTAGTTCCGGGTGATTTCGTGTTTGTGAAAAATTTCGACCGAAAGACTCAGCTGGAGCCCAGGTGGAAGACACCCAAGTTGGTTCTGCTGACCACAAGAACAGCCGTGAAGATCGAGGGCCGCAAGGGCTGGATTCATTCAAGTCATATCAAGAAATTTCATGGACAATCCTCGGACATAGACATTGTGCCCTGCACTCCCTCACAGACTGATTCAAAACTTCCTTTGGTTGAAAAGACTGAAACTGAACTCTATAAAGTTAAATTGAGGCCTAGAACGTCAGACGATTTGATTGTTTAAGTCCTCTCCTAGGTGAAGCGGTTGAATCTGTCTCTGACATGTATCCTCTAGACCTGAATCATGGACAGTCGCGAAAAATGATGAAACGACAGGCGTATTGTAAATCACTGCGTAGCCATTGCATAGTGACATTAATAATCTTGTTTTTCTTGAGTCTTTTAATAATTACTGCAAGCATATTGTTGCACATATATTACCCTATTTCTAGACATGTTTATAATGTTACTGCTGAACATTCTTTTAGTGACTTACCTCCGCATGAATTGTCTTATAGACTTGCGCTGCGCAATAACACTTTCATTAGTATGTTACATCACTCCCATCAGACTAGTAATGCCACTAATTGTTGGGTGTGTGGCCGACTCCCTCCCTATCAGAATTATGAAGGAGTCTTGCCTTTCTTTCCACATCCGTTTACACATAATGGATCCTGTGGAGCATGGTTTAGTTTAATCAATTCCATAGACTCAGACACAGCAGTTTACCAAGATCATTGGGTATGGGGAAATCTGAACCTAGTTTTACTCAAGGTCTGCTACCCTGACAAGGAGGGTCGCCGCAAGAGAACAGGAACTGATCTAGAAAATGAAGTATATGGATTAGGTAATTTTACACCTAATCTCATGATTCTAAATGTCATATCCGAAGTTGAACTAGTCTTGCCCACCATGTCAGTATTCCCAGCAAAGGGTGAATTATGTGTAAGAAAGGTTGGTTCCATACATATGGGCCATAGTAAATGCACTACTATAGTAGAATTCAGTGATCGAGGCAAATCTTCATTTAGAGCTTATCGCCACTCCTACTTTATATGTGGTCAGACTGCATATATGCGTCTACCTCTAGACTGGGATGGTACCTGCTACATTGCATTCCTTTTGCCACCTGTTTTCCTAGCTCCTCCTGATTATTACAGAAATATTCATTTAGTACACAACAGAGAGCGGAGAGATCTCCCAATTGTCGATTACACTGAAACAGCATGGGAAAAATACACAGATTTCAATAAAGGCATCTTTCCTTATATAGGTACTGTTACTAATAGTAAACTGATACGTAGATTAACTAGAACCCTTGAAGCAGTAGTGAATGAGACTATTTCCGCCTTAGGCAATTTAACGGAAGAGCAGTCTGCTATGCGGATTGTTGTGCTTCAAAATCGTCTTGTTCTTGACGTCATCCTGGCTGATAGGGGCGGAGCTTGTAGGGTCATCGGATCAAGCTGCTGCGTATTCATACCAGAAAATTCGCCATCTGTATATAAAGCCATCACTCGCCTTCATAAGATTGTAAACCAGATACACCAGAACCCAGGCACTTGGACTTGGTCCAGTTGGTTTTGGAGTGTGATATCAGCCTGGGGATGGAGAGTTTTATCCTTCCTAGGTATTGGCCTTCTCATACTATTCAGTTGCTGTCTATGTCTGCAATGTGGACCAGCGATTTGTGGTCTGTGTACCACATCGTGTATTCCACCACCCAGATTTCGTTCGTCCCGGAAGAAGAAAGAAGAACAAATGATGTTATATTAACAGATCAATGGATTGATGAAGATTGATATCTCTTAACGGGCAAGTAGGGGACAAGGAGGGAATGTGGAAATATGGATTTTCCCGATCAGTTATGTCCCCTATCTTGGACCACAACGGTTCTATGTGCATGTCACAAGTACATGTATGTTCCCTCCAGTTCCAGTCATGAAAACGCAAATACATGTGCGTCCACCGTCAACATGCCCTCTGTCAGATCCGCCATGAATAGGCCGGATATTCCATTCCTAAATATGAAAGGCCACCGGCTTTATATGGTTCACTTATGCCATTTTACAGTCCAGGCAAGTAGGCCCTGATACTGTCATCAAACTCCTCTTGCTTTCTGCCTCTGAAAATTCCAGTTCGAGCCTGCATCTGTGACCATGAACTTTGTCTCATTCTCTGCGCGGCTCACGAAGCCTGACATCAGCCTATTCTCTGCCAAGAACTATATTTCGCCTTCGAGTTATCTGCTTCCCCATCAGCCGATACATTCCTGTCTAGTAGTTTAAGTAAACATCCTTCCAGCTACCGAGCAAAAGGCTCGACTTCTCTGTCCTCATGCTAGTAATTCATAGCCCTGTTACCATGGAATATTCCTACCCCCTCGTTTTCAGTGTAGACACTTAGACGCTTGTACACGCACGCACAGTCAGTATAGAATAGATTCTGTCCGAGAGTCCTTCTTTTGTGGATAACATAGTTCTTTAAACATAGGATGTTAGATATGATTTGGGATTAGGTTGACTTGACCCCCCAGACTTTTTGTCTCCACATGTAGAGCTGAATGTCAAGTCCCCTTCACCCCCTAGTTGCACGTTAATCACACGTCATACTGCTGCGCGCGCATCTATGCCAAGTATTATCTTATAGATCCACCTGTACGTGACATCATAACCAATTATGTTCCTTTTTAATCCTTGTTCCACCCATTTTTGGTTACGCAGATAGATCGTCATTTTCCTTATCAATTGTTACGCCTATTGCATTCGCTTCATTGTAATGTATGTACTATAAAGGTTACTTCTTGTCAATAAAGTATGTACTTCACTTCCTGAACCTCCGTGGTGATGGAACTTGGAGCAACCGATTATAATCGATCATTGGAATAAAGCCCATTCCGAACCTCTAATACCACGGATTCTGCCTCTCATTTTACTGAGCTATTTAATTATGTTTCTGTATCAAATTAAGTCCAGGTAAAGGAAAATTATTTACCACAAGAATGGCGCCCGAACAGGGACACTTTCTCATCTCACGCGCCGGCGGTGCGTTGCAGGCCCGGTCTCCTGCCACAGCTGGACGGACAATAACGCGTACCAGCAGGATTTCCTGTATCTCCCTCCGGTCAAGCGGGGGCGACTGAGACTGCGATCAACACCCAGACGAGGCGGTGAGAAGTGCGAAGTATCCCGACCAGAGCCTAGCTGAAAGAGCAAGATCCGAGGTATACAGAGACCCACCAGTTCGAAGTCAAGCCCAGTGTCCGACGAGTCGAGTCGAGTCCAGTCCGGTTCAAATTCAAGTTACCGAGGCCTTCCGTTTCCGAAGCTACCCGGTGAGTACCATTGCTGGGGAGGCATTTTCTGACGTGCACATAGGTTGTGCCGGTCAAGACGGGTTTGGGTACACAAATCCGGTCTGCACTGTTTTAGCAGTGTATCTGTACTGTTTAGCAGTATATCAAGTATTCCGAAGTATCTAGTTATTGTCAAGAATTAAGCTTGGTGATTAGTTATGCAGACGATCATCATTGTTGGTTATTTTAAAGGTTAAAAATGTTTTTAATGTTTAATGTTTAATGTGTTAAACGTCCTGCATATTGTGGTATGAATGGTTGTTCATTACTGTGCTTTTGTATTCAGTGTGTTCAAGATTAAGTATCGGATCAGTTGTCAATATGCCGCTCTTTTCGAAATTAAGACAGATCACTACTAGAAAAGGGGTTCTCGAAGAAGCCGTCCCTATTCCTCCTAGGGACACTCCAGGGCACTTCATGTATCACAAACATGGCTTAGACGCTATATTATTTCTTGATTTATGGGTAGACTACACCAAGGGATTACCAGAAAGTCAGAGGTGGCCCGCAGCGGGAACCTGGGATGCAGAGTGCATCATGAAAGTCGAGGAAGAGTTATGGAAAAGGAAAGTCAGACAGTCACAGAAAGACGCCGTTGAGTTATGGCGTAAAGAATCTCATAGACGCACAGAAAAAGCACGTAGACAGGAAGAAAAGAATAAAGAAAGTTCAAATAAAGTTCGAGAAAATCTATTAATTGAGGAAGGTATCCGAGTGAAATCAGAACAAGTAGACAGACAAAGAAACGCCCTTGTGAATGGTATGTATCCCCTTCTGGCCGAAGGATTACCTAAGGCTACTCCAGAAATACCGAAAGACTTGCCACCCCCATTGTTCCCAATAAAGGTACATCCTAAGGGGCATCCTAGAACCGCAGAAGATGTTTTTCTTTCCTCATATTTAGATGACGCAGCTCCCGAATATGCTAATTCCGCCCCGCATAGACCGCATACCAGGGAGGTCCAACGCCAAGATCCAGCACCCATATCCCTACAGCAACAAATCGAGTCACAAGTTCTGGCAAGCACATCTGTTTCTGCATCCGCTCCTACAGCTACTTCTATAGCTGTGTCCACACCTGTAGTTGCTGTGTCACGTTCGACGAATCCTTTCACACCCGACACCCCAGATGGGGCCACGGGAGGTGCTACCAATATCTTTTCTACGCCACCCAGAATAAATAAACTTACTTTTCAAGAGTCAGCACATTCACGTACACCCAAACTCATAAGTGCCCGTACGCTGAAGGAACTTCTTATAGATTGCAGATATGACCCTGTGCCCGGTAAAGAGGACGAAATGACCCTGGCATCATTGCGTATCAGACGAGCCGCAGTGTATTTAGGAAAGTTACCAGGAATGACTGCGCATCTAGATAAAATATATCATTTTGTCCAAACAGGGCGAGATCCAGAATGTATTAACAGAGCTATGGAATACCAGAAAGTAGAGATACAGGGGGAACTGTTACGTTTCCTCATAAACTGTGTGATCAGAAATCAAGACCGACCGGGGGTAGACCCGGAAGCAATGCAAATTCTTACAAGATGGAGCCAGAATATATCAGAAGGGAGACATGATAAACAAAATTGTATAATAGCCATGTGCCGAAAGATCCGTAAAGAAATAGAACGCCTACACGAAGAGAGATTAGAGGTAGACGAGTTCGAACAGAGCGAGGAAGAAGGGTCAGGACTGCCCACAGGACAGTCAGACACCATAGCCTATGTAGGTAGAGGAAGATCTTGTAATAATAATAGACGTCTTACTGACTCAATACGTCCGATATGTCCAGATAATAACAGGAATTTCCAAATACCTATAATTAATATAAGGTCTAACGAGCATTCGTTCCAAACCGCCGACAAACTACTCCGAGAACGAAGGGGTTATCATTTTCTCGATTCTATGGATGAACAAGATTTAGCCAGGGCAGCTGTCCATTGGGTGGACAGTCCCGGAAAATATAGTGATGATACAGTAGTACGCACATTTTTGAATCTTACCCCAGATGAACAGAGGTTAGCTGGGATTTATATGATTCAACAACTCATTATACTATATCGAAGTCAGCATTCGGACCCTGGTCCCTTACCTGACATACTGACTGAATTGCTTATGAATAAATGGAGAGGTGCAGGTACTAAATTAATTAAAGAAATTCTAGAATCAAGAAAGCAGTATATTCTTTTTGTATGCGCAGAGCATGTCTCATTGCCCGTCAAGGAAAGAACCACGTATCACATGGATAGACAGAATCCCTTACGAGAAGTGCACCCAATGAAAGGCGAGGACAACGAGTTCAAGCGCGTATTTGTATATACGCCCATATCGAAAATAGAATTGTTACAAATGAAGAAAGTGGTACCCAGTCATGACAAAGATCCAGCGGGTTTTCACCGAGAAATTAAAGACATGTTACTCATGGGAGAGTATACCTATCCCGACATTATGACAATATTAAAGGTATTGATGCCTGCTGGTATTTATGAGAAACTCAAGGAAAAAGAGTGGGAGGTAGGAGACCAAAAGATAGAATGGTCAGTGTTAGAAGCGGAAGAAAAGGCCCGAACTGCAGGAGCAGGACTTGGGGATAAAACTAAAGCACTGCCAGGTTTATTAGTACAGGTACTGCCACGTTTATTAACTACGAAAAAGGAAGATTGGGGTACAATTTCAGCCTGTAAACAGAAGCAAGATGAAGACACTAGTGATTACTATGCCCGATTTGAAAAATGTTTTGGTATAAATAGTGGCATAAAAGCAAGTAGCGAATCATACCCACATCTGTTTGTAACAAAATTAGTTGAAAATGCCCTGCCACCAGTAAAGAATAGAGTATTAAAATTCGAGAGTACCTGGCAAGGTAACACTCCATCACAAATGTTACAAATGTTACAGTACCATCATAATAGAATTAGAGAGGAACAAGAACATGAACACAGACGCATGAAAGACACGAAAATGAAAATGTTAGTTTCCCAGACAGTTCCAGCTGAAGGACATAAAAAGGGTATGACACATTCCGATTCAGCAGGACCTGTAAAAGGGACATGCAATTATTGTAAAAAGCCAGGTCATTATGTACACGATTGTCCAGTTTTAAAACATAATATCGCCATAGGTAAAACACAAGAAAGACCACGGCCATTTAGACAAGAGCAGAATGAACAAGGAGCTCTGCAGCATGCCCAGGCCATGCCAGCCGCACAACAGCCAATACAGTTTGTGCCAGCTGCACCACCGTTGCCTGTTGCTGCCGCACAGACAACAACACGACAAATGTATCAGACCGCACAGTATGAATATCCTGAGTATCAGCGTTACGCATGAACTAGCCTAGAGAGGGAAGGCGATTTACCCCTTATCGAGATTCCTGTAGATCAAGAAGGACCTTATGTACATAGTGAATTATTAGGCCAAGATAGGAAATTTTTACTCGATACAGGGGCAAGTCGAACAACTATAAAACGTAGTGAAGTTCCAGGGGCACCCCTCTCAGGCTCACAGAATATTTCCCTTGGTTTTTCAGGAAAACCTATTGTTAATGAAGTGTCACAACCTCTGCCACTTACGATAGGACCTCTGACCCGAACTACAGATTTATTGCTTACTAAATCATGTCCAGAAAACTTGCTAGGAATAAAAACATTGAAAGCTCTAGGAGCCATAATATGTTGTTCTCCGGAAGGAGTAAGATTGTTTTTACGTGATTTTAAAGGTCACTATGTGTCTAGAGACATGGATCCCCGACTGCAGACTTTACCTACACGTCTATGGGCACAAGGCCCTACTGATGTTGGTTGCATGAATATTACACCATATAGAGTCACATTAAAGGCAGGAGTGGTGCTACCACGAATGCGACAATACAAGTTACCACCAGATGCTGTAGTGGCTTTACTACAAATCATTGACGAGCTTATTGCCCAAGGAGTAGTTGTAGAAACAGACTCCAATGTATGTAATTCACCGATAATTCCGATTCTTAAACGAACAGATCCTAAGGCCCCGCCAGTATATCGATTGGTTATTGATCTGCGCGAGTTAAACAAATGCATTGTGCCACAATTTCCTGTGGTCCCAGATATCTCGTCATTACTGACAGCTATTGATTCCGAAGCAACATTCTTTACTGTAATTGATCTCAAGAATGCCTTTTTCAGCGTCCCAATAGATCCGGAAAGCCAATATTTGTTCGGATTTAGTTTAAATGGACGTAGCTTTAAATTCTCACGCGCACCTCAAGGATTTACAGAAAGCCCCAGCATCTATAGCCAAGCACTGAAACGAGAACTCGATAGTATCCACATGCCAGTTAACACTGCTCTGCTTCAATATGTCGATGATCTGCTGATCACCGCGAGAAGCGAACCGGAATGTGAAAAAGCATCACTGACAGTTTTACAATTTCTAGCCGAAAAGGGGCACAAGGTGTCCCCTTCTAAGCTGCAATTCTGTGTCCAGCGAGTTGTTTATCTTGGACACTCGCTGTCCAAGGAGGGAAGGCAGCTTACACCCGACCGCATTCAGTTAATAGCTAACATGCCAATACCCAAGACACAAAAGGAGGTACGGGCTTTCATAGGCCTCACTTCATATTGTAGGCAGTGGATCCCTCAGTATGCATTTCTAGCAAAACCACTCATTCAGTTGACAACACAGGAGGCAGCCACATCGACTGTTCTCCCTTGGACTCAAGAACATACACAAGCTTTTGAAAGCCTAAAGAAAGCTTTATGTCAAGCACCTGTTTTAGCAACACCATGTTACAGAAAACAGTTTACACTTTTTGTTACAGAACGCGAAGGTACTGCCTTGTCAGTACTCACACAGGAACAAGCAGGAGCACACAAACCATGTGCTTATTTTTCTAGTACATTAGATCCAGTAGCTCAGGCTTTGCCTGCATGCCTGAAATCAGTAGCAGCGACAGCTTTAGCAATCAGACAAAGCGATGCCATAGTGTTAGGACATCCATTGACAGTTCAAGTACCACACACAGTAGAGGTCCTTGTAAATAGAACGCAAACACAACACTTGACTATAGCGCGACTTACAGGGTATGAACTTACATTGTTTCAGCCACATATAGAAATCAGACGCTGTAACACATTGAATCCTGCCACACTTTTGCCAGTAACCGGAACAGACCCACTAGCTCATGACTGTATTGAAGTTATTACTATAACGACAAAACCCAGACAAGACTTGACAGATGTCCCATTGTCAGATCCAGACCTGACGTTGTATGTAGATGGTTCATGTATGAGAACAAGTACAGGAGAGTTAGTGGCTGCTTACGCAGTCACCACAGATACTGAAGTCATTGAAACTAATCGTATAAATACTTTGTCAGCTCAAGCCGCAGAGCTCATCGCTCTGACACAAGCCTGTATTCAAGCCACAAATAAAAAAGTCAACATATACACTGATTCACGTTATACATTCGGAGTTGTACATGACTTCGGCGTGCTGTGGCGAGAGAGAGGTTATTTAACTTCCCACGGTGCCCACATTCAGCACGGACCCCTCATTCATGCCTTATTAGATGCAATACATCTACCCACTGCAATATCAATTATGAAATGTAAGGCTCATACGAAGGTTACTGATATCATTTCCCAAGGCAATGATCTAGCCGACAGAACAGCTAAATAGACTGCTCAAACTCAAACCCCCGACATGACAAAGACAATAGTCCCGACACCGACACATTGTATGACAGTTAAAGATCCTACCCTTGACGTAATTGACATACAGACACATGCTACACCAGACGAAATAAAGAAATGGACTGAATTAGGAGGGATCCAAACGGACCAAGGATGGATGATGAAGGAAAAGTCTGTATGGTTCCTTCCTGATTCAATGGTCCAAGTTATAATTAACACTATACATAGTCCAGCGCATCTAGGAGAAAAAGCTATGCTAGACAGCATTCAACACATTTGGTTCAATAAACATTTACGAGCAGCAGCCAAACAAAAGGTCCGTACCTGTATGATCTGTTGCCAGTTCAACCCAGGAAAAAGCGTTCCCGTAGAACAGGGTGGATTTCATCCTCCTGACCACCCTTTTGAAGTCCTCCAGATGGATTATATCCAGATGGAACGATGTCGAGGATTCAAATATGTTCTCGTAGTTGTCTGCGCTCTGTCCCGTTGGACGGAGGCATACCCGGTTTCAGATTACACTGCCCCGACTACTGCCAAACAGTTGGTTCGAGAATTCTTCCCACGATACGGTTTACCACGTGTTGTCTACTCAGATAACGGCCAGCCGTTCTCATCCGAATTAATGAAACATGTTTCACTTCTGCTAGGATATCAGTGGAAATTCCACTGTGTTCGACACCCCGAGGCAGCAGGTCTCGTAGAAAGACATAATCAGATACTGAAAATCAGACTGTCCAAAATATGCAGAGAGAAGGGTGTCGACTGGATAGTAGCATTACCAGTTGCACTCTTTTACATGAGAATGGTAGCACACTCTCGAACAGGGCTATCCCCGTATGAGGTGATCTTCGGCAGACCACCAAATATGTGGGGGACGCCCATACCACGCAAAATAACTGATATTGACTGTAATATGCTGACAGATTACTTGGCTTCCTTGATGTCTGCACTACAATCTTGTCGTTCACAGGTTGCTGCAGCATTTCCCGACAACACTGAGGTGAAACCCCATGACGTAGTTCCGGGTGATTTCGTGTTTGTGAAAAATTTCGACCGAAAGACTCAGCTGGAGCCCAGGTGGAAGACACCCAAGTTGGTTCTGCTGACCACAAGAACAGCCGTGAAGATCGAGGGCCGCAAGGGCTGGATTCATTCAAGTCATATCAAGAAATTTCATGGACAATCCTCGGACATAGACATTGTGCCCTGCACTCCCTCACAGACTGATTCAAAACTTCCTTTGGTTGAAAAGACTGAAACTGAACTCTATAAAGTTAAATTGAGGCCTAGAACGTCAGACGATTTGATTGTTTAAGTCCTCTCCTAGGTGAAGCGGTTGAATCTGTCTCTGACATGTATCCTCTAGACCTGAATCATGGACAGTCGCGAAAAATGATGAAACGACAGGCGTATTGTAAATCACTGCGTAGCCATTGCATAGTGACATTAATAATCTTGTTTTTCTTGAGTCTTTTAATAATTACTGCAAGCATATTGTTGCACATATATTACCCTATTTCTAGACATGTTTATAATGTTACTGCTGAACATTCTTTTAGTGACTTACCTCCGCATGAATTGTCTTATAGACTTGCGCTGCGCAATAACACTTTCATTAGTATGTTACATCACTCCCATCAGACTAGTAATGCCACTAATTGTTGGGTGTGTGGCCGACTCCCTCCCTATCAGAATTATGAAGGAGTCTTGCCTTTCTTTCCACATCCGTTTACACATAACGGATCCTGTGGAGCATGGTTTAGTTTAATCAATTCCATAGACTCAGACACAGCAGTTTACCAAGATCATTGGGTATGGGGAAATCTGAACCTAGTTTTACTCAAGGTCTGCTACCCTGACAAGGAGGGTCGCCCCAAGAGAACAGGAACTGATCTAGAAAATGAAGTATATGGATTAGGTAATTTTACACCTAATCTCATGATTCTAAATGTCATATCCAAAGTTGAACTAGTCTTGCCCACCATGTCAGTATTCCCAGCAAAGGGTGAATTATGTGTAAGAAAGGTTGGTTCCATACATATGGGCCATAGTAAATGCACTACTATAGTAGAATTCAGTGATCGAGGCAAATCTTCATTTAGAGCTTATCGCCACTCCTACTTTATATGTGGTCAGACTGCATATATGCGTCTACCTCTAGACTGGGATGGTACCTGCTACATTGCATTCCTTTTGCCACCTGTTTTCCTAGCTCCTCCTGTTTATTACAGAAATATTCATTTAGTACACAACAGAGAGCGGAGAGATCTCCCAATTGTCGATTACACTGAAACAGCATGGGAAAAATACACAGATTTCAATAAAGGCATCTTTCCTTATATAGGTACTGTTACTAATAGTAAACTGATACGTAGATTAACTAGAACCCTTGAAGCAGTAGTGAATGAGACTATTTCCGCCTTAGGCAATTTAACGGAAGAGCAGTCTGCTATGCGGATTGTTGTGCTTCAAAATCGTCTTGTTCTTGACGTCATCCTGGCTGATAGGGGCGGAGCTTGTAGGGTCATCGGATCAAGCTGCTGCGTATTCATACCAGAAAATTCGCCATCTGTATATAAAGCCATCACTCGCCTTCATAAGATTGTAAACCAGATACACCAGAACCCAGGCACTTGGACTTGGTCCAGTTGGTTTTGGAGTGTGATATCAGCCTGGGGATGGAGAGTTTTATCCTTCCTAGGTATTGGCCTTCTCATACTATTCAGTTGCTGTCTATGTCTGCAATGTGGACCAGCGATTTGTGGTCTGTGTACCACATCGTGTATTCCACCACCCAGATTTCGTTCGTCCCGGAAGAAGAAAGAAGAACAAATGATGTTATATTAACAGATCAATGGATTGATGAAGATTGATATCTCTTAACGGGCAAGTAGGGGACAAGGAGGGAATGTGGAAATATGGATTTTCCCGATCAGTTATGTCCCCTATCTTGGACCCCAACGGTTCTATGTGCATGTCACAAGTACATGTATGTTCCCTCCAGTTCCAGTCATGAAAACGCAAATACATGTGCGTCCACCGTCAACATGCCCTCTGTCAGATCCGCCATGAATAGGCCGGATATTCCATTCCTAAATATGAAAGGCCACCGGCTTTATATGGTTCACTTATGCCATTTTACAGTCCAGGCAAGTAGGCCCTGATTCTGTCATCAAACTCCTCTTGCTTTCTGCCTCTGAAAATTCCAGTTCGAGCCTGCATCTGTGACCATGAACTTTGTCTCATTCTCTGCGCGGCTCACGAAGCCTGACATCAGCCTATTCTCTGCCAAGAACTATATTTCGCCTTCGAGTTATCTGCTTCCCCCTCAGCCGATACATTCCTGTCTAGTAGTTTAAGTAAACATCCTTCCAGCTACCGAGCAAAAGGCTCGACTTCTCTGTCCTCATGCTAGTAATTCATAGCCCTGTTACCATGGAATATTCCTACCCCCTCGTTTTCAGTGTAGACACTTAGACGCTTGTACACGCACGCACAGTCAGTATAAAATAGATTCTGTCCGAGAGTCCTTCTTTTGTGGATAACATAGTTCTTTAAACATAGGATGTTAGATATGATTTGGGATTAGGTTGACTTGACCCCCCAGACTTTTTGTCTCCACATGTAGAGCTGAATGTCAAGTCCCCTTCACCCCCTAGTTGCACGTTAATCACACGTCATACTGCTGCGCGCGCATCTATGCCAAGTATTATCTTATAGATCCACCTATACGTGACATCATAACCAATTATGTTCCTTTTTAATCCTTGTTCCACCCATTTTTGGTTACGCAGATAGATCGTCATTTTCCTTATCAATTGTTACGCCTATTGCATTCGCTTCATTGTAATGTATGTACTATAAAGGTTACTTCTTGTCAATAAAGTATGTACTTCACTTCCTGAACCTCCGTGGTGATGGAACTTGGAGCAACCGATTATAATCGATCATTGGAATAAAGCCCATTCCGAACCTCTAATACCACGGATTCTGCCTCTCATTTTACTGAGCTATTTAATTATGTTTCTGTATCAAATTAAGTCCAGGTAAAGGAAAATTATTTACCACAGTCCTTCCAAGCATATGTAGTCTAGGTCTCCAGCGCTTTCATACTCTCTGATCCAATCATCGCTGTGAAGCTGTTTTGTTGATCTCACTATTCCAGCGAACACCATGCATCTTCCCATTAGCAAACAGACCATTAACTAGTCAGAAACGTCTGTCAATGATACTGTGCCAGCCATAATTGTTCCTATCACACCCCATAGTATGGCTTCAGAAAACTTCCTAGCCAGGGTCCTAAATATAAATTCTATGAATGTTAGTGGAATATCACATTATGTGAAAAGGCAGAAGATACTTCGGGCCGGATGTACAAAGCCATTTTACGGTTGCAAATCATGTGATCTGCAAATTCCTATGGTTTGGTACTGCAAAATGGCTATTTATATTTATAATACCCTTTTTGTGAGTCAGAAAAGGGTTTCCGATTTGCAAAATGGTTTTACCGACCCATTCCAAATCACAATTAGGAAGGGGTAAGAAAGAGGCACTCTTATTTGTGATCCGATATTGTATGTCAGTGGTTTCCAACGGCAATTTTGGTCGAAAACCACTGATCAGTTACAGAAACTTCAAAGGAAATGGTAATTGATCTGCAAAGAGGAAGGTGTCTCATTGCAATATCTTCCCCCTTGAGAAACATATTGGCAGCCTCGGGGGAGTTGGAAGTGGTTTAGGGATTACAGCGTACACCTTCCAAATTTTTCCCAAGTAGGAAAACATTTTTAAGCAGCACTGGTTCTTTTAAAGAACATTGCCTGCTTTAAAAAAAAAGTTCCTATTTGGGAATGCAAACACAGGGATGGTGGTCTGCTGTTCCTTGTAGGTGACCATCCCTGTGTTTGTAGCCAATCACTGGGGTCGCAAATGGCAACTTGCCTAATTAATATTCATTAGGCAGCCTGTTCTGTGACCCCCTGGGACTGAACTTTTACGATGCTACCTATTAGTACATAGGTCTCATCACAAAGTTAAAGGCTGGTTGCAAAATGTCGGTGCACAATTTGTGACCACGTTTATGCAACCTTGTTTTGAAACATCTGGCCCTATGTTATCATGGGTCTAAACACTCTGACAATGTATTTGTACAGGAGAAACGTATGTGAGAAGAGGATTTGAAAAAATTAAAGAGAGATTGGGTGGCACAGTAGTGAGTTGTAGCAGGATCATGAGGTAACAGGGCACTCCGGCAGAATCCCATAACAGCTCCAGTAATGTGGATTGGCTGTTCTGATATGGAATTAATTTTCTCATAGAATAATTAATAAGTGGATGACCAAGATGGCCGAGACATCTTGTGAAAATAAGGATGATAAGACAATAGTAGTGGGCATGGTGTACGTGTGAAATATGCATAAGCAACACCTCTTTGCTATGCTGTCTAGGCAATTTATTGGATTCAGATCTGAACCGGTGATGAATGGAACTTGGCATCAGCCCCATCATAGATAAATCAAGATGTCCTGACACGAGTAACAGGCACGATAGGCCAGTACTAAAATACTTCCTAGAAAGCCCATAAAACAGCTGACATTTGGCACCATTTACGCCCGACAGATAAGGATTATACCTTTTTCTCATGGCATGTCGTGCTGTATCAGTTATTAAGACTCCATAAGCCACTGCTTACAGATATTCTTCAGACAAGAAATCTCTTGGGTCCCACATTAAAATTTACATTTATGCGAATTAAGGTTCAATCACTTTTGTGTAAATGTTATGGGCTGCAAGCACGCCCACTTGGGGAAGGCTTAGTATGGGGGCCACAGCTATTGCCAATCAAAAGGTAAAGCAAGAATAGATGCAATTGTAACAAACTAGAAACTGCTTGATGAAAATCCTGGGTCTCAATGCATGCCAAGAAGGCTTTTTAATTGAGTCACTTGAGAGAGCTGGACTCAGAAAAAGTTTTATTTCCAAACTCTGTTTGTTATATGAATATCCCTCCACTAATATTAATTGTGGTGGATTCCTTTACCGACTGATGAAGATGAAAGGAGGCCGTCGTCAGACTTGTCCACTGTTCCCTCTTTTGTTCCCTTTGTGGCTACTTGCATTGGAAGCATTGTCAACGCTGATCAGATCAAGGTGTTCCTATTTGCGGACAATGTTCTACTCATCCTTTCCGTTCTCCTCAATTCCCATGGTAATTTCATTGATGCATTTAGTCTCCAGCTTTTCTGCATTTAAAAAATATGGGGAAGTGTGAAGCACTACCTATGTCCCATATTACTAATAGAGCCTGTCTTTGCGGAAATGACATACAGTGAGTCCCAAAGGGCATCCTCTTTAATAGTGGGTTGAAAAAGATAGTGAAAGGTAATTTGGTTCCCTTGATATTCATGATTCGAGACTAATAACGATTTTGTAAAGGTGTCACAACTTAACTTGTCGATATGCCACAGCGTACAAATGGTCAAGGTGACTGTTTCTACCTGATATAATTACGTTCTTGTGTTGCTGTTGTTGTGATTGTTGCTGATAAATAGATCACTGCTTATTCTAAATGACTCAGACATTAGGTCATACACATGGAATTCGTTGAAACACATACTAAATCCTCAGAACGTATGGGCACAAAAAATATCAGGAGGCCTTTGGTTCCCACACATGGCTTTCTACTTACTATCACATCACTTATCACATATATCCTACTACCTACCATAAACACAAGAAGTTCCAACATGGCTAGAGAAAGTCTGTGTACTTACTACTCCATTGTCCCAAAAACGCCCTTCCAATTTATACCACAAGTTACTACTGCCTACTATAGACATTCTGATGAATATCCATGTTTATTAGATGAAATACTGCACCTTCTTGTGCAAAGAGTGCTGTTTGGCATATCTCATACTGATTGTTTTAAATGTGTCCACCCAATCATCCTTAACAGTTAATGAAGATATTCTTACATGTGTTAAGTCTCACATGGAACCAAATTGGTTGTATAGTCATACTCCTGATGCACTGCCTTCTTAGTAAGTCGTTGCCCCTTTCATAACATATCCTTTTCTTTTAAGCCTATAGAACTCTATCCTAGGAAATTTCACTGGGACATGTGCTCCCTGTACATGGCAGTTCACTCCATGCTTCACTCCACTCCATGCTTCACTCCTATATTTGGGACAGTTTGCTTCAAAATGCAGTACTGGACACATACTAAAAGCCTACCATTCTCCTGAATGCACGCAAGTCATTTGCTACACCTGACCGCTCTGCAGCTCTTTGATTTTTCACAAACCCCGTGACTTCAGTGACGTAACATTGATGGTAGTACTCCCACTCTGAAAATAGTTCCTGCACTGCTGGTCAGGTAAATAAATTTCAAACGCAAAAAAAAAAAGACTTCAGTCTGATCCACTGACACACAGTTTGGCTTCTGATGCTCCCCATCAACTGCCTACTTTTAACTACTTAACCTGAAATGCCCCCTAAACTCCAGGTATTATTTTCTTTTGACAATTTTCTTTTAAGTGCTGAGATGAAACACCTACCATAAAGTAGACCTTCTAACTCACACAGTGCCACTGTGTGTCACACAATATTGGCTCCCATCACACGGGTCACCTGGAGAGATACCATTATCACATGGTGTGCACAAAATTAGCTAGAAATCCCTGCAGAGAGCATGTTTTCAGCTAATTATTAGGAGGTTCTGCTCAGCTGAAGTCCAATATGAGGTGTGAAAGCTGCCCAGGTCATCGGCGACAGCCTCAAAAGATTAGTTTTTTGGTTTTGGAGAGGGAAAAGGAGGGGAGGATTACTGGAGAGGGGGAGGGGTTTAAAGCAGTGAATTTAAGTGTCTCGGGCTCTGCTCTGCAGTCAGACCCTCCCCCTCCTCACCGGGTGAAATAATTTCACAAGTTGGCAGGTCTGAGAAAGCCTTTCTGTTTCCGACCTCTACTCACCATTTTTATTTCATCTTCCTTTGGGAACAAATCTGGGTTACTAAAATTTCCCTCCTTAGAGAATCTTGTTCAAGCTGGAAAAAAGCAAAAAACCACGAGCAGGGAAGCCTCCTGGCACAAAACCATGCCTCTCTCTCTCTGGACTCCACCTACCTACTGCGCTTCATCTCCCTTGTTGGACTGTACTGGTTGTGCTGTTATCTGCCCTACGCACAGAGGACTTACAATCCCCCAATGGGGTACGTTTGTTTCTGCTGTTAAAAATGAAACGGAGTAGGGATTCAGGGTCCTGGCAGAAGGCAGCACTCCGACCAGCACCCACCTATTGCTTTTTGGCTCCGCAGTACTGGCGTTCCCACAAGACCAGAGGCAGGAGGGCTTTTCACTAAGTTGTTTCTTGCTGTTTCTGCCCTCCTGCAAGAGTGCCTTCTGCCTCAAGGCTTGTCTGACTCACTTATCTTCTTACATGCACATATCACCTCGCCATCAAGAACCTATTAGGGAATGTATCTCCCAATCTACTCTCTAGCACTAAGGACATTCAGTAACCACAAGGGACGACGGAGCCACATATGTGGTTGTCCATAAAGCAACCGGAAGAACAATATCAAAACTGAGTCTATGTGGAGAGCATTTTGATTGCCTCTATTGACATTAAAGTTTGACAAGAGATAATTCTGCTGTGTTTATCCTTGGATAGTCTGGCACCCAGAGAAATGTATCCGCTTCGATATGTAAAAGTAATATGATATGAAACAGACAGATGAATCAAATATAACTCCCCAATTATGGGCTGAATTAAGGGAATGTAAATGAATGAATAAAAATGAAGGGGTGGTTTGTGTAAAGAACCCACAAACAAATAGAAAAAGGTAAAAGACAATATATGCTATAATTATTATTTTTTAAATGATATCTAAAACATATTATCACTCTGGGCCGGGGGCACTAAACTCACTCGACTGTTTTTTGTATTGCAGCGTCTTACAATCTTCTACTACTACCCACCCCCATAGCTTCTTGAATTTTTTTGTTTTATTTGTTATGGCATACTCCCACTGTGTTTCCCTTTTTGTCAGGAATCCCCCTCTCTCCTTCTTCTTGTCTTACCTGCGATACTTTACTAAAAAAAATCATCATTTAAATATTTTTAGGGGTCTGAGATTTGAAGGAAGAGTGCCTTCAGCATATGGTGCCATTAAGAAGAGATGTAGTAAACGAAGAAAGTAATGTGGAAACTTATGAATCCTCAGAACATAAGTTGGCCTGATGGCTAGGGCGGCCGAGAACGGGGAATCTGGAGAACGGGGTTCGAGTCTCGGCAATGACGCTGAACATCCTGTGATTCTGGGCAAATCACTTAATCTCCCCGTGCCTAACAAAAAAAAGCATTTACAGTGCAATAGGTCTCGCATTCACTCGAGTTTGAGCTATTGGCATTGTAAATGACAATGCCTTTTATTTATGTTTTGGGTTTTAAAACATAAATAAAAGGTGTTGTCATTTACAATACTTATAGCTTAAACCCGCGTGAATGCGAGACCTATTGCATTTCAAATGCTTGTTTCTCTTTGTCTCCATTTTTACCCTTCCACTCCCTGCCGAAAAACGTGAAGAGCAGCTAATTTTCTCAACAGAATAAAATGTCCATTGTTCAGTCACTTACAAGTACAAATCCATGCATATGTGGCTTTATTAATAGGCGTGAAATTGCAATCACATATTCCTATGAAGATAAAGTATAAGCTCACTGCATATTTAAAAATCTGCATGTTTTCAGCCATATACATTCTCAATAGTTAAATATAGGCACAAAAAATAGCTGGGATACAAGAATGATATTTTATTACTCTGCAGTGGAGCATATGGCGAGTACGCAGCCAAGCCAAAGTTGCAAGGCTTTGAGTGTCAAACTATGCTATTTGGTAGTTTCAGACTCTGTGCGATCAAAGGCATTAAAGGTTGATGGTCTGATCATACGTAGAACGTGCACAGCAAACAACAAAAGTTTAAACTCTTCTGGGGACCATCTTTATTTAAGATGTGCAAACGACTAACTTCCATCCCCAGCTCCCCTCCGCCAAATATTATTTGATACTGCTTCAATTATGCTCGGCAGAACTTCACTAATGTATATCCCTGGCTTTCTAGCATGTAGTCTGGAGTAGGTGGGGATGGGTGAGCTGCCAAAACATTACTGTGTTGTACGAACTAAATACGTTTTCCAGTGTATGCACTGTTCCTGGGATCTTGTCATATTTAACAAAGACGATTCTTTTAAACACATCTCAACCCACAGCAACATTGTCTTACCCATATACATAATCAATCAATCAATCACTGCATTTGTAAAGCGCGCTACATAACGAGAGGGTCTCAAGGCGCTGGGGAGGGGGGGTGCTACTGGTCAAAGAGCCAGGTCTTGAGGAGTCTTCTGAAGGCCAGCAGGTCCTGGGTCTGTCGTAGGATGGTGGGGAGAGTGTTTCAGGTCTTGGCGGCGAGGTAGGAGAAGGATCTGCCGCCGGCGGTGGTTTTTTGGATGCGGGGGACTGTGGCGAGGGTGAGGTTGGCTGAGCGGAGGCTTCGGGTGGGGGTGTGGAAGCTGAGTCGGTTGTTGAGGTAGGTGGGTCCGGTGTTGTGCAGTGCTTTGTGTCCGTGGATCAGGAGCTTGAAGGTGATCCTTTTGTTGACGGGGAGCCAGTGCAGGCCTCTCAGGTGGAGAGTGATGTGGCTGCGGCGGGGGGCGTCGAGGATGAGTGGGCCCGAGGCGTTCTGGATGCGTTGGAGTCGTCTCAGGAGCTTGTTTGTAGTTCCTGAGTAGAGGGCGTTCCCGTAGTCGAGTCTGTTGGTGATGAGGGCCTGGGTAATGGTTTTTCTCGTGTCGAGGGGGATGCATTTGAAGATCCTGCAGAGCATACGGAGGGTGTTGAATCAGGACGCGGAGACGGCGTTGACTTGCTTGGTCATGGAGGCAAGTCAACGCCGTCTCCGCGTGACAATGGTACGCAACAAATTGCAACAAGTCTATAATCGCACTAACGTAAAGTATTAATGTAAATGCACACGATGGCTACTCTAAATATTTCTTAAAATATTAAAATGTAAATAATAAAATAACCAAAATACTGAAATAAACTAAACAGAATTCCTTTTAACCACCCTGCAAATTTAGAGCAGACAGTAAATGTTTTCAAAGAGAAACTATTGCTACTCACATAAACTGGATGTACCTATCCTTATTTCGGTGACAACACCTCTGTATTTCTTGATGCAGCAATTTAAAATATTTACTACCAGACAGTACGAAATTTTGAAGTTTAAGTGCCTTAACAGCTCCATGAAATATGATCAGCAGCTGCAAAGTGGAACTACACAGCATGCACTGAAGCTCGGTAGCCAGCATGGTTTCGGAGGTGCAATCCCTTGCAGCCCCACACTCACTGGCTTTGCTTGCCGTCCCTCCCTTCCAATGAGGCCCAAATAACCGGAATACTGTAAAACACCGTAATCAAGTTACACAACGTGCAGCGGCATTGGCAGCAGCAATATTGAGACCAGGGCACGGATGTGTGATGCCCGTTCTGGCGGCTGTGTTAATAGCCGAGGCCTGCTCTGTCCTGGTTTAGGGCCACCTCGCAGCAAATGATTGCATTTTTCATTATTAGCATAACTGAAGATGAACGTGTCTTACAGCAAACTTTTGAACTACGCTGCTCAGGTGCTCTGTCTCCCATGTTAACAAACGCTAGCCGCTCGCAGGCACATCTCACATCCATGGCGTGCAAGAGTGCGTGATGTTGTATTTTTTAGGTCTCGCCTGAGCCAGCGCATGCGCTGCCCTGCGAGACATGGGGGTTTTCAAAGTGCTACCAGAGGCTTTTGCTGGCCTCAAGCTTGCGTTCACGCGTGCGTGCACGTGTGCTGCCGCCATGTGGGTTTGAGTTATGTCTCATTAAGCCTTGCGTGCCTCTCTCCGCTTTGCTTGTGCTGCGGTTTCCTCCCCCTCCCCACCACAAATCACGTTACCACTCGCGTGTTTTTTTTTTTAAATTTCGGTTTAGCGCACACTCACACAACTGTCTTCCTCATTAAGCAGAACACTTTCGCTTTCCCGCATCACTTTCAGGGCCGCGCCAACCTGCCCCCCTCTCTTCCTCATTAAGCAGTTCCCACATCACTTTCAGGGCCGCACCAACCCGCCCCCCCCCCCCCCCCCCCTCTCTTCCACATTAAGCAGAACGCTTTGCGGCCGTGTCACTTTCAGGGCCGCGCGACCAATGCTTGTTTTCCTGCGGCTGCCCAGATGGTAGGAATGGGGTTGCGGAGCGCTGTTCTTTTTAGTTTATTTAATAATGTTTGCGTGGGGTTTCTTGTTATGGAGAGCCAAATTAATCTTTCCTCAAGTTCCCAAACACAATTTGAACATGCTGTTTGGGAAAGCTTAGTCTTATTGTGCGAGTCGGGGAGGAATCGTACACGTTTTGCAGTTTGGATTTTGAGAATGATATAAAGTCATGGGGAACTGAGGATGTTAGTATTTTGCTGGCTCCTGCACTTTTGCTTCAAATTGTGGTGGTTTATTCATGGGATCTTTCTTAACACATATACTTGGCAGTTTCATTGCGTGTGCTTTCAAATGGAATTAAAAGGCTAATGGGACGTAAAACGTGGAGCCGAGCCCGTTCGTGGCCAAAAAATTCATGCTAAAAGACGCGTCTTGTTGACCAGATCTAATCCTGTGTTGCTTTTCTGGCAACATTTCATTTTAGCACCCGAGTACTGCGAATGACCAAAACACGGCTGGTTGTTGTCTGTATCACTTGTGTTTTTTTCGCGCTATTTTCTTTTAAGATCAAAATGCGCCTGAATCGAAAATGTATGCGAGTGCGCGTTTCTCACTAACGCATAGCACTAAATGACATTTGTGTATTTTTTTGCTCAATTCGGTATTTGTCTTTTACTGTGTCGAGAGGCAACATTGGCATGCTGTATAAAGGCAGGTCTATTGCACTTCTGTAGAATTTTGGAGCGAGCAGTATCTCGGATTTCTAAATGCAGTATTTTCCAGCAGATAACGATATTGGAAGATTAAATAAGTGACTGGTTATTGGCTGCTTGTGTGTAACTGAAATGGCCAGGATCTTGGGCCTTGAAAATTAAGTTACTAGACCTGCAGCTGTAGTGACTTAAATGATCCACTCCGCCCAATTATAATGCTCTTGACCTGTTAATTGGTTTACATTTATGCAATCCTGGGCAAATATTTTAATTCGCTGAGCCGCCATTTTTTTCTTTATCACAAATGAGAGCGCTTTCAAATGCGTGAATTCAGCTTGTCAGCTGTACACAACATATTTGATGTATTTTGAAATATTTATACTATTAATTTGCATGCTGTTTAAATGTCAGTTTTTTTCTAACAGATCTTGCAGCCATTTGTTTCACAACGATTGTCGGATCACTTGACAAAAACCTCTTAACTGTAATAAGAGGGAAAAAAGTAAACTCAGTTTTAACAGACAAGTTTTTAACTCTTTCCTGAATTTCAATAGGTTATCTTGGATTCTCAGGTGGTCAGGAAACAGGTTCCACAATTTGGAGGTGGAGTGGGAGCACCTCCCTCCCCATTGAACTTTTTTATTTCTTGTGCTTGCACATGGAACGTAAGGTTCGCGGCAGTGTACCATTTAAAGATGTCCTGAAGAAAGTATGGACCCTCTTTGTGGTCCCAGATGAGTACCTTTAATTGAATGCATAATTGGATAGGAAGCCAACTTAACTTTCTTATGACCTGATGACTGAGCAGAATTTTGGAAGATTTAGCAAAACCCAGGCTGCTGCATTTTGGAGCGTCTGAAGTTTGAGGACCCTTGTTTGAGATCGTACAAATAATGCATTGCAGTAATCGATTTTAGAGATTAGTCCTGAGAACTGCTTTCTTCAGCTCAACATATGAAACAAGAGACTGTTACCTGGTTGGTGTTCATCAAATGTTACCCTTCTGTCGAGCCTCAACAACCAGATTTCTAGACTACTCTACCAGTAGGGGTCCTAAGTTGGGTGGCCAATGGGTCCTGTTCCAAAAGGTGTCATTGTTACCAAACAGCAAGACCTCTATTTTATCAGAGTTAAGTTTTAAAAATTTTAGGTTCATCCATTCGTCAGTGATATGCATGTCTTGAAATGAGCAGCCACTTTAACAGAATCAGATGACATATCGCTAATTAGGTATCATTGGCGTAAGGGCTCCGAGAACCCGAAGGATCTAATCAGTTAACCAGGAAAGTGATGTAAACATTTAAGAGTTGGACTCAATGAAGACCCCCTGGAGGTGAGTTTTAAAGGCGGTCTGGTATACGTGTTTAGCCATGCAACAGTTGATGTTTTTGCACCAAGGATATTGTGCTGCATAACTAAATATTTATAAGGTCCCAAAAGCGAGACCTATTGGCTATGCCAATGCTTGTTTTAATTGAGCTGCAGACGTGTCCTGACCGGGCTGCTTGAACCTAGTCCGCCCCTGGCTGCAATCATCCACAAAATAAATGCAAGGGCTTTCTTGGCATGATTGCTTAGACTTGCCTGCTTCAGGTTTTGGAGCGAATGTTCAAGGCGCTTACTGACCGCTCGTACAAAAAGCAGGCAATAAACCAAGTAGTTCCTAAGGAAAGAATTAACCAGCTATAGCGTAAGTAAGCTGTAGTTGGTCGGTGCTGCTAGGTAAAACCGCAAATGATGTATCGGGACAAGGAACCAATAAGGAGCCAGGAAAGAAGAGTAGCGGAGGAGTGAACTAATCCCAAGCAGCAGGCGGGATTACACTCAGTATAGTGTTTGCACCAGGTCTTGACCTAATGAATGTGTCCTCATGTAACGCAACTGGTGCTATGTAAAGCGCTCGATACAGGGTCAAGTCTGCGCTATAGAAAACTCAGTAAAAAAAAAACAATAGTGACAGCACAGACAAAGTGTAGGAATAAAGCAGCACAGGAAGTACTGTATATGGACAAAATGTATGTCTAACTAGAGGATCTGTAGAAGGCCAGATGTGTCAGTGGATAGGAATAAGTGCATAAGATGCTTAGACAATGCATGCAACTGAATAAGAAATGTTAGACGTTTCGGAATAAAATTAAGCTAGCACAGAAACACAAATGCCAAAAAAGGAGAGATTATGCAAAACCTACGGATTGTTTGAGAATAATTTCATATTTCATAGCTTTCATAATCCAATTTTTCAGTTCTATAAAGGACACAGGGGTGAGGGTTATGCACCATTTATTTTTATTCCTACTCCACAGGTGCACTTTAAAAGCTAATAATAATTCAAAACACAAAAATCTTCATGAAATTACAACACAGATCACCAGGAAATTAAATCAACAACGCGTTATAGCAGTCCACCAATCATAGCTCACAGTAGTCCTTATAATGTCCATCCACTTTTAGTCCATCATCTTTTCTCATGTAATCACTCTCATCATCATGCTTCGTGCAATGGTTCACTCTTGTTTCAAACCAGAACCTACCCAATAGGAGAAAGAGATTAACGATGATGTAACAGTCCAAAATAAATATTTTCCCCCTACAGTCAGTTGCTAACCCCACAAAATAATTTTGTACATCAGAAAATACCAAACCACATCTTATTAGATCACGAACAGGTGTATTCATCTGCTGCCGTTGAGGGAAAATGTCCTGTTGCCTGATGCAATAATCCTCAGTTCTGTTTCCTTGATAGAATAGAAACTTTCTGTTGTGATTAAGCTTGCAGATGTAATATCTTACAGTGGCGTAGCTAGACCTTATGCTGCTCGTGGTGGTAACTGCTTTAGCCGCCCGGCCGTCTGTAAGAGCGTGGGGTGCTGGCGATTCCTGCGCGCACCCTGACGCCTGTAGGTAAGAGCGGGGGGGGAGGCCTCAACCCCGAAAACTCGTGCCCCCCAGAGCAGCTCACCAGCTCACCAGTCCGCCCCTTGCTACGCCACTGAAGCCCTTCTTTTAAACAATAAAATGGTGATAGCAGCCCTCATATGTTGGTGTCAGTGCAGCACTGTCTCTAAGGTGAGTGACTATTAATCTAAAAATTAATAAATTAATATTTGCAAGATACCATAGCGGCTGCGCCAAGTGCGGCAGTGAGGTCCCTGCTCCCACAGCCCATGCAGCGTCAGTTGTAGTCCCAAACTTGCTCTGCTGACAACATGTGGTCTGGGAGCAAGGTTTCAGGTCCCAGATAGCCTGACTCTGCTTTCGCACTTCTGATGTGGTGCATAGGGTACTATTAATATAGAAGATGGTGAGGTTTTTGTTCTCCAAAATACTTATCTAACCTACATTGTGTACGAGTACTGCCATCTTGGTGGTGGCATTTTTTGAGAATATGTAAAAAAACATTTAACATGTATTTTTTAATTTTACAGGAAGCGTTTACAAAAATGAATGTTCAAAACAACATTACAAAGTAAAAATAACACATAAAAAATCTAAATACAAGCAATCCAAAATAATAGTATGCATGGTGAAAGTGTGGTGCTAGTTGTTTGCGTGGAAGGTGGAATTTTAATGTGAATGGATGTACAAGCGTGGTATTGGTATGCATGGTTAAATATGAGAAGTAAAGACGTCTGTGGTAAAACCACGCGTAGTAATGTCATACAACTCTGTACTCCTAGCTATGTCACCTGGAATCTTCTGCTGGAATATGGGCACGGGCTGTCAGTTGGGAGGAACCTGCAATGTGTTAGGTCTGTTTGGTGTTGCTCTTCTGTCAACTTAATAAATATTCCTCTATAAACCTTTGGGAGAGTCATTCAGCACAAAGGATCGCTACATGGATCGTAACATTTACCATTACATAAACTTGGACATTTTACAATCTATGTCAGAACCAGAGGCTTATACATGCTCAAAGCTACTCCACCACTAATGAAACCAAGTCCAACTTGACTTTGTGGACCAGACCGAAACATACATGATACGTTCAGGTCTCCCTGCCAGGGCAAAAGCCTTGAACACCAGGACATCACTGGCTGAAAGAATTTGAAACTTGGAAGTGTCACCTCACCTCTAGCATTAACTGTCTTAGCCATCTGGCTTTGATATGAGAGGAGACCTCCCTTGAAGGGCTCCTTGATTGAGATCAACAATATTTTGCAACCGATGGCCTTATTTCTTTATACGTCTTAATACAACGCACTAGGCACAACTATGGGGCACGAGGAAAGTTTGAAAAGAACTGGTAACCAGACATGGGCTCTCCACAGAGGAGTTAGCAGAACTGCATCTTTCATTTCACCTGGACAGCTATTCTGGTGATCATTGCAATTGGAGGACATGCATGATTGTTACCCTTCTGCCAGTCCTGAAGGAAGGCACCCACTGCCATGGCTTCCATATCCAGGATCCAGCTTTCGAAGTCGACTTGTGAGGCAAAGATAGCCACCTCGCAGTGTCCCCATCAGTTGCCAGAATATCTCCCTCCCCAGCATTCAAAGGCTGAAGCTCTCAGGTATCTGGTTTCAATGTGCAACCATATTCTTGGAATTTGAAAGATACTCTGCCACCACGAGGTCTGCTTTTCTAGGCAGGAATACCAAACATTTGTGACTGGTTCTGTCAATATTCTTGAACTCATCCCATCTAAGTATGTGATACATATGACTGAAGAGATGTTGTCCATCCATAGCAAGATGCAACAAGCCACTTTGTCCCCTGTTAGGCACATTACCCACAATTAACCCACCAGCAACTCTATGCAATTTGAGTTCTTCAGCAAACCACTATCCACGGGTGGAAATGTCCTCCCAGTGGGACCCTCAGCATGACATCTGACTCTATAATTAGTTGTCAGGCATTCCCGAAGATGTCTCGCCGTTAAAGGCCTCCATGTGCTCCCGCCACCACCAGAGTTTTATATTCGCCTCCCCCTACAACCACACTGCCTGTTCTGAAGGCCTCTTTGCAGGTAGCTCGACTTCAGGCTCTGCAGAGCCCAATAATGCAGGGGGTAGGGAAAAATCATCTGAGTGTAGGCAGAAAGACGCCTCACTATCCTTGCAAACTGTCTCAGAGAAATTGTGTTTTTTAGAGAGTCTTCTTGTGTTTCCTCTTGATGCTCACCATCTTCTGTCTAGAGAGTTGTAAAAAGGCTGAGAACAAGTCTTTCAAAAACACTAGAAAAGTCATGGTTCTGGCTGGCAGCAACTCCGACATCCCCTCATTGATCACAACACCTAGGCTTTGAAGTAGATCTACTGAGACTGTCAGATGTGATCTCCATTAATTTGGAGATTGTTCCATAAGAAGGAGATTGTCCAACAATGAGTTTTAGGACTCGGGCTCTGTGATACTCCGATACTGGTTTGAGGAGCATGGGGTAAAGCACCATGGTACCAATGAGAGAGTGAAGGGGAGGACATGGCACTTAAAACATAAGACACCCACTAGAATTGCAGAAGGCAACTGTGAGGAGTAAAAATGGCATCATTAGATAGGTGCTCTTTCAGGTCTACTATAACCAGCCAATCTTCTTGAAGGAGGACTTCCATAGGAAGATGGATCCCCTCCATTTCGAAGTGCTGGTATACCAGTAACTCATTGAACTTTGCAGCAGTTGATCATTAGGTAGATGCCTTTGTCTTTTTTTCAACCAGGAACAGGTTGCTTAGGATGGATATGAGTTTGCGTAATTGCCTTTTTGGTCACCAGTTGGCCACCTCTTGATCTGTAAGCTTGCACTCTCCCTGCCAAAGGTGTTAAGGGTGTCAGTGTTGCTTTGATGATATACAGAACTGTTTTGGGAATCCTGCTATCATTTGCAGTACCCAGGTACTCCTCAACAGGGCTTGCTAAGCCAGAAGGAACTCTGACACCTTCTCCCCAGTTTTAGATGGGAAAAAGGGATAATCCTTACTCATACCCCCAGGAGCTGTAATTATGCCTATGAAGTTTTAGCAATTTCCCGTGCCACGACCAGCTGTAGGAGAGCATGAAACCCCAAATGTTCTTTAGTCCTGACTCTATCCACCCTGTTTGAAGTTTTGGTTTTTCCTGTAGTTCCAAAAGTTAGAGCGGCTCAATGAGCTCTCCCTACCTCGATTGGCTGCTGAAAATATTGGTTCCAAAGACCTTTCTGATTGAGGGCTGTATCTTATCCAATGACCTGAGAACTGCAGCAAATGTCCACAATTCATTCAAGAATGGCTCAATAAATAAGGCTACCATAGCCACTGCCCCAGCTTCAGAGGCATTTCTGCTCCTTGGTTATGGTGCAGTTGGCATTGCCCAGAAACCAAGGCACTGACTGTCCAAGCCCAAAGCAAACTCTGGTGAAATTGAGCTGTCTGATACTTTGTCTGTTTCCACCGTATCTATGGTTTTATTAAGCAGAAATTACTGTGTTTAGCAGCTTACGTTCGATGATCCACAAGATCTGTCTATACCCTTGTTGCAGTCTTTGACAAAATTAGGTAGAAAAGTTGTAATGTTGCCATCTATTTCAGGTGTTGTGGCTATTTTCCCTTCTAGGGAAAGATGAGGACATTCCTCTCACAAACATCCTCTGACTTCCTTGTCCAGGGCCTTACAGATTTTACTGGTCATGTTGTGCTCCAGCCTTTCTGCTGGTACTCTCTTAAATGATCTGGGGTGGTACACATCTTCTGGATCCAGCATGCCTGAGCCATGGTCAGGGCCCCCATCTGGATATAATTTCTTTCTCTGCTTAGGTAGTGAAGATGAATGCCAAGGATGGCTTTGGCCAGGTTCCTCATCTCAAATATCTGAATCTGGGGACGATCCAATCCCATCCTCCCAATTATCAAAGTGAGTTTCTGCCCCACTCACTTCTTCCTGGCAGACGTTAGCAGTTAAGGACATACATGTCTTCTTCAAGAAGAGCTTTGTGAGACACTTGAAAGCATCCCCACTGGGAAAGCCATCCCGCTTCTCTTTTGATTTGCTTGTTAGAAGTGCTGAAGGTGAAAAACCCACTGCGTACCCAGGGTTCAGAGGTCCCATGGGCAATTGAAGGGTCTTTTCTAGCACTGAGGGGTTCCAAGTTGCTCCCTGCCCAAAACAATAATTTCCTTCCCAGGGGGTTAGGGGTCTCAGACACCACCTTTTTTTAACCAGAGAATCTATCACTTCAATGTGTCCCCCTACCCAACTCCTCGTGCAGATAGAATTTTTGGTGTGCAGCCAGAGGGGTCTTAGTGGTATATTTCCGGTAGGGCGCAAGATGCTGTATCAGGGAAACAGAGTTGTTGGCCCCCACTATCAGCACCTCCAAGCACCATTAAGTACATCCCCAAACTTGCCCGGCCTACCCTCTCCCTCGGAAGATGTCTGGGGTAGCTGATAATCCCACAGACTGTGTATGGGGTCGTGAGTGGGGCCTTTGGGGCAATGAGTATGTAGGATGAGAGGCTCACTCCGAGGCCAGTACTCTTGGGCAACACACATACAGTTCGACAATCACCTCACTGGACGTCTAACTTTATACACAGAGTGACTGACAAACACAAACAAACACAAATTGTTCTGATTAAAACCACCAACCAGTTAGGACATCCTACATAGCAGGTACTGGTATATCAGGTCAAGGATTGAAGATTGACCTCGATATCCTCAATTTCAATATGGATTTATCGGGTGGTAGCCAAGGGCCCTCGTACCAGCTTCCCACCAAGCCAAGGGGTATTATTCTTATATCATCAATCCCCTCACAGCACTATCTGTTGCCTTGAGTACACCTGTGAAGACATATAGATACTATTTATTCATTTATCATCTCATTAAATCAAAAATTGGCGATATTATCAACTCATTGTCTTTAGTGGGTCTGGATACAAATTCGACCCCTCATTTTACTCACTGACTGCTGTTTCTGAGAAGTGGGGACCCGGTAAGCCTCCTAACTCTCTCCATTCATAGCCTCCTGGTTCTCCGAAGCCCTGCGCAAGGAAAAACAAATGTGCGGTAGAACGGAAAGGTGCCGGAGAGCGATCTACGACTCAGCAGAAAAATGGTTGTATAAAACTGTTTTAAGTCAATATAAAAACTCATTAAAAACTGCAAAAATGGACTATTTTAATAAACAAATCGAGAAAGCTAAAAATACTTCCAAAGAATTGTTTAGGGTAGTAAATATCTTAGCGTCGCTACCAAAGACTGAAGCAACAAAATGTGACCAACACTTCTGTGATTTGATTGCATCAGCTTTTAAATCTAACGTTATGGATATCTACGACGCTTTTATAACCCCGTCCGATCACAGTTCTACAGAACCACCCTTATGTGCCGAAACTAAGAGGAACTACTTTTGTTCTTT
The DNA here is from genome assembly GCF_964204655.1 of Triturus cristatus. Classification (NCBI taxonomy): domain Eukaryota; kingdom Metazoa; phylum Chordata; class Amphibia; order Caudata; family Salamandridae; genus Triturus; species Triturus cristatus. The sequence continues at coordinate 344,507,170 of NC_140593.1, forward strand.
TTCTCCAATTTCCTCTGATGTGGTAGTGAAACATATATTAGAAGCTAAATCCGGGTTGCCAACAAACCCCTGCCTACCTGCAGTCCTTAAAAAGATAGTGGAGGTGGTAAGCTCTGAACTTACACAGATTTTTAACACCATGTTTAGCTTAGGCAACTTCCCATCCATATGGAAAGATTGCTCCATTCTCTCCTTGTTGAAGAAACCCAACTTAAGATGTTGCTAATCCATCTAACTATAGTCCCATTACCCGTCTACCACTCCCGGCCAAAATAGTTGAAAAAATTATGAATAAGCAACTATCTCAATTCATTCAGGACATTGATCTGCTTGATCACTCTCAGTACGGATTTCGACAGGAGCACAGCACTGAAACTGCTCTGACCACTGAGGAAATTAGAACGGTGATGTACAACGAGGTGACAGCCGCCCTGGTCCTCCTCGATTTATCAGCCGCATTTGACACTGTGAACCATAATTTGTTGCAACAGCGGCTAGAATCAATGGGGGTCCAAGGAATGGCATTGACCTTACTGGCCTTCTTTCTGGAGGAAAGGAGGTTAACAGTCACAATGGACAATTTTCAATCAGAGCCATATGTTTCACCCTGTGGAGTCCCTCGGGGATCTTCCTTGAGTTCAACTCTTTTTAATATATATGTTGCGGAACTTGCCCCTTTGATTTGAAAATTTGGGTTCAGTCTGACGTCCAACGCGGATGACACCCAGATCGTCGTGGCAGCCTGTAGGAAACAAGCTTCGCCCACCCTACAGTTTCAGAACTGTATGAGAGAAGTAAACGGATGGGATTGCATTGTCTGAAGCTCAACTCTGAAAAGACCGAGGTCATAATCTTCGGTAATCTGCAACCTAGATGGGACAATATTTGGTGGCCGGCAGAGGTGGGTGAAGCACCCAAACCTTTGCAAAAGGCCACCAAACTAGAACTATCACATCAGACTAACGATATTGTCTCCGCCTCCCACTGCCTGATAAGAAACTGAAGAAAATCCTGCCATACATTCCTACGGATTCTAGAAAGTTTGTGGTTACTGCACTGGTCCAGTCGAAACTGGACTATTGCAATGGTCTCTACAGCTGAGTTTAAGATGCCACAGCCCAGGTTCGCATTTAAGTGCGCATGTAATTTGAAGGACAAACTTGTATATATACGCGGCCTGTGCAGCGCATCAAACACACATCCATTCCACCTGGACACTACCCTTGTGGTAGTTGTTCAGTGTGTGACTTGAACGAAAAAACTAGTAGTGTGCAGTTGCTGAGTGGGAGGACATGGTAAATTCAACAACTGCAACACTGTCAGTGTGGGTTACATTACATAAGTCTAACCTCAAGTAAGATCAAGACCCGTAGTCAAGAACATCTGAGTACAATAAAATCAAGCAAATTAACCACACGACTGGTGCTACACTTCCGGGAACAACATCATGATTATAGATCATTAAAATGGGTCGTGCTGGAGAAAGTAGTGGGAAAGACATGTCATCTTGAAAGGACACTTGCTATAAAAGAAGCGCGCTGGATTTTTTCTGAAAAGGTTGATCAGCTTGGATTGAATGATTTCATTGAATGGAACAAGATCAGCAGATAATTAATTGGTTGAGCACTGACTGTTTTCATATACATTTTTAAGCACCCTAGGAATGGAGTAGGGAGCGCTGTTTTGATATCAGTGATGGTTTGTGATCAAATGTGAATTAGATGTCTTATGAGTAGGACTCATGGATAAGCGTCCTATTCACAAATAAAAAAGATTTTAAAAGTTACTGACCTGATGGGATCTATGACTTAGTAATATAAAGTCTATATAAGCACAATATTTGACATGTTGTAAGGTAGTCCCTTTGGATACATTGAGATTATAATAGTATGGATACAATGTGGATTGGGTATGCTGGTGAATAACCCTGGATAGTAATGACATTTTATGATGACTAATCATGCCCACTAGTAATATGTATGGTGGATTGCTCCTGCAATTTACGAATTTGCCTGAGTATCAATGAACTTAAATTACATTGATGGCTGATGTTGCAGGCATGTGAACAGTATAACGTGCTTAGCTGCTGATTGTAACATACGGCAGTAAGATATCCTTTATTTTGAGTTTAGAACAATATACAAGCTCTTTTGGATCTTTTTTGTTTGTGATTTTTTTTTAAAATAACGCTGTGCAATTGGACGAGAAACATTGATAGATGGCGCCCACTTTTGTAAAATGTTTTCCACTATTGCGTGGTGATCGGAGGAATAGTCATGTGACTTTATCCTTCCTGCTCACGCGTTTGAAAATGAGGACCTTGGACCACGTCTGTACATCGGAATGAAATGAAGCTCGGTTCACGTACGGACACAGTAAGAGTATGTGAGAGAGTTTGTGTGTGTTGTTGGTGTCTGGACCGTTTCTCTGGGGACACGAACGGAGTAAGTTGGGGTTCTTAATGGACTCTTAAAGCCCGGATTGTGAAAGTAGTGATCGTGAAACGAGGGGTGTGATTTGCATATAAACCCTTGATACAAATGCCTAGATTTTAGATGTAAAGAACCGAGTGAGTTGGGGTGCATAATGGATTTTTAATGCCCGGACTGTAAAAGCAGTGATTGTGTAAAACAAGGGGTGTGATTTGCATACAAACCCGTGACATAAATGCCCAAACTTCAGATATAACAATAGTTGGTGTGTAAACGAGGGATGTGTTCTGCATACAAACCTCTGCTATGAATGGAGAGAGTTAGGAGGCTTAACGGGCCCCACTTCTCGGAGACAGCAGTCAGTGTGTAAAACGAGGGGTGTAATTTGTATACAGACCCACTAAAGACAATGGGTTGATAATATCGCCAATTTTTGATTTAAAGAGATGATAAATTAATGAATAGTGGCTATATGTCTTTACAGGTGTACTCAAGGCAACGGATAGTGCTGTAAGGGGATGGATGATATAAGAACAAGCATTGGCATAGCCAATAGGTCTCGCTTTTGGGACCTTATAAGTATGCAGCACAATATCCTTGGTGCAACAACAACTGTTGCATGGCAAAACACTTATAAGGTCCCAAAGGCGAGACCGATTGACTATGCCAATGCTTGTTGCTGTTTTTGTGGTACTGCAATATATAGGGATGTTATTTGTCACAGTTTACAGTTTGGATTAGATCATTGATGACACTATTGTTCATAGGATCACGATGTCTCCAGTGACAACTTCTTGCTGCCCAGGTCGTGCCGAGGGGTTCCTTTTCCGGTGGTTCTGCTGTCCTGATCGAATCGAAGGTCCTGCTGCAGTTGTCTCCTCCCTTTGTGTGTGTGGTTGTGGTTGTGGTTGTCTGTGTGTGTGTGTGTGTGTCGTTGTGGGTGTGGGTTTGGTTGTTTGTGGGTGTGATTGTGGTTGTGTGTTTGTGGTTGTGTGGTTGGTTGTGGTTGGTTGTGTGTGTGGTTGTGTGTGTGGGTGTGCATGTGTGTGGTTGTGTGTGTGTTGTGTGTGTGGTTGTGTGTGTGTGTGTGTGGTTGTGTGTGTTGTTGTGTGTGTTTATGTCTGTGTGGTTGTGTGTGTGGTTTTGTGTGTGTAGTTGTGTGTGGTTGTGTGTGTGGTTGTGTGTGTGGTTGGTTGGTTGTGTGTGGTGTGTGTGTGGTTGGGTGGTTGTGTGTGGTTGTGTGTGTTGTGTGTGGTTGGGTGTGGTTGTGGTTGTTTGTGTGTGGTTGTGTGTGTGTGGTCGCGTGTGTGGTTGGGTGTGGTTGTGTGTGTGTGTGGTTGTGTGTGTGGTTGTGTGTGTGTGGTTTTGTGTGTGGTTGTGTGTGGTTGTGGTTGTAACAGTAATTCTAAAAGCATCTCAAAATAAAGGAACACAAACATCGAGTTTGGAAAAAGAGTAAGCACGTTGTAAGTCAAACAGGTGCAGCAAAGCATTGACACAAAAACAAAACAAGATCACTTAGCGAAGACTGAGTGCTGATAATGGGTACACACAGCCCATCATCTTAAGAGTTCACTTGCAACCAATGTGCACTCAAACCTGCCCCCTCCTTGTGAGTTGCACCCCATATTTCATAAATTATAACTGCTGCACCCACCATATCACTTTGAGATCTAAAGTGCAACATAGGTCTAATTGACTAAGCAGTCGCCAACATGCTGTGCTTTTAAAGAGAATGTGCCAAAATTTTCCAGCTTCCTCATCATGTCCTCATGAAAGCGCCTACGAAAGGACTCCCTGAATGGTACAACGGACATGAAGCAACCGCTGCGATCAGAAATAAACACTGTGAACATTGTCCAGTTTCACAGTAAGATTTCCTTAATGTTCCTTAACCCCTTCGGTGCTCATGACGGAACGGTTCCGTCATGAGCCACGGTTGAGCTGTGCTCATGACGGAACCGTTCCGTCATGACCACGCCCGCGCAAGAAACCGTCAGCACAGCGGCGGAATTTGCGCAGCATGGAAGGGGTTAAGTCACAAAACAGTAATACTAAAAGCCTCTCAAAATAAAGGAACACAAACATCGAGTTTGTGGAAAGAGAAAGCACGTTGAGGCAGCGATGGAAGATACATTTAAGGTGGGCGTGATATTGCCTGACGGAGATGCACCCACTGGGAGAATCCCAAACGCTTGTAAGCGCGAAGCCGGGGGGAGGGGGCGGAGGCAGGGAGCAAGCAAGAGGAAAGACAGATGGCGCTGAAGGCTCGCACGTGCACGCTCGCGTGAATGCAAGCTTGTCGCCAGCCAGCAGCACTTTGAAAACTCACCTACTAAAGTCTCTCCGAGCAGCGCATGCGCGCTGGCTCAGCGAGACCTAAAAATACCCCTTGGCCTGGTGGGAAACTGGTACGAGGGCCCTTGGCTACCACCCGGTATATACATATTGAAATTGAGGATGTCGAGGTCAATCTTCAATCCTTGACCTGATATACCAGTACCTGCTATGTAGGATGTCCTAACAGGTTGGTGGTTTTAATCAGAACAATTTGTGTTTGTTTGTCAGTCACTCTGTGTATAAAGTTAGACGTAGAGGGGGGTGATAGCCGACCTCGAGCCCTGACGAAATTGCCGCAACGAAGGATAGGCAATAAAACATGTTGGCCCACCTTGAATCGGTCTGTAACATGCAGTTGGTTCTTACTTTTGAGTAAGCTTACGATTTTGAATAAAAGAGTTATGTTATATATGTGAGGCTTAACTCAATTTTAATTAGAGATAAATATTATCTCTTGCACGACACAGGGTCTTTTTCTTTGATACACATATCACTATTTTCACCTCTTATCTTTATACTGGACACACTTTCATTTTTGTAGGTGAGAAAGTTGTCGATGATGAAAAACGTGGGCAAGTTGATGAGAACCTGCCAGAAGCTCCTCTGGTGTAGCGCACGTGAGGGACTTTCTCACCTTCACACACATTTTTTTTGTGTGGGTTTTTATACACTTTTTTCAGGTAAGGGTATTGTTATAATGAGTTGACTGGATTAGACTGGTAAAGTGTTCAGACCAGCGGTCGGGTAGAGGTGGACACCCCCCACACACCAGTCCTATGTTAGAAAGTGGAAGTTTTCCCGCATAACCAGGTCTATTGTTGTGCAGTCCTGGCATAAACTGCAAAGATCTAGACCACTATTGCTGAGGCCTAATCAGGGCTGTAATTGCATGCCATAAGTGACTAGTCTGTGTGGGCTGGATTTTCCCCGAAGTAACTGGACTATGTGTGACAAAATCTCTCAAGAGTAACCAGACTGTGCATAGCACATAAAATTAATCAATGTGTGCATGGTGGCATCTGCCTGGATTAACTGGCCTGGACATTGCTGCATCTGCCCTGAAGCAATCAGCCCGTATGTGGCGACAACTGCCTGCTCTTGCAGGGCTATGTCTACCTGTCTTGCACAGATGGAAGATGCTACACCTACTAGCATCACTGAGGCCCTCGACTGCTACGACATCCATCAGTGGTGTGATAGGGTGTAGGAATTTCCAACACCTGACATGGGTATGGGACCGGGTGACCCAATTCTGGTATCCGATTGTCATTGCATTGATGAAGTGACAGGCTGGAGCATCCCTTGAGGGCCTCTGGTAGCCTTATGGAGATATGTAAAGGGCGCTCCTTCTGCCTCCCGTAAACTTATTGCCATGATGCTGCTTCTGGCCAAGAGGCGAGTGGAGATCCACTGGGGCAGGCACCTTATACCTTGAGAGAAACATTGGCTGAGAGACCTGGCCTATTGCCATGAGATGATAGGGGAATATTGGGCTCTCATGTCCTTTCACTCCCGCACTCAGGACGTTTGGGGTCTCCTCAGTTTCTACCTGGCCTCATGGGACAGCTGTAGTAATGAAACCCCTGCTGTTTTAAATCTTAGTGTACTTATTCTTTTGTTGTATGTTTCCTTTTTGCTTGAGCTGTTTGTTTTAATTGTATTTATTAGTTTTGCTGAAAACAATCTATGTGCCTAAACAAAAAAGAAAAATAATAATATGACATAGTGGGATGTAACTAGTGCAGATGTAAAGAGCTCCCAATGCCTTTGGGCCAAGTTTGCACAATTTAAAATAATGGTGAAAAATAAAATAACCTTTTTGAATTCAAAAATAATTTTTAGTAACAAATTTAACTAAAATACTTTTATTTAATTCTATATGAATGTGTAATCACCTTACTGCATAATAAAACAGATTTATTTACTTTTGATGGATTTTTGTATTTAAACTTTAGCAAAATAATGATAGAATGCTAGTTAAATTTCCTGGGTGCTATCTGGCTGTACTCCACCTCTAGCTGCTTTCTCCCTTCATCCTCTCTGGTTTGAGGTTCAGGCCCCCCGTTGGGCCTTAGTGAATCCCAACCCCCCCACCCCCGGCATAAGAGACATTAGCGTTATTAAGGCTCAGATGTAGTTTTGATTCCTGAAGCTATTGTGCTAATTTTTTACTGCTCAGTTTCATTTTTTGTCATATCACACAAGGAAGATCAGTCCTTGTTGAACGAGTACATCTGCCCGTCTCTCCCTCTTCTGCATGCTTGCACCCTCTCTTCTGAGAGGTGGCGCGACAGCCGGCAGCTACATTTGTGGGTCCCACTACATCCACTGGGCCTACCCCTGGCAGTGTGCCCAGCAGGTGTGCTGTCAGCAGTCCTGGGTTGACACATACCCAATCACACCTCTGATGGCAGAGATCTCCCTGTGGTAAAGTATAGGGAAAAGTAATAAGGTGTTCGAGGCATATGAGCTGCAGATTACACATTGTGCATAGATCGCCATCTGGTGTTGGGCCTGGATGTTTCCACTTGTTTTTGTCTTGGAAAGTCTTTGGAAGTCACGAGGTATGTGACTCCTCCTTTGGATCATAGTGCGCATGGGCATCGGCTCCATCCTCAGATTGTTTTTTTCCTCCATCGGGCTCGGATGTGTTCTCGCGTTCCAGCTCGGAACTGTTAACGGTTTTCTCTTTCGACGCGCAATCCTTCCCTTCTCAACGGTATTGTTCTCGATCGCGTTTCCAGCCACAAGCGACCCTTCAACTTCGAAGTCTTCGATTCCGGTCGTCGACAAAGGCCTATGGGCCTACCCGGGTCTCATCACCGGCTCATGGAAAGGACGCCATTTAAAAAGTGTCCTCGATGTGGGTCGTAGTTTCCCCACACCGACCTACATGAGGTGTGCAACCTCTGTCTCTCACCGGAGCACGAGGCCAGAGACTGTCCAGCTTGTGCCTCCTTCCGCTCCAAAAAGACCATCCGGGACCGACGAGCTCGAAGAACAATGGTGCGCTCGTCATCTCGATCCCCGACGACATCTTTCAAGAGGGCGTTGATGTTCCGGAGCAGGGTCGAGTCGAAGAAGCCATCATCAGCGCCTCCGAAGCAGATGATTCCGACGTCGAAGACATCACTCCAGCTCAAAGGGCCGTGAGTACAGACGTCGACCCCGACCCATCCCACCCCTCGACACTGTCAAAAAAGGCTTCAGTACCACCTCCACCTTTGGGCCCAGGTGCACGCCGAGACACTGCTTCCCATGCCCCACCTCCGAGCCCAGTAAAGAAGCCTATTAAGCCTTTAGGCGACTCGGGCTCGAGCCAGCCTACCCTTGGTACCGAAAAGTAACATCCGGCACAGAAGAAAAAGGCGTCATCGACCTCATCCACGCCGACCGCTGCTTCCACATCGAAGCACTCTGTGTCGAAGGCTAGCACCAGTTCCTCGGCACCGACAACACCCTCGGAGCCGACTAAAAAACGCCCACACAAAGGCCCTGATTCTTCCAAGCCAAGGACCTCGGAACCAAAAAAACAGCAACCGGTTCCAACTGATAAAGACACTTCAAAACTTCACGGTTCCAAGACTAGAACCGCTACTGAGTCGACACCCAAAAAACTTACGGCACCGAACCTCGACTCCGAAGGATCTGCCTCCAACAGATGAACTGTTTCGTCCAGATCCTACCCAAAAGACTTTAATGAAGGATCCTAAGACTGGTCATTTAATGCTCAGCATCAAGAAAAGACCACTAGAAATGCCTGCGCCCGCACCGCCACCAAAGAAAAGAGACTTTGCTACCTCTCCATTGAGGATTCCTTCTCCTCTTCCTCCACCTCCTCCTCTTCCTCTTCCTCCCCACCACACCACTCTCCCCCACCATCACCTACCCCAATAGAGGATGATGATGATGACAACACCTCAGATGATGCAGGGGGAGGTGCGGACGATCAACCCCTCGGGGACCCTACCCCTACTGGCTCCCCTGACCCCTGGGATGATTACATTGTCCCAGATGTCCCTTACACCCCACAAGATGATATTTATCCCTCCAGGCCTCCCCCCCCAGAGGACAATATCGGATTCAACCAGCTCCTTCAAACAGCTGCCTAATACCACGGGTTAACCCTGCATACAGACCCAGTAGAGGAGGATTTTCTTATGGATACCTTTGATACCACACAAAGGTCCACGTCAACACTGCCCATGCTTAAAGGGGTAATTAAGCACGCACCAGAGATCTTTAAAGACCCCGTCAGGGCTCGGGTCATCAACCCAAGAATAGAAAAGAAATATAAAGCTGCCCCTACTGACCCAGTATACATTAAGGGCCCAGCACCACTGGACTCCCTAGTAGTCTCTAATGCCAGGAAGAGAGCAAATTCCCAAACCTCAGGTGACGCACCACCACCAGACAAGGAATCAAAACTCCTAGACGCCTCAGGCAAATGCACAGCGTCACAGGCAGCAAATATTTGGCGTATTGCTAACACCCAAGCGCTCCTAGCCAGGTATGACAGGGCACATTATGACGAGCTTGAGTCCATAATGCAGAACCTCCCTGACAAATATAAAAACAGGGCCAGTGAACTCATCTAAGAGGGTAAAACCATCACCAACACCTCCATCCGGTGTGCCCTAGATGCAGCAGACACCGCCTCAAGGGCAATCCACACCAGTGTCCTTTTGCGCAGGCATGCCTGGTTACGTATATCAGGTTTTAAACCCGAAGTACAGAGATCTATACTCAACCAGCCTTTTGATGAGCAATACCTGTTTGGCCCCAATGTAGACGTATCCCTTGAAAAAATGAAGAATGATACAGACACCACCAAATCTATGGGAGCCTTGCAATCGCAAGCTCCCAGACGGTCCTTTAGTTGCTCATCCTTTAGAAGCACCCATCGAGGCTACTCCTCTGATAGTCCCTCCACCTCTTACAAAGCTCCCGCACAATCCACCTTTACTAGAGGTTACCAAAGGGGTGGTTACAGGGGGAATAACAGCAAAGGCAGAGGCAAAAACAACAACTCCCGCTCTGCCTCCACACCTACCCCATGACTTCCCTCCACTTCCCCCGACCATTCCACTCCAGTCGGTGAAAGACTCCACCCAAACACTGTCCAATGTCACAAGAACATTTGTTACTGTTAAAGCAGGAGGTAATCTCCCTCCTACAAAAAAGTGCCTTAGAACCAGTTCCCCTGCACCAACACAACAAGGGAGTTTATTTCTTCTACCAAAAAAGGACGGATCTTTAAGGCCTATTTTAGACCTCAGACCCCTAAACCTATACATACATTCAGACCACTTCCACATGGTCACACTTCAGCAGGTCCTCCCTCTGCTTTCCCAGGGCCACTTCCTTGCTACTCTAGACCTCAAGGATGCCTATTTCCACATTCCCGCTCACAGAAAATATCTCAGATTCATAGTGGACGGTCAGCACTATCAATTCAAAGTACTCCCATTTGGAGTCACCACAGCACCAAGAGTGTTTACCAAGTGCCTAGCAGTGGTGGCAGCACACCTAAGAAGACAACACATTCATGTCTTCCCATATCTAGACGACTGGCTTATAAAGTGTGTACAACACACTCACGCCACTATTCATCAACTTCACGACCTGGGGTTCACAATAAATCACGCCAAGTCCCAGCTGCAACTGTCCCACCCGCAACAATACCTCGGTGCTACAATAGACACCTCAAAAGCGCTCGCCTTCCCCAGTCCCGCCCGTATAGCGAGCATCCAAGCTCTTCTCACCAGATTCCAACCGCAACACACTCTTCCAGCTCGAGTGTTCATGCAACTCATAGAGATGATGGCCTCTTGCATATTCATAGGGCCTCATGCAAGACTCCAGATGCGTCCTCTGCAAGAGTTCTTAGCACGCCAATGGAACCAGGCTCAAGGTCAGCTAACAGATCTGGTGTTGGTAGACAGTCGTACACATCGCTCTCTGCAGTGGTGGAACACCAAGAACCTTTCCAAAGGGCGACCGTTCCTCGAGCCAGTTCCTCAAATAGTCATGACAGCGGACGCATCACTCTCCGGCTGGGGAGCTCACCTACTACATCACACCATGCAGGGCAGGTGGACGCCTCAACAAAAGTTACTCCACATGAACCACCTGGAGAGAGAGAGAGAGATATATATATATATATATATATATATATATATATATATATATATATATATATATATATATATATATATATATATATATATATATATATATATATATATATATATATATATATATATATATATATATATATATATATATATATATATATATATATATATATATATATATATATATATATATATATATATATATATATATATATATATATATATATATATATATATATATATATATATATATATATATATACCAAAAATCTTCTCCGTGGGAGAAATCAGGGTCGCACTCCAGTTTACTCAGTTTGTAGAAGTTTTATTTTAGTATTCCATCAGCAATCGTGCCAGACACACAGGTCTCCAAACCAATGCGTTTCGGTATTCTCACAATACCTTGGTCACGGTCGATTGTAACATATCACATGATTGGTTTTTAAATAAAGAAAAAAACTTTCAAGGAAATGCTGGTTACCTCATTTCCTGTTCCCATCAGGACTCACTCCATTGATTTATGGGAGTTGTAGTCCGATAACTTTTTGTATGTAAACAATTATATCCATGAAGTATAAAGAAACATTGAAACAGTGTAAAATTAAACTCTTTCAAAGCGGGATAGGATAATAAAAGACAAATCAACATTATCAGGTCGACTTTCACATATGTCCATGGTACGAACTATATTAGTTCCTGTAAACCTGCAACACCATAGTTATTTACAATAACTGATTATTCCCAAGTGTTTGAGTGTCTTTTTTGTCGCCCGTTTAGTCTCCTCCAGTGGATATATATATATATTATCTACTGGCGGTCGCCAGTAGATAGTTATAGTTAGGACCATGTTTCCATAGGAAATCCGCAACATTCTATTTGGAATAACTTTGGCGCCGGATGACGAATCCTCGCGAATTTTTCAAAACTAATGGGGCGCTACGCTCTGCTCCTACCCTGAAAGTTTCGGGGTGATTCGTCAAGCGGGGGCTGAGAAAAAAGGGGGGTCCCAAAACGCGTTTTCCCCATGCATTTTTCCATAGGACCTTTAGACACAGCTACAGCCCGAACGGCTGAACAGAATTATGTGAAATTTGGCAGAGAGGTAGTCCTCAGGTCAGGGATGTGCCTTTTGCAGGTCTTGTGTAAATCTGTTCAGTATTTCCTGAGAAAATAGCATTTAAATCAATATATATATCTGTGGGCGCGCTCCGTGCGCTTACCGTAAGCTTACCGTACGCGCACGGTGCCGTGCGCGAGCGCGATTCTGATTGGTTGTTAGATCTTAGTAAACATTCGAATCGGTCGAAATCAGGAAGTGTCGGCCGCCATTTTGTCTCTCGCAGTCTGAGGGGGTGTAAAACAAAGGTGGATAACGTGAAAAGGGGGCAGGCTGGACAGTTCCTGACCCCCTAGCCTTTGTCAGGGGGTCTTAGAAGGACCCCCAAGGGCAAAACATTTATTTAAATTTTTTTTTAATAAATCGCCGAATGCGCGCAGCGTACGCGCACGGCGTAAACGGAGAAATTCCGCGAAATTCGCGTAATTACCCGTACCGTGCGCGCACGGTAAAACAATTTTTTCAAAAAGGAAAGCTTAAAAAAAAAAAATTGTGAGGTAAGGTTGGCTCTTAAAAGAGCCGTTGGGTTCATAGAGGGATGGAGGAAAGAAAGAATGGGAATATTATGAGCGTCTACAAACGTGCTGGTCTATCTTATTGTTAATAAGGGGAACACTGGTCTCCCCAAAAACAATAAGACCACAACACGTTATACACCTCATTACAACCCTCCCAAATCGAGGGTTAACGTCCAGAGGAGCAGAAGAAGGTGATGCTCCCACCTCAGAGGAAGGGCTCAGCTGAGCTGCCGATGATGTACTCGGCTGAGCTTCTGAGGCTGGGCTCTGGTGACTTACTGAAGAGTTTTCTCCAGTATGTCGAGCAAAGGTCCTGGGATGTTTATCCCTAAGGTGTCTCATCATAGAGTGATTTCCAAAGGAATACTTTTTCCTAGGATTTCCTCTTGATAAAACACGGTCACAAAGTGTGCAAGTGACCAGTGGAGCATTGACCTTTTTCTCCCCCTCTGGAAAAGTAAAATACTCCCATACAAAAGAATTCTTCTGTTTCCTCCTTCTCTGGATGATGGTGGTGCTGCTAGCCTCACTCTCAGAAGAGGTCTGCTGTTCTGCCATTGTATCCCAAAGACAATTCAGCTCCTGCTCCTAGAGAATCACAAGCAGTAATGAGGGGAATGGGTGTGGTGTGGGAAGTTTCTGGAACTGAAAGTAGTTTCAACCAATGAAAAGTGTTCTTTCAAGCAGTAATGAGGGGAATGGGTGTGGTGTGGGAAGTTTCTGGAACTGAAAGTAATTTCAACCAATGAAAAGTGTTCTTTGTGGATCACATGACCTACTGTGCGCGCTCCGTAAGCTTACGGTACGCGCTCGTAAACAAGTACGCATGCGCAAACGTGACGCTTACGGAGCGCGTACGTAAGATGCACTCGCGCATGCGCATTACACGCCCCTGCGTAACCGCGACGTTGCTTCCGCGTGTACGCGTACGTCACGCACGTGTCACGTAAGCGCGCTGTACTTATGACGTGCGGAGCGCGTAGCGTCAGCTTACCGTACGCGTATCCTATTACGTACGCGCACCGTACTTATGATGTACGGAGCGCGTACCGGCAGCTTACGGTAAAAAAAGCATTAAAAAAAAAAAAACCTTTCCATAATGCAGGATATAGTACATATATTATTTTATACATAGGTTTACAAAAAAACTCAAAAAAAAATTTGCATTTAAAAAACCGTACAAATTCACTGAAAAAACCATGGGTTTCACACACGTTATAGTTAAGAATTAGCATTTAGAAAACCTTGCAAATTCACTGAAAAAACCATAGGTTTCACACATGTTATAGTTAGCTGTACATTTCACTCGTAAAAAACCAATGAAATTCCCCCGTTATAGTTAGTGCAGGCAACTATAACTCACGCGACCGCAATCCTCTGTTGATGCTAATACTGTATCTTTGGCTATACAAATATTACAAATATTTATTTTTTATAAACACACATATGTCATCAGTGATGTAATATCTGACATCATCAGCAGAGGATTGCGGTCGCGTGAGTTATAGTTGCCTGCACTAACTATAACGGGGGAATTTCATTGTTTTTTTACGAGTGAAATGTACAGCTAACTATAACATGTGTGAAACCTATGGTTTTTTCAGTGAATTTGCAAGGTTTTTTAAATGCTAATTCCTAACTATAACGTGTGTGAAACCCATGGTTTTTTCAGTGAATATATATATATATATATATATATATATATAATCTACTGGCGGTCGCCAGTAGATAGTTATAGTTAGGACCGTGTTTCCATAGGAAATCTGAAAATTCTATTTTGAATAACTTTGGCGCCGGTTGACGAATCCTCGCGAAATTTTCAAAACTAATGGGGCGCTCCGCTCAGCTCCTACCCTGAAAGTCTTGGGGCGATTCGTCAAGTGGGGGCTGAGAAAAAAGGGGGGTCCCAAAACGCGTTTTCCCCATGCATTTTCCCATAGGACCTTTAGTCGAAGGTACAGACCGAACGGCTGAACAGAATTACTTGAAATTTGGCAGAGAGGTAGTCCTCAGGTCAGGGAAGTGCCTTTTGCAGGTCTGGTGTCAATCTGTTCAGTAGTTCCTGAGAAAATAGCATTTAAAAGCATATACATATCTATAAGCGCGTACCGTGCGAGCACCCTAACGTGCGTGAGCGTAATTCTGATTGGTGGTTACATGTTAGTCAACGTTCGAATCGGTCGAAATCAGGAAGTGTCGGCCGCCATTTTGTTTGTTTTCAGTGCGAGAGTGAAAAAGGAAGGTGGCGAACGTGAAAAGGGGGCAGGGTAGAGAGTTCCTGACCCCCTAGCCTTTGTCAGGGGGTCCCTGAAGGACCCCGAAGGCAGAAAAAAACAATTAATTTTTTTTTTTTTTAAATCGCGGGGGTGCGTGCACCGTGAGCGCACGGTGACAAAACCAAAAAAATAAAAATAATAAAAAAATTAAAATGTAATACGTAGTTTATTGTAAAATAAATATATAAAAATAATAATACATACATAACTTAGCATTTAAAAAACCTTGCAAATTCACTTAAAAAACCATAGGTTTCACACATGTTATAGTTAGGTGGATATTTCACTCGTAAAAAACCAATGAAATTCCCCCGTTATAGTTAGTTCAGATAACTATAACTCGTGCGACCGCCACTCTATCACAAGGATGATGTAATCAGCAATGTCATGAGTGATGTCACTGACCATGTCATGAGTGATGTAATATGTGACGTCATCAGCAGTGCATTGCGGGCGCGCGAGTTATAGTTATCTGAACTAACTATAACGGGGGAATTTCATTGGTTTTTTACGAGTGAAATATCCACCTAACTATAACATGTGTGAAACCTATGGATTTTTAAGTGAATATATATATATATATATATATATATATATATATATATATATATATATATATAGCAATATTCCTAGCCTTAAAAGCATTTAAAAAACAAATATCAGGCAAGACTGTCTTAGTCCGCACCGACAACATGACAGCCATGTATTATATCCAAAAACAAGGCGGGACACACTCTCTGCAGCTCTCTGAGCGTGATCTTGCATTGTGAAAAGGAGACTGGAGCACGCATTCGTCATTGCGAGTGCCTCTGAGGAAGGGAGATGAACTCTTGAAACGCGTCAGGCTTATCGCATTGGGACTGCCTGATTGAAGCTACGGAGAGAGGCCCGTCTGCACCCCTTAAATAAAGGTTTGCCACCGCAAGCATGTGTTTGAGTGCGACTCAATCTATGGGCAAAACGGGAGCAATCATATATAACAATATAGCAATATTCCCAGCCTTAAAAGCATTTAAAAAACAAATATCAGGCAAGACTGTCTTAGTCCGCACCGACAACATGACAGCCATGTATTATATCCAAAAACAAGGCGGGACACACTCTCTGCAGCTCTCTGAGCTCGCACAGAGCATATGGAGGTGGGCTATACCTCAGAACATTTTTCTCCTAGCCCAATATGTCCCAGGAGTCCAAAACACAATAGCTGATCTCCTGAGCCGTCAAACACAACAAATCCACGAGTGGGAACTTCATCCACAAGTTCTTCAACCGTTTTTTCAGATCTGGGAGCAACCACAGATAGACCTCTTCGCCACCCAAGAAAACGCCAAATGCCCAAACTTCGCTGCCAGGTATCCTCACCCATTGTCCAAAGGCAATGCGATATGGATGAACTGGTCAGGCAGATTTGCGTACGCTTTTCCGCCTCTCCCACTCATTCCGCTAGTGGTGCGCAAACTACAGCAACACTCCTTAACGCTCATCCTAGTTGCTCCAAATTGGGCCAGACAGCCATGGTACACTACACTACGGGAACTCTCAGTAGTTCCGCACCAAAAACTACACCTCTCTCCACGCCTCTTAACCCAGACCCATGGAGAGATCCAACACCCAGACCCAGCTCAGCTCAACCTAGCAATCTGGTTCCTAAAGTCCTAGAATTTGGTTACCTTAACCTTCCTCCTGACTGTATGAACGTCATCAAAGAAGCTAGACGGCCTACCACTAGAGCATGCTATGCAGCCAAGTGGAAAAGATTTGTAGTATACTGCCATAACAATAACATTAATCCCCTAGATGTGTCTATCCAACACATCATAGGCTACTTACTACACCTCCAAAGATGCAACCTAGCCTATACCTCTATCAGACTGCATCTTCCTGCCATAGTAGCATATCTACAAAATAGACAGCATCTCTCACTTTTCAGAGTACCTGCCATAAAGGCCTTTATGGAGGGACTCAAGAGAATAATTTCCCCCAGAGTACCACCTTCGCCTGTGTGGAATTTAAACATCGTTCTCACAAGACTAATGGAGCCTCCATTTCAACCTCTACATAAATGTGAGCTACAATTCTTTACATGGAAAACTGTTTTCCTCATAGCCATTACTTCTCTACGAAGAGTTAGTGAACTACAAGCACTAACCATTCAAGAACCCTTTCTCCAGATGCATCTTAATAAAGTTGTTCTCCGGACCAATCTTACATTCCTCCCTAAAGTCATTTCTCCCTTCCACCTCAATCAATCTGTAGAGCTGCCTGTATTCTTCTCGCAGCCACAAACAGTCGCAGAAAGAGCTCTTCACACCTTAGAAAGAGCACTACTATACTACATAGAGAGAACAAAACCTTTTCGTAAGACTAAACAACTATTCGTGTCTTTCTCACCACCACACAAAGGCAACCCCATATCAAAATCTGGGATAGCTAGGTGGATTGTCAAATGCATACAGATTTGTTACCACAAAGCAAAACGTACATTATCTGTTCCTCCTAAAGCCCACTCTACACGAAAGATAGGGGCTTCAATGGCATTTTTAGGAAACATTCCTTTAGATTATATCTGCAGAGCAGCTATATGGTCTACACCGCACACATTCACAAATCACTATTGTGTCGATGTGCAAACTAAACAACCGGCTAGTGTGGGCCAGGCTGTATTCAAAACACTATGTTCGAGGCATATGAGCTCCAGATTACACACTTTTGCATAGATCGCCATCTGCTGTTGGGCCCGGATGTTTGCAGTTTGTTTTTCCTCTTGGAAAGTCTTTGGAAGTCACGAGGTCGGTGACTCCTCCTTTGGATCGTATTGCGCATGGGCTTCGGCTCCATCCTCAGATTGTTTTTTTCCACCATCGGGCTCGGATGTAATCTTCGCGCTCCGGTTCCGAACATTTCCAGTTCGACGATCGAAGCGGAATCCTCACCTCACATTGCGGTATTGTTTCGCTCGCGATCTCCTCAATCACCTTCTAATCGACAAATCTTCGGTTCCAGTGGTCGACGGCGGCCTTCGGGCCTACCCAAGCTCCGGTCCCGGCTGATGGAAAGAACTCCTTTCAAGAAGTGCCCTCGATGTGGGTCCAAATTCCCCCACACCGATCTTCATGAGGTGTGCAACCTCTGCCTCTCCCCTGAACACGAGGCTCGAGACTGTCCGGCCTGCAAGTCTTTCAGATCGAAAGAGACTATTCGGGACCGAAGAGCCAGACGAAACATGGCACACTCCTCCACCTCCGTTCCAGTCGACATCTTCGGAGACGACATCGAAGATCCGGGACAGCAGCGCACCGAAGAGGACCTCGTCAGTGCTTCCGAAGCCGACGACTCAGATGTGGAGGACATCACTCCGGCGCAGAGGGTCGTGAGTAATATACCCCCCACCCCACACCCGCGCCGACACCCAAAAAGGCTTCGGTCACGCCTTCGCCTCCGGGCCTAGGCAAGACCAGAGACACTGCTTCACACACCCCACCTTCGGGCCTGGTGAAGAAGCCAAATAAGCCTTCTGGCGGCTCGGGCTCGAGCCAGCCTTCCAGCGGTGCCGAGAAACACACTTCGGCACGGAAAAAGAAACCGGCCTCTACCTCGACACCGAGCTCCGCACCGAAGTCCTCGGTGATGAAACCCAGCGCTTCCGTACCGACGCCATCTTCGGTACCGACCAAACCCCATAAGGCCCTCGGCACCGACACTTCCACACCGAAGCCCACCTCGGCACCGACCAAGAAATCGGAGGTTCCCAAGCCCAGTGCTAAGCAAGCTGGCAAGAACAAGCCTAAAAAGTCATCGGCCCGAAGACTTCGGCGCCGACGGACCAAACATTGTCACAGGAACTATTTACACCGGATCCCTTACAAAAAACTCTTACCAAGGATCTAAAAACTGGACATTTGGCACTCTCTTCCAAAAGGAGACATTTTGACAAACCGGCTCCGCCTCCACCTCCAAAGAGGAAGGACTTTGCTACCTCCCCTTTCAGAATACCTTCCCCACCTCCTCCACCTCCTCCACCCTCTCCACCTCCGCCCCCTCTGCCTTCTCCACCCCCACCTCATCGCTCTCCGACCCCGTCTCCAGACGATGATGATCAGGGGGACCCATATCACGATCCAGGGGATGTGCCCCAAGACCCCACCCCTACAGGATCCCCAGACCCATGGGACAACTACAATAACCCAGATATTCCAGACGTCCCACAAGATGACCTTTACCCTTCCAGGCCATCTCCACCGAAAGACTCATTAGGTTTCCACCACCTACCTCAAATGGCGGCACATTATCACGGGGTAGAGTTACACACTGACCCAGTGGAGGAGGATTTCCTCCTCGACACATTTGATACCGCACATAGGTCTACCTCCATACTACCTATGCTCAAGGGGGTGGTGAAACATGCGCCAGAGGTTTTTAAGGACCCAGTCAGGGCCAGGGTCATTAACCCACGCATAGAGAAAAAGTACAAAGCTGCCCCCACAGATCCTGCCTATATCAAAGGGCCAGCGCCACTAGATTCCCTAGTGGTTTCCACTGCACGAAAAAGGTCAAATTCCCAGGCGAAGCACCACCACCTGACAAAGATTCAAAGCTACTGGACGCGTCAGGAAAGTGCACTGCGTCACAGGCAGCCAATATATGGCGTATCGCCAACACCCAAGCGCTATTGAACAGATACGATAGGGCACATTATGATGAATTAGAAACCATAATGCACCACCTCCCGGAAAGATACAAAAATAGGGCCAAAAATAGGGCCAATGAATTAATTCAAGAGGGTAAGACAATAACTAACAACTCCATACGCTGTGCCTTAGATGCAGCAGACACAGCCTCCAGGGCCATTATTACTAGCGTCCTCCTCCGTCGCCATGCTTGGCTGAGAATATCAGGCCCAAAGGTAGGTGAGGCACTCGAAAAAATGAAGAAGGACACCGATACAGCGAAATCCATGGGAGCCCTGCAGTCACACCCTCCTAGGCGCTCCTTTCGCCGCTCTTCCTTTCGGAGTACATCTAGAGGCTACTCCTCAGATAGCGCGTCCACTTCCTACAATTCCCCCTCTCAGTCCACCTTCACAAGGGGTTATCAAAGAGGCGGCTATAGGGGAAATAATAATAAAGGCAGAGGCAAAACCAATACCGCCCGCTCTGCCACACCGCCTACCCAATGACTTCCCCCCGCTCCCGCCAGACCATCCCACTCCGGTCGGGGGCAGACTACAAAATGTCCTTCATGTCTGGGAGACCATCACCTCAGACAAATGGGTGACCCAAATTATTCGGTCAGGATACTGCCTGGAATTAACATCTACCCCCCCAAACATTCCACCCAGGCAACGCCCAATGTCACAAGAACATTCCACATTACTAAAACAGGAGGTAATCTCCCTCCTACAAACAAAGGGAATAGAACAAGTTCCCGCCAATCAGCAAAATTTAGGGGTCTACTCCCTATATTTTCTAATACCAAAAAGGGACGAGACTCTACGACTTATTCTAGATCTCCGGCCCCTAAACACATACATACATTCAGACCATTTTCACATGGTAACGCTTCAGCAGGTGCTTCCGCTCCTCTCCCAGAACGACTTCCTCACCACACTGGACTTGAAAAGACGCATACTTCCACATTCCGGTACACCATGCTCACAGAAAGTACCTCAGATTTGTAGTGGACGGGCAACACTACCAGTTCAAGGTGCTCCCATTCGGAGTCATAACAGCACCAAGGGTATCCACCAACTGCCTAGCGGTAGTGGCGGCACACCTCAGAAGACAGCACATTCACGTCTTCCCATACTTGGACGACTGGCTGATAAAAGCCACGTCCTACAACCAATGTGTACACCACACCGCCACTACAATCCAACTACTTCACCAAATAGGCTTCACAGTGAACCACCAAAAGTCCCAGCTAACACCATCCCATATAAAGCAATACCTCGGTGCCACCATAGACACCTCAAAAGCCATAGCCTACCCCAATCCAGCCAGGATTGCAAGCATTCAGGATATGCGACAAAGATTCATACTTCAACACTCCCTTCCAGCAAGAGTGTTTATGCAACTGATAGGGATGATGGCCTCTTGCATTTTCATAGTGCCCCACGCAAGACTCCAGATGCGTCCACTCCAAGAGTGCTTAGCGCGCCAATGGAACCAGGCCCAGGGGCAACTGACAGATCTGGTGTTGGTAGACGGTCGCACCCATCGCTCTCTGCAGTGGTGGAACACCACAAACCTTTCCAAAGGTCGACCGTTCCTGGACCCGGTTCCCGAAATAATACTAACAACAGACGCATCGCTCTCCGGCTGGGGAGCTCATCTATTACACCTCACAGTGCAGGGCACATGGACGCCGCAACAAAAGTTACTCCATATCAACCATCTGGAGTTACTAGCAATCTCTCTAGCCCTAAAATCCTTTCAGAGACAGATTTTAGGCAAGGCAGTCCTCATTCGCGCCATGTATTACATTCAAAAACAAGGCGGCACACACTCTCCACAGCACTCTCAACTAGGACAGAGCATATGGAGATGGGCAATTCCACACAAAATCTTTCTCCTAGCCCAACATGTCCCAGGAGTCCAAAACACCATGGCAGATCTGCTCAGCAGACAGACGCAGCAGATCCACAAGTGGGAACTTCACCCGCAGGTTCTTCACCCGTTCTTTCAAATGTGGGGGCATCCGCAGATAGACCTCTTCGCAACCAACGAAAACAAAAAATGCCCAAGCTTCGCCGCCAGATACCCACACACATTGTCCAAAGGCAATGCGATATGGATGAACTGGTCAGACAAATTTGCGTACGCTTTTCCACCTCTTCCACTAATTCCATTAGTGGTGCGAAAGCTACAACAGCATTCCCTCACACTGATCCTAGTAGCTCCAACATGGCCCAGACAACCGTGGTATACCACGCTGCTGGAACTCTCAGTAGTACCACACCAAAAGCTACACCTCTCACCATGCCTCCTAACCCAGAACCATGGAGAGATCAGGCACCCGGACCCAGCTCAGCTCAACCTTGCGATCTGGCTCCTGAATTCCTAGAATTCGGATACCTAAACCTTCCCCCTGACTGTATGAACGTCATCGGAGAAGCTAGATGCCCTACCACTAGAGCCTGCTACGCTGCCAAGTGGAAAAGATTTGTTGTTTATTGCCATAACAACACAATCAATTCTCTAGACGTGTCTATACAACACATCATATGCTACTTACTCCACCTACAAAGGTGTAATCTAGCATATACCTCCATTCGGCTACATCTCGCAGCAATTGCAGCTTACCTACAAAACAGGCAGCACCTATCACTTTTCAGAGTACCTGCCATTAAAGCCTTCATGGAAGGCCTAAAACGAATAATTCCCCCCAGAGTACCTCCCTCACCTGTGTGGAACTTAAATATCGTTCTCACAGGGCTAATGGGGCCGCCCTTCGAACCGTTGCATAAATGCGAACTGCAATTTCTCACATGGAAAACAGCTTTTCTTGTAGCCATCACTTCCCTTAGAAGGGTCAGTGAGATACAAGCACTTACCATACAAGAACCTTTTCTTCAAATGCACCAAAACAAGGTTGTTCTCCGTACCAAACCAAAATTCCTACCTAAAGTCATTTCCCCTTTTTACCTAAACCAATCTGTAGAATTACCGGTATTTTCTCGCAACCTCAAACTGTTGCAGAAAGGGCTCTACACACGCTAGTTGTCAAACGAGCCTTACTTTACTATATCCAAAGAACACAACCTTTCAGAAAGACCAAACAACTGTTTGTCTCTTTCTCTCCAGCACACAAGGGCAACCCCATCTCAAAATCTCAAAATCAGGGATAGCTAGGTGGATTGTAAAATGCATCCAGATTTGCTACCACAAAGCAAAACTAACGCTATCCGTTCCCCCTAAAGCCCATTCTACACGAAAGATAGGGGCTTCTATGGCTTTTCTAGGGAACATCCCATTAGATGATATCTGCAAAGCAGCTACATGGTCCACACCGCACACTTTCACTAAACACTACTGTGTAGATGTGCAAACCAAGCAACAAGCTAGTGTGGGCCAGGCTGTACTAAAAACACTATTTCAAACCACTGCAACAGATACTGGTGGTCGCCGCTAAGGTTGGGAACTGCTATATAGTCTATGCAAAAGTGTGTAATCTGCAGCTCATATGCCTCGAACGGAATATGCAACTTACCAGTATGCATCTGTTCTTGGCATGTAGAGCTGCAGATCTACACACGCCCACCCGCCTCCTTGGCTACCTGTAGCTGTTCCAGTCTATCTTATTTAGATACAACACACATGGGTTTCTTCACTGTTATTACTACGCTCCATCTTTCCCTGTTGGCAAAAAACAATCCGAGGATGGAGCCGAAGCCCATGCGCAATACGATCCAAAGGAGGAGTCACCGACCTCGTGACTTCCAAAGACTTTCCAAGAGGAAAAACAAACCGCAAACATCCGGGCCCAACACCAGATGGCGATCTATGCAAAAGTGTGTAGATCTGCAGCTCTACATGCCAAGAACAGATGCATACTGGTAAGTAGCATATTCCTTCAAACTACTGCAACAGATACTGGTGGTCGCCGCTAGGAGAGGATACTGCTTTACAATCTACGCACAGTGTGTAATCTGCAGCTCATATGCCTCAAACGGAATATGCTACCTACCAGTATGCATCTGTTCTTGGCATGTAGAGCTGCAGATCTACACACGCCCACCCGCCTCCCCGGCTACCTTTATCTGTTCCAGTATTATCTTACTTAGATACACCACACATGGGCATCTTTCCTGATTCTTACTAAGCTCCATCATTTCCCTGCTGGCGAAAAACAATCTGAGGATGGAGCCGATGCCCATGCACACTATGATCCAAAGAAGGAGTCACATACCTCGTGACTTCCAAAGACTTTCCAAGACAAAAACAAGTGCAAACATCCGGGCCCAACACAAGATGGCGATCTATGCACAGTGTGTATATCTGCAGCTCTACATGCCAAGAACAGAAGCATACTGGTAAGTATCATATTCCTTATTAAACTTGAAAGACATTAGCAAAAATATTTTTATGTTAAATATTAATGTATATTAATGCTATATATTTATTGTAAATGTAGAACTTTAAAAAAAAGCTAAGAGCAGTATTCATTTACATTTATATGCAATTGTTTGAAAATATTATTACAATTATTTTAATGAAGTTTAAAGGAATAAAAAAAGTCCATAAAGCAGGCAGCAGGCCTCTGGCCCTTTAGGGATCCATAGCACCCCTCCAAGGCCTCCTGCAGGCCAACCATGCCACGGTGAACGTAAGAAAGGATTGCCATGGCCCCGGTTAAGCCGTATAGCCCACTGGACTTTTGGCCTCCACTCTGTATTCACTCAGTAGCATAGAAGCATGCTACCCCCTACCCCTGTTGTTAGTACTCGTAGTGAACCAAACTGCCACCACTCGCCTTTAAGCTTGCATATTTCTACGTGCCACAGTTGCAGTGCGGAGCAGGTTGAGGAGGCAGCTGTGTTCCGACCGCCGCTGTGTAACTCCATTTCATGCCCAGGCCACCCCTCTGGGGCACTGCTCCTTCACACAGCAGTCCACTGTGATGACAAGATGCAGCTGCCATTAACAAAGGGTGGTGGGGCTTTTGGGGTCGCGGGTGAAACAATATTACAATAAAATTTAAAACTTCCCTTTTGCTACCGCGGCCGGACGCCTTCAGGTCACGTTCGCCACATCTCTTCTTCCTGGGTCCCTCCAGCCCCTGGGACCCAGACTCCCATCCTGGGAGTGGTCTGAGCAGGCAGTGAAGAAACCCTGCTCAGACCAGTGAGTCTGTGAGTTTTCCCCAGTCCGGCTGCTCAATGCAGCTGAGCTGGAGAAAACCTAAGTGTGCGTGTGTGTTTTGGTCGGCCTGAGACAGCCGGCTAAAACACATATACGCACTTAGGGAGTGGAGTGCATGTAACACTCCTCCACCCCTCCCATGCCTAAGTCCTTTCCCAACACCTCTCCAGATCCGGCAAATGTAAAATAAAAAGATGCAAGAGCATCTTTTTATTTTACATTTGCTGGCTCTGAGCCAAGCAGTGGGGCGACACTCCTCCGCCATTGTGGAGGAGCCGCTACAGGTCATTACATGTTTCACACTGCCCAGTGCACCACAGCAGGTCAACAAAAGGGGAACTGGTTAAAAGCTCCGACATTAGGCAGCCATGGCTGCTCCTACAACAGGAAATCTTTTTAAAAGTCTGAAATTGCTATCCTAACGACCCCATAGAAATGTATTTTAAACTTTCTATCACTGTCTCCAGAAGGCGTCTTTTCAAGTAAAGACTTATGCCCTGTTCGCAGCATGGTTTCAGGAAGCTTCATAGTACGGAATCTGCCCTGACTATGGTAGTGGATAACATCCGGCGTAAAGTCGATCTGGGTCAGTCTACGATCCTTGTTCTGCTGGATCTGACTGCAGCATTTGACACCCTGTCTCCCTCCACCCTTACATCTCGGCTGAGGGAGGCAGGGGTTGCAGGACAGGCCCTCAGCCTTCTGGACTCCTTCTTGCACCAGAGAGAGCAAAGAGTTCTGCTGGGGGATTACCTCTCCCCTGCTAAATCTTTGCAATGTGGAGTGCCACAGGGTTCGGCCTTGAGCCCTACCCTATTTAATCTGTATGTGGCCCCCCTTGCAAGATTAGTAAGATCGCAGGGGATGGAGGTGGTATCCTATGCAGATGACACTCAGATTATGGTGTCCCTTAACCATTCTCTGAGTGTCTCTGCTGCGAACTTTAGGGCCTGCATGCAAATGGTGGCTGAGTGGATGGTGCTCAACTCCTTAAAACTCAATGCCGACAAAACGGAGGTCCTTGTGTTCGGCAAAGAGCAAAACATCTGGTCCAATGAATGGTGGCCTCCTTCCTTAGGAACTTGTCCTATTCCTTCCTCCACGGCTAGGAATCTCGGGGTCATTTTTGACACCTCACTTGCCATGAATAGCCAGACCAACAGAACTGTGGCTACTTGCTGGGGAATCATTAAAGTCCTAAAACGCATTATTCATTACCTGTCCCCGCAGGCACGAAAACAGACAGTCACGGCCCTCGTGGGCACGAGATTAGATTACTGCAATGCACTATATGCGGAGTCTAATAATTATTTGATACAACGCCTGCAGGTAGTACAGAACGCTGCCGCTAGATTTGTCCTAGCACTCCCCAGGGACTCTTCTGCGACGACGGCCAGGAGGAACCTGCATTGGCTCCCTATCAGATTCAGAATTTCCTTCAAGCTCCTCTGTCTCACATACAGAGCCCTGCAGGCTGGCCCCTCAAATGCATTGGGGTCTCTGCTTATTCGATATGTTCCTGGCCGGACCTTGCGTTCTGCAGACGCTAACAAGCTTGTGGTCCCCCGCTCTAAAAAATCTAGATGGGGGAGCAGAGCCTTCTCCACCGTTGCGCCTCTACTCTGGAATGGCCTTCCTCTAGAGATTAAAGCGCTTCCCTCTTTGGCCTTATTTAGGAAAGCGTTAAAAACTTGGTTTTTTATAAAGGCATACCAATAAGTTCTCATGTGTTCTTCCAGTCAGCTTTTATGCTAGGCGCCTTGACGCCCATTGGGCTAAGTCTGCGCGTTACAAGTTCCGTTTCATTCATTCATTCTGTTCCCGCTTGTTGTAGTATAGCAGCAGTATGATAACTGGCATCACAGTTATGTTTATCATCTGTGTGGGTTAATTCTGCTGCCTTAGCAGTCATGGTCTATTCGCAGCAGTACCAGTGTTGTTTCGAGATTGCAGCAGATCTGCAACATGTGGGCAACATAAATGGAACATTCAGTGACACCGGCATACTTGTGCAGATCCCAGGCAGGCTGGCACCTTCAGCATCATATTATTAGAAACACGACATGCTGTGAGATTTAATGTGAGTATGCTGGCTTATGATGGCTGCGGCCTGGCATACAGCAGTCGCTTTTCAAGCGGTATATTTACTCCCTGCCTCACAAATGTTAACATGTTAATAACTTGGACAAGTGCAATGATTGGCGATTTCCTTTTTTCCAATGGGCAGTGCCACACGGTATCAGCTAGACTCTACTCTGTTGTGGAAACAGATATTTGATTGTTGTGCAGACAATTCTGTTAGGCACATACATTAATCACTCAACAGAGAAATGATGCTCTTCTGTATGGTGTCAGTACATGAACTATTGGAATATTTGATAAATTCCTTTAGAACAGCATATTAAAATAATCGAGAGCTATTCACAAAGGCATTTGGAATACGTAAAGCACTGCTCTTATGGTTGTCTTATTTACTCTAACCTGTCTGTGTGAATTGGGCCCAAAACATCTAGAGTGAGAATATTCAGGGAATAATTCACATACAGTTACTGCAAATAGAACGGACCTTGCCCTCTTTGCACTTTTACTACTAGTGAGCGGGATATTTCTAGGCCCATTCACAAAAGCATGTAAAAGAGTATGCCTTTGGTATGTCTTTGGTACTACTTCCCTTACTCATAAATGCTTTTGTGATTCAGCCCCATAGCTGTTAAGCCAAGTGAAAACTTGTATTGTAAAACTTACCCCATGGCCAGATGTTTTCAAAATACTCTTGGGGGATTCTTTCTTTAACCCACCTGAAAAAGCAGGAACACTCTACCCTCCGTTTGCCTGCTCCACGTTCCATATTCTATGGAACGCGGAACATGCACGAGGAGGCATAACAATAAGGTACAAATCATAACATAACAAAGGCGCCCCTGGTTTGCTTGCGGCATTCGCTTGCTGGATGCTGTAGAGTGCTGAGTGTCGAGCCACTGCTTCCTTCCTGTCTCAGAGTTTACCAGCCTTTATCGCATTAAGGTAAAGATTGTAATTGCAGAACTGTACTGCCTGTAGCTTTCGATGAAAGTTGTTAAGAATATTATTAATACTCTGATCTTTCCATATAGATTTTTAAGGAGGAGAAATACTTGAAAGATGCCATTGAATGCAGTGACGTAATTTGGCAGCGGGGCCTGCTGAGGAAAGGATACGGAATTTGCCATGGAACTGCTGGCAATGGATATGCCTTCCTGTCTCTTTATCATTTAACCCAGGACAAAAAGTACCTCTATAGAGCTTGCAAGGTAAAACATTTATACAGTTTATACAGTTTGTGTGGGGGTGTTACATGGAAACATTGTTGACACAATCCCTTAACAACAGTGTATTTACTTGTATATTTTTCACTTTCATTTTGGTGACATCATATTTTCTTTCTCTGGTTTCGCTGTTTGGTTGTTAAAATTAAACATGTCTTCATCTTGCCTTTACTCAATATTTACGTTACAAAACACTTTTTACGTTTTGGGTGTAGTGACGCTTGGGGAAAGATGTCTTGGAGGAAGAGATGGACCCCTCGGCAGGAAGTAGCAGCTAGCTCCATCACAAAACCTTCCATTGTAAGAGTATGCTCGTTTGCACATTGCTGTAAGGAGGGCGGATCTGTCCAATTCAGTATTCAAATCTTGCCTCTACTGGAGGTCCTGGCTGGCGATAGTGTAACTACATTGATGAACGTTTTCCATTCATCCGGTCCCGGTCTACAGATGACTGTCTAGCATCCTGGTGCGGAAAAGTTTTTTTTAATTTACCCGTAACTTACAATAGAGGTCTCAAGCTCCGTACCAAAATCTTCTTCTCTGCAATGCATTATTGCCACCATTTTAGAATGGAGCATCAATTAAAATCATATCTCTTCATTCAAATTAGTAAATCAGATACATTCATTTACAGAAAAATCAAGAAAAGTATGGTTAGAGTCAATTAAGTAAATTACAGTATGTTCCATAAAGGAATGTAATCCCTACTCTACTGTAAGTGGATCCTAACCTACCAAAACCTATAAAGAGCCCTTTCGGAAAAGAGCAAGATTTAAATGAGCATTGAAACAGAATCAGATTGAAGTCGAACTCCTCATGAAGAGTAGTTCCAGAAACTCGTCAGTCTCTTCTCGCAAAACAGCATCAGCAGTTATAACTGTTCAAAGTTAAGCTAAGAAAATAGTTACAGGAGTAGCCATAATCATTAAAGAAAATAGACACCCGCAAAGTAGTTGGTGACAGAAATCACCGTCAGCAGTAGCTCTCAGTGAAAAGGGTGACAAAAAAGGAATGGTCGCAGAAAAATTGCCTGGACCAGACTGGACAGCACTGACTTAATTCTAACTAGGAACACATATATTATAAAACACATATATAACAATCTATACTGATGTTAGGTCATCTTAAGCCAATCAGGAAGGATCGTCCGATGGTCTTCTGCTTCTTCCTTCATTCCCACGGTAAACGTATGAAGTCAGCAAGGTGCTATACACAAGTGTCAACTTAGTTGCTAAACATTTATCTACAGCTTCACTCTGAGTTTCCACGGGAATCCTGCAGTCTAAACTATTAGCTATTCAGTATTCCACTGCGCAACAATGAACATTTCTAAAGGCAGAAACATTCTAGTTGTAACCTACGAGATTAAGTCATGAGATTCACGTCTTCATTTAAGTATTAGTGTTTTAATACACTATTCAGTGTTCTGAATGTGTGGTATCTAGAAAACCAACTAAAAATGATGTGTATATTGGGCTTAGGAAAAGAAGAAATACATTTTTCAAGACAGCACATCCTACAGAGATGACCCGTTTAAGCAAGTAAAGTGTGAATCATTTATCAAATAATATTGCATAGTTCCGCATTGCCTAAGAGTATTTATTTATTAAAGAAGAAAATTAACTGAAAGATAGAAAATGGTAGAGGCCTAGTCTGGCCTAGTAGTGTAATTACAATAGAAATTAATGCTTACTGCAAAAATCATGTTACACTTTAATTTTGTAAGTTTAAGAAAAAGGCACAATTTCCTACATTTCATTCTATTCAGCATTTTCGTGTTAATGTCTAGTGTAAATCATGGCACTTATTTTAAACCAACTTCTCCTGCTCTATCACTGGCAATGCAAGGGGCCTTGTCTAGGAACATCTAATGAGTGATTATCAACCAGAGAATGTCCTCTTGCTGCACCAAGGTGACCATGAGGTGTATGGTACAGAAGAGCACTAATATATAGCTAGTTCTCTACACAGGTGCATTGCAGCTGCATGGAAGGCAGGTTTGCCAATCTACGTCTATGGTGGCTGAGCTACTGAACTAGACATTTAGATACACTTGCTTCCCTCAGACTCAGTGGGGGAAAAGGTGAAAGGCATAAGAAAAGGACAAAGAATAGGGACAAATAGTGAACTGGAGGAATGCATCCATTGTCCATTATTGTTATTCTTCTTGACTTGTGATGTAGTCCATCTCCCAGCCTCACACCACCATCTATGCAAGCGCCAGCCCTCCCTGCCAACCGTAGGAAAAGTTACAACTCTAGGATGTAACTTTATCCTCATATTGTGGAGCAAACTTCACTGTATTCTTGCCTGCCCATTTCAGGACAGGATTCAGTCTGCCCTATTAATTACAGGGCGAGGGGAAAGAAATATACCCCTGAGGCTATATATACATATATTAAGCTACCCTTGTTAAGCAATTTGGAAGAGATGGACCCCTCGGCAGGAAGTAGCAGCTAGCTCCATCACAAAACCTTCCATTGTAAGAGTATGCTCGTTTGCACATTGCTGTAAGGAGGGCGGATCTGTCCAATTCAGTATTCAAATCTTGCCTCTATTGGAGGTCCTGGCTGGCGATAGTGTAACTACATTGATGAACGTTTTCCATTCATCCGGTCCCGGTCTACAGATGACTGTCTAGCATCCTGGTGCGGAAAAGTTTTTTTTAATTTACCCGTAACTTACAATAGAGGTCTCAAGCTCCGTACCAAAATCTTCTTCTCTGCAATGCATTATTGCCACCATTTTAGAATGGAGCATCAATTAAAATCATATCTCTTCATTCAAATTAGTAAATCAGATACATTCATTTACAGAAAAATCAAGAAAAGTATGGTTAGAGTCAATTAAGTAAATTACAGTATGTTCCATAAAGGAATGTAATCCCTACTCTACTGTAAGTGGATCCTAACCTACCAAAACCTATAAAGAGCCCTTTCGGAAAAGAGCAAGATTTAAATGAGCATTGAAACAGAATCAGATTGAAGTCGAACTCCTCATGAAGAGTAGTTCCAGAAACTCGTCAGTCTCTTCTCGCAAAACAGCATCAGCAGTTATAACTGTTCAAAGTTAAGCTAAGAAAATAGTTACAGGAGTAGCCATAATCATTAAAGAAAATAGACACCCGCAAAGTAGTTGGTGACAGAAATCACCGTCAGCAGTAGCTCTCAGTGAAAAGGGTGACAAAAAAGGAATGGTCGCAGAAAAATTGCCTGGACCAGACTGGACAGCACTGACTTAATTCTAACTAGGAACACATATATTATAAAACACATATATAACAATCTATACTGATGTTAGGTCATCTTAAGCCAATCAGGAAGGATCGTCCGATGGTCTTCTGCTTCTTCCTTCATTCCCACGGTAAACGTATGAAGTCAGCAAGGTGCTATACACAAGTGTCAACTTAGTTGCTAAACATTTATCTACAGCTTCACTCTGAGTTTCCACGGGAATCCTGCAGTCTAAACTATTAGCTATTCAGTATTCCACTGCGCAACAATGAACATTTCTAAAGGCAGAAACATTCTAGTTGTAACCTACGAGATTAAGTCATGAGATTCACGTCTTCATTTAAGTATTAGTGTTTTAATACACTATTCAGTGTTCTGAATGTGTGGTATCTAGAAAACCAACTAAAAATGATGTGTATATTGGGCTTAGGAAAAGAAGAAATACATTTTTCAAGACAGCACATCCTACAGAGATGACCCGTTTAAGCAAGTAAAGTGTGAATCATTTATCAAATAATATTGCATAGTTCCGCATTGCCTAAGAGTATTTATTTATTAAAGAAGAAAATTAACTGAAAGATAGAAAATGGTAGAGGCCTAGTAGTGTAATTACAATAGAAATTAATGCTTACTGCAAAAATCATGTTACACTTTAATTTTGTAAGTTTAAGAAAAAGGCACAATTTCCTACATTTCATTCTATTCAGCATTTTCGTGTTAATGTCTAGTGTAAATCATGGCACTTATTTTAAACCAACTTCTCCTGCTCTATCACTGGCAATGCAAGGGGCCTTGTCTAGGAACATCTAATGAGTGATTATCAACCAGAGAATGTCCTCTTGCTGCACCAAGGTGACCATGAGGTGTATGGTACAGAAGAGCACTAATATATAGCTAGTTCTCTACACAGGTGCATTGCAGCTGCATGGAAGGCAGGTTTGCCAATCTACGTCTATGGTGGCTGAGCTACTGAACTAGACATTTAGATACACTTGCTTCCCTCAGACTCAGTGGGGGAAAAGGTGAAAGGCATAAGAAAAGGACAAAGAATAGGGACAAATAGTGAACTGGAGGAATGCATCCATTGTCCATTATTGTTATTCTTCTTGACTTGTGATGTAGTCCATCTCCCAGCCTCACACCACCATCTATGCAAGCGCCAGCCCTCCCTGCCAACCGTAGGAAAAGTTACAACTCTAGGATGTAACTTTATCCTCATATTGTGGAGCAAACTTCACTGTATTCTTGCCTGCCCATTTCAGGACAGGATTCAGTCTGCCCTATTAATTACAGGGCGAGGGGAAAGAAATATACCCCTGAGGCTATATATACATATATTAAGCTACCCTTGTTAAGCAATTTGTTGTGTCAGTGTTAGATTCAGTGATTGCTAAAAAAAGTAGTTTCATTTCTCATTCTCGCACACATATTAAGTCTCCTAGTATGGTGGACGCAACACACATACACCCCCCCTCTCCCTCCCACGCTCTTTCTCTCTGATTTTAATCAAGTCAACATTTGGACTGAAGAGGCAGCAGTTGCAGCAGCATTGAGCTGCTTTGAAAAATTGCACATTATCACAAAATGCCACTCCATACCTCCCCATCACTAGGAGCATAGTGGGCCGCTCATTTGGCAACTTATGGTATATATTAAAGTTTTCTATTATTTGTGAATACGAACGTTTTTCCCTCGTTTAGCATTTAACAGTTTTCAGCATACATTGCTCTGCAGTGAGGCACTGCTGTGACTTCATTTATATAGAAAGGCATTTCTGCCAAACTTGCCAGAAGGATGTTATGCTAGGGTCAAAGCCAGACATGGTGCATTGTGGTACTGTACAAACATCTGATGGATCTTTGCGGTGAAAATCATGGATGGTGAAACGTGTGGTTCAGAGGAGACATTGCCGTTACAACTCGTTATTGGAGCTTGGAATTATTGGGTTTAGTTGCAGATGCTTTAGAGACACATAATATTCGGTTCATTGTGCGTCGCACCAAGCGGCGTACATCACTATTGCTTGAAAGGCAGCTGCCAGTTGCTGGATATACAGCCTACTGATGCTATTGTAGATGTATTATGAGCAAGAGCTGATACTAGTGTGATAAATTAGCACTTAGGGCCTCATTTAGAGTTTGATGGGGGTCATCCAGCGGGATGGCAGAAGTCATTACCATCCACCAGGTTGACGGAGGTCATCACGCCATAGTTGGAGATCTCAACCGGCTAGGCAGCAGTCTCTGTGCCCTTAGAAAAATCACAGCGGTTCCTCCGAAGGCACTAAAGGTTTGCTGAGCGGCTGCCATGTTTTATGCTGCAGATCAGAAAACGTTTTTGATTAACAAAAATAAGCTCCCAAAGCTAGACTTTGTTTTTGTAAAAGAAAATACCATTGACCCTGACACTATGGGAGTTTTCTCCCAGGGCATTGGTGGCATTTTCATTTTTTCTGCTCTGCACCACCATACCTTTCGTAACATTCCTGTAAAGAAAAAAGTACATCAGACCATCTGCTCCAAATAGAGCGAAAAGGTCTGAGGTTTTACAGTGATGACCCCAAAGTCGTCAGGCCATCGATGTAACTTCTGTCGTAAATAAAGTATTACGCACTCAGAATTTTTATATGTATCAATATGATCATGCATAAAGCAAGAGGCTGAGTCTGTGGTATCAGGTTCAAAAGGGCTTTATTCAAATAACTCGAGTTATAGGGAGAATAGTTCCATCACCACAAGGGATCAGGACGGGTCTGGGATTCCTCAATAATTCTCAATCTTTTATTCACAGAGTACAGTATATATACATTCAATATTATACGTAAGCAGGAGTGCTTCAGGCAGAGCAAGAGAGAATGAGATAAGAGCATGTGGGTGTGTAAGTAGGCGTGAAGGTGGGCGTCCATGTGGGCGTCCACTTGATGATCATAGGTGAATGTCATAGGTGGGTGGATACCTGGAGGGGGTTGCGTGATCAGCTGGAATTTTACTGGAACTTTGCCTTACTTGTGCTCAACTCGAGCATGACGTGTAACTGACGTGGGGAAGGGCTGTTGTGCAATCGGGGAGTCTGGAAGTGAGGCCTTCAGTGTCAGGACGACCAGCACATCTTGTATTATCTGATATCTAAAGTCTGGGGCAGGGACTGATTTGTGACATAGGTTGCCCATCACCAAGAGCCAATGTGGCATCTATTTCTTCATTCACTGCGTAGGCCTTACATGGGGGCTATGGGCTTTTCACTGACGTGAGCTTTGCAATCACACGAAAAGAGACAGAAAGGCTAGGCTCTCTCCTTGCAGACGGGTCGTGTTTATTCCTCCTTCTCCAGGCAGGAATGTGGTTCAGTAGGAGTAAGCAGATAACCGTGCTCAATACTGTCTCGGCACCTCGGACAGGGCCCCTTTGGCTGAGGCCCAAGTGTGCAAGGCCAAGGATACGCAGCTGCAGCTCTCAGAGCGTCTGAGGCCTGAAACCTCTTTTCGGCTCTGGCTGAGCCACAATAATGGGCTTTCATGAAATGACACGAGCACAGGAAAACATGATGCAAAACGTGTAGGCCTCAGTGCAGATTTGTCGTTTCTCTCATGGGAGACTGG
This sequence comes from Triturus cristatus, assembly GCF_964204655.1. Taxonomy (NCBI): domain Eukaryota; kingdom Metazoa; phylum Chordata; class Amphibia; order Caudata; family Salamandridae; genus Triturus; species Triturus cristatus. The sequence continues at coordinate 344,541,986 of NC_140593.1, forward strand.
ATGATGGCAGGCCACGTTATAGCATAAGCATCACGATAGACAGGCCATGGAGGGGAAATGCATGGGATACATGCATGTGTACATAAAGCGTTGGGGGGGGGCACATAGGGGACACAATTTTTATTTCCTCATTCCCTCCTTGTCCCCTAGTGGACCCTTCATGTCACATCTATTCTCATGAGACAGTCAATCTGTTCTTGCAGCATTATTTTTCCATTTTCAATGCTCTGTAAATGGGGATGTGGAACACATGCAGTAGCACACAGACCGCAAACGGCCGGGCCACACTGCAGACATAGACAACAACTGAATATCATTAGTAGTATTAATCCACAGACGGTCAACACTTTCCATCCCCATGCCGATATTACTCCCCAGAGCCAACTGGACCAAGTCCACGTGCCTGGGTCTTGATGTATGCTTTGGGCAATCTTGTGGAGCCTTGTTATTGCTTTGTATACAGACGGTGCGTTATTAGGGATGAAAACGCAACAGCTGGAGCCAATGACCCTACAAGCCCCGCCACTATCCGCCAGGATGACGTCAAGAACAAGACGATTCTGAAGAACGACCATTCTCATAGCAGACTGTTCCTGGGTCAAGTTCCCCAGGGCTGATGCAGTCTCATTTACAACTGTTTCTAGAATCCTTGTTAACCTGCGGATAAGTTTACTATTCTGGACAGGACCTATGAAGAAAAAAAATCCTTTGTTGAAATCTGTATATTGCTCCCAAGCTGTCTCAGTCTGGTCAATGCCGGAGGCATCGAGCCCTCGTCTGTGTCTGATAAGTGCTAGTTGGAGATCTTGATGATAGTTCGATGGGGCCAAGAAAACGGGTGGTAAAAGAAAGGATATGTAGCACGTCCCACCCCAGTCTAAGGGCAGTTGCACATAGGCTGTCTGGCCACAAATAAAGTAGGTGTGTCGTGATGCTCTGAAATAGGACTTTCCTTTGTCTTTAAACACTATTATAGTATTACACTCGCTGTGCCCCAAATGTACTGAGCCTTCTTTTCTGACACACAAGTTCCCTTTTACTGGTAGGACTGTAATTGAGGATGGACCTAAATTGTGTATGGGCTTGACATTCAACACTATAAAGTCAAGGGTCGCATTTCCTTGCAGATACTCTTCATTTTCTAGATCTGTACCTTTGCTTTGGGGAAGACCTTCTTCATCTGGGAAACATGCTTCATTCATGACTTTATTCAAGTTACCCCATACCCAGTCGCCCCTACACTCCTTGTCTTGACATTCTTTGGCATCACCGTTGATGGATGTCATTAAGGCAAACCATGCTCCGCAAGAACCATTATGGGAGAATGGAAAAGGGAAAAGAGGCAACACTCCCTTCACCTTCTGATACGGGGGAAGTCGGCCACAGACCCAGCAGTCTGTAGCATTGCTAGTCTGATGTGAATGGTGCAGCATCTGAATAAAGGTATTGTTGCGTAAGGCAGGTCGATATGATAGCTCTTGGGATGGCAGATCACTAAATGTGTGCTTTATGGTATCATTAGTGGAGGAGTGTAAGAGTGAGGCAATAGGAGGAAAAATAGCATGTAGTATTAAGCTGATACATATTATCGTGATGCACAGAAGAAATAGAAAAATCAAAGTCACTATACATCTACCACGTAATATTTTACAGTATTTGCTTTTCATCTTGCTCTTTTTATCATTATTATTGTCCAAGATCTTATGCAAGCCAGAATACATGTTCAACCGCTTCACCACCTAGTGGACTTAATTGATCAAACGGGTTCTGACTTTTTAGATCTAAGTTTAGCTTTGTACTCCTGCTGGGGAGTCTCCTCTAGTAAAGGGGGCTCAAAGTCTGAAAAGTTTGTGTCCTTTTTAAAAGAATCGTTATTCCCGAAGTAGCGTTTACAATGATGAAGATGAACCCATCCTTTCCGTCCTTCGACTTTAACCCCTTCGCTGCTGCGGACATTCCGCTGCAGCGCTGGGGGGGCAGGGGGGCAGCGCGGTGGGCCTGTGCTCATGACGGAGCCGCTCCGTCATGAGCCACAGTTGAGCTGTGCTCATGACGGAACGGTTCCGTCATGACTCCGCCCATTTGCGTTGTCCCCCCGCACAGGCGGGGAAACAGCGCCGCGCAGGCGGAGCGGCCGCCAACGGGCGTGTCATGACGGAACCGTTCCGTCATGAGCACAGCTCAACCGTGGCTCATGACGGAACGGTTCCGTCATGAGCGGGGAAGGGGTTAACGGCTGTCCTCGTGGTTAATAACACTAACTTCGGCGCCCTCCACCTCGGCTCAAGAGGGCTTGATCTATCAAAGTTCCTTATTAGGACATAATCCCCAGGAGCGACGGAGTGTTCCTTGACCTGGGTGTTGTCAGGGAAGGCGGCAGCAACCTGCGAACGACAAGAGAGTAGTGCAGACATCAAGGAAGCCAGGTAATCTGTCAGCATGTTACTATCAACATCAGTAATTTTTTTAGGCATTGGAGTGCCCCACATATTCGGTGGTCTACCAAAGACCACTTCATAGGGAGATAAGCCTGTTCTAGAATGGGCTATCATTCGCATGTAAAAGAGGGCAACCGGCAGGGCTACCATCCAATCTACACCTTTGTCTGCGCAAATCTTTGCTAGTTTTATCTTTAAGGTCTGATTGTGTCTTTCTACAAGGCCTGCTGCCTCAGGATGTCGTACACAATGGAACTTCCAGGTATACCCTAACAGAAGGGACACCTGTTTCATGAGTTCAGAGGAGAAAGGCTGACCGTTGTCGGAATATACGACACGCGGTAATCCATAACGGGGGAAAAACTCTCGCACCAATTGTCTGGCGGTAGTTACAGCAGTATAATCAGGGACTGGATAAGCTTCTGTCCACCTTGTCAGTGAACATACTACTACCAGGACATATTTGTAACCTGTACATCTGTCCATTTGGATATAATCCATTTGGAGGACTTCAAAAGGATGGTCAGGTGGATGGAATCCACCTTGTTCCATCGGAATGTCTTTACCTGGATTGAATTGGCAACAGATCATACATGTTCTGACCTTTTGTTTCGCTGCTGCACGCAGGTGCTTGTTGAACCAGATATTCTGTAAGCTGTCTAGCATTGCTTTCTCTCCTAAGTGTGCAGGACTATGTGCGGTATTTATGATCACTTGTACCATCGAATCAGGAAGAAACCATGTTGTTTTGCCCTTAGTCATCCAACCCTGATCAGTCAGTACCCCTCCTTGTTCCGACCATTTCTTTAATTCGTCTAGAGTAGCATGTGTCTGTATGTCTTGTACATCCCTGGAAGGATCCCTGACTGTCATGGCTTTGGTCATTGATGGTATCTGTGAGTTCGTCATGTCTAGTGGGGTCTGAGCTGTTTGTTTAGCAGTTCGGTCTGCCAGATCATTGCCTTGAGAAATGGTATCTGTGGCTTTAGTATGTGCTTTGCATTTCAGGATAGCTATGGCTGTTGGTAAATGTATCGCTTCCAGAAGGGCTTGTATAAGGGGGCCATGCTGTATCTTGGCCCCGTGAGAGGTCAAGAAACCTCTTTCTCTCCACAGTACTCCGAAATCATGAACTACCCCGAATGCGTATTGTGAATCGGTGTAAATGTTTACCCTCAAGTGCTTAGCTCTTATGCACGCTTGTGTCAGGGCGATGAGCTCTGCTGCTTGTGCTGACAGTATGTCTATTCTTTTAGTCTCTATGATTTCAGTAGCAGTGGTCACTGCATACGCTGCCACTAATTCCCCCGCCCCCGTCCTCATGCATGAGCCGTCAACATAGAGTGTTAGGTCAGGGTCTGGGAGTGCAACGTCTGTCAAGTCTTGTCTTGGTTTAGTCACGGTATGTATCACTTCAACACAGTCATGTGGGGAAACGTTTTCTGTATTGGAGGGCAAAAGAGTAGCAGGATTCAATATGTTGCATCGTCTGATCTCTATGTGTGGTTGAAATAACGTCAGCTCATAACCTGTCAGTCTCGCTACAGTCAGGTGTTGGGTTTGTGTTCGGTTCAAGAGAACCTCCACTGCGTGCGGTACTTGTACTGTCAAGGGGTGGCCCAGAACTATCGAGTCACTTTGTCTTATGGCTAAGGCTGTTGCTGCAACAGATTTTAGGCACGCAGGCAAAGCCTGTGCTACTGGGTCCAATGTACTAGAAAAATAAGCACAGGGCTTGTGTTTTCCTGCATGATCTTGTGTTAGGACAGATAGTGCTGTTCCATCTCGCTCTGTCACAAAAAGCATAAAAGATTTGTTGTAATCAGGGATCGCTAACACTGGTGCTTGACATAAAGCTCTTTTTAATTCTTCAAATGCCACAGCGTGTTCTTGTGTCCAAGGGAGGACATTAGTAGAAGCTGCCTCCTGTGTCGTCAACTGTATTAGGGGCTTGGCTATGTAAGCATACTGGGGAATCCACTGCCTACAATATGAAGTGAGGCCAATGAATGCACGTACCTCCTTTTGTGTCTTGGGCTGTGAAAGGCCAGAAATCAATTGAATACGTTCTGGTGTCAGTCGCCTACCCTCCTTGGATAGCAAGTGCCCAAGGTACGCCACTTGCTGTTCACAGAATTGTAGCTTCGAAGGGGACACTGTGTGCCCCTTGTCAGCCAGGAAGTGTAAAACCGTGAGTGATGTTTTTTCACAGTCAGTTTCCGATCTTGCAGTGATGAGAATGTCATCTACATACTGAATCAGTGCTGTAGTGGTAGGCATATGAATACTGTCCAGTTGTCGTTTGAGTGCCTGACTGTAGATGCTAGGACTTTCCGTGAAGCCCTGTGGTGCTCTTGTGAATCTGAAGCTGCGGCCTTTTAAACTGAAACCAAAAAGATATTGGCTGTCTGGATGTATTGGGATACTGAAAAATGCGTTCTTCAGATCGATAACTGTAAAGAACGTAGCCTTCGCATCAATAGCAGTCAATAATGAAGAAATGTCCGGGACCACAGGGTACTGTGGCACCACACATTTGTTTAATTCTCGCAGGTCCACAACTAATCTATAGACAGGTGTTGAATTGGGATCAGTTCGTTTAAGAATAGGAAGAACAGGTGAGTTGCATATGTTTGAATCCGTCTCTACCACCACCCCTTGTGCAATGAGTTCATCGATTATTCTCAGTAACCCTACTTCAGCCTCAGGTGGGATTTTGTATTGTCTAATCCGTGGCAGCACTACTCCTTCCTTGAGGGTGACCTGGTGTGGTGTAATGTTCATGAAACCTACGTCAGTCGGGCCTTGTGCCCATAGGTGCTGTGGTACATTTCGGAGCCTGATGTCAATATCTTTCATTACAAAATGTCCTTTGAAATCACGTAAATACAGTCGCACTCCTTCTGGCGAGCAACAGATAATTGCTCCCAGTTCCTTTAATGTCTTTATACCAAGTAAGTTTTCTGGACATGATTTAGTAAGCAGTAAGTCTGTTGTATGTATTAGTGGACCAACTCCTAAAGAGACTGGTTCTGAAACCTCATTAATAATAGGCTTTCCTGAAAAGCCCAGGGATATGCTCTTTGAGCCCGAAAGGGGTGCCCCTGGAACCTCGGAATGACTGATGGTAGTTCTACTCGCCCCGGTGTCAATCAAAAACTTTTTATCTTGTCCTAGTAAACGTGCATGTACATAGGGACCCTCTTGGTCCACATGAACTGGAATAAGGGGCAAGTCGAATTCCCTCTCTGGGCTGTTTCATGAATATGCTTGGTATTCTGGATAGTTAGTTTGAGCGTGCTCATACATTTGTGTTGTGGCGTGGGCTGGTGCAGGTGCATGGACAGGCGGTGGCGGCGGTGGAAACGTATCTGATGCCTGATGTGTGTTATTTTCCTTGGGAGGATAAGGACGTGGCTTTGTTTTACCTATAGCTATATTGTGTTTCAGGACTGCACATTCATTTACGAAGTGGCCTGGCTTCTTGCAATAATTACAGGTCCCACTAGTTTGTTTATTCTTGTTCGTGTTTGTGTTTGCCGGTGTCGATTGGGCCAGCAGCATCTTCATCTTTGTGTCTTTCATGCGTCTCTTCTCCTGGTCGTGTTCTTCTCTAATTCTGTTCTGGTGATATTGTAACATCTGTAACATTTGGGAAGGGCTGTTTGCTTGCCAAGTACTCTCAACCTTCAGTACCCTATACTTTACCTCTGGTAGGGAATTTTCTACTAGTTTGCTCACGAACAGATGGGGATATGAATCGCTACCGGGCTTAAGGCCACTATTGATAGTAAAACATTTCTCAAACCTAGAGTAAAAATCGCTAGTGTCCTCGTCTGGTTTCTGTTTACAGGCTGAAATAGCATCCCAGTCTTCTTTCTTAGTAACTAATAATTTAGGCAAAACTTGTACAAGGAGTTCAGGTAAGTCTTTAGCTCGGGGACCCAGACCAACCCCCGGGCCTCTTTCTTCTTCCTCTGTTTCCAACAGATCCCAGCTAATCTTTTTCTCTCCCACCTCCCAGTCCTTTCCTTTAAGCTTCTCGTAAATACCAGCAGGCAATAGTACTTTTAATAACTTTAGAATGTCAGCATATGTATATTCTCCTAAGCGGAGAATGTCTTTTAGTTCTCGGTGAAAACCCCCCGGGTCTTTATCATGGGAGGGCAACATTTTTTTCATTTCCAGTATCTCTAATTTTGACAAGGGGGTGTAGACATACACCCGTTGCAGAGCATTGTTAGCATCCTTTACAGGATGAACCTCTCGTAGGGGGTTCAGCTTGTCGTATAACTGTCCCTTATCCTGTGGTGGAGCGGGAAGCAGGGACCTAGTCACGTATACTATATATTTGTGTCGCTGATCCAGGATGACATTAATCAATTCAGTACCCATGTTCATCCACCTGTCTAGTATTATGTCGTCCAGCAACTTATACAATAGACCAGGACTAGAATATTGACTCTCATACAACGTAATCAAATGTTGGACCATGTAAACACCAGCTATGCGCTGTTCGTTTGGTGGGAGGCTCAAGAACGTCTGTGCTACGATATCATTATTATATGTATCATATTGGGATACCCACAGGGTGGCTGACCGTGCTAATTCATTTTCGGTCGGGGTGAGGGGCTGATCGTTACCTAACCATTTATTCACCGCTTTTTCGGTGATTTGGAATAAACTTTCAAGGGAATATTTTTCTTTTATAGCCGTTCCCTGTTTACGGTGATTGAGGCCCTTGGGCCTCTCGAACCGTCGGGCATGGCCCACATATAGTACTCTGTCTTTGTCCCCAGCTTCGTCATCAGAGGCTGACTCAGCCTTTTCGTCCGGTCCTGCTTTGTGTGAGGCTATTATTGCCTTTCGGATTTTGGCCAACATGTTGTCTGTCTGACCTGATTTATCATGCTGACCGGCATCTATGCGATCACTCCAACCAATATAACAACGGTCTACGTCCCCGTCCCCTTCGTCTTTTTCCCTGATCAGACAGTTAATCAGGAAGCGAAGGATATAGTTCTTAATAATTACTTTTCTATTTTGTATGGCTTCTGCTATGCACTCAGGACCTTCCCCTGTTCTTATGAATGTGTACATTTTCTTTAGATGTTTATCCATATCTGGTAATTTTTCCAAATCTGCGACTGCTCGTCTAAGCCTTAGTGAAAACACGAGCATTCTGCCCTTTCCTGGATCTGGATCATATATACATTCGGAGATGTCGACTTTTACTGTCGGCCCCCCTCCTGATGTTGTCCCGGATCCTCCCTCCCCGCCGTCCTCGAGCTCCTGGAGCTGGGATTGCGTTGGGGGTGCAGGGAAAGATCCGTCCACGTATGCTGGTGGGGATTCCTCTAGGTAGGTGTTAATAAACTTTTCGGATGCTGTTGGTTTTATTTTTCGGGGTACTTGCGGTGGCACTCTAATGGGTCTTTCTACTGGGGCCACTCTTGCTAGTTCCTCTGAAAGGACGGGATAAATACCAGCAACAACAGTATTTCTTTCTCTTTCAGTCTGTTCTCTTTTTACCCATTCCCCTTCCTCTTGTAATTTCTTTTCTTTGGCTTTTTCGGACTCCTGTTTACTTCTCTCTGCTTTGTGGAACTCTTTCTCTGTTCTTCTATGTGACTCCTTGCGCCAAAACTCAATGGCATCCTTCTGAGCAGGTCTACATTTTCTCTTCCATAGCTCTTCCTCTACCTTCATGATGCATTCCGCATCCCACGTTCCCGTGATAGGCCATCTATACTTTGTCTCTAAATCCTTCGTGTAATCCACCCATAGTTCTAAAAACAACACGGCATCTAAACCATGCTTACAGTACATGAAATGTCCAGGTGTGTCTCTAGGCGGAATGTTAACTGGTTCCTCTAGTACACCTTTTCTGGTACATATCTTACGCAGTTTCGAAAACAACGGCATGTTGGAATGTAACCGAAAACAAAAATCACAATGACACAATGACTCAAAAACAAAAATCACAATGAAACAAACTTACATAAAAACCTGACACATTCAAACCTAACTGAACCTGACTAGGACAATAACATTCATACAGTTATATCGGTGCACCTGAATACTTGGATTACTTTAATTCTTTAATACTTGATGCATGCTCTTGAATACTTGAAAACTTGAAAACATACCGGTCTCACAAGTGAGACACATCTTTACCGTGTTCATTAAATGAACCCGTCTTTATGCAACCCCCATGAAAACTCACCGGGAAGCAGAACTTGAAGGCCTCGGACACTTGACGCTGCGCAGGGAATGGCGTATCTTTGGTGGATCTCTAGAAACCTCGGACACAGCTCTCTCGCAGGGTGGGCTCTGGGTCGGGACGATCCGCAATCCTCACCGCCTCGTATGGATGCCTGGTCGCAGTCCGTCTCCTTCGTTGGCCTGAGGGAGTTGGCAGGAAAAACCCGCGACCTGTACACTTGAAGTCCGTCACGGCTGTGGAAGGGGGCAAAACTGGACCTTCATCTCCGGCGCGTGGGGAAGGAGATTTGTCCCTGTTCGGGCGCCATTAATGTCGTAAATAAAGTATTACGCACTCAGAATTTCTATATGTATCAATATGATCATGTATAAAGCAAGAGGCTGAGTCTGTGGTATCAGGTTCAAAAGGGCGTTATTCAAATAACTCGAGTTATAGGGAGAATAGTTCCATCACCACAAGGGATCAGGACGGGTCTGGGATTCCTCAATAATTCTCAATCTTTTATTCACAGAGTACAGTATATATACATTCAATATTATACGTAAGCAGGAGTGCTTCAGGCAGAGCAAGAGAGAATGAGATAAGAGCATGTGGGTGTGTAAGTAGGCGTGAAGGTGGGCGTCCATGTGGGCGTCCACTTGATGATCATAGGTGAATGTCATAGGTGGGTGGATACCTGGAGGGGGTTGCGTGATCAGCTGGAATTTTACTGGAACTTTGCCTTACTTGTGCTCAACTCGAGCATGACGTGTAACTGACGTGGGGAAGGGCTGCTGTGCAATCGGGGAGTCTGGAAGTGAGGCCTTCAGTGTCAGGACGACCAGCACATCTTGTATTATCTGATATCTAAAGTCTGGGGCAGGGACTGATTTGTGACATAGGTTGCCCATCACCAAGAGCCAATGTGGCATCTATTTCTTCATTCACTGCGTAGGCCTTACATGGGGGCTATGGGCTTTTCACTGACGTGAGCTTTGCAATCACACGAAAAGAGACAGAAAGGCTAGGCTCTCTCCTTGCAGACGGGTCGTGTTTATTCCTCCTTCTCCAGGCAGGAATGTGGTTCAGTAGGAGTAAGCAGATAACCGTGCTCAATACTGTTTCAGCACCTCGGACAGGGCCCCTTTGGCTGAGGCCCAAGTGTGCAAGGCTTAGGATACGCAGCTGCAGCTCTCAGAGCGTCTGAGGCCTGAAACCTCTTTACGGCTCTGGCTGAGCCACAATAATGGGCTTTCATGAAATGACACGAGTACAGGAAAACATGATGCAAAACGTGTAGGCCTCAGTGCAGATTTGTCGTTTCTCTCATGGGAGACTGAATGATGGCAGGCCACGTTATAGCATAAGCATCATGATAGACAGGCCATGGAGGGGAAATGCATGGGATACATGCATGTGTACATAAAGCGTTGGGGGGGGGCACATAGGGGACACAATTTTTATTTCCTCACTTCTAGTGCCAGTGGTGGCACTTCTGCAGAAACAAGACGGTCCATTTGATTCTAGAAGAGGCAGACCGTCAATATGGTGGACAGGCTACTCTGCCACGTGTATGCTGTCTGCCAAAATCTAAATCAGGTCCTTAGTCTTTCTAGCACAAATGAGGCAGGACTGGTTACTTGTTGGTCTAGCTAAAAAGGCATCCTTTGGAAAACAGTGAAGGTCATCAGATGACAGCAGAGTAGGCAGTCATAGGCTTCCTTGCGGGAAGACAGTGTTGACAAGAAACTGTATTTGTGTGGTGTTAGGTAAGATGTGGGGGTTTACCAGGTGCTGGCAGTTCTACTCTTCTATAGTTTTGCATGTTGTTGTGTTCTTTCTGCGTTTGTACTGATGGCTGTTGACTGTACAAGGAAACATTTTCTACCTGAGGGTATTTGTGCTACTGCGATGTCAAGTTATGTCAACAAGTTCTTATGTTTACGGATTTACATCAGGGGCACGCATGGAGAACAGTAGTTCAGAATTTCTCACCTTAAAAATTTTAATTATGACTAACAATTATCTATAACTTTGGTTCTGTACCTCCACTTTAAGCAAAGCTTGCAGCAGATGGCGTGAAATGTAAATGTATGTGCATGTCTGCTGTAGGTAAGGACGTGCAGCATACTTGACTGTGGTGCGCTATGAGGTTTAGTGTATTTTGCAGAGAAGGACATGATGTTCTTTAGGTAAGGATGTGCAGCATACTTGACTGTGGTGCGCTACAAGGTTTAGTGTGTTTTTGCAGAGAAGGACATGATGTTATAATTTGGTGAACTATTAAGTGCTCAAATGTGGGATGATGGCTTCCGATTCATATGGAATTAGTGCATCTTTGATCAATTAATATAGCTAAATAACAGCAAGAACAGAAAATGTTTTAGAATTATAATTTAATAATGATTAAAAAAAAAATCACACCTTTAGACCACTTTTACTTCTTGGTTAAGACATTAGGTTAATGTAGTGATTTCAGGAGTGCACCTGGTTTATTGGTATCCATACCATACATAGATATGTGCAAGACATAACGTTTTTAAATCATTTTCACAGTTTAATTTAGGTATGTTCCTTTGTGACTTTTCTCCAGACATGTTATCCCAAGTTCTGTTGGAGTTTGGAGTAAACTGTAATTGCACTTCCACTTACATAAATTGGAACTGGTGATTCTGCATCACACAAAACTCAAAATCTCTTGTGGTAATGTTTTTATGACAAGATGGCTTTGCTTTTCTTTAGAAACGTTATTTCAGTGTCTTTTTCTTGGCTTGTTTAGCTCACTTCTGCACAACAGCAGAACCCACTCTTAACAAGGGTTGGCAAAGCAAATAGGTCTTGCCTTTGGGACATATTGGCTTTGCCAGTGGTTTTTGGTGATTCTTGACACCATAGGTACTCGCAAAGATTTTCACAGGGGCCAAAACGTATGAAGAGAGAAGAAGTATTCAAAGGACCCAAATTACATAAAGGGAACGGTACTGTCAGATTCGATAATAGCATCAACAGTCAAGAAAAGAGCCAATGTCCCAAGCACCACGGGGCCTGCTTCATATAAGCAGAGCAAAAGAATGGACCTCATGGGGCAAAAGGTGGAAAGGAGTGCTGCAACCCAATGGCGCATTGTGAATTCCAATGCACTGCTGTATCGTCATGCCTACCAACATTGGGAAGAAACAGGGGAACTAATGAAATACCTCCCAAAACAGTATCTAAGGAGGGCTGCACACCTGGTAGAGGATGGTAAGAACATCAACAATACCTATTTAAAATCGGCATTGGATGCAGCATCAGGAAGGCAGATGATGACAGGGATCACTGAGAGACGCCATGCCTGGTTAAGAATCTCAGGTTTTAAACTAGAGCAAGCAAACATACTAAATGCACTATTCAATGGGGAACAACTATTCTAGAGTGCTGTGGACAAGACCCTGAATCAGTTGAAATAGAACAATGAAACTGCAAAGTCAATGGGGGCTTTGCAGTTCAGAGGTAACATATGCAGGTGATCAATACCCTCACGAAGACTTACAGGAAGGGGCTCTTTTCAGACAGGAACTTCTCAACAAACGTATCAACAGTTTTATCAGTGAGCTGGTCAGACAGGACAGCAACAGCAAGCACAAAGCTGGCAGTACCAACAGGGTAAACAGTCCTTTCGTGGACGTCCATACGGAGGAGGACAACCACAGAGGGTCTCCCCCCTCCACCCCCAGCAAGTAAGTGGCTTATCAGAGTTCACAAAGGACACTTAGCTAATATCCAAGAGTGCAGAACAAGTGTTCAAACACAAGAGCTCCTAAACTCAAAACAAGTAGGAGGCTGATTAAGAAATGTCCTCCAGGGGAGGAAGAATATCACCACAGACTAATGGGTCTTAAAACTAATGCAATTTGGATATTCCATAGAATTAAACAAAACACCTCCAAGCAGAGGGCCACGAAGAAAGGTACATTCAAAAGAGGAAACAGCCCCCCTACTCAAAGAGGTAGAGGAGATGCTGTCAAAAGAAGCTATAGAGTTAGTGCTAAAACTGGAGAGAAACCAGGGAAACTACTCAACATATTTCCTAATCCCAAGGATAGATGGGTCACGCAGACCAATTCTAGACCTCTGGTTTTTAAACAAGTTCATAAGAACTCAAAATTCCAAAATCACTACAGTGCAAGAGGTAATACCACAAATACAAATGCAAATTAAATGGTCACAATATATTTAAAGGTCGCTTATTTATATATTCTCATGAATGTAAGCCCCAAATAAATCCACAGAGTTGTGGTAATCAAGGAATACTACCAGTTCGGAGTACTAGCCTTTGCAATAAAATCAGCACCAAGAGTATTCACAAAGTGCCTAGCAACAGTGGCGTCTCACCTGTGGAGGCGGGGAATACATGTCTACCCCTATCTGGACTACTGGCTGATAAGAGTGAATTCATACAAAAAATGCAAACAGCACATGCAGTAAGTGATAACAACGCTGTTTCAACTAGGGTTCTCAATTCACTGTGAAAAATCATCACCCGAACCAGAACAGGAGAAAATGTTCTTGGGAGCAAGAATAAATTCAATACAAGGGAAAGTTTTTCCCAGCAAAAAGAGAACAAGGGCACTTCAAAAGGAGATACAACTCTAACGGAAGGGGCAAGCTCTATCAGGAAGGATGGTGGGGAAGCTATGGGAGGGATGGCTTCTTGCATTTTGTTAATACCAAACACGAGACTTCACATGAGACCATTTCAGAAATGGTTGCAAAATCAATGGTCACAGACAACGGGGAGTTTGGCAGATCTAGTAGTTGTCACACAAAGAATAGAGGAACAGATAGCGTAGAGGAACAGAGCACATATATTACAAGGAAGAACATTCACACAGCCAACTCTTATGGTGATCATAACAACGAACACCTCACAGATGGGATGAGGGGCACACATGAACAATCTCAAAGTTAGAGGAGTCTGGAAGAGCCAGGATGCAGTACAGCACATCAACGTCCTAGAACTGAAGACGGTATTCATAGCCTTAAAAGCCTTTCAAAAAGACCTCTGGGGGAAATCGATATTGTTCCAAATGGACAACACAACCACCAAGTTTTACATAAACAAGGAGGGACACAGTCTCTACCAATATCAAAACTAGCACAAGAGATGTGGCTCTGGGCCTTCCAAAGGTAAATAGAGATGTTGGCTATTCACCTACCAGGGAGTAACAACACAGAAGCAGGCAGACTGAGCAGACAGGCCTCTTGGTCTCACGAGTTGGAACTGAACCAAATAGTACTCTCGAAGATTTTTCCAAGATGGGGAAAACACTGGAAATACATCTCTTTGCAACACCCAGATTGCGAAATGCCAACGCTTTGCCTCCAGACAACAGTATCAACAATCAGTGGGAAATGCAATGTCGATAGACTGGTCCAGGAAATTTGCATACGCTTTTCCCCAATACCACTACTTCAAAAGGTGATCAGCAAATGCAGGATCAGCAACATGACCTAATACTAATTGCACCACAGTGGGTAGGACAGACATGGTTTTCAGAGCTAATAGACCTCACAGTGGAGGATTCACAGACAACCATTCAGGGAAGACCTATTGTCAACGCAAAGAGGAAGGGGGCTTCACCCAGAACCAGAGTCTTTAAGCCTGACAGCATGGCTCCTGAAGACTTAGAATTCAGACACTTAAAGTTACTACAAAAGATAATGGCGGTCTTAAGAGAGACAAGAAGACCAACAACTAAGAAGTGTTATATAGCGTCATGGAAAAGATACTCACTTTGATGTAGGAAAGAAGGATTATTAAAGAGAATCTCTAGGGAAAAGACAGTGCTAAAATACTTAACACACCTTTTAGAGTGTAAGCTAACCTATTCATCCCTAAAGGGACATTTGGCAGCAATAGTGGCATAAACAAGGGGTCACCTTGAAAGAAGTCTCTTCACGTCACCGGTAATCAAATGGTTTTTAGAAGGAGCAAAAAGAATTGCAACCCTAAAGAGGGTGCCAGCTCCCACATGGAACTTAAATATTGTGCTCACACAATAAATGTGTGTCTTTTGCACACAATAAATGAAGTCACACTTTGAACCATTACTCAAGGTAACTTTACAAATGTTCACACTAAAGACTGCTTTTTAATAGCCATAACATTACTACGCAGAGTTAGTGAGCTGCAAGCACTCATGTTACTGTAACCTTATTTTCAAGTGCACAAAGACAGGATTGTCATGAGAACTGACTACCCACAGTTCATGCCAAAGGTTATCTCACAGTTCTACATGAACCAAAGTATTCTGATACCAAGCTTCTTTCAAAAACCAAAAACGCATGCAGAAAGAAAAATACACATCCTAGATGCAAGACAGGCAGTAATGTATTACATCAAAAGGACCAAGACTGACAGGAAACCAAAGCAACTTTGAGTCATTTGCAAACCGTTTTCTGGGAAAGCCGGTTACCAAGAACACAATTGCAAGATGGATACCACAGACTATTCAGTTGTGCCACAAAAATGCAGATGAGACGTTACAAAACAGTCCTGGCACACACTCAATAAGAAAGAAGGGAGCAACCATCGCTTTCCTAGAAAATAATCCACAACAAGACAGTTGTGTGGCAGTAACATGGCCATCAGTGCACACCTTAACAAGACACTATTGTGTAGACATTCAGATGAAAAAGGATGCGCAAGTAGGACAAAGGGTCTTACAACATCTGTTTTCAAATCAACGCTCATCTTTAACCCAACCATTATTGTAGTAAGAAACTGCTACCTCCACCAAGAAGATGAGAGGAGAGGGGGGGGGGGGAAGAATCTGAAGATGGTGACCAAAGGTGGGAGCTTCCGAAGGAAGCACAACAACATCACAAGGGGCATCAAATGGAGGTACTTCGACGCCCGCCAACAACAGACAAAAATAGTAGAAGGACAAAAGCTTTTGGGGGAACATTCCAGACCCAATAATGCACAGCATGTGAATCCAGAAAATTCTTCAAGCTGCATAACTACACCTACAGGTAAGAAACTTTTCCTTCAAGCTTTCCCAGTTCCAGAGGAACCCTGACACACAGTCTCTACCGACTACATCTTGGCAGAGTTATCATGGTAACCATTGACTCTTTTAGTAAAATAACTCATTTTAGAGCCTTGGAGGAACTACCTTTTACCAAAACATTGGTACAATTTATTCTGCAAGTAATCTTTCTATTACATTATCTGCCTCAAGTCATCATTTCACATCGAGGACCTCAGTCCTACTGTTGCTGCTTCCTCCTTCTTCAGCTGCTTTGTTGTTCCTTGAGTCAAGTCACCTCTCGCCTGTCCTGGAGCGTCGACCATCACCTTCTGACGTTTTTTATTTTGGAGTTTCTTCCCTCCTGTGGCTCTTCTGAAAGACACTAACTGTTTGATACTACCTGGAGTCGTTGGCAGTGTGGCTACTGGAAGGGATGGCCTGTACCTCTGGCAGCCCATGCCTGCTCATACCTGGATGTCCATACTGAGAAGCAGCCTGAGAGACTCCACTAGGCATCAGCCCCATGACAGTTTGCTACATCTCCACAACTTCATTGTGGCATTACCTGTTTCTGAGGGTAAGAGAGTTATCTCTTTTTCTAAAAGACCTCATTTTACGGCCTTGAAAAAACTACCTTCAGCCCAAATTTTGGTACATATTTTTCTGCGAAAAATCTTTCAATTTGCATGGTCTAGCTCCAGTCATCATTTCATTTCGATGGCCTCAGTATATTTCTTTTTTGGAAATTGTTATGTAGATCTCTCCAGATTTATATGGCTGTGTCTTCCTGCTCCATCCTCAGAACAGCAGCCAGACAGCATGACTCAGTCAAGGTCTAGAACAATTTCTCCGATGCCTCTTTAGGAAGGTGTGGGGGTTGGATCAAAATTCAAAATAAACAAAAGACAAAGAATCTTGTGTGGAAATCACTACTGTTTTTTTTACATAAGCAAATGTGAATAGAACTAGTCAAAGAAACAATCAATCAATTAATCAGTATTACCATACGTTCATATAATCTTTTACATTTCAGACAAATGTTACATATAGCTACATTATTTCATACATACACAGTAAATACAAAAACATAACATATTGTGCATTTTATTTTGCATGTGATCCATCATCAGTGAAATGAGTTGTGCATTCTTTTTTTTAAAATAAACTGGATTCACAATTGAGTACAATAGAGAACAGTTTCCAAAATCTTTTGGCTCTGGGAAGTCATATTTTTGATTCAAACCATTTCAACTTTGGGATACAAACATCCAAAGTGGGCTCCTAGTCGTGCATTCTAGGAAAAACAACGCTGGTTTGTTTTTTATCTTAAATTTAGTCTGTTTTCCTAGTCCAGAAATACAAACCTATTATTATACCTTGGAGGTAATTGTCAGCGTGTTTCGACCCTGGCTACGTTATGGGTCTCCTCAGGATCTGCTGATATAGGCAACTGGTTGATCCTGACCCTCATCATTTAGCTATGATAACACTGCTCAAATCCGTTGTTCTGAAGCATCTGTTTGGACCACAAACTCCTTTCTGAAATCAGGTGTCTTGAGTATAGGTGCTGTTCACAGCATCTCTTTCAGGGTGGTAAAGTCCTTCTGACACTCCTAGTCCATATGGCATTCTTTGGTTGCTTTTTGGAAGTCAGCTCTGCCTAGGGGGCCACAATAGTGCCATGCCCGGTGACAAATCTCGTGCAATAACCCGACAGACAGAGGAAAGCTCAGACCTGTTTGGTTTTTTGGCTTGAGAGGCTGCACATGTCCCTTGCCAGCTAGGCAATCCAGCTACACTACAGACTCCTGCCCTGTCTGGCACTTACTGGCCCTAATAGTCAGTCCCCCTTGTGCAGGGCTGAAGAACCTCCCTGATGTGGGTCAGGTGTATCATCAGATTGTTACAATGATGTTCTCCAAACCAGAAAGCACCCTGTTCACCAACCTCCAGAAGGTGGCCGGTGCATTCTTCAATTCAAAGGACACTATTTCAAATTGGATGTGGCCCAGTTGAGAATGATGATCGCTCCTTTGCTCCCTCCTTCAAGGCAATCTGTCAGTATCTGCAAGTCAGACAAATGCACTGAGATCCTTGACAGCCCCTAACCTGTCGATGAGCTCATCAGCTCTGGGAATAGGAGTGTGCATCGGTCTTCAGTCCTCTATAATCCATGCACAACCTGAGTTCTGACGTCCTCCCTTTCGGGTTGGCCTTGGGCACCAGCCCCACTGGGCTGGCCGAAGAACTACTAAAGGGCTCCCCACCCTCTCAAATGTCATCCTCACTACAGGCAGTGGAATCAGGAGAGCCTTGAGCTGCCCTCCTGTTTTGCTACTGGCTTGACAGCTGGTGCAAGAGCGACAGAACATTTTCACCTTTTCAGACACCTGGGGCCAATAAAAGAGGTTTCTAGGTTTACCCTGGGGCAACTTCCATCCCATTTCTACACTTGCAGTCCCTTGGGACTGCCCACCTTTGCAGGGCGTCTTGGAACAGACAGAGTCCCCCTTTTTATATTCTGGATTGTAACAGTCCAGGCATACACCAGCCTTTACGGTGTCAAACGGTCACTTTCCCTATTACTCTCCTCACTTGGATTTGGAAAATGCTCAGGTCTCCCCTTCCTGAGGAGGCTTTTGGGGTCCTTGTGAGAACTCCATTTTCTCCTTGTTGCTCCCCTCTTCGCCCTAAGAGGGACTGAATCCCCTTTCTTGACACCCTATGAAAGATATCTTTTGAAGGACCCTGGGGTCAGACAACTAAGAATCCACTATAACCTGGTGTAACTCTGAATGACAATTATTTAAATTGTGCTCCTTCATGATTAGATTATAAGGTCCATCATTAGTAGTAACTGTATTGCCTTTTACCCAGCCCTCTGGTGCTTTTACCGAGCCCTCGTCAAAGTGAACCCATGATTTTTGCGTGTACCCTAGAACATTTTCCGGTGCGCCTCAGGTGTATGACCAAACTTATGCACTAGGGCATCCTTCATGTGAGTGTTGGAGTCAGCTACTCCCTTCTCTAGAGTCAAGAGTGTATCCATCCCAAGTGTTAGTTCTATTTCCCACAGTTAGGCTTCCCTGTGCTGTTGCCCTACCGTGTCCATTCTCAGTGTTTTTTCATAGGAGGCAACCATTTGTCAATATAGTCCACCATCACAAAGCTAGACACAATTCCTTTGGGCAAATGAGCTGTGTGTTCCTCCTCTCCCCCCCCCCTGTAGACATATCACAGTTGCTTCCACTCATCTTCATACCTTAGGAGTCCTAATCCAACCTTCTTCTCCTCCAGGTTCCGTCTCTTCTGTGCACGTTTCTTCTCCTCCAGTGCTTTGGCTGCTAGGTTGGCCTTATGCTTCACTGCTGATTGTTTGCCACTCTGCTCCAACTGGCAGATTGTAGAGAGGAACAATGGTTCTAGTTGGCCTAAAAGGTCCAGGGAGAATTGACCCTGTAAAGGGCAATGAGGTCAGTAGAGGTATAAGAACTTAATTCTCAGAGGAGAGCAATAGTTAATATAAGGAGGGACATGTAGGTCAATGTATGAAAAGCATTTATTACACATTGATAGAATTCAGGTGCTCACACAGGTGGTGAGGAATTAGCTTGGTAACGTGGGGCGTAATCAAGGAGTCACTTTGCCGCTGAGTGGCAACGTGCATGCGCCAGGGAATTAATTATTTTTGCCGGTCACATTTCAATAAATGAAAGCCTGGGAGTCGAAGGGAACGTGTCCTGCTCAGGTGGCACTCAGCGGCAAAGTGACTCCTTGATTACGCCCCACGTTACCAAGCTAATTCCTCACCACCCCGGGCAGCACTAACGCGCATTAAAACGCAGTCTATCCCGTCCCTGGTTGGCAGAAAAGCACTCTGGAGACGCCTACAGACACAAACATTTTTACCGTTTCAACCTTCCTAATTCTAGTTGCTCACATTTTGTCCTGAAGATGAACTCGAATAATTGAGTTTGAAACGTCGTCGACCCCTCACAACATGAACTCCTTAAACTGTGTAAAAAATCTTTAAAGGTTGTTCTACAACTGTTGTCAATGCAATGTCTCTACTTTACGTTCACCCTCACTTCTCACGTCACGCTTATTGTCACTTACTGTGTGAGCACCTGAATTCTATCAATGTGTAATAAATGCTATTCATACATTGACCTACATGTCCCTCCTTATATTAACTATTGCTCTCCTCTGAGAATTAAGGTTCTTATACCTCTACTGACCTCATTGCCCTTTACAGGGTCAATTCTCCCTGGACCTTTTTAGGCCAACTAGAACCATTGTTCCTCTCTACAACGTATAACCCCTGGTTCGCATATTGTGGTACCCTTGTCCTCCTAAAACACCAACTGGCAGATGGCCATCTTGGGATAGTTGGTCCTCTGCGCTTCATACTCTGGGGTTACTTCCATTGCTTCATCCTCAGAGGGGATCTGTGCTTGACAAGATTCTTTCCAGACCTTGAGGGCCTTTTTTATAATCCACCTTCCTGGCATTCTGGCCCAACTTCAATTGGCCTTGTCGCGAGGTAAGGCGGGGGAAGAGCCTTTGATCAACGTTAGTTCCATACTCGCTCATTGCCTGTGCCATACATTTTATTCAAGGACTAAGCCAAATATTATTGACATAGCCCCCTTATTTGTGCTGTGATTTGTGTAGTCTTGGTGGCCAGCTCCTGGGGGGGTGACGCTGACGGCTTTTCTGTTGCTTTTGTGTTCCATCGTGTGACAGAGCCAATAGTTCACTGAAAGTATCGTGGGCTCTCTTACTTCTTCGCCTTGAACGCATCTGGAGGTACTTTTTGGGTTGAGCCGCTCACTTCATGCTCAGGTGAAAGGAGGGCGGGGCTGCTTGTTTCCTGTTTTGCCTGGTTTCCTGTTACGGCTACCCCCGGACTGTTGCGTCTCTTAAGCACGCTTGGTCGCAGCAATAAGATTGTTTTTGTATTTCGTGCTTAATGTTTGGGTGATTACTTAATAAGTACTTGTAAAGCTTGAACACTGCTGGTATCATTTACTTTTTTGTAAATGCTGTTTTGTTATATAGCCTTGAGAGTCAAAAAGTGTAACATAAGCACATCAATGGCTAAAAACAAATCAACCATGGATAACTACCTAGTAAAAGTGGTGAGTAAGATCAATAATGATAGAAGAAAATCATTGGGCCGGGAGAGTCTCACGGAATTAACATCTCCGACCCTTGACGTTAGCAGCAGCCCAAATGCTATTGCACCTCTTGTCACTGACTGCTCATTAGCGGAGTCTCCTGCACTAATGGTTGTGGACCAGGATGTATTAGACCTGAATCTATTAGATGAGCCCAGGGTCGCTTCAATAGTACGCTCTCCTGTAAAGAGAGCGGTAAGGAAGTGTAGGAAAACGCAATTTAAGCGGGGGGTGTACAGCACAAGCTATTATCCGAACCAGCACAGAGAAGTTCTATTGGCCATAAGGAGACTATGACCAATAATTGTGGCACTAATATAGATATGAGCTCAGAAATTTTGGCTCATATAGCCAAGGTATTTGAAGCGAAACTGGAAGTTGTCGTTAAGCCACTTGTTGAAAAGATAGATTTACTATCAGCTGAAGTGACCAGATTGGGTGGTCTTTTATCTAAAATAACTGATGTCCAGAGTAATTTACAGAGGGAGCTAGTGGAACAACATGGAAAAGTTGTACAGCCACTGTTGATAGAGGGTGTTTGCTCACCTAATCCCAGGGTGAGAAACCGGATGGTCGACATTACTACTCCGACTAAAATGGCTTCAACTAGCACAGCATGGACTTCAGTCCCAGTGAGAAAAATACGCTCCATTAATCTACCTCCAGAGTGCGAGCCATATGTTGTTGTTCTTTCAAATGTTCCACCCCTAGACTCCTCACAGCCTAGTACACGAAATGAATCACATGACTCTCTTAAACGGAAAACAGTGTCCTGGTTGAATAAAAATTGTGGGTTCCCTATAAACTATTCGGATCAGATATTATCGACTAGACGGGTTTCTTGGATTGGTAATGCTAGG
The DNA here is from genome assembly GCF_964204655.1 of Triturus cristatus. Classification (NCBI taxonomy): domain Eukaryota; kingdom Metazoa; phylum Chordata; class Amphibia; order Caudata; family Salamandridae; genus Triturus; species Triturus cristatus. The sequence goes on from NC_140593.1 coordinate 344,563,685, forward strand.
AAAACCTGTAGAGGCGAATGTATAATTATAAATTTTAAACATCCCCAACATGTTGCGACTGTGTTACTTAGAGCGGTATCGTTGTTACTGGGAGAGAATAGTGTGGGTGTGCACCCCTTGGGATATTTCTACAGTCATCTAGCTAGGGCTCCCCAGGTTAATATTATAAGTAGGTTCCAGAATTCCAACAGATGCCCAACTTTCCAGATTCCTACAAATAACAGATATCTGGCATTAAGTACTCTGGATCAGAATGATTGACTTTCGTCGGTTGGCAATTTTGATTTAGAGGCTACTGCAGTTACTCAGGCTGGGGATAGGAATCCGAGTATTGTAGAGTTTGAACAAACAAAGATGGAGGCTCCCACATTATCTTACGATAGAGCTAGACCTGTCTCGACTCTTAAAGTTGTGGTAATTGATGAGCTCCCAAACAATATAGGAGCTAGCAATGCTAGTCTGGGTGAGGCTGGACAGTTTTGCATTAGGAGTACTGAGATAGAGGGGATTAATATCATAAAACTCCCAGTTGATGGAACTAATACTTTAAGTAGCCCTGTAGATGGTGCAGCAAGGCATGACAGACTGGTGAATGTATTTTCACCTTGCCCAAAAGAAAATTTACCTGTTAGATTAACATCATGGAATATAGCTGGGATAGCTAGGAACCTACGGGATGCAGCCTGGTGTTCCTATATTGAGGAGTATGATATCATTCTCCTTCAGGAGACTTGGGCCATAGAAATGCCGCATAGACTAGGGTAAAAAACATTCTCTTGTGGCGCAATTCCGTCAGTAAGAGGGAGAGCGTCAGGGGGATTGGTGATTTGGGTAAGGGTTACTCTGGAAATAGATTTCACCCAACTGTCGATTTCTTCTCCCGATTTACTGGGATTTAAAATGGTGACTAGGGGAAAAGGAATTATATATCTACTAAATATTTATAATAGACCACACCCCCTTAATAAGGAATCGAAGGTGGTAGAGCTTTTGGATTCTTTTTTAGATACACTAAGACCAAATGTACAGGTAGTAGTTGGAGGGGATTTTAATTGTAAATATGAACCAGTGTTGGGCCTGGACACTTTATTTGATGAACAGGAAATTGCAAACAATGTCCTGCCCTTGGATTCCACTGGTTCGGCTAAAAACTCTATAGCTGCTATGCAGATTTTACAACTGTCCGTGGCCCTTGATTTAAGGGCATGTAATGGCCGTTTCCAGTCCGATAGACCATCGGCTCCAACATTTTGTAAAGGCAACTGTAGGTCACATATAGGCTTTATATTGGTGTCCCTGAGCCTATGGTACTTAATAATTGATTTTAAAATAGATCATAGGACAGATAGTGACCATTTTCCTCTTCAACTATGGTTAGACTCTGAGCCTTTTATATCTATCATAGCTGAAGAAGTTATGTCAAGTAGCCCCCCTGGGGAACTCCAGGTAACAAATAATAGGCGTGCCATAAGATGGCCCTATATCCTGGCTAAAGAAGAGACGATGCTAAATATTTACAATACCTTTGCTGATACCATTGAAGCATGCCAGATGCCCTTATTGGGCACCCAGGGCGTTTTAGATCTGCATTATAAATTGGTAGATGCGCTAACTCCTCATTTGGGTAAAATTTACAAAAAGGACAAGAATCAGAAAGAAAACCATTTAGAGGTAGTAAATCAATGGTATAATAAGGATTGTCGTGTAGCCAAGTCCAATTTGATCCAGGCTGTCAGATTAAAGAACCCTCAGGGTATAAGTGATAGTAGACAGGTATATAATAAAACACTGACCCAAGCAAAAAATGCTTGGGATGATGCCCTATGGGATGACCTTCTAAATGCGGCTAAACTGAGGGCGCTTTTTGGAATTTAATCTCAAAAGGAAATAAAAAGGGCAGATCACCTAGGGATATCTATTTAGACGACAAAACATGGTGTGATCATTTTTCCAAACTATATCTTAATGTCAATGAGGGGTTGACCATAGGGGACCAAGAGATTAATTTAACATCGGGTAATTCTCCCTTGCGATTTGGCCTAGAGGAGACTATCGAGGCATTAGGCCGTCAAAATGGGCAAAGCCCCTGGTCCTGACAAAATCCCTGGTGATTTATTAAAGCACGATGTGGAAGTTGGGGGGCCCTATGTTAATTTTCTATGTAATTCTATTCCCGAAACCTGGAAAGGGGCTGAAATTGTAACAATTTTTAAGAAAGGTGATCGTTATGATCCGGCCAATTACCGTCCTATAAGTTTAATAGATCTTTTACAAAAGGTTTTTGCCAGACATATTTTAAATAGACTTTTAGTATGGATAGAGGGGACTCAGATATTAACTAAATACCAGGCAGGGTTTAGGTCAAAAACCAGCACGGTTGATCAAGTATTTAGGTTCACGTGCATCTGCTGGAAATACATTAACATAAGGAAGGGCAGTTTGTACGTGGCATTTATTGACTTGAGGGCCGCCTTTGACCTCGTACCACGTAATTTGTTGTCGTCTACTCTTAAGAATATGGCGGTCCCTAGTGAGCTACTTAAAGAACTCATTAGACTACATACAGGGAATTATGCCAAAGTTAGATGGGGGAAGGGAGGTGAAACCTCAAAAGCCATACCAGTAGGACGGGATGTGCGTCAAGGTTGTGTGCTGGCGCCTACACTCTTCTCATTATACGTTAATGATATACCTATCTACCTAAGAGACTGTGACCATGACTCCCCGAAACTAGGAGATGAGGCGATCATGGCATTACTTTTGGCGATGATACAATTCTCATCTCACAGACTCCAAAGGGTTAGCAAAATTTAGTGAATTCCTTTAATAACTACTGTGTGGGGAAGGGGTTAGAAATAAATTTATCTAAAACAAAATATATGTCCATAAATCCCCAGAAGTCTTTTAGGAAGAATCTGGCCTTAAATAATCAAAAACTGGAGTATGTGGAGAGTTTTAATTATCTAGGAATTATGCTGGATAGTACGCTTTCTTGGAAGGGGCAGTTGGAAAAAAGTAAATTAACCTTAAAACAAAATTCGATGCCCACTCTAAAGGTGCACGGCAGTAGTCATTCTAAAGCTATTATGCCGGCACTTGAATTATTTAAGGCGAAGGCTCAATCAGCGGCACTTTATGGTGCCGAGGTATAGGGGCATTCTTGTAAAAGCAACTTTGAGAAGGAAGAAAATTATTTTATACGCAGGTTGCTTAAAATACCAATTAGAACCCCCATAGTCCCAGTGTTTCTGGATATTAATCTTAAAAGGACAGACTACCAAGCCATACTAAGGCCATTATTGTACTGGGTTAGGCTATGGACAACCCCGGAGTTGAGTGATTATAAGAGTGGATTGATAGAAATAATCCGGATCGATGGGTACAAGAAGATTGCATGGTTAAAGCACATTTTCCAGTGGTTTAAGAGGTTAGGGTTCTCCCACTTTTGGGAAGAACCTCAGAATATGACACCGCCCTTCAAAAAGCTTGTGAAGTCTACTTTCTGGACATATATCAATGGTGAACTATTTTATAGCTCAACATTTGGCACTTTGACCCAGAGATTTTTGACTATAAAGGACATTCCTGAATTTGAACAATTCATGGACGAGATAGGACCACCTTTAGCAAAAACATTATATCTGCAATTTAGATATGGGGTCTTACAGACTTCTGCAAACACTTGTAGGTGGGGGGGTAAGGAGGCCAGTGGGCTGTGTATCCTTTGCTTTCAAAAAGCAAAAGAAGATGATCTCCATCTATTGTTCTTCTGCCCAGCCTATAAAAATCAAGGGACCGTTGGATTAAACCCTTATGTAAAAACATGGGGATCAGGTCTTATAAAGAGGCAGAACGTATACTCAAGTCAAATACTTCGCAATTAGTAGTGTTTTGTATAAGTAGGTTTTTATTTAATGTGTTCCTTATAAGGAAACAGATAGGCTGCAAGTTGTAATGTACCGATGCAGTTTGCACCCTTCCTTAGCCCACTTAGTTATTATGAAATGCACTGATTCCTTCTTTTAATGTGTTTTTAGAAAAAAGTTTTAAAAATCTGGCTTTTTAAATTAAATTATAATGTATGTTTTGATTTTAAAGCTGTTAGTTGCACAACCGATGAGGTGATTAATTGCTGTTTGCCCCTCCGTATGTATCAACTTGAATATTTGGTCTGCGTATTTGTATTCATTTGTTGGAAATGTTTTTTTTTATGTATTCTTGCTTTTATGGCTATATCAGCCGAAATAAAGCTTAAAGAAAGAAAGAAAGAAGAATTGGCTTTCTCTACATACAGCCTTCATCTCTACCACTGTGAGAGTTGTGGTAAATAAAATAAATATTACCGGACTGAATTTCATACGGAATCTTAAAATAAAGTAAATAGCTCAGAATAACAAGAGGCAGAATCCGTGGTATAAGAGGTTTTCTAATGGGCTTTATTCCATTCAAAATGGCCGACTCGAGTCGCGGCCCTCAGGTTCCGTCACCACGAAGGTTCAGGAAGTGAAGTACAATAATTTATTAACAGACATGTATTTTTATAATAAGTACATTACAATGAAACGAAGGTAGAAGGCGTAACATTTGATAAGAAAAGTGACAAAACAGTGACATAATCGAAACTAGGCGTAATAAGGAATAAAAGAAACATGATTGGTTAGAATTATCAGACATAGGTGGATCTATAAGATAATACTTGGCATAGATGCGCGCGCGGCAGCATGACGTGTAATTGACGTGTAACTAGGGGGTGAAGGGGACTTGACATTTTAGCTCTACATGTGGAGACGAGAAGTCTGGGGTCAAGTCAACCTAATCCCAAATCATATCTAACATCCTATGTTTAAAGAACTATGTTATCCACAAGGAAGGACTCTCGGACAGAATCTATTCTATACTGACTGTGTACGTGTACAAGCGTCTAAGTGTCTATATGAGATGCGAGGGATAGAAAACTTTCCATGGCAACAGGGCTATGAATCACTTGCAGGAGGACGGAAAGGCTGAGTCCCTTGCTTGTGAGCTAAAGGAAATGTTTACCTAAATCACTGGACAGGAATGCATCGGCTGGAGAGCAAAATAGATAATTCGAAGGTGAAATACAACTTCTTGGCAGACAGGCGAAAACTGGCCGAGGCAGGCACCGTTAGCTGCACAGGGAGTAGGACAAAGTTCATGGATACAGATGCGAGCTCAAGCTGAAGCTGTCAGAGACAGAGAGCAGGGAAGGCTTTAAGGACAGAATCGGGCCTATTTGCCTGAACTGTAAAAATGAAGTAACTTAGCCCTATAAAGTCGGTGGCCCTTCATACTTAGGAATCGAATATCCAGCCCTGTGATGGCGGATCTGACAGAGAACATGTTGACGGTAGACACACATATGTTTGCGTCTTAGAAACTGGAACTGGAGGGAACATACATGTACTTGTAACATGCATATAGAACCGTTGGGGTCCAAGATAGGGGACATAACTGATCAGGAAAATCCACATTTCCACATTCCCTCCTTGTCCCCTTCTTGCCCTTCACGAGACATCAATCTTCATCATTCCATTGATTTGCTCATGGAGCATCATTTCTTCTTCCTTCTTCTTCCGGTATTCTGAACGGGACCTGTGATGTGGAATGCATGATGTGGCACACAGACCACAAATCGCTGGTCCACATTGTAGGCATAAACAACAACTGAAGAGCATAAGAAGGCCAATACCTAGGAAGGATAGAACTCTCCATCCCCAGGCTGATATCACACTCCAAAACCACCCGGACCACGTCCAAGTGCCTGGATTCTCGTGTATCTGGCTTACAATCTTATGAAGGCGTGTTATAGCTTTATATACAGATGGCGAATTTTCTGGTATGAATATGCAGCAGCTGGATCCGATGACCCTGCAAGCTCCGCCCCTATCGGCCAGGATGACGTCAAGGACAAGACGATTCTGGAGAACAACAATTCTCATCACTGATTGTTCCTCTGTCAGATTGCCTAGGGCGGCTATAGTCTCGTTTACTACAGCTTCAAGAGTCTTGGTGAGTCTGCGTATCAGCTTACTATTTGATATTGTACCTATATAGGGAAAGATACCTTTATTGAAATCTACATACTTGTCCCATGCTGTTTCAGTATAATCGACAACTGGGAGATCTCTTTGTTCTCTATTGTGTACTATATGAACATTTCGATAATAATCAGGGGGAGCTAGGAAAACAGGTGGCAAAAGGAATGCTATGTAACAGGTACCATCCCAATCTAGAGGCAGACGCATATATGCCGTCTGACCACATATGAAGTAAGAATGGCGAGAAGCTCTAAATGAAGATTTACCTTGATCACTATATTCTACTGTGGTAACGCATTGGCTATGGCCCATATGTATGGAACCAACTTTTCTTACACATAATTCACCCTTAACTGAAAATACGGACATAGTGGGCAGAATTAGTTCAACTTCGGATTTGACATTCAGAATCATAAGATTAGGCGTAAAATTACCTAATTTATACACTTCATTTTCTAAATCAGTTCCTGTTCTACTGGGGTGACCCTCCTTATTAGGGTGACAGACTTTGAATAAAACTAGATTCAGATTTCCCCATATCCAATGTTGTTGATAAACTGCTGTGTCTGGGTCTATGGAATTTAATAAACTAAACCATGCTCCACAGGAGCCATTGTGTGTGAATGGATGTGGAAAGAAAGGCAGAACTCCTTTGTTATTCTGATAGGGAGGAAGTCGGCCACACACCCAACAATTTGTCGCATTACTAGTCTGATGGGAATGATGTAACATACTAATGAATGTGTTATTGCGCAGCGCAAGTCTATAAGATAATTCATGTGGCGGTAGGTCACTAAAAGAATGTTCTGCAGCAACATTATAAACATGTCTAGAGATAGGATGATATATGTGCAAAATCATACTCGTAATAATTACTAAAATACTCAATAAAAACAAAATTAATAATGTCACAATACAGTGGTTACGCAGTAATTTACAATAAGCATGTCGTTTCATTATGATTCTGGACTCTACATGATTCAGACCTAAGGGGTACATGTCGGGACAGATTCAACCGCTTCACCTTGGAGAGGACTTAAACAATCAAATCGTCCGACAGTTTAGATCTGGACCTGAGTTTCTGTTTATAGAGTTCGGTGCTACTGGCCTCAGCCAAAGGTAGCTTTGAGTCAATGGGGGAAGACACACGGGCAGTACTGTCTGTGTCAGGAGGAAGTCCATGAAATTTTTTGACGTGACTTGAATGAATCCACCCTTTTCGTCCCTCGATCTTCACGGCTGTTCTTGTGGTCAACAGGACCAACTTGGGTGCTTTCCACCTGGGCTCCAATTGACTTTTCCTGTCGAAGTTTCTCACAAAGACAAGATTACCCGGAACAACATCATGGGGTTTCGCCTCAGTGTTGTCGGGAAAGGCTGCAGCTACCTGTGAACGAGAAGATTGTAGTGCAGACATCAAGGAAGCCAGGTAATCTGTCAGCATATTACAGTCAACATCAGTTATTTTACGTGGTATAGGCGTCCCCCACATATTCGGTGGTCTACCAAAGATCACCTCATACGGGGATAGCCCTGTTCTAGAGTGCGCTACCATTCTCATGTAAAAGAGTGCAACTGGTAATGCTACTATCCAGTCGACACCTTTCTCTCTACATATTTTGGACAGTCTGATTTTCAGTGTCTGGTTATGTCTTTCTACGAGACCTGCTGCCTCGGGGTGTCGGACACAGTGGAATTTCCACTGATATCCCAACAAGAGTGAGACATGTTTCATTAATTCGGATGAGAAAGGCTGACCGTTATCTGAATATACAACACGTGGTAAACCGTACCGTGGGAAGAATTCTCGAACTAGCTGCTTGGCAGTAGTCGGGGCAGTGTAATCTGATACGGGATACGCCTCTGTCCAACGGGAGAGAGCGCAGACAACTACGAGGACATATTTGAATCCTCGACAACGTTCCATCTGAATATAATCCATCTGGAGGACTTCAAAAGGATGGTCAGGAGGCTGAAATCCACCCTGCTCTACGGGAACACTCTTTCCTGGATTAAACTGACAACATATCATACAGGTACGAACTTTTTGTTTAGCTGCTGCTCGTAAATGTTTGTTGAACCAAATGTGCTGAATGCTGTCTAGCATAGCCTTCTCTCCTAAATGTGCTGGACTGTGAACTGTAGCTATAATGGCTTGAACCATGGAATCAGGGAGAAACCATACAGATTTCTCCTTCGTCATCCACCCTTGATCTGTCTGGATCCCTCCTAGTTCAGTCCACTTCTTTATTTCTTCTGCTGTGGCATGTGTCTGTATGTCAATTACGTCAAGTGCGGGATCCTTAATTGTCATACACTGTGTTGGTGTCTGAACTATTGGCTTTGTCATGTCTAATGTGCGATTCTGAGCAGTCTGTTTAGCTGTTCTGTCAGCTAAATCATTGCCTTGAGAAATGGTATCAGTAACCTTCGTGTGTGCTTTACATTTCATAATCGATATAGCAGTGGGTAGATGTATTGCGTCTAACAAAGCATGAATGAGGGGCCCGTGCTGAATGTGGGCACCATGGGACGTTAAATAACCTCTCTCTCGCCATAGCACGCCGAAGTCGTGTACAACTCCGAATGCATAACGTGAGTCAGTGTATACATTAACTTTCTTATTTGTGGCTTGAATACAGGCTTGCGTTAGAGCAATAAGTTCTGCTGCTTGGGCTGACAGAATATCTATACAATGTGTCTCAATAACTTCAGTGTCTGTTGTGACTGCATACGCGGCCACTAAATCTCCTGTACTTGCTCTCATGCACGATCCGTCTACATACAACGTCAGGTCTGGATCTAACAATGGAACGTCTGTCAAGTCTTGTCTAGGTTTCGTCTTTATTTCAATGATTTCAACACAATCATGAGCTAGTGGGTCTGTTCCAATTACAGGTAATAGTGTAGCAGGATTCAATGTATTACACCGTCGGATCTCTATGTGTGGTTGAAACAATGTCAGTTCATAACCGGTAAGTCTTGCTATGGTCAAGTGTTGTGTTTGTGTTCGGTGCACAAGAACCTCTACTGCATGTGGTACTTGAACTGTCAATGGGTGTCCTAATACTATGGCATCGCTTTGTCTGATTGCTAAAGCTGTCGCTGCCACTGATTTCAGGCACGCAGGCAAAGCCTGAGCTACGGGATCTAATGTACTGGAAAAGTAAGCACATGGCTTGCGTGATCCTGCTTGATCCTGAGTGAGTACTGACAAGGCAGTACCTTCGCGTTCTGTAACAAAGAGTGTAAAAGGTTTGCTATAACATGGTGTTGCTAAAACAGGTGCTTGACATAAAGCTTCCTTTAGGCTTTCAAAAGCTTGTGTATGTTCCTGAGTCCAAGGGAGAACAGTCGATGTGGCTGCCTCCTGTGTGGTTAACTGAATGAGTGGTTTTGCTAGAAATGCGTACTGAGGGATCCACTGCCTACAATATGAAGTGAGACCTATGAAAGCTCGCACTTCCTTTTGTGTCTGGGGTATTGACATGTAAGCAATTAACTGGATGCGATCTGGTGTAAGCTGCCTTCCCTCCTTGGACAGCGAGTGACCAAGATAAATAACTCGCTGAACACAGAATTGCAGCTTAGAAGGGGACACCTTGTGCCCCTTGTCGGCTAGGAAATGTAAAACTGTCAGAGAAGCTTTTTCACATTCTGGCTCGCTTCTCGCGGTGATCAGCAGATCATCGACATATTGAAGCAGTGCAGTATTGACTGGCATGTGGATACTGTCAAGTTCTCGTTTCAGTGCTTGGCTGTAGATGCTGGGGCTTTCTGTAAATCCTTGAGGAGCGCGTGAGAATTTAAAGCTGCGCCCATTTAAACTGAATCCGAACAAGTATTGGCTTTCCGGATCTATTGGGACGCTGAAAAAGGCATTCTTGAGATCAATTACAGTAAAGAATGTTGCTTCGGAATCAATTGCTGTCAACAATGATGATATATCAGGGACCACAGGGAATTGTGGTACAATACACTTGTTTAGTTCACGCAAATCAATAACCAATCGGTACACTGGTGGAGCAGTAGGATCAGTTCGTTTAAGAATCGGAATTATCGGTGAATTACATACATTGGAGTCTGTTTCTACAACTACTCCCTGGGCAATTAGCTCATCAATGATTTTCAACAAAGCCACTACAGCATCATGCGGTAACTTGTATTGTCGCATTCGTGGTAGTACCACTCCTGCTTTCAATGTAACTCGATAGGGTGTAATGTTCATGCAGCCAACATCCGTAGGGCCTTGTGCCCATAGATGTACTGGTAAAATCTGTAGTCGGGGATCCATGTCTCTAGACACATAGTGACCTTTAAAATCACGTAAGAACAACCTTACTCCTTCCGGAGAACAACATATTATGGCTCCTAGTGCTTTCAGAGTTTTAATTCCTAACAGATTTTCTGGGCATGATTTAGTAAGCAATAAATCTGTAGTTCGTGTCAAAGGTCCTATCGTAAGTGGTAGAGGCTGTGATACTTCATTAACAATAGGTTTTCCTGAAAAACCAAGGGAAACATTTTGAGAGCCTGAGAGGGGTGCCCCTGGAACCTCACTACGTTTTATGGTTGTTCGACTTGCCCCTGTATCGAGTAAGAATTTTCTATCTTGACCTAATAATTCACTATGTACATAAGGTCCTTCTTGATCTACCGGAATCTCGATAAGCGGTAAGTCAACTTCCCTCTCTAGGCTGGTTCATGCGTAACGCTGATACTCAGGGTATTCATACTGTGCAGTCTGATACATTTGTTGTGTTGTGGTTTGTGTGGCAGTAGCAGGCAACGGTGGTGCAGCTGGCACAAACTGTATGGGTTGCTGTGAGGCTGGCATAGGCTGTTGCTGAACTGGCATGGACTGTCCATGCTGCATAGCTCCTTGTTCATTCTGATCTTGTCTAACTAATCGTGGTCTCTCTTTTGTAATACCTGTAGCTATATTACGTTTCAGGACTTGACAATCATGTACATAATGGCCTAGTTGTTTACAGTAATTGCAGGTTCCTTTTACAGGAACTGCAGAATCACCAGAATGTGTCACACCCTTTTTGTGACCATCTGCTGGTACTGTCTGAGAAACTAGCATTTTCATTTTTGTATCCTTCATGCGTCTATGCTCGTGTTCTTGTTCATCCCTAATTCTATTGTGATGATACTGTAACATTTGTAGCATTTGCGACGGAGTGTTACTTTGCCAGGTACTCTCGAATTTCAATATTCTATTCTTCACTGGAGGCAATGCATTTTCCACTAATTTTGTCACAAATAAATGTGGATATGAGTCACTACTTGCTTTTATACCACTATTTATACCAAAACATTTTTCAAATCGAGCATAATAATCGCTTGTGTCTTCATCTTGCTTTTGTTTACAGGCTGTGATTGCACCCCAATCTTCCTTTTTTGTAGTTAATAAACGTGGCAGTACCTGTACTAGTAAACCTGGTAATAGTTTAACTTTATCCCCGAGCCCTGAACCTGCAGCTCGGCCCCTTTCTTCCTCTGCTAATGCTGTCCAGTCTATCTTTTGGTCTCCCACTTCCCACTCTTTTTCTTTCAGTTTTTCATAAATGCCAGCAGGCAAAAGCACCTTTAATATCGTCATAATATCAGGAAAGGTGTACTCTCCCATCAGTAACATGTCTTTAATTTCTCGGTGGAAACCCGCTGGGTCTTTGTCATGACTAGGTACTACTTTCTTCATTTCTAATAATTCCATTTTTGATATGGGTGTGTAAACAAATACACGGTGAAACTCATTGTCTTCGCCTTTTATTGGGTGCACTTCTCGTAGGGGATTTTGTCTATCCATATAGTACGGCGCTCTTTCTCTGGGGGGCAAGGAGAGAGAATCCGGACTTACAAAAAGGACATACTGCTTACGTGACACTAATATCTCTTTAATTAGCTTGTTACTAGAACCTCTCCATCTGTTCGTGAGTAGTTCCGTTAATATATCAGGTAAAGGACCAGGGTCAGCATGTTGGCTCTTATATAATATGAGGAGTTGCTGAATCATATAGATTCCAGCTAAACGTTGTTCATCTGTACTGAGGTTGAGAAACGTGTGTGCTACGGTCTCATCACCGTATTTTTCAGGACTGACAATCCAGTGAACGGCTGATCTGGCTAATTCTTGCTCATCCATGGAATCGAGGAGGTGGTAACCTCTTCGTTCTCGTAGTATTTTATCTGCGGCTTGAAACGAATGTTCAGGAGATTTCAGATTTATTACAGGCGTCGGATACGTTCTGCTATTATTTGGACATACAGAGTGTATGGGATCAGAAAAACATCTAGTATTTTCACGAGATCTTCCTCTGCCTACATAGGCTATGGTCTCTGACTGTCTTACGGAGTTCCCTGATTCGGACACTTCATCTTGTTCAAACTCGTCTGTTCCCAATCTCTCTTCATGAATACGCTCTATTTCTTTACGTATTTTTCGGCACATGGCTATTATACAATTTTGCTTATCGTGTCTCCCTTCTGATATATTCTGACTCCATCTTGTAAGAATAAGCATTGCATTCGGGTCTACCCCCGGACGATCTTGATTTCTGATCACACAGTTTATGAGGAAACGTAACAGTTCCCCCTGTATCTCTACTTTCTGGAATTCCATAGCTCTGTTAATACATCCTGGATCTCGTCCTGTTTGAACAAAATGATATATGTTATCTAGATGCGTAGTCATCCCTGGTAACCTTGCTAAATACTCTGCGGCTCGCCTGATACGTAATGATGCCAGGACCATTTCGTCCGCTTTACCAACCACGGGGTCATATCTACAATTTACAAGGAGTTCCTTAAGCGTACGTTCATTTACGAATTTAGGTGTACGTGAATGCGCTGACTCTTGAAAAACAAGTTTATTTATTCTAGGTGGTGTGAAGGTACTGCTAGCACCTCCCGTGGCCCTATCTGGGGCGTCGGGTGTGAATGGATTCGTTGAACGTGACACAGCAACTATGGGTGTTGATACCTCTGTAGAGTCGACTGCGGAGACAGATGCGGAAACAGATGTGCCTGCCGATGCTTGTGTCGGAACTTGCTGTTGCACGGGGACAGATACCTGATCCTGACGTTGAACCCCTCCGCCAGACGGTCTATGTGGTGTGGCGTTAGCATACTCGGGGGCTGCATCGTCTAGATATGAGGAAAGAAAAACATCTTCTGCGGTTCTGGGATGCCCCTTTGGATGTACCTTAATTGGAAATAATGGGGGTGGCAAGTCTTTTGGCACCTCCGTAACAGCCTTAGGTAGTCCTTCGGCTAGAAGGGGATACATACCATTCATAAGAGCATTTCTTTGTCTATTCACTTGTTCTGATTTCACTCGGATACCTTCCTCAATTAATAGATTTTCTTGAACTTTATTTGAACTTTCTTTACTCCTCTCTTCTTGTCTACGTGCTTTTTCTGTTCGTCTATGAGATTCTTTACGCCATAACTCAACAGCGTCTTTCTGTGACTGTCTGACCTTCCTTTTCCATAACTCTTCCTCCACTTTCATGATGCACTCTGCATCCCAGGTTCCCGTTATGGGCCACCTTTGACTTTCCGGTAATCCTTTGGTATAATCTACCCATAGATCAAGAAACAATATGGCATCTAAGCCATGCTTATGGTACATGAAATGTCCTGGAGTGTCTCTAGGAGGAATAGGAACTGCTTCTTCAAGCACCCCTTTTCTGGTAGTAATCTGTCTTAACTTCGAGAAGAGCGGCATATTGACAACTGATCTGATACTTACTCTTGAACTTACTTAATACGAGAAACACAATAATGAACAGTGAACAATGAACAGTCATTCATACCACAATATGCAAGACATTTTCTGAATACTTTAAACATTAAACATTACACATTATAACAATGATCGACAATGATGACAGTCTGCCTAACTAATCACCACGCTGAATTCTTGACAATAACTGAATACTTCGGAATACTTGATATACTGCTAAACAGTACATATACACTGCTAAACAGTGCAGACCGGATTTGTGTACCCAAATCCGTCTTGACCGGCACAACCTATGTGCGCGTCAACACGCCTCCCCGGCGATGGTACTCACAGAGTAGCTCCTTGAAACGGAAGGCCTCAGAGAACGGACAGGACTCGATAACTGTGGACATCGGACCTTCTGGACGTCGGGATTTCGGAAAACCTGGTGGGCCTCTGTATACCTCGGATCTTGCTCTCTCAGCTAGGCTCTGGTCGGGATACTTCGCACTTCTCACCGCCTCGTCTGGGTTGATCGCAGCCTCAGTCGCCCCCGCTTGACCGGAGGGAGCTTACAGGAAATCCTGCTGGTACGCGTTTATGGTCCGTCCAGCTGTGGCAGGAGACCGGGCCTGCAACGCACCGCCGGCGCGTGAGATGAGAAAGTGTCCCTGTTCGGGCGCCATTATGTGGTAAATAAAATAAATATTACCGGACTGAATTTCATACGGAATCTTAAAATAAAGTAAATAGCTCAGAATAACAAGAGGCAGAATCCGTGGTATAAGAGGTTTTCTAATGGGCTTTATTCCATTCAAAATGGCCGACTCGAGTCGCGGCCCTCAGGTTCCGTCACCACGAAGGTTCAGGAAGTGAAGTACAATAATTTATTAACAGACATGTATTTTTATAATAAGTACATTACAATGAAACGAAGGTAGAAGGCGTAACATTTGATAAGAAAAGTGACAAAACAGTGACATAATCGAAACTAGGCGTAATAAGGAATAAAAGAAACATGATTGGTTAGAATTATCAGACATAGGTGGATCTATAAGATAATACTTGGCATAGATGCGCGCGCGGCAGCATGACGTGTAATTGACGTGTAACTAGGGGGTGAAGGGGACTTGACATTTTAGCTCTACATGTGGAGACGAGAAGTCTGGGGTCAAGTCAACCTAATCCCAAATCATATCTAACATCCTATGTTTAAAGAACTATGTTATCCACAAGGAAGGACTCTCGGACAGAATCTATTCTATACTGACTGTGTACGTGTACAAGCGTCTAAGTGTCTATATGAGATGCGAGGGATAGAAAACTTTCCATGGCAACAGGGCTATGAATCACTTGCAGGAGGACGGAAAGGCTGAGTCCCTTGCTTGTGAGCTAAAGGAAATGTTTACCTAAATCACTGGACAGGAATGCATCGGCTGGAGAGCAAAATAGATAATTCGAAGGTGAAATACAACTTCTTGGCAGACAGGCGAAAACTGGCCGAGGCAGGCACCGTTAGCTGCACAGGGAGTAGGACAAAGTTCATGGATACAGATGCGAGCTCAAGCTGAAGCTGTCAGAGACAGAGAGCAGGGAAGGCTTTAAGGACAGAATCGGGCCTATTTGCCTGAACTGTAAAAATGAAGTAACTTAGCCCTATAAAGTCGGTGGCCCTTCATACTTAGGAATCGAATATCCAGCCCTGTGATGGCGGATCTGACAGAGAACATGTTGACGGTAGACACACATATGTTTGCGTCTTAGAAACTGGAACTGGAGGGAACATACATGTACTTGTAACATGCATATAGAACCGTTGGGGTCCAAGATAGGGGACATAACTGATCAGGAAAATCCACATTTCCACAGAGTTGTCAGGGTTGCCAGATCCAACGCCATGTTTCCATAGACTTATAAAAAGGTGCAGAAATTGGAATTAAACATTATTTGGAAATATCATAAATTACCCAATTAAAGACCTGATGCCAATCAAAAATCAGTTGTTACTTTTAGTCGAGTTTAGGGAGTTCAAATTTCCAGCTTGATACAGATAAGTGGTACTGCTAAACCCACGTTATAGATTCCACTGCTGCCACCAATGTGACAAAGTGGATTATTAGTTGGGGTGGATGGTAGCCCACCACAAGTAATGATGCCACTATTCTTGTAAGGTCCAGTAAAGGTTTCAGTAATTTAAAACTAAGTTTAGCTCCGTGTAACTCTGACACAGAGCAGATAGGCATAACTTAAGAAAATGTGTAAAGCATTTAGAATACTAAACCAATTAAATGGTTGGAAACACGACAAAATAAGAATCCTGCCCAGTTCATAAAAATTGAGAATACTTTAATGAATGAGCTAACACCAAAATTATGATGAGAAGAACTAGAGAGCTGAATTTTCAATTTTTTAAATAAAAATAGCTATAAAAAGTGTTATATTATACCAAACCACTCTCGCAATATGGCCACTCTGATTCTTTGCCCCTGCCACATGACTTTCAATCGGGTCATCAGGCAATATATTGTGGTTGTCTTAATCCATTGCTCTTCTCAGATTAGAGATGTAGCCAATTTCTTGCACTTCATGGACCGCAGGGATCTCTAGACCCAGTAAGCCTTGAGACCCACTCATTTAATCCTCCTCTGATCCTTCCCAATATTGAACCATAAAGTGCAGGTACGTGCGCCTCATTTTTTGCCTTACAGATACTCTTTCTCCCCCTACTGTATCACTTATAGATCTCTTAAGGTATGCAACTTTCATCTTCTTTTGAATCTTTCGTTTTACAAACCAAACATTTGTCTCCACAAACGGCCTGTCCCAAGCCAGTTAGTCATTGGTTTCCTTCTCTGCTCATCCATCCCGCATCAGATGGTATGCGTGTTCTCATCAGCCACCTTAAGATGTGCAACTAATTATTATATTAAGTTTATTAAATTTAAAGACCAGACAATTCTAACTACTGCTTTCTGGTGTGCCTCTCCTACTGTCAGCTGGCGTCAGGTCTACATCCTAACGGCCCTCAGGGATCTTGGCGCTAGATATCGGGAATATTTTTCTTCTCCTGATAAACATTCTGCTACATTATAAGCAACAGCCCAATCCCTCTGTTAACATTCAACTACACCCAGATAATCAACCGTCTACCAATTTTTGTGAACCTCAAATTTTGGTACCTTTTGACCCATTGGAACTTTCTTCATTCTTTCTTTATCTCTGATGAGACTCTGACCACCAGATTAAGATTCCAGACCAAATAGGACTGATCCCCAGCAACCAAAGTAATCTTGAGCCACTGTACATTTTTCCAACAGCTTCTGGCAGTTTAATTGTCTTGACAGAATTATTTCCTACTTGTTTTAAATATGTTAATGGAAAATGAGGTCTATGCACAGTGGTTTTCAGTGCCACAGATTTATCCCATACGTCAACATTTACTTATTTTCTACTGCACGTCCTCTGTGCTCCGACTAGTAGATCACACTTTTTGGGCACTAAGTTTTGGGAATAAGATCAATTATGGCCTCACTCACATCTCACAGTTATATTAACAGCATGTGTAGAATCTATGTGCTTATTGCAGCCCTGAATAAGCCCTACGCCTGCATACCAGCAGCGGGGTAAAACATATGTTGGCTGTAACTCAGGAATGGCTGTTTATCATGAAACAAAAAATGGAACGAACATATTAAAATTTTAAAAAGCACCTTTTTACTTAGGTGCGTTTGTTCATTATTGTGTTCAACCAACCAATGGATGTGTGAAGAACAGAGGGTTACCCCTAATTGTTTTTCCTAAATCAGGGTAAGAAAGAGCTGAATGCAAAGAAACATAGATTTAGGAAACAGATTCAAGAAACAAAATCAGCGTTACTCTTGAGCCCAGAATTAGTTAGAGCTTAAATATTTTTTATTCAACATTTTATTTTTATGATTTTATAGAGAAAAATATATATATTTACAATTGCATATTTAGATTTACTGTTCATGTAAAGACTGATCACAATTCTTTAATTAATTATACATGTGTAAAATTGTCTGACATAGATAACATGGGAAGTCTCCTCAATGTAAACATCAGTATATAGGTTACACATTTGACAAGACAATATTCAAGGACTGCTGAGCAAAAAGGTTGAGCGTTACTATGGCCTTAGGATGTATCCACAATCCTACGCGCGTTTCGGCATGTGCCTTCATCAGGGGGCCATACAATATTTTCACCAGTACCTAGGTGAAATATAAACAACTGTCAAGAGTGTGCTGAATATTAAAGTTGATAACAAACAGAGATCCTCATAAATGTCCTGTAGTGACATTCTCTACGAAATAACAATTAAAATCACTAGTCAACTGTATCTTATTACACATCTTTTAGTTGTGAACTAAAAAATGCTGTACACCTTATATAAACCCATCACCAAATGTGACTTTTCATTGAGTAACCCATTGGTTAAAAAGTGTCTAAAGATAAGGCTGAGAGATAGGTAAAAGGAAGAAAAAATAGAGAAGATATGGCTATGCCCTGAAACTGGGTCAAGTGGCATGGAAGCAATGAAGACTTACGAATAGTGAGTAGAATAAGGAGAACGGACTTGTGCGTCTTACTCGTGTATTACAGAGATTCTAGGTTCCTTGGTAAGTATACGACTTAATTGTGTCTGGAATAAATAAGAAAGAAAGAAATGTGTATGATGAGAATATATGAAGACCGGCGTGCTAAGTATATAAAATTATGGAAAATATGAAGCTAACCTGCGTCCAAATGGATGGAGTATGTAGTCTCGCTAGGAGGTTTATTTTAAAATATAGAAAGGGTACGATGAACGTGATATTTCGTAAACATGCAGTCTAGGTAGACTTCGACCCATACGATTGTCTAGATGGAGAGGAATGAAATCAATAATAGAGAACTCGTCTTAAGGATGTTTAAGTATAATGTAACCTGAGCATAATGATATAACTTACAATCGGGCGAATCCGGTTCTTAGAGTTTCATGTAAGGAGGAGAAAGGAGTTGCATACGGAGGTCTAGTAGTTGGAAAAAATGAAAAAAACGAAAAAAACGTGGGTCGGTGGTTGTAGCTAATAAATCAGGCTGTGCTGAGCGTCAGATTTAAATGTGACGAGTGTGGGTCGACTTACTTAGAAATGTGTCCGAATTATATCTAGAAGGTCTTCGTGTAATTGATACAATCAGGTAGATATAACGTTTCTCCAGTCGCTTCAGTGGACGAGCATACGTCTAGTTCATAAAGTTCTAATGAGAAACGATAGCGCAAATCAATTTGGAACTGTATGTGTCTCCTCTATTGGTAATATTTTTCCAAACAACGAATCCAAATACACTTACTTGAAAATATACTAGGCGCGAACCAGGTAATGTTCTCTAGTAGCATCGGTAGGTGAACCCGCGTCTAATTCGTGAAAATCTAATGAGAGAAAATAGCGCAAAGCAATGTAGAGGTGTAAATGTCTTCTCTAATGTGGTGTGTTTAAGTAGCGAGTCACAATGTACTTACTTAGGGATATGATACTACGCGGCCCAGAGAATCGTCATGGTATACACAGGTGTCGCCGGTACGATGCCTTGCTGCTCTCGCTTCGCCGGTCAGAGGAGTAGTGATGCGAAGCCTAAGGACTCTCATATAATGCTTGTTTCATGTGATTGGAAGACGGTGTGGTGTTACAGAGATAGAGAGAGGACTACCGCTCATAGGGGTGATACATGATGGTAAATGTAGCGGCCATCTTGGAAGGGAGATAATAACTAAAGTTATATTGGAAATTGCCAAATAGTAAATGAGGATAAGTTAGGAATCGACCTGATAATGATAGAAATATATGGCCATACCAGTTGTCGTGCAATAAAGATGGCCTATGCGGATGGAAGAAAAGGGGGGGACACAATTGGAGTAAAGAGAGTTGCGTATACTACAAGCATGGATTACGAACTACAGCTTAGTTGCTATTGTATTTGATGACTTGTTCCCACGGTATTTCACTGTTCATACCTTTAAGGTATGTATTGAGATGGAAAATCCAAAATACTTCTCTTTTTTTATGTATACTAGTACCCGTGTTGGTGGAATTGTTTCTGATTTTCTCTAAGATGAGCCACCGTATTTGGTCTGGTGTATGGTTCGCTTCCATGTAGTGGCGAACCAGGGGGGCTTGAATTTTCTGAGTACGTATTGCGGACCTATGTTCTGTCAGTCTGGTGGACAGCATGCGAGCTGTCTCTCCAACATAGCCTTGATTGCAGGGACATAGTAGCAAGTATACAACGTTGGTGGTCTTGCAATTGGTGAAACTCATGAGTGGTATGTTTTTGTTGTTAAAGGTGAATAGTTTCGTTTCTATCGCCAAATCACATGCTGTGCAAGACATGCATTTAAAATTGCCAACCAGTTTAGTGAGGCCAGTACTGCATAGTTGTGTTTGGATGACTGCAGTTTTGTTTGGTAAGCGTGATCTTACTACCAAGTCTTTAAGGTTTTTATTTTTTCTGTATGCATACAGGGGTTTAGGTAAGGCTTGATTTTTGGGTTTGGTGGCATTAAGAGTATGCCAATTCGAATTGATAACATGGCGTACTTTTGCATTCATAGTCGAATGTCTTGATATGAAGACCAATCTAGAGTTAGGGGTTCTTTGGCGGGGTGTTAACAAATGTTGCCTGTCGTAGAATCTTGCTCTCTTGTACGAGTCTCGTATGAGGCGTTTGGGGTAGCCTCTAGTTAGAAATTTCTGCTTCATTTCCTCAGATCTCAGATCAAAGTCTCGCAAGTTTGTGCAGTTTCGGCGGAGACGCAAGAACTGACTGAAAGGTATGCTGGTTTTTTGTGTAAGGGGATGGAAGCTGTCAAAGTGAAGAAGTGTGTTACGTGCTGTGGGTTTCACGTATAGATCTACCTCAAGGTGGTCTCTATTATTTTGGATTTGCATGTCTAGAAATTCCACCTTGACATTGTTGGAATTAGCTGTAAAGAAAATATTGTCGTCACATAAGTTCAACCAGGAAACAAATGGGTTACTCAATGAAAAGTCACATTTGGTGATGGGTTTGTATCATTATCAGGTCGATTCCTAACTTATCCTCATTTACTATTTGGCAATTTCCAATATAACTTTAGTTATTATCTCCCTTCCAAGATGGCCGCTACATTTACCATCATGTATCACCCCTATGAGCGGTAGTCCTCTCTCTATCTCTGTAACACCACACCGTCTTCCAATCACATGAAACAAGCATTATATGAGAGTCCTTAGGCTTCGCATCACTACTCCTCTGACCGGCGAAGCGAGAGCAGCAAGGCATCGTACCGGCGACACCTGTGTATACCATGACGATTCTCTGGGCCGCGTAGTATCATATCCCTAAGTAAGTACATTGTGACTCGCTACTTAAACACACCACATTAGAGAAGACATTTACACCTCTACATTGCTTTGCGCTATTTTCTCTCATTAGATTTTCACGAATTAGACGCGGGTTCACCTACCGATGCTACTAGAGTACATTACCTGGTTCGCGCCTAGTATATTTTCAAGTAAGTGTATTTGGATTCGTTGTTTGGAAAAATATTACCAATAGAGGAGACACATACAGTTCCAAATTGATTTGCGCTATCGTTTCTCATTAGAACTTTATGAACTAGACGTATGCTCGTCCACTGAAGCGACTGGAGAAACGTTATATCTACCTGATTGTATCAATTACACGAAGACCTTCTAGATATAATTCAGACACATTTCTAAGTAAGTCGACCCACACTCGTCACATTTAAATCTGACGCTCAGCACAGCCTGATTTATTAGCTACAACCACTGACCCACGTTTTTTTCGTTTTTTTCATTTTTTCCAACTACTAGACCTCCGTATGCAACTCCTTTCTCCTCCTTACATGAAACTCTAAGAACCGGATTCGCCCGATTGTAAGTTATATCATTATGCTCAGGTTACATTATACTTAAACATCCTTAAGACGAGTTCTCTATTATTGATTTCATTCCTCTCCATCTAGACAATCGTATGGGTCGAAGTCTACCCAGACTGCATGTTTACGAAATATCACGTTCATCGTACCCTTTCTATATTTTAAAATAAACCTCCTAGCGAGACTACATACTCCATCCATTTGGACGCAGGTTAGCTTCATATTTTCCATAATTTTATATACTTAGCACGCCGGTCTTCATATATTCTCATCATACACATTTCTTTCTTTCTTATTTATTCCAGACACAATTAAGTTGTATACTTACCAAGGAACCTAGAATCTCTGTAATACACGAGTAAGACGCACAAGTCCGTTCTCCTTATTCTACTCACTATTCGTAAGTCTTCATTGCTTCCATGCCACTTGACCCAGTTTCAGGGCATAGCCATATCTTCTCTATTTTTTCTTCCTTTTACCTATCTCTCAGCCTTATCTTTAGACACTTTTTAACCAATGGGTTACTCAATGAAAAGTCACATTTGGTGATGGGTTTATATAAGGTGTACAGCATTTTTTAGTTCACAACTAAAAGATGTGTAATAAGATACAGTTGACTAGTGATTTTAATTGTTATTTCGTAGAGAATGTCACTACAGGACATTTATGAGGATCTCTGTTTGTTATCAACTTTAATATTCAGCACACTCTTGACAGTTGTTTATATTTCACCTAGGTACTGGTGAAAATATTGTATGGCCCCCTGATGAAGGCACATGCCGAAACGCGCGTAGGATTGTGGATACATCCTAAGGCCATAGTAACGCTCAACCTTTTTGCTCAGCAGTCCTTGAATATTGTCTTGTCAAATGTGTAACCTATATACTGATGTTTACATTGAGGAGACTTCCCATGTTATCTATGTCAGACAATTTTACACATGTATAATTAATTAAAGAATTGTGATCAGTCTTTACATGAACAGTAAATCTAAATATGCAATTGTAAATATATATATTTTTCTCTATAAAATCATAAAAATAAAATGTTGAATAAAAAATATTTAAGCTCTAACTAATTCTGGGCTCAAGAGTAACGCTGATTTTGTTTCTTGAATCTGTTTCCTAAATCTATGTTTCTTTGCATTCAACCAACCAATGGATCCTGTCTGTATACATTGAATGAGAGCATTTCCAAAAAAAGCTGTGTGCAATGTTTACCTCTTAGGTGGGCAAGGGGCACTTACACTACGAAAATGTAAAATCATATCCTTAGTCACAATTGTATTGAAGGTCTTCGGCTCCATGGGTCCTCTCTCCTCTCCACTTGGCACTGATGGGATTCGAACTTGTAACCTATAAAGCTCCACAGCGAGCTCTATAAACCATGCTGCTAAGGTCCATTTGATACCATCTCCGATTAAAACCTGTTAGTAATGTAAAAGTAGTATCAAGTATTTAAAAGTCAAATACATTAAATATTTGCATGCAATGAACCCTTAAGCTTTGAGGGATATTTTCGGGAAGACAGGACACAGGAGTTATAGATAAATGTCTTCTTTATTCAGTTTTATTACATGACCCCTGGTCAGACCTTGATCCTGAGCAACTCTGCCTCGTCAGCTTCTTAGAATCCACACATCTCATTCCAGAAGTGGAATCACATTGGTTGCCCAGGAACAGCATCCCAGTAACCTGGACACATAAATAGTAGAGGATACAACACATCCCCTTTCCCTAACTAAATTTCCTCTGGTGCAGTTTAACACTAGAAATTAATTCTCTTATGGACATAAATAATATTTTTGCCACCTTGTGCTAGGTTCCCTTTTGCATAATATCTCATCTTTCCCATTATGCTCTTTCAGCAAGGTCACTGCATATTTTCACCCATTCTTGTCCTTCCACATCATTGCTAAAGGTCACCCTCCTAGCATTCCACCTTTTGCCATCTGAGAACATCAGTGTTGCCCTTCACTTACATTTCTGGCACAAATTCCTTGCTTCCTCTCTGTGTTTTGGGTTGTGCCTTTGTCCATAAGCAGCTTGGTATTTGTGAAACCTCTTGCACAACCTTGCATAGTCAACTTTCCGCTGATCAGACCTAGCCATCCACGCTGGCACCGCTACAATACATGATACCCTGCCTTTCAATAGACATTTCCCCTGTCACAGAATGTGGATAGGCTCTGTAATTTCACAACATGTCCTTGACTTGACAACTCCATCAAACATTGCTTGAGACCGCTAATTGAATGCTTTCTTCAAACACACGGTTAAAATGCTCAATGGGAGTATAAAACCGGGGACTTCAGATGCATGATTCCCATTTCTTAAATGCGTCAGATACGAATTGGGGCCCATTGTCTGTTAGAATTTCCGCAGGACATCCTTCCATATGAGAAATGTCCCCCCAAAAGGCAATCGCACTGTTTGATTTGACTTCCTTCACAAATGACACCTCATGCCATTTTGAGAAATAGTCCATCATCACCATGGTATATTTTTCACTCACATTCAATCATTAAAATGGACCGCAAATATTGATTGCGATCCTTTCCCATGGACGTTTTGGCATAGCTACTGGGCTTATGGTGGCTCCTGAATCACATGTAACTTGTCACTATAAATACACAGAACGCAGTCTCGAACAAATCTCTCAATTTGCCTGTCCATGCCCAGACATCAGAAATCAACTTGTGCTTTTCTCTTCATCGCTGTCATTCCAACATGATCCTCATGGAGCAAATCGAATAATCTTTCTCTCAGACATGCAGGCACCACCACTCCTTCAGTTCTCCACACAGTTCCATCCACTGCAGACAACTCTGCACTTACATGTTTAAACAATTCCAAACCTCCATCTAATTTTCTATTTTGAGCCTTTGGCAATGCTGCCATCAATTTCACAAACACAGTATCCTCTGAGACAGCCTCTTTCCACTTAGCTTCCCCATCGCACCGCAGACATCTGCTACTTCTGCTACCATCCATTCATCCTCCTCACTTATATTTTTGTCCTTCAAAGGCAGTCTGTATAAGCAGTCCGCATTAATATTCTTCATGCCAAGTACATACTTTATAGAAAGCATGTATTTCTGAAGGCGATACAGCCACTTTGCTATGTGGCGTGTAGCTTTCCCAGCACCTGCCATAGTAAAAAGGTCCACCAACGTCTTGTGATCTGTGTGAAGCTCAAATTTCACACACCACACAAATATTCAAAAGTGCTTCACCCACCTATCAGTATGCCAATGCCTCCTTTTCAACCGTGGAGTGCGTTTTCTCTGCACCCTTTAATGAGCGTGACACAAAATCCACCACCCTTTCTTTTCCCACATGCACTTGCACCAAAACTGCCCCCAGCCCAAAATTGCTGCCATCTATCAAAATTATTGTCTTATCTTGGGGATCAAAACTCTTCAAGTTAACTGCCTTTGCGATGGACTCCTTCACAGCATCAAATGCTTGTTGGCATTCCTTTAACCATTGAAATTTCACATCTTTCTTCATCAGACAGCACAAGGCATGAACTTTGTCAATAAAATGGTGTAACAACTGAGCATAGTATGACCGTGAGACCAAGAAATTACCTTAAGTGGTCCTTATCTCATGGAGTCGGACCCTTCTCTATAGCTTCCACTAAACTGAGTTTAGGTTTCACCCCATCCTGGGTTAGAGTGTGCCCCAAGTACACAACTTCATTCATACAAAACTTGCAGTTTTCTAAACTAATAGTGAGTCCCGCCAATTCCAACTTTTCATGCTGGCCTTTGCATTCGCCCCCAGACCAACACGTCATCCTGGAATAATAGCACATTTGACATACCCTCCAGTACACCCTGCATCACCCTTTGGAAGACTGATGACGCTGAGGCCAGCCCAAAGGGCATGCAAATTAATTGGTATGCTCCCTCAGGTGTAATAAATGAAGTCAAATGCCTGGATCCCTCCTGCAGACGCACCTGGTGATAAGCGACAGATAAATCAAAGTAGTGAAACACCTCCCACCTTTCAGACTTGCCAGCATCTCATTAATGTGGGGGAAGAGGATAGTAATCAATCCAAATGCACTCATTTAGGTCCCTAAGATCGACACACATGCAAATATTTCCATTAGGTTTCTTAACAATAACAATCGGACTTTAACCACTCCGATGCCTCAATGGTTTTGATCACCCCTTCTTTACAAAGAATCTGTAGTTCCTCCTTCAGCAATCCTCTTGAGGCAGGCGGAACATTTCTCACTTTGTGAACCTTTGGCACTGCACCTTCTTTAAGCACAATGTAGTGTTCAAACTTTTTTAAACACCCCAATTCTTTTCTGAATACATTTGGAAACATGGTCACCCATTCACTTTCTCCTTGTGATTCTGTCAACAATACTTGCTTGGGGTAATTGGGATTTAGAATCATGCCCAAAGCACGTTGCTCCTTTCAACCCAACAAAGACCCACCCCATTTGACCACATACACCTTTTCCTACTGCTCTTCTGGAATCCCTAATCTGCCACAAAATAACCCATAATCGGCAACTTGTTGCCACAATACCCTTCCGGCACCACATCTGTTGGACTTAGCTTGCCAACCTCCAAACGTTCCGAAGTAGGTCTGTCAATAAGTGTATACGGGGAACAGGAGTACACCCATTCACATCCCTTCCATTCACTTTTACCATACACTTTGGAGGACGATAAATATCATATCCTTCCTTGGACTGCTCACACAATGGTGGTTCCATCCCACACACGCCACCAAAACCTCTACAGCTTCTTCTTCACTCTCACCCGATACCCCCTCGCCATATTCCACATTGTTTTTACACACTTCATTGACAGGTTTCTAATACCTTGAAGTTTTTGACTTTTTACAAACCCTCAAGAATATAATAGAATAGAATAAGCATTTATAAAGCGCAAAGCTACCCTAAGCCATCCCAGCGCTATCTGCGGACCGCAGACTAGGGGGGCCACTTTACTGGATGTGAGCTTGAAACAGCTTGGTTTTTTAAAGATTCCGGAAGGAAAGATGGTTAGATTCTATACGTAGTTGGAGCGGGAGGGAGTTCCAAAGCTTGGCCGCATTATAAGAAAGAGAGCGGCACCCACCTCTTGCTCTCTTTATTTTTGGGACAGCAGCGAGTGAAAGGTTAGCCGAGCGAAGGCTTCTATTAGGACAGTATGGCACAGCAATAGCTTGGTTAATTTTTTTTCCATGTATTTCTGTGCCCTCTTGCCTTCTGTGACACTCGTTTTTCGTGTATTTCTCTGCCCTTTTTGCCTTCTGTGCCACTCGTTTTTTCCCTGTATTTCTGTGCCCTCTTGCCCTTTGTGACACTCGTTTTCCCTAGTTTTTTCTGCCCTTATGCCTTCTGTTCCCTTCATCGTCCCTCACTGCCCCGCCGCTGCATCCCCTGCGACCCCGCCCCCCTGACTGCCCGCTGCCCCCGCCTCCCAGCTGCTCCTCCCTCCTACCTCTCCATATATGCCAGCCGCTGCGCGGTGAGGAGAACGACCCTTGACCCCACCAGGTAGGTCACTCCCCCTCCGCACAGCACCGCCTGTGTGTCCCTGCTCCAGCTGCCGCTGCTGCTGAGGAAGTTCGAGGCCCTCCACCACCCGCAGGCTACCACCTGCGCCTCATCCCTGGTGGCCAGTGGTAGGCTGTAGGTTTGTTCATCTTCCGCTCTATTGTTTTATTGTATTGCCTGTATTTCATTGTTGTGTCTGTGAATGCTGTTGTTCTGTCTTCCCCCGCTGACTGTTCGTGGTCCGTGCCTGTTTTCCTCCCTCTGTTCCCCTCGCTGTCCCCGTGTCTCTGCCTGGTTTTTCCTTCTGTACCCCTCGCTGCCCCCGTGTCTCTGACCGGTTTTTCCTTCTGTACCCCTCGCTGCCCCCGTGTCTCTGCCCGGTTTTTCCTTCTGTATCCCTCGCTGCACCCGTGCCTCTCCATCCGTTTTTGCATTCTGTTTCTCAGCTGCCCCTGTATTTCTGTGCCCTCTTGCCTTCTGTGACACTCGTTTTTCCTGTATTTCTGTGCCCTCTTGCCTTCTGTAACGCTCGTTTTTCCTGTATTTCTCTGCCCTTTTTGCCTTCTGTGCCACTCGTTTTTCCTGTATTTCTCTGCCCAGTTTGCCTTCTGTGACACTCATTTTTCCTGTATTTCTCTGCCCTTTTTGCCTTCTGTGCCACTCGTTTTTCCTGTATTTCTCTGCCCTTTTTTCCTTCTGTGACACTCGTTTTTCCTGTATTTCTCTGCCCTTTTTGCCTTCTGTGCCACTCGTTTTTTCCCTGTATTTCTGTGCCCTCTTGCCCTCTGTGACACTCGTTTTCCCCTGCCCTTTTGCCTTCTGTTCCCTTCATCGTCCCTCACCGCCCCCGCCGCTGCGTCCCCTGCGGCCCTGCACCCCTGACTGCCCACTGCCCATTCGCTGCCCCAACTCCCGCCGCCCAGCTGCTCCTACCTCCCCATATATGCCGGCCGCTGCACGGTGAGGAGAGCGACCCTTGACCCGACCAGGTAGGTCGCTCCCCCTCCGCACAGCACCGCCTGTGTGTCCCTGCCCCAGCTGCCGCTGCTGCTGAGGACGTTTGAGGCACTCCACTACCCGCAGGCTACCACCTGCGCCTCATCCATGGTGGCCAGTGGTAGGCCGTAGGTTTGTTCATCTTCCGCTCTATTGTTTTATTGCATTACCTGTATTTCATTGTTCTGTCTGTGACTGCTGTTGTTCTGTCTTCCTCCGCTGCCTGTTTGTAGTCCGTGCCTGTTTTCCTCCCTCTGTTCCCCTCGCTGTCCCCGTGTCTCTGCCTGGTTTTTCCTTCTGTACCCCTCGCTGCCCCCGTGTCTCTGACCGGTTTTTCCTTCTGTACCCCTCGCTGCCCCCGTGTCTCTGCCCGGTTTTTCCTTCTGTATCCCTCGCTGCACCCGTGCCTCTCCATCCGTTTTTGCATTCTGTTTCTCAGCTGCCCCTGTATTTCTGTGCCCTCTTGCCTTCTGTGACACTCGTTTTTCCTGTATTTCTGTGCCCTCTTGCCTTCTGTAACGCTCGTTTTTCCTGTATTTCTCTGCCCTTTTTGCCTTCTGTGCCACTCGTTTTTCCTGTATTTCTCTGCCCAGTTTGCCTTCTGTGACACTCATTTTTCCTGTATTTCTCTGCCCTTTTTGCCTTCTGTGCCACTCGTTTTTCCTGTATTTCTCTGCCCTTTTTTCCTTCTGTGACACTCGTTTTTCCTGTATTTCTCTGCCCTTTTTGCCTTCTGTGCCACTCGTTTTTTCCCTGTATTTCTGTGCCCTCTTGCCCTCTGTGACACTCGTTTTCCCTCGTTTTTTCCTGCCCTTTTGCCTTCTGTTCCCTTCATCGTCCCTCACCGCCCCCGCCGCTGCGTCCCCTGCGGCCCTGCACCCCTGACTGCCCACTGCCCATTCGCTGCCCCAACTCCCGCCGCCCAGCTGCTCCTACCACCCCATATATGCCGGCCGCTGCACGGTGAGGAGAGCGACCCTTGACCCGACCAGGTAGGTCGCTCCCCCTCCGCACAGCACCGCCTGTGTGTCCCTGCCCCAGCTGCCGCTGCTGCTGAGGACGTTTGAGGCACTCCACTACCCGCAGGCTACCACCTGCGCCTCATCCCTGGTGGCCAGTGGTAGGCCGTAGGTTTGTTCATCTTCCGCTCTATTGTTTTATTGCATTACCTGTATTTCATTGTTCTGTCTGTGACTGCTGTTGTTCTGTCTTCCTCCGCTGCCTGTTTGTAGTCCGTGCCCGTTTTCCTCCCTCTGTTCCCCTCACTGTCCCCGTGTCTCTGCCCGGTTTTTTCCTTCTGTACCCCTCGCTGCCCCCGTGCCTCTCCGCCTGTTTTTGCCTTCTGTTTCTCAGCTGCGCCTGTATTTCTGTGCCCTCTTGCCTTCTGTGAAACTCGTTTTTCCTGTATTTCTCGTCCCTTTTTTGCCTTCTGTGCCACTCGTTTTTCCTGTATTTCTGTGCCCTCTTGCCTTCTGTGACATTCGTTTTTCCTGTATTTCTCTGGCCTTTTTGCCTTCTGTGATACTCGTTTTTCCTGTATTTCTCTGCCCTTTTTGTCTTCTGTGCCACTCGTTTTTCCTGTATTTGTGTGCCCTCTTGCCTTCTGTGCCACTCGTTTTTCCTGTATTTCTCTGCCCTTTTTGCCTTCTGTGACACTCGTTTTTCCTGTATTTCTCTGCCCTTTTTGCCTTCTTTGCCACTCGTTTTTTCCCTGTATTTCTGTGCCCTCTTGCCTTCTGTGCCACTCGTTTTTTCCCTGTATTTCTGTGCCCTCTGTGACACTCGTTTTCCCTCGTTTTTTCCTGCCCTTTTGCCTTCTGTTCCCTTCATCGTCCCTCATCGCCCCTGCCGCTGCGTCCCCTGCGGCCCCGCCCCCCTGATTGCCCACTGCCCATTCGCTGCCCCCGCATCCCACCTCCCAGCTGCTCCTCCCTCCCACCTCCCCATATATGCTGGCTGCTGTGCGGCTGCGCCGCTGGCGCGCCTCAGGCAAGCCCGTCTGCACCCATCCGCGCCTGTACCGTGCCCAGCGCCAGAACCCCTGGCCCCCGCACCCGCCACGACAACCGCCGCCACTACGACGCCAGCACTCTGCACGCTCTCAACTCCGGACAGACCCACACCTGCTTCAAGACCGCCCCGAAACGCACACACGATCCCTTCACCTGCCGGAACTGCAGCTACACCAGCCTCAGAGCCGACGAACCACCAGCCAAGAAAGACCCCAACCACCTCCGATGCATACTACTGAACACCCGCTCTGCACGCAAACACGCCATCGAACTCTGCGACCTGCTCAACACAACATCCCCGGACGGTGCCTTCCTGACAGAGACCTGGCTGAATGACTCCTCCGCACCCGACATCGCCATAGCCATCCCAGACGGCTACAAGATCACCCACAGAGACCGCACCAACGGAGTCGGAGGAGGAATCGCCATTGTCCACAAGAACAGCATCAGGGTCTCGACTAGCACCGACGACGTGCTCAGCACCGCCGAACACATGCACTTCCAGATCCACACAGACCCTAACTCCACCCTCAGAGGCACCCTCGTCTACCGACCACCCGGACCCCGTCCCCAGTTCAGCGACTCCATCGCCGACTTCATCAGCACGCACGCCCTAACCTCCACCGACTACATCCTCCTCGGAGACCTGAACTTTCACCTTGAGAACAACAACGACAACAACTCCACAACCCTGATCGATAACCGCGCCAACCTCGAACTGCAGCAACTCGTCACAACACCCACCCACTCCGCCGGCCACACGCTCAACCCCGTCTTCTCAAGCCCGAACGTCTCCGTCAGCCACACCACCGAACTCCTCTGGACCGACCACCGCTGCATCCACTTCGCCTTCCAGAAACCCACCACACACACCGCACCCAACAGATCCCCTGCCGCTGCTGGAGCAAAATTACCGAAGACCAACTACATGCAAACCTTGCTCTCAGCCCACCCACCGAACCCTCCAATGCCGACGACGCTGCCCACAGCCTCAGACGCTGGATCGAGGACTGCGCCAAAACCCTCGCCCCGCTGAAGAAACCCCCCCACAGAGACACCAGCAAGAGGGCCAGCTGGTTCACCCCAGAACTCCTTGCCTTCAAGCAAGCCTGCCGGAAACTAGAGAAGGAATGGCACAGTGAACAAACTCCGGACAGCCACGCAGCACACAAGGACGCCATCCGCAACCACCACCACCTCATCAGGGCAGCCAAGAGGACCTCCTTCAAAGATCGCCTCGACAACAACGTACACAATAGCAAGGAGCTCTTCAACATCGTGAAGGAACTCTCCAACCCCAGCTCCAACGACATCCCGCCATTACAAGCCCTGTGCGACTCCCTCGCCACCTTCTTCCACCGCAAGATAGCAGAAATCCACGACCGCTTCAACACCCAGACAGCCCCAACAGACAGCAACACAAAAGACCCTCTGCACACCATCGACCACGACCCCCTGCTAGCCTGGGCCAGCGTGAGCGTCGATGACACCATCAAGACCATGAGCACAATCCACTCCGGCTCTCCGTCAGACCCATTCCCGCACCACGTCTTCAACAAAGCAAGCAGCTCCATCGCACCCCACCTGCGCAACATCCTCAACCTCTCCCTAGAGACCGTGACCTTCCCAGAGAGCTGGAAACACGCCGAGATAAACGCCCTACTCAAAAAACCTAAGGCAGACCTCAAGAACTTCCAGCCCATCTCTCTGCTCCCCTTCCCGGCCAAGGTCATCGAGAAAATCGTCAACAGACAGCTAACCCGATACCTCGAAGAAAACAGAATCCTGGACCCTTCCCAGTCAGGGTTCCGCAACAACCACAGCACCGAGACTGCCTCCATCACCGCCACCGACAACATCAGGACCCTGCTGGACAACGGTGAGACCGCAGCACTCATCCTCCTAGACCTCTCCCCCACCTTCGACACCGTCTGCCACCGCACACTACGCGCATGCCTCCACGCCGCAGGGATCCGAGACAATGCTCTGGAATGGACCACCTCCTTCCTCTCCGGCAGAACCCAGAGCGTCCGCCTCCCCCCATTCCGTTCCAAAGCCTCCGAGATCATCTGCGGCGTACCCCAGGGATCCTCCCATGACAGCACAACCTCAACGACACTCAACTGATCCTCTCCCTTATCAAGGACCCCATCACCGCCAAAGCCAACCTCCACGAAGGAATGAAGGCCGTCGCCGACTGGATGAAGATCAGCCGCCTGAAGCTGAACTCGGACAAGACGGAGGTCCTCATCCTCAGCTCCAACCCCTCAGCCTGGGACAACTCCTGGTGGCCGACGGCACTGGGGCAGCCACGACACCCACCGACCACGCACGCAACCTGGGAATCATCCTCGACTCAACACTCTCAATGACCAAGCAAGTCAACGCCGTCACCTCCTCCTGCTTTAACACCCTCCGCATGCTCCGCAAGATCTACAGATGGATCCCGACAGATACAAGAAAGACAGTCACCCAGGCCCTCGTCAGCAGCAGACTCGACTACGGAAACGCCCTCTACGCGGGAGCCCCGACCAAGCTCATCAAATGACTACAACGCATCCAAAACGCCTCGGCGCGACTGATCCTCGAAGTACCACGACACGGCCACATCACCCCCCACTTGTGAAACCTGCACTGGCTCCCCGTCAACAAGAGGATATCCTTCAAGCTCCTCATCCACGCACACAAAGCACTCCACAAGACCGGCCCAGCCTACCTCAACAGATGGCTCTCCTTCTACATCCCCAATCACCAGCTACGCTCCGCTAACCTCTCACTCACCACCGTCCCGTGCACCTGAAGAAGAACAACCACCGGCCGGAGATCCTTCTCCCACCTCGCCGCCAAGACATGGAACACCCTCCCACTGAGCCTACGACAGACCCAAGACCTGCAGACCTTCAGGAGGATACTCAAGACTTGGCTGTTCGATCAGTAGCCCCCCCCCCCCAGCGCCTTGAGACCCTCGCGGGTATGTCGTGCGCTTTACAAATGATTGATTGATTGATTGATTGATTGTTAATGGGCGGGCCTTTCCCCCAGAAGGACTTGTGGGTAATACAGAGGTCCTTAAACTTGACTCTCTCCAGAATGGGTAACCAATGCAGAGTTTGGCGGATTGCCAATAGGGGATTTTAAGGATCAGGCGGGCTGCACAGTTCTGGATGACTTGTAGTTTAGAGGTGGTAGACTGAGGGGCTCCGAGGTAGAGCGCATTTCCGTAGTCTATACGTGCTAGAATCAGGGCTTGTACCATTATCTGCCTAGCACAGAATGGGAGAAGAGGAAGAATTTTCCTCAGCATCCTCAAAATACCAAAGCAAGTTGCTGAAAGCTTTGTTGCTTGATAATTAAAAGTCAGGGATTGGTCCAACCATATGCCCTGCCTCTTGATTTGTTTTTTAGGAACTGGCGGGGGCTGAGACAATTAGGCCATAGTAGCCCAGGATTGAAGGTCGGCTGATTGTCTGGAAGCATAAGCTCTGTCTTGACTCCATTCAACTTCAGACAGGACAGCTCCATCGACTTCACGACTTTTTCCAGACAAGGACCCAGGCTAGAGGTCAGGCTTCCCGGGTGGTTTGAAGATACCACCAGTTGTGTATTGTCAGCATAGGTAACTATTTTTATACCAAAAGGGCGGACAATCTCTGCCAGTGGGCTCATGTATACGTTGAATAGTAGAGTACTAAATGGAATAATTATGCCCTGGGTTGAATAGTGTTGGGCTCAGGGAGGTCCCCTGTGGCACACCGCAGCTGAGTGGCATGGGTTTAGAGCTGACATTACCCTCAAAAACCTGAAAGAACCTATCCTCTAGAAAAGACCGCAGACAGGTGATGACGCATCCAGTCACTCCAAGATTCATGAGTCTGAGGATTAACGTGTCATTGCTGACAGTGCCGAATGCGGCACTGAGGTCTAACAGGATGATAACTGCTGTACCCCCTTGGTCTTGGATTCGCCTGGATTCTTCAACCACCGCAAACAGAGCGGTTTCCGTTCCATGTTGGGGCCGGAAAGCGGTCTGCGAGGGGTGAAGCAGGTTGTTTGATTCTAGGAATCCGGATAGTAGTTAACGTGCCGCTCTAATATTTTACTACAGGTGGGGAGAAGGGAAATTGGCGGGTAGTTCCCCAGCTGTTCTGGGTCCAAGTTTCCTTTTTGAGCAGCGCCTTGACCATGGTTCATTTCCAAGGAATGGGGACCACTCCAGAGGAGATGGAGGAGTTGATCAGTTCACAAATTACCGGCAGGATTGTTCCTGCTGCTGATGTCAGAAGCTTAGGGGGGGGGGGCCGGGTCCCTAGGGGAACCTGATTTTACGTGACCCAGGATGGATTCTACGAATTTGGGTTCTACCAGAGGGATATGTTACAACAGCGCACTGGTACTGGATGTGAGGCAGGTAATGGGGGGGGCAATTCAGGTGGGCTGATGTGTGGGGAAAAGTGAGATATATGTTGTGTATCTTTTTATGAAAGAATTCCACTAGATTGTTACCTCGATCAAGAGCGCCCTCCGCAGTAGTTTGTAGGGTCGGAAGCTTGATTAAAGTTTTCGCAATACGGAAAACCTCACGTAGAGAATTAGATGCATGGAGGATCTTTTCACAGTAGAAGGCAGCTTGTGCAGATTTGATTTCCGCTTGGTAAGTTCTGTTAGCCTCCCTGTATTTATGTTTCCCAGAGTCTGCGTAGTCCTTCCTCCATGTCCTTTCTAGCTTCTTACAGGTTTGTTTCAGTTCACGTAGTTTAGTTGTATACCATGGAGAGAGCATGGAACTGTCTTTTTTTAGGACGATTTTTGGGGGGAAGACTTAGGGAGTGTTCAATCCACTTATTGAACTTCTCATTAGCCACTATAGGCTTTGATTCGTAGGAAGGCCTAGTGGTATCAAGTGCTAGGACCCACTGATCAAGAGAAAGCTAGGACCATAAGTGTTCCCAGCTACTGCTCGTACCAGATGAGGAGAGTGGGTCTACTGTATTTCAAGTCAAGGGAATCGGAAAGTGGTCAGACCACGGGAGTGGTTTGGGATCCCCTACTGAGAATTCCTCGCTATTGATAAATATAGGATCAAGTAGATGGCCTTTAACGTGAGTCGCTCCAGAAACATTTTGGCTAAACTGGAATGCTGAGAGATTCCTGACCAGCTCTAAGGCTGCGAGGTTGGAGGGATCATCAAAATGTAGGTTGAGGTCTCCTAGGATTGCAAAATTAGAGGGGGAGCTGGATAAATTTGCATTGCCTTCTGGAAGCACTTGAAGAAATTGTCCCAGAGCTCCAGGGGGTCTGTAAATTAACATGCCTGAGAACGTGTGAGTGGGTGAAAAGTTTAACGAGAACACGAAATTCTCGCAATCGGTTAGCTGGTCGACCGAGATGCGACATTTGACCTTATTCTTATATATAATGGCAATCCCGCCTCCCTTACCGCTTCTGCAGTCTAGCCGCTGACTGTGGAAGCCCGGGGGAAGAGTTTGTACAATTACTGACTCAGACTCATTGTTGAGCCAGGTTTTGGTCAAAAACACAACGTCCGGGTATTCCTCCTCTTATAGTATCGCAACTTCTGTGGCATGTTTCACTTGGGATCTACAGTTTAAAAGGAACATTTTGTAAGAAATGCCCGATCCTCTTTTATTTGATACATTTACTTTTGACAGCAGAACAGTTGTATGCATTGGCTGTGTGCCCGTAATCCCACATCTAAAAAAGCTCTTTATCTTTCCAACCTCTA
The DNA here is from genome assembly GCF_964204655.1 of Triturus cristatus. Lineage (NCBI taxonomy): Eukaryota > Metazoa > Chordata > Amphibia > Caudata > Salamandridae > Triturus > Triturus cristatus. Next base: position 344,599,698 of record NC_140593.1, read on the forward strand.
GTCTTCCCATTCTTTTTATTCTCCTCTCCCATTTTTCCCCTGACTCTTCTTAACACATTCCCTTCATTTAGTTTTTCCAGATCACCATCTCCTTTGGCCCCGGCACCCTCAAACTACATCACATCATGGAAAGTAATTGATATGCCCCTAGCCAAATTAATAGGTTTATCTAGAAGAGGTTCCTTTAGACCTAGAAATTTATCTTGGACATTCTTGGAATTGCACATTCTACTTATCATCTGACCTCTTATCATCTCATCCCTCAAATCTTTAAAATTACATGCAACAGCTAGTCTTCTCAAGGTTGCTACATATTGCTTCACTGTCTTCTTTTGTATCTTGGCACAGGAAAATAATTTGTGCCATTCTACCACTATACTTATTTTTTTTTTCCATGATTCTCTTCCAGCGCTTTGAATGCACATTTATACTCATCCACCTCTTCGTCATCTGATCCTGTGTTCACACTCCTACCCTCCAGCATGTTTTCAGGACCTTCCTCCCTTCTTAACCTAAACTGTGTTTGAGTATTGCAAGTTTCCTCTTTAGTACATATACCTGTCCGTCTACTGCCTCTAAATATGTTCCAAAGGTTTCCTTTCAGTCTTCTCAGGCCATGCAGAGTTGCCCAGGATTTTGCAAGAAAACTGGCGGCGTTGGTATAGATTGCGACGTCATACTTGCCCTGACTGCTCACTACGCTGTTACTTGACTACACTGATCAGCTACCTGCAATGATGGTACCTGTATAAAATACACCAACCACTGCACCAGGTAAACACGTCTCAGTCTTTTTTTTTTTTCACGCTCACCGCAAATGGTGGTGAACCAGTCCCACCAACTGTCAGTACCTGGGGATGGTGCGCTGTAGTATAAAAGGCAGGAGACTTTTATATGAGGAAACGAAGAAGTTTATTTCTGTAAAAGCTGCACCCACGACCATACGCCACCGCCGCACACCAGGACTACCGACAACTGATTAACGTTGTCAGAACCCTGGAACACGCCGTGTAGCGTCCGATCGTGGAATCCTTTTTAAAAGAACATAAGTGAAACAAGACATCCTCGAGCCGGGAAGCCAGCATGAGAATACAATGTAAGCTACAAACAGTGTTCAAAGAAATTGAAGCTCTCAAAGAACCCCGCACGTTCCAAAACACAAGCAAGCTAGAACGTATGACCCTACAATCACTGAAAAACAACCCCGAGATCATAATCAAACCAGCCGATAAAGGGGGAGGTACGGTAATACTCAACAAAGACGACTACCATCGAGAATGTGAGCGTTTACTCAATGATACAAAAAACTACGAGTTGCTTACACATGACCCCAGCACTTCCTTGAAAACTCGCATCCACACCCTAGTGGAAGATGCGGTACAGACTGGCCAGATCTCTAAAAACGGGGCCAAATTCCTCACCACAACACAAGGCAAAATACCATATTTCTATACTGTTCCCAAAATCCACAAGAACAGAACTCCTCCCCCTGGACGCCCCATCGTCTCAGGCATCGGGTCCCTATTGGAACCCCTGTCACGCTTCTGTGACCATTTCTTACAACCATTGGTCCAGTCCACCAGTACATACCTGAAAGATACTAAAGACCTCCTAGGACTTCTAGCGGACATACACTATGACCCCAATACTTCTTTCCTGGTGTCACTTGATGTAGAGAGCTTATACACCAGCCTCCCACAAGACGATACCCTGAGAGTACTAGAAGAGGCTCTTAATGATGTTGACTGGCAATACCACATGCCCCCTTCCTTTGTACTTAAATGTGCAACTCTTGCACTCAAAGAGAACTACTTTGAATACAAAGGCAAGCTCTATCTCCAGAAGTATGGCACTTCAATGGAGAGCGGTTTCGCTACCAGCATAGCGGGCCTGTACGTATTTAACTTTGAGACCAAACATCTCCTCAGTAACAATCAACCACGCATTCCTCAAATCAAATTTTACAAACGATACATTGATGACATCCTTCTGATCTGGGAAGGATCCAGCGATTCGCTGGCCACCTTCTGTGACTGGCTCAACACGTGTGACCCCAACCTCCGTTTCACACATAGCTCTGACAGTCACCAGACCACATTCTTGGACCTGGATATAAAAGCAGTATCAGGAGGCCTCATGAGCAAGACTCACTTCAAACCCACTGCCCGTAACTCTCTACTACACTTTACCAGCTTCCACCCCAGAGCTCTCCGTGAAAACCTCCCGTATGGCCAATTTCTACGACTCCGCAGAAACTGCAGTGACCCAAAGGATTACAAATTGCAAGCCACGGACCTTTGCCACAAGCTGCACCAACGCGGTTACCCACCAAGCATAACCAAGACAGCCAACAAGAGGGCCAGAAACCAAAACCGTGAAGGCTTACTAGAAACCTACACCAGAGAACCAACACCTCCGCCACTAACATGCGTGACTACCTACAACACGGTGACCAACAAGGTTTCCCAAATCATCAAGAAAAACTGGAAAATCTTGAACACAGGCAACCTTAACTGGGAACCTCCCCTCCTTTCGAATAAAAGAGCCAAATCCATTAAAGACACCATTGTATCTACCAGACCCACTCTCCTTCTCAGACCTATGAACACGGTCTTAAATGCCTGGGGCCTCCCAAGCATCAAAGGACACTTTCCTTGCGGCAGCTGCAGCGTTTGTCACATCACTGAGTCGACCAAACACCTCAACTTGGAACCTTGAAAAACATGGGAACTACGCAAGCACACCAACTGTAACACAGAACATGTTGTGTACCGGATAATTGGCCCATGCAACCTCATCTACATCGGCATGACTACCCGCAAAATTAAAACCAGGATCTGTGAACACCGCAGCACGATACGCTGCAAGAAAAACACCACTAAAATGACTAACCACTTTCTGGAAAAAGGCCATACGACCAATGACATGAGATGGGTCGTCCTGGAAGCTTTAGACCACGGGTACTCATAGTGCGGGCCGCCAGCGGCCCGGCAAGCCTTACTTGGCGGCCCGCGGACCTTGTAAACATCATACCTGTGGTTTTTTTTTTTTTTACAGTGTCAGCAAACACAGACTCTGCTCTGTGGGGGCTGGGCGATTCAAGTGATATTCTGCGTGGAGCTGCAGGGGCGCTAAGCAGAGGTGAAAAACAACAAAGCCTCGTTATCATGCAAATGGTCTCTTAAAGGCCTGTGAAGTACTCAGGTGGGGCTGTGTGTGTGCCCGGGAAGGGAAGCTGCCTCAGCTGCCACACAAGTGGGGTGAAGTGACAAAGAATGACAGAGGACAGCAGGGTGTGAGAGTCGGTAGAGGTGACAGAGGGTGACAGAGGGCAGTAGGGAGAGACAGAAACAGACAGAGACAGATAGAGATAGAGACAGAGACAGGGACAGACTAACAGATAGAGACAGAAACAGATAGAGGCAGAGACAGATAGAGACAGATAGAGACAGAGACAGATAGAGGTAGAGACAGACAGAGACAGACAGCGATAGAGACAGAGAGAGAGAGAGAGAGAGACAAAGATAGAGGCAGGGACATATAAAGGCAGAGACAGATAGAGGCAGAGACAGACAGAGACAGATAGAGGCAGAAACCTGCAGAGATAGAGACAGACAGAGACAGATAGAGGCAGAGACAGGGACGGGGCAGACAGATAGAGGCAGAGACAGACAGAGACAGACAGGCGGAAAGGGAGACAGAGGGAGGGAGACAGGGGCAGATAGAGCTAGATAGAGGCAGAGACAGGGACAGACAGACAGACACAGAGGCAGAAACAGACAGAGATAGAGACATATAGAGATGGAGACAGAGACAGACAGAGACAGGGACAGACAGAGACAGATAGAGGTAGAGACAGGGACGGGGCAGACATTTAGAGACAGAGACAGACAGAGACGGAAAGGGAGACAGAGGGAGGGAGACAGAGACAGGGACAGACAGAGACAGATAGAGGCAGAGGCAGAGACAGGGACAGACAGATAGAGGCAGAGACAGTCAGAGACAGAGAGACAGAGATGGAGAGGGAGACGGAGAGGGAGACGGAGGGAGACAGAGGGAGACAGGGAGTGGGAGGGAGGGAGGGAGACAGAGGGTGACAGGGCGGGAGAGGGAGGGAGACAGAGAGGGAGGGACACAGAGAGAGAGGGAGACAGAGGGAGGGAGACAGAGAGAGGGAGACAGAGAGAGGGAGACGGAGGGAGGGAGTCGGGGAGACAGAGGGAGACAGAGGGAGGCAGAGGGAGGGAGACAGAGAGAGAGGGGATAGAGAGAGAGGGAGACGGTGAGAGAGGGAGACAGAGAGAGAGGGAGACTGAGAGAGAGGGAGACTGAGAGAGAGGGAGACCGAGAGAGAGGGAGACTGAGGGAGGGAGACAGAGGGAGGGAGACAGACAGAGAGGGAGACAGAGGGAGGGAGACAGAGGGAGGGAGACAGAGAGAGAGGGAGGGAGACAGAGAGAGGAAGACAGAGAGAGGGAGAGACAGAGGGAGGGAGACAAGAGAGGGAGGGAGACAGAGGGAGACAGAAGGAGACAGAGAGAGACAGACAGGGAGACAGACTGAGGGAGACAGAGGGAGGGAGACAGAGGGAGGGAGACAGAGAAAGGGAGACAGAGGGAGGGAGGCAGAGGGAGACAGAGGGAGGGAGTCAGGGAGAGGGAGACAGACAGAGGGAGACAGACAGAGGGAGGGAGGCAGAGGGAGGGAGACAGAGGGAGACAGACAGAGGGAGGGAGGCATAGGGAGGGAGACAGAGTGAGAGACAGAGGGAGGGAGACAGAGGGAGGGAGATAGAGGGAGACCGAGGGAGACAGAGAGGGAGACAGAGGGTGACAGACAAAGGGAGGGAGACAGACAGAGAGAGACAGAGGGAGACAGGCAGAGGGAGGGAGGTAGAGGGAGGGAGACAGACAGAGGGAGGGAGACAGAGAGGCAGACAGAGAGAGAAGGGGACAGAGAGAGAGGGAGACGGAGAGTGAGGGAGACAGAGAGAGGGAAGGAGACAGATAGAAGGATACAGATAGAGGGAGACAGAGAGAGGGAGATAGAGAGAGAGGGAGAGAGAGGGAGGGAGACAGAGAGAGGAAGACAGAGGGAGACAGAGAGAAGGAGACAGATGAAGACAGAGAGAGGGAGACAGAGAGGGAGGGAGGCAGAGAGGGAGGGAGATAGAGGGAGACAGAGGGAGACAGAGAGAGACAGAGGGAGACAGACAGAGGGAGACGGAGGGAGGGAGACAGAGGGAGGGAGACAGAGAAAGGGAGACAGAGGGAGGGAGGCATAGGGAGGGAGGCAGAGTGAGAGACAGAGGGAAGGAGACAGGGAGGGAGACAGAGGGAGGGAGATAGAGGGAGACAGAGAGGGAGACCGAGGGTGACAGACAACGGGAGGGAGACAGACAGAGGGGGAGACAGAGGGTGACAGACAAAGGGAGGGAGACAGACAGAGAGAGACAGAGGGAGACAGGCAGAGGGAGGGAGACAGAGAGGCAGACAGAGAGAGAGGGGGACAGAGAGAGAGGGAGATGGAGAGAGGGAGACGGAGACGGAGAGAGGGAGACAGAGAGAGGGAGGGAGACAGATAGAAGGAGACAGATAGAAGGAGACAGATAGAGGGAGACAGAGGGAGGGAGACAGAGAGAGGGGGGGAGAGAGAGAGGGAGGGGAGACATAGAGGGAGAGAGAGATAGAGAGAGGGAGGGAGACAGAGAGGGAGAGAGAGATAGAGAGAGGGAGGGAGACAGACAGAGGGAGGGATACAGAGAGAGAGAAAGAGGGGGAGACAGAGAGATAGAGAGAGAGAGAGAGAGAGAGAGAGAGAGAGAGAGAGAGAGAGAGAGAGAGAGAGAGAGATGTGTATGCCGGGTCCGGTGGCTCAGTGGACGAAGGTGTCCGCTGCAGGGGCCTGCCCAACCAGGATTTCTCAGTAATGCTGGGACATAATTTAACAGCATCTATAGCTGCAACCACACACTCTCTGTCTTCCAAATCCTCAATTTCAGAAGGATCATGAAAAGCCACATGTGAAGTTTCTGCCACCAGAAATGTGTTTTATGGAAAAGTGAAATTCCTGTAGCCTCGAAAGCCAAGCCTGGCTGAAGCTTTACCAAGCCCATTACCATTGAGTAGCTGTATAAGAGGTTTGTGATCCGTAAACAGTTCAAACTCACGGCCCAAGAATGATCGAAGTGCGTATTTGTCTTTGGGGGGGTGTAGCATGGATGATGGCTTTAATGAGGGATTCTTTGGGTTAGATGCCTTCTGGAGACAAGGTATGACCCAAATAATCCAATTGCTGCGTGGCAAATGTACATTTGTCAGGCCTAATTGTCATGCCTATGCCTATCTCATCTAATTTAGTCAGAACGGAAGACAAATTGACCAAGTGTGACTCCCAGTTATCAGAAAAAAACAAAATATCATCTTGGTAGGCCTGAACCCCCGGCATGTTTTCAAAAAGATTATCCATAATCTTCTGAAAAACACTGGCAGCGGAGGCCACGCCAAAAGGGAGTCTGAGGTACTTATAAATACCGAATGGTGTGATGAATGTGATGAACTCTTGGGAATCTGCAGTTAAAGGTATTTGGTGGTAGGCAGAACGCAGGACAATGATCGAAAAAAATGTAGCTCCTCCTAAATTGGCAAGTAGTTCATGGATTTTGGGAAGGAGATGACAGTCAATCAAAATGTTTTTATTCAAGGTGCGTAAGTCCGCACATAATCTGACCTCTCCAGATTTCTTTCAGACAATGACGATGGAGAAACCCATTCTGAGGAGTCAGAAGGAACTATGACACCATCATCACACAAAGATTTGAGGACTGACTTGAGTTCATACTTCGCGCTAAGGGGCAAGGGGCACACCTTATGGACAAAGGGTTGAACGTGTGGCTCAAGTCTAATCTGATGTTGGAACCCTTTAAAGTCCCCAATTTATTAGAAAAAAGTCTTGGAAATTTGTCAAGAACTTTTTTAAGGTCAGAGGAGTGGTCAATGAGACATAAGCAATCAGTTCCAAGGTCATTCCTAGACCCAGCAGGACTGTAACCTTGAGGAGGATCACCCAGGGTAATTGGGTTTTCAGAGCCGGGAACAAGATGTAAACCCATTTGGCAAGGTCCTGTCAGCCAATGATGTTGCGTCCCTTAACTGCAACATAAACCTTTGTAAATATGGACCTTCCTAAACATTCTAACCTTGAATTAAAGAAGCCTAGCATGTCAATCTCAAACTCGCCAAAAGCTTTGGGGTTGACGTCGGTTTGAAATAAAGAAATGGATCCTTCCCATTTGTCAATAAACATGACATCTGATAAGATAGTTATTGGCGAACCAGAATCTGCCATAATGGGAATTTCTATATTTCCAAAAAATGCGGTTCCTATAGGGCCCTTGACCAAATGAGGAGTAAAAACAGAGTTATATTCAATTGATACAACCATATTTTGAAAATGATCAGTACACTCATCAACATTTTCATAATAATCAATACTGTTGATTCTGGTAGGTCTTTTAGAAGATCTACATGAGCCTTGAAAATGGCCTATTTTCTTATATAGGATACATCTTTTACCAATAGCAGGACACATAGGGTAGTTTCCCAGGTGTGATTTTGAACCACATCTGAAACAAAAAGTGTTTCCTTTTTTGACAACTTGTCTAAATGGTTTGTTTGTAGTTACAGAATTAACAGAATTCACCATCTCTTGAGCAGGAGTTTTAAAGGAGTTGAGAGATTGATCATTTTGAAGAACTTTGGACGTGATGATGGACCTCTCAATGCTCTTGGCAATGTCTATAGTTTTCTGCAGCTGAAAAGGCGTTCTTGAATTTTCCTAGAATAGCAAGCGAAATCAAATTGATCACGAATATAAATGTCAAGATCCGCCTCAAATTCACAAGTTGAGGCTAAGACTCGCAACCGCGCAATGTATTCTTCAACTGTTTCGTCTATGCGTTGTTTGTCTTTCAAGCATTATGTTTGACTCTTCGTCATAATGTCTTGCTAGGCGAGATGAGGCTTCCTTGTAGGAATTTCAATGTTCAGCATCACTTGCTTCTCCACTAGGTGTAGGAAATTTAGTTAAATTCTCAAAGACATGTTGCGCAGCGAGACCTAGACAACCGTACAAAATTGCAACTTTACGTTCTGGGGAAAACTTGACAGCATCAATGGCAACAATATGGTTTTTGAAAGCTTTTACCCATTGACGCCATGGAATACTGGGTTTGCCAGCCTGTTGTAAAAATGGAGGAGGTTGCGCAAATTGTTGAGAAGTAGCCATTAAAGCAGATTAAATGAGCCAAGAAACTATGAAGAATTAACAATTCCTGTAATAAAATTGTGGTTTAAACAAAATTCTCAAATAGTTAAAATGAAGAAATAAATAACATGGTAATAATCAGTTAATGAACAGTATAAATGAGAATGTGAGCAATTTACACCATGAAAGTCACATTTAAAATGAGCATAAAATAGTTGAAAAAGGTGAGCCTATCACTGAATGATGAGGCTCAAAAGGAGGGAAAAAGGTGTGACTGTCACCGCTAAATTCTGCAGGCTGAATAATTTTACACGTACTGTTTGTTTAAATTTAAAGCAAAGAAGGTGTGCCTGTCACCGCTATAGCGTGCAGGCTGAATCCTACCTGTGACCTGCGTAGGATGTCTTTAATGTAGAGTTGCGTTGTGATAAATGTTGCTAAGCAACCGGAGTAAGCAAAGATGGCCGCCTGCATAATTACGTTAGGTTGAAGGCTTTGCGGCGTTAAGAAGCTGCGTCAGAGAACGTCAAAGTATCTCGGTGTTTAGCTCCCGTTGCTAGGAGATGGGAGACCAATGCCAGAGAATCTGACGTCATTTAGCAGACTCCAATTTTGCTGTAAGTCCTGTTTGCAAATAGACGTGGGCAAAACAGAAACCACCTCCAATCTGAGACGTCGACGAAGCAGGAACCGCCTCTGATATTCCGCTTGAGGAGGTGGCGCGGAGAAGGAGAGGAGCGAGGTCCAACGAGGAAATGCCAAGAAGAAAAGCTTTAGTTGGTGGGTGCAGCGCGCATAGCTTTGTCCGCTCGTTGCCAATTGTAGTATAAAAGGCAGGAGCCTTTTATATGAAGAAACAAAGAAGTTTATTTCTGTAAAAGCTGCACCCACGGCCAGACGCCACCGCCGCACACCAGGACTACCGACAACTGATTAACGTTGTCAGAACCCTGGAACACGCCGTGTAGCGTCCAATCGTGGAATCCTTTTTAAAAGAACATAAGTGAACGAGACATCCTCGAGCCGGGAAGCCAGCACAAGAATACAATGTAAGCTACACCCTACATGTGCCTATCACCGAAGAGTTCTAGGTTGCAAAACGTTGGCTGACAAGCGGTGTGCCCATCACCAAAGAAAGAATCCAAGGAGTCCCTCAGGATGCCTTTCGCTGATGACTGTCCCGGTGACCAATAGCTATCATGTGGTTCGCCTATCACTGTGTAACTCCTCACAGACTCAGTAACTTGCTAACGCCATACTCGACATGGCCCCACACAACAATTTGCTTTTCCCTACAATGCTGAACCAACACAGCACATGTCGGAGTACAGCAAGTCCTCCTCCAAAATGGCGCTGCACAGCCTTAACAAGCATCTCTTGTTGCCTGGATACCGCTAAGAAAACGCTAGTTGTCTTCCGTCATAGACACGTGATGTGTGACGCGTTTCATGCACTTTTAATCTCACACAGCACGTTCTCCGTGAATCTTCTTCACCTGCTGACTGCTTCTCAAACCAGAGCACAGGCTTAGGATCGCTCCACCTCTTCCTTTGAAAGCTGCCACTGTACATTCTTCTGTTGAGTGATGATGAGGCTCAATGATGCCCCCGAGCTTCCTCGCACACCAGCTCCTCTCACGCAAGCGTCACAAGGCTCAGGAAGCACTCCCATGCACGAGCTATAAATTTACGTTCAATCTAAACATTTGCTTATGCCACAAATTCACAAATCTCTACCAAAACCAGAAATTCACTGAGAAAAATTCAAATCGGCTTCCTCAGCATGTAACGACAGGTGTCAGATCTGTAGGACCTCTCTTGGACCAGAGGCCACCATTTATCTCCCAAATCCTGAATACAATTTTGCAACTCCAGAATAATAGCATGAATGTTCTTTTCACCAAAGTGTCACTGTGTCCTCTTCTTCGGTATCAGGATCTCATCCTTTTCGCCAATTTTGGGAAGGCAGGTGTCGTAACGGAATAATGGTCCGTATTCAGGATGGTATGTACATGTAGTTTATTAAGTAATTAATAAATGAAGTAAGGTACAAATAACGAAAGAACAAGGTAAGTAAGAAACCCCAACAGGAGCAGCCTGCTTGCTGCTCAGCCCTACTCTCAACTGACATTCATGCACGCATACAACACTCTATGACATCATACACTCATGCTAACATTCCACACCATACACTGGCTGAGCAGCAAGCTAGAAGCCAACACAACACTTCTCCCCCTTTAATAAAACACCAAAAATTGAAATGCCAAGAATAAGCATAATAACGACATTACAGGGAAGAAGCAAGCAGTCTGAATGTCAATAAACAAAAACAACTAAATGAAAACATATTGCAATAGAAGCCAACACAACAGCAGGACACAGGAATTATAAATGCCTTCTTTATTCAGTATCATGAAACGGCTCCTGGTCAGACCTTGATCCTGAGCAACTGTGCCTTCTTAGCTTCTTAGAATCCACACACCACATTCCAGAAGTGGAAGCAAGCACACTGGTTGCCCAGGAACAGCATCCTAGTAACCAGGACACATAAACATTAGAGGATACAACACACACGCCTGCAGGAAACCTGGGCAATGGAGTGGTTCGGAAAGATCTTCAAAGATGACTGTCTCACCGTATGATATCAGTTCTTTACTGAATGACTGCGTAAAGTGTGCCTATATTGTATGACACACAGTGTTACCCTGTAAGTTAACAGGTCTGCTGTTCCTTCATTGCAGTGTGTAGAAGTTGGTGTTTAGTCGCAAAGTGCTGCATGAGCGTGTAAGACTGTGTAGTGGTGTGGAGGGATACCTGTTGGACTAATGGGGCAGGTTGGCAACTGGGATGCAGCTGAAAGGGCATACCTTTCGGGTTTTTTCAATCTCTCTAATTTCTGCCCCTCCCTCACGGCACTTATCAGTTCATTTTAAGCGTCCTTAGTGTTTATGGCAAACATCTTACCTTTCTTCTAACTCTCGCTCCGGATGGTTAGTTTTCAAAAGAGTCCTTTTAGCCATCTTACAAAGCACTACGGTAAAATGTCAAGGTTGCTATTGCTTCCTTGGTACCAAAACATGCCAAAGACCAATTTGTCCATCCAAAGTTGCTAACTTGATTGCTTATAAATTGGGCATTGAAACAAAAGAAGTGCCGTAAGGAAAACCATAAAAACAAGTTGTTTTCATTACAAGAACTATAAAATGCACATATGTGACTGTGGGAGACGCAATTTATTATTTACCCCATCAAAGGTACCACAGGATTAACACATAGAACTTAGAGACCACAAAATGCTGCAGCTACAGAGAAGCGCAGCAATATTAGAACAAGCTTTGGCATAGCCAATAGGTCTCGCTTTTGGGACCTTATAAGTATTTAGTTATGCAGCAGAATATCCTTGGTGCAACAACACCAACTGTTGCATGGCTAAACACTTATAAGGTCCCAAATGCGAGACCTATTGGCTATGCCAATGCTTGTTCAGAAATCCTTGTGTGATCAGGATATTGTTTTGAGCCCTCTATCGAGCTTCAAATGAGTCCACAGCCTTCTTCTGACGCACATAATTGCAGTCTTACTGCAGCAGCCTAGGGTAGGTCCTAGAGCACTGGCTGCCTAGGCCATGCTGCCATGGTATGAAGATAAACATTTAAAACACAGATGACGGTCTACCTCACAAAATCAGATGTTCCCAATTCCCACTAACATCAATCTGTACGGAAGTGAGCAGCCCCCTCTCCACTTGGGGTCCCTCCTTTAAACAAACAAAATTTGACTCTGTAGGCTGAAGTACTGATGATTAAAATAAGGCGGGGAAACCTGCCTGTCCCTTCAGCCACCCTGGGCTGGGGATTCATAGCACACAGGGGCTGGGACAGGGAAACTTCTAAAACCTAACTAGAGAGTGGTGTAATAGCCCATCAATCACTGGTCTCTTACTGCAGAGCTAGCCCTAGGTTCCTCACTTTGCAAAACACAAGAAAACAAGCCCTTGCTAAAAGCACCAATCCCTCGCTCAGGGCAGACACAAGGGTTATAGCCGCGCTACCTGTCCCTTGACACAGACAGACAAAATAATTCAACTAAATTATTCCTGGCAACCCCTTAATCAAGGGGTAAGCCCAGGCGCTTGGGTGAGCAGAGAATTCTCAGCTGCCGAGGCCATGGGAAGAACATTGCCCTGCTGCAGGACCTGGGGTGGGAGCCCTGCACTGCTTTGCCTTGCAATACTGCTGTTGTCACACAACAAGCATTAATAGCGGCCTAAAGAGGCTTCCGCGGCCTAGCCAGTCTCAAGCCTCCTTATGCGGTCCACTGCGGCCCATAATCAACAGCACCAACTGCAAGACTTTCACCAGATGCTTTCATCCACAGCTGGACCCACCTACCAGCAGCCAGCTCTCACACACTGCCATCTCCTCCACTGCAATGACCCATAGGAGACAAGCCCCTAGAAACAGTGGCTTGGTTACTTCAGCCTGAAGCCTGACCCCAGCAGCCGCTGGCCCTCACCCATTTGTCTGATATTGGTGTCTTCTTCCTCTCTTTTTCCTTCCTCTTCTGACTCCTACAGCAAAATGCATGATCCTTCTTTGACAGAAATATTAAAAGTGGAAAAACGAATGTACTTGGTGCATTTGTGGACCTTTGGTTCTACCTGCCATGCAATGAAACTTGGCTAGATCGTGTAGTAGAGTATGTGGTCTTGTGCTTGTATCCAGACCAATTGAAGGTGTCATATATACCTAGACACAAGCAAACACCAAATGGACGAAGAAGAAATGTAATGCACTAATTTGTTGGAAGTTTGCTGAAGCCTGAAATGTACAAATCAGCAGGCTGGTGACCACACAATTCCCAGAGGCTGGGTGCTTTTGTACTAGAGGCCTTTGAACTGTATTTAAAAATCAACAATTTGGTGGCATTGCTCACTTAGCGCCTCAGATTTACATGCATGGAACAGACTGAGGAGGTGGGGGAATTTTTTCCAGACAGGAACGCAGAGGCATTGAGGGTGCAGTTTATTGGTGCACTAGGGTTCTGTTGCTGCTCCGTTGTGGGCCAAACGAGGAATACATTAATATCACAAAGAGAAATGTGATGTAGCATTTGAAGGGTGGACCACAAGTCTATTCCACGCGCCTTCTGAAGACGTGATTTGAAAAGTGTCCTGCAAGGTGATAATGTAGGGTTGAGTGAACTTACCCAGACACAGACCACCTAAGATGAGGGCTGCTATCACTAAAAGCAGGACATCACACTGAGGGTCTAAAATTGTCTGACGAAAGTAATTCTATGGTTTAGGGTGGTTAAGGGTATTTCAGTGGCAAGGGTACTTTTAGGGTGGGTAATGTTCATTTTAGGGCTGGTAAGGGTATTTGGGTGGTAAGGGTATTTTTAGAGTTTAGGTGGGTATGGGTATTTGTGTGGTGAGGGTAATTTTTAGGGTGGTTGACAAGGGTATTTTTTGGGTGGGTTGGGGTATTTTTAGGGTTGGTAGGGGGGTATAGGAGGTAAGGATATATTTGGGATTTAAGGGTGGTAACATTTATTTGTATATACTTATATAAAGGCCTTATACTTACCTGCAAAATAGTTACATTTTCGCTGTAAAAGCATGCGTGGTAAAAGCCTATGTGTGGTAAAAATTTGCACGGTAAATAGGCATATGAGTGGTAATGGACGCGTTTCAATGGCATATGCGGTAATGGCATGCGTAGTTCAGTCATACATCCGGAGGGGACACTGCGGTACAGGAGGCCCTTAAGGCAATCAGACATTCACTTGGGGCCAAGGAATAGAAGAAAACTCCAACCATAAAAAAACGGTGCTCTGCTGCAAAAGCTAGGAGGAAGACCGACTGACTGACTGACTCCTGTCTAGGTATGGAGAATGAAGATAGGAGTGGATAAAATGTCAGAAAGCCTTAAGGAAATATTGTTTTCACAACATTGAAGCATTGATTTGATTCATATGGGAGTATCATTTTATTACATGCTCATCCTATCTTTCTCTCTCAAGAAAACGCTACATCTAGCTGGTCTTGTGGGAAGAACATTTAGACATCCAGATTCTGCATCCAAAAGGGCTAACCAAGGACAGCTTTCACTCACATAGGTTATACAATCGGGTGCAAGATTCCCCCGCCACACAAAAAACATATAACAAACAGAAAACAGAATCATAAATATAACCTTTTATCTAAGGCCACAAAACTAACAATCAAGAGACACAGCAAGAGTACAACAAATCACACTTCAACTAGGAATTCTTTTTTTGGACAATCTGTTTCCTGAGACTTCTTGTGTATTCCTTTATATAAACAAAAGAAGGGAAGCTGGACGTCTTACTGTTGGAATACACTGCCGGGCACCATCTGAATTATTCAAGCAGGACAATTCTATTTCATATCTTGGAAGCAGACCTCTGCAGACTTCTGTACAAACTGTAGACCTCTCATCAAGCTTAGCCAAGGCTAATACCAGATTTGTCATCTAGTGCTGTATCAGTCTCAGAAATGTGAAACTTTTAATAATGCCTCCATGTGGCTAAACAAGAGCCTGGAAATAACACAAATCAAAGAAGGGTGCGAGGGTCCTCTTCAGACAGGAACCAAGCATATCTTGGGAGAGAGCACCTCCAACTGGACCAAAAATAAATAGATTTTGAACAGTGTACACCACTTCTTTAAGTTTCACTCAAGTCAACAAACTCGTATCAACTGTATTCACACGCAGATAAGCTGAGCGCACCCAAATCTCCAGATGAGAGCCCCATCACTCAAATAAGAATGCAGATGGAGAGTGGAAAGTTGCAACACATTAAATCACGTTTTCATGGCCCGTTTTAGAATGCCAACACAAGCTGCTGTTTCAGAATGTATGCTAGAATGCATGTGAAAACAGATAATGTTGGAGCATGGCACCATCACAAAACGTGTGCGGACAATTTGGATGCCTTCACTCAACTGAGCACACTGAACATGATCTGCAGCCCATGAATTCCTGTCCAAGTTATGTGACAAAGATGCAGCCCATCCACATGCCCATGAAGCCCACTGCAACCGCCCTTTTAAATGGGATGAGAAAAAGATATTTAGATTGAAGACTACACTCACCTATATTAGGGTGATTCAAAACCTTCATTATTCGTACTTCACGGAAGAGCTGAAACAACAAAAACAAGAGCATGTCAGACGTCATTTTCAGGCTATGCAACTTGCAATAAACAACCAGGCTTTTTTTTTTTTTTTTTTAAATAAGGCAACTACAGTTACAAAACAGGGTTGTGGGCTAAAACATAGATCAATTTCTTGACCACGGGCAAAAGATGTGTGCAGAAGTTCATAACGGGCAATTGCATCAACGAGAGGTATGCTCTCTTCAAAAACTGCAGAGTGAAAGGATTCTGGCCAGAGAACGACCAAGCCTTAAGCAGTTATGTACCTATACCATCAGTCTTCACTGCGGAAAGCTCTACCCTGCTTCTGTTTCCCATACCCTTAACCCAAGCCAAAAGCATGCTTAAAGCTAACAGGTCTCGACTTTAGGACCAATTGGTTTTGCCAGTGGTTTTTAATCAAGGTGTACAGCATCTCCAATGTTGTGCATAATGGCTAAAGAAGATTTAAAAAAAAAAAAAAAGCCTATAACACAGATGCTCGCGTCATTTGCAGGCACGCACAATACACTTGCATGCACCTATAAAATTATGCGGGCATTTTATTTGCCAAACTGAGCTAGATTAATAGATTAAAAAAACAAAATGTGCAAAAGTTTTTTTTTTCTTTAAACAGATGAGGGGCAGCAATACAGGAGGTTCAAACACCACAAGGGTCCGGGTGAGTGGAAGCAACACTGAGTGCATGAGGGGGGAAAAAGCAGATACCAGAGAGAGAAATATGGAGTTCAAAGGGGAAGAAGCACAATGGAGAAAAAGCAATGTGGGGAGAAAAAACGGGGCGAGCGCATCACAAAGGGGCATAGATGGGGAAGCACAATCCTGTGAGAGAGCAACACAGCACAGAGAGGGAGAATAGAAACACTAGAAAGATCTGGGAAACACATACGCTCTCAAGGAATGTGTAAGACCAAAGAAACAAGCATTGGCTCACAGAGAACATCAGAGCGGCCGCGAAAGTGAAAGTGATCGCGATCAAGCGCGGCGCGTGTCCGCGCACATGCACTGTAGCTCTAGGCCGGCCATGGTAGCATTTTTTTAAGCCCTCACAAAAAGTCTTGCCAGACCAGCGCACGCGCTGGGTCAGGCGAGACCTAAAAACAGTTTAACTTGTACCAGTTTCCATCCTGCTACTGTCAGTCCAGCTTTTAGATTTGAACTTCAACAATCAGAATGCAAAGAAGGTGCACCAAAACATGAGGACTGGCTAAGCAGCCCCCATATGTCAAGAGTGAACATAATATTTCCTATTTAATGTTAACGATGGCAGACTAATGTTGACTGTGGGCAAAAATGTTACATATTAAACGTTTACATTATTTCCTTGCTATGGAATGGTTCCCTTTACCGTGGGGACTAAGGACAGATTCTGCCCAATGGTTGGGTGAATTTGGATCTAAACTTGCCTTGTACATTGGCCATGGAGAAACACAATTACATGACACCAGTAAGGCAGATATCTATTTCTCCATTTACTTACTGCAAACGCTCTATTTTTTGGACACATTCACCAAACGGTGCACCCCTTTTCTATTCCGCTTCTGTCTCTGCAACAAATATTTACATATAATACTAATGCCGGATTTTGGGCAATACAAATGACACTTTAAAATGAAAATGACAGTAAATAAATCCTCAATGTGATCCGATGACTAAGAAAGATACGTAACTGAGAGGATATAGGACCAACCAAGTCATTGTATTTAGACGTTGACAGCCACATAACTGGATATTACTTCTAGCCAGTAAAGAGTACAGTATCACAGAGAAACACAGTAGTCTTTATAAACAATGAATTGGGGGTCTCTGTAAAGATTATATTGATCTCTGCAAGCTGATTAAACCTTAAAGAAAGGATAGTGGCAAGTCCTGATGGGTCTCCGGCTTCTGCTCTCATCCCTCCTTACTGAAGAGGTCTCCATTGAAGTAGGCTGAATCTACACATATGCCCCTCCTGCTGCTCTGTTACACTCTGTAGGGTGTGCTACTTTCTGTCTAAGGAACCTATGGTCAATCATCTACACCAGGTTCCCTCCTCCTGTGGGCCCCCACGCTCTTTAAAAGGATTTCCTACTCAGAGGAATCTATTGCAGAGGTCTGTTCCATGGTGTTCACCTTGCAGAAAAAACTGCTGTTAAAACTTTATCTATCAAGGTCTGACCCTGCAGGCTCTCTGTTCAGTACCTGACCGTTCCATTGATCCTTGCCCAGTGGATAGAACTGTTGCTTGACCCGGCCCCTTGTCCGACTATCTCCTGCCTGTTAATAACTCCGTCCGCCCTTGTCCTGAGATCATCAATCTCTTGCCCTATTGTGCATGAAGGCTATCTGTCAGCAGGTGGATATCGCCAGGCAAGGAAGTGGGGGAGTGTTAAAAAGAATACTGGTTCCCTAGCCAACATAGAAGGAACCACGCCTGATAGTTCCGTTTGTGTATAGGGTAAATATGGAGAAAATGTGAGGATCAGGAGCCAAAAACAACTCTTTCATACACCAGTGATTTTGACAGTGAAAATTGTCTTTCAAGTGTGAATTGTGTAGATTGTGTACTCCATAGGAAAAGCATTTCTGTACATTTCATTTTGAAGGCAACAATTTCTAGTTGTCTCTGGAACGACCTCATTGCCTTCCATAAACACCCTTGCTTGGAGTTTTCAGTTGCTTCAGTAAAACCTGCATTAAGCATGTAAGAAGTCTCTTCCTCTTCATTATATTCTCATTGCACCATGAGGTAGAATTATAAGTTGGTACCATGACATATAGACTTGCACCCCTTGATACTTGCAGTAAAACTTGCTGCTAAAAACCACATTAGTTAGGGAGGTGTGTGTGTGTTTGTGTGTCTGTGTGTGAGTCCCCTAAAAAACTTCCACTTTATATCATGGGCCTCTAAAACACTTTGTCATGAAAGCATGTGCCAGCTGCATGACGTCTAGTCCTAAATCAGTTTGTCAGTGAGCTAGCAGAATGCTGTTAGCATTTCCTAGTACAGCTACCCAAAATCCATATTTAGATTCTTGGTCCTGGTACTTGGGTGTACCTTACAAGTTTAAATTTATTTTCATATAGACATGCATGTAAAAGGAAGCATACTTAAAGAAAATAGCTTGAGAGTTATGGTTGATAAATAATGCTACTACAAATAAGAACACCTGTTTATGGTCACAGAGGTTCCATAAACAGCAAGGCTGGACAGTCTCAATGGTTCCTGATAAGAGGGATATGAACAATTACTTCGGTGAGGCCCTGCTGTCAAGTGTTAGGCCAGCAGATTCAACAACCAGGGGCACAACATCTGTGCTTAGTGGCACTAGCACCACCTGCTGCAGAGTGTTCATTGCAGATACTTCATCTATTGTTACAGCCATGTAATGTGGCATTCAGTGCACTGATCTCAGGTGTCCGGGGTACCTTTGTCTTTGTAAGTTTTTAGGTCGAGCCTAGAGGCAGCTCACATGCGCTGCACTGTGAGGCATGATGCAATGTATATTGTGGCTTGAAAACCCTCCTCTTTTTTCCATTGGTTCCTGTTTGTGCCTTTTAGAGATGCATGCTTCTGTTTCGTCCTCGTGTCTAATTACTCCTGCCTTTTGTTGAGCTAGATCCCCACTGGCGACCGCCCCAGCTACATGTTTATTTCCATGTTCTTCAAGTAACGTGGATTTGTGCGCACTTTTTTTCCCCCTTTGGGTGAGGGCTTGTTAAAGAAGGCTTCGCTCCTCTTTGGCAGACGCTTTTTTATATTTTGCTTTAGACCTAGTGTTTACATTTTAACCAGGCATTGCTTTCCTGTCTTGGATGCTGCTTTTGCATTTTAGATCGCGGACTGCTTAATTATGGTAACTTCACCCCAGCGTACCTCACAGGTTAAATGTATTTATTTTCTGTGGCTGAGGTTGAGTATACATTGCAACTAGGCATTGATTTCCTGTTCCGGACAGTTGCTGGAGGCTGCTCTTTTCCTCCGTTGTGCCCGCTCTGGCTCTGCAGTCCCGGCCATTGTTGGCAGGTAGGCGGGTAGAACCAGTGCCACTGCATCTCCATTGCTCTCGGAGATCCCATGGGAGTAAAAGCTGCTCATTCTGCTAATTTTCCAGAAGTGTCAAAGGCAGACAGGCTCGCTGAGTCATTCTTGGTTACTGAGTGAATCTGTTACATTTTTGCAACATTTCTCCCTGAGAACTGATCTGGGTTTAATCCATCATCATTCTTTAGCTCACTCCACCACCCCAGTTCAGACATGGCCATATGCAAATCAGTCTGACCCTGTGCCTCATGGGAACAGTCCAGCCCGAACTGCCAAGCCATGTCTTTCCTGGACCGGAAACAAGCATCCTGGGACCGGTTTCGGGTTCATAACCCTCATCAGCCAGGCTATCTTGAATCCACTGACAAAGTGAGCAAGGGACCCACGTCTGGGCATACCCTGCCAACTTAGGGCGAACAAAGCGATACCAAAGGGGATGATGGACGGGGCGTTTGAGCAAATCAAACACTCACCCCCAGTCAACTGATCTGGGTTTAATCCATCATCATTCTTTAGCTCACTCCACCACCCCAGTTCAGACATGGCCATTTGCCACTGGATTCAAGATAGCCTGGCTGGTGAGGGTTATGAACCTGAAACCGGTCCCAGGATGCTTGTTTCCGGTCCAGGGAAGACATGGCTTGGCAGTTCGGGCTGGACTGTTCCCATGAGGCACAGGGTCAGACTGATTTGCATATGGCCATGTCTGAACTGGGGTGGTGGAGTGAGCTAAAGAATGATGATGGATTAAACCCAGATCAGTTGACTGGGGGTGAGTGTTTGATTTGCTCTAACGCTCCGTCCATCATCCCCTTTGGTATCGCTTTGATTAGAATGTGAAGCATGATAATACAAAACTATATGCAATTCGAGATTACAATATGAATATTTGACACCCTTCGTTTAATTAATTCTGGCCTGAGAGGTCCTGACAGTCTGGGGGAAGGAGGGCGTCCATGCCTTTTGCGGGGGGCGGGGGAGCTCAAGTTTTGTTACACTACTGACCTGCACATAAACTTAATACACAAAATGTTGTGAGCCAGCTCTGATCATTGTGCCTCTCACAGAGCCCCCGAACTTGGAAATTAATTACCTGCTAACTCCAGGAACATGAGTTATCCACAGAGCACTGTCAGAGAAAGCCATAAACAGCAGCTAACATAAAGAAACACTTCTAATCCCATTCAAGAGAGAGAGGATTGAAAGTAGCAATACCGTCTCACCTCACATGTAGACATGCCGCCTGCATCACAAGTCAACAGTTAGCCAAGCTCTGCAAAAATTAATGGATCAAGAGGCTCCCTCCAGGCTTGCCACAGTTGGTTTCCCTTCAGAAATGGAGCATGTGAGACAGACTTTGCTGGACCCCGAACACGCCTTCAAGGACGTTTGAGTGCGAAGAGGCTGGTGTATTAATTCACCACTTAACTAGTCAGTCTCCAGTCTCTCCGTCCTCACTTAGGCCACAATTTGTGACACATTTGCTATTTTAAGGCTTGTAATAACATAACTTTTGTATATTTGAGTCCATACAGATACTGAAAACAGCAAAACCGCAAGTACTAAAATTTAGAGTACAGGGGACACGAGCCCTAAACAAAAAAGAATTAGGTTTTAGAAGGGCAGGGTTTGCAAATTAGCATTGGCAGTGTGCAGTAATGTCACAGAGAGGGACATTGCAAGTCTATTATGCCTCTCTTTAATGGCAATGAACCGTGATTCACCTAATATAAGCACGCACATGAGCAATGTTTGCCCTCGTACATAAATAAGGAAGGCTTAAATGTATTTTGGTACAACAATGTGGAAGAGAAACATGGGGGAATATGTTCACATTAACTTTTATTGGGCTGAGCAAGTTTCGATTGGGAGAAAGCTAAAATATTGTAATGCATGATATAGAATTAATATAGCCCTCTTTGAATCTGACTTACATATCTATGTACTTTTTTTGACTGCACTGCACAGATATTCTACACAGTAGTCTATTATTATTTTCCTTTTGCACGAAAAAATGCATTACAATTAGCTTATAGATGCCACTTGTTCAGCTATTTAATTTACTAATGGGGAGTATTTTTATTTTGGTGCCCATGCATATTTTTAATCTCAGTGCGACCCTGATAATTGGCAGCCCACTAGCGATTCCTTTGATATTTATTAAATACCAGGCAGTTGGGGTTTACCTGCTACTTGCTACCAAATGGGTGTTTGGACACATAACAAACAAGAAAAAGGAAATTAGATGTGTTTTCACTAGCATAATTAAGCTGATTGTTGGTGTCTCATCATTTCCATTTGTTTCAGTTGGCGATTTTTAATATGTAAATTTTCAATTCTTTTTGTTTGCTAGACTCTCATGCTAGTGTCCAGCAGGACGTTTTTGGCATGTGAAGTAACAGCAGATGGTGTAGCACCCAGGATAATGTGCTGCATGGCTAAATGCTTATAAGGTCCCAAAAGCGAGACCTATTGGTTATGCCAATGCTTGTTGTTAATGAATGGCAGTGTTCACTACCATTGTATGATTGCCTTAGCTCCATCAATCATAAACATTGGAATGTGCACATGTGGAGAGGTGATGCAATAGGACTGAGACTGGAACTGCTCTACAAGGATCAAGTGGTTGGCCGCCTGTTTGTCTGCTTTAGGGACACAAAAAGCAGAAGGGCTCCCGACTCCAAGAAATCCAAGATAACTACAGAAGACTGGATGCTGCAGGAGACCTGGCTGGAGAGAGACCAGGTGCCTAGAAGCCTTCTCTGAGGAGCTAGGGGCTGCAGGATTGACCAAGTTTTTTTTTAACCTCCAGAGGACCGGGACAAGGTGCAGAGGTTGCACCATAAGCATGCAAGAGAAACAGGTTTCTCCTGTTCAGAGCTTTTTGCCATGCTGAAAACTGTTTCAGCAGTACCTTGCAGTAAAGGTATATGCCTTGTGGAGCCCTGCTCGGCTACAGCTTCCAGCCTTATTCTACTGAAGGTATTCAACTTACAAAAAAGTGGCTATGCCCGAAAGTAAAACCTTGATCCAGAGCAAAGCACCATATCTATCCAACCTGTGAAGTGAACTCTGGTTTGTCCATCTCTGAGCTTTAGGCACCAAAATCCAACTTCTAGGGATTTTTGATGGCCACAGCCTTGGACCTTGACCCGCCAGAAAAGTTTGACTTTAATTTCTTAGACTAAGCTAGAAGGTAAAGACTGACCGGAAACCCCACTTGGTGTATCTGACCTCCGCTCCAGTGAGGTTGGCCTGAAATCGTGCCTAGATCACGGTCAAACGCGAGCAGTGATTTCTGATTGCTGCTTTTTGCTAAAACTTCAAAACGTCATACATGTGGTTCTCCTTTACCTATTTGAATGATCTTGGTTTATTTTTGCTTATTAAATTGTTTTCTGTGCTTTAAATTGTTGTGAGAATGTTATTGTGCTTTTTACTTTGAAATTGTTGTTACTGATTGCACTTAACATGCGCTTCTCTGGGGATTGCCTGCGGCGTGTGCCTTAGCTACCAGGGTTTTAAAAGGGAGTCTTGCGGAGCTGTACTTTGACCTAACCAGAATGGACTTAGTAACCTGGTGGGGATCCCCGCCTCCCAAATCAATGACCCAATACCTGATAGTTTGCAATTGTACACATTTGTCATTCAACTGGGATGGGGCCTGCGTATCATCAGTATATTAATAATAGCTGAAGTCATAGGATGATATGCACAAGTGGCTTAACATAATCATCCAGCATGGTGTCTAAATAGGGAAACAGAAAAAACAGGACTGCTGGGTGACGTGTTAGGTATTTATACAAGACAACAGAGAAGTGCTAAAATGTTTGTTACATTTAAAAATGTAGCATTTCCTGGGCATGATTTGCCATCATTACATGAGGACTGTGACAAAGAAGGATGGTACAAAGCAGGTATAACTTTGTTTACTTTGTTTTCTTATAAAAATTAATTAATTGTTTGATAAATTGTCTACAAAGCCACCTGCACACAAACATCCCTTCACTGTCCAATTTGCTTCCCTACTCATTATACATAGGAGAAAAAATGTAAAATGTATAATTAACCTTAAATAGATTTGAATGCAAGCAGATAGTGTGGAGGAAGGATGTTGGACATGTGCATTTCTTTCCTTGTGTTCTTGAACTAACTGATTCACTAATTCCCCCCCCCCCCCCAACCTTCTAACCCCATTGATGGTGACATTTATTTGTGGTAGTAAAAGCTTAATGTAATTCTTGGTGATAAGGATACTCTGTTGCAACAGTGTCTGAATATGCTTAACAGCGGAGTATCCTTACCACTAAGAATGTGGTTCACCCGCCAAATTTAATTGCAGGTGGATCTAAGGTTTAATGACGGCAGAGACTACACCATCTCTGCCATGATTAATTGCCTCTGACAGACATAAGGGCTATTGGAGAGGGACCTGTCATTCTGCCCACCAAATTTAGATGGGCACAGTTACAGGTCAGTTTTCACTACTCATCACCGTCAGGAAAACCTGTGCGGTAAGGGGCAGTGAAAACTGTTAATTGCTCCTCCCGCCATGGTAGAGGACTCCAACGGCGAGGAGAGCTTTGCATTTTTTTTCCAAAAAGAAATCCTCTTACGGGATTTTCTTTTTTAATAAGAAAAGGAAACTGTTTGGTATAGGGCTCCGTCACGCTGATGGAGCCCTGCACCAAACAGAAAAATGAATTGAAAGGAACCACTGTGATGGCAGTTCCTGCCAAAGCACTATAAATGACCACCAGCCTGGCAGTCATTTATAAATTTGGCCAGTGGTCTCTCCACCAGGGAGTCGGAGTCATTTACTCCATTGCCTTGGCGGAACAAGTGGCCGCTCTTCCAAAATTAAATCGGCCCTTAAGCCATCAATGAGAGATTAGCGTAATTTGTACTTAACGTTTTCTTAGAGGTTGTCTCAGAAGGCTGATTTAATGTAAATACTGATTTAAATGTGCACATCAAGAGTAACATAATGTATCAGTTTTGTTTTTCTTTCTTCAGTTTGCAGAGTGGTGTTTAGACTATGGAGCACATGGTTGTCGAATTCCTGATCGGCCATATTCTCTCTTTGAAGGTAAACCGCCTTACGCTTAACAAACTACTGTTATATTGTAATGCATTTTTACTGAAGACTATGCTAAGAACTAAATACTTGCTAGATTCAAATTGCTCATCGTGGCAGTTTAGATTCCATATGCATTCTTGTGAGCTCTCTATGATTTATTTTATGGACCAGAGCTCTGAAGACAGATAAAGCTGTACATAGACTGACTTAAAAATGTGTGAATTATCATTATCTTATGCCCATTAGGTGTGGTCCTGCTGACCACAGCTCTTTTTACCACTTACTGTAACTCATATAGAGACATAATGTAATAATGTAAGGCTTCTGCACATGTACCCGTTTATTAGTCATGACTTGCAAAATACCAGAGGCCAAGCTCTTCCCTAGGCTGCCCAGGTAGGTGCTCTTGTCTAAAAAGTATCACATGGATTCCTTTTCCATTCCATGAAACCATACATCATCATGCACAGAGTATTCTGTACTCATCCTAAACATAGATGCTACACATTGTCTCCCTACACACAAAATTCAACACTAATAACATACCGCAGTCCACAACTATTCACCCATTTTGACTTGTGTTAAGCTTCGACCTGAACCTCCCTCTGTGTGTGCAGTGCTGATGCCTGCATGCTTGCCCGTTTGACCTTTTGCCAAGTTCTTGTCTTTAAGCACAGTGAAGTTACCTGACCTTATCGTCGGGCTCCGGGTCCTGCTGTCTGTGGTTCTTCAATCTTGCTATCTCTCTGGTCACTGTTTGTGGTTCTTCACACTGCTCCTCACCGCTCGTCATCGTGCTTGGTTTGCTGCAGCTGTCAGAGGTTTCCATTGAGACAATTTGTGGCAGCTGAGGAGTCTGCAGGTTGCAAGGCTGATGGTCTGAGCTCCGTGTTTTGGCTCTCCATTTATTCCCCCTCCTGTAGTGGATGGGTGCATACAGGTGTGCCTCACTATTGAGCCAACCCCCCTGAGGAGCCAGGGACTCAGGTGTGCGGCAGGGTGTATTGTCTGCATCGGGGCACCGTGCTGCAGTGAGGTGACTGATGAGGAGAACCTTCTGTTAGGTGTGTGGTAAAACATCTCAAACGTCCATTTTGAAGTCTTCAATAATATCAACAGGGTCAGCTAGAAGAAAAAAGATGTGACTCGGCTGGAGTGATATACAGTAGCAGGCCAGTGTCTGCGGCATCAGCGAGCACAATATGACTGAGACGAAGAAACTGGACGACCACCTAGTGTTTATTTTATTTATTTGAGATATTTGTGTAGCCTGTGGGAATAGGTAATATCTGAGCAGAAAAATGAGCGAATTGTAGGCAATATTCAGAGGGCCCAGCTTTGTTAAACTGTGATAAGCTATGTAGCCTTGTGTAACAAGCCTGTCACCCTTATAAAGAGCATGTGCAGAGGTAAGCAGGCTGAAGGAGAAGCTGAGAGAAATTTCCTTCCAAAAGTTGTCCACCTGTTGTTCAAGATACGTTTCAGGATAATGCCAATAATACAGTGTTATCCTCTTCCTCCTCCTGTCCATTTGTTTTGGTGCCTCCCATGCCTCTAGATCTGTCAATGCGCAATTTACAGCCCAGGCTATCTTCTTCATTACTCACAATGTAGACAAGGCAATCCTGTCTGTCTAGTTTCTCCTTGTTAGGAGGGTACATAGAGATACCGAATGGATGGAGTCATACATATTAAACTGGGAATGGAGGGCTCAGCAGTGAACAGAAGGGGGGGCTTGAGGGTTTCCAGGGTCCTCCTAAAGGGCAAGGGAGGTCACATCAATACCAAGTGCAAAGACAAGGACTAGGACAAGGTCTGGGTCAAGAAACAACTTAATTGCTCTATTTGGAGAATAGCATCAATGCTGAACGTTTTGTTCCTTTTGAAAGAAACGTTCCATGGTATTATGGAACCAATTGTTCTGAGTAACGATGCACTAAAGACACACACACCTGTTCGCTTAGATCAGTAGACCAGGAACTAAAAGCAATAATTGTTGAGTGCCCGCCATTGTAAGGCCAATTACAAGTGCAGTCATAGGCACAGAGTTAAAGGGTAATTGTTAGACCTGGCATCATTGGCATGGGTTTCCGCTGTATTTTTGCCTTTGCCTCCTGTATTTTTACCATGTGATGGATTTCGTTTTGCTGGTCTAGATGCTTTGGGCACTTTGCAATTAGTGTTCAGTGCCAAAGTGCAAGTGCTCTTCCAGAAATGGGATTTCTGGTTAGCTAGGGCTTGCGCCTAAGCCAGGCAGAAACCACCACTCTAGTCAGGGCAGGGGAGTTACACGCTGAAGATAACCCTCTGCTCACCCCCTTGGTAGCTTAGCACGAACAGTCAGGCTTACCCCAGAGGCAATATGTAAAGCGTTTGCGCAACACACTAGGCACATCACAAAAGAAACTCCACACAAGGTTATATAAAAATAGCCTTTGTATTACTCAGAAAACACATCAGAGCATAATCACAAATGTGCACTGTGCCACCTGGCACTAGGTAACACTTTACAGGGGATTATATACAGGACAGGGCCAATCGGGCCACTATCAGAACCATGAGAACAGGTAAGTAATAAAACAACCTTTAACCACAGGTATAGGCACCTAGCATAAACATAAACACATTATGCATCATCACAATAGGCATAAACCACATTATGCATAATCACAATAGGCATAAACCACATTATGCATCATCACCTTAGGCATAAACGGTCACTGGCAGTGCATCAGACCCATAACACATCATGCCCTTCTTAGGCATAATCACAACTGCACCTAGCGCAAAGCAGGGGGGCATGAACATCACCCCATGACACAGTATAGCTTAGTATGTCAATACCTCTGGGTGCCAAAGCACCATCACTACACATCATTAGTGGGTCCGGTACCAGTACTTCTGACCCTAGAATGGCAGTGTCTCTCCACTCTACGTGGAGTATAGGGATCTCCGTTCCCCCTCTAACATGAGACCTCCAAACTGGGATGCCCCTGACGTTGCAGCTGCCCGCAATCCGGCGGCGTAGCTGTGACAGAAATCCGGCACCAACAGTTGCTAGCAGGCCCCCTTCACCGGGGCTTTTCCTGCGTGTGTCAGACTACAACAGCTGCCCACGCATGTGTGGTGCAGCTATAGACCCCCGTAGTCTTCCTCGCCGCTGTGCTGCACTTCCAAAGCCTTCTATGGTATCTCGGACAGAAGCTCGTGCCTCAGGCTGCCCCCTCTCCTGCACTGACTCCAAATGGCAATGTCCCCCACCTTACAGTGACCGAATCCATACTCAGCGGCCGCTGAAAGGCACGAGGAGGGGCAGCGGCGGCCAGGTAACGTGGTCGCCGTGCCAACCCAGCTCACCTCTGCGGGGACAACCAGAAATGCGGGCAGGCCACTGAAGGATTTCGGTCGGACTCTGCAGACATCCTGGGCAACACGCGGAGCGCTCCTTTCCCTCACTGAATTCCTGCCCACAATCAGGTTCCTACGATGCCTGACTTCCTCTCCGGCCTCCACGCTCTGCTGCATGGTTGGCTACCCTTTACTAGTCGGCCCTGCCCACAACCAGGCAACGGGCGCCTGACTTCCTGGTTGCGTTGGCTGCTGCTTTCGCTACAAGCCCCGTTGGAGCCCCCGTCTTGTGAAATAACAGAAAAACCAAGAGACGCTGATCACGCGCTCTGGGTCTGCGGCACAGCACTGAGGGGCACAGCAGGGGTAGGGTGCTCCTCACGCTCCAGGGCGGTGCATCCAGCCCAGCCCTCACCACACTCCTGGATTGTAGGTTGCACAGGGCAGCGCTGGCACAAAGGGGTGCAAAACACAGGAGCAGTCCTCTCCTCCAGCCCCAAAGTCACACAGGGCAGAGCTGGGCCCAGGCAGGCCAGCTCACAGGGCCCTCCAGCAAAGGGGCAGTCCTTCGTGGCAGTTCCTCCTGGGGCCCAGCAGTCCTCTTCGCCCAGATCCAAGCAGGTTAAAAAAACATGGGGTCACAGCTCCAATACTTATACTGCCTGTGTCCTTTGTTCTCCCCCTGGCACAGGGCTCAGTGTCCGGTCCAAACCAGTTCTGGCGGGCACTCCAACATTTTTTTACAGTTGACAACAGTCCTCATTGACAGAGTAGGTCCTGGCCCCCGACACACCACAGTGGGGCGGAGCCAGCATTGTAAAAGGCAGGCACAGACCTATTCAGGGTCAGGCGCTCCTCCTCTCACTACTCCAAATGCAGATCTGCCTATTCGGCCTAACGCTGACTCACCCAGCCCCTCTGGAGCCACTGAACCTCACCAGCCCCTGTCACTCCGGAGCCAGACATGCAACACACATCAGGCAGGCACAAAGACACATAGCACACAGAAATGCCCACTTCTAAAAGTGGCCTTTTTAAAATAGTGATAATAAATCTGCGCACACCATTACGCAGCATTTATTACCACTATTCCAAACATACCAAACTTGATCCCGCTAATCCTCTCATATCAGGAATTACCACTGACACACATATCAGGGAATCCCCAATGCATTCTTATGAGAGGGCAGCCTCACAGTAGTGAGAAACCAAAATGGCTGTTTGTCACTACCAGGACATGGCATACAATTAAGGCACATGTCCTACATTTTACCTACAATGCACCCTGCCCATAGGGCTAGCTCTGGCCTACCTTAGGGGTGACTGATATGTAGTAAAAGGGGAGTCACAGACGTGGCACCCACTTTATATGCCACGTCACAGCGGCAGTAAGCTACGCAGGCCCTGCAATGTCAGAGGCCTGAGACAGGTTTGAAAGGCTACTTTGGTGGGTGGCGCAAGCAGCGCTGCAAGCCCACCATTAGGATTTAATTTACTGGCCCTGGGTATATGAAATACCACTTTACAAGGGACTGACAGGAAAATAAATACGCCAAACAGGTGTAGACCAATTTTACCATGTTTACCACAGAGAGCACACGCACTTTACACTGGACAGCAGTGGTAAATTGCCCAGAGTCCTAAAGCCACCAACACCAGGTCAGAAAAAATACTAGCAGGAAGGCAAAAAGTTCAGGGATGACCCTGCAAAAAGGGCCAAGTCCAACATGCTCCCTTTGTAAATTGTTGTTATGGATTGGTGATTCCATGATTGGCATATTTGATTTACTAGTCAGTCCCTAGTACCGTGCACTGTGTGTGTCCAGGGCCTGTAAATCAAATTCTGCTTTTAGGCTTGCAGCACTAATTGTGCCACTTACACAAGCAGCCTTGCAACAAGGTCTCAGGCCTGCCATTGTAGTGCCTTTGTGCAGTCTAGTACTGCCATATCGACCTGGTAAGTGCGCCCACTTGCCAGGCCCTAACCTTCCCTTTTCTTATATGTGAGTCACCCCTAAGGTAGGCCCAAGGTACCCCTGTGGGCAGAGTGCTGTGTATGTGAAAAGTAGGACCTGCCGTGATGTGTGTGGCATGTCCTGATAGTGAAATACTGCCAATTTAGTTTTTCACTATTGTAAGGCTATCTGTCTCATAGGATGAATGGGGAGTTTACTCATAACATCTTGTGAGTATTACTGCCCATGGGAACAAGATAGGAAAATAAAGTTTGATATGTCTGAACTCAGAATGTTAAGATTCATCTTTTAGTGAGGGTTACTTTTACATTCTGGGTTTGAAAATACCACTTTTAGAAAGTAGGTACTTTCTTGCCTAACCATCCAGTGTGCCGCTACTAGGTTGTGTATTGACTGTCTGGCTTTGGTGGCCATCAGGTGGACTCATGATGCTAGTTGCAACAAAGGCTGCACAAAGTGTAGAACCACTAAAAACAGTCTGTGTATAACTCCAAGAGGTCACAGTTAGATTACATAGGAATATAGCCCCCCTGTATACTCTTATTATGCTGAATGTTTACGTGGGGTTGGGGGATAATCAACACAACATGAACCAATTGTTTTTGTTTGATGTCGATGTAAGTGCAACTTGTACTCTGTTTTCCAATATGCCAGAAATTTTTATTGGGATTTTAAAACCGGGCTCAGCGCATCCAGCGAGGACATTGCACTGGCTCAAACGTTGGCTGTGTTCCAAAACTCCCATGCTCTTTTTTAAAAATGTGTATCAACTTGTCTCTTGCAACAAATACAAAAATGTGTGTCAGACGGTAGTCTTATCTGCTTAAATGGTTGCTATTTTTTGACTCCCCAGCATCTCACATATTTTCCCAAGGTCATCAAAGCGGGTCCATAGATTTTATTTTTACCCAACCATGGTATTTCACTTGTGTCCAAAGATTTCATGTTGAAAAGATCATGGTAAGTGATCACTGGCCTCTTAGGAGCAGGACTAAACATAACATTTTGTAAGCGTAGGCAAGTGTTATCACTATTCCTCACCTATCCAAGGAGGTTAACAACCAGGATCGATGAGCAGCACCTTGCACTATTATCTTAGACTCAAAGGGAAATTAATCTGGAATCTTAGGTAATTGTTAAGGACGAAATCCTGTATAAGTACACAGAGTTAATTGTAAGGGTAGTAAACTGTTTGAAAACAGAGTTAAAGAAGAGCCCTGTTAGGTTGAGGTCGAGCAAAGCGGTTTTACAAAGAAGTGGTATATATTAACAGCCACTGCCTTAGCCTAAAAAATAGCTGAGGAAACTGAGACGTCATGAGGGAAATAGGAAAGTAAGAAAGTTCAAATTCTACCATGCAATAAACGCAGACTACACTACAGGGAATAAAAGAATTAAGGTATCTTATTATAGGTCTAACTGGTAGGAAATGTTAAGAGTGCTTGCATCAAAGGACATGTGTGGGTTCTGGGGATTAGTCCTTAAAGGCAGAAGGGCAGATAGGAGCGCTCCATCATTTATGGTTACAGAACAATGCTGGGTCAAATTTCTGAGTAGCCTATGTAAGGGCACCCAGGATGAAAGCAAGTAAGATTGAAAAACAATAGTTGAAATATACATTCTGGATTACCTGTCTGCTAGGTCACTGAAAAAGATAATGTCATCAGTCAACTTAACATGCACTCCTGGCCCTGATGATTTGCCTACTATTATAATTAAAAACAACACAGAGCGGTGAACAAGAGTATTCGAGATTGTGTTTTTTTTAAAACACATACAAAGCTTCCCATGTAGCTGGAATGGTGCAATAATTAACCACATTCTAAAGAAAGATAATCCGTCTCATCCACAAAATTAGCAATTGATTAGTTTGATAGATATTCAAGGGAAAATATATTCCATACCTCATTCCAATCGAGCAGGGTGGATTTAGAGAGGGCCAGACAAGGATTGATCTTGTTTTAGCCTCTGGGCTATGGTCCAGAAAGAAATTGAAACCAGAGGAAACGTTTCATTCTTCTTTGTGGCTTTTTGCTGGGCATTTGATTTAGTAAATCGACCAACCCTGTGGCATAATTTAGAATGTATGAAGGTAAAGATTTTAAAGGAGCTACACATGGACACCTGGGCAAGAGTGGTATTAATTAAAGATGGTTCCCTGTCATCTGAAATCCAAATAGGCAATGGGCTTCGGCAAGGGTGCATTTAGCATCAAGGGTGTTTGCCCTTTACCTTGCAGATCTCCCAGTACCTCTACAGAATGTTTAGTCTTTTTCACCCAAAATCCTAAAATGGGGGGAGCATGTCCCTTATTTATTGTACACAGATGCTATTGCTCTACTAGATATGACTCAAGTAGGTCTCTAAAGTACACTAACAGTGTTTAGCGATTATTGCAGTGCAAATCAACTTGTAATTTTAACATGGACAAAAACTAAAATTGTAGCGTTTGGGTGAAAAAGTTACCCTTTACATGGTCTATTGGTGCACAGGTGGCTGATGAGGTTATATCTTAAAAAATACCTGCCATGACCTTTTACACTAAACTATCATAGAAATTGCACTTAAACTCTTCTAATGAAATTTAAAAGGGACTTTGGGGGTCCGTCTTTAAAACCATTGTTTATAGCTCACAATGCGATGGTTCCTCCTCAAATGCTGTACGGCACAGAAGTATTGTGCCTAGTTACAAATATTGACTTGGTGAAGGCAGAAGGCTGTTGCTTCAAAAAACTATTAGGACTCCCTAAATGTTCACCGGTCCAAGCTATTAGGATGGAAGTCAATGTAGAATCATGGAATTGTACTATAAAAATTGTGTTTGTTTTTGACATAAACAGTTAGAATTCCCACTTAGTCGAAAGTTATTGTGCGAACAAAATTATGGCCAGTGAATTAAGGTGGGCAAAGGCTTTCAGGGACCATCTTAGGCGGATTGCAAAGTACCTCAAACTGGAGAACTATTACATTGAGAACTTTTCATTGCAATTTAGGAAGGAATTAAATGCTTGAGGTCAGACAGAATCAAGGGCAAAAGATTTTGGTAATTTGTTTCCGAAAATATCAATGGTTCACCTGAGACCCTCATGGGAGAATTTAACAACCTTTCCATATTTTACGGAGTTCCCCAATCCAGCAATGTGCAATGCCATATTAAAATTACTTTATCTGCTCTATTCCCTTAGATTGGGGAGGGAGGATTCGCTGTTCAAATAAAGTTGGAATCTGTAGCAGTAGCCTTAGGGTGTGTTGCTCACCTGTGAACATTTTGGGTGTTCATTTAAATTTTTTGGTATTTCGGCGTAAGTTATTAAAACCGGTTTTATTGAAATATGGGATTAACGGAGGGGGAGAAGCTATAAGATTTTTATTCTAGATGCGACATGTGCAGTTGGTAGTGTTTTAATGGCTGCACCCACAGAGAAAGCGTTCTTTTAATTCTTTTGGATGTATATCCAATAATTATATTTGCAAATCAATTTTCTCCGTTTTTTTAGGTAATATATCTTTAAAAGGCTATAGTCTAAATAAATTATTTTTATCTTTCTGTCACAACTATTCACCATAACACACAACAGCTCTCACTATAAACCTAACTACGGTAATACACATAGGATTCACCTCAAAAGAAAATCCTGCAAATTTACAGTGACAATCTGAATATCTGGGGCTTCCTCCACCATCTCCATTGCCAACTCCAACATTTGACCCTGTTCAGAAGGGTGCCTAAACACTCTACCAAACAACTTTCCATGAATATCAGGCTTTTCCTCTCTTCATGCACTACAGCGCCTGATTATGAACCCTACAAATAGATCTTCTAATATGTCAAAATAAAAATGCTCCGGTGTCACCATCACATATGAGTCTTAGGTCACTATGTCACTATAATGGTGTCAACACTCACCAAAGTAAATAAATAAAAAAACATACAAGGCACCTTTAGATAGCAGAGGTAGAAAAATAGCGGTCCACCTAGCCTAACATATGTGTAAAACTTCCAACCCTGAGCAACACTTAGATTCTCCACATATTCTATCATTCCACAGAGAGTAATACACACTTATATTAAACACTAATGCCACACATAACGTATACTGTACACTTGCTGTAAGACTATATAACGAATAGCCACAGACTTATTGTAAAGTGGCACTGCACAAACTGCAAAATGTCCATTGAGCTTTCTGAAAGGTACAAATGTATAACATTCCGGGTTTGTGTAATGTTGCGGCCATTCGTGCATTACACAGTTTACTGTTACTAGGATCGGTGGTGCTGTAGACAAATATGTAAATTATATATTTTTTCATGCTTCTGACATCCTATACAGGGTTAGTATTGTTTTAGTCAATAAATCAGTCCAATTAATTAAACTTTATGCAAATTGCGTTTAACACAAAACAAAATCCAGTGTCTATAATTGCTTTTATTTAATTATTAACTGATATGGAGAGCATTACTATAAGTAAAACCATTAATCTTAACATACCTTTTGTTTGATTTGATTTTTTATTTGTTATGTAGGCATGGCTGGAACAATTCACTTCTTATCCGACATGTTGATGCCTGAGTCTTCCCGGTTTCCAGCGTTTGAACTTTGACTGTGTACCAAAAGGAGAAACACAATATCCATACACGGGAAAGGATAAAGAATCTTACCGACGCGAAGAGCTCAATGAGACTTAATGGCTCCCTAACACAACTATCTTTCAGAAATAATTGATTTCTCTTATGACCACAAGTTAAAGGAGAATGAAAGAAAGATGCACAATTTGTCAGCTGGATGAGGCCAAGGGGCCTATACAGAAATGTTAAAGTTTCCTTTAAAGGGGTTTAATTATTTTGTTTCAGTGGTTGCATGTTTCTCCTACTAAGATGTTTTTGGTTAAGAAAATGTTATTTCGTTAAGTCACTATCTTTACATAAAGCATCACCATATTGATGATATTTTTTTATGTGGAGGGGATTTCATTTTATATAACAAAAGCCTACAGTGCGATCTGGTAAAATTGATTGATAGGTCTGAATCAAACCTATGTTTGCCAACTATATGGTGTAGCCCAAGTGTTCTAGGCAGTGGCCAACACATTTGCATTCTGCTTAGTGTTTCAATTTGGTTCCCTTTGTTTTACTGGATTTCTGAAAATCACAATAAAATGTCTTACAAAATTAAATATATTCGCTTTATTTATATGATTTTTGACATTATCTAGGCAGATTAATCTGGGAAGACTGATGATGTGCGTGAAAAATACAATGAAACACTTTATTTTCAATTATGTTAATCTTGTAAATTGCAGTTACTTTTCTTGTTGATCTTTCCAGCATCTAACAGGTTTAATTTCCTATAACTCAGTCTGTCACCCCAGAACATAAAAACATTATTCACATCAGTACTTACCTAATCTATGTGGGGAACTACATAAGAACATTTAAGTCTCTATAAAGTTTATTAGTGGTATTGCATTTTACATATTTTTTAAACCAATATCTTTGTTTTGTTGAATTTCTGCTATGGGTATGAAACTCCATTCCTGTTTTGAGATAGTTTTCGGAACAGGCTTCATGGGCATCATATCAGTGTACAGACGTTTTGATAGAGTACACATTGATACTTAGATGCTATGTTCACAAAACACAGTGATAAATAGGGATTACAAACTTTATTGGAATGAAAGGATATACCAGCATTACAATGAATGGGAACACACTCAACACTACAATCAAGAATATTTGTAATTCAGAATGATCAGGAAATGTTTACACAAGGTAGGAGGCGTGAAAATACAATGAACACAATATAAAAGAGGTTTTATGATGGAATAAATGGGCTCATTGGATATCACACCAGGCATTTTCGAATCAAGGTGGGTACTCTTTTTTTTCTTGAACAATTCTTTCAATTAGGACTTTTTAGAGTTTGGTATTGAAATTTTTGAGAGCAAGAGCATTCCAAATAAACATGGTAGGGTGTTCCAATGTTTTCAGGCAGCTTCTGACAAGGTTTGCCCCTCTTGCTTCTGGAAGTATGAGTTCCTTTAGAGATAATTATTTTTCTTGCCAAGAAATTGATTTGACATGTTTAAGTGTACTGGTATGTTGTACAAACGGGTTTGCGTTAGCATCTTACTTCTAGTGGGAGGCATGAAGGGCGTCTGTTAATGAGGATAAAGATAAAATATTTTGACTTTCTAACTACATTGGCCGAATTGATAAGGAAGTAAGAGGTGTAAGCCAGTTTGTGTTAAGCAGTTGTCTTCAGACAGACAATAGGAGAAACACAGTTTTCTCAAGAATGAGATCAAGTTGTGAAGTGACTTTCAAGATTTAATTTGGAGTAGACAATAGAGCTCAGTGTTATCAGAATAAGGGTGGTAGATAGTATTGGGTTTGTTCGGGGGTAACACATAGGATACACCTATAGGTTGAACAGCCAGGGAGCAAGGATGAAACACTATGGTTCTAAGTTTTGGGTACAGAAGTGAGGTGAGTGGTTATGTTCCATATGAATTTCCACTTTACTGTCAAATAGATATTACAAGAAACATTTTCTTGTATTATACTCAATGACGTCTCTTTTGGAAGGTGAGGCAATGGTGTCTAATGTTACATACATCAAGTAGGATAAGGAGTGATTACTTTCCTGCTTAAAAGGTTTATGGTATCATCGTCTACCTGGAAAGTTGCAGGTTTAGTGCTATGGCTTGGTCTCATTCTGAATCCTCATTGGAGGTCTCTGATGAGATTTATTTAGATAGATCATTTCTCACTTTATGTGCCCACTATTTTCAAGCAGTTTTACTGGGAAGAGAAGAAGATGGAGAATAATACAGCCATTTCATGCAGCTGTATTTAGATCTCTGGATCTTTATGTAGGTTGTGCCGTGTTTGGTTCAGTTAGGTTGTGAAGAAACCCTTCTTTGCTTTGTAGATTTGTCTTCCCTGTTTGAGAGAGCAAAGACTGTTAAGTGAGAATTTTTTGCAAGCTCTCTTTTTTGAACATCTGACTTCCTTTCTCTGATTACCTTCTTGCATGGGCATTGCTGAGGATATGAGCTCATGGTATAAGGCTACTGAGATCGACATGTCATTCATTGTGTTCACTGGGATTGGGCTGGATAAGATCTCTAAGCCAAGGTTTTCAGAGTTGACTTGGTTTATCTCCGTGATCCATATGTTCGAGGCATATGAGCTGCTGATTACACACTTTTGCATAGATCGCCATCTGGTGTTGGGCCCGGATGTTTGCAGTTTGTTTTTCCTCTTGGAAAGTCTTTGGAAGTCACGAGGTTGGTGACTCCTCCCTTGGATCATATTGCGCATGGGCTTCGGCTCCATTCTCAGATTGTTTTTTTCCGCCATCGGGCTCGGATGTAATCTTCGCGCTCCGGTTCCGAACTTTCCAGTTCGACGATCGAAGCGGAATCCTCACTCACATCGCGGTATTATTTCGATCGCGATCTCCTCAATCACCTTCTCATCGACAAATCTTCGGTTCCATTTGTCGACGGCGGCCTTCGAGCCTACCCAAGCTCCGGTCCCGGCTGATGGAAAGAACTCCATTCAAGAAGTGCCCTCAATGTGGGTCCAAATTCCCCCACACCGATCTTCATGAGGTGTGCAACCTCTGCCTCTCCCCTGAACACGAGGCTCGAGACTGTCCGGCCTGCAAGTCTTTCAGATCGAAAAAGACTATTCGGGACCGAAGAGCCAGACGAAACATGGCGCACTCCTCGACCTCCGTTCCAGTCGACATCTTCGGAGACGACGACGAAGATCCGGGACAGCAGCACACCGAAGAGGACCTCGTCAGTGCTTCCGAAGCCGACGACTCCGATGTAGAGGACATCACCCCGGCGCAGAGGGTCGTGAGTAATATACCCCCCCCCCCCCCACACCAGCGCCGACACCCAAAAAGGCTTCGGTCACGCCTTCGCCTCCCGGCCTAGGCAAGATCAGAGACACTGCTTCACACACCCCATCTTCGGGCCTGGTGAAGAAGCCAAATAAGCCTTCCGACGGCTCGGGCTCGAGCCAGCCTTCCAGCGGTGCCGACAAACACACCTCGGTACAAAAGGGGGTGGTGATGGACAGAGCATCAGAACCAATCAAACACTCACACCCAGTCAACAGATCTGGGTTTGATCCATCACCGTTCTTTAGCCCACTCTGCCACCCCAGTTCAGACATGGCCATATGCAAATCAGTCTGACCCTGTGCCTCATGGGAACAGTCCAGCCCGAACTGCCAAGCCATGCCTTCCCTGGACCGGAAACAAGCTTCCTAGGACCGGTTTCTGGCATTTCAGCCGTCTTCAGCCAGGCTTGCTTGAATCCAGTGGCAAAGTGAGCAAGGGACTCACGTCTGAGCATACCCTGCCAACTTATGGCGAACAAAGCGGTACAAAAAGAAAAAGAAACCGGCCTCTACCTCGACACCGAGCTCCGTACCAAAGTCCTCGGTGTCGAAACCCAGCGCTTCTGTACCGACGCCATCTTCGGTACCGACCAAACCCCATATGGCCCTCGGCACCGACACTTCCACGCCGAAGCCCACCTCGGCACCGACCAAGAAATCGGAGGTTCCCAAGCCCAGTGCTAAGCACGGTACGGACAAGCCTAAAAAGTCATCGGCCCCGAAGACCTCGGCGCCGACGGAGCAAACATTGTCACAGGAACTGTTTACACCGGATCCCTTACAAAAAACTCTTACTATGGATCCAAAAACTGGACATTTGGCACTCTCTTCCAAAAAGAGACATTTGGACAAACCGGCTCCGCCTCCACCTCCAAAGAGGAAGGACTCTGCTACCTCCCCTTTCAGAATACCTTCCCCACCTCCCCCACCTCCTCCACCTCCTCCACCCTCTCCACCTCCGCCCCCTCCGCCTTCTCCACCCGCACCTCATCGGTCTCCGACCCCGTCTCCAGACGATGATGATCAGAGGGACCCATATCACGATCCAGGGGATGTGCCCCAAGACCCCACCCCTACAGGATCCCCAGACCCATGGGACAACTACAATAACCCAGATATTCCAGACGTCCCACAAGATGACCTTTATCCTTCCAGGCCATCTCCACTGGAAGACTCACTAGGTTTCCATCACCTACTTCAGAGGGCGGCACATTATCACGGGGTAGAGTTACACACTGACCCAGCAGAGGAGGATTTCCTCCTCTACACCTTTGATACCGCACATAGCTCTACCTCCATACTACCTATGCTCAAGGGGGTGGTAAAACATGCGCCAGAGATTTTTAAGGACCCAGTCAGGGCCAGGGTCATTAACCCACGCATAGAAAAAAAGTACAAAGCTGCCCCCACAGATCCTGCCTATATCAAAGGGCCAGCGCCACTAGATTCCCTAGTGGTTTCCACTGCACAGAAGAGGTCAAATTCTCAGGCGTCAGGCGAAGCACCACCACCTGACAAAGAGTCAAAGCTACTGGACGCGTCAGGAAAGCGCACTGCATCACAGGCAACCAATATATGGCGTATCGCCAACACCCAAGCGCTATTGGCCAGATACGATAGGGCGCATTATGATGAATTAGAAACCATAATGCACCACCTCCCGGAAAGATACAAAAATAGGGCCAATGAATTAATTCAAGAGGGTAAGACAATAGCTAACACCTCCATACGCTGTGCCTTAGATGCAGCAGACACAGCCTCCAGGGCCATTAACACTAGCGTCCTCCTCCGTCGCCATGCTGAGAATATCAGGTTTCAAACCTGAGGTACAGGCCTCCATCCTAAATCATCCCTTTGACCAAGAACACCTATTCGGCCCAAAGGTAGATGAGGCCCTCGAGAAAATGAAGAAGGACACTGATATGGCGAAATCTATGGGAGCCCTGCAGTCACACCCTCCTAGGCGCTCCTTTCGCCGCTCTTCCTTTCGGAGTACGTCTAGAGGCTACTCCTCAGATAGCGCGTCCACTTCCTACAAATCCCCCACTCAGTCCACCTTCACAAAGGGTTATCAAAGAGGCGGCTATAGGGGCAATAACAATAAAGGCAGAGGCAAATTAAATACCGCCCGCTCTGCCACACCGCCTACCCATTGACTTCCCCCCGCTCCCTCCAGACCATTCCACTCCGGTCGGGGGCAGACAACAACATTTCCTTCAGGTCTGGGAGACCATCACCTCAGACAAATGGGTGACACAAATTATTCGCTCAGGGTACTGCCTAGAGTTAACATGTACCCCCCCAAACATTCCACCCAGGCAACGCCCAATGTCACAAGAACATTCCACATTACTAAAACAGGAGGTTATCTCCCTCCTACAAAAACAGGCAATAAAACAAGTTCCCGCCAATCAGCAAAATGTAGGGGTCTACTCCCTATATTTTCTAATACCAAAAAGGGACGAGACTCTACGACCTATTCTAGATGTCCAGCCCCTAAACACATACATACATTCAGACCATTTTCACATGGTAACGCTTCAGCAGGTGCTTCTGCTCCTCTCCCAGAACGACTTCTTCACCACACTGGACTTGAAAGACGCATACTTTCACATTCCGGTACACCATGCTCACAGAAAGTACCTACGATTTGTAGTGGACGGGCAACACTACCAGTTCAAGGTGCTCCCATTCGGGGTCACAACAGCACCAAGGGTATTCCCCAAGTGCCTAGCAGTAGTGGCGGCACACCTCAGAAGACAGCACATTCACGTCTACCCATATTTGGACGACTGGCTGATAAAAGCCACGTCCTACAACCAATGTGTACACCACACCGCCTCTACAATCCAACTACTTCACCAACTAGGCTTCACGGTGAACCACCAAAAGTCCCAGCTAACACCATCCCACATAAAGCAATACCACAGTGCCACCATAGACACCTCAAAAGCCATAGCCTACCCCAATCCGGCCAGGATTGCAAGCATTCAGGCTTTGCGTCAAAGATTCATACTTCAACACTCCCTTCCAGCAAGGGTGTTTATGCAACTGATAGGGATGATGGCCTCTTGCATTTTCATAGTGCCCCACGCAAGGCTCCAGATGCGTCCACTCCAAGAGTGCTTAGCGCGCCAATGGAACCAGGCCCAGGGGCAACTGACAGATCTGGTGTTGGTAGACGGTCGCACCCATCGCTCTCTGCAGTGGTGGAACACCACAAACCTTTCCAAAGGTCGACCGTTCCTGGACCCGGTTCCACAAATAATACTAACAACAGACGCATCACTCTCCG
The DNA here is from genome assembly GCF_964204655.1 of Triturus cristatus. NCBI lineage: Eukaryota > Metazoa > Chordata > Amphibia > Caudata > Salamandridae > Triturus > Triturus cristatus. The sequence continues at coordinate 344,640,790 of NC_140593.1, forward strand.
GCTGGGGAGCTCATCTATTACACCTCACAGTGCAGGGCACATGGCCGCCGCAACAAAAGTTACTCCATATCAACCATCTGGAGTTACTAGCAATCTTTCTAGCCCTAAAATCTAAGACAGATTTTAGGCAAGGCAGTCCTCATTCGCACAGACAACATGACGGCCATTTATTACATTAAAAAACAAGGCGGCACACACTCTCCACAGCTCTCTCAACTAGCACAGAGCATAGGGAGATGGGCAATTCCACACAAAATCTTTCTCCTAGCCCAGCATGTACCAGGAGTCCAAAACACCATGGCAGAACTGCTCAGCAGACAGACGCAGCAAATCCACGAGTGGGAACTTCACCCGCAGGTTCTTCACCCGTTCTTTCAAATGTGGGGGCATCCGCAGATAGACCTCTTCGCCACCCACGAAAACAAAAAATGCCCAAGCTTTGCCGCCAGATACCCACACCCATTGTCCAAAGGCAATGCGATATGGATGAACTGGTCAGACAAATTTGCGTACGCTTTTCCTTCTCTCCCACTAATTCCATTAGTGGTGCGAAAGCTACAACAGCATTCCCTCACACTAATCCTAGTAGCTCCAACATGGGCCAGACAACCGTGGTACACCACGCTGCTGGAACTCTCGGTAGTACCACACCAAAAGCTACACCTCTCACCATGCCTCCTAACCCAGAACCATGGAGAGATCAGGCACCCGGTCCCAGCTCAGCTCAACCTTGCGATCTGGCTCCTGAAATCCTAGAATTCGGATACCTAAACCTTCCCCCTGACTGTATGAACGTCATCAGAGAAGCGAGACGCCCTACCACTAGAGCCTGCTACGCTGCCAAGTGGAAAAGATTTGTTGTTTACTGCCATAACAACACAATCAATCCTCTAGACGTGTCTATACAACACATCATCTGCTACTTACTCCATCTACAAAGGTGTAACCTAGCATATACCTCCATTTGGCTACACCTCGCAGCAATTGCCGCTTACTTACAAAACAGGCAGCACCTATCACTTTGCCTGCCATTAAAGCCTTCATGGAAGGCCTAAAACGAATAATTCCCCCCAAGAGTACCACCCTCACCTGTGTGGAACTTAAATATAGTTCTCACAAGGCTAATGGGACCGCCCTTCGAACCTTTGCATAAATGCGAACTGCAATTTCTCACATGGAAAACAGCTTTTCTTGTAGCCATCACTTACCTTAGAAGGGTCAGTGAGATACAAGCACTTACCATACAAGAACCTTTTCTCCAAATGCACCAGAACAAGGTTGTTCTCCGTACCAACCCAAAATTGCTACCTAAAGTCATTTCCCCTTTTCATCTAAACCAATCGGTAGAATTACCGGTATTTTTCTCGCAACCTCAAACTGTTGCAGAAAGGGCTCTACACACGCTAGATGTCAAACGAGCCTTACTTTACTATATCCAATGAACACAACCTTTCAGAAAGACCAAACAACTGTTTGTCTCTTTCTCTCCACCACACAAGGGCAACCGCATCTCAAAATCAGGGATAGCTAGGTGGATTGTAAAATGCATCCAGATTTGCTACCACAAAGCAAAACGAACGCTATCCGTTCCCCCTAAAGCCCATTCTACATGAAAGATAGGGGCTTCTATGGCTTTTCTAGGGAACATCCCATTAGGTGATATCTGCAAAGCAGCTACATGGTCAACACCCACACTTTCACTAAACATTACTGTGTAGATGTGCAAACCAAGCAACAAGCTAGTGTGGGCCAGGCTGTACTAAAAACACTATTTCAAACCACTGCAACAGATACCGGTGGTCGCCGCTAAGGTTGGGAACTGCTATATAGTCTATGCAAAAGTGTGTAATCTGCAGCTCATATGCCTCGAACGGAATATGCTACTTACCAGTATGCATCTGTTCTTGGCATGTAGAGCTACAGATGTACACACACCCACCCGCCTCCCCGGCTACCTGTATCTGTTCCAGTCTATCTTATTTAGATACAACACGCATGGGTTTCTTCACTGTTATTACTACGCTCCATCTTTCCCTATTGGCGAAAAACAATCTGAGGATGGAGCCGAAGCCCATGCGCAATACGATCCAAGGGAGGAGTCACCGACCTCGTGACTTCCAAAGACTTTCCAAGAGGAAAAACAAACTGCAAACATCCGGGCCCAACACCAGATGGCGATCTATGCAAAAGTGTGTAGATCTGCAGCTCTACATGCTAAGAACAGATGCATACTGGTAAGTAGCATATTCCTTCCTCGTTTTTAGTTGTCACTTGTTATATATTAGGCATAGTGTAGTAAACTACTTCTCTGCTATTCCTATTGTATTGCTCTGTTGGAATGTATCATGACATCATAGAATGCCAGAGTGCCTATCTGTGTTTAGACTGTCAGTTGATCATCTCAGGCTGAGCTGCTAGGAGCCTGCTAGTACCTTCTATCCTCTCCTACTCACCTATCTTAGAACCAAGCTACAATAAAGGATTATTCAATTATACAGAAGGACTCTGTATCTTCCTTTACTACAATTTGGCGACGATTTTGAAACCTACGCATGGTGTATGGAGTATGGAGTAAGGACAACTGTGGAACTGAAGGACAAGGAACCAAGGACATCAAAGACTTTCAACACGTCAATTGAAACTTGAGAATTCATCTGTCTCAACCTGTAAAATGCCCTGAACAGCCCCACCAGTGTCCTGTACCATCCGGACAGCCTGCAGCCTGGGCGTTTGTCTAATGTGGTGTAACCAAGAAACGAAAGAAAGAAACTAAGAAAAGAAATGAAGAAGCAAGTACTCTACAAGTAACTCGCCACGACTGTGAGTCAACTGCTGGTCTGTCTGTGTTCCTCACTGCATGTGTCATATGAAACGTTGGCCACAAGATGGTGTACCTACACTGTGTAAGTACCGAGCGAGAGCAAAGTCTACCCCGACGCTAAATAATCCTGGTTGCAGTGACATTGACATTATTAAAGGAGTAGTCAAGTCAAATTCCACTTTATTCGATTAATTAAAATCATAAAAGCATACTACAACAAATATCAAAAGTTCATCTATAAAACAATTGATAGAATTAATACAGTATTAAACAGTTTATAGGTTAAAAAGCAAGTTAAAAGGGCGATAAATACATAAAATAGATTAAAAAGCACTTGACTGGGCAATATTGCTGAGTCCAAATTCCTATTGTTCTTCCAAACTAAGCCTTGTTCTCTTGGATCGCACCGATGCGGCTAAAAAACTAGCAGTGCAATACATAATGAGAGGAGAGAGCAACATTTGTAAACAAAGCAGTGCAGGCTTGTACTGGATAAAACCCAAGTCCTTCAAAATAGGTTTTAAGTATTTTGTACGCGGTTCATGATAGAAGGAACAAAAAAACAAAAAGTGGGCATTATCCTGAATAGAGAAACCATCACATTTGCAAGGGGACGATTCCTCCAGCTTGCACCAGTTTTTCACATCCCACAACACTGTATAAATTTGGTTGAACCGAAATTTGGACAAAAGCCATCTATGGAATGGATTATTTACCACGGTTAAATAAGGGGCCAGCTCACAAGACGGGGATATCAGGACGTGAGCCCTCACAGAGGTTTTGCACAAATCGCATGCTTCACGCTCGGCCGTGCGAATTCTCAGAAAATTAATTTTCACCCACTCTAGGTCAGCTCTACACAAGGCTTCAGGGCAACTAAAAATTTCAGGGCGACCCAAAAGAGCTGCCATAGATTCGATATATGTCAGCCACTGAATATCCCTACTGTGGTCAAGTTGGAGGCAATCTTTGATGATCCGGTGATTTAGGCTAAGGTTTGGGTTTAGCCAAAGCTTTATCCACATCAAAAGTGGAGCTAGATTTAAAATGTCTAAGATGTAACCCATTCCCAGCTCTAAATGTACTGAGAAGGTAGCAGTTGACTGGGGTAACCCCAGCAATGAGCGAAAAAATTTATTTTCCTCTGTCTGGATATCTATGACGTTAACGTAACCCCAGATCGCTGCACCATATCTAGCAATAGCAATTGTCTTGGCTTTATAGATGGCCATAATGGCCTCCATGGGTTTCCCCCCCAATCTTTTCGCAAAACCCAAAATGGCACCGTACGAACTTCTAACCGCATTAATTTTGGATGTTACCTGCGGTGTCCAAGATCCCCTCTGATCAAAGATCACACCCAGATAGGTGAAGACCTTAACACTAGTGATCACCTCTCCATCACATAGAAAAGATTTTTCTTTACGCATGCCACGACCGACAGACATGGTATGCGATTTACTATTATTGATCACCAAATCCAGACTACTCATAAAATTACAAAAAGCATCTAATAGCTTTTGTAGGGCAACTGGGGTCCTAGCTATGAGTACCGCGTCATCGGCATAGAGGAGCACCGGAATTGGTGCACCCCCCATGCACGGGAAATCTTTTGTAGCAGACGTTAGGTAACCCTCCAGAGAGTTTACATAGAGCGTAAACAACATTGGAGCCAGGATACACCCCTGGCGGACCCCTCTGGTGGATCTAAAGCACTCGGTGCACTTTCCATCGGTGGTCATTCTTATGCGGGCCCTCAGATCTTTGTGAAGCTCCGCTAGAAAGTGCACCAGGGCGCTATCCAGGCCCATCTCCAACAACATTGCCCACAGTTTCGATCTATTAACAAGATCAAAAGCTGTGGACAAATCCATAAAACCCATATATAAGCTGCCCCCCTTTGCTTTAGTATATTTGGACAATATAAGGTGGAGGTTGAGGCATTGGTCCTCAGTACTCCTCCCTGACCTAAAGCCATATTGCGCCTCGGATAAGATGTTATTTCCCCTGGTCCACGCGGAGATCCTCGCCAGGACAACCTTGCCTAAAATTTTGACCGAGGAGTCCAGAAGCGAAATGGGTCGATAACATTTTGGGTCTCCTCTCTGCCCTTTTTTAAAAATAGGGACGATTGTTGCAAGGGACCAGGACTCAGGGAAACCCACTATTGCGGCAGCATTAAAAACTCTAGTTAAAATATTAGCCCAAAACAGTGGATTTGCCCTGTACATATCTGCTGGTACTCCATCTGGACCTGGTGCCTTACGCCCAGCTGTTTCCTTTATGGCTCTAAGTACCTCACAAGTTTCAAAACTCACAGGTTCCATTGGACTATCAGTTACGGGGATTATAAAGGTGTCCAGCTCTCTGTGGCTGTCATATATTTTTTCAAAGTGAGACAGCCACTCAACTTCTGGGATATTTAATTCCTGTACTGAGTTTTGGGCGCCTGTGAGAAAAGGAGAATTTATAATTGTCCAAAATTCAGCACTATTTTTTAGGGTAGCTTTATCCCTTAGGTCCTCCCAAGCTTTACTTTTTAATTCTTTTTTACGTAGAGAAATGACCGTATTGTAATCCTTCCTCAGTCGAGCCACAAGCTCCTTATTCCTTGGGCGCGCACTAAGGGCTTTTTTGAGGCGGTTATGGGCTTTACTACAGTTTTTATCGAACCAGCCTTTTGCCTGATATTGTTTGTCCCCCTGTCCTTTGGCTAGGAGACTGCTAGACACAAACCTGCAAATACCTTCAAATGAAGATATAACGTCATTGTGCCCGGCTAGAGGAGTAGCACACACCCGTAACTCATCTGCAACCGAATTAGAAAGAGTCACAAAAAAATGTTCTGGTACAACTGCCTCCCATTTGAGTCTTCTCCCCTGATCCTTTACTTTAACAGGCAAAATAGTCTGCTGGAGGACAATCAGTTTTGACAGTAAGGCACTATTTGTTAACACCAGTCTGACAGGGTTGTGATCACTCATGGGCATATCAATAGCATTATAAGTAATCACATGATTAAGAAAAAATCTCGAAATAAAAATAAAATCAATAATCGAGTCGCTAGCCCTGCCCGTATAAGTGGCAACCCGTGTGGTAGTATCCGAAAATTCAGATTCAAATAACTCATTTAGCAGCAATACATTTTCAAGTGCACGACCATTCAGTGTGTGTTCTAAATGGGGAGGTGACACACAGCCTAGGCCCTCCATGTCAACCATAACACATTTTGAACACAAATGGACATTAAAATCACCCATTAAAATGATCCGAAACAAAGTGGATTGCTTGTCTCCATAGAGGGTTAAAAAATCTAATAACCAGTTAAAATGAGAGGATTCTGGATTACTATTGGGAGCATTGTAGCAGTTAACCAACAACAATTTACCACCATCCTCAACGGTTAACTCCAGAAAAATAAAATTTTTGGAGGCACAATCTAACATAATCAATTTGCCTCTTATGTTCACTGAGACCAACATCATAAGGCCACCTTTGTTCCGACCAGCTGGGGAAGGCAAGGCAGGGACAAAAAAAGATGTAAAGCCATCTATCCAGTAGTCGCATTCCAAATCCCAAGTCTCTTGCAAGGCGATGACATCATAACTCTTGACAAAGCTTACCCAGCTGGGGTCTCCCTTCTTAGTCCGCAAACCAGCAATGTTCCAAGATAGCAGCCTAACTGATCCCCCAAAGTCACTAGCAGCAATCTCAGGTAAATTGTTCTCGATCACCACAGAAGAGGGTACGTGAACCGTGGATGTACGGGCCGCAACCGCAGCGACCTCTGTACCCTCTCCCTCTACTCGTCAATCGCAGAGTTCGAGGCCTGAGAGCACATCAAACCTGTTATGTGTTGAAATGGGGGGACCCCTTGAGCTGGCAATTTCACGGCACTGCAAAGAAGGTTGCTGCGCCCAATTTGCCCCCACCGGAGTAAATGGATAAAGTCTTGGTCTCGACGCGGAGGGAAAATTGGCCTTATTGTAAAAATACCCCAATGGGCGAACACGGATGCTGTTGCTCTCCTCCAGCAAAGATGCTGCCCGCAGGAGGACAGTGGCCACGTGTTGTGGGTATTTAAAGTTCACAACCACGCAGTCCCCTCTACAAGATTTCCTTGATGGGCCAATCCAGTTCACTCTCCTTGTCGTGATTATATCTCCAGCAAGTTTGGGCGGGAAATCGCATTTTGCGCCTAACCATGCCACCACTTTGTTTTTAAGGGATTCATGCGCTTCCACTTGCGGTTCTAAGTTACCTGTGTCGAGTAGTGGGACATCTGCAAGTACGATGACGTATGGAGCGCATTCCGGGGGTAAATTAATGGTGTTAGCGCGTCTACTTTGTACAGCATTAATGTTATTGCCAGATCTCTGCAGACCCCTAGCCTGATCGGAATCCACAACTGTTGATGGGGGATGAATTTCTACGGGGGCAGTAAGATTATGGCCTGAACTAACAACAGGACGAGTCACAGATGAAGAATTGGGAGTTTTTGTGCCACTACATCCCCTCACCTCGAGATTAGCTAAACTGTTATGGGAGGGTAAGGGATTCGCCTGAGAAGATTTAACCAGTTGTCTATCCAGTAAATCACCAAGTCTTTTAATTTCCGCATTAGCAGTGTCCAGTTTGGCTGTAAGACAGTCAATACGAGCTTTCACTTTTAGATCTATGGCAGCCTCAATACGCTCGATTAACAGATCAAACTGATCTAGGCTCAAAGCAGTCTTGGGATCCTTCATAGGCTCTACGTTTGAGATAGTTTTGGGAGAACTGTGTCTATCTGGCCGATGAGTTTCCACCCTTCTCCTCTGGGTGGTCTTACCCCCCCTCTTATTTTGAAGCCTTCTGCAAGATCTAACTGGTCTCTTGTCCCTAGTTTCTTCCACTGTTTCTGGGTCTTCCTCGAAGTCAGGGCGTAATGTGTCATTAAATGTAGAGACCATTGCATCGTTATCCTGCACCTGGGCAATAGACGCTACTGTATTACAGGTGAGTTCAGTAACGTTATGGTCTTGTGGAAAACAGTTTGTGGTTCTATCGCCATCTGAGAAGTCCTCCAATGTAGCGGTTATTACTAGAGAGGGGGCAGGATCCGTGTCGTCTATTTTACCCAATGAGGCTCTTCTATCCTCGTTAATCTTGGTTACCCTCTTCACTAGAAAATTGGTCATTAAACCCGCCCCCGAAACTACCTTATTTTTCTTTGGACCTGACATCATGGGATTGGCAGACCCCACGACAGTATACGGACAATAGCCAAAAGCCCGTCTCTACAACACAACCCCGCAGCAGTGGGCAAGGGGCACGGCAAACAGAATATCGTACAATAGCGGTACCTGTAAAGCGGCAGGAGCTCTGATGTCCGGTGTCAGGGGGATGGCCCCGCCCTGCCTCCTCCTGCCCCGGACGGCCACAGACGGCCCGCCCTTTGCCCGGGCTTAGCCCGGCGTCCGCCCGCGCGCGTCCCGCGACGCGGAGGAAGTTGCTTCCTTTTCAGCGCCTCCGGGCGCGTTAATCGCGTCAGCAGCCGCAGGGAGGTCTGGGAGCTGTAGTCTCCCCCTATTCGCGGCCGCGGTGAAGTTGCGGCGATAGGGGAGACTACCAGCGTGTGGATCCCACAGATGGCGGCAGCTGCGATGGAGGGACAGAGCAGCAAGTGGCAGCAACAACGGCCCAGGGACGAGGCACCAACAAAGCCCCTCGCGACAGGTAAGGTCTCCCGCTCCGTCGAGGGAGTTGCTTCCTTTTCAGCGCCTCCGGGCGCGTTAATCGCGTCAGCAGCCGCAGGGAGGTCTGGGAGCTGTAGTCTCCCCCTATTCGCGGCCGCGGTGAAGTTGCGGCGATAGGGGAGACTACCAGCGTGTGGATCCCACAGATGGCGGCAGCTGCGATGGAGGGACAGAGCAGCAAGTGGCAGCAACAACGGCCCAGGGACGAGGCACCAACAAAGCCCCTCGCGACAGGTAAGGTCTCTTAAAGGAGTAAATTTGGAGCTAAGTTCGGGCCCCAGTGTGAAGGTCAAACTTTGTGAAAACTTGCTCCTGAAATGTATGGATCGCGGGCAAAATTCGAGCCCTAGTGGTGTTTGAGACTGTTTGGCAATTTTGGCGTATGTCGAGAGAAGAGCGGAAACCCTCAAGAGGCACTCCTTATCTCACCACCAAAATCGTGAGTCGGTTGCCGGGTGCGCGTGCTTTCTCTTGCATGCGCGATCTCGGCATGTTTGAAACGTTGCCAGACAGTGGTGTCACACGCTCTCTTGCGTCACTCCGGCACGCTCTGGTGTTGTCAAAAGCGGCGTTGCCATGGAGCGACGTTGATGCAGTGTGGGCCCGTCAACGTAAGTGTCAACTTTCACTGCACTGATATCATTCGTTGCAGCGGAATTTTAGTGAGTGATCACGCTGAATGAAGCTGAGGTGCAATCGAGACAGATGCGCGACTGTTCAGGAAGGTAAGAACGTGCATCCAGTGCTAGTCTTGTGCCAACCATTAAAACTAGCCTTGTTGTTTTTTGTGTTCTTTTTTTTTTTCTTCTTTCAAGAGTTGTTTGCATACCTATCCAAAGGGGACTTGAGCGGGCGGCTTACTCATAAGCCGAAGAGACAATAAGTGCACTTTAAAAGGGTAGCGATTAACGCCAAGGACAAAGCAATCACAACAGACGAGTAAAATCTAGACATGACAAGAGACAAGTATGTCCTCAATGTAATCTAAGTTTGGTGAAATCTAAGTTTGGAGAAATTTAAAGCAGAACATGGAAAATCTGCCAAAGTGCATTAAAGTTGTTTCTTGAAGATCAAACAGCAATCTCTTATTGTAAAGAGAGCTTGTAAAAACACGGAAGATAGTGGATTGAGCGCACCAGAAGGTAGCAGTCCAATAAGTAATAAATAATCTAACAAGTAATATGTAAAAGCATATAAAAGAAGGCAGGACCGCTCATCACGTAACCCTTAGAGTGAAAGCCAAGCAAACCAACGGCAGTGCCTTATAATTCCAACAAAATACATGTCAATATGCATGAATCTATCAGATCTAGTTCTGACCACAGTGACAGGAATCAAGACAGACAAGCGTCATTCTTATCAATCTGCAGAGTCCGTTAGATGTTGCTGGTCGAATTTAATTTATTCCCACACCTGCTACTGTAAATCACGTCACTCACAACAACATCTGAGAACGACTCGCAGAACTGGGTCAACGAGTCCAAAGGAGCCCAATACCAGGAACAGATAGTTCTGAACCCGGTCAATGAGCCCAGTCCTGTCACAGTCGATCTTAACCACGACAGAGAGCCCACAACGGGGACAAAGGTCTAGGACAGAGAGACCAGAGCTGAACCGCAGCGGAGAATCCAAGAACTGGAGCAGAGAGCCCGGAACCTCAAGGGGACAAAGGTTCGTCACAGAAACCACGAGGAGATGAAGATCGCCTCAAGGTCCAAGAACCAGGAGGGGGCAAAAGTTGTCAGCTCATTTGCCCTCACTGTTTTTGCTGTTTTTGCCACACTACCAGTCATTTATAGCAGAGGGGAGATACCCCAAGATTGTGACGCAGAACCCAGGTCTAGAAGACTGAGAGTCCAATATCGGGAAAGCATAGTTGCAGAACAAGGAGTGGGAAAAAGGTGATCTCAGAAATAGGAGTGGTCAAAGGTTGTGTGGAACATTGTGTTATTTGAGGAACAGTCTCTCTGGCGAGCCGTTGCACACTTTTGAAAGGGCAGGCACTGTGGCTGTGTGACTTTTGGTGAGTGCTATCACCTTACTTTGTCTGGTTGCGGACTCATACAGTCTTCCCTGTTCCATGGCAGTTTACCCACTGCCTTTCAAACAGCCCACGAGCCTCCACAGTGCGCATGCATTTGACACTCACAGCCGTACCGGTCTCGTGATGCCTGCAACCTATCTTCTGTGACGTCTGCCTCCTCTTCGGTCTACTTGCTGTGGTGGACGCTTTGGTGCACGCTCCTGCCACAAGTCGCTCTGCTCTACGTCAGGGATGTGTGTCGCCATTTTGAGTTTGGAAGTTTTCTTTCTTCCTGGCAACTCTCATTGCGGTGTACACCTTTTGGCCAACCGCGTTGCCAATAAAATTTTGCGGATCCCAAAATCACCTGGTTGGCTCCAGTAAGTTTCCTTACATAGTGAATCACACAGTTCTCTCCAGTAGTCAACGGCCAGGGTGGCAAGAAAAGGGGAGGACGTTGCGAGACTGATGTAGAGGTAATGGAACCTTTGAACGTTGTGGCACTTCATTTCACTGGTGGAGTTCAGAGATTGCACACTGAAGGAACCCTAGTGTTCTACTTTGAATGCTGGTAGCTGCGGGAAGCCTTGCGTGGATATCGTTCACCGGACCCTAACATTTCTTCCTTGATCATAATGGCTATAATTATTGCATTTCCTGTTTTGGTGTGTAAATTCACTTTATAACATAGTGTCTGGAGCGGGGGGTTAGTGCCCCAGTGCTCCTACTCAATTTTCATGATGTGTGTTGAGTGACTAAACATTGAGTGTACCATTTCCTTTGGAGGAGGTTGTGGGAGGTATTTAATGTCTCATTTCAGACATGGTGTGGTTTTAAGGGTTAGTACCCTCCGGTGTACCCTATTGAGGGGAGGTTGTCGCTTTCGTCTTTCCAGGGTGAGTACCCTCTGAGTACCCTATTTAGGGGAGGTTGGGTGGTTTTCCAGGGCGAGCACCCTGTGGTGTTCAATGGTGATTATTCTGTGGTGTATCTTACCTAAGGGAGGTTGTGTAGTTTTCCACAGTTAGTACCATGTGGTGTACCCTACCCTGTAACTTTCATCTTTTCAGGGTGAGTATCCTCTGAGTAACCTAATTAGGGGAGGTTGGGTGGTTTTCCAGGGCGAGCACCCTGGGGTGTTCAATGGTGATTATTCTGTGGTGTTTTTTGGGAAGTTGTGGGTGCGTTTATTCCTCTAATTTAGTTGTAATTTAAGTGTGATGTGAGACAGTTAGCGTTCTGTTCAGCTCACAAGTGTAGTGTGTCTTTAGACGGTGTGTGTCCTGATTTAGTCTCCGTACATAGAGTGTACCCATTTCTTTGGGGAGGTTGTGGGGGTAGTCAATGCCTTTAATTTCGTAGTCTCTGTACATAGAGTGTACCCATTTCTTTGGGGAGGTTCTGGGGGTAGTCAATGCCTTTAATTTCTTAGTCTTCATACATAGAGTGTACCCATTTCTTTGGGGAGGTTGTGGGGGTAGTCAATGCCTCTAATTTAGTTTTCAGTGTTCCAGGGTGAGTATCCTGCGGTGTACCCTATTTAAGGGGAGGTCGTAGTTTTAGTTTTCCAGGGTGAGTACCCTGTAGTGTACCCTACTTAGGGGAGGTTGTGTTGTTTTCCACAGTTATTTCTCTGTGGTGTACCCGATTTAGGGGCGGTGGTGTTGTTTTCGGTGGAGGTTGTTTGCTTAATTCCTAGCGTTACCATGGGTTTTCCTTTCATGTTGACACTATGCTCCGGTCAATGTCTTCCTGCTTGGAACTCGAGGGCAGGGATTTCACGTTCATAGGACTTTGAGTGAGAAGTTTCTCTCTAGTGTTTAGACCTTTTCTGTTACTCTTAACGGATTGTAAGTGTCAGCATGCCGCCTACCCTAATCAGGGGAATTTTTGTCCTTTTCCCAGAGTGTTTACTCTCTGGTGTATTCTTCTTTGGGAGGTTCCACTCTTCCTGTTATCTAGAGTCACTTATACCCCCTGGGGTACCCTTCTATTGGAGATGTTGTTTTTCTGGCGTACCCTTTATGGGAAAGTTGTAAGGGCGGTTGTTCCCTTGTCTTCCAGGGTGATTGCCCGGTGGTGTACTCGTTTACGGGAAGACTGTGGGGGTGACCACCCTTCTCTGTTGCTTTGGTTTTTCCACCTAAGTCTTGCCTTGTTCTTTATTTTTTTTACCCAAGGGAGGGGGATGGGGCGTGAAGTATTGACATTTGCAATTTTAATGCATTCAATGATGTTTTGCATTTTAATGCATTTCTTTTCATGCCAGTGTTATTCCCGATACCTCATGTACTACACCATTAGGTATTTGCATCTCAATGTTTTCAATTTATGCCAATGTTATTTCTGAGGTATCTAACTTGTCTTTCTCTTTATTTCTGCTGTTGTTCCCCAAGGAAGGAGGATGTGTAGTAAACTACTTCTCTGCTATTCCTACTGTATTGCTCTGTTGGAATGTATCATGACATCATAGAATGCCAGAGTGTCTATCTGTGTTTAGAGTGTCAGTTGATCATCTCAGGCTGAGCTGCTAGGAGCCTGCTCCTGGTGGGGCTGCATCTGTGCCTTCTATCCTCTCCTACTCACCTATCTTAGAACCAAGCTACAATAAAGGATTATTCAATTATACAGAAGGACTCTGTAACTTCCTTTACTACACATAGTTTACGGGAAACAGATCAAATTATAGTTTGACTAAAGGAAGTGCAGTATGTTTGATTACTGACAAATTTTCAATCTGCTATATAAAGGTCCAAAGCTCTACGCTTGGTGTGGATGGGATAGGAGGAATTTTGCTCAAGGTTTTTTGTCATAAGGCCTTTTTTCAGCCTGGTTATCACTTGTTCATTTTGGAGTCCCCAGTGGCGGTTAAAATCACCCAGAAAAATGTTGGATTAAATGAGCAAGGTAGACATAAGATCTGGCCTAGTTCTGCAAACTAAATTACATTAGTATGCACTGAAAAATAAAGGGGAAATGTCAGTGGTCAATGTAGGAAAGGACGTAATTTTTATCATGGTCCTGCACTTGGTCCTGTGTGGTTTTTGCTGGCTTTATAAATCAGCACACTATGCCACTGCTAAACAGTGGTATAGTGTGTGTGCTTTCCCCATGAAACATACTATGCGTGGGCTTGGCTTCACCTAATTGTCACATATAAGTGTCTTGTAAGTCCACGGTACATGGCACAAGAAACACACCAATAGTGTGGAAGTTAAATGTCACAAGTAGGCTGCAATGTATGTTTACACCACTCATGCATGACACAAAATATATGGTCTCCAAAATCACCATAGTGTCCAGTTCTGCATGGAAGCAGTTCATCCCTAACCTTGCTCATCTCTACCCTCGACACTGCAACCCACTGCTTTTTAAGTTGGGAAATTTGGGAATCACACCCCCAAACGTCACTTACTAAGCTGTGCCCCTGAATGTCGAAATCAAATGCCAACAAGACGACAAGTGGAAGAGCTTTTCTTTGTTTCCAGTGAATACCCGATAATCAGTAATCAATTAGTACAGTGCGTGGGCCAGCCACAAGAATGACACATCCACGCCTGTGTGACCATGTTAACACAGTTGTCTTTCTTTTATTTCCACGAGGACCAACATCATGCAAATGAAAGAGGGACAAATGTGCTTATAGTGCAGGCTTTTGGCCAACCATGCTTGTCTGTGATGGGGCCGACTGTGGTCCAAACAGAGTCAGGAGTGTGGTGTGAAACCTGCTGATTTGATATTCCAACTGAGTCTAAGGAGAAACCTGTGAGGTATAATGAAGGGAATTCAGAAGATTTCACAAGTACCTTGTGTTCTTCTTGATAAAGCAAGTGGTGGGTTTACCTATTATCATACAATCAAGATAGGGACCTTTCTGATCTACGGGAGTCTGGGTATTCAGAGTACAGCGGGCACTGCTAGGCTGTCCTAGTATTCAGGATAAGAAATGTATGTGGGTCACTAAGATGAGGCACTTTGGAAAAAGCATTAGGACAACATCTTGTCCAATGCCCCAACTGCCCATCGGCATAACAAGACCCCCACACCTGAGGCTTCCTCCAAACCCCACCATTTCCTCTTTTGGTACACTCATCACCTTATCACCCCCAGTTCTCATGACTGCTCTCCTTTTACGTGTGCTCCTCGTTCACTTCCCTTCAAATTCTTTTTCATATTTTGTAATTTAAAAGATATCAGTTCAGATTCAACATTTCTTTCATTCTTGTGAGGCAACACAGTGGTTTGCGATGGTCAATGATGATTCAGTCAGCTTTTTTCTTTGCGTCTAATAGTAATACTTATTAACTAATACAGCTGAATGATTCACGCAATCCACAACGGCATTCAACAAATCATCCTTACTGTGTTCTGGGCCCCATCATTCCCGGAGTCCGGACTTGTTAACCAGTTGGTCACTTGCAATTAATATGGCCAGTTCTGTTTGCCATGAAAAACTGGGTAGAACCTTGGTGCTGCAATACATGTAAAAACTGTTTTGGGGACACCCTAATAAAGAACCCGCTAGACCCTAACAAAACGGATAACCTACACTGTGGGCTTGTTAATGTCAGGTCCATGGGCAAGCACGCCCAACATATCTACGACCTAATCCTGGAAAGGGAGCTGGACTGTCTTTTTATGATAGAAACCTGGCTAACCCAAAATAGCAACCCGGATGTGACAACCGCTCTCCCGCAGGGATACCTAATTGCCAGGGAAGATAGAAAAACCCAGAGGGGCGGAGGAATAGCAATCGTCTATAGGGACTCACTGAGCTGCACGAATCCCAGGTATTAAAGGTGCGGAAAGTATAGGCTTCGCCCTAAGAGCTCATGATTCCTTCACCTTCTCAGGAATATTAATATATCGACCTCCGGGAACACCTACCGATTTCCTGAATAGCATAGGAGAAATAGCAGGAGACCTAGCCCTGAAATCTGCTAATTTCACGATTTTAGGAGACACAAACATACATCTAGACTCCCTCTTGGATCATGCTTCCTTAGGCTTTACGGAAACAATGAAGGTCCTCGGCCTCAAAATACTTACCACCATGCCCACACACAATGCAGGTCATATCCTTGACTGCATTTGTTCAAATATGGACACACTTCTCGTAAAACCCCCCCAAGAATTAATCTGGTCCGATCACAGCTATATCCCTTTTGAACTCCAAGGAATAATGAAACATAAACCAGGCTTTAAGCCTTGCGCCCCCCAGGGTGGGCCCCACTGGAAGACCCTGACAGGAAAACCGGGGTTTCTCACTAAGGCACTAGAAACTAGACCACCAGCAGTAGGGAACCCTGAGAAGGATAGTCAGTCCTTCAGGAAATGGATGGATGCCCTAGCTATGGAAAAGGACATAATAAAACCTAGTGTAAGGCGCAATAAGAAACATAGAACCTCTGCCCCCTGGTTTTCCGAGACCCTAAAGGAAGAACAAAGGAAGGTCAGAGCATTAGAACGCACCTGGCGTACAAACTATAACATAACTGATCAGTCCAGCTATAAAGTAGCTCGCCGACACTATCATGGGATGATAAAAACAGCTAAAAAGGACTTTTTCACTGATGCCATAACCAATGGCAACAATAAACAAAAAGACATTTTCAATATTGTCAACTCATACACAAACCCAAAGAACATGCAGAGAGATATTCCCCCCTCCCAAACCCTATGCAATAACATCGCGGACTACTTCCACGAGAAAATACAGATGATCATCAAAGATTTCCCACACCCCCCCTCCTCCCTCCTGGAAGAGTCCCAAACCAAAAACAACAACGTGACAAGCCAGTTAGCTTGCTTTCAGGAAGTTAGCCTGGAAGAATCTGAGACACAAATCCTAAAAATCAAATCTGGCTCTCCCTTCGATCCCTGCCCCCCTTATGTTCTCCACACCATGGTGGAGATCGTAAATCCCATCATTAATAACATTATTAATTCTTCTCTTTCCCGGGGAGTGGTCCCTGAAGAATGGAAACTAGCAGCAGTAAGACCCCTACAAAAAAAACATTACCTGACCCCACCATTCTCACTAATCTTCGACCAATCTCACTACTCCCTACCTTCTGCAAACTTACAGAAAAGGAAGTAAATAAACAGCTCACCATCTTTTTAGAGGCAAATAATATTTGGCACCCAAACCAAGCTGGTTTCAGAGCAAAACATTCAACGGAATCAGCTCTAATTTTCTCCCTGGAAACACTTAGAGCAGCACTAGACCAGGGCAAAAAAGCAGTCCTCATACTTTTAGACCTGTCCGCGGCTTTCGACACGGTGTCTCATACCATCCTGATAGACCGACTAGCCGCGGCAGGGATAACGGGTCAGGTACTGAGCTGGCTAAAGAGTTTCCTAACAAACAGACGACAAGTGGTCACCTTGGGCCAATTTAGATCAGCAGAGATTCCACTAAACTCAGGTGTTCCGCAGGGCTCGTGCCTGAGTCCGACACTTTTTAATGTATACATGGCCCCCCTGATTACCCTTATATCATCCTTCGGCATAGATACCATCTCATATGCAGATGATACACAACTCATCCTAGTGATGGAGGATGAATCCAGCCAAGCAGAAGCCAGACTCAAAAACTGTATAAAGGCCACTTTCCACTGGATGAGCATGAATCATCTTAAATGCAATTCAGGGAAGACTGAAATTTTACCATTTGGAAAAAACAACTCCTTCAACCCGACTCTATGGTGGCCAGAAGATGCTACCGTCCCCCCTAATACAGAAAATGTAGTCCGTAACCTGGGGATAAAATGTGATCCTTCCCTGAGCTTCAAACAACAAGCAACAGCCGTGGCAGGGACCTGCTTCGGCATAATAAAAGGACTCAGAAAATGTTTCGATCTGATCCCTTTTGCAGCAAGGAAGATGGTGGCAGTAGCCCTCATTTCATCCCGTATTGATTACTGCAATAGCATCTACGCAGGAACAAATAGGACGGTATGCCAGAAACTGCAAAGGGTACAGCACGCAGCGGCCAGATTAGTGTTGGGATGGAAAAGAAGGACCTCAGCCTCAACAGCGTTGAGCATTTTGCATTGGCTGCCAATACATAAAAGGGTGCTGTTTAAAATCCTGTTAATCACTTTTAGGGCATTTAATAAAACAGGACCCAAATACATTGAAAATCTCTTCAAACACTACGTCCCCGCACGTTGTCTAAGATCCCAAAGTGAGAATCTTCTTACCATCCCTAATTTTAGACTTAAAACCAAAGGAGGTAAAGCACTGGCAGTTTTGGGATCTAAAGCCTGGAACTCTCTGCCGCCCCCACTCCGACAAATCCCCACAGAAATTCCTTTCAGAAGGACCCTTAAAACTTGGATCTATACCTTATCCGATACTAAATGCAAAAATATGATATAACATTTTAACTCCTATACACCACAAGAATCAACCTCATCTGGTTCTTTCTCACTCAGAAGCGCAAAGATGCTCCGTGGAGTGTAACCTGCGCTATACAAAACACATTTACATTACATTTTGCACACTTCAAAAACGCTGCAATTCTTCACTGAACTGAGTTGGGTTTTCTATAACGTTGGGGAACTGTTTTAGTGCTCATCAAATCAGAAGGGGTCCAGGGGATGTGGATAGTGACACTACCCCTGGGGGCAGGGTAATCTCTTAATGGAAAGAGCATATCGGAAGCTGGTGGATGTCATCTTCTGCATTGCTAGAGTGAGGGGAGGCCTCACCCCCTCTCTTAGAACCCTATTTTTAGACACCCCATCTCCAGTCTTCCTTAAACTGTATCAAATAATAGCAGGGATGCGTTCACAGGAATCTCTACACCCAGTTCTGACTGAGCGCACTCTTGATCCATACAGCTCTACAGTTGTGTAGTCTGCATCTATTTTGGCTACTCACACACTTTCATCTCGCACTCTATTGTCAGTTGCTCGCATCACAGAACTTACTTGCCCGTTATCTCTTTGTGCTCTATTTGCCGGTGGTCCCACTGGTGCTTCCATGTTTCCAGGTGCTTCTACTGGTGCATCTCCAGCCAGATCGGCCACCATGGGAGTAGCATCCTCTTCCCTTGGGTCTTCTCTCTCATTCTCTTTTTCTTGTAGTTCAGTGATCTGGGGGAATAAATAGGGACGGGTTGAAGCAGTAGGAGTACAAGCCCTAACTCTGTCTCTAATGTGGCTTACTTGTAATTCCTGTCTCTCTTGAGTCTGTTGCATACCACAGATTTGGGATTCATTTTTAGGTCTCGCGAGCCAAAGGCTCGAAGAGACATTTTATATGTGGGCTTCTCAAAGTGCTGCCGTGGCCTAAAGCTACAGTGCACGTGAACGTGCACGCGCGCAGCGCCATGTGTCTTTCCTCCGTAGCGATCGTAATCACGATCACTTTCACTTTCGCGCGCTCCTCTGTTGCTGACATTCCCCCCTCCCTTCTCGCCCAGCCCTTCTTGTCACCTCGGCTTGTTTATAGCGCGAACTCGACCCGAACGAAGGTCGAAGATAAAAAGCGCTTTTACGCGCGAGCACCAGTTACAGTACATAAGGACACATTCATTTTTTGCAGGCACAGGGAGATTAAGTGCTTTGCCCAGGATCACTGTTTGTCTTACTTATCCATGCGTTCTCACTCAACAAACTTTCTATATAGCATAGCAATCAAAATAAATTGTCAATTTCAAATTAATTCTAAACTGGCCGCCAAGGACCATGAATGCATGATTCTCAGGGCTCCTAAATGGGGATGAAGAACTGGACCATAAACTTGGTCTTACACACTTAGCCTCACTCTTTTAACCTGAATATTTCAGTGAATCACTCTCTAAGAGATGTAAAAATGTATTAAATGATGGACTATTTACCACACACGTTACAATTACAGCCATGCGAGTTTCACACCTGAAAAGAGCGGGTTTGCAATAATTTCAGGCATAATCCTGTAAATTCAGTCAACTCGTGTTTTGCATGATTCCTTGTTTAAATTAGATTTTTCTAGAGCACGTGAAATGAAGTCCACCGGGGTGACCTGCGTTACCCGCTTCCTCTGATAACTTCTGTGGGGCAGGAACGCCTGAGCCGCTAGAGGTCCCTGTTTAGCAGACAACATTTAATGAACGACGCCCATGAGAGAGGTGTCATGGGCGCCAATAAATTACACACTGATTAGGAATTCCTACCTAATCCTTCAAAGCCTGGTTAACTGTGGCAGCGGCTCTATGTACTTTGCATACACGGTTATACTAATGTGCTATTATTATATTTCTTAGTGCGCTGGTCCTCCATTATTTCAGCGCATCATTATCCGATGCTCCTTTATCTTATCATAACTACTGATTATGAGAAATAATTAACTTTGCTGTTCTTTTCACTCTACGGGCAAAGAGGCTAAAGGCAGATATTCGATTGCGTAAGAGGATTTGTTGTGCTTGTTTTCACATGCAGTAAATACGCAGCTGGTGGGATAAAGGGTGTGGCTTAACAGCTACAGCGGCCGACTTTGAAGCACCAGGTTTGAGTCTTGTGGGTGGCTCAAGCATCCTGTGATTCTGGGCAAATCACTTCATCTTCCCGTGCCTAAAAAAATAAATGAATGTGTTCTCTGCAATGCAACTGGTGTTCGTGTAAAGTGCTTAGGTACCTTCGGGTCGAGTAGGCGCGATCTACTGGATGTAGCCTAATGGCTATAACAGGCGACCTCAAAGCTGGAGAACCGGGTTCGAGTCTCGGCAACGGCGCTCAACACCCTTTGTTACTGGGCAAATCACTTAATCTCCCCGTGCCTAAAATGAACGTGTCCATCTGGATTGAATTTGGTGCTCGTGTAAACGCTCTGATACCAGATTTCTCGGGTCTAGTTCGCGCAATGTACAACTCTACAAAAACTATATATTGGCTTCCAAATGCATATCTATTCATGTATTTAGGAGAGTTTGGCAGCAAATGCCATCAGCCACTCAACCTTATAAACAGCAGTTTCGAAGTACTGGGAATTTTTTATTTATTTTTATTTACCGATCCATCTTGGATTGGCAAATTAAAAACAATAGGCAACTGCGTCATTTGCTAGGCCCTTGCTTGCACAGTGATGCATGTTTCCACATATGAAACCCAGAAGGATGTGATAGGACTCACGCCCGCTCCCTCATTCCTTGAGTTTTTGACACCCCTATAGCTCTAAAATATCTAAGCAGGTTAAACGTTTGCAGGGCGACTCGGGGGGATGAAGCCCCCACCCTCAGCAAACTTTCACTTTTGTTAACAATCCAGTTACAGCGGAGGGTTTATGTACACACACGTCACTTTCCTTCAAAGCTCACTCATCTAAGATAACTCGTCCTCCACCACGTGGGACAGGGGCTGGTCACATTTCTGTTTGTTTTGCACAATATTTTAAGCATATTTTTTCATACTGGTGTGCTCTTAGTGTACAACATCCATGCACTGCGGCTGGGGATACTTGTAACCTGAAGGATGGTGACAGGCTCCTTTCTTGTCCCATGGAACGCAGTGGATGCCATATTGTCGCTAATTCCAATATTGGACAGAAGCGCATCCCTACCAGAAGAACGCCTCATAAACATTGTTCCCCCGGGTAACTGGAACGGATCGAGGTCAGAGCAGGCTCAGTTCAACGAGGTGTGTTTTTACTTTCAAAGAATTTTTATAATGTATCATTTATACTTTATTATGCATGTATTCTGTGTTTTCTTTTATGACCTAATTTAGGTCGAATAAAGATTTTTTGATGATGATGACTCGGGAAACCTTCTTTGAGACTCAAACACAGAGCCTCATAAACGAAGGATGGACATTTATAAATATCTCTATTACAGCATACCATAAACTACTAGAGTCATTAGCTTTTAATCAAGGTTTTATTAATGTGTATATTTTTTACTCGCTTTCTGTTCTTTGTTTATATGTATTCTTCTTCAGTTGTTTGTACAGCGCTCCGATGTCCGCAAATCGCGTTCACACCTTATAAAACACCCTAAATAAATAAACAAGCATTTACAATGCAATAGGTCTCGCATTTGCGTGAGTTTATGCTATTGGCATTGTAAATGACAATGCCTTTCATTTATTTGTTTAAAAAACCAACACATTAATAAAAGGCATTGTAATCTATAATGCCAATAGCTCAAACTCTAGTAAATGCGAGACCTATTGCATTGCAAATGCTTGTTGTGTTTGTCGGCTTTCTCTTGTCAATTTAGAAATGTGGCTCCTGGCCTCAGCCTCTGTCTTATTACTAGGGTCTTTCTATTGATTTTTTAAGTTGCTAAACCTGTTTAGATCAAAGGTACAATGCTCCAGAAAGGTTTTCTTTTCATACGCGTTGGTGAGTCTCACCCACTGCTTCAGAAATGTGCACATGACTTTACCGTAAAGGTGGCCAGGAGTCCCTTTTGCTGGAGGTTCATTATGTTTAGATTTGTCTTCCTCACTCATAAAACGTAAACACAAAGTGTTCTGCTGGCCTTGTGCCCGTAGCTTATCCAGTGGAGTGGGGACATGAAGGAAATGGAAAGTAGGGTAAGGAGACCTTCACTTATGTTTCTACTGATCTCATAGGGGAAGGAAGGAGAAGTGTCGTACACTCACACCCAAAGATCTCCTTGCATTCTGCTTTTCTACTGTTATGGGTCTGAACGGGCTAGCAAAGGTGCTGGTGTGAAGGCCTCTTACAAACACACATTAATCCTTCAAGATTCTGCTTCAAGTGCTGGGGCTCCTACCTGTTGTCCTGGTTCCCTCATTATTTTCTAGAGTTCACTATCTCTACGCCATAGATTGCGCACACACTGTAAGACTCATCACATTCCTACCTACCCAATCGGTCTATTATCCCGTCGTTAATTGCCCAGCCAACATTCTCTGTACACTCTAACACTTCACAGACATCTCCAAACAATACATGCAAAGCAAGAAATGGCAAACAGATAGCCTTCACCTCAATTTAGTTCAATGTGCTTACGTTGTCTGGAGAAATCACTAGGTCCAGTACTGGGCCGTGCTCTACCGCAGTCACTCTCTCTCTTGCCTCTGGTGCCGGGGGTCACTTTGTGGAGTTGCCCTCTTCGAACTCTGAGGGAAGACGTTTTCCCGCACATAATGCACTAGATTCTGTGATAGACGTCAGACAATCAGGAAACCTCATAGACTTCTAATACAAGTTTAATGCAGAAACAGCCAGCAAGCATCAAAAATATTGTAAATTATTATTGTGACCAACCAGAGCTCTGCCGGATGATCAGTTGGGGCATGTAATGATACATTCTATCCATTTTGGCACTACAGTTAGACAGTTTTTATTGATGCACTAAGCGGATGAAAGAACAGCTGATTTAAAACAAACTAGAGCCAGACACCAACAGACAAGTGCCAGGCTATTCAAAAGTAATTTTAAAAGAACAGGTTATGATCAAAAGCCTGACTGCTCTACATCTGCAGTTCTTGCTTCATTGTGTCAGCTTCAAAAGTAAGCCACGCCTAATTGAACAGTTAGGCTAAAATCTGCAGTGTACAACACAGAATAACAAGATGGTAGTGCATTTAAAATATGTATAAATGTGCCATTTTGCTATCATCTTAGTGTGCTTTAACCAGGGCTAAAAACAAATTCACAATTCTTAGCACAATATGCAAGGTATACGAAAAACTAGGGCCTCATTTAGGGAGTGGCAAGGGGACATAGCCAGCGCTCCTTCAGATGGAGGATGGCAGTATATTGTGTGACAGGATAACACTGTCATCTCACCACTCCTCCTCAGAACACTCCCGTACCTAGAAAGAAAACCTTTTGAAGAAAGGTTATTCTGACTGCTTGACGAAGACTCAGGCACTCCTGCTGCCTCCCAGAAAATAGAAATTCTCTTCATGGGTCAATTGGTTGGCCTCCTGTTAGCTGCTACAGGGAAACAAAAAAGCAGAAGGTCTCCTGAATCCCAGAAAGCCCAGCTGCCCGAGGACTGGAACGGGTGGCTGCCAAACTGGAAAGGGACTTGGTTACTAGAAGGCTGCCTAGGACTTGAGGGCTGCAGAAGTGGCCAGGAGGAAGTTTCCCAGCGGTTAGAAAAGTTGAGACTTAGGGCCTGATATAGCGTTTGATGGACCGTACTCCATCAGGGTGGCGGGAACCATTACCTCTGCCATCCTGGCAGACTATCGCCCATCAAATTTAGAGATGACCACCAACCCAGTGGTCACTTCTGTACATTGAAAGGAACTGCCCTTCAATGTAGCAAACGTTTAGTGGAAACCATTCACCAAACTTGTTAAAGTTTTTGTTTTTCAGAAACAAACTCCCAAATGGAGTTTGTTTCTGAAAAGCAAAAAACTCATGACCCCCACACCCTGGGAATTTTCTCAAATTAGGCAGGGGAATCAAAGGTTTGGCAGTCAGGGTCCTCTGTCATGTTTGCAATGGAATACCCTGTCCACCAAACGCCAAATCACGCCCTTTCATTTCCATTTTTCCCGCCAACAAAGGAATGAATCAAGGTGCCTAATCCAGTGGTGAAGGAATCTCAGAGGCTACTGACTCTAGATGTGTCCCACTTAGAGCATTTGGCACCAAAACCAGCGGTTTCTGCAGGAGCTTGATTATAAGATGAAAGTAAATACCCATATAGTATGCCCGTGTCCAGTATAAACGGGAGGCCACATGCATCTTGGTGCCTCATGCAAAGCTACAGATAAGCTACTTGCATTGGTGTGTACGACAGCAATGAAATTAGGGGCCAGCTGCAGGACACTCGTTTTCTTCTCATCAAGGTTTGCCAAGGTGTTAACTAGGGGCTGAGAGAAGCACCCAGAGAAGCTGGGGACCGGCTCAAACTGGAATGGTTGCAAGATACTATTGTGACAAGTGCATCCCTTTTGGGGTGGGGTGCACACATAGATGCTCTTGTGGTGAATGGCCACAATAACTGTACTACATTCATTCACTAAGGGAACAAGTTGTAAAATAGGTTTCAACAGTGGTCGAAGTGGGGAAAAAAAAGTAGGGGAACTGTGGCCGGAGACTCAGGGGGCGGGAATAACCCAAGGATTGGATTAGTGGGCGGAGTCGGAGGTGTGGCTAGAAATAGCAAAACATACCAATTTTTGAACGTTTGGCATTTCACTGACCAGTTACAGCTTATAACGTTATTTTAATTCAAAGAATCAATAAACATGTTTATTTGAGGTTTAATATATAAGTTGTTTATATTTAATTCATTTAGAATGTGGGACATGTTTCCAATCACAGAATATTCCAAATACGCTTATAAGTGGAATCATAAGCCATTTGTCTCCGAGCCATGCAGTTTCTTTCATCTGCACTTCTCCTCCCTTTTTCTAACCATTTCTGAACATAAAATTCAGGTTTAAATTCTATGACAGGTGGCTCCACGATATTTATGAACATTGTAGAAGACAGATGATTGATTGATATTCTGTTCCGCAGTGGTGTGAGCACATCCTTCATTACACTAAAGCCCCGTTCACATTCAGCAGTTGAGGTACAAAAGGTGTCTATAATGTGCATTAATGGTTTCAGGCTTTCAGAGAGGCAATTTTTATTTTGTTTGTACTCTCTGAAACCAAGGATGTACTGCCTGGTATCAAATACATGCAACCTGCTACAAAGGTTTTGTAATTCTCCTTCACCGTATAAGATGTCTACTGGATCTGGCCAATAAACTGGTTGTAGGAGTTTCATTCTATGTACTAACTCTTTGTATTCTATTTCATCATTGTTTGTGGTTGTGCATCTAGAAACATTTGATGCATTAGACATGGTCATCCTTTTTCGCAGGTTATTTGCTAAGCTCCTAAAGAACTGTGCCCTATTGTTGCTAACACAGCCTTTGTTCTGTTGCAGTCCTACACCAGCAAACTGCATCCGTTCAACAGCATCTAATGCAGTTGTAGCAACCAAAGGGCCCAGGTGAACCAGCCATTGATTCAAACACTACAATCAGCATCTGTATTGAACGATCGGCCTCATATATGGTCATATCACGCCGCTGCAGCCTTCTGGATAGGTCACCCAATTCTGTGAGAGCATCATATAAAATGCCCATATTTTCAACAAACACCAGGGAGGATAATAAACGGTTTAAACCAGCATATTTCCTCTGCTCAATGTCACTCCTCGTTGAGTCTTCGGAAGATTCCATGAAATGTTTACTAAGTGCTTTGTAGTTATTCCAAACAGCTCTCACAGATCTTTCACTTGAGGACACCCAACATACATCTAGCACCTTTCCAATTGCCAGAAGTCTTACTTCTACCTCCAGAGCACATTCCCCAATCTCTCTCTGATTTTTCGGAGAGGCATGGTAGGTGGTATATAGTTTATCAAAAAAAACTTTGAGCTGATTAATGCCTGCGACTTCTTTACAAACATCACCCACAGCAAGCTCCAGCTTGTGGTTAGCACAGTGCCATACACTCAACTGTGGATATTTCAGTTTCAGAAGAGTTGCCACACCGGATTTCCTACCTATCATATTGGAAGCACCATCTGTTACAAGCTGAACCAAATGACTTTTTAAGTACTCATCAGTAAAACCGTGTCTCTCTAAGCATGCAAGTAAGGTATCTAAGATTAGATCTGCTGCTGTGCTTGGCAACTCAACAAGGTCCAAGAAAAAGGTCAGTGGCTCATTGTGTTTATCAATACATGCTCTTACACAGATAATTAGTGTGGTTAATTTACTATTTGTGAGCTTAGGGACATATTTATGGGAATGGTGGCGCAGGGCAGCACAGCAAGTTACTTTGCTGCACTGCCCTGCGTCACAGGGAAAGGGCGGGAATGTGCCGTATTTATCCAATATGGTGCATTCCGGTCTTTTCCCCCTGCACTGGCGCCATTTCGACAGCCTAGCTTCAACGCAGGCACACTTGCCCCATGGTGCAAGGGTGCCTCCTTTGCATGCAGGATTGTTTTTGTGCAGGAAGGGGCACCTTCCTGTACAAAGACAATCTTGAGAGGCTTTTTCATCTTTCTATGTGGGCTGCAGAATAAAGCACAGTTTGAAAGAGAAAAAAACAAGGAGATAGGATATTTCTCCTAGTTATGCCTCCTCTGGGCCAGCGCAAGGTTTTGCCGCATTCCCAGGATTACAAGTCCTTGTAAATCTATGAATGCGTCAAAAACGTGGGAGTTGTGTGGGAGACTTTTATTATTGCAGGAAAACTACTGCGTGACAAAGCCACTGCTGCTCTAGGGTGTGCTGCTTTGTAGACCTGCCCGCAAGACTGGTGGTGAACTTCGGTATGAATTGTGGTGGACAGGGCTTCAAGTTTACCCAACTGGCCACAGGTAGGGTTCACCTGCTGGTGCTAAGAGACCAGGGCTTCTAAGGTCTAGTGGGGCCTTCTAAAGTCTATCATGGGTGCTCCCTCAGGAGTGGTCTGATGGACAAAGCATGAAGGCTGAACCAGGTTCCCCAGTTCCAAATTTGGTAGCTCTGGCCATAATGCCACATCCTATCCCCACCGAACACCCTTCTGCCCCACTGAGTGAAACTCGCACTGTCTTCAGCTACAACCCAATTCTGCCCCATTATAAGCACCTGGATGTGACTCATTTCAAATTATGCAGTGCCTGAAAAAAAGTAACAACATTCTGGGAAAGCAAATACTCATGGGGAATGCAGGATTATGTAAAGCATGCAAAATATAAGCAGGAACGACATGTTAACTTAACGCTTTTACTCTCGTTCAAAAATCAATGAGTATTTTTTGTCTCAAACATTGAGGACATGAATATAGGGCTCCTCCTGTACACATGTGTTAAGCAGGGCTCAGAGACAAAGGAACTCTTCAAGAGAATCTGATCTGACTCACGGAAACCCACAAGGGCTCCTTCTTATCCACAAATTGTGCACTCTTGATTGTCAGCGCCAGGATGCCTGTTAGGTGAGAGTGCGCTTTACAAGTGAGATAAATAGATAAATAATTCTTATTCATGTCAGCCAGTTAGCTTCTCAAACATAGTATAGCACATATGTATTCAAGTGTCCTGCAAAGAAGAATGAGTGCAAGTAAGTACATGTGGGTGTGAATGATTGAGTGCCTGAATGTAACTGAGCATGAGTGAAAGAGTGTATGTCGATGAAAGTGAAAGAAAGTGAGTGAGAAGGAGTCACGTAGAGTAAGTGAAACTGTAAGTTAGAATGAGGTAATCAGAGTAGGAAAAAGTGGTGAGACTGAGTGAGAGTGAGAATGTGATACCGAATGTTGAAGAGTGAGTGCAAGTGAGCAATTTTGAGTAAAAGGGAAAGTGAATGAGAATGAATAATGGGGGTAGTGAGCCTGAGTGAGATAACATGTGAGCAAGCAGGACAAAACACAGGCCTTGGCAAAGTGGAGGTAAATATTTACTTATGGGAGGAACATATTGTGCATCTTGAAAAAAAAATGTGGTCAACTCCAGGCCTGCTTCAGGGCCCTCCTTTATCTCTTCTTAGTCTTACAAGGCCCAGTAAATCACACTCTTTTCCAAATCTCTTTCTAAATAGTATCACTCTCAAAAACTGTTTTTTTCTATGTAATTTTCCTTTGATGGGAAGAGGAGGTTTCTGAGGGGGTAGTATCAGGCAAGTGACACTACTTGGGCTCCCTCTGTTCGAGCCTTCATGGAGGATCCCTCTTCATTACTACCTCCACCTGACCCCAGACTCCGCAACGCACTCCCTTGCAGGCTTGATTATCCACAACTCCTCTCCAGTGCACCTTATCTCACAGCTGACCTTGGGCCCCAGCCCCATATCAGGCACCATCGGGCTCCACTTTCATATTTCCCGGTAAAAACATTAGTAAAATCACCTTCAAACTTAAAACATTGAATATAGCAGTAAATATAATTAGCACACACTTTAAAGTATGTTCCACAGTAGCCCTTATGACACGACTGCTAATTAAATAAACAAAAACAGAAAGGCCATGATAGGGCCGGCTTTAGCGCTGATGCGAAAGTCTTTTTTGGCGCCGCACCAATAATCACTGCCATACGCCACAAGTGCTCCTCATCTCCCCATAGCCCCTCCCCCTCATGACCTCCTCCTCGGATTCCCTCACTGCCACCCTCCACTAGTGCCCCTCATTTCTCTGTAGCCCCTCCCCCTCATGACCTTATCCTCAGAATCCCTCACTACCATCCTCCAGCAGTGCCCCTCATCTCTCCCTAGCTCCCCCCTCCACCCCATGACCTCTTGATCGGATTCCCTCACTGCCACCCTCCACCAGTGCCCCTCATTTCTCTGTAGCCCCTCCCCCTCATGACCTTCTCCTCAGAATCCCTCACTACCATCCTCCAGCAGTGCCCCTCATCTCTCCCTAGCTCCCCCCTCCACCCCATGACCTCTTCCTCGGATTCCCTCACTGCCACCCTCCAACAGTGCCCCTCATCGCTCCATAGCCACTCCCACTACCTCCTCCTCGGATTCCCTCACTGCCACCCTCCAACAGTGCCCCTCATCGCTTCATAGCCCTTCCCACTACCTCCTCCTCGGATTCCCTCACTGCCACCCTCCAACAGTGCCCTTCAGCTTTACGTAGCCACTCTCTCGTATGCATTTCATTTGTTGTGTAGCGCTACTCATATCAGTGTAGTGTGTGTCAGTACTTTACACCACGCACACATTATACAGAGACAACGAATCATACAAGTATGTAAATCAGCCTACAGGGAATGTCACATAAGCCAATGAGGATTACAAGGTGTATGAATCACATGTCATCCATACTGGTGGGCAGTTATTTTAAGAGGGTTTGGTCTGGAGAAGCACAAACTCAGGATTTAAAGAGTACTCCAGTGGTTAGGGGTTGGCTTTACTGATAAAGATGTATATCTGCCCAAAGATACTCATTTTAGCAACATTAGAATAATGAAAGACTGGGGAAGTTCTAACTATATCACAAAACAAAAAACGCGAAGTTCTAACTATACCATTCATGTTTGTTTGCAGCTCTTTGATGACAGTTCATTGGTCACTGTCCTATGTTAGGATTGTAACTTCTGAACTGCAAGTAACACAAGGATCTCTGTCACAATGACAGTAACCCACTGAGCTTCCACATAAAATACAGTTCATCTGCACTTAACTACTAACAGAGAAATTATTGCTCTCCAGCAGGCTCATTAATAGCCAGCGTTATCTTGGCATTTTTTTATTGTCCTATTGTTGTCCTGCATCAGCCATGATAATGATAAAAACGGATTAAATGAAGCACACACGAAGTACATGTCCTGCTGGGCCTGTGCAGATTCTAAAAAGAAAAACGAATAGTGACACATTCTCCTACCTACTCCATTAGTCAAACTTAGTGTCGCAGCCTGAAGTGATAAGCAGCTGCAGGGGTTGGAAAAGGTGAATCAAAATAAACAAACTTCTTTTCTCCTGCGCTGCATAGAAAAAGAACATCCACGCAGCAGAACAGTAGGCAACGGTTACGACGGCCAAAGAAAGGATTTGTCGCCTTTTCCATGCCCCTGTTGGAGATGAAGGGGTGAAAAAATAAACTAAGCCTCGTTAACATGTAAATGGTCTTTTAAAGACCTGTGAAGTACTCCGGTACGGCTGCGATAATCTCAAAAACTGTCTGTGTGTGCGCGCCCAGGCGCACACACACGATGGGGGAGGTGGGGGGGGGGGCTTTGAAGCACTTTGAGCCCCATGGCGTTGCGCACCTCCCTTCAAGCCCTCACTGCAAGGGCCAAGGCTCCAGTTTGGGTGGGCCAGGATAATGTTTGGGTGGGCCCGGCCCACCCGGTAGAACCGGGCCTGAATTAGGGCCGTCCCGGGACGCTTTTTTTAAATCAAGAAGTAGGGGAACGGACTAGCATAATTTTTAAAAGTAGGGGCACGCCGTGCCCTTCCGTTCCCCCCCACTTCTAACACTGTGTTTCAAGCAAATTAGCGAGGATTCCATTATGTTGTGCTTCTGGCCCTTGCAGAAAGGGCTAACAATCCCATCTGGCAGTGACAGAGAATTCTAGTGTGGTTCCTCTGATCATACTTTTATCACCAAACCAAGTGTGGTCAGTGTCTGCCGAGGTCCTTCTGTCTTAGAGAACGATGCCTATCGAGCTGATCACCATTTGCCTAAAAAGCAACTACTGATATTCCTTAAGGAATCTCGATTGCCAATAAAAATCCCTTACCCTTTTTTTTTTTTGGGAATCATCTGGAAGATGAGGAAGAACAAGCATGGTGTGATTCCGATTGATCACGATTGGGCAAGAAGGACCCACCGTGTTGTGTTCTAGATAACGCTAGATAACGCTCTGTCTTGTGATGCAACGAAAGAGCTGGCGGCAAACTCATTCACTGAGCGGCAAGTGCATGAAGCTCTGTCAAGCAGCAACTTGGATGTCCCTGCACACAGTTGCCAAGCTTTACCATCTTACTTTGGATACAATGCTATTTTCCAATAACCTCTCTTCAGAACAGTTGCTGCTTTGGTAGACCAGGATGAGGAATCCATCAGAAGGAAAAGTTACCAACCTTCAATACATTCTTACTGATGATACTTGATTTTACCAAGGTTTCCTCATTTGCATTCTCTCTTCTGCAGAAGGTGATATTCATTTACAATCCTATTTCTGCTTAGGGAACTCTGTATTTTCTGTCCTTGCCTCTGTGGAGCAGATGAAAGTGACCAGAATTAAAGGCACTGTCACCATCTTGGGTGGTTCCTTCATGGTGTTGCTGTAGCACTTCTGAAAGCATCTGAGTGCCAGATAGTATTGATGAGGAGTACTACAAAAGGAAATCTGCATCCATTTTGAAAATCTGGGAAGATTTATAAAATGACTAATCTGTGGAATGGACACGTATACATTAGCAGGAAAGCTGGAAACCTTTGAAGGAAGAAAAGCAACTGTTCCCTTGTGGGCATTATTTTGGAGTTTTGGAGGGAGGGACATACATGCAAACACCACTTAATCATTATCATCAGTATCAAAATGATCTTTAACATGAAACAAAACAATAGCTTAGCTGAAGGTGGCCTGATGTATGGTTGATAATGCTGTGGTCACCATGGTGCACTTGTGAAAATAATGAAAACTGAAAGAGTTAAATATGAAAGTGGCAAACAACACTCTTTATAAGAAAAAGAGAAAACAGGAATATTATGTGCCACATTCGTTTTTGGTTCTAAATATTGTGTAGTGTTTTGTTGTATTTCGCAATGCTTTAAAGTAATGTTTAATGTCTGTATAGAAATATTTGTAAATACTATATTGTCTTTTTAAAATTATATTATAATCTATTAGAAATAATGATATTTATTAATATTTAAAGATTTTTATTGTGTGTTAATACATGTTTAAATGTCTATTCAAAAACCATAAATTGTGGGGCATGGGGCTCCTTTCATGGGCCATTTTTCTATCTTAAGCTTCAAACTTGTGCTTGGCCATCTGCAACTGAAACTCTCGCTCTGCCTTCCTATCCTCAAGCTCCTCTGGGGACAGGCCATGCAAAGATACACTGCTTTCTGCTCTGGCAGGGAACTCCAACTTAGTAGATGAGTCATCCCCTCCCCTGAGGGCTGCATCTCAGGGCTGGTATACAGGCCCTTCTCTTGCTCCTCTACATCATCCTCCTCTATCCCATCCTCTATTGCTAGTAACTGTTGGACCTCAGTCCAGGGCCTCAGAGTTTTTTGAAGTTCAAACTTTTTGCTGCCCTTTTTGCAGTCCCCTTTCCTTTCAGAACTGCTTGAGCTCTATGACAGTGTTACTTCCCAGTTTGACCAGCTAAAACGCCATTACTGCAGGCATGGTCACAGACAGTCAGGTATATGAGTAAATCTTGAAAAAGCATAGGAGCCAATCAAGGACAATGTAAAAAGGTTGACTTGGTATTGAACAATTTATCTGGGATTTTTGTGTAACACAAAATCACTGTATGGCAGTGCATAAAAACAAGTCCAAATCCTTGCCGCTGATCACCAATGTAAGACATTGGGTTACTGGGTGGGAAGGATGAAACCCTTCTCAAGCAGCAACCACAATTCTTATCAGGATGAAGTCACAAGCAAACCCTAAATTAACCTGTATGCAACGCTTGGCACAGAGCAGTTAGGCTTAACTTTGAGGCAATGTGTAAAGTATTTAAGCAACACATCAAACAATAATAAAGTGAAAATACACCATAAGAAGAATCCCACACCAACTAGGAAAGAATAGAGGGACTTGTAATAAATAAAACAAGACCAAAACGGCAAAAATCCAATTTGTAGAACCAGAGATATGCAGTTTTAAAGATTTCAGTTAATATGGCGCCAAAAGGCACAAAGTGCCAACTTTGGTTATCTGGTTGTACTGGACCTAGACAAAGTCACAAGTTCAAGCTGATCACAATGGGGCGGGGGCTGGCTACAAGAACCCAGTTCAGCCCAATGACCAAGAGTATATTAAATCCTGGTTGCAGAGCAATGTGAAGTCCTCACATTGGGTGCGCTGGCCGGCGTAAAGAAACCGTCGACTTTGAGTCGCCGATGCGAGGACCAGCATCCTCATCGAGGAACCCGCTGGGGCTTGCGAAGGCTTGTGTAGCGATGCGTCCGTGCTGCGTTGAGCTGGGCAGGTTGTTGGTGCCGATATGTGTCATGCTGAGTCAGGCTAGTGGAGCCACCGAGAAGATGTGTGGCCCTGCATCAGACCTGTGAGTAGCTAGGCCATTTGTCGCATCAAGATGAGTCATGCTGGATCACGCTAGCGGTGTTGTTGAGGTGATGTGCGTTCCTGCGACGAAGATGCATGGCACAGAGAAGCCTGTTGTGTACCTGTGGCATGAGAACAGCAGGTCAGCTGACTGACCCTTTGAGATCTTCGAGTCCTGGGACACACAGTTAAGCTGGTTTCAGCAGGGCAGCTCATAGAAGAAGAGCCCTGGTGCAGCAAAAGCTGTTCTTGGGCAGCAGAGCAGCCCTTGGGCAGCAAAGAAGGTCAGCAGGGTAGACTTCACAGCTGGGCAGTCCTTTTTCCAGGAAGAGTCCACAGGTCCAGAAGTGATCTAAAGAGTTGGGATCTGAGGTCCAATATTTATACCAGGTGCCCACTTTGAAGCAGGAGAGACTTTTAGAGATTTATACACACCAGGGGTGCTTGAAATTTCCTGTCTCCACACCCTGGCCCCATATTGTCTGGGTCACAATAGACTGGTGTGAAACCCCATTTGAGTCTGGCAAAAGGTTTATATTGCTAAGTCATAATGGCAATTTAAAACTACACACACAGGCTGCAATGGCAGGCCTGAAACATTTTTAAAGGGCTACTTAGGTGGGTGTCAAGATCTGGATATAAACCATCTTTTTTATGTTTGTGTAAATTGGATGACTTATTCATTTGCAACACTATAATTTCTTTTATATATCATGCTCTGCGAAAAAGCAAATATTTAATGCCTTTGGAAAATCTGAATTATGTACTCCAGGGAAACTTACACTGTCCTCTCTCTGTGAGTCTGCCCTGCTATGTGGTGGCACCCCAGTCCTGGACCCTTGGAAGTGAGACCTACGGTACTTGCTTCAACAAAACCCATGCATCCTCTTTTGAACTTGCACATAGGTGCCGTTGCATGGATCAAAACCGGCGGATCGCCCTTGTTGTGTGGATTGGAACCAGTGCATCACTCCTGTTGCATGGATCAGAACATGTGCATCGCTCTGGTTGCGTGACTAGAACTGGTGTATCGCCTTTACTGCATGGATCGGCTCCGAAGCATCGCCTTCAGAACCACCACTGCACTAGGTCTACGCAACTTTGTTCGTCGGCGGACTCCTCAACGACCAATCTCCGTATTACATCTCTGTGCTCATTGGAGCTGATGCAGTGTTGCTGCTGCGTAGATCAGGGCCAACGCAGCGCCCCTTTTGCATGGATCGTCACCAACACATCGCTTTGGCTGCACCCAGCATCTTCGACATCGACGCAGCCAGGACCAAGGTACTTTTGTTCAGCAGGCCTCACCCTGTAGCCAGTCCGCACTCCATCGCAGTCGGCCTGAAATGTTGATTTTGTCCCGATTCGGCACGACCAGATATCCAAAGTAAGAGCTTGTTGTTTCTAAGTGCTATTTTATAGTTTATTCTTTAAAGTTCATATCTCAAGTTTTACTTATTAGATTTTTGTCGTTTTGGTCTTGTTTTATTTATTAAATTAGGCTCTATTTTACGATCCCAGTGTGGAACTTTTTGTGAGGTATTTTCACTGCTTTACTGTTTGAAATGTTGCACAAGTACTTTACACATTGCCTCTAAATTAAGCCTGACTGCTCTGTGCCAAGCTACCAGAGGGTGAGCACGGGTTATTTTAGGGTTTGCCTACTTCTTATCCTGACTAGGACTGTAGTTGCTGCTTGACTAGGGCTCATAGACTAGTCAACCTACAACCCGATTTCTAACAGAGTTATTTCGGGACAATGAGTTCTCAATGGGGGCCCTTGGACCTTCTCCTTACAACTTATATAATTGTTGAGAATTTGCTGTAAATGCCCAAGCTGTTCTTGTGTGTTTATTGATTCACTTGTTGATCACGATATATCACTTGTGTATCACCTCTACAGAGAGCACCAGCAACTTTATTTTGCAACAATATTCACTGTGCAGCTATGTGCCTTGAAATAGTTTTTCATAAACCCCTTTGATTAAATTTTATTCACCATTTGGTTCTTTGCATCTAAAATATTGTTGCTGGGGACCAGTGTGTTTTGGTTCTAAACTGAAGGTGATTATAGCAGCCAAGTTTTCACTTCATATATGTGTGACATTTTCATATTTTCTGTGCATGTCTGTGTGACATTTCAGTGCATTATGAGCAGGGCCACTGGAATTATGTGATTGTGCGGCTGCAGCAATTTTTACTTAATTATAGATTTGCAACATATTTCATCATCTGCTGCGTAGTCTGCAGATTTTACCCCAAAAATTGTTTCTACCTCAGCCGGTTCAAAAGTTAATCAAAGCAACGTGTGGCTGGGCAGTAGAAGGCTCCTTGCGAAGGCTGAATGGTCACATTTCTGTTGCTTATTGCTGTATTTGGGTGTTGAACTGCTACTTATGAGGTGCAACCAATGTCCCGATAGTCTTAACAAGTGTAAAAAAAAGACACAAATCATGAAGTAATAGTATCCCCAAATCTGCTGCATTAAGCCACATAATTTGCCTTTTCTTGTCATATAATTTACTCAACCCTGTCGCATAATTTGGCCCACCCCTGACGCATAATTCCAGTGGCTCTGATTATGTGTAACACCTTAAAGAAAATAAGGCAGTTAAGTTGATGTGATGAAGTCAATATCTAGAATCAACCTGTTTGGAATGTAATTAAAAATCCTATTTCTGCAAGTGCTAAAACCGGAGGAGAATCCACCAGTACTATGCCTATGTCGAGAAAGTTCCACTTGTGAATTTTCCTCAAAATGTAGAACTTCTTTTAGAAATTCAAATATTCTGCATTAAAGCCCTTCCAGAAATCAGGCCCCATCAACGGCTGGCTCGCTCATGATTTGAGATAGTGCTGCAGTCACTATATCCACACTTTCCTTATTGTCCTAGACCTCGAAAATCCTGGCAATCTTCTCACTCCCCTCTCATCCTTCTCTCTGCTGCTTAGCCTTCTCTCTCTTTCTTTGTGGCCTGCCTCCACTACATTTTACTTCCCCATAATTCTTTCTTTTATCTCTTACCCTATCAGTCTTGACCTCTCCTCCTACCTTCCCTCTCTCCACGATCTACCTCTTGACGTTACAGCCTCACTCCCTCCATCTCTCAGCTTCTCTGGGTCTCCTTTACTGCATCTGCTTGCTGTCTTTCCTCTTCTTTCCCTCCTACTCTTCCTTATCTTTGTCCACCCATCTCCCCATCTTCTGTCCGTCTCACTGCTGCTTTTATCACTCTTCACTCCAGTCTCCTCTCTTTGTTCCCAACTCATGCTCAAAAAGAATAACCCCTAACCCTTAATACACAGCTGCCAAGTTTACAGATTGCTTATGTGTGACATTTCTATGTTTTCATTGCACTTATGATGAGTGACATTCAACTGCCAAATGTGTGAAACGTAATGTGATGCTTTCTTGCGAGTAAAACTTTGCAATAAGGTGCTTAGAAAGAGATAAATATCAGAAATGGCATTCTTTTAAGTGATGATAAGCTCTAACAAGCATTGTTTTCACCTATGTAAGTAATAAAGAGCTGTTTTCATCAATCATTGTCTGGAAGAAAGATAGAGCTCCCTGACAGATAACACGAGAGGATGTGGTGCAGCGGCCAGAGCTGCTGACTCCAGGGCTGGGATCCAAGGTTCGAGTCTCGGCAGCACCGCGCAACATCCTGTGATTCTATGCAAATCACTTAATCCCTCCCGGTGCTAAATT
The DNA here is from genome assembly GCF_964204655.1 of Triturus cristatus. Lineage (NCBI taxonomy): Eukaryota > Metazoa > Chordata > Amphibia > Caudata > Salamandridae > Triturus > Triturus cristatus. Next base: position 344,677,746 of record NC_140593.1, read on the forward strand.
GCGATTTAAATATAGCAATACTAACAAGCATTTGCAATGCCATCGGTCTCGCCTTTGGGATCATATAAGTATTTAGCGATGTTGCATATTACTGCAACATAGCCTTGCTCATTATTGCGTGATAGCTTGCTCCAAGCACACGATGGTGCTGGGGAAGGAGGTCGGTTTCGCTAGCATGTACTGTGTGGCTCAACCCATGTAGCTATCTTCATTGTTAATATGCTTGCGCAGGGTTTTAATTTCCATCCCAACCTAAAGGCAGGATGACTGGCATAGTAAGTAAGAGAAGGTGGTGTTTGGCAGGGGAGAAAGAGCACGAGGAAGAGCAACACAAAGAGAGACTGGGTTGCGGGGCAAGAACACGAGATAGCGAGACGGAACAAAGGGCAGAGGAGAAAGAGACCAACATGGGGCGGTGCGATGTTTATAGGGTGACCAGATTTTGAAAAGGAAAAACTGGGCCAGAACAGACATAAAGGTAGGACTAAAGCCTTTAGCCTTACTTTTATGTCTGGCCTGTCCCAATGCAATGGAACTACAGACGAACACCCGCCCATCTCTACAGCAGTGTTCAGAAAGAGAGCACTGCGCTGATTAATAAACAATAAAGCAACAATCACAGTAAAAGCAGTGTTTGAATTGCTTTCTAGTCATCTATGTCACTGAGCTCTTTACCTTGACTCAAGCCGTGACCTCCGAGCTCAGAGACATTTCATAAAGCAGTAGTATGTGGGGGGAGGGCTGCTGAAGTCAGAACTGCACAGAACCACTCTCACCTCCTTCCTGTGAGCCAAAAGTGTTAGGAATGGCCCATGTGAGTGGAGCGCACCAGCTGATGCAAAGATGACCTGTGCCCTCGAGTTACCTGGTCTCGGGAGACCCCGGGCAGTAACTCTGCAGAGGTGCACCAGCCTGCCTCATTGTAAAGGCCAAGGTGACCACTGGTCTGTGTACAGACCTGCCTGCCATGGAGGGCTCTGGAGTGGCTCTAAGGTACAAGAAAACAGAAGCATGTTCCATGGCAATATTTTCTGCCTGTTGAATTTTAAAATGCTAACTTTCCAGAGCGATGGAAGCTCCGCATCATGCAATGTGTGATCCTAGTTGTGTTCAGCCTGTTTTTAAATGAATCCCCGACCCACCCACAACGTGACAATGCTGGCTTCTCGTGGGACAGAGGACAGTGCGGTTGATTTAAGATAAAGCAACTAATTTGCACGTAGCGCGGCGGCCAGACCTAAAGCTGGGCGAGAATGTTTTTAAAAGAAAAAGCATGCCAACTATTATTGGTTCCGGGTTTTAGTCTCCAAAATAGGGCGTGTTGGTAAGTGGGAGGGTTGCAACGGCTGTGAATAAAGCAAAACAAAAGCGCGCTGTAGGGCTGGTTTAGTAAGTGGTAAGGTTGTAATAGCTGCAAATAAAAAAATATTTGCAATGCAATAGGTTTTGCTTTTAAATGCAAGACCTATGGCATTGCAAACAAGTGGCCGCGATTGTCCTGGCTGCTTAGAATTGGTGCTGGCAGGAAGAGAAACTCAATCAAGAAAATAGTGCTTACAAGACTAAATCACAGGTATCAAGTAACAACCGAAGTAAAGGGCGCAGTAGCCATGGGAGGTTACAAAAGAAAACAAGATGGCACTACCGAGCCTATTAACCAATCAGAAGTCTGCATTTATGAAGGACAACAGCACAAAGCAAAACCAAAGGAAATGATGGACGGAGTGTTGAACATTGCAAGCACTCACCCCCAGTCAACTGATCTGGGTTTAATCCATCACTGTTCTTTAGTCCACTCTGCCACACCAGTTCAGACATGGCCATATGCAAATCAGTCTGACCCTGTGCCTCATGGGAACAGTCCAGCCCGAACTGCCAAGCCATGTCTTCCCTGGACCGGAAACAAGCTTCCTAGAACCGGTTTCTAGCATTTCAGCCGTCTTCAGCCAGGCTTGCTTGAATCCAGTGGCAAAGTGAGCAAGGGACTCACGTCTGAGCATACCCTGCCAACTTATGGCGAACAAAGCAAAACCAAAGGAAATTATGGATGGAGTGTTGAACATTGCAAGCACTCACCCCCAGTCAACTGATCTGGGTTTAATCCATCACCGTCCTTTAGCCCACTCTGCCACCCCAGTTCAGACATGGCCATATGCAAATCAGTCTGACCCTGTGCCTCGTGGGAACAGTCCAGCCCGAACTGCCAAGCCATGTCTTCCCGGGACCAGAAACAAGCTTCCTAGAACTGGGGGTGAGTGCTTGCAATGTTCAACACTCCGTCCATCATTTCCTTTGGTTTCGGTCCTAGGAAGCTTGTTTCCGGTCCAGGGAAGACATGGCTTGGCAGTTCGGGCTGGACTGTTCCCATGAGGCACAGGGTCAGACTGATTTGCATATGGCCATGTCTGAACTGGGGTGGCAGTGGGCTAAAGAACGGTGATGGATTAAACCCAGATCAGTTGACTGGGGGTGAGTGCTTGCAATGTTCAACACTCCGTCCATCATTTCCTTTGGTTTTTGCTTTGTTCGCCATAAGTTGGCAGGGTATGCTCAGACGTGAGTCCCTTGCTCACTTTGCCACTGGATTCAAGCAAGCCTGGCTGAAGATGGCTGAAATGCCAGAAACCGGTCCTAGGAAGCTTGTTTCCGGTCCAGGGAAGACATGGCTTGGCAGTTCGGGCTGGACTGTTCCCATGAGGCACAGGGTCAGACTGATTTGCATATAGCCATGTCTGAACTGGGGTGGCAGAGTGGGCTAAAGAACGGTGATGGATTAAACCCAGATCAGTTGACTGGGGGTGAGTGCTTGCAATGTTCAAAACTCCGTCCATCATTTCCTTTGGTTTTTGCTTTGTTTGCCAAAAGTTGGCAGGGTATGCTCAGACGTGAGTCCCTTGCTCACTTTGCCACTGGATTCAAGCAAGCCTGGCTGAAGATGGCTGAAATGCCAGAAACCGGTCCTAGGAAGCTTGTTTCCGGTCCAGGGAAGACATGGCTTGGCAGTTCGGGCTGGACTGTTCCCATGAGGCACAGGGTCAGACTGATTTGCATATAGCCATGTCTGAACTGGGGTGGCAGAGTGGGCTAAAGAACGGTGATGGATTAAACCCAGATCAGTTGACTGGGGGTGAGTGCTTGCAATGTTCAAAACTCCGTCCATCATTTCCTTTGGTTTTTGCTTTGTTTGCCAAAAGTTGGCAGGGTATGCTCAGACGTGAGTCCCTTGCTCACTTTGCCACTGGATTCAAGCAAGCCTGGCTGAAGACGGCTGAAATGCCAGAAACCGGTCCTAGGAAGCTTGTTTCCGGTCCAGGGAAGACATGGCTTGGCAGTTCGGGCTGGACTGTTCCCATGAGGCACAGGGTCAGACTGATTTGCATATGGCCATGTCTGAACAGGGGTGGCAGAGTGGGCTAAAGAACGGTGATGGATTAAACCCAGATCAGTTGACTGGGGGTGAGTGCTTGCAATGTTCAACACTCCGTCCATCATTTCCTTTGGTTTTTGCTTTGTTCGCCATAAGTTGGCAGGGTATGCTCAGACGTGAGTCCCTTGCTCACTTTGCCACTGGATTCAAGCAAGCCTGGCTGAAGACGGCTGAAATGCCAGAAACCGGTTCTAGGAAGCTTGTTTCCGGTCCAGGGAAGACATGGCTTGGCAGTTCGGGCTGGACTGTTCCCATGAGGCACAGGGTCAGACTGATTTGCATATGGCCAAGTCTGAACTGGGTGCCAGAGTGGGCTAAAGAACGGTGATGGATTAAACCCAGATCAGTTGACTGGGGGTGAGTGCTTGTAATGTTCAACACTCCGTCCATCATTTCCTTTGGACAACAGCACAAGACAATGACAAATATGGGCAGAGAGTGGGCGGGGCTTCTCTTCCATACTCAACTACACCAGCTCGCCAGAGCAGCGCATGCACGCTGACTCGGGCTCGACCTAAAAAGCCAAACTTTATGAAAATATAGTTCCACCAAAGCAGACGAGGGACAAGCATTGGTAAACGCAGGAAAATATGTTACAGCCAATAGAAATGGAGGAAATGTAGAAGGCACGCACAGGAACCAATGAGAAGCCTGGAAAAAGTGAGTCCCTTTAAAGTTTATAGTGAAAACAATAGATTTCTGAAGCACAGTGCAAGCGCTGTGCAGGTGAAACCTAAAAATGTATAGAAATTGCTGCAGAAGTGGAAGGTTAACACTTGCTTCATAATGAACACTAAATTTCTACACATTTTTGGGAAGCTTATCTTGTACTGTGTGTAATACAATTCACATATTCACAGTGCTTTCAGTCGCAAGCTGGGGCCTCATAGCACTATAACTAGGACAAATTTCTGTTCTTCTTTGGTAACACACACAATATCTGCACTGATTATATTAACCAAATTGATGTTCCCTAACATTAACGTAGTAATAGAATGCATTTCCCACTATTTTGTGTCACTTGCATGATTTATCATCATTCATTTAAGGTGTGTGGTTAACCTCTTCTGTGCCCATGACGAGATAGTCTCGTCATGGAGCACAGTCGCGCTGTGCCCATGACGAGACTATCTCGTCATGAAACCCACCCACTATGGGAAGCGCCAGGCACAGGAGGGGGAAAAGGCCTGGCACCCAAGGGGTTAATATGTATGTAGTTGCCTAAAGACCAACAAAATAGTTATAGAATATTTTTTCCTGTTTCTGTTTTGTTGTGGGACCAGCGCTGCATTGGCTGCAGAGCAGTCAGAGATCAAAAATCATTTATGCCTTAAAATGTCTGTGGTTTCAAATATTACCACATATTTAAGAGTTCCTTTACAGCAGAGCATCCGAGCAGCATATGGGATGCTGACAGTTTGGCATTTACAACTGTGTGGCATTGCGGCCTAGTATTGTCAAGCACATGCTGCAGCGATCAGCCGATTCTTAAAACTAATGCAGTGAATCGATCATCATACTGATCATCGGGTTGCAATGTCAAACACCACTGTGACTGAGAGTCTGCCCGGAGTAAGCGAGCACTATCATTCATCACAGTACTTTAGGACTGGCCTTTGAGGGAGTAACTATTGCAGACAACGCTTTACACACAAGCAAGGGTGACTGCCATTTAGAACAGACTCTATGGGTCATTCCTCTTGGGCTTACAAAGCAAAACCAAAGGGGTTGGCTACCCTGCTCATTTCACACAAGCACTAAGAACTGCAGCAATATTAACTTTGCCAGCGGGCCACAGGCCTGGACTAGAACGGTGTGAGAACTTACTAGAGCAGTATTGTGTATGTGGCAATTATATGAGGGCCTCCTCTGGCAGCAAGAAGCATAATCGCTTGAGTGTCAGAAGTTGGACCTGGACCAAAGCAAACAAATAAAAGCACGTACGGACATGTATTTGGTCTGAAATGCTCTATCTGGGAGGGCTGCTGAGGAGGGGATCTGCATGGAAAAGAACATACTGCCACTCTGTGAGAGTGTGAGCTCCTCAACAAAATAGAACAGCACTGAGGGGTTACTTATGGATAAGGCGGGTGCCACTTGCTTGCACTGGAAGAGGTAGGTGCAGGAATGTTTTAAAACAAAGGTGACACCCACTGCATCAGGGACTGCCTGAGGCAATAGAAGACACTTTAGTGTGGTCACAGTGAAGTGGCCCTTGCCCTTAAAATAACAACAGCCTTTCCGATCTAAGTGAGGGTGCTGCTAGAATCTTGCTAATTTAGGGGCATATTATCAAGAAACTGCGTTAAAATTATCGCTGCTTTAGCGGTAGAAAACTGCCGCTAAAGCGGCGATAATTGGCTTGAATATATGCCCTTGAGAATTCCCATAGAAGCCCATGTTCTGGTGTCAACATGGGCTTCTATTGGAATTCTCTGCGGCATATTATCAAGCCCATTATCGCCGCAAATTTTAACGCCGTGATTGATAATATGCCCCTTAATTGTTTATATTACCAGCACTCATGACCACGCGCTGAGACCCCTGTGGTATGAGACATGAGAGGTGGCCAGGCGCTGCTTGACTGGAGCAAGCCGCTGATTGCGCCTTAAACAATACAGATCAATAATGAGATCTGTAAGCTCTAAAATAAGATACACAGGTGTTTAACACAGCCGGCTCTCCAAGCAGAACATAGCACTGCTTGCTTAAATGTACCACACTGCAGCCTCATTGAGTGACTAATGCACTTTATTGCTCTGACGCTGACGCTGACGCTGGCACCAGCACTAAACTGTGTTAGTCTAACCCCCGATGCTTGGTACTTGGCAGGACTGCCAGGGTGTTTATTTTGCACCAATTTGCACGGCGCTGCTATGTGTCTTAAAATTGTTTTTCCATAAACCCCTTTGAAAAAGATGTATTTGCCTTTTGATTCTTTGCCTCTGTAGTATCGTTACTAGGGACCAGTGTGTTTTTGTTATAGTTAATACCCCAGGTCCCCAGAGATCCTTGGGTCTACCTTGTTGAAATATTTCCACCCTCATTTTAGAGTCAACGATTGAGAGGCAAGTTAAATTAAGCCTATCCGATGGCTTGAATAAACAGCTTGGAGAAAGAAGAATACCCAACAGATTCCTCCATTTGAAAAAAACACAGTCAAACAGCTGAGTTGACTTTACTGTATAAAAACACTATTCTGTTAAACATATTTCTAGAACTGCTCGTCTAGAATTTAATAAAATATAACTTAATTCTGATTAAAAGTGATCCTACCAACAAATTTAGCGGCTTCAAACAATAATTTAAGCAAAATAAAAGCAGCGAAGCTTCCCAGTGCAACTCACACGGAAGGATAGACTAAACCGAACACTCTATTCCGCATTTTCTCTATCATAGAGAGGGAGGGGACAGCGTTCGCACATTGCACTATGGTCAATGTATGTCACAGTAAAGAATGCGACAATGTATCGTTGTATAGACGAACTTCATTTCCCAGGAGGACTTAGGATACAGGAGGGGAGAAGGAGGGGCTGGTCTCACGTGACCGCAGGCAGCGAAAGGGCGTCGGTGTCCGGGCTGGCGGCCATTTTATGGTAGAAGCGAATCCGTTCTTGAATCCTCTCAGCTGTTCTCTTTCCTGCTTCGTTGTTATCTTTGTTTTTCCTTTTTTCGACCTCACTCTACTGCCAGCCCGCAGCGTCCCGGACCCATTCAGGGAGAACACGAGCTTCGGAGACCCCGCGCCGCTCTATTTCATTGCTGCCGCGTTCTGTTAATACTATCGCATGTCCACTATCCAGAACCTCAGCTCTTTCGGTAAGGTCAGGCTTTTTACTCGAGACGGCTCTGCTGTAATGTTTTCCTTATATATGCTGCTGTCGCCCAGCGAATTTTCTTATTTGGCTTGATGTTTCTGCCGCAACTGCAGAAGCGAGGCGACATTACTCTGTTTTTGTTTTACACCCCACCCTAAAAAAAAAAACCTTCTTGCTGCATACTAAGCGAGTACGTCTTAATTTGACAAAAGTTGCATGTTTTAGAAATGGTTTAACAACTGTAAAAAGTGTCTTGTTTGTTTATGGCTTGCAGTGATCGGTTTGTTGTTTTCGGCGCTCCTTTTCTCGTCTATAGGGCGGCTGCTACGAATCTGATGCAATCCCCAGCTTAGAAACCCGATACCCGTGTTTATCAGACCCGGGAAAGCGCTGGGACAGAATCTTTTTGCCTTCAGGCGGCGTTCCATGGATATTTTAAGAAACCCGGTGGTATATCTCTAAACAGGTCAATATTTTTTCCACATGCGATGTGTTTGTGTCTTCTTTTATAGACCCCTTTGCCGATGCAACTAAGGGTGACGACTTACTCCCGGCAGGGACAGAGGATTACATTCACATAAGGATCCAGCAGCGGAACGGCCGCAAGACGCTGACCACCGTGCAAGGGATCGCAGATGATTACGACAAAAAGAAACTTGTGAAAGCTTTCAAAAAGGTAAAGGAGGGCTAAAGTACAAATTACATTGCACAAGGTACACTGTAGCCTAGGTCTCAACACGCCGGTCTTTCCCTACACCACCGTACTCGGTCACATTAAAGCTAGCGCATAGCTAACTTCAGGACGTTTGACTTTATTATTCCTCTTTATAATGAGCGTGCTGTCTGAGTTGTACTAACAGTAAAACCCAATTAATGGCATGACAAGAGAAAGGTGATCTTTAATCTCGAACCAGTGTTTCTGTAATGAATACCTGTTGTCATGTAATTGAAAATAAACCACATCTTCGAGGACCTAATAGCTGTCTTTAAAAACAGTGGCATTTGGATCCATTGCAAACACAAGGAGATGGACGGAGCGCTGAAACTTTCAGACACTCGCCCCAGTCACAGAGCTGGGTTGAATCTATCATTGTTCTTTGGCTCACTTCGCCACCCCATTTCAGACACAGCTATATGCAAATCAGTCTTGACACTGTGCCTCATGGGAACAGTCCAACCCAAACTGCCAAGCCATGTCTTCCCTGGACTACGAGCATCTTGGGACTGGTTTCGGGGTAACACCCCTATTCAGCCAGGCTAGCTTAAATCCAGTGGCAGAGTGAGCAAGAGACCCACGTCTGGGCATACCCTGCCAACTTATGGCGACCATTTACTGGACATCCAAAGCCAAAAGCTCATTTTGGAGACCTACTGGCTTTGTCCCGGGCACAACGCCTAAAAAAAGGGGGGGGGGGCTCACCAAGTAGGGCAGAATGGGTGGTGATACAGGAAGTGACATCACAACCCATGACCTCACAGGAAGTTACATCAGATCTTAAAACCTCACATGTTTAGCAGCTCTATCATGAGTACATTTCAATATTTAACCTCTTCGACGCCGATGACGGAACGGTTCCGTCATGCACGTCGGTTGGGCTGTGCTTATGACGGAACCGTTCCGTCATGGCCCCGCCCGCGCTCAGAACTTTCAGCAACGCGCGGGAATCCGCGCAGCGCTGAAGAGGTTAACAAATTGGATTTTGTATTGGTGTTGTGCCAAAATATTGACACCTCCGACGCAAAAGCTGGTCCTCTATTTGAACATTTTTTTTTTTTTTTTTTTTTTTTTTTTTTTCTTGGTCCCCGCTACAAAGAAATTGTCTACAAAGAGGAACATGGCAGTAAATCCGTTCTGCTTGATTGGTTGCAGTGTCAACATATTTACTGGAGAGATCTGTTTTGCCTAGTTCTAGTATTGAATCATGGTAGCATTGAGGGTTAATATGTCTCCTGCAAAGCACATTATGTAACGTGCAGATGACATATTTCTATTTTATGTAAATAGTGGAGTTACTGCTTTCAAGACCGACATCGTTTTGTTACTTGCATGTTATGTTATAACAATTTATAAAGATCTCTAATACCCATGGGTGTATGGGCGCTTCCGGTTCACATGCTGTTAGAAAAAGCTAGTTTCTAAAAAGCCATGTCTTGAGTGGTTTCCTAAACTCAAGCAGGGAGGAAATCCTCCTAAGAGAAAGTGGATGGGAGGTCCATTCCTTGATAGTACTGTACCTGAAGACGCCCCCCCCCCCTTCCCCCCCCCCCCCCCTCTGCGGTTCATTCTTTTAAATGTGGAGGTGGGCATCAGGTAGGCATTGGCCGAGTGTAACGGTCTATTTGGAGAATACCAGCTGAAAGGGTCCCAAATTAATTGTGGGCCTTCTCTGTAAAGTCTTGTGTGATGCAGAGAGCCTTGAATTTAACATGCTGGCCAACTGGCAGCCAATGCAATTCCTGAATCCCTGCCCTAATGGACCGGTATTTTGGAACATCCAGAACTAGTCTAGCGGCGGTATTTTGTACCGCTTGCAGTCTTCTGAGTAGGTTGGATTGCAGGTTGATCTAAAGGCCATTGCAGCAATCCAATTCCGATAAAACCAGAGGTCAGTACCGTTTTTCTGGTATTTTTAGGGATAAATGGAAGAATCTTACATAAAGTTGTAATGGTGAGAAATGAGGAAGGCACCACCGTAGAAATCTGAGACTTAAAATTGAGTTTCTCATCTATGATGACCCCCCACATTTTTAGCTTTGGCTACTGGTGTAGGAGGGGGGCCAAGGGTGTCTGGCCACCATAGTGGAAAGATACAGATGAATTTGATAAATTGTAATTTTTCTAATATAGCACAATGAGGAATAAAGGGCATGTGGCTCTTACACCTTATAACCCTCTCTGTCTTATGTAACACATCCTTTATCTTGATGTACTCACTATTTATTGTCAGTGTATAATCTGTATTTGTGATGTAAAGCGCTCTGACTCCCTTAATCTGGATGAGTAGTGCTAAAGGGCTATTAAAGAAATAAAACAAGATAGTGATATTTAAATTGTGTGAATCCTAGGGTGACCAACCCATTTTGCAGTGTATGCATATCTCCTATATACAGGTGCTGAATAAAGTTAAAAGCATTCATCTGTGCCTTTATTTCCCCTCCATTGCATCTAGGTGTGAGGCGCCAGGATGCTCCCAACAAAGAGGCTTAATGGTCCTTTATCTCCCGCTTTTGTTATGGGCGTAGCTGGAATCTTATAAGCCCCTTTCCCGCCTCCACGTTGCTGCTTGGAACAAAAGCATACAACATGAAGGTGCTGCCGAAAGTGTCCCGGTGTCAGAAAATGTTACCAGGGGGCTATTTCAGCGCATTTCTGTGACTCCTGGGAGAAGTCGAAAAGGAATGGAGCACTCTGCTGAAAGTGCCTAGTTTTGCAGCAGTATTCAGGATAATGGGGCAACCCGGTATCCCTCAGGACCTGGGTATTGATAATAAAGAATACAATTGGTTCTGTTGGGAGATGCAATTGCTGTAATACATTTATTCAATCCAAAAGAAAAGACGTTTCACACTTCCTTATTCAAAATGAAACAACGATTTCAGTTCAGGTAGAGTTGATTTACTGTTATATTTTTGAAAAATATTGAATATGAAAAGGCTGCCACAAATGCAAGTAAATTGGGAAAATACGAAAGTGACTATTGTGACGTGGTGACTGAGGCGAATAGTACGCTATATACAAAACAGACATGTGACATAAATAATAAGAATTGTTGAACTACATAAATAATTTTGTTGAACTTTTGTCCTGTCTCGTTATTTAACACATGTAATACAAAACCCAACATTAATTGCCTATTGGTCAAGAGAACTGTGTGGACATGCGTGATGGAAAAGTGTCAACGTTTCGACCCTGGGCACGGCGTGGATTGTTGAGTCACTGCAGGTCTTCCCCAGGGCTATGAAAGGAGAGGTGGACAGCCAAAAGGTCAAGACGTGATGAGGCTCCAATATGTGAGTTCAATCGCAGTGCATCAATGTGGGAACTCATCTTAATTGAAAAAGATTAAGTCTTCCACCTCCTTGGATTCTTAATAGAGGGCGATGCCACCACAACACACAACATCCACCAGCTGGTTGGAGTCTTGTGCTAATGTCTTCAATTTGTAAATGCAGCCAAAAAACAAAGTTGAGTGCTTCAGAACAGCAAGCGTCTGTTCTTCCTCAAGGCGCTTGCTGTTCTGAAGCACTCGACTTTGTTTCTTGGCTGCATTTACAAATTGAAGATATTGGTACAGGACTCCAACCAACTGGTAGATGTCGTGTGTTGCGGTGGCATCGCCCCCTATTACGACTCCCAACGGGATGGTGGAGGAGGTTTTCATTTTTTTCAATTAAGAAGAGTTCCCACATTGATGCACTGTGATTGAACTCACATATTGGAGCCTCATCACGTCTTGACCTTTTGGCTGTCCACCTCTCCTTTCATAGCCCTGGGGAAGACCTGCAGTGACTCTTAACAATCCACTCCGTGCCCAGGGTCGAAACGTTGACACTTTTCCATCATGCATGTCCACACAGTTCTCTTGACCAATAGGAAATTAATTTTGGGTTTTGTATTGCATGTGTTAAATATCGAAACAGGACAAAAGTTCAACAATTTTTTTTATTTGTCACTTGTCTGTTTTGTATTTAGTGTACTCTTCACCTCACCACATGTCACCTTCTCACAATAGTCACTTTTGTATTTTAGCAATTACTTGTATTTGTGACAGCCTTTTTATATTTTTCATAAAAATGAGAATCAACTTCCTGTGTGTTCTTAACTGAAATAGTTGTTTCATTTTGAAAAGAAGTGTGAAACATCTTTTCTTTTGTATTGAATACATGTATCACAGCAATTGCATTTCCCAACAGAACCAATTGTTTTCTATAGTTTTGCAGCAGGGTAGAGGGCATCTACCCTCTGAAAACAGTGACAAGCATGAGATGCAGCCAAAATCCAGGGCAGCGAACTCCGTTGCGTGCAGTCTTAAGGGCAATCAACCCCTTCCAGTATCAACGGCTCGTGTCGGGAAGACAACTTGTACATTCTTCCATTATCCCGCCACCCTCCCCGTGCTCAGCGTATTATGCAAAAGAGCGCGTCCCATCAGGATTCATCGTCTCATGGTCATCCACCCCCACTCCCATTAAAACAAACTCCAGCAGCCTGCCCCCATCCCCCCGGCATGCCGCTGACCTAAAGTTCCCATTCTCGCACCTCAGACGCACCCATCATGCACCAAGACCCCCCTGCATCCCAGGGGATACTATCATGGAAAGGAGTGACAGAAGCCCTCAGCCAGAACTTCCTAGACCCTGTGCCGATCAGAACATTATCAAGAACCTCCAGGCTCAGTCACTTGGTGCAGCGCCCCTTTCCTCAAACGTGGTATCAGTGTCCCCGTTTGGGTGTTTCACTAGATCCACCCATGCTCGCGCCATTTCCATCGACTTTTCATTTCCAGTACGCGTAGCCAGGCGCATCTTGTGGTTCAATTTTAAGACTACTTTTTCAGCCTTTTAAAAGAACAATCATTGGCATAGCCAATAGGTCTCGCCTTTGGGACCTTCTAAGTGTTTAGCCATGCAACAGTTGCATAACTAAATACTTATAAGGTCCCAAAAGCGAGACCTATTGGCTATGCCAATGCTTGTTCATTACGGGGCTGAGAAGTAGTAATTGCATGCACAGGAAGAGGGCTCAAATACCGGTCTGAAACACAATCCAGACCCACTACGCCCCTGCCTCCTGGACTGTTATCTCTAATAGGACCCCAAGTGGCTAACAATCATGCAAATTCGTAGACGCAATTTAACTGAACCTTGCAGACAATTGTCTTATGAACGTGCATACGCTGAAGAATTTAAATACGCTTTTGTAGCTTAAACTCTTGAGTTAATGGTTTAGGAGTTTCTAAAACAAGGAGGAAAGAAAGGGTTAATCACCTGCACATGCCGCCGCTGCTGGAGTAAACCGAGGCAGGCAGGGGGGAGTGCTGGAGGGGGGTTTCGCAGTGCAAGGTCTCTCAGCCATGAGAAGCCCACAGCTATGTGTGTGTGCTTGAAGGGTGGGGGTGGGGGAAGCTGTTAACAGGCAGACAGTAGGGATTATCAATGCCTTCGTGAACACCAGCGTAGGAAAAGGAACATGCGAGGAAAGAAATGAGTGCAAATGGGTAACGCAGTTTGCAGCTTTTTAAGCAGCAGGCGTTCCAAAAAGAATAGAAATGGGGTGAAAGCCATCCATCCAAGACAGATTTTTTTTTTTCCATCAACAAATCTTTATTTAAAAAACTTTGAGATATACAAACATAGGTCAGGGAACTGCAAGCAGCAGGACTTGTGAGCGTGGGTGGGCATGATCATGAAGAAGGTAAGCACGTGTTTGAGGGAAGGGTGAGTAGCTGGTGTGATGGGGTTCCCAATGCCAACAAAAACAAGAATAGCAAATTATTATGGGGAAATAAAGAGTAATTCAAACTGAAAGAAAAAAAGAAAAAAAGACTCAAGAAATAATTTCTGTTGGAGCTAGAGAGAATGAAATACCGAAAAGAACTGGTAAAAGAAAAGAAGCGTGCGCCGCGAACCATGTTCTGAAAAGGGAGGAGAGAGGTGCGAGCAGAGCATATGGTGTGCACTTTCGCGGCCGCTTTAATGTTCTCCGTGGCCTCGCGGCTCATTGAGAACATCAAAGCGGCCGCAAAAGTGATCACCAGGCAGACAAATGGTGCCCGCGCCCGGCGCACATGCACTGTAGCTAGAGGCCTGAAAAGCCACTAGTTTGCACTGCCAAATCCCGTTTACTAAACTACTAAAAAATGGAAATCGAAACAACTCAGTTGAAGGCAAGAGTCACAATTGCACTGCTCCTGTTGTCTATAGTCTGTTTTTAATCGTTTGTACATTAAACGAAGACCTACTTTGTGTTTGTAGTGTTCTTCTCAGTGCCTATAAGTGGGTATATTTAATATAGGGCCTTTTACATTTGACCCACGTTATGATCTAATCACTGCTGCGTGATTTCTACCTCAACGTAATGCTGAATAATTTCCAGTGCAATACAATTCAGTACTTTTTAAGAAGTATAACTTTTTTTCCCCCCTGGGAAGTGGTTTGTGGTGACGGATTGCTTAAGTAGAATTTTTGTGTCCCTGTTGGGTTGGGCTTTCTCAGTCTCCAAACCTTTAACATGCTGCAGTTGTTTACTATAGTAGCACAAATCAGATTCACGCTACCATGTGTTCATTGCACATGCCGTTACACACTTCTTTGTTTTTCACTCTCTTCTGTTGTTGTTAGAGCTTTTAATGACTGCACTACCTTAGCTGCAGGCAGACACTGGACATATTTACTGGCATATGGCAGCACATGTGCAGTCCTAGTGCTACTACCGGCATGCGGCTTAATAGCCTTAAGACTTCTTTCACCATTAGGTTACAGCTCGTGCTGACACGGTAGCAGATTTGGTTTGGAGGAGTCAGCCTATTGAAAAGGAACCGTGAACCAGGACTAGGCCTTGCTACATCATTAACTTATTAAAATACAGAGCAAACCAGATAGATGGCATTAAACACAGGTGACAACACAATCGGGAAAGGAGCAAAGCATATTGGAGCATCAGAGAAGAGTATGGTGTTGGTATGGTAGGGCAGCTGTCACACATGGGAATCTAAAGCATTCCAAACCAGTCTAGTTGGACGGACTCTTGTAATTGCTTTGCCACTTCAGCACAATATTCTTACTTGACTCGTCTGTATGTACAGTGTATTCACGCTGCAATGCACCTCTTGACTGGTATTTACCATTAGGTGGTCCCTTCGTTCTGCCAAATGTTCTGTCTTAATTGCTATATATTTTTTGTTCAAATGGTCTACCATGACTTTGAATGAAAGTGGTATACTAATAAGGCAGGATATGTCAAGATCTGCCAGTGGTTTTGTAGAAGTGTGTAACAAGTAAGTTCCATGCATAGATGTGACATTGTGACATAGTAGACGTAGCTGAGTAGTGTCTTAAGTTATTTATTAAGTCCATAAGAACAGTGATAGCAGCCCCACCAGGTGCAGCCTGCCTGCTGCTCAGCCCATCTTTCAACTGTCGTCACTCATACACACAGGCACCCAAGCATTCCACTCATGCCATTATACCAACATTCCACACAGAAAACTCGCACTGGCTGAGCAGCTAGGAACTAGGTAAAAGGGAACATTATAAACATAAGAAGATACTGCAAAGTGGTATTATTCTCCTTCTGTATGTATACACACTATTGGATCAGGTTGGCAACAAATCCAAGCATGTCACGCTATGTAGTGTTGCCTGGGTGCGCTCTGCCCTGGCTCCTCCATCTATGTTGACAAGTTAGCTATAAGATCTTTGTAGTATTTATTGGTCATGAGTACAAATCAGTTGTGGTAAAGTAACCTTTTTAATCCAATTCTTATAAATGTCTCTTGCAGAAATTTGCTTGTAATGGTACAGTGATCGAACATCCAGAATACGGTGAAGTTATTCAGCTGCAAGGTGATCAGAGGAAGAATATTTGTCAGTTCCTCTTGGAGGTGAGCTTTAAATGTAGTACTCTAGGTAATTCTAGTTTAAATGCATGTTATGTAAAGCACTGTTTACTGCGTTCTTGTATGGTCATTTAATTTATTTGCTATTAACAATCGGCTGAATTACCACTGTGTGAAATTCTAGAAGTTAAAATTGTTACAACATACTAAACAAATATAGATATATTTAATAACTCCACCAACTCCCTATTTCTGCAGGGCATAGTCTCTGAAGGAAATAAGGCAACCAGATGTGGGTGCTCTCCCAAAATTTATAAAATCCGTGTTCACAAGAGAACAAATCCGTCCATCGTTAAGATTGAGATGGTCTGCTGCGAAGGACAAAGCCAGGTGCAAGGTTGGGAGAAAATGGATAACTTTCAAATCCCTCTGGAACAGAAGCACTGGCTCTGTTGATGAATCAATGTAGGGAATTCAGGATATCCAAATCCCATGCCCCCACAAAGCCAACATGTCTGCATGAACAGGTTCACCTACAGCTCTACCCTCTTATTCTAGGGGTGAGAAACAGGTAGGGGAAGTTGTAAAGCCACAATCTTAACAACTGAAGCTCCATTTTAAGGCCTGAATGTGGCTCCTGCTCTTGGTGTGCGTTGAATCCAGCTACACAGCCCTTGAAGCTGCTCCACTGACATGTGCATCATTGTAACCACAGGCAGGGTTTGCAGCACAACACCATGCCACCTTGTGCAAAGAAACCTACCAATCGCCTTAGTGGCTGCAGTTAGTATATGAGCACTTCAAAATTGACCCTGATCTTCGCTTTCCATACTGGAAAGAAAGAAAAAGATAAGGGGAGATTTTCTGACCCGGAGAAGTGTATGTAAACAAATAAACACATAACCATTGAAGTAGGATAATTAATGTGAATCATCTTTAAAAATTTCTCTGCTTAGGCAGATGAGATTTCCGTTGACCTGCCAGAAAGAACTGGATGCATATTTGAGAATGAAAGAATGATGAACTCGTTGGAACTTAAGTTGCTTGTTTTATTCATAGTCTGATCAGAGTGTACTGAAGTATCTTTGCTAGGATCTGATGGATTGCACGACTGCTTCTATTTGACATTCTCTCCCACCCCAACCTTCTTATGAATGGAATTCTTCATTTAGTTTTATACTTGCTTAATGGGTTACAAGCTACTCACTGCTGTACTTGGTGTCCTAGTCTGTGCTTAATCCCGTTCGCCATACCCGCTATTTCAAGGCATACATCATTTATGTGAGGCAGAGAATGCTTTTATGTCAATACAGACATTTCAGTTGTGTGGTCACTGTTGCATTGACACATGTTATGCTATGTGTGCTGAACTTGAGGTTGGTTCTGGTGAAGGATATGTGGGTGGGTGGTGCTGTGGCCCGGAGAAGCGTATGCAAGCAAATTAAAATCTCTTGTAACCATTCAAATGGAATTATTCATACATGGAATATTACAGAGATTAAGAATAAAAAGTTATGTTCTTTTATGAACACAGACCATACAATATGAAGCCCGATAAACAGCTGATTCTTGTATTTAAGGCTGTAGATAAAGGGATGACCACCATAGCTTCTTTTTGACTCTGACCCTCGTGCCTTTCCATAATCCTTTTTACAGTGGTCTCCAGGCATTCTCCACAGGAATCTAGCTTGCGCTGCATCTATTCGCCTGCCTATTTAAACTACCATTAGATTGAAGTTTCCCAGGTCCAATCTGCAAGAACTAATTCATCATCTTCTGACAGAACACCAGTTTGTTCAGCTTTAAATTGACCAATGTCCCAATGAAGACTCGTGTGGTCATTCCCAGGGTTGAAACGCAAACTATAGATCTACAGAAGTTTCTCTTCCAGAGTGACCCTCTTCCTGGCTTGGCAACTTACAGAAACCCCATTAAATTGTTGCTATGCCCAGTGTATTATAGGGGCTTTCCCTTACGTTGCAACCTCTGCAGCTTTGGGTCCATACCTCCTGTTGTAGGAATTAAATCTCAAGGTAATCTCCACATGTTTATTTTGTGGGTGCATTGCATGCAATTTCACTGCGAGTGTCTTCACTGGCACAATGCAGTACAAGCTAAACTTTTCCTTAGGTTTAACTATTTTTCATGCAGGCTATGTCCACTCAAATGTTCCTGTAGGAAATAATAGTTTATATTTATGGTAATTGGGCAGGTTCTGCTTTCTCATATGTATACATATCCAGCCCAGACTTCAAGACAGGTGCATTAGTACCATGTAGTCAGATTGAGATTAGTTTGTGGTTGCAGAGGAGAGGGGCTGCTGCATTTAATATCATTTGTGATTTGGGATCACTATGCTTTTGTGCGAGACTTTGAATAGGAGTTGTGCTTTGGCATGCAAATGTGCATGTGTCGATACTGTAACAGCAAGCATAAGAAGTTTGAGACAGTCTTCCCCTGTGATAGTATGTATTTTTTGTTACTATTACCTGAATGTCAAAGATGTAGGCACATTCTTTCAGGCTGTGTAGGTGCCATCCAGAATCCATGGAATGACATTTGAAGGTCCCTTGTAATTAGCGTTCGGTTTTTGAATAGGCAAACTTTTAATATTCATTGGTTTGACAGTGACTGCTCAAGTTTAGTTGAAAATTTGTAACACTGTCTTCTGTTTCAGATTGGCATAGTCAAGGAAGAACAGCTGAAGGTTCATGGTTTCTGAAATGTCTGCCACCACCACATGAAATATAGTGCATGTTTTAATATTGCCCAATTGGCTGTCACAATGATTCTCGGAAATGAGTGGACTTTTCACCTATCCAACCATCAAAAGTTTGACTCGTGTTTGCATGGTTACAGAAGATGCGTAGTATGTAGTCTAGGAACACACAAGAAAACTGCTGTCAGATGGTAACATAAGACTTATGGAAATGTAATGTGGATTGTTAATTTCACCTGATTAAAAAATGTCTTTGTTGTATTAAACCATGAATGTTAAATTTTAGTGTGTACAGACGGCTTTTTTTTTTTCACAGTATCAGAATGTATAGACATAATTTAAGCAGTCATATACTCATGAAAGGTCCCCCAAATATAAATACCCATCTTGCGTTTCCTTGAGCAGAAAACAAACCATTCTAAATTATATATATTCTACATTTTGGCTCGCCATACATCGAAAACAGGGGCCTCCATTTGCAGCCAAGCTGCCGCGATACACAGACTGGCAACAGTCCTAGCCAAAAACAACAGATAGCGATGTTTATACATTGGTTTCCCAAGCTTCAACTCGGACCCAGTACCTAATAACATCATGGCTACAGTGATGCTAATAGGTATCCCAATCATTACAGACAAAAATGTTTCAATATTGGTAATATACAATGACAACTTTCTACAAGCATAAAATATATGTAAACAGTCCGCATTATCATTCCCACAACGGAAGCTCTTGCCATCTTACCCCCCCCGCTCCATTTCAACATCTTTACAGGTGTATAATATAAATTGAAGGCAGTTTTGGAAAATTGAGCTTTCAGGTTTGCTGATAAGAATGTGTTCGAGGCATATGCGCTGCAGATTGTACACTTTTGCATAGATCGCCATCTGGTGTTGGGCCCGGATGTTTGCAGTTTGTTTTTCTTCTTGGACAGTCTTTGGAAGTCACGAGTTCGGTGACTCCTCCTTCGGTCCGTACTGCGCATGGGCTTCGGCTCCATCCTCAGATTGTTTTTTTCCGCCATCGGGCTCGGATGTGATACTTCGTGCTTCGGCTTTGAACCTTTCCAGTTCGACCTTCGACGGAAAATCCTTGTCCATCGAGATTCTTAAGACAAAATCATCTTCTTCATCTCTCTCGGCGGCACTTCTCGATTCCAGACATCGGCACCGGCCTACGGGCCTCCCTCGACTCCGGTCTCGGCCGATGGAAAGGACTCTCTTCAAAAAGTGCCCCAAATGTGGGTCTAAATTTCCCCACACCGACCTGCATCAGGTGTGTAACCTCTGCCTCTCTCCCGAACACGAGGCTCGAGACTGCCCCGCCTGCAAGTCTTTTCAATCGAAAAACAGACGATTCGGTGCCAGAACTATTTACACCTGATCCTTATCAAAAAATTTTAACAAAGGATCCAAAGACTGGTGATTTAACTTTGTCTTCCAAAAAGACATTTACACAAGCCAGATCCTCCTCCACCGCCAAAACGGAAGGACTCTGCCACATCCCCCTTCAGAGTACCCTCCCCACCACCTCTTCCACCTTCTCCACCTCCTCCACCTCCCATATCTCCACCACCTTTGCCTCACCGCTCTCCCACCCCATCTCCAGACCCTGATTATGGAGATCCAGATTATGATCCGGCAGACGCCCCATTAGACCCCACGACACCAGACCCATGGGAGGATTACCACAACCCTGATGTTCCAGATGTGCCTCAGGATGACATTTATCCATCCAGGCCACCTCCTCCAGAGGACTCCCTGGGGTTCCACCACTTAATACAGCGGGCGGCACACTACCATGGGGTAGAATTACATAGCGAGCCAGTTGAGGACGATTTCCTACTGGACACTTTTGACATACAAGATAAGGCCACAGCAATATTGCCCATGCTAAAAGGGGTAACCAAACATGCTGCAGAGGTGTTCAAGGACCCAGTCAGAGCTAGGGTACTTAACCCCAGGATAGAGAAAATATAAAGCAGCCCCCACAGATCCTGCATATATTAAAGGACCTGCTCCCTTGGACTCATTGGTGGTATCCACAGCTAGGAAGCGGTCTAACTCTCAATCCTCAGGGGAGGCTCCACCACCAGATAAGGAGTCAAAGCTCTTAGATGCGTCTGGTAAACGCACTGCCTCGCAAGCCGCAAATATGTGGCGCATTGCCAACACACAACTCTGCTTGCACGTTATGATAGAGCACATTACGATGAACTGGAGGCTATCATGCAACACCTCCCAGACAAACACAGGGCTCAGGAGGGAAAGCTCATCACCAACACCTCAATTAAATGTGCCCTCCGCAGCAGACACAGCTTCTCTAGAGCTATAAACACCAGTGTTTTGCTTCGTCGTCATGCCTGGCTCAGAATCTCAGGGTTTAAGCCAGTAGTCCAGGCATCTATATTAAATCACCCCTTTGACCAACAACACCTCTTTGGTCCAAAGGTGGACGAAGCATTGGAGAAAATGAAAAAGGACACGGATACACCAAAGTCTATGGGGGCATTACAATCCCATACCCTTAGACGTTCATTTCGTCGTTCCTCCTTTCGGGGCACAGGCAGAGGTTACTCTGCCGATAGCGCCTCTACTTCCTACAAGTCCCCTCCTCAGAATACCTTAAAGGGCTATCAGAGAGGTGGCTATAGGGGAAACAATAATAAAGGCAGGGGCAAAACCAACAACACCCGTTCTGCCACACCACCCGCCCAATGACTTTCCCCCGCTTCCCCCAGACCATTCCACTCCAGTCGGGGGCAGACTACGGCATTTTCTTCACACCTGGGAGACCATAACATCAGACAAATGGGTGACACAAATTGTTCAGTCAGGCTACTGTCTCGAACTAACATCTACCCCACCCAATATTCCACCCAGGCACCGTACAATGTCACAAGAACACACCACACTGCTCAAACAGGAGGTAATCTCCCTCCTGCAAAAACAAGCTATAGAGCAGGTCCCCGTCAATCAGGAAAATCTAGGGGTCTACTCTGTATTTTCTAATACCAAAGAGAGACGAGATCCTACGGCCTATTCTAGACCTCCGGCCTCTAAATGCATACATACATTCGGACCATTTCCATATGGTCACCCTCCAACAAGTTCTCCCACTCCTCTGTCAGGGAGACTTTCTCACTACACTGGACTTGAAAGACGCATATTTTCATATTCCAATACACCCTTCTCACAGGAAGTACCTCAGGTTTGTGGTGGACGGTCAGCATTACCAATTCAGGGTTCTCCCCTTCGGGGTCACAACCGCACCACAGGTGTTTACCAAATGCCTAGCGGTAGTAGCAGCTCACCTCCGAAGACAACACATTCACGTCTTCCCTTACTTGGACGACTGGCTGATCAAACCCGCGTCCTACGACCAGTGTGTGCAACATACAAACAACACCATCCAACTGCTCCACCAGCTAGGCTTCACGGTGAACCATCAAAAGTCCCACTTCATACCATCTCACTCAAAGCAATATCTCGGGGCCACTTTAGACCCCTCAAAAGCTATAGCCTATCCCAATTCAGCCAGAATCGCAAGCATACAAGCCTTGCGCCAAACATTCATTCTTCAGCACTCTCTCCCAGCAATAGTGTTTATGAAGCTAATAGGGATGATGGCATCTTGCATCTTCATAGTGCCTCATGCAAGACTCCACATGCGTCCACTCCAAGAGTGCTTAGCACGGCAGTGGAACCAGGGACAGCTGATGGATCTGGTGTTGGACGGCCGCACCCATCTCTCTGCAGTGGTGGAACACCACAAACCTTTCCAAAGGGCGGCCGTTCCTGGACCCGGTTCCTCAGGTGATTCTAACAACGGACGCATCGCTCTCCGGCTGGGGAGCGCACCTTCTACACCTCACAGTGCAAGGTCTATGGACGCCACGGCAAAAATTACTCCACATCCACCATCTGGAGCTATTGGCGATCTTTCTAGCCCTGAAATCCTTTCAGAAACAAATTTCAGCCAAAGCAGTCCTCATTCGCACAGACAATATGACTGCAATGTATTATATTCAAAAACAGGGGGGGGACACACTCTCCCCAGCTCTCCCGCTTAGCACAGAGCATATGGAGATGGGCAATTCCACAAAAAATCTTTCTCCTGGCACAACACGTCCCAGGCATACAAAACACCATGGCAGATCTGCTCAGCGGACAAACGCAGCAAATGCACGAATGGGAACTGCATCCACAAGTTCTTCGCCCATTCTTCCACAAGTGGGGGCATCCTCAGATAGACCTCTTCGCCACCCACGAAAACAAAAAATGCCCAAGCTTCGCCGCCAGATACCCACACCCATTGTCCAAAGGCAATGCGATATGGATGAACTGGTCAGGCAAATTTGCATACGCCTTTCCACCTCTCCCGCTAATTCCATTAGTGGTAAGGAAGCTACAACAGCACTCCCTCACACTCATTCTGGTAGCCCCAACATGGGCCAGGCAGCCGTGGTACACCACACTACTACAGCTATCGGTGGTACCACATCAAAAACTGCACCTGTCCCCATGCCTCCTAACACAGAACCATGGTGAAATCAGGCACCCGGACCCAGCTCAGCTCAACCTTGCGATCTGGCTCCTGAAATCTTAGAATTTGGATACCTTAACCTTCCCCCTGATTGCATGAACATTATCAAGGAAGCCAGACGTCCTACCACTCGAGCATGCTATGCCGCAAAGTGGAAGAGATTTGTTGTTTACTGCCGTAACAATACAATCAACCCTTTAGATGCATCCATACAGCACATCACATGCTATCTGCTCCATCTTCAAAGGTGTATCCTGGCATATTCTTCCATACGTCTACACCTAGCAGCAATTGCTGCTTACCTACAGAACAGACAGCATTTATCACTGTTCAGAGTGCCTGCTATTAAAGCCTTTATGGAAGGCCTTAAACGAGTAATTCCACCCAGGGCACCACCTTCCCCTGTATGGAATCTAAACGTAGTTCTTACAAGGCTAATGGGTCCGCCTTTCGAACCAATGCATAAATGTGAGCTACAGTTCCTCACTTGGAAAACAGCTTTCCTTGTAGCTATCACTTCCCTTAGAAGGGTTACTCAGATACAAGCGTTCACTATACAAGAACCCTTTTTACAGCTACATCACAGCAAGGTGATACTTCGCACAAATCCAAAATTTCTGCCCAAGGTCATTTCCCCCTTCCATCTTAATCGATGGAATTACTGTTTTTTTTTCTCGCAACCTCAATCTGTTGCAGAAAGGGCTCTACATACACTTGATGTTAAAAGGGCTTTACTGTACTACATACAAAGAACGCAACCTTTCAGAAAGACTAAACAATTGTTTGTCTCCTCTCCACCGCATAAAGGCAACCCCATCTCTAAATCCGGGATAGCTAGGTGGATTGTAAAGTGCATACAAATTTGCTATCGCAAAGCAAAAAGATCATTATCTGTTCCACCTAAAGCCCACTCTACAAGAAAGATAGAGGCTTCTATGGCGTTTCTAGGGAACATACCCTTAGATGACATCTGCAAAGCAGCCACATGGTCAACACCGCACACCTTCACAAAACATTACTGTGTAGACGTGCATTCCAAGCAACAAGCTAGTGTGGGCCAGGCTGTACTAAAGACACTATTTCAAACCGCTGCAACGGATACCGGTGGTCGCCGCTAGGGCTGGGTACTGCTATATAATCTATGCAAAAGTGTACAATCTGCAGCTCATATGCCTCGAACGGAATATGCTACTTGCCAGTATGCATCTGTTCTTGGCATGTAGAGCTGCAGATCTGTACACGCCCACCCGCCTCCCCGGCTACCTGTATCCGTTCCAGTCTATCTTATTTAGATACAACACACATGGGTTTCTTATTATTATCACTACGCTCCATCTTTTCCCTGCTGGCGAAAAACAATCTGAGGATGGAGCCGAAGCCCATGCGCAGTACGGACCGAAGGAGGAGTCACCGAACTCTTGACTTCCAAAGACTGTCCAAGAAGAAAAACAAACTGCAAACATCCGGGCCCAACACCAGATGGCGATCTATGCAAAAGTGTACAGATCTGCAGCTCTACATGCCAAGAACAGATGCATACTGGTAAGTAGCATATTCCTTCTTGAGCCATAATAACCTTCTCTAAGGACACCTCATGTACACCCAAAACGTTAGCCCATTTTAAATTGTGTTTCTCTAAATCATCGGGCTTAGATGATGGCAACATTTTATATAAAAAGAAAAACAAGGGGGGGAGTAGAGAGGTACCACTCAACGAGTGGTGGAGGTGGATACTTCCTCCCAGTCAATAGTACATAAACAAAGGGATCCACCCACGAGTACAAGAGATCACTCGATTACTCAATATGTATTCCACGGTCGTGGAGAATACACATTATTTGTTTAAATACCCCTCACACACCAAAAGGGCCCTTGGTGTCATGCTTCATCATAGGGGTCTTCCTGCCCCTCTACGGGACAGGGCGTGCTACAACCTACGAATACGCGGGAGCACTGTTGTTAATGAGACAGCTATGTGTGATGCGGGGGTGTGAGAGGAAGGGTCAGGAGTGAATAAAGAGTGAGTTAAAAAATACCTGGCTCTCAGGTCTAGGAAAATTTATTCTGCCGGTCGAGCTGGTATTATTAAAAGGTGGGGTGAGGAGGGTGTAAGCCTCAATGAGCTATATCTCCCAGTGGTGTCGACATGTTTCGAAGCTTCCCCAAGCTTCTTCGTCAGGACCTTAAGGATCCCTTCCTGTCACTAAATGTGTTGTGTTTATAACAAAAATGAAAAATTAAATGATATGTAAAAGGAAGTAAATAGCCTCCACGGAATAAATGCCTTAATAGGTCTTACATAGTCCTATTAACCTAGAGGGAATAAAAGGCGAATTAATTAAGTAGGAAATAACTCAATCCATTCCGTGAGTATGGTGATCTGTAAAAAAGGTGAAGGGTGCTGGTCTCTTTAACGCTATCGATAACGTTATCACGTGATCTGTGGTGAAGTCACTGTGTGATAAAAGGACATACAACATAAAACATAACACACACACACACAACAGAAAGCACACACTCTATTCTAGAAAATAGTTCAATGTATATCCATGTCACAGTAAAGATCATCACAAAGGTATGGACATACTTGCTATCAGGAGATAAGTAACCTCATGAGCTCGTAAACCGAGTGGTGGGCGTGCCAAGTAGGCCACCTGCATGAAGAGAGGAGCCGGAGAGGACAAAGTTGGCCAATGATTAAAGTATTAGCGTCGTCAAACGAATTACCAATTCCCCACTGAAACGCCGTACTTACGACTCCAGGGATCAGTGTCCCGCCAGATCAACCACCCCGGTCGGCTCCGTCGATGGAACTGAATCGGAGGGTGCCATGTTTAAATAGCCGCACCAATTAGGGAAATTGCGCGAAAAAAGTGAATGCCCACTGCGCGCTGATTCTGCACGCGAGGACCCGGAAACGGAAGTAGACCGTCCGGGTCATTCCCACCGATTGACAGGGCCAGGATTGAAGGTGGAAGGACCCAAGGGGATGGACCGGGGTGCCTAAATACAATGCCTGTCTAAACAAATTGCAAAGGAACTGAGACAGAGTAAATGCTATGGTTATCTACCTGTCTAGGCTTCCTCAAGGAAAGTCGAAGAAGTTGTTTGTAGTTTACTGAGACTCGTGATCGGAATGGTCACCCAGAGAACCCAAATCGAGCCTGGAATTTATAGGAGATGGACCTTAGGGACATAGGTGTCCAAACTAAGTGCCTGCATGAATTCTATATCAATGCAACATAAAAGGTCGAAAGATTGGCAGGTTAAGTGACCAAAGGGATTGTGGGAGAGCGTAATAGTAGAGGGCAAGGGGTGTATAAACTTGCACTCAGTCTATGTGTATGGAGGGAGTGGTATAACCTCACATAGAAAAGAAAAGAAAGGGTTCACATTAGTGATAGATTACTCAGCCCGATATCATTAGTGGGGATCTGACAGAGTGCGAAAAGAGCACAGTGATATAGATTAATTCCCAAAATAAACAGATGGAACCCACATTTATAACATTAGGAGGGAGGAACAATCCCACTGGAGATGGAGAGGTATCTGATAGTTACAGCTGTGAAATTATCGCCCCCAGAAACCCGGGAGCTCCAGTGAGGTTTTTTAGAGCTCCAGATAGTGAGCCATTCAATCTGCAATGGGAATTATTAAAGATGGAACTGGTTCCATGGTATATCGTCATTTAATCCATGGATGTGAGTACCCAGGCGAAAAACCCAACGCTGTTCTTTTTCCAGAAGGCCATGCTCGCTGCCCATCTGTTCAATCACTGTCCATATTAGATCATTAACGCCATGTCCACTAGAGATATAGTGGTTGGACATTTTGGTAGTACTGCGCCCACATCTGACATTGCTCCGATGTTCGCCAATGCGTGTCTTGATGGGTCTCGTGGTCATACCCACATACTCAAGACCGCACGGGCAGGTGATTAAGTAAACAACATTTTTACTATTGCAATTGGTAAAATTCCTCTGGTCCCATTTCTCGCCATTGCGGAATTGAATATGTCTGCTTTTCTTGGTGAGTGGGCAAGTATTACAATTGCCACAGGGATGATGACCCTGTACTGGAGGTAGCAGACCCTCAATTCTTGGCTGGGACGTATTCTTGGGTCTGGTGTGGACAAGCATGTCCTTAAGGTTGCGACCCCTCTTGTGTGCAAACATGGGTTTCGTGATGTGCAAGCCACAACTGTTGAGCAGACGCCAGTGTTTATTCACTATCTTAGTGATCCTGTTGGAGTGTGTGTTAAAGGTGGTCACACAGATAGGCCTTTCATCAGTTTGAGTGACCACTTTGTCTTCCAAGAGTGCTTCTCTATTATTATTCCTTGCTCTCTTAAGGGCCTTATCAATGATCTGCTCGGGGTAGTTACGCTCGATCAGTTTCAGGCGGAGTTCGGATGCTTGTTTTTTGAACTCTTTGACCTCTGTGCAGTTTCTCCGAAGACGGAGGAATTGACCATAGGGTAGATTTATCCTTAGATGGCGGGGATGAAAACTGTCAAACAGGAGTAAACAATTCTTGGCTGTTGCCTTAAAATGAGTGGTGGTTTTCAATCTGCCCTGCTCCGGGTAGATATTGAGGTCCAGAAACACCAGATATTGAGCTGATGCAGTGTGTGTGAATTTCAAGAACATGTTCTGTTGATTGAGCCACAACATGAAAGCGTCAGTAGAGTTTATATCACCTTCCCACACGACCAGAACATCGTCTATGTACCTTTTCCAGACTTTGATGTGCGGCAGGAAGGGGTTCATTGTGTGTAAGATTCTACTTGTCTCGAGATGGTGTACATAAAGACCCGCTAGACTAGGAGCGAAGGTACTCCCCATGCTGGTACCGTGTCGTTGCTCATAGATGTCATCACCATACATGAAGAAATTACGGGTAAGTGCTAATGATACGCATTCCATCACCAGATTGCGTGGTGTATGGTATTCCCACGGGGCAGAAAAGAGTACCTCCTCGATAATGAGTAATGTTTCATCATGGGGGAGGCTGGTGTACAGGCTTTCCACATCAAGTCCTATGAGTAAATTCTTAGTGGGGTCAAACTCAATGTCCTGTAGTATTTGCAGGACATTCTTAGTATCACGAAGGTAGGTGCTGGTACCTTGAACCAATGGTCGAAGGAACGCATCCGCGAACCTGGACAGTGGTTCCAAAATAGAATTTACGCCAGAGACGATAGGTCTACCGGGGGGGGAATTCAAGTTCTTATGGATTTTGGGTATCGTGTAGAAGTACGGGATCCTGGGGTTGGCATTGACCAGGAACTCCGCCTCCTTCTTAGTAATCCAGTCATTTGCCAAAGCTTCCTCCACCATCGTGACGATTCTAATCCTGATTGATTCGGTAGGATCTATCTGTAGAATGCCATAGTTCCTACGATCGTCTAGTAGTTTCCTGCATTCGATGTCATAATTGACTGTAGTTTGTAACACAATTGCTCCCCCCTTGTCCGCTGGTTTGATGATAATGTCATGGTTCATGGACAATTCACGTATGGCCTCCTTTTCTTCCCTTGTGGTGTTATGAAAGGTTTGACTGTTCTCAGTTGGAATCTCCTGTATTTCACCCATCACTGCCTTCTCAAAAGCAAGGATCTCCACCGGTAGTGCAGAATTGGGGGGTACAAAAGTGGATTTATTACGGAGACCTGTGTCCTTTCTCATTATTTCCGTAGTAGGTAGATCACTGAAAAACACTCTCAACTTTAATTTACGGATGAATTCATTGATCTCTGTCAGGGTCTTGAATTTATCGAATCGATTGGTGGGCACGAAACCGAGTCCCCTCTCAAGGACCCTGCTTTGTGTAGGTGTTAGGGTTAGATCAGTGAGATTGACCACTAGGTTCACTTTCGACTCGTTGATGGTTGGGGGGGCATGTTGCTGGTCATGCTCCTGGTTGAGACCCGTGGGGTCTCGGTCTCTGGTGCAGACCAATGGACATTGTATCCCCCTCTGTTCCGTGCTCTTCGTGGCCCTTGGCGAGCCCCTAAAAAAGGCTGTGGGGTGTAATTATACTCAAATTCTTGTGGTGGAGGTATCCACTGAGGGAACGGTCCGCCCATCATAGGTGGACCATATGCAAATGGGGGGTAGGTCGGGGGTCCTTGATAACCGTTCCAGCCACCACCCCTTTGATAGAAAGGGCGTTGGTTGTAATTACCCCTCCCTCTATTGAACCGTTTGCCACTACCCCTACTCGAATTAGAGTTATCTGAGCCAGTGTCAGAGGAGTCATCATCATAATTCTGATTCTGATTCTTAGGGACATAGTCTTCTCGTGTGTAAGGATATACACGTTCGTGACTGAACCGTGCAGTATCCTTCTTGAGTTTGTTATATTTACTCTGCTTCAATGTCATCTCAAAATCAGTTATCTCCTGGTTGAGTTCCTCCAGGCGTTTTTTAAGGACACTCGGGGATATATAAGCCTTCAAACGGACTTCTAGGTTTAGAATCTCAACCTTCAGTTCCTGTGTTAGTCTGGTTGCTGTTTTTATAATTAGCACCAACCAATCTCTGGTGCAGTGCCATGAAATTAGTGACCAATCACGTTTAAAGGTTTTATCTTGTTGAAAGATAAACGGTTCGTTACGAACTATCAAACCCTGGGGGGCTGCATTGGCCCGTAGGTATTCAGTCATTAATAGTCCATGTAAGGCAGTCCTGATCTGTTCTCTCCTCAGGTTGGCCAGTTCATCCCAATCAGCATTGTTGGGCCCTGGGTCAGTGTTGCTCAGCCCCTCAAAAGGGTTAATGGCGGCCAGAATTCTTTCGACTTCGTCATCTGCGAAGGTTAATCCCATATTGTCTGCCATCTTGGTCTCTCTTTGAATATGATTGTGGTGTGGATGAAAGAGGTGTGTGTGTGTCTGTCCTGAGCTGCTATGTGTCCAGTGTCATAAAAAAGTGGTGGTCTAATGTGCACTTATTATACCAAAAAAAGGGGGGTAGATAGCCCCTAATCTACGGGGGTAAATAGCCTCACGTAGAGAGAATGTATCTGAGTGCTACTAATAGTAGCACTGATGCCAGACAATCCTGGAGATACAAAAAAACAAAATGAACTCCCACAGCTGTACGCTGTCAATCATATAAAGAAAAACAAGGGGGGGAGTAGAGAGGTACCACTCAACGAGTGGTGGAGGTGGATACTTCCTCCCAGTCAATAGTACATAAACAAAGGGATCCACCCACGAGTACAAGAGATCACTCGATTACTCAATATGTATTCCACGGTCGTGGAGAATACACATTATTTGTTTAAATACCCCTCTGTTGTGTGTGTGTGTTATGTTTTATGTTGTATGTCCTTTTATCACACAGTGACTTCACCACAGATCACGTGATAACGTTATCGATAGCGTTAAAGAGACCAGCACCCTTCACCTTTTTTACAGATCACCATACTCACGGAATGGATTGAGTTATTTCCTACTTAATTAATTCGCCTTTTATTCCCTCTAGGTTAATAGGACTATGTAAGACCTATTAAGGCATTTATTCCGTGGAGGCTATTTACTTCCTTTTACATATCATTTAATTTTTCATTTTTGTTATAAACACAACACATTTAGTGACAGGAAGGGATCCTTAAGGTCCTGACGAAGAAGCTTGGGGAAGCTTCGAAACATGTCGACACCACTGGGAGATATAGCTCATTGAGGCTTACACCCTCCTCACCCCACCTTTTAATAATACCAGCTCGACCGGCAGAATAAATTTTCCTAGACCTGAGAGCCAGGTATTTTTTAACTCACTCTTTATTCACTCCTGACCCTTACTCTCACACCCCCGCATCACACATAGCTGTCTCATTAACAACAGTGCTCCCGCGTATTCGTAGGTTGTAGCACGCCCTGTCCCGTAGAGGGGCAGGAAGACCCCTATGATGAAGCATGACACCAAGGGCCCTTTTGGTGTTTGAGGGGTATTTAAACAAATAATGTGTATTCTCCACGACCGTGGAATACATATTGAGTAATCGAGTGATCTCTTGTACTCGTGGGTGGATCCCTTTGTTTATGTAACATTTTATATAAAACACCAATTCTCTCCTGTCGCTTAACTGATTCGATTAATTTATGACGTACTGGTACTAGGTTTTTTTTCCTACTTAAAAAATCCCGTATTTGAAGAAACTTAAACTGCGTGCTGGATAATTTATATTGTATCGCAAAATCTGAAAAGAATAAGTAGAGCCCATGCCCATCATAAAAATCACCCATTTGCCCAATACCTTTGCTTCTCCAGTTTCTAACCACCTGATCCCAAAAGATGGAAGGCGGGATGCGTACAGCATTAGTAGGAGTGTAATATGTAATCCCTGTTAAGGAGAATTGAGACCGAATAGCTTTCCAAACCTTAAAGACTGCCTCCATGATCTTAAAGCGTGTCCTCTTATAATAGCTGCCATCCTCTTCCTTAAACAATTTTTTACTTCCGCCCCAAGTAATACATAGAAGATTGATGGGGCTTCTGCGACATTACTGACCTCTTCCCCGGTCAACAGTATACGCATTTTTAGTAAGAAACACACATAATAATAGAATGTAAAATCGGGTATTGACCTGCCCCCCCTTTCTCTCGGTAGTGTCATTAACCGTGTAGCCCTTCTAGGTCTACCTGGGGCCCATAAAAATTTAACACATACAGTTTGCAGTTTATGAAGTTGCTCCTTAGTCACCTCTAAGGGGACTGATCTAAAAAAAAATATAGTATTCTAGGTAGAATATTCATTTTTAAAATATTGCCTCTACCTACCAGTGTAAGTTGGAGACTGCCCCATCTTGCTAAGGATTCTTTAATCTTGGATAGAATATCCAACCAATGAACCCTCCACTAATTCTTTCAAAGATACCTGTATTTTTATCCCTAAATATGTCACCTCCTTAACAGATCTGGGATCCTCAGACATCATGTTGTTTGTACATAATAT
Source organism: Triturus cristatus (assembly GCF_964204655.1). Taxonomy (NCBI): domain Eukaryota; kingdom Metazoa; phylum Chordata; class Amphibia; order Caudata; family Salamandridae; genus Triturus; species Triturus cristatus. The sequence goes on from NC_140593.1 coordinate 344,709,774, forward strand.
TTGTGTTTTTAACCTATTAAGTTTATACCCAGCTATTTGTCCAAATTCCTGTGCTAACCGTTTCACTTCTACAATTACCGTGACTGGGTCACTGGTAGTAATAGCAATGTCATCCGCGTAAGCGAATACAGAGTGCTGGATTTCGCGGACAATAAACGGTCTCACTAAGGGGCTACTATCCAACATATTGATAAAAGGGTTAATATACAAAGCAAATAATAAAGGGGAGCAGGGACACCCCTGCCGAGTTCCTCTAGTTATCTTCACGGGTTCCGAAACCCTACCCCCAACACATATCCTAGCTACTGGTGATTTATATAGGACCTGTAACGCCTGCATAAATCCCTGGCCAAATCCTGCATAGCCCATGATGATCCATAAATAATCCCATACAACACGGTCAACCGCTTTCTCGGCATCTAATAATATTAATCCTAAATCCCGCCCTTCTGCCTGAGCAATATTCAATAATGTCACGACTCTGTTGACATGGGCCGCTGTCCCTCGAGGGGATACAACCGTGCTGATGCAGAGATACCATGGGAGATATAACTTTTGCCAGTCGACTCGCCAATATTTTGGAATATATTTTTCCATCACAATTAATGAGATTGGTCCATAAGACCCAGGAATCTCAGGTGGTTTCCCTTTTTTTTTAAAAACCACAATAGTGGCTTCATCCCATGTCTTAGGCGTGGATCATTTTGATCAGCACGTATTGTCTGTAATAGCTCTTTCTTGAGATCATGGAAGAATACTCTATAAAGCTCCAGAGGGAGCTTATCCGGGCCAGCAGCCTTCCCAATTGCTAAAGCATTAACTGCTGCCTCTAATTAATCCATAGTAATCACGCTATCTAACATCTCTACCACCTCCCGATCTAACTGCGTAAATCCCCCTGCAATCAATATATTATTCAGATCACCCTGTGAATTCTGCTGTGTATACAATTCTGTATAAAACTGATGGAAAATAGCCAGGATTCCCCGAGGGTCATGAAATTAAGCCAGTGTTGTCTTTAAGACTAGTGATTCTCTGAAAAGATTCTTTCATCAGCATTCGGAGTGCCAGACAGTATCCTACCGTCTCGCCATACTGGTGACACTCTCTTTTATGTATCAAGTATTTTCTAGCATTCTCTTTATTCCACAATAATATTAGCCTGACATCGTGCAGTTTCAAATTCCAACCCCGAAATATTTTTGCGCTGTGTGATCCCCTGCATCCGTTTTACCTCAGTAAGCTTCAATTTTGAATATAAATCCTTTAATTCTGCCTTACCCATTTTTTGATAATGAATGCTAAAGCTAGTCACTTCCCCTCTCAAACAAGTCTTAAAGGCATCCCAAAGCACTGGAACAGGAACTGTATCTTTATTATTTTCAAAAAACTCCTTAATCCATTTCTTCATATGTTCCTTAAACCCATTGTCAAGGAGCAATTTCCTATCAAATGTAAAATTTCTTGGAGCACAATCAACTTAAAATGCGGAAATTTCCAATGCTATTGGCGCATGATCAGAAGTAATCCTGGGATATATCTGGATCTGGACCCCGACAAGCAACTCGGCTTATGTAAAAAAATAATCAAGACGGACCAATTTCTGATGAGGGTAGGAATAAAACGTATACCCCGGTATTGAAGGTTGTATGGTGTCCCATGCATCCATTAACCCATGATCTTTCATCATATTAAATAGTGTTTGGAATACTCTTGGTTTTCGACCCAAGTATCCTTGTCTTCCCTTTTGTAATTGTTTGTTAAACTAATATTAAAATCTCTGCAAAAGACTAGAGGACCTGGCCACAATGCAAGTTCAATATTTAATTGTTCTAAAAGTAGTGGTTCATCAAAGTTGGACCCATAAACATTGCAAATTGTAAACTTAAAAGTACCTAGTGCACATTCCACAATCACCCATCTCCCAAATTTATCAGCTAAAACATGTCCTGTACTTTGAATAACCGGTTTAGGCAATATTGCCACCCCCGCGTCATTGATATCTGCTGTGACGCAGCAAGCAGTGCAAACCCCAAATCGGTCAATACAGAGCGTTTCACCCAAGGGACATGTGTTTCTTGGATACACAATATATCTTGGTCAATCAAACGCAATTCTGCGGAGACTCTTTCTTTAATTATTGAGGCCACACACGTTAAATGAACAGATTTTCAACCCTCTAGTAGCCATAAGAAAATAAACAAAGTATATTGTAAACTACCCCTTACTGACATTTTAGACACAATCATATCGTATCTTCTGTTGCCAACAGCTGTTCCCAATCTGATATTGTGACATTTTCCCCCTATTTGGCCCCCTCCTCCCCACCTCTCCTCCACGGCCCATCCCCACCTCTCACCTCCACGGCCCATCCCCACCTCTCACCCCCACGGCCCATCCCCACTTCTCACCCCCACCAACAAGGCTTTAGGACTCAAGGTCCTTGAGATGAAAAAGCTTTTGATCATCCGATACCTGTGCTCGCGCCTCCTCTCGAAAGTGGAGGACAGATAAAAGTACCATAATCCTACAAGAGAAACCCCATTGTAAGGGAACGAAATGCACTACACCTTCTCCATACTTCCCAGACGCCCCAAGAAAAAGAAAAATGACCTTCTGTTGAGTGGGGTTTTACCCTCCCATCCCAGTAGTTATTACACCATAGACCTTATATCTTATAGGGTCTTTAAATACTCTTTTGCAGATCCTTCTGAAAAAAAAAATCTAGTATGATTCTGATATATTACCTTCAACTTAGCCGGATTCATTAAATATGCTTGCGCCCCTTTGGTCTGAAAGGTTGGTATAAGCTGGCGCAGCTGCCACCGATTCTCCACGGTAAAATGGCAAAAATCAGGCCGTACAAAAATTGGCAATCCTTCCCCGCCCTCTTTTTATCTGGGCGAGCTAGCTGAAACACATCTTCCCTAGCTAAAAAGCTATTGAAAGAAATAAAAAAAGCTCTGGGTTTATTTGCCTGGCCAGAATTTGGACGAATATTAAATGGAAAACGGTGCGCGCGCTCAATCTCCCTATTCCAGTCCCATCTAGTGAGCTCGGGAAATGCCACTGTGAATAAATCAACAATCAATTTACGAGAGTCCTTTCCACCCCTCTGGAATCTGCAATACTCGCAGGTTTGTTCTTCGCGCGTGGTTCTCTAAATCCGCTAGTTTCCATTGAGTATCATCTTTCTTGTTCTGAAGCGATTCAGTCAAAGCTTTCTCGGCCACAAGCTCATTCTCCAAATTTGAAATGCGTGCCTCTGCTTCACTGAATCGAACTGAAAACTCCGAGCAGGTCTTAGCCACTCTGCGTATAGAGTTCTGTAACTTCCGACAAAGGTTCTGTACCCTCTGACTTTCGATTATTGTTTCTTCCCGATGGGACATTATCGATTGATAAATCAGCGTCCGAGAAATATCTTCGACTGGTTGGCCACTGTCTGCTTGTGAACCCAGCTGGTCTGGCCCAGGCTCAATGCTGATGCTTTTATGCTCCAACCTCTTTCGTACTGTGAGGGGATTGCCTTCTAAGAGCTCGCCAGACTCCTCCAAATATACACTACTATCATCACTGCCACCGACACCGTTCACTTGTGCAGAAAGCGTCCCCATTAAGTCCTCACAAGAAGGTGGACTGATCTGATAGTGAGAAGAAATCTGCGGATTCAGCCTCTTGGGTTAAAGCTTGAATACCTCGATGTATGTCGCCATCTTCATGTGCATAGTTCAATACACCCAACTCCCCTGCATTAGCATCAAACTTATTAGGAGTTTCAACAGTCTCATCTCCATCTCCTTCCACCGCAATGGCTCGAAGCCCCACTGAAGTGCTGGGTACAGTTATCTTTGTTATAAAGTGGGGAAGCCCCCCCTACCTCATATTGCGGATCCACACTTATCTGGTTGTCCAATGCCCCCAGGGGGTTTAGAATGATTGAGGGGAGAGCTGCGGGTTCAGGCAGAAGATCTCCATTTTTGTCAAGTGTTGAGTCCACATTACTTGCTAAATTTCCCCCCCTCCCCATCCACCTCTATCCTTCCCTCCTCCACCTGAACAGTCCAATTTTTTTACTTTTTTATTTTTTTAATTTTTTTAGGGCCTTTCCCCCTGAAAATAATCCAGGAATAGTTTTTTTTTGATAGGTCATCCACTTTGACCTTGTTAACATTCAGGTCTGGCTTTAATATTCACGCTGAGTTACCTGGGATCTTTTCTTCAACTGCTGCGGGTCCCTCGATAGGCACTCTCTCCTGCTGCCGCTGTCTCCCTTGCACACTTAGGAGGCATTATCCGGCAGAGACTTATCTCCCTCAAGCCTCTCAGGTCTCCGTAATGGCGCCAACACACAGCCCCCGCCGAAATCCAGTCCACGGAACCGCCCAGCAGCCCTGAGAAGACCTCCAAGCTTCAGCACAGCCGCCGCCAACGCGATCAGCATCACCCGGCGTCAATTACAGGTGAGCGTATAGCAAGCGCCAGAACAACTCTCAAAGCCGTTTTTCAGATAGTTGCCTCCGCGTAATTCAGTCATGTCCCCCGTGCAGCGCTAGAAGCCGGTCATAGCATCGTTTCTCCTCAGTTTAACTCTACGAGCCACGTCATCGGAGAGTCCAGCTTACGCGTCCGAACACACGGACGCCATCTTGCCCTTTTCCGACTGACCGCTTCTTGATGGTTAACTAATTGAGTGTTTCTGCTAGGAACTCTAGTATTAGCAAAAAAAGACTAGTGCAGAGTAGTGGAATCTTGCTAGTAGAGCTAATTCAAATATTATTGGTAACATCATAGACCATTGTCTAGGGTAAGACCATAAACTTGTGTTAGCTTGCGTGATTAGGGGTTTAATAAAGAAAATGACAAACCTTTTCTGTTATTAGCTTTACAGTAGATTTGTTCAGAAAAAAATTCCACAAAATGAACAGTACAATAAAATCAACTCTGCGACAATTTTATAGCTAATGCATAAAACAATCTGAACAGGAGTGCATATTACCAGTCAGTACTCCATGCCCTTGTCAAGTTATAAATATTTTGAAATTATGCTGCTGTTAAATAGTCCATCTTTCAGGGGAGTCTTACATTTACTTAGAATGAGTTTTAACTGCTTCTTACTTGGCTCAGCTAATTGCAATCCAGGAACTTGTACTTTTCTTACGCCTACCATCGGCTGAATTTATTCCTCTTCGTTGTAAAACTGTTCAGGGAAAGGATACCTAATCTTCAAGAACTTCTACGCAAGGTTCTACAGCACTAGTCTAATATTTTGCTAACCTTTTTAACTGAAATGATCTCGTATACAAGTCTTAATGGTACTTTGAGCTTTTTTACTATTTTTTATGCGGGCCTGTTCCTAGAATGTTCTCTTGAAAATTGCTTTAGCTTTACATACTATTTTTGTTTCAGATCAAAGGTGCACTAAGCCTAAATTGCACAAATGTTCCCTTGAAAGACGTATCGAGAGCACGTTCAGTTTATTCCATTGGCAGGTCTTTAGTACTATCCTGCTAACATTCAAATGGTGGACACCCCAAAGGTTTGTCCGTCAGGGGTGTTTTAATGTTCATGAGTTAGAAATACTCAAAAGTAGTAAATGCGTCAAGGGAACTGCCTTATGAGATCCTTCTGACTCGGTCAAGGCCTAGGTTTATTAGTACTCCAGAATTGTGTTGTAGAAAATCAAAGAAGAGGATTTGGAATTTTCGAAATGCTGAAAACAATATTACCTCACTGTTTATAGTTTGAGCCTTCCCATAGGCTTGTCTTTTCTAGGATAGACTTGAGTCACCTAAAACAAGTACTATTTGAATAAATCATTTTTGTCTGTTTTACATTCTAAATCTACCTGTTTAGCACCTTGTTCAGCATTACACTGGGTTGTTTTTGATGGCGCTATCCCTATGTTTACTATTAATCTATCATTGTTCCATGTATTTAACTGAACTTTTAGGGCCCAAGTTATCCAAACCTACCAAATAGGGCTTAATATTATGTACAGTAGGTGGATATGTTTAGCCTCCATTAATTATTCCAGTTTAGGCAGGTTATTTTGCTAGTAGAGGACGCAACTTCATAACCTACCCATTTAACTACAAATATCTGACTCCTTTATGCATAGATGGGAGATCTTACCAAAGAAAGATTACAATCGTGATATCACTACAAGTTAAAGTTCAATGTTCATGGCTAAAATATTTGGTTATTGATCTTATTGTTTTAGATCCTGCGATTTAGTGGCAAGCCAACAGGTGTCATCTAAATGAGAATAACCAGTTACTTCCTATGCCTACAGAAAGCTCTGTGCTGCTTTCCGGAAGCACTATCCCCTAAATGGGTTAAGTGGGTGAAAAGTTAGTCATTGGCAGAGTTTTGCAGACCTATAACTAAATTCCTCCCCATTTGTCAGAACACATACTGCCTTTAGGTTTATATCATTACAACTGTGCATTTTAAAACCATTGTCAGTGTTCTGGCATAATAAACCCCCCAGAATGTCTATTTGACTGTTAGGGTGTGTATGGTAGAACACTGAAAAGATGAGAAGACGTCCGGTTCCAGTAAGTCAAAGTAAGTTTATTTGCCACTACACTGAGCATCTGGCAGCAACATCCAATCTCTGAATCCTCCACCTGTCAGCCCTGCACCTGTCATTGTTTTTTTTCCTGTAACGGAGATTGCAATGACAGGCCATTCCTAAACACATCACCTTCCCTCCTAAATTACCCACATTTAACAAGAAATATTGTCGTATACAATACTTGTATCTCTAAAATTACAGTACAACAAATACAACTTGCTTGGTGAAATACAGACAATTGGAGGAGAACATTCAAAATAACCATATATGCATGAACGAGAATAACAAGCAAATTCACCATCTATAACAAACGGGTGGGATATGACCGATATAGGGGAACGTTCAAAAGTGCATCAACATGATAAAATTATTGATTTTTCTGGGGCACAAACTTCTTACGCTTTGAATTAGGATAATACTGAAACATGCACATTCACTGACCTCCCCTGAGGTCGCCAAATGTTCATTCTTTCACACAGTCCGCTTTGTCTGTGGGTACCACCACGCACTTGTTCAAGGATAACGACTTGATCCTTCACTTCCCTAATAAGTTCTGGTGGTGAAAACCTAGATTGACTCTTATGCACATGACTGGGAATTGGTATCATTGCAAGGTCCCCAGCTCCGATTTTATATTCCTTACTTTGCTTCCCTGTGGTAGCATACTTCTCTTGTACACATCCTCACACATCCAGTACACCATCTAGATTATTCCTATTCATCCATTCTCTGTTCAAGCCCGTACTAGCCACTCTGCTTCTCAATAAGTAGAAAAGAGGAACCCCAGTGCTGACGTGGTTCTTATGGCCCATAACTTGCTCTTAACAGCTTTTTCACAATTTATGACATTGACCAGAGCTACAGCTAACTTGTGCAGCAGCACTCCATTGCTGACTACAGGGTTAATGGGAGACGGTATGGTGACTTGCGACTTGTTACTTATGACATGTACTACTCTGTGTTCAACTGCTTTCCAGGCCATCAAAAGTCCTTACATGGTGCTTAATTGCACCCATGCCCCTCATGCCAATTCCAAAACTTTCGACCACACTTGGGAACCACCAAACGTTCACCTCTCCACAAGATACCATTAATAATGGATAATTTTTTGGCAGACCTCCAATGTGGTACTGAATCCTCCATGTCGTGCTTTGGGTCATTTGTCATTGACATTCCCTCACTTCTTGCAACACTTTATCCTTCGAGGCAGCTGCACACCATTCCTCTTCCAACAGAAAACCAGAAGTAAGCATGTCTACTGCATAAACTATTGTCCTAATCTCCCTCTCTTCCCTTGCTTTCTGCAACTAGAAAGACCGCTGCAAAATTCTTTACCGCTGGTGCATATTGCACTGGTACTCATGCAAACATTGCTGTTCTGCAATATGGGAGTTGCCCTCTCACCATTGACAGTAGCAAACAATTCTACTAATGGCTTATGGCCAGTATGTAGTGTGAATTGGCTTTCCCCATATCTTGGTCCGATCATTTTTTGCTCCCTTTTTCCTGGACCCTCGCTTGTCACCCCTTCTCCCAGGCCAAAAGGAATTATGTCCTTGGCCCAAACTTCCTTCAGAAAAATGGGTATTGGAGCTAGAATAGACCACGCTGATCCTGATCCAATTGTTGCCAATGACCGATTTAACAACTGGATTGAGAGCACGCTAGATCAGGTTCTCCCGAAGAAAATGACCCAGATGAAAGGGTCCAATAGAATGGCATGGTCCTCCCCCAGGCTCTGGGCATTAAAACAGATCTGCAAGAAACTCAAAAGAGCTTGGAGCAAGGATTTCTATCCAAACAAAAAAATCAGAATACAGGGAGGCCTTAAGAACTTACAAGGTTGAAATCAAATTGGCCCAGGCTTCACACTACGATGAAAGAATCTTCTTGGCAGCCAATTTCCCCCCGCATGATTTTTCGCATAGCGAAAAAACTACTTCAAACCCCTTTACCCTAGATATACTTGATGCCACTGGCCGACGCTGCAATGAACTTGCAGAGTACCTTTATAAGATTCAAAATATCTACTAGTCTTTTTCCTTTGTACACATACGCAACAATCCTACTTGGAGGATATTGGTTCACATAGCAGGGAACAGTCCTTGAAGGAATTTCCTCTGGTGGACTGTGAATCATTCCATGCCATCTCTGCACTCGTGAAGAGCGGGTCACCTAGAGACCCAGCTCCACCTAATATCCTGAAGCAAGTTTCCCAAACGATCATCCTGGATGTGATCAATGTCTCTATCTCCACCGGAGTGGTTCCACCCTGTGGAAAAGAGCAATGGTTTATAAGTTTTATATAGCGCTAGCTAGACCCGGGGGTATCAGGGCGCTTTACATGCGCAAGGGAACACAAGTTGCATTACATAGGAGGACATTAGGAAGCATAAAGATATAAACTACATTGACAATTGGGTCACAACAGATTCCATGTTGGTATCTATAATCATGACATTTGGCTTGATAAGAACCAGTAGCCTGCCTTCTAAACGGGGGCAACATGTAGTTACCCTACCCAGGCAGCCAGGTAAGCGAGGTTTGCATGGAACATCTGCACACTTATTTTCTTTATATTTGAGAGGAGATGCTGGCTTCACAGTTGTTTTTAGAATTTAACGAGTCATTATCTATCCCTTTCATGCTATACGTATTTTTGTTCATTTATACGAATTTAGGCTGAGGTGAAATTTAAATTATGCTGGTGTAATTTACATAATTTTGGAAAGTTCACATTATGCTTGTATGCAAAACTGTTGACAGTACACCATGACATGCAATTACATTGCTGTTTGTGGCACTATGATTGTGTGGGAACAACCAGGAAGCGAGGGACTGTTTGTTGTTCGTGACACTTGTGTTTTAGCGCCTTTTTACTGTGAGATGTGTCCTTGTGTCAAAAATTGACAGGACGTATTTTGCACTAAAACATAGCGCTTTTTGATGGATTTGCAGTTGACAATTTTGTTACATTTTACCTAAATTTCACGTAACTACACAAAAGCAAACTATGCAGTTTTCACACTCCTAAATTAGAAAGGGCAGTTGGAAGCCATTTTGCCATGTATCTCTTTACCACAGAAATGTCATAAAAGATTACCAGCATTGTATTGTCCTTCGATATGTTGTGACCCACCCCACACCCGATATATAGTATTACTTTAACGTACACATTTAAAGACTCACGTGAGTACTGCTGGGAAGGAAACTGCCGCCAGCAAGCAGAACACACACACTTCAAACGTTTTTAGCGCGCAGACAGACGGAAGCTAGAAACATCTGGTTAAGTCTGTTTAAAATTTAAAAAAAACAACTAGTCTTGACCTGGCTCTCCTGGGTAATTACCGTCCCGTCTCGCTTCTCGCAGGGATCAGTAAAATAGCAGAGAAACATGTAAACTCAGCACTCTCAACATTTCTGGAATCCCACAAGCTCTTCCACCACTCTCAAACTGGCTTGCACCTGCGTCAAGGAACAGAAACTGCTTTATCAGTTGTTGAAGAGCCCAAAAACCTTCTTGATGCTGAAGGTTCAACAGCTGTCGTCCTTTTGGACCTCAGTGCAGCCTTAGACACTGTCAACCACCAAATTTTGGTCTATCGTCTCAGAAGTTTGGGTGTGACTAGAGTAGCTTTAGCATGGCTGCAATTATTCCTGGAAGGGAGAGCCTTCCAGGTTTTCGAGGGCGATGCTACTTCAAAATCTATGCCTCTCCATTGCGGGGTCCCTCTGGGATCGTGCCTCTCTTTTTAATGTTTATAGGACCCCACTCGCTGAGGTTGTGCTTCCTTTTGGGGTTCACATAGTGACCTACGCTGATGACACCCAATTGGTTGTAGCACTGAAGCACCTGGACAATGCCTCTATTAGCTTTTGTCCCTGTCTGGAAGAGGTAGCCAAGTGGATGAACCACTCTTATTTAAAACTGAATGTTGATCAGACTGAGTTGATGTTCCTTGGCAATCCATCCCTCTTTAAAGTGGATGTAATGTGGCCTGCTTGTATGGGGCCCGTCCCTGCACCTAAGACCCAGATGAACAGTCTGGGCATCTGGCTTGATCAAGACCTCAACTTTATGGTCCAGGCACAGAAGGTGGTGGCTTCCTGATTTGGAATCCTAAGGATTGCCTTCCAGGCAAGAAAGCTCATGGTACAGGCACTTATTCTTTCCCGCTTGGATTACGGGAAAGCCCTTTACCTTGCAACCCCGAGTTAGACTGTCACAAACCTCCAAACGGTGCAAAATTGTGCAGCGAGGATTCTTGTGGGGACCTCTTACCGGCAATCTGCAAAATCGGACTTTAAGTCCCTCCACTGGCTCCCTGACTGGGAGAAAGGTAACTTTAAGGCGATGTGCATCGCCCACAAGGTGTTAGCAGGGAATGGATCAGCGATCAAGCATTCCATTGTCCAGCCTTACCTGGCAAATAGATGGCTGCGCTCAGACAATCTGCATCTGCCTGTCGTCCCTAGGATTAAGAAGGCCAGAAGTGGCGGTCGCCTCTTCTCTTAAAATGCATGCTAGGATGTGGAACACCCTCTCCGCCTACGGAGGGAACCCTGCCATCTGGCCTTTCGGAAACTGTTAACACTTAAAGGAAGAGCCAAGTGTTTATTATGATGATCTCTCCGTTACTGCCTCAGCGCTGGGATGCCCCTGGGTAGCTACACGCTTAATAAATGCTGTTTTCATTTCATAATACCAGAGAGACTTTCTCAATAGAGGAATATGTGGGTTCTGCTCCACAAAGTGCCCTAAATGCAACAATTTCTTCCTTAACATTTTCTCTTTTGCATTAAAACTGCACCCAAACCATGGTAGCTAGCATTGGTTATGAAGTATAGGTCATGAGTGTTGGAATGGTTTCTGGGGTTCGGCAGACACAATGTTTTTCTTGATTGATTCAAAACACTTACATTCATTGCTCTACATGAACTTATCATTTTTTTTATTAACCGCCTGCGCAAACCTGCTGTTTTGGATGCAATTCTTCACCAATTTTGCATAGTATTTGCTCTGTCCTCAAAAGGACCCTAACAGATGACACCTTAATGCCACAAGCTTGTATTTACCTAACAATTTCACAAAGCAATAGACAATTTTGGCAAGGAAGGAAGCAGCATACAGATGATACACATAGAGAAGCTAGAGAAATTACCATTTACTGTTGCTGAAACACCTTCCGCAGATTGGATAATCCACCGGTACATTTGTCTGCCGGTATTGACTTTCCGTTTGCAATACTGCTTGCAATACCATCAAGTAGGCAGATATGACTCACTAGGAGAAGTGTATTTGCATGAGTCATGGAATTTACCTTTTAGACATCGCTGTAGGAATGGCGAAACAGGTCTTTTCTCAGCGCCTCAGACTGCAATAATAATTTAGGACATTCCTAGGTATGCAGGGAAGTTTTGCTTCATGGTGCATGTAATCTCTTTTACACACAACTTTTGACATACATTTGCATGTGTATCAATGCAGGAGAACATTCTCTGAATTTGCATTGCTTACATTTCAACTTTTTAGGTAGCCTTTCGCGATACCTTGAACATTCAGTACAAGGAATAAAGTTCACTGCGCAAATGTCATATTTATTTGTCTGGTTGGCGGCACCGCTATCCAACTAGAATAAACAGTTGTGACATGGCCACATGAGTTCTATTGTTATAAATTCACAGCCACTTCCTTGTTTAGGCAGAGGGTCACTCAGCTGACACTGCAGGGTTACTGCATGTCTGAATTCCAGCTCAGCTGATTCCTGTGTACCAACATGAGATGTCCAGCTCTACACCTAGACAGACAGACTGATAGCACTTAACCACAGGTAACGGGGAGTTAGTCCACCCGGCAGGGATTTGGCAGATGATTGACCCTAGGCAAGACTAGGTTTGGGAGCGCTTATTAGGAGTACATATACACAGAATACTCATATGCCTGCATATATACACTGTTTTAGCACAATGATGGAAAATTGTATTCTTTCACTGTTCTTGTAGTGCTAATTACTCTAACCTGTTTCATTCTACTCATAATTGCAGCACATGTATTTTATGCAGGAATTACGCCATAATAAATATTGTAAAGCCTTGCTGAGTATTTCTTGTGTACTACTTTGGGTTTGCACGAGAGTCCAAATGAAAAGGTTCTAGATCTGTAATCACAATTTCCTTGGGTGATCAGGGTTGTCATGTTCTGAGGTTGCACACACATTTGTTACCCTGCAAGGTTAGGGGTTCGAATGGTGCACTGTGAGCTAGCAGGACTATAGGCCACCATCCCAACATTTATGTTGTACGATGAATGCACAGTTTTCCACACTTTGGCACAAGCTGTACAGTGAAGCAGTTTGTCATTTAAACACATCCCATTACCTGTAATTACAATTTGACACCACCACACATCCCATTACCTGTAATTACAATTTGACACCACCACTATCTCCTCACCATGCAATACTTTAAAACACAGAAGTACCCTTACATGTACCTACAGTAGTATATTCAATACCATCAAGTATTGGTCTTCTGTACAGCCCTTCCAAGGTCATCCATGACAGACCACTGTCTTTGCTTGCACCTCCCATCCACCCAGGCCTTGTGCCACATGCAGATTAACTGTAAAAGGAAGACCTTAGCTCCTGGGGCACGGTGCCAAGACCAGACCAACAGAAGTCAATTTTGGACATCTTTCTTCATAGTCACTTGCAAGCCAGCCCTCCACTGAGCCTGCCAGGAAGCCAGCGTCAGCAGCTCTGGAAATAGCCCACAAAGTTTGAGGGTTGAAAACTTGTTTGGGTTGCAAATATCTAAGCTCCATCTCTGTCAGCCCTTCCTAAATTCTTGCTGGCCTTCATTTTCTGAGCCTGTTAAGGGACTTAAAAAAGGAAAGTGCAGTTTTTTGTGATTGGTAGGTCACTCTTCAATCTAAGTGTGACACATTATCTCTCTACCCCTTTGTGTCAGTGAAAGGAGATCAGCCCACTAAAAGCCCCACCTTGTGCTGCAATTTGAGTAGCAATAAAAGTGACAGCTAAGTACCGCACAGTGGCTAATTTCCAAGCTTTTCTGTTTCCCCCAAACTCCTTAATGAGACTCTCCGCTGTGAAGAAGAAACTGGTCTTTACTATTATGAACTCCTGGGATCATTCCTGCCCTGCATTATCAAGCAAATGGAGGAGGATGATTGCTAGGGAGATTTATAGACTGCACTTTTGCTCCAACAGTCGGTGTTTAATTCGTCTATAACAATCTGCAGTCTCCTGGGGGCTTTGTTCTACCAACTGGGTAATTAAGGTTAAGGAAACAATCTCAGTAAGTACTAATAAATACAACAGATTTTTAAATATGTGGATGATCCAAGATATGTGAAAAGTTAGATATTTGGATTAGAGGCTCAACAATTTGATTGCAAGGCGACAGTGCTGAACCTTGTATTGTATGTCAGTCCGTGGTGGTTACAGCTTAAACACAATTGAACATATACAATGTATAGTGAAAACATTATACATAATGCATTTGCCCAGGAGGAATGGTGCAGTCTCAATCATAACCTAACCGTTTTCTTTGGGGTCCATCTGACACTGCGTTACCTATGCACAGAGACCATGCTGCACATGGTTATTGGTGTTTTATAAAGCAGGCAGTGAAGGTTACAGCAGTAAAAACACTTTGCTCAGAGCATTACAGGGTTGAGTTTCCGTGAGGGTTCCTATGCCACACCACAGGCCCAGAAACTAGATTTTAAAAAGCAAATACTGTGGGTTCTCACGAGTAGACACTTAAACATGTCCTATTATCAGTATGTTTTAAAGTAACTTTCAACGTTAACAAGTTGTACCTCTACCTCTCGAGATTTTCTTCTCCACCTGACCCCACCTTCAAAAAGATCAAACTACATGAAAATTGACTAATAGAGTAATTGAAGATCAGTGTCTGAAAGACTGTGATGGTATCTGTCACATGACTAATGACCACAGTACTTGAATGATTTCATTAGTGTTAAGTATGCCTTATGTTAACTGATACATCACATTTGTGAGAATCGCCATTCTCTCCTACTGCCCTTTAGGTCAGGTGGTAAGAAAAGTAGTGCCATCTTGTGCCAGGACACTGACCCAGAAATATTATAGTGGGTGGACATGTTGGTAAAGTTGGTCATCTATAAGCCCATATAGGATCTGGATCAGAACTTTCTCATTTTATGGATTTGATACTGTCTATCACACACAAAACATGTTCTTTCATCAAATTAGTAGTTGGAAGAGTGCTTGTGTACTACACTGACCACACAGAATGTCTTTGCACCTCAAAACAGCTCTTTGTCGTGGACTCATTTGCCATGAATGCACTCTTTTTACAACTAGTGCACCTTCGAGGCATTTCACTTTATACACTTAATGTCAAGGACCTCCCACTCTATACTAAGATACAGTTTGCTGTACATTCATCTCTATGT
Source organism: Triturus cristatus (assembly GCF_964204655.1). Classification (NCBI taxonomy): domain Eukaryota; kingdom Metazoa; phylum Chordata; class Amphibia; order Caudata; family Salamandridae; genus Triturus; species Triturus cristatus. The sequence continues at coordinate 344,724,815 of NC_140593.1, forward strand.
CAAGAGCCTCTGCATCTAAGAGAGGGTGTCTCACCCTGATGCTCCGTGAGAAGATTAGACTGCAGTAAAGAGTCATAAATCCTGCCATTTCTCCAGAGCTACATCTCTTCTTGGATGCAGCTGCTGATCTCAGTGGTGGAATATGACTATCTGTTCCAGTGGGTCAACAGTGTAGAACCTTCTTGAAAGTGGCATTACCACCTACAGATGTGCCCAACATGCCTCTCTTTCTACCACCTCCACTTTCAAAAGTTGAGATGACGCATAGAAATAGGAGAGATGGGAGCAAAATATAGATGCACCTTGCAATAATAAAGGAATTGATTGTCATTCTGCATTTCAAGAGATTGCAGATCAGTCAGAAAACCTAAGTCCTTTTTAATGGAAGGTTCTTCTCCAGATCGAAGATCAACTACTTCAGGAAGGTGAGTTGCCTCTAAAACCTGGGTCCTAATTTAGAGTCTAGCGGACGCGTACTCTGTCACAAATGTGACAAATATTCTGTCTTCCTATTTAGAAGTGGATTATATGCTATAGCACTTTAGTAAGGTGGACGGGATATCCATCATGTTTGTGAGTGGGTGCCCGCCTTCCAAACTCTAAATCGGGTCATTGATCATCTTGAGGCATGTGCATGAGCACATACTCAACGAGCCCCCTGGATTCCCCTCTCTTGTGTTGTTCCATGATGTAGTTGCCGCCTTTGGCTCACCATTGAAGCAATTTCACCTAAATTAGATTTTTGTGATATTTCAAACATTTTGTCCCAAACCAGATTAGTCATAGGTTTCATTCCAGGAAGCTTCCTGACCATGTCTTCGATAACACCAGTGAAAAGTTACACAGAAAAGGAATATCAAGCACCAAAGTTATACCATTTCTTTTTTTAATAGAAGCTCCCCATTATTCTTTGATAATTGGTTTTCTTTTAATTAGCCTCAAAAATATATTAATACAACAGCACCTCATTTATAATTCTTACAAGATCTTAAACAGAGACCGTATTCACCATTTGCAAATCATTAATAGGGCAGACATTCATTGCACATATATAAGAAGAATTGACAAAGGCAACTGGTCTCGCCTATGCAAGAGCTATTACTTTAGCGATGTGTTTTAACCATGTTGTACACCAATGTGGCTGCTGTTCAGCATGGCTGAAAGTGAGAGGGGTGGTGTGTGGTAGAGTGGGTTGGGTAGATTGGTGTTGATAGATTGGAGTAAATTGGGTGGGTAGATTGGGGCAGAATGTGGTGGGATAGGTTTGGATGGGGTAGATTGGGGTGGGCTAGATTGGGCTGTGGAAGATTGGGTTGAGGTGCATTGTGGTGGGCAGATTGGGGTGGGTTAGATTGGGGCTGATTGGAGTAGATTCTGGTGGGGTACATTAGGGCAGGTTGGGCTAGATTGGTGTATGGTTGGTTGGTGTTGGCAGATTGGTGGACATTGGGGTAGGTAGAATGGGGCAGAATGTGGTGGGATAGGTTTGGGTGGGATAGATTGAGGTTGATTGGAGTAAATTGGGGTGGGGTATGTTAGGGCAGGTTGGGACAGATTGGGGTGGGTAGATTGGAGTGGGGTGTGTTGGGTTAGGTAGTTTGGAGTTTGGTATATTGGTGTAGGTAGATTGCGGAAGAATGTGATGGGATAGGTTTGGGTGGGGTAGGTTGGGGCAGATTGGGGTGGGATAGGTTGAGGCTGATTGGAGTAGATTCAAGTGGGGTATGTTAGGGCAGGTTGGGGTAGATTGGGGTGGGGTACTTAGGGTGGGTAGATTAGAGTGGGTTACATTGGGGTACGTTGAGTGGGATAGATTGGAGTGGGGTAGATTGGAGCTGCGTAGGATGGAGTGGTGTCGATTGGAATGGTTGGAGATGGTGGATGGGAGTAGATTGGAGTGGGGTAGATTGAAATAAATCGATTGGCGTGGGGCTGATTGTCGTGGAGTAGATGGGAGTGTGGTAGATTGGGGTGGATTGGAGTGGGGAAGGTTGGGGTAAATTAGAGTGGAGTAGATTGGGGTAGGTTTGGTGGGGTAGATTGGGGTACATTGGAGTGCGGAACATTTGGGTACATTGGGTGTGGTAGATTGGGGTGTGGTAGATTAGGGTAGATGGAAGTGGGTAGACGGGTAGATTGTGCTATGTGGATTGGGGTGGGGTAGATTTGGGTAGGATGTATGAGGTACATTGGAGTGGGGTAGATTGTGGTAGATTGGAGTCTGGTAAATTGTGGTAGATTGGTGTAGGGTCGGTTGGGGCAGATTGTAGTGGGGTAGTTTGAGGTATTTTGAAGTGGGGTAGATTGGGGTGGGATTTGAGTAGGGTGGATTGGGCTAAATTGAAGTAGGATAGAATGGGGTAGGATGGAGTTGGGTAGTCTAAATCAGACTCTATATTACTTAAATGCCTGCTAACAAATCACAAGTCAAAACAAACAATTCAGATGAATAGAGTGGAAACCCGTCTAAAATGTGTCCAAGAGTTATAAAACTAAGTGCAGCCGCACTGCCCTGGTCAAGAAGAAGTTTTAAGCTTGTCCTTGACACATGATAGGGTGGACTCCATGCTACGATAAAGATAGCCAGATTGAGAACAAATAAAGTGAACATTGTTCGTTTATTGCCTCCTCAAGAATTTGGACAGAAAAGCTAGAAGTACAATGGGTTCAAAATTACAGTGAAGTAAGGGGATCAGTTGTTTATCTAAAGGATAGTCACCAGAGCATATTTCCAGCAATTATGTATGGAAATGGACTGAATGGACAGGTTACGCATCTGTATAATAACATTCCTCATAATGTCAGGACCAAGAGCGACCACCCATGGCGGACAAGGATGAGGTGACAATCCAGATTTATTCTGGATCTGAAGTCCATTTGTCTGTGATTGAAGATAATCTTAAACTCAATTACCGAGTCAAGGAATACAAATATCACCTATTTATTCAGAAATGGCACACCAAGGATGTATTTTAAAAAGTTCTGTGTTTCTTGTGTGTGGTCTGGCAAGATTGTGATTCTCCGGCCTTCCCAGATTAAATTAAGACATCAGATGAGTCTTTGAAGAATTTGTGCTGTGTGCTAGTATTTGAAGGGCCTGAAGATCATTATCATTGCATGCTTATCTTTATACTTCAAACAAGAGATCTATATCTTTGAAGATTAAATACAGCTCTCTTCGAACTGCTAGGAGTAAAAAATATTCCAGATTTGAAGATTTTTGGATTTTGTCCCAGGCAGAATGATAAGGACTGTTTTGAGCCATTAGGTGGATGACCTACTGAAGTGATAAATAATTAAATGTAAATAGAAAAAGTGTGGAACCTTTACATCAACATACACTGTTTCATGGACTCATGCATAGGAGAACATATGCCTCACAAAGAGAACCCTTTAAGTTTGCATCCAGTAGTATGGTAGGCAGTGGCACACAACAATGCTACAGCAAACAGTCTTATAATCATGCACACGGAGGCTGGAGTGAGGAACCAGTGAAAGAGGTATTAACAAAATATGCAGTGACAATTGAGAAGACATCCATATCCTATTCACTACATAACAACCCAGTTGTGAAGCGATTTCAATTACTCCCACACATCAGACAATTGGGCTTTCAAATGATTGCCATGTTTACTTTGAGGATATGACAAAGCCCATAATATTAAGGAAAAGGCAAGTAAAGCTAGAGCATTGTTGGACCCGGCCTCGTGGCGTGGTCCCGAACCCTCCTACCCGACCCGACGGGGGCAGCCCCCACCCTTCGGGGTCCCGCCGGATTGAACCTTGCCGCCCGCGCCAGCTTACGCGACCCGGCTCGCCCTGGCATCAGCCCCAGCGAAGCCCCCGACATCGAGGCACCAAGACCCGGCCAGGGGGTACCAAGTGGCCACTCCACCGATCCCGGAGGAGGGGAGTTTCGATGGGACCCCCAACCGTCCCTCAACGCCTTGGTTCAATCGCCCTCCGGCCCTCCTGGGCGCTGGCGCCTCTCCCACTGGGTGTCTGGCCTCTCCCATCTCGGCCCCTCCGCCCCCCAGGCGCAAGGGTCCGGACATCAAAGGGGTCCAGACCTATATCTGGGGCAGCCTCCCGCCAGGACGGCAGTTGTATCCTGGAGTCAAGTCAAGAGCCCTGCTGATCGGATCGCGGCTGACCCTACGGAGAAAGACTCATTACTTGGAACTTGGACCTCCGAGCCCTGCTGACTGCGTCGCGGCTCCCCCCTCTTGCTGAGAAGAAGACCCTCCCGGACCATCGGAGCCCTGCTGACCTCGTCGCGGCTCGACCTCGCAAAGTAAAACCATCGGAGCCCTGCTGACCTCGTCGCGGCTCGACCTCGCAGAGAGAAACCATCGGAGCCCTGCTGACCTCGTCGCGGCTCGACCTCGCAGAGAGAAACCATCGGAGCCCTGCTGACCTCGTCGCGGCTCGACCTCGCAGAGAGAAACCATCGGAGCCCTGCTGACTTCGTCGCGGCTCGACCTCACCGCAGCAATCCCCCTGAACCGTACGGAACCCCCCGGCTCGAGGATTGAGAGCTAGGCGCAGCGTGTCCAGTACCAGGCTAAGACTGAGACTGTCCCGCTACCTCATCCCAACCAGACTTTGAGACTCTTTTGGATCTCTCGATCCACCTGTAAATATTGCCACAGAAATCTGCCTTGCTTACCGATAAAAATGTATAAGAAGTGATACCCTGGTTGTGTTCCTTTGTGGTGGTGGGGTTGCTTGGCTGTTACGAACCTAGGAAGAGGACCTCACCCAGGAGGCTTCTCAGCGGCGCTCGGCTACTCGCCTACGGAACGGTGATCCTCGGGGTGGTCAGTCCGATACCCTCGGGCACCCGGAGGGCGCCCTTCTAACATTGGTGGCCAGCGGTGCGATCCGAGCCCGACGCAGTTTGTACAGCGAGTAACTCACCCACTACCTACCTAGACACAGGATAACCATGAACGACCAGCAGACCACCCCGACCGTGGAGTTCCGACAAGAACGGTTGGAGGAATATACACATAAGGAACTAAAACAGTTTTGTAAAGACAAAGGCATCGCGACCACCGGATTAAACACAAAAGAGGACCTGCAGAAAGCCCTAAAGACCTGGGTAGAGTCCGAAGCGGCCTCCCCCCAAACCCGAAGAAAACCCGGTGCCAAACGTACCCCGGCAACCAACCGCCGCCCCGGCAGAGGGGAGAACAACCAGCACAGAGACCGGCCTCTCCCCGGAGGAGATACGAGAACGGGAGAGGGCCAGGAACCACGAGTTAGAGCTCGCCCGGCTCCGCCTGGACGGCTAACTCCTACTAGCCGAAAAGAAGTTGGCCCTAGAGCAACTGCGGTTGCAAGAAGAAATAGAGGAGAAAAAGCGGCACCGAGAACTGGAAGAGAGGAGGCTAACCCTCGAGCATGAGCGGGGGCTTAAGGAACTCGAAATCAAGTCCAGAAATGGTGAGACCGGCACCCCCGGAAACCGAGACACACCCCCGCCGGTCGAGGCGAAAGTACATATCCCCAAGGATGTCGTCAAGGAGTACTACAAGAACGACGACATCCAACAATGGTTTAAGGCCTACGAGGTAGCCATGACCGCCCATCGGGTGCCCCGGAAGGATTGGGGTGCCGGCCTATGGGGACGGTTCCTCAGCGAAGGCAGGGACACCCTGCTGCAGCTCCCCGACGCAGTGATGACCTCCTATGACCATATGAAGGAGGCCCTGCTCACCCGCTATGGGCTCACCCCAGAGATGTACCGCCAACGCTTCCGGGACTGCAAGAAGCTCCCCGGTACCACCTGGGTGGAATACGTAGACTTTTTTAGCCGAGCCCTGGAAGGTTGGATCAAGGGCAGCAAGGTCGCCTCCTACGAACAACTGTTCAACCTCATTGTATGGGAGCACCTCTCCAACAACTGCTTCATTGAGCTGAGACAGCACCTCCTCGACAGCAAGCTGACCGAGCCGCGGAAGCTCGCCGCCGAGGCCGATCGATGGGTAAACACCCGGGTCCCAAGAAACTCGATGGGGGAGTACCAACGGAACCCCACAGGGCCCCCCCGCCAGCGGGGTGGAGGAGGAGGAGGATCGAACAGGAACAGAGACTTTCCAGCGGGGCCACCCCGGAGTCCTCCCCGGGGACCGCCCTCCAACCGCACGTCCCCGTCCCTCGCCCGAAGAGGGGCACCTCCAGCCCGACCAGGGCCTCGACCGACGGTAACGTGCTACAACTGCCAACAACCCGGGCACTATGCCAGTGACCCTACCTGCCCCGTGAACCGACGGGCGGGGACCACCGGGGCACCCCCCCGCCAGTTGGCGGCCGCTGCCCTGGGGGAGGGGGGAGAAGAGGAAGGAAACTACGACGCCGGGCCAACCGAGTGGGAACCCGCCGCCATGACATTAGTCTGCCTGGGCAGTCGGGAGATGGTACCCCGGGCTCCCATCCCGAGCAACACCCAGAAGTACCAACAGTGGGTCACCATTAATGGACGCCGGGCAGAAGCCCTCCGAGACACCGGAGCCAGCGTGACAGCCGTCCGCTGCCACTTGGTGACCCCCGAACAGATCTTGCCTAACGTACTGTGCCCCGTCCGGTAGGCAGACAACACTGAGAGCTTGTGCCAGATGGCCCGGATTCCCTTCGAGTGGGGGGGAGTGTCGGGCATACTGAAGGTCACCGTCCGCGACGACGCCCCCGTGGACTGCCTCCTCGGGAACGACCTGGAAAGTTCCCCCTGGGCCCACGTTGAGCGCTGAGAGCATCTGGGGATGCTGGGACTGCCCGAATGGGTCTGCGCAACCACCCGGTCCACGACCGCCCGGGCCATCCAACCGAGCGTCAAGGCTCCCCCCGAAGAGCAGGAATGGCCCGAACCACCAGCCCCCTCCGTCGAAGAAGAAGCCGACACCGAGGCCGGGCCGCCAGAACTCGCCCTGGACGAGGTCGCCGCGCTCGGCGACCTCCCCGAACTCGCTCAATGGCGCCAAGAAGGTGGCCCCACACGGGAGCAGTTCCGCCAAGAACAAAAGACCTGCCCCTCCCTCGAAGGGACCCGACAACAAGCAGCCGCCCAAGCCGCCGGAGACCAGGCGGGGCCCCACTGGGTCTATTGGGACAACGACCTCCTCTACAGCGAGCAGAAGACCGCGGAATTCGGGGGCCAGCCGCGTACTGGTGGTCCCCCTCAGGTTCCGGGACTTCCTACTCAATCTGGCGCATGATGTGCCCCTCGCCAGGCACCTGGGGCAGGACAAAACATACAGCCGCCTGGTGACCCACTTCTACTGGCCCCAAATGCGGAAGGACGTGGACAATCATTGCCCGACCTGCCAAGCCGGCGGGAAGAGCGGGGGAAGGGTCAAAGCCCCTCTCCAGCCCTTCCCCGTAGTCAACACCCCGTTCGAGCGAGTAGGGATCGACATCGTGGGGCCCCTGGACCCCCGAACCTCCCAGGGGCATCGCTTCATCCTCGTCCTGGTCGACCATGCCACCCGATACCCCGAGGCCATCCCTCTCCGGACAGTGAAGGCCCCCGTGGTGGGCCGGGCCTTGATGGGAATCTTCTCCCGAGTAGGATTCCCCCGGGAGGTTGTGAGCGACAGAGGCACCAACTTTATCTTGAAGTATAAGCGGTCCCTGTGGCAACAATGCGGGGTCACCTACAAATTCACCACCCCATTCCACCCCCAGGGGAACGGTCTAGTCGAACGATTCAACCGAACATTGAAAGGGATGATCAAAGGCCTGGAGGAGTCCCTGAGACGCAAGTGGGACGTCCTGCTGCCCTGCCTCCTGATTGCCTATCGGGAGGTCCCGCAAAAATCCCTGGGGTTCAGCCCCTTCAAACTCTTGTACGGACACCCTGTCCGAGGCCCTCTCAGCCTGGTCAAAGAAGGCTGGGAGACCACCCTCCAAGATGCTCCCCCAGACGTCTACCGGTACCTCCTGACCCTGCGAAACCAGACACGGAAATTCCGGGAACTGGCCGAAGCCAACCTCGAGGCCAGCCAGGAAGAGATGAAACGCTGGTATGAACAGAACGCCTCCTCCATCGAGTTCAAGCCCGGCCAGCAGGTCTGGGTCATGTCGCCCGTCGACCCCTGTGCCCTCCAAGACAAGTGGACCGGGCCCTTCAAGGTGGTCGAGAAGAAAAGCCCCGTCACCTACCTGGTCGACCTGGAATCCCCCAGGAACCCTTTCCGGGTCCTCCACGCCAACAGACTCAAACCCCACTTTGCCCGAACCGAACTTAGTCTGTTGATGGCTACGGACGATGGGGCCGAGGACGACTCCGAGCCCCTACCCGACCTCCTGAAAACCTCCGAAAAGGACGGCTCCGTGGAAGGAGTGATCCTATCTGCTACCCTGACTCCCGATCAGCGCCGAGACTGCCAAGGACTGCTGCACCGCTTCGCTGCTCTCTTCTCCCTCACTCCCGGAGTCACCCGATGGTGCGTCCACGACGTCGACACCGGGGACAGCCCCCCTGTGCGACACCGAGCCTACCGGGTCCCCGAGCGAGTGCGGGCCTGCATCCACGCCGAGGTCACCAAGATGTTGGCCCTGGGGGTCATCGAGCCCTCCGACAGCCCCTGGGCCAGCCCGGTGGTCCTGGTGCCGAAAGCTGCCGCCCCCGGCACCACCCCAGAGCTCCGGTTTTGTGTGGACTATCGGGGATTGAATGCCGTCACCAAAACCGATGCCCATCCCATTCCTCGGGCAGATGAACTGATCGACCGCCTAGGGGCAGCCTGCTACCTTAGCACCTTCGACCTCACCGCCGGTTACTGGCAGATCGGGCTCACCCCCAGCGCCCAAGAGCGTTCCGCTTTCTCCACCCCCGATGGCCATTACCACTTCTGCGTGATGCCCTTCGGCATGAAAAATGCCCCGGCGACCTTCCAGAGGCTAGTAAATAAGGTACTGGCCGGCCTAGATGCGTGCAGCGCCGCCTACCTGGACGATATTGCGGTGTTCAGCAGCCACTGGGCTGAGCACCTGAGGCACCTCGGGGAGGTCCTGACCGCCCTCCAAAGGGCCGGACTTACCATAAAAGCCAGCAAGTGTCAGATAGGCCAAGGGTCAGTGACCTATCTGGGACATCAAGTGGGGAGCGGCCATGTGGCTCCCCTCCAGCCAAAGATCGACGCCATCGTGGCCTGGGAGCCCCCAACCACTCAAACAGCCGTGAGGGCCTTCCTGGGACTTACGGGCTATTACCGGCGGTTCATCCAGAACTATGGAAGCATTGTGGGCCCCCTCACGGAGCTCACATCAAAGAAGCAGCCCAAGAAGGTGCACTGGACGCCCCGCTGTCAGGCGGCCTTCGAGACCCTCAAGACGGCAATGTGTACCGCTCCTGTGCTGCAGGCCCCCGACTACAGCAAGGAGTTTGTAGTACAGACGGAGGCCTCAGAGTACGGAATCGGGGCCGTCTTGTCCCAGGTAAACCCTGAGGGGGTTGACCAGCCGGTGGCCTTCATCAGCCGGCGCCTGCTGCCCAGGGAGCAGAGGTGGAGCACCATCGAACGGGAGGCCTTCGCCGTGGTGTGGGCCCTCAAGAAGCTCCGGCCCTACCTCTTTGGCACCCACTTTCGGGTCCAAACCGACCACCGACCTTTGCGGTGGTTGATGCAGATGAGAGGCGAGAACCCGAAATTGTTGCGATGGTCTATCTCTTTGCAGGGGATGGACTTCACTGTAGATCATCGGCCCGGCAACGACCACGCCAACGCAGACGGCCTGTCCCGCTTCTTCCGCCTCGGCGAGGAGAACACCCAAGACGATGGGTGACTCTCCCTGCCTTCAGCTGGGGGGGGACGCCTGTTGGACCCGGCCCCGTGGCGTGGTCCCGAACCCTCCTACCCGACCCGACGGGGGCAGCCCCCACCCTTCGGGGTCCCGCCGGATTGAACCTTGCCGCCCGCGCCAGCCTACGCGACCCGGCTCGCCCCGGCATCAGCCCCAGCGAAGCCCCCGACATCGAGGCACCAAGACCCGGCCAGGGGGTACCAAGTGGCCACTCCACCGATCCCGGAGGAGTGGAGTTTCGATGGGACCCCCAACCGTCCCTCAACGCCTGGGTTCAATCGCCCTCCGGCCCTCATGGGCGCTGGCGCCTCTCCCACTGGGTGTCTGGCCTCTCCCATCTCGGCCCCTCCGCCCCCCAGGCGCAAGGGTCCGGACATCAAAGGGGTCCAGACCTATATCTGGGGCAGCCTCCCGCCAGGACGGCAGTTGTATCCTGGAGTCAAGAGCCCTGCTGATCGGATCGCGGCTGACCCTACGGAGAAAGACTCATTACTTGGAACTTGGACCTCCGAGCCCTGCTGACTGCGTCGCGGCTCGACCTCGCAGAGTAAAACCATCGGAGCCCTGCTGACCTCGTCGCGGCTCGACCTCGCAGAGTAAAACCATCGGAGCCCTGCTGACCTCGTCGCGGCTCGACCTCGCAGAGAGAAACCATCGGAGCCCTGCTGACCTCGTCGCGGCTCGACCTCGCAGAGAGAAACCATCGGAGCCCTGCTGACCTCATCGCGGCTCGACCTCGCAGAGAGAAACCATCGGAGCCCTGCTGACTTCGTCGCGGCTTGACCTCACCGCAGCAATCCCCCTGAACCGTACGGAACCCCCTGGCTCGAGGATTGAGAGCTAGGCGCAGGGTGTCCAGTACCAGGCTCAGACTGAGACTGTCCCGCTACCTCATCCCAACCAGACTTTGAGACTCTTTTGGATCTCTCGATCCACCTGTAAATATTGCCACAGAAATCTGCCTTGCTTACCGATAAAAATGTATAAGAAGTGATACCCTGATTGTGTTCCTTTGTGGTGGTGGGGTTGCTTGGCTGTTACGAACCTAGGAGGAGGACCTCACCCAGGAGGCTTCTCAGCGGCGCTCGGCTACTCGCCTACGGAACGGTGATCCTCGGGGTGGTCAGTCCGATACCCTCGGGCACCCGGAGGGCGCCCTTCTAACAAGCATGCTCATCTATTACAAGACGTCTGCCGAAGGCCCTGCTTACCTGCAGGTGGTTGCAAGGCCAGGGAGCCACATGGACACTGGTGAGCTCAGCCTAGTCTGTGACAACAGAAAGGAGAGGCAGGCCGAGGCGCAGCCTGAATGAGACACAGGGGTGCTGACCTCGGTGACTGGGGCACTCCATGGAATGATCGTACGAACTCCAGTGGAAATGTACTTGGCGAAGGACAACAGTCAGGTTTGCAGGGCCCAGACTGGCAGACAGCATTCATAACCATCACCACCGACCCCATCCACTGTGGTCAGACCACTTGGGTGGGGGGGCAAGCTGCAAGGATGCTTGTCCTTCATCCTGTTTGGTGACCTCCATGAAAGGCTGAACCTTGAGTCTGATAGTCCAGGTGGTGTGAAAGCCCTTTGCTTGAAAGAACAGCTGAGGTTGTCAAAGCAGTCTATTCATAAACGGACAAGGTGTGTTCAGTCGATCAGGATTTAGTGCTGGCTAGACCATCCCTGAGCAGACCGTCCTGCATGGGATATCAGCTTTCCATCCCTGGCTGCTCTACGGGAAGGCAGGCTTGAAGGAAAGGCCCATCAGACAGAGCTGGAAGGCAGCCACGGACCTAGACTCTTGGGACTCTGGGGCTGGCCAGTCTTTGCTCTCGCTGTGAAGGGAAGAACAACCGGAAGACAAGCAAGTCCCTCATACATTGCCCCTAATAAACCTGGGGAAGGTTACTTGCCTTTCTTGTAATACATGCACACCGAGTGATAGAGGAGGCTGTCGGAGCAAACACATTCAACCTTCTTGAGCCCTGACTGGGCTTGGAAAGTCAAATGAGCCTTCATCATGACTTCAAGGGCAGCCCGTTCATCTGGTTGCACCATGCAGTCCTATGGCATGCAACCGGATGTCCGGACTTGGATTGTCCAGATGGCTGGGCTCGAAGGATGGCCATCTGGTTGCACTGTGTCTTATGAAGAAGATTCTGCTTGCCCCTGGTAGGGCCAGGGAAACTTCACCGCTTGTTCTTATTGCTCAGGGTGGGCCTCAGGCAGAAGCATGTAGGGTGCCTCACAAGGCTCTGACCCAGAACCATGTCAGAGCTTCTTAACCCCATCAAGTAGTAGAGACGTTCTGGGGACTGCAGGACCGCATCCTAGGCACTTTGAGGCAAGGGGGATTGGGAAACAGAGCCCAGGGCCATGGGCTTCCACCCCCAGGCCCGTCAGAGCTCCGATCCATGGCTTAGTCAGAGCTTCTTAACTTGGGCAGGCAGTGGGTGACTTCCTGGCCAGGCAGTCTGCAGCACGGAGAGTCAGGCAAGTAAACCCTCTGGAGGGAACATCCACCCCAGGTCTGCTGGAGCTGTGACCGAGGGTTCAGTTTGAATTTATTTTCCAGCTAGGCCGGGAAGGGAGCCCAGGGGCTTCCACATCAGGGCCTGCAGAACACCTTCCTGGACAGTTTACGTCAGGGTGGCCCAGAGATTGACGCCCAGGGACAGAAGATTCGAGACCCTGGCCAGCTGGAGCTCTGAGCTGAGGTTTAATCAGAGCTTCTTCACTGGGCCAAGTAGGGGGGTCCTCCCAAGGCCTGAAGGACCCTGTCCTAGCTGCTATGCGCCAAAGTGTCCTCAAAATGGATCCCAGGTTAAAGCTTCCATCCCAGGGCCAGCTGGAGCTCTGCCTTGGGTCCCATCACAGCTTCTTCACACAGCCAAGCAGGAGAGTGTTCCCTGGGCCTGAAGGACCCCTTCCTGGCACTTTGTGACATGGTGGCCCTGTGTGCCATCTGGAGCTCTGACCTGATGCCCGGTCGGAGCCTTCTAACCTGGCAAAGTAGGGCAACCCTCCCAGAGCCTGCAAGACCTTGTCCTGGGCAGTTTCCAACATGGTGGACTAGAGTATGGTGGCCAGGACAAGGACTTCCACCTGAGGGACAGCTGAAACTCTAACCTAAAGGCTGGTCAGAGTTTCTTGACCTAGCCGAGCAGGTAAACCCTCCCCAGGCCTGTAAAACCTCATCTCATGCACTTTGCAACAAGCCGACTCACAAAATGCAGCCCAGACAAAAGGTTTTAAACCCCTGTACTCCCGGAGCTTTCATTCGGGGTCCGGTCAGAGCATCTTTACCCAGGTATTCATTGAAGACCTCTCTGGACCTGCAGGACCTTATACGGGGCACTTTGCAACATGGCAGCCCAGAGAATGGAGCCTAGGAACTTGGAGGCTACCATGGCCAGGCCAGCTGGAGCTCTGACCACAGCTTCTTAAACAACCTAAGCAGGAGTGCCCTCCCAATGCCTGTGGATTCCCCACCCCGTGCGCTTTGTGACACAGCATCCTGTAAAATGTAACCCAGAATGGGGACTTTCACCTCAAGGCCAATTGGACATGGGGTCAGGTCACAGTTTCTTCACCGAGCCATGGAGGGGAACCTTCCCCTGACTGTGGGATCCAGTCCCAGCCACCTTGTAACACAGGGGCCCAGAGAATGGATCAGAGGAATAGAAGCTTCCATCCCCAGGCCAACTGAAACTCTGATCTAGAGCTTTTTCACCTGGCCAAAAAGGTGAGTCCTCCTCAGGTCAATAGGACCCTGTTCTAGGCACTTTCCAAAACTGTGGCATGATAATAGAGTCCAGGACAGGGGCTTCCACCCAGGGCCATCCAGAGCTCTGACCAGGACCCAGTCAGAGCTTTGTCAACTGGCCAAGTGGGGGTGGTAACCTCCCGGGGCCTGCGGGACCACGAATCAGCACTTTGTGACATGGCAGGTCAGTACACGTCCCTAATTTCTCAGCCTTGGTCCACTAGAGCACTACTGATTCTTGTGATCTCTGCACAGCGAGTGACAGAGAGGGATATTCAAGAGAATATATCCAGCCTTCTGGAACACTGACTGGGCTTCCAGCTACATGAGCCCTCATTAGGACTTCAGGGCAGCTCGGAATTCTGAACACTGAGTCACATGAAGGAAATTACTTGTTTTGTTTATTTATTTTAAGTACTAATAGTCACCAGTAACGTTGGCATAGCACGTTTTGCACCACCCGTGTAGCTGTGGTAAATAATAACTTTGCACAACCCTAGCCTATTCACCATTAGTCGCTGAGATCCCATCAATACCATTTGGAACATTTGAGAACATTTCTGACAAGGATCCCTCTTCATGTCAGAAGAATATGCTGTGAAAGCCTTGTCTGAGCAGCAGGTTGTTCTGTTGTTATAGCTCATTAATGTGTTGGAACTGCAATCCTGAAGAATGTGCCCCTTCATCATGCCTGGTTCTTATAGAGAAGAGATATACACAGTAACTGTTAGAAATGGGATTTCTGGTTGGCTAGGACATGTGCCTAATGCCAGGCAGAAAACACCCCTCTAGTCAGGCCAAGAGAGTTACACGCTGAAGATAACCCCTGCTCATCCCCTTGGTAGCTTGGCACGAGCAGTCAGGCCTATCCCAGAGGCAATCTGTAAAGCGTTTGCGCAACACACTCACACAGCAGCAACACACTAGGCACACCACAAAAGAAACTCCACACAAGGTGATATAAAAAATAGCATTTGTATTATCCAAAACACATTATATCATAATCACACATATACACTGTGCCAACTGACACCAGGTACTAATTTACAGTTTACAATTATATACATGACAGGGCCAATCGGGCCACTGTCAGAACCATCACAAAGCAAAAGTAGTAATAATATCACAATCAGTAACTACTGGCAAAATACTGTACTCGGCATTATCACATTAGCATTAGGGATAATCATCAGCATAAACACATTATGCAATCTCTGTAGGTATCAGCACATTATGCATAAACATCCTAAGCATAAACACATTATGTCATAGGCATCACAAGCATAAGCACGTTATGCGATAGTCATGGTGCATAAATCACATTAGGGCCTTGCGCCCTACCAACCTACAACTGACCCCCAGGCCAACTGGCCTTTCTAGGGGGCCCATTGCCCTTTGTCCAGAATGTCAGGGCACAATTCTAGAGCTTTCCAAGTGGCCCTCTGGCTGCCAATGCAGCAAAAGCAAAGTGCGCAATGCACTCCGGGAGTGGGGAGCAACTCACCAACTCTTCATTATTAACCCCTTCGCTGCTAGGCCTTTTCCCCTCCTGTGCTAAGCCTTTTTTGGGCTATTTGGGGTAGTGCGCGCTTAGGCCCCTGTAACATTTTGACCACATTAGGTATCCACGCCAAATTTGCGTCCTTTTCTTCCAACATCATGGGGATTCTAAAGGTACCCAGGGTTTGTGGATTCTCCTAGAGGGTTCCCAGAAATTAGTCAAAATACAGCAACATTTTGTTTTTTTTGTGAAAAATGGGAAAAACGGGCTGTAAATGAAAGCTTATGGGTTTTTCTCTGCAAATGGTATCAAAAAAGGGTTTGTGGGGCTGAAATCACCATTTCTCCAGCTTTGTCAGAAAACCAACATTTTTTACACAGTTTTGGCATTTTTCTGGGACATACCCTCTTTTTGCTATTTTTTGTGCTTTCAACCTCCTTCCAGTTAATGGTAGAAATGGGTACAGAAACAATAATGGACCCTGGAAAGCTATACATTTTTGAAAAGTAGACAAAATTCTGTATTCAGCAAGGGGTCATTTGTGTAGATCCATCAAGGTTTCTTTATAGAAACTAACAGTTAAATATAGGAACAATTAAAAATTAGTTGAAAAAAGCAGCCTTTTGAGTCAACGTTTTCACCTGTAACTTCTTCTAATTATCACATCTCTTAGAAAGCAATGTACCGTTACATCCACTGGACCTTCCTGGTTGTGGGGATATATAGGACTTGTAGGTTCACCAAGAGGCCAACGAACCCAGAGTAAAAAACTGAGCAGCATTTTGTAATGGTTTTTTTTTTTTGTTCCGGGTCTATAGCAATTATTGTGGGAAAATGTATACATGGAAAAATCGGTATGAAAGACACCTATGTATTTCTGAAATGGGAACAAACTACAGAGTTTAGAAACAGTGCATATTTGCACATTTTCGAAATTGGGAATACTCATACTTGCATGACAATTATTGGTCATTTTTCAAAATGTCTTTTTTTTTACACAATGTCTTTCATTTGGAAGGGAGAAATGCATCCAAAATCAATAGGTAATAACAGTTGCTTTACAAATCTGAACTACCCTAAGTCTCCCGATAAAAATGGTACCTCACTTGTGTGGGTAGGCATAGTGCCCACGACAGGAAGTGGCTCAAAACCTAAGCTGAACACACCACATTTTCACACTGAAATTTTACACTTTTTTTGCGAAGAGTCTAGCTGTAGTTTTTGAACCCTAGCCCTGCCGGCACCTAGGGAAACCTAGCAAACTTATACATTTTTGAAAACTAGACACCCAGGGGAATCCAGGATGGGGTGACTTGACTGCCTCCCACCATGGTCTGTTACCCAGAATCCCTTGTAAACGTAAAAAAATGACAAAAAAAACACATTTTCCCCACATTTCTGGGATGGAAAGTTCTGAAATCTGCGTGGATCCACAAATTTCCACCCACCCTGCGTTCCCCAAAGTCCTACGAGAAAAATGGTACCTCACTTGTGCAGGTCGGCCTAGTACCCGTGACAGGAAACGGCGCAAAACGCAACGTGGTCACACCTCAATTTTGCAGTGAAAAATGACCCCTTTTTTGCGAAGAGTCTAGCTGTAGTTTTTGAACCCTAGCCCTGCCGGCACCTAGGGAAACCTAGCAAACCTATACATTTTTGAAAACTAGACACCCAGGGGAATCTAGGATGGGGTGACTTGACTGCCTCCCACCATGGTCTGTTACCCAGAATCCCTTGCAAACGTAAAAAAATGACAAAAAAAACACATTTTCCCCACATTTCTGGGATGGAAAGTTCTGGAATCTGCGTGGACCCACAAATTTCCACCCACCCCACGTTCCCCAAAGTCCTACGAGAAAACTGGTACCTCACTTGTGTGGGTCGGCCTAGTGGCCGCGACAGGAAACGGTGCAAAACGCAAGGTGGTCACACCTCAATTTTGCAGTGAAAAATGACCCCTTTTTGGCAAAGTGACTAGCTGTAGTTTTTGAACCCTAGCCCTGCCGGCACCTAGGGAAACTTAGCAAACCTATACATTTTTGAAAAGTAGACACCCAGGGGAATCCAGGATGGTGTGACTTGACTGCCTCCCACTATGGTCTGTTACCCAGAATCCCTTGCAAACATAAAAAAATGACAAAAAAAACACATTTTCCCCACATTTCTGGGATGGAAAGTTCTGGAATCTGGGTGGATCCACAAATTTCCACCCACCCCGCGTTCCCCAAAGTCCTACGAGAAAAATGGTACCACACTTGTGCGGGTCGGCCTAGTGCCCGCGACAGGAAATGGCGCAAAACGCAACATGGCCACACCTTAATTTTGCAGTAAAAAATGACCCTTTTTTGGCAAAGTGACTAGCTGTAGTTTTTGAACCCTAGCCCTGCCGGCACCTAGGGAAACCTAGCAAACCTATACATTTTTGAAAACTAGACACCCAGGGGAATCCAGGATGGGGTGACTTGACTGCCTCCCACCATGGTCTGTTACCCAGAATCCCTTGCAAACCTAAAAAAATGACAAAAAAAACACATTTTCTCCACATTTCTGGGATGGAAAGTTCTGGAATCTGCGTGGATCCACAAATTTCCACCCACCCCACGTTCCCCAAAGTCCTACGAGAAAAATGGTACCTCACTTGTGCGGGTCGGCCTAGTGCCCGCGACAGGAAACGGCGCAAAACGCAATGTGGTCACACCTCAATTTTGCAGTGAAAAATGGCCCTTTTTTGGCAAAGTGACTAGCTGTAGTTTTTGAACCCTAGCCCTGCCGGCACTTAGGGAAACCTAGCAAACCTATACATTTTTGAAAACTAGACACCCAGGGGAATCCAGGATGGGGTGACTTGACTACCTCCCACCATGGTCTGTTACCCAGAATCCCTTGCAAACGTAAAAAAATGACAAAAAAAACACATTTTTCCCACATTTCTGGGATGGAAAGTTCTGGAATCTGCGTGGATCCACCAATTTCCACCCACCCCGCGTTCCCCAAAGTCCTACGAGAAAAATGGTACCTCACTTGTGCGGGTCGGCCTAGTGCCCGCGACAGGAAACGGTGCAAAACGCAACGTGGTCACACCTCAATTTTGCAGTGAAAAATGACCCTTTTTTGGCAAAGTGACTAGCTGTAGTTTTTGAACCCTAGCCCTGCCGGCACTTAGGGAAACCTAGCAAACCTATACATTTGTGAAAACTAGACACCCAGGGGAATCCAGCATGGGGTGACTTGACTGCCTCCCACCATGGTCTGTTACCCAGAATCCCTTGCAAACCTAAAAAAATGACAAAAAAAACACATTTTCCCCACATTTCTGGGATGGAAAGTTCTGGAATCTGCGTGGACCCACAAATTTCCACCCACCCCACGTTCCCCAAAGTCCTACGAGAAAACTGGTACCTCACTTGTGTGGGTCGGCCTAGTGGCCGCGACAGGAAACGGTGCAAAACGCAACGTGGTCACACCTCAATTTTGCAGTGAAAAATGACCCTTTTTTGGCAAAGTGACTAGCTGTAGTTTTTGAACCTTAGCCCTGCCGGCACTTAGGGAAACCTAGCAAACCTATACATTTTTGAAAACTAGACACCCAGGGGAATCCAGCATGGGGTGACTTGACTGCCTCCCACCATGGTCTGTTACCCAGAATCCCTTGCAAACCTAAAAAAATGACAAAAAAAACACATTTTCCTCACATTTCTGGGATGGAAAGTTCTGGAATCTGCGTGGATCCACAAATTTCCACACGCCCCGCGTTCCCCAAAGTCCTACGAGAAAAATGGTACCTCACTTGTGCGGGTCGGCCTAGTGCCCGCGACAGGAAACGGCGCAAAACGCAACATGGTCACACCTCAATTTTGCAGTGAAAAATGACCCTTTTTTGGCAAAGTGACTAGCTGTAGTTTTTTAACCCTAGCCCTGCCGGCACTTAGGGAAACCTAGCAAAACTATACATTTTTGAAAACTAGACACCCAGGGGAATCCAGGATGGGGTGACTTGACTGCCTCCCACCATGGTCTGTTACCCAGAATCCCTTGCAAACGTAAAAAAAATGACAAAAAAAACACATTTTCCCCACATTTCTGGGATGGAAAGTTCTGGAATCTGCGTGGATCCACAAATTTCCACCCACCCCGCGTTCCCCAAAGTCCTACCAGAAAAATGGTACCTCACTTGTGCGGGTCGGCCTAGTGCCCGCGACAGGAAACGGAGCAAAACGCAACGTGGTCACACCTCAATTTTGCAGTCAAAAATGACCCTTTTTTGGCAAAGTGACTAGCTGTAGTTTTTGAACCCTAGCCCTGCCGGCACTTAGGGAAACCTAGCAAACCTATACATTTTTGAAAACTAGACACCCAGAGGAATCCAGGATGGGGTGACTTGACTGCCTCCCACCATGGTCTGTTACCCAGAATCCCTTGCAAACCTAAAAAAATGACATAAAAACCACATTTTCCCCACATTTCTGGGATGGAAAGTTCTGAAATCTGCGTGGACCCACAAATTGCCACCCACCCCGCGTTCCCCAAAGTCCTACGAGAAAAATGGTACCTCACTTGTGCGGGTCGGCCTAGTGCCCGTGACAGGAAACGGCGCAAAACGCAACATGGTCACACCTCAATTTTGCAGTGAAAAATGACCCTTTTTTGGCAAAGTGACCAGCTGTAGTTTTTGAACCCTAGCCCTGCCGGCACCTAGGGAAACCTAGCAAACCTATACATTTTTGAAAACTAGACACCCAGGGGAATCCAGGATGGGGTGACTTGACTGCCTCCCACCATGGTCTGTTACCCAGAATCCCTTGCAAACGTAAAAAAATGACAAAAAAAACACATTTTCCCCACATTTCTGGGATGGAAAGTTCTAGAATCTGCGTGGACCCACAAATTTCCACCCACCCCGCGTTCCCCAAAGTCCTACGAGAAAAATGGTACCTCACTTGTGCGGGTCGGCCTAGTGCCCGCGACAGGAAACGGTGCAAAACGCAACGTGGTCACACCTCAATTTTGCAGTGAAAAATGACCCTTTTTTGGCAAAGTGACTAGCTGTAGTTTTTTAACCCTAGCCCTGCCGGCACTTAGGGAAACCTAGCAAAACTATACATTTTTGAAAACTAGACACCCAGGGGAATCCAGGATGGGGTGACTTGACTGCCTCCCACCATGGTCTGTTACCCAGAATCCCTTGCAAACGTAAAAAGAATGACAAAAAAAACACATTTTCCCCACATTTCTGGGATGGAAATTTCTGGAATCTGCGTGGACCCACAAATTTCCACCCACCCCGCGTTCCCCAAAGTCCTACGAGAAAAATGGTACCTCACTTGTGCGGGTCAGCCTAGTGCCCGCGACAGGAAATGGCACAAAACGCAACGTGGTCACACCTCAATTTTGCAGTGAAAAATGACCCTTTTTTGGCAAAGTGACTAGCTGTAGTTTTTTAACCCTAGCCCTGCCGGCACTTAGGGAAACCTAGCAAACCTGACACCCAGGGGAATCCAGGATGGGGTGACTTGACTGCCTCCCACCATGGTCTGTTACCCAGAATCCCTTGCAAACCTAAAAAAATGACAAAAAAAACACATTTTCCCCACATTTCTGGGATGGAAAGTTCTGGAATCTGCGTGGACCCACAAATTTCCACCCACCCCGCGTTCCCCAAAGTCCTACCAGAAAAATGGTACCTCACTTGTGCTGGTCGGCCTAGTGCCCGCGACAGGAAACAGCGCAAAACGCAACGTGGTCACACCTCAATTTTGCAGTCAAAAATGACCCTTTTTTGGCAAAGTGACTAGCTGTAGTTTTTGAACCCTAGCCCTGCCAGCACTTAGGGAAACCTAGCAAACCTATACATTTTTGAAAACTAGACACCCAGGGGAATCCAGGATGGGGTGACTTGACTGCCTCCCAGCATGGTCTGTTACCCAGAATCCCTTGCAAACCTAAAAAAATGACAAAAAAAACACATTTTCCCCACATTTCTGGGATGGAAAGTTCTGGAATCTGCGTGGATCCACAAATTTCCACCCACCCCGCATTCCCCAAAGTCCTACGAGAAAAATGGTACCTCACTTGTGCGGGTCGGCCTTGTGCCCGCGACAGGAAACGGCGCAAAACGCAACGTGGTCACACCTCAATTTTGCAGTGAAAAATGACCCTTTTTTGGCAAAGGGACTAGCTGTAGTTTTTGAACCCTAGCCCTGCCGGCACCTAGGGAAACCTACCAAACCCAGACATTTCTGAAAACTAGACACCCGGCGGCTTCCAAGGAAGTATGGCTTGCGTGGATCCCCCAACGTTTCCTTACCCAGAATCCCCTGCAAACCTCAATTTTTGCTGAAAAAATCACTTTTTTCACACATTTTGGGGTGGGAAAGTAGTGGCATCACCGGGCTCACACAAATTTACCACCACCCAGCGTTCCCCCAGGTCTCCCGGTAAAAATGGTGCCTCACTTGTGTGGGAGGCCCAAGTACCCGCGGCAGGCAAGGGCCCAAAACGTAGTGAGGCGACATCAAAATGGCCTATGGCAAAACCACCTGGTTTTGCAAGGGGGGTCACTTTGGTTTTTGGCCCGGTGCTCGGCGGCCATCTAGGGAAACCTACCAAACCCACGCATTTCTGAAAACTAGACACCCGGCGGCTTCCAGGGAGGTATGGCTTGCGTGGATCCCCCAACGTTTCCTTACCCAGAATCCCCTGCAAACCTCAATTTTTGCTGAAAAAATCACTTTTTTCACACATTTTGGGGTGGGAAAGTAGTGGCATCACCGGGCTCACACAAATTTACCACCACCCAGCGTTCCCCCAGGTCTCCCGGTAAAAATGGTGCCTCACTTGTGTGGGAGGACCAAGTACCCGCGGCAGGCAAGGGCCCAAAACGTAGTGAGGTGACATCAAAATGGCCTATCGCAAAACCACCTGGTTTTGCAAGGGGGGTCACTTTGGTTTTTGGCCCGGTGCTCGGCGGCCATCTAGGGAAACCTACCAAACCCATGCATTTTTACCGGGAGACCTGGGGGAACGCTGGGTGGTGGTAAATTTGTGTGAGCCCGGTGATGCCACTACTTTCCCACCCCAAAATGTGTGAAAAAAGTGATTTTTTCAGCAGAAATTGAGGTTTGCAGGGGATTCTGGGTAAGGAAACGTTGGGGGATCCACGCAAGCCATACCTCCCTGGAAGCCGCCGGGTGTCTAGTTTTCAGAAATGCATGGGTTTGGTAGGTTTCCCTAGATGGCCGCCGAGCACCGGGCCAAAAACCAAAGTGAGCCCCCTTGCAAAACCAGGTGGTTTTGCGATAGGCCATTTTGATGTCGCCTCACTACGTTTTGGGCCCTTGCCTGCCGCGGGTACTTGGGCCTCCCACACAAGTGAGGCACCATTTTTACCGGGAGACCTGGGGGAACGCTGGGTGGTGGTAAATTTGTGTGAGCCCGGTGATGCCACAACTTTCCCACCCCAAAATGTGTGAAAAAAGTGATTTTTTTCAGCAAAAATTGAGGTTTGCAGGGGATTCTGGGTAAGGAAACGTTGGGGGATCCACGCAAGCCATACCTCCCTGGAAGCTGCCGTGTGTCTAGTTTTCAGAAATGCGTGGGTTTGGTAGGTTTCCCTAGATGGCCGCCGAGCACCGGGCCAAAAACCAAAGTGACCCCACCTTGCAAAACCAGGTGGTTTTGCCATAGGCCATTTTGATGTCGCCTCACTACGTTTTGGGCCCTTGCCTGCCGCGGGTACTTGGGCCTCCCACACAAGTGAGGCACCATTTTTACCGGGAGACCTGGGGGAACGCTGGGGGATGGTAAATTTGTGTGAGCCCGGTGATGCCACTGCTTTCCCACCCCAAAATGTGTGAAAAAAGAGATTTTTTCAGCAAAAATTGAGGTTTGCAGGGGATTCTGGGTAAGGAAACGTTGGGGGATCCACGCAAGCCATACCTCCCTGGAAGCCGCCGGGTGTCTAGTTTTCAGAAATGCGTGGGTTTGGTAGGTTTCCCTAGATGGCCGCCGAGCACCGGGCCAGAAACCAAAGTGACCCCCCTTGCAAAACCAGGTGGTTTTGCGATAGGCCATTTTGATGTCGCCTCACTACGTTTTGGGCCCTTGCCTGCCGCAAGTACTTGGGCCTCCCACACAAGTGAGGCACCCTTTTTACCGGGAGACCTGGGGGAACGCTGGGTGGTGGTAAATTTGTGTGAGCACGGTGATGCCACTACTTTCCCACCCCAAAATGTGTGAAAAAAGTGATTTTTTCAGCAAAAATTGAGGTTTGCAGGGGATTCTGGGTAAGGAAACGTTGGGGGATCCACGCAAGCCATACCTCCCTAGAAGCCGCCGGGTGTCTAGTTTTCAGAAATGCGTGGGTTTGGTAGTTTTCCCTAGATGGCCGCCGAGCACCGGGCCAAAAACCAAAGTGACCCCCCTTGCAAAACTAGGTGGTTTTGCCATAGGCCATTTTGATGTCGCCTCACTACGTTTTGGGCCCTTTCCTGCCGCGGGTACTTGGGCCTCCCACACAAGTGAGGCACCATTTTTACCGGGAGACCTGGGGGAACGCTGGGTGGTGGTAAATTTGTGTGAGCCCGGTGATGCCACTACTTTCCCACCCCAAAATGTGTGAAAAAAGTGATTTTTTTCAGCAAAAATTGAGGTTTGCAGGGGATTCTGGGTAAGGAAACGTTGGGGGATCCACGCAAGCCATACCTCCCTGGAAGCCGCCGGGTGTCTAGTTTTCAGAAATGCGTGGGTTTGGTAGGTTTCCCTAGATGGCCGCCGAGCACCAGGCCAAAAACCAAAATGACCCCCCTTGCAAAACCAGATTATCTATTGTTCCTACAGCATGAGAATTTTGGAATAATATTGCAAAGAAAATGTGGCAGACATTTTGAGGTTTGCAGGACATTGGGGATAAAAAAAAATTTGTAATTCACAATAGAGACATCACCATGTACTCCCATGGGTTTCCGACAATATCTACAGTTGGTGGGTTATTCTTGCATGGAAAGTGTAACTTGGCAGAAAAACTAAAGACAAAGATTCCTGCACAACCATCTATTCCTCAAACACACACACATACTGGTTGGATTTGGCACGAGGGCGAGTCATGGTTCAGTGTATTAAATTTTATTAACAAGAGATTTCACAAAAATGAAATGCACTGTCAATAATTAAATTCACAAAAAACCAAACCAATGACTCGCAGCTCGTGAGCTGTAAAGCCACGTCAAGGCACCAACCACTTTACAGGCCATTCACACACCTTTCATACGTGATACAAACAAGACCATTCGCACCACCAGGCACAAAAGCAACACATTACAAAATTCACCAAAAAGGGACAAGGTACACCCTGCTTCAGAAAGACAAATATTACTGCACAGCCATCTAATCCGCAAGCACACACACATACTGGTTGGATTTGGCACGAGGGTGAGTGATGGTTCAGTAGATACAATTGTATTAGCAAGTGATTTCACAGAAATGAAATGCACTGGTAATAATTGAAAGGGCGAGAAACTGAACCATTGACTCACAGCTCGTGAGCTGTAAAGCCACGACAAGGCACCAACCTCTTTACAGGCCATTCATACACCTTTCATACATGTGAGACATACAAAACCATTCACACCGCCAGCCGCGGGCCCATCACATAACAAAACTCACACCAGCACACAGCGCCATTCAAGGGCCCATCACTTTCACACGCCCACAATCCAGACACAGCAACTACACAGGCTGATGGATTGCGTGGAGTGGCACTCAGCTAGCAGTGTGTGTAGTGACCAGCAGAAAGTCAATACTCACACACAGCCAGCAGAGCACCAGTCCACACACACCGCTAGCCAAACACCAGTCCACGCACACCGCTAGGCAAGCGCCAGTCCACGGACTCCACCAGCCAAGCACCAGTCCGCACACACCACCAGTCCACGCACACCGCCAGCCAAGTACCAGTCCACGCACACCGCCTGCCAAGCACCATTCCACGCACACTGCCAGCCAAGCTCCAGTCCACGCACACCACCAGCCAAGCACCAGTCCGCACACACCACCAGTCCACGCACACCGCCAGCCAAGTACCAGTCCACGCACACCGCCTGCCAAGCACCATTCCACGCACACTGCCAGCCAAGCTCCAGTCCACGCACACCACCAGCCACGCACCAGTCCACGCACACCGCCAGTCCATGCACACCGCCAGCCAAGCACCATTCCACGCACACCACCAACCAAGTGCCAGTCCACACACACCAACAGCCAAGCGCAAGCCTACACACACCGCCATCACATTTAGGATTTTTTTTTAAAAAAAATAAAAACACAAACAAATTGCAAATAGATACAAATCTTCTAACAGAAAATCAGCAACTAAATACATTGCACTAACACCAACCTTGAAACAGAATCAAATTATCCAAAGAATACAGACCAGGCAGTTCACTTTACCACTCAAGAATCCTCCCAAAAATTCTTTCGTGTGAGGTACGCTCTAAAACAAGCAGAGAGACACAGTGCAGGATGAGAAGGACAGTCGGGGCAGTACATACGACTCTCCTTCCGCAAACCTTTTCGCCAACAGACTCTACATCTCCTACTGGGAAAATCTTTTGCTGGTGTGGGAGGAATGTGATCTGGAAATTGGCGTTCTTTCAATCTAGCAACATCCTCCACCAGTCCAACTCTAGGAACACTTGCCTGTTCCACTACAACAAGGCTGCCTATTACAGACTCCTGAAACTTAGCAAAAGTCATCTTTGACTCAGGGCAAGAATCCTGGAACACAACAAAAGCATTAAACATTGCCATGTGGAAAAGATGGATAGCCAACTTCTTGTACCAAATGTAAGCCTTACGAAGAGCAGTGTAAGGTTCCAACCTCTGATCTACTCTGTCAACACCACCCATGTGCCTATTATAGTCTAAAATGCACACAGGTTTGCGCGCTTCAGCGACCTGACCCCAAACAGTCACAGGTGCAGTGCTTTCATCATGGATGGTAGTCAGCATGTAGACATCTCTCCTGTCTGTAAACTTCACAGCAAGAAGCTGCTGGCAACGCAACGCACTGCATTGTCCCCGCACAAGCTTTTGACAAACAAGTTATTTCGGGAAACCTTTACGGTTAGAGCGGATTGTGCCACAAGCAAGAGTGTCCACTTTGGCCAATTCCCTGAACAACCGCACACCAGTGTAGAAGTTATCTACATATAAATGGTGGCCTTTGTTAAAAAATCCTCTTCCAAGTTCCCAAACAATTTTCTCAGTCACTCCAAAAGTGGACGGACAACCAGGGAGGTTAAACCTAGATTCCTTACCGGTGTACACCCTGAAATTAGAGACATATCCAGTCCTACTGTCACACAGCATATACAGCTTTATTCCATAGCGTGCCCTCTTACTAGGAATGTATTGCCTAAAAACCAAGCGGCCCTTGAACAACACCAAAGACTCATCCACTGCAATTTGTTTCCCAGGAGCATAGATCTCAGGAAATCGATCAACAAAGTGATCAAGGACAGGCCTAATCTTAAAAAGACGGTCACAGTCAGGGTGATCTCGTGGCAACGCTAAACCATTATCAACAAAATGCATCATCCGAAGCAGTAGCAAATACCTGTCACGACTCATGACTGCCGGAAAAATAGACGTTGCCATCAAGGGACTGCTAGACCAATATGAAGACATTGATGGCTTCCTTAGCAAGCCCGTCAAAAAAGTTAAACCCAAGAACTTCTTCATCTCTTCAACATTTGTGGGAGTCCACCGGGTAGCTCTAGAGTGTGGCTTAAGACTGGCACAGTTGTCCCTCAAAAACTGTTCGGCATACAAATTAGTCTGCTCAACAATCTCTGCAAAAAACACATCGTCCATAAACAACTGAAAAAAATTGACCGGCAAAAAGTTTTCAGTATTCACTCTAGACCCTGGAACACCAGTAAACTCTGGCAATGCCGGCTGCACCATGCCAGGGGCAACCCAGAGGTCATCACTTTCAAAGGGAAGCCTTGCAGCCCCAGCCTGCAGCCCAGAAGCCTCTTGCCGCACTACACCAACGGGAAGCCTTGCAGCCCCAGCCTGCAACCCAGATGCCTCTTGCCGCACTATCGGCACATCAGTCTCCTCCTCTAACACAGGCACTTTATCCGCACTAAGAGTATCTTCATCATCCGATGACTCCATACGGAGAGACAACTCACTGCCAGAATCGGCCCCTGCCTCCTCTCCCTTAGATGCAGAGTCAGTCTCTGAACCAATATCAGAGGAAGACTCAAACAGCAAACCAACAACCTGCTGAGCAGTCATCCTGCGGCTAGCCATTATACTTATTAAGATAGAAGACTGCACAAACAAGTCAACAACAACCAACAATGTGCAAACCAAGTAAGTAAAGAAATGTGTACCTTTATCACAAAGATCAATGTACTCAAAAACTATACAATCCAATTACAAGAGACAGCTGCACTCACCAGAAACCAACTCTGCAGTGACACAGCAAAAACCAACGATATCAAACTAGAAAGAAGAAAAAAAAACAAATTACTCACAAGACAACAAAATACACATCGAGCACCAATGCAAAAAGTTTTTGACACTCAAAAAACAAACATACTGCTATTATTACACCATTTGCAAAAAAAATTCATGCAGAGAAATCAAACACATTTACATTGTACAAAAAAGAGTCTCTTACCAAACTACACAAACAGCAGAACCGCCAGAAACAACACGGCAAACTGAAAAGAGCAAAAGCCTTCACCTAGAACAAAAAAGTAAAAAAAACAAAAAACATTACTATTGCGATTCACAAAAAATAAAACAATAAACATTACAACATGCTATATTACTACCCAAATGGTCAATCGGGTTATGTTCCAGGTGGGGCAGAAAACAGCAGGGAAAAAACAGAAGGGCAAAAAAGGCTACTCTGTCCCGGGGCGGGTGGGCCAAATACATATTATAAAAATTGCCCCCTGGAAGCGACACAAAGGGGTTTTCTGCCCCCCCCCTGGGGCCAGAAAAGTCTGTGGAGTAATTATCCCCCAGGGAAGCGACCCTTGCCCAAGGGGTCGCTTCCCATAACAATATTACGAAATTCCCTGGTGTCTAGTGGGCTTTTCTGCCCCCCTGGGGGCAGAAACGGACCGAAAGTGGACCGATCTGCCCCCAGGGGGGCAGAAAAGTCTGTGCTCAAATTCTCCCCCAGGGAAGCGACCCTTGCCCAAGGGGTCGCTTCCCATAACGATATTACAAAATTCCCTGGTGTCTAGTGGGCTTTTCTGCCCCCCCTGGGGGCAGAAACGGACCGAAAGTGGACCGATCTGCCCCCAGGGGGGGGCAGAAAAGTCTGTGCTGAAATTCTCCCCCAGGGAAGCGACCCTTGCCCAAGGGGTCGCTTCCCATAACGATATAACAAAATTCCCTGGTGTCTAGTGGGCTTTTCTGCCCCCCCGGGGGCAGAAACGGACCGAAAGTGGACCGATCTGCCCCCAGGGGGGGCAGAAAAGTCTTTCACATATTCACCCCCAGGGAAGCGACCCTTGCCCAAGGGGTCGCTTCCAAAATGGCCAAAAACATCATCCCTGGGGTCTAGTGGGGGCATTCCTGTCCCACGATCGCGACGCTGTGCGCGATTGTGGGACAGGAATGCCCAGCATTCAGACATCAGGGGAGAGGAAATACTCTTTCCTCTCCCCCGATGCCTCAAGGCCCTGAAATTCCACCCCCCCGCAACACAGCACCAAAACACTTACCCTTCCCGTTGGACGCGCTGGAAGAAATGAATTCCAGCGCGTCCAACGCTTCCTGATGATGCCGGCGCGCGCTCTGCGCGCTGACGTCACCAAGAAGCGTGGGGGGGCTCGGGGGTGGCAGCGGAAACTCTTCCGCTGCCATCCCCCTCTGTGGGGGCACGATCGATGCCCCAGGGGGGGAGCGCCAGCGCTTCCCCCAGGGGCTGTGCTCATGACGGAGCGGTTCCGTCATGAGCACAGCTCAACCGATGCTCATGACGGAACCGTTCCGTCATGAGCATCGAAGGGGTTAAAAGAAATGAACCCCTCCGTTGCAGCTGCCCACACTCTCGCAGCGCAGCTGAGAAAATTTATGCACTGGCACTACTGTGTCTCTCAGCTACCACTCAGGAAACCATACATTGCCCCAGCTTTGCAGCTGCCCGTAGTTAGGGTGGTGCAGCTGAGTGCAAAATTAGCCCGGGCACCACTGTGCTCTTAAAGCCCCACTCCGGGGCTCCTAAATACCAAATGGCCCCCACGTGGCAGGAGGAAGACGCGGACACGGCCCAATCAGAGCCCCACTCACCGGGGCTCTCCTTCGAGGCTCTCTGCCTCCTCTGGTCTCCTGGGGCAGGGAGGAAGGCACTGACAATGTGCCTCAGCAGCCCCTCTCTCCCGGGGCTTCTCCACTTTTCGCCTGGCGACGCGGGACTTCATTTTCCACAGGCTCCGCCCACAGTCCGGCAATGCGCGCCTGGCTTCCGGGACGCTTGTGGCGGCGGTTCCTCAGCATGAAGAGAAATGCAGGGTGGGCTCCCGCTCTGCTTCCAAGGAAACACCAAAATGCGGGGTAGGCTCCCGCTACACCTGATAACCCACAATGTGCCCGGAGCGAAGTCTCCGCCGGCCTCAGTTCCCTCAGCACACAATTTGTGGGGCTCCCACAGGCACACGGGAGCCCCGCCTACAAACAGGCACAAGCTCGCCTGACTTCCTGCCGCTGCGTGGGTGATTGGCTGCTCCCTCTGGCCCCACCTCTGGTCAGACTCCTCCGGACTGGCCTGACTTCCGGTTTCCAAGAGGTGGCTGCTCTCGCCATTTCTGCCGCTGGATCCCCCTTCTCAGGCTTCCCTGGGCAGCGCGCAAGATCCGCTCTTCTCTTCAGGGCCTCAGGGGTCACAATTGTGAAGCGACCATTACTTTGGGCATGCAGGAGCCCCTTTCCTTAAGGGCACTAGAAGGCAGCAAAGCAGCACTCCTCACTCGACCTGGAAAACATAGTGCCCATGAGGAGCTTAGCCCAGAACACAGAAAGCAAAGCTGGGCAAAGTAACAGCAGTCAGGCCAGCACGCTGTGGCTCCATGACAAATAGACCCTTTAGCTGAATATGACTCGTTATTTCGCATACCATTACTTCACAGCTATTTACTTTGATGTTTTTACTTAGCAAATACCGTTACAACGCAAGTTTTTAGTTTGCATACCTTACAATGCAAGTGTTAATGTAGGCGAACTAAAAACTTGCCTAGTAATAAAAACAGACATTTACCCCGCTTATTTTTCCTAACCCCTTTTTTGAATGTCAAAAAAACAACACTACACTAAATACTAAATACTAAATACAAATACACTACCCTGCACATCACAAACTCTAAAACACTACCCAAACCCTCAAACACTACACTATCCTAAACTACTCAAACACCACTAGACTACCCTAAACCCTAAATCACTACCCCCTGGACAACCCCCCTCCCCCTTCCCCCAGCCCGCTCCCTACCCTCAAACACTACCCTGCATGCACCCTGACACTACCCTAAACCCTCAAACACTACCCTACACTACACAAACACCACAACACTACCATAAACCCCTACTCCCAGTACGACACTGCCCCTTCCCCCATTCCTGCCCCTACTCCCAAACACTACCCTGCACGCACCCTGATACCACCCTACACTGCACAAAAACCACAACACTACCCTAAATCCTAAAACACTACCCCCAGCACGACTCTGCCCCTACCCCTACCCCCAAGACAGTCCTTACACTGAAACACTACCCTGCACGACCTCCCAACACTACCCTAAACCCTAAAGCACTACCCTACACTACACTAACACCACAACACTACCCTAAACCCTAAAACACTACCTCATTACGACCCTGCCCCTACCCCCAAGACTGTCCCTACACTTAAACACTACCCTGCATGACCCCCGACACTACCCTAAACCCTAAAACACTACCCTATACTACACTAACACCAAAACTCTACCCTAAAACACTACCCTACACTAACACCACAACACTACCCTAAACCCTAAAACACTACCCCCATCACAACACTGCCCCTACCCCCAAGACGGTCCCTACACTGAAACACTACCCTGCATGACCCCCCGACACTACCCTAAACTCTAAAACACTACACCCAGCACGACACTGCCCCTACCTCATTCCTGTCCCTACTCCCAAACACTACCCTTCAAGATCCCAGACACTACCCTAAACCCAAATACACTACTCCACACTACACAAACACAACTACACTATCCTTAAACCAAAAAGACTACCCCCTGCACGACACTCCCCCTGCCCCTCCTCTAAACCCTTAAATACTACACAGCCCCTCTTACCTCTCTCTCCTCGGTTCCTGTCATCTCCAGCTTCCTGCGTTGTCAGTGTTGCACGTCGTTGTGATGAAACGGATGTGCGTCCTTTTCCACACAATGATGTAGATAGCCTTTACTTCACAAGCGTTACAACGAATGTGATGTATCAACTTGCGTAGTAAAGGCTACACGTTGTAACATCGCATGCGTTGTAACGCTTGCGAAGTAATGGTACGCGGTGTAACAGCCGCGTACTAATGGATGTTTAGCCCTTTAGCTGCCTAGCATGGCAGCCTGTCCATCCCCAGCAGCGGTTCCTCCTGGCAGGCTGGCAGCCTGCCGGCCGCAAGTAGGCACCAAATGGCACCCACAAAAAGTACACAGCCCCAGCATATATACCCCATTTTCCTTTGTTCTACCCTTGGCACAGGGCTTGGGGAACCAGCCTGAACTGGTTCTGTGGGTTTTTGGAGCACTCTGTTTACAGGGCTCCTCTTCCCCTTTGTCAGGTGGGGGCTCGGTCATCAGACCACCACAGGGGGGCGGAGCTAGCATTCACCCAGGAAGGCACAGACCTATTCAGGGTGAGGGGACTACTCCTCCCACCACTAGAAATGCAGATCTCCCATTCAGCCTAGAGCTGACTCACCCTGCCCTCCCTGGAGCCACACACACCTCACCAGCCCCTGTCACTCCAGAGCCAGACATGCAATACACATCAAGCAGGCAGACACATAGCACACAGAAATGCCAACTTCTAACAGTGGCATTTCTAAAATAGTGATAATAAAACTGCGCACACCATTGTGCAGCATTTATTATTCCTATTCCAATCATACCAAACTTGACCACGCTGCTCCTGTCATATCAGGAATTACCAATGAAACACTTATCGGGGATGTCCAATGCATTCCTATGGGAGGGCAGCCTCACAGCAATGAGAAACCAAAATGGCTGTTTATCACTACCAGGACATTTCACACACTCGAGGTACATGCCCTACCTTTTACCTACAGTGCACCATGCCCATAGGGCTAGCTAGGGCCTACCATAGGGGTGACTGACATGCATTAAAAGGGGGGTAAGAGATGTGGCACACACTTTAGGTGCCACGTCACAGTGGCAGTAACATTGCGCGCACAGGCCCTGCAATAGGTTTGAAAGGTTACTTTGGTGGGTGGCGCAATCAGCGCTGCAAGCCCACCAGTAGCATTTAATTTACCGGCCCCGGGTATCTGAGATACCACTTTACAAGGGACTGACAGGTAAATTATATATGCCAAACAGGTGTAAACCAATCTTACCATGTTTACCACAGAGAACATACGCACTTTACACTGGACAGCAGTGCTAAAGTGCCCAGAGTCCTAAAACCACCAACACCATGTCAGAAAAAAGGCTAGGAGGAAGGCAAAAAGTTCAGGAATGACCCTGCAAAAAGGTCAAAGTCCAACAGTTACTATCACCGTTCTATGTGTGTTCATTTGTATATTATTTTGGTGTAGGTGTTGTGACACATGTGTACATGCATCTCGAAGGCTGCGTGTTCATGGTGTGGTTAGTGGTGGTGAATAGTGCTGTGTATCGGTTTCCATAACATGCCAAATTTGTGGGAGATTTCACTAAATCCACACAACTTTTAATCTGCTACTGGCTTTGTCCAGGCTACTAATCCTCAAAGTCTGACTAGTTGTTGAATAATTGCAAGGCCCCACTCTCTCCCATCTAGGTAGATACTGCATGACGATCCTTCTCCTGAGCCATGAGCTTACCAGTGGAACAGGATCTGCATCTGCTCCTTTTGTTGTCTATGGCAATCTTACTTTGTGTTTACATCATTTACATTCCTGTGGGACTGGGAGACTCCCAATGTAGACACATCTGCAGCTGAGCTCCTCCATAACACCCTCCTTGCTGCCTGTGCTAGGCAGTGTTTCTTGCTACTGGAAAGGACAGCCTCGTACACCTTGTTCCTGTCATCACTTCTTTATTTTAGTCAAGAGCCACCCTATCCATTTCTTTCATACCATTTGCCTTAATTAATTCATGACACCTGACAGACCCGTTAGTATCTGTGTACCAGAGTCTTTGATTTGCATACTGTAATGAGCATATACAAAATATAACATTGTGCCCCTGAGCAAATGGAGAATATGTATCTTTTGCAGTTGTACATGCTCACATTTAGTGAATCAGCCTTACCTGGAAAGTAAGGCATGATGACCCAAGTTTGGTACAGTTTACATATTATACGTAGTGCAAAACGGTGTCCTCATAAATGGACCTCTGGGAAAAAGGACGATGGCTAGTAAGAACCATATTACATAGGGGCTGGAAGAGAGGTTACACGTTATTGTAAATGACACTGAGATCTGCAGAAAAGTCAAAACTCTGATAGGGCCAGAAAGGTGGATACTACAATGCAAATCAGTTACGTACAAAGTGGTGCACTTTGGCAGGGGACCCTATGCAACAGTAGGAGATGAGCACTGGGGGAAGTAAAACACACAAAGCATCTAATGTTATCTTATCCAGTAACTCAAAGAATGGCACCGACGCAGTTGGAAAAGCCAGACAAGCATGCAGGTGCAAAGGTAGAAATATATCCTGCACCAAAAGCATGTTATGTTATCACTTTATGTATTGCATTATACATCTCAAGAAAGATAACAATTAGAGTTAGTCCAACTGTTCACCATCCTGATGGGGTAAGGCCTGCTTAAAAAAAGTTACGAAAAAAAAGCAAGAGCTTAAAGAGTGTGGAGACATACATATACATTAAAGGTAACATGTGAGCAAATTATGCAAAGTTGGCGCTTTAGAATTGGTACCCTTTACTACTCAGATGGGTGCCTAAGGAATGTTAACCAGTAATGTGGTGCAAGGTTCTTCTAAAGGATGGAGGCTTCAGATCTCCATCCTTTGAAACCACTCACTGCCCATGCCCCTTTGTAAGGGCCCATTCTATGCAAAAGCAGCTAATGTTTGAAGCTTGTCTGTTCCCTGAGGCTTTTCGATGGAACTCAGCCTAATATTCCTAGGGTGTCTTTCCTTCTGCCTACTCGGTTCGACACATTTTAAATAAAAGCAATAAATAAAATGAAGTAAAATAAAAGAAGTGGTCATGTTGGGTAGAGGCTCAGGAATTGCATTAAATTACAGAATGAAAGGTAAATGCATGATTCTGGCTTCATTCTGAAGTGTTGGGGACCACGTGGCAAATGTATTACTAAATGCGTAGAAAAGACTCGTGGAGCAATCATAGTGAAAATGCTCAGTAGGAAACTAAACTGAGCCATGTTCCCATCCTTTCTATGTACCTTCATCATGTCTAATGTTCTATGATATATATATTTTAAATCTATTTGCTTTGATTGCTGGTTTATATGTTTGGTTTATGTTTTATTAACAACAATAATGTATTATTTTATGTTGTCTTAGATAATATTTTACAATGTAATGTTTACTATAATTCAGTGTTGTCAATTTCTGTAGTGAAGGGTGATTGTGTGGTGAGGTGGTGTATGTTGAGTTGGACTGCGTATGAGTGGGGTGCACGATTTCTCATGTCTGATGGGTATGGCATATATAATAAAATGGCCCTGGTTCTTGAAGCTGCTAACTCTCTTGAGTTACGATCAGCTTATCACTAGATAGAGTTAATGATGCAGTCGAGGTCATTCACATCCCTCAACACTCTTTATGGATTATGCCACTGCACATGAGTGCTAGTTGGCCACACCCAGGTAGCTGCTGTTCATCTTTTAGGGACACAAAAATGCATGTGAAATCCTTCCATGACGACATACTTTACAAAAAATAAAGAAACACATTTCCAGATCCTCAGGGAGGTTTGTTCCAGGTTGTCCAAATAAGACTCTGTTTTTCTAGTTGATAAATGTTATATTTTTGGTGTGCTACCTTTGCTTTGCAAGTAGTACAGCAAGAGTCTTTGCAATGCAGAAAGTACATCGCGAGTTATAACAAAGTGGGTTATTAGTTGCAAAGCATGTGAGTCTTTCTCAAGTAATAAGTCTGCAACCTTCCGTCTACAGGGAACAAAGTATCCTATTGTAGCATCTGATTCGCTTAGGCTAGTGAGGCAGAGCAGTCCAAGGCCTACTTTAACAAGCATTGGCATAGCCAATAGGTCTCGCCTTTGGGACCTTAGAAGTGTTTATTTATCCAGCACAATATCCTTGGTGCAACAACATCAAGTGTTGCTTGGCTAAACACTTAGAAGGTCCCAAAGGCGAGACCTATTGGCTATGCCAATGCTTGTTGTGTTTGATGTAATGCCTTAAGTGGCCATGGGAACGTATGCCTGGACATGAATATCAACTGGAAAGGCACAAACCAGAAATCTCATTCCTTACAAGTTCGTCCATAGTAGTCCATTTGATCATACAAGAATACTACTTCAAGAATTAGTTTTATCCAATTAAGTTTCTTAAATAATTTGCTCAAAGAATTTATGACTAGCTTAACAGACAAATTGTTTCACTCTTAAACAAAGAACTTCACCAAGCCTACAACCAATACCGGTGTATCCTCACTTAAGAGTACCAAGTAGTAAAGGGATTATATGTCTGCACTGGTTATTGTATCCAGATGTGTACTGTTGCCAGACAGAAACCCCAATCAAGGCGAAACTGGCCTTGGATTTTAGCACAAGGAGGACCTGGTATGGCAGCTCAGGCTGGACTGTTCCTACTGAAGTATGGTGAAGACTGATTTGCATATGGCTTGGTCCAAACTGCAGCGGCATGGTGAGCAAAATGTGCGTTGAAATTCCACAGAGTGATTGGCATTGTTTAGACTTAGTGCAAGCATTCCTCCCATCACATTTTGATCACTGCCACACACTGGCAGTCCTCTACTCACAGTAGTGCACTCAGACATGTTTTGTATGGCCAGTACAGAGAATGGCGACAGATACTGGCCAATGACTCCCAGGGCAAAGCAGATGGCCTCACTCTTCACCTGCCAACCACCATCAGAAGTGCCAGCCTCGGTTACATAATATCACATTTCTGATTCTTGACCAGGACCAGCAGCAACTTTTTTGACACCATCTGGCAAGTAAGATGTGTATGTATGGAGACTCTTCACAAATCTTATTGCACTAAGACAATAAACCACCTTCCCATTAGGCATTTAATCAGTTAATTTTATTTGCTTGAAATTGAAATGGAAGTTTTGACAAAGTGCACGCAGTTAAAACAGAAGAGTTAATTATTAATGGAAAGTCTGACTGTTTGCTTGATACACATTGGTCAATAGAAATTGTAAATCTATCTTGGTGTAAAAATTGATAGTGCTCTATCCATGGCCACTTAGATGTCCTCTCTAGCTTCCTTTGTGGAGTTTTTCCCACCGTAAAATCCTGAGGAAACTGATTCCATTTGTGACAGAGGATGGACAAAGAATTGCTGTCACCACGATAATTGGATCTAGACTGGACTGCGCCAACTCGTTTCCTTGTCTACCATCCACCCTATTAAAGAAACTTTAAGAGCTTCAAAATTGGGCAGCGTGTGTGATCTTGAACTCCCAGATTCGCACATGCTTGTCTGCTACCTCAAAACTTACACTGGCTTCACAGGAACCAGAGGATTCAGCTTGAACATCAGGGAATAGCTCCTTCCTCTTTCATCCAACTCTTAGATAAATCATCGGTCGCACCATATGATCCTCCCTTGGTAAACTATTGGCTGATCCTAATTTATTTTTTAAAGCCAGAGTCGGAGTGGCAGCCTCTCTGTTCTAGCCCAGTGGCTCAGGAATCTCCTGAATGGAATCCGAATTGAAGCCAACTTAATGTATTTCAGTCTAATGCTAAAAACGTGGCTTTTTCACCAAGCTTTATTTTTCTAATCTTTAGTTTTACTGCCAAAAAACTGTTTGGTAAATGTGTACTCTACAAATGTTAGTAACAAAGCAGATTAAAGAGCTTTACTCTATACTATTGGCCTCAGTAGTGCAGAACAATAAACGTGTCTCAGTCAACTGGCCACACATTCAACAGGGATTGTTACAACCAATTAAACCACAAAAGGCAGTAATGCAGACATTTCACAAATTATTCAGAAAAAAACACCTAATCCAATGCAGTATATGAAGAAAAGGAACTTGCACATCAGGTTATTAATCGCAACAAGTTTCGGTGATGAAATATTCCACTGCGTTCACCAAAAACGGAGATCTACATTAAACATTAGAGTGGTGCCAGCAATACCAATGGTTGTGCAAATCATTCATTAGCGGTGTAATGTAGGTTTTCTGGAGAGCCTCTTCACAGACGCAGTGGAAGCATGACATCATTGAACTACCATTGCAGCCCTGGGTTTTTCTTTAATTGGAAAGCTCCAGCAAGCCAAACTATTCAATATGATTGAGCTCACTGAATCAATTTCTTAAGTATGTTCTTAAAGTGATTCTTACAGGACTGTCCCTGTGTCTTTCACACAAGCCATACATGAATACATCCTCCGGTCAGTGAGTGAACCATCAGGTAGCTAAAATCTAATGCGCTCTGGAGAGAATACAGATCAGCATCTGGAAAGGCAGTCGATGACAGATGCATGCCCAACAGTCTCTGCTGAGCAGCCCCATGGACTTTCCACCGGGCACAATTCCTGCCTTATAGACACCAGCCAAGAAGAGGAGCTGAGATGCTGAAAACACGACCCAGAGCAGTGAGTGGGCGTGGTCACCACCAGATGGGAATGAAGTAGTCTTCCACTGCAGTGGCTCAGAGCAGTCATTTTCCATCAGCCAAAGGGTCGTCTGTGCTGGATATGCTGCTCCTCATTTTTGGGTCTGGCTTAACAACGTTGCGGTCTACATGACCTTTTGCTACACATTCTTTAAAATACGCAGTGCGTTTTGGCCATGTGGGCATTTCTCTCACCTCCTGCTATTGGATGTTTGATGTAGCATGCCGCCCACTTGAAAGAGCTTCTATTGGAATGCATGAGAAACTATTTAAAGTGTGAAAAGTATAATGAATCGTTATACTGTTTATCACGTTTAATTATTTATCTCATACATGCATTCTTTATAGAAAACAAATCTATATCTGCAACTTCATTGGGAAAGCCAATAAAGCTTAGTTTAATGTGCTAAACAAGCAAAATGTGGGCATGCAACACACCCAAACAGCATTTGTAAATGCCTGTCTTTGCATGCCATGGGCTTTGCCAACGCCTGTTTGAGTTCTATCCTTACACTTAAGGCCACGGATATGACTTAAACATATTTATAAATAGCCCCTAAATATGAAAACATTCGGTGAGTCAGGTGTAAGTGGAATGCAGATGTGGTTGTGAAAGTGTCGTTTTTGCCCCACAACCTGTGCGCCCATATCCACCGGGAGGAACGAGGTGGTGAAAAGTTCTGACTCATTTCCCATGTATAATGCACTGCCAGCCCTAGTTCAATTTTTTTTAAAGAAAAATTACGAAGCAAATTGTGGTTCACTGATGCAGTATGGGTGCCTGTACTACCTTTTTGAAAGGTGCACTCTTTGCATGTTGACCCAGTTTGTAGACATCACAATTGCTAAAGAACTGCATCACGCACAAGCCGAGTTTATCTACACTTTGATAAAGCCATTGCTTTTTGGGCGTTTCCAACAACGTCAGTCGTAACATCTTGGTAAAATCAATCCGCATCTAGGGAGTCATTTTGCAGCCATTTAAAAGGTCACCGGCCTGGACAATCTCCAAGAAGCAGTCAATTTGCATTTAGCCATGGTTGCAGTATGCAGACCAACAGTGCCTACACCTGGGGAAACTCGGGGTTCCCTGCCACAAAACCAGTGAGCGGTCTGCAGTACCACTAACAATGACAGTTTTCTGAAGCGAGCAGCCCATCCGTGTGTCTTGTTTTTGTCTGTCAGATACCATCTGACAGTGGTGAGTTTTTGGATACTGAGGCGATAGCCTCATTACTCCACTTTCACTTTCAGTTTTTTAGTCGCTGTTTAGGTTGTCCTATTGATGTGTGACGCTTTGTCACAGTTGAGGTTGGATCACAAGGTCAGCGCTGTGATAGGCCGCGGGTTGCGGTCAATTTGGTTTGCGGAAGTGTCAGCAAGTTTTATCTCAGAGTCTTGTATTCGTCTGCCAAATGTCTTCTGGCGGTGATGAGCTTTTGATGGCTGCCGTGGCGGTTGCCTTCTGACAGTGATGAGTTTTGAGTACCTGCCGGGGCGATTTGCCCTCAGGCAGTGATGAGTTTTTGGATGCTGTGTTGCTGTTTCAGTTTCACAAGGTTAGCGCTTCGATGGGCCTCGGGTAGCGGTCAAATGGGTTTGTAAAGCGAGCAGCCCCACCCCAGGCATCGTATTTAACCAATGCAGCGCCCTCTAGCGGGGAGAAGCCTCAACATATGAGAATGGGTCAATAATAGACTTAGATAAACTCTGAAGAAATGCAAATACAAAGTCCCGTTTTGAAATCCAGACCAGTGTTCCAGACAGTTCTCTGTAGCATCGGGCAGAGACAGGGAAGGAGCAGATCGGTGTACATAAGATAACATGCATGTCCAGCTTTGAAATTTCCATTGACAGGTTAAATATATTGGAGGGTGTGTGCCTACCTACCTTGTAGGACCAGCACGTTATTTTGGTAATTGGGAAAGCAGGGCATGGACGCACAAACCATCGTGGCATGTAATGTTAAGCAACCTTTACATTCATGCTATTCAACAGCGCAAATGCGCATACACCCTGGACACTGCTAGGGGACAGCGCAAATGGTCAAATGGTTATCCTAACACTGACGTCTAAAGCGCTGTTTTGCCATCAGTGGCCTGCGCGCGCACACACAGAGTAGCTTCACATGACTCAGAGTGAAAATAGATTAATTATTCCGCTTACTCCACAAGGCTGCCCAACACCTAACGCCAAACCCTGGTCCAAATCGCACACGGTTGCGAA
The DNA here is from genome assembly GCF_964204655.1 of Triturus cristatus. Lineage (NCBI taxonomy): Eukaryota > Metazoa > Chordata > Amphibia > Caudata > Salamandridae > Triturus > Triturus cristatus. The sequence continues at coordinate 344,765,177 of NC_140593.1, forward strand.
TGGTCGCCATCGTTTCTATCTTTAATTCCCTGATGATTTTAAACGGCGACTCACACCTGGTATAGTCTCTAAAACAGCAACTTTTGACCTCGGACCACAAACACCTACTGTGAACTCATCTTGCTCCCGGAGACCGGTGGCAGAGTGCCAACTGTGCAATCGTAAGCATGTCCATTTTAACACAAGCGCGCGCCTCGTGTGAAAAGTTAAAAAAAACAAAAAATGTCGGCCAAAGTGAAAGCGTTTCCCTTGCGGGAGCGAGCAGCGCCAGAAGCGATAATTGCTCACACATGGCACCAAAGCTCGCTCCCACAAGGGAATCGCCAAACGTGCACGCGTTGCCATTGAAAGCAATGCAACGCGTGCACGTTTTTGCCTGCAAAGCTGTGTCAATTACAAAAGGTCTTTTTCCTAAGCAGCGCATGCGCGCTACGTAGGCGAGACCTAAAAATCAAATGGTGTTGGTTAGTAACTCAGTCTGCAAGCACACAATAAACAACACCCAATAAATCAGGTCCAGTCAGTGCTTTTACTTATGACAATGAAAAGTACTTGATTACTCACTTTGGACTCAATACAATGCATTAATTTACAAATATATACATGATGGCAGGTCGAAATACCTTTGTTGCGACCCACAAAACAGTTAATACACCAAGGGCCATATGTAGGTAGCTAAATACCGGTCGGTAACGGCCGAAATTCGGTAAATATGCCGTTACCGACCGGTATTTAGTCAAGTGAGATGTAGGAGGCCAAAAAACAGTTTTCGGTAAATATGAAGCGGTAAATACCGATTCATATTTACCGTATACAGATTTACCGAATCGGTAAATATGAAGTGGTAAATATGAAGTGGTAAATATGAAGTGGTAAAACTGAAAAAGACATGTAGGTAAATTCGGTAATTAAGAAATACATGAAATTCGGTAATTAAGAGTCGGTAATTAACACAGATTGAAAGCAGGTGGTAAGCATCAACAGTGCATATAAGCAATCCCAAAATGCAACAGCGTGGACAACATGGCCGCTCTGTATGTCATTGCAAGGCGCCTACGTCTACAGGCAGCAGGTCTGAGGATTTGGAGACGGGAGGAACGCATCTACAGACAGCGCATCACACTCTTTCAACAGACTGAGGCTGAGATACATGAAAGGTACAGGCTACACCCACAAACCATCATGGACCTGATCAGGGACCTGCACCCACTCCTGGACCAGCCAACAAGAAGGGCGCATGCCATACCACCACATGTGCAGGTGCTCTGCAGCCTACATCTACTCGCATCTGGCAGTTACCAGGGGGTGATAGCTGCGGTGGGCGGTGTATCCCAGAGTTGCCTGTCCCGTTTCTTCAGGAAGTTCCTGGATGCCATGATGCAGAGAATGCACCACTACATCAGCTTCCCAAACACACAGGCTGAACTGCAGAAAACTAAAACTGACTTTTATCACATGGCACAGTTCCCCCATGTCATTGGCTGTATTGATGGCACACACATCCCAATCTGCCCACCAGCTGCCACTGAGCACATCTACAGGAACAGAAAGTCCACCCACTCCATCAATGTGCAGGTAATCTGCGATGCAGGGAACATCATCACTGATATTGCTGCGAAGTTTCCTGGGAGCACCCACGACTCCTACATCTTCCAGAACAGTGGGATCTACACACGACTGCTTGCCGGAGAATTTGGAGAGGGATACCTGCTAGGTAAGTAACAGTGACGCCCCATGAAACTTGCAAATCATAGTGTATTGAGGCATGTGACTGATGGTTCCCTTTTACTCACCTAGGCGACAGTGCATATGCCGTGCGGTCATTCATCCTCACTCCCTACCTACACCCATCAACCCAGAGTGAGAGACGTTATAACGTGGCACACAAATCTACACGCAACGTGGTGGAGCGCACGTTTGGACTATTGAAAAGCAGGTTCCGCTGCCTCCACAAGAGCGGAGGCGCACGCCAGTACACACCCATCATCTGTTGCAAGATCCTTGCCACTTGTGCAATGCTGCACAACCTTGCCACGAAGAGAGGTACAGAGGTGGAACTAACAGATTTTGAGGACAATGAGGATGATTCAGGTCAGCCAGAGGCCAACGCTGCTGGAGTGGCAACAGCAACAGATGGGAGAGAGAGACGGGCAGAGATCACATGCAACTATTTCTGAGTAAGTAAGGGGACACAGCCAGTTGTTGTATGTCATGACGTAGTTTTAATGCGGCACTACGCCACAACACCAAAAATATGCCATTCTGGCAACATTGCGTATGTACAAGTATTAAGTCCAGGGTTACGTCACCCAATAGTCTTTGCCTATGCGGCGCTGCATTAATGCTTGCGTCCACGCGCTACAGTGTGGGATGGCACGGATTGAGCCTCCTCACTAGTGCCAGCCCCAAGCCGCCTGCTGCTCCTGCGGGTATCTGGGACCGGGGGTGTTATGCTGCTCCTGCTGCTGGTGTCGATGCTTTCTGCAGCATCCCCTGCACCAGTTGTGGCCGCCTGACTGGTCAATAGCACCTCAAGTGCACTTGTGACCTGCACCATCCCCCGAGACACGTCGCTGCTGCAGTGTGTCAGGCCCTCCTGCATAGACACAGAGCGCCGGCAGAGTAGTGATGTGGCAGTTGCCAGCCGGTTGAGTGCCCTGGTGTGGCTGTCCCTCCTCTGCCGTTCCCGGCGCCGTGCAGCTCTGTCAGCATCATATTTGCTGCACAACAGTTTGATGGACTGGGAGATGTCCTGAATGCCCGCTGCCATGTCACCCATCCCCACCGCCATTGTGCTGATGTTCCTGTCCATGCTGGCAAAAGTGGTTTTCAGTCCACGCATATGTCGCTGCACTGACATAACTGCCTTTGTTTGCAGGCGCTGTTGCTTCAGCATGTTGCCCTCGAGCCACGAGAAGACCCCATGGCTGTCGACATCTGCTGGTGGACTCTGCACCCGCGACCTGCGGCGCCGTCTTGCACCCGTGTGTTCTCCCTGTGAGGTGGAGGGCACAGTGGCATGGCTCCCATCCTGGGGCATAGTGTTTGGCTCCGGGCCCCTGCTGTCGTCAGATGTGGTGTCTAACGCTCGCAACCTGGCAGCAGCACGCCTCCTCGACCTCACAAATGCAGGCGGTGATGTGGCCGGTGACTCAAGTCGAGTGGCGATGCTGGCTGAGGTAGAGGTGACGCTGGCTGTGGTTGAGGTGATGCTGGCTGTGGTAGTGGTGATGCGGGCTGTGGTGGTGGTGATGCTGGCTGTGGTAGTGGTGATGGTGGCTGTGGCAATGCTCCCTGGGCGGAACTCGTGCTGGCCAGAGCTGACCTGTCTTGCCGGTGTGCCCTCTCTCCTGTGGCATGTGCAGTCCTGCGCGATGTTACATCTGTGGACAGAAATGCAACATCAGCTCAGTGTACCTGAAGCCCTGCATTGCTAGCATCACAATAAATTTATGTAACACTCTCACATTGTCCCCTTCATCCTTTTGGCTAATGTGTGTACCATGCATTGTTGTTCTGTGCTATTCAGTTCACGGTTGGGGTTTCCCTGACTACATCTCCCATAATGCATTGCCTGTCTGCACTAACACATGGACTGGAGTGGGATACTCATTTCACTATGGGGGATGTGGGATAGGGGTAGGGGGGGCTACATTGCTGTGCATTCGTCTTACCTTGTTGGGTGGCGGCTCTGGCAGAGCTGTCGGCATCCCCAAGGCCCACGACGCTCTCGTGCTCTATTGTGGCCTCCACCAGCTCCTCCAGTTCGGTGAGGGCAGGTGCCCTGTTAATTCCACCTCCTGTCCGGCTGGCCTCCTTCTGTATTTCCCCCATCTTCCTCTTTGTGACGATCCTCAGGTCGTACCAGCGCTTTTTCAGGACCTCAATGTCCCTGGGTGTCACTCCAACCGCATTGACCTGCGCCTGGATTCCCAGCCATATATTGCGCTTCTCAGACTCTGGCACTTGCAGGGACTGCCTCCCAAACAGCTTCTGGTGCTGCTTCACCACCTCCTCCACTAGCACCTGGAGTTCCCTGGGGCTGAATTTCTGCTTCCTCCTCCTTTCCCCGCCATCTCTCTGTGTCCTCTGGCTGGACATTGTGGTTTTGAGCAGCACAATCAGGCACTGGCTCCCTGCCTCTCCTCTGCACTCCCAGCCTCTGCACTCCCAGGGTCTGTTGATTGTGTGCACCTGCCTGGGTGTGGCCACTTCCTGGTTGGGTGGGGTGTGGTTGCACAGGATTGGCTGTTTCATCCAGTCATGTGTTTTCGTTTTTCCGATTCGGTAAATACCGATTCGGTATTTACCGATTCGGTAAATACCACCTCGGTATTTACCGAATCGGTAAATACCACCTCGGCATTTACCGATTCGGTAAATTCCGATTCGGTAAATTCCGATTCTTCAATACTGAATGTTACCGAATCGGTAATTATTACCGAATTATTACCTACATATAACTTTCCGATTCATAAATACCGATTCGGTAAAGTTCGGTATTTAAGAATCGGTAAATTATATTTACCTACATGAGGCCCCTAGTGAGCTATGAATCTTATGACCACAGTAGCCCCCACCTATTCTAGACATCATATACTGGGGTGTAGTTATTAAAAGACAGGCCTGTCACCTTTGTCGGGGTGTTACCACAGTAATAAAAGCATACATATGTTGCACTAAAGCAATGCTACTCCTTAAACTACTATGAAAGGTTCAATCTTTCAATGGCAATTATTAGGCCCTATAGTGACTCACTGTCAGCCGGGTAATGGTCAGTAAAGCATTTGAAGACATTTCAACGACACTCGTTGAAACATGGAATTATTAAGTGTTTACTTTGTGATTATCAATTGTTAGAAATGGGGGTTTCTAGTTGGCAGTGGCTTGCACCCTATCTGAGTAGTGACCCTTATTCTAGTCAGGGTAAGGGGATTATGTTACATACTCGAGCGTGACGTTATATGTATTTCTGCACGCTCGTGTGTTTTCCTCCATGTTGATGTTTGAAATAGACACAAGCGTGTTTGCGCACTCGTATCTACTTCAAATGCTCTCTGAGGACTCATGTGGGAAGTTGGGTGGGGGGCATCTTTCAAATGTATGGATGGTATTGATCCAGCGCAAGGCCAATACCTGACCAGGGATCAATATTCGATAATATCACAGAACAATGGCCCATACTCCTTCACCCAAATCCCTGAAGATCTGGGGTCAATTTATATACGTTCAATTCTTTTTCCTTCTAAAATCCATGTGTGACATCACAAAAATACTTATCTAACTTATACATCAACTTTCCTTCTACTTGGTCGATAAACCAATTAGTTGAATAGTGGATGGTAATGATAAGACTATCTAATTAGTCAGCTAAATAATCACAGACTCTCTGTAAAGTTAATGAAGCTTTATCTCAAATTGAATGATAAAATGCTCATTGCATACGGTCACAAATGCAAACAATGAAATTCACAAAGGGAGAGAAAGCATCAGCAACTTCAAATAGAGACAAACTCATCTCACAAATATGATACTGCGCGTTAAGGAGTGGATAGATTAAGAGACATCAGTTTCTGCAAAATTAAATGCAAAACAAAATACATCTAACGGAGGGGATAGATGAAGAGACAATAGTTTCATCTAAAATAATACGTTTCAATGTACCTATGACGGAGTGGACAGGTGAAGAGACAAAAGTTTCAGATACAAACTACATTTGCAAGTAACTTTTCCAGAACGAGTCAGAATAATACAAACCTAAAGGTCAGTGGAAAACCACCCCCACCCGGCCAAAGGTGATGGTGGGGGTCCCCTAAAATAGAATCAGGGAACAAAGATTTCAGAACCCAGGAGCAGGACAGGAACAGCTAGGCCTCTCTGCAAACCGACGAACAGCGACGCATCCACCCGTCTTCTCTTCCTTCCTACAAGTCTATACCACACCACTAAAGGCACCCCAGTTGTACCCTAAAGCCTACATGTCCATCCCACATCAGTTGTAACATTTCACGTAACTTGACAGATGATTGGTGAGTTTAGGAGGTGGCTCTGTCACACCACGGTGACTTTATTCAAACTTTGGGCATATTCATTGTTCTACACCCATTCCCACGATTTCATAATGGTTCCGTTCACACGATTTAATACATGTTTCAATTGCACATAAATTTGAGAAATGTCCGCGGAGGGAGTCTTCTTGCCCCACGGTCAGTCACATCCCTTGGCAGACAATCATCACATGTTCTTTGCAGCACTCAGCATTTCTGGCTGTTCTGTCGTGACAATTTCGTGTTGATTCCAACCCCTCCTTTATTCAGCTAAGTTAACCCCTTCAGCGCTGCGGGAATTCCCCCGCGGTGCTGAAGGGTTCGAGCGCGGGCGGGGCCATGACGGAACGGTTCCGTCATGAGCACAGCGCAACCGATGCTCATGACGGAACCGTTCCGTCATGGGCATGGAAGGGGTTAAGGGAAAATGGCATCTCATCCAGCTCACTACAGCAAATGGAATACAGACATTCATTAATTATATGATGATGTACTTTTCACTGTGTACCACCCACCTTTGCACTATTCCCTGTTAGTGTTTTTCCTAGCATAGCTTTAAGCAAAAGTGGCATTATTTCAAAGCAAGATGCAACATGCAAACTGCGAAATGCACATGCGGCCTAGTCATGCTTTATTTCTCGTTTCTTTCAAAACACACTGCAAATATGGTTTTAGTTCCTTCATGTACTATCTCATGTTAGTGCATGCATGTGCAAGGCATTTTCCCTTGTGTTTATGTAAGGTCCATGTTAGTTTTCTATTTCTACTTACTGTTAGTATGTATTATGGGGGTATTCATTCGAGCAGGTTTCTTTTTGCGAAATCCTGCTTCGTCAGTTAAGAAAGGAAGACTGTGTTAGCCGTTGAGGCATTCTGTACTTGACTTCGGACCTGTATTGTTGGAATAAACTGGCGGATCTCACCTGTTCTCTGCGTCTTTATTTTTGATCTGCGGCTGTGGGATATATGCCTATTCCACACTGGCGACGATCTGGAACATGCTCATGCGTGCATCTGCGAAGGATATCTTTCATTTTTCACTGTTTTCCTGCTTCCGCTCTGTGGGGACCGTCAACCTGTTTCGGAATGTCCTCTCACGTGATTGGCTCCTGGAGTTTTGAACAAAGCCTTCTTATTGGAACAACACATTTTGGTCATTTCCCTCTACTGACAATTGATGCGAGGGAGTGTCTATTTCAAGTCACTCGTTAATGAATTTCACAACGGTAAATAGCAGCGCTGAGCATATACGCTGCTGATTTCTTCGTCCTGGAAGGCACAACCAGGGATTTCCAGGTCTGTTTGTATTCTGTGACACGCACATAGTTTTCTACGCATGTCACATACTGAGGTGGTTTTCCTCTGATCGACTTCTGACTTTTATATGACAATACTATTTTAACGTGTGTTTAAGTTTTGTTTTGCATTCTTTCACTTAGTGTGTCTTAACTCAATTTGTTGTTATGTACCTATGGCTGGTATTCTACCTTCACCAGCTTTTCTGGCAATACCAGGTGATCCAGCCATAGAATGGGAAATATGGGAAGCAATGTTTGCAGCCTATGTTGATGTACTTGAAGGGGAAGAATGTGAACCAGACAGGAAATTAGCTTTATTAAAACATTGTCTAGGGGGTATTGGTTTAAAGGAGTTTAAGAACCTACCTCCTTTGACAAATCCAGGTGATTTAAGTTCTTATCAATATGCATCCACACAACTGTCTACTCGATAAGGCAAGAAGGTTAATGTTGTTATGGAAAGATTCACATTTTATTCCAGGAAACAAAAAGCAGATGAATCTATAGAAACGTATGCATCTATGCTTAGATCATTAGCTGTAATGTGTGACTTTGAGCACATCACATATGAACAAGTATTGAGAGATCGAATTCTTATGTGCACCAACAACAAGAAGATACAAGAAAGACTATGGGCTCCTTCTAACATGTCTTTAAATGCTGCAATTGAGATAGCTAAAGGTATTGAACGCTCAGAGAAAGTTGTGGAGGAGATTAGAAGAAATGACAAGACTGAGGTACATGTGGTTACTAGAGATGGTGACAAGTTCAAGGAACCTGTGACTCAAAGAAATGAGTATGCCCAAAGATTGGCTACCAAGACTAGATGGCAAAAAAATTATTTGAGGAGAAACTATGTTTTTTGTTACAGATGTGGTAGCAGCTAACAATGGAAAACTCCAAGGCTTGTCCCGCAGTGGACAAAGTGTGCTCCCGGTGCAACAAGAAGGGGCATTTTGCTAAAGTGTATAGGTCAGCCCCTAAAAGGGTTAATCTCATACAAGAGTGTGAAGATTATGAGATCTTTTTGGATGATTATGAAAATAATGTGAACACTATTCTCAGTTTAAGTGGTGGTCAACAATCTACAAGATTTCCTTCTTCTGATATTATTATTAAGGGGGTAACTGTCCATATACTTGTAGACTCATGCTCTTGGTACACAATCTTGCCTCATTAATTAGTTAAGACCAATTGACCTAACACAAAAGGTTTTCCCTCCAGGTATCACTCCTGGTGGTTATACTGGGCACAAAATAGAGTTACTAGGATACTTTTGGACCAACATCATCTGAAACGCAATATGTTTGGGAAGCTTATGTCACAAAGGTTGGCCAATCGCTCCTAGGGTGGCCACATCAAGAACAAGCATTGGTAAAGCCAATAGGTCTCGCCCATAGGGAGCTTTTGCCTTTGCGATTGGGTGGGAGTGGCGACCGGGGGCAAAAGACAATCAAAAATCTTCAGTTTTAGCCTACCAGGCATGATTCCTTTCTCGGCATTACACTCTAAAGTAATAACACGCTCTGACGCGGCGGATAAGGCCTGTGCTTGTTATATGATGGAGCTCTAAATACACCATGTTTTGTATTCCTAATTACACAAAGGGCATTCTTATTAAATGTCAAATGATAAAAGAAGGGGAACTCTTTTGGTCTCCCTTTCTGCCTCTGTCATAGCACTGCACGCACAGATGGAACTGTCCCGAATTAAAGTGCCTAGAATTCCACGCTGTCCTCCCCGAAGGGATGCGTCATTATCAAAGGCAGTGTTAAGGGAGGTGTCTGCTGCACCTATACCGGTAGAGCACTGAGACAGACAGGGACACAGGGTGCTCATGGTTCCCGTACGAGAGTATAATTTGTATAGCGCCTCATATCCCAGAGTGGCCCAGAAGCGCATTTACCGGGAACGGGTAGCACTCTACCCAGTTCTAGAACTAGTTCTCACTCTGCAACCCCGTCTCTTCGGTGCGGCTCCTTTCACAGTACTGCAGCACTCACTGCCATCACGGGTGCGATGAGGAATATTACTTCATAGTCCCCCTAGTTCTGAACTACAAAGAGTGAGTCTGCGAGGGATGCTCCACCAGCTTTTACTGTCCTCAACACAACCTCAAGGGACTGATCAACTCCCTAAAGAAGAACTCTCTCCTGCGTTCGCCTTGTCTTCGGTCAGCATAAGAAAAGTTAGGACAGTTTATAAGATACAAGTTAATTCAAGCGATCCCTAGAAACGAAGCTCCAGTGGCAGGTATTCTGAATAAAATAAAGCTAGATGCTGTGCGGTCAAGTTTTGAAAAATCAGTCTTACCTGCCCAAGTTTTTAAAACTTGTAAGTCATTTTCCAGGACGGGAAACTTGAAAAGCTAAGAACTGAAGATACTCAGCAAGATACAAAAACCGGCTTAAACTCAGCTGACTGAAAACATCAAGAGGGGAAATGGCAGACTTGGGCATTAGACACAAAAGTACACAAAAATTAAAACTACCTTCACTTAACACTCGGTACAAAAAGAACCCCAAGAGAAAGCACGGTAACCTGACCCTCGAGGGATGCAGCTGCCACCCTGCGCACGGCTGCTCGCTCCCGAGAGCAAAATGCTGTGGTTATGAACATTAAAAAAGAGGTGGGTCATGCGCCCGCCTTTAGCCATTTGCGTGCTTTCATTATTGAAAGACAAAAGCAAAAACCAGTTTCCACGCTTGTGTCTACTTCAAATCCTCTCTGAGGACTCATGTGGGAAGTTGGGTGAGGGGCATCTTTCAAATGTATGGATGGTATACAAAGGAAGACTGTGTTAGCCGTTGAGGCATTCTGTACTTGACTTCAGACCTGTATTGTTGGAATAAACTGGCGGATCTCACCTGTTCTCTGCGTCTTCATTTTGGATCTGCGGTTTTTGGATATATGCTTATTCCACAGATTACACAGCTAAGATAACCCCTGCTCACCCCCATAGTAGCTTGGCATGAGCAGTCAGGCCTGTCTCAGAGGCAATGTGTAAAGCATTTGTACAAAACACACACAGTAACAGTGAAAACACTACAAATGGACACCACACCAGTTTAGAATAATAACCAATCTTTACCTGAATAAAACAACAACACAATGACAAAAATCATCCAACATACACAAGCAAAGATATCACTTTTCAAAGGTTAAAATAGTTTAGTTAATAGAAAACTATGTATTTGTCACTTTTTAATGCAAAGTACCTGGGATGTGTCAAAATCAAAAGACAAAACCAGGCACAGGTGAGATGAGATGAGATGAGGCGCTAAAACACAGCGATGTGTCAATTCCTTACTCTCAGGGGAGGTGATGCATTGATTCCTTCCTGCCAGAGGAGGTGATACGTCAACCCCCTTCTGTGAGTGGAGATGATGCATTGGATTTCAGACACGTGGCCGTGGTTTCTTACTTTTGGGCAACGTCGATGCAGACTTGGCACACAGGTGCGATGCATGGAAAATCTGGGTGCCCTGGGTTGGAATCTTCAGCTGCACAGCAGGGTCTGCTTTAAGAGTTGGAGCGGGTGCCACGGGTGTCGCAGACACATTGCTCGGGACTCGGGTTGTGGCAATCTTGTATCCGTACAACAGGCGTTGCATCAATTCTTTGGCCGCACCACGGCGATGCATTGGTTTTTCAACCGCACTGCAATCTTGCGGTGGAAAAAGCAGGCGTTGAAAACCGTTGAATGGATTTTTACTTTCCTTGCAGTAGAAGCCACCTCCAAGGGCCTAGAATTCGAATTGGCACAATTTGGCAGGACAGAACTCCCAGAAAAGGAGTTCAGGGGCTGCAGATGAAGTCTTTGATGGCCCTGAGACTTCTTAACAGGAGGCAGGCACACACAAGCACCTGGAGAACCTTGATAAGCACGATGAGAAAGCAAAGTCTAGTTCTCTCACTGCCCAAGACAGAAGCAGCAAGCAGTAGGCCAGCACAACACAGTAAAAAGCAGCATGACAGTGTCCCTCCTACAGCTTCTCCAGCTCTTCTTCTTGGCAGAATCTACTCCTTAGTCCAGAAGTGTTCTAAAATGTGGGGTCGCACCTCCAGTATTTATACCAGTTTCTGCCTTAGAAGTAGGCAAACTTCAAAGGATAGTCTTTGTAGTGCACAAGACCTTGTCTCTTCCTGACCTGGCTCCAGATACACTAAAGGGGGTGGAGACAGCTTTGTGTGAGGACAGACAAAGCCCTATTCAGGTGTCAGTGACAACTCCTCACACCACTCTAGCTCAGAAAGACCCATCTGCCTGGTGATAGGGCATCAGGATATGCAGAGCACACCTCAGCTCCCTTTGTGTGACTGTCCAGAATGAAGGCACAAACAGCCAAACTGCAGTTTAAACCAGACCATGATTCCACAGGCAGGCAGAGACACAGAATGGTAAAGCAAGAAAAATGCCCACTTGTGCATTTTGTTTTTGCATTTTGTTTTTGCACTTTCTAAAAGTGGCATTTTCAAACACACAATTTAACAAGCATTTTCAATGCAATAGGTCTCTCTTTTCGAGAATTTGAGCTATTGCCATTGTAATGCCTGTGGCATGTAGCTATGTCCATGTATACAATTAGTAGCTTTGAAATGTGACAAAATAATTACAAGCATTTGCAATGAAATAGGTCTCGCATTTGCGAGAGTTTGAGCTATTAGCATTGTAAATGACAGTGCCTTTTATTTATTTAAAAAAAAAAAACTTAAATAAAAAGCATTGGCATTTACAATGCCAATAGCTCAAACTCGTATAAATGCGAGACCTATTGCATTGCAAATGCTTGTTTTGCTTGGACCAAAGCCTTGCTATGCTACTGCGTAGAACAGGATCATTAGCCGCAAAGCAAGGAAAGAAAATATGTCCCCACTCTAAATCTCCCAGATAGCCATAATTGGGAAGCAGTGCCGCCTTAGACCCCTAGGCATCGATGACACTGCAAGTGCTGCACTGTCATTAGAAAGGAGCGCCACCTAGAGGAAGCAGCACAAGTGAACGAGAAAGAAGGCTAACACGTCCACTATTTAATCAGGAGTTATTTTTTTTATTAAAACGCAAGTTTCCCTTCATAAAAGGCAGGTCCCCCAAAACAAGGGAGATTGGGGCCCTCTTTAGGCCACCTGCCTTGTTTAATTTGATTATACACCGAAGTGGAAAAAGTTCTCAGTGATGAATAAAGTGAGCGTCTTTTTGTCCTATGCCAAATAAACGGCATTCAAATGAGTTGAGATTTATCTTCCACTCGTTTTTTTGCAGTGATGTAGCGCATAGTGAATGATTGAATTGTTACATGAACGAATGAATGGTTTAATCGTGTAACGCACTCTATTTATCGTGGCTTAAGATTGCTCCTCACTGAATCAGGAAGTTTGATGCACACTTATCTGCTGTTTGGAGATTGAGCGGATAAGCGTGCTACGAAGCGGACACTGATGGGCAGTGTGAGTACTTTTTCACTAGTTGCAAGTATGAGGTGCATACACTGGTGGGCTGTATACAAAACTGGCACAGATGATTAGTGAAAATACAATAATGATAATGGGTGGTGGGCAATGGTGGGTATGTGAAGAGCTTGCACTAGTGAACACAGTGAAAACTTCCTCTCGTACTCATTGTATTGATTAATTATGGACCTTGTGAGGAGTCTGGTTTGGTGTGAAATATTTGCTGTTGTGCTGTGCAGGGGCTATTTTGAATAATGAGCAGCGAGAGGAGATTACACTGGTGTGCTGTGCAGCGGTTAGTAGCGCAAAGAATAAGAACTCTAGGGCAGGGTGCAAAACTAACAAATGTGTGCAGTATAAGTAGTATGTAAGAAAATGACACTAAGGAGAAGCGTAAGAAGCTGGAACTGAAGTATAGTGTCAGGACTATGCACTGATGAGAAGTGTGACGGTCAGGGAGTGGTACTGGTGTGAAGTTTGAGAGCCTGGCACAGGTGTACTGTAGTCTGAGAAGTTTCTCAGGTGTTTAACGCAAGAAGGTGATACCGAAGTGTGCCGTGGGAAGAGTTGGCCTGTGTGTCTAATGTAAGGACTTGGAACGGGTGTATAGTGTCTGAAGCATGCACTATGAAGCACTTGTGCCAATGTGAGAAACCGACACTAGTGAGTTGTGCCAGAAGATGGCAGGCAGGGCATACATGTTTGAGAAGTTTGCACTAGCCAGTTGTGTGAGAAGATAGCACCAGCTACAGTCGTGAGACGTTGTCACAAAGGAGCAGTTTGAGACGTGACACAGTCAGTATGAACTTAAAGACAGAAATAACCAATCAAAAACGGACCTACCGGCTGCACGCAGTAACATGCAGCCTTCCCACTGAACTGTGTTAATCATACAGCTTGAATTGCAAAAGATGACGAGGGGCAATAAAACCACACAATCGATTCCCTAGATACCTACCCATAAAAGTGTTTTTTGTGGAGCGTTAGAAACATTATGAACACGCTGTACATCTGAGCGTAGCATTCCGTGCACTTTGATAAAGCTCTGTGCACACGTAGTCAACGCTGTAAATTGTACGATGGCATTGTTTTGTGGGCTAATACTGGGCGACACACCAGTGTTTAACCCTGTCTACCGTGATATGACCGTCGCCTTGTGGCTGGCTATTGGGAGATCGGAGAGTTTTAGAAAGTAATCACTGTAGTTGGATGGAAAAACGGGCAAAATTAAAAGCCTGGCATCGGTTGGACACCACTTAAGGCAACGTGCTCTGTTGTGCCCACCTCCAGTGGGTTTTGCAGTGGCGACAGAGGCATACTACTTCCCTTCAGCTCTGAGGTGTATATTGCAGAAAAAAGAAATGCGTGCGGCCTCCCCAAGCGGCCGCCATTCTGTGTGCTTATGCATGGCTGCTGCCCATTATAAAGCATGCACAATAAAGCACATGAAACCAATGTGTACAAAACAAAAGCACAGGAAAGGGAGGTGGGGAGTTTTCATAATTGTGTCTTCGTGATGAAATTGAAACTATGGATGTGAGTGAAAGCCATTTTAGGCAGCCTGCTCTTTTGTGCCACACCTGCAGGGGGTTTCGCTACGGTGACGGAGACAGACATACAGTTTTAAGATGCGGTACAGAAAAAAGAAATGTGCGCGGCATCCCTACAAACGTGACCTGGAAGCGCTAATATAATTAACAAATGACATCCTTTAAATAAGCAACAACAAAAGACGAGCCTGATCAGAGCTTAATTTAAAAATAAAATAAATGCACCGGGTGCTGTGTTTATTAAAGAAAACAGGGCGTGTGCCACGGATCTAATGAAGGAAAACAAATGAGGATTTCAAACTGTAAGTGGACAGCGTGGGTCTATCAGTGACCCGCCGCTATGCCAAATAAAGCCTACAAGACATTCAGTTTTATGATGCCGTAGAGAAAAAAGAAATGCGCGCTGCCTCCCTTACAAACGCGACCTGGAAGCGCTAATATTATTGACAAATGACATCCTTTAAATAAGCAACAACAGAAGACGAGCCTGATCAGAGCTTAATTAAACAAGACAAGCCCGGCAGAGCATGGCGCGCGCGCTTGGCGGGGGCGGGGGAGCGCATTCCAGACGGGGGAGCGGACCCTTTGAAGTAGGATGCCAAACGGATTGCATGGCGGCACGATGCACGTGATTGTGCGCGTGCTCGCCATGCAATCCACTTTTGGGAGCACTTTTGGGAGCCCCTTACTAGAGTCTCGCTGGGAGATCGCTTACGCGATAGCCAGGCGAGACCTAATTATATTAGTTCCAGATTAGGTTGTACTCTTTGTGGAGCTCATGAAGTGAAATTTATAGACAGTCTAATATAAATGAGATGTGGTAGGTGCAGTACACTGCCTACCCAAAATGCACTGCATGCAAGACAGTACCACGAGGACATTCAAATAGCTATGTTCATGTATACAATTAGTAGCTTACTCAAAATGGAAGAAATGGACACTGGCACCCCAGTGGACATCCCAGAAGGCATCCCCTCACCGGACGCCCTGAAACCCAACCCCCCGGCCCCTGTGGAGAGCAGCACCGGAACAAGCAAGAAAGCACCTGCAGAAACAGGCACCAGCGCTGGGAAGGCTGGTGCCCCAAAGGCCTCGGGGCCACAGACCTCAGGGCCAAAATCAGGTGCACCTGAACCCCCCAAAGCTGCTAAACCAGGGAGTGGAGGGAAGGGTGAGGCAGGGACCAGGCGAGGGACAGCCCCCGAACCCTTCAATGGGTACAACGTCTCCCACCGGCACGCCCAGGTCATGGGGTGGGAGGTGAAAGACAAGGAAGGGCCCAGACTGGATAGAGACCTGTTTTTTAGCAAGGTTCTCAAACCAGCAGGAGTCCCAGTGGCTGATGTGCTGAGTTGCCAGGCTTCCGCCTCAGGCATGATCTTCCTCCTTAGTTTTATCACCCAGGCCCTCTTCAGGAAGTACTGGGATCTCGTCCAAGGGAAGAAGAAGGAGGCACCCTACAGCAACTTCAGCCTGACGACAGGATTGGTACCGGAGACGACGGAGAAGAGGGTGACGGTTGAGATGCTTCTCCAGAGGTACGGCACCATCCAGAACGGACCCAAAAAGGTCAGAGACGCCAACGGAGTTTGGAACACGACCTGGCGAGCAACCATCGACCTCCACAAAGACCCTAAAGGGAGAGACGGTTTGAAACACCCACCGGCGAGCTTCTACCTGGGAGCCGACGAAGGGAGGATCAGATACCCGGGACAACCCCTCACCTGCAGGAAGTGCGAGGCCATGGGACATTTTGGCAAGGACTGCCCAAAGAAGTTCTGCAGAATCTGCAAGCAGTCCCGTCACGAAGCAAGCACATGCAGCAGGATCAAGAAGTGCAACCTCTGCGGAGGTGAGGGCCACATCTGCTACCGATGCCCCAAATCTGACCTGCCGAAGACTTACGTAGCAGCCGCTGCATGGGACCCTGCATGGAGACAGACCATACCGAAGGTATCCCAAGCACCCAACGCACAACGGAACACCCTCCTGACAGAAGCCAGAAACGAGGCTGCAAAGACACCAGCAGCACCCAGGATGGGAGACAAGAAAAGCCAAGTTCCAGAGAATCCAACACCCACAGGAACAGGCACAAAGAACCCAGAGGACCCCAAGGCAGGACCTGATGCAGCGGAGGAACCAGCACCACCGACTGGGATGGCACTGACCGAGGAAGTCCTTCAACCCAAGGGAGGCCCCGAGGACGGAGCACCACAAGGAGCCCCACCAGAGGAAGCCCCAAAAGAAACAGCCCCAACACCAGAAACAGAGGACAAGGAAGTGGAGACGGAGATAGAAGACTCCGCAACGGCAAAGGGGAAGAAAGAGAAGAAGAAGGAGAAAAAGAAGAAGAAGAAAGGAAAACCCGAGGAAAGCAGCGGAGACGAGGACAACGGGATCCAGGAGTCATGGAGCCAGGTCCGGTCCCAGACGCTGCACCAAAAGACCACGAAGGATAGAGAAGAGGTGAAGGAGCAGAGACGCACCAGCGCCAGAATCCAGAAGACGACCTCGCACGGGACACCGCAACCCGGACCCAAGCCGGAGACATTGGAGGAAGGGACAACACCAGACAAAGCCCTCCAGCGAGTTAACGTCAACAAGAGGAAGCGGCGAGCCAAGGAGGACTTCCTGGCCAGCAAGAAGGTGAACACAGCGGGCACCGAAGAAGAGGAAGACGACGATGCCGTCATCCTCGTAAGCGACACTGAGAGCAACAGAAACAACGCAGAGATGGAAGACGAGGAGGACAAGGAATTAGCGGAGATCGAGACGGTCCTCCAAGAATTCCATTGTCACCTCACCATGATGGGACCACCACCAGACGCTGCACAGTGGACCCCAGAAATAGGAATAGAAGTGCTCATCGAGAGTACCGAAGATGCCCCAGAAGAAAGGGGAGAGCAGGACCAACAGGTGGTTCAGGACCCAAGTGGAGCACCCCAGGGCCTTCAACCCCTGTAGGTTCGAAACCAGATACTGACCGATAGCGCGGAGACAATGGCGATATCATTGTTCACCCTAAATGTCAGAAGTGTGAAGGATCAGGTTAGGTGGGTCGCACGTTGTGCTTCCTGGACACCCAGAACGGAGATATCTACTTTCTGCAGGAATGCGGGATTCTGTACGCCCAGTCGTACAGCCAGATTGAACGGCAGTGGACGCACGGGCCATCTTTCTGGTCTGGAGGGAACGATTGCAAATCATCTGGAGTGGCCATTCTAATCAATGGGAGGCAGTTCACCGTGGACAAGGCCACTGAGCAGGTCAACGGCAGAGTGCTGGTCGTGGACGGCTCATGGGCCGGTGAGCCCGTTAGGCTCATCAATGTCTATGCCCCCCCAGAGAAGAATGAGCGACTCGAGATGTTCAGGGTGCTCAGGATGCAACTCGTGACCTCCAGAACCATTCTGATGGGTGGTGATTTCAATTTGCATTGTAGAGCTGGATGGACGCAGTGGGTCTGGCTCTGCAGGGATGGATGTGACGTCCAGGCTGTTGGTGGAGATGATAGGTGAGGCGTCCCTCCAGGATGTCATCGGGAGCATGGGACCGAACGCCAAGAATGTTTCCTGGAGTAGGCCGGACGAATCCATGCGTTCACCGATCGACTTCCTATTCGCCTCCCCTACAGTAAAGCCTGGGCGAAGCTCCATGGTCGCCGTCCACTTCTCTGACCACAGAGCAGTCAGTTTCGAGGGGGAACTTACAGGGAAGTTCCCTTCAGGACCAGGATCATGGAAGCTGAACTGCTCTTTGTTGGAAAACGAGGAGTTAGTGGCGAACCTCAGAACCGTGTACGTAGAGTGGAAGGACATTAGGGACCTCTTTCACTCCGCCAGCGAGTGGTGAGAATAGGTGAAGGACAGGTTCCGGAGCTTCTTCCAGGATGCAAGCAGAGCTGCTGCACGGGAAAAGAAGAGGACGTTCAGGAAGCTGCAGAGCAAACTGTAGCAACTGTACAAACTCGAGCTCAGGGGATGGGACCAGGATGATGACCTGGAGGAAACTCACAGAGCACTTTAGGGAAGAATCCAAGAAAATCATCTTCCGGAACAGAACCGAGAACCTAGAGAAGGACAAGAAATGCAACTCGTTTTTCTTCAAGAAACTTCACACGACCCTGGTGGAGCTTTGGGGCTCGGAGGGCAACTTCCAAAGTTAGAAAGAGGAGGTCATGAAAGTCGTAACCGACTTTTACGGCGAACTCTACTCACCGAAGTTGTCAGAGAGAGACCAGGCGGATAGTTTCATCGAGGGCATCTCAAAGACACTGGGTCCAGAAGAGAGAGAGGGCCTAAACGCGCCCTTCACCCTGGAAGAGCTGCACTTGGCCGCCACAACCTCCAAGAGAGGAAAGACACCCGGGAATGACGGTCTTCCAGTGGAACTTTATGTCGAACTGTGGGACCTGATCAGGCCGGACTTGCTGGACCTCTACGAGGAAGTGGTGGGCAAGGGCAGTATGCTGCAATCCCTGCGTGAGAGTATGATAACACTCTTGTACAAACAGAAGGGAGAGAGAGAAGACCTCAAGAACTTGAGGCCTATCTCTCTCCTCAATGTGGACTACAAGATTCTCGCGAAGGTAATGGCCAACTGCCTAAAGAAAGTGATATCAAAGATAGTCCACCCTGACCAGTCCTGTGGGATACCGGGTCGGCAAATCGCGGACAGCCTGGCCCTGGTCCGGGACACGATCGAGTACATCAAGGGCCGCAAGGTCCCGATGGCCTTGGTCAGCCTGGACCACGAGAAGACGTTCAACCGCATTTCCCATGAGTTCATGAACCTGACACTCAGAGCACTGGGACTGGGGGACTTCTTCTGTGACGTGGTGAAAACAATATATAGAGACATCTCCAGCACGGCATTGGTAAATGGCTAGAGAACCGACCCGTTCCCCATCCTGTCGGGGGTGAGGCAGGGCTGCCCGCTTTCCCCCCTTCTGTTCATCTGCGTGATTGAACTCCTCGCCAAACGCATTCGGCACAACAGGAACAGGAACAGAGGAGTGAAGACACCAGGAAGCGGAGGATGAGGAGAAGTGAAGTGCTCCCTCTACATGGACGACGTCTCAGTATTCTGCGCAGACAGACTGTCTGTGAAAGAGCTGGAGAGGACTTTTTAAAAAAAATAATTATTTATTTATTTTGGTTTTTATAAAAAATGTATTGAGTGAGAAAACAGAAGATACACAAACAAGCAGATACAATTCCTTCTAGAATTCTCACACATTTTTAACTAACCCCGCCACCCCCTCAGCCCATCCTCCACCAAAATTAATTGCCTAATGGGACTTCCAGCAATTCCACATTCACCAGACCATTAGACAAGACCTTTAACCAAAGTCTTTCCCTTATCTAATACAATATTTCTCAGACAAAATCCATATCTGTTTACAGTTCTATTGGTCTTATTACATTTTATGGCAATTTTCCAGCGTTTTTACAGTGTTACCCAGGGGATAACAGCACATAGCCATTCCTCATCTACATTACATATACTATTCCTCTTCCTGTCGTAAAGTGCTAGTGCCTACATTTTATTTCATACATTGCGCCCATTTTTCCCCCCCATAATCCAACGATCATTTTACCAACATAGCAGCATAACATAGTAAAGTACAAGTGTCAGGTTCTAAGAGCGAGCAATTAGAGTGATAACCAACCTTTTGGCTTTTCTAATAGCCAAATATTGATCACAAACCTTCCCCCAGGCTATGGATGCAGCCCTACATTAATTGATGGTAACTGAATTAATAAGCGTGCATATTGAGGTTGGTCGTCAAATTCTGTTCCGCTCGCGGAATTGCGATATTTTGACATTTTCGCGTTCCGCGGAGAGCGAGAAAATGCCAAAATTTCCGCTATTTGCCGTGTTGTGAAGAATTTTTTCATATTCGCACTTTGAAAATGCGCTCTCGCGCGCGCGATCGCCTACCGAGATGTTGATAGCAGGTCGCACTATCCTCGCCATCAGACACCGTGAGAGTCTGCGATCGCGAACACGTCATTTTCCAGTGCGAGAGAGAGCGTGAGGTCACAAACACGCCACCAAACCCCATCTGACATGTTTCAAAGTCCCTGAGAGGCAAGATCTGCTCACCATCATAAACGGCATCCAGTCCGGCTCCCCCTATGATGTGATCTCTCCTAATCGCTGTAAGGGAGTTTTAGAATGTATGATTGATCAGATTCAACACCTGATCACCTTATCTTTTCAGGAGTGCTATGTGCCAGATGCATGGAAAACGGCACAAGTAATTCCCCTGAAGAAAAAAGCTACCATGCATATCTCCCAGCTACAAAATCTCCGCCCTATCTCCCTTCTCCCTTTTTGTGGGAAAGTGGTAGAGAAGGTAGTAAATACACAACTCATGAAATTTGTTGAGGAGAACTTCCTTCTTTATTCAACACAGTCAGGGTTTAGAGCGGGCCACTCAACAGAGTCGGCGGTTCTCTTCTCCACAGAATGTCTGAGACAACTAGTAGATGAGGGGCAGACGGCAGCGTTGGTTTTATTAGATCTAAGTGCAGCCTTTGACACCGTGCTGCACTCAACGCTGCTGTCTTGCCTCTCAGACATGGGAGTTGAGGGATCTGCACTGGAATGGATAAAATCCTTTTTAGAAAACAGGAGCTTCCAGGTGCACTGCCCCCATTATAAATCCTCCCTTCGAAAGCTCAACCAGGGAGTTCCTCAGGGCTCCAGTTTGAGCCCCACGTTGTTTAATCTATATATGGAGCCTTTAGCTCATATTGTGGAAGCTTTTGGAGTGGATATCGTCACATACGTTGACGATACCCAACTAATAATTAAACTCACTCACAATCAGGCAGAGGATGCCACTAACTTTTCCAACTGCATGCTCTCTGTGGCAGGGTGGATGAACAACAACTGCTTGCGCCTTAATGGCGACAAAACAGAACTGCTAGTGGTTGGTAAATCCCCCTCCGCCTGGTCGCAGGCCTGGTGGCCAACAGAATTAGGGGCAATTCCCCATCCGGTGGAGTCTGTCAGAAAATTAGGGATCATGGTGGACGCGGAGCTTTCCTTTAAGCATCAGATTAGTAAAATCACGGGAAAATGTTTTGGAATACTTAAAACACTCCGAAAAGTTCTCGACCTACTCCCCATTAGTGCTAGGAAAACACTTATTCATGCCTTAGTCACGCCTCATTTAGACTATGGCAATGCTCTTCTCCTAGGCCTAAGCAAAAAAGGTATCCACCAACTGCAGTGCGTCCAAAATGCTGCTGCGCGACAGGTGCTAAACCTCCCACGCAGAGCATCAGGTAAAATGGCACTATTTGAACTTCATTGGCTTCCTATTGAGGAGCGAATTAAGTTTAAGGCTCTGTGTTTTGCCCATCGCATTGCCCAGGGAAAAGGCCCAGGTTATTTGCGAAACCTTCTTACTATCCATCGTCCCACCCGTAATTTAAGATCTGCCGGAGCGATGTTGTTCCAACTTCCTCGCGTTCGCAAGACCAGGATGGGAGGTGGTTCTTTTAGGTTTCTAGCCAGTAAACACTGGAACAAGCTTCCTCTTGATTTACGCATGGAGCCCTCCGAAACAAAATTCAGACTAAAATTGAAAACTCATCTTTTCCCACGTAAATAATAGCCTCTTGCAACCTGGGATCCAGGCGAGCCCTGGACATTGGCCTTTCGGGGAGCAGTAGCATCTTTCAGCGCGGGGACACACTGTTTTAGTGTAACCATGCGCTTTAGAAGTGGTTTTATTATTATTATTATTATTAATCTCTACCGCAACAAAGACCATGAGATCGCGAACACGTCATTTTGGACGCGCCATCGACATCCGGCGGAAGTGTGGTGAAGGTTGCGATCGCGAACACGCCAAATTTTCGATTTGGAGTATATTAACTCTAGCTGCATAAAACCTTCTCTAAATGATGATTTGGATGGAAAAAACTCCTCCGATTGACATTTGGCTGTCCTTTTTTGTGCAAGGAGTCCTTTTTAAAAAACAAAAACTTTTGGGGGGAGAGGGAGGAAGTGCCACAGAGTCTCCAACTTCCTGTTCCTGTCCATCAGGCTCCTCCCAGTGCTTTGTCCATCTCCTGTTCATTCTGCCTTTGGATTTCAACTGGAAGGATCACTCTTTGTGTCTGCTGCATCATTATCATTGGATTTGAGGACTTTTGAATTTGATATTTCACAAGTAAGTTGGTGTTGTGTCTGTTTGATTGGGGGCATTGCAGTTGCTGCAACTACAATTTTGGTACTTATCATTCTTTTTTTTAAAATTGTTGGGGGTAGCCAGTAGGCCCAGAGCTAGTCATAGGTGGGTGCATGATGAAGCAACTGTTCCTTTGGTATGTGTTGAATGTTTTTCAAACATCATTTAGGGCATGGATGGCATTGGATTGAGTTGGAAAATGTGTTTTTTGGGGGGAATTTCTGTTTTTGGGGGTGATTGCCAGGCCTCCAGCTTGTTGCTTGTGATTTGCGAGTGTGCATGTGGCTGTGGGCCTTTTCTGGTGGGAGTTATTAGTGTGCTGCTTTTGCCATATATAGGCCTGCACGGTATTCCTTTGTGGCCTAGGCTTCTTGTTGTGGGCCTGGCCATGAGGCTGGCGGCCATTTTGAAGGCAGGCAGTGTGTTTTTTGCAACAGGCCTGCATTGTCTGTCTTCTCTTTCTTGTAGTTGGGTGGGCCTGGCCATGTGGCTGGTGGCCATTTTGAAGCCTAGGCCTGCAAGCTTGTGTGGCCTTGTCTGCCCACGGGCCTGCCTTCATCCAGTAGGCTCAGAGCAGGTAGCCACAAGTGCATTAAACAAGTGTTTATCTGTGTGTCCTGTTGAATTTAAACATCATTTAGGGCATGGATGGCATTGGATTGAGTTGGAGAATGTGTTTTTGGGGGGGGATCTGTTTTTGGGGGTGTGTTAAAGAAATGCCTTTGTTGTGTGTGCCTGGTGTGTTGGTGTGCACCCTGCAGACCTTGTTTTGCCCTGTGGATTTTCGTTTTTTCATTTTATTGCATTAAAAAGGCACAGTAGTGTGGTTTTGCATGCATCTTTTGCCTGGCTTCTTTTAGATGCCTTTTAGCAGTTCATTGTTTCCCAGGCCTCCTGCTTGTTGTCTATTTGGCTTGTGGCCTTTTCTGGTGGGAGTTAATATGGGCCTGCATGGTTTTCCTTCCTATTGGCTTACTGCTTCCATCCATCCCCTTTGCCAGCAGCAGCTCCCTTCCATTACATTTGTATTTTTGTGGTTGTTCTTATTCTTTCCTATCCTTTCTGAGAGTGTAGTGTGTGTATACTGTACACAGTAAGTAGTATACCATAGCCCTTGTTGCCAAAGTCTCACAAATGGCTACACTATATCTTCTATTTTTTTGTTTGTACTAGTAGCAATTGAACCACAACAACAAATGCAACATTTCACTTATGTTCTTCTCCTGGCTTATTTGCTTTTAGGTGCACAAAAAGACACAGAAGGAGGTAACTATCAACATCATCCATTGTACTGCCAGACAGAAGTCCTGCTGCGGACTACATCGCGTCCAACTGTGACCACAGACATCTCTGCAACTTGTGCACCTGCATCCTATCTGACCTCTGAAGAAAATGGGCCAAAAGAAAGGTACCAGGTACTTCAGTACCAAGAAAGTTGCCGGTGAGAAGAAGGAACAGAAGAAGCAAGAGGCACTAACCACGACTGGTGTGCCGGCACATGTGTTTTTTGGGATCAAAAAACACACGCCTGCAGCATCGTTGTCCGGCGGGAACCAAGCTGGGAGCAGCACATCCACACCAGCGGGCCAACCCCACCAACCTAGGCCCAAGCCCATGAGTGTTGCAGAGGTAGCCAGTCTAATAACGAGCAGCGATGTTGAAATGTCAGTATCGCAAAGTAGTACACAATCAACGCATGCGGAAACTCAGCAGATAAGTCTGCAGCAGCAGGCACAGCCGCAAGAACAGCAGCAGCAGGCGCAGCCGCAAGAACAGCAGCAGCAGGCGCAGCCGCAAGAACAGCTCCGACTAAGATAGGAG
This sequence comes from Triturus cristatus, assembly GCF_964204655.1. Classification (NCBI taxonomy): domain Eukaryota; kingdom Metazoa; phylum Chordata; class Amphibia; order Caudata; family Salamandridae; genus Triturus; species Triturus cristatus. The sequence continues at coordinate 344,789,553 of NC_140593.1, forward strand.
GTGCTGCAGCGTGAGTCGTGATCGCTGGGCTTTGACTTCCAATTTAAATACTCATAGAAAATTGATTTCGGATTGGATCCGACGTATTTCATTCACCGGACTCGGCCTTCCTTACAGGAAAACGCCGTTTGAGAGACCCCATTGGATGAGGCGCTCTGTCCTTCTACACTTGAACGTTTGATTGCTAGGCCATCCTAGACCATAGGCTAGGTTGCCATCGTTTATTTTAATGTCCTGATGAAGACCCTACATGACGATTTAATGTCGCTTACACTGGGTTGAAACGTCGACGATAATTGCTAGGACCAGTTCAAGACCTGTTTTCTATACATGTTTTGATTTATTCGTGAAACAGTGTCATTGTGATTTTCCTCGATACTGGCCCTCTTCTTGTATATTGTGTACATAAAAAGTTTTTTCTGTATTCGATCACTGTATATACTATGCACAATTCTGTCACTTATGTCACCTTGTCACTGACTCACTGATTCACTTTACAGTTTATTACTTTGGTAACCTCGCTTTACAAGTGATATGGGTGTTTTTATATAAATGATGCAATTTATATATAAAGAATGACATTACACCCTTCAAATTTGGCTTTACCGTGATTTGTACTCTCACATTGTGTGGTCAACTCTTGATTGATTCCTTACCTCTTCCTTGATTCACTTGTATAACAAAGTAATTGTTTTGCTCATACCCGACAGAACCATTGTTTTCTTGTAATAATCATACCCAGGTTCTGAGGGACACAGGGTCACCCCATTGTCTAGACATTGCAAGAACAGCAGCAGCAGGCGCAGCTGCAAGAACCGCAGCAGCCGCAAGAACCGCAGCAGCCGCAAGAACAGCCACAACAACAGCCCACAATAGTAGTTGTTCCTCCTGAAGTAGGGGCATTTCAGGAAATCGAGCTTCCTGCAGACAAAGAGGAGCAAGCCACTGTTTCAGAAGATCCATTGTCTTCCAGACCCCCAGCAAGGAAAAGAAGGGTTATTCCATCATCTTCTTCTTCAAGCCCCGCTTCTGATGATCTTGATGCCACTTGGAAGCCACCAGCTCAGTCTGAGAGTGATGCACGCCACAAGACAAGGCTAGTGAAAAGGAAGGTTCCAGAAAGCATTAGAGTTATGGAGGTAGATGTACAAGAGGGAGATGATGATGATGACGAGCCAATCATCACGGACATCACTCCCGGCCCAAAGGATATAGAAACCAACATTATAACCCTATCCAAAATGGCTGCAAGGGATGTAGCACGGATACCACCAACACAGGTAACACCACCACGACCTCCAGCTTCCATATTTTCATTTGCAAAGGAAAGGCAGGGACCTACATCCAGCTCAACCACCACCTCAGTAGGTAGTGGTAGAAGTCGCAGTGTAGCTGCTCAGAGTCACATTCCAAGCACACCCTCCAGTTCATCTGGTATTGAAAGTGGCACATCCAGCAGCACCAGAAAGTTCTCCTCCCCAGTTTGGGACTTCTTTTCGGTTAGCAGTAAGGCGGAGAACTTTGCTATATGCTCAATTTGTCGCCATGCTGTTCGGCTGGGTAAGCTTGGTACAAACTATGGTACCGGAGGCCAAACAAGTCATCTCAAAATACACCACACTATCGTGTGGGAGGCTCACCTACTTCGCTTAGAACAAAGTAAAACTCCACCCATTGTTGTTGGGCATGAAGAATCAGGGGACTATATTATCGCGGTGGAAGGTGAACAAGAGGGAGACAATTCTAGCCCTGTCCCCAGTAGTGTAGTACTCAGCAACATCTCAGTGGCACCGCAGTAAGAGTCTGAGTCAGGCTGAGACACCAAGGCGACCAAGTAGTACTGCAATGATTATAAAACAAAGTGCGTTGTTGAGCCTAACTGGGTTGAAGAAAACTGCACCACAAAGGAAAATAATCCAGACTACCATTGACAGCATGCTTAGGTTGGAGGGGCAGTACCAACGCAACCATCCAGCGGCACAGTTGTACAATGCGAAGCTGGCTAAAATGTTAGTGCTGGACCTTCTCCCTTTTTCATTTGTGGAAGGGGTGAGTTTCCTTGATTTTGTGTCAACCATCTGCCCTAAATGGAAGGTTCCCAGCCGGTTCTATTTTGCAAGAGTTGCTGTTCCAGCACTACATCATGATGTGCTGGAATTGGTTGGACAAGCTTTGCAGCAGAGTGCTGTTCACAATATCCACCTAACAACAGACATGTGGACCAGTTGCCAAGCCACTGATTACATGTGCATCACTGCACACTGGGTCTCATTTGTGGGGGTTAGAGATAAGCTATCTGAAGGTGCTGTTGACGCAGCTGAGATTTTTAAAGCTACTCGGAAACATGCAACTGTATTCATGTTCACCATGGAGAAATCTCATACTTCTGTAAACATATTGGAAGAGTTTCAGAGCAAGGTTTTTGAATGGCTGCGCCCAAGAGGGCTTAAGATTGGTTTTGTTTCCACGGATAATGGCAGTAATGTACTAAAGGCCATGGAGCTTGGTTCCTATTTCAGGGTTCCGTGTTTGGCGCACTGCATTAACATTATTGTTCAAGACTTTCTGAAAAAAGAAGCCATAGTCAGCAACTTATTGACCATCTGTAGAAGAATATACACTCATTTCAGCCATTCTTTTAAAGCTCGGAAGCAGCTGAGGATCATTCAATGTGACTATAGAATGTCAGTCAAAGCACTCGTCCAGGAGGTGGCAACACGTTGGAACTCAACTTATTACATGCTTGACCGTCTGTTTGAGCTGTACAGGCCAATCAGTGAATATGTCATGCGAAGAGGGGATGCTACTGTGAAAGGCATGAGCCTTCATATGGACCAATGGTGCCTTGTTAAATGCCTGACTGAGATGCTTCTTCCTTTCAAGGTCTTCACACGTGAAGTCAGCAAGGAGGACTGTACTATGGGCCAAGCTATTCCATTGTTGCAAATGCTAGAGCATCAGCTGAAGGAGGTGTCAGAAGCATACAAAGATGTAGAGGAAAAAAAAGAAGCATATGAGTTGGTGGAGAGCTTAGCTCGTCGCTTAGCTGACAATACAAGGGTGCAAAATAAGCTTTTGTCACAAAAACATTACATTTGTGCCACAATTCTGGATCCACAGACAAAATGGGCCCTGAAGACATTAATTCCTTTTTCAGAAATGGATGTTGCCCGGTACAAAACGTGGATAGCTGAGTCAGCGAGTAAGTTGGAAAATGAACGACTGCTAATTAAAAGCCCGCTAGATAAACCCACAACAAGTACTGCAGCAGGGTATCCGGTGTCAAGTTCAACTTGGGCGCCTGAGCGCAGTGTGTTTGGCTCAGAACACTCACCAACACTATCTACAACAGCAAGAGCTGTGTCTTCAGGCCTAGTAAAATCGTTACAGGATTGGTATTTACAGCAAGGCATTGGTAAGTCCAGTGCTGATGCGACAAGAAAAGAGCCCGAAAAACGTTTTGCACCCCTGAACATTGAGCGGATGGTTCAGGCCTATCTGGACGACCCAACAGAGGTGTACATTGATCAAAACCCATTGAGGTATTGGTATGGGAAAAGGGCCCAATGGCCAGTGCTCAGCAGGCTGGCGATAAACTATCTGGCTTGCCCTGTCGCAAGTGTCTCTTCGGAATGTGTTTTCAGTGCTGCTGGTTCCATTGTAACAGTGAGAAGGACCAGTCTCTCACCAAAAACGTGGAGAGGTTAACAATGATCAAAATGATTCAGCACTTTATACCACCGAATTACACAATACATGAATCAAGGGAGGAAGATGAGGACAGCGGCTCAGGTGACTGAACTGGTGTGTTAGATGATGATTACCTACTTCTGGTTGAACCCCCAGAGTTTGCGGATGAGCTATACTTCCCTGACAATTAGGCTTGCACTTCCAGTTCTTACTGTCTTCCTCACTTATTTTCTTTTATTGGTGTATCTGTCTTTCTGGTTAGAAACTTTGAATCACAACAAATCCATCACCACCGTCTTCTAATTGTTTTATTGCCATATACAAGTTTCGGCTGGCTGCATATCACAGTACACTCCTCAAAATCCTGCTCCTCCATCCTCCTGAATCTCCCTAAATCCATTGCCCTCAAGAAGTCAGATGATGATTGGATGATGCAAAATAGAAGAAAAAAAAAATATTTCCAAGTCCCTCCAAAATAAGTGGAACATGATTGATGATGACTACTATAGCTATCCTCCTTTGTGAGCCGAAAGAGACTGCCCATTAACTGAAGATGAGAAGGAACAGGTACTGTGGGACACCCCCGCGCCGCACGGCCACCAGCTGCTGCGTGTGCCCCTTCCGCCTGTGCCTCGCTGCCCGGCTGCTGCCGCTTGACCACGCCCCCTCCCTCGAGCCCGAGGTCCGTGGTTGCTCCTGTGCCCTGCTGTCGTCTGTCTACCATATTTTGTTCTGTTTGCATTTTTCTGTGTGTTTTCGTCTTTTTTCCTTAAGTGCCAGCTTTGTCATATTCCGTCCCTCTGTTCCCTCCCCGCTTCCCGCCACCGCCGCTAAGCCCCGCCCCTTTTTGCCTTCTGTATCCCTCCCCGCTCCCGCCTCCCAGCTGCCCCGCCCACCCGCGCACTTGGCCATATATGGCGACCGTGCGACGCAGGTGAGTGTGACCTACTTGTGGGACACCCCCGCGCCGCACGGCCACCAGCTGCTGCGTGTGCCCCTTCCGCTTGTGCCTCGCTGCCCGGCTGCTGCCGCTTGACCACGCCCCCTCCCTCGAGCCCGAGGTCCGTGGTTGCTCCTGTGCCCTGCTGTCGTCTGTCTACCATATTTTGTTCTGTTTGCATTTTTCTGTGTGTTTTCGTCTTTTTTCCTTAAGTGCCAGCTTTGTCATATTCCGTCCCTCTGTTCCCTCCCCGCTCCCCGCTTCCCGCCACCACCGCTAAGCCCCGCCCCTTTTTGCCTTCTGTATCCCTCCCCGCTCCCGCCTCCCAGCTGCCCCGCCCACCCGCGCACTTGGCCATATATGGCGACCGTGCGACGCAGGTGAGTGTGACCTACTTGTGGGACACCCCCGCGCCGCACGGCCACCAGCTGCTGCGTGTGCCCCTTCCGCTTGTGCCTCGCTGCCCGGCTGCTGCCGCTTGACCACGACCCCTCCCTCGAGCCCGAGGTCCGTGGCTGCTCCTGTGCCCTGCTGTCGTCTGTCTACCATATTTTGTTCTGTTTGCATTTTTCTGTGTGTTTTCTTCTTTTTTCCTTAAGTGCCAGCTTTGTCATATTCCGTCCCTCTGTTCCCTCCCCGCTCCCCGCTTCCCGCCACCGCCGCTAAGCCCCGCCCCTTTTTGCCTTCTGTATCCCTCCCCGCCTCCCAGCTGCCCCGCCCACCCGCGCACTTGGCCATATATGGCGACCGTGCGACGCAGGTGAGTGTGACCTACTTGTGGGACACCCCCGTGCCGCACGGCCATCAGCTGCTGCGTGTGCCCCTTCCGCCTGTGCCTCGCTGCCCGGCTGCTGCCGCTTGACCACGCCCCCTCCCTCGAGCCCGAGGTCCGTGGTTGCTCCTGTGCCCTGCTGTCGTCTGTCTACCATATTTTGTTCTGTTTGCATTTTTCTGTGTGTTTTCGTCTTTTTTCCTTAAGTGCCAGCTTTGTCATATTCCGTCCCTCTGTTCCCTCCCCGCTCCCCGCTTCCCGCCACCGCCGCTAAGCCCCGCCCCTTTTTGCCTTCTGTATCCCTCCCCGCTCCCGCCTCCCAGCTGCCCCGCCCACCCGCGCACTTCGCCATATATGGCGACCGTGCGAACGCGCAGCGATCACGCGCAGCGGGCGCGCCGATTGTGCGCCGAAGGCGCGCCAAAGGCAAGCCCGTCTACGCCCGTCCGCGCCTGGACCGCGCCCAGTGCCAGGACCCCTGGCCCCCGAGGACCCCGACCGACCCGCCTGACGTACAACGCCGCCACCCTCATCGCACTCAACACCGGCGGAACCCAGGGATGCTACCGAGCTACTCCGAAGCACACCCACGGGCCCTTCAGCTGCCACGCCTGCAAGTTCACCTGCATCCGGACCTGCCCGACACCAGCACCTGCCATGCCGAACACCAGCAGCAACCACCTCAAGTGCATCCTGCTCAACACCCGCTCCGTCCACAGACACGCCATCGAACTCTGGAACCTCATCGACACCACAGCCCCCGACGTCGCCTTCATCACGGAGACCTGGATGAACGCCTCCTCAACGCCCGACATCGCCATCGCCATCCCAGAAGGATACAAGATCACCCGGAAGGATCGCAACGCCAACCAGGTGGGAGGAGGCATCGCCATCATCCACAAGAACACCATCCGCATCACGACCAGCACCGACAACTCCCCACCCTCCGCCGAACACCTGCACTTCCAGATCCACACCGACCCGAAGACCACCCTCAGAGGCACCCTGATCTACCGACCTCCGGGACCACGCACCCAATTCAGCGAGGACATCGCCGACTTCGTCAGCCCGCACGCCCTCCCCTCCGCCGACTACATCCTCCTGGGGGACTTCAACTTCCACCTGGAGAACAACAACGACTGCAACACCAGCACCCTGCTCGACAACCTCGCCAACCTTGGACTCAAGCAGCTGGTGTCCACCCCCTCCCACCGCGCAGGACACACACTCGACGCCATCTTCTCATCCAGCAAAGACATCGCCTTCAGCCACGCCACAGAACTCCACTGGACGGATCACAGATGCATCCACTTCACCTTCAGAAGAACGACGATCCACCACCACCAGCAACAGGCTGCCCGAAGAAGCTGGAACAAGATCACAGCCGACCAGCTCGCCGCCTCCCTGAGCCAGCACCCTCCGGCCAGCTCAGCGAACCCCAGCCAGGCCGCCGACAACCTCACGAAGTGGATCAGCGACTGCGCGGACGAACTCGCCCCACTGAGGACCCCGCCCAGCAGACCCGGCAGCAAGAGAGCCCCTTGGTTCACCGACGAACTCAAGAGCTCCAAGAAGTACTGCTGCGCCCTCGAGAAAGCCTGGAGAAGGGAACCCACGCCGGACAACAGGACCACCCTCAGGCTTGCCACCCGGAAACACCACCAACTGATCCGCATCGCCAAGAAGACGGCTTTCAAGAACCGACTGGACAACAACGCTCACAACTGCAAGGAACTCTTCAACATCGTGAAAGAGCTCTCCAACCCCAACGCCGGAAGCAACGACATCACCCCTTCGCAAGACCTCTGCAACTCCCTCGCCTCCTACTTCCACAACAAGATCGCGGACATACACAACAGCTTCAGCACCCATCCGACCCACGCCACGACCGCAGCAACGCCACCCACCACCATCCTCCGCGCCTGGACCCCGGTCAACACCGAAGACACCGTCCACACGATGAACTCCGTCCACTCCGGATCTCCGACCGACCCCTGCCCTCACCACGTCTTCAACAAAGCCGACGCTGTCATCGCTCCCCACCTGCGGGACATCATCAACACCTCATTCGACACCGCCACCTTCCCCGAGAGCTGGAAGCACGCCGAACTCAGCGCTCTACTCAAGAAACCCACAGCAGACCCCACCGAACTCAAGAACTACCGCCCCATCTCTCTACTACCGTTTCCAGCCAAAGTCATCGAGAAAACCGTCAACAAACAGCTGGCCGCCTTCCTCGAGACGAATGGATCCCTCGACCCATCACAGTCCGGATTCCGGGCCAACCACAGCACCGAGACCGCCCTCATCGCCGCCACTGACGACATCCGAGCCCTGATGGACAACGGGGAAACAGCGGCCCTCATCCTCCTAGACCTCTCCGCGGCTTTCGACACGGTCTGCCACCGCACCCTAGTACAGCGCCTCAGCAACGTCGGAATCCAGGAGAAGGCGCTGGAATGGATCGTCTCCTTTCTCAACGGAAGAACACAAAGAGTCCGCCTACCACCGTACAAGTCAGAGGCCACCGAAGTCATCTGCGGCGTCCCTCAGGGATCCTCACTGAGCCCGACTCTCTTCAACGTCTACATGAGCCCTCTCGCGGCCATCGCACGCCAACACAACCTCAACATAATCTCCTACGCCGACGACACCCAGCTGATCCTCTCCCTGACCAACGACGACCCCGCCGCCGCCAGAGCCAACCTGCACAAAGGGATGAGAGAGGTAGCCGAGTGGATGACGACGAGCCGCCTGAAGCTGAACTCAGATAAGACGGAGGTCCTCATCCTGGGCTCCACGCCCTCCGCCTGGGACGACTCCTGGTGGCCCCCCGCCCTGGGCACCGCACCCAAACCGACAGACCACGCACGCAACCTGGGTTTCATCTTGGACTCCTCCCTCTCCATGACCAGGCAAGTCAACGCCGTCTCCTCATCGTGCTTCAACATCCTGCGCATGCTTCGGAAGATCTTCTGGTGGATCCCCACGGAGACCAGGAAGACCGTCACCCAGGGCCTCGTCACCAGCCGACTGGACTACGGCAACGCACTCTACGCCGGAACCACCGCCAAGATCCAGAAGAGACTCCAGCGCATCCAGAACGCCTCAGCCAGACTCATCCTCGACATCCCACGTCACAGCCACATCTCCGGACACCTAAGAGACCTGCACTGGCTCCCGATCAACAAGCGAATCACCTTCCGCCTCCTTACCCACGCACACAAAGCTCTCCACGACCAAGGCCCGAGCTACCTCAACAACCGAATCAACTTCTACGCTCCCAGACGCCACCTCCGATCCGCCAGCCACGCCCTCGCCACCGTCCCACGCATCCGCAGAACCACTGCTGGAGGAAGGTCCTTCTCCTACCTGGCCGCCAAGACCTGGAACTCCCTCCCGGCCGACCTGCGCCTGACCCAAGACCACCTCTCCTTCAGGAAGAAGCTCAAGACCTGGCTGTTCGAGCAGTAGCGGCACCCCCCCCCCCCCCAAGCGCCTCGAGACCCTACGGGTAGGTAGTGCGCTCTATAAATTTCCTTGATTGATTGATTGAATGATGCCATGCATTGGACGCTGACTGAGTGATTTTGTTGTTGTTTGTTGTGCATGAAGTTACTTCATTGTGTACTTTATGTAATGATCTTCACACTAAAAGTAACTCAAGTCCCTTTTCTCTTCTTGTTTTTTTAATACCAAATTTGTACTTCTACTGCAGGCCGATACATTGCATTTTGAATATAGGAAGGGGACTCACTCGGTACACTCAGACTGAGTTGAACAACACCATCATGATGACCACAGTGACATAGTATCTTCAAAGTCACTCAGTACACGGATCAGAGATGATTGATGGAATAGGTCAAGCCGTTTCATGAGTGGCATATAAGGTAAACAAGTAAACAACAACCACAGCAGACCTAAATGTCTGTGTAGCGGTGGAGTCAAGTGTAGCGGTGGTATGACTGCAGTAAATTGTAATATGCTGTGTTGCTTTGTCCAACTCTTTCAAAAAATGTACGCTAAATGGAGGATGTGCAAAGGGTGCCATCACCGTGGGCCTGCTCTGTCCTGTTGGTGTTGTAGGTTAATGCTGGAAACAGACTAGAGTAGAGATGATGCATCCATGCCACCTCAGAAAGTGTTCTTGTTGCACTACAACATTAACTATTCCATTTTTTTTCAACTTGGTTTCAATCTCAATATCCCTTTTGTTTTTGCATCTACAATTACAGGCCGGGCCTTACCCTGTGCTATACTTGTGAAAACAACAATGCACACTTACCTTACCAATGAGTCTACATCTGCCAGGCAGGCAGTGGCGTCACCCAATATTGATGGACGGAGCATCCATGGAAGGGAGGACCAAGAGGAATGCCGAGATTCAACTCACCATTTGACCCGGATAACACAGTAACAGTATTAACTTTCATCTTTTAAATAATTTGATTCATTTTTTTGTCTACAATCATTACAACAGTGTGTTCTTGTTGTTATTACTATTATTATCATTAGGTTTGCTCTCTGTCTATAATTCATCCCTACAGATATTTTAAAATTTTCTTTGCTGTCTGTAAATGTAAGCCCGGTAACACTGAACACAAACTGTATGTAATCCGGGTCTCTCCTTATCATCAATCACCATGCATGCATTATTTCCTTTTTCTTCCTTAACATATTGATATGGATATGGTAGTCTACAAAGATTCTGTCGTTTGATGTTTGTCCATGCATACTGTTTTTCTTTCTCAAACCTTTCCCCAAAACCCCCTTCCCAACCATTCAACAAACCCTAACCCTCTTCCCCCAGGCTGTGTGACTTATTGAGGCATGACTACATTAAATGTACATCAATAATTTATCACACGCTTGCTGGGGCGGATGTGGCAAAAGCAACAGTACTTCAATTTCAAGGCAGGGCGGGGATCTTCTTCTGTTTGCCCACCCATAAGCAGTATATTTGTGAGGTACATTTTTTACCAAAGGAACCGGCTAATACATCAGCATTAATTCACGGCATTGATTGGATTAATGGATTTCATTCATTGTCATCCTCCTACACAGCAATAACAGTTACGCTTGTGTCAGTGTGCTGTAGGCCTAGTCCAGTGACTCAACACAACTAGAGTTTATAACTCTGTGTACTATTAGGCTATCTACACCACCATTATGTTTTGGTGTATTTGGGCATATTATTGTTTGGCAGTAAGTTCTGTTCTGTACTGTACTTCATTTTACTACTCCTCGAAGAGTCTCTCTCAGGCTACTGACTGTCTCATTTTCTTTTTTGGAAAATGCTGCTGCCAGTGTCTACCACTACCACCACCACAACCATGGCATGTTAGGAAAGAAAACCATCATCACCATGCAGCCATCGCTGTGCCTAAGTTAAACATCAAGCAAAGGTAAGAGAAGTTAGGGGTGGCATAATTAATAATGGACATGTTTTCATTAATTCAATTTCACACACCCCTTTGAGTCCAGTTGCAGAGTGCCTAGAGTAGAAGAGGACTAGTAGTAGGACAAGTAACTCAGTGAGGGGTGCCGCATCTATCTGTTTCTGTCTTACAAAGTCATCCAATTATTAAAATCAAACACTGGCTGTGGGCGGCCCTGCACCAGCAAGGAAAGAAGGATACAGTGTGATGTAAATCAGTAACCCCACCCAGAAAATATTAACAACATCGTATGTAAACTTAAGTAGAAATATATTATTTAATACCCTAACAAAAATAAACTATGTAAAAAAAAAAACACACCTGACCCACCCCTCTCCCTAACCCCAACCAAAGTCCGTAAAGAAAATGTCAAATTGTCCAAAAGAGGAAACCCAATGCCCGGATCCCACCCACCCCAAGAATAATTAGAAAAGGGGCAATAAGAACGGGGTCTAAGTTCGGCGGGCTTTTTTCAGGAGGACACGAACTTGCTCCTCCAGGCGGGCAACACGGCGCTTCAATGCGCGGCAGTTGCATCCACGGGGGGGCAGCACTGATGGAGGGGCGGCGGCGGGCGGCTGCCAGACGGTGGCGCAGTACCACTGGAGGGCAGTGGCTGGGGCTCGGGGCATTGGAGGAGGCTGCAGCTGCTGCCGCCTCCTCCTCCTCCTCTTCCAGGACCACCAGCCAACGATATTCGGTCTGTATTGCCTCCAGTTTCTGACGCCGGGCCTTGGCTGCCAACTCATCCGGTCAGGTTTCCCCTTGGAAGGAGTAGCTATATATGAAGAAGAAAAAACAAGACTATTGTAAAATATACTCTTAGCAAAGCAGTAAGACAAATATTTCTACACATAGTGTCACGGTAGCACTAGCAAGCACATAACATTTGTGGTATGTACTATCTATCCTCCCACTTTCTTGGACTTTAACATTTGTAGGAGTTTCAGGCATTCAACCAACCATGCATCTGAATCCTATCAGCCACCAGTATGCATGCTGCATGCATCCCACGAATCCTTCTCTGCCAGTCATAAAGCTTAAATCTCGCCCGTCCTTCTTCCTTCCACTCTTCTTTCCCTTTTCGTTCAACCAATCCATCAAGGTCATCTGATCTGACTTTTAGTCTTCTCCATAAAACTTTCACAGCTGAGTTGAAATCATCAGATAGAAGAGGCCATTGGTTACTCAACAACACTCCCGCCACTAATGCCTTTACTAATGCTAAGTAAAGGGTGTCTTCAACCGTTCACAACAACCTTTTACTTAGTAAGTCAACTGTACAGTATTATACAGTACACCCTTGCAGTGAGTGTAATGTCAATAAGTAAGGATTAGGTATCTAACTTACCACTGCCCACCACTGCTGCTGGCTCACCCCCTGCAGCTCCTCCTGCAACTGCCGCCTCCTCCTCTCCTCCGTCAGCAGCCGGGTCGCCGCTGGCCCCGGCACTGGTGGTTGGTAGTGCGCCTTGAAAAAACATTACACATTTTTTAGGTGTCATATCCACCTCCCCCTATTTTTCACTAGCAATATTGAAAAATGAGTTAATAGTAATACATATATATACAACATACATCACTAGTACAAATCAGGTAGTAGTAGAGTAGGCACTAGTAGTTATATGGTCCCTAGAGTCATTCTAGTCTTTACTTAGTTAGCCCGAGCCATGCTACCATTTTACCTTTGTGTCTTTTATTTTAGCACATGCGTCGTTGCCTCGCAGCTTGTTGTATAAAGAGCGACGCCTTTGAGCCCACATAAGCTCATACTGCTACTGTCTAAGCGCCGCGTACAAGGTCAATCAAAACAAGCCACTTTGTTATGGAGTTCTGGTGTTAGTCCATATTGCTTATCCAAAATGCTACACTTTTTGCCACGACTGAGAAATGCTTGCAATATACTAACGCGCAACATTTTTCTCCTAACAGACGGAAGATTCCATTCTACGAACCAGAGCTTTGCAGAGCTTATGATGTAACCAGTACTAGCTTCCTCTAAGGTGAGGGGCCACAGAATTCACTCAGATCTTCATTTATAATTTTATGTAAAGTATATTCCTATTCCTACAACTGTTCACTTATTTATTAATCCTAATTTCGCTTTTCTTTCTTCGTTCTATGGACTTGTAGTTGTTGTAAGTGTAACTAAGTGCAACAATGTTTATAGTTTTAATCTTATGCATTTTGCTGTTGATTATAGAACAACGTACATAGCTTGTCAGTTGCAAATAAAATAATTTTTGAACTTACATAGACTCGGTGGTATTTGGTGTGGATGGACTTACACGAGTGAGCGAGCGAAAGGAAGAGTGTGCAAACTGTGCTTGTGCATTGCTTCCACGACTGAGTGGTCGGGAGTGTTATGTTCTGGGTTGTCTACTCATTGGGTATCTTGTGGGGGGTTCGGAGAGCTTATAGTAATAAAACACTATTATAACTAGTCGGGCAGGGGATTGTGGTGGGTTCTGTTCTGACAGAGGTGTGAGTGTGAGGAAGGTCCAACCTCCCATCACCAACATCCTATTTTCTTGTGCAACTGCAATGTTCTGTATGTGAAAAATCCCTACAACAGTAGTAGTATGTCCTATCCTATCAAAATAGTAAAATCTGGTTGGGCATTTTGCTGGTGGGAATTGTCGAAAAACATCAAGATTAATAAAGCCTCAAAGATTAAGAAGAATAGAAGGAGTACAAGAGGACAACCCAAAGGACTGGACTCATCAATGGCTAGAGCTACTGGTGAATCTGAGTTTTATTTAAAACCTTTTAAATAAAGAGTGGCCAACTGGGCATGCTTAGCTACAGACAGACTAATAGTAGTAGTACAGAGAGTCATAGCAGAGGCAGTTAAAGGGAGGGATAACAAGAATCTAGAAACAGATAGTCTCGATCGAAGGGTAATTGTTGGTGAAAAATAGCATTAGGAAACGTTCGCGATAATTTTTAGCGTTTTCGCGAATATTTGCGTAAGGCGATTACGCAATTTCCACCCACCCTTAGTGCATATCCTCTTCCGCCCAAATCCCCTCGTCCAGATCCCCCCCGGTTTTATAATATATAAAAACTATTCCAAAAGTGCAAGTGCATCCGAGCGCCCAATTCTACCGGCCGGCTTAATGCCGTATTTCGAAAGATACAAATAAGATCTCAGCAGATTAAATGCCTTAATAGACCCTCATCCAAGGAGGCCCATTTATGTGCTTGATCCCTCCACAACGAAAGGTGTTTCCAAATCTTCTCCCCTTTCTTCCTAGACTTCATGCCCCTTCGGTCATAAATAGCTTTCTCGAGACTGTGAATTTTCAATAAGCGGGCTAGCCACTGATGAAAGGTTGGTGGGTTAGGGTCTAGCCATAGCGATGCTATTACGATTCGATAAACTGCCATAGCTATACAGATCAAAGCCCCACCTTCTTCAGCCCCCAGGTTATGTATTCCAAGCATTATTACCTGAGGGGTAATTTCCACATGTATCTGTAGCTTTCCCTGCAGAAAAGTCTCTATTTCCCGTATAAGCGGGATGAGTTCCCGACAGGTGGCAAACATATGTATCAGACCGGCTTTATGCAGTGCACACCTTGGGCAAAAAGTACCTTTCCCCTCTCCCCATTTGGAGATCCGATATGGCGTATAATACAACTCGAAACATGTTTTATAAATTGTGCTAGGAGATTGACGGGCATTAAAGTCCTTAAAGTATTAGAAAAGCCTTCTTGAAACTCTCCATCTGTTATTCCCAACTTCTCTTGCCACTTTACTGAGCATTTCTCCAAGTCATCTTTCATATAGATATTTAATAATACATACACTTGTCCAATCTTCAGTCCCTCAGGTTGGTTTAATCTCTCCACTAGTTCACAGCTTTCATACTTCTGTGTACCTCCTGCCTTTTTTTTTTACAAGAAATCCCTTACCTGTAGGTATTTAAAGAAATCCCTATTGGATAAGGTAAATTCCTCTTTTAATTCATCAAAAGATTGTAACCCTCCTGATGTAAATAGACATCCGATCTGTGTTATACCGGAATTTATCCATCTCTGGAAGTAATGATCTTTAAAGATATCGGGTAGCTCTGTGTTGTGAACGAGTGGCGTAAAATAACTTACTTTAGCTAACCCTACCAGACGCCGCACTGCCGACCATACCCTAAAAGCCACCAGGAGTGTCTTAAAGCGCACTCGTTTGTAGTACCCATAATTAGTCTGGCGCCAAAGGCACCCTCTTACATCGTAAGAGTTTACATATACATATGGATAGCTCCCTCTTGTAATTTCGGGCCCTGGGGTCTCATTCAACAAGGGTATATAATGCATGATAGAGGCTGACCACCAGTATACTCTAAGGTTGGGTAACGCCAAACCCCCACGTTCCTTAGATAAATATAAAAATGTTATCGCTCTTCTGGGTCTTGTATAAGCCCATATAAACTGTGCAAAGATACTTTAAAATCTTTTAAACCAATAGCTTGAAAAAATCAATGGAATGGTTCTTGAAAAAAATAGGACTTTGGAAAAACAGATCATCTTTATTATATTTACTCGACCAATCAGGGTTAGATGTAAATTATCCATTCGCTTAAGTGTTTTTTTGATCTCTACAGCGCATGGTTCGAGGTTTTCTTTGACTATCTCATCAATCTCTGAATCTATCACCACTCCCAGGTAAGTTGTTTTTTTCACTACCCTTTTATCAGTGCTTGGGGCAAATTTATTAACCACAATTTGTGTTTTATGCCTGTTCAAGGCATATCCAGACACTGCGTCAAACTTTTGGGCCTCAATTTCAATTACTTTCATAGCCATGTCAGGTTGAGTAGTAACTAATGCGACATCATCAGCGTATGCAAGAACTTTTCCTACAGGCCCAATGTCGAAGAGAGGAGGAATTTTCGGTGAATGTTCCAGATGTTCCAGAAAGGGGTCAATGTAGATGGCGAACAATAATGGAGAGCAGGGGCACCCCTTTCTTGTACCTCTCGTTATTTCGAATGCCTCAGTCAATCCCCGTTCACTTGCACTCTAGCCTCCGGATCCTTATACAAGGCTTTCACTGCCCGAATAAACTGCTCACCAATCCCTTTCCAGGCCATAGTGGCCCACAAGAATTGCCAGGAGACCCTATCAAATACCTTCTTGGCATCCAAGAATATTGCGGCCATAGGGTCTCCTGCTACCTGTTTCACGTCGAAGAGTGTAATAATTTTCCGAACGTGATCAACAGTACTTCTACCAGGGACAAACCCGTGTTGACTATGGGATACAATCTTCTGGATCAGTGGTGCCAAGCGGGAGGCCAAAGTTTTAGAGTAAATCTTCAAGTCCCCATTAATAAGGGTGATTGGCCAGTACGGCCCTAGCTCGTCCATGGGTTTGTGTTTATAAGGGAAGATTACAATCTTTGCCATCCCCCAGGAAGTGGGTGGATCGGTCCCCACTATAATTTGTGCAAACAGAGCCTGAATAACTTCTCTCAATTGCTCATAGTAGGCCTTATAAAATTCAGTAGGGATCAGATCTGGCCCTGTTGCTTTCCCCTTTGGTAAACTGGTGAGAGCATTTATTATTTCTTCCCCGTCAAGCGGTCGGTCTAACTGATCCCTATCTTCTCCCGTCAAGAGAGATTCAGCCGGTTGCTACATCTGTTCCAACCTCTGTGACCCCCCCGCAAGACTTCTGTGTAGAGAGTCCGATAAAAAGCACAGAAGGCCTTTCAAATTCCTCCAACTGCACTGACCTTGCTGGGAGTGCTGCTTCTGTTTGCCTGTCCGTTTTCTGGCCACTTCGCAACGCCTCGCGGCCCCCGCTTCGCGGGAGCCGCTCGCAGGCAAGAGACCTTGTTGGGGATCCAGCCCTTGGGTTTCCACTCGTGCATTGGAGCACCAACGCGCCTTCAGGGACATCACAGCTGACACCAAGGTCAGAGGCGGGACTGCGAGGACCAGCGTGCTCAGCGGCGCTGATCGGCCGCAGCTGGTCCTCTTCCCGCCCCCTCCACCTGTTAAAATCACCGCGGAGTGGGAGCTACTTGGGTTACTGCACTGACGTTGCTGGGAGTGCTGCTTCTGTTTGCCTGTCCGTTTTCTGGCCACTTCGCCACGCCTCGCGGCCCCCGCTTCGCGGGAGCCGCTCGCAGGCAAGAGACCTTGTTGGGGATCCAGCCCTTGGGTTTCCACTCGTGCATTGGAGCACCAACGCGCCTTCAGGGACATCACAGCTGACACCAAGGTCAGAGGCGGGACTGCGAGGACCAGCGTGCTCAGCGGCGCTGATCGGCCGCAGCTGGTCCTCTTCCCGCCCCCTCCACCCGTTAAAATCACCGCGGAGTGGGAGCTACTTGGGTTACTGCACTGACCTTGCTGGGAGTGCTGCTTCTGTTTGCCTGTCCGTTTTCTGGCCACTTCGCCACGCCTCGCGGCCCCCGCTTCGCGGGAGCCGCTCGCAGGCAAGAGACCTTGTTGGGGATCCAGCCCTTGGGTTTCCACTCGTGCATTGGAGCACCAACGCGCCTTCAGGGACATCACAGCTGACACCAAGGTCAGAGGCGGGACTGCGAGGACCAGCGTGCTCAGCGGCGCTGATCGGCCGCAGCTGGTCCTCTTCCCGCCCCCTCCACCCGTTAAAATCACCGCGGAGTGGGAGCTACTTGGGTTACTGCACTGACCTTGCTGGGAGTGCTGCTTCTGTTTGCCTGTCCGTTTTCTGGCCACTTCGCCACGCTTCGCGGCCCCCGCTTCGCGGGAGCCGCTCGCAGGCAAGAGACCTTGTTGGGGATCCAGCCCTTGGGTTTCCACTCGTGCATTGGAGCACCAACGCGCCTTCAGGGACATCACAGCTGACACCAAGGTCAGAGGCGGGACTGCGAGGACCAGCGTGCTCAGCGGCGCTGATCGGCCGCAGCTGGTCCTCTTCCCGCCCCCTCCACCCGTTAAAATCACCGCGGAGTGGGAGCTACTTGGGTTACTGCACTGACCTTGCTGGGAGTGCTGCTTCTGTTTGCCTGTCCGTTTTCTGGCCACTTCGCCACGCCTCGCGGCCCCCGCTTCGCGGGAGCCGCTCGCAGGCAAGAGACCTTGTTGGGGATCCAGCCTTTGGGTTTCCACTCGTGCATTGGAGCACCAACGCGCCTTCAGGGACATCACAGCTGACACCAAGGTCAGAGGCGGGACTGCGAGGACCAGCGTGCTCAGCGGCGCTGATCGGCCGCAGCTGGTCCTCTTCCCGCCCCCTCCACCCGTTAAAATCACCGCGGAGTGGGAGCTACTTGGGTTACTGCACTGACCTTGCTGGGAGTGCTGCTTCTGTTTGCCTGTCCGTTTTCTGGCCACTTCGCCACGCCTCGCGGCCCCCGCTTCGCGGGAGCCGCTCGCAGGCAAGAGACCTTGTTGGGGATCCAGCCCTTGGGTTTCCACTCGTGCATTGGAGCACCAACGCGCCTTCAGGGACATCACAGCTGACACCAAGGTCAGAGGCGGGACTGCGAGGACCAGCGTGCTCAGCGGCGCTGATCGGCCGCAGCTGGTCCTCTTCCCGCCCCCTCCACCTGTTCTTCTCCCTGATAATCAGTGATACCAACGCGCACGCGGGACGCGCGCGGGGCAAAGGCCGGGGCTAAGACTGGGCAAGGACAGGGCCGTTTTAGGCCGTTATAGACCGATTAAGACCGGACCGGGCCATCCCTCTTGGTTTTTTTGAGTTGTCTAGTTGCGCTTGTGTTTTAATTCTAAACAACCTATAGTTTAAATAATGTCTGTCCGTGAAACTAGGAGTAAGTCTACCAAATCCGTGAAAAAGGCTACAGGGACCCTGGATGATTTTATCACAAGGACTAGCCTTTCGATTGACAATGAGATTACTAAACTCCAGCACAGAGTATCGTTGGAGCTGGAGTCTGCAAGGAGGCTCTCTACCGAACTAGCACTAGGGAAAAAATCCTCTCTAGGTAGTATTGCCTCCTCAAAAACCCCAGAGCGCACTATTGGCCCCACACCAATTATTACCTTGGTCGAGGTTCACTCTACTGCTGAGGAAACAACTCCCTCTATTAATCAAGATTTTGTTCCCTCGGGCCCCTCTGTCAGTGTTGTATCTGAAAGCTTTCCATCTTCGGATCCACTGATATGGAATATCGTGGGTAGTAAAAATGGTGAGAAGCAAAAGGTATTGGTGGAAACAGACCCGATTAAAAGCCAGGTGCCTGTTAAGACATCATTAAAACATAAGAGAAAACAGAAACATATATCCGCAAACACTCAATGTAAGTATTGCTAATAATATGTCTGACCAAGCGCCTCTAACTGTTCAAAGTGTCAATGCTAGTACAGATGAGCAAAACTCGGTCATATTGACTGACCACTCTGTCAATGAGGGCCAGAGAAATTCTTTGAACATGGTAGGACAGGAAGAGGGAAGGGAAGAGTTTTTAAAACTGGTATGGGATACGCTTAAGAAACTACTCAGCCCATTAGAAGTGAGGTTAACTGGCATTGAGAATCAGTTGCTTGAGGTAGAAAAAAGTGTTATTACACTATCTAGCTTAAGTCTTAATTGCACTGATGTACCCATAGTGACTATGCAAGCGCCAGCTACTGCTCCTGTGATACCTCTGAATAAAAATCCAGCTAGCATACAGCAGCAAAAGGAGGAAATAGTTAAAAGAACAAATACAACATCGATAGCAAATACATTAGTCACATCAAATATAATTCCCTCGACCTCGTCATCTGCAAATACCTCTAACAAATCTTTGCTGAAGGGTCATGTTCAAAGCAAAACGCCTCAATTACCAAATGTTGCTACTACCCATTCTCCTGTCCCCAACACCCCTGTTCCACAGAAACCCACATCTAATCTACCTGTCAGCAATAAATCCTTGACCGATAGATCTTTTGCCAATGTTCCTAATAAGCCAAACTATCAATCTGGCCATGCTTATAACAACTTTAAAGGAGGGTATATAGATTTACCACCTGACGCAAGCCCATTTGTAATTGTTCTTACAGGGGTACCTGAATTAGAAAACCAATATGAGGAGAACTTTCAATCTCTAAAAAATAAAGTGATCTATTGGTTAAATTCGAATAAACCCATTCCGAATCATATGAAAAGTAAAATCCTCATGGTTCGTAGGGTGCCGTGGGTAGGACCCATGGCTAAATTAATTATGGGTGACTGTATAGTCATTTCTTTTGAGGAACCCCATAGTGTTGAACTTATTTGCAAATGGAAATCATATGGAGATACATCACCCATTGAAGCCAGGCCTCTATCGTTTTTTTACCCCCCACCGAGGCCCATACAATATGGGTCCAATTGGAACACTGTCAAACAGTGTCACGGCTATGTACCCAACTTGGCTAGACAGGCAGATCGAAATATGTGGTCCGGTATTCCCACTTTTAACAGGTTCAGTTGTCTAGATGCTGTCGATTGACTTGGGACTATGCCAGATTGTATTCCCAAGTTATATGACACCTACTGTACACTAGGTAATACGTCTTATCACCACCAGAGCAAGGAAAGGTCTCTAGCAGCTGATAAAGTATGTCACGATCTGGATGTGGGTTGCCTAGATGGGGGAACTAATACTATAGTAAGAGATGTGGTCACTGAGACAGAGAATCAAACTGCCGATATACAGTTAGGTAATGTTCATCATCAGTCGGTATTTATGCCGGCTTTTGATAACCAAACCTGTTCCAGTAATAGACTGACCCCACGTTTTCTCTTTTTGTCTTGGAACATTGCTGGTGTTGGTAAAAATCTTAAGGATCCTGAATGGTAGAACAATGAGGTTCACATGTTGTTTGGATGTAGTGCCTACCTGAAGGCTCGAAAGAAATGGCTAAAACCCATGTGTACTCTCCTAGGAACCAGATCCTGTTCTACAGCATACAGGATTATAAAAAGCAATACAACCCAGTTTATTGTATTTAGCATAAACAGGTTCCTTTACTCTGTGTATATTATTCGCAGGAAACTTGGTCAGATACTCTGAGTAGGACCTCTGTATATGCTTATAAAAATCTGTTTCTAAAATGAAATGTGTTTTAAATTGAGGAGATGAAAATTTATTCTTGTATTACATTTTTAAACTTACTGTTTTAAAGTGTTGCTGCATGTATGCTATTATGATTTTTTGTCTTTTTTATATTCATGTGTCTTTTATGGCCAAATTGGCCGAAATAAAGAGATATATATATATATAAATTCCTCCAACCTCTGTTGTCAGTCCCTCCGTGGGGTCCTTGATTGCCCAGATTTCATTTCGGGTAGCTTCCTGCCTGGTTCTTACAGCAAGGATATGACCCACCCTTTCGCTCCATTCATACATCTCTTCATGACGCACTAATGCCTTGTCAACTGCTTTTTTAAACAATTTTTCCCCTATTAAAGTTTTACTTATTGCTACCCCAAGGCTGGCTGTTTCTATTTCTTCCTTCTGCTGTATACACTTAACTAAATTGTATTCGGCTTGCGCCAATCCAATCTGGACATTCTGAAGCTCAGCTTTCTCTATTTTATTTTTCCTCATTGTAAATTGCATGGTTTCCCCTCGTACCCCTGCTTCTAATGTGTCCCATACTATATTCAGGGGGTAGACCCAAGAATCTTTTCCAGAAACTTCGGAATCCACTTTCTCACGTGATCCAAATATACCTCGTCTACCAATAGTGCTCTTTCGAACGTCCATGATAAACATAATTTCTCCTGAGCCCCTATTCCCTGTATCTCCAGGACTAGTGGATTATGGTCTGAAAGATATCTGGGAGCTTTTTCAATGACACTTTTCTGTATAATTGTAGATGAGGAAAAAAAGTAGTCCAGTCTTACATGTTTCTGGTGGGGCGCAGAATAGTATGTATACCTGTGGTCTTGCGGTCTTAATTCCCCCCAAACATCACCCAGCCCATGCTCCAGACACATATTACATAAGGACTGATACACCTTAGGTTTTTTCCCAACATATGGCTCCCCCCGTTTCCATTCACTTCGAAGATTAATATTAAAATCTCCGCATACCACAATTGGCAGTTCCCAATGCATCAATTCATTTGATACCCACCCCAATAATGCCGGATCATCAACATTACTCCCATACAGTGAGCATAACGTAAATTTAAAAGAGCCGGGGAGGTTACAGTTGGCGATATCCCAACGCCCTGCTGTATCTACCTTTAAGGAAGAAAACTGGAAATTGTTGTTACGAGCTAGGATTGCGATCCCCCGGGTACGTGCTTCCTGCGAAGTTGCCCCTATTACCCTGTAGCCCAACTGTTTCAAGAGATCTTTCTGGGTCCCATCCACATGGGTCTCTTGTAGACACACAATGTCAGCCTGTAGTAATCTCAACCCTTGGGAAACCATCTGCCTCTTCTTAATATCATTCAGACCACAAATGTTGATTGATCCAATTCTCAGCTTACTCATCACAACCATTTATGTCAAAACCCCCGATAAGGACTTGTTTATTTCATTTGTCATCCTTCCAGGATTCACCTGTGACTTCCTTATCCAATGGGCCCATTATCCATCCCTCTTGTGTCCTCCCCTTCCATCCCCTCCACCCTCCCAGCTTCTCCATTCCCCCCACCCAGGACCACCCCCCACCACCCAGGACCACCCCCCATAGCTAGGCAATCAGGCAAAGCCTGAAGGATGTACGTCTAAAAAGCTGCCCCGCCAGCCCCCCCAAATGAAGAAAATAAGAAAACATAAGTGAGACATTTCATAACTTCATGACCTGCTGATCTCACACCTTCGTGGTCTCGACCCCTCTCCCTGATTTAATAATCTCATTTAGGTACTCCTGCGCCAAAAGTTCTGTAAGAACACCTCAGCCCCTGCCTTCTGTAGAGGTGCTATCAATTGTCTCAATCTCCACTGTCGTTCCACAGTTGCGTGGGCAAAGTCCGGCTTTGCGAAAAAGGAGACACCATCATACGACTTTGGGGAATTTGGTCGGGCTTGATCGTACACAAGTTGGCGCAGCAGGAAATTACCAAAGAACACTAAGAACGCCCTTGGTCGCTCTTGGGGCTGTCTCCTCTTCGTTAGGGGCACTCTGTGAGCTCTTTGAATCTCGTCATTCTAGTCCAGTTTCACTTGCTCCGGGAAAGTATTTTTCAAAAGATTCACAATGTACAGCCTCGGGTTATTACCTTCCACCCCCTCTGGTACCCCCAGGAAGTGCAGGTTATTCCTCCGCTGCCTATTTTCCTGCTCCTCGAGCTTGCGCATAACATCCGGAAGGGTTCCACTCTGTCCAATGTTCTGTTCTTTTAGTGCCTCAACTTCTACTTCTAGGGCCTCAGTCCGGGTTTCCATCATCGTCAGCCTTTCTGCAAAATCCCTGAATTTCTTATTTATTTTCCTGATGCCAGCTTGTACCTTCTTGTTAGCGATCCTAGCCCTGCATCCGTCAGCCCTTACTTCCTCCAGCATCTGTTGAATGGAACATAGTATCATTGATAATGACGGTTCTACCATCTCTTTCACACATTCCCGCATTTCCTCCCCCGGAACTGGATGCGTATCCGAGTAGTCCCATTTCAGCTGTCTCCCTCCTTGCCATCTCTGACTTTCTTTCCTTTTGTTCCCGCCTGTGCTCTTTTTCCTCTGGGTAGCTTGCAGCGAATCTTCCGATGAAGAATCATCAGTTTCCAGGACCTCTTCACTACTATTTGAGGAAATCTCATCTTTCCCAGAGGGGTCCGATTCATCAGTTAGAGAAAAAAAATTCTCGAGAGTCCCATCAGGCGAGAGCTCTTCTTGGGTCTGCAGCCCTATTCTACCCAAGTCTCTCCTTGCCGGCATTTTTTCACTCTCTGGAGTAACAGCCTTTTCTTCATTTTCCTTCCTTGGGTTTAACACATCATGGTGGTCGCTTATTCCCTCCACGTTATCATCCAGACCCTTCTCTAGATCAGGAGACATATTTCTGGGGGGTAAATCAGGTTTAACATTCCTCAGGCTGGTTTCCAAAGAGTCCAGCTCTCCCCCGTGCACATTCTCTTCTGGCCCAGGGGTTATCTGTGACTGCATAAATGTTTGCCCCTTACTTACAGTATCTGCTGCAGACCGGCTGTTAAACATAGAAACGAGTGTAGGCTGCGCTGGGTCCTCTTCTGTCTGCTGACCTGGTTTCCCCGATGCTTTCTTGGCCACAGACTCCTTCTTTGCTCCTCTGGTGAAGGCGGCACGTTGTTTACCATCGCCAAAACTCCTGCTTGGCACCTTCAGGTTCGCCAATGTCAAGGTTGAAGAACCACCCCCCGTGGCGCCTACCGCGCCCACCACGCTAGCCGCGGTATGAGGTTTAAGCATTTTAGCGCCTCGAGCAGCCATTATTCCTGGCAACTTTCTCCGCGCCCGCCGGATCACTTCGGCGCCCTTGCGGTGTGAGCACTTCTCCGTTAGGCGCAGGACAATCAGGAGCAATAGGAGAAGGGCATCCACTGTCTCAGACGCTGTGCTCAAACTCAGGCCAGCAAGTCCAGCCAGCCTCTGACCATCACATCGATCCATCCGGGGGAGCTAGCGGAGATGGAGCAGCTAACCACAGGCCATCTTGCCTCACCCGAGACCCACTGCCATTCCCCATCAAGCAGGACTTCCTGAAGATCCTTGGAGTCTGGTTTGGCGGAGAAGGTGCAGCGGAGAAGACCTCGAAGGGAAGTCTTTGGTTCTGCAGAACGAGACCCTGCCAGCGCTCCAGTACGTCGCTCAAGTATGGCCAGTGCAGATCAGAACGGCCAAGGCCATCACGAGAATGATCTTCTACTTCATCTGGAGCTCGAAGATGGACAGAGTGAAGAAGGCGGTGATGTTTAAGACCCACGACAAGGGAGTCAAGGGAGTGCCAGACATCGCCACCATCCTGAAGGGGAATCTTTGTGTGCCACTGCGTGAGGAACACCCTGACGACCGAAGAGGAGAGCCATATCGGCTTTCTGATGGCACGCTTCTTCCTGTTGCCAACATGGAGGTGCCTCGCATGGGCAGAGTGGGTGAGCGCCATCCCGTACAACTGGGAGACACCATGGTTCTACAAAGAAGTGGGGAAGTTCGTGAAGGAGTTCCGGGGGGAGGCAGTCAGCCCCGCCACATGGACCCCGAAGCTTGTCCAACGCCAGATACATGCAAGGGACATCAGCGAGCTGATCAGCGCCCACCCCTCAGCCTCAGCAGACCAAGTGTGGGGAAACGTCGCATCCAATGATGAACCAGCACAAACACATCGCCTGGATGGCCATCCAAGGAGGACTTCCCGTGAGAGCCTTCATGCAAGCAAGAGGGCTCAACCGATACAAGTCCTGCCCGAGAGGGTGCACCGTGGACGAGACGACATACCATCTCTTCTGGAAGTGCACGTACGCACAGGACCTGCTGAAGGTCCCAGGCACAGAGCTTAGGGCCTGGATACCTACAACCTGCATCACCACAGACTCTGTGATGTATGGATTGTTCCCAGGGACACATGCACTAGGTGACCTCCGGGGCTGCTGTTTTAAAGATGTTATTTTGTTTTCCAGAAACCACATGGTAGTAGGGAAAAAGGAGACATCGACCCTGGTGTGCCGTAAGATGATCCACAGCCTCCTGCGCGACTACGCAGCGCTGGACGGATCAGATGGAGACAGCGACAACGAAACCTGAGGACCCAAAGGGGTGCCTTTTTACCCTTACAGGGGGGGGGCCCTGGAAGGCTCGGGCAACGACGGCGACGACAGTGGACCCAAAGGGGTCACCCTGCCCTCACCTGGGGGGGCCCTGTAGGGGCCACTAACCTGTTTTTTTCCTTATTTCTTTAACCCAGGAACCAGCTGGCGACAGGGGAGAGGAGAAGGCGGAGGAAGACAGGTGAAGTAAATGTAGGTATTTACTGTATGTATTTCACTAACATGACCTTTTTCCTTCAAAGGTAAAAGGTCAATGGGATAGCTTGCACACTTGTTGCCAAGTTTGTTACCAACGAGTGATGAATAAATAGGGTGTTGTGGAATGTGACAATTGATGTATCTGAACCAGAAACAACGCCCTGACAAAAAGAAAAAAAACAATTTGTAGCTTTGAAATGTGACAGTATAATTACTATATGAATTCTAGATTATGTTGTACTCTATGTGGAGCTGATGCAGTGAAATTTATAGAAGGTCTAATATAAATGAGATGTGGTAGGTGCAGTACAGCAAGCTGCGCCTAGATGTCTCTAGCGAACAAGGCACCAACACTCCTTGTCTAGGTGCAGTAGCACAAGCTGTGCCTGGAGGTCCCTAGTGAGCATCATAAACTTTGAAGATATGGTAAATCTACCCTACCTATAATGCATTGCATGCATGACAGTACCACAAGCACATTCAAGTAGCTATGTCCATGTATACAATTAGTAGCTTTGAAATGTGACAAAATAATTATTATATTGATTCCAGATTAAGTTGTACTTTGTGCGAAGCTGATGAAGGTAAATAAATGTGAATTGTGCTAGTGAGTAAAGTGACCACTGCCAGCCTTACAGAGGACATAGCTTGTGTTCTGTCTATACTAAGCCTATTGACCAATGAAAAGCCACCATTTACAAAGAACAGGGACATGAGCCAATTAAAACAAGCATTTGCAATGCATCAGTCTCGCCTTTGGGACCTTATATGTATTTAGCTATGCAGCATATTAGCCTGGGTGCTGAAACAGCTACTATTCTTTAATATGGAGGGAAAGTAAGCACCAAACTGCGTGACACGCTAGGTATTCAAAAACATGTAGCGAAATATTGCCTTTCAGCCAGAAATGGTATAGTCCAAAGCTCTGTTTTGAACATAAAAGCAGGGCCATCAGTGGTCATATCACTGAAAATACAAGATTTGAAAAAAATATTGGGGCAGATTTATGAGGTTTTGCCGTAGGGAAGCACAGCAGGCCTCCCTGCTGCGCTTCCCTACGGCAAAAGAAAAGGGCAGGGATGCGCCGTATCTATAAAATGCGGCGCATTCCTGTCCTTTCCCCCTGCGCCGGCGCACAATGGGCTGCCTGCGCCAACGCAGGCACCTCTGCACCATGGTGCAAGGGTGCCTGCTTTGCGGAGATGAATATTTTTGTACAGGAAGGGAAACCTTTCTGTACAAAAATAATCACAAGAGGTTTTTCCTCTTTGTATGGGTGCTGCAGGGTGGTTTTTCACAAAACCATAAAAAATAAATAAAAAAAATTTAAAAAAATTAGCATTTAAAAAACCGTACAAATTCACTTAAAAAACCATAGGTTTCACGCACGTTATCGTTAGGAATTAGCATTTAAAAAACCTTGCACATTCACTTAAAAAACCATAGGTTTCACACATGTTATAGTTAGGTGGACATTTCACTCGTAAAAAACCAATGAAATTCCCCCGTTATAGTTAGGTCAGATAACTATAACTCGCGCGACCGCCACTCTATCACAAGGATGATGTCATCAGTGATGTCCTGAGTGATGCCACTGACCATGTCATGAGTGATGAAATATGTGACGTCATGAGCACTGGATTGCGGGCACGCGAGTTATAGTTATCTGACCTAACTATAACGGGGGAATTTCATTGGTTTTTTACGAGTGAAATGTCCACCTAACATGTGTGAAACCTATGGTTTTTTAAGTGAATTTGCAAGGTTTTTTAAATGCTAATTCCTAACTATAACGTGCGTGAAACCTATGGTTTTTTAAGTGAATATATATATATATATGTTCCGTGAGTTTGCCCAGCGCTTAAGGTCGCACTCCTGCTGCAGGTAAGGAACATCCTTTATTTGATAAAACAAACAGCTTCCCATCCCGTAATATTATCCTTGTGGCCTAACGCGTTTCAAAGACTCTTTCTTCTTCATCAGAGGCCAGGTGAGCAGACGGCCGTTCCAAAGCTTTCCCCACAGTCCCCTGCGTGCTTTATACTTTAAGATAATTGGCCTCCGGTGTGCCACAATTTGAATTCCTTTCCCAATGCACGCCGGTCTCTGTAGTCTATAATTGTGCTCAATGAAACCCTCCAGTGGGTCCCGCTGCTCACCGTAAGTTAAAGGACAGTTTCAGCAGCCCCGGTGATCTTCTGGATGGGACTCTGTTTGTTTAGCTTGAATCTCCTGCTGCGCCATTTCCGAGGAGTTTCCCCTCGTAAGGAACCTCATTGACTCGAGGTCGGTGCTGTCCCTCCACGGCCTGGACGCGCCGTGTACACATGTTCCGTGAGTTTGCCCAGCGCTTAAGGTCGCACTCCTGCTGCAGGTAAGGAACATCCTTTATTTGATAAAACAAACAGCTTCCCATCCCGTAATATTATCCTTGTGGCCTAACGCGTTTCAAAGACTCTTTCTTCTTCATCAGAGGCCAGGTGAGCAGACGGCAGTTCCAAAGCTTTCCCCACAGTCCCCTGCGTGCTTTATACTTTAAGATAATTGGCCTCCGGTGTGCCACAATTTGAATTCCTTTCCCAATGCACGCCGGTCTCTGTAGTCTATAATTGTGCTCAATGAAACCCTCCAGTGGGTCCCGCTGCTCACCGTAAGTTAAAGGACAGTTTCAGCAGCCCCGGTGAGCTTCTGGATGGGACTCTGTTTGTTTAGCTTGAATCTCCTGCTGCGCCATTTCCGAGGAGTTTCCCCTCGTAAGGAACCTCATTGACTCGAGGTCGGTGCTGTCCCTCCACGGCCTGGACGCGCCGTGTACACATGTTCCGTGAGTTTGCCCAGCGCTTAAGGTCGCACTCCTGCTGCAGGTAAGGAACATCCTTTATTTGATAAAACAAACAGCTTCCCATCCCGTAATATTATCCTTGTGGCCTAACGCGTTTCAAAGACTCTTTCTTCTTCATCAGAGGCCAGGTGAGCAGACGGCAGTTCCAAAGCTTTCCCCACAGTCCCCTGCGTGCTTTATACTTTAAGATAATTGGCCTCCGGTGTGCCACAATTTGAATTCCTTTCCCAATGCACGCCGGTCTCTGTAGTCTATAATTGTGCTCAATGAAACCCTCCAGTGGGTCCCGCTGCTCACCGTAAGTTAAAGGACAGTTTCAGCAGCCCCGGTGAGCTTCTGGATGGGACAAGGCCACAAGGATAATATTACGGGATGGGAAGCTGTTTGTTTTATCAAATAAAGGATGTTCCTTACCTGCAGCAGGAGTGCGACCTTAAGCGCTGGGCAAACTCACGGAACATGTGTACACGGCGCGTCCAGGCCGTGGAGGGACAGCACCGACCTCGAGTCAATGAGGTTCCTTACGAGGGGAAACTCCTCGGAAATGGCGCAGCAGGAGATTCAAGCTAAACAAACAGAGTCCCATCCAGAAGCTCACCGGGGCTGCTGAAACTGTCCTTTAACTTACGGTGAGCAGCGGGACCCACTGGAGGGTTTCATTGAGCACAATTATAGACTACAGAGACCGGCGTGCATTGGGAAAGGAATTCAAATTGTGGCACACCGGAGGCCAATTATCTTAAAGTATAAAGCACGCAGGGGACTGTGGGGAAAGCTTTGGAACTGCCGTCTGCTCACCTGGCCTCTGATGAAGAAGAAAGAGTCTTTGAAACGCGTTAGGCCACAAGGATAATATTACGGGATGGGAAGCTGTTTGTTTTATCAAATAAAGGATGTTCCTTACCTGCAGCAGGAGTGCGACCTTAAGCGCTGGGCAAACTCACGGAACATGTGTACACGGCGCATCCAGGCCGTGGAGGGACAGCACCGACCTCGAGTCAATGAGGTTCCTTACGAGGGGAAACTCCTCGGAAATGGCGCAGCAGGAGATTCAAGCTAAACAAACAGAGTCCCATCCAGAAGCTCACCGGGGCTGCTGAAACTGTCCTTTAACTTACGGTGAGCAGCGGGACCCACTGGAGGGTTTCATTGAGCACAATTATAGACTACAGAGACCGGCGTGCATTGGGAAAGGAATTCAAATTGTGGCACACCGGAGGCCAATTATCTTAAAGTATAAAGCACGCAGGGGACTGTGGGGAAAGCTTTGGAACTGCCGTCTGCTCACCTGGCCTCTGATGAAGAAGAAAGAGTCTTTGAAACGCGTTAGGCCACAAGGATAATATTACGGGATGGGAAGCTGTTTGTTTTATCAAATAAAGGATGTTCCTTACCTGCAGCAGGAGTGCGACCTTAAGCGCTGGGCAAACTCACGGAACATATATATATATATATATATATATTATTCACTGAAAAAACCATAGGTTTCACACATGTTATAGTTAGCGGAAATTTTACTGATAAAAAACCAATGAAATTACCCCGTTATAGTTAGTGCAGGCAACTATAACTCACGCGACCGCAATCCTCTGCTGATGCTAATACTGTATTTAGACACTTATTTGCCCATGTCTTCTTCCATAAATTTTTAGCTATACATATATTACAAATATTTTTTTTTCATAAAGACACATATGTCATCAGCAGAAGATTGCGGTCGCGTGAGTTATAGTTGCCTGCACTAACTATAACGGGGGAATTTCATTGGTTTTTTATCGGTAAAATTTCCGCTAACTATAACATGTGTGAAACCTATGGTTTTTTCAGTGAATTTGCAAGGTTTTTTAAATGCTAATTCCTAACTATAACGTGTGTGAAACCTATGGTTTTTTCAGTGAATTTGTACGGTTTTTTAAATGCTAAGTTACTTTACGCCATTCGTGGCGTGCGCGCCCACTTAACGCAGTTCGTTCCGTGCGCGCACGGTGCGCTTTGCGCACCGTGCGCGCACAGTGAGCACGCAGTGCGCTTTGCTCACCGCGTGCCCACTTTACGCAGTTAGTGCCGTGCACGCACGGTGGGCACGCGGTGCGCTATGCGCACCGCGTGCCCACGTTACGCTAGATGGGCCATGTACGCACGATGCGCTTCGCGCACCGTGCGCACATGGAGGACATATGATGCGCTTCGTTGTGAAAGGTAATATTTAAATTTTTCACATCTGTGGTATGCCATGCACAAATGGTACACTTCGGGCACCATTTGCACATGGGGTGGGGAGAGTATGGATAATTTTTTTTTTTTTAAACTTTTTACCGTACGCGTACGGTAAGCGTAATCGGCGAAATTATCGAAAAAATTAAAATTCCATTTTTGGCCTTGGGGGATCTTTGGGGACTCCCCCAACATGGCTAGGTGCTTAGGAGCTGTCTAAACAGCCCCTTTACATGTTTTTGTCCTTTGTTTTTTAATCCCCACTCAGAGTGCGAGAGAGAAAATGGCGGCCGCCGCTTCCTGGTTTCGACTGATTCGAATGTTTACTAAGATCTAACAGCCAATCAGAATCGCGCTCGCGCACGTCACCGTACGCGTACGGTAAGCGCACCGTAAGCGCACCGTAAGCTGGCTCAGATATATATATTGATTTAAAGGCTATTTTCTCAGAATCTGCTGAACAGATTTACACCAAACCTACAAAAGGCACTTCCTTGACCTGTAGACTACCTCTCTGCCAAATTTCAAGGAACTCTGTTCAGCCGTTCGGGCTGTAGCTGTGTCTAAAGGTCCTATGGAAAAATGCATGGGAAAAACGTGTTTTGGGACCCCCCTTTTATCTCAGCCCCTGCTTGACGAATCCCCCCGAGACTTTCAGGGTAGGAGCGTAGCGTAGCGCCCCACCTATTTTGAAAATTTCGCGAGGATTCGTCGACCGGCGCCAAAGTTATTCAAAATAGAATGTTGCGGTTTTCCTATGGAAACAGGGTCCTAACTATAACTACCTACTGGCGACCGCCAGTAGGTAATATATAAATATGTATATATATATATATATATATATATATATATATATATATATATATATATATATATATATATATATATATATATATATATATATATATATATATATATATATATATATATATTTATTTATTTATTTATTTATTTATAACAAAATACAGTTCAAGAAGGCTGCGCACTCCGGCCATAATTTTAAAGATGATTTATTTTATCATTTTAACGCAAAAACGATCAACTGACAAACGCGTTTCAGCCTCCTGGCCTTCGTCAATGTCAGTGAGTTCATGCACAAAATTATTATTTAAATGTAATTCATTTGATTGGTTCACCGCAGAAATGAAAAATAGAAAGGGGGACTTGCAAGTTTGACCACCCACCAAGTGAAGTGTCGGCCATCTTAACACTTTTGTTGTCAATCATGGGAAACGCATGTTTCCCATGATTGTTACTTATCAGTAGGCTGAGTCCAGTGACCTTAATGCATTTCCCATGATTGAATATCAACAAATATGGGCAATAACATATTCATGCAAGTAATGACGGAGCAGCGGGGTGGCCCAGAAGTAATAAATGCACATTTATACGCCCTTGAATATCTGAATAATTCATATCCATTACTTGGGCTGGCCACTCTCAGTCAAGTTCCATCATTCAATGTTCAAAACTCAATCAAACTCTGTATGAGCCTACTTCCCCTGACATGGACCCGCCTACAATAACACAACAGAGCCTCCTGAGAGATAGTTCGAACGGAATCACTGTTACCCAAATGGATGGTTCACAGCTGTGCCCAATTTTCATTTTTACCAATTTTTCAGTTTTGAGTTCCTAACCAATTTCTCACTTTTGAGTTCCTACCCAATGAAGGACCACAGTTCTACACAATTTAACCCCCACGGGACCTGAGTGCGTAAGTCTCAAGCTGTCTGAGGAGTTTGACCCAATCGCCCCCTCTCTCTGTTGCTGGAATTTGGTCGATACAATAGTATGCCTGTTTATCACACCTAGCTTCATGTAACCTTGAGAAATGTCTTGCGACAGTGTAGGTTTTATCCTGAATGGTGATCGCCCTCTTATGTTCAAGAATTCGTTTTTTTCACTGGGTGTATCGTACTTCCGATGTACTGCAGTCCACACGGACAAAGTAAACAATACACAACAAAATTGGAATTGCAATTTAACAGCTTGTTTATGGGCTTCCTCTCCTTTTTCCCTGGCACTTCATAGTCTTTTACCTTCTTGCAATTGTTGCACGCTTTACATGTTGTGAAAGGGAAAAACCCTGTATTGATGGACTGACTGCGGGGTTTATCTTGAAAATGACTCTGTACAAGAATATCCTTCAAAGAGGCACTTTTCCTGAATGTAACATCCAGTCTGTCTGGAATCAGCTTCCCTATAATGCCATCAGTTTGGAGGATATTCCAGTTTTTCTGTATCAAATCCCTGATTTTCTGTGCCTCTGCTGAAAAGGTCATAATCAGCCTTACTTTAGATCATGGGTACTCACAAACTTTCTGTCGGGGGCCAAAATTACAGTGTGGTTTGTGGCCGAGGGCCGCACTGGTAGGGGTGGGTTCAGTGGGGGCGGGATCATTGGGGGGCGGAGATCTTCTGGTTCCTTCCCCAAGAAAGAGGACTCCAGCACAGAGCTGTACTGCATGTCAATTAGTTCCATCTCAGCTTGTGCCCTTTTCAAACCAAGAAGTTCAACAGCTTCAAGATTCCTTGCACTAACCATCCATGGGTTTTCTACAAGCCTGAAAATTGGGGTGAGAACTCTAAACTGAGAGAATTTCCTCCAGATACGCACACAGATTGAGACTGAACAACATTTCATGAGCTTTTTCAACCCTCTGTGTTAAAGCCTGCAACTTAGGAAAGTGTGTAAGATCACCATCGTTCATCTGCTCTCGGAACAGCTCGAGTTTACTTTCAAAGGAGTTTATGGCACTCATCATTGAGGACAGAAGTTTCTGTCTACCTTGAAGTGCCAGATTGAGAGAGTTTAAATGTGAAAAGATGTCACACAGAAAATGGAGCATGGGGAGCCATTGCAAGTCATATAATTCTGGGAAGGACTGCCCTCGACTGATTACAAATTGTTCAATTTCTGGTAGCAAAGCAATAAATCTTTCTAGCACCCTACCTTTGCTCAACCACCTAACTTCAGTATGCAACAACAGGTCTCCATATTCACTTTCGGCATCCCTCAGCAATAATTTAAAAAGTCTGTGGTTGAGTGCTTTTGCTCGAATAAAATTAACAATTCTCACAACTTGCTTCATAACATCATTTAGTTGTCCTTGTTTTATTTTCGGGCATAATGCTTCCTGATGGATTATGCAATGATAATCAATTAAAGTCGATGATTTAAGTTTTTTTCTTAACAGAGATACAAAGCCCTTCTCATGTCCAATCATGGAGAGTGCCCCATCTGTAGTAATACTTACAAGATTGTTCAATGGCAGGTGATGAGATTCAAAGAAATTACACATGCTGGCCAACACACCCTCTCCTCTTGTGTGACCATGCAATGGCAAAAGGCAGAGGAGCTCTTCCTTTGGAATGATATCTTGTTCCAAAT
The DNA here is from genome assembly GCF_964204655.1 of Triturus cristatus. Classification (NCBI taxonomy): domain Eukaryota; kingdom Metazoa; phylum Chordata; class Amphibia; order Caudata; family Salamandridae; genus Triturus; species Triturus cristatus. Next base: position 344,823,721 of record NC_140593.1, read on the forward strand.
ACCTCACCCAAATCATTAACTGAACCACATCACCTACATCTGCTGACTCATCAACAGCAATACTAAAGAAAGGGGACGGCTTGACTGCATTGATGACCTGTGCTAGAACATTGTCACCCATTGACTCGATTTACATGTGCATGTGGAATCTGACAGCTGTAATGCACCCATTTCCTTCATAATGTTGGATTTATTAGGATAGTTGGCAAATAAAATGTCTGCTGCCGAGAGAAAACACTTCTCAACCAGCTCTGCGTCTGTAAATGGCTTTTTATGTTTTGCAAGCAAGTAGCAAATTTGGAAGGATGCCTCGATTACAGCCTCAGATTCTTTCATCTGGCACAGAAAGAGCTTTTGTTGGGATAGAAGGGCTTGCTTTAGTGATGCCACCTTCGCAGAACGCGGTTTTGAGGACATTGGAAAGTTTTCTGTGAAGTCAGAATGACGTGTATTATAGTGCCACTCCAGGTTATATCTGTTGAGCACATTAACCTTTTCTTTGCATAGGAGACAAGTAGCTTTATCTTTTGGACATTCCACAAAAAGATATTCTTCTTCCCACGAAGCATAGAACACCCTGTGTTTACTCTGTATGGATCTGGGTCTTTTGCAAGACTTTGTTACCGGGCTGTATGCCATTTCTTTTGGGTTCTTTATGAACACTGCAGGAAAACAGGATTTGTGCTCACAACCAATGGCACGACCCCGTCTCATGACCGATGGCACGACCCCGTCTCTCGACCGATGGCACGACCCCGTCTTAAATACAGAGCTCTTTCACAAACCAACGAGGTGACACAGGAGAGCTGCTATGTGGGGGGGAAACATGTTTGAAAATAAAATTTGTGTTAAAAAATGTAAATGTCCACATTGAGTGTTTACTTCTCACTGCATGTTTTGACAGTGCCCTATGTGCACATATTTAGATTCATTTGTGCATTCAAGCTTATAATTAGTGCTTCACAAATATAACATCTTGGTATCACATTTCTCATGTACAGCCATCCCTACTTGAGAGCATTAGTGAAATGAAGAAAGAAAACATGAGACCACCCTTTCTTAATAAATTAAGTTTACATTTTTACAGTGAATCCACTACCTCAAATGCCTTTCCATATTACCCAGACAGGTGAAGTAGTAGCTAAGCAAAATATCCTGCCACTTGCAATAGTGAACTGAAGTCTAGAGGCCCTGGCAGGCCACATATGGTAGAGAGGGCCCTGCACTTTGGCAGTCGTTGGGGCAGAGAGTCCTGCCCTCTGGCAGTCGCTAAGGAAGAGGCGTTACTTCCCTGCAAAATTCCTCTGCAGAAGTGAAACTATGTGCCAGATCTGCCACTTGTTCATGCAGAGCAGTGCAGCAAATGCGCTGCATGAAAAGGAGAGGAGAAGAGTGCCATATTTACAGAAATATGACACTCTCCTCCCCATTCCCTAGCACTAGTGCTGAAATCACCAACCGTGCGCCAGACAGACACATTTGCGCCATAGTGCAAGGTTGTCTATGTGAGTCTACCATAGGTTTTGTACTTGGGTGAAACCCTTCCAGTACAAAAGACTATGCATAAGCTGACTTTAACTCTTTCCCCTCTTTGTATCTGTGCTGTAAAGTGCATCCCACATGCAAAGTCGGAAAAGGAAGGAGAAATGAAAGCATTTCTCCTTCGTTTCACCTACTTCAAAAGGGCGAAGTTTTCTGATGCTAAACCCTGTCTACTTTATTTAGTAAATATGGTTTAGCATCAGAAACCTTGGGTGGTTGCATGTGAACGCCCAAGTTCCACCCATGGTGCACCCCCTTCGGCGCTCAGTAACCTAAAGCAGTGCTAACTGCTTAATTATATAGCCACCACACCTTTCAGGGACCCCTCACTTTTTTCATCCCACTTACAGCCCTGGTATGCAGAGCAACAGGGCAAGAAGACACGCTCTGCACCCACCCATGGGATCCCTGGTCTCCTTCAAAGGGAGATTGGAGGTGTATCGGGAAAGACACTGACACTGTGGGAAGAGACACCCCAGACTCTTAACGGGGCCTACATCCTGCTTCATAAGTGCAATAAAATGAATGCTCAAACAATAGCTCCAAATCTGGGCTCTGAATAAACAAAGAAAAAAATGTAGGGGACAGTAAAGACGCTGAAAATAAACAAAATGTGAAGTATGACCTTAGTAAAAAAAAATAAAAAAAACTTATACACTTCTGATAAAAGCATTACTTCCGCAACTACTCATCAAATAGCAGTATTTCTCTACTATAAACAGACACGCAACAGAACCTCAAAATATATTTTTCGATCGAACTACGGTGATATATACACATAACTGACAGATCGCCTGGTTACAGGGCTTTCAGTGGGATTAAAAACCTGGGGGTTCTCTCAAAGGGCCATGACCGATGAAGTTAAGGGCCTGGCTTAAAAACATATAAACAAAAATCTGTGCTTAGCATAGTGTGCCACCCTACAGGTATTTAGTTTGTCATTGTATCCAGATATATCAGAAACAACTAGTAACATTATACCTGCAACAAGCCAGGACTATTGGCTTTGCCAATGGTTGTTAGTTGCATAAGATAAATAACCAACAACTATGGCTTTGTTGTATATAAAGTATAATCTTGAAAATGCTTCAGTTCTGAAAAGATGACTGTGAAAGAGCTAAAACCAGATTATTTGAAATTATATCAGAATCTTTTGAGCAGTGATGCTGCTACTGAGAGGAGATTTTTTTTTTCGCCCTAAGGGCGAAAATGGAGACCCCGATAGTTGTTAGTTGCATAAGATAAATAAGCAACAACTACGGCTTTTTTGTTTGTAATATATAAAATTGAAAATGGTTCAGTTCTGATGAAACTGTGAAAGAACTAAAAACCAACCAATTTGGAATTACATCTGCTGTTGAGTTGAAAAATTGTGAGTCTCCTGCCTGAATCGGGTCTATGAGCATGTATGAAAGGCAGCATATCTTTGAATGACAGAAGCTATTGCCTAAATTTACTTAGAGTTTAGCTTTCCAAAGACCTGTGGAATATGTGTATTCATAAATCTAGATTTAATCGGTAGCACCACTTTGCCAACACCTGGCTATAATTGGGGCACTTAAAAAGACAATTCATTTCTAATCTGCTTGCCTTGGCCCGAAGGTATCAAGTTATTTTTAGCAGATTTGTTTCTTCCTCCACAGGATATTGCATGGTGTAGGAACAAGCCAAGTGACTCTGATTTGTGAGTTTGTATCCAGAGTCTCTCTTTAAGCTGCTTTCGGCTGTGATTGGTCTCATGAAGGAACAATGTGGTGCATAGTGTAACTGTAAGGCGTTTTACTTTTAGCTGTTGCTGTGTTCCTGATTGAATGTGATGAGCGTATCCAAAACATCACAAGGTGTTTGTTACTTGTAAGTAATTTATGTAGCTTTAAAAGCGCGTCAAACCACTGGTGAAGGGGAAAGGAAAGACCCCAAGACAAGCAAAAATGCACTCTGAAGACAGAATGAATGGACGCAAAGAACCTTATGAATATAATACTCTCTGACAAAATGCTTTGTCTTGTGGGTAGTTGACCGTTCGTGTCTGGTTCGTGGGGTAGGAAGAAGATGGGATGAGGTAAGGGAGCCAGGCTCCGAACGTGCCTTGTGGGTTGGTATCCGTGGGTGTGTGGTTTGCTGAACACGAAGTGGGTGGAGGGGAATGGGACTGTAAGGGAGTTAGACAGGTGCTGAAGGTGCATTCTGGGTAGTTATCCTGGGGGAGGGGGCTCTAGTTTGTTGAATCAGATGTGCAGCCAAACATGGGAGAGAGGCAGACATGGGGCAGTAGTGACTGGTATGCTGAACAGGAAAAGAGTGGCATACACCAGTCACCCTTTCTGTCTTGCAGTGCTCAAGGCCGTAGGTGTGTGATGACTGCACAGGTTTAAAATCTCACACTTTAATTGAGTTGAAAACCAACACTTATTGTAATTTAAGTTCACGAAGCAGCAGCATTCACCTGCAGCTATGGATATTCAAACCTAGGACAGAGATCCCCGTTCTGCTTTGTAAAGACCATCTGACGGTTGAGCCCTGATGTGGTAAGGAATTCCAAGTCACCTCGCTATGTTTCTCGGAACATAGCCAGCACCTGGACCACCAAAAGCCCTGCCTGTTAACTCGGGGAGAACAAACTCACATAAAAAGCAAATTCAGCCGATCACTAACACACAATTGGTCACAGAATGCGGCAAGAGCACCATCTACTGTCGCATGCACCTGAATAAATATGCAAAACCTTGCAATAAATCGAAAAGAAACACATGCATAAAAGCCCCCTCGAAAATCCCGAAAGATATCTTTACATTTTGTGTCAAACCCCGAAAGATATCTTTACATTTTGTGTCGGTGCATTAACAAGGAGGTGTTAAAACAGAGAACCATAAAAATGGGGGACCAGCAATAACAATGATGGCATTGGCATGCACTTACTGCTTTCTGAGGCGAGGTGAGGCGGCAATTGGTGCCACGGGGCAGTGAATCTCAGCTCCGTTTCAGTTGCGCACACACTGCTTCTGCGGCGCTGGGGTGAGTCCGACGTAGGTGGGCGAGGATAAGGGCAGGTAGAGAAAGGCAGCAACTTGCGTGCTTTCTTTTAAAAGCCTCACCTGCCGCGACGCAAGCCTATGATGTCACAGTGGCAGATGAGGGCGGGGGCCGCAGGTGAGCATGTCAGACACTAATTGTCTGCGCATGCCCCTTTGACCTTTTCTCGGCCCCCGAGGAATCATCACAGCAGTAATGGCGCCAAGTCTGTGACTGTTGTTGTTTTCCATGGGGGCCGCAAGGAGAGGTCTGGCGGGCCGCAAGTGGCCCGCGGGCCATACTTTGAGTATCGCCGCTTTAGATTGATCATTATCAGTTTCCTTGTGGATGGGTTGTCTGCATGCTAGTAACTCCTGTCTATCCTTGGTTTTCACCTTCTCAACTGCTCCATGGAATAACCTATTGCCATAGCCCCGTTTTGAAAATCTCTTCAGGGACTCTTTTTTGGCTTTGTGGTAATCATCTGGGCGGGAACAGTTTTGTTTGAGTCTCAACCACTCCCCGTATGGTATGCTGTTAATTACATTTCGGGGATGTTGGCTCCAAGAATGTAAAACTGTATTCCCTGCCGTAGGTTTGCGATAGAGCTTGGTACATAGCTTATTGTTTGCCACAAAGACTAGAAGATATAAAAATTGAACTTCTCTTTCACTGATTTTGCTCGTGAATTTGAAATTGAACTCATTATTATTCAAAAACCTGATATAGTCCTCTGCCATTTTGAGAGTACCCCTCCAGACAATAAACAGGTAGTCTATGTATCTAGTCCACAGGGCTATCTTATCTAGCCAGGATTCATTCTCCTCCACCCAGGCCACGTGCTTCTCCCACCAGCCCAGGAAAAGGTTCGCGTAGCTGGGGCGAAGCACGTGCCCATGGCGGTCCCCTGTGTCTGTAAATACAGTTGACCTGCAAAAAGGAAGATGTTATTGTGTAGACAAAACAATACAATTTGCAACAACATTTTGTTGTGTTCTTGGAATTTCAGTGCTCTTGTTTTGAGGAATTTCCAAAGCAAACAAGCCATGTGAATGTACAATGCTGGTATAGAGGCTTGTGATATCAAGCGTGATCAATATTAGGTCGTTGTCCCAAGTGATACTTTGGATTTGACAGATAAAATCAATGGTGTCCAGAAGAAAAGAACTTAGGTCCTTCACTATAAGAAGGAAAAAGAATCAACATAAATGGAAGCTTTCTCCAATAAGCTCCCTTTAGAGGACATAATTGGACGGCCTGGGAGTTGTTCATGCTCTTCTGCACTTTTGGCAGGTGATAAAACGTCGGCAAGACCGGACAGTCAATCTTCATAAATTGCATTTAATTTTCTTCCACGATTCCCTTTGATCTCCATTCTTGCAGGAGATCGTAGAAAGCCCCAACACTCCTGTTGTAGTCCTCTCTCCTGATTTGTGAATAACTATTGGTATCACCAGTATTGGTATTGCGTTAAAATTATAAAATAAATCATCTTTAAGATTACGGCCAGAGTGCGCATCGTTCTTGAACTGTGTTTTGTTGTATTACGTGAGTTTGTCCTCGCGGCTGCTGCACCCGCTGTGTTGAGAGCGGGGGAATCAACGAACAACGTGAAAGGATATTTATATATATATTTTTTTGTATTTTTCAGAAAATGTTCCCAATCTCCATTATGAAAAAGGTAACCAGCACTCGAAGTCTAAGAGATTAAACCTGTTTAATGTGTCAGGTCATCTAAAGCACTAGAAAACTAGAGAGTCACGTTTCGGCACTTTCACTGCCTTTTCAATCTAGGGCACGCCATTTTAGTTCTCTATTTAAACATTTTTTTAAAAGAAGTAAACATAATGTATTTCCCCAAACAGCAGAATAATACATTAATAGGAACACAAATTCATCATGACAGCATTAAAACATAACAGATTAATGTGGCTTCTGAGTATGTATGTCAACAACAGTTACACTCAAAATTAGTTTAATTAAACAACAACATCCAGCCAGTGCCACTGAGCACTGTACACATAGTCAATAAAGTTTAATTTGAGCAAAATGTCCCAATTTGCATTTTGCTGGCACACAAGAAAACTGGACTGGAATGCTTCCTGAGTCCTGTCCTGCTGCACAGAAATTTCAATTAGTTTGGATAAAAATGTAAGCACTTGATTCCTTATTTGTTAAACACTAAAAGAGACTTTTAAAATAACTTGAGCATAAAAGTGCCTCCTTCCATACCCATACGCGGACTCCTATCGCATACACCATGTCTGAGTCCTCGAGGGACACTCTGTCCCTGTCATCCTGAAATAATCAAACTCTGTTTTCAGACTCCCTTGTATATGCTTCATATTGGAGTACTCACATACATAGCTGCCAAGGTTGCAGATTGCTATGTGTGACATTTTCATAAGTTCAGTGTAATTATGAGTGACATTCAATGACTATGAGTGACACTTTCTCACGAGCAAAATCAAGCAATGAAGACGAGGAAAGCATATCATATATGTACTTTAGCACATAAACAGGTAAGAGCTGTCAGCCAGCCTGTCAATCACAGAGAGAGAGAATAAAAGAGAGATGCACTCGAGAGACAATGAGTTCAGGTACCTGCAGGTTTGTTGATTGATGCTGGGCTACAGCTGTTGCTTTGGCGATAAAATATAATGTGCACTGTTATAAATAGTTTCTTGTGCATGTATTTAGCAAGAATTACTTTACAAATTACATTGCTTAACTACACTAATGCAGGTTCCAATTTTCAGTGCTACAGTGCTTCAGGATTGTGAATGCAAAAGCAGAAGAGCTAATAAAATAAAATACAGGTCTTGTTTTAAACAAATTTAGGAAACAATCACTGTACTTGGGACCACTAATCAGGAAAAACACCAACCTTTCCCTCGCAAAGCTCGAGGTTAACACATCTCACTATTCACGTCACACTATAAACTTCACAAAAAATTGTGTCACCATCATCCATGTATACATGTCAAATGCCTGCTCAAGAGACCCACGGACACCTTCAGAAGCAGTGCATTGGTTCTGGACTCCTATAACCCTCTTAACCAATTCTGACCTTGTGCCTTTGGCGCTCTTTAATTGCAGGTAGACTCTGGTCTACAAGTCTGGCAGCAGGAAGGCTCAGGCCACGAGCCACCGTGGCCCGTGGCAATTTAAGTATGCCCCCAGGCCCGCCTCCAGTGATAGCCGTCCAGGACGATGTCTCGTCCTGACTCCTGTGAGTCCCAGGCGGGGCTGTCAAGTCTCCGTCTCCCTCGGCTGCTGTAAGATATTGAATTCAGCAGGGGTAGGTAATAACAACAGATGAGCTGATAAGCCACGGGCGCACACTGCCACAGACTCTAAGTTTTACTCAGTGCTTTTAGTGACACCTGTCACACAACATAGACGTGACAATCCATTACAGTGCGGTAATGCGGAGTACAACACTGAAATGCGTTAGTCTAACGTCTGATGCGTGGGACTTGGCAGGCCTGCACATAAGCGGCACCAATTTAAAGTCGACTTAGATTCCAGTGTTCAATATGACTCCACTCGAAATCCAACTTTGAGGTCTCATGACCTCACCGCTCGGCCTATGCCTTCCCCGGTGCCCTGCTCCAAAGCAAGGGTGGCAATACTATATGAGCGGTATTTCTGTTCCGTGGTCAGCGTGGCCCAGGTCCCCTTCCCGGGTCTGTGATGGTGGCACCTCCGTAACCTGTACGTCCGTCCGTTTGCCCCCCGGTTTCTGCAGGAGGACTTTGATTTTGGTCTCCTTTTTGGCACGAGTGGACGTCTTTTAGCACTCTCTGGTGTGTGCTAAGCGGCACCGAGGCCGTTCCCAACTCCCTAGGTAATATCTGCTCTTGGGTGCGTGCAATTAGACAACCACCAAGGGGCCTCATGGCCTGTGTGCCCCTCTACTGGCCTGTCTCTGACGACCCGGCCGCCAATCAGTTTTGCACACTAAATAGGCCCTGGTTGTGTGAGGCCTCTGTGATTTCCAGGCCTATCTGTGCTCAACCTTCGGGGGAATCTAAAATGGCGGCTCACTCAGAGCCAGCTGTGTCTATCTGGCCCTCCAATGGGTGCACGTCCAATTGCCTTCCCTTCCTGTTGCCTCTAGATTAGGTGCTTGGAGGGAACTTGTCCCTCTCCTCCCAGGGGCCGTGTGGCACTTAAGCTTCAGGTCTGTGTGCGCCTCGCAGGGGGTGGATCACCACGAGCTGCCCCCACCCATCCTCCCGTGTGCAGCTCTGCCGTGGGGCAAGTCCTTGAAATGTTGGGCCCAATACTCCTGCAACCTGGTGATTGGGGCCTGTACCACGACTCCCACCGCTGCAGACACCTTACTTGTCAGCGTTTGGCCTCCGGGTTGGGCAACACTAGGGAAAGTTTTGGATCTTGTAGAGGTGAAATTTACAATTTCCACTCTAGTCTGTGCAACAGTAGGGAAAATGTAGGATTTCAGAGGGTGAAATGTACTATTCCCAATCCAAACAGCACAACAGTAGTTAAGGTGTTGGACTTTGGAGGAGTAAAATGTACTATTCCCCCTCCAGTCTGTGCAACAGTAAGGAAAGCGTTGGGTTTTTGAGGAGAGAAATTTGCTATTCCCTCTCCAGTCCGTGCAACAGTAGGGAAAGCGTTTGATTTCGGAGCGGTACATTTTCTATTCCCACTCCATTCTGTGTAACAGTAGGGGAAATGCTGGATTTCGGAGGGGTGGAATTTACTATTTCCACTCCAAACAGCCCCACACATTAGAGAAAGTGTTCCCCCTCAATTCTGTGCAACAGTAGGACAAGCATTGGATTTCAGGGGGGTGAAAGTTACCATTCCCATTCCAGTCAGTGCAACAGTATGGAAAGTGTTGGACTTTGTAGGGGTAAAATATACTGTTGAAACGACAGTCTGTGCAACAGTAGGGAAAGCGTTGGATTTCAGAGGGGTGAAATCTACTATTCCCACTCCAAAGAGTGCAACAGTATGGAAATTGTCAAATTGCAAAGAGGTTGATTTTGCTATTCCTACCGCAGTCTAAACAAGAGTAGGGAAAGTTATTCACTTCAAACACATATTAAAAATTAAATTCCTTATATATTTTTTTATTAATTAATATATATATGTAATAAAAAATAAAAAGTAATCAATTTACATGATTCCTATTTATTAAAATAATGAATTCTGAATTTTTAAACAATTGTTATTCAGTTAATTGTTATTCAGCTAATAATTAACTAACATCCCACCCCAATACCTCTACAAACCTAGCAGCATGTACCTAAAGTATAACTTAAAAAATAAGAATTCCATTATTTACATGTTTAAAATCACTTGAATAATTAATCAGCAAGTAATAATGAATTCTTAATTAATTATTACTTAATTAACTTTCGGGCAAGACCCTTACAAACCCAGCCTCCTGCAATTAAAATATTAGTACAGTAAATAAATATTTCATATTTTACATAATTAACTAATTAACTAATAATAAATGATTAATTCACTTCTCACCCTAGACCAGTACAAATCTAGCAGCCCACAACTGCAATACATATAAGTAAAATAAATCAATATTCCATAAATTGCGTAATTGAAATCATTTTAACAATTAACAATTAATAATGAATTGTTCATTAATTATTACTTAATTTACTTCCCACTCTAGCCCCTACAAACCCAACAAACAACTACAACACTATAAATTACTATAAAAAAATGAAATAACAAATTTTAAATCACTTAAAATTACAAGCTATATTTTTTAAAAAGAAATAGCCTTTAGATAAACAATGGTAACACATAACATTAATATATCAATTAAAACATGTGTAAATTATTTAAAAAAATATTTGTGGCGGGCGTGGCCAACATGGCAGTGGTGACGGGCACTCCCTGAGCTTGCTCCGCATGGGCCCTTTGTTAATCCTTCAAATATGCTGTCGCGACCCATGACTCCCCTGTTCTGCTGACTCCCCATCTCCCCCATCCACAAGAACATCGAAGGGTGAAATTATCTGGCGACCAAAGCCGGGAGAATATGAGACAGACTTTGCGGCGTGCAGTCCGTGATGGAAAGGTTGCAGGGGAGGAGCCTCGAGCGAGAGTCGCCCCCCTTTCTCAGTAAATGGTGACCCTGGTGGGGGCCCGCATGGGTGGAATTAGGAAATTGGGGGTCCCCAGTTGGGTAACACCCACGGAGCTCCCCGAACTTCTGGAGCTCGCAAAGACCGGCTGCCTGTGTGCCGCCCCGGTGCTCTTGGGCATGGATTTGCCCACATAGTCATGCTGGGGGTGGTGCTTCAGCCCCAGACGGATGGCCAGGTGCTCTCTTGTGGACTTGATCCTGCGCTTTTCATCACAGCAGGACCCCCCCTTTGCAGTGCTGAGTGATCCCAGCGGGGCTCATGATGCCCGGACCACGGAAGGTGGAAGGCGTTGGTAGTGTATGGCGGCCAGCCCCACCTGAAGTATGTTGAGGGGCGGGTGCTGCACCCGGAGCATGATGGGGAGCACAGTGCTGCAGTTTGGCCCTCTCCCACATCTCCCCCCATTGCTGAGACCTACTGGAGTGCAAGCAGGATGCTTGGTGGGCCTGTGTGACTCAGGTGAGTCTGGGGGCAGCCTAACCGATGGGATGGCACCACAGGCCTGGGCCCTGACCCTAAGGGGTCAAGCTGAGGCTGGTGGGAAGAAATAAACAGGTCGACATAAGTGTGTGGGGCCTGCTACTTGAAGCCCAGGGATAGCAAGCTGTGGCGATATTGCGGTGGAGGCCGGGGGGGGGGGGCGCCCCTAGATCACTGGTGAGATCGCACCGGATGGTGAGGGATAGAAAGAAAAGCCTTTCTTGTAAGGTGTCCACTGAGATGGTTACTTGCTTGGATTGATGCTGGACTGAAGGCTTCTTGGAGGCTTCTGCCTAGTGGGTGGTGATCTGGGGAGACTGTAAGACTGTCCTCTGTCTACCTAGATGGAGTTCAGAGGTAATGGACTGAGCTCCTCACTCCTGGTTTGCAGATGCATCCCCCAGCCCCCTACCAGGGTCATAGTCTGGGCCAGCTGGGGACCAACAGATGGGCCCACTCGTGTCATAACAGACTGGGGCTGGAGAACTGAATAAGAGTGGCGGCGGTCTCCCCTCCACTGTACCGGGCTGCATGGAAATGAAGTCCTGCGCTGGACCTCCGGGTTATGTATTGGCCTGCACCCATCACAGACGGTGGGGGGCGTGACACTTCACTATCCATACCCTGGCCTGTGGCAAAGAGCCAAAGCCTACCCGACAGGGAAGGATGGATCACTACACCAAAGTGGTAATGCCCAGAGCAGGGGAAGCTCTGCCTGTGGAGTCTGACATCGTGGCCCTTCTCCTGGCTATTTGATCTTCGAGAGTGGCTTTAGAGGGGATAGTGGGGGAGGGGAGCTTTTTCTCCTGTGCCAAGACCTCTCTAATGTGGCCGAGAGAGTCACCATAGTAGAGACTATGATATATGAGCTGGAAGATATGGACCAAAGTCTTCAATACGACGTCACAGAGGCACGAGCCACAACCAAGGAGGTGGTGTGGAGGCTTGAAGATACTGAAAACCGGCCTGTAGAAATAACCTTCGGTTTGTTGGATTTCCCGAGGAGGTTGACGGCTCAAACATGCAATGATTTCTGAATGGATGGCTGCAACATATCCTGCTACAAGTCAAGCTCTTTCCTAGTTTCATCACTGAACAAGACCACCGGGCGCTGGGTGGCAGGCCGCTACGGGTGGTACCTCCGAGGCCAGTGATAGCCCTCTTTCTAAACTTTCAAGACAGGAACATGATCCTTACTGAGGTGCATAAATTGGGGAAGGTGTGCCGTGAAAGTCCTAAAATCATGATAGTCCCGGATTACAACAGGGAGTTCCACTGGCAGTGGTGCACATTCGACTCAGTGAAGACTAAATTGCGAAGACTCCAACTGCAATACATGCTGCTATTCCCCGCCAAACTGAAGGTCCTATATCAGGGGAAATTGCTCTTCTTCTAGAAACCTGAAGAGGCTTGGAAAGGGCTGGAGGAGCGGCCCAGACTGCGATGGAATGGGGAGGGGAACCCTGACCAGAGGCCCGATAGAGGGGAAAGAGCTAGACCCAGTAATAAACTTCGGATCCGGAGGAGAGCGCACCTCTCACACTGGAGGAATGAGACTACGCCATGGAGCCAGAGAGGCCCCAAGCAAAATCCAGAGTCTCTTCAGACTCGGAAAATGATGATTTTGCAACTCTTAAAAATAGCAAGATGGCAGATCTAGAGGAGGGCTCTACACATCGCTACACTGCTGGGGACTAGGGAACTGAATCTGAGACCCCCCCATTCTCTTGCGGTTGCTATAACACATCTAGAACATGAATCTGAAACCCCTCTGACGCCACTGTCTCTTGTCTGACTTCAGCATCTTAGTCATGTGTCTAGCATTAATACCTTGGGCCCTGGAAGAGACTGCTACATGCCCTACAGTGGACGACTCAGCGATTAAATACTGGTCCTCTGTTTGTTTGTGAATATGAAGCCACTGCTTCCAGGGGTGGTTGGTTTCAATTGAGTGAAAGAGTGTTAGGGTATTGAATTTGTGGGTGGGGGAGGTGGGCTACAGACCTCTCAAATTCCCTGTCGAATAGCTTGATATTACTTTATGGGGTTATACACTCACATGGGGGTGGGGTTTACACGTTCAGGGGAAGCTACAGTTCGGGATGCAACACCACAGACACATCAGCCTATGCCTGGTCCCAGCGAGGGTGGCACGCACCATAATGTTCCACAGTAAATGAATGGGTGACATCTCCCTCTTGGATTGCTGAAGTTACATTGACTATGCCACTGTTAGACACCAAGACTCTCTTGGTCCTTTCATGGAATGTTAATGGCCCCTGCGACAAGATTAGGAGAGTCCTGGTAGCCCATTACATTACAAACACAAAGAGATGATGGACGGAGCGCTGAAGCTTTTCAGACACTCGCCCCCAGTCACAGACCTGGGTTGAATCCATCATCGTTATTTAGCTCACTTTGCCACCCCAGTTCAGACACAGCTATATGTAAATCAGTCTTGACCCTGTGTCTCATGGGAAAAGTCCAGCCCAAACTGCCAAGCCATGTCTTCCCTGGACCGGAAACAAGCATCCTGGGACCGGTTTCGGGTTAACAGCCCTCAACAGCCAGGCTAGCTTGTATCCAGTGTCAAAGTGAGCAAGGGACCCACGTCTGGGCATACCCTGGCAACTTAGGGCTGGACTGTTCCCATGAGGCACAGGGTCAAGACTGATTTGCATACAGCTGTGTCTGAAATGGGGTGGCGAAGTGAGCTAAAGAACAATGATGGATTCAACCCAGACCTGTGACTGGGGGTGAGTGTCTGAAAAGTTTCAACGCTCCATCCATCACCTCCATGTGTTCGCTTTGTTCGCCCTTAGTTGGCAGTGTATGCCCAGACGTGGGTCCCTTGCTCACTTTGCCACTGGATTCAAGCTAGCCTGGCTGATGAGGGCGGTTAGCCCAAAACCGGTCCCAGGATGCTTGTTTCCAGTCCAGGGACGACATGGCTTGGCTGTTCGGGCTGGACTGTTCTCATGAGGCACGGGTTAAGACTGATTTGCATATAGCTGTGTCTGAAATGGGGTGGCGAAGTGAGCTAAAGAACGATTGTTAGAATCCGGGTTCTCTGGTTGGCACAGGTAGGTACTTGTGACAAGCAGGGAACCTTTCCTCTAGTCAGGATAAGGGGTTACACTCCTAAAATAACCCCTGCTCACCCTCTAGGTAGCTTGGCACGAGCAGTCAAGGCTTATCTCAGAGCGTTATAGGTTAAGCATTTGTGAACACATACAGTAACCAAGTGACAACACTACAAATGGACACCACACAGGTTTTTATATTAAAAATAAGGATTCTTTATATAGAGTTACCACAAGACCATTAAACGACAAAAATACACAATACTGTTACTTTAGATGGTAGAAGTTTGCTTAGTTCTCTTGAGTTCTTAAATGCGACACTTTAAGTCAATGTACCTTAGATGCAGCACGCAGGGCAACGAAAGTGTTGCAAAGATGCTGATGCGATGAAGTTTTTGGTGCAAAGAAATAATGACGTGAAGATCTTCCAGATTCGTTACGCTTCTCCGATGTTGCAAGAAGGCTCGACTCGATGCGTCGGCTGCAGCAGCGTCACCCCTTTACGCGATGCGACGACAGCGGCCTTGGCAGTGGCACTCTTCTCCGACGTTTGCGAGACGCTTCCGCTCGATGAGATGCTGCAGTGGCGTCACCCCTTTACGCGATGCGACGCCTGCAGCTCCGACGGTTGCACGCTTCTCCGTGGATGCGAGGCGCTTTTCTTGATGCGGTGCAATGCGACAACTACGATGGCTGCAATGGCGACACGCTTCTTCCTCGATGCGAGACTCTTCTCTTGATGCGGTGCAATGCTTCAGCTACGATGGCTGCGATGGCGACACGCTTCTTCGGCGTTGCGAGACACTTCCGGAATGATGCGAGACGCTTCAGCTCGATGCGATGCTGCAGCGGCGACACCCTTTGCGAGATGCGAGGACAACAGCTCCGACGGCGGCCTGCTTCTCCTTGGAGATCTTTTAAGCACAAGTTGAATTAAAGTCTTTGTAGTCTTTTCTCCTCTCCTTTCAGCAGCAAGGCAACCACTGCAGGCCAATCCCCCAGGTCAGGGACAGTACTCCTCCTTACAGCTTTCCCAGTTCCTTCTCCTCAGGCAGAGGTTCTTCTTGTCAAGCAGGATCTAATTTCTTGGGAGCAGGGTCCCAATACTTATACCCCTAATTCCTTTGTTCCTCTGGGGTAGAGGGGCCTTTGCCCAGTCCAAACCAGTTCTCGAGCACTTTGTTGACATGGCTCTGCCTTTCTATTCAGGGTGCAGGGCAGAGACATCAGTCGCTCCACAGGAGGTGGAGCCAGCATTGTGGTGGCAGAGCACAGCCCTATTCAGAGTCCAGGTGCACTCCTCCCACCCATCTGGATGTCAATCTCTCTATTCACCACCAGGCTACCTAGCCCTGCCCCTCTGGGTTTCCCCAGCCCTGTCAATCACACAAACCAGACAGGCAGATACACATCATAGCAGAGGTGGGCTGAAATGGTTAGGCAAGCAAATACCAACTTTCTAAAAGTGGTATTTGCAAACACAGAATATTAAAATAAACTTTACTAAAAGATGTATTTTATTATTCTGAGTTCAGGCATACTAAACTCGATTTTCTACCATGTTCGCCGGGTCTGTTAGGATCATAGGATGTAACAATTCTAACAGCCCATTCCGGCCTATGGAGAACAGGTAGCCTTACAATAGTGAAAAAGAAAATGGCTGTAATTCACTATTAGGACGTGCCACACACATCAGGGCTTGTCCTAGCTTATGCTTACAATGCACCCTGCCCTTGGGCCTACCATAGGGGTGACTAATATGAAGTTAAGGGAAGGTTTAGGGACTGGGAAGTGGGTGCACTTGCCCAGTCAGCATGACAGTACCAGACTGCACGCAGCTTCTGCAATGGCAGACCTTAGACACATTTTACTAGGCAGCTTCTGTGGGTGGCACAACCAGTGCTGCAAGCCCACCAGCAGCATTTGTATTTACAAGCCCTGGGCACTCCTGGTGCACTTTACTGGGGTCTGACAGTAAACCAAATAAGCCAATCATGGAATCCAACCAACATATACATTTTACATAGGGAGAGCATATGCACTTTAGCACTGAACCACAGTGGTAAAGTGCCCAGAGTCATAGAATAGCCAAGAACAGGTCAGAAAAAGTACAGGTGGAAGGCGAAAAGTTTAGGGACCATCCGGCCAAAAGGGCCAGGTCCAACACAACCCCCTTCCAGCCAAAACGCAGGGTAGACCAATCACTACCTTGATGGGCTTCCCTGCTGCGGGCGGTAGAACAAGGACCTGGCCCGCAACTGCAGGGGCAGACTCCAGTTCTACGCCAATCTGAACCTATTGGAATCCCTCTGTCCATACTCTCAGGGCCCACCAAGCCAATCCATGGGGAACCCTTCTCCTTACCTGTGGACACCACCTGTGCAGCCCCGAACCTTAACTGGCTCACAGGTGTGTCCCAACAGACAGACAGCCAGCAAAAGGCGACAGTGGCCACTGACAGTAGTCAGGGAGGAGACCCAGGCCGTAAGCCTCTCAGGGATCTCAAACCTCTGTGGTGCCAGGGAGCGGGGGGCAGTAGCCCCAGGTGCTTGGCACCCTTTGTCCATTCTCTCTCCTGTCAGGTCAGGCATGACATCCTGGCACTGACCCACCAGCCCCAGGCCTGTACCCGGCGGCTGGACCAAAGACTGGGGTGGCCTCTCCCACACCCGGTCCTCCTCCTTGGGGCTCTGTACCCTTCCACTTGGAGTGGTACCCCCTTCCAGAATTGCCAGGGCACCTGTGGATGGTGTCCTGCGCAATTCGCCCACCAGTTCAGGGGTTCTATCCTGCAACTGGGCATCCAGGTCAGGGGGGACACCCTGAACCTGGCCCTCCAACCTAGGGTCTAAACCCTTCAGTTGAGCGGGGGTCAGAGACGAGGACTCCCTCCCTCTGCGCCCCCTTCCAGATGGCTGTACCCTCCCACCTGGAGTGGTACACCAAGAAGACAGACTGGTATGGACACTGATTACAGATGTCCCCCCCTCCAGGTCAGACAACACCTGAACCTGGCTCTCCAAACTGGGGTCTAAACCCTCAGGCTGCACCGGGGTCAGAGGCGAGGACTTCCTCCCTCTGTACCCCCTTCCAGAGTACTGCACCCTCCCAACTGGCGTGGTACCCATAGAAGCAACATGGGTCAGGACACTGATTACAGTTGTCCCACCCTCCAGATCAGAGAACACCTGCACCTGGCTTCCCAACCCTGGGGCCAACCCATGCGGTTGAAAGCTCGCCTGGCGCACCAGGACTTCCCCGGGAGCACGCATGCCCCCCCCCTGAGGGTGACACATAACTCCTGTGTTGTGTGACAGTCTGCCTGGCGGAGATCTCCCAACCCCTGTCCATCTGACAGTGCTCGAAGATCCCCCAGGATAGAAGTGGTGTTACCATGGTCATTCACTGGTGACGCAGCCCTTCTGGCTGGCCCCTGACCCACTGGTTTTTCCACTGGGGACTCTTTCCCCCTCTCACCCCTCAATCTGGACTTCTGCACCCTCCCAACGGGAGCGGTACTACCAGACACCAGAACCGAGGGAGACCTGCTAACAGACACTCCCCGTTCACCAGACACTAGGGGATCCCGCACAACGGGCAGCCCCTCAGGACAGACTAGGCTCCCCACCTGGTGTTCTCTTAAAGAACCATCCAAGCTCTGAGACTGAGGTTGGGCACGACCGGGACATAACCCATTCTCACTCCTTGCCCTTAAAGACAGGACGTGAGGCCCTACACCCCTCTCACTACTACAGGACCTAGTTGGGCTACTCTGAGCCACTTCCACCACACTGGGTTTGAAGATACCTGAACCACTCATCTTGGGATCACTCCCCAATGCCTCTTCAGACCCTCTGGAATCCACCAAAAGGTCTGCCTCCAATGTGAGCTCCCTGGGGTCAGAGAACTCACTCTCCAACAGGTGTTGGCATAGCTCTGGAAAACAGGGACTTACAATATGCCCTCCCCCAATTGGATCACACAGGACCCTAGCAGGGTTAACCAAACTATCCTTCACCTTACCTTCCAGTGCCTCACACACATACTCCACACCACTCTCCTGAGACTGGCAAGACAGTATCTGACTGTCTCTGTCACACAACCCACACTCTTCTGGGCGGTCTTCACACTCACATACCAGGACTTCAATTTTGGGGGAACCCCCCTCCCTGCACCTCTCATCTAGAGTCAGTAGAGTGTCCCTCCCACTACTAGGACCATGAACCCCTGCGCCAGTTACCCTATCCCTCTCAGGGAGACTGTGCACTACTGGAGCTACCTCATGTCCTTGAACCTCCTGGTGTATGTTAACCCCCTCCTTCAAGTCAGGTGCCATGTCTCTGGGTGTGTGTACTATTCTCTCTGTACTAGAAAATTCAATATGGCTGCCACCATCTGAGCTGGATTCCTCCTCCCACTCAGCAAAGCTCAATCTCTGAGCTACACACATTTCTTGCTGCTGGGCTGAGACACTCATTGTCTCAAGCCTCTCGAGCTCTAAGTCAAGATTCCTCATGATCAACTCATGCTCCATTTCCATTTTTCTCTCTTCCATTTCCAGCCTTTATTGTTCCATTGACAGTTGTCCATTTAGTTTCGCCATCTCTATCTCATGAGCTCTGGTTTTCTTCCTGTCTGCCAACTCCTCTGGGGAGATAGACTTTTACCAGAAACACTGCTACCGGCAGGGAAAGGGGTTTTCCTTCCTCTTGGACCCACTTGCCCATCCAGCTGCTCCTCTGCATTATTATCATCAGTGGCATTCCTTGCTTCTACCCAGGCCCTCAGCGCCTTGTAGAACTCTGCCTTGTTTTTACTTCCAGTTGTAGAAACATAAAATTTCTTGCAGAAGAATTTCAGCTGCTTGGCAGTGTAGCTATCCAATTTCGCTTCTTCCCATTCAAATTCAGTATTAACAGAGACTATGGATGCTGCTTTCTCCACCATGGTTAAGCTTGGCAGTGCTAAAAAATAGACAGTCCCAAAAGAAATCTACCAACAAGTATTGGTTGCGTTAAGGTCTGCACTCACTGAGTAGTGTTCACCAATTACTGTACATGAGTCACAAATGCAAGTCCAGAATCCTCACCGCTGACCACCAATGGTAGAATCCGGGTTCTCTGGTTGGCACAGGTAGGTACTTGTGACAAGCAGGGAACCTTTCCTCTAGTCGGGGTAAGGGGTTACACTCCTAAAATAGCCCCTGCTCACCCTGTAGGTAGCTTGGCGCGAGCAGACAAGGCTTATCTCAGAGCGTTATAGGTTAAGCATTTGTGAACACATACAGTAACCAAGTGACAACACTACAAATGGACACCACACAGGTTTTTATATTAAAAATAAGGATTCTTTATATAGAGTTACTACAAGACTATTAAACGACAAAAATACACAATACTGTTACCTTAGATGGTAGAAGTTTGCTTAGTTCTCTTAAGTTCTTAAATGCGACACTTCAAGTCAATGTACCTTAGATGCAGCATGCAGGGCAACGAAAGTGTTGCAACGATGCTGATGCGATGAAGTTTTTGATGCAAAGAAATAAAGACGTGAAGATCTTCCAGATGCGTTACGCTTCTCCGATGTTGCAAGAAGGCTCGACTCGATGCGTCGGCTGCAGCGGCGTCACCCCTTTACGCGATGCGACGACAGCGGCCTTGGCAGCGGCACTCTTCTCCGACGTTTGCGAGACGCTTCCGCTCGATGCGATGCTGCAGCGGCGTCACCCCTTTACGCGATGTGATGACAGCAGCTCCGACGGTGGCACGCTTCTCCGTGGATGCGAGGCGCTTTTCTTGATGCGGTGCAATGCGACAACTACGATGGCTGCGATGGCGACACGCTTCTTCCTCGATGCGAGACTCTTCTCTTGATGTGGTGCAATGCGTCAGCTACGATGGCTGTGATGGCGACACGCTTCTTCGGCGTTGTGAGACACTTCTTTAATGATGCGAGACGCTTCCGCTCGATGCGATGCTGCAGCGGCGACACCCTTTGCGAGATGCGACGACAACAGCTCCGACTGCGGCACGCTTCTCCTTCCTGAGTCGCGCTTCCAGCTCCTTGCGACACGCAGTCCCTCAGAAGGCCCAACAACAGCAGCAGGCACTTCCAAAAGACTCTGGGGATCTGGGGGTGAAGTCCACTGGTCCTGGGACTTCGTTCAGGGGGCAAGCTCAGCACAAGCCCTTGGAGATCTTTTAAGCACAAGTTGAATTAAAGTATTTGTAGTCTTTTCTCCTCTCCTTTCAGCAGCAAGGCAACCACTGCAGGCCAATCCCCCTGTTCAGGGACAGTACTCCTCCTTACAGCTTTCCCAGTTCATTCTCCTCAGGCAGAGGTTCTTCTTGTCAAGCAGGATCTAATTTCTTAGGAGCAGGGTCCCAATACTTATACCCCTAATTCCTTTGTTCCTCTGGGGTAGAGGGGCCTTTGCCCAGTCCAAACCAGTTCTTGAGCACTTTGTTGACATGGCTCTGCCTTTCTATTCAGGGTGCAGGGCAGAGACATCAGTCGCTCCACAGGAGGTGGAGCCAGCATTGTGGTGGCAGAGCACAGCCCTATTCAGAGTCTAGGTGCACTCCTCCCACCCATCTGGATGTCAATCTCTCTATTCACCACCAGGCTACCTAGCCCTGCCCCTCTGGGTTTCCCCAGCCCTGTCACTCACACAAACCAGACAGGCAGATACACATCATAGCAGAGGCGGGCTGAAATGGTTAGGCAAGCAAATACCAACTTTCTAAAAGTGATATTTGAAAACACAGAATATTAAAATAAACTTTACTAAAAGATGTATTTTATTATTCTGAGTTCAGGCATACTAAACTCGATTTTATACCATGTTCCCTGGGTCTGTTAGGATCATAGGATGTAACAATTCTAACAGCCCATTCTGGCCTATGGAGAACAGGTAGCCTTACAATAGTGAAAAACGAAAATGGCTGTAATTCACTATTAGCACATGCCACACACATCAGGGCCTGTCCTACCTTATGCTTACAATGCACCCTGCCCTTGGGCCTACCATAGGGGTGACTAATATGAAGTTAAGGGAAGGTTTAGGGACTGGGAAGTGGGTGCACTTGCCCAGTCAGCATGACAGTACCAGACTGCACGCAGGTTCTGCAATGGCAGACCTTAGACACATTTTACTAGGCAGCTTCTGTGGGTGGCACAACCAGTGCTGCAAGCCCACTAGCAGCATTTGTATTTACAAGCCCTGGGCACTCCTGGTGCACTTTACTGGGGTCTGACAGTAAACCAAATAAGCCAATCATGGAATCCAACCAACATATACATTTTACATAGGGAGAGCATATGCACTTTAGCACTGAACAGCAGTGGTAAAGTGCCCAGAGTCATAGAATAGCCAACAACAGGTCAGAAAAAGTCAGGTGGAAGGCGAAAAGTTTAGGGACCATCCGGCCAAAAGGGCCAGGTCCAACACAGATGATGAATTCAACCGAGATCTGTGACTGGGGGTGAGTGTCTGAAAAGTTTCAGCGCTCCATCCATCATCTCCCTGTGTTTGCTTTGTTAGCCCATTACATTAAACATATCCACCCAGATGTGATACTCCCACAAGAGACACATCTTAAGGGAACATAGTGTAAATTGTTATGGAGAGAAGCCTCCACTCCACTTGCATACTTGGGATATACTCCAGGGGCGTGGACCTCCTGATTAAGAAAGATGCACCCTCCCGAATAATAAAACAATGAATAGACCTGTCAGGGAGATACGTGGGAGTCAGAGATTTGGGGGCAGAACAGATGTTATGCTGATCAGTGTCCATGCACTCCCGCCTACAGGCCCCTACATTTGAGAAGCTAGCTGAGTTATTACTAGAAGCAGACTCTCCACTCCATATCAGTGGACGAGATTTGTGGCAATTGAAATGGATAGGACGGGCTCCTGGAGTACTGGAACACACCCCACACCCCTCTCCCTCTTTGCAGAGTCTCTGGGCCTTTCTGACCCCTGGAGGTGCGCACATCCTTCTGAGCAAAAATACTCTGATTTCTCGAGGGCTTACAACGTTTTCTCCCATTTAGATTATATCTTTGCCCCAGCAGGAGAATGTTGGCATTATACAACAGGCGTACTGGGCCAGAGGCCTTTCAGATCACTCCCCTCTGCTGATGAAAATGGGTCGAAAGTGCAGGGAAAGGAAAGGGTGGAAACTTAATGCATGGAATTTAAGGGCTCGGGAGGTGGGATTCGGTCTGAGGGTGGACTCTGAACTCTTTTTCCAGGAAAATGAGAAATCAGTCACTTCTAAAATAGTCCTCTGGGAGACATATAAAACTGTCCTCCAAGACAGCGTTCAAAGCCTCATAGTCCAAAAGAAGAAAAAAAATAATAGGATCCCTGGAGGAGCATTGAGAGCAATCTGTTAGAGATGGAGGGGTACTTTGGCATAGATCCCGACCCCCCTCCACCCTTAGAAAGTTAAACCCCCTACAGGATGAATACAGAACTTTGGCACAAGAAGGAGCCAAGAATCAAATAATGGCTTCCTTGCACCGCTTGTACGACACCGGAGTCAAAGCTGGAAAGTTCCTTGCTTGGTTGTGTAGGGGGAAAGCGGAAGTTAGATGGGTGCACTGAATAGTTGGTCCTAGAGGAGACTGTGCAGAGTTGGACAAAGCCAAAGCTGGAGCTTTTGCACACTACTATGAGGACTTTATAGGGCCTGGCCACTACAGACACTGCCCCTCATTGACCACTATCTGGGACAATAACCGCTCCAGTTCTAGACGCCGAGGCTAATGAAGCAATTGATGTTGAGATCACATTGGCAGAAGTCCAAGGTGCTATAGTCAAGCTAAAAGCTAGCAAGACCCTGGGACCTGGTGGGTTTCCCCCCGAATTTTATAAATGATATTCAGGTTTACTGGAACCGCATCTCTTAAATACGTTTGTCGAAGCAGACAAACAGGGCATCTCCCTCCAGACCTGAGGCGGGCGGTCATAGTGGTAATTCACAAAGATGGCAGGCCCAAAGAGTTTTGCGATTCATATTGACTTCTAGACTACTGCAGGTCATCACGCCCATGATTCCCAAGGATCAATCAGGGTGTATGCCTGGTAGTTCAATCCGATACAATCTCTGAGGCACACAATTGGCTGAACGAAATACAGGATCGGCCAATACCCCACATCTTTCTCACACTTGTCGCTGAGAGGATGTAAGATGCGGTACACTGCTCTTTTTTGTGATTGCACCCTGGTTAAATTTGGATTTGGTCCCCACTGCAGGAGATGGTTTAAGTTATTATATCAGGCCGCAGTGGTGGCGGTCTAAGTCAACAGAGGTGTGTCTGCAGAGTTCCCTATTGGTAGAGGTACAAGACGGGCTGTCCCTTGTCCAGTCTCCTCTTTGCCCTGACTATAGAGTTCTTAGCTTGTGCTGTTCGTGATCATCCCAGAATTCATGGTTTTAAGACTATGGGAGAGTCCTCAATAGAATAGAAGAGAAGATTTCGCTCTATGAGAATAATATCCTTCTTTATTTGACCGATCCTTCATTGTCACTCCCCTCGACCTTTCAACTGTTTGAGGAGTATCAGAGTTACTCTGGTTACTGTAACAAATGGGACAAATTGGTGATTTTCCTTCCGCAGAGCGGGCTGGAGGTGCCACCACTTCCTCGCCGTCTGACGCACACTACCCTGGGGTTCAAATACCTGGGTATATTCATGACATAAGGAAGGGAAATCTGCTATACACATAATCTCTGGAGGGTGTTCCGATCCTGTTGAAAGGAGATAGAACGGTGGAGAATGCTGCCCTCACGCTGGTGGGGAGAGCAGCTATGTTAAAGATGATTTCCCCACCCAAATTGCTCTACGCCCTGCAAAACACCTATAATAGGATTTTGCCTGGGACCTTCCAAAGGATTGAAAGTGATATGCGCACTCTACTATGGGAGAGTAAACACCCCAGAATAGCCTTAAAATCCTTACACCGTAATCAATACAATGGTGGGCTATTTCTGCCAGATATACAGGCCGATTATTGGGCAGCCCACCTCATTAACATAAATGATTGGTTATTTGCATCACTCTACTTTCAGGCTGGAATGGGTTAAATGGGGTATCTATCCTGCCTACACTACCTGTATGGAGGAGGGGGGTTGGGCGTCTCCTCCCAGCTACGCAAGTTACACTAGCGACCTGGGAAAAGGCAATGAAGGCTAATGGGTGGTATAGAAACACACTAGAGCACCTTTGTGGGAGGGGAAGTGGCTTACCGAAATGTGGAAACGATGGGGATTTGAGGGACCTATTTGAGGGTGGGGACATCATGCTGTTCTCACCGCTCTAACGAGACTATCGGGTGAACGCCAACCAGTTCTTAAAATATGCACACATACAATATATGTGTGGCGAGCCCAGGGACTCCCTGGAGATGGCATCTCAGCACACGCCCCATGAGAGGGACGGCTCCTGAACGAGGAGCTGGGAAAGGGAGCGATTACCCTAATCTATAAGACCCTCAATAATAACATACCGGATACCTTACACAACCAACGGGGAAAGTGGGAGGAGGAGATGGTAGAAATGGAAGATATAGACTAAGAGGCAGCCCTGTTGCACCCAAGAGAGGTAGCAATTAAGGCCTGACTGCGCTTAGTCCAATTTAAAATATTGCACAGAGTGTACTATGATAGACGCCGCGTGCATACAATGGAAAGATCGCAGACCCCTCATTGTTTAGGAGGTCTGGGGGAGGAAGGCCCCTTTTTCCATACGATCCGGAGCTATTCCCTAATCCGGGAGTACTGGGTGGACATCACCGGGGGAACTTGGCAGAGTCCTCTCTGCCCAACTTCCATTACATCCCAAATTCCTTATCTTGGGGATCCCAATGACGTTGACCTACCACAAGCTCAGCTACGGCTCTGTGGCCTTGGCCTCATTGTCGCCAAAAGAGACATAGCCCGATAATAGGGGGAACGTGAATGCCCAACCAGGCAGGAATTGAAATGAGGAATGGACATTTACATGGTGACTGAAAAGTATATGTTAGTAGGGGATGCCCCAGAATATTTTGCAAAGTGTGGGGTAATTGGCTGCCATATTACTCTCTGGAGTTTTTAGACAACAGTGGGAGATAAAGACAAAATACGTTCTGAGAAAGAAGGGGGATGCCCCTAAATGTTGTACTGATGTCATAATTGTACAAAGCAAAGAAGAGAAGATCAGGGCAGTAGGGGCCTGCACCAGTCAGTCTAGTTTTTAATAGTTTTTTTTGCAAGAGTGCGGTGCAGAGAGCCAGGGGCGTGACCTCCTTACGTCCCTATTATTTGGCAAAGCCAAAGATACAAGAGGCAGGAATGGCTCAGCACACAGCTATAGTTATGTATAATCAACAATTATATACGTCAGTAACAGATGGTAATGAATACATGAACAATACCACAGTGTCTCCCAAAGGATTCACAACGGACTTCAGTTTCTTAATGATGTAATTTTCCTTTATTCTTTTTTCAAATTTTCTGATCTTTATTTTTAAAGCACAGCATACATTTAATAGCCGACGCGGCGCGTTTCGTCCCAACGGGACTTCTTCAAGGCTCAACAAAAGCGATCCGTGCAAAATCCAATGTAACGCAAAATACTGTATAGACGGATGTTTGAAAATCATTAATCTCTGTATTGAAAAGACGTACAACTATATTATGTTGGCGAGAATAAGTAAACAAAGGTTTGGTAACCAGGACCAGGCGCAATGTCGTTTAGCGGCGTAGTCCAAAGTCAGAATTTCGGAAAGTTCGTCAGTGTCTTGGGGGAGGGTTGGGGGAATGTGGTTTGAAGTTTTTGACTACATTATGCGATCAGTGGAGCTTGCCTCCACATTTGTTGTATGTAATTATCATCTCTTATCGCATTGCTTTCAAAATAAAAATATATTTAAAAATATATATTTTTTACAACTTTATTATTAAAATCATCGATATTATAAAAAAAAAAATACCTAAAACAGATATTCTTGTCAATGATATTTGTGCATCGCGATATTTGTGTATCACAATTTTTTGGGCAGTGTACTTCATCTATTGGTCTATTAATTTGTAAATCATATTTTGCTTCTACCTACCACAGGATAGGGCAAGGGTCAGCACACTTTACGTTTAGGCTCCATTCCCAGTGACTGACTGCACACACCCTCTGTACTTTGTTCTAACATCCTTAAATAGTTTCTTTCTCTTCAGTGGCAAAGCATTCTCAAAGTGTTTTTTATTTTCTTATATTAACTTTAAATGGTGGCTTTTTATCTTGCCTGTGCTTCGACCATGATAATTTATTTTCTGTCTCCTTTTGTGAGATCTCGTTACAGTGTTAAGTAATATTGTAGCTGCCTGAGGTCTGAGTGTCTATAAGGTGGCGATGTATTCCGTCTCTTTCACTATTAATAATAGTAATTGTGCAAGGCGCAACTGATTGACTTGTGTGCTAAGTAAGTTTCCTGGTGACTGTTTTTTTAACTGTAATATTTTACTGCAATTCGGAGGCCGCCATGTTTCTCTGGCTGTATGTGTTATTTTTTCAGTTTTAAAACTAAATAAATAGCACCAAAACATAATAGCTTTGCCAGAACCTATTCTGGTATTGCAAAAGCTTGCTGCTTTTAAGAATTTACGCCGTTTTTTCACATCTTCTCGGTGTCCAATGCCGGTTAGTGTAATATTTGCAAAGTTATGTTTTGCTGCCATCTAGCGGTTATGTTTTATTTTACTTTATGTAGCTCTATTTGTTTTCCTTCCAATAGAGGCTAAAAGGAATTCATGTTCCTCACAATAAACACAATTTATTAATTCCTGTATCCTCTTCCTTATGAACAAATTGTTCATCTTTAGTTATTCTATTTGTTGCAGATTCTTCCACAACTTTACAGTTTAAGTGGGTGCCTGATAATGGTTTATTATCTTGTTCTTTTTATTGTTAGACATTTCCTGATCTCTTTAAAGCAATCAAAGCATTGCAATTGTAATTATATTTATATAGCGCTGTCAACTCCTGCCGAGGTAATGAAGCGCTTTACACCGGCAGCCCGCTCCTCTGGGACCCAAAGATAAATAGTGGTTTGACCAGTGCTATTGGTTATTGTGTGATATTGGGAATTAATATTGTGCTCTCAAGCAAACCATTTTATTCATTTACTTAAGTTTTTTTGTGGTAGACGAAGCTGTTATGACTTAGCTGAATTCACTAGCAGTGGGTATGTGAATTCATGTAGGTGGGTGGTGGGGTTAATAAGTGAGTTAGAACAGGTTCAGAGGTATTACCTACAAAACAGTTCGTGCGATCTTTGAAAGGAGATATGGGCAATTTGCAAAAACGAGATTAAGTCAGAAACACATGTGATAGAGTAGGCTGTGTTCAGTGAAATAATGGGTACAAGTATGGGCATAGGAAATTGTAATTGAAGGAAAAAAGAGATGTGCCAATCTGAAGTTTTGAGAGAAGGTTGCATTTCATACAGGGTTTTAGGCATGCAGACGAGGCGTTTTCAGATAGCATGACATCTGAGGATGCAGCACTGTAGAAAGGACCATTATTTGCATGTGACATAGAGCTCCATTAGATACTTTTGACTGGAACTAGATTTAAATGAATATTATGTACACTGCTCAAAGACCACTGCACCATCGCTTCAGCAAGAGCAGCTGTTGGAAGTAGATGAAATATGCTTTGTCTACTTTATCAGTCACTGTACGTCATCTGTGAACTTTCTTTTTTAGACTCTGTTATTCTTTTGCTCAAAGGTCGCCTACCAGTGTTTTCTGTTTTCATTAAGTTCTTTTAAAATGACTTTCCTAAGGTTTTGTCCTCCACAATCTAATTGCAAAGTAATTCTAATGTTTGCCCTTTTATTGTGTACTTAATTTGCATAGTTTTCATGTATGACATGCCTACCTGGCTATAATTATGATATCATCAATCACAAGGCGGAGGCAGAGGCTTAAGAGTGGTTCACTCAGCTCCCAGTAAACATGCTTCTATAATAAAAAGAAGAGTGTACCCTACCGGTCTCATTGCAGAGCCTCACGAGTGTTATCTTGGAAACCCGCAACTATTCATTGCCATAAGCAATATATATGATCTCCACCGGGGTGACATAGTGGGTGGTGCCATCATCGGGTTCCGCACCTGGATACTCACTTATCCAGGTGAGTAACACCTCCATCAGGAGGGAGGGTGTCTAAATGAAGATACTGGTGGGATCTGTGCGACCATAAAATTACCTCCTATACCAAAAAAGAGATTTATTAGTACAAAAGGAGGTATAGGGGTAAGATTAAAAAGTTGTGTGATGTTGTTTGGGTGCATTGCCATTCCTTAGCATCAAATAGAAATGGTCAACAAGTTTTGGCCATATATGCTTCTATGGGTTCGTGGGCTTTATCAGGGTCATTCTCGATCAGATCCCTTTTTTTTTAGCTGTTAATCGGTGTTAGGGTTAGGTAAGTGTATTTCATGTCAAATGCTGAAAGGTCATTGTAGCACTGCATTATGATCAGGGGCACAGCTAGGCTCAACCTTTAGGGACAGTTAAGATTGCAAAAGAAGGTAGCCATCTCAAGAGTTTAAGTTTAAATTACTTGCAAGGACGCCCTTAATTGAATATAATGAAGGGTCATTTTTTGACAGTGTGCCAAATTTTCTCTTTCAAAAGCCTAACAGAACATTCGCAGGGTTTTAGAATTTTCTCTAGTGCAGTGGTTCCCAAACGCTTTAGAACCACAACCCACTTTTAAGAGCAACACACTTTTGCAATCTATCAACTTTTAAAGGACATGAGGTGGGTGATTTTTAAATGTAACTAAAGCATTGTGTGGTAGTGCACTGTCATGTAGAGACAGTACATTTTTCATGGAAATGAACACTAATTTTGCACAGACACAGTAGTACTGATGAAACTAAATAGCAGACGAATGATAACGTGTGGAAATCATGTTTCTGTGGCTATTTATCATTTGTACATCACCAAGTATGTGTTTTGATTTATTTGGATTGTATTACATTCTCTGTTTCCAGCACACTTCCGAATTACAAAATAATGCCTAATTATTGCATTTATAACTGCTGAATGAATACCATTTGTTTACAGATATTTACATTTTGTGGTGTATCGCAAAAAACAACATCCAACATTGTCATATAATTCAGTTTAAAAAGTCCTCCCACTTTGCAGTCAGAGAAAGCAACAAAAAAAAAAACCAATCCCCGTGTTAAAAGAGTAAAGCAGCTTGACATTTGACCTGTGGTTTTGAATCACCATCAAATGTGTTAAGTGAAACACAGAATTTAAAGGCATCTCTATTTATTGCTCTGATTTTCGTGACTTACCAAAAGTCAGCTGGTGACCCATCCGTGGATCGTGACCCACAGTTTGGAAAACATTGCTTAGAGGGATTATAACAAGATCACAAATGGAGGATTTTAATACACATTAGGTCAGAAGACCTGGCAGTGTGCAGAACTGTGGGTTCTAGATACTGGGGCAATTATAATCAACGGTAGTACTCTGAAACAGTGGTCAAGTTGCAGCGGTCTCAGCTTAATAGGATTATTTGAGCACCTTCTTCTACACCCCCAAATAAAGTTTTAGAAACGTCTAAAAATGGTGAATTACTAGTATATTTCTTTGCTAATTGTTCTATTCATACAGCATATACCAATTTACAATTCTGTTGGACTACGAAACACACTAGGCCAGCTGCACTGGTCCCCAACTAATAGGACTGCCTGAGCACTCTCTCCTACCCAAAAGAAAGTTTTGGAAAATTGTGCAGTGTAAGCATGTTTCTTTAGCTATTCTTTCGTTCCTAATACATTTGCCAGGTCACAATACTTTTATGATTACACATGCAGGATAGGATGATAGCACAGGAGAACACTATATTGCTGACAGGCTGCAGAATACCACATGGTTGTTTTTAAATTAATATAATTCTTCCTTCCCTTCTTTTAGGGCTTATGGTCAGGTTCAGCGCCAAGACACCCATGGGCAATCGTGCGCTTTATGAGTTATATTAACATACCATAACATGCACAGACTCTATAATACATAGAATACTGTTGAAGCTATATGCCATGGTATGCAATAGGAACCCTGAATTCCAGCTCCCATGAAAAAGTCTTGGTTCTGGAAGCTTGGTCTACCCTTTGATTGAAATGCAGCCCACCCTTGGAAAAGATATTTGATGTTGAACAAAGACACCAAGCACAAAATAGGACTTTCCTTGGTGGGTGATGAAAGTATTTAACTATTTAACTAAAAATGTGCACTGTGTAAGGATCACAAAATAGATTTTGGTTGAGAATGATAAGTCTTAGCATAACAACATCTTTGCAGAAGGTGTGTTAGGGCTAAATCAGAATAGAAATGGAAAACAATTTGTCCAGTCAGGAGCAATGTGTTTGTGGCTTACACACTAGGGTCTATTTTTGATACATACCAGGGTCTATTGTGTTGCCACAAGGCACAGACTTTAGCCAATCAAGATTTAATAGTTCCGTTCACCTGTTCAACTATTCAAGAAGCTTCAACTCTGTAATTCCAGTGTAATCTTTGCTCAATTTGTAATTCTGTACAAATCATTTTCAGAACTTCATTATTAAAATGAGTTCCTCTATTTGACTCTAGAGAAATTAGCATTCCGCATCTGGGTATCAACTCACACAATAACACTTTTGCTACACTGAAGTTTATCATTTCTCCAGGTTGGGTAGGCTTCACTCCATCTTGAGAAAATGTACACAATGACTAGGACGTATCTCAGCCTGTTGTAAACCGACATTTGGATAAAGTTCATATGAGTCCTGTTGAAGGAACCACCTGATCTTCGTATATGTGTAACGTGTGTGCTCTTTCCTGCATTAATTTGTTGACATATGACACATTGGTGGCAAGTTTCTTCAGCCAACATTTGAAATATGAAATTGAAACAGCTTTGCCAAAAGAGTCTCACCATGGAATCCCTTCCTAAATGTGTGTATCCATGATAGTACTGTGTTATTGGAAACAGTAAGCTATCGGTCAACACTGATCCAAATATCGTTTGCATTTTTCACACAACCTGCTTTTATCCAACTGCTCTGATCTGCTTCTGAAACATTTTCTGCGCTCTTTTTAACTCGCCCCATGTGTCATTGACTTTCATCAACATAGCGAATGAACTCTGTTCCTCTGACTCACGTGAAATTTCCATTAATCAGACCCCCCAGGATATTGCGGCATTGATTGTCAAATTTAGCGGCACAAATATTGAAATTTAGCGGCACAAATATGGAAATTTAGCGGCATTTTTGCGGCACTTTATTTTACTCATAATCATTCATTTTCAGCCTTAAATTAATGGAAACTGTTTTAGCAGAGTATTCCACTTGTAATAGGCATGCTTAAAGTATCTGTAGCTCTACGGAAGCACAGCTCCAGTCCTAACCTTGTGGGAGTGTACTGTATTTCTCCCTGGGATGTTCTAGTGCTCATGTATGCATTGTGTCGGGGCACGCTGCCTCTGGATCTGAGAGGCAGTACACCTCTTCCTCAGGCACCCTCAACCATGAGATCAGTAATGTTGAGGAAAGCCTAGGTGCCACCAAAACAGGTTTTGCTGGAAGATAAGCAGGTTCTACCAGCATCAGAAGTCACCGGCTCCAGTACTGAATCAAGTAACCTGAGTTGATTAAATACATCTGGGTCCTCCTGATGGAGGAGAGTTAATCCTTGTATTACACATGAACTTGTAACTATTGATTCAGATCCAGTTATTGCTGTGAAGCCTTCGACTGATTTTTCTCAGCTCCCACCCAGGGAAAATTAAAAAAGGGCTCTTTGCGTACTGTGCACCGTAAGGATAAAGTGCTGCCCAATCCAGTTGTCAGTCCAGTGTATGTCACTACTGCTGTAGTGAATTTGGAGGTTAGGTCGGTTTCAACAGCACAAACGATGTACATACCCAGCACTCAAGAGACCATTTGACTCATTCATGGGTAGATTAAAAGCAATTGAGTGTGCCATTTTGACTTGCCCACCTCTGATCACCTACTCACGTCCATTCGAAGAATTGAGGGTGCCACTGATGCCCCCCAATCTTGTGTGACCATACAGCGCCTTGATTAAGATAGCTGTATTTCAAAAGAAAATAATACTGTAACATTTGTCCCTCAAGCTAATTCTGCTAGTCTTCCTGTACTGTCTTTCTGACTCTGGATGCACAGAGTACACTGTCACCGTGGGCTGTTCCCATCCGAAAAGGCTGCTGCAAATTTGGAACCGTTTTATTAATTCATCTCTGGAGCATGTCAAAGAAGCAACATTAATTTCGAATATAACCTACCCCGAGATCCAAAAGTACTTGCTAACACAAGCCTGCGTGGCAATGTAACGCAGCTCCGTGTTTACTGAGAGTCACGCTTCCTGCTTCGAATGCTCGTTGGCTTGATGGCTTCTGAATGAATCACAGCTCACCACCCCCTCAGCTGAGACTCATCTGGCCGGCCCTCTTGAAAGTGGTGCAAAGGACTCAACCATATCACGGATGCCTTTTTGCAGTCACATGCCATAAATAACAATGGCAAATGCACGCACCAATGATGTGCAAAACCAGAGTACGTGCCCGTGGCCATGCTGCACACCAGGCCTGTAGTAATCGATTTGCATGCAAGCCTGGTGTGCTTGAAACCGGCTATTAAAAGATTCCTTCCATTTTGCATTCACCAGGGCAGCAATGGCTTTATTGCACCAGTCAGCAAGAATACGTGTATTTCGGACCTATCAAACCACTGAACGTGGAGTGTGCGTGCAAATGAAGAATTTTATGCCTGCTTCGGCGTGTTCATGCCACTGTGCAGAGGCACAACTAGAGCCAAATTTCGGAGGGGCGGAGGGGGGGCTAATTCCTACAGCAATAGGCAGAGTGGAGGTGCAGGGGGCTCTAAGAACGGGTGAAAACAGAACAAAGCATAGTTAACAAGTGAATGGTCTCTTTTGAAGACCTGTGAAGTACTCAGGTGCGGCTGCCTTAAGACTGTCGCCAGCCCGGGAGGCTGTCTCAGCCCGGGCTGACACACACTACGGGGGAGGGAGGGGGGCTGAAGCTCTTTGAGCCTGCCACTGTGGGTAAAACATACATGCCTGCCCCCGCATCCATGTATTGACGGCTTTCTAGTGTCTCTCGGGATTCACCTTCAGTGTTTTGGCGCATTTCTAAATTTCGCGGGCAGTTTTGTAAAAATCGCGGCATTTTTACAAAACTGCCGATTTCGCGATTTTTTTGCAAATCGCGAAATCCTGGAGGGTCTGATTAATTGTCCAGGCCTACAAATAACTATTCTGTGCCACTAAATTCACATGTCTGCTGCCCATGGCAACATAACCGTTATCACTTTGATGAGCTGCACATTTAACCATTGCAATTTCCCTGGGTACCTGCAAAGCATCCAACAAATTCTTGATATGGATCCCATTCCGGATCGGGGGACCTGAAGAAATTAAGAAACCTCTCTGTGACCACAACTGCCCAAAGTCATGGACAACACCAAACCCATACTGGCTATCTGTAAAAATAGTGACTCTCATTTGGGCAGTTAAACTGCATGTTCTTGTAAGGGCAATCAGTTCAGCAACTTGTGCTGAGGTACCTCTTTGAAACCAGGAATCTTCAATAACATAATTTATTGTGCACACTGCATATGCTGCTCTTAGTGTAGCATTGTTACATCTTAAACATGAGCTGTCTACAAAGAGTACATGATTGGGATTAATTAGGGGTTCATCCTTAATATTGGGTCTTGGTTTGGTGCATACATCTGTGACATCTAGGCAATCATGTTCAATTTCATCACAATCAACATCATTTACAGGCAACAAAGTCTAAGGATTGAGCACATGGCACCTTTTAAGACCTAGGTTATCACAGAACAAAATGGTGTGAACATATCTTGTCAACGATTATGGGTTAGGTACTGTGTTTTCATTCTTGTCAACAAAAGCTCCACAGAATGTGGAACCATAATGGTTAAGGGGTAACCAATCACTATGTTCATACTCCTTTCAAGACTAGTGCTCACTGTAGCTACCACTTTTAAGCAACTGTGAACACTTGCGGCTATGGGGTCAAGTGTATTAGAAAAGTATGCCACTGGTTTTCATGCATCTCCGTGCATCTGTGTCAACACTGAGAGAGGGCACCCATCTCTCTCACTGCAAAATAGTGTGAATTCTTTGAATAAACCGGCATTCCTAGTAACGCTAGTAACGCTTTAGGTCAGCCGTTGTTACATGGAATCGGATCTAACACGCCCCTGTGTGTCATCCTTGGTATTAAGGAAAAGTTTGGTATCCACTGTCTACAGTAGTCAACCATTCCCAAAAACATCCTAACTTCTTTGAGAGTTTGTGGTGGATTCCTCTGTAAGATTGCTTCCACTCTTTCTGGTGACACCTTTCTATCTCCTTTCACAATGATGTGTCCCAGATATTGAACTTCTCTCTGACAATGATGTAGCTTTCTTGGAGACACTTTGTGTCCATTCTCAGTCAGGTGATTCAATAAGGCAATGGTGTCTTGTGTACAAGCTTCTCCTGTTTCTGATGCCACAACCATGTACTTTGCATATCAGTTTATTACACAAGGGTCCATTTGCTTGTCATTTGTAAGAGCTGACTTATGATTTGAAGTTGAGTATGCAGGCTGTAGTTGAGGGATATCAGTCCCATGTCAGCAGCAGTGGCAAAACTGAGTAAACATGCACTGAACAATGTTCCTTGAAGAATATGAATTTACGCTTGCACCAATACTGCTTTATGTTGCATGGTCGCTGTGAATGACCCTTGACTCTGCAACGGTTTAGAAGCAGCCCATGTATAAACTTTTGCTTTGGGTGGGAAGTGTCATGGCACAGGAGATACGTTGTTAAACTTTTCAACTGACTTGATTTTAATGGACGCACCACTGTCTGTGATGAAGGTTATTGGGCAGATCTTTATTCTAATCTTGGGGGCAGGGCCAAAATACTTATGTTCTTTTATTGGATGGTTTGATTTTGTCTTTCTTTCCTCTTTGCACGCAGCCAGACCTACATGTACATGGCGTTTTTTTGGTTGACACCATCATCGCACACCCGTTTTCTTCACTGACACTTGATAATGACATTAAAGAGCCTATGTAGAATTAACTTGTTGACAATGGACTCTGTCTGGGTTCTAATTTTTTTAACTGGTGTTGCTTTCTGACATTGAGGGCGTGGTAAGAATGCTTCTGGAACCTTCTGGTGTCCATTTTCTATTCTCGCTGTGATGTATTTGTTTTCTCTTTTGCTTTGCAAACCGTTATGAAGTGGTTTTCTTTCCCACAAGCCTTCCATGTCTGTCCCATGGCTGGACATTTACCTTCATGGGGACGTCGACTTGCGTGTATCAAGCTTGTATTTGTGCTTGCTTTTAATGGCCAACTCTGATTCACTTTTCGCTGTTCCAGCTTCCATATCAGCAGCTTGCCGGTCTGCTCTCTCATCAGCCCTTGTTGCCCTAGTCCGTTTTCTAAACTGAGTGTCTCTCTCAACATTCCTCTTCTGATAGAGTCTGAAAGACAGCCATTGGTGACTCTGAGGTGTATTGCTTCTCATCATTAAACTCCTTAAACTTACAGTGTTTGATAAGCACATCAAGTCTCTTAACAAACTCATCCATTGTTTCACCACCTTGCTGTCACGCCTGATTGAAAATGTACCTTTCATAGTCGACATTCAGCATTGGATTGAACTTGTTTCCCAATGCTTCTCTGATCAGACAGAATGATACTGCATTACCTTTGATATTTTCTTCATCACTTCTTTCACTCCATCACCAGCAAGGTTTTTCAGATACTTAATGATTTTCTTATCATCTACTTCTTCTAGGGCATCTATGAAGTAATCGAATGTCTCAATCCATGCATTCCACGTGGCGCAATATTTTGCTTCTTGGCGGTGTCGAATAGCCGTGGTGGTTTCAGAAACACAGTGGCTTTGTACTTTTCTACTGTCATTGAGAACATATGCTGTTCAAACAGCAGTTGTTCTTTTGTGCTGATATCTCCTGTAAGCTCTGGTCATGTGCTTTTACTTGGGTTGTCACACCTGATTGGAGGTTGTAAGGTGCCATTTTCTTTCTTGACAGTAAGTAACAGTTTTGTCTCTCGTACTTGTTCATTACTGTCTTTAGATTTTTGCATCATACTAGGTTGTGGCTGCCTTTAGCATTCCGTATCGTATCAATGATGGCTCTCTGCTATGATGTGATGCAATATCTCATATATTGGACTTGCCTGTGAGTTTCTGGTAGACCATTTGAATGTGCACCTCTGCAGGTCCTTCAACTTCTTTGAGGGCTATATATTGGATAGAGCGGAGCTTCGATTCCACACACCCCAACTTCAAACCTCTTCTGATCGATTTGGGTGCATGTGGCACATACAAGCAGTTTGCTGTAGCATTGCAAACTCTCAGAGAGAGCAGTCTCATGTCTTCGGGACACAGATCCCCTACTCGTTTCCAGTTGCAGTGTCCTTCCCTAGCCAGGTTGCATGCAAATGATCATGCCACACATGGAGCTCTGGATTGTAAGTCTTTATTCCTCCACATACAATCACACAGTATACTCTCATTACGCCATAACTGTTAATAAATAACCACACCTTAACACTTCCCGTCAAGTTGCTCAATTCCTCTATAAAGTCCGCCTAAAATCACACAAGGTCCTAGCACACATAGTCTCACAACACTACAAATGCTATGAAATCATGACAATGCACTTCAAACACGAGGCCATCTATGAGTGTGAAGGCCATATGCAGGGCTGGAAGCCCATCGGAAAGGGTTCTAATATGTTACTGAGTTCTGCATTCCACTGTTTTCTTTCTACCAGTTTTGCTGCTTTATGAAGCAAAAAAATTTCACAGATCTGCGAAGTCCAAAGAAGGCTTTTTCAGCAATGGCTGATTTCAGTACACCTGGCACAATACTTTGCATTAGGGAGGGAGGTGCTGACAAAATAGTTCAAAGCAGGGCCAGCTCCTGCAGCAATTTAACAGGGCAAGGACTGGAAGGTAACAAGAAGATTTGCTTGCTGCAGATGCTTTGACAAAATCAGTCTCTGAAAGAGGATCACATTTGGCTATATTTGGTCATCGCTCAAGGCCAAGGTCAGTTCTAATGAAAGATCGAACTGCTTCAAAGCAATAGCATCCTGAATATCCCCACTTCCTGATAAAAATAGTTTTGAGCTCATCCCAGTATTCTGCCAACAATGTATAAAGCTTTTGGTGCGGTTTATTCACCAAGGACCCTATAATGCTTTCACAACAGACACTATATGAAGCTAAGAAAATGTGGGCATTGCAGTTTTTAATTTGTAAGGGGTCTGTATTGTCAAATCATAATTTGTGACAAGGAAGCCTTCAGGATGAGGACAGGATCAAAGGGCGTGTCTTTCAGCTACATTCCATTCCTTCACAAGTTCAACAGAGTGCCATCTACAGTGCGTCTGGCTTTGCTTTAATGTGATGGGTTTCACGGATGCATTTCATAATGACTTAAGAAGAGTAACATTCAAGGCCTTCAGACATACCTCAGGATCTCCTGTTGTTACTTCTGTGCGGTTCTGAGCAAGGTGCATACCAGCAAAGGTGCAAACGTAAGTCCCACAAACAGGTTCCAGCAAGGGAGTAAACATAAGTCCCTCAAACCAAGTTTCAACAAAGGAGAAATCGTAAGTCCCACAACCCCTTTCCAGACATCAATTTCCTCCCTCTGGGCAGACTCAGGGGTTGATGATCAAGGCTACTGGAACCACAAGAAACAAAGGGGCTGCTAGATGAGACCAAATACATTGAGTATGGAGTAGTGGAGTAATGGAGTAACTAAACCCAGTCTGCTGCTGTGAATACAGTATCCAGTTCATATCTGACAGCACTAACATATTTGGGCCTACTCACAAAGGCAGTCCTTTGGTATTTGTTAGAACTGGGGGTCTCTAGTTGGCAGAGGAAGGCACCTTTGTCCAAATAGGGACCCTTGCTTCTGGTCAGGGTAAGGGGGGATACACACTTTAGATAACCCCTGCTCACCCCCTGGGTAGCTTGACACGAGCAGACAGACTTATCCCAAAGGTAATGTGTAAAGTATTTGAACTCAAAACACACAGTAATACAGTGATAACACCACAAATGGATTCCACACTAGTTTAGGAAAAATAAAGTATCTTTATCTAAACTCAACAAGACAAAAGCGACAAAAATCCAACTTACATGTAATAAGAATATGACTTTTAAAGGTTTAAAAAGACTGGGTCCATAGAAAACTATGGATACGTGATTTCTCACAAAGTACCTGTAAATGCATCAAAATTCACAAGGCCAAACAGCAGCAGAGATGTAAAGCGTTGAGAAACAAAGAGATGCATCAGTTCCTGAGACCACGGGGAGGCAATGCGACAGTTCTGCTGCACGCAGGAGAAGTGATGCATCGAATTTGGTCTGTAGGGGGAAGTGATGCGTAGACTCCAAGACAGTTCTGGTCTGTGAGTGATGCATCGGGAAAACTTGCCGCACAGGTGCAATGCTTGGAAATCTGGGATTCATCGGCGATCGATGTGGTGGCATTGAGTGGCGCTGCGTCGGTTTCTTCAGCCCCAACCCTCGATGAGCTGGTTCTTGCAGCCGCAACAGGCACTGCGTTGGTTTTGGCAGTGGCACGGCGATGCATTGAGATTCTTCCCGCATGGCGGTGCTGCATCAGGAAAAACAGCCACAAGAAGAGTGATATGTCGATTTCTTCAATTCTTCTGTTCTTCCAGCTCCCAAAAGCAGGAACAACCTCCAGATGCCCAGAACTGGAACAGGCACCCCCTGGCAGGTCAGAACTCTCAGCAGCAGAGTTCAGGGGAGCTTGGGGTGTATTCTTTGTGTCCATGAGACTTCAGAACAGGAGGCCAGCCACACAGGCCCTTGGTGATCTTCTTCAAGCAGGCTTGCAGCAAAGTTCCAGTCTTTTTCCTTTCCTTGGCAGAAACAGCAACTGCAGGCCAACCCCACACAGCAGACAGCAAAGGGGCAATACTCCCCCCTTACATCTCTTCAGCTCTTCTCCTTGGCAAAAGTTCCTCAGGAGTCCAGAAGTAATCTAAAGTTCTGGGGTTTCAGATGTAATACTTATACCCCCAAATGTCTTTGTTCTCTTTGTGTACGGGTCTCTCAGCCCAGTATCAACCAGTTCTGTTCCACTGGTGCAGTCTGACAACAGAGGGTGGAGACAGCATTGTGCAAGGAAGACCGGCACTATTCAGGTGCAAGGAAAACTCCTCCCACTACTCTACATTCAGCCAAGGTCTATTCAGCTCAGCTCTGAGTCATCCAGGAAGGGCCAGGCACACCTCAAGTCCTCAACCCCCTCCCCCCAGTGGCTTTCTACAGTGAATGCATATCCACAGCCTCTGTCACTCCAAAACCAGACAGTCAATACACAAACAGACAGAGGCACACAGAATGGTTGAACAAGAAAATGCCTACTTTCTAAAAGTGGAATGTTTAAACACACAATTTAAAAACCATCTTTATTATTTATTTATTTATTTTATTTGTAAAGTTTTATAGAGTGCGAACAAGACCCAGACGGGTATCAGAGCGCTGTACAAAGAGGAAAATTAACATTTACTTGAAGATATATAAAAGTACAATACAAAAGGCAACATAAGAGGAACCTGAGTCATAAAGGAACATGTGGCTGCTCGGGGAAGACGAGGTAGCATGTGATCAAATAGGAAAGCCCAACTAGATGAGGCCAAGCAGATTTAGCAGTGCACTACGTCCAATGAACGAGAAAATACATTTCAAATCCAACGTAAAAAAAGAAAATGATTGTCAAGTACATATTTCAAAACATAAAGATTGCCAATCATATACATTTCAATACACAAGGTAAACATGATTGTCCAGCACTAGGGGGAATTGACAGTCTCAAGACATAGAAGCTATTGCAGCTGAAGTTCTTCCAAAAGTAGCCATTTAACCTGTTTCTTGAATTGAGCAGTTGAGGGGTTGGTTCTGATCTCCTTCGGTAGGGCATTCCAGATTCTTGGGGCCAGCCCTGAAAAGGTGCGATTGTAGGTTCTGTTTTTTGTTGAATTTAGGTGGTTTCAGGAGTAAGGTATTGGAGCTTCTTAAGTTTCGACAGGAACCAGAGAGCTCAAGTTTCTCTGCCAGATAAGCGGGGCTATTAAAGTATATAGTTTTATGTGTCAGGCGGGCTATCTTGAAGCGGATCCTTGCTTCAATGGGAAGCCAGTTAAGTTGAATTAAGTCAGGTGTAATATGATCATGCTTTCTGGAGCCTGTGATTAGTCTGGCAGAGGCGTTCAGAGTAGCTCTTAGTGGAGCTAACCTAGATTTAGGAAGCCCAGCTAGTGTCACCAAGCCATATTCTACTTGCAAGATAACAAGGTATTGGACTGCTGACTGGATGTCCTCGGGCGGCAAGAAATGTTTGATTTTCCTAAGAGTGTTGAGCTGATGATTGGCACTCTTAATGGTGGTACTGATGTGACCTTGCATGTTTAGAAATTTGTCCAGAGTGACACCTAGAGAACAAGCGGAGTCCACCATACGCGGGGTTCAGTTGAGTGCAGAGGTATTTTTGATCCAGGTTTTCGTTGTGGACTCTTGGTTGCGGGTGGTAATCAGGAGCAATTCAGTTTTGAGGGAATTTAGTAACAGGTGGTTATGAGTTAGCCGTTGTTGAGTTTTTTGGAGCGCTCCATTAATAGTTTTAATGTCATCTGGAGAGGAGATCTTCAAATACAGTTGAGTATCGTCCGCGTGCATATGGTACTGAATGTTTGACCCATTCAGAATAGCAGTTAGTGGTTCCATGAAGAGATTGAAGAGCGTGGGCGAGAAAGCAGATCCTTGTGGTACCCCAATAGTGACTGTGGTGCTGGCAGCCAAAGATTGGTTAACTTTGATTTTTTGTGTTCGGTTATGTAGGAAGGAGGAGAACTAATTTAAGACAGGGCCAGAAAACCCCATCCTATATTGCAGAAGGTTAATCAAGTTATCATGTTTGATAGTCTCAAAAGCAGAGGACACTTCCAGAAGAATTAGAAGACAAGGCGTATCTTGGTCAAGAGCTCTCAAGGCGTCATCAACAATGTGAGTTAGCACTGTTTCCGTACTATGATCTGATCTAAAGCCTGACTGATGTTGGCCTAGGAGCTGAAATTTCTCGATGTGGTCCTGTATGTGAACACATTTCTCAAGCAACTCCGCTAGAGACATGATGTTGGTGATCGGCCGGTAGTTATTGGGGACTGTTAGGTCTGCATTGGGCTTCTTGGGGATGGGTGTGACTTGCCCCATTTTGAGGCAGTAGGGGATCCTCCCCTGTAAGAGAGATTGTTGGATGATCTTGTCCCAGAGAAGCAGAATGGC
The DNA here is from genome assembly GCF_964204655.1 of Triturus cristatus. Taxonomy (NCBI): domain Eukaryota; kingdom Metazoa; phylum Chordata; class Amphibia; order Caudata; family Salamandridae; genus Triturus; species Triturus cristatus. The sequence continues at coordinate 344,865,471 of NC_140593.1, forward strand.
CAGGTTGAGGTATTTGAGCAACTTAGTGGGGAGTGGATCACTGAAATGGTTGGATGGTTTAAGAGCTGCCAAGAAATGTGACAACTCCTCAAAGTCCGGGAGTAGGAAGGTATTCCAGCAGGCATTGTTTTTGGGTGCGTACTCTGTCGTGTAAAGCGGCTCACACACTGCTGCCGGTACTGTCGAATCCAAGGAGCTCATCAATAACAGGTTAGCAGCGGCACATTGCAGCTCCCGATCAATATTCCTAGACTTTTCAGAAAAGTGCGCTGAGAAGACCTCCTCACTGAGACCAGCTGTTTTGATTGCTGGAGTAGGATTAGCCTGTTGTTTGATGATATTAAAAGATATATTATTAAAATCTAAGTTCAGAGAGCCTAAACTTAATTTCTCTATCTTGTCCCAATCGGAAGATATTCTTGTAAGATGTTACAAAGTATTTCCCATTCTATCCTATGGGACTGATAGCCTTTTAATAGTGAAAGACGAAATTGGCAGTATTTCACTATCAGGACATGTCACACACACCAGTACATATCCTACCTTTCACATAAACTGCATCTTGCCAAGGGGGGGATCTTGGGCCTACCATAGGGGTGCATTACATGCAAGAAAAGGGAAGGTTAGGGCCTGGCAAGTGGGTGTACTTGCCAGGTCGACATGGTAGTTAATGAACTGCGCATAGACACTGCAGTGGCAGGTCTGAGATATCATTTCAGGGCTACTCGTGTGGGAAGCACAATCAGTGCTGCAGGCCCCCTGGTAGCATTTGATTTACAGGCCCTGTTACACTCAGTTCACTTTACTAGGGGCTTATCGGTAAAACAAATATGCCAATCAGAGAGAACCAATTGTAAACACAATTTACACGGGGAACACTTGCAACTTGACACTGATCAGCAGTGGCAAAGTGCCCAAAGCATCTAAGCCAGCAAAAACAAAATCCAGCACAGCATCAAAAATACAGGAGGTAGAGGTAAAAAGTGAGGGGAAACCACCCAAAAAATGCCAAGTCTAAAAGTATTACTTTACGTAGTCATAAATGCCTGTATGAAGTGGGCCCGAACATCTAAAATGGGAATAATCAGTGAATGTCTGTGTACAAAATGGAAGGACTGATCCCTCTTTATTATTAGGGAGTTGGACATTTGGTGGTTAGGTCACAAAAGTATTTATGAGTCTATGAATTATTACTCCTGTTACTTCATGGACTCATAAAGGCCTTTATGAATTGGCCACATCATCTCATGTTCAAGTTGGTAGGTTATCTGCCAGGCATTGGCGACGGGTACTTGGTGTGTGGCTCAACTAGTGTTGCGTAAACTGAGTCTTTGGCTCAGCTCCACAAGGTTTGTTTTCACACCCACAGGTGACACAAGTGAACTTAGTACAATGCACCAACGCTGGAATGTGAAAGGCTGGTTTTTATAGCTATATAAGATACTTTTATAAAATGAGTATTTACTTTAACAGGTGTGTCCTCTCGCTTAGCACATCTAAACCCACCACACAGAACACAATTAAATAAGCACAAATGCATGTTGTAAACAACAAGAATAAAATAAACATTTCTACTATGGTTAAAATGTCATCTAAATTCCAAACACCCGAAAACCAGCTTCTATGCACTATGCTAGGAGAGAATGTAGTAGCATTACTTGCTTCTAGAGTTTCTTAGGGAGAATCAGCACACTGCATACCTGTTTACAGCAAAGTGCTGTAATTATCAGTAGTCAGAATGGTCGTGTTCCCTGCAAAATGCAAACACGCATCTCATCAGCATCCGCTCCTCCCGGACTCAGTCTCAAGATCACCTTTCAGTAGAAAGTGTGATACTGCAGCATCTCGGGCTGTCAAGATCATCTCTGGCAGTATCTTGTGCGATAATGTCTGGCAAAAGACCTTTCCTGACAAGTGGTCCATTAGCAGTCTTTTTATACTATATCTTTTCTAAGATTAAATTTCCAGTGTCCCCTTAGGAATGTCTGGAAAAACCAATAAGCATCAAGATGCTAGTTTAAAACACATTCTTTCAAACATTTTTGCTCTGAGCCCCCCTAAGCAAAATGTTTGAAGTTGGGCACATCTCCAGAAGTTTATGACAAGAATAGGGGTAGCGGAAGGGGCAGGGTTGAGCACTGGGGATGGAACTTATCAGACCATTTTAGGGGTATTTGTACTTAACTCATATGTTATGTTGCTTATATTCAGACTCCATTTTAGTTTCTCATTTTAACTTGGCATAATTTTCTAAGAGTTTTCTGTTGTGAAAATGGCCTATGCATACATTTCTTTCCGATAGGCATTGTCACCCTTCAGTCTGCACATTTATTCCCAGATCGCACAATTGAAAACATGATGCCTCATTTTATTTTTTGGGTTGAAGATGTCTAATTCTCCCCAGACTAAGTAAGACACTGTTCTCCACTTTTGGCACAGTATGATAAGGTTGTAGTTTTTTATTTAAACAGCTTACATGTGTTGCAGGGATTCTGCTCAGGAACAGAACTATGTTTGGGACCATAGAACACCAGTATTGTATTGTATGTATTGTATTGTATCGCGTATTTATAGAGCGCCAAACTGTCACCCAAAGGGTATCCTGGCGCTTCGACTTATTACCAACAACACGCGATGTTACAATGTCCAAACAAAGATTAACCTAACCTAGGAAAAAGATGAGTTTTTAATCCTTTCCTAAAGGAGGAAAGATCCCCCATACTTCTCAGCGACAGGGGTAGGGAGTTCCAACATTTGGCTGCCACAAATCTAAAGGACCGTCCGCCCATCCGGGCCCTCAGAACCTTCAGAACCACGAATAGAAAAGCTGACAATGAACGGAGAGGACGTGCAGGTACATACCACATGAACATTTCCTGCAGCGGGACAGGGCCTTGCACATGAAGCGCCTTAAACACCAAACATAGTGCTTTAAAAACGATCCGCTGCGAGATAGGCAACCAGTGAAGGTCTGCCAGCGCCGTGGTGGAAGAATCAGAGCGCCGCCCAGAAAGGGCCAACTTAGCAGCCACATTCTGCACTCGTTGCAGTTTACCCACCAAATTGGCGGGTGCTCCTAACAGCAATGCGTTTCAATAGTCCAACCTGCTCAATATAATGCCACGCACCACCTCTGGCCGAGCATTGACCGGTAGCAATGGGAGGATTTTCCATAGCATGCGGAGCAGCGCCATGCAAGTGGCCACAGTCTTGTTTACAAATACGTCTAGCTGAAGATTGGGCCCAAACATCACACCCAGGTTCCGGACGGAACCTGCTGCCAAAGGAGCATCCTGGGAGGAGGTAGGCCAGAAATCAGATGGCAGCGGACGGGAGACACAATCCATCGAGCAATGCAGTACCTCTGTCTTGGAGCTATTAAATTGCAGGGAGTTTTGCCTCAGCCAATCTGCGGTTGCTGCCATGCAACGATGGAAAGTCTCCAGAGACACCGCATCCTTACCCTCGATGGAAAAAATAAGTTGCGTGCCATCAGCGTAATTAATGACCGCAATGCCAAATGATTTAATCAATCTCACCAAAGGCCGAAGATAGAGATTAAACAGAATGGGGCTGATGGCAGACCCTTGAGGAACACCCTGCCCAACCACCTTGATGTCAGACTGAAACGGTGGCAAGGCTACCACCTGACGCCTGCCCCCCAGATAAGAAACCAGCTACTCACGGGCCAAGCCCGTCACTCCGATTTCCTCTAGTCTATTGACCAGGATGGCATGGTTGACCGTATCGAACGTGGCCGACATGTCGAGCAGCACTAAAAAGGCTGCACATCCAATGTCGACTCGCGAACGAAGATCGTCCAGGGCGGTCACCATGGCGGACTCAGTACGGTGAGCTGGTCTGAAGCCAAACTGGGTCACGTCCAGACAGATGTTAGTCTCCATAAAACCGGACAGATGTTTAGTGACCAGTTTCTCCAGAATCTTAATAGGAAAAGGGAGCAGCGATATGGGTCTATAATTCGCTGGACAGGTGGAATCCAGTGTTTCTTTCTTCAGCAATGGGGAAACCACCGCGAGTTTCCAACTATCCGGGACTCGAGCCGAGGTAAGGGACTGGCAGCAGATAGCGTACAGTGGAGGAAAAAGCTCTGCCTGGAACAATTTCCAATATTTATGTGGCAATGGGTCCCTAGGGGAGCCAGAGGATACACTGTTTGCCAAAGAACAGAAATCCTCAAAGGACGGGGGTGGAAAACTGTCCAGCCGTACCTGTCTGCCATCTACCTCTACGGTCTCTGAATCAGTCGCCGGCACGGAAACAGGCACAGAATGAATGGCAGGCGTGGTCGGCAGTATGTAGGGGACTGAGTCGCCAAACCACCTCGGTTTATATGAGCCCGAGTCCGATCAGCTATAGTGCTGCACTTGCCCTCCTATCCTTTCCAGAGAGACAAGTGATTTGGCACCCTAGAACACAGTACTCTTGATCATCTCATCACTGTAACAGGACACACCCTTTTGCTTTCTCGCTCGTACATGTCCACAATAATATAATAAAGAGACTCGAAGGAAGTTTACAATGTTTATTTAAACCACCGTGCTCTAAGATGCAATAATTGCCACACAATTATTAAACAGATACATATCAATAATGTAATCAACATGGTTAATAAACCAAATACAAGAAAGAGCCCTGTCATGTTATCTGACAGATCTGCCTAAATCCTCCCACACTCTTAAAGCTAAGTGGTTGTAGATTATAGGTGGATGTTCTACATCTCGGCTGATGCACCGCTCTTGTATTAGGACCTTTGCTTGGTCAGTCTGCGGTTTTCCAGAACCCCTGTCCTTAGTTATATGACAAGATATGTGTATTCAAAACAGCTTCTGCATCCTTCGATTTTGTCTTTGTGCTAGTGTCTATAAAAAATAACAAGGGGCAATATTGTTTGACCTTGCTTAGTCTGTTCAGAGTAAATCCCAGGAAACAAAGAAAATCCCAAAACTTGCTGGTTCTGGGTGAAAATACAATGTGGCACAAATAGCAACCAAAGCAGCCTATAACGTGCATGATTAGGTTAACAGAGGGAAAACGACTATTGGCCATGCGAGAAACACACAACACCCTCCCGTTGCTCAGAATAATGGCACAATAAAACACTAACAAATACAAATAAAATTGGAAGATAAACAAACTCAAAGCATAATTCATAAAATTAAATTGGGAAAGAAATTATCTAGAAAATAAATTGTCAATTTTAAAAAATAGTCAAATTATCGTGATTTTGAGGAATCCATGATGTCACTCACAAATTCAAAGGCCAGGGACTCCAAAAAAGGAGTCAGACTCTGCCAATGCCAATGTTGAGATAGTTACTGGGTAACCTGCATCCGTGTTAGTAGTGCCTGGACTCTGTGATCCATGTGCCGATGCCTAATTTCTTCAAAAGTGAGTGGCTCAAACCTCTAATTGAGGAGAAGCCGGAAACCCAAGGGACAGTCCTGAAAATGGGTTGCTGAGGGACTCATTAGCAGTTCAATATCCACGGCAGCCGGTGTCTGCAAAATCAGGCAAATATCTAGCGTCCATTTAAAGGGGCACCAGAGGCAGTGGAACATAGGTTTTACGCAGGTAAACCAGACAGGCCAGATTGTTAACAACCAGTAAAGATCCAGTTCTATTAGTAGAAATATTCAAAACTATTGAAGCACGCGGTTAAGATAGTTTTGGAGCGGTTGTAGTTCCAGAGGCCTTTCAAATGGAACATCCATTGCGGAGAAGCAGAAATACGATGAGAAGGTCGCAAATGGGAAATAACAGCAGCAGAAATCCTCCGAACACATTGGAAAAAATTGAATGAATAAAAGACTGTTTGGAATGCACTGACTAGGCCGGAACTGACAACCTTAAAAAAATATGTGAGACTGGCCCTGTTAGATGCATTAAAAATGTGATGCACTAATTCATCGAAATGCAGGGGGGGGGGCTTGTGTTTAACAATGAATGTATTTGACTAGATGTTCTAGCCACCTGCAATTTAAAGGTTTCACGAGCAGATGGGAGAGCTACCTCATTTTGAAACAATAATGCTTTGAGTCTGTTTAGCTTGTTGAAATTTGCCTTCAAAGTTGGAATTGAAGGCCACAATGAGCTATCTACAATCCCATGTGTAGGGGGGAACAGGACATTGTTGCAACAAGTGAAAAATGGACATGATGTAGGGGACTCCAGCTCGCATTCCACATCAGTCTTGATCACTAAGCATTAAATAACTCCCATTTGAAAGGAATGTAATAAGTGGAAGAATTGCTGGAACCGGTATTCCTTTTAAATAACAGTCCAAATTTGGCGCTAAGGCATTACATTCACCGTGGTTCTTAACATGTTTGTAAACGAGTGAATGTCCGCCATAAGATTTGCATTCCACTCCAGTACGGAAAACTTCCTTATTGGCACATTCACAACGATAGGAGGAGGAAAGTGACCAGAACTCATGAATGAAGCTGCCTCAGAGGGGTTCATATCTACCAACAGGAAAATGTTTCATGCAAGCTGTGAACTGAAATTTTGAAATAGGTGAAGAAATAACACTGTGTATCAACCACACAGCTAAAGGTGTTTCGGCTATAGTGAATTGAAGTTGTTCTAACTTCTCTAAATACAGCATTGTGTAGGTTGTGTCTTTCGTTGCTGTTTGTGTTTTAAATTAAAGGGCAAGAATAAATTACTGCAATTCACATAGTGCCATGGTACATGCCCATTCTTAAGGGTTTGAAAATGCATATTAGATCTAAGCTGACTTTGCCCATGATACAATGTTGACATGTCACTATGCATAATATCAACAACAGACACCACAATGGCCTTTATCATGATGCTGTGGACTGGAGCCGCCTGACCATAGGTCTGCGGTTCTGACCTCAGAATTTGAATGCGACTGCTCTATGGGTGGTCGGAAACATCCATGTTACAACTGTAACTTGTACAGCGGGCGTAAAAGGAAATGGATGCTTGCCACATGGTGCAGGGATGTTTCGGGGGGCACCACAGGTCCCCCTCCACCACCCAAAGTGGGGGATCAGAGGGCTTTGGGGCTCTGCTAGGGGGCCCCAAAGTCACTTTCTGGCAGCCTTTCCATGTCAGAAAGGCCGTCATGGAAAGGCTGTGGGAAATCCCGACGGTGGAGTCCAGGCTGGCTCTACTGTCATTATAGGATTATGAGTCATTCCGATGCTCTGACATGCCTTCCGATCCTTGAGCCTGTGGGAAGCGCAGCGGTATCCCCTGTGGGTTTCCCTCCAACTGCTGCTATTGTATTATGGTGGTCGGAGGGAAAACAACAATGTCATGGGAAAGCCTCTGACAAGCTGTCTTAAAGCTTTCCGCCTGACATCGTAATCGGGACCAAAGTAATTTAAATTGTAAATACATGAATACAGCGTATTAATAATATTTTCAACAACGGCAAACATTTTTATTAAAATAATCTTTATCAATTTGTTTTCAACGTGCACCAGCTTCCATTTGGGACTATTTCCAAATTTCATTATAGGTAGCATAAATAAATCTTTTAGAACATGGAGATTTGGGACCCAATAGAAAATATGATAAATCCATGTCTTCGGACAGAAGAGAAATATATTGTTTTACTGCGGACAGTGTGGAATGTTCCAACCATTGTTAACAGAATTTTCCTTCTTAATAGGTGGCAACAATACCAGAATGTTGTGAGTGAGAATATCAGGGATTGGTCTGCTTGATTTGAACGCAGGCGTGGAATAAAGAAAACAAGCATGACAACCATTAGTGTCTACACAATAACCACCCATTAGGGCTTGGCAGTGTGGAATTAAATGTACTATTCTGAAACATGCTATTGAGTTGTTCATCAGTATTATTTATTCAACTTTGCTAATTATCAAAGTGACCAGTCGAGGGAATTTTTAGGGCATTAATTTTTTTTTTTTTGCAAGTCCCAGACATGTAGTCTGCTGGATGGTGTCATTTAAGAAGATCATTTGTGTTGGAATTAAGCAGGCTCAGATCGATGGGGTTTTTCCAGTAATCATAGCCGTCAAGGTCCAACTGGTTGACAAATGAAGCTGTATATATGAGCTTGGTCTGTGTAAGCATACATTATAGGTTTATGGTAGGGACTAATTTTAAATAATATGATGTGGGGTCTAAAGTGTCATATCCTGTAAAATACTTAAAGTTTCTTTATGCTTTTTAGAGCTCGTTTGTGAAGGATTCGAACAATGTTCCCATTGTGTAAAGTTAAAAAGTGTACATTGACTACTAGCTCTGTGTAGAAAATGATGTGTGTAATGGTGATAACAGAACATATCAGCATAGTTAGCAGAATTGAGGTATAGGTCAGCCGATTCAAAAATAGTATAATATTTCAGCTCTCAAAGTATAGAATTTACGGTTTCAACATCCCAATCATCTGAATGTAATCCAGGTACTATTACATCATCCATAAAAGCTTTGAACACATATGGTATCTGCAGGATCTCCATAGGCCCGAATATATCAAAGAGAACTTTATCCCAAACAATTTCATCAGTCACTGGAATGGCTGAAATGTTGAAGAGGCACAAGTCTCTTTTCAGTTTATGAGAAGAAGAATGAGAAGCCAACACCCCATTTACCAGTTCCATAGCAGAACCTTCTGGGAGGTAGTGGTCATTGATCAACAGGAAGAAAACAGTCACAAATCCAGTCAACATAAACAAGAAAACCAGTGAAAGTATGATCCAAACAAATATCCAAGGCGGAACTAGATAAGTGCATTTCAGCCATGAAATGAAAACACAGATCCGTGCTGGAGGAGTGTGTAAAACAGAAGGACTGTCTGAAGAAAAATCACTGTGATCCATATAATACCCAAAGATGCTTAGTTGAAAAACTGGAGGCTCAGGTTCAATAACAAAAAGTAAAACAGAGGTTGATCCAACAACGGTGGATTAGTATAAATTACTTTAGCTGTAGAAGATGCAGTAGTAGACACTGCACTCACTTCGGTCATGTTGCCGGTTGAGGGCACAACCTCCCCCCCTAGCCGGGTAGTATCAGCATCTGTTTTGCTTACGGGCTGCAGACGAATGTCCTGTAGAGCCACACGGACACTCTGTTATTTACTATTGAGTATTGGCCATATGGTGTAATTTAACATTTTCCATGGAGACAAAGCGTTTATCTTTAGAAACAGGAAGCGGTGGCAAGATCACAGTTCTAGTACCTTGTTTTCGAGGACAGGCACTGGAGCATGGTAGGATGGGCCGAACTCCTTTTTAATCACCACCTTCTCACAAACGAGATCCCAAATGTTTCGAATCCTGCCGGAGAGAGACGTATGCTAGTGTTTGTTTGATTGAGCATCAAAGACCTTTTATAGGTCCTGTAATGTCTGGACCGTCAATGTTTGCAACATACATCTTGATGCCAAAAAGCACTTCATACGGGGTCCACCCACACAGAGATCTTCTAGGAAGGTTATTGAGAGCTCGTCAAACCCCGTGAGGTAGTTGACCCAACTACACCAGTACCTAAAACTCTAGTTGTTAAGGACTGCATTAAATCACGATTCATCCTTTCCACAACAGAAATGCGCTCTGCCCCATATTGGAAAGAATAATACACCAGTACACACAGGGATATCATTGACTTAGGACGCTTAGGACACGCTTAGGACACTTAGGACGCGAAAGTCAGATCAGGTTGGAGTGGAACGCACAACATGCATATGTCCCGATAAAGACATGTAGGTCTTTCATAACAGTTTCAGTGTCAGCTGAGTGCTGTGGCCAAACCCAAAGGAATCTAGAGCAAGAATCAACTGCAACCAAATAAATTTGAATGCAGTATCCGAAATCAGTGGACCACAGTGATCCAAATATATACGGCCAAAAGGCTTGCTGGAAATCAAAAGGTGTGTTTGGGGTGGATTCTTTGACATATTTTTGACCCACTGATATAAGCCTTTCTACCAATAACATTACTGCAGCAGCAAAATCGTGCCTGCCATCCTAGCATGTGTTGAAGCATCAGCTTCATGTGACCCTACAAACAAAGCAAGTGTGCGGTCTTGGTTGGGAATCAAATGATCGTCAATCCCCGGCATTGTTACAAAAGGAGCATTCTTGTCATTTACATGATGAGTATTTAAAAAGAAAACCCTTTGGTAAAGGGGTGCCGTTTTTAATTGCATTCACGGCAGCCAAGATATTGTTATCTATATGAGTTTTGGAACATGTTATTGATGCTACTGTAGCTGTGGTGACTGCCGATTTGTCTGCCTCATCAGCCAGAGAATTCCCTACAGTGTGTGCTCACTCACGCTGAAGATGCAGTGAATATATTACACAAGTTTTTGGCAACCATTCTTTGAGTCTGCAACCTTAACCGAAAACATTTTATGCTTGATTGTGCTACCCTATGAATCTCTGAATCCATTTGTTGCCAACAATGGAGATTATCATTAAAGGACTGTACACCGTAATACGAATCACACATCATTTGAGTGGGGAATAGAGGATCCATACATTCAAGTGCAAGAAGTAAAGCCTTCGGTTCAGCCAACTGCGCAGTGCAGTTACAAAAAGACTGCATGGGAGATGTTTGAACAAGAACAATGGTGCATACCTCTGAGTATTGTTGCTTAGAACTTATAGCAAGTTAAGCTGAACCGTCAGTGTAAATAATATATTTATAGTGATCAAGAGGCAGAACAGTAGAGGTCAAAGGGTAAACATGCTCATACTGTAGAAAGTATTCTGTCTGCAAAGAAGGGTCAAAGACAAAGTCCACATCAACAGCTGTTAGGAATATAGCCCATTCTATTCATCTAGGATGGAGGGCTTTAGCATTTGGAATGAAAGATTTAGTGATAGACTCTAAGGCTGACACAAGAGTAATGATAATAATGCGTTTCCCTTGAACAAGTATTCATTCTTTAAAGATAGCCATCTGCACGATAGTCAGTATTTTTTCAGTGGAAGCAAAACAAATTTCCGCTCCGGAATATAAATGCAATTCAAATGCTATAGGCACTGTTTCACCTTAGTTAAAGGTGACTGGTAGACCTGGTACCATTGGCGTGAGTCTCCATTCAATTTTTTGCTGTTGTCTCCACTGTTTTTGATATGTTTTGCTGGTTTTAGATGCTTTGGACACTGTGCCACTGCTATTCAGTGCCACAGTGCAAGTGCTCCCTATGTTAAATTGATGTAATGGATTAGTGACTCCATGATTGGCTTATTTGATATACTTGTCAGACCCTAGTACAGTGCACCATGTGTGCCCAGGATCTGTAGATCAAATGCTGCTAGTGGGCTTGCAGCACTGATTGTGCCACCCAGAGAAGCAGCTTGTAAAGTGTGTCTCAGGCCTGCCATTGCAGAGCCTGTGTGCAGTCTAGTATTGCCATGTCAACTTGGTAAGTGCACCCACTTACCAGTTCCTAAACCTTCCCTTTTCTACATGTTAGCCACCACTAAGGTAGGCCAAAGGGCAGGGTGCATTGTAAGTAAAAGGTAGGACATGCTCTGGTGTGTGTGGTATGTCCTGATAGTGAATTACAGCCAATTTAGTTTTTCACTATTGCAAGGCTACCTGTCCCCACAGGCCAGAATGGGCAGTTTGATTATAACATCTTATAATCCTAACTGACCCAAGGGAACATGGTAGAAAAACGAATTCACTATGCCTGAACTCAGAATGATAAAATACATCTTTTAGTGAAGTTGGTTTTAACATTCTGTGTTTGAAAATAACACATTTAGAAAGTAGGTATTTTCTTGCCTAACCATCCAGCCTGCCTCTGCTAGGTTGTGTATTACATGTCAGGTTTGTGAGTGACAGGGGCTGGGGTGGCTCCAGGAGGCAGGGTGAGCCATCACTAGGCTGAATAGACCTATCTGCATTGGGAGTGGTGGGAGAAGGAGCACCTGGGCCTGAATAGGGATGTGCCTGCCTTTCACAATGCTGGCTCCACCTCCTGTGGTGTGTCTGATGTCCCTGGCTCCACAAGGAAGACGTTGTTTACTGGCAGAATGCACCCAGAACTGGTTTGGAATAGGTACAGACACTCTCTGACTTCAGAGACAAAGGATTTGTGTGTATAAAAAGGGGGACCCAGACCCCAGAACTTTAGATCACTTCTGGACATCAAGACAAACCTTTTGCCAAGGAGAAGAACCAACGAATCTGCAGGAGTTTTTGACTGCCGCTGTGCCAGTGTGTAATTGCTGGTGTTCGCCTGCAGTGGTTTCTTTATTGCCAAGGAAAGGAGAAAGACTTTTATTTGCAACTTTCATCATCTTGAAGAAGAATCTCCAAGGGCTTGAACTGTGCTTGCCTCCTGCTAAAGTCCCAGGGATATAAGACTTCACCACCAGCTCCCCCCCTGAATTTGCTTGCTGGAAATTCTGTCTGCAGAAGCCTGCGTGTTGTTGGGAGCTGGAAGCGCGACTCAATGAGAAGAAGCGTGTCGCATCTGCAGCTGTTGCTGTTGCATCATCAGAGAAGCGTGTCGCCACCGCAAGGGTCGCCGTCGCATCACTGGAGAAGCGTGTCTCCGTCGCAGCTGTTGGTCGTCGCATCCCTGGAGAAACTCGTCGTAGGGCCTGTCGCGGCTCCAAAGTTACAGGGTTGCATCATGCCCGCCAGGCGTGCACGCATTGTCTTCGCATCGTCGCATTGCATAAAGAGTGCCATCTTCTCGCATTTCACCGGATCGTCGCATCTCATCAAGGCACCATCTTGTCGCATCGCAACCGGGATGCACCACGAGATCCTCGCATCATCTCCTCACCGGTAAGGAACAGACGCATTGCCTACTTTGCGCAAGCACTGAGGAATAGACGCATCGCCTCCCCCGAAGCAAGGAACCGACGCACCGTTCTGCCTTCGAACCTTTTGTTCATCTTGCGTGATGCATCCAAAGGTACTTTGTGAGAAACGTGTTGCATTTACCATCTAAAGTGAACTGAGTTATTTCTACCATCTTAAAGTCATTTTCTTAATACGGTCTTGTTTTAAGTCTATATAAAGAATACTTAGTTGTATAAAACCTGTGTTGTGTCCATCTGTAGTGTTTTTACTGTATTACTGTATGTGTTCACAACTGCTTTACACACTGCCTCTGAGATAAGCCTTCTTTCTCGTGCCAAGCTACCACAGGGTTGAGCAGGGGTTATTTTAGGCGTGTAGCCCCCTTACTCTGACTAGAAGCAAGGGCCCCTATTTGGAAAAGGTGCAAGCCATTGCCAAATAGAGACCCCCAGTTCTAACATTGGTGGGCAGCGGTGAGGATTTGGACTTGCATTTATGACTCATACACAGTGATTGGTGTACACTACTAGTGAGTGCAGACCAAACGCAACCACATACTCAGCTTTTGTTTACCTGGGAGAATAACGTGGCATCTGTGGCCCACGTTCAGTCGTGTCTATCTTCGGTCTTCAAGTGGCTTGCGAAGGCCCAATTAAAATGTAACGAAGACAAGTCGGAGGTTCTTCTATTTGGTAATTTTCCCACTGGATTTAGAGACACGATCTGGCCAGTAGAGTTTCCTCCTCCTTTGTCCAATAGCCAGCTCGCAAAGAATCTGGGAGTATGGTTTGATGGAAATCTTTCCTTCTCTAGTCAAGTTAAGAGACTTGCAGGCTGCTGCTTTGGGCTTCTTAGAGTCCTGAGAAGATTCTTTCCGCTTCTTCCTCAGGCCACTCGTGAATCCGTGGTACGTGCGCTCATTCTTTCCCGTTTGGACTACGCAAATGCGCTCTATGTGGGGATTCCAGCCTATTCCCTCAATAAACTCCAAGTGGTGCAGAATGCGGCGGCCCGCCTCTTGGGTGGGATCCCGCCCAGGGAGTGTGTGCGTGGCTATCTTCGCTCCCTGCACTGGCTTCCGGTAAGGGCGCGAGTGGTGTTTAAATCTCTCACTATAGCCCATCAGGCACTGCATGGTCTAGGGCCATGCTATTTACAGAAACGATTCTACTTCTATGTTCCAGGGAGGATTCTGCGCTCTTCGGCCCTTAGGCTGGCGATGGTCCCTTGTTTCCAGCGGCATCGACTAGGGGGCGCTTCCTTGGCGGTTCTTGCGGCCCGTGCATGGAATGCACTTCCCTTGGCCCTTCGATGTGTGGAGGATCCTGCTGTTTTTAAAAAATTGTTAAAATCCCATCTTTTTGTTTAAAGTCAGGTTATGCTTTGTTTTCTCTATGCTCGCGCTGGGACACTCCTAGGAGTAGCTGTGCGCGTTAGAAATTCAAATAACATAACATAACATAACATACATACACATACATTTTTGGTAGAATTTTCTTTTCCTTGGAACTGTTATTTTTTGTTAAAGACTGCGAGTTCTTATTGCCATGGGCAAACCAGCATCTATTGCATCTATGGATCTAGAGTTTGAGGAAGAAAGGTTGGAGGCCTACAATGTGAAACAGCTGAAAGCCTTCTGTAGAAAATGTAAAGTTGCTACTCCAGGCCTCACCAAGAAGGATGAGTACCAAAAGGCGCTGAGGGCCTGGGTGGAAGCAAGAAATGCCTCTGAGCATGTGGAAGAGCCTGCTGAGGAGGCTGAAAATGCAGAAGGGCAGCTAGATGGGCCATTGGGCCAGCCAGGGAGAGAGTGTCTTCCCCCTATAGGCAGCAGTGTTTCTTCCAAGGGCCTGTCCCCAGGAGAGCTGGAGGACAGGGAGAGAAATAGATTGCACAGAATGGAGATGGCCAAGCTCAAGATGGGGGGTCAAAAGGACCTAGAGAGTAAGAAGATGGAGCTTGAGATTAACAGGATAGCTTTTGAAAGGGAAAAAGAGAAATTAGCACATGAGAGATTTTTGAGGGAATTGGAGCTTAAGGCTAAAAGTTTAGAAATGAGTCCCTCTGGTGGCAGTGCACCATCTGTGCCTGCAGAAGGCAGGGTATATTTCCCCAAGGATGTCATCAAAGATTTCCATAAGCATGAAGATATTGGGCAGTGGTTTGCAGCCTATGAAATGGCAATGTTGGCCCACCAGGTCCCTGAGAAGGATTGGGGAGCGGAGTTGTGGGGCCTCTTTGTTAGTGATGGGAGGGATACATTGTTAGACCTGCCCAGTGAGAGTAGGATGCTTTATACCCACATGAAGGAAGCCCTGATGACCAGGTATGGGTTGACCCCAGAACGCTATAGACAGAGGTTCAGGAATTTAAAAAGTTGGAGGCAACCGCTTGGGTAGAATATGTATCTTTCTTTTGCAGAGCTATGGATGGTTGGGTGAAGGGTAGCAAAGTGAGTACTTTTGAGGAGCTCTATGATTTGTTTGCATGGGAGCAATTGTCTGGTAATTGTTTTCCAGAGCTACGCCAGCACCTTATTGATAGCAAGCTAACTAACCCTAGGAAGCTTGCTGAGGAGGCGGACCGCTGGGTGAGTACCCAGGTCCACAAGGGTCATGTGGGAGACTCTGCTAAGGGTGGGCAGGGTCCCCAGCAGAACAGTGGGGAGACAAGGGTAAACAGAGGGAGTTCCAGAAAGGGCCCCAAAGTAATTCCCAAGGGAACCAAGGTAAGGGTTCCCAGCCTCCTGAGAAGAAGTCAGAACCCCGACAGGTAAACCTGTTCACAGGGGCCCACCTACATGCTTTCAGTATAAGCAAGTGGGACACCGTTGGTATGACCCCCAGTGTCCCCAGTAGGACCGCAATGCACCACCGCGTCAGATGGCAAGTGTAGCCCTGGGAGGGGAGGAGATGGGTATCCAAGGTGGGTGGGGTCACGTAGAAATGTCCCTTGTCTCTTTAGGAGATTGTGAGATGGTCCCTAGCACCCAGCTGCCTGATAATAACTAAAAGGTACAGGCAGTGGGTGACCATCAATGGCCATAGGGTGGAGGCTCTGAGAGACACCGGGGCCAGTGTGACAGCTATCAGTTGCCGGCTGGTGTCTCAGGAGCAGGTGATGCCCCATGCATTCTTCCCTGTAGTTGCCGCGGACAAGCCAGTGTGAGGTGGCTCAGGTTCCCTTTGAGTGGGGGGGGGGGGGTCTCAGGTACTCTCCAGGTAGCTGTGAGGCCAGCCGTGCCTGTGGATTGTCTGTTGGGCAAATGATTTAGAGAGCTCCCCTTGGGCTAAGGTGGAGAAGAAGTCTCATTTAGAGATGTTGTGTCTGTGTGACCACTCGGTCTATTGCAACCAGTAAGGGTGTTCAAGAGGTCCTGGAGCCTGAAATTGTGGCCCAGGTACCTGCCTTAAAGAGAAGAGGAAGGGGGCGCGGGAAACCAGCCCCCAAAGTTCCCATGGTCCAGGAGGAAGCAGACCTTGAGGGGGATACCCTGGAACCAACAGGGGAGCAAGTTTCTGAACTGGGGTCCTGCCTGAGCTGACCCATTGGCAGCAAGAAGGAGAACCCTCCAGGGAGGAAATTTGTGAAGAGCAGAAGAAGTGCCCTTCTCTTGTGGGTTTGCGGCAACTGCCACAAACCAGGTAGCAGGTGATCAGTCTGGATCACATTGGATCTACTGGGAGAATGACCTCCTGTATAGCGAGCCTAAAGCTGCTGAGCCTGGGTCAGCCCGTGTGCTGGTGGTACCCTAGCGCTTCAGAGCCTTCCTACTGGGTTTGGCTCATGATGTACCTTTAGCTGGACATTTGGGGCAGGACAAGACCTTTGAAAGGCTTGTCACCCATTTTTATTGGCCCCAGATGCGCAAGAGCTAAGATACTCTATGTAGGACTTGTCAAACTTGCCAGGCAGGTGGGAAGAGTGGGAGGAAGCACAAGGCTCCTCTCCAGCCCTTACCTGTGGTCAGCACCCCCTTTGAAAGGGTGTGCATTGACATTGTGGGGCCTCTGGAACCCAAGACAGCCATGGGCAACAGGTTTATCCTGGCCTTGGTGGACCATGCTACCCGGTACCCGGAAGCCATCCCTCTCAGGACAGTGACGGCCCTCGTGGTGAGACTTGCACTGATGGGGATTTTCTCCCTTGTGGGGTTCCCCAGAGAGGTGGTGTCAGACCGTGGTACAAACTTTATTTCTAAGTATATGAAGTCCCTGTGGCAGGGGTGTGGAGTAACTTATAAGTTTACCACTCCTTACCACCCCCAAGGTAATGGGCTGGTTGAGAGATTCAACCGGACCCTCAAAGGCATGATTATGGGTCTTGAGGAACCTATGAGGCGTAAGTGGGACGTCCTCTTGCCATGCCTTCTATTTGCTTACCGTGAGGTGCCACAGAAGTCCTTAGGGTTCAGTCCCTTTGAACTGCTGTATGGACACCCGGTAAGAGGATCTCTGAGTCTGGTTAAGGAAGGCTGTGAGAAACCTCTCAGGAAACCTCCCCAGGATGTATATAGCTACATGCTGTTACAACAAACAAATGATGGACGGAATGCTGACAATGCAGACATTCTCCCCCAGTCAAGAGATCTGGGTTAAATCCATTGTGCTTTTGCCCACTACGCCACCCCAGTTCAGACATGGCCATATGCAAATCAATCTTGACCCTGTGCCTCATGGGAACAGTCCAGCCCGAACTGCCAAGCCATGTCTTCCCTGGACCGGAATCAAGCATCCTAGGACCGGTTTCTGGCTATCAGCCGTCATCAGCCAGGATAGCTTGACTCCAGTGGCGTAGTGAGCACGGGACCCACGTCTGGGCATACCCATCCCACTTAGGGCGAAAAGCGTTACAACAAACAAATGATGGATGGAATGCTGACAATGTAGACATTCTCCCTCAGTCAAGAGATCTGGGTTAAATCTATCGTTCTTTTGCCCACTACGCCACCCCAGTTCAGACATGGCCATATGCAAATCAGTCTTGACCCTGTGCCTCATGGGAACAGTCCAGCCCGAACTGCCAAGCCATGTCTTCCCTGGACCGGAATCAAGCATCCTAGGACCGGTTTCTGGCTATCAGCCGTCATCAGCCAGGATAGCTTGACTCCAGTGGCGTAGTGAGCACGGGACCCACGTCTGGGCATACCATGCTGGCCTTCAGGAACCAGACTAGGTGAGTCAGACAACTCACTCAGGCAAACCTGGAAGCCAGCCAGGAAGAGATGAAGCGGTGGTACGATCAGAATGCCACTCTGATTGAGCTTCAGCATGGTCAGAAAGTTTGGGTCATGGCCCCAGTGGAGCCCTGTGCGCTCCAAGATAAGTGGCCCGAATATATCAAAGAGAACTTTATCCCAAACAATTTCATCAGTCACTGGAATGGCTGAAATGTTGAAGAGGCACAAGTCTCTTTTCAGTTTATGAGAAGAAGAATGAGAAGCCAACACCCTATTTACCAGTTCCATAGCAGAACCTTCTGGGAGGTAGTGGCCATTGATCAACAGGAAGAAAACAGTCACAAATCCAGTCAACATAAACAAGAAAACCAGTGAAAGTATGATCCAAACAAATATCCAAGGCGGAACTAGATAAGTGCATTTCAGCCATGAAATGAAAACACAGATCCGTGCTATAGGAGTGTGTAAAACAGAAGGACTGTCTGAAGAAAAATCACTGTGATCCATATAATACCCAAAGATGCTTAGTTGAAAAACTGGAGGCTCAGGTTCAATAACAAAAAGTAAAACAGAGGTTGATCCAACAACGGTGGATTAGTATAAATTACTTTAGCTGTAGAAGATGCAGTAGTAGACACTGCACTCACTTCGGTCATGTTGCCGGTTGAGGGCACAACCTCCCCCCTAGCCGGGTAGTATCAGCATCTGTTTTGCTTACGGGCTGCAGACGAATGTCCTGTAGAGCCACACGGACACTCTGTTATTTACTATTGAGTATTGGCCATATGGTGTAATTTAACATTTTCCATGGAGACAAAGCGTTTATCTTTAGAAACAGGAAGCGGTGGCAAGATCACAGTTCTAGTACCTTGTTTTCGAGGACAGGCACTGGAGCATGGTAGGATGGGCCGAACTCCTTTTTAATCACCACCTTCTCACAAACGAGATCACAAATGTTTCTAATCCAGCCGGAGAGAGACGTATGCTAGTGTTTGTTTGATTGAGCATCAAAGACCTTTTATAGGTCCTGTAATGTCTGGACCGTCAATGTTTGCAACATACATCTTGATGCCAAAAAGCACTTCATATGGGGTCCACCCACACAGAGATCTTCTAGGAAGGTTATTGAGAGCTCGTCAAACCCCGTAGAGGTAGTTGACCCAACTACACCAGTACCTAAAACTCTAGTTGTTAAGGACTGCATTAAATTACGATTCATCCTTTCCACAACAGAAATGCGCTCTGCCCCATATTGGAAAGAATAATGCACCAGTACACACAGGGATATCATTGACTTAGGACGCTTAGGACACGCTTAGGACACTTAGGACGCGAAAGTCAGATCAGGTTGGAGTGGAACGCACAACATGCATATGTCCCGATAAAGACATGTAGGTCTTTCATAACAGTTTCAGTGTCAGCCGAGTGCTGTGGCCAAACCCAAAGGAATCTAGAGCAAGAATCAACTGCAACCAAATAAATTTGAATGCAGTATCCGAAATCAGTGGACCACAGTGATCCAAATATATACGGCCAAAAGGCTTGCTGGAAATCAAAAGGTGTGTTTGGGGTGGATTCTTTGACATATTTTTGACCCACTGATATAAGCCTTTCTACCAATAACATTACTGCAGCAGCAAAATCGCGCCTGCCATCCTAGCATGTGTTGAAGCATCAGCTTCATGTGACCCTACAAACAAAGCAAGTGTGCGGTCTTGGTTGGGAATCAAATGATCGTCAATCCCCGGCATTGTTACAAAAGGAGCATTCTTGTCATTTACATGATGAGTATTTAAAAAGAAAACCCTTTGGTAAAGGGGTGCCGTTTTTAATTGCATTCACGGCAGCCAAGATATTGTTATCTATATGAGTTTTGGAACATGTTATTGATGCTACTGTAGCTGTGGTGACTGCCGATTTGTCTGCCTCATCAGCCAGAGAATTCCCTACAGTGTGTGCTCACTCACGCTGAAGATGCAGTGTATATATTACACAAGTTTTTGGCAACCATTCTTTGAGTCTGCAACCTTAACCGAAAACATTTTATGCTTGATTGTGCTACCCTATGAATCTCTGAATCCATTTGTTGCCAACAATGGAGATTATCATTAAAGGACTGTACACAGTAATACGAATCACACATCATTTGAGTGGGGAATTCAGGATCCATACATTCAAGTGCAAGAAGTAAAGCCTTCGGTTCAGCCAACTGCGCAGTGCAGTTACAAAAAGACTGCATGGGAGATGTTTGAACAAGAACAATGGTGCATACCTCTGAGTATTGTTGCTTAGAACTTATAGCAAGTTAAGCTGAACCGTCAGTGTAAATAATATATTTATACTGATCAAGAGGCAGAACAGTAGAGGTCAAAGGGTAAACATGCTCATACTGTAGAAATTATTCTGTCTGCAAAGAAGGGTCAAAGACAAAGTCCACATCAACAGCTGTTAGGAATATAGCCCATTCTATTCATCTAGGATGGAGGGCTTTAGCATTTGGAATGAAAGCTTTAGTGATAGACTCTAAGGCTGACACAGGAGTAATGATAATAATGCGTTTCCCTTGAACAAGTATTCATTCTTTAAAGATAGCCATCTGCACGATAGTCAGTATTTTTTCAGTGGAAGCAAAACAAATTTCCACTCCGGAATATAAATGCAATTTAAATGCTATAGGCACTGTTTCACCTTCGTTAAAGGTGACTGGTAGACCTGGTACCATTGGCGTGAGTCTCCATTCAATTTTTCGCTGTTGTCTCCTCTGTTTTTGATATGTTTTGCTGGTTTTAGATGCTTTGGACACTGTGCCACTGCTATTCAGTGCCACAGTGCAAGTGCTCCCTATGTTAAATTGATGTAATGGATTAGTGACTCCATGATTGGCTTATTTGATATACTTGTCAGACCCTAGCACAGTGCACCATGTGTGCCCAGGATCTGTAGATCAAATGCTGCTAGTGGGCTTGCAGCACTGATTGTGCCACCCAGAGAAGCAGCTTGTAAAGTGTGTCCCAGGCCTGCCATTGCAGAGCCTGTGTGCAGTCTAGTATTGCCATGTCAACTTGGTAAGTGCACCCACTTACCAGTCTCTAAACCTTCCCTTTTCTACATGTTAGCCACCACTAAGGTAGGCCAAAGGGCAGGGTGCATTGTAAGTAAAAGGTAGGACATGCTCTGGTGTGTGTGGTATGTCCTGATAGTGAATTACAGCCAATTTAGTTTTTCACTATTGCAAGGCTACCTGTCCCCACAGGCCAGAATGGGCAGTTTGATTATAGCATCTTATAATCCTAACTGACCCAAGGGAACATGGTAGAAAAACGAATTCACTATGCCTGAACTCAGAATGATAAAATACATCTTTTAGTGAAGTTGGTTTTAACATTCTGTGTTTGAAAATAACACATTTAGAAAGTAGGTATTTTCTTGCTTAACCATCCAGCCTGCCTCTGCTAGGTTGTGTATTACATGTCAGGTTTGTGAGTGACAGGGGCTGGGGTGGCTCCAGGAGGCAGGGTGAGCCATCACTAGGCTGAATAGACCTATCTGCATTGGGAGTGGTGGGAGGAGGAGCACCTGGGCCTGAATAGGGATGTGCCTGCCTTTCACAATGCTGGCTCCACCTCCTGTGGTGCGTCTGATGTCCCTGGCTCCACAAGGAAGACGTTGTTTACTGACAGAATGCACCCAGAACTGGTTTGGAATAGGTACAGACACTCTCTGACTTCAGAGACAAAGGATTTGTGTGTATAAAAAGGGGGACCCAGACCCCAGAACTTTAGATCACTTCTGGACATCAAGACAAACCTTTTGCCATGGAGAAGAACCAACGAATCTGCAGGAGTTTTTGACTGCCGCTGTGCCAGTGTGTAATTGCTGGGGTTCACCTGCAGTGGTTTCTTTATTGCCAAGGAAAGGAGAAAGACTTTTATTTGCAACTTTCAACATCTTGAAGAAGAATCTCCAAGGGCTTGAACTGTGCTTGCCACCTGCTAAAGTCCCAGGGATATAAGACTTCACCACCAGCTCCCCCCCTGAATTTCCTTGCTGGGAATTCTGTCTGCAGAAGCCTGCGTGTTGTTGGGAGCTGGAAGCGCGACTCAATGAGAAGAAGCGTGTCGCATCTGCAGCTGTTGCTGTTGCATCATCAGAGAAGCGTGTCGCCACCGCAAGGGTCGCCGTCGCATCACTGGAGAAGCGTGTCTCCGTCGCAGCTGTTGGCCGTCGCATCCCTGGAGAAACGTGTCACCTCGCAAGGGTCGCCGTCCCATCACCGAGGAAGCATGTCGTAGGGCCTGTCGCGGCTCCAAAGTTACAGGGTTGCATCATGCCCGCCAGGCGTGCACACATTGTCTTCGCATCGTCGCATTGCATCAAGGGTGGCATCTTCTCGCATTTCACCGGATCGTCGCATCTCATCAAGGCACCATCTTGTCGCATCGCAACCGGGATGCACCACGAGATCCTCGCATCACCTCCTCACCGGTAAGGAACAGACGCATTGCCTACTTTGCGCAAACACTGAGGAATAGACACATCGCCTCCCCCGAAGCAAGGAACCGACGCATCGTTCTTCCTTCGAACCTTTTGTTCATCTTGCGTGATGCATCCAAAGGTACTTTGTGAGAAACGTGTTGCATTTACCATCTAAAGTGAACTGAGTTATTTCTACCATCTTAAAGTCATTTTCTTAATACGGTCTTGTTTTAAGTCTATATAAAGAATACTTATTTGTATAAAACCTGTGTTGTGTCCATCTGTAGTGTTTTTACTGTATTACTGTATGTGTTCACAACTGCTTTACACACTGCCTCTGAGATAAGCCTTCCTTCTCGTGCCAAGCTACCACAGGGTTGAGCAGGGGTTATTTTAGGCGTGTAGCCCCCTTACTCTGACTAGAAGCAAGGGCCCCTATTTGGAAAAGGTGCAAGCCATTGCCAAATAGAGACCCCCAGTTCTAACATTGGTGGGCAGCGGTGAGGATTTGGACTTGCATTTGTGACTCATACACAGTGATTGGTGTACACTACTAGTGAGTGCAGACCAAACGCAACCACATACTCAGCTTTTGTTTACCTGGGAGAAGAACGTGGCATCTTTGGCCCACGTTCAGTCGTGTCTATCTTCGGTCTTCAAGTGGCTTGCGAAGGCCCAATTAAAATGTAACGAAGACAAGTCGGAGGTTCTTCTATTTGGTAATTTTCCCACTGGATTTAGAGACACGATCTGGCCAGTAGAGTTTCCTCCTCCTTTGTCCAATAGCCAGCTCGCAAAGAATCTGGGAGTATGGTTTGATGGAAATCTTTCCTTCTCTAGTCAAGTTAAGAGACTTGCGGGCTGCTGCTTTGGGCTTCTTAGAGTCCTGAGAAGATTCTTTCCGCTTCTTCCTCAGGCCACTCGTGAATCCGTGGTACGTGCGCTCATTCTTTCCCGTTTGGACTACGCAAATTCGCTCTATGTGGGGATTCCAGCCTATTCCCTCAATAAACTCCAAGTGGTGCAGAATGCGGCGGCCCGCCTCTTGGGTGGGATTCCGCCCAGGGAGTGTGTGCGTGGCTATCTTCGCTCCCTGCACTGGCTTCCGGTAAGGGCGCGAATGGTGTTTAAATCTCTCACTATAGCCCATCAGGCACTGCATGGTCTAGGGCCGTGCTATTTACAGAAACGATTCTCATTCTATGTTCCAGGGAGGATTCTGCGCTCTTCGGCCCTTAGGCTGGCGAAGGTCCCTTGTTTCCAGCGGCATCGACTAGGGGGCGCTTCCTTGGCCGTTCTTGCGCCCCGTGCATGGAATGCACTTCCCTTGGCCCTTCGATGTGTGGAGGATCCTGCTGTTTTTAAAAAAAAAATTAAATCCCATCTTTTTGTTTAAAGTCAGGTTATGCTTTGTTTTCTCTATGCTCGCGCTGGGACACTCCTAGGAGTAGCTGTGTGCGTTAGAAATTCAAATAACATAACATAACATAACATACATACACATACATTTTTGGTAGAATTTTCTTTTCCTTGGAACTGTTATTTTTTGTTAAAGACTGCGAGTTCTTATTGCCATGGGCAAACCAGCATCTATTGCATCTATGGATCTAGAGTTTGAGGAAGAAAGGTTGGAGGCCTACAATGTGAAACAGCTGAAAGCCTTCTGTAGAAAATGTAAAGTTGCTACTCCAGGCCTCACCAAGAAGGATGAGTACCAAAAGGCGCTGAGGGCCTGGGTGGAAGCAAGAAATGCCTCTGAGCATGTGGAAGAGCCTGCTGAGGAGGCTGAAAATGCAGAAGGGCAGCTAGATGGGCCATTGGGCCAGCCAGGGAGAGAGTGTCTTCCCCCTATAGGCAGCAGTGTTTCTTCCAAGGGCCTGTCCCCAGGAGAGCTGGAGGACAGGGAGAGAAATAGATTGCACAGAATGGAGATGGCCAAGCTCAAGATGGAGGGTCAAAAGGACCTAGAGAGTAAGAAGATGGAGCTTGAGATTAACAGGATAGCTTTTGAAAGGGAAAAAGAGAAATTAGCACATGAGAGATTTTTGAGGGAATTGGAGCTTAAGGCTAAAAGTTTAGAAATTAGTCCCTCTGGTGGCAGTGCACCATCTGTGCCTGCAGAAGGCAGGGTATATTTCCCCAAGGATGTCATCAAAGATTTCCATAAGCATGAAGATATTGGGCAGTGGTTTGCAGCCTATGAAATGGCAATGTTGGCCCACCAGGTCCCTGAGAAGGATTGGGGAGCGGGGTTGTGGGGCCTCTTTGTTAGTGATGGGAGGGATACATTGTTAGACCTGCCCAGTGAGAGTAGGATGCTTTATACCCACATGAAGGAAGCCCTGATGACCAGGTATGGGTTGACCCCAGAACGCTATAGACAGAGGTTCAGGAATTTAAAAAGTTGGAGGCAACCGCTTGGGTAGAATATGTATCTTTCTTTTGCAGAGCTATGGATGGTTGGGTGAAGGGTAGCAAAGTGAGTACTTTTGAGGAGCTCTATGATTTGTTTGCATGGGAACACTTGTCTGGTAATTGTTTTCCAGAGCTACGCCAGCACCTTATTGATAGCAAGCTAACTAACCCTAGGAAGCTTGCTGAGGAGGCGGACCGCTGGGTGAGTACCCAGGTCCACAAGGGTCATGTGGGAGACTCTGCTAAGAGTGGGCAGGGTCCCCAGCAGAACAGTGGGGGGACAAGGGTAAACAGAGGGAGTTCCAGAAAGGGCCCCAAAGTAATTCCCAAGGGAACCAAGGTAAGGGTTCCCAGCCTCCTCCTGAGAAGAAGTCAGAACCCCGACAGGTAAACCTGTTCACAGGGGCCCACCTACATGCTTTCAGTATAAGCAAGTGGGACACCATTGGTATGACCCCCAGTGTCCCCAGAAGGACCACAATGCACCACCGCGTCAGATGGCAAGTGTAGCCCTGGGAGGGGAGGAGATGGGTACCCAAGGTGGGTGGGGTCACGTAGAAATGTCCCTTGTCTCTTTAGAAGATTGTGAGATGGTCCCTAGCACCCAGCTGCCTGATAATAACTAAAAGGTACAGGCAGTGGGTGACCATCAATGGCCATAGGGTGGAGGCTCTGAGAGACACCGGGGCCAGTGTGACAGCTATCAGTTGCCGGCTGGTGTCTCAGGAGCAGGTGATGCCCCATGCATTCTTCCCTGTAGTTGCCGCGGACAAGCCAGTGTGAGGTGGCTCAGGTTCCCTTTGAGTGGGGGGGGGTCTCAGGTACTCTCCAGGTAGCTGTGAGGCCAGCCGTGCCTGTGGATTGTCTGTTGGGTAAATGATTTAGAGAGCTCCCCTTGGGCTAAGGTGGAGAAGAAGTCTCATTTAGAGATGTTGGGTCTGTGTGACCACTCGGTCTATTGCAACCAGTAAGGGTGTTCAAGAGGTCCTGGAGCCTGAAATTGTGGCCCAGGTACCTGCCTTAAAGAGAAGAGGAAGGGGGCGCGGAAAACCAGCCCCCATAGTTCCCATGGTCCAGGAGAAAGCAGACCTTGAGGGGGATACCCTGGAACCTACAGGGGAGCAAGTTTCTGAACTGGGGGACCTGCCTGAGCTGACCCATTGGCAGCAAGAAGGAGAACCCTCCAGGGAGGAAATTTGTGAAGAGCAGAAGAAGTGCCCTTCTCTTGTGGGTTTGCGGCAACTGCCACAAACCAGGTAGCAGGTGATCAGTCTGGATCACATTGGATCTACTGGGAGAATGACCTCCTGTATAGCGAGCCTAAAGCTGCTGAGCCTGGGTCAGCCCGTGTGCTGGTGGTACCCTAGCGCTTCAGAGCCTTCTTACTGGGTTTGGCTCATGATGTACCTTTAGCTGGACATTTGGGGCAGGACAAGACCTTTGAAAGGCTTGTCACCCATTTTTATTGGCCCCAGATGCGCAAGAGCTCAGATACTCTATGTAGGACTTGTCAAACTTGCCAGGCAGGTGGGAAGAGTGGGAGGAAGCACAAGGCTCCTCTCCAGCCCTTACCTGTGGTCAGCACCCCCTTTGAAAGGGTGTGCATTGACATTGTGGGGCCTCTGGAACCCAAGACAGCCATGGGCAACAGGTTTATCCTGGCCTTGGTGGACCATGCTACCCGGTACCCGGAAGCCATCCCTCTCAGGACAGTGACGGCCCCCGTGGTGAGACTTGCACTGATGGGGATTTTCTCCCTTGTGGGGTTCCCCAGAGAGGTGGTGTCAGACCGTGGTACAAACTTTATTTCTAAGTATATCTAGTCCCTGTGGCAGGGGTGTGGAGTAACTTATAAGTTTACCACTCCTTACCACCCCCAAGGTAATGGGCTGGTTGAGAGATTCAACCGGACCCTCAAAGGCATGATTATGGGTCTTGAGGAACCTATGAGGCGTAAGTGGGACGTCCTCTTGCCATGCCTTCTATTTGCTTACCGTGAGGTGCCACAGAAGTCCTTAGGGTTCAGTCCCTTTGAACTGCTGTATGGACACCCGGTAAGAGGATCTCTGAGTCTGGTTAAGGAAGGCTGTGAGAAAGCTCTCAGGAAACCTCCCCAGGATGTATATAGCTACATGCTGTTACAACAAACAAATGATGGACGGAATGCTGACAATGCAGACATTCTCCCCCAGTCAAGAGATCTGGGTTAAATCCATCGTTCTTTTGCCCACTACGCCACCCCAGTTCAGACATGGCCATATGCAAATCAATCTTGACCCTGTGCCTCATGGGAACAGTCCAGCCCGAACTGCCAAGCCATGTCTTCCCTGGACCGGAATCAAGCATCCTAGGACCGGTTTCTGGCTATCAGCCGTCATCAGCCAGGATAGCTTGACTCCAGTGGCGTAGTGAGCACGGGACCCACGTCTGGGCATACCCATCCCACTTAGGGCGAAAAGCGTTACAACAAACAAATGATGGACGGAATGCTGACAATGTAGACATTCTCCCTCAGTCAAGAGATCTGGGTTAAATCCATCGTTCTTTTGCCCACTACGCCACCCCAGTTCAGACATGGCCATATGCAAATCAGTCTTGACCCTGTGCCTCATGGGAACAGTCCAGCCCGAACTGCCAAGCCATGTCTTCCCTGGACCGGAATCAAGCATCCTAGGACCGGTTTCTGGCTATCAGCCGTCATCAGCCAGGATAGCTTGACTCCAGTGGCGTAGTGAGCACGGGACCCACGTCTGGGCATACCATGCTGGCCCAAAAATCTAGTATGAACCTCTAAACCGGCCTGTATGATTCTCCAACAGATCTCTATAGATTCTGTATTTCCCAATCTAGCTATTTAAAGATTTGTATTGCCACAATATATTTATAAAGTCCACTAGACTACAGTTTTTTAGACAAAAATATATTTTTTATTTATTTTTACTCTTTTTTCATCTTAAGAGAATTTATACATAATTTAGAAAATGAAGCTTATTGGTTTTTACACTCATAATTTAGAATACAAACATTTTTACAAAAAGCATAATAGTGAAAAAAGACATCCTAGACATCTACAATATAAAAAAGCATTTACTATCCATTCATACTTCATGCTTGCATTCAAACAAAAAACAGTGAGGAAAATCAGTCTAAAGATAGAAAGCTAAAACTTTGAATTGGTCAGATTTTTCCAGTTGACTGAAAAATGGGAAGATGTTGGTTTTCAATATCTTCGATATTGGCAATTTTGCGGTCAACGCGCGTTTCAGTGGATGAACCACCTTCTTCAGGACCAACTGCCGGAATTAGCAAGTGGGAATGTTAAAAAGGGATGTCAGGGTGTCTATGGATTCATCTCGTGAAATGTAGGTATCTGGCCTCGCAAATCTATTTTTTCTTAAAGCGAGCGGTGCTTGGTATTTCTTAGAAGGTCTGGATGTGAGCATATGTTCTCACTCAAGAGTATATATGTACAGCTGCCGGTATTTGTCAGAGAGAACGGTACCTGAAATTCTCGTATTTAGTTTCCTATTCCCAAAAGGTTTCCACGTTCAAGCAGCAATGTAGGCGGTCCTCTATCTACTGTTCCTCAAGATGAACATTTGATTTAAAATAGCTCGTCCTGTTACGGCATAACGCTGAGTTCGCCTTGACGTCGTAGAGCATCCATCGCCAGGGGTCGACCCTAGATTTGCGAGGCCAGATACCTACATTTTATATTGTAGATGTCTAGGATGTCTTTTTTCACTATTATGCTTTTTGTAAAAATGTTTGTATTCTAAATTATGAGTGTAAAAACCAATAAGCTTCATTTTCTAAATTATGTATAAATTCTCTTAAGATGAAAAAAGAGTAAAAACAAATAAAAAATATATTTTTGTCTAAAAAACTGTAGTCTAGTGGACTTTATAAATATATTGTGGCAATACAAATCTTTAAATAGCTAGATTGGGAAATACAGAATCTATAGAGATCTGTTGGAGAATCATACAGGCCGGTTTAGAGGTTCATACTAGATTTTTGTACTTGCTCCCTCCTCTAGGGCCTCAATTTAAATAGGGAGACCCTCCTCTCATTGGCATACCATGCTGGCCTTCAGGAACCAGACTAGGTGAGTCAGACAACTCACTCAGGCGAACCTGGAAGCCAGCCAGGAAGAGATGAAGCGGTGGTACGATCAGAATGCCACTCTGATTGAGCTTCAGCATGGTCAGAAAGTTTGGGTCATGGCCCCAGTGGAGCCCTGTGCGCTCCAAGATAAGTGGACCGGGCTATTTGAGGTGGTGGAGTGCAAAAGTGATGTCACCTACTTGCGATCTCCCAGGAACCCTTTGCGGGTCCTACATGTCAACCACCTGAAGCCCCACTTAGAAAGGTCTGAAGTGGGCATGCTCCTAGCGACAGATGCTGGAATGAAGGACGAGACTGAGCTTCTTCCTGACCTCCTGTCTGCAACAGAGCAAGATGGGTCAGTGGATGGAGTCAACCTCTCTTCCACCCGGACCCCTGGGCAGCAGAATGATTGTCGCCAACTGTTGGGGCAATTCTCTGATTTGTTCTCCCTGGTTCCTGGTGTCACTAAGTGGTGCATCCATGATGTAGACACTGGGGACAGTCCTCCTGTTAAGTACAAGGCTTACAGAGTGATTGACAGGGTCAAAGCTTACATCAAGGAGGAGGTCTCCAAGATGTTTGCTTTAGGGGGGATTGAGTCCTTTAACAGCCCTTGGGCCAGCCCAGTGGTCTTGGTCCCAAAGGCTGCCGCGCCTGGTGCCACACCCGAACTCCGGTTCTGTGTGGACTACCGAGGACTCAATTCAGTCACCAGGACTGACACGCACTCCATCCCCAGAACTGATGAGCTCATTGATCGTCTAGGGGCTGCATGGTACCTCAGTACGTTTGCACCCACCCCCCTAAACCTTCCCTTTTCTACATGTTAGACACCCCTAAGGTAGGCCCAAGGGCAGGGTTCACTGTTAGTAAAAGGTAGGACATGCTCTTGTGTGTGTGGCATGTCCTGATAGTGAATTACAGACAATGTAGTTGTTCACTATTGCAAGGCTACCTGTCCCCATAGGTCAGAATGGGCAGTTTGAGTATAACATTTTATAATCTAACTGACCCAGGGAACATGGTAGAAAAACGAATTTAGTATGCCTGAACTCAGAATGATAAAATACATATTTCAGTGAAGATGGTTTTAACATTCTGTGTTTCAAAATACCACATTTAGAAAGTGGGTATTTTCTTGCCTAACCATCCAGCCTGCCTCTGCTAGGTTGTGTATTACATGTCTGGTTTGTGAGTGACAGGGGCTGGGGTGGCTCCAGGAGGCAGGGTGAGTCAGCACTAGGCTGAATAGACCTATCTGCATTGGGAGTGATGGGAGGAGGAGCACCTGGGCCTGAATAGGGCTGTGCCTTACTTCCACAATGGTGGCTCCACCTCCTATGGTGTGTCTGATGACCCTGGCCCACAATGACAAAGGAAGAAGTTGTGCACTGGCAGAGTGCATCCAGAACTGGTTTGGACACTCTCTGCCTTCAGAGACAAAGGATTTGTGTGTATAAAAAGGGGGACCCCAGAACTTTAGATCACTTCTGGGCATCAAGACGGACCTTTTGCCAAGGAGAAGAACCAGAGAATCTGCAGGAGTTTTTGACTGCCCCTGTACCAGTGTGTAATTGCTGGGATTGGCCTGCAGTGGTTTAATTGTTGACAAGGAAAGGAGAAAGACTTTTATTTGCAACTTTCATCATCTTGAATAAGAATCTCCAAGGGCTTGAACTGTGCTTGCCTCCTGCTGAAGCCTCAGTGATACAAGACTTCACTACCATCTCCCCCCCTGAATTTCCTTGCTGTGAATTCTGTCTGCAGAAACCTGCGTGTTGTTGGGAGCTGGAAGCGCGACTCAACCAGAAGAAGCGTGTCGCATCTGCAGCTGTTTCTATCGCATCATTGGAGAAGCATGTCGCCACCGCAAGGGTTGCATCACCGGAGAAGCGTGTCTCTGTCGCAGCTTTTGGTCGTCCCATCCCTGGAGAAG
Source organism: Triturus cristatus (assembly GCF_964204655.1). NCBI lineage: Eukaryota > Metazoa > Chordata > Amphibia > Caudata > Salamandridae > Triturus > Triturus cristatus. The sequence goes on from NC_140593.1 coordinate 344,896,388, forward strand.
CGTGTCGCCACCGCAAGGGTCTCTGTCGCATCACCGGAGAAGCATGTCCCAAGGCCTGTCACGGCTCCAAAGTTACAGAGTTGCCACACCGCCGCCGGGCGTGCACGCATCGTCTTCACGTCGTTGCATTGCATCAAGTGTGCCATCTTCTCGCATCGCATCAAGAAACCATCTTGTCGCATCACAACCGGGACGCACCATGAGATCACCTACTCTCTGGTAAGGAACAAACGCTTCGCCTACTTTGCGCAAGCACTGAGGAACAGATGCATCGCCTCCCCCGAAGCAAGGAACCGACGCATCGTTTTCCATGCGAACCTTTTGTTTATCTTGCGTGACGCATCCAAAGGCACTTTGTGAGAAACGTGTTACATTTATCATCTAAAGTGAACTGAGTTTTTTCTACCATCTTAAAGTCATTTTCTTAATACTCTATTGTGGTTTTTTTTGGCGTTTGTGTCTTGTGTTAAGTCTATATAAAGAATACTTATTTTTATAAAATCTGCTTATCTATAGTGTTTTCACTGTATTACTGTATGTGTTCACAACTGCTTTGCATACTGCCCCTGAGATAAGCCTTCCTGCTCGTGCCAAGCTACCACATGGTTGAGCAGGGTTTATTTTAGGAGTGTAGTCTCCTTACTCTGACTAGAAGAAAGTGTCCCTATTTGGACAAAGGTGCAAGCCATTGCCAACTAGAGACCCCCAGTTCTAACAGTGACGTAAGTAAATCAAATTGCACCCGGTAAAATACTGCTGACCAGGTTCGTGGTATTGACATGTGTATGCAAGTGGCGGGTTTCAAGCAAGTCAGATTGTAATGATCTGAGTGTATTTGTGTGTTCTGATGTCCAATATGTAGAGCTAAAGTCAGGGTTTATCAGTCCATAAAGTGTTTTAATGCATTATGCATAGTCAGGAATGTAAGTCCTGCCAAAACTCAGAAATCCCAATAGGGACTGTAATTTTTTCAACATGTCTGGAGGTTGCAATTGTGCACATTTCTCCAACAAATAAGGGGCAAGAATGTTCCCTCATGCGTAAGTTCATTACTTAAGAAAAGGACACTCAAAAAAGCTATATTTGATTTTTTGAAGATGAACTTGTAACCAAGCTCAACGAATCCCAATATAATGCAATCTCCTCTAGCTAGATGGGGAGTCAATTAAACGTCTATCAAGTAAATATCATCTATGTAGGACAGTGCGTCAGCGTCAATATCATATAGAATTGACACAATACGTGCTGCGAAAAGACCTGGTCTATTCTTATAGCCCATAGGAATTTGTGTGTATCGCATTTGAAATCCAGGGGCGCTAAAAGCGATCCAAACTCGGCTTTCAGGACCCAAATTGTGACCAAAAAAGTCATTGGAAATGTCCCATGAGGTTTTGTATTTCTTACGTATAACATTTTGAATGAGAGTCATACTGCGGGTATTGCACCTCAAATATGCGTGTATGACTACTGAAATGTCTATAGTCTAAGACATTGCGATAGGACTGATCCAGTTTTAAAACAGGAAAAAGAGGATTATTCATCTGAGAGACACAGGGTTCATTTACTCCCTGGTACTCGAATTGGGAAAGAATTTCTTTAACGGGCGCTTTAGCGTCTCGTTTAATGAGATATTGTGGCTGCACTTGCGGCCTGGATGTTATGGTTATGATATGATAAGGAGAATCCTTGTCTCAGCCAACATGATTGAGGGAAAGTGCAGGGGATAATGCCAGTGCCCACTCCACTGCATAAGATTGTTTGACTTCATCAGGAACAAGGGCAGAAAAGGAAGGAAGAATCACATTCTCGACTTGGGGGGATTTGAGTACAAATGGTGGGTGTTAGATCTGGGGGTCTCTAGTTGGCAGAGATAGATACCACTGTCCAAATAGGGACCCTTGTTTCTAGTCAGGGTAAGGGGGATACACTCTTTAGATAACCCCTGCTCACCCCCTTGGTAGCTTGGCACGAGCAGACAGGCTTATCAAAGGCAATGTGTACAGTATTTGTACCAACACTCACAGTAACACAGTGAAAACACCACAAATGGACTCCACACCAGTTTAGAAAAATAAAAGTATGTAATCTAAACTAAACAACAAGACCAAAACGACAAAAATCCAACATACACAGTTCAAGAATATGTTTTTTAAAGAGTTCTAGGGTTTGCGTCAAAATAATCAACAGTTGCGTCACGTTTAGCCCAAAGTACCTGTAGATGCGACAAAAGTTCCAAATGGAAGCTGCAGCATTGAAAAACAAGCAATGCGTCACTCCTGAGACCCTGGGGAGGCGATGCAACAGCCCGCTGCGCGCAGCGGGCGTGTTGCGACGAATCCGGTTTGTGTGGGGAGGTAGGCGATACCTTGTATGGATTCCGGTGTGCAGGTTCGGTAGGAAGCGTTTCGCACAGGCACGATGCGACGATCTTCGGGGCAGCGATGATCTCAGGTGCGGCGGCGATGCGCGGCGCAGTGTCGATCTCCTCCTCTCACGGCCCCTCGATGCGATGGCTCTGCGACGATGTTCGCAGCGACGTGATGCGGTCCTCAAGCAAGCGGTGCAACGATCTCTGGGGTGGCGATGAACTCAGGTGCGGCGTCGATGCGCGGCACAGCGTCGATCTTCTCCTCTCGCGGCCCCTCGATGCGATGGCTCTGCGACGATGTTTGCAGCGACGTGATGCGGTCCTCAAGCAAGCGGTACGATGATCTCACCCAGCGGCGACAGGCTCTGCGACGATACTCGCAGCGGCAGGAATCTTCCCGCACCGGGGCGGTGCGCTCCGCAAGCGAACGATGCGTCGGCTCTTGCAGCAGCAACAGGCACTGCGACGATCTTCGAAGCGGCGGGAATTTTCTCGCACTATCGACGATGCGCTCCGCAAGCAAGCGATGTGGTAAAATTTGCATATCTTCTTCGTTTCTTCTTGTCCAGCTCCCCAAACAGCAGGCACAACTTCCAGAGGCCCCACAATTGGATCAAACACTCTAGGAAGGGCAGAACTCTCTCAGCAGTGTTCAGTGGGGAAGCTGGGGGTGAAGTCCTTTTGTTCCTGGGACTTCTTAACAGGAGGCCAGCTGGCCCTTGGAAATCTCTTCAAGCAAGGGGACACAGCAACAGCAAAGTCCTTCCCCTCTCCTTGGCAGCAAAGCAACTGCAGGTCAGCCCACAAACACACAGCAGGACAGTCCTTCCTCTTCAGTCTTCCAGCTTTCTCCTTGGCAGAGGTTCCTTCTTGATTCCAAGATGATCTAATTTTCTAAAATCTGGTTAGCCCTTTTTATACCAATATTCCCTTTGTTCTCTGAGGGCAGAGGGGCCTTGGCCTAGTCAGAACCAGTTCTGGTCAGTCCTGGAGCACTTTGTTTACTTGACTTCTTCTTTCTTTTGAGAGAGAGGGGCACGGTTGACAGCTGCCCAGCAGGAGGTGGAGCCAGCATTGTGGAAGAAAGGTACAGCCCTATTCAGGCCCAGGTGCTATCCCCTCCCACCACTCAAGATGCAGATGGAGCTATTCAGCCTAGGGATGACTCACTCAGCCTCAGGGAGCCACCACAGCCCCTGTCACTCACAAACCAGACAGTCAATTCACAAACAGGCCAAGGCACACAGAAAGGTCAGACAAGAAAACAGCCACTTTTCTAAAAGTGCTGTTTTCAAACACAGGATTTAAAAACCATCCTTCCTAAAAGATGTGTTATTAAATTCTGAGTTCGGGGATACCAGACTTTTATTTTCTATCTTGCTCCTATGGGAAGATATGCAGGTAACCATTATACACAACATTCCCCATTATAGCCTATGGGCAAGATAGCCTAATAGTGAAAAACGAAAATGGCTGTAATTCACAACCAGAGCATGTCACACACACTAGTTCGTGCTCTACCTTTCATATACACTGCACCCTACCCAGGGGGGTACCTAGGGCCTTCTATGGGGTGTCCAATGTGGACAGAAAGGGAAGGGTTAGACCTGGCCAGTGTGGACATTGGTCAGGGCAGCATGGCAGTTAGCAACTGCACCCAGGCACCGCGGTGGCAGGCCTGAGACACCATTTTAGGGCTACTCATGTGGGTGGCACAATCAGTGCTGCAGGTCTACTAGTAGCATTTGAATCACCAGCCCTGGCACACTTGGTGCACTTTACTAGGGACTTCCTGGTAACACAAATATGCCAATCATGGACAACCAATTACAATAACAATTTACCCAGGGAGCACTTGCACTTTGACACTGATCAGCAGTGGCAAAGTGCCCAAAGCATCTAAACCAGCAAAAATGAAATCCATCATAGCGTCAAAGATATGGGAGGTAGAGGCAAAAAGTCAGGGGAAACCACGCCAAAGATGCCAGGTCTAACAGTGGGAGCCAATTCAACTCCACCAAGAGGATATTGTAGGACAAAGTTACATTTTCCCATAAAATGTCTTTAATGGTGCATCTAACGTCACCTTCAATTTGATATAATCTGTCTGGAGGGAACACCCGGGTATCCGCAGTTTTAACTGTAACAAAGGTATCAGTTGCTTTCACTAACAGAAACTCCTGGAGATTCTGGCGCACTATGGTGACTTCTGCTTTGTTTTTTAGGAGAGTCATCCCCCAGCTCCTGTTCAGGACGAGGGTTCTCTCTGTCTGTAGCATATTAAGCAGTCAAAGCCTCAACTTTCTTTTTCTGAAATAGGGCTCTATATTGAGAATTCTTATCCTCCCTCTTTATCTTCACGTCAGGGGAGCATTGTGGCTCCTTTTTTGGTTTTACATACTCTTCTTATCTGAATTCAGATCGTTCTCCTCTGTCATACTGCTGATTAGACGATTCCTGAAAGGAATGAGGAGAATGGGTGTCAGGAGCTGATATCTGGCTGGAGTCTTGCTTTTAGTGCGATCATGAAAATCGAACCGCCCTCCAGTGTACTCTGGTGGTGGAGAACCTCAGCCAGGTTTACCTTTTTGATGTATAGATTTATCCCATGTTTTTTTAACAAACTCGCAGGCTGATCTGGTATCCTTGTCAGTGCTAGGCTTGCTAAGTGGTGGTACATTAACAATAATTATGGGCAACTCACGTTCACAGTCGGCTACCGCCACAGCACTAAGTTGCTGGCGTATAGCCAGAGATGGTGCTTCACCTTTAACATTATAAAGAATAATTTCGGAGACTGCAGGAAAATTAAACATTAGCTTCATCGTCAAATCTAGGGCAGGACCTGCCCCATGTTCATTCTGAATTTGTTTAAGAATGTGTGGCAAAACAGACATCGAGAGAGTGCCATGACAGATACTATAGGCTGTGGCAAATATTGTCCCCCAGGTATCACAGTCTCCAAGAGTGGGAACCATCCCAGAGGGTAAGCACATAGTTAAAATGATGTGCTTGCCTTCTGGTCCTGTAAGGGGAAACACAGCTTCAAACTGACAATTTTTGGGGCAATCCAAAATGGATTTTCCTTATGATTAGTGGTCTTTTGCCCATAACTGAATGAACAATTACAGGACTAATATCAGGCGCTGCAGGCAACTGGGCTTGTGCTTGAGGGCCAAGTCTAGCTGGACCAGTTAACAATGTGCATGAAATAAAGTGAGTTGTTCGCCTGTGTAAGATTCAGAAAACCTTGTACAAAGCTTGTAAATTGCCCAAATCAGGGTATAGTGTATATCCAGGTAATGCTGGCCAATTAGTCCCCTCATTACCGAAGGGACCTATTCAAACTGGCCCAGGCATATGAGGAAGGGCGCCATTAAAGCAAGTCTTCTGCTCCCAGACAGTAAGAGGAATTTCAATAAGTGCATAAGGTATGTTTGCAGCAGGTGCATGCGGGACAGTGTATTCATGGAAAGTTAATGTTAGCATCCATGGCTGGAAATGTGACACAAGAATAAAAAACTTGTGGTATGCAGCATCCCCTTCTACTACAAAGATTACAGGAGCTCCCATATTAGGGATTCCATGTTGTGCTAAATGTGCACAGACTGCCGGTTAGAAGTTGGCTGTAATATTTACAGATTGCATATATAAAGGACCCCCTGCTAAGACTAAATGTCTCCTAGGGCAAGGCAAATAGCAAGTATGAATCTAACCATCCTAGGCAGTCTAGATATTGCAGCTATATAGTGATAACAACTGTAACTTATTCTAAAGGCAACTCAGTGTACACAATATTTATAAAAACATGTTTGATTTTTATTATATGTAAATAACACAAGACAGATTTATTATATATGTATCTTCATTAGAAAAATTGATGTATGTATGATCTCAGATTATAAGACAAAAATACAATACTTTACACAAAAAATATATATGCATAACAGATCAATATACAATGTGACAGACATAATTACACTTAAACAAAGACCAAAACGGTGGCTGTAATCAAGATCTTCTCAATGCGCGGGTGACACCCACTCAAGTAGCCCTTTAAACATGTCTTGCCACTGCAGAGCCTGTGTGTGCGGTTTACACTTCCATGTCAACCTGGGATTTAAAACCCCATGCTAAGGCTTAAACCCCACTTGTATTACATATAGGTCATAGGTAGCCCAAAGGGCAGGGTGCTCTGTAACTAAAAGGCAGTGCTTTCATGTTTTATATGTTCTGGTAGTAAAAACCTCCCAAATTAGTTTTTCACTACTGTAAGGCTTACCCCTGTCATAGGTTTACATTGGGGAATTCTTATTACCTTTAATAAGTTATAATTCCTGATTGAGAGGGAGGAGCTCTGTTAGACCTGGCACCTTGGCGTGAGTTTCCCTTCCACTTTTTGATGGTGTGCCTCGACTGTTTTGCTGGTGTTGTCCGCTCAGGGCACTGCGCCACGGCTAATCCGTGCCGCAGTGCAAGTGCTCCCTAAGTAAAGTGTACCTGTAATTGATGTCCATGATTGGTTTATTGGATTCACTGTCAGTCCCCAGTAAAGTGCACCAGGGGTGCCAGGGCTTGTGAATGCCAATGCTGCTGGTGGGCTTGCAGCGCTGGTTGCGCCACCCACGGAAGCGGCCTTGTAAAGTGTGTCTAGGGTCTGCCACCGCAGACCCTGTGCGCGGTCCGGGACCGTCGCGCTGACTGCGCAAGTGCCCCCACTTGCCAGTCCCTAAACCTTCCCTTACCTACATATTAGCCACCCCTCTGGTAGGCCCAAGGGCAGGGTGCATTGTAGGCATAAGGTAGGACATGCCCTGATGTGTGTGGCATGTCTTGGTAGTGAATTACAGCCATTTTCGTTCTTCACTATTGAAGGCTACCTGCTCTCCATAGGCCAGAATAGGCTGCCGGGATCACGCCAACGCTGTGACCCCAGTGGACTCAGAGAGCATGGTAGAAGTGTCAAGTTTAGTATGCCTGAACTCAGGATGATAAAATACTTCTTGTAGTCAAGTCTATTTTAATATCCTGGGTTTGTAAATACTACTTTTAGAAAGTTAGTATTTACTGACCTGACCATCTCAGTCCGCCTCTGCTGTGTGTATGTGTTCTGCCTGGCAACAGTAAGGAGCAGGGTTGGGGAATCCCCAGAGACAGGTTGGCTGCCAGGTGGTGGGTAGAGAGGTGACACCTGGATGGGTGGGAGGAGTACACCTTGACTCTTGAATAGACCTGTGCTCTGCCACCACAAAGCCGGCGCCACCCCCTGTGGGGCGGCTGATGTCTCTGCCCTGCTGCTGAAAGGAAAGAGCAGAGTCACCATAACAAAGTGCTCCAGAACTGGACTGAGCCAGGCCTAGGCCCCCTGGCGCTAAAGAACAAAAGAATCATGGTATAAAAGTAGGAGCCTGGCTCCTAAGAAATCAGAATCCTGTTTACCACAAAGAACCTCTGCCCGACTAGAAGGAGAAGAAGACGCCGGAGGAGCTGGCCTGCTGCTTGCCTTGCTGAGAAAGGAGAGGAAGAGACTTACTGAAAAGACTTTGCTACTTTGTGCTTGAACATTCTCCAAGGGCTTGATCTGAGCTTGCCCCCTGAACTGAACCCCAGGAACAGTGGGTTCTCTGTGCTTCTTGCTCATCCTTCAATTCGAGCCGTGTGGGCATCCCGCTGGAAAAGAGACTGCGCCCCTCATCGCCCCTCCTAGGGCCGTGACACTCAGAAGCTCGCCTGCCTCACACCCGTGAGAGCCCCGCTCCGTCCCGAGCCGCTCTCTGTCCCCGGGCCAGGCCGCCTGCATCCCTGTCACCGCCTGCTACTGGAGCGCGCTGACCGCGCTATCACCCCTCCCGCCGGAAGCCGTCCGACGACTGTGATCTACGCCGGGTCATCCAGCTGCACTGACCGTGCCCTGCGACCCCGCTTCGCTATCCCCGGACATCTCAGGCCGCGCCGCCCCCGCTGTGGAGACCCTCCTGCACCGCCGTGCTAAAGGGTCGCTGGCCGCGCCTGCCTACGTGCCCACACCTGCTGATTGAGGACCCAAGAACACTTCTTAAGCCGAGAGTCGCACCGACCTGTGCCGACTCTCCACATCACGAAAGAAGTTACAGTATCGGGCTCGGGGCCCGCAACGCCTTATTTCCCCGTTCGCAGGAGCCGATCTCTGTGAGTACTGGAACCACAAGTAACATTTGCAAGAGACTACAAAGTATCCATTTGAAACTACGAACAACGAACATTTGCCTGCTTTATAATCTGGTGGCCTAGCGAGAACGTTATTGGTCTTGTGATAAGTCTGTTGAGATATATATACCTTATTTTTACATAAAGAATCGTATTTTTATATATATCCAAGTCTGGTGTCCGTTTCTGGGGGGATTGATGTATTTACTGTGTGTACGATTGTAAGTGCTTAACCAACAACGCCTGAGGAATCGCCTTGGCTGCTCACGCCACGCACCTAGAGGGTGAGCAAGGGTCATTCGCGAGGGGTTATCCTGCGCCCTGACGTGGAGGAGAGGGTTCCTGCTTGACACAAGGGCAACCTTGCGCCAACCAGAGATCCCCGACTCTAACATTGTTGGCAGCGGTTGGGATTTCGGATTTGCACTTGTAATTTGCATACAGTGAATTATTAATCACCAGATAGTGAGAGCAGACCAAATAACGCAGCCACAGGTTTTTAATTGTTGAACTTTGTTGAGACATCTGCCATTACTGCAACCATGCCTGGCTCACTCTCTGCTGGAAGAGCGCTCTCCGTGATTTCTGGAATAGATGAGGTGGATTGGGAGAGACTGGAAGGCTACACGATAGAGCAATTGAAAGGCTACAGTGTAAAATTCCGAGTTCCCCATGCTGGATTCAAGAGGAGAACCCAGTACGCCAAGGCGCTAAGAGCCTGGAGGGAGTCACGAGACCCACGGAATGCGGGGGACATCGTTCCACCCGACAACCTTGAGGAGCCCAGCAGAGTCCGGTCGCCAGAGGAGCTGGCAGACAGGGCAGCCGACAGGGCGCATGCAATGGAGATGGCAAAGTTGGCCGGACAAATGGAAATGGAAAAGCAGAAGTTGGCCCTGGAGGCACAACAACGCCAAATGGATCATGATATAAGATTGAAGGAGTTGGAGCTGAAGGCGAAAAGTTTGGACACCGCTCCTTCTGGTGGCAGCACTCCACCAGCGCAGGTAGAGTCCAAGGTGTACATCCCCAAAGATGTGGTAAAGGAGTATTTTAGAAAGGATGACATAGGGCAGTGGTTTAGAGCCTACGAGGTGGCCATGTCCTCACACCGGGTCCCTGAGAAAGACTGGGGAGCGGGGTTGTGGGGAAGGTTCCTTGCGGAAGGGCGGGACACACTGTTAGATTTGCCCTTAGAAGTCCAGACCTCATACCCCCATATGAAGGAAGCTTTAATGACCAGGTATGGGTTAACTCCTGAGCTATATAGACAGAGGTTCAGGGAGACCAAGAAGATCCCTGAGAGTACGTATGTGGAGTATGTGACCTTTTTCTGCAGAGCGCTGGATGGTTTGGTGAAGGGTAGCAAAGTGAATGATTATCAAGGGCTGCTTGATTTAATTGCATGGGAGCACTTGTCCAGTCAATGTTTTCCTGAGCTACGCCAGCACCTGATAGATAGCAAGCTGTCCAACCCGAGGAAACTTGCTGAGGAGGCGGACCGCTGGCTCAGCACCAGGGTCCACAAGGGTCAAGTGGGAGACTCCGCCAAAGGTGGGCAGGGTCCCCAGCAGAAGAGTGGGGGGGACAAGGGTAAACAGAAGGGGTTCCAAAAAGGCCCCCAAAGTAATTCCCAAGGGAACCCGCAGAAGGGTTCTCAGCCTCCCCCACCCCCGCAGCAGAACGGGGCCCCGACAGGTAGACCTGTTCCAAAGGGGCCCTTCAATTGTTATAGGTGTGGTGACCCGGGTCACATTGCCTCTGATCCTAAGTGTCGTCTGTTTGGTAAGACCGCACCCACTGGTGCTCCACCCCGGCAAGTAGCTAGTGTTAACTTTGGGGAGGAGGTAGCAGTCCAGGAGGGTGGGGGTCCCGGGCAGATGACCCTAGTCTCGCTAGGAGACAGTGAGATGGTCCCTGTAACCTACCTGCCCTCTAACACTAAGAAATATGGGCAAGTAGTGACCATCAATGGAAAGAAGATTGAGGCTCTTAGAGATACAGGAGCCAGCGTGACCTCGGTGAGGCAACACCTGGTGTCTCAAGAGCAAATTGTACCCAATGCCTACTGTAGGGTTGTCAATGCTGACAACGTAGAGAGTCGTTGTCCAATGGCTCAAGTTCCCTTTGAGTGGGGGGAGGTCTCTGGTACTCTACAAGTCGCTGTGAGAACTGACATGCCTGTAGACTGTCTGCTAGGGAACGACCTGGAGAGTTCCCCTTGGGAAAAGGTGGAGAAGACCACGCATCTGAGGATGGTGGGTCTACCCGACTGGGCGTGCGTGACCACCCGGTCCATGGCAGCCAGTAGGGGTGTTGAGAGGGTCCTGGAGCCTGAGGGAGAGGTCCAGGAACCGGCCTTAGGGAGAAGGCGCAGGAGGCGCGGGAAACCGGCCCCCGAAGTTCCCACGGCCCAGGAGGAAGCAGACCCGGAGGGGGATGCTCTGGAGCCCACCGGGGAACAGATCGCCGAACTGGGAGACCTGCCTGAGCTGACCCATTGGCAGCAAGAAGGAGGTCCCTCCAGGGAGGAATTCTGCAGGGAGCAGAAAGAATGCCCTTCTCTCGTGGGTATGCGGCAGCAGGCTGCAGACCAGGCCAATGGTGTTCAGGCCAAAACACACTACGTGTACTGGGAGAGTGACCTCCTGTATTCCGAGCCTAAGGCTGCTGAACCTGGGTCAGCCCGTGTGCTGGTGGTACCCCAGAAGTTCAGAACCTTCCTACTGGGGCTGGCTCATGATGTGCCTTTAGCAGGACATTTGGGGATGGACAAGACCTATGACAGGCTTGTCACCCACTTTTACTGGCCCCAAATGCACAAGAATTCAGATTCCTACTGCAGAACCTGTCAGACTTGCCAGGCAAGTGGTAAGAGCGGAGGGAAGCACAAGGCTCCTCTGCAACCTTTCCCTGTGGTCGGTACGCCATTCCAACGAGTGGGTATTGATATTGTGGGGCCTCTGGACCCCAAGACAGCCCTGGGCAACAGGTTCATCCTGGTCTTGGTGGACCATGCCACCCGGTACCCTGAAGCCATCCCTCTGAGGACAGTGACGGCCCCCGTGGTGGGACGAGCACTGATGGGAATTTTCTCCCGAGTGGGATTCCCTCTAGAGGTGGTGAGCGACAGGGGGACCAATTTCATATCCACATATATGAAATCCCTGTGGAAGGAGTGTGGGGTAACTTACAAGTTCACCACTCCTTACCACCCCCAAGGAAATGGGTTGGTTGAGAGATTCAACCGAACCCTCAAGGGCATGATCATGGGCCTGGACGGTCCAATGAGGCGTAAGTGGGACGTCCTCTTGCCATGCCTGCTCTTCGCTTACCAAGAGGTGCCGCAGAAGTCTCTAGGGTTCAGCCCCTTTGAGCTTCTGTATGGTCACCCGGTAAGAGGACCTCTGAGTTTGGTAAAGGAAGGCTGGGAGCAATCTCCCAGGAAACCTCCCCAGAATGTATATAGTTACATGCTGGCCTTCCGAAACCAGACTCGGCGTTTCAGGCAACTTGCTGAGGCAAATCTGGAAGCCAGCCAGGAGGAGATGAAGCGGTGGTACGACCGGAATGCCACTCTGGTAGAGCTTCAACCTGGACAAAAGGTGTGGGTCTTGGCCCCAGTGGAGCCGTGTGCACTTCAGGATAAGTGGACAGGTCCATTTGAGGTTGTGGAGCGCAAAAGTCCTATCACCTACTTGGTGGACATGCAGACTCCCAGGAACCCTTTGAGGGTCCTACATGTTAACCGCCTTAAGCCCCACTTAGAGAGGACCGAAGTGGGCATGCTGCTGGCCACTGATGATGGAATGGAAGAGGAGACCGAGCCTCTTCCTGACCTCTTAGTGGCCTCTGAGAAAGATGGGTCAGTGGATGGAGTTAACCTCTCACCCACCCTGACGCCCGAACAACAGGAAGATTGCCGCCACTTGCTGGGACAGTTTTCCGACCGATTCTCCCTGGTTCCTGGTGTCACAGATTGGTGCGTCCATGATGTGGACACAGGAGACAGCTTACCTGTAAAGCACAAGGCTTACAGGGTAACTGACAGGGTCAGAGCTTGCATTAAGGAGGAGGTCTCCAAAATGCTTGCGCTAGGGGTGGTTGAGTCCTCCAGCAGTCCTTGGTCCAGCCCCGTGGTCTTGGTCCCCAAAGCTGCTGCGCCGGGAGCCACACCTGAACTCCGGTTCTGTGTGGACTACAGAGGACTCAATTCAGTAACGAAGACTGACGCGCACCCCATCCCCAGAGCTGATGAGCTCATTGATCGGCTGGGGGCTGCCCGGTTCCTCAGCACGTTTGATTTAACGTCTGGGTACTGGCAGATCGCCTTGACCGATGGGGCCAAAGAGAGGTCAGCATTCTCTACACCAGATGGGCACTTCCAGTTCCGAGTCATGCCATTTGGGATGAAGAATGCCCCTGCCACCTTTCAGAGGTTGGTCAACCAGGTACTGGTTGGGCTGAATGCGTTCAGTGCCGCCTACCTGGATGACATCGCAGTGTCAGTGCCACCTGGCCCGAACACCTGCACCACCTCTGGGAAGTGTTGATGGCTCTGCGCCGAGCAGGCCTCACGATCAAGGCAAGCAAGTGCCAGATCGGGCAGGGTTCCGTGGTGTACTTGGGACACCAAGTAGGGAGTGGCAAGGTGGCACCCTTGCAACCCAAAATTGAGACCATCCTGGCTTGGGAACCCCCCAAGACGCAGACCGCAGTGAGGGCCTTCCTGGGGCTCACTGGGTACTACAGGAGGTTTGTCAAGGGCTATGGAACGATTGTTGCCCCCTTGACAGAGCTGACTTCCAAGAAGCAGCCCCGGAACGTGATTTGGACTGACACCTGTCAGAAAGCTTTCGACACCCTGAAGACTGCCATGTGCACGGCGCCCGTGCTCTTGGCCCCTGACTTCTCCAAGGAATTCCTAGTACAGACAGACGCTTCAGAGCATGGTGTAGGGGCTGTTCTCTCACAGATGACTGAGGAGGGCTGGGACCAACCCGTAGCCTTCATCAGTAGGAGGTTACTTCCACGGGAAAGTAGGTGGAGTGCAATTGAGCGAGAAGCATTTGCTGTGGTCTGGGCGCTGAAGAAGCTAAGACCCTACTTGTTTGGGTCTCACTTCCGGGTTCAGACGGACCACAGGCCCCTCAGATGGTTGATGCAAATGAGGGGTGAGAACCCGAAGCTGTTGAGGTGGTCCATCTCCCTACAGGGTATGGACTTTACGGTGGAACACCGTCCTGGTACAGATCACGCCAACGCTGACGGTCTGTCCAGGTATTTCCGCCTTAGTGACGAGGAACCCCCTGGGCAAGGGTAGTTCTCCCCACATTTCAGCTGGAGGGGACACGTGTTAGACCTGGCACCTTGGCGTGAGTTTCCCTTCCACTTTTTGATGGTGTGCCTCAACTGTTTTGCTGGTGTTGTCCGCTCAGGGCACTGCGCCACGGCTAATCCGTGCCGCAGTGCAAGTGCTCCCTAAGTAAAGTGTACCTGTAATTGATGTCCATGATTGGTTTATTGGATTCACTGTCAGTCCCCAGTAAAGTGCACCAGGGGTGCCAGGGCTTGTGAATGCCAATGCTGCTGGTGGGCTTGCAGCGCTGGTTGCGCCACCCACGGAAGCGGCCTTGTAAAGTGTGTCTAGGGTCTGCCACCGCAGACCCTGTGCGCGGTCCGGGACCGTCGCGCTGACTGCGCAAGTGCCCCCACTTGCCAGTCCCTAAACCTTCCCTTACCTACATATTAGCCACCCCTCTGGTAGGCCCAAGGGCAGGGTGCATTGTAGGCATAAGGTAGGACATGCCCTGATGTGTGTGGCATGTCTTAGTAGTGAATTACAGCCATTTTCGTTCTTCACTATTGAAGGCTACCTGCTCTCCATAGGCCAGAATGGGCTGCCGGGATCACGCCAACGCTGTGACCCCAGTGGACTCAGAGAGCATGGTAGAAGTGTCAAGTTTAGTATGCCTGAACTCAGGATGATAAAATACTTCTTGTAGTCAAGTCTATTTTAATATCCTGGGTTTGTAAATACTACTTTTAGAAAGTTAGTATTTACTGACCTGACCATCTCAGTCCGCCTCTGCTGTGTGTATGTGTTCTGCCTGGCAACAGTAAGGAGCAGGGTTGGGGAATCCCCAGAGACAGGTTGGCTGCCAGGTGGTGGGTAGAGAGGTGACACCTGGATGGGTGGGAGGAGTACACCTTGACTCTTGAATAGACCTGTGCTCTGCCACCACAAAGCCGGCGCCACCCCCTGTGGGGCGGCTGATGTCTCTGCCCTGCTGCTGAAAGGAAAGAGCAGAGTCACCATAACAAAGTGCTCCAGAACTGGACTGAGCCAGGCCTAGGCCCCCTGGCGCTAAAGAACAAAAGAATCATGGTATAAAAGTAGGAGCCTGGCTCCTAAGAAATCAGAATCCTGTTTACCACAAAGAACCTCTGCCCGACTAGAAGGAGAAGAAGACGCCGGAGGAGCTGGCCTGCTGCTTGCCTTGCTGAGAAAGGAGAGGAAGAGACTTACTGAAAAGACTTTGCTACTTTGTGCTTGAACATTCTCCAAGGGCTTGATCTGAGCTTGCCCCCTGAACTGAACCCCAGGAACAGTGGGTTCTCTGTGCTTCTTGCTCATCCTCCAATTCGAGCCGTGTGGGCATCCCGCTGGAAAAGAGACTGCGCCCCTCATCGCCCCTCCTAGGGCCGTGACACTCAGAAGCTCGCCTGCCTCACACCCGTGAGAGCCCCGCTCCGTCCCGAGCCGCTCTCTGTCCCCGGGCCAGGCCGCCTGCATCCCTGTCACCGCCTGCTACTGGAGCGCGCTGACCGCGCTATCACCCCTCCCACCGGAAGCCGTCCGACGACTGTGATCTACGCCGGGTCATCCAGCTGCACTGACCGTGCCCTGCGACCCCGCTTCGCTATCCCCGGACATCTCAGGCCGCGCCGCCCCCGCTGTGGAGACCCTCCTGCACTGCCGTGCTAAAGGGTCGCTGGCCGCGCCTGCCTACGTGCCCACACCTGCTGATTGAGGACCCAAGAACACTTCTTAAGCCGAGAGTCGCACCGACCTGTGCCGACTCTCCACATCACGAAAGAAGTTCCAGTATCGGGCTCGGGGCCCGCAACGCCTTATTTCCCCGTTCGCAGGAGCCGATCTCTGTGAGTACTGGAACCACAAGTAACATTTGCAAGAGACTACAAAGTATCCATTTGAAACTACGAACAACGAACATTTGCCTGCTTTATAATCTGGTGGCCTAGCGAGAACGTTATTGGTCTTGTGATAAGTCTGTTGAGATATATATACCTTATTTTTACATAAAGAATCGTATTTTTATATATATCCAAGTCTGGTGTCCGTTTCTGGGGGGATTGATGTATTTACTGTGTGTATGATTGTAAGTGCTTAACCAACAACGCCTGAGGAATCGCCTTGGCTGCTCACGCCACGCACCTAGAGGGTGAGCAAGGGTCATTCGCGAGGGGTTATCCTGCGCCCTGACGTGGAGGAGAGGGTTCCTGCTTGACACAAGGGCAACCTTGCGCCAACCAGAGATCCCCGACTCTAACAAGCTCTGTCATGTTTGGTACCTATGGACTTGTAATAATAAATCCTCTTTAATGGGAGAGTTGGGTTTATGTTTACAACTTTATAAACCCACTTTTAGGAAGTTGGTATTTTTCTGCACTGAAGCCCTGTGTGCCATCTGCCTGTTTCCAATACACGTCCGCGGTGGGTGACAGTTGGGCCTTGTGCATTCCCTCTAGCCCTAAGTGGGAACGGTATGCCCAGACATGGGTCCCGTGTTCACTACACCACTGGATTCGAACTAGCCTGGCTTATGAAGGGTGATGCCCTGAAACCGGTCCCAGGATGCTTGTTTCCGGTCCAGGGAGGACCTGGCTCAGCAGTTTGGGCTGGACTGTTCCCACAAGGAACAGGGTCAAGACTGATTTGCATATAGCTGGGTCGAAACTGGGGTGGTGTGGTGAGCAAAAGAAGGATGGATTTAACCCAGATCCCTGTGACTGGGGGTGAACTATTGCACTGTCCAGCATTCCGTCCAACAATTGTTTCTTTTACATATGTCGCCCTAAGTGGGAATGGTATGCCCAGACGTGGGACCGTGCTCACCTCACCACTGGATTCAAGCTAGCCTGGCTGATGAAGGGTGATGCCTTGAAACATGTCCCAGGATGCTTGTTTTCGGTCCAGGGAGGACCTGGCTCGGCAGTTAGGACTGGACTTCTCACAAGGAACACTGTCAAGACTGATTTGCATATGGCTTGGTCCAAACTGGGGTGGTGTGGTGGGCAGCAAAAAAATGATGGATTTAACCCAGATCCCTGTGACTGGGGGTGAATGTTTGCATTGTCCAACATTCCGTCCATCAACTGTTTCTTTTGCATTCCCTCTAGACAGCCACACACAAAGGGGGCTTGGGTGTGACTGATGGGCCATCCACATACTTATGGGCCATCCTGGGCATTTGGGCACAGCCTCATACTTAACACCTGAAAGGGATGTGTCCTATCCCCACTCAGTGTAGTGAGCCCGGAGCCAGGGCAGGTAATGAAGGGCCTATGTGCACTTCAAAGGCACCACTGGGTATAAAAACTGGACTTCTGACCCCACCAACTCAGTACAATTCTGGACCTGTGGATACTCTGCCAGGAAGAAGGACCTCTGTGCTGCTGAAGGACTGCCACTCTGCTGGACTGCAGCTCTGGAAGAACTGCTGTTCTACTGTCCTGACCTGCCTACTGCCCTTCTTGCATGGGTGAGAAGGACAGGACCTACACCACTTGAACCCATACTTGATCAAATGGCTTGTCTGTTTGTCTCCTGTTGGAAGTCTCAAGGACATCAATGACTTCAATCCACTCCACAACCAGTATCTTGACTCTGCCATCTGAGAGTCTCGCCCTGCCAAGTGGTGCCAATCCAGTCCTGGACCCTTGGAAGTGGGTTTAAAGTGCCGCAACTGCAAAAACCCATGCATCACGATTGTTGTGTTGTTTGGAATTGGTGCATCTCCCTCAACGTCAACGGATCGCCGCTGCTGCCTGGATTGCGGACAATGCATCACCAGCTGTGCGGCTCAATGACAACGTGCCGCCTATGTCAGAGGGCTTTGACGATTATACATCTCTGACATGAGCGGCTCAGATCCTACGCATAGCATCGCCTACATTTTAAGGATCATAGCCTCTGACTGCTCCTCGCATCTCCCCCTCGACATCAACAAAACCCCAAACCAAGGTACTGTCTTCAGTGAGACAAAGTTAATCCCTGTATCTGACCCACGCTCCATCTAGTGTGACTAGATACCCTGGTTGGCAATTTATGTTTTCAAGCACTATATTTCAAGATATGCTTAAAAATTTAATAACTTCAGTTCTACTTATTAGATTTTTGTCATTTTGGTCTTGTATTGTTTAATAAATTAAGCTCTATTTTTCTACCCAGTTGTGGCATCTTTTATCTTTTTTTGTGGTGTTGTCACTGTTTCACTGTTTTAAGTGTTGCACAAATACTGTACACATTGCCCATTAAGTTAAGCCTGACGGCTCTGTGCCAACCTACCAAATGTTGAGCACAGGTTAATTTCAGGTGTGCATCTGACTTACCCTGACCAGGATTGTGGTTCCTGCTTGGACAGGGTGCATACCTCTGCCAACCAGAAACCTAATTTCTAATATCCGCTTCCTGACATACATAAGGTATGGGGTTAGGTCATTCCAACAGGTCTGGCAGATGGGTACTCCCAACATGCTCTCTTTAGCACATAGAACTTAGTAATACTTAGCAGTATTTTAGTAATATTATGAACAATTAACATGGTTGAATTGTTTGTGTTATTCACCATTCTAATAATGCCTGTAACAATGATGTCTCCCATCTTTCTGATAATTGTAGTTCATGTTGTATTTATAACTATACTAGGGTACCCTCTGTCCTAACTCTAGCAAGGATTGGTCTCTGGAGGGGTGGAACGAGATATGACTATTGCTGAAGTTTCCATTTGTTTTAATTAGTGTTCACACTGTTAGAAGTTAGAGCAGATTCACTTAAACATTGAGGGTTACAGACCTCTCTACTTGCCTTTATTCTTGCAAGTGCAAGTGCGACGCTTTAGGCTAAACACTAATTCCGATTATGGAAGACTTCTACTGAAGTCTTCACAATGCTGACATCTTCTTGCCTTTCTGAATTCTCTTGAGAGCACTCTTGACCTCAACCTTACTTTAGACCTAGAACTTTGATTAAACAACTTTAGAACATATTCATGTTTAGGCGGGTTCTTTAAGGAACACCTATTTCTGTTTCTGGTTCTCTGTATTATTGTGCCTTAATTCACACCTTAACCTTCTGAGACTGAAGCTGCTTTGAGATTTCAGTTTATCAACTGTAATCCTGTATCTTATTAACATTGTTTTGATATTTGTATAGATTGGTTTGAATGTTAAATTGAAACAAACCTCTTAACTTCAATCATTGATTGCTGGTACTTTTTGTGGGGCCAAATGGGCTTCACAAAAGTTGAACTGTCTTATTATGGTTAACTCCCTTTTTGTCTCAGTCAACTTAAAAAGATCCATCAAATAAACAGATTGTAAATCATGCTCCTGCACTCATAGATGGTAGTAGAGGACGGTTCAGTTATTGGGGCAGAGGGAGTTATTGTATCTATGTGAGAGCCCATGTCCTGATTTGGAGGAGCAGTGGTGTTCCAGAAAGCTGGAAGAGAGGTTTAACAGCGTAGGAGTGAGTATTAAGAAGGTCGCACGTTGCAATTGCTTATGTCTAACTTGCGGTGTTGTGCACAGATTAAGTGATGTGATGCAGTGATGTTCTAAGGTATTGTGCGGATATGGAAGTGCTTAATGCAAAGAAGATGAAGTGGTTATCGGGCTTGACGTAACCTAAGATCCCAAGGGGCATATTATCAAGCCAGGCGATAAAATTATCGCCGCTTTAGCGGCAGAAAACTGCCGCTAAACGGCGATAATGGGCTTGATAATATGCTCTATGGAATTCCAATTGAAGCCCATGTTAGATGTCCTTCACATTTAACATGGGCTTCAATTGGAATTCCATAGAGCATATTATCAAGCCCATTATTACCGCTTAGGCGGCAGTTTTCTGCCGCTAAAGCGGCGATAATTTTATTGCCTGGCTTGTTAATATGCCCCCAAGATAGTAATAAATTAGTGTAGAAGACACTGTGTTGTAATTGTCTGCTGTATTTTGTGGAATTCGACATGAGATAATGTCGACCGCACCACAGGGGCTTTTATCTTTGAGTGAGGGGTGGTTGGTGTGGTGGATCCTTTTGCACAAGAGGGAGCAACACTAATCTGGGTGATTCCCTGCTGGTCGAGGTTTCACTCAAGTGTGAGTCAGAGTAGGCCAGAAAGTGTCGCTCTAGACCATTTGTGTTGCAACACTCGAGAAAAATTCTAAAGGACAGTGAGCTGCAGGGAGGAGTGAGAAAGATGTCACAGTGTGCCGCTCTTAGATTGGGAGGTTAGCGTCAGTTCAACACTGTTATTGGTTCATGCATCATAGAGTGCTACACTGTTAAGGGTTGTTGGGGCTGAACGAGAATTGTGGGTAAAGAATTATTTCCTGGTTTGAAACAAAATTCCATTTTTGATGTTTGACATTATTGTTGGAAAATAAATTCTTTAAGGCTTCATGGAATCTGATTAAGGGAGATGTGAGAATACCTGTCCGATTTGGGTAAGATGAGCCAACCGAAGGCACGCCAGGTCATCATGTGGTCATAAATGTGGGCCTTCACACATGTATTTGGCTGAGTCAATGGCATATGATCACAGAGAAAGAAGGAGCATTGATGCTTCCACAGTAAGGCATATTTAATTTGAGAATCATTGAAAATTTGAGGACGGTATTGTATGACATGAAGCCGCCTCCTAGGCCCACACAGTACGAAGCACTTAATGCTTTGGAGCATCCAGCTCATGTTAGGCAAAGGGAAAAATATCAGGAAAAGGTCCAAAAGGCAGTGCATAACTGTGCTGAAGCTAGATGGGATTCAGAACAACAATGGAGAACTGATATAATAGAGGGAACTAGATTATACCCCGCATTGACGAGTGAAGAACCAGAGAAAAAGAAAGAGACAAAGAAGAAGGAAAAGACAGGACACCTAGAAGGTACAGGTGAAGATACTGATAGTGATTTTAGAGGTGATTTCCTAGCTATGTTGTTGTCAAAGGGTCCACCTCTATATAATGTGGCCCAACCTGGAGGAACGAATGGCATAGTTATCAAAGACAACTCTGGAATAGCCACCGTAGAAGAAAATACAGAAAAAAATATGAATCCGAATCTGATGGGAGGGAGTTCAGGGATCAGTGCCCCTGTTAAATCCACTGTTCTAAATGCCCCAGATGCACTCAGTGTTCCATTTACTTTGGTCCTGTAGTTCCTTTGTATAAACCCGATACTTTGACAGCCCCTACTGGAGTAGATACATCAACTAATGCTCCTGTGGTTCCAGGAATGGAAGGAACGTTTTTATTAGTTCTGACTCAGTTAAATAATCCTTGTGTTGCCAGTGCAACATCAGCTACGAATCAGACAGAATTTGCTCCTATAGGAGTGTCTGCTCACAGATTGCCAAATTCTGATATGCTTATTTGGAATCCACCTCCAAACATTAACCGCAGTAGTCCCAAATAAGGGACAGTGAGTAATACTCCTGTAGTACAAAATGGTCTTAGTGCCCAGGAATTAGATGATTGGATTAGAATTTTCAATGGGCCCCCAAGAGAAAGCGATGGCTTGGCCTTAGGCAAAGGAATAAGTCAGAACCAGGTGAGGGAAAATGCAGTTGATGAGGTCAAATTAAAGTTAGAACTGGATGAGATGATACAAGGAAACTTTGATCTTTTCCAATTAGATGCCTACCAAGAGAACACATTTGTATTCATGTAAAATGATGTTACCAAACGTGAAGGACAGCCTCAGTTCAGAAGTATGAGGTTGATTTTAATGGGACCATATCTCTGCAGAAGAGTTACTGTGCGTGCTTTGATGAAAATAACTTAACCAGCATGAGAGCAACCAGAATGAAATTGCAATTTAAATAATTAATTGATAGCATCTGAAAGTTGACTGAGCTATGTAAGTGGGAAGGCAGATGGGCAAAGAAGAGAGAACAAAGGAAAACAAAGGGTGAGCCACCCATGTCTTCAACAGGTGGAGAGGGTGCTTCAACCTTTCCATTGAGGGAAGTGCCTGGTGGAGGTTATGTCCATGTGCCTTAGAGTAGGAGTATCTTGCGCCCTTAACTAATGATTTCCCAAAATTGAGAGAAAAGCCAGTGAAATGGTACACGCAGATTGAGTGATTTGTGAAGATTTCACAGGTCTTGTGGGTGGACTTGAACACCTTCTTTGACATTGTGGTATTGAGTGATTTGTGGGCAGAATGTAAAGTGGCTATAGAGTGGCCATGGAAGAAACCCTAGAAAAACCCGATATCACATGCCCCATCACCGTTAGTGATGAAAAAAAGTGTCAGCAGGTGGTGACCTTTTTGAAAGGGAAAATACCAGCTAAAGATGTTAATTTGGTCAAGATTGATGGAATGACTTAAGAGCCCAAAGAATCAGTGCATGACTTAAATGAGAGATTATTGCAGGTGTTTAAACTGCAAAATGGAATGGAGACTCTTTAACCTAAGGACACAGGAAAGTTGTGTCTCACTTTATGGCAGGATTGAAACCTGAGATCAGCTTGATGATTCAGCAGCATTTTATTTGTCGGTAGAGATCTTTAGATATGCAAAAAAATGCAGTGATGAATTGTAAATGAAGCAGAAGCGGTTGAAGGAGAAATTGATGGTGGCCCAGATGAAAGCGCTGCACAGGGGCAGTCAGAGTAAGCCTTTTGTAGGAAATGTTGCAAGGAGTGTATCAGCAGGGAGCTCCTATGATGCAAGGTGGAAATGGGTTCCCGCAACCATGTGGAGGTTATGGTATTCCAATTGGTCCGAGTACTGGAATTGATGTGACAGCTTTGAAGACACCAAATCCTTGTCACTATTGCAATAAGTTGGGGCATTGGAAGTGGTAATGTTGTCTTAATCACAAAAGATTAATGTATGAAAACCAGGTTCAGAATTGAGGGTTTATACAACCCCAGAGTCATAACTCCGTACAGTCACAGAATGTACAGAGAATACAAACTGCCCCAAGCTCCACTGATGCAAGTTCCACAAGCTCTGATGCTGCACAGGGTCCCATATTTAATACAAAACAGGTCCTAAATTTAAATCAGATTTCCTTCCAAAGTCAGAATCTGTTTCAGCAATTCCCAACGTGTGATTCGCTTGGGGGCTACAGGTCTGATCGGTCACAATGATGGTGCCTGAGAGGGGAGGAAGATTGCGTACATGGCGTAGTCTTAGAGATATACCAGAGTGGTCCATTCATGGAAGGTGAGGTGAATGGCCACCCTGTATCATTCTTGATTGATACTGGTGCTACCCGCTCTACTGTTAGAACAGTGGAAGTTCCAAACCTACCCCTCTTGGGTAAATATCCATGTTGTAGGAGTCACAAGCAAGCAAATGACAAGACCCATAACAGAAGACGTACCTATTAAAATAGGGACCTTTGAGGAGAATCATAAATTTGTGGTGTGTGATTCGAGTCTTGTGAACTTACTGGGACGAGATATTTTGTGCAAGTTAAATTGCACTATTTATTGTACGTCAAAAGGAGTGTAGTTTCAAACTCATGATGAAAATGTTGCCTTTTAATTGGTAAGTCAAGGGTCAACAATTGAACTGTACCCTTTGATGACAAGTGAGGACTTGCCACCGGACCTAAGGGATACAGTGAAACCTGAGGTCTGGGACTTTTCAGGAAACAATATTGGTCCCATAAAGGGACTTAAGCTTGTTCGCATGAAAGTAAAACCCAATGTTGAGTACCCGAGAATCTCACAGTATAATTTGATTCCTGAAATAATTGCTGGGATTAATCCAATGATTGAGTCAATGACACAACAAGGCATTTTGAAGGAGATAATGGGAAGTCCAAGTAATGCACTCATCATGGACTTACAGAAGCCTAGTGGTAAGTACAGCATAGTGCAAACCTGAGAAGGATTAACAGCACTCACCCTTATGCATCAAGCCAAAATCCAGTCGGTAAAATACCGATTCCTTATTAGCTCCCGGTATTAAGTAAAAAATACCCAATCCCAATGCATCAACCCAAAAGCAGAAATCGGTATTTAAGGAATCCTTAAATAGCGATTCTTTAAATAGGGATTCCTTAAATACCGATTCCTTAAATAGCGATTGCATTTAAGGAATCCCAAAGTGAGATTCCTTAAATGCAATGCATCAAAGTTAAAAAATTAGCGATTTCGCTAATAAGGGGAGCAAATTACCATGAAGATGAACTGCATGGTAATTTGCAAAAACTTTGAAAAATGCACTTTTGTGCATTTTTCAAAGTGTCATGTTGCGCACACACATGCCCTTAGAGCATGTGTGTGTGCAACATATGTGCACATATCATTTTCAGGGGTGCAACAGGGTGTCCTTTTGACACCCTGGCACCCTTGAAAGTGCTCCAGCTATTAGCGATTCGGTAATACCGAATCGCTAATACAGAATGGCTTTACATTCATTCCTATGGGCCTCCAAGCCCATAGGAATGAATGGGTAGGTATTCCTTATTACCGAATCGGTATTACCGATTCGGTAATAAGGAATGTTAAGGAATCGCTATTTGAATAGCGATTCCTACATGCATAGCCTTTTGCTATTCCTTATTAGCGATTCCTTATTTTTCGCTAATAAGGAATCGCAAATGCTAATGTTGATGCATATGCCCCACAGTTGTTCCTTCTTGGCCCGTGGTACCGAATGCAGCTGTGATTCTATTTCAACTTCCATGTGAGGCTGAGTGGTTCAGTGTAATCAATTTGTGTCAGGCCTTCTTTTCTGTCTCTTGCATAAAGACAGCCAGCACTTCTTTGCCTTTCGGTTCCAAAACCTTGTTTTGGTGTGATAATGAGTCCCACAAGGGCAAATGGAGAGCCCCTCAATTTTCAATCAGATCCTCAAAAAGAATCTTCAGGCTCTCATCATGCCCTTTAACTCTCACCTAATTCAGTATATCGATGAGCTGTTGGTGGTACCAGATCCTCAAGAAGCTTGCAAATGAGATACCATTGCATTGTTGAACCACTTGGCTGAAAATGGACACAAAGTGTCCCTGAGCAAGTTACATTATTGTCAGAACGAAGTCCTGTATCTTGGACATCACATTGAGAAAGTAGTGATGAGGTGTCGCAAGGAGGAATCTCGTTGATTCTTAAAATGAATCTGTCATCCACCCAGAGAGAAGTCAGGATGTTTTTGGAAATGTCACCAGTCGATACCAAATTTTTCCCCAGCGGCCAAGTCTTTACAGAGGCTGACACACAAGGATGTGTCTGATCTGATACCTTGGGACAATGACTTCTTGATTGCCTTCCTAGAGCTGAGAGAAAGTCTCTATCATGCTCTGGCACTGGCTAATGCCTGATTACAATAAAGCATTTACTCTTTTATGCAGTGAGAGGGAGGACTGCACTCTCTCAGTGCTTAAACAGATGCACGGAAATGAAAGACGACCTGAGGTGTACTTTTTGACTACTCTTGATCCTGTAGCCGGAGCATTGCCTGGATGCTTTAAAGCAGTGGCAGTGGTTGGTATCAGTATAGAAAGGTGGGAAAGTATTGTGATGGGATGTCCCTATACCCATACACAGCATTTAACAAATAGCCACATGACTAAATATGAACAGATCATCTTAGCGGCTGAGAATGTCACCGTCAAACGATGAGCTACTTTGAATACTGCCACCCTAATGCCTTTCCCAGAGAATGAAAATAATGAAGGGGAAGTTGAGCATGACTGTCTCAATGTCACTGAACTATGCACCAAGTCACGACCAGATATACGAGATGAGTCCCCAGTGGGAAATGATTGCATACCGTTTGTGGATGGTCCATGTCCAAGAGGCAATGAAGGAAACCTAAGAGCTGCATACTCAGTCTGCACAGTCTCAGGGATATTCAAAGCTTCCTGGCTTCAAGGGTTGTTATCTGCACAAGTGGCTGAATTGATAGCTCTTACTATAGCTTGCTGTGTCTATGAACAGCTGAGAGTAACTATATTTACGGATAGTCAGTATGCCTTTGGTGTTCATGAATTTGTACAGCTATGGGCACAAATAGGGTTTATGACCTCATCTGGATCCCCAACTCAAAATGGGAGCATGCCATGAGACTATCTGAAGCCCTGCAGCTGCCTGCACAAATTGCAGTTGTGTAGGATTCCGCTCACCACAGTGGTGATGATTATGTGACAGTGGGCAATTTGTATGCTGACGAAGTAGCTCAATACTGTGCTCATGGGTCACAAACATTCAATGGTGAATACAAGAATTAGTTTGAAGGTGAGACCAACTATAACCTTTTGTTGTCAACAACTGATACTTGGGAGTAAGTGAAGAGATTACTGGAGAAAGTGACAGAGGTAAAAAAGCAGGTTTGGATCCGAGCAGAATGTGTGAAAAGCGATGATGACATATGTGTTTCTGTTGATTGCACACCAGTGTTACCAGACAGCGTGTTGTCTCCAATGCCTGACCTTTCCATGGACCTGTTCATATGAGGAGGGATGCCATGGTTTGGTTGTTTAAGCATCATTGGTTTGACACACAATTTAAATAGGTGACTGAAGAATTGTGCCACAGATGTGTTCTGTGGCAATAGGTGAATGTAGGGAAAAGAACAACAGTGACATTGAGTCATATAGAAAGATCAGGAGGACCATTCAAGAGAATGCAGATGGACTTTATTGAAATACCTGTGTGCAACGGATATGTCCGTGTGATTGTGTGCATCTTCTCACGTTGGGTTGAAGCCTACCCGACCAGAAGAAATGACAGTCTCACAGTAGCTGAATTGTTCTTGAGGGAGCTCCTACCTAGGTTTGGTTTCCCAACTTCGCTGGAGTCAGACCGAGGGACTCATTTCAATAATAATGAGGTCCTGAATGTGTTGTATGCAGTGCTGTAAGTGGAGCAGAGATTACATTGCAGATATCGACCAGAGGCTTCTAGCATTGTGGAGCAGGCACATGGCATGTTGAAAGCCCGATTAACCAAAGTGTGTGCATCAGCATCTCCTAAGTAGCCTCTTGTGTTGATGAGTCTTCGCAGTGTTCCTGATGAAAAAACAGGATTATCTCCACATGAGATAATCATGGGGAGAGCAATGAGATTGCCTGCAGTGCCCACAAATACACTTGTGAATATAACACATGACATGGTTCTTGACTATTGCAAAGGACTAGCTGGAATGGCCCATTCTGTGTCCTAAATGCACATTGGGGGAGCCGTTGCACACCAAACTTAATTACTTCTGTTTCTCAATGTAATCCGTTCTTGTAGTTTTATTTGGTTGTGCGTGCAGTCTGGGACCGTGCCTCACTTCTTTGCACGGGATTAGTTCAGCATACCATGTGCAGCCGGTGTAGGCTGCCAACCCATTCGCACAGCAGTGAAAGAATGTATTGCCAATTTCCAAAATGTATCTTTGTTAATCTTTTATTGTTGAATTTTGCCAACTCGACTTTCTATTGTGCCAAAAATGTCCTTTAAAGCTTCACACAAAATGGTTGTGCCCATCCAAGCCTCTTACCACTTTGCGATATGACATTCAATTCATGAATAACAGCAAGAATCTCAATATTCCCAATGCATTTCGGGCTTTTTGTGGCGCCCTTCGTCAGGGGTTACTGTTAAAAAAATATAAAACCCATGTTCAATTACCAACATTTCTTCACTGAAAGGCGTTTAAAACATAGCCTCCAATACCCTACAACATCAATCATTCCAAATAATTAATAAACACCCTCTGTTAATTAGTGCTGCAAAATATATGTAATGTCACTGTGCGGAGTCCCTGTGAAAGATTAATTAATTTTATACACTGGCCTCTACTCTCCTTTCCTATATGAAGCCTACCCTGTGTTAAACACGTAGCTGAATCCCCACTAACCCACTCGCAATCATTGTGACGTTAAACAAATGATGAAAATGCATGCTGTCTCTCACCCCACATCACATAATTATCGAACTACTGTCTGCCAATGAACCCATTCCATGCTAAGAACCCAGTTATGCTACCCAAACACTTCCATTTACCTGTGGATCTGAACGCGCTGCGTCTGCTGTTCGCCATTTCGCAGTTGACTGATCAAAAAGCCAACCCCTCATTCTGTGTCCTGCCAGGTCGAAGCTGTTGCCACCTCTCTATATCTGAAGCATTGCCATGACCTCAGTCCTGGCGACTGGGTCTTGGTGAAGAAACACATTCAGAAAATATGTCTGGAACCTAGGTCGCGTGGGCCTTACCAAGACATCCTAGTGACAAATACTGCTGTGAAGTGTGGAGGTCTTCCCAACTGGATTCACACAGCCCACACTTGTAGAGTGGAGTGTTCTCTTGAAGATGTCACAGTACCTCT
The DNA here is from genome assembly GCF_964204655.1 of Triturus cristatus. Lineage (NCBI taxonomy): Eukaryota > Metazoa > Chordata > Amphibia > Caudata > Salamandridae > Triturus > Triturus cristatus. Next base: position 344,924,522 of record NC_140593.1, read on the forward strand.
CCCTGAAGTGCAACTCGCAACTGAGAGACAGCAAGAAGAGGGTGCACTGAGTGCTGAAACTCAGCAAGAGCCTGTGACAACACATCCTTTGCCTGAGGGGTGGTCCTTTTTTGTCCTCATGTCACTATTATCTGCAAAGGCCGTTCTGTGAATACTGTCCCAACTTCAGGCCTGTTGCATACTTTTACTGACCCTGCCAAGCCAGTCAGTACAGTCATAGGACCCATTGTAGTAATTTCCTTTCCACTCCATCTTTGGAAGTCTACCGAGCTCCTGCTGCCATTGCCCCCCCCCCCCCCCAGGTCCACAACCGACATATTCATTCCAACAGCCTGAAACCAGTCCATCCCTTTAGGGGGTAATGAGTTCATCCAGCTCTTACAAATCTCTCTTCTGGCTAGAAGCATCATATTAAACAGCAGAGCCCTCCTCGATCTCATTAAGGATAGACTGGGGCGAACTTCCACCCCTATCAACACCAGGGTTAAGCTTAACATTATATTCGCCCCAAAGACATTCTCCACCTCCTACCAAATAAGCTTTTATTTCAGGACATGTACAAAACATTAGCTGGTCGTTGGTTCTTAAAAAGCTGCACCTGCGGCATCTTGGAATTGTCTCTTGCACAAACTTTGCTAACCTCTGGGGCATCCAGTATAGCCTAGGGATGGTGAAGAAATGATTACGCTTTAGATTGGCTGGTTTAATCACAGAATACAGCAGTTTTAAGGAGGTTTGCCATACTTTTTGTACCTCATGCCCATGGATTACTCTTTCCCATAAAGAGCACTGTGCCTTAAATTTCCTGTCCTCAGTGTTGTGTAATGTCCAATACCACAGAGCAACCTGCTTATTACTAGGGGATCCATCCTGCAATTCTGCCTCAAATTCCCCCCCAATCTCCTGTTCGTTGACTGCAACCCACGATGATAGCTGGAGATACTTAAATCTGGAGAGGGAATTACCAGACTTCGCTGCTAGTGCTTCCCAGGGCAATATACCCTGCGCTGTCAACAGATCCCCCCATACTTCTATTCCAGCTCTCCTTAGTGGAAGACTCAGCCCATCTTTGAGACACTAGGGTGTTCCTGGTAAATCCCAGATTAGGGAGAAGTCTGAGAAGTAGCCCATACCCAAAATCCTTCTAACACCAAGCAAGAGGATCAATGCTGCCTTTAGGATCTTCAGCCAAACCTTTTAAAAAAATTCCTTGCCCGAACTTATACCTAAAACCTTTAGAATCCCACTTCCTTACTATCCCTTCCAGTATACCTCCCCATATTGAGGGCCGTGGCTTACCCAGAACCACCCCACAATTTTTAAACTGTAAGGCCATGCAGTACAAGTTTAGATCCAGAAAAGCTACTCCACCCTTTTCAAGCCTGCACATCAGTTTTTTCCAGGTCAGCCGGGCTCCTCTAGATGCCAAATAAAACTGACTATTTTCCCCTGGATCTGATCTAGTACAGTTCTTGGGAATCTCAATGGTATACAATTAAAAAGGTATTTAAATTTGGGGGGAATCACCATTTTAATCAAGTTTACTCACCCAAATATTGTCAGGGGGCAGGTTTTTCCATCTGACAAGCAATGCTTCAACCTCCTTTGCTACCCTCTCCAAATTATGCTCAGGTATTGTCTCTAATTAATTTAGAATGATAATACCCAGGTACCAAAACTCATCTTGTACTTCTTTCCTCCAATCTATTACATTCCAACACATCACCCCTGACTTTAGATTATTTACTGAATAGCCCGATAATGCCCGAAATTCTTTTACTAAAATGTCAATGCTAGAATGGTTTGGGCCGGGTTCGAGGTGAATATTATAAGGTCATCGGCATACAATTCGATTTGATTTTTGTAGCAACCCGAGCTAAAAGTGATGACGTGACTATATTGCCGCAGAAGCTGAGCAAATGGCTCAATATGAATATCAAACAATAGTGAGAAAAGGGGAGAACCATCGCGAGTGCCCCTGGTGACCGGGACTCGCCGGGTAAGCGAGCCGCTGAGAAGGATCCTGGCTGTTGGCTGGCCATGCAGTCATTTTAGCATTGCAATAGAAAAGGAACTGAAACACAGTATCACCAGCACCTCCCACAAATACGCCCAACAGACACGGTCAAAAGCATGAGCTGTGTCTAGTGTAACAATGGACATGGAAACCGACCAAGCCGTAGCAAGCTCTATACTTCCAATTAACTGCTGGGTAAGTTCATGAATATGTCTACCTGGAACAAATTCCTTCTGATCTGGTTGTATAAGCTGAGGCACCAGTTTAGCCAATCTCACTGCCAAGATACTTGCTAATACCTTGTAATCTCTATTTAGAAGGGATATTGGACGATATGAGTCTGCCTTGATGGGATATTTTGTTGGTTTTAAAATAAAGACTATAGTAGCCTCCTTCCATGACACAGGTATCTGTGCCTTTCCCTTATATGACAAATTGAACAAAATCTCCCAGGGACACACTCCTCCATTAGTAGTTTATACAGCTCAGAGGGGATGGCATCATAACCAGCGGCCTTCCCAGTCTTAATACACAACAAAGACCTTCTGATCTCCTCCTAGGTGATCAGAGCTTCCATACACTCCTTTCCTTCTCCTGTAAGTTTGGGAAGGCAAATATCACCCATCCATTCTCTAAGCCTTCGAGGTTCTGGAAAGATCTCTTCCCTATACAATGTAGCAAATAATGAGACCATATGACTCTGCATGTCTTCCAGTTTATCTATAACCTTACCCTGAAAGCCTACTACCAATTCCTTAACTGTATTCCTAGATCTGTCCACCCTTGCCTTCCATGACAATAGTACCTCAGCTTTCTCCAACTACCTCATACTTCCAACCTGCCACCTTTCTCTACATTTTGAGTCCAGCTTGATTTTATAATTTATCTGTGCCTCTTCAAGCTGTTTTAATAGTATTTCTTATCCTTCCATCCACTCTGCGACTGTAGGGAGGCCTCCAGAATGACTACGGCTTTTTCTATTTCAACCAATTCTGCCCTCTCTACTCTATTTTTTGGAACAACCCAAACTTTTCAATATCCCCCTAAATGTATGCTTTAAAAGCATCTCATACTATATGCTGAGGATCATCCGCATTTTGGCCATAAAAACCAACACAAATAAATTCAAACCCAGCATATTTCATTCCGGCTAAGACCCACCTTCCAGAACCATCCATTTTGGAATACTCAACCTCCACTCCAGAACCCCTTCAGAATTGCAATCCCCTTACAGCATTGCCCTTGATCTGACAGTACACAATTTTCAATCCATCTATATCTACGGAATAGTTCCTTACTCTCCTTTGCAACCAGATGCGACAATGATATGGGCATGACTTTCTACCAGTTATCTCAACACCACCCTCTGCCTAGCTCGAGACCTAAGACTGTTCACTTTCCAGGTTAAAAAAAACTATGGGGCAGATTTATGTTGCACTTGCGCCTCATTTACGCCGCCGTTGCATCACTTTTGTGACGCAGCAGCAGCGCAAATCCTGCGCCATGGTGCGGGGTATTTACAAACGTGACGCATCTCCCAGATGCGTCACGTTGTAAAGCCCTGCGCCACATGTAGGCGTTCCAGGGCAGGTGGGGGCGTTCCGGCGCAGGAACGCCTCCTAAAAGTGGCTGAGTGAAATCTACAAGATTTCACTCAGTCACTTTTAGGCCCATGCTGCGTCAAAACCCTGCGCCTGCTTGAAGCAGGCGTAAGGATTGACGCAGCATTGTACAGATAGGGCCCCCCAGATCATTGCTGGAGCTGCGTCGCGCTTGCGACGCAACTCCAGCAATGCGCCACTTTTCGGCACAGATGCGTCACGCATCTGTGCCATTTTTGCCCCATGGTGCGCAGCATTATAAATGCGGCGCATCCATGGTGGCGCAGCTGTGGCGCATAATAACTGGCGCATCCCTGCTGATATGCAGGGATGCGCCAGTTAATATAAATCTGCCCCTATGTTTTTACCTACTCCAACCATCATCCTTCTGAACTATTTCCCTCCTCCTATCCCTCATTCTAATGTAATAAACACACCCTGCTTGATGATATTGAAGACATTTTTTTCAATTTTTACCCAACTGCTCCCCACCCGTGCACCCCAATTATCACCACACCTACCCCTACTGCTTCTCCTTACCCCTCCCTGAGGAACCCTCCCTGTCCTTATGGGCATAAATATGCCTCATGAGCTTCCCCCTGGGCGGGGTACAAAACTGAACTCTAAACAACAAATTTTGCTGCAATATTGCAAGCCTAAAATTCAATACCCTGTCTCTCGACTGGTAATAATTTTTAGGATCATCTACTTATTTTTTTTTCTTTTTTATGACATCTATTAATGCATCCTCAACTGCTAGATAGTTGTGCATTTGATTGTTCCACATGATGTGGAACATTGCTGTAGATTTTAATTGTACCTTTGCTCCCAAATTCCGCATATCCTCCATCCTGTTGTCTAGCTCCCATTGCCTCTGTTCTGTTGCCTTACTTATATCAGATCCTATTATGACAGAGAACCGCTTAACCATATAGGGATTGTCCCTTAAAGCCCCACTAAGGATTGCCTACTTAACGGTGTACCAGAGGAAATTAACCTGAATTTTCCTTGGTTTAGTCCATTGATGGTTCTGCCTGAAAGGGTCCCTATGAACTCCCTTAATCTCCTGCTCTAAATTGACGTCCATCCTGTCCTTGAGGACTGTATCTCGCAGGAGGCCAAGTATAAACGCCTTTATATCCGAGTCTTCCTCTACCTCTGGGATTTTCAGAAATCTTAAGCTGTTCCTACGTGAATGGTTCTTCACCCTCTCAAGGTCCTCCCTTAGAGATTGATTTTGTTTGACCAGCATGGTGATCTCAGTGGCATTGGTCGCCACATCTTGCTTTATAGATCCAGCTTCCTCCTCCAATGCTTTAGTTCGAGAAGCGACCTCATCCAGTTTCTGTGCTAACTCATAGCACAAGGCTTGAATGCCGACCTGATTGGCCTCAGAATCTTCAAATCGACATTTGATCTCTTTTTTAAGCCCAAATAAAATACCAGCCAGTGATTCTTCTGCTTTTTCCTTGGGCGCATCACCGCATTTACGATTCACCTTGCTTCTTGTGGACGGATCCTCCACCATTTCCGAGACTTCCTCTATTGCCAATACCTCAAACCTATTACTAATGGGGACGGGATCCTTGTTGATGCGGACACCTCAGGTACTTATATCGCCCTCCTGGTATTTTGTTAGGGCAGATGTTTCCGTGGTATTAAAATCCATGGAATTAGGGACTGCCTCGGGGGTCTCCATTCTGGAACTCATCATTAAGTTTCCTCCTTCCACACTCTCTCATATCTGAAGATCAGGTAGAACTCGGAAGAAGGATTTCAGCGAAAGCGTTATTTTAAGCTGTTTTACCCATCCCCCCCGGAGTTTTTAGCAGGGACATACCAAGTTTCCTAGTTTGCAAAGCACAGGTACTCCCGCCTGCACCACCGCTGGCGACCCACCATCTGGTCCTCATTTGCCCTCCCTTAAGTCTTTTACGATACCAAAGGGCATCACAGGAGAAAAGTCAGGCACCTTTCCCACCTTACAAGCCCCAATACTCATGAAACGCAATGTATACCTTGAGAGCCTATCCCCAGCCTTACTGGCAATTGGCGCACCTTTCTCCATATGCTGGAGATTTCTTACCCACTGCTTCTCCATGTCCACCTTCCACTCGCCCCACCTTATGTCTCCCAATGATAAAGAACAGCAACAATTCTCCAGCCGAAGGGTCTGAGGGGAGCTACAACCAGCAGCCTGACTTGTGCTGCCTCTGCCAACTGTTCTCGCACTAGCCGACCGGCAGTGTCGCAGCTCCCTTGCTGGTTCCTCCCAGCGTGAACCCGGAACTGTGTTGCCCAACACGTCCTGAGCATAGGGTGACCAACTGGCATTGGTGCAAATTCAGGACGGTGAGTGTAAAAATTCAGGACAAAGGGTCAAAATTCAGGACACAAATTCAGGACAGGAGATCAAAATTCAGGACATAAACTTCAGGACAATAGGTACGTTTTACAGACACATCAGAGGAGGTCACGTAATAGTATATAAGTAAGCCCAGCCATATCCAAACATATTCAACCATTTGCAAACCTATCCATTATGTATCCTCCATCTATCATGTCACTCATCCATCCCTTCATCCATCCTTTCACTCATCCATTCATCCACCCTTTAATCCTATCCATCTGTACACTTATCCATCCACTATTCTACCCATCCAGCCATTCACTCATCCATCCAGCTATTTACCCTTTCACCCATCCAGCCATCCTTTAACTTACTCATCCATCCACCCAGTCACTCATCCTTCCACCCATCCACCCTTTCAGTCATCCTTCCATCCTCCCTTTCTCTCTCCATTGACCCTTTCACTTAGCCATCCTTCCTTCCATCCATCCATCCACCCATCCATCTACTCATGAATTCATCCATTGACCCTATCACTCATCCATCCTTACATCCACCCTTTTACTCATCCGTCCATCCATTCACCCTTGCACTTATCAATTCATCAATCCAGCCATCATTCCACTCATCCATCCACCCACTCACTCACCATCCACCTTTTCACTCATCCATCTTTTCACTCATCCATCATTTCACTCATCCATCCTTTCACTCATCCATCCACCCTTTTACCCATCCAGCTACCCTTCCACCCATACATCCAGCTATTTATCTTTTCTCTCATCCATCCTTCCACTCACTCATCAATCCACCCATCCTCTCTCATTATCCATCTATTCAATCTTTCATTCATCCATTCACCCTTTCACTAATTCATCCAGCCATCCACCCATCCCTTCACTTACTCACTCGCCCACCTTTTCATATTAATTTTGAGCTGAGCCTTTTTGAGAAGAGGCCCATCAAGAACTTCACCCTCGCTGCAGGAGCCATTCCAGAACTGGGACAGAAGCCACCCAGGGCGCAGACAGGATGCACCACAGGGGGGACAGGAGCCATCACTGGGGGAAGGGTCAGCCATCACAGGAGGGGGAACAGGATCCACCAGGGTGAGCAGGGGGGGGGGCATGCATTATTCTAGTATCATCTTGGTCTCTTCCAGGGTGGGTTAGGGCTCCTCACCCCCTCCTGGACAAGATAACCCCCACCGACAACAGTACACACAAAGAAGATGTTACTACTCGTTCAAAGGAGCAGGTGTCTCGTCAATGCTGGCAAATCTCACCGAGTCCCGAGGTTGGCTGGACTACAGGAGTGAGCCCCTACAAGTAGTGCTGGGCCCCCGCAGTATAACACCTCCACCAATGTGCTAAACATCGCCAACTGCACTGAGCGCTAATTGTGGTGTCGACATTGCCCTGTGCTGCACAAACTACTGGTTGTCTTCCCTGCCCAAGAGCTTGATTGCTTCATCCCGTGCCTACGCGCTGCCGGCCGCCTCGGCCCCTTGCACCTTCCCGGCTCGGGGCTTCCTGTATGGCCACATAATTAGCAGGTCTGGCCGGCTGCTTGGGATGCGGAAACTCCTGCTGACACTTGTGAACTTTTGTGCCCTAACTAGCCCCCGCTGCACGATGCTGGGTGCGCGGCAAGGGGTGCGGCCTGCGGTGCCAGTCCTGCCCTCCGCTGCTCGTCTCGGCTCTACGTCCTTTCTTCCTCCTACCCCTTTAACATATCCCCTTACCCTTCCTTGCTCCATTAACCTTGTCCCCTATGTTCTTTAAATGCTTTTCGTGATACTTATGTAACTTGTCACTGTTGTAAAATTGGAACATTAGTGTTCCTCATGTAAAACGCTCGCTCCTATCCCCTCTCACCCCAATCTCTCCCCTTACCTGCTACACCGCCTAGCCCCCTGTCCTTTGTGCCCTTTGACTAAGCACTCCTTCTCCCCTTGTTGGGGAAAGATCCAATATTTATACTCTGGAGTCTCAGCGAACCCGCTGAGAGAGTCCACAGCGCCAAGGGAGCCACTCACAACTGAGGTATGGTATGGCCCCCTTGCCAAAGCACTCCCTCTTCCCTTTTTGGGGAAGGATCCAGTATGTAGGCCTTGGAGTCTCAGAGACCCCTCTGAGAGAGTCCACTGCGTAAAGGGAGCCTCTCGCAACAGAGATGGGGAAATGATACCACTTCCCCTATGATCACAGCTTACTGGACTTTGGACGCAGCTTTGACTCGTCTTCCGGTATGTGTCCCCATCGCCCTCCCCCCCCTCTTTCCACGCTGTGTCTCTCCCCCTCCCCTCCTCTTTCCCTCCTTCATTCTCTGTCTACTTCCCCTGCTCCTTACCCCCTCCCCTGAATCTCTCCCCTTGCCTGCTTTTTCCCTTACGTATATGTGCTTATTGTTTATCTCGACCTTACAAGTAACTATGTTGCCATGCTCTAATAACTGTGTAACCTTTGTAACGATGTAACCTGCAACTATGATCTTATACTCATGTAAAGCGCTCTGATACCTCCAGGTCTAGCCAGCGCTATATAAAACCTTTAAAATAAAAAATAAAAAAAAAGATAACGAGAAGACAGGCTCTCTTTCCAAAATGTTAGTTTTGCCACCCCCCACTGTGTTGTACAGTACTTAAAGGAGATACTCCAAGAGAACTGATTTAACTGATTGTCCTCCATACTTTGTTAATCAGTGTGGGTGCGATTGTGCCATTTTTTTATTTTATTACATTATAGACTGCATGTTTTAAGAACTGAGGTTTGCTTACAATTTAGTGACAGTAATTAAGCTCTGTGCAGAGAACCACTTGTTGCCTCGGTGTGTGTAATCAGGGCGGGTTCTATGATGTTTGGGGCCCTGGGCAGAAAGGGAATGTGTGAGGTCCCTCTAAATTGCAGAGACGTGCTGCATTCAGGGCTGTTTGCATCTGAATAGATGCCCCTGCTCCTGAAGCCGCAGCCCCTCCCTTTCAGTCACCTTCAAGCACCTCTTAACAGCTCATCAAGGGCTGAAGGTGTGAGGGTTGCCATCCCGCTGTGCCTCTCCAATGCTGCCGGGTATCTGAGCTTTGGTGCTGCATCGGAGTCTGTTACACCCACCGCAGCAGCATCGGAGTCAAGCAGGGAGGTGGGTGGAAGCTGTGCCGGCTTAAGGGTGGTGCGACCGGTGCCCGGTTAAAATTACGGACAAACGGCGTCCGTTAAAGAATCCTTCACGGACAACGGACAGACGGCCGAAATTACGGACTGTCCGTGAAATTTACGGACAGTTGGTCACCCTACCTGAGCAGCCTCGACCTGGGACCCGCCCAAGTCTCCAGGGACATCCACTCGGGCAGTGGAAGCCTCTGTTTTTCCACAGCCAGCCAGGTTAGTCAAATTAGCATCAAGCGTGGCCTTATGGTGAAGTTACCCCCCCCCCCAACCCCCCCCCTCAGGCCCTCACAGCCACTCAACAAGCAGCTGCCATGTTCCCTGACTACTCGCCCTGCCTGACGAGGGTCTTGATGAACTGCCAGTTGGAGAGTTGTGGCTTGAACCACTACATGAGCCACACTCAGACCCTGACAAAGAGCCTAGTGCTGTGTCACGCCAAGTAGAAAGCAAAGGCCATTGGCCGACCAAGCAAGAAGAGATGGTAAGATTGCCTGCAGAACGAGAACTGAGTACTGTCCCGGAGGATACGGAGGATTCTGGCCTGCGTGACAGTGAGAGTGAACAACCTGTACTCAGGAGAACAAAAAGAGCTAGGGTACCCTGTCAGAGGTACTCAGCTCCTAAATGAACATACTTTTCCACAAATGAAGGAGAAAGAGAAGTTTGGGATTTGGAGAGTAAAGGTGCAAATCCAGCTACACCAATGTGAATTTAGACTTGCAGCTGAGCTGTGTTTTGACTTTACACTGCAATGAAATAGCCTGGCATGGATTATTATTAGTTTGATTTCTGGACTGAACTTTGAGATATGCTTTTGAATCGAGACAATTAAATAGGCTCTGTTGAAAAGAATTAAAAAGATTACCTAGGCGAGAGGCTGCTGAAGGAGTGTAAGGGTTTCATTTAGAATAACACAGAGTAGAGCTAAGGAAGACTCGGAAAGATCTTGTAAATAATTTCATCACATAATTTATGGACCCTGATTGCCGCCTGCACAAATAAAGCACACTGAAGAAAACCTGCTTGCTGCAAATTCTCTGTTTAACAGTCTGTTTCTAGAGAAGTCATGGACACTGATAAAAATAATAAGTATAGGTTCATATTGGCAGGTATGTTAGTAGCTGTGATAACGGTATTAATTGTTCTTCTTGTAGGATTATCATCACCCGTTTGTTCCACAGTAGCTGAGCTTAAAGCTAGTGTAGCCCCAAAGACCTTGAGTCATACAGATAATAGTTTACATGCACTAGATTATAAGGCTATGCATGTAGATGCATCTAGAGCAGATTATTCTTTAAATGCCTATTTTAAATTGCATTATGAGTATTGTTAGACCTGGCACCCTTGGCGTGGTTCCCACTAACTTTTTGCCTTCTGACCTCCTGTTTTGCTGACTTCATTTTTGTTAGCTTTGGGATTCTGGGCACTTTACCATTGTTAACCATTGCTAAAGTGCATATGCTCTGTACTCAAAACATGGTAACATTAGTTTAGCCACACTTGGCACATTTAATTTACATATAAGTCCCTAGTAGCGTGCACTATATGTGCCCAGGGCTTGTAAATAAAATGCTAATTGTGAGCCTGCTGCACTGATTGTGCCACCCACTCGGTAGCCCTTTAAACATGGCTCAGGCCTGCTACTGCACAGCCTGTGTGTGCAATTGTAAATTGCCATTTCTACCATGCATGTTAACCAACTTGCCAGACCCAAACCTTCCTTGTTATTACATACAAGTCACCCCAAAGGTAAGCTCTAGGTAGCCTATGTAATTTATACAGCTGTAAGATTGTGATTACATTTGCTTAGAATTTCCAAATCTTGTTTGTCAATTGAAAGAACACCAAGCGAGAGGAGGAATATTTATTTCCGCCAGTAGAGGGCAATGGTAATCTGTAAAAGTGTTAATAAGGACGAATTCAAGAGATCTTTTGCTCTCTGTTGCAAGATGAGCTATTAAGATGGACACATTATTAAATGTGTTCATTTAGACAATTAATATCCGTATAAGCGTATGAAACAAATGAAACAGGCATCAATCACCTTCTCTAAAACAAAAAATCAAAAAAACGAGCAAGCAGCACTAGCGATCGACTATATGACCAATTTAAAAACGAAGTTCAAAAGCTGGGCAACCGGTTATCCTCCTTTCTTTAAAATAGATCTCCTGGGAAATTTGAAGGCAGTCACGCACCTCGTTAAAAGTGCCAGGTGAACCTGCTTCATGTTATACTTAATTGAAACCTGCTCCAAGCTCATCAGTAACACAAGCCTTATGTGACAAAGAGCTGAGGTGAAGAGCAAATAGAGACTTACTGTTCGAGCCAGGCAGGGCTAGACCTTGGTAGAGGTAAAAAACACAAGAACCAGGGCCATGTGGGGTCCTCTACTTCTGCCCTTAACTGATTACAGATAGAAAAATAATTGCACCCCCTGCCAGAGCAGCAACTCAACGCCGCCACAGGTCTCCTTTGGAAAACACGGTGAATACTGTCCTTTAATCTTTGGTATCCCAGGTCCAAAGATACTACTTTTTCTATTGAATAATCGAGCTACAGCTGCTTAATTTACGTTGCCAAGTGTTTTATTGCTTATAACTTACAACAATTCTGATCAATTGTTAAATATAGTTGCCTGCTGAGTTTGGTTATGTTTCTTTGTTCAGCAAGAAGAATCTATTTATGAATTTGTCAAACAACTCATTCTATTTCTCGTGTGTTATGCCTCATGCTGGTTACAGAGGATTCGCCTCTCGTGGAGGTTTCTTAGATAAGCTTCAAAAGCCACACCTCCTTACGAACACCTCCTCCTTTTTTATCCCATATTAATCATTGGATTATTTTGAATTATGTTCTTATATGAACCTAAGGTTTTGAGAGATTTTTTTCCTTAGTCTACCTTGTCTTTTTTATACAGCATCAAATCTACCTTAACTTTTCCTTGTTCAATACTGTATGCTGGGGGCACACACCGTTAGTCCAGTACCTTCAGCAACGTTTCTGGAGAATAAAAACTGATGTAGGTGCCCACCTAGTCTGACCACTAATTATCTCAGAGTAACAGAGACAGATACTAGTTATGTTAACTCAGTCGGTTTATGTAAAATCTTTAACTCTGCCAGCTCCACTTCAAACAGTTGACGCAGCTATCAATAGCGCAGTAGGTGGAATGGTACCATGGCCAGAGGTTTGACGGGCCTACTAGTTAGTGCCTTTAATTACCAAATGAGATGATGGCGGCACCATTTCATTTCTGGCATTAGGGCCCATGGTACTCACGCAGCACTGCTGAGTTTGAAGACCACGGTTCCTACTCTAGGCACAGAGCGTCAATCCCACTTGCGACAGGAAGACCAAGCACTTTCTTTAAGCACTTAGTTTAATTTTGCTTACAGTGTGGTGGACCGTGCAAAACTAGTGCAACAGTACCTTAAACCACTAAAGATAGCACTTTATAGGGCAAATGTACAACCATTTTTTTGCAGTCGCAAACGCAAATTCGGCCCATTTGCGACCGCAAAATTGGTCTGCCCCATGCACAAACCATATTTTGCGAGTCGCTAACCTATTAGCGACTTGCAAAATATGGTTTGTAACTCGGTATGAGGAAGGGGCATGGCCACGGGACCCCTTCCCCTTTGTGAATGGGTGTGAAAATATTTTTTATGAGCAGGCAGTGGTCCCACAGACCACTGCCTGCCCTTAAAAAATGAAACTGAAAAGTTACATTTCCTTTTTTAAGGAGAATGGGTTGCGTTTAAAAAAAGAAAAACAGTTTTATTGAAAAAGCAGTCACAGACATGGTGGTCTGCTGACCCCAGCAGGCCACCATCCCTGTGAGTGCTAGCCATTCCCAATGGGGTTGCATATTGCTCTTGCCTCATGAAAATTGATGAGCCATGCAATTTGCAGCCCCATTGGGAATTGAAAACTGTCGGAGACACTGTTGTACATTCAGTTTAGTGAGTCGCAAATTGCGAGTCGTAATTTTGCGCAATTTGCGACTCACTAAACTGAATGGTTGTACATCTGGCCCCATATGCCGTAAGTAAAGGCCTGATTGACCTCAGTATGCGTTATTAAAGCCGCTCACACCATTCTTGGGCACAATTGCAATGCTTGACACCACTTCCATATAACAATCCCAATTAAGATTCCCAGTGAAAGAACACAAATGTTCTTGATTTACCAACCACCATTAGCCATTCCTTAGATAGTATCTGTAACATGTTTGTTTTTGACCGAAGGCAACCACCTTCACCTTTACAGGCGAGCCTATGAAAAAAGCAGTACAAATCCAGTATATTTATTTGCCCCAGGACACGGCGTTAAGTGCCACAAGACCATCTACTTAAAGTTGAACATTAATGAGTACATAGGCAATCTTATGTCAGTGCTTTAAATGGGCAGGGGCTGTCCTGTACTGGGTACCCGCACTTCTTTAATTTGAAAAGGAGAGTACTAGTACTTATCAGTACTGCTATAATGGTGATGACAACTACTGTAACAAGAAAGGCCATTAAAAGGAAGCATGTACTGGAAAAAAGGAATCTTCTTACAGTGATAGACTGCCATGATCATCTGGGATCATGACTTTTCACAGTGGTGACATGGACCAAACAGAAAAGGAGGAGGGCAATGACACAGACCAATGGTGAGCTGATCTCATTCAAAGAAAATATACTTTATAAGGTATGAGTTTACAAATCATACAATAAAGCCCAACATTTAAGTCAAGGTCCATCTTAAAATCCTCAATCTTATTTAAAGGCAATCCGGGGATCGCAGTATCCGGGGAATTGTTACATAACTAATAATATTTTTGAAGATATGAGGAGCAGATTCATTGGAGTGAGCACTGTTTAAATTATTTTCATTTCAATTCTTAGAAATGGGGAACAGCTGTCCTTCGTAAAGACGATAACAAAATAAAAGCGTCTTTGCAGATTGATGCATTAATCACTTTGGAGAGTATCTTGAAAGTGCAGATTCCAATGCACTTTACAACGGTATTCAAACAATTAAGATGACGTGTTTAACTGATATTCCTCGTTAGAGGAGATGGTTTCTGCACTGCTTTCAGTGCAGACGTTGCTGTAAGATTGCACTTTAGTAAATCTATATTGGTGTATTACCTGATGATCACTATTATATTCATTGATCCCATGTGTAAGAAATTGGGTCATTAATTAATTGGGGTGACTATTCACCTTAAGTGATAAACACAATCTGTGTCAGGGTGAACCACTTAAGTGTCTAAATTAATCAGAGCTCAACCCACTGGTAGCTGTGGCATAGAGCAGATAGGTATAACTTAGAGGCAACATGTAAAGTAGTTATGCAGTACCAAAACAGTAATAGAGTCAAAACATATAAAAAATAGAAATAGAAAAATTGAGTGAATAAAAAACAAATAACACCAATACAACACAAATCCAATAAGGGGAACCAGAAATATGAATGTTCAAACTTTTAAGTAAAAATAACATCAAAAGGTGTTATGCACCAACCGTGGTAAACTGATCATGGGAGACAGGGACCTTGGAATGATTTTGAGCTGACTGCAAATGGAGAGTGGGTTAGGTACAGCAGCCAAGTTCGACCAAGTTAAGTTTTACCTTGGGACCTAGTCTCAAAAATGAATTCCAATATCTTCAGCTGGGCCAGGCAGCACGCTGTGGTAAAATAGGACTACATGAGATAATATAGCCATTGAACAACGTCCAGTGAAGCTGTTGGTTTTAAGTGGAAGAGCTCCAAATGGAAGAAATTTGAAATTCATGTCCAAGGGAGATCCTTCTCTGGCTAAATACTTTTAGTGCATTTGCCCAGTTAAGACTTCTACATTCACACTTAGTCACTTTGTTTGGAGCTCGGATCCCTCCAGCAGGGCAAGGCTGCAGGCTGTAGCCGAAGAGGGCTCATTGATGCCGGATCCATCTCTGCAAGGTCCTGCTGATGAGGATTTGCCATCATGGGAAAAGATCATGTGGGAATCCTGAATCTTCAACCCAGTAGCAACGCACATTGGTCAGATCGGTTTGGCATATTTGTCCCAGTCCTTCCGAGGTGTTGGGAGCCAAAATGTTTCTAGGTACCAGGATTTTAGGGGTGGTAGAAGATTTCCATCCAGGCACAACCAAGGGTTCCAGGATCTCAGGAACAGCACTTGGGGTTCAGGACTCACTCCAGCACAGGCCAACAGCAGGGTTCTGGGCAAGTCCAGTTGGAATAGGTCAGCTTGGCAGTTACAGGAAAGGCCTTTGCAGCTTGTTGTCTCCCTGTAGCTTGAACAGGAGGTAAGCCTTTATGAGCACTGGAGTCCACTTCTTTGTCCTGGGTACAAGCGAGAGAAGGCCCAGTCCTTCAGGGCTCCTCTCAGGTCACAGACTACAGGCTAAGTTCACTTCTGATTGTTCTCAGGTCTAGTAGAGTTCTAAGGAGGGTCCTGGAGATGGCCCATTTATACTGCTTGTGGATGAGGGTGACTCCTGGCTCATCACTAATAAATGGGGTAAAAACTCCCAGGGGGTACCCTACTCACTTTTGCAGCATTTCTAGTGTGCCCTGCTGCAAACAGTCACACAGTGCCCCTCTCTGCCTAAATCCAAGATGGTGAAACCCTTCTGTGCCTTTGAAAAGCCTATGTGGCCACCCTGTAGGTGCAGCTAGAGAAATGAGCAGGCCCTCCTCTGTGATTATTCAACACCCCATCTGAGGGCAGCACCCCTCTCACTGGAGAGGTTGCTGCCTGACTGGGGGAACAAAAGAAGGGGCCTGTAAATGTGTCATCTGATGTTTTCCTGTGGGAGGGGAGACATTTTCAGAAAATTAAGCTCCGGGGCACAGCCCAATTGTTATCCTGCAGAGGAGGAAATCACCTTCCCACAGCCATGCCCTGGGAGCAGTTTTCATACTTCATTTAGGACTTGAGCACTCAGTGGGCTGTGACTGGAGACTAATGCAAATGAGCCTCCAGAATATTTAGACAGGGAAAAGATAACTTTTTAAAGTACTGTTTTCTTTAATATTTATTAAAAGTCCGACTTCACCATTGAATTGAATTGAATTGAATTAAATATTACAATGAGTTCTTAAATGATGTTTCTAGGTGTTTCCTAGCCAAAGATACTATTATTGAAGTCAATAGTGTATCCTAGTGTTTCTCTATGGAACAGCCATTAAAAATCCCTTTTGGGTACCAGTCACTGTAAGGACATGTTTATCATTACATTTCTACACATCCTTGTTTTAAATACTATGCACCCTGCGTTATAGGATGTGTGATGCCACTTAGGAGTGACTTATTTTGGCACATCAATTTGCAGTTTTTAAACTGTTCTAGTCAGGCTTCAATGGTAGGCTTGAAGCCATGTTTGCACTGCCACTGTAGTGGATTACACAATGGGTGCTGTAGTTCACTAGTGGCATTTAACTCACATGCCTTGGGTACACTATGTACTATATACGAGTGACTTAGGTAGGTTAAATATCCCAATTAGGATTATGCCAATTCAACCTGTTTAAAAAGGGCTGTTTATTACTGGTTAGAAGGGGATCACTGACACACCATCGTGGAAAAAAATATTGCAGACAAAACAATTGAGTCTAAAATATCATTTACCGCAATATCATACTCCTATACTTTTAATGATAAGTACAAAAGTCGTATGGTCCACTTTGGTTCATGTTCTGAGAAGGACATACGTAGCAATGAAGAAGTCCATATATGATCTCTATTTCAAACATTTCTTCATTTCAAACATTATTCAAAGTTTTCCATTTATGTACATGATTTGAACAGCACAATCAACATGTGTTTTGCAAGTTTTTCACTTCTTCAGGGGTTCCAATATTATGAGTCAAGTAAATCCTTCAAGTTTTCAAATTTCCATTCTTTCATGTGATCAAGACTTAGTCATCTGCGATATGGCTGCAACCCAGAATAGATAACAGATATTATCTCAGATTATTTTGTTGTTCTAACGAGAAAGAATGGAAATTTGAAAACTTGAAGGATTTACTTGACTCATAATATTGGATATATATATATCTAAAACTGTGATGCATTTTTTATGCACCCTTGCATGTTTTTTTCCCATCTTTGCATAGTGTAGAATAAATCTCACTTTATTTCATCATTACTGGTTTTCCTGTCCTTTGCTGTCTGTGCCACTGCAACCACTGAACAAGGAGCTACAGTGTATAACCCAAAAAAACGCATTTACTAAAAATATTATAAACACTAAAATAAGTTTAAAAATGAAAACAAATTATATAAAAAACAATTAATGGTATAAAATCTATTTAACCAATATTATGAAAACTATTGGAGTCTATGGTCCTTCTTACAAGTTTGGCAGTCTTCCAATAGGACCACCACTGTGGCACAGTGCCAAGACTGATTTGCATATGGTTGTGTCTGACATTGGGTGGTGAAGTGAGCTAAAGAACAATGATGGATTCAACCCAGATCAGTGACCGGGGGTAAGTGTCTGAAAAGTTTCAGTGCTCGGTCCATCATCTCCTTGTGTTTGCTTTGCGGTCCCAGGAAGACCGCCATGCCCTTGGTTAGCCAGTCTGCTGGATTATGATTTTAATCTAGGGCGGGCAAGCTGTGTGGCAGTGCTCTACAGGTGACTTCTGTGTTACACTGAGTGTGAGAGTGCCTGAAGGACATTCCTGCACTGTGTGGAATGCACTATGTTTTGCATGCCACACCGTGCAGGAATGAGGGTGCAATTCCAGGGGGCCACACCATGTGCACCCCTGCATACACCCCCAAGTCCAGATTCAGCCAGGGGCCCTGTTAGGGCCCCTTTAACTGCATGTCCACCATCCTTTCCATGGCGGGGTCCCCGTTATGAAGAGGGCTATGGATATGTAGGTCGTAATATGTTAGGTAGTGCTGGCTTCGGCATTGCCAGCATATTTAGGCCCTTTGCAGACTGCCACCACCACAGCGGGATCCTTGATCCCGGCGGAGGAGGCAGTCTTGTGGCGGTCCTACCACCACACTCATAATACGGCGGATGGGTGGTGGTCGGACTGCCACCGCAGGTACGGGGTCCCAGGACAGCCGTACTCATAATAAGGCCCTAAGAATATGAAACATACTATCCCCAACCCTAGTCTATGCAACAATAGGGAAGGTGTTGGACTTCAGAGGGGTTAGGTTTACGATTCCTACTCTAGTCAGCGCAAAAGTAGGGAAAGTGTTGGACTTTGGAGGGGCTAAATTTACTGTTCCCACTCCAGTCAAAAGTAGGGAAAGCATTAGACTTCGGAGGGGTGAAATGTACTATTCCTACTCCGGTCTACACACCAGTAGGGAAAGAGTTGACATTTGAAGGGGTTACATTTACTATTAACACTCCAAACAGTAGAACAGTAGGGGATGTGTTGGACTTCTGAGGGATTCATTTTACTATTCCTACTATAGTCTAAGCAAGAGTAGGGAAAGTACTTCACTTCAAATGCATATTACATATAAGAGTAACTCCATGAATGTAGAAATATACCTCTTAATATAAAAAATAGTTATTTAATATGAAAACATATATATGTATTCAAAAACTACAGACAATCATTATACATTATTGCTATTTAATAATTATGATTTAAAAAGTAATTGTTATTCATTTGTTAATTTATTAACTTCCAACTCTATACCCTTACAAACCTAGAAGCACACACCGAAAATAGAACTAAAAAAACAAGTATTCCACAATTTACATATTTAAAATTCAATTAAGTAATCAATTTACTGATAATAATTAATAGTCAATTAATTATTAATTAACTTCTCAGCCTATGCCCCACAAACCTAACATCTTGCAACTAAAATATAAGTAAAATAAATCAGTATTCCATATTTTACATAATTAAAAATCATTTAAATATTTAATTAACTAATGATAAATTGGTAATTATTACTACTTCATAATTAATTATTGCCTGATTAACCCTCCACCCCATCTCCCTCCTGTTGCATTGCTTGTACCTCTCCAGTTAAACAGTGCATTTGTTAGACAACACAAATGTGAGGATTGTGCCGGACTGATTCCGTGCACACCCTCAGGATTTGTGAACATGACAACCCTAATCCCCCAAGGAAATCATGGTAACAGATCTAGAACCCTTTCATTTGGATTTTCATGCATATGCATAGAAGTTCAGGAGAAATACTCAGCAGGGAGTTTCAATATTTATTAAAGCATTGTGATTCTTGTATACAATAAGTGCACTGTGCTAATCAATAGAATTAAACAGAATGAAACAGATTAGCATAATTAGCATTACAAGCATTGTGAAAAAGATGAACATCATTGTGCTAAAACAGTGAATATATGCGGGCATATAAGTACTGTACTTTAGTGTACTCCTACATAGCCCTCCCTAACCTAGTCTTGCCTAGAGTGGGTGCTCTGTCAAATCCCTGCCGAGTGAACTAACTCCCCATTACCTGTGGGCAAGTGTCATCAGGATGGCTGTTGTGGTGTACAGCTGGACTTCCGTCTTTTTTTTTTGTAAACAGATTTTATTCAGGAATATACAATCATGTAGGAGCAATACAATGGGGTTGTAGAGCTTACATCACGCATTGCCCAACAATGACCAATAATCATGTTTGATGGTCGCACAGGACCAGGTGCAGATTCTCGCCATGTGTGGCCCTTTCACAAAATGGTAACAGTACTTGTTGGCCAAAGCAGAGTTCTCAGGTATGCTCTAGAGTCCTGTGGTGGGAGACCGACAGCTCAACAGTTCGTTCAGGTGCATACTCGCAAGCATCACAGCAAACAATAAAATAACAAAACCCTCTCCCCCCTCCCATCCTCCCTATTCAACATCTACCCTCCCCCACCCCCTCAGGCATGTCGCTCAATCATCTATGTCTCAGTGGAGAATAGTATCCTGTTATGCAAGGCATCAGGCACAGTATTTCCAGTAGGAAGGAATCTGAAAAGGGGAAGCCTCTACGCAATATATGCTTTCAATCCCCCAGACTACACACCCAGATAGGGCAACGTTGCAGCCCCCACACACAGTTCTACTCAGTCAAGGGGTGGTTTGTTAAAGCTGGACTTCCCTCATGTTGGTAAACAGGAATCAGCTGTGCTGGAATTCCAGCATGCAGTGACCTCACAGTGTCAGCTGAGTGCTCCTCTCCCCTAAAACAAGGAAGGGGTTCTGTATATGTAATAAACAGCACCCATATGGCCATGTCCCAACCCCTGTCAGGCCGAAATTGTTTATTCTTGTTTGATAGCATCATCGCCTAACGGACAATAACAATAATGAGATTTTCGCAGTGAACTTCATCCCTTTTACTGCATGTTCACGGTGTCATAATAATAATGTCCCTAAGAAGTAGAAATGTAACCAATGCCGATTCAGAGAATGTTATCCTGCATTGTCACACACTAAACTGTATGTCAAAAGTCATTGTGTATAAAGGAGAAGGAAACTTAAGAGACATGAGCATGAAAATGGCAGTGTTCCTTACCAGGCCTATCCTGATCACGTGACACTACAAACCCAAAAACCAGCTACAACGCTAGACAACACTATAAATTACTATTAAGAATTAAACACGTGTTAAATCACTTACAATTACATGCTATATTAATTTTTTTTATAACATTTATATAAACAATAGGAATACATACAATTAATATATCAACTAAAAAATATTAAAATAATGAAAAAACTATTTTAACCCCTATATTTTCTGAAAGTTTTATTAAAAACATAGATAATTTTTAAAACTATAATATTTACCTCAGGAAATAAAATTCTTGTCAACAATATTCTTTCATCAAAATATTTATGTATCACAATATTCTACTGCTTCCCAATATTTACAACTCAATTTTTTATCCAAACACCTTAGCAGAGTTGAAGTGCCTAGATTTCTACTGCCAACAAAAATAGGGTTCTGTAAAAAAGGCGAAAAACCTATTGTGACTATAAAACAAAGACAGATTTTATGCACCATGGTTTTCTCTTTCCATTTTTCTATGCAATGCTGTAGCGCATGTGTAATGCATCTGTGACATCAATTTTAAACACAATAGTCAATTGATGAAATGTTAGTGCATGGTTAGTATTATGATCTCCATTCTGGGAGCATCCAGAAATATGGTCTGGGTAAAATCTATGTAGCTTGAAAGGAGTATGATAGGTGTGATAAATAGTTACAAAACGTTGATGATGATATTTGGTACAAGTGAAGGTGGATTTAGTCATGACCAAGCTAGCAATCAAAAGATTGTTGTCAACATGTACTTCTTCATTCCTCCACTATGACATCAACGTTCTTTTTCATTTATCCCTATATACCATTAGTTTTTTATTAAATAAAAAAATAATCCAATGTCTATATTCTACATCTTAAACACAAATTATAAAATATGATTGGGAGTAGATATATATTTACAAATATTCAGTTGTGTGAAAATATTTTTCAATTGTAAATATTGTCAAGACTTTAGTTTACGTGACGATTGTGCTAAATCTTTAAACAATTTCAGGTGCCATCATTATCAAAAACACAAACAATTACTTCAAAGGTGAATAGATAATTCCTGAAAACTAACTTATTAACAGTAAGGTCTGTAATCGATTATGAGTTAGGCATGGGATAATTACTGCACACAGGGTAAATAGTGGAAGAATCTATAAAACCATTTGATCATTAGTTAAGAACTGCATGTCTGTCATCTTCATGCGCTACTTAGCACATGTGCTTTCTACTGCATGTGGTATTTACCACATATGAAACATCTTGCCAAAACAATCTACTTACAAGTATGGGAGGTCTTTGAATACTTGTGAAAAATACTACCTTAATATACCTCCAGTCAAAAGCAGATGGTAAAAACTCATGAAAGTGTAGGGCATGAAAGAAAAGCTAGAAAACAATATAAAAACTAAGAACACAATAATGAACAAAAACGCAGTGCATGCACTGACTGAATTGAGAATAGATTGCCTTAGGACCCTACCTGCATAAACAGGCATGCATTGGTGAAGCACTCTCAGACTGATTTCAGCAGCTCACAATTCCACTCAATAGTACACACCATGGATGCCACTCTGTTAGGCACCTATATCATGTTATGCCAGATCCATATTCTGCCGTAGCATGAGGATGGAAACCAGGTCCCAAAGTCATGAACATCAAAGGACACAGCAATGCAGCATGAGAGCCAGGATTGAGTAAGGATGGAAACTCTGAATATGAGTGATTCTGAGATCCTAAGAGCATATATTCTGGAATAGTTGTTTCAAAAGGGATACTCTTGAGCCCAACATATGTTACAACTGTAGTTTCTCTTTACTTAAAAAGTGAACAGTTAGCCATGTTTCAATAAGTCCTGGCTACAGCCTCACTCCTTGTTTACTAGTAGGTGTCTTATCTTCCAACAAGATGAGCCCTGTTCCTGCCCCTAACCCCATGCCTCTCAGCAGCTCAATCTGCTTTCCACACTGTTTGTGTACTCTCATGCATTTTTAGGCAGTGGGCAACAATATTCTATTATTGTAAGAATAAAGTCCCCATCTCTTCCAGTATCTCCACTTCATTTTTGCTTTCCAACCCTCTGACCTCACTGCACCAACCTTAATCTGTTACAACTCTGAACAACATCAACCCAGCCTGCTCCTACTGCTAAAGAGAAGGTCAAGTCTACCATCTATACCTATG
Organism: Triturus cristatus; assembly: GCF_964204655.1. Lineage (NCBI taxonomy): Eukaryota > Metazoa > Chordata > Amphibia > Caudata > Salamandridae > Triturus > Triturus cristatus. The sequence goes on from NC_140593.1 coordinate 344,947,368, forward strand.
TGATGCTGATGATGATTTTGTCACACATCTGTCTTTATGTGACCTTGTTGAAGCAGGTTCTGATTATAAAAGAGGAGAACAGCGAGGGTTGACTATCAGGAACTGTTTAAGTTCAATTAAACAATAACAGTCGGTAATAGCAGCCACATCTCTTACAGCTGCGTGCTGGTATTCAATTTGCATTAGGCACATGGCATGCTTTATAGTGTATAGTGGGTGCAATAACTACTGGTACAGTGAGTCATAAATTGCGTGTTTAGATGCTTGATCGCATCTGATAGAAGGGGCCACAAATACCAACTGAAGGTCACATTCTGAGGTGGTGCAGTTGGCCGGGTGTGTCATATGTGTTATCTAGGGTGACACTTACTACTAGGTATTGTTTGGGTTTTATTTGATCAATGCAACTGACTCGCTGCCCTGTCATCGTGTCCTTATGCTGAATGCAGGCCCTCTGCTGTGCATTAATTTGTGTTTTATGAGTGTGTGGATCTGACTCGTTTCGATAGGTATTAGATCCTGGAGCCATATGTAATTTGCCACTGCAGTCTTCCAGGTGTGTTTGGGGCTTGTTCCATATCTGGTGTCTCAAGAAGTGCTAGTAGTGAACAGAGGGCAGCTGTGCTATCTTGATCTGATAAAGGTTCTCTCTGACACCGTAAGTGTTTCATGGTGGATTTGTGGGTCGAGCAGGCAACAGTTGTCCTGTGGTGTGCTGGACTCCTAAAGGGAGGACTTTTCTGTAAATTGATCTGATGCTAATTCAATTCAATTAAAAAATCTTTATTTGGATAATGGTATATCCATAAAAGCACAAGTCGCATAACAACAGAAGGGAGTACACAAAATGAGTAGTCATAAAAACAATGAAGTAAAGTCGTACGTAACAAACATGTTAAGAGAAGTAAAGTAAAAAGCCCTCTTAATATAAATCATTTAAGGTATTATAAGCTGATTAAAAACGAATCCATAGACAATATCCATTAAGTTTATATAAAAATAAAAAGACCGCAATATATATACAATTAATTCAATAAAACATACTTAATAAAGTGCACATTGTGTTGCGGGAGCGTACTGCAAGTTTTAGAAATGTGCCTACACGAACAGTTAATTCATCATCTTTCAACTTGCGTATTTCCATGTAGTCTGCATCTAAATGAATAGGTGAGATTTATTTTTAAAATAGGATCAAAAATTGTTTTGTGTATTACATGTAAAACTTACAAAAAATAGGAAGTGGAGTGTTGTTTGCCCACTCCTACCATCACATGGGCATGGTAATTGATCTAAATTAGCAGTGTACCCCAAACGGAAACACAATAAAAACTTAACTGTGCCAGCCCTTAAACGGAAGAGGAGACCTCTCATCCAACGACCTATTGCTTTGAAAAGATAACTAGATGGTATATTTGATACATCCGCTATGGGCATATAAATTGCTACAGACGTTTTCTGGGCCTCCCTTTTGTGTCTTAAAGTTCTATAATGATCATAAAGGGCCACTTTTTTTATTCATGCTATAATTTTTGGGGGGATTTGTTAAAACCAGTGCATGGTTAATACTACTCAAGCTCTCCCTCACAGCGGCACGCTATGGTATTTCTTTTCGCTTGTCACACTTGAGACAGTCTCTAATTACTCTCTGGTGAGGGATGCTGCAGGGTTTTCCAGATAGCGAGCCAAAAAAGCTTCTACATAGTGCAATTTTAATTTGGCATTGCAAATATATTGTGATGTGGAGATCGGTACTCCCAAGATTTTTCGACAAAATCTATTTTCTTCGAGCTGGATATTGTTACTCTTTGTGTAACCCCACACCTCTGCTCCATATGTCGCTGTTGGAATGCATTGTGTTTTATAAATTTTAAAGAGCGCTGACATTATATCTGTCATTTTGGGCTGTGGTAAACCAAGAATTGAATTAATAACTTTGGAAAACTTATTCCTGCTATATGCTACATGGTCAACCCAAGAACCATTGGCAGCAAAAACTAGGCCGAAGTAGGGAAAACTGCTAGTGCAATGTAATTTTTGAATGTCTAAAGTGATAGTGTTTTAAAGATACTTTTTCGGCCCACAAGACAAAATAAACAATTTTTAAAAATTAGTACACAAATCTAAACTACCCATAAAATCCACAAAACACCGCATTAAAATATGTAAGGCATTAGGTGTTCGGCCCATTAGCACCGCATCGTCGGCATACAGTAGGGTAGGGACAAGTTTACCATTAATTTTAGGGGCATTATTAGTGAGTACGATGAAAGATTTATGTAAATCATTGATATATAAAATAAAAAGCAGTGGGGCCAGGACACAGCCCTGCCTTATCCCTCTATCGACTCTGATGTCATTGAAACCTCCCCACTCTTATTGATCCTCACACGAGCTCTCAGGTCCTTATGCAGGTAAGATAAAAAGTGAACCAAAACCTCATCTAAACCAAATCCTAAAAGGGTAGACCATAAACGAGACTGGTTAACAAAATCAAAGGCCGAGGTAAGATCCATAAAAGCCAAATACAAGGGGGATTGCTGGGCTAGAGTATACTTCGAATAATTAAATAAGATTCCGGCATTGTTCAATAGTACCTACTTTACTTCTAAATCCCAATTTGCACAGTTGTAAAATACAATCCTCCTCTGCCCATGTTTTTATCTTGTTATACAAAATCCTCCCTAAAGTTTTCATCGTATTGCCTATCAGGGAGATCGGCCTTTAGCAATTAGACTGGGAACGGTCGCCCTTTTTGAAGATTGGTGCAATAGTACTTGTAGACCAAGTACTTGGGAGTGGGGCATTAGTTAAATTATTAAAAACATTTAATAAAAGCGGTGCCCAGAACTCAGGTTTAAACGTAATCAAATCAATATGCAACCCATCAGGACCAGGGGCTTTATTTCCCAAACTTTGATTGATAGCAACTTCAACTTCCTGTAAGGATATTGGGGTTCCTGGGGAGGCCTGATGCTCTATAGAAGCCTCAATCTGTGTTGCTACTGAATAGATCATAGAAAAATGGGCTACCTATGCCTCACTAGTTATATTGCAGCTTATCGAAGACAATGTCTTTTGAGGAAATATGAATTTTGTGATCAGTTATGTCCCCTATCGTAGACCCCAACGGCTCCATGTACATGCTATACGTACATGTATGTTCCCTCTTGCTCCAGTTTTAAAGACGCAAATATATGTGCGTCCACCGTCAACATGTCCTCTTTCAGATCCACCATGAATGGGTCAGATATTCCTTTCCTAAGTATGAAAGGCCACCGACTTTATGTGGTTCACTTTCCACATTTTACAGATTCAGGCGAGTAGGCCCGAATTCTGTCATCAAGCCTTTTCCTGCCTTCTGCCTCTGAAAGCTCCAGTCTGAGCCTGCATCTGTGACCATGAACTTTGTCTCACTCCCTGCGCGGCTAACGGTGCCTGATCCAGCCCGTCGCCTGCCAAGAACTGTATTTCACCTTCAAGATTATCTCCTCCGCCCCTCATCCGATGCATTCCTGTCTAGCAGTTTAGGTAAACATTCCTCCAGCTACCGTGCAAAGGGGCCAGGCCTCGCTGTCCTCATGCAAGTAATTCATAACCCTGTTACCATGGAATATTCCTACCCCCTCGCATTTAGTGTAGACACTTAGACGCTTGTACACGCACTAGTCAGTATAGTCAGTATAGAATAAGATTCTATCCTAAGAGACCTCTCTTTTTGGATAACACAGTTCTTTAAACATAGGATATTAGATATGATTTGGGATTAGGTTGACATAACCCCAGACTTTTGTCTCCACATGTAGAGCTAAATGTCAAGTCCCTTTCTCCCTCTAGTTGCACGTCAATCACACGTCATGCGGCTGCGCACGCATCTCTGCCAAATATTTCTGCTGACATTGCAGGATTCTCTTATGGATCCACCCACTTATGACATCATGTATGATGACGTTGTCTAGTTACGCCTATTCTAGTTACGCATGCATAGTTTATTTTTCTTATCAGTTGATACGCCTACTGCATCTGTTTTACTGTAATGCCTTTTCTATAAAAATGATTACCTTTCAATAATATATGCCCTTCCTTCCTGAACTTTCGTGGTGATGGAATAGAACGCCAACAATTCGAATTGTGTTCCTTTGTATAGGAATAAAGCCTTTTTAAACCTCTAATACCACGGATTCTGCCTCTCATTTTACTGAGTTGTTCTTAATAGACTTTACCGCATAAAAAATAGTACCGGTAACGAAATATTTACCACACTTTGACCACAGCCCAGAAAGCATTCCCATTATTTAGCATGGCGGCCTGTGCAAGAGCATCCCAGTGCTCATTCACAAGTTCTTCTTTCCTTTGTGAGACGGCTACCTTATACTTTTTCCTTAATGATTTAACAAGGGAGGGGTTTCTTGGGGTTATTGAGAGTGCCCTGCAAAGCTGTCTATTGATTAATTAACAATCGCAATTAAACCATCTTGGTCCATGTTGTACTCCCGGGATTGATTTAGATAATATAAATTTAATACCCTCGCATAATTTTGAGAAGGCACCAATTACCTCAGGGTTAAAATCATGTAATGACAAACATGAATCAATGAGTCTCGGGTAGTCCCTAATTATCTTAGAAAAGAGATCGGTGTAGTTGACTCCTCGCCAAACCAATATTAGGTTATCTGTAGAGTGTGTCAAATTCCTGGCACCACACTCGTTATTGTATTTTGGCTTTGGAGCAATTCTCAATTCTACTATAATAGGGTTGTGGTCGCCATAAGTAATCGGGACAAACTTCGGGCCATATGTATTAAGCTAAATTGCGATCACAAGTGCTGAAATTTGCAGAATTTCAGCATTTGAGATCGCAATTTAGCAGTGTGCAATGTATCACACAAAAACCCATGCACAAAATAAGGAATCGCAAAATTTGCAGTTCAATATTTTGCGAATGCATTTAAGGAATCGCAAATTGCGATTCCTTAAATGCAATGTAAGAAGCACAAAAAAGTGCGATTTGGCCATAAGGAATCGCAAATTACCACCAACTTCAAGTTGGTGGTAATTTGAGGTTTTCTTTAAAAAAGCACTTTTTTGATTTTTTAAAGTGCCATATGTCCCACATACATGCCTATAGGGCATGTATGTGCACAAAATGTGCACACATGCATATTTCAGGGGTGCAACAGGGTGTCCTTTTGGCACCCTTGCAACCTTGAAATTTCATTCTCAATTTGTGATTCTCTAATTGGTAATCGCAAATTGATAATGTCTTCCCATTCATTCCTATGGGCCTCCTAGCCCATAGGAATGAATGGGAAGGTATACCTTATTTGCGAATCTCAATTTGCGATTCACAAATAAGGAATATGTAGGATTCGCAAATTTTTTAGCAAATCCTTCATACATTGCATTTTGCGATTCTCTAATTGCGATTCACAAAAAAATGCAATAGAAAATCGCAAAACCCGTTTTCGATACATATGGCCCAAAAACGTAATCTATAGTAGAGGCACTACCTCTTCCTGTAAACATCGGTTCGGGGAGATCATTGTTGTTAGTTACCGCAGCAATTTCCATCACATTGATCAGATTATGACTGAGCAAATGATCATGTAATTCAATGCCCCTGTTGCATCGATACATCTTAGTACTAGGTCCTGTAATTGAGGAGAAATCCCTAGGAATTGTGGTGTTAAATTCACCCCACAAATAGATACCAACAATATTACCCGATCTATTACGTTGTTGTAGAGGTGAGATAAAATTGAACAGATTAACAACATTTGTGTTAGGTACAGAATAGAAATTATTATTATAAAAAATAATTAAACATATAGATACACCCCTTCCATATATTAACGCTTGAAATGTATCAGTTTTAGTATCTAGAACCTTAAGACTACTTCCAGCAGCAATATTGACCCAAATTGAAAGGCCACCAGATGGACGACCAAGCTTAGGAATAGGGGCAAGAGTGTTAAAACATTCAAACCCTTCAATATATAAATCTTGCATTGCCCAGATCACCTGAAACATAAGAATGTCCTGCTCTTGTACTATATCTTGCCAATTTGGTAAAGATATTTTTGATGCTAAGCCAGCGACATTCCAACTTAGTAATTTTAAATTGCAATCATTAGTCGCTTAGTTTAACATAACTTGTTCAGTTGGCTCTGAGGGATGCACATTAGTGCTTGGCATAAAAGTGGATTCATTGGTTACCAAGGGTGGCGTCAGTCAATCCTGGTTATCCAGATCAGACAATGGTAGGAACCAGTTGTACGTGTATGGGGTGGGGGGGCATCAGTCAACAAGGGCCCATGGACAGGTTTATAAAAATAATAGTGTCCCTTTCTCTTGGGGTTAGGTAGCTACTATGCAGACTGCCTGACTTTGAGTTCTTCACAGGTAGGCTAATCACTGATACGGACCAGCTAGTAGAGGGCAAGTTTTGGGCAGTCCTAGGTATGTTCCTTAACTTTGCTACATGTTACACATGAGTTATCAAGCGAAGATCCTTTTGAAAAGAGTTGGGGTTGGGATCCTTGGGTCAGGGCTCGACCCAGCGTCAATTAATAAGGGCAAACCCTCCTCTATGGTAGCAACAGTCTGAATAGTCTCTTGTTGTCCACTCATTTTGTTCACTATGGTATCCAAATGGTCTAAACATTCCCAAAGCAAGGTGAAGTACTTGTCTATCAACTCTTTGATTTGTACAAAAACGGTATCAACAATAGTATCAAACAATGCGTCCCCGGAGACATTGTGTGTTGATGTAAGGGATGCAGCATCAGTCTGTGTGCAAATAGAACTAAATTGTGCCACCTTGGGGATATGGACAATCGATGGAGACTGTATCCATGAATTCAAGACAGTACATGATGAGCCTGAACGAATGGGTTGTTTTCATTTAGAACTGGTGGGCTTCCCAGGCTTCCTTTTGCGCATGGCCACTGGAACTGCGGTGGGCGCTAGTGTGACCATGTTTGACTGCAAGTCAGGCATATCAGCACCATTAGAACTGCCACTAGAGGGGGCTATATTGTTAGAACTAGTTCCCGGGGATGTCGTAATGCTAGATGCAGTTGTACGCATGTGACTGGCTGCGGATCGGGTAGCTAAATCTACTGGCGACCCTCCTGCTGTTGGACCATTCGGTAATGCTGCATTTTCCAGGGATAACTGTCGTTCAGTGACTTTGATTTCACCAGAAACAATGCTAACAGCCCTTTCTAACATGCTATCGATGCTAGTGGTAGCAGGGCGCAGTGTCATTGTCCCTGTGCACTTCCCCATGATTAACACTTAAAGACTGTTTTGAAGTGATGGGACACTCACCTCAGTCACTTAATCACTTGCTGTTGATGGCTGAAAGAGGTAGGTGGTGGCGTATGGTTGTGGTGCCTGGTTGCAAGCGGCTCGCATGCTGCGGGAGCCACTAAGTGCCTTTAAGCGCCTCCGGGCGCAGAAAATGTGGCATCGGGGCCTCCTGGCACAGAGAATTGTGGGGCTTTGAGTCCCCCCAGGCTACTGGTGGCATCTGGTTGTGGCATCTGTTTGCGAGCGGCTCCCGCGCTGTGGGAGCCGCGAAGTGCCTTTAAACGGCTCCGGGCGTGGAAAATGCGGCGTCAGTGCCTCCTGGCGCAGAGTGTTGTGGGGCTTTGAGTTCCCACACAGGCTCCTGGTGGCATCTGGTTGTGGCGTCTAGTTGCAAGCAGCTCCCTGATACTAATATTCCGCCTTCTAGTTGAGCTATCAACTACTATCCTGACTGCTTGTGTCCGTGTCTTGCGCATGGAGGTTTCTTGTTTCTGGCTTGTGGTGTGCGTGTTTCCCTTGGCTTTGGGTGTCTTTACCAGGATGACTCCTCCTATTTTCAGGGTAGCCTTCTTCATAGTGGCACATATTAGCTGTAGGGTTCATCACAGCAAGAGCAAGATTACAACTGGTAACAAGGCCAGTTAGCCTGGGTACTGTGATCCATCTTGGTACCCAGGCAAACAAACCTGTGAACCATTCTATGTTTGAGGCACCTCCTTCTTTAATCATGACCTACTGTAGGTTGTGCAGTGCTTGGATGGCAATTGACAGTGTCTCATTGTCCAGGTCATTCATTGGGATGATGGTACAGCACCCTGTACCAATCTTGCTGCATGCACCCCCTTCCATTGTGGTCATTAAGTCCAACACATACCGGTGGTGCATTACCATGATGCGGATGACGCGTCTTTCTTCTTTGATTGCGTTGAAGCCATCTTCGGTGGTGTTCATCATTTTCAGCAGTTCCCACCTAGTGATCTGCAGCCTCCGAGTGTTTGCCTTGGTTTGCATGGTGAAGAAGGGGATCTAACCTCTTACACCTATTTGCGCATCGGTGAAGAGCCGGAACTCTTAGGAATGTTCTTTAAACATTCAGGAATGTTCTTGAATTTTGAATGTTCTTGAAACATTCTTTAGCTTACTTGGTGAAGAAACGTGGTACCTTTTCTCATGGCTTGTTGATGCAGTGCAAAAAGCTCTTCTCCAGGTATGAGCAATTTGGGTGTGTAGAGGGTGACCAGTGAGCAGACCCCTCTCCAGTCTGGGATGAGTTGGGTGTAGGCATGCTCAGTGCATTGCCGGTAGTAGTCCATCAAGGTGGAGGTGCCCCACTGCATATCATTATTATAGGTTATACTTTTGCAGATGCTGTTCACCCCAATAGGTATTGTCCTCTTCCTCCTAAAATGCAAGGAATACACTGGTAGCTTCCTGACTACTATGGGTTTCTCCTTACCCTCTATCCATGACTTCTTGTGGTGCTATAGTGTTGGTATGGAGTTTGGCTTTTATTCAGTATAGGTATAAGTGTATGTGGCATGAGGTTTTGTTGGGTGGTACCTCCTGGGAAAGGTATGGTTTATCTGAACCTACTGCATGGGGTATCAATGAGCAAACATAGCAGGAGTTGGTAGATGCTTAGCTCCCCAATGAGGTCATGTTCTCTACTGATACCAGGTTTTTTTAATAGTGCGCTATCTAATGCATGTGCAATGCTGTAGTTGTGAGTGGTGTAGTTGTATGTTAAATGTGTTAGAACCCGAGACTCACTGTACCACTTTACCTGGTGACCTTGGTTGAAACTTGACCTGTTCCTGTACGGCTACACATAGCTGAAAAAACATCAAAGCATATAGGGCAAAAGACAATACACAGGTGAATATTTTTAGTTGGGTATGAAAGAGTTGATGTAAAGTCCGGGGGGGGGGGCCTTATAGGCACACCTATCCTCAAAGTGTTTGCAAAGTCTGAGAAAGCCCAACGGGTGCTTCTGTCCCCAAAGTGTTCATGGTTCATATTGGAAAAGTCTGTGATGGTGACTGCTTTGGTGTTGGTGGTAGTGATGGGTCCAAACGAATATCTGACCAGTGGTACCATGAACCTTTCCCTTCGACCTTGACAGCTGCAGGAGCAGAAAATACTACTTTGAAGGGCACTTCAAACTCGCTGTCTCTCCACTGGTGATGAAAGTTACGGATCAGGACTGTGGGATGGTGCAGGGTAGGCCCACAGAGATGCACACTGCCTTCTTTTAGGTAACCTTTTAAGAGAGGAATCTGCAGGTTTTGGTCAGTTCAGAGAGATATACACATTTAATTACCGAAGGCCTCTGAGCTGGACTCTGCGGTTAGTTTGGTTCTGCTCTGCGGTACTGGTGTCTGAGTTGACCTACCAGTGACTAGCTGATGAAGGGGGGGGGTTCAGGTGGTGGCTCTGCTTGGGGTGTTCCTTAGAGTGAACAGGGTTAGGGGTAAGCAATACAGCCATTTCTTACCCATGGTGGTGCACAGTTTGCTGATCTTGTTCTTAAGAAGGCCGTTGAGGGTACAGATGTTTTTTAACATTTCATATACGAAATGTCCCCCGTTTTCTGATCGAGTGACTCTTGGTAACCTCCATCTGGGTATGATTTCTCAAACCAGAAAAGTAGCTGCGGCTTTAGCTTCGCACTGTGTACAGGGACCCACTTCTATCTACTTGGAGAAGGGGCAGACCATGATGATTAGATATCGGTAAGAGGCACACCTGCCAATCATGTCGATTAAATCTATGTATAGTGGCTGGAATAGCCCAGAGGGTCTCGGGATAGATTAGGCTATGACCTTCAGTGTGGGTTTAGGTGAGTGCAGCTGGCATACTGTGCAACAATTTAGGTTTAAAGAGATAATTTCTGCCACATAAGGAATAAATCAGTCTAGTTGTAGGTCGATGAGAAGGCTCTCTTTTGGGGTGGGTGCCGGGAGGTGGAGCTGGTTCAGGGTGGTGTAGGGTAGGCTATGGGGCATGACAGGTTTCCTTTTAAAAGTGTCCCAGTAGATGAGATCATGGGGGAGAGGGGGTGTGCATCCCCTAGATTTCCAGAATTCTCGCTCATGTGAGAAAGCCGCTTTCTGTATTTTCCTATGGTATAATTAGGCTTTCCTGTTTTCAGTTTCTATTTTTTAGAAAAATTCTGGTGGGGTTTTTTCAGTGTTTCCAAGTGATTTCAATACCTTAAAAAAACAGTGGTTATCAGTGATTACACATTTTCGCGCCATTAAAAACTACAGAAACAGTGTGTTTCTGGTGTTCATGGAACATTTTGCTTTTATTATTGCTTACTTTCTGCATGTATAGCACATGGTATATAGACAGTGTAAGTATAGTGTATATGAGGTCCAAATAGAGTTTTTCAAATTAAACTTATTGTAGTACACCATACAATACTTCTTCAGTGAGTCTTTGCCCATGTGTGCTCGCTCTTTCCTTCCCATGTAAACTTTTGTGAAAAGGCCCTCTCAACATAGGCACTTGAGATGAGCAATGCCAAAACGGCCAGTACACAATTTGTTAACTCTGGCCACTGACAAAGCTTTCCATGGCAATACTGGTTCACTTGAAGATTGCGATTCTCAGGGTAGGTTCTGCAACATTTTTGCTGATCTGGGCGCCTATGCCCTCAGAGTTACTGAAGCGGTGAAAAATGAAGCAGCACTTTTGAAACTATGGAGGAAATTCCCCTTTATCGAAGGGATCTAGAACAGAGTACCACAGTGAGGTTTCATTGACTTCAAATGCCATTGGCTGTGAAGGGACATTTCTATGCATCATTGCAAGCCATTTCTCATACATTGTATAATAAAAGTTCGTGAATTGCTCTTTACCATTGCTTTGCTTACCAAGTGGCAAGCACTCTAACATGGAAAATGTTGCAGTGCCAAAGTCACTAAAGGTGTCACCCACCCTACTCTCAAGGAGATGTTATACATCTACACCAATTATGCTGAAAACATGGCAGACAAGGGTGTTTTCAGACTCTATTATGTTCACTGTAGCAGTTATGTTTTCCTGTAAAAATCTAAGAATGCAGTAGAGTGTACTTTTTTCACATCACTATCAATATGTGACCATAGATCCTTACATTTCTTGCCTTTCTTGCCTTTGGCATCATCACTCTGCAACAATTCTGTAAACAGTTGCCACGTGGTTAATATAGCATTCATAGCCCCTTGGACTTAGAACCATCAGCTAAGGGACACAGTTGGGATGACTCTTTCTTTGATGCCACACAAAGCACAAAATGATAAATATTTGCGTTTTAGTTCCTGTGCATAAGAAAACAGTGCAACAGAATGGACTAAAAAGTCAATAGCATTCCCATTAACTCTGAAGATTGTAAAGATGCGTTCAGCATACCATCTAACGAGTGGCAAGGATCTCTTACAGGCAAGCCCTTCAGCTCAGATATCGATTTTGACAGGTCATCACACAACTTTTTCATAAACATAGCTGAATCACTGCAAATACAAACAATTTCACTCCAATCTTTGTTGAACTTGGAAAGAACCATTTTTGCAGAGCATTCCAAGTGACACTGCATTCCATGTTTTCCAAAAGTCTGGTGCCATGTTTAACCACAATCCCAGATGCTTTGTGATAGCGCTCTTTTCACATATACTTGTCACTATACCTTGCATTGAATGTTTAAAGCTTGAGGTGTTGCAAATTCACCTACTATCAATACTGACTCACTAGAAACTGGGGGCTGATGTATCAAGGGGTTTTACCCATTCTCTGTGGGTAAATGTGATGACACATATTAGAAAAGATTCTTATGAAACCAGCCATTTTACCTATCAGTGAAAGAATCAAATGCAGCTAAAATATCAAATATGATTTTGATATTTGCGGATTCTCTACAGTTTATAAAATATTTAAACAATACCTAAAACATGCTTCCAAACCCTGCATCTTTAGACCAAAGACCCCAAAACTGAAAAAAAAACAAAAGGAAGAAGAAACAATATTTTAGTGGCATCCCTAAACAACAAAACTCAAGCAGAACAGTGTTAGCCCAGACTTTCTTACTGCTTCTTGCATAACAAAGTTACATTGTATTGGCCCCTTCAGGAAGAAAAAAATGACTATCACTCTGTTTTTCCTTTCTTTGAATAACATTTAGTTTGTGGTTGTGCAGGTGTTTTTTCAGTGTTTATATGTTTTCACTGGTGAGGGCTATTTCTCTTTCAGTGGGGTTTTATCAGTTTTTGTAGGTTTAAACCTAATACCGGACAGCCTAGGTATAATCTAGCCAACTCAGTGTACGGTAGTTTGGAAGGTGAGGAGGAGTCCTTTGGAAGTTGCTTCTCAGCTTCATGTACTGGGAACTCATGGACTGCTCCCGTAGGCTACTCTCGTTTGCGGCCAGGTTGGTGAGTGCGTTGCCCCGGGAAATAAAGTCTTGGCCTGCTGTATGTGCGGTGCAATTGATGACTAGTACTCGTTTTGGCAGCGTCAATGCAGATCCCTCTGCATTACTGGTGTGCCATCAGATTTGAGGAAGCCCCTTCTTTTCCATCTACTAATACTGGAATGTACAGTAGTTGTAACATGGACTAAGTTGGAATATACTGTGATGTCCCCAGTGCCTTGTGTGAGGGCCTCAATGAGTGCCACCAATTTGACTGCTTGTGCAGAGAGGCGCTGGATCAATGTCAGCTGTGCTGTGATTTGCAGAGAATCTGAGGATATCTGGCTATCTCCTGTGACCACTGCTGCTCCTGTGTGCCTAACACCGGTTTCTTGATCTATGACAGAGAAACCATCTACAAACATGACTTTACTATTGGGGAATCGGGTCTTCTTCTGCCCTGGCGGATAAGTCTGGTGCTTGCACAAGGCAGTCAGGGATTTCCTGTCCTTCGTGTACTTCATGGGTAATTTTAGGTGGCTGGGTTGACGTTATGGCACTGCACAATGTTGAGCACTGGTTTGGATAGTATAAGACTCGTTGGCTGGTCAGGGTACCTTTCCCTTTCTGTATGATCGCGAACATTGCATGTTCGGTGTACAGTGTGAGGGTTCCCCCATGACAATGGAGCTCCTTTTGTCCACCTCAAAGACTGCGGCGGCCTGGGCCTGCTCTTAAGGGAAATGTCCCTGCACTACAAAGTCGTGTTAACTACTGTAATACGCGATTAGGTTATGCCCTAAGTGGTACTTCTGGGTGAGCACTGCCTTCATCACACGGCCATCACTATGGCAGAACAGGTAGAACTCCTTGTTATAATCTGGGGTCCCAAGTACAGGTGCGTTCATGATTTCTTCTTTTCATTGGGTGAAGGCATCCTGCATCTCAGGGGTCCATGGCAGTTGGGTACCACCGGACTTTGCATTCTTCATCACGGCCAGCACGGAGGCCCATTGCCTGGCGTAGTTGCAGAGTCCAGGGAAGTTTTGCACCTCCATCTTTGTCTGGGGTGGTGTCATTGCTCTAATAGTGTGTGTACACTCAGGTGTGACCCATCTTCCTGAGGCTGAGATCAGCTAACCCAAAAGGCTGACCTCCTGTAGTATGTATTTTAATTTCTGTTTGTCCACTTTTTAGCCTCTCTTTGCTAACATAGTGAGGAGGACAATAGTGTCTTGTCTGCTTATCAGTTCAGTGGGGCTGCATATCAGGATATCATCAGCATATTGTAACAGGGTGCTGTTACATTGGAAATTGGACTGATCATTCCTCAAGAATCTATTAAAGATACTTGGTGACTCACAGTACTCTTGGAGCAACCTTAGAAAGAGCAGTTGAGCTCCTCTAAATGTGAATGCTGCTAGGTACTGGCTGTCTGGGTGAAGCAAAATGCTGCAGGAATCATTTTTAACATCTATGACTGAGAAGTACACAGACTCTGATGCCTATGGGATCTTCAAAGACTATTGTCAATCAATCGAAAGAAGCTTTATTTCGGCCATTTGGTCATAAAAGCACATAAAAAAGATTATACAGTACATTTTATAAATCATTAAAAAAATATTTTTAAAAACAACATCATGCAGTTTATATACATAAGTGCTATATTAAAAAGTGATATGTATCTGATTTGTGGAGGGTTTTCTAGTTCATTCTTGGATGTACTCTCTCACAAAAACACTCGATGCTAAACTTAGGTAAGTAGAGATTGTCATCACCAATTAGAATTTCTACCTCGAGTGCACGCGGAATTAAAATGTTATGTAATGGAACAAGTAGCCTATTCATACTATATATAAAACCCCTAGCGGATCTAAAAATACTATTGGCTTGTCTAGTAGACAATTAGACAATATTAAAAAACTATTTTAAAAATATAAAAGGGAGAAAAGTTTGTATTACAAATATCATAAAGTACAATGAATATGTGCAAACATAACATAGCAGCGTATAAAGTGAGCACACGGGACTAAGATTTTCCTGCGCTGGTTTTCTTTAAGATTGTTCTACGAATGCACCACATCGAGTAAAGAAACCTAGAGATGGTGAACACAATAGGTGTGTCAGTTTCATACTTGAGGAACCTGTAAGCCTCAGTGCAATGTCTGATTCCAAGTTTCTACAAAGTTGTAACACCCACTTGGACCTTGGTCTGCCATATGCGGGCCAAAAAAAGAGATCATGTAATTTGGTCTCTTCTACTTGGTCGCACCCTGGGCAATCAAGTTTGAGGGCTCCCTGCCATTTATTAGTAAATGCTCTAAGCGGGCGCACCCCATGCCTGAATTGGAGTAAAACGTTTATTTGCCAGTAGTGGTTGGATGTAATCAAGAGCCGGTTCTGTCCTGTATTTCTGCTTGATATCCAGAAACCTGGAGGTCAAGGTACTTGATTTAGACCCTTGGCATAATAGGTCCATTTTATGTTCTCTGTGGGAGTCAAGTAATGCCTTTCTTGAGGTTTTGGGGCCGGTCTCTTCTGGCGTGGACCACATTTTGGCCCTCCCTATTGCCTGACAGGAGTTCCTGATATAGACTAGCCAGGGTAATTTCCCTGCACCAAAGTGGGTCATAACGTCCTTCAACTCCTCTTTGTAGTCAACTAACTCAGGTGTGCTCAACAAGCGGCGCCAATATAGGAGAGGTCTAGAGGAGACTACATCAGCTATGGGGCCAATCCCTAAATCCATTCTGAGCGGTGTTAGTGGGGTGCTCGTAGGGAGGCCCAGCAATTGCCTAAAAAATGAGTTCTCGGTCATGGATAGGGAGATAGATGAACAATGACCCCATAATTCTGCCCCATATAATGAGGCTCCCCTTGCCTGCATTTTGTAGATTTCTACTGGTGGACCTACCACTTTGTGGGTGCAATGTTTATATATCTTTAAAATTCCCCCCGCCGACTGGGTCAGTTTTAAGCTAGCTTTCTTTATTTGTCACCCCCAGTCCATTTTTTCTGTTAGTGTGATCCCTAGGTAATCAAAAATGGACACCCTGTCTAGAGCCCTTCCATCCATGGGGATGTGGGCAAGTTATGGTGTTAGCATTAAAAACCATATACTTTTTTTTCTGGAGATTAATCTCCAGTCCCCCCTTCTTGCAAAAGAGGCTAAATGCCTCAAGTACCCTCTGCATACCCATGGGTGACTTAGAACGTAAAAGCGTGTCGTCCGCAAACATAAGTGTTGGAATTTTGCAGCCCGCCAGCCTTGGGGCGTCAATGTTTTTAACAGCTAACAAACTTTCTATTAGGCCATTTAAAAACAGGGAGAAGAGTGTCGGGGCCAGGACACAACCCTGTCGCACCCCTTTCTCTACAGGAAAGGGGGCGGAGAGTTCACCGTTTTTGCCATATCTAATTGTCGCATAATTGGCTTGGTGCAAGCGTTTCAGCTGGAGGCAGAGATATTCTGGGACTTCCACATCAAGTAGGATGCCCCATAGCTGATCTCGCTGCACCATGTCAAACGCGGATTTTAGATCCACAAATGTGAGGTAGAGGCTGCCACCCTCTAACACCACAGTTTTCCAGTGGATGAGTTGTAATCTGAAAATCTGGTCAGTAGTGGAGGTCCTGGCCCTGAAACCTGCTTTTAGAGGTGTTAGTATTTTATTTTCCTCTATCCAAAATTGCAGGAACTCCAAAAGTACGCAGGCAAACATTTTTTGAGTGAGATCTATAAGACTTATGGGGCGATAGTTTGCTGGATTGAGAGGGGAACCCTTTTAGTAAATGGGGATGATTTCTGCTCCGGCCCAAGTAGGGGGCAGCGCCATACCTTGTAAGACGACGTTAAATAATAGCTGTAGGTAGGGTGCCCAGACTACGGGTTCTGAACGGAATAGGTCCCCAGGTATCCTATCCAACCCTGGTGCCTTTGCTGGAGGCAGACTACCCAATGCCCCTGTGATCTCCTTCATTGTGCATACGGGAGCGTCTATGTTTGAGTCGTTCACATCTAGGGTAGGTGAAGTTACCCTATCCTCTCCCTCTCCCTCTGCGGGCCTAGAGTATAGAGATTTGAAATAGGTTCTCCAAACTTCTTCCCCTAGGTTTGGTCCTAGAGCCGATTGGCCTACGGATTTCCCTGTTTTAACTAGGTTCCAAAAGGCTCTCATGTCATGATTGTTTAGTGCTGTTTTAATTGTATCCCATTTTTCATTTTCCCAATTAATTTTAGCTCTCATTATAGTTTTTTTATATCGATCCCTAGCTTCCTTGATTGACAGTTTATCATTCATACTGATAGAATTTAGCAGGGTTTGCTTAGCTACCTTGCATGTTTTATTGTACCATGGGTGCCTGGGGTTGGGTTTTGGCATAGGCCGGTTTCGGTTGTAAAAGAAATCAGCCAATATGGAAAACAGGTCCTGGTGGGTTTTTTTCAGTGTGGAATGCGGTACTATGCTATTGCTAGTTACAGACATTCCATATGCGACTTCTAGAAAGGGAAGGATTTGTTGATAAAGAGAAGCCACTTTATCCGATGATTGCACTAGTTCCCCCCGGCGTACCCTCCTCCCTCCTTCGACCGATACTAAATTGGGTTTGGGGTTTGTGGATGTGTTTAACGTAACTTTAGCCAGGGGTAGACATATTTCAAGTGCCAAGGGGTTATGATCTTTCTCATATCGAGAGGTGACCTTGAAGTCAATAGCCCTGTGCCAAAGGCTGACATCTACCAAAATGTAATCTAAAATTGATGCCTGCCTAGGTCTATTAAAAGTAGAAATCCCTGGGCTGTCAGATAGAAATCGGCCATTACAGGCCCTTACTGAATGACTGAGGGTAACTGCATTCAGTTGTAGTACTAGAGGGGTCCATGCCCGTGTCGGTTGGATGTTGCGTTCAGAAATTGACCATACCGAGTCCTCCTCACTTGTGATGCTAGTAGTTAAGCTGTTCAAGGGCTCAAATTGGCAGTTGAAATCCCCTTCGATAATTATTCGGCAATTATCGGGTAGGGTGGGGAGGAATGCAGAGAGGCAATCGAGTGTGTGAGACGATTGTCCATAGCTTACTGGCCTTGAGTAGACATTAATTATTGCAATCCTCATTGCATTGTGAAAAGAGAGAATACACAGGACATCGGGGGACTGGGTCTCTATCTTCTGTACATTACACCCCAAGTGTACATAGACCCCCCCGAGGGTCTCCCCCAGCCCCCTGGACTGCTGGAATACTACACGTTGCATATCCCACTTTAAATAGATCTGTCTTTGCCCAAGTTTCCTAGAACAGCCATAGCTCATGTTGATCTACAAATGACCCCCAATCTATGAGGTCCATTTTCGAGTTAATTCCTTCTATGTTCCAGGATAAAATCCAGGTGTTTTGTGGCTCCACTAGATTAATTGGGGGGATTTGTAGGGTCGTCCTTTCCTCTGGTGGGGCTTGTTGGGTGTCTTGGTATCCTGCCCTTCTCCTTTGGACCTTCGTTTGTCAGATTTGGAGTACCAGTGGGGGTAGGGAGCTGACTAAAGACACTACCCTAACAGTGCTTCTCCGAGACTCTTGTCCTTCTTTTTGTGAGACGCCAACCAGATACATGTTCCCCATTTTGGCATTGTTTTTAGTGGTATGCTGTTGATTAGAGTAGGTTAGTCAATCTACCAGTTCCAAAGAGCTAAACCTATTATTAACAGGTATATTATACATCACGGTTTTTGTGTGTTCCCATCCTTGTTTAGGCCTAGCACCATTTTGATCAGTAGGCCCCCAACCATTGGCCATATTTCTCTCTTTGTCTAGCATGTGCCTGGGGGGGGGTAAAAGTATCCCAGGGTCAGGGAGAGAATATCCCCATTCTCCATTATATAACCCCGATATAGGATGTGTTGAGCAGTCCTAGTGTCCCTGAAGTTTATCACAACACAATCCCCTGCAATGTCCTTTCGCCTCCACTGAATAGAATTTCCCCTTGGTCTTGATAGGGAAGAGGCCTATATTTATTTAAACAATGGATGCATTTATTTTTAAGTTTTGGATGTGTCTCCCCTAGGCCATTTTCCAACTCAGGTACTCCAGCTCAAACAATGACGTATGGACCAGAAGTTGGAGGCAAGTCAATACACGGTAGCGTGAGTTTAGTATCTCTTAGTTTGGTATGCGGGGAAATCCTGTTAGTAGTGTCTTGGTTATTTTTGCCTTGTTGTTGGTCCAAGGGGCCTGTTATATTTGGTGTGTGCCTGTTTGTGGGTTCGGGGAGTGAACAGTGGGGGGGGCCTCAGTTGGCAGTTAACTGAATCCCTGCTCTGTGGGGCGGGCAGTGTAGAAGTGGAGGCTACTTCCTTTTGCGTAATTATATTGGACACTACGGAGAGAGATAAATCCTCGAGTGTGGCTGATGTTACCATGTTTTTTTGTAAGACCTGCTCTGGGAAAGGGGTTTTTGTGGACTAAATTTTGGTAAGTGCAACTTCTACTTTGCCCACCCAATGGTCTATCAAATATGACAGATTATCAATGCGTGTTGTGAGAGCATCAACTTCAGTTTTTAGAGTCAGAGAAAAATGGACTTTGAGTTTGATTACAAGATTAGACACCCATGGCGAGAGCTCCAGGGTCTTTTGCGACGGCTCGTCTGCTTCTGGTCCCCCCGGGGGCTGGCTTAGTGGCATATCGTCAATTTGTGTGTTCTGCCTTGCTCCCTTTTTTGTAGCTTGTTTCCGTTTCCCTCCTTTTTTCTTTGCGCCACCCCCCAGAGTGGTCTGAAGGGCACTGCCGGGGCCTGTCTTCACATGTGGATATAAGGGCCCGGATCTATAGTCACATTAGGTGTAAGGGGTAGGGAGAGCGTCCCAGGCTCTGTCGGAGTTGGGCTCATGGCAAGGGTCAGAGTTAAAGAGAGTCGTCTTTCAGTGCGCTCAATTTCACTGGACACTGCTCCAATTGCCCCCTGTAGCATTTTATCAATTGTGGTCGGTTATGCAGTTAGAGGGGCCAGTGGGGCTTTCTTCCTGGTGGCGGGCCCTTTCCCCGGGGGGGGGGGGTAAGTTTTCCCATAGTTTGTTTTAGACCAAACTCCTGCAGTAATGTAGAACTTGATGGCTTGCAGATATATGGCGGACGGTTGGCAATTGCATAGGCACTGCCCTTGTGGTGGCCTGCAAAATTCTCTCAATCCCCTTATCGGTGATCCGTGTGTAAAACTAAGGGGGGTGGCCCAGCCCAACCTCGTCCGGTCTCTTCCCCCAAACTCCAGGCAGCAGGCTCCAAACACCAAAAGACGGGCTTCCCGCGCTGCTGGAGCCCGCTCTCCTTTATAAGCGCCTTCGGGCGCTAGCTGTGTGATGTTGGCGGCAGCGGTCGCGTGGGGGGTTGGGACAAGTAGTCCCGGGCTTCTCTTCCCCCAAACTCCAGGCAGCAGGGTCCAAACACCAAAAGACGGGCTTCCCTGACTATTGTTGACGATTCTGGGTAGATGGCGAACAGTTGTTTGTCCGATTTGTCCCATACGTGGAGACCTGGGTCTAAGAAAATGACGCATGCCCATGAGACTTGATTGTCGTCAGAGGCCATTGAGACCACATAGGTGTGCCTGATCTCCACTGCCATGACTGTCACTGGTTCCTTCCCCTGGGGCTTTCGCTCTTGGTTCCATTCCCTACAAAATAAGAATTACTTGGGCAACTGTACTTGTCTTGCTAATAGCGTTGGGGTGTTGGCGATGAAGGTCAGGACTGCCTTGGAGAATGCAGCCTGGTCTATTGGTCAGGTCCGGACTGTGCCCCATTACTAGAGTTGGGTCTTATGGTCACAAGTCGTAAGGGACAGATCCCAGTGATTGAGCAAGTCATGGTTCAATCTTCTGAAAAGTGGATGGTCATGTATTGTTTGGTTATTAGACCACTCCCCAGAAGTTTGGTAGGGGATGAAGGATTATACAGTAGTTGACCTTGGAGTTGCTTTCCACCTATCTCCAAGCCAAGTATTTTGCTGAAGGGAACCGTTTTCAAAGATCCTGAAAACCCCTGCGTGTCAATCGTGTTCTGTGATAGGGGAACATTCCCTTCCTTGAGTCAAGCTCTTGTGGCCCTGGTGTCCACTAGGAAGATGTAAAGTATGTCATTGATAGCCACCGTCACAGTGGGTACCTCATCCAACCTGTGCGTGGCTGACAATACAGGGCAAATTAGACCCTGTTTGGGTTCTGGGGCTGGATCGGTGAGCTCCCTCCCCATACTGTTGCTCCTACCTGTGCAGTGGGGAACCCTGGGCTCTTTGCTAATGATTGGGATGGGTTCCCTGCTGTTTGCTGATCCTGCCATAGGTGTGGCCCGTAGATTCGTGTTTGTGGTGAGGATGGAGATTCTAGATGCCCTTCTTGGGTTGGGGCCCACTGGTGTCGTGTAGTTCCTAAAAATATATAGGATCTTTGCGCTTAGACAACATAAATTAAGGGATTGGTGTCCAGACTGATTCCAGACACCCCCAAAGGAAATGTTAGCATTTAGACCAGGTAGCTCACAGTGCCACTATAAGCCCCCTAACCTTACCAAAGAGCAAATAGTTTCTGGCAACTATCGAACATGACAACCCTTGACCCTTCAGGGATCGTGGAAACAACACAGTACTTTTCGCTCAGTCAATCATACTCACTTAGTCTCAGAGAGATGCACAGAATAAACGTTGGGGACATTTTCAATAAGCATTTATTGAACCAGTGTTATTCTAGTATAAAACATGTTTGCTGCAATAACCAATAGACAGAAATAGATGTATAAGATTACAAGCACCAACAACGTAAATAAAAGGTAGAATTCTACAATGGTGCTAAAAGAGTGAAACTATGTAGGCCTATAGATACGTGACAGTAATCAAGCGTATTCCTGCGATGCAACCCTACCCAAGTGTACCTAAGTGGGCCCAGCATGTATGTGGGTGTAAAGCCAAGAATCCCCTAGGAAAGAGCCAACCCCAATACCTGATGGGAGAGAACAAAGGACCCCCTCTTGGTCTCGAGTTAGACATCCCGTAAGGGATGTGAGGCCGCGGCGTGTTGTAGCTTCTGCAGGCCGGGACCTTAGCATCTACTGTCAGCGTGGAAGCTTCTCCTCTGCCTAGCTAGGGTTGGTATGGTTCTTTTATACCTTAAAGATAGCCTTGGGGTTCCTTACACAATCGATATGTTGTGAGTACGATTATGTAAATGAGTTTAAATCAATACCTGCAATTATGCAAAGTAGTTCCTTTGCCCTAGGATGAGGATGACCATGACTTTTATACAGAGTATGTTAATCCTGTTATGTACGTCATGTGCATGGACTTTTCTAAGAATCCTCATGTATAATAAATTAGGCTAGTTTCAAGGACATTGATCAACGTTTATTCAGCACATAACTGGGTAAAAGGTGAGTGCTAGAACCGTTATGCAGAGCAAGGTAGGAAAAATGTAGGTAAAAGGTTGTGTAGCTACCTAGGCCTAGATTGGGGTACATTGGGGTACATAACACTGGGAGCATAAGTGTTCTGTGTCTGAGTGTGTTGTGGGTTGCTATTGGACTGGGGCTGGGTGCTCTTTGTGTTCCTTGCCTCCCACCTGGATCTCTGTTCCTCGTGATACATTCTGGTCCTGCAATCTCCTACAAAGTGTTCCATCTTACGGCAGTAGAAACATTCTCTATTGTCTTTCATTGGGCCTCCCCTTCCTCTTTAATTGGAACCGCCCCAGTGGTGCCCTAGTGGTCTGAATGGTCAGGGCTTGGAGTGGGCAGATCCTCTGGGGTGTGTCTTGGGAGCTAACGGCTAAAACTTGTGTGGAAAAAAGCACTGTGCTTTTCAACCTAAGGCAATACAATCGCAATCAAAAAGTACTTTTCACATGCATAAAATCATAAACATTTCAAGATAGTAAAACACTTTTATTTCTTTATGTTAGTAAGGACAGTGGGCAGAGGTTGGTGACAGGAAAGAATTGTGAGGGTAAGAAGGTGTGCATGAGAACGTAGAGTGTGCTTATCTGCATAATACATGAAGCAACCCCTGAGCAATAATGTGCACACAAGAGTGCACATCTTGAAAAACCTGAGGTGGGCGAGTGTGATGAATGATAAATTAGAGACATGAGGTCAATAACATGAGAGCAGAGTGTGCGCATATGACCAGAATTCACATGTGAAGCACCCCCAAAGACTATGCTCACACAAGAAAATATGTATTTTGAGAGTGGAGTGCACAGTAGAACAACACTCAAATTATGAACAAGTTGTCAATATGTGCAGGAAAACAGAAAGTGTGCATATGACCAAAATTCGCATGTGAAGCACCCCAAAGACAGTTCCACCTTACTAGAAAGAACAGTGCTGTGCTCCATCCACCATCCACTCCTAGATGAAGAGCAGTACCATCCTCCACACTTCATCCCCTCACATGCACCTCTCCCATAAAGACCAGGGTCACCTTACATTTTCTCTCCATCTTGCAGTCTTCATCCCAGCGTGGTACATTGTTTGCTCCACATAACCCCCCTGACCTTCTCCTAGAGGGCTCTTCAAGACTAATCTACATACAAAATGTTCCCTCCTTTTTAGAGAGCAACATACCAAAATGGCAATCTGCATACTTGTCTACACCATCTAGCCCACTAGGTACTCCCAGTCTTTAAAAGGCCATGGTGATGGTGCCCTTTGGGTTTTATCGCATTGCCAACACCTTCCTCTCCACCACCTGAATGCTTCTCCATTAGATGTTCATGAAAGAGAAAAACACCCTCTTATACCGTGATGATGGAGAAATTGGATCTTGATATTGAATGTAAGAGTGCTTCTCCTCCAATTCACCCTCATATTCACCCCATATCACCACCCAGTCAGCTAATCAGAAGGAGTAGAGTTATGCATGCCTTTAAGTAAGCAATCCACTGCCCCAAAGAGCATAAGGAAGGAAATTGCCTTTATTGCCTGTTGACCTACACCATACCCTGCGCTCTTCAGAACCTGGGTCAAGTACAGTAAATCAAGTAATGGTTCTTTCGGATTAATTTGCAAACCATTTTTTCTACTATTGGGAAGTGCAACTAATTGATCCTTCGTCCACGTCAAGCAAAGTACCAATGAAAAACATCTGCAAATGGCAAAATGTTTAGTAAATAAAAATGTTATTCTTTTCTCTTGAGTTTAATTGATTTTGGGGTGGATGCGAGCACTATTTTGGAAAGGATACGCACCCCCATTGCATCACTAAGGCACATTTTAAAGATAGTAGAAAAATTTTTGTTTCCAAATTGATCCAAAGAGGTAGGGGTACGATAGATCAGTGCCTGAATTTGAGGCTGACTATAGCAAAATATACCAGAGGTAAGGGTGGCCAGACTTTTAAGACCTTTATGGACCTAACAGCAGCGTTCGACTGTGAGAGTCACTCTAAATTGTGAAATATAATGGAGATGATGGGGATTGATGCAGCAATAGTTAATTTTATTCATCAACTGTATTCTCAATTCACTGCACGTGTACGATATGGCAAAACTCTGATGGGGAGAACCAGTGGCGTAACGATAATTGAGGGGGCCCCCCTCCATGTACCTTGCAGGGGGGCCCCCTCAATTATCGTTACGCCACTGGTTCTCCGGACTCTTTCAGGAGCTCCTCGGCCAAAGTGCAGTGCTGATGGGACACCCCTGAGCTTGGGGTCCCCCCTCACTGCAAAACTCCCATCTCGTAATACGGCAGATGGACCACAGAGCTTGCGGCAGTCGGACCACCACCGGTGGTACAGCAGTCCACGGACCGCCAAACTTGTAATAAGGCCCTATATACTCGTACTGAAAATTATAACATTTATTTCATTGGCATTGCAGATTTATATTTCACTTGTTTTAGTAGGAAACATTTTCAAGGATCCAAGCTTCTCCACATGGCAGTCATCAGTAC
Organism: Triturus cristatus; assembly: GCF_964204655.1. Taxonomy (NCBI): domain Eukaryota; kingdom Metazoa; phylum Chordata; class Amphibia; order Caudata; family Salamandridae; genus Triturus; species Triturus cristatus. Next base: position 344,972,001 of record NC_140593.1, read on the forward strand.
CCTGAATATGACTAAAATGGTCTCCTCTTGGGATAACTTATCTATATTTATGCATCCACTTTTTTCTTATTAATTGAGTCCAACACAGTTATAGACATCTGAGTTCCATGATAATATGATGCGAAATGGAAAACCAACTGGGAAAGCATCCCCATGAAGACTATTGCTATTTTGCATTTTATTTTTATATCTCTGCCTACTGCCTGAGGGTTGCCCGAGGAAACAATGCGTTTGAGAGAAGCAAACACGCCGGCAAAAAAGAAAAACAGAAGTTAAATATATATTTGCATATAGTGCCTTAGAGGTACCATGCAAACCGTTCATTTTAGTCGTTACCAGAATATATATTCTCCAATCTGTGGCAGAATAAACGCAGAGCCTCATAGATGTCCTCCTGGGTTATGGTAGTGTTGCAGAACTATTATTTTTACAAGGGAATTATATAGAAAGCATCCAGTACTTATGAAAAGAAAATGAGAATGACAAATCTGCCTGCCATATGAAGGCACCAGTTCCGTTCTTATTAATGCCAGTTTGATGAATTTTACTTTGTGGTTGCAGTATTTTATAATCCTTTACTTGAGCTTTCCTTTGAAGTATTAACATTCTCCCATTTTAGGCAGTTATTTGTTTAACTAGAGGATGAAGGTTTGGGTGAGTGAATGAAAAAATCATATTATTATTACAAGTAACAGTGTGAAGAATATCTGGTGTCGCAGAGTATGGGACAAGGTGATGATAAAAATAAACCAAAGGAGTTACTCTGTTAAAATATGATATACGAACAAATTAGAAAAAGATACCTCATTGGGTATGCTTTACCAACATAACAATAGGAAAGATTTGTACTTTATAACATGAAAGGAAGGAATCATAGTACTGATGCCAGACGGTCCCTGGATTCCACTGAAGACTGAAACAGCATTGAATCCTAAGGGCCCAGAAATGCAAAATCAATCCTGCCAAGTACCCTGCATCAGTCCTTAGTCTAATGTATTTAAGCGTGGTTCTCCGCATCACCTCACTGAAATGTATTGTCACGCATAGCGCCTCTTCCGTTAGTGCTGCCTACATCTATAAACTAAGCTGGTTTGGCAGGTGGCAGCTAGCAGCGCCGTGCCATGGCTGACAGCTGAGCTACAGCTACAATGTTATTTTGATCAGATTCCTGCGACGAGGCGCTCTGACCCTGACGTCATGTTGAGGTAGTGTCCAATGGCCACTACTACATGACAGAGCCCAGTCCAGTTGTGTGGTTCAGTCTCTGGTGCCACAGGTACGACGTCACATCCTGCTGGAGTGCTAGAGTTTGTTGTGGGAGGACGGCTGGCTTGTTTGCGACATGGCAATTAAGGTTCTCGCAGTGCGGGTAAATGCTTGCACCGGCCACCGGCTGTCTCGCGGGTTAGCTGCCAGCTGAGCTGCAGTATTAAAATCAATGCGAACCGCCGCAAATTCAATTGCCCCAGAGGTGAGGGAGAGACGGAGTGTGACCGTTGCTTGCAGCGGCCAGGACTCTGGACTGTGGTGGACTCAGGAGGCGGACAGCAAACCCTCAATTTTGGCGGTGGCAAAGTTGAAGTAAGCTTAGTCTATAGCACTAAGCCAACTCAAGGAGATGATGGACAGAGCGCTGTAACTTTTCAGACACTCACCCCCAGTCAAACGATCTGGATTGAATCCATCATCGTTCTTTAGCTCACCTCGCCACCACAGTTCAAACACAGCTATATGCAAATAATTCTTGACCCTGTGTCTCATGGGAACAGTCCAGCCCGAACTGCCAAGCCATGACTTCCCTGGACTGGAAACAAGCATCCTGGGACTGGTTTCGGGCGAACAGCCCTCATCAGCCAGGCTAGCTTGAATCCAGTGGCAAAGTGAGCAAGGGACCCATGCAAGGGACCCACGACTGTATCACTAGCCACCCGAGTGTGTATATATTTCCATAGAGTCAGACTGCCTGCCTTCCTCGATGGAATCCAGTGGCAAAGTGAACAAGCGATCCATGTCTGGGCATATCCTGCCATCTTATGGCAAACCAAGCAAACACAAGGAGATGATGGACGTAGCGCTGTAACTTTTCAGACACTCAGCCCCAGCCACAGATCTGGGTGGAATCCATCACCGTCCTTTAGCTCACTCCGCCACCCCAGTTCAGACACAGCTATATGCTAATCAGTCTTAACCCTGTGCCTCATGGGAACAGTCCAGCCCAAACTGCCAAGCCATGATTTCTCTGGACCGGAAACAAGCATCCTTTCTGTGCTTTTTATCCGAATAGAAATAGCCGGTTTTCCTTCTGGCTCGACTTATCTCTAACACTCACGACTGTAAGATATGTATTTTAGCAGTGGGGTTTGCAGGGGGGACACACTGCATACCTGAGACTGCACATGCGACAGCTCTTCAGGAGAGTGAGTGCAGACAGACGTGCACAACGCCGCACCTCGAGGCCTCTTGGCACATGGCCATGTGCCGACGTCTGCAGCTCCCCCAATATGTAAACTCAAAGGCTGCCTCCAGCTCCTATTCATCATTATTACGAATTTCACATAATTAACTGCAGATCAGGTTTAGTTTGAGGTTCCTGCAGGGCTGGCTGTCCCTTTCATCCTTCTGAGGATGGTTTAATTTAGCACCATTGTTGAGTTGGATTAGTAATTGTGCCTGACTCAGAATCCTGCGTATAGTAGTTGGTCACTTGCTATGGCTGCTAAAAATTCCTTCATTCTGAGCTGCCTGCCATGCCCCTTTATGTTTCCCTCGTCTTCACTGCTTGATTTTGCTCATAACAAAGTGTCACTCATATTCTTTACAATGCCACTCATAATTTCACTGAAATTATGAAAATGTCACACATGGCAATCTGAAACCTTGGCAGCTATGCAAAATGGGCAGTGAAACCACTACCTGAGAAGCCCACTAACAGTTTCAAGGTGTGCCACAAAGCAGATGCAAACCATTAGTAAAACAATAGTAAATCCAATGGAAAAGCACCAAAACTATAGCAATTTATAGATTAGGATAGTCACTCATAAATGTGAAGATTTGAAAAACAGATCACGAAGAGCCTGTTTGCATGTTGATACCATAGGTTGCTACCCTTATCAAAGGCTACGTTCTCAACAAAGATTCTAACTTCTCTACATAGCCAATACTAAGGTCCTGATTACGACGTTTGGCGGTGTGGCGGAGAGGAAACTCGTAATATTTTTGGCAGGACCACGGCGGTCCCGCCAAGCAAATTGCGGCCTCTGACTGACATGCAACCACCAGGGAATGGCTGTTGCCTGGAGGCCTCGGCAGTCCCAGGGCGGTCCAACTGTCCAAGTCATAATGGGGCGGTTAGACAGCTGATGCGGCAGTGGCTGGACCATCAGCACCGTGCCGCCACGAGTCTGGCGGTCCTCGGATGCCAGACTCATAATTAGGCCCTTAATGTATCTATTGCCGGAATCCCATTGGTTTCACCAAATCGAATGTATTGCATTGCAATGCATGCCTTTACCACACATTCTTTTACCAAGCAGTCTTTAGCATGCATGCCTCTACCATGCATGTCTTTACCATGCATTCTCATTCACTAGAATTAAAACAGCCTTTACCACACATACCTTTACCACATATACTATTACCATGCATGTCTCACAACACATTTTTTTTCAAAAGAGATATACATTCAAACATTAATTTTTCAATTGAAGCAATATAAATTATGTTTGCAAATAACATTTTCACAAATTATTCAAAAATAAAGTTTTTTAACATTGTTAAAAAATGCCTCCAACCAAGATGGGGGACCAATAAACATGGCAAGGTCACAATGAAAACGTTAGCACTTAAATTTCCTTTTTTAGTCATGTATTTAATGTGACAAACTCAAGGATTCCATCACATATTTTGTAAATAAGTTATCATTTACCTCAAAAAAGGTGTACACATGGATGTCCACCATTTTCTGATCAATGTGACATAAACCTCTAAGGTAACCATGCATACTAGAGTGAATAGAAGATACTACTTGACAGTATTCATTATCACACTTGACAGTATTCATTATCACACTGCCATCGATTGCTGTATGTAAGTGTTAGTAAAATAAAAATAATAGTCAAATAATGTTAATTCTCACAGATCATGTACTTAAATATATATTTTTTCTACTCCATAGGGGCCGATTCTGATCTCGCTCGGAAGGGCTCCGAACGCGATCCGGCTGTAAAAAGTTGAGCCGTACGCATGTTTACCGACCGACTCGTACATCTGTACGAGCGAGCAAGTACGATGCGAGACACGCGAAATCGCCGACCGACTCATTTCCAGGTCCGAACCGCTCTGTACGCCTCATCCGTAAGCAAACCGTGCCGTGCAATGGAGGCGAATTCCGATCGAGCCAGTACGATGCACGCGTCGGACAGCTGGATTGAGCTGAAGTTTCCGGCTCACAAAACGTCCGGGAAACTGCCTTAGGGGGTCTGCGTCGGACTCCCCTTCACCCGCTGCCTTACGACTCGGACACAAGGAGAGATCCAAGTGTCTCCCCAACACAGCATGTACGGTACGGATGGCACTGACGCGTACCCACTGTAGGGGGTGCCCTTGTGCGAGACATACCCATTCAGTCAATTGGAGCCCATGTACGCGTCATAAGACTGGCTCCCATTGACTTCTATAGGAGTCCGACCGAACCGAGTCCGGCAGCATGCGGTCGCATCGTACTCGCTCGGTCGGACTGCAGGAGTCCGGCTCGGTCAGAAAACATTCCGGATACAGCTCGGTCGGAGAGCTTTCCGACCCAGATCGGAATCATCCCCTTTGTAGAACATTTCTGAAAAAATGCTGCCTTTCATAAGTAAGTTAATTTTAAAATGTAAATAAACTGATACCAATAATACAGAAATGTTATGAAGAACTAATTGACTTTATGAAAAGAATAAAAAATGTTAGAACCACTTTTAAAATAAAGTGCAATGATGATAAAATTGGAGTAGATGCTGTTAACAGAAACAGCAATACATATATTATTTTAAACTCCATTATGGTCAAACTCAGGGAAAGTACTGGACACAGGGAAGGGGGCTAATTTACTATTCTCTTCTCTACTGTGTACCAACTTGGGGAAGGTGCTGAACAGTGCGAAGGGGACAGATTTCATTTTCACAAATCCATCCTGTGCCAACTCGTGGAAGGTGCTGGACAGTAGGAAGGGGATAGATTTACTATTCCCAACTCCACCCTATGCCAACAAGAAGAAGGTGCTGGCCAGTGGGATGGAGCAGATTTACTAATCCTTGCTGCACTCAGTGCTTAATTTGTAAAAGAACAAGTGCCCCAAGTGCCAGGGCTCTTTTATGGAGGCAAATGCAGCTTGCACCACCCATTGCCCCCGCTATTCTGCCAATTATAGTACATACACAGCTACTAACCATCACACGCTCGCAAGTGTGACAATTCATACTATTCCGGGCCCCCAAAGCTATAAGAATGGCTTGGGAGGAAGGTATTTGTCATTGCAAATGTAAATTGAACTGATAAACGGCTGTTGTTATGCTCATACCTAAGTAGACAGACAGTGCCACCATGTGGCAGACTGGCATTAGGCGCGGTGCTGGCAATTAGCTGCTGGTGCCTAGCACTGGAAACCACCGGCTCAAATCAAGCACTGGCTGCACTCTGCCAACACATGGAAGGTGCAGTTCAGTGAGAAAGGGCCAGATTTACTATTCTCAGCTCCACCCTGTGCCAACTCATGGAAGTTGCTGGACAGTGGGAAGGGGGAGATTTATTATTCCCAGTTCCATGTGTGCTAGCATGGGGAAGGTGCTGGACAGTGGGAAAGGGGGAAGATTTACTATTCTCAACTCCACCCTATGCCAACTGGGGGAAGGTGATGGACAGAGGAAAGGAGGCAAATTTTATATTCACAACTCCACCCTGTACCAACTTGGAGATAGTTTCGGACAGTGGGAAGGAGGCAGATTTACTATTCCCAACTTCATCCTGTATCAACTCGGAGAAGATGCTAGAGACTGGGAAGGGGTCTGATTTACTGTTCTGAACTCCACCCTCTGCCAACTTGGGGAAGGTACTGGAGACTGGGAAGAATGCAGATTTACTATTCCAAAGTCTACCCTGTGCCAACTCGGGGAAGGTGCTGGAAACTGGGAATTGGACAGATTTACTATTCGCAGGGGTGCAGCTTTGGGGGATATTTGGGGTGTGACTTCCACCCAAATAAATGCATTTTTGGCTTGAGAGTTGGTTCTGGGACCCTGAGTTGGGTCTCCTGTACCTTTGTTTGTTTTTCTCATCATACTTGTTTGAGTAAAAAGTTTTAACTTGTTTTGTTTTTGCAGGAATTTAGACAAAGGCCAACCTAATGCAAATCAGCATTGAACTTGATCCTCATGAGAACAGTGTACCCCAAACCTTGGTCATTCCTCCACCCTTTGGCATACTGTTGTCTAGTCTGTAATTCCCACATCAAAGCGTAACGCGGAATTACCGAAAGTACTCCAGTTACTCCAGTTACTCCAGTGTAATTGAAATTATGCCTAGGCCTAGTTTATACTCAATATTTTAATTAAATTGTAATTGTTGAAATTGCTTTTACAAAATATTTTTTAATCCTTCCTGAAGAATTATTGTTTCTTCAAATCTTGGAGATTTTTTTTATGAGCCACTCACCAAGATTCTTCTGTACTTCAATAGTCCAGTTCATGTAAATACTGACCAGCCCCCCACAAAAAGTAAAAACACTTGTAAACATTCAAAAGAAAATATACAAAACGTATAAAGCTTCACAAAATCCCCCAAAAACGAAAAATATTTCCTTTTTTTTTTTAGAAAAGTAACTTCTATGAAACCAAACAAATAAATCCCTATCAATCGAAACTCTCCTCTCTTCCTGATTGTTGTTTTCCTTGTCACAAGTCAAATACCAATGCAAAAACATTATGACATTTTTTAAAAATAGTTGTGATTTTTTTATATTGATTTAAAATGAAGAATTTCAAATGTCATTCTTCTTCTTTCTAAACTAAAAAATAAAAAAAATAACTGTCCAGGTGTACGCATATGAACAATGACTGTATGGGGATGCAAAACTGGTGAAAAGTAACATTACAGATATGTAACCATCATATAACATTAAATTACCTCCCTCCCTCTCTCCTTACAATAAAGAAACTAACCTGCATGTTATTTAAAAAAGAAATTCCATAAATTCAATCTTACCTGACCACAGCTTCTCTATGCTTCCAATCTTGACCACAATGCTCATCAAACTGCAGAAACAGACGAACAACCATGAACGGCAATCTGAAAAATAAAAAAGTACTATTTTTCTAATTGAAATGAATTGGAAGGAGTAGAAAAAAGGGAAAACATGTTTTTACAGTTATAAGACATTTTTGAAATTTGTTCTTTACTATGTTAGAAAAAGTTATACTTTTTATGATTGACATTTGTAAATGTTTTTATTTGCAATGCTGCTTATATTAACGTTATTTATCTTGTCTAAATATCGTTTTGTGGTTTTATTATTCTTTAAGAATTCCCCTTTTATAGCGTACGGATTCAAACATTAAATTGAAATTAATTTTAGGAAAAGTTTCATCTATTCGATCTTTTTTAAAGTACAATAATAGTTTAAAAAATATTGTTAACTTTTTGAAATTATATATACACAACACTAATACATACCCACGTGTTTTTATTTAGTATCTGAGTATTAATATGCTTTCCAACACAAAACCTCTATGCCCCTCATATCCTGTTCTTTAAAATTATGACATTTATTTAAGTATTCAGTTGACCATTTATTAAAGAATTGTTACACTCCCCCATACAATACTCCTAGATCCAGTGCATTCCATTCTTGAAATGTATTATCGTTAATTAAAAAAATAAAATAATTTTTTTTTAAACAATACTTTCAAATATTTCTTATTTTTTTTAAATTAGTACCAATGTATTTCAATTAATACCGAAGGATTAATACACTTCCTTATCCAATACTCCTATATCCCTTCCACCCCATTTCTAAAACATATTTGTGTTAATTTATAATATCAAATAATATTCTTTATTTCTTTCATTTTTAAATATTGATATTTTCTAAAGATCAGTATTTATTAATGACTGAGTATTGATACAATTTCCCACCTAATATCTCTTGATCCCTTGCATCCCATTCCTAAAACCTATTACTGGTAATTCAAAATATATTTTTGTTTTCAAATTATACTTTAAAGTGTTTCAAATTTAAAAAAAATTGATAACCGGTTATTTTATTTAATACCTGAATATTAATAAACTTTCCCACCCACCCCTCTATATCTTATGCATCCTCTTCCTAAAACTTATTATTGTTGATTTATAATACAAATATTATTCTTTATTTCTTCTACCTTAGAATATAGCAGTTTTTGCCAAAATTAATACGTTTCCCCACCCAATACCCCAATATCCCTTCATCCCATCTCTAAAACGTATTAATGACTCTTAAATAATACTTCAGAATCATTTTTATCTATACTTTAAAATAACGATTTGTTAAAAAATGAGCCCATAGAATTATATATAATACATAAATTAATGTTTTTAAAGTTTCAGTATTTACTTACTTATATTTCCCATTATGCATGGTACAAGCATGTGTAGTAAAGGCATGCATGGTAATGACACATGCGTGGTGATGGCATGAATAGTAAAAATACGTGTGCTCAAGACTGTGTGGTTAAGGCCTCCTATGGTAAAGACTGTGTTGTAAAGGCTGTTCACCACAATACCAAGTGCCAAAACGCACACTATAAGTATTTTTTAGTACTTCAGTCCTAAAAAAAAAATTCTGGTAGCCGCAAGAGCCCTAAGGTGAATCACTAACCAGAAAGGATACACCCTTATGTTGATCCCTAGGCTTGCATGGGAAACAGGCACCTATCACAAAGAATTGAGATCATTGATAGCAAAATTTCACACTCTTTAAATCCTTGCACTAATAATTTCTGGAACCTCATTGAAAACCAAATGGCAAGCATCTTTTCAGAGCAAACACAATAAGATGATGGACGGAGCGCTGAAACTTTTTAGACACTCACCCCCAGTCAATATTAGATCTGGGTTGAATCTATCATCGTTCTTTTGCTCACTACGCCACCCCAGTTCAGACCCAGCCATATGCAAATCAGTCTTGACCCTGTTCCTCATGTAAACAGTCCAGCCCGAACTGCCAAGCCAGGTCTTGTCTGGACCAGAAACAAGCATCCTGGGGCTGGTTTTGGGGTAAAACCCTTCATCAGCCAGGCTAGCTTGAATCCAGTGGCAAAATGAGCAAGGGACCCACGTCTGGTCATACCCTGCCAATTTAGGGTGAACAAACAAACACAATAAGATGATGCTGGAGCACTGAAACTTCTCAGACACTCACCCCCAGTCACTATTAGATCTGGGTTGAATCCATCATCATTCTTTTGCTCACTTCACCACCCTAGTTCAGACCCAGCCATATGTAAATCAGTCTTGACCCTGTTTTTCATGGGGACAGTCCAGCCTGAACTGCCAAGCCAGGAAGTCCCGGGACCAGCAACAAGCATCTGAAAAGTTTCAGTACTCCATCCATCATCTTATTGTGTTTGCTATATTAGCCCTAAGTGGCCATGGTATTAGTGCTGGTTTGTATGGTGCTCTCCTACTCTCTGCCTGTCACACAATGCAACGCAACGCAGCGCAGCCTCAGTGGGTGCTGTGTTGTGCTGCATGACACCTTTCAGAATCTGGGCCTGGGCACCCTGGGTGGGATCCAAGGCACCCAGGGAGACATGGCTGGGCCATGAGGAGATAGGGTCCGGGGGCCAAAATCAACCCGGGTCAGGGGTCCACACAGCCACCCTTCCCCATTAAATCATGGCCTGGCCCTGGTGGGATGGGGTCTCAAATGGAAGCACTTACAAATATAAACATAGCAGGTGACCCAGCTGAAGTTCATTTCTGTAAAGGACAAATTATTCTAAATCCTCAGTTGCCGAAGGCAAAGCAAGTGTGTTTTCTCAGCAATTCCATATTGAAAGACGATCTAAACTCCTTAATGGAGGTGAATGCATCACTAAGCTATTGGAGACAATCTGTAATGACCGTTATGAGTGGGTAATTTCTTGTCCTTACCTTGTGAGTCCATGGTTCTCTTTTTAAATTCCACAAGTATTCAAATGTACAAATCACTTGGAAGCTTTGCCGTCTGGCCCCGCCCACCTTAGTAGTATACAAAGGCCTTCCAGCCTTTTGCCAGGGTGATGGACAGCTTAATAGGCGGCCAATCAGTGCATTTCCCACCAATTTTTGTGAGGCGTTCTTGATGCTGAGGAATTTGAGGACATCTCCACCAAACAAAGATGTACTCGCTTCATGTAGTTAAGAAGAAAGACCCTTGTTTGGTGTAGATTTACCTCTTTGTAGTCTCATTGTCTTCTCTATGGGAGAATTTAAGTTATCACATATTTTTGGAGAAAGACGCACCAGAAACAATCACATTGCCAAAACGCATACAAGATCACTGGTTACATTTCCTTATGCTCTGTTACGCAGCTGTAGTGTAGAATACATACTGGATGTTTACCCAAGGAGGTAGCACTTAGAAATAAAACAGTAGAAAGTACTCCACTTGGGTAGATATTTTGTACAAAACTGTGGAGTGTTGTTGGATTCAGTCACAGGTGCAGTTACTTTATGGTCCAGTCGCTCACACAGCTACTGACACACAGATACTTAGATACCCACTCACATATTCAGGCACTCACACAACCCCTCCCCCATTTGTAAACGGCTGGGCCCGGTAGCCAAAATTGGCGTGGGGAGGGTGGCTGAGCAGCCCTCCTTCCCTATTATAAACATCCTTAAATAATTTCTAAATGGCCGAGCCCTGGGGCCCAACTCTGACTAGGGAAGGGGCCACATGCCCCCCCTTCCCTATTATGAATATAATTTTTTAAAGATTGAACCCAGGGGATGGTGTCCCCAGGGCCAGAATAGGCCCTGGGAGGGGGGCTGTGCGGCCACCCTCTCCCATTGCAAAAAGGCTTGGCCCTGGGAAGGGGGGGTTCCTGGAGCTGTTGAGGGGGCTGCGTGGACCCCATCCTTTATAAAAATGTTGTTTTATAAAAAGGCCGGCCCTGGAGGAAGTTGTCAGAGGCCCTGCCTTTTTCTCAACCACTCTGCAACAGGGCCTCCTGGCGCACAACTTCTTTGGGGATGACGTCTTCTTGGATGCTCAGGGTTCTTCGGGGCCAACAGCCCCTCCTGTTACCTCCAGTAAGTCCCACACAGCAATATTGCTGAGAGGTCATCCAAGGCCTGCCCTGTTTCTCCACCACTTTGTAAACGCACTTCCTGGTGCACTACTGGTTGGGGGATGAAGTCCCCTTGGCTGCTGAAGGTTCCTGGAGGCCAACAACCCCTTCAGTTACCTCCATCAAGTCCCACACAGTGGAATTGCTGAGAGCTCATGGGAGGCCGGTCCCTTTCTCCACATGCCGCCTGGTGCACTACTGGTTGCAGAATGAAGTCTCCTTGGCTGCTTAGAGTCCTTGGGGGCCAACAATGCCTCCTGTTGCCTCAAGTAAGTCCCACACAGCGGGATTGCTGAGGGCTTGTTGGATGCCCACCCCTATCTCCAGCACTCTGCAAACGCGCCTCCTGATGCACTACTGGTTGCGGAATGAAGTCCCCTTGGCTGCTGAGGGTCTTTTAGGGCCAACAACCCCTCCTGTTACCTCCAGTAAGTTTCACACAGCGGGATTGCTGAGAGGTCATTCGAGGCCCTGCCCCTTTCTCCACCACTCTGCAAACACACCTCCTGGTGCAATACTGGCTGGGGTATGAAGTCCCCTTGGATGCTGAAGGCCCTTGGGGGGCCAAGAACCCCTCCTGTTACCTCTAGGAAGTCCCACACAGCAGGATTTCTGAGAGATCATTGGAGGCCCCAATCCCTTTCTCCACCATTCTACAAATGCACTTCCTGGCGCACTACCTGTTGGGTGATGAAGTCTCTTCGGATGTTGAGGGTCCTTGAGGGCCCAAAAACCCAGCTGTTACCAGCAGTAAGCTCCTCACAGCGTGATTGCTGAGAGCTGGTCAGAGGCCCTCGTCTCCTTTCTCTAACACTCTGCAAATCTACCTAGTAGTTAAAAAACCATAGAAATACACTTAAAAACAAAAGGTTACAGGGACATTATAATTAGGAAATCGTTTTTAAAAAACATAGAAATTCACAGAAAAAAACCAAAGGTGACAGGAATGTTGCAGTTAGGAAACTGAATTATATAAAACATAGAAATCCACACAAAAAATGAAAGGTTACAGGGACATTATAGTTAAGCTCAGATTTCCCTCAGACAAATCCATTGAAATTCAGCAGGTATAGTTACCTGAGCTAACTATAACTTACACCCTTGCACTGCACTGCTTATAATCTCACATATTACAATTACATCACTCATGACCTGGTTAGTGACATCATTGATGACATTTCAAATGACATCACTGATTATATCATCCATAGAACCACTCACACATTTACTCACACCCCCAAACAACCTCTCACACTCCCACTCATGCACCCACACAACCACTCATATACCCATTCACAGACCCATATAAGTACTCACAAAAAACACTTACTCTCCCATAGAGCCACTCACACACACACACACTCACTCACTCACTAACTCATACAATAACTCACACAACCATTCACTTACCCATACAGCCACTTCTACAACGTCACTCACCCACACAACCACTCACACAGCCATACACTCACACATACAGCTATTCAAGCCAAGACTTATCCACCTATACAGCCACTTACACACCCATACAGCCTCTCAAGCACAGCCACTCACTCACCCATACAAGCACTCACACACCCACACAACTACTTACAGACCCATTCATAGATCCATGCAAGCACTCCCATATCTGCTCAATCACCCCTATAGTCATTCACACTGACACTCATTTTCCAATACAACCACTCACACACCAACTCACTTAACCAAACACTCACTCAAACAGTCACTCACTCACCCATACAGCCACTGATACACCCACTTACTCACCAACATAGTTACTCACACACCCACTCACTCACCAACATAGCTACTGAGATACCTACTTATTCACTTATAAAGTCACTCGCACACCAACTCCAACACCCATACAGCCACTCATACACCCTCCAACCCTCTCACATACTCACTCACTCACCCATAAAACCACTAAGATACCCACTCACTCACCCATACAACCACTGACACAACCACTCACACACCTACAGACCTAGTCAGAAATCCATCACTCACCCATGCAGTCACTCATGCATGCACTAACACACTCAGTCACACACTGATACAAGCAGTCACACACCCATTCAGATTACACATTGAAGATAGTATCACTCATTAGTAGTACAATGAGCATACTAATCTAACTTTTGTAGTAGGATAGTATATATGTTTAACACCCATAAACTCTTAAAAACACTTACGCTCATTTGATGTCATCAATGATGTCATTTGAGATGTAATCAGTGATGTCACTGCCCATGTCATGAGTGATGCAATATGTGAGGTCATAAGCAGTGAATTGCAGGGGCATAAGTTATAGTTAGCCCAGGTAACTATAACTGCAGAATTTCAATTGTAGTGTATGAGTAAAATCTGAGCCTAACTATAATATCCCTGTCACCTTTGTTTTTTTCCCCGTGATTTTCAGTTTTTTTATTCTATTTCCTAACTATAACGTCCCTGTAACTTTTGGCTTTTTTCAGTGAATTTCTAGTTTTTTAAAAATTCTATGGGTCCAGGAACCTGAACCGGGCCTTCAGGATCCCAGAAGCCACCCCACATGACTGCCCATTCGCAAATGAGCCTCTTTGAAGTGTACTTCCCCTGATATTGTTGGGTTCCTCTGAGGTGGTAAAAGCTAAGTGCTTTATTATGAGTCTGGTGGTCCACAGACCACCAGACTCACGGGCGCAGTGGTCTTCTGACCACCCCATTATGACCAGGGCCACCCTAGGACCACCACAGCAAGTGGCACTGCGGTTTTGAGGCCGCAATATGCATTACCATTTTCCTCACCACCACACTTTTCATGGCAGTGCAACAGCCATGAAAATGGGGCGGTGAGGAAACAAAGTGGTCCCTATAGGGCCCCATGTGCCTCACGCCATGTGGATGCACACAGGGGGGCACAACATGTGGAGACAGTAGAAAACTCCTAATCTGGAAGGCGGTTTGTACATGGGTTTGGTAGTACAGGATTGGGCGGTCCCATCCCGCACCACCAAACTCATAATAAGGTCCTAAGAATGACTTAGATAACTTGAGTCCTCTGAAAAACATAATCTTCAGAGCAAATATAAGGGAACTGATGTTTGCATGGGCACACATTTATATAATACATTGCATAAACATAATATTTTAAACTTAACAAGAAAATCCTTCCTAGGTGCCAGGCCTACCATTTGTTGTGATATGCAGCTGTTGAGTAGCAATAGGGAGTCATGGGTGAAATTTGGACATTGCAGAGACACTGGTGATCTATGTGTCTGCTATGCAAACCATCTACACATTGATCGAGTGAAACATCTTCCCATTGTGGTACACTCGCTCCTAGTCATAAGGTGGCACAGGTGCAATGTGGGTTCCATCTACATGCACACAACACCTGTGGTATAGGTCCCACTCCACAGAATTCAACCTTGATATTGTTCAGTGTAGCATTATCTGTTGGAAATTGGATGTAGTCATTCATGCATCGACGACCTGGTTGAGGACTGATAAAAAAGATGGATGAGTCATTCCATTGGAGCTGCTTACTGTGTAATGGAAGGAGCCAGTAACATAGAAATGTAACAGTACCATAATCTTCACAATAGGTTGGTTCAGATTAAAATTGTTGTGCCAAAGCCTCTATGGTGTTAAGGTTCAACCCGCACTTCTTAACGTTTCCTTCATGCATGGTCTTTTTTTGTTTTAAATTTTTGGGGGAGTTTTATGTAGCACAAACTAGACCCGAAGGTATCAGAGCACTTTACACAAGCACCAGTTACATTACAGATGGAAACATTCTTTTTTTGGGTTAGGCACAGGGAGATTAAGTGATTTGCCCAGAATCACAGGATGTTGAGTGCCCCTGCTGCGACTCAAACACTGGATCCCCAGCTTCAAGGTTGACCACCCTAGCCGTTAGGACACATCCTCTCCCCTTTACATCTGAACGTGGTTTGTACACAGATTATTACATGGATATGTCTTTCGTTTTCTTGCCAGCAGTGATTGATGGACATATCTGTAAAACATGAGTTCAATGTTTAAATAATATAGGTAGACACACGTTTGATGGACATATTTAATTAATAATACATTTTGGCATGTGTAAATGCAGACACATATCACTTGACATGAATTTGAATAATTTAGATGATAATTATTACTTACTCCAAAACAATTTTTGTTATATTCATAAATACCTTAGGGCCTTATTTTGAGTTTGGCGGTCTGATGGACTACCAAACCCACGGTAGCAGTGCCACAACTTCTGCACCGGTGGTCCAACCGCCCTATAACTAGTTGGGCAGTAGGCCCACCATGGGACCGCTGCTGCCTCTAGCAATCCATGATCTCTGGTGTTCTTGCAGCAGTCTGAGGCCCCTAAAATGCTGATGGTGCCGCTGTGGCACCATCAAGCATATTAGGAGTTTCCTCACTGCCATAGTTTTCATGGCAGTGTGCCCGCCATGAAAAGTGTGCCAGTAAGGAAACAAAGGGGGCCCTACAGGGTCCCCTGGTGCCTCTGCACCAGGGAATGCCTGCATGGGAGCACATGCTGTGCCCCCGTCTGCATGCACCCCCAGTTCCTACAGGGCATGAACTTGACAGTCGATGACCTTCAGGAATGTGCAATGGCATTCTTATTGCGGTACTCATGTATGAGCCTTAGAACTGCACCACTGTGGGCCAGCCGCCGCAGGACCGCCCAACCTGGATTCCGGTCATAATCCAGCAGGCGGTCACATTATGCCTTTGGCAGTGTGGCAGCAGGGCGCTGGTGTGTGGCATGCTGCCATACTGCCAAAGCCATCATATTACGGCTCTTAATCAATTATTTCAAAACTCAACCAAAATAGATACATGCAAAAAATTACCAGCTTTATTGTTAACTTTTTTTACGCAGAGGTGCTGATTCCGATCCGTTAAAAATTATTTCCGTACGACTCGTATCCGTATTTTTTTCCGTACGAATCGTACAAGTCATGTCCGACCCGTTAAGTACGATTCGTACGGGAAAAAGTACATACGGATCGGCCCGCTCCATACGAATCGTAGCGGGAAAAGTTGTACGAGACGTACCGGACACTTTTCCGTACGATTCGTAAAAAGACAGTCCGAGCGTACAAGTACGATCCGGACCGGCTATCCGATTTACGAATTGTACGGAAAACGGCCTGTCCACGGGGAATGACTCTACCGCTACGAGGCAAAGTTTGTACGACTCGTAGCCCGGGAAAAGTTGTTCCCGGGGTACGAGTCGTACAGGACCCCCCAACCCCCCGTATGTACGCACCGTACCCCCACCACCCCCGTATGTATGCACCGTACCCCCACCCCCGTATGTATGCACCATACCCCCACCACCCCCCGTATGTACGCACAATACCCCCACCACCCCTGTATGTACGCACCGTACCCCCACCCCACCGTATGTACACACCGTACCCCCACCCCCCGTATGTACGCACCGTACCCCCACCACCCCCCGTATGTACCCACCGTACCCCCACCACCCCCGTATGTATGCACCGTAACCCCAGCGCATACGTGCTGGGGGTTCGGTGCGTACATACGGGGGTGGGAGGGCCTGTACGACTCGTACCCCTGGGGACTCAGCTTTTACGGCTGTTTTTGGCTCCCGTAAAAAAAGAGCCGTACGGAGTGCCGTAGGGAGGGATCGTACTTGCTGGGCCGTAAAACGCTGCTTACATACGTACGGACGGCACGTACAGGCTGTTCCGGATCTGATTCGTAGGGTTTTTTTACCCGTACGGTCTTTTGTACGATTCGTACGGAAATAGGCTTTCTGTACGAATCGTACTTCCTAGGTTGTATGGACAGTTTACCGTGTACGAGTCGTTCGGAGAAAACGCTCCGTACGACGATTCGTAGGGCCTTTTTACCGGATCGGAATCGGCACCTATATGTTAAAATACAAACAATTGCAAACATATTTTTTAAAATTCAAAAAATATATGTTATGCCAAATATTCTATTTCAGACATTTTATTTTATCTTACCTTTATTTTAAAACTATTTTAGGTTAATTATATATTTAATACTGTACATTATTTAATTGATTCATTGTAGTGTATTTTTGTATTTTTTATTTGAAATTTTAACTTTCTATATTTTAATTCATAATTTAGTACTGGGTTGCTGGGTTCGTACTGGAACAGAAAGGAGACTTAGTTAAATCCTAAACTATGACTTTTTATTTTAAACTCATTTTTATTATTCATTCAATAATTAAGTATGAATGAATGAATGAATGAATGAATGAATGAATGAATGAAGATGTTCTTGTATAGCGCATCGCTACCCGGAAGCATCCCAGCGCTGCGGAGAGGGCCAAGGAGAGGATGGAGTTTAAGGGAATAGCCAGGTCTTAAGTTGTTTCCTAAATGACAGATGGTTGGCTTCCTTACGGATGGAGAGAGGAAGGGTGTTCCAGAGTTTCGGGGCATTATAGGATAGCAGGCGACCTCCTGATCGAGCCTTTCTAATTCTAGGGACTGCCGCTAGATGTAGTTGATCTGAACGGAGATTTCTTGTGGGTTTGTAAGGTTTGAGAAGGTTTTTGATAGCGGGAGAGCCTTTGTTGTGAAGTATTTTATGTGCAATACAAAGGGTCTTGAAATGGATTCTTTCCTGTATTGGTAGCCAATGGAGTGTGTGCAGGGCGGGCTTGGCTGAGCTGCGGCTGTTAGTTTCAGTGAGAAGCCTGGCGGCTGAATTCTGGACAGTCTGCAGTTTAGAAATCACTGCCTTTGGTGCCCCCAGATAGAGGGCATTGCCATAGTCCAGCCTGGAAAGAACAAGTGCCTGAACCACAAGCCTTCTTGAGTGGGTGGGTAGAAGGGGGAGTACTTTCCGTAACGTACGGAGTATACCATAACAGGTGGCCGCCGTTTTCCTTGCTTGAGTTCTTAGGGTAAGCTCATGATCTAGCCATATGCCCAAACTTTTTATTTCTTGTTTGGCTAGTGGTGCAGGTCCCATGCATAATGGCCAGGATATGCTTGGATTGAGGCCAGCTTGATAACCCAGCAGCATGATCTCTGTTTTATCGCCATTGAGCTTAAGATGGGAGAGGCTCATCCAGCTGTTAATTTCTTTGAGGCATAAACAGAGATTGCTATAGGACTGGTCTTCCTGATTCAGAGCCACAATGAGCTGAGTATCATCTGCTATGTTGATTAATTAATTAATTATTATGTTAATTACGTGTATTTTATAATTTTAATGAGTAGTTTACATTTTTATTTAATTACTAATTCATAATTTAGTTGCAGGTGGTTGGGTTTCTAGAAGAATAGAGTAGGAAGGTATTTAAATGATAACAATTTGCTTTTTTACTTAATTTGTTTATTTATTTGGTAGTAAATTACATAAAATATACAATTGAATGTTTTATGTCAATTATTCTGTGTATTCGAAGCAATTTTTATTCTTTGAGAAGTGTACTTAATATTCAAATTTATATTAATTTGATATTTTTTATATGTTTTAATTTAATTTGTTTCATTTAATTCCTATTTTAATATAATTATTGTTTTATTTACAAATGATATGAAAGGGTTATTCTTTGTTAGTATTTTGAGGTAGTTAGGGAAGTGTATTAATTTGAAAATATTAATTTTGTTTTTTTGTTTGTCAAATTATGTTTGCATTATAAAATGTAATTTTTTACTACATTTGATTTTATTAGAATTCATTTATAATTTTGTATTCATATAATTTTATTTGAAATAGATTTAAAAAACTTTTTGGGAGTACTTTTTTTTTTTTTTTAATGATTACGAATTTGAACGCTATATCTCAGGGCCTGATTACAAGTTTGGCAGTTTAACTGCAGTACCGCCACGGTAGCGGTCCCAAGAAGACCGCCGGCTCGGCGGGTGGTGTCACCTCTTGCCCAGTGGTGGCGTTTCTGACAGCAGTGAATGTTTTTTCATGTGTATCGATGCATGTGTGTATACTTTGACTGCACAAGTGGTTAATGTACATATGCATGACACGTGAAAAAATATCTAGTACTTTCCCATTGCTGGAGTCTGGCCCATATGTGCCCAGTCCAGTCAATGGGTAAATATTGCTAAAACTGACTTACCTGGATTTCGGCACCAACAGGGTCGTTTTCTTCGGGGTCAAGATGCCGCAGTGAAGCTTTGACCTGGAGGAAGGGATCAATGTGGGAGACTGAAGGGAAGAAAAGGAAATGGGTGAGTATGCACCCCAATTCCTTCGATTCTGACAACTCAAAGCAGACAGTCTTACCGCCATGGTCAGAGAGCTAACTAGCAATTCTGATGGCAGTGAACTTCCCTGTACCGCTCTCTGACAGCTGCTTTTGACCTGCCGACGTCTCAGTGGTGCTCTGGCAGTCTTTTGTTCTGCAAACTGACAACATCGTAATGTTGTGGACTGCCTAGTCGGCAGGCGGTGAATCTGTCGCCAATGTGATGGCAGTCCCAGGACCGCCAAAGTCATAATTAGGGCCTCAGTCTTTCTAAGTCCTACACTTTCCCTGCTTTTGCTTACTTTGCAGTGAAAATAGTAAATCTAATACCTCCAAAGTCCAACACTTTCCCTACTGTTGCTTAGATTTGAGTGGAAATAATAAACCTAGCCCCTGAAAAGTTAAACAGTTTCCCTGCAGATGCTTAGATTGAAGTGGTATTAGTAAATATAATCCCTCCAAAGTCCAATATTTTCCCTAATATTGCTTATGATGGAGAGGGAATTGTAAATGTAACCCCTCTAAATTCCAACACTTTCCTAATGTTGCTTAGAGTTGAGGAATAGAAAATCTGACTCCTCCAAAATCTACTACATTCCCCGATTTTGCTTATGTTGAAGTGGGAATAGAAATTCTAACTCCTTCAAAGCCCAACACTTTCATTACTATTTAGATTAAAGTCAGAATAGTAAGGAATGGTAGGTATAGCCCCTCATAAGTCCAGCACTTTCCCTACTGTTTTTCAGAATGGAAAGGAATATTACTTCTAACCCTTTCAAGGTCCAACCCTTTCCCTGATTGTGTTTTTACTGGAGTAGTAAATCTAACTTCTACAAATTTCATTACTTTCACTACTGTTGCTAAGATTGGAGTGGGAATAGTAAATCTAACGTTTTCAAAGTCCAACACTTTCCCTGTTGTTGCTGACAATAGAGTAAACATAGTAAATCTAACCCCTCCAAAGTCCAACACGTTTGCTAATTTTGCTTAAACTGGATTTATAATACTAAATTACTCACAGGTCCCCCTTGTCTTCATCCCATTCATCACTAATGTGATGATTAATGTTGTCTTTAACATGCCCCAAAAATTCAGGCAATACCTCCTTCCCTATCTATTTGCCTTTTTGTTCCTCTGGCCCAAGAGCTCTTTGAGATTCTACGTTCACCTTTTTAACAGGAGACAATTCCAACAAAGTCTCTCTAATTAAGTGGTTCAGCTGCTCCTCAGATCCCCCAGATTGCCGCTTCATGGAACAGGAAGAAGAGAAATCCGTAGAAGAGGACACATCACGCCTCCTCTTATATGTGTGCTTTCCTATGATAGCAATCCAATGTAATGGTGCCAAATCCACAGTTCCACAGGTAGCAAAACTGCTATGCGGACTTACCTGGATTCGCCGCCTTATTATTTAACGATTTGTAAAGCGCCTGGTGACCCGGAGGCATCCCCGCGCTGTAAGAACTTGAATAGGCCGAGGAGGGAGGGGGGGGGGAGAACTTATTTGGGAAACAGCAAAGTTTTAAGCTGTTTGCGGAAGCGTAGGTAGACAGGTTCTAACCGCAGACAGCGAGGGAGCGAGTTCCAGCGTGTGGATGCTTTTTCTGAAAAGCGACGGCCACCAGTGCGTACTCTCCTGAACTTAGGGACATTGGCTAGTCGCTCATTGTCCGAGAACAGGGATCTCGAGGCTTTGTACGGAGTCACCATATCTCCCAGAATGGAAGGGCCTTGTCCATTGAGGAGTTTGTGAGCGATGCACATTGCCTTAAACTCGATCCTCTCTCGCACTGGTAACCAGTGGAGAGCCTTAAGCGCTGGTTTGCCAGAGACTCTGGAGGGAAGATTCATTAGCATCCGGGCAGCCGCATTTTGGGCTCGTTGTAGCTTGCCCAGAGTAGTTTCGGGGACTCCCAAGTAAACAGCATTGCTGTAGTCCAATCGCGTAAGGATCAGTCCTTGAACCAGGAGTTTCCTTGATTGGGGAGGGAGCAGTGGAAGGATCTTACGGACTGATCGCATAAGTCCGAAGCAAGTTCCCGCTGTTTTAGATGCCTGGGTTTTCATGGACAAGTCTGGTTCGAGCCAGACCCCCAGGCTCTTAATTTCCCTCTTAGGGGCGGGCACCTCACCCATAGCATCGGGCCAAACTGAAGATGGGATTGCTGACCATTTCTTGCCCATCAGCATAACTTCAGTTTTGGACCTGTTAAGCTTGAGTGAGGACTCGCACATCCAGAGATGGATTTCCTGGAGGCAGTGCAGGAGATTGTCTGGGCATTGGTCAAGATGTGAGAGCGAGACGACTAATTGCATGTCGTCCGCGTAACTCACAATTTTGATGCCGAAGGGGGCAACTACGTCCTCTAGCGGAGCCATATAGGCGTTAAAAAGAGTGGGACTAAGTGAGGAGCCCTGTGGCACCCCACTAGTCAAAGGCAGTGAATCAGAACGGGAATTGCCATCCCAGACCTGGAACGAGCGGCCCAACAGAAATGACTCAATCCAGGCCAGCGCTGTGCCCCCAAGTCCCGCCCTGGCCAGCCGGTGGAGCAAGACACGGTGATTCAGCGTGTCAAAGGCTGCACTAAGGTCCAGGAGGATCACAGCCACTGACCCCCCTGAATCTAAAATGCGCCTTGCCTCCTCGATGACGGCGAGGAGGGCAGTGTCCGTGCCTTGGCCAGGACGAAACCCAGTTTGGGACCGGCGCAACAGGTTATTAGATTCCAGGAACTGGGACAGCTGGACGTTAACCAGTTTCTCGGCAATTTTGCTGATGCCCGGGAGAAGCAAGATCGGTCTATAGTTGGCCAAGTCAGTGGGGTCCAGTTGGGGTTTTTTGAGAAGGGCTTTAACTACCGCCCCCTTCCAACTAGGGGGGACGGAGCCTTGGGACAGCGAGGCATTGATCAACTCCAGGATTGTGGGCACAATCGCAGGGGCGACAGCTTTCAGAAACCTCATGGGAGCAGGGTCACGGGGAGAGCCGCTTTTAATCTTGGCCAAAGTCTTTCCGACATCGTCCATTGAGACCGCCCTAAAGGTGGTCAGCAGTGGGCGAGGGGCACCTCCTGTGCAAGTGTCAGGCTGCGGAAGTGAGGCTAGGATGTGGGAGACTTTAGACTCGAAGTACTTAGCAAGTTCATTGCTCCTGTCCGGTAAGGTCCTGGTAGGTGAAGGGGGTTGTGGTATTTTCATGAGTTCTTTAGCAATGAGATAGGATTCTCTTGCAGAGTTAGTGGCATTTTTTATCCTATCATCATAATATCAGGCTTTAGTAAGTTTCAGAGCAGATTTATATGCTCTCACCGTCCTCCGGTAGGAATCCTTACTAGAGTGGAGCCAGTCCTTCCTCCACAGTCGCTCCGCTTTTTTACATTCCTTGCGGAGGGTTCTGAGTTCCCGGCTGAACCATGGGGCTGAGCCTATCTTTCCGCTTTTATCTTCGCGGGTTTTTATCGGAAGGATCAAGTCGAGTGAATTGGAGATCCACTTCCTAAAATTGCTATCCGCTACGACGGGATCCCCCGAGGGGGCGGGGGTCGTTGATTCCAGGGCTCTGGCCCAGTCCTCTGTTGAGAGTCTGGACCATGCCCTGTCCCGGGTATACGTGACAGGCTTATGGGGCTTCTTAAATTCTCCTGGCAAGAAGAGAGGAACTAAGAAGTGGTCTGTCCATGGAAGGGGGCAGGAAGGTTTGGCCTGGAGGGTGTGGACATTTGTGAAAACCGGGTCTAACAGATGGCCCTTAATGTGGGTGGCTCCAGTATTAACCAGTTGGAGACCGTAGACAGCCAGGTCTAGAATCAGGTCAGCAGCCCCTGTGTCAAGGGGATCATCAAAATGAATATTGAGGTCCCCTAGCACAGTGAAGTTAGGTGTAGAATGGGCCAATGCTGATATGGCTTCTAGCAGGGCGCTGGTAAAGGGACCAGAATGTCCAGGGGGACGATACACCAGGAGGCCTACCAGTGATCTAGTCGGGGTCAGCTGAATGATAAAGTGGCAGCTCTCTGAATCTATGATATGAGCATCGCTGATTCTGCATGAGAAATGATCTCTATGCAGAATGGCCAGACCGCCGCCTCTACCGGAGGGACGTAATTGGCACTGGATGAGAAAGCCTGGGGCCAGGGCTAAAACCACATCCGAGTCCGAGTGTGTTGTGAGCCAAGTCTCCGTGAGGAACAGGATGTCTAACTCATGGTCAACGAGCAGGTGATTGATGAGCAGGGCGTGCATGGGGAGCGACCTACAGTTTAGTACAGCTAAGTTAAGACTTCTTCTCCCGACTGGGAGTCAAGACCAAATCATCATCGCTCATGCACGAACTTCTGATCCCGCGCAATGCCCCAGAAGAAAATCCCCACAGCGTCAAGAAAAGCTGATCCGAGCGATGCCTGTGTCAGGGCTGGTCAATACAGTTTTATTCATCACTTTAATTCAGTTTTCAGAAAGAAGAAAACATTGAATTTTCCTTTGAATCGGCTTCAGACTGTAAGGAAAAGTGTTGGGCTGCTTTGAACCTTTGTTTTTCCCCCCTCCCAAGATTGCGGCCGCCAGTTATTTCCCCGCAGTAAAGCTAGTTCTAGTGTTCTTTCCTTTAGTTAGTTTTCTCGTTATCGCGTGTGCGCGCCCAGCGCATCGCGCACTTCAACCGTTACTCATGAGGCAAAAGGAAGCGTTCCTGCGCTGCCTTTCTTTGTGACAGAAATCACATCAGGGGATTTGCGTTTCTCTGCGCATCTCTGCCTGACTTCCCCGCAACTTGAAAGGCTCTTTCAGGTTCATAGTAGAGCCTCCCTCTTGAGAGAATATTTAGGCAAAGGTTGGTGACTCGTAGCGCTTCATTGATTGGGCAGAGAATGGGCTTACTGACTGTAGAAAAAGACAAGTAAGTCCGAAATTCCGTCATTCTTTTTTTATTTTTTATTTTGCAAAAGAAAACTTCAATCAGTACAAGGTAATTTCTCAATAGGCAGTGTATAAAATCATTGTATTCAGATACATAATGTCTCTGTTCCTCATATATATCTTTAGTGTTCATACACGTACTTCTTAGGCAGACCAGTCCAAGCCAGTGTCTTAGTGTTCGGAGCTTTGTAACTGTTATCTCCATTAGTCACTGTCGTCTGTTATTGTTTTCTCTTGCTGTGGTTCGCATATATTTCTGCGGAAGGTGTTCCACCCACCCCACACCTGGGTCCATTTTTGGGGGCAACCCCTATGTACATATACTGCCTTTTCCGTTACCATAACATTGTCCATATCACAACACCAATTTTGTAGTGTAGGAGTTTGCCCCGATCCCCAGTGCCGAGCTATATTTTGCTTCACCAGTGCCATGCCTAGAGTTACCCAATCTTGAGTTATATGATTGAGGTCTGTTGGTTCCAAGACATTGAGTAGGCATCTTTTTGGTTCGGGTGGAACTTCTACCCTTGTGACCTGCGAGATTGTGTTCATGGCCGCCTCCCAATATGATACAATTTTAGGGCATTCTCAGACGGTATGAATTTTTTTTCCAGCCAGGCTGCAATGTCGAAGGCAGAGCGGTGTGTCAGCTAGTCCCAGTTTATGTAGTAGCGTCCGTGTATAGTATGTTCGGTGTAAGACTTTCAGTTGTATTAATCATAGTTTAGAGGAGATCGCTATCTCTCTAGGGGACGACATCGCTTCCTGCCAGTCTGTCTCGTCCATTGTACCAAGGTCATGTTCCCATCGTTCCTTAAGGGCTCTCATAGGATCCGGCAGGTTGTTTATAATTCTTTTACATATCAGGGAGATAGCTTTTTAACTTAAATGGTCTGTGAGGAGTCTGTCTTCTAGAGGCGAAGCTTCCGGTAGCTGTGTGCCTTGTGGGAGTACAGCCATGAGTGTATGTCTAATTTGCATGTATTTAAAGGTCTCAGTCGGTGCTAATCCGTACGCTGTCTGTAGCTGGGCTAGTGGCACAACCGCGCCTTTTTTCCAAAGATCTCCGACTTTGGTAATGCCTAGCAGGTTCCACTGTCTGAACCTCTTTGTGTTTTTCAGTTTGCCTAGGCGTCGGGTGTCCCATAATGCGTAGCCTGTGTTATCACTTCCCCCCAGCCCATCTTACGCTGTGCAGCAAACCATATTCGAACCGTGTGTGCCGTTGGACCTGTGAGTGTCGATCGTCGTGTTTTGTTGTATAGTGTCGCCATGATCCCTTCTCTATCAAGGAGGTGTCTGTCCATGCGAAATGCAGGCTCATCCTGCGGCACATGAAGCCATTGGTTTATGACCATAAGTTGTGACGCCCAATAATACTGTTGTATATTGGGGAGGGCGATTCCACCATCATACCATCCTCGCATGAGTTTGTGCAGGGCAATCCGACCTGCTTTACCGTCCCATAATAGGTTTGTTACTTCCGCGTGTATTGCCGTGAAATATGTGGGGGTCACCAGGAAAGGCGTGTTTTGCAGGGCATAAAGAAATCTGGGGAGCGCCATCATCTTAAAGAGGGCTGCTCTCCCAAGCAGTGTCAGTGGCAGGGTGCACCAGTGTTTGACATCATTGTGTAGTCGTGTCAGGAGCTGTGTGAGTATTTCTGTGATGAAGGGGGTGTGGCTATGTGTAATATATATGCCCAGATATAATTCCATCATTCTTGTGCACAACAGACTGTTTTTCTGTGCAGCAGTAGCACCCATAATTTCCCAGGACAGCGTACCTCTTAGTTGGACTCAAGCAAGCGCAAATCAAGCTAGCAGTGACTAGAGAGGCTTGTGGTGCTAATGCTGACTGATTCCTGAGCATTCTGGAGCAGAGAGGCTAGCAGCATTTGAGATTTGCATATTCATACATGCGCATAGAACTGTACCAAGTCATTCTTTATTTCCACTGAACTACTTAAGGATAAGGAATCCTTTACTGGAAATTCTTCAAGTACTGTTTCAGTAGAGCCAACAATCTCAAGACTTTCTATATCTCTGGAGCGTATGTAGCAATATATATATGTATATATTCACTGAAAAAACCAAAGGTTTCAGGGGCGTTATAGTTAGCTGGACACAGTGCTTAATTTGTAAAATATGAAGTGCAGGTGCTTAAATGTTTGTCGGAGTCCACACCTACTTTTCTATGGCTCCACCCACTTTCCCCACTGGCTCCACCCACTTACTCTATTAGCTCCACCCATGTCCTCAACTGGCACTGCTAGTAGTTAGATGTAAACATGATGTGAGCATGGAAATGTCACACATAAGCACCTAGTGCAGGCTGGCAGTCTTGCCAAAGCTGCGCAAAGTTCCCTCAGCAAAAGAAGGTTAAGAGTCCCTGCTGAATAGTTGGTTCAAGTGACATCAAGGGTCAGCGACACAGCCGTACTATCTGCCATGAGGGAGCACGAGCAGTCACAGCTCTTCCCTTAAGACACCAAGTTTAAAAAGATAGAGTGTATTAAGGAGGCAAGAGAACAGAGCCCCTCAGTCTTGCAGGCCCTTCAGCCGCCCCACCTGCTAACCCAGGCAGCCCCACAGCTGTCAATGTCAATGTTTATGCATCGAGGGTCCTGTCTGTAGCTCCAAGCCCCTCAACAGGGTAGTATAATAAATCAGTCAGGCTCAGTAGCTTAGAAGTCATCATGCATGTTTATCGCTTCAATCATCAATGACGGAGTCTCCCGGGGCCCAATACGACCAGTGTAGCAATGAGCAGTCGCTAGGCCCTGCATCAGCTTTTATGATCTCAGCAACCCCAGCCAGTAGTAGGTACAGATTCAGGTGGCCACCACCGCAGTCCAGAGGTCCCACATGGCAGTAAAACACGTAATGGAGCAGCGCACTCCCCATACTTCCAACAAAGTTCAGAGTCCCTGGGGTCCAACGTGCACAGAACTGGCAGAAGCTGCTGCTCAAGCCCGACCACAGTGCACAGCGCAGGTTCAGGTGGCCAGGCTCGCGAGCACCCAGCTTCCCTTCAAGTCCCTGTTTGCCGAGCTCAGCCATGGTGATGCACTTGTACTGAAGTAGTGCAAGGAAAAAAAACAAAATGAAGTAGTCCCCATGACAGCTAAACCTAAATGTGTGTGACAAAACTAAATGAAAGACAAACTGCCCAGCTCCTTTTATACCCCATCTAATAGTTTGCAATGCAGACACTGCAGCACAATAACACAGAAGCCATTATCAGCACAACAAATGTGTGACACATTACACACAATACGTCCAGAATCTTCTTTCCATAAGAAGGTGGTACAAGATGTGCGCAAACACCAAACGCAGCCTGTAGTACATGAACTAGAGCCAGCAATTAATGTTTGTGCACCGGGCCGCAGTCAAGAAAATCTTTATTTAAAAAGAGACACTGGTGCAGTGCCACACCAAAGAGCCTTGTTTGGCGGCCCAAGCAAGCTACGCCACAGGCTGGGGGGAGGTGGCGGTCAGTAATGACCAGTTAATGATACTGCCATTTAGGACTTACTTGCGGTCAGTTACGTGGTGGGCACACTCTGCCTTTAACTTCTACCCTGAAATAAACTTGGCCTGGTGCTGCTGCCTGCCCTCAATGTCGTCGTCGGGCTGCCTTGTGGGTGTGCCAGGCGTGGCAATCTGAATGAAATCTGCGTGCTGCTGCACAGCCCCTGCCCCCGCAGAACCAAATCTTCCAGCCCAAATCCATCCCAATGATCAGACAGTGTCCCGCCCACCGCTGCACGCACCAGAAACAGACCGCCAAAGGCGCCAATGCCATATCTGAAACTTAAATCTTGGCTCAGGCTCGCACAGCCAGCCGCAACAGTGTGCGGGAGACCTTGAGAACACACTGTGCCATGTCAGTGTGAGTGGGAGGTAATCAATAGCTTGTGAATATTCATAATGTGATGTGGGTGGTTCAGCAGACAAGGAGACAGTATAAGTGCCAGTACTAAGCACCGGGAAGCACCGGCGCAAATTAAGCACTGATTCCAGTGTGGAGAGAACCATATTCTTCATCTTATACCTCTTTATTGAAGGACTGACCTTTAATGGATGCTAGTTATTACACTTGTTAACGTCTGAAACCAAGAGTAATGAAGTTTTTAGCAGATGCAATAAGTAACACTTTCCATCAGTGACTTAGTAGGCTCAGACTCAGTACATGAGTTGGATTTAAATTAAAAATTGCCAGTATAATAAGTAGCCACAAGTGAAAAATGAACCCATGCAGTGAAATATTTGCAACATCATGAAACCACTGTAAATGTGGAAACAATAGGTCCCAAACCCCTAAATCTCACTTTTTCTATGAATGTTGGTCAATGAATGGATGAATGCAACTACTAATGAATGAATGTAACTATTAGTGGAACATCCCACCCAGAAATTATAGATAAGTTATCAACGCAATATAGAAGCAATAATGGCATCATAGCTAAAAGATTCACCTCATATTTATAGCAGAAAGAGAGCATGTTCTTTTATCATATTCTACTTCGAGAATTAGAGCACTTGCTTATGTCTATGCACAAACAGGTCGGTGCCATATGAAAGCCAATGCAGGCACCTGCTATATGACGCCAGAACAAAAGCAGCAATGACACTACAATGCCAAGAGTGCTCATCCAACCAAATGTCGTTTTCCCTGAGTTTCAGAAAAACCTTGCAGGAGAGCGGTTCATAAGTCCGTTCCAAACAGTAAAGATTTTTATGGTCCCTCAAACTTCCCTCTCATAAGTTACTCACTGACATCTTAGTGGCAGATTATGCCACAGTACAAATATAGACTGTGTTTCTGAATAATACAAAGGAATTACTGACACATCTAGCCATGACCTCTCAGCTAAAATATCTATATTTTTGTATGTAAAACTCGACCTCTGTATTTTCTCCAACATTTATATGGCACACATCAAGAGAGCACAGCACAGATCCTCTTCTCTTACTTCATGATACCTTAATTTATAGGATAAATCAACAATTCACTTTTCCCACAAAGCAACGCAACCAATTTCTTTTCTTTACGGAGTTTTATATAGCGCAAACACTTGACCCGAAGGTATCGGTATCAGAGCGCTTTACACTAGTTGCGTTACATAAGGACACATTCACTTTTGTTAGGCACGGCGAGATTAAGTGATTTGCCCAGAAAAACAGGATGTTCAGCGTCATTGCCGAGACTCGAACTCAGTTTCCCAGATTTAAAGTCGACCGCCCTAGCCGTTAGGCCAACTCCTCTCCACTTACTAAGTAATCTTGACATTAACATATTTGCTTGCCAGATTTTGTAATTGTTCCAAACAATATGAACCACATAATCCAGCGTTGTACTGTAGCAGGCGCTGTGCGTCACCCAAACCATAAAGGGCCTATTCTATATAAAACCCACAAAAAGCCAGTCGCGGCTCACGCGCGGTGGTGTGTGTGGCGGGGGGGTGTTGGGTGGGGGCTGTGGGGGAAGGGGGAGTATTAAAATAAATACAAAAATCCTTATCCTACCGAAGGTCCTGAGCAGGTCCGCGCCGCCTCGTGTCCGTTGGCGCCTACAGCCCCTCTCTGTAAGGCCATATGCTTTACAAGCACAGCACAGCTCGAGTGGAGACTGGTACACAGAGCTGTACGTGAAGCTAAGTTGTAGCTTCAGTTCATCCACACACTAGGGAGGCCAGGTCACATCCACTCCTGGAAAAAAAAGCACACCAACAAGCAGCACAAGTCACACAACCCGCCAACATCACACCACTGAACGAGCATAGAAGTGAAAACCACGCTGCATTCAAACAGGATGGGTACAAAGGCCAGTCGTTGGTGTTGTGGGATGTCTGCGACCGTGGTCATCATGGATGAGATGCCCAGCATGTGGCACATGGTCAAGTTCACTGTGTGTTATGTTGCCAAACGGCTGCACCTCCCTCCCACGAGCCCCCAAACTTTTGTACGGTGCGCTATTGTATCTCGTGCACTCGTACAGCACACCATTGTAATGCCTATTTGCGCATGTCCTGCTACATTCCAACTACAACATCACAGTGCCGTTTGGAGGTGGTGCATGCCAGTTTACAACATCAACTGCTGCGGCTCTTGTAGCAGGCCACACCAGAACACAGAGACACACTTACCGCACTTCCTGTACACGGACATGTCCGAGACACCCCGTTCCCCTTGCCGGATAGGCACACCCCTGCACTGACCTGTGAACCCTAGACCAGCACACGCCAGTTGTGCATGCAGGAGGATGCGTGCATAGCTACACATCCAGGCTCACTGCCAACGCTGAGGTGACAGCACACTATGATGTTGTAGGGCTCGTGCCTATCATGCTAAGATAATGACCACAGGGACACACTTACTAAGATGTGGGTTTGGGGGGCATTGGCAGTCCTGGAGTTGTTGAGATGAGTCTTCTGTCCCTCATAGGTATCCCTGTATCATGCTCATTGACTCTATGGTACCTGTGGGTGTTCTGGTGTGGCTCTTGACTGTGTTCCCTTCAGTGCCTAATTTGTGCCGGTGCTTTCCGGTGCTCAGCACCAGCACTTATTTCACAGGGCCGGGTCTATTGAATCTAAGGACACATTGTGACTGCCAATGCTTGATGGCTGCAAGATTGAGAGGGAAAGAGAAGTTCTGCTGCCAGGGTCATGCACTGTGCATATTTGGGCCGAGCTCAGTGACGAGGGAGAGAGGAGAGCATTGCAACATAAGGCCCCACAGTGCGGGGGGGCAGTTCACCTAGCCCCTCTCAGCCTGCATTGTGCATGGCAAATTGATACACTTTGCATCCGCTGCTGCCGGGCTGGATCCTGTTTTTTCAGGAACTGAAATGTATCTATTTCGTGAGGCAGGAGGCCCGAGCTTTTTTTTCCAGGAGTGGATGTGACCTGGCCTCCCTAGTGTGTGGATGAACTGAAGCTACAACTTAGCTTCACGTACAGCTCTGTGTACCAGTCTCCACTCGAGCTGTGCTGCGCTTGTAAAGCATATGGCCTTACAGAGAGGGGCTGTAGGCGCCAACGGACCCGAGGCGGCGCGGACCTGCTCAGGACCTTCGGTAGGATAATGATTTTTGTATTTATTTTAATACTCCCCCTTCCCCCACGGCCCCCACCCGACACCCCCCCCCACACACACCACCGCGCGTGAGCCGCAACTGGCTTTTTGTGGGTTTTATATAGAATAGGCCATTTATGGTTTGGGTGACGCACATCGCCTGCTACAGTACAACGCTGGATTATGTGGTTCATATTATTTGGAACAATTACAAAATCTGGCAAGCAAATATGTTAATGTCAAGATTACTTAGTAATTGGAGAGGAGTTGGCCTAACGGCTAGGGCGGTCGACTTTAAATCTGGGAAACTGAGTTCGAGTCTCGGCAATGACGCTGAACATCCTGTTTTTCTGGGCAAATCACTTAATCTCGCTGTGCCTAACAAAAGTGAATGTGTCCTTATGTAACACAACTAGTGTAAAGCGCTCTGATACCGATATCTTCGGGTCAAGTGTTTGCACTATATAAAACTCCGTAAAGAAAAGAAATTGGTTGCGTTGCTTTGTGGGAAAAGTGGAGTGTTGATTTACCCTATAAATTAAGGTATCATGAAGTAAGAGAAGAGGATCTGTGCTGTGCTCTCTTGATGTGTGCCATATAAATGTTAGAAAAAATACAGAGGTCGAGTTTTACAAACAAAAATATAGATATTTTAGCTGAGAGGTCATGGCTAGATGTGTCAGTAATTCCTTTGTATTATTCAGAAACACAGTCTTTATTTGTACTGTGGCATAATCTGCCATAAAGATGTCAGTGAGTAACTTATGAGAGGGAAGTTTGAGGGACCATACAAATCTTTACTGTTTGGAACGGACTTATGAACCGCTCTCCTGCAAGGTTTTTCTGAAACTCAGGGAAAACGACATTTGGTTGGATGAGCACTCTTAGCATTGTAGTGTCATTGCTGCTTTTGTGCTGGCGTCATATAGCAGGTCCCTGCATTGGCTTTCATATGGCACCGACCTGTTTGTGCATAGATATAAGCAAGTGCTCTAATTCTCGAAGTAGAATATGATAAAAGAACATGCTCTCTTTCTGCTATAAATATGAGGTGAATCTTTTAGCTATGATGCCATTATTGCTTCTATATTGCGTTGATAACTTATCTATAATTTCTGGGTGGGATGTTCCACTAATAGTTACATTCATTCATTAGTAGTTGCATTCATCCATTCATCGACCAACATTCATAGAAAAAGTGAGATTTAAGGGTTTGGGACCTATTGTTTCCACATTTACAGTGGTTTCATGATGTTGCAAATATTTCACTGCATGGGTGCATTTTTCACTTGTGGCTACTTATTATACTGGCAATTTTTAATTTAAGTCCAACTCATGTACTGAGTCTGAGCCTACTAAGTCACTGATGGAAAGTGTTACTTATTGCATCTGCTAAAAACTTCATTACTCTTGGTTTCAGACGTTAACAAGTGTAATAACTAGCATCCATTACAGGTCAGTCCTTCAATAAAGAGGTATAAGATGAAGAATATGGTTCTCTCCACACTGGAATCAGTGCTTAATTTGCGCCGGTGCTTCCCGGTGCTTAGTACTGGCACTTATACTGTCTACTTGTCTGCTGAACCACCCACATCACATTACGAATATTCACAAGCTATTGATTACCTCCCACTCACACTGACTTGGCACAGTGTGTTCTCAAGGTCTCCCGCAGACTGTTGTGGCTGGCTGTGCGAGCCTGAGCCAAGATTGAAGTTTCAGATATGGCATTGGCGCCTTTGGCGGTCTGTTTCTGGTGCGTGCAGCGGTGGGCGGGACACTGTCTGATCATTGGGCTGGATTTGGGCTGGAAGATTTGGTTCTGCGGGGGCAGGGGCTGTGCAGCAGCACGCAGATTTCATTCAGATTGCCACGCCTGGCACACCCGCAAGGCAGACCGACGACGACATTGAGGGCAGGCAGCAGCACCAGGCCAAGTTTATTTCAGGGTAGAAGTTAAAGGCAGAGTGTGCCCACCACATAACTGACCGCAAGTAAGTCCTAAATGGCAGTATCATTAACTGGTCATTACTGACCGCCACCTCCCCCCAGCCTGTGGCGTAGCTTGCTTGGGCCGCCAAACAAGGCTCTTTGGTGTGGCACTGCACCAGTGTCTCTTTTTAAATAAAGATTTTCTTGACTGCGGCCCGGTGCACAAACATTAAATGCTGGCTCTAGTTCATGTACTACAGGCTGCGTTTGGTGTTTGCGCACATCTTGTACCACCTTCTTATGGAAAGAAGATTCTGGACGTATTGTGTGTAATGTGTCGCACATTTTTTGTGCTGATAATGGCTTCTGTGTTATTGTGCTGCAGTGTCTGCATTGCAAACTATTAGATGGGGTATAAAAGGAGCTGGGCAGTTTGCCTTTCATTTAGTTTTGTCACACACATTTAGGTTTAGCTGTCATGGGGACTACTCCATTTTTTTTTTGATCCTTGCACTACTTCAATACAAGTGCATCACCATGGCTGAGCTCGGCGAACAGGGACTTGAATGGAAGCTGGGTGCTCACGAGCCTGGCCACCTGAACCTGCGCTGTGCACTGTGGTCGGGCTTGAGCAGCAGCTTCTGCCAGTTCTGTGCACGTTGGACCCCAGGGACTCTGAACTTTGTTGGAAGTATGAGGAGTGCGCTGCTCCATTACGTGTTTTACTGCCATGTGGGACCTCTGGACTGCGGTGGTGGCCACCTGAATCTGTACCTACTACTGGCTGGGGTTGCTGAGATCATAAAAGCTGATGCAGGGCCTAGCGACTGCTCATTGCTACACTGGTCGTATTGGGCCCCGGGAGACTCCGTCATTGATGATTGAAGCGATAAGCATGCTTGATGACTTCTAAGCTACTGAGCCTGACTGATTTATTATACTACCCTGTTGAGGGGCTTGGAGCTACAGACAGGACCCTCGATGCATAAACATTGACATTGACAGCTGTGGGGCTGCCTGGGTTAGCAGGTGGGGCGGCTGAAGGGCCTGCAAGACTGAGGGGCTCTGTTCTCTTGCCTCCTTAATACACTCTATCTTTTTAAACTTGGTGTCTTAAGGGAAGAGCTGTGACTGCTCATGCTCCCCCGTGGCAGATAGTACGGCTGTGTCGCTGACCCTTGATGTCACTTGAACAAACTATTCAGCAGGGACTCTTAACCTTCTTTTGCTGAGGGAACTTTGCGCAGCTTTGGCAAGACTGCCAGCCTGCACTAGGTGCTTATGTGTGACATTTCCATGCTCACATCATGTTTACATCTAACTATTAGCAGTGCCAGTTGAGGACATGGGTGGAGCTAATTGAGTAAGTGGGTGGAGCCAGTGCGGAAAGTGGGTGGAGCCATAGAAAAGTAGGTGTGGACTCCGACAAACATTTGAGCACCTGCACTTCATATTTTACAAATTAAGCACTGGTTCCCTTTCATGGTGCAGGTAGTTGTCCTGCTTAACACCAGCAGAAAGCAGGTGTAAAATCCCTGGTGCTAACGTGTCTTATCGCCGGAATTTGTTTCGCATTCCAATTGGTGTGAAAGTTGTGATGGGATTTTTTTCATGTGCAGAACAATATACGAACTGAGAAGTGTATCTCATCAAGATCCAGCACCTGACGCACTATTCCCAATCAATATAAATACAACGAGATTTCTTAATAGATTTTGTGTGTACACTGTAACTGCAGCCAATACCTCAGTGCAATTCAATACAGGATTTTAGTATTTAGAATAAATCGGAAAGGTGCACCTCGTGTCTTTTTGCACGGGAACGGCTACTCTCCATTTCATTATCAGCACTTTAACGGAAGTAAAGTTGAGATAAATCTAACACACTATTCAGAAGTTAGTG
This sequence comes from Triturus cristatus, assembly GCF_964204655.1. Lineage (NCBI taxonomy): Eukaryota > Metazoa > Chordata > Amphibia > Caudata > Salamandridae > Triturus > Triturus cristatus. The sequence goes on from NC_140593.1 coordinate 345,007,412, forward strand.
CAAACTGCAGATATCACCAGCATTCCAGCGATAAGTCCCCCAAAATTTAACGCCATGGTGGACTCCATCAAATAACAGTAATAAGAACAAGAAAGAGTCACACAGCAGTTAAGAGAACAACCAAAAACGTTATAAATTTTTTTTTCAAACTTTATTTTTTATAATAATAAATATATAAACGAAAAACTATTTTCACACTCTATTTTTTTATTAACATATATATGAACAATAAACTAATAAACAAAATGTAACAACAATAATAAAAAACAACAAGGCGGAACACTACTGTGGGGACAATGGATGTCGACGACAGACCTGGAAAATAAGAAAGATAGTTAAAAAAAAACAACATGGTATTCTCAACAAAATACCACAAGAAGCAAATCACAGATATATAAAATGCATACAGCTAACAAAATTTTATAAGTTTAACTTACAAAAACTGTAAATGTTGCCGCTTTAAAATATTTACCGAATCTGAAGAAAATGTTTTGCAGAAGGCACCACACAAACAACGTTTTTCTTCAGTGGTGAGGAAATGTTTTACTTTTTCCAAGGAGCAAACAAAGACCAATGCCACCTTCGTCACTCGCAAGATTTGCCAAAGAGTTCTGTTACGAGGAGATCCTAACAAAAAATACTCGTGCGGCACAGCAAGTATGATGAAACACCTAAGGACCCTTCATCCAAACAATCTTGCACGAGAAGAGTGCAAACAGATGAGAAACACTCCTGTTCTGTATCTGTAAAAAAGAATCACAAATAAATGTATATTAATAACTTTCAAATTTATACTATTCCATTACTGTACAAACACATTTTATATAAAAACTGACTTTGAAACTATAGCCCTGAACCACAAGTGTGACGATCATTAAAACACTACATGCATAGTGCATACTACTTTGAAGCAGTTTATGCCCTAACGCCTACCTCACTAAAACACTACATGTTAACTGACTAAATGATTACAGTAGTATAAGGAGACACACTTGGTGACTCACAGGGTGTTTGCTAGAAGAGTATGAATACTAACTAGGGAATAGAAGGTGTGAACCACAACTGTGTAGGTGATTAGAGGACTGCATCCATACTGCATAGGCATTTAAAGCAGTCCATGTGCTAAGGCCTGGCTCACTGCATGACTACTTGGGTACTGACTGAATGATTATCGTACCGCAAGGAGAGTACCTAGGTGAATTTAGAAGTGCTAGGCTTTTCGCACAGAGAATAGATTAGTACTTGGTACTGAATGGGTCACTAGAGGAGTGCAAAGGCAGTGACAAGTGCTGGACTGTATGGATACTGACTAGGAAATTGAAAGTTTGAAAGACAAGTGTCTAGGTGGTTAGAAGACTGCATGCATAGTGCATAGGGGTTTGAAGCAGTCCATGTGCTAAGGCCTGGCTCAGTGTATGAATACTTAGGCACTGACTGAATGATTAGAGTACTGCAAAGATAGTATCTTGGTGAATTTATAAGTGTTTGGGTTTTAGCACAGTGAATGGATTAGTACATGGTGCTGAATGGGTCACTAGAGGACTGCAAAGAGAGTCATAGGGTATTTCCTGGAAGTGTATGGATACTGACTAGGGAATTGAAGGTGTGAAAGGCAATTGTGTAGGTGGTTAGAGGACTGCATACATAGAGGATAAGGGTTTGAAGCAGTCCATATACTAAGGCCTGGGTCACTGGATGAGTACTTGGGTACTGACTGAATGATTAGAGTACTGCAAGGAGAGTGTCTGGGTGAATTTATTAGGATTTGGCGCTGTGAATGGATTAGTACATGATGCTGAATGGGTCACTAGAGGAGTGCAACGGCAGTGACAGGGTGTTTGCTGGAAGTGAACGGATACTGACTGGGGAATTGAAGGTGTAAAAGACAAGTGTGTAGGTGGTTAGAGGACTGCATGCATAGTGGATATGGGTTTGACGTAGTCCATGTGCTAAGAACTGGCTCAGTGCATGAATACTTAGGCAGTGACTGAATCATTAGAGTACTGGAAAGAGAGTGTCTAGGTGAATTTATAAGTGTTTGAGTTTTGGCACAGTCAATGGATTAGTGCATGCTGTTGAATGGGTCTCTAGAAGACTGCAAAGGAAGTGACAGGATGTTTCCTGGAAGTGTATGGATACTGACTAGGGAATTGATGGTGTAAAAGACAAGTGTATAGTATGTCAGAACACTTTTATTTGAAGCAATCTATTAGGTACTTAGAAACTGACTAAATATGCAGACTACTTCTAGGACAGTGCTTAGGTAAAACTTTTAAATGTTCAGTTCTGCCACAGTGAACAGAATAGTACATGGTACTGCAACTTAGTGTCAAACCCTGACTCATTTTATCACTGCATAAGCAAAGACTAGCTTCTAATGGTACTAAAACTTGACAACATGAGAGGTTTTAAATTAGTTATCTGTCAGCAAATACATGATGTTACCAAATGCTTCTCTCACAGTGGTTCTCAAATGCACACAGACTCACAGTGTAATTCTAGACAACAACCACTATACCTAGGAGTTTACCAAAAATCATTCACTACTGTGGAAGTGGTAAGCGAACTGCACACAATCTTCATATTTCATGACTGCACTTTTGTGTCAATGCCTGAGTCATATAATGAAAGCATAAGCCATAACTGTCTTCTAATGCTACTAAAACTTGACAACATGACAGGTTTTAAAACAGTTATCTGTCAGCAAATACACGATGTTACCAAATGCTTCTCTCACAATCCTTACCCAAATGCACACAGACTCACAGTGTGATTTTAGACAAGCAACACTATCCTAGGAATTTACCAAAACTCATTCACTAGTCTGGAAGAGTTAATGGTACTGCACACAAACTACATATTTAAGTACAGCACATCAGTGTCAAAGCATGACTCATTTAATAAACATATAAGCAAAGACTGGATTCTAATGCTACTAAAACTTCTCAACATGACAGATTTTAAAACAGTTATCTGTCAGCAAATACATGATGTTACCAAATGATTCTCTCACAGTGATCCCAAATACACACTAACTCACAGTATGATTCTAGACAAGCACCACTATCCCTATGAGCTTACCAAAACTCATTCACTACAGTGCAAGTGGTAAGGGAACTGTACACAATCTACATATTTCACAACTGCAATTTACTGTCAATGCCTGACTCATATAATGAAAGCATAAGCCATAACTGTCTTCTAATGCTACTAAAACTTGATAACATGACATCTTTTACAACACTTATCTGTCAGCAAATACACGATGTTACCAAACACTTCTCTCACAGTGGTTCCCAAATACACACAGACTCACAGTGTGACTCTAGTCAAACAACACTATCCCTAGCAGCTTACCAAAACTCATTCACTACAGTGGAAGTGGTAAGGGAACTGCACACAATCTACATATTTCACGACTGCACTTTAGTGTCAATGCCTGACTCGTTTAATCAACGCATAAGCAATGACTGGCTTCTAATGCTACTAAAACTTGACAACATGACAAGTTTTAAAACAGTTTTCTGTCAGCAAATACACAATGTTACCAAACGCTTCTTTCACCGTGGTTCCCAAATGCACAAAGACTCACAGTGTGATTCTAGACAAGCACCAGTATCCCTAGGAGTTTACCAAAACTCATTAACAACACTGGAAGTGATAAGGGAACTGCACACAATCTACATATTTCACGACTGCTCTTTAGTGTCAATGCCTGACTCATTTAATCAACACATAAGCAAAGACTGGCTTCTAATGCTACTAAAACTTGACAACATGACAGGTTTTAAAACAGTTTTCTCTCACCAAATACACAATGTTACCAAACGCTTCTCTCACAGTGGTTCCCAAATGCACAAAGACTCACAGTGTGATTCTAGACAAGCACCAGTATTCCTAGGAGTTTACCAAAACTCATTCACTACACTGGAAGTGATAAGGGAACTGCACACAATCTACATATTTCACGACTGCACTTTAGTGTCAATGCCTGACTCATTTAATCAACACACAAGCAAAGACTGGCTTCTAATGCTACTAAAACTTGACAACCTGACTGGTTTTAAAACACTTATCTGTAAGCAAATACGCGATATTACCAAATGCTTCTCTCACAGTGGTTTCCAAATGCACACAGACTCACTGTGTGATTCTAGACAAACAACACTATCCCTTGCACTATATGAAAACACATTTCTTCATCTAGAAGTAGTACTACATTTTAGTATAGAAACATAACATAACTCATTTCACAAATTCATAAACAATGACTGGTTTCTAGTTCTACTAAAATATAAAAACTGCACAGTTATCTCTCTACAAACACATGAAAAACACAAATGCCACTCACAGAATGGTTTCTACATGCAATCAATCAATCAATCAAAGACATTTATAGAGCGCACTACATACCCGTAGGGTCTCAAGGCGCTGGGGGTGGGGGGGGTGCCGCTACTGCTCGAACAGCCAGGTCTTCAGCTTCTTCCTGAAGGAGAGGTGGTCTTGGGTCAGGCGCAGGTCGGTCGGGAGGGAGTTCCAGGTCTTGGCGGCCAGGTAGGAGAAGGACCTTCCTCCTGTAGTCGCTCTTCGGATGCGGGGGACGGCGGCGAGGGCGTGGTTGGCTGATCGGAGGTGGCGTTTGGGAGCGTAGAAGTTGATTCGGCTGTTGAGGTAGCTCGGGCCTTGGTCGTGTAGTGCTTTGTGTGCGTGGGTGAGGAGGCGGAAGGTGATTCTTTTGTTGACGGGGAGCCAGTGTAGGTCTCTCAGATGTCCGGAGATGTGGCTGGTTCGTGGGATGTCGAGGATGAGTCTGGCTGAAGCGTTCTGGATCCGCTGGAGTCTCTTCTGGAGCTTGGCGGTGGTACCGGCGTAGAGGGCGTTGCCGTAGTCCAGTCGACTGGTGACGAGGGCCTGGGTGACGGTCTTTCTGGTCTCGGTGGGGATCCACCAGAAGATCTTCCGTAGCATGCGTAGGATGTTGAAGCACGCCGAGGAGACGTTGTTGACTTGCCTGGTCATGGAGAGGGAGGAGTCCAGGATGAAGCCCAGGTTGCGTGCATGGTCTGTCGGTTTGGGTGCGGTGCCCAGGGCGGGAGGCCACCAGGAGTCGTCCCAGGCGGAGGGTGAAGAGCCCAGGATGAGGACCTCCGTCTTGTCTGAGTTCAGTTTCAGGCGGCTGGTCGTCATCCACTCGGCTACCTCTTTCATCCCTTCGTGCAGGTTGGCTCTGGCGGCGGCGGGGTCGTTGGTCAGGGAGAGGATCAGCTGGGTGTCGTCGGCGTAGGAGATTATGCTGAGGTTGTGTTGGCGTGCGATGGCCGCGAGGGGGCTCATGTAGACGTTGAAGAGAGTAGGGCTCAGCGAGGATCCTTGAGGGACGCCGCAGATGACTTCGGTGGCCTCTGACTTGTACGGAGGTAGGCGGACTCTCTGTGTTCTTCCGTCGAGGAAGGAGATGATCCATTCCAGCGCCTTGTCCTGGATTCCGATGTTGCTGAGGTGCTGTACTAGGGTGCGGTGGCAGACAGTGTCGAATGCCGCGGAGAGGTCTAGGAGGATGAGGGCCGCTGTTTCTCCGTTGTCCATCAGGGCTCGGATGTCATCGGTGGCGGCGATGAGGGCGGTCTCGGTGCTGTGGTTGGCTCGGAAGCCAGACTGTGAGGGGTCGAGGGATCCATTCGTCTCGAGAAAGGCGGCCATCTGCTTGTTGACGGTCTTTTCGATGACTTTGGCTGGAAACGGGAGGAGCGAGATGGGGCGGTAATTCTTGAGTTCGGTGGGGTCCGCTGTGGGTTTCTTGAGTAGAGCGCTGAGTTCGGCGTGCTTCCAGCTCTCAGGGAAGGTGGCGGTGTCGAAGGATGTGTTGATGATGTCTCGTAGGTGGGGTGCGATGACAGCGTCGGCCTTGTTGAAGACGTGGTGAGGGCAGGGGTCGGTCGGCGATCCGGAGTGGATGGAGTTCATCGTGCGGATGGTGTCTTCGGTGCTGATCGGGGTCCAGGCGTGGAGGGTGGTGGTGGGGGGTGGTTGTTCGGTCGTGGTGTGCGTTGGTTGGTTGTTGAAGCTGTTGTGTATGTCCGCGATCTTGTTGTGGAAGTATGAGGCGAGGGAGTTGCAGAGGTCTTGCGATGGGGTGATGTCGTTGTTTCCTGCGCTGGGGTTGGATAGCTCTTTCACGATGTTGAAGAGTTCCTTGCAGTTGTGTGCGTTGTTGTCCAGCCGGTCCTTGAATGCAGTTTTCTTGGCGGCGCGGATCAGCTGGTGGTGCTTCCGGGTGGCCAGCTTGAAGGTGGTCCTGTTGTCCGGTGTAGGTTCCCTTCTCCAGACTTTCTCGAGGGCTCGGCAGTTCTTCTTGGAGCTCCTGAGTTCGTCGGTGAACCATGGGGCTTTCTTGCTGCCGGGTCTGCTGGGCGGGGTCCTCAGCGGGGCGAGCTCGTCCGCGCAGTTGCTGATCCACTTCGTGAGGTTGTCGGCGGCCTGGTTGGGGTTCGCTGAGCTGGCAGGAGGGTGCTGGCTCAAGGAGGTGGCGAGCTGGTCTGCTGTGATCTTGTTCCAGCTTCTGCGGGCAGCCTGTTGTTGGTGGTGGTGGGTCGTCGTTCTTTTGAAGGTGAAGTGGACGCAGCTGTGGTCCGTCCATTGAAGCTCTGTGGCGTGGCTGAAGTCGATGTCTGTGCTGGATGAGAAGACTGCGTCGAGTGTGTGTCCGGCGAGGTGGGTGGGGGTGGACACCAGTTGCTTGAGTCCAAGGTTGGCGAGGTTGTCGAGCAGGGTGCTGGTGTTGCGGTCGTTGTTGTTCTCCAGGTGGAAGTTGAGGTCCCCCAAGAGGATGTAGTCGGCGGAGGGGAGGGCATGCGGGCTGACGAAGTCGGCGATGTCCTCGCTGAATTGTGTGCGTGGTCCCGGGGGTCGGTAGATCAGGGTGCCTCTGAGGGTGGTGTTCGGGTCGGTGTGGATCTGGAAATGCAGGTGTTCGGCGGTGGTCAGGGTGTTGTCGGTGCTGGTCGTGAGACGGATGGTGTTCCTGTGGACGATGGCGATGCCTCCTCCCATCTGGTTGGCGGTGCGATCCCTCCGGGTGATCTTGTAGCCCTCTGGGATGGCGATGGCGATGGCGATGTCGGGAGCTGAAGAGGCGTTCATCCAGGTCTCTGTGAGGAAGGCAACGTCAGGGGCTGTGGCGTCTAGGAGGTTCCAGAGTTCGATGGCGTGTCTGTGGACGGAGCGGGTGTTGAGCAGGATGCACTTGAGGTGGTTGCTGCTGGTGTTCGGCTTGGCGGGTGCTGGTGCGGGGCAGGTCCAGATGCAGGTGAACTTGCAGGCGAGGCAGCTGAAGGGTCCGTGGGTGCGTCGTGGTGTGGCTTGGTGGCATCCTGGGAGTCGGCCGGTGTTGAGTGCGATGAGGGTGGCGGCGGAGTACGTCAGGCGGGTCGGTCGGGGTCTTCGTGGGCCAGGGGTCCTGGCGCTGGTCGCGATCCGGTCGCGGACGGGCGCAGACGGGCTTACCTTTGGCGCACCTTCGGCGCACAATCGGCGCGCCCGCTGCGCGTGACCGCTGCGCGTTCGCACGGTCGCCATATAAGGCGAAGTGCGCGGGTAGGCGGAGCAGCTGGGAGGCGGGAGCGGGGAGGGAACAGAAGGAAAAAAGGGGCGGGGTCTGCGGTGGAGGCGGGAAGCGGGGAGCGGGGAGGGCGTCAACAGGCGGGAAAAAAGACAGTCGATACGGCGGAACAACAACAATGATCACAAAAAACACAAAAAAACAGGTCAACAGGCAATACGGCGGACAAAATATTATACACATTGTAGAGAAAAAAAGTACTCCCTACACTTTAGCAGGAAAAATACATTAGTCTGATTAAAATCAAAATAGTCCACATACATCCCCTCACAATTAAATAACTCATCTTTCAAGTTCTTTTGTAGATTAAGGAGTATATCAATCACTCACCATAGTTTCTTTTACAGAATCTCTACACTGTGCACCTCTCAGCAAAAGCAAAGAATGGAAATGTTTCCCTTTCATTTTCCACACATATACATGTAAACATCAAATCACAATCCTTCGCACATAAACTCAAAAGCAAACACACATTTCTATTGGTTAAACATTTCAACCCTTTCCAACTGAAATACATTTCAACCCTTCCCCCAATCTGCCTTCTGCCTGTTACCATAGAAACAGGTCATGGAACACTGCACTGAGCTCACAGGTCATAAGTTCAGCACACAATGTTCCTACACAAGACAGGAAGTGTGCTTGACTTTCAACATATCAGCTTATCATATATAATGTTCCTTACAATCTGTTTTTGTTAACCAATAACAATCATACATTTAAAAAACAAAAATATACACCCTACCTTTCAGTGTAGAAAGTTGTTATACAACCAATGATTTCTTGTCGTTTTTCAAAAAACGTTGCCATGGATCCGCGCACCCACGGCGAGAGAATCCGTGCATCCAACGCGACTTTTGGTTTGGAATATATATATGTATATATATATATATATATATATATATATATATATATATATATATATATATATATATATCCAGCACAACATCCTCCGTTTTCTGCGGGCCACCGACTCTGCAGGGTGGGCTCAAAGGTTGCAGGAGCGGAGAAGCCTGCATGTTCAATGTTTCAAAAGTAAAGCCCCACTCCGACTTCTGTGCAAACACAAAACTTTATTCGTCTGAAGCAGCATATATATAACTCAAGTCCTGACCGGTTTCGGCGTAACCACGCCTTGCTCACAGGTGATTTCAATAATTACCATGTGGTCACGAGGCCATAGGATCAACTACAGCCCCCAGCATATATAATACTTACCATCAGGCGCGCCAGCATTCAGCTGAAAAGAGAAGAAAGCAAGGAAGAGTATCAAACAGCATATCATCTAAATCTACATTTAATAGGTACTATAAGAGAGACGCTAACCACTGTAATAGACAGGTGAAGATTCTTGTGAGCATAGTAAATAGTAAATGCGTAGGCACAGAGAAAAGGGCTAGGAAAGTATTAATGTTGTGATTTATGTTTACAGATGCCGAGCAGTCCCTCGTAGAAAGAGAACCTGTGAGGAAGACTCACAGCAATGGAGTCTCTCTTGTCATTCCCATTCCCCTTTCCCCTGCTTTACTGTAAGTGAATCAGGTGTTCGCTGGCAGTGTAGTGTGGGAGTTGGAGAAAAGTTCTTGTGTCCCTGTGGAAGTCCAAGTTATCAGGTGTGTGGTACCTTCGTTCTGATCTTCTGAGAGCCTGGCTTCCCTGGATTGCAGAAGAAAATTTCCTGTGCCTCTCCTGCCAAGCCCAGCAGATCAGGAGAGGTACCCGACTCCTCCGAGGTCTGCTAAAGGAATCCACTGAACTCATTGGAGGACCAAGCCCATTAAAGTCCAGCTTCTCCTCGCCCCTGTCTTTTGAGACAGAAAAACACAGGATAGAATACAGCCTTGTGGGATGTGCTTATAGTTAGTATTCTTCTTGTGTTTTTCTGTCTTGTGAGGTGGGATCACCTCATTAGTGACGAAAGGGACAAGGACAACAGGACCAGGAGTAATGAAGATTACTGGTAAGTAATATGACATTCCTTTGAAGTCCAGCACTTTTGCTAGCATTTTTTAGTTTTGATTGTTGTTATTTTAAAATTCTTTTTTAGTAATGTTAATATTTTTTATTTTAAAAAATGCAATTTTTATTAGCTTTTTATTTTTATACTATTTTTATTTTTAATACATGTGGAATGTTTTTGTTAATATATATTAGCCTTACTTTTTAAAACTATTGATTACATTTTTAATGTGAATTTTTAAAAACTATTTAATAAGCTTTTTTTTTTAAAGTATACCTATATGTTTAAATATTCTTTATTCGGTTTTACAATTATTTAATGCTTTTATACATTGTAAGTCAATTCAATAAGAATCATTCCACAGTGAACATTTTTCAACAGGCAAACATGTTAATAAATTTAAAATTGAATTCTCTTGTTATCATACTTTTTCTTCAATAGGCAAACATGTTAATACATATAAAGTTGTAATTTCTTGTTATCTATTTCTCACTAAAGGCAAGTCGCAATTATCCTAAATCTTTTAGTCTCTCATAATTTGCAGATAACACACCAGGTATATAATGGTATGGAATTTCAAATTGGAGAGGGCGAACAAAAAGGAGTGCACAAGCATTTAGAATGTAGAGTAGGCGGAAAATGCTCAGGAGGGATATTATGGGCAGGGGGGTAAGTCCAAATACATACAGATCTTCACATCAACCAACTGGAAGAACAATGGCTAAGAAACAGGGGGAAGTCCATGCACACCATAAGGGATCACACAACCCTATCACCTATCACCATCAATACCACCTATCTGGGGGAACATTAAAGGGTGTCTAGAGCAGGGGAGCTCCTAGGATGTCTTTTCAGCAATGGGTTACTTGAATTGTAATAACATAGTGCCCCAGGCTGCTGCAATGGGGTGCATCCAGATTCTACGGGCCTCTTCCCAGTGTAGCGCAGTACTTTCTGCATCACCACACCGGCGCAAAGCCCTGCACCACTGGGCAAAAGTCGGTGGCTGCTGTGCTCTCCAATTCATAGTCAGTGTGTGTTTTCCCAAAAGAAGGGCTAGATTCTAAAAACTTACCCTCACCCTATGACTCTTCCTCCTGGGGAATATGCCTAATGCTGTAGCTTCCCATGATATGAGTGTAGTGACCTCTGTAACAGCAGCCAGTACAGTGTTTATAGAATGCCAGTATCCCGTTACTCTAGAGTTAGGTATACAGGGGTAACCCTATAACCCAAGGAACCTGGGCCTCATCAATATATATGAACAATGGTTCCGAAGGGAAGACAATTACTCACAATTGGAAAAATCAGTTTGAAACAACACACAGCATTAGTTGATCTAGCAAGTAATTAAACATAAACAATAAGTAATAATTCAAAAGAACATTAATGATTTATTTTTGATTTTTCATATAGATTTCAAATCATTTATCAACTCCTTTGGATATGAGCAAAAAATGAACAGGCTGTATATACAATAATATTTACAAGGAACCGACGCAGTGACAAAGTGAATAAGGTGACTTGATGTGATAGTGAAAATGTGAATATTTACAATGTATGTACGTGATTGTCAATAAAATACAAAAAAAGTTTTTGCAAGATTTCTGCAAAAAAGTCCTCAGCTGAATTATAGGTAGATAATAAACCTTGTAAGGCACAAGTCCTAATTTTTCTGTATGTACAAGGAATTCCAAATGGTACAGGACTGTGGAACCGTCAACGTTTCGACCCTATATCAAACAGTTGTTGTATAAAGTCATATCGGGTCTTCTTCAGGACACAGGAAGTGTATAACAGCCCAATTGTAGGTGATAGGACAAAGGACCACCAGTATGACGTAGTTGCCACTTGATTTCAATCAGAAGGGACCGTGTCGCAGTGGATCTAGAATCGTCTTCATCTAGTTATTTAATCTTTTCTTCTCTCTCCAATCTGATAAGCGAGACCTGTTGTGAATCGCTGCCTTCAAGGTAGATACTTTGTGTATAGTTCTACAGGGGGCACAGTCATCAGGATGTGATTTCCACTGATGTATTCGATTTGTTTGTTTTGGTCGAGGGTGGTCCGTATGAAGCACTCTAGGGCAATACCAAAGCATATGTTGAAGATCTGCTGAATGCGTTTGACATCTGGGACAAGTAAGGTTGGCCGATGTATACATGTGGTTCAACCATAACGGTGTAAGGTATGTCCCATGGAGTATTATATATTTTTAAATCTTGCATTTATAGAAATAAAATGCGGAGGTTCAAGTGCATGTACCCATTTCGTATCATCTAAGGGCCGCCCTAGATGTTCCTCCCATTTGTGCCAGAGATGAGTTAGTGGGACTCCAGCATTCTCCCTAATTGTGCTATAAAACCACGTAATAAGATGTTGTCCTTCTCCCATGGTGTTTAGTGTATGCACTACTGCATGGGTGGGTGGCTCTACATCAATCACACCCCACAGTATTCTGAGGGCTCCTAGCAACTGTGCATGTAGAAGTAACTGACTTGGTGGAATACTATAATTCTAACAAATTTGGTTAAAGTGCAGTAAATTTGCGTCAACCATGTCAATGGAGTGTTCATGTCAGCTTGTCAACTGGTCAGGAGTAAAGTGCCCCAGAAGGCCAGGCCTGGAGTGGTGTGTCTGGTGAATGGAGAAGAACGTGTTTTGTGAGTTGCAACACTCTTGTCACACAAATCCAAGCCAACCACACATGGATCCACAAACAGGGCAGTTTCACTATGGGAAGTAAAAAGTGCTGTATAATTATCCCCTGTGCTAGTTTCATAAAGACTATTTCCCAATAACCATCTGACCACCCATTGAAGCTGTGCAGCAAGATAATTGGTCTCAAAAGATGGCACCCCTAATCTTCCACCTCTCACAGGCAATTGAAGCTTGTTTAAGGCTACCCTATGTCTCCCGTATCCCAGAGCAAAGCCACTAGTGTCCGATCCAGGTCAATGAAAAATCAACGTTTGGGAAGTAAGGGAACATTGACAAAGTAGTATAGTAGACGGGGGAAGATAACCATTTAAGAAAGAGCAACTCTGCCTGCCAGAGCTAGTGGTAACCAGTGCCAAAGCCGCATCTGAGATTTGAGGGGCATAGCAGCCTGCTGCAGGTTGCCCTCAAATAAGGTATTGCTGAGTATGATAAAGCTGGACCCCAAGATATCTAACTGCTGCCAACCAAGTTAGTGCTTCCCCACCTAATCATATTACCTGAGGTGAAGCATCATGACTAAGCAGGAAAACACATGATTTCCCCAGTTTACATGTTACCTCGCTACCCGCTCAAACTCTCCGAATGCCGCTGAGATGGGGGCCATGTCGCTTGTCCCATCACGAAGATATACCAACACATCGTTCGCATATAGGGACCCTCCATGCACCTCATCATCCAGTGGGATGCAGCAACATCTCCTCCCAATTGTAGTCTCTGTGCTAAATGCTCCTTCGCTAGAGTGAACAGGATAGGTGAAAGAAGACACCCCTTCTGCATCCATGTCCACCAGGAGGTGCAATCTCTACCAATCATGCAGATTGTACAGAATAGGGGCCCAGTATTACACTCTCAGGTAGGTATGTTGCATGCATTTTACACCTACTACAATGAGTTATATCAGGAACTACCTCTGCCTCCTGCAGAGGCAATTCATGGAACCTTTGTCCTTACCATCCATCAATCACTGCTATTGCATGAGAGGAGCTTGATGACTTGATCACTGTGGAAGAAGTGAAGAGTGCAATTCATAATATGGTCAGAAATAAGGCCCCTGGCTTGAAAGGTATACCGTTAGAATACTATGATTGATTTTCCAACCTTCTACCCCCAAATTGGCAGAAATTTATAATAAGGCTCTCACCACAGGCTCTCTTCTAACTTCTCTTCAAGAGTTCCTTCTAGTCCCCTTCTAAAACTGGATAAAGACCCCACTCAACTTACTTTGCACATTCCAGTAGCTATATTAGGAGCAGACTATAAAATCCTTGGGAAGGTACTAGCAGAGCATTGTGTGCAATTGCTGCCTATGCTGATTCATCCAGATCAGAAAGGATTTGTCCCGGGGCATAATACATCAAACAATATCAGACAATTTTTCTATGTAATGGATCATATACCCATATATATTGTTATATATATTTAGTTCATATCATTAATGAAACAACATTTTATATTAATTGTATTTTTTAAGTTAAGTTCCATATATTGTTTATTATATATACATGTTTATAAATGTTTTACTTTTAAGATATTGTTAATATTTTAATGTAATGTGTATAAAAATGGTTTAATTATATCTAATATTTTTATATGTATATTTAAATATTTACTTTATATTACTAATTAAAAGTATTATTTTTTAATATTGTTAATATTTTGTATTTAATAGTTTAAATAATTTACACGTAAGAGTGTATATAAATAATTCAATATACTTACCGTTTATAAAAATATTCTTTTTTTGGTTGTTCACTTTCAAAGTGTGTAAACTGGCCAGTTGACAAGCTGACACGAACCACCCCTTATCATTACTGATTGAACAACACGCACAGAACTAAAAATCAGGCCCACAATACTTAACCAGCTAGGTCTGTTGATAAAAGAAAATCTGTGTGACACTGATCAGGGTATGTAGATTTCCCTTTGGAATGGGAAAGGTGTGTGGTCAGTCACAGCAAGACAAATCTCAGTGTCAAATTGTGTAACATCCATGGTTTCACATACCATTTCATGTTATGTTATGTTATGTTAAATGAATTTCTAGAGCGCACGTACACCCAAAGGTTTCATGGCGCTATTGCAATATCGTACTAGATCGAGAGGTTACTGGTAGGCTTGAATGAATAAAAGAGTTTTGAGGAGGGATCTGAAGTGAGGATAGGATATTTCAAGTCTGAGTTCAGAAGGAAGGGAATTCCATGTGTGAGGTGCTAAGTAAGAGAAACTAAGCCCGCCGTGTTTTTTCCGGTTAAAGCGGGAGGGGGTGAGGAGGTTGGCCTGTGACGAGCGGAGAGCACGCGTGGGGAGGTAGCGAGCGATTAGAGAAGAAATGAAAACAGGCCCGCTACCAGTTAGGGCTTTGAAGATGGTACAGCCCAATTTGAACAAGCAGCGTTTGGCAACTGGGAGCCAATGAAGAAGTTTCAACAAGGGGCGGACGTGTTGGGTGCGAGATTGGTGAGTAATGAGACGTGCAGCCTGATTCTGGACTAACTGAAGACGATGAAGTTGATAGATAGGAATGCCAACATAAAGAGAGTTGGCATAGTCAATCCGGGAGATGACTAAGGCCATAAGTATCACAGTAAGGGCCTCGGTGGTAAAGAATCTTGCAATCTTCCGGATTCTACGTAGATGGAAAAAGCAAGAGGAAGTAACTGCACCAATCTGGGGCTTCATAGACGAAGGGGGCCAAAAGTTGTCATTCCAGGGGTTCGAGGGGCCGGTCAACACCAACTCGGTCTTGTCAGGGTTGAGTTTTAGTTGGCTGGTGTTCATCCAATCCCTGATAAAACATAAAGTAGCCTGAAAGCTGGAAACAGACGCAGTGGTGGGGTTGATGTTAAACACGAGTTGAAGGTCGTCTGCATAATTGAAGCAGACTACTTCAAAATTACGAAGTGAGTAGATTAAGGGAGCCATATATAGATTAAATAATAGAGGAGATAAAGAAGAGCCCTGTGGCACGCCACAGGATAAAGTGTTTTTTTTGGCTGAGAAGGTAGCAAGGCGAACGGCCTGCGAGCGGTCCCCCAAAAATGAGGAGATCCATTTTAGGGCCGAGCCCTGAATGCCAGCATCTCTGACACGGTCGATCAAAAGTTTGTGATCGACCGTGTCAAAGGCGGCCGAGAGGTCCAGAAGGACGAGGGCCTGGGAGAGATTGTTATCAGCTCCCAGGCTGTTTATCACAGCATGGTGTAGAAATGTCATTAGTGCTTTAGGACTTGGTCCTAAAGCACTAATGACAGCCAAGGCAGCCATGGCTGTGGAAGCAAGCTTTCCTGCAGCCAAGCGAGATCCTCCCACTTAAATATTTTACAATGCACTTGACTCTAAAGGCAACATTGACACCTTCATATTTTGACAGGGTATTTGGGGTATTGTGTTCTTACCTTCACCCCCAGCTGCATAATGTGGAATTTTGAGGCTGGTGTAGTTGTGTCTGATGTCAGACAGAGCTCGGGAGCATGAACTAGAGTTGAACTTGGTGGTTAGAGCTGGAGAAAATGAGGGTGCTTGAATGATTATGGTCACATAATTAAATTGAATCCAGGTTGTCATCCTAAAACTTGTAAATTAAGAATCATACCTTTTTGTGGTCAGAGACAATGTGGTGAAGGAATTGGAATGATTGACGTCTGAAGGTATTAGAGAAAAGGGTGAATAAAGAGAATGGTTGTCCCTTATCAGTATAGCACACTCACCAGGGGCAAGAAAATACATTGCATAGAACTTCGCAAATTAATGAATTAAATGTGTTGTTGCCAAACACCCAATATTGCACATTGCGTAGATGTTGAAACAA
Organism: Triturus cristatus; assembly: GCF_964204655.1. NCBI lineage: Eukaryota > Metazoa > Chordata > Amphibia > Caudata > Salamandridae > Triturus > Triturus cristatus. Next base: position 345,023,516 of record NC_140593.1, read on the forward strand.
TTTGGCAGTGGTAATAGGTTTTCTACTTTGGATATGAGTTTGACGTACCATCAGGTCAAGCTTTATGGTGACTCCAAAGATCTGACTGTCTTTATTACACCAACACACAAAAAGAAGTAGGAGTAAACAATGTCTTGCTCCAAGAACCTAGAGGCAAAGTTAATATGTTTGAAAAACTGCGAATATAGCATTTTACTACGCGATGCATTACATTGCGTGCTATTACAACGCGGTCGTTACAACGACCGAGTTGTTAGTACACGATGCATTTACAACGTCTTTACAAGTCTTTACAACAACTTCCACTAGGGGGCGCACTGGACTTAGGAATAGTATTATTTACTATTCCTACTCTAGTTTGCGAAACAGTAGGGAAGGTGTTTAAATTAATTTCCAATACCTCAGAACCACCTAGTGGAATTTGTTGTAAAGACTTGCGATGTAAATGCATCGCGTACTAACAAGACCGCGTTGCAAAGGTATCACGGTGTAATGTCCGCGTTGTAAAAGTTGTTTCCCAAAAACTGCCCTCACCCACAAAATTGTGGCATGCTTCATCATTGGGCTGCTAAACAACACCCCTGCGCAGAGCAACACCTGGGGTGGAACAATAGGGAGGGGGAAAAACAATACAACCATAAAGAAGAGTAAGGATCAAGCAAAGGAAATAATATGTGCAGATAATAGACTCTAAAACTAGCTCAGGGATATCCACTTCCCTATTTTATTCCCGTATTCCCTGGCCAGGATTAAAATTTAAAGTAGAGGATGATGGCGATGGAGTTAATTATAAACTGTTCACCCCTCCTCTCAGCATGTAAGTCAACATGTTTCTGCCGGTTATAGTGTCTTTTCCGGCATTCGTCAGGACCGCAAGATCCCCTATATAATACCCTCCTTTCCTACCTTTATTTCGGTAGATCGAGGAATGACCCTGAGTTTCACAGTTGTAGAAGCTCGAAAGGCATGGGAGTGAGGGCGGCTCCCTGTAGTCAAGCATTCATCAAGGTGAGGCATCCGTTCAGACACTGTCTCTCCATACGGCGCAAACGTCTTTATTATACCTATGGATATATATATATATATAGATTTGTTTGTGTCCCATTTGGTTTAGTTTCCACACCCTTAGTGTCTCAGCGAACAATATATATAACAAAATGGCTAAGAGGTAAAGATCTATAAGGGTAACATATTGGTTTATGGCAACAGTCAGTTAGGAGGAACATCTTAGCAGACTGTGGCTAGTTTGGAAGAGGCTACAAGCTAACAGGCTCGTAAATTCAATCAGGAAAAAGTAAATTATTTACACCATAAGTTAACACTAGATGGTATCAGTTTTAAAAGTAAACTAGTTAATTCCAGCAAAGAGCTCCTCCCTTCAAAGAAAAAGAAGGATTTGTGCAGCTTTCTAGCAATGGAGGAATTATGTGCAAAATGTATGCACAGTTTTACATGCAAAACAACAAATAGGCAGGATTTACTAAGGGATAGAGTAGAATATATCTGGGGTGATGTTTGTGAGGAAGGAAGAATTAAAAAGCATCAAGAGGTTTCACTATCTCTTCAAAGTTTAAATCAATGTCTCAAAAGTATAGCAATTAACAATGCTTGCACATAAAGGCTTTGAAACCTTACTAATATACGTGGAAGGTAAAGAAGGAAATGCCATAAATTTCATCTTTAGCAGGATAAAAGGCCCAGAGTACACCTAGACTGTCAATGAAAGACAAGTCTAAGCTGTACGCTGGACAGTAAGAAGACTTCAGAGTGGAAATGATTTTGGGCCCCATATGTATCATTCCAAATTGCGATCGCAAACGCCAAAATTTGCAGAATTTCGCCGTTTGCGATCGCAATTGGGCTCAGTGGTATGTATTAAAGAAAAACTGCCTCGCAAAATAAGGAATGGCAAAATTTGCGATTCCATATTTTGCAATTACATTTAAGGAATCGCAAATTGCTATTCCTTAAATGCAATGTAAGAAGCACAGAAAAAGTGCAATTTGGCCTTAAGGAATCGCAAATTACCACCAACTTTAAGTTGGTGGTAATTTGCGATTTCTCAGAAAAATTCACTTTTTTGCATTTTTCAAAGTGCCATGTGGCGCACATACATGCCCTTAGGGCATGTATGTATGCCACATTTGCACACATGCACATTTCAGGGGTGCAACAGGGTGTCCTTTTGACACCCCGGCACCCTTGAAATTGCATTCTCAATTTGCGATTCTCTAATTGAGAATCGCAAATTGAGAATGTATTCCCATTCATTCCTATGGGCCTCATTCCTATGGGCCTCTAGGCCCATAGGAATGAATTGGGAGGTATTCCTTAATTGCGAATCGCAATTTGCAATTCGCAATTATGGAATACGTAGGATTCGCAAAATTATTTGCAAAACCTACATACATAGCGTTTTGCGATTCTCAAATAGCAATTCACAAAAAAACGCTATCTGAGAATCGCAAAAGAACATTGTGATACATATGGCTCTTTGTGCTCAAGACAGATCATAAGCCTCTAAAGGAAAATCCTTTTCCGGTCAGAGAAAGAAAATACATTGTTAAGTCCTTCTTGAACCAATGAAGGGAAGCCTGTATTAGGCACGTCTCTAAGTGGTAAGGGGAAGAAGAAAGAAGAGAGCAAGATAGAGTACAGAAAGGTGTGATTCAGAAAACAGCAAAAGTTGTTTTGTTAAAGGTTTTTATGTTATAAAAATGTAAACTTCTGTCATTAGGGTTGGTTACTCAAAGTTCCCTGAACAACTCAAGCAGGTGAGAAGTTTCAGCGGTGCTATGAAGACAGAGGACAATTGAGTTTAGATCCTCAATAGAGTGGTAAAGATTGAATTGCGTGCCTGTAGCTTTGAATCCCAACATATATAACCATGCATTTGTACTGTGTCACAAATGTAACAGATATCTCATCTGCCTTAGTGCAAATGCCATAGGACATAATGCACTTGCAATAAGGTGGGCAGCATATCTGGCACATTTGTGGTGGAGTAACCCATCTGCCAAACTCTAAATAAGGTGCTAAATAATATTTGATATTTTTTGAAGATGTTATTTTCAATTGCAAAAATGAAGGCTATCCCATCTGCTGTCTTACAAGTAAAGTAATTAATACTGTCATTGTAACATTGCATATGGGATATCTGTCACATTGCTGATGGAGCATACCTCCACCTAACTTGAAACCAGGCAAAGTGGGTCATGAGACTCACACTCCTGCATTGCATGTAAAAAGTGTTGACAATACTTGAATCTCTATTAAACTTGATGAGTTAATGTGATAATAAAACTAATCTGTGATATGGATAGTATGTCTTGGCCATTACGAGAGTATGAGGTTTGTAGTTGACATCCAGGTTCTGGGCACGTGTATGAACACACCTTTTTCACAAAGGTGGCCTAGGCATTCTCACACACACAAGTTTTCTTTGAGGGTAGGTCCATAGAATCCTGAAAATCTGAAAGCAGATAATTAGAATTGTGATTGCTGGGCATGGGCAAGGGGTCTGCACCATGCACAGAACTTTGCTGTCAACAAGATTTAAAAAAAATCATGATAACATGTGCCTGATTTTGAGTTTGGCAGATGGTATATCCGTTTCCAGACATGGCAGAGCACACAGATATACCATATAACAAGTGATTAAAGGAATATGTAACTTGTAATGTGCTGTCCAAAATGTATGTCACATTTGTGATGCAGTGTCCCATTCATCAAACCCCATAGATGTGACACAGTGTTTTATGTTGGTAAACAGATTTATATACTGAGCAAATGCTATCTTTGATTGAAATTAATATATCAGCAGATATTGTGCAGGATTTAGAGTTTAGCAGATGGGTGCTCAGTCACAAAAACGACGGATATCCCAACCACCTTATTACATTACATGTGTTATATAATATAATGCACTTGTAATGAGACAGAGTAGATTCCATTAAGTTTTTGACAGAGTAACTACTCTGCCATATTCCAAATCCGGACCTTTGTAAATTCATATTGGGAGTCCATTCTTTAGAATGATAACCTTCAATGTATACATTGTGGACTTCTTTGATGTGTGCACATTTTGCGAATTCACTCTTTAGTATGTAGCTGATGTGTCCATATGTATGCTTTCAGCTTCCTCCAGTGCAAGAGAGGGAGATGTTAGCTACACTTCTGGGGACCATGAGGAGATCCACTGGGAGTCAGAAGGTGGAGCAATCGACACTGAGGCAATCAGTAACAGTGACGGTGAGGGGGCTGATAAGTCTCCATGGTAAGTATCCTCGGTGTATATCAAAGCTAGAATATGAAGGTATACAGCCAGAGGAAATTACTTTTTTCTCTTGGGCCCTAGCCTTCAGGCCTAGTGCCCATTCCTTTTGTGGTCTCTCCTGGGCACGCTCTCCGCTGCTTTTTCACGCCACCCGCTCCCGCCTCCCCAGTGCCCCTCCCAGGATCTACTTAATGTACGTCAGAGCACGGCTCCATTGATCCTGTTCTCTCCACGCTCCCCTTGCTGCCGGTCAGCTGCCATCTTCCTCCACATGCCCCAGCCTGAAGAACTTACTTTTTTCACTTGGGCCCCAGCCTTCAGGCCTAGTGCCCATTCCTTTTGCTGCCTTTCCTGGGCCCACTTGTCGCAGTTTTTTCCTGCCACCCGCTTTCCACCAATCGCCTCCCCAGCGCCTCTCCCAGGACCTACCTAATGGAGGCCGCAGTGCAGCTCTATTGAGCAGGTACTCTCCAACTCCCCTTGCTGCCTGTCAGCTGCTACCTTTCTCTGTGTGCCCCAGCCTGAGGAACATACTTTTTTTACATGCGCCCTAGCCTTCAGGCCTAGCACCCATTCCTTTTGCTGCATCTCCTAGGCCCGCTAGCCGCTGTTTTTTCCCACCATCTGCTTCCCACCACCTGCTCCCACCGCCTGCCTCCTCAGGCACCCTCATCCCAGGACCTACTTAATGGGGGCTGCAGCGCCCTTTGCTGCCTGTCAGTTGCCACCTTCCTCCATATGCCCCATCCTGAGAACTAACTTTTTTCACATGGGTCCTAGCCTTAATGTCTATTGCCCATTCCTTTTGCAGCCTCTTCCGGTCCCGCCCACTGCCATTTTTTTGTGCCACCCACTTCCCTCCACCCGCTCCCGCTACCCGCCTCCCCAGCACCCGTCCCATGACCTACCTAATGGAAGCTGCCGTGCCAAAGGCATGCCAAAGTCAAGACCGTCTGTGCCTGACCCTACCTGGACTGCACCCAGCCCCGGGAAACCTGGCCTTCCAGCTACCCAAAGGCACTCTGCAGATCTTAAAGACCTCAACCCCAGACAATGCAACAACTGCTGCCTGGCATCTCCCCCCTCTACAGCAGGACAGTTCATCTGCCACCACTGTCTCTTCACCTGCAACCTAAAACCACCGACCTCACAGAAACCCACGGCACGCCCACCAACCAGCCAACACAACCTGGATTCACTCTGATGCCTCTTGATCAATGCCATATCACTCTGCAAACACGCCACCGAAGTCTGGGACACCATCTCCACCCTCATCCCCAACGTGACCTTCATCACAGAAACATGGCTCAACCCCTCTTTGGACCCCGACATCGCCAACACGAAGCCCAACGGCTACAAGATGAAACACCAGGACCGTACAAACAAGAGGCGGTACACCATCATCCACAAAGAATCAATCAACTGCACCATTGCCAACAGCGAAACCCTGCCAATCATAGAACACCTGAATTTTCAACTCCACACTGATGACAAAACTTCCATCAAAGGCACCCTCGCCTACAGACACCCAGGACCACAGACCAGTCTCTGCGACACCATCACAGACTTCATTGCCCCACTTGCCATCAATTCCAAGCACTACATCTTCCTCAGAGACCTCAACTTCCACCTCAACAACCCCAAAAGTCAGGAGCTCCGCCAACCTCTTGGAACGAGTGGACAACATCGGCCTCACCTAGTTGGTCACAGAACCCACACACAGAGCAGAACACTCACTGGAGCCTATCTTCATGTCCAGAAACAGAGTCAAACACAGCCGTGCCACAGAACTCACCTGGATCAACCACTCCATTATACCCTTCACCATCACAGGACCCCCTCGCACCACCTCATACCCTCCCAGTACCTCCTTCCACAGATGAAGCAAAGTGACACAGAACCAATGGATGGACGCCCTCAACACCATCCAGCCAGACGCCACAACCAACCTGCAGCTGAGAACTTCAACACTTGGATCACCAATGCCGCTGGCCGAGTTGCCCCCATCAAACCAGCCAAAACTCTCAGATCCATCAAACAAGCCAGCTGGTACACTCTGTAACTCAGCACAATGAAATGCAGCTGCAAACAACTAGAGAGAAGATGGCACACCAGCAGAGACAATACAGAAGGAGCCACCTTCAAGTCAGCCCTCAACAAATACCACCATCAACCCAAAAGACGTAAAAAAAGGACACCCTTGCAGACTGCATCGAGGCTAGCGCCAACTACACCAAAGAACTCTTCACCATCGTCAGAGAGTTCTCCTGCCCAACAACCACTGAGAACCCTACCCCTACCTCTAAGGCACTCTGCGATGCTCTAGCAAATCCCTTCCACAACAAGATATCCGCCATCTAGAGGAACTTCGAACCCCAACCCAATGACCTCCTCAGCCTCCCCACTCATACGGAAGCCTCCTCCATCCAACATCTCACTGATTTGGAACAGCTCACTGCACCGGACACCACAACTATTATTAACTCCATTCACTATGGAGCACCTACTGCCCCCTGACCACACCACCTCTTCAACCTAGGAAGCAATGAGATCAGCCACCAACTCATCACCATCCTCAGTCCACCCATCAGCACAGCTACCTTTCCCGACACATGGAAACACACAGAGGTAAGACCTCTCCTCAGGCAACCCTTTACAGACCCCAGCGATCTCCAGAACTACTGCGCCATCTCGCTTCTCCAGTTTCCCGCCAAACTCTTGGAGACGGCCATTAACTGTCAGCTCACTGAACACCTGGAGAGAAACAACCTACTAGAATGCTACCAATCCAGTTTCCGGGTCAACCACAGCACTGAGACCGCCCTGATCACCACCACGGACGACATCTGCACCCTACTTGACAGTGGAGAATCGGTGGCCCTGATCCTTCTCAAACTCTCTGCAGTCTTCGACACTGTTTCCCACCACTCACTCATCAAGAAACTGCACCACATCGGAATCAAAAGGGGATGCACTCAGATGTATTGCATAATTCCTCGCAGCACACACACACAGAATCTATCTCCCCCCTTCACCTCAGAACCCAAGAGCACCATCTGTGGAGTCCCTCTAGGGTCATCCCTCAGCCCCACCCTGTTTAACATCTACATGACACCTCTAGCTGACATCTTCAGAACCCATGACATCAACATCATATCCTTTGCCGACACCCTGCTCATCCTCTCACTCTCAGCTGACCCAACTACAACAAAGACCAACTTCAACAACTGCATGAAGAGCGTCACAGCCTCTATGAAGGAAAACTGTCACTTCACACCTCCTCCAGGCAGGAATAGCTTACCAAGGCAGGATGCAATGCCACCTTTGAGCTACGACCCACGCCTCATCTGCTAGCAGCAGATGGCAACCTGAACCCATTTTCAGATGGAAGACAGGCGGGAAAATTAGTTAGCTGAGGAGGAGAGTACCCAGTCAACCTGCATCACTCCTAAGGTGGGGCAGACGAAGGGGACCTCCCAGCTCACTTTCCACCATCTTTAAGATGGGAAAAATAACCTATCAGGGTCATGTCCACTTCCCAAGTGGGTTGAGCATTTAGAGGGTGTAGTCACCCTAAAGGATGGTAGCCCATTGGCTACCACCTCGCACTTCCTTTAACGCCTCTTTGGCGCTCTTTCTCCTACCTTGCCGCCAAGTACTGGAACGCCCCCCCTACGCCTCCGAACATCACACTTGCGGACTGACTTCAGGAAGAGACCTGGCTCTTCAACTAAGCCCAGCAACTCGGCTCCTAGATACCCTCACAGGTGATTGCTGCACTCTACAAACACCGACTGATTGATTGATACAAATGTTGACTACAAAATATCAAATCCAAAATTTTGAAAGGTAAGTAAGTATGGCTTTTCTATACCTAACTCCACATATATGGACCTTGACAATATTTATGTCTTCAAGGTACATTGAGGTAGAGTTAGGAATAGTAAATCTATACTTCCTCTGCATGCATTTACCATTTGATATTTCTTTCTTGGATATTTTGCCCAGGACATTCTTATATTTCGATAATCTTAGCCTCGATATTCAGTAGTACAATCACCAATGTTTGTTTCTTGAGTATTTAGTGCAGGCAAGGAATAGCTATGAAGATGTAAGGGTGTATATCTGTTGTATTACAGAGTGGGCAATAGCAACTCTAAAATTGTAATTGTAATTGTATTTATAGTTATGTCTTTCCATTGAAAAAGCTATTTTTCATTTGTTTGGAATTTTGGTTCTGTTTATAAATCCGCACAAAACTTTCCAACAAAAAAAACTATTAAACCTGCCTTAGTTTCAGCATGCCAACATTGTGCAGATTCATCTGAGGGAGAAGGACCTATTATTTCAGGTTGTGGTTCGCTACTGGAACCACTGTGTAAAGACATCGACCATTTTCTGAAACCGATTGCCACCAACGCCACCACTTATCTCTGGGACACTGTGTAAACAATTAACTTGGTGGATGAGTTTCCATTTGACCCCAATGAAGAAATACTTGTCACCATGGACATAGCCTCGCTATATATGAGTATTCCCCAGACGGCAGCCCTAGATGTCGTCAGAACCACCTTAGACAGAAGGCCCAGACCTACTCGAGTTCCAACAGAATTTATCCTCACACTTTTGGAAATAGCAATGACCAAAAACTTTTTTGTATTCCAGGGCTACCATTACTTCCAGACGAAAGGTGTAGCCATAGGGGATAGCTTTGCTCCAAATTTGGCTCTCATCTATATGGATTGATACGAACAAACCTTTGTACTTAGCCCCACGAATCCTTACAGGGACAACATCAAACTTTGGCGCAGATATATAGATGATGTTCTGATGATCTGGAGAGGCACAGAGACGCAATTGAAAAATTTCACTCTTGGCTCAACAGCAGATCAACGGACACACAATTCTCCCTAGAACACAACACAGAGGAAATACACTTCCTGGACATTACTATTAGAACAGAGGATGGCAAACTTCACACCACACTGTATAGGAAGGCTAGTGAACGCAATACTCTGTTAAGGTACTCAAGCCACAACCTTCGTAGTCTCAGGGACAATCTGCCCTATGGTCAGTTCCTGAGGATCAGACGCAATTGTACCAAGAGGGAGGACTATTTTTTTGAATCCGCAGACCTTCTTAACCGTCTTAGAGACCGGGGCTACCCCATTAGGCTACTCAAAAAAGCTCGTAAAAGAGCATGGTACAACCATAGGGAGCACCTTCTTGAAGCCAAGAACAGAACTTCCACTACACCAGAGAGACTGACCGGTGTCACAACTTTTTGCACTGAAAGTAACGACATTCGCAAAACAATTAATAAACATTGGCACTTGGTGGCAGAAGACCTAGACATACAGGAGCCTCCCATGCATGCGCTCCGCAAAGGCAAAAGCCTTAGCAATGTTCTAGTCAAATCCTTACTCCCATCGAAAATGCCCAATGTTCAACTTCCACTATGGAACATCTCCCCTATGAAGGGTCACTTTAAATGTGGTAACTGTAAAGCTTGCCCCTTGACCAAGGAAATCAAGGATTTCCAACATAACAATTACACCTATATCATGAAAGAACACACCAATTGCAATTCATCAGGAGTGATATACTGGAACCACTGTGTAAATACATCGACCACTTTCTGAAACCGATTGCCACCAACACCACCACTTATCTCAGGGACACTATGTAAACAATTAATTTGGTGGATGAGTTTCCATTTAACCCCAATGAAGAAATACTTGTCACCATGGACATTGCCTCGCTATATACGAGTATTCCCCAGACGGCAGCCCTAGATGTAATCAGAACCACCTTAGACAGAAGGCCCAGAACTACTCGAGTTCCAACAGAATTTATCCTCACACTTTTGGAAATAGCAATGACCAAAAACTTTTTTGTATTCCAGGGCTACCATTACTTCCAGACGGAAGGTGTGGCCATAGGGGCGAGCTTTGCTCCAAATTTAGCTCTCATCTATATTGGTTCATACGAACAAACCTTTGTACTTAGCCCCACGAATCCTTACAGGGACAACATCAAACTTTGACGCAGATATATAGATGATGTTCTGATGATCTGGAGAGGCAGAAAGATGCAATTGAAAACATTTCACTCTTGGCTCAACAGCAGATCAACGGACGTACAATTCTCCCTAGAACACAACACAGAGGAAATACACTTCCTGGACATTATTATTAGAACAGAGGATGGCAAGCTTTACACCACACTGTATAAGAAAGCTAGTGAACGCAATACTCTGTTAAGGTACTCAAGCCACAACCCTCGTAGTCTCAGGGACAATCTGCCCTATGGTCAGTTCCTGAGGATCAGACGCAATTGTACCAAGAGTGAGGACTATTTTTTTTAATCCGCAGACCTTCTTAACTGTCTTAGAGACCGGGGCTACCCCATTAGGCTACTCAAAAAAGCTCATAAAAGAGCGTGGTACAACCATAGGGAGCCCCTTCTTGAAGCCAAGAACAGAACTTCCACTACACCAGAGACTGACCGGTGCCACAACTTTTTGCACTGAAAGTAACGACATTCGCAAAATGATTAATAAACATTGGCACTTGGTGGCAGACGGCCTAGACATACATGCATTCCGCAAAGGCAAAAGCCTTAGAAATGTTCTAGTCAAATCCTTACTCCCATCAAAAACGCCCAATGTTCAACTTCCACTATGGAACATCTCCACTATGAAGGGTCACTTTAAATGTGGTAACTGTAAAGCTTGCCCCTTGACCAAGGAAATCAAGGTTTTCCAACATAACGATTACACCTATATGTTATGTTGTTATGTTAAATGTATTTATAGAGCGCGCGTACACCCAGCGGTTTCATGGCGCTATGAAAATGACGTACTAGATCAGGAAGTTACTGGTAGGCTTGAATGAATAGAAAACTTTTGAGAAGGATCTAAAGTGTGGCAAAGATGTTTCGAGTCTGAGTTCCAAGGGAAGGGAATTCCACATTTGAGGTGCCAGAAAAGAGAAACTGAGTCCGCCGTGTTTTTTCCGGTTAAAACGAAAGTGGGTGAGGAGGTTAGCATGTGACGAGCGAAGTGCGCGAGTAGGAATGTAACGAGAAGTTAAGGAAGAAATAAAGTTAGGCCCCAGACCTGTGAGGGCTTTGAAAATAGTACAGCCCAGTTTAAACAGGCAGCGTTTGGCTACTGGGAGCCAATGAAGATGTTTCAGTAAGGGGCGGACGTGTTGAGTGCGTGGTTGATGAGCAATGAGACGTGCGGCCTGGTTCTGGACCAGCTGAAGGCGATGGAGTTGATAGACAGGAATGCCAACATACAGAGAGTTGGCATAGTCTATCCGGGAAATGACCAAGGCCATGAGAACCACAGTAAGGGCCTCGGTGGTCAAAAATCTTGCGATTTTACGAATTCTGCGGAGGTGGAAAAAGCATGAAGAAGTAACTGCACCGATCTGAGGCTTCATGGACAAGTCATTGCAGATTGTAACTCCAAGGCTTTTGACTGATTTGGAGGGTATGGGAGGGTTTCCTAGCGAAGAGGGCCAAAAATTATTGTTCCAGGGATTAGAGGAGCCGGTCAGCACCAGCTCTGTCTTATCTGGATTGAGCTTAAGATGGCTGGTGTTCATCCAGTCCCTGATAAAGCATAGAGTGGCCTGAAAACTGGAAATAGACGCAGTGGTAGAGTCAATGTTGAATACAAGTTGAAGATCGTCCGCATAGTTGAAGCAGGCTACCTCAAAGTGACGAAGTGAATAGATTAAAGGGACCATGTATAGATTGAATAGTAAGGGAGAGAGAGAAGAGCCCTGTGGTACACCGCAGGTGAGGGTGGTCTTTTTGGCGGAAAAGGAGGCAAGTCGGACGGCCTGCGAGCGGTCCCCCAAAAAAGAGGAGATCCATTTTAGGGCTATGCCCTGAATGCCTGCATCCCTGACATGGTCGATCAAGAGTTTATGATCGACCGTGTCAAAGGCGGCCGAGAGATCCAGAAGGACAAGGGCTTGCGAAAGATTGTTATCAGCCCCCCTGCGGAGCTCGTTCATCACGGCAAGTATGACCAGCTCAGTCGAATGGGCAGGCCTAAAGCCGGCCTGATGGGGGTCGAGGAAAGATGAACATTCGATAAAAGAGCTGAGACATTGCGTGACATGGGCTTCCAAGATCTTACTCAGGTAGGGAAGGAGGGAAATGGGGCGATAGTTAGTGTAATTGGTGGGATCAGCGTGAGGTTTCTTCAAGATGGGTATGACCTCCGCTACTTTAAAGGAAGCGGGGACAATTCCTGTTTTTAGTGAGTTATTGAGAAGCGCAAGCGGTGGATCGGGGCAGGAAAGAAAGGCTTCTTGAAGGAATAAGGGAGGACAGGGATCTGAAGGGGAGTCCGAGCTGACCTTTTTTAGAAGAATAAAAAAGTCTTCTTTGGAGATCAGAGGAATTTGATCGAAAAGTTGGGTGTTATTAGGTGAGGTTCCCAGAACCAAGCAAGTGGAGATCGAAGGAATACTCTTTTTGATAGTAGAGATTTTTTTAATAAAGAAGTTATTAAGGGCGTCACAGAAGTCCTGGGTGGGTGCGGGTTTGATGGTTACTCTATCAGGTAAAGAAAGTTTATTGACAATAGAAAAAATATCTTTGGTTTTGGTAGTCGAATTTGTGATTTTTGATGAAAAGTATAAGGATTTTGCTGCAATAATAGATTTTTTATAATCGGTTAGAAGCTTAGTGAAGGCGTCTTTGGTGTTAGTAGAGTAGCTGCGTCTCCACCTACGTTCTGCCTGTCTAAGGAGAAGTTTTTTTAGTCTAAGGTCCTCTGTGAACCACCGCTGGGCGTCATGAGGGCGCCTAGTTATGGAAAATTTGCAAGGGGCAACAATATTACTGGCCGCACATAGCCAGTTATTAATAGCAGTTTCTTGAGCGTTAGGACAGTCAGAGTCCGTGGGCAGAGAGGCGGAGAGTAAGGAACAGAACTTGTCTTTATTTGCGCGGTTCCAGTTCCTGGTTAGAATTTTTTCTGGAATTACAGATTTAACTGGCCAGGGCAGATCCAAGGAGAATTGGATAAAATAGTGGTCGGACCAAGAACACGGAGAGATGGATAAAGAAGAGATGGACAGGTTAGCTTTCCAAAACTAGTCAAGGAGGTGTCCTTTGGTGTGAGTGGCAGTGCGGACGTGCTGAGTACAATTGAGGCCCGAGAGAAGGTCTGTGAATTCTTGGGACTGAGATGTTTCATTGGGGTCAAGGGGCCAATAATTGAAATCGCCAATTACTATTAATTTAGAGTTGTTTATTATGAGTTGGGAAATAAGATCTCCAACTAACTGGGGGAAAGAGGGCATAGCATGAGGAGGCCGATAGAACAAGGCGCAAATAAAAGAGGAAGGGGGGGACTCAAGTTTAATAACCAGGCTCTCAACAGAGGGAATGGTAGTGGCAGTTAGAACGGTGAACTGTAGCTGATCATGAAAGAACACACCAATTGCAATTCATCAGGAGTGATATACGCCATTCAGTGCCCCTGTGAATTTTTATACATTGGCCCGACCACACACAAAATAAAATGCCGCATCTTACAACACTGCAGCAGAATACGCTGTGGAGTACAAGGTGCCCCACTAGTGGAACATTTCACCACATTTGGGCATGCAGCGGAGAGTTTAACATGGTGGGTCATAGAAAGAGTCGACAATAATCCCAGAGGTTGCAGTTTCTCACATATCCTCAACTACCGTGAATGTAAATGGATTCACACATTTGACACAATACTCAGGGGGTTGAATGAATATCAAGAGATAGCCCGACAGGCAGCTGGTGTGGGCTAAAATACCTTGACCGCTGAGCCTTCCCCAAGGCGAGGTCGCCCCCACTCCTCTGCTCTTACCTGCTGCCTGCCAGCCTTGCTCCTGCCTGCTGCCTGGAAGCCCCGCTCCTGCCCGCTGCCTGCCTTACCTTGCTCCGCTGCCTCGTTGCTGCCCTTGGGTCCCCTGCCGTCCACCGGACGACCCAGCCGCCGCAGAGCCGCCCTCTGAGCCCCTTCCCGCCACAGTCCACCGCCGACTCCGCCCCCCCCACCCATTGGCCGCCCCGCTCCCGCCACCGAGCTGACCCGCCCTCCCGGCTCCTCTCTTAAGGGGTCCGTGTGCAGGGACAGGGAGTGACCGCTGAGCCTTCCCCAAGGCGAGGTCGCCCCCACTCCTCTGCTCTTACCTGCTGCCTGCCAGCTTTGCTCCTGCTTGCTGCCTGGAAGCCCCGCTCCTGCCCGCTGCCTGCCCTACCTTGCTCCGCTGCCTCGTTGCTGCCCTTGGGTCCCCTGCCGTCCACCGGACGACCCAGCCGCCGCAGAGCCGCCCTCTGAGCCCCTTCCCGCCACAGTCCACCGCCGACCCCGCCCCCCCTGCCCATTGGCCGCCCCGCTCCCGCCACCGAGCTGACCCGCCCTCCCGGCTCCTCTCTTAAGGGGTCCGTGTGCAGGGACAGGGAGTGACCGCTGAGCCTTCCCCAAGGCGAGGTCGCCCCCACTCCTCTGCTCTTACCTGCTGCCTGCCAGCCTTGCTCCTGCCTGCTGCCTGGAAGCCCCGCTCCTGCCCGCTGCCTGCCTTACCTTGCTCCGCTGCCTCGTTGCTGCCCTTGGGTCCCCTGCCGTCCACCGGACGACCCAGCCGCCGCATAGCCGCCCTCTGAGCCCCTTCCCGCCACAGTCCACTGCCGACTCCGCCCCCCCCCTGCCCATTGGCCGCCCACTCCCGCCACCGAGCTGATCCGCCCTCCCGGCTCCTGTCTTAAGGGGTCCGTGTGCAGGGACAGGGAGTGACCGCTGAGCCTTCCCCAAGGCGAGGTCGCCCCCACTCCTCTGCTCTTACCTGCTGCCTGCCAGCCTTGCTCCTGCCTGCTGCCTGGAAGCCCCGCTCCTGCCCGCTGCCTGCCCTACCTTGCTCCGCTGCCTCGTTGCTGCCCTTGGGTCCCCTGCCGTCCACCGGATGACCCAGCCGCCGCAGAGCCGCCCTCTGAGCCCCTTCCCGCCACAGTCCACCGCCGACTCCGCCCCCCCCTGCCCATTGGCTGCCCCGCTCCCGCCACCGAGCTGACCCACCCTCCCGGCTCCTCTCTTATGACGCCCCCTGAGCGACCGCGCAGCGGACGCGCACAGCGGGAGCACCGAATGAGCGCTGAAGGTGCGCCAAAGGTAAGCCCGTCTGCGCCCGTCCGCGTCTGGACCGCGCCCAGCCCCTGGCCCCCGCAGACCCCAGCCCACCCGCCGGACGTACGACGCCGCCACCCTCAACGCTCTCAATGCCGGCTGAATCCCAGGATGCTACCGAGCCACCCCGAGACGCACCCACGGACTGCTGCAACGCCTGCAAGTTCACCTGCATCCAGACCAGCACAACTCCAGCACCGACCAAGACGTGCAACAGCAGCAGCCACCTGAAATGCATCCTGCTCAACACCCGCTCCGTCCACAGACACGCCGTCGAGCTCTGGAACCTGCTCGACACCACAGCCCCAGACGTCGCCTTCCTCACGGAAACCTGGATGAACGCCTCCTCAACGCCCGACATTGCCATCGCCATCCCAGATGGCTACAAGATCATCCGAAGGGACCGCATCAACCACACCGGAGGAGGCATCGCCATCATCCACAGGAACACCATCCGCATCACGACCAACACCGACGACACCCTCGCACCCGCCGAACACCTGCACTTCCAGGTCCACATCAACCCCAAGACCACCCTCAGAGGCACCCTCATCTACAGACCCCCGGGACCTCGCACACAATTCAGCGAAGACATCGCCGACTTCATCAGCCCGCACGCCCTCCCCTCCGCTGACTACATCCTCCTCGGGGACCTCAACTTCCACCTGGAGAACAACAACGACCGCAACACCACCACCCTGCTGGACAACCTCGCCAACCTCGGACTCAAGCAGCAGGTCACCACCCCCACCCACTACGCCGGACACACACTCGACCCCGTCTTCTCATCCAGCAAGGACATCGCCTTCAGCCACGCCACCGGACTCCTCTGGACGGACCACAGCTGCGTCCACTTCAGCTTCAGAAGGACCACGATCCACCACCACCAGCAACAGGTTGCACGCAGAAGCTGGAACAAGATCACAGCCGACCAGCTCGCGACCGCCCTGAGCAAGAACCCACCCACCAGCGCAACGAACCCCAGCCAAGCGGCCACCAACCTCACGAAGTGGATCAGCGACTGCGCTGACGACCTCGCCCCTCTGAAGACCCCGACTAGCAGACCCGGTAGCAAGAAAGCCCCAAGGTTCACCGACGAACTCAAGAGCTCCAAGAAGAACTGCCGAGCCCTCGAGAGAACCTGGCGCAGAGACCCAACACCGGACAACATGACTGCCCTCAAGCTCGCCACCCGAAAACACCACCAACTCATCCACGCCACCAAGAAAACCGCATTCAAGGAACGACTGGACAACAACGCACACAACAGCAAGGAACTCTTCAACATCGTCAAAGAGCTCTCCAACCCCAATGCCGGTAACAACGACATCACCCCTTCACAAGACCTCTGCAACTCCCTCGCCTCCTACTTCCACAACAAGATCGCGGACATACACAACAGCTACAGCACTCAACCGACGCACGCCACGACCGAACCACCGCCCCCCACCACCACCCTCCGCGCCTGGACCCCGATCAGCACCTAAGACACCGTCCGCACGATGAACTCCATCCACTCCGGATCTCCTACCGACCCCTGCCCTCACCACGTCTTCAACAAGGCCGACGCTGTCATCGCACCCCACCTGCGGGACATCATCAACACCTCCTTCGACACCGCTACCTTCCCGGAGAGCTGGAAGCACGCCAAACTCAGCGCTCTACTAAAGAAGCCATCAGCCGACCCCACCGACCTCAAGAACTACTGCCCCATCTCGCTGCTCCCGTTTCCTGCAAAAGTCATCAAGAAGACCGTCAACAAGCAGCTGGCCGCCTTCCTCGAGACGAACGGATCCCTCGACCTCTCGCAGTCTGGCTTCCGGGCCAACCACAGCACCGAGACCGCCCTGATCGCAGCCACTGATGACATCCGAGCTCTGCTTGACAACGGAGAAACAGCGGCCCTCATCCTCCTAGACCTCTCCGCGGCCTTCGACACTGTCTGCCACCGTACACTAGTGCAGCGACTCAGCAACGTCGGAATCCAGGAGAAGGCACTGGAGTGGATCACCTCCTTCCTCGCCGGAAGGACACAGAGAGTCCGCCTCCCCCCGTTCAGATCTGAAGCCACCGAAGTCATCTGCGGCGTTCCTCAAGGCTCCTCGCTCAGTCCAACCCTCTTCAACGTGTACATGAGCCCCCTCGCAGACATCGCACGCCAGCACAACCTCAACATCATCTCCTACGCCAACGACACCCAGCTGATTCTCTCCCTCACCAACGACCCCGCCACCGCCAGAGCCAACCTCCACGAAGGGATGAAAGAGGTAGCCGAATGGATGAAGAACAGCCGCCTGAAACTGAACTCGGACAAGACGGAAGTCCTCATCCTGGGTTCCTCACCCTCCGCCTGGGACGACTCCTGGTGGCCCCCCGCCCTAGGCAGCGCACCCAAACCAACAGACCATGCACGCAACCTGGGCTTCATTCTGGACTCCACCCTCTCCATGACCAGACAAGTCAACGCCGTCTCCTCGTCGTGCTTCAACATCCTGCGCATGCTACGAAAGATCTTCCGGTGGATCCCCACCGAGACCAGGAAGACGGTCACCCAGGCCCTCGTCACCAGCCGTCTGGACTACGGCAACTCCCTCTACGCCGGAACCACCGCCAAACTCCAGAAAAGACTTCAGCGGATCCAGAACGCCTCAGCACGACTCATCCTGGACATCCCCCGTCGCAGCCACATCTCCGGACACCTGAGAGACCTGCACTGGCTCCCGGTCACCAAGAGAATCACCTTCCGCCTCCTCACCCACGCACACAAAGCCCTACACAACCAAGGCCCAGGATACCTCAACAGCCGCCTCAACTTCTACGCTCCCAAACGCCAGCTTCGCTCGACCGGCCACGCCCTCGCCACCGTCCCCCGCATCCGAAGAGCCACCACAGGGGGACGGTCCTTCTCCTTCCTCGCCGCCAGGACGTGGAACTCCCTCCCGACCCACCTCCGCCTGACCCAGGACCACCTCGCCTTCAGGAAGCAACTCAAGACCTGGCTGTTCGAGCAGTAGCGGACCCCCCTCCCCTAGCGCCTTGAGACCCTCTGGGTGAGTAGTGCGCTATATAAATGCTTTGATTGATTGATTGATTGACTTTCAGTTTGTATATAGACAGTCCTATTCATATGACCTAGAATGTAAATAGGTAGGTTTTTACAACAGCACTGTATAAATTGGCACTTTTTATGCGATAGTTTTATCACATCTCTTCCTTTTTGTACAATATTTGTGTTGTGATGTATGTATTGTCTTGCGCCATCGTCGTTGTAAATTGTTCCCTTTTCCCAATCTATGCACTTGATTTATTTGTTTCTATTGGTTTACACCAAGCGCTTTCTTTACAACATTGTAAGTGCACCCTCTCTGCATATACTGACAGTTTGTGTGCATGTGTTATTTCCGAGGTGCCATCACTTTTATTTTCACTCAGGATGCCTTGGCTATTCCGATGCCGACTTTTCACACATTCGGCAATATTTCTTGTGAAACGCTGCAATAGGCATACAGCGCGAGCCCCATCTCCTCTCCTAGCCGCCTGCCGATCCGTACTCCCAGTGAGCGCTCTGCTCACCGTTCTCGGTGCTCTACCGACTCGGGCCTTGACCAGACGCACGCCTGATTACGTGAGCGTGCACGCCACGTTCCCCATTCTCAAAGTGGGTTTAACCGGCCGCTTTCTGCCGGTTCATTCTCTGCTCGGCACTCGACTGGAGCACCACTGCGAGGTACACTGCTACTTTCGAACCAAAGGTATATCACAGCTCTTCCACACTTTAATTCACTGTGGGGCATACACAGAATTACTCCCCGGTTCATTTTACTAGTCAGTTTCTTCAATTATTAGCTCTATTAGGTTTCTGATCTGGGTTAATGCACTTATTGTTTTGTGTAGTCATTGTAACGTATGGGTTCCCTGCTCATATGTTTGTTCTCCATGAATTCGATTTAATCGATTATTGTATTGGGGATGCCCTATCATTTTTGACGATTACTTAAACTAAGTCCAATCAATCTATTAATTCTGGATTGGTAACACACACTCATTGTTATAATTGTAACATATGGGATCCCTAATGCCTGCCCATATGTTTGTTTTCCTCAGGAATTCTGATTTAATTGAATATTGAATTAGTGACGTCCAACCTTGGGGCGCATATAATTGAGAATTTTGAATGTTACCACACCTAGGGGTGAGTAAGCCACGTTCGGGCTCCTGATCAAATCCCTACTACCAGAGCATGGTCTTGTGACAGAGGTTGCCGGCCCACCTTGGATCTTCTACATACCTGAGATGCCGGTCTGGCACCAGGATTAGGTCAGTGTCTCCACTACGTCCTTACTTATACCTCTACGAGTATCGCAGCGCCCTAGTAATTAACCACTCTCTACCCCCAGGTTGCTTTACCCCGTCCTGAAGAAGACTCGCAGCAGAGGTCCAAAAACACCCTCCTTGTGTTAGCCGAGTCGAAACTTCGACGCTCTCTACCCACACAAGGCCTGTACCTGTCGCCCGCCTTAAATTTTGAAAATGCATTGATCCTTGTTTGATTTGAATGCATTATTGAAAAAACATGTTCTATGTTGGACAGGTCTCTCCACACTGGTCTTCTTTACCAGGTCGTTATTGAAAATTATTTGAATTGACTATTCCTAAACCTGTGATCCTCACTCTCACCTACCCTACACGAGCACGTCTTATTCCCCCTTTTCTTCCCCTTTTATGTAACCTATTATCAAATGTATAGAATTGTTAATTAAGTCTAACATATGGAATAAATGTATTGCAGAAGAAATTTGCTTCTTTGGCGCTTTTTTGGTTTTGTCTTCTTATTTAGTGTATGCATTTATAATATATTTTTTATTGCATAAAAACGCAGTGGGTACTACATGGGATTTAATTCTATTGTTGATTTTTACACAACACAGACTATAGAGATTAGAATCCAGTTCTCTTCGAATAAGTCACGGACCATTTTTTGTATTCCCATACTGTACCCAGGTCTGGTGATGATTTTTGGGTTTCCCCAATATCTTTAATGGCCTTTCGAGCTGGGCCCAGGCCCTGGGCACCAATTTTCTGAGGGGCATATGGAGCTGTGTGCGTTATGGTTATGCCAACAGCAGCGCCCTTCTCACATTGCTCCAGCCTTGTCCTTGTACCTGCCTGTTTGTTTATGTCTTATATGCCAATTTCAAGTGATTTTAGTACTAAATTATCATATGGCAGGGGATGTTTTTAACACCCCTTTAGACCCCTTCCTTACCCTCCCTTCACCCTCTGACCCCTGCTGGCACACATCATCAAACCCATCATATGCCTGGGCAGATAAGCTAAATGTGATTTAGGGAGCTCCGGGAGGTCCGGGATGTTTGTGTTCAGGGGCGAATCCCTGCTCATCCAGGTACTGACCAGTGTACATAAAAGGAACCCTCTGCTGCCTCATTCAATTCACTACCATCAGCAAGAGTGCCAAATGTCTCTCTCTCAGGGCACTACCTTAGCAAAGGCTGTCTCTGCCTGCAGGGCCATTAAAGGTAGTGCTCATGCGCTTTAAAGGCCCTGTGAATTAAAAAAGGGAGACAAGAAATTATTTTGTCTTCTCATTTCCCCCACCCTTGTCCCCTGCGACCTCCCACTTCAAAATCTGGGGTGGATATGTCCCGTGCGTTCGCCACACTTCCTACGCCCATGGTTGTTGCCCCACTGTTCATCCACATTATGAGCCAACAATGAATGTTAATTGGTCGGAAAGGGGCAGGTAAGCCATATACATTTAGTCTAAATTGGGATCCCTTTATAAGGTTCAAATCTTTCCCTAACTTGATGCCTTTTTCAACATTTTGTTTTGGAAGTTTTACCTTTTGCGGCAAGCTCGAAAAGAATAGACTGTGATAGGGTTTTACTTTTCTTTAATGTATAGCATGGTGATTGCTCTTTCATCCTGTTATTGACAGCCTTTGAGGCTAAAGTCGCCCTCCACGGCCGGATCACATCAAAGTGATCTTCGAAAGTGCTATTGTAAGCCATAGTCTGTGATATCATTTTCGATAAGTGGTACAGGATTAGACATGTTGTGTTAAGAAACTTCAAAATGGGTAAATAGTTTTTGGTCACTAGAACTTGGCAGGAAACGTTTTCAAATCTACAAAGGGGCGAACTACATAACTCTACAGAACACAGCACCTGTACAATATCACAACAAATTACTAGATAACATAATGAAACAACAGCATAACAAAAACACAACAGGAACCCTCGGAACACAAGATAATACAACAAAGCACAATAGAACACACCGAAACACCATAACAGATCAGAAAACAACACAGCAACGCTAGCACACAGAACACAACGCAACAACGCTAGCTAGCACAGTGCTACACAGTGAAAACTCAGACACCACAATAAACGCCACGAGTCAACAACACTGCACCACCTGCCACAATTACAACAGACTGAAACAACACAGCACAACAAAACAAAACACCCTTGTATATTGAGTTATGCTTTGTATTGCTAGGTTATGGTTTGTTATTTAATTGTTGTGCTTATTTGTTACTGGTGTGTTGTGCTCCTGTTGTGTTATTGTGTAGCAGTGCTATTAAGGGTTTAGGAAAGCAGAGGATGTAGGGGAAGACATTAGTTACATGTCAGTATGTGCACGAATTCCCAGCTAGCTCATTAGGAATGAAGGATTTCCATCCCTTATACTAAATGAAAATTATGAAGACTAATGAAGGGACATTTCCATAAAGAATGTTAAATATGTATGTTAAAAGTTGGGAAGGAGGGTGCAATGGCGTGTCTCTCGGAGGTTACAATAGGCTTGGTAAATTATTTTTTGGGATTATGAATGCCTCTGTGCCTGATGTTGAAATGTTAGGGTAAAATTGGATTGGCTCTCTGCAATTAGTGGTTTGTTACCGGAAATGGTTGATATGTCATCGTTGTCTGTCTTGTGGATCGTCTTCTGTACCGAGAAGGAAATATTTTCCTATTGTTTTTCATCTTATTATTGTGGTAAGTTCACAGAAGCCAGGTGGAACAATGCAGGTAGCTCACGGTATGTGCTCTTCACCGGTGAGAGAGACAAAATAACACTTAATGTGTTTTTTTGGAGGCTATAAAATAATGGGGTGGTTGCTAAAGAAAAAGTACGTTTTATTCTAGCTTTTGCAGATAATTAGATGCCTGTGAAATGGTACACGGAATTCAACACATTATGGCAGCAGCATGAATTCTTAAAAAGTGAATTTTTTAAATATATATTTAAGAAGCTAGATTTCAAAGTGCTAATGTAATATGTATTGAAATGTAGAGTGGATTTGAATATTTTAGTGTATTGTGTTAAAAAAAAGGCTTGATATAATGACAAAATACTATAAAATATGTTTAACTTCACTGCAGGCACTTTCTTAAACAATTCACGTTACTGCTGTAGTTTCCTTCCATTCAGAGACCGTAGGGTACTTTCATCACTTTCAGTGGAAACAGATTACAGTGTTATTTCTGTTCCCACCACCTAGTGTTAGTTATTGTGCTGTATAACATTGGAGTACAGTTCTAATAAAAGTGGAGCCTCAAATGTTATGATAATCAAATAATCATCAATGAAAGTCCGGGTGTGGTTCCCATCAAACAGCAACACTCGGTGACTGCTCAGACCAGGCACCCATTAATTGCTGCTGTCAGAGTATGCTAAGATGTGCTAGTCTTTACTTTGTAGAAAACGAATCGATTACATAGTCATGTTCGACGTATGCTCTTGTTTGCCACCCATCAGTTAGTAGTTGTTATATTAGTCCATTATTTAGCACTCTTCACTTAGCAATTTCTCTGTCTGTCCATCCATAATTGTACCATCTATGTAAGCCTCCATGTGCACTGTATGAGGACTGTGTGGTAATAATGTATGTATGCATGGACATTGTGTTCACGACTGTTTTTATTTGTGTGCATTTTTAAGTGTATGTCTGTTCTATATGTCTGTTGGTCTCTGTATGTTGGTCTGTACGTGCCTGGATGTTTTATAGGTATATGCATGTTTAGCCTAAGCCAGTGTGTGCATGGATACTGGTTTTCTGTCTGTGCATTCATTATACAAAAGCCAGACCAATTGTTTTTTTTCCAGGCTGGTCTTACAATCAGTAGCCCTCTGTGGCCTTCATTTTTAGGGCACCTGAACCCCACGCTTCTAAATATTTAGGTTTTGCCAAAAGGCTAATTAATATTGTGAAACATCGAAGTTATGTTGAAAGGCATAGGTAACCAATTTTAGACCGTTTGGTAGACTTATTCTTTTTTTTTTTTTTCAGCTTGGGCTTCATTGGTCTCAATATTCTGACGTTTTGATTAGATCGGGAAAGGTCACTGAAACACAAGGAGGACGACGACTTCCCATTGTCTGAAGGCGTGGCAAGCTTTACAGCTGAGATCTGAAGCCATGTCTATTAACTTTTCAAGTTGCAATGCAACTATTGTTTTTATTTCTAACTGTGTAAGCAGCGAATGCAAAAATAACATCTACAACATTTGCCAGCCATGTGCTATGAGTCATTGCAAATTAGCAATTTAATTTAACAGTAACACAAATATTATGTTATGTGTTATGTTATGTTATATGTATTTGTAAAGCACACTATCAACCGCAAGGGTATCTTGGTGCTGAGCAGAATTGTGTGCCTAGCCCTGCCTATGGTAGTTTGGTTAATTGAAAAGCCACGTCTTCAGCTTATTGCGGAATTCAAGAAGAGAGAAGGAGACTATGATGTGGAATGGGAGGTCATTCCATGCTTTAGGAGCACTGAAAGACAATGAGCATCCCCCTGATCTGGTCTGTGTATGTGTGGGATGTGTGTGAGTAGGAGCCCTGCGGAGCAAAGGTGTCTGAGTGGTTGGGAGAAGGAGTTGTGGCTGTTCAGGTACTGAGTTCTGTATGCCCTGAATGTGTGTATGAGGAGTTTGATTTGAGTGTGCTTGTGCATCTGGAGCTATGTAGTTACCTGAGGTGTGGTATGGTGTGATCTGAATTCACTGATATTGAAAGGCCCCTCCATCTTCCATTGTTGACCTAAGTATTTAGGTCCAGGTTTACAAACACTTTGATCTGGGTTTGTGTTACAAAAGTGACACAAACGGGTGCAAAGTATATGCTGGAATTTACTTTCAAGCACAACAAAAACTTGTTTTGCACTGAAAAGTAGCCCTAAATAAGTGCAAAGTATCGCAGTGCACTATTATGCACCACTTTGCGTCAAGTGTGCATCCTATGGCTGGCACATGGACGTTCCCTTGCAATTATACAAGCATTCTGACTCAAATCGCTATCTACTAAGTAAGATAGATAGGACTTTACACCAAAAATGTATGCCTTTTCTTGTCAGACATAACGTTGGAGAAATGTATTGTTTCCTCTACACTTTTCCAATTTTGCGTGTCTGCTGCACATGCAATATAATATACGCACCCATACAAACTTGGAAAATTTTTAAACAATGGCTAAGGAGAGCATTGTTCTGGAAAGGTATGTGCAAGAACAAGGCGCCAGCCAGGGAGAGCGAAACAGTGCTATATCTTAGTAGATCTATAACACAAATGGTGAAAGCACTACAGTATTCTAGGGGCAGGACAGCAGGCAGCAAAGACTAAAATACTTTTGGCCTGCAGCATGTTTGCAAAAGAATTTGTAGGATAGCTGTGCGAGCAAAATAAGTGCATGATGTGCTCACCGATTGGTAGCTTGCCATTGTTATCGAGAAGGGCTTTTGTAAAAGTATAAAGGTAGTCCCTGAGGCCTGCAGGCTTTATATACTGAATCTTATTCAGGACAAGGTAAATGCAGTAAGAGCCATTAACCATATCTGCGAGAAATTGCATCTAGTGTTGCCTGTTCCCCCATTTGTTGTGTTGGAGAGCATGGACTTGCGACCTCTGTTGTGGCTTTGAGTTTCCTAAACAGGCTACAAGCCCAAAATGGACAGTTTATGGAGTTGTGTTGCACTCTCACTCATATACTTGAAAATAGCAAATAGAGAAGCAGTGCACTCTGGCTCTCCTAAGATCATTGTGTCCTAAGTAGAAAACAGACGTAGAACACAAGAATTGCAAGACAGCATCACATTTTTTAACACTATTTGAGCAACATTCTGCTAGAGATGTAAGTAGGAAAATGTTTGTTGAGTGCTTTCTCTGTCTATTTTATATGCTAGACCAATTTCCTCTATAAAAATGGTGCTCCGTGTACCCCCAGTATAGATCTTTCTTCTGGGTGCGTTTTCTGACACTGAGGCCAGTTAAAATATGAATAACCCAACCCTCTTAGGTCAGCAGTAGATTGCTGCTGAGAGGTCAGTGAAAAGTTGATAGCAGGATATGTCATTACTAGTTTCCACATTAACAGTGAATTAGTGTTGCACTGGTACAACAGCGTCCCTATGGCCAGTCAGAATTAGGATATCCGTTTTAGTTTTGAGACTTTTGAGACATGGAATATTATGTGCCTAATCAAAATACATTGGTCTAATGATATGTACACATTAGCTGGCACTATTTTGACTGCTACTGCTGCACACTGTTATCAGTGCTACCATGGGTTTGTGATGGTTCCGGCGATACCTGATGGAACCGACATCTTACCTTCACTTGGACACACCCTGGTATACCGGGATGGGGGGTTGGAGGGAGCCGCTGCAGTAGCCAGCCGTAAGGGACCACAAGTCCCATAATTCTCGTCTGAACCCGCACCTGCACCCATTTGTGGGTAAACAAGTGCCAGAAAAGCGCACCGCTGTTTTGTGCTGTGTGGGCTGCTATTACTGTTACCACAAGTTTGTGGTGATCTTGGGATGCTGTAAGGTGATGTCAAACACACACAAGAGCTGTCACCCAGGGCTCTTAGATTCACAAATGTGGAGGTTTAAGTAAAATGATTATCGGTGATGACAAAAGTGAGCTTAGCTGGTGAGTACCAATCAGCAAGCTCGACTGGTGGTGCGCATGTGATGTACCATTTTGCTTTTTTCACAATTTTTATAATATAAACACATCTACAGGTGTGTTTTTTTGGTAGATACACCATTTATCCCATTTTTAATATTAGATGGGATACATGACTGTCAATTGACAAAAAACATTGTTTTATAAAATAAGGCAAATAAAGTGGAAGGACACTACCTCGTAAGTAAGTGAAGAGTGATTGGTGAAGAAAAATGGGAAAAAGTTCCACCTCCACATTTGTGAATCTAAGAGCCCTGGGTGACCGGTTTTGTTCCCTCTACAGCTCCTTGTTGATATAGAATGCTGTAAGGTGATACCTGAGGGAACTAACATCTTCCCTGCACTTGGACACACCCTAGTACACCGTGGGGCGAGCCGCTGCAGTTGCCAGCCACAGGGGACCACAAGGTCCATAATCGAAGCCTGCACCTGCACCCAATTGTGGGGTAACCAAACGTTAGAAAAGTGAGCCACCGTCCTGCGGCGCTGACGCACACAGACACGCCTGGGCCAAGTGCGGGCCCATCTGCGGCCGGATGAGTCTGGGCTGGGCTTGGCGTGCCCTCTTGGCCCTGGTGTTTTCTGTCTTCAGTACCATCTATTGTGTTCCTGGCCTTCTGCCAACCCATGACCAGACGTGAAGCTAGCCGCCACCTTCTAAATAGGAAGTAAGCAGCTACTAATGGTTGCCCGTGGTCCACGAAGGGGGGACCCTCATAAGAAGGCGGCCACGTTACTGCCACATGAGGGCACACGAGACAGTCTAGCATTGTGGAACCCCCCTTAGGGGTCAGCGGGCAGCATCACTT
This sequence comes from Triturus cristatus, assembly GCF_964204655.1. Classification (NCBI taxonomy): domain Eukaryota; kingdom Metazoa; phylum Chordata; class Amphibia; order Caudata; family Salamandridae; genus Triturus; species Triturus cristatus. Next base: position 345,050,790 of record NC_140593.1, read on the forward strand.
CTGGTAGGGGGTGGGCGGGGACGAGGTATAAGGGCCTCTCCCCACCCACCTGGTGGCCTCTTTGCCGCTGCTTTTGACGCAGTTTGGACGGGTCTCCCCGGAGCTGTACCTTCTCTGCGGTGAGTCGATGAACTCCCCCCCACACTTTATTAAATAGGCATGGCATCCTGCGCCCGGCCATTGCTGAGGCTGCGGACTGCCACGGAGGGGGGGGGTTGGTACAGCTCGACGGGTCCATGTGTGGCATCCCTGGTCGTGGGATTGCGGCCCGGTACTGCGCGCCCGGATTCAATGCCATATGTAGGGCCCGGGAACTCATGTGTGGTCACTGGTGTTGGTTTTGTTCGCCGCCCCCCAGGGCCAGGTCTTTCCCCTCTGTGCCGTGGCTCTGACCTCCTCGCTGGACCTGGGTTCATCCCAATGTTGAGGGACAGGGGCCCTGTGGGTTGGATTTGGTCCACACTGCCCAGAGTGGGATCTCGCTTCAGCACTTTTGGGGGTTCCGAGGGGAGGGGCTTTGGTGCATTCGGGGGTGCCGAGGGGAGGGGCTTGGGTGGGCCTACTGTACCACTGTGAGGAGATGGTGTTGCGTAGTGGTGGCTTCTGCCGGTCTCTCACTCCGACACTTCTTGTGGTAGTGTGACCCTGCTGTTCCGGTGTTCTCTGCGACGCCCAACATGGGCAGGCTCATTTGGTCCCGTCAGCTGCCAGCCTAATGAGATCACCTTGCAGTGGCTTTCCCTGGCTTGTTGCACGGGTGGACCTAAGACAAAGAGTGGGGGAGTTGTGCCTAGGTAGTCTTAATGTCCGAGGTGTGGGTGCGTCAGGGATGATGCGCATGGGATTGTCTGAGCGTGCTGTAGAGGTTTACGTCACGGATATTGGTATCTCTGCCAAGCCTCACTTTGCACTTCCATTCACTTACCCTTTCTGCTGTATGCTTTCTATTCAGGCAGAATTGGAAAGTGGGTTGTAGAACTTTGGGTGGAGACGTCATTGGGGTTTCTGATTGGCTGAGCAGGGGTGGCCATTGTGTAGAGTGTGCTATTTTAGTTGCACATAGGATATTGGAGGTGAGATGTTTTAATAATGGGTGGGCTCTTTCAGAGCATGGTCAACGTTGAGTGGTGCTTTCTGGCTGGCTTGGTTCTATGGTTCAATGTGTGCTCCATTCTGATTGTTGCAGCCTGGTACAAAGATTTGGCAGGTTGTGTCGTGGGGGTGGTGCTGCCGAGCCTCTTTCATCCGTTCACATGGGAAATTCTCGCGGGTAGAATTTACCATGCCTCACCAGGCTGCACACTGGTGTGGGGGCGGACTAGCACCAAGCAAAGGTCAGAGCATGTGACAGTTACTTTTAAAACACAGTACCCGTAAAGCTTTGCATCATCATTTTAAAACACTGTTTACAAGCTGAAGATGCCCATATTATTGACGCCTACTTTTACTTGCATGGTGTAATACTGGGAGGACAGTTACGTTTGCCTGAAGGAAGCAGATGTATTCCGTTGTGATCAAATGAACAGACCTGTGCTTCAGGGTTTCATGAATGTCGGATGGACTTTCGCTTCGTTGAACTATTCACTCGAGGCTTATCCTTCATATATATACTTTTGCTGATTTTAGAAGTTGATTCAGTGGTTTTGGGATGGCTCCTACGCCTCGGGTCCATCACGGTTTCCTTGCCATTCTGGGACTCGGGTGAAGGGGGTGCCGCAGGGGTTGCTTTCGCAGCGCGGATGTTGGAGACGCCTTTTTCGCGTAAAGGCAGAGACGACGAGAGCAGGGCAAACAGATGCTGAACACTTAAAAGAATTATGAGCCTTTTTGGGTTATCAGAATGGACGTAGTCTCTTCTCGCTGTCTTGAACTTGAAGATAATGATGGTATGACAAGAAACAAACACATGGTGAGCCAAGGTGTTTGGATCTTGCACAATATTAATATGGAATAACATTTACTTTCGACAGGCCGAGCACGAACAATTGTAATGACTTTAGCCGCGGCTTTGGCCAGCTGATTACAATTGGTTTTCAGAGGCTGATGGGTGGTTACCTCCCTAGAGGTAGGTCAAGGAAAATGTTGTGCTTAGTGAGGTTCCCAAAACCAATGCGGTTGTTGTATCGTTCCTAGGGGAAGAAATATGGTAGGTACTTAATAGTTCGCTGCGTAGCACATCATGGGGGGCAAAATGTTCAAGTGCAGCTGGGGATTCCTTCCTTTATGTCGCACCTGTTCACATTGGGCTGAAGATGCACCCATCAATGTAAGCTACTACTCGCATTGCTAGAAGTTAAGCAGCCTGGGGAGTCTGGGGCGCAAACAATACAGAGCAACCTGAGCAGGAAAACCCGATGTAAGATAGGAGGGATACATGGCAAGTACTGAGGCCACATATTCCTAAGCTCTTCGGATGGTTGAGCCTTTACCCACCATTGTAGGATAGTCACCAGCTTGGAACAGGCTATTGTGTATGCCTTGCCAGGACATCCACACACGTCACACCAACTGAAACCTCATTAAAGGACAAATACTGAAACCACGGGCTGGGAGCTACATTTGGCCAATAACCCTCTTCGAGCTGCTGCGGCAGGTTGTTGCCAGAGGTCCTGGGGGGACAGGCAAATGCAGTAAGGGAGCAGGTTTTAAGTTACGAGGTTACTTGCAGTGGGGTCTCAGCAGACCCACTTAAGGTGGGGTGCGGCAAAACATGAACATGGAAACATTAGATTCCAACATTATCGCAAGACTCTATGGCTAAGCGAAGTAAAACTGTCCCAGCAGGAATTACAAGGTATCTAGAAGGCTTGCCGCACCCAGCTTTCCCCCTGTGGAGGGCTAGCAAACCCGGGGATAACGAAGTGAACTAGGGCTATTGCTGGTTTAAGCACCAAGGGGCACTGCTGGGCAACCTGGGATCGGACCACTGTAAGTAAGCCTGGTGGGCGGTGTAAGTTGTCACTCCTATAAGGATGCAGTGTCGGCAATGTGGGCACAATACAAATGTTCCCTCAAACCAGACTGGACCCCATCCAATAGTTTTGCAATCAAGAGGGCTGTGCAAATGTCAGGGTCAACTCCGCAAAGTAGTTGCACACTGGACCTGGGGCCAGGTTACAGGTCGCTTCAGTTAAAGCACTACTGCCCTGATAGCCAGGCGAGCTAGGCAGGTTGAGTAAGCGGACATCTACCAGTGTGCTGTTGCCTCATAGTTGGGGAAACAAAGTATTAAGGCACTAAAGGGCTACAAGGGATTGGCATGTCCATTCAAGCGTAGGCAGGTAGCTGTACTTCAAAGGCTGGGTGAATGGCTTTCGGGTGCCTTGAGAGGGGCGCGGGAATGAAGGCATGGGTATTTCCACCACTGAGTTTATCTGGTTGTGGGTCTCAGGCATGCACTGGAACAGCTTGCTGTGAAAACTGCGGCACAGGCTGGGGGGGGGGGGGTGTCTCCACTCCCAACATTTTGGTCATACACCAGGGAAGCATTGATTTGAATTTTCTGGGTAGGAGGGCAAAGCTGTAAGGCGGTTATTCATCACAGGCAGAAGGTGAGGGGCTAGCATGCATTATTGTCAATAATCTGACTACCACAAAGGCAAGTATCATAAGACTTCTGTGATTTAGAGCTGACATGGCCTTATTCTGAAGCAGAATATGGGGGGTCAGGTGCGATGCCATGGCATTACATTGGCCATGCACAGGCAGAAGGGTACAGTGCCAGGAACCGCGTGATTTCTGAAGTTAGCTACGGGCAATCATGGGTTCTCTTTCCATATAGGGGTGTGCGGTGACTCCAGGGAAGCTTGGTCCTTCTCCCTTCAGGAGAGGGTTAGTTACTGATTCAGCTCACCCATTACCAAATTTAAGTTTGAGCAGGTATTGTAGGCATGCTTTATAATGTCAGGAAAGGCGGGTCCTGGCAAGCGCTTCTGCAGGCACTCCTTCATGATAGGGGCAGCGTCTGCAGCTTTCAGGCAATGCGGGTCCTGACAGGCGCTTCTGCAGGGGTAGCAAACACAGCTTTCTGGGCGAGCTTGACAGCAGAGCGTATAAGGCAGGTGGGACGATGGAAATCCCAAGGTTTTAAAAGGTACAGCCGTCCGTAGCCACCCAGGGGAGTCGCCAGAAGACGGGTTAAGTGTATCATGTACAGGTGAACTTTGAGTATTCCAAAGGCACACTGTGAGGCACCAGAGGTTTGATGGGGTGCAGCTTTATTGTGCAACTATGTGCAAGCTGGAGTAGTTGTGTAAATGATGTGAAGTGCTCAACATAGGGGTTAGCAACCTAGCATTTCTTTATTTTGCCAGGATTTTGCCTGGGTGAAGGGCCGTCCCTGCGTCCTGTGAGTGGCGCGATGGGTGGAATTCAAGAAATGGAGGCATGGGTTTTCCACCACTGACTTTATTTGGTTGGGGGCCCAGGAATGCGCTAGAACAGCTTGCTGAAGAAGCTGCGCCACACTACTAGGTATTGTAGGCATGCTTTATAATGTCAGGAAAGGCGGGTCCTGCCAAGCTCTTCTGCAGGCACTCCTTCATGATAGGGGCAGCGTCTGCAGCTTTCAGGCAATGCGGGTCCTGGCAGGCGCTGTTGCAGGGGCAGCAAACACAGCTTTCTGGGCGGGCTTGACAGCGGAGCGTATAAGGCAGGTGGGACGATGGAAATCCCAAGGTTTTAAAAGGTACAGCCGTCCGTAGCCACCCAGGGGAGTGGCCAGAAGACAGGTTAAGTGTATCATGTACAGGTGAACTTTGAGTATTCCAAAGGCACACTGTGAGGCAACAGAGGTTTGATGGGGTGCAGCTTTATTGTGCAACTATGTGCAAGCTGGAGTAGTTGTGTAAATGATGTGAAGTGCTCAACAAAGGGGTTAGCAACCTAGCATTTCTTTATTTTGCCAGGATTTTGCCTGGGTGAAGGGCCGTCCCTGCATCCTGTGAGTGGCGCGAAGGGTGGAATTCAAGAAATGGAGGCATGGTTTTTCCACCACTGACTTTATTTGGTTGGGGGGCCCAGGAATGCGCTAGAACAGCTTGCTGAAGAAGCTGCGGCACACTACTGAGACAATTTGGTTAGGGGTCCCAGGCATGCGCTGGAACAGTTTGCTGTAGAAGCTGCGGCACAGACGGGGGGGGGGAAGGGTGTCTCCCCCCCAACAATTTGGTCATACACCTGGGAGGCAATTATTTGACTTTCCTGGGTAGGAGGGCACTGCAGCCAGATTTGAATTCCTCCTGGTGTAGGTTAAGCAACCAATGGTGGGAGTGGGTGTTATGATGGGCGGAAATAACCCCACTGTTAGTGCGGCGAGGGGCCCAGTCAGAGGTTGTCGGGGAAACCTCACGCAGGAGAGTTAACAGTGCCATGCGCAGATTCACTGAACCTAGGGGGTTTGGTTTATCAGGCATGGCCTGAAATCAGCAAGGTGTAGGTAAAGATGCCTACCTTGGTGGGGGCCCACACCCAGAGCTGTGGCGGAGTTACAGGGTGATCCAGAGGCTGTAAGGTACAGAGGGGTACCCTCTGCAGGAGCACAACAAGGGTGCAAAGGCCAAATATCCCCAGAGATTTCCTTGTGTTGTACCCTGGAGGAGCTACGGCGCCCCGTTAGTCTTATGGGCGGTTGTGAACCTGAGCAACCGGGGGTTGCCTGGAAAGCTCCGCCCCTTTGAGGACGTGAGTAAGGGGGTGGACTGGAGGTCCACCGGTGAGAGGGTTTAGCCCCTCCCCCAAAATTAGTAAGCACCGATTGGCGGCGCCCACGTTGTAATTTGGCTCATCAGCGGCAGAGGGGCTGCCTGCCTTTGGATCGCCCCTAAGATAACCCACCATGCTGGCATATTTGGTATGCAAATAAACCTGCAGCAATTTTCTCCACAACCAGGGTGGCATGTGGTTTATTTCCTAATAATATTGCTGTATGTGGGATGGGGAGTGTTGCTGATATTGGCACTATGCATATTCACATACTTGAATCACTACATACGGATTTGCTCTTGTGTTCTCTGAGGTTCCTTGTTGCCTGACCTGGAACCCTATTATCTATGGTTTATGGGCCTAACATCCGTTTGACCCAAAGGCATTATTGGATCCACTGGATAGCATGGGCAAACAAAAGATTGGAAGTACAAAGCCAGCTGTGCATACGAATACCATTGATTCATTCCTTGCGTTAACTTTTGGAGTCATTTCTGAAGACATTGACATGGCAGAACGCCGCTTGTCCCTGGGTATGGCTGGATCCAAATGGGCTTGTGGAAACAACCAGTGAGTCTATGACCAATCCGGATAGGGAAAAGAAAATGCTAGTGAGGCATAGTTTTAGTGAAGCCCTGGATGACCCCACTCATCGGCCTCCCCTTTAGTTCATTCATCAGCAGCCAAATGTAAGAGGAAGAGTCAAAGGGCTGCTGCTGTTGCATTCTGGTCCAGACTGCTCTGTGGTTGATAACCACTTGGTCCCCGTGGATGAGACTCTTGTGCAAACTAGTTGATACCATTAAGGATCTACTATCGCAACTTAGGGAGAAACAGGAAAGGTTGGAGGAATAAATTGAGAAAGTAACCTCGTTCTACCAGAAAATGACAAATATGACCATGACAAATGCCATTGCAGTGGAAACCTCCCTCCCTATTATGGGCTGAATAATTCTACTCACCAATTGGGACCTACTCAGTCTCCTATCAGGGCTCCTCCTCAGGCATATACAGCATCAGGGCCGGCCTTAGAAGGCCCCGCTGTAAGATTTACACAAGGGGCAGACTTAGGGCTTCCCACACGACTCACTTTCTGTGTTACCAACAAATACGGATTATCTCCAACCAAACCAGCCACCCTCTACAGTTTCCCAGTCGCAGATTCTAGCAGCGAATCGTTATGCTACTAATGTCCGAGCGACCCCCTGTGAATCAGTGACAATTGATTTGCCACCAGCGCATTGACCCAGTGTGGCTATTTTGGTTAACATCCCCCTTTGAACTCTTGATCAAGCGAAACGCCAGAGTCTCCGGAGAACAAAGTTGTTCAAGGGCTCAACATGAATCATATATTTCCATCCGGTAGAGTGCACCAAATACTGCTAACCAGGAGAGTGGGATGGATGATACTGCTAGTGAAGCTAACTGTAAAGAAGTCCAATGGAGCACGTAGAGAATTTGAAGAGTATTTATTTCAGAGTACATGTAATGGACCACCAGCCCAAGCAGCAGTAAATCTCTAACTGCCTAGGATGCAGCCTTCAAGAAGCTAGAGCATTCTGTTGCCAAGCTATGACACATGGAATGCAGGGACGCAGCCCAGCAACACAGGTAAGAAGAAATAGAGGTAGGACTCAGGGTAAGAGAAGAAGGTGTAGAAAATATATATGTAAAACCACAACCCATCTCACTCCCCAAAATACAATACAGTTGCATTAAGATGTTAATACACAGAGATACAATACAGCAACGTAAATGTTCTAAAACATTTTATAATCCTTGTGCCAGGATGGTCTGAACCTCAATCTCGGCTGATTCCCTCTATCAGGCACGACAGGAACATTACCACAACTAGCAGTACCAGAGTTGTCACAAAGTTCAGAATATCTAGACTCACTGGAAGGAACACAACCCCGTTCACGCCCATGGGAATTAGAACCAGGTTCCCATTTGACTAACCGAGACATACTCCACACTTCACCAGAATCCAAAACAACAACATTCTTCCTGACTTCCTTAATAATGAAGGGTCCTATAAACCGTGAGCAACCTTTCCTTAAGAGACCAGGTTTCTTGATCAATACTTCATCTCCAACACTCCAGTGTTTGCGCAAGGAAGAATTCCTCAAATCAAACCTTTTTTTGTATTTATCTTGGTGGGGTCTCCGTTTCAAAACAACTTGTTCATTAATTCGCACGTCATTGATATCCAAATTTAGCCAAGCAGGACTCAACTTGTCATGTGGTTTCCTACCTCTCAAAATTAAAAAAGGGAAAACCGATGTCAAACAATTGGGAGTATTACGGTGAGCCCACCATGTTTCCCTAAGCATTTTTTTGAGTGAAGACCTGGTTTGTATAGCCCTTTGAGCACAAGACTTGACCAACTTGTTCATACTTTCAGCTAAGCCATTGGCCTGTGGTGAATATAAGGCCGTCTTAAATTGAGTGATGGATAATTCTTTAAGAAATTTGTTCATCTCATGTGAGACAAACTGAACACCATTATCAGTAATGAGGTGTTTCGGTATTCCTTCCCTAGAGAACTCTTCACAGAGAAACTCAATAACAGTTCTAGTGTTCACAACAGGCACACATTTTGTTACGACCCACTTGGAGGTGTAATCTACTAGCAACAACACATAACGTTCATCATAAGCAAAAGATTCAAAAGGTCCAGCAATATCCAAACCTAACTTGGACCAAGGTTCAGAGGGAATTTCAACAGGTGAAAGTGGTGCAGTACAACTTTTCTTACTCTTTTCACTGTTAGCACATTCCCAACAATCTTTGACAACTTCCTCAATCTATCTATCCATCGTTGGCTACCAGTACCACTAACGAACCCTGGCCTTTGTCAAATTCCTTCCTAAATGTCCCTCATGGGCCAAATTAATGAGCTTGCACCTAAGATCACGAGGAGGTATCACTCGATTACCCCTCAGTAATTTCTCATCGAAAACACATGTCATTCTTAACATTAATGAAACATTTCAGATGTTCAGGAACATCGTTATGTGCTGGCCACCCTTAAACTGAAAATGTATTGACCATTTCCAAATCACTGTCACTATGAGAGGCTAAAGACCCTTCGTCTGAGTCAACAGCAGACTCGTGTACCCATCCTACCAGAGAATTTAACACCTCCACACCAGATTGATCCAGAGGTAACCTTGAAAGACAATCCGCAATGACATTCATTGATCCAGGAACATACTCTACAACAAAATTAAATTCTGACAACCCCTCCATCCAACCTTTGATTCTAGGGGAAACATTTTCAACATCTCTACATGTGAAAATTTGACATAAAGGACAAAGATCAGTCCTAACAACTACTGGTAAACCCCAAAGGTAAAACTTGAAGTGATGAATAGCCCAGAAAACCGCCAACGCCTCTCGCTCAATCACTGAGTAGCGTTCCTCAGCACCCCTGAGTGAGCGAGAGGCGAAAGCAACAATCCTGGACTCACCATCCACAACTTGTGATAAAACTGCTCCCAACCCAAACATACTAGCATCAGTGGACAAGATTGTTTTCTTGCAAGCATCAAAGTGCCCCAACGTGGGCATGTGACTGATTACACTTTTAATAGCGTTGAAAGCAGAAGAACATTCATTAGGCCATGCAAATTGAACACCTTTTTTGAGTAGCAACCTTAGAGGAGAAGAAACACAAGCAAAATTAGGAATGAATTTTGAGCAAAATTCTGCTGATCCTAAAAATGAACGAACTTGGTCTTTGTTAACAGGTACAAGAGCCTTCACAATACTTTCCGCTATGTCAAGTTTAGGACTAATTCCTTCAGCAGAAATTGTATGTCCTAAATAGTTCACAGAAGACACACAAAATTTGCACTTTTCCTTTTTGATAACAAGACCAGCATCTTGTAGCCGTTGTAAAACCTTCCACAACACTTTGTCATGATCCTGTTGGTCCTTCCCATAGACCAGGATGTCCTCTTGAAAAATTAGAGCTTTGGGTAAACCTTCTAAAACCTTATTCATGACCCTCTGGTAGCAAGCTGCAGCGGAAGCTAGACCAAAAGGCATTCGAATGAATCTGAAAGCCCCTAAAGGTGTTACGAATGATGCCAGATGCTTGGAATCTGGATGTAAAAGAACCTGATGGTAGACAGATGACAAATCCATCACACTGAAGAACCTGGTGTCTATAATTAGAGCAAGGGTTTGAGAAATATTTGGTAAAGGTTGCCTGTCAACCCAAATATGTCTGTTAAGACCACGCAAGTGTACACACATGCGAATCCATTTATCACCATTTTTGGGTGCCAAAACTATGGGAGCCATCCACTCAGAACATTCGATCTCTTCAATGACACCTGCAGATTATAGTCTCTTGAGTTCTTAATTCAAAGATTCCATCAACAAGTGTGGAACTTTCCTAACTTTGCTGACAAAGGGTTGAGCGTTATGCTTCAAAACAATTTTGTGTTCATAGTTTTTGAGTAAACCAAGCTGATCACTAAATATCTTGGGAAACTGTGAACATACATCATCAGATAGCAAACCAGGGGATAAAAGTAACACTTTTCCTGGTGAATTGGGATCTAATTTAATCCCCATGTCCCTCTGGTGCCTCCACCCAAGAAGATTATCTCCTCTTTTTGCTACATACACTTTCCCAATGGTGTCTCTGTCTTTGAACTGAATTATTTTAATTACAAATCCTAAAACATCAATTTTGACCCCACCATAACCTACTGGGTTGATGTCTGGAGGAAAAAGCTCAGCTTTATCAAGATCAAAAACAGTATTCCAATTAGCATCACCCACCATAGTGTATGGTGACCCTGAGTCAGCCAAAACAGAAAATCGTTCACCACCAATGAACACTTCACACTCAGGCATATCAAGTGTATCACCATCGACAACACCATCCTCTCTTATACTGCAAATAAACTTTTTCTCTTGTTCGACATGTTGTACAGTTTGATTCCCACCACTACGACACACACGTGCGTAATGGCCCCTTTTTCCACACTTATTACAGACAACAGACCTTGCAAAACAATTGGAACTATTTGGTAAATGGCTGTCACTCCCACATCTAAAACATTTGAAACTATTCCTGTTGTTTCTAAACCCAGAATGTTCAGTATCAGGAGATTTATATTTTGATCGAGATTGTTCTGAATTAAGAGGTTTCTTATCTCTCTCACATTGACTTCCTTTGGATGCCCCTTTGAAATAATCTTTCTTAGATTCATCTCTTTTAATTTCATGAATAGCTCTATCATCTACAGTAACATCATAAGTTTTCTCTACTTTCATCTCACGTACCCACATGTTAGTGTTCTCCATGCTTTCTACAATTGACAGTGTATCCTTGAGGTCAGGATTTTTAGCAAGAAGCTTTTGTTGAACTTTCGGGTCATTCGTGCATCTAACGATTTGATCTCTAATAAGAGAATCTGTAAGTTGCTCAAACTCACAGGTACGAGCTAATGTTTTTAAAGTAGCTACATAGCTGCTAATCTTTTCTTGCTTGCCCTGGATCCTATTGAAGAACTTATGGCGTTCTAGTACAACATTAATTTTTTAACCAAAATGTTTTTCAAGCATCATAACAGACATATCATAGACATTTTCAGGCTCACCCTCACCACGCCCTAAGACAATTTCATCTAAACTGTCATAGACATGTCTTCCTTCAACTCCTACGTTATGCAAAAGTGTGGCTGGTTTCCTTACCGCTGAAAATTTCTCTTCTCCAAATGCTAATAAATATGAGTCAAACAGAGGCTTCCACCTTTTCCAAGGTAAGATGGGATCACCAACATCAGAGCGAAATTGTGGTGGTTGAGACATGCCAGAGGAGGTCATTATGAAGAAAATAACATTAAAAAAAATAGAGTGAGCAGATGCAAAACAAAATGGTTGCAAATGAAGTATACAATAACTGAAGTATGTCATATAATTCAATGAAAATTATTTGTAAAAGTACTAGCAATCATAATGAATCTATTGAGGTAGATAATATGTGTGAGAAATGGATTGAAATTTTTTTTACACACCACTAATATACTGTTCTGAAGCTATAATCAAAAGAGAGATTAAAATTGTGCACAAAAGTGAATTAATTGTTAATGACTGAAAATTACCCCTTTTTTAATTTTATTTTTTTAAATTGACTGCGCAGCTGTGCGCATCGGCGAAGTACTTAGAAACATGTTACAATGGTAATTCAGAATTGAAACTAAAGCTCTTCACTGACTGTAACGTTAACACGTTGTTTCCAGAAATTAATCAATTGTTAAATTATAAGTGTGCGTATCACTGATACGCTCCCCGGAGTGTGCACAACGTAAAAATTTAAAAGTTCAAACTTTCACAACTGTGTGGAATCAGTAAGCAGAATATCCAACGTGGTTGGCAAGGATGTGGTTGGCAAGAATGCAGAATTAAAGATGGCGGCATATAGTCCGCGTTAGCCCGGATGGCTCACAGCACGCAAATGCAATACAGCATGATCTGCGTCACATGCATAGATGCAATGCGGTAGCAGTAAAATCCGAACAGGAGTGCGGTCAACGCACAGACTCACACGAAGATCCACGTTCTTCTGACAGAAGGTAAGGAGATTTACAGTGCGCGAGCGAGCGCAAGTGTGATTCAAACAATGCCAATGCCACCGTTAAAGTCAGATACAATTCAGGATGAAAAATAAGGCGGCCGTGAGGAAAACACAAGAAAGCAATGTCACAAATACCTTGCCAGGAAAAGACATGATAGTAGTCTCAATCAATCCTCACAACGAGTGAAGAGTCCAAGCCAAGACAATTAAATATAGATCTTGTCAATCCAAGACAGCGTAGGCAATCTTCAAAGTAAGGAATACTAGGAACACGGAGATAACTTTGAAAAAGTAATCGCTCACAATTAAAAAGTACCTGAGACTTGTTCCATCAAATTAAAGTCAACAATGCTGTACTGGGTTCGCAGGGGAGGCTGGTGGTCATCAAATCCTGTCCCCTCACAGGTACAACTGTACCAGTGTAAAGAAGTCCAATGGAGCACGTAGAGAATTTGAAGAGTATTTATTTCAGAGTACATGTAATGGACCACCAGCCCAAGCATCAGTAAATCTCCAACTGCCTAGGATGCAGCCTTCAAGAAGCTAGAGCATTCTGTTGCCAAGCCATGACTCATGGAATGCAGGGACGCAGCCCAGCAACACAGGTGAGAAGAAATAGAGGCAGGACACAGGGTAAAAGGAGGTGTAGAAAATATATATGTAAAACCACAACACTGACTCTAGCCCTATTTATCTGTCTAGTAAGGAGACTAGCGTGAGTATTACCCATCAAGTAACTGATGTGTGCTTTAAGTTTGCAACATGGAATGTGGGTGGGGTGGATACTGAAATACCTTGGAAGCATTGACTGGGCAAACTTTATTTCTGGTTTTGATGTTATATGTATCCAAGAAACGTGGATTTTTCTTCCCACTTCTTAGGCGCTTTACCCTCTCAAGCTGGATGGGCTAAAGGAGGGATTCAGATACAGATATCCAATAAGCTCCCTGTAATTGGTAAAAAGTTAAAGTCTGTCATTCCACACTCACAGTTGTTGTGTCTATCCATCAAGGCAGGCAGGGATTTGGTGTTGGTTAATTTCTATACCAATGTCTATGACTACTCTCGTAGTAAGGTGGGTCATGCACACGACCTAGGTTTGGAAACATGTCTGCCCCCTATGTGCACCAATTTCATATTACTATGGGCCGACGACTTTAATATTCAGTCTTGCCCCTTACACCAATCTGGATGGGGAGGGTTCTGTGCATTTTTGCCACAATGAGTATGGGGATGCACTGAACTCAATTATTTTCAAGAATGATCAACAGATGTTGAAGTGTAAATGTGGTGCTAATGTGTAACAAATTACAGCTTTTACTGGAAGAAATGCCTCCACTGTCATCGATCAAGTACTGGTGTCTCTTTTGCCAGCTATATGTGTAGTGCCCCTAGTATTGTACAGTCTGTAATAAGTGATCAGGACCTGTCACGTGGCCCATAGGGACATTGTCGTTTTTCTCTAACTTGGCTTGGGCTCGTTGCAGCTTGCCTGGTGTTTTTGTGCACGTTCCTACACGTCTGAATTTTTGCAATAGTTTCAATGATTAAATTCACATGAGGGCTCATTGCTGTGTTCATTCTCTGCATGTTCCTGGGATTTTGACTGAACATTATGTGCAAGGTCGAACAACAATGCCCCTTGTTATTTTGTTCTGGTTAGGCCATAGACCTTAGACAAAATATACAGATGCACCTATTGTTTGGACAGCGTACTTTGGTTTTTAGTGAGGTACATGAATAGGTGACACACACTTGGAAAGGGACCTTTCCAGGGAAAAGAGCAAGACAGTACCCATGATGTAGATCTACCATCTATAAGCTAAGGTATGGGGTCTGCTGACAAAGCCCAGAGATCTTCAATTACATAATAACACTTCTTAGCAAGGGGAGTGAGGTTAGTCACTATAGTCTTTTCTCCATTGTCTTTCTATGATGACATCTCCCTTCATGAAATATGGACCAGCTACTATTCTGACTATATTTGTACTATGCATTTTCCTGCTTGTTGTGGCACGTATACTGCATGTTAGGGCATGTTAGTTAAAATAAATATTTTTAAACTGTTTCGTGTCTCTGTCAGATCTTATTGTGGACAAGTACAAGAATGCGAGCGAAAGGGTGTGTCTTGTTACCGGGATTCCTGAGAGCTCTGGGAGTGTTGTGTTCTGGGGTGTCTAATCATTTGTTTCTCTGTGAGTGAGTAGGAATAATTAAATGGCATACACTGATGACAAAGGCAACAGACTGAGCAAATCACAGTTTTGATCCACCTTGGTGTTGTCCTTTTAGGGGTCCCCAGCAATCTGGTTAAAAGGCAACTGTACAGTGATTCTGCCTCCACTACCTGGTCAAAAAGAAAATCGCTACATTTCCATCGAACATGTCAAGCTACACCATATGGTCGATACAGAATAGTATACCTCCCAGCATTCCAAGACGGGATCTTTGACTGAATCCAATGGCTTCTGTTTCTTCGACTACTCCCCAAAACATTGTCAAGGTAGCTGGAAACTTCAATTGATTTATTGCCTGTTTAATATTCTACATCCACAACTGTGGATATTTAGTATGCTTCTCCTCCCGTTGGGGTTATAATTGACATTCCTGAAAGTACAGTCAATTCACCTTCTACTGAATCACAACCACCGTTGTTTCAGCTGGGGTCCAGTGGTTACTATATGGACCGCACTAGCTTTTCTTCTGAATCATCTTCGTCATCGTCATCTGTAGCTGAACCCCCTACACGTACCAGTCTTTTCATCTCCTGGTTCAAAAAGACGTACCTAGTCCCTCCATGGACATACGTCTGGATGGTGCTGACAAAGGTGTTCCTTTTCATGTGGATTGGGTTCGTGACTGTGTTTTTCCTCTTGATTAATGGCCATTATTTACCTGAAGGCTCTGCTCTGAACTTGGTTGATGGTGTTCTGGCCCCCACACGTCGTCCCACAAAAAGAAACGTGATCAGGCCCTAGTTGATATTTCGACATTCCCTGTTGCTGATGGCATTGTTTGGGATAAGATACCATACGGTATCCATGGCCCGGAGAAACTTTTGAACATTCCATACGTTTTCCGCATTTCCTTAGGAGAGGTGGTTTTGCCTGACATACACTCTGATGACTGGGATATCCATGCTGTTCATTCTTTGTACTCTGACTTGAAATATTATGCTGCATTTGACACTGAAGATTTGTATATAAATTTTGCAAACTGAGCCGATTTGTTCTGTTGTCAAAATTATGGCCTTCATTTTTTACACAAGACCAACACTCTGAGACCATTTTTTAAATTTTGCCCAATAGGAGCATTGCTCAAACTCTTTGCAGGGGAGTTCAAGGACACAACAGAGTAAATGTATGTATTTTTCTAGTTATAGTCTTTCTGACCCTCAGTCCTACTTTTACAAACTAAAGATACCGTCCCGCACTAAATTTATGTTGACCCACACAAAAGTTAGTTTATTCCTCGTCCTTCATCAATGATTTGTCAGTGAAGGGTTATGAATATTGGAAGGACACGATTTATTTGAAATCCATTTGGGATTGTAAAAATTGTCAAGTGCAGGGCACAGAATCATTGCATCGTGCATGTCTGATACCGTCTCAACTCATATTTTTAAATGCAACTGTACAACAGACTACTTGTTTTGGTTTAGCCACGGACAAAAATCTAAGTATTCCCTCAATTCCTTTATTGGCCCCGTATGATACATGGCAAACACATTCCAACTATACAGTTGAAGACTTAGCTGTCATGTTTCAGAATGGAAAAACAACAGTTGATGGACAGACTGCAGAACAATGTCATACATTCACCCCAGTACAGAGATCTGGGCCTAAATCCATCGTTTTTTTGCTCACCATGCCATTCCAGTTTGAACCCAGCCATATGCAAATCAGTCTTGACCCTGTGCCTCATGGGAACAGTCCAGCCCGAACTACCAAGCCAGGTCCTCCCTGGACTGGAAACAAACATCCTAGGACCAGTTTCGGGGTTTCACCCCTCTTCAGCCAGGATAGCTTGATTCCAGTGGCATGGAGAGCACGGGACCGACGTCTGGGCATACCCTTCCCACTCGGGGTGACAAATGGAAAAAAACAGTTGATGGACAGAATGCAGAACAATGTCATACATTCACCCCAGTACAGAGATCTGGGCCTAAATCCATTGCTTTTTTACTCACCATGCCATTCCAGTTTGGACCCAGCCATATGCAAATCAGTCATGACCCTGTGCCTCATGGGAATAGTCCAGCCCGAACTGCCAAGCCAGGTCCTCCCTGGACTGGAAACAAGCATCCTAGGACTGGTTTCAGGGTTTCACCCCTCTTCAGCCAGGATAGCTTGATTCCAGTGGCATGGAGAGCACGGGACCCACGTGTGGGCATACCCGTCCCACTCGGGTGACAAATGCAAAAACAACAGTTGATGTTTCAGAATGACACACTTAACTCTTCCACTATTGATCCCTTGGGATGGTTATTGTGGCCAACGAATTCCAATGCATCTCGATTGCGCTTTCTGAATAGTACACAGGGGTTTACACAAAGTAGATCAGATCCACATTTCCCACATTCCCATACAGTTACCACATACTCAGTGAGTAAATTGTGTCAGCAATGGTTGGAACATTCCATAATGTCATCTGTAAAACAACAACTGTTTCAGGCACATGATAGCAGAATTAATTCTTAAGCAGCCTAATGTGTTGTTCCTACTGAGGTAGTTGCTATATGAATTAAAAACCAACCACTAATGTCTAGTTTATATGTTGCCACAGTAACTGCATATCAGTGAGTACATTGCTAGGCTATATGCCTTAACTGATTTTGTGGTTGGTTTTTAATTCATATAGCAACTACCTCAGTAGTAACTCTGCTGAGTTAGTATTTTTCCCTCGTTCCCTTACTTGATTCCTACTGACAGCCATTTCCCGTCAGCATGCTCCCTTGCACACAACCGTTCGCATGTGTGTGCTAATTAGCTCCGCCCTGCTGCTGGTTTCACAGCTGACACAGCCCTTAAGTACTTCCTGGCTCACTCTGTCTCCCTCTCTCACTAAACGTGAACAGCCCAAGCAGCATGACACGCTGAGCTCCTCTCCCAAGACTTTTCAAATATGAACTGGGAGTGACTTTAACTGTAAGTACTATGACTGCGCATACACTTTTACCATCATTTAATATTTACCTTGGAGTTTCTGACCCCCCACCCTCCTTTTGCTCTTAACAGAAACTTATTGGCAGCAAATCATTAAGCGCAATTTATACAGCTGACCCTGCCTTTCAAGTTTACACAGTAAGTGTTTCCTTTCACTACTTTCCTTGCAAGCGCCCTTCACGGATGCACACCAGTTTCTAATTACTGCTCTAACTCCTTTACAGCACGTGATATTCTCACGCTTGTACCGTCAGCAAATTAATCTGGGTGAACTCGTCTACCCTCAGCTATTTTCTGAAGCCCTCAATTGCTCTTCCTTAAGCTACGAATAATTGCATCAGTAAGTCTACTCTGAGTGTTCTCCCTCTCCCCCCTTCTCTCATTTAGCGTGTTGCTACCCAGCTTCATCTGCACTCTCAACTCTGCCTTCCTACTAGCGCAAATTATTCCTTGTACTCCCACCTATGCTTGCATATTAACATGCAGCATTTTCACCATTACTGGTCTTTT
This sequence comes from Triturus cristatus, assembly GCF_964204655.1. Lineage (NCBI taxonomy): Eukaryota > Metazoa > Chordata > Amphibia > Caudata > Salamandridae > Triturus > Triturus cristatus. The sequence continues at coordinate 345,068,766 of NC_140593.1, forward strand.
GCTTCTGAATCGCTACTATTTATCTTCTCTTTTCCACCGTTTAAATACTTTCACCACTTGTAATTTACATCGTTGACTTTCGCTTCCGAATTGCCTTTAAATCATGTCTTTCGCTTCTGTATTTGCCTTAATTCATGTATTTCCACACCTACCTTGACCCCTAGACATGTTATACAGAATAATTCAGGAGTATTATATATGTCATTATGTTTTTTATAAACAGGAGCCTCTGATTGTATTAATTATACTACATGTAGGGATCAAACTATAGCTTATTTATTTGCCAGTTTTTCCTCATTTTAGATTCAGCTTGCTCACCCGTTATATGTGCTGATGATGATCTCGAACAGTTGAGATCGAAACGCCATTGACCCTTTACAACAAAACTCTTCCTATTCTATAAAGTTGCTTGAGGTGTTTCACACTATTGTTGTCAATGCGATGCCGTTATTTTAAACTTCACCATCACTCTGCATGTCACGCCTCTTTCACTTATTGTGTGAGCACCTGAATTCTATTGTTGTGGAAATAAATGTTTCACATGAACTGACTTATGTCCCTATGTACATTAATATTTTTTTTGCTCCTTTAAAATAATTAATCTTCAACTCTCTAACCATAAGTGCTCTCCTTAGGATCACTTTATTATTGGACCTTTTGGCCACACACGAACCATTGTTTTTTACCGCATATTTCACCCCAGGTTCACGTATTGGGGTATCCTTGTTTTTCTTAAAGCCTCGCACTCTGCAGCATGAAAAACACTTTAAAATGTATGTAATGCTACCATTAATGTAATGTGACATGCCGGATGCTGTGATCTTACGTTGTACTGCACAACGGCACCTTCGTACATGTTAAGGGGCTAATGATGCAGCATGAGCTCTACCTCTTTGGTGTCTGTGAGGCAGATCAGGGATAGTCTCCCTTGTATCACCATGTTTAGTCAGGTTTTAATCAGGTGCTAAAAACCTGCGTTCATCGTGGCTTAGCGCGAATTTTGTTATCGCGGGACAACATTGTTAATACAGCGAAGTGTTGTTAGCGACTTTTAACGTGTTATTTTGGTTAGGAACGCCTACCTTGCATGTCATTAGCTATAAATATCGCTGACATGCAAGGCGATAGAAAAAGCGACAGCTAACGCCTGAAAGCTTGTGCTAACGCATGTTAGCGCAGGCTTGATAATAGGGCGATAAAAATATCGCTGCTTTTTCGGCAAGAAGTGCCGCAAAAGCATCGTTAAGGCCCATGATAATATGCCACTAAGGGTCAAAAGCGGGAGGATCAAAGCTATCTACAGAAAAGGAGGAAGACAACAGGTGATGTCTGCACCAGCCCTGGTATCACCAAGGTGCGTCAATTGTGGCATGGGCCAACATCAGGGTGACATCTGCCCAGCCAGAGGCAAGACCTGTTCCAGGTGTGGAAGGCCAACCACTTCTCCCACGTCTGCAGGAGCACTGAGGAGGGCCAGAAACCTCAGACACAGCACAGGCCACCTGCCACATTGAGACACCTGGCACTGGATGACAATGCGTCCAAAGCAAACGATGGTAGGCCTACTCTTCGAATGAGGACCTCTTCAGCGGAGACAATAATGTCTTCAATATCTTTGCCACACTGCCGGAAAATGGATACAGGTAGCTGGCCCCAAGTGCACCATCATGGACGGGGAGGTGGCAGTGCCCACCCTGATTGACATGGGGGCCTCTGTCAACATCATGGACTATGAACAATTTGAGCAACTCTGACCCCGACCCCAACTGTGCAGGGCAAAACCAGAATTTCCATTTACAGTAGCAAGCACTCACTACCACTGGCTGAGGCTGCAGAACTTGTCATAGGGAAAAGGGACCACCAAGGATGGGACGGTTACCTTGCTGAGCTGAAACACCACGAAGAATCTGGGCCTCGTCTTCTTTGCCCAGCACATCCACACAGACTAGGCAGCCATAAACATGAAAGACTTCCTTGGCCTGTTCCAAAGCTTTGGTCATCTGAAAGATATCAAAATCAGTCATCACATTAACTCCATTTGCCCTGTGGTGTTGCACCACCAACGGCTCCTCAACGTTATAGAGAAGGTGGTGGGTCCCACCCCATGGGTGTCCACCCCATGGGTGTCACAAGAAGTTATCACACCTAAACAAGACAACCGAGGGTGGTGCACCTTTGTGTGGACAAGCGCCTCCCAAACATGGCGATAAAATTGGAACATCACCTGATGCCAAAGATAGACAACATAATCTCAGACCTCAAAGGGGCACAGTGGTTCTCCAGGTGGGACCTAATGCAGGATACCACCAGCTCGAATTGGATCCCGCATGTGTCTACATTACCACCTTCTCCATCCAACATGGCCTCAAGAGGTACAAGTGCCTCAACATCGATATCTCGTCTGCAGCTGAGGTCTTCCAAAATACCATATTGGAGGTGCTTTAGGGCCTCAAAGGGGTGCTGAACATAAGTGGCGATGTCCTGATATTCTCCACAAAGATGAAGGAACATCACACACCTATGCAACACATTCGTGCACTTGGTGGAGCGTGGAGTTATGTTTGCGCAAGGAGGAGTGCTCCTTCTTTGAGTTGTCAATTGAGTTCTTGTGTACATTTTCTCCAAGGAGGGAATGAGGATCGACCCCAAGAAATAGGAAGCCATCCACTATACCCTAACACCTAAAAATTCAGGAGAAATAAGGAGCTTCCTTGGATGGCCACATATTACAGGAGGATCATCCAGAATCTGGCAACTCGGCCAGAACCCTTCAGAGCTTTAACGAAAATGGAAACCAAGTGGGAATGTATAGGCTGGACTGAAGAGGCATTCTGAAGCATGAAGAAAGCGCTCATGAGCGACGCTACCAAGGCCTACTATTACCCGCACCATAACTCATATCTGGTTCTCGACTCCAGCCTGATGGGACTAGGGCCTGTACTCATGCAAGAAATGAGCCACAAGATGTTAGTGTCGATTGTGAATGCAAGCAGAGCCTTTACAGCGATGGAGGCACAGATGCCCAGATCAAAAGAGAGGTCCTGGCCATCATGCTACCAGTTCCAACTCTGTCTGAGCACACAAGACTTCAGGGTCATCACAGACCACAATCCACTAGTTTCCCTCTTCACAGGCACATCCAGGCCTCTTATCCGTAATCCACTGGTAAGACTATTCATTTTAAATTTTCTTTGTATGCACTTCAAGGGCATTACCAGTGATGAGTACATTTTGACTCGCACTCCGTTTATATTGTTTGTTGATTTAATGTTGAGAGACACTGCATTTGATTGTTCTTGTTGCTTCTGTTCCCCACAGGTAAAACCAGTTCACAATTGTGGATTACTGGTTTTGTATCTTTATTATTTTTCTCTCCACCTACTTTTTATAGTCTCACATTATTCACGCAGTAGCACTTTCTCTATAGGTCCTGAAAAAGGCTGCGACACCTTTCCGAGTCAATCTGGCCGAAACATGTAGACCTGTTTCATCTGTCACTTGCAGCAACCATTCTTACATACGACTACTGCGCTGTTTTTAATCCTAACACTAGGAGAGAGCCAATAACGTTTATTCATTCTTAGTAATTAGTTTTAATACTACGTCAATCACACTTTGAGATCCCTTTCTCTGCACTGCGCCCATTCCCAACCCTTTAACTTGACATCTCGAGGATTTTAGGATATCCTTCATAGTGTAGGAATCTGAAAACATCCCTGAGCTCCTCCCTCACAGTGAGGGGGTTGTAGCCCTTTTTGGGGCTGGGTGTATCCGCCAAGAAGAGAATCCCAGATGATAAAGCCTGCCACCTCGTGGGTGATGGGATTTCATCCTAATTAAAGGACTCCCCCACTAGCAACAAGATGTTTCTTCTGTAGTCTCTACTCGTGGTCTCTCTAGCATTTTAGACCCGAGGAATTGTTTGTATTTTGCATTATTGTCTTGGGGAATTAATCCTCTCTGGTCTTTTAATTTCCCTTGGACTCCCCATCCTCCGTGATTTTTTCTCTTCCCACATCCAGGAACTCGCCACTAAGAAATGAGCACTGGGCCGTCCTGCTAAAAAATGTATGACTTCTCGGTGGGCTACAGGCTTGGGATCCACAACCTGCCTGATTTTCTGTCAAAGCGGTACAAAAGGGGGTGGTGATGGACGGACTGGGGTGGCAGAGTGGGCTAAAGAACGGTGATGGATCAAACCCAGATCTGTTGACTGGGTGTGAGTGTTTGATTGGTTCTGATGCTCCGTCCATCACCACCCCCTTTTGTACCGCTTTGTTCGCCCTAAGTTGGCAGGGTATGCTCAGACGTGAGTCCCTTGCTCACTTTGCCACTGGATTCAAGCAAGCCTGGCTGAAGACGGCTGAAATGCCAGAAACCGGTCCTAGGAAGCTTGTTTCCGGTCCAGGGAAGGCATGGCTTGGCAGTTCGGGCTGGACTGTTCCCATGAGGCACAGGGTCAGACTGATTTGCATATGGCCATGTCTGAACTGGGGTGGCAGAGTGGGCTAAAGAACGGTGATGGATCAAACCCAGATCTGTTGACTGGGTGTGAGTGTTTGATTGGTTCTGATGCTCCGTCCATCACCACCCCCTTTTGTACCGCTTTGTTCGCCCTAAGTTGGCAGGGTATGCTCAGACGTGAGTCCCTTGCTCACTTTGCCACTGGATTCAAGCAAGCCTGGCTGAAGACGGCTGAAATGCCAGAAACCGGTCCTAGGAAGCTTGTTTCCGGTCCAGGGAAGGCATGGCTTGGCAGTTCGGGCTGGACTGTTCCCATGAGGCACAGGGTCAGACTGATTTGCATATGGCCATGTCTGAACTGGGGTGGCAGAGTGGGCTAAAGAACGGTGATGGATCAAACCCAGATCTGTTGACTGGGTGTGAGTGTTTGATTGGTTCTGATGCTCCGTCCATCACCACCCCCTTTTGTACCGCTTTGTTCGCCCTAAGTTGGCAGGGTATGCTCAGACGTGAGTCCCTTGCTCACTTTGCCACTGGATTCAAGCAAGCCTGGCTGAAGACGGCTGAAATGCCAGAAACCGGTCCTAGGAAGCTTGTTTCCGGTCCAGGGAAGGCATGGCTTGGCAGTTCGGGCTGGACTGTTCCCATGAGGCACAGGGTCAGACTGATTTGCATATGGCCATGTCTGAACTGGGGTGGCAGAGTGGGCTAAAGAACGGTGATGGATCAAACCCAGATCTGTTGACTGGGTGTGAGTGTTTGATTGGTTCTGATGCTCCGTCCATCACCACCCCCTTTTGTACTGATTTTCTGTCATGGCACCCAGTGAAAGAAGAGAATGACAAGGATGAGGACGAATGGGTGGAAGTCTTCCTCAACATGGTTTTTCAAGAGGCGTGACCTGTGGCTATCATGGTGGAGGGCATCAGGAAAGCAGTTAAAGCAGACCCCCACCTCAGGAGAATGATGGGGGCACTTCAGGACTGGAAGTGGAACCAATTCCTGGAACGTTCAAGGGAATGGAACACAGAGGACAGAGCTGTCCAGACTCAGCTGGGGCATGTACATTACAATCTAAGCCACACTACAGATGGACTTCTGCAGAGAGGCTCTTACCCCAAGGGCACCAAGGAAAAGCCAGACAGAAAGGAAGGTCTGGTTTCTGAGGATGGACAAGATGGTGGATGAAACAATCAATGAATTTGTCCTCTACCAAAACACAGGAGTTGAGACAGCTCCAGCCTCACCAGACACAGATGAAGTTGCCCAATGGCCACGAACGCACCTCATCATGGACTTTGGGAGCTTCCCAGAGGGGAATTCCACCATCGTGCTCATGGATGATCACTCAAAGTACCTGGTGGTTAAAGTGACCCAGTCTACTGCATTCAAAGCAATATACCCAATACTGGAGAAGGTGTTTGCACTGTTCTGACTGCCCAGCATGGTCAGGGCAGATAATGGACCTCCGTTCCAGGGCATGGAGTTTGGAAAATGCTTCCACAGCTTAGGGGTGAAACATCGGATGATTACACCAGCATGGCCCAAGCCAATGGGAGATTAGGCACTTTATGAATTCCCCAGTAAGGCCATAAGGAGAGGAGTCGAGCCGTGGTGAGTACCTGGAAGGAAGCATTAAAAGGTTCATGAAGGAATAGCAGCATACCCCTCACTGCACAAAAGGATGGCCCTCATAGATCTCCTACGGAAGCAGCCTACAGGGGACACCATACCAGCCAGCAGCTACTGGTGGCTATAGGCCCTGAATGAAGAAGCCTGGCAAAACACCAAGAAGACAAAATCCATTTGGGCTCCTTTATCAAAGCATACAAGTACTTTCAGCCACTAAACATACATCATCCAAATCATCAGCGTTCAATCGAAACCAACAAAAGTGATATAAAAATTATGTATTTTAGTATATGGTTCTCTCGTGATAAAAGTATATCAGTGATGTCATCAGTGATGTCACTGACCATGTCATGAATGATGTAATATGTGACGTCATCAGCAGTGCATTGCGGGGGCGCAAGTTATAGTTAGGTCAACTAACTATAAAAGGGGAATTTCTATGGTTTTCTATGAGTGAAATGTCCAACTAACTCTAACATCCCTGAAACCTATGGTTTTTTCAGTGAATTTGTAAGGTTTTTTAAATGCTAATTTCTAACTATAACGTGCCTGAAACCTATGTTTTTTTTCTGTGAATTTCTAAGGTTTTTTAAATGCTAATTTCTAACTATAACGTGCCTGAAACCTATGGTTTTTTTCTGTGAATTTCAAAGGTTTTTTTAAATGCTAATTTCTTATTATAATGTTCATTAAACCTATCTTTTTTTCTGTGTTTATTAATTATCAACCCATTCTCAACTTGGTGAAAACTGCAAATCTCACCACTTTGCCATCGATACCTTATGCCAACAAAATCACCACAAACAAGAGCTACAACTAACGCTAATGAAATGCAAAGTAGGCGTTCCCATGCAAAAAAAACACAAAAACACCTCTTCCCCATATTTTCAACAACCATCCAAATCTGCAATGCGATCCAAAAAGCAGGCGATAAGCCGAGTTAGCAGTAACAAATTAACATCAACCTTTAATTGGTGTAAGGAGGTCGACTATCTACTCCGTGAATTGGACCCAACTCGCAGCCAGAGCTAAAGACCAACATGTGACAGAGCTACTGATCATGCAGGTCCGCCACGCAACAAGACCACAACACCCAGCACCACCACCACCAGAACCTCACCCCCTGCACCACCCCCCCTACTACCAGCAAGGCAGCGCAAAACAGGACAACGGACATTCCCAAAACACCATGCCCCTCAGCCACAAAATAGCTGATTGTTGGGAGATGTGGCAACCAACTATATATGAAGGAGGCAAGTCACCCTTCAACAATAAAGCACACAATGCCAAGTGTAACTCTGATGTGCTGCACAGACCTCACTATGCAAAGCACAAACCTCACCATGTAGAGATATACTGTTGATACTTGTAGTGTAGTGCACAGTGGATGCAACCATGTCACCTCAGGCAGTGGGGAAGATCTCGGTCATGTAGCTGTGTTGTCCCCCCCTGGAAGTGGAAGTGGAGTGGGATGCTCCAACGTACGCCACTCCAGCGTAGCAGTATGAATAAATAGGCTAGGCCCTAGGCGTGGTTCACTTGAGGGAAGACCAACGAGTCTGTCAGAGCGGCAGCCCTCACCCTGGCACGTGGCTGCCACCATAACCGTGGGCCTCCTCAACACAGACCCCTGTGAACCCAGTGGCACAGCACCGCAGACTTATGTCTGTACCGACTACTGCCTTCGATCTACACTGCAGACAGCAGTGCTCACAATTCAGATGCAGTGGCGATTGCAGATGTCGCAGTCCAGTTCGCAAAACACTTTGCTTCCAGTGCGGCCCGCCCAGACCACGCATCATCGCACGGTGCGCACACGCTGTGTGCTTCAGGTGCTACTAACTCACTGCACCATAAATTATCGCCACGTAGCTGTGGGCCCATCCTGACCGCTGCCTCCGCCCTACACTGGGGTTACACGGTTCACAATTCAAGATTAGTAGCGACGCACATTGTGTAATACAGTATAATGGGTTAAGAAGACCACATGCTCCCAATCTGTGCAGCTCAAGTTAACGTCATCTGCCTGTGGGCCTTTGCTGACTGCTGCTTCCAGCCTACACTGTGGAAGACCGGCGACACGTGGTGCCAAATAACCCAGTTCAACACAAGCCGATCCCACATGTGTAACTGTGTCCTGAGTCCTCAATGGCAGCGACCATAGCACCACACTCCCTTCGATCACTGAGGGGTATTTCCACATGGAAGACTGGCGACACGTGGTGCAACTGAACCTGTACTACGCAAGGTTTGTTTGGGTCACCAACGTATGCACGTGGCTGTGGACACTAGCTCACCGCTACCTCTGCCCTACTCTATAGGCAACCGGCGACAAATGGTACCACTAACCTTCTTCAACACAAGCCGATCCCACATGTGTAAGTGTGTCCTGAGCCCTGAATTGCAGTGACCACAGCACCAGACTCCCTTCGATCAGTGAGGGGTATTTCCATATGGAAGGCCGGCGACACGTGGTGCCACTGAACCTGCACTACACAGGCCAGTGGGGCCACCAATGTATGCACGTGGCTGTGGGCCCTTGCTCACCACTACCTCTAGCCTACACTGTGGAAGACCGGTGACAAATGGTGCCACTAACCGTCTTCAACACAATCCGATCCCACATGTGGAACTGTGTCCTAAGTCCTGAATGGTAGTGACCCTAACTCCGTGAGACAACCACAGCACCAGACTCCCTTTCGATCAGTGAGGCATATTTCCATATGCAATGGCGGCGACACGTGGTGCCGATAACCCTGTTCAACACAAGCCGAACAATCCCACATGTGGAACTGTGTCCTGAGTCCTGAATGGCAGTGACCCCAAGTCCATGGCAGCGACCACAGCAACATACTCCCTCTGATTAGTTAGGCATATTTCCATATGCAACAGCGGTGACACGTGGTGCCAATAACTCTGTTCAACACAAGCCGAACAATCCCACATATGGAACTGTGTCCTGAGTCCTGAATGGCAGTGACCCCAAGTCCATGGCAGCGACCACAGCAACATACTGCCTCTGATTAGTTAGGCATATTTCCATATGCAACAGCGGCGACACCTGGTGCCAATAACTCTGTTCAACACAAGCCGATCCCACATGTGTAACTGTGTCCTGAGTCCTGAATGGCAGTCACCCCAAGTCCGTGGCAGTGACCCCAGCACCTCACTCCCTTTGATCAGTGAGGCATATTTCGTTATGTTATAATCAAAAAGAGAGAGGAGAACTAGAGAGGCTAGTCCGTTTCCCCAGTTTATGTGTTAGTAATCAATGAGAACTAGCTCTGGTTTAAATTGTTTGTATGTCTGCGGGTGGAAAAAAAAACATTAGGTTTTTTATGAAGGCCCTCACCCACCAACCTAGTTGGTGGCATGCTTCATCATTGGGCCCCACCCGAGGTACCGAGTGTACCTCAGGTGTGCTTCGATGCCAGATTACTGCGGAGCGGGTTTTTTGGTTCGTGAGGGTGCTGTGAGTGTGCTCTGAGTGAGGTTTAAAATACTGTCCTGTGTGTCCCAAAGACTGTTTTAATGGTGGGCCCCAGGCAGTCAATAAAAACAAAGGCTGTGGGACGTGCACGGTAGGCTTATGGCCTCCGACATCCTGCGCGGTCAACTAGTTTAAGCCAGGCCTTTTCTTCTACTGGCTTTCGTCAGGACCTTATATGTGTGGGGTGTTACAGGGGTAGTTATGAGTTTGTCAGTGCCCTGTGTGTAAAGCACTCGCTACAGTGCTTATATGTGCAAGAGGTGTTTCCTCTCGGGTTGTACCTGTAGTGAGTAAAAAAAGGGGGAGGGACAGACATAAGATTTAAGTAAAGGCTCCTAGTAGTCGGCTAAAAGCTTTTAGTGAGGCTGTGCTAGGTGCCTAGAGGTGACCACGGACCAGGCGTGTTAGCGTCAGTGGCGGGTAGTGAAAAAGTGGCCGGTCTCACAATATGGAATATGGAATATGGGGGAAGAAAAGGAAAACCGCTGTTGGGGGAGGGGGGTAGTATGCACCCAAAAAGGTAACGGTAAAAGGATGCACACACAGACACGGCCGAGGGCAGCATGAAAGGTGGCTGTACCGTTAGCTTGGTCGAGTACAGGTACTTACTGCGCGATGTCGCTGGACCCTCAATGAACCTGTTGTCCGGTCAGAGGCTCCATGAGAAATGAGCCCAATTTAGAGTGCACGTGGTCCTGGCCCCCGACTGAGCTCCATGCTTTACGTCGATGGTACATAATAACATCTTATCATGATGGACAACAGACTTCAATTTAGACAAAAAATCCTTAGTGTCTTTTACATACGATGTCCATTTTTGAACAAACGGTTGCAAAAAAATGATCTATGTAATGGCCAAGGGGCTCAAAAATAGTGTCAATCTTCGATGAGAGCCGACAGTGTTTATCCTTGAGATACTACATTTTTGTTTGTACCATAGCTATTTCTATTTGTCCTCGATGCCGTTGCAGTGACTTCGTAGTATTTTCTACTGCCCGGTGGCAGTTTAACCAGGTAAATCACCGCCAGCATGTGATGTGTTTGATGTTGAAATTGAGCGTAGAAGCTTGCTTATTTTTGGAAGGTTGTATTTTTGTTGACAGTGTGATTTCCGGTATACCATTGGGCTATATGAATGTGTTGCTCGCGTCTTTCAGAGGTACGTTTTTGTCGTTTCTGCACGAGGTTTTTCAGATCGTTTTTCAAATCACGGGGTTATCAGACTAAGTATGTTATCTGTTGTTTCATAGGTTTTAACTTTCCCAAGTTCGGGACTAGTGAGTATCTTGTGTTCACTATTTTCACAAAGGTGGAGGGTCAGTGTTTTTTAATTTATCATTTTATTTATTTATTTTTTCGATTCTATTCTAATTGATTGTGTTTCAATATTTCAATATTGCATTTCGATGTGTAAACCTTTATGTTTGTTGCCTTAAGAAAGAATGATATTTGAACATCCTTATGTATTGTTTGTATATTTTTGATATTTGCAGAGTTCAAGCCCCTGAGGAAGGGCCCATCACGGCCCGAAATGCATTGGTCACAACAAAAGCTTTTGGATTTATAATGCAACTTTGTTGTATTTGTTTAAACTTACAACTTATCTGTATAATCTTGTTTATTCATTTTTGATTGTGTGTATACTGCACAGAATATTTTCAGCTGAATGCTGGATAAAATGTTCATAATTTCCTTAATTTGAGTATGACTAAGTTTTATTATTAAGTTCGTTGCACCTTCATTGGGTAACAGTGCGCAGAGGTTTGAGTCTCTCAGACTCTTGTTTTTGTTTAGGATTGATTCCGGCACTTGACAGACAGTGAGTGCCATCCACTGCAGCACGCTTTGTTTAATTAGGCTCATTAAATTAGTGTTAGAGTTGAACATACTGATAAATAATTTATTCAAGTGTGTGCCTCTCCTATTTTTGATAAACTGTCAACCACCACGTATTATAAACCCACGGCAAGGAATTCACTACTGGCCTTTGATAGTTTCCACCCACGACCACTAAGGGAGAACCTGCCCTATGGCCAATTTCTACGCATAAGGCGCAATTGCAGCAATAAGGAAGACTACAACACACAGGCCACAGACCTCTCCCACAGATTCCAACAACGGGGTTATCCAACAAGGATCATCAACAGGACCAAAAAACGGGCAAAGAACCAGAATAGAGACGCCCTCCTGGAAACACCAACCCGTCAAGAAACAATAACACCATTGACCTGTGTCACCACATACTACCCTATTGCCAATATAGTGGCCAAAATCATCAAGAAAGATTGGAGAATCATCAACACGGGCAAACGAGACTGGGACCTGCCCCTTTTTGCCTATAAAAATCAAACAGCCTATGGGATCAACTCATCTCTACGGGCCGAGAACCACGGAAACCATCACCAACCCCACACTGCACCAAGTGTGGAACCTCCCTAAAGTTATAGGTCACTACCCCTGTGGCGACTGCAGTATCTGCCATCTCACGACACATACCAAAACCCTCGACCTGGAAACCGGAAAGACATGGCACCAACGTAAGCACACGAACTGCAATTCAACCAATCTAGTGTACTTGATTGAATGCCCATGCCAACTCTGTTACGTGGATATGACCACGAGAAAAATACGCACCAGAATCACTGAACACAGAAGTACGATTCGGTGCAAGAAGACTATCAGCAAACTCACAGACCGCTTCCTTAGGTTTGGACATACCACCAATGACCTCAGATGGACGGTCATTGAACAGATCCCTGTCCACCCTACAGACAACGAGAAGCAGCTACTGTCCAAAGAACAACGCTGGATCTACAGATTGTCCACCCACATGGAGGGACTGAATGATAATATTCCGTGGAACAGCCTCAGCAGATGAGGCCCCCCCACACCTGACAGATCATTTCCACTCTCTTGAGTGCCACCTCATCAACAGGGCCCGCCTAAGGCACGGGATGACCATGTCCCAACACCAAACATCCTCTGGGTGTCATACTGGCTCAAACATCCAGGTGGTGACCTTCTCACTCATAGGTCCTTCCTTACATACACCACATAGTGGGTTCATCACCCTTATTATTATTTTTTGCAGGACCAATATGCAATAACATCTCTGCACATTAACGTACATCACCTACTTAGCCACGCCATGGAAATTAATAGAGAGAGCGCTACATACACCTGCATGCGAGTCTTTCTTCTATTACAGGCACCTCCTCGAGACAACAGGAAGCGGAATACGCCCCGTCACTCGTGCCCAGGCCAGAACACCTGACACAGCTAACAAGCAACACCTGGCGCTTTCCACAGGTATTTAAGCACTTTCTACATTGAAGATCATTTCTCACGGAGCCTCTGCCCGGACAACAGGTTCATTGAGGGTCCAGCGACATCGCGCAGTAAGTACCTGCACTCGACCAAGCTAACGGTACAGCCACCTTTCATGCTGCCCTCGGCCGTGTATGCATCCTTTTACCGTTACCTTGTTGGGTGCATACTACCCCCCTCTCCCAACAGCGGTTTTCCTTTTCTTCCCCCAATTTAGAGTGCACATGGTCCTGGCCCCCGGCTGAGCTCCATGCTGAGTTGTTCGCTACAACCAGGTGTAAGCAACTCCACTTTACTGTTTTCACCAACATTGGTTACAGTATATAGGCCTAATTTCACAAACAATAACGCATATTGTGAGATCGGCCACTTTTTCACTACCCGCCACTGACGCTAACACTACCGCCTTGTCCGTGGTCACCTCTAGGCACCTAGCACCGCCTCACTAAAAGCTTTTAGCCTACTACTAGGAGCCTTTACTTAAATCTTATGTCTGTCCCTCCCCCCTTTTCTTACTCCCTACAGGTACAACCCGAGAGGAAACACCTCTTGCACATATAAGCACCGTAGCATGTGCTTTACACACAGGGCACTGACAAACTCATAACTACCCCTGTAACACCCCACACATATAAGGTCCTGACGAAAGCCAGTAGAAGAAAAGGCCTGGCTGAAACTAGTTGACCCCACAGGACGTCGGAGGCCATAAGCCTACCGTGCACGTCCCACAGCCTTTGTTTTTATCGACTGCCTGGGGCCCACCATTAAAACAGTCTTTGGGACACCCAGGACAGTATTTTAAACATCACTCAGAGCACACTCACAGCACCCTCACAAACCAAAAAACCCGCTCCACAGTAATCTGGCGTCGAAGCACACCTGAGGTACACTCGGTACCTCGGGTGGGGCCCAATGATGAAGCATGCCACCAACTAGGTTGGTGGGTGAGGGCCTTCATAAAAAACCTAATCGTTTTTTTTCCACCCGCAGACATACAAACAATTTAAACCAGAGCTAGTTCTCATTGATTACTAACGCATATTTCGATATGCAAGGCCGGCAACACGTAGTCCTACTAACCCTCTTTAACACAAGCCGATCCCACATGTGTAACTGAGTCCTGAATAGCAGTCATCCCAAGTCTGTGACAGCGAACACAGCACCACACTCCCTTTGATCAATGAGGGGTATTTCCATATGCAACTACAGACACCAGTAGGCAACTAACTATCACAGTCCTATACCCTACATATTATCCTTTTAGTATCCTCGCTTCAAGATTTATTTTTTTATATCTGTTATAGCTTTACTACAATGACCAAATTAATCTTCAAATGCAAACTAACATGGAATAGCAGTCTACACTACAGGCAGTACAGCTCGCAATTCCAATTTTAATTGCTAATTTCTAACAAGATTGTACTAAAAAAATACAACACTTCGTCAATGTGTTCTATACTTATTTCATCTTTTCATCATACGCCTACACTGCACTCAGTAGGGCTCACAATGAAAATTATTCCTTCATTCATTAACTATCGAGTCCACTAGGCAAGTAACTATTACAGGTCTCAAATCTACATAATATCTTTTTAGTATCCTTTCTTCTTGAACATTTTTTATATCAGTTATAGCTTTAGTACAATGACCAAATTCATTTTCAAGTACAAATGAACACTCAGCAGTCTACACTGCGGGCAGCAGGCCTCACAATTTGAATTTTGGACACGTGGTGCCAACTAACACTGTCCAACACAAGCCGATCCCACATGTGTAACTGTGTCCTGAGTCCTGAATGGCAGTGACCCCAAGTCCATGGCAGCCACCACTGCAGCAAACTCTCTTTGATCAGTTAGACATATTTCCATATGCAGTGACCCAAAACTTCATGACAGCGACCACACCACCACACTCCCTTCGATTAGTGAGGAGTATTTTCATATTGAAGGCTGGCGACAAGTGGTGCCACTGAACCTGCACTACGCAGGCCGGTGACGCCGCCAACGTATGCACGTGGGTGTGGGCCCTTGCTCACCACTACCTCTGACCTACACTACGATCAGCAGGCCTCACAATTCAGATAGAGTCATGATTCCACATGACGCAGTCCTATAGCCAAAACACATTGCTCCCAGTGCAGCCTGTCCACACCAAGCATCATCACAGGCTCATACACTCTCAATACTTCTGGTGCCACTAACCCTCTATAACAGAAGCCGATCCCACATGTATAACTGTGTCCTGAGTCCTGAATGGCAGTGAGCCCAAGTCCATGGCAGCGACCACAGCACCAGACTCCCTTCGATCAGTGAGGCATATTTCGATATGCAAGGCTGGCGACACGTAGTCCCACTAACCCTCTTTAACACAAGCCGATCCCACATGTGTAACTGTGTCCTGAGTCCTGAATGGCAGTGACCCCAATTTCGTGGCAGCGACCACAGCACCAGATTCCCTCTCATCAGTGAGGCATACTTCCAAATGCAAGGACAACAGCACGTGGTGCCACTAACCCTGTTCAGCACAGACCGATCCCACATGTGTAACTGTGTCCTGTGTCCTGAACGTCAGTGACCCGAACTTCGTAACAGCGACCACAGCACCACACTCCCTTCGATTAGTGAGGGGTATTTGCATATGGAAGGCCGGCGACACATGGTGCCACTGAACCTCCACTACGCAGGCTGTTGGGGCCACCAACGTATGCATGGGGCTGTGGGCCCTTGCTCACCGCTACCTCTGGCCTACACTACGGTCAGCACGCCTCACAACTCAGATGGAGTCCTGATTCCACATGACGCAGTCCAGTAGCTAAGACACATTGCTCCCAGTGTGGCCCGTCCACACCAAGCATCATCACAGGCTCGTACAGTCTCAATACTTCTGCTGCCACTAACCCTCTTTAACACAAGCCGATCCCACATGTGTAACTGTGTCCTGAGTCCTGAATGGCAGTGATCCCAAGTCCGTGGCACCGACCACAGCACCACACTCCCTTCGATCAGTGACGCATATTTCGATATGCAAGGCCGGCGACACGTAGTCCCACTAACCCTCTTTAACACAAGCCGATCCCACATGTGTAACTGTGTCCTGAGTCCTGAATGGCAGTGACCCCAATTTCGTGGCAGCGACCACAGCACCAGACTCCCTTCAGTCTTATTTGTTGTTCTTTTCTTTAAATACATCTTTTTATATGTAGATCTATACATGACTAAGATTCTTCTTTGTCCAACCACACAGGGACACTTCCAGGCCCAAGAAGGTTGTTGGGGGTATGATGGTAATGTGGGAAGAGTGTGCGTTACCTGCCGATGTGGGGAGAGGCAGCGTCAAAGGGGTATCTATCACAGAAAGAACTCCGATATGTTTTCACAAATGCCTCGGACAAATGCCAGCTGACAGACTGAATCACAAAATGTTTTTTCAATGCTTATGTAGTGTGAGTTATAAACAGTTCACACCCAGACTCACAGATGCAGTACTACGAGCAGTCCACGTTATTGTAGCTATCCCTGCCCTGTTCCGTCGTACGCCACGCCACGCCATTGCGATTATGTTCCGATGTTGGCCCCACATAGCTACCTGTCGCAGGCGTACTCGCTGTTGGTGTGCAGGTCAGTGGTCTAGTTCTCAACATCTCACGGCCACTCCCTTAGGGCAGGTTTGCACACACACCACACCCATCTGGCACATGCGTCACAGGTCATGTGACCACGCAAATATAATACATCGACAACGTCACCTCCTTTATTGCTGGTGCTGACTAGATGGCGAACGCTCCACGTGGCTCAACCATAAAGAGTCTTTGAAAAGTTGCGCAGAAGGTTAGTCGCATGATGATCTGTATAGCCATTAGGTGCCTACCACCCCCTTGGCACGGACTTCAGATGCACACAGTTAGTGCCACCCGAAGCTCATATGGCCCTCAGGGGCCTACCACCACGTGGCACGAGCTTAACTTCCACAGGCTTAGCGGGCCCAAAAGCTGATGTGGTCTCCACTATTGATGACTCAGGACGCAGCGACATGCGTGAGATCTGCCGGGCCGTGGAGAAAATGATGTGGTCTCCGCCATTCATGACTCAGGGCTCAGCGACATCTATGCGATCCGGCAAGCACCTGATGTAGTCTCCGCCATTCATTACTCAGGACTCAGAGACATATCTGGTATGACTTTTGACGGGCACGTGGAGTGCCCACTACTGCACACTCCGGTGGCACCAGGTAATTATCTGCTCATGGATGCGCAGAGGCGGCAGTGTCTGTCTGTCTCTCTCTCTCTCTCTCTCTCTCTCTCTCTCTCTCTCTCTCTCTCTCTCTCTCTCTCTCTCTCTCTCTCTCTCTCTCTCTCTCTCTTCCTTCTTTTCCTTCTATCTCGCCAACTTCTCCCATTCTCACTCCCTTTCTTTCTTTCCCTCTCTTTTTCTCTCTGCTTTTTTTTCCTTCTCTGTTTCTCTGTGCCTCTCTCCTTTGATATGCCCATTACACACGTCCTTATTTTGTGCTTTATTTTCCAGGCTCTGTCGTCGACATCCATGGTCCCCACAGGAGTGTTCCAACTTCTTGTTTTCTATTATTTTTGTTACATTTTGTTTATTAGTTTATCATTGATATATATGTTAATAAAAACATAAATTGTGCAAATAGTTTTTCGTTTATCATTATATATATTTATAAAAAAATAAAGTTAAAAAAAATTAATAAAGTTTTTGGTTGTTCTTTTCACTGCTGTGTGACTCTTTCTTGTTCTTATTACTGTTATTTGATGGAGTCCACCATGGTGTTAAATTTTGGGGCACTTATCGTGGGAATACTGGGGATGTCTGCAGCTTACACCATCTTCTGAATAGTGTGTTAGATTTATCTCAACTTTAATTCCATTAAAGTGCTGATAATGAAATGCAGACTAGCTGTTCCCGTACAAAAAGACACAAGGTGCACCTTTGCGATTTATTCTAAATACTAAAATCCTTAATTGAATGGTAGTGGCTGCACTTACAGTGCACACACAAAATTAATTAAGAACTCTCATTGTATTTATATTGATTGGTAATAGTGCGTCAAGTGCTGGATCTTTACGAGATGCACTGCTCAGTTCGTATATTGTTCTGCAACCCAAACAAATCACATCACAACTTTCAACCAACTGCAATGCAAAACAAATTCCGATGATAAGCCACGTTAGCACCAGATATTTTACACCTGCTTCCTGCTGGTGTTAAGCAGGACAACTACCTGCACCATGAAATGGAACACAGCCAAGAGCCACACCAGAACACCCACAGGTGCCATAGAATCAATGAGCATGATGCAGGGATACCCATGAGGGCCACAAGACTCATCGCAACAACTGCAGGACCGCCAACGCCCCCAAACCCGTATCTGAGCAAGTGTGTCCCTGTGGTCATTGTCTTAGCATGATAGGCACAAGCCCTGCAACATCACAGTGTTCTGTCACCTCAGCGTTGGCAGTGAGCCTGGACATGTTGCTATGCACGCATCCTCCTGCATGCACAACCGGCATGTGCTGGTCCGGAGTACACAGGTCAGCAAAGGGGTATGCCTATCCGGCAAGGGGAACAGGATGTCTCGGAGATGCCCGTGTACAGGAAGTGCGGTAAGTGTATCTGTGTTCTGGTGTGGCCTGCCACAAATGCCGCAGCACTCGATGTTGTAAAGTCCCACGCACCACCTCCAAACGGCACTGTGATGGTGTAGTTTGAATGTAGCAGGACATGCGCGAATAGGCATTAAAATGGTGTGCCGTACGAGTGCATGAGATACAACAGCGCACCGTAGAGAAGTGTGGGGGCTCGTGGGAGGGAGAAGCAGCTGTTTGGCAATGTAACACACAGTGAACTCGCCCATGTGCCACGTGCTGGGCATCTCATCCATGATAACCACGGTCGCAGACATCCCACAACACCAACGACCGGCCTTTGTACACATCCTTTATAAATGCAGTGTGGTTTTCACTTCTATGCTCGTTCAGTGGTGTGATGTTGGTGGGTTGTGTGACTTTTGCTCCTTGTTGGTGTGTTTCATTTTGGCCATTGTTTGTCTATACTTGTGCTGTACTTAATTGTGCATGTGTGCCATTCTGCCCATCTCCCCCGTCCCCCCACTCCCTGCTTCTTCTTCCTGGTGCTGTTGTGTCTATAATTTTGATGCTCCACACATAAACGCATGTAAAGAACAAATTCGAATAGTTCCTTGATTCTTTTAGGTTTCAAAACTTCTCTCTATTGGTTTCTTTTTAATTTTCCATATAAACCGTTTGTTTAATATTCAACAACACATAGAAGTCAGAAGTGCAACATATTCTATCAACACACTTTCTAGAACATTCTACAACACGTGCAGGTTAAAATTTTATCAATTTTTAAAAACTTAACGATATTTTTTTGCAACATTTTCTCGAACATTTAACGCCACATGCAGGTTAAAAGTTCACGATTGTTTTAAGTTCGAACAGTGCCTTCCAAATGCAAGTAGCAGCTGTGTTTCAGTTGAGCAAATGTTATCCTATGATATGTACTCCACGTTGAAACTGCTTTTTCTTAACCAATCACAACGATGCTTTTCCACAAAACGAATGTGCACCCTACTTTTAAAAAAGAATGCTTTTCAACTCCCAATCACATATCATTTAGTATGGCAAAAAAAAGTACTTCCCCATGTTTAAACATGTCTCTTATTCTACCAAGGAACTGCGTGAGCTACAGACATCTTTCCATACCTTCCAACCATTCCTTCAAAATGCTAGTGTGGATCGTAGGACATAGCTATATTTTCAGGTGCAAGAGGTATGCAGAACACAGACGTATTGGCTTAGGTTTACAAAATGTGGACATTAGATGGTTTACACAGAGGAGATTGAAGTTGTACCAATTGCTACCTTTGGTTAAAACCTCTTTGCATCTTCCACACCCTGACCTCATGATTGTGCATTGTGGTGGAAATGACCTAGGCACATTGACTAGGGTAGGTTTGGAAATGCTTATGAAGGACACCTTTGCACACCTCAGCACCATGCGACTCTGGGTAATAGCTCACTTAATAGCTCACATAATTTCCACGCCGGCCTCGAGGGACTTCAGACACATAGGGGTGAGTAGTTTGCGCTTTACAAATACCCTATTGATTTGATACGTGCAAATTTACACTCGCACTCCTTGTATAACACCCCCTAAGCACCATACACAAGTTACAATGTTCAAAACAAAAGTTCCTCCGAGTAGGTATAACTACATGCTGACACTACTTGACAGATGTGGCACAGCGGCCAGAGCACATTACTTCACAGCATATGACACACAGTTTGGACTCATGCTTTCATCCCCAACTCCGGCAGCACCTCAGCTTAGCACCATGGGACTCTAGACAATACCTCACATATTTTCCATACCCCAGGACTTTAAAACCAGTAGGAGTCAGTAGTTCATCCTAGTAGGTATAAACACATGCTGACACTACTTCCACAACTGTACTGCAGCAGCCAGGACACATGACTTCACACCATAAGACACACAGTTTAGGCTCACGCTTTCATCCCCGACTCCCACAGCAGCTCACCTTAGCAGCATCAGACTACACAATACCTCACTTAATTTCCATACCCTGCTCTTTCAGACTGGTAGGTATTAGTAGTTCGCTTTGCACCCCCCCTATAGCACACCCTAAACACCCCACAGAGGTTACAGTGCTCCTACCCTCCTCTTTCCCACATTTGTCGATCATTTTTGGGGTAATTCCGTTCACCCGTTCGACCTGTAGCCTTGTCTAAAGTTTCCTCTGGAAATTAACATTGAAAAAACATGTTTTGGGACCCACCTTTTTTCTCAGCCCCTCCGACCAATCACCCCCAAACTTTCAACATAGGAGCTGATCTCAACAAAGAATTAGTTTTGAAAATTTCACGAAGATTCATCAATCAGCGCCAAAGTTATTGCAAATAGAATGTTGCCATTTTCCTATAGTAACTAGGTCCTAACTATAACTACCTACTGGCGACCGCCAGTAGGTAATATACATTTATATGTATTATTATACACATATATATAAATAGAAACCTAGAAATCTAAAAACATATCATTTCAATAACAAAGCAAAAAGAAAGCCAAATTGAATTAAAAGCCAATTTAAAAATATGCAATTAATATCTGCATGAAAAATAAAATAAAATAACATTTTGCAATAAAAAAGATGCAGAATTTTAAATTCTCGAAACTAGCAAATTATTGCATACAAGCACACAAGCAAAATGGGCTAAAAACCATTGTCTAAAAAGATGCCAACTTTAAACGCGAACATGTAAAAATGGGAGTGTGTGTGCATGGGCACTATTGACCTCATGACACCCACTTCTTGTCTGTAAGGGGACTTTAAAGTTTCAAACCAAATATAAAGACATATCCTAAAATATACACATATTACCTACTGGCATTTTCCAAACTAATGACCAGCACAAGTCAGCTCCTGTCTGAAAGTTTCGGTGTGATTCGTCAAGCGGGGGCCGAGAAAAAAGGGGGGTCCCAAAACGCGTTTTCACCATGTTAATTTTCATAGGAATTTTGGAACAGGCTACAGCCCGAACTGCTAAACGGAATGACACCAAATTTGGCAAAAAGGTAGTTCGTGGATCAGAAAGCGACCTTTTTTTTAAAATAGTGTAAATCTGTTATGTAATTCCTGAGAAATTCAAAAAATAAAAATATCGACATCCAAACCAGAATGGGTTGGCAGTCATCTTTGACTCAGTAGAACAGAGTCACAAGAAGAAGGAAAAATAAAGTTAAAAATGAAGAAAAGGGGGCAGAGGAGAAACACCCTGACCCCCTAGGTCTGCTCAGGGGTCCCACAGGGACCCCCAGGCCCAAAAAAAAATGTTTTTATAATATTTTTGTCCAGAGTCACTCTGGGTACGCGAATTAGGAAGAAAATGTTTTTAAAAATGAAGTGCGGTCTCCTGCACTTTGCTTTCTTAAAGCCCCCGGGTGGGCCAGGTCCCAGGGGCAATATTTATTAATGGTGCGGGGGCCGCAACAGCCGGGCGATCCTTATTCAAATGCGGGGTGCTCATGGCCAAAAATGCATGGGGGGCTCTTGTCCCCCCAGCCAGCTCCGGGGACCATCGCTTGCCCAGGGCTTTAATCAATAAGTGCTGGGGGCATTGAGGCCCCCCACAGCCCTGGGGACCGCCACCTCTCTGGGGCTTTTAAAAAAAATTTAAAGTGTAGAGGGGGGCTCCTGCCCCCGCACTGCCTTGGGGACCACCACCTCTCCAGTGCATACAGTAATTTAAATTCAGGGGTACGTAGCGGCCCCCCGGCCCCGGGGACTACCACCTCCCCGGGGCTTTGCACATAAGTTGGAGGGGAGCCCTCAATGGCACTAGAAACTGTCACCCCCAGGGCCAGCTCCTGCAATGTCCCGGGGTGCCCAGCCCCGGGACATTGCTGTTTGCTCCCGCCCTGCCATAGCACACTCCTGCTTTGCTTCTTGGAAGCTAGAGCAGGAAACCTGCTCTCTTTTCCAAGAAGCAAAGGAGAATTGCTTGTGACCAAAAGCAATGCCGTCTCCTGCAGGAGGCGGGGAGCCGGCTGGGACCGTGGAGGCATTGGCGCTCCCCCCACAGTCCCCAACTTGAGGGACAGCCCCAAGGATGGGGTCCCTGGGGCCAGAAGTCGCCCAGGGGAGGGTGGCCAAGTGGACCCCCTCCCTCATATATAAAAAAGCATTGGCCAGGCCCCGGGGATGGGAATGGGGGCCATGTGGCCCCCTCCCTAAAAAATGTTTTTAAAAAGCTTTGGCCATGCACCGGACGATGGGGTCCCCGGGACCTTCAGGAGGGGGCCTTGTGCCACCCTCCCAAAAAATCAACAAGTCTTGCCAGGCCCCGGGGGATGGGGTCCCCAGGGCCAGAAGTTGCCCTGGGGAGGGGGGCCATGCGGCCCCCCTCACGAGATTTCTTTTTTTTAAAACTAGGCCAGGCAGCGGGGTATGGGGTCTCTGGGGCCAATATTTAATAAAAAAGGCTCAGGCCCTGGGGGATGGGGTCCCCAAGGCCCAAAGAATACTAAAAGAAGGGTGGGCCACTCAGCCCCCCTTCTAAAAAAAAGAAACGCTGGCATCTCGTCAAAAGCCCCGCCCCCTGCCTGCAACTCTCTGCAAACGCGCCCCCTGGTGCGTTCTAAGTTGGGGGATTAAGTCCACTTCATTCCTGAGAGTCCCTGGGGGACAACTAGCCCACCAGGTACCTCCAGTAATCCCCACACCATGGGATTGCTGAGAGGTGGTCCAAGGCCATGCCCCTTTTTACACCACTCTGCAAACGTGCCTCTTGGCGCACTACTGGTGGGGTGATGAGGTCCTCTTGTGTCCTGAGGACCTCAGGACTAAAGTGGACTTCATCCCCCAAGCAGCAGTGCGCCAGGAGGCATGTTTGCAGAGTGGTGTAAAAAGGGGTCATGGCCTCGGACCACTCTCTGCAATCCAGCTGTGTGGGGCTTACTGGAGGTAACAGGAGGGCTAGTTGGCCCCAGGGACCCTCAGGAGGTAAGGGGACTTCCTTCTCCAACCAAGAGCGTGCCAGGAGGCACGTTTTCACATTGGTGGACAAAGGGGGCGTGGCCTGTGTCCACCTCTCAGCAATTCCACTGTGTGGGGCTTACTGGATGTAACAGGTAGGCTAGTTGGCCCCTAACTACCCCCAGCAGCAAAGAGGACTTCAATCTCCATCCAAGAGCGCACCAGGGAGCGCATTTGCAGAGTGGTGGGCAAAGGGGGTATGATCTGCTTTGAGAATTTAGCAATCCTGCTGTGTGTGACTTACTGGAGGTAAGGGGGCTAACTACCCCTCTTGTTACCTCCAGTAATTCCCACACAGTGGGATTGCTAAGACGTCTTAGGAGGCTACGCCCCCTTTTCCACCAGTCTGCAAATGCACCTCCCGGCAGGCTACTGGATGGAGGATGAAGTCCACTTTACTCCTGAGCAACTTTGGGGGCTGAGAAGCCCTCCTGGTACCTCCTGTAAGTCCTACGCAGCCGAATTCCTGAGCACTGGTCGGAGGCCCAGCACCCTTTCTCCACCACTCTGCAAACGCGAGTTAAAGAAGCATTTGCAATGTAATAGGTTTTGCATTTGCGAGAGTTAGAGCTATTGGCGTTGTGAATGTAAAAGTGTTTGTTGGAGTGGAGTGCATGTAGGTTGTGTGTAGTGGAATAATGTGGTATGTTGTGCAGTGAAATGATGTGGATAGAAAGTATATGGTATTTAGTGTGGTGGAATTATGTAGAGTGGGATTATGTGTTATGGAGAGTAATTGTGTGGCATGATAGTCTGTGTTGTGAAGTTCTAACCTCAGATTTTGTCTTCTTCGTTTCCATAAAAGCTAAACTATGAACTCAATGAGACAAAAAAAAAGGAAACCACTGAGGACTACTTATGGACCTAGTCAGGGGTATGAGCAAGGCCACTGGAATTATGTGACTGTTTGGCTGCACCGACCTTTGCAGAAATATACATTTTCCGCATTTGCCACATAATCCTTCACCTGCTGCATAATCTGCAGATTTGAACAAAAAAACATTGTTTCTAGCTCAAACGGCTCAAATGTTACCAAAAATACAGCAACAAGTATTACAGAGTGGTGGAAGGCCCTATGCAAACCTAGAATGGTCACCTGTTACTTATTGCTAAATGTGGGTATTAAATTGGTACTAATGGTGTGTAAACCACTCTTGCTTCTTTCTGTGCCTTTCTTGCCTCTTTCTACATTTCTGTTGCTTCTTTCTACAACCCACATGCCTCTTTCTTATCAGTCTTCCCTCTTTCTGCACCCCTCTTCCCTCTTTCTGCACCTCTCTTGTTTCTTTATGTATCCCTCTTACCTCCTTCCCCACACCACACCACTTCCCCTTCTCTTGCTCTTTCTGCACCCTTTGCGCCTCTTTCAACACCTGTCAAGAATTCCTGTCATGCGAGGGGAGGAAAACGGTAACCAGCGAAAACGGACTACATCTCCCAGGATGCTTAGCGGTTGAGAGGTTATGTAAACAGGAGAGCTGTTACATAACTCAAGGAAAACACGCCCTTATGTAAACAGGAGAGCTGTTACATAACTCAAGGAAAACACGCCCTTATGTAAACAGGAGAGCTGTTACATAACTCAAGGAAAACACGCCCTATAAAGGGAGGAACCGGGAGGTACAACGCTGTCGGATATTGTGTTAGTGAAGAGCAGTGTTCCGGAGTGGTGCTCCAGTAAGGCAAGAACGGAGGTAGGTCGAGTCGTTACTCCCTGGGCCGTGTCTTGCCCCATCGTCACCTGTGAAGGACCCGGAAGCTCTACCGGATAACCATTGAGCTTCGCTTTTTGACTCGGCTGAGTCAAAGCGCAGTGGCGCTTTTGCTGGTTGGAGTCGTAACTCCCAGCCCGACCAGAGATACAGGGACTGCCAGCTGTAACGCACACCAGGAGGTGTTTGCCGCGTTACAGACTCGGAAGTCCACGGGATCGATCGAGCGGCTGCTCTCGGTTCAGTCTTCTTTGCTTGTGATTGGGGTATCGGTGACGCATCACCAGGAGGTGACTCCGCGTCCCGGTGCAGTCTGAGGAAGAGGTTGAGCGGCTGCTCCCTTCAGGTAGAGACCCCGGCTGGGTGTTTCCCTGACTCCTCGATTCTCCCCAACACTCTTCGTGCCCCTCACAGCCTACCGATTGGCATTGTCAGCCATTTCATTTCTGCCCTCTGTTGGCATACGCCGTGATCGGCGTATATGCAGAGGACGGTTAGGACCATCCGTGCTGTGGGCTGGTAACGTACTTAGCCTGGAGGATTCCAGTGACTATAACCTTTGTTTATTCCTTGTATTATTTTTGCCTTCATTAAAATAACTAAACCTTCACAAGTGGTTGCGTTCTCATTATCGTGTCTGTTAAACGATCCTGAGACATTCAGGGCGTTACAAAATATCCGACCTTAATAAACACTAACTGTCTCCCGGTCGATAACAGACATGGCAACACTTGATGATGTGCTGGCTGCTTTAGCGACCGTGCAAATTGAATTGGCTGCCTCCAGGCAAGAAACAGCCGATGTAAAAGCCAGACTGGATGCTATCCAATTGGACCCGCTCACGCCCAGCACCTCCCTCACGAACCAGACCCCTGCGGTAGTAGTGGAAATGCCGGTAGCCGTCCCCTTGGCAACACCAGAGAGGTACAGTGGGGATCCTAACACAGTGCAGGTATTCCTCACACAAGTGGCGCTACATTTATCGTGCAAACCAAGGGCGTTCCCCACGAGTCAGGCTCGTGTGGCTTTCCTTATATCCTATTTGGCTGGAAACGCGGCACAATGGGCCGTACCTCTGGTGAGCAGGGACGACCCCATCTTATGTGATTGGGGTGCTTTTCGTGAGGAATTCCTGAAGGTCTTCGACAGAAGGGCTGACTCGTACACGGCGGACCGTGAAATGCTTGAGTTGAGACAGGGATCCAACGACCTGGTGCAGTATCTCAACGCGTTCCGAAGGCTGGCTGCGGAAACCAACTGGCCTGTTGCTAAACAGACGGCGCTCTTCCATCACGGGCTGTGCGAGGAGCTCAAGGACGCCGTGGCTCATATTGACCCACAACCCAAGACATGTAAGGGCCTTATCAACCTGGTATTATGGCTGGAACATAGGCTAAGTGAAAGAAAGGGGGATCATGGGAGAAAAGGAAAATCCCTTCCATCCTATGTGACAGTGGGAAGTCCTGAAACTGCCACCGCATCCAAGGGAGAACCCATGGACATCGGCACAATACGAGCGAGCCTCACAGCCACGGAGAAAGAGTCACGCCGTAAACAAGGATTGTGCCTATATTGTGGCAAAAAAGGCCACTACGTACGTGAATGCCCTGCCAAACCGAAGACGTCACGTTATCGGGCCAGCCTGTCGGTAACAGCCGTGGTGGACGTACCGGCAGAAAACTAGAGGACTCCCAGACCAAAGAAGGGGCATCTCGGAGTCACTCATCCATCCCTTCACTTTCCAACTCGGTCACTAAAGGACAACGACACCTGTTTCTCACGGTGCACGTGGGAGTGCATGACCAGTGGATACCCGTTGTGGCCATGGTGGATTCAGGGGCCACTGGCATGTTTATGGACCACAACGAGGCATGCAGGCTAGGGCTAGTGCTTCTTCCCAAAGCTGTACCCGAAGACGTCTATGCTGTAGACGGAAGGCGATTGGTGACGGGGCCCATCGGGCAGCACACGGGGGTCCTTCCGATGAGATGTGGGAGGAACCATTTGGAACAAATCGATTTTAACATCATCCGAGCACCCCAATATGGCGTCATATTGGGATTGCCGTGGCTACAGAAACACAACCCCTCTGTGGATTGGCCAACACATCGCATCGAACTGACGTCACCGTATTGCATCCTGCATTGTGGAATAAGAACGGAATCCCTTGACGCAGATGAGAGCGGGAGTCAGACGCTGGCTACAGCGGCAGAAAAAGATGTGGCTCTCCCCCAGGCTTATCACAGTTTTGAGGATGTATTTGATGAGGTGAAGGCGGAAGTGCTACCACCACATAGACAGTTTGACTGCCATATCGACCTGGTGCCAGGGGCCAGCGTTCCCAGCGGCAGGCTGTATGCCCTGACGGAGCCTGAAAACGTGCATCTCCGGGGGTACCTGGATAAACTCCAAAAGCTAGGATTCATCCGCCCGTCCAAGTCTCCGGCCGCCTCGCCACTCTTCTTCATCCCGAAGGCTAATGGGGAGCTGAGAGCCTGTGTGGACTTTAGGGCATTGAATGCGATAACCGTAAAGAATCGGTACCCCTTGCCTCTCATCAGTGTACTTCTGGAACAGGTCAAGAAAGCTCGTATCTACACCAAGTTGGATTTGAAAGGGGCATACCATCTGGTGCGCATGAGGGACGGAGACGAGTGGAAAACCGCCTTTAAGACCAAGTTCGGCCTTTTTGAGTACCTCGTCATGCCGTTCGGTCTGTGCAACGCCCCGGCAGCCTTTCAGTACTTTTTGAATGAGGTATTCAGAGAGGAGTTGGATATCTACGTGGTCGTATATATCGACGACATCCTCATCTATTCGTCCAGTGTGGAGGAGCACGTACACCACGTCAAAGCTGTGCTCCAAAAGCTGAGGGAAAACATGCTGTTTTGTAAACTCAGCAAGTGTGACTTCCACGTCACATCCGTGGAATTCCTCGGAGTGATGCTGAGTCCAGAGGGACAGGAGATGGCAGAACGAAAGATCAAGGCGGTGAAAGAATGGCCGGTGCCCCAAAGCGTGAAGGACGTCCAAAGTTTCATTGGCTTCGCCAACTTTTACAGGCGGTTTATAGATGGATTTTCAGGATTGGTGGCCCCAATCACACAGCTACTGAGGAAGTCCAAGGAGTTTGTCTGGTCCCCTGAAGCGAACACAGCCTTTGAGGCCCTGAAAAGCGCCTTTGGTAAGGCGCCGGTGTTGGCTCACCCCGATCCGGATCTCCCCTACGTGGTGGAAGCGGACGCATCGGATGTGGCGCTGGGGGCTATCTTGTCCCAACGCAATCACGACACAGGGGTGCTTCATCCCGTTGCGTACATGTCCCGCAAACTCAACGACGCCGAACGCAACTACCATATTGCGGAGAAGGAGCTTCTCGCAATCAAGGACGCCTTCACCGAATGGAGGCATTGGTTGATGGGGGCAAGACATGTGGTATCGGTGTACACGGACCATCGGAACCTACAGTTCATGACGGCCACAAGACACCTTTCTCCCAGACAGCTGCGGTGGATGATCTTCTTTGCGGGGTTCAACTTCCGCATCACATATCGGCCGGGGACGGAAAACCGGAAGGCGGACGCCCTGTCCCGTCAATCTGCAGTTAAGGAACCATTGCCTGCGACCGAGCATTCCATCATTTCCCCGAGGTTGGTATTGGGGGTTATCCAACCGGATACTTTCCTGAGGGGAATAAAGAGAGTGATCAGGTCATTCGCATGGCGGAGGTGGCTCCTCAGTCACAGAGAATGGCAGCTGAAGGACGGGATACCCCTGAAGGGCAGGTGCCTATTGATACCCACGCCTAGGCTAAGGAAACAAGCATTCATCTGGTGCCATGACTCTCCATGCGCAGGTCATTTGGGCTTTGAAAAAACGGTGGCTAGCATGGGACGGCATTTCTGGTGGCCAACCATGAGAGTGGATGTCAGGAGGTGGGGACAGGAGTGTCCTACGTGTGCTACCATGAAGGCCGACCATGGCCGAACCCAAGGGCTCTTACATCCACTTCCGACCCCGGATAGACCATGGGATAGCATATCTCTGGACTTCGTGGTGGGCCTACCGGTAGACCAGGGGATGACGGCAATACTGGTGGTGGTGGATTACTTGATGAAAATGGGGCACTTCATCCCCTGCAAGAGAGTCCCTACGGCCGGGGAATTGGCGTCACTACTCCTAAAGAATGTGGTACGACTGCATGGATTACCGGGGGTGATCGTGTCGGACCGGGGGTCGCAGTTTACTGCGCAATTCTGGAAGACTTGGTGCACTGCGCTGCATGTTAAGACCGCCCTGTCCACCAGCTACCACCCTCAAACGGACGGCCAAACCGAGCGCCTGAACCAAACGCTCAAACAGTATCTGCGATGTTTTGTGGACCAGGGCAGGGAAGAATGGGTCGACTTGCTATGGGTTGCAGAGATAGCCTATAACAACGCCACTCACAGCTCCACACAGTCATCTCCGTTATATAGCAACTATGGCCAACATCCCAGGTTCTTGCCATTTCTACATCCGTTCAGAGAGGACAGGATTCCCGCCACAGCGGACAGGGTGGCACACATAAAAGACACGTTGATGCGCTCAAGGGCTGTCCTAATAGAGGCCAAGAGAAGATACAAGGCTGCGGCAGACAGGAAGAGAAGGCCCGGGCCACTGTACCGCACTGGAGACTACGTCTGGATATCCACAAGAAACATGAGGTTTCGAAAGAACAGTGTGTTCCATCCCAAGTACATGGGCCCCTATCGAATTACCAAGTGTATGGGTCCCGTGAACGTGAAGGTGTGCTTGCCCCAGTCATTGCGGATACACCCTGTCTTTCATGTATCATTGCTCAAACCAGCACCCTCCAAGCCATCTGGGACACCCAGGCCGGTATGCGTGGAGTCGGAGGTGGAGTATGAAGTGTCGGGCATACGGGCGTCCAAATGGCGCAGGGGGAAGCTGTGGTACCTGGTTGCGTGGAAAGGCTATGGCCCGGAGGAGCAGTCATGGGAACCGGCTGAAGGGGTTCATGCTCCGCGCTTGGTCTCCTTGTTCCATCGGCGTTTTCCTGCCAGCGCTGGACCCGTGGGGACCCGCTGAGAGGGAGGATGTACTGTCAAGAATTCCTGTCATGCGAGGGGAGGAAAACGGTAACCAGCGAAAACGGACTACATCTCCCAGGATGCTTAGCGGTTGAGAGGTTATGTAAACAGGAGAGCTGTTACATAACTCAAGGAAAACACGCCCTTATGTAAACAGGAGAGCTGTTACATAACTCAAGGAAATCACGCCCTTATGTAAACAGGAGAGCTGTTACATAACTCAAGGAAAACACGCCCTATAAAGGGAGGAACCGGGAGGTACAACGCTGTTGGATATTGTGTTTACACCGACGTACCTGCTTAGTGAAGAGCAGTGTTCCGGAGTGGTGCTCCAGTAAGGCAAGAACGGAGGTAGGTCGAGTCGTTACTCCCTGGGCCGTGTCTTGCCCCATCGTCACCTGTGAAGGACCCGGAAGCTCTACCGGATAACCATTGAGCTTCGCTTTTTGACTCGGCTGAGTCAAAGCGCAGTGGCGCTTTTGCTGGTTGGAGTCGTAACTCCCAGCCCGACCAGAGATACAGGGACTGCCAGCTGTAACGCACACCAGGAGGTGTTTGCCGCGTTACAGACTCGGAAGTCCACGGGATCGATCGAGCGGCTGCTCTCGGTTCAGTCTTCTTTGCTTGTGATTGGGGTATCGGTGACGCATCACCAGGAGGTGACTCCGCGTCCCGGTGCAGTCTGAGGAAGAGGTTGAGCGGCTGCTCCCTTCAGGTAGAGACCCCGGCTGGGTGTTTCCCTGACTCCTCGATTCTCCCCAACACTCTTCGTGCCCCTCACAGCCTACCGATTGGCATTGTCAGCCATTTCATTTCTGCCCTCTGTTGGCATACGCCGTGATCGGCGTATATGCAGAGGACGGTTAGGACCATCCGTGCTGTGGGCTGGTAACGTACTTAGCCTGGAGGATTCCAGTGACTATAACCTTTGTTTATTCCTTGTATTATTTTTGCCTTCATTAAAATAACTAAACCTTCACAAGTGGTTGCGTTCTCATTATCGTGTCTGTTAAACGATCCTGAGACGTTCAGGGCGTTACAACACCTCTGTTGCTTCTTTCTGTACTTCTCTTCCTTCTTTCTGCACCCCTCCTGCCTCTTTCTGAACCTCTTTGTGCACTTATTCTACCTTTTTTCTGTACCGCTCTTGCTTCTTTTTGCACCTCTGTAGGTTCTTTCTGCTCTGCTCTTGATTCTTTCTGCACCTCACTTGCCTCTTTCTGCACTTCTCTTGCTTCTTTCTACTCAACGGTGGCTTATTTCAGCAATTCTCTTGCCTCCTTCTGCACTTCTCTTGCTTGTTTTTACACCTCTCTTCCATCTTTCTGCACCTCACTTGCTTCATTCTGCACATCTTTTGCCTATTTCTGCACCCCTCTCCCCTCTTTCTGCAGCTCTCTTATCTCTTTCTGCACCCCATTTCCTCTTTCTGCACCTTTCCTGCCTGTTACTGCATCTCTCTTGCCTCTTTCTGTACCTCTGTTGCTTTTTTCTGCACTTCTCTTGCTCTTTCTGCACCCCTTGCACCTCTTTCGGCACCTCTGTTACTTCTTTCTGTACTTCTCTTCCTTCTTTCTGCACCCCTCCTGGTCTATTTATGTACCTCTTTTGCCTCTTTGTGCACCTCTCCTACCTTTTTCTGCACTCCTCTTGCCCCTTTTTGCACTTTTGGTGGTTGTTTCTGCACTGCTCTTGGTTCTTTCTGCACCTCACTTGCCTCTTTCTGTACTTTTCTTGCTTCTTTCTACGCCTCTGTTGCTTCTTTTAGAAATTCTCTTGCCTCTTTCTGCACTTGTCTGGCTTGTGTCTGTAACTCTCTTGCATCTTTCTACACCTCTGTTGCCTTTGTGCATTTCTCTTGCCTGTTTCTGCACTTCCTTTACTTCTTTCTGTACCTCTCTTGCCTCTTTCTGTATCTTTCTTGCCTCTTTCTGCACTTCTCTTGCTTCTTTCGGCACCCTTCTTCTTTTTTTGCATCCCTCTTGCCTCTTTCTGCTGTTCTATTGTGGTTTTCTGCACCTCTCTTGCCTCTTTCTGCACTCTTCTTGCTTCTTTCCACATCTCTGTTGCTTCTTTCAGCAATTCTCTTGCCTCTTTCTGCACTTCTTTTTTCTTGTTTCTGCACCTCTCTTGCGTCTTTATGAACCTCTGTTGCCTCTTTCTACACCTCACTTGGATCTTTCTGCACCCCTTTTACCTCTTTCCACACCTTTCCTGCCTGTTTCTGTACCTCTCTTGCCTCATTCTGTACCTCTGTTGGTTCTTTCTGAACTTCTCTTGCTCTTTCTGCACCCTTTGTGCCTCTTTCAGCACCTCTGTTGCCTCTTTCTGCACTTCTCTTCCTTCTTTCTGCACCCCTCCTGCCTCTTTCTGTACTTCTCTTGCTTCTTTGTGCACCTGTTCTACCTTTTTTCGGTATCACTCTTGCTTGTTTTTGCTCCTCTGTTGGTTCTTTCTGTACTGCTCTTGCTTCTTTTTTCACCTCACTTGCCTCTTTCTGCCCTTCTCTGGCTTCTTTCTACACCTCTGTTGCTTGTTGCAGCCATTCTTTTGCCTCTTTCTGCACTTCTCTTCCTTCTCTTCTCACCCCACCTGCCTCTTTCTGTACCTCTCTTGCCTATTTTTGCCCCTCTGTTGGTTCATTCTGCACTTCTGTTTCTTCTTTCTGCACCCCTTCTTCCTCTTTCTATTCCTCTCTTGCCTCTTTGTGTACCTCTCCGACCTCTTTCTGTACTCCTCTTGTCTCTTTTTGCACCACTGTTGGTTCATTCTGCACTGTTCTTGCTTCTTTCTGCACCCCTCTTGCCGATTTCTGCACCCCTCTCTTCTCTTTCTGCACCTCTCTTGCCTCTTTCTGCACCCCTGCTCCCTCTTTCTGCACCGTTCCTGGTTCTTTCTGCACTTCTCTTGCTCTTTATGCACCCTTCGCGCCTCTTTCAGCATTTCTCTTGCTTCTTTCCACACCTCTGTCGCTTCTTTCAGCAATTCTCTTGCCTCTTCCTGCACTTCTCTTCCTTCTTTCTGCACCCCTCCTGCCTCTTTGTGCACCTCTGTTGCCTCTTTGTATACCTCTCTTGCCTCTTTCTGTACTTCACTTGCTTCTTTCTGCACCTATCTTGCCTGTTTTGGCACATTTGTTGCTTCTTTCTGCACTTCTCTTGCCTCTTTCTGCACCTCTGACTTTGAGGAAGATTTAATCTCCCTGCCCTATTATGTACTTGGGCCAATCACAAGGGTACCCCAACCCATAGTGTACCCTAGTGTATGTAGGTGTTTTCGCTGTATTCAAAGTGTCTTTCAGCATAGCACTGGCTCCGTGCCTGGTTAGTCAGAGTTGCCTGGTTAGTCGGAGTCTGTTACCACCAGTACCAGTAAGCAAATATTGAGGGCACAGGATGACTTTGCAACAAGCCCTCTTTCTGCGCCTCTGGTGGATCTTTCTGAATATCTCTTGCTTCTTTCTGTACCTTTCTTCATCTTTCTCGACTTCTGTTGCCTCTTTCTGCATGTTTCTTGCTTCTTTCTGTGCTTTTCATCCTCTTTCTGCACATGGCCTACCTCTGTAGGAATAGTGAGAAGTTAGCATTTTAAAAAACTTTGAAATTCACTGAAAAAAACCATAGGTTTCAGGGATGTTATAGTTAGGAATTAGCATTTGAAAAACCTTTGAAATTCACTGGAAAAACCATAGGTTTCAGGGACGTTATAGTTAGAAATGAGCATTTAAGAAACCTTTGAAATTCACTGAAAAAAACATAGGTTTCAGGGACGTTACAGTTAGAAATGAGCATTTAAAAAACCTTAGAAATTCACTGAAAAACCCACAGGTTTCAGGAACGTTATAGTTAGTTGGACATTTCATTCATACAAAACCGGAGAAATGTGGCCGTTATAGTTAGTTGAGCTAACCATAACTCACGCCCCCGTAATGCACCACTGATGATGTCACATATTACATCATTCATGACATGGTCATTGACATCACTGATGAGATCTCAAATGACATCACTGATGACATCATCCACATGATAATCTGATGCACGTCCTCATACCCTAATATAACCTTTGATACACTCACTCTAAAATACAGACTACCATTTTTGAAATCATAGACACACCAACACATCCACTCATTCACCCGTACATGAAGTCACCCATAAAAACACCACTATCATATGCACTCATACACCTATACAGACACTCTCACACCGCCACTCATCCATAGAGTTACTCACACACCCAGTCAGTCATGCAAAGAATCAATCACACTCCCATTTACTCACTTATGCAGTTATACACACACCACCTCACTTATTCATATATATACTAACACATACTTACTCTCTTATACAATCACTGATACAAGCTCATACTCATCCATACATCCACTCTCATAATCACTCACTCTAACATATAGTCATATATATACTTCAACACTCACATATACTGCCTTTTATATATGTAGTTACTCACACATGTACCACTGAGAAATCCATTCACTAACCAATACACCCATACACATACTCACCCACACATACAGCCCTTCACAGATGTACTCTTGAACCCAGACACCCAGTGAATCACCCACTCACACATCTATGCACAGAGTTACATACTCCCCACCCACACAGACACTCAGGCACCCATACAGATACTCAGACAACCAATCAATAACCCATATAGACACTCATGTAGCTACTCACCAACACATGCAGCCGCTTACACACCAACTGACAGACTGATACAGACATTCACACAGATTAGTCACTAACCCATGCATTACTCGTAAAAAACCAATGAAATTCCCCCGTTATAGTTAGTTCAGCTAACTATAACTCTCGCGCCCGCAATGCACTGCTGATGACGTCACATATTACATCACTCATGACATGGTCAGTGACATCACTCATGACATCACTGATGACATCTCAAATGACATCACTGATGACCTCACTGATGACATCATCCAGTGAATGTGTGTTTTTCTGAAAATTAAATATGTTTTATATATGTATATCTCAAGGTCGATGGAAGAATAAATGGGTATATTACTGTCTAAATGGATGATTTCTTTTTGAAAAATTGATTGTGTAACTGACTGATTAAGTGTATCATAGTGAATACATGGCTTAGTGAGTAATGTTTAAATATATAAATATCTGTATCATTTTTTCACTTTGTGTATAAGTGGCTGCATGGGTTGGTGAGTAGCTACATCGGTGTCTATATAGGTTATTAGTTGGTTTTTTGAGTATCAGTATGAGTGTCTGCATGGTTTGGTGGGTGTATTACGTAGTGCATAGGTGCATGAATGAGTGACTCACTGTTTGTATGTGTTGAACAGAGCATGTGTGCAGGACTGCATGGGTGGATGTGTGTGTGTATGGGTGTGTTAGTGAGTGAATGACTGTCTCAATAGTGTCTTTATGAGTAACTACATATGTTTAAAACTAGTATATGTGACTATTGGTTTATATATGTGAGTATATGTGAGAGTGAGAGATTGAAAGAGTTCCTGTATGAATAAGTATGTATTTCTATAAGTGATTGTTTAAAAGACTAAGTATGTGTAAGTTTCCGTAGAAGTAAGTGTGGTGGTGTGTGTATAACTGTATATGCAAGTAAATGTATGTTTGATTCTTTATTAGCATGAGTGACTATGTGTGTGAGTAGCTCTATGGATGAGTGGCATTGTGTAACAGGATGTATAGGTGTATGAGTACATATGATGAGTGAGTACATGTATGAGTGACTGTATTGGACTGTTGGTGAATGAGTGGATGTGTATGTGGATCTTAGAATTACTGAAGAGGTTGTTGTAACTGTTATTGGTATGTCCATTCTTTTGTAAATTTTAGTCTCTATTTTTGAATGTGTGTATCAAAGGTTTTATTAGGGGAAGAGGAGGTCTGCCACTCTATCACAAGGATGATGTCATCAGTGAGGTCATCAGTGATGTCATTTGAGATGTCATCAGTGATTTCATGAGTGATGTCACTGCCCATGTCATGAGTGATGTAATATGTGACGTCATCAGCAGTGCATTGCGGGCGCGCGAGTTATAGTTAGCTGAACTAACTATAACGGGGGAATTTCATTGGTTTTTTACGAGTAAAATGTCCAGCTAACTATAACATGTGTGAAACCGATGGTTTTTTCACTGAATTTCTAAGGTTTTTTAAATGCTAATTCCTAACTATAA
The DNA here is from genome assembly GCF_964204655.1 of Triturus cristatus. Lineage (NCBI taxonomy): Eukaryota > Metazoa > Chordata > Amphibia > Caudata > Salamandridae > Triturus > Triturus cristatus. The sequence goes on from NC_140593.1 coordinate 345,105,279, forward strand.
CGTGTGTGAAACCTATGGTTTTTTCACTGAATTTCTAAGGTTTTTTAAATGCTAATTCCTAACTATAACGTGTGTGAAACCCATGTTTTTTTCAGTGAATTTGCAAGGTTTTTTAAATGCTAATTGTTTTTTTTTTCTTCTATTTTTTTTAACATATTTTTATTTTAATTTTCTTAGCTTTTATAAAGACTATGGTTAAATTTTTAAAATTCTTTAATATGTTTTTTTTTAATATATTTTTTAAAATAAACAGGTAAAATTTATTTGCAGTACATTTTTTTTTTTTTTAATTATTTTTTGAGTACGCGTACCGTAAGCTTACGGTAAGCGTACGGTTTACGCAACGCCCGTAATTTTTCTACGCTGCTTGCGTATAGTTACGCAATTTGCGTAGCCGCGCGTACTCCGTGTGGGACGCGTGCGCGCGTACGCTACACGCGCACGTTACGCGGAAGTGTCGGGTAGTGACTGTTATGCGCATGCGCGCAAGCGCGTGTCTTTTTTACGCGCATGCGCACTTTTGCCGTAAGCGTACCGTAAGCGTACCGTAAGCGTACGGTAGGTCATGTGATCATGAAACACAACTTTTGATTGGTTGAAACTACTTTCAGTTCTAGAACTCTCCTACACCACACCCATTCCTCTCATTTCTGCTTGTGATCCCTTAGGAGAAGGAGCTGGGTTGTCTTTGTGATACGATGGCAGAACAGCAGAGCTCTTCTGAGAGTGAGGCTAGCACTAGCAGCACTGTTTTGAGGCAGAGAGCGAGGAAACAAAAGCCCTCTTATGTATGGGATTATTTTACTTTTCCTGAAGGCCAGCAAAAGGTGAATGCACCCTTAGTAACTTGCAAGCTGTGTCAGCGTGTACTTTCAAGAGGTAATCCTGACAGGAAGTATTCCTTTGGGAATCATACCATGAAGAGACACCTCAAGGATGTACACAGAAGGACACATGGTCATCTTTTTGGAGGTAACTCTTCAGAAAGACAAGCAAGTACATCCACAGCAGCTCAGCCTGGACCATCATCTGCAGAGCTGACTCCTTCTTCTGCAGGTCAGGTGAGCCCTTCATCTGTGGGGGGAGCATCTCCTTTTGCTGGCCCTCTGGAAATGAACCCTCGATTTCGGAGGGTTGATATTCGATGCGCCTTTTGTCAAGATCTAATTTGCCATAGGGAGACCAGTGTTTCCCTAGTGAACAACAAAATAGATCAGCACACTTGTCGCTTTGAATAATTTTCCCATTCTTTCTTTCCTCTGTCCCTGCATGAACACAACGGTTCTTTTAAGAGCCAACCTTATCTTTCATCTTTTTTTTACATATGTTTTTAAAAACTTTTTTTTTTTTTTTTTTTACCGTACGCGTACGGTGCGCGTACTTTTTTTTTTTTTTTTTTTTAAAACACTAAAAATCAATTATCACATTACAAGGTCCTTGAGAGACTACAATTATTATTATTGACTTACCATACCCACTCAAAAAAATATTTATTCATTTGTTTTTAAAAAAAATAGCTTTAAAAATGGTTCTAGTTTTCGAAATTTTTCTATATCAATCTGAAAAAAAAGAAAAAGTATTAATATTTTTAAAACATTTTATAATACAGTACACATATTTACATATTTTTCAAAAAATATTTTTGCCTTATTTTTGCTGTTTTCAGAATATATTGCATTTCACTATAAATTGTGAAAGCAATTGCATTCATCATTTTACAGCGGGCAAAAAAAAATAACAATCACAAAGATTGTATTAAAAAAGCCCAGAATCTCTTTTTACTAAAACTTAACATTATAGAAATGCATAATATTCTAAAAAAATATCATCTAATACCAATACTTATTTGTTTAAAATACCGTCTGATATGTTTGTTTCAGAAGTATAATCACAATATCATATCTCAAATAACTCCACAATACATCTGATTCCATTTCCTTTAGGCCAAATAGTAATTTTAAAATTTTTTTGGGAATAAATTTCCAACAGTAATCCAATAAAATTCTAAAGTTTAATTTGTCCAGATCTCACCGATTCTCTGTAACATTTTGGTTCACGAAAATTTTTTGAATAATTTATTAAGTCCACAATAGAATTGGTTACTTTTCCACATGGCCAAATAGTAATTTTTTAAATCATTTTTGAAAAAATTTCCAATGGCAGTCCAATAACATTCCAAAATTTAAATTGTGCAGATGTTACCGATTATCTCTAAATTATTGGTTTTTGAAAGTTTCATTAAAAATTAAAAAAGTCCACATTACAATTGGTTATCTTTCCATTAGGCCAAATGATAATTTAAAAAATCTTTTTTTTACAAAATTGCAATGGTAATCCAGTAAAATGGTAAAATTATTTTGTCCAGATCTTGCCAAATCTCTCTAAAATTTAGGTTTCAGGAAGATTAGATAGGAATTTGCTAAATCAAAAGGCAAACGTTGTTTGAAAATCAATTGGGAATCATTACACAGTGTCCAGCCGTTTTCACATTTAAGATAAACTGTGTAATGTCCAGAAGTAACAGTAGGTCCATCATGGAAAATTATTGCAACAGTTACAAAAGTTTTTCCTGAAATTGATAATTGCTGTCCTGTAAACTTCTTTATTAAAGTATCCAATTTTGAACCATCAGCTCTACATCGTTGCATCATTAAAATTACATACTGTCCGTATTCCTTTAAAATTAATGTTGAAAACATGTCAGATTTACACTCACCACATTTCATGCTATGATTAGCATCTTTAACTAATTTTGCAAAAGTGACTGTTTTACTCTCTGGCAATGTCAAATAAATAAACCTTTCATTATCAACATTAGAGCCACATATATTATAACAATTTTCACAACTATGTTCCCATTTATAAGAGAGACCAAAAAAAATTTCAATGGGAACTCCTTCTTCTTCCACTACCTGAAGAAAATACATCAAAAATTTGTGTGCATCTTGCTGTTCATTTTGAGAAAACTGTGTTCGTCCTGAACATATATCTAAAAGTTTTCTAATTTCAGTAGCACTTTCTATTTGAGTTTTATCTTTACTCAGCTTTTGAAAAAGGAGACTCAGCTCTGAACAGAATCTTTTTCCCTGATTTACTATTATCTGCTCTTGCAAACTTTCCAGATAAAATGCAACATTCAGCACTACATTTGCGTAGCAGTTGACACCAGAGCTATTTTCAAAATGACATCCTACAACCTGTTCTTCATTTTCCTTTTTCTTTTTGCTTGCAATTACATCACTCCTCTTTTTTTTCCTCTTCTCTACATCTTCATTACAGATATTCTCATTTTTTCTTTTACGAGAAACTACACGTTTCTCCAACACAGGATACTGACCTAAATGAGGAGCATAGCTTCTTCTTAATCTATTATACTCCTTTACACAGTTTGTATCAGCACTAACTTTTGAATCATCAAAGTCTATCATGAATAAACCTGATAATGTTTTCACTCATGACAAAGCAACATATGCCATACCTTCTTTGAACACAGTTGAACCAATGTTCACAAAAGCACAATCTACAGTCAATCCTTGAGACTTGTGAATAGTTACAGCATATGCTAGAGAAAACGGAAACTGCTTCCTACGTACATATAAGTCTTTCACAAGCATGAAACGAACTGTACAACGACAAATATCTTTAACTTCTTCTATCTGATCAAATTTTATTTTTAAACATTCAATTCCTTCTTTTTTCTGATAATTAATAAAACCCACAACTCTTCCCATAGCTCCATTAACTAAACCTTTTTCAACATCCAAATTTCTTCTTAAAAATACTCTACAGTTCATGCAAACATATAGATTTTTTTCTAATCCAGCTGTTTTGGAGATGTTCTTCTCTAGTGAGTCCAATTTATTTTTCAGTTTGCCTGTTACTGTGACAGTAATTCTTCCATCCTCAATTTTGTCCACTGCTTCCAATTTCCTGATCTCTTCCTTTTCCAATTTCAAAAGCTCCTCATTAAATATTGAGCATTCACGTAGAGTTGGCATTAAGCAGATGACACTTTTGTTTTCTGCAATATTCTTGTATATTTTCTCTGCAACTATTTCTTCCTTTGGAAATAAATTATGTAGCAGCCGACTCTGTAATGCTTTTTTGCCAACTTCTGTGAGTAGTCCAATTCTGATATCTTTCAGAATACTTCCATATTCTTCATCGCTTGCTTGTCTCATATTAGTAGTAAGTTCCTTGTACTCAAAGAAGGACCAAATATTTGTATTTCCGATGCTTCCCAATGACTTCTTCGTGTCTTCATGTGTGACAGTATTAAATACTGGGTGTCCTTTAACTGGAGTAAGCTGCAGAAGATCTCCAAAAACTATGACGTGTTTTCCACCAAATAACATGTCATAGTCTGTCTTCAAAATTTGCTGCATTCTTAAATGCACAAAGGCAAGCATTAAGTTTGATACCATGCTCACCTCATCAATAATGAGAACTTGCATCTTCTTCAATACTCTTGAAACTTCCAAGGATGCTTCTCCAGTTAGCTTGTTGTATTGCATTTTGTTCTCATGCTCCACTGGTAACATTAGCAAACGATGTAAAGTGATTCCTTTTATGTTATATGCTGCTAACCCAGTTGGAGCAGTAACCACACAAGACAAAGTAGAATCCGTTTTTTGCTGTAGGTAGCTTCTGATGACTTTTATTAGGAAACTTTTTCCAGTTCCAGCTTGTCCGCTTACATACATCCTGATTGGATGAAATGATGTGCATGAGCACTCTTTTTTTTCATGTAGAAATCCGTGATCAATTTTGTTTTTGATCTCTTCATAAATTTGTTGCTGCTCTTGATTCAGTTGTCTTTCCAAATTTTCTGAGTCTATAAATTCTTCTTGAGCTTGATTCATAGCCGTTTCCACTTCATTCATGGCTATTGATGCTTCATTTTCAACGATTGGTTGTCCTAGGGGATCTTGACTGAGTGTTCCTGAACTTTGGCTGTCCTGAGAACTGTCTCTAGCTATTTCCGCTGCAATTGTAGTTTCCTGTTCAATTTCTTCATTTAACATTTGCAGATAAGTTGAGAATGTACTGCATTGTATGCTGTCTTTGCAAGCATTAAAAGAATCTTCATAGCTTTGAAATTCTCCCAGTAGTTCATCCTCTGTACGCCATGGTTTAAACAACTGTAAAAGAGCCAAGTAGTAAAATTCCTTCTTGTCAGTAGTGTCACAACTCAGCTTCCGGTGATTTATCAAACTTCCTTTTGTTTGCTTCACCAAACATCCTTCTTCACCAACGACTTTATATTTTCCATTGTTGATGTCTTCTGCGGCTTTCCGTGAATAAATGTAGTTCTGCAGCACTTCATAGAGACACATGTTCTCCAGATGATGACTTCTCTTGGGATAATAAGTGTCCAACATGTTTGATTTCAAAATATCTGTACTTTCTGGGTCATTCTCGGCCAAATATTCAATTTCTCCTACAGATTTCAGTACCCGATTTCTCATTGCTGCAAGGCCTAAACTTGCCCAAATTATTCTTCTTGACTTCGAGTAGAGACTTGCAGAAGATAACCTATCTGAACATTCGTAGGATCCAATTTCTCGATGCGATAACATCTTCAAACTGAAACTGTACAGCTTCTTACTGACAGTCTTCTCGTGAGAAATCTCTTCCCACATTTCCTTCAATTCTGTTTTTTCGGATTTCGTAATGGAAGACGTTACATATCGAGCAACAGCAATGGAATTGTCAGCTACATACTGTATATCCATGTTAGCGTTCCACATGGATAAAATGACTGGGTTGTAGTCATTTATATTTTTTGATTCTTCTTTTCTTTTAAGGTTGTAGGTATTCTTAGGTGATTTTCTTGTGATAGTATGTCTCACAGCTGACATAAAACTACTGTTAACTCTTCCATTTGAAAGAACAGGTCTAGGAAATCCAAATCGACATTTAGTGTAGTATTTTTCTTTGCTCTTGTATTTCCGTCGACAGTATTTTCCACACCGATGACTTTGGAAACGTAAAACTTGCTCCTTTAACTTTTTCTCTTCTGTGCTTTTTGGTATAGCACATGTTGCATATTCTTCAATGTAAGATAACACTGCTTCATCAGTATCTGTTCCAAACTTTGGGGCATCCTTGATCCACAACAGCATATGAATATGAGGAGCACCTCTTGCCTGGTACTCTTTTCTCCAAAAGAAATCCACTACTTCTCCAAGAGGTGGATTTTTTTTATTGCAGATGAAGGACATCATAACCTCAAATCTATGATTGAAATATCTGCAAACATTAACCGGATCCAATGAGCACAGTTCTCCTGCTGTCTTGTATTCGATGTTTTTAATGTTTGAATTTGCCTCTCGTAGAAAATCCAGTAAATCATCCCAAGCGTACTCGGCACAGCTTAGGGTAAGGAACCATGTTGGAGTTCCTAAATTCCGTAACATGCATTTTAATTCACCATGGCGTCGGTACCAATATTCATTTGTCCCACGCTGACAAGCCATCAGATTGATCAGTTGTGTTTCCAAATGATCATCTCGGTGCTGCACTTTCTCCATAAAATCCTTAGCAGACACATTTTGTAAATGTACTCCACTTTTTAAAATGTGATTTACTGCATAAGACAGTGCAGACAAGTCGCTTTCAAATAAAAGATGGAACAAATAAGGAATACTTTGTCGAAATCTGGGATCTTCAGCATATAGTCTTGTAGTCCGATACTCAGAAGCTGGAATCTGTTCTGGACGTTCATCGTATCGTCCTCCTTTTCCTTTAGGAAACAGCTGGGGAAAACATCGAGCTTCCAAGCTCTCCTCCCATACACTCACGGGAGTCCCTTTTGCTTTCTTCATCTGAAAGAGATCAATATTGTCTCCCATAACTTCTTTTGAATGAAGAGGATGTATGCTAAAATGTTCATAAATTTCTTCTTCCTTTGACTTGTCCACTTTTTCAATTTGTCCAGTTGGTGTTTCTGTGTCTTCTTGTAAATCTTCTTCTTCTTCTTCTTCTATATAAATTGATTCATACCATTTGTTATTCCTTTTCAAATACAAATTTGCTCTTTGTACTTTCCGTACATCTACCAGCTCCTGCCAAATCTTCTTATTCTTTGTAGGTACACCATTAACCAGAATAACTAATGGTTCAGTTTCCAAAGTATCCGCATCAATAGTTTCCATATTTTTTTTCAAATCCAAGGGCAAATACACCACTCTACCTTTTAAACCTCTCAGTAAATCAGAAGGAGGTAATTTACCAGTTTTGGGCTCCATACGTACTATGGTCTGGAACGGATGAACACATTGAATGAGTATAGACTCATAAGTATTTAATTCAGAAAGTTCAGCAGGAATAGCATCCAATTCTAAATTATTATGTACAGCTCTGGTCGGCATTCTATTTTCCTCTAACTTGTTGTAACAGTATTTACAAATACGCTGAACTTCACCCAATTCAAAACAATTTTCAAGAAATATATATGTGGCAAAATCCTTCCACTTATAATTATCTTCATTTTCACTCTTTCTGTACAGATCAACATACCTGGTTTGTTTTCTATAATGAGTTCTGCGGCAACAAATACAAGTAATATTTGGTCTTTCATTAGAGATTTTTTCAAATTTTGTTATGTGATCATTAAATGTCTTACTTACAAATGGTTGTACATTCTCTTCCACTTCTTCCTCATTTAGTGTGTCCTTCTCTGCACTGTTTTGTTCAGGACCAAAGTAACAAAACTGAATTTCATCAACAACCTTCTCTACATCTGATACCGTTCCTCGGAACAGAGCCCTATTCAATTCATTTAACTTTATTGCTGGACTTTTAGCAAAATACAACCGTCTCACAAACTTTCTCATTTCAGTATGATGAACAGCCAGCATCCTAAAATGATGGAAAACACTATTGCACACTTTTCTAGAAAGACAAGCCAGAGAATGACCCTGCAAACCAGTATTCTCTCTCACTCTGCATGGATCCAGACTTTGAAGCACCTTAATCTTCTGTTTTATACTTTTTTTACTATATTCTCTTAGAAACTCTCGAAATTTGTCAATAGATTCCTGACGCACAGTGCAAATACTACTACAATTCCAAGTGTACACTGGGGCTTTAGGACGTCTACCCATTGCCTCATCTGCCATCACTTGTACCTCATCTCTTGGAACCATTATCTCCTTCTCCATTATGCAACCATTTTTTACTTCGTATGAACGACCTCTGGTGTCAACTGCATGCAGCAAACTATTACTTTGAAAATAGCTTTCTTCATTAAAAAAAGGTTCACTACTTGAACTATGCATCCACTTGCCTAAAAACACTTTACAAAAGTTTGTTCTGTTCACTACTCTTTTCCTTTTGCTATGTGATTTCAGTACATGCACATTTTGTCTAATGTACGCATCCTATTCAAAATTAATATGAATAGTTTCCTTTTTAATTCTAATGCCTTTGCTGCAATGGCTTCTATTTCTTTTTTTCTTTTATAAAACTTTGTCTTTTTCTTATATTTCTTCACATCCTTCATCAAATTAGACATAACTCTTCTCTGAAACATTTTTCTACGTATCTCTTTAAACGCTGTTTTTCTATTTATATAAATCTTTTCAGTTGCTGAAGCTATATTTGCATTAACTAAATTGTCAATTTTTTCCTCTCCTTTTTTTTTAAAAACATCCTTTCGAGTACAGACATTTTGTACATTTTTCATTCTTTTGAATATATTTTTAAGAAATTGTTTTTTGTGCTTACCAGAAGATTTTGTCTTTTTCCCAACATCAGCATCTTCTACTAACTTTGGTCCTCTAGTTGTCTTCAAATATAGGTTTTTTTTTAGCGTTTTTTGAACTCTGGATTTTGTAGGCATCTTAAATTTTGTTCACTGCTCTTCAGCAATACCTGAAAAAAACTAAAAAAAAAATTCCTTTATTTTATTTAAATATATTACTACATTTCTTTTCACAATAGTCACAAAACGAAATTTCTTTGCCAATTTGAATGCACACTTACTGCTTTTTTTTTGGGCAAGTGAAAATCACTTTTACAGACTGACACATTATGAAACCACTTTTCAGATTTTTTAAAAAGCCCATGTCCAGACTGCTACACTCCAGCAAGGGCAACCAGCCTTAGTGATGCTGAATGTATTTGCATTACAGACTGAAACCTCAAAACCCCACTCGCTTCTAAATACTGTGCATGATTATACATGGAAAGGATCTGGGTGTGTCCTAAGAGTCTGCTTCTTCCCCCAAAAAATCGCTCCCCCTTTTTCCTACTAATGCAACTGTGAAATCACCAGAGCAAAACGCAATAAATCTCTGCCTGTAATTCCTATTTGCACACAGAGTCATGTTTTCACATTAGTCCCAAAACGAAATTTCTTTGCCAATTTGAATGCACACTTACTACTCTTTTTTTTTGGCAAGTGAAAATCACTTTTACAGACTGACACATTATGAAACCACTTTTCAGTTTTTTTAAAAAGCCCATGTCCAGACTGCTTTTTCAGACCACCACCATGTGTATCCTCGGTGACTACCTACACTCCAGCAAGGGCAACCAGCCTTAGTGATGCTGAATGTATTTGCATTACAGACTGAAACCTGAAAACCCCACTCGCTTCTAAATACTGTGCATGATTATACATGGAAAGGAGCTGGGTGTGTGCTAAGAGTCTGCTTCTTCCCCCAAAAAATCGCTCCCCCTTTTTCCTACTAATGCAACTGTGAAATCACCAGAGCAAAACGCAATAAATCTCTGCCTGTAATTCCTATTTCCACACAGAGTCATGTTTTCACATTAGTCCCAAAACGAAATTTCTTTGCCAATTTGAATGCACACTTACTGCTCTTTTTTTTTCGCAAGTTAAAATCACTTTTACAGACTGACACATTATGAAACCACTTTTTTGATTTTTTTAAATGCACATGTCCAAACTGCTTTTTCAGACCACCACCATGTGTAACCTGGGTGGCTGCCTACATTCCAGCAAGGGCAACCAGCCTTAGTGATGCTGAATGTATTTGCATTACTGAGTCCAACCTCAAACCCTTAAACTATTCTTTTTTTTTCCAGTACACCTTAATTTATCGTGAAAACATAGTCCATATTATTTTACATGTTCCTCACATTTAAATTTCTCCCAAAACAGAAAATGATAAACGCAACTTCAACAAAAAGAATTTCCATTTCTATTATTCATTTCTTAATTTACCATATACATCTCCTCTCAAACTCTAACCTCACCTTTAAAATTAGTTAGTTGTGAAAGAAATGTGGCGCTCAAACAGCAGATTATCAGCGCCAGGATCTCTGTTCTGTTCACCTCTCTCCTCTCAGCAGAACCAGATAATGGCAAACTTTCCCTCTATTTTTCCACACATATACATGTAAGTTTCAAATCTCAGTGCTTCCCCCTTTTTTTCAAATGTAATCACACATTTCTATTGGTTGAAAACCAACCCTTTTCCAAAAGTACCCTGTCCCCAACTTGACTTCTGCCTAGTACCCTTCCCCCAACTTGACTTCTGCCTGCTACCATAGCAACAGCTCATGGAACACTGCTGTGTGGAGTTAGGTCAGAAGTTCGCCACACAATGTTTCAATTCCACAGAGCAAGAGTGCTTGACTTTTCAAACCTAACAGCAAATCCATAGTACTGTTCTTTGGTAACACATTTTTTTGTACCAATACAAAACATGCTTCTATTAATTTACACATACAGCCTAGTTTTTATTCTAGAATGGTATGAAACAGCCAATCATTTTTTTTTGTTTTGAAAAAAATATGTATGCCTCCATTTCCAAACTGTCTTTCTTTTCATATTGCCATTCTACTGAAAGACACCTCCTGAGTGCATCCAGTTCTCCTTTGAAGATGTTCACAGTGTGGATTGTAGGGCACAGCTATGTCTTCTGGAGTGAAAAGTTTGCAGAGAAAACAGATATGGTGAGAGACCTTGCTTTGCCAAATATAGACATTAAATGGATTGGTCAGAGAGGGTTAAAGTGGCACCAATTGATGCCATTGGTGAAATCCTTCATGCAAATCCAACACCCTGACCTCATAATAGTGCACTGTGGTGGCAATGACCTAGGCACTTTGACTGGGGTAGGTCTGGAAATGCTTATGAAGGACACCTTTGCACAACTGTTTTCACTTTTCCCTAAAACTGCCTTTGTGTTTTCCAACATATGCCAAAGGCAAAAATGGAACTGGTCCAATCATTTCTGTCCGCAGATTGACAAAGCAAGAAAGCACGTCAACAAATCTGTTTCTGCTTTCCTCCGTGACTATGGCATGGGTGCCATTTACCACAACAACTTGCGTTATGACATGCAAGACATTTATAGAGGAGATGGTGTGCACTTCAATGATGAAGGGAACAGAGTCTTCCTCTTGAACCTTAGACTCTGCATCGGTACTTACTTGTAGGTACCACTAACAAAATGACTTCATAAACACAACAGCTCTTTTTAGAGCTCCCTAATATCTAAACTGTTAAATCTGCATTTCATTTCTTTTTTAATTTCTTTTTTCTTCCGTACGCTTACCGTAAGCTTACCGTATGCGTACCCCGTGATTTTTTAAAAAATCAATAAATGTTTTCTTTGTACTTTACAGTCCTTCTTTGACCCCCTCACAAATGTAAGGGGGTCTGTAACTCTCCTCATTGCCCCCTTTTCTTGTTTTCACTCTTTTTTTTCTGAGTGAAACACACAAAATGGCGGCTGCCGCTTCCTGGTTTCGGCCGATTCGAATGTTTACTAAGATCTAACAGCCAATCAGAATCTCGCTCGCGCACGCCACCGTACGCGTACGGTAAGCGTACCGTGAGCGTACCGTAAGCGGGCTCAGATATATATATTGATTTAAAGGCTATTTTCTCAGAATCTACTGAACAGATTTACACCAAACCTACAAAAGGCACTTCCTTGACCTACGGACTACCTCTCTGCCAAATTTCTAGTAATTCTGTTCAGCCGTTCGGGCTGTAGCTTGTTCTAAAGGTCCTATGGAAAAATGCATGGGAAAAACGCATTTTGGGACCCCCCTTTTATCTCAGCCCCCGCTTGACGAATCCCCCCGAGACTTTCAGGGTAGGAGCGGAGCATAGCGCCCCACCTATTTTGAGAAATTCGCGAGGATTCGTCGACCGGCACCAAAGTTATTCAAAATAGAATGTTGCGGATTTCCTATGGAAAAGGGGTCCTAACTATAACTACCTACTGGCGACCGCCAGTAGGTAATGTATATATATATATATATATATATATATATATATATATATATATATATATATATATATATCCAACGCCACAGGTTGCCTGTAATGAAGGAGCCCACGACAGGTAAGTTCATTGCCAACAATCTTTATAGAGAAACAAACAGCGAGGACACAGAGCTGCAACAACAGGGGTGAAAGTCCAGCCTGACGCGTTTCCTGCATTTCGCACTTCTTGAGAGGCAACGGACACTAACGAGGCATTCAGCACGGCACAATTTGGGTAACACTTTGTAAATAGTAAGTCCCGCCTCAGTGGGCGTGGCCACACTCCTTGGCCTGATGGAACTTGTGGTCCCGAGTATTGCTCAAGTGATAATTGAAACAAAGAGCAGTACAGCGCGACCCCTCACTTGAGCAATACTCGGGACCACAAGTTCCACCAGGCCAAGGAGTGTGGCCACGCCCACTGAGGCCGTTCGGGACAGGAACTACAAAAATATTCACAAGGGACAGGTCTGTTTGCACTTTGTGTGATGAAGAATGAGGCATCAATACCTTGGTTAACAGTTCGACAGCAGAGTGTTCTGGGAGATAATGTCTAATCAGAAGCAAAAAGAACAATGTCACAAAACCAATCCAGATGATAATGAAAAGCAACAAGATGGACATCTAAATTTAAATCAAAGGTGGAACAAAGTATGTCTTTTTGAGCCAAATAATGAATGCACAAGTTCCATTCAATGGTTGGTCTGACGAATCTGAGAAAAAGTCTTCAATGCCGGAAAATAAGCCAGAGAAAGTCTGTGCACAAAGAGGAAACTCATGGGGCAGTATTGACCTGTTAGTCACCTCCAAAGGTGGGTCTTAATAAACAGCCCCATTGTTAGCATGGGCAGTCTAAGACTGTGAATTCACATACAGTGTATAAATAGTGTCGGTAGATGTAACTGGAAGTCACAAAACTTCAGTGTCGAAAATCCCCTTGCGGGGAACAGACATTTCTGTATTGGTTAATGCTTGTAAAGGGATTTCCTGTATGTTAGAGAGAGGAGACAGGTAACTACCAAGGAGGCCTCATGGCCTACTGTGTAGGACTGACTACACGGTATGGTTTGATCAGTTCAATCAACACAAATCTCTTGTTTTTGCAACCAGCAAGAGGTGGTAAAAGTACTGTTTGGATACCTTCAACTGCCAACACAGACACCGGTGCTCTGTAAGATGGGCCAAATTCTGTCTTCGCCACAATCTTTTCACCAGATCCTGAATCTTTGGAATCCAGCCAGGGGTTGCTGGTTGCAACTTCACTTTTCCAGTGGCAGAACGTTTCTAAAGCTAGCTGGATCGCTCATCCCAGAAGTCTTTCAGTTCCTGTAACACAGCCAAATGTTCATTGAAATCAAAAGGCGTTTCCGCCGCCACTGTACTAGGATTGTCAAGGTCCAGGACCCACATCTGGATGTTGAACAGAACATCATAAGGAGTCCAACCACCCACGGATCTGAAAGGCAGATTGTTTAAAGCTCTCTCGACCCCATACAGGTGGTTGATCCAATGACAGCCTGAACCTAATACTCTAGCTGTTAAAGACTGCTTTAAGTCATAGTTTTTCCTTTCCACTATTGCATTTCCCTCAGAATGATAGGGCCAGGAATAGTGCACAGCCACACCCAAGGTACCCATGGTAACCCGGTAAGCCTTGAATGCAAATGCTAGACACTAATATGGAATGCTGCTACTGCATATGTCCAGATGAAGACTAACAAATCTTTTATAAAAGTTTGAGTGTCAGCCAATTAGTTTGCCGATAACCATAGGAATCTAGAACATGAATTCACCAGAAACAGAATGTATTTAAAAGAGCCATCATCATTTAGTGGCCCTCAGTGGTCCAGAAACACCCAGGCCAGAGGATTGTTTGAAATCAAGAGATGTGTCTGCAGTGGATTTGCTGTGGTGGAAACTTTTCTTTGTTGACAAATGTCACATTTAAGGACATACTCTTTTGTCTGTTTAATGGGTCTGGCCACCAATAGCTTTGCTGTAAGTAGTGAAACTGTAGCCGCCACATCAGCTTGAGCAGAAGCTAACCCCTCATGTGCTGACATGATTAATTCTGGTCTGTGATCTGAATTTGATTTTTCTCTATCCCCCACTCCTACAAAACGAGCAGATGGTATGTTTTGCACACTCAGTATGCTGGAGTATTTTGCTAGATATCATTTTGGTAAGAGAGTGCCACAGCACGAAGCAGTGACAGCCATCACAATGCCTCCATCTACCCTCATGTGTGAATGAGGCAGTGCAGCTATGATAGCAGTTTGCACTGCTGGCTTTGTGGCTTCATCAGCCAATGAAATCCCTACAATATCTATTCCTACACATTGGTGGATCAGTGTGTGGATAATAAAAGCCTGTGGCAAATTTGCTTTAAGATTTGCATGTCAAAAAATCAAGCCATAACATGTAGAAGCTTGAGGAATGCAGGTATGTGATGATATTTAGATGGGTAGCTGTTGGGAATGGTGTGGTATTGAGCAATGAGGTATCGGATGACACCTTTAGGGGTACGTATTTGCTCCTTTAACGTCTGTGGGTTGAACAACAATGAGAAAAGGCAGTGGGTGGTGGCAAAGTTACGAGTAATGAAACCCGACATGGTTTGTTTACAGGAAACCCACATTCCGTGGGTCAAACGGAAGATCGTAACGAAATTAGGCTATTCGTTGCTAGCCTGTACACAACAGTCTACAACAAATCGTTTTGTGGCTATTCTGGCAAAACATGGGATTCAGGGTACAGGTAGAACATTAGCTGATAAGCAGGGCTGCTGGGTCACCACTGGATGTATAGTAGGGGCAGTCAAGCTCATTTTGACTTCAGTTTATGGGTCTAACTTGGATAAGGCATTAGTGCTTGAGGGGCTTAATGTAGAATTGTTATCATGGCCCACCCCCTTGATTCTGTGTGGCGATTTTAACAAACACTTAGCTGCCAGGGTTTACAGTTAGAATTGCACAATTATAGGGGTAGGAAACCCAAAGTCTGTAAGGCACTACAGCAGCTGATCAGGGTTTAGTTGATGTGTGGTCTACATTACAGCATTCAGACCCTGGTTTTACATTTTATTCAAATCCACACAAGTTTGTCAGGTTAGACTATTTCTTTATGTCAATGGCACTTCTCTCAGGGACAAACCTTCAGGGTTATCCTAGCATCACGGCTGATCATGGCTTCCTGCTGATAGATATTCTGGCTTTAAGCACTTTCTCTCCTCCGAGATCCTTCTCGTTTGATAGGAAACACTTGCTGGATGCCTTGTTTGTCAGCCATATGAAAAGTTGGATTATGAAATTTCTTGATATCAACCGCAACTCGACCTCAAGTGCTTTGGTGTGGGATTCCTTAAAGGCAGGGTTTAGAGGGAAGATTCTCAGTGTTGGACTGTATAAGCAGAGGCAAATTAAAATTGTGTTTCAAGACCTGTTTGAGTAGCTTAGAATGGCTGAAGCAAACCTCATACAGGGGTACAGGCAGTTATTGTCACTACCCCTTTGCAAACTGAGGTTGCCCGATGTAAGGCTAAGATCAATTTACACTGGAGTAAAGAAATTGCCCTCAAATACAAGGTATATAGGGAAGAGAGTTATGAGCATGGGGAGGCTACTCTGTGGTGTTTTACACAGAGGCTTTGATCTAAGGAAGCGGTGCAAATAATTACCACTATGACAGATCCAATGGGGAAGACCATAGAGACACCTTCCGAGGTCTTAAGTGTTTTTACAAATTTTTTATGCACTTTACCCTGAAGGCAATCCCGATGCGCAGGCTGGAGAGGCTTTGTTGCAGAATTTATGTACTGAATGGTTGGGCCAGAAAGATTCGGCTATGTTGGATATGCCTATCACTATGGAAGAGTTTGAGGAAGCAATAAATATGTTAGCTAGTGGTAAGTCATCTGGCCCAGATAAACTTCCATTTTATAAAACGCTTTTTCAGGAATTAAAAAACGATATGTGGCTACCTTTCAAGCTGCACAACTTGGAGACGTGCCGCCATCTTGGGATGAGGCAAACATCACTGTTTTAAAAATAAAAGAGAAGCCTTTATACTTACCGGGATCCTATAGACCTATTTCCCTGCTAAATAGTGACGAGAAAATCAATGCCCAAATTTTGGCCTCATGGTTGGCTAGGGTTATCACCCCACTGGTCTCCATTCGACAACATGGGTTTATACCTGCTAGGAGCACAGTCAACCACATCAACAATGTGGGGACCCTGTTAGATGTGGCAAATGTACAAAGAACCACTATCGTCCTGGTACTTTTGGATGCCGAAAAAGTATTTGACCATGTCGCCTGTGACTTTTTATGGGAGGTTTTGTGGCATCAGGGGTTTTGGCCAGGTTTCATCAACTCTATTCAGGTCATGTATAGGGCCCCTATCACTAGAATATGTATAATGAGCCTAGAGTCTGAGCTGTTGTTTATCTCTAGAGGTACAAGGCAGGGTTGCCCCTGCACCCCGCTTTTATTAGCTTTATATATTAACCCTTTTTTAACAATGTTGGAGGGGAGTGAGACAATTAAATCTGTGCTTTGTGGACAAGAACAGTTTAGGGTGTTTGCGTGCTGATGATATAGCTGTTGTAACCTCTGACCCAGTTACAGCCATCCCTGAGATAGAACGGTTGGTGCACACGTTTGGGTCGGTATCTGTACAAACCAAGCCTGCAGTGGTGACCGCAGGGTGACCGATGAGGTTACATACTTGGGTGTCAAAATGAGGGGCTGCTTGAAATAACTGGTGGAGGTTAATTGGCGTTCTATTCTTACTATAATTAAACAACAGCTAGATAAGATTGAGTGTCTCCACATTTCACTGATGGGAAGGTGTAATATGCTGACGATGAATATTTTGCCCAAAATACTGTACTATTTTAGATCAGTACCACTGGAACTTACACATGGACAGCTTCAGAGGTTACAGTCACTATGTGGTAGATTTTTATTGGGACAGGGGAAACCACGCAGAACAATGAGATTTATGATGCTCTCCCGTAAGCGAGGGGGCTGGGCAGTACCTAATTTAACTTTTTATTACATTGCCTGTATGTTACAAAATATGCGGATTCTACTAACGGGAGAGAAGGTTGGAAACATGGCTGAGGCCCCATCCATTTATCAGAAGTTGTTAGACTCAGAGGCCAAGAACTGCTTATTTAAGATCCTGGGGCCTAACTACTACTACAAAAAAACCTTTTAAGGTTCTATTAACAGCTTTTAAGGTTTGGAAAAGGGTACGGAGATGTATCCAGATTGAAGGGATTTGTTATTACACACCCACGACTGCCTCAACACTGTTGCCTGCTATTACTTGGGATAAGATAGTGGCCAGATGGAGATGTAAAGGGATCACAAAGATGGGTGATTTTTATAACAACGAGGGTCTCTCTGCATTTGCAACACTGGCCGGTAAGCATCTCCTACCTAAAACCGAATTGTATACGTCTTTACAGATTCGTGATTTATTTATACAGAAGTCAGAAGCAGAGGGTGATAGAATCAAACCCCTTGGTTGAGGCCATCAGACGCAAGGATCAGATTGGTGTTTTATATAACTGTTTGTTGGATATACAGTGGGACGATCTAGAGGCTCAAAACCTTAAATGATATCATCGATTTGGGCGGCAAGGGTTTTGCTGGGAGCCATCTATTGACACTGCTGAAAAGATCTTGATTTCCACTAATTTAAAGGCACAGCACTTTAAGACTATATTCAACCTCTATCACACTCCTGCTAAAATGCTTAAGTGGGGTGGGACGAATAATGGGAAATGCTTCCGCTGTGGGCGGAGTAGGGCAATATCTTGCATATTTTTTAAACATGCAGGCATTCAACCCAGTTAGTGGGCTATATTGAAACTTTCCTATCTTAGATTATCGGGGTAGGAATAAAGATCATGCGATAACAATGTTATTAGGTATAGGGGATGGTGTGATAGAGGGACAGGCAGCCTACAAGTTTTGTTACCTGATTTTTATAGACACAGTCATTGCACGGTTATGTATAACCTCAATGTGATTACAGAAAGCACCCCCTACTTTTGAGATGTGGAGAGCTAGACTCTATGCTATCAATAATCTTGAATACAGCCTTTACTCTCTCAATGGGTCACATAGATGACAATTGGGTCTACAGATTTGGGCCCCAATGATTGACCATATGAAAGGTTAGAATGTATATCTATGAATGAATATTTATGTATACTATCTCTATCTTATGTATTTTATTCTGCTTTTACCATCGCTTTGTACCTGGAAGTGTTTCTCTAATGAATTATTGTGTATATGATCATGTTATGGATTGAAATAAAAATATTTAATAAAAAAGATTTGCCATCTTTCCTCAAAGCAACTTGTGCTTGATAGTATACTCTTTAGAGTCTCTGAATCCATTCTTGCTCCAATAGTGTAAGTACTCATGGTAAAACTGGACACAATAATACGAATCACACTCTATAAGTGTGGGAAATTCAGGATCTGTATTCCATTGTGCCAGAATAAGAGTTTCCAGTTCAGCCATCTGTGCAGCGCAATCACTTAATTACTGCGTAAATATTTTGAGAGGTTGGAAAATTCCATCCTTCATTTTACCCCTTACCACTGCACAAGCGGTGGAGTATTGATGTTTTGTTCCAGCTGCAGGCTGTGCAGAACCATCAGTGTCGGCGATGAAGTCGTACTGATCTAGAGACATCTACACAGGTCACAGGGTATTCTTATTCATACTGCAAGTATGCTTGTGTTTGTAATGTAGAGGTGAAGAAATAACCTACATCAGTTGCTGTTAGTGAAGTGGCCCATTGTATTCATCTAGGATATTAGGTTTTCAAGTTCATGATGCTGGCCTTTTTGACAGCCTCTATGGTTGGAATGGGAGTCACAACAATTATGCGTTTTCCCTGAGCCAATGATATTTTCTTCACAATAGCCGTCTGAACTGCAGCCAGTATTGTTTCTGTACAGACACACAAAAAAGGAGTAGTGTTGGCCTTAGGACAACTGCACTGGTGCTAGTTCTGGTAATGCCCAACAATGGTGTACCACCTCTTCCAGTGCCACTGCTAGGAAACTGCCAAAATATGCAGGACTTTCAGGTAGGCGGAACACTGAATATCTTACAAATAGTCCTCATGTACACATTCACAACAGCACATCCCGTACTTTTCAGCTTCAAATCCATGTACAAGGAAGGAACAAAACTTTGATTTTTTCAAAAAATCATCCTTATTCGCGTTCATCAAATTTGCACATTTCAGTCAGCCCTGGCCCATGCATTTCACGCTGTCAAGGATTTCATCAGGGTTTGCGCTTTTACAGGTAGTAATCAAAAAGAAGTTAGCCTTTAGAGGAACACTAGTAATCAGTCATTCCCTAGTGGGATTTTACCTTTGTGTAGACAGCATTCGAAAGGGCAACTTCAGAAAATGACAACCCTAATCCCACTGAGGAAATCGTGGAAACAAATCTAATAGCATTACAATGTTTTCCTTTAGGTTTTGTCAATTTTTATTGGACATTCATAGCAAATTGTTTATGTTTGATCCTTTGATTGACTAGAATCAACTGTATCTCTGGACCTCTGCCTTTCAGACAGTCAACATATAAAAGCATGTGGATCTGTGTGAAACCTGTACAGTGTAAGCTGATGCCTCCAATAATATAGTTGAAGCAGTCCTTTCACAAAGAAACGAGCTACACATCTACTCTATTCTGTAGCTTTTCTGCCACAAAAGAAAAACATCCAGGAAGAACTACTTGATCTTTGAGAAAGGTCAACTAGCAATGAAAGAGGCATTTATGGAATGTGGCATTATCTTGAGGGTGCACGATATCCTATCACCATTCCCGTAGACCATAAGAACTGGAGATTTGTAAAAGCAGTCCAAATCTGCAAAAAGTCAATTGGATCCACTTATTTTCTCACTTTGCCTTCGTAGTCACCATCAAACTAAGTTCACAGACACCATAGCTGATGTCTTGTCAAGGATGCAGATGAAATAGAAGAAATCCGATTCATTTCACCTGATAATGTTTTTTTTCACTATTTAACCCAGTTGTAGACTTTGAGAAAAGTATTTCTACAATCCTATAGAATGCTGATGGCCCAGCTTTTCTGAACAGTGTTTATTTTCATACGTTCCATGATATGATTTACTTTTATGATTGCCAGGTATGGCATAACTGTTTCTGGAATGAGTTGTAATGAATACAATACTGCCCATATTGATATATGCAAAACCCATGTGTTAATCAATAGGTGCACTTGGTGGACCATAAGAACTGGAAATTTGTAAAAGCAGTCCAAATCTGCAAAAAGTCAATTGGATCCACTTATTTTCTCACTTTGCTTTTGTAGTCACCATCAAACTAAGTTCACAGACACCATAGCTGATGTCTTGTCAAGGATGCAGATGAAATAGAAGAAATACGATTCATTTCACTTGATAATGTTTATTTCACTATTTAACCCTGTTGAGGACTTTGAGAAAAGTATTTCTACAATCCTATAGAATGCTGATGGCCCAGCTTTTCTGAACAGTGTTTATTTTCATACGGTCCATGATATGATTTACTTTTATGCTTGCCAGGTATGGCATAACTGTTCCTGGAATGAGTTGTAATGAATACAATACTGCCCATATTGATATATGCAAAACCCATGTGTTAATCAATAGGTGCACTTGGTGGGAAACAATGATGAGAGATGTAAAGAACTTCTTGTGCAGTTGTATGGTTACTTCATTGTCCAAACCCAGGAACCAAAGATCTCAAGAGTTTCTTTATTTGCTAACAATACCACCTCAGCCATGGCACACCTGTTTATTTTATCACATACCTTCCTTTGCCAGATGGCTGCACTACCATTTGAAGTGTAGCAGAGCTCTGCACTAAGATGGCCCATTTCATCCCTTTGAGGGTTCTCGTTACTGCCAGAAACCTTGCTCTTTTCTCTGTTTGTCTTTAATCTCTTGTCCAACACAACTTCCATGTATTGATTCACACGAGTGGGTGTTTGTTAGGTCCAAGGTGCTCAATGAACCATTACATTCAATTTTACTCAAACAGGGTTTGTACCAGCGGTGCTCTTTAATGATCAGAAGATACACCCTACTCCACCAATTACAATCTGAGGATTGAAAAACAATGGTTAGCCTCACGAGGCACACGCAATCAATATCAACAAATTAATTCACAGTATAAAGAACAGAGAAAACATCTTGTCTTGACTTGTGGTTTTTTTCGGGTTTTTTTCTTTTTTGTTTCTTGTTCATTACAACTTTAGCCTGTTGTTAAAAAATCATAACTTGGAAACCCATGCACAGTACTTGTTTGGTCCTTATTAGATGTACCCAAAGTTGGTTGCTATGGACATTGCAATTTAGAATATTTAAGATACCTATATCATGCCATATTGCATTTCTACTGATGAGGGTGAGAAACCACATAACGTCTATGGCATGCGTTATTAGCAACATGCTGATGACACATAGAATACTTATTTGAAAATCATGCTCAAGTGTCCCTTATAACCCAATAGCAGTGTAGCAGGACATCTGTATAAAATTGTGTAAGCGGCTCAGGGGTAACCCATAGTGTATGTCAATGAACTAATCAAAAAGTGTATCTAACGCTTTCAAATGTACTCTGGAGTCAGTCCTATAATAGGAGAGGAAGTAAATAGCAACTAACTTTGGGGACATCTGAAACAGATTAAACAAGTACTGTGCATGGGTTTCTAAGTCATTAATTTTTAACTGTCAGGCTAAAGTTGCAGGGAGGTCTAACAAGAGAGAAAATGCCAGAAATAAACCCGCAAGTCAAGACAAGACGTTTTCTCTGTTCTTTATAGCATACACTGTGAATGAATTTGTTGATATTGATTACCTGTACCTCGTGAGGCTTACCATCATTGTTCAATCCTTGGATTGTAATTGGGGGAATAGGGTGTATCTTCCCATCATTAGAGAGCATCGCGGGTGCAAACCCCGTTATTTTGACCAATTTCCCCTCCTAATTCAGTGAAGCTATTTTTGTGGAAGTTGTCTGAATGATTTTACTGACTTGCTCATATGCAAGCTTACAACCACTCTCCAGTGGGACTTGGATATAGATTATCACTAGCAGTTTGTTATAGAACAAGAAGTGGGAAGTCTGGCAGTGGAGCGGGGGTGACACTCACACTATCCGTAAGGACATTCTACTCTTCATTCCCTTTGTCTTGATTCAGCTCCATTGGTATCACTGCTATTTCATACCCATGGGATGGGCTTCTTGCTGTCCAGTCTAAAATGCAGGTGAGCAGTGGTCCATTAAAGGAGTAGGGAGCCACCTCTTTGGATGCTGAGGTTAAATTTGTGTCCAGCTTACTGACCTGGACATATTGACGTGAAAGCTGGCCAACATGGCCCAGTGATTGTGAGTAATAAAATGTAAACCTCTATTTAATAAGCTGCTCATGAAATTGTCATCATTAACAAACTACCAGATCAGGAGATTTATCCCAATGTCCCAATCTAAAAGTATGCCATAATTCCTGAACTTTAATGAAAATAGTACTTGGTGACCCAAAGCTAAGGGAGGAGGATCTGGCCTCATCTGTTCAAAGATTATGTTATGGCCACAGCAGCAGAACTTTTCTTTTAATCCTCTTAAATTATAGGCACTTGACCTTTAAAATTCCTATACAATATTGTGATAAAAACATTATTAAACCTAAAAACCTAATCATTTGTGAACCACACAGCTGAATAACAGAGGACTGACTTCGTAGGCAATATGCTTTCCCGTTCGACACCCAGAGGTACTCAGTCCTTGTGACATCGACCTGCCAACCTAGAACTTGCATGTGATCACACATGTCCCAAGTATCATCATGATCCATGATTTTACATTTATGATATAGTGAAGTTTTCAAGAATTGTATTGTACCTCCTGAAATTTTTACATTGCCTCTAACAGCACTTGCAGATGTGTATCTCACACAGATTTGAATGATGCTTCAAATATTGTTCACAAAATAACTCACTACGGGCCTCATGTAGGTAAATTACATTTACCACTTCATAAATACCGAATCATACCGATTCGGTATTTATGAAGTGGTAAATGCAATGTAGGTAAAAAGTCGGTAAATATTACCGATTCAGAAAAATTCGGTAATTACCGAATCGGTATTTACCGATTCGGTAATGAGGCATACCTTCCCATTGATTCCTCAATGGGAAGGTATGCCTCATTACCGAATCGGTAAATACCGATTCGGTAATGGGGGGAGCACATTCAAGGGTGGCAGGGTGTCACATTGACACCCTGTTGCACCCCTGATTCCTGCATGTGTGCACATGTGGCACACATACATGCCCTGAGGGCATGTATGTCTGCCACATTGCACACTTAAACGTGCACAAAAATGCTTTTTTTCACCTATTCGTCATTTACCACCAACCTTTAGTTGGTGGTAAATAACGAATCCCCACACCCACGACACTCTCCCCCTACATCTCATTTAATGATTCGGTATTTACCGAATCGGTAAAATTACCGATTCGGTAATTTTACCGATTTGGTAAATACCGAATCATGAAATGAGCCCCCTACATCTCAAAAGCCCAAATACCGGTCGGTAACGGTATATTTACCGAAAATCGGCCGTTACCGACCGGTATTGGGCTTCCTACATGAGGCCCTACATGTCTTTCTTTAGTTGATATCTACTGAATTGCTGACTGTTAGACCTTTCATAATTGGTGTGGTCTTCCCCCAAACCTTTTCGCTTTCATCACGCCTGTTTTTTTAAATTTTGATTTGTTGGCATTAGGGCTCTCTCCACTTTACTGCTGCTAACCAGCGCTTATGGGCTTTCTCCCTAAAACAAGGCGCAATTGGCTTACACCTGATATGATGGCATATTTCATTTACTTACAAGTCCCTAATATATGGTACTATATGTCCCCTGGATGTGAAAATTAAATGCTACTAGTGGGCCACCAGCACTCATTGTGCCACCCACTTAAGTAGAACTTTTAAACATGTCTCAGGCCTGCAGCCTGTAGCGCAGTTTAAACTACAAATTCAACCTGGCCAAATAAACCTTTTGGTAGCTGAGTAGCGTCCTCCTACAAGGAAAGAAAGAACTTCCTCACGTAGCACTCAAAAATAGCGATGGAATCGCGTTGATAATGTTTATTAAGAAAATGAATGTCCACTTGAATTTTCTCATTCAATAAATGTATTCTTCAAGTCAGAATAATCATTCTTCATATGATCCGTCTCATGTGAAAGTTTCCAAGTTATAATGAATATGCGAGGTAACAGGTAACATTAATTCCCCGATGCATTTCGGGTCTAACCCTTCATCAGGGGAAATTTCCTAAAAGCAATAGAAAAAGAACTGAATGAGCTATAGTCCAAGAGCTCCTGAATGCAAAATGAACTGTAGTGCCCGATGCGATTAGTGACCAGAAAATAGTTAGTGAATGGTGAACGTGTGCAGAACCGATAGTAAAAAGGAAAAAAGAATTTCCAAAGTGTGGTCGACATGACTAAAACATGAGAAAAGATCGTGATATGAATGCTTGTAGTTGTGAACTGACACACAAATTGTGAACGGTACGAGCATAAACGTGAATGAACAATCGAGTACATAAATAGCTGTGAGCGTGTCTATCTGTGAAAGATCACCAAACAGTATAGAACCAACATGCACACAACCGGTGAAGACCAGACATACACAGCGAATAAAAACGAAAACGCGTACCTGTTTCTACAATCGGCAGTAAGTAGATGGAAACCAAGCATGGTGATTCTGCGTTCAAAACACCGGAAGTAAAATAGTGAAAAGACCGGAAGTGTAACCCGCTCAGGGTGAGAACATGAAAGAAATACTCCAGCACAAAGTCATGGAAAGCAACTAGAAATAGGACTCACTAGAGAGAGAGTGATGACCAAAATACTCGCGAATACGTGAATAATTAGGGTGCACCTAAAATAGCGAGAAAGTAAAAAATAAAAAAGAAACAGGGTAAACAAAGTGGAAAAAATAAAAAGAGAAAAGAATTGAAAAATAACTATGTATGTGGGTGCACTTGGTATCAAACAGCAATAAAAAGCTCTATACTTAAATGGAACCATACATATGAAAAAAATGACAACTGTATATTTCTGAAAATAGAATGCATGTGAAAAAACAAATATTGGGAATAATCATAGGTCACAAATGCATGATGCAATACTAGAAATTATAAAAAGCAGCTGAATTCTAAACATTAATTTAACCCCATTGGATGCACGGAATTCAGTTTATTGATCCAAAAAAGTTCACGTTGTAGAAGGAAGCTTCTGTTGTCTCTCCCTTGTCTCACGATTATTTGTTCCAACACCATAAACCTAAGTTGACTAATGTTATGGTTTGACTCAAGAAAGTGTGCCGCCACTGTAGACTTGGTATTTTTTGTTCGTATATTACTCTTATGTTCCGTAAGGCGGGTCTTTATTTTGCGTTCGGTTTTACCCAGATATGGTAATCCACACGGACATTTCAATAAATATATCACATTACTGGAATCGCAAGTGGCTGTGACTCGTAGTTTAATCGGTATGCCTTTGGTAGGATGCGTGTTGATAGTACCCTTAATGATGTTATTGCTGCTGCCACAATTATAGCAAGGAACAGTACCTTTGTAATTCTGGTCATGTTGCGGGGTGCTCTTGTTGAGTAGTTATTGTAAATTGTTAGTGCGTTGATAGGCAAAAATGGGAGGTTGGTGAAAAATGCCTTTAAAATCCGGTTCAGTTTGTATAAGAGGCCAATATTTACGAATGATATTTTTGATTTTAGCACTTTTAGTAGAACATTTAGACACAAATACCATTCTTAAATCTTTAGAATCATTGTGGATTGTGGGTTTAAGAAGCTCAGTTCTATTCTTGGATTTGGCCCGGTTGACTGCTTCCTGCAAGAAAGAGTTTGGATATGCTCTTTGTTTGAATTTATTCATAGGTTTGAGGCTGTGTTCTTTGATAAATTTCTTCCGTTGATGAAATACGTTTGATTCTTAGTAATTGTGAATAAGGCAGATGTTTCTTGAGAGATTTCTGATGAAAGCGGGGAAAATGCAAGAAATGATTGCGATCAGTTGACTTGGTAAATACAGAGGTGATCAATTGGTTATTTTGTATGGTAATGTCAACATCCAAGAATGTAATCTGATTCATGCTGATGTTGTAGGTGAATTGTATGCGGTCATTAATGGTATTCAGCTTGGTAATGCATGAAAGAAGTTCAGATTGATTTCCTCTCCAAATAAGAAAAATGTCATCAATGTCCCTGTAGAAAACAACCAGATTCTTAAGCCAATGTTCTTGAGAGAAGATATGATCTAACTCGAACCGATGCATAAAAAGATTAGCATACGCAGGAGCGGCGCAATTGCTCATAGATCTTCCGGACAGTTGAGTGTAATAATCATTCAATCAAATAAACCTTTTGCCAGGCCTAAACCTTCCTTTAAAAAAAATATTTGGTACCCCTACAGTAGGATCTAAATAGCCCACAGGGCAATGCGCATTGTATTTAAAAAGTAGGACTTGTGTTTTTAAGTTTTACATGTCCTCGTGATGATAAACTCCTAAGTCTGTTTTTCACTACTGTAATGCCAGTCTCTCCCATTGGACAATATAAAGTTACCTTATTCCATTTAATAAGTGCTAACATTTGATTGGGAACATACGGGAAGTTCAAGTTTGAATTCCAATGATTTGTCATTTAAAATCCTCCTAAATGGTAAAGACTTATTTTAAGTCAAAATTCTGAAAATGCAACTTTTAGAACGCTAGTATTTTCTTGTCCTAATCATTACATGCCTGCTGCCTGTGTCCTGGGTCACAGGACTGTGAATAGCTTTGTTGCTGACCTTTGTCTATTCCTCCCAGACAGTGAGACAAAAGGGGGGTGGGCCATCCTGCCAGGATAGGTGGGATGGAGCTGTTCCCTGCTCCACTTGCGTTTCAAAGTGCTAACTCCAGCACCCAAACAAAGGAACCTGACACCAGTCTTCTGTCACCCCAGACTACGTGGAGCCTTGACAGGGGCAGGGAAGAACTTTTCAGAAGCAGATGTGTGGTACCCAGAACGTCACCCCCACTCTAAAGACTGATACCAGATGTAAATATTGAACTACCTGAAACATCTCTTAAGTGAACTCCTGGACCTGTGGATGTCTTCAAAAGGTCTGTGTTGTACTCCAGAGGATTGCCCTGTTGCTTGAAGCCTGCCTTGTTCTTTAGAGGCATACCTTGCTGCTACCAGAGGACTGCTCTGCTGCTTGAGGCCTGCCATCTTCTTCAGAGAACTGCCCAGGGACAATCTCCTTTGCACCCAGGACTGTCAGATTGATTCGAAGGGCTAGTTGGATGACCTCCTTTGTGAGCTACAGGGACATAACAAGCTCCACAGACCTCGGACACTGCACCTGGCCTATGCTGAAGTGGGTTCTAACCCACCAAGTGGTGCTGCCCAGGTCCTGAATCCTTGGAAGTGGTATTTCAGGTGTTCCTTCTACTTAACCCTAAAGGTTGGGGCATAAACATTTTTCATCAAATATCGCCAGAAGAACCAACAGAAGACCGGGACCGACCTGCCAGCTGATCCGCCCAAGGTGCATCACCAGTCAGCCTGACTTCACAGTAGCTCCTGCTACTTTCGTCTCTGCAGCAGCAAATCCTGTTCAGCGGGACCACTAAGCAACAGTTTCCAGCCTCGTGGACCCCTCTTGGCTACCGCTTGCCAGCTGGTGGTTTTTGACTTCCAAATAGTTGTCTAAGTACGAAGGTAAAAATCTTCACCAGGCTCAATGGTGGCAGGCCCCCATCGACAAAGATGACCTCTCCGGCTCGGAAACCTGACCTCTCTTACTCGTAGCTTTTCCCGCCATCATCAGCAGCTTCCTGTTGTCCAGCATTTCTGAGCAGTGAGGACTCCTCCTCAAACACACCCTCCTGCCATGTTCCACTGAACACTACATTCTAAGTCCAAAGTCAAGCTGAGACCGGGCCAAATCCACCTTGTGTATCCAAACTGCACTCCATCGTGGTCGGCCTGAACTTCTGACTTTGTCCACAAGACCAAATACCAGCCGATGACACTTTTATCTTTTAGGTGCTATTTTTCACAAAAAACGTTAACAATTCATAACTCCCGTTTTACTGATTGGATTTAATTCACTTTTGTGTAATTTTATCAATCAAAAAAGTTTTCAAAATACTGTGTGATGTTTCTTGTGTTATGTGTTCACCTTATTGCTGTTTGTGAGCTACATAAATACTTAACATATTGCTTCTAATTTAAACCTGACTGCTTTTGTGCCAAGCTACCAGAGGGGTAAGCAAAGGTTAATTTAGTGATTGTTGTAGTTCACCCTGAAAATGATTGTCATTGTTGCTTGAGTAGGGTTTTCCACCCCCCTCAACCAATAAGCCAATTTCCTACATTGACAAATGTAAAATACATTGCACAATTGCACAATGCAAGTTGTGGCCACATAGGTGCCTCTAAGCACTTTAAGGCCAAGGCTTGACTGAATAAGCGTGCTTGCGTACTATTTAACATTCCACAAAACGCATCTGCCTGAAGAATAATTTGCAGGATTAAAAAAACAAGTGAATCTTCAATCTCAAGTCTCACATCACACTGTAATTACATGGTATGTAGCGCCAGAATTCCCCATGTTCGGATGAAATTCAGTTTAATTATCATTGCGAAATAAGTCACAGTTGATAAGGACTCTCAGAGTTCAAAATGAACCATCGACAGAAAACCCAATTTGGGGCAAATTAGAGAAAATGAGAGAAGCGGTTCTTGAGACCTCCCATTGGGGAATCCGTTAATTTTACAAGAAGACATGCCTATCTGTTCACCATTAGGATCAATCGCATTGTTTTGCTGCCAATAGCCGCGTGAACATCTGTATGAAATGTCTTAATTTATATGTAAATTGTTTGTTGGGATCTTAAGAATTGGTGCTGTGCAAGTACCACCTGAAATTACTTTCTGGATCATTGAGAATTCCATTAAATGTAGCCTTTGTGAGGGACCCGTGCTTCACCTTGAGTTTAAGAGGAGTAAATTACTGCACAAGGAATTTCTCTTTATTGTGTTAAATATGATTCAAAAGTGGTATTCAAAGCCTATTGCTAACATTTTAAAATTGTAAGACTATCTATCATGCTGCATGGATCCAAGCACAAGCTCATGAAATGGATCTTTTATTCATGTTTAATGTTTTACTTACATTATTATGAAGTCAGCACGAGTCAGTTTAGAGAATATTGTATGCTGCCAAAAATAAAACAGAATGTATATTTATATTTTTATCCTGACTTTTTTTTGACTTGCCAGAAACATCTATAGGCAGCCATACATCTCACAGTTATGGCTGCCTCCGTTATGGTTTATTCCCTCTCGTACTAACCTTGGCACCAACAGTTGCTGTAAATACTTCCAAATTGACTGATTTGACATAAGAAATGAGGCGCAGTTTATTGCCCAAGGACACCCTTTATGTCCCTGTCTACTGTCCCGTCTCTCATTCCTTTCCTACTAGGTCTGCATACAGTCAACTTGTCTATTTTTGTAATATCTCAGTTTGTGACCCAAATATCTGTTCTCCACATGCCATGTCAATGTTTTTTATCCTACTAACTTTCCGTACTTTACTGTCCCTTCTTGTACACCATCCTATAGATAAATAATAATAATCTGTTTCTTCAGCTTAATTTCCTCTTGGAGTCAAAGTTTCTTCATAGTATAGCTTTTAAATATAATTGACACTCTTATGGTGACATTGATCTCTCCCACATGTTACATTTTAGTACCTCACCATTTTCACTCATCTGAACTATCCCACCATGACTGACCTACATAACCTCTTAAAGGCATATTTATGAAGGCTTTGCATCATGCACCACACAAAGTGGTACATGCACAATGCAAGCCTCTCTGCGTGGCTTTGAATGGCTTTACAAATATGGGGTAGTGCAACGCAGAGCAAATAGATTACGGAAGGGGCAGACATTCACAAAGAGACCTCGGCTGGAGATTGCGGAACGCTGCCCCCAATGGTCCTGGCACATTGGTGATCACAAAGTGGGGGTGCAGGTGGACTACACGCTGACGCTCCCTCAGACATTCCTGAATATCGCGACATCACCACAGAGGTTGGGAAGTTCTCGTACTGCGTAACACAGGACCCCAGGGGAGATTGAGCACCTGTCCATGTCCTTTGGGGACGCGGACTCCACTGCAGAAGGGGCCTGTGGGTGAATTGCCTTGTGGTTACCAATGCTTGGAGTAGTTGTTGTGATCAGCGGAGCACACTAGAGACGCAGCAAAGCTTTTTATTGGTGGACATTGGACGTGGGGGAGGCGCCCGCACCAGTTGAAGGGCTCTACCTGCCAGATGGGGGATACTACGTGAGAGAGAGACTCTCTTGTCGACCACCCAAGCTACAATGGCGTCTAGCGGCAGCAAACCAGGGCAACAGACCAAATTGGACAAATACGCATTCCCCAAGGTGATTCCCCCCTTAAGAACAGTGGCGGAGGTGAGGTGAGTGGGGCTGATCCCGAACCCACACTTAAAGACGTTATGGCGGCCATAGCTGACATCAAGACCTCTTTGGAACATAAAATGGACTCCATCACGGTAGAGGTCAATCTGATACGGGCAGACTTGAACAAAAATAATGAACGGGTCAAGCAGATGGAGCTCACCACGAAAAGTTTGGTGGAGGACACTTCCCGGCTACAGAAGGAAGTGGAAGACCTACAAAAATTATGCAAAGTCGCAGAATCAAAACTGGACGACTATGAAGGGCGACTGATACGGAACAACGTGCGAATTTTGGGAGTTCCGGAATGATCAGAGGGGCAAGCCACAGACCTCTTTGTTGAGGACCTGATTGTAAATCTCCTACAGCCCAGGGGGCTCGGAAAGTTCTTCGTTATTGAAAGGGCCCATAGAGTACCTGGAGGGCGGCCAAAACCGGGAGCGCCCCCCGACCAATTCTAGCGAGAGTGCTTAACTTTCGGGACCGCGATGTGATACCTCAATATGCCCGGACGGGGCCACCATTGAAATATGAAAACTCGGACATCTCCTTTTTCCCTGACTGCACTCAGATGGTGCAGCGACAAAGACGTTCCTTCTTCGGGGTCAAAAAGACGTTAAGGGGCAAGGGATACAAGTACGCCATGCTGTTCCCAGCCAGGCTTTGTGCGGAAGCGGAGGGAAAGGCCTGGTTTTCCAACAACCCTGAGGTGGCGGCGGACTGGCTGGAGAATCGCTGACTCTTGGCAAACATGATACAGTGGTGAGATGGTTCCATTGGGTGGGGGGCGGGGAGAGTGGCGCCGGGGGTGTGCCGGACTCAATTGATTCATGGACTTATAGACTGCTCGTGTTGCTTTTTGGGGTCGGGTGGGAGATGTGGGGTGGAGAGATGATTATTTATTGTCCACGCATTGTAGACCGCTCCAGCAAACTAGCGAAAGTAGCAAGGCACAGTCCATCTGATTGGGGGTGAAGGGGAACCGGGGGAAACGATCGTACCCCACTTGTCTTCATTTAGTACCAGTTTGGGCGACAGGCACTCTGCAAGTTGTAGAATGGGCAGTTTGGAGCCCAGAGGGCAGGGGTGCAGGGAGGGGGGTGTTTGGGAGGGGGAGTTATCTGTTCGGAGGCAGTTACTATTCATTAACTTCGAATTGTTCTTAGAATTTGTTCTTTAGACATCATCAATGAGAGTTACAGAGCTTGAGCGACTACCAACGGATATTACATATGAGTACACAATGGGAATCAGGTGTTAGAGTCCTCAGTTGGAATGTTAATGGCCTGGGAGACAAGATCAAACGTGGTATGGTCAGCCAGTTTATTAGGAGACAAGCCCCAGATGTCATCCTTCTGCAGGAAACGCACTTAATCGAAAACAAATGTATGGCCTTGCACAAGGAAGGCTATAAGTTAGTGGCACACGCGGGTTTCACTTCCGGGTCGCGAGGCGTAGGCATATTGGTCAAGGGACACTTGATCGGACACACGAGGTAGATATATCGGGGTCTCGGGCTGTGGGAAGGGAGGAGGGCCACATTTGTATCAATATACGTCCCACCTGACATTCAGACAGACACATTCAAAGATTTGGGCACAACTCTTCTATCATTCCCAATGGGCCTACTAATAATGGGGGGGGACTTTAATGCGGTGCTGTCCGGTGCGCTGGACCGACATCCACCAAGAGACATCAGACCAGCACAGAGGTGGCTCTCGGACTTTCTTGAGTCCATGGGGTTGGTGGACGGTTGGAGGACGCATAATCTGGAAAGGGTCCAATTCACCCATGTATCGGGAGCTCACCGTAGCCTATCGCGCATTGATCACACCTTGGTCCCCGCGTCGCAGGCACACAATATCCGAGAGGTTCGTCACCTGGGACGGGGCATTTCAGATCACTCCCCAGTCTGGATGAAAGTAGTACTAGGTCAAGTGAACGTAGGGAGAGTGGCCCCTATTAACTCATGGTACCTGAACGACCCGGGCATCCGGAAGAATATTGCCAGTGTCACGGACAATTACTTTCAGGAAAATGAGGGTTCAGTTGATTCCGCACAGACGCTCTGGGAAGCTTACAAAACGGTCATCAGAGAAGAAGCCCTCTCCCTAATAGCCGGAAAGAAAAAGGAGAGGCAGGCAGACCTCGTTCAGGCAGAGGAAGAAGTGTTGAAGGCGGAAGAGGTCTTAGCCCAAGCAGTGACCCCCGAAAGACTTCACCGACTGAAGTTGAAACAAGATGAGTTTAAAAGCATAGCGGAAGACAGAGCTCGGGTGCAGGGCAGAGAGGTCCAGAACAGAATTTACGAGCAGGGGGATAAGGCACGAAGGCTGATAGCATAGTTGGACAGAAGGGAGTGGGCGGCTCACCTAGTACCTGAGTTACTTGGAGACGACTCCAGCCTCATAACAGACCCACAGACATAGCCGATACATTTTCAGATTACTACCATATGGTGTATAGCACCGCCGGTGCGCTCTCGGAGGATGAGAATTGTGCATTGCTTTGGGATATCAGGCTACCCACACTCTCAGATGAACATAAAGCATATCTTGAATCCCCGATAATGGATGATGAGGTGGTGCAGGCAATCAGGGGAGTACACTCGGGGAAGGCTTCGGGTCCAAACGGCATCCCCATTGAATTGTAAGCTGAGGCCGGAA
Organism: Triturus cristatus; assembly: GCF_964204655.1. NCBI lineage: Eukaryota > Metazoa > Chordata > Amphibia > Caudata > Salamandridae > Triturus > Triturus cristatus. Next base: position 345,138,826 of record NC_140593.1, read on the forward strand.
AAAATCGCCCCCTATATCCGTTCTATGTTGGCGGAGAGTAGAGACAAAGGAGTACTACCATATGATCAGCGGGTCGCCAACATAGTCATCATACACAAAGAGGGCAAACCCAGAACCAGCTGTGGGTCCTACAGGCCAATATCGTTATTAAATGCGGAGCCTAAAGTTCTCGCTAAGTTGCTTGCTACACGCCTAATTAAAGTTATCTCCACCTTGGTTCACCCTGACCATTCGGGCTTTATGCCTCATCGCAACACTGCCCTCAATCTGCGCCGTCTTCATGGGGTGCTCGGCATAGTATCAACCACACTGGAACCTGCTATGTTGGTATCACTGGATGCCACCATGGCATTTGACATGGTCGAGTGGCCTATTTATTCGCTGTGTTGAACAAGCTAGGGTTTGGACCAGAATTTATAAGCTGGATCCGTCTCTTATACTCCGGCCCTATGACCCGAGTAGTGGTGAACGACCACAAATTTTCCTTAGATTTCCAGCTGAGACGGGGCACACGCAAGGTTTGCCCCTTGTCCCCGCTTCTTCTCTGCGTTGGCGCTGGAGCCCCTGGAGGCCTGGATCAGGCAAGATCAAGTGATCTGCGGAATACGGCAGACCTTAGATTGGGAAGACAAGATATCATTGTACGCTGATGATATTCTTCTCTATATGACCTCCCCAAGAGCCTCACTGATTGGTCTCCTCGATATCCTTGAAATATTCGGGAGACATTCCGGATTCACTATAAACTGGTCCAAGTCGGTAGTCTACGTCCTTCAAGGTGATCCACCCACCATACCGCAGAACTGCCAAGTTCAGATAGCGAACGACGGCTTCCAATACCTCGGCATCTACGTGACGCTGAGCTTGAAGCTTCGTTTAGCCCGCAATCTAGATCCTCCCATACAGAAGCTGAAAAATGATGTCAAACATTGGAAGTCCCTCCCCCTCTCCTTGCTAGGCAGAGCAGTCCTTTTCAAAATGATGTCCCTGCCTCGGTTTTCATACGCTCTCCAGAATGCAATGGACCCAGTCCCATCGTCTTATTTTAAAGACATAGAAAACCTTCTAAGACAGCTCCTCTGAGACGGCAGGCCCCGAATTGCATTTTCCAAGCTAACTCTCAACTGGTACAATGGGGGCTTTAGTCTTCCTGTTATCCATAAGTATTATTGGGCATCCCAGCTCGCAGCCATCAATCACGGGATTTATGGCCGCCCGGATGATCCCGGGTATGCTATGGATAGATGGCTGCTCCCAGGGGGAGACTACAACAGAGCACTGTATGCCAAACCCCGTAGATTTCCTCTCACGGGACCTACGGCACATTCGATCCACGTATGGCATGCGGCCAATAAACAGACTTACATTGGCTACCCCATTATGGAATTCCGAGAGGCTGGGGAGCCTTTGGAAATCCAAGGGCTTTGACAAATGGGACCTCATTGGAATTTCACAGATAAAAGATGTCTGGGGTGAGGGGACGGTTCTCCCTTTCAATTCACTTAAACAGAAATACAGCTTGGCAGACACCGAGCATTACCGGTATCTCCAAATGCGGCACGCGTTGCTCACCCAGGTGCCCGGAAATACATCACTCCCAGAAGCCTCCCCTCTGGAGGATAGATTGCTAGATGGACCCCTCCCGGAAAAGACCATTTCTCTTATCTATAGAAAATTGATTAACAACATGGCCGATCCACTACAAGCTTTAAAGGAGAAATGGGTCAGTGACGGCATAGAGTTCGATGACGAGGACTGGCAAGAGGCAGTTTCCTCCCTGGGGGAGGTTGCCATCCAGGCCAGACTGACGTTGGTGCTACTCAAAATATTACACAGGATCTACATCACAGGGCCCTGCTTGGTACGGATGGGGAACGTAGAGAGTGGAGAGTGTAGAAGAGGGTGTGGAGACATAGGGACGTTCATTCACATCCTGTGGAACTGCCCATACATACAATCATATTGGCAAGGCATACACTACGAGAAGTCCTAAGTGTAAACATGCAGCCCGAGGCTCAAAGGTGTATACTAAATATTTGGGAACCTCGAGATCTCAACACGTACACTACGCAGTGGGACACCATAGCTTACATGATAGCAAAAAGAAACATAGCCCAGTTGTGGGGAGGAAGCCAGCCGCCTCAAATGAAAAGATGGGAAGAGGACTTAGACTGGTGCATGTTTTGGGAAAAGTCTGTTTACGTGGCCAGAGGGTGCCAGGGGAAGTGAAATAAGGTGTGGGGAGCTTGGAATCACTACAGAGGAGATATCTGTGTTCTGCCTTCTCGACAGACCAATACTGAGACTCTCGATACCCCCTGATTTAGCGAATACGGTAAATGTGACCTGTACTTTGACGTTATTGATGATACTATGGATAGGTGAAGTCGGTTGCTTGTAATTATGTGATGTGATTCATGTCGAAACTGTTTAATAAAAAGAATTATAAAAAAAAACATTCTTGAAGTAAAAAGACGCTCTGAAGTAAAGAACGCGATAATTGGGAAAAGGTGATTCAGAGAATTCAAATTTTATCTCAGAAGAGAAAAGGAGTAAACTCTAGAGAGGGTTCATGTCTTTGTTGTTTGCACTCTTTATGATCTTTATGACTTGATTTAGAAAAGGGAAGCTCACACTTCCCCCTGCCCCAGGGAGTGTTCACTACTGCACTGGGGGATGGTGATGGTTGAACGAATGATTTCTTACAGGCATCCCTCACATCCTTCCCTATAGGAACAAAGTAGTGACAAACCAAGCCTGTACACTTACCTGTGGCCTCTGCTTTCCTCCGAGGGACGTGAGAAGAACTGGTGGTCCCGGCATACACTTCACCTGCAAGAGAGAAGGAAGGACATAAAGAAGAAATCATAACTGTTGTTTTTATCTAACACAAAATACCGAAAATAAAAAGGACTAACATAAAAAAAAAAGCCCTACATCTTTGTATAAACGACCCGCTGGGGTCTGTATTGCAGTATTAACCGCGTGAATCGCCGGAGGGCAGTCCAGCACTTACTTTTGTTTTCTGTGGAAGCGCGCTGGGTGGCGGTTTGGACCTGGTCTTTTGAAGAGGGTCAGCGAGCTTAGAGGCTAGTGCTGCCTTTATTGCTGGTTTTACCAGCCCAAAAGTCTTAGCAGTCCTTTGATCTGCCCATAAACCTGCTCTGGGTTCCCCAGACTTATAAAAATTATTGAAGGTTTAACCTTTGTGAACCCCTGCTTTTATATTCAAATTACCCTGTTTAGGAGGAGGAGCCTAGCGCGCATCCAAGATGGTCGCGTGAGCACAGGGCTCCCCGGACCCTCGCTGCTCCTCGGAATTTATCCTGACAATATCCTGATTTGGTTTATGGAATCTGGGAGATGACTACCGGCTGAGCACGTATCTCTTTTCAGGAATTTAATCGGACCCGGGAATCCTGAAATATCGTTGTTTGAACTTTTGGGGCCCACCCGACGGAGGTGCCCGGGGCGAAGGTGAGCCGTGGGGCCGTGTCGCAGTTGAACAACAGCGGCTGTGGCGCGGCGCCAGGGGCCGCTTGGCCACTTTCGGTTTCACTTTCAGACCTCAGGGGGCTGGCCGGTGAAGCGATTGAGGTGGCGGGGTGTTTCCCTACGCTCTGCACAAAGCTTTGTCTCCACCTGCCACTAGAGTGCCTCTCGCCTTGGGTCCCCCTGCACCGCCATATTGTGGCCTCGGGTGAGGCGCGGGTTTACAGGGCCGGTACCCCAACTACTTTGATCGGCGGTCCCCCTCGGAGTCCGTGGCCGCGTGGGGGGCAAGGGGGGCCCTGAGGGGCGTAAGACTAAATCCTCCCTCCGTGGAGGATCGGTCCAGACCAACAACATGGACCGCTACACTCAGGGCAGAGGCTCTCCTGGAACGGCCGGTCCCCCCTCAGACTTCGCCGGTGGTGGCACATCCGTCTCTTCGGAACTTTCCCTACAGGACATCATGGGCGCCATTGATGGCATCAGGGAGACCATCGCCACGCAATACGAGGCCCTGGCCCGCAAGATCGATACGGTGGCGATTGATGTCACCGTAATACGGGCGGACCTCTCCAAAACAAACGAGAGGGTTCAAACTCTCGATGCGCGGACCTCCACCCTGGGCGCGGATGTGTCGGACCTGCAGGCCGCGCTTGGCGACATCAAGGTGGTCAATGAGCAGATGGCCCGACGGCTGGAGGACTTCGAGGGACGGGCCCGACGCAACAATATCCGTGTCATCGGCGTACCGGAGTCCTCCGACGACCGCCCGGTTGACCTCCTGGTCGAGGAACTCATCCTCCAGCAGCTGACCCCTGCGGGCTTGAGTAAATTTTTTGCCGTTGAACGGGCTCATCGAGTTCCGGGCGGGCGGCCACGGCCGGGGGCCCCCCCGAGGCCTATCGTGGCCAAACTGTTTTACTACAGAGACCGGGATGCGATTCTGCAGGCCTCGCGGGTCCACGGCCCGGTTCGACACGAGAACTCATCCATTAACTTTTATCCGGACTTTACTCAACTTGTCCAGAAGCAGCGGATGGGATTCCAGGGGGTGAAACGTCGTCTTCGTGAGCTGGGCCTAAAGTACTCTATGCTCTACCCTGCCAAACTCCGAGTGGAATATGAGGATCGGACTGCCTTCTTTGACTCTCCTGTGGCCGTGAGTGACTGGTTGGACTCGCTGCCTGACAGGGGTAGCCGCCCCGGGCCCTCTGCGGGTGCCAACGGTGATGGGTCCCCTTTGGAGTGACTCTTGGTCCTTGATTTTGCCAATTTGCACTGCTCAGCTGGGTTGTACTTCTTTGGTTCAGTGTGTTTTGCTAGTACCTGTATGGGGGGCGGGCGGGGACGGGTCCCTTTCCTCCTCCGGGGTCTTTTTGTAGACTGGGGTTAGTTGGGCGACAGGCACACTGCAATTTGGGGGGGTTTTTTGGCCCGCAGGGGTGCAGGGTGGGGGGAGTTGGGTGTTGGGGGGGGTGGGGGGGAAGGAGGGGTTGTTTTGTAGTGTGGTTTTTGTTTGCAGGGCGAGGTATTGATTTTCTGCCACTTTTGGGACTTGTGCTACTTGCGGGGGGACCTCTGATCTATTGGAGGGGATGGGGGGGGACGGGTTGAAGCTGATGTCATGGAACGTCAATGGGTTGGGGGACCGTATCAAACGGGGTGTAGTTTTGCAGTATTTGCGTCGTCTGACTCCTGATGTGGTGTTTCTCCAAGAGACGCATTTGGTTGGTAATGTCTGCCATGCAATGAACAGGGGGGGATACCGCCTCGTGGCTCACTCTGGTTACACAACTGGCTCCAGGGGGGTGGGCATTCTCCTGCGATCCTCACTTCCGCTGGAGATCACGAGGGTGGTCTCAGATGACAGAGGGCGTTATGTTTGTCTGACTGGGAGGTGGGAGGGGCATCCCCTTGCCCTGGTCTCAATTTACGTCCCACCGGGCCTCCAGAACTCCACCTTCGCGGACTTGGGTCGAATGCTGCTTGGACTTCCGGATGGCCTTTTGCTTATGGGCGGGGATTTTAATTCGGTGGTCTCGGGCGACCTGGATCGTCACCCACCCAGGGCCCTCCCCGCTGCTCAGGCTTGGCTAGGGGGCCTGTTGGAGACCTTCGGCCTGGTGGATAGTTGGCGATTAATGCATCCGACCCAATGTCAATACACCTTTCACTCTGGGGCACATGGGAGTCTTTCTAGGTTAGACTATTTCCTTATGCCCGCGGCGCAGACGGGTCGAATTCGAGAGGTCAGGCACCTGGCGAGGGGTATCTCCGATCATTCCCCGCTGTGGCTTCTCTTTGACACCGAGTCGCGGTCCGCAGGGCGGATCGCTCCCATTAACCCGTGGTACCTGCGGGACCCTACTACCCGCGAGAGTCTGGTTAAGGCTATGGACCAATACTTTCTTGAAAACGAGGGGTCTGTGTTGTCTGCAATGTCCCTGTGGGAAGCCTTTAAAACCGTAATCCGCGGACACGCCCTCTCCCAGATAGTGGTGGCTAAGAAGCTCAGGTGTGAGGCGGTGGTGAAGCTGGAGACTGACATCTCGGGGCTGGAGTCGGCCTTGGAGGCGGGTGTCACTCCGGACGGGCTCCATGCCCTCAACCTGAAACAGTTTGAATACAGGTCTCTTGTCACTGACGCGGCCAAAACTATGTATAGGGAGCAGCAGGGTCGGTTGTATGATGCCGGGGACAAGGCGGGAAAGCTGATTGCGTGGCTGGATAAGAAGGAGAGAGTGAATCGTGTGGTCCCGGAGTTGCGTGTCTCGGATGGAGCGTGTGTGACTGAGCCTGGTGAGATTGTGGAATGTTTTGCCGACCACCTCCGGACTGTGTACTCCCCGGTGACTGATAGGGATGAGGAAGATTCTCGCCTTCTCCTTAGGGACATTGCTTTGCCTGGCCTTTCTGCCGAGGACCGTGAGCAGCTGGACGCTCCCTTGTCGGTAGATGAAATCGCGACTGCGATTCGGTCCCTTCGCTCGGGCAAGGCCATGGGTCCCAACGGTCTACCTATCGAATTATATAAGTTGCGCCCGGATAAACTAGCGCCCTTCCTCCGTCGTATGTTTCAGGAGTCCCTCGAGGCCGGTTCCCTTCCGGTCGACCAGCGACTGGCCACGATAGTCGTGATCCCCAAGGACGGTAAGCCACGGGACCGCTGTGCCTCTTACAGGCCTATCTCACTGCTAAATGCAGAGCCTAAAATCCTGGCTAAAGTCCTTGCCAATCGTTTGTTGAGCGTCATCTGCGATCTGATTCATCCTGATCAATGCGGCTTCATCCCACATCGCAACACCGCCCTCAACTTGCGGCGTCTCCATGGCGCCCTCGCCAGGGCAGAGTACCTCTCCGAACCGGCCGTGCTGGTTTCTTTAGATGCCACGATGGCCTTTGACACCATCGAGTGGCCATTCCTCTGGGCTGTTTTGACCAAATTCGGCTTTGGGGAGGGATTTCTTGGCTGGGTGAAGCTTCTCTACACGGGACCCATGGCTCAGGTGGTGGTTAATGGGCGGGTCTCTCGGCCCTTCGCTCTTGGTCGGGGTACGAGGCAGGGGTGCCCGTTGTCCCCTCTGCTCTTTGCTCTCGCCCTGGAACCACTCGCCGCTTGGCTCCGCTGGGAGCCCTCGATCAGGGGGATCCGGTGGGCCCCGGGCTTTGAGGATCGGGTCTCGTTATATGCTGACGATATCCTCCTGTATCTTACCTCGCCGCGGCAGTCGCTTAACGTTCTCTTCGATGTTCTGACTTCCTACGGGAGAAATTCGGGTCTCACGATTAACTGGTCTAAATCCTGTGTCTATCCTATCTCCGGTGGCCCCCCTCTCCTGCCGCCTCGGCTTCCGATCCAAATATCTCTGTCCGGCTTTAAATACCTGGGGATACACATCTCGTTGGACCCGGTAGCTCGCTATGAGCACAATCTCCTGCTTCCGCTTCGACGTTTGAGGGACGACACGGCTCGGTGGTGTAGGCTGCCCCTGTCCCCACTGGGTCGGGCCGCATTGTTTAAAATGATGTCCCTTCCCAGATTCCTCTATGCACTTCAGAACTCCTTCGACATCATTCCAGTGGCCTACTTTCGGGAAGTAGAGAGCCTGCAGAGGAGACTGGTGTGGGACGGACGGGCGCGTATCGCCCTGGCCAAACTCACTCTCCCCTGGTACGACGGGGGCATCGCGCTTCCCGACATTCGCAGGTATTATTGGGCCTCACAGCTATCAGCCATTAACCATGCCACGTATGCGCCTGGCTTGAACCCGGCGTATGAGATGGATAAATTCCTGCTTCCCGGCGGTAACTATAACAGGGCGCTTTACTCCCGCTCGGCTGGACGGACCCTGACGGGCCCCACTAAGATCGCGGTACGGATTTGGAAGGCGGCCAATGTAGCCATGGGCTGGAGTGAGCGACTAACATGCGCTACTCCTTTATTTGCCTCCGACCGACTGGGAAGCCTCTGGACAACGAAGGGGTTTGACCGTTGGGACACGATTGGCATCAGTAGAGTGGGAGACTTATGGATGAAGGGCGCGGTTAAGACCTTCGCGGCGCTCCAGAGCGAATACGAACTCACGGAAAAGGAGTTCTTCCGATACGCCCAGGTTCGGCATGCCCTGCTCTCTGTCTTTGGGAAGGGGACCAAGATCCCGGCCTCTTCGCCCCTCGAGGACCGCATACTTGATGGTCATGTTCCCGACAGTACTATCTCCTTAATCTATAAAAAACTCATTAATAATCGGGCTGACCTATTGGTGCGCCTTCGGGAGACGTGGACGGGGGACGGGGTGGAATTAGACGACGAGGACTGGCAGTCCGCACTATCGTCCCCCAAGGAAGTTGCCATTCCAGCCCGTCTCCGTCTGGTCCAGTTAAAGATTCTCCACCGGGTGTATGTGACGGGCCCCCGTCTGGTCTCGATGGGATTCTCGGCAGATGGGCTCTGCAAGCGGGGGTGTGGGCTCAGTGCCACCTTTCTCCATATCCTTTGGGAGTGCCGAGAGGTGGCGGAATACTGGCGTCGGGTTCATGGGGTCATGGGACAAGTCACCGGGGTGGCGCTGCTGCCGGAGGTGCGTCGCTGTGTCTTGAATGTGTGGGAGCCCAATGATTATAACGCGGCGCAGACTCGGTGGGCGGCCCTGGGCTACATGATCGCTAAGAGGGATATAGCGCAGCTTTGGGGCTCCCAGCGGCCGCCCACCGTGTCAGTATGGAAGGAAAACATGGACTGGTGTATGTTCAGGGAGAAGACTGTATATGTGGCCCGCGGTAAACCCGGGGCATGGGGTAGAATTTGGGGGCAATGGAACGTGTATCGCGGGGGTATCTGTACGCCCCCCCTAGTGGACACCGATATTGCCTTGTCCCCCTGACCCTTGATGGTTCCTTGCAACCGATTGTAATAATCGAATATAGATGTTCCTTTCCCGTTACCCCCCCCCGATCTTTCAGTACTCCCTCCTGTTGATAGCTAATTGAAGGTTTGGAGTAAAAGTCCCCCGGATGTAGCCTGACCCACGCTTTTTGCCCGTATGCCTCGCCTTTTGTTTTTTGTTGTTATTTATGTTAAATGTATGTCTCCTGCTTCTCTCGAGCTATCCTGAGCCATTTACGGGGCTGGGCCCCAGGTGTTGCCTACTGCTTAACTAATGTACGATCCTTTCTGAATCTAGCGGCCGGCCCTGGTGGTTGTAGGCCCATGCTTGTAACTGATTTATTGTTTCAATAAAATTTTTGAAAAAAAAAAAAAACAAAAAAAAAATTACCCTGTTTAGAAGTGGGTCTTTTCAGTCACTGCTTATCTTTTAACATGGAGCAGAACAATTACTACGAAGAGGAAAAAACTCATCAATACCTACCTTATGACGATGAGTTCTTCGACCTCGGTGGACAACTCAATCTACCGTTGTGTCACCGAGGTGGTGGGTCCCATGGAGGAGCACCTGTCCAACTGTATTGTGGTGGAGTGCGCAAACTTGGCGCAGGCCCATTTAGAGACACCGGTTACTGTTCCCACTCTCGCTTCTGGGGAGGGCCCCCAGCTATGAAAAGACCCTGCAGAGAAGGGGACCCAGAAGGGGTGCAGGGAGTGGACAGGGACGCCTTTGAGTGCCTGCGTAGTGCTTTTTTGGCAAAGGCGACTCTCCCCGCCCCTGAGCCACTGCCGGCCCCGGACCCTTCGGCGTCTATGGGTATTTCCCTCCTTAACACCTGACGGGGAGTCACCGGCAGACACGTACGATGATGAGGGGTCATTGCATTCTTGGCACCCAACCGGCTCCGCCTCCGAGTTACCGCAGGACTGCACATTTATGTTGGACCCGGATGAAATCATTTATCCGCGGTCCGCAGCCTGGACACCTGGGGACAAAGCGGCGAAATTCGTGGCGGGACCCCTCCGCAAACCCTTGGAAAAGGAAGCAAGAGGGTGTCTGTAAGGGGAATGCCCAAGGCCCACATTGGAGGGGAAGGTGGCCTTAACACCAGAATTAGACTCTAAAATTGCCACCTTCCTGGCGAAATATATGAAGGACTCTCACAAGGGCATCGACCGCTCCTGGTGTTCCTGTCAGGATAAATTGCTCGACGCAATAGGGCCTATCATGAAGATACTTGATATGGCGGAGGAGGCGAAGGTGACAGTGTCCGCCATATCCCCCGACGTCCTGTCGAACTGGGAGCAAAGGGCGGTCATCTCCATAGGGAACGCTAATTGCTCCCTATTGACTGAACGCCGGCGGTCTCTCCTAATTAAATTAGACCCAATATTAGGAGATCTGGCCTCCTCGGAGGCAGGTGCTGTGGCGCAGGGGGGTCTCTCCGGAGACCCTTTTGTTAAAGAACTAGGTAAATTTGTTGCCACGTTTACCTCGTTGGACAAGGCCTAGTCCAACATAAAAAAGGTCTTCTAGCTCGTTTCTCTCAGGGGGCCGGTCGCGGTAGGGGCTGCGCGACCAGCCGTTGAGGTCAGCAATTCGCCAATAAGGGTCAAAGCTCCGGGCGGGGTCACTACAACACCACCGCCAACTACATGAATTTCTACCCCACCAGAGGGTAGCGGTTCAGAGGCCGAGGCGGTTTTAAGAATAACGCCGGCAACAGTAATTCCAACGGTAAGTGTTATCCCGGCAGAACTGGTTCAGATTGACAGCTGGCTAGCGGCCTTCCAAGGGGCTTGGGCAGAGATTACAACGGACACGTGGGTTTTACAAACCTTTGTGGTTTCCACATAGAGTTTTACAATCAGCCCCACCAATCAGGGGCTCCACGCCCTATAACTTTTTCAATCGCCGACGCTCAGTAGATCGACGAAGAGGTCTTGGAGCTGCTCCGCAAAGGAGCCATTTGTCGTTCGACTCGACATCCTGCGGGCTTCCTCAGCAACATACTTTTAGTGGACAAAACCGATGGAGGCGGATATTCGGTAATCAATCTCAAAGAATTCAACGGGTGGTTGATCTACCGTCATTTCAAGATGGAGGGAATTTATCTCCTCCGAGACGTTTCCCTCCCGAATGATTGGATGGTCCGGCTGGACCTCAAGTACGCGTACCATGTAGTGCCCATTCACCCTCCGCACCGTCGGTTTCTACAATTTATCTGGAGAGATCAGGTATTCGAGTTTACTGCCCTTCCATTCGGACTTTCATCAGCCCCCTGGTGCGTCACAAAGGTGCTCCACCCAGAGGTGGATTTCCTTCGGAGTCAGGGTGTCCGTATGATTGTCTACCTGGATGACATTTTGCTGATGGCCCAATGTCCCGAGAAGTTGTTCTTCAACTTCAGCAAACGATTTCCCTTTTACAAGGGTTAGGTTTTGTCATAAACAAAGACAAGTCAATTCTCACACCGTCTCAGAGTGTGGTGTTTCTCGGGTTTTTCGTAGACTCCCTCCGTTCATCTTTAAGTCTTCCATCGCGAAAGATGGCAAAGATTTGGCATGTACTGCATCAGACAATAGCCAAGTCTCATACCTCCCCCGCCAGATTACCAGGGTGGTGGGGCTCCTTTCCTCCTCCATTCACGCAATCTTCCCAGGACCCCTTCACTATCGGGCCCTACAACGCCTCAAGGCGCACCATCTGCGGAGAGGCCTGTTCTACGACCAGATGGTTGCCCTCTCGGCGGAAGTGAAAGAAGAGATGTACTGGTGGCTTACCCATATGGAGGCCTGGAATGGAGTATTTACTGGGTCAAGCCAATCAGGTAGTGGATTGGCACTCCAGGCACCTCAGGGACGCCAGCCAGTGGAAGATGGACGCTTAGGTTTTCCAATGGCTGGGAGTCCTTTGAGGTCCTTTCTCGGTGGACCTGTTTGCCTCCCGCCTGGATCACCAACTTCCGTGGTTCTTCAGCTGGAGACCAGATCCCCTCGCGGAGGCCACGGATGCATTCCTCTAGGACTGGAGTCAGGAGAAGGTCTATGCTTTTCCTCCCTTCTCGATGGTGGTGAGAACGGCGGCCCAACTACACCATAAGAAGGTGGAATTGGTGGCGGTGACACCAGTCTGGAGGTCCCAAGTTTGGTTTCCGGTTCTTCTGGAACTTTCTTGGGATTCTCCAATCCTACTCCCCCGGTTTCCTAACCCTCTCAATCCGGAAGGGGAGCAACATCACCTCATCGTTCAGGGTACACTCCACATCATGGCATGGCGGCTTTCCGGTGACGCTGGTCGCTCCCAGGCCTTTCGAGACCAGCTGAGGTCCTCTTATCCAAGGTCTGGGCGGGCATTACCGCAAAGCGTTACCGGCCCGCATGTACTAGATGGATGCGTTGGTGTCTTCGACGGGACTTGGATCCCTTGGTCACGGGCGTTGTTCCCATTCTGAATTTTTTAGCGGAATTGGCAGAAGAGGGACTGGCGTACCATACTATTAACGCAATGCGTTCAGTGATTTCGGCGGCTCACTGCCCGGTGGAATGAGCTCCGGTTGGAGAACATCCTTTTGTTTGTCGACTTTTAAGAGGTATTCGACTTTTGTTACCCCCGGAGCCACGTTACTCTGTCTTATGGGACGTCAATATCGTTTTGAATCTCTTTCTGTTGTGGCAACCTAACAAATACCTTTCCTTGAAAGAGCTTTTGGCCAAGTTAGCCATGCTTCTATGTTTGCTATCTTGTAGCAGAGTCTCTGATGTCCGAGCATTAGACATCTCGGCGAGAGTTTTTTCCACGGAAGGGGTAACTTTTACCGTGGGTTGACATACAAAATCTTCATCTAGAATGATTTCATACCCAGCCTTTTCAGATGTCCCCAAGGTATGTGTTGTTCAGTACCTTAAGGAATACGAAGACTTGACTTCAGAAGTTCGTCCTCCGGGCGAAAGACAACTGATCATTGCCTTACGAAAACCACACAAAGCGGTTTCCTCCCCCACTATATCCAGGTGGGTGCGATGGGTCATGCATGAGGCAGGTATTGACACAAAATTGTTTGGAGCTCACTCCACCAGTGGTGCTATGGCTTCTAAGGCTTTTTCTCTGGGAGCTCGCTTGGAGGACTTGATGCGCGCCATGGATTGGTCTTCGGACTCCACCTTTGAGAGGTTTTACTTTAAACCAGTTGTGGACGTCGCGCACTTGGTGGTAAGTAAGCTTTAAACTCGCATAGTCTGAGCCTCCGGTCCTGACATAGAATCGAAATTTGCATAGCTTAGTAACAGTAAATTTTAATTCTATTAAGGACACAGAGGCGAGGATTATCCCTCCCGGTACACCTTTGGGTGCCAACCCGCCCATAGTGAAGTAAGTAATCTATTTTCTCGATATACCTAGGACAGTTGTGCATTGCTAAAATTCTGTTATGTTTGTGCTTGACACTGTCATGTTGGAGCTTTATGCCCTTCGGAACACTTACGCTGTGGATTTTCTTATAGGGAACGATGGTTCAAAACGGGACCAGTAATATATGGCGTAACTCGCGCGATGAAAGAGGAGGAAGACATAAGATGGACGCCCTTTCTAGCCTTCATGGACACTGTGGAAGGACTTGTGTTGTACATTTCCCACATGGACTGCTGGGAGTTGTAGTTTGATTTCTCTGGAGTGTTCATGTTTTTTCTTGTAAAATGCGTTTTTCCCTGTGTTTCTGGGATATGAGCATTTTTGGCTTTTCTGAGATGCTGTGAGTTTTGTATACAGTAAAGAGCGGAGAAAGAAAAGCATAATCCTCGCCTCCGTGTCCTTAATAGAATTGAAACTTACAGTTACTAAGCTAGGCAAATTTCAAATCAAATGTCCACTATAAGTTAATATTATTATTTCCACTTTATTTTCAGTCTTCACATGTATCCAATATAGTTCCAGCAAAACCTCGTAGCCATCACATGTTTTGTCTTACCGTAAATCTACCATTGACTTCATCAGGGCTACAAAAACTATTAATAGCCATTGTTAGTTACACTTTTCTGTTGTACGAACTCAGTCCCAAAATCTCATCATGGTGATTATTAGTCTGTATGAAAACATGCTGTTCATAATAACCCACACATTTTCATAAAGGGTGAACCCCAAACCGAAGTAAAAGTTAAGTCCATAGTGTCAAATATAAGATATTAGTTCACACCATACTAGTGGTAAAGCTTCATAAATCCTGTCATTATCACCAATAGTCTCAGATGTGAATAGAGAGATGAAAAAAGTTTACATAAGAGTAGATCTGAAGGATAACGCAGATTTCAAGTACAACATGCTTCCCACTACATTGTCATATCCATACATCAAACGATGTCCAGTAATCAGTGTCGCTTTTCCACTGGAGTCTGTTCTACTCACCTCTAAGCATCAGAAAAAATGATGGCAGATATGTGGAATGCTGTGATTTACACAGTCTGATTGGAGTACTCTCTATAAGCTTTGAATGACCACAGGTAAGGTTTTGAAGATACTTGGGCTTCTCTCGTGTGGCATCACTCCTATATAGTTGTGTATGGAATTGGAAACTTGCTTATCCACAACAGGTATATTAATGAGTGGAATTGCTCACACAAGCCACACTTTAAAAGTTTCAATAAATTGGGGTGATATGTGTGACATTTCTACTCATGAACGGGCCATAATTGATGATGATTTCATATGTTGATGCTAAAAATTACTTTATGGTGTTCACAACAGGATTCCTTGGTTTTCTGTCATTGCAGTCATATTGTTATCCGCATAAAGAGAGCACTCAGATAATACGATAATGGACACGGTGGCCGACGTGATATTGTCACTTGATGTATTGGTGATAGTTACCCGTAATGTGATGGTGCATTTTGCTCACCTGTTGATTTGAATACTCTAGTGATGTCAATGTTCAATATTAATTTTGTGAGGTTCACAACAGGCTTCCTTGTCTTTCTGTTACTTTAGCTGTATTATTAGTTGCTTAAAGAGGGCGTTGAGATTCTATGTTAATGAACACAATTGCCCACATGTGATACTGCCACTGGATTTATTATTGAAAAGCGTGGTTAAGCTTTACAGTGGTTAGACTTCATGCTCAATGTAGGAGGCAATTGGATGTCCGTTATGTGTAGGATGATAATTCAGGTTTTATGTCTAGGACTATTGACAATGTTGACTTGATGTAGCCACATTTTCACTGTAGGGAGCTACATTTGGAAGTGACAGCGTGAATTTATGATTCTCTTATAGATTTTTTGACTTGAAGCTGGAGACTTGTCAGATACTCAGTTTTGCAGCCACACAATAGAATCTGGTGAGATTTAGTGAATATAAGACAATACTCACAGAACGTATAGGTTTTCCGTTAGAACTGGGTTACATGCTACATTCTTTTGCTTACTGGACGTTGTTTGATATATGGATATGACAAGGTAGTGGGGAGCATATTGTATCTACAGCACAAGAACGCACTTTCTGTCAATGGTAGATTTACCTAAGAAGAAACACAAGTTTGCTGGAACTATATTGAATACATGTAGAGACAGAAAATAAAGTAGAAAAATTAATATCAACTTCCAGCGGACATTTGAATATTGGTGCTCAGGATAATGTTGATAAACATATTTTTCCTCGTTACGTCTCACCTGGGGAGGTATAATATTTTGACACATTCCCAGGTTTACTAGGTCTTGGAAATCTGGGATTCTGTTAAAAACCATAGGAGGAACACCTACCCCAATGCCCATGTAATGCCTTCCGTTGTGCAAAGTAAGGCAACGCATCTATTTGCGCTTTGCTGCTTTGCATTAAAATATATTTGTAAAGCCATTCAAGCCAGGCAAAGTGGCTTTGTGTGGCTTCATAAACATGACTGAGATTCTTGTATCATGCAGGTACCACTTTGCGTGCTGCAAGCATGATGCAAAGCCCTCATAAATATGCCTTTAAGAGGCTATGTAGGTCAGATGTGGTAGGAGCCCCATTTATGAACGTGTCTGGGTTATGATGAACACCAGGATATCACAGAGACTAGTAATCACCACGGGAATATTTTAGGACTGAACTAGTACAACAGAAAAGTGTATTGAGGTTGGTAATATTTGTTTTTGTAGTTCTGGTGAAGTTGATGGTAGATTTGCCATAAAACGAAACATGTTGGCTATGGGGCTTTGCTGAAACTATATTGAATACATGTGAAGACCAAAAATAAAGTGGAAATAATAATACCAAGTCAAGTCAAGTGAAAATAGTCTTTATTTCAATCATTATGATCATAAAAGACACAAAGTATTTACAACATTACATCGTGACTAACCTTTATTATAAATATACATGCAAATGTTAAAAAACAATTAATACATTAGATGCTAAACAATGTGGATCACGTTTGTACAATGCATTGTAAAAAGAAATTATCAAACATTCTTTTAAAATGTTAAAAAGATTAATACAATTGATATAATAATTACTAAGGTTTAATACTGCATTAAACACATCACTCTATCGACTTGGCTTAACTGCCAATGGCATATTTGTTTCATATTTAACACTGTGTTCAAGTGTTCTACAGACTTTAACCTAAATAAGTATCGGGCATAGCTCAGTAATACACGATATTATGTGCAACAAATGTAATTATAATCTTCATAAAATGTGATAGCAAAACACTATGGTGCCGATCACGATCCGGTAAAAAAATTCCCCGTACGACTCGTATCCGGTCTTTTTACCGTACGAATCGTACAAGTGCCGTACAAACTGCCAATTACGATTCGCATGGGAAAAAGACCATACGAACCGCATTGGGAACAATTCCCCACACGTCCTCGGGTCGGAAAATGTGTCCGACACGTCCCCGGACGATTTACTGTACAAACGTGAAAAGTGAAGTCCGACCGCGGGATCACGATCCATCCCGTGCGTCCGATGTTACAACCGTATGGAAAAAACACCGTCCGCACCGAACTCCCATAGCAACCATGGAGACATGTGCCCGCATACGCACCGACCCCCCCCAGCCCCCGTACGTTCGAGTCATCCCCCGTGTATGTACACCCCCCCTGTATGTACACCCGTGTACGTGTCGTACCCCCGTGTATGTACACCCGTGTACGTGTCGTACTCGCCCGTGTATGTACACCCGTGTATGTGTCGTACTCCCCCGTGTATGTACACCCGTGTACGTTAGAGTCGTACCCCCACCCGTGTATGTACACCCGTGTACGTTAGAGTCGTACACCCCCGTGTATGTACACCGGTGTACGTTCGAGTCGTACCCCCCCTGTGTATGTACACCCGTGTACGTTAGAGTCGTACCCCCGTGTATGTACACCCGTGTACGTGTCGTACTCCCCCGTGTATGTACACCCATGTATGTGTCGTACTCCCCCGTGTATGTATACCCGTGTACGTTAGAGTCGTACCCCCACCCGTGTATGTACACCCGTGTACGTTCGAGTCGTACCCCCCGTGTATGTACACCCGTCTACGTTAGAGTCGTACCCCCGTGTATGTACACCCATGTACGTTCGAGTCGTACCCCCGTGTATGTACACCCGTGTACGTTATAGTCGTACCCCCCGTGTATGTACACCCGTGTACGTGTCGTACTCCCCCGTGTATGTACACCCGTGTACGTTAGAGTCATACCCCCCGTGTATGTACACCCGTGTACGTTAGAGTCACACCCCCCGTGTATGTACACCCGTGTACGTTCGAGTCGTACCCCCGTGTATGTACACCCGTGTAAGTGTCGTACTCCCCCGTGTATGTACACCCGTGCACGTGTCGTACTCCCTGTGTATGTATACCCGTGTACGTTAGAGTCATACCCCCACCCGTGTATGTACACCCGTGTACGTTAGAGTCGTACCCTCACCCGTGTATGTACCACCCGTACCCTCACCCGCGTATGCATAGAGCGTACCCCCACCCCAACCGTGTATGTACGACCCGTACCCTCACACGCATACGTACGGACCGTACCCCCACCCCAACTGTGTATTCACGACGCGTACCCCCACCCGCGTATGCATGGAGCGTACCCCCACCCCAACATTCTAAGTACGGAGCGCACCCCAGGCCCCAACATCACCACCTTCACACAACATCGCGCATGTACGAGTCGTACCAAGACAGACACAAGGACAGCACTGTACAACAAAATGGACCATTTACACACCGTACACACGCTAAAAACGCACGTACACAACCAGGACAAAGCAAAACAACACAAGAATACACCATTCGAATGGCACAAAGCCACTAAACATGTCCAACAACCGCAAAAACAACACATTCACTGATCTGCAACTGCCAAAATCCAAAACAGAGGCCCAAAACACAACCACTCCTTATAACACACCCACCCAAACTTCAAACACAGCCACACCCACCAATGGACCAATAAAAAGGGCCCACACACACAAACCATGAGTCTTTGCAACAGACTCACTGCTGCCAGACCCCACAGACAACCTACAGCACCAAACTAGAACCTTTACTACACCTTACACTTGCACACCTTCACACACACACCTTCACAAACATCCCCTCATCACATTTACACACACACCTGCACAACCACACCCACACACCCACAACCATCCACACCCCCACCCCACCATCCACACCCACACCCCTCACCATGCCTACTAACAAGAATCCAAAGTTCACTAGCCGAGAGTTGGAGGTCCTTGTCGATGAAATCCTCAGAGTCGAGCCACACCTCTTTGGAACATTGGTCAGACAGACCAGCATTTCAGAAAAAACAGCCATGTGGCAGACGATTGTCGATGCTGTGAATGCTGTTGCGGACACCAGAAGGACCAGGCATGAATGCCATACCAGGTGGTACGATCTGCGGAGGAGGGTCCGAGCCAAAATGACCGACGAACACAACCAGGCCAACGTCACTGGAGGAGGGCCGCCCCGCAGACCCGTACAATACCATCCCTGGGAGGAGAGGGTGATGGCCATACTGCTGGTGGTGGCAGTCGAAGGATTAGAAGGACTCCGAGACCCGGGTGAGTACACAAACAACTCACCTCACATGGGGGGAACGTCATCCACAACCATACTCACAATCAGGCACGCAACCACCCCAAGCTATCGCATGACTCAACCACACTCCATGAACACGCACATGCCACTGGCGCCACCATGCCCCATGCACCCAGCTGGACAATGTCAAGTCACAGACCACAGAAAACACCAACACATGACACGGTAAGCCGGAGGGCGGGAGGGTGGGCCACAAAAATCACATAGTGCAAATCAGAAGCAGACAACAATGCCCCCTGCCCATATGGCCTTGGTCAGAGCCAGACAAACAGTGTGTCCCCACACAGGAATGACTTGCCAGCAAATGGCGGACGCCTTGCATCAACACATGGGGGTGACGGCACGTTCTTGCACATGACAACAGCTAATGAACAGCCAACACTGTGAAAGAGTGGCAGCACACACCACCACAGCAGCAGCGCAGACACAGACACTACACCCAATGGGTGCCTGGAGATCAGAAACAAACTCACATCAACAATCCAAGGGCCATTCAAAGATCTGCTAACAGTGTGTGCCCAGGAAGCTGGGCTGAGGTGATAGAGGGTGACACACAGAGGGAGGGAGAGGGGGACAGAGAGGGAGGGAGACACAGGGAGACGGACAGAGGGAGGAGGCTGACACACAGAGGGAGGGAGAGGGGGACAGAGAGGGAGGGAGACACATGGAGACGGACAGAGGGAGGAGGCTGACACACAGAGGGAGGGAGAGGGTGACAGAGAGGGAGGGAGACACAGGGAGACGGACAGAGGGAGGAGGCTGACACACAGAG
Source organism: Triturus cristatus (assembly GCF_964204655.1). NCBI lineage: Eukaryota > Metazoa > Chordata > Amphibia > Caudata > Salamandridae > Triturus > Triturus cristatus. Next base: position 345,158,554 of record NC_140593.1, read on the forward strand.
GGAGGGAGAGGGGGACAGAGAGGGAGGGAGACACAGGGAGACAGACAGAGGGAGGAAGCTGACACACAGAGGGAGGGAGAGGGGGACAGAGAGGGAGGGAGACACAGGGAGACGGACAGAGGGAGGAGGCTGACACACAGAGGGAGGGAGAGGGGGACAGAGAGGGAGCGAGAAAGGGACACACAGGGAGAGCAAATCAGCCTTGTGGTGTGTGGGAATGTCTGCTCGTCAGCAGGTGGACTGCGTGCATATAGACAAGGGTGGCCAGTGCCAGAACCCCCCCTCTTCTCCATGGCAAAACACAGGGCCATGTCACAACCTGTGCACGAGCACAACGACAGCTACCTGCATTATCTAAGTGTGTGGAACCACTCCATGTGCCCACGTACAGTGCTACACGGAAGGCGCCAATGCATGGTTCGCCACACCTGCCCACTCCACTGCTGACTGCAGTCACAATTGACGCAGCTAGTAAGACTGTGCCACACATAGGTAAAGTCGCAAAAGCTGTGGCCAAGGGACATACCCATGCACAAGTGCACTGTGAGTGGAATGCAAGACATATCCAAATTCCCAGAGGAAATGTGCCAACTTAGAAACCAATGAAACATGGATGTTGCATGGAACAAAATTAACATTGTCTCTCTCACACACAGGTCAACGTCGTGGATCACCCCCCAACACTGGGGGGAAGACTCACAGGACCCGGCTCTGCAGGATGATGGAGCCACCGGCAGCGACGCCTCTCACCACTCTGTGGACGAACCTGACCCCGACCGACCTGGCCCCTCTGGTGTCCAACGACCTGCAGCACCTGCGTCAGGTACAACTGTGCCAACCACCACCCCCACTCCTGCCACATCCCAGGAGACACCCAGGATCCCTGCCCCACCACCACAATGCAGCCAGGCTGGCCAGGAGGGACACGGTGTCCCGGGCACCCAGGAAGAGGCAGGCGACAACGCCAATGCCACCCCTCAGGGGTCCCGGAGACCCGATGTGCCAACAAGGGCAGGCCAGGTGCAAGTGGGCAGGGGTGGTGGGAGTGGAGGATGGCGGAGGCGCGAGCCTGACCGGTTGGCTGGGGAACCGGTATATTCCCATGTCCGAAACATCCTGGACACATACCGGCAGGACACCACGGGCATGGCCCAGGTTGTGTCCATCCTCGAGGAGATCAAGACCCAGCAGGCCCAGCAACATGCGGAGCAACATGCCTGTCTACTGCAACACCAACGGCGGATGGAGGACAGACAGGCTGAGCTCGTGACGGTGTTCACGGGAATTCACAGTACACTCCGTCGGATGGCCGACAACATGGGCAACCCTCCCTGTGCCATCAGGCGTAGAACATCACCACCCACAGGGAGGGATCAGGAGGAGGAGGAGGAGACATCCGATGGAGCATCCCAAACATCGTCACGGCCTGCTTCTGAGGGTCCCCACAGGAGGGCGGGTCGTCCACGGAAAAGACCGTGAGGGTCGGCGCAACAGCACCATCTCCCAGGACACCTGGCCTGGCACCTGGCCCACTGGAGCAACAGCAGCACAGCAGCAAAAGACAGTCTCTGCCACATGGACTTGCTGGTCACTGTCTGACCAATGTTGACAAAGACTGTGGCATGGACTCTGAGGATTTCAAATGGCAAGGACACCAACTCCCCTAGTGAACTTTGGATTCCACACACCCGGAAAGCCCCTCATGTCAAACCCCCCCCCCCCCACCCCAACCAAAATAAAAAGTCACACCATAAAGAGAAGATGCCTACTGATTGCATTATTACCTTACATGTGTCTTGTAAAGTCTAACCATGCTTGAGTTCTCCATGTCTGAGTCTGGGTCACATTGTATTAGGCAAGACAGACATGGAGCACCATACACACCCGTGATGGGCCCAACCAGCTGAAGGGGTGGCCGCACAACCGTGCCGACAGACATATTGAGTACAGCGACAGCCATGCGCAGAGGTCAGGGATCATGTGGAGTGTCCTGGGGGGCACCCAGGTATGTGTGGACAGGTGGCAGAACCATGTCCTGCAAGCTTGAGTCAGGTGGATGCAGAGAATGGTGGCCTGGCCAACGTTGGATGCATGGGGATGGCACATGTCACAATACCCACACAGTCATGGACATCATGCACAATACACAGTCTAATCCCACACAAACAGCTTGCATCTTGCTACTCGACACATAGACACATAGCCACTATCACAGAAAACCATGCCAGACATGCCGCATGCACCGTGGCAACACACCAGCATTGACTGAGAAGAGGCACCTTGGAGGCATAGGGACACCTTTATTAGTCATGTATTCGGGATTGCAGAGGCAACTGGGAGTACACATGAACGGGTCATGTGGAGTAACATGTGGGTCCAACACTGGCACCCCCCTTCTGCAGCACAAATGCGTGATAGCCATGGAACTGACACACAACTGTCGGCTAACAGCTAAACACCCCCTGCTGATCACGGAGAGACTGCCATACACCATTGATCCGCTGATGTGGAAGGCCCACACCATGTCAAGCCAATGCAAACCGTATGTGTCCGAGGGCAGTGTAACACACATTGATGCCATCATCACATTCCACAATCCCATCACTGATGACTGTCAGCAAGTCTGACCATCTATTTAGGTGTACCCAGCTGCATGTCATGTGTACCATGGTGATGCGACATGTCTGCAGAGGAACCAAACATCGACAGGGGCAGTGTGCATACATCGTAAACAACTGCCACACCCAATACACCCCTGATGCATGCCTTACCCTAAGGAGACTTCCAAACTTGTCCGTGCGTGTAACGCTGAGTCAGCACACGATGACGTGTCCATGAGGAATAGCAGTGCCACAACAATGCAACCAGCAGACGGCATGCGCAAGTACCTGGGGACGAGAGACACACAAGAAGTCAGCCACAAAAAGCACAGCCACTTGCATGTGTATGTACTCTACACATGTAAGGATGACAACATGCCAGGTCACAATTATGACTGGGGAAATACACATCACTGGCACCATCACTCCAGTGACACATCCACACACACCTCTGACTCACGTGCCATACATGCAGATGGACACACACATCGCAACACATGCCACACGGGGACCAATGCGTGCACACACAGACACTGGTACTCACCACTAAGCAAAGAAGTCGCGTATGAGCCGAGTCCGGATGTCCTCTTGTGGAACCACATCCTCCACATCACTAGCCCCATTGTCAAGACCTTCGTCCTCCACGGGTGGATGGTCCTGATCATCTTGATCCAGGATGAGTGGCACAGCTTTCTCAACTGCCATGTTGTGCAGCATGCAGCACACCATGAAGATTTTGTAGACCTTCGCCGGGGCATATGGGAGGGCGCCGCCGGTCTTGTGGAGGCATCGGAATCGGCTCTTCAGGAGGCCAAATGTCCTCTCTATCACTCGCCTTGTCCGGCCATGGGCGGTGTTGTAGCGGAGCTGGGCCGGCGTGATGGGGTTGCGGAGAGGTGTGATCAGCCATGGCATGTTGGGATAGCCAGCGTCCCCTACATGGAAAGCACATGGACATAAGTAGGACAGGAGAAGCGGTCGTGCTGGAAGTCTACGCAAAATACAGGACAGACAGAGTGTACCCACCAACAACACATGCTCGTTCGTTGCGCAGCTGCATCATCATTTCAGGCACCCTGCTACGCCTCATGATGTAGGCATCGTGTGCTGATCCTGGAAAACGAGCACAGACATGTGAAATCACCATGTTGGACAGACACACCACAAGGGCATTGATGGAGTGGTAGTGCTTGCGATTCCTGTACGCTACCTCCTGTGCCTGTGGTGGTACCAAAGCCACATGTGTCCCATCTATGGACCCAATGACATGGGGCATCCCTCCCAGGGCATAGAATCCACGCTTGACCCCAGTCAACATTTCAGGGGTTGGGAAATGGATAAACTCATCCAGGTGAAGCAACATGGCCTCTAAGAAATCATGCAGCACACGGCAGAACATGCTCTGGGACATGCCACCAACATGAGCTATGGTATTTTGAAAGGTACCCGTGGCAAGAAAATGTAGGGCTGCCATTACCTTCAGCTTGGGTGTCAGTGCAGTAGGATACCTGTGCAGCGGTTGCAGGTGTGGTGCCGGCCTCGCCGTCAACTCCAGAATCAACGGTTGGGGCAAGCGGTAGCACCGGATACAGTCATTCTCCCGCATATCAGCCAAGTCCCGAATTGCTCGGGGAAGAGGCGGCGCTCTGCAGTAATTTGGAAGTGACAAGAAAGAGTGAGTGCACTACAACAACTGTTTGTTGGTGCTGAGCACATGTTAATCTGTCAATACACATATGCGACATACGGAGTCAGGTATGTGCCACATGCCCTGGACACGTATGGCTGCCAGGTGACACTCCTACCAAGACCCAGCTACACACGGAGATTGTGAACCTCCACATGCCATGGCATGGGATTAGCTGTGTCCCAGTGTAAGTGAACAGCCAGATGCAACACAGGAGTGACATACATCCACACATCAGCAGAAGTAGGATGTTGATTGCAGAGACTGGTAGCGGAACACTAGAGCCACAGGTCACATGACATTACACTAGGACAGCCCACACACCTTGCCATGAGGGTGTACATGTCATGACTCACCACACATTCATAGAGAGGATGCAGACATGTCCTTGTTACGCTACTCCGTGTCCCATGCATACATACGCACCTCACATCCGATACCACATGTGGCCTGGTGTGCGTAACTGTGTGCCATGTCCATCTACACACAGACACATGTTGGTTGCTGCAACAGCTGATGCTTTTGAGGGAGCTCCAACATCAACCTAATGGGAACACACCACACATACATGACATAGACACATCGTGCACCGTGGGTAGTGACATGTCTGGTGTGGTAACCCCTGTACCGGGCATCAGGGGACACTTGCGTGTGTTGTTGACCATGCCATGCCAGTGACGCTCATCCCAAGTGTGCAGTACGACATGCACACATGTCAAAGGAGTTAAGGGCATGCCTGGCACACATTGCACCGTCACACATAACATCTGTACACATCTCATCATACATCTGGTGCCTTCTCGACTCAGGAGTAATGTGCCACATCACAGCCTTTCACACCTGTGCCCCACACATGTAGTACTGGCCAGACAATGCCTTGATGTCCATCCATGGACAAGTATGTCAGCCCTATTCCTTCCTGTGTGCTGCCTGTCACCACTGTGATGTGTGAAAGGCACCGTATTTTCGCTAAGAGGGCCTGTGTCCGTTCCCTATCGCAATGGGAATGCTGCCGTATGCGTACTCATAGTGATATTGAGCTTACAGGCGTGTGTACGGTCCGTACCACTATGAGTACGCATACGCGAGAACACCCATAGTGATAGTGAGCGTACACGCGTGTGTACGGTCCGTACCACTATGGGTGTTCTCGTGTATGCGTACTCATAGTGATAGTGAGCTTACAGGCGTGTGTACAGTCTGTACCACTATGAGTACGCATACGCGAGAACACCCATAGTGATAGTGAGCGTACACGCGTGTGTACGGTCCGTACCACTATGGGTGTTCTCGCGTATGCGTACTCATAGTGATAGTGAGCTTACAGGCGTGTGTACGGTCCGTACCACTATGAGTACGCATACGCGAGAACACCCATAGTGATAGTGAGCGTACAGGCGTGTGTATGGTCCGTACCACTATGAGTACGCATACGCGAGAACACCCATAGTGATAGTGAGCGTACACGCGTGTGTACGGTCCGTACCACTATGGGTGTTCCCGCGTATGCGTACTCATAGTGATAGTGAGCTTACAGGCGTGTGTACGGTCCGTACCACTATGAGTACGCATACGCGAGAACACCCATAGTGATAGTGAGCGTACACGCGTGTGTACGGTCCGTACCACTATGGGTGTTCTCGCGTATGCGTACTCATAGTGGTACGGACCGTACACACGCGTGTATGCTCACTATCACTATGGGTGTTCTCGCGTATGCGTACTCATAGTTGTACGGACCGTACACGCGTGTGTACGGTCCGTACCACTATGGGTGTGCTCGCGTATGCGTACTCATAGTGGTATGGACCGTACACGCGTGTGTACGGTCCGTACCACTATGGGTGTGCTCGCGTATGCGTACTCATAGTGATAGTGAGCTTACAGGCGTGTGTACGGTCTGTACCACTATGAGTACGCATACGCGAGAACACCCATAGTGGTACGGACCGCACACACGCGTGTACGCTCACGATCACTATGGGTGTTCTCGCGTATGCGTACTCATAGTGGTACGGACCGTACACGCGTGCGTACGCTCACTATCTCTATGGGTACGCATACGCGAGCACACCCATAGTGAGACGGACCGTACACACGCCTGTACGGGCCGTTGCTATGCATTTGTGGTACCCTAGGGCCCCGGGACGCACCGTACCTGTGTGTGGAGCTCCAAATTACATAGGGGACACATGAGGGATAAGTATTAAGGCCTACATGCATGCCGGTTGTCATGGAGACCCAGTTTAAAGTTTAAATTTTTTTAAACAGGTGCACAGCAGTAGTCAGTTTGAATGAATCTACTTTGTTGCAATGTGCTTCTGGAGGTGACATCATGCTGAAGAAAAAAACACAATAAGAACCCACTGACTGTGCTAGGTTTGAAGGGATTGGAGGAAACATAGGATGCAAATGTGAGTGACCAATCACTCTGTACTCCTGTGCATGAAACAGGCCAGCAAGGCAGATATAAGGCAGCCAGGTCCCATGAGGGAGCACTTGCCTGCACATCTTTGTATTCGACGACCCAGCTGCTGCTACTGATTCCCTGGAACCTTGTCAAGGTCTGTGGAGAGGTCACAGCCTTTCACCCTGGAGGAGAACCTGGCTTTGCTGGATGTGATCCTCCCACAGTACCCCCTGCTGTATGGCCGACCAGGGTATCAGGTGAGTGCAGAGTCTACTAGCACAGACTGTGTCCCTTTTTGGTGACTGTGACTTCTGGCATTGTGTCCAGGTGTGACACACATGCTATGTACTGTAGGGGGGGTCCCGGGGGGGATGCCTGATGTCTACCAGCCAGAGCATGCTGTGGTGCATGTCTGCCCTCCTCACTTGCATTGTGTGTACTGTGACAATCACTGCATGGTGCATGCCACATTCTGCCTGTCTTGTCCTCCTGGGAATGTAGCCTCTACAGTCCTCATGTGATTATGTGGTCAGCCCAGTGTGGCAGGTGACTGTACCCACAGATGTGTGTTAGTTCTGTGTACCTGTGCTGAGAGTGTCCACATGATGTGTTCGTACCCTGGACATCGGTGTGTGTGTAAGTCCCCTGTCATGTGGGTGGGTGCATATGTGGAGTGTGGCACCCGGGCTGCATGAGGGATGGAGATACCCTGCCCATGTGATATGAGCAGGGACCAGTGCTGTGTGTCTGACGTGCAGAGCCAGCCCCACACCTGTGAGCCCCCCCCGTCTAGTGGCACATGTGCAGAGTGAGGTTTGTCGCTGCATTTGGCAATGGCAGGTGAATGTCCTGTGCCTGTGTGTGTCTGTGTACTCTGCTGCGGTAGCGCCAGTGGCCTGTGGCATGTGACTGCTTTGAGGTGCTGCACATTATCCTGGTGTAGCTTGTGATGCACAGTGTGAGCCTGGATCATTGATTGTGTGGTTGCCCTCATTCCACCTGTGTACTTTCAATGACACGTACTGCTTTAGCCCTTCCCCAGAGGATCATGTCCCTATGACAAAGGTGCAATGCGTTGGATGCATACTATGCCTTGTTGTAAATAGCAATTTGGTTCTAATATGTCTCTCTGTGACATGTGCCTGGTGTATTGATGTAGTGTCACTTGTTCATCCTCACAGGTAGGCGCCTCTGCCAAGAAGCAGATATGGCTGACCGCCGTCAGTGCCGTGAGGAGTGCGGATGGTCGCAAGCGGCGCCTGCCCCAGGTGAGGAAACGCTGGCAGGATATCCGGTGCTGGACGCGGAGGATCACACGGGTCCTGCTGGGGGACTCACCTGAGACCCATAAGTACCGCGGGCGCCGCCGTCTGACCCACATCCACAAGGGTGTGCTGGCGGTGGTCTTTCCAGACTTGGACAGGCGCTTACAGGAGAAGCAGCAGCAGGAAGGGGGTAGGTACATGTGTGTTTGTTGTGTGTCACCTGCATTTGTAAGTGCACAGTTGCATGGATACACTGGCAGGGTTTAAAGGTGCTGTGCAGATCCAGTTACCCACAGAATAGCTGTGCTCTCCTGCCTCCCTTCCCCTCCTTGCAATGTGTTCCCTAGTCTGTGTGTAGTCACTCCTTCACAAGGTAATGTCGGCTGGCGCTTTCTCCACGTGAACAATGCCTGTAGCATCATGTGTGGGGGTTGTGTGTAACAGATTTTGGGACCTTGCCTGTGCCCTGTCCAGTTCAGTACATGTGGGTTCCATGTCAGTTGGCACTGATGCTGAGTCCTGACATGGGAGTTAGTCTCTCAAGTGTAATGCCTTACAGCGCGCATGTCCTATGTTGTGGCCTGTGACATGATGTGCATGAGTGTGCGATACGCATGGTGCAGGGATGGTGGCGTGTGTTGCAGTCATTCCCATTCAGGACCATGGAGTTGTGTGGCCACTACTGTCCCCTGGGACATATTTTCCTAGGTGTCATGAGTGTCATCACAAAACGTGGACACTCTCAGTGTCTACAGCATAGGTTGTGCTCTGTGCCATTGTCCCCTGGCGCCATGTATAATGACGTAAAATGTAGTACAAGTGTCCACTGTACAGCCTGACCTGATTTTCCTTGTTCATACTCACGGTGGCCAGTGCCTGTGTGTCTTGTTACAATCATCTGATGGTGGCCATTTGTACATGATTATTTGGACAGGCGCACCTTGGGTATTTGGCGTCCAATCTTGCATTTATGCAGCCCCTGTGTATTTCACCCAGACTAAGAGATGTAAGTGCCACCTGTGTCTCAACAAATTGTCTCATGTAGGGGGTGGTTGGTGCGGGCCAAGCCTACATGTCAAAACCAGTATTCTCCTTGCTAGGTCTGGGCAGTGTAAGATGTTTGTCTGGACATACACTCAAGGTGCAGTGAGCCAGTCATGGGGGGCATGTTTTCAGTATTACCTATGCAGCATGTGCCTCAAGTTCATGGATATGGTCCCCCATCATCCCTATTTTCGGGAACGCTGTGTGGTGCAGATGCAGTGCTGGATTGTCCCCAGGGCCTGGCTCCTATGTCAAACTCCATTTCATGTCATTTGCTATTGTGTCATGCTCTCCATGGATTTTTATTGGCATGGTGGGTCAACCAACTGTGTGTTGCATGCCCTACATCTGTACCTTGTTTTGTAGGTGTTACTGATCTTTCTTTGCAGGCTATGCACTGTAACCTATGTAGATTGGACTCATGTGACATATGTTTTCCTGTTGTGTGATTAATTGCTGTCTCTTCACCTTGCCCACAGCATCGTCGGGGGACACGGAGGGAGACATGAGCACAGACGGAGCGGAGGGACCGAGCACCATTGCCAGCGTTAACATCGTGCCTGGCACATTGAGTGGTACTGAGGCGGAGGAGAGTGAGGCCGAGGACCTGTCCACTGGCACGACTGAATATGAAGCTGACGGGTCCGAGGATGATCTCTCCGAGTGGGCGGAGGCTGCACCAGCAGCTGACAGCGGCACTACATCACACCCCGCCCCCTCCATTGCCATCAGCCGCCTCCCACTTGCTCGTGTCCCTTCCCAGCGTGCCCGGTCACCACATGTCTCCTTCCTGCCAGGCACCGCACCCCCTGCCCCTGTCTCCACTGCTGCCGCCAATGCTGAGTCTGTGGACATCCAGCGGCAGTTGCAGGTTGGTCAGGCTGCGATCCTTAATGTCCTCCATGGCCACAGCCAAGTGCTGCACAACATGGAGGCATACTTGGAGGGCATTTTTTCATCGCAGGCTGACCAACGTCAGTTGCTGAGGTCCATAGACTCAACACTGACTGCAGCAGTGGGTCTCCTGCAGTGCTACGTCCCACCCCCTACCCCTGCCCCATCCACACTTCCCACTCCCATGCCTGTCCCACGTACACCCAGACGTCAGCATGCACCCACCACAACAGACACAGGCACCACACCAGCAGGGAAGGTCATACGCACACCTCCTGGCACGCACACACAGGGTGAAGTAGGCACACCCACTGGGTCGGGGGGCAAACGTAAGTCACGCAGCCAGAGTGGGAGTCCGCATTCCACCCAATCCACTCCCTCCAAATCCCCTCCCCTCAGCTCTCCTGGCCACATATCCGGCAAGGACTCCTTCATGGCCGCTCTGTCCCTGAGCCCCACTGTGACACCACCCCGCAAGCGGTCAAGGGAGTCCCCGGTCAGGGTGGTTGAGTCCCCCACCCTGTCCACACCCTCCCCCAGTGGCGCTGCGACCCATCCCTCCGCCCCCCCTCCTCCTTGGGGCCTGTGGTTCCTTCGGGTGCAGGGGAGACGCTGGAGGACCTTGCTAAGGTGTGCAGCGACATCCTGGCCTCCGCCTTTGGCCCTGCCCCACCCCCTGTGGTAGAGTCCTCCATCCCTGCACCCACGACGCCTACCCTTTGCCCTCATGTCCCTGCGGTGCCTGGTCCTTCCCCCCCACATGATGCCCTCCCCGCTGTGGAAGACGAAGGAGTCTGACTGTGCAGGCAAGCTAGGGGACACGCGTCCCACTGTGTCCCCCATCCAGCTGTGACTCATGGACTGCCCTATGGGCTTTGTAAATATTGAACTTTATCCACACAAACATTTTTTGATAATGCTGAATAAAGCCATTTTTTTTTCCTTAGATCACTACTGCTTTTCTGGTATTGCTGTTGGTGGGGCTGCTACATGATTTTGGGTGGTGAACATGTGTTGGGTGTGTGGGAAATGTAGTAGTGTGCTGGTCATAGGGGGGACCCTGGTATCTGTGTGCCATCACAAGGTGTTAGCTAAGTGTCTTTGTTCATGTAAGCAGTTACTGCATGGTGAAATTGTCCCAAGGTGTGTTCCTTCCTCTGTGTACCCTGACATCTTCCCTGCATGGTGTTTCCACTATGTGGTGCTGAGCTGTGTCTACATCAGCTGGGTGTGTGACGGACTCCTTCAACTTTGCACATGCATAAAGGGAGGAGCCTAGCGCTTGACCAAGATGGCCGCGTGAGCTTTGAGCTCCCAAGACCCTCGTGCCCTCCGTCGTCTATCCTGTATATAATCCTGTTTGTATGCATGGCATCGTGTAGATGCCATGACTTGTCAGGGAGGCGATCGATGCCACCCGAGGTCGAATCGCCCACCGGGAACCGGAGTTATGCATGGCGGAAGATTGAGGCCCATCTCCGAGGGATGCCAGGGGCTCGAGTTGGCAGGATGCCCGACCTCTAATTGAACAACAGCGGCCAGGCGAGGTGTGAACTGCCGGACGGAGGTCCCTATCCTTTCACTTTCACTTTCTCGCCATTTGTCTGCCCAGCCCAGGGAGTGCTCGCGTCTGCTTTATTATCATTTGGACGCTCTGCATGCCACATTGGCGACCCATCGTAAGACGGAGCACTCCTGCTCTCTCTCGCTGAGAGAGGGCAGTCCTGTTTGACCCGACCTGCTCGAGCCCACCATGTCGGGCAAAGCAGAGGTGGATCGGCCGAAGCCCAAGGCCACCAGGCGGGGAGCCTACACTCAAGCCAACAACATGGACCGCTACGCCCAGCAGAAGGGGTCACCGGGTGCACCGAGCCAGTCCCCGGATACACAGAAGACTGCTTCACCCTTGGCCCCGGAGCTCTCACTGCAGGATGTCATGGGTGCACTTGACGGGCTGCAGACTTCGATTGGGAGACAGTTTGATGCCCTGGCGCACAAAGTGGATACCATCTTGGTGGATGTTAATCTGATCCGCGCGGATTTGGGCAAAACAAATGAACGGGTTAAATCCCTGGACATCAAGACCACGGGCCTCGCCGAAGATGTCTCGGACCTGCAGACCGAGGTCCGTAAGTTGCGGACCGAGCATGATCTCGCAGCCCGTCGGCTGGAGGACTTCGAGAGCCGGGCCAGGCGCAACAACGTGCGCATTATTGGGGTCCCGGAGTCCTCGGACGAGATTTCAGTGGACCTGCTCATGGAGGACTTGGTGCTCAATCATCTGCAGCCTAAGGGTCTAGGGAAGTTCTTCGCAGTTGAGCGGGCCCATAGAGTGCCTGGTGGGCGGCCCAAGGTGGGAGCCACACCGAGGCCGATTGTCGCCCGGCTCTTTCACTTTCGAGACCGGGACGCTATCCTGCAGGCCTCGAGGATAACGGGCCCGGTCCCCTTCCAGAACGCGTCGGTGAATTTCTATCCTGACTTCACCCAGCAGGTACAGCGGCAGCGGCAGGGCTTCCTGGGGGTGAAGAGGAGGCTTCGGGAGAGGGATCTGAAATACGCCATGCTCTTCCCTGCCAGACTACGTGTGGTGTTTGAAGACCGAACATTCTTCTTTGAGTCACCTGCCATGGCGGATGAATGGCTGAACGCTCTGCCTCGACGACGCACGGAAGAGGACACTGCCGTAGACGGGGACAGTGGCCGGGATGAACAAGGTTGATGTATTCGGAACCGGACTGACTCGAACTGTCTTTAGATAATGACTTGCAGTAAACACGGAGGTTGTGGGAGGACGAGGGGAGCTCTTTCCTCCCTTAGGGTACTTTTTGTAGATTTTGGGTTTGGTAGGGCGACAGGCACACTGCAAGTTGGGGGGGCTTTGTAAGCTGCAGCAGGGGTGCAGGGTGGGGGGGGGGTTTCGGGATTTGGGGTTGTTGTTGGGGGGTTTGTTTCAGCAAGGCATAGTGATTATTTCCAGGACTGTTCCATGGGGGCTCTTCGGGTGTGGGGTGGGCCTCTTTACGTTTGGGGATGGGGGGTAGGGGTTTAAGTGTTATAAGCTGGAATGTGAATGGTTTGGGGGATCGCATTAAGCGTGGGATTGTTTTGCAATTCTTGAAACGGTCAATGCCGGATGTCGCCCTGCTGCAGGAGACGCATCTTATAGGTAATACGTGCTATGCCCTGAATAGGAAGGGTTATAAATTCATAGCTCATTCGGGATTCTCCTCTGGGTCCAGGGGTGTGTGCATCCTAGTCAGAGCCTCGCTACCATTTGAGGTGGAATCCACCATTGTTGATGATAGGGGGAGGTTTGTGGCGGTGGCGGGGCGGTGGGAAGGAAGAACTTTGGTTTTAGTTTCGGTTTATGTCCCGCCGGCCCTGCAGGCCTCCACTTTCACAGATCTGGGTAGGGCCCTGCTGGACCTCCCGGGGGGTATGCTTGTTGTGGGAGGTGACTTCAACGCTGTTGGCTCCGGCCTGCTGGATGGATACCCGCCCAGAGACACGGGGGGGGCTCAGAAGTGGCTTCCAGACTTTCTAGATACGCTTGGCTTGATAGACTGCTGGAGGCTCCGGCACCCCACACAGAGCCAATACACTTTCCACTCCGGGGCGCATGGTAGCCTTTCTAGGATTGACTACCTACTCACTCTGGCTGCGCATGCCTCATTGGTGTCTGAGGCCAGGCACATGGCGCGTGGTATATCTGACCACTCGCCGGTGTGGGTCAGGCTGGATCTGGGTCGAGAGGGAGGGGGAAGGGTGGCCCCTATCAACCCTTGGTATTTCCGAGACCCCAAGATGCGCAGCGCGCTGGTAAAGACAGTAGATAATTTTTTCAAGGACAATCAGGGATCCGTGGACTCGGCAGTGTCGCTGTGGGAAGCATTTAAGACCGTGCTGCGAGGGGAAGCCCTCTCCCTTGTAGTGGCTGCCAAGCAGCGGAGAGATGGCGAGGTTTTGCAGGTTGAGGAGGAGATCGCGGCTTTGGAGGGAGCGCTGGAGGAGGAGGTTACAGAGGCCTCACTGCATGAGCTGTGCTTGAAGCAATCCGAGTATAAGGACCTGGTGATGAATGCCGCTAAGACCCTCGGTAGGGAACAGCAGGGCCGTCTGTATGATGTTGGTGACAAGGCCCGGAAACTCCTGGCTTGGCTGGACAAAAAAGAACGGGTCAATAGAGTAGTGCCGGAGTTGACGGGAGAGGGGGGAGAGGTGATTGTGGAACCTGAGAGGATTTTGCAGTGTTTCTCGGACTATTTCCGTATGGTTTATGCCTCAGTGTCGGACAGGCCGCCCGAGGACTCGCATGACCTCCTGCGTGATATTGCATTGCCCTGTCTCTCTGATATAGATAGGGACGATCTAGATGGTGACATAACGGTCGATGAGGTGGCGGGGGCTATCCGCGCGTTGAACTCGGGCAAGGCCTTGGGTCCGAACGGCTTGCCGGTCGACCTGTACAAGCTATTTCCGGATAGGGTTGCCCCTCACCTGCGCGCCATGTTCGTGGAGGCGCGGGGGAGTGGGGCCCTCCCGTTGGATCAGCGACTGGCGACGATTGTGGTTATACACAAAGAGGGCAAACCCCGAGATAAGTGCGCCTCATATAGGCCTATCTCACTCCTTAACGCAGAGCCGAAAATTCTGGCTAAAATCCTGGCGGCCCGTTTGATCAGGGTACTCGGTGACTTGGTCCATCCGGATCAATCCGGATTCATCCCGCACCGTAACACAGCGTTAAATCTTCAGCGCCTACATGGTGTAATCGCCAGGGCGGGCACGCTGCGTGAACCAGCTATTGTGGCGTCTCTCGATGCCACGATGGCCTTTGACACGGTGGAATGGGCATATTTGTGGGCCGTGTTGACCAAGTTCGGCTTTGGCCACGGTTTTGTGAGCTGGGTGAAGTTGCTGTATGAGGGCCCTCTTGCGAGTGTGGTGGTAAATGGCCGGGCGTCGACTCCGTTTCAGCTTGGGAGGGGTACTCGGCAAGGTTGTCCCCTGTCGCCATTGCTGTTCGCCCTCGCCCTTGAGCCGCTGGCTGCGTGGATACGCTGGCACCCGGACATACGGGGACTTAGATGGTCGCCTGAGCACGAGGACCGTATATCGCTCTATGCTGATGACATCCTGTTGTATCTTGCCTCACCCAAGAAATCACTTATAGTGGTCTGTGACGTACTCACATCTTTCGGTAGGAACTCAGGTCTCGTTATCAACTGGAGTAAATCGTATTTATATGTTCTTAGTGGCGAGGTTCCACCGATCCCTCGAACTTGTTCGATCCAGGTTGCTCAGCAGGGCTTCGTGTATCTGGGGATCTTTATCTCCATGGATTCTGCCGTGCGATATGAGAGGAACCTGCTCCCCCCCCTAGCGCGCCTGAGGCGGGATGTGGAGGGCTGGCGGAGGCTGCCGCTCTCCCTCGTTGGGCGTGCGGCCCTGTTCAAAATGATGTCTCTTCCCCGGTTCCTCTACGCGCTGCAGAATACTTTGGATTGGGTACCGGCCAACTACTTTCGGGAGGTCGAAGGCCTCGAACGAGCTTTGCTGTGGGACGGGCGGCCGCGAATAGCTATTGCAAAGTTGACGCTCCCATGGTACGACGGGGGTATTGCGCTTCCAGACATCCGACGGTACTATTGGGCCACCCAGCTGAGTGCGATTAATCATGGGTTTTATGGCCCGGCCCTCAGCCCTGGGTATGCCATGGACAGGTGGTTGCTGCGTGGTGGTAACTATTACAGGGCGTTGTATTCGCGGTCCCTGGACTCGTCCCTCACGGGGCCCACTGGTGTGGCGGTGCGTGTGTGGAAGATGGCAACTGACTCGCTGGGCTGGAAGGATAGGCTCACCCTCGCTACCCCGCTGTTTGAATCTGAGAGATTGGGTAGGCTTTGGCACACAAAAGGCTTTGACAAATGGGACTTGATCGGCATCTCCAGGGTTGGAGATGTCCTGATTAAGGGGAGGGTGAAGTCCTTTGAAGAGTTGCAGAAGGAGTATGAACTGGGGCCATCTGAGTTTTTCCGCTATATTCAGGTGCGTCACGCCCTCCGATCAGTCCTCATAGAGGGTGAGAAGGTGCCTGATGTGGTATGGTGGGTACTTTCCTGCATATCATTTGGGAATGTGGTGTCATCACGGAATTCTGGCGGAGAGTCCATGCAGTGATGGGGGAGGTGACGGGCATTGCTATGCAGCCGGAAGCGCGGTGTTGTCTCCTGAATGTCTGGGGGCCAAATGATCACAATGCGGCGCAGACTCAATGGGTGACTCTGGGCAACATGGTCGCTAAGAGAGATATAGCGCGATTATGGGGATCCGTGGGCCCCCCCACATTGACCGCGTGGAAAGAAAATATGGACTGGAGTATGCTAAGGGAGAAGACGGTATATTGCGCTAGAGGCCGCCCTCGGAAGTGGCACGCCATCTGGGGGCGGTGGAACCAATACAGGGGGGGAATTTGTCTTGCCCCTGATCTGGATCCCCCCGAGGAACAGCTTTCCTCCTAGCCTTCTTTCCAGCTCAGTATGGTTAATGGACTTCTTTGGCCCCTGCTGTCCCCCTTCTTCCTCTTTTCACGATACTGTAAATGGTAGATGATTGGGGTCCTGCCTCCCCTGGGGGGCTATCACCATGGGCATTCAGTGTTCTTGCCTTGCTGGGGGTTGTTGTGTGTTTTGTGTTTATTTAAAAAATGGAATCTTTGCACTCCTCCTTCACTGTACTGTGGACGCGTCTCTGTTCCTCTTTACCGAAGCTGCCGAACCTCCGGGTTGTCGGCTGAATAGCTGTGTCCAGACTTTTGAAAATAAAGGTTTAAAAAAAAAAAAAAAAAAAAAACTTTGCACATGCATGCTGAGTGATGTCTCCACCTGCATAATTCGTGGCATCCTTGGTGGTCACTGTACTTGTGTATGTAGACTGTTGAGAAGACTTCATGTGGACATGTTCTCTATTAGGCGCTATGCATGCATGTACTCCCAGCCCCGCACACATGTGGTACATGTACTGCAGGGTCTTTGTGCACCTGACTGATATTTGTGGGCATTGTATCTGTGGGTACTCCACCCTTTGCGTTCCATGGGCACTGCTGGGAGGACTCTGCACCCACCCCTCCTGTGTCTGGGCACTGCTGGGAGTGATAGGCAGTGGCACCCACCCCTCCTATGTCTGGGCACTGCTGGGAGGACTCTGCACCCACCCCTCCTGTCTCTGGGAACTGCTGTGAGTGATAGGCACCCACCCCTCCTGTCTCTGGGCACTGCTGAGAGGACTCTGCACCCACCCCTCCTGTGTCTGGGCACTGCTGGGAGGACTCTGCTCCCACCCCTCCTGTCTCTGGGCACTGCTGTGAGTGATAGGCACCCACCCCTCCTATGTCTGGGCACTGCTGGGAGGACTCTGCACACAACCGTCCTGTGTCTGGGCACTGCTGGGAGGACTCTGCACCCACCCCTCCTGTGTCTGGGCACTGCTGGGAGTGATAGGCACCCGCCCCTCCTATGTCTGGGCACTGCTGGGAGGACTCTGCACCCACCCCTCCTGTCTCTGGGCACTGCTGTGAGTGATAGGCACCCACCCCTCCTGTGTCTGGGCACTGCTGGGAGGACTCTGCACACACCCCTCCTGTGTCTGGGCACTGCTGTGAGGACTCTGCACACACCCCTCCTGTGTCTGGGCACTGCTGTGAGGACTCTGCACACACGCCTCCTGTGTCTGGGCACTGCTGGGAGGACTCTGCACCCACCCCTCCTATTTCAGGATATGTACGCTTAGAACATACACGGGTGTGGGTTAGCTCCATGCATACGAGGTGGGGGTACGTGTCGTACATACACTGTTGGGGTGGGGGGTATGCTCCATACGTCCGCGTGTGAGGGTACGGGTCGTACTTACACTGTTGGGGTGGGGGTACGCTCCATACATCCGCAGGTGAGGGTACGGGTCGTACTTACACTGTTGGGGTGGGACGTATACGTACGCGGGTGAGGGTACGGGTCATACTTACACTGTTGGGGTGGGGGGTACGCTCCATACGTACGCGGGTGAGGGTACGGGTCGTACTTACACTGTTGGGGTGGGGGGTATGCTCCATACGTCCGCGTGTGAGGTTACAGGTCGTACTTACACTGTTGGGGTGGGGGGTACGCTCCATACGTCCGCGGGTGAGGGTACGGGTCGTACTTACACTGTTGGGGTGTGGGGTACGCTCCATACGTCCGCGGGTGAGGGTACGGGTCGTACTTACACTGTTGGGGTGGGGGGTACGCTCCATACGTATGCGGGTGAGGGTACGGGTCGTACTTACACTGTTGGGGTGGGGGGTACGCTCCATACGTACACGTGTGAGGGTACGGGGCATACTTACACTGTTGGGGTGGGGGGTACGCTCCATACGTCCGCGGGTGAGGGTACGGGTCGTACTTACACTGTTGGGGTGGGGGGTATGCTCCATACATACGCGGGTGAGGGTACGGGTCGTACTTACACTGTTGGGGTGGGGGGTACGCTCCATACGTACGCGTGTGAGGGTACGGGTCATACTTACACTGTTGGGGTGGGGGGTACGCTCCATACGTCCGCGTGTGAGGGTACGGGTCGTACTTACACTGTTGGGGTGGGGGGTACGCTCCATACGTCCGCGGGTGAGGGTACGGGTCATACTTACACTGTTGGGGTGGGGGTACGCTCCATGCATACGGGGGTGGGGGTACGGTCCGTACATATGCGTCCCCACGCTATGTGATGCTTGTGCGGGCCATACCCAGGCCTTTGCCACGTGGGTACAGCCGTCCCGCCATTGTTGGGATGACGTAGGTGTGGGCGTGGTACGACTCGTACCCTCGCTCTTAAGGCGTGGGTACGGGACGTACCTGTACTGTTGTGTTGCCGGTTCGCATCGTCAGGCACTTCCGTTGTGGCGGACGCTGGCTTTGCTGGACACGCCCCCACCCCCTCGTAGTGACCAGGGCCTGGGGGTCAGGTATGTCCAGGGCATGTGTGCTGTGTGACTTTGGTGGGTGTTTTGTGGCCTGCCCCTGGTCCTGCCCCTCCCCTTTCCCCCCTCCCTTTGTTGTTCTGACCTTCTGCGGCGTCTGCGTCCGAACCTGTAGAGGAGGTCGACTGCTATGAGGGCCGGGATGACACGTAGGTTCGGGTCCATGTCTGTCCGTCGCGTACACATACTCCTTGTTCGCTTCGTCCTGATTTCCCGGCAGTTTTTGGCAGCCGGAAAATATTCACCGTGCGGGATGACGTCGGTGCAAATCGTGATTCCTGGTTCGTGAATGGCAGGCTGCGTGCGTCCCGACGTCACGTCAGCGCTTTCCCGGATCACATTTGTATGTTTATTTTCGTCGGTCGGGGTTTTGTACGATTCGTACGGAAATGAAGTTTCCGTGCGAATTGTAATTCCATGTTTGTATATTGTTTCGACCGGGTACGCGTCGGACGGAGAATATGCTCTGTCCAACAGTTCGTACCCGGTTTTTACAGGATCGTGATCGGCACCTATATCTTAGGTTATCATATTTTTGGCTCGAATACCCCACATCCAGCTCAAAAACGTAGTCATGGCTATCACTATGGTCTCTTTTGTGTTTGTCTTCAGTATTCGAAGTGCTACGGCACTAGATCTGGTGCCCAGATTGGAACAGATTGGTTTTAACCATTTGTCCCTGGGTAGTTTATACTCTGGGCAGACAAATACGATGTGGGGGATTGTCTCTATCTGGTCAGGGCAGGAAACACATTTATTGCCCAATGGACTATGCCAGTTGTGTGTAAACGATCTGACAGGGAACGTACCCACCCTGAATTGGTGGAATAGCTTCCTGTCACATGATTTGGATATAAAATCCCAATAATCCTCGAACAAAGTATTGTATTTGTGCTCCATAAGAATGCCCGTCAGGGAGCTACTTTTGATGGAATTCAGACTGTTTGTTTTAACCATGCTCCAGTACGCTTCCTTAAAGTCTTTCTTAGATGGAAAGGGACTGGCTACCAGGTCATCCCACAGGTGTCTCAGGCCCATCTTTCCCAATGTACACTTTATCTTTTGTAAGCAGGGAATCTTATTCGATAAGTCTGTCCCCTTGACACCCTTTAATGCATCCGCATAAAATGACAACTCCGGGGTAGACCAGAGCCTTCTCCAGTATGCTAAGGGTCTGTAGCGTGCTATATCTTCAATGGTACAGCAACCCAAGTCTAGATATAGGGGCTTGAGTGGAGTGGATTGCAGGAGGGAAGTAAGGGCTCTCACAAATTTGTTCTGGGCTGAAGCAAGAGATGTTAAGTTATCAAAGCCCCAGAGCACAGCACCATACAATATTGAGGCCCTGACCTTTGTATCGTATATTTTTAGTGCAGGACCAACTGGCTTAGTTTGTGACAGTCTCTGTTCTTTCAATAGGGCCCCTGCCAGTTGTGCATGTTTAAGGGCCAATAAATCAATTTGAGGCTTCCAATTTAGCTTCCTGCCCAGTGTAACCCCCAAATACGTGAATACATTGGTCTGTTCGAGTTGGACCTTATTCATAAACACTCTCCCTTTGATCTCTTTACATTTGTGGAGAACCATGAACTTGGTTTTTTCCACATTTACCACCAGCTCGTGGTCTCCACAAAATTCCTCAAATGTATTTAATGCATATTGTAACCCTTTCTGTGTTTTTTAAATAGTGAGGTTATCATCGGCAGACATGAGTATTTTTGCCTTCATGCCAGCCAATGTGAGAGCTTCAGTTGGGTTGCTGGTAAAGTAGTTGACAACCCTATTAATGAATAACGAAAATAGGGTTGGCGCCAAGACGCACTCTTGGCATACCTCTTTAGTTACTGAAAATCTTTCTCTGACATTACCCTGGACATCCCAACGTACCTGTGCAAAATTTGACAGCTTAACTACCAGAGAGAGTAGTTCTGGTGGCATCCCTAGATCATTAAGAGCCCCCCATAGCTTGTTATTGTTATTGTTAACAATCTGTCTAACAGACAGCAAGCAGTGGCTCTCCCCCCCTATCAATCAGCCTTTGTTGATATTGAGCATGGTGTACCCCAGGGGTCGGCAATTAGCCCCATACTGTTTAATGCCTATATGAGCCCGTTGATGGCAATCATTAAGTCATTTAATGTTAGCTTTGTTAATTATGCTGATGATACTTAGCTGATCCTGACCCTAGAAGGGGATCACAAGACATCCTTAGGAAACTTTCACGCTTGTATGCAAGCAACAGTAAAATGGCTAAGAGACAACTCCTTGCAATTTAACAGTGAAAAAACAGAGATCATACACTGTGCGATAGGGAAAGTAGTGCCTACACTTCCAATTGACTTCTGGCCTATCCCTACGAATGTACCTTTGGTACCTGTTGAGAAGGTACGTAATCTAGGAGTCAGTTTCAATGATAAACTGAACCTAGAGACTCAAGTCAACAAAATTGTGGGGAGTAGTTATTCAATTATTAGGACACTTCGGAAGATCCTTCCGATGTTACCAATCCAGGCTAAAGCTCTAGTAGTAAGGAGTGTTATCCTGAGCCGTCTGGATTACTGTAACTCCTTGCTGCTGGAGTCTCCTAGGTATCTGATCGGGAGGCTACAAAGAGTCCAGACAGTGGCGGCAAAGCTCGCCCTTATGAGACCACGGCGATCTTCAGCATCCCAGGCCCTGGGAGAGCTGCACTGGCTCCCTGTTCTGCAGCAGATACAGTTCAAGTCAATATGCATTGTCTATATGGCGCTGCATGGGCTTGGGCCTAAAACGGTGCAGAGCAAATTCAGATGGTATGCTCCCACCCGTACTCTCCGCTCTTCCTCGGCTAACCTGGTAAAAATACCAAGGATTAAAAGAGCTAATTCAGGGGGTCGGGCCTTGGGTACTGCAGCTGCCAGGCTATGGAATGATCTGCCCACCGAATTGAGACAGGTGCAGGATCTAAGAAAGAAAATAAAATCTTGGCTTTTTCCAAGAGGTTAGTAGGTCAACCTTGTAGGTTTCTGCAGCGGACATGATGGTAGTATACATGTATCTCAGCACCAGGATGCCCGCAGGGTTACAGTGCGCTTTACAAGTACGTTTAACAATAACAATAACAATACGCGTCAAGTGATTTCCACATCCCCATAGTCGCTGGCCTCCAGGGTGAGTTTTGCGGTGCAGTGCTATCTGCCCCTCTGAGGTACGTCACCCAGTTGATCCAGCCTTTGTATGACATCTTAGCTGTATCCTTCCAGTTGGACAGGACCAGTTTCACTGCCGCAGTCAGCAGGAGGTCTAGCAGATCCCTGTCCTGCTGTGAAGCAAGTCCTGTGGTCATAAATGCGGTGGTGAGGGAAGAGAATTCTGGGTTTAGTGTGCATCCCAGCGTCTTTTTTATGAAATCAAAGATTTTTTCCCAGAACACTTTGATTTTTGGGCAGTAGAAGATAAGGTGTGCTAGGTCCCCCTTTTCGCTTTCGCAGTTCCAGCATAGGTCGATTTCTCTGAGGCCTAGCGAGGCTAGTCGAGCCGGGGTCCAGTACGTCTTGTGGAGTAGCCCAAATTTTGTTTGGGATAGTACTGGGGAGATTTTATTATGTGAGGGGAGGCCCAAAGTAAAGCTAGCTCTTGCTCATTTAGTGAGGTGTTGTCTTGTTTTACCCAGTAGCTAGATGACTTATCGTTAGGGGTTTGTTGACAATCAGTACTGCCCCATTTTACTATCTGCCAAAATCTTTGCATGCTTTTTTCTTTGCTTGCTTGGAGGAGGTCTTGCCAACGTTGTTCGTCCCACTCCTTCTTAGCTATGTATTGGGTTCTTTTGTACATCTTCCGAGCATTTTTAATATTGTCCATTATTTTAGATTTTATAGCTAGGGAAAGTCTCTTGTAGTCTTCTCTACAAGCCTTATTATACCAGTTAGCTGATTAGGAGTAACCCTTCTTTTTGGTTTATGGGTTTTGATGAAAAACGATTTAAGTTTGGTAAACATGGTTTCGTGGATATGCATTATATTGTCATTTATGTCCTTCTGAGTATCTAGATTTTGCAGGGCTACTAATGTACACTCCACCACTTCCTTCATCTGCTCTAGCGAGGAGTCATTTTCAATAATCATGGCCAATTTTACTCTTCTCTTGTCATTGCATAAAACAGCATCTCCTGTCTCCCATTCAGTTACCGGTGGCTGTGCTTGTGGTGACCCCAGTCCCTGCAGTGACAACAACAGGGGATTATGGTCACTTTCACATCTTTCTAGAAACACCATATCTGAAAGGAAGGACCATAGTTCCAAATTGAAGAAGATGTAGTCAATGCGACTACTTCTATGCCCATTACAGAATGTGTGGGCGCCCTTTCTGTCTGAGGGAGGTCTCCCATTTAGTGCCCTAATACCCCTTTCCAAGCATAGGGCTTTTAGCTGAAGTGCAGCCTCAGTCCATTTTCTTAATGGGGCTAAATCTAGGGATGGGATATTCAATTGGGCATACTCCTCTGTGCTAAGACTGTCATCTTCTTGGTCTAGGGGCTCAAACGAGCAGTTGAAATCACTTGCTATTATGAAATTACTTCTACACCTGTTAGAATCAATAACGCATTTGAGTTGCGATTCTGTGTTGGATAGTTTACCACCCACCATCCCTCTTCCGTGTACATTTATTACCAAAATATCTGGGGAATGTTTCTGGCGTAGAAGTATGGCCAAAATATCGGGAGAATCAATTGGTATTTCCACAACCCTGTAGCCGGAGTGCTGCCTGACCCATAGTGTGAGCCCTCCCGATTGTCTGCCTCTTCCTCCACCCAGGGCCGGTTTAGAGATGTTTAAATACCCAGGGTGATAGATTTGATCCAGTGACCAAGTTTCTTGAAAAGCCCAGATATCATGGTCCTCTATAAATGCTGACCAGTCTGCTGAAGCTGTTTTTGTATACAGTCCCGCAATGTTCCAGGAGGCAAAAGCCAGCCTGGTCAGAGATGGTGAAAAAATAATGGGTTGAGTAACTGCCTGACTGCAGTTTTTGTGGTTTGATATAACTCCCAGATAATTATTCACGGGACAAGTATTATGGCCATCATTAGGATTTTCTGAGGGCCCTACCATCCCATCCTCTACTCCTGGACCCCCAGGGCTAGTTCTTGAAATAGCCCTGGTTTGATTAGGTGTTTCCCCCCTTGTAGTTTATTTCTGTTGTTATGAAGTGGCATAGGGGTTTTCCTTAAACATCAATCTATCTTATCTAAGGGGAGCTATCATTAATGCCTTGGATTGGGTTGTTACAATTATTGTTATTATTGGCTTCAGGAGGATTGTATTTTATCCTAATGTTAGTAGAGGTCAAATGGGAAATCCTTCAATTTTTTTTTTTTTTTTATTATTTTTATTCAGTTCATGGTATACACGTTGTCTTATACAAAATAATACATTTAGAATCAACAAATAAGTTTATAAGTGTTTGAAATTTAACAAAGTCAAGTATAAGCGGATGCAAATGTGTTAGCGAATTAGCGGCAAAGAGCAAACTATAAGGAGATCATACAGCTAAACCAAATTACATAAAGAGAATAAAGTTCTCAGTCTCCCATATAATCAATTACTAATCCCCAGATTTCCTTACCGAGCTTTTGTTTAGTCAAGCCTTTCACAGCATATAAATTATATTCTATATAAAAAATATTAAAGAATCTTGCCCGCCATTGTTCAAACATTGGAGCCTCTTTTTGAAGCCACATAGAGGCAATACATAGCCTAGTGATAGCTGTGATTAAGAAAATTAAGTAACGCATTTTATATCGGGGATGAGTAGGTATAACTTCTATGTCCATCCCTAATAGCATATCCATCACAGATAATTTGATGGTTACTCCTGATATTTCGAGTAAAAACTGTTCAATATGAGAAAAAAAGTGTCTAATTCGATGCAGGTGTAAAAGATGTGCACAATGTCAACAGCTTCACTACCACACCGAAAACATTTACCATCATTTAAACTTCCCCACTTGGCAATTCTAGCAGGTGTATAGTAGAGGTTAAACATTGTTTTATAATGTGTTCTAAGATTGGCAGAGAGAAAAACCTTAGCCGCAACGTTAATATATTCTTCAAGATTAGTGCCTATTCTCCCTAACCTAATATCCCAGAGCAGATTGTGTTTGGTAAGATCATCCACTTGGGTCTGTTGAAGAATATTATATAACACCCCAATACGAGCCCGCTGCCTTATCCCTTCTACTATGGGGTTAGATTCGATTATCCCTCCTCTTTTAGATAAAAAGTCTCGTAATTGCAGATATTTGAAGAAGTTATTTCTGGGTATACCAAATTTCCCGGAGAGATCGGTAAATGATGATATAGCCCCATCCAAATATAAATCCCCAATGCAGGTTATGCCAAGTTCCCTCCACTTCTTAGCAATCATGTCCTAGAAAACAGGCGGAAGTAGTAAAGATGCTGTTGTTGGTGTATAATGCGAGATTTTTGTGATCTTCTACCATTTCCTTATAGTTCTCCATATTTTAAAGGCTGCGATTAAAACTTTAAATCTAGTCCGCTTATAATAGTTAAATTCGAGAGATATAAAGAAACGTTTATTGGCATCAGTGCCTAATAAAATTTGAAATATTGATGGATATTCTGCAATGTTTGCCACCTCTTCCCCAGACAATAATATACGCATATGTTGAAGCATACAGGCGTAGTAATATAATGTAAAGTCTGGCACCGCCCATCCTCCTCTTTCTCGAGGGAGTGTCATGTAGCGCATGGCTCTGCGGGCTTTTCCTTGTGCCCATAGGAATCTGGCACATATTGATTGTAATTTTAGAAGTTGTGTACGAGTAATCTCAAGTGGGACAGATCGAAAAAAATAAAGAACTTTTGGTAAAATCACCATTTTTAAAACGTTACAACGACCAACTAGAGAGAGATGAAGACACTCATATTGATCTAGTTGTGTTTTAGTCGCCCGCTCGATGCTAGTCCAATTAACCTCGACCATTGATTTTAAGCAAGTGCGAAGTTTAATCCCCAGGTATGTTACTTCGGTCATATTTCTTGGGTCGTTAGTAATTGGTTGATTTAAGCTCAAGATTTGAGTTTTGGCCGTATTTAACTTGTAACCAGACGCGGTACCATAGTTATTGGCCAAGTTTTCAATTACCTGTATTGCGGCCATAGGGTTAGGTGTAACAACCGCTAGGTCATCGGCATAGGCGAGTACTCGGCAAGATTCCAACCCACAGACCATAGAGTCTATTCTTGGGGAGCGCTCCAACATATTTAAAAATGTGTCTATATATAAAGAAAATAATAGGGGTGAACAGGGACAGCCCTGTCGTGTACCTCTAGAGATCAAAATCGTCTCTGACTCATACCCCGCGATGCAGATCTTTGCCGTTGGGGCTTGGTATAGCACACGAATAGCCCTGATAAAATCCGGGTTCAAGCCCACATGTGAAAGGGCGGCCCAGAGAAAGTCCCATGCAACCCGGTTGAATGCTTTCTCTGCGTCGAGAAGGATAAGTCCAAATTCAGCCTGTTTTACATTGGCCCAATCGATCATTGTTAACACACGGTTAATGTGGTTAGTGGTCCCCCGCCCTGGTATGAATCCGTGTTGTCTAGGGGATACCAAAGATATTATAACCTTTGCAAGTCTATCAGCCAGAATTTTGGCATATACTTTACCATCCACATTAACCAATGATATAGGTCGGTAGGAGCCAGGAAGGGTTGGGGGTTTAACCTTTTTCCTGAAAATAATTATATTAGCGTCCTTCCAAGAAGGCGGAGGAGCACCTTTTTGTGCTTGAAGTATAGTGGTAAGTAGCTCATCTTTAATTTCAGTAAAGAATATCTTATAGAATTCTAAGGGTATTTTGTCTGGTCCTGCAGCTTTACCCGCAGCTAGATTGTTGAGCGCCCCTTCTAATTCATCAAGAGTAATAGGGGTATCCAAAGTAGCAGCCATGGTGGGGTCTAGCTTTGCTACGATGTTATCCCGTAAGAGCCGCTCCCCATTAAGCCCATCGAGGGCCTCCCCAGTATATAGTTTAGTGTAATAGTCATGGAATACTTCAAGTATCTCTTTAGATGTTTCCCGAATGATACCCTGTGTATCTATTATTTTGTCGATGCGCTGCGCTGCGCTCTCTCCTTTGTTCGTAATCTCTGTGCAAGGCAATGTCCCAACTTTTCTCCGTATTCATAACTGATTTCACGTTTGAGTTTATGTTTAATTGCTATGTCCTTACTCCATTGGAGATTAATTTTGGCCTTGCACCTAGCGACCTCCACCTGCAAAAGATCTATCGGAGAGCCCTGGCTTATACCCTGTACTAAATTTACCTCAGCATTAACCAGATTAGTGTATAATATGTGCATAGCTTGTTTTATCCCTTTTTGTCTATATAACCCAAAGCTGAGGGTCTCACCCCGTATCCCGGCTTTAAATGAGTCCCAGACTATCCCACAAGGTGCAGAGTTATGATTAATAGTCAAAAATTGTTTTATCCATTCTCTCATGTGGCTCACATATTTTTCTTCCATCAGTATTTTACGATCAAAAGTAAAGGACCTGGGTTTAACATCAGTTCTGGGGGCAGATATATTCAGAATTAAGGGTCCATGATCTGAGGTGATTCTTGGTGATATCGCAATTGATGCTCGATTTAACAACTCAGGGGAAAGGATAAAGTAATCTAATCTAACCAGCTTACGATGTGGGTGAGAATAGAATGTGCCACCTGGTTCTGATCCACAAAGTGTTCCCCAAGCATCAACCAAGCCGTGATCCAACATCAGATTAGACAAGGCTTTAAAGACTCTAGGTTTCCTGCCGGTGTATTGTATACCACCCACAGATAGGCCCTGTGATTCTGTGTGTATGTTGAGATCACCGCAAATAATCAGGGGAGCGGGCCAGAGAGCCAATTCTATATTTAGTGTATCTAATATCTCATCCTCATCAAAGTTAGAGCCGTAGATCGAGCATACAGTGTATTTCTGGGCACTAATTGTTACTGCTGTGATGGCCCATCTACCATGTTTATCTGCCATGGTTCTGCCAGTGCCCTGTACTGTAGCGTTAGCTAAAATTGCTACTCCCCTGTTTGTAGTAGATTGCTGTGTACATACTAAAATAGAATATCTAATCTCAGTTATCAAGTGCTTCCGCTCCCAAGGAATGTGTGTTTCTTGTATACAAAGCAGGTCAGGGTGTAACATCCTTACTTCGGTTGCGACTCGCTGGCGTTTGTCGCGGTTGTTAAGACCACACACATTAAAAGAACATATGCGTAAGCCAGTCACTCCACACCTAGTTGCAGTTGCTACCATAATGATTCCAGAGCTGCAAATGCTTTAATGTCAAATAGTCAAATTGGTTTGCCATAGGTCTCGTTCTTATCAGTAGAAACATCATTGGCTTATGTTATGTACTACTTGTTTCTCACTATTCCAGTCATGAACTTTTTTATAAAATTTCACCCCCCTCCACCACACTCCCACACCCCCACCCAAAGTGCCCCCCCTCCCCCGCAAGGCTTCAGCTGAAGCCCTGTCCCTCCCCCCCACCCTCCCACCCTCCTTCCCCAAAAACAGGGCTATGGGACACAAAGTCCCAGCGATGGAGTTGAGATCCGGCTTCCTCAGCCGGCCCCCGGTCAGATATATATATATTAGCTTCTCTAAAAAAAAAATTATAGATAAGCAAGGGTCCCACTGTGTATAATCATCCTCTTTTCTCTTTTTTGTTATAAAGGTAACTATATCAACTATCAACAGACATTAGTTGAGTGAATGTAAATATGCTTTCGCGGCAGCCACTGAAGTGAAGTATCGTACTTGATCTTTGTTGATCACTTTCAATTTTGCTGGGTTTAATAAAAATGCCTGTGCACCCTTGTTCCTATATGGAGTAATAAGTTGGCGTAGCTGCCATCTGGCCTCAACTGTAAGTGGACAATAATCTGGTCTCACAAAAAATTCAATGCCCTTGCCAGTCTTTTTTCGATCAGGGCGGGCCAGATCATAAAGAGCCTCTCTTGCTAAAAAGTTACTGACAAAGATTAATATTGCTCTGGGTCGTGTGTTACTGGCCCCGGGTCTGGCACGGGGGGTAAGGGGGAACCTGTGGGCCCTCTGAATTTCAGATTTCCAGTTCCAGTACGTTAATGTTGGCAAAGCTTCTGTAAATAATTCAATAATAAATTGCCGCACGTCAGCCCCTTCAACCCCCTCTGGAATATCAATGACGCGTAAGTTGTTCCGGCGCAGTCGATTTTCCAAGTCCGTTAATTTCCAGAGTGTGTCGTCTTTTGTAGCTTGTAAGGACTCAGTGGTAGCCTTTTGGGTGGCCAATTCGTCCTCCAAAGATGAAATGCGAGCCTCGGCTTCTGAAAATCGAGTAGTGAATTCGGTACAGGATTTTTCGATTCTCCTGACAGAGTTTTGTAGTTTGCGATACGCACCTTGCATGCGCTGACCCTCAGTTCTAGTTTCTTCCCTATGGGCATGGATGCTTTGATAAATATCCGCTAATGATATATTCTCGATATTGACCGCACTATTCTCAGGCATGGGTGTAGGCAGGCCGTTATCCGTAGCAGTATCGACACCTCCCAGTTGTGCATTGAAGGAATAGTCCCAATGTAAGCCTGTAGCAGCATCGTCCCTTTGGGGCTGAGGATTAGACCTTTGTTCTCTCCCATCTTTTTTCCGCACAGTTTGTGGGCTCCCTTTATGTGACTGGCATGACCTTGATTTCTCTGCCGCTTGACCACGCCCCCCCAATGTACTCATATTGTCGGAAAGTTCAAGTTCACCCTCTGAGGCGTCCGAAGTGTCAGTGTCAGATAGTGAAAAAAAATCCCCAGAGTCAACATCCTTAGCTGCATCCCAAACAATGGAGCTAGCGATTTCTGGGAGGTTAAGTGCGGGCTCACGGGAGTGATCAGCTATGTCCATCTGTGTAGTAGTGAGATCCAACGCTGATTGCAGACTCTCTACAGTAAACAGATGACTAAGGGGGTCAGCAGAAGGGTCAGAGGGAATTACAATTGAAGTCGAGGTTTTTGCAGGCGGCGTAGATAATGTCCCTGGGCTCAAAATATTGTTAATAGTGTCATCTGTGGGGGTCTGTTGCAAGGATGCATCACTGCCCCCCGCCTTTGCCTCTGGTTGCGGCGCGCCCGCTTGTGAGTCGTCATAGCAGAGAGACTCAGGATTCATATTCTTTCTAGGCTTCAATTTACTGGCCAAGAATATGTTAGGAACAGTTTTTTTCCCCCCTGCCAAATTTTTCTTCTCAGTCACAGAAACTTCCTTTGTTTTTACCTGTCCTCGGCCCCCTTTTCTGGGCGAATTCTCACTGCCAGCGATTCCGTCGTTTCCAGCGTTTCCAGCGTCAGCAGGACCGCGGGTTCTGCCGCGTCCAGCGCGAATCGGCATCCTGCTATTGTTGCAGTCGGCTCCGCCTCCAAGGTGAAACAGCCTCAGTGGACGCCGAACAGGTAAGCAGCGTCGCCACAAAATTGCCGAGGGAATAGTGCACAATCTAGACAGCCAAAGCATCCTGTTTAGATGGCAGAATAATTTTGATATTCAGTCACGGGAGGGGGGGAGATTTAGCTAAGACCAAGCCAGCGCCACGTCTGCAACCGGGAGCCGGGGACCGAGAGCTGTCGTCTCACACTCAGCCGAAGCAACCGGCCGCCATCTTGCCCCGACTGATCCTTCCTAGTTAACTCCTTAGGTCAAATGCAACCAAATTGTCAACCATGTCTGCAGATTTAAGTGTAAGACACACATAGTCTGTATTATCTCCCTTAGACTTGATCCATTTAGCAGAGAGAAAGTCGTCTCTAATTACTGATCTACAGTTCCTCACGTGCCGTAGCCATTGGATGCTTTTGTTAATCAGAGACTGTTCATATTCTTTTATTAGACTAGGTGATATTTTCGTGATCTTGGTTAAGAATACTTGGCATTTGGTTGAGGTAATCATTGATTTATATTGGCCTCTGTTTGACCCTTGCAGTAATGGACCTGAGTTCCATGGGGAAATGGGGGATGGTCTCGTTGAGTCTCCATGTCTATTAATCAGCTGTCGGGTATCATATTGCTTATTTTGGCTGGTATTAGCAAGAGAATGCATTTTAGCTTGGCTTGTTTGGAATCTTTCACCGTTAACTGGTTTGGATGCTATTGATGGTTCCTTGATTATTCTATCTTTATCCCCAAAGCTGGTAGCGCAGGTAGGTGTAGGCGTAGCCTTAGATGATCTAACTGGATCTAAGGGGATATTTTTAATTATGGGTTTCACAATTTCGGTTCATTTGTCGATCAGCCCTTTCAATGAACTCACTACTTCCATAAACATACTGGTCTGTGTCATTAAATCCACTATCTGATTAGTCATCTGACCTGAGCACATACACTTACGCTAACTGTTTGCTGAGAGGGCACATTGTCCTCATTTATATTAGTCAAGGGGGCAAATCTGTTTGAGCACTCAAGTGCACACATCAAGCGTGCTTCATTGCCTAGATTGACATGACGGGTGGGGTCATCCCTGATTGTGGTGCTTTCTCTGGAATGGAGAGTGTGGATTCTTTTAGTGATGATCGTTTAAACATATCGGGTATGGATTTGACAATCCGAGGAGACAGGGCGTTCTTAGTGGAAGGAGCTTCAGGTATACCTGTGTCATTACCCGAAGGGACAGTTAAGATCGCTTCATAGTCACTGATTAAGTTGTCAATGCGGGTCATGACACACCCGTTTCTTTTGGGGGTTGGATGTTTAGTCAACTTTTTGGACTTCTTACCCCTCCCCACAGCTCCACCCCCAAAGCGTCCACTGCTTTCCTTATACCCATGCTAAATGGCGAGAGATATGATTATCCAAATGCAGATTAATGCAGCCAGGGTACTACAACACAATTTTGCAGCCCTTCCAGATTCTGTTTCACATCTATGATGAGCACCTGAGTACAGAAAGTTGCTTACATACAACCTTGTTCAAGGGATTTATGCCTCTAGAACGATGTTATAACCAATTTGATCGACCGGCTTTTGGGGGCGGAAACCAGAAAATGAATAGCAATACCTTATAGTTATCACTGCCCAGTCCTAAGTTTGGCGTTAGGGGGGTGGCCCTGCCCTGCCTCTTCCTGGCAATGACGGGCAAGGATGGGCCCGCCCTTGGCCCGGGGCCAAGGCGCTTTTCAGGGCACAGCTGACTCCTCCCTCATGACTGACGAGCAGCGGGAGCCACGCATTGCACTCTGGGACTTGGAGTCCCCCCAGAGTGGATGACCGAGCATTGGTGCTCACAGGTGGAGGAAAGGAGCGTCCCAAGATTGCCCGATATCAGGAGGCTCGAGGTCTGACACAGCCCCCCACAGGGACCTGCAAGTTGCCAAAAGCCGCACGCAAGAATTTGCGCATATCAACTTCTAGTAAACATTGAATTTTGGACACTGATTTGGTGCTCAGGATAATATTGACTGTCTAAAGGGAGACAGTTTTGCCTTCATCACTGAAAGGGTTTAGTGGACTCTTCTATTCCTTGGAGCACCATTGGCAATTAACAAATTGGAAACTTTGGAATGGATGATTCAGTGCAGTGTTGACCCTGCCACTCGTCTTTTGTATGAGAAAAATATGTTTATTTTTCCTTGTTCATTCCTCTTTCTATGTGTGCTACATTCTGCAGCACACAAAGAAAGAGGAAAACACTTTTATGAATTGTTTTTATGCAGGAAAGTGCCCCTTCCTGCACAAAAATAATCCTGCTTGTAGCACAGACACCCTTACACCACATTGCAAGGGTGCCTGTGTTGGCTCTAGGCAGCTGAAATGGCACCAGCACAGGGGGAAAGGAAAGTAATGTACTGTATTGGATAAATGCGATTCATTCCTGCCCTTCCCCTGTGATGCAGGGCAGTGCAGCAAGGTAACTTGCTGTGCTGCCCTGTGCCACAGTTCCAATATATATGCCCCTTAGTGTTCTGCTCTGAAACCAGTGGTACATCAGTGGAACAGGTACGTTCGATACACTGACCCCATTGCATGAATCTTACTGCAGGGCCCAGGAAGTTTTATGGTGGACTGTTTCTGGTACACCTGTTCCACTGCTCCCACATTGGAGAATCATGTGATTTTGACCACTCACCCTTGTGGTAGGCAGTATACTGTGGGCCACTGGAGGTTGCTGAATTTAGTAGTATGAGTTCTGGTTTCCTGAAGGGAGAAGACTGGCCCATGGTAGTGCAATAGTTAAACTATCTTGCACAGCCTGGGCGACAAAACCAGGTAGATATGTGTTACTGTGGAAACCTTGAGTATATGGAGTGGGGAGTGTTGGAATCTAGTAGGGACTCTGATACATTTTCTGCAGCATCCAATCCAGACTCAGCTGTTCACAGCCATGTGATCCGACCATGTTTTTGATGGGTTTGGGATTTTAACTGTGTGAGTTACAGAGGATGGTGTAGAACAGATGTAATCGAGTGGTGTTTGAAGGTGTAGAGCAAGATGTCCAGACAGAGAATTTGAGCATTAGGCTTGGTGAATAATATGCCAAGGATCGTATGTTTTGGCCAGGTGGAGGAATGGGGATTTGATTTCAGATTTCCTGTGGTACAGTCTCATCCTGGCCTCATGTTTTGAGAAGGGAAAGTATTTTGTGTAGTGAGTGTGAAGTATTAAACGGTTTATAGGTTTTAGAATGACAAGAAAAAAAGAAGGCTGAGACCTCACACTGAGCATTATGCACCGTTGCCTCAACTGAACTGATGCTGTGGAGGGAGGGTCACAAACCCTTGCTTTGAGAAGCTGGCTTGGTATACGGTGTGCACTTATGTAAGTGGGCAATTTGTACCAATCCAGACAACCCTTATGGTGATTTTAGTGGTCTTGAACAACCTTAAAAAGCTCTCTAAGTGGTAGCTGTGGAGAGCAGCCATCAGGCTTAGTCCAGAAGGAGTGTAAAGCAGCTTGTTTTACAGAATACAATCCTATAAGTGTAGATGAAATGAAAAAGAACCACACAGTGTATTTATACAAATGTGCATTTATTATAAGACACTCACTAACACATTTGATATCTACTAGCCGGAGATATACACAATACACACAATACTTTTGAGATTGATTTATTTGTGAGTCGTTTTCGAATGAAATCAATATCTATAACTTTAATCTACACTTCACAGGTCAGATCAGTAAATCGTGTGTCAATTTTCTTGGCTTGGAGGTTTTCATAAGTAATAAAATAATTGAATCCAGATTGTACAGAAAGGCAACTGCAGGTAACACAACACTGCATGCATTGAGTTTTTACCCACGACATTTAAATGCAAGCATACCTTATGATGAAATGTGTCCTGATAAACCAAGCTACAGTACCACCACAGACCCTTTAAAGTGTCAAGATGATATGAAAGCTAGGTTCATGCAAAGAGGTTATAGCAGGGAGCTGCTCAATTAGGCACCGGATGAGGTAAATAAAAATTATAGGGACAGGATTCTATTTGCCAGACCAGCTAAAAGGCAAGATGATGGAATTAGATTCATAACACCATTCAGTAATTAGAATCAAGTGCTGCAAGTGTTATTTAGGAAGCACTACATAGTCAGGCCTGACCCGATAAATGGCCAAGAATGCCACAAAACACTCCTATTTACAGATAGGAGAGCCTACTCAATGAGGGATGCATTGTTGAAGAGTTGTCCTTGAGTTGGTTCAAACAAAGGCAGATTTGTGGAAATGTTCTAGATGTAGGGCAAGTAAAATGGGGACTGATACTGTAGACTATTCATCTCCCCATATGAGAAACCTATCACAAACAGGGATTTACAATTGCAAAACAGAGTTTGCCGATTACATGCCAACATGTACCTGCAAGTTGCAGAATGTATGGGAGCACTACTTTGCAAGTGCACATGCGAATAATACAGCACATGAAAGCCATCTGCAGTATGTACCACACATACCCTGTGGCTAGGCATTGTGAGGAAAAGAACTATCATGATGTCAAACAGATCATGCGATTGATGTATTTTCCAAAAATACTCAAGGGGATGATCGAGTGAAAACTTTGAGATAAGTGAAAATGCTATACATATTTAATTTGGACTGCAAGGTGCCCAATGGGCTACATGTAGATGAGGAATTACATGCTTGTCTGTGGAACTATTTAATGAATTGGTTTCATTAATGTGGCTGCTGTTAAGAATTGAAATATAAAAGAGAGCCTTTAAAGGTATCTGCCTTTATGATTCATGAATATGTATTTTATAAGGCGAAATCGGTCAATGCCCACTTGATCTTAATGTTACATTTATTTGTTCGGGTATCCTTTAAAACAATCTGAATAATATTGTTTTAATGGTTTAAGTTCTTTGAAATGGTAAAGCATGAGCATGAGCATGTGTCAGAAATAAGTTATGTTTTATTTACCTATATTCTGTAGGTTAAGGATGATTCATGTATTTATAGTATAGTGTTAAATCATGGGATTTATTTTAGTGGTTATTTCCCCACCCCAAAATTAATTTTTGTAATCATTGACAGTAGTACGTTTGGCAAATAAGTATATTGGTTTACACTCTGATGATGACTGTGTGGTGTTAAGTATGCCGTTTATGGTAGCTTGAAAACAGTACATTGAATCTATGTAACGGTTTCAGGGTTAATGCGCCGGCTGAGTTTTCATGCCGTCCAGAGTATCTTGAAAAAGATACCTTGTATCCATGTAATGAATTTTGACAAGGGGGCGGCGAAGTTTTCATGTTGTGTAAAAGTTTGGAAAATGATACAATAGGTCTTTGTAATAATTCATAAACAATGTAGCAATGAGTATTGATTTGAGCGATGTAAATATGCTATTCATGTTTACACCACGTTAATAGTAACTTCTCGATATTTATGATGTCATAAGAGGTATAAAAATGAAGGTGAAATGTCATGCATGCTATGTG
Source organism: Triturus cristatus (assembly GCF_964204655.1). Classification (NCBI taxonomy): domain Eukaryota; kingdom Metazoa; phylum Chordata; class Amphibia; order Caudata; family Salamandridae; genus Triturus; species Triturus cristatus. Next base: position 345,194,442 of record NC_140593.1, read on the forward strand.
ATCAAGGCCGCATGGGACGGCCTAAACGAGTTATGGCAGAGTATTGTTGAATTGAATAAATTAACCTGAGCAATATTTCAATGCCTGCATCAAATCAATCCCTGCATGGAGCTCCTAGGAGGATTGGCGTTGCTCTGTATATATATATATATATATATATATATATATATATATATATTCACTTAAAAACCATAGGTTTCACACACGTTATAGTTAGGAATTAGCATTTAAAAAACCTTGCAAATTCACTGAAAAAACCATAGGTTTCACACATGTTATAGTTAGCTGGACAATTCACTCGTAAAAAACCATTGAAATTCCCCCGTTATAGTTAGTTCAGGTAACTATAACTCGCGCGACCGCAATCCACTGCTGATGACGTCACATATTACATCACTGTATTCATTAAGATACTGTTAATAAGTCAGTTATACAATTATTTTTACAAAAAAACCCATCCATTTAGACACTTATTTACCCGTTTATTCTTCCATTAACCTTTAGATATACATATATAAAAAATATTTATTTTACAGAAAGACTCATATTCACTGGATGATGTCATCAGTGATGTAATATGTGACGTCATCAGCAGTGGATTGCGGTCGCGCGAGTTATAGTTACCTGAACTAACTATAACGGGGGAATTTCAATGGTTTTTTACGAGTGAAATGTCCAGCTAACTATAACATGTGTGAAACCTATGGTTTTTTCAGTGAATTTGCAAGGTTTTTCAAATGCTAATTCCTAACTATAACGTGTGTGAAACCTATGGTTTTTTCAGTGAATTTGCAAGGTTTTTCAAATGCTAATTCCTAACTATAACGTGTGTGAAACCTATGGTTTTTTAAGTGAATTTGCAAGGTTTTTTAAATGCTAATTTCTAACTATAACGTGTGTGAAACCTATTTTTTTTTTAGTGAATTTGTAAGGTTTTTTAAATGCTAATTTATGTATGTATTATTATATTTTTTATATATTTATTTTACAATAAACTACCTATGTATATAGTTATAGATTGACTGTATCCTGTAATAAAACAATTTAAAATGTTTTTTTTTTTTTTTAAGGGTTTCTCACTGTGCGCGCACCATGCGCACACCATGCGCGCACCCCGCGATATAAAAAAAAAAAGTAAAATGTTTTTTTCACCCTTCGGGGTCCTTCAGGGACCCCCTGACAAAGGCTAGGGGGTCAGGAACTCTCTACCCTGCCCCCTTTTGGTATGGTATGCGTTGTTACAATGCGGTCGTTGTAACAACTGCGTTGTAATTGCGGGATAAAAGAATGCGATGTAAGGTGGCATATTCACTATATAGTTATATTTTTTGTCAAACACTGTGATATGTGTGCATATATGTTTTTTCACTTTATGGAAAAGGCACGATCTTGCGGTTAATGGCAACGTCGTGACGTCCGGAATAACTGTGAAAATGAAAAATAGGTCTGAAAGATGGTTTTTAAAGAAACTTGGGTAAAACTATGAGTTTAAACATGCTTTGGAAGAAGTATGGATTATTGTATAATATAGTAATATGTGTAGTGCAATGTTCAGAATGGATTTCTTTACATATTATTTTTGTATATGGTGGAGGTCATTGAATGTCTGCTTTTGTTTTCCGCTTTCACGATGTGTTCGTGGGCATCATGTTTACCAACGTCATCGCGACCTCCGGTGTCACCATGAAAACATAAAATAGGTTTTAGAGCTGGTTTTTATAGAAACTCTCTAGAAAAACATGACTTTGGAGAATACTGTGAGAAACACTAGTGTGTAAAGTACTGTAGTATGTGTGGATATGTGTGTTTTAGACTTTATGGAAAAAAGTACTGTTATCGCGGTTAACAACGTCATCGCGATGTCCCGAATAACTGTGAAAGCGGGAAATAGATCTGAAAGATGGATTTTAAAGAAACTTAGTACAAAAACATGAGTTTCAACATATTGTTAAAGAAGTATGTATATAGTAATAAGTGTAGGGTAATGTTCAGAATGGGTTCTTTTACATATTATTTTTGGATATGTTGGTGGTCATTGAATGTCTGCTTTTGTTTTCTGTTTTTGCGACGAGTCCGAAGGGATTGCAACGTCGTCACGAAGATCCCAAAAACAAAAGAAACAAAAACCCCTTTAGAAATAACTTCACAATATCTCGGGTACTAGGGTGGCTCTGACAAGAGCTGTTGCATTGGTTCTGTATTGAGTGCATTTTTAATCACTTCTAAGCATTCCAAATCCGGTCTTTTATGGAATTAGGAGAACAAATGGAGGTAAAGTGATGTTAAATATTTACCTGCAGGCCTCTTCCAGCATACAATAGGCTTCATGAGTCGGAAGGACAGAGCATTTTGATTTATGTGCATACACAAGCATTATAATCCGGCGGTAGGAGCGACGCTTCTGACAAGACCGTGGCGGTCTGACCGCTTCTGACAGAATCATAATGATGCTCATAGTGTCCTACCTTTTCGGTAGGGCTTGACTCAAGAATATATAATCGTATTTACCCATGATTATTATGGGCCAAGCTTATGCACCATGTGCCATACAACAAAAGCATGTCATTTAACAAAGGTGACCTATATGTAGGGTTTTCAGTTAAAAACTATTTTAACCAATTAAACCCACAAATGGAAATATTTTCTTTTCATTAGAAACCAGGAAACTCTGGATTTTGCTGCACTTTTACTGCTTTGGAATCAAAGCAGAAGAAGCACAATCTCTACCTCAAAGCACGTTTTTATGATGGATGCTCTGGGTATGGCCCTGGGCCATGGTAAGCTGCTTAATCTGGTCTTTTAAGTATCTGTAAGGTTCCTGCACTCTCTGGACCTTCTTCAATTCTCATTTTGGGAGCATAACTCACATCATATGAATTCAGTTCACTGTCAACTGCACATTGCTGTGTAGTGACCAACCAGTTCATAGCTGAACTCAGAGCAGGGCCTCAGTCCAGGGCAAGAGGCTCCACCATGGTATCATCCTCCTTCACAAAAAGTGGGGTGGAGTAGAATGGATAAAATATCAAGATTGTGGCAACCAAGATCACTCTGCATAAGACTCCTCTAAAATCATTGTCCTCCTTTGAAGCCTGGTACCCAATACTCCTTTTCTTAGATTTGCAAAGGGATGGTCTGGAAAAGGCTTCCTAGAGAAGCTAAATCCCATCATACAGAAGGACAGGGACTATATCCTGAACAACTTCAGCAACCAAGACTAGGCTTAGAAGAGGTTCATTTTCTGGTTTTGCTGAAACTGAGCTGCCAACACGGCATACATTAACTCAGAAAATCTTGGAGTTTATGTGTAAATTGTAGGCAGTGAGCTCAGAAACACGAAGAGACAGCCAGTGCTCTGTGTTTCCAGCAAGCACAATCTGCACAAACCCATTCTGAGCCTGCCTACTGAAGAAGAACATATTCACAGTATAGCCTCAAAATCACCAAGTTCAATCTTTATTCCCATTGCCACTTTGTCAAAATTAGGCTTACAACCAATGGTGCCAAAAGAAAACTTAATACTTCACAGAATCCCCTGAACAAACTACAGAGACATATTTAATGGAATCATATTGAGCAGTGCTTTTTCTTTTTCCTCCCAAGATGGAAAATGCACTAGAACATTAAATGGTGTGTGGAACACAAAAGTAAAGTTCCTTGGGCAACTCTGACACATGCCTGGACGGATGATAGCCTTTGCACTGCTTTCAAATAAACAAGGCTCTAATGCTTGGTAAAAAAACAATTCTTAGCGGTCCTTGTGCTGACTTTCATATAAACACAAAATCCCATTGGCATGACCCAACAATATGAATTAAACTTCATTCATGAACTGATCTGAACAGGTAAACAACACAAGGCATTCTACAGGTCATCAAATGTCTTTACTACTTCAGCTAAACAGCAGCAGAGTTTTTGACACCAAAAACCATATAGCTAAAAGTCTGCATATTAATTATTTAGCAGATGTCTTCCTATTACCATGTAGATTAAGTATAATCCCAAAGAGATGGTATTTAAACATATACTAATCCATTCCTTTCTTGGTGTCCAAAGACAAAGAACAGCCATAACAGAGCACCAGGCACCCCACAATATATCTCATGTTCAAAGCAGAAAAACGTCATGTTTGTTGTTTGTCTGAAAAATCGAGCAGCAGTAAATGCTCACTACTGACTTTATATCTGCTGTAATAAAATATTAATGGGTGCAAACATAGCCCCTATACATGTCCATCTTGGACAAAAGGTGGGGCTGGTTGCTGGAAAGACGAGCCTGAGTGCTATGTAATGAGACAGGCATTGGAGGTGAGGAAAATAATTAAGTTACTTTAAAGGGCAAATTTAAGCTAGGAGCAGGAAAGAACTGTAGTAGATTTAACAATAAGAATTAAGAAGGGAAGGAAGAAAAAAGGAACCTGCCTTCTTGCTGCCACCCAACCACCTTCCACCCTCTCATGGGCCAAATAAAGATTCCTCCGAATATATACCACATGTCTAGGCAGGTGGCTCATTTCGGCCAATTTGGGCCCATAGTTGCCCTTGTGGGGGAATGGAAGTAAAACTTGCAGAATTAGAACTGGCATTCCAGGGTCTGCATGTTATTCTCCATTCTGAGGAGTCAACTTTAATCTCTGTTATCCCATGGGGATGTACTGGCCAGTATGGTAAACAATGGCCCCAGTATGTCCTCTCAGAAATAATGGGGAACTTGTAATGGAGCCCTATATGTAGCAGCCTGTAAGTGCATCAAGAAACTAGAACCCTCCTCCGTTGTACGTGTTAATGCTCCTTATGGGAAAAAAGAGCAAGGCCTTTTTTTTATAACCCTCTCCGTCAGGGTTACCCCTTAGTGGCATTCTTCTGCTGTGGAACGGGACGTGCTGTACCTGTGGAATACGGGGGAGCACTGTATGGTATGCACAATTGAAGGTAAATAGGAGTTGGATGGGTTCTTTTGAAATTGAAAATACCTGTTGGGTAGGAAAACTATGCTGTATTCTGTCCTCCAGATGGTATGATTAAAAAGGGGAGATCAGTAGAATGTTTCTGTGTATTCGATGACCCTACTTTCTAAATTGTCTACATGTTTCAAGCCAATATTCCCTGTGGTTTTCGTCAGGACCAAGGAATACACTCCCTGAGACCACTCCTAGTTTAGACTATTTAGTGGAAGCAAAGTGTTGCCACGTCACACAATTTGCATGCGCAAAATAAACATTACACCTACTTGGTGCCATTGTCTGTGATATCTGAAACATATAAGCTGAGAATTAGCTTGCCATAATACATGGCACATCTTAGAAAACATTGCTTTCTGCAACAGCATGGCTGGCATCGAGCGTCATGTAAATAAAGACAGTTCGATCGATGAGAGCAAGAAGAATGTCGTCCTGCAGTGAGGAAATGCTTCGGTTATGCCATACTTACTGCATCAAGGTCACATCTAGTAAAATTAACCTGAGAATGCTTCACCAGGGCCTGAAAATTACCTGTTTAGACACGCTTGCCCTGTTTTAAATTACTGGAGTGAGAGCGAGCGCGTGTAGTGTGTGTGACTCGCTGTGAATGCTGGGTGCCGGAGAAGTAGTCCGTGCACCTGATCTCAAAGGAACTATTTCCTGGTTATTATTCAGCCGCTAAACAGCTGATGATGAAGCTGTGTAACTCACTCAGGGGCAGATTTACAAGCCCCTTGCGCCTCATTTACGCCGCCGTTGCGTCACTTTTGTGACACAGCGGCGGCGCAAATCCTGCGCCATGGTGCGGGGTACTTACAACGTGACGCATTTGGGAGATGCGTCACGTTGTAAAGCCCTGCACCAGAAGTAGGCGTTCCTGTGCAGGGGGGGGGGGCGTTCCGTCGGAGGAACGCCTCCTAAAAGTGGCTGAGGGAAATCTACAAGATTTCACTCAGTCACTTTTAGGCCCATGCTGCGTCAAAACCCTGCGCCAGCCTGAAGCAGGCGTAAGGATTGATGCAGCATTCACAAGATAGGGGCCCCCAGAGCATTGCTGGAGCTGCGTCGCGCTTGTGACGCAACTCCAGCAATGCGCCACTTTTACGGCACAGATGCGTCACGCATCTGTGCCGTTTTTGCCCCATGGTGAGCCGCATTGTAAATGTGGCGCATCCATGGTGGCGGAGCCATGGCGCACAATAACTGGCGCATCCCTGCTGATATGCAGGGATGCGCCAGTTATTGTAAATATCCCCCTCAGTGTGTTGGCTGCAGGTGTGATTTGACCATGCCCCAAGTGGAGAGGTATGGTTGAATGGAACCTATGCCTGGTTTCCCCTCAGCCGATATTTTTTACACTATTTAAGTGCCGAGAATGTCTGAAAAAGGTGGTTTAACATAAAGGAAAAAGAGGAAAAAGGCAAGAAAAAATATAGCTATGTACTTTTTATGTGGATGCCTGCCTCTGACATTCTTACAATTTATGGATAAAAATAAAAATAAAACAGCATGAATCCCCTAAAGTTTAGGGATTAGGTGGAAGAGTGGATAAATAAATATCAGGTGTTGCGTCCACTGTGGAGGCAAAGTAAACTGTAAGTATACATGAGGAAGAGCCCTTCCTCATTCTTCTGCTGGTGTTTACCATAATCAAGTCATGGTAGCCATCCTGTAGTTACTTGATGGTTGATATACTTGGGTAATTAAGCTGAGAACTGACCCGATGGGATATTGTCTTAATGGGCCATGTTATGTGTATTGAGTTTAAAAACCCATTGTTCCTCCTTTTCCGGAAGTCTCTATTTGAAATTGGCCATATCATACACATGTTCGAGGATCACCCACTGGTAGTCAGATACAGTGTGGTTTTTTTCCATATAGTGAATGGACATCTTAATTGTTGCTCGACCGCACCTAAGGTTACTGCAGTTTTCACCAAATCTGTTTTTACCTTTCCGGTGGTCATCCCTATGTAAAGCTGGTAGCATGGGCAGGTAATCATGTACACTACTCATGATGTGTTGCAGTTTGTGAAATTTCTCAGTTCCCATTTGGTGTTATTTCCAAAGTTGGTTGATTTTGTGATTATAATCAAATGGCATACACTGCATCCTCCACACGGTTAGTGGCTTACCACCTTAGGGAGTTGTCTCGTGCCCATGATCTGTTTCTGGGGCATGTGTGTACGAGGGAGTTCCTCAGACTTCTATCCCGCCAATGACATGGGTTTAGGTAGATTGAGGGGGCCAATTTTCAGAATCCATAGTGTTTATTTATGATTTTGATTACTTTTTCAGATGCCACGTTGAATGTAGTAATGCAGATCAACCGGTCATCATTTCTGTTCTGTAGGACATGGTGAAAAATGGCATCCCTATTGTCATTGAGTGCCCATTTCATTGCCTTCTCCACCACCCTTGTTTGATATTTTCTGCCCTTGAGTTTGGTGGCTAATCCTGCTGCTTGTGTTTTATAATCACTTATGTCTGAGTAGTTGCGTCTCATTCTCAGGAATTTGTCAAAGGGGAAGTTTTCCCTTAAATGACATGGAGGGAAACTGTTATATAGTAATAGACTATTATGGGCTGATGGTTTCTCATGTGTGGTGGGTTTCAGTTTGCCCTGATCTGGATTAATGTTATGGTCTAGGAACTCTAGTTCTCCGTGGCTTGCAGTGTAAGTGAACTTCAGGAATTAATTTTGTGTGTTTAGCCAGTACACAAAACGGGTTGCTGTCCTCGCAATGAGTTCTCATATGACCGACATGTAATCTCTGTACCTCTTCCAGAGTTTGATGTTACTCAGAAAAGTATTGTTAAATCATGGAATTTTGTATGTTTCCAGGTGGTGTACGTACAGGCGGGCTATACTGGGTGCAAAGTTACTCCCCATGCTGGTCCCATGCTTCTGTAGAAAGAGGGACCCATCAAATTCAAAAACATTTTCTCTTAGAGTCCATTTGCAACATTCCATCACTAGGTATCTTGGGGTGTGGTATTCCTAGTCCACTTCAAAAACTACCTCCTCTTGGCTTGAAACATGTAGGCCATTTAGATGGTAGGGTCATTGAATCCACTTTTTACTGATCTTCCCCTTTTTGATCATACCATGAGAAGGACAGAATAAAGCATAGTTTTCCTACTCAACAGGTATTGTTAATTTCATAAGAATCCCTCCAACTCCTATTTACCATATTTGTGTATTCCATACAGGACTTCCGTGTATTTCACACGTAGCAGCATGCCCCATTCCTCAGCAGAACGGGAAAAATCCAATGATGAAGCATGCCACTAAGGGGTAATCCTGGTGGGTTAGGGTTTTAAAAAAAAAACTTGCACTTTTTTTCCATAAGGAGAATTCACACATACAAAAGAATAGGACTCCAGTTTTTTTAAGTACATAACATAAGGAGGACAAGCCCTTCGCTGGGAAATACCTCTTATCTCCCTTTTTCTCTTGATACAAAGCCTGTAAGTGGCCAGTAATTGTAGAACACCTATAGATATATCAGACATGCCTTGCACTATGGAAATGTACATTCGTGTGTTTAATGTATTCCACAGCATCGTTGATGGTAAGCACACTGATACAGTAGTACTATTGTAGGCCACTGCAAAACATCCTCAGTCATGGATGTGACTGAAATGTATTTTGTATTTGTATTGGGTACTTATAGAGTGCACAAGTCATCTCCAAAGGGATATCCCAGCACTACACTTTATCATTACCAGTTCTGATTGTGAACCTAAAGTGGGTCTAACCATGTGTTCAATCTTTTTCAAAATGTCACCAGATCTGACACAGCCTGTAGATTCTGGGAAAGCTTGTTCCAGTGAGTGGAAGCCAGAAAGTTAAAAGATCGGCCACCCATCTTAAATGTTTTGATTATTCTGCAAGATATTAGAGTCTTATTGGCTGACCTAAGGTTCCTTATGGGTTTGTGAAAGTTGACTCTATTTAGCAATAACTTTGGGCCGTTTCTGAAAAGTTCTCCTTGCGTATGAAATATTAACTTGAAAATGGCTTGTTTACGGACTGGAAGAGAATGGAGCTGATTGAGGCAGGCTGATGCTGAGCTTCTATTGCTTTTATTTCAAATACATTTTGCAGCTGTATTCTGAATAGTCTGGAGATGTGTGAGCAAGTACTCAGCCATGCCCACATATAGTGCATTTCCACGGTCCAGCCTCCTCATAATTGAGGTTTGGACTATGCTTCTTCTGCATTTTAGAAGGATATGTAGCAGCCCAAAACAAATTCCTTGTACCCTAGTTACTTGTTCTTGCAGGGACAAGGCATCATCAATAAGAAAGCCCAGGTTTGTTACCACTTTCTTAGGTTTTCGTGAGGGGCCTAACATTGTTGGTCACCACAAATTACTCCAACATTTTTCTGCACCCCCAAACAGTAGAATTTCTGGGTTTTTTGCATTTAGTTTTAGGCAATTAATATGCAGCCCTTCCGCTACCTCAAAAAGGCACTGAACCAAATTATCCTTTGTCTCATCATACTTGTCGTTAATTGAGATAATCAGTTGTGTCATCAGCATACATAATGATTCTTACAATATTTGCCAGTGGTGCCAGATAAACAATAAACAATGTGGTGCTCAGAGATGAACCCTGAGGGACTCCACAGTGCAATTATTTGGGGCTGGATCTAAAAAGCTGTAACTGTACCAATTGAGACCTATTATTTAAGAAAGAATATAACCAATGCAATGTGGCTGACAGCAACAGTTGAGTGCACCACAAGCTCAATAAAAAGGCAGCATCTTAAACTGTCTGGTTTACCAGTGCCTTTGGGTTGCACAACCTCTAATTATAATGTGCTACTGTATGCATGAAATAAATTACTGCAGCTCCACATTCAGACTTCCAGACTAATCATATTGGGAAAATATTTACTATGATGCCATTGATTCTTCAGTGGACTAAAATACATTACAAAAGGCACTTTAACAAGTAAGAAGAGCACATGTGAATTGTGAGTTTGTGATCCCAACTTTATGCCTTACTTCTATATCAAGTATCGTATGAGGTAAGGTACAAAACACTATGTCACATGTATTTTATCATCTGGAAGATGGAAGACATTTGAATCAGAAAAATCCTCTCTCTCTTCTGCTACCTGCTAAGGCAGACCTACTTTGCAATGTTAGTCATTTTGCAAACCATTCCTTATTGTTTCCTGTGCAATTGTACTTTCCTGATCGCTGGATAGGAGGGTTTTATGGCATGTTCCAATGAAAGAAAATCCACTGCTGCTAATTTATAATTTAGTAGCCAATAAATGGGTGTGAGAAAATGGGTTGTTAATTGAGTACGGTGTTAGCCACAATCCCTGTCAGGGTGAACCACAAAAGTCACTAAATTAACCTGTGCTTAACCCTCTGGAAGCCTGGCACAAAACCAGGCAGGCTTAACTTAGAGGCAAAGTGTAAAGTATTTATGCAGCATACACACAGTAATAAAGTGAAAACACAACACAAGAAATCCTACAACAATTTTGTAAAATAGAGTGCATTTTTATATATTTTTTTCACAACAAAACAATAAAAATCCAATTAGTAGAACCGGAGTTATGAATTTTGAAAGTTTAAGGTAAACTAGACTGAGTCAAAGTAAATAAATATGGCTGTGAAGGTGCACAATTCATATACAGACAGTGGATGGGGACCATTCAGCCCTTCCCTTCGGACTTAGAAGAAACTTTGGAAAAATGTTTTGAGAAGGTAGAAGTTCACTGAAGCAAAGCTGCTGGTGGAGTACGAGGAGGAAGTGTCCTCATCAGGGAGCTGCTGGACAATGTTGCGGAGACGATTTCCATGTTCAGATTTAATCCCTTTTATGGAAGTTGAAAATCTCCATTGGGATGATGCAGGAGGCTGTAGCCAATGAGGGCTCCATCAGGCTGTGTACCTCTTCTGCGTAGGACCGATGAACAGGATTTGCTGCTGTGGAGAAGAACATAGTGAGAGCTGCTGCGAAGCCAGCCCAACTGGCAATGCACCTTGGGTGGACAGATGAGCAGGTTGGTCCCGGTCTGCTCATGGTTCTCTGAACAGTTTTTAACCAAAAGTCACAAGTTTTTGATTTTGGCTAACTCGGCATCTTCAACACCACCACCAAGGGTTCAGGACTGGAGGGGCACCACATGGGGTGTTAGGACTCACTCAGGCTGGGTCCAGGTGTGGATTCAAGATGGTTGGAGCCTTTTCTGTCCCTGAGTCTCTGATCACGAGGCAGCCAACTAGCCCTTGAAATTACTCTGCTAGTCCAGGTTCAAGAAGTGGAACAGAACTCAAACAGCAGGGCAGACCCCTGTGGGTTCAAGGCAGGCTTCAGACTGCAGATCACTCCTTTCAGGTCTAGTCTTCTGAAGTGCACCTCAGGCCACAGCAGCAGACAGCCCTCTGAGAGTCTTTCAACTGGTCCAGAAAGAGTGGGTCTGATGGTCCTATTTTTATACCTGGAGCCTTCTTTAAAATAGGAGAAGTTTCTAAAGAACTCCCTTTGAAGTGCTTGACATTTCCTGTCTCCCGTACCCTGACTCCAGGCTGGCTGCATGTACAGTGCAGAGGAGACAAGTATTTTGGGTGAAGGCAGGGCAGATTTGCCAGTAGGGCTGTGCCCAGCTCTGCATCCCAATCTTGCCAATGATTACCCTTCCAGGTAACCTTAATTCCTCTATTGTGTGGCTGTCTGGGAGGAATAATCAACGTCCAACTGCCAACTAAGCCAGCCATGTGATCAAAGAACATGCTGCAGGAAATAAACAGGACAGGAAAATGCCTACTTTCTAAAAGTGGTATTTTCAAAATTGAAACTTAAATTCCAACTTTACCATTAGAGATGATTTTCAATTACAATTTCTCTGACACCAACAATAAAATATTTATCTGAATCCAATCAAAAGTTAGCACCTATTAAGTGTAGTAAGGCAAGCCAATGTTATCCCATGGGAGAGGTAGGCCTCACAGTAGTGCAAAATGAATTTGTGAGGTTTTCACTAACAGGACCTGTAAAATGTAAAAGTACATGTTGAACCTTTTAATTACAATACACTATGTCCTATGGGCTACCTAGGGCCTACCTAAGGGATAGTAACATTTAAGTGGCAGGCCCTGGGTATTTGGTATACCGTACCCGAAGGCTGCCAGGTTTAACAATGGGCATGGTTTCATTAAACTTAAGTGACTTCTACTTTAGCGATTCCCAGGCATCTCAATGGAAAGCTCTATTGTTAAGTCTGGCCTAGCTTTTTGAACAGCCTCATGTAAATTAAAACAAATCAAACATTCAAACATAGATAAACCTTGGGTTAACCCTCTTCATTAATTAATCTGTTCAAATACCATTCAAATTTTATTTCCTTGCTTCTGCAACATACAACATGGAGCACTGGGCCTGACCAGGTCAGACTTTGGATCTCCTACTCTTTGAGCGACAGCTTATTGCGTTATCATGTACACATCTGCCTAAACAGTACTGCACTTCAGTATGAAGTCTGATAGGCAAATATTTAACTCTACCAATACTTTTTCTTTCCAATGGTTATATTTTAAGGCCTAAGTTCACAACACAGCTGTTGCCAGACATTATGGGGTATATTTACAAGACAATGAGCCTGCGAGGTGCTGCAAGCCACTTTGCTCTGCCAAGCTCAGTCATTAGGAAAGTGCAGGGATGCATTGTATTTACAACAATATGGCATATCCCTGTGCTTTCATCTCCAATGGTGCACCAAAGGCTGCTTAGCACCAATGCAGGCACCCTTGCAATATGGTGTAAGGGTGCCTGCGTTGCAGTGATGATTGTTTATGTGCAGGAAGGGGCAACATCAATAATTGATGGCGTTTTCCTCCATCTATGTATGCTGCAGAATGCAGCGCAAGTAGAAAGAGGAACATACGAGAAGAAAAAGGTATTTCTCCTCGTTGTGCCACTTTGTCGCCCAACCTGGGGAGGCATAGGAATCTGACGCATTCCCAGGTTCACGAAACATTGTAAATCTGTTAATGCGCCAGAATCCATGGCTGTGGCATGAGAACATCTACAGCAACACCAATGGAACCCCCCTTTCAGGCAGAGTAATTGCATGAAAGAGGGCCATGTTGACAAGTCCATAAATAGCCATGCAGGGTGGCTTTGCATGACCTTGTAAATATGGACCAGTACTCTGAGCTACTAGAGAGTCTAAAAAAGGGATGCTCTGGTGATGCAAGGGGCTTGTATATATAACCTTATGAGATTAACTTAAAAAGGCTTTAAGAGGCACTACCAGGAGAGGAGGCTTGACTTCACTCACATTTTAGTAGCCAATAGCATGTTTGTATTGGGCAGAAGCTGTGTGCGTCCACAAAAAAGTGCTTTCCCTCCACACAGCTGTGATAATTTTGTTTATCTATCCAGCTTCATGAGCTTGAACTTTTAGGGTCACACACATGACATTGTATTGCTATTAAATTGTCTTAGATAACTAGAAAGTTTACAGGGTTTGCTTTTTTCTGGCAGCAGCATAGATGGGATGGCAGTAATTAACTTTAGACTTCAGAGTGCAGTTTTGTGTTTGGAAAGCCCAGGGATACACTAATCTACATAGAATTTTAGGGCTGACTTGACAATGCAATTGTCGTCTTACCTGATATGACCAACAAAAAAAGAGCTTTGAGAGTCCTACTGCGAGAGGAGCTCTCCAGTGTTTTGGTTCCCCTAAATATAGGGTTTGATTGGGCCAAAGATGTATGCTTCCACTAAAAAGACTGCTAAGATTGCACTTATTGGCTTGTGGCAAAGTTTATATTCGATGCAGCAGAACTGAGTTGGCTATGGTTCCAAGCCAATGATCTTGGCTTTAGGCCTGATCTGTTTCTTATGAAATGTTGTGATAACGGCACTAGGACTGACATATTCATTGTGAAAATCATATGTTATAAGTCAATAGGCCTTTAAGAGTGGATTTATATTACACTGTATTAATTAAAGCCTACTGAAAGGTATTTTGTTACATGGAATCTCCCAGATTACCATAGTAAGCAGAGGTTTTGGTGTTGGTCACCCAGTGTGACAAACGATGGATATAGAAGATTAGCTCTGCAAGAGTCATTTTTAGGCAATCTTGGGAGAGATAGTAGTTTGCTTAGCCAACTGCGATTCTGTATACCTTCCTAATTTAATGAATATGCATCTGAAGGTTCCTCTGTGGAAAATCTTATTCTTAAAAGTGTAGGCCTTAGTTGGTTATGGTGACAGGGTATATACCTGAAGGGTGCACTGGAGGAAATGTTACTTCCTATGCCATAGGTTTGATCAGCCTGAAATCATTATGACAAATATAGTTGATCTAGCTTATAAATTGGTTGTGAAAAGCATATTTTAAAGCCAGTAAGTCTTTAACAGTTGGTTGTTACCACATTGCGTTGCAGGCTACAAACAGGTATTTTGCTACATGTAATCTCACAGATTACTGTAGTAGGCAAGGGCTTTGGCATTTGCCACCCACTCTGACAAGCCTCAGGGCTTTTCACTAGGATGATTCCTGTTAGGCCCTGTTGAGAGAGGTTGTATATTGTTTTACAGGCTGTATTTTTCTACTTATTTGTAATTGTATAACTGTATTCATGATGGCTGCAAATTTATGTGCACTTGATTGGGCTGTTATCAGGTAAACTTTAAAGCGAATGCTAAAGGGTAAGGTCTTCAATGGGAAAGGTTATGCCTGATTTCATAGGTTTCGTCTCTTTATTATGAAATGTTATGACAAAATCAGTAGGCATAACCTACTTATTGTAAATAGCATACATTAAAGACAATGGGCTTTTGAAGATTGATTGTCATTATATTGTGCTAAAGCCAGTAGACTGGTATTTATTTACATGAAATTTCAAAGATTACTATAGGAATCAAATTTTTCGGTGTTGGTGTTACTCCAAACAATCTGTGGGGATAGAAGGTATGCACTACAATGATCCTTGTTAGGCTTTTATAGTAGAGATAGTATTTTGCTTTGCCAACTGTACATTTTGTATGATTTTGTACTTTTATGACTGTATGCTGAATGGTTGCCCTAGGGCAAGCTTACGCACAGCACAAGGGCTTGACTTTGGTATGGTGACAAGCCAATGATAAAGGCTATATGCCTGATTGTTTACGGGGAAAAGTTATGATAAAGGCAGTATGTCTGACATATTATCTGTGAAAAGCATACGTTATAGTTAATAGGAATTTATGAGTTGAGTGTTTTTAGTCTGAATTAAAGCATACAGGTTTCTTGTTGCATGGAATCTTATGAATTAATTTTGTAGGCAAGGGTTTTGGTGTTGGTTGCTCTGTCTAAATAAATTGAGTATAGAAGATGTGCACTGTGAGAGTCCTTGTTAAACACTGTTATGAGTGATAGTATTTTGCTTTGCCAGCTGTGATTGTATATACATTTGTAATGTTTTGACTGTATGCCTGATGGTTGCTGATGTACCATAAAAATAAACTAAAGGACTATACCTACCAATAGTCCCAATACCATTACCAAATAATCAGTCAGTTGGCAGTGAAGAAAGTTCAATCGTTTATTAGACAAAAATACTCTATAGAGGAGCCTCTCCGAACCTCACCCATCAGGTGCGCTGAGAAGACTGTTGGCTCGTTTTCAAACATGAGGTTATATACTTTTCGGTTCAACACATACAATCACTGTAAAAGGAAAAACACGAGTTGGCCCTCGATCTCCAGGAAAGGACCATATATGGCACACATCTGACCAGTACAAAGACTTGACTATCTATTACTGATGAGGTCAGGGGGGGTGGCTCCCTTTCTTCTTGGTGCCTGGGAGTGTAGACACAGCACCTCCAGGAATGCGCTTATCACCCCCAAAGCCAGATGCGACCTTGAGTCTTAGAACAGTCAAGTAAACAGCCTACCTTCAGCTGCTACCAGTAACTCAGATGAACTGGGGTCTGACAACTGCACGTGATCAACACGTGATCACGGCCCGTGCTCGAGCATATGATCAAAAGATGGCGTCTGTCTGGTTCTCGGCCTACTTCTTTTAGCAATAGCTATACGGGGAGGAAATAAACAAGTTTCCTCTAAGCAAAAGTATATATGTCAGACAGAGAGCATACATATAGATGCATCATGCTAACATAATATAGGTCCGATACTCCATTATATATGGGAAATCTACTTTTTATCCCTCAGAAAGGCCCTTTTAGCATGATGTAGCTAACTAAAACAGTTCATTCTTCAAATATTCCCTCATCAATCTGCATTAGGTCTTTGAGCTCCTGCTGAACTAGCTGAGCTTTTACCGCTGTTGGGGATGGACCTTACACAGAGGAAGTGAGTTTTGTCGCGCAATAAGAGCAACATGCAGGTCCACATTGTACACAAACACAACACGTGAATATGATACCGGCTATATATGCCAGCACCATAAAAATGTTCCATCCCCAAGTAGACAGCAAACCCCAGGACCAGAGAGAGACCACGTACCAGTTTCTACATGTATCTCGGAAGCTAAGCGATGTAGCTTCTTTATAGCCAAATGAACGGAGGGGGCGGAGTCAGGAATATAAACACAGCAAGAGCTGCCGATCACACGGCATGCTCCTCCTCGATCTGCCAAGATAACGTCCAAAACCATACGGTTTTGAAGCAAAACAAGTCTGGTCGCCTGTAGCTCTACTGTTATATTGGTCAGTATTCCTGCAATAGTGTTAACTACCCCTTCAACTACTCTAGACAGGCGTCGTACTTCCTGGCTAGTAATCATAGGCCCCCAAAAGGGTAACAGTCCTTTCATAATCTCAATGAAATACTACAGTGGAGTATCGGTCTGATCTATATCGGTGGTATCTATCACCCTTTTATTTCTCCTAATAAGCACGCTACGTTTATCTAGTCGATGATCCTTGTGATAATTAGAAGGGGCAATATAGACTGGAGGGTACAGGAAGAACAGATAGCACCGTCCAGTCCAACCTCGGGGAAGCCAAGTATAGGCACTTTCTCCACAGACAAAATATACATTAAGAGGGGTTAACAACGGAGGGCTGCTAAAGGTACGCAACTGATAAGTGTAATTACATTGGCTTTCTCCTACTGATATGTACCCTACTCCTTGAACACAAAACGCAGAGGTACTGTTTAATACAGGCACTGGAATAGCCCTATCTTCAGTAACGTTACGGTCCTGAAAGGGTCGATAATATTGAGTGAAATTGAATTCAACAAAATCCAAAATTTCATTTTTCAACCAAGTGGTATTTTCATACGTTATATACATATTCATACAAGCATTCGGATCTAAGGTTCCCTCTCCATTATTCCCATCGGGGTTGAATCCTTGATGAACCTCAAGATATGCTAAAATCATTTCATAATCTCTCTCTGAAAACCTATGAGCGTCCACAGTGTAATGCATATACATCATATAAAGCAATTTGAACCAAGCCTTGCAACTTCCCAAATGAGACAAAGGTATGGATATAAATAAGTTGTGCGTGTGCATAACAGATGGTAAAAGACCACAAACCCAACAATTTGTAGTATTGGTGGCACTGTGTGCTTGATGAAGCATTTCAATGAATGTGTTTTTCACATAGGTCTGATGATGCCTTTCCTTATGAGGGGCTAAAGTATGAAACACATGTTCCGGAGGTGGGGTAGTTGTTCCTAAAACAGCATGCATAGGGTGGCGAAATTCTAAATACATGAATACTCCTAGTAATATAATTAACAAATATTGCTATAGTGACTATAAATGCAATTTTAGCACGATTGGTCCAACTAGAAAAAACAGGCATATATGTAGAAAAATAGCGTGGTACAAAAGGACGTGCCTCTTCAGGACCAAAACGAGCAAAGGGATACATGCTAACTAAAAGTCCAACAATAAACTAGGGCAATGCAGTCCAACCTGCCAGAGGGTGCTTCTTTCCTGTGTCCGTTTAGAGCCTCACAGGCAGGCTCCTATCGTTCATCACAGATAATACCAAAACAAACTCCTCACGTTGAAGTTATGTTCTCACACAACCCTTGTAGAAAACACAACCTGGGCCCCTTTGAACATGAAATTCAGTCTTTCTTTCTGAACAGAGCAAACAAATGTTCAAGGCTCTCAGCGCGTTCAGTCCAGTGTCTCGCTCAGTACACCAGAAGCGTATCTAACAGACATTCATAGCACAGGTCTGCACCCTATCACTCAAGTCTCTCCCTATCTCCTACCATGTTCACCTGGTGTACCGTGGCGTTTTCTGGGGATGACGAATCTGGTGAAACAGGGGTACTGCGAGCCTCTGGGTCAGCTGTAGGAACAACAGAATCTGAGGCTATCAATTGTACTGATGACAGAGCCCCTTCCAAGCCCGGTGCGCCTTATCCTTGCCCTTCTCCAATCACCTGGGCATCAGAAAAAGGGATGAATCGAGGAACTCGCTCACTTTCCTGAGTCAGAATCCCGTCCTGGATTCGCTGATCATATGGAAGCGGGAGGGGCAGTTTTTTCAGGTGTGACACATGAATCCAGTGTCGCTTGACGTTTACTTTTACCGCTGTCCGCGTAGCCAACAAGACTTGAAACGGTTCAGACCAACGAGGATCCAAGCTGGATTTTCGCTGATAGTTACGGACCAGAACGCACTGTCCTGGTTCCAAGCGATGTCCAGGACCCTCCGGCAGGGGCTCCAAAACTGCTGAGACCTGTTGATGAATGGAACGAAGATCTTTAGTCAAAGCATACAAATAGTCTGTCAGCATAGGATACTCTATTTCACGAAACGTTCTGGGTCTCGGGACGCCCCAAACATTAGCAGGGCTCCCAAAAAATGACCTCATACGGAGACAAACCAGAACGATAATGTGGGGTAACTCGTATTGACATTAACGCCAGTGGCAAAGCATCTGGCCACTTCAATCCAGTACTTTCTTGAATTTTAGCTAATTTGAGCTTTAATATCCCATTATACTTCTCGACCAACCCAGCGGACTGGGGGTGTCGAGCCGCATGGAATTTCTGTTTAATCTGTAGTCCATTACATATATGTGTGATAAGTTCTGCATTAAAATGTCTTCCGTTATCACTCCAGATCACACAAGGCAATCCGTAGCGAGGGAAGTACTCCTTTACCAACACTTTTGCTGTTGCCAAAGCAGTGTTTTCTTTTGTCGGGTAGGCCTTCACCCATTTACTGAAAGCGCATACCACGACCAGGACATACTTCAAATTGTTAACGCGCTCCAGCTGGATATAATCCATTTGAAGCACCTCAAAAGGCAAAGATGGTGGTGCAAAGTTTCCCCTCAGAACAGGCTCCCTGCCCCCTGGATTATGTCATAAGCAAACCATGCAATATTGTACCAAATGAGCAGCGGTCCTAGAAATATTGGGATTGTACCATACAGGATCTAATACTGCACAAATGCCTTTCACCCCAACGTGAGCTGAACCATGTGCCATTGTCACCACCGCATTCACTAATGCATTAGGCAACAGCCACCGCTGCTTTTCTGTCAAATCAATCCAACAACCATCTGCATCTAATCTCCCAATTCGCTCTTTCCAGTGAGCCAGTTCGATAGGGGTAGCTTCTTTCTGTATTTCTCGGACACTCTCCATGGTATTATCAAACATCTCTGTTTCAGCCACCCACCTAGCAGAGCTAATCACAAACATTGAGGTCAATTAGGATTTTCCTTGGCTACTTGATCGGCAAAAGCATTACCCTCCCCCACTGCATCAACCACTGTCTTGTGTGCACTACATTTGACTACAGCCACCATTTCTGGTAACGTCAATGCTGTCAGTAATCGCAAAATCAAGTGGCCATGCTGTATTCGCTGACCATGAGAAGTAATAAAACCTCTTTCTGCCCAGAGTCGGCCAAAACAATGAGCCACGCCGAAGGCGTACTGGCTGTCGGTGTAAATATTTACTCTCAGTCCTTCACTTAACTCACAGGCCTGAAACAATGCCACTAATTCAGCCGCCTGTGCTGACTGATAGGGTACTTGAGAAGCCTCAACTATAGTGTGAAGAGTAGTTATCGCATATGCAGCAGTTGTCGTGCCATCTGGTAACTTGAAGCAAGAGCCATCGACGTACAACTCCCCTTGAGGGTCAGATAGAGGAGTGTCAGTCAGGTCTACCCATCCCTTAGTTTCTTCCTCAGTCCGAAATATACAATCATGAACATCATTGTTCTTTGCATTCGAAGGGAGGGGTAGTAACGTAGCAGGGTTCAGAGTGGCACATCGTTTAATCGTAATGTGTGGAGCAAACAAAGTCAATTTGTATCCGTTAAGACGCGCACTCGTAAGGTGCTGGGTCTTTGTTTTGTTCAATAATGTATCCACAGCGTGCGGTACCATCACTGTGAGGTCAGTGTTCAGAACGAGCCCTTCCGACTGTCGAAAAGCCACAGCGACCGCAGCAGTAGCTCTTAAACAGCTAGGGAGTGCTCTGGCGACGTTATCCAACACAGCCGAGAAATAGGCACAAGGTCTCTGCTTACCACCAAATCCTTGTGTTAACACAGAAAGCGAGCAACCGTCCACCTCGTGTACGTAAAGCACAAAAGGTTTCCGGCAGTCGGGAGTACCGCAGATTTCAAAGAGTCGAAAGGATCTTGACAAGCATCAGTCCAGGGTAAAGGTTCATGCACATCTTTAGTGGTTAAATACAGAATAGGTTTAGTAAGAAGGGAAAAATTAGGGATCCATTGGCGACAGTAATAAGTTATGCCAAGAAATGCACGAACATCACGCTGAGTACGAGGTACAGACATATTAAAAATGGTAGTCACACGCTCAGGGGTTAGTCTCCTGCCCTCCTTCGACAGTAGATGACCGAGATAGGTCACCTCCTGTCGACAATATTGAAATTTAGAAAGGGACACTTTATTGCCATTAGCAGCCAAATGAGACAATATTTGTACAGTGGCCTTCTTACAACCTTCCTCGGTATCAGAGGCCACTAACAAATCATCTATGTATTGCAAAAGCACATTACCAAGGGGTAAAACCAAATCATCCAACAATGTTTTCAAAGCTTGACTATGAATACTAGGACTCTCTGTGCACCCCTGGGGAGCGCGGCAGAACCGGAAGCTGCGACCAGATAATGAGAAGCCAAAAATATGGCAGCTATCAGGATTAATCGGAATGCTAAAGAAAGCATTTTTCAAATCAATCACAGAGAAATAATTAGCAGCAGGAGGAATCATAGTAAGAATAGTAGTGATGTCTGAAACCACAGGGTATTGAGGCACCACTATTTTATTAATTTCACGCAAATCAATCACAAAACAATAAGTATCAGCATAGTCAGGATCGCTGCCAACAGGGGCTCTCTTTAAGATAGGCAAAATGGGGCTGTTGCACACATTAGCAGCCGTCTCTTCCACCACACCCCTTTTTACCAAATCTTGTATAATGGAGAGCAAAGCCTTCGTGCCTGCCGGAGAAATCTTGTACTGAGGTATACAAGGGAGCCGAGCATTTTGCTTCAAAGTAATAGTAACCGGCGGAATCTTTAATAATCCTACATCTGTATCACCAGTGTCCAACAATGTTGCTGGAATAGCAGCAAACTCAGGAGGGAGGGGTTCATTTTTAGTGAAACACAGCAAAGTATGCTTCCCAAGAGATTTAATAGTCAAGTAAACACCATCAGGTGAGCAATGAATCTTAGCATGTCATTTCTTCAACAAATCCAAGCCCACAATGGGAAGTCAAAAGAAACGGGGAATCTATTGTAACAGGACCGATTGTAAAAGGAATAGGTTTGGAGATGGGGCACACCACCAGAATTCCAGAGAATCCTGCCGAAACATTATGGTGCCCGGACAGAGCAGCCCCTGGGACCAGGGAACGAGAAATAGAACTATTCATTGCACCAGAATCGACTAAAAACTTTTCAGATGTCCCCATCAAATGCGCCTCTACATAAGGTCCTTGCTGATCAACGGGTACTGACACCTGGCCCTCACCCTGTCCATGGCTATCCTATGTATAAGCATACCCTTCGGTCGCGTCCATTGCACAGTCCTCATTATAATACTGCCTACCTCTTGGATTATCAAAATAATTATTTTCTTGTCCAATTTGCGTCGCCTCTTCTCGTCACATATCACTGCGATCCACACTTCCCCGACCTCTTCCTCTACTTCTCAAAGCCCCGTTCTGGGCCGGCAACAACGGACACTGAAATCGCCAATGCCCTTCCTCCTTACAATAACTCCTCTGATTTATTCCCAAAACAGCAGCCGGCCCTCTGCCTCGTCCAGTTCCTGCCCCCCTCGGGATGAACCCTCTACCCTTCTCTCTCTGCCTCGTCCTTGCGCAACTTGTTGCAACAACACCCGTGTTTTAAGATCCTTCGTTTTCTTTTCCATCTTATCCTTGCTCTCATTTTCTCTATGTTCATAATATTGGGCCATACTCAATATTACTGAGGGCGTGGAAGTGGTCCAGGAACTTTCAGCAGCTTGTAGCCGTGCAGAGACTTCTGGTAACAAATTGGTCCCAAAACGATTAACAAATAATCGTATACCGCCTTCCAACGATTAATCCTGGCCACTAAAATCAATGAATACGCCCTCAAATCTAGTGAAAAAATCAGAAACACTTTCATCTTTCTTCTGCTTACATGCGGTCAATTTGTCCCAATCCACCTTACGAGGCGGAATTAAGGAATGCATATAAGTGATAATACGGCCAGGTAATGCCAATAATTCAGGATTCGGCTTATTTCCAGGCTTACGATCCTTGTCTTTTATCTGCTTCCATGTTCCGCCTAATTCTTGAGCATGATCCTGATCATGCACCTGACGCCATACGTCAACGGGAACTAACAATGCGAAAAATAGCTCTATATCAGCTAAGGTCATGACGGCCGAAGAGGCCGCTTCTGTGAGTGTGGCTCACTGGTTAGAGGCGGCAGACCCGTAAGCAGAGGACGGGCCGGGACCAGGGTTCGATTCCCGACGCGGCAGGGTCGTGGACCAGGGTCAGCGGGCTCGATAATTCTCGCCTCGGTGCCTACTCCAGTCAGGGACCACACTCTGCAACTCTGGGCATTAGCTTGCCTCATCTTCACAACGGCCCCCCCAGACCGCCGGGGATGCTTGGTCGCACCTTAGAGATACCCATTAGGGACCATCTCTCAGGGTGAGCCAAGACGGGTTCCCCAGCGGTCGAAGCGCGGAGATACTCCTCCGGGAGTCGATTCTAGCGCTATATAAACCCACAATTAAATTAAATTTAAATTAAATAATAAGCCGTAGGATTCTTACGGGGGTCGGGTAATTGTGATTTGAGCGAGAGGACTTCACTCCTCTTCCAGGGGGTGTAAACCCATTGCTCCTGCACTCGGCCCTCTACACGAGGTCTAGTCACCACGCCCTGGTCATTCTTTAGTTCCGGTATTTCAGGATGGAAAATAGGATGAACTTCTCGCATAGGATGCTGAGTGTCCCACGAGGGACACTTTTGATGCATCTGTTCTCGATAATTTAGTAAAACCTCCAGATTTCTATACACTTCATCTGGGCTAAGTTCAGACTTATGAGCCCTGTCCCGGATGTCGTACATTACTTGGGGGGCCATCCCTCCTGGAAAACACTGTTCCCAGAGAGTAATAATACGTGCAGCCATGTATTTCAAGGCATGTTGCTGCATAACAGGCTCATAGTCTCAAAGCGTATGCCATATATCAGTTAAAGTGTAAATAGGCTGTCTCATCCACTGGGATGATTGATCCTTAATCATCTGTTTCTCATTCGGTCCTACAGCCGAACGGGTAAACAACTTCCGTATGTCGAAATCCCCCAGAGCACGAAGTGGAGTCGAAACAGCTGGAGATGGGGTCGTGTTCGCAGAAAGGGAAGCCCACGCAGGGGTGGGGGGGGGAGTCAAAACAGCTGTGGACATAACGGAAGACGGCAATGTAACAGGCCATAAAGTAGCCGTGTCAGACACTGAAGGAGACAAAACAGAGGCCGTTACTGGTACGGCCGTTCCCGGAGAGGCAAGGCAAGAGGAGATAACAGGGGCGGAAGCTGAAAGGGCCTGTACTAGAGTCGGAGGAACAACAGGATATATATGCTGCGGAGCATAAGGTGGAGGCGGACGAGAATCCAATAAATCCTCTATCTCATCTTCCGCTTCAGCCCTAGCCTCATACGTCTTATTCACTTGCAATCTAAATTGTCTATCTGCACAATCAATCCCTTGTTCAGTTTGTGCTTTATCATAAGCTATAGCTTTCTGCGTAATCGTCCGATTTCCTTTCATCCTTCATACTTTCTCCTCCCTCATACATCTACGCTTTGCTTCCTTCTGCCACAGAATTAGGGAGTCAAACATTGACTGTCGACTGCGTTTAGAAAATAATCGATCCTGCAGAAAATGTATCTTTTTGTCATCAAAAGACCCAGTTAAAGGCCATTGTAATTCCACATTATCTTTAGTATATTTATGCCATAGTGTATTTAACAAGAGAGGCGTAATACCATGCTTTACATACATATCATAACTTGGGCTGCCCTCAGGCTGGGCAGGTTGACTTTCAGCCAAACGCGTATCATTAGGGCGGCAACAACATCCAAAACAACTCAATCTGCTAAAACACGGCATGGTTATTGTCGTCACACGTTCCTCATTCGATCATAAAAATAAACTTTCAAACACGGCCATGTTCAAACATTCACAAAACATACAACCTTACGCTCATTCAAACATACACAAGACAATACTATATAGACATACAAAAATATTCAAATTGACGTATTTTCAAACAAAGAACTGAGCCCGTCGACTCCTGTTCATGGAGAATCAATCAAATTCAGATTCCAAGACCGACAGATACCAAAATCAAGCAGTCCAAAGACTACCAAGAGACCATCAGACAGGTATAACCACAGACCGACCTACAGACCATCCCGCAGCCTTCTGGTTCACTCTTGGTACTATTCTGACTAAGCCTGCTTCATTAGCACCACTTCAGATGTGTTCCCAAGGTTATCCAGGTACAGCCACAGGCTTTTCCGAGAGCAGTCCAGCCGGGTGCGCACCACATGTGCCACACCAGGCGTCCGATCGGCGTCTCTATTATTCACAGAAGGTCAGTGGAGCATCTATACATGCAGCCACCACAATGCTGCCCCGTCAGACCCCCAAGATTCTCCGTGGTACACTGACCACCAAATACGTACACAGTTAACTGCTTCAAAAGCACTGCTCAACAGTGCATGCCAAGAACATCAAAACAATTCCACTCACCTGGTGCACACAGGTACAATTGCGTGTTCTCCACTGCCAACTCCTGAAGACCAACACGGTCAGCTCCTGGGTTATGCCCGTAGGACTCCGGTGAAGGGTCACTAGCAGCTGGGGATACTCTGATCGTGAGAGCGGAGTAAGTTCATACCAAAAATGGCTAAGTTTCAAAAGGATCCTTTTTCCGTCCACCCGCTCGACCAAAATTACCCCTTGTCCTTACCACCCGTTTCGGGGAGGACGACCCAGTCACGGAGTCCCGGCGGAGTCGCCAACTGATGTACCATAAAAATAAACTAAAGGACTATACCTACCATTAGTCCCAATACCATTACCAAATAATCAGTCAGTTGGCAGTGAAGAAAGTTCAATCGTTTATTAGACAAAAATACTCTATAGAGGAGCCTCTCCGAACCTCACCCATCAGGTGCGCCGAGAAGACTGTTGGCTAGTATTCAAACATGAGGTTATATACTTTTCGGTTCAACACATACAATCACTGTAAAGGGAAAAACACCAGTTGGCCCTCGAGCTCCAGGAAAGGACCATATATGGCACACATCAGACCAGTACAAAGGCTTGACTATCTATTACTGATGAGGTCAGGGGGGGTGACTCCCTTTCGTCTTGGTGCCTGGGAGTGTAGACATGGCGCCTCCAGGAATGCGCTTATCACCCCCAAAGCCAGATGCGACCTTGAGTCTTAGAACAGTCAAGTAAACAGACTACCCTCAGCTGCTACCAGTAACTCAGATGAACTGGAGCCTGACAACTGCACGTGATCAACACGTGATCTTGGCCCGTGCTCGAGCATATGATCAAAAGATGGCGTCTGTCTGGTTGTCGGCCTACTTCTTTTAGCAATAGCTATACGGGGAGGAAATAAACGAGTTTCCTCCAAGCAAAAGCATATATGTCAGACAGAGAGTATACCTATAGATGCATCATGCTAACATAATATAGGTCCGATACTCCTTATATATGGGAAATCTACTTTTTATCCCTCAGTTGCCTTTTGGGAAAGCTTACTCTCAGTACAGTAGGCCTGAATTGGAAATCATGACAACCCAATGATAACAATGCTTGATTGCTGTGCAGGAACTGTTATGCCCAATGCTATTGGTCTCGCCTGGTAATTCTGAAATGTTAGTACACAGGCAGTAGAAGTGGCGTATTTATTTTGAAATTGACATGGTAACACCAATTGGCTCCGAACAGTGTATTGTTTTCAAATTAAGTGACAGGCCATAGAAAGATATTTGGGTATACATAATCTCATAGATTATCATAGTAGGCAGGGTTTTTGGTGAAAGGTCGCCCACTCTGACAACCCCTGGGAGAAGAATTTCAATGTGATGGTTCTTGTTAGACCCTATTGAGAAGGTTTGTATGTTGTTTTGCTGATTTCAATTTTGTAGATATTTGTAATTAAATGCATGTATGCCTGATGGTTGCCAAGTTATGCCACTTAAGAAGGCCTGGATGGTATACATTGCCAAACCACTGGTAAAGACTAGAGGTGTCATTGATTCACTGGAAAAAGGCATGTCAGTTTCCTTAGGAGTGATCGGTATATAATGAAATGTTATACTGCAATAAGTAGGTCTTGCTTACTTAATGTGAAAAGAATGTGTTAAAAGCAAGAAGCTATTAAGGGTGGATTGTTATACTGTGTTAAAGCTTATAGGCAGGGTTTTTGTTGTGATAGAGATCAGGGTATCAAAAATATGCCCACTACCACGGATAGAGTAATCTCACAGTTACACTCACATACATTCATCATACGCTAGGGCCCATTTCACTAACATACGCTCAAATACTCTACCAGCATAAGACCTGTGGGAAGAAAACTCCTAAACCACCCTGCATCTATATCTAAGCGATAGGACCTGATTATAGTGGTTGTCCTTAAACATACTCTATACAATCTATACAACAATGATCAAAAATGTACACAATAATTGACAAGAAAGAATATTCAACACCATGTTTAAAAGTTATATTGCTTTATCTAAAATTAGTCAAAGTAAAATCAGAATAAATCATTTCTCATAGTTACCTATTCTAACTAAGTGTCAGAACGGGTCAGGACCAGTCTCTCGGTAAAGTCTCTCAAGACAGAGTCCTCAGCATCGATCCTCAGCGACGCAAGTTCACGCGGAAAAGGTAAAATGGCAAGTGGCAAAAACCCTCCCTAAGCTAACAATTCTTATAATGGAAAATACAATGGAAACACACATAAAGTTGGCAGGATAAACTGTATCACTGAGCAGAACGAGAAGGAAGAGATGTAACATTGCTACATCTGAAAATCTTCGCTCAGGAAAAATCACAAGACGTGAACTACGGAACAGGAACCAAGAAACCATTAAAGTATCCAACTTGTACAACTTCCCTCGGCAGCCAGGCCACAGTTCATTATCTGTTTCTGAAGCTCCTTTGTTTGCCAAGGACGTTCCATTTCTTTTGGAGATCCTCCAAACTGCTGATGTCCTCATGGAAAAATACAATAAGGACCACGGTCAGTTGTCTTCGACCTTATTCCAGCAGGGGTCTCCCTTGCCACATCACAGAATATGCCACAGCCAGGCTTCGAAATACTCTCAGCTCGGTTAAGGCCTTCATAGGCCACAATAGACCATCTTTAATTAAAGAGACAAAATAAACGTTACTACAGCATAATGATTAAACAGTGTTAACCCCACTAATACCCTTATGTGTATGTATTTATCTAGCTTTGCGACATAAAAAGCATTAATTCAGACAGCGTTTTGTGCTCAAAATAAATAGCACACAGCAACGTTTAAACATGAAAACTTGCACGTTATTGTAAATACAGAAACAGCACAAATAAGCTAACCCTCGTGTAACTTTCTCTTATGTTAGGACAAACGGGTTGATTAATAGAATCACACTTGCACAAAGACAAATAGTTAATTGTTAATTATTAATAAATTAATAAAACGCATAGACATGCCAGAGCTTCAAAAGCCCCAGAATTTTCTAAAAGAAAACTCTGCTCCAGCAATCCCCCCTTTGGTGATTTTATCACCAAATAAACCCCCCAAAAAAAAAAATTAGTGAAAATTTAGTCCCATTTTAGAAAATCAGAAATGTCTTTTCCCCTTAGACAACTTTAAACACCAGTCACTCTTTCATCATCTCTCTTTGTCTCTAAGTAAACACTCTCCCTCAATTCTTCTAATTCAATTTCTTCTGGTTCTCTTCTCGAAATTTTCGAATTCTTGTTTTTCTTTTCATTTTTCAATTTCTTTCTCCCTCCCCTGTTTTTACAACACACACACACCAATCTTATTATTAACAAAGCCACAATTATACAAGACAAGGGAAACAATATCCTACCTATAATTGTACTACCTATTTTTGCAATAAAATCTTTAACAGCTATCATTTTATTAGCTATTTTAGTCCACAAACTCCCAGCTTCAAGTGGTACTAATTCTTCATGTAAATCAGTAATATTTTTGATATAGACCTTTAGGTCTTTACTTTCGTCAGGAATGTAAGTGCAACAATGTTGAACTTTCAAAATTCCACAGACTCCACCCTCCTTGGCCAATAGAATATCAAGGGCAAGTCGATTTTGCATAGACATGGCACGTACGGCACTTAACTCCGTATTCACCAAAAGAAACCCTCCTGCGGTATTTGTCGATAAGCGATCAACCACTGTGGACAGTTTCCGAATTCCATAAGCATTCAAAGAAATTCCCACTGCTGGAATCAAAACCCCAAAAATATCACCCACAATTTCAGACCAAGTTTCTCTCTTAAAACGTGTTAATAAGTTAATATCTTCTACATCTTTTATTTTATCTGTATGAAAAATCTTAGGAAAAACCAGGCCCACATAACATGTGCCATACCAATGGTCAGGCAACTTGTAATAAGCCTTGTTCCCACAAACATAGTACACTCCTGGAAAAATTGTATCTTCTCCACCTCTGAAACCCCAACCTGTCGCAACGAAGTATGTATCATGGCACTCACTAGTCCCCACGAAATATGTATCATATTGGGATTTCCTTCTGGTAATGCATAGTTTACCCTTCTGCGGTGCATCTAGAGCCAAAGTCGGACTAGCCCCATTTCTCAACTCTTTTCCCATCTCAATGTCCCAAATTGTCTCACTCACTTCATATTTTCGTTCTTTTTCATGCATGTTCACTCTCCTTTCCTCAACCATATCCAGGAAAGCTTTCTCCTCTTCTTTCAGACTGCAAGTTAAATTATTCTTAAAAATGTAATCTAATGTTAATCCTTTTTCTTCAATAAAAATCTCACCAAAAGTGTTAGCTTCTTTAGCTGGATTCAGCTCTTTGTTCATTGGCAAGTGCCCAAAAATACTATCTCTGTTAGACATCTTATAATCTACTTTCCCTAACAAATAAAAAACACTACTTAAAATACTACAAGAAATACCATATGTAGCTGGTAAATGGTGATAAGTAACACCCTCTGAAACGGATGCAGGTAACTGCATGCAGACATAGCAATCCCTTACTTCCATTGTCTTCACATATTCATATAACAGTTTAGAAAAAACATTACTAGAAAAATTATTAATTGACCTATCTTTGTGTATATAACTACTACTTCTAATTGGAACTACTTTCTGTGAATTCTTCTCTATATTAGTCATATTCTCTGTGTCCATCCCAAATTCAACCTTAAAAGTTACTAATAAAACTAAAACACCCCATAGAAGCATTAATAATCCAGTACAACAGCAGCACATTCTGCACCACCTCTTAAAGAAGGCACATCTATTTCTATTTTCCTCTATGTTAGCCATTTTAGTTTAGCCTCTACTACTCCACTACTGTTTGAACTTCTTCAATTCTCCAGCAATTCTTCAGCTTTTAGTTTATCCAAATGATCTCCTCGTTCACTTAATCCAAGTGAATCCTTCTTTCATTCAATTTGGATATTTGTCATTCTTCACTTCAATTTCTTCAACATCAAATTGTATCAGATCCCCAACGTCGGAACCCTCAGTACTCGACTCTTCACCAATGTCAGTCAAGAGTACTTTCAGAATTTCACCAGTATCTTCCTCAACCACTCTTCTCAAGACCACTTCCGGATTATCTCGAGTCACTGTTTCTTCTTCTCCTCCTTCAGACAGTGTCACATAAGACCATTCCGGTGATCTGTACTTTTGGTTGGGTCTTTTAACTCTTTTTATTTCTACTGGTTCTTTTGATTTCTTTGATTCTTCTCCTTCATCCTTTGAAGTTTGACTTGATATTTCATTTACTTGTTCAGCTTTCGATGAATTTGCTCTTATTACTCTGTATCTCACCCTTTTCACTCGGTTGTTAGGCCAACGATCTCCTTTCACAACCTTTTTCGGCCTTAATTCTTTAACACTCTTTTCTCCAATCGAGGTTCTCTTTCTCAGAACTCGACCCTCCGTTCGTTCATCCTCATCATCTGTTTCAAGTGCCTCTTGTTTCCGTTTTCCAGCAGTTTTCTTCTTCTCCACAGATTTCAAGAATAATCTCAAGTGGTTCTTCAATCTCCTCCTCTTCTGATTCAGGAGTAGATTCTGTGTGATTTCTCTTTTCTTTTCTTTTTCCCCCACTGCTACTTGAAACTTCAGGCTCTTTAGCAGAATCTGATCTTCTCTCTGATACTCGCAGTGATTCTCTTGAAGCTCTCTCTGCTTCTTTTCTCACTGATTCCGTATCTTCAGGATCTTCACCATCACTGGAATCTGACTCTTCAAAATACTCTTCACCAGTTCCCTCTCTCGGGCTTGGAACTCTCAGAGTATGACTTGCATGTACCCAGTGCCTCACTCCAGCACACTTTACTGCAGTCGTTGTAGTCAGAATAACTTGTCTTGGCCTTCCCCACCTTGGAATCAAGCAATTTCTCCTCCTGTGAACTTTTATCCTCACCCAATCTCCTGGACTCAGATCATGGGCTTGCTTCTTCTCAAGTGTGGTAGCTTCTTCTCCAACCTGGTGAAACACAGAATGAACTGCGTCAGCCAGGCCTTTACAGTAATCCAAAATCATGTCATCAGTTATTGACACCAACTTATTGACAGGCACGAATGCATGGCGCATAGCACGTCCCATGATTATTTCATGCGGGCTCAAACCAGTAGTTCTATCTGGAGTAGATCTCATTGTCATCAGGACTAGAGGTAACACATCTGGCCATTTCATGCCAGTGGCTAAACACATCTTTCCAATTCTATTCTTGATTGTGCCATTGATTTGCTCAACCACACCAGAAGCCTCTGGTCGGTAAGCACAATGTAGCTTCTGCTGTATTTTCAATGCTTCACAAATTAAACCAATGAGTTCATTTTGAAAATGTCTACCTCTGTCAGACTCAACTGTAACTGGAAATCCATACCTAGGAATCAACTCCCTCAACAGTAACTTCGCCACTGTTAATCCATCATTTCTTCTAGTCGGGTAAGCTTCCACCCACCTTGAAAATAAACAGACTACCACTAGAACATACCTCAGTCTGTTCACTTGGGGCATTTCAATGAAATCAATCTGCATTCTTGTAAAAGGACCTCCTTCTCTGCCTATTGTTCCCAGACTCACCACTGTCTTTTTCCCAGTGTTAAATTGCTGACAAATCAAACACCTTTGACAGATGCTCTCCGCAATTGTCCTAAACTTTGCATTGTACCAGGTTTGTTTAAAGGACCTTACCATCGCGTCCCTCCCCAGATGTCCCTGGCCATGATACATCCTTGCCATTGACGACAAAATTGAGTTTGGCATTACTGGTCTGCCATCTCTGTAGACCCAAACATGGTCTGTTTCTCTTGGAGCACATCCTGCCTTAACCCAATCTTGTTTCTCTTCTTCTCCTGCCTCATCTTGTAACTGCTTTACTTCATCCCACGTTTCTAGGACATTAGTAAACATCACAGAAAGAAAAGACATTTCTTCCATCCTATCCCTGTTAATCGATTGATTTGTTTTGGCACAATACTGTGCCACATCGTTGGCGTATCTGTTACCAACAGTGATAAAATCGTCCCCTGAACCATGTGCAGCACATTTTACAACCGCTAACTCCTTAGGCAGCTGTATCGCCTCAAGCAATTTTCCAATCAACTCAGCATTCTTTATCGGAATTCCACCCGATGTCAAGAAACCTCTTTGTAGCCACAGTTGGCCAAAGTCATGCACCACTCCAAATCCATACTGACTATCAGTCAACACGGTTGTTCTCAAATCTTTCCCAATCTCACAAGCTTTTGTCAATGCCACTAATTCAGCAACTTGCGCAGATTTCACTCCTTTCAATGGTGATGCTTCCATGACCTCTGAAACTTTGCATACTGCATATGCTGCACATAACACACCATCATCATTCCTCAGGCATGATCCATCCACAAACAACACATGGTCATTCTCAGGTAAGGGAAGATCCCTTATGTCTGGTCTCGGTTTTGTACAGTACTCAAGCACATCCAAACAATCATGATCATCTTCCATTTTTATACCTACATTTTCAATATCCGGCAAAAGTGTCGCCGGATTCACATTCACACATCTCTCAAGAGTCACATTTGATGCTCCCAGAATCACTTTTTCGTACTTAGTCAGCCGACTATGTGACATATGCTGAGTTCTGCTTCTTGTCAAAAGAATTGCCACATTGTGAGGTACGAATACCCTTACAGGATACCCCATTATTATTCCCTCACTCTGTTCCAGGCTTCTGCATGTCGCAGCCACAGCTTTCAGACAACCTGGTAACCCCACGGCTACAGTGTCAAGTGTCGATGAGAAGTATGCAATAGGCC
The DNA here is from genome assembly GCF_964204655.1 of Triturus cristatus. Lineage (NCBI taxonomy): Eukaryota > Metazoa > Chordata > Amphibia > Caudata > Salamandridae > Triturus > Triturus cristatus. The sequence continues at coordinate 345,227,491 of NC_140593.1, forward strand.
TTCTCAATTGTCCATGTTTCTGGATTAACACTGAAAGTGCACATCCATTTCTCTCACTGCAGTACAGTTCAAACTCTTTTTCGTAGTCAGGCATACCCAAAGCTGGGGCCTCACACATTTTAGTTTTGAGCTCTTCAAATGCTGCCAATTGTTCTGCATCCAGATCCAACGGATCTGTCATTTCACCTTTTGTCAATTTAATCAATGGCTTTGCTATCAGGGAAAAATTAATTATCCACTGACGACAATATCCCACCATACCCAGGAACATCCTCACTTCTCTCTGGGTTTTTGGAGCTTTCATTTCTCTGATTATTCTGATCCTGTCAGTAGTCACTTTTCTCAGACCTTTCTCAATATTATGTCCAAGATAATGCACCTCTTTCTTGCAAAATTGCAATTTGGCTGGAGATACCTTTAACCCTCCATCTGCCAGATGATTCAGTAAAGCTATGGTATCCACTTCACAAGCTTCACGTGTCTTTGATGCCACCAATAGGTCATCAATATATTGTACTAGCACTGAACTCTCAGGCATGATCAGACTTTCCAACGATCTTTTCAATAACTGATTGAATATCGAAGGACTCTCCGTATACCCCTGTGGGATACGACACCATGCTAAAATACGCTGGCCAAACCTAAATGCAAAAATCGGCTGGCTGTCATGATGCAATGGAATTGAAAAGAACGCATGACACAAATCAATCACTGTATACCACTCAGCATCATGTGGAATTTGATACAGAATCACTGATGGATTTGGCACAATGGGACAACATGCCACCACAATTTGATTAACTTTTCTCAGGTCTTGCACGATCCTGAACTTGCCATTGGGCTTTTTCAGTCCCATTATCGGTGAATTACACGGACTACTCAGTAGTTCTCTCAGAACTCCCTGCTGAATCATTTTCTCAATTATAGGAGTTATCCCTTCAATTATTTCTGGTGTCATTTTGTACTGAGGAATGTTAGGATATGTAATTCCCTCTTTTACTGCAATTTTCACTGGATCTACATTATTCATCAATCCCACATCCTCTCCTGTAAAATCCCAAACTGCTCTTTTCACTGTGTCTCTCAGCTCTTGAGGCAAATCCTCCGGATTAAACACAGCAAATGCACCAATTAACTCACTTTCTCTATTCTCTAGAGTCATTCGGTAGAAAACATCATCATCTGGTGTCTCAAAAGCTATTCCATCTGGTGTACAAAAAATTGTGCAGTTCATCTTACACAATAGGTCCCTACCTAACAGGTTCACTGGACTCGTGTCACAGACAATAAATCTGTGCATGTCTGAAAATTTCCCTATCTGTACTCTTACTGGTTCAGTAAGACGTGTTCTGATTTGTGTATTTGCTACACCAACTACTTGGATTGCTTCATCCAAGAGAGGAAGATTTCTAACATCTGTTGACCTGACAGTTGATCTTGTCGCACCTGTGTCTACCAAAAAAGTAACACTCTCCTCATTTATTTTCCCATCCACAAATGGTCCTGCCTGGTCTATTTCTAGAGTTGCACCAAGTATGCACTCTTCCTCCTCTCCTCGGCACCGTCAATAATCACCCTCAGACTCACTCCCTTCACTCTTTAACAAGTACTGTTGTACTTTGTTAGTACGTCTCGGTTTGTTTACCTGCTCATCATTGAAGAATCCCGAGTCCTGATTGTACTTTTGTACCCCTCTATTCTGCGGTAAGGGCGGTTTTGGCTCTTGACTCTGCTGTCTCACAACTTTCTGCTGTTGTTGCTGCTGGTTATTCCCATCATTCTGCACCTGTTGATTTAAGGATTTACCCTCATTTAATGGTGGATTAGGACATTCCGATCTCCAATGTCCCAGTTGGCCACAGTTGTGACACAGGAACTTCTTTTTGGCTTCCTCAAGACTTCCCTTTCCTTTTCCTGCAAATCTCGGTCTATTTCCTGCATTATTTCCTGGATTATTTGCCTGTTCCACCAACTGTGCTTCCTGTCTTTCTGCAACTTTCACTTGTGCCCACATTGCTTTCTCTTTCAGCTTTCTTTGTTTTGCTTCAATTTCATCACTGAAGTATTTTGCATGTCTCAGAATCTCATCTACTTTCTTACTCTGCCAATCCACTGTGTGCTCACGAATTCTCTCACCAATTTCAGGTCTGAGACCATATACAAATCGGTATACAAAATGACTCAAATCCTTGTCACCCAGGTGTTCATCTCCACTGAATTGTTTAAAAGCCAGTATCAGCCTTTCATAAAACGCATGAACTGATTCTTTTGCTTCCTGTTGTGTTCGATCTATTTTAACCCAGTCTGTCTCTTTTGGAGGAACTTTACTCTTCAGGTATACCATCACCTGATCATACTTCCTCATCACTTCTGGATCTGGTGCCCCTGTTCTTGGATCTCTTGGATATTCCTCAGTAGGCCAACTCACAACTATTTTACACTCAGTCCACAAGTCTGCTGGAACAATTATATCAAACAGACTATTCAGGTCAACCCACAGCACTTTTGACAATTTCACAAATCTGTCTACCTGCCTATACCACTCAACGGGCTTTTCTCTCAATCGAGGGAAATCATTCGTAAATGATAAAATATCCTGTCTGGTCCATGGAACATGTACATATCCTCCTCCAGGTATTTCTCTCATGGGCTACTGCTCCACTGGTTTCTCTTTTTCTCTCACAGGAAATGCTGAGTAAGTTGTTCTATCTTCAGATTCCTCTCTTTTCTTATACCACCTATCCTTCCACTTTTCTACATCACCCCATCTTCGCAATAATGCTACCATTTCTTTAATCTGTCCTGTTCTACCAGAAGTATTTAAATTTTCTATGTCCTTTTCTGTGAAATCCATCCTGTACGTTTTCTGCAAAGCCTTTACTCTATCAATGTCAACTCCTTGCTCATTCGCTATTGCTCTTAGTCTATCATGTGTATTTCTTGCTCTCCATGTTATGCTCTTGCACATGAACATTAGCTCACCATCATGATGACTCTTCAGGATTTCTGTTGGAACTGTTCCTGTCACAAGCTCTTCTAATTCTATACGTAATTTAACCACATCAATAACTTGTGAATCCTTGTCCTTTTTCTGAAGAACCTTCATCCAATCATTCAAATCATCAACTGTTATTTCAGCAGTTTCTCTCACTGGAACCACTTTTTTCTGCGGTTCTAAAATTGGCATCCCTGAACAACTAGGTTCACTAACATCCAATAGTTCACTACATGTGTCATGTCTGGTTTGTCTCAGGTCACTTTTCCCTGTTCTTTTATCTGAATCTCCTGAAGGACCAACTGAATTTGTCAAATCATTCCAAACATATGGAATCACCAGTCCATTTTCACCTGTCTTCTGTTTGTCAAACACGGGCATAACCGGACCTATAGTTACAGGCACTGTAACAGCTTCCAGATTTTTCGTTAACTCCCTAATTTTCTCAGTCAGTTCTGTTGTCGTTTTTGCTAATTTTCTGGCATTTTCCTCACTACCTCGATTCTCTCTCTCCCTGAAAGAACTACTACCTCTTGATTCAGGTGTCATTTTTTCTTTCTCAACTGTATCTCTTATTGGAGAAACAACTGGTGTACTCTCATCTGGTTCTGATCTATATGGAGGTGGTCTCTTGTAAATCATGTCATTTAAGACCTCATCCTCATATTCTCCATATCTTCTCATATCTGACTCAGGAACCCTTTCTACAGAAGGAGCAGAAACTTCAACTGTTCTCATTGGATATAATCCCTCTGTCATACTAGCATCTCGCCATCTTTTCATTCGATCATGATGTGTCTCACGATCATGTCTCCTCCCAAACATGTACCTGTAGTACCCTCCAGATCTTTGCTTTTCTCGGTCATGAACTTCCTCTTCCCATTCCACTAAAGCCTCGAACTGTGTAGGTCTTGGCTTCGGGTCTAAGCATAACATCTTTTCCCGTAAATTTCTCAACACGGTCAAATTAAATGAACCATGTTCTGGAAATGCTAGAACACCATCTTCTTTAGTATACCTAACCCAATTCTGCAACCATATACAGGTATGTAATCCATATTTCGCAACCATGAAGGATGCAGGTGTTTTCGCTGGAGGTAGCAACTCACCCTCTCTCGTTTTAACCTCTTTATCCTTGGTAAACCACCTCTTAACTTTTCCAAAGAAGGTTTTCTTCTTTTTCTCCTCTTGATAATACATTTTAGCGCTTACTAAAAACTCTCTACTCTTTCCGTATTATAAATATACAATACGAGGTTTCTCAACCAATAGCAGCGCGACTCACACTAACGCACCAATCCTGGAGAGTTTACGTCACTAAACAGCTCTTCCAATCCCTGCGCGACTCACACTAACGCACCAATCCTAGCGCGAACCCTATTCTGATTCACCATCCAATCAGTGCGCGGACCTTCTGACGTCAACAGCCGCTGCAGTCTCTGTCTCCTGTCTCTGTCACTCGTCTACCCCTCCTTTACAAAAAACTCTCAGTAGACTTCGTGTGTCAAAATTTCTACAAAATCTATTAGTTACAACATAAAAACATCTCCATTGTCTGCTTCGCTAACCACAGAATAGTAAAAGAGAGTCTATCTCTCAAGAATCAACAACTTTCATACATCGCATAACTGTTTCCTCTAGGACTTATCCAAAGAGTCTTACAGTCAATAAATGTATATGCATTCACGCACATTCATACGAGAAAAATATAGTACATTCACACAGAATCCTGCTTCCCGAGAACAGCGCACAATCTGTCCCACTACAGAATTATAACATACATTAACTAAGCAACTTTGCCCAGTTCCTCAAACAAGCTCAGAGAATACCTATTACTCCTCCCGCGATAAGCTTTAACGGAAATCCTTACGGATCCCTGGGACTTAAGACCAGAGTTTCACAGATAACCTTCACTACGATACACACTCCTTATATACCAGAAATATCTAATAGTAACATGCGACGATGTCACTAATTCCGAACCCAGACAATGTGAACGCGCAACTTCAATTGTCACACGTAATTCCTAACAATCCCGTCTTTCCCGAGAGCAGCATATACACCTTCCTCTGCTCTACTACGGAACTGCTACCAGCTTCCAAATTCCAGAAGCACTACATATAACTCAACATGACGACTTCAACATATAATTTTAGTACATATACCAATAACATCAAAATAAATCAATAATCAATAAGCTAATATACAAGCAATCTTATCTTATCAGATCAAGACAACCATCTATAACCATCCTCTGCTACCAGAGAAATTGATAGAGATCAGGGTATCAAAAATATGCCCACTACCACGGATAGAGTAATCTCACAGTTACACGCACATACATTCATCATACGCTAGGGCCCATTTCACTAACATACGCTCAAATACTCTACCAGCATAAGACCTGTGGGAAGAAAACTCCTAAACCACCCTGCATCTATATCTAAGCGATAGGACCTGATTATAGTGGTTGTCCTTAAACATACTCTATACAATCTATACAACAATGATCAAAAATGTACACAATAATTGACAAGAAAGAATATTCAACACCATGTTTAAAAGTTATTTTGCTTTATCTAAAATTAGTCAAAGTAAAATCAGAATAAATCATTTCTCATAGTTACCTATTCTAACTAAGTGTCAGAACGGGTCAGGACCAGTCTCTCGGTAAAGTCTCTCAAGACAGAGTCCTCAGCATCGATCCTCAGTGACGCAAGTTCACGCGGAAAAGGTAAAATGGCAAGTGGCAAAAACCCTCCCTAAGCTAACAATTCTTATAATGGAAAATACAATGGAAACACACATAAAGTTGGCAGGATAAACTGTATCACTGAGCAGAACGAGAAGGAAGAGATGTAACATTGCTACATCTGAAAATCTTCGCTCAGGAAAAATCACAAGACGTGAACTACGGAACAGGAACCAAGAAACCATTAAAGTATCCAACTTGTACAACTTCCCTCGGCAGCCAGGCCACAGTTCATTATCTGTTTCTGAAGCTCCTTTGTTTGCCAAGGACTTTCCATTTCTTTTGGAGATCCTCCAAACTGCTGATGTCCTCATGGAAAAATACAATAAGGACCACGGTCAGTTGTCTTCGACCTTATTCCAGCAGGGGTCTCCCTTGCCACATCACAGAATATGCCACAGCCAGGCTTCGAAATACTCTCAGCTCGGTTAAGGCCTTCATAGGCCACAATAGACCATCTTTAATTAAAGAGACAAAATAAACGTTACTACAGCATAATGATTAAACAGTGTTAACCCCACTAATACCCTTATGTGTATGTATTTATCTAGCTTTGCGACATAAAAAGCATTAATTCAGACAGCGTTTTGTGCTCAAAATAAATAGCACACAGCAACGTTTAAACATGAAAACTTGCACGTTATTGTAAATACAGAAACAGCACAAATAAGCTAACCCTCGTGTAACTTTCTCTTATGTTAGGACAAACGGGTTGATTAATAGAATCACACTTGCACAAAGACAAATAGTTAATTGTTAATTATTAATAAATTAATAAAACGCATAGACATGCCAGAGCTTCAAAAGCCCCAGAATTTTCTAAAAGAAAACTCTGCTCGAGCAGTTGCATGGAATTTCTCAGATTATTGTAGTCAGAAAGGGTTTTGGTGTTGGTGACCCATCCGAACAAACCATGGGGGTAGATGATTTGCACTGTGGTGATCCTTAGTAGACTCTACTAGTATGGATTTTACATTGTTTTCAAACTCTGTTTTGCACATATTTATAATTGTATTATAGTATACCCAATGGCTGTCTTGTGGGAAGACATTAGGTCTGAGTTGGCTGTGGTGGCAAGCTAATGAGAAAGACTACAGGCCTGATTTTTTTTATATTATAGGATAATATAAAGGCAGTAGGTATGGCATTCATTGTGAAAAGCACATGTTAAAGTCGATTGGCATTTAAGGGTAAATTGTTATTGTAAGACATTGGGTTATTAGTTGGGAAGGATGTTAGTCCTAAGCAAGCAATAGGTCCACAATTGACTCCTCATAGGTAACCAAGTACCACGCTGTAGCACTTGACTCTCTCAGGGTAGCCAGCAGAGCAGTCCAATGCCTACTCAGGGGTGGTGCCGTGGGATAGTAATCTACAATCTGCAATAGCAACACTTAATAAATGACTGTCCAGCCTGCGCTTTTTCTTTGTAAAAAAAAAGAAGCACATTTATTACACACACACTGCTAAATATTATGCACTCATTTGCAAACATATACATCAGGCAGATAGAAATACCTTTGGTGACATTCTGAAATCCCATTTGACCACTGAGTGGGTCATGACTCCCAAACTAACAGTACCCCTCTCCACCGATAGCAGATAGAACGTCTCCTTATAGGGGTAAATCATTTAAACCAAGTAGGTCGACTGGCTTTGTCAAGGCGTCACCACATCAAAATATAAGACTTTGGCAAAGGGTCACCATGTTATCAAAAAAAGGGAGCCTTCTGGCTTTGTCAAAAGATCACCAACTTATAGGAACAAGAAGCACATGTTTAAAATCTCAATCACATCACTGGAATCAGTAACCACGTTTAAACCCAAGCATTATCAATAATCTAATCATTAGAACGTTTACCAAAATTCATTGTCAGCAATATATATTTAATAAAGCATTGAAAATCAATAAAGCATGTGTCTGAATCTGTTTTTTAAACCTTCAATTCTAGGAGTGCTTTAGAATGTGCTGAAACGTCTTCCCAGGTTGTGCATTCCGTGACCTTGGAGACATAGAGTTAATTTTCTTAAACTAATCCTGAGGAAATGCTGTATATCTGCAGTCTGCACAGTATTCCAAAAATACGTTAACGGTGCCCCTGCCCTTCCTTTGGGCACTATAAGCAAACCAAAAAGGTGAATATTTGATCTTGCAGGTCATTTTTTAATGCTCCAGCCTGAGAGTGATGAATATTTTAGACCCGAGCTCTCCCACTGTGTGGCTCTGTGCCACATATCTGTTTTCCTTTATTCTCTTTTCTTTTTTTGAAAGTAGTGCCCCGGTCCCACTAAGACCACCCACAATAGTGGTAGTGGTGTGTTGTGTCTCAGTTTCCCTCCTCCTGCAACTGCAGGAGCAAATCCTTCCTCAGCTCACAGGGCGGGAATAACTCTCAGATGTTGGCGCGACCATCGTGTGCAAGAATTCCTGCCTCAGAGAAAGAGATGCATGTTTACAAGGTCTGGCGCATCTCTACAAATCATCAGGAATGCGCCAGAATAGATGCGACATGCAATTTCCCCTTCCGCCACCACTGATGCGTCGCATTTACAATACGGCGCACGTGGTGCAAGGATAGGCAGATGTGTGTCGCATCTTGTGGCGTAGGGGCGGCGCATTGCTGGAGTTGTGTCGCAAGCGCAATGCAACTCCTGCAATGCACAGGGGCCGCCCATACATATTGTGGTGCATCACTCCTTACGCCTGCTTCAAGCAGGCGTAAGCGTTTGACGCAGTGGCATCGTAAAACTGCGTCACTTTTATGAGGCTTTCCTGTGATGGAATGCCCACCTTACGACAGAACGCCCACATGAAACCAGACGCAGGTTTCATGTGGCACAGTGCTTTACAACGTGGCGCATCTGCCTAGAAGCGTCAGGTTGTAAATAAGTCGCAACGTGGCGCATGCTGTACGCCGGTGCTGTGTCACAGAAGTGAAGCAACGGCGGCGCAAATGTGTCGCGAGGGGCTTGTAAGTCTGCCCCAGAGTCTTCAACTCGGGCAATGATTCAGCACAAAGTCACTGTTTTGGAGTCATTTGTGCCAGCCCTCAGGGAGATGGGGGAGCCCCTGAGGGCAGACTGGCATTCAGGGAAGGATGCCCCTCATTCACTCCTTTCACCAAAGAATGAAATATATAAAGGTGGCCCCACCCCCAGGAACTGGCCACTCTAGGGGTTTAGAGAAAAATATCAGCGCTGCGTTTCTTGGAAAAAGTGGTCAAAGGTCAAATTATTTAAAGCTGCATAATTCGGACCCCCTGTGGGCTGATTTCCAAGATCCTAGACTCATTTTATTCCTAGTTGTGAGCATGTAGCTGGCTTCTAGGCCTCAGGAGGGGCACACCTTTTGGGGAGTTGGCTTCATTGGCTCCCTGACTAATCTTTTCCTCTGCTTTTCCCTCCACAGATCCCATGACCCAGAGTATAAGAGGGGAGAGCATCGTCGGCCATGGAGAGAGCCATCTAGTCATAGAAATCAGCTGTAGACAGAGTCCTTAGGCTGTCTGGGGCATCAGGTGGCTTGCCCTACCAGCTGTACTTGATTCTGGTATGATCGCCATCTAGGTCCAAAGTGTTGCTCTCTGTCTCTCCCTTGTGCAGGTTTTTTTAAAGTGCAGGTGGAGAGTTCTAGATGCCAGGCTCCTCTGGCCAATCGCAGCATGCCACATCATCCCTCTACCCCTGTCCCAACCCTCCTGCACAGCATTCTGCGACATTCCAATATGGTGCAGTCAGGATTTCTCGCCAAAACTTCAGAGGAAATCCCCTTGTGTGTTTGGCTCCAAATCTTTGAGCTTCCTCCTTGTTCAGTGAGCTTGTGCTTACTCATCCCAGGTGCAGGGTGACAGCTATTTAAAGATGCAGATTTTTCTCCCCGCTTTCTTCTCAGGAACTTCATCAAGCACTGACATTTGCTCCTGTTTGGGAAGACCTTTTGCCACTCTGCTGGGAAGAAGAGATATTAACTTGGCACGGCAGGGAAACAATAGGCCTGTCATCTGATTCTGGGCTGAGCCACAGAAATATGACAATTCTGGGTGACCCATAAGGTTACCTGCTTAATCAAACTCGGTGTGCATGTGCAGCCCAGTTAGGCATCTCGCTGGACTTTTACAGCCTAAGTGGAATGAAATGCACTTAAGACAGATTTCACCTAACTGTAAAATACAGTTAGACTACAGATTTTTTCAGCAAACCCTACTGACCTCTCTATGAATGCCCATTAATACTATAAGGCCTAACCAGGTAAGCAGATACCCTGGCAGGATCCCTTCTGTGCCAGTCTACTTGTAGGTAATTACTGGGCTGTGCACAGTGGTAGTCTCACACATGCAGTCCTCACGTGTGCACACACACGTGTCCGCACATACTTCGTGTAACCAGCCAAGAGCCCTTTAGCCGTGCTGCATTGCAGTGGCATTATTTTAAAAGGCAGACATTGGTGGTAAGCATGTGCAGTCCAATTACCATGGAATTACAATGAGTGAGAGTCAGGAAGTGAGACTCTCTCACAATAAAGGTCCAAATCCAGGTGATAAAAAGGAAAAATTGCCACCATACTAAATGGGCGGACCCATTGACAACAGTTATTGTCATGCAACTCACCTGGCTCTTGCCAGTTGGACCTCCTATATCTGCTAGGTTGGCGTCTGATCAAGGAATTGTAACCATGAATCAACTGCTGCACCAGAAGGGATAGGGGGTTCGGCCAAAATAACAAGCACAGAGACTTGCGTGTCTTCGAGCTCTGCCACCGTCTTCTTTGAGTCATACGTACGTCACTTCTCAGTCTTAGAGCGTCATCTTGATATGTGCGCAATGTAGTGCCCGCTGAGCTGTACTGAAAATACAAGTAGAGACATTATTCAACAAATGAGTAGTTGTGAAATATTCCCTCCTACCTTTGACATGTGTACTAACAATAACTTATACGATAATGACTCTATTGCTGCATATAATTCCAATAATCAACTGATACCCTTGTTGTGGCAGTCCTTGCAGAAGCTATATTGTGCTTTCACATACATACTAAGGTACACCTTGCTTGTTCAACACTAGGCTCAAGGTGCGCAAATGTGTGTTTATGGATTCACATGCTACAGCCCAATAAAGGATGGCACATAAGAACGACACTGGGTGCTAGTATTAAGGGCTCAGTATGGGCGTTAAATAATCCCCACAATTCCCCAATTCTCAAGAGTTGTCCTGTTTTCTGATTTTCAGCATCTTAAAAACAAGTCTTTGGTTGATATGCTTTCCGTTAGTTCACTACCCTTAAGAATAGTACTTAACCATGTTTTCCCCTTTTAGGTGCAGCGTTGCAGGGATGTTGTTTTGCTGCATCACTTGACTTAGAGAGAAAAGATGTCTGCAGCATCGAAGATATGCAGAAGATCCGCAATGCAGAAGAAGCTCGACCGGGTTGTGGAGAGATTCAGGTGACCGGGATCGCTGAGTAAGCTTTTCAACCAGTGAGTAAGCCAACCACTGCCTCGTGGTCTGAGTGTGGTATTATAAATACCGTTCCCAAATCCTGATGTGTTAGCCCAAATATCCCCATAGTCATGTGCCTATGAGTCAGCCTGAATATCCTCATAGTCATGTGCCTATGATTCAGTTCAAATATCCCCATAGTAATGATGAGTTAGCCTGAAAGCCCTGGGGGATGTTACTGTTTGTAATTCAGTGTTCCATGACTCTGTGACCCAGGTCCCCCGGATATTATCACCATGCCAAGAACATTGTCATGCCTACAGGATAATAAGTCCCATGAACAGCCAGGAAGGCATTGAGATGTGTGCTTGATCCCGCAAGCTCCCCACACACAAGGAACAGGAGGAGTGAGAACACAAGGTGGTCAGAGTCATGACATTTAATACTCATTGTATTAAGCCTGCAGATAGGTATTCTGTTCCATGGAATCTCACAGATTTCCATACTAGGCAAAGGTTTTGGTCCTGGTTACCTTCTCTGACAAACTGTTGGTATAGAAGTCATGTAATATGGTATACTTTGTAATTTAATGACTGTGTGCCTGATAGCTGCCTTCTGGGAAAGTTTGAGCTCAGTACAGGAGGCCTCAGTTGGTTATGGTGATAACCCTATGATAACCGCTACTTGTCAGATCAGTTAACTGGGAAAACATATTTCTGTTGCCATAGGTCTGATCTGTTAATTATGAAAAGTTAAGAAAAATGTAGCGTAGTGTCCTGGAGGGCTGATATTTTTTAATTTCTCTGCTAAATAACTGGGGCCCTTGCCATTTAGGACTTTATGCACAATGCAACAAATCTTGAAGCAAATTCATTTCCGCACAGGCAACCAATGCAGTTTCTGTAGGAGAGGAAGAGAGGGGGTGAGAGCAGGGACATTAGAGACCAGTCTTCCAGAGGTGTTTTGGACCACTTGCAATTTGTTCAGTGATGCTTCACTGGCTGAGATCAACAGCGCATTTCAGTAGTCTAGTCGACTCAATACTAGTGCCTGGATCAGGGTTTTGCGAATGGACAGTGGGAGGAAGGGAAATACTTTCCACAAAAGACTTAATGTATGGAAGCAGGCATGTATGGTGGTAGAAACCTGCTCCTTCATGGTACGTTTTTGGTCCAGTCGAGCCCCTAGATTTTTTACCACATTCTTGGGTTCCGGTGCTGGTCCCAATTCTGTCGGCCACCAGCTCGGAGACCATCTCAGAGGAGCGTCACCAAACAGCATGATTTCTGTTTTGCCCACATTGAGCTGCAGGAAATTATGTTTCATCCAGCTGGCAATAGTTTTCATACCTTCTGAAAGGGTGACTGTGCATTGGGATCTTGTTTGTCAAAGGAAAGCAGGAGCTGAGTATCATCAGCATAGGACATGGGTGTAAAACCTAGCTTCCTGAGTAGACCTGCCAAAAAAGCGACATAGATGTTAAATAAAGTGGGACTGAGACAGGATCCCTGTGGTATACTCCTTTGGTTAGTTCCATAGTCTCAGACCGGAAGTGACCCAGATTAATAGTCTGGGTTCCATGTGAGAGGAAACTTGTCAACCATTGTAGGGCTATTCCTTGTATCACAATATCACTGAGTCTCCTGAGCAAAGTTTGATGTGAGACAGTGTCGAAGGCAGCCGACAAGTCAAGCAGCACTAGTATAACTGCCCGTCCTTTGTCTAGAGCCTGCCTGATGTTATCCGTGACGGCAATCACGGCTGACTCAGTGCTGTGTCTGGGTCTGAAACCACACTGATATGGATCAAAGTAGCCAGAATCCTCAACAAAGTCTGAAAGATGTGTCTTAATATGTTTTTCTAACAACTTGCTCAGGAGAGGTAACAGTGATATAGGGCGATAATTAGTTAAATCATCCATAGGTGCCTTAAGATTGTTCCGTAAAGGGATGATTTGTGCTGCCTTCCACAGGAACATAGCCTTTATTTAGTGAAAGGTTAAGGATGAAGCTAATGGGGATGGGCAGCTGTTCGGAGAGTAATTTGGTGGTCCTGGCCGGGATTATATCAAGGGGTGAGCCTGATTTAACAGTAGCAAGAAGGGACTCCACTGCATCGGGTGTAACCAAGGGAAAATTTTCCAGCTTCTGGTGCAGGGCTCGAGTGGGTGAGATATCGACAGATGCGTTAAGTTGGCCACTTGCGTCTCGGATGATTGTGTCATAGATGAGATCTATTTTCTTTATAAAGTGCATCGCTATTTTGTCGCATAGGACTTGTGATGGTGCCAGCTCATTATTGCATGACTCCGGGTGAGTAAAGGTTTTTGAGGATCGAATAGAGAGTTTTGGGAGCATTCCCAGCCTGCTCCAGTAGTGAAATAATATGTGTTTTCTGGGCATTTGTTATATTTTTATGATATTTGTATAGAGCCATTTTATAGTGTGCTTTGACTAATGCATTATGGGAGTGACGCCAACGTCACCCCAATTTCCTGCAGAGACTCTTCTCTGTTTTCAGACTGGGAGAGAACCAGGCTGACTGAGGATGCCTACCTGAGTTCGTACCCTGCTTTAGTGGGGCTAATTGATCTATGGCCATTGTTATGATGGATTTGTATTGGGCTAGGCCAGTCTCTAAGTCTTCCATATCGAGATTCCATGAGTTGGGAGTTAGGTCTTGGAAGTTAGCGGGCGTGACTTTGTGCCACTGTCTGTGCCCGCTCTTTTGAGTAGAGGGCTGTGTATTAGATATCAAAGGACCCCTAAATTTGAACTCGATCAGTGAGTGGTCAGTCCATGTAAGAGTACTCATAGCTCCGCATTGCACGTTCAGTGATTTAGTAAGAATGAGATCTAATGTATGTCCTGCTTGGTGAGTGGGGCCCACATTGATCTTATTTAAATCTAAGGAACGTAAATCTGTTAAAAGTGATATGACTTCCTGATTCAGGGTGTCTTCACTATGTACTTCTGATGTGTAGCGGCAGGCCGTTACATGTGTTAGGAGTGATGTAGGTGAAGGCCCGACATTCCAATCTAGTTATATGTGCAAGTAGAGGTCCGGCCAAGCTGAGGTGGTAGATTTGTGAATGAAGGTGCGGCTGTTAAGGGGTAGTCTGGACCTATGTTGTGTAGTGCTTTAAAGGTGTGAGTAAGGAGTTTGAACTGTGAGCTTGTGTTTCGAATTTGGGAGTCAGTGGAGCTACTTATGGTGTGGTGTGATGTGAGTCTTGCATGGCAGATAAAAGTTGATCCTGGCTTCTGAGTTTCGAATGGTTTGTAGTCATCTGGTGAGTTGCCAGCTATTTCCAGTGTAGAGAGCTGAACCGATAGTCCACCTCGTTGGTGATGAAGGCACAAGTGACAAGTTAGTGGTTGTTGTTCTGGAGACACTAGAATATTTTCCTTAGCATCTTTCGGGTGAGGCAGCAAGACACTGTGACAGTGTTGACTTATTCGGTCATGGAGTCCCATGACGAACTGTTATTGCTTAATATTTCTGTCTTGTCAGTGTTGAGCTGGAGACAGTTGGTCTTCATCCGGTTGGTGACTTCGGTGATGCAGACTTTGAACTTATTCTGTGCATTGGGGCTCTTATTTGAGAGAGAGAGTATGATTTGCATGTTGTTAGCATAGGAGAGTGCATTGTCATGGACTAGCTCATATAAGCACTGAATAGAGTCAGGCTGAGAGGTGAGCCTTGAAGGACTCCACTGAGAGCCAGGCTGAATGCTTGAGTCCTGCAGGTGAAGGAGGAGCAGATACAGAATCATGTCCAGCAGGATGAGGACCGCTGTCTCTGTTCTGTCCAGGATCATGCAGATTTCATCTGTAGCTTTAACAAGGGCTATTTATGTGCTGTGGTTGGATCTAATATAAAAACAACAAGGTGATGGATGGAATGCTTGAATTATTCTCATCAGCTGACAATCGCTCGGGCTGCATTCCAGTCCATTATTTTTCACCCACATTCCACCTCTGTTTGGAGCCAGTTATAATACAAATCAGTCTTGACCCTGCTCCTCATCGGAACTGTCCAACACAAACTGCCAGGCCAGGTCCTCCCTGAATTGGAACACAAGCAACCCAGGGCCGGTCTTTCCCTTATTAGGCCTCTTTAGTCAGGTATAGCTTGGTTCCAGTGTCCCAGTGAGCCCGGTGCTCTTAGGACATCAAATGCAAAAAAAACAAGGTGATGGATGAAATGCTTTAATTAATCTCAGCAACTGGTAATCGCCTGGGGCAGCATCCCAAGCCCTTGTTTTTTACCCACCATATGACCTTGTTTTGGACCCAGCCATACGCAAATCATTCTTGACTCTGCTTCAATGGGATCAGTCCAGGTTTGAAGATGTTTTTTTCCATGATGTCTTGGCTCATTCTCCATCTGCTCTCCAGTTGCTTGCTGTGGTGCTTGGCTATCATGACCACCTCTGTGTGCCAAATGGACTGTGGTCTGGATCTTGAGGTTCTGGTGCAATTGAGGAGTGGGCAGGGTGTTGACGCAGGTGGTGATCCAGCCATTGAAATTGTTGTTGGCTTCTGGCAGGATGCTGGTATATTCAGGCCTGTGAGCAGAGAGAGCGGTGATCCAGTCCTCCACTGGGATGTTTCAGTTTGAGCAGGCAGGTTTGGCAGTAATAGGTCTGTGGTGGTGTGGGTACAGGAACGCTGAATTTGAAGCCTGGGTCTGCCCTGGTTAAGTGTGGATTATTTCTTTCTCTGTGTTAAAGCCTACAGATAGGTATTTTGTTAGATGAAATGTTACAGTTTACCTTTGTAGGGAATTATTTGGTATTGGTTACTGCATCTAACAACCCATAGAGTGAGAAGATTTTCACTGTAATAATTCTTGATAAAATCTCTTCTTAGCCACCTTATACGATCTGTAATTAGAAAAATAATTAAATAATAAATACATAAGTATATCACAATTCTCCTACGTTTAGAAGGAGGGAGCAGAAGTAGCGTACTGCTGGCCAGCATGGGTAAATTGCGCAGGGGCCTGGAGCCAGCAAAAGCAGGTTCAGCAAAACCAGGCAAAAATCTGGGGTGGTCCTGAAGGAAGGGCAAATTTCCAAGAGGGAGCATGTCAAAGGCTTATATCAGGGTGTCAGAGGCTACCACCTTTTTGCTTTCTGTTTAGATGGGAGCCGCCAATGCCGAAAGTAAACTAAACATATTAATATTTACTAATTTATTCTCAATT
This sequence comes from Triturus cristatus, assembly GCF_964204655.1. Lineage (NCBI taxonomy): Eukaryota > Metazoa > Chordata > Amphibia > Caudata > Salamandridae > Triturus > Triturus cristatus. The sequence continues at coordinate 345,243,885 of NC_140593.1, forward strand.
GCATGCATTCAGTTGTGTTTCACAGTGTCTTTCTCAGTGGACAGTGTTTCTCTTCCTACTAAAGCTCCATTATTACCTTGTCTCATGTTGTTGTTTAACATCATGAGGTGTTCTGCTGGGGGAATAGACAAAGAGAGCACGAGTGACTGAGCAAAAAGTGGCACTGTTTCAACGATTCTGAGGGATCAGGGTTGTCCTGATCGATAGTTGCCAAGAATTAATCTCTCCTTGGTAAGAGGGGTTTATGTTGGCACTGTGAGCTAGCTGATATACAGGCTGACATATTCGGAAGTGGTGTTCAGAATCAGTCTGACTTCAATCCTACAGTATATGTCAGTCTAAACACGCAGATCCTATATAGGTTTATAGGGACTACACAACAGTGGTGCCAGAATGCCAGACTGACTGACAGGCAAGTCCAGCACTGGACTCACATCCAAAGAATTGTGATAGTCCAGTGTACACATAATCACAGCCTGTACAACAGTCTTGCGCTGATCCAGAGGGAACCAAGGCAGAATTGTCCAATAGATGTAAATAAGAAAAACAAAGCAGAGCTGACTTTATACATTCTGACCCAAAAGGGTTGCGTGCTATCCAACATCACCCCAAGATTTTTAGAAAAGTCAACAGGAATAGGAAAGTGTCCTAATTCAGCAGGCCACCATCCAGGAGACCGCAGGGAGATCGATACACCACATCTCAATACCTCTGTATTGTCTCCTTTTAACTTTAAAGAATTTGCTGACATCCATAAAGCGACCCCAGGCATGCAGCACTTAAAGCCATGCCTTCTCATTAAAACGGTGTTTGGTGGGTCTCAGGACATCTGCAGCCTGAACACCACCAGACTGCAGACTGAAAGTAAAAAACAAAAGGACACCAGCTGGCATTTGCCATCTATGAACCCAGGATATGGAACAAAGTCCCATTATTCCCCAAGATCGGCCCAACACTGCTCTAATTTAGGAACAAGTTCAAGAATCTCCCCTTTAAAGAACCCTACATCACAATGCATTACCTGTTCATAATCAAGCCACTTTCCTATCACTTGGTGACTTTATTCATGTCATTGACACTGTACAGCGTTCTGCTGCCTTTTGGCTAAGCTTGTGCTATAGAAACTTCATCTACATAAATAAATGTACATATACATAGAAATGAGATGTATAGGATGCCAGTTCAAAACTAAAAGATCGAACAAACTGGGTCAAGGAGGACACTTGCCCATCAAATAATTTAGGACTCATAGATGAGCCCTGTGGAACACCACTTGTGAAAGGTTGGAGGTTGAATGATAAGGAGAGATGAACTGCTTGGGTCCTGGAGGTCAAAAACAAAGTCAGCCGCTCTACTGCTTGTAATTTGTAATTTGTAATTTGTGAGGGTATTTGTAGAGCGCAACGGTCGCTCCGGAAGGAGCATCTTGGCGCTGATTTCCAGGTAGAAGATCAAGTAACTTCCTAAAGGTAGACAGGTTAGATGGCTGCCATGGTGTAGTCGTCGGGAAGATTAAAAATCCAAGTTTTTAGTGCTTTCCTGAAGTGTTTTTCTTGGGTTAAGGACCTCAGGAATTTGGGCATGCTGTTCCAAGCTTTAGTGGCAAGATGATTTAAGGTTTTGCCACCTTTGGTTTTCAAAGAGAACCTAGTAGGAAGGATTAGATTGTCCTTAGAGGAACGCAGGGATCTGCTAGGGTTGTAGTGAGGGAAACGCTTGCTAAGATATTTTGGGCCGGAGTGATTAAATGCCCGAAATGCTACAATAAGAATCTTGAAAAATATTCTTTTGTGCAGTGGGAGCCAATGTAAAGATTTTAAAGCAGCGGATATTGAAGATTTTCTGGGTAACTTCAGAACTAATCTGGCTGCAGAGTGAAGTACGCTTTGGAGTTTTTTAAGTGTAGCTTTCTTGGCGCCAGCCAGAAGACCGTTACAGTAGTCCAAGCGAGCAAGAACTAGGGCCACTGCGACGGTTTTTCTAGAGTCTATTGGTAAAAAGTCAAAAAACTTTTTTAGAGATTTGATGATTCCGAAACAACGGCCGGCCACAGTCCTCACGTGTTGGTCGAAAGACAGATCAGTATCAAACAGGACTCCAAGGTTCCTTGCAGTTGTTACAGTCTGGGGGGGAACAGCTGAGTCTTCAGGCCACCATAGGCTAGGACAAAAATTGACATTTTTTCCCATAGGGAGGATCTCGGTCTTGCTGGAATTACATTTTAGATGGTTTAGATCCATCCAATGAAAAACAGCTTTCAGACAGCATTTGAGGTTCTGCTCCGCCTCAGTCGAGTGTTCCTTTAGGGGCACAATGAGTTGCGTATCATCGACATACGATGTTACGAGTATGCCGAATGACTCAATCAGAGAGATGAGTGGAATTAGGTAAATGTTGAAGAGGAGAGGGCTCAGGATGGAGACCTGAGGGACTCCAGATGAGACCCTCTTCTCTTTGGAGAGGAAAGGACCTAGGGCGATCGTTTGCGATCTGTCCGTTAGAAAGGACGTTATCCAAGCTAGAGCCACCTCTGAGATACCAATATCTGTCAGTCTGCTAATCAGAATGGAGTGCGAGATGGTGTCGAATGCCGCCGTGAGGTCTAAAAGAATGAGGACGGCATTCATCTTCTGATCCTGCAGCAGCTTTATAGAGTCTGTTAACTCAATCAGTGCAGTTTCTGTAGAGTGATGGGGGCGAAAGCCTGATTGTTGGGGATGGAGTACATTGTGTGCTTCAAGATACCTTTTAAGTTCTCTATAAACCTTTTGTTCGGTGATCTTTCCTAGTGCTGGAAGGAGCGATATTGGGCGAAGATTAGTAAGTTCAGAGGGGGATTTGTTAGATTTCTTCATCAGGGGTTTGACTATTCCCTGTTTCCACAGGCGAGGTACAATTCCAGTGCTAAGAGAGGAATTAACAATCTTGTTAATAATTGGGTTCACCACGCCAATGAGTTGATGGAGTATTCTAGGGGGTAGGGGTCAGAGGGTGAACCAGATTTGCATGCCAAGATAATTTCTCTAGTTTGGTCTAAATTAACTGGAGTGAAGTTTTTAAGACTTCCAACAGGGATTTCTTTCTGGGCGGATTTACTTAAGGTCTGTGTTACTTGGGGAGGAGGAAATTTTTTTGGGATGGCATCTATTTTCTCCTCGAAGAAATCGGCAATTTGGTTACAAAACTCTTGGGATGGTGGAATTTCAGGTTGTAACGCTCTGGGCTGGGTGAACGTCTTCACAATTGAAAACAATGTTTTTTGTTTATGTTTGGACTCTTTAATGGCGTTTGTATAACATTTTTTTTTAGCTATTTTAATGTTGGAATGATAGGTTTTCCTCAGCTGGATATATGAAAGTTTGTCTGCCATGCAGTACATTCTACGCCATTTGCGTTCAGCTTTTCTGCAAGCTAGATGGGCTATTGCTAGCTCTGGGGTGAACCAGGGGGCTCTGGTCTTAGATTTTTTATCTATTCTTCGGGGACGATTGGGAGGTTCACAAGCTTTAATTTCCTGACGAATCCAACTGTGGAAAAGTGTCAAGAATTCCTGTCATGCGAGGGGAGGAAAACGGTAACCAGCGAAAACGGACTACATCTCCCAGGATGCTTAGCGGTTGAGAGCTTATGTAAACAGGAGAGCTGTTACATAACTCAAGGAAAACACGCCCTTATGTAAACAGGAGAGCTGTTACATAACTCAAGGAAAACACGCCCTTATGTAAACAGGAGAGCTGTTACATAACTCAAGGAAAACACGCCCTATAAAGGGAGGAACCGGGAGGTACAACACTGTCGGATATTGTGTTTACACCGACGTACCTGCTTAGTGAAGAGCAGTGTTCCGGAGTGGTGCTCCAGTAAGGCAAGAACGGAGGTAGGTCGAGTCGTTACTCCCTGGGCCGTGTCTTGCCCCATCGTCACCTGTGAAGGACCCGGAAGCTCTACCGGATAACCATTGAGCTTCGCTTTTTGACTCGGCTGAGTCAAAGCGCAGTAGCGCTTTTGCTGGTTGGAGTCGTATCTCCCAGCCCGACCAGAGATACAGGGACTGCCAGCTGTAACGCACACCAGGAGGTGTTTGCCGCGTTACAGACTCGGAAGTCCACAGGATCGATCGAGCGGCTGCTCTCGGTTCAGTCTTCTTTGCTTGTGATTGGGGTATCGGTGACGCATCACCAGGAGGTGACTCCGCGTCCCGGTGCAGTCTGAGGAAGAGGTTGAGCGGCTGCTCCCTTCAGGTAGAGACCCCGGCTGGGTGTTTCCCTGACTCCTCGATTCTTCCCAACACTCTTCGTGCCCCTCACAGCCTACCGATTGGCATTGTCGGCCATTTCATTTCTGCCCGCTGTTGGCATACGCCGGGATCGGCGTATATGCAGAGGACGGCTAGGACCATCCGTGCTGTGGGCTGGTAACGTACTTAGCCTGGAGGATTCCAGTGACTATAACCTTTGTTTATTCCTTGTATTATTTTTGCCTTCATTAAAAATAACTAAACCTTCACAAGTGGTTGCGTTCTCATTATCGTGTCTGTTAAACGATCCTGAGACGTTCAGGGCGTTACAAAATATCCGACCTTAATAACACTAAGGTGCCGATCACGATCCGGCAAAAACCGGGTACGAACCGTCGGACGGAGCACAATCTCCGCCCGACGCGTACCCGGTCGTCAATTTTTACAAACAAGGAATTACGATTCGCACGGGTACACCATTACCGTACGAATCGTAAAAAAGCCCGACCGAACAAAAAAACACCTACCAATGCGATCCGGGAAAGCGCCGACCTGACGTCGGGACGCTCGCAGCCAGCCATTCACGACCCAGGAATCACGATTCGCACCGACGTCACCCCGCACGGTGAATATTTTGCGGCAGCCAAAAACTGCCGGGAAATCAGGACGACGCGAACAAGGACCACCAGTACGCGACGGACAGATGACGACGCGAACAAGGAGGACCAGTACGTGACGGACACACAGGACGACGCCACCAAGGAGGACCCGTACGCGACAGGACGACGCGATCAAGGAGGACACGTACGCGACAGGATGACGCGATCAAGGAGTACCAGTACGCGACGGACAGACATGGACCCGAACCTACGAGTCATCCCTGCCCTCATAGCAGTCCACCTCCTCTACAGGTTACGACGCAGACGTCGCAGAAGGTCAGAATAACTAAGGGAGGGGGGAAAGTGGGGTGGGGTGGGGGTGGCAGGACCAGGGCAGGCCACAAAACAACCAAATAAGTCACACACCACACATGGCCTGGACATACCTGACTCCCATGCCCTGGTCACCACGAGGGGGTGGGGGCGTGTCCTGATAAGCCAGCGACCGCCACAACGGAAGTCCGTCACCACGCGAACCGGCAACACAACCAGACAGGTACGTCCCGTACCCACGCCTGAAGAGCGTGGGTACGAGTCGGACCACGCCCACACACGTCACCCCAACAATGGCGGGACGGATCGCACCCACGTGGCAAAGGCCTGGGTACGGGCTGCACAAACATCACATAGCGTGGGGACGGATATGTACGGACCCTACCCCCACCCCGTATGCAAGGAGCGCACCCCCGACCACAACAGTGAAAGTACGACCCGTACCCCCACCCGCGAATGCATGGAGCGTACCCCCACCCCAACAGTGTAAGTACGACCTGTACCCTCACCCGCATATGCAAGGAGCGTACCCCCCAGCCCAACAGTGTAAGTACGACCCGTACCCCCACCCGCATATGCATGGAGCGTACCCCCCAGCCCAACAGTGTAAGTACGACCCGTACCCCCACCCGCGTATGCATGGAGCGTACCCCCCATGCCAACAGTGTAAGTACGACCCGTACCCTCACCCGCATATGCAAGGAGCGTACCCCCCAGCCCAACAGTGTAAGTACGACCCGTACCCCCACCCGCGTATGCATGGAGCGTACCCCCCAGCCCAACAGTGTAAGTACGACCCGTACCCCCACCCGCGTATGCATGGAGCGTACCCCCCATGCCAACACTGTAAGTACGACTCGAACCCTCACCCGCGTATGCAAGGAGCATACCCCCCAGCCCAACAGTGTAAGTACGACCCGTACCCCCACCCGCGTATGCATGGAGCGTACCCCCCATGCCAACAGTGTAAGTACGACTCGAACCCTCACCCGCGTGTGCATGGAGCGTACCCTCCATGCCAACAGTGTAAGTACGACCCGTACCCCCACCCGCGTATGCATGGAGCGTACCCCCCATGCCAACAGTGTAAGTACGACTCGAACCCTCACCCGCGTATGCATGGAGCGTACCCTCCATGCCAACAGTGTAAGTACGACCCGTACCCCCACCCGCGTATGCATGGAGCGTACCCCCCATGCCAACAGTGTAAGTACGACTCGAACCCTCACCCGCGTATGCATGGAGCGTACCCCCCAGCCCAACAGTGTAAGTACGACCCGTACCCCCACCCGCGTATGCATGGAGCGTACCCCCCATGCCAACAGTGTAAGTACGACTCGAACCCTCACCCGCGTATGCATGGAGCGTACCCTCCATGCCAACAGTGTAAGTACGACTCGAACCCTCACCCGCGGACGTACGGAGCGTACCCCCACCCCCACCAGTGTAAGTACGACTCCTACCCCCACCCGTGGACTCACGGACCGTACCCCCACCCCAACAGTGTAAGTACGACCCGTACCCCCACCCGCGTATGCAAGGAGCGTACCCCCCAGCCCAACAGTGTAAGTACGACCCATACCCTCACCCGCGTATGCATGGAGCGTACCCCCACCACACCAGTGTAAGTAGACTCGTACCCTCACCTCGAATGCATTGAGTGTACCCCCACCGTGTATGTTCCAAGCGTACATATCCTGAAATCGGAGGTGTGTGTGCAGAGTCCACCCAGCAGTGCCCTGAGACAGGAGGGGTGGGTGTGGAGTCCTCCCAGCAGTGCCCTGAGACAGGAGGGGTGGGTGTGGAGTCCTCCCAGCAGTGCCCTGAGACAGGAGGGGTGTGTGCAGAGTCCTCCCAGCAGTGCCCTGAGACAGGAGGGGTGGGTGCCTATCACTCCCAGCAGTGCCCTGAGACAGGAGGGGTGTGTGCAGCGTCCTCCCAGCAGTGCCCTGAGACAAGAGGGGTGGGTGTGGAGTCCTCCCAGCAGTGCCCTGAGACAGGAGGGGTGTGTGCAGAGTCCTCCCAGCAGTGCCCTGAGACCGGAGGGGTGGGTGCCTATCACTCCCAGCAGTGCCCTGAGACAGGAGGGGTGTGTGCAGAGTCCTCCCAGCAGTGCCCTGAGACAGGAGGGGTGGGTGTGGAGTCCTCCCAGCAGTGCCCTGAGACAGGAGGGGTGGGTGTGGAGTCCTCCCAGCAGTGCCCTGAGACAGGAGGGGTGTGTGCAGAGTCCTCCCAGCAGTGCCCTGAGACAGGAGGGGTGGGTGTGGAGTCCTCCCAGCAGTGCCCTGAGACAGGAGGGGTGTGTGCAGAGTCCTCCCAGCAGTGCCCTGAGACAGGAGGGGTGTAACACATGTGTGTGAGGCCAGAATTATCCACATGCATACTGGCTACAAGGGAACATGTCCCCATGAACTCATGTCAACAGACTCCACACACAAGTACAGTGATCACCAAGGATGCCACGATTGTTGCAGGTGGAGACATGGCCCTGCATGCATGGCCAAAGTAGAAGGGCTCCGTCACACACACAGCTCATGTAGACACAGCTCTGCGCTAAACATTGGGAACACCCTGCAGGGAAGAAAGCTGGGTACACAGAGGAGAGAATACACCCTGGGACAAGTGCACCATGCAGCAACTGCTTACATGAACAAAGAAAGTTAGCCAACACCTTGTGATGGCACACAGACCCCAGGGTCCCACCAATGAGCAGTACACTACTACATATCCCACACACCCAAACCCTTACACACCACCCAAAACCATGTAGCAGCCCCACCAACACCAATACCAGCATAGCAGTAGTGTGATAATGAAAACAAAATTAAGCTTTATTCAGCATGAGCACAATGTCCGTGGATCGCAGGCAGTTCAATCTTCACAAAGCCCATAGGGCAGTCAATGATTCTCAGCTGGATGGGGGACACAGTGGGATGCGTGTCCCCTACCTTGCCTGCACAGTCAAATGGCATCGTCTTCCACACTGGTGAGGGCATCAGGGGGGGGGGAAGCAACAGGCACCGCAGGGACATCAGGGCAAAGGGGCGGCGTTGTGGGTGCAGGGATGGAGGACTCCACCACAGGGGGTGGGTCAGTGCCAAAGGCGGAGGCCAGGATGGCACTACACACCTTTGCAAGGTCCTCCAGGGAGTCCCCTGCACCCGAAGGGACCTCAGGCCCCAAGGAGGGGGGGGTCAGAGGGATGGGTCGCAGCGCCACCGGGGGAGGGTGGAGACAGGGGGGGAGACTCAACCACCCTGACCGGGGACCTCCTTGACCGCTTGCGTGGTGGTGTAACTGTGGGGCTCAGGGACAGAGCGGCCATGAAGGAGTCCTTGGGGGAGATGTGGCCAGGAGAGCTGAGGGGAGGGGATTTGGAGGGAGTGGACTGGGTGGAATGCGGACTCCCACTATGGCTGCGTGTCACACGTTTGCCCCCCGACCCAGTGGGTGTGCCTACCTCACCCTGTGTGTGCGTGTCAGGAGGAGTGCGGTGGACCTTCCCTGCTGGTGTGGTGCCCGTGTCCGTTGATGTGGGTGCATGCCGACGTCTGGGTGTACGTGTGACAGGCATGGGAGTGGGAAGTGTGGATGGGGCAGGGGTAGGTGGGGGGAGGTCGCGCTGCAGGAGGCCCACTGCTGCAGTCAGTGTGGAGTCTATGGACCTCAGCAAGTTGCGTTGGTCAGCCTGCGATGAATGAATGCCCTCCAAGAAAGCCTCGATGTTGGTGAGGGTTTTTCCGTGGGCATGGAGGACATTAAGGATCGCAGCCTGACCAACCTGCAGTTGCCGCTGGATGTCCACAGACTCTGCATTGGCGGCAGCAGTGGAGACAGGGGCAGGGGGTGCGGTGCCTGGCAGGAAGGAGACATGCTGTGACCGGGCACGCTGGGAAGGGACACGAGCAAGTGGGAGGCGGCTGATGGAAACTGAGGGGGCGGTGCGAGGTGTTGTTCCGCTGTCAGCTGCTGGTGCAGCCTCCGCCCACTCGGAGACATCCTCCTCGAACCTGTCAGCTTCGTATTCTGATGTGCCAGTCGACAGGTCCTCAGCCACACTCTCCTCCGCCTCTGTCCCACTCGATGTGCCAGCCCCGATGTCACGGCTGGCACTGGTGCTCGGTCCCTCCGCCTGGTCTGTGTCCATGTCTCCCTCTGTGTCCCCCGACGATGCTGTGGGCAGGGTGGAGAGACAGAAATTAATCAGACACCTGTACACATCTGTCACATGAGTTCAATCTACATAGGTAACATTGCATAGCCTGAAAAGGAAGATCCCTAACATCTACTAAACAAGGTACCGATGTAGGGCATGAAACATACAGTTGGTTGAGCCACCATGCCACTGAAATACCATGGAGAGCATGAGACAATAGCTAAACACAGGAAACGGAGTCTGACATAGCACCCAGGCCCTGGGGACAATCCAGCACTGCATCTGCACAACACAGCGTTGGCGAAAATACCGATGACCAGGGACCATATCCATGAACTTGAGACACATGCTGCATAGGTAATGCTGAAAACATGCCCAACATGACTCGGTCACTGCACATTGCGTGTGTGTCCAGACACATCACACACTGCCCAGACCCAGCAAGTAGAAATCAGGATTTGACACATAGGCATTGCCCGCCCCAACAAGACCCTACACGAGGCAAATTGTTGAGACACAGGTGGCACCAACATCTCATAGTCTGGGTGATACACACAGGGGCAGGCAAAAAGCAAGATTGGACGCCAAACAGCCAAGGTGCGCCTGTACAAATAATGAGGTACCAGTGCCCATCCTCAGATGAGTATAACAAGACACACAGGCACTGGCAACTGTGAGTATGAAGAAGGACAATCAGGTCAGGCTGCACAGTGGACACCTGTACAAAATAGCACGTCTATATACATGGTGACAGGGGACAATGGCACAGAGCACAACCTACGCTGTAGACACTGAGATTGGCCACGTTTATGATGACACATACACCACTGAGGAAAAGGTGCCCCAGGGGACAGTAGTGGGCACGCAACTACATGCTACTGAATGGTAATGACTGCAACACACGTCACCATCCCTGCACTATGTGTATCGCACACTCATGCACATCATGTCACAGGCCACTACATAGGACATGCGCGCTGTAAGGCATGACACATGAGAGACCAACTCCCATGTCTGGAGTCAGCATCAGTGCCAACTGACATGGAACCCACATGCAGTGAACTTGACAGTGCACAGGCAAGGTCCCACAACCTGTTACACACCACCCCCACACATGATGCTACAGTCATTGTTCTCGTGGACAAAGCGCCAGCCTACATTACCTTGTGAAGGAGTGACTACACACAGACCAGGGAACACATTGCAAGGAGGGGAAGGGTGGCAGGGGCGCAGCGCTATACTGGGGCAAACAGGATCTGCACAGCACCTTTAAACCCTGCCAGTGAATTCATGCTACTGTGCCCTTACAAATGCCGGTGACACACAACAAACACACATGTACCTACCCCCTTCCGGCTGCTGCATCGCCTGTAAGCGCCTCTCCAGGTCTGGAAAGACCACCGGCAGCACACGCCTGTGGAGGTGGCTCAGACGGCGGCGGCCGCGGTTCTTGTGGCTCTCAGGTGAGTCCCCCAGCAGGAGCCGTGCAATCCTCCGTGTCCAGCACCGGATATCCTGCCAGCGTTTCCTCACCTGGGGCAGGCTCCACCTCCGACCATCCACACCCCTCACGGCACTGACGGCGGTCAGCCAGATCTGCTCCTTGGCAGTGGCGCCTACCTGTGAGGAGGAACAAGTGACACCACATCAATACACCAGCCACATGTCACAGAGAGACATATGGGTACAAATTAGCTGGTTACAACAAGGCATGTCATGCAGCCAACGCATTGCACCTTTGTCATAGGGACATCATCCCCTGGTGAGGGAAAAAGCAGTACGTGCCACAGTGGGTACACAGGTGGAATGATGGCAATGTCACAATCAATGATCAAGGCTCACACTGTGCATCACACCCACCCCTCCTGTCTCAGGGCACTGCTGTGAGTGATAGGCCCCCACCCCTCCTGTCTCAGGGCACTGCTGTGAGTGATAGGCCCCCACCCCTCCTGTCTCAGGGCACTGCTGTGAGTGATAGGCCCCCACCCCTCCTGTCTCAGGGCACTGCTGGGAGGACTCTGCACACACCCCTCCTGTCTCAGGGCACTGCTGTGAGTGATAGGCCCCCACCCCTCCTGTCTCAGGGCACTGCTGGGAGGACTCTGCACACACCCCTCCTGGCTCAGGGCACTGCTGTGAGTGATAGGCCCCCACCCCTCCTGTCTCAGGGCACTGCTGGGAGGACTCTGCACACACCCCTCCTGTCTCAGGGCACTGCTGTGAGTGATAGGCCCCCACCCCTCCTGTCTCAGGGCACTGCTGTGAGTGATAGGCCCCCACCCCTCCTGTCTCAGGGCACTGCTGGGAGGACTCTGCACACACCCCTCCTGGCTCAGGGCACTGCTGTGAGTGATAGGCCCCCACCCCTCCTGTCTCAGGGCACTGCTGTGAGTGATAGGCCCCCACCCCTCCTGTCTCAGGGCACTGCTGGGAGGACTCTGCACACACCCCTCCTGGCTCAGGGCACTGCTGTGAGTGATAGGCCCCCACCCCTCCTGTCTCAGGGCACTGCTGTGAGTGATAGGCCCCCACCCCTCCTGTCTCAGGGCACTGCTGTGAGTGAAAGGCCCCCACCCCTCCTGTCTCAGGGCACTGCTGTGAGTGATAGGCCCCCACCCCTCCTGTCTCAGGGCACTGCTGTGAGTGATAGGCCCCCACCCCTCCTGTCTCAGGGCACTGCTGGGAGACATCAGGCACCCCCCCCCTGGGACCCCCCCGACAGTACATGGCATGTGTGTTACACCTGGACACAATGGCAGAAGTCACAGTCACAACATAGGGACAGTCTGTGGCAGTGGCCTATGCACTCACCTGATACCCTGGTCGCCCATACAGCATGGAGTACTGTGGGAGGATCACATCCAGCAGAGCCATGTTCTCTTCCAGGGTGAATGGCTGTGTCCTCTCCACAGCCCTTGACATGGTTCCAGGGAATCAGTAGCAGCAGCTGGGTCGACGAATGCAAAGATGTGTAGGCAAGTACTCCCTCATGGGACCTGGCTGCCTTATATGTGCCCTTCTGCCCAGTCTCATGCACAGGAGTACAGAGTGATTGGTCACTCACATTTGCATCCTATGTTTCCACCAATCCCTTCAAACCTAGCAGTCTGTGGGTTCTCTATCGGTTTCATTCTCCTGCATGATGTCAGCCCCACAAACACATTGCAACAAAGTAGAAGAATTCCAACTGACTTCTGCTGTGCACCTTCCAGAACAATTTCGAAATTTGAACTTGGTCTCCATGACAACCAGCATGCATGTAGGCCTTAATACTTGTCCCCTATGTAATTTGGAGCATCACACACAGGTACGGTGCGTTTCGGGGCCCTAGGGCACCCCAAATGCATGGCAACGGCCCGTACATGCATGCCTACGTTCACTATCACTATGGGTCTGCACGCGTATGCGTACTCGTAGTGGTACGGGCCGTACACTCGCATGTACGCTCACTATCACTACGAGTACGCATACGCGTGCAGACCCATAGTGATAGTGAGCGTAGATGCGTGTGTACGGTCCGTACCACTACGGGTACGCATACGCGTGCAGACCCATAGTGATAGTGAGCGTAGATGTGTGTGCACGGTCCGTACCACTACGGGTACGCATACGCGTGCAGACCCATAGTGATAGGGCCGTACACACGCATCTACGCTCACTATCACTATGGGTCTGCACGCGTATGCGTACTCGTAGTGGTACGGACCGTACACACGCATCTACGCTCACTATCACTATGGGTCTGCACGCGTATGCGTACCCGTAGTGGTACGGATCGTACACACGCATCTACGCTCACTATCACTATGGGTCTGCACGCGTATGTGTACTCGTAGTGATAGTGAGCGTACATGCGAGTGTACGGTCCGTACCACTACGGGTACGCATACGCGTGCAGACCCATAGTGATAGTGAGCGTACATGCGTGTGTACGGTCCGTACCACTACGGGTACGCATACGCGTGCAGACCCATAGTGATAGTGAGCGTACATGCGTGTGTACGGCCCTATCACTATGGGTCTGCACGCGTATGCGTACTCGTAGTGCTACGGACCGTACAAATGCCTGTACGCTCACCATCACGATGGGTACACATACGGCAGCACTCCCACAGTGATTTGGGAACATACACAGGCCCTCTTAGCAGCAGTACGGCGGTTTTTACACATCACTGTGGTGATAGGAGACACACAGGTAGGAATAGGGCGGACATACTTGTCCATGGGTGGACATACTTGTCCAGGAATGGACATCAAGGCATCGTCTGTGCATTACTACATGTGTGGGGCACAGGTGTCACAGGCTGTGATGTGGAACATGCCTCCTGAGTGGAGAAGGCACCACATGTATGATGAGATGTGTACAGGTGTACTGTGTGAGGGTGCAATGTGTGCCAGGCATGCCCTTGACTCCTTTGACATGTGTGCATGTCGGACTGCGCACTTGGGGTGAGCGTCACTGGCATGGCACGGACACAAACACACGGAAGTGTCCCATGATGCCCGGTACAGGGGTCATGACACATGACTTGTCACTACCCACAGTGCACAATGTGACTATCTCATATATGTGTCCGGGATTTACATCAGGTTGATGTTGTAGCACCCTCAAAAGCTGCAGCCGTTGCAGCAACCAACATGTGGCTGTGTGTAGATTGTCATTGCACACTGTTCCGCACACCATGCCACATGTGTTATCGGATGTGAGGTGCACATGTATGCATGGGACACGGAGTAGCGTGACAAGGCCATGTCAGCATCCTCACAAGGAATGTGTGGTGAGTCATGACATGTGCACCTTCATGGCAAGGTGTGTGGGCTGGACTAGTGTAATGTCATGTGACCTGTGGCTCCAGTGTTCCGCTACCAGTCTCTGCAATCGGCATCCCACTTCTGCTGATGTGTGGGTGTATGTCACTCCTGTCTTGCGTCGGGCTGTTCACTTGCACTGGGACACAGCTATTTCCATGGCGTGGCATGGGGAGGTTCTCAATCACCGTGTGTAGCTGGGTCTTGGAAGGAGTGTCACCTTGCATCCATACGTGTCCTGGGCATGTAGCACATACCTGACTCCCTATGTAGCATGTGTGTATTGCCAGATTTACATGTGCTCAGTAGACATGAGTTGTTCTCGTAGTGCACTCACTCTTCCTTGTCACTTCCAAATTACTGCAGAGCGCCGCCTCTTGCCCGAAGAATTCCAGACTTGGCTGCCATGCAGGAGAATGACAGGATCCGGCTCTACCGCTTCACCCAACCGTTGATTCTGGAGCTGATGGCGAGACTGGCACCACACCTGCAACCGCAGCACAGGTCTCCTACGGCACTAACACCCCAGCTGAAGGTAATGGCTGCCCTACATTTTCTTGCCACGGGTACCTTCCAAAATACCATAGCTCATGTTGGTGGCATGTCCCAGAGCATGTTCAGCGGTGTGCTGCATGATTTCTTGGAGGCCATGTTGATTCACCTGGATGACTTCATCAAGTTCCCAACCCCTGAACAGATGACTGAGGTCAAGCGTGGATTCTATGCCCTGGGAGGGATGCCCCATGTCATTGGGTCCATAGATGGGACACATGTAGGTTTGGTACCACCACACGCACGGGAGGTGGCGTACCGCAATCGGAAGCACTACCACTCCATCAATGCCCTTGTGGTGTGTCTGTCCAATATGGTGATTTCACATGTCTGTGCTCATTTCCCAGGATCAGCACACGATGCCTACATCATGAGGTGTAGCGGGATGCCTGATATGATGATGCAGCTGCGCAACGAACGGGCATGTGTTGTTGGTGGGTACAGTCTGTCTGTCCTGTATTCTGTATAGCCGACCAGCACGACCGCTTCACCAGTTCTAACGATGTCCATGTGCTTCCCATGTAGGGGACGCTGGCTATCCCGACATGCCTTGGCTGCTGACACCTCTCCGCAACCCCATCACGCCGGCCCAGCTCCGCTATAACACCGCCCATGGCCGGACAAGGCGAGTGATAGAGAGGACGTTTGGCATGCTGAAGAGCCGATTCCGGTGCCTCCACAAGACCGGCGGTGCACTCCCTTATGCCCCGGCGAAGGTCTGCAAGATCTTCATGGTCTGCTGCATGCTGCACAACATGGCAGTTGAAAGAGCTGTGCCACTCATCCTGAATCAACATGACGAGGACCATCCACCCGTGGAGGACGAAGGGCTTGGCAATGGGGCTAGTGATGTGGAGGATGTGGAGCCGTAAGAGGACATCCGGACTCGGCTCATACGCGACTTCTTTGCTTAGTGGTGAGTACCAGTGTCTGAGTGTGCACGCATTGGTCCCCGTGTGGCATGCGTTGTGATGTGTGTCTCCACCTGCATGTATGGCACGTGGGTCAGAGGTGTGTGTGGGTGTGTCACTGGAGTGATGGTGGCAGTGATGGTAGTATTTCCCCAGTCATAATTGTGACCTAGCATGTTGTCATCCATACATGTGTCGAGTAAATGCACATGCAAGTGGCTGTGCTTTTTGTGGCTGACTTCTTGTGTGTCTCTCTTCCCCAGGTACCTGCGCATGCCGTTTGCTGGTTGCATTGTTGTGGCACTGCTATTCCTCATGGACATGACATCGTGGGCTGACTCAGCGTTACAGGCACGGACACGTTTGGAAGTCTCCATGGGGTAAGGGATGCATCTGGGGTGTATTGGGTGTGGCAGTTGTTCACGATGTGTGCACACTGCCCCGGTCGGGGTTTGGTTCCTCTGCAGACATGTGGCATCCCCATGGGACACGACATGCAGCTGGGTACACCTGAATAGATGGGCTGCCTGGTTGTCAGTCATCAGTGATGGGATAGTGGATTGTGATGATGGCATCAATGTGTGTGACACTGCCCTCGGACACATACGGTTAACATTGTCTTGACATGGCGTGGGACTTCCACATCAGCGGATCTATGGTGTATGTCAGGCTCTCCGTGTGCAGCTGTGGGTATTTAGCTGTTAGCCGACACTTGTGTGCCAGTTCCATGGCTATCACGCATTTGTGCTGCAGAAGGGGGGTGCCAGTGTTGGACCCACATGTTACTCCACATGATGTGTTCATGTGTACTTCAAGTTGCCTCTGCAATCCCAAAAACATGACTAATAAAGGTGTCCCTATGCCTCCAAGGTGCCTCTTCTCAGTCAATGCTGGTGTGTTGGCACGGTGCATCCTGCATGTCTGGCATGGTATTCCCTGATTGTGGCTATGTGTCAATGTGTCGAGTGGCAAGATGCAAGCTGTGTGTGTGTGCTGAGACTGTGTATTGGGCATGATGTCCATGACTGTGTCGGTATTGTGACATGTGCCATCCCCATGCATCCGACGTTGTCCATGACCCCATTCTCTGCATCCACCGGACTCAAGCTTGCAGGACATGGTTCTGCCACCTGTCTACACATACCTGGGTGCCCCCCAGGACACTGGCCAGGATCCCTGACCTATGCGCATGACTGTTGCTGTACTCAATGTGTCTGTCAGCACGGTTGTTCGGCCACCCCCTCAGCTGGTTCTGCCCATCACGGGTGTGTATGGTGCTCCATGTCTGTCTTGCCTAATAAACTGTGACCCATGTGTCCTGTGCCAGACTCAGGCCCCAGGGTGTGGATTGTTGAAGTGAACAGATGACTCAGGCATGTTTAGACTGTACAAGACACATGTTAGGTAATAATGCTACCAGCAGGCATCTACTCTTAATAGTGTGATTTATTATTGGGGGGGGGGACAAAGTGAGGGGCTTTCCGGGATTAGGGAATCCAAAGTTCAGTAGGGGAGTTGGTGTCCTTGCCATTGGAAATCCTCAGAGTCCATGCCACAGTCTTTGTCAACATTGGTCAGCCAGTGACCAGCAGGGCCATGTGGCAGAGAATGTCTCTTGATGCTGTGATGCTGTTGCTCCAGTGGGCCAGGTGCCAGGCCAGGTGTCCTGGGAGATGGTGATGTAGCAGCCACCCTCACGGTCCTTTCCGTGGACGACCCGGCTTCCTGCGGGGAACCTCAGCAGTAGGCCGTGACGACATCTGGGATGCTCCGTCGGATGTTTCCTCCTCCTCCTCCTGATCCCTCCCTGTGGGTGGTGATGTTCTCCGCCTTCTGGCACAGGGAGGGTCGGCCATGGTGTCGGCCATCCGACGGAGTGTAGCGTGAATCCCCTGGAACGCCGTCACTTGCTCAGCCTGTCTGTCCTCCATCCTCCGTTGGTGTACCAGTAGACAGGCTATTAGCTCCTCATGTTGCTGGGCCTGCTGGACCTTGATCCCCTCGAGGACGGACACAACCTGGGCCATGCCCGTGGTGTCCTGCCGGTATGAGTCCAGGATGTTACGGACATGGGAAAATACCGGATCCCCAGCCAACTGGTCAGGCTCGCGCCTCCGCCGTGCTCCACTCCCACCACCCCTGCCCACTTGCGTCTGGCCTGCACTTGTGGGCACATCGGGTCTCCGGGACCCCTGAGGGGTGGCATTGGCGTTGTCGCCTGCCTCCTCCTGGGTGCCCGGGACACCGTGTCCCTCCTGGCGAGCCTGGCTGCATTGTGGTGTTGGGGCAGGGATCCTGGGTGTCTCCTGGGATGTGGCAGGAGTGGGGGTGGTGGTTGGCACGGTTGTACCTGACGCAGGTGCTGCAGGTGGTTGGACACCAGAGGGGCCAGGTCGGTCGGGGTCGTCCGCAGAGTGGTGAGAGTGGTCGCTGCCGGTGGGATCGGTCTCCTGCAGATCCGGGTCCTGTGAGTGTTCCCCCCCAGTGTTGGGGGGTGCAGCACGACGTTGACCTGTGTGTGAGAGAGACAATGTTAATTTTGGTCCATGCAACATCCATGTTTCATCCGTTTCAAAGTTGGCACATTTCCTCTTGGAATTAGGATCTGTCTTGCATTCCACTCACAGTGCACTTGTGCATGGGTGTGTCCCTTGGGCACCAATTTGGCCCCTTTAACTATGTGTGGCACAGTCTTACTTGCTGCGTCAAGTGTGACTGCAGTCAGCAGTGGAGTGTGCAGGTGTGGCGAGCCATGCATTTGCGCCTTCCTTGTAGCACTGTACATGTGCACATGGAGTGGATCCACACACTTATATGATGCAGGTAGCTGTCCTTGTGCTCGTGTACAGGTTGTGACATGGCCCTGCGTTTTGCCATGATGAAGAGGGGGGGTTCTGGCACTGGCCACCCTTGTCTACATGCACGCAGTCCACCTGCTGACGAGCAGACATTCCCACACACCAAAGGACTGATTTGCTCTCCCTGTGTCTCCCTCCTTCTCTGTCCCCCTCTCCCTCCCTCTCTGTCCCCCTCTCCCTCCCTCTCTGTCCCCCTCTCCCTCCCTCTCTGTCCCCCTCTCCCTCCCTCTGTGTGTCAGCCTCCTCCCTCTGTCCGTCTTCCTGTGTCTCCCTCCCTCTCTGTCCCCCTCTCCCTCCCTCTCTGTCCCCCTCTCCCTCCCTCTGTGTGTCAGCCTCCTCCCTCCCTCCGTGTGTCAGCCTCCTCCCTCTGTCCGTCTCCCTCCCTCTCTGTCCCCCTCTCCCTCCCTCTGTGTGTCAGCCTCCTCCCTCTGTCCGTCTTCCTGTGTCTCCCTCCCTCTCTGTCCCCCTCTTCCTCCCTCTCTGTCCCCCTCTCCCTCCCTCTGTGTGTCAGCCTCCTCCCTCCCTCCGTGTGTCAGCCTCCTCCCTCTGTCCGTCTCCCTCCCTCTCAGTCCCCCTTTCCCTCCCTCTGTGTCCCCCTCTCCCTCCCTCCGTGTGTCACCCTCTGTCACCTTGGCCCAGCTTCCTGGGCACACACTGTTAGCAGATCTTTGAGTGGCCCTTGGCCTGTTGATGTGAGTTTGTTTCTGATCTCCAGGCACCCATTTGGTGTGATGTGTGTCTGTGCGCTGCTGCTGTGGTGGTGTGTGCTGCCACTCTTTCACAATGTTGGCTGTTCATTAGCTGCTGTCATGTGCAAAACAGTGCCTTCACCCCCATGTGTTGATGCAAGGCGTCCGCCATTTGCTGGCAAGTCATTCCTGTGTTGGGACACACTGTTTGTCTGGCTGTGACCTAGGCCATATGGGCAGAGGGCATTGTTGTCTGCTTTGGAGTCGCACTATGTGATTTTTGGTGCCCAGCCTCCCGCCATCCGGGTTACCGTGTCATGTGTTGTTGTCTTCTGTGGCCTGTGACTTGACATTGTCCAGCTGGGTGCATGGGGCATGGTGGCAGCAGTGGCATGTGCCTGCTCATGGAGTGTGGTTGAGTCATGCGATGGCTTGTGGTGGTTGCGTGCCTGTTAGTAATTTTGGTTGTGGTTGCAGTTCCCCCCATGTGAGGTGCGTTGTTTGTGGACTCACCCGGGTCTCGGAGTCCTTCTAATCCTTCAACTGCCTCCACCGGCAGTATGGCCATCACCCTCTCCTCCCAGGGATGGTACTGTACGGCTCTGCGGGAGGGCCCTCCTCCGGTGGCGTTGGCCTGGTCGTGTTCCTCCTGCCTCTTGGCTCTGACCCTCCTCCGCAGATCGTACCACCTGTTCTGGCAATCCTGCTTGGTCCTCCTGGTGTCCGCAACGGCATTCACAGCATCGACGATGGTCTGCCACATGGCTGTTTTGGCTGCCTGGATGGTGCTTCTGACCAATGTTCCAAAGATCTGTGGCTCGACTCTGAGGATTTGATCAACAAGGACCTCCAACTCTCGGTGACTGAACTTTGGATTCTTGGTAGTGGGCATGGTGAGGGGTGTGGGTGGGGATGGTGTGGGTGTGGGGGGTGTGTGGATGTTGGGGGGGGTGTGGATGGTTGTGTGTGTGTGTGAATGTGATGAGAGGGTGTTTGTGAGGGTGGTCGTGTGAAGGTGTGCAAGTGTAAGGTGTGGTGTAGCTTGTAGTCTGGTTCTGTGGTGTCTGGCAGCAGTGAGTCTGTTGCAAAGGCTCATGGTTTGTGTGTGTGGGCCCTTTTTATTGGTCCATGGGTGGGTGTGGCAGTGTTTGAAGTTTGGGTGGGTGTGTTGTAAGGAGTGGTGGTGTATTGGGCCTCTGTTTGTTTTTGGCAGTTGCAGGTCAGTGATTGTGTTATTTTAGTGGTTGTTGGCCATGTTTAGTGGCTTTGTGCCTTTCGAATGGTGTATTCTTGTGTTGTTTTGTTTTGTCCTGGTTGTGTACGTGCGTTTTGAGCGTGTGTACGGTGTGTACATGGGCCATTTGGTTGTACGATTATGTCCTTGTGTGTGGCTTTGTACGACTCGTACATGCGGTTGTGATGTTGGGGCATGGGGTGCGCTCCGTACTTAGGAGGTTGTGTTGGGGGTGCGCCAGGAACTACTGGGGTGTACATGGACGGTGGTACGACACGTACAGGGGTGGGGGGGTGTACATTGACAGTGGTACGACACGTACTGGGGTGGGGCTCGAACGTACTGGGGTGTAGGTACACGGGGGGTACGACACGTACTGGGGTGGGGGTACGACTGGAACGTACTGGGGTGTAGGTAGACGGGGCTATGTCACGTACTGGGGTGGGGGTACGACTGGAACGTACTGGGGTGTAGGTACACGGGGGTATGACACGTACTGGGGTGGGGGTACGACTGGAATGTACTGGGGTGTACATAGACGGTGGTACGACACGTACAGGGGTGGGGGGTGTACATTGACGGTGGTACGACACGTACTGGGGTGGGGGGGTGTACATTGACGGTGGTACGACACGTACTGGGGTGGGGGTACGACTGGAACGTACTGGGGTGTACATAGACGGTGGTACGACACGTACAGGGGTGGGGGGGTGTACATTGACGGTGGTACGACACGTACAGGGGTGGGGGGGTGTACATTGACGGTGGTACGACACGTACTGGGGTGGGGGTAGGACTCGAACGTACTGGGGTGTAGGTACACGGGGGGTATGACACGTACTGGGGTGGGGGTACGACTGGAACGTACTGGGGTGTAGGTACACGGGGGGTATGACACGTACTGGGGTGGGGGTACGACTGGAACGTACTGGGGTGTAGGTAGACGGGGCTATGACACGTACTGGGGTGGGGGTGGGGCTCGAACGTACTGGGGTGTAGGTACACGGGGGGTACGACACGTACTGGGGTGGGGGTACGACTGGAACGTACTGGGGTGTAGGTAGACGGGGCTATGACACGTACTGGGGTGGGGGTGGGGCTCCAACGTACTGGGGTGTAGGTACACGGGGGTACGACACGTACTGGGGTGGGGGTACGACTGGAACGTACTGGGGTGTAGGTAGACGGGGCTATGACACTTACTGGGGTGGGGGTACGACTGGAACGTACTGGGGTGTAGGTACACGGGGGTATGACACGTACTGGGGTGGGGGTACGACTGGAATGTACTGGGGTGTACATAGACGGTGGTACGACACGTACAGGGGTGGGGGGGTGTACATTGACGGTGGTACGACACGTACTGGGGTGGGGGTACGACTGGAACGTACTGGGGTGTACCTAGACGGGTGGGGGTATACATATACGGGGGGTACGTGTCGGACGTACGGGGGCTGGGGGGAGTGTTGGGCGCGTATGCGGGCACATGTCTCCATGGTTGCTATAGGTGTTCGGTGCGGACGGTGTTTTTTCCATACGGTTGTACGCTCGGACGCACGGGATGGATCGTGATTCCTCGGTCGGACTTGGCTTTTCACGTTTGTAAGGTAAATCGTCCGAGGACGTGTCGGACACATTTTCCGACCCGAGGACGTGTGGGGAATGATTCCCAGTGCGGTTCGTATGGACTTTTTACCATGCGAATCGTGATTGCCAGTTCGTACGGCACTTGTACGATTCGTACGGTAAAAAGACCCGATACGAGTCGCACGGGGGAATTTTTTGCCGGATCGTGATCGGCACCTAACTGTCTCCCGGTCGATAACAGACATGGCAACACTTGATGATGTGCTGGCTGCTTTAGCGACTGTGCAAATTGAATTGGCTGCCTCCAGGCAAGAAACAGCCGATGTAAAAGCCAGACTGGATGCTATCCAATTGGACCCGCTCACGCCCAGCACCTCCCTCACGAACCAGACCCCTGCGGTAGTAGTGGAAATGCCGGTAGCCGTCCCCTTGGCAACACCAGAGAGGTACAGTGGGGATCTTAACACAGTGCAGGTATTCCTCACACAAGTGGCGCTACATTTATCGTGCAAACCAAGGGCGTTCCCCACGAGTCGGGCTCGTGTGGCTTTCCTTATATCCTATTTGGCTGGAAACGCGGCACAATGGGCCGTACCTCTGGTGAGCAGGGACGACCCCATCTTATGTGATTGGGGTGCTTTACGCGAGGAATTCCTGAAAGTCTTCGACAGAAGGGCTGACTCGTACACGGCGGACCGTGAAATGCTTGAGTTGAGACAGGGATCCAACGACCTGGTGCAGTATCTCAACGCGTTCCGAAGGCTGGTTGCGGAAACCAAGTGGCCTGTTGCTAAACAGACGGCGCTCTTCCATCACGGGCTGTGCGATGAGCTCAAGGACGCCGTGGCTCATATTGACCCACAACCCAAGACATGTGAGGGCCTTATCAACCTGGTATTACGGCTGGAACATAGGCTAAGTGAAAGAAAGGGGGATCATGGGAGAAAAGGAAACTCCCTTCCATCCTATGTGACAGTGGGAAGTCCTGAAACTTCCACCGCATCCAAGGGAGAACCCATGGACATCGGCGCAATACGAGCGAGCCTCACAGCCACGGAGAAAGAGTCACGCCGTAAACAAGGATTGTGCCTATATTGTGGCAAAAAAGGCCACTACGTACGTGAATGCCCTGCCAAACCGAAGACGTCACGTTATCGGGCCAACCGGTCGGTAACAGCCGTGGTGGACGTACCGGCGGAAAACTAGAGGACTCCCAGACCAAAGAAGGGGCATCTCGGAGTCACTCATCCATCCCTTCACTTTCCAACTCGGTCACTAAGGGACAACGACACCTGTTTCTCACGGTGCACGTGGGAGTGCATGACCAGTGGATACCCGTTGTGGCCATGGTGGATTCAGGGGCCACTGGCATGTTTATGGACCACAACGAGGCATGCAGGCTAGGGCTAGTGCTTCTTCCCAAAGCTGTACCCGAAGACGTCTATGCTGTAGACGGAAGGCGATTGGTGACGGGGCCCATCGGGCAGCACACGGGGGTCCTTCCGATGAGATGTGGGAGGAACCATTTGGAACAAATCGATTTTAACATCATCCGAGCGCCCCAATATGGCGTCATATTGGGATTGCCGTGGCTACAGAAACACAACCCCTCTGTGGATTGGCCAACACATCGCATCGAACTGACGTCACCGTATTGCATCCTGCATTGTGGAATAAGAACGGAATCCCTTGACGCAGATGAGAGCGGGAGTCAGACGGTGGCTACAGCGGCAGAAAAAGATGTGGCTCTCCCCCAGGCTTATCACAGTTTTGAGGATGTATTTGATGAGGTGAAGGCGGAAGTGCTACCACCACATAGACAGTTTGACTGCCAGATCGACCTGGTGCCAGGGGCCAGCGTTCCCAGCGGCAGGCTGTATGCCCTGACGGAGCCTGAAAACGTGCATCTCCGGGGGTACCTGGATAAACTCCTCAAGCTAGGATTCATCCGCCCGTCCAAGTCTCCGGCCGCCTCGCCACTCTTCTTCATCCCGAAGGCTAATGGGGAGCTGAGAGCCTGTGTGGACTTTAGGGCATTGAATGCGATAACCGTAAAGAATCGGTACCCCTTGCCTCTCATCAGTGTACTTCTGGAACAGGTCAAGAAAGCTCGTATCTACACCAAGTTGGATTTGAAAGGGGCATACCATCTGGTGCGCATGAGGGACGGAGAAGAGTGGAAGACCGCCTTTAAGACCAGGTTCGGCCTTTTTGAGTACCTCGTCATGCCGTTCGGTCTGTGCAACGCCCCGGCAGCCTTTCAGTACTTTCTGAATGAGGTATTCAGAGAGGAGTTGGATATCTACGTGGTCGTATATATCGACGACATCCTCATCTATTCGTCCAGTGTGGAGGAGCACGTACACCACGTCAAAGCTGTGCTCCAAAAGCTGAGGGAAAACATGCTGTTTTGTAAACTCAGCAAGTGTGACTTCCACGTCACATCCGTGGAATTCCTCGGAGTGATGCTGAGTCCAGAGGGACAGGAGATGGCAGAACGAAAGATCAAGGCGGTGAAAGAATGGCCGGTGCCCCAAAGCGTGAAGGACGTCCAAAGTTTCATTGGCTTCGCCAACTTTTACAGGCGGTTTATAGATGGATTTTCAGGATTGGTGGCCCCAATCACACAGCTACTGAGGAAGTCCAAGCAGTTTGTCTGGTCCCCTGAAGCGAACAAAGCCTTTGAGGCCCTGAAAAGCGCCTTTGGTAAGGCGCCGGTGTTGGCTCACCCCGATCCGGATCTCCCCTACGTGGTGGAAGCGGACGCATCGGATGTAGCGCTGGGGGCTATCTTGTCCCAACGCAACCACGACACAGGGGTGCTTCATCCCGTTGCGTACATGTCCCGCAAACTCAACGACGCCGAACGCAACTACCATATTGCGGAGAAGGAGCTTCTCGCAATCAAGGACGCCTTCACTGAATGGAGGCATTGGTTGATGGGGGCAAGACATGTGGTATCGGTGTACACGGACCATCGGAACCTACAGTTCATGACGGCCACAAGACACCTTTCTCCCAGACAGCTGCGGTGGATGATCTTCGTTGCGGGGTTCAACTTCCGCATCACATATCGGCCGGGGACGGAAAACCGGAAGGCGGACGCCCTGTCCCGTCAATCTGCAGTTAAGGAACCATTGCCTGCGACCGAGCATTCCATCATTTCCCCGAGGATGGTATTGGGGGTTATCCAACCGGATACTTTCCTGAGGGGAATAAAGAGAGGGATCAGGTCATTCGCATGGCGGAGGTGGCTCCTCAGTCACAGAGAATGGCAGCTGAAGGACGGGATACCCCTGAAGGGTAGGTGCCTATTGATACCCACGCCTAGGCTAAGGAAACAAGCATTCATCTGGTGCCATGACTCTCCATGCGCAGGTCATTTGGGCTTTGAAAAAACGGTGGCTAGCATGGGACGGCATTTCTGGTGGCCAACCATGAGAGTGGATGTCAGGAGGTGGGGACAGGAGTGTCCTACGTGTGCTACCATGAAGGCCGACCATGGCCGAACCCAAGGGCTCTTACATCCACTTCCGACCCCGGATAGACCATGGGATAGCATATCTCTGGACTTCGTGGTGGGCCTACCGGTAGACCAGGGGATGACGGCAATACTGGTGGTGGTGGATTACTTGACGAAAATGGGGCACTTCATCCCCTGCAAGAGAGTCCCTACGGCCGGGGAATTGGCGTCACTACTCCTAAAGAATGTGGTACGACTGCATGGATTACCTGGGGTGATCGTGTCGGACCGGGGGTCGCAGTTTACTGCGCAATTCTGGAAGACTTGGTGCACTGCGCTGCATGTTAAGACCGCCCTGTCCACCAGCTACCACCCTCAAACGGACGGCCAAACCGAGCGCCTGAACCAAACGCTCAAACAGTATCTGCGATGTTTTGTGAACCAGGGCAGGGAAGAATGGGTCGACTTGCTATGGGTTGCAGAGATAGCCTATAACAACGCCACTCACAGCTCCACACAGGCATCTCCGTTCTATAGCAACTATGGCCAACATCCCAGGTTCTTGCCATTTCTACACCCGTTCAGAGAGGACAGGATTCCCGCCACAGCGGACAGGGTGGCACACATAAAAGACACGTTGATGCGCTCAAGGGCTGTCCTAATAGAGGCCAAGAGAAGATACAAGGCTGCGGCAGACAGGAAGAGAAGGCCCGGGCCACTGTATCGCACTGGAGACTACGTCTGGATATCCACAAGAAACATGAGGTTTCGAAAGAACAGTGTGTTCCATCCCAAGTACATGGGCCCCTATCGAATTACCAAGTGTATGGGTCCCGTGAACGTGAAGGTGTGCTTGCCCCAGTCATTGCGGATACACCCTGTCTTTCATGTATCATTGCTCAAACCAGCGCCCTCCAAGCCGTCTGGGACACCTAGGCCGGTATGCGTGGAGTCGGAGGTGGAGTATGAGGTGTCGGGCATACGGGCGTCCAAATGGCGCAGGGGGAAGCTGTGGTACCTGGTTGCATGGAAAGGCTATGGCCCGGAGGAGCAGTCATGGGAACCGGCTGAAGGGGTTCATGCTCCGTGCTTGGTCTCCTTGTTCCATCGGCGTTTTCCTGCCAGCGCTGGACCCGTGGGGAGCCGCTGAGAGGGAGGATGTACTGTCAAGAATTCCTGTCATGCGAGGGGAGGAAAACGGTAACCAGCGAAAACGGACTACATCTCCCAGGATGCTTAGCGGTTGAGAGCTTATGTAAACAGGAGAGCTGTTACATAACTCAAGGAAAACATGCCCTTATGTAAACAGGAGAGCTGTTACATAACTCAAGGAAAACACGCCCTATAAAGGGAGGAACCGGGAGGTACAACGCTGTCGGATATTGTGTTTACACCGACGTACCTGCTTAGTGAGGAGCAGTGTTCCGGAGTGGTGCTCCAGTAAGGCAAGAACGGAGGTAGGTCGAGTCGTTACTCCCTGGGCCGTGTCTTGCCCCATCGTCACCTGTGAAGGACCCGGAAGCTCTACCGGATAACCATTGAGCTTCGCTTTTTGACTCGGCTGAGTCAAAGCGCAGTAGCGCTTTTGCTGGTTGGAGTCGTAACTCCCAGCCCGACCAGAGATACAGGGACTGCCAGCTGTAACGCACATCAGGAGGTGTTTGCCGCGTTACAGACTCGGAAGTCCACAGGATCGATCGAGCGGCTGCTCTCGGTTCAGTCTTCTTTGCTTGTGATTGGGGTATCGGTGACGCATCACCAGGAGGTGACTCCGCGTCCCGGTGCAGTCTGAGGAAGAGGTTGAGCGGCTGCTCCCTTCAGGTAGAGACCCCGGCTGGGTGTTTCTCTGACTCCTCGATTCTTCCCAACACTCTTCGTGCCCCTCACAGCCTACCGATTGGCATTGTCGGCCATTTCATTTCTGCCCGCTGTTGGCATATGCCGGATCGGCGTATATGCAGAGGACGGCTAGGACCATCCGTGCTGTGGGCTGGTAACGTACTTAGCCTGGAGGATTCCAGTGACTATAACCTTTGTTTATTCCTTGTATTATTTTTGCCTTCATTAAAAATAACTAAACCTTCACAAGTGGTTGCGTTCTCATTATCGTGTCTGTTAAACGATCCTGAGACGTTCAGGGCGTTACAAAAAGGTTAGCGTCATGTTCGACGTTACCGGTAAAGTTAGGAATCTGAGAATTGGTGATGGGATTTAGGTCGATGTTTTCCTGTACCTTTTTCCAGTTAACGAGGTTATCCGGGTGTGAGCTAGGTTTACTGGTAGTTAGCACGCGTGAAGTTTTAATTTGGAACGGGATCAGGCTATGATCAGTCCATATTTGAGGGACAGGAGGTAGGGTTGTTAGAGGGGAGAGGTTAGTGCAAACCCCATCAAGTGTATGCCCTAGTAAGTGAGTGGGCTGATTAACTCTTTGATGGAGATTAAAGATTTCTAGGGTCTGAAGAAAGTTGTTGACTTGTACATCGGTTTTGGACTCAAGGTGTAGATTAAAGTCCCCAACGAGAGTGAAATGTGGATATCTGAGGAGGAGGTGAGCCAAGGAGTCACTCAAAGAGTCTAGGAATCTGGTGGCATTACCAGGGGGGCGATATATCAATCCTCCGGAGAAGGACGAAGAGTCGTTAAGTTTGATAGAGAAGCCAAGACCTTCCATGTCTTTTAGGGGGTCTAAGTTAAACGTGTGGCAGTTGAAGCTGTTTTTGATTACTACAGCGACACCACCACCTCTTCCCTGCAGTCTGTCTTGCCTAAAGATGGAAAAGCTCTGGGGGAGGGCTATGGCTAGATCAGGGTTACTATCGTCCGTTAGCCAAGTCTCAGTAATCAGGAGGCAATCAAGATCTAAATTTTGGATAAGGTCCCTTATGTCTTGGCTGTGCCGACACATGGAGCGAGCGTTGATCAGCCCTCCTTTAAAGTGTGGTGAGTTATCCGTGGAGTTGGTTACGGAGGTAGGTGATTTAGCTGGGTCGCTGTCAGAGGACCAACGGCAGAATTTACAGCTGAAGGGACCATATAGGTTCTTTATGTCAGGTTTGCAATTGCAATTGTACATCCCGCGTAGGCGGTATAGTTCGTTAGGCAGATACCTTACTAAGGGGGGAGTTAGGACAGAATTTCCTGCGCCTGTCGCGGACTTGGCGCGGACGGGCGCAGACGGGCTTGCCTTAGGCGCGCCTTCGGCGCGCAAACGGCGCTCCCGCTGCGCTCGTCCGCTGCGCTTCCTGTGCATGCACATATCTAGTTGAGGGGGGTGTGGCCTCAAGGGGGCGAGGTCAGCGAGCACGCCTGTGGGAATGGCGGCCGCTCGAGTAAACAAACAAACGCTACAGCGTTCAAATCGGCTGTGCGTGAGAAGAAGGAGCGAATGGCTGCTGCCCCAACCAGAGTAATGAGGGCGGTAAGCTTTGTATTGTCAGTGCGCAGTTAAAACATAGCAAATTAAGTGACACCAATACAATTTTTAAAACCAGGAAGAGACAAGAAATCGTACCGCCACCTCCCGGCTTCCGCCTCAGGAGTGGGTTAGGAAATCGACGTGAACGCTAGTAATCAGCGTTTTTATAGGCTGTGCAGGGGGGCGTGGCCTCAAGGGGGCGTGGTCAGCGAGCACGCCTGTGGGAATGGCGGCCGCTCGAGTAAACAAACAAACGCTACAGCATTCAAATCGGCTGTGCGTGAGAAGAAGGAGCGAATGGCTGCTGCCCCAACCAGAGTAATGAGGGCGGTAAGCTTTGTATTGTCAGTGCGCAATTAAAACATAGCAAATTAAGTGACACCAATACAATTTTTAAAACCAGGAAGAGACAAGAAATCGTACCGCCACCTCCCGGCTTCCGCCTCAGGAGTGGGTTAGGAAATCGACGTGAACGCTAGTAATCAGTGTTTTTATAGGCTGTGCAGGGGGGCGTGGCCTCAAGGGGGCGTGGTCAGCGAGCACGCCTGTGGGAATGGCGGCCGCTCGAGTAAACAAACAAACGCTACAGCGTTCAAATCGGCTGTGCGTGAGAAGAAGGAGCGAATGGCTGCTGCCCCAACCAGAGTAATGAGGGCGGTAAGCTTTGTATTGTCAGTGCGCAATTAAAACATAGCAAATTAAGTGACACCAATACAATTTTTAAAACCAGGAAGAGACAAGAAATCGTACCGCCACCTCCCGGCTTCCGCCTCAGGAGTGGGTTAGGAAATCCCTTGAATAGCGCCAGCACCCAGCAGTGACCGGTGCAAGTAAGCGTGGTGGGGCGGTGGGACAGAGCGGGGCGGGGGGATATCGACAGACGAACCAGTCATTTTAAAAGAATGATGAGATACAGGGTCAAAGGCAGCACTCAAATCCCTTCATATCAAAGTCACTCTGTTAACCTAAAAGTTAATGTAGAGCTTAAGTAATTCATACTAAGGCGAAATCCGTACTGTGAAAAGCTCAGAATCCAGCTGCTGACAATTGTCGCCTGACCTTCTTCTCAATTATTTTGGCGGGCAAAGGAAGTAAAGAGAGGGGTCTAAAGTTACTCCTCGCAGGAGGATCTGCGGAGGCCTTTTTCAGGAACAGAACTAAGCATGCCTGCTTTCAGCTAGAAGGAGCTTCAACAGAGACCACAGAGGAATTGCTTAAGCTGGAGAGGGCAGGAGCTGAGCTATGTCTGAAGCTAATAAATGAAGAACAATAGAAGTGCACGGTGCCAGTGGGAGCCAGACTTCATTTCTGCTAAAGTTTGTTCATGTAATTCAGTCGAAAGTGAAGAAAACTGCAATGTCGGTTGCGGTGGATTAGAAAAGCTCAAACTGAGATAAAGAATTTGATCTAGCAAGTTCTGTGAATATCAAGTTATCTTTTCTTCAAAATATAAGGAGAGGTCCTCCCAGAGTTACTAGAAGGAACAATGAAGGCAGCTAAATGAGAGGGATTACACTATTTTTTAACAACTATGAACACTTCCCTCGTGGAATGCTTGGCTTGCTTCAATTTTATTTGCAACATATAAATTTCAAACTTGATTTATTCGTCTTTTTATATAGTCTCAATGCTGCCTGATAAGCAGCCTTGGGTTCTAGTCTGTAATTTAACCAGCAGGCTCTCTTGAGCTATTTACATCTTTATTTGGCCTCTGCTGGCTTCTCTGTGTAAGCAGGAGGATGAGAGGTGCTTTACTGTGGCCTGACTTGCCTCCAAGGGGCCAAAATATTTTGTGCTGTTGTTAGCTATCCGTGATAAGTTTCACTTCAGCCTCAATATATAATCTTGAGGATTGCTAGTTGAAGTAATACCCAAGGACAGTCTGGTATGGTAGACAGTTTATCTTTAGTAACAAAGAAAGGAATGGCGTGATCATTTGACCAGCCCAGTGAAGTAAGTTTCAAAATGGCCCTAGGTACATGACCTGCAACATGGGTTCCTTGTTTGACATTGAGAGAGAGTCCTAGAATGGCCATAGTCCAAGCACTCCACAACCTAAGGGCGGGGCATGAAATCAAACCATAAATTGCTATCCTGCAGCAGGATAAAATTAGAGATATTGATGACATTTGCCAATGCCTGACAAAAATAAGTGTCTGGACCAGTGAGCGGTACAGCAGAAGGCCAGACATAATAGCTGAGTTACCTACCGCAAGTTTAAAAAGTAGAGACTCTGCTGAATGGACTGAGTCATCAATTAAATAGAAAATGTTATGAAAGTTTTAAAAATATTTGCTTGTCAACCTCCTATTTTTTGGGGCGATTGTGTCGAACAAACACTCAAGTAACCAGAGGGAATGGTTAGAAATCTCATGCAGCCACGTCTCCATTACAAACAGCACGCCTACTTCTCAAGCAGTGATAAACGGGGTTATTTCTTCCTTTTTGCCGAACATTGAACAAACAATTTAGAAGAAAGCAGCCCAATCCATATTTATGAACAGTTTTAGTGGAGACTCCACCATTCTTAGTGCAGTGGTCGAAGTGCATTAATAAAGTGTGGGAACTGCCATGGTGCGCGCAATGGGGGTAGTGTGAGCGAGCATAATGTCACAGAAGTGGCTAAAAAACAAGTAACTACATACAAAATAACAGCTTCATTGCCAAATGAATGCAAGTTAAGGTAAACAGTAGGAAAAGCTCTATTGTACATTATGAAACCTCTATATGTTAATGCACTGCAGACATCTGTATGTGGAAACAGAGAACCACAGACTTGAATCCTGGATGATGAGGTGGAGAATAGTTAACTGTGTGTGCTTAGTGCTATGAGGTCTCAGTCTCTGTGATCAAGGTCGTGACAACACGTCTGAAACGCGTCATGCCGATCCATATGGGATAAACCTGCACTAAAACCAATTCTCAGCGTGTTGTGGTCTGTACCTGTGTTCCTGCAGAAGTCGGATTTATGGGAATTTGTTTTTTTTCTATATATATATTTTTTTTAACTTGCATTACACACAGTATACGATAGGATGTTAAATATTGTATGTAGTGCATTTTTTTTCCAATAACCGTCCTTCAAAACCACACACTTCACAGCCTTCCACTACCATACTCAAAGAATCCTTCTGTTTCATTAGGAAGCATCAAGTAATTGGCCCAATTCAAGCCAAACCCAGCTTCCAAGCACCTTTTACATTTGCAGATTGACCAGTTGCGCGTATGTACATTTCTTTCAGGAAGCGGGCACCCTGGCAAGAAGGTTTGTTAAGCTACATGCCCCTCCCTCGTTTCACACCACAGTAAACTCCTTGCTTTACACTGCAGCTGTAGCATGTCAGCCCTCGGAATTAACCATCCCGGGACAGTTCTCTTTTCATAAAAAGTCGGGTAACCACTGTCTTAGTGTTACTAAAGGGATTGATGCAGCAGCTATCAGGTCTCACTTTCTCCCCGCTTACCTGTGGTGGGTTGCCCTTCACAGATAAGCTATAGTCAGCTTGCATCGAGTTTTGAATTATCAATAATCTCGAATAGGAAATGCGAGGTAGCCTAGAGGCAGAATCCTTGGCAATCGGTGCATCTAGAGGGCAGAGAGGCTGGGGGCACCTGCTGTGCTGATGTACAAAACTGCTGTTCTAATATGTTGCTGTACACATCTCTGGACTGCAGAGTTCCGGGGTCGGATGCACTTCCTAACGTTTTATTTCTGTGACATTAGCTCTTGGAAGCAGGTGGTCCTTGCCTCGTCAAGTCTCCAAAGACGTGATGAAAGCCGTGTTACAGAGGTCCACCCTCCTCGCTCTATTCTTTTTCCAGCCTCTCTTTCCTACCCAAGGTTAGTGGTGGAATGAAGACTGATTATGTAGTACTACTTGGAGCATGGGCTCTCACGTAACTGGGCCAATTTTTTTCCCAGCTACATGGGCAGTCTCTTCTATATCAACAGCATGCACAAAACAATCCTTACAGGCATGTACATCTTTCTATGTGTGCTGTAGACTGCAAGATACATGGAAAAGAGAATGTAATAAGGAGAACTGAAGATATTTCTCCTCATTATGCCTCTCTCGGGTAGGTGCACCATTTTGGTGCAAACCCGGGTTTACTGCTATGTAACACCTACTTGACACAGTGTACGGCAACGCATTACAAGCCGCTGCATTGCTTTACTTTTGATACAAAGCCACACAAGGCAACACAAATTGGCCACTGAGTGGCTTTGTAACTCTCGACTAGAATTCTGTGTCATGGCTGAGTCAAAAAGGTGGCACAACCACACACAAAATATTAGTCAATCGGGGGCCAGATGCAGATTAGGGCTGATAGAGAGGTCCTTTGAAGTGTATCAGGCCACAGTGCTCTGTAGGAGACCATATTTTCTTGTATTGGTCCCGTATGACTCCTACTATATTTTTTCAGCTGGCCCTAGGGATTAAATTTGGGTGTGGGGAGTAAGGTGTTGGAAAGTTTGTTTTCCGAAATAAGCATGCTAATTGAATGACTGCTACAGCAAGTGAGATGTTTCTCATCTTGGTCTCTAAGGTGTTCTAATACCTGCTTATAATTCCATATTTCGGTTTATCATTATTTAATTTTAACGGTAGTATCCCTGTATTTTCAGGATTTTAGAATGGAGGAAAGGAAGAGATATTGAAGCCTGGGAGCAAATAGGACACACCCTGTGTGGGACGCAGGGTATATGGGGTACCATTTATATTCACCCATCCCCGGTCCATTGCAAACCAAGAGGTAAATGATAGCATACGCCTTTACTCCACATCACATTTGAGAAAGGTTTGTAAGGGAGCAGACGGGTGGATCTCTTTGCAGGATGCACCATGGAAAAAGGGCCATGAGGTGATATCTGGCCGATGCATTATGGCTGTGGAGGGATGGCAAATGCACAGAACACTGACTGTATCCTGTTCAACTTATACGCAGGCTCCTGGTGCATTTGACTAATGCGTCTTGTTGCTTGAATTTGGTTTCTTAGGCCTTTCCATGACCTTGCCTTCCCTGGTGACCTCCCTATTTTAAATTTAGGGAAGATTTAAACAATTTTATTTCCAATGTTGACAAACCTCAGCTTCTTTCATTTTCTGGCTGTGTTTTTTATTTGTATTTTCCGTATCAACAAACACGCTGCTGCGCAGATAATCAAATTAATAACAGCAAAAAGTAATAACCTGGAAAAAAACACATTATTTTAAATTCAAGTCATTCATATATTTAGATCCACAGTGGTGCCCATATTTCTCACCTCTTCATCTGAGCCTGAAAGCCTATTCTTTCCCACCATTGTGTTGGTGCTTCTCCACCTCATCCCACCATTCCAATAGTGTTTTGCCAGTTTCTCATTGACGTTTTATTTGCATATATTTGCTGCTATCGTGCTAATGGTGACCAAAGATTAATTATTGACCAATTTTCCCGAATAATACCAACGATCATCAACTATGAGCATAGATAAATCATTTTCTCCTTAACCGATGACAGCTTTCTAGAGAGTAACGAGTTACTTTTGAGCAGAAAATGCATATATTTGTTCGCATCGGTACACTAGAAATGGTCGTCTGGGACATAATTAGAAAGCTGACGCATACCTTCTGGATTGTAATAAACTGATTATATTACATTATTAGATATAGGATAAATGAAACGTGCAGCCATCATAAATTCTTATTTAGTTCCGAGTTAAATATTCCTTGACATTTTCTACTGTCTGTGCAGGTAATATTTTTCATTGTTAAACTATATATTCTGTCGTGCCTATATATGACAATAATCACTAATCAAACTTTTTAAAGATTAGTAATGTCAAAAACCGTCACTTACCTGCACGAAAAGCATATATCTATACAAAATAACCATCTACCTCTATCAAACAAATCTCCTAACTTCTTTCCATTAAATTTGGTAGTTACAATCCTTGTACCTGCTAGAAGGTATGTTAAAAATAATTCTGCCAAGATGGTCCCTTATTCTAGCTCGCATACATGTACAGTATTCTACCTAAGTTTTTAGGAGGACTGGAAGATTTGCACAGTTTATGTGAAGGGTCATCCTGACGCTTCAGTCTAGCCAAATTTCCGTGTTTGAAGTCCAAAAATATAATTTCATGTTAAGTAAAGACCAACCACCCTGCCCTCTAGGGGATGTTTATCTAATCATATAAATATATTGTTTGCCTTTTTATTATTTCCAATGAAACTGCATAAATGAAAAATATGCATAAGAAAATATTCATTTTCACAAGACAAATGTGGCAAAGTAAGGAAAAGTTTTTTATATCCCCCTTTTCGATACACCAATAATTTGAAAACAGTAAGCTGCACCTTTTGTGTCATTATGGTTGCTCACTTTAACTCCCATATATCTAAAACAGGGGTAAAGTAGTGATATTCTTACTCATAGATTGGCCTTGTTACTTACTGGTAATCTTCATTACTTCGAGTCCTGGTCATTTACTCAGTAAAGCCCTTACACATTGAGATTGACTATGTACCACCGAAGTTATTCACTAGCCACACATAAATATTTCCCCCAATATGGCTCCAATTACCCATAAGCCACTAAAAGGTAGGAACTTACTCTAGACCTTCGTGTTGTATCAGAAGCAATACAAAATATAAGAAAAGAATAATCCAGCCCCAGATCCCCTTTTCAGGCCTGTATCAAGGAAGACCTGGGCTCGCAGTAATGAAGATTACCAGTACGTAACCAGGCCATTACCTTCTCGTCCGTGTTCCTCAAGAGAGTTCTTCCAAATTGAGATAATGCCTGGGCAGGCATGATTGAATATTTTATCCTCCCCGCATACCAATAAACCAAGAAGTCATCAGATATACTGCAAAACCTGTGAATACCTCTTATTAATATATATTCTTTCTATTTCAGCGTCATCTTCTTTTTTGTTTTTTTAAATACTTAGTACATCTTGTAATACATTGTACATTAAGGTCAGAAGATAATACATGATCCCCAAAGTTTGAAGTGAAGCCCCCACCCAACTGCAAACAATACGGAGGAAAAAAGGTATGGTGGGATTTTCATGTTGTCACACAACAGATGTCCCTAAATGATGCACCCTTAAAGACTGCTCATGAACCTGACATTCCACTTGTGGACCTACCCTGTACTTGATGGATACCTTTGACCCTGATACCTCATACCTCTTGATGATGGTCTATTTGATCCATCTTGAAATGGTAGATGTGGAAGGATGAGTACCTCTATTGATAATACCATACATGACATAAAAGAGTCCACCTTCCTAAATAGGGCTCTTCTATATAGGTAAATGCATAAAGCTCTGTGTAGGTCAAGAAAGAGTAGGCTCACTTTCTCGGCAGAGGAAGGGAGTGGCTAGAAGACTGTAAGAACAATGTCTTCTGCACAATGGAATAGATATGGTACTTTAGGAAAAAAAGCATTCTGGGACGAAATACCACCTTATCCATAAAAATAAAAATAAATGGGGCTATAGAAAGTAAGGCCCCGATTTGCCCAACTTGTCTACCTGAGCAAACTGCTCCAAAAAACCTCCTTAAAAGTTAGGAATTTCAGGTCAATGGTTCAAGAAGCTTGAAGGGAGGACTTGTAAAGGCACATAGCACTAGAGGTAAATCCCATGAGGGGACAGGAGAATGAATCTCTGGCCATAAAAGAAAGGAACTTCTTAACAGGCCGGAAGCCAGAGGGACAACAGTGGATATGATTCCTCCCCTGAAAGCTTGGATAGCTGTCCGTTTGGTTCTGAAGGTAGGTACTACCAACCTCAACAACAGGACATCCCTAACAAATCTAGAACCTTGACTGGCTTACAGGAGGTAAGGCTCCTGTTATGAAACAAGCACCCAAATGTCCCCAATGGCAACTGAAAGACTTACAAGTTGAAGGTTTTCTGCAATGTTGTATACATTTTTCTACTTCCAGTGAGCACCCTGAACTAACAGATTTAGCCTCTTTGCAACCAAACACCCTGATTCAGATGTCTGAGAGAATCCTGGGACAGAGTTGGTGGACTCACCAGGAGGAGGGGGGCCCATAGGCAACTACCACAGTAGATGAACCGCCTTCTGCAATAGGAATCCATACCAAGGTCTCCTCGACCAGCTTGGTACTATTAGAAGTACTCTTAACTAATTTTCCTTGATTATCGTGAGTACCTAGGAAATCAACTAGAAAGGGGGATAACAATACAGAAGCCCCCAAGACCACAGGACTGAAAGTGCATCTATTGCCCACCATTTTGTAGATGGAATCAGAGAACAGAACTGAGGGTAGCAAGCATTGGACTCTGTGGCACAGAGGTCCAGTAAAAGATGAACATACATGTGAATGATTTCCTGAAATTTGTGAGGAGAGAAGCACAGGGACACTGAAGATGGAAAACTCTGAATGAGCTTCTTAGAACTGGGGGTCTCTAGTTGGCAGAGGTAGGTACCTTTGACCAAATAGGGACCCTAGCTTCTAAGTCAGGGAAAGGGGATTGCACTACTGGATAACCCCTGCTTACTCCTTGGTATCTTGGCACGAGCAGACAGGCTTATCTCAGAGGCAGTGTGTCAAGCATTTGTGAACACATACAGTAATACAGTGAAAACACTACAGCTGGACACCACACAGGTTTTATAAAAATAAGTATTCTTTATATAGACTTAACACAAGACCACAAACGACAAATATCCACAATACTGTACTCAAAATTGACTTAAAGATGGTAGAATTAGCTTAGTTCAAGTTGATGGTAACTGCGACACAGTTCTCACAAAAGTACCTGGAAGCGTAACGCAAAATAAACAAAAGGCTCGCAGCGTTGGAGATATGTTGGTTCCTTGCTTCGGGGGAGACGATGCATCGCGCCTCAATGCTTGCGCAGAATAGGGGATGCGTCTTGATCCTTACTGGAGAGGAGGTGATGCGTAGATTCTCGTGCTGCAGCCCGGTTGCGATGTGGCAAGATGGCGCCTCGATGCGATGCAACAATCCGGTGCGATGCGATAAGATGGCGCCCTTGATGCGACGATGTGAAGACGATGGGGGCATGCCCTGGCAGGTGAGTAACAACCCTTTATTTTAAGAAACATGCAGCTTAACATCCCGGTCAGTGGCGGATGGTGACATTTGAAAGTGGTGGGCGTAGACTTTTCTGTCGGAGTGCACCGTGGCAAGCGAGCGCAGCGAGCGAGCTCGACCACCTTAGAGGGGGTTCGGGTTTTTCCCCCCGAGAAAATTTTGAAAAAAAAGTGGGTAAAGGGTGCATTTTCAAGCAAATTTGAGAAGCACAGAGACTAGAGCTGCAAACACACATAGAGCCCACTGCAGAGGGTATGTTCTTAGGTGAAGTCCTGCTGAAACTAAAATGCATTAACATTATAATCTCAGTTTCCCCACTTAACAAAGAGAGTCATCCCCAGAAAATGGGTTCCCCATCCTGTTTCTTCATTACATTTTCAGACAAAATTAGGAACATTCATACCCTTCGGAGTGTACTAATGCCCTAGGCACACACCCATGCACTAATGCACCCGTGCACCAATGCTCCTAGAACACACCTGTGCAATAATGCTCCACGCACACACCTGTGCACTAGCGCTCCAGGCATACACCTGTGCACTAATGGTCCAGCCACACACTATGCATTAATGCTCTTGGAACACACCTGTGCACTAATGTCCCAAGCACACACCCAAGCACTAATCCTCCAAGTAACACACCCATTCTTTGCTCAAACAAGACAGGCATCAAAGTATGAATGCATGTTAAATAAATGTTAAAAACACAATTTTATGACTTCGTGTGTTTTCCAAACACAAATTAAATATGAATAAATACAGATAAGATGGCAAACATTGAATACGGATAAATACAGACGAAAACATAAATCAATAGCATACAACCGGGAGCCCTAATTAAAATCCACCCCTAAACACTACACTGGTCTCCTCCATGCAGCCTGAGCAGCCACTCTCCAAAAGGACTCACCTACAAACAGCACAAAGTACAACTTAATACTGGAGTAACCTGGCTCTGTAAAAGATGCCCAAACCAATCCGCAACTTGTGCCCGGGTTATAGGGCAAGGGGTGAACCCTGACCCCCAAGCCACCACATATTTATTATTATATGATATTTCGTTAAATTATAATCTTATTTATTATAAGTCACATTAAAACAGAATCATGACAACATATTTTAGAATGAAAATACTAAGCTTCCATTGAAACGCAATGGAGTGAGAGAACAAGGAGCCGAATTTAAGAGTGTAAATACTGCTTACGGGGGGGGGAGAGGGGAGAGGGAGTACAGCGCCTCGATGGCCTTGTCTGAATGCAGTGCCTGCCATACCAACAGCCAGAACTCTGTGTCCTGACCCTGCCTTGCACACGCCTGCACCCAAACGCAGTTAAACTACCACCGCGCCGGCTCTCAACAAATTGGCAAGAAACTAAATAAATATACCGAAGGTGATCACAGGACACCACTGCAAGACACGGAGACAGGAACAGGAGGCTAGTTCTAAGACGACCAATTTTTTAGATCTGACAATCATGAATACAGGAAATAATAATCGCAGTGTAATTATTTTCGCAGCCAAAACGTCACCTATAAAAGTACAGGCCGATAGAATACATATTCTAGATATGGGTTCACAGCAGTGGTTTTTGAATAGTCTTTGATGAGGGCACTGTTTATCCCATGCATTCAGCACATAGCATGAGTGTGGAGTCACAGCCGGCATGACGGGTAGTGGGGGAGGGAGAGTAGCATGGGTTCATGGGGGGGAGCGGCCCGGTAATAAAATAAAATAAAATAAAACTTATCTCTAACTTTCCACGTTTTTGTAGAACGTTCTCTATGTGTAGACCGGGTCCATGCTTTTGGTCCATCGTACCGGGTCTGTGATCCAGTAATCTGCCAGCTTCAACGTACATGGTATTTTTGGCTTCTACAACTATTCTACTTACTCCACGACTTCTACAAATATTCAGCATAAAACACACAAAAAATCAACTCTTTATGCTGCGACTGCGAGGAAATATGCTGACACCCTGATCCAACCTTGCCTCATGTGAATATTGAAAGCAAAATCGCTGGCGTGACTGCTAACGTGCTCTTGATCAACGAGCGTCTGTGTCCCTAAATCTGAATCATGATTCCATCAGAGCAGCCACTCTCATGTCCGAGTGCTTCCCTGTTCTGTTATCGACCTGTAAACATTCAATTCAATACACGTAAGGGCCACTGCAGAAACCTACGGAAGAGGCAATTAACACATATCTAAGGCACTGTAGCATATTAGTGTGTTAAAAATGTTAATCATTTGCTTAATTCAGGATTGCATTTCTAGGTGAACTTTTCTCAACTTATTTTCTCAGTTTTGTAAAACACACAAAGGGAGGAAATACCAAATATACAGAATTGTATGCTTTTAGTAGATTTCAGAAGAAAGCATACATTTGTTGTTTTCAATCTTACTCTGCATCTATGGTTGCCTCCTCCCCACCCACCTTCCCACATCAATGAAACCCTCGGTCTAACCCTAAAACGGTACCTGTAATGGACTCTCCGCAGCAGACTATCTGCTGTACACTTACACCACTAATAGGAAAAGTTTAAAACGTTGTATTAAACAATAAATATTTTGGCTCAATCTCAGAGAAAACAAAAAATAGGACAAGATGATGAAGTGCTTCTGTTTTTATGAACTTAGTGGAAGTGGCATAGAGTGGAAGCCAACTTAAATGGAAATAAGTAACTTTGCCTTGGGGAAAGTTTCTGTCAGAAAAAGACTCAATCTGTAAACCAGAGTAGCTTGGAATTTTCAGAAGAGCAATCATTTTGCAATCAAGTTTGAACTGCTCATTTGTGATTAATACACTATTCCTAATGTCTCCAATGAAAAGGGTTGTCATTTCCTGAAACACGAGTTTCCAGAGTCCTGGAAGTGCCACCGTAGATATTTTTCTACATGATGCAGTGAAAAAATGCTGAAGATATTGATCATTTAAAAAAAGTTGTTTAGACCACACTTTTGAGTTACATTTTATTTAGAAAGACAATGGGCCACACCTATTCTAGAATCCACGATATACGCAGAAATACTTCCTAATGACAAGTTTTGCATCTACATACACACATTGAAACATAAACCTACCTCGTAAGCTTGACATAACTGAAATGTGTCACTCCCGATTCCACAAGCAGGGCTCTGCAGCAGGGGCCTACCCCCTTGAGCTATCTGCATACACAGGCGCACGTGCACACTGCTTTTTCAGAAACAGACTATCACATGCACTCTAGATATATATAATAGTAATATGTAATATCACAAACAAGTTAGACACGGAAGCAATTGTATTGTGAGAGGTATCTTTATAACCCCCACCTGCCCTCTCGCAATCAGCAGTTTGTGAGGCATTGCTGGGAAATAGAGGTCGACAGGGGAGGCACGGTGACTTATTGTTATTGGCGTCGCAAATTACAGGCAGCGACACCCAGAGAAAACAGGCAGGGCAAGTTCAAGGCCCTGCAGGTTCAGGCAGAGCAGGAGTGAAGACTGTGATCCTCAGAGAGGTCTCCCGCCCCCTAGTGGCGATTCCTACACAGAGAGGCCACGAAGTGAATGGGAGAGAGAGGGGCTCCAATTAATCAAGCCTCCTCTATAGCAGTGAAACCAAGTGTGCATATAGTAAAAAAAACAACAAAAAAAGAGCATTTCCTCCAGACAGAGGTAGACAAAGGATTGAAGGGACAGAGATGAGGTTTTTGAGTGAAGGGGTTGTTCTATTAGGTAATTGTAGATTTCTGACCCTTCCTCTGCATAATTCTCATAATTGTGCCACAGACAGTGCTTCCCGCTCCTTGCGATGTTCGTGCCCAGTCGCGGCTCGTGTCGTGTGGGGGGGGGGGTGGGGGGGTGTCGCGCGGGAGTGTTTTTAAAAAAAATAAAATCCTACCTGTCCTGAGCAGGTCCGGGTCCGCGCTGCCTCGCCTCAGGTCCGTTACTTCTGGCGCCGGCGCCTACACACTCACTCACTGGAACAGGCGCAGCCCATCTTACCCCTCTCAGCCAATCCTGGTGCTGGAGCAGCACCAGGATTGGCTTAGAGCAGGCTTACGCTCCGCCCGCCTACCCATTACGAGACCGAGGTTTGAGCCTTGGCTCAACCTCGCTCTCCTAATGGGCATGCGCCAGATTCGGGAAACACTAGTGCGCATGACTGGGCACGGTGCAAAAATCGCCCTCCGTCCCCACTCATGCGCACTTGTGTGCTGCTGGCTGCCTGTCAGTCAACATGACGCCAGACCGCCCACCCCCTTCAGACTCTGAAGGGGGTGGGCGGTCCTACGTCATACTGACTGACAGTTCTCCCTCACCGAGGAAGCTGCGGGCGCGAGGCGTGGAGGCGCGAGCGGGGGGGGCAACGCTCCAACGCCCCCAATGGACGGACCACCACTGATCCCGGTTATCAGTCCCTGGCCTTACGCGTTTCAAAGCAATTATGCTTCTTCCTCAGAGGCCTGTGTCTGCAACCAATCAGTAACATGCTCCACATCTTCCCCTCTAGTGCTTTCTTAAATACTTGGCTTCCGGTGCGCCTTCTTAGTGAAAATTCATTAATGAAGCACTGTGGGACATGTGGTATCCTTCTGCCTTTCTTCCCTCCAGTGGGTTTGATTGCTTGCACGTAATTTGGGACATTTTTCAACAGCCGCCTTTCGGTGTGCTTCCAGATGGAATTCTGGATGTTTAAATTAATTTTCCTGCTGTGCCCCAAGGAGACGAATTTTCCTCTCCTCCGGACTCTCGGTTGATTTATGGGCGGTGTGACGCTCCACGGCCTGGAACCGCCGTGTATCCTTTCTTCCAATTGTTGCCCAGAGATGAGCGCGCACTCCACTACACGGTGGTTCCAGGCCGTGGAGCTTCGCACCGCCCATAAATCAACCGAGGGTCCGGAGGAGAGGATATGCCACACAATTGCCGCGCAAACCAAGCCCGAACCTTGAAGGGCGGCCAGTGATTCTGGTGCACGGCTTCCAGCACTAATCCCAACACACCCTCCTTTCTCATTCAAGAAGGCTCACCGACACTGGCTGGGTCACTATTAAAACTGCTTTATTGGTGAACAGCATGATGGCAAGAGGCTACCTAAGCCCAACGTTTCTGCTCTTTCAAGCCTTGATCACGGGCGGTAACTCTCTGTAACTTTGAACAGCCCACGTGATATCTTCTCATTTTATCAGCGCGGGCCGTATTCTCCCACAGAGTGCGCACCGGGAAAAGTAACAATTTTAAAATGGGAACGCCAGCGTTTCAATGTCTGAATGCTGTATTGCGCATACATTTCATAAATATCAATAGTCCCTTGGCACATTTATAAAGGTAACATTCTTGCACAGTTCGTAATTTCTTTGTTCACTCACTGCTTTCAATAGCACTCCCAGCCTGCAAATCCAGACATTCATCCTTCCGCTCCCAACTTGCCTCGCTCCGCAACCATATTAACATAAAATTAATATTTTTAATTTCCTACCCTATAACACCACACAATTCACAACACACATCTACATTTCTGAAAAAGTGTACCTCCATAATTAACATAATTAATTTTCAAATAAACAAATATTATTAATTACAAACCAGATTAAAACAGATAAAAATGAATTTACTCACCAAACATTACCCCTATAAAACCAAAATCCATACACATAATAAAAGTAAACAATTACCATAAATATTTATCAATTAATGAGTGAATAATAATAAGCAACTAATTATTAATTAATGAAAGCTAAAATACTTTTCATCCTGTGCCCTAATAAACACCACAACACTCACCTAAAAATCATTAAACAATTTCCATAACTAATTTTACATTATTAAATTAATATCAATCAACAACAACTTAATTAATTTAAAAGAATTTACTTCCCACCCTTTACCACTATAAGCCCCACAACTCACATCTAAATTAATTACACAATTGCCATATTTCATTTTTAATTATTTAATTACCATTAATTAACAATTAACTATAAATAAATTACTTTCCACCCTATTCCCCCACCACCAATTCCTAAAAAATGACACAATTAACATAATTAATTACCCATTAATGAATTAATATTAATTAACAAACAATTGATAAATAATTATTAATAAATTAATTCCCACAGTTAACACTATAATTTATAAATGCAATAAATATCATTATATAAAATATTATTATTAAATGCATTAAAATTAAATTACTTCCCACCCTACTCCCCTATAAACTCACAGCCCACTCCTACAAAAATGACACAATTAACACAATTACCAATTAATTAATAATAATTAGCAACCAATTAATTATGAATTAATAATAAATTAATTCCCACAAACAATTAACACTATAAAAACTAAAAGAAATAAATACTAACAAAT
Source organism: Triturus cristatus (assembly GCF_964204655.1). Taxonomy (NCBI): domain Eukaryota; kingdom Metazoa; phylum Chordata; class Amphibia; order Caudata; family Salamandridae; genus Triturus; species Triturus cristatus. The sequence continues at coordinate 345,288,172 of NC_140593.1, forward strand.
AAATATATTAATTAATTTATTATAATTAAATTACTTCCCACCCTAGTCCCCTTTAAACCCACAACTCACTACAGAACTTAGAAATGCAAAATATAATTAACATAAAACTAATCACTACTAAAAATCTAACACATATATTAAAAAACAAAAGCAACACATACGCAAAAATAGAGCACATACTTTTAAAATACATACTAAAATACATAACACTAATTTAAAAATCCATATTTTAAACAACTATATTTTTGCAAACAATATTACTAACTTCAACATTTTCAAAAACGATATTTCTTACCTTAAAGTCAATATTCTTGAGCATGATATTCTTGCTGTCGATATTTCTGTATCACGATATTTCCAACTCGATATTTGTGTATGTCGATATTTAAAACTTGATATTCTGTCTGTGCACCGCGGTACATGATATACAATGGGATAGAGTTGAAGACGACTCCGTGGAAGGATAGAGTCAAAGCCATTTTCCCACAACTCTGAGGCACGATAGGGGAGTTTTCAGTTTGTTCCTTTCCTTGGTCTGAAAATAAGTCCTATGTCCATGCGGAAGAGGGCTCCAACACACTGAAGAGACTGGGTCGGAAGAAGATTAATTAGAGAAGAAGATGCAATTAGCCAGTCATTGAAATAGGGATGTACCTGAATTCCTCTAGCAAGTAGGAAACCAACCATTGGGGCCAAGAGCTTCATAAAAACAGTCGACATGGAAGCCAAACCAAAAAGTAGAATTCAAAACTTGTAGTGTTCACCTTCTACCACAAATCTCAGGTACCACTGATGATCTTCATGAATTGAGATGTGACGATACACATTCAATATTCCCAATAATGACAAAGAATCTCCCTTGTTTTGTAATGGAAAATTTTTCTGAAGCATTACCATCTGTAAAGTATGATGACAAACTGATTCATGCCCTTCAGGGTTTAGCACCTGATGGAAACCCCTGAAGGTCTTCCCAACAAGGAACAGAATTGAATAAAATCCCTGGAGCTGTTTGCCTAGAGGAACTGAAATTATGGCCGCTTTCGGTAATAGAAATTGAATCCCTACCAGCAGAGCTTCTTGGACAAGTTGTTCTCTTGGAAGAGAATTAGATTGAACACTGATCTTGGAGTCTCTGTAAGCTCTATTTGATAACCCTCTGGTACTACCTCCAAAGCCAACACATTCGCCAGTGAGTGCAGACAGATTTCTTGGAATAATAGCAGGTGACCTACCACTGGGACATCGTCCCAGTAGTCATGCTTTGGGAGGAGCGGGGCTGGGGTTAGTTGCAGTAGGTTGAAACCGAGACTTGTCTGGAATTTGGGTTCCCTGACTACAAGCCCTTCATTGAAAGGGCTGGTTGGAACCCTGTGAAGCTACACGTCAAAATAGTTTTCTGTACTGAAATCCCCTTCCCCTCGGAAGGGGATGGACCAAAGTCATGGGCTTCTTGTTTTCCATAGTCTTTTTTATCATATCCTTGAGCTGATGACTAAAACGCTTAGATCCATTAAAGAGCAATTTTATCAAAATTATTTCCTGTGCATCATCAGCTTTGCAGGAGAGCATCCATAGGTGGCACAGTGCTGTAATAACTACTCCTGAGGCAGTCGCAGAAGCACACAGATTATCAAATTATATGTCTGACAGAAATCAAACCTTTTGCTTCATGAGAGCTGAAACTGTTGAACAATGCAAACCCTCATTCATCTGCTCAGCAAGGATCTGGAAATCTCTAAGCAATAATTGCAATGTTTAGGATGTGTATGTGTATGCCCTTGCAGAAAAGTTGGAAGCAGCATAAAATGTCTATCGCATTCTCAACCCTTTTGTCTATAGGGTCTGGAGGTAAAACATCTTCAGAGATTATAGTCCTTTAGAAGAATGACCTTATCATTAGGTTGTCAACCTTAACCAGTGCCAGAAATTCATCCCAAAATTGGTCCACTGGATAATACCTAGACTGAAATCTAGGAAAAGTGACCTCTTTCCACTCATGAGTGAGTATGTGTTAAATAGCGCCAATTCATCTTTGTCTGGCGAAGTTATATCTGATGGTGGACTAAAATTATCACAAAAGTATTGCAGAATTTCTGCGAGTTCTGGACCCTGAATAAAGCAGACACGTCTCTCCTCCTTATCAAGAACATTTGTGGCATCATCTGTTTTGCGTATTCGAGGGATCTAAGGAGGTGGAGGACCCTCCCTTGCATTAAATGCCGGCTCCACAGCACCTCAATCAATCTGTTATATGAAGGCCATGGTAGGGATCGCTGAGGATGGAACTGTTGTCTCATGCAATGCCTGCTCCATGAGACTGTGGAAGTATGTCAAAAAGATTTCACACAGAAACTGCTACAGGCTTCAGTCAAGTTAGTCCAGTAAAAGCAGAAAATTGTCACGGTGCCTCTCCCATAGATCAGCGATCTCTGAGATAAGAAACTGACCCAAACTTGCTGCTTCACTTGATTTGCCAGTTTCTAAGCAACCAAGATTCTTGTTGCAAGCCCCACAGGAGCTAGCATCTTGGAAAACAGGCTGAAATATAAGATCAGTGAGATACCTTGTATGCGCTGAAAAGAAGAAAAACCTTGAAATGTGCTCCAGCCTTGAGATTTTGTTTCAGCAGAGCTGTCTGAGGTCATGACCACTGAGTGAGTCCCTCAGGGCACAGTGATAAACATACATGATTTCTAGTCCTGTCTGCTATGGCAAGGCGGTAGTAACAGGGCACCTGTACCTTGAAGATCTCTATAGCAGATCACCTCAAAGGAAAAGACCGAATCTAAATTATTATTACAGTATATGAATAAAATAATACTGCTTTACTTACTTTTCATCTAGGGAAACGTCCTGCTGCTTACAGAGAAGAAAAAACTGGAAGAGCTGGAGGAAGTTTGTCCCGTTTATTTGCTAATGGGTAATGGGAGTCATATTGGGGGAACTGTTTTTGAGTGAGGGAGACAATCTCAATGTGTAAAGACTGCCTTGAGGAAGACGGACGAGTAGTTAATGTGTTTTGCTTATATGTATTATAATGTTCGAACCCACTGAGAATTTTTATATTTCATGGAAAATTTTCTCTCAATCTTTCTGTTAGTTATTGGATTATATCACTGTATTCTGTGTCATCATATGGTATTTAATGTGAACAATATTTACATTAGATTTCTTCTTTTTCCCATTTTAGGATAGACTCTTGGAGCCATGGCTAGCTAGCCATAAAGTAGATAGGGGAAATAGGGCCAGAAACATCAAAGGGTTTTGCCCATTCTGTGTCTATGGGAAAATGTGTTGGCCCATAGAGTGTAAGAGAGGGCCTACTGCCCTGGAAGTTATTGAAGCATGTAATACATGGCCAGTTCTAACTTCCTTACTTTTGGAAGGTGGTTCATTAGTAGGTTTAGGTAGGGATATACCACTAGTAATAAGGCCACTTCACAATATAAGGCCCAGTCAAGGTCTCTATAAATTATTCCCTTGCTCAAACCTTGGTAGATGGCTACGAGCAGGCAAGCTTAACTTAGGAGACAGGTGTGTAAATCTTTTAAAAACATCAAAACATTAAATAAGTAAGACACAAAACACAACAAAATTGAAAACCAATTTATAAAAATTGCAAATAGTCAAAATGACACCAAAATGACGAAATGCCAATGCGGGGAACTTGAGATATGATTTTTCAAAATAATAAATGCATTCTAGTGCCTAAGTGCCAAAAGCGCTACTTTGAGACATCGGGTCGCTCTTGACTGGAACAAAGTCAAGGTTTAAGGCTGACCGCTATGGAGATTGGGTCGTATACACTTAGGGGCTGATTCCGATGTCGGACGGACTCAGGTCTGTCTGACATCGGTCAGGAGCCGTAACCGACCTACCTGTTGTCGTCGGTTTCGGCCCTGCTAGCACTCGTATACAAGACAATGCAGGCATGTATTCCGAGTGGAATGCATGCCTGCATCCTTGAAAGCAGTTGTGCAGTTCATCCCTGCACCCTGTGGGCGGCACCCCAAGGTGCCTGCCACCGGGTGCAGGGATCCACCGAGGGGCACCATAGGTGCCCACAGGCTGCCATTCGGCAGCCTTGCACCCATGGGGGCCCTACTGGGGGCCCCCAAAGACAGTTTCCGACTGTCTTTTCGTGCCGGAAAAACCGGCACGAAAAGGCAGTGAAAAACTGCCATCGTACTCCCTCGGTCGCAAAGAGGGGGCCGGGGGAGTACTGGGAGATTTCCGGATGGCCGACAGGCTCTCTGAGCTGTCGTCCGCAATCCGGAAATCCGTGTCGGATTCCTTTCCGACCAAGCCCATCGGAATGGCTCGGTCAGAAAGAAATCCGGCCGACATGATCCGAATCGGTCGGAAGGGCTCCGACCGTCGGTCGGAGCCCTTCTGACCGGAATCGGAATCGGCCCCTTAGAGGTAGGGCCTGGTCAAGTTTGTACCTTCTGAGTTCGTCACTCTTTTGGAGCATTTTCTCTCGACACTGAGCGAGACTCCTCGTCAGGCCAAGTTTCAGGTAGATGACGGCAGCTTGGTTCAGCGTGAGGGCTCAGTGAAATCCTGGAAGCCTTGAGCTCCATAGCTTTCAGCGGGACAAACCTGAAGTTCCCTGGGCGCTGTCCAGCTGGGTTCTTCTGGGTGGAGATGATGCAGCTGGAGATCTACTAGCCTGTTGCTTTCAGGGAGTTTGCTCCTTCACTGTTTAAAGCAAGGCAAAGTCTTTAGGGTTGTAGTTCCACCATGTGCAGCAGGTGCAATCATTTAGAGTGCAATCCTTTGGGGTGCAGGCCAGGGTTCCAGCAGCGCAGTCCTTCTTCTCCTTGTAGTTTCAGATAGGGATCCGAGTTGTTGGGCAGCTCTCCCATTTTTTTCAAGTGTTCCTGGGTGACAAGCAGGGGGGCACCACTGACATATGGGGTGCAGGGTGCCACCCTCGGGTATGACCACTTCCTCCAAATTGTGTCTAATTCTTGACCCAGAAAGCACTATTCTTCCAAAATCCAAAATGGAGATACATTCTCCTCGAGGTTAAAATCTGGCTAAAGCCATCCCACTGACAATGCTAAGTTACCCTAAAACTCCCTTTCCAGCCCCACTGCTATTCTAATTACTGGGGCTCCTGTCTGACTAGGGGTGCAGGGTGTGGGGGTGAACCTGTGTTCTGTCCTAACAGTAATTCCCCTTTTGAAGACCAATTTGGCTACCCAGCCCCCTTCCTGCTTTTTAATGTGCAGCTACAGATCTCCTCCCACCAGATGTCCTTTGTCTCTATACAGGCGACTTCACACCTCATCCTAACAGTTTGGCTCAGCCTACCAAAGGGTGGCTCATCAGGAGAGGCTGCTGGAAGGCTGGATTTTAGTTAATCGGAAGTGAAAGTTGTGTAACTTCTTTGATAAATCCAAGATTGGCAAGTAGTTGGATTCATTCTAACTATAATTCTGATACTTAGATGTATATTTTTAGCTGGATCCTGTCAATATTTATAATTAAATAAAGTATTCCCATGTTAGTTTATAGAGCCATTGTGCTACAATGGCGAAAACAAAATTGGTTTTATATACCCTCTGCAGGGTATATAAAACATATTTTATCATATCCCTTCTTATAGTTACAAAGCACCCTACCCCTGGGGGACCCAGGGGAGACCTTAGGGGTGACATATATGTAAACATAAGGTAGTTTGAGACTTTGGAAGTACCTTTAATTCCAAAATCGAACCTGCATATAATTTACTTTTTGAAAGCAGCCTGGAAATCAGGGGTGCCTTTAAAATGACAGCAGGCAACACAGCGGAGCACATTTAAGTGCATTACAATTGCTAGGCCTCTACACCTACCACATACTTAGGACTTACACGGAGGTTGTCTGTGCCAATTTTAATTATACCTAATTACCGTGTACTTTTGATCAGAGCGCATGCCCTGGATCTGGGTAACAGAGCCCAGAGCACACCCAGAGTCAGAAAACCAGCACCTAGTGGTCAAAATGGAGGCAAAACGTGGGGGGAAACAGGTCCTGGTTTCTCACACTTACCTTAAATAGTAGACTACAGACTTTGGGGCCGATTCCGATCCTGTAAAAAGGCTGTACGAATCGTTGCACAGAGCGTATACCCCGTACAACTCGTACCCGGTAAACTTTCCGTACAACCTAGGAAGTACGATTCGTACTGAAAGCCTATTTCCGTACGTTTCGTAAAAAAGCCCGTACGGGTCAAAAAAACCTACGATTCTGATCCGGAACAGCTTGTACGCGACGTCCGGACATATTCAGCCAGCGGTTTCCGGCCCAGCAAGTATGATTCGTCCCTACGTCACTCCGTAAGGCTCTTTTTTACAGGAGTCAAACACAGCCGGAAAAGCAGAGTCCGACACGAACCGCTACGCAACGGAGCCCCAGTACGCGATGTACACGCCATGAACCCCGTCGTACGTGCCATCCCCGTCCTCTTGGCCTACGACCTGGTGCGACGCACACGCCGCAGAAGGTGAGAATAACACCCAGGGGCCAGGGTGGGGGTGAGGGACAGGAAACAACCCCCATACTCAAAGCCAAACCTATAATATGGGGGCCATACATTACCACCTGTGTCTGGTCACTTGGGGGGGCGTGGCCAGCAACACCTGCGTACCGGAACAACGGAAGTGGACGTGTACGGTGCGTTGCACACGTACCCCTACGGCACCATTAGAACAGTGATACGGACCTTACACACGCAATGAATCCGTGGGTACGGTGCGTACCACACGTACCCCTATGGCACAGTAGAACTGTGATACAGACCGTACACACGCAATGAATGCGTGTTTACGGTGCGTGACACACGTACCCCTACGGCACCATTAGAACAGTGATACGGACCGCACACACGCAATGAATGCGTGGGTACGGTGTGTGTCACACATAGCCCTACGGCACCATTAGAACAGTGATACAGCCCGCACACACGCAAAGAATGCGTGGGTACAGTGCGTACCACACGTACCCCTACGGCACAGTAGAACTGTGATACGGACCGTACACACGCAATGAATGCGTGGGTACGGTGCGTACCACACGTACCCCTACGGCACAAGTGCAATGGTGAAACGAAGCGTACACACGCGATGATAGCGGGTGTACCGTGCGTTTCACATGTACCCCTATGGCACAAGTACAATGGTGAAACGAAGCGTACACACGCGATGATAGCGGGTGTACGGTGCGTTTCACACGTACCCCTACGGCACAAGTACAATGGTGAAACGAAGCGTACACATGCGATGATAGCGGGTGTACGGTGCGTTTCACACTTACGGGTACGCACTAGTTCACACGTATGGGTACGCACTAGTAGTAAAGTGCGTTTGACACCTACGGGTACGCACTAGTTCACACGTACGGGTACGCACTAGTAGTACAGTGCGTTAGACACCTACGGGTACGCACTAGTTCACACGTATGGGTACGCACTAGTAGTGCAGTGCGTTAGACACCTACGGGTATGCACTAGTTCACACGTACGGGTACGCACTAGTAGTACAGTGCGTTTGACACATACGGGTACGCATTTCACACGCTTACAATGGTAATACAGGCGCACACATGCCAGGAGTGGAGGGCTATGAGTCACACAAGGATGTCCATCAAGTACTTGTCATTGCATACTGTTATGTGCAGGCCCTAGGTGTGGCAGCCAGTGATATTGCACAGGTAATCTCATCTAGTTGCACAATTGATGTGTGATGACCTGTGGACACATGTCATGTGTGATGGGGCACTAGGAGGCACACATCACCTTGCCACTTGCCACGTGTGTCTGTAGTCCAACTGTGTCATGCACAGCAGCAGTGGGATGGCACAGTCATCACCACCCGCACCTGTATCCTGATGCCAGGGACAGGGACACGCTATCAACTGACATGTCACGATCTGCGTGCCCCTTTGTGACTATGTCAGGTGTGTGTCATGTGTTCCCATGAGCTTGATGTCAGTGTTCCGTCAACTGCATCTGCTGTTGGTGCATCCAACATGGGTCTGTGTGGAGATGGGCATGGGACACATCTACGCACACCATGCCACATGTGGATTCCCACCGCTGTAGGGTCTGTGTGCATCGGACATCATATTTTCCCAGTCCTACATGCCTGCGTTGTCTCAATGGCTGTGTCTTTCTCTTGTCACGTGTACCCCTTCATCGCAATGTGTTTGATATGTACAATTGACATTCCTTGTGACCTGTGCATGTGCCTTGCAGTCAGCTGTGTGGATGAGATGACATCCTTCCAATGCAGCTATGTGGTTGTGTGTCACTCCGGTGATATCTGTGGCTCTTCACTCAGACTGGCCACCAACTCATTTCAGGGCATGTCATGTAGACTTGACAATCAACAGGTGTATCTGGCTTTTTGTAGGAGTGCCAGCAAGCTGGCATATGTGTCCTGTATGTATTGCACACACCCGACTCCATAGTTACCTGATGTGTATTAGCAGTGTAGCATGTGCTATGTTCATTGACATTGATATTGGCAGACTATCAATCTTCATTCTTACAAACAATGTCTTGCAGGGCACCGCCTGTCCCAAGACCAATGCCAGACTTGGGTGCCATGAGGGAACATGCCTGCATCCGATGTTACAGATTCACTCAACAGTTGATTGAGGACTTGACCGACAGGCTGGCACCACACCTTCAACCGCGACACAGGTATCCTACTGCGCTGACCCCAAAGATGAAGGTGATGCCAGCCCTACATTTTTTTGTCACAGGTATGTTTCAATTCACCATAGCTGATGTTGGTGGCATGTCACAGACAATGTTCAGCCGTGTCCTGCGTGATGTTTTAGCAGCCATGTTGGAGCACCTTGATGAATTCATCCCATTTCCTACTCCTGAGGAGTTGACAGATGTCAAGGGTGATTTCTATGCCCTGGGAGGGATGCCCCATGTCATTGGGTCCATTGATGGTACACATGTGGCTTTGGTACCACCACAGGCACAGGAACAAGCCTATCGCAATAGAAAACATTACCACTCGATAAATGCCCTTGTGGTGTGTCTTGCTAACATGCTGATTTCCCATGTCTGTACATGTTTTCCAGGATCAACACACGATGCCTACATCATGAGGTGTAGCGGGGTGCCACAAATGATGCTGCGGCTGCACAACGAATGAGCATGTCTTGTTGGTGGGTATACTCTGTTTGTCCTGTGTGTTGCGGTATCTTTGGCTCTTACGGCATCTCCTGACCCACTTTTTTACATGATGTTTCCAAGTAGGGAACTCTGGATATCCCAACATGCCATGGCTAATGACACCTCTCCGCAACCCAAGAACAGCTGCAGACCACAGGTACAACAATGCACACGGGCAGACCAGGCGAGTGATTGAGAGGGCGTTTGGCCTCCTGAAGAGCCGATTCCGGTGCCTGGACAAGACAGGCGGGTCCCTTCCTTATGCCCCGGAGAAGGTCTGCCGAATCTTCCTTGTGTGCTGCATGCTGCACAACATGGCAGTTAAGAAGGCAGTGCCACTCATCCTGGATCCGGATGAGCAGGAACATCCACCCGTGGAGGATCAAGGGCTTGCTCACGAGGCTAGTGATGAGGAGGAGGAGGCGGATGATATCCGGAGTCAGCTCATACACAACTTCTCATAATGGTGAGTCACTGGGTATGAGTGTGCAAGCTTGTAGCATTGAGTGGCATGTGTTGCAATGTGTGTGTCCAGCTGACTGAATGCAAAGTGACTTTGATGTGTGTTCGGATGTGTCACTCGAGTGATGATGTCATGCCACACAGTTTTGCGGAGAGACTTTCTTTTAAATTTACATGTGTCCAACATTGTTCATGTTTTGTAAATGTCCATGTGTGCGGCGAGAATTGTTTTAGGTGACTTCTTGTGTGTCTGTCATTCCCAGGTTTTTGCGCCTGTTGTCTGCTTGTGTCATCTTTGTCCTCCTGGTATTCCTCATGAGGATTGCAACGTGTGCTGAATCAGCATTCCATGCACTGACATGTGGAAATGTCAGTTTGGGTAAGGATAGCAGCAAGGCTTTTTGGTGGTGGTACGGGCTGGGAATGTGTAGGCCTGCTTCTGTGCATGTTGTGGTACCATGCATACATGTCTTCTCACCATGGAGCATATAACATGTAGCATCACTCCCATGACATGATAGTCACCCTTCTTGACTGTCATCTGTAGTGGAGTGTGGCATCTGATGAAGGCATCAATGTGTCTAAACCTTGCCTCTGAAACATTGCGGATGCTACGGGTGGACATAGCGTGGGACATCACAACAACAGGCTCTATGTGGAATTGCAGCCTCTCCGTGTGCAGCAGGATGTGTTTGGCTCATCCCCTTGACTTGTGTGCCAGTTCATTGGGATTGACATAATCCGTGTCGTGAAGGGGGGGTCCAGCGTATGTCCCACATGTTCTGTCAACTGACCTGTGAGTCTGTTCACATGGATGCATTTCCCTTTGTGTGTGTATGTGGAATAAACGTGTTCAGCACAATCCAAAGTGCCTCATCTCTGTCACTCCAGCTCTCTTGCCAGTTTGCATGCGTCATCTATGGCATACTTGTCAAATATTGAGCATATGTGTATGTGTACTTCGGCAACATGCATGCAGTTCTTCATGGCTAATATTATCTATTGTGCATGAAGTCCCTGGTTGTGTATGTATTTGTGCAGGTTGCTCCACACAATGGGACGTACACACATGCTGATGGTGTGTCTCCTGTGCGCAGCTCTGCATTTTGTTGCCTGACCCTGTGACCGTCATTTTTGGTGATTGATCATACATTTTCTCGTAGTGACCCATGAGTTACCTGACACTCCTTCCTTTACATACACCTGTTGCACTGTGCCTTTCTGACCTCCTTGTCTTTGTGTGCTACATTTTGCCTAGTTTCTCACCCCTTCCGCCTGCTGCTGCGCCACCTGCAGCACCGCCCCGCCGAGTGCCATGATTCTGCAACCCGCACGCCTCCAAAATGCTCCTCCCTTCCCCCCTTCACCCATTCTTAATGCAGCCAGCAGCTTGTCTGTGCCACTGTTGCGCCAACGCCGTGCCAAAAGCAGGACCGTCTGCGCCTGCGACGTGCACAGTGCCCGAGCCTCTGGTCTTTGCATGACCCACGTCACACAACAGGCTCATGCTGCAGCCAACCTCCAAGCACTGTCCTCCACACAATCATCCACCTGCTATCAGGCAACCCCTGAGCGCACACACAACACCTTCGCATGCTGAGTGTGCAACTCAAACTGCCTTCACAGCGCTGCCCAGCCTACCAGACCCTGTCAGAATAACCAGGTCATGTGCCTCCTACTCCACACCTGCTCCGTCCACCAGCACGCCATTGGACTCTGTTACCTCCTCAACACAACAGGCCCACACCTCACCTTCATGACAGTAACCTGCACATAAGCATCCTCAGCACACGACTTCTTCATTGCCATCTCAGACGGATACAAGATCACCCGCAGGGACGGCACCAACAATCCCGGAGGATGAATTGCAATTGATTCACAAGTACACCCTCAGAGTCACAAATCCGGGTTTGCAGCAACTCCCTGGCAACCCTCAGAGTAACACTCATCTACAGATATCCAGGCCTACATCCACAATTGCGCTAAGCCATCAACACGTACATCTGCACGCACGCCCTCACCTCCACAGGCTACATGTGGCTGGGGCCAGTAACTTCTGGCTGGAAGAGAACCACACCATCATCCATCATTGGTCCATCAACATTTTAATCGACGTCTCCGACAAGCAACACACTGCCCCACACCCTGCTAACGATCCCCCAAAGATGCTTGATGTAAGTCACCACAGACAAGCTGTGTGGGACACTCAAAACAACACCAACGCAACACCCTGAAACCTCACGCACTGGATCAGCAACTGATCCAACAATCTTTCCATACTGACGGACATTCCTGTGAAGCACAACAATAGTTAAGGCACCTGTGACAAGGCAGACCTACTGGACTCCTACAAACGTAGCCGGACTCTTGTGCACACCTTGCAACACAAAGAGTCATCATTTACCTTACAGGCCTGGAAAAGACCACACACAGCCATCACCATATCATCAGCAAAGACAAGTGGAGATGCTTCAGATAGTGCTGAGACACCAAAACACACAACATCAAGGAGCTCATCAGCATTGTGAGTGAACTGACAGCAGAACTCCATCCAAGACACCCCACCCGTGCAAGGCAGATCACATCCCTTGCAACTTTGTACCACTGCTAGCTCATGGCCATACACAACAGCCTTGGCACAAAGAGGCAGACAGCACTATTATCCGCAGGACAAACCCCCCTCAGGTTCTGGACTCCCGTCAGCAGCAAGTACACCACCTGGCTCATGTGCACCATCCACTCTGGCTCTCCATCAGGCCCCTTCCCACACAACATCTCAACCACATCATTCCCCATCCTTGAAGCCCACGTCCAGCGCGTCCTGAATGTCTCCTTTGAGTTAGCCACATTCCATTGGCTGCTGGAGGCATGCAGAGACCCAGGTCCTTCTTAAACAACGGTACATCACCCTGCTTCCCTACCCAGCAAATGTTATCCGGAAGACACTCAACCAGTAACTGACAAATTTCCTCCACGCAACCAGGTCCAGGCAACCGGCACCAGACCATATTCTACAGTAATCACACCACTGCAACCGTCATCATTGCCACCACCAACAACTTTGCCCTGCTGAACAATGGTGAGCCCACCCTCCTTGACCTCTCAACGGCATTGTACACCATGTGCTACCACACTGTCAGCTCACACATCTCCAACACTGGTATCCAGAGGAGAGCCCAGGATTCAATCAGAAAGTAGCTCACCAGCAAGGCCCAGGGAGTCTGCCTCCACCCTGCAGCATGTAGTACACTGGGGTCATGTGGCACATGCCCCAGGGCTCTTCCTTCAGCGTGACAATCTTCAATGTCTCCATGACCCCCCTCTCCACCATCACATGCGCACACAACCTCATCATCATCTTGAATGCCATTCACACCCGGCTGCTCCTCAAACTCACCAAAGAGCCAGCCATTGCCAGATCCAAACTTCAAGAAAGCATGAGATCCGTTGACGAATGGCTGAACATCAGCCACCTGAGGCTGGACTTGGACAGCACTGAGGTCATCATCTGAGGATTGTCCCTGAGGAAATTCGATTTTCGATCACGATCGCGTTGAGCCGCCATTTTGTGCTTGCCGCTATTTTGTGTTGCCCTCACTCAGGCAGCACGACGAACGAAGTCTTTTCTGCTTTTCCTGCAATATTGTGTCAAAATAGCCTTGTGCCTCTGTTTGCGAAGCTGGTGTTAGAGACTGGCCGAGTACACTAATCCCTGTCTGGTTTTCCTAATCCCTGTCTTAACTATCTGTTGGTTCACACTATTCTCTCCTGACTTTATCTTATCTTCTGGCCTTCGCTGTCCTCCGCTCGTATTCTCTCGTTTCACAACTGTCCTCCAAAACACACGAATGTATCTCGCCACCTGCAAACCAGTTACAGACATGTTAATACCTTAACCTGTGGGAGGGATGGCAAACACCGTTGGGGGAGAGGCTTCTTTGAGTTACTCGATATCTTTGTTTTTCAACCTTTTCTATTGGACATGTTCTGTCCTTAACCCTACCTTATTGGTCCTCTATGTATGTTTTAGGTGTGTTCTGTGTTAATGTATATGTTACCTATGTACTATAAAAGATTGTGCGCCACGGACTGAAGTGGCAGTCTCCTGAGAACATACCGTGTGTACTTCTAGGACAACTGTACTAGCTGCAGCTAATAAAATCTGATCTTTCATGTCGACAGAGTGTCCCCGTGTCTCTGTTAGCTGAAGCAGGAGAACCCAGGAGATTAAGGCGTACCCTGCGCCGCCAGGTCCAAAAAGGTTCTGGTTCTTCATCCCCTTACGGCTTTGTCAACTCCTTGTGTCCCACTGGTCTGGGCACCGCACAAGCACCCAGTGGCCACGCACGCAAGCTGGTGTTCATCATGGACCCATCGCTGACAATTACCATGCAACTCACCACCATCTGTACCTCATGCTGCAAAACCCTCCGCATGCTGCAAATGATCCACAGATAGATACACTACAAGGCAAGACAGACCGTCCCCCAGGTCCACGACACCAGCCGGCTCAACTACAGCACCGGCCTCTACGTAGAACAACAGCAAAACTGCAGGAGAAGTTGTCCACATCCAGGGTGCATCCGCACACCTCATCTTCAACATCCCCAGCCCCAGCCACATCACCGTCCACCTGAGATAGCTAGAATGGCTCACTGTCTGCTGAAGGATCACCTTCAGACTCCTCAACCACACTCAGGAGGCAGTCCACAACCCCAGACCCAAAACAAACCTTGGACGTCTGTCATCCAACACCCCATTGGCCCAACTCCGTGCAGCCCACCTTGCCCTGGCCACCATTCATCACATCCACATAAACACTGCATGCAGGAGATAGTTCTCCCACCTGGCCAAACAGACCTGGGACTCCCTCCCCGGGCACATCAACATGACCTATGACCTCTACACCTTCATGATACTCTTCCAAATTGGTCTGTCTGGGCAGTATTGCAAGTTCCCCCTCAGCAGCTTGAGGCCATCACGGGTGAGTATTGGGCTCCATGTCTGTATTTGGTGATACATTGAGACACATGTGTGTCCTCGACCGGACTCAGATCCAAGTGTATGGATGGCTGGAGTTAGTTCCACACTCAGGCATACTTTGACATATACCCACACGTATGTAAATGATTGCAACATAAAATTTCACGTATTAATTATTTAACTATAGGTCTGGGGCGTGATTTGTGCACTGAAAAAGGTGCAATGCAGGGACCATAGAATCCAAAGTTCACAGGGGGAGATGGGATCCTTGCCATTTGAAGTCATCAGAGTCCAGACCACAGTGTTTGGCATCATTAGTCAGACTGTGACCAGCAGGTCCATGTGGCAGATGATGTCAGTCAATGAGGTGATGCTGTCGCACATGAAGGCCAGGTGACCTGGGAGATGGATGGATGGATGGTCCGCTGCCTCTCACGGTCTTTTCCGTGGACGACCCACCTACCTCTGGGGATCCTCAGATGCAGGCCTTGACGATGCTTGGGACGCTCGGTCGGACGAATCCTCCTCCTCCTCCCTCCCTGTGGCTGGTGGTGATCTTCGCCTGGTGGCACAGGGAGGGTTGCCCATGTTGTCGGCGATCCGACGGAGTGAATGGCTTATGTCCCTTTGCACCGCCAGGAGCTCAGCCAGTCTTGCCTCCATCCATCCTTGGTGTTCTTGTTGACTGGTGTGTTGCTCGGCCTGCTGGTTCTTGATCTCTGTGAGGGTCACCACTACCTGGCTGAACTCCCTGGTGTCACGCCGGTATGCCTCCATAATGTTGTGTATGTGTGACATACCGGTCCCTTCAGCTGGCTGGTCAGGTTCTCGCCTTTGCCTGCCTCCACTCCCACCACCCCTGCCCACATGAGCCTGGCCTGCTGTTGTGGGCACATCGGGTCTACGGGACCCCTGAGGGATGGCAGTGGCAGTGTTGTCTGCCTCCTCCTGGGTGCCCGGCACTCCTTGTCCCTCCTGGTCAGACTGGCTCAGTTGTTCACTGCGGGCAGGGCTCCTCGGTGTCTCCTGGGATGTGGCAGGAATGGGGGTGGTGGTTGGCACAGATGGTCCTGAACCAGGTTCTGTAGGGGCTTGGACACCAGAGGGTCCAGGTCGGTCGGGGTCATCCGCGGAATGTTGAGAGGCGTCGCTGCCGGTGGGATCAGGTTCCTCCCAGGCCAGGGACTGTGAATCTTCACCCCCATTGTTGGGGTTAGATTCATCACGTTGCCCTGTGTGTGAGAGACAGACAATGTTAATGCTCTTTCATGCAACATGCATGTATCATACACATTCAAGTTGGCACTGTTCCTCCAGGTAGTTGTATGTGCCTAGCATTCTCCTCAATGTTCACTTGTGGATGGGTATGTTGTGGGGGACAGATTGATATGTTCTCCTGAGTCTTTGACATGCAGATTTTTGGCTTGGATGCTTCTTTGGCTATGTATTGGTGTTGTTGTGTTACATGTCCATTGTGACAGTGTGTAAATCCATTGCCTGTCCCGGGGGTGTCTGCTTGTGTAAGGGGTGTGTGTGACAGGGCCTGCTGGTGGGTGTAGTGTGATTTGGCACTGGGGCTCCCAGGTGATGTAACTGTCCCCCCATGGAGCATGCTGCCATGACAGTGAGTGTGAGTTCCTGTCCTAGATATCTGACCTGGTTGTCTTGGTGTTTGTGTTTGCACTGGTCACAGGAGGGCCTTGTGCTGCCTACACCTGGGCCGAGTGTGAGCTATCTTGTCAGTACTTTCCCAATCCCTGTGCATTGTGCATGGTGCATGGGTATGTACCTGGGCCATATGGGATGAGGGCAATTGTGTCTGATTTGGAGTTCAACAATGTGTTTTGTGCCACCCACCCTCCCAGCATACCGGACATCCATTCTTGGGTTGCTGCTTCATGTAGCATGGGACATAGCATGGCCTTGCTTTCTCAATGGAGCATACACATGTTAGTGGCATTAGCGTTATTTTTTACTGTGGTTCTGGCCGGTGAGGGCTTGGGGGTAGTTGCGTGCATTTTGTGTAGTTAGGGTGTGCATGCCATTACCCCCATGTTACGTAAGTTGTTTGTGTACTCACCAGGTTCTGGAAGTCCTTGCAGTCCATGTACTCCCACCGGCGGAAGCAGGGCCATCACCTTCTCCTCCCAGGGATGGTAATGTACTGGTCTGTGGGGCGCACCACCTCCAGTGATGTTGCTCTGGGCGTAGTCATCATTCATTTTGCGCTTGACCGCCCTCCGCAGATCGTACCACCTGGCTTGGCATTTATTCCTGGTCCTTCTGATGGGTGCAACAGCATTCACCCTTACAACGATCCTCTGCCACAGGTGTGATTTTTCAGCTATGCTGGTCTGTCTGACCAATGTTCCAAACAGCTGTGGCTCGACTCTGATAACTTCATTGACAAGGATCTCCAGCTCCTCCCTTGTGAACTTTGGATTCTTGTCTTTGGGCATGGTGTGGAGTGAGGGTGTGGATGGTTGTGGGTGTGTGGGTCTGAATGTGACGGTGTGGGTGTGAATGTGTAGAGGAGGTATGTGTGAAGGAGGTTGTGTGACGGTGTATATGTTAAGGTGGATGGGTGCAGTTGTTGGTGTGTGCTCTATAGCTGCAGTGAGTCTGTTGCAAAGGCTCATGGTTTGTGTGTGTGGGCCCTTTTTACTGGTCCATTTGTGGGTGGGCCTCAGTTTGAATTTTTGGTGGGTGTGTTATAAGGGGTGGTTGTGAGTTTGCCCCTCTGTTTGCCTGTCTGGATGTGTCCAGGTCAGTCATTTCCATTTTTAGTGCACTGTAGACGTGTTTCGTGGTGTTGCGCGAGTCGAATAGACCCTCCTTGTGCTGTTTTACAGTGTCCGTGGTTCAGTACGGTACAGGGGTACGAGTTGTACAGGCACACACCCCCATGCGTTGTGTATGTACGGTGCGTACACCGCCATTGCATATGTACGGTGCGTACACCGCCATTGCATATGTATGGTGTGTACACCGCCATTGCTATGTACGGTGTGTACACCGCCATTGCTATGTACGGTGCGTACACCGCCATTGCTATGTACGGTGCGTACACCGCCATTGCTATGTACGGTGCGTACGCCGCCATTGCATATGTACGGTGCGTACACCGCCATTGCTATGTACGGTGCGTACTACAACATTGGTGCGTACAATGACATTGCGCATGAACGGAGCGTACACCACCATTGCGTATGTACGGTGCGTAATACAAAATTTCTGCACACAACAACATTGCGTATGTACGGTGCGTACACTGACATTGCATATGTACAAGTCATTCCCCGTGTACAGGACGTTTTCCGTACGATTTGTAAATCGGAAAGCCGGTCCGGATCGTACTTGTACGCTCGGACTGTCTTTTTATGATTCGTAAGGAAAAGTGTCCGGGTCCGTCTCGTACAACTTTTCCCGCTACGATTCGTACGGATCGGGCCGATCCGTCTGTACTTTTTCCCATACGAATCGTACTTCACGGGTTGGACGTGACTTGTACGATTCGTACGGAAAAAAATACGGATACGAGTCGTACGGGGAAAAAAAATACAGGATAGGAATGGGTCCCTTTGTGTAATGCTTCAAAATACATCTCTCAGAGTCAAAGTCAAAGTCCCATTTGCAGACACTATTCTCACAAGTGATCATGCTCCGGGTCGAAGACTCTTCCTGCATCATGAGTGACAGTTGATGCCTTTGGGCTAATTCAGTGACTTCATGCAACAGATCCATTTGACACGACCAGTTTCTTAGTGGCTGCAGGTCTTGCAGATCAATGTGTCTTACAAATGTTGATAGGCGCGCAGCATGCTCCGTGGACAGGGCTGTAATGAGCATATCCATGAGGATGCCTTGCCTAAAGTAGTCTGTCTTAACTCTGCTAAAGATCTTAATCGCTACTCTGTCTAGCACTGGAATGTTACTGCTGCCCAGATAGTAACCCCTTCAAATTAGGTTGTCCTGGAAAATGAGGAATTGTGAGCTTCTTTTCAGCCACTGAAATCTTGGGTGAACCTATATGAGATAAATAGGCTTTATTTCATTACTAGCGTGGTGATTGGATTCATATGAGAGCAAAAACCTTCAGAAACGTGCCAAATTTAATGTTACATATGAACTTTATAGTAGTTTCGACAAACTTAATAACAAAAAAGTTATTGTTCTCTCCTCTGCAGTTGTCCTCTGACACTAAAGCATGCTTATGATTTTATTCATTCTTTTGCTCCGAGTCTGTCTATTAACATTCTGTTTACACACCTCCATATTCTCATGCCATTCCTAAACTTTTTATTGCTATTCATACCACAGCCGTGTTATGGGAACTGCGTTACCCACATAGATGTCTAGATGGCATTTCGCCAGTTCACCATGCATTTTTCAGCTGCTGACTTTCCTCAAACCTTGATTATGTGTCTTTTGATGTTGCTGCATTTTGACCTCCTCTGGCTGAGAGGCATACAATCTAACAAAAACACTTAACTAAATAAGAATCTTGGAACATAGATGTTTAAATGTTCAATTATCGTTAGTGTGAAGGCACTGAATACATTGTTCAGAATTGCTGGACAGTGTCCAGAAAAATAAATAGGTAACTATCAAGGTTCGAGGTATGGCAGAGGGACAGGCCCTCGATTGTGGATGGATCACAGAGCTAAGCAAGCACAGCTGTATGTGTAAATATGTGGCCCCTCAGCCAACAGGAATTAATTTAATAGTTTTTAGGTTTTCAACAAACGGACTTCATTCTATTGCTTATCTGATTAAAACAAAAACACTCCACCACAAATCACTGCTTCCACTAAATTAAAAGCAACAATCTTTCAATGCCCTTGACAATTGAAGAAAGAGTCCCTACTCATTCAAACTCTTCATTGAACTTCTCTTATTGTGAATAATGTCCATATTAGGGATGTGGACCACAATCAATCCGCAGCATTCAACTGCAATTTAAGGAGGTTCTTTTTAGTGGCCACCCACTTCCATACCTTAATTCATACTCGCATTAAATTGTCAACGCATTTCGACCTCCTGTGTGGGACAAACCTTCACATTGTCTTCATCAGAACTGAATTCGTTTGGCTAGCTGGGCCTCATATAAAGATTACTAATAATATATCATGCATGCGTTGTTATACTCTATGGGTATACATTTTGATACTTACATGTAACATGCCAGTTTTCCATGGGGATTTTAGGATGGCTGTAACAAGAAGAAATTTCCATAATATAATTTAATGTTCTGTAGTAAAACAGTGCTGTGCTCCCACTCCTAGTGCCATATGGGTGAAATGACCTGCTGGTTGCTTCTAATCAAATGTTAAGAAAAGTATTAATTATGCGAGCAAAACAGTGATTATGTTTCATGTTCTCTTCACAAGGAAAAATCATAATACCTTATGCTAGAGTCTTTTGTTTCTTTCTTCTTTCCTCCCTCTTTCATGTGCACCCTTATAAAATTCGCATTCCTCTGAATCAGTGGCAACGATCCCACGTCTCTCTTCACCTTCTGAGATGGCTGCCATGTCTGTGCAGAGCCAATTGTTTTAAACGGTGTCTGTTGCCTTCCTATTCTTTGTTTTCTAACAGGTCGCAAAGAGGTTATATTCAACCAATCCAATGATCCCAGTGGAATAATTTCTTGCAAACCCTTTGTGTTTTTTTAATGAGTTTCACAGGCTCCACTGAGTGGTGCATCTCTTCTCAGGCATCTACTTGTTTAATACATTGCATACAGACTGCTGCTAGTGTTCTTGTTATAAGGAGCAATGGTGTCTGAAAACTAGAAGTTGGCTGTCAGTGTAGTGTAGGTCTAGTACCGAAATTGTGACTAATTTTTCCCCCATGTGTTTTGTAATTCAGTTATACAATTGAAATGTGAATTCAACACTTGGGGCCACATGTATCATACCTTTTACCAGTCGCAAATGCATTTTGGTATGTATGAATCCCAATTTGCGATTTGGTAACATGTTACTGAATCGCAAATTGGAATTCATCCACACCAAAATGCATTTTACGACTAGCAAATTGCCTGATTCGCCCCGGTAAAACGCATTTGGGAATGTATGAATTCCAATTTGTGACTAGGTAACATGTCACCGATTTGCAATTTGGAATTGTGGATACATATCTGATGGAGCAGGTAAAGCAAAATTTGATTAACAGAAATTACGAGTTTGTGGTTTTTCAATGAAGAGAGTAAAGGATTCTGAGTCTTAAATGTGTTTTAGCTGGTTCTAAATCACCATCAACCAATCCAACTAATCGGTCCGTCGACTAAGTGGTGGAGTGCCTTGATGTTTAGGATCAGGAATCTATAGGTGGTGAATGCTAATGTATATTCTGTAAAGTAACTTTTCTTCCCTATAGGTAATAAGGTACTCCCCCACATGTCCAGCGCTTAGATATTCATCCCTCCTGTGTGCAGACTCGTGAATGGAGACGTGTGAGTGTTGGTGTTATGGGCCCCACCAATGACTGCATATGTGAATGAGCTAGTGTGACATTGGGTCTGCAACGCAGGGAGGATAGTTGTATATTTGCCCTTTTTCCCCAGTCTCGCGCTGGATCATATCGATTCGGAATTAGGAAGGGGCATGCTCACACCAAATCGCAGCAGTATATAGGAATTCTTTGGGGCCTAAATTCGGTCGCAAAACATCTGCATTTTACAACCTACTTCAAGTAGGTGGTAACCCATTCGCAAATGGTAAGGGGTCCCCAAGGAATCAATTTCTCTTTGGGAATAGTAGAAAAAACATTTTTTTCAGGGCAGACAGTGGTCCTAAGAACCACTGCCTGCTCTTAAAGCCTGCTCTTAAAAAACATGAAAAGAAAACTTTAAATTTTTCTTTTTTTAAATGCAAAAATGTTCCTTTAAGGAAAATGCGCTGCATTTAAAAAAAAATGTTTGCTTATTTAAAAGCATTCATGGACATGGTGGCCTACTGACCCCAACAGGCCACAATCCCCGTGATTTTAGTTATTCCCAGTGGGTCGCAAATTGCGAACTACCTCATTAATATTCATGAGGTAGGTCAATTTTCGACCCACTAGGAATCTCTAAATGAAACAAATGGAGTTTCATATAATAGGAATAGCGATTACCAAATTGCGATTCGCAGACAATCACTACTTTCAATATTCATATATGTGGCCCTAACTAACATTTTGCTGTAAGGGAAGAAAAACTTACTGTATATCAGTACCTTCATAAAATGAGGTTTTTACCTCATGTAAAACCAATGCTTGCTGAGAAATGTGGTATTGATATTCTGTTCTTGACTCATTTATGTTTGTAAATTGTATTGGTGACTTCAATCCTCAATTATGTTGTTGGTTGGAAGGATGGGGGTATACTGTGCGAACAAAATATTACATTTTCAATTAATGGTTTTATTAGCCTTTAAATTTATGTTTTGCAGTTTCAGTGAAACCAGCACTTGGTAGCCTTTTTTTATTGATCCTCATGTTTAGATATTCAGGTGCCTTTCTGAACCCCTAAAGGTATTAATGTGTCACTCTATTAAGTGATGTTGCACATGGTTTACGGCTAATAGATAGTTTATAGGACACATATGCACCTACTTTAGGATTCCCTTTCTTCACATTATGGTATGACCGCGTCTTGTATGGGCATGGTTGGTCCGTAATGTCAATTAAATGTTTTCTTTGTTTTGCAATGCTGCTCCTGATGTTAATGTGATGTTTCTAATCGTGGTTAGTATTCTCCTCACTTCTTCCTCTTAAGGGAACATGCTTGAACTGACCTTCTCCAGTTCAAGCATGATTGCTCTCTAACCACCGTTCATTTCCACATTTGATTTCTGATTATTTATTTTAACTATTCTCCATGGTTTGAGGTTTCATGATCCTCTTGACTTCTTGTTGCGTAATAATCCTATTCGCATTGCTTTCTTAAGTTAAATAACTGGCTTTCAGGATCCCCCTCCTTAAATCTACTTCTGAATGCTGATAACCAGTGTAGTGCTGTCCAATTAGAGCATTCAAGGACTTACATCTGAATCTTAATTTGTGCTGGATGATCCGTTTTCTGAACTCGTGGGGAGTTTTCCAAGCATAGGCCTCCTCGCAGGGGCAGTTAAAGATATAAATCACATTCTTATAGGTGCAGTTGGTAAATTCACAGTAAATAATTTTAATACCATGTTATGTTTTCTGATCCTTCCATAGTTAATGGGTTTATTTGAACAATGTTGACACTTATGGATTTGTATTATTGTTGTTATGTTAATTAGTTTATAAAGCTCCCAACTCACCCTGGGGCATCTCGGCGCTGATTATTGGTGGTAAGCCTAATAATGCTCTGTCCCTGTTCCCTTTTAAGACAAAAATTGGTTCCTTCAAAGATGGATTTTGGCCTGACAAGATATGCCAACTTTTTCTGACGATCCCTTTGATCCCACTGGTGTTACTGTTGAAAAGCATTTCACAGACCAGTCGATCCTTCACAACTTTCTCTATAGCATTCCATTGACAGTTCCAGGATCTCTGTAAGCATCTCCTCAATAGATGGGACAAGTACTTCCTATTTTTCTTACTTCAGTTCCAGTGCCGTAGCATTTATGATGTAGTCTTCCTCTTTTGTACAATTTAATTTTGTTTGCAGAATGTGGCTAAACAGGAGATTGTCCTTTAAACTGTGTTGGTAAAAACATGAATACTGTAAAAATATATTGGTTTCTGTTTTCTTAGTCAATAATGAAGTATAAATGTGGCCTTCCCCATGTTTAATCTTAAGGTCTAAAGTATTTGATCCTTGCTATGGGTGATTGTTCATTTGATGTCTGCAGATCATGAATTCATCTAGGACTTGAACTCCATCAGGTCTTCTGAGGTACCCTTCCAAATGACTTTTTCCAGAATGAAATAATATGCATGTAGGGATTATCATGATATATCCAATTGACTTCATATTTTGCCATATGCAGCATCACCATCTCTGAGCCAAAGGAACAGACCAAAGATGTGCCTTGTTTTGAAGAAAGAATTCATCATCAAATTTCCAGTAATTCCTGGTTTAACACATTTCTACGATTTTTTAAGATGAAATGTATTGCATGGCTTGAGGCCCTTGTTGATTCACCAAATACCACTCCATCACTATCAAAGCATTAATTTGAGAATTATTGATGTACAAACTCTCAATGTCATGTTTTGCCATTGTTTGCTCACAGTTGTTGTATTTAAGGCCTTTCACTTTAGTGATGCATTCCACGGGGTCTCTGACATAGGAGGGAATATTGGCTAGGAAAGGTTTCAGAAAAAATTAAATGTAGTTTGCTAATGGTTACAGTATTTAATTAGCAGCACTTATTTGGCCTACCTGGTAGTCTTTGATTATTCTTAGGTATCTTTGGTTGCTTATAAAGAACCAGAATTCAAGGTGTTTTGTTGTACAACTTCTCATACTCTTGTTTTAGACAGCCATCCTACCTCCAAACCTTCAGACATCATTTTTCAATTTTAACTTCAATGTTTTTGACTGGATATGCATTTAGTCTTCTGCTATTGAGTTTTTGGCCTATATCTTTTTTTTATTCTTGAATTACAATTACCCATCATTGTATGCGGATTGTTGAGTATATCACCTACTTCCTTTAATTTCTTTCACTTCAGACTCTTCTTTGGATAAATTTAGTCATATTTAGCCACTTTGTGTCTCAATTCTCATCAGCTCTTTCAGCACTTTTTATTCATACATAAAAGCTTCCATTGACGTTTTTATGATGATGGACTAAAACTGGATGGATTTCTGAGATCAGAATAGGCATATGTACTTTATCATTCGAATAAATTGCATACATTCTATACTCACCTTCACAAAATTGCTAGAAGTAGTTGATATCAAAGATAATCCTGTTAATAGTAGTTGCTTCACAGTTGGATCAAGTTCTCTTATGGATACTCTGCAAATCAATATTATGTCCGAGCTACCCTCCTACACGTCTGTTGTTTAGTTTGATTCCCCCAACACCCTGGTTTTGTCATCTTTTTCCATTTCTGCACTCTGTGCCTCTGTGTTAAAATACAAACCTCTTCCTCTTTGTTCAGATTTGGAAGGTGAAGGGTCTGTTGGAGTCCATATAAGAGGAGCACTCAGAGAAGTCAAGGAAGCATCTTCTAGTCCTGCCCTAGTAAAAGGGTTCTGTTGCTGACAGGCTTGGAACAGAAATCCTTTAGTAGGGAATCATAAGTCTTTTAAAAAATATAGGTAGCAATTTATTTCTGTAATGTCTTGGATTCCTGTGCCTGTGAGTACGTGTTAAACTCCATTATATCTTTGCTGAAACAGTACCTTTGCGTACTGAACTGCAGCATTTTGCTTAATCTCATCTCTAATTTGTTTATTGTCGCCAGTCCACTTTTGCTCAATTGCTCAGTAGCATTAAATGATAAAAACATCCAATGCCTGGAGCACTTTGTGTGCTTGTTGCTAAAATCCAACTTGTACTAAAGATAATCCATTAAAATCACTGGACTATTCCTGACCTGCAGGCCCTGTGGTATTATATTTGCTATAATATGCTCCAGTAATACCTCAGGATATAAATCTGTACAGATGTGTTATTTTCTTATTGATGTCTCAAATTCTGTATGCTGCTGGAGATTAGCCATTGCTTGCAGCCTCTTGATGGACTGTTGCCTGGATAGTAGAGACCCTAAATCTGTGTCACCATGGTGGCTTGGGGGAGGTGTCCAAAATGGTGACTGTTGTCTTTATACATTTGTGCGTTTTCCCAATCCAAGATAACATTTTCTGAAAGAAATTTAAGGGACCTCTTCGGATGTAATGGTAGAAGTGGAAGCATAAAATAGGCTCAGAACTAATAAACATCAATTGCAGTAGACTGAATGACGTTACTACGCATACGTTTACAACACGGTATTTTACATTGCATTCGTTACAATGCAACTCGGTACAACGACTGGAGGGTGCTGGAATTAGGAATAGTATGATTTACTATCCCAACTCCAGTCTACATACAGTAGGGAAGGTGTTGGAATAGTAAATCATACTATTCCTTAGGTTAGAACGCCATCCAGCGCAAGTCGTTGAAACAACTTGCGTTGTAATGACTGCGTTGTAATGGATTTTTCCCATTGCAGTATTGTGAGTTGATGCGTTGCTTGCTCCTCAAAGAGTTTGCACATGGCTCCTCCTAGGCATTCACCTTTATTGTCTTCTTACACACCATCTCAAGTTCTCATCGTGTTACTTAGGACTCTAGTGCCTCTGATTCGTTTGTATTTCCCTTCTATTACTTTTACAGAAAAGCCCCTTGCTATTTTCCTCCTCAGTATCTGGTTAGTCTCCACAGGCCAGTCAATTCATTGGCAGCCACCTCAAACTTGTGAAGGTGGTGAGGGCATCTACACAACTTGAGCATGTCATAGCAAATGTTTTTGAAAGTATCGACATGATGCTATTGTTATCTGTGTTACTGAAGTTATAGAGTCCACCACTTTTAAAGGTAGAATGTCTATGTTTCCTAAACTTCCTCTTTTTTCCTCTGCTTCCCATTTGACTGGCTTCCTGTGCCTTGTCACAGATTGTGCACTAGGTGTCTGATACCTCTGTGAGACTGGGACTTGCAGGGAAGAGTCCATCACAGCAAGGACCTGCAACAGCCTCCCCACACACCTCTGGACCATACCCTCACTTTTGTAATTCCGAATGGCCCTTGGCTGTTTGAATAAGCCTCCGGGACGTGCAAGTACCTGGATTCCCTATCAGTGATTAGCCATGCTTTATGGATCCTGATTGATTGCCTTCACCCGGGCATGACAGTAAAATCGTCGCAATGAAAGTCTCATTTGTCCAATTCTTAGTGTAAGGAAAATCTGAGAAAAAGAGATTATATTACAAGAGTTCTAGTCTGTTCCATGCTATAAATCACCTGCCTTTCCTATCTCTTGAACTTCTAACAACCGTGTAAATATAATTAGAATTACCTAAGGTAGTTCTAACTTGGCTCATCCATTGCGGCCACGTTACAACTTGCCGCATCTTGATGTTAATAAGGCTAAGTATGTTCCAGAGTAGTGGTAGCCACACTGTAGTTATAGTTAGGATTGTCAAGCATAGGAATTCCTCGGAATTTTGGTCACTAAGATTTTGCCCCAACATGACAAATGTCCAGAAACCTTTCCAGACCCATTGCTTTTTCTTCATTGGCTGTGGAAGGAGAGTTTCATGGTGAATGGTGAAGTGGGTGAAGAGTAAAAAGGGGGGGGAAGGGTTCAAAAAACAAAGTTTTCCCCCAATGCATTTTCCATAGACTTCTGTATCACGAGTAGCGTGAAAACGGCTGAGCAGATTTACATGAAATTTGGCAGGATTACACATTAATGGTGCACAGATTATTCTTTTGGGTACTACACGTAAGTAGGGTAAGCGTGTTTTAAGTTATAAGACATTTTAACTTAGTGACATCTGTTGTTGCAGTATTTTTGAGAAATTTTGAGGTATTTTTCCAGAAGTACCGTGGTACATATCGATGACAAGGCATTATGTGATTACCTAATGATTGCATTTACAAACGATAAAGGCATCCATGTTGTTTTTAGGATGCCCTTAGATATAGTAAGGTTTGATATTTTTCCACTGCCTAGTGCCACTTTATTCACATAATAAATAGGGAAAATATTTATAAGTTCTGGCTAGGAAGTACCACTGCACCTAAAATAACTTAAAACATTTTAAAATGAACTGTCCTACACTATATTTTACAAATATAGCATACTACATTGAATTTTCTATTTTTTTACATCTTTAAGTCATCCATGCAGTGTGTAGGTGTGGGCGTGAATGATCTTCATTTTTTGCAGCTGCAGTATCTGCATACTATGGACCTATTTTGCATCGAGCTTGGTTGGTCCACTGTGGTTGAATTTTAAGAATGATGAGCTTTTCTGCACCTAATAAAAGTCATTGTTCCTGCTGGAGTTTGGTTTTTAAAGCCAGGTAGTGAAGTTTAAGGTATTTTAACAGTTTGCGGTTCAATTGGGGATCTGACGGGTCAAGCCCTTTTATGA
Organism: Triturus cristatus; assembly: GCF_964204655.1. NCBI lineage: Eukaryota > Metazoa > Chordata > Amphibia > Caudata > Salamandridae > Triturus > Triturus cristatus. Next base: position 345,315,869 of record NC_140593.1, read on the forward strand.
TCGCTGCTCTACATGTCCTTAGTCCCCTAGCAATAAAGACTTTTCTTAGTAAAGTGACACATGCTGTATGTAGATAGGGGCATATTCAAATTAGGTGGATAAAATCCTATTTTTTGCTGCCACAAAGTCCGCATGCTATGGGCACACTAATCTTCCAGCTCTGTTGGTCCGCTGTTGGCCGTAGCTGGCCAAAGCAAAGTGCCATCAGTTGTTTTTGAAAGTGTACCAGAAATGTGAGACTTAGGTAAGGTGCAGGTTTTAAGGTCTACTAGTTTTTGATCACCATCCAGGCATGTGATCTGTGGCTGAAGCTGCTATTATCTAGCAACAGAGAGTGGGATTTTAAAGCTTTCTTTAAGATGTGTTTAAAGTTTGTAAAAGATAGGTTCTTGTTCAATACCTCAACTGTGTTAGTAGATGTTAAAGCTTTGAGGAGGTATTGCATGTATGTAGATTTTTTTATCATTTTCAACTTCTGGCCATAGGGCCTTGTAGAGTGGGAAGTGTACCAAATGTTGTTTTATTTTGTACCAACATTTTATTGTAGTGTACATTCTCCCTACTGTTTCATTTATTAGCCCAAATTCCAAGCGTACCTGCACTAGTGATACATTCTGAGATAGTTTAAAGACCCGTTTGGAGGTGGTGGCCTGCAACTTATTTAGGAGTACAGAGTATTTTCTGTGTAAGGTTTTGCTTGTATATGATAGCATTGGTAGAATTTTTGCAGCCGTTACGGATAGTAATGGTTTGTAAGATCAACCCTCCAGTTTTTTGGCCAGTGTGCTAAAAGGTTAGTGTGCTGGCTCTTTGTGGAAGATAGGTCTTCTGTTCATGGTGATTGGATCTGCTGCTAATATAAACTCCCAAATATTTATAGCTGTTACCTCTTCCAGCAGTTTCCCATCTAACCGGATTTTCTGTAGAGGACTTGGGCATTTGCTAATCAACATGGTTTTGTTTTTTGATGTTAAAATTTCCAGTTTGTTAGCAATAACATATTTGTGTATTTCAACGAGTGACCTCCGGAGACCAACTTTAGTTAGGTTCATTAGTACCACATCATCCGCATATGAAAGATGGGATAAGGTTAACTTTCCCAAATTTGGAGGGTGGGAACTGATCTGATTAAGCAGTGGGGTTAGGTCAGAAATGAACAGATTGAACAGATGTGGAGCCAGCACACACCCCTGTTTAAGGCCTATGTTTGTAATCAACTTTCTTGAAATCCTGGAGCCGTCACCCAACTTCACTCTTATCCAGGTGTGGCTATAAAGTAGCATTATTCCAAGCAGTTTTCTTTTGGGAATATTCCAATCTCTTAATTTTCCCCATAGAATTTGGTGATCTATGCTGTCAAAGGCCGCTTTTAGGTCTATAAAACAGAGGTGCAATTTTTGCTTTTTTCGCTTGCACGTTTCCACTATTAGTGAGAGTGCTAGAATATTTGAAATCGTTCCTTTTATGAAGCCTATCTAATTGGTTGGGATCATGTTGTGCTTGTTAGACCAGTCAATGAGGTCTGCTAGGATCAGGGACGCATTGAACTTTGCTTCAATGTCTACTGACGCAGTGAGTCTGTAGTTTGCTGGGTTCTTTCTGTCTCCGCCTTTATAGTTTGGAGTGATTATTGTGCCTTGACAACTGGGTGGCTTATAAATTAATAGTTCTACCTCTTTAAATAGAATAGATAAGCAGTTGCTCCAGAAAGCCAGATCATGTTTGTAAATGGCCTGGAGGATGCCATTTAGTCCCGGTGCACCATCTCTTCTGCCTTTGTGTATTATGTTGGGTACTTTTTCTGCTGAGTAGGTCAGCAGATTGTCTTTCTTTACTGGGGAGAAGGGCCAGACTGTCTATAGCGGCACCGGGCGTTTCCCCAGTGGGCCGCCAGGGTGGAGGCCAGTTTTGGACCCCTGGGGGCATTTTTGTTACTGGGGGCCAGATTTGCAGCATATCAAAAGCAGCTGCAGTGTTTTCCACTTGCGTTCCCTCTCCCAATCCCCCCAGCGGCTTGCCCCGACTCAATTGTCAGAGTCAGTTTGCGCGAAGGAGAGGCGCTGTTTCTGTCATTGATTGTGCTGGATTTTACAATTGTTTTGCTCCCCGGCCCCTGATTTCGAAGGTTAAGGCTGTCTGATTTCAGAGGAGGCGATGGTTCTGGAGTGTGTCCCCCATGAACCTCCTGGTCAAAAATTCCGGCCTGTCTTACTCCTGAACATTTGAGTTTATAACGTTCACTGGGCTATTCAGGTTATTTATTGTTTCCCAGAAGGCACTTGATTTGGTTTGGCTTGCACTAAACAATTGTTTCGTCCAAATGTCTCAATCCTATTTCTTTTTTCCTCACATAACATTTTTTATATTCTTTTCTCAGACGACATACATTATCCCATGCAGTTTGGTCAGTGTCGGTTGTTCTTAATTTCCTGATAGCTTTTCAAAATTCCTGTTTCAGTTTTTACATTCTTTGTGATGTTGTATTATGGGCTTTTCTTGGCAGATGGCTACAGATGCCAGGCATTAGTAATGTTAGCTTTGTTGTAAAATCTATCCAGGCGTCTATTGTATTTGTTTTCTCCTTCAAAACGGACATTGTTAGTTCCTTTACTGTGCTGTGCAGGTGCTGAAAAGCGTAATTTGTCCACTTGAGTCACTTTAGATTGATCGAGCTTACACTCCCAACCACTTCTGAGGTAACCCAGTGCTTTGGAGGAATTAAACTGAAGGGTATATGTTGATATAGAGTGATCGCTCTTAGTGGTGAAATCAATTGAAAACTGTGATAAAAATGGCATTAAAGTTAATGGGACAGCTGTAAAGTCTAGTATGGATCACGCCCTTGCTCCGTGGTAGGTGAATTTTGAAGTAGTGTCTTCTGTCATTCTGTCATTTATCACTCTCAGTCCCAGGTACTCTAGTGCCATTGCTAGCGACTGGCCTGCATGGTTTGGGTGAGTAGATGTTAGGTGGTATTGCAGATGCACATTCCAGTGTATGTTATCTGTTAATAGTTTTTCATCCTCGTCTGGTGTGTGAATTAGGTTGGAGTTGAAGTCTCCTGTCAGCACTATGTCCCAAAATGGATAGGGGAGTCTGATGACTGCGAATGTTGTAAAAAGTTGGAAGTTGAGTTTTTTTTCTAGCTTTTGGGTGAACAATTTCTTTTGATTAACAACACAGGATTTGATTTGTAGGTACTACAGTGAGTAAATTTGATTAGTTGCAGTCAGGGTATTGTTAACTGTTCTAATTTAATATTTAAAGCTGTAGACATATAAACTGCCAGTCTCCCTTTTGGATACCCAATTTCCCTTACTTTTTTCTGCAGCTACACTATAGTGGATTCAGCACTCCAGGGTAGGTTGTCTAGTGCCCAAGTCTCTTGAGGACTATTATATCACACAAATCCCCATCCAGAAGTGGCATTCCTTCTACTAGCCATTTTGTCACTCCCACTATATTCCATGAGAGCAGATGTAAGTTGTTTCTCTCGAGATTAATTTGCTGAACTTCCCCTAGGTCAGTCTCCCTTGTGCTCATTAAGGGTGGCTGGAAGCCAACTCCATTTCAATTTTCTTGTATCTCTGTTCCTATTCTGGTCATTGTGGCTGTTTCTCCTCATTGAAGTGTTTAAGCTTCTTCCTTGGGTATTCTGCAACACTGAATACACCACAGTCTTCACTGGCATTTGCTTTAATAAGTACTTTGGTTTGTGAGGTAGTTTCGATGTTAATGGTCGGGGATAGAATGGTGTTGTAATTGGTTTAGATAGTTTTATGCCCCATGTTTCAAATTGTTGTGGGAAGTTCAAGATAAGGAGAGCTGTTTGTTCCGTTTGCTAGGTAGTGAGTGATTGTTCTTTGCTTTTTGGGTCTTCTGCTGGAATGAATTCTATTGATAGGAGGTTCCAATGTTCTATCTGTTTTAACTCAATGATTTCTGCTGTGAGGTTTAGGATGTTCTCCTTGTTTAGGTTATCGTGCCGACCCTGCGATTCATATTCAGATGTTAGGATTATTTGCTGAGTTAGATATTTGTACGAGGGGAAATTTTCCAAGTTTGAGTATGGTTGCCTAGTATCTTCTGACAGGTTTAACCTATTGTGGTTTTAGACAGTAAACCTGAGGTTTTCTAGTAGCGTAGTACTGTCCATTATTGTGTTGACTAATGGCCTACCATCTTCAGGTCGATCTGCCTGTTGATTCTCTGTCTGCTTGTGTGTTGCGTTCAATGCCTGGCTGTGAAGCTCCTTCATCTCAGGACTGTTTTTTGGTAGTCATGCTTGCTGGCTGAGTCTGCCATTCAGTCTGCCAGAGAATTTTTGGGAGGTAATATATTGGATATTGGTAGTTGCTCTTTCTGCCAGGACACCTAGTCTTGTTTATCAGTTCATGGACAATATTATCTCTAGACGGTATGCTATGTTGCATTACTACTTTTTTGCTTTTGCCGGCAATTCTCCTATCGTTTTGGATTATTGGTGTTTATAGTGTTCCATTAGTGTTTTACTCTCCGGTTTGTGTTTTTCTTCTGTCTTTCACTACCATTTGACGCTTTACTTGAGGTTGTTTTTTTCTGATGAGTCTACCTGTTTAGCTTACTCTGGTTGCCATGTTAGAAATACACACCTTTGAAAAGTTGGTTTTCTAGAGATATCCAAACTTGAACTAACACTGACCTTTATCCTCTACAATCTCCCACTGCAAGAAAACAGGCCCTCGCTAGTTTGAAATAAAAAATTACCATATTCATTAAACCAGCCGATAAAGGCGGTGGCATTGTGGTCCAGGATATTGATCAATAGAAAGCAGAGATTCTGAGACAATTGTCCAACACCAACCATTATCAGAAACTGTCAACAGATCCAATACACAAAACTCAGAACCTCATCCTAAACATTACAGAGGGAGGCAAAACTGCAGGTTACCTGTTCCAAAATGATTTTTTGTTTCTCAACACCAAACCTCCCAGAACACATCCTTCCCAAAATTCATAAGAAGACCGAGGTTTCCCCTGGACGTCCAATTATCTTAGGATGCGGTTCCATTTTTTAACCTCATGGGCAATATGTTGATTTCTTTATAAAAGGCTATGTACCCAAAACTCGCTGTTACATCAGGGACAGCATGGATTTGATCAACCAAGTTGAACATTTCCCTTTTAATCCTGACACAGACATTCTCTGTAATTTGGACGTAGAATCACTCCACACTAACATTCCCCAAACAGAAGGTCTGACAGTCATTGAGAATATACTCAACTGTAGAGCACGCCCACATGCTGCCCCCACACCATTCATTCTACAGCTATTAACCTTATGCTTAATACGTAATTTCTTCTTTTTCGATGGCAGATTTTACCAGCAGCTCAAAGGCACAGCGATGGGAGCTGTTTCTGCCCCAAATTTTGTGATACTGTACATGGACGACCTTGAGACCACCAGAATATTGACCCCCATTAACCCATATCTAGACCGTATAACCACCTGAAAATGCTAAATAGATGATATTTTTCTAATTTGGCAGGGTTGCCAAGGGTCATTAATGAGTCCTTGAATGGCTTATTACAAACTGCAATACGTTCAAATTCACGCTAACATATAGCAGGATGGAAATTGACTTTCAAGATTTATGGTCAGACATATAGAGGGTGAACTATTTACCTCACTCTATAGGAAACCCACAGAGAGAAATACCCTATTACATGGCACCCATCACCCACGTGCCCAGCGGGATTAACTACCAGTCTCACAATTTCTCCTATCAGGAGAAATTGTTCATTTAAAGAGGACTATTTTCGTGAAGCCAACCTTCTGGCTAAAAAGACTACCCATGCAAACAAGTTCGCAGATCTATCAAAAGAGTTTGGTATTGCCCACGTGACACACTGCTCACACCAAGGACCAAAAAGGACACCACTAACTGATTAGTATGTGTGACAACCTTCTCACCCAAAAAATGTATCCTAAAAAAACTGGGCAGCATTAAATGCTGGTGACTTCAGTCTAGAATGTCCCCTTTTTGCATTTTGCAAGAATAGGAACATTAACAACACAGACACTCAACGACCTCTGGGGTCTCTCCCCACTAGTTGGGCATTTTAAATGTGGCAATTGTGTTGCATGTCAGTACACTATTGAAAGCATAGAATTTGTAATTGATACCATTAGAATTTCTCTGGAACACTTTTCTAATTGTAACACTCCCAATGTGATTTATGCCATTTTTTGTCCTGTAACTTGATCAACATTGGGCAAACGGCTCAAAAGGTTCAGATTCGCATCTGCCAACATTGAAGTCATCTCCGCTGCAAGATACCAAATGCCCCACTGGTGGACCACTTCTCTTTAAAGGGACATAAAGAGGATGGCATCCTTTGGCAGGTCATTAGTGTGGTTAAGCCACCACCCAGAGGTGCAGACATCAACCAAATCCTTAACAAGGAGGAACTCAAATGGGTTCTTCGCACCAAAAGTTCATACACAGGGTTCAACCGAATGGAGGATTGGACCTCTCTTATATAGAGGACCCCATATAGATCTCTAATGCGTGTCCCCTACATAGGATTGCAACACCTCTTACCTATGTATATACACTCCTATACCGGATGGTTTCTTCAATCAATGCTTTTCCTTATATGTGCCCCATATATGATTGCCGCAACTATTACATTTGTATATGCTCTCTTATACCCTATGGTTTGTTGAATGAATGCCTTTCCACATTCCTTAATTCCACAATTAGCACATTTCCACAATGCTTTTATTTTTTAATGACTGTTGTTTGCAATTTTCATGCTGTGACTTACACCTTCGCAGGCCTTTGGTTTAATGCATGACTAACATTGTTCCACATTTTATACTATTATCCAATGTGATTTTCCTTTACTTCTCATGTGGCACCAACTACAGTATCTTAAATGTTTTTTTTCGCTATCCAATACATCACTATGTTTCTTTTTTCTTGTCCCCTGAGCAATCACTGACTTCCACTGCCCCGTTCCAATATGGCCGCACCACTTCACAACTGAGACAGAGCAGTTTTCCTGGACACGCCTTAGCTACGTCATCACACCAGGTTAATTTGACCCCCCCAACCTCAATCCTTCCAGTGCTCGCCATTCATGTGGATCGCAGCACTTTAATAGCATAGCTAACTAGGAAGGTCATCGTTCACAACTAGATTTAAGAACTAACGTGGAAACAGGCCTGACACACCAACTATTACTGGTTTCTCGAATTTCTAGCTACCCTTGTTAATCCTCGCAGTGTTTGCTGCATCGCCTATGAGTCATCACTTTTTGCTCAGACCGTGACTCACTCCCCTGCCGCGCCTGCCAATTCTTGTCACTAGAGACCTCCTCAGGGTATGTAATGCATTTATTTTCAGCACAATGCCTCTAATTGTATGAGTCAGTACCGTCTGGCCACAGGTTTCTTTTACCAGACCTGCCAGGAGCTCCAATGCCAGGCTGATGCCCGGGTACACTACCCTTCAGCTGTCAGTCCTCACTATTGGCATTCACTTTGGCACTATCTGCAATTAATGACTTGTCTGTCTCACTCAAACCGGTTTATACTTGTGTTACCATCACATCACATCACTGAGCATGCCCAGTGCAAGTGAATGCTTCACTTACTGTTTTTGTCTTTTTACTCGAAATTGCCTGTGCCATAAACACCCTTTGATTAACAATGAGCATGCCAATTCTTAAGCATGTCCCACCTCCAATGGCTCTTTTCCAGCCCCAACTTAATATTAAGCTATATGTCTCTGTCTACACTTACTTGATCCACTCTTAGACCGAATGAGCTTATTGAGCATGACTTTCACTTTTTAATGCCTCATTGATAATCAGTAGTTGCTTATCTTTCCATACCTATTTATGTTTTCTCCCCCCTCCTTTTCCCCCTTCCCTGTCTCAACTCCCTTCTTCCTCCCCTTTTTTGGTTCTCCTTTTTTATTTTCCACACTTTAAAAGGCATCTGTCTCAGGCACCAATTTAGGTGTCCTGAATATGATCCCAGCATTTTGTTAAAGGGATCGAAATATCGTCGACTTCTCACACCTTGACACAACCTCATACTCTATGACTATATGCTGTGGTGCTGCAATGTATTTTCGTTGGCCTAACTAATGAATTGCATTTCTGGCCTCACTACTCAAAATGCCTGAGTTCTTCTTTTATATTGTATATGGTCCCACTTGTATGTTTTTCTTTTAATTGCTCACATTAAATGATCATGTCCAGTTGGACAGATAAATATAGACATCATTGTATCTCTATATGAATTTTTCAAACATACTTTTTGGTTGTGGGAGACCATTGTTTCTTGAAAATATTTTACATTTGGTAAAAAAAAACATTGGTCAATCGCATATTGCGTTATCATGAGAATATACCATGGTGTATCATGAACCTAACGCGGCATACCACAGCACAATATATAATGAAGTATTTTACAACTACCAAAAATTAACATTTACACCTAACAATGTCTTTTCCTCCCACATTACATCTACATCGAGTCACACACGTTCACCCTACATCTATTTCAATTACCACACTGCACTCCATACCACCCCACTCTGTTCCACTCCATTGTACACCACTCTACTCTAGGCTATTACTCTCTATGCCACTCCATTCTACATCACTCCACTCTACAATATTCCACTGTACACCACTCACTCTACCCTACTCCACTCTACACCATTCCACTATACTCCACTGCACTGTACGCATTACACTCTATACCACTCCATTTCATGACACTCCAGTGTGCTCCCTCTAGTGTACACCCGCTACTCTACGCATCGTCTCTGTTCGCTATTCCACTGTACTAAGCTCCACTCTACGATACTACACTCTATGCTAATCTACGCTATACCACTCCACTGTGTGCCACTTGAGTGTACACCAAGGCACTCTACGCTATTCCACTCTATGCCACTCAAATCCACTGTAGGCCAGTCCACTATATGCCTTTCCACTCTACGACAATCCACTGTATGCTATTACACTGTACATCACTGCATTCTACAGCACTCCACTCCATGCCACTCCACGCCAATTCACTGTACCCTGGTACACTCTATGCTAGTCCGCTGTACGCCACTTCACTCTGCACCACTCTACTCTACACTGTTCCACTATATGCAACTCCACTCCAAGTGACTATACTGTACACCAGGAACACTCAACATTTTTTCACTCTATATGACTCTACTATACATCACTCTACTGTAAGCCACTCTATTCTACACCACTACAGTATACGCTGCTACGCTGTAGGAAGCTGGTTCTCTATATAGTATAGTAAAAAGAAGTACACTGTGCAGAGAGTTTAGAGAATCCTCAAATGGTACACAGAAGTAAAAGCAGATAATTCTAAAGCTCTTTTTGTGGTAGCGTGGGCGAGCAGTTAGGCTTATCAGAGGTTAGTGCTAAGCATTTGTTATACTTACAGAGGCAATAAATTGCAACACACTCAAGAATAAATCTGACACCAATTTGTAAAAATTAAAGTTCATTTTTATGTATTTTTTGAGACCAAGAACACGATTCTAAGGTCAGTATGTTTGGAGCTACGATTTTTCAAAGTTCAGAAAATATATCACTTTTGTGCTCAATTACGCGCCATAGGAATCAATGGGGAAAAAGAGGAAAATGCATATAAAATCAGGCAATGCTTTCTCGAAGTTCATATTCTTGTTTTAGGCCAATGTCGGGACCAGGCCCAAAGTTTCAGCAGAAGAAGTTCAAGAGCATCCCGGATCGAGCGGGAGCAAAGTGCTGAGGGACTTGGAAACTGGTGTCCAATGAAGAAGGGGGCCACTTGAAAATGCACTGCACAGGTGGACTTATAGGTAAGTCCAGTTAGTCTCCTCAGAGGGAGTGAGTTTCAAGGGCCTGGCAAACACAGGAGCAGAGCTAGTTCAGTGCTGGGGCCTGTGGGGCCAGGTGCAGAGCGAACAGGTCAGCCAGGCATTGTTCGTCTTAAGAGTCCTCGCGGTCAGGAGCAGTCAGCTTGGAGAGGCAATCTCGGGACAGCTGGGCCACTCAGGAAGTATCTCAACGACCCTTGATGGGTGCCTGCTTCTGGTGCTTTGGGATTTTGGAGTAGACCCTTCATTTTACCATTGGGTGTCTGGTAACCCGTGTATTGGTACTGCGCGACACCAGTAGGTCTTGGCACCTCCAAAATTGGTGGAAAGGCAGATCTGACCCTCCGGAGCTGTTGTACCTCTTCTTGCTTTGGTACTGCGTCATGTTTGTCATGGAGCAGCAAGTCAACAAACCGGACTTCACGGGGTCTGTGCATGCGGTGTGCAGGGGAGTGCAGGGGAGTGATATCTTTACTTCAAGGGAGCTTATCGGCAATTTCTCAAAAATTGTAGGTGCTACAGGGTTCTTGGAGTCCTTGCAGGCTTCATGAAGATGTAGCAGCAGTGATTGTCAAGTCCTTCTTGCAGTTAGCAGGGTTTGTTGCCTTTTTTTTTGCAGCAGGACTTCTGTTCTCACATAGCAGGTCTTCCTTTGTCCTGGTTATCTTTGGTCCATTTTTTTTTTTATTTTTTATTTTTTTATTAAGAATTTTTCCCCATTTATTTTGCACAGGGCTCAACATATTACATAAGAAGAACACAGAAAAACAAAAACAAAATTAAAACGGCAATTTATACACTCTGTTCACTATTACCGTTTTCTTAAGCCTTAAACAATTCATAATCAATCATGTAGAATATACAAGCATGTTATCAATTAATTATAGTCTAACAAAATATATTATCTTACACGTCACTCTTTCCACTTGGTTATGGGTTCCCAGATTTGTCTGCCTAATCTCCTTCCCTTTTTTCCCTTCCTTGCATAAATTGCCATCTCCAGATTATAAATCTCTGTTAGTCTAGATAACCAACGGTGAAAGGTCGGTGGTAAGGGTGTAAGCCATTCCGAAGCAATACACAGTCTCAGTACTGCCATAGCGACAAAGATAAAACATTCATATTCCATTTGCCTATCATCATTGTTCACTCCTAACAGTATAATCACAGGTGTTAAATTAATCTCAAATCCTAATGATCTAGAAAAAAAGGCCTCAATATCTTTTTGTATTATTTGCATGTGTGGGCATGTTGCAAAGATGTGAACTATATCAGCCTCTAAGCTCCCACATCTTGGGCAGGTGATTCCTGTTGTCCCTCCCCATTGTGCTATTCTAGCAGGGGTATAGTATAATCTATACAGAGTTTTGTAATGCTGTGCCTGAAGAGCCGCGGAACATAATGTACTCTGCCCCATTTCTAATGAGAGAGAAAGGGATTCTTTCCCTACATCCAATTTTTGTGCCCAATTTCCCGCTCCTTTTTCCAAGTCATCCTGCTTAGATTCTATCAATTCAGAGTAAAATCTTTTAATCGTACAGTCAGTTCCTTCCTGAATAATCTCCATGATTGAGTTTTTCTCAAATCCTGCCTGCCCTCCCTTCTTTGTTACCATAAAACTTCTAACCTGTAAATATTTAAAAAAGTGTCTTGAGGCTAATCCATATTTTCGTTGAATCTTCGAAAACTGCATAATCCCCTGCACATCCAGAATGTCACCAATCTTATTTATTCCCTTCCTCCCCCATTCTTTAAACACAGAGTCAGAAAAAATATCTTGAGGTAAGGAGGGGTTCTCTCCCATTCTAGTATACCAGTTATATCTCCCAAGGCCGAATTTCTTCGTAAAGGCTTTCCAAATACTAAATGCTGCCATGATCGTCTTAAATCTAGTCCTTTTAAAGTAACTCGAGTCCATCTGCTTCAGGCATACGTTCTCTGCTTCTGATCCTAAAGCTAACCCATATATTGCAATTGTGCTAAGGACCCCTTGTCCTTCTGTTTCTGCACCCCCAATTAGGCCTGTCATATACTGCAGGGCTGCTGCCCAAAAATAAAGCTTTAGGTCAGGTAGCGCCCATCCCCCCCTATGTCGTGGCAGCGCCATGAACCTCAATGCTCTCCTCGTCTTGCCCTTGGCCCAGATGAATCTGTTTATCATGTTCTCTAGTATTTTAAACCATTTATCCTCAAAGATTAGGCGAATTGCCCTGAATATATATAAAAATTTTGTGAGGACCATCATTTTAATGATGTTTGTGCGACCCATAATGAGGAGGTGTAAATTCTGTAACCTATCTAAGTCTTTCCTCACCTTAACAATTATTGGAGCTATGTTTTTTTCAACTAAAGTCTCTAAGGCAGAGGTAATAGTTACCCCTAAATAGACACCTTAATCCACCACTCTCTGATCCAGACACTGCACATATTGGTTCTTTATTATTTGCGTTTTGGAGGTGTTCAGCGCATATCCCGATATCCGTCCAAATTTCAAAGCCTCGATCTCAACCTGCTCTATTGCCTCTGCTGGATTTGGTGTTATAACCGCAACGTCATCGGCATATGCTAATATCTTGCACTGTCCCAAGCACGTAATTAGTGGATCAATTCTTTAGTTCATCTCCAACCTACGTATTAGCGGATCCATATACATCGCAAACAATAGCGGTGAGCAGGGACACCCCTGTCTTGTTCCCCGTTTTATTTTCACTGGAGGGGTGGAGCCTGCATTTACTTTAATAGAAGCTACCGGAGCTATACACAGAGCCTGCAGTGCCCTGACATATCCATCCCTAAGCCCTACTCTCTTTAAGGTATGCCACAAATAGTCCCAGGGGACCCGATCGAAAGCTTTTTCTGCATCTAAAAGCATTACCGCAATCGGTTCTCCTGAAACTTCTCCAACATCGAGTAGTGTAATAACCTTCCGTATATGATGGGTAGTGCCCCTACCGGGTATAAAGCCGTGTTGGTTGTTGCTAACAAAGGTGTGTATTATACTAGCGAATCTAGTAGCTAATACCCTTGAATAGATCTTCGTATCCGCATTCATTAAGGTTATCGGCCTATATGAGCCTGGTTCGGTAGGTGGTTTCCCTTTCTTTAAAATTATAACGATATCCGCCCCTCCCCATGATGTCGGTATGGAAATTCCTACCTGCGCCTGCTGTAATGTGGCCAAAAAATCTATACTGATCTCATTCCAAAATACCTTATAAAATTCAATCGGAATTTGATCCGGTCCTGCTGCTTTGCCAGAGGGTAGATTCTGTGTAGCAGCTTTAATTTCTATTATATCTAAAGGTGTCTCTAACATCTCAGCGTCCTCCTCACTTAGTGTTGTTACTGGTATCTCCCGTAGATATGAATTGATTGCCTCCTCTTCTTTACCATATTGCTCATCATATAGGGTAGCGTAAAACTGCCTGAATACTTCGCGAATCTCCTCTGTATCTATATGTAGCGTGCCCCTATTGTCTCTAATTTCCCTAACTTCCCCTGTAGCCACCTTCTGCCTGGTACGAATGGCAAGTGTACGTCCCACTGCCTCACTAAATTTGTGACATCTCTCTTTGTTTGCTAAATATAACTTAGCAGCCCTACTTGCCACGCTCTCTTCTGCCTGCAATTTTGCCTTAGCAACCTTGATAAGGACTTGCTCAGGCGAAATCCCTAGCAAAATACATTGCTCTAACTCCTCCTCAGCCTCAAGCAGTGCCCTGGTTACTTCTAGGTTCCTCAGCCGCTCTTGTTTTCTTTTATAAGTGCTATAACTGAGGGTCTCCCCCCGGGCTCCTGCCTTGAAGGCGTCCCAAACCATACCTGTCGCCGCAGTCCCCCTGTTGATCTCAAAAAAGATCTTTATCCATTGTGTCATATGTTGAATATACTGTTCATCGCTTAGTAGCCCTCTTTCAAACGTCCATAGCCTCTCCTTCCGTGTAGCAGCTATTGTAATCAAATTTAAAATCAGCGGGTTATGATCGGAGAATACTCTAGGAAGTCTTTCAATTTCTAAGCTAGGGATCAGAGAATTGGTTGCAAAATAATAATCCAGCCTTACACAGGTCCTGTGCGGAGCTGAGTAATATGTGAACCCCATATCACCCGGTCTCAAGCTCCCCCATACATCTGTTAAAACATTGTTTTTTACAAGGCTAAATAGCGCTTTACACACTCTTTTTTTCCTGCCTTTATATCCCCCTTGGGGACCAAGCCCTAACCCGTTTGCCCCATTGATATTAAAATCCCCGGCTAAGATAACACAGGGAGCCCAGGTGGCTAACTCCAAATCCAAGTATTCAAATATCTCTGGGTCGTCGTCAGTTGATCCATAAATAGTCCCCAGGGTAATCCACTTCCCATTGAGTAGGCACTCAACCAATGCCCACCTGCCCAACTGATCTTCTAGCTTTTTCCTTGTAATTACATCCTTTTTCCTGGAAAGAATAGCCACTCCTCTATTTTTCTGCCCCCTGCTTAGAGTATGCTAATACCTGGAAGCCTAGCAGGTCCAGAAGATACCCTTGTGTCCCCATTATGTGTGTTTCTTGCAATAGCACAAAATCCACATTCATTCTTTTTAATACCAGTGAAACTGTCTGCCTTTTCCGATAGTCATTTAATCCACATACATTCCACGTGAGAAATCGAGTACCCATTAACCTACATCTAGTATTTGTCCCAGCCAGTGAATCCTACTAATTTTTCGATCATTCCCCCATTTAAGTATTTGTCTGTTTTTCCTGTTCTTACAGGAGGCAAGATGGCCGCCGACAAGAGGCAAGATGGCTGCCGACAGAGGCAAGATGGCTGCCGACAGGTCGTAGGGAGCAGTCGCACTCTCCCCTCTCTCTGAAGATTGACTGCTGCCTATGTGAGCTTGCTGGATACGGAGGTTTTTAGAAGACGATTACAATATGGCAACAAAATTGTCTAAGGATGATGACATTTACTAATTGTTTTTGGCGAGGCAAACTACAGCTCTACGGCTCAGAGAGAAGTTATACAAAACTACTACAGGCTATAATATTAACCGCTTTGACGGTTAGGAAACACTGGGACGGCTTGATGCAAAGTATGGCACCAAATATTCAGAAGGCTCCAAAGGAACAGAAGAAGCAGTCTGAAAAAGAAGAAGTGGTGCCCAGTGATTTATATGCACCAGCAACGAATTTAAGGGCAAAAGCTCAAATTAAGGCTCACATTAGGAGAGCAGCTGAGAAAGCACCAAAGAAAGCTGCGGAAGAAGGAAAGAATAACGAAAACACTGAGATAAGAGAGAAGAAGGATAAAGACAAAGATAAGAATAAAGAAAAGGGGCTCCCTGCGAGAAAGGTGAATAAGGCACGACAAGGGGATGACAATACAGGGAAGGAAGCATCCTTACGCCAACCTACCTTGTTGGAGTCCTTCGCTTCCACGCCGGTTGTAACACCGACACCGATGCTGGGGTTACAGAAGCCACATACAAATGTTCCTGATATAGCTGAAAGCGCATGCACCCACGGAACGATATCGATCGGGAGTGCGGAGCGGCTGGAGGCGCGGAGTGCGCAGGGCACTGTGCAGAGTACCGTGGCTCAGATTCTGGACGTGGAGCCAAGCGGTTCGGCAAACGCGGGATGCACGCAAAGCCTCACGGCGCCTCGAGATGCGCAACAGGCAGAGGACTGGGAGGGTCAGGAGTGCCAGGATGGGCAGCAGCCCCCGACAAGCTGTAAGGTAGGAGTAACCACCGGAAAAGATGAGGGAGGGCACATGCACATGCACGCTCCGGATAGCGGATATGCTAGCAAAAACGCTACTACAGATAACGGCATCGAGATAGCCGCGGATTCGGTGAATGAGAGGGTCAGCTGCTCGTTACCTCAGTTGGAGAGAAAAGGTGGTACGACAACAGAGCAGGCTATAGCAAGAGACTCCCAAGCCTCGAGAACTTATTTGGAGTCAAACTGTAATAATATACTCCCTGCTTCAAAGAGAGGTATTGCGTTAGAAGTAAACACTAACGCTTTTAATCCTGGGTCCCCGAGCGATGATTGTTTTTTTTCAGTTAATGATGAGGGGGAGGATGACGAAGACAATTCAGTTTCAGATCTAGGCTCCGATATAGGTCTGCGCTCATTATCCTCAGAAAGCTACATGGAAGACTCAGAGCTCGGGTCAGATACTTCAGAGCTAGACGACAATACAGTGAACAGGGTTTGCCCGCAAAGAAAATTAAAAAGCGCAAAGAAAAGATCACGTAATAGAGTAAAACAAGCGCAAACCCTCTCACAAGCTGAGGTTGCGAAGAAATTGGACTGGGATTATTCTGCTACCTCACAGACATACCAGGAGGGGGAAGGAAACAACTCTCAATGCCCGGTACAGCCATACATGCCTCAACCACAAGCTCAAGCTCAACCACAGAATCCCAGTCTCGACCTCCTATTTACAACATTGAAACAGATGCAGGGCGAAACGATGATTGAAAGCCGAAGGGCCAGGCAGGCGAATAAAAAGATACAGGGATCACTGCGAAAAGTAAACAAACTGTATGCAGACATGGTAGGCAGGGTTGTGGAGGTAGAAGAAAGAACAGGAAAGCTGTAAGATGAGGTCGCTAAATGGAGAGACACTAGGCTTGAACAGGAAAAAATTACAACGGACGTCTTATGGAAACTTGAAGAGTTTGAGAACAGGCAAAGACGGAATAACATCAGACTGTTGGGGGTGGAGGAAGGGAAAGAAGGCCAAGATATCCGATCGTTTGTGATTGATTTGCTCAGAGAGGGGCTTCCTGAGATAACTAAATGGGATTGGGAAAAAGAAATCCAACGTGCCCATCGTTTTCCCTTATATCAGAAGAGGGGGAACATGGCGGCTAAACCAAGGGCGATCTTGCTAAATGTGGGGAATTTTCTATTAAGGGAGGAGATTATGAGCAAAGCAAAACCCGTGGCCAAGCGCACTTACAGAGATATAACCTTTTTTGTCCAGCCTGACTTTTGTCATGCCACTGTTGAAAGGAGGTGGTGGATGAGACAGCTCGTTACACCGTTTCATAGCCTAGGGTGCGAAGCCTACCTGATGTTCCCATCCCGATTGAAAATAGGGCTAAGTGGTCAATTTAAGGTGTTCCACTCGGAAGTAAAAGCACAGGAGTACCTTAATGAATGGGGCCCGGTAGTTAGCAAGCGGAAATGAAATATAACCAAAGAGCATAGTAAGTCGAGATTAATGCCTGATACGTTAATAAATAATGATCTAGAAGTTTAGACTAAATCAGCAGCAATACCGGCATTTTTTTTTTTTAAAAAAGGGAGAGAGTGGGGGGTGGCAAACTGCAAACCGGCGGACATGCATAGGTCAGGATTGACCTATTTGCCAGTAAGGGGGGGAGGACTCTAAGGGTGGGATCTCTGGGGAGAGGGTGGGGGGGTACGGGTACAGGGCAAGACACACTGAGAGAATGTATGGGTACAATAGTGAGGGAAGAAGGATGGCTAGAGACAGACGGCATGAAATCAGGTTATCTTTGGTCCAATACATCTGAGGTTCAGGTTTCAGGGAGCCACCTAAATACTGAATTTAGGGGTGTTGCAAGAGGAGACAGGATGTAGTCAATGGACTACTTACCTTAAGGGTGTCTACACCCTCTAGTGACTGCTTCCTGTCAGAAGAGGCACTTCCCTAGCCCTGATTGGATGTTGTCTAACTATCTCAAGGTAGTGGAATTTCAGGAGAGGGTTTTGCCTTGCCTGCCCAGCCATAGGGGCGTTGCAAGATGAGGGGAGACCCTCCTCCTCATCTAACTAATTTTCCTGTCTTTTCTCCTGCCAAAAGTGGAGCAGGAAAGGGGGCTTGGCCTTCCCCACTATCAAAGGAGGCCTTGCCTTTGAAAATTCCCATCCGACAAGTGCATCCTGTCCTCAGGGAATTGTGAAACATCCCCACCCAGAGCAAGTATTGTTTCTGTCCTCTGAGAATAGTGGCTCTCACTCCATGAGGTCAGAAACATGTCTGGTGGTGGGCAGGCTGGTGATACCTGGCCAGTAACCCCACTAGTATTTGGTTAAGTTTCAGGGGACCCTCTAAAAGGGTCTCCTGTGTGAATTTATTGATAAATACAACATTAGCATAAGTGAGAATTTGTTACGGCAAGATGCTTTGTACCAAACATCTTAGAAATCAGTGAAGCCATCATGGACCTAGGACACTTGTGTTGACAAGAATCCATCCCATGTACTCTTTATGGCTTTCCTGATCACTTACAACATCCCAGAATGTACTGGACATTGTAGGGGCATATCTGCTCATGCTGATATGCCCACACATAGGATATAGTGCACCCTACCTAGAAGCGAAAGGACTTCAGTAGGGGTGGCTTAACTATATCTTATTCACTGCATCAGAGGCATGTGTGCCATGTCTACTCTTCCGATTTTCCTGCGTGGCAGAGTGCATAGCCTTAGTTAGAGGGCTGTGGGTTGGCACAACCAGTTCTGCAGTCCCAGAGGACCCTCTTTAGTACCCATGCCCTAGGTTCAAGGGCAAAAACCAAAGGAAATGATGGACGGAGTGTTGAACATTGCAAGCACTCACCCCCAGTCAACTGATCTGGGTTTAATCCATCACCGTTCTTTAGCCCACTCTGCCACCCCAGTTCAAACATGGCCATATGCAAATCAGTCTGACCCTGTGCCTCATGGGAACAGTGCAGCCCGAACTGCCAAGCCATGTCTTCCCTGGACCGGAAACAAGCTTCCTAGGACCGGTTTCTGGCATTTCAGCCGTCTTCAGCCAGGCTTGCTTGAATCCAGTGGCAAAGTGAGCAAGGGACTCACGTCTGAGCATACCCTGCCAACTTATGGCGAACAAAGCAAAAACCAAAGGAAATGACGGACGGAGTGTTGAACATAGCAAGCACTCACCCCCAGTTAACTGATCTGGGTTTAATCCATCACCGTTCTTTAGCCCACTCTGCCACCCCAGTTCAGACATGGCCATATGCAAATCAGTCTGACCCTGTGCCTCATGGGAACAGTCCAGCCCGAACTGCCAAGCCATGTCTTCCCTGGACCGGAAACAAGCTTCCTAGGACCGGTTTCTGGCATTTCAGCTGTCTTCAGCCAGGCTTGCTTGAATCCAGTGGCAAAGTGAGCAAGGGACTCACGTCTGATTATACCCTGCCAACTTATGGCGAACAAAGCAAAAACCAAAGGAAATGATGGGCGGAGTGTTGAACATTGCAAGCACTCACCCCCAGTCAACTGATCTGGGTTTAATCCATCACCGCTCTTTAGCCCACTCTGCCACCCCAGTTCAGACATGGCCATATGCAAATCAGTCTGACCCTGTGCCTCATGGGAACAGTCCAGCCCGAACTGCCAAGCCATGTCTTCCTTGGACCGGAAACAAGCTTCCTAGGACCGGTTTCTAGCATTTCAGCCGTCTTCAGCCAGGCTTGCTTGAATCCAGTGGCAAAGTGAGCAAGGGACTCACTTCTGAGCATACCCTGCCAACTTATGGCGAACAACGCAAAAACCAAAGGAAATGATGGGTGTGGAGTGTTGAACATTGCAAGCACTCACCCCCAGTCAACTGATGTGGGTTTAATCCATCACCGTTCTTTAGCCCACTCTGCCACCCCAGTTCAGACATGGCCATATGCAAATTAACCCTGGGCGAGACACTACGCTTCGCCCACGTAGTGTACGTAGTGCTGCCTGCTTCGCAGTTTTCGAAGTAGGCGAAGCAGGCTAGCACTATGCACACCCAGGGCGAAGCGTAGCTGCCTGCCGCTGCCACCCGCCTCCCGCCCGCCCTCCTTTTAAATCAAACCCCCGCATTTACAATAAATACTAAATTAAAGAAACTTACCTGAAACGCGGCGTCTCCGGGGCTCCCTCTTCCATTTCAAACTTCTTCTGACTAATGCGCATGCGCGGACGCCCGCGCATGCGCATTTCTCGCAAGAAATGCGCATGCGTGGGCTTCCGCGCATGCGCATTTGTCAGAAGAAGTTTGAAATGGAAGAGGGAGACCCGGAGACGCCGCGTTTCAGGTAAGTTTCTTTAATTTAGTATTTATTGTAAATGCGGTGGTTTGATTTAAAAGGAGGGCGGGCGGGAGGCGGGTGGCGCGTAGTGGGGCTACGCGAAGCACGTAGTGTGCGTAGATTTGGGCACACTACGTGCTGCTTCACGTAGCCCCACTACGCCCATTACGCCCACCCATAATGCAAATCAGTCTGACCCTGTGCCTCATGGGAACAGACCAGCCCAAACTGCCAAGCCATGTCTTCCCTGGACCGGAAACAAGCTTCCTAGGACGGGTTTCTGGCATTTCAGCCATCTTCAGCCAGGCTTGCTTGAATCCAGTGGCAAAGTGAGCAAGGGACTCACGTCTGAGCATAACCTGACAACTTATGACGAACAAAGCAAAAACCAAAGGAAATGATGGACGGAGTGTTGAACATTGCAAGCCCTCACCCCCAGTCAACTGATCTGCGTTTAATCCATCACCGTTCTTTAGCCCACTCTGCCACCCCAGTTCAGACATGGCCATATGCAAATCAGTCTGACCCTGTGCCTCATGGGAACAGCCCAGCCCGAACTGCCAAGCCATGTCTTCCCCTGACCGGAAACAAGCTTCCTAGTACCGGTTTCTGGCATTTCAGCCGTCTTCAGCCAGGCTTGCTTGAATCCAGTGGCAAAGTGAGCAAGGGACTCACGTCTGAGCATACCCTGCCAACTTATGGCGAACAAATCAAAAACCAAAGGAAATGATGGACGGAGTGTTGAACATTGCAAGCCCTCACCCCCAGTCAACTGATCTGGGTTTAATCCATCACCGTTCTTTAGCCCACTCTGCCACCCCAGTTCAGACATGGCCATATGCAAATCAGTCTGACCCTGTGCCTCATGGGAACAGTCCAGCCCGAACTGCCAAGCCATGTCTTCCCTGGACCAGAAACAAGCTTCCTAGGACCGGTTTCTGGCATTTCAGCCGTCTTCAGCCAGGCTTGCTTGAATCCAGTGGCAAAGTGGGCAAGGGACTCACGTCTGAGCATACCCTGCCAACTTATGGTGAACAAAGCAAAAACCAAAGGAAATGATGGACGGAGTGTTGAACATTGCAAGCACTCACCCCCAGTCAACTGATCTGGGTTTAATCCATCACCGCTCTTTAGCCCACTCTGCCACCCCAGTTCAGACATGGCCATATGCAAATCAGTCTGACCCTGTGCCTCATGGGAACAGTCCAGCCCGATCTGCCAAGCCAAGTCTTCCCTGGACCGGAAACAAGCTTCCTAGGACCAGTTTCTGGCATTTCAGCCGTCTTCAGCCAGGCTTGCTCGAATCCAGTGGCAAAGTGAGCAAGGGACTCACGTCTGAGCATACCCTGCCAACTTATGGCGAACAAAGCAAAAACCAAAGGAAATGATAGACGGAGTGTTGAACATTGCAAGCACTCACCTCCAGTCAACTGATGTGGGTTTAATCCATCACCGTTCTTTAGCCCACTCTGCCACCCCAGTTCAGACATGGCCATATGCAAATCAGTCTGACCCTGTGCCTCATGGGAACAGACCAGCCCAAACTGCCAAGCCATGTCTTCCCTGGACCGGAAACAAGCTTCCTAGGACGGGTTTCTGGCATTTCAGCCGTCTTCAGCCAGGCTTGCTTGAATCCAGTGGCAAAGTGAGCAAGGGACTCACGTCTGAGCATACCCTGCCAACTTATGGCGAACAAAGCAAAAACCAAAGGAAATGATAGACGGAGTGTTGAACATTGCAAGCACTCACCTCCAGTCAACTGATGTGGGTTTAATCCATCACCGTTCTTTAGCCCACTCTGCCACCCCAGTTCAGACATGGCCATATGCAAATCAGTCTGACCCTGTGCCTCATGGGAACAGACCAGCCCAAACTGCCAAGCCATGTCTTCCCTGGACCGGAAACAAGCTTCCTAGGACGGGTTTCTGGCATTTCAGCTGTCTTCAGCCAGGCTTGCTTGAATCCAGTGGCAAAGTGAGCAAGGGACTCACGTCTGAGCATACCCTGCCAACTTATGGAGAACAAAGCAAAAACCAACGGAAATGATGGACGGAGTGTTGAACATTGCAAGCACTCACCCCCAGTCAACTGATGTGGGTTTAATCCATCACCGTTCTTTAGCCCACTCTGCCACCCCAGTTCAGACATGGCCATATGCAAATCAGTCTGACCCTGTGCCTCATGGGAACAGCCCAGCCCGAACTGCCAAGCCATGTCTTCCCTGGACCGGACACAAGCTTCCTAGGACCGGTTTCTGGCATTTCAGGGTGCCACTTAACTTCACACCACTAAACACTATGCTTTGCACTGTATGCTACTACACTGTACCTCACTCCAATCTATGCAATCCCACTCTACACCACTTCACTGTACAACACTCCACCCTATGCCACTCCACTGTTCGCCACTCCACTCTACACCACTCCACTGTAGGCTATTCCAATGTAAACCACTCTACTCCACAATACTCTAGTGCATGTCATATATTCTATTCTATGAGAAACTACTCCACTGTACTCCATGGTACCCTACCCCACTACTGTACTCTAAGCCACTCCACTGTAAGCTGCTCTATGCCACACACCTGTCTATTCCACTCCAACCTATCATACTGTGCCGCACACTACTCCACTCCACGCCACTCCATTGCATAACACTTTAATTCACTATACAACACTTCCCGACACTCAACAGCACGCCACTCTACTCCACTGTACAACATGCCACTCTACTATATGACACACCACTCCACTCTATGACACTCCACTCTACTCTAGTAGGCTTGATGCCACTCCAGCTCATGACACAGAACTCTACTATGCAACATTACGACATGATACTCTGTGCCACTCTACTCCACTCTACAACACACCACACCA
This sequence comes from Triturus cristatus, assembly GCF_964204655.1. Lineage (NCBI taxonomy): Eukaryota > Metazoa > Chordata > Amphibia > Caudata > Salamandridae > Triturus > Triturus cristatus. Next base: position 345,338,683 of record NC_140593.1, read on the forward strand.
CTTCACTCTGTGACAAGCCACTCCATCTATGACACGTCACTCCACTCTATGAAACACCACTCCACTGTATGAGACTTCACGCCACTCTTCGCCACTCCATGCCACTCCACTCTGCGAAACACCACTTTACTTTACGACATGCCACTCTACTCTACGACATGCCACTCAACTCTATGCCACGCCACTCTATGCCACTCCACTCTACAACACTCCACTCTATGGAACGACACTCTACACTGAGGCACTCTATGCCTCAAACTTTTTTTACACAACACTCCATGCCGTTCCATTTTACAACACTCTATGAAACCCTTGGGCATTCTACACACCTCCACTCTATGACACTCCACTCTACAACACTCTACTCCTCTCTATCCCACTCTACGACACTCTACTCCACTCTGTGCCACTCCATGACCCCATACTCCACTCTACCCATACCACTTTAAACCTGTCAGCCTTAGAGTGGTCTTCTCCCCAAATGTTTTTATTTCTCTACAGTGCACACATACAATGCAGGAATAGGATTAGTCTAAGCATAGCATTTCTAACTGGAAGAGTACATGTCCAGTACAAAACCTATACTAGACATCACGCACACACCCTTGCAAATGTGTGTGTGGCTATAGGCCACCAGAGAGAACGTCAGCACTGGGGACAAGAGCAGAAGCGCCATAACTTGGTAGTTGTCCTACTTTTGCCTTCTGGTGTAATGCAGCAGCTTTGGTTGCTGCGCTGCATTGTGCTATTAATTTGTAAATTCTCCCCCTTAATGTTTTCACTGGTGAAGGAATCATATTATCTCCAGCAATCTTTAAAGCCAATGTTGCATTCGAGAACAAAAGGCTCCATGAGGGAAAACATCTTCACTAAAAAAAGTATTAATAATCATAATGAAATTCAGAATCTGTGCAAATAGACGAAGGTCAAATATTCTAGACAGCCCTCCAACATTCCTCACATGCTAAGATAGCTTCTTATGAATCAGCATTTGGAATAGCGATTTCCTAATTGCGATTTCAGCGAATCGCAATTAGGTAATCGCTATTGCAAATGTATGAAACTGCAAGAGTTTCATATAGCGATTCGTAGGGGGTCGCAAATCGACCTACCTCATTAATACTAATGAGGTTGGTCTCAATTTGCACTCACAAGGAATCCCTAAAATCACGGGGATGGTGGTCTGCTGTGGTCAGCAGACCACCATGTCCGTGATCACTTTTGAATAAAGCAATCATTTTCTTTCAAATGCAAGCTGTTTTTCTTAAAAGAAAACGGGTTTCGTTTAGAAAAAAAAAGAATAGTTCACTTTTCATTTTTTAAGAGCATGCAGTGATCCGAGGAACCTCTGCCTGCTGTTACAAAACGTTTTTGCATACATTCACAAAGGGGAAGCCCGTTTGCGAATGGGTTACCACCAACTTGAAGTTGGTGGGAAAATGCAAATGTTTTGCAAACACATTCAAGGTCACAAAACATTCATGCATACCGTTCTGATTCCGTATTTGGAAGAGACGCCCTAAACACGGCCCTTCCAAATACCGAATCGCAAACCCATTTTGCGATTCGGTAATAGGCTGCTGAATCGAAAAATAGGGTTTGATACATGGGGAAATCATTTTTGGCGTCACAAACGGGCCGATTCAAAGAATTGGCCCATTTGAGAATGCAAAAATGCTTATTATATGTGAATGTAGCAATTGGGACTGGTGAATTGTAATTTGCTTCTATTTCATGGCATCATTGATATGCAGAAGCACACAGGTGTGCTGATAGGTCGTGAGAGCATTTCACTTTTATTAAATATAAACTAAAGAATTTAAATTTGAACTCTATTTAATCTTATTTTCAAGAATGAAAGTTCTTCATAGATAATTTACTTCCATATAAACTAAGATAAAAAGGTTCTGTGAAATAATAATGGAACATTTCTAACTGAACAGAAATAGTGTTTTTACCATCCGCACCTCCCAGTGACGCTAACCTCTCTCTGGCTAAAAGGAAACTAACTCTATGACTTGGTTTATGATGAAATAATAACAGTACTAATTAAATATTATACTTCTGATGTCCATCAATTACGACTGAGAGGGGAACAGAAACGCTACAAAGAAAGATCTCATTATTTTTGGAAAACACAAACAGGACAAATAATGTCAGACTCAGTCTGGTGCTCGTGAAATACCTTTGATGGTTTTACCGTGTCTGCATTTAATGGAACCAAATTGCCTTAATGTCACCTCACATAGACACTATGCTATCTTTAATTCAAAGAGTTACTCCTTCCGGCTAACATCAAAACCACCTCCTGTAATTAACAAGTCCACTTGGGAGTGCAGGCTTACTCGCTTTACCCGCTGTACAGCAAAAGTTAAGTGGCACTAGAGCGCCAGTGTTCTAGCTTCTCGCCTTTCTATTGGTTAAGAGCTCGAACCAAATGAAAGACTTGAAAAGAGATTAAGTGGTTGATGAAGCATAACATGTTCAGCAGATCCACTCTTCTCGTTTTGTTGGATATTTCTGTGGTTGTCCAAGGTCATATTAAATACTGTGCAAGTAGAGGTCTATGCTACCTGCCATCATTTCTGTAAGACATTTCTTGTGCATTACTTTTAACAGCGCCTTTTAGACACAAGTGCTAGTGCAGAAGTCATTTTTGTTTATTTTTGCACTACTACTTATTAAGTGCTGAGTATAAATTGTCCTTGCTCCTTATTAGAGCAGGCACTGCCACCATCATCTGGGAGTAAGGGCCTGTGGAAACTGGAGAAAATGGACTAAATCTGCTTTTTCAGGTACTGCCCTATGATTAGCCTCAATTTGTACATTTGGTGCTAAAACTCTTCTGTCACACCCACAACCCATGGGATCATCCCGTCAGCCTTTCAATGAAAGGCAGAAATCTTGTGCTCCTTCTTAAATAGTATAATATTCCGATTACAGAGCATTTCAAGGAGTACAATCTAGCCTTGAGCCTCCTTAAAGAATCACTGTAAAACCTATTTACTTTACTTTTATGCATTTGATTATTAAAGTTTATAACTCCTTTCCCCCATACATATTTCAATGGAAATTATTGGGGTTGGACTTGGCCATTTCTACAGGGTCATCCCCAAACATTTTGTCTTCAGAACTCTACGTTTTGCTGAATTCATTTTTGTTGGCTTAGGACTCTGTATACTTTACCACGGCTAACCAGTGCTAAAGTGTTTGTGCTCATTCCTTAAACGTAATAACATTGGTTTATACCCAATTGACATATTTCATTTACTTGTAAGTCCCTGGTAAATTGGGGCTACAGGTGACCAGGGCATGTAAATTAAATGCCACTAGTGGGCCTGCGGCCCTGATTGTGACAATTAGTATGGCTCATGAGCCCTTGAAATCAAGCTTTTGGGCCGTTCATGACCGTGAACGGTCCCGTTTGCACCAGAACTGAGCCACTCACGCCGATATCAAGTGTGAGCTGCCACCAGCCTGTCTCTTAGCACAGCAACATCAGCAGCCCACGGTGGAAATCCAATGTTGAGCTCCAGCCCGTCTATCCACAGCGCCTGACCGGCTCTTCACACCACGTCGACTACCACCGCCGATGCTCTCCTTGCTCCTCACAACCCTCTCCGATGTGAACGGCACAAAACTTGGGAAAATAAAACTTTTTGAAGACTAATCTGGGACTGATCCGGGCTCCATTGCGGCCAGCCTGAACTTTTGATTTTGACCTGGTCTGGCAGGACCCGAAAGTTGTCCGTTGGCGCTTTCTTCTTCTAAGTGCTATTTTTAATGTATTTATAAAAATTCATAACTCCTGTTCTACTCATTGGAGGTTTGTTGTTTTGATGTTGTTTTATTTATTAAATTAAGCTCTATTTTTCTGATCTTGTGTGGGATCTTTGTGTGTGGTGTGTTTTACTTTCTTATTGTTTTAAGTGTTGCACAAATACTTCACACATTGCCTGTAAGTTAAGCCTGACTGCTTTATGCCAAGCTACCAAGGGGTAAACACAGACTAATTTGGGGTTTCCTGGAGCCTTACCCAGTCAACCAATAGTCCTATTTCTAACACCTGGCAAAATCTGCATCTGAAAAATCTTGAAAATGTGGTATTACAACACCAGAATACCAGGATCCAGCACAATTAGCACTTTCACATGCTTCCAGTTTGTCCAGCCCTCTCCTAATGAGGGCTAAAGCATATATTGCAAGTAATCTACCAGCCCATAAGTAAACGATCAAGTCTTCGGCACAGGTTAGCTTCTGCATTATAATGACGTATGAGGAAATCATTGCAAAGTACGCTTTGCAGAAGGATTGTGATCTGAGAAATACTCTTATTTTTACTTTCTAGATCCTGACAAATTGCTTGTTACTTTCTGAAAAAGTAGGAAAAAAAACATCACTATAAATTGACCCATTTTTGGAAACCCATATGAATTCCATATGCACTCCTGAGAATCTGAACAGCCTCAGTTTTCTAAGCATACTCACATGCATGAACAGTCATATGTGCATAAATGTAAAGTCTATAATTACCTTTGGGAAAAGGCTTATCAAAAGTGTATTTGCACTTGTTGACTGCCATTCCTGAGAAGAGAAATATTTGACACCAATTAGAAAAAATCCCTACATCCCTGCCAATTTTGGGGGTGATAGCTACTTATTCCCATTGTGAAAGTGGATTTATTTCAGCCATTGACAGGAATAACTCTCTAAATGTTTCCTTAGTTGAAGTAGACTGAGATAAAGTTTATGCATGGTCAATAACAATCTGTACAGAAACATTGAAAGGTATTATTATTATTGTTTCTGTTTTATTTGTGGTATGAGTTTTGTTGGTGTTCTTCTTCTTTGTACTGTTGTTGTTTTGTTTTTGTTCGTGTTGTTTTGGTGTTGTTGTTTTTCCTCTGCATAATATTACATTATACTGGTGTAAACGTACATTGTTGTAAATAGATCTGCAAGTATAAATTTACTTTTTGTAATTAAGAGCTGTGACGTTACAGTTGAATTTAAATTGAGCATGTGGTTAAATTAGGAGTTGGTTTAGAAGAGGGCCAAAAATTGCAGTTTACCATTCTCCCATCCGGGTGCACATTCATCTGATGTTGACTGTGGTAGATAGATGGCAGATATTCCAATGAAGCTCCTTAGGTTCCACCATCTGCTCCACACATCATTGGAAGGAAGATTCACCAACTGTGGTGGCAGATCAGTCTTAGTTCAAAAGTGACAGATCTGCTACTTCATGTGAGAGAGTTACCTCTGTGGATTAGAATCACACCAATGGGGGTGGCCTTTCACAAAAATGTAAGCATAGTGTCAGTATCATGTGGGTGAACACCTTTTATCGTTCTAAGCATTCTTTATATGTTGGTGGTACATTCAATGTACCCAATAGTGGGGCTACATTTCCACTGCCCACTTTAGGCAGCAGAAACTGTCCTACACCATATACCAATGCTTAATTTGTAAAAATAAATCAATAAATGTCAGGTTCCTCGTCAGGAGGCAACTGCAGCTTGCACCACCCATTGCTCCTTCCAGCACTGCCAATGTCTGTACCAACACAACTACTAACCACCACACTCCTGCAAGAGTGACAATTGAGACTATTTACAGGCCCCCAAAGCTAATTTAATGGCTTGGGCAGTGGGTATTAGCATTTTCAATGTATTATCTACTGGCGGTCGCCAGTAGATAGTTATGGTTAGGACCGTGTTTCCATAGGAAATCTCAAAATTCTATTTTGAATAACTTTGGCGCCGGTTGACGAATCCTCACGAAATTTTCAAAACTAATGGGGCGCTCCGCTCAGCTCCTACCCTGAAAGTCTCGGGGTGATTCGTCAAGCGGGGGCCGAGAAAAAAGGGGGGTCTCAAAACGCGTTTTCCCCATGCATTTTCCCATAGGACCTTTAGTGGAAGGTACAGCCCGAACGACTGAACAGAATTACTTGAAATTTGGCAGAGAGGTAGTCCTCAGGTCAGGCATGTGCCTTTTGCATATATGGAGTCAATCTGTTCAGTAGTTCCTGAGAAAATTGCAGTTAAAAGTACATATATATCTATAAGCTCGCACCGTGCGCGCACCGTGCGCGCACCCTAACGTGCGCGAGCGTAATTATGATTGGTGGTTACATGTCAGTCAACGTTCGAATCGGTCGAAATCAGGAAGTGTCGGCCGCCATTTTGTTTGTTTTGGGTGCGAGAGTGAAAAAGAGAGGTGGCGAACGTGAAAAGGGGGCAGGGTAGAGAGTTCCTGACCCCCTAGCCTTTGTCAGGGGGTCCCTAAAGGACCCCGAAGGGTGAAAAAACATTTTTTTTTTTTTAAATAGCGGGGTGCGCGCATGGTGAAAAACCTTAACAAAAATATGTATAATAATACATACATAACTTAGCATTTTAAAAACCGTACAAATTCACTTAAAAAACCATAGGTTTCACACACGTTATAGTTAGGAATTAGCATTTAAAAAACCTTGCAAATTCACTTAAAAAACCATAGGTTTCACACATGTTATAGTTATGTGGACATTTCACTCGTAAAAAAACAATGAAATTCCCCCGTTATAGTTAGTTCAGATAACTATAACTCGCGCGACCGCCACTCTATCACAAGGATGATGTCATCAGTGATGTCATCAGTGATGCCACTGACCATGTCATGAATGATGTAATATGTGACGTCATGAGCAGTGGATTGCGGGCGCGCGAGTTATAGTTATCTGAACTAACTATAACGGGGGAATTTCATTGTTTTTTTACGAGTGAAATGTCCACCTAACTATAACATGTGTGAAACCTATGGTTTTTTTAAGTGAATTTGCAAGGTTTTTTAAATGCTAATTCCTAACTATAACGTGTGTGAAACCTATGGTTTTTCAAGTGAATATATATATATATAGATAGATAGATATAGATATATAGATATATAGATATATTCAAACATAGGTTTCAGACATGTTATAGTTAGGAATTAGCATTTAAAAAACCTTAGAAATGCACTGAAAAAAAATAGGTTTCAGGGCTGGTATAGTTATCTGGACATTTCACCCGTACAAAACCATTGAAATTCCTCTGTTATAATTAGTTCTGCTAACTATAACTCGCACGCCCGCAATCCACTGCTGATGATGTCACATATTACATCATTCATGACATGGTCAGTGACATCCCTGATGACATCTCCAATGACATCACTGATGAAATCACTGACTACATCATCCAGTGAATGTGGTTTGGTTAGTTATTTAAATAGGTATTATATATATAGAAATCTGCATTGAAGAATGAGTGGATATATAAATATAAATATCTGGATGGAGGATTAAGTAGCAGTGTGATTGACTGTTTACTTGACTAATTTATAGTGTTTCACTAAATATATTGGATAGTGACTAAACTGTGCGAATATCTGTATCACTTTGTCAGTTGTTGTGTAAACTGCTGCACCAGTTGGTTACTAGCTACGTGAAAGTCTATATTATTTATTGATTAGTTAACCGAGTATTTGTATGGGAGAGTGAATGTGTGTGTGGTTCAGTGGGGGGTGTATGACTGCCCAAAGATGTGTGAATAGTTGATTCACTAGGTATAGGAGGTTAAGACTACATGTTATAGCAGTTATTTAGGTGAGTGAATATCTTTATGTGTGTGGTGATGAGCATATATATCGCTCAATGGTACATGTCCAACAAACTAGAAAAATAAAAGGCAGTGTATGTGACAGTTGTTGTATATAAATAAGTATAAATAAGACTCAGTGATTATATGAGTGACTGTATGGATAACTGTATACTTGTAATAGTGATTTTATGACACACTAAGTATGAGTTACTATCGATATGAATAAATGAAGTGGTGTTTGTATAAGTGTGTAGCTGACTAAATGTAAGTATAATCCCTTGTTTGTATAAGTGAGTAGGATGACTGCATAAGTAAATAGGATGTGTGCTGGTGTGTAATGTTGATATAGGTGTATAAGTATATTTGACAGTGTTCTATTGATCATTGACAGCATGTATGAGTGAATCTATAGGTAAGTGATTAGATGTGTGTGTAGATCTAGGAATCACTGAGTGGGTTTTTAGAAACTTGTATTGGTGTGTCAATGGATTCAAATATGGTACTCTGTATTTTACAGTGAGTGATGAAAGGTTATACCAGTGTATGATGAGGTGTATCTGATTGTCAGGTGGATGATGTCATCAGTGATGTCATCAGTGATGTCATTTGAGATGTCATCAGTGATGTCACTGACCATGTCATGAATGATGTAATATGTGACATCATCAGCAGTGGATTGCGGGCGCGGGAGTTATAGTTAGCAGAAATAACTATATCGGAGGAATTTCAATGGTTTTGTACGAGTAAAATGTCCAGCTAACTATAAACGCCCTGAAACCTATGTTTTTTTTAGTGAAATTCTAAGGTTTTTTAAATGCTAATTCTTAACTATAACATATCTGAAACCTATGGTTTTTTCAGTGAATTTCGAAGGTTTTTTAAATGATGATTTTTAAAGGTAATAATAGTTATATGTATTTTTTTACGCTGATTTTCTACAGTTTTTTAACTGTTTCTTTTTACATATTTGTTTTTTTTAAATTACATTATATATTTTTTAATATAAATGGAAATAAGAATGTTTTTTAAAATATTGAAACTGAAATCTTTTTTTTGTTGAATGTATAAGTGCAGAACTAAAAGTGTGTTGGTTAGTTAGGATACTGCATGCATAGTGGATAGGGGTTTGAAGCAGTCCATGTACTAAGGCCTGGCTCACTGCATGAGTACTTGGGTACTGACTAAATGATTAGAGTATTGCAAGGAGAGTGCCTGGGTGAATTTATAAGTGTTTGGGTTTTGGCGCACTAAATGGATTAGTACATGGTGCTGAATGGGTCACTAGACGAGTGCAAGGGGAGTGACAGGGTGTTTGCTGGAGTGTTTGGATACTGACTGGGGAATTGAAGGTGTGAAAAGCAAGTGTGTAGATGGTTAGAGGACTGCATGAATAGTGGATAGGGGTTTGAAGTAGTCCATGTGCTAAGGCCTGGCTCACTGCATGAGTACTTGGGTACTGACTAAATGATTAGAGTAGTGCAACGAGAGTGCCTGGGTAAATTTATAAGTGTTTGGGTTTTGGCGCAGTGAATGGATTAGTACATGGTACTGAATGGAACGCTAGAGGAGTGCAAGGGGAGTGACAGGATGTTTGCTGGAAGTGTATGGATACTGACTAGGGAATTGAAGGTATGAAAGACAAGTGTGTAGGTGGTTAGAGGACTGCATGCATAGTGGATAGGGGTTTGAAGCAGTCCATGTGCCAAGGCTGGCTCGCTCCATGAGTACTTGGATACTGACTGAATGATTAGGGTACTGCAAGGAGAATGCCTGGGTGAATTTATAAGTGGTTGGGTTTTCGCACAGTGAATGGATTAGTACATGGTGCTGAATGGGTCACTAGAGGAGTGCAAGGGGAGTGACAGGGTGTTTGCTGGAAGTGTATGGATACTGACTAGGGTATTGAAGGTGTGAAAGAAAAGTGTGTAGGTGTTAGAGGACTGCATGCATAGTGGATAGGCGTTTGAAGCAGTCCATGTGCTAAGGCCTGGCTCACTGCATGAGTGCTTGGGTACTGACTGAATGATTAGAGTACTGCAAGGAGCGTGCCTGGGTGAATTTATAAGTGTTTGGGTTTTGGCGCAGTGAATAGATTAGTACATGGTGCTGAATGGGTCAGTGGAGGAGTGCAAGGGGAGTTACAGGGTGTTTGCTGGAGTGTATGGATACTGACTGGGGAATTGAAGGTGTGAAAGACAAGTATGTAGGTGGTTAGAGGACTGCATGCATTGTGGATAGGGGTTTGAAGCAGTCCATGTGCTAAGGCCTGGGTCACTGGATGAGTACTTGGGTACTGACTGAATGATTAGAGTACTGCAAGGAGAGTGCCTGAGTGAATTTATAAGTGTTTGGGTTTTGGCGCAGTGAATGGATTAGTACATGGTGCTGAATGGGTCACTAGAGGAGTGCAAGGGGAGTGACAGGATGTTTGCTGGAAGTGTATGGATACTGACTGGGGAATTGAAGATGTGAAAGACAAGTGTCTAGGTGGTTAGAGGAATGCATGCATAGTGGATAGGGGTTTGAAGCAGTCCATGTGCTAAGGCTGGCTCGCTCCATGAGTACTTGGATACTGACTGAATGATTAGAGTACTGCAAGGAGAGTGCCTGGGTGAATTTATAAGTGTTTGGGTTTTGGAGCAGTGAATGGATTAGTACATGGTGCTGAATGGGTCACTAGAGGAGTGGAAGGGGAGTGACAGGGTGTTTGCTGGAGTGTATGGATACTGACTAGGGAATTGAAGGTGTGAAATACAAGTGTGTAGGTGGTTAGAGGACTGCATGCATAGTGGATAGGGGTTTGAAGCAGTCCATGTGCTAAGGCCTGGCTCACTGCATGAGTACTTGGGTACTGACTGAATGATTAGAGTACTGCAAGGAGAGTGCCTGGGTGAATTTATAAGTGGTTGGGTTTTGGGGCAGTGAATGGATTAGTACATGGTGCTGAATGGGTCACTAGAGGAGTGCAAGGGGATTGACAGGGTGTTTGCTGGAGTGTATGGATACTGACTAGGGAAATGAAGGTGTGAAAGACAAGTGTGTAGGTGGTTAGAGGACTGCATGTATAGTGGGTAGGTGTTTGAAGCAGTCCATGTGCTAAGGCCTGGCTCACTGCATTAGTATTTGGGTACTGACTGAATGATTAGAGTTCTGCAAGGAATATGCCTGGGCGAATTTATAAGTGGTGGGGTTTTGGCGCAGTGAATGGATTAGTACACAGTACTGAATGGGTCACTAGAGGAGTGCAAGGGGAGTGACAGGATGTTTCCTGGAAGTGTATGGATACTGACTGGTGAATTGAAGATGTGAAAGACAAGTGCCTAGGTGGTTAGAGGACTGCATGCATAGTGGATAGGGGTTTGAAGCAGTCCATGTGCTAAGGCCTGGGTCACAGGATGAGTACTTGGGTACTGATTGAATGATTAGAGTACTGCAAGGAGAGTGCCTGAGTGGATTTATAAATGTTTGGATTTTGGCGCAGTGAATGGATTAGTACATGGTGCTGAATGGGTCACTAGAGGAGTGCAAGGGGGAGTGACAGGATGTTTGCTGGATGTGTATGGATACTGACTAGGGAATTGAAGGTATGAAAGACAAGTGTGTAGGTGGTTAGAGGACTGCATGCATAGTGGATAGGGGTTTGAAGCAGTCCATGTGCTAAGGCTGGCTCGCTCCATGAGTACTTGGATACTGACTGAATGATTAGAGAACTGCAAGGAGAGTACCTGGGTGAATTTATAAGTGGTTGGGTTTTGGCGCAGTGAATGGATTAGTACATGGTGCTCAATGGGTCACTGGAGGAGTGCAAGGGGAGTGACAGGGTGTTTGCTGGAGTGTATGGATACTGACTAGGGAATTGAAGGTGTGAAATACAAGTGTGTAGGTGGTTAGAGGACTGCATGCATAGTGGATAGGGGTTTTAAGCAGTCCATGTGCTAAGGCCTGGCTCACTGCATGAGTACTTGGGTACTGACTGAATGATTAGAGTACTGCAAGGAGAGTGCATGGGTGAATTTATAAGTGGTTGGGTTTTGGCGCAGTGAATGGATTAGTACATGGTGCTGAATGGGTCACTGGAGGAGTGCAAGGGGAGTGACAGGGTGTTTGCTGGAGTGTATGGATACTGACTGGGGAATTGAAGGTGTGAAAGACAAGTATGTAGGTGGTTAGAGGACTGCATGCATTGTGGATAGGGGTTTGAAGCAGTCCATGTGCTAAGGCCTGGCTCACTGCATTAGTATTTGGGTACTGACTGAATGATTAGAGTTCTGCAAGGAATATGCCTGGGCGAATTTATAAGTGGTGGGGTTTTGGCGCAGTGAATGGATTAGTACACAGTACTGAATGGGTCACTAGAGGAGTGCAAGGGGAGTGACAGGATGTTTCCTGGAAGTGTATGGATACTGACTGGTGAATTGAAGATGTGAAGGACAAGTGTCTAGGTGGTTAGAGGACTGCATGCATAGTGGATAGGGGTTTGAAGCAGTCCATGTGCTAAGGCCTGGGTCACAGGATGAGTACTTGGGTACTGATTGAATGATTAGAGTACTGCAAGGAGAGTGCCTGAGTGGATTTATAAATGTTTGGGTTTTGGCGCAGTGAATGGATTAGTACATGGTGCTGAATGGGTCACTAGAGGAGTGCAAGGGGAGTGACAGGATGTTTGCTGGAAGTGTATGGATACTGACTAGGGAATTGAAGGTATGAAAGACAAGTGTGTAGGTGGTTAGAGGACTGCATGCATAGTGGATAGGGGTTTGAAGCAGTCCATGTGCCAAGGCTGGCTCGCTCCATGAGTACTTGGATACTGACTGAATGATTAGAGTACTGCAAGGAGAGTGCCTGGGTGAATTTATAAGTGGTTGGGTTTTGGCGCAGTGAATGGATTAGTACATGGTGCTGAATGGGTCACTGGAGGAGTGCAAGGGGAGTGACAGGGTGTTTGCTGGAGTGTATAGATACTGACTAGGGAATTGAAGGTGTGAAATACAAGTGTGTAGGTGGTTAGAGGACTGCATGCATAGTGGATAGGGGTTTGAAGCAGTCCATGTGCTAAGGCCTGGCTCACTGCATGAGTACTTGGGTACTGACTGAATGATTAGAGTACTGCAAGGAGAGTGCCTGGGTGAATTTATAAGTGGTTGGGTTTTGGCGCAGTGAATGGATTAGTACATGGTGCTGAATGGGTCACTGGAGGAGTGCAAGGGGAGTGACAGGGTGTTTGCTGGAGTGTATGGATACTGACTGGGGAATTGAAGGTGTGAAAGACAAGTATGTAGGTGGTTAGAGGACTGCATGCATTGTGGATAGGGGTTTGAAGCAGTCCATGTGCTAAGGCCTGGGTCACTGGATGAGTACTTGGGTTCTGACTGAATGATTAGAGTACTGCAAGGAGAGTGCCTGAGTGAATTTATAAGTGTTTGGGTTTTGGCGCAGTGAATGGATTAGTACATGGTGCTGAATGGGTCACTAGAGGAGTGCCAGGGGAGTGACAGGATGTTTGCTGGAAGTGTATGGATACTGACTGGGGAATTGAAGATGTGAAAGACAAGTGTCTAGGTGGTTAGAGGACTGCATGCATAGTGGATAGGGGTTTGAAGCAGTCCATGTGCTAAGGTCTGGCTCACTGCATGAGTACTTGGGTACTGACTGAATGATTAGAGTACTGCAAGGAGAGTGCATGGGTGAATTTATAAGTGGTTGGGTTTTGGCGCAGTGAATGGATTAGTACATGGTGCTGAATGGGTCACTGGAGGAGTGCAAGGGGAGTGACAGGGTGTTTGCTGGAGTGTATGGATACTGACTGGGGAATTGAAGGTGTGAAAGACAAGTATGTAGGTGGTTAGAGGACTGCATGCATTGTGGATAGGGGTTTGAAGCAGTCCATGTGCTAAGGCCTGGCTCACTGCATTAGTATTTGGGTACTGACTGAATGATTAGAGTTCTGCAAGGAATATGCCTGGGCGAATTTATAAGTGGTGGGGTTTTGGCGCAGTGAATGGATTAGTACACAGTACTGAATGGGTCACTAGAGGAGTGCAAGGGGAGTGACAGGATGTTTCCTGGAAGTGTATGGATACTGACTGGTGAATTGAAGATGTGAAGGACAAGTGTCTAGGTGGTTAGAGAACTGCATGCATAGTGGATAGGGGTTTGAAGCAGTCCATGTGCTAAGGCCTGGGTCACAGGATGAGTACTTGGGTACTGATTGAATGATTAGAGTACTGCAAGGAGAGTGCCTGAGTGGATTTATAAATGTTTGGGTTTTGGCGCAGTGAATGGATTAGTACATGGTGCTGAATGGGTCACTAGAGGAGTGCAAGGGGAGTGACAGGATGTTTGCTGGAAGTGTATGGATACTGACTAGGGAATTGAAGGTATGAAAGACAAGTGTGTAGGTGGTTAGAGGACTGCATGCATAGTGGATAGGGGTTTGAATCAGTCCATGTGCCAAGGCTGGCTCGCTCCATGAGTACTTGGATACTGACTGAATGATTAGAGTACTGCAAGGAGAGTGCCTGGGTGAATTTATAAGTGGTTGGGTTTTGGCGCAGTGAATGGATTAGTACATGGTGCTGAATGGGTCACTGGAGGAGTGCAAGGGGAGTGACAGGGTGTTTGCTGGAGTGTATAGATACTGACTAGGGAATTGAAGGTGTGAAATACAAGTGTGTAGGTGGTTAGAGGACTGCATGCATAGTGGATAGGGGTTTGAAGCAGTCCATGTGCTAAGGCCTGGCTCACTGCATGAGTACTTGGGTACTGACTGAATGATTAGAGTACTGCAAGGAGAGTGCCTGGGTGAATTTATAAGTGGTTGGGTTTTGGCGCAGTGAATGGATTAGTACATGGTGCTGAATGGGTCACTGGAGGAGTGCAAGGGGAGTGACAGGGTGTTTGCTGGAGTGTATGGATACTGACTGGGGAATTGAAGGTGTGAAAGACAAGTATGTAGGTGGTTAGAGGACTGCATGCATTGTGGATAGGGGTTTGAAGCAGTCCATGTGCTAAGGCCTGGGTCACTGGATGAGTACTTGGGTTCTGACTGAATGATTAGAGTACTGCAAGGAGAGTGCCTGAGTGAATTTATAAGTGTTTGGGTTTTGGCGCAGTGAATGGATTAGTACATGGTGCTGAATGGGTCACTAGAGGAGTGCCAGGGGAGTGACAGGATGTTTGCTGGAAGTGTATGGATACTGACTGGGGAATTGAAGATGTGAAAGACAAGTGTCTAGGTGGTTAGAGGACTGCATGCATAGTGGATAGGGGTTTGAAGCAGTCCATGTGCTAAGGCCTGGGTCACTGGATGAGTATTTGGGTACTGACTAAATGATTAGAGTACTGCAAGGAGAGTGCCTGAGTGAATTTATAAGTGTTTGGGTTTTGGCGCAGTGAATGGATTAGTACATGGTGCTGAATGGGTCACTAGAGGAGTGCAAGGGGAGTGACAGGATGTTTGCTGGAAGTGTATGGATACTGACTGGGGAATTGAAGGTGTGAAAGACAAGTGTGTAGGTGGTTAGAGGACTGCATGCATAGTGGATAGGGGTTTGAAGCAGTCCATGTGCTAAGGCTGGCTCGCTCCATGAGTACTTGAATACTGACTGAATGATTAGAGTACTGCAAGGAGAGTGCCTGGGTGAATTTATAAGTGGTTGGGTTTTGGCGCAGTGAATGGATTAGTACATGGTGCTTAATGGGTCACTGGAGGAGTGCAAGGGGAGTGACAGGGTGTTTGCTGGAGTGTATGGATACTGACTAGGGAATTGAAGGTGTGAAATACAAGTGTGTAGGTGGTTAGAGGACTGCATGCATAGTGGATAGGGGTTTGAAGCAGTCCATATGCTAAGGCCTGGCTCACTGCATGAGTACTTGGGTACTGACTGAATGATTAGAGTACTGCAAGGAGAGTGCCTGGGTGAATTCATAAGTGGTTGGGTTTTGGCGCAGTGAATGGATTAGTACATGGTGCTGAATGGGTCACTGGAGGAGTGCAAGGGGAGTGACAGGGTGTTTGCTGGAGTGTATGGATACTGACTGGGGAATTGAAGGTGTGAAAGACAAGTATGTAGGTGGTTAGAGGACTGCATGCATTGTGGATAGGGGTTTGAAGCAGTCCATGTGCTAAGGCCTGGGTCACTGGATGAGTACTTGGGTTCTGACTGAATGATTAGAGTACTGCAAGGAAAGTGCCTGAGTGAATTGATAAGTGTTTGGGTTTTGGCGTAGTGAATGGATTAGTACATGGTGCTGAATGGGTCACTAGAGGAGTGCCAGGGGAGTGACAGGATGTTTGCTGGAAGTGTATGGATACTGACTGGGGAATTGAAGATGTGAAAGACAAGTGTCTAGGTGGTTAGAGGACTGCATGCATAGTGGATAGGGGTTTGAAGCAGTCCATGTGCTAAGGCCTGGGTCACTGGATGAGTATTTGGGTACTGACTAAATGATTAGAGTACTGCAAGGAGAGTGCCTGAGTGAATTTATAAGTGTTTGGGTTTTGGCGCAGTGAATGGATTAGTACATGGTGCTGAATGGGTCACTAGAGGAGTGCAAGGGGAGTGACAGGATGTCTGCTGGAAGTGTATGGATACTGACTGGGGAATTGAAGGTGTGAAAGACAAGTGTGTAGTTGGTTAGAGGACTGCATGCATAGTGGATAGGGGTTTGAAGCAGTCCATGTGCCAAGGCTGGCTCGCTCCATGAGTACTTGGATACTGACTGAATGATTAGGGTACTGCAAGGAGAGTGCCTGGGTGAATTTATAAGTGGTTGGGTTTTCGCACAGTGAATGGATTAGTACATGGTGCTGAATGGGTCACTAGAGGAGTGCAAGGGGAGTGACAGGGTGTTTGCTGGAAGTGTATGGATACTGACTAGGGTATTGAAGGTGTGAAAGAAAAGTGTGTAGGTGTTAGAGGACTGCATGCATAGTGGATAGGCGTTTGAAGCAGTCCATGTGCTAAGGCCTGGCTCACTGCATGAGTGCTTGGGTACTGACTGAATGATTAGAGTACTGCAAGGAGAGTGCCTGGGTGAATTCATAAGTGGTTGGGTTTTGGCGCAGTGAATGGATTAGTACATGGTGCTGAATGGGTCACTGGAGGAGTGCAAGGGGAGTGACAGGGTGTTTGCTGGAGTGTATGGATACTGACTGGGGAATTGAAGGTGTGAAAGACAAGTATGTAGGTGGTTAGAGGACTGCATGCATTGTGGATAGGGGTTTGAAGCAGTCCATGTGCTAAGGCCTGGGTCACTGGATGAGTACTTGGGTTCTGACTGAATGATTAGAGTACTGCAAGGAAAGTGCCTGAGTGAATTGATAAGTGTTTGGGTTTTGGCGTAGTGAATGGATTAGTACATGGTGCTGAATGGGTCACTAGAGGAGTGCCAGGGGAGTGACAGGATGTTTGCTGGAAGTGTATGGATACTGACTGGGGAATTGAAGATGTGAAAGACAAGTGTCTAGGTGGTTAGAGGACTGCATGCATAGTGGATAGGGGTTTGAAGCAGTCCATGTGCTAAGGCCTGGGTCACTGGATGAGTATTTGGGTACTGACTAAATGATTAGAGTACTGCAAGGAGAGTGCCTGAGTGAATTTATAAGTGTTTGGGTTTTGGCGCAGTGAATGGATTAGTACATGGTGCTGAATGGGTCACTAGAGGAGTGCAAGGGGAGTGACAGGATGTCTGCTGGAAGTGTATGGATACTGACTGGGGAATTGAAGGTGTGAAAGACAAGTGTGTAGTTGGTTAGAGGACTGCATGCATAGTGGATAGGGGTTTGAAGCAGTCCATGTGCCAAGGCTGGCTCGCTCCATGAGTACTTGGATACTGACTGAATGATTAGGGTACTGCAAGGAGAGTGCCTGGGTGAATTTATAAGTGGTTGGGTTTTCGCACAGTGAATGGATTAGTACATGGTGCTGAATGGGTCACTAGAGGAGTGCAAGGGGAGTGACAGGGTGTTTGCTGGAAGTGTATGGATACTGACTAGGGTATTGAAGGTGTGAAAGAAAAGTGTGTAGGTGTTAGAGGACTGCATGCATAGTGGATAGGCGTTTGAAGCAGTCCATGTGCTAAGGCCTGGCTCACTGCATGAGTGCTTGGGTACTGACTGAATGATTAGAGTACTGCAAGGAGCGTGCCTGGGTGAATTTATAAGTGTTTGGGTTTTGGCGCAGTGAATGGATTAGTACATGGTGCTGAATGGGTCATTGGAGGAGTGCAAGGGGAGTGGCAGGGTGTTTGCTGGAGTGTATGGATACTGACTGGGGAATTGAAGGTGTGAATGACAAGTGTGTAGGTGGTTAGAGGACTGCATGCATAGTCGATAGGCGTTTGAAGCAGTCCATGTGCTAAGGCCTGGCTCACTGCATGAATACTTGGGTACTGACTGAATCATTAGAGTAATGCAAGGAGAGTGCCTGGGTGAATTTATAAGTGGTTGGGTTTTGGCGCAGTGAATAGATTAGTACATGGTGCTGAATGGGTCACTGGAGGAGTGCAAGGGGAGTTACAGGGTGTTTGCTGGAGTGTATGGATACTGACTGGGGAATTGAAGGTGTGAAAGACAAGTATGTAGGTGGTTAGAGGACTGCATGCATTGTGGATAGGGGTTTGAAGCAGTCCATGTGCTAAGGCTGGCTCGCTCCATGAGTACTTGGATACTGACTGAATGATTAGAGTACTGCAAGGAGAGTGCCTGGGTGAATTTATAAGTGTTTGGGTTTTGGAGCAGTGAATGGATTAGTACATGGTGCTGAATGGGTCACTAGAGGAGTGGAAGGGGAGTGACAGGGGGTTTGCTGGAGTGTATGGATACTGACTAGGGAATTGAAGGTGTGAAATACAAGTGTGTAGGTGGTTAGAGGACTGCATGCATAGTGGATAGGGGTTTGAAGCAGTCCATGTGCTAAGGCCTGGCTCACTGCATGAGTACTTGGGTACTGACTGAATGATTAGAGTACTGCAAGGAGAGTGCCTGGGTGAATTTATAAGTGGTTGGGTTTTGGGGCAGTGAATGGATTAGTACATGGTGCTGAATGGGTCACTAGAGGAGTGCAAGGGGATTGACAGGGTGTTTGCTGGAGTGTATGGATACTGACTAGGGAAATGAAGGTGTGAAAGACAAGTGTGTAGGTGGTTAGAGGACTGCATGTATAGTGGGTAGGTGTTTGAAGCAGTCCATGTGCTAAGGCCTGGCTCACTGCATTAGTATTTGGGTACTGACTGAATGATTAGAGTTCTGCAAGGAATATGCCTGGACGAATTTATAAGTGGTGGGGTTTTGGCGCAGTGAATGGATTAGTACACGGTACTGAATGGGTCACTAGAGGAGTGCAAGGGGAGTGACAGGATGTTTCCTGGAAGTGTATGGATACTGACTGGTAAATTGAAGATGTGAAAGACAAGTGCCTAGGTGGTTAGAGGACTGCATGCATAGTGGATAGGGGTTTGAAGCAGTCCATGTGCTAAGGCCTGGGTCACAGGATGAGTACTTGGGTACTGATTGAATGATTAGAGTACTGCAAGGAGAGTGCCTGAGTGGATTTATAAATGTTTGGATTTTGGCGCAGTGAATGGATTAGTACATGGTGCTGAATGGGTCACTAGAGGAGTGCAGGGGGGAGTGACAGGATGTTTGCTGGATGTGTATGGATACTGACTAGGGAATTGAAGGTATGAAAGACAAGTGTGTAGGTGGTTAGAGGACTGCATGCATAGTGGATAGGGGTTTGAAGCAGTCCATGTGCTAAGGCTGGCTCGCTCCATGAGTACTTGGATACTGACTGAATGATTAGAGAACTGCAAGGAGAGTACCTGGGTGAATTTATAAGTGGTTGGGTTTTGGCGCAGTGAATGGATTAGTACATGGTGCTGAATGGGTCACTGGAGGAGTGCAAGGGGAGTGACAGGGTGTTTGCTGGAGTGTATGGATACTGACTAGGGAATTGAAGGTGTGAAATATAAGTGTGTAGGTGGTTAGAGGACTGCATGCATAGTGGATAGGGGTTTTAAGCAGTCCATGTGCTAAGGCCTGGCTCACTGCATGAGTACTTGGGTACTGACTGAATGATTAGAGTACTGCAAGGAGAGTGCAAGGGTGAATTTATAAGTGGTTGGGTTTTGGCGCAGTGAATGGATTAGTACATGGTGCTGAATGGGTCACTGGAGGAGTGCAAGGGGAGTGACAGGGTGTTTGCTGGAGTGTATGGATACTGACTGGGGAATTGAAGGTGTGAAAGACAAGTATGTAGGTGGTTAGAGGACTGCATGCATTGTGGATAGGGGTTTGAAGCAGTCCATGTGCTAAGGCCTGGCTCACTGCATTAGTATTTGGGTACTGACTGAATGATTAGAGTTCTGCAAGGAATATGCCTGGGCGAATTTATAAGTGGTGGGGTTTTGGCGCAGTGAATGGATTAGTACACAGTACTGAATGGGTCACTAGAGGAGTGCAAGGAGAGTGACAGGATGTTTTCTGGAAGTGTATGGATACTGACTGGTGAATTGAAGATGTGAAGGACAAGTGTCTAGGTGGTTAGAGGACTGCATGCATAGTGGATAGGGGTTTGAAGCAGTCCATGTGCTAAGGCCTGGGTCACAGGATGAGTACTTGGGTACTGATTGAATGATTAGAGTACTGCAAGGAGAGTGCCTGAGTGGATTTATAAATGTTTGGGTTTTGGCGCAGTGAATGGATTAGTACATGGTGCTGAATGGGTCACTAGAGGAGTGCAAGGGGAGTGACAGGATGTTTGCTGGAAGTGTATGGATACTGACTAGGGAATTGAAGGTATGAAAGACAAGTGTGTAGGTGGTTAGAGGACTGCATGCATAGTGGATAGGGGTTTGAAGCAGTCCATGTGCCAAGGCTGGCTCGCTCCATGAGTACTTGGATACTGACTGAATGATTAGAGTACTGCAAGGAGAGTGCCTGGGTGAATTTATAAGTGGTTGGGTTTTGGCGCAGTGAATGGATTAGTACATGGTGCTGAATGGGTCACTGGAGGAGTGCAAGGGGAGTGACAGGGTGTTTGCTGGAGTGTATAGATACTGACTAGGGAATTGAAGGTGTGAAATACAAGTGTGTAGGTGGTTAGAGGACTGCATGCATAGTGGATAGGGGTTTGAAGCAGTCCATGTGCTAAGGCCTGGCTAACTGCATGAGTACTTGGGTACTGACTGAATGATTAGAGTACTGCAAGGAGAGTGCCTGGGTGAATTTATAAGTGGTTGGGTTTTGGCGCAGTGAATGGATTAGTACATGGTGCTGAATGGGTCACTGGAGGAGTGCAAGGGGAGTGACAGGGTGTTTGCTGGAGTGTATGGATACTGACTGGGGAATTGAAGGTATGAAAGACAAGTATGTAGGTGGTTAGAGGACTGCATGCATTGTGGATAGGGGTTTGAAGCAGTCCATGTGCTAAGGCCTGGGTCACTGGATGAGTACTTGGGTTCTGACTGAATGATTAGAGTACTGCAAGGAGAGTGCCTGAGTGAATTTATAAGTGTTTGGGTTTTGGCGCAGTGAATGGATTAGTACATGGTGCTGAATGGGTCACTGGAGGAGTGCAAGGGGAGTGACAGGGTGTTTGCTGGAAGTGTATGGATACTGACTGGGGAATTGAAGATGTGAAAGACAAGTGTCTAGGTGGTTAGAGGACTGCATGCATAGTGGATAGGGGTTTGAAGCAGTCCATGTGCTAAGGCCTGGCTCACTGCATGAGTACTTGGGTACTGACTGAATGATTAGAGTACTGCAAGGAGAGTGCATGGGTGAATTTATAAGTGGTTGGGTTTTGGCGCAGTGAATGGATTAGTACATGGTGCTGAATGGGTCACTGGAGGAGTGCAAGGGGAGTGACAGGGTGTTTGCTGGAGTGTATGGATACTGACTGGGGAATTGAAGGTGTGAAAGACAAGTATGTAGGTGGTTAGAGGACTGCATGCATTGTGGATAGGGGTTTGAAGCAGTCCATGTGCTAAGGCCTGGCTCACTGCATTAGTATTTGGGTACTGACTGAATGATTAGAGTTCTGCAAGGAATATGCCTGGGCGAATTTATAAGTGGTGGGGTTTTGGCGCAGTGAATGGATTAGTACACAGTACTGAATGGGTCACTAGAGGAGTGCAAGGGGAGTGACAGGATGTTTCCTGGAAGTGTATGGATACTGACTGGTGAATTGAAGATGTGAAGGACAAGTGTCTAGGTGGTTAGAGGACTGCATGCATAGTGGATAGGGGTTTGAAGCAGTCCATGTGCTAAGGCCTGGGTCACAGGATGAGTACTTGGGTACTGATTGAATGATTAGAGTACTGCAAGGAGAGTGCCTGAGTGGATTTATAAATGTTTGGGTTTTGGCGCAGTGAATGGATTAGTACATGGTGCTGAATTGGTCACTAGAGAAGTGCAAGGGGAGTGACAGGATGTTTGCTGGAAGTGTATGGATACTGACTAGGGAATTGAAGGTATGAAAGACAAGTGTGTAGGTGGTTAGAGGACTGCATGCATAGTGGATAGGGGTTTGAAGCAGTCCATGTGCCAAGGCTGGCTCGCTCCATGAGTACTTGGATACTGACTGAATGATTAGAGTACTGCAAGGAGAGTGCCTGGGTGAATTTATAAGTGGTTGGGTTTTGGCGCAGTGAATGGATTAGTACATGGTGCTGAATGGGTCACTGGAGGAGTGCAAGGGGAGTGACAGGGTGTTTGCTGGAGTGTATAGATACTGACTAGGGAATTGAAGGTGTGAAATACAAGTGTGTAGGTGGTTAGAGGACTGCATGCATAGTGGATAGGGGTTTGAAGCAGTCCATGTGCTAAGGCCTGGCTCACTGCATGAGTACTTGGGTACTGACTGAATGATTAGAGTACTGCAAGGAGAGTGCCTGGGTGAATTTATAAGTGGTTGGGTTTTGGCGCAGTGAATGGATTAGTACATGGTGCTGAATGGGTCACTGGAGGAGTGCAAGGGGAGTGACAGGGTGTTTGCTGGAGTGTATGGATACTGACTGGGGAATTGAAGGTGTGAAAGACAAGTATGTAGGTGGTTAGAGGACTGCATGCATTGTGGATAGGGGTTTGAAGCAGTCCATGTGCTAAGGCCTGGGTCACTGGATGAGTACTTGGGTTCTGACTGAATGATTAGAGTACTGCAAGGAGAGTGCCTGAGTGAATTTATAAGTGTTTGGGTTTTGGCGCAGTGAATGGATTAGTACATGGTGCTGAATGGGTCACTAGAGGAGTGCCAGGGGAGTGACAGGATGTTTGCTGGAAGTGTATGGATACTGACTGGGGAATTGAAGATGTGAAAGACAAGTGTCTAGGTGGTTAGAGGACTGCATGCATAGTGGATAGGGGTTTGAAGCAGTCCATGTGCTAAGGCCTGGGTCACTGGATGAGTATTTGGGTACTGACTAAATGATTAGAGTACTGCAAGGAGAGTGCCTGAGTGAATTTATAAGTGTTTGGGTTTTGGCGCAGTGAATGGATTAGTACATGGTGCTGAATGGGTCACTAGAGGAGTGCAAGGGGAGTGACAGGATGTTTGCTGGAAGTGTATGGATACTGACTGGGGAATTGAAGGTGTGAAAGACAAGTGTGTAGGTGGTTAGAGGACTGCATGCATAGTGGATAGGGGTTTGAAGCAGTCCATGTGCTAAGGCTGGCTCGCTCCATGAGTACTTGAATACTGACTGAATGATTAGAGTACTGCAAGGAGAGTGCCTGGGTGAATTTATAAGTGGTTGGGTTTTGGCGCAGTGAATGGATTAGTACATGGTGCTTAATGGGTCACTGGAGGAGTGCAAGGGGAGTGACAGGGTGTTTGCTGGAGTGTATGGATACTGACTAGGGAATTGAAGGTGTGAAATACAAGTGTGTAGGTGGTTAGAGGACTGCATGCATAGTGGATAGGGGTTTGAAGCAGTCCATATGCTAAGGCCTGGCTCACTGCATGAGTACTTGGGTACTGACTGAATGATTAGAGTACTGCAAGGAGAGTGCCTGGGTGAATTTATAAGTGGTTGGGTTTTGGCGCAGTAAATGGATTAGTACATGGTGCTGAATGGGTCACTGGAGGAGTGCAAGGGGAGTGACAGGGTGTTTGCTGGAGTGTATGGATACTGACTGGGGAATTGAAGGTGTGAAAGACAAGTATGTAGGTGGTTAGAGGACTGCATGCATTGTGGATAGGGGTTTGAAGCAGTCCATGTGCTAAGGCCTGGGTCACTGGATGAGTACTTGGGTTCTGACTGAATGATTAGAGTACTGCAAGGAAAGTGCCTGAGTGAATTGATAAGTGTTTGGGTTTTGGCGTAGTGAATGGATTAGTACATGCTGCTGAATGGGTCACTAGAGGAGTGCCAGGGGAGTGACAGGATGTTTGCTGGAAGTGTATGGATACTGACTGGGGAATTGAAGATGTGAAAGACAAGTGTCTAGGTGGTTAGAGGACTGCATGCATAGTGGATAGCGGTTTGAAGCAGTCCATGTGCTAAGGCCTGGGTCACTGGATGAGTATTTGGGTACTGACTAAATGATTAGAGTACTGCAAGGAGAGTGCCTGAGTGAATTTATAAGTGTTTGGGTTTTGGCGCAGTGAATGGATTAGTACATGGTGCTGAATGGGTCACTAGAGGAGTGCAAGGGGAGTGACAGGATGTCTGCTGGAAGTGTATGGATACTGACTGGGGAATTGAAGGTGTGAAAGACAAGTGTGTAGTTGGTTAGAGGACTGCATGCATAGTGGACAGGGGTTTGAAGCAGTCCATGTGCTAAGGCTGGCTCGCTCCATGAGTACTTGGATACTGACTGAATGATTAGAGTACTGCAAGGAGAGTGCCTGGGTGAATTTATAAGTGTTTGGGTTTTGGAGCAGTGAATGGATTAGTACATGGTGCTGAATCGGTCACTAGAGGAGTGCAAGGGGAGTGACAGGGTGTTTGCTGGAGTGTATGGATACTGACTAGGGAATTGTAGGTGTGAAATACAAGTGTGTAGGTGGTTAGAGGACTGCATGCATAGTGGATAGGGGTTTGAAGCAGTCCATGTGCTAAGGCCTGGCTCACTGCATGAGTACTTGGGTACTGACTGAATGATTAGAGTACTGCAAGGAGAGTGCCTGGGTGAATTTATAAGTGGTTGGGTTTTGGCGCAGTGAATGCATTAGTACATGGTGCTGAATGGGTCACTGGAGGAGTACAAGGGGAGTGACAGAATGTTTGCTTGAAGTGTATGGATACTAACTGGGGAATTGAAGGTGTGAAAGACAAGTGTCTAGGTGGTTAGAGGACTGCATGCATAGTGGATAGGGGTTTGAAGCAGTCCATGTGCTAAGGCCTGGGTCTCTGGATGAGTATTTGGGTACTGACTGAATGTTTAGAGTACTGCAACGAGAGTGCCTGAGTGAATTTATAAGTGTTTGGGTTTTGGCACAGTGAATGAATTAGTACATGGTGCTGAATGGGTCACTAGAGGAGTGCAAGGGGAGTGACAGGATGTTTGCTGGAAGTGTATGGATACTGACTGGGGAATTGAAGGTGTGAAAGACAAGTGTGTAGGTGGTTAGAGGACTGCATGCATAGTGGATAGGGGTTTGAAGCAGTCCATATGATAAGGCTGGCTCGCTCCATGAGTACTTGGATACTGACTGAATGATTAGAGTACTGCAAGGAGAGTGCCTAGGTGAATTTATAAGTGTTTGGGTTTTGGAGCAGTGAATGGATTAGTACATGGTGCTGAATGGGTCACTAGAGGAGTGCAAGGGGAGTGACACGGTGTTTGCTGGAGTGTATGGATACTGACTTGGGAATTGAAGGTGTGAAATACAAGTGTGTAGGTGGTTAGAGGACTGCATGCATAGTGGATAGGGGTTTGAAGCAGTCCATATGCTAAGGCCTGGCTCACTGCATGAGTACTTGGGTACTGACTGAATGATTAGAGTACTGCAAGGAGAGTGCCTGGGTGAATTTATAAGTGGTTGGGTTTTGGGGCAGTGAATGGATTAGTACATGGTGCTGAATGGGTCACTAGAGGAGTGCAAGAGGAGTGACAGGGTATTTTCTGGAAGTGTATGGATACTGACTGGGGAAATGAAGGTGTGAAAGACAAGTGTGTAGGTGGTTAGAGGACTGCATTCATAGTGGATAGGGGTTTGAAGCAGTCCATGTGCTAAGGCCTGGGTCACTGGATGAGTATTTGGGTACTGACTGAATGATTAGAGTACTGCAAGGAGAGTGCCTGGGTGAATTTATAAGTGGTTGGGTTTTGGCGCAGTGAATGGATTAGTACATGGTGCTGAATGGGTCACTGGAGGAGTGCAAGGGGAGTGACAGGGTGTTTGCTGGAGTGTATGGATACTGACTGGGGAATTGAAGGTGTGAAAGACAAGTATGTAGGTGGTTAGAGGACTGCATGCATTGTGGATAGGGGTTTGAAGCAGTCCATGTGCTAAGGCCTGGGTCACTGGATGAGTACTTGGGTTCTGACTGAATGATTAGAGTACTGCAAGGAGAGTGCCTGAGTGAATTTATAAGTGTTTGGGTTTTGGCACAGTGAATGGATTAGTACATGGTGCTGAATGGGTCACTAAAGGAGTGCCAGGGGAGTGACAGGATGTTTGCTGGAAGTGTATGGATACTGACTGGGGAATTGAAGATGTGAAAGACAAGTGTCTAGGTGGTTAGAGGACTGCATGCATAGTGGATAGGGGTTTGAAGCAGTCCATGTGCTAAGGCCTGGGTCACTGGATGAGTACTTGGGTTCTGACTGAATGATTAGAGTACTGCAAGGAGAGTGCCTGAGTGAATTTATAAGTGTTTGGGTTTTGGCGCAGTGAATGGATTAGTACATGGTGCTGAATGGGTCACTAGAGGAGTGCAAGGGGAGTGACAGGATGTTTGCTGGAAGTGTATGGATACTGACTGGGGAATTGAAGGTGTGAAAGACAAGTGTGTAGGTGGTTAGAGGACTGCATGCATAGTGGATAGGGGTTTGAAGCAGTCCATGTGCTAAGGCCTGGCTCACTGCATGAGTACTTGGGTACTGACTGAATGATTAGAGTACTGCAAGGAGAGTGCCTGGGTGAATTTATAAGTGGTTGGGTTTTGGCGCAGTGAATGGATTAGTACATGGTGCTGAATGGGTCACTGGAGGAGTGCAAGGGGAGTGACAGGGTGTGTGCTGGAGTGTATGGATACTGACTAGGGAATTGAAGGTGTGAAATACAAGTGTGTAGGTGGTTAGAGGACTGCATGCATAGTGGATAGGGGTTTGAAGCAGTCCATGTGCTAAGGCCTGGCTCACTGCATGAGTACTTGGGTACTGACTGAATGATTAGAGTACTGCAAGGAGAGTGCCTGGGTGAATTTATAAGTGGTTGGGTTTTGGCGCAGTGAATGGATTAGTACATGGTGCTGAATGGGTCACTGGAGGAGTGCAAGGGGAGTGACAGGGTGTTTGCTGGAGTGTATGAATACTGACTGGGGAATTGAAGGTGTGAAAGACAAGTATGTAGGTGGTTAGAGGACTGCATGCATTGTGGATAGGGGTTTGAAGCAGTCCATGTGCTAAGGCCTGGGTCACTGGATGAGTACTTGGGTTCTGACTGAATGATTAGAGTACTGCAAGGAGAGTGCCTGAGTGAATTTATAAGTGTTTGGGTTTTGGCGCAGTGAATGGATTAGTACATGGTGCTGAATGGGTCACTAGAGGAGTGCCAGGGGAGTGACAGGATGTTTGCTGGAAGTGTATGGATACTGACTGGGGAATTGAAGATGTGAAAGACAAGTGTCTAGGTGGTTAGAGGACTGCATGCATAGTGGATAGGGGTTTGAAGCAGTCCATGTGCTAAGGCCTGGGTCACTGGATGAGTATTTGGGTACTGACTAAATGATTAGAGTACTGCAAGGAGAGTGCCTGAGTGAATTTATAAGTGTTTGGGTTTTGGCGCAGTGAATGGATTAGTACATGGTGCTGAATGGGTCACTAGAGGAGTGCAAGGGGAGTGACAGGATGTCTGCTGGAAGTGTATGGATACTGACTGGGGAATTGAAGGTGTGAAAGACAAGTGTGTAGTTGGTTAGAGGACTGCATGCATAGTGGATAGGGGTTTGAAGCAGTCCATGTGCTAAGGCTGGCTCGCTCCATGAGTTCTTGGATACTGACTGAATGATTAGAGTACTGCAAGGAGAGTGCCTGGGTGAATTTATAAGTGTTTGGGTTTTGGAGCAGTGAATGGATTAGTACATGGTGCTGAATGGGTCACTAGAGGAGTGCAAGGGGAGTGACAGGGTGTTTGCTGGAGTGTATGGATACTGACTAGGGAATTGTAGGTGTGAAATACAAGTGTGTAGGTGGTTACAGGACTGCATGCATAGTGGATAGGGGTTTGAAGCAGTCCATGTGCTAAGGCCTGGCTCACTGCATGAGTACTTGGGTACTGACTGAATGATTAGAGTACTGCAAGGAGAGTGCCTGGGTGAATTTATAAGTGGTTGGGTTTTGGCGCAGTGAATGCATTAGTACATGGTGCTGAATGGGTCACTGGAGGAGTACAAGGGGAGTGACAGGATGTTTGCTGGAAGTGTATGGATACTAACTGGGGAATTGAAGGTGTGAAAGACAAGTGTCTAGGTGGTTAGAGGACTGCATGCATAGTGGATAGGGG
Source organism: Triturus cristatus (assembly GCF_964204655.1). Lineage (NCBI taxonomy): Eukaryota > Metazoa > Chordata > Amphibia > Caudata > Salamandridae > Triturus > Triturus cristatus. The sequence goes on from NC_140593.1 coordinate 345,366,983, forward strand.
TTTGAAGCAGTCCATGTGCTAAGGCCTGGGTCTCTGGATGAGTATTTGGGTACTGACTGAATGTTTAGAGTACTGCAACGAGAGTGCCTGAGTGAATTTATAAGTGTTTGGGTTTTGGCACAGTGAATGAATTAGTACATGGTGCTGAATGGGTCACTAGAGGAGTGCAAGGGGAGTGACAGGATGTTTGCTGGAAGTGTATGGATACTGACTGGGGAATTGAAGGTGTGAAAGACAAGTGTGTAGGTGGTTAGAGGACTGCATGCATAGTGGATAGGGGTTTGAAGCAGTCCATATGATAAGGCTGGCTCGCTCCATGAGTACTTGGATACTGACTGAATGATTAGAGTACTGCAAGGAGAGTGCCTAGGTGAATTTATAAGTGTTTGGGTTTTGGAGCAGTGAATGGATTAGTACATGGTGCTGAATGGGTCACTAGAGGAGTGCAAGGGGAGTGACAGGGTGTTTGCTGGAGTGTATGGATACTGACTTGGGAATTGAAGGTGTGAAATACAAGTGTGTAGGTGGTTAGAGGACTGCATGCATAGTGGATAGGGGTTTGAAGCAGTCCATATGCTAAGGCCTGGCTCACTGCATGAGTACTTGGGTACTGACTGAATGATTAGAGTACTGCAAGGAGAGTGCCTGGGTGAATTTATAAGTGGTTGGGTTTTGGGGCAGTGAATGGATTAGTACATGGTGCTGAATGGGTCACTAGAGGAGTGCAAGAGGAGTGACAGGGTATTTCCTGGAAGTGTATGGATACTGACTGGGGAAATGAAGGTGTGAAAGACAAGTGTGTAGGTGGTTAGAGGACTGCATTCATAGTGGATAGGGGTTTGAAGCAGTCCATGTGCTAAGGCCTGGGTCACTGGATGAGTATTTGGGTACTGACTAAATGATTAGAGTACTGCAAGGAGAGTGCCTGAGTGAATTTATAAGTGTTTGGGTTTTGGCGCAGTGAATGGATTAGTACATGGTGCTGAATGGGTCACTGGAGGAGTGCAAGGGGAGTGACAGGGTGTTTGCTGGAGTGTATGGATACTGACTAGGGAATTGAAGGTGTGAAATACAAGTGTGTAGGTGGTTAGAGGACTGCATGCATAGTGGATAGGGGTTTGAAGCAGTCCATGTGCTGAGGCCTGGCTCACTGCATGAGTACTTGGGTACTGACTGAATGATTAGAGTACTGCAAGGAGAGTGCCTGGGTGAATTTATAAGTGGTTGGGTTTTGGCGCAGTGAATGGATTAGTACATGGTGCTGAATGGGTCACTGGAGGAGTGCAAGGGGAGTGACAGGGTGTTTGCTGGAGTGTATGGATACTGACTGGGGAATTGAAGGTGTGAAAGACAAGTATGTAGGTGGTTAGAGGACTGCATGCATTGCGGATAGGGGTTTGAAGCAGTCCATGTGCTAAGGCCTGGGTCACTGGATGAGTACTTGGGTTCTGACTGAATGATTAGAGTACTGCAAGGAGAGTGCCTGAGTGAATTTATAAGTGTTTGGGTTTTGGCACAGTGAATGGATTAGTACATGGTGCTGAATGGGTCACTAGAGGAGTGCCAGGAGAGTGACAGGATGTTTGCTGGAAGTGTATGGATACTGACTGGGGAATTGAAGATGTGAAAGACAAGTGTCTAGGTGGTTAGAGGACTGCATGCATAGTGGATAGGGGTTTGAAGCAATCCATGTGCTAAGGCCTGGGTCACTGGATGAGTACTTGGGTTCTGACTGAATGATTAAAGTACTGCAAGGAGACTGCCTGAGTGAATTTATAAGTGTTTGGGTTTTGGCGCAGTGAATGGATTAGTACATGGTGCTGAATGGGTCACTAGAGGAGTGCAAGGGGAGTGACAGGATGTTTGCTGGAAGTGTATGGATACTGACTGGGGAATTGAAGGTGTGAAAGACAAGTGTGTAGGTGGTTAGAGGACTGCATGCATAGTGGATAGGGGTTTGAAGCAGTCCATGTGCTAAGGCCTGGCTCACTGCATGAGTACTTGGGTACTGACTGAATGATTAGAGTACTGCAAGGAGAGTGCCTGGGTGAATTTATAAGTGGTTGGGTTTTGGCGCAGTGAATGGATTAGTACATGGTGCTGAATGGGTCACTGGAGGAGTGCAAGGGGAGTGACAGGGTGTGTGCTGGAGTGTATGGATACTGACTAGGGAATTGAAGGTGTGAAATACAAGTGTGTAGGTGGTTAGAGGACTGCATGCATTGTGGATAGGGGTTTGAAGCAGTCCATGTGCTAAGGCCTGGGTCACTGGATGAGTACTTGGGTTCTGACTGAATGATTAGAGTACTGCAAGGAGAGTGCCTGAGTGAATGTATAAGTGTTTGGGTTTTGGCGCAGTGAATGGATTAGTACATGGTGCTGAATGGGTCACTAGAGGAGTGCCAGGGGAGTGACAGGATGTTTGCTGGAAGTGTATGGATACTGACTGGGGAATTGAAGATGTGAAAGACAAGTGTCTAGGTGGTTAGAGGACTGCATGCATAGTGGATAGGGGTTTGAAGCAGTCCATGTGCTAAGGCCTGGGTCACTGGATGAGTATTTGGGTACTGACTAAATGATTAGAGTACTGCAAGGAGAGTGCCTGAGTGAATTTATAAGTGTTTGGGTTTTGGCGCAGTGAATGGATTAGTACATGGTGCTGAATGGGTCACTAGAGGAGTGCAAGGGGAGTGACAGGATGTCTGCTGGAAGTGTATGGATACTGACTGGGGAATTGAAGGTGTGAAAGACAAGTGTGTAGTTGGTTAGAGGACTGCATGCATAGTGGATAGGGGTTTGAAGCAGTCCATGTGCTAAGGCTGGCTCGCTCCATGAGTACTTGGATACTGACTGAATGATTAGAGTACTGCAAGGAGAGTGCCTGGGTGAATTTATAAGTGTTTGGGTTTTGGAGCAGTGAATGGATTAGTACATGGTGCTGAATGGGTCACTAGAGGAGTGCAAGGGGAGTGACAGGGTGTTTGCTGGAGTGTATGGATACTGACTAGGGAATTGTAGGTGTGAAATACAAGTGTGTAGGTGGTTACAGGACTGCATGCATAGTGGATAGGGGTTTGAAGCAGTCCATGTGCTAAGGCCTGGCTCACTGCATGAGTACTTGGGTACTGACTGAATGATTAGAGTACTGCAAGGAAAGTGCCTGGGTGAATTTATAAGTGGTTGGGTTTTGGCGCAGTGAATGTATTAGTACATGGTGCTGAATGGGTCACTGGAGGAGTGCAAGGGGAGTGACAGGATGTTTGCTGGAAGTGTATGGATACTGACTGGGGAATTGAAGGTGTGAAAGACAAGTGTCTAGGTGGTTAGAGGACTGCATGCATAGTGGATAGGGGTTTGAAGCAGTCCATGTGCTAAGGCCTGGGTCTCTGGATGAGTATTTGGGTACTGACTGAATGATTAGAGTACTGCAAGGAGAGTGCCTGAGTGAATTTATAAGTGTTTGGGTTTTGGCACAGTGAATGAATTAGTACATGGTGCTGAATGGGTCACTAGAGGAGTGCAAGGGGAGTGACAGGATGTTTGCTGGAAGTGTATGGATACTGACTGGGGAATTGAAGGTGTGAAAGACAAGTGTGTAGGTGGTTAGAGGACTGCATGCATAGTGGATAGGGGTTTGAAGCAGTCCATGTGCTAAGACTGGCTCGCTCCATGAGTACTTTGATACTTACTGAATGATTAGAGTACTGCAAGGAGAGTGCCTAGGTGAATTTATAAGTGTTTGGGTTTTGGAGCAGTGAATGGATTAGTACATGGTGCTGACAACACTCGCACATACCTGGGCAGTACGTGGACCTGCTGGACGGCGTTTGGATCGCCATTGCCTTTGCCTCTGACCTCACGCCTCGCGGAACCCGCTCCGCGGGTCCCGCTTCGCCAAGGGGCGCCTGGAACTTGGGAGCTGCCGTTGTTGGGACAGACCAGGGCTAAGGGCTGTGAGGGCTGCGAGCAGGAGGGGCTGGACTCAGTTTACCAAGAGTCACAGCTCAGCTCCGCCCGCAACACCTGGGCCGCTCTCCCTCATCGCCCCGCCCTCAGCTGACCAGTAAAAGCTGCCGGATTCCTCCCTCTACGTGGGACAACACTCGCACATACCTGGGCAGTACGTGGACCTGCTGGACGGCGTTTGGATCGCCATTGCCTTTGCCTCTGACCTCACGCCTCGCGGAACCCGCTCCGCGGGTCCCGCTTCGCCAAGGGGCGCCTGGAACTTGGGAGCTGCCGTTGTTGGGACAGACCAGGGCTAAGGGCTGTGAGGGCTGCGAGCAGGAGGGGCTGGACTCAGTTTCCCAAGAGTCACAGCTCAGCTCCGCCCGCAACACCTGGGCCGCTCTCCCTCATCGCCCCGCCCTCAGCTGACCAGTGAAAGCTGCCGGATTCCTCCCTCTACGTGGGACAACACTCGCACATACCTGGGCAGTACGTGGACCTGCTGGACGGCGTTTGGATCGCCATTGCCTTTGCCTCTGACCTCACGCCTCGCGGAACCCGCTCCGCGGGTCCCGCTTTGCCAAAGGGCGCCTGGAACTTGGGAGCTGCCGTTGTTGGGACAGACCAGGGCTAAGGGCTGTGAGGGCTGCGAGCAGGATGGGCTGGACTCAGTTTCCCAAGAGTCACAGCTCAGCTCCGCCCGCAACACCTGGGCCGCTCTCCCTCATCGCCCCGCCCTCAGCTGACCAGTGAAAGCTGCCGGATTCCTCCCTCTACGTGGGACAACACTCGCACATACCTGGGCAGTACGTGGACCTGCTGGACGGCGTTTGGATCGCCATTGCCTTTGCCTCTGACCTCACGCCTCGCGGAACCCGCTCCGCGGGTCCCGCTTCGCCAAGGGGCTACAGGACTGCATGCATAGTGGATAGGCGTTTGAAGCAGTCCATGTGCTAATGCTTGGCTCACTGCCTGAGTACATGGGTACTGACTGAATGATTAGATTACTGCAAGGAGAGTGCGTCGGTGAATTTATAAGTGGTTGGGTTTTGGTGCAGTAAATGGATTAGTACATGGTGCTGAATGGGTCACTAGAGGAGTGCAAGGGGAGTGACAGGATGTTTGCTGGAAGTGTATGAATACTGACTGGGGAATTGAAGGTGTGAAAGACAAGTGTCTATGTGGTTAGAGGCTTGCATGCATAGTGGATAGGCGTTTGAAGCAGTCAATGTGTTAAGGCCTGGCTCACTGCATGAGTACTTGGGTACTGACTGAATGATTAGAGTACTGCAAGGAGAGTGCCTGGGTGATTTTAGAAGTGGTTGGGTTTTCGCACAGTGAATGGATTAGTACATGGTGCTGAATGGGTCACTAGATGAGTTCAAGGGGAGTGACAGGGTGTTTGCTGGAGTGTATGGATACTGACTAGGGAATTGAAGGTGTGAAATACAAGTGTGTAGGTGGTTAGAGGACTGCATGCATAGTGGATAGGGGTTTGAAGCAGTCCATGTGCTAAGGCCTGGCTCACTGCATGAGTACTTGGGTACTGACTGAATGATTAGAGTACTGCAAGGAGAGTGCCTGGGTGAATTTATAAGTGGTTGGGTTTTGGCGCAGTGAATGCATTAGTACATGGTGCTGAATGGGTCACTGGAGGAGTACAAGGGGAGTGACAGGATGTTTGCTGGAAGTGTATGGATACTAACTGGGGAATTGAAGGTGTGAAAGACAAGTGTCTAGGTGGTTAGAGGACTGCATGCATAGTGGATAGGGGTTTGAAGCAGTCCATGTGCTAAGGCCTGGGTCTCTGGATGAGTATTTGGGTACTGACTGAATGTTTAGAGTACTGCAACGAGAGTGCCTGAGTGAATTTATAAGTGTTTGGGTTTTGGCACAGTGAATGAATTAGTACATGGTGCTGAATGGGTCACTAGAGGAGTGCAAGGGGAGTGACAGGATGTTTGCTGGAAGTGTATGGATACTGACTGGGGAATTGAAGGTGTGAAAGACAAGTGTGTAGGTGGTTAGAGGACTGCATGCATAGTGGATAGGGGTTTGAAGCAGTCCATATGATAAGGCTGGCTCGCTCCATGAGTACTTGGATACTGACTGAATGATTAGAGTACTGCAAGGAGAGTGCCTAGGTGAATTTATAAGTGTTTGGGTTTTGGAGCAGTGAATGGATTAGTACATGGTGCTGAATGGGTCACTAGAGGAGTGCAAGGGGAGTGACAGGGTGTTTGCTGGAGTGTATGGATACTGACTTGGGAATTGAAGGTGTGAAATACAAGTGTGTAGGTGGTTAGAGGACTGCATGCATAGTGGATAGGGGTTTGAAGCAGTCCATATGCTAAGGCCTGGCTCACTGCATGAGTACTTGGGTACTGACTGAATGATTAGAGTACTGCAAGGAGAGTGCCTGGGTGAATTTATAAGTGGTTGGGTTTTGGGGCAGTGAATGGATTAGTACATGGTGCTGAATGGGTCACTAGAGGATTGCAAGAGGAGTGACAGGGTATTTCCTGGAAGTGTATGGATACTGACTGGGGAAATGAAGGTGTGAAAGACAAGTGTGTAGGTGGTTAGAGGACTGCATTCATAGTGGATAGGGGTTTGAAGCAGTCCATGTGCTAAGGCCTGGGTCTCTGGATGAGTATTTGGGTACTGACTGAATGATTAGAGTACTGCAAGGAGAGTGCCTGAGTGAATTTATAAGTGTTTGGGTTTTGGCACAGTGAATGAATTAGTACATGGTGCTGAATGGGTCACTAGAGGAGTGCAAGGGGAGTGAAAGGATGTTTGCTGGAAGTGTATGGATACTGACTGGGGAATTGAAGGTGTGAAAGACAAGTGTGTAGGTGGTTAGAGGACTGCATGCATAGTGGATAGGGGTTTGAAGCAGTCCATGTGCTAAGACTGGCTCGCTCCATGAGTACTTGGATACTTACTGAATGATTAGAGTACTGCAAGGAGAGTGCCTAGGTGAATTTATAAGTGTTTGGGTTTTGGAGCAGTGAATGGATTAGTACATGGTGCTGACAACACTCGCACATACCTGGGCAGTACGTGGACCTGCTGGACGGCGTTTGGATCGCCATTGCCTTTGCCTCTGACCTCACGCCTCGCGGAACCCGCTCCGCGGGTCCCGCTTCGCCAAGGGGCGCCTGGAACTTGGGAGCTGCCGTTGTTGGGACAGACCAGGGCTAAGGGCTGTGAGGGCTGCGAGCAGGAGGGGCTGGACTCAGTTTACCAAGAGTCACAGCTCAGCTCCGCCCGCAACACCTGGGCCGCTCTCCCTCATCGCCCCGCCCTCAGCTGACCAGTAAAAGCTGCCGGATTCCTCCCTCTACGTGGGACAACACTCGCACATACCTGGGCAGTACGTGGACCTGCTGGACGGTGTTTGGATCGCCATTGCCTTTGCCTCTGACCTCACGCCTCGCGGAACCCGCTCCGCGGGTCCCGCTTCGCCAAGGGGCGCCTGGAACTTGGGAGCTGCCGTTGTTGGGACAGACCAGGGCTAAGGGCTGTGAGGGCTGCGAGCAGGAGGGGCTGGACTCAGTTTCCCAAGAGTCACAGCTCAGCTCCGCCCGCAACACCTGGGCCGCTCTCCCTCATCGCCCCGCCCTCAGCTGACCAGTGAAAGCTGCCGGATTCCTCCCTCTACGTGGGACAACACTCGCACATACCTGGGCAGTACGTGGACCTGCTGGACGGCGTTTGGATCGCCATTGCCTTTGCCTCTGACCTCACGCCTCGCGGAACCCGCTCCGCGGGTCCCGCTTTGCCAAAGGGCGCCTGGAACTTGGGAGCTGCCGTTGTTGGGACAGACCAGGGCTAAGGGCTGTGAGGGCTGCGAGCAGGATGGGCTGGACTCAGTTTCCCAAGAGTCACAGCTCAGCTCCGCCCGCAACACCTGGGCCGCTCTCCCTCATCGCCCCGCCCTCAGCTGACCAGTGAAAGCTGCCGGATTCCTCCCTCTACGTGGGACAACACTCGCACATACCTGGGCAGTACGTGGACCTGCTGGACAGCGTTTGGATCGCCATTGCCTTTGCCTCTGACCTCACGCCTCGCGGAACCCGCTCCGCGGGTCCCGCTTCGCCAAGGGGCTACAGGACTGCATGCATAGTGGATAGGCGTTTGAAGCAGTCCATGTGCTAATGCTTGGCTCACTGCCTGAGTACATGGGTACTGACTGAATGATTAGATTACTGCAAGGAGAGTGCGTCGGTGAATTTATAAGTGGTTGGGTTTTGGTGCAGTAAATGGATTAGTACATGGTGCTGAATGGGTCACTAGAGGAGTGCAAGGGGAGTGACAGGATGTTTGCTGGAAGTGTATGAATACTGACTGGGGAATTGAAGGTGTGAAAGACAAGTGTCTATGTGGTTAGAGGCTTGCATGCATAGTGGATAGGCATTTGAAGCAGTCAATGTGTTAAGGCCTGGCTCACTGCATGAGTACTTGGGTACTGACTGAATGATTAGAGTACTGCAAGGAGAGTGCCTGGGTGATTTTAGAAGTGGTTGGGTTTTCGCACAGTGAATGGATTAGTACATGGTGCTGAATGGGTCACTAGATGAGTGCAAGGGGAGTGACAGGGTGTTTGCTGGAGTGTATGGATACTGACTAGGGAATTGAAGGTGTGAAATACAAGTGTGTAGGTGGTTAGAGGACTGCATGCATAGTGGATAGGGGTTTGAAGCAGTCCATGTGCTAAGGCCTGGCTCACTGCATGAGTACTTGGGTACTGACTGAATGATTAGAGTACTGCAAGGAGAGTGCCTGGGTGAATTTATAAGTGGTTGGGTTTTGGCGCAGTGAATGCATTAGTACATGGTGCTGAATGGGTCACTGGAGGAGTACAAGGGGAGTGACAGGATGTTTGCTGGAAGTGTATGGATACTAACTGGGGAATTGAAGGTGTGAAAGACAAGTGTCTAGGTGGTTAGAGGACTGCATGCATAGTGGATAGGGGTTTGAAGCAGTCCATGTGCTAAGGCCTGGGTCTCTGGATGAGTATTTGGGTACTGACTGAATGTTTAGAGTACTGCAACGAGAGTGCCTGAGTGAATTTATAAGTGTTTGGGTTTTGGCACAGTGAATGAATTAGTACATGGTGCTGAATGGGTCACTAGAGGAGTGCAAGGGGAGTGACAGGATGTTTGCTGGAAGTGTATGGATACTGACTGGGGAATTGAAGGTGTGAAAGACAAGTGTGTAGGTGGTTAGAGGACTGCATGCATAGTGGATAGGGGTTTGAAGCAGTCCATATGATAAGGCTGGCTCGCTCCATGAGTACTTGGATACTGACTGAATGATTAGAGTACTGCAAGGAGAGTGCCTAGGTGAATTTATAAGTGTTTGGGTTTTGGAGCAGTGAATGGATTAGTACATGGTGCTGAATGGGTCACTAGAGGAGTGCAAGGGGAGTGACAGGGTGTTTGCTGGAGTGTATGGATACTGACTTGGGAATTGAAGGTGTGAAATACAAGTGTGTAGGTGGTTAGAGGACTGCATGCATAGTGGATAGGGGTTTGAAGCAGTCCATATGCTAAGGCCTGGCTCACTGCATGAGTACTTGGGTACTGACTGAATGATTAGAGTACTGCAAGGAGAGTGCCTGGGTGAATTTATAAGTGGTTGGGTTTTGGGGCAGTGAATGGATTAGTACATGGTGCTGAATGGGTCACTAGAGGAGTGCAAGAGGAGTGACAGGGTATTTCCTGGAAGTGTATGGATACTGACTGGGGAAATGAAGGTGTGAAAGACAAGTGTGTAGGTGGTTAGAGGACTGCATTCATAGTGGATAGGGGTTTGAAGCAGTCCATGTGCTAAGGCCTGGGTCACTGGATGAGTATTTGGGTACTGACTAAATGATTAGAGTACTGCAAGGAGAGTGCCTGAGTGAATTTATAAGTGTTTGGGTTTTGGCGCAGTGAATGGATTAGTACATGGTGCTGAATGGGTCACTGGAGGAGTGCAAGGGGAGTGACAGTGTGTTTGCTGGAGTGTATGGATACTGACTAGGGAATTGAAGGTGTGAAATACAAGTGTGTAGGTGGTTAGAGGACTGCATGCATAGTGGATAGGGGTTTGAAGCAGTCCATGTGCTGAGGCCTGGCTCACTGCATGAGTACTTGGGTACTGACTGAATGATTAGAGTACTGCAAGGAGAGTGCCTGGGTGAATTTATAAGTGGTTGGGTTTTGGCGCAGTGAATGGATTAGTACATGGTGCTGAATGGGTCACTGGAGGAGTGCAAGGGGAGTGACAGGGTGTTTGCTGGAGTGTATGGATACTGACTGGGGAATTGAAGGTGTGAAAGACAAGTATGTAGGTGGTTAGAGGACTGCATGCATTGTGGATAGGGGTTTGAAGCAGTCCATGTGCTAAGGCCTGGGTCACTGGATGAGTACTTGGGTTCTGACTGAATGATTAGAGTACTGCAAGGAGAGTGCCTGAGTGAATTTATAAGTGTTTGGGTTTTGGCACAGTGAATGGATTAGTACATGGTGCTGAATGGGTCACTAGAGGAGTGCCAGGGGAGTGACAGGATGTTTGCTGGAAGTGTATGGATACTGACTGGGGAATTGAAGATGTGAAAGACAAGTGTCTAGGTGGTTAGAGGACTGCATGCATAGTGGATAGGGGTTTGAAGCAGTCCATGTGCTAAGGCCTGGGTCACTGGATGAGTACTTGGGTTCTGACTGAATGATTAGAGTACTGCAAGGAGAGTGCCTGAGTGAATTTATAAGTGTTTGGGTTTTGGCGCAGTGAATGGATTAGTACATGGTGCTGAATGGGTCACTAGAGGAGTGCAAGGGGAGTGACAGGATGTTTGCTGGAAGTGTATGGATACTGACTGGGGAATTGAAGGTGTGAAAGACAAGTGTGTAGGTGGTTAGAGGACTGCATGCATAGTGGATAGGGGTTTGAAGCAGTCCATGTGCTAAGGCCTGGCTCACTGCATGAGTACTTGGGTACTGACTGAATGATTAGAGTACTGCAAGGAGAGTGCCTGGGTGAATTTATAAGTGGTTGGGTTTTGGCGCAGTGAATGGATTAGTACATGGTGCTGAATGGGTCACTGGAGGAGTGCAAGGGGAGTGACAGGGTGTGTGCTGGAGTGTATGGATACTGACTAGGGAATTGAAGGTGTGAAATACAAGTGTGTAGGTGGTTAGAGGACTGCATGCATTGTGGATAGGGGTTTGAAGCAGTCCATGTGCTAAGGCCTGGGTCACTGGATGAGTACTTGGGTTCTGACTGAATGATTAGAGTACTGCAAGGAGAGTGCCTGAGTGAATTTATAAGTGTTTGGGTTTTGGCGCAGTGAATGGATTAGTACATGGTGCTGAATGGGTCACTAGAGGAGTGCACGGGGAGTGACAGGATGTCTGCTGGAAGTGTATGGATACTGACTGGGGAATTGAAGGTGTGAAAGACAAGTGTGTAGTTGGTTAGAGGACTGCATGCATAGTGGATAGGGGTTTGAAGCAGTCCATGTGCTAAGGCTGGCTCGCTCCATGAGTACTTGGATACTGACTGAATGATTAGAGTACTGCAAGGAGAGTGCCTGGGTGAATTTATAAGTGTTTGGGTTTTGGAGCAGTGAATGGATTAGTACATGGTGCTGAATGGGTCACTAGAGGAGTGCAAGGGGAGTGACAGGGTGTTTGCTGGAGTGTATGGATACTGACTAGGGAATTGTAGGTGTGAAATACAAGTGTGTAGGTGGTTACAGGACTGCATGCATAGTGGATAGGGGTTTGAAGCAGTCCATGTGCTAAGGCCTGGCTCACTGCATGAGTACTTGGGTACTGACTGAATGATTAGAGTACTGCAAGGAAAGTGCCTGGGTGAATTTATAAGTGGTTGGGTTTTGGCGCAGTGAATGTATTAGTACATGGTGCTGAATGGGTCACTGGAGGAGTGCAAGGGGAGTGACAGGATGTTTGCTGGAAGTGTATGGATACTGACTGGGGAATTGAAGGTGTGAAAGACAAGTGTCTAGGTGGTTAGAGGACTGCATGCATAGTGGATAGGGGTTTGAAGCAGTCCATGTGCTAAGGCCTGGGTCTCTGGATGAGTATTTGGGTACTGACTGAATGATTAGAGTACTGCAAGGAGAGTGCCTGAGTGAATTTATAAGTGTTTGGGTTTTGGCACAGTGAATGAATTAGTACATGGTGCTGAATGGGTCACTAGAGGAGTGCAAGGGGAGTGACAGGATGTTTGCTGGAAGTGTATGGATACTGACTGGGGAATTGAAGGTGTGAAAGACAAGTGTGTAGGTGGTTAGAGGACTGCATGCATAGTGGATAGGGGTTTGAAGCAGTCCATGTGCTAAGACTGGCTCGCTCCATGAGTTCTTGGATACTTACTGAATGATTAGAGTACTGCAAGGAGAGTGCCTAGGTGAATTTATAAGTGTTTGGGTTTTGGAGCAGTGAATGGATTAGTACATGGTGCTGACAACACTCGCACATACCTGGGCAGTACGTGGACCTGCTGGACGGCGTTTGGATCGCCATTGCCTTTGCCTCTGACCTCACGCCTCGCGGAACCCGCTCCGCGGGTCCCGCTTCGCCAAGGGGCGCCTGGAACTTGGGAGCTGCCGTTGTTGGGACAGACCAGGGCTAAGGGCTGTGAGGGCTGCGAGCAGGAGGGGCTGGACTCAGTTTACCAAGAGTCACAGCTCAGCTCCGCCCGCAACACCTGGGCCGCTCTCCCTCATCGCCCCGCCCTCAGCTGACCAGTAAAAGCTGCCGGATTCCTCCCTCTACGTGGGACAACACTCGCACATACCTGGGCAGTACGTGGACCTGCTGGACGGCGTTTGGATCGCCATTGCCTTTGCCTCTGACCTCACGCCTCGCGGAACCCGCTCCGCGGGTCCCGCTTCGCCAAGGGGCGCCTGGAACTTGGGAGCTGCCGTTGTTGGGACAGACCAGGGCTAAGGGCTGTGAGGGCTGCGAGCAGGAGGGGCTGGACTCAGTTTCCCAAGAGTCACAGCTCAGCTCCGCCCGCAACACCTGGGCCGCTCTCCCTCATCGCCCCGCCCTCAGCTGACCAGTGAAAGCTGCCGGATTCCTCCCTCTACGTGGGACAACACTCGCACATACCTGGGCAGTACGTGGACCTGCTGGACGGCGTTTGGATCGCCATTGCCTTTGCCTCTGACCTCACGCCTCGCGGAACCCGCTCCGCGGGTCCCGCTTTGCCAAAGGGCGCCTGGAACTTGGGAGCTGCCGTTGTTGGGACAGACCAGGGCTAAGGTCTGTGAGGGCTGCGAGCAGGATGGGCTGGACTCAGTTTCCCAAGAGTCACAGCTCAGCTCCGCCCGCAACACCTGGGCCGCTCTCCCTCATCGCCCCGCCCTCAGCTGACCAGTGAAAGCTGCCGGATTCCTCCCTCTACGTGGGACAACACTCGCACATACCTGGGCAGTACGTGGACCTGCTGGACGGCGTTTGGATCGCCATTGCCTTTGCCTCTGACCTCACGCCTCGCGGAACCCGCTCCGCGGGTCCCGCTTCGCCAAGGGGCTACAGGACTGCATGCATAGTGGATAGGCGTTTGAAGCAGTCCATGTGCTAATGCTTGGCTCACTGCCTGAGTACATGGGTACTGACTGAATGATTAGATTACTGCAAGGAGAGTGCGTCGGTGAATTTATAAGTGGTTGGGTTTTGGTGCAGTAAATGGATTAGTACATGGTGCTGAATGGGTCACTAGAGGAGTGCAAGGGGACTGACAGGATGTTTGCTGGAAGTGTATGAATACTGACTGGGGAATTGAAGGTGTGAAAGACAAGTGTCTATGTGGTTAGAGGCTTGCATGCATAGTGGATAGGCGTTTGAAGCAGTCAATGTGTTAAGGCCTGGCTCACTGCATGAGTACTTGGGTACTGACTGAATGATTAGAGTACTGCAAGGAGAGTGCCTGGGTGATTTTAGAAGTGGTTGGGTTTTCGCACAGTGAATGGATTAGTACATGGTGCTGAATGGGTCACTAGATGAGTGCAAGGGGAGTGACAGGGTGTTTGCTGGAGTGTATGGATACTGACTAGGGAATTGAAGGTGTGAAATACAAGTGTGTAGGTGGTTAGAGGACTGCATGCATAGTGGATAGGTGTTGGAAGCAGTCAATGTGTTAAGGCCTGGCTCACTGCATGAGTACTTGGGTACTGACTGAATGATTAGAGTACTGCAAGGAGAGTGCCTGGGTGAATTTATAAGTGGTTGTGTTTTAGCACAGTGAATGGGTTAGTACATGGTGCTGAATGGGTCACTAGAGGAGTGCAAGGGGAGTGACAGGGTGTTTGCTGGAAGTGTATGGATTCTGATTGGAGAATTGAATGTTTGAAAGACAAGTGTGCAGGTGGTTAGAGGACTGCATGCATAGTGGATAGGCGTTTGAAGCAGTCCATGTGCTAAGGCCTGGCTCACTGCAATAGTATTTTGGTACTGACTGAATGATTAGAGTTCTGCAAGGAATATGCCTGGGTGAATTTATATGTGATGGGATTTTCGTGCAGTGAATGGATTAGTACATGGTACTGAATGGGTGACTAGAGGAGTGCAAGGGGAGTGACAGGGTGTTTGCTGGAAGTGTATGGATTCTGATTGGAGAATTGAATGTTTGAAAGACAAGTGTGTAGGTGGTTAGAGGACTGCATGCATAGTGGATAGGCGTTTGAAGCAGTCCATGTGCTAAGGCTTGGCTCACTGCATGAGTACATGGGTACTGACTGAATGATTAGATTACTGCAAGGAGAGTGCGTCGGTGAATTTATAAGTGGTTGGGTTTTGGCGCAGTAAATGGATTAGTACATGGTGCTGAATGGGTCACTAGAGGAGTGCAAGGGGAGTGACAGGATGTTTGCTGGAAGTGTATGGATACTGACTGGGGAATTGAAGGTGTGAAAGACAAGTGTCTAGGTGGTTAGAGGACAGCATGCATAGTGGATAGGCATTTGAAGCAGTCAATGTGTTAAGGCCTGGCTCACTGCATGAGTACTTGGGTACTGACTTAATGATTAGAGTACTGCGAGGAGAGTGCGTGGGTGAATTTATAAGTTGTTGAGTTTTGGCGTAGTGAATGGATTAGAATATGGTGCTGAAAGGGTCACTAGAGAAGTGCAAGGGGAGGGAGAGGGTGTTTGCTGGAAGTGTATGGATACTGACTGGGGAATTGAAGGTGTGAAAGACAAGTGTGTAGGTGGTTATAGGACTGCATGCATAGTGGATAGGGGTTTGAAGCAGTCCATATGCTAAGGCCTGGGTCACTGGATGAGTACTTGGGTACTGACTGAATGATTAGAGTACTGCAAGGAGAGTGCCTGAGTGAATTTATAAGTGTTTGGGTTTTGGCACAGTGAATGGATTAGTACATGGTGCTGTATGGGTCACTAGAGGAGTGTAGGGGAGTGACAGGATGTTTGCTGGAAGAGTATGGATACTGACTGGGGAATTAAAGGTGTGAAAGATAAGTGTGTAGTTGGTTACAGGATTGTATGCAAAGTGGATAGGCGTTTGAAGCAGTCCATGTGCTAAGGCCTGGCTCACTGCATGAGTACTTGGGTACTGACTGAAAGATTAGAGTTCTGCAAGGAGAGTGCCCGAATGAATTTATAAGTGTTTTGGTTTGGGGCAGTGAATGGATTAGTACATGGTGCTGAATGGATCAGTAGAGGAGTGCAAGGGGAGTGACAGGGTGTTTGCTGGAAGTATACGGATACTGACTAGGGAATTGAAGATGTGGAAGACAAGTGTGTAGGTGTTAGAGGACTGCATGCATAGTGGATAGGCGTTTGAAGCAGTCCATGTGCTAAGGCCTGGCTCAGTGCCTGAGTACTTGGGTACCGACTGGATGATTAGAGTACTGCAAGGAGAGTGCCTGGGTGAATTTATAAGTGGTTGGGTTTTGGCGCAGTGAATGAATTAGTACATGGTACTGAATGGGTCACTAGAGGAGTGCAAGGGGAGTGACAGGGTGGTTGCTGGAGTGTATGGATACTGACTAGGGAATTGAAGGTATGAAAGACAAGTGTGTAGGTGGTTAGAGGACTGCATGCATAGTGGATAGGGGTTTGAAGCAGTCCATGTGCTAAGGCTGGCTCGCTCCATGAGTACTTGGATACTGACTGAATGATTAGAGTACTGCAAAGATAGTGCCTGGGTGAATTTATAAGTGTTTGGGGCAGTGAATGGATTAGTACATGGTGCTGAATGGGTCACTAGAGGAGTGCAAGGGGAGTGACAGGGTGTTTGCTGGAAGTATATGGATACTGACTAGGGTTTTGAAGATGTGGAAGACAAGTGTGTAGGTGTTAGAGGACTGCATGCATAGTGGATAGGCGTTTGAAGCAGTCCATGTGCTAAGGCCTGGCTCAGTGCATGAGTACTTGGGTATTGACTGGATGATTGGAGTACTGCAAGGAGAGTGCGTGGGTGAATTTATAAGTGGTTGGGTTTTGGGGCAGTGAATGGATTAGTACATGGTGCTGAATGGGTCACTACAGATGTGCAAGGAGAGTGACAGGGTGTTTGCTGGAAGTGTATGGATACTGACTGGAGAATTGAAGGTGTGAAATACAAGTGTGTAGGTGGTTAGAAGACTGCATGCATAGTGGATAGGAGTTTGAAGCAGTCCATATGCTAAGGCCTGGCTCACTGCATGAGCACTTGGGTACTGACTGAATGATTAGAGTACTGCAATTAGAGTGCCTGGGGGAATTTATAAGTGTTTGGGTTTTGGCGCAGTGAATGGATTAGTACATGGTGCTGAATGGGTCACTAGAGGAGTGCAAGGGGAGTGAGTCCTAGAGCCAGTGCCATGCTAAAAGACACTTAGAATACAGTTAAAACACCTACATACACTAGGGAACACTATGCGTTGGGGTACCCCTGTGATTAGAATGACCTCCTCTGTAAGCCCCTAGTAAATAATAGGGCAGGGGGATTAAAACTACTTCTTAAAACGCGCCGCACGGTGCGTTTGCACACTGGTGAAGGGAGGGGGGTCTAAGCTGACGTGTGCAAACACTCCCTGTGGCGTTTTAATTTGGGGGATAAAGTCCCCTTGAATCCTAACGGTTCCTAGGGTCCAAGTAGCCCACCAGGTACCTCCAGTAAGCGCCACAGAGCTGTATTGCAGAGAGGTGTAAAAAAAGGCACGGCCTGGACCACCTCTGTGCAACGCAGCACAGTGGCGCTTACTGGAAGCACCTGGTGGACTAGTTGGCCCCCAGGGTCCCTCAGGATGGAAGTGGAATTATTTCCCCATCTTAAAACCTGCCACAGGGCGGGTTTTCACACGTCACCTCAGGCCCCATCCCCTCCCTTCACCACTGTGTAAACGCGCCATGTGTCCCTTTTTATTTGGGAGACTAAGTCCCCTTGAATCCTGAGTGTCCCTAGGGTCCAAGTAGCCCACTAGGTACCTCCAGTAAGTGCCACAGAGCTGCGTTGCTGAGAGGTGTAAAAAGGGGCACGGCCTGGGCCACATCTCTGAAACACAGCGCAGTGGTGCTTACTGGAAGCACCTGGTGGGCTAGTTGGCCCCCTGGGGCTCTCAGGATTGAAGGGGAATTATTTCCCCAACTTAAAATGCGCCACAGGGCATGTTTTCACACGTAACCTAAGGCCCCATCCCCTCCCTTCACCACTGTGTAAACGTGCCCTGTGTCCATTTTAATGTGGGAGATTAAGTCTCCGTGAATCCTCAGTGTCCCTAGGGTCTAATTTGCCTACTAGGTACCTCCAGTAAGCACCACAGAGCTGCGTTGCAGAGAGGTGTAAAAAGGGGCACGGCCTGGGCCACCTCTCTGCAACGCAGCACAGTGGCCCTTACTGGAAGTATCTGGTGGACTAGTTGGCCCCCAAGGGCCCTCATGGTTGAAGGCGAATTATTTCCCCAATCTTAAAACGCGCCACAGGGCGTGTTTGCACACGTCACCTCAGGCCTCGTCCCCTTCACCACTGTGTAAACACACTCTGTCGCCGTTTTAAGTTGGGAGATTAAGTCCCCTTGAATCCTGAGGGTCCCTAGAGTCCAACTAGCCCACTAGGTACCTCCAGTAAGCGCCACAGAGCTGCATTGCAGAGAGGTGTAAAAAGTGGAACAGCCTGGAGGTTCCTGGTGGGCTAGTTGGCCCCCAGGGACCCAAATATTCAAGGGGAATTCGTTCCCCCTCTGCAAACATTTCAGGGAGCGCGTTTGCAGAGTGCTGAAAGGAGGGGGTTTGGCCTCTGGCGCAATGCCGGTCTTTTAATATTTTTATTTTTTAAGAAGGGGGGCTGTGTGGCCTAATATTCTTGGCCCGTGGGACCCCATACCCTAGGGCCTGTTTTTAAAAAAAACAAAATTTGTAAGGGGGCCACATGGCCCCCCTCCGGAGGCCTTAATCGGCCCCGGGAACCCCATCTCCTGGGGCATGGACTTTTTTTGTTTTCTATTTGTTTTGGAGGGGGCTGCGTTGCCCCCTCCTCTGGCCACTTATGGCCCTGGGGACCCCAGCCTTTCTTTTAAATTTTTTTTTTTCTTTTTAAATTTGGGGAGGGGGCCGCCTGGCCCCCCTCCCGGGCCACTTGTAGCCCCGGGGACCCCATCCCCCAGGGCTGGC
This sequence comes from Triturus cristatus, assembly GCF_964204655.1. Taxonomy (NCBI): domain Eukaryota; kingdom Metazoa; phylum Chordata; class Amphibia; order Caudata; family Salamandridae; genus Triturus; species Triturus cristatus. Next base: position 345,385,566 of record NC_140593.1, read on the forward strand.
CCTCTCCGTTGGGGGCCAATCCCCCCACGGTCCCACCGGCTCCCCACGTCCTTCGGGAGCCGACATTGCTTTTCCACACGGGCAGCTGCTAAGATGCAGCTCCCCGTGTGGAAAATCAATTTGGTTTGCATTTTGAAAGAGAGAGCAGGTTTCCAAACCAAGTTTGCTATGGCAGGGCGGGAGCCATGAGGCTCCCGCCATGCCATAGCAAACTACAGTGTCCCGGGGGTGGGCACCCCGGGACACTGCAGGAGCTGGCCCTGGGGGGTGGCGGTCCCCAGGGCAACGACAAGGCTCCAGGAGGGGGCCACACAGCCCCCTTCCCAACATTTACAAAACCCCTGGGGATGGTGGTTCCCAATTTGAATATTTAGAGCCCCGGGCAGATGGCAGTCCCCGTGGCCTGTGGGGGGGCTTGAGCCCCCCCCACACAGGTTTTTTTTTAAAAACAAGCCCTGGGGGGTGGCGGTCCCCAGGGCTGGGGGGGCCATGGGCCCCCGTATATATTAGCATAAAGCCTCGGGGGTGGCTGTCCCCGGGGCTTGGGGGGGCCTTTGAGCCGCCATCCATGTTTTTTAAAGCCCCAGGGGGGGTGGCGGTCCCTGGGGCTGGGAAGGGCTGAGAGCCCCCCCAAATATTTCAGAAAAGTCCCATAGGGTGGTGGTCCCTGGGGCTGGGGGGCCCCTCTGGGCCCCCATTCTATAATATATTGCCCCCGGGACTTGGCCCCCCCAGGGCTAATTAGAAACAAAGCGCGGGAACCCACGCTTCGTTTTTTTTTCCGAGGCGGGATGCGTGGATCTCGCAATTTAAAAAAAAAATCCTTGTGGGACCCCCTGAGCAGGCCTAGGGGGTCAGGGTGTTTCTACCCTACCCCCTTTTTGCGTTTTGCGTGTTTGTTTTACTGCTTTCTTGTGCCTCGGATCTACCGAGGCACAAGATGGCTTCCAACACTTCCTGGTTTGAAGTGTTGACAGCCAATTAGCATAAAGCTCATGCTCGGGAGGATCCACGGCCCTATATATATATATGTTTTTGCTTTTGAATTTCTCAGCAACTACTGAATGAATTTACACCATTTAACAAAAAGGAACGGCTCTGAACCAAGGGCTACCTCTTTGCCAAATTTGGTGTAATTCCATTCAGCAGTTCGGGTTGTAGCTGCGGCAAAAGTTTCCTATAGGAAATTGCATGGGGAAAACATGTTTTGGGACCCCCCTTTTTTCTCGGCCCCCGCTTAATGAATCACCGTGAAACTTTCAGGATAGGAGCAGACCAGAGCCCCCCACGAGTTTTGAAAATTTCGCGAAGATTCGTCAACCGGTGCCAAAGTTATTGGGAATAGAATGTTGCGGATTTCCTATGGAAAATAGGTCCTATCTATAACTACCTACTGGCGACCGCCAGTAGGTAATATATATATCTATATATATCTATATATATCTATATATATATCTATCTATATATATATTCACTTAAAAAACCATAGGTTTCACACATGTTATAGTTAGCTGGGCATTTCACTCGTGAAAAACCAATGAAATTCCCCCATTATAGTTAGGTCAGATAACTATAACTCGCGCGACCGCCACTCTATCACAAGGATGATGTCATCGGTGATGTCATGAGTAATGCCACTGACCATGTCATGAGTGATGTAATATGTGACGTCATGAGCACTGGATTGCGGGCGCGCGAGTTATAGTTATCTGACCTAACTATAACGGGGGAATTTCATTGGTTTTTCACGAGTGAAATGCCCAGCTAACTATAACATGTGTGAAACCTATGGTTTTTTAAGTGAATTTGCAAGGTTTTTTAAATGCTAATTCCTAACTATAACGTGTGTGAAACCTATGGTTTTTTCAGTGAATTTGTACGGTTTTTTAAATGCTAATTTATGTATTTATTTATTTATTTTAAGTTTTTTCACCGTGCGCGTACCGTGCGCGCACGGTGCACTTCGCGCGCCGTGCGCGCGCTGTGGGCACGCGGTGCACTTCGCGCGCCGTGCGCGCGCTGTGGGCACGCGGTGCGCTTCGCGCACCGCGCGCCCACGTTACGTAGTTCGCGGAATTTAGCCGTTTCTACCGTGCGCGTACGCTACGCGCACTACGCGATTTTTCGTAAAAAAATTATAATACATTTTTGCCCTTGGGGGTCCTTCTGGGACCCCCTGACCAAGGCTAGGGGGTCAGGAACTGTCCAGCCTGCCCCCTTTTCACGTTATCCACCTTTATTTTTCACCCCCTCAGACTGCGACAAAATGGCGGCCGACACTTCCTGGTTTCGACCGATTCGAATGTTTACTAAGATCTAACAACCAATCAGAATCGGGCTCGCGCACGGCAGCGTGCGCGTACGGTAAGCTTACGGTACGCGCTCGGAGCGCGCCTATAGATATATATATTGATTTAAATGCTATTTTCTCAGGAAATACTGAACAGATTTACACCAGACCTGCAAAAGGCACAACCCTGACCTGAGGACTACCTCTCTGCCAAATTTCAAGTAATTCTGTTCAGCCGCTCGGGCTGCAGCTTGGACTAAAGGTCCTATGGAAAAATGCATGGGGAAAACGCGTTTTGGGACACCCCCTTTTTCTCAGCCCCTGCTTGACGAATCCCCCTGAGACTTTCAGGGAAGGAGCGGAGCGGAGCGCCCCACCTATTTTGAAAATTTCGCGAGGATTCGTCAATCGGCGCCAAAGTTATTCAAAATAGAATGTTGCGGATTTCCTATGGAAACACGGTCCTAACTATAACTATCTACTGGCGACTGCCAGTAGATAATATACATATATATATATATATATATATATATATATATATATATATATATATATAGTCTAAACAATAACATCTTTTTGTTTGATAAGACGTACTATCAGCAAATGCGTGGTGTTGCCATGGGAGCCAGCTTTTCCCCCAGCTACGCATGTTTACACATGAGATGGTGGGAGGACCTGGTCCTGGGCGGCACACACAAAAGCAATATGGATAAGAATGTTAAATTGCTGTTACGCTTTATTGATGACTTGTTCATTGTGTGGGAGTGCACAACTGAGGAAACCACTGAATTTGTTACTGTTATTAACCGAAACAACATTAACCTGAACTTCACATCAGTGATTAGTGACAAAAAAAATAATTTCCTGGATGTAGAGGTATATCTGGAAAACAACAGAATAGAAACTAGAATATACAGGAAGGAAACGGCAGGCAATTCAGTTCTGCACCTATCTAGCTTCCACCCTAGACACCTATGGGGAAATGCTTAGCCTAAAAAGAGTGTACAGCAACCCCAGGGATTTAGCAATAGCACAGCTGGGGAGTAAAAGGAGGTTCTTGTCTCGAGGCTATTCAGAAAAGACTATTGAGACTGCCATCATCAAAACTCAGGGTCTTGACAGATGCAATCTTCTAATAACAAAAGAAAAAGACTCAAATCCAAAAGAAGACCCTATGAAGCTACGACTCATTATGGCATACAACACACAAGAAAAAGCCATTAGGAAGATAATGAGAAGGAACTGGCCAATTGTACAATGTGATCCAGTGATAGGTGCCTCACTACCACACAACATAGGGATCACCTACAGGAGAGCCCCGTCAATGAGCACTAGTTTGGTCAAGAGTAGTCCTGAAACCACGAACCAACAACAAAGCTTGCTGCATTGGTCTCTAAGATCCCTCTGCTTCCCTTGCATATTAGGTGTAATTACAGGAGAACATATGTAGACACATAGAAGCAGAAGTTTCACATAAAAATGTGTAATATTGTAAGGCGGAGCATTGCATGGGAGACTATGGACTTTCAGATTTAATTTCTGGATCCTGTGCTTCCAAAGTACTCCTGCAGTCATTGGTTATGTAAAACATCCAGTGAATCTTGCCCTTGGATCCCAGGTCCCATTAATGATTACAGCAATAATTGTGTTAACTTTGGCACCCCTTTACAACCAGGCCAAGTCTACCCACCCAGTGTACAGATATCATCGTGGAATATAGCTGGGCTGCGTAATAAACTGCCTGATCCAGATTGGTTTACATTTTTAACTCATTTTGACCTGATTATGCAACAAGAAACATGGTTGATGGAACCTCTCCACATTTCTGGTTATTTAAACTACAGCTGTGAAGCCACTCCTTCCAAAGCAGGACATCCTTCTGAAGCCAAATTAATCTGGTTACAAATTTCATTACACCTCCCCATTCATAAATTGTTGATTGATTGCCATGTCATTTATTGGTTTGCCTGTAAAGGGAACAAATAGTGTAACTGTGAGCTTATGTAACATATATAGTCGATCTATTGGAATAAGCAAAGAATCCTTCACACTAGCCAAGTTAGATCAACATTTGTCAAATGGGGCAACCATATTTAATCAAATCTGTAACAGACCCTGAAGGTGTTGCGATATTTACCATGCCAAAGTTCAGAGTGCTGCATTGTAAGGGGAGGAAATCTGGGGGCATGATCAATTAAAAGACTAAAAGAGTTGATAGTAAGAGACAATACCTTTACTAGATTTTTGTACAGCCTACCCCAAACTAAACCTACAGTCCCATTATTTTTCACACAGGGTTAAAGCTTATAGGTGATATAGCTGCTTTATGACCATTACTTTTTTGGATCAGGATGTGGATAACCCCAGAATTAGGTTCTTATAAGAAGGCCCACATTTTTTTAATTAAACCCAGATAATGCGAACTCGATGTCTTGGTTCTGCTACATACAATATACCTCTCTGACTCTAGGCATGAAAAAAATATGTAGCAAACCATCTTCAATGAAGGGTGGTACAAGTAACCCTGGGCGTACTTCGCGTAGTAGTGCTACGTGTAGCTATGCGAAGTGTACTTCGCGAGCAATGCGTAGCACTACGTGAACTGCGCAGTGCGGTAGGAAATGCTGTTTGTAATGATTACACAGTGCCAAATGCTTGTCCGCACTGTGCAATCATTGCAAACGGCATCTTGCCCAGTGCAAGCGGTCGTTTTCTGCCGCTTGAGTAGATTTCTACTCGAGCAGCAGCTTTCTCAACGTGTACTGGTAGTTTCTCATCGCGACCACTCACAATGAGAAACCTGACCTCCCCGCATTGAGAATCTCGCGATGAGGTTTATTTTCCACGCTCGCAATCGGCAACTTGATGTTGCTGATCGCGAACGAGGAAAAATTCTCGCCGGGATGTCATTTTGCACGCTCGCGGTAGTCAACTTGACGTTGAGGACCGCGAGCAAGCAAAAAATGACTGCTGCACTACGCTACGCTACATGTGTTTGCACTGTGCTACATGCAATTCGCGTAGTGCAAAGTAGCGCAAACTTCGCAAACTAAGCGAGCGTGGGGTAGTACTTCACCCAGGGTTATACAAGAGTAGCCGTTAAGTTGGCTTTTTGGGCACACACAATCAAGCTGTAGCAGAGAAATTCTAGTTTTGGCAGCCTTACTGCAGAGTTGCTATCCTTTAAATTGACACAAGCAATCAAAACCTATATGGATGTCATAAGACCCTAACTTGCTCATACCTTATATATTCGATTTAGAATAGGAAGCTTGCAGGTAGACACATTTTTTAACAAATGGAAATCCGAGCAGGATACACATATTTTCTGTCCTTCCAGTAACAACTGTACTGTAGACCTTAAACATTTGCTTTTATTCACCCCAATTTATAAAAGTCGAAGAAGAACCTGGGTTCAACTACTATGTTTAAACCTTGGTATTAGGCAATACTGAACTGCTTTTAGGATACTCCAGACAATTACTAATTTGGTTATTGCACACTCGGTAAGTGGACATCTTTATGCTATGTGGTTAGAGAGCTTAGCTCTCTTACCCTGATATTTGTCATAGCCTACTTTTTCCCTCAGACTGCAGAGGACAGTATCATATCATTGTAGCCCACACACTGTCTGATACATACCTCCTTACCTCTTCTCCAGAGTCCCCTTGTTTCAGATACACCACTTTCTAAACACAAATCTCAGGCTGGGGTGTCCCTTTATTATACCACTACTGACACCCCCTTTTTTTCTTTGCTTTTTGACGAGACTAGCCTGATATTTCTTCTTTAATGTTTATTGTATTTGATCATACACTGGTGTGTGGGAAGGCACCCCCTTTGCTAGGCTTCTTTACGCTCATCTCTCATCCACCTCCATGGCCTCCCTCCCTCATCACTTTGTCCCTTTTTCCCCATACCACAAAGGTCCACACCACAAAGACGTGACCCTCGTAGAGAGCAAGATTACTGGGGACAAAATCGAGCCAATGATCACCATATAATTATTTCGGAGGGAATATGGCTTCTCTAGCGAGTTTTTAAAAGTAGTTGTTCACAAGCTGCATAAAAAATATTACCATCCCTCATACATAACTTCCAGATAGATTTTGTCCCTCTGAGATCATCTAGACAAAATTGATCATCTAGACAAAATATGCAGACATTATTTCACATAGTGTGGCAATGTATGGATTCAAGGGATGAAGGAGTTGTCCGTTCCCTAAATGTGAAGAAAGCATTTCAAAATGTGAAGTGGAGACACCTCTTCAGGATTTTTAACCAATTTATTCTCTGCGCCAGGTTTATAGGCAAGGCATAGCGGTTTTATGAATTTCCAGGGGCTCAAATGTCTTGTGGAGGTTTCCTGACCCTTAACTATCCACAGAGGGAATAGACGGGGCTACCCACTCTCCCCATTACTTTTTCTTCTTGTTCCAGAGACTTTCTCCATTGCCATATGAAATTCACAGGAGATCCAGGGAGACTATACTAAGGAAGACAACTCCAGATCATTGCTTTACACTGACAATATCCTGTTGAGCCTCACAATTCCATCGACTATGTTTGCAGGGATACAATCTACACATTTCTGCTCAGATACTTCACTTACTAAATCATTTCTGTTCACATTTCTCATTTATGAATGCACGTTGAATTTATTATTTTTGGCTGTCTGTCATATAACATTTGCTTTAATATGGTTTGATATTTCAGCAATACTTTATAAATGTATTCACATGATTTATAGTGCTTTATAAATGTATGCAAAAGTGTAAAAAGATTATTATGTTAATTTGTGCATTAGACATCATTCAGTGTGAGACCCAAACTTTTCAAAATCAAAAGTGTATTTAACCTGGGTACAGACAAATAAAAGGAAGAGAGGAAATGTTAAGCTTCCTGGGAAACTCTGAGATTCAGTAAGCAGAAGCAGTAAACACATTTTATGAAGGCCACATGCATGCATCTCATAGCCTGACTGATTTTATCGATTTTCTAGGATGCCATAGGTTCATAGCAGAGCTAGACAATTACCTTATTCACGTGGAACAACTCTGCTGTTTTTGCATAAAGATATGCATATGAGAGTCCACTTTAGGAACTCATACCTTCCCTTTTGGTGCTAAGACACTATATCTAGAGGCAAGAAACAAGTGGCTTGAGGACAGTGATTGATTGCATTGTTTCATGCAAGTGTATTGTGAATCACCAGTACAATGTTGTAATTCTTTCTAGTATTTTATTGATTAATCACTTTCATTGCCACTGATTTTTTCATTTGTATAGTTACAGCTGTACATATTTTTGGGACTAGATTAGGACACTGATTTTAATCAAATCATAAAACATATCCTGCATTCTTGAGTGTGTCTATTTTTGGTGAAAAGAGATTCAGTATCTACTAACAACAAATAATCAGGTAAAATCTTACAGGGCTAATTGTTATCCAGAACATACCATCCTCATATAATGTTAGGTTGTTCATAGCCTACATTCCAACAGGTTTATCGGCTTCAGCTGGTAATTTGGGATTGAGCTTGAACTTTAGCTAGAAGGTTAGAAAACCTTCATTCTGATTCTTATTTTGTATGGATTTACAAAAAATATATTACCTGCACTGATATCATTAATAAGTGCCTTTTGAATATTCTCTGTTTACAAGATTAAGTGGAATAAATGTGAGGCTTTATCTTACATAAACACTAGAGCTGCTGTGGTGCCTTACAGCTTTCAGTGGCTAAGAAATACCCTCAAATGTCGTGGATACCTGATTAACAACTAGCTTGCTGATATAGTAACCAATGACCTATATCTGCAAATCCTTCAGATGCACAATGATTTTCGAAGATGGTCTGACCTTTGAATTGATTTCTGTAGTAAGATACAGTTCATCAAAATGGTTGTGACACAGCACTTTAACTATGTTGTGGCTATGTTATCCCTTGGGATTCAATGCCACATATTTCAGCCCATAGACCAAGCCACTCAGATGTTCATATGGAAAGTGGATAAGACTTAGGAAGGCATCCTGAACCTACACATACTTGGGAAAACTTAGGCTCCCTCATTGAGTCCCACTATTTTCCCAATAGCTCTCCCATGAAATTTCTGCACACAACATAGTGGAACCTACCCCCCCCCCCCCACCCCCCCGGACAATGATCGAATGGAGCAGCCACCCAACACATCTGGATACATCCTTTGCACACTTACCTACACCACTCTGAAACAATGGAGGCTTTTAAATTGGGGGCAAGGGTATACACTGCCAGGATTGGTCTTCAATGGGCCTGGGTAGGGCAGAAAAATTGATGTCTGGTAAAACCACTCACCCACATGTTAAACTTCAGACAGTCCACAAACCGGGAAGAGATCAGGCCTGGAAATACATACAACATAAACACTGTTTATGGAGCAGGTGAGGCCGACCTCTGGCAACTCTTGCCGAATCATCCATATTTGTGCACATATGGACATGGGGAACACATAAAGGGGACATGTCTGCTTTATATAATTGCATCACTGCTGAATTGTTTTCCAAGGTACATATGTCTGAAATGAGGGAGAGGAATGTGGTAAGCTGTCCTAAATCATGACTATACTAATATGGATTGTCTGGAACCAATTTAGCAACATGACAGTGGCCAGAACTACTACAAGGTGTTGCACAGTTGGCCTTAGATACCCACATAACTGTTCTAGATGGGTATGAGCAGCAACTTAATCTATTGGAGGTGTGTACATACAGGCTCTGATCTTTCACACTATGTTACTACAAACTGTTGTCCTTGTATTGGTCATGTATATGACACAACCTGAAAAACTCTATAGACTATCCAGCCCTTTAATAAACTTACATTTCTTCAATACTCAGTGGATGGACAAGGAGCCATTTCAATTTAGTGGGAGATGGGTCTTCCCAAAGATATAGATATATGATGCTTTTTTTATTGTTCTAGAAACACAGAGGCCAGATTTCTAGACCATCCTGGCATCCAGGACTTACTCCATGTGCTAGCCCAAATCAGAAATCCAGTTATCACAACCATTCCACAACCCACTAAGCAATATTTAAACCAGATGTGTTTCAGGTAAATATTAATCCCATAAGACATTACAGGGGTAGTTAGTGGAATCCCAAACTTTTTTTTAAAAAATCATTGCTCACTAAAGAACACTAGAACATGAGGGATACATTTTAAATGTTTATTTAAAGTCAGGATTTTTGTCTAGTGCACACAATATGACTGTTCAATACAATAAATACAAAACAAATGGTGGCTGTAATGTTCACCACACGTTTAAATAAGAGGGGCCACTCTAACTTGGTTGCAGTATTAGATTTATAGCAATCCTACACTCATTCCAAGCTAATTCTAGCATAGATTAAAATAGACCCTAGTCTGAGTTTCAGAGATGGCACAGACCCTCATACCTGCTTGAATAATTGAGCTTATGTTTACAGCACTCTCAAGGTCTGGTATTCTCTTCCTACGAGGTTAGTTGCACCTTAAGTCAGTGTTAATGGCCTCCCATCCCAGGAGTTTTCAATCTGGACAGGAGATATGAATCTTTTTGTCTAACAACGGAATTCATACTGTAACTTCCGTTAATGAAAAATTCTATTCTATGCTTGGCATTTTTAAAGCACATGGCTACCCTGAGGGCCTCCCAGTGTTAACAAATCGTACGATGCCCACTTCATAACAGAGGTAAATCAACAGCAAAGTCTTCAACTGCTTCCTAAAGCATACTTTATCTTTAGTCTTCCGTAGCTCGACAGGCAATGAATTCCATAATTTAGGGACTAGATAGGCAAAAGATCTTCCACCATGTCTTGATTTACTTGCCTTAGAAATTGTCAGTAGATATGGAGCAGAATGCAATGTTCTCTTGGAAAAGTAGGGACAAGCTAGATGTTGTAATGGCCATGCGCTCTTACTATGCAGGACCCGATGAGCTATGCATAGGGCCGTGAACTGTATCCTCTTTTAATAACAGGGAGCCAGTGTACAGAGGTCAGTGATACAGAAGCAGAGTTATATTTTAGGTAGTTTCAGCAAGACACAAGCTGCATCATTTTGCACTACTTGAGGTCTCCTTTCAACATACTCGGGACGTCCAAGTTACAGAGAGTTACCCCAGTCTGAACATGACAGGACCAGTGCTTGAAACACTAGTCTTCGTTCAGGCAGAGGTAAAAATTTTAGACTGTCCAAAATTTATAAATAAATCAAGCTATAATAATAATAACTATATAAATTTATAATAAATGTATAAATAAATAGTGTCCTCAGCAGACCAAAGCAGCTGCCAGCTAGCTTCCTTGCTTGTACCTCCAAAGTAAGGTTATCAATCCATACCCCCAAGCTTCTTACGGCTGATGTGCGGGTAGGATGGTCACCTAGTAGATTTGACCAGTGCATCATGGACCAACTATTAGAATCATTTCTAACCACTACCACCTCAGTTTTGTCTCCATTAAGCTTTAGATAACTAGCTGACATCCATTCTGCTACTTCATTCAAACAAGAATTGAGCTGACCAGAGTATACAACCGTATCAGAGATAAGAGAGATAACAATGTGAGTGTCATCCCTACAAGGCACTGTTGGGAAACCATGTGCATGCACTATCTTAGTCAGCCAATTGACATACAGATTGAATAAAGCTCTGAAGTACTCCTCACTGTAGAGGATGAGGTTTAGAATTAAAAGATTCCTCTTAGACCTGGAAACTCCTCCTGCCTAAATAGAGGGCAAGCCATTTCAAATCTAGGCCAACTACTCCTGGTTCCAACGTATGTAGTAAAATAGGATGAAGTATGGCATTGAATACTGCACTGAGGTCTAATAATATCACTGCAGCTACCCACCTTCATCAACATTTTTCTCAATTCTTCCATAATAGCTGGCAATGCTGTCTCCCTACCACATCCTGGACAAAAGCCTATTTGGGAAAATGTAGTACATCGTGCTTTTCAAAAAATAAATTTTCAAGCACTTTACTTGTGCCCGACAACAGGGATATTAGTCTTTAACTTTCAGCTAATGCAGGCTCCAAGCATTGATTTTTTAGTAAAGGTCTCACTACAGCTTGTTTCCATGAAGGTGGCACCATACCACTCTAAAGCTATACGTTGAGTATATCTACCAAAACAGGGTAGATTAAGTTTTTCCCTTGCTTGCATTAGTGCAAACAGAGGGTCTGGGTCCAAAGGGGAACCTGTTTAAGTTATCTTTATCACCCCTTCTACATCTTTGTTCCTAATGAGAGGGAAGGCTGATAAGGCCTCATTTGATGCACTGCTATAGTAAGACTGGTCAGAGGTCTTATAATGTTCTGGTTTATATGCAAAAGTAGCATAGATGTTACATTTATCAAGAAAGCATTTGGATAGCTTATTACAACGAGATTCAGATGGAGGGGGTAAGGTGCACATTTTTGTGGAATTTGTAAAAATAAATGATTATTTTGAATAGCTCTTAAGTAGGATTCAAGGCATTATCAATCGAGTGGCAAAATATGTGAAGTGTGCTTCCTTAATAGCAAAATGAATGACATTTTTTCATGTCATTTAATTTACTTTTCACATCATCTGTTGTTTTCCTCCACTTCCTTTCCATCATTTATCTTTCATTCTTGAGCTTCAACAGATGAGTATTGAACCAGGGAGCCCAGCCCTCGATTCGGCCCTGTTAGTGAGAAAAGAAAGACATTTTGTATTTTCTCATACTAACCTATGAATATGTATTTTGGACAATCATTGAAATGCAAGATAGCAATTGGCAAGGAGGTTATTCAACGTAAGAATCACATGATATGTGGGTCTTCTGTCTCAGAAAATGCTGAGCTTTCTATTTCCTCAATACTTAAAAGGGTACGCAGTGCCTATTTTGTTAGCCATTGTTTTCTGTGTTGAAGTCACATTGTAAGAATCAAACACAGCACTTTAGTTTATAAGCTATAATGGCACTTTAGCAGCTTTTAAAGTTAAGTTAAAAGTTGTAATGCCAGATTTATTTGTCTTATTGCTCATATTTGAGCGTGGTCTTGTTGGTAAATATTTAGATCTTCTTTAAGAAGATTGAAGACTGATGAGATTATGATACAATTGTGCATACACATTTGAGTGTGTCTGGAAACCATTATCTATCATTTTAAATGTGGTCTACATCATTTCTCTGTCAGCTTTCCAGGGACTTTCTGCATCTTCCCTTTCTGAATATGCCTGCTCTTGAATAATGAAATGTATTAAAGTGGATACAAGTTGCTTGTTTTTTTCCATATTAGGACCCAAAAGGAAGCAATTGAAATCTATTTCTTCACTCATTTTGGACACATGGTCTTTCACAGCAGTTAAACTGTTATGTGCTAGCCATCACTGGCACAGTTTACCCATACTATGGGGCCTATTACGATGTTGGTCGGAAAGCCTCCAATTGACATCGTTGTTTTAAATTCTGAGCGCCTAATCACAATGTAGGCAGTCGGATTTGAAACCGGCCCGTCATTTCGGCTGGATTCCGACAGGCTCAAAGAGCCTGTTGGCCAGTTGGAGACTGGCCGTAATCCCAATGGACGGCGTTTCTGCCGGTGGGATTATGACGCTCGGTTTCCGACAGGCTTTCTATGCCAGGCTTTCCAACATGGGAAGCCTGTCAGAAAGTGAGTTTAGGGGCCCCTTGTAGGGCCCCCTTCTACGTGCGGCCTATGGTTGGGGCCCCCCTGTTTATCTCTGCACCATGTGGCAGGCACCCTGAAGTGCCTGCTGCGCGGTGCTGGGATAAACACAGCCTCCCATTTCCCTATGGGAACTTGTGCTATGGCCAGTTTACGGCCGTAGCAAAAGCTCCCATAGGGAAATGTGAGTATGCGACTGCACCATTTGCGGTTCCATCGTAATTAGGCAGTTGGTACCGCCGAGGTCCGACATCATAATCGGTCCCTATATGTGATTAATGTGATTACTGTTACAGTGAAATATATACTATCTTTATCTTTATCTTTAAACCTTTCAGACACTCACCCCCAGTCACAGATCTGGGTTGAATCCATCATCATCCTTTAGCTCACTTCGCCACCTCAGTTCAGACCCAGCTATATGCAAATCAGTCTTGACCCTGTGCCTCATGGGAACAGTCCAGCCTGAACTGCCAAGCCAGGTCTTCCCTGAACTGGAAACAAGCATCCTGGGACCGGTTTCTGAGTAACACCCTTCATCAGCCAGGCTAGCTTGAATCCAGTGGCAAAGAGATTAAGGGACCCACGTTTGGGCATACCCTGCCAACTTAGGGCGAACAAAGCAAACACAAGGAGATGATGGTCGGGGGGCTGTAACCTTTCAGACATTCACCCCCAGTCACAGATCTGGGTTGAATCCATCATCATTCTTTAGCTCACTTCGCCACCTCAGTTCAGACCCAGCTATATGCAAATCAGTCTTGACCCTGTGCCTCATGGGAACAGTCCAGCCCGAACTGCCAAGCCAGGTCTGCCCTGAACCAGAAACAAGCATCCTGGGACCAGTTTCTGGGTAACACCCTTCATCAGCCAGGCTAACTTGAATCAACTGGCAAAGTGAACAAGGGACCGACGTCTGGGCATACCCTGCCAACTTAGGGCAAACAAAGCAAACACAAGGAGATGATGGACGGAGCACTGACATTTTTCAGACACTCACCCCCAGTCACAGATCTGGGTCGAATCCATCATCATTCTGTAGCTCACTTCGCCACCTCAGTTCAGACCCAGCTATATGCAAATCAGTCTTGATCCTGTGTATCATGGGAACAGTCCAGCCTGAACTGCCAAGCCAGGTCTTCCCTGAACTGGAAACAAGCATCCTGGGACCAGTTTCTGGGTAACACCCTTCATCAGCCAGGCTAGTTTGAATCCAGTGGCAAAGTGAGCAAGGGACCCACATCTGGGCATACCCTGCCAACTTAGGGCGAATAAAGCAAACATAAGGAGATGATGGATGGGGCGCTGACACTTTTCAGACACTCACCCCCAGTCACAGATCTGGGTTGAATCCATCATCATTCTTTAGCTCACTTCAGCACCTCAGTTCAGACCCAGCTATATGCAAATCAGTCTTGACCCTGTGCCTCATGGGAACAGTCCAGCCCGAACTGACAAGCCAGGTCTTCCCTGAACCGGAAACAAGCATACTGGGACCGGTTTCTGGGTAACACCTTTCATCAGCCAGGCTAGCCTGAATCCAGGGGCAAAATGAGCAGGGGACCCACGTCTGGGCATAACCTGCCAACTTAGGGCGAACAAAGCAAACACAAGGAGATGATGGACGGAGCGCGGAAACGTTTCAGACACTCATACCCAGTCACAGATCTGGGTTGTATCCATCATCATTCTTTAGCTCACTTCGCCACCTCAGTTCATGTTAATGAATACATCAATATTTATTGGCAATAGACCAATCCCATCTGAATTAAATGCAGTCAGATATAAGTACCTATTTTAAATCCTTGTCATCCTGGGAATTCTGTCAAATTAACTTTTGCAATGGTGGTGGCTCTTAATCTCTAATGGATGCAAATACCAAACCCCATGCAAGTTGGCTGGGGATAGTCTTGCTTAAAAAAAAAATAGGTTATCGTGTATGCTCTAATTAAAGCCTCTGCACCTTTGATCTGCCAAACCTGGCATACCAAATATTTTTTTCATTTATATTTTCAGATCAGAATTCATACCTAGGACAGCAAAAGTTTCAATAAGCTGTGCAAGAGCAGATGAACCTGTTGTAATCAGATTTTTCTGAAGTCTTTCTGGTTTCTGTGAATAATAAAATGCTGATGGAAGAGAATAGTCCTCATTTTAAAATAAAGGAACCTCTTCTGGAAATTTCAGGAACTTTTTAGGGGTGCAACCCCACAATGCTCCCACTGTGTGTATTCATATATTTTTCCAGGACTACTGGTTCTATCAATTTAATGATGTAGATAATGATGAAAATAAAACCGTTCTTGATGATTTCCAGCATTTAAATAAGGATCCTCATTATCAATGGTAGCATATGAGGAGGTGTTTGGACAAAATATTGTTTTATAAATATTAGGAAACAGAAATATAGGAAAATAGATATCATGACACACACCTAGTTCAACACTTTTCCTACTATTGCGCTCTAAAGTTGGAATAGCAAATTGTGCCTGTCTGAAATACAATGCCTTCCCTACTTTAGCCCTGATTGGAGTGAGCGTAGTAAAGTTCACTCCTCTGAAATCCAACGATTTCTCTACTGTTGCACAGACTGGAGTGGAAATAATAAATTTTCCCCCCCTCCCCCCAAATACAACACTTTCCCTAATATTGCACTGACTGGGGTGGGAATAATACATGTTATCCCTCTGAAATCCAATACTTTCCCTACTGTTGCATTGTTTTTAGTGGGGATAGTAAATGTTACCCCTCAAGGTCCAACACTTTTCCTATTGTTGTGTTGACTGCAGTGGGAATAGTAAGTTTCATCTTGCCAACGTCCAACACTTTTCCTACTGTTGCATTGCCTGGAGAAGGAATAGTAAATCTAACTACTCCAAAGTCCAACACTTTCTGTTATTGTGGTAACTGGAGTAGGAATGGTAAATCTAATACCTCCAAAGCCCAACACTTTCCCTACTGTTGCATAAACCACAGTGGGAATATTTCTTATTCTTATATTCTAGTAGCATGAATTGTGTTTTGTAATTTTTTTTTTATATTATTCATTTTTATTTTTACATTTATTTTAATGTTTGTAATACATTTTGTAAATGTGTTTATTAGATTGTTCAATTGTTAATATTTTATTTATTGTCTACATTAATTAATATGTTTTTTCACATTCAATCTTTTATTTTATTATGATGTTATTGTGTATGTATGTTATATACTTATATTGCTATACTTAAGCACTGTAAGTATAGAAGCACGATATTGTGGTAAACAAAATATTTGACACAGTATTTTTGCCAGCGATATTTTTTTCCACAATACCGTGTCAGTGATCCCATAAGGATAGATCAGAAATTAGTTGTTAAATAGGATTTATGAGCAAAGGAGCTGGGAATTATAACACAACGAGAGAGACTTTTAAAGCATATGGGATTTGAATAATTTCTTTTCAACCCATAATTTGTTAAGGAATCTTTTTCCAACCAACACTGTCCAGCACAGGATAAGCAGTGATATTCACAGCATGATAATCAAGATGTGCTCTATGAGAAGAAGATGCAACTTCCAGCACTTCAGGAAATGGACTGCCTTATCAAAAATATAGGGCCCCATTATGATGGTGGTGGGACCACCACCAGCAGGCAGGCGGTGGCAGTCCCACCGTCATCGGACCCTGCATGACCGCCAGCCGAATTATGATGGTGGGCAGATGTAGGGAGGGCAGAGAGTCCAACCGCCACACATCCGACGGGCTGAAGGAGCCATCGGACCGTTGGAGGAACTGCAATCCCTACAACAGTGGCAGTGCCTCATCAGGCACCGCCGTAGAGATTACAATGTCCTTTTCCGCTGACCGTTTCATGGCGGTTAACCTGCCATGAAAAGGCAGTCAGGAAGGGACTTTGAGGGACCCTAGCGGGCCCCCCTTCAATCCTGGGATTCTGCTATTGGCCTTGGGAGCACCTTTGGTGCCCCTTACATATATCTGCACCATGTGGCAGGCTCATATTAAACTAACTACAGCATTTGTATTACCAGTTGGGATTGTTTTAATCATAGTATCATGTTCATCTATGGAGACTGGTACTTGGTTCAAAGGTGGAGCCACCGCAGACTTTTACAGTTTCAGTACCTTCTACCTCAAGAACAGAAACAGGCGGTCTATAAGATGACTGAAAAACTTGTTTATCCAAGCTTTGGGGAGCCACCCATCAGCAGTATTAGGAATCCTATCTTTACTGGTGGTAGAGTCACAATGCTTAACATTATATAGCTTATTCGTAGTTTCTTTGACATTCTGTAATAAGAATGAATTGAGGGGGGATAACCCACCTCAAATTAGAATCACAATCCTTGTCAGGGTGAACCACTAAAGTCTCTAAATAAACCTGTGCTTAACCCTCTGATAGCTTGCACAAAGCAGTCAGACTTAACTTAGAGGCAATGTTTAAAGTATTTATGCAGCACTCAAACAGTAATCAAGTGAAGACAGTCAAAATAAGAAACATGGCAAACCAATTACAAAAAAGGGAGAATGTTTTCATTAATAAAATGAAAGCTAACAAATAAAACTCCAATTAATAAAACCAGAGAGATACACTTTAAAAGTATAAGGTTTAAACTAGTGCCAAAAATGAGAAAGCATCAATCACAGGTTTTGGGTTGTGCTAACCATGTGAAAACAAAAATGTATACCTGACCGTTAGCAAGGTCCATCACTTTGCTTTATAATTTTGCAACTAGTGACATTTTCTTGGTTGCCCTTAGGGTTGGTTATTAGTGGGTCTGTGACTAGACCTATAATTATGCTAGCGCCAAGACGCTTTAGGGAATGCGAGTGCTTTAGAAGTTTTTAAATCAAGCCAAATCAAACCGTAATGGACCAGGTTCATCCTGGTTGTAAGTTTACATTCTGACTTAGAAACTTGTATGGAAGTAAAGTGATAGTTGAGTTCTCGGCAGGGCAAGCTGTGAGCAGGATCCGAAGTGGGGCTTGATGACTGTGGGTTGCTGAAAAGCGAGGAATGCTAAACCCTCTTTCATTGAAGAATTATATGCTTAAGAACAATAGATTATGAGGAATACATTTTAAATAATTAGTTAAAATAAGAATTCGAGTGTAATGCACACTGTATTAATTATAATCACAATAAAGACAAATTAAACGGCAGCATCAATGTTCACTAAAAGGCTAAATAAGAGGAAGCACTCTAACATAGTTATGGAGATAAATCTATCACAATCCTACTCTCATTCCACTAATTATGAGGGCTAATCTAATTCTAGCACTTCAGAAAAATGAAGCCTATTGTAAATGCACAACCACATACCTGTTTGAACAATAGATCTATTGTTCCATGCAGTCACAAGGACTGGTATTCTTGTCTCATGAGGAAAGCAGCACTGACTAGTCAGTGAGCAAAGACTAGGTGGCATATTTATGAAGTATTTATGTTGCTCCTGCTCCATGCAAGGGGACACAAGTACAACACAAAACCTAAGTTGGATTTATCAAGCCACACAAGGCCATCTTGCATGGCCCTGCATGGCTTGAAAAATCCAAATTAACGCAACACAGTGCAAATTACTGCATTGTGTTGCTCAGTCCCAGGGAGGCGTTCCATGGGTGGGGCGTGGCATTCTGCAGCACATATAGAAAGAGAAAATGCCTCAGGGGATTGTATTTTTGCAAGTATCCCTTCCGGCACAAAAACAATCCTGCTTTAAACGCAGGAACCGTCTGCGTTGGTGCTAGGCAGCACATTGTGCGCCGGCACTGGGAAATGACAGGAATGCATCGTATATTGTTAATTATGGCACATTCCTGCCTGTTCCCTATCACACATCACAGCAAAGTGAATTGCTGTGTCGCGTGATTATTTAATAAATATGTCTCTAAATGCCTTCCATCCCCATTGCCTTCAATGGTCACCAGAGATATGATTCTATGTGGCCTGGCCCAGTGTCACCTGGTGTGAAGATTCCCCTCTACCCTTGAGTCTGTGTTCTCGACTTTTATAACATCATCATAAAATCTTTACTTTGGTTTAAAAATACCATAAAAGATCAAATTGATTTCTACAAAATTCCAAGTATAGAACTGACAGCACTGTTAAAAAAACAAGCAAGATAAAAACAGGTACCTTCATCTGAAAGCATTTTTAAGTATATTAATACTGACCTAGCCTGTGCTTCCTAGTGTAATTCAGAGCTTTTAACAAATTTGCTATAAAACCCTTCCGCAATTGTTTATAAAACCCACAAAATATTGTAAAGTGCAAGTACCCTGTTGGGAGGTTGAATCGCAACAAGGACCTAAAGTGTTAACCTGATACCACTATCTAGGGAGAGCAAGTAAACAATGTAACAAATTCAACTTGAACCTAGTTTTTTTATCTGATTTTTATTGCTTTGCCTTAATGCAATAGTAACAGTAACAAGGGTACAATACAATCATATATCTTTCATAAAGGTAATAGAGGTAGTAGGCAAAAAAGATCACATGCCAGCCCAAAAATGGTGGAAGAGCAGAGGAAAGTAGAGGAGAGAGGGAGGCCAGGCATCAACAGGTCAACCCACTAAGGGCCTAGTCATGAAGGTGAGGGAAATGAATGAGGCAGAAGCAGGCTGGCATGATGTGACACGGACATCGGGGTGAAAAGGGAAGGTGAGAGAGATGGTTTCCCTGTGCGAAGCACAAGAGCGTGGTGATGCCGCAAAGAGTCAAAGAGATTGTGCCATAAATCGTGCAGAGGGAGACGGGACTGGGCTTGAGATTATCCATTGTCCGGGGCTGAGGATGGCAAGCATGGGCTCCGGAAGTTCAGTGCATTGTCAAAGTGGGAAGGAGTGAGGTTAGAGATGAGTTCGAAGTGGGTGCATCCTGTGACCACTTCATCGCAATGGGATATTGGTGAAGTTCCCTGGCCTCCTCCCTGCGAAGTCATATGATCTTAGCTTCAGTTCATGCCAGGGTCGAGAGTCTCCATGCCCAAAACTCGGAAGCTGAGCAGCCTTCCAGAGATGTGCTTTGTGTGCAGCGCTAGGTGTATGGCAAGATCTAAGATGCACACCTCAACTTGCCAATTCACAGGACGTGGGAAACAGCCCTCATATAGACAGGGATTAAATGAGTAAATTGTGAGAGGCATGAGGAAACCTTCAACCAATAGTGTGCAAGCAATGGTCACACTAAACATGTGGCAAAGGATGGCATCTTGTGTAATGAAATGAGGTCAAGCTGCGTCAGCACCAGGAAAGCATTTATCGAGTCTTAGGTTAGGTAGGCCAAGATTCTATCCCATTCCTTGTCAGGGAGGGATCTGTTTAGATCCGCATCCCAGTTGTCACGCAGTCCCCCAAGGGGATCCTGCGTGAGGTCTTGCAGTGCCCCGGACAGCCAAGTAATAAGGCAGTTGCCGGTTCCCAGTGTGTGAAGGTATTGGAGGAGAGAATGAGACGGGGTTCAGTGGTACTTATGTGCCATGTACCACGTAGGGCCTGCAGCACAGCATTTTGTCCAACAAAGTGTCCATGTGGGATCAGCTAGCATACCGTAAAGTATAAGAGCACCATCCTCAAACAGTTCACCCAAGGTCGAAATGCTCCCTGAATTGCAATTTCCGAGTGTCACTGGTGACAAGGGCACCAGCGAATCGAGGAGCCCTGCAAAGGAATAGCCCATCATTAGATGGTAATGATTTATTAGCCCGCACACTTCTTCTATAGCATAAGAAGGTGCTATAGGCACAGTAATTTTGGAATAAATTATTCGGTTTGATGGACTCAGTCTTGTGATGGACTATACACTATTTGGATTGTATCGGATTTGGTTTCCACTATACTGAATATGCATAGTGTGTGTTGTTCTTCACACTACAATTGTGTTGTCAATTATTTTTCTAGCCCTGTGCAAGTCATGGGTCACTGTCCCAGATGACGAAACACGTGTTGGCTGTATCACTACAAGAAGAAAACAAGACCAAGAAAATTTGCGTAGAATTTTGTTTTATGATATTTTGTAATAAGCTGTTATACTGACCTTAGAGTGTGCTCTGGCAGCGTGTTGTTATCCTAGGCCTAGTTCTACGTGCACTTTCATGATCCTGCAATGCTCTTCCGCTCCATCTAAATAACATGAACAATCTCTTGTCCTTCAGGAAACCCTTAGAAAACTAGTTCTTCAATTCTGAATGTATTCCAGTGTCTTATGCCTCTTGACATAGAATTGATCATCTGAGTTGGCTTAGGGTTCTGCTCGAGCTAGCGCCAAGACACCTCCGGGTAATCGTGCACTCTATAAGTAAATTTAACATAACATAACACTATATAAGATGACACACTGTGAGACAGGGACAGCAGGTGTCTTGTAAATTGATGTTCAACTATTTGAAAAGCGACAGTATCAACATAACCCCAACTATTGCTTCCATAAGATGCGGCCTAAACACATTTGACAAAATAGATCCTTAAAATTGCTTTTATCAGCTTATTTCCTAATATGGATGCAGAGTCAAATATTGAGGCAACTGACAATGCCAGCAAGTGTTTTTAATTGTTATTAAAGAGAATCATGAACCAGCAAGGTCAAACAGAACACCCAAATAATAATAAAAAATCTACCCTGCTGATCTCACACCCATGTACCGGCTATGATCTTAATTAATGTGGGATTTGCTGCAGCTGATACAGAGACATAAAGTGTTCATAAAATGCTTAAAGGAGTCAAGTATTTTTTTGGACCTAGGGTGCCTCTAGGAAGTAAGACCTCATCATCAGCATAAAAAAATTGCCGGATGGGTCTAGTACCTGCTCGCAGCATGTCTTGACCCTTTCTCAGCAATGTAGCCCCCAGATGGATAATATACAACATACATAAAAAATGTACCAAAATTCACTCTTGTCTAACGCACGGCTTGATGTCAAACGCACGGGTACAACAACCACCTGTGCTGTATCTTACGGAGGATGATATAATCCTTTGTGAGTTATGTCACTGAGTAAATAGATGATATCAGGGTCTACCACTAAAGAGAGCATGATGTCCTATAACTAACCCAAACTGACCCGATCAAAAGCACAGATTAGATCCATAAATGCCATCTGTAGGGCCGCAGTGTATTTATTTATGAGAAGGTATAAGTTTAAGCATTGGTTAAGTATGCTAAAACAAGTCTTAAAACCATATTGAAGGATCAAGACTATATGACTTTCTTCTTTCAGGAGGATGTTCTGGCTGAGACCACCCCCTATTACCTTTACTACTGTGCTGATGAGCGAAATTGGCCTTTAGCAGTGAGGGTCTTCTTATCGCCTTTTTTAAATACAATACAGGTTGTAGAACAGGACCAAGAAGCTGAAATACCTTCTCTGGTGGCAGCGATCATAGTCTGAGTGAGAGGGTCCCAGATAGAAGGGTCAGAATTATTTAAACCACAAGGTACTCCATCAGGGCCTGGGGTTTGTTCTTGGTGAAGGAGATTGCTTCACAGACTTCCGCCAACTGAAAATCAATATTAGAAACAGTCTGAGGCAAGGCTGGAACAGTACTACCTGAGATTATATTGGATGGGTCATGAAACACTTTGAAGGAGTTTATGATTCATAAACTCCTTCAAAGTGTTTTACTCAACTCTCTGGAGAGATTGGTAAACACACAGAACCCTCCTTAACCTGTGCAAAAATTGGGTGGAATACAATTTCCCAAAATAATGAGCTACATGTAAGGGTGCTTTCTTGCAAAAGCTGATCCCATGTTTCTTCTTTCAGGAATTGTTTACGCTCTTTTATAGCTACTTTATATCTCAGATGACTCAGTCACAACCTACTCTCTGACTTTAGGTGATCGAACCATTTACACTGACCTATTGAATTTGGTTTTCCACTATATGTCAATTCTGTATTAACTTCATTAATTAACTTCATTCAAATATTCATAAAGGCTGCTAAGAATACTGCAGTCATTGATTCCTCATTCAGGCAGATCTCAAATCCGGACCACAATCAAAAAGCACATTATTAAGAAAGGTCTTGGGAATCACGTACTTCAATATGTGACATTGGTCAATTAGATTCAGGGCACTGCTACATAGCTCAGTGAGAAATTTAAAACCCTTGCGCATGTGCCAACTCAAGGAGAGGCTAATGAGGTTGTGATTGCTATACCCCCTCGGTATGACCCTAAAATCATCTACTAAATGGGTGGTAAGACTGATACAAATATAAAATCAAAAATAGATGACCATCCTCTCCCCTTGGGTGCCAGAATAAGAGTCATTTTCCTCCTTCTGTGATTGAATTAATGTAAAGGAGTGTTAAACATTTTCCCTTGGTTGGAGTGTTCAATATGTAGTGTACATTTTGTATCACTATCAGGCAGGCTTGTATCTTTGACACTAGATATCATTTCCCCATATAAACAGAACACTCCTAAAGATATTAGACATAATGCCCCTGGGTACGTAGCTAAACTGAGGCTTGATAAAATGACCTGTAGAAGATTAGAACAGCGATGGCAAGCCTTAGAATCCACTGCAGATAAAAGCAAATATAAAGTTGCATTAGGAGCCTACCACAGAAAAATCAGGAATGCTCACACACAATATACTAATAATAGGATTGATCCAGCTGAAAACCCTGCCAAAGAACTATTCAAGGTTTTACATGAATTTATCAAACCTCTGCCTTGCACCTCAGTTATTCCTGCTTCTCTGACGTTATGTGACACTTTGGCATATCATTTTGAAACAAAAATTGAAAACATCTATCATAATGTTTGTGTTACTGCTGCAAACCCATCAGCTTATCCTCTACAAACCTTTACCTTAGAGACACTTCAGCAGTGTTTGAAAGGTTTGAACCTCTGCTGTAGGAACTGTTGGCTATAGTTAAATCAGGTTCTAATTCTTATCCCTGTCCTCCATATATAAGGTCTTATATATCCACTTTGCAGGGGCACCACCATTACACCACTATGTGCCCTATTGTTAACCCTAGCTGCAATACCTCAGGAGTGTAAATCTGTGCATTATAGGCCTATTTAAAAAAAGCTGAATGCAGATCCAGAGAAGCCAGCCAGCTATCATCCCATAGCTCTTCTCCCTTTGCTAGGTAAAAGTCTGGAGTCATATGTGAATAAATAACTTTCTTCCTACTTGGAGGACCATCATCTTTTGGATCCCTCACATTCCAGCTTAAGAGCTTCTCACAATACTGAAACTGCCTTACTGGTAGTAGTTGACTCTATTAGACTATGTCTAGATGCCAGAACTTCGGAAGTGCTGGTCCTCCTTGACTTACCAACCGCATTTGATACTGTCTCACATTCCATCTTAATTCAACGTCTGTACAAAATAGGCATCCAAGAAAGAACCCTAGACTGGTTCAAAGATTTTTTTAACAATAGGACCCAAGAGGTCTCTTTTGATACATACAATCAAAGACCCTTTCTCTGGTCAAAGGGGTCCCCCAAGACTGCTACCTGAGTCCTACTCTTTTTAACATCTACATGGCGCTCCTTGCCCAAATTGCCAAGTCTTGTGGTTCTGAAATACTTTTACTATAGAGATGACACCCAACTAGTCATCTTCTTTGGGAATGACATAGAAAATGTCAAACAGAGATTTGTTGTCTTCATGATGAAAATTGCTGCATGGATGACTCGTAACTCCAACTGCTAATTTGGAGGATGCCTTGGATAGTTTCTCCACTTGGATTAAGAGGACGGTGGCCCGGTTCCCTCCTACGGCCCGCTGTAAGCTATCTAGAGATTCACCATCCCAGCCGTGGTTTTCACACGCGCTAAGATTGCAGAAACAACACTGCAAACAGTTAGAATGACTAAGGCGGCTGGACTATTGTCCATTGGCAAAACTAAGCCTTATGAAAGCTCAGAAGCTTTATAATTCTTCCATAGCTCTGGTTAAAAGACTATATTATGCGGATCGTATCGATCTAGCTAGGAATAATTCTAGGGAGATCTTTTCTATGGTCCAGAGTTTTATGGCCCCTATAGTGGAATCTGCTATACTTCCTGCATCTAATGCCTGGTGTGAGGAACTGTCAACTTTTTTTATTGATAAAGTTCGCTCTATCCAGGTATCTTTTACTTTAGATGATCACTCTATGGTTAGGCCCCCACCCCTGGAGATGTCGCATGCTGAGTCACCTTCTCTGATGGCTTTCTCACCCATTGATCTTCTTGAGTCACTGCAGATCCTTAAGGCTTTGAAGTCAGGCTCCCCGTCTAATCCCTTTGCAGCCAGGCTTTTTGCCTCGGTCGCCGAGACTGTGAACCCTGAATTCAATAAACTCATTAATCTTTGCCTTCAGGAGGCTCAGGTTCCTTTGATGTGGAAGCAGGCCAAGATCTTGCCCCTTTTAAAGAAACCAACGCTGGATCTGTTGATTCCAGCTAATTACCACCCTATTTCACTCCTACCTATCATGGCTAAGGCCTGTGAAAAGGTGATGAATAAACAACTTAAAGACTTTGTCTTCAGGTGCTGGCTTGCTTCATCCAGCTCAATCCAGATTCAGAGCCTCCTATAACACTGAGTCGGCCATGGTGGAAGTCTCGGAAGCTATTCAGGAGTGTATGGATGCTGGCAAGAGGGCTGCTCTTGTTTCATTGGACCTCTCGGCAGCATTCAATACTGTCCCCCATTCACTGCTGTTTACCCGCCTTGCGGGACTGGGGATCTCGGGTGCTGCTTTGAGCTGGCTAAAATATTTTTTGGGAGGGACGTACACAACAGCTTTGGCTTCCCCCGTTCTCTTCCTGACCGCAGAAGGTGACCCCTGGGGTGCTCTTTGAGCCCCCTTCTTTTTAATCTTTATGTCAGCCCTTTGATTTATTTGGCTGAAGAGCTGGGGGCCAAAATTATAGCATATGTGGATGATACCCAGCTGCTGTTTACCTGGGAAAAATCTGAGTGTTCCACGTCCTTGGCCAAAAACTGTTTGACAGCAGTTTTTCAATGGCTTTTCTAAGCACAGCTTAAATGCAATGAGGAGAAGTTGGAAATTCTCCTTTATGGGATCCCCCCACCCCCCAATTTCGAGAAACTCTATGGCCAGCGGAGTTTCCCATGCCTGCCTTATCGGGGCAACCTGCAAAAAAATCTGGGAGTCTGGTTTGAGGAAAATCTATCCTTTTCTAACCAGATTAAGAAGTTAGTGGGGACCTGCTTTGGGCTACTTAAAACCCTCAGGAAATTTCTCCCGCTTCTCCCCAGAGCAGCTATGGAAACAGTGATTCGGGCCTTGATACTTTCTTGGCTCGACTATGCTAATGCTCTGTATACCGGCTTACTGGGCTACCTTCTTTGGAAACTGCAGACTGTCCAGAATGCTGCTGCAAGACTTGTGTTTAACATCCCGATGAGAAGCAGTGTTCAGCAACATCTGCGACTACTCCAATCGAGTCAAGTTTAAAGCATTGACTCTGGTCCATCACGCTCTGCATGCCCTTGGCCCTTCCTACCTCCGGAAGAGGTTTTTGCTTTACATCCCTGCCAGACACCTTTGAGCATCCTCTCAGTTCTTGGCCCATATCCCTCGCGTCCGGCTCACAAGAATGAGGGGCAGCTCATTTGCTGTTAAAGCGGCTTCGGCCTGGAACTCACTTTCTCTGGCTCTCCGCAGTATTCAGGACTTCTACCTATTAAAAAAAAAACTGAAGACCCACCTTTTTTACTAATTCCCCCCCTCTTCCCAGTATCTATTCTTTCTCTCTTTGGGCTCGCACCGGGACACTCCTCGGAGTATCTGCGTGCAGTATAAGATTAAAACCCAGTGCCTTAATCTTTTCTTAATACTAAGTAAATACACTGTTGTTCAGAAGGGCACTGTCCATCTCGCCTTCATGGATCTGTCATCAGCCTTCGACTGTGTTAACAGGGGAAGGCTGTGGCAGTCCATGAGGGAGAAGGGTGTGGATAGTGGGATTGTTAATTTTCTGGTAGACCTACACAGTAACACTAGTGCTAATGTTAGGTATTCGTCGGATCTGTGCACCACTGGCAACTTTGATATTAAGAAGGGTGTGCGCCAAGGCTGTATTCTTGCCCCCTTTCTTTTTAATTTTTATATTAATGAGTTAGATACCGTTTTGCAGAAGGTACAGGCTGACTGTCCCAGAGTTGGTAGGCGGGGTATTCCTGTTCTTTTGTACGCAGATGATGCGGTTTTAATCTCTAGAACCGAGAAGGGTCTCCAAGCCTTATTAAATGCTTTTAAATCGTTCATGACAGAAAGAGACCTATCGGTCAACAATTCTAAATCATTTATTATGCAAGTTGGCCTACAGCCAAAAAGGAACTTTGTATTTAAATTAGATGATGTATCCATCCCCATTTCGAAATCATTCTCGTATCTCGGGATCCTATTTGATACCAAATTAAGTTGGGGCCCCCACTTGGTCAAAAAGAAAGGGGAACTGGCAATGGTTAACGCTACCATTTTTAACTTTGCATCGAAATTGGGGAAGAAGCCCAACAATGCCATGATGAAACTTTACAATACAAAATCAGTGGCAACTGCTGTTTATGGCAGTGAATTATGGGGTTATGTGGCTGGAGAACAGCTACAGGTGGCTGAAAACGCCTTTATGAAGCGTCTTCTATGTGTTCCAATTGGTACATCTAATTTGGCAGTACATGAAGAATTGGGGGCACAATACTTATGTGACATTTTCTCTCTGCGCCCTTTGACCTGCTGGGCAAAACTGTGGCTGAACCAGGACATTCCATTAACCCATCTTGATTGTGAAAGATCTTTTGTCCCATGATAAGGCAATGTGCACCCCCTGGTTAAAATATCTGAAATCCTGTTTCTCTCGACTTGGTTGTCTGGAGTTGTTTGAAAATCCAAGCGGGATTGTAAATGGGGATGTGGAGGCAATTAAGCGCGCCTTTTATATGGGGAGAAAGGTTCAACGAGAGGGAGAGGAGCTCCTGAAACCCAGTATTAGGAAATATGTCATGTTAAAAACTTGCGAGACAATGGAGCCATATTTAATGGGCTCATTCAGTTCCCATGAGAAGTTGCTGCTGTCAAGGTTCAGGTTAAATATCTTTCATCACCTGTTAATTAGACCTAAAAAAGACATTTTTTACAAGGATGCAGCTCCCTGTAGCTGCGACGGAAAGTCTCCACAGGATATGCTGCATTTTATATTTTTATGTAAATTTTATGAATACCCGCGCAAACGCTATCTGGTAGCTCTTTTAAAGAAACTTAATTTTAACCAGATCAGACCAGCACTAATGTATTTACAACTTTTGCTCAGTGACAGTGTTCTCCATGTAACTGAATTCTTAAAACTGTCTGTTAAATTGAGAACCTGTATGGACCAATGAGGTTGCTTCTTCACTGCTTGACTGCCTCATCTACCTCAAGAACCTATATGGACTATACTATGCCTTGCGCTATTTTGCACTTTACTGACTATGAATTCATTGTACGGTATTGGTGATATCCTTGTTATCTTTTTTCTGTTTGGTTATGAATTATGGCACTATTTAATATTTGTCTTTTAACTGTGATGTTTATATGTATACTTTTATGGTTTGAATCAAAACCGAAATAAAGTCTCTATTGATTGATTGATTAAAACACATAACATACATAACATTAACTGTTTTCATTTAAATGGAGACAAAACAGAGATCCTTCTGTTTGGAAAAGCTCAGCTATACTGGTTGCAGGAATGATGGTCCTCTAAGCTAGGTCCTGCACCTTCCCCTAGTAGAACGGCAAGTAATCTAGGTATCCTTGATGAAAACCTATACATGAAGGATCAGGTTATATCCATGTGTGGCAAATACAAGATGATGGACGGAGCACTGAAACTTTTCAGACACCCCAAGTCACAGATCTGGGTTGAATCCATCATCGTTCTTTAGGTCACTTCGCCACCCCAGTTCGGACCCAGCTATATGCAAATCAGTCTTGACCCTGTGCCACATGGGAACAGTCCAGCCTGAACTGCCAAGCCAGATCTTCCCGGGACCGGAAACAAGCATCCTGGGACTGGTTTTGGGGTAACACCCCTCATCAGCTTGAATCCAGTGGCAAAGTGGGCAAGGGACCCACGTCTGGGCATACCTTGCCAACTTAGTGCGAACAGAGCAAACACAAGGAGATGATGGACGGAACACTGAAACTTTTCAGACACTCACCCCAGTCAAAGATATGGGTTGAATCCATCATTGTTCTTTAGCTCACCTCGCCACCCCAGTTCATACCCAGATATATGCAAATCAGTCTTTGTTTTTGCATATATATCAATGTGTGATACTTGTTTTTATACTATGCACCTTCTCAGGAGAGTATTTCAGTGGCTTTTGCTGAGATTGAGGAGAACTCAGGCATTAATAATTACACTCTTGGATTATGGAAATGCCTTACTACTAGCGTCCAATGAATCCCTCCTTTCCAAAATGCAGGTCGTTCAAAACACTGCCACAAACTCCTGCCAAAAGGATCTTTGTTCAGATTGCTTTGCCTGACACATAAAACGATAATCTGCAAATGCCTAGTATACTTATAGACAGCAGAAACTCACTTACTACTGTCCTGGCAGAAACCTAAGATCTAATAACAAATTTTGCTACTTGTCCGCTGCATCTGTACATCAAGATACAGCAGGTGATCTTGTTCTTACGTTGCCCCCGACCACTGGAGTGGCTCCACTTCTACACTCATTCTTGCACTGACTTCAAACGTTTTAAAAAACATCATAAAACTTGGCTGTTCTGACTTGCCGCACCGAATTCACTATGCCCCAGCAGTAAGATACCCCTTCAGGGATGAGTTTTTGTGCTCTGTTAAATGCCCATTACCATAATATAACATTACAAGGTGTAAATTAAAATCTCTGTAGAGTACCAATGTTGTGAATGACTGATGCTCGTCCCTATGGTGGGTAGTTCAAGACCAGGTGAGTGGTGGCCTCTATTTGGTGAACCGTGTGCCATTCTAAATAGTGTCCGCTGTCAGAGACTCGGAACAAAATTAAAGTTCTCCTTTTCCATGCCATCCCAGTGTGTAGAGCGACTAGTCTGCAGAGTGGCACACCAGCACTGCTCCATATAAAGAAGGACAAGTGGAGGTCTCTGTTAACAAGAAACACTGCTCAAAAAGTGGTCATGAAATAAACAATCAGGTTAATTAAGAAATCAATAAAATGTCCCTAAACGAGATAACATCAAAATCTGTCCCTTGGAGCCTGAATCAGATAATGATCTAGGGCCGGGAAATGTAATTGAAACATGACAGCTAACATACAAGTTGAAAGAATGCTATAAGCAATTCAAGGTGTAAGCAGACCTAAATCAGGATTTTCGATGCCTGAATCACAACCAAAGCTGAAGCAAACATTGAATGACATCTGTATTGTGATTGTCCGGGCTCAACTCTCCTTGGGCAACAGGTGGGCCTGAAATATATGCAAGAAGAATACAATGCAATAAGACACCAGAAGAAAGACTTAAATAAAAACAAAGCTTGTTTGTTTGGAGGAGTTCCCAAAGACACTGATGCATTATGATACCCCGCCAGTCTTTAATAGAAAATCCTGATTGTCTTGGTGAACAAGATGTTCAACATAAAGTCCAAGAAAAAAACTGATTGACATTGAAAAAGATAGCAAATGTTAAAATGTCATATCTGGTAGATTTTTGCACTTTTCCACCCATGGAACATGCTCAATATCATCCACAAGGGACTGACATTGGTCTGGAATCTTCAACATCTTAAACAAAATCCAGGACGAAAAAGTGGGCAACATTCAATAAGCATACTTTAAGATTTAAAAGTTTTATTAAAAAATAAAATATAGATACAGAGAATGTGGCATTCAAGTTATAACCAGTTGACCTTACAAGAATTAATAGGCAAATATTAACAAGTAGAACGCATTTTACATTTTCAGATTATATAGAGAGGGGGGCGGAAGAGAGAGCAAAAGTAACATTTACAACTAAAAGGAGCATGTGATATTACAAAATAAGAGCAAAGACTAAATATTCATATAACTAGAAAAACAGTATAAAATTATGAATCAATCTAAAATAAAGAAGCAGAGAAAGAAGCAATTTACGGCGGTTTAAAATTTTCAGAACAATTAAAGCAAACCTTATTCCTAGTAGCATTATTCAGATAAGTAGTTAAGGGTAACCAGTATAAGTCTCTATTACCAAGTGGATTGTAGGAGGAGGCAAAAGCAATATCCAATTTATTATAATGACAAACATTGTTCCACCAGGAGTTAACATAAAGATTGGTGGAACATTTCCAATTAAGTGCAATTTGTTAGAAGGCTAAAGCCAGCATAAGGTCGAATAGACCTCGTTCATGGGAGGACAAACCCAGGGACTCCATCAGACTACCTACAATGAGAATGTCATTGGAAAAAGGAGTGTTTATTTTTAAAAAGTTTGGAAATAGTGGACCATTTGTTTAACCAAAAAGAGGAAACATTAGGACAAGAAAATAAAAGTTGTAACAAATCCGCCATAGGGGATTTACAGGACCAACAGGAATCATTAGCATCATGTGAGAATTTAGCAATTGAAAGGGGAGTAAGATATAATCTATAATAAAGAAAAAACATGGATTGGGTAGTAAAAGAGGTTCTTGAAATTTTTAAAAGACGCACCCAAATTTTAATACAGAAATTAATGCTCCACACACAACCCAAATCCCTCTCCAATTTAGTTTTAGAGCAGATCGGGTCTGGGGTAAAAAGGAATTTATAAATCATGGAAGCTTTTGGAACCAAATATAACATTTTCAATAATGGATCATCTGAAGAAGCAGAATTTTCAGAAGATAAAGAGTAAAAAATGTCTAAAATTAGGGGTTGAGAATTTAAGCCAGAATGAGCGTGGACAATTAAAAAGAACCTGAAAATGTGGAAAAGAACATGGAATCATACCTTTGAATAAGTCACAAACACAAACTATTCCTCTAAGTCTCCAAGATTTCCAGTATAGAGGTCTATTTTTAATAGTAATAAGACGATTGTACCAGATAGGAGATTGCAAAAAAACATTCCCAATGGTAATTTTCGATTGGTAATGAAATTTTAACAAAGAGCATGTATGCCGAAATAAAGGAAGAGATGTAATATTTACTTTAGTAGTAAATGCTAAAAGTTCCTTCATAGAGAAGGGGGCAATCAAAGAGCGTTCCACTGTAGCCCATGGAGGAGTAAATGGGGAGGATTCAGTAAGAAGCCAATTAGATGCTTGTTTTAGGGAGAAAGCTTTATGATAAAGTATAAAATCAGGAAATTTCACTCCTCCGATGGATTTTGGTTTCCCAAGATGAATTAAAGATATCCTTGATTTCTTGTCAAATTTAGAAAGGAGGGAATCAAGTTTGATTTTTATATGTAGAAGGGATATGAATGGGTAACGTTGAAAGAACATATAACAAAATAGGGGTGATCATCATCTTAATGGAATCAAGACGACCCCACCAAGAGAGAAAAAGTGGATTCCACAAGGAAAGAAGTTTAGATACTCGGTCCAGAGCATCTTTCATATTGATTTTGACCTTCTCTGAAATAGAATTTGTGAACCAAATTCCTAAATATTTAATTTTGGGGGTGTTCCATCGAAACCAGTCAGATGAAAATGTTGTTTAAAACAAAAGTTGTTATGGGGAGAATTTCAGTTTTATCAGGATTAATCTTGTAACCAGAAACCATATAAAAATCCAAAAATTCTTGCAATAAAGAAGGGATAGAGGTTTCAGGATCTGAAATGAAAAGCAGAATATCATCTGCGTAAACTGATAATTTCAAATGAGACTCCCCATAAACAAACCCAGATATAGAGGAGTTCTGACAAATATGAGACAAGAAGGGCTCCAGGAACAAAACGAAAAGGAGAGGGGATAGGGGACAACCTTGGCGTACTCCTCTTTGAAATGGAAGAAATTGTGAGAGAAAGCCATTAACTAAAACAGAAGTGGTAGGATTTGTCTATAGCAGGGAGACAAATGAAATGAATTTAGGACCAAAACCGTGCCAATGAAGAGATTTAAATAAGCAAGACCAATCCACTCTATCAAATGCTTTCTCCGCATCGATAGAAATTGCAGCCAAGGCATAAGAAAGAGTGGGGGTCTTATTAAGAACATTAAGAAATAAGCGTGAATTGTCAGACGTTAGTCTGGCCTTAACAACAAACCAACATTGTTCTGGTCCAACTAAAGCAGGTAAAAGGGGTTCGAGACGAAGGGCAAGTAATTTGGCAAAAATGTTGTAGTCAACATTAACCAAGGATATAGGGCGGTAATTCTTGCTAAACTTGGGGTCGCAAACATCCTTGTGGATCAAGCATTTTGTGGCATCTAGAAAAGTACCTTCAGCCTTACCGATACTGTGAAAATGCTGAAAAAGATACAGGAGTTTGGGGAGTAATAAATTAGAAAAGTGCAAATAAAATTCTACTATAAACCCATCGGAACCTGGAGATATTTCCTTTTTGAGAAGAGTCAAGGCTTTGCAAACCTGTTCACCTGATATGTCCCTTTCAAGAACATCAAAGTCCAGGTTGTCTGGGAAGAGGGAATAGACTGAGCAAGGTAAGCATCTAATGAGGATGAAGAAACGGGAACTTCCGGAGTATATAGGGATTTGTAGAATTTCACAAATTCATCTAGAATAGCCTGTTCCTTAAACAGATGTTTCCCTTCCGATGACTAAATGGAGTCTATGAATACAAGTTCCTTCCGAACCTTGAGATAATTAGCCAACAGCTTACCAACTCTATTTTGATATCTGTGTAAGAGAATAGATGAAGCGTTGTCTGTGGTTATTTTATTAAAATCTAATTTCACACGAAGAAGCTCTTCTGGAAGAGTTCTAGAAGAGGAAGAATACAATGTATGTTCTAACCGTTTAATGTTTGCTAATAAAATTATTATATTGAACAAGTGTTTTTTTTCTTTTTCCTGGACACAAAATGTATAATAAAACCACGGGCAGCTGCTTTAAATGAATCCCAAATCAATGTAGGGGAAGAACTGGGATCTGTATTCAGGGAGAAAAACTCAGCAAAAGAAACAAAGGAAGAAGAAAAAAGAGGATCCTTTAAAAGAAAATTATTGAACCTCCATCTGGAAGTTCTGGGTTGCGGACGGAGAAAATCAAAATCTGTAACAACCAGGGCATGATCTGAAATTACAATGGGTTCAAGGGAGGAAGAAATAAGGTTTTGGGATAGAGATGTAGAGAGAAAAATGTAATTCAATTTGGTAAGGGAACAATGAGGGGGGGAGAAAAAAGAAAATTCTGTTGTGTCTGGGTTACATAGGCACCAAGCGTCAATAAGGTGAGTTTGGGTGATAGTGTTATGGAATTGCTTATGAGCTTTGTGAGGAATGAAACAAATCTGAGATTGTCGGTCAATTAAAGGGACTATAATTTGGTTACAATCACCTCATAAAATAAAAAATTCATCTTGATGCTGAATGCATTTTTGGTAATAGTGGGCCAACAAGAATAATCTGGCTGTCTAGGACCATAAACATTAAAAACTGTTAACAAAATATTATTAACAAGTAATTTAACTATTATCCATCTATCTTATGAATCAATTTCCTGAGAAGCAACAGAGTATTGCAACTTTTTATGAACTAAGATAACCACGTCGTTTTTCTTATTAGAGGTAGGAGAAACTTGAACTGAACCAACCCAACTTCGCTTAAGCTTCAAAGCCACCGTCTCAGTAAAATGAGTTTCTTGTAAAAGTACTAAATCAGGATCATATGAGGCTAGGTGAGATAATATTCTCTGCCTTTTAATAGGGTTAATAAAACCTTTCACATTCCACGATATAACCCTGAATGTATGTACATTAGAAAATATATGAGATAACATGAATAGCAATAACAGGTATAGTAAAGTGAAACAATGAAGAAAAAGAAGAAAGTTGTAGAAAGAGTGGGAGAGGGAAGAGAAAGGAGGGAAAGAGAGGAGAATAAAAGAAAGGACTGTAAGAGAAGACAGTCAACATGTCAACAATTTGTACAAAATGAGAAAGTAAATGGAAATAAAAAATGACTGACGACTGTAATACTTACCTTCTGAAGGAGCACAAGAGGAAACGGATGTGGCGACGCATAGAGGAAGACGACACAACCAACCGGAGAGAAGCACCACAACGGGGAACCAGAGGAGACAAGTAGGAAACGGAGAAAGGGATATGTCAAGAAAAAACATCTGCAAAAATATGAGAGAAGAAAAAATATAAATAAGAGATTAAAAAGAACATATTATAAGACATCTATCATCAGTAACCTGTTGAAGAAAAATAAACATTAGAGCAGGCAAGGGAAACAAAACATGTCTTCAATAAATGAGAAAATCATGGTATGGAGGACGATAAGGAAGAGAGAGGACCAGAAGTTTCCATAGAAGTTGTGGAGTGGAGTTGGATAAATTTCTTCAGGTCAGCTGGATCATCGACAGAAGAAGTGTTGTTTTGGAAGGTGATTTTGTACAGACATGGATGGAAAAGTCCGTAACGTGCTCCAAGTGCACGCAAGGCTGGACGAAGATCAAGGAATTCTTTCCGTCGTTTGGCTGTTGCCGGAGATACATCTTGAGAAATGAAAAGCTTAGCACCTGACCAAACAAGCTGCTTTTTATGTTTGGCTGCATTTAAAACTTGTAGCAAGTCTGTGAATTTTAAAAATAAAAAGATTACACCTCTTGGTTTTGAAGGAGCAGCCAATGAAGACAAGCTGGGACCCAAACTGTGGGCTCATTGAATGTTTAAGGTCGTAGGAGCAGGAAGGTCAAGAAGCTTTATGAGAAAAGAATTGAAGAACTGGAAGGGGTCATTACCCTCCAAACCTTCAGGAAGACCATACAGACGTAGATTATTGCGTCTATTTCTATTTTCAAGGTCCTCTGCTGATTTTTTTAACATAGAAACCTCCCTCTCCAAAGCACTCAATTTAGTGGAGAAATTCTGTAAGTCATCGACTTGATGCTCCACATTGGTGACGCGAGATTCCATAGACGCCCACTTAGTATCCAACAGCTGCAAACGCGAATTGGTCTCTTCAATAAATGGACGCACGGCGCAGATTTCTTCAAAGACCATGTCCAAGGAAACCGGAGAGGCAGGTTTCGGTGGAGAATGAGGATCTTGCTTAAGACGTTTGTTGGCAGAGGCAGGGGTCTGCATTTTGGTTGAGGATATTGGTGGAGCCGAAGACTTTGAAGATCCAGATTGCGTCATTTCGATACCACTGCTATATACGCAGAATCAGTATTACAGGAATCCGAGACAGGGGCGTGGGTCGGGTATCTCTGGCTGGTAATAAGCCACTTCTTACTCCTACCCATAAAGTGGAGGCGTGACAAACTTCGGTGAGGCAAGAGAAAACCACCCGAAAAAGCCTGGTTGCGCTTAAAAAATCAGGTACTTGATGTTTTGGAACAAAGGTCAAAGCAAAGGTGTGTACCTGAAGTAAATGAAGAAGTACATCACAGATGAGGCAAACCAGAATTGTGCTGCGCAACACAGTGCATTTAAACATTAAAGTCACTCCTGGTCTATAAAAAGACTGATTATTTCCAAAGTATCAGGTCTTGCAATATGTTATAGTAGGAGTCATTGTTAAAGCATGGTACCTGAGGTAAAATGAGGAATCTTCGTCATAAATGAAGTCAAAATGGCGGCCGTGACAGAGCTGCATCAGTTTCAAAGGTTTACAGGACAAGAAAATGCAGAAAAAGCATGAAAGAGAAAGAGAACCATTCAGGGGCTCTTCCGACACATGAAACACTCTGTTTCAGTGTGAAGAGATTGCTGAAACTGCAAAAATCAATGCGGCATTCCCCGCCACGATACGGAGCTCCATGGCTAGGCGGCCATCTTGTCTGGCGCTGCGCGCCCTCCCCCAATAAGCATACTTTGTTTTTCTTTATTTCTTTTTTTTATTGTTATATAAGAGACCATCTAAAATGTATTCATAACTCAGATTTACGGCAACTGAGCAAAAGTTCAATGGGGAAGGAGGAGAAAAGATGGAGCAGCAAGAAGTGATGCCAGGGAAAGAGGACTGGGGAACAAAAAGACTCAAATGAGATGACAATCAGGAGTCAGCACATTAGCACAAATTAAGTCAAACATGGGAGTTAAAGAAAATTATAGTTTTTTGAAGTAGTGCCAGAAGCCAGGTAAAGAAATAAAAAAATATGGTTTTGAGGAAAGAGGTGGATGGCAAGCTGCTGTGGGTGTTGCTCGGCAATGTCTTGGGACATTAGCAGAAGCCAGATGTTTTCCATGTTTTAATAACCCAGGTATTAAACAGGAGTATTAACAGGTCTAATGAGGCATCTAAACACTCAAATCAAACACATCATTCCCTTTCCCAAAATGATTGAAAAAAGATTTAAGTTTACCCTTCCATTTTAGAGTCAGGGTCACACATGGCATCCTTTGTCCTTCAATTTTAGGAGGCATATTTACTAATGTTTCATGCAACACAAGGCAGCAAACAAACCTGCTGAGCTGCATTGCGTAAAATAGTGAGATACTAAGATATGGTGCACTTCTGCTCGCTACTAGCGCTTGTGCTATGCTGCAAGGGTGACTGCCTTACAGCCAGGATTGTTTTTGTGCCGAAAGGGAAACCTTGGTGAACAAAAACAATTTTAAGAGGCAATATCCTCTTTCTATGTGCTGCAGAATGCAGAACGTGTGGAAGCTCGAAACAGTGGAGAAATAAACAAATTTATCCTCGTTATTCCATGGTCCGGATGACTTACCATTATGGCGCAATTTCAGGTTTTACAGACTGCTGTAAATCTGGGCTTCTGTCAAATTCCATAGGTAGATGTATGGGAACGTCCATGCTCCACTTGTGGAATGCCTACCACTATGAAATGTAACTCAATGTAGTGCAAGCTGCTGTGTTGCATTACATTTCTTTAAAAAAGTCACGTCAAGTAAGTGACGGAATTCACCAAATGCATGGCTTTGTAGATTTTACTGAAGCTTTTGCATTGTCCAGGCAAAACATGGATAGCGCAAAGGCTTATAAGTGATTTACTATTGGTGATAAACCTTCTGGTTGGTTGTCGCTTGCCTAACAGGACATTGTTCATTCTTATTTGCAAAAATATTTTAGAGCTCATGGCCCATGCCAGGGACAATGTGCTTGTATGCAAAAAAATAGTTTTATCACCTCCATCTCAAGTGCAGTCACGTGACACAGCTATGTACTTAATCACTGTAGGTGGGTGAGCCATGGTAGGTTTGAGCCTGGCTCTGATCAAAAGTGCAATTTTTGATTTGGATCTTGGGCCCATCTGACAAGCGAGACTCAGAAAGGCCTGCGTACTGCGTATTCTCTCCATTCATTTTGAAGTTTGGCAAAAGAAAAATCAACTAGCATCCTACATAATGAAGAATGGCAAAAATACAGTATGAGCATGCCAAGGTGTGAAACTTGTGTTTTTCTACACAGAACGTGCAATTTTAATTTAATGCAGTACAAGAACATGAAAATACAGGCTTTTGTGGCTCAGCCCATGGTCTAAGACTAAATCAGACCCATGGTGTGGCTCCAGTTTGGTTCTCCCTATGCATTTAGAAGTCCATTTACAAATATTTGATGCAATCCAGCACAGCTCAGCCTGGGAACTTGCCACATTGCATTGTTTGAAAGGCACAACACAGAAATTCTCCATATTTACAAAGATATGGAGCATTTCTGCTCTCTCGCTGCGCTGGTGCACTGTGTGCTGTTTAGCGGCAATGCAGGCAACTTGCACAATTGTGCAAGGGTGCCTGCGTTACATGCAAGATTATTTTTATGCAGGAAGGTCCAACTTTCTGTACAAACACAATATTTAAAGGCATAGTCCTCTTTCCATAAATTCTTGTAAAGTGTTTTACCCACTCTCCGAAGAGGTGTGTGAACACACAGAATCTTGCTTCACCTCGGCATTCACCTCGGCAAATATTGGGTGGAATAATATTTCCCAAAATAGTGAGCTAAATGTGAGCAATTGCAGAATGCAGCACTCATGGAAAGAGGAAGTAACCAGGAGAAATAAAGATATTTCTCCTTGCCACGCCTCTGTTTGGTAGGCACACCATTTTGACACAACCAAACCAAATGATTTTGCATAGGGCCTCACCATAAATGTGTGCGCAAACCCGAAGCAAAATCATAGTAAATTTAGGCCTTTGTAGCTTGCGCATCTCTATTGACCACAGTTCTCTGTTGTGTTTAGTGCAGATGGATAGATTGCATTTTTCCTAACTTATTCCCAACTGAGAAAAAAGAGCAAAACTTATTTTTGTTATATTTTTTGCCATATTCCCAGTTTGGAAAACTTCATAAATGTACAAATACTAATATGATCATCTACACTAATCAGAACAGAGACCCCCGAAACGAATCATAAGGTGCAAAAATCACAAACATGTGAATGCACATGTGCAAATGGCGTGCACAACAACACAATGTTTATAACAGGACCCAATGAGAGCAACGTGATATATCATAGATGTGCGGTGGAGCTCCTAAACAGGCCATGCAGGATTGCTGTTAACAGTTGTCCATAGCCTACTATGTGCATTCAAAAATGCAGTTTCATCACTATAAAGACTAGAGCAGAATGACACAACACAGGCACAACCTCTCAATACTGTTCTATGCAGTCTTTATCACAACATTTTATTTAAAGGAGCATTGATTCTAGAGAATAAAGAAGGATCTATTTTTACTGGAAGCATATAATTGACAATAGAAACAACCCTTCATGATATGTACTTCTGTCACTTCCTTCTAGAAAATATACAGTCAGTACTCTCTTCAGTAATAACTCCTAAGTTATCTAAGACCTAGTGAGCAACATAGTCACATATTTTAGTATGTGTCTGCCACATCAGTTAAGAACATGCAACTGTATACCTTGCTCCATGGGGATTAAGTGCCAGCGGCCGTATTACAGATGGGTGCAAATGATGTTTGCGCCTGCTATGTGCGCCCCCGGGGCACTTTGGTATTACAGAATGGGCCACAGATGTTTGTGCATCCCTTTCTGTAATAGCGATAGCGTTGGCACACACAAAGCGCCAGCACTATCATCAGAGGGCATTCCCTCATTTGTATGGGGGCGTGGCCCCATGCATAGGAGGGAATCCCTTTGCCTCTGTGTCTGGGCCGCATTACAGAAGCAGAGGAAAAGAAGCTGTCAGGAGGCAAACTGAGAGTGCACCACCTAAAAGGTGGCACACTGTGAGTGTGCACCCTTATGACAGCCCTCTCGAGGAGGTGAAGGGGGTCCCATGGACCCCCTCAAACATCCCTTTGCAGGTGGGTGCAATCACTCACTGCACCTGCCTGCAAGAGAATCTCTAATCCCCCTTAAAAGTTGAG
This sequence comes from Triturus cristatus, assembly GCF_964204655.1. Classification (NCBI taxonomy): domain Eukaryota; kingdom Metazoa; phylum Chordata; class Amphibia; order Caudata; family Salamandridae; genus Triturus; species Triturus cristatus. Next base: position 345,425,959 of record NC_140593.1, read on the forward strand.
TCAGGATGCCGCCTGCACTGTCAAACACGGAGCAGCTTCAAAGCAGCTGATCTGTTTTTTCACATGAGTGCACTGCCCTGAGGCCAGCGCAAGTTCATGGCTGCCCTCGGGGCAGCGCGTTCATCCCAATATGGCGCATTTTCCTTCCTTGTTTGCACCTGGTGCACCTTTTAAAATGTGTCTCCAGTGCAAACAAGGAAAATGCGCCATTTGTATGATACGGCCCCAAATGTACTAAGATACTTAAACAAAAAGTAGTCATAAATTGTGACTCTTCTTTTTGTGACCAGCATCTTTTTTTAGAACACACCTATGTACTAATAGGTCAGTTCGCAATATGCTGAATTTTTGGGTTGCAGAATGACCCATTTAGAGAATATCAAATTTGGCAGGTCCCAATTATGTCCCAAAACGATTGCCTACAGTCACATGGATAGTGGCCTACAAAGGTCAGCAGATCAACAACACTGTGATTGCCTTTTCAAATTGAAAACTATTTTTTTTCCTTTTTTTTTTTAAATATGCCCGATTTCATGAAAGGAAATGGGACTACTATGAAAAAACTGTTTACATTTTGGATAAACCTAAGTGAGAGTTGGCAGTGGTCATGTGGACGACTCCTAACTGCCCCTGAAGCTGCTACCCCAATTCATAAAGGGGAAGGGGTTCAAAAGAGACCCCTTCCCGTATGGGAATGAGTTTCCACCCCAGTTTGGGAGCTGGTAGCTTATCAATGGTTTGCATTATGCATAGAATACAGAATAACAATTTGGAAAGAACACAAACAACACCCCTTCCATTTTGCAATTCAGAATTAATTAATAGAACGATTTTAGACTTCAGTAAAAATCTACCAACACATAAATTGATTTAGTGCATACCAAGCCAACTGTTAGCGGTTGTAAACATCAAAAGTTTGCAGATTTGCAAATTTGTGTGTTTGTGACCTTGTGAAAAATTGGTACATCTGGCCTCTAAGTGATCCGAAGTTCTGCTCAGTTAAAAAACATGTACTGCTACCCTTGACAAGGAGATTAATGCATTAACAAGTGAAAGAAGACAAATGCCACATCATAAACAGAAGTGGCTAAATTATATTATTTGGAGCCATTACTAATACCTCTGATGTTAGATGCCTGAAGAAATGCAAATTCCAGAGAAGATAGGGATCATAAAAGCATAATTGGATAGAAAAGACAAGCAGGCCATGCACCACAAATGACTTGAGTTAATGATAAGGGGACATCATAAGAATGATGGACCATGAGGGACATTAAAAATCATGCTGTCAAAGGGGATTATTTGAACGTTCAGTTTGATATGACTCAAAAAATCTAATGCATCCCCAAATATTAAAACATTTCTAGCTGAACAACCTCATATTGAGCGAATTAAAATACTCCAATCTAGTGCAGACTAAGTTTTTGCTACTTCTACCAGACCCATACTTTTTTGAAAAGGAAGACATAGGGGTCGATTACGATGTTGGTGGGGCCGACACTGACGTGCTGTCAGTGTCGGTCTCAACGACATCCACAACCGCGGTCAGATTGCCGCATTACGATGCGGTCAGTTGGACCGGTTTACCCCAGGGACTGAACAACAGCTTTAGACGTGCTCAAGGAGCCTGTCGGAAAGCGAGTCAGATCGCATTACCCACAATGGAGACGGTGCCTTCTCAGGCTCACTGTGGGGATTACGATCCACCTCTCTGCTAGTCATTTCACGTTGGTTCTTCTGACGTGAAAAGGCTGGCGTAAAGGTTTTTTTGGGGCCCCTAGCAGGGCCCCTGTCCACCCTGGCCCTCCGCTGTGGGCCCTGTGGGACACCTTAACATCCCTGCATCGTGTGCCAGGCACTGCATGGTGCCTGTCACAGGGTGCAGGGATGTTTACAAACATGCCTTTTGGCATTGGGGCTTGTGCTGTGGCCCTTTTCCGGGCCACAGCCCAAGCCTCAATGCTAAGAGGCATGTTTCGACGGCCTCCACCACGGTCAGATAATTTTCCGGGTTGGGACCGTCGACTACCTGTCAGCCGGTTCCGTTCTTGCAATGATGGCAATCGGATGTTCGCTCGTCCACCATAATAATCAGCCCCATAGTTTTTGGTTTCCTTGTATGTTAAAACAGTTACTGCATGCTTAATGGATCAATCAGCCATTATATTGGCTGCAGAAACCTGCATTTGAAACCATTATCATTCGGATACAGAATAACAGTGATTAATGTCCTTCACTGAGGAATTTAATTGCTTAAATGTGCCCACTGTTCTATTATGAACCATTAAAGGCCCCATTACAAAAGAAAAGCTCAAGTAACAGCAGCTAACCAACCCCTGGAATCATAAGGTTAACACCACTAATAGCACCCAACTCCCAAAGTCACCCATCATTGGCAAACACACATGCTTCCTGTCCCTTGTCAGTAGGCTATGACTTAAGGTCCATGTTAGAAATGGGATTTCTGGTTGGCTAGGGCATGCGCCTAAGCCAGGCAGAAACCACCACTCTAGTCAGGGCAAAGGAGTTACATGCTGAAGATAACCCCTGCTCACCCCCTTGGTAGCTTGGCACGAGCAGTCGGACTTATCCCAGAGGCAATGTGTAACGCGTTTGCGCAACACACATGCACAGCAGCAACACACTAGGCACACTACAAAAGAAACTCTCACAAGGTTATATAAAAAATAGCCTTTGTATTATCATAAACACATTAGAAAAATAATCACACATTTACACTGTGCCAACTGGCACTGGCAATATTCACAGCGGATAATATACAGGACCAGGCCAATCGGATCACGGTCAGAACCATCAGAACAGGTCAGTAAATGCAAAACACAACCAGTAACTACTGTTACCATAATGACTTAAGCATTATCACCTAAACTATTGCATGACATTAGGCATATCCACATTAGGCCCAAACCTCATTAGCATCAACATATTATGCACTAGGCCTCACCAGCAAAAACACATTATGCATAAAGATCCTAAACATAAACCCATTATGTCATAGGCATCACAAGCATGTATCACATTACGCAATCACATTAGGCATAAAACACATTATGTAGCTTTGTAGAGCCTGGAGCTCTACCAATCCCACCCACAATGACCCCAGCCCATCTGGCCTTTCACCTGGACCCTAAACACCCTTTGTCCAGAATGTCAGGGCTTGGCTGCCAATGCAGCAACATCAAAAGTGTGCAATTGCACAGGCCTAAATGTTGTGGCTGTCACTAATTGATGTACAGCTGTGAAGGTACTGGAGACACTGGCACAAATCGAAAAAGGGCACTGGCACCTCTGTGTCCTCTGGACACCCACTGGGGCCCTGCAGACAATGTGCCCTCCAAACGTTGCAGCTGCCTGCGCTGTCACAGGGCAGCTGGGATCAGCAATGCAAACACGGGCACCACTGTGCCTCTGGACCCCACTGGGGCCCTAAGACTAAATGATGGCCACCGTTGCAAGGCGAGAAAATGCACTCTGGAGCCCCCCTTTGGGGCTCTTGTAACCAATTTGCCCCCCGACGTTGGAGCGGCCTCCTCTCTTGCGGGTCCGCTCATCAAACAAGGCACCAACAAAAACGAAGTCCTCACTAACCGGGCTCTCTGCTGGGTGGGGGGAGAGAGAGGCGAGGGCTCCCTCCCTCTGCACCCCCTCCCAGAGTTTTGCACCCTCCCACCTGGAGCGGTACCCCTGGAAGCCAAACCGGCCAGGACACTGATTACAGATATTCTTCCCTCCAGGTCAGGCAGATCCTGAACCTGGCCTCCCAACCTTGGGCTGAACCCTGCAGTTGAGCAATTGCCTGGCACACATGGACTTCTGGGGACTCACACAGTATCCCCCCGAGGGTAACACATGACTAATGTGTTGTGTGACAGTCTGGCTGGCACAGATCTCCCTACCCCTGTCCATCTGACAGTGCACGAAGATCCCCCAGGACAGATGTGGTATCGCCATGGTCACTTCTAGGAGACTCAGCCCTTCTGGCTGGTCCCTGACCCACTGGTTCTCCCACTGGGGAACACATCCCCCTCTGACCCCTCACTCTGGACTTCTGCACTCTCCCAACTGGAACGATACTGCCAGACACCAGAACCGCTGGAGCTCTGCATAGAGACACTCCACATTCTCCTGACACTAGGAGATCCTCCTCAAATGGCCTATAAGTACAGCCTAGGCCCCTGACCTGGTGCTCCCTTAGGGAACCCTCCAGGCCCTGAGACTGGTTTTCGGGCACCTTGGGACACACAGTCCCACACTCACTCCTTCTTCACTGAGACTGGACGTGAGCCCCTACACTCCTCCCACTACACTGGGACCTAGATGGGCTACACTGAAAAGGCTAGGAGAAAGACAAAATGTTTAGGGATGACCCGGCAAAAAGGGCCAAGTCCAACAGTCCAATTGGTAGAAACGGGTGTCTCTAATTGGCAGGTAGTTACCCTGTCCAAGTAGGGACCCTTCTTCCTATTCAGGACAAGGGGGATACACTTCTGAAATAACCCCTGCTCACCCCCTTGTGACTTGATGCGAGCAATCAGGCTTATATCAGAGGCAGTGTGTAGAGCATTTGCACATAACCAACAGTAATACTGTGAAAACATGGCAAAAGGACCCCACAACAGTTTTAGGAAAACATCCAACATTTTATATGTGCAAAACAAGACCAAAAACAATAAAAATCCACCATAGAGTTCTTAGGAATATCGATAAGCAAAAGTAGACTGAACATACACTTCCTTGAAGTTGATAGCTCCATCCGGGGCTATCACGGCATCGTGAACAACAATTCTAAACAGTTCTGGCGGACCTGGACATGGCAGCCAGCTACGGTGTTGGGAAGACCCGCAAGACAGCACCTTTAGAAATGCAGGGTGTCGGGGACCTCACGGTGAGCTCTGAAGTGCCAGCATCAGTTCTGGAGGTCGGTTCAGGAGGCGTCCAGCCCTTGAAGTCACACATGTTGCAGATCGAACTCCATGCGGTTGAAGTCAGGAGCGCTGGCATCAGCAGCATTGGGGCTGTGGGGCAAAGTGCAGCAGTGCAGCCTGCAGTGCCCTCAGGTCATGGTGTATGCAGCAGCTTGGTGACGGTCATCCAGCAGGGTCTGTAAGACTAGGGCAGTGGTGCGAAGAGGGGCGGTGGTCTTTGAGGTGCTAGCAGGTCATGGGGTAAGCAACGGCGGCATTCTTGCTAAAGCGCTGTAGTTGACTGACGGATCTGAGTCGATGGCGCCGGTAGGCCAAGGCTGCGGTGTGGGATGGGGGTGCATCGTGTAAGTTCTGAGCGGTGCCCTCAAACCACGGTGCAAGCAGCGGTGTCGATTTCGGCATGGTGTGTCGTCGTCAGGGATAACGGGGTGGCAGCATGAAGTGAAGTGGTGCGGTGCCCACAGGTCACTGTGCAAGCAGCGGCTCAGTGCAGTATCGGGCAGCGCCATCGGTGAGACAATGGTTGTGGTGAAAAGTGCAGAGGAGCCCTCTGTGGTGCCTTCAGGACACAGAGCCAGCAGCGGCGTTGTTGAAGGCATTTGGTTGCTTTTTCTTCTGTTGCAGCACAAAGCACACTGTTTCGAGTGCTGGTAGCAGATGAAATTGAAGTCTTTGCTGTTCCTGAGACTTCCTGAACAGGGGGCAAGCTCTACTTCTAGCCCTTGGAGAAACTCAAACAAAGAAGTTGCAGAAAGTTCAACTTATTCCTTTCTCTGTCCACGACAAAAGCAGCCACTACAGGCCATCACAGAAAAGCACACAGCAAATAGGTAGTTCCTCTTTACAGCTTCTCCACCTCTTCTTTTTGGCAGGTTCATTGATCCAGAAGAGTTCTAAAGTTCTGGGGTCTGGGCCCCAATATTCATACCACATTTTCCTTTGTTCTCTTGTGGCAAAAAGTCTCTCAGCTAAGTCCAAACCAGTTCTGTCCTCTCTGGTCCAGCTTCTTGGCAGGCGGTGAAGACAGGATTGTGCACAGGAGACAGGGCCTATTCAGGCGCAAGGAAAACTCCTCCCACTAATCTAAATACAGCCCAGGTCTATTCAGCTCAGCCCTGAGTTATCCAGGAAAGTCAGGACACACCTCACCCCCCCAATGGCTGTCTACAGTGAATGCACATCCCCAGCCTCTGTCACTCCAAAAACAGACAGTAAATACACAAGCCAACTGAGGCACACAGAATGGTTAGGCCAGAAAATACCCACCTTCTAAAAGTGGTATTTTCAAACACATAATATAAAAATCATCTTTACTAAAAGGTGTGTACTAAACTCTACTCCTCTATCTTGTCCCAATAGAAAGTTATACTTGTAAGACCTTATAAACTAACTCCCATGTTAGCCTATGGGACAAATAGCCTTGCAATAGTGAAAAACGGAATGGCAGTATTTCACTATCAGGACATGTCACACACACCAGGACATGTCCTACCTTTCACATACACTGGACCCTGTCCAGGGGGGTACCTTACATGTAAGAAAAGGAAAGGTTAGGGCCTAGCAAGTGGGGGCACTTGCCAGGTCGACATGGCAGTAAAAACTCTGCACAGACACTGCAGTGGCATGTCTGAGACACCTTTGAAAGCCTGCCTGTGTGGGTAGCACAATCAGTGCTGCAGGCCCACTGTCAGCATTTGATTTACAGGCCCTGGGAACACACAGTGCACTATACTAGGGACTAAGTTGTAAATCAAATAAGCCAAATATGGAAACACCAATCCATAAACACAATTTACAGTAGGAGCACTTTCACTTTAACACTGAATAGCAGGGAAAAAGTGTGCAGAGGCACTAAACCAGGAAAACGAAGTCCAACATACCATTAAAAACAGGAAGCAAGAAAGCAACAAGATAGGAGAAGCATGCCAAAAGATGCCAGATCTAACACCAATGTAGGCAAACAACGGTATTTAAAGCCAATATTCTTAGGTTTCTGTTCTCAGCTTTCCATGTAGCATGCTGTACAGACAAAAAAATAATTATTTTCTGGTAATCTAATGTATAAATTATGTAATATATAATAAAACCAAACTCAATATATTGTGATGGTACTTAAAAAAGATTTACATTTTCAACAAAAGGTGAAAAAAGCTGCAATGTTGATGCTGTTCTGCTGCTTGTACGTCTCTTCCCTGGTAAATCTAGTTTCTTACAGCAATTATATTATTCACAACTACGCTATCAGACAGCACAGACCTGCAGGTAAAACTAAATATACACAAGATGTCAATTACTACCATTGTAACAGCTCATAGTCACAATGCAACGCAAACCCTGGCATGTGCTCTTGACATGGGGCAGCATGTTTCCGGTCAGGGTCAGAAGTGTTTTCTACTACTCCCAGGACACAGCACCTGCTAACACATTTGCTCTTGGAATACAGCATCTTTAACAGCTTGGCTAGCGTGCCTCCGAGTAGCTGGGCTGTTTTACACACTTCGCCATCTGATTTTGTGTACACCTACACTCCATTCCAGCAGGGATTTGCAGCCCATCTGCTCTATGATCAGAACAGAATGCAGCTGAAAGGCAGAATGGGACGAATAGCCATGTAACAGCGAAATAAGTGCTGCCAAACATTCTCACTGCAAAATCCCTAGTCGATGGTATTGTCAGTAGCAATAAAGATATTTCATATTGAAATATCTGGCTCGAGAGTTTATTTCCTACTGAATGTAATGTAAATCTGCCCACGCAATAACGCCCTAAATTTGCTTATATGAGGGAGAGAAAAATGTCACAACGTATGTAGTATTCGAATAACCCCTCTCTATATATCATATTTCATATTTTGACCTGCTTGGTTAAAGAACGGATACATAGCCATTTTTGAGAAAGTGAAAATGCGTCTTTTTTACGAACTCTGACGTGTTGTTGTGAATTGGTCACTCAATTTCGAAAATGTAAAAAAATAGGAATTTTACGGAAATATTCATATACAATTAGTATAAATAGAAGGGATTGTTCCCTCTGCGCTTTTAGAAAACGGAAAATGGATTTTTCAGGACTGCCTAACAAAGGTGTAAGTAAAAGATTACGCCTAGAGTGCTGCTTTCTGTTCTCATTAATGTATTTTTGAATAGGGGCCACTGTCAACACGTGGCAAATGTGGAACTGCTTGCTACGGGTGAACAAATCTGTTATCTGTGCCTTCACAAGGGACTGTATCACTTAAAGAGGTTTGTGGGGGTGGTATTTGAATTACAACAACATCAAATACCACAGCTTTTACATCCAACAAATTCAAACATTACGAATACAAACCTCTTGACATGATAAAACCCTTACTGTGAAGAAATTGAAATACGAGCATTGCTACATGATATACTAAGTATTGTTTAGGTTGAGATAACTTTAGTAAGGAATGATGTAAAAGTTTAAAAATACAGAGATAAATAACATTTTAAACTAACATCAATAGATAATGTAACATCAAGGTCATCATTGAATAAAAAGAAAATGGTTGAAAGGCATGTGCAATTGGGATTTTAAATCATAATTTATATTCACAAATTCACATGTGTGATTTTCAGGTTTTTATGAACATGTTCAACAATAGAATGTAGGACATTGTTTGGTCCTTGTGGCAAAGAGACGTGCATTATCAACAGACTTGGGTCTCCTAACAATGAAGTATTATATAATACCAATTGTAAGCACGACAATGGTGTCATAAAGGAAGGATTGCACATTGTAAAGCTAATGACTACATAATTAAATTAGATAGAAACTATGCAGCGATGAAACACTAATTGAAATAACAACCTGGCCCTCTGCTGTGGTCTGGAGGGCATGTTGAAATCTTGGAGCAGGTTTTTACATTCTGTTCTGCACGACCATGAGGCTGGCAGCTTGTCAAGAAAAGCATCTATAGGAAAGTTCTATAAGAATGTCCTCAACCTACAAGTCTTTGGTTGACCTAAGTGGATTGATAATGTGTTGTCAGGTTGAAAGTGGTGGCAACATGGTCATTGCTGTTGACAATTTGTTGTGGATGGCACGTGAAATTCATCAAAGTCCTTCAGATTAGTTCTAGGACATTTCCAAATGCAACATGCTGATAATGGCTGACCACCCATCAAGGAATGTGTTCTTTCTGCTCTTGGATGATTTGTTGCTTGGAAGGTGGAAGTTTCAGAGGAACATGTTGCTAGTGTATGGCGTGGTATCTTCTAGTGGACCATTGAGTTGGAACAATGTGATGATTCGATAAGATGGATGGTGATGGCAATGCATATGTGTGCAAGTGCTGTTGAAGACGGTACAAAGCAGAGAAGAGAGAATGATCCTGGTGGGATGTGTTGAGGACCTGTGAGGTGTAATTGTAAGGCTTCAAGCACTAAAAAGTCTTGGCAAGATGTACAAATACATTACACGTTTCTGGTGGCCAGCTGGAACCAGTTTTCTTCTGTCTTCCAAAACAGTATGGGATGAAGGAGGAAAAGCCCAGGATATCCACCTCATTCCAACCAAGGGACAGTGCATCACTGTCTTTGTCCAGGGTGTTGAGAGGTTTTCTGTGGCCCACCCCCTTTCCTTACCACTCTGCAAATGCGCCTCCTAGCACACTACTAGTTGGGGGATGTAGATCCCTTGGATCTTGAGGGTTGCTGGGGGCCAACTATCCCTCCTGTTACCTTCAGTATGACCCACACAGCTGGATTGTTGAAAGGCCTTCATAGGCCACACCCCCTTTCTCCACCACACTGCAAACATGCCTCCTGGTGCACTACTGGTTGGGGAAGAAGTCCACTTTAGTCCTGCGGCCCTAAGGATTAAGTTGGAATTTATTCCCTACCCCCCCCATTTAAATTTACAAAAGCCCCAGGGATGTGACGGTCCTCGAGGCTGCGGGGGGTCTGCGCAGCCTCACCACATTTTCTAAACAAAAAGCCAGGGGAGTTAAGAGTCCCAGGGGCAGCGGTGGGCCAAGAGTCTCCCCATTTACAAAATAAAAAGCCATGGGGAGGTGGTGGTTCCTGGGCAGAGAGTGAACCCCATATGGGCCTTCCCATGATAAAAAAAAAGTTCCAGGCAATTAGTGGTCCCTGGGGCATTAGCAAGTCCTCTGGGGGGCCCATGTGCCCCCCTCCTATAATAACAAATGCACCCGGGATCATTTCACAAAAAAGGTCGCTTTCTGGACCAACAGCTACCTTTCTGGAAAATTTGGTGTAATTCTGTTCAGCAGTTCTGCTGTAGCCGTGTCTAAAGTTAGTATGGAAATTAACATAGGAAAAACATGTTTTGGGACCCCCTTTGTTTTGGCTCTCTGCCCCGGGAGCCCTCCAGGGCTCTGGGGACCGCTACCACCCAGGGCCGACTCCAGCACCGTCCCGGGGTGCCCACCCCCGGGACATTGCAGTTTGCAATGACATGGCGGGAGCACGGCTCCCGCCCTGTCATTGCAAACCAAGCTTTGCTTCATGGAAGTGAGAGCAGAAAACCTGCTCTCGCTTTCATGAAGCAAAGCAGAATTTCTTTTGGACAAGGGAAGCTGCATGTTAGCAGCTCCCCTTGTCCAAAAGCAATGCTGGCTCCCGCAGGGGGCTAGGAGCCGGCTGGGACCCCGGGGGCATTGGGGCTCCCCCTGCAGTCCCCAACGTGAGGGCTGACCCCGGGGGATGGGGTCACTGGGCCAATAGTGGCCTCAGGAGTGGGGTCACATGGCCCCCCTCGAAAATCATAATAATAAAGGCTGGGCAGGCCTGCGGCTAAAAGAGACCCAGGGAAGGGAGGCCACACAGCCCCCTTCTTTAAAAAAAGGTTTTGCCGGGACCCGGGGGATGGGGTACCCAGGGCCGAAAGCTTTTATACTATACCGGAAGTGGGAAGCGCAGTACTCATGCCTACCGGTGTGAAGACTCAGGGATAAAACCGAGCTCATTGTTCTAAAGTGATGGGCTGTGGGCGCTGTAGCATACTGGCCACAGTAGTATAACTGTGTAAGTGGTGTTAGTATGCGTTTATACAGGGAGTGGAAAGCGAACTACTCACCCCTACTGGTCTGAAGACTAGGGGAATAAAACGTGAGCTCATTGCTGTAAAGTGATGTGCTATGGGCACTGTAGCATACCTGTGGAAGTAGTGTTAGTTTGCGTTTATACAATACAGGGACTGGGAAGCAAACTACTCACCCCTACCGGTCTCAAGACTCGTGGATGAAACCATGAGCTCTTTGCTGTAAAGTAATGTGCTCTGCGTAGTATTCCAATTTAAGTCATAGTAGAATGTTAGTATGTAATGCTACTATAATGTAAGTATGTAATGTTAGAATGTAGGGCTGTCATGAGGGGAATCTTGGGGAGTTTGTACACGGTGATGGAGAAGACGGTTGCCTTGCTGTCTGGTCCTGTTGGTGGCTGTTTAAGCTGTCTTCTTTTCCTGCAATAAATCTACTTATCGGATCCACTGCTGTCTTCCTCTTCACTACATAAATTTGGCGACGAGCGGGAGAAGGTAAAAAGAAGGCAGCACTCACCAAGATTTTGAGCTTGCTTGCGTTCTGCTGAAGACCCGTTTTCTTGGTGAAGCTGTTTCTACTCATCCCAGAGTCGTCGGCTGATCGAACTATGTGATCCTACCTCTGGTAGGATTTATATTTTTTGATTTTGGGCTTTCTCTGCCTCTTCACTGCACTCTGGTTGCTGTACCACATGTGTGCAAGTAGTGTTAGTAGTATGCGTTTATACTAATTCTGTAGTTATGCATTAACCAATGCATCATGGCCCTATGGAGCGCCACCTCCCAGGCGCAGGTCATACAATGTAGCGGGATGTGCATCCATGGGACATTTATGTTTGCTATTGCAGGGCAGGAGCATTGCTTCCATCCTGTGATAGTAACTTCTTGTTTGCCTTGTTGAAGCAAGAGGAGGAAAACCTCGTATTGCTTCAATAAAGCGGATCCGAATGGTAACAATGGAGAAAAAAAAATTTAAGCGGGGCCTCACCGTTCATTTAAATGAGCCCACTGGTGAGTAATGTTCCGGGGCCAATCCTATTACTATATTGCGGGGTCTCTGCAGCACTGGGGACCTTAATCTCACATGTAAATTTGGCACAGGAATGCACAGAGACGTTTCGCAGACTAGGGGATCGACACCTCCCCGGGTATTGTTTACGAATTGTTCGGGGGGGCTTTGAGGCCAACTCAGGACTGGGGATCGGCAACCTCCGGGGCTCTACTTAAATATGCAGGGTGGGCCTTGCCAGTCCTTGAAGCCTCGGTGGCCCTAGGCAGTGCCTTCTTGGTTCTGAATTCATACGGGCAGTACTCATGGTGTTATAAAGTGATACACTCATAGAACCCTTGCCGTTGTAGAATTACCCAGGCTTCATTTATGTAATAGTCTGTTGGTTTATATTTGGTAGGTGCACCGCAAAATTAAAAATGTTTTCCCTCATAACCTACTATCAACTGCCGATTTTCACAATAAAACACAGACAAGTGTTGTCGGAAAAAGAAGACCCATACTCTCACTTATTTATTGGTAAAAAAAAATAACTTTTATTAAAACAACACAAATAAATGAAAACGTAACTTTATTCGAACAACAGTAAAACATGAAGGAAGTGGGTGGGACTCCTCTGGAAGCAGCGTACAAAACCTGCAAGAGAAAAAGAAACATAAATATGTGTGCTATGTCCAAGAGAACAAGCATTTGCAATGCAATAGGTCTCGCATTAACGCAAGCTTAAGCTATTGGCATTGTAAATGACAATGCCTTTTATTGATGTTTTAGAAATGAAAACAAAAATAAAAGGCATTGTTATTTGCCTTGTCAATCGCGCAAACTCGCGTAAATGCGAGACCTATTGCATTGCAAATGCTTGTTAATTGCTGGCAGCTCTACGACAAGGAGGGACCGGCCCATTTAAAGCCCTGCGCACTGTACGTTTCAAGCAAGCGCCCTCTTCATGAGACTAAAGGGTCCTTGCCCCTTGACCCAAGGCACCCTGCCTAGTGACACTGGCTCCTGCTCACAGTATGAGGTTCCTATCCCTAAAACTCACCACCATTGGCTCACCGCATGAGACCAGAGGCAGCCTTAAGCCGCGCTCATGAGCTGGCATCAGAAAAGAAGCAATACCAGCACGCGCCCTGAAGTTCTCATAAGGCGCCACTTAGGCGCTCTAAAAATGTCAAAATAAATACAGTGAAATAACAAGCCCGGGAGTTGTGTGCGCGCGCGTGCACTTAAAGAAAATTTTAAAAAGCACGCGATTGGTGCTCAGAGGCGCTTGAGTGAGTGCGCTGGCGAGGAGCGGGAGCGTGATCGGGCATCCTGCTCTTTTTCAAAGCACATACTTGTGCTTATGGCGTGCGGCTGCGCAAGCCGTATGCCGCCACAAGCACGAGTATGTGCTTTGTAAAAAGAGCTGCACAACCACTAAAGGTCTCCTATGCAGTGCATGTGCACTGCATAGGCGAGATCTAAAAAGAAAGGTAGTCAGAATGAAAGGAAGAAAGTGAGAATGGGACAAAGAGCGAGTGGGTGGAAGGGAGAAGGGGAGGGAGAGTCAAAAGAACAGAGGGAGGAGGAGACAGAGCATCGGCCTACTGCACCCAGCCCTCACTGTTCATCTCCCTTCACCCGTATGTCTGGGATGCTGGGGTCCATGAGAAACAGTGCGGTCCAGCAAGTCTTTCAAATGAAACAGAGATATAAATGAGGCCAGAGATTATATTATTATCTACGGCAACATCGCTTGTCTGCACCTGTGCACCCAGGCTGCTGGAACCCAGCCCCTTCCCCCGCACTGTGCTCAATTGCAGCTCCTGCGTACCGAGGCTTCACTGCTCACCTGCCACAACCGGTGTGTCCAACGATGAGCCAGTGCGAGCTTCATCTCCGGGGTGCCGCTCTTAGGGTGGTACAGCAGGTCTCCGGTCGGGGAAGGTGTCTTGATACAACGATGGAAGGCGTCAGAAAGGCCAGAGCATCAGCACCGGTTGAGCACCTGCTGCGTGCTTTTTCGTGCAACTAACTCAGTGTCTGAAAAGGGAGAAATGATATAATGCTGGAAACGTCTTGAGGTAAATGAAGGTTTATTTCAAGCTTAAGAGAGATCACCAGTTGAGTGCATCCTTCCTTCTTGAAGTACGATCTACCAACTGTTAGTGGTAATCGTGGTTCAAAGAGGAGTTTGAGTGCACAAGAATACACAAGGGTAAATAATAATATATTATGCCAACGTTCACATACAAAGGAACAGAGCGCATGCTAGAAGGATAATGTGCATGTGCAATGCAGTTGGCCAAGCCTGTGTGCATGCACACTTAGTAATCAGCTCACTACAGCGCCCAAAAAGCCAACACCACATGTCTGTAGGGCAGCTCTGCCCGCTGGCTCAGGCCTACAGTACAGTCCAGCAGGTCCTTAAAATGAGACAGAGATGTGACTGAATGAGGTCAGAGATCACATCATTACGCACGGCAACATTGCTTGTTTGCACCTGTCCACCCAGACTGATGCACCCCATCCCTCCCGCCGCAACTCACTCAATTTCAGCCCCTGTGCACTCAGGCACCACTGCTCAGCTGCTGTCATTGGTGTGTGTCCAAACACGACGGACAGCAGGGTTCACAATTCAGATGTAGTTTTGATTGCCAGGATGACGTACATCTCATGGATCCCTTTTTTTTATTGCACATTGTGATATGCAAGGTGGATGCGGCCATATCACCTGAAGCGTTGTGGAAGAACTGGGACATGTGGCGGCGGCGTCGTTATCCTATTTATACGTACGCAAAGTGGGCTGGACTTGAGTACGCCAGGCCAGTGTAGGGGTGTGAATAATTATTCCGGGGACCTGGGCGTTGTTCAGTTCCTGCCTGGGCAGGAAGTGTACTTATGTGTGTGTCCCTGTTGCAGTTTTGACGTTGCACGATCCGCAATTTACAATAATGTAGCATGTACCGGGAGGGCGGCAACTATCACTAATGAGATGCTGTCCGAAAACATTGAATGGACAACATCAGATGTCAGTGTCTAGCTTGTGGATATGTGCAGACACGCATGTCAATGGTGTGCGGCATTATTGAAAGTGTTGCTATCGTGAAGCGCACACATGTGAATGTGCTCGGATTGAGAGAAGATCAGCAGTGAGGCTATGTCATACACAATGATAATGCTCATTAAAGTCAAGCAATTAATGTCAAACGTGAATCTGAAAGTCTCACATATGACACACTACTATACTGGTAAAGCCTGACAAGAGAGCATACTGCAACACAAATCTACACATTACTCTTTACTGTTTGTCACATGTGATCTAGGATGTGCACTCTGCCCGTGGCTGATGATACCCCTTCGAGCCACCAAAACCCTGGCCGAAAGGCTGCACAATAATGCGCGCACACACACACCAGGGACATCATGTAACACACATTTGTTTTTTGATGTAATGTTTCAGAAGCATGGCTATCACACGTGGAAGGCTACTGTACAGAGCATGATTATTGATCAAGATGATCGTTGCATGTTGTGTGTACTATAAGATATGTGTACACAGCAAAAAAGTTTTCAAAAAAGCTCTGTAAGCAGAAGAGGTGTCTCTCATCAAACAGTGTAGAGAGAATTACTAAAATGGGTGGGGTCCTCCAACTGTTACAATAGGAAATGTTATGAACCAATCAAAAGCTTTTTTTTGAGGTCACATGGCAAGCGCGCACCGAGCGCGCAAGGAGGCCGCACCCGACGCGATTTTGAGGAAATATATTTACCATAATATAAGTTTATTACAGTTAGAAATATATAAATGTGGGAAATATTTTAGATTATCGCTTGCTGTCATATACACTTTAAACTTATTTAGATATAGTTTTGAGGCATAAAAAAATTAATTAGGGAATGGCGTACCCGGCACGATACCATACGTCTATGACGTAACACAGGGCCTGGCAGCGTGCACTCGTCGCATACAGAACGCGCAGCCGGCGCGACCCTAGACGTAGATGACATAACACGCGCATTGGTACCATGCAGCCTTTGCATACCAAACTAGGAGCTGGCGCGACCTTATACGTATATGAGGTTAGGCGGGACACGGTGCTACGAAGCCGTCGGATACAAAATGCGCATCCTTAACGAGTTTCACGGATAGAATTCGCATGGTGATGGAGCTTGGTACACTACCGGTACGGGAGACTAGTTTTCTAAAAAAAAAAATATATATATATATATACATACTTTTTTTGGAAGATATAAAAAATTACATAATTTTTCAATTTTTTTAAAAAAAAGGATAACAGAGTTGCAAAATATTAAAAAAACAGAAAAAATATAAGTTTTATAAATATTAAAATATGAAATTAACATTTAAAAAACCTTTGAAATTCAACGAAAAAAACAGGTTTTACAGACGTTATAGTTAGGTATTAGCATTTAAAAAACCTTAGAAATTCACCGAAAAAACCATAGGTTTCAGGGACGTTATAGTTAGTTGGACATTTGACAACCAGACAAATTCACCTATTATAGTTAGTTGAGCTAAGTATAACTCGCACATCCGCAATGCACTGGTGATGACGTCACATATTACATCACTCATGACATGGTCAGTGACATCACTGATGACATATCAAATGCTACATTGATGACTTATTCATCATCTGGAGGGGCTCTAAGGAGGAAGCAGGGAAGTTCATTGAGAAACTCAACACCAATAGTTACAACATCTCTCTCACTGGTAGCATCGACACCACTAAAGCCGAATATATGGATGTCAGCTTAGAGATCAAACAAGGGGTGATTTGTGCTTCTCTTTTTTGGAAGGCCACGGCAGGCAACAGTGTCCTTCATGCCCTCAGCAGTCACCCAGAGGCACTCAAATGGAGTATATCCTATGGGGAGCTGCTGATGGCCAAAAGGAATAACAACAACGCAAAGGCATACACCGAGGAGAATAAGACTATCATCAGTAGATTCAAAGCCAGAGGATATCCCAATTGGCTCTTGAATAAAGCCAGAGACAGAGCTGAAGTAGTTTACAGAACTCTTACCTTATTAGACAAACCTGAGGTACACACTGAGGGGGAAAGCGACAGCACATGCATGATCCTGACATACAGTTCTGACTCCCAAAAGATCAAATGCATACTTGCAAAAAACTGGGGCATACTAAAGACTGACTGTCATAGGGGATACCATAACTGATAGACCCAATGTAACATACCGACGGGACAGAAATATCCATGATCTAGTGATCACTAATTACCCTGCTACTGCCAGCCATGGCCTTATAGGGTTTTTTCCCTGCTGCCATTGCAAGGCGTGGAGACACAGCAAGTTTAGGGGAGTCCTAGACTACAGAGGTGTTACTAAGAAAATCACACAATTTCTCACATGCAGCACGAATTTTGTTATTTATGCCATTGAATGTACGTGTAAGCTATGGTACATTAGGTGCACCACTTGCACTGCAAAGAAAAGGATATTAGAACATCTTAGAGCCATTACCAATAATGACCCTAAATATCCTGTGGCGCGCCATTTCTAGGATAGACATTTTTCTAATGTGGCTGATTTAAGTTTTGTGATTCTCAAACAAATTCCTAAGAATCCCAGAGGGGGAGATAGAGTGCTTGTACTTAGGCAACGGGAATCAAAATACATTATAGACTTTCAGACCAAAAGTCCAGGAGGTCTGAATATTGATGAGGAACTGTCAATACATCTAAAAGACAAATCATAATGTGTCCTTCTTTGTGATCTATATGCATATGTTTGTCTCATGTTGCTGGTCTATATTTAAATTAGCCCCTTGACAATGCAGTCGTTTTCTCTCTTCGCTTCTCCTGTGTTCCGGATGTGCATCAGGAACTGTTTTTATCGTCTAGCTATTGTATGTGATCTTATGTGATCCAATTTTTGATTCATGATTTTAACATTTCTTCTTTTCTTTGTTTCCTTTGCAGGAGGAAAAGGAAGGGGCCCATTCACTAGTATTCACCTGCACGGGCAACCTAACCTTTTTCCCCTTCACATCCTTCACATCCTTATAATAGATTCTTCACTTGAGGGTAACTGGTATGTGACAGTGCTATATTTCATTCCTGTATGTATGCCTTTTAAATTTGGACACTTGTTCTAAATACCATTTTCCAGCTACATAAACACACATGTGCTGTAATCACGGTAATTTTAGGACAGCGAGACACGCAGTTTTCAGTTCTCCGCATGAGTGGGAACGTACAGCACTCGCACTAGCTGATGTTTCCTTACTAGGACCATTAGCTGTTTTCAAGTATCTTTGTATATCTGTATGGGCACTGGTCATATACAGAATTCAGCCTCTATGCTCACATGAGCTGGGTTCCCTCATTAGGGGGTTCAGTGTGCACATGCACATGATAATACAGGTTCTTGCAATTTGCATTTGCTTACGGATCCGTGTCCGATTACATAGCACGGACAAGAGAACTTCCTGCCATTCAGTTTCAGTTCAGACAAGTTTATTGTACCACGGATGATTTTCCGATAACAATGTAATACTGTCTCTGCTGAATTTTTTATATTCCTATATAATGGATCACATTGGGACTATGTATTTGACATTTATGTTTTTCATATTTCAATCATTTCCTGTGTGTATTGGAACATGCAGTTTAATTTCTGTCTTGTGCATCCTATGTTAAACACTGCAATATGGCTGCCATGGTTGAGCCATTTGGCTTAGTCCTTTTGTTATTACGCTGATTAGTCGAAACTTCATCAGTTACCCTCGAAGCTGTGCACATTACACGTGAACAAGGCTGTGTCTACAGCCGAAACGCATTGTGTGAATAAGCTCTTGGATTACTTATTGGTGACCTGCTTATTGCCCTGAGAGTGTACTTTATTGGATTTTCGTTGGGATATATATATACATATATATATATATATATATATATATATATATATATATATATATATATATATATATATATATATATTTTTTCACTGAAAAAACCATAGGTTTCACACATGTTATAGTTAGCGGAAATTTTACTGATAAAAAACCAGTGAAATTCCCCCGTTATAGTTAGTGCAGGCAACTATAACTCACGCGACCGCAATCCTCTGCTGATGCTAATACTGTATTTAGACACTTATATGCCCATGTCTTCTTCCATACATTTTTAGCTATACATATATTACAAATATTTTTTTTTCATAAAGACACATATGTCATCAGCAGAAGATTGCGGTCGCGTGAGTTATAGTTGCCTGCACTAACTATAACGGGGGAATTTCACTGGTTTTTTATCAGTAAAATTTCCGCTAACTATAACATGTGTGAAACCTATGGTTTTTTCAGTGAATTTGCAAGGTTTTTTAAATGCTAATTCCTAACTATAACGTGTGTGAAACCTATGGTTTTTTCAGTGAATTTGTACGGTTTTTTAAATGCTAAGTTACTTTACGCCATTCGAGGCGTGCGCGCCCACTTAACGCAGTTCGTTCCGTGCACGGTTTTTATCAACTTTAATAAGCCCTGTACATTTGGTGGCCTTCGGCGACCAAAAGCACAGGGGGTGGGGTCAATGTGGATAGTGTTTTTTTTATTTCAATTTTATAATTTCATGTTGCCAAAATTTAGTTTTTTTTACCTATTAATAAGCCCTGTACATTTGGTGGCCTTCGGCCACCAAAAGCACAGGGGGTGGGGTAAGTGTGGATAGTGTTTTTTTAATTTTTATTTTTTTACCGTACGCTTACGGTAAGCGTACGGTAAGCGTACCCCGCGAAATTGCCGAAAAAAAAATAAAACCGTTTTTGCTCTTGGGGGATGTTTGTGGACTCCCTCAACATGACTATGTGGGAGGGAGTTGTCAAAACAGCCCCGTAACATGTTTTTGGCCATCATGTTTGATAAACAACACTCAGTGCGAGAGACAAAATGGCGGCCGCCGCTTCCTGGTTTCGGCCGATTCGAATGTTTACTAAGATCTAAGAGCCAATCAGAATCGCGCTCGCGCACGCCACCGTACGCTTACCGTAAGCGTACGGTAAGCGTACCGTAAGCGGGCTCAGATATATATATTGATTTAAAGGCTATTTTCTCAGAATCTACTGAACAGATTTACACCAAACCTACAAAAGGCACTTCCTTGACCTAGGGACTACCTCTCTGCCAAATTTTGAGTAATTCTGTTCAGCCGTTCGGGCTGTAGCTCGTTCTAAAGGTCCTATGGAAAAATGCATGGGAAAAACGCGTTTTGGGACCCCCCTTTTATCTCAGCCCCCGCTTGACGGATCCCCCCGAGACTTTCAGGGTAGGAGCGGAGCGTAGCGCCCCACCTATTTTGAGAAATTCGCGAGGATTCGTCGACCGGCGCCAAAGTTATTCAAAATAGAATGTTGAGGTTTTCCTATGGAAACGTGGTCCTAACTATAACTACCTACTGGCGACCGCCAGTAGGTAATATATATATATATATATATATATATATATCTACTGGCGCTTGTTGAATCAATGACAGATTCATTGGAGAGCGCGAGATAGCACAGGCACTAGCGCGTGCTATGCGATATGCGCCTTGGAGTGTAATATGCACAGGGCAGTGTTGTGTAACCTAACAAGTCTCTAAAGTTTTAATATGAAATATGTGCTGGGGAGTGTAACGTTGCATATGCACTGCGACAAAGATATGGATCCCAGATTGTAATATGTATGTCATAGCACTGTGCGTTATAACATAGGCATCGAGGAAGGCACGTTAGATGGGCAATATAACCCGTGCGAAGACAAGTGTGGCATGACATATTCACGGGGTGGTGTTACAGTGCACATGGGCTAGAGAGTGTCATAGCATATGCACTAGCTAGTGGAATACAACAAAGATGTGTGTGGCACTCAGCAGGCAATGGTGGGTGTAACACAGCGTTGGGCTCTGCCAGGAGCACGCTGTGACTCTCAAGTGATGTTCGTTCGCTTTCCAGAGAGTAAAATAAAAAGTATTACACATCCGGCAGTGGATGTGTGTTTTATTAACCGTGAGGGGGGTTTCTTGCATAGTTTTGGTCGAATTTTTGTCAAATCCCCTTCGAATGGCTTGGTGTGCATGTGTATTAAATGTGCCCGTCAATAGCTACCCATGTTTGTATAAATAAACGACAAGGGTGTCTACCGGGATTAGGCACGGTAGGGCATCAGACATGTCAGAGCTACACTAGTGGTGTAAATACATTCCACGTGGATTCATTGTATGCATAGTCGCCTTTTAATGAATATCACGCAAATCGTCATGGTGATAGGTACGTACGGTTTGTCCAGCATGTCCTAGGTGTGTCTATAAATATATATTTTTTAAAAATAATAAAAAACAGTGGCCGGCCCTGGGGATTGGGGTCAAAAAAATATAATTAGGAGACAGGTCCTGGGGGATGGGGTCATCAGGGCCAATAAATTAGAATAAGAAGGGGAACCACACAGCCCCCTTCTTAAAAAATTAAAATAAATAAAAGACTGGCATCGTGCCGGAGGCCACGCCCCCTCCTTGCAGCACTCTGCAAACGCGCCCCCTGGCAAGTTGTAAGTTGGGGAATTAATTCCTCTTCAATACTGAGGGTCCCTGAGGGCCAACTAGCCCAACAGGCATCTCCAGTATGCGCCAGGGAGCTGCACTGCAGACAGGTGTTCTGAGGCCAAGCCCCTTTTTACACCTCTCTGCAACGCAGCTCTGTGGCGCTTACTGGAGGTACCTAGTGGTCTAGTTTGACCCTAGGGACCCTTAGGATTCAAGGGGACTTAATCTCTCAACTTAGAACAGCCACAGGGCGCGTTTACCAGTGGTGAAGGGAGGGGACAGGGTCTGAGGTGACGTGTGCAAACACGCACTATGGCACGTTTTAAATTGGGGATATAATTTCCCTTCAATACTGAGGGCCCCTGGGGGCTAACTAGCCCACCAAGTGCTTCCAGTAAGCGCCACTGAGCTGCATTGCAGAGAGGTGGTCCAGGCCGTGCCACTTTTTACACCTCTCTGCAACGCAGCTCTGTGGCACTTACTGGAGGTACCTAGTGGGCTAGTTGGACCCTAGGGACCCTCAGGATTCAAATGAACTTAATCTCCCAAATAAAAACGGACACAGGGCGTGTTTACACAGTGGTGAAGGGAGGGGACGGGGCCTGAGTTAATGTGTGCAAAAACGCCCTGTGGCCTGTTTTAAGAGGTAGTTTTAATCCCCCTGCCCTATTATATACTAGGGGCTTACAGAGGAGGTCATGCTAATCACAGGGGGACCCCAACGCATAATGTTCCCTAGTGTATGTAGGTGTTTTCACTGTATTCTAAGTGTCTTTTAACATAGCACTGGCTCTAGGACTGGTTAGTCAGACTCAGTTACCACCAGTATCCGTCTGAAAAAGTTTAGGGGACAGGATGATTTTGCAACAAGGCTTCTTTCTGCTCTTCTTTTTGTTCTTTCTGCACGTTATCCTTCTTCCTGCACTTTTCTTCGTCTTTGAGGACTTCTGTTGCTTCTTTCTGCACTTCTTTTTTTTCTTTCTGTGCTTTTTTTCTTCTTTCTTCACATGTCCTATCTCTGTAGGCATAGTTAGAAATTAGCATTTAAAAAACCTTTGAAATTCACAGAAAAATCCATAGGTTTCAGGCATGTTATAGTTAGGAATTAGCATTTAAAAAACCTCAGAAATTCACTGAAAAAACCATAGGTTTCAGGGGTGTTATAGTTAGCTGGACTTTTCACTTGTACAAAACCATTGAAATTCCCCCGTTATAGTTAGTTCAGCTAACTATGACTCGCGCGCCCGCAATGCACTGCTGATGACGTCACATATTACATCACTAATGACATGGTTGGTGACATCACTCATATATATATATATATATATATATTACCTACTGGCGGTCGCCAGTAGGTAGTTATAGTTAGGACCGTGTTTCCATAGGAAATCCGCAACATGCTATTTTGAATAACTTTGGCACCGATTGACGAATCCTCGCGAAATTTTCAAAATAGGTGGGGCGCTCCGCTCCGCTCCTTCCCTGAAAGTCTTGGGGGGATTCGTCAAGTGGGGGCCAAGAAAAAGGGGGGGTCCCAAAACGCATTTTCCCCATGCATTTTTTCATAGGACATTTAGTCCAAGCTACAGCCCGAACGGCTGAACAGAATTACTTGAAATTTGGCAAAGAGGTAGTCCTCAGGTCAGGGATGTGCCTTTTGTAGGTCTGGTGTAAATGTGTTCAGTATTTGCTGAGAAAATAGCATTTGAATCAATATATATATCTATAGGCGCGCTCCGAGCGCTTACGGTAAGCTTACCGTATGCGCACGCTGCCATGCGCGAGCTCAATTCTGATTGGTGATTACATGACTGTAAACATTCGAATCGGTCGAAATCAGGAAGTGTCGGCCTCCATTTTGTGTGTCTCACACTGATAAACAAAGGAGGAGAATGTGGAAAGGGGTCAACGAAGAGAGTTGCAGACCCCCTAGCGTTTGTCAGGGGGTCCAAGAAGGCCATAAAAGTATGAAAAATATATTTAAATGTTTTAAAAAAAAAATCATGGGGTGCGCGTACGGTAAGCTTATATATATATATATTCACTTAAAAAACCATAGGTTTCACACATGTTATAGTTAGCTGTACATTTCACTCGTAAAAAACCAATGAAATTCCACGTTATAGTTAGATCAGGTAACTATAACTTGCGCGCCCACAATAAACTGCTGATGACGTCACATAGTACATCACTCATGACATGGTCAGTGACATCACTCATGACATCAATGATGACATCTGAAATTACACATTGTGGATTGCGGTCGCGCAAGTTATAGTTACCTGATCTAACTATAACGTGGAATTTCATTGGTTTTTTACGAGTGAAATGTACAGCTAACTATAACATGTGTGAAACCTATGGTTTTTTAAGTGAATTTGCAAGGTTTTGTAAATGATAATTCCTAACTATAACGTGTGTGAAACCTATGGTTTTTTCAGTGAATTTGTACGGTTTTTTAAATGCTAAGTTATGTATTTATTTTTTATTTTTTTTTCTGGTTTTTCACTATGCGCACACCCTGCGCGCATGGTGTGCTTCGCGCACCGTGCGCGCGCTGTGGGCCCACGGTGCTCTTCGCGCACCGAGCACCCACGTTGCGCAGTCCATGCCGTGCGCGCCTCGCCTTTTTTTACGCAGTAACATTTGTTTTTTTCTCCCTTGTGGGTCCTTTAATTTATTTAATAAATGTGATTGTTACTTCTTTATTTTTATTTTTTTATTTTTTTTGCCGTGCGCGTACGGTAAGCTTACCGTACACGTACCCCGCAATTTTTTTTAAAAATTATTAAATTTATTTTTCGTACTTTTGGGTCCTTCTTGGACCCCCTGACAAACACTAGGGGCTCTGCAACTCTCTTCGTTGCCCCCGTTTCACGTTCCCCACCTTTGTTTCTCAGTGCGAGAGACAGAAAATGGCGGCCGACACTTCCTGATTTCAACCGATTCGAATGTTTACAGTCATGTAACCACCAATCAGAATTGAGCTCGCGCACGGCACCGTACGCGTACGGTAAGCTTACGGTAAGCGCACGGAGCGCGCTTACAGATATATATATTGATTTAAATGCTATTTTCTCAGGACCTACTGAACAGATTTACACCAGACCTACAAAAGGCACATCCTTGACCTGAGGACTACCTCTCTGCCAAATTTCAAGTAATTGTGTTCAGCCGTTCGGGCTGTAGCTGTGTCTAAAGGTCCTATGGACAAATGCATTGGGAAAAGGCGTTTTGGGACCCCCCTTTTTTCTCAGCCCCCGCTTGACGAATCCCCCCGAGACTTTCAGGGTAGGAGCGGAGCGTAGCGCCCCATTAGTTTTGAAAATTTCGCGAGGATTCGTCGACCGGCGCCAAAGTTATTCCAAATAGAATGTTGTGGATTTCCTATGGAAACACGGTACTAACTATAACTATCTACTGGCGACCGCCAGTAGATAATATATATATATATATATATATTCACTGAAAAAACCATAGGTTTCACACACGTTATAGTTAGGAATTAGCATTTAAAAAACCTTGCAAATTCACTGAAAAAACCATAGGTTTCACACATGTTATAGTTAGCGGAATTTTACTGATAAAAAACCAATGAAATTCCCCCGTTATAGTTAGTGCAGGCAACTATAACTCACGTGACCGCAATCCTCTGCTGATGCTAATACTGTATTTAGACACTTATTTGCCCATGTCTTCTTCCATACATTTTTAGCTATACATATATTACAAATATTTTTTTTTCATAAAGACACATATGTCATCAGCAGAAGATTGCGGTCGCGTGAGTTATAGTTGCCTGCACTAACTATAACGGGGGGATTTCATTGGTTTTTTATCAGTAAAATTTCCGCTAACTATAACATGTGTGAAACCTATGGTTTTTTCAGTGAATTTGCAAGGTTTTTTAAATGCAAATTCCTAACTATAACGTGTGTGAAACCTATGGTTTTTTCAGTGAATTTGTACGGTTTTTTAAATGCTAAGTTACTTTACGCCATTCGTGGCGTGCGCGCCCACTTAACGCAGTTCGTTCCGTGCACGCACGGTGGGCACGCAGTGCGATGACAAAGCAAGAAAGCACGTCAACAAATCTGTTTCTGCTTTCCTCCGTGACTATGGTATGGGTGCCATTTACCACAACAACTTGCGTTATGACATGCAAGACATTTATAGAGGAGATGGTGTGCACTTCAATGATGAAGGGAACAGAGTCTTCCTCTTGAACCTTAGACTCTGCATCGGTACTTACTTGTAGGTACCACTTAAAAAATGACTTCATAAACACAACAGCTCTTTTTAGAGCTCCCTAAAACTCTTAAATCTGCTTTTCATTTATTTTTTTTTATTTTTTTTTACCGTACGCTTACCGTAAGCTTACCGTACGCGTACCCCGTGATTTTTTTTAAAATCAATAAATGTTTTTTTTGTACTTTTCTGTCCTTCTTTGACCCCCTTACAAATGTTAGGGGTCTGTAACTCTCCTCATTGCCCCCTTTCCTTGTTTTCACTCTTTTTTTTCAGAGTGAAATACACAAAATGGCGGCCGCCGCTTCCTGGTTTCGGCCGATTCGAATGTTTACTAAGATCTAAGAGCCAATCAGAATCGCGCTCGCGCACGCCACCGTACGCTTACCGTAAGCGTACGGTAAGCGTACCGTAAGCGGGCTCAGATATATATATTGATTTAAAGGCTATTTTCTCAGAATCTACTGAACAGATTTACACCAAACCTACAAAAGGCACTTCCTTGACCTAGGGACTACCTCTCTGCCAAATTTTGAGTAATTCTGTTCAGCCGTTCGGGCTGTAGCTCGTTCTAAAGGTCCTATGGAAAAATGCATGGGAAAAACGCGTTTTGGGACCCCCCTTTTATCTCAGCCCCCGCTTGACGGATCCCCCCGAGACTTTCAGGGTAGGAGCGGAGCGTAGCGCCCCACCTATTTTGAGAAATTCGCGAGGATTCGTCGACCGGCGCCAAAGTTATTCAAAATAGAATGTTAAGGTTTTCCTATGGAAACGTGGTCCTAACTATAACTACCTACTGGCGACCGCCAGTAGGTAATATATATATATATATATATATATATTACCTACTGGCGGTAAACATTCGAATCGGCCGAAACCAGGAAGCGGCGGCCGCCATTTTGTGTATTTCACTCTGAAAAAAAAGAGTGAAAACAAGGAAAGGGGGCAATGAGGAGAGTTACAGACCCCCTAACATTTGTAAGGGGGTCAAAGAAGGACAGAAAAGTACAAAAAAAACATTTATTGATTTTTAAAAAAATCACGGGGTACGCGTACGGTAAGCTTACGGTAAGCGTACGGTAAAAAAATAAAAATAAATAAAAGAAAAGCAGATTTAAGAGTTTAGATATTAGGGAGCTCTAAAAAGAGCTGTTGTGTTTATGAAGTCATTTTTTTAGTGGTACCTACAAGTAAGTACCGATGCAGAGTCTAAGGTTCAAGAGGAAGACTCTGTTCCCTTCATCATTGAAGTGCACACCATCTCCTCTATAAATGTCTTGCATGTCATAACGCAAGTTGTTGTGGTAAATGGCACCCATACCATAGTCACGGAGGAAAGCAGAAACAGATTTGTTGACGTGCTTTCTTGCTTTGTCAATCTGTGGACAGAAATGATTGGACCAGTTCCATTTTTGCCTTTGGCATATGTTGGAAAACACAAAGGCAGTTTTAGGGAAAAGTTTAAACAGTTGTGCAAAGGTGTCCTTCATAAGCATTTCCAGACCTACCCCAGTCAAAGTGCCTAGGTCATTGCCACCACAGTGCACTATTATGAGGTCAGGGTGTTGGATTTGCATGAAGGATTTCACCAATGGCATCAATTGGTACCACTTTAACCCTCTCTGACCAATCCATTTAATGTCTACATTTGGCAAAGCAAGGTCTCTCACCATATCTGTTTTCTCTGCAAACTTTTCACTCCAGAAGACATAGCTGTGCCCTACAATCCACACTGTGAACATCTTCAAAGAAGAACTGGTTGCACTCAGGAGGTGTCTTTCAGTAGAATGGCAATCTGAAATGAAAGACAGTTTGGAAATGGAGGCATACATATTTATTTCAAAACAAAAAGAACTGATTGGCTGTTTCATACCATTCTAGAATAAAAACTAGGCTGTATATGTAAATTAATAGAAGCATGTTTTGTATTGGTACAAAAAAATGTGTAACCAAAGAACAGTACTATGGATTTGCTGTTAGGTTTGAAAAGTCAAGCACTCTTGCTCTGTGGAATTGAAACATTGTTTGGCGAACTTCTGACCTAACTCAACACAGCAGTGTTCCATGAGCTGTTGCTATGGTAGCAGGCAGAAGTCAAGTTGGGGGAAGGGTACTAGGCAGAAGTCAAGTTGGGGGAAGGGTACTTTTGGAAAAGGGTTGGTTTTCAACCAATAGAAATGTGTGATTACATTTGAAAAAAAGGGGGAAGCACTGAGATTTGAAACTTACATGTATAAGTGTGGAAAAAGAGAGGGAAAGTTTGCCATTATCTGGTTCTGCTGAGAGGAGAGAGGTGAACACAACAGAGATCCTGGCTCTGATAATCTGCTGTTTGAGTGTCACATTTCTTTCACAACTAACTAATTTTAAAGGTGAGTTTACAGTTTGAGAGGGGATGTATGTGGTAACTTAAGAAATGAATAATAGAAATGGAAATTGTTTTTGTTGTAGTTACACATGGTGGTTTCATAATGTGTCAGTCTGTAAAAGTGATTTTCACTTGCCCCGAAAAAAAAAAGAGCAGTAAGTGTGCTTTCAAATTGGCAAAGAAATTTCGTTTTGGGACTAATGTGAAAACATGACTCTGTGTGCAGAGAGGAATTATAGGCAGAGATTTATTGCGTATTGCTCTGGTGATTTCACAGTTGCATTAGATGGAAAGGGGGAGCGAATTTTTAGGGGAAGAAGCAGAGTCTTAGCACACACCCATGTGCTTGCCATGTATAGTCATGCACAGTATTTACAAGCGAGTGGGGTTTTCAGGTTTCAGTCTGTAATGCAAATACATTCAGCATCACTAAGGCTGGTTGCCCTTGCTGGAGTGTAGGCAGTCACCGAGAATACACATGGTGGTGGTCTGAAAAAACAGTTTGGACATGTGCATTTAAATAAATAAAAAAAAGTGGTTTCATAATGTGTCAGTCTGTAAAAGTGATTTTCACTTGCCCCGAAAAAAAAAAGAGCAGTAAGTGTGCTTTCAAATTGGCAAAGAAATTTCGTTTTGGGACTAATGTGAAAACATGACTCTGTGTGCAGAGAGGAATTATAGGCAGAGATTTATTGCGTATTGCTCTGGTGATTTCACAGTTGCATTAGATGGAAAGGGGGAGCGATTTTTTGGGGGAAGAAGCAGAGTCTTAGCACACACCCATGTGCTTGCCATGTATAGTCATGCACAGTATTTACAAGCGAGTGGGGTTTTCAGGTTTCAGTCTGTAATGCAAATACATTCAGCATCACTAAGGCTGGTTGCCCTTGCTGGAGTGTAGGCAGTCACCGAGAATACACATGGTGGTGGTCTGAAAAAACAGTTTGGACATGTGCATTTAAATAAATCAAAAAAAGTGGTTTCATAATGTGTCAGTCTGTAAAAGTGATTTTCACTTGCCCCGAAAAAAAAAAGAGCAGTAAGTGTGCTTTCAAATTGGCAAAGAAATTTCGTTTTGGGACTAATGTGAAAACATGACTCTGTGTGCAGAGAGGAATTATAGGCAGAGATTTATTGCGTATTGCTCTGGTGATTTCACAGTTGCATTAGATGGAAAGGGGGAGCGAATTTTTGGGGGAAGAAGCAGAGTCTTAGCACACACCCATGTGCTTGCCATGTATAGTCATGCACAGTATTTACAAGCGAGTGGGGTTTTCAGGTTTCAGTCTGTAATGCAAATACATTCAGCATCACTAAGGCTGGTTGCCCTTGCTGGAGTGTAGGCAGTCACCGAGAATACACATGGTGGTGGTCTGAAAAAACAGTTTGGACATGTGCATTTAAAGAAATCAAAAAAAGTGGTTTCATAATGTGTCAGTCTGTAAAAGTGATTTTCACTTGCCCCGAAAAAAAAAAGAGCAGTAAGTGTGCTTTCAAATTGGCAAAGAAATTTCGTTTTGGGACTAATGTGAAAACATGACTCTGTGTGCAGAGAGGAATTATAGGCAGAGATTTATTGCGTATTGCTCTGGTGATTTCACAGTTGCATTAGGTGGAAAGGGGGAGCGAATTTTTGGGGGAAGAAGCAGAGTCTTAGCACACACCCATGTGCTTGCCATGTATAGTCATGCACAGTATTTACAAGCGAGTGGGGTTTTCAGGTTTCAGTCTGTAATGCAAATACATTCAGCATCACTAAGGCTGGTTGCCCTTGCTGGAGTGTAGCAGTCTGGACATGGGCTTTTTAAAAAATCTGAAAAGTGGTTTCATAATGTGACAGTTTGTAAAAGTGATTTTCACTTGCCCAAAAAAAAGAGCAGTTTGTGTGCATTCAAATTGGCAAAGAAATTTCGTTTTGTGACTATTGTGAAAAGAAATGTAGTAATATATTTAAATACAATAAAGGATTTTTTTTTTAGTTTTTTTCAGGTATTGCTGAAGAGCAGTGAACAAAATTTAAGATGCCTACAAAATCCAGAGTTCAAAAAACGCTAAAAAAAAAACTATATTTGAAGACAACCGGAGGACCAAAGTTAGTAGAAGATGCTCATGTTGGGAAAAAGAAAAATCTTCTGGTAAGCAGAAAAAACAATTTCTTAAAAATATATTCAAAACAAAGAAAAATGTACAAAATGTCTGTACTGGAAAGAATGTTACGAAACGAAGAGAACAGGAAAAAAATGAGAATTTAGTGCAAATATACCTTCTGCAACTGAAAAGATTTACATAAACAGAAAAACAGCGTTTAAAGAGATACGTAGAAAAATGTTTCAGAGAAGAGTTATGTCCAATTTGATAAAGGATGTGAAGAAATATAAGCAAAAGGCAAAATATTACAAGAGAAAAAAAGAAATTGAAGCCATTGCAGCAAAGGCATTAGAATTAAAAAGGAAACTATTCATATTAATTTTGAATAGGATGCGTACATTAGATAAAATGGTTAATGTACTGAAATCACAAAGCAAAAGGAAAAGATTAGTGAACAGAACAAACTTTTGTAAAGTGTTTTTAGGAAAGTGGATGCATAGTTCAAGTAGTGAACCTTTTTTTAATGAAGAGAGCTATTTTCAAAGTAATAGTTTGCTGCATGCAGTTGACACCAGAGGTCGTGCTTACGAAGTGAAAAATGGTTGCATAATGGAGAAGGAGATAATGGTTCCAAGAGATGAGGTACAAGTGATGGCAGATGAGGCAATGGGGAGACGTCCTAAAGCCCCAGTGTACACTTGGAATTGTAGTAGTATTTGCACTGTGCGTCAGGAATCTATTGACAAATTTCGAGAGTTTCTTAGAGAATATAGTAAAAAAAGTGTAAAACAGAAGATTAAGGTGCTTCAAAGTCTGGATCCATGCAGAGTGAGAGAGAATACTGGTTTGCAGCGTCATTCTCTGGCTTGTCTATCTAGAAAAAGTGTGCAATAGTGTTTTCCATCATTTTAGGATGCTGGCTGTTCATCATACTGAAATGAGAAAGTTTGTGAGACGGTTGTATTTTGCCAAAAGTCCAGCAATAAAGTTAAATGAATTGAATAGGGCTCTGTTCCGAGGAACGGTATCAGATGTAGAGAAGGTTGTTGATGAAATTCAGTTTTGTTACTTTGGTCCTGAACAAAACAGTGCAGAAAAGGACACAGTAAATGAGGAAGAAGTGGAAGAGAATGTAGAACCTTCTGTAAGTAAGACATTTAATGATCACATAACAAAATTTGCAATAGTCTCTAATGAAAGACCAAATCTTACTTGTATTTGTTGCCGCAGAACTCATTATAGAAAACAAACTAGGAATGTTGATCTCTACAGAAAGAGTGAAAATGAAGATAATTATAAGTGGAAGGATTTTGCCACATATATATTTCTAGAAAATTGTTTTGAATTGGGTGAAGATCAGCGTATTTGTAAATACTGTTACAACAAGTTAGAGGAAAATAGAATGCCGACCAGAGCTGTACATAATAATTTAGAATTGGATGCTATTCCTGCTGAACTTTCTGAATTAAATACATATGAGTCTATACTCATTCAATGTGTTCATCCGTTCCAGACCATAGTACGTATGGAGCCCAAAACTGGTAAATTACCTCCTTCAGATTTACTGAGAGGTTTAAAAGGTAGAGTGGTGTATTTGCCCTTGGATTTGAAAAAAAATATGGAAACTATTGATGCGGATACTTTGGAAACTGAACCATTAATTATTCTGGTTAATGGTGTACCTACAAAGAATAAGAAGATTTGGCAGGAGCTGGTAGATGTGCGGAAAGTACAAAGAGCAAATTTGTATTTGAAAAAAAATAACAAATGGTATGAATCAATTTATATAGAAGAAGAAGATTTTCAAGAAGACACAGAAACACCAACTGGACAAATTGAAAAAGTGGACAAGTCAAAGGAAGAAGAAATTTATGAACATTTTAGCATACATCCTCTTCATTCGAAAGAAGTTATGGGAGACAATATTGATCTCTTTCAGATGAAGAAAGCAAAAGGAACTCCTGTGAGTGTATGGGAGGAGAGCTTGGAAGCTCGATGTTTTCCCCAGCTGTTTCCTAAAGGAAAAGGAGGACGATACGATGAACGTCCAGAACAGATTCCAGCTTCTGAGTATCGGACTACAAGACTATATGCTGAAGATCCCAGATTTCGACAAAGTATTCCTTATTTGTTCCATCTTTTATTTGAAAGCGACTTGTCTGCACTGTCTTATGCAGTAAATCACATTTTAAAAAGTGGAGTACATTTACAAAATGTGTCTGCTAAGGATTTTATGGAGAAAGTGCAGCACCGAGATGATCATTTGGAAACACAACTGATCAATCTGATGGCTTGTCAGCGTGGGACAAATGAATATTGGTACCGACGCCATGGTGAACTAAAATGCATGTTACGGAATTTAGGAACACCAACATGGTTCCTTACCCTAAGCTGTGCCGAGTACGCTTGGGATGATTTACTGGATTTTCTACGAGAGGCCAATTCAAACATTAAAAACATCGAATACAAGACAGCAGGAGAACTGTGCTCATTGGATCCTGTTAATGTTTGCAGATATTTCAATCATAGATTTGAGGCTATTATGTCCTTCATCTGCAATAAAAAAAATCCACCCCTTGGAGAAGTAGTGGATTTCTTTTGGAGAAAAGAGTACCAGGCAAGAGGTGCTCCTCATATTCATATGCTGTTGTGGATCAAGGATGCCCCAAAGTTTGGAACAGATGCTGATGAAGCAGTGTTATCTTACATTCAAGAATATGCAACATGTGCTATACCAAAAAGCACAGAAGAGAACAAGTTAAAGGAGCAAGTTTTACGTTTC
This sequence comes from Triturus cristatus, assembly GCF_964204655.1. Taxonomy (NCBI): domain Eukaryota; kingdom Metazoa; phylum Chordata; class Amphibia; order Caudata; family Salamandridae; genus Triturus; species Triturus cristatus. The sequence continues at coordinate 345,458,966 of NC_140593.1, forward strand.
CAAAGTCATCGGTGTGGAAAATACTGTCGACGGAAATACAAGAGCAAAGAAAAATACTACACTAAATGTCGATTTGGATTTCCTAGACCTGTTCTTTCAAATGGAAGAGTAAACAGTTTTATGTCAGCTGTGAGACATACTATCACAAGAAAATCACCTAAGAATACCTACAACCTTAAAAGAAAAGAAGAATCAAAAAATATAAATGACTACAACCCAGTCATTTTATCCATGTGGAACGCTAACATGGATATACAGTATGTAGCTGACAATTCCATTGCTGTTGCACGATATGTAACGTCTTACATTACGAAATCAGAAAAAACAGAATTGAAGGAAATGTGGGAAGAGATTTCTCACGAGAAGACTGTCAGTAAGAAGCTGTACAGTTTCAGTTTTAAGATGTTATCGCATCGAGAAATTGGATCCTACGAATGTTCAGATAGGTTATCTTCTGCAAGTCTCTACTCGAAGTCAAGAAGAATAATTTGGGCAAGTTTAGGCCTTGCAGCAATGAGAAATCGGGTACTAAAATCTGTAGGAGAAATTGAATATTTGGCCGAGAATGACCCAGAAAGTACAGATATTTTGAAAACAAACATGTTGGACACATATTATCCCAAGAGAAGTCAACATCTGGAGAACATGTGTCTCTATGAAGTGCTGCAGAACTACATTTATTCAAGGAAAGCCACAGAAGACATCAATAATGGAAAATATAAAGTCGTTGGTGAAGAAGGATGTTTGGTGAAGCAAACAAAAGGAAGTTTGATAAATCACCGGAAGCTGAGTTGCGACACTACTGACAAGAAATAATTTTACTACTTGGCTCTTTTACAGTTGTTTAAACCATGGCGTACAGAGGATGAACTACTGGGAGAATTCCAGAGCTATGAAGATTCTTTTAATGCTTGCAAAGACAGCATACAATGCAGTACATTCTCAAGTTATCTGCAAATGTTAAATGAAGAAATTGATCAGAAAACTACAATTGCAGCAGAAATAGCTAGAGACAGTTCTCAGGACAGCCAAAGTTCAGGAACACACAGTCAAGATCCCCTAGGACAACCAATCATTGAAAATGAAGCATCAATAGCCATGAATGAAGTGGAAACGGCTATGAATCAAGCTCAAGAAGAATTTATAGACTTAGAAAATTTGGAAAGACAACTGAATCAAGAGCAGCAACAAATTTATGAAGAGATGAAAAACAAAATTGATCACGGATTTCTACATGTAAAAAAAGAGTGCTCATGCACATCATTTCATCCAATCAGGATGTATGTAAGCGGACAAGCTGGAACTGGAAAAAGTTTCTTAATAAAAGTCATCAGAAGCTACCTACAGCAGAAAACGGATTCTACTTTGTCTTGTGTGGTTACTGCTCCAACTGGGTTAGCAGCATATAACATAAAAGGAATCACTTTACATCGTTTGCTAATGTTACCAGTGGAGCATGAGAACAAAATACAATTCAACAAGCTAACTGGAGAAGCATCCTTGGAAGTTTCAAGAGTATTGAAGAAGATGCAAGTTCTCATTATTGATGAGGTGAGCATGGTATCAAACTTAATGCTTGCCTTTGTGCATTTAAGAATGCAGCAAATTTTGAAGACAGACTATGACATGTTATTTGGTGGAAAACACGTCATAGTTTTTGGAGATCTTTTGCAACTTACTCCAGTTAAAGGACAACCAGTGTTTAATACTGTCACACATGAAGACACGAAGAAGTCATTGGGAAGCATCGGAAATACAAATATTTGGTCCTTCTTTGAGTACAAGGAACTTACTACTAATATGAGGCAAGCAAGCGATGAAGAATATGGAAGTATCCTGAAAGATATCAGAATTGGACTACTCACAGAAGTTGGCAAAAAAGCATTACAGAGTCGGCTGCTACATAATTTATTTCCAAAGGAAGAAATAGTTGCAGAGAAAATATACAAGAATATTGCAGAAAACAAAAGTGTCATCTGCTTAATGCCAACTCTACGTGAATGCTCAATATTTAATGAGGAGCTTTTGAAATTGGAAAAGGAAGAGATCAGGAAATTGGAAGCAGTGGACAAAATTGAGGATGGAAGAATTACTGTCACAGTAACAGGCAAACTGAAAAATAAATTGGACTCACTAGAGAAGAACATCTCCAAAACAGCTGGATTAGAAAAAAATCTATATGTTTGCATGAACTGTAGAGTATTTTTAAGAAGAAATTTGGATGTTGAAAAAGGTTTAGTTAATGGAGCTATGGGAAGAGTTGTGGGTTTTATTAATTATCAGAAAAAAGAAGGAATTGAATGTTTAAAAATAAAATTTGATCAGATAGAAGAAGTTAAAGACATTTGTCGTTGTTCAGTTCGTTTCATGCTTGTGAAAGACTTGTATGTACGTAGGAAGCAGTTTCCGTTTTCTCTAGCATATGCTGTAACTATTCACAAGTCTCAAGGATTGACTGTAGATTGTGCATTTGTGAACATTGGTTCAACTGTGTTCAAAGAAGGTATGGCATATGTTGCTTTGTCACGAGTGAAAACATTATCAGGTTTATTCATGATAGACTTTGATGAGTCAAAAGTTAGTGCTGATACAAACTGTGTAAAGGAGTATAATAGATTAAGAAGAAGCTACGCTCCTCATTTAGGTCAGTATCCTGTGTTGGAGAAACGTGTAGTTTCTCGTAAAAGAAAAAATGAGAATATCTGTAATGAAGATGTAGAGAAGAGGAAAAAAAAGAGGAGTGATGTAATTGCAAGCAAAAAGAAAAAGGAAAATGAAGAACAGGTTGTAGGATGTCATTTTGAAAATAGCTCTGGTGTCAACTGCTACGCAAATGTAGTGCTGAATGTTGCATTTTATCTGGAAAGTTTGCAAGAGCAGATAATAGTAAATCAGGGAAAAAGATTCTGTTCAGAGCTGAGTCTCCTTTTTCAAAAGCTGAGTAAAGATAAAACTCAAATAGAAAGTGCTACTGACATTAGAAAACTTTTAGATGTATGTTCAGGACGAACACAGTTTTCTCAAAATGAACAGCAAGATGCACATGAATTTTTGATGTATTTTCTTCAGGTAGTGGAAGAAGAAGGAGTTCCCATTGACATTTTTTTTGGTCTCTCTTATAAATGGGAACATAGTTGTGATAATTGTTATAATATATGTGGCTCTATTGTTGATAATGAAAGGTTTATTTATTTGACATTGCCAGAGAGTAAAACAGTCACTTTTGCAAAATTAGTTAAAGATGCTAATCATAGCATGAAATGTGGTGAGTGTAATTCTGACATGTTTTCAACATTAATTTTAAAGGAATACGGACAGTATGTAATTTTAATGATGCAACGATGTAGAGCTGATGGTTCAAAATTGGATACTTTAATAAAGAAGTTTACAGGACAGCAATTATCAATTTCAGGAAAAACTTTTGTAACTGTTGCAATAATTTTCCATGATGGACCTACTGTTACTTCTGGACATTACACAGTTTATCTTAAATGTGAAAAAGGCTGGACACTGTGTAATGATTCCCAATTGATTTTCAAACAACGTTTGCCTTTTGATTTAGCAAATTCCCATCTAATCTTCCTGAAACCTAAATTTTAGAGAGACTTGGCAAGATCTGGACAAAACAATTTTACCATTTTACTGGATTACCATTGCAATTTTGTAAAAAAAAGATTTTTTAAATTATCATTTGGCCTAATGGAAAGATAACCAATTGTAATGTGGACTTTTTTAATTTTTAATGAAACTTTGAAAAACCAATAATTTAGAGATTATCGGTAACTTCTGCACATTTTAAATTTTGGAATGTTATTGGACTGCCATTGGAAATTTTTTCAAAAATGATTTAAAAAATTACTATTTGGCCATGTGGAAAAGTAACCAATTCTATTGAGGACTTAATAAATTATTCAAAAAATGTTCGTGAACCAAAATGTTACAGAGAATCGGTGAGATCTGGACAAATTAAACTTTAGAATTTTATTGGATTACCGTTGGAAATTTATTCCAAAAAAAAATTTAAAATTACTATTTGGTCTAAAGGAAATGAAATCAGATGTATTTTGGAGTTATTTGAGATATAATATTGTGATTATACTTCTGAAACAAACATATCAGACGGTATTTTAAAGAAATAGGTATTGGTATTAGATGATATTTTTTTACAATATTATGCATTTCTATAATGTTAAGTTTAAGTAAAAAAAGAATCTGGGCTTTTTTAATACAATCTTTGTGATTGGTATTTTTTTTTGCCCGCTGTAAAATGATGAATGCAATTGCTTTCACAATTTATAGTGAAATGCAATATATTCTGAAAACAGCAAAAATAAGGCAAAAATATTTTTGGGAAAAAAATGTAAATATGTGTACTGTATTATAAAATGTTTTAAAAATATTAATACTTTTTTCTTTTTTTCCAGATAGATATAGAAAATTTTCGAAAACTACAAACATTTTTAAAACTATTTTTTAAAAAAACAAATGAATAAATATTTTTTCAGTGAGTATGGTAAGTCAATAATAATAATTGTAGTCTCTTAAGGACAATGTAATGTGATAAATGATTTTTAGTGTTTTTAAAAAAAAAAAAAAAAAAGTACGCGCACCGTACGCGTACGGTAAAAAAAATAAAAAAAGTTTTTAAAAACATATGTAAAAAAAAGATGAAAGATAAGGTTGGCTCTTAAAAGAACCGTTGTGTTCATGCAGGGACAGAGGAAAGGAAGCATGGGAAAATTATTCAAAGCGACAAATGTGCTGATCTATTTTGTTGTTCACTAGGGAAACACTGGTCTCCCTATGGCAAATTAGATCTTTACAAAATGTGCAATGAATATCAACCTTCCGAAATCGAGGGTTCATTTCCAGAGGGCCAGCAAAAGGAGATTCTCCCCCCACAGATGAAGGGCTCACCTGACCTGCAGAAGAAGGAGTCAGCCCTGCAGATGATGGTCCAGGCTGAGCTGCTGTGGATGTACTGGCTTGTCTTTCTGAAGAGTTACCTCCAAAAAGATGACCATGTGTCCTTCTGTGTACATCCTGGAGGTGTCTCTTCATGGTGTGATTCCCAAAGGAATACTTCCTGTTAGGATTACCTCTAGAAAGTACACGCTTACACAGCTTACAAGTCACTAAGGGTGCATTTACCTTTTGCTGGCCTTCAGGAAAAGTAAAATAATCCCATACATAAGAGGGCTTTTGTTTCCTCGATCTCTGCCTCAAGACAGTGCTGCTAGTGCTAGCCTCACTCTCAGAAGAGCTCTGCTGTTCTGCCATCGTATCCCAAAGACAAACCAGCTCCTTCTCCCAAGGGATCACAAGCAGAAATGAGGGGAATGGGTGTGGTGTAGGAGAGTTCTAGAACTGAAAGTAGTTTCAACCAATCAAAAGTTGTGTTTCATGATCACATGACCTACCGTACGCTTACGGTACGCTTACGGTACGCTTACGGCAAAAAGTACGCATGCGCGTAAAAAAGACACGCGCTTGCGCGCATGCGCATAACAGTCACTACCCGACACTTCCGCGTAACGTGCGCGTGTGGCGTAAGCGCGCACGCGTCCCACACGCAGTACGCGCGGCTACGCAAAGTGCGTAACTATACGCAAGCAGCGTAGATAGATTACGGACGTTGCGTAAACCGTACGCTTACCGTGAGCTTACGGTACGCGTACTAAAAAAATATTTTTTTTTTAAAAAAAGTACTGCAAATAAATTTTACATGTTTATTTTAAAAAATATATTTAAAAAAACATATTAAAGAATTTTAAAAATTTAATCATAGTCTTTATAAAAGGTAAGATAATTAAATTAAAAATATGTTAGAAAAAATAGAAGAAAAAAAAAAAAATTAGCATTTAAAAAACCTTGCAAATTCACTGAAAAAACCATGGGTTTCACACACGTTATAGTTAGGAATTAGCATTTAAAAAACCTTAGAAATTCAGTGAAAAAACCATAGGTTTCACACACGTTATAGTTAGGAATTAGCATTTAAAAAACCTTAGAAATTCAGTGAAAAAACCATAGGTTTAACACATGTTATAGTTAGCTGGATATTTTACTCGTAAAAAACCAATGAAATTGCCCCGTTATAGTTAGTTCAGCTAACTATAACTCGCGCGCCCGCAATGCACTGCTGATGACGTCACATATTACATCACTCATGACATGGTCAGTGACATCACTCATGACATCACTGATGACATCTCAAATGACATCACTGATGACATCACTGATGACATCATCCTTGTGATAGAGTGGCAGACCTCCTCTCACCCTAATATAACCTTTGACACACACATTCAAAAATAGAGACTAAAATTTTCAAAAACAATGGACATACCAATAACAGTTACAACAACCTCTTCAGTAATTCTAAGATCCACATACACATCCACTCATTCACCAACAGTCCAATACAGTCACTCATACATGTACTCACTCATCATATGTACTCATACACCTATACATCCTGTTACACAATGCCACTCATCCATAGAGTTACTCACACACATAGTCACTCGTGCTAATAAAGAATCAAACATACATTTACTTGCATATACAGTTATACACACACCACCATACTTACTTCTACGGAAACTTACACATACTTAGTCTTTTAAACAATCACTTATAGAAACACATACTTATTCATACAGGAACTCTTCCAATCTCTCACCCTTGCATATACTCACATATATACACCAATAGTCACATATACTAGTTTTAAACATATGTAGTTACTCATAAAGACACTATTGAGACAGTCATTCACTCACTAACACACCCATACACACACTCATCCACCCATGCAGTCCTGCACACATGCTCTGTTCAACACATACAAACAGTGAGTCACTCATTCATGCACCTATGCACTACGTCATACCCCCCACCGAACCATGCAGACACTCATACTGATACTCAAAAAACCAACTAATAACCTATATAGACACCCATGTAGCTACTCTCCAACCCATGCAGCCACTTATACACAAAGTGAGAGACTGATACAGATATTTATATATTTAAACATTACTCACTAAGCCATGTATTCACTATGATACACTTAATCAGTCAGTTACACAATCAATTTTTCAAAAAGAAATCATCCATTTAGACAGTAATATACCCATTTATTCTTCCATCGACCTTGAGATATACATATATAAAACATATTTAATTTTCAGAAAAACACACATTCACTGGATGATGTCATCAGTGAGGTCATCAGTGATGTCATTTGAGATGTCATCAGTGATGTCATGAGTGATGTCACTGACCATGTCATGAGTGATGTAATATGTGACGTCATCAGCAGTGCATTGCGGGCGCGCGAGTTATAGTTAGCTGAACTAACTATAACGGGGCAATTTCATTGGTTTTTTACGAGTAAAATGTCCAGCTAACTATAACATGTGTGAAACCTATGGTTTTTTCACTGAATTTCTAATGTTTTTTAAATGCTAATTCCTAACTATAACGTGTGTGAAACCTATGGTTTTTTCACTGAATATATATATATATATATATATATATATGTATATATATATATATATTTATATATATATGCATATATATCCACCAATTCTCCCCTCAGACGAAGGAAGCAGAGCACACACAGGACTTCAGTTCAAAGCGCTTTAATTCTCCAATTGGCTTTGCATGACGCGTTTCGCTACAATAGCTTTCTCAAATGCTGCCAACCAATTTCACGGTTCTCCCGCCCTCCTTTAAACTGCCTGCCTCATTGTGATTGGTTGAGGCAGTGCTGTCGTCATGCCACCGGGAGGAGCCGAACCCAGGAGTCCAGGTCCAAGCTGAGCAGACATCAGAGTAAGTACTTGCCCCAGTGGGCGGTGTCTGCTCCCGTTTCCCCATGGCCGCCTAGTTCTTGAGGGCTTCGATATGGAAATGAGCGGGATAGCATTGTTCTGGGTCCTTCACCCCACCGTTTTGACTCCCGATAAACTCCAGTGCATACTGCCTAAGTAGGCAATGCGTCCCCTGCGAAGTCGCGGTCCATCATTGACAGCCAGGTGCTGATCAGGTAAGCGGCGTTCCGGCGTCTACCACAAAGTCTGTAGTTACACCAAGGTTTTGCCACAAAATCCGCCGGACACTTAGGGGTTGGTACTCTTAGAGTGCTCGTGGCTCGCACCATAAACATCCACCAATTCTCCCCTCAGACGAAGGAAGCAGAGCACACACAGGACTTCAGTTCAAAGCGCTTTAATTCTCCAATTGGCTTTGCATGACGCGTTTCGCTACAATAGCTTTCTCAAATGCTGCCAACCAATTTCACGGTTCTCCCGCCCTCCTTTAAACTGCCTGCCTCATTGTGATTGGTTGAGGCAGTGCTGTCGTCATGCCACCGGGAGGAGCCGAACCCAGGAGTCCAGGTCCAAGCTGAGCAGACATCAGAGTAAGTACTTGCCCCAGTGGGCGGTGTCTGCTCCCGTTTCCCCATGGCCGCCTAGTTCTTGAGGGCTTCGATATGGAAATGAAATAATATGCATATATATATGTATATAACCTAATGTAATACATCCATGGATGTGCTTTTGAATCAGTGGAGTAAACCACACCTGCTGTATATTATTTGGAAAGTAGCATGTTCCTTCTAGAATGTGCTGTGAACTTGCAAACCAGTGAAATTCCACAGGTATAGTTAAGTGAGCTAACTATAACTGGCACCCCTGCAATGCACTGCTTATGACCTCACATATTACATCACTCATGACATGGTCAGTGATATCACTGCTGGCATCTTAAATGACATCACTGATGACATCATCTAGTGACTGTGAGTGTTTTTAAAACGTCTATAAGTTTTAAATATATACATATATTATATATATATGTATGTATTCATGTATGTATATGTATGTATGTATGTGTATATATATATTCACTGAAAAAACCATAGGTTTCACACATGTTATAGTTAGCGGAAATTTTACTGATAAAAAACCAATGAAATTCCCCCGTTATAGTTAGTGCAGGCAACTATAACTCACGCGACCGCAATCCTCTGCTGATGCTAATACTGTATTTAGACACTTATTTGCCCATGTCTTCTTCCATACATTTTTAGCTATACATATATTACAAATATTTTTTTTTCATAAAGACACATATGTCATCAGCAGAAGATTGCGGTCGCGTGAGTTATAGTTGCCTGCACTAACTATAACGGGGGAATTTCATTGGTTTTTTATCAGTAAAATTTCCGCTAACTATAACATGTGTGAAACCTATGGTTTTTTCAGTGAATTTGCAAGGTTTTTTAAATGCTAATTCCTAACTATAACATGTGTGAAACCTATGGTTTTTTCAGTGAATTTGTACGTTTTTTTAAATGCTAAGTTACTTTACGCCATTCGTGGCGTGCGCACCCACTTAACGCAGTTCGTTCCGTGCGCGCAACAAATCTGTACTTACTTGTAGGTACCACTAAAAAATCATTTCATAAACACAATGGCTCTTTTTAGAGCCCCCTAATATCTAAACACTAAATCTGATTTTCATTTTTTTTTTTTTTTTTTTTTCTACCGTACGCTTACCGTAAGCTTACCGTACGCGTACCCCGTGATTTTTTTTAAAATCAATAAATGTTTTCTTTGTACTTTACAGTCCTTCTTTGACCCCCTCACAAATGTAAGGGGGTCTGTAACTCTCCTCATTGCCCCCTTTCCTTGTTTTCACTCTTTTTTTTCAGAGTGAAATACACAAAATGGCGGCCGCCGCTTCCTGGTTTCGGCCGATTCGAATGTTTACTAAGATCTAACAGCCAATCAGAATCGCGCTCGCGCACGCCGCCGTACGCTTACCGTAAGCGTACGGTAAGCGTACCGTAAGCGGGCTCAGATATATATATTGATTTAAAGGCTATTTTCTCAGAATCTACTGAACAGATTTACACCAAACCTACAAAAGGCACTTCCTTGACCTAGGGACTACCTCTCTGCCAAATTTTGAGTAATTCTGTTCAGCCGTTCGGGCTGTAGCTCGTTCTAAAGGTCCTATGGAAAAATGCATGGGAAAAACGCGTTTTGGGACCCCCCTTTTATCTCAGCCCCCGCTTGACGGATCCCCCCGAGACTTTCAGGGTAGGAGCGGAGCGTAGCGCCCCACCTATTTTGAGAAATTCGCGAGGATTCGTCGACCGGCGCCAAAGTTATTCAAAATAGAATGTTGAGGTTTTCCTATGGAAACGTGGTCCTAACTATAACTACCTACTGGCGACCGCCAGTAGGTAATATATATATATATATATATATATAAAACTCCACAGTTCTTCAAGTTTTCAAAAGAACGCAAGGACACCTTGGAATGCAGTGAATAATACCGACTGCACCAGCAACGCGTTTCAGCTTTCGCCTTGCTCACGCTGTGGCTAACGCAGAAACAGCATCTTTTTTTTTTTTTTTTTTTTTAATTTTCATAACGTGTAATAAACAAAGTAAAAGGACACACTCTTTTAAGGCTCTTACTTGTGCATTTCAATGGTGGCCATCTTGTAACACTGAAGATTCAATGAAAAACAATAATAGTTAAATTGTTCCTAATCAAAGAGGCATCCTTACTTAAATGGTAATAATAAAGTAAGGTAGAGAGAACCAAGAAAATAAAACCCCAGTGGGCTAAAATTATCCACAACCGACTAACGTCTTGAAAATAATTGAGTTGTCCCCAGGATTTGCAAATCACAAAATATCAAAGCATTAATATTGCTGCAAACACCCAAGTTATAAGTACAAATAATTGCATGAGTAAAATACCAGCAAAATTCCATTGAAATCACGCCCAAGTGGGCAAAATTGTACTTGGCACCCCAATTAGAACGTTGTGTTCCCTTGTACTTCTTTCAACATGATTAGCCTGATCTGAAATACCTCATCTGAAAATGCACAAAAGAGAGAAATAATTTATATAATAACAAAACATAAGTTGTATAAAAATATTAAAAAGCAGAAAAATGCAGCTTTCATCAAAGTCCCATTATTCAAATCATACTATATACATCACAATGCTATCAGTTACAGAGGAGAAACTAGATGTTCAGAACTTAATTATTGCCGTAAATGTACCACCAGTTCCTCACTTGAGTTTAGTCCCAAGGGAGACATAGTCTCTAAGTCAATGATATATCTTGACTCCAATTGGCGTAATGTTAACTGTCTGTTGCCTCCTCTTACACCAATGGGAACTGCATCAATTACTGCCATTTTCAATAGTTCCTCCCTTTGAGAATGATATTCAAAGAAGTGCCTGGCTACCGGATACTGTCTGTTGTTGTGTCTAATAGCTCTGACATGTTCCAACACTCGTTTCTTAGCACAATGAATAGTGCTCCCAATATAGATCTTGTTGCAGGGACAGATAAGTGCATAAATGCAATATGTAGTATTACAGGTCAGATATTTCTTGATTTTAAATTCTCTGTCACTCTTAATGAGAGTAAGTGTCTTACAATCAGAACTATTTTTACATGCTTTGCATTTTTTACAGCACCAAAAGCCAGGACACTTAGTACATAATTTTGCATCCTTACTGGTAACATAATTGGAGCATATTTCATCCCGAAGTGATTTACTTTTCTGGAATGTAATTTGGGGGCAACTGCTTAAATGTTTCAGAAGATTGTTGTCAGTTAATAACACGTGCCAGTTCTTTTTTAATATTTGGCGGACATTCTGGGCTTGACCTGAATAGGTGGTGATAAATCTTATTGTTTCAGAAGTTGGTTCAGATTTGTTTGGATGTAGTAGCTCAGTCCGTGTAACCAATTCTACCCGTTTGCATGCCTCTGAGATGGTTTGGGTATTGTAACCTCTCTCTTTGAAGCGGCAGATCATAGTAGCCTTTTCTTCTTCAAACAAGCTGAGGGAGCTACAATTGCGTTTTGCCCGTAATAATTCACCATACGGGATGCTATATATTAGCTTCCGTGGATGGGCGCTTGCAGCATTAAGAATACTATTTCCTGCAGTTGTTTTGCGGAACAGTTTGGTTTCAATGGAATTGTTAACGATCTCAACTTTTACATCCAAAAATTCGATCTCTGTTGTACTTATGTTTTTTGTTAAGACAATGTTGAACTGATTGTCATTCAGCTTATCAATAAATTTTTTAGCTGACTCAATATTGCCTCTCCATATGATGAAAATATCATCAATATATCTAAGCCCCAGGGCACAGCATTCAAAATTGGGGATAGATGACACCACCTGCTCCTCCCACCAGCCCATCACCAGATTGGCATAACTGGGGGCGAAGCAGGTTCCCATAGCTGTGCCCTGGGCCTGGCGGTACACCACATCATCAAACATAAAAAAGTTGTTGTTTAGACAGAACTTAATCATGGCCACAATCATTTCTGAGTGGGACCATAGGGAGATGGACCGGGTCTTAAGATAGTGCCTGATTGCTTGGAGACCAAAGTCATGATTAATGCAAGTATATAGATTGCATACATCCAGGGTCACCAAGATGAAGTCAGGTTCCCAATGAATGCCATCTATAATGGTTAGGAAATGTGTAGTATCCCTCAGATAGGCTGGTAAACTGACCACAAAAGGTCTTAAATAGTGGTCAATAAAGCGCGAAGTATTTTCTAATAGGGAACCAATCGAGGAGACAATAGGTCTTCCTGGTGGATTAACTGGATCCTTATGTAGTTTTGGCAGTAAGTAAAGGATGGGGATACGGGGGAATTGGCATCTCAAGTAGTTATACTCTTCCCATTCTAATAAGCCACGTTCCCTCCAATCTACAAGCAGGTTACCATATTCCACATTTGAATTTGATATCGCATTTTTATCTGAAACATTGTAACAGATCTCATTGGTTAACTGTCTATAACCTTCTTGTAAATATGCATGTTTATCCAATACCACAACATTACCACCTTTATCAGACTGCCTTATAGTTATTGTCTTATCCTGTTTTAAATCTTCTAATGCCTTGATTTGTTGTTGACTCAAGTTTTTTTGATAATGAGGGAGCTTACTGTATCGTATTTTCTTTAAATCAGCTAACACTCCTCTTTCAAAAACATCAATGGCATCGCATTCAATCTGTGGTAAGAAAACTGACTTTGGTTTAAATCCACTTCCTGGATTATCATTTATGTCAATTTCCAATTCTTGAGCAATGTTAGATATATCAACATGCAAATTTTGTTCCTGTTGAGAAGTCAAAATATTTAACAATTCAACATCAGCTACATTCAAGCTACTGACACCAACCCTCTCGGTATCCGGTCCTCTGGACACACATTTCGTATCAAACCATTTTTTTAGTTTAAGTTTACGAGAGAAATAGAACAAATCTATTCTAGTTTGAGCAAAATTCAAATTCAAAGTAGGACAGAAAGACAAACCTAGACCCAGAAGGCGGCTCTCTTCCATCGATAATGTCCGTGATGAAAGATTTACTACAGTCATTTTGTCACTTGTTTGCCCCTTGTTATCATTCCCACTGGGGTTGCTGCGTCTTGTCTTCCTGCGTTGTTTGGCCTTCTTGTTCCTCTTGTTCTTGGTTCTCTCTACCTTACTTTATTATTACCATTTAAGTAAGGATGCCTCTTTGATTAGGAACAATTTAACTATTATTGTTTTTCATTGAATCTTCAATGTTACAAGATGGCCACCATTGAAATGCACAAGTAAGAGCCTTAAAAGAGTGTGTCCTTTTACTTTGTTTATTACACGTTATGAAAATAAAAAAAAAGATGCTGTTTCTGCGTTAGCCACAGCGTGAGCAAGGCGAAAGCTGAAACGCGTTGCTGGTGCAGTCGGTATTATTCACTGCATTCCAAGGTGTCCTTGCGTTCTTTTGAAAACTTGAAGAACTGTGGAGTTTTATATTTCAGGGTACCGATACCCTGTGCGAGGACCGCCCTTTTTGACAGCCCCTATTCACTTATCGGGATTGGTATCTATATATATATATATATATATATATATATATATGTATATAGATATATATACACACACCAAGGTGTTTTGGTGTATGGATGATTCAGTGGATGTGTGACCGGCTGTAAAAGTGAGTGATTAGGTGCCTCAGAGAATGTATGGGTGAGTGACTGGTTGTGTGACGGTTTGTATCAGTCTGTCAGTTGGTGCCTAAAAGGCTGCATGGGTATGTGAGTGGGCACATGAGTGGCAGTACAGGTGATTGATTAGTTGTCTGAGTACTGGTATGGGTATTTGTGGGTCTGTGTGGGTGGGTCAGGGTGTGTGTGACTGCCTGTATGGATGAGCGAGTGAGTCAGTGGCTGTATGGGCATACATATGTTAGTAGCAAAACAAACCCTGCTTTTCCTATGGAAGCTAGGTTCTAACTATAACTACCTACTGGAGACCACCAATAGGTTATACAATTATAATATATATCATATATATATAACCTACTGGTGGTTTCCATAGAAAAAGCAGGTTTTGTTTTGCTAATAACTTTGGCGCTGTTTCAAAACTAGTTTGCCAGTCACTACAGCTGCTATCTATCTAGTGTGGACCGGGAAAAAGGAGGGGTGGGGGCCCCCAAAACACGTTTTCACCATGCGGTTTCTCAAAGGGATTTTTAGACACGACTAGAGCCTGAACCGCTGAATGGAATTGCAGCAAATTTAGCAGAAAGCTAGATCTTGGGCCAGAAGGAGTGTTACTTGTAATTTGGTGTAACTCTGTTCAGTAGTTTTGGAGTTATTAAAGTAAAAAGATTTAAGTATATGTAGAAATGTGGATCCATTGCAGATCCTCCACAGATCCTCGCGCCAAGAGCAATGCCATGATTGGCTGGTTGCAACCTGAGAGGAAAGTTGCACCCACCATTTTGTGCATCAAACAATGATAGAAGGGGTCAGGGTACCTCTAGCCTGACCCCTTCTTTCATTTTTACATTTATAGGACTGGTAGAGGGGTCTGTGAGGTACCCCTTATGGGCAAGAAATTGCCCAAAATATTTTTTAGTGCACGATGATCTGCAGATTCACTCGGATACTCCTGGATCCTCATGGATCTGGGTGGATTTGGGTGGATCTGTGGATCCAAACCCACTAAAAACACATATACCCAGACTCACACACCTACTCACACACCCTCATACACACCCACACAACCGCACTCACACACCCACACAAAAACCCATACAGCCACTCACATGCCCACCTGCAGACTCACAAAACCACTCACACAACCACTCCCAGACCCACACAGACACTCATAAACACACTCACACACTCACATAACCACTTACACACCCACACAACCACTCATATACCCACAATCACACATCCATACAGTTACTCACATACCCACCCATACACCCACAAAACTACTCACACACCCACTCATAGGCTCACACATCTACTCACACAAGCACTCAAATACTCACTCACATAGCCACATAGCCACTCACACATACTTCTAGACCCATATAACCACTCACACCCAGACAGCCACTCACACACCTACTCACACAGCCACTCCTACTCCGACATACACACCCATGAAGTCACTTACACACCCCTATAGCTGCTCACAGACTCACACAGTCACTTACACAGCTACCCACACACAGGCAGTGATACATTTATAGAAATTGCAATAGCATATGTTTTATTGAATGTGCTGTTGTTTTAGTATTGAATGTGTGCAATATAACTGGAAGACTCCTTATATGCCCACAAATCCGCAATGGATCCACGGATCCATAAAAGGAATTTAAAAAAAGGAAAGACTTGCTGCATTGTATTTATAGAAAGATTACATAGTTACCTTATTTTAATTATTACATTTGCAGTTTTAAAATATATAATAAGACTGAATGTGTGAATAAAATGTATTTATAAACTTGTGAAAATGTATATTAGTAAATTGAACATATGGGTCAATTCGCAGTACAATTTATAAAAAGAAACTAGTGAAATTCAATAAAAAATCCAAAGGCTGCACGGACGTTACAATTAGGAAATAGAATTCAAAACCTTAGAAAGTCACTGAAAAAAGCAAAGGTTGCAAGCACTTTATAGTTAGGTTCATTTTTTACACAAAAAAACATAGAAATTGAGCAGTTATTATTATTTCAAGCAACTATAACTCGTGCTCTCGCCATGCACTGCTAATTACTTCAAATATTACATCAGGCATGACGTCTTCTATCACATCATTAATAATATCACTACAACATTTGCAGTGAAATTATTGAAGAGAAAACTGTGCATTGTGGGGCACGTGTTATAGTTATAATAGCTCGGCAGAAATTAATGACATGACAAAGTAATAAATCTCGAATACCTTTGAAACACAGAGTTTGGTTATTATTTACTTTAATGAGATGCGCCTGTAAAATACCTCATCTGATGTAGAATTTTAAGACAATGGCTTGACATATATACACTGGCAACTGTAAGGCATACAGTCAGGGTGAAGATCTCTGCATGGTAAAATATAGGGAAAACTAAAAAAGTTTATTTACCTTGAAAATAAATATTCCAAATATGTTTATGTTAAATATTAACATAAAATAATTTTATATATATTTACTTTAAATGTAGAGAAAATTACAAAAATGCTACAGCACTACTAAATTAGTTTTGAATTAAAACTTTTATTAATTGAAATATATTATATTAAATCAAAATCATTTTTGTGAAGCTTGAAGTAATGTTTAGAATGAATTCAAATGAATGTAAACATATTTAAATACAATCTATTGTTACATTATTTATTTAATTCATAATAATAATATATAGTTCAATAATACATATTTACTATATATATATATTCAATAACAATCGGGTCCTTCCGGGATCCAAGCCCTCGTCAGGTGGTGCGTTGTCCGGCGAACCCACTGCCGGATAATCCAATTACCTGTTTCAAGAAAACGAAAACGCACTCTCAAAGGTCAGTCTTTTTAATCACAAATCGCTACGCGTTTCGACACAACCTGTGTCTTGGTCACACGATTTTTTCTAGTTTCTCGAGCATACATATAGGTATATGTAAACATAGAAGAGGTGCTAACATATTGCTCATTTGGGCTGCAGAGCGGCCGCCATTTCTAAACAGGTTCAAGCCTCGTGTAAGTTAATGAATAGGTCCAAGTTTCCTTGAGTTCGGACTGTACATCAGCTTAATAACATGTTAACAATGAATTATTCACAACGAATTGATTACCAATAATATCATATTGTCGGATTCCTGTAACGGGTTTACCATACATTTAAGTGCCGAAAACATTTTTACTTCAACCAACTTTATCAAATGCGAGTTGATACTCACAGACAACAGCTCGTAATACGGGTTAATGAAGCCTTGTGGACTCTACTGTATATACGTCAAGCGGACTAGTGCCGCATTCGTTCCCAGAGGTGTGTTGGCATGCATATATGTGGTTCTCAAACTCCGACCTTAATTGTTTGGATTTGTAAACGGACTAGTGCCTCATATACAAATACACCTGTAAAACAGAATGCATGGCTCGAATGCCAAGTGGCAACTAAAAACCAAGAGCAGTTAGCACATCCAATTACAACCACCTGGTGGTTAGCAAAGACCAAAGTCACATGAGTGTACGTGACATCCGAGAAGAAATAACCAAATATACTGAAATTATACGAAAACTGTGCAATTCTTATCTCAAGGAGAGTGCGATGGAGTGTCATCCTCTTGAAGAAAAGGGTAGGGAACCTGTGCCGTGTCGTGGAGAAGTGAATGGTCCCTTCCTTTCCTCCTGGATGGTGAGAGAAACATAGGTTAAAATTACAAATGGCTCTAAATTACTGAACAATCATCTAAATGCACTAGCATGTTATTCAAAAAAGGGACACATACATGGAAGGCATTCAATACTCATAAAATACATATAAAATACAGATAGAGATCACTTTACAGGATAAAAGCTTCAGTCATCATGTAAGTGTGTTGCAAGTTCCTCGTCCATATTGTGCCCCCCAGGGAACTTGGTTTCTAATTCCATGATCCATTTGGATTCCCTCTTTCTCAGGGCCAGCTCTCTATTACCTCCTCTTTTGGAAACATACACCTGTTCTATGGCGAAGTACTTTAAAAGAGAGTTATTGGACTGGTGTACATCCTGGAAATGTCGAGCAATGGGATAATTCTGGTCCTTGTTTGTTATGGCTCTAAGGTGTTCCTGTATCCTCTTTTTAACCATGCAAGTTGTACTCCCAACATACCAGAGTCTGCACGGACATTCCAGGATATACACTACATAGTTAGTACTACATGTAAGGAACTGCGGGATAGTTTTGTTCTGTCTTAATCCCGGGATCCTAAAATCCTTCACCATGTGGCTAAATTTGCAGGCTTTGCAATGGCCACATGGATAGAACCCTTTGAGATTGAAGCGGTTCCTATTGGGTATTTCTGTGATGTCCCCTCTGACCAAAATATCCTTCAAATTCCTCCCTCTTCTATATGTTATCAGAGGTCTGTCACTGATGGTCCCACCAATGACAGAATCTGATTTCAAGATCCTCCAATTGTCAGCCAACATTTTCTGGACCTGTTTGGATTCGTGATTGAATGTAGTTATCACCCTAGTTGTCATTTCATCTTGGTCCTCCCTGGCGGAGTACTCTAAGGCTTGTAGTCTGCTGATTCCACTGATCTTCTTTACTGCCTTATTTAATACCCATTCCGGGTACCCTCTTTCCCTGAATCTGCCTAGTATGATACCCAGTTCCTTCTGGAAGTTTTCCTCCGTGCTGTAATTTCTCCGTGCTCTTAACACCTCCCCAAAGGGGATGCTCCATTTAAGTGGCTCTGGATGAGCACTGTGGGCATGGAGCAGGCTGTTCCCGGAAGTTTCCTTCCGGTGTAAGCTTGAAACCATTTTGCCTTCCTGTATAATAATGACAGTGTCTAGGAATTCAATTTTATTGCTACTTATGTTAGCAGTAAGATGTATGTTATACTTATTGTTGTTAAGTTTGCTAATGAATTCCCTAGCTTCCTCTTCATTGCCCTTCCAAATGACGAAGAGGTCGTCAATATACCTCAACCACACCAAGACTTTTTCAAAGTCCGAATCCATGTCACTATTAGTGTGGAGCTCCTCCTCCCACTTACCCAGGAAGAGGTTCGCAAAACTAGGTGCGAAGCACGTTCCCATGGCCGTGCCGCGGACCTGTTTGTATAGTTCATCATTAAATAGGAAGATGTTATTGTTCAGACACAGACTCATCATGTCAATTAACATGTTGGTGTGATCAAGATAGCAGATGTTTCTTGCCTTGAGAAAGTGGAGACATGCTTCAATGCCCTGGGTGTGATCAATGATGGTATATAATGAGCTCACATCCAGGGCAATGAGTAGATATTCCTCTGCCCATACGATATCTGAGATTTTGTTCAGAAAATCTTTAGTATCCCTGATGTGTGAGGGTAACTGGGTGACATACTCTCTAAGAAAGAAGTCAACGTATTTAGATATGTTCTCGTTGACATTACCTAGTGACGATACTATAGGTCTCCCTGGTGGTACATGTGGGTCTTTATGTATCTTAGGGAGTAAGTACAAGATAGGTAGTTTGGGGAAATCTTTTTTTAGAAAACAGTATTCCTGCCATGTGATGAGTCCTTCTTTTTGCCAATTAGTTAGTTTTTCCCATGTGGTGTTTATGCTATCATTATATGCATCAGTAGTACATTTGCAATAAAAGTTCACATCAGAAAGTTGTTTAAGTGCTTCATCAATGTACATACGTTTGTCCCACAAGACAATATTGCCTCCCTTATCGGAGGGTCTGATTACCATACTACTGTCTTGTGCTAGTGATAGAATAAAGGTTCTTTGTTGATTAGAAAGATTGGAGTCTAAATTCTGACGTGTACCTATTTTGTGTTTATGCTTTATCATTTCCTTCGTTACCACTTCATAAAAGGTGTCTATTGAGTCATGTGGCAAAATCGGAAAGAAAATGGATCTGGGCTTGAACGTAGTGAAAGCTGCCTTATGTATATTGACACCCTCCAGATCTTCTGAGTCCTGGGACCCTCCAGTGCACACCACAGGCTCAGCTAGATCATAAATTGTTTCTAAGACATCCGCATCACCAACATTAAGATTCGGTTGCGACCAGATATCAGATTGTTGATCAACGCTTTCAGGTGGTCTGGCGTTCCTAAGGCTATGCCATTTTTTTAGTTTAAGTTTCCTTATGAACTTAAAGATATCCACTCTGGTGTTTGCATAATTATACAACTCAGTAGGACAATAAGTTAGACCTAGGCATAGCGTGGTTTTTTCCATGGGTGTAGGGAATCTAGAGGACAGATTAATGATTGTTCTATTTACCATTTCCTCATCCATGATTAGTACATTTTCCTTTGGCCTCCTCTTTTGGTTCCCATGAATGCCTTGCTTATTTCTCCTTTGTCGGAGCCTGAGTCTCCTCTGCTTGGACCGCCCCTGCCTCTTCCTCTTCCTCTTCCTTGCCCCCGGCCACGACCCCGTCCTCTCTTCGGAGTGGTCGGTTGGGTGTCTTCCTTTTGTCGTCGTGTCCTCATGACGCGGAATTCGTCTAAAAAAGACGCCGGTTTGCTTGTTATTTCTACTTCAGAGGAAGTACTGGCTGTGGTATCTGAGAGTTCTGTGTCTGAATCTTCTGTTGTCGGTGTTTCAATTACTGCTTCCACATTTTCAGAGGTGTTTCCTTGATTGTCTTTCTGCTTGTAGAGATGGTCATATTTCTGGCTATACGTTAAGATGCGACTGCTCTCGTAGTCCGCACAGTCTCTATGCAGCTTTCTCTGTTTACGTGATTTAATGTCCTCTTCATATCTCTTCAGTCTATTTACCAGATCTTCTTTGAATTTTTTGATCTCCTCCTGGTCGGTACTTTTTTTGAAATCATCATTTATCGCTTCCAATTCTTTAATTATTTCTTCTCTGTCCTCCCATGCGTATTTAATGAGGATCAGAAGCATATTCTTAGAGCTTAGGGCCGAATTATTTGCCCAGTCTTCGAGCATCCGTGGGTTCCGTGCCTCATGTGACGGGGTAGTGTATATGCGCAAACCACGTGGCACCATTTCCTTGTCAACGTAGTCTTGAAGTGAGACTGCCTCCCACCATTTCGATGCTTCCTGTTTCTTTAATTTCTCATACCTCCGCATCTTGATGTTCAACGTATTTTCATCCGGTTTATTTATAGAAGCTCCAGATTGGCTTCCCTTGCCCGGAGCTCTTGCGAACAAGGTTTGTGCTTCCTTACGTCTCTCACTGTCACTCTCCATAACTTGGATCAATTTCTTTCGGATGCAGCACACACTCTGTGTCTTCTATTTGCACTTTGGAAACCAGAGGACAAACAGAACTTGTAGTGTCTGTTACACCCTCCGATACAATTAATAATGACAGACCTCCCCGCTGTACATACGCGGTTCCTGATGCCTTGGGATGTAATACTATCCGAATCCTATGGGAGTTAGAAGTGGCCCTGTCTGCTTGTCTCCGTTATTACAGTACAGTACAATCCGATTTTTCCGGAGGCAAGTACCGGGCCCCTTCGCATCCGCGTTAGGAGGGTAAACACTCGTGCACAAGTGCCCGCCTGCCACCCTCCCCCGCAGCACACACCGGGACCCGGCTTACCTCCTATTCATGCAGGCTCCCGTTTCTCTCCCGATTCGTCTTTCCACAAAGTCTCCACGATCTCCAAAGGCCGGCGAGTGATCCCTCCGTTTCAATTCAATAACAATCGGGTCCTTCCGGGATCCAAGCCCTCGTCAGGTGGTGCGTTGTCCGGCGAACCCACTGCCGGATAATCCAATTACCAGTTTCAAGAAAACGAAAACGCACTCTCAAAGGTCAGTCTTTTTAATCACAAATCGCTACGCGTTTCGACACAACCTGTGTCTTGGTCACACGATTTTTTCTAGTTTCTCGAGCATACATATAGGTATATGTAAACATAGAAGAGGTGCTAACATATTGCTCATTTGGGCTGCAGAGCGGCCGCCATTTCTAAACAGGTTCAAGCCTCGTGTAAGTTAATGAATAGGTCCAAGTTTCCTTGAGTTCGGACTGTACATCAGCTTAATAACATGTTAACAATGAATTATTCACAACAAATTGATTACCAATAATATCATATTGTCGGATTCCTGTAACGGGTTTACCATACATTTAAGTGCCGAAAACATTTTTACTTCAACCAACTTTATCAAATGCGAGTTGATACTCACAGACAACAGCTCGTAATACGGGTTAATGAAGCCTTGTGGACTCTACTGTATATACTGTATATACGTCAAGCGCTTGACGTATATACAGTAGAGTCCACAAGGCTTCATTAACCCGTATTACGAGCTGTTGTCTGTGAGTATCAACTCGCATTTGATAAAGTTGGTTGAAGTAAAAATGTTTTCGGCACTTAAATGTATGGTAAACCCGTTACAGGAATCCGACAATATGATATTATTGGTAATCAATTCGTTGTGAATAATTCATTGTTAACATGTTATTAAGCTGATGTACAGTCCGAACTCAAGGAAACTTGGACCTATTCATTAACTTACACGAGGCTTGAACCTGTTTAGAAATGGCGGCCGCTCTGCAGCCCAAATGAGCAATATGTTAGCACCTCTTCTATGTTTACATATACCTATATGTATGCTCGAGAAACTAGAAAAAATCGTGTGACCAAGACACAGGTTGTGTCGAAACGCGTAGCGATTTGTGATTAAAAAGACTGACCTTTGAGAGTGCGTTTTCGTTTTCTTGAAACTGGTATATATATATATATATATATATATATATATTCAGTGAAAAAACCATAGGTTTCACACATGTTATAGTTAGCTGGACATTTTACTCGTAAAAAACCAATGAAATTCCCCCGTTATAGTTAGTTCAGCTAACTATAACTCGCGCGCCCGCAATGCACTGCTGATGACGTCACATATTACATCACTCATGACATGGTCAGTGACATCACTCATGACATCACTGATGACATCTCACATGACATCACTGATGACATCATTCAGTGAATGTGTGTTTTTCTGAAAATTAAATATGTTTTATATATGTATATCTCAAGGTCGATGGAAGAATAAATGGGTATATTACTGTCTAAATGGATGATTTCTTTTTGAAAAATTGATTGTGGAACTGACTGATTAAGTGTATCATAGTGAATACATGGCTTAGTGAGTAATGTTTAAATATATAAATATCTGTATCAGTCTCTCACTTTGTGTATAAGTGGCTGCATGGGTTGGAGAGTAGCTACATGGGTGTCTATATAGGTTATTAGTTGGTTTTTTGAGTATCAGTATGAGTGTCTGCATGGTTCGGTGGGGGGTATGACGTAGTGCATAGGTGCATGAATGAGTGACTCACTGTTTGTATGTGTTGAACAGAGCATGTGTGCAGGACTGCATGGGTGGATGAGTGTGTGTATGGGTGTGTTAGTGAGTGAATGACTGTCTCAATAGTGTCTTTATGAGTAACTACATATGTTTAAAACTAGTATATGTGACTATTGGTTTATATATGTGAGTATATGTGAGAGTGAGAGATTGAAAGAGTTCCTGTATGAATAAGTATGTATTTCTATAAGTAATTGTTTAAAAGACTAAGTATGTGTAAGTTTCCGTAGAAGTAAGTGTGGTGGTGTGTGTATAACTGTATATGCAAGTAAATGTATGTTTGATTCTTTATTAGCATGAGTGACTATGTGTGTGAGTAGCTCTATGGATGAGTGGCATTGTGTAACAGGATGTATAGGTGTATGAGTACATATGATAAGTGAGTACATGTATGAGTGACTGTATTGGACTGTTGGTGAATGAGTGGATGTGTATGTGGATCTTAGAATTACTGAAGAGGTTGTTGTAACTGTTATTGGTATGTCCATTGTTTTGTAAATTTTAGTCTCTATTTTTGAATGTGTGTATCAAAGGTTTTATTAGGGGAAGAGGAGGTCTGCCACTCTATCACAAGGATGATGTCATCAGTGAGGTCATCAGTGATGTCATTTGAGATGTCATCAGTGATGTCATGAGTGATGTCACTGACCATGTCATGAGTGATGTAATATGTGACGTCATCAGCAGTGCATTGCGGGCGCGCGAGTTATAGTTAGCTGAACTAACTATAACGGGGGAATTTCATTGGTTTTTTACGAGTAAAATGTCCAGCTAACTATAACATGTGTGAAACCTATGGTTTTTTCACTGAATTTCTAAGGTTTTTTAAATGCTAATTCCTAACTATAACGTGTGTGAAACCTATGGTTTTTTCACTGAATTTCTAAGGTTTTTTAAATGCTAATTCCTAACTATAACGTGTGTGAAACCCATGGTTTTTTCAGTGAATTTGCAAGGTTTTTTAAATGCTAATTCCTAACTATAACGTGTGTGAAACCCATGGTTTTTTCAGTGAATTTTCTAGGTTTTTTAAATGCTACATTTTTTTTTTTCTTCTATTTTTTCTAACATATTTTTATTTTAATTTTCTTACCTTTTATAAAGACTATGATTAAATTTTTAAAATTCTTTAATATGTGTTTTTTTATATATTTTTTAAAATAAACATGTAAAATTTATTTGCAGTACTTTTTTTCTATTTTTTTTTACATTTTTTTAGTACGCGTACCGTAAGCTCACGGTAAGCGTACGGTTTACGCAACGTCCGTAATTTTCCTACGCTGCTTGCGTATAGTTACGCAATTTGCGTAGCCGCGCGTACTCCGCGTGGGACGCGTACGCGTGTACGCTACACGCGCACGTTACGCGGAAGTGCCGGGAGTGACTGTTATGCGCATGCGCGCAAGCGCGTGTCTTTTTTACGCGCATGCGCACTTTTGCCGTAAGCGTACCGTAAGCGTACCGTAAGCGTACGGTAGGTCATGTGATCATGAAACACAACTTTTGATTGGTTGAAACTACTTTCAGTTCTAGAACTCTCCTACACCACACCCATTCCCCTCATTTCTGCTTGTGATCCCTTGGGAGAAGGAGCTGGTTTGTCTTTGGGATACGATGGCAGAACAGCAGAGCTCTTCTGAGAGTGAGGCTAGCACTAGCAGCACTGTCTTGAGGCAGAGATCGAGGAAACAAAAGCCCTCTTATGTATGGGATTATTTTACTTTTCCTGAAGGCCAGCAAAAGGTAAATGCACCCTTAGTGACTTGTAAGCTGTGTAAGCGTGTACTTTCTAGAGGTAATCCTAACAGGAAGTATTCCTTTGGGAATCACACCATGAAGAGACACCTCCAGGATGTACACAGAAGGACACATGGTCATCTTTTTGGAGGTAACTCTTCAGAAAGACAAGCCAGTACATCCACAGCAGCTCAGCCTGGACCATCATCTGCAGGGCTGACTCCTTCTTCTGCAGGTCAGGTGAGCCCTTCATCTGTGGGGGGAGAATCTCCTTTTGCTGGCCCTCTGGAAATTAACCCTCGGTTTGCGAGGGTTGAAGTACGGTGCGCCACTTGTCACGATCTAATTACTTATAGGGAGACCAGTGTTTCCCTAGTGAACAGTAAAATAGATCAGCACACTTGTCGTACCGTCTAATATTCCCAATCTTTCTTTCCTCTGTCCCTGCATGAACACAACGGCTCTTTTAAGAGCCAACCTTACCTTTCATCTATTTTTTATATATGTTTTTAAAAACTTTTTTTTTTTTTTTTACCGTACGCGTACGGTACGCGTAATTTTTTTTTTTTTTTTTTTTAAAAACACTAAAAATCAATTATCACATTACAAGGTCCTTGAGAGACTACAATTATTATTATTGACTTACCATACTCACACAAAAAAATATTTATTCATTTGTTTTTTTAAAAAATAGCTTTAAAAATGGTTCTAGTTTTCGAAAATTTTCTATATAAATCTGAAAAAAAAGAAAAAAGTATTAATATTTTTAAAACATTTTATAATACAGTACACATATTTACATTTTTTTCTAAAAAATATTTTTGCCTTATTTTTGCTGTTTTCAGAATATATTGCATTTCACTATAAATTGTGAAAGCAATTGCATTCATCATTTTACAGCGGGCAAAAAAAAATAACAATCACAAAGATTGCCCAGAATCTCTTTTTACTTAAACTTAACATTATAGAAATGCATAATATTCTAAAAAAATATCATCTAATACCAATACTTATTTCTTTAAAATACCGTCTGATATGTTTGTTTCAGAAATATAATCACAATATTATATCTCAAATAACTCCAAAATACATCTGATTTCATTTCCTTTAGACCAAATAGTAATTTTAAATTTTTTTTGGGAATAAATTTCCAACGGTAATCCAATAAAATTCTAAAGTTTAATTTGTCCAGATCTCACCGATTCTCTGTAACATTTTGGTTCACGAAAATTTTTTGAATAATTTATTAAGTCCACAATAGAATTGGTTACTTTTCCGCATGGCCAAATAGTAATTTTTTAAATCATTTTTGAAAAAATTTCCAATGGCAGTCCAATAACATTCCAAAATTTAAAATGTGCAGAAGTTACCGATAATCTCTAAATTATTGGTTTTTCAAAGTTTCATTAAAAATTTAAAAAGTCCACATTACAATTGGTTATTTTTCCATTAGGCCAAATGATAATTTAAAAAATCTTTTTTCTACAAAATTGTAATGGTAATCCAGTAAAATGGTAAAATTATTTTGTCGAGATCTTGCCAAATCTGTCTAAAATTTAGGTTTCAGGAAGATTAGATAGGAATTTGCTAAATCAAAAGGCAAACGTTGTTTGAAAATCAATTGGGAATCATTACACAGTGTCCAGCCTTTTTCACATTTAAGATAAACTGTGTAATGTCCAGAAGTAACAGTAGGTCCATCATGGAAAATTATTGCAACAGTTACAAAAGTTTTTCCTGAAATTGATAATTGCTGTCCTGTAAACTTCTTTATTAAAGTATCCAATTTTGAACCATCAGCTCTACATCGTTGCATCATTAAAATTACATACTGTCCGTATTCCTTTAAAATTAATGTTGAAAACATGTCAGAATTACACTCACTACATTTCATGCTATGATTAGCATCTTTAACTAATTTTGCAAAAGTGACTGTTTTACTCTCTGGCAATGTCAAATAAATAAATCTTTCATTATCAACAATAGAGCCACATATATTATAACAATTATCACAACTATGTTCCCATTTATAAGAGAGACCAAAAAAAATGTCAATGGGAACTCCTTCTTCTTCCACTACCTGAAGAAAATACATCAAAAATTCATGTGCATCTTGCTGTTCATTTTGAGAAAACTGTGTTCGTCCTGAACATACATCTAAAAGTTTTCTAATTTCAGTAGCACTTTCTATTTGAGTTTTATCTTTACTCAGCTTTTGAAAAAGGAGACTCAGCTCTGAACAGAATCTTTTTCCCTGATTTACTATTATCTGCTCTTGCAAACTTTTCAGATAAAATGCAACATTCAGCACTACATTTGCGTAGCAGTTGACACCAGAGCTATTTTCAAAATGACATCCTACAACCTGTTCTTCATTTTCCTTTTTCTTTTTGCTTGCAATTACATCACTCCTCTTTTTTTTCCTCTTCTCTACATCTTCATTACAGATATTCTCATTTTTTTCTTTTACGAGAAACTACACGTTTCTCCAACACAGGATACTGACCTAAATGAGGAGCATAGCTTCTTCTTAATCTATTATACTCCTTTACACAGTTTGTATCAGCACTAACTTTTGAGTCATCAAAGTCTATCATGAATAAACCTGATAATGTTTTCACTCGTGACAAAGCTACATATGCCATACCTTCTTTGAACACAGTTGAACCAATGTTCACAAATGCACAATCTACAGTCAATCCTTGAGACTTGTGAATAGTTACAGCATATGCTAGAGAAAACGGAAACTGCTTCCTACGTACATATAAGTCTTTCACAAGCATAAAACGTACTGTACAACGACAAATATCTTTAACTTCTTCTATCTGATCAAATTTTATTTTTAAACATTCAACTCCTTCTTTTTTCTGGTAATTAATAAAACCCACAACTCTTCCCATCGCTCCATTAACTAAACCTTTTTCAACATCCAAATTTCTCCTTAAAAATACTCTACAGTTCATGCAAACATATAGATTTTTTTCTAATCCAGCTGTTTTGGAGATGTTCTTCTCTAGTGAGTCCAATTTATTTTTCAGTTTGCCTGTTACTGTGACACTAATTCTTCCATCCTCAATTTTGTCCACTGCTTCCAATTTCCTGATCTCTTCCTTTTCCAATTTCAAAAGCTCCTCATTGAATATTGAGCATTCACGTAGAGTTGGCATTAAGCAGATGACACTTTTGTTTTCTGCAATGTTCTTGTATATCTTCTCTGCAACTATTTCTTCCTTTGGAAATAAATTATGTAGCAGCCGACTCTGTAATGTGTTTTTGCCAACTTCTGTGAGTAGTCCAATCCTGATATCTTTCAGAATACTTCCATGTTCTTCATCGTTTGCTTGCCTCATATTAGTAGTAAGTTCCTTGTACTCAAAGAAGGACCAAATATTTGTATTTCCGATGCTTCCCAATGACTTCTTCGTGTCTTCATGTGTGACAGTATTAAACACTGGTTGTCCTTTAACTGGAGTAAGTTGCAAAAGATCTCCAAAATCTATGACGTGTTTTCCACCAAATAACATGTCATAGTCTGTCTTCAAAATTTGCTGCATTCTTAAATGCACAAAGGCAAGCATTAAGTTTGATACCATGCTCACCTCATCAATAATGAGAACTTGCATCTTCTTCAATACTCTTGAAACTTCCAAGGATGCTTCTCCAGTTAGCTTGTTGAATTGTATTTTGTTCTCATGCTCCACTGGTAACATTAGCAAACGATGTAAAGTGATTCCTTTTATGTTATATGCTGCTAACCCAGTTGGAGCAGTAACCACACAAGACAAAGTAGAATCCGTTTTTTGCTTTAGGTAGCTTCTTGTGGAAATATGGATTTTTCTGATCAGTTATGTCCCCTATCTTGGACCCCAACGGTTTCATGTATGAATCACAAATACATGTATGTTCCCTCCAGTTCCAGTTATGAAGACGCAAACACATGTGCGTCCACCGTCAGCATGTCCTCTGTCAGATCCGCCATGAATAGGCCGGATATTCCATTCCTAAGTATGAAAGGCCACCGGCTTTATATGG
The DNA here is from genome assembly GCF_964204655.1 of Triturus cristatus. NCBI lineage: Eukaryota > Metazoa > Chordata > Amphibia > Caudata > Salamandridae > Triturus > Triturus cristatus. The sequence continues at coordinate 345,488,155 of NC_140593.1, forward strand.
TTCACTTATGCCATTTTATTGTCCAGGCAAGTAGGCCCTGATTCTGTCATCAAACTCTTCTTGCCTTCTGCCTCTGAAAGCTCCAGTCTGAGCCTGCATCTGTGACCATGAACTTTGTCTCATTCTCTGCGCGGCTCACGAAGCCTGCTGCTTGCCAAAAACTGTATTTCGCCTTCGAAATTATCTGCTCCGTTCCCTGCCCGATGCATTCCTGTCTAGCAGTTTAAGTAAACATTCTTCCAGCTACCGAGCAAAGGCTCGGCTTCTCTGTCTTTATGAAAGTAATTCATAGCCCTATTGCTATGGAAGATTTCCGCCCTCGCATCTAGTGTAGACACTTAGACGCTTGTACACGCACTAATGGTCAGTATAGTCAGTATAGAATAAGATTCTACTCGAAGAGACCTCTCTTTTGGATAACTTAGTTCTTTAAACATAGGATGTTAGATATGATTTGGGATTAGGTTGACTTGACCCTCCAGACTTCTGTCGCCACATGTAGAGCTAAATGTCAAGTCCCCTTCACCCCCTAGTTGCACGTCAATCACACGTCATGCTGCTGCGCGCGCATTTCTGCCAAGTATTTCTGCTGACATTGCGAAATTCTTTCATAGAACCACCCTCTTATGACATCACATCTGATGACGTTCTTTAAATCACTCCCAGTTACGCCTATTTTTGCTACGCACGAACATATTATCACCACTATCAATTGTTACGCCTCTTGTATTTGCTTCACTGTAATGCCTATTGTATAAAAGTAATTGATTGTCAATAATGTATGTACTTCACTTCCTGAACCTTCGTGGTGATGGAACTTGGAGCAACCGATTATAATCGACCATTGGAATAAAGCCCATTCCGAACCTCTAATACCACGGATTCTGCCTCTTATTTACTGAGCTATTTTATTATGTTTCTGTATCAAATTAAGTCCCGGTAATTAAATTATTTACCACATGAATGGCGCCCGAACAGGGACACTTTCTCATCTCACGCGCCGGCGGTGAGTTGCAGGCCCGGTCTCCTGCCACAGCTGGACGGACAATAATGCGTACCAGCAGGATTTCCTGTATCTCCCTCCGGTCAAGCGGGGGCGACTGAGGCTGCGATCAACACCCAGACGAGGCGGTGAGAAGTGCGAAGTATCCCGACCAGAGCCTAGCTGAGAGAGCAAGATCCGAGGTATACAGAGGCCCACCAGTTTCCGAAGTCCCAAGTCGAGTCCGGTCTCCGCAGTGTTCGAGTCGAGTCCAGTCCGGTTCAAGTTCAGTTCAGTTTCCGAGGCCTTCCGTTTCCGAGCTACCCGGTGAGTACCATTACTGGGGAGGCTTTCTGACGTGCACATAGTTTGTGTCGGTCAAGACGGGTTTGGGTACACAAATCCGGTCTGCACTGTTTTAGCAGTGTATCTGTACTGTTTAGCAGTATATCTAGTATATCAAGTATATAATTCAGAATGATTCAGTTAATGTCGAGTATTATGTTTAGTGATTAAGTTTTCCTTAGATCGTCATCATTATTGATTGTTCAGGTAAATGTTAAATGTTAAATGTTTTAAGTACGTTCTGCATATTGTGGTGTGAATGACTGTTCATTATCGTGTTTACTGTATTAAGTTTGTTTAAAATCAAGTATCAGATCAGTTCTCAATATGCCGCTCTTTTCGAAATTAAGGCAGATCACAACAAGAAAAGGGGTACTCGAAGAAGCTGTTCCTATTCCTCCTAGGGACACTCCAGGGTACTTCATGTATCATAAACATGGCTTAGACGCTATATTATTTCTTGATTTATGGGTAGACTACACCAAGGAATTACCAGAAAGTCAGAGGTGGCCCACAGCGGGGACCTGGGATGCAGAGTGCATCATGAAAGTAGAGGAGGAGTTATGGAAAAGGAAAGTCAGACAGTCACAGAAAGACGCCGTTGAGTTATGGCGTAAAGAATCTCATAGACGTACAGAAAAAGCACTCCGACAGGAAGAGAGAAATAGAGAGAATTCAAATAAAGTTCGAGAAAATCTATTAATTGAAGAAGGTACCCGAGTGAAATCAGAACAAGTAGACAGACAAAGAAATACCCTTATGAATGGTATGTATCCCCTTCTGGCCGAAGGATTACCTAAGGCTACTCCAGAGATACCAAACGACTTGCCACCCCCATTATTTCCAATAAAGGTACATCCTAAGGGGCATCCTAGAACCGCAGAAGATGTTTTTCTTTCCTCATATTTAGATGACGCAGCTCCCGAGTATGCTAATTCCGCCCCACATAGACCGCCTGCCAGGGAGGTTCAACGCCAAGACCCAGTACCCGTATCTCTACAGCAACAAATTCCGGCAAGCACAACTGTTTCTGCATCTGTTCCTACAGCTACTTCTATAGCTGTGTCCACACCTATAGTTGCTGTATCACGTTCAACGAACCCTTTCACACCCGATACCCCAGATGGGGCTACGGGAGGTGCTACCAACATTTTTTCTACGCCACCCAGAATAAATAAACTTACCTTTCAAGAGTCAGCACATTCACGTACCCCCAAACTCATAAATGCCCGTACGCTTAAGGAACTTCTTGTAGATTGTAGATATGACCCTGTGCCCGGCAAAGAGGACGAAATGATCATGGCATCATTACGTATCAGACGAGCCGCAGTGTATTTAGGGAAGTTACCAGGAATGACTGCGCATCTAGATAATATATATCATTTTGTTCAAACAGGGCGAGATTCTGAAAGTATTAACAGAGCTATGGAATACCAGAAAGTGGAGATACAGGGGGAACTGTTACGTTTCCTCATAAATTGTGTGATCAGAAATCAAGACCGACCGGGGGTAGACCCGGAAGCAATGCAAATTCTTACCAGATGGAGCCAGAATATATCAGAAGGGAGACATGATAAGCAAAATTGTATAATAGCCATGTGCCGAAAGATCCGTAAAGAAATAGAACGCCTACACGAAGAAAGATTAACGGTAGACCAGTTCGAACAAAGCGAGGAGGAAGGATCAGGACTGTCCACAGGACAGTCAGACACCATAGCCTATGTAGGTAGAGGAAGATCTTGTAATAATAATAGATGTCTTATTGACCCGATACGTCCGATATGTCCAGATAATAACAGGAATTTCCAAACACCTATAATTAATATAAGGTCTAACGAGCATTCGTTCCAAGCCGCTGACAAATTACTCCGAGAACGAAGGGGTTATCATTTTCTCGATTCTATGGATGAACAAGATTTAGCCAGGTCAGCTGTCCATTGGGTTGACAGTCCCGGAAAGTATAGTGATGATACAGTAGCACGCACATTTTTGAATCTCACCCCAGATGAACAGCGTTTAGCTGGGATTTATATGATTCAACAACTCCTTATACTATAGTCAACATTCAGATCCTGGTCCCTTGCCTGATATATTGACTGAATTACTCATGAATAGATGGAGAGGTTCAGGTACTAAATTAATTAAAGAAATACTAGAATCAAGAAAACAGTACATTCTTTTTGTATGCTCAGAGCATGTCTCATTACCCATCAAGGAAAGAACCACGTATTACATGGACAGACAGAATCCCTTACGAGAAGTACACCCAATAAAAGGCGAGGACAATGAGTTTAAACGCGTGTTTGTATATACGCCCATATCGAAAATAGAATTGTTAGAAATGAAGAAAGTGGTACCCAGTCATGACAAAGACCCAGCGGGTTTCCACCGAGAAATTAAAGACATGTTACTCATGGGAGAGTATACCTATCCCGACATTATGACAATATTAAAGGTATTGATGCCTGCTGGCATTTATGAGAAACTCAGGGAAAAAGAGTGGGAGGTAGGAGACCAAAAGATAGACTGGTCAGTATTAGAAGCAGAAGAAAAGGCCCGAACTGCAGGAGCAGGGCTTGGGGATAAAACTAAAGCACTACCAGGTTTATTAGTACAGGTACTGCCACGTTTATTAACTACGAAAAAGGAAGATTGGGGTACAATTTCAGCCTGTAAACAGAAGCAAGATGAAGACACTAGTGATTACTATGCCCGATTTGAAAAATGTTTTGGTATAAATAGTGGCATAAAAGCAAGTAGCGAATCATACCCACATCTGTTTGTGACAAAATTAGTAGAAAATGCCCTGCCTCAAGTGAAGAACAGAGTATTAAAATTCGAGAGTACCTGGCAAGGTAACACCCCATCACAAATGTTACAAATGTTACAGTACCATCACAATAGAATTAGAGAGGAACAAGAACATGAACATAGACGTATGAAAGACACGAAAATGAAAATGCTAGTTTCCCAGACAGTTCCAGCTGAAGGACATAAAAAGGGTACGACACATTCCAGTGATCCAACAGGACCTGTAAAAGGGACATGCAATTATTGTAAAAAGCCAGGTCATTACGTACACGATTGTCCAGTTTTGAAACATAATATCGCCATAGGTAATACAAAAGAAAGACCACGGCCACCTAGGCAGGATCAGAATGAACAAGGAGCCACGCAGCATGCACAGTCCATGCCAGCTCCACCACAGTCTATACAGTTTGTACCGGCTGCACCAGCGCTGCCCGTTGCTGCCACACAAACCACGACACGACAACTGAACCAGACCGCACAGTACGACTATCCTGATTATCAGCGATACGCATGAACCAGCCTAGAGAGGGAAGTTGACTTACCCCTTATCGAGATCCCTGTAGATCAAGAAGGACCTTATGTACATAGTGAATTATTAGGCCAAGACAGAAAATTTTTACTCGATACAGGGGCAAGTCGAACAACCATAAAACGTAGTGAAGTTCCAGGGGCACCCCTCTCAGGCTCACAGAATATTTCCCTTGGTTTTTCAGGAAAACCTATTGTTAATGAAGTGTCACAGCCTCTTCCACTTACGATAGGACCTTTGACCCGAACTACACATTTATTGCTTACTAAATCATGTCCAGAAAACTTGTTAGGAATAAAAACACTGAAAGCTCTAGGAGCTATAATATGTTGCTCTCCGGAAGGAGTAAGATTGTTTTTACGTGATTTTAAAGGTCACTATGTGTCTAGAGACATGGATCCCCGACTGCAGACTTTACCTACACATCTATGGGCACAAGGCCCTACTGATGTTGGTTGCATGAATATTACACCATATCGAGTCACACTAAAGGCAGGAGTGGTACTACCACGAATGCGACAATACAAGTTACCACCAGATGCTGTAGTGGCTTTACCACAAATCATTGACGAGCTCATTGCCCAAGGAGTGGTTGTGGAAACAGACTCCAATGTATGTAATTCACCGATAATTCCGATTCTTAAACGAACAGATCCAAAGGCACCGCCGGTATACCGATTGGTTATTGATCTGCGCGAATTAAACAAATGCATTGTGCCACAATTCCCTGTGGTCCCAGATATCTCGTCATTACTGACAGCTATTGATTCCGAAGCAACATTCTTTACTGTAATTGATCTCAAGAATGCCTTTTTCAGCGTCCCAATAGATCCGGAAAGCCAATATTTGTTCGGATTTAGTTTAAATGGACGTAGCTTTAAATTCTCCCGCGCACCTCAAGGATTTACGGAAAGCCCCAGCATCTATAGCCAAGCGCTGAAACGAGAACTCGACAGTATCCACATGCCAGTTAACACTGCCTTGCTTCAATATGTCGATGATCTGCTGATCACCGCGAGAAGCGAACCCGAATGTGAGAAAGCATCACTGACAGTTTTACAATTTCTAGCTGAAAAGGGGCACAAGGTGTCCCCTTCTAAGCTGCAATTCTGTGTCCAGCGAGTTGTTTATCTTGGACACTCGCTGTCCAAGGAGGGAAGGCAGCTTACACCCGACCGCATTCAGTTAATAGCTAACATGCCAATACCCAAAACGCAAAAGGAGGTGCGGGCTTTCATAGGCCTCACTTCATATTGTAGGCAGTGGATCCCTCAGTATGCATTTCTAGCAAAACCACTCATTCAGTTGACAACACAGGAGGCAGCCACATCGACTGTTCTCCCTTGGACTCAGGAACATACACAAGCTTTTGAAAGCCTAAAGAAAGCTTTATGCCAAGCACCTGTTTTAGCAACACCATGTTACAGTAAACAGTTTACACTTTTCATTACAGAACGCGAAGGTACTGCCTTGTCAGTACTCACACAGGAACAAGCAGGAGCACACAAACCATGTGCTTATTTTTCTAGTACATTAGATCCCGTAGCTCAGGCTTTGCCTGCGTGCCTGAAATCAGTGGCAGCGACAGCTTTAGCAATAAGACAGAGCGATGCCATAGTGTTAGGACATCCATTGACAGTTCAAGTACCACATGCAGTAGAGGTTCTTGTAAATAGAACGCAAACACAACACTTGACTATTGCGCGACTCACTGGGTACGAACTAACATTGTTTCAGCCACATATAGAAATCAGACGTTGCAACACCTTGAATCCTGCCACACTTTTACCTGTAATTGGAACAGACCCACTAGCCCATGACTGTATTGAAGTTATTACAATAACGACGAAACCCAGACAAGACTTAACCGATGTCCCATTGTCAGACCCAGACCTGACGTTGTATGTAGATGGTTCATGTATGAGAACAAGTACAGGAGAGTTGGTGGCCGCTTACGCAGTCACAACAGATACTGAAGTCATTGAAACTAATCGCATAAATACCTTGTCAGCTCAAGCCGCAGAGCTCATCGCTCTGACACAAGCCTGTATTCAAGCCACAAATAAAAAAGTCAACATATACACTGATTCACGTTATGCATTCGGAGTTGTACATGACTTCGGCGTGCTGTGGCGAGAGAGAGGTTATTTAACTTCCCACGGTGCCCACATTCAGCACGGACCCCTTATCCATGCCTTATTAGATGCGATACATCTACCCACTGCAATATCAATTATGAAATGTAAAGCTCATACGAAAGTTACTGATATCATTTCTCAAGGCAATGATCTAGCCGACAGAACAGCTAAACAGACTGCTCAAACTCAAACATCCGACATGACAAAGACAATAGTCCCGACGCCGACACATTGTATGACGGTTAAAGATCCTACTCTTGACGTAATTGACATACAGACACATGCTACACCAGACGAAATAAAGAAATGGACTGAGTTAGGAGGGATCCAAACGGACCAAGGATGGATGATGAAGGAAAAGTCTGTGTGGTTCCTTCCTGATTCAATGGTCCAAGTCATTATTAACACTATACATAGTCCAGCACATCTAGGAGAAAAAGCTATGCTAGACAGCATTCAACACATTTGGTTCAATAAACATTTACGAGCAGCAGCCAAACAAAAGGTTCGTACCTGTATGATCTGTTGCCAGTTCAACCCAGGAAAAAGCGTTCCCGTAGAACAGGGTGGATTTCATCCTCCTGATCACCCTTTTGAAGTTCTCCAGATGGATTATATCCAGATGGAACGATGTCGAGGATTCAAATATGTTCTCGTAGTTGTTTGTGCTCTTTCCCGTTGGACGGAGGCATACCCGGTTTCAGATTACACTGCCCCGACTACTGCCAAACAGTTGGTTCGAGAATTCTTCCCACGATACGGTTTACCACGTGTTGTTCACTCAGATAACGGCCAGCCGTTCTCATCCGAATTAATGAAACATGTTTCACTTCTGTTAGGCTATCAGTGGAAATTCCACTGTGTTCGACACCCCGAGGCAGCAGGTCTCGTAGAAAGACATAATCAGATACTGAAAATCAGATTGTCCAAAATATGCAGAGAGAAAGGTGTCGACTGGGTAGTAGCATTACCAGTTGCACTCTTTTACATGAGAATGGTAGCACATTCTCGAACAGGGCTATCCCCGTATGAAGTGATCTTCGGCAGACCACCAAATATGTGGGGGACGCCTATACCACGCAAAATAACTGATATTGACTGTAATATGCTGACAGATTACTTGGCTTCCTTGATGTCTGCACTACAATCTTGTCGTTCACAGGTAGCTGCAGCTTTTCCTGACAACACTGAGGTGAAACCCCATGACGTAGTTCCGGGAGACTTGGTCCTCGTGAGGAACTTTGATCGAAAGACTCAGCTGGAACCTAGGTGGAAGTCGCCCCAGCTGGTGTTGCTCACCACAAGGACAGCCGTGAAGATCGAGGGCAGAAAAGGCTGGATTCATTCAAGTCATATCAAGAAATTTCATGGACTACAATCAGATGTGAATACCACACCTTGTGTGTCTTCACCCATTGACTCAAAACTTCCTTTTGTTGAAAAAAGTAATTCCGAACATTATAAACTAAAGCTTAGGTCCAATCAGTCTAGCAATTTGATTGTTTAAGTCCTCTCCAAGGTGAAGCGGTTGAATTGTCTCTGACATGTATCCCTTGGACCTGAGTAGAGAAAACACCCGAAAAATGTTGAAACGACAGGCGTACTGTAAATCACTGCGTAGTCATTGCATAGTGACATTATTAATCTTGTTTTTCTTAAGTCTTTTAATAATTACTGCAAGTATATTGTTGCACATATATTATCCTATTTCTAGACATGTTTACAATGTTACTGCTGAACATTCTTTTAGTGAATTACCTCCGCTTGAGTTGTCTTATAGATTTGCGCTGCGCAATAACACGTTTATCAGTATGTTACATCATTCCCATCAGGTTAGCAATGCTACTAATTGTTGGATATGTGGCCGACTCCCTCCCTATCAGAATTATAAAGGAATTCTACCTCTCTTTCCATACCCGTTCACACACAACGGCTCCTGTGGAGCATGGTTTAGTTTAATTAATTCTCTAGATTCGAATTCTGCAGTTTATCAAGATAACTGGGTATGGGGAAATTTGAACCTAGTTTTGCTTAAGGTCTGCTCCCCTAACAAGGAGGGACTTCTCCAGAGAACAGGAACTGATCTAGAAAACGAAGTGTATGGATTAGGTAATTTTACGCTTAATCTTATGATCCTAAATGTCGAATCCGAAGCTACTCCAATTTTGCCCGCTATGTCAATATTTCCAGTAAAGGGTGAATTATGTGTAAGAAAGAATGGTTCCATACATATGGGCCATAGTAGATGCACCACTGTAGTAGAATTCAGTGATCAAGGCAAGTCTACATTCAGAGCTTTCCGCCATTCTTATTTCATATGTGGTCAAACGGCATATGTACGTTTGCCTCTAGATTGGGATGGTACTTGCTATATTGGATTCCTTTTACCACCTGTTTTTCTAGCTCCTCCTGATTATCACAGAAACACACATCTAGTAAATAATAGAGTAAGGAGAGATCTCCCAATAGTCGATTACACTGAAACAGCATGGGAAAAATACACAGATTTCAATAAAGGTCTCTTTCCCTATATAGGTACCGTTACTAATAGTAAGCTGATACGTAGATTAACTAGAACCCTTGAAGCAGTAGTGAACGAAACTATTTCCGCCTTAGGCAATTTAACAGAAGAGCAGTCTGCTATGCGGATTGTTGTGCTTCAAAATCGTCTTGTCCTTGACGTCATCTTGGCCGATAGGGGCGGAGCTTGTAGGGTCATCGGATCAAGCTGTTGCATTTTCATACCAGAAAATTCGCCATCTGTATATAAAGCCATAACTCGCCTTCATAAGATTGTAAGCCAGATACACCAGAACCCAGGCACCTGGACTTGGTCCGGTTGGTTTTGGAGTGTATTGTCTACCTTTGGATGGAAGGTCCTATCTTTCCTAGGTATTGGCCTTCTCATACTATTCAGTTGCTGTCTATGTCTACAATGTGGACCAGCGATCTGTGGTCTGTGTGCCACATCGTGTATTCCACCACCAAGATTTCATTCGTCACGGAAGAAGAAAGAAGAACAAATGATGTTATATGAACAGATCAATGGATTGATGAAGATTGATATCTCTTAACGGGCAAGTAGGGGACAAGGAGGGAATGTGGAAGTATGAAAGGCCACCGGCTTTATATGGTTCACTTATGCCATTTTATTGTCCAGGCAAGTAGGCCCTGATTCTGTCATCAAACTCTTCTTGCCTTCTGCCTCTGAAAGCTCCAGTCTGAGCCTGCATCTGTGACCATGAACTTTGTCTCATTCTCTGCGCGGCTCACGAAGCCTGCTGCTTGCCAAAAACTGTATTTCGCCTTCGAAATTATCTGCTCCGTTCCCTGCCCGATGCATTCCTGTCTAGCAGTTTAAGTAAACATTCTTCCAGCTACCGAGCAAAGGCTCGGCTTCTCTGTCTTTATGAAAGTAATTCATAGCCCTATTGCTATGGAAGATTTCCGCCCTCGCATCTAGTGTAGACACTTAGACGCTTGTACACGCACTAATGGTCAGTATAGTCAGTATAGAATAAGATTCTACTCGAAGAGACCTCTCTTTTGGATAACTTAGTTCTTTAAACATAGGATGTTAGATATGATTTGGGATTAGGTTGACTTGACCCTCCAGACTTCTGTCGCCACATGTAGAGCTAAATGTCAAGTCCCCTTCACCCCCTAGTTGCACGTCAATCACACGTCATGCTGCTGCGCGCGCATTTCTGCCAAGTATTTCTGCTGACATTGCGAAATTCTTTCATAGAACCACCCTCTTATGACATCACATCTGATGACGTTCTTTAAATCACTCCCAGTTACGCCTATTTTTGCTACGCACGAACATATTATCACCACTATCAATTGTTACGCCTCTTGTATTTGCTTCACTGTAATGCCTATTGTATAAAAGTAATTGATTGTCAATAATGTATGTACTTCACTTCCTGAACCTTCGTGGTGATGGAACTTGGAGCAACCGATTATAATCGACCATTGGAATAAAGCCCATTCCGAACCTCTAATACCACGGATTCTGCCTCTTATTTACTGAGCTATTTTATTATGTTTCTGTATCAAATTAAGTCCCGGTAATTAAATTATTTACCACATTCTGATGACTTTTATTAGGAAACTTTTTCCAGTTCCAGCTTGTCCGCTTACATACATCCTGATTGGATGAAATGATGTGCATGAGCACTCTTTTTTTTCATGTAGAAATCCGTGATCAATTTTGTTTTTGATCTCTTCATAAATTTGTTGCTGCTCTTGATTCAGTTGTCTTTCCAAATTTTCTAAGTCTATAAATTCTTCTTGAGCTTGATTCATAGCCGTTTCCACTTCATTCATGGCTATTGATGCTTCATTTTCAATGATTGGTTGCCCTAGGGGATCTTGACTGAGTGTTCCTGAACTTTGGCTGTCCTGAGAACTATCTCTAGCGATTTCTGCTGCAATTGTAGTTTTCTGATCAATTTCTTCATTTAACATTTGCAGATAAGTTGAGAATGTACTGCATTGTATGCTGTCTTTGCAAGCATTAAAAGAATCTTCATAGCTCTGGAATTCTCCCAGTAGTTCATCCTCTGTACGCCATGGTTTAAACAACTGTAAAAGAGCCAAGTAGTAAAATTCCTTCTTGTCAGTAGTGTCGCAACTCAGCTTCCGGTGATTTATCAAACTTCCTTTTGTTTGCTTCACCAAACATCCTTCTTCACCAACGACTTTATATTTTCCATTATTGATGTCTTCTGTGGCTTTCCGTGAATAAATGTAGTTCTGCAGCACTTCATAGAGACACATGTTCTCCAGATGTTGACTTCTCTTGGGATAATATGTGTCCAACATGTTTGTTTTCAAAATATCTGTACTTTCTGGGTCATTCTCGGCCAAATATTCAATTTCTCCTACAGATTTCAGTACCCGATTTCTCATTGCTGCAAGGCCTAAACTTGCCCAAATTATTCTTCTTGACTTCGAGTAGAGACTTGCAGAAGATAACCTATCTGAACATTCGTAGGATCCAATTTCTCGATGCGATAACATCTTCAAACTGAAACTGTACAGCTTCTTACTGACAGTCTTCTCGTGAGAAATCTCTTCCCACATTTCCTTCAATTCTGTTTTTTCTGATTTCGTAATGTAAGACGTTACATATCGAGCAACAGCAATGGAATTGTCAGCTACATACTGTATATCCATGTTAGCGTTCCACATGGATAAAATGACTGGGTTGTAGTCATTTATATTTTTTGATTCTTCTTTTCTTTTTAGGTTGTAGGTATTCTTAGGTGATTTTCTTGTGATAGTATGTCTCACAGCTGACATAAAACTGTTGACTCTTCCATTTGAAAGAACAGGTCTAGGAAATCCAAATCGACATTTAGTGTAGTATTTTTCTTTGCTCTTGTATTTCCGTCGACAGTATTTTCCACACCGATGACTTTGGAAACGTAAAACTTGCTCCTTTAACTTGTTCTCTTCTGTGCTTTTTGGTATAGCACATGTTGCATATTCTTCAATGTAAGATAACACTGCTTCATCAGCATCTGTTCCAAACTTTGGGGCATCCTTGATCCACAACAGCATATGAATATGAGGAGCACCTCTTGCCTGGTACTCTTTTCTCCAAAAGAAATCCACTACTTCTCCAAGGGGTGGATTTTTTTTATTGCAGATGAAGGACATCATAGCCTCAAATCTATGATTGAAATATCTGCAAACATTAACCGGATCCAATGAGCACAGTTCTCCTGCTGTCTTGTATTCGATGTTTTTAATGTTTGAATTGGCCTCTCGTAGAAAATCCAGTAAATCATCCCAAGCGTACTCGGCACAGCTTAGGGTAAGGAACCATGTTGGTGTTCCTAAATTCCGTAACATGCATTTTAGTTCACCATGGCGTCGGTACCAATATTCATTTGTCCCACGCTGACAAGCCATCAGATTGATCAGTTGTGTTTCCAAATGATCATCTCGGTGCTGCACTTTCTCCATAAAATCCTTAGCAGACACATTTTGTAAATGTACTCCACTTTTTAAAATGTGATTTACTGCATAAGACAGTGCAGACAAGTCGCTTTCAAATAAAAGATGGAACAAATAAGGAATACTTTGTCGAAATCTGGGATCTTCTGCATATAGTTTTGTAGTCCGATACTCAGAAGCTGGAATCTGTTCTGGACGTTCATCGTATCGTCCTCCTTTTCCTTTAGGAAACAGCTGGGGAAAACATCGAGCTTCCAAGCTCTCCTCCCATACACTCACGGGAGTTCCTTTTGCTTTCTTCATCTGAAAGAGATCAATATTGTCTCCCATAACTTCTTTCGAATGAAGAGGATGTATGCTAAAATGTTCATAAATTTCTTCTTCCTTTGACTTGTCCACTTTTTCAATTTGTCCAGTTGGTATTTCTGTGTCTTCTTGTAAATCTTCTTCTTCTTCTTCTTCTTCTATATAAATTGATTCATACCATTTGTTATTTTTTTTCAAATACAAATTTGCTCTTTGTACTTTCCGCACATCTACCAGCTCCTGCCAAATCTTCTTATTCTTTGTAGGTACACCATTAACCAGAATAATTAATGGTTCAGTTTCCAAAGTATCCGCATCAATAGTTTCCATATTTTTTTTCAAATCTAAGGGCAAATACACCACTCTACCTTTTAAACCTCTCAGTAAATCTGAAGGTGGTAATTTACCAGTTTTGGGCTCCATACGTACTATGGTCTGGAACGGATGAACACATTGAATGAGTATAGACTCATATGTATTTAATTCAGAAAGTTCAGCAGGAATAGCATCCAATTCTAAATTATTATGTACAGCTCTGGTCGGCATTCTATTTTCCTCTAACTTGTTGTAACAGTATTTACAAATACGCTGATCTTCACCCAATTCAAAACAATTTTCTAGAAATATATATGTGGCAAAATCCTTCCACTTATAATTATCTTCATTTTCACTCTTTCTGTAGAGATCAACATTCCTAGTTTGTTTTCTATAATGAGTTCTGCGGCAACAAATACAAGTAAAATTTGGTCTTTCATTAGAGACTATTGCAAATTTTGTTATGTGATCATTAAATGTGTTACTTACAGAGGGTTCTACATTCTCTTCCACTTCTTCCTCATTTACTGTGTCCTTCTCTGCACTGTTTTGTTCAGGACCAAAGTAACAAAACTGAATTTCATCAACAACCTTCTCTACATCTGATACTGTTCCTCGGAACAGAGCCCTATTCAATTCATTTAACTTTATTGCTGGACTTTTGGCAAAATACAACCGTCTCACAAACTTTCTCATTTCAGTATGATGAACAGCCAGCATCCTAAAATGTTGGAAAACACTATTGCACACTTTTCTAGATAGACAAGCCAGAGAATGACCCTGCAAACCAGTATTCTCTCTCACTCTGCATGGATCCAGACTTTGAAGCACCTTAATCTTCTGTTTTACACTTTTTTTACTATATTCTCTTAGAAACTCTCGAAATTTGTCAATAGATTCCTGACGCACAGTGCAAATACTACTACAATTCCAAGTGTACACTGGGGCTTTAGGACGTCTCCCCATTGCCTCATCTGCCATCACTTGTACCTCATCTCTTGGAACCATTATCTCCTTCTCCATTATGCAACCATTTGTTACTTCGTATGAACGACCTCTGGTGTCAACTGCATGCAGCAAACTATTACTTTGAAAATAGCTCTCTTCATTAAAAAAAGGTTCACTACTTGAACTATGCATCCACTTTCCTAAAAACACTTTACAAAAGTTTGTTCTGTTCACTACTCTTTTCCTTTTGCTATGTGATTTCAGTACATTAACCATTTTGTCTAATGTACGCATCCTATTCAAAATTAATATGAATAGTTTCCTTTTTAATTCTAATGCCTTTGCTGCAATGGCTTCAATTTCTTTTTTTCTCTTGTAATATTTTGCCTTTTGCTTATATTTCTTCACATCCTTTATCAAATTGGACATAACTCTTCTCTGAAACATTTTTCTACGTATCTCTTTAAACGCTGTTTTTCTGTTTATGTAAATCTTTTCAGTTGCAGAAGGTATATTTGCATTAACTAAATTCTCAATTTTTTCCTGTTCTGTTCGTTTCGTAACATTCTTTCCAGTACAGACATTTTGTACATTTTTCCTTGTTTTGAATATATTTTTAAGAAATTGTTTTTTCTGCTTACCAGAAGATTTTTTCTTTTTCCCAACATGAGCATCTTCTACTAACTTTGGTCCTCCAGTTGTCTTCAAATATAGTTTTTTTTTTAGCGTTTTTTGAACTCTGGATTTTGTAGGCATCTTAAATTTTGTTCACTGCTCTTCAGCAATACCTGAAAAAAACTAAAAAAAAATTCCTTTATTGTATTTAAATATATTACTACATTTCTTTTCACAATAGTCACAAAACGAAATTTCTATGCCAATTTGAATGCACACTAACTGCTCTTTTTTTTGGGCAAGTGAAAATCACTTTTACAAACTGTCACATTATGAAACCACTTTTCAGATTTTTTAAAAAGCCCATGTCCAGACTGCTACACTACAGCAAGGGCAACCAGCCTTAGTGATGCTGAATGTATTTGCATTACAGACTGAAACCTGAAAACCCCACTCGCTTGTAAATACTGTGCATGATTATACATGGCAAGCACATGGGTGTGTGCTAAGAGTCTGCTTCTTCCCCCAAAAATTCGCTCCCCCTTTCCATCTAATGCAACTGTGAAATCACCAGAGCAATACGCAATAAATCTCTGCCTATAATTCCTCTCTGCACACAGAGTCATGTTTTCACATTAGTCCCAAAACGAAATTTCTTTGCCAATTTGAAAGCACACTTACTGCTCTTTTTTTTTTCGGGGCAAGTGAAAATCACTTTTACAGACTGACACATTATGAAACCACTTTTTTTGATTTATTTAAATGCACATGTCCAAACTGTTTTTTCAGACCACCACCATGTGTATTCTCGGTGACTGCCTACACTCCAGCAAGGGCAACCAGCCTTAGTGATGCTGAATGTATTTGCATTACAGACTGAAACCTGAAAACCCCACTCGCTTGTAAATACTGTGCATGATTATACATGGCAAGCACATGGGTGTGTGCTAAGAGTCTGCTTCTTCCCCCAAAAATTCGCTCCCCCTTTCCATCTAATGCAACTGTGAAATCACCAGAGCAATACGCAATAAATCTCTGCCTATAAATCCTCTCTGCACACAGAGTCATGTTTTCACATTAGTCCCAAAACGAAATTTCTTTGCCAATTTGAAAGCACACACTGCTCTTTTTTTTTTCGGGGCAAGTGAAAATCACTTTTACAGACTGACACATTATGAAACCACTTTTTTTGATTTATTTAAATGCACATGTCCAAACTGTTTTTTCAGACCACCACCATGTGTATTCTCGGTGACTGCCTACACTCCAGCAAGGGCAACCAGCCTTAGTGATGCTGAATGTATTTGCATTACAGACTGAAACCTGAAAACCCCACTCACTTGTAAATACTGTGCATGATTATACATGGCAAGCACATGGGTGTGTGCTAAGAGTCTGCTTCTTCCCCCAAAAATTCGCTCCCCCTTTCCATCTAATGCAACTGTGAAATCACCAGAGCAATACGTAATAAATCTCTGCCTATAATTCCTCTCTGCACACAGAGTCATGTTTTCACATTAGTCCCAAAACGAAATTTCTTTGCCAATTTGAAAGCACACTTACTGCTCTTTTTTTTTCGGGGCAAGTGAAAATCACTTTTACAGACTGACACATTATGAAACCACTTTTTTTGATTTATTTAAATGCACATGTCCAAACTGTTTTTTCAGACCACCACCATGTGTATTCTCGGTGACTGCCTACACTCCAGCAAGGGCAACCAGCCTTAGTGATGCTGAATGTATTTGCATTACTGAGTCCAACCTCAAACCCTTAAACTATTCTTTTTTTTTCCAGTACACCTTAATTTATTGTGAAAACATACTCCATATTATTTTACATGTTCCTCACATTTAAATTTCTCCCAAAACAGAAAATGATAAACGCAACTACAACAAAAACAATTTCCATTTCTATTATTCATTTCTTAAGTTACCACATACATCCCCTCTCAAACTGTAAACTCACCTTTAAAATTAGTTAGTTGTGAAAGAAATGTGACACTCAAACAGCAGATTATCAGAGCCAGGATCTCTGTTGTGTTCACCTCTCTCCTCTCAGCAGAACCAGATAATGGCAAACTTTCCCTCTATTTTTCCACACATATACATGTAAGTTTCAAATCTCAGTGCTTCCCCCTTTTTTTCAAATGTAATCACACATTTCTATTGGTTGAAAACCAACCCTTTTCCAAAAGTACCCTTCCCCCAACTTGACTTCTGCCTAGTACCCTTCCCCCAACTTGACTTCTGTCTGCTACCATAGCAACAGCTCATGGAACACTGCTGTGTTGAGTTAGGTCAGAAGTTCGCCAAACAATGTTTCAATTCCACAGAGCAAGAGTGCTTGACTTTTCAAACCTAACAGCAAATCCATAGTACAGTTCTTTGGTTACACATTTTTTTGTACCAATACAAAACATGCTTCTATTAATTTACACATACAGCCTAGTTTTTATTCTAGAATGGTATGAAACAGCCAATCAGTTCTTTTTGTTTTGAAAAAAATATGTATGCCTCCATTTCCAAACTGTCTTTCTTTTCATATTGCCATTCTACTGAAAGACACCTCCTGAGTGCATCCAGATCTCCTTTGAAGATGTTCACAGTGTGGATTGTAGGGCACAGCTATGTCTTCTGGAGTGAAAAGTTTGCAGAGAAAACAGATATGGTGAGAGACCTTGCTTTGCCAAATGTAGACATTAAATGGATTGGTCAGAGAGGGTTAAAGTGGCACCAATTGATGCCATTGGTGAAATCCTTCATGCAAATCCAACACCCTGACCTCATAATAGTGCACTGTGGTGGCAATGACCTAGGCACTTTGACTGGGGTAGGTCTGGAAATGCTTATGAAGGACACCTTTGCACAACTGTTTTCACTTTTCCCTAAAACTGCCTTTGTGTTTTCCAACATATGCCAAAGGCAAAAATGGAACTGGTCCAATCATTTCTGTCCACAGATTGACAAAGCAAGAAAGCACGTCAACAAATCTGTTTCTGCTTTCCTCCGTGACTATGGTATGGGTGCCATTTACCACAACAACTTGCGTTATGACATGCAAGACATTTATAGAGGAGATGGTGTGCACTTCAATGATGAAGGGAACAGAGTCTTCCTTTTGAACCTTAGACTCTGCATCGGTACTTACTTGTAGGTACCACTAAAAAAATGACTTCATAAACACAACAGCTCTTTTTAGAGCTCCCTAATATCTAAACTCTTAAATCTGCTTTTCATTTATTTTTTTTTATTTTTTTTACCGTACGCTTACCGTAAGCTTACCGTACGCGTACCCCGTGATTTTTTTAAAAATCAATAAATGTTTTTTTTGTACTTTTCTGTCCTTCTTTTACCCCCTTACAAATGTTAGGGGGTCTGTAACTCTCCTCATTGCCCCCTTTTCTTGTTTTCACTCTTTTTTTTCAGAGTGAAATACACAAAATGGCGGCCGCCGCTTCCTGGTTTCGGCCGATTCGAATGTTTACTAAGATCTAAGAGCCAATCAGAATCGCGCTCGCGCACGCCACCGTACGCTTACGGTAAGCGTACGGTAAGCGTACCGTAAGCGGGCTCAGATATATATATTGATTTAAAGGCTATTTTCTCAGAATCTACTGAACAGATTTACACCAAACCTACAAAAGGCACTTCCTTGACCTAGGGACTACCTCTCTGCCAAATTTCGAGTAATTCTGTTCAGCCGTTCGGGCTGTAGCTCGTTCTAAAGGTCCTATGGAAAAATGCATGGGAAAAACGCGTTTTGGGACCCCCCTTTTATCTCAGCCCCCGCTTGACGGATCCCCCCGAGACTTTCAGGGTAGGAGCGGAGCGTAGCGCCCCACCTATTTTGAGAAATTCGCGAGGATTCATCGACCGGCGCCAAAGTTATTCAAAATAGAATGTTGCGGATTTCCTATGGAAAAGGGGTCCTAACTATAACTACCTACTGGCGACCGCCAGTAGGTAATATACATAAATATATATATATATATATATATATATATATATATATATATATATATATATATATATATATATATATATATATATATATTCTTTAAATTAATGTATTGTTATTTATATGTTTAGCTCGTTTAAATATTTACATTTAATTTAACATCTTTCCTATGGGGCCATGTCTAGTGCTTGACTTTATTTAGTAGTATCTTACACTCGTGGTTTGTGAATACCAATAATTAGTAAACTTACTCATAAATATAAACGTACTCAAAAGTGTAAGGTACATTTGTGAATCAGGCCCTCAGTGAGAGGGCAATGAAAAACAAGCATTTGCAATGCATTAGGTCTCGCATTTACGCGAGTTTGAGCTATTGACATTGCAAATACCAATGCCTATTGGCATTGTCATTTACAATGCCAATAGCTTTAACTCGTGTAACTGCGAGACCTATTGCATTGCAAATGCTTGTTATCTTTACGCCCACTGCTGTCAGTAGGAACAAGTATTTATGGCAAAACAACCCTGGGACTGTGCAGCTCTGTGCACTCAACCCCCACGCACTTTATCCTACCCCATGTTGCACCTCCCCCCATGTGATTGAATATAAGCCTAAAGCCCAGGTCACATTGTGTCAGGAAAGCAGGGCATTGTGAAACATAAGTGAACGCACACAGAAAATAAAATCGAAAAGCGGCTGCCGTTGCTCAAGGGCAACGTCCCGAGAGTGGTGTTTGCGAATCAAATGAAAGTGAAAGTGCACACGGCATGCAGAAAGTGTAAGTGTGTTAGCATGTGGTGAAAAGCAATCAATGCTTAGGTTGGGGCTCCTGCTCTTAGATTAACAAAAGATGGTGACGCAGATAATGATCAAAGTCCTTCCTGCCGGACTGTTAAATGGATTGCTTGAGGGAATGTTTCCCACAACGAAACAAATCATGGCAGCTGTCTGCTGTTTCCCACTCCCAGGACTAAGCAAACTACTTTGAAACGCACTCTTATTTTATATATAGAACTTTCGTTGTAGTTGTGCGCTTTTGAGCACTCGTGTGACTTTTCATTCCTGTGTCACTAGTGCACACGTATCATTTAATTAAGTAACAGCACTTAGACACATTAGGAATGTGGTATGAAGTGTTATATAAAAGACGAGTTATTGATATTATAATTTGAAACTCAGCCTTTGCTCTCACTTTGTAAAGACCCGGCAGTATCAAATCAGAGCCACATTTCAAATCTGTTCTTCGCATTTCCCAAAAAAACACAGAATAATCAACAAGGCTATATATATAACCCCTGTACAGATCTTGGCGCTCAAAAATTCATTAAACTGTTCATCATTCCACTTGTATACCTTTCATCTTCACAGTAATAGTATTAGTGGCATATTTTTACAAACTCCAGAATACTGCAGACCTTGGGATGTCAACACGCTGTAATAGCCTAACAATGTCAATGTATCAACCTCAGAATGATAAAAGGCAGATTCGGCGCTCACGCGATTCAACCCGTCCACACCAGATCTCAGCAACGAGTGTTGAAGCCACTAAGCAAACTACTTTGAAACGCACTCTTTTTTTTATATATATAACTTTCGTTGTAGTTGTGCGCTTTTGAGCACTCGTGCGACTTTTCATTCCCGTGTCACTAGTGCACACGACCCTGCCCTCTGCCGATTTTCTGAAAGAGCACTTGGTGGGTGAGTGGGCGTTTGGAGTGCCAAAGGGTCCGTGCGGGAGTGAGGTGGGAGGGCACTGCGGGCATCGCTGGAGGTGGGAGGGCACTGCGGGCATCGGTAGAGGTGGGAGGGCACTGTGGGCATCGCTAAAGGTGGGAGGGAATCACTAGAGGTGGGAGGGAGGGGGGGGGCACTGTGGGCATCACTGGAGGTGGGATGGCGATGCAGGCATCGCTAGAGGTGGGATGGCACTGCCGGCATCACTGGAGGTGGGATGGCACTGCGGGCATCGCTGGAGGTGGGAGGGCACTGTGGGCATCGCTGGAGGTGGGAGGGCACTGCAGACATCGCTGGAGGTGGGAGGGCACTGCAGACATTGCTGGAGGTGGGAGGGCACTGTGAGCATCGCTAGAGCTGGGAGGGCATCGCTGGAGGTGGGAGGGAGGTGGGGGCACTGCGGGCATCGCTGGAGGTGGGAGGGAGGTGGGGGGGCACTGCGGGCATCGCTGGAGGTGGGAGGGAGGTGGGGGGGCACTGCGGGCATCACTGCACTTTGAGGGTCGGGCTTCTTCGAGACGGGCAGGGCTCCTAGGCCATGAAGGCACAGAGGCCTGCGCAGAAGGCAGGCCTGGATCGGGATGAAGCCATCCTGTGCCAGGCAGAGTCAGCGGGTTTAATTAGCTCGGGGGCTGCCCCAGTGCCATCACCTCGAGCCCCGCGCTCAGAACTTGCTCAGTTGCTAGGGCAACTATGCGCTTTAAACAAGTGGTCTCTGAATGGCTGTTGTTATTGAGTGCTTTTACATGTTTAATTATAAAACTCAGATGATCGACTTGAAAGACCCAGTCCTGTGTGCCCCGATCATGAAAGGAGGTTGGTTCTGTGCAGAGGTGCAAGTCCTGCCCTCTCAGTCCAACTGTCATCATTGTGTGGGGACTTTGACACCTAGAGACCGAGCTGCTTTGATCTTAGGGGGTGGGAGGGTGTCCATCAGCATGCACTGTGTCAAAGCGGCCGTGCGGCCCACGAAAGTGAAAGCATACGAGTGCTTTGAGGCCTCCAAATGGTGCGCGCGCCCGGCCGACGCACATGCACTGTATTTGGAGGCCTGAAAGCACTCGTTTTCACTTCCAAAACTCGCTTACTATAAGTCTCGCCAGAGCAGCGCTAAAGCGCTGTCTCAGGCGAGACCTAAACAGATTTCTTTTACAAGAAACTACATTTAATTTGGTTGATATTTACCAAAGTAAGTCATGTCATGTCTATATACTCTGTGCCTTGGACTTGAGTCTTAATTTATGCACCAGTCTTCCTCTGAATTTCGCTCACTGTTATTCATTAGAGAAATTGACTTTTTTTTAACTGCCAAATCCATTTTTATTAATTAATTTTAGTATTTATCTTTGTTCATGCGTATTTTTCAGCATATATGTTTATACTTGATTCATTGCCGGTACAAGTTATATTGACTTATTCTTCATTTGATGTTTGTGAAACTACACTATTTATGTTTGAAGCACTAGTAGTCATTTTCGTATATGACAGTTTATTGACACATTTCACATTTTACTAGCATATATTTTGATGATATAGCTGAAATAATGTCATTTCTTTACTAATTGGGCTGTCTCCCAAGGGGCGAAATAAATAGATTGTACTTGAACTAAAATATTAAAATATACTTTTGAGTGACTGCTGCCTTTCAACTTGGCGATATATAGATTTCTGTTTTCTCAAATCCCTTCGGTCATGAATATAAAAATGGCTTCAATTTAAATCCTTGCACTTGTTACAAGGGGCTTTGAAGTAATAGGCGAGCCACTCTTGAATATTTTATGTAGATTAATAATGGGGTTTGTAGTGTTCTAGAATAGTTAGCCTTCAGTAATTGATAGTACAAACCTCAGAGGAAATTCTGAAAAAGATTGAGATGCTAGATTTAAAGTAGCACTTTCTTCATTCTCATATGGTTGCAGTTTAGCCCATGAATATGGGAACAATATATTTTGGACTAAATAAATTGTCATTACATGCATATCTACACAACTATGTATAGCTTATATAAAGAGGCAGGATGAATAGATTGGGACACATGTATAAAGTGTATTCCCTTTCTCAGCACATGCAGGTGGGGCTTGAAAGACATTTGGAGCATGACCAAATACATAGTTGAATTGTGTGACTGCCAACGCCGGTTTTGTGCACTATGTGTGCTTGGCAACTGGCCTAGCTGCAAACACTTACCCTGGACATGGCCAGAGATGTAGCAAACTCAAGTATGTAAACACCCATCATGCCAAGACTTCGAGCCAGCACTAAAGCCACTCCCCGCTTTTCCCAAATTCAAGTAGAACGATTGCATGGAAAAGTGCAATGTTTCAAGGAATAGAGGAGCCTGCATTACAGGACCCCCAGGAGCATTAGTGGCTGCCAAACTCGGCTCATATTTTTGTGTTTGCTCACTATTTCTCCAATGCTCCATTCATTTTGTTCAGAAACTATTGCGGGTCACCAGGTTAAAAACACATTTTAGTTTTCTAGCAATTCTTATGACATAACACTTCAAAATACAAAATGTAATCTATATACATAATATTCTTGCATGCCTTCATGGGTGGAATACTGTAGTTTTGCCACATGAGTTTCAAACAGCTTTTACATGATTGCACCGAAAATCATCATTTAACTCTTATAAGTTAATTTCATGTGTAAATAACCAATGCTGTTATTTTCTACACGGGATAGCTACCTCATATCTTTTTTGAAACATTCTTCAATAAAGCAATTGAAGTTGTTGTTAAGTTGGTTTAATCAACTGTATATAGTGTAGTTGTTAGAGACATGGAATTGTATATATTACAGGACATACAGTTAGTATGATGTTCCAGCTCCCACTTCCTGTTACCGCTCTAAATGACCTCCTGAGAAATATTGCATTTGTCATGCAGTTTATTTCATTTAACATGAGGCTTTCTCTAAAGTATTTCATTCAGCTTCCCCTTCCTATAGACCATATTATCTCCTCTGGGGTCCCCTCTTTAATGCAAATCCTCGTGGGCTAAGCTCTTGGTTCTCAGCGATCTGAATCTACCAGGTTCTCTGAATTATCATTTTTATTTTTATTTATAAGTGACGTGTAGGTAGTAACAGTTGCCATAGTGTCATTCGCCTTTTTGGTCTCATTTTCCAAGAGGGCCTCTCTGTTGTTGTTCAAGCACATTTAGGGGGATATTTTCAAGAACGTGTGATGCCATTGCAAAAGTAACTTAACGCAACCTCCAACATCGCAGTCTATCGCGTTAAACTTATGCCGTGTTAACCAAGTATTCAAAACATAGCGGTACCATGCGATAGTCACCAGATAATGAATCAAATGGCAGCATAAAAATCAACGCCATGCCGCAAAAATGCAAAACATGAACGTAAAAAAAGCTGCGATGAGGCCAATCGCGATACAAAACAGCAGCGAAAACCAGCGGCAGGCCTGCAAATCCCACGCGTCTGGCGGAAAAATGCACTATAAAAGCAACAAAAACAACACACCAGAAACAATCCAAAGTGTGTAGCAACATGGATGCACCCTGACCGAGCGCAGAGGGTAACGCGAAACCCACAAGCCCCACAGACCACCAGCAAGGACCAACGGGTTTGGGTAAGGCCAAGGAGAAGAGGGAGAGGAAGACGGGGTGCAGTCCACAGGAAAACAAGACCAGCGTCAAGGAGGTGACAGAAAACTACCAGCAACTGACCCACAACCAGACTACCTTGAATGCAGCCAGAGTGTCAAGGTGGCCAATGGAGGAGGCCAAGAGGCGCTGGCATGATGTGAAAACCTAAACCAGGCCCAAATCCGCTGCCAACAGGAAGGCAGCAACGGCGACAGGAGGTGGGAGTCCTGTGCCGCAGGAGGAGCTGGAGGAAATGGAGGCCAGTCATCATTGTGGAGACGGTGCAAGGAGGTGGGAGTACGGACACAGCTCGAGAGGACCTGACACAGCAGGGTGAGTAATGTCCAGGGACCGAGGGTACGGGGGAGATGGGCACAATGGCACACATGCACAACGATGTGTAGCACACTGCACACCCACAATTACCCAGGGTCATGTCCCCATCCCTGTGGCACACTGCAGCATACACACATAGCAATCACAGCACATCCAATGACAATGTGGCACAAAGTGCAATACCGACTCTGCAGAACAGGGGGCACAACTGGGTCCGCCCATGCGCAGAAACAGGCCAATCACATTTGACAGAGCAGGGAACCGTGAGATGCATATGTACGGGTACAACCTCACATCAGTTATATAGTCCAAAGCATACCAGATTATAAATACATTTACCAACCTCAAAATTCATTCAAAAATTGTAAGTTTTCAATGCTTAACATCAGTTATCAAAGAGCATACAGTATTTCCAAGTCTTAGAAGTCTTTAAAATGGTTAGTAATCAGCAAATTAGCTATTAATATTGCTGTGCACCACCACAATTCGTATATTTCTGGTTCTTAAACCCTAAGGCCTGGAGCTCCCCAAATGAGTGGATTTTACATCAAGGGGTATCGGCCTCCAAGAGAGTCCCAAATGCACAAAATTATCTTCTCCCAGAATCCCCTTAACTTCTGACATGACTATATCATATGTTCCCATGCACTCAACATATGACACCTGGGGCAACTATTAGAGATATGTTTATTCCAGCTGTTTAATTTGTTAGTCGTATAGTACACTGGCCACTGGGCATATATCTGCTTCTGGCTAAAATTAGCTACCCTGAGTGCCTGACAAGTAAAATGGGATATTTTTGACCACTTTTCTTGCGTCAAATTTATATCAACTTCTTCCTGCCACCTACTTTTGGTCAGTCGAAATGATTTATCAGCAACATTTTGGCAGGCCCTAGCCATCTTACCAATTTTCTTTCTGACAATTTTGGGGTTGCCCAGATCCATCACTTTTTCCCTTGCGGCTTCTGTTTGGAGAGGGAGGAATTTGCTAAGAGTACTTCGAATTTCCAAATAGTGCAAAGCATTTTTTACTTGTGCTGGGAGAAGCTTAACCATAGCAGACTCTCAGGGGATTACTGCATTGTTATAAATCTAGTCCTTTACTTTACAGAGCTCAGCCTTTTCCAACCTCCTGGCTGCTTGTTGAAGATCAAGGGAACATAGAAGTTTGAAAGCGATTGCAGCATGTATTGATGGAATATTCAGGTGTAACCACAATTGCCTGTGTTTTTGTTTAAAAGCATTATGACCACAGATCTGACCAATTTCGGATTTCAAATATGGGGCATTGGAGGGGAGGCTGGATAAAATATCAGCATTTGTTAGATAATTAAATCTAACATGTGTGAGTATAAATGGTACCAAATAATATGATTTCCAATCTGGGAGGGCCACCCCGTCCTCTTCTCATACAGGTTTTGCTTCTGCAGCCTTATCCACAGTCAACCTTTATTCTAAATGAAACTGGTCATCTTTGTATTAATTCTAGAAAATAATTCACTAGACGGATCACAGAAATAACAAAAGATTTACAATGGTTGTTAGACCTCACAAACTTAGGATGGTCTTCCCCTAACATTTTGCCTTCCTCTTCCTCTTTTCTGACCTCATTTTTGCTGGAATTTGGACTCTGCACACTTTACCATTGATAACCAGTGCTAAAGTGCTTGTGCTCTCACCACTGAACATGGTAATATTGGTTCATCCCCAATTGGCATATTTAATTTACTTATAAGACCATAGTAAAGTGGTAATACATGTACCCAGAGCATGTAAATTAAATGATACTAGTTGGCCTGCAACACTGGTTGTGCCACCCACATAAGTAGGCCTTTAACCATGTCTTAGGCCTGCCAGTGCAGACCCTGTGTATGCAGTTTACACTGACATGTCGACCAGGCAAAACAAACCTTTGCCAGGCCCAAACCTTCCCCAAATATACATATAAATCACCCCCTATATAGTCCCTGAACATCCCAGAGGAGAGGGTGCAATATATGTTTTACATGTCCAGTTAGTGAAAAACTCTAAAAGTCGCTTTTCACTACTGCATAGGATAGCATTGTGATTACCTTATTACATTACAATAGGTCTCACAGGCAACATAACATTTTTGGAGCTGTTCCCCATTGTGGTGGCCATGACAATATGGAAACAGGAGCTAAAGAACATGAAACTAACACTCTGGTCTGACAACAAGGGGGTGGTGCAAGCCATTAACAAGGGGGCGGCTAGGTGCCCCGATATCCTAAGGCTAATGCGTCAGTTGGTTCAATTGCAGCTGGAAGGAAATTTGGAGGTGAAGGCCCGCCATGTCCCAGGGGTGGACAACACGGTGGCAGACGCCCTGTCCAGGTCACAGATGGACCGTTTCAGGGAGCTGGCGCCCGGGGCAGACGAACATATGACACCTTTCCCAGCGCAACTGTGGGACCTGGGGGGGTGGATCTCTCGATCCTGGTGAACCAGTCCCTTACCCCCGAAGCGGCTAGGCGCTACAGAAAGTACGCTGCAACAGTCATGGAGATAGGTGGGGTCCAGTCCCTGACCGACAGGGAGGGGACAAGAAAGGCGGCGGAGCGCTTTATACAGTGGGCATTTGCCAACAAAAAGACAAGGTCCTGGGCACAGGCACATCTTGCAGCTATGGCTCATTTCGCAAAAATCCATACGGGGGAGGACCCGACAGCATCCTTGTACCTCAAAGCGGCCATGAAAGGGTGGAGACGGGTCGAAGGAAAAAGGGTGGACGGCAGGAGGCCCATAGATTTTGAGAAATTAGGCAGTTTGTTGGAAGCATTATCATGGTGCACGAAGGATAACTTTGAACTACTCCTGTTCCAAGCAGCATTCTCGGTAGCATTCTTTGGTGCCTTTCGCATTAGCGAGCTAGTGGCCCCCAGGAGGCAGGGGCCGGCTGAGCGCTGCATCCAAGCAGAGGACGTCAAGCCCAGGCCAGCCTCAGTGCAAATAAAGCTGCGAAGGTCAAAAACCGACCAAGAGGGAAAGGGCGCGGTAGTGCAGCTGAGGTGCATCCAGAGCAACAGGTCATGTGCAGTATGCTGCCTGCAGAAATACATGGTGGCTCGCCCCACAGGCGGGGGAGCGCTGTTCAAGCATCAGGACGGTAGTAACCTGAGCAGATTTCAATTTACTACATTGATGCGCTAAGCCCTGGATAAAGCAGGGCTGCCCTCGCGAGCATTCGCTCCTCACTCGTTCAGGATCGGTGCAGCAACGGCAGCATCACAACACGGCATGCTGGATGCAAGAATCCAAGAAATGGGCCGATGGCGGTCCAGGGCCTACAAAACATATATCAGGCCGCAGCTGCTTTGAACCTGCGGATAGGGTCGCGCCACTCGCCTTGGGATGCCGCACAGCAGGGTCAGTGGCGCGCAGCATGCCACCTTGGGATGCCGCACGGCAGGGTGGCACGCAACAGGAATGCCAAACCAAAAAAAAAAAGAACAAAAAAAAAAAAAAAAAGGACTGTATGATGGTCTGATATGCACTCCATTGTTCAACAGGAAAACGCCCCCGGCTGGTATGGGTAGTGGGCCACTCGTTTGTCGCCAGGATGGGTACTTGGTGGCGGCAGACAGGCCACAGGCTGGCATAAAGGCCCAGAGGCACGTGTATCCGGTGGCTGGGACAACCAGGGATGAGCTGGAGCAGGCTGACGACAACGCTCGAGCATCTCTTGGCGGATGCAGCATGGCACCCGGACCTACTGATCATCCACCTCGGGGGAAATGACTTGACACGCATGGGGAGGAGAGTGTTAAGCCACACAATGCAGGACGACCTCGTAAGGGCATCGGCGGCGTTCGGGGGAACAACCATCATCTGGTCGGAAATAGTCAGCAGGGGACACTGGAGGGGCGCAGAGTCCCATAAAAAGGTAGAGAACAGCAGAAGGAAACTGAACATCGCTATGCACAAATTTTGCAGTGCCAACGGCATGGAGTCAATCAGACATGGCTTGATTCACCCGGGGCGCCAGGAGCTATATGGCAAAGATGGGGTGCATCTATCCGAGGAAGGGATGAAGATGTTCTGGGGCAACCTTTGGGGCGCGATGGCCTTGGCAGGTTGCAGATAAAAAAAAAAAAAAAAAAAAATATCACCCCAGAAAAAGGGGGACGAGCGTGGGGGGGGGAGCCGCAAGAAGACGTGAGCCTCCCTGCGGCGTGGCGGAATAACGGTACGATGGTTGGCTAACGAGACACACCGACAGGGCGGTGTGTAGGAGGAGGGCCGCTCACCTTGGGATGCCGCACGGCAGGGTGATGTGGCCTGGCCAACAAAAGAGGGGTAGCAAACGGAGACGGCGCTCGCGGCCCAGACCCGGCCTGTCGGCAGGGCACAAAAGGTAGCGAGTTGGGGCCTAACTCCGGGGGGAGAGAAAGCTACCCCTCCCTACACGCAGAAAGCTTGGGTGACCAACCAAATGGTGGTCCCAGTGGTAATTGGACCAAAGAAAGAATACTAACGACCAACAACAGAACTGGTTGGGGGGTCGGGTCCTTTACGAACTGGAGGTACAACGAACTACGAATGGGGGGGCACGCCTTTGTGTCCAAAGAGATGGCAGTTCGCAAATAACCCAATATGACCGATGTCATGCCAGATGTATGTAACCAGAATAAAACTGCGGCCAACAACGACCACAACTGTACCATTCTTGTTGGCTAAGTTCTTTGGGGATCGCCAATGGGGCAGGGGGGGCAGGGGTATAAGTCGCACCGGGTAGGCGCAGTGCGAGGGTTATAATTAGTAATGGCTAATGTGATTGCTCGACGAGTACTTCTTTTTAAAGTTGTCTGCGCTGTTGGAGCAGAAGGGGAGGCGAGGGGTGTCAGAGGGCGGATATCACAGTTTTTCACTGGTCCATAAATCAGCCACAGTGATGGCGCGTCCATTCTGAAGTCTCCCCCCCCCCCCTCCCCCAGCAGTACTAGTGGAAATAAAACAAATTGTTCACTTTCTCAAAATGTTTAATGTTCATATGGCCACATAGTTTTGCTCCATAGATTGCTGCGTGCACCAGCTTTCTTTTATAATACCAAATAACTTTCCATTAATGAGTAAAGCAGGATCATCATTTCTTTGTAAAGAATTGAAGTCTCAGTTCGTTTTGGAAAACTAGTTAAGCAACAGCAGCTTTTTAGTGAAAACATCGAATCCAATGAATGACTGTGTTGTGAGGAGTGTTTGATGTTTGTAAAATCTGGGCACATTAATTTTCATCTATTTGTGTTTGGACACTGTCACCGTTGATCATGTTAGTGACATAAACATACAGAAAGTAGTGCACGAGTGCAGTGTGGCTTTTGTGGGGACTCTGGAGGGTTTTGGTGTAACTGGAAGCATGTTGCTGCTATGTACAGAAACCAGAGCCTTAACTTACTGCAAGATTTCTTTTCAGCTCGGTGGAAGAAATTGAGCTTATGTTGTGAGGTGTAAAACCCCCTGCTTGGTGGGGGTCGGGGGGGGTGGGCTCAGGTAGGAAGATATCACTGGTCAGTGGTCATAAATCAGCAGCATTGATTATGTGTGCCAGTCTGCAGTCCTGGCCTCAGCAGTAAATGATTAGATTTTACTTCTAACGTGTTCCTGCACATACATTATTTTTTTGCACTTTTCTGAACTTCTTCGAGCTCAGTCGTGGGCTGCTTGATGTTTTAAAAAGATCTGTCAACCACTGCTTTATATTGTTTTACAATCTTTGTCCATCAATAGATTGAACATCTTTGAGAGATGTTTTAACTTTCTGTGATTTGACATCATTGCCTTAGAACCTTAATCTTAGTCTTATTTTAGAAAACTTGCTAAGTAGCAGCTTTTGGGTGAAATCCTCAAATCCAATGAATGACTGTGAAGAGTGTGTGATGTTCATATACTCTTGTTGCTGACATCGATTTTTGTGTATTTATATTTGGACAATGTTCATCATGTTAGCGTATGAACAGACAGAAGTGCACAACACGTGCAGTGTGGCCTTTGTGTAGAGGGTTTGGATATCACTAGAATCATGTTGCTATGCACATAAAGCAGAGACCGGACTCTGCCTCAGCAGTGAATTACTTGGTTTGCTGCATGAAGTATTTCTTTTCAGCTTTGTGGGGGCAAGGCTGGTTCCCGAAGAGGGGCAACTAGGGATGCTAGGATTGTTTGCAGCATCACCACAAGAATGCAATTACTCTGGAGGGGGTGACTCTTGTACAACATTTTGCTGTTTAGTTTAATATTATGCTCATCCCTCACCATGCATCACTGTCTCCTTGCCATTGGTCAGTCAGATCCTTGAAATAGGTGTGGTAACTGGCATCCAAGTTCGAGGTCGCCTCCACTGAGGAACCAATCACGAAACATCTTGCCCTCTGCACACATTCCTTGAGAAGGAAGCCTGGCTTACCTACAAAGCCAGGAAATTTCCAAGGTACTTTAAAAGTTCTTGTACAAAAGCCTATGAAAGCTATTGCTTTTTGTTCCTTTTATTGTAAAGTTTGCTTTAAAATGCATCATTTTATCTCATTGTTCTATAAAAAAGATTTGCATAGGAAACGATGACCAGCCTCCCAAAAATGACGTATCCCGTTAAAGTGTACCCCGATGCTTCACCCCCCTACACACTGCCCAGCCCCACCACTCTCAAATTTCACCAGCCGCCCCTGACCAGGGAATGGGAGTTCCCTGGCGACTGTGTCAGGCAATGGTGGTCTGAATGCCCTAATCGCAAAAGGGCAGTCGGGAGACTGCCATTGGCGCGCCCCCATGGGTCTAGCGGTCCGTGGACCACCAGACTCGTAATTGGCCCCCAAGTCATCAGCATATAACTTGAGTCTGGTACACTCTGGAATTACTGCCTTAAAAGCATCTGATCTCCTCAAGACACAGGCAGGGGGCTAAAAATTGCAAAGGCGAAAGAGGTCAGCCTTACTTGGGGTTTCAAGAAATCTTAATCAGCCCGAAATTCTCCTATATAGAAGCAGCTTTGTAATCTTTACTACTTCCTCAATTTTTATTGGGTGGATAGGATTGCCAGCTACCTCTGATGTTAATACTGACATTTAAACCTGAGATAAGAAGCTTAAGAGAGCCTCTTCTGAGGAGTTTCATTTTTCCTCATATACCTTTTGAAAATTATTCACAAATATGGATCTAATTTTCTGATTGTCTGCAACCCTATTTATGGCTTTCCCAAACATTTTACAGTGATGTGGAACCCTTATTTTCCTTGAAACAATACTGGGTTGTATTTCCCATTTCCTACAAGAAAGATCCCTTTGAGAATGTTGCTTTATTGCGTGTCTACAAATAAAATGGACTGCCTATTGATGGCAGTAGAATTTCGAGATGAAGAACTGTATAGTCTGAGAAACAGTTTGGGACATGCTTTGGGTATAAAGTATAAATACAAGAAAAAAGTAAATCCTTTAAGAGGGTTGAAAATGATCGTTATGCAGACCTAACTTAGTCTTTAATCCAGTAATAGCCTCTGTCACTTTTGTTTTTTTTGGATGTTCGTTGACTTACTCAGATCCAGCTGCAAAGACTGAGCAAAGTTAAAATCACATCCAGTTATGATGGTTTTTGGAAATTGAGCAAACTGAAGAGACAATTCATTGGTCCGTCACAGCACGCCACCGCCTCATAAGAACAACTAAGAAAGCAGCCATCAGGGAATGCATCAACACCAACGCATACAACAGCTAATAACTTTTTGATGTGGTCAAAGTATTTGATAAACCCAGCACAGAAACAGCAGACATCTCCCTGTCTCAAGACCTCTGTGACAACCTCGCCACCTTCTTCCACCTCACCCGATGGCTTCAGCCCCCAACAGACCTTGACCAACTGGACTTCCCTCACCTCTGACAACACCCTCAGGATCATGCAGAGCATTCACTCTGGAGCCCCCTCGGATACCTGCCCTCACCACATCTTCAACAGCGCCGGCAGCTTCATTGCACCAGAACTCTGCTGCACCATCAACTGCTCCATCGAGTCCGCCACCTTCCTGGATGACTGGAAGCACGCAGAGATCAACCCCCTGCTGAAGAAACCTTCTGCCAATCTGACAGACTTCAAGAACTACAGACCTATCGCTCTGCTTCCCTTCCCAGCCAAAGTAGTTGAGAAAGCCATCAATGCCCAACTCTCTGAGTTCATAGAAACAACTAACATCCTGGACCTCTCCCAATCTGGATTCAGAAGCAACCACCCTCTTCATTATCTACATTGCCTCACTTGCAGCCATCGTCAAATGCCACGGACTTAACATCATCTCTTACGCTGACAACACCCAGCTGATTCTCTCCCTCACAGACGAATTACAGCCTCCAAGAGCAACTTCCACAACGGGATGAAGGCAGTCGCCACATGGATGATGGACAGCTGCCTCAAGCTCCAGCTTAACTCAGACAAGACCAAAGTCCTCGTCCTGGGCTCTGCCTCTTCCACCTTGGATGTCTCTTGGTGGCCTGCAGTGCTCAGAATCCCCCCACACCCATGAACCATGCACAAAACCTCGGCATCATCCTGGACTCCTCGCTCTCAATGAACCGCCAAATCAACACTGTCTCATACTCCCGCTTCCACACGCTGTAAAATCTTCAAGTGGATCCTCACTGAGTCCAGGAAGATGGTCACCCATGCGCTCCTCAGCAGCAGACTCAACTACAGCAACACAACCAATGCCGGCACCACCCAGAAAATCCAAAAAAAACTACAGACCGTCCTGAACGCCACCGTCAGACTTATCCTGAACATCCCACACAGCAACCACATCACCGGCCACCTGAGAGACTTTCATTGGCTACCTGTCAACAAAAGAATCACCTACAAGCTTCTCACACAGATCCTTCTCCTACCTCGCTGCGAAGACCTGTAATCCCCTGCCTCTGCACCTCAGGTAATCACCATTGCTGCTGCAATTCAGGAGGGACCTCAAGACCTGGCTCTGCGACTGAACCGCAGACCCTCCACCCCTCACACTCAGCACCTTAAGACCCTCACGGGTGAGTAGTCATGCTTTATAAGATTATTGATTGATTGATTGATTGATTGAGTGATTGATTGATTGATTGATTGATTGATGGTATCTGCTCATCCAGTATTGACCCATACAATACAACCACTGTAAATAATAAATGGCCTTTTTGTATTTTCACAATAGCCCATCTCAAAGACTTATCTCTTAATGATCTTATTACACTCCCAGTAAACCTTTTAATAGCTAGGACTTCAACCCTCTTGAAAGTCACTGGGATGGAAGAAGTTGCAATAATTATACAGCTTTTCTCTATCCTTCTTTATATGGGTGTCCTGAAAGAGTACTATGGAT
This sequence comes from Triturus cristatus, assembly GCF_964204655.1. Lineage (NCBI taxonomy): Eukaryota > Metazoa > Chordata > Amphibia > Caudata > Salamandridae > Triturus > Triturus cristatus. Next base: position 345,522,110 of record NC_140593.1, read on the forward strand.
GTTTTTTATTTTTCTATTCAGCCCAAAATTGATTTTCACTTCCTAGGATTACTTAGGCAATTGGTATTTATAGACATAACACTAGAGTTTGACATTGGAATAGAAATCAATTTCTAATGGGAACATTCCTCTCAAACTCTTTTGCAATACTTTTCTAGTTCTTCTATATGCCAGTCTATCCTTTATTAAGGTTGCTCTGACTTTTGCAGGAGCTGTCTTTTTTGCACCACATTGACACTTTTCCTGGCAATCAATACCATTCTCACCTTCCACACCCCATCCCATCCACTTCGTCCCTGTTCCTCAGTCTACCCAGTTCTCTCGTCCACTCCCCAAAACCTTTCTATGCACACTATCTCCTTCTTGCCCGAGACTTTGGTGCCCTTCCTCTCTCTCTAGTACAATAGCTGCACATTGAGCCTGGGCATAGTGCCAGCTTCACTACTCCCCTTAAAGAAGGCAAAAACAAGCCAAAAACAAGGTTCTTCTGAATACTGTCACCCCCCCCCCTTCCAGAGAGTAATACCTCCTGGTAGCCCATTACTCATCTCGCCCCACCCCCCATTTCACAGTTGCACAGAACTAGAGGCTAGAAAATACATGGAAAGAGAAAAAGGGTAAAAAAGAAAGTGGGAAAATGAAAAAGAGATAATGTTGGAGAAAATCAAATCAGTATGACTTTTAAAGACTATAATGGGCATTAAAGACTGTTCAACACTGGCCTCAATATCTTCGATATCGGTCGAGTGCCCTTTGGGCTTGGGGCGTCATTGGATGTCATTTTGGGACCCCTCTTGGCTGGAGATCTTAAATCCCTCATTTTCTAATACTTTGACTATGGTAGGCTGCATTAAAATTAGGCCTGGGCCAAAATTCCGTTCCGTTCGCGGAAATTGCGATATTTTGACATTTTCGCGTTCCGCGGAAAGCGCGAAAATGTCAAAATTTCCGCATTCCGCAGCTTAGCGATAATTTTTTTCTTGCTCGCGCTGTAAAACAATACATTCTCGCGCGCGCGCGATCGCCTTACCTGAATCCCTGCGTTCTCCGACAAGTTTTCTTGACCCGGTTGCGTTCTCCACGAGATGTTGGATTTTGGTAGCCATTTTGCGCTGTCTCGCGAGAGTTCGCGGCCGCATTCAAGTCATTTTTCACGCGATCACGTCATTTGTCGTGCGATCACGTCTTTCTTCTCGCGATCATGCACCGCGCGAGTATGAGAAGATTGAGATCTCGAACATGTCATTCTACATCGCGAGCCAGAGAATGAGAACGCGGGCACATGAAATCGAATGCGAACAGGAGAAAGAGACCGCGAACACGTCATATCCAACGCGACAGGGACAAAGAAGAGAACGCGATCATATCGTTTTCGACACGCCGGCGGAAGTAATGTGAAGCTCGAGAACTCAACAACGTAAAATTTACAATTTGGAGAGGAATATCGGCTCTAGCAGCATGAAACCATCTGCAAATACTGATTTTGGATGAAAAGAACTCCTTACATTCACATTTGGCTTTCCTTTTTTGTGCAAGGAGTCATTTTTTTACAAGGTGGAGAGAGGGAGGAAGTGACACAGATTCTCCAACTTCCTGTTCCTGTCCAGCAGGCTCCTCCCAGTGCTTTGTCCATCTCCTGCTCATTCTGCCTTTGGATTTGGAGCTGGAAAGATCACTCTTTTTGTCTGCTGCATCATTGCAATTGGATTTCAGGATTTTTGGAATAGGATATTTTACAAGTAAGTGGTTGTTGTGTTTGATTGTGGGCATTGCAGTTGTTGTGTAACTACAATTTATTATTGATAATTAATTATCATCATTCCTTTTTTTTTTTTTAATTTTGTGGGTTGTAGTAGTAGGCCCGAGCTAGCCATGGGCATGGCCTCATGGGTGTGTGTGTGCATGATGAAGCAACTGTTCCTTTTGTTTTTTGAATATATTTCATTTTCAATCACATTTAGGGCATGGATGGCATTGGATTGAGTTGGGGAAGTGTGTTTTTTGGGGTGGCCTTTCTGATGTTGTTGGGCCTGGCCATGTGGCTGGTGGCCATTTTGAGGCCTAGGCCTGCAAGCTTGCCTGGCCTTGTCTGCCAACAGGCCTGCTTTCATCCACTGCTACCAGAGCAGGTAGCCACAGCTTTAGTAATCTACTGTTTTCTGTTTGCTCTGTTGAATTTAGACATCATTTTGGGCATGGATGGCATTGGATTGAGTTGGGGAAGTGTGTTTTTTGGGGTGGCCTTGCTGATGTTGTTGGGCCTGGCCATGTGGCTGGTGGCCATTTTGAGGCCTAGGCCTGCAAGCTTGCCTGGCCTTGTCTGCCAACAGGCCTGCTTTCATCCACTGCTACCAGAGCAGGTAGCCACAGCTTTAGTAATCTACTGTTTTCTGTTTGCTCTGTTGAATTTAGACATCATTTAGGGCATGGATGGCATTGGATTGAGTTGGGGAAGTGTGTTTTTTGGGGTGGCCTTGCTGATGTTGTGGGGCCTGGCCATGTGGCTGGTGGCCATTTTGAGGCCTAGGCTTGCAAGCTTGCCTGGCCTTGTCTGCCAACAGGCCTGCTTTCATCCACTGCTACCAGAGCAGGTAGCCACAGCTTTAGTAATCTACTGTTTTCTGTTTGCTCTGTTGAATTTAGACATCATTTAGGGCATGGATGGCATTGGATTGAGTTGGGGAAGTGTGTTTTTTGGGGTGGCCTTGCTGATGTTGTTGGGCCTGGCCATGTGGCTGGTGGCCATTTTGAGGCCTAGGCCTGCAAGCTTGCCTGGCCTTGTCTGCCAACAGGCCTGCTTTCATCCACTGCTACCAGAGCAGGTAGCCACAGCTTTAGTAATCTACTGTTTTCTGTGTGCTCTGTTGAATTTAGACATCATTTAGGGCATGGATGGCATTGGATTGAGTTGGGGAAGTGTGTTTTTTGGGCTGGCCTTGCTGATGTTGTTGGGCCTGGCCATGTGGCTGGTGGCCATTTTGAGGCCTAGGCCTGCAAGCTTGCCTGGCCTTGTCTGCCAACAGTCCTGCTTTCATCCACTGCTACCAGAGCAGGTAGCCACAGCTTTAGTAATCTACTGTTTTCTGTTTGCTTTGGTGAATTTAGACATCATTTAGGGCATGGATGGCATTGGATTGAGTTGGGGAAGTGTGTTTTTTGGGGTGGCCTTGCTGATGTTGTTGGGCCTGGCCATGTGGCTGGTGGCCATTTTGAGGCCTAGGCCTGCAAGCTTGCCTGGCCTTGTCTGCCAACAGGCATGCTTTCATCCACTGCTACCAGAGCAGGTAGCCACAGCTTTAGTAATCTACTGTTTTCTGTTTGCTCTGGTGAATTTAGACATCATTTAGGGCATGGATGGCATTGGATTGAGTTGGGGAAGTGTGTTTTTTGGGCTGGCCTTGCTGATGTTGTTGGGCCTGGCCATGTGGCTGGTGGCCATTTTGAGGCCTAGGCCTGCAAGCTTGCCTGGCCTTGTCTGCCAACAGGCCTGCTTTCATCCACTGCTACCAGAGCAGGTAGCCACAGCTTTAGTAATCTACTGTTTTCTGTTTGCTCTGGTGAATTTAGACATCATTTAGGGCATGGATGGCATTGGATTGAGTTGGGGAAGTGTGTTTTTTGGGCCGGCCTTGCTGATGTTGTTGGGCCTGGCCATGTGGCTGGTGGCCATTTTGAGGCCTAGGCCTGCAAGCTTGCCTGGCCTTGTCTGCCAACAGGCCTGCTTTTTCATCCACTAGGATCAGAGCAGGTAGCCACAGCTTTATTGATCAAGTGTTTTCTATGTGATCTGTTGAATTTTTAGACATCACCTTCCTGAGAGTGTAGTGTGTGGCTGTACACAGTACTAGTAGTATAACATAGCTCTAGTTAAAAAAAAGTCATAAATGGCTAGACTATCTTTTGTTTGCACTAGTACAGTACTAAGTAACTGAACCACAAAAACAAATGCAACATTTCACTGATGTTCTTCTCCTGTCTTCTTTTCTTTTAGGTGCACAAAAGACAGAGTAGGAGGTGTCATCGGCATCACCTGGCTACCCGTTGTACTGCCAGCCAGCCAGAAGTCCTGCTGCGCATCACGCCCACATGTGACCAGAACTTGTTGTGCATCTGCCTCCTGCCTGACATCGGAATAAGATGGCCCCAAAGAAAGGTACCAGGTCCAGTACCAAGAAAGTTGCTGGTGAGAAGAAGGAACAGAAAAAGGAAGTGCCATTAATCACGACTGGTGGTGTGCCGGCCAAGGTTTTTTTTGGCACCAAAGCGTTGTCCGGGAACCAAGCTGGGAGCAGCACAGCGGTCCAGCAACCCCACCAACCTAGGCCCAAGGGCTTTACTGTCGCAGAGGTAGCCAGTCTACTAACGGGCAGCGATGTTGAAGAAATGTCATTACCGCAAAGTAGTACACAATCAAGTTCAACGCAGGCGCAGTCTCAGCAGATCAGTGTGCAGCCGCAACAAGAACAGCTGCAGCAACAAGAACAGCAGCAGCAGCCGCCGCAACAAGAACAGCAGCAGCAGCCGCCGCAACAAGAACAGCAGCAGCAGCCGCCGCAACAAGAACAGCAGCAGCAGCCGCCACAACAAGAACAGCAGCAGCAGCCGCCGCAACAAGAACAGCAGCAGCAGCCGCCGCAACAAGAACAGCATCAGCAGCCGCCGCAACAAGAACAGCAGCAGCAGCCACCGCAACAAGAACAGCAGCAGCCGCCGCAACAGCCAACCATAGTAGTTGTTGCTCCTGACGTAGGGGCATTTCAGGAAATCGAGCTTACTGCAGACAAAGTGGAGCGAAGTCATACCACTGTTTCAGAAGATCAATTGTCTTCCAGACCACCAGCAAGGAAAAGGAGGCTTAGTCCATCATCTTCTTCTTCAAGCCCCGCTTCTGATGATCGTGATGACACTTGGGTCCCACCAGCTCGGTCTGAGAGTGAAGTACGCCACAAGACATTGCTTCTGAAAAGGAAGGTCCCAGAAAAACTTAGAGTTATGGAGGTAGATGTAGAAGAGGGGGGTGATGATGTTGATGAAGACGAGCCAGTCATCACGCACATTACTCCCGCCCCAAAGGGATTGGAGACCGACATTCTCACCCTATCCAGAAAGGCTGCTACTGAGCGGGATGTAGCACGGATCTCACCAACACAGGTTACACCACCACTACCTCCAGCTGCCATATTTTCCAAGGCCCGGCAGGGACCTACATCCAGCTCAACCATCTCAGTAGGAAGTGGTAGTAAAAGTCACAGTGTAGGTGGACAGTGTCACATATTTTCAAGCACCCCCTCAAGTTCATCTGGTGTTGAAAGTGGCACATCCAGCAGTGCCAGAAAGTTCTCCTCCCCAGTTTGGGACTTCTTTTCTGTTAGCGCCAAGGAGGAGAACGTTGCTATATGCGCAATTTGTCGGCAAGGTGTTCGGCGTGGTAAGCTTGGTACAAACTATGGTACCGGAGGACAAGCAAGTCATCTCAGAATACACCACACTATTGTGTGGGAGGATCACCTACGTAATTTAAAAGAAAGTAGGAAAACTAAACCCTTTGAAGTTGGTCAGGAATCAGGGAGCGATATTATTGTGGTGGCAGGTGAAGAACAGGGAGGCATTTCTAGCCCTGTCTCCAGTAGTGCAGTCACTGCAGTGGTAACGCCCACATCCTCCTCAGTAACATCAGAGTGGCACCGCAGTAAGAGCCATACTCAGAGTGTGGGTGAGACACCAAGGCGACCGGCGAGTACCTCAATGAGACAATCTGTGTCGTTGAGCCTTAGTGGGTTAATGGCACCACTAAGGAAAGTAAGCCAGCCTACCATTGACAGCATGTTTAGGTTGGAGGGGCATTTCCAACGCAACCACCCAACGGCACGATTGTACAATGCGAAGCTGGCTAAAATGTTAGCGCTGGACCTTCTTCCTTTTTCATTTGTGGAAGGGGTGGGTTTCCTTGAATTTGTGTCTGCCATCTGCCCGAAATGGAAAGTTCCCAGCCGGTCCTATTTCGCAAGAACTGCTGTTCCGGCACTACATCATGATGTGCTGGAATTGGTTGGTCACGGTTTGCAGCAGAGTGCTGTGCACAATATCCACCTGACAACAGACATGTGGACCAGTTGCCAAGCCACAGATTACATGTGCATCACTGCACACTGGATCTCTTTTGTGGGGGTTAAAGATCAACTATCTGCACGAGGTGTTGTTGACACAGCTGCGATTTTTGAAGGTACTCGGAAACATGCAACTGTAGCCATGTTCGCCATGGAGAAATCTCATACGGCTGAAAACATTTTAGAAGAGTTTCGCACCAAGGTTTTGGAATGGCTGCGGCCCAGAGGGCTTGGTATTGGTTTTGTTGCCACAGACAATGGCAGTAATGTACTTAAGGCCATGGAACTTGGTTCCTATTTCAGGGTTCCGTGTTTGGCACACTGCATAAACATTATAGTGCAAGACTTTCTGAAAAAAGAACCCATAGTAAGCAATTTACTGTCCATCTGCCGAAGAATATGCACTCATTTCAGCCATTCTTTTAAAGCTCGGAAGCAGCTGAGGATCCTCCAACGTGAGCGTAGGATGCCAGTCAAGGCACTCATCCAGGAGGTGGCAACACGTTGGAACTCAACGTATTACATGCTTGATCGTCTGTGCGAACAGCAGAGGTCACTCAATGATTATGTCTGGTACAGAAGCAGTGATGCTAGTGTTAAAGGCATGACCCTTCAGAGGGAGCAATGGACCCTAATTCAATGCCTGACTGAGATGCTGTCTCCTTTTGAGGTCTTCACATGTGAAGTCAGCAAGGAGGACTGTACAATGGGCCAAGCTATCCCATTGTTGCAAATGCTAGAGCATGTGCTGAATAATGTGTCTGAATCCTACAAAGGTGTAGAGGACAGAAGACAAGCCCATGACTTGGTGGAGAGCTTATCCAGGCGCTTATCAGAAAATGTAAGGATACAAAATAAAATTTTGTCACAAGAACATTACATTTGTGCCACAATTCTGGATCCACGTGCAAAATTAGGACTATTCCTTTCTTTTTCCGACACTGATGTTGCCCGCTACAAAAGTTGTATAGCTGAAGCAGCCATCAAGTTTGAAAACGAAGGGCTGCTAATTAAAAGCCCGCCACATCAACCCACAACAAGTACTGATACTGAAGCAGGCCATGCAGAATCAAGTGCAACTTCGTTGGCTGAGGGCAGTGCGGTTGGCTCACAATCGCAACACTCACCATCACCATCGACTACAAAAACAATAACTGGATCATTCAGCCGAGTACAATCATTATCAGATTGGTATGTAAAGATGGGCCGTAAGCACAGTGCTGATGCACAGAAAAAACAGCACAAAAGCTTACCAGCAGCAACCCTGAACATTGAGCGGATGGTCCAGGCCTATCTGGACGACCCAACAGAGGTGTACGTTGATCAAAACCCAGTGCAGTATTGGTATAGGAAAAGGTCTGAATGGCCACAGCTCAGCCGGCTGGCGATAAGCTATCTGGCTTGCCCTGTCGCAAGTGTCTCTTCCGAACGTGTTTTCAGTGCTGCTGGTTCCATTGTAACCTTGAGAAAGACCAGTCTATCTCCCAAAAATGTGGAGAGGTTAACAATGATCAAAATGAATCAGCACTTCATACCACCGAATTACACAATGCATGAATCAACAGAGGAAGATGAGGACAGCGGCTCAGGTGACGGAAGTATTGTGTCAGATGATTACCTACTACTGGAAGATCCCCCAGAGTTTGAGGACGAGCTATACTTCCCTGACAATTAGGCTCGCACTTACTGTCTTCCTCCCTTTTTTCCCCCTTTGTTTGTGTCTGTTGTTCCGGTTATAAACTTGTGAATCGCAACCAATGCATTATCACCGTCTTCTAATCTTCTAATTTAAGATACAAGTTTCAGGTGTCTGCCATTTGACACTACAGTCCTCAGAATCCAGCTCCTCCGCTCGATCATACTGCATCTCCTGGTCAATTCCATTTCCCTCATGAATGATGATTGGATGATGGTAACAACAAATTCAAACTTTCCTCGTCCTTCCAAAACAAGTGGACCATGAATCTGATGACTTCTATAGCTATCCTCCTTCAGAGCCGAGAGAGACTGGCCATTAACTGAAAATAAGATGCAACAGGTAATGATTGATGCCATGCATTGGCCGCAGAATGGCAGACTGAATGATGTAGATTTTGTTGTGTGTGTTGCGCATGAATGAATTTATGTAATTGTGCACTGCCACTAATCAACTTTCTACAGAACACACTAATTTAATTTCCCCTTCTGGCAAACAAGAAATGTGTACTTCTCCTGCATCTTGGTGATACATTGCTTTTAATTCAATACAGGAAGGGGACTCACTCAATCTGCGCAATGCAAATGACTGTGACTTAACAGCACCGTCCATCATGATGATGGCGAAAGAGACGGCCTGCAGCGTTAACGAGATGAGATGCAACAGGTAATGATTGATGCCATGCATTGGCCGCAGAATAGCAGACTGAATGATGTAGATTTTGTGGTGTGTGTTGCGCATGAATTGATGTAATTGTGCACTGCCACTAATCAACTTTCTACAGAACACACTAGTAATTACTAATTTTCCCCTTCTGGCAAACAAGAAATGTGTACTTCTCCTGCATCTTGGTGATACATTGCTTTTAATTCAATACAGGAAGGGGACTCACTCAATCTGCGCAATGCAAATGACTGTGACTTAACAGCACCGTCCATCATGATGATGGCGAAAGAGACGGCCTGCAGCGTTAACGAGATGAGATGCAACAGGTAATGATTGATGCCATGCATTGGCCGCAGAATGGCAGACTGAATGATGTAGATTTTGTGGTGTGTGTTGCGCATGAATTGATGTAATTGTGCACTGCCACTAATCAACTTTCTACAGAACACACTAGTAATTACTAATTTTCCCCTTCTGGCAAACAAGAAATGTGTACTTCTCCTGCATCTTGGTGATACATTGCTTTTAATTCAATACAGGAAGGGGACTCACTCAATCTGCGCAATGCAAATGACTGTGACTTAACAGCACCGTCCATCATGATGATGGCGAAAGAGACGGCCTGCAGCGTTAACGAGATGAGATGCAACAGGTAATGATTGATGCCATGCATTGGCCGCAGAATGGCAGACTGAATGATGTAGATTTTGTGGTGTGTGTTGCGCATGAATTGATGTAATTGTGCACTGCCACTAATCAACTTTCTACAGAACACACTAGTAATTACTAATTTTCCCCTTCTGGCAAACAAGAAATGTGTACTTCTCCTGCATCTTGGTGATACATTGCTTTTAATTCAATACAGGAAGGGGACTTTCTCAATCTGCGCAATGCAAATGACTGTGACTTAACAGCACCGTCCGTCATGATGATGGCGAAAGAGACGGCCCGTTAACTTAAGATGAGAAGGAACAGGTAATAAATGATGATAATTAATGGCATGCATTGGACACCTGACTCTGAGCTATTGGTCTTTGTGTTTGCGTTGTTTGTTGTGCACAAAGTGATGTCAAAGTGTACTAGTGGTAATCTATCTTTCTGTACACAATAAAGAATGACTCAAGTCAGTAATATTTATATTTCTACTCTTGTTGTGTTATAAAAATTACACTTGTACTGCAGGCCGATCTTCAGTCAGTAGAAGTATCAGAGCTGATGATGAAGTCAGGAGGATGTTTCATGAGTGGCATAAAACGGAAAAGCCTAAAGGTAAACACGTGAACAACAACCACAGCACACCCAAATGTCTGTGTAGAAGTTGAATAGAGTGTAGCGGTGGGATGACTGCAGTGCATTGAATTTACTAACTTTAAATGTAAAATGCTATGTCTGGAATGGATAATGTGCTTTGCGTTTGTCCAACTCTTTGAGAGAAAAAAAAAGGACTCTAAAGTGTTAACGTAGGATGTGCTAATGGTAAGCACTGTGGGCCTGATCTCTCCTGTTACTGTTGAAGGTCTATGCTGGAAACAGACTACAGTAGAGATGATGCATATGCATACATGCCACCTCGGAAAGTGTTCTTGTTGCACTACACCATCACTTGTGCATTTGTTTTCACTTTCTTTCTGAATATCCCCTTTGGTTTTCAATCTAAAATTACAGGCCGGGCCTTGTCCAAAACTTTGTAAAACATTACAATGCATATTAATTACCTTACCAATCAATCACCTTTTTATTCCAGCCGGGCAGTGGCGAGTGGTGAGGCGACACACCCAAGATTGATGGACGAGAGGAGCAAGATGAATGCCGAGATGCAAAAAACCAGTCCACATTTTTGACCAGGATAAGACAGTAACAGTATCCACTTTTCACTTCTTTTAAATAATTTGATTAATATCTTGTATACATTCTTTACAACAGTGTGTTCTTGGAGTTGTTATTATCATTCATCATTACGTTTGCTCTGTGTTTACGATTCTTCGCTACCAATATTTAAAATTTCTATTTGCTATCTGTTAAAGTATTAAGGCCGGAACAGAACAAGAAATAGAAGTGTATGTAATCCGGGTCTCATCATGCATGCATTTCCTTTTTATACCTTAACATATGGAATGGATATGGTATGGTAGTCTTCAATGATTGTCGTTTGTTTGTCTATGTATGCATACTGTTTTTCTATGTCAAACCTTTCCCAAAATCCCCCTTCCCATCCAATCAACGGACCCTAACCCTCTTCCCCCGGGCTGTGTGACTTATTGTCGAGGTGTAACTAAATTAAATGTACACCAATACTTAATCACACACTTGCTGGGGCGGATGTGGTGAAAGCAACACTACTTCAATTTCAATGCAGAGCGATGATCTTCTTCTGCTTGCCCACCCATGAGTAGGATATTTCAGAGGTTATTTTATTTAACAAAGGAACATATACCTCAGCATGAATTGCCGGCATTGATTGGATTTGTTTGTTGTCATTCCTCATATACAGCACTAACTGTTAGACTGTAGGCATAGTCAAGTCGACAAAACTATAGTTTGTAACTCTGTCTAGTAGGCTATCCTCATAATAACCAGCATTTAGTTTTTTTGTCAAATATTTGAGCATATAATTGTTGCTCGGTAAATTCTGTGATGTACTTCATTCAACTACTCCTCTAACAGTCTCTCAAAGGCGATTGACTATCTCCTTTTCTTTTTTTGGAAATGCTGCCAACCTGCCAGTGTATACTACTACTACTATACTACCACCACCACCCCAATCATGGCATGTATGAAAAAGGAAACCATCTTCACCATGCAGCCAGTGCTGTGCCACAGTTGGACATAAACATCAAGCACCGGTAAGAGAGAAGTTTGGGGGAGGCAGAATCAATAATGGACATGTTGTCAATGATTTCAGTTTCAAACACCACTCCAAAGAATGCATAGTAGGACCAGTCAATGAGTGAGGTGTGTCGCATCTATCTGTTTGTGTCTTATACAGTCAGCAAATTATTGAAATCAAACACACGCTATGGGCGGCCATGCACCAGCAAAGAAACAGTGTGATGTAAAACAGTTACCCCACCTACAAAACATTAACAACATTGCATGTAACATAGAAAAATATATTTAATTGACCCTAACAAATAAACTAAACCCACAAAAGCTGACCCACCCACCTCCCTAACCCCAACGACTGTCCATAGAAGTAGAGACCACCCAAACGAGTGAAGAACGAACAGGAATTAAAAAAGGGGCAGTAACTGGTGGGTCGGGACTGGAGGAGGACACGCATCTGGTCCTCTAAATGGGCGACGCGGCGTTTAAGGCCGCGGCAGTTGCAGCCACAGTGGGGGGGGGGCACCGGAGATGACACGGTGGCAGCGGGCAGCCGTCCGGCGGTGGCGCCGTACCGCTGGAGGGCGGTGGCTGGGGCCCGGGGCACTGGAGGAGCCTTCAATAGCTGCAGCAGCCTCCTCCTCCTCCTCGGCTAGGACCACCAGCCGCCGGTATTCCTGCTGGATTGCCTCCAGCTTCCGGCGCCGTGCCTTGGCGGCCAACTCCTTACGGTTGAGTTTCAGAGTTGCTGTGTATCAAAAAGAAAAAAACAAGATAATTGTAAAATATAGTCTTAATAAAACAGTAGGACAAGGTAATTATTTATACACATAGTGGCATGGTAGAGTAGCACTATAAAATAAAGCACAGTAGTACATAACATTTTAAATGTCGCCCGTCCTTCTTCCTTCCACCTGTCTTACACTTTTTAGTTGAACAGTGCACCAGGTGCTCTTCTCCATAAAACTTTCAAAGCGGAGTTGAAATCAGATAGATGAGGACATTGGTTACTCAATACTCCGGCTCCTAGTCCTATACCAATTAAAGGGAATTCTAGTCTTCTAGTTCACTCTTCAAACGTCCCCAAGAACTCATACTTACTTACGACATCGGATAGCGGGCGGACTTTGTCCGCCCGCCATCCGACTGCTAAAAAGAGTGGGGGTCCCGTGGGGACAATTAATTAGGATGATGCGCCCGGCACAGTGGTGGGTGCACCCTGTTTTTTTAAATTTAAATTCTAGTTGGCTTTGCTGAAAGCAATGCTAAAATGTTGTGCTGCTTTTCCAAGCACAACATGACGGGCCTCGCATGGAGCCTGTCACGTTTTGCTTTGAAAGTCGGGGGGGTACCATAGCATCGGTAGGTACCCTCCATGGGGGCCCCCAAGCATACTCTGCAATGTGTGCATGCCTTTCCGTGGTGGACAGCAATGCCGCCACGCAAAGGCATTCCAAAATGCAGATTATATGGCTGCCGGTGTGGTGAGAGAGACACCACCGCCATATTGAACCCTTTTCCGCCTGGACATGTCTGAATATTTTCTACAGGGATGGCGGGAGGTTTGCCCCTGCTGTGACGGCAGTGAATTCCAGCCAGCCCGGCGGGGGCAATACGCCCACCATCCTAATGGGGCCCTGATTCACAACTGTACAGTATACATATACATACAGTACACCTTTGCAGTGAGTGTGCTGTCAAGTTCAACAATAGTTAAAGATTATGAATCTAACTTACCACCGCCTGCCACTGGTGCTGCCACTCCCCCTCCGTTGCTATCTGCAACTGCCGCATCCTCGCCCTCGGCGTCGCCTTCGCTGGCCCCAGCAATGGTGGTCGGTAGTGCGCCTAGAAAACATTACACATTTATTAGGCGACATATACACCTCCCTCCTATTGATCAGTAGCAAGGTTGAAAAATGAGTTAATACTAACATACATCACTAGTACAAATCAGGTAGTAGTAGAGTAGACACTAAGTTATATGATCATTGTAGCATTTGCTTGATTAGCCCTAGCCATGCACATGTGACGTTACCTTTACCTTGCAGCTTCTTAAGACACCTTTGAGCCCACATGACCTGCCTCACACTGCTACTGTCTAGTCTACGCGCTGCGTACAAGTGGTCAACAAACATTAACAAGCCACTTTTTTAGGAAGAACTGGTGTACTACTGTTACTGTTAGTCCATATTGCTTATCCATAGATGCTACACTTTTTGGCACGGCTGAGAAATGCTTGCAAGTTGCAATATACTAACGCACACCATTTCTTTTTTCGCATTACAGACGCAAGATTCCCTTCTACGAACCAGAGCTTCTGAACGATGCACCAACTACCAGTACTAGGTTCTTCTGAGGTGAGGGGTCCCTTCACTCACATCTTCATTTATAAATGTATATAATCTAAATTGCTATGGGATGGTGGTGCTGCCTTCCACCACTTCAGTTATCATGATTTAATTCCCAACTGTATAAGTGTAACAATGTATATTGTTTTAATGTTATTGATTTGCCGGTTGGTGCTGCTAAGAAAACAGTGTACAGACCTTCTCAAATTGAAATAAAAATTTTAAACTTACATAGACTTTGTGGTATTTGGTGTGGAGTGGACTAACTTACACGAGTGAGCAAATTAAAGTAAGGGTGTGCATGTGAATTGCTTCCACGACAGAGGTTGGGTGTGTTATGTTCTGGGTTGTCTACTTGTTGGTTATCTTGGGGGGAGGGTTCCGAGACCTAATAGGTATGACAAGACAGTACTATAGTCAAGCAGTGGAATTGTGGTGGGTGCGGAATTTCTGATTGAGGTGTGCAAGGAAGGTCCAACCTACCATCACCAACATCCTATTTTCTGGTGCAAATGTATGTGCAAGATCCCTACAACAGTGGTATGTCCTATAGGGTATCATATCAAAATATTAAGAAATCTGGTAGGGCTGTTGTTGCTGTGAATTTTCAAAGCCTAAACATCAATAAGAGTAAAAAGTAGTACAAGACAACGACCCAACGGATTGTACGAGCTACTGGTGAATATGAGTTTTATATTACAACCTTTCACAAAGAGTGGCACTGGCCAACTGGGCAAGACTAGCTACTACAGTACAGACAGACAGACTGATAGTATGTAGTAGTACTCAGTCATCATAGCGGAGGCAGGGATAAGCTTTTTGAAACCGTACAGATCGAAGGATAATTGGCGGTAAAAAAATAGCATTTGGAAACACACTATAGTTCGGGAGAAATGGGGCAGTAAAAGTTATGGAATAAGAAATATTATTAAAAACAAGAAGACTTACTGGGGCCAGCAGAGGAGCCCTCAGCGGTGTCCTCCTGGTGGTGTTCCTGTCACGCCGACTGCCCAGTCCCTGCCCGTCTGCCCCTGGGTGCTGATGAACAGGAAAGATATAAGAAAGAGACAAACATTGATGGATGGTGTCAAACAAATACAATATTTTTCAACAACGGTCAAAAAACACTTATGTAAACAATTGCAATAACTACATTGACCGATCTCATCTGGTCAACATGTAATATCGGGGGATTCGCAGTTCGACTACTTAAGATACTATTTATCAACAGTAATCCATTCTTCCATTCTGATTCCAGAAAACTAAGTTACAAGTAAGCCTAAGTATTAGTACAACGTACCACCCAACCTAGCCCACCTATTCCAGGCATGCCAATTGTACATTAAGTATGCATTTCCACTGTATTCCTCAATGTGTATGATCCAATCATGGAGGACACATGAACATGACTACATTTTTTGTATACACCAAATTTTGGTTTGATTGATGCTGATCTGCTACTGCTAAGTAACTGCAAAGCCTACCTCCACTCATTGAACAAACTAGAAAGGTTCTAAAGACTGCCGTACTAGCAGCACGTCACGTAACTGAGTGAGGGGGGCATCACGCATACCACTAACCAATTAGAAGCTCATACAAAGTACCTAAACCTATGTCTCAATCCGCCCCTATCTATTAGTGACAGGACAAAGTAAGGAGTGGACGTGAGTCACTGTAGCATTACGTAACTTAATTTCTCTAAAATAAACTCGTAAAGAATCACGCTAAGCAAGCGCAAACGCAAAGCTGCAAACAAGTAAGATTAGTAGTAGCGCAGAAGAGCACCTGTGTCATAATCACAGAAGACTTTTAAACGTTATTAACCTGGAATGTATTGCAAGCAGCAACATTCTAGCTGGTTGGAAGGAAAAAAAGATATTCGCAATATATAACATAGAGCAGAAGAACAGACACAAAGTTGTAATAATTAAATAGGTACTCACCAAGCCCCGGGACCTCCACTCCTAGCAGGTCCAGCAGGTCCTGCTCACGGTCCAGGATGTCGGACCACCGGTGCGTCAGCTGTGCCTGGGTGCGCCGGACCCCAGAGATGCGCGACACTGCCCGGCGCACCTTCCCCCACCGCTGCCGACGCTCCCGGAGGCCGTACCCGGACCCAGGCCTGCCACCTGCTGCCAGGGTTGAGGGGAGGTGGCGCTGCACAAAGAAAATTAGTGCAGCCAACTCCGCCTCCCCAAATAAGGCCCGTGCATGCACCCCTTGTGGGCGCCGCCTTCCGCAAGGAAGGCGGTCGCGGCTCTGGCTGCGCCGGCGAACAGCCCTGCCCTTGGACATGGTTCTGGGGACGGGGCGGGAAAGAAAAGGTAAAATAAATAAAGGAGTAAAGGAAATAAATAGCGGGCAATACAAAGAGAAAAAGTAGCTAAAAAACAAAAAAAAAGTAGACAAAAACCAAAAATATAGAGGCAGGAAAATAGTTAGAGAAATAATAAGTAATAAAGATCCAAAAAAAGTGGCTATAAACAAAGGATTGAAAAGATTTAGGGAGGATTGAAAATCAGGCCCCAGAACCATGCAATAGAGTGGAAAACAAGATGGCCGCGCCCATTGCGACCACGTGCGCAAGTTCGCGCGATATTTTCTCCCTGAGCAAGCAAAAAGCAACGCGATCAAGTAAAAGCGATCGCGAACAGGGAATATCGACCGCGAACATGCATTGCGCGACCCGGAACAGGAAGTAAACAACGCCAGAGGGCGGGACAAGTGAAAACAAGATGGCCGCGCCCGTGAGCAACCGCATGGGTAAGTTGGCGACCCGCGAACACGCAAAAAATACCGCGAACAGGCGGCAAAAAAACTTCCGCGTCTTCGCGATATTTCCGGCGTGTTTGCGGAGATTTTCTACATTCTCGCGATAATTTGCGGAAGTTAATTCCGCAAATTCCGCCCACCCCTGATTAAAATGGCCTGGGTCCACTCAGCTTTGAATAATGGTATCAGAAACCAGAGCTCTCTCCAGTGCTTTGAAGTCTTAAGTGTTATTTCAGGAAAGACCTGATACTTAAAGCCATCTAAAGATTTAAAGTTTCCCTGTTTTATTGCTTGGAAGAGAATTTCACTAATCTCACTAATATTTTTTGGGGATGTGTAGCATTAGAGAGAGATGCACCCGATATGCACAAATAATAGTCAAGTCGTCCGTAAACACTGGGAGAATTTGACTTTGAATTACTTCCTCGATGAGTTATATTTGAGAGGATACTGACTCTTTCCTTTTGTGTATCCCCACAAATCATAGGTTTGACCTCCTGAGACAATTTTCCTGATCCTCAAGTTGGAACTTAAAGTTATTTATCTCTCTCATGCACGAGGTGTTTGCTGACATTGAGTAGTTTCTAAAATGGAGACATGTGCTTCACCTTCACTAAGCTGATCAAAGTAGGAATTCATTTTCCTCTCAATTTCTGGAATTTTACTTCTCAAGAAGGGAGCAAAAGAGCTCTAGCTAGGCTTGATCCCTCTGTCTCCCCCAGGATTGTGGTGAGCAATGCCTCAATTTAAGATTGGAAGTTTGAACCTCAGACTGAGGAAGCATCTTAATGACCGTGGATGGCAGCTCCTCAGGCATGATTGTCTGGCTCTCCTGAATGTGATTATTCCCTCTAACAGCACTTACTGTACATTATCCCTGCTCAGGTTGTTCTCCTTTATGTCTCAAGCCACTTTGATGTGAATTAAGGGACCCCCCCCCCCCCGCTTGGCAGCATTGTGGTTTTGTATAACTATTAAGGGTCTCTGAGAGCCCTCCACAATGTGATGATGGCATTCAGTTGTATTGTTGAGAAAAAGAAAGTTTCTATATATAGGGTGATCACCACTTCACCCATAGTACATAATCCATCTCTTTAATAAAGAGTATGACTTAGGGTGTCTTGTAGACAAGCTGGAATGCTAAGCACCTGTTAAGGACCAACTCATACATGACAGAGTCCACAAATATTGAAAGCACCTTCAAAAAATTGGCCTTAGTCCAGAAATTATAGGAACCATCAGAAGGTGGTGACTTTTATGTATTTATAGAAGTAATAAAAGCTAGGCATTCTTTGATTAGGTTCTATAAAAGAGCCTTCAATTTGTATTTCAATGGTTAATTAGAGAATTTTCAACTGGTGGGTCGCTAATTTTTCTCACCTCTTCTATGGGATGATGGGACCGTATGGTAACTATTATTGTCAGTGAGAAGTCTGAAAACTTCACTGAGGTACATGTCCCTGGCTCAAGTACAGCAGCCCTGCCTTTCTTGTCGGGTTCGCGAACTATACAAAGGTTTGCACAGGGAGCTTTCATGAGTGTCATGGCATGTCACATTTTAATATACCTTTTTTAGTTGGTTCCCCTCTATCAATATAGTGTTCTGAAAAGTCTTTGCCTCTTTGTTCAACGAGCTGTATGCTGGGTGTAGCCAATCCATGTGACTCAAAAGTACCAGTGAATTGTAAAGAATCAGGCATGTGCTTTCTGCATTACATTTCATGGAGAGTCCACACCTATTATACTACTGACTTGGCCCCCCACTCTCTATCCAGGGTCTTTTGAGAATTGAGAAAATGCATGTGGTATAAATTAAATCATACATTTGTGTGAACTGTGTGAGTTTATTTTCATGAGTGAAGTGTTTATATGAAATGTGTATTTAGAAATCCTTCGTTGATTGAACATTTTTGGTGATTCATTAAAGAAGAGTAATTTACACCCTGTTGGGTGAACATTTAGAGATCCCTGCATGCAGGCGGGAAGCCCAAAAAAGTTCAGTGGAGCTGTTGATATGACATCTACATTATTGACACTAAACTTTGCAGAGTGATCCACTCAGCAAACTTTTTTTGTTTTTAAGAAGCAAACTCCAAAATTCGAAGTTTGATTCTTGAAAACAAAAATACTTAGGGCCTGATTATGAGTGTGGCAGTCTCCCGACCGCCGCACTCGCAGTCCGCAGCAGTGGCAGTCTACCGTCTGCTGTATTATGACTTTCACTGTCGTACCGGCGGTGATTCCCCACCTGTGCCACGGACCACTGTTCCCTTGTGCCTGCACGGCATAGGAGCAATGCAATATGCTCCGCGGGACTGGAGCAGTCCAGCTGAGCATATTATGAGTTCCTCCGCCGCCAGCCTTTTTTAATGGCAATGAGCCCGCCATGGGAAGGCTGGTGGTGGGGGAACAAGGGGGGCCTTACAGGGCCCGATGCCCTCCCACCATGGTGATGCATTCGGGGGGGCACAACATGGGCCCCTGTCTGCTTGCTCCCCCAGTTTCAGCATGGCAAGGACTTAACAGTCCATGCCGTGCTGGAACGTTTTTACGTTTTTGCCGTTCCCATTGTGGTGGCCTTTTTCAGGGCACAGCCGCGGGAATGGAAAAAAGACTGTCTGTCTGCACGAGTTGACCTTGTAATCAGGTGGCTGGTCTTTGCCCAGCTTTGGCGCAGCCGGCGCAACTGCGCTAAAGTCGTAATCAGGCCCAAAGGTCTGACATGCAAAGAGATTTCTACATACAGGGGAGGGGCATTGTGTTTCTCCCTACCTGGTACTACCACCCCCACTTGGTGTTCCTGGCAAGGAAAAAGGGGTGAAAAAGTGACCAGAACCATTGCGACCTGGTAGTCCACAGCGGAAGGGCCATTAAGTCAGACGTCTGCACCGGTGGAACCAATATAGGATCTGCTAAATTGAGTGCCGAACTGTGATTCAGGCCACAGGAGCACCGCTGATTTATGGCAGTGCTCTAGCTCCAACATCCTTTAAATGACTCTGAGAATCTTATTGGCAGTTGGTGCAACACAGTGTTAATAGTGCTGCCTGAGTAAATATTTGTTTCCAGTGGTGAAAGTTATAAATGTGTGCAATGATCACGGACATCACAATCGGTGGGCAACTGAAATATGCTTGCATGGTTGAAAGTCAAAGACCACTTGCACATAGATAAATAAAAGTATTATTTGGATTGGAAGGCTATCACATGTTTAGGCAAGCTTTTTGCAATATAAAGGGACTCATGAAAAGTATGGAATTTCGAGGGTCTGAAAAGAACACACTTTGTCTGTAAATGCTTTGAATGGCTGCGTGGACATCCTGCTGACATGAAGAGACCTGTGCTGTCCCTGCATGAATCAGCATGTCAATCCATCCCTCACATGCCCGGCCCTACCTTCATCTATTCATTGATATATAGCCCAACCCATGCCTCCACTCTCACTAGCTCATCCAACAATCAATCCATCCATCCATCCATCCATCTATCCATCCATCCACCCACCAATCCATTCTGCTACAGGCCAACTCATCCATCCGCTCACACATTATTCACCACATTAATAATTAATTCACAGAAAACTGGTCCTTAGTGCTTACCCCCAAAACTATTGCACTAGATATATTTATTCTCACCTTTATCAGACAATGTAGTAAACTATGCTCCAAAAATATACAATGCATACTTTTTTAATGCATTGATATTTTATTGTACAGACATGGTAAATGACGAGCAGGAAAGAACAATAAACTCGTGTTTCAATTACACACAAAATCGAAAGATTGTGTGAGATGAATAAAAATCAGAAAAGGCATTCAGAGTTTAGGGTCCAGGAGGGAACAGCTGCATAAACGGAATGATACACTTGGCGAAAATGTTACTGTTGAGAGGCACTAAAAACGAGGCGTGAAGTGAATGATAAGAGAAAACCAAAGAGGAAACTCACGCAATTCAGAGCTTTGCACATTTTGATTAATACTACGTGAATTTAGTAGTATGGGGTAAATTGGCAGCTGGAAATGATTTTAAAACTGCTCTTGCATAAAAGCATCATGCACAGACAGCATCACAACTACAGACACTCATGTTCCCAAAAATCAACAGACATATATGGAACCACAGAGACAAATGTGCAAACATCCGTGCATGCAGTCATACATGACCTTGTTTAGCATAGGGCCCCCGATGACTTACACCAGTGAAGCATATGACGATATGCAGCAGTAGACAGATGGTGATGTGCATGAGTAGAACATTATTACATGCACCAGGAGAGAACAGGATGTTGTGCACCAGGAGAGCAAAAGGTGAGGTAAGTCAGGGGAGCACTGAATGAGTTGCCCCAGGGAACCACTAGGGCATATATCTATTGGAAGGAGAGGGTGTTGTTCATTAGAGGAGCAATCTGTGTTGCTGATGTAGTGAGTAGTTAGTGCTGTGTATCAATGATGCACTGGGAAATGTATAGTTCAGGGGTACATTGATTGTGCGGCAGCCTACCATAGGTTGTAGATCACCAGCATTTTGCCTGCTGAGACTTCTAAGCCAATATTTAAAAGGTTGAATACAAAACTGTAAATCTCAGAATGCAAAGTTTAGTTGGCTAAAAGGATAGAACTGGCTGAAGGTATCAAACCTATGAAAAAAATAATACCTACATTCATTCTGTTTTGCATAGACCAAATGGCATGTTTTCGTGATGCTGCTTAAAAGTTTTCTCT
The DNA here is from genome assembly GCF_964204655.1 of Triturus cristatus. NCBI lineage: Eukaryota > Metazoa > Chordata > Amphibia > Caudata > Salamandridae > Triturus > Triturus cristatus. The sequence goes on from NC_140593.1 coordinate 345,543,246, forward strand.
GCTTTTGTACGACACTTTTTAGAGCAAAAATGGGTTCATTGTTTGGGCTTTGTGCGTTTAATTCAGAATCTTCACTGATAATCGTGTGCAGAGTAATTATTTCACACTTAAATTCACATTTGTATAGTGACATGTAACTATTACAATTGAAATTAATTTACTATGACATGTTTTTTTAATTTCAAAAATGCTTTATTACGGAATAGACGTAATGAAATATAGCATTGATTGATTGATTGATTGATTGATAGCAAAATATTAAAATGTATATAAAGATGAGAGATCTCACAGTAATAATGCTGTTGTTTGTAAAAGAAAATTCAATTTGATCAAGAAATACAATTGCTTGGCCTATGCAAAAGAAAACATATCTCTAAAACTAATATGAACACACATTTGCAATGTTGAACTAATAGCATTTTATATGTTTTTTAAAGAAGAAGGGGGAGGGGAAAAGTACCTATAGCTTAATTTCCTATAAGGACAAAACAAGGAAAAGAGGATGGCAACAGATATTGTGGTAGTAAATAACAGAGAGAGATATATAGTGAGTGATGTAGAGAGATTGAAGGAAGGATGAGAAGTGAAATATAAGGTATTCATGGAGGTTTGCAAACTTCAACATTTCTAATATTAATGGTATCAGGGTTTGATAAGTAAGAAGTCAAAGACAACCATAGCAAATCTCTCTTAATGGCTATGTGGGATGTGGGTGAATGTGCAGTATTCAGTCTATGATTGTTACAGATCATGTTTCACAATTTGTTAAAGTTCTTCCAAATAGAGCTAATAGCCTGAAAGGCGACTGCCAGGAAAAGATCCACCTACATTCCCTAAACCTTGTCTCCCGATCATATATCTGAACACCCACCAAGAAAGATATAGACAATGTTGTAAGGACTCGAAACAGAAAAAAGTTCAGAAAGTTTTTGCCATATTGTCTTCCAATAGGAAGAGAACTTTGGGCAATGAAAATACATATGAAGAAAGTCCTGGTTAGAGGCGTTGCAAGTCAAGGAGGGGTTGCAAGTCAAGCTATTATTATTGTTCAAGATTTTCATTTTGAATATAGAAAAAGAAGTTAAAAGCAACCTAATGTAAAAGAAAAACATGGTCTGGGTGGTTCCGGCTGAATGAGAAGCATGATGTATTTTAAGCCATAATTTGTTCCATTATGAAATGGAGAAAGTGGACTGTAGGTCCTGTTCCCAAGAATTTTCAATTATAGTTGTAGCCCTATCTGAGTCTGAAGTAGAAAGCTTCTTTAAATTAAAATAAGCTTTGACTTTAGTGGAAAAATCGTGGGGTGTTGTATGATCACATAGAGACTGAGAATGGGTAAAGGAAGGGTTTATTACAATTTGTCTAAGAATGTCTAAGAGGAGAACATATTTGGGATGATATGAGGAGGGAATATGAAAACAAGTGTATAATTCCTTGAAGGGAATACGCTGATTATTAGAGATGAGCTTGGAAATCGATGTAATTCCATTGGCCAACCAGGGAGACCACTTGAGAACTTCGTTGGCTATGGTGATGTTAGGGTTGTTCCATATAGGGGATAGAAACAATACCTGAGAAGGTGTTTAGATCTGAGATTCTCACTTTTTGTCAATATGACTGGAATGATTTAATAAGGGAGAAGACATGGACCTATGCACTTGATTGATAAGGGAAAGTTGAAGAAATGAAAAAGGGAAGATTAATGAAAGCTCCATGGAATGCCAGAGTAGGGGAGGGAGAATGTGATGCTCCTAAAGATGGCCATCTCTGCTTGAGGGTGAAGGCGGAATGATCTTGTGTAAAGTTAGGAAGTTGACTCCACCATTTATTTTTGGCTTTTTGAGTTTGGATAGGGAAATCCGAGATAGACACTTATTCCATAAGAACTTGGATAATAAGCAGTCACATTGACCTTAAGAAAGTTTGAGGTAAGCAGAGTGGAAGTGTCAGTGAAATAAAGTTAATAATTGGGAATAACATCATTTTAATTATATCTAATCTGCCCCATCACGAAATATATAAAGGAGATCATTTAGTAGAAAGGGTTGAAATCTTATATTTGAGAGCTTCTATGTTAGTCGTAATGATTTCCCTAATGGAAGGGAAATACATAATATCTAAACATTTGATCTCAGAGGAATTCCACAAAAAACCTGTATCCTTGAACATATAATTAAGACAGAATTTGTTGAGAGGCATTACTTCGGATTGTCTATTTTTTGTTGGTATCCGGAAAACAGTAGTGAGATAACAAACAAAGAAACACAGGGATGGAGGAATGAGGGTTGGAAACATAAAGTAAAATATTATATTCAAAAGCAGTGAATTTAATATTTGTCATTGATCATAGCCTGTTAAAGTCTAGGATCTTCTTATAGCTTCCAGGAACAGTTCCAAAGCAAGAATAAAAGGTGAAGGTGAAAGGGGATATTCCTGTCTGGTGCCTCTTGTGAGGGGGAAATAGTGAGACAGAAGGCTGTTATTGAATACCGTAGTGGAAAGGGAGGCATAGAGAATTTGAACATACTGTAGAAATCTGGGACTGAAGCCATACCATGGGAGGGCTTTGAACATGACTTCCCAATTACATGTTAGAAAGTTTTTAAGTGTCCAAGCTGACCAACACTAAACGGGGTTTGCTTCTAGAGGACCAATGAATAATATTCAAGAAGGTGGTGCTGGAATTGTCAGAAATGGTCCGGCCTTTGACAAAACCAGACTGTTCAATACTGACAAGGGATGGAATGAACTCATTGGCATGCAGCATCAGAATGGTTGAGAACATTTTGCAGTCATATTGATAAGATAAATTGGTCAGGTTTTTTTGCACTCAGCCAGAGCCTTGCCTTTTTTTGGGAATTAGACAAATCATAGCCTCCGAAATGGAGCCAACCATAGTATCAGAAACCAGAAAATGTTGAATAAGTAGTAAGATTTTGGGTACCAGAAGATTAGAAAATTTAGAATAGATTTCGACTGTAAAGCCGTCCAGACCTGGTGCCTTGTCTTTTGGAATCTCAGCACAAGAGGTATCTGCCTCTAATGGGAAAAAAGACAGTCTGCGGAGCTTGCAATTTACGAATTGTACAAATTAAAGAATCTAGTGAAATATGATGAGAAGGTGTGTGTTCTGTGTATAAGTTGGAGTAAAATTCGGCAAAACGAGTGATAATCTCTCGATCTTTGAATAATTGATTGCCTACGATCAGCCAATCTCGCCCTGGCTGAAATCCCTTGCATCCACAGAGCCAGAGCAGGCAGAAGATCGTTCTCACACATTGCAGCCAAGACGATCAGACGCGCCCCCTCTGTGAACACTTTCAAAAAGACCCTCAAAACCTGGCACTTCGGCTGAAGGCAGCAGCGCATCCCCCCCAGCGCCTTGAGACCCTCATGGGTGAGTAGTGTGCTTCATAATTCCCTGATTGATTGATTACCAGAGGCATCCTGTGTGACTTCTATATTGGACTTTTGATTTTTGACTTTTGAACAGTTAGCTAGCAATTTTCCAGCCTTCTTGGAATTGCCATAGTACTTAGCGCTGATATTTAAATGAGCACTACTAGTGTTGTTCATGGATGTTCTGTTAAAGCTAAGTTTGGCCTGGATGAGTCATTGTAGAACTTCTTTATGGGTTGAGGAATAGTATTCATGTTCTAGTTTCTTAATATGTTGTAGAAGAGTAGAAGATTCCTTGGAAGAAGCATTTTTTGGGGCTATACATAATTATTAATTTAGCCTCATGCTGTTGCATTGAAGGAGTCCCAAACATGATGAAACTTGATTTCAGGACTAATGTTATTGTCAAAAAATTCAGTGGTCAATTGTTCGAATCCCATGACAAACTGCTGATCCTGTAGTAACCAATTATTGAAACACCATCTACTAGCGTGGATAGTGGAGTGGGTAGACTTCAGATCAATAATCACTGGGCGTGATGAGAGATGAGAATGGGGCCTAATGCAGCATGGATCAAATTGTGAGATTTTTATCTAAAAATATATAATCTATTCTAGAGGAGGAATGGTACGTGGGGAAAAAAAGAATATTAAAAAAGATTGGGATTGTAAATGTGCCAGGCGTCAACTAGACCTCCGTCAGACACTGTTCTGTGAAACCTTAGTTTCTTGCTTTAAAATGTTAACATATAAGGAGCTGATTACGACTTTGGCAGTGCTGGCATAGCGCCGCCAAATCCGCACATAGTCCGCCCACCAGATTAAGAGTTCAACCCGTGTCTGGTGGGCTTTTCTTTTGCTTTTCTCATGGTGGCGCCCTGAAAGCTGGCGGCACCGCAATGGGAATGCAAAAGCAGTTCCATCACGGCATGGACTGTGAAGTCCAGGCCGTGCTGGAACTTGGGGTTAATGCTAACATGGGGGCACATTTTGTGCCCCCCTGAATGCATCCCCACGGTGACAGCGGCATGTGGACCCTGTAGGTCCCCCTTTGTTTCCCCACTGCCAGCCTTTTAATGGTTGACTCACTGCCATGAAAAGGCTGGCAGTGGGACAACTCAAAATATGCACAGCAGACCGCAGAGGTCCCGCCTTGCATATTGGATACCCCTGTCTCCTGAGCCTCCGCCAGGGAACAGCAGTTCCCTGGTGCAGCCGGTGCAGCGGTGGTGCTCTGAATGGCCGCATCAGAATATGGTGGCCGCAGGATCGCCACTGCTGTGTCAAAGACCTCCAGACTTGTAATCAACCCCTAAACATTTATGAAATAACATAATCACACCATTTGTTTGGAGAACAGCAGAGCAGTAAACAAAGCTGGCCCAACTTTTTTTTAAGCAAATGAATGTCTTTTTCATAAATAGGAGTTTCTTGAAACAATGCAACATGACAAGAGAGTTTAGAGAGGTGTTTGAGTAATCTTTATTGTTTGATAGGTAATTTGAGATGTCATCAGTGATGTAATCAATTATGTAATCAATTATGTCATCAATGATGTCATCAGTGATGTAATTTGAGATGTCATAAATGATGTCATAGAACATGTCATGAGTGGTGTAATATGTGAGGTCATAAGCTGTGCATGGAGGGGACACACATTATAGTTTGCTCTGCTAACTATAACTGGCAACTTCCTGTGTTTTATTTTGTTCAAAATGTTAATGTTGTCTCTGACATATTTACATAACTAGAACGTTATGTTAACTTTAGTTTTTTTCAGTGAACAGATATATATTTGCTATTTTGCAGTTGTACATACCACAAACACTGACCAAGGGCATTGGAGCATTTTACTTGACCACCAGATCACATTACATAAGATCAGGTTCATTTATTTTAAGTAGAGGAGATCATGGGGCTCTTTGTCACGCAGTGCAGTGCAGCAGCCACAAATGCTGCGCTTCGCTGTGTGAAAAGGAAAGAGGAGGAGCGTGCCAAATTTACTGCAATATGGCACTCTCCTCACCTTTTCTGAGCGCCAGGGTTGAAATCAGCTGCTGTGCGCCACTGAGACACCTTTGCACCATGGTGCAAGGGCATGTCCATGTGTCTAGCATTGTTTTTTTACTGGAAGGGTACCCTTCCAGTACAAAATACTATGCAAAGACTGACTTAAACCATTTTCCCTCTTTTATGCGTGCCGTAAAGTGCAGCACACATACAAAGTCGGAAAATGAAGGACAAATGAAAGCATTTCTCCTTCCTTGCGCCTAATTCAAAAGGGCTGAATCCTTATTCATGTGGTGGGTTAGTCTTAAGGTGGCAGGCATATGTGACAATTTTAAAAATACTGTAATGTGATTTGTTGAAAATGTATTTCTTTGCTCACTCTGTGATGACTTTTCAGTTTCAATGCTATCCTATGAAGACAATGGCTATACAAACCTTGAATTTGGGGGTGAGCAAGAACTCTTTTGAAACATGTTGCCTTCTACCAGGGATGCTGCCCAATTTCTTACTGAGTAAGCTGCACACTTGAAACTTTGGACCCGATGTATATCTTGGTGATAAGCATATTCCATTGTTACGGAGTATGCTGATAATGGTCCGACGATCCAATTTAGATGCAAGCAGACCATAGGTTTGGCTGCGGCGGTGACTACTCTCACAATGCCATAGTCAAACATCTACAATGGCCTAACGGTATAAGGGCTGTCAGTCACTGGCGCGTAGACGGAGCTCTGCACCAAACAGTGAAGATCATTGACAGGAACCTCCATGATGGCAGTGTCTGACAATGCTTTATAAATGACAGCTAGCTTGGCAGTCATTTGTAATGTTGGTGGATGGTCCCTCCACCAGCGGGACTGAGTAATCTGGTGGAACAATAGGCCGTCCGCGAAGATATAAATTTGGCCCTTAGTCGTTTTCTTATTTTGCCTATTGTTCTGCATTTGTTTATTTTATTGAGAGCCTTCATTGGAATGTCTTTTATGCATTTAATGAGACCACTGCTGCAACCGCATTTGACTATTTCTGTATTGTACTTCTGAATTTTGTAATGAACCTTCATGGTTTTTCCTAAATTCCACTCTAAAACTCACGTATTGAGTCAGTCCTTTTCTTATTGACTGTAGTTTGAAGTGCTGCTTTAAAACTTTCTCTTTGCACATTGCCCTGTGATGAGGTTAACACCGCTGCCGTTCCGACCAACATCAGGGCACGCCATTGAGCTACAGATGTTTTAGGGGCACAGAGCACTAACCCACAGTTTTAAGTAGTAATTTCACGCATATTCAATTTCTAAGATCCTCTCATAGAATTCCATTAGCCATTTCAAAATGTGATACAAAAGATGTAAGCAAATTATTTTGGTAATTCTCTGATACCAATCCTTTTCCTAGACCCTAAAGTATAAATATTTTTTTGGTATGTTCATTAAGTTTATGTACACTTCACTCACAGCTGTGTTCATATTTGGTGGCAAAACATGGTCTTGATGCAATTAATCGTAGTGTGAAAAACCTCTACCACAGCAGTCTTTTGTGCACCGATATTTACATAAATAGCATAGGGTTTGCATGGTATTTTCCAAAACATGTTTGCTCTCAATGCATAACTGTCTTTCTACTATGTCAAGCTAATGAAAACAGCGAATGCAGCTTTATGGGCACGGTGAAAAGCAAAAATCTATTCCTGAAGCGTGACACTGGCAACCCAACCAATTACAAGGAAGGCAGTTTCACATGTCACCTCATGAACCTTTGTTCATATAATACCTCTAATAGGATTTGTCAATCAAACACCTCTTTATTGCTTTGCTAAAGCAAAACTTAAAAAGCCTAGTGATCCTGATCGCCATATATATTTTTAAAATGAGTATACCACAATTCTTCTGGAATGGTACAATCCAAAGGGTAATTACTTACACCTTACACCTGTAAAAAAGGTTTATTGGCAATCTTCCAGAACCTAGCGCAATTCGTTTTTAATTTCTGCTTTACGTATTTCTAAAGTTTGCTTGTACTAGGCAAGTAACACTGTGGCAGTCACCATTGTACAACAGATTGTATAGTTATAGTTCAAAAGCAAGATCAATTTAAAAGGCATTTTTTGATTTGCTTTTAACTCAGCGATCTGCATGAAATGTGGTAATCCAACAGCTTAGTTAGCTGAAGTACTGCACACAAAATTTCACGCACTTCTGTACATGGCAACAGAAGTTAAAGGAAAGGGGTGGAAAACATGCTTCCACATTTTAGCTCCCATAGGAATTTGTGCGTGCAAAAACTTCTGAATTAATTTACATGAACCTTGGCATGAAAGTAAAACTGTATTAAGAAACATGCTTTAGTTGGCTGGTGAAATTCCATGTGCTACCTTTGAAGGGTAAACATTTTTGGGGGGCTTGAAATGGATTCCACGTTTGTACATCTCTGCTGTTTAAAGTCATGAATCATGTTAATCAAATTTGAATATGTACACAAATGTGATTAGCTGCTGAAGGTTTCTGTGGAATTTTTCTTTTGCCGGGCTTGAAATTTGTGGAAAAAAATACCACAGTAAAAGAGAGGTACTAATATAAAGGGTCTGATCGCAGGGTGGTGGTGGGGTGGGGGTCTAACAGTGTGGAAAACGTGAGCAGTAGCACCAGCAAAAATGAAGAAAACTGTATGTGATTTGCTGGTCGAAAAGTAATTGTGAGCTCAACAGTTGCCATTTTAAATAGTGGGTTTGTCTGTCATTTTGTGCAAGTTTAATACAATCTTTCACAAAAATTAAGAAAAGACAGAAAGGGAGTGAGAAAGAGAGAGGCAGCAAAAAGGCTCAAGGGGGGAGAGCCAAAGGCCAAGTGCATCAGGTTGGGCAAATGCTTTAAAAAAAAAAAGAGAATCACTGAAACAACCTTAAGACGAAGTCATGATACTGGCTCAAATGCTGAAATTCACCAGTTTATGGTTTGAAAAGAACTCAACAAATACCATAACTTGCTTTACCTTCCAGTCACAAAATGCCAAATAGTATTGCAAAAAAAGTTAACGAAGCAAGAGGTGAACATGGCAGGTGATGCATTTTGTTCAGAAAAAGTACCCAAAGGAGGCCTACTTCGCATTCAATATCGCACACAATACCAATGTTAGCCCTCACATCCTTGGAGTGTTAGTCACCTCAAACATTTTGCCTTCACTCCTCCTGTTTAGCTGATTTAATTTTTGTTGACATTAGGACATTACCACTGTTAAACAGTGCTAAAGTGCGTGTGCTTTCTTCTTCAAACATGAATTGGCCTGCATCAAATTGTCATATTTAATCTATTTGCAATTCCCTAGTAAATTGTATTACATGTATCCAGGGCCTGTACATTAAATGGTCTTAGTGGGCCTGCTGCCCTCATTGTGCTATCTACTAAAGTAGCCAATTCAGCCTGTAGTGCAGTTTTAAACTGCCATTTCAACCTGGGAAAATAAACCTTTTGCCAGGTCTAACCCTTCCATTTTAGTATCTATAAGACACCCCGAAGGTGAGCCTTAAATACTCATTGGGCAGGGTGTATGTGCGCTTAAGTGTTTAAGTATATGTCCTGGCACTGAAAAGCTCATAAAATCACTTTTCAGTGTTGTAACTACTATCTCTCCCACTGACTAACACTGGTTTTCCTTATTGCATTTAATAGGTGGTAACACCGGATTTGGAACAGATAAGAGATATGCTGTTTAATCTTAAATGAATTGTAATTTAAGATACTCTTTAGTGGTAAAGTTGGATTTCAGTTCAGAAAATGCCACTTTTAGAAAGTTACTCAATAAATTGGGATACCCAATAAACCCTTGGAGGCTTGGTTAACAAGAGATAAGTATCAGGTAACAGAGCCTTCAAGGGATTTCATTTAAACATATTTGACTAGATTTATCCAAAACAAATTCTGAGAACCCAAGTTAGTGGCCTCAAATGTGCGAATTATTTAAATCAATTTAGGGAAATCACAGAGGAAAATATCAAAAGAGAAACAAAAACAAAATGCAGGTATATACTTTTTGTACAAATTTATATAAGTAAATCATTTAGAAAAAGGGTACAAAACAACATTCACATAAACAAAAGTGAATGAGATCAATAGTCTCATGAGTAGTCTTGTCTCTTACTCACTTTTGTGAGTAACCCATTTCTTACACTTATTTACACAATAGAAATTATCACTGAGCATACAGTGAATAATTCTTATATAACAATTTTTAGACAAATGGGTTAGATATGTAGACGTTTCGGTCTTGTGTCGTAAAAAATCTAGAAGACCATCTTCAGGACCCAAAATTTTGTATGTAGACTGAAGACCCTTAAGATGAACTTGGCTATGGACAGTTGGTCCTGATGGATCCTCGACGGTGTTGCAGACTTTCGACAATGCAAGTGTCTTTTCGCCTAATACAAAATGGCGATAATGCTGCCCAGACTGCCAAATGTAATCTAAATATATCACTGGCAACATCTATTGAAGTAAAAGCTTTAACTGATCATATGCTTACGGCGATATCATTACAAGAGCCTCACTTTGAGAGTCTATCTCACCGCTGGCATACATTTTTCGGAGACATTCATTATGCATCAGGACCAATTGTTTAAAAGTGCGTAGCCAATTTATTCTTAAGGGTCTTAGTTTCCTTAGGTTCCTCAGTTTGGGCTATAGCCATATCTAAAGCTCCTATGGAAATTTACATGGTTAAAATGTGTTTTTGGACCTCCCCTTTTTCTCAACCCCCGCTTCAAGGATCACCCCAAAACTTACAAGACAGCAGCTGAAGTGAGTGCCGATCTAGTTTTGAAAGTTTTGCGAGGATTAGTCAAACGAAGCCAAAGTCATTGGCGAACGAAAAAGCGCTCTTCAAACTACATCCTCACTATAACTACCTACTGGGGATGCTAGTAAGTTCGATATATATATATTACCTACTGGCGGTCGCCAGTAGGTAGTTATAGTTAGGACCTATTTTCCATAGGAAATCTGCAACATTCTATTTGGAATAACTTTGGCGCCCATTGACGAATCTTCGTGAAATTTTCAAAACTTTTGGCCAGCTCCGGTCCGCTCCTATCCTGAAAGTCTCTGGATGATTCGTGTAGCGGGGGCTGAGAAAAAAGGAGTGTCCCAAAACATGTTTTCCCCATGCAATTTCCCATAGGACCTTTAGCCGCAGCTACAGCCCGAACTGCTGAACGGAATTACACCAAATTTGGCAGAAAGTTAGACCTTGGTTCAGAGTCGTGCCTTTTGCTTAAATGGTGTAAATTCGTCCAGTAGTTCCTGAGAAGATCAAAATCAAAATCACATATGTATCTGGGCGGAGCCTAACCACACATCTCATCGTGAGATCTGATTGTCTGTCAGTACTTCATCCAAGAAGTGTTGGCAGCCATCTTGGGACCAATATACATGATAGCACCGCATTAAAAAGCATTGCCGTTAATAGAAGGTTTTAAGACTTTAGTTACATTATAAATCATTTGTTGATGGCACCATACTCATTTTAGGAACTGTGGTGTGTTCTAAGGTGATTTTACCATGTGAAAAAGCCTTCTGCTGTGATATCATGAATCATGTTTGAGAGAAAACTATTTTCTCATGCTTTTCCTACAGAGGTTTGGAAGGTGATCTATAAGCTAAACTGAGAGCATATTTTCTGTAAATTCACATTATCTTTCTCAGTCATGTGAGAATGAAGTCTGACATTCTCAGTAAAACATGTACATCCAATAAGGGCAGAGACTGTCAGTTGATTCCTTTGTGTTCTACTGCACCTTCCCAGAGTGTTCTAAAGAACTACTGGAGCGCTAACAGTCCTACTTATGATAAACGTATGGCACACCTGAAGCCATCTTGATTGGAATAAAGTGGTAACTCTTAAAACATTTAATTTAAAAAGGAACAAAATGAGGGGGTTTATTTTGCCATAGAAAGTATGATTAGTGCTGCAGAAAGAAAAATTAGGGCACATTTTGAGTGACTTCTCAAATGCTCTTCTATTTCATTAAAAAATTCTGACATGCAGACTGAAACATGCACTTTCAATACCAGCAGCAGACTTCCCTGGTGAGCAGTAGCTTTACTACAGTGATCTAATGAGCAACTAGAGTGCTAACATTCTGAATTTATGGCAAATGTGTGACACATCTGAATGCCTTCTTGATGGAATCAAAGTAAAAAACAGAAAATATTTCCTACTGAGGAGACTGTAGTAAATGAGGAAATTAGGAAACTTCATAAGAAATAAGTCTCCCACGATGGCCACCAGAGACAAAAGAGCCCAAATGTAGCCCAAATATCACCCAGATGTAGCCCAAGTATAGCCCAATGACAGAATGTCCCAGAGTGTTCTTAAGAACAACTAGAGCGCTTACTGTCTTACTTATGACAAAAGAATGACACACCTGAAGCCATCTTGATTGGAATAAACTGGTAACACTTATAACATTTCATTTAAAAAGGAACACAATGAGGGGGTTCATTTTGCCATAGAAATTATGATTAGTGCTGAAGAAAGAAAAATTAGGACACATCTGAATGCCTTCTTGATGGAATCAAAGTAAAAAACTGAAAGCATTTCCTACTGAGGAGACTGCAGTAAATGAGGAAATTAGGAAACTTCATAACAAATAAATCTCCCAAGATGGCCACCAGAGAAAAAAGAGCCCAAATGCAGCACAAATATCACCCACATGTAGCCCACATGTAGCCCAATGACAGAAGTGTGCAAAACACTTATTTTGTGTGTTTTTGCAGTTTTATATAGTGCAGACTTGTCAGGTATTGGAGTGCTTTACATGAGCATTGGTTACATCACACAAGATCAAATTCATTTTGGTTGTAGACATGGGGAGGTTAAGTGATTTGACCAGAATCACAGAATGTTGAGCTGAAGCAGAAACTCCAACCTGGTTCCCCAGTTGCAAAGTCTGCAGCTCTGGAAGTAACACCACATCCTCTCCCCTAAGTGCATCATTTAATCAAGTGGTCAACTGGATAAAAAAACATAAAGATAACAAATCATTTAAAAGTGCTTTGTCGCTATTTGAAAGCTCAGAAAATATGTCCTCATTTTAGTTTTTTAGAGCACTAACCATAATTTTGATGCAAATAAGACCGTCTCATATATGTAATCTCTAAAGGAAATGCTCTAGGTATTACAGTTTTGATTACATCAAGATGACGTCAGGCGTTCCACGCTTTTGTAATAAATATAGAATGTTAGCAATCTAGTTGTTCATTAGGATACTGTTGAGAGGCAGAGGCCAGGGACACGGACTCTGAATATTGAAGGCAGGTAGGAGGGTGCAGAGGCAAGGGACAAGGACTCTGAAAATTGAAGGCAGGTAGGAGGGTGCAGAGGCAACAATTTGACCACACTGGGCAGGCAGTAAGGGCAGTGGCAGCACAACAGACTATGGAGGGCAGTGGAAAGGGGGCAGGGGCAACAAACCAACAATACAGGACTGGCAAGAGAGGCTGTGGCAATATAATAGACCATTGTGGGCAGAAGGAAGAGGCAGTGGTAGTACAACCATACATGCCAACAGTCCCGATTCAGCCAGGAAACGTCCAATGTTTTTAAGCTCAAATGGGCTTTATTTGATCTGTCTCCTGTCTACAATCTCCTATTTTTCAATGTAACTCAAACGGGAAAATCAATACCCCAGTTTTTTTTTTCAAAATCTCCCTCTTACCAAGTTCAAAATGTTTGCAAGTATGGTACATTGGATCATGGAAGGCATGAATTTGAATCCACCTGAGAGGCTTTTCCGTATGAGGCACCTCTTTGTGTTGACAGATTTAATACGGCCGGCCCGGTCGTGGAACTGCCTGCTGCAGAAGCGCGGATCTGTGGACCACGAGTGCTATGGTACCTGGGACTTTTGGTTTTATCGATGAAGGCTACAGGTATTGGCAGGGAGCAGGTTGGAAACATGAATGCCAACCCACTGTGGTAATAATTTGTGCATGAAACTGCAAGCAACATCGAGACCCACTGGGGTTTTATTGTATTTTGCAGCAGTAGAAACACCATAATGCTCGGAGGCCTGGTGTGGCGGGGCATCTTTGAAATATAAACATGTGACTGCAGTCCTCGCTGTTGACTCTGTGCCTAGCCTGTGAACAGGGACGTGAAGCCCGAAACGTGCCTGGCTGTCATTCATAAGGTATCCTATCGCTGCTGTGCCTGCTGCACCTTCATTAACGGAATTTGATAGCAAGTAGGTAGATAGTTATAGTTATAATCAGGAATATATATATATAATATATATATTACCTACAGGCGGTCGCCAGTAGGTAGTTGTGGTTAGGGGTATGTTTCCATAGGAAAACCATTTTATGACTTGCCCGTATCTTTGGTGATGTTTGACGAATCTTCCCAATTTTTGTGTTAAAGTGCCCCGGTGAATCTTGTTGTGAATGGAACATTTCAAGCCAATCCATCAAGCTAGGGAAGAGAAAAAGGGGGAGTCAAGAAAAGTGTGTTTCCCATGTTAATTCCTATCGACTCTTTAAAAACGCCTGTGGCCCGAACTGTTGAACAGAATTACACCAAATTTGGCAGAAAGCTAGTTTTTGGTGCTCAGATTATGCTTTTTGTTATTTGGTGTAAATCCATTCAGTAGTTTTCTAGTCAAGAAAATCCAAATTTGTATATCTTCAATCTTGAGGCCTTCGTGAATAATTACGAGCTCATACAGAGATATACAGAGCTTTGACTGGCTGCCAACACTTCAACCAGGAAGCATTGGCAGCCATCTTGGGTCTCCGTTTCAGCCGAGTCCCAAAACAGATGTAGAAAAAAAGAAAAGGGGGCAGGGTAGGAATTCCCTGACCCAGAAGCACCCCATCAGGGCAAAAACATTTTTTTTTATATTAACAGCGAATTTTGCTAAATATTCAAGAATATCATTGTGAATTAAACAGAAAACACAAGCACAGTCTTCCACACTTGCTTTTAATATTGCCCTTGGGAGAGCCAGGTCCGGGGCCATTTGTATTTTAATAATGAAGAGGGGGGCACGGGGCTTTAAGGTAAAAAATAGATAGGGGTTGCACATGGCCATTACTGGGCCATGAGGACCACCACCACCCCGGGGGTTTATTTTGAAAATAGATAGGGGTGGCCACGCATCCCCCCCAGGCCCCAGAGCCCACCACTTCCTGGGGCTAATTAGTTTTTTTGAATGAATGAGAGGGCCGGACAGCCCCCCACCCATGACATATCACACCACAGGTCCCACCACCTCCACGGGGCCAGCCTGTGCAAACAGAAGGAGGGGGACCATGCAGCCCCCTCTTCTGGGGACTACCACCCCCCAGGCCTGGCACCTACTATGACCCAGGGTGCCCACCCCCGGGACAAAGCTGTTTGCTTTTGGTTGGCGGGAGCTGACAGCTCCTGCCAAGCCAAAGCAAATACTCTGGTTCGAGCAGTCGGGAGCTGTCAAAATGCTCCTGCATGCTGGAAGTGAAGTTTTTATCTCTTTCCCTGCCAGCAGACATGCAAGCGGGGAAAGGGATGATAATATTGCTCTCACACATAAGGATATACATTTCCAACAGCTCCCTGCATGGAAGTGCAATGCCAGCTCCTGCAGGAGGCAGGGAGCCAACTGGGATTGCAGGGCCTTAAGACTTTCCCCGCAGTCCCCATCCTGCACACTGGGTGACCAGTGCACCCAGGGACACATGGCCAGGCCCTGGGGGATGGGGTTCCTGGGGCTGAATTTGACCCAAAGAGGGGGCTGCACAGCTCCCGTCCCCCATTCAATTAAGACTGGGCCCCAAAGGATGGGTCCTTGGGGCCAAAATTGACCTGGGAAGAGGGGGGGCATGGCCTCCCTCCCCCATTGATTTGTAGCCAGGTCCTAGGGGATAGGGTCTCTAGGACCGCAATTAGCCCAGGGAGGGGTGCCATACAGCCCCCCTCCTAATTAAGTTATGGACGGCCCCACTGGAATGGGGTCTCCATGGCTGTTCTGGCCCTGATGCTCATCCCACAAAAATTAAACCTCAACAGTTAGCACTTACACATATAAACATAGCAGGTACTGCCGTTGAATCTCCACTTCTCTAAAGGACATATGATCCTAACTACTGGGCTTGGTGAAGGCAAAGCAAGTGTGTTTTCTCTGAAATTTTATATTAAAAAACTATCTGAAATCCTTCATGCACGTGACTGAATCATTGACCAATTGGAGTGGAATCTGTATGTGACTGCGACAAGTGGGTTCCTTCTTGTCCTTTCCTGGTGAGAGCAGAGTCCATGGTTCTCCTTTTAAATTGCTAGGAGTATGCAAATGTGGAAATCACTTGGATGCTTCCTTGTTTGGCCGCCCACATTAGTCATTTCCAAAGGTCTTCCTGCCGTTTGCCAGGATGATGGACAGCCTAACAAGCAGCTACCCCAAAGCATTATCCTGCTGATTTTGGTAAGGAGTTCTTGATGCAGAGGAATATGAGGACATTTCTACGGAGCAAAGAAGCACTTATTTCAAATAGGAAGGACCCTTGCTTGGTGGACATTTAGCTCTTTGTAGTCGAGTCATCTTGTCTATAGGAGGATTCATGTTATCACATAATTCTGGATAAAGACGCACCAGGAACAATCACATTACCAAAATGCACACAAGGTCACTGGTGACATTTTCTCATGCTCCATTACGCAGCTGTAGTGTAGAATAGACCCTGAACATTTACCCAAGAAGGTAGCACTTAGTAATTAACCAGTAGGAAGAACTCTACTTGGGTAGAACTTTTGTGCAAAACTGTGGATAGTTTATTGTTGGTTTATTTAATAATTGGAGTGGTACTGAAATATCGGCCAAGGATTTTGAAAACAAGCTAAAAATGAATAACTTCAATTTAGATTTCTCATGGACTCTAAGGGGTCGATTCCGATCTGGGTTGGACAGCTCCCCGAGAGCTGTTCGTAGCCTTACCTTGCGACCGACCCGTATCCGGAACCGGTCCGTCCAGTTCATGAAGTACGATGCGTATAACTGCCTAAAACCCACGACACGTAGGCTGTGATTCAAGCTCCATTCTCCATCCGAGCCGTAACTCCTAACGCCGAACCGAGTAGCCCGAAAGCAGTATCCAAAGCAGTTTCCGCCCTGACAAGTACGATGCGTACTTCCTACGTGCCGGATGAGTCGCCACATACGGCACGTCACAGCATCCGGAAAAGAAGCATATCAGCTACGATTCGCGCCATAACTCAATCCACGGCTACGAGACGGACCAGCTTGCAACTGGTACGAGACGGAGCAACAAGCAGCGTGTAAAAGACAAACACATCATGAATCCCATCACGCAGGTCATACCAGTACTATGACCAGATCAGGAACAGACGCGGATGGCGCAGACGGTAAGTCAGACACCTACCACACAAATAAACGACACGTACCTGCAAAATGGCACACACACACATGGGATCCACATCCTGGCCTCTAACAACAGCCCACCATAGGGGTTGTATGGCCAGCACCACTACCACCCCCACTCCTAGGGCTCATGTTGACCATCACTAATGCCACCAACACTCATAGGGGACCAGTTGCCCATCACCCCTGCCACCCCCACTCATAGGGCTTATGTTGCACATCACCCCTGCTACCCCCACTCATAGGGGACCTGTTGCCCATCACCCCTGCCACCCCCACTCATAGGGCTTATGTTGCCCAGCACCCCTGCGACCCCCACTCATAGGGCTTATGTTGCCCATCACCCCTGCCACCGCCACTCATAGGGGACCTATTGCCCATCACCCCTGCCACCCCCAGTCATAGGGGACCTGTTGCCCATCACCCCTGCCACCCCCAGTCATAGGGGACCTGTTGCCCATCACCCCTGCCACCCCCACTCAGGGCTTATGTTGCCCATTACCCCTGCCACCCCCACTCATAGGGCTTATGTTGCACATCACCCCTGCCACCCCAACTCATAGGGGACCTGTTGCCCATCACCCCTGCCACCCCCACTCATAGGGCTTATGTTGCCCAGCACCCCTGCGACCCCCACTCATAGGGGACCTGTTGCCCATCACCCCTGCCACCCCCACTCATAGGGGACCTGTTGCCCATCACCCCTGCCACCCCCACTCATAGGGCTTATGTTGCCCATCACCCCTGCCACCCCCACTCATAGGGGACCTGTTGCCCATCACCCCTGCCACCCCCACTCATCGGGCTTATGTTGCACATCACCCCTGCCACCCCCATACATAGAGGACCTGTTGCCCATCACCCCTGCCTGCCCCACCCATAGGGGACCTGTTGCCCATCACCCCTGCAACCCCCACTCATATGGCATATGTTGCCCATCACCCCTGCCACCCCCACTCATAGGGCTTATGTTGCACATCACCCCTGCCACCCCCTCTCATAGGGAACCTGTTACCCATCACCCCTGCCACCCCCACTCATAGGGCTTATGTTGCCCATCACCCCTGCCACCCCCACTCATAGGGGACCTGTTGCCCATCACCTCTGCCACCCCCACTCATAGGGCTTATGTTGCACAGCACCCCTGCCACCCCCACTCATAGGGCTTATGTTGCCCATCACCCCTGCCACCCCCACTCAAGGGGACCTGTTGCCCATCACCCCTGCCACCCTCACTCATAGGGGACCTGTTCCACATCACCCCTGCCACCCCTACCCATAGGGGACCTGTTGCCCATCACCCCTGCCACCCCCACTCATAGGGGGCCTGTTGACCATCACTAATTCCACCCCCACTCATAGGGGACCTGTTGACCATCACCCCTGCCACTTCCACTCAGGGCTTATGTTGCCCATCACCCCTGCCACCCCCACTCATAGGGCTTATGTTGCACATCACCCCTGCCACCCCCACTCATAGGGGACCTGTTGCCCATCACCCCTGCCACCCCCACTCATAGGGCTTATGTTGCCCAGCACCCCTCCCACCGCCACTCTTAGGGGACCTGTTGCCCATCACCCCTGCCACCCCCAGTCATAGGGGACCTGTTGCCTATCACCCCTGCCACCCCCACCCATAGGGGACCTGTTGCCCATCACCGCTGCCACCCCCACTCATAGGGCTTATGTTGCACATCACCCCTACCACCCCCACTCATAGGGGACCTGTTGCCCATCACCCCTGCAACCCCCACTCATAGGGCTTATTTTGCCCATCACCCCTGTCACCCCCACTCAGAGGGCTTATTTTGCACATCACCCCTGCCACCCCCACTCATAGGGGACCTGTTGCCCATCACCCCTGCCACCCCCACTCATAGGGCTTATGTTGCCCAGCACCCCTCCCACCGCCACTCTTAGGGGACCTGTTGCCCATCACCCCTGCCACCCCCAGTCATAGGGGACCTGTTGCCCATCACCCCTGCCACCCCCACTCATAGGGCTTATGTTACCCAGCACCCCTGCCACACCCACTCATAGGGCTTATGTTGCCCATCACCCCTGCCAACCCCATTCATAGGGGACCTGTTGCCCATCACCCCTGCCACCCCCACTCATAGGGGACCTGTTGCCCATCACCCCTGCCACCCCCACTCATAGGGCTTATGTTGCCCATCACCCCTGCCACCCCCACTCATAGGGGACCTGTTTCCCATCACCCCTGCCACCCCCACTCATAGGGCTTATGTTGCCCAGCACCCCTGCGACCCCCACTCATAGGGCTTATGTTGCCCATCACCCCTGCCACCACCACTCATAGGGGACCTGTTGCCCATCACCCCTGCCACCCCCAGTCATAGGGGACCTGTTGCCCATCCCCCCTGCCACCCCCAGTCATAGGGGACATGTTGCCCATCACCCCTGCCACCCCACCCATAGGGGACCTGTTGCCCATCACCCATGCCACCCCCACTCATAGGGCTTATGTTGCCCATCACCCCTGCCATCACCCCTGCCACCCCCACCCATAGGGGACCTGTTGCCCATCACCCCTGCCACCCCCACTCATAGGGGACCTGTTGACCATCACTAATGCCACCCCCACTCATAAGGGACCTGTTGCCCATCACCACTGCCACCCCAACTCATAGGGCTTATGTTGCCCAGCACCCCTGCCACCCCCACTCATGGGGGACCTGTTGCACATCACCCCTGCCACCCCCACTCATAGGGCTTATGTTGCACATCACCCCTGCCACCCCCACTCATAGGGGACCTGTTGCCAGTCACCCCTTCCACCCCCACTCATAGGGCTAATTTTGCCCATCACCCCTGCCACCCCCACTCATAGGGGACCTGTTGCCCCTCACCCCTGGCACCCCCATTCATAGGGGACCTGTTGACCATCACCCCCGCCACCCCCAACCATAGGATGGGTGATGCGCCACACATCCATCATACTCCAACATTAAGTATGTCAGCAACATACATACCCCTAACATCATGACCACAGACAAATGCCCACAACATTGATTACGACTTCGAACATACAATGTAACTAACAGCACATGTGTGACCAACAAATGAGTGTGGCCTACACAAGGCAAGCATCACTATAGCACTGTGTCGATGTAAAAATAACACCCCCTCACTGTGTGGAACAAAAGTTAAGTGTGGGGTTCCAAACTGCAGCAAATGTCGAGCATTGTGGTGATGGGGTCTAAACCCCCCCTCATCACAGTGACCAAAAGGTAAGTGTCATCATGGTCAAAGCTGCAAATGCCAAACAGCATGTATGATTCCTGCTCCCAACACATGAAACACTTTTGGGGCAAACTAGTGGTTGTGTCCCATACCCACATAGATGTGGTGGGCTAACAGTGCTGTGAAAACAAAACATACTCTCTGCCATGTGCAGACAAGCACCACACATGGGGGCTGACAATGCATACAATGTACAATGACACAAGAGCAGAAGTGACCATCACAAAGCACACACACATCTCGAAAATAGACACACTAATCAGAACAACTTGTGTAGACTGTAGGTGTCAGGTCACAAACTCACATTCCATGCCAGCAATGGCACCTAACAACCAGGATGAATGTGCAGAATGGTGTGAAATGACTCACAGGGACAGCAGGGAAAATCGCAGAAACAGCATTGTTGGACAGGCCACATGAAGGGCTCGCTCCCTCCCCGCATGACAGGGCCCAAGCCCCGGACTCCCAGGTGTTACCCACAAGAGCAACCCGCACCCCGTCTCCCGACGGAACTCCTGCCCCGGACATCCATGTATCATGGGGCCGAACCACTACCGGCTCCCCCGGCCGGATCAGCCGCCATCTTGGACACTGCACCACGAGGCCGCCGAAGCTGACCGGTGGGAAAGCACCCGAGTGGGCCGGAGAGGGCCACACGAGCAGAACCGGAGCAACCAAGGTCAGCACTGTCCCCGAGGAGGAGGAGGAGGCCAGGGGCAAGGGAGAGACACCGTCCCGGCCGCTCCCGCTGCCAGCACCCCGCCCCCGGCCAGCCGGGGGAACCCCCCGATGCGCCCGGGGTTCCGAGCCAACGTCACGTGTCACCGATGCCAGCGAGTCGGCCACTACGCCAATGACCTGAACTGTCCACAGAACCAAACTCCAAAACCCCGCCAGGTAGCTGCCGCCGCCCTGGGGGGAGAACAAATCTCCGAAGAACAAGAAGAATACGAGCAGGCACAACAAGAGTGGGAACCGGCCGCCATGGTTCTAGCGTGCCTAGGGGGAAAAGACATGGTCCCGCGGGCCCCCCTACCCGCCAACACCAGAAAATATGGCCAGTGGGTGAACATTAATGGGCGCCGGGCCGAAGCCCTACGTGACACAGGGGCCAGTGTGACGGCCGTCCGCTGTCACCTGGTAAAACCAGAGCAGATCCTGCCGAACATTCTCTGCCCCGTCCGCTCAGCCGACAATTCCGAGAGTCTATGTCGGATGGCCTGCGTCCCCTTCGAATGGGGAGGGGTCTCCGGCATGTTGAAGGTGACGGTCCGGGATGATGCCCCCGTGGACTGCCTCCTGGGGAATGATCTTGAGAGTTCCCCGTGGGCCGCCGTCGAAAGAAGAGAGCACCTGGGGATGCTGGGCCTCCCGGACAGGGTGTGCGTAACCACCCGGTCCATGGCCGCCCGTGCCATCCCCCGACCAGAAGAACCAGAATGGCCTGCACCTCCTCCCCCGATCGCTCCAGTAGAGGACACCGACTATACCGACCCCCCAGAGCAAACCCCCGAAGGGGTCGCCCAGCCCCAGGACCTTCCCGGCTTGGCTCAGTGGCGTCAAGAAGGGCGGCCCACCCAGGAACAGTTCCGCCAGGAGCAGAAGACCTGTCCCTCCCTCGAGGGACTCCGCCAGCAAGCCATCGCCCAGAGCGCAGGGGACTCCACCGGAGGCCATTGGGTCTATTGGGATATCGACCTGCTATACAGTGAACAGAGGATCGCGGAGTTAGGGGCCAGTCGAGTGCTGGTGGTGCCCCTCCGTTTCAGAGACTTCCTGCTAAATTTGGCCCACGATGTCCTTCTGGCTGGACACCTGGGCCAGGACAAAACCTACAGTCGCCTGGTGACCCACTTTTTCTGGCCGAGGATGCGAAACGACGTCCTCAACCACTGCCGGTCCTGCCCCACGTGCCAGGCCAGCGGGAAGAGCGGCCGCAAGCTCAAAGCACCTCTGCAACCCTTCCCAGTTGTCACTACCCCGTTCGAGAGGGTGGGAATAGACATTGTGGGGCCCCTGGACCCCCGCACAGCACAAGGACATCGGTTCATCCTGGTACTGGTGGACCACGCCACCCGCTACCCCGAGGCTGTGCCCCTGCGAACTGTAACAGCTCCGGTGGTCGGCCGGGCCTTAATGGGGATCTTCTCCCGGGTGGGCTTCCCCCGAGAAGTCGTCAGCGACCGAGGCACAAACTTTATCTCGAAATATATGAAGTCCCTCTGGCAACAGTGCGGGGTCACCTACCGATTCACGACCCCCTATCATCCTCAAGGAAACGGACTAGTTGAGCGATTCAACCGCACGCTCAAGGGAATGATTGGGGGATTGGAAGAGCCCCTCCGTCGCCAGTGGGATGTACTACTTCCGTGCCTCCTCTTCGCCTATCGAGAAGTTCCCCAGAAGTCCCTCGGTTTTAGCCCTTTCGAACTCTTGTACGGGCACCCTGTGCGAGGGCCCCTCAGCCTAGTCAAAGAAGGTTGGGAGATGGCCCCCCTAAAGACCCCTCCAGACGTCTTCAAGTACCTCCTGGCACTACGCAATCAGACCCGGCGATTCAGGGAGGTGGCAAAAGCGAATCTTGAGGCCAGTCAGGAGGACATGAAAAAATGGTACGATCAGAATGCCTCCTCCATCGAATTCGAACCAGGTCAACAAGTGTGGGTGATGTCCCCCGCCGAACCATGTGCCTTGCAGGACAAGTGGACGGGGCCCTTCAAAGTGGTCGAACGCAAGAGCCCCGTCACCTATCTCATCGATATGGAGTGTCCCCGGAATCCCCTCCGGGTCCTCCACACCAACAGACTCAAACCCCACTTTGTGCGCTCGGAACTCAGCCTTCTGATGGCTACAGACAGTGGGGCGGAAGAAGACTCCGAGCCTCTCCCTGACCTCCTGAAGACTCAGGAGAAAGATGGTTCCGTGGACGGGGTCCGGCTCTCCGAGGCCCTCACCCCAGAGCAGCGCCAAGGCTGCCGGGACCTCCTGCTGCAGTTTGCTACTCTGTTTTCCCTCACCCCAGGGGTCACCCCCTGGTGCTTGCACGACGTGGACACTGGGGACAGCCCCCCTATCAGACACCGGGCATACCGCGTACCAGATCGGGTGCGGGCCTGCATCCAAGAGGAGGTATCAAAGATGCTCACGCTCGGGGTCATCGAGCCCTCGGACAGCCCCTGGGCCAGCCCGGTCGTGCTGGTCCCCAAAGCCGCTGCCCCCGGCACCACTCCTGAACTCCGATTCTGCGTCGACTATCGGGGCTTGAATGCTGTCACCAGGACCGACGCTCATCCCATCCCCCGAGCGGATGAATTGATCGACCGCATGGGGGCTGCCCGCTACCTCAGCATCTTCGACCTAACAGCGGGCTACTGGCAGATCGGTCTCACACCCCGAGCCCAAGAACGGTCCGCCTTTTCTACCCCCGATGGCCACTACCACTTCAAGGTCATGCCCTTCGGCATGAAGAATGCCCCAGCTACTTTTCAGCGACTAGTGAACCAGGTCTTGGCGGGGCTCGAAGAGTTCAGCGCCGCCTACCTGGACGATATCGCTGTGTACAGCCACCACTGGTCCGACCACCTCCACCACCTCCGAGAGGTCCTGCAAGCCCTCCAGCGGGCCGGCCTCACAATCAAGGCCGGCAAGTGCCAAATTGGTCAGGGGTCCGTGACCTACCTCGGACACCAGGTGGGAAGCGGTCTGGTGGCCCCTCTGCAACTCAAAATCGCTGCCATCCAGTCCTGGCAACCCCCAGTCACGCAGACCGAGGTCCGAGCCTTCTTGGGACTCACCGGCTACTACCGGCGATTCGTGAGGGACTATGGCAGCATTATGGGGCCCCTCACGGGTCTCACGTCCAAAAACCACCCGAAGAAGATTAACTGGACCCCCGACTGTCAAGCGGCCTTCGAGAAGCTGAAAGCCGCCCTGTGCACCGCCCCTGTGCTCCAGGCCCCCGATTACAGTCGGGAATTCATTGTGCAAACGGACGCCTCCGACCACGGCATCGGGGCGGTTCTCTCCCAGCTGAACCCCGAGGGTCTTGACCAGCCGGTGGCCTTTATCAGCAGACGCCTCCTGGCCCGAGAACAGCGCTGGAGCACGATCGAGAGGGAGGCCTTCGCAGTGGTGTGGGCCCTCAAAAAGCTCCGGCCCTATCTCTTCGGTACCCACTTCCGGGTGCAAACCGATCATCGACCCCTGCAGTGGCTAATGCAGATGCGGGGGGAAAACCCAAAACTATTGCGCTGGTCCATCTCCCTGCAGGGGATGGACTTCACTGTGGAACATCGACCCGGCCAAGACCACGCCAACGCAGATGGCCTGTCACGCTTTTTCCGCCTCGACGAGGAGAGTCCCCAAGAGGATGGGTGACTCTCCCCGCCTTCAGCTGGGGGGGACGCATGTTGGACAGGCCACATGAAGGGCTCGCTCCCTCCCCGCATGACAGGGCCCAAGCCCCGGACTCCCAGGTGTTACCCACAAGAGCACCCCGCACCCCGTCTCCCGACGGAACTCCTGCCCCCGGACATCCATGTATCATGGGGCCGAACCACTACCGGCTCCCCCGGCCGGATCAGCCGCCATCTTGGACACTGCACCACGAGGCCGCGTGGCCTCAGCTCGACCCTAACCCTGGGCCTGGCCAGGCCCCTACATCCCGGCACCACCATCCACCCAGGAGGTGAACGGGCCACTTGGCAGGTCAATGGGAGAAAGAAGTGTCGATGGCTCTCCCCCGCCAGGTGCCGATCGCCCTCCAGCTCCCCCGGGCGCTGGCTCCACCCCCTGCTGGGTGTCTGGACTCCCTCATCCCGGACCCCCTGACCTCCAAGTGCGAGGGTCCGGACATCAAAGGGCGCCAGACCTATAACTAGGGCAGCTCCAGAGCAGGAAGGCAGTTGTATCCTGGAGTCGAGAGACACCGAGAAGAACTCAGTCTTGACAGACTACCGGCGCTGCCGTAGCCCTGCCTTGTGAACTATCGTCCTGCCTGCTGGCGCTGCCGCGGCCTTCTGCATCCTCCATCCTCGTCGGGACCTGCTGGCGCTGCCGCGGACCGTTGTAACGACCACCTTCATCGGGACCTGCTGGCGCTGCCGCGGACCGTGTAACGACCACCTTCATCGGGACCTGCTGGCGCTGCCGCGGACCGTGTAACGACCACCTTCATCGGGACCTGCTGGCGCTGCCGCGGACCGTGTAACGACCACCTTCACCGGGACCTGCTGGCGCTGCCGCGGCCCGTCCAAGCTAGAACATCGAGCTCGAGGATTGTGAGCTATCCATCAGACCATCTCAGCTACCAGATTGGTAACCAGACTGTCCCGCTACCCCCTTTCCCAAACCAAGAGACTAGAATCGAGGGGACCCCTGAGTCCAGACCTCCTTGTACCATCCATCGTACCTTAAGAAATCGCTTATAAAGGACGTTAAATCCTATCCTTGTGTGGTGTATATCTGTGGGGGGGAAGTTGCTCATCTGTACGATCGCTGGAGACGGCTCTCCCCGGAGACCTCTCCCCTTGTCCTCGGCCGACCCTCCCGGTCCGTCTAACAAGCATCCAGACAAACAGGCAGCCTCACACTGCACATGACACAACATTTGTGTGTGTGTCTCAGTAGTCCCAGGCAACTACATAACACATGAGGGGGGGCTGAACCACAGTGACACAGATGTGGACACAGTGCCATACAAAAGTAAATCATGATTGGGACACCCTTAGTGGGCAGTCAGGCATTGTGAGATGAGAGGGAGCACAACAGGCACATGTGACACAAGCTGGAATGAACACAAACTAACACAGCAAGGGACTGACACACAACAGCACTACCCCCAGGGACCAGACATTGGGGTGACACAAGCATGCATGACACTTCCACTGTGACGACAAAGGTAGATATCTTACAAACTGTGAAAACCAGCCATGTGTCCTGTGCCATAAACGTACATCACATCTACACAAACACAAATCACTCAGCATGGCCTGTCATCCATGGACAAATGGGAGCTAGGGGCCCATCCATGCAAACAGTTACATCAGTCCACCTTCAACACCACACACCATGAACTGCAACAATGTGCATCTGTGAAGCCCACATGGACAGGTGACATTGCACATGCACCCATGACAAATACAGGAATGTTGGGAGGATTTAAGGTGCACAGAATCATCACACAAGGACAGTTTACAACCCTGGTGAATGACAGACATACTGCACAGTATGCGGCACCTGGCCATGATGTCAAAGCTCACGTAACCTTCTGAATACCTCCCACAGTCTCAGGACAATGCAGAGGCCAAGGAGAACCACAAGGCACACATGCTGACACCTGCAAACATTGCAGTCCTGAACCGGACAAGTGGGAGCAGTCACACACACATGCACATTTCTCAATCACTGAAAGGTATCACCCAAGGACAACTACATGATATTGCGAACTTACAAGTGCCTTGGGGACCCCTGACTGTGTCCCATCTGGGACTGACAACATCACCACAACTCAGAACTGAAAAATCCCAATTATGAAACACCAATTAACAGTAGTGTCTTATGCACCCACACATCTGGTAGCCCATGGCAAAGTTGTGGGATGAACACAGTACCACTCAGCAAGCATAAACAACAGGCACATATCAAGGGAACACTGCCTGTGTATGAAAAGGGATGTGGACACACACACACATGCTCACACAACACACACCATGGGCCCAGGCTATGTCACGGAACAACACATCTGTGACATAACCTGAGGGGACCCAACTCCTGTGGAAGCCCAGCTGTGCCAAACATAGTCACAGCACTTCTCAGTCATTTCAGCAGAACACTTGGTCAGTCAGCCATCAGTTACCACACAATGAAGGCTCTGGTCAGAACAGCCTGGGTACGTGAGTCTCCCCTAAGTCATCTGCACATACTCAGCACATATGTGCAGCAAGTTGCACAGAGGACCCAGTTGCTCCTATGCCAATGATGCCCACACCTGTTGGTCCAGTGGAGATGCACCCAAAGTCAGGGAAATAGACAAATTGGACAATGGGAAACACATCATATGTGCATGTGTGCAAGCCACAGATCTGACCATGCAAATGAAATGTTCACAGAGATGTCCACAAATTGTTGATCATGACACACCCAGTTAGCTGCAAAGGATGACATGGATACCGACCAGGATAGGATATATCTCTCATGGACCACATGGAGTACCTCACATCAACACCTCAGTATTCAACATTGGAAACCAAGCATTACAGGTGCAAGGGCATGCTAAAAATCATCAATCTACTTTGCAGCTAAATCACGTTCACAAGGATAAAGAAAAAAGCTTTATTCAGCATATGAAAATGTAAACGTCCGTTCAAACAAAAGGCCAATGGCCAGTACATTATCAAATGACAAGGAGTGAACTTGAGTGACAACTGTCACACGTTACTTGCCTGCACTGGTAAGGACAGGGGACATCCCCTCGGAGGGGCATACATGGGGGCAGGCCAGGCACCGCAGGGACAGGATCAGGGTGCAGCAGAAGGAGGCAGTGAAGGGGTGGTGGATGCAGGAGAGTCACTTGCAACTGTAGTGGAGCTGACTGAAGTGGTGGGTGCAGTCACAACTGTGGGGCACAAGTCAGATGGGGTGGGTGCCAGCACAACTTCAGTGGGCAGGTAAGATGGAGTGGATTGGCTCCCCACTAAATCCATGTGAGCAGAATGGGGTGCAGGTGAGGTCGGCAGTACAGAGTGGTGGGGGGGAGGGCCTCAGCATTTTGGGGATGGTGTATCTGTGGGTGGGGGAACCCAGGGCTGGGTGTGGCAGGGGAACCTCTGGAGTGGTAGCCTGTGGGATGGAGGACGGAGACTGCCTTGGAGCTGCGTGGCGGTGGTGGGGTCTTGCTCTTCCGGCTCCGGGGGTACTTGCAGGTGGGGGCCTCAGTCTGACTGTGCCTGGTTGAGGTTGTCTGGGTGTGAGGGGCACTCCCCTCTGTGTGTGGGGACTTCCTCTTCCCCTTGTAATCTGGATCTGCTGGGTCATGGGGAAGAGGCCAAGGTCACAGAGGAGGAGCTTCTGTGGAGATGGGGTTGCAGATGAGGCAAGGGAAGGGGGCTGGGAGGGAGAGGTTTCGGAGGACTGCGGAGTGGTTGTGGATGACTGTGTGTGTGTCTGCAAACCATCCCCTGTGAGTGTGGTATCAGTCCCCTGTGCTTGCTTGTGTGCATATCTAGCCCTTGGTTTGGGTGTTTGTGTGCTGTCCATGTCTGTGGCTTTGTGAGGATGTGCAGGTGTGTGTGTGCTTGGGACAGGTAGGCTGCTAGGAATCGTGGGTGTTGCAGGGGTAGGAGGGGTGCGGGACTGTTGGAGGAGGGACACTGCTGCCATCAGGGAGGAGGCCACGGACTGATTGGTCCGCTGTAGGGCAGACATGCCCGATGAAATGCCCTCCATGAACGACACCAGTTGCGTAAACAGACTGGTGTGTGCATGGAGGACACTCAGCATCGATGTGTTCCCTACTTGGATCTGTCTAAGTAAGTCCACCGACTCCTCACTCAGGGCAGCAGGGGACACAGGTGCAGGGGGTGCGGTGCCACAAAGGAGACATGCTCCCGAACACGGGAGCCTCCACGGACCTCTGGGATGGGAGCCGATGGGAGGGTGGTGATGGTGGTGGTGGGGGCGGTGGCGGGGACAGCCTCACTAGCTGGGGTTTGGTGGCTGGTGACACCCGCCTCCACAAGGGAGTCATCCTCAGAGCTGCTGTGGCCATCAGCTGGGGTGGATGGTGCTGACGACTCCTCGGTATGGCTCCACTCGCCCTCTGTGCGACTGGGTCCCCCCGACTCCTCTCCTTCTGTCCCTGTCAGGCTCTGTGGCTCCTCCTGGTCCATGGAGCTGTCCCCTCCTGTGGCCGTGGATGTGTCTGGATATGAATAGGAAGAAAGAGAACAACATCAGTCACCTGCACTGACTGCACACACCACGGTGAGTACATCACATCACAGGGCAAGCCCTGGCATCATCAGCTTAACACTGCTCAAAGTGCCAACACTGTTTAGAATAAGCCAATTGTAATTTTCAACATCAACCATGGCACACATATCCCTCCTTGACTTGCACCCATATGTCTGTTGCATGTTGGATGCTAATACCCCAATGCCCCAACATGCACCACTGACAACTCAGTTGGACATGCAAGTGAACATGTAGGAGTATGTCACTATACCCACAGCACATTTCTTGCCACTGACTCAGTACAGGTGTCCGGATGAAGGGATGGGCAGAGACTCATTTCACATGCTTGTGATGCATGCCAGCAACACACACCATGATGTTCTCATGTCCTGATAGTCAATGCCACAATGGGGTGCATGGTGCACACTTGAACACAATGCAGGATCACTCATATCAAGTTAAATGCCATGGCACTGGCATGCCTGGAAAGTCAGTCAACACTGTCTCCTGTCACAGGGGCAGGGCATCCAGACAACAACAGTATGCACTGTGTCACCATCATAGCTCAGGGGTAAAGCTAACTCTGCAGATGACAACTGCACTTGCCCATCCCCTGCAAACAACATATCCAGGACCCAGAAGACCCCACATCATGCAAATCAGACATATGAGTCTCTGCAAACACAACTCACTGTACATTAGCACATCACAGTCTGCCGTGCATGTAACCCAACTGCCTGAAGTACACAGTTGCATACACCATTGTGAACTGTCAGATGATCACACACCTATATGTCACACAGGTCTTGTCTCTCACAGTCACATCTCAGATGTCTTGCTGACCCTCAAAACCATGGACACCCCAGTTGTACGTAACAGGAAGCAACACCATAATGACACAGAGGCAGACACCTGAAGGCACATGTCACAAAGCACAACCTGTAAGTTGATACAGAGGAGTGGGATTACAGAGTGTTTCTAAATGTTCTTGAGGAGGCATGACTGCCCAGTTCTACGTGAAACAGTGTTTGGCCCTGGACAGTAGTCAGGTGGCTAAGCAAGTGTGACATACTTTATATACATAATCCTGAGGCCCACAAATTGGAGTCCCCTGCTGCATGGCTTTGTTTGAAATACAGTGAACTGAGTGGGGCGTCATTTATGCCCCAAACCAGTCTCACAGCAAATCCACAATGCTTAAGATTGATCCTTGTTTTGCCAAATATTCATACAATTATCTTTAACAACCCTTTTACAGCTCAGCTCCACTTCATCCACTTTAGAAGAACCATGCAATTTTCCAGGTTTCTTATATTTTTGATGAGACCATCCGGACTTCTGTCAAAAACACGATCAACACATGATTCATCCCAGGCTCGTTCTTTATTAAAAACCCAATGCATTTCGGACTACACGAGTCCTTCGTCAGGGGTAACTACAAGTAAGACATGTTATAGATTAATAATGAACATGTACAAAAAACATGATACATTTGTTCAACAAGATCCTGCTAACAGCAATAATCTACTATACACTAAAAATTGTTTTGCATAATGTACAAACAGAAAATGAAATATGAAAGCATCCCCCTTGCTATCATCCCCCAATAAACACCCCCTTCTGCGATGTGCAGCTTCTTAACTAGCTACCAACATCTCCCAAATATTTATAGAGATGAAAAACCCTCTTCATCCCCAACCACTCGACAAAACCCTTAAAAACGGCCCCTATATATAACAAACTATTTCTACACCATCAGTTGTTTGCTTTTATAATAATTACTCCACTCCTCAATAAAGCATTATGCCCGTGAGGTCCCAACCGTACTCCGCTTTTCTGTGTTTTCCCATTTCAAACAAACATATATAATGATATTCAACGTATTGCGCACGTACCTGCCCGGGGATATTACAGATTCACAGTCCTCATCTCAGGAACAAAATGTTAATCTGCCCGTGAAAACGCTCGGTTTTTGAACCTCGCGTGTAAATTCGAGTCCCTCCCCAATACGTTCGTGTGCTTATTAATCACCTGATCTGGCCGTTACCGCTAACACAATTAACAACAACTACAGTTCCCAGAGTGCTTTGCTTTAGATGCTCTCAATACCTAAATCAACATAAATGTATTTTTAAATTTAACGGAAATCAAACTTCCCTCAATTAATAAACGTACATACAAAAATACTGTTGGCGGATACTACATTCTCTATTTGTTGAAGAAACTGCTTATACTGAACCCCCAGTTCATGAGAACAAGATGTATTGGCCTTTATGTGGATCAAGCTTCCAAATCTGTTTAGTCTTTTCATATAATTTCCGTGCAGGGTGCAAACCAAAATTAGGGCAATAATGTTTGAAATACCCCAGCCACATGTGGAGAGTTAGACCAGCAATTGGAACACATATCAAGGGCACACACAGATCACATGTCAGATCCCAGGCATTGGGTAAACAATTGAATCACCCATGAAACCCACAACAGAGACACAGGAACAGATGCTGTCCGGAAGCTGAAGCATAGCTGGCTGCAGGGACACAGTGCCCTAGTGACACAAGCAACAGTCTGTAGGGGCCACACCTGTGGAACAGATGAGCAGGGTGCATCACACAATTGAGGGACCTGAGTATTGGACTACAAGACCTACGTAATGTGGAAGTGTGACCAGGCCAAAAGACTGCAATTAGCTTGTCACACATAGTACACAGATTAGGCATGGACTTACCCCCTCCTTGCTGCTGTCTGGCCTTCAGCTGCTTATCCAGATCCGGGAAAACCAACGCCAGAATCTGGAGCATGTGGGGGGTCAGGGTCCGGTGTCTGCCCCTCCTGCGTGGAGGTGACAGCTTCAGCTGGACTCTAGCCATCCTCCCGGTCTAGCCCCGAAGGTCCTGCCACCTCTTCTGGCAGTTGCGGATCCGGCGCTTGTAGACCCCCACCGAACGAACTGCCCGGGCAATGGTCAGCCATATCTCCTGTTTCTGGTGGGCATCAACCTGTGAGGATGACAAAGTTAAAATTCCATTAACACACATGCCCCGTATTTGTGCTGCACACATTTGGATATACATGTCATCATCACAAAGGGAAATGAGTTACACAGGTAGTGCAACCATGGGAAAGGACAAATAACCTGCATGTCTGACAAGTGAACAATGCCTGGGAAGTTTAAGCTTGCACTAATGCACTTTAGCAGCTGAACACCTGTTCATTACATGTACCTACACACTTTGGGGGATAAAAGTAGTCAGTGAGAATGCTTGCTACTGGTGTACACACTGCTAGTACTGCTAGTCAGACAACATGCACAATTAGGAAGGCAGTGGACTGCACACTCACCTGCTCCCCTGGTTTCCCATACAGCTTGCTGTACTGTGGAAGTAGCCCATCCAGCAGGGCCTGGTTCTCCTCCTCAGTGAAGGCTGGGGCCCTTTCCAGAGTACGTGCCATAGCAGGAGCCAGAGGATGCAGAGACAGCAGCAGTGGTAGCAGGGATGTGGTCCAGGAGCATGTAGTGCAGGCAAGTGAGCTCCCTGGGGGCCAGCCAGCCTTATATCTGTGCTGCAGAGGCAGAATCTGTGCCATGTG
Source organism: Triturus cristatus (assembly GCF_964204655.1). NCBI lineage: Eukaryota > Metazoa > Chordata > Amphibia > Caudata > Salamandridae > Triturus > Triturus cristatus. Next base: position 345,575,864 of record NC_140593.1, read on the forward strand.
TCCCAAGTGATAAGTCCAACACGGTTGCATTCTATGAATCTGGCCAATCCATGGAAATGTAAGGCACATACACGCCTTCTGCATTGTTCAAATCTTCACCTTCATGAAACACTAGGAATTGCAACATTGTTGTAGGCATCCAACTGAATTTCCAGCACACAACTCGTACAAGTTTTGAATCCGCATCCGTCTCCATGACAGTCCAGAGCCAATGGGTGCGCCCGGCTCAGTCAACTGACTGTACAACGCGTATTTTTGAAAATACACATGCACCCGTCTCCATACGATTCAATGGCCAAGGCATACGCTTGTCTCGGACCATGCCTGCCCGACGCGCATTCATGATAGTCACCTGCATCGGGCCTCATTGCAGTCAATGGCAAAGCGTACGCGCGGCTCGGCCATGAACAATGGCATGTAAGGCTGCATTCCCTGTGTGTTGGGGGGACAACATTTGGTTTGTTGGGTGGCACTTTTGTTCAGCCACTCCCAGGCTGTGCACGTGTACATGGGGGCAGAATCCTTTGTGTGTTGTGCACATTACCACTGTGATGTGCAAATGTACAGTAATGGGCATGAGTCACGGACACAGTTGCAGGTTGGATGTGTTTAGGACATGTCACATACACGCTGAGTCCTGGGGGTGATGGCATGTACATCACAGTGAGACCTGTAGCCACAATTCAGATGTGCACCCACAGTCTGTGTGCATGTTGTGTCTCAGATGTGTCTGATCTAATGTGCCCAATGGGAGACAGTCTCCACATCCATGTGGTATATGCAGCAACCTTGATGGTGTGTGTGTGTCTAACAGACATACATGTAGGGCCTGCAGGGACAACAGTGGCCACTACCTGTGGGACTCACGCTTGCCTTGTGGTGTGTACGTGATACGCCATGTCCATGCCAGTGTTGATGTGGCAATACAGGGACCCTGGGTATCTGCATGGCAAAGATCTGTGATGCCTGGGAGACAGCAGGCCTCGCTTGTCACTGTGGTGTGTGTTTGTAACGTAACAGCAGTACATAGGTCGGGTGACACAACCAGATGATTGGCCATTGCACTACATGGGACTTATGTGGACATGTGGAATTGAGATGTGAGGTGATGGTCATGTAGGTGACATATGTGTCCATGCCCAACAGCACACACCTCAGTACATTGTGTAATGTCATGATGTATCATGTGATATTGAGCCTGGTCATGGCCACATGGGTGGATGAACCGACAATCTTCCTGCAGGGCACCAGCTGTCCATCGACCGTTCCCAGACCTTCAAACCATGCAGGAACGCGACTGCATCCGACGGTACCACTTCACCAGGCCACTGATTGAAGAGTTGGCGGAGCAGTTGGCGCCACATCTGCTACCTGGCCGGACATACCCTACAGCACTGACCCCAGAGGTGAAGGTGATGGCAGCCCTGCACTTCTTTGATACTGGTACCTTCCAGTACACTCTGGCTACAGCAGGTGGGATGTCGCAAACTATGTTTAGTTGTATGCTACGCGACGTCTTGGAGGGGATGTTGCATTTCCTTGACCTGTACATCAAGTTCCCTAGCCCAGCTGAACTCCATGAAATAAAGGATGTCTTTTATATACTGGGGAGGATGCCGAAAGTCATCGGATCTATTGATGGGACACATGTGGCCCTGATACCACCATAGGCACATGAGCAGGCATACCGTAACAGGAAACATTTCCAATCGATCAATGCTGTGGTGGTATGTCTTGCAGACATGTGTATCACACATGAGTGTGCACGGTTCCCTGGTTCTGCGCACAATGCCTACATATTGAGGAGTAGTCGCATTGCAACGTTGATGTCACAGATGCCAGCTCAGCGTGCCTGGCTTGTCGGTGTGTACTGACTGTTTATCATTGTGTGTGTTTGTCAATGTATTCCGCACTCCTACAAAACTCAGCTACTTGTTCATTTTTTTGTGTGTAGGTGACTCCGGATACCCCAACATACCATGGTTGCTGACACCCCTCAGGAACCCTGTGACACCAGCCGAGATGCGCTACAATGAGGCACATGGTCGGAGCAGGAGGGTGATTGAGCAGACATTTGGCCTCCTGAAAAGCTGATTTCGCTGCCTGGACAAGACCGGAGGGGCCCTCCCATATGAGCCTGCAAAGGTGTGCAAAATAATCCTTGTATGCTGCATGCTACACAACATGGCAGTGTGGAAGAAGGTGCCTCTCATCCAGGATGACGATGACCAACCTCCGCCACCTGTGGAGGATCCCGGCCTGGGCCACGATGCCAATGATGATGAGGATGAGGGTGACGTCCGCTCACAGCTAATCAACAACTTCTTCACCTGAATGTGAGTTTCCAGGGTTGTTATGTCAATGTATGGAGTTAGTCTGGAATGTGTTGTGGCTGCTCTGTTGCTGTATGAGTGTGTCTGTGTGCCACTTGACTGGATGCATGCAGTGATGTGTCCATTCAGGTGGTGTGTACTCCACAATAGGGTAGTACTGCTAACTTGTTTTTGTGTAGGTTTCTTGTGACACGTTTTGTGCATGTGTATTGCATTTCTCTCCTGTTCTGCTGTGCTTTTGACTGTGTCTTGTGTCTGTCCTTCCCAGGGTACTTTGCCTGTTGTTTGGTCAAAACTGACCCCCAACACCCAGAATCCGACACCAGTGTGGAAGTAGTCAATTGACATCAAGTGATGTGCCACACACCCCTGGACTCCAATTCTCAGACACTCTGTGACCGTTTGTCCACCGTAATGTACAATTGCCTTGCAACTATTTTTGAATAAACATGCTGCTGATGTGTAATGAATCTGTGCTATGCTTTGTTAGGTGCGTTGTCTGTCTTCCCACATCTGAGTGACATTTGCTTACCGCACCTGTGGACTTGTTACCAATGACTGTGGATAGGTGTTGTGTTTGTGCATACCTATGTGTTTGAGGTCAACATCATTGTGTGGGATGAGTAACATGGCCATGATGAGTATGTGTTGTGTTGCCATAGTGGTGTGTTTCCCTCACATGTGTCACATCACCATGACTCAGCTAACGTTGGTCACATTGTTGCAGTATTTGGCATGCACTGTGTTGTGTAGCAGATCGACATCTCCATGACACATGACAAGTTGGAATCACAACAGAGGCAAGTATGGTGTAATGGTGAGTTTATTTTCGAACATGTGTGAGGAATGTGCACAGGATGGTGGGTGCTGTACATTGGGTTTGGAATCCAAAGTTCACATTAGAGTTGGAAGTGCTGGTAGATGAAATGTCCAAAGTAAAGTCCACAGTCATCTGCTACATTGGACCAACATGAACCCTCCATGTCATGTGGGCGAGGTGTGTGCGATTGTACAAGGGGAACGGGTTGCACACAAAGAACATTGTCCAGAACAGGTTTGGAGGCCCCGGGGGATGTGCTGGAACATCTGCCTCTCACATGTCCTTCTTCGGACGACCCCTCTTCTTCTCGGTGGGGGGGAATCCTCAGGTGCAGGCCTCTGCAGTGCAGGGGACTCTCCGCCAGAGTCCTTCTCCCTCCCTGTGGCGCTGGCAGATGGTGTTGTAACAGATGTTGTGGCCACACAGGGAGGTGTGGACAGGTTTGTGTTGATCTGGTGGAGGCATTGGAGTATGTCCCGATGCACTGCAGTAAGGGCATCCCACTTTGCCTCCATGCAGGCATGGTGGACAGCCTGCTCCTGATGTATGTCCTTGAGGATCCCCACTACCTGGCCAAATCCTCCGGTGCTATCCTGGTACACATCTATGATGCGTGCCAGGTGGGGTCCTCATGCAGTCCAGACCCCTCTGCAAGGCACGCCCTCTGCCTCCCACCCCTCCCAGCACCCCTATCCACACAGGCAGGACCAGTGGCGGGACGCACAGGTGACACTGGGACCCCTTGGGTGGTGTTGCTGTTGGTGTTTGCTGTAGCTTCCAGGGGGTCCTGTGTCCCTGTGCAGTGGGTGTTCAGTGGCCTTGGTCTGTCTGTGTTGGCGGGGGTGCTCTGTCAGTTTCCAGATGCTGGAGGCGTGGGTACAGGGGGTGCAGATGTTGATGCTGCTGGTGCTGCATGATGACTTACACCGGAGGGGCCAGGTTGGTCGTCGTCATCCGAAGAGGACAGAGACAGAGTCAAACCAGAGAACTCAGTGTCCACCAGAGTCTGGGACTGGGAATCTTCTTCATTTGGTGCTGGGTCCCCAGCACCACCTGTGTTTGGAAGAGACACACAATGTAAGTTATGTTTCTACAGGCATCAATGGTTCACAAACATGACATTTTCTACTGTACGAACAGATGCCTGCCTGTACACTGCTTTCTTCCAGCTTGTCACGGACAGAGTTTGATATTGTTGTTGCCCATTTCCCAGCAGGGCCTTGTGCTCCCCACAACAGAGCCCAGTGTCAGACATCTTGTCAGTCCCTTCCCACTCCCTGTGAGGCGAGCATGGTTCAGTGTTTGCTTGCTGGGCCATGTGGGTGGCTGTGGATTGTCTGTGACTGCAACTCCCATCATACTCTTGGCTACACCCCCCTTCCCAGCATGCCCATACTTCCTCCCTCTTGACTCTGCTTCCCTGTGAGGGTGTGTGACAGCAATGGCAAGATGGCTGACTGTGAAGTCATGGTGTTTGTTGTTGCCCATTTCCCAGCATGGCCTTGTGCTCCCCACAACAGAGCCCAGTGTCAGACATCTTGTCAGTCCCTTCCTACTCCCTGTGAGGCAAGCATGGTTCAGTATTTGCTTGCTGGGCCATGTGGTTGGGTGTGGATTGTCTGTGACTGCAACTCCCATCATACTCTTGGCTACACCCCCCTTCCCAGCATGCCCATACTTCCTCCCTCTTGACTCTGCTTCCCTGCGAGGGAGTGTGACAAAATGGCTGACTGTGAAACCCTGGTGTTTGTTTGGCTACAAGTCCAAAGAGAGCCCCTGTGCTTCACACAGCAGCACCCAGTACTGGGTATGTTTTGCTGATATTTCACAGAGGTGTGGGTTAATGCATTCTACCCGGTGAGTTGTGTGGAGTTTGTGTTGGGGGGGTGTCTCCACATGCTGGTAAGTATGGTCAGAGCTGTCAGTCCTCCTTTCCACGCGGCCAGACATCCCACCCTAAAACGTGCTTCTATTGGAAGGCGTGCAAGTTGTCTTTCAGGATGTCAGTCAGTGGTGTCCTGCTTCTTATTTGCGCACAAGCCCTACCAGGGCCTTGTGTTCCCCACAGCAGGACCCAGTCATCTTGTCAGTCATTTTCCACTCCCTGTGATGTGGGCATGGTTCAGAGAGGTCTTGATGGGCCAATCAGGAGGGGGAGCATTATCTGTGACTACAAACCCCATCATGCTTTTGGATACACTCACTTCACCTGCATCCCCACTATTCCTTCCTGCCAGTCAGCTGCACTGTGAGGTAGTGTGTTTGTGGTGGCAAACTGTCTGGCAGTGTTTATTTAGCTTTGTGCCACTACCTTGCTCTATTTGTTTGTAGGTTGGTGCATGTCATGACACAGTTCCAAATCACTATGAGATGGCAGGTATTGTGTTTGTCTGACTGGCATACACATCTTGGGATGAATATCTATTGGTTACTGTGGCTATGCTTGCAGTGCATGGTTTCACTGTCCCCTTGCAACACAATATTGGGTATGTTGTTTGTGTACCCACCAGGCTCTGGTATGTCTGTTAGACCATGGACGCTCTCTGGTGGTAGGATGTCCTGCACCTTCTCCTCCCAGGTCCTGAAGTAGACTGGTTTGGCAGGAGGGCCACCACCGGTGCACTGACTCAGGGCGTGATCTTTTTCAATGAGTTTCTTGACCCTCCAGCGCACGTCATACCACTTGTCCAGAATATCGTCCTTTGTGTGCCTTGCTGGTGCTTGAGCGTTCACCTTGTCCACAATCCTCGCCCACATCTTGGTTTTCTGTGACATGGGTGTCCTTTGGACCAATGTACCAAACAAATGTGGCTCTACTCTGATGATCTCGTCTACCAGCACTTCTAACTCACTATCTGTGAACTTTGGATTCTTCTTTGGGGGCATGGTGATGGGTGGTGGTGGTGAGTGATGTGTGTGTGAGGATGCAAGTGAGGGTGGGTTAGTGTTGGTTTTGCTGGCTGTATGTGTGTGTGCTTTTGGATGAGGTGCTGATGGTGTGTGAGTTGTGTGATGGGTGAGTTGTGAGTGTGTCTGTGGTTGCTGTGTAATGGTGTTTGCTGCTGTCTGTGTCTCCTGTTAGCAAGGGATCATGGTAGTGATTGTAGTTCTTTATATAGTTGGAGTTGTGGGTGTGTTTTTGTCCCAGGATTTTTTTATTTGCTATTTATTGGCTTTGCCATTGCTTGTTTGGTCCTTTTTTGTATTTTATCCTTTGGGTTTTGTAGGCATGAAGGAGACGTTCTTCTGACTGAAACGGACGCTGATATTGGCTCGTGCGGGCTTCTCGGCCTCGTTCACGCTGACTATCTTCTGTGTTTCATACGGGTCGGTCGTGGAGATCTCTATGACTTGTGGGTCCGGTTCTCCGTGCGAGTCGGTCTGGGTTTACATGCATTGCATCGTACTGCGTGGATCAGACGTCGCGGGTATGGGTCGGTCGGGTTCATTCCGGGTTCGTGTTGGTCGGTGAAACTCGCGTCGGTTTTCCGGCCTGATCACTATTTTCTCTAAGACTCGGTCGTATGGTTTATATTCCGTACGTGTCGGTTGTAATTCACACGCGTTGCATCGTACTGCACGGATCGTACGGCGCTGGTCCGTGTCGGTCGGTATCCGGTCCAGGTCCATGTCGGTCATTACGATTTGCGGCCGGAATCGGAATCGACCTCTAAATAGTGAAAGTATTGAGTTTCCTAATGTCAGTATTGAGATTAGGAAAAATAACATGCATACCAGCTTATATAGGAAAGCCATGTTAAGGTAACATCTTCATCCATACCCTCGACAGTTATCCGGAGACTTTGACGTGGAGCATCCCGTTTGGGGAGTTGCTGAAGGAAAAGAGGAATTGTAACACTGAAGAGGCAAACTTTAGGTACAGAACTGGATGGTGAAGAGATTCATGGAGAGAGGGTACCCGAACTGGGTTCTTAAGAAAGCCATGGGGAGAGACAAAATCTTCTTTGAGAACAAAATGAGTAGTACAAATGATGTATCGGCAATCACACACATGATAATGGCATACAATAACAGTTCCAGTGCAGTTAGGAAGATGATTTACAGGAACAGGACTATTTTGAAAAGTGATCCCACAATTGATAACTTACTTTATGACAAACCCAGTATAACCTAGAGAAAGGGACGCTCACTCAGGGATCTATTTGTACACAATGATGACATGGTTAAGAGTGACACTATGGGCTCAGAACAAAAGATCATCCTCCCCTGTGGGAAATGTAAAGCCTGTGGTTACAGCAAGCATTACAGCAGATGGACTTAAGAAAGGTTACATATACCCTTCAAAATCCTAATGAATTTAATACAAAAATCGAAATACCTAACAATACAAGTTTATGAAAACATATTCAAAATACAAAGAAGCGCACGCTATGTAGATAAATAATTAATAATGCAACAAATAGTTTTTTTATAAGACGCACTTCTTTGCCTACTACCCAAAAGGCACACCACCCCAAAAGATAATACATTATAAATAAAACAATATTAACATTAAAACATGAGCTTAAATAACACAAATCAAATTAAAAACAGTAATCATTGTAATATACATTTTCCAAATGCACTAATTAATCAATTACTCAATCAATTGAAAAACAATATAATTATCAATTACACATTTAATTACAGTAAAAATAATTCACAAAATACAATTATAATTCAAGCAACTTACCACCACATCTCCCTACAAACCCAACAACCCGCTACACAATTATAAATGACTAATTAAATATAAAAAAAATATATATATATATATATATGTAAAAAAGAATTACAAACCATATTTAGGTTTTTAAGGCAATTACATAAAATTAACACTTAAATTAATATTATAACTTATATTAACTTCATTAAAAAAACAATATTTAAAACAGCTGTGTTAAGTGAATGATATTATATGCTACAATATTTTTAAAAGCAATGTTCTATGCATAATAAAGATATTGTTAACTTTTACATTCTGTTATTCGATATCATTCTAACACAATATTTTTGATTCAATGGGCATATTCACGAGGAAGTCACGGTAAGAGTCGCTAGCCTCCTTGGCTTAACTCCTCTCACCACTACTTCGGAAACTCCAGGCTGCACCGTATGTGTGCTGCTTCATGCAGCACACATGTAAGTTACAAAACTGCATTTAAAAAAAAATGTTTGTTTATGTACAGGAAGGGACACCTTCCTGTACATAAACAAACCATGGCATTTTGCTATTTCCATGTGTGCTGCACAAGGCAGCACACATGAAAATAGCAAAAACAAGGAGAAATTAAGCATTTCTTCTCATTTCGCCACCTTAAGACCATGATGTTTCTGGTCTTAAGTTTGGCGCTGCCACCTATTATCGCCGCCCTTGAAAATAGGTGACAGTGTCAAATTCTTCAATGGGTGTTGCGGTGGTACGCCCACCGCAACACCCAATGCACGCCCCCTTTCATGCTAAGTTTAGCGTAAAAGGGGCCCTATTCTCAAGGCAGCGTTAAGCCACTTAACGTGGCTTTAAGCCACGTTAACGCTGCCTTAAGAATAGGGCGCACGCCCTATCGCCACGGGAACGTCAGAAAAAGTGACGTTCTCGTGGCGATAATGGCTTGAGAATATGCCCCAATGTTTTTGTCCTTTACCAATTTGGTAGGGCATGTGGATTTTCTCCTTATCCACACATCTCCTACAAGCAGGGGCCTTTGTTTCTTATAAGTCATAACTTGTTCATGTGCTGAGATACCATCTAGTGTGAAGTAAACGTGTGTTGTTCGGTCTATACCTCTGCAAGTGGTTTTACTAGTTTACAGCAATGACTGGTACCAATTAACACGGATGTGTTTGTAAACAGACTCCCACCCACTAACCCCTCCCCTGCGGGGGTAATTCCCCTGCGCTGCGGGTGGGGGCCGCGGTGCTGCTGTGCTCGTGACGAGCTCAGCTCGTCATGACTCACAGTGGAGCTGTGCTCATGACGAGCTGAGCTCGTCACAACCCCGCCCACTGATTATTTCTCCTGCACAGGCAGGGAATTAATCGTACGTGGTTGGACCGCGGCAGTTATGACGAGCTCAGCTCGTCATTAGCACAGCTTCACTGTGATTCATGACGAGCTGAGCTCATCATGAGCACGGAACGGGTTAATATGCTGCACATATTTCCATCTCTTTTCTGCACCAACCAGTCTGAAAACCTAGCTCCTATATTTGGTATGAATATTTAGTCATACAATTGTGGACTAAAGTTATTAAACTTTCAAAGTATTCAGCGAGGAATATTATATGTTTCTGCACTGTGGTAATTGGCTTTCATTAACTCTCTAGTATAAAATAATCCTTTCAAGCAACAAAATGTGCGTTGGAATAAAGCCATGCTTCTGTGTCATTGGTGGCAATGTTTCAGCGCTTTATAATGAATTGTTAATGACCCTGCTATTAAGAATTTACAAGAAATATGTTTGCCTTTCATTGTTTTCCATCTTCACTGCAGGATGACAAACTGGCTTTAGAACTGTGGAAGTTCCGTCTGGACAACTTTCTTGCACGCTGACCTATCATGTCCGTGCAGAAGCCATAAGGGATAGCTAATGTATGTCTCCTTTACCGACATGACATTCCGTACGTGACCTTCAGTTACCATACATTTTGCAAAACATATTTGATTCGATTTGTCATATGTTTTCCTCGAATATTACCTTCAAAATGTGATGTATTACATCCCTATGTCTTGGCAGACCACTCTTGATTAAATATGGTTAAAATAAGAGTATTGGGAACTTGCTTATTAATTTGTATTCCATGGCTTGCTCTCTGTTCGCAGAGATATTGATTCTGTCTATAAGTAAATCTAATAAATATAAAGTGGCTTAGAGCAATACAAAATGTTCATTTAATTGTATTCGTCTGTGAACCAATTCCAAACAACATGTTTAGATGAAAAACCGATGAATGCTGCAGTCATTGCCACACAATAATGTGCTCGTGAAGTATTTCAATTTGTTACTGAAATTGCAGTTTGACCGTCATAAGTTTTCTATCTGATCATAATTTATTTATCATTAATTTAGTACTATTTGGTGACAAATGGTTGTTTTACTTACCGATTTCTGTAATTCGTTGCATAGTCCCTGGAAGTTCGGGTGCGGGTCCAGAGGGGCCTGCAGCACCCCCACAATAACGGTGATGGGATGCAGAACATAAAAGAGCTATAAAAATGCCTTTGAATATTGTTTGTTCTTGTCATATTTGCTGTGTGCTCAAAGAGCGAGGCCACATGTCAGAATATGTCTTCTCAGAAATTGCTGCTTTTTCTATTAATGTAGAGTGTTTACTTTACTTCATCTGACTGCAAATAATGTCGTTTTTTTACCATAACAAAATTTAAATATCTGTATATGAACTGTAGACACATATTTAGAAATGTGTTAGCATTTAGGAAGGAACAAATGAAGCACGTTTTTGTAATTCTGAAGTCTGAGGGAAACAAAGATTTTAATAGGATCAAAACAAATTAAGACACTTTACGTCGTGATGCACACATGATAAACATTGACTGAAACCCAATTCCCACTCATTATTGTTGGTGCGCTATATAGTTTTATTATGAAAACTGTATGTCTGTGCAAATTTAGTGGCCATTTCAATGGAAAATGTGGTGTCTGTAAATGACAACATGCTACCACACTAAGTGTTAGTAATATATTTGAGACAGTATGCTCCAAAATGCACCACTGGCTGCACACTGCACCCTTACCACTGTCCTGCTGAATAGACGCAGCTTCTTTGCTATACTTGCTCTTTTTGTGAAGCTGGGATTTTTCACAATCGCTACGACTTCAGTGATGTTACATTGATGACAGCACCTCAACTCTGAAAAGTATTACAGACCACTTATCCATTGTTACTGGGATGTAAGTTTGAGGTGGTGATCAAGATGACAAAAGACAAAGGGTAAGTTCAAAGACCTATGTGAAGACTTCCAACCTACTATTTACTTTCACAAAATACTGACATTACAGCTTTAAAGAGACAGAGCCTACAATGCAAAAATCGGCCTGATGTGGAGTGTCATATGGGGGAGCACACAGCAGTGCCATGGACCATTGTATGTCCCCCTGATGTCTGCAGCTGACATTCACATACTCAAATCCATCCCTCAAGGATAGTTACCACTTTGCAAATGAATACCATCTCCTTTCAGCTGTCCACATCCTGGCAGTGGTATGCGACATCAGCAATGATCACAACTACTGGTACATATCCTTGAAAGTCGTGCCTCTCTCACACCCCCTTTAGCTTATGAGTTATAAAGATTCGCAATTTGTATGTTGTGAATAGCATATCCATTTGTGACTCCCAAAGTCTCCTAAGTACATTGTAAATGGCGTTTTTGCACTCGTAGATCCTGCAATGTTGTGCACTGCAGGCTTTGAAACTTCATGCCCATCTGTAACATGCAAAGACGTACATTACGTGCATGTGTGCACCCAAAAGATGTGTGACACACATACACTGGCGTAGTGTAAAATTTGAATAAAAATATTAATAATGAAAATTAAATTGCTTTCCCATGTGGAGGTTAAAAGAGAAAATGCAAGTGCATTTCGAGGTCAAAGCAGACAGACAAAAATGAGCTGCTCTTAGGCCATGACCCAGGACCTCAAATTTGGGCCATTGGTACCACTCGGGGGATGAGTTATTACATGATTTTTTTGCATGGTATGGATGCCTAGAGATGGAAAATATGAGATAGCAAGTTATCACTCTGCTTTTTGCCTGATATTATTGCCTTAGCAACCATAGCCGAAAAAAATTATGATTTTCATATTTTTAGCCAATAGCATACAAATTAATAATAATCCGTGGAAAAATACATCTATTTCCACCAGATTGGTTACATTCAATATTATTTAAAATGAATCATGATTATTAATTGTAAGAATACCAATATGTTCCTTAAAATAATAACAATAAAACTTCATTGTATTCCTCATATATTGATATAGATAGTGCGCCCTTCCCGGTGGACAGGGGTGTTAGGCAGGGGTGTGTGTTGGCCCCCACCTTGTTCACTCTATTCATCAATGGTTTGATTACTCATCTTTTGGAGGCAAAGGATCTTGATTCTCCGATTTTAGCAGCACGCAGAATACCGGCCCTAATGTTTGCTGATGACACCCTCCTACTTTCAAAATCTCCAATTGGAGCCCAGCGAACATTGGAGGCCTTTTGTTCTTTCTGCTCTTCGAGAAATTTGGAAATAAACCTTTCTAAAACCAAATATATGTTTTTTAATTCCGAACCATCAACCTATCCCCGTCCACATTTGGAGGGATGTTTTCTCGAGAAAGTTTCCACGTTTGATTATTTGAGAGCTACTCTGAATGACAGGATGGAGTGGGATTCCCATATGGACAAGGCTAGGTTTTAAATGAATGTTCTTACAAACCCGTGGGTCCCCCAGTGGAAATTTATAGGGCTCAGGCTAGGGGAGCGGCATTATACGGTGTAGAGCTCTGGGGTCATGTTAATGCCAGCTCTATGTCCGTTACCGAAAATAATTTTATTAGACGTCTTCTAAGAGTACCCCTTTGATCCCCTTAAGATTGGATTTGGGATTGTGTCCTATCCAGGAGACTATTCTTCATCGACCTCTGTTTTACTGGAGGAGACTTTGGTCTACTCCAGAGTTATTAAGCTACAAGGAGGAGTTAGTCGACCTTTTGTCTATAAGGGGATCGGGCAAAATTGCGTGGCTTAAACATGTCAAACAACTCTGCTACGATATACATAGGGAAGATTTGTGGACCTCACCAGAAACATCTTGCCCTCTGACTAGCAAGAGGGCGTTGGGGGGCATTCTTAAACAGCATCACCTGAATCTCCGTGATCTGGACTCTAGCATGGGCAGGCTGTCTCTTAAATTCTTGGAGGTGAAGGATTATTATGCTTTTGAAAAGTTTTTAGATGACATCCAGCCCTCACTAGCAAAAAAACGTTATCTTCAGTTCAGACACAGATCTTTACCTTTGAGGGCTTTGACAAACAAATGGATTACCTTGTCATCCAGGTGGTGCCCTTGCCCTGATTGCGAGCATGTAGAGGAGACTGATGTGCATGTTTTGCTTTTCTGTCCCTCCTATAACAGGGCTCGATTTAAATGGATCATTTCCCTTTGCAAATTAAGAGGTTTTAGGGATTACAGGGAAGTTTTTAGACTATTAAAATTTGATACGACCCCTGTGTTTGTCTTTGCCACTTCGAGATTTCTTCTCTCCATGTGGTTCGCAAGAAATGTAATGATTAAGGCAAACCATGTGTAACATTATGTTGTTCTATTTATAGATCTACTGTTCCTCTTCCTGGTCACTAACTGTTTTTATTGTCGATATTGTTTTCTAAGCATATTTTAACTATTTTATCTATTGTATTATGGCTGAGTATGTACTATGAATTTTTATCATTGTATTTTTGTACTATATACATGTGCTTTTATGGTTTTTAACCGAAATAAAGCTGTGAATGAGATATAGATAGATCTCATCATAGCTTCATACGAACACTTGTGTACTCGAACTGCACGATTGTACATACAACCTGCTAGTACTGATGATATTGCAACTTCTTCTGTCATGTATGCTTCAATGCAAACGTCACAAACGTCAGCGTCTTGAAAGCGTTTTCCAAGAATGGACATGACATTCCAAATGGTGTCAAAGGTGCGTATTCTAAGAATGATTTTGTCATACGTTGTGCTATGCTTCCACACGATCTCAGTTGCTTTTGCGTAGAGAGCTTGATCCATGACCACTAACATTTTTGCCAAACGCAGTGATTCCCTTATCAGCTCTGACTGTTTCAAAATTTCAGTTACAGTGCATTAATGGTGGGCAAGTAGCCAATGGACTCCTATGATAAATTAACGGGGTCTCTAGAAACGAAGTTTAAATCTTGTCCAACTTGGTATATTCTGTGCGAGGCTTGCTTCTTGCCTTGCAGCAACCCAGAATATATTCCTATTTTGTGCAAGCTTCAATTGGCCAACACATTCCAGCATGACTTCGGTAATTTTCATCAATGGCTGAGGCCCACCTTGTTCACCAGAAACATACATGAACAATCTTTCAGTATCGGTGATGGTCAATGTTCTTTGGGTTTTTTCGCAATGCTTGGGTCAGGAGCTTTTAAAGGTTGTGGTCTAAACAACTTGGGCTGCACAGCTATACCTTTAACTCGATAGTTTGTCCCCTTACCAGTAAGAGTCTCATTTAGCCTAAATTAGCAAAGACATGATGGTGAATGTCGGCTGGAAGAACAGTTTGCTCATTTAAGGTAGCAGCAAGTTTCTGAAGACACAAGGCAGTATCATTTTCTTCCAGTTGTGAGTATGAAATCCAGTGACCAGGTCTGTTTGAATTGCGAATGATTTCAACATTGCCTGTCAGCGTTTTAACGGTGTATGGGAGGAATAGTTGCTTGGGGGGGTTTCTGCTGGCCATTTGTCACTGCATATATAATGTCCTGACTGAATGATTGCATAAGTAAGGTGACCCTTTGGACGGCTTTGTGTTTTCTGGATCTCCAGTCGGAAGTCCTAATAGGAACCGATTAAGGTAATACAGCACTGTAAATTAATCTTTATCAATATCTGTTGGATGATATGGCTGTGGTGTTGATGTCAAGTTTGTTTAAATCATTGTTCTTATGTGTGATGATGTTTGATCAATGATCCTGTTCATGTCGGTTGCCTTAACCTTAAAACTGATAATTCTCTTTTAATCTCTGTTTTTTCTTATACCGTCCTATAGCATGACACTATCAGGTTGGGCCAATAATTTTCCTTTGTCATCTAGGAATATGTGGAGCCTGTCACTGAACTCGGAGTTCAATTTTCTTCTATTATGCTTCTTGACTGATTTGTCTCTTCCCTGTATTCCTCAGTATCTCATGAGTGTTTCAAGCCTTTTATTCTGAGTTGTCACACGTATTAACTCTTTGTTATGAATAATCACTGTTCTAATGTATTGAAATATGTTATGTTATGTTATGTTATGTTATGTTATGTTAAAGTAGATTTATAGAGCGCACGGCTACTCAGAAGAGTGTCCCGGCGCTAAGACAGAAAAGCAAACAAGAGGAACCAAGAGGAAGGGAAAAAAAGAAAGGAGAAATAAGGAAAAGATGATTTAAAATGTTTTTTGGAACAGCCAGGTTTTCAGTTGTTTCCTGAAAGCAAGCAAGTTGGTAGCTTGCCTAAGTGGAAGAGGTAGCTTATTCCAAAGTCCAGACACTAGCACTTGAAAAGAGCGACCGCCTTTGCGAGCTCCAAGGTACTTAGTGGTGACTATAAGATGTAAATGAACAGATCTGAGAGATCTGCGGGGAACATAAAAGGAAACTCTTCTGCTTACGTACTTTGCTCCCACACCATGCAGGGCCTTAACTGCCAAAACCAGAGCTTTGAAGCAAATTCTACTGCGGACAGGTAACCAATGCAGATTATTAAGATGGTGCGAAATCCGCTCCCTAAGCCCGAGACTCAGGACAGCCCTGGCTGCCGCGTTCTGCACCACCTGCAATCTGTTGAGTAAGGACTCCGGGAGACCTAGATAGAGGACGTTGGCATAGTCCAATCTAGAGATGATAAGGGCCTGAATGACTATTTTTCTGTGCGGGGTCTGTAATAGAAATAAAAACCTCTGAAGCATCTTCAGGAGACCAAAGTAAGTCCCGGTTGCTGATTGCACCTGGACTGCCATAGAAAGAGTGTCATCCATTTTTACTCCCAGGTTCTTCACAGTCCTAACAGCAGCCTGCGGAGGCGACAGATCTTGTGGCCACCATTGTTTCCAAGCGTCCAGCGGTGGGCAGCCAAAGAAAATGATCTCGGACTTATCTGTGTTACATTTCAGATGGTTAAAGTTAAACCAAGCAAATATTTTCTTAAGGCACTTGTTGATCTTCTCCCCATAGTTCATCATATGCTTCATTTCTCATATTTTTGTATTGATCATCAGTTTGAATGCTAGATGCATGATCTTCCTCCTTTGCTTCAACCCTTGTATAGTTCCTATAACAAGATACATGATAATGGGTTTCTGCAGCCACTGTGTCCCTATTACAAGCTGCTAAGATCTTTGAATGGCAATTAATGGTTGCACACTCTCAAAGTGTTTTGTCATCTCTAAGCTCCGTGGCCTTGATTAATCTCTCATGCGTTGATGTTGCCTTCTAGTATTTTATCTTTCCACAAAATATACATTGTTCAGCATACACGTTTGACTTTATTGACATTCTTCTATTTAAGTGTTTACCTGTGCACTCACTCATTCCAGCATCATCACTGACACTTGCTGTAGCTTTTTTCTTAATTGTCTGTAAATCTCTCTTCATATTAAACAGGCTCCTGCATTTCCTGTGGTAAAATACTTGGGAAACCCTGTTGTTTTCCACATTTCTTGCAATGTGTAACAGTGAAATGTGATTCCTTACTTGAGCTGCCTCTAACAAAGTTTTCCATTATGAGTAGTCCTGTGGTCTTGTCAGCATAACTCCAAATTGGCAATTTTACTATAAATGAATTATACACTGGGGATCAAAGGGACAGGATGTGCTTGTTTCAATCTTTTTCATGATGCTACATGGTCATTCATCACCATCTCTGGAAAAAGAAATTAATTAAAATATTTATACATTTTACTTGGTGTACTTAATATAATCATAATTACTATTATAATTATTGTCACTTTCTATAATCACATTTACTGTAATTGTAATTTTTAATAATACATTCACTGTAATAAAAATTATGAAAATCTTTCCATTTACATCAAGATACTTTGGGAGTGACGTAATAACACACAAAAGGAAAAGAGTTATGACTGGCTATCACATATTTTCCATCTCTAGGCATCCGTACCTTGCCAATAAATCATATTAGAACCCATCCTACAAGTGTTACCGATGATATGGTTGCTCAAGGCCTATCTGTATCTTTGTCCAGGTGGTGTCCCGGTCCCTCATATGAGACTTGAGTTCCCAAATAAACTTGGGTGCCACCTTAGACTGAATCGATCATGAGTGGTGTCAGAACCCAAAACACACTGAGGGAAATATGTAAAATCACCCTCTCACATGGGATTACTACTTCATATTCTACCCAAAAGGGCCACTCAAAGATGTTGCTACCTTTCATATGTCAGACATTCTGATCCTCTAGTGGGACCTGTTTTCTTATGTTTACACCTAGTAACTGCCTGAAAGTATTTGATTAATTACATAGGCCACAACCCCATAGAAATAAGGGGCCTCCAACATTTGAGTTCAAAATCACTAATGTGGATACATATTAGGCATAATTGTGGCTAGGATATTATCAGCACATTGCAGGCCATTTCCTGGGAACATCCTCCGATCATTAATGGTCACACATGGTGCTAGGTTTTATTTGTGTAAGGACAAGTAATAGCCTTTGTTGAAATCATTGCTTGTATGGGGTATGTCCTTTCCATTGTCTGTACAAATGCTTGTTTGTAAAAGGTTAGGCACATGAGTAGGGGTGGGCGGAATTTGCGAAATCCACTTTCGCAAATTATCGTGAAAATGTTACAAATTAACGCAAACACGGGGAAATATCGCGAAGATACGGAAGTTTTTTTCCCGCATGTTCGCGAGATTTTCTGCATGGTTGCGGCTCGCCAACTTACCCATGTGGTTGCTCGCGGGCGTGGCCATCTTGTTTTCAGTTGTCTCGCGGTGCATGATCGCGAGAAGAAAGACGTGATCGCGCAACGCATGACGTCACTGCGGGCGCGAACTGTCGCGAGACAGCGCAAATGGCTAAAAACAATACAAAATCTCGTGGAGAACGCGACCGGATCAAGAAAACTTGTCGGCGAACGCAGGGATTCAGGTAAGGCGATCGCGCGCGCGCGATAATGTATTATTTTACAGCGCGAGCAAGAACCAAATTATCGCTAAGCTGCGGAATGCGTAAATTTTGACATTTTCGCGCTTTCGCGGAACGCGAAAATGTCAAATTATCGCAATTTCCGCGAACGGAACGAAATTTTCGCCCAGGCCTACACATGAGCCATGTACCGTGTTCAGTTTGTTCCCTAATTGAAACCTCGTGTTAACTGCCATGGTTCCGAAAATATTTTGCATAATGGTTCCTTCCGTTCTCCACGTGAGCTTGATTGTAATAGTGATGTGCCATTTGTATCAGCTTCCATCGGAGAATGTTTCATTGTTTCTAGCCACATATGATGAAGAAATAAAAACCTTCTAAGGGGTTCACTGATACACCTGGTCCTTAAAACAAACAAAGAAGAGATTGGCACGGAAGCTGTAATATCAAGAAAACATTTGTATTATCCTCACATGAGGGAGATTGCATCACACAGTACCCTCAGGCCACTGTAGGAGGCATTCTAAGGAGTACAGAGAACAGGGGCCTGATATATGCATAGGTTACATAGTCAGTATAAAACCAAGGGGAGGTCCTGGCACATACAAGCATGCTTATTGACTAAAATGGGTATACAAAATGTGCTTGCTCAACAAAGTGGGAGGGGAGACTAAACTGCTTCCATCAGTAATAATAGCCTGACAGTTCTATACTAGGAGCAGGTGCATTCTACCAGCTAGGCCTTTCTGAGCATGTGCAAGACTCTGGAAGAGGGAGAAAGCACATGGCTAACTAAAATGGCTGCCAGGAACAAAATGGCTTTTAGTTTATGCTAACAGCAATAAGGCAATCTTTAACAATGATAACTTCAACTTTTGAACTCTCAAGGACATGTGTATTGTTGGCTACTTAAAGTTGTGCTGATGAACGAGCAGCACTTGACTTTGTCTCAATGTCGCAGTTACTCGCCTTCTTCCAGTCTTCGTCTCACCAGTTCCCTGCATCAAGCAGCCATCGTTCGACGGCCTCCTCAGGAGAATCAGTTGCCAGAACTCCTTATTTAGCTCCTGCTGCACTCTCCATATGCCCTGGAATTCCTGTAAAGAGCGACTCAAAAGAGAAAACATGGACATCGTTTCCCTCATGTTCCTTTGTATCTGCAGTCAGGTAAAACAAACTTTGCTCATTGTGCGCAGAGGTGCAAAGGTGTTGATTGAAGGGTACAATTGTATTCCCACAAAAGCAAGGAAAGTGACTTCTTTATGGTACGCTTGGACATTGGGAAAACTTGTTCTATCATAGCAGTACCAGTGTAACGGAGTGCAAATTTTTGGAGAACGCTAAGCCTGGGCGGAGTTCGTGCTACACGGAGTTCCGTAAATGGGCGGAGTTGCTTGCCCCCCTCCCATTCGAGTGACATTTCTGTCGTATGTCATCGCGGATTGCTTGTTTTGGTGGAAATATCGTGCAAACTGCATTCGGTCGCACATGGGCTAGCCATCTTGTTTGTTACTCTGTTTATGGTGCTGGGACCCTGTGTCTTTCTAAGTATGTATTTTGTATTATTTTTCTACTTTTTGTGTATTTTTGGTGAGTTTTGTGCTTTCCTACTTCCTTATTACCCTCCTTCCATCTTTTCCCCATTTCTTTTTTTTTCTCCCTTTCCCCCCAGCTTCAAGGCAGATGAGGGTGCACCAAGGCGCACAAATAGCAGCTGCTTACTTGAGGATGGCGACGCCAGGCAGGGGTGCGGCTCGTGCCCTGTTTTCTGAGGTGGAGGTGGCAGCGCTGATTTTTTATATCCTGCGCCACCTCCCTCCCACCCTGGCAGTAGGTGGGAGGCCTGGGTCCTGGTACAGGAAGTGGAGCGTCAGCAGCACTGGGCGAGGGTGCGCCAGGCAATTTACCGCTGCTCTGGGGGTCCAGCGCACACATCAGCAGTTGGCGCATCACTGGCCCAACATCCTGGACTGAAAGCAGGACATCCTGCAAGGGGTTGAGGTCGCGGGGCTAGGTGAGTAGCTAAGTAATGATTAAAGTTACTAATTTTTATTATTGCATTTGTGTTCAATGCTATAGCTAATATTTTTTCCAAAATATTAGCAAGCATACTGCTCACATGCGGGTAAGTTATGTTTTCAAATATTATGTAATAGTCTGTTATTCTAGACAGGTGCTTAGCTTACTTGGCGCTACCTAACCTAGTTATCATACTTGATAGCGCTTGTTTGGGCTGATGTGATGAATGATAATTATGTAAGAAGTTCTGTAATTAGTTATTTGGTATTTTATAACCGCATGGTGCATGCCACACGGATGGTGCAGGGATATTGTGAACAACAAAAGTTATTGAATCACGTACTTCATGGTATTCAAATTACACTGGTGTGTTTGATTAGTATCAAGTTCGTGGGCGTGCACTGAGGTATCGTCCCCTAAGCCTGGACGTGTCAAAATAACTGCAGTTGCACTTCCCCACTGGGAAGTGTCCCTCAATGTGTACTGCCGGAGGTCCAAAAGTTGTAAATTTGCTCAAGTAATCCAAAATAATCCAAGGTTGCAATCAGTACGTTCTTTAATGTGGTTTGTAATGGTTTATACTTATTAATTTCATGAGCGGTTTACATGATTTTCATAAATCCATTAATTATTATCCATAATGCTTTGAGCACATTAGTATTAGCCCCTGTGTTGGAGCCGGCCTCGTGGCGTGGTCCTGTTCCCCCTCGCTGAGCCGCACGAGGTCCCATGCACCTCGGGGCTCCTCCATTTTGGCTTGTACGTGACTCTACGTAACCACCTACGTGACCCCGCTTCACCCGGCCTCGGTCCCAGCGAGGCCCGACATCGAGGCGCCAACCCCTGGCCAGGGGGATACCACGTGAACCCTTCCCACTCCCGGCGGAGGGCAGTATCGATGGGACCCCCAACCGTCCTTCCACACCTAGGTGCGATCGCCCCACAGCTCTCTGGGGCCTGGCGCCTCTCCTGCTGGGCGTCTGGCCGCTCCCTACCCGGCCTCTCCGCCCCCTCCGGGTGCAAGGGTCCGGACATCAAAGGGCTCCAGTCCTATATCTGGGGCGACCCGACAACAGGACAACAGTTTTATCCTGGAGTCAAGAGCCCTGCTGATCGGATCGCGGCTGACCCTACGGAAGAAGACTCATCCTGAACCCACACTCTGAGCCCTGCTGACGACGCCGCGGCTCCACTGTGCTTAAAGACCTTCACGAACCTTTGGGGCCCTGCTGACGCTGTCGCGGCCCGACCTTGTTGAACCTTACCATCAGAGCCCAGCTGACCTCGTCGCGGCTCGACCGAAGCGGACCTACCACCGGAGCCCTGCTGACCGTGTCACGGCTCGACCTAAGCGGAACTACCACCCGAGCCCTGCAGACGCCGTCGCGGCTCCCCACGTCTGAGCCGCTCTGAGACCAGCACTCAAGGTCGGGCGCAGAGCCCTCCCGTACCTGGTTGGTACTAAGACTGTCCCGCTACCCTATCCCTCCAAAAGACATTGAGACGCTTACTGGATCCCTCGATCCCGCTGTAAATATTGAACGTACTACTGTTGATAAAGAACCAAGTCAAGCAACTGATACCGAGTCCTGTGTGGTGGTATTACTGGGCCTAGTATGATCATAGGAGAAAGACCTCCCCGAGGGGGCTTCTCACCGGCGCTCGGCTATAACTTTGCGGTAGGAAGGTGCGCCGGGATAGTCTTCCCGACTCCCCGGTGGTCCTCCCTTCAACATTTGGTGGCCAGCGACGGGATCCGAGCCAGACGCAATCGTACAGGCAAGTAACGCACCCACTACCTAACCAGACGGAAAAAGAAAAGGGAACCATGGACGGCCAAGAGGCAACCGTGGCCGCAGCCTTCCAGCCGGAAAGGTTGGAAGAATACACCCACAAAGAACTGAAACAATTCTGCAAGGACAAAGGGATCACAACCACAGGATTGGGCACCAAGGAAGAAATGCAGAAAGCCCTAAAATCCTGGGCAGAACCCGAGACCACTCCACCCCGAGCCGAAGGGACCACGGCCCGGGACGGAAACCTGCCGACCCCAACCCCGACAGATGGGGGGCAAAACGTCCCAGAAACCAGCCTTTCCCACGAAGAAATGCGAGAACGGGAGAGGGTCCGGACACACGAAATGGACCTCGCCCGACTCTGGCTGGACGGTGAACTCCTACTGGCGGAGAAGAAAATAGCCTTGGAGCAACTACGGCTGCAAGAGGAAATCGAGGTAAAGAAACGACATCGGGAACTAGAGGAGAGACGGCGAACCCTTGAGCACGAGAGGAGCCTCAAGGAACTTGAACTAAAATCTAAAACGGGGGAGACCAGCACCCCCGGAGCCCGGGACGCTCTGCCACTGACCGAGCCAAAGGTTCATATCCCCAAGGATGTCGTCAAGGAGTACTATAAAAATGACGACATCCAGCAATGGTTCCGAGCATACGAAGTAGCCATGACCTCCCATCGGGTACCCCGGAAGGATTGGGGTGCCGGCCTATGGGGGAGGTTCCTCAGCGAGGGCCGGGATACCCTGCTGCAACTCCCCGACGCGGTGATGACATCATATGACCACATGAAAGAAGCCCTACTCTCACGCTATGGACTATCAGCCGAGATGTACCGGCAGCGCTTCCGGGACTGCAAGAAGCTCCCCGGTACCACGTGGGTCGAATACGTGGACTTCTTCAGCCGAGCCTTTGAAGGATGGATAAAAGGGAGCAAGGTCACCTCATACAATGAACTGTTCGACCTCATTGTCTGGGAGCACCTCACCAACAACTGCTTTGTTGAACTAAGGCAACACCTCCTGGACAGTAAACTGACCGAGCCCCTGAAGCTCGCCGCCGAAGCCGACCGATGGGTCAACACCCGGGTCCCCCGGAACCCCGTGGGGGACTACCAACGGAGTACCACGGGACCTCCCCGCCAGCGAGGCGGAGGAGGGGGGTCCCACCGCAGTCGAGAATTCCCGGCCGGGCCGCCCAGAAGCCCGCCACGAGGCCAAGCCACCAACCACACATCCCCGACCCTGGGCCGAAGGGGGACCCCTATCGCACGGCCTGGGCCACGACCGACAGTGACCTGCTTCGGCTGCCAGCAGACCGGCCACTATGCGAGCGACCCGGCCTGCCCCGTGAACCGACGGAACGGGACCGCTGGGCCCCCTCCCCGGCAGATAGCCGCCGCAGCCCTGGGGGAGGGAGAAGACGAGGAGGAAAACCACGACGGCGGGTCCCCCGAGTGGGAACCAGCTGCCATGTCGCTTGTATGCCTGGGCTCCCGAGAAATGGTGCCCCGAGCTGCCATCCCAAGCAACACCCAGAAGTACCAGCAGTGGGTCACCATCAATGGACGACGGGCCGAAGCCCTCCGGGACACTGGGGCCAGTGTGACCGCTGTCCGCTGCCACCTGGTGACCCCCGAACAAATCCTGCCACATGTCCTATGCCCTGTCCGGACCGCGGACAACACCGAGAGCATGTGCCGGATGGCCAGGATCCCCTTCGAGTGGGGAGGAGTGTCCGGCACCCTAAAAGTAACTGTCTGCGACGCCGCCCCAGTGGACTGCCTCCTGGGGAATGACCTAGAGAGCTCCCCCTGGGCCCAGGTGGAACGCCGAGAGCATCTGGGGATGCTAGGGCTGCCCGAGTGGGCCTGCGCCACCACACGGTCCATGACCGACCAACCAGCCACTGCCGCGGCCCCCGACAAGCCGACGGGCCTGAACTACCACCCTCCTCCGGCACGGAGGAACCTGACGAGGAGGCCGGGCCATCCGAACTTTCTCCCGACCAGGCCGCCTCCCTCAGTGAGATCTCCGAGCTGGCCCAGTGGCGCCACAACGGGGGCCCCACCCGCGAACAATTCCAGCAAGAGCAGAAGGCCTGCCCGTCCCTCGAGGGGGCCCGACAGCAAGCGGCCGCCCAGGCCGCGGGGGACCCCACGGGAACCCACTGGGTCTATTGGGACAATGACTTATTGTATAGCGAGCAGAAAGTCACCGAACTAGGGGCCGGCCGGGTGTTGGTGGTCCCCCTCCGATTTCGAGAGTTCCTCCTGAACCTGGCGCATGACGTGCCCCTCGCCGGACACCTCGGGCGGGACAAAACTTACAGCCGCCTAGTGACCCATTTCTATTGGCCCCGAATGAGAAGAGACATGGACCATCCCTGCCGGTCCTGCCCGACCTGCCAGGCTAGCGGGAAGACTGGGGGTCGAGTGAAAGCCCCCCTCCAACCATTTCCAGCCGTCCACACCCCGTTCGAACGAAAGGGGATCGACATCGTGGGGCCCCTCGACCCCCGAACCGCCCTGGGACACCGCTTCATCCTGGTACTGGTCGACCTCGCCACCCGATACCCCGAGGCCATCCCACTCCGCACCGTGACAGCTCCAGTGGTGGGCCGGGCCCTGATGGGCATCTTCTCCAGGGTGGGGTTCCCCCGAGAAGTGGTGAGCGACAGGGGTACGAACTTTATTTCAAAGTACATGAGATCCCTCTGGCAACAATGTGGGGTCACCTATAAATTCACCACCCCTTACCACCCCCAGGGGAACGGACTGGTCGAGCGGTTCAACAGAACCCTGAAGGGGATGATCAAGGGCCTGGAAGAGCCCCTGTGGAGGAGATGGGATGTCCTGCTGCCCTGCCTCCTGTTCGCCTATCGAGAGGTACCACAGACGTCCCTGGGCTTCAGCCCCTTCAAACTATTGTATGGGCACCCCGTCCGAGGGCCCCTCAGCCTGGTCAAGGAGGGCTGGGAGGCGCAAGTCCAAGATGCCCCTCCCGACGTCTACCGGTACCTCCTGACCCTGCGGAACCAGACTCGGAAGTTCCGGGCCCTGGCAGAAGCCAACCTCGAAGCCAGCCAAGAAGACATGAAACGCTGGTATGACGAAAATGCCTCAACCATCGAGTTCGAGCCAGGCCAGCAAGTCTGGGTCATGTCACCCGTGGACCCCTGCGCCCTGCAGGACAAGTGGACCGGGCCCTTCAAGGTAGTTGAGAGGAAGAGCCCCGTCACGTGCCTGGTCGACATGAAGTCCCCGAGAAACCGCCTCCGGGTCCTGGACGCCAACCGGCTCAAGCCCCACTTTGCCCGAACTGAACTAAGCCTGCTGCTGGCTATCGACGATGGGGGCGAAAGTGACTCCGAGTCCCTACCAGACCTCCTGGGGTCCTCAGGCCAAGACGGCTCCTTGGAGGGCGTCCGCCTCTCCGCCACCCTGACACCAGAACAGCGCCATGACTGCCGGAAGCTGCTGCACCCCTTCGCTGCCCTCTTCTCTCTCACGCCCGGGGTGACCAACCTGGTGCGTCCACGACGTGGATACTGGGGACAGCCCCCCTGTGTGACACCGCGCTTACAGAGTACCTGACCGAGTCCGAGCCTGCATACAGACCGAGGTCTCCAAGATGCTCGCCCTCGGAGTCATCGAACCATCAGACAGCCCGTGGGCCAGCCCGGTAGTCTTGGTGCCGAAGGCCGCCGCCCCGGGCACTGCCCCAGAACTCAGATTTTGTGTCGATTACCGGGGCCTGAACGCAGTCACCAAGACCGATGCCCACCCCTTGCCACGAGCAGACGAGCTGATCGATCGCTTAGGGGCCGCCCGCTACCTAAGCACCTTTGATCTCACCGCTGGGTACTGGCAGATCAAGCTCACTCCCGGCGCCCAGGAACGATCCGCCTTTTCCACCCCCGATGGGCACTACCACTTTCGGGTAATGCCCTTCGGTATGAAGAACGCCCCAGCGACATTTCAGAGGCTAGTGAACAAGGTCCTGGCCGGACTAGAAGCCTTCAGCGCGGCCTACCTCGACGACATTGCAGTCTTCAGCGACCACTGGGCCGCGCACCTAGGACACCTCGGGGAAGTCCTGGCCGCTCTCCAAAGAGCCGGGCTCACAATTAAGGCCAGTAAATGCCAGATCGGTCAAGGGTCTGTGACCTATCTGGGCCACCAGGTGGGGAGTGGCCAGGTGGCGCCCCTCCAGTTAAAGGTCGACGCCATCCAGGCGTGGGAGCCCCCCACAACCCAAACCGCTGTCCGGGCCTTCTTAGGCCTCACAGGCTACTACCGACGATTCATTAAGGATTATGGCAGCATTGTGGGTCCCCTTACGGAGCTCACTTCCAAGAAAAAGCCCAAGGCGGTGCACTGGACGCCCCGCTGTCAGACCGCTTTTGAGGCCCTCAAGGCGGCCATGTGCGCTGCCCCTGTGCTACAGGCCCCTGACTACAGCAAGGAATTTGTAGTCCAGACCGATGCCTCGGTCCTTTCCCAGATGGACGCCGAGGGCCTCGACCGACCTGTGGCCTTTACCAGCCGCCGACTGCTGCCACGAGAACAGAGGTGGAGCACCATCGAGCGGGAGGCCTTCGCCGTGGTATGGGCTCTCAAGAAGCTCCGGCCCTACCTTTTCGGCACCCACTTCATGGTCCAAACTGACCACCGGCGCTTGCGGTGGCTCATGCAAATGCGGGGCGAGAACCCCAAGTTGTTGCGATGGTCCATCTCGCTGCAAGGGATGGACTTCACCGTGGAACACCGGCCCGGCAACGGCAACGCCAATGCTGACGGCCTGTCCAGATTCTTCCGCCTCGGCGAGGAGAACCCCCAAGGAGATGGGTGACTCTCCCTGCCTTCAGCTGGGGGGGACGCGTGTTGGAGCCGGCCTCGTGGCGTGGTCCTGTTCCCCCTCGCTGAGCCGCACGAGGTCCCATGCACCTCGGGGCTCCTCCATTTTGGCTTGTACGTGACTCTACGTAACCACCTACGTGACCCCGCTTCACCCGGCCTCGGTCCCAGTGAGGCCCGACATCGAGGCGCCAACCCCTGGCCAGGGGGATACCACGTGAACCCTTCCCACTCCCGGCGGAGGGCAGTATCAATGGGACCCCCAACCGTCCTTCCACACCTAGGTGCGATCGCCCCACAGCTCTTTGGGGCCTGGCGCCTCTCCTGCTGGGCGTCTGGCCGCTCTCTACCCGGCCTCTCCGCCCCCTCCGGGCGCAAGGGTCCGGACATCAAAGGGCTCCAGTCCTATATCTGGGGCGACCCGACAACAGGACAACAGTTGTATCCTGGAGTCAAGAGCCCTGCTGATCGGATCGCGGCTGACCCTACGGAAGAAGACTCATCCTGAACCCACACTCTGAGCCCTGCTGACGACGTCGCGGCTCCACTGTGCTTAAAGACCTTCACGAACGTTTGGGGCCCTGCTGACGCTGTCGCGGCCCGACCTTGTTGAACCTTACCATCAGAGCCCAGCTGACCTCGTCGCGGCTCGACCGAAGGGGACCTACCACCGGAGCCCTGCTGACCGTGTCGCGGCTCGACCCAAGCGGAACTACCACCCGAGCCCTGCAGACACCGTCGCGGCTCCCCACGTCCGAGCTGCTCTGAGACCAGCACTCAAGGTCGGGCGCAGAGCCCTCCCGTACCTGGTTGGTACTAAGACTGTCCCGCTACCCTATCCCTCCAAAAGACATTGAGACTCTTACTGGATCCCTCGATCCCGCTGTAAATATTGAACGTACTACTGTTGATAAAGAACCAAGTCAAGCAACTGATACCGAGTCCTGTGTGGTGGTATTACTGGGCCTAGTACGATCATAGGAGAAAGACCTCCCCGAGGGGGCTTCTCAGCGGCGCTCGGCTATAACTTTGCGGTAGGAAGGTGCGCCGGGATAGTCTTCCCGACTCCCCGGTGGTCCTGCCTCCAACACCCTGCCTCAAAAGCTTCCATTGCTAAATGGAGGTTTGCAACCGCCCTATGGCCTATGGATGATCGCATCAATTCGTAATAGACTAGTGCGGTCATCTTGACCGCCTACCTAAG
Source organism: Triturus cristatus (assembly GCF_964204655.1). Taxonomy (NCBI): domain Eukaryota; kingdom Metazoa; phylum Chordata; class Amphibia; order Caudata; family Salamandridae; genus Triturus; species Triturus cristatus. The sequence goes on from NC_140593.1 coordinate 345,603,798, forward strand.
GTCGGGCGGTTCCAGAACCGCAACGCCGTTCACCCAACATCGTTGTAATAAAATTAATAAGGCCCTCAGTGATTAGTGAATTTGCCCATCAAAGGGGGTTGAGAGATTGTAAATGAGATTTGAGAAGAAGCAAACATCATTTGTTGCAATTTTTTTATTAGTAATTCCAAAATGTAGTTTACTAAATTTGGAAAAGGGCTAGGTAGGTAGGTTTTGGGAATTTGGAAAAGGATTTGATGGTCCGCGATATACTGCTACTAGTTGATCTGATTTAGAAAAGTTCAATGTTATTGCGATTGCCTATCAAAAAATATATTGGGGAGATATTTATTTACCACTATTTTTTTTAGTCTTTATGTCTTACATCAGAATCCAGGGGCAAGAAGAGGGCTGAGGCAGGTGAGGGTCCTGGAGCTGGAGGTGCCTCCCAGAGTTCCTCGGCCAATAGCTCTGCTAGCCCCAGTAAGCCCTACTGGTGTTAACATTAATATATTTATTCCCCTAACTTTTCAGTTTCTTACTGAATAATATGATGTCTACCTGTTTTATATATTTGTTTTCCAAATCCTCTTCAATCTATCTGTTTCTAATTCCTGTTATCCCTGCATTATCCTATTTACTTATTTTCTATCTTTCACATTTCTGTACTTTACGTCAAACTGTCTCTTGTCTGTAGTTACTAGTTGGTCTGTAGCTTCCTTTCTTCTGCTTTGTCTGTCAGCTTTCCCTCTCCCCTATTGTAGACGGCCGAGTGGTGGTACTTAAAGACTCAGAGAACCCATTGGTCACATACTACTACTACTTCTCTGTCGTGCAGATTGCATGCCCATTGCCCAAATAAGGTATTCCATGAATGCTTGTTGAGATGAGAAGGCTCAATCACTAAAACAAGAGACTGGCCATCGTCACGTTGGACATCCCAAAGTTGTGTCTTCTTATTAGTTAGGCCTAGTAATATTAGCAGCAGTTTGTGAACTGATGACTGGCACCATGTCTGGGATGAAGTACGAGGAAGACAGCCCCATTGCATTTGCCAACCAAACCAATTTACTATTTTTTCTCAAAACATCAAATTCATCAATCAATAGCTCCAGCCACTCCTTAACAGCTTGTCTCTTGACTTGAGGCGTTTTTTTAAATTGCCACCAACAAAGTTCCCCACCTGATATTTTTTATAGAAGATACTGTCTGTAACATATCCAAATTTTAGTGAATTATGTGTGTGGTGTATTTGGCTATAAAAAAAATAATAGGGGGAGGCATATCTGGGATCTAAGAAATGTGTAATCTCTTTTTTTCTAGCAGCACTGACCACCAGTGCCGGGTCCAGCAGTGACGGCGCTAGCCAGTCTGCAGATGCGGAAGCGGAAGGGGGTGAACCAGCGGCAGTGATGAGCAGTGGTAAGCAGTGGTAAGTCATATTGCCTGCTTATTGACAATTAATTATATACTCTTGTCAACAACATGTGAACACAGCAGGAGTTGAGCTGAGTAACTAATGGCCGCTCCTATCTTCAACTCAGCAGAGAACGTTTCATGAACAAGACCTTTAACTATGGGTTGATGGAAAAAGGAAGGGGGGAAGGACAGGTGAAATGTAATATATATGACTGAAAGAGAAGAAGGATGCGTGGGTGAAAGCACCGGATGCATATACTAGTGGTGGCTGATAGCTAGGATGCATGGGTGGGTGAAGGAAGGATGAAAGGTATACAGGGAGGAAGCCTGCCTGAGTGGGTGAAAGTGTATGTGTGAAAGGATGCTTGCCTGGGTGGGTGATTGGAATCATGTGGTGGTTTCTTTTGATTGAAATAAACTTAAGGACACATGGATGGGTAAATGACAAATGTATGTTGCTGAAAGTTTTGTTCAGGTGAGACTAGAATGAGACAGAGAGCCATGTTTGGATAGATGGCTATATGGAAGGATGTGTGGTTTCAATGGTGAAGAGTGGATTGAGAGAATGTAAAACTTAAATGGTGGTGAGTAGCAAAGCCAAGGGTGAAGAATAACAAATAAAATACTAGGAGAACAATGCAATGATGAATGGAAAAATCCTTAGGAAGGAGAATAAGGGATAGGTTGCTCCTCTGTAGTGGTGTTCTTTTCACCTTTACATGCCTGAAATGGGTTTTTTGAGGTTTTTGTTATTCAAATGGTTGAGGCAGTGGTATTTCAGACTCCTCTCTGGACTCACAGTTGTTTTCAAGCAAAACATTATGTATTCTTCCTACGCACCCATCACCAATCACCTCCCTCCCTTCATAGCCATGGCATAATTTTTTATGTATTTTTACTAAGAGCATTGTTTACAATTTGTCTTTTTTTATTTCTTGATATGTAGCTACTCCTGCTGCTGATCCAAAAACACTTAGCAGGTAGGAGATTGCAGCCCGGACCCACCAGCGAAAACTGGAGGCCATTAGGGCTGAGTACCAGCTTCTGGTGGCAATGGAGAATGAGGAGGCAGAAGCTGCTGCAGAGACCCCAAGGCCCCAGACAGGCCACAACAACACCTACAGCACACTGTCACTGCGGTCCAAAGGGCGCCCACCACCATTCCACCATTACAGCTGCTCCCCCTTATTCCTGCTGATTTCTGCCGATTTGAGCGCCGCAGCATGCTAAGGATGGCGAAAATTGAAGCCAGGCAGGGACAGATGGAAAGACATCTGAAGACTCTCCAAACCTGCCGTTAGTGCCCTCTTCAGCCCCTTTTTAGGTCGAGCCGTGACAGCGGATGCGCTGTCTGCAAGACTGTTGTAAGAAGCATAGCGACTGTAATCCCGCCTGCTGCCCGCCTTTCTGCTTGCCATTAGTTAACTCTAGCTTTAATCTTATTGCCTGGCTCCTAATTGGTCGGTGCTCCGATACATCACTTCTGTTTTTATCGGACCAACTACAATTTTATTACGCGGAAAAAAAATATTTCTGTGTAGTGTTTAGGGACTACTTATTTTATTGTGTGTTATCACGGCACATAGTACGGCACCCGGTTACATGTTTTTTTATTTTGTAACCATGGCGCCCGCTTCACAGGGCGCCATAAACAAAAGTTAAATTGCACAGGCACCGCGGTTTATATTTTATCATGGCCCACTTTCATCATTATGATATACTTATATCAGCTTCCCTATGGTTGCGTATGTAGTAGACGCATGTGCACTGAAACAGAGCATAAAGCTCGCTTTGATGAAGTGTGACCCATTTCAGCATTAAAGAGAAACAGCCATGCTCCGAGATGGCGTTCTCATTAAGGAGATCTTTACGGTGATGTTTTTGCAAAGTCTTATAATTTAATTTGACTTGGCACATATACATAACATTTGTAGCCCGAAGATTATAAAATAACTCCCTCCATGGATTACGCATCAAGTTTCACTGCTCGCACTTTTTCGCATTGTTTCAAGACTACAGAAATCAAAGAGCCCCCGCCCCTCCTAGGCTGAGTCACTCAGGCAACACCAATGGATACCTGACATGAACACTGCTGTGCCACGAAGCCGGAATCCTGAGCTGTGCCGCTTGCCCTTACTACACACATCCCAAGCACAGTGGCTACTGGCACTGGCACAGCTCCCTGAGAAGGCTGTGGCAAACGAGAGGCAAGTGTTCCTGCAGGTGCGGGGCAGGATATTTACCGCCTTCCTGGTCTTGTGGCTTTACATACGGAAGGGAGTGCGAGTGAGGTTTTCTAATTTACTGGCATGTCCAGCAGATTATCAGGGGCGCCTCCTCCTAAGTGGGCTCAGGGGCTGCGCCCCATTTATTTTCCTACAAAACTGCTTTTAGATTGCTTCAATTACTTTTCCAAAAATAAAGACAAACTGAGAGCAGCACTTTAACAACATTCACCTCAGTCTCACTTTCCTGACCTAACCAGTGTTGCAGCTTTTAGCAGGCTGTCCAGCCTGCCACCAATCACGATGAGCTGGGCTGACGAGCTCACAGTCCTGAGGTCTGTGAGGTCATCAGCTCGCAAAATCATTGCTCTCAAGTGTAAGCTCCCCCCCCTGACGATGTGGGTGGAAAGTTAGGTCCTGGGCTCTTCAGGGTAAAGCCGTGTAGCACCAGGGAGAGGAACTGGGCATGCAGGAAATAAGAAGAAGTAGGCAGTAGATTTGCTTGCAGGCTCTTTTAATTCAGTACGAGAACTAGAGACCCCATCCTTCAACTCCAAGAGCAACTGACCTTCTGTTCAAGGAGTAACATTCTCAACAGTACATTCTCAACAAGAACTCAGAAACCCAGCATGACATAGCAATATGACATACAGGCAATCTAGAATACTACATCACCTCCCTCTTTTCATCCACCAAAACAAAAACAACACCCAACAAACACAAAATAATACAATCAAAGAAGAATGCACAGTGTAAACTTTTGAGACTTAATCTTGAAAACGTTGAGGAACTTTCCTCAACCTCACAGGCCTTGTCGACACCGGCAGTGGGGGAAGAGAGGGAACTGGCAACGTGTTAGACAGACCATCATCTACACATTTAGGAGGACATTTCGCAATCCTGTTGAGATTCCACACTCTGTGGTCTTGAGTTCTGACAGCATTACCTAGAAGTCTAGTTACCTTAATTGGTTGACCAAATTTTGACTTTCCAAATCTCCTTTCAGGAAGTTTTACCTTGACCCAATCACCAACTTGAATGACCATCCTTTTGACAGCCTTCCTAGAGTCATACACCTCCTTTCTCTTTACCATTTTTTCCACTTCACGCTCCTTCCAACCTACAGTTTTGTCAACAACACCACCCACTTCCAACCTTCTATATGTCACCCAAAGAGGATTCACCTGCGTACTAGGTACCCTTCCTCTAAATAACGTAAAAGGAGAAACTCCAGTAGAGGAATGGGGAGTAACCCTATATTCATATACTTTTTTATTGACCGCTTCCTCCCAGTCATAATCAGACATCAACGCCAATTGCATTGCCTCCTTGAGCACTCTTACAAACCTCTCAACAACACCATTGCATTCCGGATGGTACAAAGAAGCACGTTTGTGTGTAATTCCTCGTTCACTGAAGAATTCCTCCACCACCCTGGACACAAACTGCACCCCATTGTCTGTCAATACAGATGCTGGCAACCCCTCATTAGCAAAGAGATCATCCAGAAAGTCAATAACTGCAACCGAATCAACACTATTCACAATTTTAATTACCGGCCACCTCGAGAACATATCCACACAGACCAAAACATACTGATCTCGAGACTTCACTTCGACCGGCCCTAGAATATCAACAGCTATATCTGTCCAGGCACCATCAGCTTGCTTCCTGATAACCATGGGTTGTGTCCTGCATTTAAGAACTTTGTCACTACCAGCACATTGGGGACAAGAGCGCACCAATCTTTCCACCATGGTGTCCATTGCAGGCCACCAATAAATCTCCCTCAGTCTTTCCTTTGTTTTCGCAATCCCCATGTGACTGGAGTGTGCATTCTCAACTAATCTTTGGCGCACAGCACCGGGAACAATTAGTCTACTTCCCCTAAAGAGAAGACCATTAGAAAAAGACAATTCTTCTTTAACATTCCAAAAACCCCTAATCTCCTCATCACACAGGCGTTTCTCACACCACCCATCTCGCACAAAGCAGACGACACGCTGAAGTACAACATCATCCCTCATCACTGCATTCCATTCTTCCTCCGTGACAACCCCTTGAGTGACTAAACACACCTTCCATTCTTCTTTCGAATGTTCACCAAGGAAAGAATCTTCCACCTCTTCACCTCCATCAAAGTCAGTAGAGCCACCAAGTCTTGACAAACAATCTGCAAGAATATTGTTAGCCCCTGGCAAATAATGAACATCAAACTCAAAATCTTGCAAAGCGACCACCCATCTCCTTATCCTATGGGAAACACGGTCAATACCTTTCTTTCCAAATACCTCCTTGAAGGGTTTGTGATCAGAGACCACAAAAAACCCTTTACCCCACAAAAAAAAATTCAGCTTACGCACAGCCCAGTACGCAGCTAAAGCTTCTTTCTTGACTACCGAGTAATTACACTCCGCCCCTTTAAGAGGCCTTGATATGAAAAGAATTGTATTATCCCTTATTTCACCAGGTTGCAATAATACCGCACCCAGTCCTTTAGAGCTAGCATCAGTCATAACATAAGAATCTTTCGTCGGGTCAAAACTGGCAAGATTTGGTGCCTTGTTCAGACAACTTTTGATCCGATCAAACTCGGCACTACAAGATTCATCCCACAAAAACTCACTACCTTTCTTTAGTAGCGACCTGATCCTTTCCGTATTCTGAGCACAACCAGGGACAAACTTATTATAGAACTCTGCCATCCCCAGAAATGTTGTGAGTTCATCTTTACTTACAGGATAGTTCAGCTTAGAGATGGCTTCAACCAGAGAAGGTTTTGGTTTGATACCTGACCCAGAAATCATATGACCAAGGTACTCAATTTCCTTTACATCAAATTTGCACTTATCTAACCTGAGGGTGAGACCAGACTCTTCTAACCTTGAGAGAACTTGTTTAACTCTTTCATTGTGTTCAACCAAACTCGACCCATGAACAAGAACATCGTCTTGATAGATCTTAACTCCACCATATCACGTAACGCATTCTCCATCACCCTTTGAAACACTGATGCAGCTGATATCAAACCAAACGGCATCCTAAGAAACTTGAAGGTGCCGAAAGGCGTGATGAAAGCCGTCATTCTCAGCGCGAAGAAGCTCCTGAGCAGTTCTCGACCAACCCCGCCCCGAGGCCCGCATTCATTTCATCTTTACCGGCAAACTAATTAATTAAATTCCCCGGCACTTGAACATCATCCTTTTCCAGCCCAGTGACTACAGCGCGTTTGTTCTAGCCTCCCGCTCTGAAATAGGCCCCTTAACTTGCAATTGACTGCACCCGGCTGGTTTTGGATCAGTTACAAAATCCTCGCTCCATTTTCAGACCCTTCATTGGTTATCTACATAGACAATTCTAGATGCTCACAATTGTCCTGAAGATGAACTCAAATAACTGAGTTCGAAACGTCGTAGACCGCTTACAACATGAACCCTTCATATTAAGTCAAAGTAGAAAGTGGTTCATACATCTGTTGTCAATGCGATGGTTTTTAAAGTTCACCTTCACCTTTCATGTCACGCTTTTTGTCACTGAATATGTGAGCACCTGAAATTTACTTCTGTGTATAATAAATATCTGTCATATCTTGACCTTCTTGTCCCTGCTCTATATTAACTATCGCTCTCTTTACTCAAAATCATGGTTTGAAAAACCTTTATTAAAACCCCTACCCTTTCCAAGGTTTTTCTAAAACTGGACCTTTTTAGGCCACTAAGAACCATTGTCTCTTTCCACACGAAAGCCGTCAAATCTTGGCACGAGGGATGGAGTCTGACCTGATGGTAGGCCGAAGATAGGTCTAGTGTAGAGAAGTGCGTGGCCCCACCTAATGAAGAAAGCATTTCCGTTATGTTCGGAAGGTGATAATGATCTACAACCACAGCTTTATTCAGTTCTCTCAAATCAATGCACAACCTGGCCTCTCTATTGGCCTTCTGGGCCATGACGACCGGAGAAACCCACTCTGTAGCTTCAATCTCTTGAATAACCCCACTATCCAGTAATTTCCTTAACTCGTCTTTCATTTTGTCTCTTACCAACAAAGGAACATTCCTGACTTTTGCAACAACTGGGATGGAATCCTTTTTTAATTTAATAAGATATACATACTTCTTAAGACACCCTAATTTTTTCTCAAAAACTTTAGGAAATGTATTTATCCAGACATTGTTGTCAGAGATAGACGCAATGGTGGGTAGATCTCTCAAACACACCGAAGGAGATTCATTGGGATCTAAAAAGACACCAAGATCACGTTGGTGTGACCAACTATTAAAGAGTCCCCCTTCATTGAGACATAAATCTTCCCTGCCGTGATCCTCCCTTTAAAATCTATAGTTCCCATAAAATATCCTAATAGGTTTATGATTTGACCCCCATAACCCCTAGGAATAATGTCTGGTTTGAACAATTTCACCTTGGTGGTTAGATGTTTTTCATAAAATGTTTTAGGAACTAGAGTGATCTTGGCACCAGAATCAAACAACATGTCTACCTGATCGTCATTAATTAACACACTTTCTATAGGTCCATCTGCTGCCTGAGTACAAATTTGAGAAACAATCAGATCTTCATCATCTTGCTCATAAATGTCTATCTCACGCACATTTTTTGTATTTTTGTTTGACCTACAGCACTTAGAAAAATGACCCTTTCTTTTACAAATGGAGCAGGTTGTTTTCCATCCAGGACAGTCTTTGAAATTAGCTACATGTCCTGTGTTCCCGCAACGAAAACACTTTACAGTAAAGGACTTGGAATTCCAATTCGAGCGTATGACTTTAGAGGAACCTGAACCAGATTGTAAAGAAGGCTTAACCAGTTTGTCTGAATTCTCAGAAGACTTTACTTCTCTTTGACATCAGTGTTAGCACTCTTGTCAGTGTCCGAAGCTTTCTTTATGGCTTCAGAACATGCTTTGGAGTGTTCGTGCATCTTCAACGTGGTGATAACTTCATCTACAGACGGGTTATCTTTTTTGCCAAAGAGCATCTTTCGCCTTTTCTATCGAAGAGCCCAACATGAGTTGATCTCTAAGTCTTTCATCCAAACTACCGGCAAACGAGCAAGTGGAAGCAAGTTTGCGCAATGACGTGACGTACTGCTCTACAGATTCATCATGCCTTTGAACTCTCTTACCGAAGTGATACCTTTCTAATATCATGCTCATTTTAGGTAAATAATGCAAATCCATTTTCTTAATACAGATTTCATATTCATTGAGTGAGTCTCCATCAGGTAGGTCAGGAAGGTGTTCAAAAACCTCTTGGCCCTCAGAACCAAGACAATGTAAGAACAGAGCTGACTTTCTTTCCGCACTCAGGGATGTACCACAGACCCTAGCATAATTAGCAAAAACCTTTTTCCATTTTATCCATGGAATGGTGGGATCACCTGGAGTGGAAAGAAAGAAAGGAGGAGCAGTGACGTTCTGCATGGCCGCAAGGTAAAGTGCAAAATGAGTACGGTTTCAAACAATTTCGCTTTTTTTTTTTTTTTAATTAAAAAAAAAAAAAAAAATCAAGTTGTGCTTGTCAGCTTAAACCTCCGCAAGTACACACCTATGACGTGAAGTGACCCTAACACACAACAAAACTTACTTCAAATTTTCCACAAAGCAAACAACATGCAAATAGGCTACAATGAAAATCATGCAGAATAGTAAAGAAGAAAACGCCAACCGAAAATAACACACTGTTCACATCTGTTGGCTTAATCTGCGAAAAATCAAATAAGCTGTGCAGATCAGCTTTAGGATAGAGGAAGTACACTCTTCACCCAAGGTTCTTAGAATGGCTGGAAAAGATCTGCAATGAAAGAAAGATAGAAAGCTGTGCAGATCAGCGCTGGGTTAAGATAGAAAGCTGCGCAGATCAGCGCTGGGTATAACAGAACAATCTCTCCCAAAGAGCCATGTAGAATGTTTCAAAAACCTTGTTGGAAGTGATCTGCAAGCAAAAACGGAAAGCTGTGCAGATCAGCGCTGGTAAAACGGAGTAAAATTCTCCCACTGTACCTTAGAAATGCCCTCGAAGCTCTGATGAAAAGAAGGCTCCTTCCGTGTAGTACGCACTTGACACAGTGCGTGGTGCGTAACGACTGGGATCACTTTGTTGGTTGCTAGGTAACACAATATAAGTAAATTGAATGACTTGCGCAGATGGCCCAACGCCGGAAAGGTTGCTAGGCAACGCTACGAAAATGTAGCCGGGGCAGGGGCTCCGAGGCGGGGTTTTGGGGAATCCGCGTCTACACGCGAGAAGGACAAACCCTAACTGGCACCTCCCAGACTGCACACGTCAGCGCGCCGGAAGAACAGCGTCGGTTTTACACAGACGCCTCCACACGGCTGCGAGAGAAGAAAAACAATCCAAAGGTATCAGCCCCGTTCCTCAGACAACTCGCAGCTCGAAGCAGAGGGTTTCTCAGCAGAAGGCAAAGCAGAAGGCACCGTCAAAGACACCGTGCGTGACAGGCAAAGGCTGTTCAAGGTCCGACGTGAATCCAAAAAAGATCGGTGAGTTGGGGTCTCCTGTTCATTTCCACTCGTCGACAAAATGAGTAAGTGGGCATGCAGGAAATAAGAAGAAGTAGGCAGTAGATTTGCTTGTAGGCTCTTTTAATTCAGTACGAGAACTAGAGACCCCATCCTTCAACTCCAAGAGCAACTGACCTTCTGTTCAAGGAGTAACATTCTCAACAGTACATTCTCAACAAGAACTCAGAAACCCAGCATGACATAGCAATATGACATACAGGCAATCTAGAATACTACACAGGGGCTACACGTCCGTCAGGGATTGGAGCCAAGCCACCCACCCTTTCACAGCTCGTTACAGAGTGGGGTGGGTTCAAGTCTCACTGATTCCACCTCATCCTGTGACAAGTGGTAAAAGGGTAGGATTAAGGTCTGCTGGGGTATGCTGGGCATTGCAGTTTGCGCAGCTTGCCATCATGAGCTTTGCGCACTGAATTTGCTGGTTGCAGTTTCCTGCTTTCCGCACTAGCTTTCGACTGTTTGGCCGTGCTAGAGAGGAAGAATTCAGCGAGTGTGACTCGAGTTTACTGCAGGTACAAGAGAAGAGCCTGGCAAACCAGAGTGACTCTTTGCTTGGCTCAATATGTGCAGGGAGTAGGGTGGGTGGAGAAGGAATGTGTCATAACTTTATTGGCCAGCCACCTTTTAAGTAACTGCACATAAAATACAGGCGTCTTCAACAAAACAATAAATGCAGTTAAATTGGGAAATGCAGTCTTTTACCGATGAAAAATCAAATAGTTAACGTGAGCGCTGCTGATGTCGGGGTTTGACCAGAGACAAAAGCACTGAGAATATGTCTTTATGGCGTGCACTATCGCAACCCAGTCACTCTCACGGCTTACAAACACTCAGTCATCTTATTTCCCACCCACTCTCACAGTTGTCTCTGTGGTGTTCTCTGGTGATACGTGGGTGCAGGGGAGGCCTAGGGGCAAGGGGACCTAGCGGGACAAGGAAGGACACGACAGCCGGGGTTACTGTTGTGGGCCGAAGACCACGAGCGGTCTCGCGCCCCTTTATTTATACCGTCGGGCGTGCCCGCCCTCCGGGTGCGTGGGTGCGTGAACAGCGTGCTGGAACGGGCCGGGTGGCTCCGTTACCACATCCCTCCAATCTTTCAGATACAGAGATCATTTCTCGCTGGACAGTTCAGTTCTTGCGCACACCACGCAAAGTCTCTAAGTCTCTTACTTGGGGCCGGGTTTGGCCGAAGTCCATACGGCCGACTCCGTGGAACATCTCCTCGGCCTGTTCCTCCTGCTCCTCGGCCACTGGGCGCCTCGGCCTCGGCGGGGGGCCCGCCTTCTCTATCGCCCGCCCCGGGCAGTGGGGGTGCGTTCTGTGATGGGCTTGCCGGCACTCCTGGTGAGCCGCCCCCTTCCGGGGCCTCAAACTCTTCCTCCTCCTGGTCGGTCTCGGGGACGCCAGATGTTATTCGTTTGAACCAAGACGCATTTCGCGTTACCGTCCGCGTCCCTCTCCTGGCGGACACCATGGTGCCCCGCACTCCGGTCACTTCCAACACCTCCGGTTCGAATGGGGTACGATACTTCCAATTCGGGTACCGGTCCTTCAGGATGACCCCGTCTCCCACCTGGAGACTCCTCCCCCGGGCTCTTCTCTTCAGACTGGCTTTCTCGTTGGAGGTCCGCCTTCTCCCTTGCGCCGCCTCTTGGTCTAGCGGCGTGGGCTGCCACACATGACTCGCCGGGATATTGTCCCTGGGGGCCTTCTTGAACAGAAGGTGCGCTGGCGCACACCTGGTCGTACAGTGGGGGGTCCGCCGGTAGGCACTTAGGAACTGCGAGAGGCACTGATCCGCATCTTCTCCTTGCTCGACTCCGATTCTCAGTGCCCTGTTCATCGTGCGCATGAAACGCTCCACCTCCCCATTCGCCTGGGGCCACTGTGGGGTAATCTTCCTGTGTCTGACCCCTCGAGCCGCGAGGTATTCCTGGAACTCTCGCCCTTGGAACGGGGGCCCGTTGTCCGACCGGACTTCCTCAGGTAGGCCCATCATGGCAAATATGCGATCTAGCGCCGCTCGCACCTGGCTGAATGCCGTCGATGACACTACTTCCACCACCGGGAACTTGGAGTGTGAATCCACCACCACTAAGGTGTGTCGCCCATCCGGGAACGAACCAAAGTCTACACTCAACTTGGACCAGGGTTCCAGACAGGGTTCCTCCGTGATCACTGGGTGAGGCGTCGGCTCCCCCCCCGTGATGTTGCACGAGTGACAGCTGCGGATGGCTTCCTCAACCAGCGCGTCCATCCGAGGGAACCACACCTTGCTCCGCAGCCTTGCCTTGGTCTTGGAGATGCCTTGATGCCCTTGATGCGCCAACCTGACCACCTCTCCTTGGAGACTCCTCGGAATGACGAGTGTTGCTCCTCGCAGGACCACGCCATGCGGCCCCTCGCTGAGTTCACTCCGCGCGTTCCACACCTGCTGTCGATACACTTTCTCCTCTTCGGTGAGGGCTTGCACTCCATCCAGGAAGTTCCGCCAGTGGTGTGTCTCCAGCGTGCGCTTCACCTTCACGAGGCAGTCGTCCAGCTCCGTGGCCTTGCTGATGTCTTCCAACGTGAGTGCCACCGGGCATGCAGCTTGCGACACCAGTCTGACGAACTCCTCCGTCTCCGCCTCATCCGCCTGATCAGGGTGCACCGGCTCCGGGTGGCGGGACAGGAAGTCCGCTGGGTTGCTGGCCCCGGGTCGGAACACGACCTCAAATCGGTACGCTTGTAACTGGACCGCCCATCTCTCGATCCTTGGGGGCCCTCGCCTCGCCGTGCCAGCGAAGAGCGGAACCAGGGGCTTGTGGTCGGTGACCACCCGGAAGTCGTGCCCATACAGGTAGAGATGGAAATGTTGGCAGGCCCACTTGATGGCCAGCGCCTCCCGCTCAATCTGCGCGTACCTCATCTCCGTAGCCGTCAGAGCCCTGCTGGCATACGCGGTCGGGACCCATTCCTTCGCCTCCGTCTCCTGCATCAGGACCGCACCCAGCCCCACGGGGCTCGCGTCCACCACCACCTCTGTCCGCCGGTGGGGTCTGAAGTACGCCATCACCTTGTCATCGATCAGCGCGTCTTTGACCGCTTGGAACGCCATATCTTCCTTAGCCGCCCAGGTCCAAGGATGACCACTCTTCGTGAGAAGCCGGAGCGGCTCCGACAGGGACGCCAGATTGGGAATGAACCGCCCGCAGTAGGTTGCCATCCCCAGGAAGCTCCTGACCTCGGTGGCAGATGTGGGCCTCGGGGCAGCGCGGATCGCTACCGCTTTCTTCGGATCCACTCTCAGGCCTTCCCTCGAGAAGATGTAGCCGAAGAATTCGACCGACTCCTGGTAGAAGGAGCACTTGGCCTCATGCAGGGTGAGGCCACTATCCGCTAGCCGCTGCAGCGTGTCTCGCAGATGCCGATGGTGTTCTTCCAGAGTTCGTGAGAACACCAGAATGTCGTCACTTAAGTTGATGACTCCCTGGAGACCCGAGAGAGTCTCCCTTATGGCGTTTTGGAATACTTCGGCCGCTGACGAGATTCCGAAGCTCAGCCGCTTATATCTCCGCAGGCCAACGTGGGTGGAGAAGGTGGTTATGTTGCGGCTGTCGGGGTGGAGTTCAAGCTGGTGGTACCCCGCGTTGAGGTCCAGTTTCGTGAACCACTGCGCGCCGTTGAGGTCGGCCACAATATCGTCCATGGTGGGCGTGAGGTGCCTTTCGCGCTTGACTGCCTTGTTTGGGAGGCGCATGTCCACACACAGTCGGATGGCGCCGGGCTGCTTGGGTTTGGGCGCCACGACCAGGGGGGACACCCACGGGGTCGGACCCGATACCTTCTCAATCACCCCCAAGTCTTCCAATTTTTGCAACTCCTCCTCTACCCGTGGTCGCAGGAGGAATGGTATTCTCCGGTGACGCAGCGCCATGGGCCGGACTGTCGGGTCCACGTGTAGTTTGAACTGCTTCCCGCGTAGGCATCCTAGACCTTGAAACAGCATCGGAAAGTCCTTCAGTATCTCCCTTGCATGCAGATCGTGCACCTGATTTGCGAAGAATACCAGCGCCAGATCTTCGGCGGTGTGGCAGCTCAGCAGGGTGCCCCTCTTGCCTTCCGCCACGTGGAATGTCGTGGCCAACTTCCGGCCTTCGCTGACGACTTCAACGTCGATCACCCCTCGCAGGGACAGTGGCCGGTCACTGTCATACGTGAAGATTTGGGCTTTGGAGGGTCTCAGGGGTGGGCGTGGCGACAACCTCTCATACTGGCAGCTGTCCATGACGTTCACCGACGCCCCCGTGTCGATGAGAGCACTCACCGGGGACCCGGCCACCATGATGTCACACATGGGCGGCGGTCTTCTCCTCGTGCCTTCCCGGCCTACGAACGACACGAAGAATACTTCCTCTTCTTCTCCCTCTTCCTCGAACTCTGGCTTGGAGTTTTCGCGCAGGGCGGCGGATTCCTCCGCTGTCAGTTGGTGTACGCGCGCCGCAGCCCCACGTGGGCCGGAAGCACCTCCGCGCCCCCTTCGGCCACTTCTGCAGACCTTCGCAAAGTGATTCGCTCGGCCGCACTTCAGACATGTCTGTCCCATTGCGACGCACCGGCCGCCAGGTGGGTGACCTAGGCCGCAGTTGCCACACGTGCTGCCCTGTGGAGCCCTCGCGGCTCCTCGCTGTTGGTTCGGTCGCTTCTGCAGTGCGTCCACTCTCTCTTCCTTGATCACTGGAGGTTTCGGGGCAGTCGCTGGCCGATTGAGGGCCGCCTCCATCGCATCCGCCCAAGCATTGGACAGCTCGTGAGACCGGCCTAGGACCAGGATGTTGTCGAGGGATATGCCTGGCTCCCGCAGGATGAGACGCCTCAACGGGACCGACCTGCACCCTTGTATGAGTTGAGCCCGAATCTCTGCCCTCTGGTCTGGCAGCTCACAGGACCGCGAGAGTTTCCGCAGGCGTGCATAGAAGACGTCAATGCTTTCATTTTCTTCCTGCCGCGCCTCGAACCACTCGAAGTCGGGGTTCGTTTGGGGATCAAAATGGCGGTTCAGGGCCCTTATGGCGCCCGCATAGTCGTTGTCGTTCCCCCGGTCCGGTAGAGTTTCGAAGAGGTCGTACAGTTCTTCACCACCGTAGCACATGAGGAGAGATCTCTTGACCGTGTTGTCCATCTCCCGCACTCCGACAAAATAGTGCTCCAGCCGTCCGATCCATGACCGCCACCGCACTGCCGCCGTGGAGGGGTCCGACAATTCGCTGAACGGCGGCAGCGGGGCCACCGCGCTGTGTCCAGGCGCGGCGGCCGCGGGCTTCGCGGCGGCTGCCGGCGGAGGCTGCTGCGCCGTGCCACTTCCGCTGGAGGCAGGGGTCGTCATGCTCGTCACCCCTCACTGCTCACGCCCCCAGACCGTGGCTGCTTGGCTGGTGTCCAGGCGAGACCACCGAAGCACTCTTCCCTTGACCGGGCCGCTGCAGGCCTCCTGCCTGTCGCAGCGCGCGGGCGAGACCTCTGCTTCTGCTGGTGCTGCGCGTGGGCGAGACCTGTGCTGCTGTCAATGCTGCGCGTAGGCGAGACCTGCTTGTTCACCGGGTTTTTTTTTTTTTTTTTTGTGTGCTTTATTGACCACTCTCCCCCTCAGGCACCGCTGAGGACGCCCTCTGCTGCAAGCTGCTGTCGGGGCCTTCACCGGCAGAGTCAGAGCCAGCTACAACCTCCCAGGCGCTCATCCAGCTCGCGAGGGCCGACTCCCCCCTCCGACGGAGCTCACCTGCAGAGCGCCAGCTTCCTTCACAACCTCCAGCGCGAGGACGCGCGCGGTGAGGTCCTCCTCGTTCCGCCTCCGCGGAGAGCGCCGGGCACCCTCCCAGGCAAGTTTGTAGCGCCGGAGAGGCGAGGCGCGGGTAGGCTCCGCCCTCGTCGCCAATGTGGTGTTCTCTGGTGACACGTGGGTGCAGGGGAGGCCTAGGGGCAAGGGGACCTAGCGGGACAAGGAAGGACACGACAGCCGGGGTTACTGTTGTGGGCCGAAGACCACGAGCGGTCTCGCGCCCCTTTATTTATACCGTCGGGCGTGCCCGCCCTCCGGGTGCGTGGGTGCGTGAACAGCGTGCTGGAACGGGCCGGGTGGCTCCGTTACCACAGTCTCTTCAACTCTTCTTCCCGGCAAGTCCCTCCCAAATGCAGGCCCGCGCTCTTTCGCATCCGCATGATTCAAATACTGGTGGCACTTGAGCCAACCATACCCGACTGCCGCCTTCCTCTTCGAGCAGGAAAGCAAGATCAAGGGCTTCAAGAATGTAGAAAGGACGCATGGTTATGGAGGATTGCAGAAATTGGGCTTAACAGAGCGGGCATCAGGGCTGGGAAGAAGGGCATGAAATGCGAAGAGGAAGCGAGAGCCAGAGAAGCAGCACCTCCAAGCTAGAGAGGCAGCAGGCGGGTAAAGGGGGGAGTGTAATGAGCCTAGCTGTAGGGTATTCGTTGGTGTCTGTAGAGTCATTCGAATTAGCTGGTGGCTCCATATTATTGGAAACATAAAGTTTTCAATGCTGGCCATTATAAACCATTTTCATGTGAAGCTCACAAAGACTACAGCTTCCACAATGCATCGTGTTGCAGAGCGCTTTACTGGCTTAAAAGGCAGACATGCAGTGCCAAATACACTTTGCAGATTACAGTTTTAGCGCTTTCTTATTCCTGTCTCTGGGCAGTGCCATTTTTAATGCCACCTTCCTTTTGTCCTTTTGCTTTGGAGGGTATTCTGGTCTGTGTTGGCACCTGCTTATATGGCCGAAGTTTTCTGAAAGCAGCACTCCTTATAGATTGTTTCTTGGCAACTTCTATCTTGCTTGTAATTTTTTCTCAGCTGACAGAATAAACCTACTACATAATCATTTATTTTCTTTGCCTCGGCACACTTTTGTGAGCTTCAAGATTGACCTTGTTTTTTTCTATCAGCAGGAATTCTGTGTTTTAGCTTCAGATGACATTGGTGCGGGCAGGTTGGGGGCAAGGAAGGGTCTGGATGATAGGAACGTGACTGTGATAAGGGTTTTTTAGATTATTACTGTTTTTGATGTGGCCCAGGTTGTGTATTTTTTAGAGTAAAGGTAGAATTGGGTGCGTGTATCTTATACACCGAGGTTATGTGTGAAAACAAGTTGAGCTGTTTGTGACTCTCTCTTGTATGTTTGTGAGGACAGCAGATTAAGCGGCAATAGGGATCACCTGAGCAGATAGACTATACTGTTCATCTGTGGAATCATTATGCGACGGTGTGTATTTGCAGGAAAATGCAAGCACTTAGGAAACATTTGAAATGCAATGGTCTCACATTTGCTCGAGTTTGAGCTATTGGCATTGTAAATGATAATGCCTTTTATTTATGTGTTTTGAAAACCTGCAAGCATGCGTAAACATGCACTTTGTTCTTATGGTCGTTGTTTACAAGAAGCAAGGGTCACAGTAACTGCGGTTCTTTTACTGCCAGCCTTGCTTCTCATAAGCAAGAACTATAAGTACAAAGTGCGTGTTTATGCACCCCTTGCAGGTTTCAAATCGCATAAATGAAAGTCATTGTAATGTATAACGCCAATAGCTCAAACCCTAGCAAGTGCGAGACCTATTGCATTGCAAATGCTTGTTAAATCTGTTTTTGGGTGGGTGGGTGGGAGGTAGTTAAGGGGTTGTTGGGTTTTTCTTTATTTATGGACAATTTACTATTGGACACTACTAGGACATTGGTTGGGGTTAGGGAGAGGGATGGGCCAGTTGTGGGTTTCGTTTAGGTTTGTTCAGAGAATAAAGTTTTCATACTTTTACACTATGATTATGAATGATTAAAAAAACATTGTGGGGGTATTGTTTTACTTCGTACTGCTGCCTTTGCCAGACCCAGCATTAAAAATCTGCTGATAGTGTAAACAAAATACTTATGTGGTACCCTCCCTTGTCCTACTACTCTCTACTCTCTGCAGTCTACTCTGCCTCTATATATTATTATTAACCCCCAAGGACTCGGAGGGGGTTGGAGGTGAATTTCCATTGTATAGAATGATTGCCGTTCAACAATGAATCAACCACAGTTCATGTATCTTACCTGATTAGATGAGGTGAAGGTTGCATGGTTTACCAAGGTGCCCTGGTGGTGGTAGTAGTAGCAGCATGCATTGCTAGTGTTTCTTTTAACATTGAAGGCAAAGTTATCAGAACTGAAGCAAGGTCCCACTCCCTCCCAGTTGAACTCGAACTATAGGATAAGGACTCAGAGAGTGGAGACTATTCATCGCAGGAAAGTTAACAAATTGAAATTAAAAAAAACATTGGTTAATGCCGTTATTATATGCATTCTTAAAAGTAAATAGGGAACCCAAGTAACCCTTGACAGCTTGGGCAAACAAATATTGACAGGTAAATGTACCTACAAAGGGTTTACTAAATTGAATGTTTGTATGGTTATTCCAATCAATGTTCAACAAACTCTATCAAAGTAGTTTGAAATTCAAAATATTCCAAATCAAATTGTAATTAACATATAACCAAAATTGTCAAAGAATGATTTATCACAAGGGTGTATATATTCAAAAATAGACTTTTATATTAATCCAATTTCGTTTAAAAAGGGTACAAGAGCATACAAAACACAAAGCAACAAGAATTGACAGTAACATATATCCTTCTTTGTTACAGTTGTGTACACAGTTTTTCAAATATTTACAAGGCAATATAACCAAATCTTGCAGACAACTTTGCCTTTGAAACAGTGATCTGTGAAATCGGTGTAAATGTCGATGTTTCGGTCTATAACTGTTTGCATCCACTAGACCATCTCCAGGACTTAATTTAAAAATTAAAGATGAATGATCCTTCAATAATATTTAGAGTAGTTATGGTTATTAAATTCCAAACTGGTATATGGGGGCACAAAGGACTATGGCTCATCTGGCAATCAAGGCTTCGTATTGCTTCACCAGAAGATTATCCACTTGTAAACTGCTGAATGCAAGTCAATCTGTGTAGTCACAACGTGGACCGCAGAGTCAATAACGCTTGCTCGCATGCTCTTGAGCGAGCGTTATTGAGTTGATTATGATTATGATATGAGGATGGTCACAACAGAAGTCAAAGTGTCTATGTTGGTTCACAATGCATGCTTTATCTGATTTGCTTTCTTCTGGCAGATCACTGTGTTATCATTGCATTCAAGACTTACCATTGATCATTGGAGCACTGTTGTAATCTCATGTGTATGTTACAATCTTTAAGTGTATTGCTCTATATGTGAGATAGTGTACAATTTGCTTAGTCACTTGATGGTAATTGTGTTTCTCTCCTTACAGACCTGATCTACCCTCAAAAACTAGCTCATCCAATTTCGGCGGTCTCATACCCAGAACTCCTGACAGAAAGATGCAACACCTATAAATAAGCTGGTATTTCTCTTTTCTCATTCCATCCTCCCATTGCCCTTCGGAATGTTTGGGAGAGCAGTGTTACCAGTCGCTGTTTCATTAGTTCCTACTGGGAGTTGGGGAATAACGTAACCCCATCGGAGCTACCTGGTTTTCAGGTGAGTGGCTCATGACATAGGAATGCTGTATCTCGAATATTAATGCTAAAACATATTGTTCGAACAATATCTAGAGATAAAATATTTAAAAGTAAGTGCACAGCCAGAGAGAGGTAAGAATTTATTTTGAACTCCACATCTACCTAGTTTGTGTTTGTATATTTCTGTATATATAGTAGTAGTACACCTTTTTTTCGCCCATAAGGCCATAAAAGTACAAAAATGGGTATAAATTTACAGCTAACAGAAATTACTTGAATAATTAACTTTTATTTTCTGTAAAATTTATCCTTCCTTTATATGGAAATACTCTGTTTATGTTACATATACGGATATCTTCTGTTTTCACAGCATTGTCAAATAGTTTGAGAATTCTTAAAGATTTAAAAAGCTTCAAACCCCCTTCTTTGCCACACATTTTCTTGATCATTACCAATTCCCCATCCTCTACTACAGTTTTTCTGATCTGTTGTATCTAACCTGGCAAGGAATCTGCCGCCATGTTTTCGAGGAATGTATCTCATTGTAAAATCATATTCTTTAAGTGCGACCACCCATTTTGTGATCCTACTCGAGACAGCATTGATTCCTTTTATTTAAAAACCTCACACAGAGATTTGTGATCAATCCGTATTTCAAATATTCCTCCACACAAAAACTTTTTACGTTTTCTTGCAGCCCAATACACTGTCAAAGCCTCTCTTTCTATCACTGAATACCTGGCCTCTGCTTCTTTCAGGCTTTGTGACAAAACAAAATTGTTCTTTACACTTCTCCTTCATCTTGCTGTAACACAGTCCCCAAACCTTTCAGGCATGCATCAGTAGTAAATATTGATTTATCTTTTGGATTAAAACTTCTTACCCAGGTGCACAATTAAGTTTTTCTTTTATCTCTCTGAACTCTTTTTCACACAAATCATTCCATGCAAAATCTACTCATTTCTTCAGACGTTTTCCCATATTGACAGAACTCTCTGAAAACCCTTTGACAAATTTGCTATAATATTCGGTCACACCGAAAACTTTCAATAGCTCTTCCTTGTTACAAGGCGAGTGCAATATGGGTATTGAGTTTATCAAGTTCTCTTTGGGAACAATCCCTCCACATTTATGATATGTCCCAGGTGATCAATGGAACTCCTCCTAAATTTACATTGTTCTACCTTTACCGTCAAATTAGTTTCCTGACGTTTTCCTAACACTTGTTTGACTTTGTAATCATGTTCTTCCAGTCCTGTTCTGAGGATTCTTATTCAGACCCAGCCACTGATTAGAGGGCAAGAGTCAGACATTACTCTATTGTATATACCACACAAATCTATTTATGCCTGGGGAGCGAATATACTAGGCAAAAAAACAAAAAGTGCTCAATGTCCTCATGTTTATAGTACCACACAGTTTGTGTTCAATCGTTAAAGAAAGAAAGGGCTTAAGACTGTCTGCTAGTAAAACACCTTAAAGGGAAAATGCCAAAGCGAAATTTAATGTATAGACTTTTTGCCAAGGATGGAGTAATTTTGTCAAGATGGGCCTCAAATTTAGAGGCAGGTTTAGAGATCAAAAGTTGGAACGAAAGGGAACCCAAATTAAATGATTGGTACCACTGGGCTACTATTAAGTCCCAATACATTTTCTTTAGAATGACCTTAGAATTAGAAGTGATATGCTTGGTAAAATTGTAAAAGGGCTGCAAGCCTAGTTTTGTAAACCATTCCTTTTTGGTGAATGAACCACTTGATCTTGTTGCCTGAGTCGAGACTCATGATCTGTAGCAGATCCCTTATATAAAGGTCCAATTCAGGACCAGACCACATTTAATCCAATAAAGATGAGGTCTTAAAAGAGCAAGATTCTCAATACATGTGTGACTAGTATCCAAGATAATAGTATGGTAGGAGCACAGAGGGGCAACATAAGCAGGGTTTTAAAGAAAATTAAACCCCTTAGATTTTAGGATATTGAGATTTGTATTTTCCTACAACTCAGCACCATAAAGTGCAGCTGCTTGAGTCTTAGCTTGGTAGATCTTCAGAGCTGTGGAAATAGCCCGTAAATGAGAAGTTTAATATATATTTTTTAAATGCCTGCTGAAATATGGGGGATAGTCAAGCTGTTTTTAGAAATCTGGGGCAACCCCAAGGTGGTCAGAAGTTGGGACCAGCTGTAGAGGAGTAGGTAATAAAGTGAGCTAGTGCTTGAGGTTCTCAGGTGTCTAAAGGTCATAAGTTTTGTCTTCTGGGAAAAAGCCTTCTCATACATTTACTCTGTAGGGGCAAGGAGAATCACTAGACCTCTTCATTAATAACTAATGGTGTAGGATGGGAATATCGACTCCTGAGTATTGATGATGAGAAAGAATATCATTACAACAATATCAAAGTACAAAATATCAAAAAGTAAGCTTCTATACACTTTCTATACCAAACTCCACATCTATGTTCAATGTATCTTTGTGATATATATATAAGCCAAAGGTTGCAGGGACGTTATAGGTAAAAATTAGAATTTAAAAAATGTTAGACATTCACTTTAACAAACAAAGGTTACAGGGAAATTATAGTTAGGAAATAGAATTTAAAAAACATTAGAAATTCACTGAAAAAACAAAGGTTATAGGGACGGTATAGTTGGGCTCAGATTTCACTCGTACAAAACCATAGAAATTCAGCAGATATAGTTACCTAAGCTAACTATAACTTGTACCGCTACAATGCACTGCTATGACCTCACATATTGCATCACTCATGACATGGTCTGATGACTTCTCAAATACCATCGCTGATAACATCACTGATGAATTCAACCACAGAACCACGCACACCCTGATACAACCTCTCATAAACCCACTCATACACCCACACAACCGCTCACATAACTATTCGGAGATCCATACAACTGCTGACTCAAACACTCACTCACTCATACAGTCAATCACACAACCACTTACTCATCCAATCAGACACTCAAAGACCCATACAGCCAAACACACACCCAGAAAACCACTCACACACTCACTCACATACCCGTACAACCACTAACATACCCATTCACATACCCACACAACCAATCACACAACTACTCACTCACCCATTCAGCCACTCACACAGCCACTCACTTACCCATAAAGCTACTCACTCATCGATACAGCCACTCACATATCCATTATCTTATCCACAAAACAACTTGCATACCCATTCACACATCAATACAATCACTCATTTGGGCACTCACTCATCTATACAGTCACTCAACCAAATATGTACTGTGTAACACAGACACTCACACACCCACTCACCCATACAGGCAGTCAAACAGCCACTCACCCATACATCCACTTACACACCCCTTCTCTAGAGCCATGAACACAGCCACTCAGTCACCCATGCAGCACTCATACAGTCACTCGCTCATCCCTACAGCTACTCAGACACCCACTTATTCACCCTGGCATCCACTCACACACCCATAAAGGCACTCAGACACCCACTTCATATATATAGAGGCACCTTCTAGCGCACAAACAATGTATAGAGGTGTTTTCCTCTTTTTATGTGTGCTGCAGGATCCAGCACACATAGACTGAGGAAAAACAAGGAGAAATAAACATATTATGACTTGTTACGCCTCACCTGGGGAGATCTATCTTTTTGGGGAATTCCCAGGTGTACCATGTTCCTTAATCTGGCTGGGAATGTGTCAAAAACCATGGAGTTCCATATAAACACCCATCCCAATGCCGTTGGAACACCTCCCTTGTGCAGAGTAATGCAAAACAGCAATTTGTGTATGGAGGTGCATTAGTTATAATAATTTGAAGGTGTTACGTGGATACATGGAGTGGTGTAGAGGTCTGAGACAAAGGTGAAAAATGTCTGGTGTTTTTGTACTGCATGATGCTTACCATACACCAAAATAATTAAATATAGCATGTATTCAGCTTCAGTGGACTGCATTGGAGATATGTATATTTATTACCTACTTTAAAAAAAAGAAATCGGCAGAATTCGCGCTGGGTGCGCGAGTCCCGCCGAAAAATGTAAAAAAACAACAAGCACAGTCTCCTGCGCATTTTTTAATCAGCCCCCGGGAGGGCCAGGTCTCGGGGGCAATCAAAAAAAACCCCTTGGGACTGCGACCTCCCCGGGGCCATGTTGATTACATGCGGGGGCATGCAGCCCCCCACATCACCAGGGTCCGCCACCTCCCTGGGGCTTTTTTTAAACTTAAAGGTGTGGGGGGCTCCTACCCCCCATGCTACCCCGGGGACTGCCAACTTCCTGGGGCATTGCTATTATGTGTGTGATGGCCTCGCGGGCATCCCAACCCCAGCAGACCGCAACCTTCCCGGGGCTTCAATAATTAAAAAAATAAGTGTGTGGGGGGCTCCGGCCCCTCCCCACACTGCCCTGGGGACCACCACCTCCCCGGGGCTATTTTCATGAAAGGAGGGGGGCACACGGCCCCCTTCCTGCAGCCCTCTATGGCCCAGGGGACCGCCATCCCCCAGGGCTGGCTCCAGCAATGTCCCAGGGTGCCCACCCCCAGGACATTGCAGTTTGCAATGGCAGGGTGGGAGCACGGCTCCTGCCCTGTCATTGCAAACTACGTTTCACTTCCTGGAAGCGTGAGCAGAAAACCTGCTCTTGCTCCCGCAAAGCAGATTGCTTTTGGACAAGGGGAGCTGCATGTCAGCAGCTCCCCTTGTCCAAAAGCAATGACGGCTCCCACAGGAGGCAGAGAGCCAGCTGGTACCACGGGGGCATTGGGGCTCCCCATGGTCTCCAATGTTGAGGGCCGGCCCCGGGGTATGGGGTTCCTGGGACCGGAAGTGGCCCATGGGAGGAGGGCCATGCAGCCTCCCAGGAGGCATGTTTGCAGAGTGGTCGAGAACGGGGTGTGGCCTCTGTCTACCTCTCAGCAATCCCACTGTGTGGGGCTTACTTGAGGTAACAGGTAGGTTAGTTGGCCCCTAAGGACCCACAGCAGTGAAGGACCCCCATCCACGAGCGTGCTTGCAGACTGGTGGGCAAACGGGGCAAGGCCAGCTATAAGAACTTAGCATCCAGGAGCGTGCTTGCAGACTGGTGGGCAAAGGGGGCAAGGCCAGCTATAAGAACTTAGCAATCCTGCTGTGTGGGACTTACTGGAGGTAATAGAAGGGGTAGATGGCCCTCAAGAATGTCCTGGGGCCTACTACCCCTCCTGTTAACTCCAGTAAGTCCCATACAGTGGGATTGCTAAGAAGTCTTCGGAGGCCACGCCCCCTTTGTCCATCACTTTGCAAACGTACCTCCTGGCACACTACTGGTTGGGTGATGAAGTCCACTTTACTCCTGAGGGACTATGGGGGAAAAGAAGCCTTCCCGGTCCTACGCAGCGGAATTCCTGAGCACTGGTCGGAGGTCCAGCCCCCTTTCGCCACCAATCTGCAAACGCGACTACTAGTTAAAGAAGCATTTGGAATGTAATAGGTTTCACATTTACAAAAGTTACAGCTATTGGCTTTGTGAATGTAAACGTGTTTTACTAATGTTTTTTGGAGTGGAGTGGATGAACGCTGTGTGTGGTGGAATTATGTGGTATGTTGTGCAGTGAAATTATGTAGATAGAATGTATGTGGTATTTAGTGTATAGAAATTATGCAGTGAGATTATGTGTTATGGAGAGTAATTATGTGGTAAGGTAGTCTGTGTTGTGGAGTTGGAACCTCAAGTTTAGTCTTACTTGTTTCCGTATAAGCTGAACTATAAACTCAATGAGACAAAAAAAAGAAGGAAGCACTGAGGAGCACTTCTGGACCTAGTCGGAGGTATGAGCAGGGCCACTGGAATTATGCGACTGGCTGCACTGACTTTCGCACCATTATACACTTTCCGCATTTGCCACATAATCCATCATCTGCTGCATAATCTGCAGATTTGAACACAAAAAACCTTGTTTCTAGCTCAAACTGCTCAAACACTACCAATGATGCAGCAACAATTGTTACAGCATGGTGAAAGGCCCTTTGCAAACCTAGAATGGTTACCTATTACTTATGGCTAAATGTGGGTATTACATTTGTATTAATGGTGTGCAAAGCACTCTTGCTTCTTTCTGCACTTCTTTTGCCTTTTTCTGGTCATCTTTTCTACTTTCTGCTCATCTCTTCCACTTTCTGCACCTCTCTTGCCTCTTTCTGCACCTCTGTTGTCTCTTCCTGTACCACACTTGCTTCTTCCTGTACCCCTTGCCTCTTTCTATACCCTTCTTCCCTCTTACTGCATCTCTCTTACCTCTTTCTGCACCCCTGTTCCCTCTTTCTGCACATCTCCTGCCTGTTTCTGTACTTCTCTTGCATCTTTCTGCACCTCTGGTGCTTCTTTCTGCACTTCTCTTGCCTCTTTCTGCACCCCTCTTGCCTCTTTCTGCACCTCTCTTTCTTCTTTCTGCACCTCTCCTGCCTGTTTCTGCACCTCTCTTGTTTCTTTCTACACTTCTCTTGCCTTTTTCTGGACCTCTGTTGCTTCTTTCTACACCCCTCTTGCCTCTTTCTTTACCCCTTTCCTCTTTTTGCACATCTCTTTCGTCGGTCTGCCAGTCTGCCAACTTGTTCCATCTTTCCGCACCCCTTTTGCCTGTTTCTGCAACTCTGTTGCCTCTTTCTGCAGTTCTCTTGCCTCCTTCTGCACCTCTCTTGCCTCTTTATACACTTCCTGTGCCTGTGTCTGCACCTCTCTTGACTCATTCTGCACATCTCTTGCCTCTTTCTGTGCCTCACTTACTTCTTTCTGCACCCCTCTTGCTTCTTTCTGCATCCCTCTTCCCTCTTTGTGCAACTCTCTTGCCTCTTTCTGTACCTCTGTTGCTTATTTCTGCACTTCTCTTGCCTCTTTCTGCACCCTTCGTTCCTCTTTCAGTACCTCGGTTGTTTCTTTCTACACTTCTCTTCTTTGTTTCTGCATCCCTCCTGCCTCTTTCTGTACCCCTCTTGCCTCTTTGTGTACCTCTCCTACCCCTTTCTGCACCCCTCTTGCCTCTTTTTGCACCTCTGCTGGTTCTTTCTGCACTGCTCTTGCTACTTTCTGGACCGCTCTTGCTTCTTTCTGTACCACTCTTGCTTCTTTCTGCACTCCTCTTGCCTCCTTCTGCACTCCAGTTGCTTCTTTCTGCACTTCTCTTGCTTCTTTCTGCACTTCTGTTCCTTCTTTCTGCACTCCTCATGCCTCTTTCTGCAACCTTCTTCCGTCTTACTGCACCTCTTTCCCTTTTTTCTGCACCTCTCCTGCCTGTTTCTGCAACTCTCTTGCCTCTTTCTGCAATTCTCTAGTCCCCTTCTGCACCTCTGTCGGTTCTTTCTGCACTGCTCTTGCTTCTTTCTGCACCTCTCTTGCAAATTCCTGCACCCCTTTTTCCTCTTTCTGCACCACTCTTCCCTCTTTTTGCACCTCTTTTGCCCCTGTTTCTGCAACTCTCTTGCTTCTTTCTGAACATCTCACGCCTCTTTCTGTACTCAAATGGGAAGTGCAAGCTGTCAAGGTTAAAGGTCTGTGGCTTGTGTGACTGAGGTGTATGTCTACTTGTATATGTATTCTTACATGTGTTATACATCTGAAGATTGTAGCTTAAAAAGCGGATAACTTCTCCTATAGGTGGTCAAATCGTCTCAGTTCTGCTCTGTCATTTGGTTGCACAGGTCTTATGTATATATGTGTTATAGAGACCCTCATATATACTATTGAATAACCATGTGGCCTGTATTGTGAGCAGAAAGAAATGCATACACCTTTTTTACACAAATTTACAGAGTATGATGTTTGAAACACAGGTATTCAAGTGTTTGTATGTTTATTTACATTTAACATGTCACTAGGTAATAGCATAGACACGCATTCATACCTGTACAAACTTGGTCAGACTTACAACAGTGATATGCTTAGGATTGCTGTTTTATATTTGGTAGGACTAACAGTCTGAGCAGTCGATTAATATTGAACCTTGAAGAGAAAAGTGAGGTTTAAAACATCGTCACAGAAGGATTAGTGATTAGGGTACTTTGTATGAATCTGTTGTAAGGTACAGTCAAAGTAGGCCTGTTTCTGCACCTCTGTTGGTTCTTTCTGCACATCTCTTGCTTCTGTCTGCACCTTTCTTTCTCTTTCTGGACTTCTGTTGGCTCTTTCTGCATTTCTCTTGCTTCTTTCTGCAACTTTCGTCCTCTTTCTGCAACTCTCTTGCCTCTTTCTGCACTTCTCTTGCTTCTTTCTGTGCCTTTATTCCACTTTCTGCACATGTCCTACCTATGTAGGCATAGTTGGAAATTAGCATTTAAAAAACCTTAGAAATTAACTGAAAAAAACAGAGGTGTCAGGGTCGTTATAGTTAGGGATTATCATTTAAAAAACCTTAGAAATTCACGGAAGAAAATAGGTTTCAGGGACGTTATAGTTAGGGATTAGCATTTAAACAAACCTTAGAAATTCACTGAAAAAAACCACAGGTGTCAGGAACGTTATAGTTAGTTGGACATTTCACTCATATAAAATCAGAGAAATTTGTCAGTTATAGTTAGTAGAGCTAACTATAACTCGTGCCCCCGCAATGCACTGCTGATGACGTCACATATTGCATCATTCATGACATGGTCAATGACATCACTGAAGACATCTCAAATGATATCACTGATGACATCACTGATGACATCATCCATGTGATCATCTGATGCACCTCCTTACACCCTAATATAACCTTTGATTCACCCACACTAAAATACAGACTACCAATATCGAAACCATAGACAGAATAATAGCAGTTAGTATACACCCGCTTAGTGATTCATACGCCTACACACACACACCACTCACTCATACATGCAGTCATTCATCAATACTGCCATCCACTCATACACCCATATAAGCACTCACACACTGTCACTCACCCAAAGAGTTACTCAAACACCTAGTCAGTCACCCAAAGAATTAATTACACTGCCATTTACTCACCTATACAGTTATACACACACACCAACTCACATATTCATACAGATAGTACCATATACGCACTCTTTTCAACAATTACTGACATAAACACCCCCTTATCCATGCAGTCACTGTCACAATCACTCACTGTCACATATACTCACTTATATACTCCAACAATCACATAAACTGCCTTTCACTTATGTAATTACTTACATATATTCCACTGAGACATCATTTACTCACCAACACAGCTATACATACACTCACTCACACCTACAGTCCATAACACATGCACTCATAAACCCATACACCCAGTGAATCGCCCAGTCACACATCCGTGCAGGGAGTAACCAACCCCCCACCCACTCCCACAGACACTCAGCCACCCATACTCAGACAACCAATCTTTAACCCATATAGACACTGATGTAGCTACTCACCAACCCATGCAACCACTTACACACCAACTGACAGGCTTGTGCAGACATTCACACAGATTAATCATTCACCCATGCATTCACTAAGACATGTTTAATGCCTCACTTATACAGTCAGGCACGTACCCACTAAATCATCCATTCAGACACTCATACACCCACTCATTCTTCAATACACCTTGGTATTTATATATATCAGTTTTAAACTTTTTAGAAACACTCAGTCATTGGATGATGTCATCAGTGAGGTCATTTGAGATGTCATCAGTTAGCTCACCTAACTAAAGCGGCTGAACTTCTCTGGTTTTGTTCGAGTGAAATGTCAGACTAACTATAACGTCCCTCTAACCTTTGGTTTTCTTCCATAAATTCAAAAGGTTTTTAAAATGCCAATTCCTAACTATAATGTCCCTGAAACCTGTGTTTTTTTCAGTGAATTTCTAAGGTTTTTTAAAATGCTGATTTCAAACTATAACGTCCCTGAAACCTGTGTTTTTTTAATTGAATTTCTATGTTTTTTACTAGCAGTCACGTTTGCAGAGTGGGAATTCTGCTCCGCAGGACTTACAGGCGGTACCAGGAGGGCTTCCTAACCCCCAAGGTCCCTCAGGAGTAAAGTGGACTTCATCCCCCAACCAGTAGTGCACCAGGAGGTGTGTTTGCAGAGTGGTGGAGAAAGGGGGCCATCTCCTCCGAAAAATAAAATTTCCATCCTTCTCAGCCCTTTCCTGGAAGGTTTTGGGGTAATCCATTAAGTGGGGCCTGAGAAAAAGGTGGGGATGCCAAAACATGTTTTCTCTATTAATTTTTCCATAGGAAAATTGAACAGTGATACCGTAAAAACTGCTAAACAGAATTACACCAAATTTTGTAGAAAGCTAGATCTTGGTCTAGCCAGACAAGAGCAAAGAAAAGGACCTGCTCCTACTGGGTGGGAGTAATGCTGGATCCCACTGCACCAAGGATGGGTGTATTCAGGGAGTTGGTCAGCAAGTGGAGGCCATTGGGCTCCCTTGTGGCCACAACCTTTTGTTTTATGGGTGCCACGGGTGGGTATCAGGGCATCCATTTAAGGCTCCGGGGGGATCCCAGGGGACACTTTTGGCTCTGGGAGGGGGTCATGTCTCCCTCCATTGAAAAAGAAAATGGCCCCAGGAATGGGGTTCCCGGTGCCCGTAAAGGCCTGGAGAGGGAAGCCTCGTCCTCTTTATAAATGAATAAAGCCCAGGTGGGCCCCAGGACACTCAAAAAAATAAATAATAATAAATGAGCAGCAGGAGTCACTCATTTATTATTCTCTGCTCCTTGAAGGAGCTCACCATAATGCCTTGCGAATGCTCTTTAAATTAATTTGTAAGCTTGGAGATATCCTAAGAAAGGGCAGGAGAACCACCAAGCATTTTCATAATGTTGTGATGGGGCTGCAGAGAGTGCAACAGCCTTCCAGCAACAATAGTAAAATGTGACCCCAGGAGAGCGTACTATATTGTTTAAATCACTCATAGCTGGAGCTATATGCTCTTCAGCTCAAGTATACAGTACCTTTGCGGTGGGTTCTATGGTGCACTTTGCAGGCTGAAAACAGCAAAAAAAAGACTCTAAGACATGTGACAACTTCCTTTATTACCAACAAAAAAGACCACAAGAGCTGACACACAGACCCAGTTGAGACCAGGGTAGATTAATTATAACAATCAACAATGTCTCAACAGGTAATGTTTGAGAAAAAGGATACATTTCCAAAGTAAAATGTAAATTACAGTTGTGCAAGAAAAAGCGAGACACTCAAGACTTTATAAACAGCGATCTGTATTTAGAAAGTCAAATTCAATATACATAAATAGGTATTTCAGCACTATTTTCAATGTCTGTGCGTATAACACAAACAAACGTGTTCACATATGTGCTTGTGCAAGAAGTGATCGGCGCAAGTGACATGTGAAATAATGTGAAAAACAGCAAGAAAAATAGCACAAGAGATTTGAAAAAATGGTTACAGAACAGTATTTTTTGGAGTACAAGAATTAATCCACTGTTTTATGGAACCATTAAAGTACCAAGAGATGCGCTGAATGGTCAAGGGCGTTTTAACCTGTAATTACTTCAGGTTGTCATCAGGACCGGGTTACAATCGATTCAGTAAGTGCTGTATAAAGAATTGAGAAGGAATAGAATAAGAAAAGGGAAACCAGGGTGATGTCAAAGTTGGCTGGACAAGGTCTGCTAGGTATAACACTGATAACTGTAGTTAGGAAGGGCTCTGAAAGAGTGGGTGTGGAATAGTGTGGTCAGGCTGAGTCTGCCAAGGAGGAAAGGCATGTCACCACGTCCGTAGGTGAAAATACGGAGTCTGTGAAGGAAAAGAGCTGTCATAAGGTGGAGAACCTATTATCTGATGGACTAAATGTTAGAAATGGCGGTCTCTCGTTGGCAAAGGTTTGCACCTTTGTCCAAGTAGGGACTCTTCCTTCTAGTCAGGATAAGGGAGTTTCACTCCTAAAATAACCCCTGCTCACCCCCTTGGTAGCTTGGCACGAGCAGTCAGTCTTATCTCAGAGTGATTGTGTGAAGCATTTGCACATAACCAGCAGCAATACAGGGAAAATAATACAAAAGGACACCACACCCGTTTAGAAAAATATCCAATATTTTTATATATCCAAAACAAGACCAAAAGAATCGAACCTGTAGTATTTAAAAATATATACTTTGCAAGACATCCTTTAAATTGCAGAAACATCACAAAAACACAGTTCTTCTGAATCTGTAGCTCCGTCCGGGGCTACCGTAATGCTGAAAACAACAGAGTCTAACAGTTTCAGCCAACTGCGTCGGTGCGGGCCAGCTACAGCATGGACAGACTCGTGAACAGTACCTTTCTTGTTGCGGCCGAAACATTGGTGCGAGTCAGTCGGGGAAACCGTCACGGTTGCGTTGCAAAATGGAAGCGGCGAAGGGTGCTGTGCCCTCACCATGCCGCGCAGGCAGTGGCTCGGTGACGATCATCCAGATGCCGTTGGTGAGACTAAGGCTTATGGTGCGAGGAGGTGCTTGCTGCGGTGCCAGCAGGTGGCGTTGCAGGCAACAGGTCCGGTTAGTGGGTGCTGGCATCGGTCGGCCCATATTTCTGTGGGGGACAAAGCAGTGCATCATAAAACGTATGAGCGGTGCCCCAGCCACAATGCAGTCATGAGTGTTGAAGTCACCAGGCAGTAATGCCGTAGGTGAGACCAGGACGGTGAAGTGAAGTGAGGCGGTGCGGTTTCCCACAGGTCACGGTGCAAGTTATGGCTCGGTTGCAGTGGCTCAGTGGTGGAGGCAATGGTTGTCGTCATCGTTGAGACCAGGGTTGTGGTGCGAGATGCGGCGGTGCCTTCAGGACATTGAGCCAACGTTGGAGTCAGTGACGGAGTTGGTTGCTTTTCCCTTCTCTGTGGCAACTGAAACAGCAGTTCCAGAAGCAGACAATCAAGTAAATCAGTTTCTCCCTGTTACAATGTGTATGTCTGGACAGAATCCATGGTTTGCTCGTGCCAATGTCAATCGACATAGTCTATTTCATTTGCGGACACACGGCACATGGCCCACATGGGTAATGTCCTTTTATGGTTGGGAGACCCCATAGTGTCTCTTGGTTGGTTGAATTCTTAAGCCTGGGCCGTGTATGTACGAGCTGGTCTTTGATGTTAGTGCTTCTCTTGAATGCAAAAAGAGGCTGAGAGATCATATTCAGGATCTTCCAGTGTTTCAGAATACTCCTTTTGATTTGATTGGAGTAGCTGCAGAATGTATTGACGCAGGTCAATCATGGCTGGTCTTTTTTTTCGCGGCGCAATCTCAATGAGAGCCTCTCTGTTGTTGTTAGCTGCTCTTTTCCTGGATCTCCGGATGACACTCAATGGATAGTTCCTATCTTTCAATTGGGAGGAGAGGTTCTTCGCGTGTTCGGTGTATTTCTCTTTTGGCGTGCAATTCCTCCTTAACTGTAGGAATTGCCCATACGGTAAATTCTCACGTAGAGATTTAGGATGATAACTTTGGTATGATAGTAAGGAATTCCTGGCCATTGGTTTCCTGTATAGTTCAGTTCCCAAATTGTCACCTTGCAGAAAAATACGAATATCCAGAAATGGCAAGCTGCTGTTGGTGAATTCACAAGTGAACTTCAGATACTCACTTCTGGAATTGAGCCACTGGTGGAACATAGTGATTGTCTCTGGTGTGCCCCTCCAAATGAAGAACACATCGTCAATGTAGCGTTTCCAAACGCGGATGTGTTCTCTATTTGGATTGCTCTCTTTTAGGATCTCTTCTTGTTCAAATCGATGTACATAAAGATTCGCCAAGCTGGGGGCAAAAACACTGCCCATAGATGTCCCTGACGTCTGTAAATAGAGGCCATCTTCAAACCTGAAGAAAGTTTATTTCATGGCAAGGCGTGCACATGCCATAATAAAATGTACTGGGGAGATGGTGTCCATTGTCCTGGTGTTGAGCAAGCCCTCTATCGTGGTCAGTGTTTCATCCTGCGGTATACACGTATACAAAGTCTACACATCGAAAGAGACTAGGTGGTCTTGGATCACATCAAATGGAGTCCCAGCGAGGAGTCGCAAAAGATCTTTGGTATCTTCAATGTACGTCGGCATCTCTAGTACCAATGATCGAAGGGCTCCAGAATTAAGCTAATGCCAGAAATAATTGGCCTAGCTGGTGGTGGTCTTTGTTCTTTGTGTATTTTCGGCAATACACAGAAATAGGGAACAATGGGGTGAGGAGTAAGCAGAAAAGAAGCCTCCTGATCAGTAATCCATCCTTCTTCTTTGGCCTCATCAACCATCTTTTTGATTTCTAAGGATAGTCTTTTCGTGGGGTCCATTTTAAGTTCATTAAAGTTACAACCTTCTAAAAAAAAAACGATCTGAAGAGATCAGTGACCGTAGCGCGAGCATGCGCACAAGACAAACAATACAGCAAAGCCGTTCAGGCATTGCCTTAGACTATGCGAGCAAAAGGGTTGTGAAATGCACACCTGTGTACTACTTGTTTTTCCTGCTTAACTGCTTCAGATCTCTAGAGGCGTGCATGTTTGCTCCGCGCTCCGTCCCACTGCGCTGTAGTCTCAGACTAGCCATTGTACCTCGAATCACGCATGCGTTAGCAGCGGTTCCCGATTCACATGACTTTGCTAAACTTATTTAAACTCACACAAGAGCCTGCTGTTGGTACCTCCGGTCACAGTTTGGACACTCCGTTGGAGTAACCAGGCGCTCTACAAGCTTAATAATAATAATAATAATAATAATGATAAGTACCAGGCTCTCTACAAGCTTAATAATAATAAGTACTGAGACGGAGTTCCGACGGACAGGTGAGTCCTCTGGCAGTGTGCCGCGGAACCCTGTAAAAGTGTAGAGGACAGTGTTTAAACCTTACTACCCCTGCCATGGCTCTCAGATGGGCACTCTGTATAGTTGGAGGACAGTGTTTAAACCTTACTACCATATTCCATAGAAAGAGCGGACTGGCCATCATGTCTGGAATAACCAATACACGTGATTTTTATCGTATATCTCCTTTGGGCTTAATTTTAGAGAATGGTTCGGGAACGCGCTTTTGTAGACTCGGTGCTGACCTGTGTATGTATATGAGGTCAAGTAATATAGAATAATCAATCCTTTCTTCACTACCATCAGTGTTGCTATCCAAGTTAGATAACCTCGGGCACTATTGTTCGTGTGTTTCCACTCATTATGTTTTAATGATGTATCCTTGTGTAGCCTGGTTGTACACTGTATTTGTACCGTGCAACGCTACTTTGACCTTACTCTTGGATACTTCTGTAAAGCTAAATATTTATTAGTATTCATGTAGATTTTTACACTCATCTACAATGTTATCATGGGGTTCTCTATACAAAGAGCGGACCGGTCTGTCTACATCTACAGTACCTGTGGAGCGCACATGTATACAGTATTGAAGGATGACAATTCCCCTGACCCCCCCGAACCTCAAAAGTTTGATATGGAATCACTGCCAGAACCTCTGTTACCAGAGATATGTGTTATGATAATAACTTCTTTTGACTATTGAGTGGAGTCTGACATTCTGCTTGTTTTTAAGATGTTTTTCCTCACCTACACACATTTTTAAACAAAGGAGTAGTGCCAACATAATGATGAATATGTTTGACACAACACCATCCTTTTTTACAGAGTGGGCCCCTTTCCCTGAGCTGTCACCAGGTTGAGTGAAACTATTATTGATAATGTATGCAAATTTACGTGATTGGGATGGGAAGGAAATGTTTTCATTCCTCCTATCTTATTATACTAAGATCATGAGTATCGATTGATATGATTTTTTCACTTATTTCCCTGTTTTGTCTCACTTCTTTAGGTACAACCAGTAAAATCCGAAAAAAAAATGAAAATGAAAGGATTACTGGTTTGATATCAGAGCACTTGTTTCTACTTTTTCACCGGCAGCAGCAATTGTTATAGGTCCTGACGAAAGCCTTGATATCTTTTGGGTTGACTTGGCTGAAACATGTAGACCTTTTCGTCTAACACTAAGCAGTTTAAATCCATACTGCTTTTGCACTGTCTTTTAATCCTGTCAGTAGGAGCAAGCTATTAAATGTTTTTTTGTTCTGACTAGGCAGTTTTAATTTCACTAGTTCACTAATCTTTACTATTTTCTTCCTTTTTAGCGCTGCATCCTCACCACTATTCTCCCATCTCTAATTCGGGGGATTTCATATATCCTCTATAGGGTAGGAATAACAAAAATATCCCTGAGCTCCTTCTTCTCAGAGAAGAAGTTGTAGCCCTTAGTGGGACTAGGGTTTCTCACTAAGAGGAGATACCCAAATGATGAAGCATGCCACCTATGGTGGGTGAGGGTAATCGTCCTGAAAGGGATTTCTCCCTTAAGGAGATTATGTGAGGCTCGTGTCTGTCACTTTAGATGCTTGAGTTTGCCAGTTTAGACCCAAGGATTTGTTTTGTGTTGATTCAGCAAGAAAAATACCTACTTTCTAAAAGGGGTATTTCCAAACACAGAACATAAAAATAAAAAGATGCATTCAGGCATACTAAACTCAATTTTTCCATTTTGTCCCAATGGGAAGTTATACTTATAAGATGTTATAGGTAAAACTCTCATTCTATCCTATGGGTCAGATAGCCTTTCCATAGTGAAAAACGAAATGCACTGTAACTCACTACCAGACCATGCCACACACACCAGTACATGTCCTACCTTTAACATACACAGCACCCTGCCCACAGGGGTAACTTGGGCCTACCTTAGGGGGTGACTCATATGTAAGAAAAGAGAAGATTAGGGCGTGGCAAGTGGGTGCACTTGCCTGGTCAACATGGCAGTTACAAACTGTGCGCAGACCCTGCAGTGGCAGGCCTGAGACACCTTTTCAGGGGTACTCATGTGGGTGGCGCAATCAGTGCTGCAGGCCCACCAGTAGCATTTGATTTACAGGCCCTGGCACACTCAGTGCACTTTACTAGGAGCTTAACAGTAAATGAAATATGCCAATCATGAAAACACCAATCCATAATAACAATTTATAACAGGAGCACTTGCACTTTAACACATGGACAGCAATGAGAAAGTGCGCAGAGACACTAAACCAGCAAAAACAGAGTAAAAACCACGAGGTCAGAAGGCAAAAAGACAGGGGAAACACACCAAAAGATGCCAGGTCCATAGGGGACATACGAATTAAGGCTGAAAAGGCATTAAAGGTGAACAGGACCAAGGAGGTCACAGAATTGTTTAGCAGCTCGGATAGAATGAGGCAGGCTTACTGTGGGAATTCTTAATGGCTGGCAGTGTCACAGGGAGAGCAAGCAGGACGCAATCGGATTGAGTTAGGGGAGGCAGGTGTCTGAGTCAGGTGCCACAAGCAGAGACCAAGGCCAGTGTGGGTTTGCAATACCCAGTGGGTAAGCTGTAAGTGAGGGGAGGGGAGTAAATCAATGCTGGCCAGTACAGGGAATAAGGCTGGTGTGAGGGTTGGTAAGGTTAAACATTCGTACCTGGAAATAGGCAGCTTATAATCCGTCAAGTGGGGGAAGTTACAGTGTCAATCTCAGGAATGGAGCCTGGACATGTGTACCCAGCGGTTGTCTGGGACTCAAAGGAGTAGGTACACCAGGAATAGACCTAGCAAGGTGCATCCAGCGTAAGTCTGGGACACAAAGGAGTTTGCGCTTCAAGTTCGCACCATACTCCGAATCATTCTAAGGTCATCATTGGAGAGACAGGTATTGGTATAGTCGCTGTCACGTGACCAAGAAACAATAGAATGGAGTAATTGGGAAAGGTGGGTCAATCACGCATTCCCCGGGGGTAAGAAGGAGAAAGAGGGCTGCGGTATAGGAAAAAGTTCAAGAAGAAGGCAAAGTCAAAAAGGGTTACATTCTATCATGACAGGTACATTATTTAAACAACTGAGCAATCGTACGTTTTGTGTAAAGGCTGTATTCTTCATGTAAACAGAGTATGATGAAGGATGTATGCTATGCTGGCCAATTCCCATGGTAAGTGGTGGCTGTGGGATATGGGAGCTAGATAGGAACAGATTCAACAATTTAACATGAGTTTAGGACAAAAACATTTGTAATTCAACTTAACATCAAAGAGAGAGGAACAAATAAATGAGCATGTCACAATATGTAAGTAATAAAGAGTAAAAAATTAAGAATTTAAAAACAATAATCTACCCCCTGGGGGGTATCTAGTTTACTTTAAGTATCACCTGTGGCTACAGTGGTATATTAGTACAACAGTTGGTATCATAGGAGATAATCATATATTTGGTTAGATTATATAGGAAGAAGGAGAGTCCTTGGGAAAAACGGGGGGGGGGAGGACGTTTAGACATGTATAGTATTGTTTAATTCGCCAGAGTGTTGAGTCTCTGGTTGACTGAATCCCATTGAGTGATCCATCTGCATTCACACTTCTTCAGAAGTAGTTGTAGGTTACCACCAAATAAATGTAAGGTGGGTTGGTCAATGGCCTGCCAGAACACGGCAGTTTCAGAGTATTTTTTCCCCCGATAGTGTGAGACCAGAGGTGCATTCTCAACTTTACATCTGATGCGGCTCTTGTGTTGTATGATTTGCCATTTGTGTAGTCTGACCTATGTATATTGATCACAAGGGCAGCGTATGGCATAAATCACATTTGTTGTACAGCAGTTTGAAAATTGTTTGAGTTGGTACGTTCGCGTTCTGACCTTGAATTCTTTGATATTAGAGGTGAGGGGGCAGACCACATAGTTTTGGCATCTGAAATGACCCAGCATGGATGGGAGACCACATGGTGCAGTTATGGAAGCAGTGTTATCTTATCATTTTTTTCATGCCATGTTACAGCATGTACAAGATTGTCTGCTAAGTTGTTATCCCTTTTGTATGAAAACAAGGGTGGTTCTTGGGAAATGGCATTCATATGTAGGACAGTCCTGTTCTTTTTAATGATCTTGTTGATCCTGATACTTGAAGGGCTAAAGGTAGAGACAAACGGGATGTGTGTAGTAACATGTTTTTTACTGGGTGACCAGAGCATATCCCTGTGGCAATAAATACCAAGTGCGTTTGCAAGCGCTGGAGATCAGGCGGTGTGGGTAGCCTTGATTAGTCAGTGTTTTAGACACTATTGCTGCTTCGCGGAAATAACCTTTTTTCCATTAGCAGTTTCTCTGGATCCGGAGAAACTGTCCATATGGGAGGCCATCACGTAGGCCTCCGGGTGATAACTAGAGTTTTAACAAAACGTGTTGTGTTCAGTAGGTTAATTGTACAGCATTGTAACAATTGAGCCATCCTCAGTATTGAGAGTGAGGTCGAAGAAAGGTAGTTCATTTCTTCTAGATCCTGATGTAAATCTGAGGTGTGGTTGGCTGTTGTAAATCCAAACTAGGAATGCAGATAAACTGTAATTTTATCCTTGCCAAAACAGGAGGATATAGTCGATGTATCAACACCAAAAACCAATTTGTTCAAAGAAAGGATTGGTGGGGGTAAGAATTTGGGTGGTTTCCAAATTATGTACATAAAAGATAGCAAAATTAGGGGCGAAGCAAGCGCCCGTGGAAACTCCCTTAATTTGAAGGTTGAATTTGTATAAGAAGTAGTTGTTGTTCAAGGCAATCACATATTCAGTTGGTATACGTGTAGGTCTTGGCCGGGTATTGAGTACATTTTAGATGATTGTCAAGCCCTCGGTGTGGGGAATATTGTATACAGTGACTCGATATCTAAATCCACCATCAAATCAGTGTCAGAATCGAAAGGCCGATCAGTGCTATCTTGTAAGTAGGTGTCAGTTAAGGGTATGAATTCCTTTATAATGACATTTGTGTATTTGCCAAGTGGTTCCAAAATGGAACCACACCCTGAAATAATAGGGCGGCCTGGGGGGTCAGTAATGTTTTTATGTATTTTAGGTAAAACACAGATAACCGGGGTCTGAAGACAAGGGTTATTATGAACGGCATGCTCTTTTTTAGATATGATGTCCGAGAGTCTGGCCTGATTGGTGACCATTTGTATTTGGTTGCGAATATTCAAAAGTGGATCTGAAGGAAGAACTCTGTAATGGGCATTGTTGGAAAGTTATCTCATAATTTTGCGTCATATTTGTCGGTAACCATGATCACAATACCTTCGCCCTTGTCAGCAGGCATGATAATAATGTTAGGGTTTTCTTTGAGGCTATGAAGAGCCAGTTTTTCTACAAGAGGAAGGTTGTATGGAACAAACTCCAATTGACATTGAGTTTCCATGATTTCATGGAGTACTATATGTTGAAAGGAAAATATTTCTGGTGGCATAGAGTTAGTGGGATGGAGAAAGGACGAGGCGGGTGAAAAGGAGAGTGAGTGGGGGTGTCATGTAATGGTTTGTCTGAATTTTTTTGTTTCAATCTAATGTGTCTGAAAAACCGTAGTAAATCTTCTTGAAGATTGAAAAAGTTACTTCATTCCATATGGACAAAGGAGAGACCGTACTCAGGAGAGATATTTCCTCAGGACATAGCACATTCTTAGATACATTGAAAATAGGAATCATGTCAGTATTTGGGTTAGGTACCACCTGCCACACGCATCAACATAAGGAATTGCGATTCCTAAAGAGGGATTTTTAAGGAATCGCTATTTAGGAATCACAATTCCTTATGCATGTAGGAATCACAAAATAAATTTGATTCATAAACATTACCTAATAGTGATTCGCAAATTGCAATTCGCTATTAGGTAATGTCACTCCAATCATTCCTACGGGCCTATAGGCCCATAGGAATGAATGGGAATGCATTCGCAAATTGCGATTTCCAAATTGGTAATCACAAATTGCGAATGCAAATCCAAGGGTGCCAGGGGGCCTAAGGCCCCCTGAGGCACGCCCTAAAAAGGTAAGTGTACACATGTGACGCACACACATGCCCTAAGGGCATGTGTGTGTGTTACATGTCACTGAATGCTCAAATTACCATCAACTTGAAGTTGATGGTAATTAGCGTTTCCTAAAGGCAGTTTGCATTTAGGAAATGCTTGATGCATTGCATTTCGGGATTCGCAAATTGAGATTTCCTAAATGCATTCGCAAGTTAGGTAATCACAAAAAATTGTGATTACCTAAGTTGCGAATAGAAAGCCTTTGATGCATCAGAAAAGGCCTTTTTCCCTCGTAAATGGGCCAATTCTGCGAATCGGCCCGTTTGCAAGGGCAAAAATGCTTGCTGCATGTGGCCCCAAATTCGATGTAGATGTGGGTAAGGTAGGTATGGGTATGTCAGAGGTTCTTACTTTTATTAAGCATTGCACTGTGTGAGTTGAACTATACATTTGATTGTAATTATTAAGCATTTTCTTATCTCGGACAATACTTCTGCTGTATATATGTCGACATCCACTCACATCCACTCACTCACCCATACAGTCACTCATAATTATGGTCACTCAGTACAGAATTATCATATGCACTCATACACCTATATAGACACTCACACACTACCACTCATTCATAGAGGTACTCACACACCTAGTCAGTCATGCAAATAATTATTCACACTCCCCTTTACTCATCTATACAGTTATACACACACCTGCTCACTTAGTCATACAAATACTAGCACATTCTTACGTTCTTATACAATCACTGATACAAGCAAACACTCATCCATGCAGCCACTCTCACAATCACACACTCTCACTTATAGACACTTATATACTCTAACACGCATATATACTGCCTTTTATATATGTAGTTACTTACACATGTACAAATGAGATATACATTCACTCACTAACACACCCATACACACACTCACCCACCCATACAGCCCATCACAGATGCACACTTCAAACTATGCACCCAGTGAATCACCCACTCACACATCTATGCAGAGAGTCACACACACCCCACACACACAAACACTCAGGCACCCATACAGATACTCAGACAACCAATCAATAACTCATATAGACACTTATGTAGTTATTCACAAACCCATGCAGTCACTTACACACCAACAGACAGACAGATACAGAGATTCACACAGTTTAGTCACTGACCCATGCATTCAGTAACATATGTTTAACCACTCACTTATAGAGTCAGTAACGCACCTAGTAAAACATCCATTCAGACACTTATACACCCACTCATTCTTCAATATGCCTTTACCTATATATATTAAACATATTTAAACTTTACAGAAACACACAGTCACTAGATGATGTCATCAGTGGTGTCATCAGTGATGTCATTTGAGATGTCATCAGTGATGTCATCAGTGATGTCACTGACCATGTCATGAGTGATGTAATGTGACGTCATCAGCAGTGCATTACGGGGGCGCGAGTTATAGTTAGCTGAACTAACTATAACGGGGGAATTTCACGGGTTTTGTATGAGTGAAATGTCCAACTAACTATACCTTTCCCTAAAACCTATGGTTTTTTCAGTGATATACATCACAAAGATGTGGTGTTAGGTATAGAAAGTGTATGAAAGCTTACTTTTCGATATTTTGTCCCACAACATTGTTGTAGCAATATTCTGTCCCGTCAATATTTTGGATTATATATTCCCAGTTTACACCATTAGGTATTAATGAAGCAGTCTAGTGACTCTCTCTGTAGTCCGACTC
This sequence comes from Triturus cristatus, assembly GCF_964204655.1. Lineage (NCBI taxonomy): Eukaryota > Metazoa > Chordata > Amphibia > Caudata > Salamandridae > Triturus > Triturus cristatus. Next base: position 345,646,132 of record NC_140593.1, read on the forward strand.
TATGCCCCTACAGAGTAAGTGTATGGGAAGGCATTTGCACAGAAGCTGCGGTTTTGTTAATTTTGCTGCAGGTGGATTTCATCTACCCGTTTAGGGTAACTATGTGAATTCTAAACAATGTATATGTTGATTGCACAAGCCCAAGCCCTTAAATAGTGGGTATTCGGGTACGGTTCAGAAAGAGAGGACAGGGGAACTTTCGAATGGTTCGCCTGTTTTCAAAAATGTGGAATGCCTACCTCACTCTTTCTTGAATGCTGTGGCAGACTTGAAATGTCCACTATACGTTCTGAGAAAGTGTATCAAATGATATTCTCTCAGAGCACTCGCTAGCTTTTACGTTTCCTCTTTCCCTTTTCCTTTTCTTTCATGTTGGAATACTCTCAGATACTCCTTTCTTTGGAGGTGGGGGTCCCATCTAACGTCCTTACTTTTTACCTATCCCGTCTTCTAGTTTTCAACGCACCTTCCTTCCTCGCCCCTTCTAATTGTGCCAGTTAGGGCTTTCCTGAACTGTGTTCTTTGTTTTTGGAGGGAATTCTTTTAAACCGAGAGTTAACTAATATCCACCCTTGATCCTTTTCGCCATGCTCCTGCAGTTGCAGAAAACCCTTTCTGTCCTTCATTTAATCCAATAAAATGTAGCTCAATGTTCTGCGCCCCCGCCCCACCGCGCAGCAACTGTATTTTCTTCCTTTTGAAACTTTTAATTAAAGTTCTGTATTTTCGGGTGTTCTTACATCCTTACTTGAGCATTCGTTTTTTAAAGCTTTATTCGACATTTGTCATAAAAGCATTCCCCTATCCCTAATACAATAAATACTACAATAAAATACATATTAAACATGGAATGTCGAGTAAATACATAATAAAAATAGAAGTACTTCTATTTGTCAAATTTCATAAAATATAGATTTTTCTATAAATAAAATACAATAATTCATGCAGGATTGAGAATATACATATTTCATTACGATACAATTGCCATAAGTGAACGAGTACGAATTGACCATGACCAGGCCAAAAATTTTGCTACCCCAACCACAAACAATATCGAACAATCTGTTTCAAGTATCCTTAGGGCTGCAGATTGACTACGGGTTCCCAAGCTAGAGCACACAGGTTTTAACCATTTGCGTCTGGGGGACGAATACAGTGGGCAACAGAACAAAAGATGGGAAATGTGCTCAATTTGTTCTTTACAGTGATGGCAATGTTCATCCCATACTGGGGACCAGTGCTTCTTGAACGCATTCACCGGAAGTGTACCTATGCGAAATTGAAAATAGAGTTTTCTATCAAAGGGTTTTTCAATGATATCCCAAAAAATTTCGCAAGAAGGGTACATTTTTATGTCCAAGAAGCGAGATGTTAGACTTGTATTTGTGCCGTCACTAAACATTGTAAAATATACCATTTCCCAGTATAGCTCTTTCAGCTTTGCCTTCGTTGGAAAGCAGGTTACATCTTTGGTGTCCCATAGATGGTTCAAATTCATTTTTGTAAGGAGTCCCCGGAGTTCCCTTAACCATGGGATAATATGGAAACGGTCGAATTTGATAACATCCATCAGAGCCGCAGCGTAATGGCTCAATTCTGGGGTCACCATAATCCGTCTCCAATATAGGAGAGGGCGTAGCCTCGCTATGTCCTCTATTCCTTTTCTTCCCATATCCAATTTTAGTGGGATTATGGGTGTGCTTTGGGGGACCATCACAATACCTCGTAAGAACCTGTTTTCTGCTCGGCCCAGTTCTCTCAAGTTAGAAAACCCCCATAGTTCAGAACCATATAGACAAGCCCCTAGTACTTTCATAGAATATATTTCCAACACACAACTTACTGGCTTTGTCAGCGAGGAGCGATGTTTTAGGGTAATTGCGCCTGCTAGCTGCCTAAACTTTAGTAAAGTTGTGGTTATGTGTGGCTTCCAACTCATTTTTCCTTGGAGGGTGATGCCTAGATAAGAGAAAGAGTCCACCCTTTCTAGGGGTGTACCTTTGTATTTTATTACACCTTTAAAGGTGGACAGCTGGTTGAGGCACATGAATTTTGTTTTGGAGGTGTTCAGTTCAAGGCCCCTCTCGTCGCAAAATATACCAAATGCATCAACCACTTTTTGGAGCCCACTAGGAGTGCGGGAAAGTAGCAGCGTGTCATCTGCGAACATGAGGATGGGTACACGAGAGCCTGCAATTACTGGTGCGTCACTAGCAATCTTCTCTAGATGCTCAACAATGCCATTTATATAAATTGAGAAGAGAGTCGGTGCTAATACACACCCTTGCCTCACCCCACGTTCTACCGGAAAGGGATCAGTGACTTCTCCTTGCTTGCCCCACCTTATTCTTGCAAAATTATTTTCGTGGAGACGAACAAGGAGTGTGAGCAATTCCTGGCTTAAGCCCACGTCCGCCAAGGTCTGCCAAAGTTTTTCTCTGGGGACCAAGTCGAAAGCGGCTTTTAGGTCCACAAAAACTGCATACAATGTCCCCTTCTTTAAGGTGACATTTCTCCAGTAGATGGTTAAAAAGTGGAGGACTTGATCAACGCTGCTAGTTAGAGGGCGAAATCCAGCTTGATAAGATGACAAAATATTGTGTTCGTTGATCCATTGCTGCAGTTTATTTTGGACTAATCGGCCCATTAGTTTTTGTGCTGTATCAATCAAACTAATGGGTCTATAATTTTTGGCCAGGGTTCTGTCACCTTTTTTAAATATGGGAATGATTTCAGCTCCCTTCCAAGAGGCAGGCACTTTCCCTCCCATTGCCACCGCGTTAGCCAGAAATGCAAAGTAGGTACACCAGGAATTGCGATCCGATAAAAATATATCAGCCGGAATTCCGTCCATGCCCGGGGCTTTGCCCCCGGCCACACAATCCAATACAACACTCACATCCTTTTCATCAAATATTGGAGATTCATAGAAGACTTGTGGGGGCCGACAAACAATGGAAAATATGGGATTGGAGGCATACTGCGGTTGGAAGTATTCCACCCAATTGCTTTTTGGAACATGGTTTGTAGGGTGGAGTGCTGTGCCACCCTTATCCCATTTTACTGTAGACCAAAAGCGCTTAGAGTCCTTGGAGGCACACGCCTCCTTGAGTTCGCTCCAATAAACCTCATCCCAACGCTTCTTTGCCAAATTTTGGGCCTGTCTATACTGGTTTCTTGCCAGCCTTACTGCTGCTGCATTTCCTGTTCTCAGTTCCACGCTAAGGTTGTCTCGTGATATCCTGCAACTCCTGTCATACCATCCTTTACTCTCTTGGACTTTTTTCTTTTTACATGGGGCTACTGTTTTAACAAAGAAACTTTGAATTTTTGAAAATAGTTTCTCGTGAGCAGCCATCATGTAATCTGTAAAATCAGTCCTCCCATAATGGCACTTTATCTTAGATACCTCAGTCGCCACTAATTCTTTTAGAGTCTCTAGGTTGTCAACATCTTCCAAGAGCATACTCCACTTCAGGTGGCGAAGATTGTTTGAACTTATGAGATCTTGCGTCACCATTTGGTTCCCTCTTGGGAGATCGGACATTTCATGGTAAGGATGGAGTGTCAGGCACAGTGGATTATGGTCACTTTCTATTTTGTCTTTCACTTCCATATCCATGAATTTATCCCAAGCCCTTACGTCCAGTAGCATATAATCTATTCTGCTGGCTGCTCGACCATTGTCAAATGTGTTTTTCCCCATTAAGTCAGAGGGTGCCCGTCCATTTAATGCTCTAAAGCCTCTTGATAGGCAAAGACTCTTCAGTTGGATTGCTACTGTGCTCCATTTTCTAATGGCTGGGATATCCAGTTGGGGAATTCCCCACTTGGCATCCTCATCTTCGGCCAGTGTCCTATCTTCATCGCCCAAGGGTTCGAAAGTTGTGTTAAAATCCCCGCCTATTATTACATGGGGAAGCACTGGTAGCATTTCAATATAATACTCAAGGGTCGTTAGGGTCTCTGATGGTTTACCCCTACCAACTCCCCTGGAGTAAAGATTGAACAGAGCTAGTTGTTGGCCATTTTGCCAGCTAATGTCAAGAGCTAGGATATCATTAGAGGGTATGGACCTTCGTTTAACTGAGCAATTCAATGTTTGCCGTACCCAAATCAGCAGGCCCCCAGAGTGTCGACCCACTCGGTTTCTTATGGCTGGGACATAGAAGTTCAGATATCCTTGTCGGAAAATTGGGGTGAGCGCCCAAGTTTCTTGCAACATTATTATATCGTACAGGTCGATAAAATCGACCCAATCTGGGATATTTAGCTTGTTTGCGATACCAGCTATATTCCAAGAAATGATAAATAATGGCAATATGTCCAGTTGGTGCTGGATCTGGTCAATAACAGAAGTGTGTATACAATCTTCAGGTTCTAAACCTGGCGCTAGGTCGCTATTCAACATTGGTGTATTCTCAATTGGCTCTAATGATCTTTTTTGTCCCATCCAGACTCCACTTAGATCCTCTTGGGAGGGGGTGGGAGATGTCTTGGGGGCCGGGGTCAATTCATCTAATACAGGCTCATTAAGAATCAGAGACCTATCATGACCCTGGTGCAGCTGGAGTTCGGGGGCGACAGGAAGAACACATGCAAGTCAATCACACTCGTTTAGGTCAGATAGCACAGAGTAGTGATTATCCAACCTCAACCCCCACTCGCTTGCTGGGTCAGTCCTGGGCCTTCTACTTCCCACAACTGACCACTTTGTTCTTAATGTGCTGGGTTTAGCTAATAGACCTCTTCTACTATAGAAGAAATCCAGAGTCAGTGGTATTATTTCTGCTGTTCTGAGTTGTGGAGGGAAGATGTTCCGTAGGACATCAGGTAGAGCTTCAGGGCCCTTAAAATTCAAAACCACGCAATCCCCTTGGAATTTCTTTGCCTTAGTGCCTATCCACTTAACCCTTCTTGCTGTGAGCAGGTCATCAGATAGTTTTTCCTTGCCCCAGGGGGATATGTGCATATTATTGCTAAGCCACTGCAAAGCCTTGTTTCGTAAGGAGTCCGAGGACTCGGTCTGCCCTGTTTTCAACGTTGGAGTGTTTGCGAGTACTAAAATCAAGGGGGAGGCTTCAACAATTAATTCAACTGGGCCAGTTTCTGGATTAAGAGTCTCAGTGGTAGTATTGCCTACTGGTTGTACTGTTTCTAATATTGGGGCAGTATTAGGAGTCTCACCATGTCCAGAGCAGGCTTGATGAATATGGTCAGATGGAATTTGCAGGCCTGTATTTAAAGTACCCCCAAGTAATTTCCCTGCGGCATCTATGTGTTCAGGTTTGGATATTATTAGGTTTGATATTTCCCCCATCCCCTCATTGGTTTTTCTTAGGAGGGTCTCTAGTTTATTTACTTTATTAACTAATTGGTCTACTTTTGATATAAGAGGTTTCATTAACCCTGATAGCTTAGACTCCAGTGCTCCCATGAGCTTATTTAAAAAGGTATCCTCCCAATCTACACCTTCACTCTCTTCTTCCCTTATCCCTTCTTCCACCCTCTTCTTTACTCTTCTTGGTGGGGTTACAGATTTAGTTTTACAGGAACGTAGACCACCTCTTCTAGGGGGTTCCTTAGTAATCCCTTTTTTAACTCTTGGTGCAGGGACAGGAGTGGGAGGAGTATTGCTCTCAGGATCTAACTCCATAATTGTGTCGGATTGGTTTGGCTCTTCTAAAATAAGTAAATCAACAATAGGATCGAGTTGTTGGACAGTAGAAGGCGTGGATACATTTGATATAGAGGAGTCGCAGGGGACCTCAATCGGGTCATTGGTAACAATTTCATCTCTAGCAGACTGAAATATCCCTGATTGGTTAATTTGGGCACAAGGTGGGGAATCCATAAGTCCCAGGGAAGACCTCCGATCATTGTTAATCTTTGTCACCACCTGTACCAAATAATTATCCATTGTGTTTGCCAGGGTGGCAGGTGTTTTTTGTCTCGACATTATAACCTGCCAAATCCTGTACAGATCTACCCTGATAGTAACTATAATAAGGCAATTTCACTTTCAATAAGAATATATATATATCGTTATATCGTCTTACCATAGGTAAATTTGAGGTTGGGGGAAAGAGGGGTGGCCCAGTCCAGTCTCTCACAGTCTAGAACGGGCTAAAACGGGCCCGCCCTTGGCCCGGGCTTCGCCCGGGCGCTGCCCGCGCGCGTCCCGCGCTGCGTGGGGCCTGTGTGCAATTTATACAGCCCGGGCGCTGCCTGATGACATCAGCGGCAGGCGCCCGGAGCTGAGGGTGCTGGGTAATGTAGTTTCGCCGCCGCCTCCCGGCGGTATCCCAGTTCAGGCAAGGTCCTTTTGTCCCTGTTGGTGGAGCCGTTCCCCTCACGGCGGGCCTGGTACAAAGATATGGCAATAGTAGATTCAGTAGGCGCGTCCCGCGCTGCGTGGGGCCTGTGTGCAATTTATACAGCCCGGGCGCTGCCTGATGACATCAGCGGCAGGCGCCCGGAGCTGGGGGTGCTGGGTAATGTAGTTTCGCCGCCGCCTCCCGGCGGTATCCCAGTTCAGGCAAGGTCCTTTTGTCCCTGTTGGTGGAGCCGTTCCCCTCACGGCGGGCCTGGTACAAAGATATGGCAATAGTAGATTCAGTAGGCGCGTCCCCCGGAGCATTCAGTTCCAATCATTATGGAAGCAATGATACATGTTTATATTTCCTTTCATGTTTGAAGTCTGCCCCAATTGCATTATTTATTACCCTGTCTCGTATTTATTTAATCAATTCAGGGTTAAAAGTTTCTTTTTTGTAACTGTTCATTTTTCAGACATGCTTTATTAGGCAGGATTTAGAAAAAATGTTTCTTCAAATCGGCATGCACTCATAATAAACCATACTCATGCAAATGAAATTCTGAAAAAATAGTACATGTAATTACAAATCCGGTAGAATACCATAGTTTAATATATAGCGAACATTTCATCCTACATTTATTGTTGAATGGATATTAAAGTTGCAAGTGATTATGTTTAGTTGAATTTCTGGTTGCCAGATGTATGTGCCCTGTCCGGCCAGGAATCACAATTCTAGTCAGGGTAAGTCACAACATACCCTAAATTATCCAGTGCTCATCCTCTGGTAGATTGGTACAGAGCAGTCAGGCAGGCTTAAGTTAAGAGGCAATGTATAAAGTATTTGAGCAACACTTTAAACATTGAAAACACCACACAAAGAATTCACACCAGGTTAAAGAATAATTTAATGAATAAAAAAAGACCAAAATGAAAAAATCTAATAAGTAGAAATCGAGATATACATTTTTAAAGAATAAACTGTCAAATGGTGCTTAGAAGCTATACGCTCGTATTTGGGATATCTGCTCACACTGGACCAGTGCAAAGTCAAAAGTTCAGGCGGGCAGTGATGGAGTGCAGGCAGGATACGGGGACCCAATTAGGCTTTCTGAACAAAATTACCTTAATCAGGGCTGCCTCAGTGTCAGATGCAAGGTGCAACCGCAGCAATGCGTTGGTGTCTCGCCATGCAGTGGATGAGATGTGTCCCCATGCTCAGAACAGCAGACAGCAAGGCAGTGGACCAGCAAAGCAGCGGTCCAGCAGAGTGGCAGTCCTTTCAGCAGCACAGCAGTTCTTCTTCCTGGCAGAGTAATCACAGGTCCAGAAGTTACTGAAGTCATTGTGTCAGAGGTCCAGTACTTATACCCAGTTGTGCCTTTGAAGTGGGGGAGACCTCAAAGAAGGCTGTGAGGCAGACAGATGTTCTCCCTTCCGGGCTGGCTCCAGACCCACAATAGGGGTATGCAGCTCTTTGTGTGTGAACAGGACACCGCCTATTCAAGTGTAAGTGTGAGGCTCTGCCCAGCTACTTCCTTCCATCTTCCAGGGTGGCCCATTAAGTCACAATTAAGCTCCCTTTGTGTTTGACTGTCTCAAGGTAATACACAAAGCCCAGCTGTCACTCAAACCAGACTGAACAGAGCCATGCAGCTGGCACCAAATGGCTAAAGTAAGAACATGCCAGCTTTCTAAAAATAAAACAAAGAAGGCTAGGGTCCTATCACTTACTGGCCTAGACCACTATAATAATACCAACAAAAAAATGGGCCAGAAAGGTTGTTGAATAATTATTTAGCAATGCCTAGCCATTAAATCCTAAGCATGCATAAATTATTTTATATTGTTTTGCAGTTTCAAATGATTATGCATAGAAACATTTCGTCATGTCTTAAAAAAGAAACACTGGTTTTGCACATTTAACAACAAAAATACATATAAATGCAAATACAAAATACTTAATACACACATATACAAAACATAGACACCATATGAAATGTCAATTGCCTCCTACAAGTCTTTACGGTGTCTATGTTTTGTATATGTGTGTATTAAGTATTTTGTATTTGCATTTATATGTATTTTTGTAGTTAAATGTGCAAAACCAGTGTTTCTTTTTTAAGACATGACGAAATATTTATATGCATAATCATTTGAAACTGCAAAACAATATAAAATAAATTATGCATGCTTAGGATTTAATGGCTAGGCATTGCTAAATAATTATTCAACAAGCTTTCTAAAAGTGGTATTTTCAGAATTGCAATTTAAAATCCAACTTCACCATGAATTGAGATTTTAAATTGTGATTCCGAAGACACAATACTTAGGGGGCTTATCTATTTCCATTTGGAAAGTACACCTATAAAATGTAATAAGATAATCCCAATGTTATCCCATGGGAGCGATAGGCCTTGCAGTAGTGAAAAACGACTCAGGGAGTCTTTCACTATTAGGACGTGTTAAGCTTAAAAGTACGTCATGCCTTCTAAATAAACTGCTTCCTGCCCTGTGGGGCATGCAGGGCATACCTTAGGGGTCACTTATATGTATAAAAATTCAAGGTTTAGGCCTGGCAAGCGGTTTATCTTGCCAGGTCAATGTGGCACTGAAAACTGCACATACAGGCTCTGCAGTGGCAGGCTTAAACAATAAGTGCTGCAGGCCCACAAGTAGCATTTAATTTACAGGCCCTGGGCACATGTACTGCACTGTACTAGGGACTCATAAATAAATTAAATATGCCAATTGGGAATTATCTAATAGTAACATGTTTAGGGGAGAGAGCACAAGTACTTTAGCACTGATTAGTAGTGGTAAAGTGCACAGAGTTTTAACGCCAGGAAAAACAAGGTTAGAAAAATAGAGGTAGACAGGGAGAGGACAACCCTAAGGCTGTCAGGTCCAACAGAGGTGTAATTAAGTGGCTTTTAAAAAGGAAAGAGGCAATGTAATTTTACTTCTGGAATGTAAACCTATGACCGGGAGCCCTACACGTGAGCTCTGTGATATAGCCTCAACTTACAAGCTATTTTATCAGATTTATTTTCTTTTTTTGCATGTAAGTTAGGGGTTTAGTACTAAAAAGGTCAGGAGCAGTCTCTGAAGCACAGACGGCAAGTGATTGAAAGCATTTTAAAAAAAAAAAGATTTTGAAACTTACATGCTGCTTATTGACAGTAGCACTTGGTTTGTGACAGCAGCAGGAGGGACATTTTTCAAGAAACGCACCTTTTCTGAATGGTGAACCTGGATTTTTCACCTGTTCTGGACCCTCCTTTTGCTGGCATTGGGTCTCTTTGCACTAAGACACTACCTTTCAGTACCACAGTGCATGTGCTCTGTACCTACAACTGTAAAGTAACATTGATCTCATACAATTGGTGCATTTACATTTCCAGCAAAGGACCTTGTAAGTTGGTGCAGAGATCGCACCTGTGGCACAGAAGTTAAATGTTCTACATGGGCTGCAGTGTGTGTTTATTTACACTACTCACATGTATGGCAAAAACGTATGACTCCAGATGGTACTCCTATTCTCTGGCAGGCTACACTTTGAAAGCATTGCACATGGCAAGAACAGTGCCTTTGCCCTGTAAACAAAGTTATTTTTATATATTATTTGGTCATCCCATAAAATGTGACAGGGACACACACACATGCAAATCAGTCTTGATCTTGCCACAGAAAGTCCACTCTGAACTTCTAACACGTGTTCCTTCTGTACAATGATTTGGCCATTCTGATCAGTGATGGAGACAGATGGCCAGGACTACGTCTTAGTAATTGAAATACTTTACGTCCACAGTTCTGTTGGAGTGAAAATAGAAAGTCTTGTGTTTCAATGTCTCCTGTTATTTGCTTGTACCAGATCCACAGCATTTAGGAAATAAGTGGTAACCTAGATTCTGCATAAGCATGAGTTTTTACTGACCTTGCATTCATGGCCCTTGCTCCTTAAATTGCTGCATTATTTGTATCAGTTGAGGAAATCTCCACAGCCTACACTATGTTGCAATAAACAATTTGTCTGACCGACTGAGTGATTGGCGGATATTGCCTATTAGTAGAAAGCAGTCTCTAGGTTCTGCGGACTACTGCCCCTGAGAGCTAGGTCAGAAGAGATGTTACTTGATCTACCACCTGAAGATTACTAAGGATGAGGCAAGTTTTGGATTCAAAGGAGAGATCATGGGCTGAATGGAGACATTCACCTATGAATTTCACATTGTGGTGGTACGGGATCGCCTGCGTGTTATATTTATTGATCGGGCCAAGAAACACCCAAAAATAAATGTTTCCATTGTATTTCTATCATATTGAGCAGCGGGACAGTATGGTGCACTTTTGCTTTTAGTCGCTAAATAAATGTTGTTGCTTATTGGGTTATTTTAATGCTAGTGCATTTTTTAAAATAATTTTTGTTTTCTACTTTTTTAAATTGTGATGGGTTTGATGATTATTTAACAGGTGTTCTGTAATTTATGTTTGTATAAGTCTTAATGGAAATCAAACATCTAAACCTTTAACAAACTTGATTGTATAGGCAATATTTCAATATCCCATGCTTGACTGTGGAACAAATTCCTCCTTTGAAGTTTTGAACAGTGGAATCAGGTCTGTTACTAATCTGAGATTGCAGATGGACTGGATGAACACTATATTGATTTAGAGATGCTTGGTGTGAGACAATGTTTGCATTTAAAGGGAGGGAATTAAATTTTTATTGATTTTTGGGTGTTCTGGTTTCAATAATTTAAATGCAGAAATCTTGAATGGCTTTTATTTAAACCGCAAGCTACCAACCTGAGTGACCCTGTAAGTGTAAATAAAGTCATGTTTAGGTCTCTACTATAAGCCGCTTCTGCTGTTTATTGCAGATCTGTTGTTTCCAGCACACACTTAGAGCTGGCTTTGGGTCAATCCCTTGCTCATAATAGGGTGTCATTGTTGTGTATCTCATTCTCTGCACCTAATTCAATGGCCTTTCTCACTGTTCTTAAGTTCAGTGCCCCCATCACCACCCAAGGATGATTTTGGCTTTGCTCTGTTCTGATTGGAGGAGTTTCTTTCTTGGACTGCTGATTTGTTGGTGCACTTTTATCTTTCCCTTTCAGGACTCCATGGGAATGCATGTGTTACCTTGCCTCTCCTAGTATCCCTGCAATGCAGGTCTCTCTTAGTGCTTCCTCCTCCATCCCCTACCTCACCCCATGTCACTTTTAATTGTTAAATGCCTCAGCACACCCCCTAGAATATCTCCTAGTCCTTGGTTCTTCACCTTGTCTTTAATTTGTATGGTTTTATTTATTTACTTTTTCACAAGGGCCAGGATGTTTTTTACATTAACGGCAGTAAGACCACAGGCATACATTGCAATACATGGATGATTACATTAAGCTTTATATGTTTAGGGAGTCAAGATTAGTGAAATTGCATAGCATCGTTGCAACTTCTGCATATGCTGTCGGAAGAAACCTTCAAACACCGATACCATGACCACTTGGGGAGTTACAATAATCATGCCATGGACCCCAGATGCGTACATGCTGACCTGCACATCCACTGGCCCTGTAAACAGTCCCCTCTGTTGCCAAAGAAACAATCCAGATCCCAAAGCCATTTAGCCTTGAAGGGGGCATACACCTTCCATCTCCTGGCAATGTGGCGCTTAGTGGGTCACTATTGTTTCTCCTCAGTCCTTCAGGGTGCTCAGCAGGGCCATCTGTGGATGCAGCGCGACACTCTGTCAAATCAACTCCCCCAGAGGCCAATCTATCTTCTCCCAGTACAGCTTAATTATCAGCCACATCCAAATTAGCATTACATTGAAATAACAGCATCTAAGGCAAGCAGGTGATAATATCATCTGTGGAGAAAATTAAACTTAATAAGACAGAGTCTGACAGAAATTGTTAAGGCCTTCAGGACCATTTAGGCCCACATCCACTCCTCATATCCCAACTCCCATAAATCAGCCCCCAGCTCAATCAGAGCGTTTCAAATTCCTCAGGCACATTTACTAACAGAGCTCTGTATATTCTCAACATCTCCTTCTTGCCTGATCTCCTTCTTGCCTAAGGGCTCAGTCCGAAACTTGACGTGTTTGCAGGTAGTGTAGATTTGAGACTTTGAGAGATTGAATTTTTTCAAAAGTTTCCCAAAAGTTTCAATACAAGTTGAGAGACATATATTCTCCAATTTTGAGAGTCCTATGAGGTCACTGGTCTGATAGCCTTCCAAACATGAAATTTGGGGCATCCAAGAACCACACCAGAGAGGGTCTCATTCATAAGGGACTTCCAGCAATCGATGTGCTGGAGCGCATCTACCCAGCCAGAAAAGGTAAAGTTGTGACCGAGATGATATGGGAAGCCATATAATAAGGAAGGTACTCCATAGGGTTCCAAGAGGTCTTGCTCCAACCTGATCACTGAGTCAGATCTATCCCCACATAGCTAATCATTAAGTGGAAGCAGCTGAGCAGCTCCATTATAAGCTTGAACATCCAGGGTCCCCAGACCGCCATTATACTGGTGTTGCATGCATTAGGCAGGGGAAAAAGAGAAGCTCTGCACCATGGAAGGAAGACAATTTTTAAAAGTGCAGTGTGGCCCATAATATTTAATGGTAGGGTGGACCAATGTTCTAGCTTAATCTTGGTTTGTCAAACGAGCAGGGTGATATTTAATTCTCTAGCCCTGCATGGGAGTCTCAAGATCCAAATCCCCAGATATCGAAAATGATCCTCTACCACCTTGAATAGGAAATGTAGGAGATCGCTTAGGGGCACTTCTCACTGGAAAGTAGATTGTCTCATCCATATTTACATGTAGCCCGTAGGGTTCGCCAAAGAGCATTAGGATGTGCACTATGTTGAATATGTAACAGTAGGTCCTCTGCATACTGAGAGAGCCTATCCCCGCAACAGAAAATGCTTCACTGAGCATCTTATCTTATCCAATGGGAAAGGGGTTTAATACCATGGGGAACAAAAGAGTAGAACACGGGCAACTCTGCCTAGTGCCCCATTGAATATCAAAGGGCAGGGAAGCAACTCCATTCACCCTTACCCTTGCAGGCGGGCATGAATTAAGGACCAGTATAAATTTACAAAAAAGCAGAGGCACAATCCCAATTTTTCAAACTGAACTGGATAGGAAAGGCCAGAGCATGGTATCACAGCCTTTTTCAGACTATAAAATACTAGGGTCCCTGTACTTTCAGCTTGCTCATACAAGCAACACCATATTCACTCTGTGAAGACAATGGCAAATGCCACATGCGGGTATAAAGCCATTCTGGACTAATCGAACAAGTATATGAATAACATTAGAGAGCTCAGTTGCCAGTATCTGGTCCAAAATCTTCACCTTCTTGTTTATGAGGGAGATAGGGCCATAGGAGTTACATACTTGCAGAGGTTTCCCCTCTTTTAACATACCCACAATAGTGGCACCTATCTTTTGCAGAGGGAAGGATCCCACCCAAAGGGCCTCTTCAAAAACAGATAAAAGATGCCAAAGCAAGGCAATAAAACAAAATCGGATCCTGTCTTGCTTGGAGGCATCAATGTAATTGTCTGCTGAATCTCCTCTTGGGAAAAAGACGATCCAGGTCAAGCCAATCCACTGCGTAAATCATAGGCAGGGGCAGATCATTCAATATCAGGCAGTCCAGCTTAGCCTGAAGAGGAGGGACGCCAGTATACAGATTACTATAATATAGTGCAAAAACTGCTGCAATCTCAAACTGATTAGTGACTAGGTCTCTCCCCCATTCATAAATCATATTCTGAGTGAGCCGCCATGTGGTACATTACATGTTCAGCAGAGTGTGTCATAGCCTGGAGCAGGGTTATTAAATCTTTCAAATGGTATCATAAGAAGCAGAATTTGAAAAAAGCCACTCCTGGTCACAGATCTCATGTATCAGGAAGATTACTGTTTGACACCTATCCTTCTCTCTACCTTTGACATACATTGCCCTACATTCAATCACTGTCTTGTAGGCCTCCCGGAGCACCAAATTGGAGGACACAGAGGCTAAGTTAAACTTGAAGTTTTCAGTAGTAGCCTCCCTTAGCTAGTCTGTGAGTTGGTCCTCTTGACTCCACCAAGTATTAAGCCCCCAAAGACCCCCGGAGTCCCTGTCTGGCCCACGGAGCACTAGCTCGACTGGAGAGTGATCTGACAATCCCCGCAGAAGAATGTGGACCTGCATTATCTGTTTGGCATCATCTACAGAATGTATAGTCTATACATGCTGCGGAATGATGCTGCTGGGTGTGAAAAGAATATTGCATCATCACATCATTTGATTTGCACAGCTGTTCACCATAAACAGAGCAGTGGCCCATTTCAGGAGAACATTTGATCTAATATTGGATGGAATGCAGTGTATGTCAAGGGTGGGATCCATAACTGCACTAAAATCTCCCCCTACCACCATAAACCCCTGATAGGAACTAGCCAGCACTTTAGTAACTTGGGTCAGTATTGTCCAATTTCATACCTTTAGGGTGCCAGTTACTAAAACTAACTGCTGCACTGGTCCACTCGAGACCCAAAGACCACCTGAAGGATCATTTTCTGGAGAAGGAACTACAGGTGAACCCTCCATGGAAGTCCCTTGTTTAGCCACATCTGTCCAGATATCCCCACTTGGTGCCTAATAATTTTGTCTCCTGGAAGAGGGTGATGTGTGGTAAATGTCTCTTGGCATAATTGCATCTCTGCACGTCATTTTATTATATTATTTATGCCATTCACATGCCACAAGACCAGCCAGTAACCACCCTTCAGTCCAATAGGGGGCCATTGCCTGGGGGGGTCCATAGTCAAGGACGATGATATTAGAAACCATCCTGCAATGCTGTCTCAACAACTGCACAACAGTTGTGCAACTAAAAAACGTCCCCTGTATCGTCTAACTTTCCCCACCTCATACTTCCACCCATGAAGCATCTGCTGCCCTACCCTTAAACAATTCCCTAGGAACTAGAAGGGTCACAGAACAGTTTTGATCTCAAGTAGCTTAATTAGCAACTAAGAAACTCTCCCCTCCTCACCATTTATTACGGAAATGAGCATTTTCCCTAACCAACCGTCTCCTTAGGAGTTAATTTTAATGACATTGCATCTGACAGTCTGCCCACAGGACAAGCTCTGAAATTGGGAGAGGGGGCACTGTAGAAAACAGACATGGATCTACCATCATTGAGGTGCAGGTGGGAGTGAGCTCAGGTCCACTAGGACAGCATCTCTAGCCAGGGGATCCGGAGTGTCAAGGAGCACAGACCTCAGAGTAGAGCACCCCCATATCACCCATCTCTCCTCTGCTGCTCAACCAAGATGGGCTTCACATGTTGCCAGTGCACCCTCTGCGTCTCCTGCTGCACCAGGGGCATGGATGGCTGAGCACCACGAGCTACCAGGGCTCCTCAGGGTGGTTAAAAAAATAAATATTATTTACTGAAAGGTTTAAGTGTTCTGCATGGCTATTAGACCTGACATCATTAGTGTGATGTTCCTTCAATACTCCTGTTTTCTGAATTTCGTTTTTGTTGGCATTAGGGCTCTGTGCGCTTAACCACTGCAAATTGGTGTCAAGGTGATTGTGGTCTCAACCTTGAACATAGTAAAGTTGGCTTACACCCAATTGGCTCATTTAATTTATTGGTAAGTCCCCAGCATAGTGGTACTAAATGTACCCCGTGCTTGCAAATGAAATGCTACTAGTGGACCTGCACAAACAATGTATACAAAGAAAAGCGGCCTACCCTCCTACCTTCATATTCTATTTCCTGCAAAAATGTTTTTTTTTTAATTCACGGAACAATTTTCAGTCCAAGCAAATAAATTGGATAACAGCAATCAGTAAACACGTTTGTGCTATTTTATATAATTACTTTGTAATAAACCATCAGTGGCAGCTCTTCCATTGGAGCGAAGGAGAGTCACACCACTAACTAAAATGCCCCCAGACACTGCCAAGAGATGAAAAATAAAATGGTAATAGAGTTAATTTATTACCATTTAATTTGTCATCAACCCATCCTGAACCGAGTGTCAGGATGCTGTGCGGCCGGCTGAGTGGCAGCAGCAGGTAGGAGTGGTGGGCTGCCTGTGCACTTAAGTTTAAAGTGCGCATGTCACTTTGGCCGGACATCTTGCAACAGCCAGCCAGACATGCACACCTTAAGCCTCTCTATCCCAGCTGTCTTAGACAGCTGAGTTGAGAGCAAGCACAAGCCTCCAGTACTCATGGGAGCGCAGAGGGAGTGCGGTTCCCTCCAATCCTGGTGCTTCCTTCATGCTGGTTAACAGCATGACAGCAGCTCCAGGATTGGTTCAGGGAGTTGGCTGGGGCATGCACTGGAGCCTGGGTGAGAAAAGAAGAGCACCGGGCAGGAGCGGGGAGGGTGTGTTGTGCAGCAAGCAAGGTAATTGACTTTTTATTTTTTTTATTTTATAACATAGGTGCCCTAGATGTAGTGCCTGCACGCACCTCCCCATCACCCATTTGCCCAACTCACCACTCTCAGTAGTTGCCAGCTGCCACTGCAAGCCAGGGTGTAGAGCACACTTTCTGAATGCCATTCCATTACTTGAAAAATAAATCAAAGCAAACCCCCTCATGAAATGTAAAATGGTGTGCTATTAGCCAAGTGAGTACTTATGAAACTAACCCCTAATAGTGACAAAATCTAGCATTGATAGGATTTTTTCTAACTACATTGAAAACAATAATCACAATAAGTTGGAGCACCAGTCCAAAAAACTCCATTCAAACAAGTGGTTAAAGCAAATTATAACAACATTAACAATGACCACAATAAATGTGTATATCGAGCTAGCTGAGGATAATAAAGAGAGAGACTGTCTAGATACTCAATTCTCAATTTTAGAAAAAATTCAAGTCCAAGATTCTTGGCCCAAAAGCTGCAGATGCATTTTGACCTGTGTTGTTTAGATGTCTCCTCAGGATATGGGCTGGTTTGGCCGTCTTATATAATGAAGGACCATATTGAGGACTTCAACATGACTGACCTTGAGGCCACTGGATAGACAAGGGATTGAATCTACCTTGTTTTCCTTTGTTATTTGGGTGTACGAGACAGTGATGTCCTGCTCCGTCCTCCGAAAATCCCATAAGTTTAATTCACAAGCGCCCTACCATGTATGGCTGTGTGTAAAACCTGTGTCCTAGCCTTTTCTGCACTTTATATGTACGCAACCCCAGTTCTTGCTTAACTAGTAGGCCTGCAGCACTTATTGTGCCACACACTAAAATAGCCTTTTAAAACATGTCTCAGGCCTGCCCTTGCAGCCTGTGTTCAGTTTTCAACTGCCAATTCAATTTGGCAAAAAAAAACTGTTTGCCAGATCTAACATTCCTTTTTAATCGATATGGCACCCCTATGGTAGGCCCTAAACAGCCCACAGGGTAGGGTTCATTGTATTTAAAAAGCGGGAAATGTGTTTTTAAGTTTAACATGTTCTGGTTGTAAATGAAACTCCTAAATCCGTTTTTCGCTACTGCAAGTCCTACTTCTTTCACAGGATAACATTGAGTTACCTTAACACATTTAATAAGTGGTAACATTTGATTGGGAACAGGTAGAAATGTCATGTTTGTTCTCAAATGAATTGTAGTTTAAGATCCTTTTTAATGGTAAAGTCAGATTTTAAGTCACATTTTTTAAAATGTCACTTCTAGAAAGCTGGCATTTTCTTATCCCAACTATTTTGAGCCTGTGTCCTAGGACACATGACTGAGAATAGCTTGGCAGTTGGCCTTTGTGTATTTCTCCCAGCCAGTGGGACAAAGGGGTACTAAGTGTTGGAAGGATTGGCCATCCTGCCAAGATGGGTTGGGCAGAGCTGTTCTCTGCCCCACTGACATTTCAAAAGGCTGCATCCAGCATACGTTCAAAGGAACTTGCTACACTACTTGGATCCTAGGCAGGGTAAGGAAGGAACTTTTCAGAATCAGGTGTGGGGGTAGGCTAGAGGTCCCCCTATTTCTAAGGCTTGCACCAGGTATAAATATTGAACTCTCAGACCAAACATTCAGCACAAACAAGGACCAGCTGAGGACATCAGGACTTCCTTGGACCCCTAGAGGTCTGCCCTGGTGCTTGAGGCTGGCCTTTTACCCTCAGGGGACTGCCCTGCTGATTGGGGGCTGCCTTGCTGCTTTAACCTAGGACTACCAGAGTGACTCCAAGGACTAGTTGGCTGGCCTCCTGTGTGAGCTACAGTGAACATAACAAACTCCAGAGACCTTGAACCCTGCACATAGCCTCTCCTTGAGTGAATCCTGATCTCAAAGGTGCTGCTCCTGACTAACCCTGAAATGTGGGACTTAGAACACTTTCCATAAAAAATGGCCAGATAAATGTCAGAAGACTAGGACCTACTTGCTTGTCAAACCCCCCCAAGGTGTTTCACCAGTTGGACTGATTATACAGTAGCTCTTGCTACGTTCTTCTTCACAGCAGCAATTCCTGTTCTGCTGGACTTCTTACTGAAGGTATCCCTTGTTAGCTACAGCCTGCAGCTACATCCTGCTGGAGATTTTTGACTTCCAAAAAGTCACAAGGTCTGATGGTAGAAATCTTCAGCGCGACTCCATCCAGTGCCTCCCCAATGGCTACACCCCCTTCTCAGACATCGCTGGCTGCTATTCGCGGGAACATTTCTTCAAAAATTCGTCTAGGTTCTAAGGTAAGCCAAAGGTAAGCTGACCCAGGGCCTAATCCACCTCATGTCGCTGAATCGTTCTCCCTTGCGGACCGCCTTAACTTTTACTTTGCCCTGTCTCGCACAATCAGATACCTGAAGTCGATGCTTTGATCTTTTAGATGCGAATTTCTCTTAAAACTTTAAACATTCATTACTCCAGTTCTACTGATTGGATTCAATTTGTTTTGAAGGCATTCTAGTTTTTAAACTTTACAAAATTTTTCTAAATTTTAATGGGAGTTATTTTGTGTTGTATTTCACTTTATTACTGTTTGTGTGCTGCAGAAATATAGCTCAGTTTCTACCAGGAAGGTGTGCTACTGTTGCTGTGCTAAGCGGGTTCCGTTCTGAAAAAAATGGTGATGTTTTTATTTTGAAATGTGATGGAGTCCTTCACTTGGGTTTCCCTCAAATCGAGAACCAAGTAATTATGGATACGTGCAATAAAGAATTGAAAGTGGGTTCAGGGGGACACCAGTTAGCCCGTTTAGTAATAAAGAAGGATCCACGATTGAAACCAAGTTTCAAATGTTCAGCCGAAGACCCTTCAGACCCACGGCAATGCTCACCACGCAAATGTTGTTTCGATGGGCCTGGTCCTTGTATCCTCAGCCCCCTCTTCCGGTCACTTGGCCGTCTCTTGTAAGCATGTCACAGAAGTATGGGGAATTTATGTTAAGTCTTCTACTGCTGATAATCTAGTTTCTGCTTCTGTTACTGGTTCAATTGTGTAAAGATTTTTTCACAGGAGTGTCAATGTCACTTTCATTTCTTTTGCGCAATATGCACTGTTTATTCTCATGAATCACCTGTAGTATCCTTTATCCCTAGACCTCAGGTTTGGTGGCAGGACCCACAGTGTCTTCTCCCTCCCAGTGCCTAGGAGTTATGCGCCCACAGTGCCCAAGAAGAGGGCAGTCTATAACTTGTAGTCCCCAACACTTGGGTAGGGAGACAAATAACCCTCCACAGACCAGCAGGGTGCTCAGTGCCCTGGCTCACTTTGTGCCCAAGCCAATCCACTACAGGTGCGAGATTGGAAGTAAACCCAGTGCAGATTTCCGGGAAGGTGGCAAAAGCAGGATCCCGGTAGTAGCATTGGAGGCCACAGCGCCAGCAGTCACCACCATCATCACCTCAAACACACCAGTCACTAGGTCTGCTGTTTTGGTGACCAATATGCAGTTAGCCCCAGGCAAAGGGCCGTACCACAATAATCTTTACAGGCGCACCTTAGCTCGGAGCTTCTCTCATCACTGTAGCACTTTGCCGGCAGCCAGCTTGCTCATTGCGGCCCAGCACCATGGGAGCAAAGTTTGAGATGGTCTGCCTCTGCTCCAATGGGTACCACCTCGTCAGGAAACAGACTCGAGTTGGGCCTCACCCACATAAGACCATCAGTGGTCTGGGCGCATTAAACACCAGGATTCTTAAGGTTGGTAACAAGTTATTGGCGATGCCGAATTATGTGTTCGCCATGTTGCAGCCCTGGCCATGCTCCCTCTTTTTAACTTTTTATTTACTGTATAAAATGGCAACCAGCCATGTTGAATTGGGTTTCCCATTTGCTTTGGCAATGTAAACAGTCCTTGGCAAAGCAAAATAGCACAATAGCACAATAGCACTATGGTTGAGGCCTGTTGGCTTTGCCACTGCTTGTTATTTTTTGTGTGCTTATTCATGCAATGGATTGTGAAGGATGTTAATTTGATTGTTGCGTATTACAATGCCAAGAGCAGCATCAACAATGTGTGCACTC
Organism: Triturus cristatus; assembly: GCF_964204655.1. NCBI lineage: Eukaryota > Metazoa > Chordata > Amphibia > Caudata > Salamandridae > Triturus > Triturus cristatus. The sequence continues at coordinate 345,666,959 of NC_140593.1, forward strand.
GCTCAGGACAAAGCTATGTGTCTGTTTTATGTGTTTGCAACAATGCATGCATTTTCTCCTAGTTGTTGCACTAGCTGAACACACAGCGGCTGTGAAATAGTGAGCAGTTACTGCCACACTCTGTTTCCGAGCTGTACTGTCTACAGCTCATGTAATGAGTTAAATGCACGCACTCTAGAAAGAATAAGTGGTGTTATGGTCACAGCAGCGACTTTGGAACTGGGGAACAAGGTTCGAGTCTCTGAGTCGGCTCACCAGCTTGTGTTTCTGGACAAATCGCTGAATGTCCCAGGGCCGACAAAATGTACTTTATGTAATGTAACTGGTGTTCATGTAAAGGGATCAGATACTTTCAGGTTGGGCTTGCACTATATAAAACTGCAAAAAAAAACGTTCAATTGCTGAGAAATGGGTGCACAGCTTTACTATAAACAAATGTCCACTTTTGTGATACCACTCCAAATATCATGAGAGAATGACGCCAAACAGCAGCACAGAAAAACATGGAGCCTAATCATTTGCACCGCATGTCATTAAGGGCGTGTAGGCTCTTTTCAGCTGCATTAAAATTGACTGACCAATAGCAATGTCTTCTAAAAGAGGATAAGAGAGAGTCGTGGGCTTGTGTCATGTTATATTTCATCCTGTGTTCGATTCTAGTGATGCTTAGAGCTTTCTATACTGTTGGAGAATGGAGTTGATGCAAATGTTCTTCTATATGTTCCTGCTGTTATGGGAACTCTTGACAATAAAGTGGTTATTACCGTTTCCTTAATTGTTTGTTACTAACACATTGGGGATGAACTGTCAAGGGTACAATTAATCACCCAGGGGCATATCAGCAACAACCGGCGATAATTATCGCTAAGCGCACTTAGCCCTAGGATAATTATCGTCGGCTATCGCTGAATTTTATCGCTGAGATAGCTTGCTATTAGCAACGCTTATCTCAAAAGCGATAAAATTCCAGGCGCAAGCTGCCAATTGTGCGATTATAGCTGGAAATACAGCGATAATCGTACAACGTTTGGCGATAGCTTGCTGATAGGGCAGGGCAGACTCAGCCATGATATCCACCTTCCATTGGATATCATGGCTAAGTCAAACTAAAAGCAGGCGTAAGGAAAGTAGCAATAACCAAGGTTAGCGTTACTTTTCTTATCGCTATGCTTGTTAGCGTGCCCATTGATAATTGGAGAAATGTCAGTTAGTGACATTTCTCCAGTTATTCTGAGCTGGAACGCCCACTTTGCATCTCATTAGAGATGCAAAGGTGGGCGTTACAAGAAAGATCGCTAAGGCAAGGATTCACGCGATAGCGTGACCTTGCTGATATAGCGATAAAATTATCGCCGCTTTTCGGCAAAATCGGCAATAATTTGTTATCGCCGCCTTGTTGATATACCCCCCATTATGGCTGACCTCTACGTGAATTTGAACAGAATTATTCGGAACAAAATTGTTTTAGAATAACTTCTCTGCAGACATAGTGGCGGTTTAGGAATTTTTTGTGGACCTTGCCTGTGTGCAATGCTGTTACAGTACCATGGAAGGAAATAACTCAAGTTTTTTCACCCAGCAAAGCCGGCCCCTTATCTGTCAAGGTTGGCAGTAGGTGAGGAACACACAGCTGTTGATGACCCACCGTTTAGGAGGCTCACTCACCATTTCCCAGGGTCGACACTGAACTTACCCTTTCTGCTCCACCTTATCTTCATGTTCTGTATCTTGCATGATAAGCAAGTGCTGTGTTGCTTCATCACGCACAACGCGAGGCCCTACTGCGTGACCCTACGTGGCCACTAGTTTGGAAAAGGCTTCATAGGTTGAAAAAAAATGGATGCTAAAATACAAACATATTGCATCAGGCTTTTCATTGATTCAAGGAGGCAAGGGAATTAGGAATTGGCACAATGTCCAGTAATTCCCAAGTGCAGTCGTTCTGTATAGGAACAATTATGCATTTTTATGGTAATTTCCCAAACAAGTCTATGTGGTTTGAATGGCAAAGAGTGGGCAGTGCATAGGGGGTCACTGGGCTAGTCCATTAAACAACATGACCACACAAAACTTTAACATCAGCACCCCCAAAGCCTTTTGGGGACAGATTTACAAGCCCCTTGAGCCACTTTTGCGTCACTTTTCCCATATTAAAAGTGACGCAAAAGTGGTGCAAGGGGCTTGTAAATCTACCCCCTGGTCTTTTGGTTTTGAACCTTCATTAAGACAGGTGGAATGCAAAAAGTACTTTCTTAACTACATTGCGGCTATAGATGTAGAAGGAAACATGTTGTAATGATGCAAATGGATTTTTGTTATATTCTTTATTCCCTAAAGAGCACAGAATATACAGTTCAGTTGCATATCAAAAGCATTGGTTATAGGAGATGCTAATGTATTTGATGCAGCAATCCTTGACTTATATAAGCACCATGACCCAAAGCTATGTATAGGCATCAGAGGGTACAAGTTAATTTTTCATTGGAGACAAAACAAAGAGGAAACTTTGTATGAATATGTAGTGGGAACTACGCAAATTGGCTATTAATTGCAAGTTTGGTACTCTGATGTATAATTCGTTTAATGATCAAGAATATTTGCACACAAGTAATCCTGTAATACAAGAAAGTTTGTGGGTGAACTGTGATTCACATTTACAAGACAATTTAGCAATGGTACGTAAAGCAGAAATTTCAGGAAAAGGTGATGTGGCATTGAAACAAAGGGAAAAAGAAGGGGATTCAATTAAGTCGATTTGTCATAAAGTCGGTAATAAAACGAATTTAACCCAGAATGGGGATAAATATTGAAGTGGGGTAAAACAGATGTTATCATTGTGATTAGTATAAGTATAAGTATAAAGAAGCTTGTAGAGCGCTCGAATGCCAGACGGCGTCTTGGCGCTAAAGTGTGTGTGATTGGTGACGGAGGAACAGTTAATAATGGATATTAAACAGCTGAGACTTCAGGGTCTTCCTGAAATATACGAAATTCTGTTGGAGTCACATACCCACTGGTAGCTTGTTCCATAGTTTAATTGCACTGTTGGCAAATGAGCGACCTCCCCATCTTGCTAGTCTAAATCTGGTGGTGCAGATGAGGCCAAGACTGGCCGAACGCAGATCACGAGAGGGAGTATAGTGCCTAAACCTATCCCTTCCGTCAGTTGCACCCCCGCCATATCGTGCCCGGTGAACCAGACAGAGCGTCTTAAACTCAATTCTCTGCAGGACCGGGAGCCAGTGTAGTGATCTTCTTCCCTTGGAAGAGGGATGTCCCCTAGGCAGATTCAAGATGACACGAATCGCCGCGTTTTGCAGTGACTGGATCTTGCCAACCTGGTATTTATCAATACCCAGGAACATAGCATTACAATAATCCAGTCTGGACATAAAGAGAGCGGCCATCACTGTCTTCTGCAACGCCTGAGGGATGAAAGGAAAGATTTTGCGCTGTGTTTTTAGCAGAAGAAAACATGAGGAGGTTAAACTGTTGACCTGAGCTGACATATTCAGCTTACCATCAAAAATCACCCCTAAGTTCCTCACCTTAGTGACCGGTAAGGGACATTGCCCAGCCTCAGGTGGCCACTACAGAGTGTTCCACAACGGAGGACCCCTACCAAACTCCATGACTTCTGTTTTCTCAGTATTTATTTTTAGGAAGCTCTGGCGCATCCATTCTATCACATCCGTTAGACATGCATGAAACTTGGCCGCTATTAACTCAGGATTGTCCGTTACTGATATCATCAATTGTGAATCATCAGCGTAAGACACAAGAGTAAAGCCATGTTTCCTAAATACTCTGGCTAAAGGCCTGATATATACATTAAAGAGGGTCGGGGAGAGAGCAGAACCTTGTGGGACGCCACACGGCAAGGTAAAATTGCCTGAGTATAGGCCCTCCCAATTTAGGCTTTGCTTTCTATCAACCAAGGAGAGGAGGGCCAAGGCCCGCTCCGTAATCCCTACCTCTTTTAATCGCTGTACCAATACCGCATGATTGACGGTATCGAAAGCGGCAGATAGGTCAAGGAGGACAAGAATTGCCCTCCCTCCTCCGTCAACTACTGCCCGAATACCCTCCGCTGCCGTTATTAGGGCCGATTCAGTGGAGTGTTTATGCCGGAAGCCATGCTGGGACCGTTCAAGCAGGCCATGTTTATCTAGGTGGTCAGTCAGACTTAAATTTATAGCCCTCTCCGTAACTTTAGCTATCAGTGCTAGGCCCGAAATAGGTCGATAGTTTTTAAACTCTGTCGGCTCCAAAGAAGCTTTTTTAAGAAGAGGCTTAATACTGTCCGTCTTCCAGGTAGCTGGATAGTTCCCTGCGGCCAGTACCTGATTGATCAGGGGCGTGAGGGTGGGAACAATCCTTTCAGCCGCCAGATGCATAATGTGCAGAGGACAGGGATCAGTAGCTGAGCCTGATTTTATAGATCTTAACAGATCCAATACCTCCTCTTTAGACAAAGGACCAAAGGAGGTAAGACTGCACGCCAGATTATCCTCCGTGCATGGTATCGGCTGCTTACAAGACGCAGATATTGAACTTGATGAATTGGCCAGGTCCTCATAGATTGTCAGCACCTTGTTTTGGAAGAAAGCAGCCAGCTGATCACAAAAAGCCTGGTCGGGACTGAACAGATTGGCCTGCTGGGGTTTGGCCAAAAAAGACACCGATTTAAAAAGTTCTTTGGCAGAGTTGCCAGCATCCGAAATTCTCCGAGTAAAATAGGCTTTTATTGTGCTCTGAATGGACTGCTTATATTTATTCAGGGCATCATTGTATGCTGCATTACTAACCCTACTATATTCCACTCTCCATTGTCGCTCGCGCCTTCTACACCCTACCTTCAACTTTTTAAGCTCTGGTCCATACCAGGGGGCACCCGGTGGACGTCTATTACGTGTGGCAGCCTGAAGGGGAGCAACATGATTAATTGCTCCCAGAATCCAGTCATTGAACTGAGTTGCTGCCAGCTCGTTGTTGCTATTCAAAGTAGGGGGAGAGTGGTCCAGAGCAGCCGTAAGGTCAGTGCAGGTAATCTTATTCCATTGCCTGAACGTGATATTAGTAGATTTATGGGGAGCACCCACTGCCATTGACTTAACCCCAACCTTGAAAAACACTGCTCTATGATCAGTCCAGGGGAGGGGTTCTGCCCTACAGAATAATAGGTCAGGATGGCTTGAGAACACGCCGTCTAAGGTGTGACCACCAATATGATTGGGGACCGAAACCAATTGATGCAAACCAAAAGCTGCCAGACAGTCTAAAAGTCTGGAGGTATCTGTGTTATTATCGAGCTCCAAATGGTAATTAAAATCACCAAGAATGGAATAGAATTCAGCGTCAGTACAAGACTCCAGATGAGATTGCAGAGCCAGTGGAAAGGCGGCCCTAGGGCCTGGTGGCCGATAAACCAGCAGACCTTGGAAAACAGTCACGTCTTTTTGTTTAATACAGAATTGCACTGCTTCCGCATGTAGGTTGTCTACAGCCCTAGCCTGAACCTTCAGTGTTTCCCTATATATTATGGCTATGCCGCCACCTCTACTATCTATTCTATCCTGGCTAAATAACGCATAGCCAAAGGGCAGGGCAGTATTCCAGTCAGGACTAGAAGCTGCACCTGTCCATGTCTCGGTGATAAAGACCATGTCGGGGGAATGAATACTTAGAAACAATTCTAATTCATGCTTATGCTTGGCCACTGAGCGAGCGTTGAGAAGAATGCCCGTAATGCTGTTCACTGAACTCGTCGCAGGCTCCGAGGCCGAGGCCTGCATCTCCCTATCACAGGGGGCAGCAGAGGACCAAGGGCCGTCCCCCTTCCCAAACCCAGCTTGGGGGGGTACACCGCCCTTCATCCCACCGCTTCTGCCGGCATACCTGCAAGTAGAGAAATGGCAGTAGGAACAGGAAAACATTTGTGCCTCATCCTCATCATCATCCAAAATAAAACGGGTACAATCCCTGGACTACTCTGGCCGAAGACCCAATAGCGCCAACCGCGCATAGCGTAGAGGCCCCATCCCATTAGGGTTCCTGGCCGTTGGCGCATTCCTGGCGCGGACGGGAGCAGACGGGCTTGCCTTAGGCGCGCCGTGGGCGCGCCCGCTGCGCGCTCGCGCCAGCGTGAGTTTAAGTAGAAAATGCAGGGGGAAACTAGAACGCTGACCTGAGAGGAGGAAGCGGGCCCGCTCGCACGGACAGGTACTGCAACTCCTATGTATTATGCCGGGAGAAAGTAATTCCACAACAGGTAGTAACTAGAAGTTTAAAAATGATTAAAAATGCATAAAAGCAAATGTTTACACTTTCGCAGCCCGCAGTGTCTCGGTATCACCGCACTCTTCCCCCACCAACCAACGTAACACACGCTGCGCACTCGCGCCAGCGTGAGTTTAAGTAGAAAATGTGGGGGGAAACTATAGCGTTGACCTGAGAGGAGGAAGCGGGCCCGCTCGCACGGACAGGCGCCGCAACTCCTATGTATTATGCCGGGAGAAAGTAATTCCACAACAGGTAGTAACTAAAAATGCATAAAAGCAAATGTTTACACTTTCGCAGCCCGTAGTGTCTCGGTATCATTGCACTCTTCCCCCACCAACCAACGTGACACAAAGAGCATCTTGCATATAGCAAGATCTCAGTGGCGGCTCCTCCATTGGGGTTTGGGTGCGTAGCCTCACTACTTTGTCACAGTGCGAGAAGCAGAAACATACAATGGTAAAACTACCATTTTATGTTTCTGCTTCTCGCACTGCGAGAAAGCAGAAGTACATTGTTGGGGTGGGCAGGTGGACAGTCCTGCTTGAGGGCATGGGGGAGGGGCTTGCCTACTATTGTGGGGCCGACCAAAGCAGTCATGCGCACTCTCCCTTTTTCTCTATGTAGGCTTCAGCCTACATGGAGAAAATGGCCTCACTTCAGGCGCCGTCCGCACCAATCACAACGCTGCCATTGCAGCATTGTGATTGGTTTGGGGAGGGGAGGGAGGAAGCCTGCTTCCTGACATGGGACCCGGTCAGGAGCAGCAGGAGCTGAGGCGGCGGCTTGTGAACCGGGGAGAGGTAAGTTTTTAAAAATGTTTAATTACCAGGCTGCTTCCCCCCGTGAACTCACTCGACTCTCCCCCACCCGTCATGCCGGCCGCAACTGTGTTGAAATGAGGCATAACTGGTTTCCCCTGTCGTGCACCTGCCCAGTTGCACTGTTTGCCTTACTCAATGTATTTACCAAACATGGCGGGCCTGCGATCGTGCCCCCTATGTGTGCCAAGCAGAGATGGAGCATCTTGCGCCGTGGGCACGTAGCTCGGAGCGTTTTTTAGAAATGTGTTTTCCAGTCCTTTCCTAAAGAGTTTTTCTTATCCCTTTCACAAGCAGCTTCCCTGGCGGTGTTCTCCCCTCATTTGTGAGGCTTGCCATAGCCTATGTACGTGAAGACACACGTTACATAAAGGGCCGTATTCATCCCTGCACACAAAACATCTGCGTCCAACAAGCGTGCATCATCTGCATCACCCAGTGTACACACAGGCCGAAGAGTTTGTCATATGTAAGATGCGCACACCCTTGTCTTACCTGGTGCACACACATGCTTGTGAGTTTGTTGAACCTCGTGCATACATGGATGAGAAGGGTTGTTGTACTGGTGTGTGCTCATTTGGTGGCTCGGCAAAGCTAATGCCTGCACAGGCTGGAGGCTTCGTCCTGTCCACTTCATACATATGTCTGAAAGTGAGTTGTTACACTTGTAGGAACTGTCCTTGCCGGTGCATACCCATGTCGGGGGATTACTCTCATCTGAGGGAGCAGCCTCAAGTGGAAGGGGTCGCTGTACTCGTGGTGTAAAGGCTGGACTAGTTGTCGTTCCCAATACACAATTAGACCGGGCAGCTTGCCTTACCTAGTGCACACTCAGGCTGTAGGGTTTGTACATTGTGAACACAGGATATCTTTTCGTATATACATGGGACCTGCAGGAGTACTTTCTTTGAGTGTCTTCCCATATGTCCATAGGCATCCTTTATGTATTTTCTTTCAGACACAGCTTTCAGAATGTCCTTCAGTTTGTCCAGACAGCTTGCTGTATGTCTTGACAGATTCACACAGAACCTGTCTGCTATGCTGGCACCACTCACCACACCGTCCCCGCAGCATTCACCTCACAACCATGCAACCACCCCACACCTCACTGACACACTGCTACTAGTCAGCTCACTGTCACGTAGTCATGGTCACCGAAATCTATCGCCCACCTCACTATCCCACAGCCAAGTCTAAGTTTACTCCTTCACAGCCACCACTCGCATCCCTGCTGCCATGCAGCCCCCCTCACCTCAGGGCCACGGGGCCTTAACTCATCTCACTACCACAGAGCCTTCACTCATCTTACCTGCACCCATCCATCGCTCACCTCACTGCCACGCAGCTTTCTAATGGGGTACAAAAGGGACGCTCAGAGCACAAGTACAAGATTGTTAGTTTTGAGAATTTCCATCGTATTACCAACTGTACATGTTAAAATACGTAAAACCAGAATTACAACTTAAAAAATAAAAATGTCCCAATACAAATAATTAAGCAGTAGGACACTTGAAAACAAATCAGGTTGGTTGTAACATTCTACTGTTAATAGAAACATATTGGCTGCATGTCTGCAAGTTCCACATTTACGGAGGTGACAGGGACAGTGAATATACTGCGTGGTTCCTTCTGTGAAAGGTATGCCGCCCTCTCACTTTTTCAGAGAGGGGAATGGTCCCGACACATTTACTACTAACAAGCTGTTTTTAGGTCTCGCCTGAGCCAGCGCATGCGCTGCTCTGCGAGACATTTAGTAAGTGGGTTTTCAAAGTGCTACCACACACTTTTGCTGGCCTCAAGCTTGCGGTTACGTGCGCGTGCACACGCGAAGCCGCCATCTGGCTTTCCTCCGTCATGGGTCATTAAGTGCATCGCTCGCGGGCACCCTTACAGCCAGCGATCGCGATCACTTTCACTTTTGTGGCTTTGTCACTTTCACGGCCGCGCGGCCAATGCTTGTTCCTTTTGAGGTGCCTACCTGCTGGTACACTGTGGCCAACCTGGTCAACAAAGCAGTGTTTTACAGGACCTGTATAACAGCAAGTACATATTCCTCACCTAGACATCCCCACTAATGAATGGCCTGGGAACAACCGTGTTTACCCATCCAGACTACTGCAGTGCAACTCTGACCCGAAGCTGTAAGTGGTCCTTTAGCCGTTGTTTTTCTTTTAGGAAGAAAAGCGTCATTTAGGGAAACTTCTGTACCAGACACTTAAAGCAATAGCAACATTAACATTAAGTGAATGCTGCCTGCGAGATCAGCTCTTTTGCAAACAACCCCAACCCCTTAACGGATCTGATAGGTGAATTTCGCCAGAGCTCAACAATTGGCCAGAACGTGTTACTTAAGCCTCCTGGTGTCCAGTGTCTGTGCCTCACATCTACACACCCTTTAAGGAAGGATTTTTGGAGCACCAGAAATAATCACAGTTTGGTGTTTACATCACCCCTTTCCACCAGATACACGTCATATTTCAAGCTATTAGATGCTATTTTTCGGTCTCTTTCAGCGTCCTTTTTTTTTTCTTTTAGTGCACGCACGCTTACAACTCCCGGGCCTGTTCTATCTCCTCCCACGCTCCCTCCCTGCGGACTTTCATGCCTCAGGGAATTCAGCAACTCCTGTCTGTCCTGTTTCCTGGCCTCACACCTGCACCCTGACCCTCTAACCGAGGGAGATGTATTTGCATTCCTCCCAAATATACCTGCTCCGGGGCTCCTCTGTTCCCCTTTCCTCTACCTGCTCCAGAGCACCTACATCTCCCTTACTTCATCGTTACTTTTGCTTGTTCCTAGACTCCTATCTGTCTGTTGTCTCGTCCGTCCCTCTGCCTGCTCTGCTCCTGTATCTCCTTGCCAGCTCCGGCTTCCCTATTCCTACTGCTTTCTGCCTGCTCCTGCTTTCTCTCGCTTTATCTTTCTGCCTGCTACGGCTCCTGCTGTCTCTCTTCTTACCTCAGGCGGGGCCTGTTTCGAAAGTACATATTAGTTTTGTCTATGGGCATTGTGCAGCGTTTGCACTCGCCTTGCCAAGCAATGTGTTCAGTCAGAACTCCTTTTTCGACATCTTCCTAAATAGCGCGTTCATACAGACATGGTTGTATTTAAACAAGAAAAATGACTCGCCTGAGATTGCAGTTGGGTGAAGCAGCGCAGCCATAGACCACGAGTCAGTTAAATGTGAAAGACTGCTTTAAAGAAACTGCTGCAACAACTTCAAAGAACCCTTGGTAGTATGCCTTGCAAACTAGCATTAACGCCGTTCTCACTAGACATTGCACTACATAGCCGCAGCGTGGGCATGAACACGGTGTACAGAGACTACACCTCCTTGGAGAGCTACCTGCGGCAGAGGCTGCATCTCATCCGAGGTGAGTGGGGAGCGACAAACTCCTCTCTGTTGGCTAACCCATGCGTAACCCCTTCCTGATGACCTAGTGCGTTCTGTGGAATAAAAGGCGCGACACTTTTATTCTTCCCTCTCATTCGGCCTGAAAACTCTGCAGATATTTATGATATAAAACTTACCCAGTGTGAGAGTGCCTTAAAAGACGAGGTTTTCAGAAATCTAACACAACTTTTTATTCTAGCACAGAAGAGGGTAACAATTGGATAAATAAGCCTTTTGCTACTAACACATTTTTTATTTTTTATTTATTAAAATTTTTCAATATGTTATGTTATGTTATATCAGCTTATAGAGCGCTCTAATACCCGAAGGTGTCCTGGCGCTGTAGCAGAGTGTCTGAAGAGAAAATGAACAACTGGTAACCAGAGGCGAAGTGCTTGCCTAGGCTGAGAACAGCCAGGTCTTAAGACTTCTTCTAAAAGAGAGGAGATCAGTGGTGGACCTGAGAAATAGAGGAAGATCGTTCCAGGCATAGGAGGCTTTGCGCACAAAACTCCTACCACCCCAGTTTGCCTTTTTGGCCCTGGTGATTACAGCCAGTTTGGCCTCACTGGAGCGGAGAGCTCTCCCCGGAAGGTACCACTGGAAGCGATCTCTAAGGTCCAGAGGTCCGATTCCGTGAAGTGATTTATGAGCTGTACAGAGGGCCTTAAAAAGAACCCGATGCTTCATGGGTAGCCAATGCAAATCCCGTAGTCCTTTGCTGACGGACACAAATTTGGGCGTATTAGTTGGCAGCCTGGCTGCTGCATTCTGTGCCATCTGGAGTCTGCTTAGATGTTTCTAGTGAACCGTAAGGTAAAGGCTATTGCAGTAGTCCAGATGGGACAGAGCTAAGGCGGACACAACAGACCTGAAGCTGTCAATGGATAAGTAAGGCTTTATTTTCCTCAATGTCCTAATGGTTAAAAAGCAAGTGGAAGTCACTTTATTAACCTGCTTCTCAAAAGAGAGCCTATTGTCAACAATCACCCCCAGATCTTTTACTTCCAAAGCAGGGGGGGGCGGGAGGGCCCAACTCGCTAGGCCACCAGGCTGGGGACCAGAGGCAGGGAGTGTTCCCAAACAGGATAACCTCTGTTTTGCCAGCGTTTAATTTCAAACAGTTGGCAGCCATCCAGCTGGTGATGGCGGACATACCGTCCTGACAGGTAGAGGCTTTAGTTACTTCAATCCCTTTGTTAAGGGTGATCACAATCTGGGTGTCATCGGCATAAGAAGTTAACCTAAGGCCATAGGATTGTATGAGAGGAGCAAGAGGTTTAACGTAGACATTACAAAGCGTCGGGCTCAAAGAGGACCCCTGTGGCACTCCACAGGGAAGAGCAAAAGACTTAGATGAGAAAGTACCCATGTCCACGTTTTGAGTTCTGTTGGTCAAGAAGGATTTCAGGAGGGCCAGGGCCGAGCCCTGAATCCCGACCTTAGATAGTCGTTCTGTTAGAACATCATGTTGTACCGTATCGAAAGCCGCTGACAGGTCCAGCAGGATCAAGATAGCTGAGCCTCCCTGGTCGACGGCATCCCTAATCTCTTCCGTGGCTTTCAACAGACCCGATTCGGTGCTGTGCCCGGCCCGGAACCCGTATTGAGAGTGGTCCAACAGAGTATTAGTGTCTAGAAAAAGGCTGAGTTGCGAGTTCATTGCCTTCTCCAGGATTTTAGCCGGTAAGGGAAGACGTGAAATAGGTCTGTAACTGTTGGGATCTTTAGGATCGAGATTAGGTTTTTTTAAAAGAGGAAGGATCGAGGTGGTTTTCCAGGACAGGGGGTAGTGCCCTGAAGCCATTATCTGATTGAGAAGTGGAGTAAGGGTGTTAGAGATGATATCTGGGGCCAGTTTGATTATAGAGGAGGGACAGGGATCTTTCGGGGAACCAGATTTGCAGCCCAGCAACAGATTAGCCACCACCTGAGTGGTTAGAGGCGTGAAATTATCAAAAGTGGGGAGGTTGTTGGAAGGCATCGAGTCGGAGCTTATATCAGAAAGGGGTCCTGAGGGCTTATTGAAGGATGAAAAAATGGCATCCACTTTGGACAGGAAGAAGTGTGCAAAAGTGTTACAGAACTCAGAACTGCTGTGCGGGGTGGGTTTGGGGGGGTAAGAAGGGCAGTCACAGTTTTAAAAAGTTATTTGGTGGAAGATTTAGCTTCGATGATTTTTTTTAGAAAAGTAGTCCTTTTTCTCGGTTAGCAGCACGTTCTTATAATCTAGGAGGCGGGATATGTACCTGTCTTTATTGATAGGGTTATAACCGTTCCTCCATACTCGCTCCAAATGCTTACATTCTGATTTCACCTTTTGGAGAAGCTGCGAGAACCAAGGGGCAGAGGGGGTTCTACGTTTGGGGAAGCACCATTTGACCGGGGCGAGTATGCAACAGGCTGAGTTGATCCAGTCACTATAGGCTGCAGAGGCATCCTCAATAATGGGGGGTAGGTCCGGGACTGAGGTAGTCAATGCTTTACAAAGGTTAGATGAATTGACATTTTTTCCAGGCCCGGAAGGCTAACCTGTCCCTGTGATTTAAGAGGACTTGAGGAGAGACTGACTGGGCAATCTCGAAGAGGATAGCCAAGTGGTCGGTCCATGGTAACGGCATGGTGCCCATAATTGACAAACAGGGTGAGTTAGTAAAAATCCCGTCCAGGGTATGGCCGGCCCTGTGAGTGGGTCCAGATACTAGATGGCGAAGATCGACAGCACTCATAGTGTCAACCAGTCGAGCTGTCTCGGGGTCAGAAGGGTCATTTAAGTGAAAATTAAAATCGCCTAAGATGGTTAAAGATTTAGCGCAAAGACCATCTTCCAACAGTAGGCCTATTGAGTCAAGAAAACCCACTTTAGAGCCTGGGGGATGGTAGATGAGCATCACATTAAGTGTGTCGTGAGGGCCAAACCGCACATTGATAGATAATGCTTCACAAGAGTTGTTAGAAGCGTCCTCAAAAGTGGGGCTGAGGCTTTTGTGATAAATCACTGCCAGCCACCCCCCTCTCCCTAGAGGGCGGTCCAGACTATAACTAAGAAAGTCGGGAGGGACGGCTTTAACCAAATCAGGTCCAGATGCTTTGTCTGTCCAGGATTCAATATGCTACACAGCAGCCACACTTTGTTACAACATAACTTTAACACATTGGCATAGCCAATAGCTCTAGCTAAACACTTAAAAGGTCCCAAAGGCGAGACCTATTGGCTATGCCAATGCTTGTTGTTATCAAAAGGCACACAATTGATGGACGGAATGCAGAACAAATCAATACATTCACCCCTAGTCAAGAGATCTGGGTTAAATCCATCATTCTTTTGCTCACCATGCCACCCCAGTTTAGACCTGGCCATATGCAAATCAGTCTTGACCCTGTGCCTCATGGGAACTGTCCAGCCCTAACTGCCAAGCCAGTTCCTCCCTGGACCGAAAACAAGAATCCTAGAACCGGTTTCGGGGTTTCACCCCTCTTCAGCCAGGAAAGCTTGATTCCAGTGGCACAGTGAGCCCAGGACTCACGTCTGAGCATACCTGGTGCACTTAGGGCGACAAAGCAAAATACACACAATTGATGGACGGAATGCAAAACAAATCAAAACATTCACCCCCAGTCAAGAGATCTGGGTTAAATCCATCATTCTTTTGCTCACCATGCCGCCCCAGTTTAGACCTGGCCATATGCAAATCAGTCTTGACCCTGTGCCTCATATGAACAGTCCAGCCCGAACTGCCAAGCCAGGTCCTCTCTGGACCAGAAACAAGCATCCTAGGACCGGTTTCGGGGTTACTCCCCTCTACAGCCAGGATAGCGAGAGTCTAGTGGCACAGTGAGCCCAGGACTCACGTCTGAGCATACCTGGTGCACTTAGGGCGAGAAAGCAAAAGACACACAATTGATGGACGGAATGCAGAACAAATCAAAACATTCACCCCCAGTCAAGAGATCTGGGTTAAATCCATCATTCTTTTGCTCACCATGGCACCCCAGTTTAGACCTGGCCATATGCAAATCAGTCTTGACCCTGTGCCTCATGGGAACAGTCCAGCCCGAACTGCCAAGCCAGGTCCTCCCTGGAACGAAAACAAGCATCCTAGGACCGGTTTCGGGGTTTCACCCCTCTTCAGCCAGGATAGCTTGATTCCAGTGGCACAGTGAGCCCAGGACTCACGTCTGAGCATACCTGGTGCACTTAGGGCGAGAAAGCAAAAAAAAAGCTTGTTATTATAGCGCTTGCTGTCGTTTGCCATTTTGAGCGCTGTAAATTGCAGATGCTACTATTGTTACTTAATATCGGAGCACCTCCCTTACTAGTGATGCTGCGAACAAAGAATAATGAAAACAGTATTATTGTGCAACGAAAAGATACTTGAAATATGCCCCCCAATGTTTTTGCATAAAATTATTTTCTTTTGTTTAACAAATAAACAAATCACTGGATGCGCCGTTATGGAGAATAAAACGGGTACGTGCAACGTAGAAAAATTGTATTTGGATAGAACATGTAACACCTTTCTCTAGTAAAAACACTCTGTGCTGTTGGCGGGATTAGGAGTCGCAGTGCAGGCGTGTTTATATTTTATTCTGGTTACAGCACAATCCATCTCTGCAGTTTAGGAACTTGTGTACAATCACTTTTTTTGTGTTATCCTTATACAAGCTTTTGCATTTTGGGCATCCCCATACATTTCACTTTGGCCTTTGACTTGCGCGCGTTTATTATATAGGATGAACTTCTGCCTCTGATGTCATACTTCACAATTTGAACACATTTGTCCCCTTTTCTGTAAGATTCCCCATTGCTTGTCTTGGGTGAACGGAAGCTCATTTTGAGTTAATATTTAAATATTTTGAAGAGTCGGTCCACGTGGCAGCATTGAGAATATTAGTAATGATGGTAGACCAGAACTCGATGTTAGCCTTAAATATGTCCATGTGGACCCCATGTCTTGCATTTGCTTATTTACTTACAGCATTCATGGTTGTTTAGAAGGCAATCTGTTCGAAATAGGTATGTTGTTCCTCTCTCTCACACAACTCCCCTTGGTTTTTCTCCCTCACACAGCTCCTCTTGTTTTCACTCCCTCACATATCTCCCCTTGGCTCTCTCATGCAGAATGTTCCAGTGAAGTCACTGTTGCACTTTTTTTTAAAATGGTGTTTCTTGCATGAAAACAGAAAATTAATTTAAGGAAATAGTGTCATCATATTGATGTACAGCACTGCACAGTCAATGAATGTATTTATTGTAGAGTTAAAACCATTACAAGTGTATTAATGTGTTCAAAAGTTAATATGGACAAATGATAGCATCAGCATATGCAAAAATTGTCCTCCATAGCTCATAAAAATTGGCACTTTCTTAAATAACGAATAATACAATCGTATTGCTTTATTAACCTTCCTGCTTCCTCAAATTTGCTTGAAAATGCACCATTTATCCACTCTTTTTTCAAGATGTTCTCCCCCAAACCCCCAAAAGGTTGTTCAGACTCGCTTGCTAAGCTCGCTCGCCGTAGTGCAGTATGGCAAATATTTTACGCCTCACCTCTTTCAAATGTCACCAGCCGCCACTTCCAGAACTGCCTTCCCCTAAGACAGAAATGCAGTAATTGTTGTAAAGGGGGTCAATTTGCTAAAGAGTGTGGAAAGAAAAAAGGATGACAGCATGGACAGGAATTAATTTTACTGAAGGGAGGTGGAAACTAGCAATGTTATGAGCGTAAGTAACAAACTTATTTTGAATTTAAACAACACATGTTAAATGAAAACCTGAACGATGGGTGACAATAGGTGGTGTCTGTAAACATTTATGCAGATTTAGGTATGCCTTACACCATAATAATGAAGAAAGGAGAAATGTGTGAGCAAAATTGGGAATTTCTTGCTTTAGTCAGATTCCACCCTGAAATATATGGTGAGGAACAAAATAAGCATGCTAGGGTTCAGGTGGCTGGCCTTTACATTCAAACACCAAAAACACTAGAGGCACATTGTATGCAGCAAAAAAGGGCCATCTGTGCTTGGATGGCTTATGAAAACAAGGGAATCATAGGGTAAATGAAAGGAGCAACAAAGACAGGCGACAATTATGGAAACTAAAATTTTCAAATGCATGCTATATGCCCCCAAACCAATTTAAAAATGGAGAGTAGGTAAGTGTTTAGGATGCTACATTAAATTCAGCAGGAGCAGGCAAAGTATCATACCAGCAGCTTTTCCACTGCTGAAAATCCTGTACCGCTGTTCTAGTTTTGAACAAGTAAATAAAGGGAGAATTAAACCCTCCAATAATTTTTGAAACACGTGAGAACAATTTAGCTTAGTTTAGAAGTCCTGGAATTCCTTACAGATGTGCTCTTCAGTAGGCAAACAGAACTCTCCTACATTTATTTCTCTGAACCATGTGCCTGCTACCTAATTTGTATTTGGAAGGTAAACAAAGCTTGTAAAACTCATATTTCAATTGGTTAATCTCATAAGAGAGGGTCATTTTTGCAAATAACACTCCTCTAATCTCATTCTGTTTCGCTAGGATTTTATTTAGAAATTCTTCTCTAATTTTGAATTGGATTACTTTTTCGAAAAACTGTCTGTTCAGCAGCATTCATAGTCTGTGCCTGTTTACATCTCAATCTGTCTCTGGCAATCCAAGCTCCATTACCCACCCTTGATTATAAAGGACACCAAAGATGGAAAAACAGACAAGAGTCCATGCACAGCAAACGCTAGAAGACTCCGAGTGCTGGAAGATCTAGAGGAGAAGCACGCCAGGCAAGCAATGTTAACAATGAATCTCAAAGAAAAGCCTAAATAGGTGCTACAAGTGACAACACTTTGCTACAGCACAAGCTGGTATTGCACTCTGCGCATCTGCATGTATACTATAGGGCTTATTTACAAGGACCTTGCGCCACTTTTGTGTCATTTTTAACATGGGAAAAGTGACGCAAAGTGGCGCAAGGGGCTTATAAATCTGCCCCTATGTATGTATGTCCATGCCATGCCAGTAAAAATGAATGTTGCCAAATAAAACATGTTATTTGGAATAAGTGTACTAGTAAATACACTTTCACTCATTCATTACTACATTACAAATTCCTTAATACTGCCACAGGACAGTGCAATTGACTTGCGAAAACAATGCGTATTGTCTCATAAATTCCAATCTAGTATTAGATGACAACCAAAAAAAAATAGAGTCATACACACAAAGCTGAGTTATTGCGACTCCTTCTGACTGCGTAAATGTGATTCCTTTAGCCCTGAATATTGGCAGATACTGTTGTTTATAACTGCTGCATATGAACAAAACAGCCTGGTATACACCATTTGTGCACACACGCAGTGTTTTGTATGACTCACTTACTTACAAACTCGATGGATGGATGGGTGGGTGGATGTAAGGATGGACGACCAAAGTAACCTCTTTTAACAACTCTTGAATAATAAAAGTTTAATTTAAAAAAAGCTGCCAGGTTCTAAAATATGCCCTGCACATTATGTGCACTGTTTGACGCTGGTGCATACTTCACTGAGCTATAATATCCGGCCTCTAACTCGCGACCTATTGGAGATGGAAGGATCTCTGTAATAAAATCATTAACATTTAAAGAATTACACATTGGCTCAGCTGCAGGCACAGTAGCCATCTACGCTCTATAATCATGAGTAAACCTGTGCACAACATGCACACATATCTCTCCATGAAGTGCATAAACCACCCAAGTTTTTTTTTGCAACTGTAACACCCTGAAACTTTATAAAGGATTTTGATCCGCACTCATACGCAAAATACAAGTCCATCCAATTTGTTTGTTTTAAGATTGTTCTTTATTCTTTCTTCTAGTAGCCAACGCGTTTCGTCCTGTTTAAGGACTTCTTCAGGGCTACAACATAAATAATAACTATTGTTAAAAAACTTTTTATAATAAAAGCTTATTTTTCTCTCTTTTTTTAAAACTTTTTTTAAAATATTTTTTATAAAAGACAGACAGATTGACAAATGCAAATGTATTGATTCAATGCCAATTTTTACATTTCCAAAGTTTCATTAATCTAATTCCCCAGGCACATAGTCCTACAGAACAATATTAACAGAAGTAGTCAGTGTGTCAGTACAGAAATTTAGACCTAAAGCTACTAAAAGATACATCCCCCCACATATAGGATATATAGGATATTCACCAATTGTAACACGGATTTAATAATACCACCGAACAGGTCTCAAGAAAGAAAAGCGAGGTAAAACCAACGTACTGAAAATCATTTAAACACTGATAAGGAAATCAACTGCTGAGCCCTGAAGAAGTCCTTAAACAGGACGAAACACGTTTATATTAGAAATTGACCTGTTAGATTGGAAATGACTGTCGAAAGTTGATAGGCCATCGAAGATGGCAGTCTCGTTTATCCACTCGCTGTTCACTATGGTGCGTATTGGATAATACGGTTTTACATCGTCAAAAAGAATAGATATGTAATTCATGGAAATCATGGCAAACATAGTAATATTAGATGACAGTAGTATTTAGAGACTGTCGTTTATCTGGCAAGACATCAGCATTATGATGGGAAACCAAATTTCCAACGTAAACCATCTTAAAATATAGTGGAAATTTACCAAATGATACCCGTTCAATATGGCGGATACATTTCACACGAAACGTGAACATTTGCGCATGCGTGAACCTTGAACTTCAGCTTTTTAAACCCGTGACTAGCCGCACTCGTCTTGCGCGTGCATTATGATGATGGAGTACCGGCTCCCACAGGACTAGACGTACGGTAAGAAAATTAAAAACTGCCCTCATTAGCTTAGTATATATGTATGTGGCTACCTCACTCTAGACAGCATTATACGTACGGGAAGAAAATTAAAAATTAAAAACTGCCTTCATTAGCTTAGTATACATGTATGTGGCTATCTCCCTCCAGACAGCATTAGAGCAAGAAACCATCTTTTTGTAATGGTGACAACCACTAGATATTTAGACTTCTAGGCTTTATTTATATGAATAAGCCTTTCTAAGATGGCGGATACCGTTGACTCGATATGTATTGGATAGCGCTTGTGCCAATTCTGAGATTTAGCGTTTCAAACAGGTGTTCCATGCAACGCGTCCTGTGTATAAGGAATAAGGATGGAGTGACAGCTCAGAATATACTTCTCTCACGGTAGATTAGGGTGAAAATCTTCTCTTACCTTGTAACTATGTATTATGTAAATCTGTGGGCTAATTCTAGCGTATGACGACATTAATAGTTACTGGGCATTTAGAACCATGTACCTAGAGATCTTAAAGTATGATATGTACATACGTGATTGGGGTTGTCGACTTGTGACAAAAATGAACGGAGAATGATCAAACGCACGGTCAAACGTACGGTAAAATGCGAGTAAAAAGCAGTCAAATATGGCGGCTATCATTGACATAACATTAATCTGGTCAGCGAGGTCGATGACTTGTTGAACGCGCCCATCCTAATAAGCACTGCTAGAGAATTACAACTCTTTGAGGTCCACCAACTCTGTGCCTCTTTTGAATTGGGCAATAATGGAGTCATTAATAGCCGCGCCTACGGATTATTTGGGACTAATGAGGGAAGTCAGCTAATTCTGCTGCACATACTTATATTGATCTGGAGCTAGGCAACTTGTTACTACCCGTATACGGTCATACTCAGTCTTTGTTTGTATAACATATATAAAGGAGTTTTGTTTTTACCTTTGCTTTTTAGATCCAGAAAATAGCGATGACCTAAAAGCTACTAAAAGATACATCCCCCCACATATAGGATATATAGGATATTCACCAATTGTAACACGGATTTAATAATACCACCGAACAGGTCTCAAGGTATGGAACTAGTTCAATGATATTAGAATGTGTTATAAAAGGCATTACGGCTGACGCGATATGATTACTTTTTTAAGGACTGGAAATATGAGATTTGGAAGTTGTGTTGATCTTGGTGTATGCATATCATTACTTATGCATTGATATACAATTGAATGTCTGTAATATGACTGCTGACACCATGTAATTACTGTAATATATACATCTCTCTAGAAAGAAAAGCGAGGTAAAACCAACGTACTGAAAATCATTTAAACACTGATAAGGAAATCAACTGCTGAGGTATTGAAATTATATTTGAATTTGTATATAAATATTAAATGAAAAAAAAAGACTTGATGATGAATGAGGCTATTTCGTAGCTAGGGACAAAAGGAATGCAATATAGGACTTTTTTATCTTTACATAAGCACGCTGCATGAGCATTTATTTCTATTGAAAAATAGGAAGAAATTAAGTGTGTGATGTGTCAACATGGTTCTTTTAACTATCTTTTGACAGTACTCTATGAGTTTCCCATACTGTCTAAATTTCTGTACTGACACACTGACTACTTCTGTTAATATTGTTCTGTAGGACTATGTGCCTGGGGAATTAGATTAATGAAACTTTGGAAATGTAAAAATTGGCATTGAATCAATACATTTGCATTTGTCAATCTGTCTGTCTTTTATAAAAAATATTTAAAAAAAAGTTTAAAAAAAAGAGAGAAAAATAAGCTTTTATTATAAAAAGTTTTTTAACAATAGTTATTATTTATGTTGTAGCCCTGAAGAAGTCCTTAAACAGGACGAAACGCGTTGGCTACTAGAAGAAAGAATAAAGAACAATCTTAAAACAAACAAATTGGATGGACTTGTATTTTGCGTATGAGTGCGGATCAAAATCCTTTATATTGCTTTGAAGTGAAAGTTTTCTTCCACTTTTTGGGAAGCGGAGGGGTCTTGCTTCTCTGATCCTTGCACCATAAATTCACTGACATTCCCGAGACAGGGATAAGTGCTGTACCTATATCCTAGACCTCTTTTGTAAATCCAACACCCTGAAACTTGTTTAGAAACACAACGAACTCTGCAGCAGGTGCCTTAAACCTTTATTATATATGATTAAAGTTATCATACTGGCCAATATCTTTCTGGCGCAGAATTAAAATTGAATATGGGGCATATTTATCAACATTTCATGCAGCACACTGCAGCAAGCTATCAAGGGAAAAGGAAGGAATGCACAGTATTTAACACTATACGGTGTATTGCTGCTTTTCCTTGCACTGGCTCACAATATCCTGCTTTGCGCCTTGAAAGCAGGATTGTTGTTGGAAGGTTCCTGCACAAAAACAATCCTCAGACACATTTTCCTCTTTCTATGTTTGCTGAAAAAGGAAGAAACAAGGAGATGTTTTTCCATGTTACGACTCACCTAGAGAGGCGTAACATTTGTGAAGCATTCACAGGTCTACCACTAATGGTAAATTTGGGAATGCACCACAATCCATGGGTGAATGCGTTGGAACACCCACCCTCCATCCAAGGAATGCCTCACTGGGGCACAGTAACCAACACAGTGATTTACGCTGCGTTGCTTTGCTCTGGATTTATCAAGCTATGCAGGACCATGCAAGGTGGCATTGTGTGGCAGGATAAATCTGACATAGTAGTTTTGTTGCCCTTGCATCCCCTTGCATGGTACAAGGGTGATTCAACTCATTGATAAATATTCCCCTTAATGTATAAGCTGACTTATTCATTCACATTGGATGTTATCACAATCTTCGACTGAAGTATTTAGTTATGGTCAGGATGTCTCGAAGAAGAGCTTTTACAATAATTATGCGGTTGACATGTTTAATTTGAAAATTATCTCTTTTGACAGGAGAAATAATTTATTTAGGCAAAGGAGATAGCTGTGGTTGGGTAGATAATCTTTTTTGTAAAAAGCAAAAATATGAAAAAGAACTTTACATTTTTAATTCACTGAAGATGCTCAACATTGACAGCAGAGAATACTCCAGCTAAATGACAATTTATTTGAAATTCTCTATGAATTTGCTATGGGACAAAGAGAGAATATACTTAATTAAACAATGCTAGAAACGCCAAACATTGTCCACTGTAAAATAGTCTGATAAAAGACTGCAAATAATGCAATCAACTGCATAGCCCTTGAGTTTTATAAAACCTGTCTTGAATAGGTGGATGATACAAAGCCAAGTGCAAATTTCAAACAAAGGTTGGAACCAAATAACATTAATTAAAAATAACCTTTCAAAAGCTTTGAGTTAAAATAATAGGGTTTAAAGTATTTATATTGCTATTAGTAGCTGGCAGTAGAATCATATTTCAAAGGCTTTGTGTGAAAGTACTTTGGATGAATATCATTAACATAATGATTTACTGAAGCCGCTTGAACAGATTTGCAAATGTGTTTATTTCATACTAAATCTTACAGTACAACTGCCAGACCACGCAAAAACACTAACAACAGACTCTTAGGGCCATAGTTATGACTATAGTGGCACAGTGCAGAGCGGCAAGTCACCATGCTGCGTTGCCCTGCGTCACAGTTAGGGGCAGGATTGTGCTGTATTTATCCAATACGGTGCATTTCTCTCTTTTTCCTTCGTGCTAGAGTTGTTTTGGCTGCCTAGCACCAACACAGGCACATTTAAACCATAATACAAGTGTGCCTGTGTTGTAGGCAGGATTGATTTTGTGCAGGAAGGAGCACCTTCCTGCACAAAAACAATCCTGAGAGGGGTTTTCCTCTTTCTCTGTGTACTGCAGAAAGCGGCTTTGTGTGGCTTCAAAAATATGACTGTAGGTTTGCGTTGCTTTTGCGCCATGTTGCGAGGTATAAGAGTAACGCAAACTGGGTCATAAATTTGGCCCTTAGTGTAGAAAGAGAATGTTTACAAACAGAAAAGGAGTACAAACTGTCTTTCATTGTAATAGCTAACATCCCTCAATAAAGGGCAACGTCGCCATCACAGTTATTGGTATGCCCGCACCAACAAATAATTCAATGCTTCTTTCCTACAATACTACAGCATAGGTAGTCCCTTGCGGAAAATTCGAGTCAAGAAGAGGTTTGCACTGGGCTCAGATGCATCATATAAAATATTGACCATGTTTAACCTTAAAAAGAACGGAAATACTATTGACTGCATGCATTAAAATTCTCTAGTGGACACAATTACACGCCAGTGATTAGGTCCAATATAGACATGCAGGAACTCTTCACATCTCCACGCATGTATATTCTGTGTAGGTCTGTGTAGCACCACTAAACAGAAAAAAGCATCTGCTCTGCTGAATATGGAGACTTCACTATTTCAAACTGCGTGAAATGTTTTCCTTTAAGAGATACGAGCCCTATTACTATTAGTGGGGCACATACTTTGTTTTTTTAAATGAGAAAACTTTCCCATTATTAGAGTGCTTCTATTTTGAATTTACCCACTTTTCTAGCATTGATTGAAACCAGTAACTTTCAAGTAAAGCTTTTCCTCGCAGGTGACTGGACACTTGCAAAGGAAATGTATATCAATTGTCGGCCAAGATTCTCAAAAAAGACCTCACGAAATACAGCACAGCAGCCAAAAACGATGCACTACATTGTGTGACAGGGATGTAGCCGGAGCAGATCCTCCCTTCCCCCTAGCACCGGCGCAGATTTTAGCTTCCGTGCACCACACATAGACATTAGCGCCATAGCGCTAGGGTGCATGCCTTAGTCTACCATTGGTTTTGTCTGGAAGGGTACCCTTCCAGTACACAATACTATGCTTAGACACACACTGAAATCTTTCCTACTTTGTATGTGTTCTGCACAGTACAGCACACATGCAAAGTTGGAAAAGAAAGGAGAAATAAAAGGAGAAATAAAAACATTTCTCATTTTATTGCCTCCTTTCAAATGGCTTAACGTTTGGCGCTAAACATTGTCTACTATTGTTTGAAGATAGGGTTTTGCATCAAAAGGCATTGGTGGTTGTATGGGAACGCCCATCTAACTCCCCCTTGGCTCTAAGTAACGCAGTGCTTCGCTCTGCTTTGCGCTACTTTTGTGGTACTTTCCAGGGCAAAACACGTTTTGCACTGGTAAGTAAATCAAAAAGGAACATTTTTGTGCTGGTTAGCATCCTTTTGCGATGCTAACCCAGCGCAAAATGTTTGTGAATCTACCCTGACGTTTGCATACAAAGCGGGGAAAAGGGGTAGCATGCAACGTTGACAAAATTGCTAATGTCACAATTTTCACTTGAACGCCCACTTGAATAGAGCTTTGTGACCTTTGCACAATTTTCATAGATTGTGTGAGAAACATGCAAAGTTTGAGATGAAAATAATATGCCACTGCTCACTCCCCTAATTACAATTGGCGTATCATGATGGGCTCTGCCGGCTCAGGACAGAGCCTAGCGTCTGCTTTTATACGACTGCGATGTATAATGTGAATTCATTTACCCGATAATTCTTGAGCCAGAGCCTACTTTTTAGAGATCACAACTTGGAAACAGTGAGCAAGGATTGCCGCTTTCAGTTTCTGAGCTGTGCTGATTAAAGGAATGCACTAGCTCTGAGATATTTAGCATTACATTAATTCACTTTACACAGAGGTGAAGTATAAAAACAGAGCCAGCGAGTCAATCAGGATTCTGCCTCTAATCCTAAATATTGGACAAAACAAGGGGATAACACAGAAAAAAACATTTCTGGCAAGACTGATTGGCAAGGCAAAGTTAGATTTGGCATTTGAATGAGTTGCTTGAAAATTTTGCAGAAATGGCTGGATTATTTCCTGGTAAGCTTCATTACTCTTGCCTTGTTCGTCACATACTTTACAATTTCAATGGATGAGTCTATTCACTCCCATATATCACTGCTTTCCAAGCTGCCTTCTCTTTCCATACCCAACCCATAAAACCCTACACCTCCTCCAGAACTTACTGTTCTCAACGAAGCCCAAGCAAGACCCGATGAAGGAAATTGGGAGGGAGGGTGGATTGTAAGTATTGGGACAAGTAAGGCGAATCAGAGTAATGAAATTTACTAGTAAGTAATATGGCCATTACCTCCTCATCTCCTTCTTTGTTCCATTCCCTACGATTTGAGGACTAGAGAAGGTACTCCTTCACCAGCTATCAAAAAAAAACTTGAAGACTTAACTAGAGGTAGAAAACTATTTTATTGTCATTCCTCTCATACCTCCTCTGCTTCTATGACACAAATTTTAAAGTACCCAAATGCAGCATTCAAGGCAAAGCAGGCACTACCTTATCGTGGCATTGAACCTAAAACAACCTTAGAAGCAAAAGCCAGTTCCTAACCCTGAGCCACATGCAATCTATAATGTGTAATAAACATGAAAGCAGAAGCCCAGGTGGTGGCCTTATAAATATGTCTTATAGAGACACCCGCCCATTCTGCTCGAAAGGCAGCATTACCTCTAGTAGAGCAGGTACCCGGGATCTCTTTGCCACAATCCTGATAAGCAAATTAATGACTGCATTCATTCAACCCGCTAGGTCGGAAGCAGATTACTCGCCCCGCTTCATAGGCCCAAATTGGATAAAAAAAGGAACCAGAAACCCTGGATTCAGCTGTTTTAATCAGATTTCAACAGCCCTTGCTACATGCAAAAGATGGGTCAAAAGATCTCTACTCTCATTTCCTGTTCCTTTGCCAGAAAGTTTGGGTCCAGAAATAGAGAATGATACAGTCCTCAGTGCGCCTTAACTAGGAATGTCTACAAATGAGAGCCACAAACTCACTCAAGTGCCTGGCGGAGGTGACGGCAGCTAGAATAAATGTCTTATATGTGAGGAATCTATTTTTGTTTAACTTTGTTTTTATTGATTTGATTTTACAACAATTTGTAGTTCACAGTATATTAATATCTGTTCCAAGTTTGGTCCTCAGTATTAATACAAGACAGATCATGGCGTTATAAAAATAAATCCCGCACTTCAGCCAGTTCCACCCGGTACAGGGTTCATGTCTGATAATCGATTGGACATCATAATACACTGTTTAACTTACTTAATATGTAATCAACAACATAACATAAAACTGAATGACCCCCACCCGGAACACTTTCAGCGCGCCTATACTCATATCTTTATGTTCTATCCGCACTCCCCCCC
This sequence comes from Triturus cristatus, assembly GCF_964204655.1. Lineage (NCBI taxonomy): Eukaryota > Metazoa > Chordata > Amphibia > Caudata > Salamandridae > Triturus > Triturus cristatus. Next base: position 345,693,464 of record NC_140593.1, read on the forward strand.
CTCATCCATGCATCCAACCCAACCTGTCATTCCGCCTGTGTTTTCTGTTTACTCAGTCACCCAATCCCCGGAATACATAATGAATACCAGACAGAGGATATACCCTGTAATGTGGGGGCTGAGTATATACTCCTAAGCAGGAAGGCCAACTATGCACGCCCCTGTCCGTGTAGGATGGCCTAGCGAGGCTGTGATCGCTTCCTGCCCTCTACGCCTTATAAGTCTGCGACACTCGTATGCCCACTATCGAGTGCAAGTGGTCACGCCAAGCTATACGAAAGTCCAAAAGTATCACATCCCACGCCGCGGCTAGCGGTTGCTTACGCAGTCCCCTAGCATCCTCTCGCTTAAGAGTCACGCTTTCTGCTTGCGCCCAGCAAAGTAGTGATTGGTACCAGGCCTCCGCTGTTGGGGGGTCCGGAGATTTCCAGCGGCGTGTGAGCAGCCTCTTGGCGACTATGAGTCCCAGGTCTATATGTGAGGAATCTATCTGATGTTGTACCTAGTGGCTCAAATGGGGCTTTTTGTAGGGTGACTATAACAACATTAAAAGATGATGGACAGAATGCTGAACATTGTCAAACATTCACCCCCAGTACAGTGATCTGGGTCCAAATTCATCATTTTTCTACTCACCATGCCATTCCAGTTTGGACTCAGTCATATGCAAATCAGTTTTGACCCTGCTCCCCACGTGAACATTCCAGCCCGAGCTGCCAGGCCAAGTCCTACCTGGACCGTAAACAAGCATCCTAGTACCTGTTTCAGGGTATCACCCTCATCAGTCAGTCTAGCTTGAATCTAGATGAGCCAGAGTCTCCAGAGGAAGATGAGGAAATGCCAGAATGGGAGGAGAAAGGGATATTGGAAAGAAACCAAGGACACCTTGTCCAAAAGAACTCCTTCTCCAGCGCCTTGAGACCCTAACGGGTGAGTAGCACGATCTATAAAACACTGATTGATTGAAAAGGTGTGAACTAACACTATCTCTGGCTCCTCCTTCAGTGGCGCCCACTTCCAGGAAGTACCAGTTAGTCGTGGAGGGGTAAGGGGAGGAAGAGGGAATTAAAAAATAAGTAAAATCAATAACTTGCTGACCAGCCGGCTGGCTGACTGCCGCCTCTCCTCTCTGTCCTCTTCCTGGCTTCTTCTCTGAAAACAGGAAGCACCCAGGCTCATCATAGCCAATCACAACGCTGCAATGCAGCGTTGTGATTGGTCTGAGTGATGTGGTTCAGCGCCCAGCCAAAGAATGGGAGCCTGGGCAGGTTCTCTACCCAAGCTTTAGTGCAACCTGGGTGGAGGACATTCATGCACACTTACATAGTGTCCACCACTCCTTCCCTGCTCTGAGAGCAGAGGAGATCTGCCCCACCCAGACGCTGCAGCAGCAACAAATAAAATTATAATAGCATCCGGTTGGGAGGGTGGGATAATGTTTGCCTTTGTGTCTCGAATGAAATTTAGATTCTCTTGGCATGGTAATTAGGAGAACCGCTATTTCATTACAAGACCTGAGTCTACCATTATACATTTTGGTAGCTCTGGAGAAACTACATTTGACACGTGTTCTATTGGCTTACAGCAATGCTTTGCAAATGTAGAGGCGTTTGACCAATCAGTGGCACTAAGGATGTTTTCTAGTGTGCTGCCTTTCCAAAGGGATTGGCTAGCCATAGTGCCACTCATGAAATGGGGTTGAAATCTCTTGAGGTCAACGTCTGCTAAGTGCATAGTTCCTTTCACCCAGCAAGCTATCGTAGCGCAAGTCACTGCTTTGAAAGGTTTAACAAATGAAATGAGAAGTTGATAAACGCGACTGAGTGATGTTCATTCATTTTATAATATTATTCATTCATACAGTCTATCACACACAATTTTCTGCATAGATAAAACTCAGGGTAAATGATGGAGTCAGACATAGTTTTAGTTCTTCGAACAATTTCAAACTTCACTATAAAAGGCATCATAAAATCTGTTGCTTACCTCTAAAGCTCTTAGATTTGACACGTGTGAGCAGAAAGTAAGACATGGTAATGAGGTTAGCTTCATGGAAAGCATCTATTTGCTTAGGAATCTATTATTTGGTCATGAATTGAATAGATTTAGGACCAAATTAATTTCCCAGAGAGATTCATATTTAGGTCTTGGTGATCTTCTCAATCCGATACTTTTATGGATTCTACAGATCATCACGTTTTTGCCAATGCTGCTTCCATTTGCTAAACTGTGGCCAGCTGAGACTGCTGATCTATAGCAGTTCAGAGTTCTGTAGCTGAGACCCTTGCCAAGCTGTTCTATTAAAAAGTTGGATACTTGGACTATAGGTGCCTCCACTGGATCCAGGTTCCTTTACAGGCACCAATAACCCAATTTTTTCCAAATTGCGTTGTACCGCTTGTGGGTTCCAGGAGCCAAATATTCACTGAGGAGTTCCTCAGCTCTTCCCAAAACTCCTGACGTCTCTTTCTATTTCCTGATATCCTCTAGGCAAGAAGGTTTAAAATCCCTGTTGGGATCAGAGGGTGTTCATCTCCATATGTGCTTGTTAAGAAAAAGGGTGTGTCGTAGGCCAATTCCAATATTGTTGGAAACCATGCTTGAGGTGGCTAAAAGGGAGTTATTAAGACTAGGGGGCAAGCTTCCTGTCTGACTTTCTGGAGAATTCTCTGGATCATGGCGAAGGGGAGAAAGGCATATGCATGACAATCTTTGCAGGGTTGTAGGTAAGGCGTTTACTGCTAGAGCACCCGGGTCTAGCATCCAGCTGAAATATTTTTCCAGTTGGAAGTTGAATCTGCTTGCAAAAAGGTCTAATTTCAGTGGACCTCATAGAAGGTTTAGTTGAGATTTTGGATTCGAGGCAGAACATTCAAAATCTCTTGGCCAGGTCTAATAGATCCATAGATTTCATGCCACCTAGACGGTTTATATACGCTACTGCTGAAAACATTGTCCATTTTCAGCAGTACTGATCTGCCCTGTAAAAAAAGGCTTGAAACTCATCAAAGCAATACCAAAGGGGATGATGGATGGAGAGTTTGAGCAAATCAAACACTCACACCCAGTCAACTGATCTGGGTTTAATCCATCATCATTCTTTAGCTCACTCCACCACCCCAGTTGAGACATGGCCATATGCAAAACAATCTGACCCTGTGCCTCATGGGAACAGTCCAGCCTGAACTGGCAAGCCATGTCTTCCCTGGACCAGAAACAAGCATCCTGGGACCGGTTTCGGGTTCATAACCCTCGTCAGCCAGGCTATCTTGAATCCAGTGGTAAAGTGAGCAAGGTACCCACGTCTGGGCATACCCTGCCAACTTAGGGCGAACAAAGCGATACCAAAGGGGATGATGGACGGAGCGTTTGAGCAAATCAAACACTCAGCCCCAGTCAACTGATCTGGGTTTAATCTATCATCATTGTTTAGCCCACTCCACCACCCCAGTTCAGACATGGCCATATGCAAATCAGTCTGACCCTGTGCCTCATGGGAACAGTCCAGCCCGAACTGCCAAGCCATGTCTTTCCTGGACCGGAAACAAGCATCCTGGGACCGGTTTCGGGTGCATAACCCTCATCAGCCAGGCTTTCTTGAATCCAGTGGTAAAGTGAGCAAGGGACCCACGTATGGGCATACCCTACCAACTTAGGGCGAATAAAGCGATACCAAAGGGGATGATGGACGGAGCGTTTGAGCAAATCAAACACTCACCCCCAGTCAACTGATCTGGGTTTAATCCATCATCATTCTTTAGCTCACTCCACCACCCCAGTTCAGACATGGCCATATGCAAATCAGTTTGACCCTGTGCCTCATGGGAACAGTCCAGCCCGAACTGCCAAGCCATGTCTTCCCTGGACCGGAAACAAGCATCCTGGGACCGGTTTCGGGTTCATAACCCTTGTCAGCCAGGCTATCTTGAATCCAGTGGTAAAGTGACCAAGGGACCCACGTCTGGGCATGTTTTTGCATTTGTCACCCCGAGTGGGACGGGTATGCTCAGACGTGAGTCCCGTGCTCTCCATGCCACTGGAATTAAGCTATCCTGGCTGAAGAGGGGTGAAACCCCGAAATCGGTCCTAGGATGCTTGTTTCCAGTCCAGGGAGGACCTGGCTTGGCAGTTCGGGCTGGACTGTTCCCATGAGGCACAGGGTCAAGACTGATTTGCATATGGCTGGGTTCAAACTGGAATGGCATGGTGAGCAAAAAACGATGGATTTAGGCCCAAATCTCTGTACTGGGGTGAATGTATGACATTGTTTTGCATTCTGTCCATCAATTGTTGTTTTTGCATTTGTCACCCCGAGTGGGACGGGTATGCTCAGACGTGAGTCCCGTGCTCTCCATGCCACTGGAATCAAGCTATCCTGGCTGAAGAGGGGTGAAACCCTGAAACCGGTCCTAGGATGCTTGTTTCCAGTCCAGGGAAGACCTGGCTTGGCAGTTCGGTCTGGACTGTTCCCATGAGGCACAGGGTCAGGACTGATTTGCATATGGCTGGGTTCAAACTGGAGTGGCATGGTGAGTAAAAAAACGATGGATTTAGGCCCAGATCTCTGTACTGGGGTGAATGTATGACATTGTTCTGCATTCTGTCCATCAATTGTTGTTTTTGGATTTGTCACCCCGAGTGGGACGGGTATGCTCAGACGTGAGTCCCGTGCTCTCCATGCTACTGGAATCAAACTATCCTGGCTGAAGAGGGGTGAAACCCTGAAACCGGTCCTAGAATGCCTGTTTCCAGTCCAGGGAGGACCTGCCTTGGCAGTTCGGGCTGGACTGTTCCCATGAGGCACAGGGTCAAGACGGATATGCATATGGCTGGGTTCAAACTGTAATGCCATGGTGAGTAAAAAAACGATGGATTTAGGCCCAGATCTCTGTGCTGGGGTGAATGTATGACATTGTTCTGCATTCTGTTCATCAATTGTTGTTTTTACATTTGTCACCCCGAGTGGGACGGGTATGCTCAGACGTGAGTCCCGTGCTCTCCATGCCACTGGAATCAAGCTATCCTGGCTGAAGAGGGGTGAAACCCCGAAACCGGTCCTAGGATGCTTGTTTCCAGTCCAGGGAGGACCTGGCTTGGCAGTTCGGGCTGGACTGTTCCCATGTGGCACAGGGTCAAGACTGATTTGCATATGGCTGGATTCAAACTGGAATGGCATGGTGAGCAAAAAAACGATGGATTTAGGCCCAGATCTCTGTACTGGGGTAAATGTATGACATTATTCTGCATTCTGTCCATCAATTGTTTTTGCATTTGTCACCCCGAGTGGGACGGGTATGCTCAGACGTGAGTCCCGTGCTCTCCATGCCACTGGAATCAAGCTATCCTGGCTGAAGAGAGGTGAAACCCCAAAACCGGTCCTAGGATGCTTGTTTCCAGTCCAAGGAGGACCTGGCTTGGCAGTTCGGGCTGGACTGTTCCCATGAGGCACAGGGTCAAGACTGATTTGCATATGGCTGGGCTCAAACTGGAATGGCATGGTGAGCAAAAAAACGATGGATTTAGGCCCAGATCTCTGTACTGGGGTGAATGTATGACATTGTTCTGCATTCTGTCCATCAATTGTTGTTTTTGCATTTGTCACCCCGAGTGGGACGGGTATGCTCAGACGTGAGTCCCGTGCTCTCCATGCCAGTGGAATCAAGCTATCCTGGCTGAAGAGAGCTGAAACCCCGAAACCGGCCCTAGGATGCTTGATTCCAGGCCAGGGAGGACTTGGCTTGGCAGTTCGGTCTGGACTGTTCCCATGAGGCACAGGGTCAAGACTGATTTGCATATGGCTGGGTTCAAACTGGAATGGCATGGTGAGCAAAAAAATGATGGATTTAGGCCCAGGTCTCTGTACTGGGGTGAATGTATGACATTGTTCTGCATTCTGTCCATCAATTGTTTTTGCATTTGAAACTCATCAAGGCATAAAGTCCCGCTGTTAATTCTAGGAGGTTTATGTGGTGGGCACTCTCTGAGTGGGACCACAGTGCCCCCGTATTCTCAGTTCCTAGACGAGCGTCAAATCCAAGGAGACTTGCATCGGATTCGAGAATGTAATCCGGAGATTATCTAAAGATTGCACGTCCGTTCCATGCATCTAGGTTTTCTAACCACCAAGTCTGATTTTGCCTTCCGATCCAAGCAGATTTTGTAGCCATACTACAGGCCTACTCGAAGAGCTCTTGTTTTTATTCTTTGAAGAGCTTGAGAGTGGAGGCGGCCTGGAAACATGGCCTGGATGGAGGAAGATAGAAGGACTACGGCAACATTATGAGAATGTCATCCAGATATATAACAAGACATATTTCTCTCTCTCTGAGAAAAGAGATGACTGCTCTCATCACTTTTGTAAAGCGCCAGGGGGCTGATGGCAGGCCTAAATGCCAGAAATTGAAAAAGATGATTCTGCAATAAGAATTGGAGGTAACATTGACAATCCTGGGCCATTGGTATAGTGAAATAGGGGTCTTTGAGGTCCAGTTGTTTCTAACCAGTCTCCCTTCAGTAAACTTTCTCTTAAGGGGTGGATGGCCTCCATTTGGAGGTTTCTGCAGTTTATGTCCTTGAGATTTATAACTGGTGTCCAGCATTTGTCTTTCTTTTGTATCAGGAAGAGTGTGCTTATAAAAAACCTTCTGGCTCATTTGCATTTCTGTTATGGTGCCTTTTTTTAACATAGTGGAAATCTCCTCTTCTACTACTTTTGTTTGTCTTGAGAGGCTTAGTTCTCTGAGGAAATGGGATTGGTGTGGTGGTTGTAGGAAGTCTATATCGAACCTGTGGACATTTGCTAGGGCCCAGGGGTCTCTGGTGATTTATTGCCAGGTTTGGAAAAAGAATCTGAGGCGTCCGCCCACTTTTACCTGGGAAGAATTGCAAAGATAAAGATAGGTACTGACTATTGAAGGTGCTTGTGATCTGACCACATCCCCTGGTGCCTCTTGAATGGGAGCCTTGGCCACATCGTGGATAAACGGGTGGCAGTGTTTCTTGCTGAAAGCCCCTGCCAAAGCCCCTTGCTCTGAAATTGGGCCTGTATGAAGCTCAGTCAGAAGAAAGGCCCCTACTTTCAGCCCATCCAAAAACACTTTAGTTGAAGACCCTTCGCATGTTGGACTGGGCCTTGTCTAGCGCAGTAAAGGTAGCAATGTATTTACAGAGTGATTTGATCATTCCATCCCTGAATAGGAGCCCTCTGGGGTTCTCTGATAGTTCTTGGGTTAGCAAGCCACCCAGCTTAGTATTTATTTTAGATAGAATAACTCTATGTTGTTCTGAGTTTACGCATGCATTAGCGTTACCTAGCGAGATCAGCGCTCTTTGGCTCCAACTGCTACGGAGAGGGTTTTGGTTCAAGTGTTATTCTGCAGCCATGTCGATGATCCTAGCTAGGGTACCAAGTACGTCGAGGATATGTCTTGGCACATCTTTAAAGACCTCCCCATGCCCTTTCTAGGGTCTCTGTTCATTTTAAATAGAAATCTTATGAGTTCTGGGCCAAGGTTAGGGGTTAGGTAAACTTTATCCCGAATGACAGGTCTAGAGCATTTGGATCGGAGGAGTTTGCGCATTTCCCTCTCCAGTGGGTTCCTTAACCACTTTTTAATACGTTTGGCCACGTGGTCTTGAGGCCACCATTCTGCACTTCTAGGATGTTTCATGTTGTTGGGTTGTAGTGTAGTTCCTATATCCCTGATAGGCTCTGTGCATTGGAATAATATACACTATAAATTTGACATAGGACTGAGGTCAGTATATTTCTATCAAGTATATTAAACTTAGTTACTTGTGTGTGCCGGCTAACTCAGAGGTCACGAGAAACTTCTCAAGAAGGGATTAGTTTCTGACAACCGCATAGACATGACAACTTTGTTTCCCTTAGTTGGAACAATCTCAGAACCGTGGAAACAATAGATAACAGTTTCACTCAGTCAATCGAGCATGCTTCGTTTCTACAGAGTTTCATAGAAATAGAGAGACGGGCGTTTCAATAAAAAGGGTTTATTGAACAGTCTTATTTCTCGTGCAAGAGATATGAACTGCTACAATCGTAAGACAGACTGCGAAGTACAATATGTACAGAGTTAGCAGTAAGATAAAATAATACTGCAATAGCATGGTTTGTAGCTATGACATATATTAATTAAAATACATACATAAATAACACAGGCTAAAATGCGAATACTCATCTGATGCTTCTAAATTGTTCCACCCCAGTGTACCTAACCTAAGTGTCGAACGAGGTAAGAAGAAGGTGCTGTTGTCTAAAGTATAGCTAGCTATAGCTATAGTTTTGCCAAGAGTTGCCAAAGGTTTCTCTAAGTTCTAGTCTTCTTCATACCTTAGAACGAGCGAGGCTGGAATCTCTTTTCCGGTACTCAATATCTAAGTCAGGGGAGTCAGAAATACTGGAGCTGGATTCTCTGCGAAGAGGATGACAGCGTCTGGTCAGTGCATCAGGCTTGAACTCGATTCCCTTCCGAACTTGCCGTGGCGAACGGCAAGTAGGCAGTCGAGCTGGATCATGCCGGAACCGTGGTTTGCCAGGGCAAGTGCAGGTATATTTATACCTTGAAGGTGTTCAGGAATGCCTGTATTGATGTAAAATTCGGGCATTGGAACATCATGAATGAACCCCTAAGGAATAGATGTTCATGCATACTAAATGAGTTCTTGGAGAAATCATTATCCAAGCGAGGGAAATTCCTAAAGGCTTAAGAGTCTGGTTTGCCAAGAACTCGTTGTGACGTGGATTGTCGGATGTAGGAGACCATGCCTGTATTTAGCATGGAAAATGCCTAGATAAGGGCTGGATTTTCTATGCCTAAATAAGGGTAATATGAATTGTACCTAAATAAGGGCATAAATCCGGAAACCTATATACGGAATCTAAATCTACACACAACACCCACTCCAGTTTCGTATGAATGACATTACTAAATCCTAAACATACTAAACATGTCTAAAAGAGAGTATTGCATGATTACCTAAACATGCTAATACATATCTAAAACATATGTCCTAAAAATGCATTACAAAACCATTGCTATGCATAAGGTGCTGTATACATTAAAAGCAATGTTTCATTCTTAGCATAAGGTCACATTGGAATACGAAATGTATGAACCATAAATATATATACAAATGGCTCGTTGATACAGAAGAAAAGAGACCGAAACCATTTCATATCAAGATACATAAATCATAAATTAATTGTTGTTTATGACAAGGTGGCATAATGTCCCTGGTAGATTTTCAAAGAATTCTGTTCTCTATGAATAGTTCTACTATAAGCAGAATACTGTGCCAAAAATGAGAAAAATACAAATTTGGAAAAAAAATGAATCATAGGAAAAAGTTCCAAAGTTAGTCCCTTGTCTGAAAAGAATGAAGGCCAAATTCAGAGTCTCTTCAGAACACTGTGCCTGAATCAAAAGTCAGTGTGTGGGCCTGGAGAAAACATGAAATCTTCTAATCCTGTACACAAAAAGTCATCAACCGTTGTAGGTGAAAGTTGGAATACCTTGTTTAGAAGATTATCTGCACTTAGATGTGAACTATCGCCTTCAGCATTGGTTGCATCAGCAATGATCGAATCGGATGTTACCTGCGTGCCTGATGTCTCATCTCGTACCTCAGCAGTAGCAATTTGCGTCTGTGAGATCTCAATGAATGCCGTCATCAGGATTGGTAGCCGCTGGGGACAACACAGAGCATGGGCTGTAACTGGGTCCAGCAGAGTATGGATATCCGTAGGCATGACTGATGGGAGTGTCAGACAGATGTCTAGCACGCATTCTTCACCACAGAGCAGGCAGCGTAGAACAGGTAAGATGCAATCTTGCCAGATTGGTCTGAATGAAAGAAACCATGTGGTGTTTAATTCTCGTAGAAGAGGTAAACCCAAAATTTGGACTATTCGCTCACGACACTTCATCTCCAATAGAGCTCTTTCTATGGTGCTGGGAGTGACGCTGGTGATTTGGCTTGCCATATTGTAGCTGTAGGAGCAAAAATAGTATCCCTGCAACGAGTGCCAAAAGGAGGGGCAGTCCGCCAAACACATAGTGCACGAACTTTGGAAAAATTCCGAGGACTGCTTGAAAAGATGCTAACAGTCTTGCACACACGTTCTTAAATACATGTACAATACCGCTCGTATCAGACATGTTTAAGATACGACCTAACATTTCTGAGAAATGTACAGGGCAGTTTGAATACAAAAGGGTATGTATCTCGGCAGAAGTCCTTGCGACTTGGAGATCATAGGTTTCTTTGGCCGAGGTCAGTGGCACTGTTTTTTGTAAAAGAATGGCTTTCATTCTGCTTAGAGTATCAATTCGTATAGAAGAGATGTTCAGTGAAGGCCATAAAGGCGACTACCTGACTGTGTCTATTTGTGGAAACAAGACTTGCATACAGCAAGTGACCCTGGATGTAACCGTAACCAGATATGTAATACCTGGCAACATGCCACAGCAGCTGTGATCATTCAACATAATGTAACTCCCGTTAGAAAGTTGGCCAAAAATTGGATTAATCACTTCAGCTGGTGAACCATGCAGGTGACAGTATAAGTTTGTAATGGAACCTTCACAGGCCCCGTGTAAGTTAGTACCCTGAAAAAGGAGAGAACCGCTTAGTGTGTGTTCACAGTTTTGACCGCTAAGAAACACTTCACGTTCCCCACTCCAACATCTATGTGTGTAAGGTAAATCCCAGGATGTCTTGATGTATCCTTTACCCAACCTTTCATATTTGCCAACTGGTATATGTTTTAGGCAATACTGAAAATGTAACAGGCAGAGTAATTTTACCATGTACGATCCACTCAGTAGCTGTTTTTTCTGCCACTGCAAATGGTAATTTCTCCAGTTTTTCAATGCTCAGCATAGTGTAGTCTGCTCCCCTTTGTGCCAGTTTGATCTGTTTATCAGTGAGAATGAATTCTGAAAACAGTGACGTAGTGTTGATTAAACGCCAAGGCACATAGCCTGCATGCAAGTTTTGTAGCGTCCAGCCTAATAGCATGATAGAACATAGTTGAGACTGACCATGTTGCAACATGACCAAGTCTTGTTCCATGATGTCTATGACAGAAGACACAATGCTGTCCAATGAATATATTCTGGACGACAGAGTCGTTAACCCATTGTCTACTACAGAGAGAGTTTTCTCTAAATTAATACAATCAATTTCTCGTATTCGTACTGCAGTCTCTGCTTGGGTAACCTTCCATGCTTCATTATATGCAGCGTAAATACTGGCATAAATGATACGTTTTTGACACAGTTTTCTTGGTCCTAGCAAGAATTCCCTAAGGTCTGCGCCTTCTTGAAGTAAAGTTAAGTGTTGTTTTACATCCTTCAGTGAAGCTTTCTGTAGCTAATCAAGGCAGAGTTGCCCTACACTGTATGTTGTTACTACCCCTGGATGCTGTCTTTGAACATAGCGTGGTTCTGGCCTATTGATAGTGAAACCCTGTGTTTTGTTCAGGAATCGATTTTGACAGTTGTTTGTGTCTGTGGGCCAGAGCAACCATTTTTTCCATTGTGGATCTGATCTGTTGTGATGCAAAATAGTATGTACGTCGACCTTCCTCCGTGTAGTGCTATTACTTGAAGGTATAGGTATGGTCGGTGTGTTCATGTCTTTTATCTTGGCTAATCCAAGGCATGATGTTAGCTGAACAGTGTCATTCAACAACATAATTTGCTCAGGGATGATACAGGCCCTAAATAAAGTGTCTACCCCCTGTACTTGCCAATCTTTTGTACCCCAGACAGTCTTTGTCTCAATGTTGTCTTTCCAAAAGTTGAAACCCTGTCTAGACAGTTGGGCAATAAAGGCTGCAGAATAAATCTGTTTTGTATTGGTTAACATATTTTTCGTTCCTGTCTTCTTCACATTTTTAAAGTAAAACGCTTGCGGATTAGACAAATTGTAACCTGAAAAATATGGAAATTTCATTGCAAAAGTTTTTGAACTACCCTTTGGTGGTGTAGGACAATGTTCCCATTGGCTATACATAAATACATTTCTAGGTGTTGCAGATTTATGCAAAAAATGATGACCATAGTGGTTATAACAATTCATTTGTTCATATTCCGATGAACCCTCTAAATATTCATGATTCGTGAATACAGTAGACATCTCTAGATCAGACATCATGTTATTAACAGTCTCGAAGTCCCAATCATCAGAAAAGGTACTAGTTGTAATAAAGTCACTTAATGAAATCTTAAATAAGTGTGGAATCTTCAAAAGCTCAGACGGGCCAAAAATGTCATATTAAGTTTGGTCCCAAACTATACCATCATGTATAGGAACGGCTGTGATGTTCACTGCTGACAAGTCTCTTGCTTCACGATGGGATGATTTGTGTGACTGAAGAAGTAAGTTCACTCTTTTACTTGCTGTGTCCATTTGAATATATCTTCCATTTATCAGCATACCCAGAGTTAATACCAGAGCTAACCAAAGTAGAAAGAAGAATATTCCCAAAACAATCCATAGTTCAATCCATGGTGAAACCAGATAAGTCTTTTTTAGGAGATGAAAAAAGTCTGTTGCTTGTTCTTTGAAAGTTCTTTGTGCTGTTGCCGTTTCAGGTTCGCTGGGATCCTCAGAAAACGTATCAAAGTTCGTGAAATAGCCAGAAGCAGTTATGTCAATGGTTTGAATTGCATCAGGATTTGCTGAAATTGCTGGAACCAGTTGATCACTTGTAGACATGCGTATCTGGACGAACTGTCATTTGGGGCTCAAGAGGTATAAGTTCCATGGCATTATTGCTGAGTCCTTTATGTCTCACTGTAGAATCTTCAAAGGTGACGAGTTTCTCAGTTTGAACCTCTTGGATTGTAGCTAGAGGCGTGCGTCTGCTACATTGGCGGAGTCCACTTGGCCTACTGCTTAGTATTGGCCACATAAAGTGGTTTGATCAGGTCGATGGACATAAATCTTTTCTCCTTTTTACCAGCAAGGGGCGGCAAAAGTACTGTTCTTGATCCGTGGATTGCTAGGACAGGTACTGGTTGTCTGTAAGGAGGCCCAAATTCCTTCTAGTCCGTGATCTTTTCTCTGACTAGATCACCACGCTTTGGGATCCAGACAGGCCTTGCTGGGGCGGCCGGTTTTTTCTCAGTGATGGTTGGCTTCAGGAGCACGTTGCTTTGTTTTGTTCTCAGTTCATTTAAGTCCTGTAAAACAGCCAAACGATCTTTGATATCAAATTTCTTATTTTCCATCACTGTGCCTTGCATATCAAGGTCCGGTACCAACATTCTAGTTCCAAATAGAACTTCGTAGGGAGTGACACCCCCTAGAGAACTTCTTGGCAAGTTATTAAGTGCGTGTTGGACTCCATAAAGATGTTTGACCCACCCATCACCCAAACCTAATACCCTTGCTTTTATAGACTGCTTTATGTCCCGATTTTTACTATCCACAATAGAATTTGCCTCAGGATGGAATGGAGAAGAATACCGCAATGCTACGCCCAAACTGGCCATGGCCTCTTTGTAAGCCCGAGAGCTAAACGCAGGACCCTGGTCAGAATGTAGTGTGCCAATTGCGTATGTGCCGATAAAGACTCGCAAATCTTTTATAACAGTTCGAGCGTCAGCCGAGCGCTGAGGCCACATCCATAGGAACCTAGAACACGAATCCACTGCGACCATGATATATTTTTAGTTACCATCCCTTTGAAAGGGACCACAGTGGTCCAAGTAAACACATGCTAATGGTTTATCTGAAATTAACAGGGGCATCTGCGCAGGATGTTTCACAGTAGAGACCTTCATCTTCTGGCATATTTCATATTTCAAAACATAATTCATGGTCTGTTTCCTAATGCCTGGCCACCAGTATCTCTGTTTTAATAACAATACTGTGGCGGAAACACCTGCATGGGCAGAGGCGATTCCTTCATGTGCTGCTAGGATTAGTCCTAATCTATGTTCCATGTTTGGTATTACCCTATCCCCCCCTCCAGGGATTCGAGCAAACGGAACGCTGTTCGTATCAATTATATATGAGTATTTGAGTGGAAATTTCTTAGGTAGCGCTGCACCGCTGCCTTTGCTTGAAGCATTGATAGCCAGCATTATTTCACTGTCTATTTTTGTTTTTGAGCAAGTGATTGCAGCTACGGAAGCCGTTTGCACAGCCCCCTTCGCGGCTTCATCAGCCAATGAATTCCCTTCAACGTGAACGGCATCACATTGATGACTCAGCGTGCGTATCACGTGAGTGTTTTTTTAGTAGTCCGTTTCGCAACTGAACTACTTGTTCCCAAAGCGTTTTATGCTTGATTGTGTCACCTTTTGATTCTTTGAAACCATTTTGAAGTCAATTCTGTAAATATTCATTGTAAGATTGAACACAGTAAAAAGAATCGCACACTATGAGTGTGTGGAATTCACGATCTGTATTTTCAAGTGCCATCTTGAATGCTTGTAGTTCAGCTCGCTGAGCTGTACAATCTCCTAGAGATTGCGTTTTTGTGACCATTGATCTGAATTTGCCATTGCGCATACAACCTTTAACAATCGCGCATGCTGCACTGTAAGCTTGTTTACTCCCCATAGCGGGTTGTGCAGATCCGTCAGTATAAATTATAAATTCGTACTGATCAAGAGGGAGAATTTCAGTAGGCAGAGGACATTTGTGCTCGTATTGCAGGAATGCTTGTGTTTTCAAATAAGGATCAAAAACATATTCAACATCAGTTGCAGCAAGAGAATGAACCCATTGTATCCATCTCAGATGTAATGCTTTTGCATTCGGAATGCTCGCTTTAGTAACTGCCTCTAAGGCTGGGACAGGAGTCACGACCATTATTCATTTCCCCTGTGTTAGGGCTCTTTCTTTTGCTACAGCAGTTTGAACTGCTGTCAGAATCTCTTCTGTAGAAGTGAATTTCATTTCTGCTTGTGTATACAAGTGTGATTTGTATGCAATGGGTACTTTTTCACCTTCGTTAAAAGTTAAGTAGGTGAATCCGCATTGACCTGGAATGATTCGGATCACTAAGTTGCATACGTTTACGCGTGTTTGCAAGTGTTTTGTTGCTAACATGTCTGTTTGAAGTGAACGCAGAATTCCTGTGTGTCCTTGTGTCCAAGTTGTGGTTTTGAAATCAGGTTTGATTAATTCGTAGAGAGGTTTAACCCTCTCTGCGTAATTTAAAATGTAAGTTCTTCCGAAATTCAGGAAACCTAGAATCGACTGTAAGTTTTTCAGCGTTTTTGGAGGTTGGAGCAGAGCACACTTTTCTAAAAAGTTGGCTGCCAGGCTTTTGCCTTTTCTTGAAAGTTCATATCCTAGGAAAAGGACGTTGAGATGGGCAATTCTGGACTTTTTAAAGTTGAATTTGTAACCCTCAGAGGCGAAGCCCAATATAATGGTGTTCACCCTATTCAAATGCCTGTTCAGGTCATCGTCTGTCAGATATATATCATCGAGATATGACAATGCCTCGTCATCATAAATTTGTAGTAGCTCTGTTACTCTTGCTGAGAATAACCCCGGGCTGTTCTTGAACCCCTGTGGGAGTTGACAAAATTGACGCTGGGTCCCCATTTTTCAGAAAGCGGTCAAATATCTACTTTCAGGTGCAATATTTTGACAAAAGAAACCATTTGAAATGTCTAATGTGGTTTTGTACTTTTTACGCACAATGTTATTCATTAATGCTGTACTGTGTGCATTTTGCACTGCAAATGTTTTACAACATGAGTTTAGGTGTCTGTAATCCAAAACTAGACGATATGTATTGTCTGGTTTGGAGACAGGAAACAAAGGATTGTTCATTGATGAGGTGCATGTTTCAATCACGCCCTGGTATTCAAGTAGATCTAAGATCTCCCTTACCTGTTTTTTAGCTTCTTGCTTAATTGGATACTGCCTTTGTGCTGTTGGTTGATTTTTTAACTGGATTTTATGGTGAGGTGAGTCCTCATCCCATCCTACATGATTCTTGTATAATGCTGGGGCTTGGGCCACTGCCCATTTCCTGGCATAAGTATATTTTAAATGTACTGGAACATGGTTAGAGAAGGCTGGCATAATGATGTCTTTGCCATGTGGGCACTCCCTGACAAATTCTGGTTGCCAGTCTCGTTCTGCTAGAAGTATGTCATAACCCTTTGAAAGATGCTCCCAAGAGTGCTTTCACTTTTCTTGGTATGTCTCCCTCCATCCAGAGTGTTATTTTATATAACCTATGCGGAGAACTAACCCTGGTGTCTGCAGTTTCAACTTGAATGTGCTCATTCGTGTCCACTGTCTCCAGAAGCCCCTTCAGGTTCTGGCGCGCTGCTGTAACTTCTGCTGCTCTGTCCAACATTGTCTGAGCCCATTCTCCGTTCTTCAGTTGTGTTCTCAGAATCCTCGGCATGTCTGATCTTCAAACCTGCTACCTTATTTTTTGAGAATTGAGGTTTTGGTTTATTTTTCTGAACGTGTTGATCTTCTTTGGACTTCACGCGTTCTTCTTTGTTCTCTGACCGTCCTCTTCTTTCGGATGTCTGTGATAGTATCTGAAAGGTACGAGAGGAACGTGTATCAGTATCTTGATGACTGTCAGGTTTTCTCAAATTATCCCTATTCCTGATGTTGTACCTCCTTTTCAGAGGGCTCCTTTTGAGGAGACCTACCTCGGGATTGAGAACGCTTCTCTTTGGAATGCTGTTTGCTATTTTCCCACTTCTTTTTAGAAGAGGTAGGAGTGTTTTTAGGAAAGACCTTATCCGGACTTTCAGACAGTTTTGGCTTAACTGGTTTCCCTCCCAAACTGTCACTGCCTAATTCTTCATATGATTTCTCAATTATTCTGGCTAGTTCTTGTGGTTGTTCTGTTACATCAAATTCCCTTAATTTCTGGCGGATTGCCACTGATGCTGCTTCTCCTTTAATATTAGATAATATTGTTGTTGGTCGAAATTTTTCAGTAACTTCATACCTAAATTCAGAGCAGGCTCTGACCCGTATTCATTTTTAATCTGTTTCAAGACGTCAGGTATCACCGCCATAGATGGAACACCATGTGTTTTTGTGTAGATAGCAGCAAAGACTGTGCCCCAAGTGGTGCAGTCTTCCAGATGTGGCGTGATCCCCATTGGTAAACAGATTGTTAGAATTTTGTGTTTCTCATAAGGTCTAGTATTGGGAAATACTGCATCGATTTGAGCCATTTTTTGTGGGCATTTTACCCATGACTGCGTGTAAAGTCTGTGGAGTAATTTTCAGCGTATTCCCTTGGTGAGAGATTTTTCTTCGAATTGCTATTGTAGGTTGGACTGTGAAAGTCCTCATGACATATGGAACCAATTGTCTATACATTTTGATCAATTCTTTGAGTTGAGCAAGTCATTCTACATCTGTCATTTCTTCAATGTCAGGATGAGGTGTGTAGCCGGCTAAAATCGGCCATGTTGCTCCTGGTCTACTTAGTGGACCAAGCCTGTTAATGTGATTGTAATGTTTTAGGGCGCCTTTAAACCAGAGATCATGCTCCTGGTATGTGAGTGGAATTTCAATATCCTCGAAAGGAATATATTCCTCTGATGGATCATCTTCTTTGTAGAAGTGAAACATTTTAGTTACTGGATTTGATTCTGGGAATATTATCCATGAATAGAACACCTCTGTCTGGTGAGATTCATATGCCTCTATCACAAAAACTGCTCTACCACCTCTTGGTGTTAGGCCATGTTTTATAATTTTTAGAGTGATGGCTCTCCTTAAACTTGGAGCGATGATCTTCACATTTTCATCGGTTTCATTAAAACCTGTATGATCAAAAGCTGCTGCGATTTCGTCGGTTACAGCTCCACCAGTATCGGTGTTTGTGTCGTTTTCGGACATTGTTTAGTTGCAGAGCAAGTTTCAAGGGAACAAAGATAAGGTGCACAATATTTTTGTAACACTATCCTTCATCTTTGAACAAACCAAATAGCTAATACATAGGATTTTTGTCCTACTCAGCGATGGCAGATATTATCCCTACCCACTCCAGACATCTTATGAGTAGGTGTCTCTGAGAAAAGCACGACTGAGTTACTTCAGTATATAGCGTTAAATTAGTGCCTTATCAAACCGTTGTGCGCCATGTAGTGTAGCTTCTATATCCCTGATAGGCTCTGCGCATTGGAATAATATACACTATAGATTTGACATAGGACTGAGGTCAGTATGTCCCTATCGAGCACATTAAACTTAATTACTTGTGTGTGCCAGCTGACTCAGAGGTCACTAGAAACCTCTTGAATATACAAGAAGGGATTAGTTTCTGACAACCGCATAAACATGACAACTTTGTTTCCCTTAGAGTCAGAACAATCTCAGAACCGTGGAAACAATAGATAACAGTTTCACTCAGTCAATTGTGCATGCTTCGTTTCTACAGAGTTGCATAGAAATAGAGAGACGGGCGTTTCAATGAAAAGGGTTTATTGAACAGTCTTATTTCTCGTGCAAGAGATATGAACTGCTACAATTGTAAGACAGGCTGCGAAGTACAATATGTACAGAGTTAGCAGTAAGATAAAATAATACTGCATTAGCATGGTTTGTAGCTATGACGTATATTAATTAAAATACATACATAAATAACACAGGCTAAAATGTGAATACTCATCTGATGCTTCTAAATTGTTCTACCCCAGTGTACCTAACCTAAGTGTCAAACGAGGTAAGAAGTAGATGCTGTTGTCTAAAGTATAGCTAGCTATAGCTATAGTTTTGCCAAGAGTTGCCAAAAGTTTCTCTAAGTTCTAGTCTGCTTCATACCTTAGAATGAACGAGGTTGGAATCTCTTTTCTGGGACTCGATATCTAACACCCCGCAAGGGGAGTCAGAAACACTGGAGCTGGATTCTCTGTGAAGAGGATGACAGCGTCTGGTCAGTGCATCAGGCTGGAACTCGATTTCCTTCTGAACTTGCCGTGGCGAACCACAAGTAGGCAGTCGAGCTGGATCGTGCCGGAACCGTGGTTTGCCAGTGCAAGTGCAGGTATATTTATACCTTGAAGGTGTTTAGGAATGCCTGCATTGACGCAAAAGTCGGGAATCGGAACGTCATGAATGAACCCCTAATGAATAGATGTTCATGCATACTAAATGAGTTCTTTGGGAAATCAATATCCAAGCAAGGGAAATTCCTAAAGGCTTAACAGTCTGGTTTTCCAAAAACTCGTTGTGACGTGGATTGTCGGATGCAGGAGACCATGCCTGTATTTGGTTAGCATGGACAATGCCTAAACAAGGACTGGATTTTCTATGCCTAAATAAGGGTAATATGAATTGTACCTATATAAGGGCATGAATCGGAAAACCTTTATACGGAATCTAAATCTACACACAACAGGGTGAGAACATTTCTTGACCTAGAGGGTCCAGTATTAGGTCCTTAGATGTGGAGGGGGCCTCCTCGTTAAGGAATTCGTCAACATCTAGGTCTCTACGGTTGAGATCGAATATGTATTCATCTAGTAACTCCTCATTTTGGGAGTTGGTTTCTTCCAGTGCATTTTCTTAAGTATTTCTTAGACTAGTGCGTGCAACAGTGCCGTTTTGTGCACTCATTGGGTTTGCGTTTGCGTTGCGTAGGACACCCATCATATTTGAGGTTCTTAGACCTCCACTGTTTCTAGAGGTGTCTAAACCTCCTCTCAAATTTGAGGTGCTAAGACCTCCTGAGCATTTTGAGGTACTAGGACCTCCAGAAATGCCACTGGAAGAAACAGCCTTGATGTGTTTGGTATTTTTTTCAATCTCTTTACCCTTTGTTTATGAGTCCCTGACTCGCCACCAGACATTGAGTACGCTCAGCTGTTTGCTCAATGTAGCAAATGACAGAGTTGCTCGAGCGAACAGCTGCGTCTATGATGGCTCAAAGCGTTTGTTGCAGATATATCTTTTCTCGGATCTGTAACTTCTTCCGACATGCTCCTATGATGTTGCGCATTGGTAGAAGTGGAGTAGGAGATTTGAGCTGTTGATGCCCTGAGGTATTTGACTCCGCCCGGCTAGGGCCTCTGAAATGTGTTGCACCTCTCTCAGTGTATGCTGTATGTGGTGAGATAGGCTGCTGTGACAAATGGGGCGAGTGTGGCCTGCGACACTGCAAGCCACAATAATAAAATAAAAGGGAAGGGCCAGCCGCCACTAGGGCGAATTGATTGCGACACTCGGTGATCGGTCGACTTGAAAAGGGGGGAGGGGGTGCAACAACAAATTGGAAGATTTGCTCTCCTTGAATAATAATACTAGTTATCAATGGTAATATTAAAATCAGTTAATATCTATAACAGTATATATAGCAGGATTATAAACAGTTATAGTAATGTTAATAAACTGGGATAGAAAAATAACAGTTTTGGTTATGAAAGGTTGTAGTATGGCTACTTATCTATGCGGAGCAGCACTTAAAAGAGGCAGATTGTACCGAGTGCATGCCTATTATAGCCTTAATGTATTATGTTCTAGAACAATCTATATTGTGATGTGATACTTCAAAGTGGCTGTGTGGAGTTGGCATTAAAAGATTAATGCATGATGGCAGCCTCCGGTCTTGTTATTATATAGATTGTTTCCTACTATAAGACATTAGGTTGTGAGTAAAGAAGCATTGAAGCCCAATTCCGGCAACAACTGTGATCCATGTCAGGGTCAACCACAAAAGTCACTAAATTAACCTGGACTTAACCATCTGGCATCTTGGCACAAAGCAGTCAGGCGTAACTTTGAGGCAATGTGTAACGTATTTATGCAGCAGGGAAACAGTAAAAAAGTGAAAACACAGCACAAGAAATTCCAAACCAGTTTAGCAAAATAGTCAATTGTATAAATAAAATTATGCCAGAACAACAAAAATCCGAACAGTAGAACCGGAGAGATTGAATTTGATAGATTTAGTTACAATAACACCATGAAGCAGAAAGCATTGTGTGCATATCTGATCACACTGGACCAATGCAAAGTCACAAATTCAGGCCAACAGTGATGGACCGAGTTTGGCCCACTGGAAATTATACTTTCTGTCCTTGGTCTGGATAGCATAGACTTACGAGGCTTCACGTTGCTCATTATCAGTTTAAATGAAGCTTTCAGCTGGGTGGCAAGGCTTTGCAGTGCTTTGTGTCTCTCAGAGTCAGTTCCGACGAAGCTTGCAGCTGGGTAGCAAGTCTTTGCGGGCCTTAAAGTCACTCTGTTTTAGAACCTGTTCAGATTTCAAATAGAATATGTATAGTGTGGCCCTGTGAGGCTTTGTAGGGTCCTGCTTTTTTCACGACTGATCTGGTGGAACCTTTAGTTAGGCAGGGAGGAGTGCTCTCTGATGTCAGGCAAGCGCCCAGGATCTCAGGGGCCTCTCTTGGGGATCACAACTCACTCCAGCAGAGGCCAGTAGCAGGACAGTTGGTGCTGGCAAGCTGGGCTGTTGCAGGGCAGGCTTCTGGAAGCTTTTTGTGTCCCTGCAGTTCAAATGGGAGGCCAGCCTATGACTTGGGGTCACTCTGGGTAGCCTGGGATCAAGGCAAGCAGGTCCAATCTTCCTTCTTATAGACAGCAAGGCAGTCCTTAAAGCAGAACAGTCATTCCTGCAGCAGGGTAGTCCTTCTTCTCAATCTTCCATAGATCCAGGAGTATCCTGATTTGTGGTCCTCTTTTTATACCTGGTGCTAGTTGTTGTGTGGGAGAATTACCTGGCCTTCTCTCAAAATTGGCTCTGATATCTTGTGGTGGTTTTGGTGGTATTGGTAGTGGTGGCATTGGTGGTGGTGGTGCTATTGGTGGTGGTGGTATTGGCATTGGTGGAAGTATTGCTATTGTGGTGGTGGTACTGGTGTTGGTGGTGGTATTGGTGGTGGTATTGTTGGTTGTATTGTTGGTGGTGGTGGTGGTATTATTGGTGGTGGTATTGGTGGTGATGGTATTGGTGGTGATTGTGGTATTTGTGGGATTGGTAGTGGTATTGGTCGTGGCATTGGTGGTGATGGTGGTATTGGTGGCGGGGGTTTTGGTGGTGGTAGTATAGGTGGTGGTGGTGGTATTGGTAGTTGTATTGGTGGTTGTATTGGTGGTGGTATTGGTGGTGGTGGTATTGGTGGTGCTGGCATTGGTGGGGGTATTATTGTTGATGGTGGTAGTACTGGTGGCGGTGGTAGTATTGGTGATGGTGGTGGTATTGGTGGTGGTGGTATTGGTGGTGGTATTGGTATTGTTGGTGGTATTTGTGGTGGTTTTATTGGTGGTGGTAGCATTGGTGGTAGTGGTATTGGTGGTGGTATTAGTGGTGGTATTAGTGGTGGTGGTGGTGGTATTGGTGGTTGTATTGGTGGTTATGGTGGTATTGGTGGTGGTTGTATTGGTTGTGCTGGTGGTATTAGTGGTGGTATTGGCGGTGGTATTGGTGGCGGTGGTGTTAGTATTGGTGGTTGTGGTATCGGGGGTGGTGATAGTGGTAGTATTGGTGGTAGTGGTATTGGTAGTGGTTGGGGAATAGGTGGTGGTGGTATTGTTGGTGGTGGTATTGGTGGTGGTGGTGTTGGTGGTATAGTTGGTGGTGGTAGTATCGGTGGTGGTGGTATCGGTGGTGGGGGTAGTGGTGGTGGTGGGGGTATGGGTGGTGTGGTATTGGTGGTTGTGGTAATATTGGTGGTGGTGGTGGTATTGGTATTGTCAGTGTATTGGTGATGGTGGTATTGGTGGAGGTGGTATTGGTATTGGTGGTGGTGGTATTGGTAGTGGTGTGGCATTGGTAGTGATGGTATTGGCATTGGTGGTGGTATTGGTGGTATTGTTGGAGGTGGTATTGGTGTTATTGGTGCTGGTGGTATTGGTGGTGGTGGTATTGGTATTGGTGGTATTGGTGGTGGTGGTATTGGTGGTGGTGGTATTGGTGGTGTTGGTGGTATTGGTGGTAGTGGTGGTATTGTGGTGGTGGTGGTGGTATTGGTGGTGGTATTAGTGATGGTGGTGGTATTGGTAGTGGAGGTATTGGTGGTATTGGTGATGGTATTGGTGGTGGTGGTTTTGGTGGTGGTATTGGTGGTATTGACATTGTCAGTGTATTGGTGGTGGCATTGGTATTGGTGGAGGTTGTATTGGTGGTGGTGTGGCATTGTTAGTGGTGGTATTGGTATTGATGGTATTGGTGGTATTGTTGGTGGTGGTATTGGTGTTATTGGTGCTGGTGGTATTGGTAGTGGTATTGGTGGTGGTATTGGTATTGATGGTGGTGGTATTGATATTGGTGGTGGTGGTATTGGTGGTGGTAGTATTGGTGGTGGTGTTATTGGTGGTGATGGTATTGGTGGTGGTGGTATTGGTGGCTGTGGTGGTATTAGTGGTGGTATTAGTGGTGGTGGTATTTGTGGTATTGATGGTGGGGGTATTGGTGGTGGTCGCAGTGTTTGTGGTGGTGGTGGTATTTGTATTTGTGGTGGTATTGGCAGTGGTTGTATTGGTATTGGTGGTGGTATTGATATTGGTGGTGGTATTGGTGGTGAGGGTATTGGTATGGGGATGGTGGTATTGGTGGTGGTGGTATTGGTGGTGGTGGTATGGGTGATGGTGGTGGTATTGGTATTGGTAATGGTGGTATTGGTGATGGTATTGGTGGTGGTATTGGTGGTGGTGGTATTGGTGTTATTGGTGCTGGTGGTATTGGTGGTTGTGGTATTGGTGGTGGTACTGGTATTGCTGGTGGTATTGGTATTGATGGTGGTGGTGGTGTTATTGGTATTGATGGTATTGGTAGTGGTGGTAGTATTGGTGGTGGTGGTAGTATTGGTGGTGGTGGTATTGGTGGTGGTATTGGTGGCTGTGATGGTATTAGTGGTAGTGGTGATATTGGTGGTGGTGCTGGTATTCGTGGTGGTGGTATTGATGGTAGGGGTATTGGTGGTGGTGGTATTGGTGGTAGTATTGGTGGTAGTATTGGTGGTGGTTGTATTGCTGTTGGTGGTGGTATTGGTATTGATATTGGTGGTGGTGTTGGTTTTGGTGGTGGTGGTATTGGTATTGGTGGTATTAGTGGTGGTGGTATTGGTGGTGTTGGTGGTATTGGTGGTAGTGGTGGAATTGTGATGGTGGTGGTGGTATTAGTGGTGGTGATATTGGTGATGGTGGTGGTATTGGTGATGGTGGTGGTATTGGTGGTATTGGTGATGGTATTGGCGGTGGTGGTTTTGGTGGTGGTATTGGTGGTATTGGTATTGTCAGTGTATTGGTGGTGGTGGTATTGGTGTTGGTGGAGGTGGTATTGGTATTGGTGGTGGTGTGGCATTGGTAGTGGTGGTAGTGGTGGTATTGGTATTGGTGGTATTGGTGGTGGTGGTATTGGTGGTGGTAGTATTGGTGGTCTTGTCATTGGTGGTGATGGTATTGGTATTGGTGGTGGTGGTATTGGTGGCTGTGGTTGCATTAGTGGTAGTGGTGGTATTGGTGGTGGTATTGGTGGTATTGATGGTGGGGGTATTGGTGGTGGTCGTAGTATTTGTGGTGGTGGTGGTATTGGTATTGGTGGTGATATTGGTGGTGGTATTGGTGGTGGTTGTATTGGTATTGGTGGTGGTATTGGTATTGGGTATGGTGGTATTGGTGGTGGTGGTATTGGTGGTGGTGGTATTGGTGATGGTGGTGGTATTGGTCATGGTGGTATAGGTGATGGTATTGGTGGTGGTATTGCTGGTGGTATTGGTGGTATTGGAGGAGGTGGTGATATTGGTATTGGTGGTGTTGGCATTGGTGGTGGTGGCATTGCTGGTGGTGGTATTGGTGGTATTGGTGGTGGTAGTGGTATTGGTGGTGGTATTGGTATTGATGGTGGTGGTGGTGTTATTGTTATTGGTGGTGGTGGTATTGGTGGTGGTGGTAGTATTGGTGGTGGGTGTATTGGTGGTGATGGTATTGGTTGCTGTGATGGTATTAAGGGTAGTAGTGGTATTGGTGGTGGTGTGGTATTTGTGTCGGTGGTATTGGTGGTATTGATGGTAGGGGTATTGGTGGTAGTAGTATTGGTGGTGTTAATGGTGGTGGTTGTATTGGTATTGGTGGTGGTATTGGTATTGATATTGGTGGTGGTGATGGCATTGGTGTTGGTGGAATTGGTATTGGTGGTATTGTGGTGGTGGTATTGGTGGTGTTGGTGGTGTGGTATTGGTGGTAGTGGTGGTATTGTGATGGTGGTTGTGGTATTGGTGATGGCGGTATTGGTGATGGTGGTGGTATTGGTAGTGGTGGTATTGGTGGTATTGGTGATGTTATTGGTGGTTTTGGTGGTGGTATTGGTATTGCCAGTGTATTGGTGGTGGTGGTATTGGTGGTGGTATTGGTATTAGTGGAGGTGGTATTGGTATTGGTGGTGGTGTCAGCACAAGCAAAAGTTCCCAAAATCAAGCATATGTGCTTAAAAAAGAGACTTATCAGGTCTTTAAGGTAAAGGACGTCGTAGAGTTCTTTTTACCCTTGTAATAATCTATCAATGACTCATATTAGTAAAGACACAGTACAGTCTATGGTTTTACACAACATACTATAGATACACAAATGGTTAAAATATCAATTTATTATGTGTTACAAATACATACATAATTGTGTGTTCAATAAAGTGCTATATGTGACCTTTCCTCCCACTAAAGGTTACAATCTAATAACGAAGCAACGGGAATAAAAATACAAAGATACAATTAATTTAAAAAACAGTCGACGCGGCGTTTCGGTGTTTTGTTCAGTGTTTCACCTTCTTCAGGACAAAAGAATATTCATAAAATCTTAATTGTGCGACACAGTTATGACTGTTCAATTGCATAATCTGTTTGAAGCATCTTTTTTTCACCTTTATATTCTCAATGTGTGATGTTCTCTGATAATCTTGTTACTTGTCTCGGTACCCGTTGACGCCACCGTATATCAATTTAGGACGGAGACCTGTTGTCGTTCACAACTCCTTTGTATAGAGGATTCTGTATGTCTAGATGCGGCCTCCCTGCGTCAACGGATGTCCGGGTTTCAAGTATTAGTGGTAGTGGTGGTATTAGTGGTGGTGGTATTGGTGGTATTGATGGGGGTCATAGTATTTGTGGAAGTCGTGGTGATATTGGTGGTGGTATTGGTGGTGGTTGTATTGGTGGCGGCATTGGCGGTGGTTGTATTGGTATTGGTGGTGGTATTGGTATTGGTGGTGGTGGTATTGGTATTGGGGATGGTGGTATTGGTGGTGGTGGTATTGGTGATGGTCGTGGTATTGGTAGTGCTAGTATTGGTGGTATTGGTGATGGGATTGGTGGTGGTATTGGTGGTGGTGGTATTGGTGTTATTGGTGCTGGTGGTATTGGTGGTGGTAGTGGTATCGGTATTGGTATTGATGGTGGTGGTGGTATTGGTGGTGGTGGTAGTATTGGTGGTGGTGTTATTGGTGGTGATGGTATTGGTGGTGGTATTCATGGCGGTGGTATTGGTGGTATTGATGGTAGGGGTATTGGTGGTAGTATTGGTGGTGGTTGTATTGGTATTGGTGGTATTGGTGGTGGTAGTATTGGTGGTGTTGGTGGTGGGGGTATTGGTGGTAGTGGTGGTATTGTGATAGTGATGGTGGTATTGGTGGTGGTGGTATTGGTGATGGTGGTGGTATTGGTGAAGGTGGTGGTATTGGTGATGGTGGTTTTGGTGGTGGTATTGGTGGTATTGGTATTGTCAGTGTATTGGTGGTGGTGGTATTGGTATTGGTGGTTCTATTGGTATTGGTGGAGGTGGTATTGGTGGTGGTGGTATTGGTGGTGGCGTGGCATTGGTAGTGGGGGTATTGGTATTGATGTTATTGGTGGTATTGTTGATGGTGGTATTGGTGTTATTGGTGCTGGTGGTATTGGTGGTGGTAGCGGTATTGGTGGTGGTATTGGTATTGATGGTGGTGGTGGTGGTATTGGTGGTGGTGTTACTGGTGGTGGTAGTGTTGGTGGTGGTGTTATTGGTGGTGATGGTATTGTTATTGGTGGTGGTATTAGTGGCTGTGGTGGTATTAGTGGTAGTGGTGGTATTAGTGGTGGTATTGGTGGTGGTGATATTGGTGGTATTGATGGTGGGGGTATTGGTGGTGGTATTGGTGGTGGAAGTGGTATTGGTGGTGGTATTGATGGTGGTGGTGGTGGTAGTGGTGGCATTGGTGGTGGTGGTGGTATTAGTGAAGGTGGTGGTTTGGTGATGGTATTGGTGGTGGTGGTTTTGGTGGTGGAATTGGTGGTATTGATGGTGGGGGTATTGGTGGTGGTATTGGTGGTGGAAGTGGTATTGGTGGTGGTATTGATGGTGGTGGTGGTGGTAGTGGTGGCATTGGTGGTGGTGGTGGTATTAGTGAAGGTGGTGGTTTGGTGATGGTATTGGTGGTGGTGGTTTTGGTGGTGGAATTGGTGGTATTGATGGTAGGGGTGTTGGTGGTGGTGGTATTGGTGGTGGTAGTATTGGTGGTGGTTGTATTGGTGGTATTGGTGGTGGTAGTATTGGTGGTGTTGGTGGTGGGGGTATTGGTGGTAGTGGTGGTATTGTGATAGTGGTGGTTGTATTGGTGGTGGTGGTATTGGTGATGGTGGTGGTATTGATGAAGGTGGTGGTATTGGTGATGGTATTGGTGGTCGTGGTTTTGGTGGTTGTATTGGTGGTATTGGTATTGTGAGTGTATTGGTGGTGGTGGTATTGGTATTGGTGGTTCTATTGGTATTGGTGGAGGTGGTATTGGTGGTGGTGGTATTGGTGGTGGTGTGGCATTGGTAGTGGTGGTATTGGTATTGATGGTATTGGTGGTATTGTTGGTGGTGGTATTGGTGTTATTGGTGCTGGTGATATTGGTGGTGGTAGCGGTATTGGTGGTGGTATTGGTATTGATGGTGGTGGTGGTGGTATTGGTGGTGGTGGTATTGGTGGTGGTAGTATTGGTGGTGGTGTTATTGGTGGTGATGGTATTGTTATTGGTGGTGGTGGTATTGGTGGCTGTGGTGGTATTAGTGGTAGTGGTGGTATTAGTGGTGGCATTAGTGGTGGTGGTATTGGTGGTATTGATGGTGGCAGTATTGGTGGTGGTATTGGTGGTGGTAGTGGTATTGGTGGTGATATTGATGGTGGTGGTGGTAGTGGTGGCATTGGTGGTGGTATTGGTGAAGGTGGTGGTTTGGTGATGTTATTGGTGGTTGTTAGAAATGAGGGGGCTCTGGTTGACGCAGGTGTGTACCCACAACAAGCAGGGACCCTTTACTTCTTGTCAGGGCGAAGGATGACTCCCCAGAATAACCCCTGCTCACCCTCTAGGTGCGTGGCGCGAGCAGTCTAGGCTAAGTCTCAGGCGTACACGGTTAAGCAAATGCAATTACACATACAGTAAACCCCTTGCATGCACCACAAACGGACACCAATTCGGAAGTATATAAAAATAAGCTTTTATGTAGATTCAGCAGATTCCAATACAAGGCCCAGTAACGTTGAACTGATGGGGCCACAAATCTTGGAAATACGGTAAAGTCTCTTTGTTACGGAAAGTTCTTTAGGCGGGCACAAGGTAACTGTGGGCCTCAGCGCACTTTGTGCTGAGGCGGCGTCCGGGAAGCACACGGCAGATGACAGGGAAATCAGAACGTTGCGGACCCTGGATCCGATGCGAGCTCGCGGTCGAGTTCGTAAGTACAGTACCTTGTTTCTTGACGCGAAGGCGGGTGCGAGATTTCAGCGGCTCTTCGACAGAAGGGCGAGGCGGCGTCCGGGGCTCACACACTTCACGATGGAGGTCTGATCTTCAGGCTCACGACAAGAGCGGGGTGTTGCAGGTGGCGGGTGAACAAAGCGGGGCAGCCGGGCACGCAGGTCACGTCCGGGCCGTCCGAGGCTTGGAGATGCTCACAACGCCGATTCCGGCGGGTGGGTGAAGGTGCACAGCGAGCCTCCAGCGAGCGAGGTGACAGGGGCAGCCCAGCACAGCGTAGGGGATGCGGCTCCGATCGAGCAAGGCTCTTCCCAAGGCGGTGGCGGCTAAGCAGTCCTGGTCACGGCTCAGGGAGGGACTGGGGCACGAGGGTCACAGCTCCGGCGAGGGAAAGGGCACCACAGTCCAGCGGCAGGCGGGTGAAGATCAGGTAGAGCCCAATGGTCCTGGGGCTCAGTTCAGGGGGCAAGCTCAGTTCCAAGCCCTTGGAGATCGTTTTGGAAAGCACATGTCTTGAAAGTAAAAATAAAGCAAAGTCTTCAGCAACAGTTTCTCTTCTCCCCTTTGGTAGCAAGGTCACCACTGCAGGCCAATCCCCCAGGACAGGGACAGTCTTCCTCCAACAGCTTTCCCGGTGCCTCCTCCTCAGGCAGAGATTCTTCTTGGTCAAAAGTGGATCTAGTTTCTTCGGAGCAGGGCTCCTACATTTATACAGCAAATCTTTTGTTCTCCCAGGCCAGGGGGGCCCTTGCCTAGTCCAGTCCGGTTTCTGAGCACTTTGTTTACGTGATGCGGCTTCTTCTTTCAGAGTGCAGGCCAGAGTCCTCAGACGCTCCACAGGGGGTGGAGCCGGCATTGAGGTGGCAGAGCACTGTCCTATTCAGAGCCTAGGAGTACTCCTCCCACCCATCTACCTGTCTATCGTCCTATTCACCACCAGGCTACCTAGCCCTGCCCATCTGGGTTCCCCCAGCCCTGTCACTCACACCAGCCAGACATCAGATACACATCACGCAGAGGCGGGCTGAAATGTTTAGGCAAGCAAAGGCCAGCTTTCTAAAAGCGGCATTTGCAAACGCGGAATATTAAAATAAACTTTGGAAAAAGATGTACCTTATTATTCCGAGTTCAGGCATACTAAACTCGATCTCCTACCATGTTCCCTGGGTCGGTTAGGATCATAGGGTGTAACAATCCAGGCCGCCCATACTGGCCTATGAGAACAGGGTAGCCTTGCAGTAGTGAACAACAAGATGGCGGTAATTCACTACTAGGACATGCCACGCAGCTAGGCTTGTCCTACCTTATGCTCACAACGCACCCTGCCCGTGGGCCTACCAGAGGGGTGACTAACATGCAGCTAAGGGAAGGTTTCAGGGACCGGCAAGTGTGGGCACCTGGCAGTCAGCATGTCAGTACCAGACTGCACGCAGGTTCTGCGATGGCAGACCTTAGACATATTTTACCGGCCGCTTCTGTGGGTGGCACAACCCGTGCTGCAAGCCCACCAGCGGTGGTTACATTTACATGCCCTGGCGCTCCTGGCGCACTTTACTGGGGTCTGACAGTAAATCAAACAATCCAATCATGGAATCCAACCAACACATACAATTTACATAGGGAGCACTTGCACCGCGACACTGGTTGGCAGTGGCACAGCGCACTGAGCGGCCAACACCATAAAAACACATGAGGCACAGCGACAAAAAGAGGGAGGGAGACTCACGCCAAGGTGCCAGGTCTAACAGTGGTGGTGGTTTTGGTGGTGGTATTGGTGGTATTGGTATTGTCAGTGTATTGGTGGTGGTGGTGGTGGTATTGGTATTGGTGGTTCTATTGGTATTGGTGGAGGTGGTATTGGTATTGGTGGTGGTGGTATTGGTGGTGGTGTGGCATTGGTAGTGGTGATATTGGTATTGATGGTATTGGTGGTATTGTTGTTGGTAGTATTGGTGTTATTGGTGCTGGTGGTATTGGTGGTGGTAGCGGTATTGGTGGTGGTATTGGTTTTGAGGGTGGTGGTGTTGGTATTGGTGGTGATGGTATTGGTGGTGGTAGTATTGGTGGTGGTGTTATTGGTGGTGATGGTATTGTTATTGGTGGTGGTGGTATTGGTGGCTGTGGTGGTATTAGTGGTAGTGGTGGTATTAGTGGTGGTATTGGTGGTGGTGATATTGGTGGTATTGATGGTGAGGGTATTGGTGGTGGTATTGGTGGTGGAAGTGATATTGGTGGTGGTATTGATGGTGGTGGTGGTGGTAGTGGTGGCATTGGTGGTAGTAATGGTGATGGTGGTATTGGTGGTGATGGTATTGGTGGTGGTATTGGTGGCTGTGATGGTATTAGTGGTAGTGGTGGTATTGGTGGTGGTAGTGGTATTGGTGGTGGTGGTGGTATTCGTGGCAGTGGTATTGGTGGTATTGATGGTAGGGGTATTGGTGGTGGTGGTATTGGTGGTGGTATTGGTGGTAGTATTGGTGGTGGTTGTATTGGTATTGGTGGTGGTATTGGTATTGGTATTGATATTGGTGTTGGTATTGGTGGTGGTGATATTGGTGGTGGCGGTATTGGTGGTGTTGGTGGTATTGGTGGTAGTGGTGGTATAGTGATTGTGGTGGTGGTATTGTTGGTGGTGGTATTGGTGATGGTGGTGGTGGTATTGGTGATGGTATTGGTGGTGGTATTGGTATTGTCAGTGTATTGGTGGTGGTGGTATTGGTATTGGTGGTGGTATTGATGGAGGTGGTATTGGTATTGGTATTGGTGGTGGTGGTATTGGTGGTGGTGTGGCCCTGGTAGTGGTGGTATTGGTATTGATGGTATTGTTGGTGGTGGTATTGGTGTTATTGGTGCTGGTGTTATTGGTGCTGGTGGTATTGTTGGTGGTAGCGGTATTGGTGGTGGTATTGGTATTGATGGTGGTGGTGGTGGTATTTGTATTGGTGGTGGTGGTATTGGTGGTGGTAGTATTGGTGGTGGTGCTATTGGTGGTGATGGTATTGGTGTTGGTGGTAGTGGTATTGGTGGCTGTGGTGGTATTAGTGGTATTGGTTGTATTAGTGGTGATATTGGGGTGGTGGTATTGATGGTGGGGGTATTGGTGGTCGTGGTTTTGGTGGTATTGGTATTGTCAGTGTATTGGTGGTAGTGTTATTGGTATTGGTGGTTCTATTGGTATTGGTGGAGGTGGTATTGGTATTGGTGGTGGTGGTATTGGTGGTAGTGTGGCATTGGTAGTGGTGGTATTGGTATTGATGGTATTGGTGGTATTGTTGGTGGTGGTATTGGTGTTATTGGTGCTGGTGATATTGGTGGTGGTAGCGGTATTGGTGGTGGTATTGGTATTGATGGTGGTGGTGGTGGTATTGGTGGTGGTGGTATTGGTGGTGGTAGTATTGGTGGTGGTGTTATTGGTGGTGATGGTATTGTTATTGGTGGTGGTGGTATTGGTGGCTGTGGTGGTATTAGTGGTAGTGGTGATATTAGTGGTGGTATTAGTGGTGGTGGTATTGGTGGTATTGATGGTGGCAGTATTGGTGGTGGTATTGGTGGTGGTAGTGGTATTGGTGGTGGTATTGATGGTGGTGGTGGTGTTGGTAGTGGTGGCATTGGTGGTGGTGGTATTGGTGAAGGTGGTGGTTTGGTGATGGTATTGGTGGTGGTGGTTTTGGTATTGGTGGTTCTATTGGTATTGGTGGAGGTGGTATTGGTATTGGTGGTGGTGGTATTGGTGGTGGTGTGGCATTGGTAGTGGTGATATTGGTATTGATGGTATTGATGGTATTGGTGGTATTGTTGTTGGTGGTATTGGTGTTATTGGTGCTGGTGGTATTGGTGGGAGTAGCGGTTTTGGTGGGGGTATTGGTATTGATGGTGGTGGTGTTGGTATTGGGGGTGGTGGTATTGGTGGTGAAGTACTGGGAATTTTAAGCCCAGCGGTGCAGGGGAACACACCCTATGACTTCGGGTTCTTCCTGTTTCAGACCTACAGAAACACAGAGTCTTCTGGGTGAAGTCAGAGATCAGTTTATTGGCTGCAGACCAATTACAGGTATCCAAGAAGTACAACAGCGTGTATTTTCTTAGGAGACTGCTAAAAATTACAGAAACGGGCTTCTCCTTAAATACAAAATATCATGCTTCAGGCACACATTCCTTGTTTTATGGCATGGTCATTCATAGGTATACATTACAAACGAAAAAGCAGAGTCATGATGACCATCCCACATTCCAGTTAAGCCAGCCCGCCATTATTTACCCAGCAAGGCTCAGATCCCACATCAGATATCGATAGGCCCCAATAAACATGAGCATCTCCTGTTTGGAAAACAAGCCATAAAGCAGGAACAGTCAGGTGTGAAAGAGATTAGCTGGAGGCTCGTGTAGGATGAAAGGACTTTATGGTGTGTCAAGCCCTGATGCTAATCACAGGTGGCCAGAGGACGGGGAGCTCGTGAGACCAGACTGACCTGGGGCAGCGGAGCCAAGCTGCCCAGGTCACAGAGAAGTCAAAGGAAAACACATGTGCTCTGAAAGGCCCGTATTTGCTTCATGCTATGTAGCCTATGTGAGGGCAACCATAAGATGGCCACCGCTCCAAGATGGAACCCACGTAGTGATGTCTAATAACGTATACACAGTGCATTCATAGCTAAAACGTTATACAAAGCACTTGTACATACCGCATTAACCATTCGCGGTTCACTAATACCGGGATAGACAGGGGTAGGGCCCTGCCTCCTACGCGGTCCCAAATTCTAAAGTACGACAGACCCTCCTTTTGCCCTTACATAGGCAATAACTATACTCATTTCAATCCGAGTCTAGGTCAATATTCATGAAGTCATGGAGATGTTGCTGTAGCATCATCCTATTACTTAGCTCGTCCCTCGATACAGGTTTCCTTACACATAATGTAGCACAGAGGCCACATATCGCAGGAGCACACTGTATGCACAGACAGAACAGGAAAAGGATGGCTAAGATCATTCCAATGACTATCAGAACTTTCCAACCCCAGGCAGATATCAGTTCCCAGAACCACCCCACCAGTGACCAATCTCCTTTATCCACGTGTATGGACTCAGATAATTTATGTAGTTTGGAGATGGCTTGATAAACTGTTGGAGCGTTGTCTGGTATGAAAATGCAACAACTAGATTGGATAACCTTACATACCCCACCACGGTCTGCAAGTATGACGTCTAGAACCATGCGGTTCTGCAAAGTCATGAGGCGATCCGCTTGGAGCTCAGCTGTCAAATTACCAAGGGCACCAGCCGTAACAATAACAGTGGATTCAACCACATGAGTCAGCTGTCTCAGGTTCCTACTATTGACCATAGGTCCCCAAAACGGCAGGAAACCCAAAAAGAAATCTCCCGCTTCCTGACCGGCAGTATCCTCCTTACTAATCACGCCTCTCACAACTCTGGTCTTGTGATAGTCAGAGGCGGCAGTAAATGTTGGCGGTAGCAGATTTGCAATATAACATGTGCCCGAGAAATCAGGGGGCAACCATGTATATGCCCGGTCATTGCAGATAAAACATGTACCCTTGGCAGCCAAAAACGCTGGGGAAAACTGTGACGGAAAAGTGTACGTTTCAGTACAGTCACTTCTCCCCAGTTGAGCTCTAGGATTCTGACCATTACCTTGCAAACAGAACCGACCTATGTGGGGTACGACCCAGATTGGGGATGAGATTTTTCGCTGTCTTTCACCCAGACTAATACTATACCCCGTCGCGTTCCACCCTACATAAGCTCTCAACTCTTCTTTGGGAATAGATGAGTATGCATCGATATCTCTGCTCATATCGGCAACTCCTTTCATTAGGGCTTTATTATTGGTGCTAGGTCTGATGGAACGCGGTTGTCGCGGGGAGTACGCATCTAGTGCAAAGAGAAACATGGTCTGGAATGCCCATGACGATCCATTGTAACTAAACGGCAGCACTAGATAAGGAATACCCTTATTAATTGTATGTGGCATTAAACCACACACCCAACAATTGGTTGTATTCATGACTAGTTGGTGCTGGTGCAGGAGCTGAATAAACGAGTTGTTTACAAATTCAGACCGTCTAGCTTGTTCGTGTTCAGGCAGAGGGTGAAAAGAGTGTGAGGAGACAGTAGGAGGAGGTATAGGCTGTACAGTGGGTGCAATGGGCTCTTGAGAGGAGAAGAATACAAATCCTACAGTAGACACTACCATACTACATAATACAAACAGGCATAAAAATACAAAACGTTTGCTCTTCATTATTTTACACATTCTTGCTTTAAAGTTCATTTCCTCAGCGAGTCTCTCCATCTTACAAAACTCCATCCTCTAATCGTGCCGCTCGCGGCGGGTGAGTTTCTTCTGCTAAGGAGTACGCCTGTCAGTCCAGGGAACGCCCTAGACCAACCAGAACCGTTGACCTAATGTCTTCTGCCTGTACCCCAAAGTCTTGGCACCGCGACCCTGCGGCTGAACCCGGATGGTGGTTCGAAAAACAAAAATCAAGAAAGTCCTTCAGATGGGAGAGCTATGGGTATCAAAAAATAAAAAGGTAAAAGAAAAAGAATATTTATTTGTCCATAGGCCTTGGTCTTAGATTATAATGAAAACGGCCAGGTACTGTCTGATCTTGAAACAAGAGTTCAGGCTCTGTGGTGTCCAATCGAATTGACGGCGGCACAGCTTCTTGCAAAATATCGTCACTCTGTTGTGCTGAAGTTGTGCCTTTTATGCGTGCATCACTGAACGGCACAAAACGAGGTACAGTGTCTGTTTCAGAGTCAGCGATACCCTCCTGGACCCACTGGTCATACGGCAGAGGCAAAGGGATCCTTTTGACGTGGGCGCCGTGGATCCAGTTCTTTTTCCTGTTTACTCGAACAGCTGATCTTGTAGACAGAAGTACGAGATGATGGCCGATCCAACGGGGCTCATCGTTGCTTTTGCGCTGGAAATTTTTCACCAGAACCCACGTGCCAGGGTCGATAGGGTGTCCTGGAGCCTCAGAGGCCTGGGGAAGAGTATCGTGCACCTGTTGGTGTAAAACACGCAATTTAGCCGTCAATTCATACAAGTAATCAAGCAGTACTGGATGTTCGATTTTGCTGAATTTCGCCGGTCTTGGCACACCCCATACATTGGCCGGGAGGCCAAAAATAACCTCGTATGGGCTAAGTCCCACTCGTGAGTGTACGGTCATTCTGGTGGACAAGAGTGCTAGAGGCAGAGCGTCAGGCCATTTAAGACCTGAGCTCGCCTGGATTTTGGCCAGCTTGAGTTTTAGAGCGCCATTATAGCGCTCTGCTAATCCAGCTGATTGGGGGTGGTTTGCAGCGTGGAATTTCTGCTTTATCCCTACTCCCTCACACACATTCTTCATCACTTGACCCACAAACTCACTCCCATTATCACTCCACACCATTCTTGGCATTCCAAACCTAGGGAAAAATTCCTTCACAAGGGCTTTGGCTGTGGATAGAGCAGTGTTGTCTTTTAGGGGATAGGCCTCTATCCATTTTGAAAAAGCGCAGACAACCACCAATACATATTTCAGGTTGTTGCACCTTTCCATGTGGATAAAATCTAGCTGCAAAACTTCAAATGGATATGATGGAGGCGCAAAATGACCAGCTGGAGTTGGGGTTCCCCTACCAGGGTTGTATTTCAAGCATACCATACAATTCTTGACCACATTCTCTGCACACTTGGGAATTCCAGAATTCTGCCATACTGGAGCCAACAACTTACAGATACCTTTCGTACTGATATGTGCCATCCCATGTGCCATAGTAACCACTGGAAGCACATATGCATCAGGTAACAACCATCGCCGATGTTCTGACAAATCGACCCAACAACCATTCTCATCCAACTTACCCATACTTTCTCTCCACTTGCTCAACTCTTTCTCTGTGGCTTCAGCTTGAAGGGACTTTACACTCTCTATTGTGTTTTCACACATTCCAACATCACCAACCCATCTGGCAGAGCCTGCAACATACATTCGAGTCTTCACATCTTTTGCTGTTTCTTTCGCGACTTCATCAGCGAACGCATTACCACGACCAACATCATCAGTGATTTTCTTGTGCGCACTGCATTTCATAATCGCAACTTGTGACGGTAGGGTCAGCGACTCAAGGAGATCATTAACCAACTTGCCATTATGAATCTTAGCTCCATGCGAAGTCAGGAACCCACGTTCTTTCCTCAATCGCCCAAAACTGTGCGCCACGCCAAAGGCGTACTGGCTATCCGTATATATGTTCACTTTCATTCCTTCAGACAACACACATGCTCTCGTAAGGGCAATCAATTCTGCTGCTTGAGCCGAATTTTGTGGCACACGTGCAGTTTCCACAATCGTGTGCAAAGTCGTGATAGCATATGCAGCAGTCGTATCACCATTTGGAAGCTTAAAACACGAACCATCCACCCATAAGGTACCATCACACTCAGTCATGGGAGTATCTTTAAGATCTACTCTCCCTTTCGTCTCTTCTTCGGTTCTGAACAGACAATCATGTTGCTCAATCTCATCTAGGTCTGCTGGGATTGGTAATAGTGTAGCTGGATTCAACGTGTTGCATCTCTTTATGTGTATATGATTGGCTAACAGTGTCAGCTCATATCCGGATAATCGCGCACTAGTTAAGTGCTGTGTCTTGGTCCTGTTTAACAGTGTGTCCACAGCATGTGGAACCATAACAATCAATGTATTATCCATTACTAGTCCAGCAGACTGTCGAATAGACATAGCTGCGGCGGCTGTAACTCTCAGACAACTTGGCAATGCCCTCGCTACCGGGTCCAAGGTTGATGAAAAATATGCGCATGGACGCGGTCTATCGCCAAAAGGCTGTGTTAACACTGATAATACGCAACCATCTTTCTCATGAATATACAATGTAAAAGGCTTGCTGTAGTCAGGGGTACCCAACACAGGAGCTGAACACAATGCATTACGCAATTCCCAAAAACTTTTCTGACACTCTTCAGACCATGGAATAGGATTCGGTGTGTCTTTGCATGTTAATGCTAACAAAGGTTTTGCCAACAAGGAAAAATTTGGTATCCAGTGCCTACAGTATGAAGTAATGCCCAAGAAAGTACGTACTTCTCTCTGTGTTCTAGGCACGCTCAACTGTGTAATGGCTTGAATTCTTTCTGGGGTCAGTTTCCTTCCCTCCTTCGATAAAAGATGACCTAAGTAGGTCACTTCTTGTCGACAATATTGCAGCTTTGAGAGAGACACTTTGTGATGGAAGGCAGACAAATGACGCAACAATGACAAGGTAGCGTGTTTGCAAATCTTTTCAGTATCCGCGGCGATTAGTAAATCGTCGATGTACTGAATGAGGATAGCGCCACTGGGTAAAACCAGTGCATCAAGCTGCGCTTTTAAAGCCTGACTGTATATTGATGGACTTTCACAGTAGCCCTGGGGAGCGCGTTTAAAGCGGAAGCTGCGACCTCCTAAACTAAAACCAAAAATGTCTCTGCTCTCCTCTGCAATTGGGATGCTAAAGAAAGCATTCTTTAGATCGATCACCGAGAACCATGCAGCGTAGGCTGGAATCATGGTTAACAAGGCAGTTATATCAGGGACAACTGGAAACTGTGGCACAACAATCTTATTAACCTCTCTAAGATCAATCACAAATCTGTAAACAGGTGGCTGTGAAGGGTCCGTTCGTTTTAAGACAGGTAAAACAGGACTATTGCAAACGTTGCCTCTTGTCTCTTCAATTACACCCTTTTTAATCAAATCACTGACAATTGCTAACAATGCTTTCTGACCTTCATTAGAGATCTTGTACTGGGGAATACGTGGCAATCTGACATTGGCTTTTAAAGTGACCACGTATGGCGGTATTTCCAAAAGACCCACATCATTGGGACCAGTAGCCCAAAGGACATCCGGAAGGGATGACAATTCAGGTGGCATTGCATTTTTAGACAGATACATCGGGGAAATCACTTTCTTGCCTAATGTAAGTTGCACTCCTGAGGGAGAACAATATAACGTTGCATGCAATCTTTTTAGCAAATCTAATCCTAGCAAATTTTCACCACAACCTGTCGTTAGAATGAGGGGTGCTTTTAGTTCACAAGGTCCAACAGAAAGTGACATAGGACTAGAAATCGGGTTCCTAACTGGGGCGCCAGAAAAACGTACTGAAACATTCATTTCACCAGACAAAGGCGCGCCAGGGAGTTTTGAATGCATAATTG
Source organism: Triturus cristatus (assembly GCF_964204655.1). Classification (NCBI taxonomy): domain Eukaryota; kingdom Metazoa; phylum Chordata; class Amphibia; order Caudata; family Salamandridae; genus Triturus; species Triturus cristatus. Next base: position 345,732,408 of record NC_140593.1, read on the forward strand.
AACTCTTTGCAGCACCAGTATCCAGCAGAAAGGGCTCCCTTACATTTGCTGTAGTTACTTTAACATAAGGTCCGCTCTGATCCACTGGCACTGAAACAACTCCCTCTCTCTGTCTACAGCTGTCCTAGTAATCATTATCTTCTACATTGTCATCTTCTGCATAATAATCGTTATTGTAGTACTGAGCTGTATTACCAGTCGCGTTGGCTTGCTGATCAAAGCTATTTATGTTATTTTGAGGCGGAAGAGGACGCGCGTTCTGGGGAACATTTCCACGCCCTCTACCTCTAGGAGCTTGCTGACCACCTCTACCTCTTGCGCCATACGCATTACTGTTACGCTGCATTAATTTAGGGCAACTATATTTAAAATGACCTTCCTCTTTGCAATATGAACATTGGTTGGGACCTACAGGGATACGTGGTTGATAATACCCGTTCATTTTCTGATTACTCTGAAACTGTTGGGGCTGCTGATAGATACCTTGTGTTTGCCTATAATTATTCTGTCCTCCACGTGGCGGATAGGCCTGCTGCAAAAGGACCTTTGTCTTCAGTTCTTTCGTTTTCTTATCTGTTCTATCCTTCTCATCTTTGTCTCTATTCTCATAATACTGTGCAGTAGCCAGTATTTGTGCTGAAGAGGAAACAGCCCAAGAACTTTCTGAGTCTTTTAATTTTTTACACAACTCGGGAAGTAGATTCTGCACAAATTTATCAACAAATAACCGTTGGCCACCTTCAGTGCTCATGTCTTGACCACTGTGGTCGATAAACGTTTCTTCAAACCTGGTGAAGAAATCAGACACTGTCTCATCTTTCTTCTGCTTACAGGCGGATAGTTTATCCCAATTTACGCGCATCGCAGGCATTATAGTTTTCATGTAGGTAATAATTCGACCAGGGAGTTCTGCTACTAAAGGGTCAGGTTTCGCGCCACCAACTTGGCCAGCATCTGCAGCAATGATATTAGCCCATGTGTTACCCAATTCTGCAGCGTGATCTACATTACGAATGGATCCCCATAAAGGTTGTGGAACCACATTCCCAAACAGCATATCTATGTCAGCCAAATTCATTACACACGATTCTGCAGTTTGGGATAACTCCTTATAATATCCTGTAGGGTTCTTACGGGGGTCAGGCAATGTCTGCTTAAGTGCAAACACCTCAGATCGCTTCCATGGAACATGTACCCAAACACGCTGAAAATGAGCTGGGACAGCTGGATTAGCATTTAAATCAGCAGGTCTCCACACTGGAGGAACCTCACGCATCGGATATTGGCGCGCTTTTACCTTTTTCCCCACAGGGAGTTCCTGTTCGAACAATGATTGCTGACAATCACCATTTCTGAGGGACAGTAAAGTCGCAACTGCTTTATCTACATTGGGAACCACAATTATACCTGTTTCAAAATCAAATCGCACTCGACACAATTCCTGTGGGTTTGGGTTTGCACCATTATCCTCCAATTCCTCACAGAGGAATTCACACATCTTATCAAAGACATACCTCTGCTTTGGGGCATCCCATTGGTGAAAAACGTTAACAACTGATTCCACATCATAGAGTGAAGGGAAACCAATCCACCTACGCGCCAGATGATCTAACACCTCTTTCTCGTCGGGACCAGGCAGCTGACTGCGCAATTGCTTACGCTGTAAGCCAGGAGTCGCACTAGATGACCCAAAGAGAGGCGACATTAAACTAGTAACTACATTAGCCAGTCGTTGTCGTGCTGAAGGAGAAGTTGAGGTGAAAACAGGGGGATAGACAGAGGGAAGAAAAACGGATTCAGATACAGGTACCTGGGTAGTGTAAGAAGGAGCGCCAGGGGAAGCCGCTGGCGTGTTAGACAAAGTCGCAGGAAGCGCGGGGGTAACAGGTAGCAAAACTGGCGGCCCTTGAGAGGGCTGCACTGCAGGGATAGGAGCCAGCTGAGGAGGAGCTGGCGGCTGTGGGAAGGCTTGCGGCATATTTACTGGAGGCTGCACATTTCCAAGCTGTGGAGGTGCGGTGGCATTTTGCGCATACGGGGGTGGCGAACTTAACAAATGGGACATTAGGGAATCTTTTTCTTTCTCTTTTGTCTCATCTTGCACAAGGGGTGACAAAACAGGGTAACATTTATCAATCCCTAGTTTGCGCTGTCTGTGCAATTGCTCATTCATTTGTTCCTCCTCATTATCTTTAAATTGCACAGCTGCTTGCATCACAGACATACCTCTTTCTCTCTTATTTCTTTTCGCTAGCTTAATTTCCTTTTGTTTGGCTTCCTTTCGCCATAGGCGGAAAGAATCAAACATCGCCGGCAGCACTTGTACATACCGCATTAACCATTCGCGGTTCACTAATACCGGGATAGACAGGTGTAGGGCCCTGCCTCCTACGCGGTCCCAAATTCTAAAGTACGACAGTGGTGGTAGTAATGGTGGTGGTGTTATTGGTGGTGATGGTATTGTTATTGGTGGTGGTGGTATTGGTGGCTGTGGTGGTATTAGTGGTAGTGGTGGTATTAGTGGTGGTATTGGTGGTGGTGATATTGGTGGTATTGATGGTGAGGGTATTGGTGGTGGTATTGGTGGTGGAAGTGGTATTGGTGGTGGTATTGATGGTGGTGGTAGTGGTGGCATTGGTGGTGGTGGTAGTATTGGTGATGGTGGTATTGGTGGTGATGGTATTGGTGGTGTTATTGGTGGCTGTGATGGTATTATTGGTAGTGGTGGTATTGGTGGTGGCAGTGGGATTGGTGGTGGTGGTGGTATTCGTGGCAGTGGTATTGGTGGTATTGATGGTAGGGGTATTGGTGGTGGTGGTATTCGTGGTGGTATTGGTGGTAGTATTGGTGGTGGTTGTATTGGTATTGGTGGTGGTATTGGTATTGATATTGGTGTTGGTATTGGTGGTGGTGATATTGGTGGTGTTGGTGGTATTGGTGGTAGTGGTAGTATTGTGATGGTGGTGGTGGTATTGTTGGTGGTGGTATTGGTGGTGGTGGTGGTGGTATTGGTGATGGTATTGGTGGTGGTATTGGTATCGTCAGTGTATTGGTGGTGGTGGTATTGGTATTGGTGGTGGTATTGGTGGAGGTGGTATTGGTATTGGTATTGGTGGTGGTGGTATTGGTGGTGGTGTGGCACTGGTAGTGGTGGTATTGATGGTATTGTTGGTGGTGGTATTGGTGTTATTGGTGCTGGTGTTATTGGTGCTGGTGGTATTGTTGGTGGTAGCGGTATTGGTGCTGGTATTGGTATTGATGGTGGTGGTATTTGTATTGGTGGTATTGGTGGTGGTGGTATTGGTGGTGGTAGTATTGGTGGTGGTGTTATTGGTGGTGATGGTATTGGTATTGGGGCAGTGGTATTGGTGGCTGTGGTGGTATTAGTGGTATTGGTTGTATTAGTGGTGATATTGGGGGTGGTGGTATTGATGGTGGGGGTATTGGTGGTGGTCATAGTATTTGTGATGGTCGTGGTATTGGCGGTGGTATTGGTATTGATATTGGTGGTGGTATTGGTATTGGGGGTGGAGGTATTGGTGGCATTGGTGGTGGTTGTGGTATTGGTGATGGAGGTGGTATTGGTGGTATTGGTGGTGGTATTGGTGGCGGTGGTGGCAGTGGTTTTGGTCATGTTGGCATTGGTGGTGGTGGTGGTGGCATTGGTGGTGGTGGTATTGGTGGAAGTGGTGGTATTGGTGGTGGTGTTAGTGGTGGTATTGGTGGTGGTTGTATTGGTGGTGGTATTAGTGGTGGTATTAGTGGTGGTATTGGTGATGGTGGTACTGGTATTGGTGGTCGTGGTATTGGTTGTGGTGGTGGTGGTAGTATTGGTGGAATTGTTGGTGATGGGGTATTGGTGGAGGTGGTAGTATTGGTGGTGGTGGTATTGGTGGTTGTAGTGGTATTTCTGGTGGTGTTGGTGGTAGTAATATTGGTGGTGGTGGTATCGGTGGTGGGGGTATTGGTGGTGGTTGGGGAATTGGTGGTGTTGGTATTGGTAATGGTGGTGGTGGTATTGGTGGTGGTGGTATTGGTGGTGGTGGTGGCATTAGTGGTGGTGGTATTGGTATTGGTGGTATTGGTGATGGTATTGGTGGTGTGGTATTGTTGCTGGTGGTATTGGTAGTGTTGGTATTGGTGGTGGTAGTGGTATTGGTTGTGGTATTGGTATTGATGGTGGTGGTAGTATTGATGGTGGTGGTATTGGTGGCAGTATTGGTGGTGGTGGTATTGATAATTATGGTATTGGTGGTGGTGGTATTGATGGCTGTGGTGGCATTAGTGGTAGTGGTGGTATTGGTGGTGGTGTTGGTATTTGTGGTGGTGGTATTCGTGCTATTGATTGTAGGGGTATTGGTGGTGGTGGTAGTATTTGTGGTGGAAGTGGTATTGGTGGTGGTATTGGTGGTAGTATTGGCGGTGGTTGTATTGGTATTGGTAGTGGTATTGATATTGATATTGGTGGTGGTATTGGTATTGGTGGTGGTATTGGTGGTACTGGTGGCGGTGGTATTGGTGGTGGTGGTGGTATTATGGTGGTGGTATTGGTGGTGGTGGTATTGGTGATGGTGGTGGTATTGGTAGTATTGGTGATGTATTGGTGGTGGTGGTTTTGGTGGTGGTATTGGTTGTGGTGGTGGTATTGATGGTGATATTGGTGGTGGTTTTATTGGTGGTATTGGTGATGATGGTGGAATTGGTGGTGGTGGTAGTGGTGTATTGGTGGTGGTGTTGGTATTGGTGGTGGTATTAGTGGTGGTATTAGTGGTGGTATTAGTGGTGGTGGTTGTATTGGTATTGATGGAGGTGGTACTGGTATTGGTGGTTGTAGTATTGGCTGTGGTGGTGATGGCGGTATTGGTAGTGGTGGTGGTATTGTTGGTGGTCGGGGTATTGATGGTGGTAGTGGTAGTGGTGGTACTGGTATTGGTGGTTGTGGTATTAGTTGTGGTGGTGATGGTAGTATTGGTGGTGGTGGTGGCATTGATGGTGGTGGGGGTATTGGTGGTATTGGTGGTGGTAGTGATATTGCTTGTGGTGTTGGTGGTAGTAATATTGGTGGTGGTTGGTATCAGTGGTGGGGGCATTGGTGGTGGTGGGGGTATTGGTGGTGGTGGTATTGGTGGTATTGGTATTGTCAGTGCATTGGTGGTGGTGGTGGTATTGGTGGTGGTGGTATTATTGGTGGTGGTGGTGGTATTGGTGGTGGTGGTGGTAATGGTATTGGAGGTATTGGTATTAGTGGCATTGGTGGTGGTGGTATTGGTGTTGGTGGTATTGATGGGGGTGGTGGTGGTATTGGCATGGGTGGTGGTGGCCATGGTATTGGTGGTTGTATTAGTGCTGGTGGTGGTGGTATTGGTGGTATTGTTGGTGGTGGGGGTATTGGTGGTGGTATTGGTGGTATTGGTGGTGGTAGTGGTATTGCTTGTGGTGTTGGTGGTAGTAATATTGGTGGTGGTGGTATCAGTGTTGGGGGCATTGGTGGTGGTGGGGGTATTGGTGGTGGTGGTATTGGTGGTATTAGTATTGTCGGTGTATTGGTGGTGGCATTGGTGGTGGTATTGGTGGTAGTATTGGTGGTGGTTGTATTGGTATTGGTGGTGGTATTGGTATTGATATTGGTGTTGGTATTGGTGGTGGTGATATTGGTGGTGGTGGTATTGGTGGTGTTGGTGGTATTGGTGGTAGTGGTGGTATTGTGATGGTGGTGGTGGTATTGTTGGTGGTGGTATTGGTGATGGTGGTGGTGGTATGGGTGATGGTATTGGTGGGGGTATTGGTATTGTCAGTGTATTGGTGGTGGTGGTATTGGCATTGGTGGTGGTATTGGTGGAGGTGGTATTGGTGGTGGTGGTATTGGTGGTGGTATGGCACTGGTAGTGGTGGTATTGGTATTGATGATATTGTTGGTGGTGGTATTGGTGTTATTGGTGCTGGTGTTATTGGTGCTGGTGGTATTGTTGGCGGTAGCGGTATTGGTGGTGGTATTGGTATTGGTGGTGGTGGTATTTGTATTGGTGGTGGTGGTAGTATTGGTGGTGGTGTTATTGGTGGTGATGGTATTGGTATTAGTGGTAGTGGTATTGGTGGCTGTGGTGGTATTAGTGGTATTGGTTGTATTAGTGGTGGTATTGGTGGTGGTGATATTGGTGGTATTGATGGTGAGGGTATTGGTGGTGGTATTGGTGGTGGAAGTGGTATTGGTGGTGGTATTGATGGTGGTGGTGGTGGTGGCATTGGTGGTGGTGGTAGTATTGGTGATGGTGGTATTGGTGGTGATGGTATTGGTGGTGTTATTGGTGGCTGTGATGGTATTAGTGGTAGTGGTGGTATTGGTGGTGGCAGTGGTATTGGTAGTGGTGGTGGTATTTGTGGCAGTGGTATTGGTGGTATTGATGGTAGGGGTATTGGTGGTGGTGGTATTAGTGGTGGTATTGGTGGTAGTATTGGTGGTGGTTGTATGGGTATTGGTGGTGGTATTGGTATTGATATTGGTGTTGGTATTGGTGGTGGTGATATTGGTGGTGTTGGTGGTATTGGTGGTAGTGGTAGTATTGTGATGGTGGTGGTGGTATTGTTGGTGGTGGTATTGGTGGTGGTGGTGGTGGTATTGGTATCGTCAGTGTATTGGTGGTGGTGGTATTGGTATTGGTGGTGGTATTGGTGGAGGTGGTATTGGTATTGGTATTGGTGGTGGTGGTATTGGTGGTGGTGTGGCACTGGTAGTGGTGGTATTGATGGTATTGTTGGTGGTGGTATTGGTGTTATTGGTGCTGGTGTTATTGGTGCTGGTGGTATTGTTGGTGGTAGCGGTATTGGTGGTGGTATTGGTATTGATGGTGGTGGTGGTGGTATTTGTATTGGTGGTATTGGTGGTGGTAGTATTGGTGGTGGTGTTATTGGTGGTGATGGTATTGGTATTGGGGGCAGTGGTATTGGTGGCTGTGGTGGTATTAGTGGTATTGGTTGTATTAGTGGTGATATTGGGGGTGGTGGTATTGATGGTGGGGTTATTGGTGGTGGTCATAGTATTTGTGGTGGTCGTGGTATTGGTGGTGGTATTGGTATTGATATTGGTGGTGGTATTGGTATTGGGGGTGGTGGTATTGGTGGCATTGGTGGTGGTTGTGGTATTGGTGATGGAGGTGGTATTGGTGGTGGTATTGGTGGCGGTGGTGGCAGTGGTTTTGGTCATGTTGGCATTGGTGGTGGTGGTGGTGGCATTGGTGGTGGTGGTATTGGTGGAAGTGGTGGTATTGGTGGTGGTGTTAGTGGTGGTATTGGTGGTGGTTGTATTGGTGGTGGTATTAGTGGTGGTATTGGTGGTGGTATTGGTGATGGTGGTACTGGTATTGGTGGTCGTGGTATTGGTTGTGGTGGTGGTGGTAATATTGGTGGAATTGTTGGTGATAGGGTATTGGTGGAGGTGGTAGTATTGGTGGTGGTGGTATTGGTGGTTGTAGTGGTATTTCTGGTGGTGTTGGTGGTAGTAATATTGGTGGTGGTGGTATCGGTGGTGGGGGTATTGGTGGTGGTTGGGGATTTGGTGGTGTTGGTATTGGTAATGGTGGTGGTGGTATTGGTGGTGGTGGTGGCATTAGTGGTGGTGGTATTGGTATTGGTGGTATTGGTGATGGTATTGTTGCTGGTGGTATTGGTAGTGTTGGTATTGGTGGTGGTAGTGGTATTGGCTGTGGTATTGGTATTGATGGTGGTGGTAGTATTGATGGTGGTGGTATTGGTGGCAGTATTGGTGGTGGTGGTATTTATAATTATGGCATTGGTGGTGGTGGTATTGATGGCTGTGGTGGCATTAGTGGTAGTGGTGGTATTGGTGGTGGTGTTGGTATTTGTGGTGGTGGTATTCGTGGTATTGATTGTATGGGTATTGGTGGTGGTGGTAGTATTTGTGGTGGAAGTGGTATTGGTGGTGGTATTGGTGGTAGTATTGGCGGTGGTTGTATTGGTATTGGTAGTGGTATTAATATTGATATTGGTGGTGGTATTGGTATTGGTGGTGGTATTGGTGGTACTGGTGGCGGTGGTATTGGTGGTGGTGGTGGTATTATGGTGGTGGTATTGGTGATGGTGGTATTGGTGATGGTGGTGGTATTGGTAGTATTGGTGATGTATTGGTGGTGGTGGTGGTTTTGGTGGTGGTATTGGTTGTGGTGGTGGTATTGATGGTGATATTGGTGGTGGTTTTATTGGTGGTATTGGTGATGATGGTGGAATTGGTGGTGGTGGTAGTGGTGTATTGGTGGTGGTGTTGGTATTGGTGGTGGTATTAGTGGTGGTATTAGTGGTGGTATTAGTGGTGGTGGTTGTATTGGTATTGATGGAGGTGGTACTGGTATTGGTGGTTGTAGTATTGGCTGTGGTGGTGATGGCGGTATTGGTAGTGGTGGTGGTATCGGTTGTATTGTTGGTGGTCGGGGTATTGATGGTGGTATTGGCAGTGGTGGTACTGGTATTGGTGGTTGTGGTATTGGTTGTGGTGGTGATGGTAGTATTGGTGGTGGTGGTGGCATTGGTGGTGGTGGGGGTATTGGTGGTGGTGGTGGTATTGGTGGTGGTAGTGATATTGCTTGTGGTGTTGGTGGTAGTAATATTGGTGGTGGTTGGTATCAGTGGTGGGGCCATTGGTGGTGGTGGGGGTATTGGTGGTGGTGGTATTGGTGGTATTGGTATTGTCAGTGCATTGGTGGTGGTGGTGGTATTGGTGGTGGTGGTATTATTGGTGGTGGTGGTGGTATTGGTGGTGGTGGTGGTAATGGTATTGGAGGTATTGGTATTCGTGGCATTGGTGGTGGTGGTATTGGTGTTGGTGGTATTGATGGGGGTGGTGGTGGTATTGGCATGGGTGCTGGTGGCCATGGTATTGGTGGTTGTATTAGTGCTGGTGGTGGTGGTATTGGTGGTATTGTTGGTGGTGGGGGTATTGGTGGTGGTATTGGTGGTATTGGTGGTGGTAGTGGTATTGCTTGTGGTGTTGGTGGTAGTAATATTGGTGGTGGTATCAGTGTTGGGGGCATTGGTGGTGGTGGGGGTATTGGTGGTGGTGGTATTGGTGGTATTGGGATTGTCGGTGTATTGGTGGTGGCATTGGTGGTGGTATTGGTGGTAGTATTGGTGGTGGTTGTATTGGTATTGGTGGTGGTATTGGTATTGATATTGGTGTTGGTATTGGTGGTGGTGATATTGGTGGTGGTGGTATTGGTGGTGTTGGTGGTATTGGTGGTAGTGGTGGTATTGTGATGGTGGTGGTGGTATTGTTTGTGGTGGTATTGGTGATGGTGGTGGTGGTATGGGTGATGGTATTGGTGGTGGTATTGGTATTGTCAGTGTATTGGTAGTGGTGGTATTGGTATTGGTGGTGGTATTGGTAGAGGTGGTATTGGTATTGGTATTGGTGGTGGTGGTATTGAAGGTGGTATGGCACTGGTAGTGGTGGTATTGGTATTGATGGTATTGTTGGTGGTGGTATTGGTGCTGGTGGTATTGTTGGTGGTAGCGGTATTGGTGGTGGTATTGGTATTGGTGGTGGTATTTGTATTGGCGGTGGTGGTATTGGTGGTGGTAGTATTGGTGGTGGTGTTATTGGTGGTGATGGTATTGGTATTGGTGGTAGTGGTATTGGTGGCTGTGGTGGTATTAGTGGTATTGGTTGTATTAGTGGTGATATTGGTGGCGGTGGTATTGATGGTGGGGGTATTGGTGGTGGTCATAGTATTTGTGTTGGTGGTGGTATTGGTGGTGGTATTGGTATTGATATTGGTGGTGGTATTGGTATTGGGGGTGGTGGTATTGGTGGCATTGGTGGTGGTTGTGGTATTGGTGATGGAGGTGGTATTGGTGGTGGTATTGGTGGCGGCGGTGGTATTGGTTTTGGTCATGTTGGCATTGGTGGTGGTGGTGGCATTGGTGGTGGTGGTATTGGTGGTGGTATTAGTGGTGGTATTGGTGGTGGTATTGGTATTGGTGATGGTGGTACTGGTATTGGTGGTCGTGGTATTGGTTGTGGTGGTGATGGTGGTCGTGGTAGTATTGGTGGTATTGTTGGTGATGGGGTATTGGTGGTGGTGGTGGTATTGGTGGTGGTGGTATTGGTGGTTGTAGTGGTATTTCTGGTGGTGTTGGTGGTAGTAATATTGGTGGTAGTGGTATCGGTGGTGGGGGTATTGGTGGTGGTGGGGGTATTGGTGGAGCTGGTATTGGTGGTGGTATTGGTGGTGGTGTGGCATTAGTGGTGGTGGTATTGGTATTGGTGGTATTGGTGATGGTAGTGGTGGTATTGGTGGTGGTGGTATTGGTGCTGGTGGTATTAGTTTTGTTGGTATTGGTGGTGGTAGTGGTATTGGTTGTGGTATTGGTATTGATGGTGGTGGTAGTATTGATGGTGGTGGTATTGGTGGTAGTATTGGTGGTGGTGGTATTGATGATTATGGTATTGGTGGTGGTGGTGTTGATGGCTGTGGTGGTATTAGTGGTAGTGGTGGTATTGGTGGTGGTGTTGGTATTGATGGTGGTGGTAGTATTGATGGTGGTGGTATTGGTGGTAGTATTGGTGGTGGTGGTATTGATGATTATGGTATTGGTGGTGGTGTTATTGATGGCTGTGGTGGTATTAGTGGTATTGGTGGTATTGGTGGTGGTAGTGGTATTGCTTCTGGTGTTGGTGGTAGTAATATTGGTGGTGGTGGTATCAGTGTTGGGGGCATTGGTGGTGGTGGGGGTATTGGTGGTGGTGGTATTGGTGGTATTGGTATTGTCGGTGTATTGGTGGTGGTATTGGTGGTGGTAGTGGTATTGGTTGTGGTATTGGTATTGATGGTGGTGGTAGTATTGATGGTGGTCGTATTGGTGGCAGTATTGGTGGTGGTGGTATTGATAATTATGGTATTGGTGGTGGTGGTATTGATGGCTGTGGTGGTATTAGTGGTAGTGGTGGTATTGGTGGTGGTGTTGGTATTCGTGGTGGTGGTATTCGTGGTATTGATTGTAGGGGTATTGGTGGTGGTGGTAGTATTGGTGGTGGAAGTGGTATTGGTGGTGGTATTGGTGGTAGTATTGGCGGTGGTTGTATTGGTATTGGTAGTGGTATTGATATTGATATTGGTGGTGGTATTGGTATTGGTGGTGGTATTGGTGGTACTGGTGGTGGTGGTATTGGTGGTGGTGGTGGTATTATGGTGGTGGTATTGGTGGTGGTGGTATTGGTGATGGTGGTGGAATTGGTGATGTATTGGTGGTGGTGGTTTTGGTGGTGGTATTGGTTGTGGTGGTGGTATTGATGGTGATATTGGTGGTGGTTTTATTGGTGGTATTGGTGATGATGGTGGAATTGGTGGTGGTGGTAGTGGTGTATTGGTGGTGGTGTTGGAATTGGTGGTGGTATTAGTGCTGGTATTAGTGGTGGTATTAATGGTGGTGGTTGTATTGGTATTGATGGAGGTGGTACTGGTATTGGTGGTTGTAGTATTGGCTGTGGTGGTGATGGTGGTATTGGTGGTGATGGTGGTATCGGTTGTATTGTTGGTGGTCGGGGCATTGGTGGTGGTATTGGCAGTGGTGGTACTGGTATTGGTGGTTGTGGTATTGGTTGTGGTGGTGATGGTAGTATTGGTGGTGGTGGTGGCATTGGTGGTGATGGGAGTATTGGTGGTGGTGGTGGTGGTATTGGTGTTGGTAGTGGTATTGCTTGTGGTGTTGGTGGTAGTAATATTGGTGGTGGTTGGTATCAGTGGTGGGGGCATTGGTGGTGGTGGGGGTATTGGTGGTGGTGGTATTGGTGGTATTGGTATTGTCGGTGTATTGGTGGTGGTGGTGGTATTGGTGGTGGTGGTGGTATTGGTGGTGGTGGTGGTAATGGTATTGGAGGTATTAGTATTAGTGGCATTGGTGGTGGTGGTATTGGGGTTGGTGGTATTGATCGGGGTGGTGGTGGTATTGGTATTGGTGGTGGTGGCCATGGTATTGGTGGTTGTATTAGTGCTGGTGGTGGTGGTATTGGTGGTATTATTGGTGGTGGGGGTATTGGTGGTGGTATTGGTGGTATTGGTGGTGGTATTGGTGGTAGTATTGGTGGTGGTTGTATTGGTATTGGTGGTGGTATTGGTATTGATATTGGTGTTGGTATCGGTGGTGGTGATATTGGTGGTGGTGGTACTGGTGGTGTTGGTGGTATTGGTGGTAGTGGTGGTATTGTGATGGTGGTCGTGGTATTGTTGGTGGTGGTATTGGTGATGGTGGTGGTGGTATGGGTGATGGTATTGGTGGTGGTATTGGTATTGTCAATGTATTGGTGGTGGTGGTATTGGTATTGGTGGTGGTATTGGTGGAGGTGGTATTGGTATTAGTATTGGTGGTGGTGGTATTGGTGGTGGTATGGCACTGGTAATGGTGGTATTGGTATTGATGGTATTGTTGGTGGTGGTATTGGTGTTATTGGTGCTGGTGTTATTGGTGCTGGTGGTATTGTTGGTGGTAGCGGTATTGGTGGTGGTATTGGTATTGATGGTGGTGATGGTGGTATTTGTATTGCTGGTGGTGGTATTGGTGGTGGTAGTATTGGTGGTGGTGTTATTGGTGGTGATGGTATTGGTGGTGGTGGTATTGTTGGCTGTGGTGGTATTAGTGGTATTGGTTGTATTAGTGGTGATATTGTTGGTGGTGGTATTGATGGTGGGGGTATTGGTGGTGGTCATAGTATTTGTGGTGGTGGTGGTATTGGTGGTGGTATTGGTATTGATATTGGTGGTGGTATTGGTATTGGGGTTGGTGGTATTGGTGGCATTGGTGGTGGTTGTGGTATTGGTGATGGAGGTGGTATTTGTGGTGGTATTGGTGGCGGTGGTGGTATTGGTTTTGGTCATGTTGGCATTGGTGGTGGTGGTGGCATTGGTGGAAGTGGTGGTATTGGTGGTGGTGTTAGTGGTGGTATTGGTGGTGGTGGTGGTGCTGGTATTGGTGGTGGTTGTATCGGTGGTGGTATTAGTGGTGGTATTGGTGGTGGTATTGGTGATGGTGGTACTGGTATTGGTGGTCGTGGTATTGGTTGTGGTGGTGATGGTGGTCGTGGTAGTATTGGTGGTATTGTTGGTGATGGGGTATTGGTGGTGGTGGTGGTATTGGTGGTGGTGGTATTGGTGGTTGTAGTGGTATTTCTGGTGGTGTTGGTGGTAGTAATATTGGTGGTAGTGGTATCGGTGGTGGGGGTATTGGTGGTGGTGGGGGTATTGGTGGTGTTGGTATTGGTAATGGTGGTGGTGGTATTGGTGGTGGTGGTATTGGTGGTGGTATTGGTGGTGGTGTGGCATTAGTGGTGGTGGTATTGGTATTGGTGGTATTGGTGATGGTAGTGGTGGTATTGGTGGTGGTGGTATTGGTGCTGGTGGTATTGGTAGTGTTGGTATTGGTGGTGGTAGTGGTATTGGTTGTGGTATTGGTATTGATGGTGGTGGTAGTATTGATGGTGGTGGTATTGGTGGTAGTATTGGTGGTGGTGGTATTGATGATTATGGTATTGGTGGTGGTGGTATTGATGGCTGTGGTGGTATTAGTGGTAGTGGTGGGGGTGTTGGTATTGATGGTGGTGGTAGTATTGATGGTGGTGGTATTGGTGGTAGTATTGGTGGTGTTGGTATTGATGATTATGGTATTGGTGGTGGTGGTATTGATGGCTGTGGTGGTATTAGTGGTATTGGTGGTATTGGTGGTGGTAGTGGTATTGCTTGTGGTGTTGGTGGTAGTAATATTGGTGGTGGGGGTATCAGTGTTGGGGGCATTGGTGGTGGTGGGGGTATTGGTGGTGGTGGTATTGGTGGTATTTGTATTGTCGGTGTATTGGTGGTGGTATTGGTGGTGGTAGTGGTATTGGTTGTGGTATTGGTATTGATGGTGGTGGTAGTATTGATGGTGGTCGTATTGGTGGCAGTATTGGTGGTGGTGGTAGTATTTGTGGTGGAAGTGGTATTGGTGGTGGTATTGGTGGTAGTATTGGCGGTGGTTGTATTGGTATTGGTAGTGGTACTGATATTGATATTGGTGGTGGTATTGGTATTGGTGGTGGTATTGGTGGTACTGGTGGCGGTGGTATTGGTGGTGGTGGTGGTATTATGGTGGTGGTATTGGTGGTGGTGGTATTGGTGGTGGTGGTGGTAATGGTATTTGAGGTATTGGCATTAGTGGCATTGGTGGTGGTATTGGAGTTGGTGGTATTGGTGGGGGTGGTGGTAGTATTGGTATTGGAGGTGGTGGCCATGGTATTGGTGGTTGTATTAGTGCTGGTGGTATTGGTGGTATTGTTGGTGGTGGGGGTATTGGTGGTGGTATTGGTGGTATTGGTGGTGGTATTGGTGGTAGTATTGGTGGTGGTTGTATTGGTATTGGTGGTGGTATTGGTATTGATATTGGTGTTGGTATTGGTGGTGGTGATATTGGTGGTGGTGGTATTGGTGGTGTTGGTGGTATTGGTGGTAGTGGTGGTATTGTGATGGTGGTGGTGGTATTGTTGGTGGTGGTATTGGTGATGGTGGTGGTGGTATGGGTGATGGTATTGTGGTGGTATTGGTATTGTCAGTGTATTGGTGGTGGTGGTATTGGTATTGGTGGTGGTATTGGTGGAGGTGGTATTGGTATTGGTATTGTTGGTGGTGGTATTGGTGTTATTGGTGCTGGTGTTATTGGTGCTGGTGGTATTGTTGGTGGTAGCGGTATTGGTGGTGGTATTGGTATTGATGGTGGTGGTATTTGTATTGGTGGCGGTGGTATTGGTGGTGGTAGTATTGGTGGTGGTGTTATTGGTGGTGATGGTATTGGTATTGGTGGTAGTGGTATTGGTGGCTGTGGTGGTATTAGTGGTATTGGTTGTATTAGTGGTGATATTGGTGGTGGTGGTATTGATGGTGGGGGTATTGGTGGTGGTCATAGTATTTGTGGTGGTGGTGGTATTGGTATTGATATTGGTGATGGTATTGGTATTGGGGGTGGTGGTATTGGTGGCATTGATGGTGGTTGTGGTATTGGTGATGGAGGTGGTATTGGTGGTATTGGTGGTGGTATTGGTGGCGGTGGTGGTATTGGTTTTGGTATTGGTATTGATGGTGGTGGTAGTATTGGTCGTGGTGGTATTGGTGGCAGTATTGGTGGTGGTGGTATTGATAATTATGGTATTGGTGGTGGTGGTATTGAAGGCTGTGGTGGTATTAGTGGTAGTGGTGGTATTGGTGGTGGTGTTGGTATTCGTGGTGGTGGTATTCGTGGTATTGATTGTAGGGGTATTGGTGGTGGTGGTAGTATTTGTGGTGGAAGTGGTATTGGTGGTGGTATTGGTGGTAGTATTGGCGGTGGTTGTATTGGTATTGGTAGTGGTACTGATATTGATATTGGTGGTGGTATTGGTATTGGTGGTGGTATTGGTGGTACTGGTGGCGGTGGTATTGGTGGTGGTGGTGGTATTATGGTGGGGGTATTGGTGGTGGTGGTATTGGTGGTGGTGGTGGTAATGGTATTTGAGGTATTGGTATTTGTGGCATTGGTGGTGGTATTGGAGTTGGTGGTATTGATGGGGGTGGTGGTGGTATTGGTATTGGAGGTGGTGGCCATGGTATTGGTGGTTGTATTAGTGCTGGTGGTATTGGTGGTATTGTTGGTGGTGGGGGTATTGGTGGTGGTATTGGTGGTATTGGTGGTGGTATTGGTGGTAGTATTGGTGGTGGTTGTATTGGTATTGGTGGTGGTATTGGTATTGATATTGGTGTTGGTATTGGTGGTGGTGATATTGGTGGTGGTGGTATTGGTGGTGTTGGTGGTATTGGTGGTAGTGGTGGTATTGTGATGGTGGTGGTGGTATTGTTGGTGGTGGTATTGGTGATGGTGGTGGTGGTATGGGTGATGGTATTGTGGTGGTATTGGTATTGTCAGTGTATTGGTGGTGGTATTGGTATTGGTGGTGGTATTGGTATTGGTATTGGTGGTGGTGGTATTGGTGGTGGTATGGCACTGGTAATGGTGGTATTGGTATTGATGGTATTGTTGGTGGTGGTATTGGTGTTATTGGTGCTGGTGTTATTGGTGCTGGTGGTATTGTTGGTGGTAGCGGTATTGGTGGTGGTATTGGTATTGATGGTGGTGGTGGTGGTATTTGTATTGGTGGTGGTGGTATTGTTGGTGGTAGTATTGGTGGTGGTGTTATTGGTGGTGATGGTATTGGTATTGGTGGTAGTGGTATTGGTGGCTGTGGTGGTATTAGTGGTATTGGTTGTATTAGTGGTGATATTGGTGGTGGTGGTATTGATGGTGGGGGTATTGGTGGTGGTCATAGTATTTGTGGTGGTGGTGGTATTGGTATTGATATTGGTGGTGGTATTGGTATTGGGGGTGGTGGTATTGGTGGCATTGGTGGTGGTTGTGGTATTGGTGATGGAGGTGGTATTGGTGGTATTGGTGGTGGTATTGGTGGCGGTGGTGGTATTGGTTTTGGTCATGTTGGCATTGGTGGTGGTGGTGGCATTGGTGGTGGTGGTATTGGTGGAAGTGGTGGTATTGGTGGTGGTGTTAGTGGTGGTATTGGTGGTGGTGCTGGTATTGGTGGTGGTTGTATTGGTGGTGGTATTAGTGGTGGTATTGGTGGTGGTATTGGTATTGGTGATGGTGGTACTGGTATTGGTGGTCGTGGTATTGGTTGTGGTGGTGATGGTGGTCGTGGTAGTATTGGTAGTATTGTTGGTGATGGGGTATTGGTGGTGGTGGTGGTATTGGTGGTGGTGGTATTGGTTGTTGTAGTGGTATTTCTGGTGGTGTTGGTGGTAGTAATATTGGTGGTGGTGGTGGTATCGGTGGTGGGGGTATTGGTGGTGGTGGGGGTATTGGTGGTGTTGGTATTGGTATTGGTGGTGGTGGTATTGGTGGTGGTATTGGTGGTGGTGTGGCATTAGTGGTGGTGGTATTGGTATTAGTGGTATTGGTGATGGTAGTGGTGGTATTGGTGGTGGTGGTATTGGTGCTGGTGGTATTAGTAGTGTTGGTATTGGTGGTGGTAGTGGTATTGGATGTGGTATTGGTATTGATGGTGGTGGTAGTATTGATGGTGGTGGTATTGGTGGTAGTATTGGTGGTGGTGGTATTGATGAATATGGTATTGGTGGTGGTGGTATTGATGGCTGTGGTGGTATTAGTGATAGTGGTGGTATTGGTGGTGGTGTTGGTATTGATGGTGGTGGTAGTATTGATGGTGGTGGTATTGGTGGTAGTATTGGTGGTGGTGGTATTGATGATTATGGTATTGGTGGTGGTGGTATTGATGGCTGTGGTGGTATTAGTGGTATTGGTGTTGGTAGTGGTATTGCTTGTGGTGTTGGTGGTAGTAATATTGGTGGTGGTGGTATCAGTGTTAGGGGCATTGGTGGTGGTGGGGGTATTGGTGGTGGTGGTATTGGTTGTATTGGTATTGTCGGTGTATTGGTGGTGGTATTGGTGTTGGTATTGGTGGTAGTATTGGTGGTGGTTGTATTGGTATTGATGGTGGTATTGGTATTGATATTGGTGTTGGTATTGGTGGTGGTGATATTGGTGGTGGTGGTATTGGTGGTGTTGGTGGTATTGGTGGTAGTGGTGGTATTGTGATGGTGTTCGTGGTATTGTTGGTGGTGGTATTGGTGATGGTGGTGGTGGTATGGGTGATGGTATTGGTGGTGGTATTGGTATTGTCAGTGTATTGGTGGTGGTGGTATTGGTATTGGTGGTGGTATTGGTGGAGGTGGTATTGGTATTGGTATTGGTGGTGGTGGTATTGGTGGTGGTATGGCACTGGTAGTGGTGGTATTGGTATTGATGGTATTGTTGGTGGTGGTATTGGTGTTATTGGTGCTGGTGTTATTGGTGCTGGTGGTATTGTTGGTGGTAGCGGTATTGGTGGTGGCATTGGTATTGATGGTGGTGGTGGTGGTATTTGTATTGGTGGTGGTGGTATTGGTGGTGGTAGTATTGGTGGTGGTGTTATTGGTGGTGATGGTATTGGTATTGGTGGTAGTGGTATTGGTGGCTGTGGTGGTATTAGTGGTATTGGTTGTATTAGTGGTGATATTGGTGGTGGTGGTATTGATGGTGGGGGTATTGGTGGTAGTCATAGTATTTGTGGTGGTGGTGGTATTGGTGGTGGTATTGCTATTGATATTGGTGGTGGTATTGGTATTGGGGGTGGTGGTATTGGTGGCATTGGTGGTGGTTGTGGTACTGGTAATGGAGGTGGTATTGGTGGTGGTATTGGTGGTGGTGGTGGTATTGGTTTTGGTCATGTTGGCATTGATGGTGGTGGTGGCGTTGGTGGTGGTTTTATTGGTGGAAGTGGTGGTATTGGTGGTGGTGTTAGTGGTGGTATTGGTGGTCGTGGTGGTGCTGGTATTGGTGGTGGTTGTATTGGTGGTGGTATTAGTGGTGGTATTGGTGGTGGTATTGGTATTGGTGATGGTGGTGCTGGTATTGGTGGTCGTGGTATTGGTGGTTGTAGTGGTATTTCTGGTGGTGTTGGTGGTAGTAATATTGGTGGTGGTGGTATCGGTGGTGGGGGTATTGATGGTGGTGGGGGTATTGGTGGTGTTGGTATTGGTAATGGTGGTGGTGGTATTGGTGGTGGTGGTATTGGTGGTGGTATTGGTGGTGGTGTGACATTAGTGGTGGTGGTATTGGTATTGGTGGTATTGGTGATGGTAGTGGTGGTATTGGTGGTGGTGGTATTGGTGCTGGTGGTATTGGTAGTGTTGGTATTGGTGGTGGTAGGGGTATTGGTTGTGGTATTGGTATTGATGGTGGTGGTAGTATTGATGGTGGTGGTATTGGTGGTAGTATTGGTGGTGGTGGTATTGATGATTATGGTATTGGTGGTGTTGGTGGTATTGGTGGTAGTGGTGGTATTGTGATGTAGTTCGTGGTATTGTTAGTGGTGGTATTGGTGATGGTGGTGGTGGTATGGGTGATGGTATTGGTGGTGGTATTGGTATTGTCAGTGTATTGGTGGTGGTGGTATTGGTATTGGTGGTGGTATTGGTGGAGGTGGTATTGGTATTGGTATTGGTGGTGGTGGTATTGGTGGTGGTATGGCACTGGTAGTGGTGGTATTGGTATTGATGGTATTGTTGGTGGTGGTATTGGTGTTATTGGTGCTGGTGTTATTGGTGCTGGTGGTATTGTTGGTGGTAGCGGTATTGGTGGTGGCATTGGTATTGATGGTGGTGGTGGTGGTATTTGTATTGGTGGTGGTGGTATTGGTGGTGGTGGTATTGGTGGTGGTGTTATTGGTGGTGATGGTATTGGTATTGGTGGTAGTGATATTGGTGGCTGTGGTGGTATTAGTGGTATTGGTTGTATTAGTGGTGATATTGGTGGTGGTGGTATTGATGGTGGGGGTATTGGTGGTGGTCATAGTATTTGTGGTGGTGGTGGTATTGGTATTGATATTGGTGGTGGTATTGGTATTGGGGGTGGTGGTATTGGTGGCATTGGTGGTGGTTGTGGTATTGGTGATGGAGGTGGTATTGGTGGTGGTATTGGTGGCGGTGGTGGTATTGGTTTTGGTCATGTTGGCATTGGTGGTGGTGGTGGCATTGGTGGTGGTGGTATTGGTGGAAGTGGTGGTATTGGTGGTGGTGTTAGTGGTGGTATTGGTGGTGGTGCTGGTATTGGTGGTGGTTGTATTGGTGGTGGTATTAGTGGTGGTATTGGTGGTGGTATTGGTATTGGTGATGGTGGTACTGGTATTGGTGGTCGTGGTATTGGTTGTGGTGGTGATGGTGGTCGTGGTAGTATTGGTAGTATTGTTGGTGATGGGGTATTGGTGGTGGTGGTGGTATTGGTGGTGGTGGTATTGGTTGTTGTAGTGGTATTTCTGGTGGTGTTGGTGGTAGTAATATTGGTGGTGGTGGTATCGGTGGTGGGGGTATTGGTGGTGGTGGGGGTATTGGTGGTGTTGGTATTGGTATTGGTGGTGGTGGTATTGGTGGTGGTATTGGTGGTGGTGTGGCATTAGTGGTGGTGGTATTGGTATTGGTGGTATTGGTGATGGTAGTGGTGGTATTGGTGGTGGTGGTATTGGTGCTGGTGGTATTAGTAGTGTTGGTATTGGTGGTGGTAGTTGTATTGGTTGTGGTATTGGTATTGATGGTTGTGGTAGTATTGATGGTAATGGTATTGGTGGTAGTATTGGTGGTGGTGGTATTGATGCTTATGGTATTGGTGGTGGTGGTATTGATGGCTGTGGTGGTATTAGAGATAGTGGTGGTATTGGTGGTGGTGTTGGTATTGATGGTGGTGGTAGTATTGATGGTGGTGGTATTGGTGGTAGTATTGGTGGTGGTGGTATTGATGATTATGGTATTGGTGGTGGTGGTATTGATGGCTGTGGTGGTATTAGTGGTATTGGTGGTGGTAGTGGTATTGCTTGTGGTGTTGTTGGTAGTAATATTGGTGGTGGTGGTATCAGTGTTAGGGGCATTGGTGGTGGTGGGGGTATTGGTGTTGGTGGTATTGGTTGTATTGGTATTGTCGGTGTATTGGTGGTGGTATTGGTGGTGGTATTGGTGGTAGTATTGGTGGTGGTTGTATTGGTATTGGTGGTGGTATTGGTATTGATATTGG
This sequence comes from Triturus cristatus, assembly GCF_964204655.1. NCBI lineage: Eukaryota > Metazoa > Chordata > Amphibia > Caudata > Salamandridae > Triturus > Triturus cristatus. Next base: position 345,753,045 of record NC_140593.1, read on the forward strand.
TGTTGGTATTGGTGGTGGTGATATTGGTGGTGGTGGTATTGGTGGTGTTGGTGGTATTGGTGGTAGTGGTGGTATTGTGATGGCGTTCGTGGTATTGTTAGTGGTGGTATTGGTGATGGTGGTGGTGGTATGGGTGATGGTATTGGTGGTGGTATTGGTATTGTCAGTGTATTGGTGGTGGTGGTATTGGTATTGGTGGTGGTATTGGTGGAGGTGGTATTGGTATTGGTATTGGTGGTGGTGGTATTGGTGGTGGTATGGCACTGGTAGAGGTGGTATTGGTATTGATGGTTTTGTTGGTGGTGGTATTGGTGTTATTGGTGCTGGTGTTATTGGTGCTGGTGGTATTGTTGGTGGTAGCGGTATTGGTGGTGGCATTGGTATTGATGGTGGTGGTGGTGGTATTTGTATTGGTGGTGGTGGTATTGGTGGTGGTAGTATTGGTGGTGGTGGTGTTATTGGTGGTGATGGTATTGGTATTGGTGGTAGTGGTATTGGTGGCTGTGGTGGTATTAGTGGTATTGGTTGTATTAGTGGTGATATTGGTGGTGGTGGTATTGATGGTGGGGGTATTGGTGGTAGTCATAGTATTTGTGGTGGTGGTGGTATTGGTGGTGGTATTGCTATTGATATTGGTGGTGGTATTGGTATTGGGGGTGGTGGCATTGGTGGTGGTTGTGGTACTGGTAATGGAGGTGGTATTAGTGGTATTGGTGGTGGCATTGGTGGTGGTATTGGTTTTGGTCATGTTGGCATTGGTGGTGGTGGTGACGTTGGTGGTGGTTTTATTGGTGGAAGTGGTGGTATTGGTGGTGGTGTTAGTGGTGGTATTGGTGGTGGTGGTGGTGCTGGTATTGGTGGTGGTTGTATTGGTGGTGGTATTAGTGGTGGTATTCAGGGTGGTATTGGTGATGGTGGTGCTGGTATTGGTGGTCGTGGTATTGGTTGTGGTGGTGATCTTGGTCGTGGTAGTATTGGTGGTATTGTTGGTGATGGGGTATTGGTGGTGGTGGTGGTATTGGTGGTTGTAATGGTATTTCTGGTGGTGTTGGTGGTAGTAATGTTGGTGGTGGTGGTATCGGTGGTGGGGGTATTGGTGGTGGTATGGCACTGGTAGTGGTGGTATTGGTATTGATGGTATTGTTGGTGGTGGTATTGGTGTTATTGGTGCTGGTGTTATTGGTGCTGGTGGTATTGTTGGTGGTAGCGGTATTGGTGGTGGCATTGGTATTGATGGTGGTGGTGGTGGTATTTGTATTGGTGGTGGTGGTATTGGTGGTGGTAGTATTGGTGGTGGTGTTATTGGTGGTGATGGTATTGGTATTGGTGGTAGTGGTATTGGTGGCTGTGGTGGTATTAGTGGTATTGGTTGTATTAGTGGTGATATTGGTGGTGGTGGTATTGATGGTGGGGGTATTGGTGGTGGTCATAGTATTTGTGGTGGTGGTGGTATTGGTATTGATATTGGTGGTGGTATTGGTATTGGGGTGGTGGTATTGGTGGCATTGGTGGTGGTTGTGGTATTGGTGATGGAGGTGGTATTGGTGGTATTGGTGGTGGTATTGGTGGCGGTGGTGGTATTGGTTTTGGTCATGTTGGCATTGGTGGTGGTGGTGGCGTTGGTGGTGTTGGTATTGGTGGAAGTGGTGGTATTGGTGGTGGTGTTAGTGGTGGTATTGGTGGTGGTGCTGGTATTGGTGGTGGTTGTATTGGTGGTGGTATTAGTGGTGGTATTGGTGGTGGTATTGGTATTGGTGATGGTGGTACTGGTATTGGTGGTCGTGGTATTGGTTGTGGTGGTGATGGTGGTCGTGGTAGTATTGGTAGTATTGTTGGTGATGGGGTATTGGTGGTGGTGGTGGTATTGGTGGTGGTGGTATTGGTTGTTGTAGTGGTATTTCTGGTGGTGTTGGTGGTAGTAATATTGGTGGTGGTGGTATAGGTGGTGGGGGTATTGGTGGTGGTGGGGGTATTGGTGGTGTTGGTATTGGTATTGGTGGTGGTGGTATTGGTGGTGGTATTGGTGGTGGTGTGGCATTAGTGGTGGTGGTATTGGTATTGGTGGTATTGGTGATGGTAGTGGTGGTATTGGTGGTGGTGGTATTGGTGCTGGTGGTATTAGTAGTGTTGGTATTGGTGGTGGTAGTGGTATTGGTTGTGGTATTGGTATTGATGATTGTGGTAGTGTTGATGGTGGTGGTATTGGTGGTAGTATTGGTGGTGGTGATGATTATGGTATTGGTGGTGGTGGTATTGATGGCTGTGGTGGTATTAGTGATAGTGGTGGTATTGGTGGTGGTGTTGGTATTGATGGTGGTGATAGTATTGATGGTGGTGGTATTGGTGGTAGTATTGGTGGTGGTGGTATTGATGATTATGGTATTGGTGGTGGTGGTATTGATGGCTGTGGTGGTATTAGTGGTATTGGTGGTGGTAGTGGTATTGCTTGTGGTGTTGGTGGTAGTAATATTGGTGGTGGTGGTATCAGTGTTAGGGGCATTGGTGGTGGTGGGGGTATTGGTGGTGGTGGTATTGGTTGTATTGGTATTGTCTGTGTATTGGTGGTGGTATTGGTGGTGGTATTGGTGGTAGTATTGGTGGTGGTTGTATTGGTATTGGTGGTGGTATTGGTATTGATATTGGTGTTGGTATTGGTGGTGGTGATATTGGTGGTGGTGGTATTGGTGGTGTTGGTGGTATTGGTGGTAGTGGTGGTATTGTGATGGTGTTCGTGGTATTGTTGGTGGTGGTATTGGTGATGGTGGTGGTGGTATGGGTGATGGTATTGGTGGTGGTATTGGTATTGTCAGTGTATTGGTGGTGGTGGTATTGGTATTGGTGGTGGTATTGGTGGAGGTGGTATTGGTATTGGTATTGGTGGTGGTGGTATTGGTGGTGGTATGGCACTGGTAGTGGTGGTATTGGTATTGATGGTTTTGTTGGTGGTGGTATTGGTGTTATTGGTGCTGGTGTTATTGGTGCTGGTGGTATTGTTGGTGGTAGCGGTATTGGTGGTGGCATTGGTATTGATGGTGGTGGTGGTGGTATTTGTATTGGTGGTGGTGGTATTAGTGGTGGTAGTATTGGTGGTGGTGTTATTGGTGGTGATGGTATTGGTATTGGTGTTAGTGGTATTGGTGGCTGTGGTGGTATTAGTGGTATTGGTTGTATTAGTGGTGATATTGGTGGTGGTGGTATTGATGGTGGGGGTATTGGTGGTAGTCATAGTATTTGTGGTGGTGGTGGTATTGGTGGTGGTATTGCTATTGATATTGGTGGTGGTATTGGTATTGGGGGTGGTGGTATTGGTGGCATTGGTGGTGGTTGTGGTACTGGTAATGGAGGTGGTATTGGTGGTATTGGTGGTGGTATTGGTGGTGGTGGTGGTATTGGTTTTGGTCATGTTGGCATTGGTGGTGGTGGTGGTTTTGGTGGTGGTTTTATTGGTGGAAGTGGTGGTATTGGTGGTGGTGTTAGTGGTGGTATTGGTGGTGGTGGTGGTGCTGGTATTGGTGGTGGTTGTATTGGTGGTGGTATTAGTGGTGGTATTGGGGGTGGTATTGGTGATGGTGGTGCTGGTATTGGTGGTCGTGGTATTGGTTGTGGTGGTGGTGGTGATCTTGGTCGTGGTAGTATTGGTGGTATTGTTGGTGATGGGGTATTGGTGGTGGTGGTGGTATTGGTGGTTGTAGTGGTATTTCTGGTGGTGTTGGTGGTAGTAATATTGGTGGTGGTGGTATCGGTGGTGGGGGTATTGGTGGTGTTGGTATTGGTAATGGTGGTGGTGGTATTGGTGGTGGTGGTATTGGTGGTGGTATTGGTGGCGGTGTGGCATTAGTGGTGGTGGTATTGGTATTGGTGGTATTGGTGATGGTAGTGGTGGTATTGGTGGTGGTGGTATTGGTGCTGGTGGTATTGGTAGTGTTGGTATTGGTGGTGGTAGTGGTATTGGTTGTGGTATTGGTATTGATGGTGGTGGTAGTATTGATGGTGGTGGTATTGGTGGTAGTATTGGTTGTGGTGGTATTGATGATTATGGTATTGGTGGTGGTGGTATTGATGGCTGTGGTGGTATTAGTGGTAGTGGTGGTAGTAGTGGTGGTGTTGGTATTCATGGTGGTGGTATTTATTGTAGGGGTATTGGTGGTGGTGGTAGTATTTGTGGTGGAAGTGGTATTGGTGGTGGTATTGGTGGTAGTATTGGCGGTGGTTGTATTGGTATTGGTAGTGGTATTGATATTGATATTGGTGGTGGTATTGGTATTGGTGGTGGTATTGGTGGTACCGGTGGTGGTGGTATTGGTGGTGGTGGTATTGTGGTGGTGGTATTGGTGGTGGTGGTGGTATTGGTGATGGTGGTGGTATTGGTAGTATTGGTGGTATTGGTGATGTATTGGTGGTGGTGGTTTTGGTGGTGGTATTGGTTGTGGTGGTGGTATTGATGGTGATATTGGTGGTGGTTTTATTGGTGGTATTGGTGATAGTGGTGGAATTGGTGGTGGTGGTAGTGGTGTATTGGTGGTGGTGTTGGTATTGGTGGTGGTATTAGTGGTGGTATTGGTGGTGGTATTAGTGGTGGTGGTTGTATTGGTATTGATGGTGGTGGTACTGGTATTGGTGGTTGTAGTATTGGCTGTGGTGGTATTGGTAGTGGTGGTGGTATTGGTTGTATTGTTGGTGGTGGGGGTATTGGTGGTGGTATTGGCAGTGGTGGTACTGGTATTGGTGGTTGTGGTGTTGGTTGTGGTGGTGATGATAGTATTGGTGGTGGTGGTGTGGGTATTGGTGGTGGTGGTATTGGTGGTGGTTGGTATCAGTGGTGGGGGCATTAGTGGTGGTGGGGGCATTAGTGGTGGTGGGGGTATTGGTGGTGGTGGGGGTATTGGTGGTGGTGGTATTGGTGGTATTGGTATTGTCAGTGTATTGGTGGTGGTGGTGGTATTGGTGGTGGTGGTATTATTGGTGGTGGTGGTGGTATTGGTGGTGGTGGTAATGGTATTGGAGGTATTGGTATTAGTGGCATTGGTGGTGGTGGTATTGGTGTTGGTGGTATTGATGGGGGTGGGGGTGGTATTGGTATTGGTATTGGTGGTAGTGGCCATGGTATTGGTGGTTGTATTAGTGCTGGTGGTGGTGGTATTGGTGGTATTGTTGGTGGTGGGGGTATTGGTGATGGTATTGGCAGTGGTGGTACTGGTATTGGTGGTTGTGGTATTGGTTGTGGTGGTGATGGTAGTATTGGTGGTATTGGTGGCAGTAGTGGTATTGCTTGTGGTGTTGGAGGTAGTAATATTGGTGGTGGTGGTATCAGTGGTGGGGGCATTGGTGGTGGTGGGGGTATTGGTGGTGGTGGTATTGGTGGTATTGGTATTGTTGGTGTATTGGTGGTGGTATTGGTGGTGGTGGTATTATTGGTGGTGGTGGTGGTATTGGTGGTGGTGGTGGTAATGGTATTGGAGGTATTGGTATTAGTGGCATTGGTGGTGGTGGTGGTATTGGTGTTGGTGGTATTGATGGGGGTGGTGGTGGTATTGGTATTGACAGTGGTATTGGTAGTGGTGGTATTGGGTTGGTAGAGGAGGTATTGGCGGAGGTAGGAGTGCTGGTATTGGTGGTGGTGGTATGGTAATGGTGGTGGTGGTATTGTTATTGACAGTGGTATTGGTGGAGGTGGTGATATTGGTGGTGGTGGTATTGGTAGTGGTGTTGTTGCTATTGGTGGTGATGGTATTGGTGGTGGTGGTATTTGTGGTGGTGGTAGTGATGGTATAGGTGGTGATGGAATTGGTGGTAGTGGTATTGGTGGTGGATTTGGTGAGATTGGTGCTGGTGCTGGTAGTGGTGGTAGTAGTGATATTGGTGGTGGTGGTATTAGTGGTGGAATTGGTGGTATTGGTAGTGGTGGTGGTTGTATTGGTGGTGGTTGCATTGATGATGGTATTTGTGGTGGTGGTATTGGAGGTGGTGATATAGGTTATAGTGATAGTGGTATATGTGGTGGTGGTGGTATTAGTGGTGGTATTGGTGGTGGTGGTACTGGTATTGGTGGTGGTGGCATTAGTGGTGGTGTTGGTGATGGTGATATTGGTAGTGGTGGTATTGGTGATGGGGTGGTATTGGTGGTGGTGGTATTGGTGGTGGTGGTATTGGTAATGGTGGAGATGGTATTGGTATTGACACTGGTATTGGTGGTGGTGGTATTGTATTGGTGGAAGTGGTATAAGTGCTGTTGGTGGTAATGTTGGTGGTGGCATTGGTAATGGTGGTGGTGGTATTGGTGGTGATGGCATTGGTGGTGGTGGTATTCGCGGTGGTGGTGATGGTATAGGTGGTGGTGGAATTGGTGGTGGTGGTGGTATTGGTGGTGCTGGTATTGGTGGTGGTGGTAGTGATATTGCTGGTGGTGGTATTAGTGGTAGTATTGGTGGAATTGGTGATATTGGTGGTGGTGTTGGTGGTGGTTGTGGTAGTATTGGTATTAGTGGTGGTGGTATTGGTGATGGTATTGGTGATGTTATTGGTGGTGGTGGTATTGGTATAGGTGTATTGGTGGTGGTGGTGGTGGTATTGGATTGGTGGCGGTGGTATTGGTGTTGGTGGTATTGGTGTTAGTGGTGGTATTGGTGGTGGTGTTGATATTGGTCATGGTGGTGATATTGGTGGTGGTGCAGGTATTTGTGATGTGGTATTGGTCATGGTGGTGATATTGGTGGTGGTGCTGGTATTGGTGATGGTGGTATTGGTGGTGGTATTGGTATTGGTGGCGGGATTCGTGGTGGTATTGGAAGTGGTGGTGGTGGTGGTATAGGATTGGTGGTTTTGGTATTGGTGCTGTTGGTATTGGTGTTAGTGGTGGTGGTATTGGTCGTGGTATTAATCGTTGTGGTATTGTATTGGTGGTGGTGGTTTTAGTGGTGGTGGTGGTATTGGTGGTGGTGGAATTGGTTTTGATGGTGGTATTGGTGGTGGTATTGGTTGTGGTGCTGGTATTGGTGGTGGTTGTGGTGGTATTGTTGGTGGTATTGGTGGTATTAGTGGTGGTGGTATTGGTGGTGGTGGTGGTAGTGGTGGTGGTGGTATTGGTGGTGGTGGAATTGGTGGTGATATTGGAGCTGGTATTGGTGGTGGTGGAGGTGGTGGTGGTGGCATTGGTGGTATTGTTGTTGGTGGTGGTGTTGTTGTTGTTAATCAAATAGGCTTTTGAAAACAACCCTGTCAGGTGGCGCTAGTGCAGATGATATGTAACACAGATGTGCTGTTGTCAGCTTCAGCCCATTAGCACGTGATTATGTGCTGCCTGGAATTCACATGACTTCATTTGCTTATCATTTCTGAATCAATTTTACTTGGGGGAGTTGAAACAGACGCGAGATAATGCCTATGTAAAGTTATTGAGATCGGGCGCCCCTGTTATGGGGCGGCCGCAAGCGGTTTCAGCTGAAGTAGGGCATGTCCGGCCTGCAGTATGAGAAACTCAATAAAGTAAATAATGCTTACAGACTAAATAACAGGTCCCATGTAACAACCGAGGTAAAGGGGCCAGTAGCCATTGGAGGTTAAAAAATGAAGATAAAGCGGTACTAAGGAGGGTCTAGCAATCCTATTAATGAATCTGAAGGCAGCATTTACAAAAGACAATGATGCAAGCCAATGAAAAATATGGGCGGAGAGTGGGCGCTGGCTTCTCCCCCATACTCTACTACAGCAGGTTCGCAGCGCGAGCATTGCATGTGCGCCCCGGCTAGGCTTGAACTAAAAAGTGAAAAACTTAGTAGGCACCAGGATAAAAAAAAGAAAGTGATCATTTTGCAGTCACCTACCTCTCAGAAATGATTAAGCATATTCAAAATGGGAGCTGGTGGAGTGACACTGGGAGTGTTAGGGAGCAGGCAAGAGGAGGGGTAAAAAAACAGGGTGCATGGGTGAGAGGTATTTAAAGGAGAGAGAGCAAGGAAGCACATACATTCTCATGGAGTACACTATTATAATGGGGGAAAAAACAATTCCCTCAAGCTAAGGGTGTATCGGTGTATCAATAAAGCTCATCCAATCAGAAAGCTGTGAGACTGAAATGGTCATGAGTTGGACTCACACAAGAATATGGACGAACTCATTGAATCAAAACAGACACCTTTGACAGAAAACAAAGCTATCCAATCATATCTGAAAGGTTGACCCAAAACGCGCTCAATGTATATAATATGTCATTGAAGCTACAGGCCTGCCTACAGACAGCTGAAGCTCTCTATAGCAGAGACCTAAAATTAAATCACCAATTAGGAAGACATTTCATGGATTGTCTGTTCCTATGCGTGCGTGGTCTAAATTAGGAAGACATTTAATTGATTGCACATTCCCCTGCATTCTTAGTCTATGTAATTGTAATCTACATATGAATTCCTATCACATATGATACAAAGGTCCTTATTCACAAAGGTAAACTTACACATTTGGTGTAAGTTTACTATTTCTTTTGTTATTCACAAACTACGAATGTAGTTTTACGTCTCATATTTTTACGACTGCAAAGACTGTCCTATAATTTCATGTGCGGAATTATCTGTAGTGGTAAAGATACTACACATAAAACTACACTCCTAGCTTGCGAATACAAAAAAGTACCTATGTGAATAAGGCCCACAACGTTTATGCAAACATAACTGGAATGCTGTTTGTATTAAGCAAAAGGTGCAAATGATTTCCATAGGAAGATGTATATTATTCATGTATTAATTGTCACCTCTTTTTTGAGAATCCACACAGAAACCTTCATTGTGGCCGCACTTCAACAAACTAGCATCAAAATATTTCAAGAGTATACTTTGGGGCAGATTTACAAGCCCCTTGCGCCAGCATTACGTCATTTTTCCCATGTTAAAAATGGCGCAAAAGTGGCGCAAGGGGCTTTGTTTTTAAAATCCTTTCCTCTCTCTCAGTTCATCTGGCGCATCTCAATTGCAGTTGTCAATACTCAATTCTCAAGTGCCATGCATTATGGCCATGCTAGTACATTTCTTCATATTTTGATTCAATGAAGTTCCTAACAGGCATTTAACTTTTTTGGGCAACTTATAGAAGTACAGCAAAAATGACTGTTTTTAAATGTTTAAATGATTTCCAGCCGCATATTAATTCTATGTATAATGGTTTAACGTCTACAGCAATGTTAAAGGAAAATATGTTAATCCCTCTAAGTATTCTTAAACCAGAAACATATTTGCAATTTTTCTATCATATTGTTTTTTGGCTGTGGCGAATTTGTTTATTTTCTGAACAGCTGGATTTTTGTAATATTCAGATACAGAATGATTTTGTAATAAAAAAGTTATTAACGCAATCCTACAATATGCACTTTTCTGGCAGTTCCTTTTTCATAGTTCAGGCACTCTTGCATAATTAGTTTGCTTTTAATGCATTCCTATATTGATGCTAACGGAAGTGAACTCGAGTCTGCTTGCGTTACAGCGAGCGTTATAGACCGCAGAGCAATAACAACACTTCATAAAATCGCCTTGCTAATCCCATCAGGTACTGCTTGTCCTCAGCAAAATGAGGCTTGGCCGTGAAATGTAATACCTGCATGCCAACGGTGTAATAAACTATCAGCATTTAGAACCATTACAAAGTAATAAAGAAAAGAACACATGGCAGGGAAAGAAGCGAGAAACCCTGTAGCGCTAAAGGGACAACGTTATTACTTAGAGGAGTTTCACGAAGCGCCACGGAAAGGAAATATCCAAGTCACGTGTTAGTTTGTTATTACAAGCACATTAGACGAGCTTTTAATGATGTAGGGATGCCACATTTAATATGTAAAAAAAAAAAAACAGGTAAGCGTCACCATGACAACAGCATTTCTTTCATCGACACAGGAACAGCCATCAGTGAATATTGCCTTTCCATGTTATACTATGCTAGGCAATTATACAGTGCATTCCGGTGACAGTCATGGAAACACACAGGCCTTTGTTACAAGGTTGAGGTATTTTGGTGAAGAAATACACCAAAATACGGTGATCACAGGTTTTTATCCTCGGAATGGGGAATAACCAGTCAGACCTGGACATTTCAAGGCCCTTTACTGCTGTTTTTCCCTAAATCTGGGCTAACATATTGATATTTCTCACCAATTCAGAGCAGACAAAAGGGGTCGGTGGGAGGACCAGTAGGGGTCAGTGGCACGGGCAGGGCCAGTAACGGCATGCTAGGGTATGGTTGGGGTAGAAAGAGGGAAGCATTGTGTACTCCGACATGGTGCTGCAGGGGTCAGCGGGGGCATGGCCGGCTTTAGCGCTGATGACGCCCAGTGCGACAATCATTTTTGGCGCCCCCACACCTCATGACTGCCTCCTCGGATTCTCTCCCTGCCACAGGGCAAGGGTGCCCCTCATTTCTCCAATCATAAGTTCTTGCTAAAATAGCACCATCCTGGATGTCACAGGTCGGCGCCCAGGGCAGCCGCACCGGTCGCACAGCCCTGAGGGGGGCCAGGCTCTGCTTCATTCCTAAGACCCTGTCTACTACTTCTGGACATAGAATCATTGGGTCTGGAGACACCGGGCTTGTAGTAATGATCCACACGCGATTATATATTGAATCTTCTTTATTTCCAAAGTATGTGTGGAGGTAAAAAGGGTGCTGCTCCCTCCAACGAAGACATCAACTCTACTCCATGCATTCTAAAGTTCTACAACTCAAACATTCCATTTGATGTAATACATTCCAGAAATACAATTCTAATGCCAAGTACATTACATACAAACAACTACATTACTACACATCTCCCTTGCTAAATAACATTTTTTTTTTAAACATAAATAAAGTTACAAGAAAAGACCACAATAAATTAATACAACTAGTCACACACAAAATCTAGTAAAAATTTAGGTACAACAATTTTCCTACCGCATTTGGTGGACACTGGAAGGATCCCATTTCCAGCAGCTAATTCAGCTGTGGAACCTGGAGAGGAGGAATCTTGTGTGTCAGGACTCAATGTGACACCAGGGTCCAAATCAGTGCTACACGATTCCCTTCCGCCATTGTCATCCTGGCTGATGACAGAATCGATGCCTGACAAAGGACTCAACCACCAGTAATCGAGACCCATTCCTTCCTTGTTGGAAATGTTTTCTGAATCAGAAAGTCCATCCAATGCAATGCGGCTTATGTGGTGAATGGTCCCATCATCCAACACCACAGTATTCCGCATCAACTTGGTGACAGTCCTCGGATCAGAAAAGCGTGATTGAAGTTTCCCAACTTTCTTTGTATTTTTTATTCTTACTAACTGACCAACTTTCACATCTACATTTTTAGTGCCATGTTTTGTGTCGAAATACATTTTATTCTTATTTTGTGATTTACATATGTTTTCCCTAACTTTAGTACAATCCCATGTGTATTTTTTACTTCTGCCCATCCATACTGGATTAATTTTGCAATATGGGAACCTGCCTCTCATCAGTCCAAATGGACTTTCCCCACAATTGTCATGGACCGTTATTCTGTAGGACCATAACATTTTATCAAGGTCAGCATTCCAGTCTTTCCTCCACTTGTTAGCCAATTGTAAAGTTCCTTTTATGACTCTATTGACTCTCTCCACTACAGAATTTACTTTTGGATGGTACAAAGCTGTGAACTTTCGTTTAATACCAGTTGTTTCCATGAATTTTTTCATGATGTCTGATTTGAATTGCACGCCATTGTCCGTTAAGAGAGAAGAAGGCAAACCCTCTCTAAGAAAACATTCATCCAAAAATTTGAATACAATTTCAGTGTTGACTCTTCCAAACACTTTTAACTCAATCCACCTTGAGAATAAATCCACTAACACTATAACATTTTTACTGGTGCCATCTTGCCAAACCACGGGTCCCATGATATCTAAAGACAGTTCTTCCCATGGCAGCCTGGGGCACCCCAATGAAGACATCGGTGGATTAAGAGTTTTTTGACATTTGTCCGCACCTTCACAATCAACACATTCCCGAATACATCTCTCTATTTCTAGATCAATTCCAGGCCACCAATATAAAGCTTTAATATTTTTCTTAGTCTTGGAGTTCCCAGGATGACCTTCATGACCAATATTAATTATTTTTGTATGAATAGCCTTTGGTGGAATAAGCTGTTCACCACGACATACAAAATCGTCATCCATGCTTAATTCATTCCTAACTTCCCAAAACGGCCTAATCTGTGGATCAGATTTAGATTGCGTAGACCAACCATTAGTAATTTTATTCACAACATTGTTTAGGACTAGATCATTTGTAAATTCTAATTCCCATTCATCCTTAGATACACTATGGGGGTCAGAAAACACTCCAGCAACACAACAGTCATTCCATGGGCTTCGATCAATTTCTTTCAAAGGTAGGGAAAGTCTACTCAGAAAGTCTGCAGTGACATTTTTGGCTCCCGGCACATATTGTACTTCATAAACAAAATCGTGAAGTCTCATGGATAATCTTGCAATTATTGCTGACGCCCTAGACAACCCTTCTGTTGTTAATAATTTAGTTAACGGTTTATGATCAGAACGGAGAGTACATTTCTTTCCCCAGATACATTTTCTAAAGTGTTCCATTGCCCATACACAAGCCAAAGTCTCACGCTCGATGACAGAATATTTTTCTTCACAAGGAGACAGGGAACGTGAAGCAAAGGCTATGACAACTTCTTTACCATGAGAAGACACTTGTGAGGGAACACTCCCTAAACCAGTACCACTAGCATCCGTGGTGAGGTACGTGTCAGCCGACGGGTCAAACCCTTGTAAAGTAGGTGCATTAGCAATAGCAGACTTTATTTCTTCAAAAGCTTTTTTGCACACATCGTTCCAAATAAATAGTGTCTTTTTCTTCATTAACACATGCATATCATACGTTTTCTGTGAGAATTGATTGACGAACTTTGAATAAAATTCAGCCAATCCCAGAAAGGATCTGAGTTCGTCCTTTGATTTGGGATCCGAGCGTTAATAATTGCATCAACTAATTTTGTTTTAGGTTTGATACCAAATTCACTAATTTTGTGCCCTAAGTATGTAACAGATTTCTCTGTGTATTTACATTTGTTACACTCAGCTGCTAATCCATTGTTCTCTAAAATTTTAAGGACTTTCCTGAGGATAGAATCGTGATGTGATCTGCTTTTTCCCATGATTAAAATGTCATCTTGGAAGAAAATGACTTCCGACATATGTCAGAATAGTCTAGACATTAATCTTTGGAATACTCCCGCCGCTGATGCCAGCCCGAACGGCATGCGCTTGAACCTGAAACACCCAAAAGGAGTTCAAAATGTTGTCAAGTGTCTGCTATCAGGATCAAGAACTACTTGGTGGTACGCTGCAGACAAGTCCAAAGTGCAAAACCACTTGGCTCCTCATGTCAATGACAGCATTTCATCTATCCTAGGCAGTGGATATTGATCAATTAGTATTTGATTGTTTAAGTATCTTAAATCCACACATAAGCGGGCCTTTCCATTGGCCTTGCTTGCCACGACCAATGGAGAAACCCATTCTGCTGCTTCCACTGTCTCAATAATGTTTGAACTTAACAATTTGTCCAACTCTGATTTCGGTACTTCATCTCTTATAATAAATGGTATATTGCGTGCTTTATGTATCTTTGGTACGGCACCATCTTTGAGCTGAATCTGGTGAGTGAAACCCTCAAGTTTACACATTTGCCCAGAAAAAACAGATGAGAATTAGTCAAGAACCCATTTTTTAGTGTTCTCACCTTCGCACGAGACTAAAACTTGTTCCTTGCTATTGGGGTCCAGAATGATATCCAAGTTTTTCTGGTCTTTCAATCCTAAGACTGATGGTCCATCCTTAGCAATATATAGTTTTCCAGTGCCATGTCTGCCTTTAAATCTGAAAACTAGTAACCTGAACCCTTGAATATCAATTCTTTCTCCAGTATAGCTTTCAGGAGCAATATCAGGTGGTTCTAACCAACTACCAATTTGTGAGATGAAATGCTCTTCCCATACATGTTGAGCGATAATAGTGTAAGGTGACCCCGAGTCAGCTGCTAATTGAATAGACACCCCACCTAAAGAAACTTGACACAAAGGTTTCGTAGAAGAGGAATCTGAAATGTTTAAAACAACCTTCTTCTTCGTGGTGATTTGGGTTTGTACACTTTCTTTGCTTGGAGACGAACTATCGTCAAATTCTGTCTCCTGAATACAAGATACTTTACCATTAGTACTCTTATGCACTTTCCTTCTGCACACCTTTGCAAAGTGTCCTACTATTCCACACACTAAACATTTGGTAGATCTTGCAGGACACTTTTGAAAGTTAGCTGGATGCGAACGACTGCCACATCTATAACACACCAAATCAGAGTTTTTTTAAAATTCATTTTCTCTCTTGCTGTTAACTGTTTTAAACTCCTTATTACCTTTATGGCTATCCTTACTTTCAGAAATTTTGTTCACAAGTTCACCTTCTTTTTTATCATTAGCTAACAAAGCCTTAGCACACCGCTCTGATAGCTCAGCTTTTTTTTCCATAGCAATAATCTCTTTTAATGAACCTTCACCTTCTACCCATAATCTATCTTGTATTGTTTTGTTTTTTGTATACATAACAATCTGATCACGTATGAGTTCGTCGTGAAGTTGTGCGAATCTGCATTTGACAGCTAGTTTCTTTAACCCCTTCGCTGCTAGGCCTTTTCCCCTCCTGTGCTAAGCCTTTTTTGGGCTATTTGGGGTAGTGCGCGCTTAGGCCCCTGTAACTTTTTGACCACATTAGGTATCCATGCCAAATTTGCGTCCTTTTCTTCCAACATCTTGGGGATTCTAAAGGTACCCAGGGTTTGTGGATTCTCCTACAGGGTTCCCAGAAATTAGTCAAAATACAGCAAAATTTTGTGTTTTTTGTGAAAAATGGGAAAAACGGGCTGCAAATGAAAGCTTCTGGGTTTTTCTCTGCAAATGGTATCAAAAAAGGGTTTGTGGGGCTGAAATCACCATTTCTCCAGCTTTTAGGGAATGACAGAATTTTGTCAGAAAACCAACATTTTTTACACAGTTTTGGCATTTTTCTGGGACATACCCTATTTTTGCTACTTTTTGTGCTTTCAACCTCCTTCCAGTTAACGGTAGAAATGGGTACAAAAACAATAATGGATCCTGGAAAGCTATACATTTTTGAAAAGTAGACAAATTTCGGAATTCAGCAAGGGGTCATTTGTGTAGATCCATCAAGGTTTCTTTATAGAAACTTACAGGTAAATATAGGAAAAATTTAAAATTTGTTGAAAAAAGCAGCATTTTGAGTCAACGTTTTCACCTGTAACTTCTTCGAATTATGACATCTCTTTGAAAGCAATGTACCGTTACATCCGGTGGACCTTCCTGGTTGTGGGGACATATAGGACTTGTAGGTTCACCAAGAGCCCAACGAACCCAGAGTAGAAAACTGAGCAGCATTTTGTAATGTTTTTTTTTTTTGTTCCGGGTATATAGCAATTATTGTGGGAAAATGTATACATGGAAAAATCGGTATGAAAGTCACCTATGTATTTCTGAAATGGGAACAAATTACAGAGTTTAGAAACAGTGCATATTTGCACATTTTCGAGATTGGGAATACTCATATTTGCATGACAATTATTGGTCATTTTT
The DNA here is from genome assembly GCF_964204655.1 of Triturus cristatus. Taxonomy (NCBI): domain Eukaryota; kingdom Metazoa; phylum Chordata; class Amphibia; order Caudata; family Salamandridae; genus Triturus; species Triturus cristatus. The sequence continues at coordinate 345,768,705 of NC_140593.1, forward strand.
CAAAATGACTTTTTTTTTACACAATGTCTTTCATTTGGAAGGGAGAAATGCATCAAAAATCAATAGGTAATAACAGTTGCTTTACAAATTTGAACTACCCTAAGTCTCCCGATAAAAATGGTACCTCACTTGTGTGGGTAGGCATAGTGCCCACGACAGGAAGTGGCTCAAAACCTAAGGTGAACGCACCACATTTTCACACTGAAAATTTACACTTTATTTGCGAAGAGTCTAGCTGTAGTTTTTGCACCCTAGCCCTGCCGGCACCTAGGGAAACCTAGCAAACCTATAAATTTTTGAAAACTAGACACCCAGGGGAATCCAGGATGGGGTGACTTGACTGCCTCCCACCATGGTCTGTTACCCAGAATCCCTTGCAAACGTAAAAAATTGACAAAAAAAACACATTTTCCCCACATTTCTGGGATGGAAAGTTCTGGAATCTGCGTGGATCCACAAATTTCCACCCACCCCGCGTTCCCCAAAGTCCTACGAGAAAAATGGTACCTCACTTGTGCGGGTCGGCATAGTGCCCGCGACAGGAAACGGCGCAAAACGCAACGTGGTTTTGCAGTGAAAAATGACCCTTTTTTTGGCAAAGTGACTAGCTGTAGATTTTGAACCCTAGCCCTGCCGGCACCTAGGGAAACCTAGCAAACCTATACATTTTTGAAAACTAGACACCCAGGGGAATCCAGGATGGGGTGACTTGACTGCCTCCCACCATGGTCTGTTACCCAGAATCCCTTGCAAACGTAAAAAATTGACAAAAAAAACACATTTTCCCCACATTTCTGTGATGGAAAGTTCTGGAATCTGCGTGGATCCACAAATTTCCACCCACCCCGCGTTCCCCAAAGTCCTACGAGAAAAATGGTATCTCACTTGTGCGGGTCGGCATAGTGCCCGCGACAGGAAACGGCGCAAAACGCAACGTGGGTTTGCAGTGAAAAATGACCCTTTTTTTGGCAAAGTGACTAGCTGTAGATTTTGAACCCTAGCCCTGCCGGCACCTAGGGAAACCTAGCAAACCTATACATTTTTGAAAACTAGACACCCAGGGGAATCCAGGATGGGGTGACTTGACTGCCTCCCACCATGGTCTGTTACCCAGAATCCCTTGCAAACGTAAAAAATTGACAAAAAAAACACATTTTCCCCACATTTCTGTGATGGAAAGTTCTGGAATCTGCGTGGATCCACAAATTTCCACCCACCCCACGTTCCCCAAAGTCCTACGAGAAAAATGGTACCTCACTTGTGCGGGTCGGCATAGTGCCCGCGACAGGAAATGGCGCAAAACGCAACGCGGTCACACCTCAATTTTGCAGTGAAAAATGACCCTTTTTTGGCAAAGTGACTAGCTGTAGTTTTTGAACCCTAGCCCTGCCGGCAACTAGGGAAACCTAGCAAACCTATACATTTTTGAAAACTAGACACCCAGGGGAATCCAGGATGGGGTGATTTGACTGCCTCCCACCATGGTCTGTTACCCAGAATCCCTTGCAAACGTAAAAAATTGACAAAAAAAACACATTTTCCCCACATTTCTGTGATGGAAAGTCCTGGAATCTGCGTGGATCCACAAAATACCACCCACCCCGCGTTCCCCAAAGTCCTACGAGAAAAATGGTACCTCACTTGTGCGGGTCGGCCTAGTGCCCGCGACAGGAAACGGCGCAAAACGCAATGTGGTTTTGCAGTGAAAAATGACCCTTTTTTTGGCAAAGTGACTAGCTGTAGATTTTGAACCCTAGCCCTGCCGGCACCTAGGGAAACCTAGCAAACCTATACATTTTTGAAAACTAGACACCCAGGGGAATCCAGAATGGGGTGACTTGACTGCCTCCCACCATGGTCTGTTACCCAGAATCCCTTGCAAACGTAAAAAATTGACAAAAAAAACACATTTTCCCCACATTTCTGGGATGGAAAGTTCTGGAATCTGCGTGGATCCACAAATTTCCACACACCCCGCGTTCCCCAAAGTCCTACGAGAAAAATGGTACCTCACTTGTGCGGGTCAGCCTAGTGCCCGCAACAGGAAATGGCGCAAAACGCAACGTGGTCACACCTCAATTTTGCAGTGAAAAATGACCCTTTTTTGGCAAAGTGACTAGCTGTAGTTTTTTACCCTAGCCCTGCCGGCACCTAGGGAAACCTAGCAAACCTATACATTTTTGAAAAATAGACACCCAGGGGAATCCAGGATAGGGTGACTTGACTGCCTCCCACCATGGTCTGTTACCCAGAATCCCTTGCAAACGTAAACAATTGACAAAAAAAACACATTTTCCCCACATTTCTGTGATGGAAAGTTCTGGAATCTGCGTGGATCCACAAAATTACACCCACCCCGCGTTCCCCAAAGTCCTACGAGAAAAATGGTACCTCACTTGTGCGGGTCGGCCTAGTGCCCGCGACAGGAAACGGCGCAAAACGCAACGTGGTTTTGCAGTGAAAAATGACCCTTTTTTTGGCAAAGTGACTAGCTGTAGATTTTGAACCCTAGCCCTGCCGGCACCTAGGGAAACCTAGCAAACCTATACATTTTTGAAAACTAGACACCCAGGGGAATCCAGTATGGGGTGACTTGACTGCCTCCCACCATGGTCTGTTACCCAGAATCCCTTGCAAACGTAAAAAATTGACAAAAAAAACACATTTTCCCCACATTTCTGTGATGGAAAGTTCTGGAATCTGCGTGGATCCACAAAATTCCACCCACCCCGCGTTCCCCAAAGTCCTACGAGAAAAATGGTACCTCACTTGTGCGGGTCGGCCTAGTGCCCGCGACAGGAAATGGCGCAAAAAGCAACGTGGTCACACCTCAATTTTGCAGTGAAAAATAACCCTTTTTTGGCAAAGTGACTAGCTGTAGTTTTTGAACCCTAGCCCTGCCGGCACCTAGGGAAACCTAGCAAACCTATACATTTTTGAAAACTAGACACCCAGGGGAATCCAGGATGGGGTGACTTGACTGCCTCCCACCATGGTCTGTTACCCAGAATCCCTTGCAAACGTAAAAAATTTACAAAAAAAACACATTTTCCCCACATTTCTGTGATGGAAAGTTCTGGAATCTGCGTGGATCCACAAATTTCCACCCACCCCGCGTTCCCCAAAGTCCTACGAGAAAAATGGTACCTCACTTGTGCGGGTCGGCCTAGTGCCCGCGACAGGAAACGGCGCAAAACGCAACGTGGTTTTGCAGTGAAAAATGACCCTTTTTTTGGCAAAGTGACTAGCTGTAGATTTTGAACCCTAGCCCTGCCGGCACTTAGGGAAACCTAGCAAACCTATACATTTTTGAAAACTAGACACCCAGGGGAATCCAGGATGGGGTGACTTGACTGCCTCCCACCATGGTCTGTTACCCAGAATCCCTTGCAAACGTAAAAAATTGACAAAAAAAACACATTTTCCCACCTTTTCTGGGATGGAAAGTTCTGGAATCTGCGTGGATCCACAATTTTCCACCCACCCCGCGTTCCCCAAAGTACTACGAAAAAAATGGTACCTCACTTGTGCGGGTCGGCCTAGTGCCCGCGACAGGAAACGGCGCAAAACGCAACGTGGTTTTGCAGTGAAAAATGACCCTTTTTTTGGCAAAGTGACTAGCTGTAGATTTTGAACCCTAGCCCTGCCGGCACCTAGGGAAACTGAGCAAACCTATACATTTTTGAAAACTAGACACCCAGGGGAATCCAGGATGGGGTGACTTGACTGCCTCCCACCATGGTCTGCTACCCAGAATCCCTTGCAAACGTAAAAAATTGACAAAAAAAACACATTTTCCCCACATTTCTGGGATGGAAAGTTCTGGAATCTGCGTGGATCCACAATTTTCCACCCACCCCGCGTCCCCCAAAGTCCTACGAGAAAAATGGTACCTCACTTGTGCGGGTCGGCATAGTGCCCGCGACAGGAAACGGCGCAAAACGCAACGTGGTTTTGCAGTGAAAAATGACCCTTTTTTTGGCAAAGTGACTAGCTGTAGATTTTGAACCCTAGCCCTGCCGGCACCTAGGGAAACCTACCAAACCCATGCATTTCTGAAAACTAGACACCCGGCGGCTTCCAGGGAGGTATGGCTTGCGTGGATCCCCCAACGTTTCCTTACCCAGAATCCCCTGCAAACCTCAATCTTTGCTCAAAAAATCACTTTTTTCACACATTTTGGGGTGGGAAAGTAGTGGCATCACCGGGCTCACACAAATTTACCACCACCCAGCGTTCCCCCAGGTCTCCCAGTAAAAATGGTGCCTCACTTGTGTGGGAGGCCCAAGTACCCGCGGCAGGCAAGGGCCCAAAACGTAGTGAGGCGACATCAAAATGGCCTATCGCAAAACCACCTGGTTTTGCAAGGGGGTCACTTTGGTTTTTGGCCCGGTGCTCGGCGGCCATCTAGGGAAACCTACCAAACCCATGCATTTCTGAAAACTAGACACCCGGCGGCTTCCAGGGAGGTATGGCTTGCGTGGATCCCCCAACGTTTCCTTACCCAGAATCCCCTGCAAACCTCAATTTTTGCTCAAAAAATCACTTTTTTCACACATTTTGGGGTGGGAAAGTAGTGGCATCACCGGGCTCACACAAATTTACCACCACCCAGCGTTCCCCCAAGTCTCCCGGTAAAAATGGTGCCTCACTTGTGTGGGAGGCCCAAGTACCCGCGGCAGGCAAGGGCCCAAAACGTAGTGAGGCGACATCAAAATGGCCTATCGCAAAACCACCTGGTTTTGCAAGGGGGGTCACTTTGGTTTTTGGCCCGGTGCTCGGCGGCCATCTAGGGAAACCTACCAAACCCACACATTTCTGAAAACTAGACACCCGGCGGCTTCCAGGGAGGTATGGCTTGCGTGGATCCCCCAACGTTTCCTTACCCAGAATCCCCTGCAAACCTCAATTTTTGCTCAAAAAATCACTTTTTTCACACATTTTGGGGTGGGAAAGTAGTGGCATCACCGGGCTCACACAAATTTACCACCACCCAGCGTTCCCCCAGGTCTCCCGGTAAAAATGGTGCCTCACTTGTGTGGGAGGCCCAAGTACCCGCGGCAGGCAAGGGCCCAAAACGTAGTGAGGCGACATCAAAGTGGCCTAACGCAAAACCACCTGGTTTTGCAAGGGGGGTCACTTTGGTTTTTGGCCCGGTGCTCGGCGGCCATCTAGGGAAACCTACCAAACCCATGCATTTCTGAAAACTAGACACCTGGCGGCTTCCAGGGAGGTATGGCTTGCGTGGATCCCCCAACGTTTCCTTACCCAGAATCCCCTGCAAACCTCAATTTTTGCTCAAAAAATCACTTTTTCACACATTTTGGGGTGGGAAAGTAGTGGCATCACCGGGCTCACACAAATTTACCACCACCCAGCGTTCCCCCAGGTCTCCCGGTAAAAATGGTGCCTCACTTGTGTGGGAGGCCCAAGTACCCGCGGCAAGCAAGGGCCCAAAACGTAGTGAGGCGACAACAAAATGGCCTATCGCAAAACCACCTGGTTTTGCAAGGGGGGTCACTTTGGTTTTTGGGCCGGTGCTCGGCGGCCATCCAGGGAAACCTACCAAGCCCATGCATTTCTGAAAACTAGACACCTGGCGGCTTCCAGGGAGGTATGGCTTGCGTGGATCCCCCAACGTTTCCTTACCCAGAATCCCCTGCAAACCTCAATTTTTGCTCAAAAAATCACTTTTTTCACACATTTTGGGGTGGGAAAGTAGTGGCATCACCGGGCTCACACAAATTTACCACCACCCAGCGTTCCCCCAGGTCTCCCGGTAAAAATGGTGCCTCACTTGTGTGGGAGGCCCAAGTACCCGCGGCAGGCAAGGGCCCAAAACGTAGTGAGGCGACAACAAAATGGCCTATCGCAAAACCACCTGGTTTTGCAAGGGGGGTCACTTTGGTTTTTGGCCCGGTGCTCGGCGGCCATCTAGGGAAACCTACCAAGCCCATGCATTTCTGAAAACTAGACACCTGGCGGCTTCCAGGGAGGTATGGCTTGCGTGGATCCCCCAACGTTTCCTTACCCAGAATCCCCTGCAAACCTCAATTTTTGCTCAAAAAATCACTTTTTTCACACATTTTGGGGTGGGAAAGTAGTGGCATCACCGGGCTCACACAAATTTACCACCACCCAGCGTTCCCCCAGGTCTCCCGGTAAAAATGGTGCCTCACTTGTGTGGGAAGCCTGTTGGACTTGGCCCTTCTGGCAGGTTCACCCCTGAACTTTTTTGATTTTTACTGGTGACTTGGTGTGGTGATTTTTTTGTTTCCTGCGCACTTTCCCTGTGTCCCAGGGTAAAGTGCGTGCGTGCGCTGAGTGCATGTGGTGAGATAGGCCTGCCCTCCCATAGGAATGCATGGGGAATGTATGTGTCCCTAGTAGTTCCTGATGCGTGGGGTGTGCAGGCCCGAGTTTGGTATGTGCGGACTCGTGGGAGTGAATGCTGCGCGATGATGTGTGCGGCGTGCATGTACCTAGTGTGGAAGTGCCACTTCTAGAAGTGGGCACTTCTGTGTGCAGTGTGTCTGTCGCGTGATTGGCTGGTCATGTCATGTGACGGGCTAGGGATTCCCCAGTGTCAGGATGAGTCACCCAGTGGTGAATGGGGAGATCAGCAGCTAGATGGGTGGGAGGAGTCCACCTGGGTCCTGAATAGGACAGGGTTTTCCAAACACAATGCTGGCCCCGCCCCCTGTGGTGCGACTGACGACCCTAGCCCTTCCAGTGAATAGAGTGAGGGGCTGAGCACATCAAGGGTGCTCCCCAACCAGCTGCGACTGGTTTTCCCCCTCACCCTGAACCCAGAACAAAGGGTTTGCCTGTATAAAAATGGGGCTGTGTCCCCACAGAAACTGTTCACTTCCAGGATCCTGAGGGGGCTGCTGCTGCTGGAGGCCAGGAGGAACCGCCACTTTGGACTGCCTTCCTGCCTGGAGGGCCCAGTGAGTTGGCCCCTGGCCCAGCCTTGCCCCCTGGCCACCTTCCTAAGGACTTTGCTGGACTTGTGTGTTTACTGGCACCCCTAAGCGCCTGGAAGCGCTTTCCCTTTACTTATAGCGCTAGGAGCGCTTTATGTGTGGCCAGCAGCGCGGAGCTGCAATTACTAGCGAGGGAACCCCGACGTAGGGATTCCCTGCTATTTTGCCGCGCTTGCGGGTGCCCACCCCGCTGATTTAATTATTTAATTGGCGGGTGCCCACCCCGCATTGTGGTGTGCTTGCGGGTGCCCACCCCACTCTTGGTTTCAGAGCCTGAAGGCTCCACGAAGGCACATTGCTTGAGCCCACGAGGCTCCCACGACGGGGCAATTCACTGGCTTAGAGTCCCCCGACCAGGACTCCATCGTTGGGGGCAGATTTGTTTTAGAGAGCTCGTGCGCTCCAACGGGGGCATAATTTGTCTAGAGTCCAGAGGGACTCCCACAGGGCCATATTTGTTCTAGAGCCTAGAAGGCTCCCACGAAGGGCACATTATTCATTTTAGAGCCCAGGAGAGGCTCCACGTAAGTGCTGCAGATTTGTGTTTAACAAGGCACCGTGGTGCCACAGCATCTCTCCAGTTGCCCAGCACTTAGTGGGCAACTGCTACGTGTAGGTTGTGCTTTGTGCGCCCTGACTCTGCTGGACACAGGGCGTCCTTGCCCCTTCAAGGCCAGTTGGCCTAGGGACTGCCACAGATAGTGGCTATTGTGAGTTTTTGCGCCATTGTTCCTTTCCTGCACCTCTGAATGTGTTTATGCGTCATGTGCTTTGCTCTACACCTCTAAATGTATTTTATGCATCCTGTGTTTATGTGCTTAGACCCCTACAGGTAGAGTGATACTTAGGTGGTTGTTTTCTCCCTAGTACAGGTGGTACTAGTGAGGTCCTAGTTCCCTGCGTGTTATATTCCTAAAGGTGGTTAGGGTTGCGTAGGTGGTACTTTCTGGATACCAGTAGTTACTGGTTGTGTGCTACATGTTCTATTTTTAGTGCTACAGTGATTGTGTGCTATGTTCTCACATATTATTCCTACGTTCTAAGTGCTATTCCTACAAAGTGCTAATTCCTGACAGTGGTCCATGTGGCCCTGTCCCCTGTATATATAATCCCTTGTAAATTCTGCCCGTGCCTGTTGGCACATTGTAAAGTGTGTGTTTTTATCTAATGTGTTGTGTATAATACAAAGGTTATTTTTATATAATACCTTGTGTGGAGTTTCCTTTGTGGTGGGCCTTGGGTGTTGTTGCTGGGTGCGCGCGCAAACGCTTTACACATCGCCTCAGGGATAAGCCTGTCTGCTCGTGCCAAGCTACCAAGGGGGTGAGCAGGGGTTATCTTTGGCGTGTAACTTCCTTGCCCTGACTAGAGTGGTGGTTTCTGCCTGACTTTGGCGCAAGCCTTAGCCAACCAGAAATCCCATTTCTAACAAGGCCCAAGTACCCGCGGCAGGCAAGGGCCCAAAACGTAGTGAGGCGACATTTGGGATAGGCAATGTTGATGTCGCCTCACTACGTTTTGGGCCCTTGCCTGCCGCGGGTACTTGGGCCTCCCACACAAGTGAGGCACCATTTTTACCGGGAGACCTGGGGGAACGCTGGGTGGTGGTAAATTTGTGTGAGCCCGGTGATGCCACTACTTTCCCACCCCGAAATGCGTGAAAAAAGTGATTTTTTGAGCAAAAATTGAGGTTTGCAGGGGATTCTGGGTAAGGAAACGTTGGGGGATCCACGCAAGCCATACCTCCCTGGAAGCCGCCGGGTGTCTAGTTTTCAGAAATGCGTGGGTTTGGTAGGTTTCCCTAGATGGCCGCCGAGCACCGGGCCAAAAACCAAAGTGACCCCCCTTGCAAAACCAGGTGGTTTTGCGATAGGCCATTTTGATGTCGCCTCACTACGTTTTGGGCCCTTGCCTGCCGCGGGTACTTGGGCCTCCCACACAAGTGAGGCACCATTTTTACCGGGAGACCTGGGGGAATGCTGGGTGGTGGTAAATTTGTGTGAGCCCGGTGATGCCACTACTTTCCCACCCCAAAATGTGTGAAAAAAGTGATTTTTTGAGCAAAAATTGAGGTTTGCAGGGGATTCTGGGTAAGGAAACGTTGGGGGATCCACGCAAGCCATACCTCCCTGGAAGCCGCCGGGTGTCTAGTTTTCAGAAATGCGTGGGTTTGGTAGGTTTCCCTAGATGGCCGCCGAGCACCGGGCCAAAAACCAAAGTGACCCCCCTTTCAAAACCAGGTGGTTTTGCGATAGGCCATTTTGATGTCGCCTCACTTCGTTTTGGGCCCTTGCCTGCCGCGGGTACTTGGGCCTCCCACACAAGTGAGGCACCATTTTTACCGGGAGACCTGGGGGAACGCTGGGTGGTGGTAAATTTGTGTGAGCCCGGTGATGCCACTACTTTCCCACCCCAAAATGTGTGAAAAAAGTGATTTTTTGAGCAAAAATTGAGGTTTGCAGGGGATTCTGGGTAAGGAAACGTTGGGGGATCCACGCAAGCCATACCTCCCTGGAAGCCGCCGGGTGTCTAGTTTTCAGAAATGCATGGGTTTGGTAGGTTTCCCTAGATGGCCGCCGAGCACCGGGCCAAAAACCAAAGTAACCCCCCTTGCAAAACCAGATTAACTATTGTTACTACAGCGTGAGAATTTTGGAATAATACTGCAAAGAAAATGTGGCAGACAGATTGAGGTTTACAGGACAATGGGGATAAAAACTAATTTTCAATTCACTAGAGAGACATCACAATGAACTCCCAAGGGTTTTCGACAATATCTACAGTTGGTGGGTTATTCTTGCATGGAAAGTGTACCTTGGCAGAGAAACTAAAGACAAAGATTCCTGCACAACCATCTATTCCTCAAACACACACACATACTGGTTGGATTTGGCACGAGGGCGAGTCATGGTTCAGTGTATTCAATTTTATTAACAAGAGATTTCACAAAAATGAAATGCACTGTCAATAATTAAATTCACAAAAAACCAAACCAATGACTCGCAGCTCGTGAGCTGTAAAGCCACGTCAAGGCACCAACCACTTTACAGGCCATTCACACACCTTTCATACGTGATACAAACAAGACCATTCGCACCACCAGGTACAAAAGCAACACAGTACAAAAATCACCAAAAAGGGACAAGGTACACCCTGCTTCAGAAAGACAAATATTACTGCACAGCCATCTAATCCGCAAGCACACACACATACTGGTTGGATTTGGCACGAGGGTGAGTGATGGTTCAGTAGATAAAATTGTATTAGCAAGTGATTTCACAAAACATGAAATGCACTGGTAATAATTGAAAGGGCGAGAAACTGAACCATTGACTCACAGCTCGTGAGCTGTAAAGCCACGACTAGGCACCAACCTCTTTACAGGCCATTCATACACCTTTCATACGTGTGAGACATACAAAACCATTCACACCGCCAGCCGCGGGCCCATCACATAACAAAACTCACACCAGCACACAGCGCCATTCAAGGGCCCATCACTTTCACACGCCCACAATCCAGACACAGCAACTACACAGGCTGATGGATTGCGTGGAGTGGCACTCAGCTAGCAGTGTGTGTAGTGACCAGCAGAAAGTCACTACTCACACACAGCCAGCCGAGCACCAGTCCACACACACCGCAAGCCAAACGCCAGTCCACGCACACCGCTAGCCAAGCGCCAGTCCAGGCACACCGCCAGCCAATCGCCAGTCCAGGCACACCGGCAGCCAATCGCCAATCCACCTACACCGCCAGCCAAGCTCCAGTCCACGGACACCACCAGCCAAGCACCAGTCCGCACACACCACCAGTCCACGCACACCGCCAGCCAAGTACCAGTCCACGCACACTGCCAGCCAAGCACCATTCCACGCACACCGCCAGCCAAGCTCCAGTCCACGCACACCACCAGCCAAGCTCCAGTCCACGGACACCACCAGCCAAACACCAGTCCGCACACACCACCAGTCCACGCACACCGCCAGCCAAGTACCAGTCCATGCACACCGTCAGCCAAGCACCATTCCACGCACACCACCAGCCACGCACCAGTCCACGCACACCGCCAGTCCATGCACACTGCCAGTCCACGCGCACCGCCAGTCCACGCGCACCGCCAGCCAAGCACCATTCCACGCACACCACCAACCAAGTGCCAGACCACACACGCCAACAGCCAAGCGCAAGCCTACACACACCGCCATCACATTTAGGATTTTTTTAGAAAAAAATAAAAACACAAACAAATTGCAAATAGATACAAATCTTCTAACAGAAAATCAGCAACTAAATACATTGCACTAACACCAACCTTGAAACAGAATCATATTTTCCAAAGAATACAGACCAGCCAGTTCACTTTACCACTCATGAATGTTCCCAAAAGTTTTTTCGCGTGTGGTACGCTCTGAAACAAGCAGGGAGACACAGTGCAGGATGAGAGGGACAATCGGGGCAGTACATACGACTCTCCTTCCGCAAACCTCTTCGCCAACAGACTCTACATCTCCTACTGGGAAAATCTTTTGCGGGTGTGGGAGGAATGTGATCTGGAAAGTGGCGTTCTTTCAATCTAGCAACATCCTCCACCACTCCAACTCTAGGAACACTTGCCTGTTCCACTACAACAAGGCTGCCTATTACAGACTCCTGAAACTTAGCAAAAGTCATCTTTGACTCAGGGCAAGAATCCTGGAACACAACAAAAGCATTAAACATTGCCAAGTGGAAAAGATGGATAGCCAACTTCTTGTACCAAATGTAAGCCTTACGAAGAGCAGTGTAAGGTTCCAACCTCTGATCTACTCTGTCAACACCACCCATGTGCCTATTATAGTCTAAAATGCACACAGGTTTGCGCGCTTCAGCGACCTGACCCCAAACAGTCACAGGTGCAGTGCTTTCATCATGGATGGAAGTCAGCATGTAGACATCTCTCCTGTCTGTAAACTTCACAGCAAGAAGCTCCTGGCAACGCAACGCACTGCACTGTCCCCGCACAAGCTTTTGACAAACAAGTTCTTTCGGGAAACCTTTATGGTTAGAGCGGATTGTGCCACAAGCAACAGTGTCCACTTTGGCCAATTCCCTGAACAACCGCACACCAGTGTAGAAGTTATCTACATATAAAGGGTGGCCTTTGTTAAAAATTCCTCTACCAAGTTCCAAAACAATTTTCTCAGTCACTCCAAAAGTGGACGGACAACCAGGGAGGTTAAACCTAGATTCCTTACCGGTGTACACCCTGAAATTAGAGACATATCCAGTCCTACTGTCACACAGCATATACAGCTTTATTCCATAGCGTGCCCTCTTACTAGGAATGTATTGCCTAAAAACCAAGCGGCCCTTGAACAACACCAAAGACTCATCCACTGCAATTTGTTTCCCAGGAGCATAGATCTCAGGAAATCGATCAACAAAGTGATCAAGGACAGGCCTAATCTTAAAAAGACGGTCACAATCAGGGTGATCTCGTGGCAACGCTAAACCATTATCAACAAAGTGCATCATCCGAAGCAGAAGCAAATACCTGTCACGACTCATGACTAACGGAAAAATAGACGTTGCCATCAAGGGACTGCTAGACCAATATGAAGACATTGATGGTTTCCTTAGCAAGCCCATCAAAAAAGTTAAACCCAAGAACTTCTTCATCTCTTCAACATTTGTGGGAGTCCACCGGGTAGCTCTAGAGTGTGGCTTAAGACTGGCACTGTTGTCCCTCAAAAACTGTTCGGCATACAAATTAGTCTGCTCAACAATCTCTGCCAAAAACACATCGTCCATAAACAACTGAAAAAAATTTACCGGCAAAAAGTTTTCAGTATTCACTCTAGGCCCTGGAACACCAGTAAACTCTGGCAATGCCGGCTGCACCATGCCAGGGGCAACCCAGAGGTCATCACTTTCAACGGGAAGCCTTGCAGCCCCAGCCTGCAGCCCAGATGCCTCTTGCCGCACTACACCAACGGGAAGCCTTGCAGCCGCAGGCTGCAGCTCAGAAGCCTCTTGCCGAACTACACCAACGGGAAGCCTTGCAGCCGCAGGCTGCAGCCCAGAAGCCTCTTGCCGCACTACACCAACAGGAAGCCTTGCAGCCCAGATGCCTCTTGCCGCACTATCGGCACATCAGTCTCCTCCTCTAACACAGGCACTTCATCCGCACTAAGAGTATCTTCATCATCCGATGACCCCATACGGAGAGAAAACTCACTGCCAGAATCGTCCCCTGCCTCCTCTCCCTCAGATGCAGAGTCAGTCTCTGAACCATGGTCAGAGGAAGACTCAAACAGCAAACCAACAACCTGCTGAGCAGTAATCCTGCGGCTAGCCATTATACTTACTAAGATAGAAGACTGCACAAACAAGTCAACAACAACCAACAATGTGCAAACCAAGTAAGTAAAGAAATGTGTACCTTTATCACAAAGATCAATGTACTCAAAAACTATACAATCCAATTACAAGAGACAGCTGCACTCACCAGAAACCAACTCTGCAGTGACACAGCAAAAACCAACGATATCAAACTAGAAAGAAGAAAAAAAAACAAATTACTCACAAGACAACAAAATACACATCGAGCACCAATGCAAAAAGTTTTTGACACTCAAAAACCAAACATACTGCTATTATTACACCATTTGCAAAACAGGCAGAGAAATCAAACACATTTACATTGTACAAAAATAAGTCTCTTACCAAACTACACAAACAGCAGAACCACCAGTCACAAAACTGCAACGTGAAATGAAGAAAAGCCTTCACCTAGAACAAAAAAGTAAACAAAAAAAAAACATTACAATTGGAATTCACAAAAAATATAACAATAAACATTATAACATGCTATGTCACTACCCAAATGGTCAATCGGGTTGTGTGCCAGAAAACAAATTACACCCTGGAAGCGAGGGGTCACTTCTATTTTTATTTGAACTAATTCCCTGGTGTCTAGTGGCCTTTTCTGCCCCCCCTGGGAGCAGAAACGGCGAAAAAATAAAACCGATCTGCCCCCAGAGGGGGCAGAAAAATCTACAAAATAATTAGGGGCCCAAGGAAGCGACCCTTGCCCAAGGGGTCGCTTCCTACAACAAAAATTAGATCCCTGGTGTCTAGTGGGCTTTTCTGCCCCCCCCCCCCCCTGGGAGCAGAAACGGCAAAAAAATAACACCGATCTGCCCCCAGAGGGGGCAGAAAAGTCTTCAAAAAATTAAGGGGGCCCAAGGAAGCGACCCTTGCCCAAGGGGTCGCTTCCTACAATAATAATAAGATCCCTGGTGTCTAGTGGGCTTTTCTGCCCCCCCTAGGAGCAGAAACGGCAAAATAATGACACCGATCTGCCCCCAGAGGGGGCAGAAAAGTCTTTCAAAAATTTGTGGGCCCAAGGAAGCGACCCTTGCCCAAGGGGTCGCTTCCTACAATAATAATAAGATCCCTGGTGTCTAGTGGGCTTTTCTGCCCCCCCTGGGAGCAGAAACGGCAAAACAAATGACACCGATCTGCCCCCAGAGGGGGCAGAAAAGTCTTCCAACAATTTAGGGCCCCAAGGAAGCGACCCTTGCTCAAGGGGTTGCTTCCTACATAAATAATGATATCCCTGGTGTCTAGTGGGCTTTTCTACCCCCCCTGGGAGCAGAAACGGCGAAAAAAAAACACCGATCTGCGCCCAGAGGGGGCAGAAAAGTCTTATAATTATATATGGCCCCCAGGAAGCGACCCTTACCCAAGGGGTTGCTTCCAAAATAAAATAAAACACATCCCTGGTGTCTAGTGGGGCATCCCTGCTCCACGATCGCGACGCTGTGCGCGATCGTGGAGCAGGAATGCCCTGTATTGAGACATCAGGGGAGAGGAAATACTCTTTCCTCTCCCCCGATGCCTCAATACGCTCTGAAAGGCCCCCGCCGCCCCACCGGAACACACAAGACTCACCTACTCGCTGTGGACGCCTGGAAGCAAATGGCTTCCAGGCGTCCGAGCACTTCCTGATGACGCCGGCGTGAGCTGTGCGCGCTGACGTCACCAGGAAGCGTGGGGGGGCTCGGGGGTGGCAGCGGAAACTCTTCCGCTGCCATCCCCGTCTGTGGGGGCACGATCGATGCCCCAGGGGGGGAGCGCCAGCGCTTCCCCCAGGGGCTGTCCTCATGACAGAGCGGTTCCGTCATGAGCACAGCCCAACTGATGCTCATGACGGAACCGCTCCGTCATGAGCATCCAAGGGGTTAATGCAGCCACATAGTCTTCAATGCTTTCGTGTTTGTCTTGTTTCCTTTGGAAGAAAGAATATCTTGTAACAGCAATGCAAACACTTGGCGAAAAATGATCATTCAAAGCTAGAATAGCTGCTCCCTGTAAAAAGACCCAGGGTGGTATCCAAGCTGGGGTTAACCCTCCCGGTGGGTTACCAGCACTCACAGTAAGGGCCATGGAATTCAGGAATATGCTATGAAAGTGATATGGAAGGAAAAGGTTTGTATCAGTACCAATCTTGCCCAACAGTGACCCTTCAATGAGCGCATCTGGCCTTCATGCCATTATGTGTAAAGGGATGGAGTTGTGTCCCCTGGCTATATCTCCATTACATAACAATGGGGGCTTACACTTCATCTTACAGATTTTAAAGAAAATGTGTCTGTAAATGTTTAAATGCTTTTCCATTTGTTTTATATATAACTGATTATGATTTCAATTCTGTTATCAATTCTTTTTCAATCAAATTGTCTTGCATTAGTCTTAACTATGCATTGTAAATGCACACTCAATTTTGAACCATGCCCTGTGAAACTCATTTTTTATTTAAGAATTGAGTTTACGCAATGAAAAACGTTCAGATCAAATCTCATAAGGCGAGGACTTGAACGGCTAATTTAAGACTTGGGTCAGACCAGAAACCTTTTGGCGGACACCATAACTCATTTTTTATGGTAAGTAAGGGAGACCTTAGTTCAAACACCTTCTACTTGCATATTATAAACGCAGACTTCTGGTGGTAATATGTGAGGAGAATATGTGTTGCTATAAGCAGACAGACTGCAGATAAAGTAAATCAACACCACCAGAGCAATACTTTATGGGGCATATGTACAAGGGCATTGCGCCACAGGAACATCACTTTTTTCGATGTTCCAGTGGTGCAATATCCTGCCCCATATTTACAAAGCGGCATTAAGTCACTTTGCATGGCTTAACACTGCTTTGTAAATATGGTACGCTTTAAGCAGGTATCTGCGTGAAAGCGGCATGCAATGGGTGTTGCTGTGGGTGTTCCACTGCAACACTTATTGCTTTTTGTTGCTGCCACAGATCGACAAGGATGTGTAAATCTGAGGTAGGGGTTAGATTGATGCAACAACGAGAAATACTTTTATTTCTACCCTGTTTTTGCTCTTCCTATGTGAGCTGAATTCTACAGCACACATAGAAAGAGCATATCACCTTTAAAGATTGTTTAGTGCAGGAAGGTCTCCCTTCCTCCACATGAACAATAATCCCTGCAACCCAGGCACCCTTGCACTATGGCGCAAAGGTGCCTGTGTTGGCGCACAGCAGCACATTTTAGCGCCAATGTAAGGGAAAACAAAGGAGTGAGCTGTAATTCTTGTGAATACGGCTCATCCCTGCATTTTTTAAAAGACGCAGCATGGCGCTGCAAAATCTGACGATGCGCCATTTGTTTGTAAATATGCCCCAATATTACAATAACACACTGAAATAACAGCAATACCGCACAGCAACACAACATAAAATAAAAACATATCAATGCAATAAAAACACAATATCAATCTTACAATACAATACAATCCACCAACAACTCAAAAATACAATAATACAAACAGCATATAAACACAACACATTAACACGATAAAATAATATATGAACACAAAACAACACAACAGCAAACAGTCTAAGCTGTGGGCGCCAATGGAGAACTTACTAGCCAAATACAGAGAGGGGTATTCCAAGGGTGTGTGTTAGCACCTACCTTGTTTTCGTTATTTATGAATGGCGTAATAATCTACCTGATGAACTGTGCGACCGATTCTCGCATGCTCGCTGCCAGGAAGGTTCAAGAATTGCTATTTGCTGATGACACTTTATTGACTTCCAAGATCCTGATGAGTCTGCAGACCTTTTTTAAATAGGTTTTCTTCCTTTTGCTGTTGATCGTTGATTTCAGATAAATGGATCTGAAACCCAATTCATAATTTTTAATCTTCATTGATCATACCATGGTCCAATTTGTCTGGGAGACTCTAAATTCGAAGTAGTAGATTATTTTGACTACTTAGGAGTCAGTAGGGTCAATATTACCCATAGAGCAGAGCAGTAGCTGTACTAAAATGTGTTAAGAACTTTAAGGCCTATCCTTTATTCATTTGCCTCATTTAGAAAAGGCCTTAAAACATGGTGATTCCAAAACTAGGTTCCTGACATCTCTGGGCTTACGTTAAGTCTTAGTGCCAAGAAACCTCCGGGTATTCGAGCGCTTAATAAGTTATATTAACAAAGCATGTCAAAAGCCATTGAAATGTACAAGGCTAAGGCGGTTGGTGCTGCAGTACATGGCTTGGGGTTACTCTAATGTGGACCAAATTGTAAGATGTGAGGATGGATTCTTAACTGAAACTATCGCAAAGTGCTCCCTTTTTTCCACTTCACCTTGATATAGGCCTGAAGAGTATTTCACTTCTACTGTATAGTTACAGTGTCCCAGACTGTCAGAGTGGTAGTCATGACGGTGTTAATGTAAGTGTTTGGGAACCTATCTTATTTTGATGTCCATGACAAGTCCAATAGGTTTGACTACTACTCCCCAATTCATTTGTGGTTATAGTTTATTGGTCTCTGGACTGGGCCATTACAAGAGAGCTCATAGTTGTGCCACTTTGTAACATGTCAGAAATCCTAGTAGAGCCAGACCCCCATATATTTAGATCAAGTGAAATTCCATAGGCTAGTCTTGCTTAGCACTCTTTACTCATATAAATGTCAAAGCCATTAATTTGAGTGCTGTGATGAAATCTTTACATACTATGATAGCGAGAACCAGGCACAGATATAGAATTCTAGCAGTATAGTCAAGTCAAGTCAAGTCAAAATAACTTTATTTCGAATCCAAAAAGGAATCATAAAAGTATACACATATAATAAAAACAGTACACACATATTAAAAGAGACACCCAAAAATCCAAAATACAATAAGGATTTTTTAGCAGTGCATTAAAAATAACATTTGACAGGTAAATCCATTATAAAATATTATCACTCGCTGACTTCAGTAACGGTTTCTAATGGCAAGGGCCGATCTAATAAAGCTCAATACAGCATTACAAATACTTGGGGTGGACAAGGATAATAAATGTTCATAAGCCTCTCTGTAAAAACTGGAACCAAAAGATACCATGACTGGTTTAAGAAATCTATTTCTTGGAGCTTTATACAGTGCACAGAATAAAATACAATGGATGGTGCTTTGCGAAACTCTGTTATTACAAGGACACAGAGGCAAACTCTTGAACCACCCCCCCTTGCTTTGGAAATGCAAGTAAAAAATGTAAGGTGCTAATGCGAAACCTTGTCAGATAGAAACGCCATTACGATTGAGTAATATAAAATAAATAAAATGGGCAAGACAGCTTACCCCTCAGGTACAATTGATACTTGCTAGAATGTAAGGTACCAAGGTTATGTCGATAGGCATTTTTTATCAGGGGCTTAAAGTCCTTACCAATCTGGTCTGGGCTATCAAATATATTTTTTAACCCAATCTTATAAAAAGTATCCCTAACATACAAGAGCCAAGGGATCTTCATACAATGGTCAAGTTTAAGACAGTCCTGCAAAATTTCCTGTGATAGTTTTAAATCTTCAGACTGCCAAACTTTAGCCCATAACAATAGGGGAGACACATGTATGATGTCGCTGAGATACTCAATGCCCACCTCCCCATGACAGAAATTATTCGAGGTTCCCGATGGAACGGCTAGGAGACGCTTAATAAAAGTATTCTCCATAACCTGTAACTTTCCAATATTATGAGAACCCCACACTCCAGCACCGTAGGTTGCAACCGAGACACACTTGGCTTTATATAAGGATATTAGGGTAGGTACTGGTTTTTGTCCTAATTTGTTGGCAAATCGAAAAAGGGCTTCAGCAGATTGTGAAAGTTTTTGGGCCCGAGCTATTATCAAAGTATCCCAATTCAATTTCTTATTAAATAAATTGCCCAAATAATTAAAATTGTCAACCTTCAATATAATAGAGTCCCTCACCCTGGATCTACGTGTTTTGACACTTTTCAAACCGCAGGTCATGGCGAAGGATTTAGTAAAGTTGACTTTCAGGTCTAAACTCCCCATAAACTTCTCAAAGGCATCCAAGCAAAGCTGCATGCCATTAGCAGTCAATGTCATTAAAACCGTGTCATCTGCATATGACAGCATTTGTAACCTTTTACTATTCGCCTGTGGAAAATCAGCACCAGACTCCAGCAAAAAACTTTCCAGCCCGTTAGTATAGACCAGGAATAAAAAGGGAGCCAAGATACATCCCTGGAGCACACCCTCAGTCGATGGAATGGGTTTAGTTTTTTCCCCACCCGGGCCATAACGAATACTAACTGTAGTAGCAGCGTGTAGTCTACGGAGCAGAGACGCCAATGCCTCTTCAAATCCCATAGTCTCCATCATCTGCCACAACTTGGCCCTACATACCGTGTCAAAGGCGCTAGACAAGTCCATGAATGCCAAGTGGATGGAACTATGCTTGGCACCCATGTACTTGCCCATAATTAGCGCCAAGTTTAGGCACTGTTCGGTGGTTCCCTTGCCCCTTCTAAACCCATATTGGGAGTCTACAATGAGACCAGCTGTATCCGCCCAGGTTTCAAGACGTGCCAATATCACCCTGCCCATTAATTTACAGGTCGTATCTAATAGTGAAATCGGCCTGTAGCAGCACGGGTCCGATTTATTGCCCTTTTTAAAAATCGGAACCACTAGAGCATCTTTCCAAGAGGCTGGGATAAATCCAACCACTATTGCTCTAAATACATTTAGTATGAGTGGCACCCATACATCCAAATTATATTTAAAGAAGTCCAAGGGCACTGCATCTGGCCCTGGGGCCTTTAAAGCGGAACCCTTGCATAGAGCACTCCTTACCTCATCAAGAGTCAGTGAGGCACTAAGCTCTTTGACTGTCTCCTTATTAAAATTACCAACATCCACAATATCAGATAATTTTACCTCCCTTGGATTAAAAATGTTGCTATAATGTACTACCCAGGAGTCTTCAGTTATTTGCACTTGTATTAACTCCTTATCATCAGGTTTTAAAAAAGGTTGGTTTATAACCTTCCAAAAAAGGCTAGTATCCCTCAACTCCACAGCTCTAATAAGATCCTCCCAAGCCTTGGTCTTTAATTCGTTTTTCCGCTTCTTGATTGCAACTTTATATTTCGTCCTGGCCGCTCTAACCAGGTCTCTATCAAGCGGCACTTGTTGTAAGGCCATAGTTAAGCTTGTTTGGGCAGCAGAGCATTCTGCATCAAACCATTTGAGGCCCCTTTTTTGGCCCCCGCCTATTGTTTTTAACAGGTGAGAAGCAATGTTACCCAACAGAGCCTTAAAATTATCAATAATGAGGAAAGGATCAGACATGGGCGTTAAACATATTTCAATCCCTATCTTATTTTCCTTAAAAATATCTGCCTCCAATTGCCCCACATTTACCTTATCCCACCTAACCGTAACCCCCCGATTTTTATTATATTTTATCACATGTTCTGCGGGCTGAGTTTTCCGAATGGTGGAGCAAAAGTTCACAATTAAAGGATTATGGTCGCTGGCAGGGTTTGCAACGATACTAAAATCCTTTACAAAATGGGCATAACCCATGGATAGTATAACAAAATCTATTGTACTTACTCGACCCCCTGAGCCATGGAAAGTAGGGATGGCCAACTGATCAGAAAAACTCAACATCTCCATAATACATAGGTCATTGTTAATAATAATGCTATTCAATGCATCCCCCTGTTTTGAATAGGTAAAGTGGGCCATGGGCTGGTCGTTACTATCCACCAAGCCACAAGCTTTAGTACCACTAAATTTGCACAATAAGCAATTAAAATCGCCCATCCATACAATAAAAAGGGGGAAAACCTTATTTGTTATCTCAACAATTTCCTCCTGTAATTTTTCTATAACCAAAATGTTATGTTGGTCAAACATATCATAATACCAGTTTATCAAAAGTAAGGGAACAGAAAACAAGCCCCCAATCATAAGTAACTGGTACCAAACAGATTTAACCAGCCTAACCACCTGAATTTGGCTACATTTTACAGAGATAGCTGTGAGAAGCCCCCACTTTGCTGTCCCTGCTTGTGAGGGTTCTGCATGAACATTCCACATTTGAAAACCATCCAGGGTTGGATCTCCAGTACTCCAGGTCTCCTGGAGGCATACCATATCAAAAGTTTTGATATATTGCAGCCAAACTGGGTCATCCAATCTCCGGGAAAGACCAGCTACATTCCAGGATATCATGCGAAAATTTTCTTCCATCGCCAGGATCCCCCCTCCACCCTGTTGCCCTTTTCCAGACAGTTTGATTACATCAGACTCACTCGTTATTGTCTCCTTTACAAGGCTAGTTTCTTCAATGCAGGATACCACAATGCCTTTGCAATTAATTGGGTTTTCCCCTCCTGGTGGATCAAAAGTAAAGTTGAGGTTTAACTTGCCAACAAACCCCTTATTAGGTTGTTCACCGTCATACAAATATTCACTGTTGGATAGTAATTTAACAATTAACCAATTTAAAGGCATAATTACGTTTCTATCCGACATTTACCAAGGGGTCACAACATTCACCAGATCAAACCTATCCAAACTTAATAAATTAACATTATCATTGTCTATATGATCATCCTCCACCCCTCTAGGAGTGGAAAT
This sequence comes from Triturus cristatus, assembly GCF_964204655.1. Taxonomy (NCBI): domain Eukaryota; kingdom Metazoa; phylum Chordata; class Amphibia; order Caudata; family Salamandridae; genus Triturus; species Triturus cristatus. The sequence continues at coordinate 345,790,660 of NC_140593.1, forward strand.
CATCATAGGCAGTCAATCCACCTCCTCTAAGCCCATGAGTGGCTCAAACCGGTTCATTAACGGGAAGAAATGTGGAAAATGTGCAGCATGAGGTACCCCCCCTGGTCTATATGACCCAAACGCTGGTCCCCAGGCAGGGGTCTTTGGCCCATAGGGATGGTCATTATTCGAATGAGGATAAAAATAGTGTAGATCAATAGACTGGATATCCCCCAGGCGGCCAAATCTGGGTTTCCTGCATATATATTTAACAGCCCAAGTATCTCTGAGGTTAACAATTACACAATCACCCTCGAGATCCTTGGTGCTATGCCCTATCCAATGTACTCTCCTTACACCTATAACCTATATTTGTCCCTGGGGGTAGCCTTCTATTTCTCCTGAGCCAGTATAAAACCTTATTTTTTAAATCCCCATCAGATTCTTTAGCATTTGGACCAAGTTCAGGAACCCCTGTTAAAATAACCACAAAAGGAATTGAATCTGGAGGGAGGTTTACACATAATGACTTCTTAATGTGCTGAGTACCCATTGGGGCGGCAGTATGAGTTGTAGTCAACCCTTGTTTTAAGATAGGAGATTTTTCTACGGGGACCAACCGAGTTACGTTCGGTACAACAGTTAACCCCTGGGCCGTGCCTTTAGATTTTAAAGCTGGCAAGGTATTCGGCATAGCAGTAAGTACTGGGGTTACCGCTTTGGAGATGTTAGGAGCTTGTTTCACAGTCCCAACTATACCCTTATTTTGCTTCCCACTTTTAATCAATGAATCTATTTTCAACATATTCCCTTTAGCGATGTCTTCTAATTTATCTAACTTTCCCATGATTAACTTCAATCGGTTAACCACAGGCATTAATAGGGATTTAACTAATATTTCAATTTTTGGAAAAATGCCCTCAGTTAAGGGTTCTTGAGTCTGGGAAACTATTGTATTATCCACTAGGTTAGTCTGGTTTCCTTCCTCAGTTGGTGGCTCTGAAAGAGCCCGAGACATATGCTTTTTTGCCTGTCTATTTGCCCTCATTCTCCTAGCATTCCCGCCCTTTCTTTGACCTCCCCTTCTCTTCTTTCTCACCTGTTTAGGGCTTACTGAACTAGTTTCAATCTGCTCTATCAGATCTAGCTCTGAATCTTCTTGTAATTGAGAAGCATGTTTGGGGGTTGAGGATAGATTAGGTGATTGGGTTACAAAACTTACTAGATCCAAAGACGGACTAGAAGCAATTAAATTTGGTGCATTATCCGCAAGACGGTCATCCACCACTGCGTCTAGCGCACAGGGAATCAGGCTTGCGATTATTAAGGGGGCCAACTCAATACGTTCAGCTGGGGTTACCGCAGCTCTAATTGTCCCTAAAGAGGATCGCTTCCCCGTAACAATATCTAGTGAGAGGCGTTTTTCTGCAAGTGCTATTTCTTTCTCTATGATTTTTGTGGTTTGTGTGAAAAAGTCATCAATGGTGCCCGTCACTACCCCAGCGTTTGTTTTAATGGCAACTACTCTAGTTTTCCCTGAGCGTAAGGCCATCGTAACATACACACCCTACCCTTTACGGCTAATTAACAAATATAATACCTTCCCTATTCAATACCACCCACAAAATCTACAAAATCTACAATAATGTCTTACGACTATTTTACCAATATTTTGCCAAATAAAATGGCCAAATAAAATGGCCCCAGGTGGCCACAGACGGTCCCGTCCTTGGCCTGGGATCCTCCCGTGTGCTCAATGTGCACAGGGGGCGGTGCAAGCAGGGAGAGCCAAGCTGGCCAGGCAGGGACTCCTGGGAAATGGAGTCCCTGCAGCAGCGCTCGCAGCCCTGCTACTAGCAGTCCTCCAGTCCGATGCACCAAACTTCCCTGACGATGCGGGTCCAATGAGGTATGGCGCAGGGTGACGAGCTGAAAGGGTCCAGAAAGTGCAGTCCACAAAAAGCAAGGTCGCCACACACAAGGGTTCCCGCAGGCAAAGGAGCGAAAGAGTTTTAATCACTTAGAGGGTATAGGGGGCAGGGTAAGCAGGGAAAGCAAGGAGAGCGGGCCAAGTGTAGCAGGTTGGCCAGGCAACAGTGCTCGCAGCCCTGCTATTATCCCTCAACAATCCTCCAAGCAGCAGCAGCACAAAAGTCCGATGTTCCCACTAACTTTCCTTGACAAAGCGGGACCCGGCGAAGGTTCGGCGAAGGTCCGGCGAGGTGTGGCGCCCGAAGAGGTATAACGAGTATGGCGCCTGAAGAGACCAGAAGGATCCACTCCACTCCACGTCTCCGAGCTCCAAGTCCGAGCTTCGGGTTACAGGTTTCGGGTTTCGGGTTTGCAGCAGCCTCCCATGCTGTCCCCCCACGCCCGCGTCCGCTCCCCTGATGGGTCCTCCTCTCAAGCTCTCCTCCCTGCATGCACAGCGCAGAGAAATTCACATAGGTGTCTGAGTAACCTCAACCCTGTTAAAATTACCCATGATTTAGTCATCTTAATGGTATTTATTCTAGCTATCTAGGAGAAGAAGATGGGCAACATCTTCAGAAGACTTCACAAAGTAGTGTGAGTATTTGTGGCCAGTTAGTTTTATACAAGTCCAGTGTATTTAGGGTGAAGTTTACTCCCAAATATTTAACAGAGCAGGAAGAACAGTGAAAGCTGGTCTGGGATTTTAACTCGTTCACCTTTTCAGGGAGCACTGTTAGATTTAAAATCTCTTATTTTGTCATGTTTATCTTAAAATATGTTACTTTCTCAAAAGCCAGTAACTGGAACTTGAGATGTGTCTTGGAATCTTCCAATTTTGTTAAGTTTAGCAGTATATCGTCTGTAAACAAAAATATTTTGTACATATCTCTACGACACGAGGAATGAACGCAGCATGGAGGTACAGCGTAAACAAAGGCGGCAGCCACATATTCCTCGACTCCTACCGGGCCCGAATAGGAGTCTTTAAGCTACTTGGAGACAATGTACTTTGAGCTGAAGACGCTAATATGTATACAACAGTATATGAATTTAAGGGAATATACTTTCACATGTTTTAACTATTAAGGGGACAGTATTCCACCCACCCAATAAAGAACAAGGGATTCCCCTAAAAATCAGAAAAAGAAGAATTTTTCTGTTTTAAATGGTCCTGACGAAAACCGTTGACCTTTATGGGTGCAGAGAGGCTGAAACATGTAGACCCAGACCACCCTACAGGATGCGATAGATTCTTTATATGTCCACTTGATGCATCCAATTTTTCCTTTTTATTCTTACCCTTGTCTAGTCTATATTAAACGTTTTTTTTAATAATAGACAAGAGGCAATTTTTAGAGCACTCAATTCATTGTGGATCCCAATTAAAAATCTCTTTGATCACGAGAGATTACCTCCTGGTTGGAGGAAGGAAGACCCAATGATGACACTACCGGCTACAAGTACGTCCGTGGCGAAGCATATACCACCAACCGAAAGTAGTCATTGAGGATCCCACAAATTTGTTCAAATGGATCCTCCTGAGTATAGCTCCCACTCATTCTTGATTTTTTCCTTATTGATGGTCACCCACTGCCTGTACTTCTTAGTGTTATCAGGCACATGAACTCTTGGGACCATTTCACTGTCTCCTAAAGAGACCAGGGACATTTCTGCGGGACCCACCCCTCTTGGGCACCCGACTCCTCCCCCAAGGCTAGTGGAGCACTAGTGGGTGCAGTGGTGGCTTTCTTGGGACAACTAGGATCCCCTATGAAGTGGCCCATCTGACCACAAGCAAAATGTGTACTGAGGCACCTCCGGACCAGGCATACCTGTAGGGACCCATGGCTTCTTTTCAGTGGGAGGCTGGGAACCCTTCCATTGGTTCCCTTGGGGATTACTTTGTGGCACTTTTTGGAACTCCTTTTGTTTACCCTTGTCCCCCCACTCTTTTGCTGGGGACCCTGCCCATCTTTGGCGGAGTCTCCCACATAACCTTTGTGGACCCTGGTACTGACCCAGCGGTCTGCCTCGAAGCAAGCTTCCTGGGGTCAGTCAGATTACTGTCAATCAAATGCTGGCATAGCTCTGGAAAACAACTACGAGACAAGGGCTCCCATGCAACCAAATCATAGAGCCCCTGCAAATCATGTACCTGGCTACCCTTCACCCAACCATCAAGTGCTCTGCAAAAATTAGAAACGTACTCCACCCAGGTGCTTGACTCCAGTTTCTTACAGTTCCTAGATTTCTGTCTGTTGAACTCTGGGGTCCACCCATACCTCCTGATGAAGGCTTCCTTCATGGGAGCATAATACATCTGATCTTCAGTGGGTTAGGCTAGCAGGGTGTCCCTCCCCTCTGAGATAAAGCGGCCCCACAAGCCCGCTCCCCAGTCTCTCTCAGGGATTCTTTGGAACCTCATTGCTACCTCATAGGCCTTAAACCACTGCTCAATGTCCTCACTCTTCACAAAGTCCTTAAATACCTCCTTGGGGATGTACACCCTTCCTTCTCCCGGTACTGACTGTGCGCTGCCACCATGGGGATTGGATTCTATACTTTTTGCTTTCAAATCCAGCTCCCTCAAACCTCTCTCATGCTCTAAAAGCCTCTTCTTTTCCTCCATGGCCAATTTCTGCATATTTAACTCCAACTTCTTATTCTCAATGTCACTCTCCTTCCCCAGCCTGAGCTTAACAAGCTCCCTCTCATGCACCTTACTTCTTTCTCTGTCCTCCAACTACTCTAGAGATAGCCCTTTTGAAGAAACACTGCTGCCATCTCTGGAAGGTACCCTCCCCAGGCAGATTCAACAGCCCCTCCTGCTGCCCATCCAAATTCTCTGCCTCCAATGGAGGCTCCTCATCCTGCTCACTGGCATATTTGGATCCCAACCAGGCCCTCAGCACCTTTTGGTATTCATCCTTTCTGGTGAGGCCTTTCACTGAGAGTTTACATTTCTTGCAGATGGCTTTAAGCTGAGACACAGTGTAGGTTTTCACCCTATCTTCTTCAAAGTCAATATCAATAGATACAATGGATGCTAGCTTGGTCATGATAAAAAAATTGTCAGGTCTCAAGTTGCCGAAAATCCAAAAAGAAAAGTTCAGTATTAGTATGTGGTTGTGTAATGGTCTGCATAATTCTAGTAGTGTACACCAATTACTGTATGTAAGGCACAAATGCAAGTCCAGATCCTCACCGCTGACCACCAATGTTAGAAATAGGGGTCTCTAGTTGGCAGAGGTTTGCACCTTTGTCCAAGTAGGGACTCTTCCTCCTAGTCAGGGGAAGGGGATACACTTCTAAAATAACCCCTACTCACCCCCTTCATAGCTTGGCACGAGCAGACAGTCTTATCTCAGAGGCAGTGTGTAAAGCATTTGTGCATGCATACAGTAACACAGTGAAAACACTACAAATATACATCACACCAGTTTAGAAAAATAAGCAAACTTTATCTAAACCAACAAGACCAAAAACGACATAAAGCCGACATACAATACTCTTAAAAATAGTTACGGTGCAAAATAAACTTTAAATTGCAGGAAAAACATGAAAATACAGTTCCTCTGACTCAGTAGCTCTTTTCTGGGGCTACTGTAATACTGAATACGACAGAATCTAACCATTCCAGCTAACCGCGTCGATACGGGTTAGCTAAAGTGCCGACAGACTCAGAGACAGTATCTTTTGTTGTTGTGGCTGCCATGATGGTACGAGCCGGTCCAGTGCAACTGTCGTGGTTGCGATGTCAGATGGAAGCATTGCAGTGTGTGGTGTCCTCGCAGCACAGTGCAGGCAGCGGCTCATTGACGAAGTCGGTGACACGAAGGCTTGCGTTGCAGGGTGAGATGGTGCTCGATGTGGTGCTGGCAGGCCACAATGGGGTGACAGTTGATGTTTGAGTCAGGCAGCTACGTAGTCGATGACATCAGTGCAGAGTGTATAGAAGTCGTGCGGAGTGCGATGCCACAGGACGCGGTGCAAGCAGCGAGTCGGTTGGACCAGGGCTGCATTGCGAAACGAGGCGGTGCTCCCTACGGTGCCTTCAGGACACAAAATCCTGCGACGGACTCGGTGACAGAGTTGGTTACCCTTACACAGGCCCCTGAATTTCCCACAGTGCAGGAGGAGGCAAACCTTGAGGGGGATGCCCTGGAACCTACAGGGGAACAAGTGGCCGAACTGGCCGACCTGCCTCAGCTGACCCATTGGCAGCAGAAAGGAGGTCCCTCCAGGGAGGAATTTTGCTAGGAGCAGCAGAAATGCCCTTCTCTGTTTGGTTTGCGGCAGCAGGCTGCAAACCAGGGAGCAGGTGATCAGTCTGGGTCTGGGAGAATGGTCTCCTGTATAGTGAGCCTAAGGTTGCTGAGCCTGGGTCAGCATGGGTGATGGTGGTGCCCCAGCACTTCAGAGCCTTCATACTGGGTCTGGCTCATGATGTGTTGTTGGCAGGACCTTTGGGGCAAGACAAAACCTTTGAAAGGCTTGTCACCCACTTTTACAGGTCCCAAATACGTAAAAACTCTGCAGTTCATTGTAGGTCTTGACAGGATTGCCAGGCAAGTGGTAAGAGTTGGAGGAAGTGCAAGACTCATCTCCAGTCTTTCCCTGTAGGTAGCACACCCTTTGAGAGGGTGGGTATTGAGACTGTGGGGCCTCTGGATCTCAAGACAGCCATGGGCAACATGTTCATCCTGGTCTTGGTGGACCATGCCACCCGGTTCCCGGAAGCCAACCCTCTCTGGACTGTGACGCCCACCGTGGTGGGTCATGTGTTGATGGGGATATCCTCCAGTGTGGGATTCCCCAGAAAGGTGCTGTCTGACCAGGGTACCAACTAACCCTGGGCGTAGTGGGGTTACGCGGAGCGCCAATGAGTTTAAAACAAACTCACACACTCCGCGTAGCTCTGCTGCGCACCATCCGCCCTATTAACAATTATTATACAAGCTTAAAAAACAATATAAAGTATTAAAACGCCTTGCCTGAGCTGCGGCGTCCCCGGGCTGCCCTCTTCCTTCATCGCGACTTCTTGATGACAACTGCGCATGTGCGGTTGCTCAAGCATGAGCATTTCTCGTGAGGCACCCAACTTTTCACAGGAATTCGTGGTGCAGACAGGTGCTTCAGAGCATGGTGTGGGGGCTGTGCCTTCACAGCTAAATGAGGAGAGCCTAGAACAACCCGTAGGCTTCATTAATAGGAGGTTACTTCCACAGAAACAGAGGTGGAGTGCGATTGAGCGTGAGGCTTTTGCTGTGGTCTGGGCACTGAAGAAGCTGAGGCCCTACTAGTTTGGGAGTCCCTTCTGGGTTCAGACCAATCACAGCCCTTCAGATGGTGATGCAGATGAGGGGTGAGAACCCAAAGCTGTTGAGGTGGTCCATTTCCCTACAGGGGATGGACTTCACGGTGGAACACCGCCCTGGTGCAGAACACCCCAATGTTGATGGTTTGTCCAGATTTTTCTGCCTTAGTGAGGAGAACTCCCAAGAGGGTGGGTAGTTCTCCCCACATTTCAGCTTGTAGGGACACGTGTCAGACAATTGGTTTCCCCAGTATTTTTGCCTTTGCCTTCTGTGTTTTTGCTGTGTGTTGGACTTCGATTTTGCTGGTCTAGATGCTTTGGGAACTTTGCCACTTCTGTTCAGTGCTTAAGTGCAATTGCTCCCTTTGTAAAGTATTGTTATGGATTAGTGATTCCCTGATTGGCATAGTTGACTTACTAGTCAGTCCCTAATACAGTGCACTGTGCGTGCCCAGGGCCTGTAAATCAAATTTTGCTAGTAGGTTTGCAGCATTGATTGTGCCACTTACATAAGCAGCCTGCAAAAACTCAGGCCTGCCATTGCAGAGCATTTGGGCAGTTGACTTGGCAAGTGCACCCACTTTCCAGGCCCTAACCTTCCCTTTTCTTACTTGTTAGTCACCCCTGAGGTAGACCCAAGGGTAGGGTGCAGTGTATGTAAAATGTAGGACATGCCCTTGTGTGTGTGTGTGGCATGTCCTGATAGTGAAATACTGCTAAAAAAAATTGTTTTTTACTATTGCAAGGCCACCTGTTCCCATAGGATAGAATGGGGAGTTTGCTTATAGCATCTTATAAACATAACTACTCATGGGAACAAGGTAGAAAAATAAAGTTTATAATGCCTGTTAAAATGCATCTTTTAGTGAAGGTGCTTTTTACATTCTGTGTTTGAAAATACCACTTTTAGAAACTAGGTATTTTCTTGCTTAGCCATACTATGTGCCTCTGCTAGGATGTGTAATGACTGTCTGCTTTTGAGTGACAGGGGCTGGGTATGAACAGTGGCTCCAGAGAGTCTGATGGGTCAGGGCTAGGCTGAATAGACCTGGGCTGCATTTAGAGTAGGGGGAGGAGATTTCCTTTCACCTGCATTGGACTGGTCTGCCTGACACAATGCTGTCTTCACCTCCTTCTAGGAAGCTGCACCAGAGAGGACAGAACTGGTTTTGACTGAGCACAGGGCTTCTCTGCCACCAGAGAACAAAGTATTTTGCTATACAACAAGAGGGGCCCAGACCCCAGACTTTTAGATCACTTCTGGGAAATCAAGAGCAACCTTTGCCAAGGAGAAGAGCTGGAGAAACTGGAGGAGAAACTGCTGTGTGCTGTTCGGGGTTGGCCTGAAGTGGCTGTTTTTGCCAAGAAAAGGAGAAGGACTCTGCTGTGTGCTGTGTCCCCTGCTTGAGGAAGATCTCCAAGGGCTTGAAGTGGAGCTTGCCCCCTGTTCATGAGGTCTCAGGAACATCAACTTCCTCACAAAGCTTCTGGGCACCGTCTCTGGAACCACTGGTTTCAGTTGATTGGAGAAGAAAAGGGTAACCAACTCTGTCTCCGAGTCCGTCACAGGATTCAGTGTCCTGAAGGCACTTTAGAGAGCACTGCCTCGTTTCGCAATGCAACCCTGGTCTCACCAACTCCGTCAATGAGCCGCTGCTTGCACCGCATCCTGTGTGCATTTCACTCCGCACCGCTTCGCACTCCGCACCGCTTCGTTACATGCTGCACTGACGTCATTGACTCATTCGCTGCCTGACTTGAACATCAGACTGCTCTGTCGACGCATAGTGACCTGCCTGCACCGCATTGAGCACCGTCTCACCCTGCAACGCAAGCCTTAGTCCACCGACTCCGTCAAACAGCCCCTGCCTGCACCGATCTGTGAGGACACCGCACGCTGCAATGCTTCCATCTTACATCGCAATCGTGGCTGTTGCCCCAGACCGGCTCGTACCATTGTGTCAGCCGCAACAAAAAAAGTACTGTCTCGGAGTCTGGTGACGCTTTAGCTAACCTGCATCAACGCAGTTGGCTGGACTTGTTAGACTCTTTCGTATTCAGTATTGCGGTAGCCCCAGATGGAGCTACCAAGTCAGAGGAACTGTATTTTCACGGTTTTCCTGCAATTTAAAGGTTATTTTGCAAAGTAACTATTTTTAAGCATATTGTATGTTGGATTTATGTTGTTTTTGGTCTTGTTGGTTTAGATAAAGTGTGCCTATTTTTTATACTGGTGTGGTGTCCATTTGTAGTTATTTCACTGTGTTACTATATGCATGCACAAATGCTTAACACACTGCCTCTGAGATAAGCCTGTCTGCTCGTGCCAAGCTACCAAGGGGGTGAGCAAGGTTTTTTTTAGAAGTGTATCCCCCTTACCCTGTCTAGGAAAAAGGATTCCTACCTGAATAAAGGTGAAGACCCCTAGAGACCCCCATTTCTAACATCTACCAAACTGAATGCCTTTAATGTTCTCATCTGATCTAACGTACTGCAAATTACTCCTTGCTTCGGACAAAAAGTAATGGGGATGGGGTATCTCTGATGGCCTACCGTTCCCAGTGTGGAAGGCTCAGAGAGCTTCTCGCTTAAGTTGAATCTTAAGGTGGGTGCATGGTAACCTGCTAAAACTTGATTTTAAAAGCAAATCCAAATACTATTTCATCTGTTGTGCTGGCAAGGAACTATCTGTCCACCCGGGGGAAGGCCTTTTCTGTGTCTAATGAGAATTACACTGCAGATATTGCTTCCTTTTTTTTCTTCTCTACTAAGTGCACTGTTTGGAAGATGCTGTCATGTGTCTGTCCACCCTTACTGGTCGAAGTGTATTAAGTCAGCAAGTAGAGGTTCTAGTCTGGTTCTATTGATTTTTGTGTATAGTTCTACACACACATGCAAAAGCGATGTTGGCCTAGAGGAGTATCATCATTTTGAGTTTTTCCCTGGCTTCGAGATTAAGAACATATTACTAGTACAAACTTTGAGGTTTGCCTTCCTTTGCATTTGAGTTGAACAAGGTGGTCAAATGTGGTGCAAATTAGTTGACATATGTCTTGCAAAATTCCCAGTGTTGCAATATAGGCTTGGATATTTATGTAGTTTGAGAGATGGCTGTCAATACTTGAGGTCATGTGATGTGCACTTTGAGGGTGTCACTCTGGTTTGTGATATGACTCAGTAATGACACAGATAAAATGTAAGCCATTCGGTCTTCATCTGAGAAGGAGGTGAGAAAGTTCAGTGCACCTTAGAAACATTTATTGTGTCATTGTGGAATATACGTGGTGAGCACTTAAAGCGCTCCAATACCATTGGTCGGGTCTGCGCTATGGCAAGACGGAGGATGGAATGAGTGCTCCAATAGCATCAGCTCATGCAAAAAATAAAATAAACAAGTGCTGTTCGTGTTGTAACAACTTTTTAAAAAATGCATTAGTTCATGTACACATGCATTTTAATGGTATGTGTGTATGTGTACAAGGGATACAACCTGAAAACACAAGTACATCTATGGGGTGCTTGAAAAAAATAGATCCGAACACTGGGAGCAGTGTAAAGAGACATGTACTTGCTCCATATTCTACGGAAGTGCCAAACACAAGAAGAGGGCATGATGCCTGCATGCCATGACAAATGGCATCAAAGAAAATGAGAGTGGGAGGATGAACCCTTGCTTTGTTGACTGAGCCGGTGCACAGTCTATAGCTGTGTGTTATGCCTGGGTGAGAGCCATGGAGATTGAGCAAACAGCGGGCTGGGCCATGATATGGAGCGTGAGTTTAGGGGGATGAAAGAGGGCCGGTTCCTTACACACACCCCTAATTTTCCGCACTGCATAGCTGAACTATGTACATTTATTTCGGCAGACTGCGCTTCGCTTGATTGCCACCCCGGGTGCTCTTTTCACTTGCCTCCATTCAGATGCATTGCAGCAGCGCCCCTAGGGAGTTGAGGGGCTTTGCACACGTTCAAACCTGTTTTCCTGCCTGCTGCTCGAAGATCTTTTTAGTTTAACATTTTTTCTTTTTTAGAGGCTATCGCCCGCCTGCCTGTTGCTGCCAAATTCTTATTATAGTGTTTGATTGTTATGTTGGTTTCCGCTGAACATAATTTCTCTCTATGGGAGTTGTTCTGTATGTCACACAAGACGATGTATGTCCAGAAATTATGCTTATGAGCGGAGCATATGGTCAAGCATTCAGGTCTCTGTGATGTCCTGCCCTGCTTACCTGGTGTGTAAGCTAAATTGAGGTTCTTTATCTTTATTTATTGTTTCGCGGCCTGATGGGCCAATATGTAATGTGATATCTGTGCAGTATTGAATAAACAAAAAAACAAGTATGCAGGTGTCATCGTGTGTGCATACTCTGTGCAGTTCTCCAGCTAAGTCTTTTGGACATTTTTTTTTATTTTTTATTTGGAGAGACTATACAAAGTAAAAAAATATATATTCATAAGCAATTTTACATATAAATATAGCTGACATCTGATTACGCAAGAACTTGTTGTTCAATATTTCATAGATATTTACAATACAGATAAAAAAAAGGGAAAGAAAGATAGAGATCATTAATCACAAATCAATCTTTTTATGTCACAAGATCTAAAAACCATGATTCAGCCTATCTCCTTACCTGACAGATTGGTTTGTAATCCATTACTTCATAGGAGCCCAGAATTCCCTATCTCTCCTGCTTGCAGCACGGCCTTTACATTTATATAGTGATTTCTAAAGGTGATATATAGCCAGCAAGCAACCTAGCCAAGCCTGAAATTGAGGTGGGTCCACATCTCTCCAATGAGTAGCAACGAAAAGCCGAGTTACAGCTATTGAGATAAAAACAAACTTGTTTTTATGATGGTCACATTGTACCTTCTCATCGCATCCGAACAACATTAGGGTTGAAGTTATATTGATTATAGTGTCTATTGCTGCTGACAGAAATTCCTCTTTTTGTTTTATCAGGGGATTCAATTTCTCGCAGCCATAAAACATGTCGGTTATATCTGCTGGCCCTTGATCGCATCGGGACATTTATCATCCTCTCTTTTACCCCACCGATGTAATTTTGCAATAGTGAAGTAGAGATCATATATCGTATAATAGTGTTGGGCTTTCAGGTTGGCTGCGAGGAATATCCCCTTGGCTAAAGCTAATGAGCTGTACAAATCAATGTTGGGGTCTCATAGCCCACTTAGTTTCTACTACCTCGAGGTCATCGGGAAGTGTATCTATCAAAATTTTATATATGTTTTTAATTTTTGTCCGGGGCTGAAGCATGATCTCTATTAAAGAATTCCTATGTACAGAGAATCCCTCTTCCTTCATTTGATTTTAAAAAACTGGTAAGCTGTCTATATTTAAAATATATTCCAACCGCTATACCGTACCTTTGTTGTAGCTCGAGAAACGACAGCCTTTGTTCAATTAAATAAAGATCCCCCACCTTCAAGATTCCCTTTTCCTCCCCTTGCCTAGCCAAGTTATCGTACATTGATGTGGGAAAAAGAGGAGATCGCCACAATGGTGTATATCTGTTATATTTTGGTATTTTCATGAGCCCTACCATTCATTTCTATATTTTCCAGATTGCGATTATCACCTTAAATTTAGTTTTTTATAGTAGCTGGCCTCTATCTGTCGGAGAAGTACTCCCTGTGCATTTATTCCTATTGCTAGCTCATATATCGAGCGGAGGTCCCCGTTTACATCATGTTGTCTGTCACCAGTGCCTGATGAAATTACAAAAGCCATTTGCTGTAAGAAAGTTGCATAGTAATAGTATCTAAGATAGGGGACAGACCATCCTCCTAGATCTTGAGGTAGCGTTAAAAATTTTAGGGAACGTGGAATTTTTGAATATATCCAAACAAAATTGCTAAATATGCTATCTAAGGGGCATATCAACAACAACCGGCGATAATTATCGCTGAGCGCACTTAGCGCTAGGATAATTATCGCCGGCTAGCGCCGATTTTTATCGCTGAGATAGCGTGCTATTAGCAACGCTTATCTCATCAGCGATAAAAATCCTAGCGCTAACTGGCTAACGTGAGATTATCGCTGGAAACCCAGCGATAATCTCACGTTAGCTAGTTGATAGGGACTCACAAACTTAGCCATGATATACACCCTCCATAGGATATCATGGCTACGTCAGTCCTGAAGCAGGCGTAAGGAAAGTAGCGATAACAGAGGTTATCGCTACTTTTCCTGACGCTATGCTTCATAGCGTTAGGCTTGCTGATAGGAGAAATGTCGCTTAGCAACCTTTCTCCTGTCATGCCAGGTCAGGAACGCCCACTTTGCATCTCATTAGAGATGCAAAGCTGGGCGTTAGGAATCCTGACGCTAAAGCAAGGTTTCACGCCTTAGCGTGACCTTGCTGATGAGGCGATAAAATTATCGCCGCTTTTCGTCCGAAAACAGCCACAAAAGGGCGAAAATATTTTATCGCCTGCTTGTGAATATGCCCTTAATTTCTTTAAAATAAATCTTCAATTTCTAGTGGGATAGACCTAAACATATATAGGACCTTGGGAGCATAACCATCTTAAGTATGTTACATCATCCTATAAGTGATAAATGAAGTCTATCTAGACAACGTAGATCCGTGCTGATCTTGTTGATCATAGGTAGCATATTTGTTTTCCAAATGGTCTCTACGTGGCTGCTGATCTTGATACAAAGATAGATCACCTCATTTAATCTTCAAGGGTCATTGCAGGGGGTTTTAGAATTGCATAAAATCTGGGTTTTCCCTGTGTTCAACCAGTAGCCGGATTTTCGACCATATTCACTGGCTAATTTCTGAATTTGAGAAATTGCGTTTTCTGGGTCAGTGGTTACCACTGCCAGATCATCGGCATAGGCCATTATCTTTGTATCGTACCCATTATAGTTGACTGTAGTAATTATCCGATCCGGAAGGATTTGCTCTATAAAGATATCGATATACTGGACAAATAATATTGGAGAACAGGGACAACCCTGTCTTGTCCCTCTTGCAATGTCAATAGAATTTGATTCTTGACCCATTATGTTTAGTCTCGCGTATGGTCTGTGATACATAGCCTATATGGCTGTCAAGAAGCCAGTCCCAAATCCTCTCTGTACCATAGTCGCCCAAAGATACTGCCATGAGACGCGCTCAAACGCCTTCTCGGCATCTAGGAGGATCATACCCATCATCTCACCGGTTGTCTCAGTTATATCAAACAGGGCTATAGCAGGTCTGATATGATCTGTTGTGCCTCTTGTTGGTATAAAGCCATGTTGCCATGGTGAGACTAGATGGGTTATGATCCCCCCTAACCGAGTCGCGAGGATTTTTTAGTACAGTTTGGTGTCGACGTACATGAGGGATATGGGTCTGTATGATGCAGGATTGTCAGCAGGTTTCCCTTTTTTTAAAAAGACCACAATATCTGCTCCTTGCCAGGACTCAGGAGGGATCCCGCTATATTGTATTCCAAGAAACAGGTCTAGGAGTATCAGAGCTATTTCCTCTTGAATTGCTTTATATAATTCAAATGGAATTCTATCAGGACCTGCCGCTTTTCCTGAAGCCATGGATTTCAGGGCTGATAGCACCTCTTCCATCGTGATTTCTTTATCAATCTCTTGTTGCAGCTCTTCACTAAGCCTACGCTGACTTCCAAGGGCTAAATCAGTTTCATTGGAGAGCATAGGATCGAGGCTATCCTGTTGATACAAATCTTGATAAACATTTTCAAAGGTCTTGATAATGTCTTTTATTTCTGTATAAAGTACACCGTCTTGGCCTTTAATTTCAGTTATGTTGTTTCTGGCTACTCTTTGTCTGATCCGCAAGGCAAGAATCTTACCTACAGTCTCGCCGTATTCATACCTCTCGCTTTTGTGTGCCTGCTAGATAGCTACCCCCTTCTTAGTGTAATAGCTATTTATTTCAGCTTTTGTGATCATTCTTTTTTGTCGAAATAATAATTCTTCCCTCTCTTGTTTTTGTCTAATTGCACTAGTGCGTTCTTTTTCTAATTCTCCCAGTTCGGTTATCAAGGCGTTAATTTCACTCTTCCCTTGTTTTATAGCCCTCCCCACAAAGCTAATTGTTTCTCCACGGAGGCCTGCTTTAAAACTATCCCAAACTACACATCGCGAAGAACTATAACGGTTCATCTCATAATATTCTGTAGGCCATTGTTTAATGTGTTTGAGATATTGATCATTGGATAATAAAGATCTATCAAACGTCCACTTAGCCTGTGGACGATCTTTGGTCTGAAATACTAAATTCATAACTAAGGGATTGTGATCCGATAGTAGTTTGGGTAGTTTCTTTACTCCTGCGGCCGTGATCAACGGGGATGACACCAAAAAGTAATCTAGCCTGACACATTTCTTATGAGGATTTGAAAAATATGTGTAACCAGGGTCTGTAGGATGTTTTACCCCCACACATCCTTCAAGTCATAACTAGTCTGCAAGGTCGAGAGGGCTTGATGAACATGGGGTTTCCTCCCCTGGTATTTCTGGATTCTACTACAGCCAGTATCATAGTGAATATTCAAATCCCCACAAATTATTAATGGGCCTGGCCATGATGTTAATTCGACTTCTAGGTCATTAAATAATTGTGGATCATCCTCATTTGATCTGTATATTGTATTGATGGTCAATCCCATGGGCAGTTGTACAATAGTCCATCTTCCCCACTTATCTTCCAAGACCCTTTGAACTGGACTGATACAGTTTCTTACATGAATCGCAACCCCCCTGATAGTTTACGTTTGTGTGGAGCAGGCTACGAAGTTGTATCCCCTTATAGCTAAAATATCTCATTTCCTCCAGGGAATATGTGTTTCTTGTTGGCATATTATATCGACTTTTAAACCTCTTAATATTTCAGCGACTCTGATATGTTTTAATTTGTCGTTAAGACCTCCAACATTGACTGAACAGATGGTGATCTTACCCATTTAACTTATTTAATTTCCTCTGATTTAAAGGCTCTTGCTTATTTATACTTGCTGTCTCATATCTTTTGTCTTTAATCACATCATTCTTCTCTTTGCTCTTTTCTTGACTTAGACGAATGCTAATCCAAATCTAACTGATATCTTGATTAGACATAAATGTATAGGTCATTTGGATAATTTACTCAACCAAGCTTGTCTCAAAAGAACTCGAGTAGTTCTGCCCCTCAAAGCCAAAAACTGTGAAACACCAGTTACACTATGTGGTGTGTTGCGGTATGACCAAAACATGGCATGAATAGCATACCCCAAATCCACACCGTCAATCGCAACCTCTCTGATTCACTCACTCGCCCTCCTGTTAGCTCTCTCAATTTTACCATTATTCTGAGGGTGATAAAGACTACCCTGTCTATGTTTTATCCCTGCTCCCTAAAAAAATTCTTTCATCTTTGATGGAAAAAGATTGCACAACGGTGTCAGAAATCAATACAGTAGGGAACTCCTCCCTAGCAAAAACATCAGCATGAAATGTGATCACACTTTTAGTATTAGGCTCCCAAATTTTTTTACTTCGAGCCGTTTTGAAAAAGTGATCAATTAAAATGCTGAACACTTGGTAGGACATAACAAGGACCCAAATAAATCTATACTCACTTTATCCCACACTCTTCTAAGACTTCCAGAAGCATTCACGGATGGTGTGCCACACTGTAGACCTTTCTCATTAATTGCACAAGTCGCACACTTTTCAAACCATCTTTCAACTTACCTGTCCATTCCTGGACACCAATAGGTTGTTCTGAATATCCTCTTAGTAAGAGTCATGCCCAAATAACCCTCATGACTTATGTTCAACAGCTTTCCCTGATCATAATTGGAAGGAACAACTTATCTGATCTGAATAACAGTCCCTCCTCATAAAATAACTCTGACTGCACCTTACTGTAAGCTTGAAGTCTCACAGGAACATTACTCCCCCTTAGCCATCCCTTCCTCATGTATTCTATGATCTTATTCAAAAATATATCTTGTTCAAGAGTACATCTCCACTTTCAATGATACACTTGAGCTCTGATTATGATGCTGGTCAGCCTGCACATGACTGGCTGTTGGTGACAGTCTGACCTCCTAAAGGCCTTCGATCCGACTGCCGCATTTCAATGCAGGTGATCAAACCCTAAGAGGTTGAGGGGAAGACCGCCACCTATGATAGGATCATCTGACCCTAACGGGGCAGCAGACGTAATCGCAATCCCGAATGGAGGTGGTGCTGAGGCAGGCACCGCCGTAGGGATTATGATATCCCTTCCCAACAGCCTTTTCATGTTGGAAAGACCGCCATGAAAAGGATGGCAGAAACAGATTTTGGGGGCCCCAAACAGGGCCCCCATCTGTAGTAGGGCACTTTAAATGCGTCCCAGGGGGCACATGTAGTGCCCCCTCTCACCTCCATGCACCGTGTGGCATACACCACATGGCACACGGTGCATGTATGTGCAGAAAGTGCTCCTTTGCATGGCAGATTGTGCTGCCTCTGGTGTGTCTACAGGGTGTTGGTACGGTTTAGAGTTTAAGAGACGGATTGTTATGTTATGCTTGGGTTCTTTGGTCATGCAATGCTGATTTTGAGTTCCAACGGTGGTTTGATCACTGTTGTTCTGATGACTTATTTGCACTTGTGGCTTTGTTTTCAAAAATATTTTATTCTTTTATTGGTTGGTTTGGTTATCGGATTAATTGGTATCCAAGATCTCAAAATATATTGTTGGTTAACCATTTGCATAAAGACTTTCAGGAGGAAGCTACATTCATGAGGAAGCTACATACAATAAGAAGAGGAAATGGGAAAGACTTGGTGACAAGAGAGATCATCAAGATGAATATGTTTCCTCTGAAAATAAGTAAATCTTACGAGATTCGATGTAGGATCCCATAGCATGTTATTTTCATAGTCAATCACATTCAGGGAGGGATGAAATGCTCTGAATGTTTCTAAACTATTGGGAGAATGCAAATGTTAGGAATGTTGCTGAAGATGTATGTACACATTCTCTAGTGTGTGAAAACAAATAATCAGGTATTTGTGAAAAAAACAATCAGGTCAAATAGAGCTAACACTGTAATTAACCACAATAGCAAATCAGAGGTTCCATTTGCGAAACTCCAAGCATATTTTGTGGCATTTATTTATTATTTATTTATTACATTTATAAGGCGCGACAGCTACTCAAAAAGGGTTTGCCGGCACCGAAGCAGATGAGAGACTGTGTTGAAAAACGGCTTACATGTTCTTGGTTAAAAAGCCAAGTCTTCAATGATTTGCTAAATTGGATGTATTCTGTTTAGTTTTGAAGAGCTATGGGCAGGGCATTCCAAAGTGAGGGGCCTAGATATGCAATTGACCTTCCACCCATCAGAGATAGTTTAATTTTAGGAATGAAAAACTTCCCCTGAGTGGATGAGCGGAGGTTACGAGGAGGGACATATGGACAGAGCAGAGATTGAAGGTATTGAGGGGCAACTCCTATTTTGATTTTAAACATATAGCTCAGGGCTTTGAACTTGATTCGGTCCTCCACCCTGAGCCTGTGCAGGTCTCGTAGATGGCCAGAGATAGAAGTGGCTATAGGAACCCGGCACAAAAGCCTTTACAGCGGAGTTCTGGACCATCAGCAGACTGTGAGTCACTTCCTTGTTTGAGCTCAAATAGAGAACATTGCCGTAGTCCAGCCTTGAAGTGATCAATGCATGGACTACAGTTTTCTGAGTGGGCTCTGGTAGCATCCAGATGACCTTTTTTAGCCACTTCAGGATGGTAAAACATGTGGCAGCTACCTTGAGAGCTTGGGATTGCATACTGAGCGAGTCATCATTGGTGACACCCAAGTTGCGAACTTGGCTGGAGGGTATGGGATGAGCACCCATCTCACAGGGCCAGTGTTGAGGGCCCCAGAGTTCCTTGTTTTTCCCAAGTATAAGGACCCCGGTTTTCTCACTGTTGAGTTTGAGGTAATTTGATTGCATCCACGATGCGATTTTGCTCAGACCCACTGAAGGGGAGAAGGCCCAGCCGTGTTCTTCATGGAGAGAGAGAAAATGATTTGGGAGTCGTCTGCATAGGAAAACAGGGTCAGCCCAGACTCTTCTATAACATCGGCTGAGAGTCTTACGTATAGGTTAAAAAGTTAAGGGCTAAGAATGGAGCCTTGAGGTATCCCATGGACAAATGAGTAGATATCGGAACAAGCTGTGGGGGAAAAGACTTGAAAAGTGCGATTTGTGAGAAAAGAAATGAGCCATTTCAAAGCTGAACCACAGATGCTCAAGGATCTTAAAGTTTTAATTAACACGGTGTGAGACACCGTGTCGAATGCTGCGCATTGCCAGTTTAAAATTGCTTGAAATGCATTTGTGTGACTGTCTGCCTGTTTTGTAAATGGGTTGAGGTTTATTCCACCCGGAGATTAGGCAGCCTAACAGTTGCCAAACTCTTGTTGAGGGAATTGATACTGAGATTATGGTCTTCTAACTTCTATCGAGAGAAATCACGGCTCCCATTTTAAGAACTACATTTGACAATTGATTTGTACTTGTCTCTAAACTGACCAGAGGTTCCATTGTAGTTATTGTCTTCAATCTTCCAGAGTGGGAGAGATGATGAATGGGACACTGAAGAACAAACTGGCAAAAGTGTGTGCTTCTATTAATTTGAAGTGGCCAGATGCACTTCCCCTTGGTTTGATGAGCATTAGGTGAACTCCTCACAAAATGTATGCTCTCTCACCCCAAGAAGTGCTCCTGGGTAGAGTAATGAGATTGGCTTATACTCCTTCAGCTATAGATGTTTCAAATACTGATGACATTGTACTGGATTACTGCAAAGGTCTGGCTGATATGGAGAAATATGTTTCTCATAATTTCTCATTGTGAATGCCACAATGTAGTTACTAATAAATAAGAAAGGACTAAAAATACCATAAGGTTTCAAATACTGATGACATTGTCAGGATTATTGGAAAGGTCTGGCTGATATGGAGAAACATGTTTCTCATAATTTCTCATTGTGAATGCCATAATGCAGTTACTAATAAATAAGAAAGGACTAAAAATACCATAAGGTCCTGATTTATATATTGGCAGTAAGCATACTCTGTTGCCAGGGTGATGTAGTTTGCTTGCCACCGATATAATGAAATGCTCATCAAATTTAGATGCTGGCAGAATATAGTTTTGCAACTGCAGAGACTTCTCTGTCTCCACTATGACCAAACTTCTCTGATGCCCCGACGGACTTAGATGTGAGTACATACAGCCATTTTTACTGCCAGGAAAACCCTGGTGGCAAGGGGCAGTAAAAACTAAAAATACTCCCCTGACCATGGTAGTTGACTCCCATGACAAATTATTGTTTCAAACTGATGCTTCTGCAGTAGCCCTGGGAGCGGTACTACTCCAATTCCAAGAGGATGATCAAAAGGAGCACTCCATCTTTTACTACTCTTGTTCTCTTTCTCCAGCAGAAATGAATTATTCTATCTTTGAAAGGGAGTTGCTAGCTATGAAATAAGCATGTACCAAGTAGAGACATCTGTTGTTGGGAGTGAGACATGTCTTGGAGGTCAGAACTGAGGATAGAAACTTGCATGCTTTAAGAACCATCCAGTGTAGGAACTGTCATCAAGCAAGATGGGCATATTTATTTTCCCAATTCGAGTTTATCATCAGTTATATTCCTGGTACTCAAAACATACATGCAGAAGGCTTTTCTCTAAGATACCCTGATGTTTCAGATATTGAAACAATGCACATCATTCTACCCGACTGCATTATTTCCATTACAACTACCTGTCTGAAAGAAGTCCAGCACCACTGCAACTAAACTATAAAACAAGTTGGAATTACCAAGATTCACTACAATTAACATCATGCACCTGGCTATATTCTTTCGAAGGCACATTTTGTTCTGACCCCAGGCCTTCAAAAGAAAGTGGCATTTTTTGTTTTCTTGTTCTCTTTCTCCAGCAGAAAGGAAATTATTCCATCTTTGAAAGGGAGCTGCTAGCTATGAAAGAAGCATCTACCAAGTGGAGACATCTGTTGATGCGAGCAAGACATGTCTCTGAGGTCAGAACTGACCATAGAAACGTACATGCTTTGAAAATCATCCAGTGTAGGAACTGTCATCGAGCAAGATGGGCATATTTCTTTTCCCAATACGAGTTTATCATCAGTTATATTCCTGGCACTCAAAACATACATGCAGAAGGCTTATCTCGAAGATACCTTGATGTGTCAGATATTGAAACAATGCACATCATTTCACTCGACCGTATTATTTCCATTACAACTACCTGTCCAAAAGAAGTCCAGCACCACAGCAACTGAATTATAAAACAAGTTGGAATTACCAAGATTCTCTACAATTAATATCACCCACCTTGCTATATTTCTTTTGAAAGGCACTTTTTGTTCGACCACAGACCTGCAAAAGAAAGTGTGTTTTTTTGGTCTCAAGTGGTGGCCTTCCAGGACTTAAGAACATTTACAAACTACTTTTTTTATCCTTTTGGTGGCCCCAATTAAAGACGATGTGACTGGCTATGGAAGGTCTTGTTTCATTTGTGCTCAGATGAAGACTTCACATAAGAAACCAATGGGTGTGCTACAACCTTTACCTGTAACCACCAGGCCCTGGGAAACTGTTGCCACAGACTTCATTGTTGAATTACCACCATTGACAGGGAAGACAGTGATAATGGTTGCCATTGATATGTTTTCATAGATGTCATATGTTGTGCCCTTTAACAAACTGCCAACTGCTAAAGAAATGGCACAGCGATTTATCAAGGATATCTTCAGGCTTCAGGCTACATGGTATTCCTGAGACCATCATCTCTGAGTACTAATTGGGAACATGTGTGTAGTTCCAGTCAAGAGGATCATTAATTTACTAAAGAAGAGAGGAGAGTGAAGATTGTGGGAGATTGAAGAGATGAGAGAAGCATAAGAGAACAAATCAGAGAAGAAGAAGAATTTCTATTGTCAAATTTGCTCCCTAGAATGAGAATGTAACATGAGCAAATGTGTATGGTGTTTATGAACCTTTGATAATTGGGAACATTGAATATGTGAGAGAAAAAGAGTATGAGATAAGTTACGTTATAAATGGGGAATTTCTGATTGGTGAAGAGATGATTTTGAGAGGAATTTATTATGAGTGTGGTAAGGTTGCTTATTTCAATTTGCCACATAATTCTGTTGGATCATGTTATCTTGCTTTGGTGTTTCCCAGAGTCTATCAAAGGAGCAGAATGGATGATGTAGTTGGTGAAGAGAGTAAAACGTGTATTTGGAAAGATAGTATTAGATATATTAGGCACTATTATTCCTCCTGTAGATGTGGCTAAGAATGATGAAACAATTAGATACTTATCTACAATTGTTGACCTGTTTGCTTCTAATACAACTGGAGCCCTAACTCAAAAAGGTTCTGACTTAATGCTATGGTTATGCAAAATCATTTTGTACTTGATCTTTTTGCAAAGGAAGGCAGGGGGTTCCAGGTACTGACAGTAAAGGAATAGTGTACCTTTATACCTGATAGCAGCAGGGTTATGAACACCTATTATAAATATTACTAATTTTGCCTTGAACATAATCAGCAGCTGCCCCTGTCCTAATCATACACTTCGCTCAGCCAAGAGCCACTTGCGTAAGAGAGCTGCCTTGGGGACTTTTGGGAGTCCAAGAAAGGCCAGTTCAGCCTAGAATAACTGCTAAACTAGAAAAGAGTTCCAGCAGTCTGTCTCTGGAACAACAAGTGCAGATTGGTTTGCTGTCCAGCGGACAAGGCATGTTGTACTCTGTCCAACTGAGATTAGTAAATAGCCCGAGCTATAGCCAGTGGTGGCCCTTACTCAGGAGGTGCCCCAGGTGAAACTAAATTTGATGCACCACCTGACCCTCCTCTTGAACCACTTCCTAATCTGTACCTTCCTGTTAGTTTTCCTAACGGGCACCTTTTGTGCTTACCGGGCTCGTGCTGCTGAATATTTCAGAGCAGTGACCGTCCTGTGAATACACATTTGCCCCTTGTCCCCTCACCCGAATCACTTATTTGGTTGCTAAACTAGAGGTGAGAGTCCTTGGGAGGAGTTGAGGGTGAGAGGGAGAAGAAAACGGGATAAAGTAAATTGGAGAGAGGCTGAGAAATCTAAAGAAATCACGATTTTAAAGATCCAAATGGTGGCCACTATTGCCACACAAGCTCTTGAGACTATTTCTTGGCAAAAACAAGGAATGGCCATCATTGATCTGCCAAGTTAGCTACAATGAGGGGGAAAATCAAAGGTGTGCTGGTTTAACTTAGGAGTGGCACTTGATGACTATTCACAAAGGTATTTTGAAGTACCTAAAATAGTACTGGTGTGGTTCTCTTTTATCCACTTTTACAACTCTTTTAACTACCCTAAAATGGGCATAACATTGGAATATTAATGAAATATTCACATGCAATTAGCACAAACAGTTTTTACTTTTACTAATAGGGAATTGGATGTTTCAGAGCTGATTTACAAAGTCATAAAGGAGTACATAAAAGAGTATTCCTGTGGTATTAATTCCCAAACTTATAAATGCTTTTGTAAACAGTCCATTTTGTGAATAGATGTGCAGAATTTTTAGGTCAGTAGCCAATTAGTAGTGGACCAGCCAGTTTTTACTGGATAATGTTTCCAGCATGACAAATGTTAGGCACAGTGGTTATGGACCCATCACTTACTACAAGTCTTGATTCGCGTTGACAGTCATTATGTAAGATGAGATCATGGATTCTGTCTTTGCATCAATTGAAGGATGTGTAAAGTTGTTTGGAGTTCCTATTATTCAAATTTTGAGTTTGCCCCCTGCAGCAGGTCCAGGGGTTAGCATAAATGTAACGAGAATACAGGGACCAGAGTATTCTTCCTGTCGATTCAAATCCCTTAAATATTGGGCCGGTATTCACTCCAGTGCGGTTTAGGACCTTGGTACCCCAATTTGTAAATGTTCAGGATAAGGTAGGAGTGTTTCCCATGAAATAATTACTCAAAGTCATACCGGTTTGTGGGTAACTACTATTCTTTTTTGAAGGTAGATGGTTTAGTATGCAATGTGGTTTGAGGAACAGCCAACACGTGTTTCACCCCCTCGGGCTAATAAGCTGGGGACTTTCTCAAGGCTTTGAAACAATCAGATCAGTCTCTTCACGTCCTCAGTCAGTATTAAGTTACATTTCTCTATGCATCTGTATGTCGGGGTTAAATCCCCCTACCGATCGAAAATGTGATGTCACTGAATCCAAAGTAGGATATAATTATTCAATAATAGAAAAAGAGCAGCACCGGACCGGAAAGTGACCATAAAAGAGGGTGATAAAAGTCTGAAATTTGTGCTGTGAAGGTGACACTAAAAATTTTGAGAAACGTATATGTGTTTGTGCAATTGAGGCTATGACAGAAAACAAAAATTGTTTATGGCAAAAATGGAGGCAAGCACCAACAATATTGTAACCAACAAGTTACATACACCTGCAAAGATTTACATAGGGTTTGTGTTAGGTTTTCATTCAGTTTTTAAACACAGCCTGACCCAAAGTCTTTTGCTTGGATACACAAACAAATCATGATTTGTGTTGGTTTGTAAACTGCAGTAACGCAACTCAGTGGAATGCCCTCCCTTGCGTTATTTTTCATCAAGTGGTCAGACTACGGCGCACTGGTACCTGCTTTGGCAAATGGTAGCCACAAGTGTGCCAGTGCAAGGAGAAAGCAGAACTGCACCACCTCTAAGTAGATGTGACGCAGTTCTCTCCTGTTCACACAACCCAGTGCAGCAACTGTAAATGCGTGACCTCTTTGTAATATGCCCCACAATATATATATATATATATATATATATATATATATATATATATATATATATATATATATATATATATATAAATTAAACACCGAGCTCAGAAAGTGCAGAAGGCGCAGCCCCATAGTCACAGGGGGCACACAGACGCGCCTCGTTGCCAGTTGTGCACATGTACTGCCCATTAGCAAGCTGGAGAATCTCCCTAAGGAAGTAGATTTGCCAAATGAATTTGCAAATGGCCCATTTCCAAATCGGTTAAGCAAAGTCATTAAAGGATTATAGACACATACTCTGTTGTCTTTCAAGTGTAGGTGTTGTTTAAAAGCCACGTTTGGTCTCAGTGTAAAGTGCGATAATATTTTAAATTAACGCAGATGTTTCTGAGGTTCTCATACTTTTATATTAGGCCTTTTTTAATCTAAATTGCCGAATGTGGTCCGCCGTTCGATACTGACTATAGTACAATTATTGGAATACAGTTGCTTTTAGTTAGCACTAACGTTTAAAGTATCCCGCGTTTTTATTTTTATATGGCAACACACAGAAGAAGACTACACAGCTGGGAAATTGGGGGATTCAAACCTAAAATGCCCATTCATTTTCTTTGTACCGTGACTCGAATTTCAAAGTTTGATGTTGAATTTTTGTAAGCTTTGATTTTGTTTATGACCTTGAGCTGAAATTGAAAATTCCTTCTTTATTTCTCAGCAACAGCGGTTACTTGAAGGAAAAAAATCCACTTCATTGTAGATGCCATCTATTTAATAAATAATACATAGGCTAGTGACACTTATTAGAAGACAGGCCAATAATGCTTGCCTATCAAGTGACAAATTCTGACAGATAGATTTGCAAAAAGAAAACTGATGCTGCTCTAGGTTTTGTGTCCTCTCGATGAGCTTGACAAACATAAATATTTTATAATGGATAAACTGTCAAGTTGTGTTATATTTAATGCAGTGGAGCAGCTGAGAATTCAACAATTTACATTTGAAAAATCTCGAAAATAACGCAATGTTCATGAAGGATGAGCAATTATTTATGTCGGTTCTTGGTGATGGTAAAGCTCAGTAGCAGTCGCCTGAATTTAGCATATGGTAAGTACTAGGTCAAAATCACTGCTGTGCAACAGGAGCGGCCTTTTGCAATTTGAAAACAGCTCTGCAACATACACACATTAATAGGTTCGAACCTACCCGACCACTTCAAAAGAAAGCAATACGTTTATTTATCTGTTCAACATGAAAATCAAGTCTGTTAAAAGACTAGGGGGCATATTATAAAGAAACGGCGTTAAAATTATCGCCGCTCTAGCGGCATTAAAAGGCCGCTAGAGCGGTGATAATGGGCTTGCTAATATGCCCTTGAGAATTCCCATAGTAGCCCATGTTCTGGTGTCAACATGGGCTTCTATTGGAATTCTCTGCGGCATATTATCAAGCCCAATATTGCCACTTTAGCCGCAGTTTTCTGCCGCTAAAGCGGCGATAATTTTAACGTTGGGCTTGATAATATGCCCCTAGGTCAGGCTTATCTTGCAGTGGTGCATGTATGAATCACCACACATACAAGATCTTCCCCAAAACTAGATTTTATATAGTTCACTGCAAATAACCCACACCTCCTATGCTTTGTAACCAATCGCAAGCTGAAGTTACAGAGACCCTTGCTACAAATACAATCATTTTCATGTGATCTATAGATATTGTAATGCAAAGAAAAGAAAACAGATAATTGAAAGTTGGTGAGAACTTGTGAGCTTTAAATAAAAAGCACATAAAGCTGCCCCGTGAAACAATAAAAGAAGTCATTTTGGATAGAGATATTGCCTTTCAAGGAAGCAAAGTCAAAAGGGTGAATGAAAATTTGAATTAATTAAGCAGAGGCATTCAAGCATGACCTACTTTCTCCCTAGGTGCTATGTTATGTTATGTTTTTGGAGCTTGTAGCGCACACGGATACTCCAGGGAGTGTCCCGGCGCGATCCTTGAGGAGTGAAGAGTGGCAGTTTAAATGAGGAGGAGGAGGAACATTTTCAATCTTTTTTTAAAACAGTGGGGTCCTGGATGCTGCGAAGAGCAAATGGAAGCGAATTCCAGGCGTAGCAGCTCTGAAAGCAAGGGAGCTGCCACCCATCCTTTGAAGACAAAAGCGAGGTATATGGGCTAGGAGCTGATAGGCTGTGCGAAGCTGTCTTGCTGGAGTGTAGAACATAAAACGTTTCCTTAGATAGATTGGGCCAGAAGCATGCAGGGCACGATGCGCCAAGACCAGGGCCTTGAATTTAGCTTGTTCGGCTATAGGCGTTTCGTAAGCAAATAGAAAATAAACTTTCGGGGCGTGGCTAGCGCCCAGCGAAGATGGCGGTCTGTCCCCGACTCTCCCGGGACTGTGGTGACGGCGCCGGCTTTATCTCATGAATTAGCGAGAATGCTGTAAGGAGAGGATATTCGTGTGAACTCCTGGAGCGCTGACAAGAAGCGTCTTTTTGTCTCCATCACCCTGTAAGCCGCATTTCTTTCAGTTTAACCTCCATGGCAGTCCCGTTTTCAGAACGGGCACCATTTTGTTTTTCCTTCTCGCCTTAGGTGGAATTCATCCGACATACCGAGTGAGAAGAAACGCACTACACAGCGGTTTTGACACTCGAGGATTTTTTACTTTCTTTTGCTCCCACTTCTACAATAAACCTTGGGAAGCTGCTCCTGAATTGAGGAAGATAGTAAGTGGCATTATTTCACTCAACGCATTTCAAGACCTGCTATGATGGATTGAGTTTTGTTTATACCTCTTTTCACATGCATGTTGTATTAACTACGGTCTGCTTACATTTCACCTTGCCTGTCATTAATCTCCAACACATAATGACACTGCCTTTTCCATGCTTAAGTATCATCATTTTTATCACTGTGTCTCATCATTTGCAGGTGTTTGCAGGGGGGCGCTCTGTTTTTCTCACAGTGTCCTCACTTCTTTTCTCCTTGCATGTGAATTTTTCATCAATAAGTGTCATTTACATATTTTGAGACTGTTTTTGCCAGATACTTTTTCTTGATCCAACGCATGGGAAAATTATTCAAAGTTTCTTCGCTCTCATCGTCTCTTGCACGTAAATCTACACTTCGGACTAAGTCCCGCTCACATTGCGTCTCCATGGATGACTCATCAAACATCTCGCCTAAGGGTGCTACACCCTACGCCATTACAGCTTCCTCTGGGGCAAATAAAACCCCAAGCAAACATTTAAAAAAAGATCCTCCCTCTCCTCCTAAGCAACCATCCTCGGTTTCTCTGGACTTACTACTTGAAGAAATTAGAGCTCTGCGTCCATTTGTAGAAGAAACCAATTCTCAAATACAGATCCTAACAGATAGATGGTCAAGTTTGGAAGACAGACTTACCACAGTTGATCAGAACCTTGAATCCTTAACCTCGGCTAGTAGCAAAACAGAAGATCTCCATTCTCAGGTCCAACTCCTTCAAAAGCAAGTTGAAAACCTGAAAAACAGAAATAGACGGAATAATCTCCATATATACGGGTTATCGGAAGGAACAGAAGGATCTGACCCTATCAAATTCTTTAAATCATTATTACCCAAGGTTCTTAACTTACCACAAGAAACTCAGCTAAATATACAACGAGCTCACCGCCTAGGTCCTACCCATGCCTCATCATCTACCACCTTAAAGAAGCCAAAAGGGGTTATTCTATATTTACATGAGTATACTGACTTACTAAGAATTCTCTCGGCGGGCAGAGCTGCTAATCGTATCTCCTGGGCAGGTAACAATCTCTTCTTCTCCCAGGATTATTCAAAACCCACGGCCGACTGACGCAGAGACTTTCTTGCAATAAGACCACAACTTCGTTCTCTGGGGGCCAGATATGGCCATTTCCACCCATGCCTCTTTAAGGTTACCATCAACAACAAAACTACTACGTATGAAGACCCCACAAAATTGAGAAGTTTTCTTAATTTTTATCAGGCGGAGTCCATGGACACCTCTACATCATCCTCATCAACTCATAACAGTCGTTGACAATGTATTAAGCTTATATTTGTACTAGTGTCGTAGTTCTTCATGTTCACTGTTGTTGACTCTTTACATTTTTGATTGATTACAGTCATTTACTGTTTTGATTGCGATATTTATCATCCTCTTTTCTTCCTTACAGATTACGTTCTCCTGTTGTACTTCCCGATGTGTCGTAGAGCTCGCCGGTTCTTGTCCCCTCATGTCCCCCGATTGATGTCTGGAGTCGTCATCCTTCCATGTGGCCTCATCTCTCCCCACCTTACATGTGTTTTCACTTCTCTTCCGTAAGTATGTCTTTTGTGTTTGCTTTATTCTTTTCTATACTATTTCTTTCTCTACCCCTATCTTCTTATTCTTACCATATCTTCTCTCATTCTTGTTGCTGGGTCTATTTACTTTCCATCTTTCTCTTGCCCTTCCCTCTTCTTTCCCTCATAGTTTTTCTCTTTTCAAATTCTCAAGTTTCAGATTTAACTTGCATTTTCTTGATTCTCATTTGTCGTTTTATGGTAGATGCATTAAGATTGGTTCATTGCATTACACATTCAATATTCTTGACTTATGGTTGTAAAGATATTTACATAGAATGTTAAAGGTTTAAATTCCCCTATTAAGAGACAAAGGGTATTATCTTATTTATCTAAGTTGGATGCTAAAATTGTTTTATTGCAAGAAACTCATCTTACTGATTCTGAATCTCTAAAGCTCAAGAAAAACTGGGTTGGTGAACTCTTACTCACCTGGAGATGGTAAACGAAATGGTGTCATCACTCTCATTCATAAATCATTCAAAACCACCCTCATCTCGCAAAAAACAGATGAAGAAGGTAGATGGTTGTACACCAAGCTAGAGATAGACGGTATCCCTCTATCACTTTTTAATGTTTATGCCCCTACCTCTGGAGATGCTCCTTTCTGGTCCCATATGAATCAGTTGATTTCCCAACATTTTGACACTAATGTGATTTTGGCTGGAGATTGCAACCAAGTCTTTGACCCTTTTTTGGATCGTAAATCCACATTCCCTTTCATTCCTTCAAAGCCACATAAACTTTCACACAAACCATTAAACATTTACATTTATCTGATGCATGGAGGCTTTGTAACCCAACCTTGCAGGAATATACTTTCTATTCTTCACCACACCAGACACAATCAAGAATTGATTATTTTTTTACATCACATAATATATCCCAATCTCTCGTTTCTGCTGATATAGGCCCCATACTCATCTCTGACCATGCCCCTGTCTCCATTTTGCTAGACCTATTACCCCATACTGATCATCCTAAGAGATGGCGCTTCAATAACTCCCTGCTTCTAGACTCTCAATTTAACACCTCTTTTACCTCCTTTTTCAATGAATACTTTCTTCTTAATGACGTTGATAACATGCCCTTCCATATAATTTGGTACGCCTTTAAAGCTTCAGCTCGAGACTTTATTATTAGATATTCTTCTGCTAAACGTAAATCATTTCAGGCACTAAATAAAAAAACCCTTTCGAAAATAAAATCTTTAGAACACACTTATTACACCTCCAAATCGAGAAATTGTTTAACTGACCTCATCAATGCCAAGATTCAATATAACAAAGATAGAACAGAGGCAGCCTCCTTGTTTCTTTTAAAGACTAGCGCTAAATTTTAGGGTGGACAGAATAAAGCTGGCATATTGCTTGCCAATTATCTGAAAACTAAACAAAATAAGCTTCACATTGATTTCATTTTATCAGACACCAACATATCTAAGTAGAAGGACGCAGATATTTTACTTGAATTTGTTCAATTTTATAAGAAACTTTATACTCCTGAATCTTACCCTTCTGAGGCTGATATCTCTCTCTATCTCTCCTCAATTCACAAGCCTCCACCCCTACCTCAGCAACTTGACCTTCTTGAAAGAGATCTAACTCAGACTGATTTACTTAATCCTCTTAAATCTCTCAAAAAAGACAAATCCCCTGGACCAAATGGTTTTACTGTTGAATTCTTTAGACATTTCGCCCAACTTATTCTTCTTAAGTTACACAATTTAATTTCCTCTCTTTATTCTTCTGGCACTTTTATGGATGCTTTAATATGTCTTATTCCAAAAGATGAAAAAGATCTACGTTTTTGCAAAAAGGATCGCCCCATTTCCGTAGTTAATATAGATTATAACATTTTCTCAAAAGCATTAGCTTTTCGTTAGGAATCTCTTTTGCCTCGTCTATTAGTGTAAGAACAATCAGGTTTTGTTAAAGGACTCTCCATTAATGATAATACTCGTCTATTTTTTTATATTATTTCCATATCTCCATATCTCTCTGAACCCCTTGCTGCAATTGCCCTCGATGCTGAGAAGGCGTTCGACAGAGTACACTGGCCTTTTATCTTTCATACTCTGAAATGGTTTGGTTTTGCCCAAAAAGAATCTCTTTTATCTCTTTGCTTTATTCAAACCCTAAAGCTGCCATTTTTGCCAACGGTCTTACTTCTCCCTACTTCTCTCTTCATAGAGGAGTCAGGCAGGGCTGTCCCTTGCCTCCCTTCCTCTTTAATCTAGCCTTAGAACCCTTTCTGTCTAAGATAAGACAAAACTCTTCTATTATAGGGCATACTTCTAAATCTTTACATATCAAATTAGCTGCAGATGCCGGTGACGTTCTTTTATTTCTCTCCCAACCTCAAAATTCCTTACCGGCTTTCTTGAAGGAAGTCCAAGCGTATTCTTTAGTTTCGGGTTATAAGTTAAATAATGACAAATGCTAAATTCTGCCCTTAACCATATATACTTTCAAAGATGATTTTTCCCTCTCCAATTTTACTTGGAACCCTTTCCACATAAAATATCTAGGTATAAGGTATACCACCTCCATCAAAACATCAATTGATCTAAATTTCAATAAATGCATCAACAAACTTAGCTCCCTCACAACCAAATGGCACCCTTTATATCTTTCATGGTGGGGCAGACTTGACACTATTAAAATATACACTAGTCTAATATGGCGTACCGTTTTTGAGAAAACTCTCCGCTACAGTCCACTTTCTATTTCATTTCCTAGCGCATACGTCATATAACGTGAACGGAATACAGAGCATCCATTGCTTTCTCCACGTTTGGAAGTTACATGAAGACTTCGTTTCGGGTAGGTTACGAATGGGAAACTTGTGTGTTCGCTAAGTAAGGTTGTTAGTCGATTGTGAAAAAATAGTGGATTAAATTTGGTTGTAAGAGGTTTTTGGCCACTTTTAGTGCGTTTTTGAGCTTTTCGTGTGCCTCGTGATCACTAAACGGTATGCTGTTACCGGCCTCTTGAGGAAACTTTATTGATCCGCTTTTCCTCGACTCCGTGTATACATATGATCTTAGGTTTACCAATTGGGCATTTATGCCTGTTCATTGATTTTAACGGTTATTTCTAATTTCTGATAATAGTTAGAAAATGGGATGTTATTAGCGCATGTTGGTCTGTAGCACTACATGAGACTCTTGTTTGTGGGCCAGTAAAATAAGTAAATAAAAGTTTTAAATATTTGTTGCCATGTTTCCGTTTGTGGTCTTTTTTGGTTTATGTTAATATTTGTTTTAGACACCATTTTGATGCCGGTACATTTCTGAAACACGATATATTTAACGGGGCTTTTTTATTCTAGAGTACAACTGTTTCGTAGTAGTTAACACTGTTTGTTTGGGATAGTAGAACAAGATGATTCATTTTTATCATACTTAGGCTTATCAGGACCTGAGGAAAGCGTGCATCATTTACGCTAGTCATTTGTTCCGGGGAGAAGGATTACCAATATACCTTAAGGAATCTACAATACCCGGCTGGCCTACATTGCCCTTGATTGATGCTTGACGAATCATGGATTTCTTTAATGGATTTGTCTAATTGTGTTTAGGTGAGAACAATTTGATTAGGGTTTATTTTCTATCTCTTTCTTCTTTCATTTTCTTCATTGGTCCTTGGTGGTGGTTTCGGCTTTTCGACAGTAGGGATATACACTCTTTCTTTTGGTGTTGGTCATTTGATTAGGGTGAGCTAATAACACTTTGGCTGTTACAACATTACTTAGGGACGTATAAAATGTGTTGGATGGTATATAATGGAAAACATGACTTATTTATTCTCTTAATAAGTAAATAGGCATAACATTGTAAGTGCACTAACAGCATACCCATATGATTACATCTGTGACAATGAGATCTTATAGGATGGGTGACTGTTTTATGTTTGTGATTGTTCTTTTTATGTATTGTTTGCAGCCTTGAAAAAGTACTTTTAGGACGAAACACGTGTCAGCTGTTGTGTACACATATCTGGATTTTGTAAGAAGACATATTAAAGAAACGTGCAAGTGAAATTCCAAAGCTATTGCTGGACTCTAATTTCTGACACGCTCAAACACATTGTGGATATCAGCTTCCCTGGTTTATTATAATTGTTGTGTGCCTTAGCAATTGTGTAAAAAGTTTGTGGAGTCCTGAGAGCCTTTTGTCTCTTTTGGATTTTCGATTTATCCTCCAAAGGCAGAGGGGGATGATTTGCTTGAGAGCACCTTGAAGACTAATTTTATGGAATCTAACATTTTGTCTACATTTTTTAAGTGGATGTGCATGCAAATGTTCTGGCAAGCTTCTGCTTGGTTCTCTGTGTGAAGATCTATTAAAATGATGTTAACACCTATCATCCTCTATCTTCTTTCTAATTTTCCAATTTCCATTCCCGTGAAACTGTTTCACAAAATTAACTCCACCCTTACTTCTTTTCTTTGGCTGAACAAAACACCAAGAATGTCTTTATTGAAGCTATCGCGCCCGAAATCCGAAGGAGGTGTTCGTTTCCCTGATTTCCCTAAATATCATAAAGCTTTCTTATTAAAACATGTTTCCAAATGGTTGTCTCTGCCTTCTCACGATCTGCCTTTATGGATTGATCTGGAAAACTCCTTCTTGTCCCCGTTTTCTTTTCAAAAATATTTATTTTTTATGAGGAAACCGCACAATCTTCACACTCCAATTATCAAACATTCGTGTAACATTTTGAATACACTTCTTCATGTTGAACCACATGATTTTACTACATTTCTTAACTCCACTATTTGGCATAACAATTTCATTCGCATTAAAGGTAAACAGGCTTATGTTATGTTATGTTATGTTATTCGGATTTCTATAGCGCACAGCTGCCCCAGCAAAGGGGCGTCTTGGCGCTGCCAGCATCAGAGAGTGGACCTAAACACTAAGACATAGAACATCAAGAATAGAAAGAGTGACCAAGAAGACTAAGTTGAGGGAAAATGGAAAGTTTTAATCGCTTTCCTGAAGTCCAGCAAACATTCCATCCTACGGATCTGAACAGGCAGGGAGTTCCATAACTTGGCTGCCAGGCAGCAAAAGGACTGGCCCCCTGCGCGAAGACGTTTCACACGGGGAACAGTTACCAGGTGCTGCTCCAAGGAGCGCAGCTGACGCTGGGGAACATATGGAGTAAGCAAGTTACCATGCAGACTAGGCGTAGCCAGCTTCAGAATCTTAAAAGAAAGACACAACGTCTTAAATTGAATGCGCTCTGCCATCGGAAGACAATGAAGTCTCTGAATGGCGCCAACTGAGGGGCAAGACCGCGGGAGCCCCAACAAGGCTCTGGCTGCGGCATTTTGAACACGCTACATCCGTGTTCTTTCAGCTTGATTGGCCCCTAATAAGAGAGAACTGGCATAGTCCAATCGAGATAGAATAGCTGACTGGAAAATCAGCTGGCACATTGGTGGGTCGAAAAACTTCAGAAGGGGCTTAAGACCCCGCAGGAGTCCAAAGCATGTGCCGGCAACTTTTTTTGTATGGTCTTGATAACTGAGAGAGGAATTCATCCATACCCCCAGGTTCTTAACCACTGCCTCGGGATTAGGAGTTCTACCCAGGACGCTCGGCCACCATCGCTCACTCCATAAGCTTGAGTTCTTCCCTACTAACAAAACCTCAGTTTTGATAGCGTTCAACTGTAAGCAGTTAGTGGTCATCCATTCTGCAACGGCAGCCAGGCCGCTTCTAAACCTAGAGGCATTCAATGTGGAACCTTCAGCCAGGACCACCACCAGCTGCGTATCATCCACATAGGAGACCATGGTGAGGTCCCACTGCCTGGCGACCACTGCAAGAGGCTGGACGTACAGATTAAACAGTGGGGGACTGAGCGCCGAGCCCTGGGAGACCCCCTGGTCGATGGAATGAGCCTGAGAAAGAAACGGAGGGGCTGACACTTGGAAAGATCTTATGGTCAGAAAATATCTGAACCATTCCAGAGCCAGGCCAGCCACACCCGCCTCCTCCAGCTGCTGAAGCAGAATGCCATGCGAGACCGTATCAAAGGCGGCACTAAGATCAAGCAAGATCAGTGCCGCCGTCTGACCGGAATCGAGAATGGTCCGCAGGTGTTCAGTCATGGCCAGAAGAGCAGTCTCCGTGTTGTGGCCTAAGCGGAAGCCATTCTGAGATGGATCCAAGATGTTGTTAGTACTCAAGAAATTCGTTAGTGTGTTATTAACATGCGCCTCTGCTATCTTAGCCACCCAAGGGAGGAGAGATATAGGCCGGATGTTTTCAAGTTTAGCCGGGTTAAGTGATGGTTTTTTGAGAATGGGGGATACCCATGCCTGCCTCCACGGCATCGGGACACTAGCTGTGGAAAAGGAAGAATTGACTAACTGGCATAGCGGGTTCAGAAAAAGAGAGAGTGGCTCCCTAAACTGAACCGGCTTTAAAGGGTCGGCCGGAGAGCCAGATTTAAATTTCCGGCTCAGCCGAATGAACTCATCCTGTGAGATACTGGGGATAACTATTAGAGAAGGTCGTGGCAAGGGTCTGGGAAGAGCAGTAGGAGAAGGAGAGGTCACTTGAGGGAAGGACCGATAGATGGCACAAACTTTCTCAACAAAGAAAGTGGCCTGGTCCTCACACTGCTGTTCAGATGAAATAGCGGATGCCGGGTTTTTTCTAGCCCTGAGATCTTTAAGGATCTTGAAAATACATTTGGCTGGGTTAGGGCTAAACTTGATTGCATTGGCATAGTAAGCCGCTCGAACATTGCAGATGGTTCTGTGATAATGTTTAATCTGGGCCAAATAGCATACTTTTTCCTGGGGTCATAGTCCTTTCTCCACTTGCGCTCTGATCTCTTACAGGCCTTCCTTAAGGTGGACAATGAGTCAATAAACCAGGGACTGACGTCGGAGGTACTGCCCCTAATCCACTTAGCCGGAATATGAGAGTCAAGCCCTTGGATGATCCAATCGCAGAATAAGCTATAACTTGTCTTTGCGTTATTAAGAGGTCCCAAAGGATTCATGCAGAGAAGTGCGTGAAAATCCTCCAACCTCAGTTTACGCCAAGAGCGTTTGAAGACAGGCAGTTGGGCAGCTTTGTTAGGGGGCTCAGAGGCCGGAAAAGACATTACTACCAGTGAATGGTCAGTCCAACCCGTGGGTTTAGGAGTCTCCACAGTTGTAGACAGAATATTCGAGATAAGAGGGTTCAACAAATTGCCAGCCAAATAGGTGGGGCCGGGGACCAGTTGGTTAAGTTGGTACGCAACTAGGGCTGCAAGCAAGCTACAGATCTCATTATCATGCGATAAATCAAAGTGAAGATTGAAATCACCTAGAATACTGAAGTTGGCAGTGCCCATAGCGAGCGTGCAGACTGCCTCCAGAAGGGCGACTTTGAACTTAGAGGTGGACCCTGGTGGACCTTGGAGAACTTGGAGGGAAAAAGACATTTTATGGGTACATCAATTATTTGAAAACAACACTTTTTTGTCCTTTTCTAGGGCCAGATCCCTTTTTCATCTACCTTCATTATTTTGAAATAAATTTTCAATTTTACCTTCTGCCGTTTTGGATTCTTACTCATATTTTCAATCCTACCCTCATTCCCCTCCACCATTGGATCATGCCTGGTCAAATATACTTTGCAAAACATCTAAGGCCTCCACCCTTTACACCTGTTTACTATCCCCACTTTTACCAAGATCTAAAACAAAAACTGAAATTGCCTGGGAAACGGATATAGACACACATTAGCCCATTTGTATTTGGGATAAGCTTGGGTCAAAAATTAGGAAATCCTCCAGGGCTGCTTCCACCACACAAACTATCTTCTTCATTTTCAATAGATTACTTTTAACACCAGTTTCCCAACACAAAATGTATTCTGATACTCCAGACACTTGCTGGTCCTGTTCATCTCCGCAGGCTGACCTTCGTCATTTGCTTTTTTCATGCCCTCACGTTTTGGAATTTTGGAAATCAGTCTGGTCCCGAATTAATGTTATTTTCAAGACCTCCATCCCCCTTATATTTGTTAACATTTTTTTAGGCAGCCTCTCCACTTGGAACAAACCAAAAGTTTAAACAAAAATTATTGACTTATTAATCGCTACTGCTTTTCAGCAGATCCCAAAAAACTGGAAAGATACTTCCAAGCTCTCGTATTTGGCATGGTGGTATTCCGTCTGTCATAACCACAGACTTGACACAACCTTTGTATTTCCTCCCTCTCTGAAGATTAAGAGACTACTTCTATGGTCTCCAGTTACGGAGTTTCTAGATGATAATGCTAAACGATCCTTTGCTCCAACACCATACATTCAAGAAGTTGCTCAACCTCCTTAATTTGTTTTGGTTTTTGCCATTTATATTATTATGTTCAATATAATGTAACTTTATTTTTCATTGTTTTATTACTTTGCATTATGCTTGTTTTCTCTCCCTTTTACCTTTGCTCTTACCATGAACCTTCTCCCCTTATACGATTATTTGTTATCTACCATGAATATTATGCTTTGTATCACTTATCTTTGATGTTTTGTTACTTGATATTTTGATGTATCTTTTGAGACATACCTTCAATAAATTTACCCTTTGAAACTTAAAAAGAAGAGAAACATTTGCCAATCCTTGCATCTAGCTTTAATGTGTTGTGCATGCATACTGTATTTGTGCATGCCTTTGTTTCCAAGAGTTGCCAAATGTAAACCAGAGCTCTAGACTTGATCAACGCTTGTTTTATTGTAAGCGGCTAGATTTTGCACTCCTACAGGAAGATGTGAACATATATGTGTGTATGTGTAAACATGTGTATGTGACGGGCGTACAATTACTGACTAAAGCTTTCAAAATCAAATCAATCAAAATAGAAAAAGGATTGTTTTCTGGTTACATTCCACATATGAGATAAAGAATATAATTAGTATTATGCCAACTGCACATAATTTGCTTTCACATTAATTATGTGAAATTATGGCAAATTTGTGCGAAACACAAATCTGTCATTTAGTGCTATATTTAATTTTAAAGTGAGCTAACGTTCCTGTGCATTAGTGGAATTTATTTTACAGTGGATGGCGTTTAAATTATGCAAAGTGGCATGATGGCTTAATTTCAGGAAATTTGCGTAACAAGCAAATCCTGAAGGAGTAAATCAAATTTCGCCCAGGCCTAAATATAATATGTGATAATTCTGTGTTTTCGGATGTAATATAGCCTCTCTTGCATTGTAATGTAAGCACTCCATCAGAGGCAGGATGATGCAACAAACATTCAGTAGCAGGAAGTGAGAGAGAAATATGTCTCTGTGCAGAGGTAAACCCATCTATATATATTTTGAAGATAGGTACCAATACATACTGCAGACTGCTGTGCTGTCAAGCTATATATTACCTACTGGTAGTTATAGTTAGGATGCAATTTCCATAGAAAGAGCTTTTATTGATTTGGCAATAACTTTGTTGTCATTTGACAAATTCTCGAAATTTTTTCAAAACTATTGGGGCAGTCACTTCAGCTTCTGGTTTGAAAGTAGGGGCAAAGAAAAAGAAGGTTCCCAAAATGCCTTTTCTGCATGCCAATTTCCATCGGAAACATTAGACACGGCTACAGCCCGAACGGCTGAATGGAAGTACACCAAATTTAGCAGAAAGGTAACTCTTGGTACAGAAAGCACTCTTTTTGTTAAATTAAATAAATCTGTTCAGGAGTTGCTGAGAAATATAAAGATTTTTCAGATTTACAACTGTGGCTGCAGTGGATCTACGACCCCTCCCGATCTCGTGCCTGAGATCTGATTGGCTGCCAACACTTCAAACCAGGCAGTGTTGGCAGCCAGCTTGTGACTCAGTTGAACTGAGTCACAAGAAAAAATATTTGAAAATAAGAGAAGGGGGCAGGGTAGAAACACCCTGACTCCTAGGCCTCTTGGAGGTGTCCCACAGCATTTTGTTTTAAATTACTAGCAGGAATCACAGTGGATCTACGAATCCTGACCCCAAAAAAACTGAAGCATGGATTTCCGCGCTTTGTTTAATTAGTCCCGTGGGTGAGCCAGGTCCCAGGGTCAATTACAAATAATGATGGGGGCCAGCGCCCACCTCCCCGGGGCTAATTGACTGAAATGCGGGGGGCCATGTGCCTCTTACCACAGCCCTGGAGACCGCCAAACCGCCGGGGCTTAATTGTTGTAGGATGGGGGACACACGCCCCCCCTTGTGGAGCCGTAGTTGTCCCTGGGGACCGCCACACCCCAGGGCCGGCTCCAGCAATGTCCCGGGGTGCCCACCCCCAGGACATTCCAGTTTGCTATGGCTTGGCAGGAGCACTGCTCCAGACAAGTCATAGCAAACTCTGCTCCGGTTGTCACTGCCCTCACTTCCATGAAGCAGAACAGAATTGGTTTTGGACAGAGAGAGCTGTTGTTTGCAGCTCCCTCTGTCCAAAATCAATGCCGGCTCCCGCAGGAGGCAGGGAGCCGGCAGGGACCACAGGGGCCTTGAAGCTCCCCCTGTGGTCCTAAACATGGTGGTCATGCCCCGGGGATAGGGTCCCCAGGGCAATATCAGCCTGGGGAGGAGGGAGCGCGCTGGCCCCCTCCCCATTTAAAATAAATAAATTATGAAGGCCTGGCCCCAGAGGATGGAGTCCCCGGGCCGAAATAGACTTGGGGAGGAGGGCCATGTGGACGCCTCCCCTTTTTAAAAAAAAGGAAAAGATAAATAAAGGCAGGGCCCCAGGGAATGGGGTCCCTGGGGCTGAATTTGGCCCAGGAAAGGGCGGCCACATGGCCCCCTTAATTTATGTTAAAAGAAAATTAAAAAGGAAAAGGCCAGGCCATGGGGGATGGGGTCCCCGGGGCCGTAATCAGCCTTGGGAGGAGGGCTGTGCGGCCTCCCTCCCATAAAAATAAAAATATAGGCCGAGCCCCGAGGGATGGGGTTCCTTGGGCCAAAATTGGCTCAGGAAAGGGTCCCCCCGCTTCTTTTATGTTAAAACATTTATTAAAAAGGAAAAGGCCGGGCCCGAGGGATTGGGTCCCTGGGGCTGTAATCAGCCTGGGGAGGGAGGCCACGTGGACCCCTCCCCATTTAAAATAAAAGACTGGCCCCATTTAATGGGCTCCCCAGGGCCACATATGGCCAAGGGAAGGGGGGCTACACAGTCACTTTCCCTAAAACAAGTTATTTAATAAAAAAAGACAGCCAGCAAAGCGCCGGAGGCCATGCCCCCTTCACCACCACTCTGCAAACGCACCTCTTGGCGCACTGGTGGTTGGGGAATGAAATCCCCTTGAATGCTGAGGGTCTTTGGGGCCAACCAGCCCTCTTGTTACCTTTATTAAGTCTCAGATAGCGGGATTGCTGAGTGGCTTGAAGGCCATGCTCCCTTTCTCCACCACTCTGTAAACTCACCTCCTGGTGAGCTTCTGGTTGGGGTAAGAAATCAACATTACTCCTGAGGGCCTCAGTACTAAAGTGGACTACTTTCCCTAACCAGTAATTCGTCAGGAGGCAAATTTGCTGAGTAGTGGAGAAAGGGGGCGTGGCCTCTGACAACCTCTTAGCAATCCAGCAGTGTGGGTGTAACTGGAGGTGGCCGGTGAGGTAGTTGGTCTCCATGGACCCTCAAGAGCCAGGGGGACTTCATCCCCCAACTAGTAGAGCACCAAGAGGAGCGTTTGCAGAGTGGTAGAGAAAGGGGGCGTGGCCACCGAATATCTCTCAGCAAACCCACTGTGTTGGACTTACTGGAGTTAACAGGAGAGGTAGTTGGTCCCCAAGGATCCTCTGAAGCCAAGGGGACTTCATCCCCCTACTAATAGTGCACCAGGAGCTGTGTTTGCACAGTGGTGGAGAAAGGGGGCGTGGCCTCCCACAACCTCTCAGCAATCCTGCTGTGTGGGACTTACTGGTGGTAATAGGAGGGGTAGTTTGCCCCCAAGGATGTCCTTGAAGGCCAACTACCCCTCCTTTTAGCTCCGGTAATTTCCACACAGCAGGATTGCTGAGAGGTTGTTGGACGCCACGCCCCCTTTCTCCATCACTGTGCAAACACGGGTCCTGGTGTACTACTAGTAGGGGGATGAAGTCCACTTTACTCCTGAGGAACCTTAGACTCGAAGAAGCCCTCCTGCTACCTCCTGTAAGTCCTACACGGCGGGATTACTGAGAGCTGGCCGGAAGCCCAGCCCCCCTTCACCACCACTCTAAAACTGTGATTACTAGTTAAAAAACCATAGAAATTCAATGAAAAAAAACAAATGTTACAGGGACGTTATAGTTAGGAATCAGCTTTTAAAGAACCTTAGATATTTGCTGAAAAAACCAAAGGTTACAGGGACGTTAAAGTTAGCAAATGGAATTTTAAAAACCTTAGAAATTCATTGAAAAAAACAAAGGTTACAGGGATGGTATAGTTAGGGTCAGATTTCACTCCTACAAAACCAGAGAAATTCAACAGTTATAGTCAGCTGAGCTATCCATAACTTATGCCCCAGCAATGCACTGCTTATGACCTCACATTACATCACTCATTACATGGTCAGTGGCCTCACTGATTACATCACAGGATTGTGTTTGTTGCTTGAGTAGGTTGTTCACCCCTCTCAATATATATTATACAATTTCTTTCATTGATTTTTAGTGGTAGGATCCAGTACATGTGTTTGTGGGGTGGCACTCAGTGATTAGTGTAACACTATAATCCCATATAAATAACTTGATATCAGATTCAACCCTTTTTCAATTGTCCTTGATTGGACTCTTTTGCTTTTTCCAAATTCACTTTCATTCCACCCGACTTTGTGCACCTGTGACTCTGCCTGAAAGCATAGAGTTTGCCCTTAAAAAAACCTGGAGAGCTACACTGTGGCTAAGCTCAAGGGATTTTTCTAAGACAACCAAGAGCTCCAAGAAGCAGTGGCCACAGAAGGCCTTCAGGGTCTGGCAGGAGGCCCGCCAGTTACAATATACAGCACAGGAACAAGAAGGGGTAAAGGACATGCAGAAGCAGGAGCAAATGATTGAGGAGGAGGGAGTTTACCTCCGTCCCAGAGCCACAGAGAAGAGAGGAGAACCCACAGGAGTGTGATCTCGTGAAAGTTCCAGAGCAGGCAGCAGGATTTCTTCTTGCAACCTGTCCACTTCAGGACAGGATGGCTGAAAGGGAGTTCAGGCTGCAGCTAGCCAAGCTGAAAGTCAAGGGGCTGCTGCTAAGAGGGCCTTGAAGGAGAAGAGAGCCAAGGCAGAGATCACCTTGGCAAAGAGGAAGGCTGAGGCAGAAAGAACCTTGGAAAAACAAAATTCTAACACCAAGAGAGCTTTGGCAGAGGAAAAACATTTGTGAGCTCATGAAATGAGTTTTAAAGACGTGGTGGACATTAAGGCAAAACAAGCCTTAGAGTCCAGCAGTAATGGTGCCAGCAATGCCCCAGTGCCCAGTGGAGATAGGACAGTCCAACACCCCAGGAACTGATGGGGGATGATATTGACAAGTGGTTTGAGGCTTATGAGGTTGCCTTAGAGTTACACAGAGTCCCAGAGGAGGTTTGGGGAGGCAGTCTCTGGTGGTGGGAGTCATCACTTTCATTAGGTCAAAGTGATCCCTGTCACTGCTCTGAGGGATACCAGTGAGTATCAGTTAGGCCATGGTAGTAAAAAGGCTGCTTTCTCCAGATCAGCACACCGGACAGGTGTGTAGGGTGA
Organism: Triturus cristatus; assembly: GCF_964204655.1. Classification (NCBI taxonomy): domain Eukaryota; kingdom Metazoa; phylum Chordata; class Amphibia; order Caudata; family Salamandridae; genus Triturus; species Triturus cristatus. The sequence continues at coordinate 345,833,847 of NC_140593.1, forward strand.
CTCATACAAATGGGCAGGCCTTCCAACCTATGACTCTGGTGCCCCTGGGGTGATGGGGGTGACCTAGATGAGGGTCATAGTCAGTTCCCAGATGCCCATTGACTGTATCCTGGGAAAGGAGTTGTCACTGGTGTTGAAAGAGCTGGATGGGGTGTCTATCCAGGGTGTCCCGAAATCTCAGGTTTCTAGGGGTACCAGTCCCAAATGGAAGGTACAGGGGCCCAGATGGAGGGGCGGCAGGTGGAAAGAAGCACCCCTGGCCCAGGGTAAAGACATTGAGCTGGAGAACCAGTCTCAGGCTACCACCCATGAACTGGTGGCTGAAAAATAAGAAGTAGGGTGCCAGCTGCCAGTGGCTTCTTTATGGTTGCTCTCCTTTTGGACAGAGTTTTGCTTGGCTTGGTGACAGGAGCCAAATCCTAGGAGTGGAAAGGGCCACACCACTTTGTTAGCCATGGTGGCTATATCTGCCTACATTAATGCACATATGAGGGAGTTAAGGCCAGTGGTTTCACAGATGGGGTCCACAAATGAGAAGAAGGGTTCCTCATGGGCTAGTGTAGTGACCCCAGAGAGTGTTGACAGAGGGATCCAGCTAGGTTCAGAGGGGCATAGAATTGACATTTGGCACTTCTGAAGAGGTCATTGTCCACGTTCTAGCGGCCGAGCAGGGAAGTCGATCAAGGTAATGATTAGTCTACCCTCGCTTTAGGTTGAAGGGGGGTCATGTTGGACTTGTCCCTCTCTGCAGGGCCACTCGCAAACCTTTAACCTTCAACCCTCTTGTTTTCTGAAATTCCGTTTGTAGGCTTTAGGACTATGTTCATGTCGGTGGCCTCTAATGGTTGTTCTCCTTTTGGGCAGAGTTGTGCTTGGCTTGGTGAAAAAAAGCCTAATCCAAGGGGTGGAATGGGCCAGACCACTTTGTTAGCCATGGTGGCTTTGTCTGCCTATATTAATGCACACATGAGCGAGGTAAGGCCAGTGTTTTTCACAGATGGGGTCCACAAATGAGAATAAAGGTTCTCCATGGGCTAGTGCAGAGGCCTAGAAAGTGTTGACAGAGGGATCTAACTGGATTGGGGCATTGAATTGACAAGTGGCACGTCAGAAGAGGTCCTTGTCTATGTTCTATAGGCTGAGCAGGGAAGTGTTTTCTGAATTTGTGTTTGTAGTCATTAAGACTATGTGGACTTTACCAATGCTAATTAGTGCTAAAGTACTTAAACTCTCTCCCTAAAACCTGATAAAATTGGCCTACACTTGATTGGCACATTTAATTTTCTTATAAGTCACAGATAAATTGGTACTATATGTATCCAGGGCCTGTACATTAATTGCTATTAGGAAGCCTGCAACACTCATTATGCCACCCTCTAAAGTAGTCTTTTAAAGCATGTCTCAGGCCTGTCATTGCAGCCTATGTTCTGTTTAAACCTTTAAATTCGGCCTGGCAAAGTAAACCTTTTACCAGGCTTAAACATTTCTTTTTTAATACATGTACATTACTTGCAAGGCAGGCTCTAAACAGCCCACAGGTCAGGGTGCATTTTATTTAAAAAGTAGGACTTGGGTTTTTATGTTTTAGATGCCCTGGTAGTAATGCTGCAATGCAGCAGTGTGATTGCTAATTTGCAAAGGGACAAGTCATGCAGCCAGGGGCCGAAGGGGTGGGCATTTTCTCCATGTAGGCTGTAATGCAGCCTGCATTGCGAACATGGAAGTGCGCATGACTGCTTTGGGTGGCCTGAGTGGGCTGACCAAACAGTCATTGCGCACTTGAGTGGACATGCCAATCCGCCCATGCCCTGCTCCGTGTTTGGTGTAGTATCCCCCTGAGTATACATGGCATGAATACATCAGTGAGTTATCATCATGTAATGATTGTTCCTCTTCTGCACTGCTTGAGGCAGTGGGGCAATGCTCTTAAGCCATAGCAGAAGAGACGCCACTGGGGGTATCATCTACACATGATAGGCCTGAGCAACTCGCCCCACGGCCCTCCTGCGCTGCGCATCCCACCTTCTCCATACCTGTACATTGACACCGTGGCCCAATCCACACCACTCTCTCCGAATCTGTGACTCAGCCAGCAGGAGCATCAGCCAGGTGTGATTTCACTAGGCTGGGTACTGCAGTCGCCGGCTAGTCCACTGGTCGGCCTCCAGATGCAGTTGATGCAGTTGATGCAGCAGGGCCCCTTAGGTGTGACGTTGCAGCGCTCACGCAACACAAGTTAGGTGTAGCACAGGGGCCTCAACCTCCACAGCGTATGACCAGCCCAACTTCTTCCGGCCTGTGATGCAGTGAGAAGGCACACACCGTTGGTAATCCCCTCCGTGTACCCCGGTGTAGTGGTGGATCGTAGTTTGCAACGCGTACTTCACTATGTTGGTGCGCATGAGCGCCTCTACCATTAACAGCTCCAAGGGTCAAAAAGGCGTCTTCTCACACAGGTCAGCAACGTGTCTCCATGCGTCCTGCCAGACTTTACCACCAGGTACGGGCGATCGTCGCACATCAATGTTTACCGCCATGGATCATCGACTCCACAACTCCTCCACATCCCACTCCAGGGTCCAGATGCAGGTCCAGCAAGGTATCAAGGATCCAGGCGCAGGTCAAGCGAGGCATCATGGCTCTCATCCTGGTCATCCGGGATGTTGGATGGCTTGCAGGGGTTGTTGATGTGTGCTGCACTTGTCCCTGTCTGCTACATTCTGCATGTTATTATATTTTATGCCTATTTACTATTGGAGGTCACCCCACTGACCCCCTGCCAGCCAGCAACTCCGCACGGGCGCCTTCGGGCTGTGTGCCCCTGCCCAGATCCAACTGTCCGACATGCCAGGGTAATCCCCTCAGATATCGGGCATAATAAGTGTCTTTCCAGTCAGGTTGGAGGCGGGATTAATAATCTTTGGAGCTGTTGCTCTGAAGAGCCAGAGATCGGGGGTATTTATTGCTTAAATTAAACAGAGCCCCCTTCTGTCCAGCCTCGGTGACTTAGCCCATAGGAAGCGCTGCGGCATGAGTCCCTCACATTGTGAGGAGCACGGAGGCTGCCTTGATGTCTGGGAAGCAGCCATGCATACCAGAGGCTTCCTGTTCTCCGGGCCCTGGGTATCATGTGTGTTTCATATTTACACTCTCCCGTCGCTGTTCTGTCGCTCATGCGTACATGCCCCGCTCCGTGTCCCACAGTCTCTGTGCTGTAGTAAACAACACGCGTCGCACCTCATGCCTCGTGTGCTGCAGGGAGGTAGCAGGAGGCTGGAGACCTGGAAATTAAGTCAACATTTTGAGGAAAGAGCACAGATTTCTCTTCCGCTTCATCTAATCCTCCGGCGTGCCCATGCGGGCCTGAATATCCCCAATAATTGCAGGTTTATTTTGCCTTCTGTGTTCTGTTTTACAGCTGCGATTGTTTGTTGCTGCTGAATTGAAGTCGAGCCCCTCCTCGCGCCTATGATTAATGACACTTCCAATGCTCTCATGGGCATATTCACAAGGCGATATCGCCAGGAGAGAAGATGGGACTTTTCTTGCGCTAATGCGCTGATTGCCAGGTATCCTTGGCTAACACAGGATTCACTATCGCCATCGCGCATATGTTATCGGGTGTTTTCATGGCCTAACCCTGGTACTATCGCCATGTATCGTCGGCTTGATAATACGGCGCTAACATGGCGATAGATTTCAGGGTTAAGCGGTGATAACAAAACTGCCAATAACTTGCGTTGGCGATAGTTATCACCTTTCATACTTTCAAGTTTTGACTGTGTTATCTGTCAAAATCATATGGGGTGTTTTTGTGTAGGTCCCTCTCTGTGGTGAGGTTCCCTGTGCACACTGCATAATGCGTTTTCCTATGGTTTATTAATGGATCAGAGTTTTGACAGTGTCTAGCTCTTAGACTGCCTTTTAAATGCTTTTGTACATATTGTTTTTTGTATATATCATGTTTGACCTTTAACTTATTTATGTTTTGTGTATATTATTTACAGCCCTGAGGAAGTTCAATTTTTTGGAACGAAAAGCGTTGGCTGTTTTTATGGAATACAAAAGAATTCATTAAAGAAGATTCTAAGGTATACAGGACTGTGAACTCCTTAATTATTGGGTGCACCATTCTGTATTATCTTTTCCCAGATGTTTCTGCTTAGTACTGGGGAAATAATAAACCAAACTCTGATTTATGGAACTGTGTGGAGGCATGTGTGGTTTCAAGTGTCCACCATTGTTCTTGTTTATTATTAATATATCTTCTTTAAAAAAAATATCTGCACGGTCTCCTGCCTGTGAACAAGAACAATGTACCAAATGATTTACATCTCATGGTACACAAAATAGTATGGCTAATATTTGGATTAAAATTAATTTTATGTTGAACACATTTATATTATAGAAGCCTTACGGAGTGTTAGATCTGGTACCATTGGCGTGGGTCTCCCTTCCATTTTTTGCTGTTGCCTTATATGTTTTTGCTGGTTTTAGATGCTTTGGGCACTGTGCCACTAATAATCAGTACCACAGTGAAAGTGCTCCCTATTGTAACTTGATGTGTGGATTAGTGACTCCATGATTGGATTATTTGATTTACTGGTCAGACCCTAGTACAGTGCACCATGGGTGCCCAGGGCTTATAAATCAAATGCTCTCTAGTGAGCTTGCAGCACTGGTTGTGCCATCCACCGAAGCAGCCTGTAAAGTGTGTCTCAGGCCTGCCATTGCAGAGCCTATGTGCAGTCTGGTACTGCCATGTTGACTGGCCAAGTGCACCCACTTGCCAGTCCCTAAACCTTCCCTTCTTTTCATATCAGACACCCCTAAGATAGGTCCAAGGGCAGGGTGCATTGTAAGTAAAAGGAAGGACATAATCCTGATGTGTGTGGCATGTCCTAATAGTGAATTACAACCCTTTTCGTTTTTCACTATTGCAAGGCTACTTGTTCCCCATAGGCCAGAATGGGCAGTTTGATTATAACACCATATAATCCTAACTGACCCAGGGAACATGGTAGAAATTCGAGTTTAGTATGCCTGAACTCAGAATGATAAAATACATCTTTTAGTGAAGTTGGTTGTGACATTCTGTGTTTGAAAATACCACTTTTAGAAAGTAGGTGTTTTCTTGCCTAACTATCCAAGCCTGCCTCTGCTAGGTTGTATATTACTTGTCTGGAGTTTGAGTGACAGGGTCTGAGGCTGGGGGATTCCAGGAGACAGGGTGAGTCAGCACAAGGCTGAATAGAGAGATTTGCCTGTAGAGTGGTGGAAGGAGTTGCACCTAGAACCTGAATAGGGCTGTGCCTGCCTTCCACAATGCTGGCTCCACCTCCTGTGGTGCGTCTGATGTCCCTGGCCCACACTGTCAAAGGAAAGAAGGAGTCCTGTAAACAAAGTTCTCCAAGACTGACCAGAACTGGTTTGGACTAGGCAAAGGCATCTCTGCCTTCAGAGAACAAACAAAATATGAGTATAAAATGGGGGACCCAGACCCCAGAACTTTAGATCACTTTTGGGAAACAAGAAGAACCCTTGCTGAGGAAAGGAACCAGAGAGAAACTCTAGGAGGAGACTATCCCTAAGCTGAGTGCTGTTTGGGGGACTTGCCTGCAGTGGTTGCCTGACTGCCAAAGAAAGGAGAAAGGAACTTTGTGCTACTTTCATAAACTTGTAAAGGATCTCCAAGTGCTTGGAAAATTAGCTTGCCTCCTGCTGAAGTCTCAGGGATAACAGACTTCACCAACCAGCTCCCCTGAGTTCCCTTGCTGGGAATTTGAAGTGCCTGCTGTTGTGCTGGGCCTTCTAGGAGACTGCGTGTCGCAGGGAGCTGGAAGCGTGACTCACGGAGAAGAAGCGTGTCGCCGCCGCAGCCGCTGTGTAAGGGTGCCGCCACTGCCGCATCACTGAAGCGTCATGCATCACCGGAGAAGAGTGTCGCTGCTGCTGTCATCGCATCACTGAGTAAGGGCGTCGCCGCTGCCGCTGAAGCCGTCGCATCACCGGGGAAACGTGTCGCAGGGACTGTCATGGCTCATAAGAATTGCCACATGGCCGTCGGGCGTGCACGCATCACCCCTTTGTTGTTGCATCAAGAAGAAGACGCCATTTTTGTTGCAATGCAACGGATCGTCATCGCATCACTGCGAGTTGCATCACCACAGAAGCACAGTAAGAAACCGACACATCACCTCACCACGCGGAGAAGAATCAACACATCACCTCCCCTCTGGTAAGGAACCGACGCATCACCATCCCCTGTGCAGCAGAAGGGAACCGACGCCTCAACTCCCCCAGAGTAAGGAACCAACGCATCCTCGTTCTTGTGTGTAAGGAACAGACGCATAACCTTCCCTGCAACTCTTTTGTTTGTACAGCGTTACGCATCCAAACGTACATTGAACGTAAAGTGTTGCATTTACCATCTAAAGAGAACTAAGCTATTTCTACCATTCTAAAGTACAGTATTGTGGATTTTTGTAGTTTGTGGTCTTGTGTTAAGTCTACATGAAAATACTTATTTTTATAACACAGCCTGTGGGGTTTCCATCTGTAGTGTTGTCACTGGATTACTGTATGTGTTCACAAATTCATTGCACACTGCCTCTGAGATAAGCGTGCCTGCTCGTGCCAAGCTACCAAGGGGGTGAGCAGGGGTTATTTTAGGAGTGTATCCCTTACCCTGACTAGACTCAAGGGTCCCTATTTGGTCAATGGTACCTACCTCTGCTAACTAGAGACCCCCAAATCTAACATTGGTGGTCAGCAGTTGGGATTCTGGACTTCCATTTGTGACTCATATACAGTAATTGGTGGACACTACTAGTGAGTGCAGACCAAACGCAACCACATACATTTTGGTAGATTGTTTTTCCTGGGATTTTCTATTTTTGCCAAGAACTGCCAAGTTTAGTCACCATGAGTAAAGCAGCATCCATTGCATCTGTGGATTTTGATTTTGAAGAGGAGAAACTTGAAAGCTACAATGTGATACAGCTAAAGCACTTCTGCAGGAAATTTAAAGTTGCTATGACCGGTTTCACCAAAAAGGATGAGATCCAAAAGGCGCTGAGGGCCTGGGTGGAAGCAAGGAGTACCCCATAGCATGTGGAAAGGGCGGAAGATGCAGATGGGCAGCTGGAAGGGCCCTTGGGTCCAGGAGGGAGGAGACCACCTTCCCCCACAGGTAGCAGTGTTTCTGCCAAGGGCCTGTCCCCAGAAGAGCTAGAGGACAGGGAGAAAAGTAGGATGCACAAAATGGAGCTGGCCAAGCTCAAGACGGGTGGGCAGTTGGAGTTGGAGAATAGGAAATTGGCCCTAGAAGAAAAGAGGATGCAATTGGATCATGAGAGAAGTTTGAGGGAGTTGGAGTTAAAAGCTAGTAGCTTAGAGATTACTCCCTCTGGTGGCAGCACACCATCCATGCCTGTTGAAGCAAGGGTGTACATACCTAAGGATGTGGTTAAAGAATTTCATAAGAATTATGATATCGGGCAGTGGTTCAAGGCCTATGAGGTAGCTATGTCCTCCCACCGTGTCCCTAAGAAGGATTGGGGAGCAGGGTTGTGGGAGCGGTTCATTAGTGAGGGGCGGGATACCTTGTTAGACTTGCCTTCTGAAGTCCACAATTCTGATAGTCACATGAAGGAAGCATTGATGTCCAGATATGGGTTGACTCCTGAACTGTATAGGCAGAGGTTTAGAAATTGCAAAAAGTTGGAGTCAAGTACCTGGGTAGAATATGTCACTTTCTTTTGCAGAGCATTGGATGGTTGGGTGAAGGGTAGCAAAGTGAATGATTTTGAGGCGCTCTTTGATTTGATTGCATGGGAGCACTTGTCAAGTAATTGTTTTCCAGAGCTAAGCCAGCACCTGATTGATAGCAGGCTGACAAAACCTAGGAAGCTTGCTGAGGAGGCTGACTGCTGGGTGAGCACCCGGGTCCACAAGGTTCACGTGGGAGACTCTGCCAAGAGTGGGCAGGGTCCCCAGCAGAAGAGTGGGGGGGGGGACAAGGGTAAACAGAGGAAGTTCCAGAAAAGGCCCCAAGGGAACCAAGGGAAAGGTTCCCAGCCTCCCCCGAGAAGAAGCCAGTGGTCCCGACAGTTAAACCTGTTCATAGGGGACCCCTGAGGTGCTTCAAGTGTGGTGAAGTGGGCCATAAGTCTATTGATCCCCAGTGCCCACAGTATGGAAAGACGGCACCCCCTGGTGCACCACCCCGGCAGATGGCGAGTGTAGCCCTGGGGGGGATATGGGTGCCCAAGGTGGGTTGGGTCCCGTAGAGATGTCCCTTGTCTCTTTAGGAGACTGTGAGGTGGTCCCCAGGATCCAGCTGCCTGATAACACTCTGAAGTACAGGCAGTGGGTGACCATCAATGGCCATAGAGTGGAGGCTCTGAGAGACACCGGAGCCAGTGTGACAGCTGTCAAGTGTCACCTGGTGTCTGAAGAGCAGGTGGTCTCCAATGCATTTTACCCAGTTGTTGCCGCTGACAACACAGACAGTCACGGCAAGGTAGCTCAGGTTCCCTTTGAGTGGGGGGAGGGTCTCAGGGACTCTTCAAGTAGCTGTGAGGCCAGCCATGCCTGTTGATTGTCTGTTGGGTGACAATTTAGAGAGCTCCCCTTGGGCAAAGGTGGAGAGAAGTGATCATTTGAAGATGTTGGGTCTGGCTGACTGGGCGTGTGTGACCACACAGTCCATGGCAGCCAGTAAGGGTATGCAAGAGGACCTGGAGCCTGAAAGAGTGGCCCAGGTACTTGCCTAAAGGGAAGAGGCCGGGGGCGCAGGAAACCCGCCCCCATGGTTCCCACAGTCCTGGAGGAGGCAGACCCTGAGGGGGATGCCCTGGAGCCTACCGGGGAACAGGCAGCTGAACTGGGGGACCTGCCTGAGCTGACCCATTGGCAGTAAGAAGGAGGACCCTCCAGGGAAGAGTTCTGCAAGGAGCAGAAAGAATGCCCTTCTCTTGTGGGTTTGCAGCAGCAGGCTGCAAACCAGGCAGCAGGTGATCAGTCTGGATCACAGTGGATCTACTGGGAGAATGGTCTCCTGTATAGTGAGCCTAAGGTTGCTGAGGCTGGGTCAGCCCATGTGCTGGTGGTACCCCAGAGCTTCAGAGCCTTCCTACTGGAGCTGGCTCATGATATACCGTTAGCAGGAAATTTGGGGCAGGACAAGACCTTTGAAAGGCTTTTCATCCACTGTTATTGGCCCCAAATGCACAAGAATTCAGACACTCATTGTAGGACCTGTCAGACTTGCCAGGCAAGTGGAAAGAGTGGGAGGAAGCAAAAAGCTCCTCTCCAGCCATTCCCTGTGGTCAGCACCCCCTTTGAACTGGTGGGAATTGACATTGTGGGGTCACTGGCCCCCAAGACAGCCATGGCCAACAGGTTAATCCTGGTCTTGGTGGACCATGCCACCTGGTACCCAAAAGCCATCCCTCTCAGGACAGTGACGGCCCCCGTGGTGGGACGGGCACTGATGGGAACTTTCTCCAGTGTGGGGTTCCCTATAGAGGTGGTGTCTGACCAAGGTACAAACTTAATTTCCAAGTATATGAATTCCCTGAGGCAAGAGTGCGGTGTAACATACAAGTTCACCACTCCGTACCACCCCAAGGTAATGGGCTGGTTGAAAGGTTCTACCGGACCCTCAAGGGCATGATTATGGGTTTGGAAGAACCCATGAGGCTTAAGTGGGACGTCCTCTTAACATGCCTTCTCTTTGCTTACCGTGAGGTGCCACAGAAGTCTCTAGGGTTCAGCCCCTTTGAGCTTCTCTATGGTCACCCAGTGAGAGGACCTCTGAGTTTGGTCAAGGAAGGCTGGGAGCAATCTCCCAGGAAACCTCCCCAGGATGTATATAGCTACATGCTGGCCTTCAGGAACCAGATTAGGCAATACAGACAACTCGCTGAGGCGAATCTGAAAGCCAGCCAGAAGGAGATGAAGCGGTGGTACGACCAGAATGCTATCTGGTTGAGCTTCAGCCTGGTCAGAAAGTGTGTGTCATGGCCCCAGTGGAGCCCTGCACGCTCTAGGATAAATGGACCGGACCATTTGAGGTGGTGGAGCTCAAGAGTCCTGTCACCTACTTGGTGGACTTATGGTCTCCCAGGAACCCCTTGCGGGTCCTGCATGTCAACCGCCTGAAGCCCCACTTAGAGAGGTCCAAAGTGGCCATGCTCTTAGCGACTGATGCTGAAATGGAGGAGGAGACTGAGCCTCTTCCTGACCACCTGTCTGCGACAGAGCAAGATGGGTCAGTGGATGGAGTACACCTCTCTTTCACCCTGACCCCGGAGCAACAGAATGACTGTCACCAGTTGCTGGGACAGTTTTCTGATCTGTTCTCCCTGATTCCCAGTGTCACTGATTGGTGCGTCCATGATGTGGACACTGGAGACAGTCCTCCAGTTAAGCACAAAACTTACAGGGTGACTGACAGGGAGCATGCATCAAGGAGGAGGTCTCCAATATGCTTGCGTTAAGGGTGATTGAGTCCTCTAACAGTCCTTGGGGCAGCCCAGTGGTCTTGGTCCCAAAGGCTGCGGCGCCGGGTGCCACATCAGAACTCCGATCCTGTGTGGACTACCGAGGGCTCAATTCAGTCACAAGGACTGACGCGCACCCAATCCCCGGAGCTGATGAGCTCATCGATCGGTTAGGGACTGCCCGGTACCTCAGCACGTTTGACTTAACGTCTGGGTACTGGCAGATCACCTTGACCGATGGGTCAAGAGAGAGGTCAGCATTCTCCACACCAGATGGGCACTACCAGTTCCAGGTCATGCCCTTTGGGATCAAGAACGCCCCTGCCACCTTTCAGAGGTTGGTCAACCAGGTGTTGGCTGGACTGGAAGAGTTCATTGCCGCCTACCTGGATGACATTGCAGTGTTCAGTGCCAGTTGGGAAGAACTTCTGCGCCACCTCTGGGAAGTATTGATGGCACTGCGGAGAGCAGGCCTCACGATCAAGGCGAGTAAGTGCCAGATCGGGCGGGGTTCCGTGGTGTACTTGGGACACCAGGTTGGGAGCGGCCAGGTGGCACCCCTACAGCCCAATATTGAGACCATCGTGGCTTGGGAACCCCCCCAAGACCCAGTCAGAGGTGAGGGCCTTTTTAGGACTCACTGGGTATTAGAGGAGGTTTGTCAAGGGGTATGGCAGCATTGTTGCACCCCTGACAGAGCTGACTTCCAGGAATCAGCCCAAGAAAGTGATTTGGACTGACACCTGTCAGAAAGCTTTAGATGCCCTGAAGACTGCCATGTGCACGGCGCCCCTGCTCCTTGCACCAAACTTCTCAAAAGAGTTTATTGTTCAAACAGACACTTCAGAGCATGGTGTGGGGGCTGTTTTGTCACAGATAAATGAGGAAGGCCTAGATCGACCCGCTGCCTTCATCAGTATGTGGTTACTTGCATGGGAACAGAGGTGGAGTGCAATTGAGTGTGAGGCCTTTGCTGTGGTCTGGGCACTGAAGAAGTTGAGACCATACTTGTTTGGGATTCACTTCCGGGTTCAGACAGACCACAGGCCCCTCAGATGGTTGACGCAGATGAGGGGTGAGAATCCAAAGCTGTTGAGGTGGTCCATTTCTCTACAGGGGATGGACTTCACAGTGGAACACCGCCCTGGTACAGAACACGGCAATGCTGATGGTCTGTCCAGATTTTTCCGCCTTAGTGATGAGAACTCCCAGGAGGTAGGGAAGTTCTCCCCACATTTCAGCTAGAGGGGACACGTGTTAGACCTGGTACCATTGGCGTGGGTCTCCCTTCCATTTTTTTGCTGTTGCCTCATATGTTTTTACCGGTATTAGATGCTTTGGGCACTGTGCCACTGCTAATCAGTGCCACAGTGCAAGTGCTCCCCATTGTTTCTTGATGTATGGATTAGTGACTCCATGATTGGATTATTTGATTTACTGGTCAAACCCTAGTACAGTGCACCATGGGTGCCCTGGGCTTATAAATCAAATGCTGCTAGTGGGCTTGCAGAACTGGTTGTGCCACCCACCGAATCAGCCTGTAAAATGTGTCTCAGGCCTGCCATTGCAGAGCCGATGTGCAGTTTGGTACTGCCATGTTGACTGGCCAAGTGCACCCACTTGCCAGTCCCTAAACCTTCCCTTCTCTTCATATCAGACACCCCTAAGGTAGGCCCAAGGGCAGGGTGCATTATAAGTAAAAGGTAGGACATGCAGGGTGCATTATAAGTAAAAGGTAGGACATGCCCTGATGTGTGTGGTATGTCATAATAGTGAATTACAGTCATTTTCGTTTTTCACTATTGCAAGGCTATCTGTTCCCCATAGGCCAGAATGGGCAGTTTGATTATAACACCTTATAATCCTAACTGACCCAGGGAACATGGTAGAAATTCGAGTTTAGTATGCCTGAACTCAGAATGATAAAATACATCTTTTAGTGAAGTTGGTTTTAACATTCTGTGTTTGAGAATATCACTTTTAGAAAGTAGGTGTTTTCTTGCCTAACTATCCAAGCCTGCCTCTGCTAGGTTGTGTATTCCTTGTCTGGAGTTTGAGTGACAGGGGCTGGGAGATTCCAGGATACAGGGTGAGTCAGCACAAGGCTGAATAGGGAGATCTGCCTGTAGAGCGGTGGGAGGAGTTGCACCTGGGACCTGAATAGGGCTGTGCCTGCCTTCCACAATGCTGGCTCCACCTCCTGTGGTATGTCTGATGTCCCTGGCCCACACTGTCAAAGGAAAGAAGGAGTCCTGTAAACAAAGTGCTCCAAGACTGACCAGAACTGGTTTGGACTTGGCAAAGGCATCTTTGCCTTCAGAGAACAAAGAAAATATGAGTATAAAAAGGGGGACCCAGACCCTAGAACTTTAGATCACTTTTGGGAAACAAGAAGAACCTTTGCTGAGGAGAGGAACCAGAGAGAGACTGAAGGAGGAGACTATCCCTAAGCTGAGTGCTGTTAGGGGAATTTGCCTGCAGTGGTTGCCTGACTGCCACAGAAAGGAGAAAGAAACTTTGTGCTACTTTCATCAACTTGTAAAGGATCTCCAAGGGCTTAGAAATTGAGCTTGCCTCCTGCGGAAGTCTCAGAGATAACATACTTCACCAACCAGCTCCCCAGAGTGCCCTTGCTGGGAATTTGAAGTGCCTGCTGTTGCGCTGGGCCCTGTAGAAGACTGCGTGCCGCATGATCTGGAAGCGCGACTCATGGAGAAGAAGCGTGTCGCCGCCGCAACCGCTGTCGTCACATCACTGAGTAAGGGTACCGCCGCTACCGCTGTCACATCGCGTCACCGAAGCATCACGCATCACCGCAGAAGAGTGTCGCTGCCGCAGCCGCTGTCGTCGCATCACTGAGTAAGGGTGTCACCGCTGCCGCTGAAGCCGTCGCATCACCGGGGAAGCATGTCGCAGGGTCTGTTGCGGCTCGGAAGATTCGCAGAGTCGCCGCCCGGCCGCGCGCGCATCACCCCTTTGTTGTTGCATCAAGAAGAAGACGGCATTTTTGTTGCATTGCACCGGATCGTCATCGCGGCGCGGCGAGTCGCATCGCCACAGAAGCGCAGTGAGAAACCGACGCATCACCTCCCCACGTGGAGAAGAACCGACGCATCACCTCCCCTCTGGTAAGGCACCGAGGCATCACCGTCCCCTGTGCAGCAGTAGGGAACCGGCTCCTCAACTCACCCAGAGTAAGGAACCAACGCATCCCCGTTTTTGCGTGTAAGGAACCGACGCATCACCTTCCCTGCAACTCTTTTGTTTGTATAACGTTATGCATCCAAAGGTACATTGAACGTAAAGTGTTGCATTTACCATCTAAAGAGAACTAAGCTATTTCTACCATTCTAAAGTACAGTATTGTGGATTTTTGTCATTTGTGGTCTTATGTTAAGTCTATCTAAAAAAACTTATTTTTATAATACAACCCGTGGGGTGTCCATCTGTAGTGTTGTCACTGGATTACTGTATGTGTTCACAAATGCTTTACACACTGCCTCTGAGATAAGCCTGCCTGCTCGTGCAAAGCTACCAAGGGGGAGGGCAGGGGTTATTTTAGGAGTGTACCCCCTTACCCTGACTAGACGCAAGGGTCCCTATTTGGTGAATGGTACCTACCTCTGCCAACTAGAGACTCCCAAATCTAACAGGGAGCATACCTCACCTGACATCTAAACCTATAAGAATCCTAACATCATATTTCCAGTGTGGCAGGTGGAGTAAACAGATCCTTTACTAACAAAAAATCCATGTTACATTATTTCTGAAAATGACTTAACATGATATATTCATTTTGCAGTCTTTAAAGAACATTGATAAATGCACAGTTGTTTGGCCTATTTGCTGATTTTTATATGATGTTATGAAACACAAACATTGGATTATTATTGAGTGTTTTCATTTGGTCTGACAGGTCGTGCATCACTGAAATTCTATTAGCAAAGACGAAAATCACCAAGGTCAAGTTTGAATGCTAATGCATAATGTTCTCGGGAGCAAGTCTCGCTGTTCATCGCTCTTAGAGACTGAATTAGAGTACAAAGGTAAACTAGGTTCAGCGAAAATATGTGGCGGTGACCTAATTATCGTGCATTTTTCTTGTTTGTGCATATTTACAGGATCATTTAGACCCTGACAATAGAGTGGAAATGGGTGCAAATGCAATTCCAGCACCAGCTGCCACCAGTGCCTTAGACCTTATGTTTTGGTTATTCAACTGGCATGCCAGACGTTTTGCAGGGCCTCCCTGGGTCAACTTGCTTCTTAGGCCCTCATGCCAAGCAGCCTAATTAAGTGTGATATAAGCCGAAACTAGTGTCAAAGCACATATTTCAATTATGAGTTTTGTGATAAATATTGACAGGTGAAACTTGAGGATATTTACGGGGGGGGAAATGTCCAGTATTTATTGCACCATTTAGATATTGGTGCACTGACCACAAAAAACTTCATGTGATTCCCCAAAAACCTGTAAATGAGAAGTATACATGACAGCCGCTGATTTCCAACTAAGCGGAGTGGCATTTTATCAGGTGTGCTAAATAGCACACAAATTTACCAGACGCTCATAATGAGGATCTAAGTGGCATATTTACAAGCCCCTTGCGCCACTGGAGCGTCACTGTTTTGACTCTCCGGTGGCGCAGTGTGATGGACCATATTTACAAGGCCATGCAAAGCCACTCTTGTGTGGCTTTTCATGGCCTTGTAAATATGGCCCCTTTCACGCATTACCCTGCATAAATTGGGCGATCCATGGGTGTTGCTGTGGGTTTTCCTATGCAACACCCATCGAAACTGGCACATTCCCAGATTTACAAGGTTTCGTAAGCCTGGGAATGTGTCAGATCCTAACGCCTTATCAGGTGAGGTGTGAAAGTGGTGCAACAAGGAGGAATACCTTTATTTCTCCTCGTTTTTTGCTCATTCTGCGTTCTGCAGCACACATAGAAGGTGGAAAACATAATGAATTATTGTTTTTGTGCGCAAAGGTGACCCTTTCTGCATAAAAACAATCATCCATTCAATGCAGGCACCCTTGCACCCTTGCACCATGTGCAAGGGTGCCTGCTTTGACACTAGACAGTCAATTGGGCATCAGAGCAGAGGAAAGTACAGGGATGCGTCCTATTCTTGTAAATAGGACGCATTCCTGTACTTTCCCAATTATGCGGCGCAGCAAGCTGGCTTGCAGCGCCACACTATTTTCTTGTAAATATGCCCCTAAGTATTAAAAAAGTATCCTAGGAGGAAAGATAAACACACAGCAGTTCTAGCATCTGACGGCTGTGCATAGCTGCTTCTTCATTATTAAATAATCAACCTTAGTTAATAGTCTATAAATTAATTTTAGCAGCAGAATGTGGGGCTTGATAAAGCTCAGAGCCTGAGTCATTAGGCACCTATGACAACCATTTGTGACAGCGTTGTAATTCTGAGACAAAAAGTTGAGCCAGCGAATTATGGGGCTAAATAAATACAGGAGTTTGATTGACCAAGTTTTAAGTTTAGTGATCATCTAGCGCCAGGTGGTGTGGTTTTTCCTCATTGGTGTGCAAAAAAAGCCGCCTACGATTAACCCCAGCAAAAGCACTGCAAATTAATAAACCAGGTGAACATACCCAACTGTCCTATACGTGCCCTACATGATATTTTCTATGATTTAGTGTAGCACCCTAAATAAGCATGACAGCATGATGTTTCCTCTGCTGTCTAGATAGCTTTGTGGTGAAAGGTGTCACTTGCTTTTGTTACTATGCAGTGGTGTAAGAACACTTTTCACATTGGGGGTGTTGCCATCAGTGTTACATCAGCGAAGTCATAGAGATTTTGGAAATCCAATCATCAAATCGGGTAACAATATAGCAAGCAAGCAACATGCATTCAGCAGGAGAGTGGTAAGCACACAGTTGCAAATATATTACTAAGGCATGAGGGTTGTAGCAAACTGTCATTTACAGCAGCACATTTTCCATTCTAATGGCCACTAAATTTGCACATACAAGAAGACCATGATTTACACTTTGAGTCGGATTTGCATTACTTTTTTTTAACACAAACCTGATACAAAGTGTAGTTGTGGAATTTACAACCCAATGCAAATTGGGATTTGCGTTGGATTGTAGCAAAAAGTAATGCAAAGGTTAGCAATGTGCGTCCTTGCATTATTCTGCATCGGGGGAGGGGGGGGTCATGGATGGTGCATGGGTGTTCCCATGCAACCACCGATGGATGTTGATGCAAATAGCTATCTGCTAAGAATTGTAAACAGTGATGAGAGCCAAACGTGCTCCTCTTTAAGGGCAGGCGTGATAAGGAGAAATGTTTTCATTTCTCCTCCTTTTTCCATTCTTGCATGTGTGCTGCATTCTACAGCACACATACAAAGTGAGAAACATCTTAAAACATAGTTTTTGTATTGGAAGAGAACCCTTCCTGCACAGAAACTCTGCTTCTCATAAACCAGACACCCTTGCACTACGGCACATGGCTGCCTGTGTTGGCGCATGGCAGCCAAAAGGACACCAGTGCAGTGAGAGAACAGAACAGCACCACATCTTAGTAGAAAAGGTAGTGTTCTGCTCTCTACCATTCATGCAATGCAGTGCAGCACCTTTACTTGCTGTACTATGTTTTGTGATTTTTTATGTCATGTTATTTGTAGTAAATCTGGGCCGTAATTTTACTAATAACAATATACAGCATGCAAAATATCTGGAAGGAAATTGGGTTTGAGTGAATATCTATCATTTGCGAATCACCACGTAAAGTGTCATAATTTGTTTTGATCCTATTAATGCTGCTACCTCTCCACTACTTGTAAGTAGCACATTTTGATTTAGCCATAAAATCAAATACACAATACTATTATTGGAAACACTTTATCAAAGTCTAGCAGTTCACAACAACACAGAGACTGAATATGATCCTGTCAATAACGAAGAGTATACATTAGCTTTTTGCTCTTAAATTGGATAACCTAGTTCTAAACAATTGAGTGTAATTCTTATTTTATATAGATTTTTTTTATTTACTTATTTGTTGTTTCAAAAGGGTAGGATGCTAGTAAAATGTTCACGAACAGGAAAAAAGCATCGAGAACAAGCAATTCCACGTGTTTGCGGAATTTCTGCATGCTCGCAGAGATTTCTTACCATTTCGCGGAGCTTTGCTTAGCGCGACAACGCAAATTCCGCCCACCCGTCACTCTGTTTCTGACCTTCCAGCAGTGGAAATAGAAATAGGACTTGGGGCTGTGAGTGGCCGACTCCCTCCATTATGGCTGTCTTTTACTAGCTACCAGAGGTTTTGGGGAGGAAGAGCATTTCTGATTTTCTTTAGGGCTCATGGCAAATGTAGTACAACACTGGGACATGAAGTGCACATGTAAAGCATTTATGACCGGAACTTGGTTGTAAGCCACGAGTTTAGAGTATGTAAAAAAACCCTGTGATGGAATTCATGCAGATTCTGCAGTCCCTTCTAACTCGGGTCAGAGGGGTGGGACCCTTGCTCTCCCATCCATGGCCCATCTCTCATCACCACACAAGTGTGCATCAGAAATCAGACATTACTCGTGACTACTGCCTACTGGCTTTCCATATTCCATGGTCAGCAATTGAGCCATTACAGCATTGCACACATTTTTGCTGTATTCAACACAATATGCAACAACAAAACTGCAGAAAAACCTCAGAAAAAACACACTCCCCACAAACCAAGGGACGGTTGAAGAAGGTGAAATTTCCGAGGGTCTGAAATGCTAATCAACATAATAAATCATTTTAGGAAAGTATTGCTTGGTTATTAACCCTTGCAGCACTTGGAAAATATTGTTTTTTCCAAGCCAGGGCAACTTATATCAACAGACGTGAGAGAAGCTGCTGTTTACGAGTAAGAGAGAAGGGCCCGGAGCTTTAAACTCGAGGAGAGTGATGGTGGGAGCATGAGAGCTGCGCCTGGTATTCGGGAGTTCGCTTGGGAAAATAAATTCATAAATAAAGGCCCATTTATTACTTGTAGGGAGACTCCTTTTCAAAGCTGCAAGTTTTCAGATTGCTGATGTGTGACATTTCTATGGTTTACGTGTATTTATGAGTGACAGTCAATGACCAAATGTGTGACACTTAGAGTGACATTTTCTCACGAGTAAAATCCAAGCAATGAAGTCCATGGAAAGAAATAACTCGGAAATTACACACATTTGATCAATGAGAAGCCCTAAAAAGATCTTGAAACTGCTGCAAAATCATCTGAAATGGGAGGCCACGTGTGCCCTGGAGCTCCTCAAACTCCAGTAGCGCAGTGAGGAAGCAGCGCTACACGGCCACTAAGTCCTTTGTTTAAATCCAGGTGTACTTTGCATGCTGGGATTTGTATCATGCACATTCTGTATGATAGGTAAAAGAGAAAAAAAAACTACATTTCCCAGCAAGCTAAGTGCTAGGGACAAAAGTTGCTCACAGAAAAGTTTATAAATGGTCCTTCCCGTAGGGGCTGGACTAGCCTCTTTTCATAATTGCCTTAACTGCATAGGTTTTGGACGCCAGGACGTGAGTGGCGACTTACCAGTGAGAAATGCTGTGGAGCTGCCCCTGGTGTCTGCCAGTGCTTGCTGTGCTCTGGGGTGCTAGCTGCCATCACATTGTAGGCAGGGGTATAGGCTCTCTCGGAGTTGCTCACATCTGCTGCAAGGTCACCCAGAGAATGTGAGTTGTCACTGTGTCGTGCGTGGAGCTCCCATTTTAGGCCCCTCCCCCAATGGTGCTCTGCTGCTGACGTCATGCTAGGCTTCAGATGTTACTCTTCTGACTTGGCCTGGGACTCAGGAGAGAGTGCAGTTTGCTGCTACCTGCAACGACCTGCTATTGTCGTCATTGGTGGCTGAAGAGAAGTCTGTAACTGAGCATGCATTAACTTTCTTTTAAAGGTTGTGCAGTGCTGCTGGCATCAGGGGCAGAGGTGTATCCCCCAAATGATACACCTTTTGACGCGGGGAAGCGTCACTCATGCCTCAGACCTGGACACTTCATTTTTAAGTCCTGAAGTGCCCAGGGCCGAGTGTCAGTCAGTGACACCTCATCACAGAGTTGAGTGGGGAGAGCAGTGTCACTGATGCCATCCCACTCTGTGACGAGGTTGGGGCTGCTGCCTTTCCTCATTGGCTGACCTAATGTCAACCAATGAGGTAGGGCAGCAGTCCGAACCCTCCTGGTACCTCTGAGGCAGAGCTGGAGGTAAGTGTGATTTTTTAAAATTAATGTTTTGTGTATGCCTGTATGTTTGAATATTTGGTAATATGTTGTGAATGGATGTGGGTGTGCGTGCATGTGTGCAAATGCATGGGTGTGAGTGAGTGTGTATGTGCATGTGTGTCTCATCGTCCCCTTCCCTAATAAAATTACCGGCTGCCACTGTCAACAATAGAACAGTTTTGACTGGCAGCTATACACCAACAAGAAACAGGCTCAGACTGCAAAGTGTGGTGATTACTCACACATAGGCTGAGACAGTCCCTATTGTAGCAGCCAGGCTCAGCTGTCGATACACGTGCACAGCAGTACAAGCACTATGGGGTGATTTCATGATGATATTTGTTAACATTTAGCACACATGCACATAGTTGATAACCTGCTTCCTGCCAGTGAGCTCTGCAGCTCCTTGTAGCACCCCAGGTGGTCTAGGGTGGTGCTATATATGCTTGACTAATGCCTTTTAGTACAGTGATGCGTACACCAGCACAAAATGCGTTAGTCTAACCCCTGATGTATGGTACTAGGCTTTTTTTAGTGTATGCACCAAATTCAGTGTTCATTAAAAAGAATGAAAACATCAACAAATTGACAAGGGGTGATTCCAAAGGCAGAGGGGTAACCTACTAGCGAGACAATGGTTAAAGAGGGCTAACCCAAAGAGTGAATGACTGAAGAGGACTGACCCAAAGCCTTTGTAAGTATGCGTATGTTCTTATGCTGCACTACTAGAAAGTTATATCAATCGCAGCTTTTCAGGTGTTTTAGTAAGTCCTTGAATATGAGTAGCCCTTTACTTCGCGTGAACCCAGTAATGGAAGTTACCAGCCCCACTGAAATATGAGTAGTGGGGAAAAAAGCAGGAATCGATACACAGAAACAAAGATTTCCACATTATTCCATAAGAATATAAAATCCCTGTTACCTCTCTACCCACAGTATTACTGACTGCTTGGTAACGCTACTTGTAATTGAGTCCTCCTCAGGTAATCTTTTTGAAAGCTGCTATTTCATAAAAGTCTAACTGTACATAGTATAAAATTAAATTGCACTCTTTGGAGAGGCAACTGATGTGCAAATGCATGGCATTCCCCAACATCTACTGCAGGTTTGTGGACCATCTGTCCCAGGAAGAAGAGCTACTCTATCCCTTTGCTGGAACAAATCTCTGGCAATTTCTAGAGTGTGAAAGGGTCGGATCAAAATTGCAAGGCATCAGGGGTGTGGCCTGCAGCCAGCGAAGATGGCTGAGGCCCTCTAGCCGACAGTGTGAGTGACCTCCTAAAACATCAGTTATCATTGGGTCTTGTTTTCACCCACCAAAGAAACTTCTGCAGTGCACCGGAGTGCATGACAGTAGCTCATCAGAAGTTGGGGAAAGAAACAGAGATGATTGGAACCTTGAGGTGGATCACAGCCACGGTCCAAGATGGTGGCGGCTGTAGCTTACACAGCAGAGGGGGACAACAACAAAAGAGGTGAGGACAACTGAGGTCCTCAGGTCTTTGCCCTTGGCTCGGTTGTGATATATCCCCTGATGGCAAGGACAACAGGACCGGCGCTGCCTCCTATGCAGGCAAGAGAGGGCGGGGCAGGACCGACAGGTGGGCAGACACTGCTGGCTGTATCTGATCGGAGCCGCAGCGGCCTGCTGCTGGGGGAGCTGAGCAGGCTCGGGCCGACTCTTGCTGCTGGGATCTGCGAACGTCAGCACTGCTACAGGAGAGAGAGGGTGGCCGCATCCACAGGCCTGACTCTGGTGACTGGACTGATGCAGAGGAGGAGGTTACCGGCCAGTGCAGGCCTGAGTGACTGTGTGTGTTGACACCCACAGCCTGCTGCTGAGAGAGTGGGCACCGAAGGCCAAAAAGTGTGATGCACTGCCTCAATGGGGGTTAAGAGAGCAAGAGAGACCCCCCTTCTACATCACCATGCGAAAAGAGCCTATTCGCTTTGACTGAAATGCGCCATCCTGGATGTGAGAGTGGTGTTGAGGAAACAATGGAAAATTATTAAATCTGCTTGGCGTCTGGTCTGTGGGTTGGGGCCAGCCGCCCTAATGACAATCACTGAATCACGATGTTGCCACTACCAATGAAGGAAGTTAGCGTGGGGGGCTCAGGCAAACTTGGAGGAGTCAGGATCATTCAGCACAGAGAGAGAGGCAAGCTTGGCCTACACACCAGTGTTGGGGCCTCTGATCTCGGCAGATAGAGGTGGGAGTTGGTTGCAGTGTCCCCGGCCATCGGCTGAGCGGTGGCCTTGGAGAGCAAAATGGTGACCGCCCCCTGGGTACTTCACAGTCTGGCGCCGGATCCCCTGCTACTGGAGGGGGCATATGTCGAAGATGATCCGGACCAAAGGCCCTCACCCAGGTCAGTCTAACCAGTTAGACAAATACACAATTGCAATGGGACAGGCGGGGGGACTAGGAGGAGCGGCAGGAGGGCTCCGTGGCTGCGATTGAACTGTCAGAACCCTCACTGAAAGACATTATGAAGGCAATAAGGGATCTCCGCTACGGGGGCACCGTTGACCCTAAACTGGATACAGGAACTGAAGAGGTGAACCTGCTCAGGGCAGATTTCTGCAAAATGACAGACAAGGTGTCCATGGCTGAAACAAATATAGGGGGCCCGCAATCAAAGACTAAACTCCTGGAGGAGCAGGTGGCCCACCTCATGAGACAGCAGATAGACATGATGGCCCACCTTGAAGATCAAGAAGGTAGGGTCCAGCGCAACAATATGAGAGAAGTGGGGGTCCCCGAGGGAGCCGAGTGGCATCTGCAAATCTTTTTCTCGAGGACCTCATTCTCCACACCCTTCGGCCCAAGCATCTGTCAAACTACATCTCTGTTGAGTGAGCACACCAGCCATTGGGACCACCACCTTGGCCGGGGGCCCCTGCACACACTTATAGTCCACATATTCAACTTCAAAGACCGAGACGCCATCCTACAAGCATCCCGCTCGCACAGGGGTCTGTTATATGAAAATGTGACAATTAGCTTTTTCCCCAGTTTCACACTCAAGGTGCAGCTACAGTGACGGACTTTCGATGCTGTTAAGATAGCCCTCAGGGCCAAAAATGTTAAATTCATAATGCTCTACCCTGCCAAACTCAGATTCTTAGTGGACGGAAAGTCAATGCACTTCACAGTGTCAAAAAAGGGCTGGGAATGGCTGGAGGGTGACCGGGCGAGGAGGGAACCGAGGGAGATTGACCAGCATCTGGAGACGCACAGCCCTGCATCCTTGGCCAGCCCGCCAGGCCAGAAGACTGATGCAGATAAGTGAGAACTGTTCATTGTGGCAGTGGTCTTCTTTACCTCAGGGACAGTGGGTGGGGGAGCAGATGAGGAGAGACACATGTGCTTGGGCCCCTACAGTCTGCAGCAAACTTTTCTCTCTAATTGACTGGTCCAAGGGAACTCCCCAGCCTCAAGTGACTATTTGACCTGCATCTTGTTTTTTGTTTGGGGGTGTGATTTATCACTGATAACTATCCATTTGATTCACGTTGGTGGTGAGAGCGCATTCCCATTGTTTCATGCACACCTTTGGGCGACAGGCGCTCTGCAAGTTGGGGATGTGAGAGGTATGTTACTCACTAAGCAGGGATGCAGGGGGGGAGTTAATGGGACTGTTTGCTTACGTTGACATGCTGAATTGTTTTGCTCATCAATCTCATAGACAACATGTATCACAAGCACACACAATACCTTCTGCTGAGTGGGGGCGGCTCCCCCATGAGTTACTATACACCTATGGCAGAGACACGACCTACATGCAAATGTATATGGACATAGAACATGAATGGACTAGGCAACCACATTAAATGCCCCTTAATCCTGCAGCACATTAACCGCCACTCCCCTGATATTATACTACTGCAGGAGACGCACCTTAAAGGAAATCACTATAAAGCCCTTGATCGCTTTGGATACAGGTTTGCTGCCCACTCTGGGTATTCAACAGACTCCAGAGGTGTGGGCCTCCTGCTTCGGAATTCCTTACTCTTTACGGTTACCAGAGTGTAGTGGGACACCTTTTTGTGCTTAATGGACCTGACGGTTACTTAGGAGAGTCGAGCCATTAATCTCTGTTCACTATATGTCCCACCCAAATGCCACACAATAATCCTGCCACAACTTAGTGCTCTCACCTGGAGCTACCCACTGGGATCCTCCGTATGGGATGGGATATGAATGCGGTTATGGGCGCTGTTTTGGGCTGACTAGGCACTGCAAGAAGACATGTGAGCAGACAGACCCTCCTGGACTTTATCTCTACAATGGGTATGGTAGACCTGTGGAGAACCCATAACCCTCACCTGAAACAATACACATATTACTCATCCTCACATGGGTCTTTCTCAAGCATTGACTAATTCTTCACATGCCATGACCCGGTGGGGAAATTCGAAAGTCCGGCGCAATCGGCGCAAGGAATTTCTGATCACTCCCCAGTGGGCATTGAACTTATGGGCCCAGTTGTTGACATTGCTAAATTCCCCAGACTGGTTCCCTTGGTCCTTTGCGAGATGCGGACCTTAAAGACAAACTGCATTCAGGAGTGGACCTATACTTTGAGGAAAATGAGGGGTCAGTGCCATCCCTGTGCACACTGTGGGAGGCATTAAAGGCAGGATTGCGAAGCCAGGCCCAGGCATTGATGGGAGGGAGGAAAAAGGAGGCCATGGTTGCAAGTAAGACTTTGGAACAGGAGATCCTGGCCCTGGAGAGGAGTGTAGTAGAGTAGGGGAGAGTAGACGTTCGTCACAGGCATTGTGACAACATGACTTGGAAGCCCTGGCTGACGACGCTGCTTGATCATACGCACTGGCCACACAGCGTCGACTGTATGATGTGGGTGACAAGGTCTCCAGACTATGTACCTGGCTAGACAAGAGAGACAGTGACAGGTAGTGAGGTTCAAGGATAGGGCGGGAGTCCTACAGACAATAAACACTGCACTAGCAGATACATCCACTTCCTACTATGTAAGTCTCTATAAACCCTTTAGCATTAGATCAAGAGCTGACTTCGAAGAGCTGCTGAGAGACTTCTCTCTCAAGACGCGCACTAGCAAAATGAGGGGCACTCGTGACACTGACCTTACGGAAGAAGAAATAATTACAACCCTCAAAACCTTGCAGATCGGGAAGGCAAGGGGGTCCAACGGGCTACCGGTCGAGCTGTTCAAGGGGATGTCTGGCAAGGTAGCGAAGCCAATGTTAGAGATGGAGGCCGGATCCTTGCTTGAGGATCAACGAACATCGACGATAGTGCTTATACACAAAGCAGGCAAGCCCCAGGAGGAATGTAGTTCCTATGGACCGATCTCTCTTTTGAACATGGAGGTGAAGGTGCTGGCTAAGGCCCTTGTGACTAGACTCACGGCTGTGCCCACCTGTGGACCAGTCTGGCTGCAAAGGATAACCCACATTATATAACATGGTTGCGTGGAGAAATAAATATCTCAATATTACCTATAGGGTACAATTAGTTACCCTATTCAAGGCACATCGTTCCTTCCCAATTTCTAATGCATTAATAACCACATACCACTCAGACTTCCTTGTTAGAATAGTTCTTCATTATATTGAGAAAAACTTGAACATGGACCGCAAAAGCAGAAAAAGAAAAAGAAAGTAGGAAACATTTATGAATGTACATACATAAGCCTCCTTGACCAAATAAGGAGCATATCAACTGTACATAAAACAAATCATCATGGCTATGTTGTCGCCTGAACCCCACTTACTTAATGTCAGTGCTCGCTCCCTCATTAATGGCAATACATTGTGAGGTAATTCTGTATACACATGGGGAATTCACTACACCCCCTAAGCAATTTATACATGTGTATCTCCACAACAATACAGTAATTATTCTTCAATTGAGTCCATTCCTCCAAACATAAACTGTCTAAGCGTATCAGCCCCTATCCCTCCCGGGCCTCATCAGGACATGGAAAAAGGAAACAACTAGGGGGCATATTAGCAACGCTTTGCGATAAATATTGAAAAGCGCACTTAGGGCTCATTTTCCTAAGGCCGGCTATCGCTGGTATACATCGCGGAGATAGCACGTTATCAGCAACGCGCATCTCCAAGGCAATAAGAAATCCAGCGATAGCGGCGAAATGGCTGATTATCGCTGGAAATCCAGTGATGAAATTCCTGCGATAGTGAAATCCTTGGTAATAAGCCAAGGTGGTCTCAGCCTGACAATCCATCTCCCATTGGAAATATGGCTAAGTCAGGTTTCTATAAGGTGTTAGGAAGCAGCGATAATTGCGGTTAGCACAAGTTATTTCATTGCTTCGCGGCCATTGGTAATAGGGGGAAGGTGAGTTACCGACTACTTTCAGTTGCCTTGAAGTTGGGAACGCCTACTTTGCATGTCATTAGAGATAAATATCACTGACATGCAAAGCGGCACCCAAACCGCTCGCATTCGCCAGGAAGCTGTCGCTAACAGCTGTTAGCAACAGCTTGCTGATCGGGCGATGAAAATATCACCACTTTAGCGGCGAAAAGTGCTGCTAAAGTGGCGATGACGCCCTTGCTAATATGCCCCTTAGCCTCTCACAGGCGTAATGTCTCTAGGGATTGGCCCCCTGGCTAAACATTGTCCTCACACTGCAGATCTGAGTCCCACTGACTATGCTCTGAAATACTTAATGATCCCTGACCCATCGGACCTTCTTAGTCTAAGAGAAGCCCCACCCGTGCATCAGATTCAATCTGTAACTTCGGCAAAAGGCAAAAAAGCCATCAGGGTCTTCCAAAAAAGGTTACCCTCAGTTTAATTGAGGGTAGTCTGGCCACTTGTAACAGCTCCGTTCATGTGAACGACTAACGTGGTTCCCTCGTGATTCACAAGCTCAACCCAGCAGAATCTGCGTAGATTGACATGACGAGTGCATACAAACCCAACAAACGGCCCTGATGGCGCTTGATACCTCAATGGCGTTAGATAGCATAGAAGGGCCGTACCTGTTTGTTGTGCTACCTAGACTGGGATTCGGCCCGAAATTCTGTGAGTGGATTAAGCTACTATCTCAGTCCTCACTGGCCAGGGTGAGGATCGATGGAGTGATATCTAAGGTCTTCCCGCTACGCAGGGGTACCCGGCAGGTGAACCCACTGTAGCCCTTGCTGTTTGCCCTGGCGCTAGAACCATTAACAGCCTGTTTACATGGTGATCCACTGAAATGGGAAATTCCATCATCAAGCAGATGGGAGGAGCACATCTCCCTATTTGCAGATGACATAGTCTTGTACCTGTCCAAGGCATACTTTTCCATCGCGAGAATTGTTCACATTTTTAAACTCTTTGAGAGCTACTCAGATTACAATATAAACTGGGCTAATTCAGTGGTGTTTTCCTCTCAGGCCCCCTCTGAGACTTACGACGTGAAGCGTGGCACCAGTTGTGACCAAAGGTTTCAAGTATCTCGGCATCTTTGTGACCCAAGACCACCAGTTGTTTCTGCAGCTCAAACTCTCCACTCAGCTGACACTATCCTGTGCAGATGCAACGCACTGGGGCACCCTGCCGATATCTTTAAAGGGCATAGCGGCATTATGTAAGATGATGGCCTTTCCACGCCTTTTATACATCCTTCAAAATACACCCTACCCAGTCCCACCGACCTTTTCTAAACATATTGCCCAAGAGCTCTGGACCTTGCTCTGGCAGGGGGGCTTACCCCCAACATAAATTGCAGAGAGGAATCCACGACGGTGAATTGGCAATATCCAATGCAAAAAATTACCATTGGGCCTCACAACTCCTAGTGATTAACAACTGGGTGTATGCAGACTGGGGAGAACTGGCTTATAGGGTTGAGAGAGCGGCAATGCCAGCCGGAAACTATGAGTCCATTCTATACGCTCACCGGGAGAGGGTGGATTTACCGCTATATACGGGGATTGTGGTGAGGTGCTGGACTGAGGCAAATCAATATCTGGGACTCTAGACTGACGGACATGATCCGCCTGTAGCATAGCGATCAGCTTAGGGAGGTGTTCAATTTACGGGGCTTCTCGCAATGGGCAAAGATAGGCATTGAGCTCCTGGGAGACGTGTGGAGGAACAGAGCGTTACTTCCCTTTGGTGACTTATCAGGCACTCAGATGCTCCGTTACCTTCAGCTCGGACACCACTTAGGGTTCATATTCAAGAGGGTACAAATCTTCCTGACTCCTGCCCCTTGGTAATTTATCAAAAATGTATTAATAATTCCCCCGACCCTTTGGGCTCCCTCAGACATGCCTGGATCAACTATATAGGCAACATTGATGATGAGGAATGGGTAGAGGCCCTACAGAGTTCCCGTGACATAGCAATCCGACCCAGATACTGGCTAATACAGCTTTCAATTCTTGCGTCATTCTTATTACCCACGCACTCTGCTACATAAACTGGGGTCGCTATAGACATCACAATGTGCACGGGGTTGTGCAAAGGAGGAATCCTTTTATCACATCCTGTGGGAATGCATCGTGATTTACAAATATTGGCGGGGGTGACGACTGTGATGTCTAGGGTCCTGGCGGTGAGGATACCTATGGATGGTAAATGGTTGCTTTTGGTGGTCCAGGCCTAGGAGGACTGGACCCGACATAATAAGCTCTAGCTGGCATTGGCAGCGGGAGTAGCAAAACAGAATATAGCACAGTGCTGGAGGGGCCTCTCTTCCCCGTCAGTGGCAGAGTGGAAGGCTGACTTGGAATGGTGCCAGAGGGTGGAAGAAGTGATCTACAAAAGCAGAGGGTGCCCTAGAAAGTGGGAGAAGATATGGTCCCCCTGGAAGGACTATAGGGGTACATCATTGGGGTCATGACTCACCTGTGTGTTGTAACGATTACTGTGTGCTGTGATGGTGTAGAAAGTGGCCAGCTCATGCCCCACACTAAACGTAGTATTGCTATATGCTCCCTAAGCCATTCAGGATTTGTGGCTCAACGGCTTCACAATGTAATAAACCTACTGAATTGTGACTATTGGCTTGCAATGAAACTTCAGACTGTATTGTATGATGAGTTTGTTTAATGAAAAGAATAGAAATAAACAATTGCAAGGCATCCCATTCTTTTTTTCATCTTGTACCCACCTCTTGTGTGGCAGTTACTTTTGCATTTCTCTCAGCAGTTGTTGCCACAGTTAACTATTTTCACCTGATAGGATTCATTTAATGAATTTCTTGAAGATGTAAATTATCATATCTTTAGCTGAAAAGTTCCTCATGAACTACCTCCCCTGTGCTGTGTGTGACTGGAAATGCTCCTCATTGAAAAAGATTCAGTACTTAACCCTGTGTCTTTGCATTTCTGACAATGTTCTCAATGCAAAAGGGATGGCAGCATCATACCAGAAACCTATGAGACCTTTTGAGTGAAACCTAGCTTTTTGTTGCAAACCCATTGTGTTGATGAAACTGTTGCAGGATTTATAGTTTAATTATGCTTTGCATGTACATTTGTATGGCAAAGTGTGTGCTGTGAATGTCCCAAATTGTGAGGGTGACATCGGAGATTTCTCAAAAGTACACCGGACATTGTCATGTCTGCTGTGGTGCCCTGTGGATGGTGCTATGCCATATTTATTTTGAAAGCTTTCATGGTTTTCTATTACATCTTTCTTAAGTATGGCTGCCTTATGCTGTGGTAACACTAGTTATTTTCTGGTGCTTCCAGTGGCATTAACTCATAGAGAATATTACTGCTTTTTCTTACATAATAAGGCATGCAGAGTGTTTTCGAGGAGTGATATAGGGTGTGACAAGTTACAACAGGTTGTTGATGGTGTTCATTGGTTATCATAGTATCTTTAGACATATCTGATCAGTGTAGCTAAAAGCTATTGACCTCTGTTTGAATCTTCTGTTCTCAGGGTGTATCCACCATCTCCTAAGGTCTGCAAATTCCATTGTTTCTTATGCTGTCGGTGTATGCATTTAGGAGAATAATTTCTCTTGATTTGTTTGCTGTATTGCTTGCAATGCTACTTATAGTAAATACCTTTCCAACTTTCTCTGCCTACTCTTTTTTGTGTTGTGAATCGTAAATTGTTCATTTATTTGATTGATGGGTTCTTGACAGAAATGCCTTTTTTTGTGGACCTGGATGAAATTTGCATTATGTCAGCATAATTAGACCTTTTTTGGTAACTTCATGTTATTCTTGTTATGAATTTCCCCAAATTACACTATTCCCCCACATCATGTAATTACGTGCTGTTTTGATATAAAATGTTATTGCGTATGCACCGTTCATGGTAAAAAGTTACAACAAACATACAGGAACAGCACAGGAGACAGAGCACATGTTAATGTTGTTCATGGTGCTTTGGGTTGGTTTAACTATTTTTTTTAGTGTGAAATACATCCCTGCATGCATTTTGCACTAAATGCCAGTTTTGCATTTTGTATAACTATATAGTATGTAGTTTCATATAATTTTGCTAAACTTTTGCATTATTATGCAAAGCGAATTACACAAATTTTGCACACCCCTACTTTTTTGCAATCTAGGCTTTTAGGTGTGGCTATGTGAAAATCGAAAATAGTCTCTGTTAGTACGAGCTGAAACCATCTTGTTTGTGGCATCCATGTTGTCAGCTATGAAATTCTCCTGTCCTCTGCTGCTCATCTTTTTCCCTGCCTGTGCTGTCTATTTTAGTTAACTTCCAGACTCAGCTAAAAGCAATATGCATGCTAAAGAGTTTGTAGCTGCCAGAACACCTGGTCCCAGACTCAACTGTCAATCTCTTAGTGCTGCCATAAGCACTCCTGCTCCCCCTCCCACTTTGCTGACTAAGGGATTTCCCATTTTCCCATGTTTGTCGGTAGTTATTCCTGTGTAGTCCTGTACCTTCTATTTGTAACTACGTGCTTACCAGTGCAGAAAACTCTGTATAAAAGCACCATGGTTTGTGTATTTAAGCTACTACCTCCTGGAACACTTGAGGGTGTTGTATGGATGTCGTCTCACTCATGAGTAAATAAACTTGTTATTTGGAATTTCATCTTCAGTGTCAATCTCTATTTTGTTGGTTTAAGGACCCGTGGACAAAGATAAGGGTGACCCCTGCACCGGTGTGCCCCTAAAAAGGCACATTTCCACAGTTTTGGCGCCCGACTCGTGGGGCTCATCGGAGACGCGGCCGTATAAAGGAGTGGTCTTGATGGAGGAATGAAATCTTACTGAGGAGACGTCCTGCAAGAGGAGACCTTTTGTCTTTGCAGACCGAAGTGCTTTTCCAGTCTTCCAGATTTGACCCTCCAGGTGGTGGCCGGTCCCGACTGAGATTTCCTTTGGTGCAAGTTTCACAGTGACCATTAGGTCAGTCAAGAGATTGGCAGTTGGAGGGTGGAGACTTTTGTTTGGTAAGGTCGCTGAAGCAGCACTCTTGATTTTGGATTTGCTTGGCCACGTTTCTGGGTTTGTTTGTTTGTTTATTTATTGCAATAAATAAAGGCAGGTAATGTGGAGATTTTTCTCTACTTTTGAAGATTTTTGAATAGTAATAGTTTACTATATTTTAGCAGCATGCTTGCTCCTAGCGCACTTCGTAGGTGGTGTTGCTGTCTTGAAGGTACCAAAATGTATTTAGAAAGAAGTCAGCCGGCTACCCTAGAGGGGACACCTAATCGATACATGTATATTAAATACGGTATTTCTTCCATAATGTATAGTACACTGTGGAACAAATATACGAAAAAGGATCTTGATTTACAATGGCCTATGAATGGGTCATTTGACTTTAAAAAGATTCAGTATGTAGAGTAGTGTCTGTTTAAAAGAGTCGACAAGATATGTTTGATTGTGTACGAATGTGAGAGAAAGAAGTGCATGAGAGAGTGAGGAAATAAGAAGCTATAGCAGAAAAAGAACAGCGAAAAACAAATATGTAAAAAAGCGTGTGAATTGAAAAATAAGGAAATTAAGGAAATAAAAGAAAAAGAGGAAAGGGAGCGTCGTTTAGAGGTAACTGGCCAGTACCCTATTAGGCGCCCTATTTATCCCATATTTAATAGACCTCATGATGATTACATCTTGTTGGATATACCTCCAACCCCATATAAATTCCCTAGTGCCCCTAAAAATGAGGTTTCTGACAAGGAGCATTTGTCCTCAGATGAGAAAGATATAGTTAAGCAAGATGGGCACCTGACTGGTTCTACTTCAACTACTGAATGCAAGATCTGCTGCTCGTAAAGCAGCTCGTGGGAGTGCCTCTGCTCCAGAACTCGTAGCAATGGTTCAGCAGTGGATAGATTTAGAGCAGTTATATTTTGTAGAGACATTTACTGGGAAAGTAATACTCAGTTGTAGAAAACATTCTGATGATCTAGAGCCCTCTGAGAAAAATTCTGATTATAAACAATTAAGTGATGGCACCTTTCTTCCTTCACAAGTGCTTGATCTAATCAGGCGAGTGGTTAAATTGTGAACTGACGCATTCCGTCTGCGAGAGGAGAAATAAGCAGCTAGCAAAGCTACAGCTGAACAAACAGTTTAGAGTCCGGTGCGACATGAAGGAGCTGCAGGGACAGATAAAGACACTAGTGATACTGTAGTTACTGTGAAACCAATGCGCGAAGCTGCGCCTCTGAATGTTCCTCCAAAGGGTGCGGGCACAGAAGATGATAAAACTTCAGATGATGCAAAGGTATATTTTATTTATAATTGGGTTTATACCCCTTGGAGTAGAGCAGATGTTATGGCTCTTAAAGCTGCTTTACCCGACCCACGTAAAAATCCAGCCACATTTTATGAAGAAGTGGAAGAAGCTATTAGCTCCTGTACTATGACTTTGCCAGATATCGATATCTGGGAATTGACAGAAATCGCTGTTAGCATAAGCTGAAGCCATTTTGGTTGTGGCAGCCATTTTAGTTAGCCATGTGCTTCTTCCATCTTTACTGTTGCCTGCTTTTCTATTCTGCTTGAGTCATCAACTCTAGTTAACTCCTTCAGCATTGAGCCAGAGCAATGAAGGCTCAGAAAGGCCTGTAGCTGCTAGAATGCACCTGTCTTAGAGTGTAACTGTCAGGCTATTTTAACTGATGTAAGCAGTTTGGTTTCTCCTCCCACTCTGCTGGCTAAGTGATTCCTGTCGGCCCATGTTTGTCAATAACTATTCCTGTATATTCCTGTACCTCCTCTTTGAGTCTCAATGCTTACTCAGCTACAAAAGGGGTATAAAAGACCCTTGGTTTCTATATTCCATGTACTACCTCACACAGTTCCTGAGGGTTCTGTATTGATGCAGTCCCACTCATGAGTGATGAATAAACTTGTTATTTGATATTTCAGCTTCAGTGCCAATTTCTTCTTTGTTGGGTTAAGGACCCTTTGACAGATAAGTGTGAACCCCTGCACCGGTGGGCCCCTAAAAAGGTTAATTTCCACAGATATGTTTTTTGGACTTATTTTGCAACCTGATATGTGGAGAACAACTCAGAAGGTAGAAGATTTTGCAGCTTATGGTGATACTTGGGTGCATTTAGAGGAAATAGATGCTGCTAGAGATGCTGCGCAGAAACCACAAAAGGTGATATTAGATCACCCAAAGCTATTGTAACTAAGCTAAAAACTCTTATACCTCCTAAGAAAATAGATTGGACTACATTACCGTCTTGTAAACAGAAAGCGGATGAGTCCGTTTCTGATTTCTTTACACGATTTGAAGAGACATTCTATGACTTTAGTGGGCAGTCATTGACAGATGACAGATGACACGGGTAAGCATCTGTTTGTCGACAAATTTGTTGCTAACATGTTGCAAGAAATAGCTAGTCGCCTAAAGGCCAGCGAGAGTTCATGGACTACGTCTTCCCCAGTCTCCCTTTTGACTATGGCCCAGTATTATGAGCGTCGGGAATTGGAAGCAAAAGACAAGGAGGATAAAAAGGTTAAGGATTTAAAAACGAAAGTATGTTGGCTCAAGTCTATGGTCCACCATTTAGAGGTGGTGGAAGAGTTGGACGTGTGATGTATCGCCCTGGTGTACCCCCTTTCCCTAGAGCAACTTTGTCTTCTGATCAGTGTGCTTATTGTAAAGAGATTGGACATTGGCATTCTGAGTGCCCCCTTTTGCGAGGTCAGCAGTATCAGCGAGGTAGAGGAAGCATGAGAGGCCACCCAGGGAATATGGGAAATAGGGGAGGCATGGATAATCGTACCAGATTTGAGGAAGTTGAAAACAATCCAAATTCTTTTAATACCTTTGATAGACAAAACCAATACCAAATGTCTGATTAATCCGCTGATGGTCCTAAGGATTCTGATTATGCATAGGAATGCCTAGGATGCGGTAAGGAACTGGTTGAGGTCCCAGTAGATCAGAAGGGTCCCTATGTTGATGCAAACGTTTTAGGTTCTACTGATCAGTTTCTGGTTGATACAGGAGCTACTCGTAATGCTCTGTCTAAAAAATTGGGTCCTAGGGCTTCCATGTCTGGCGCAATGATAACATCAATAGGGTTCAATGGGACACCTACACTTGGCCCACTGTCACAGCCACTTGCATTTAGTCTTGATAAATTCACTGCAGCATGTCCATTTCTGCTCTCCCCTAATACGCCGGAAAACATTGTGGGTATCGATATGCTTAAACATTTCCGTGCCACAATACGTTGTTCCCCAGAAGGTGTGCGTGTTATTTTAAATGATAACTATCCAATGGTTGAGAGGTCCTGTCTCATTAAAGAGGATGTTTCTCTGGCATCGTTACCTAGTACTTTGTGGGCTATATCAGATACTGATGTAGGACAAATGGTTATCCCACCAGTACATATTCAAGTGAAGGAAGGTGCTTTGTTGCCTCAACTGCCCCAATATAAAATATCACGGGAAGGCGAAAAAGCATTAATACATATTGTTCAGGATTTGATGAGAGTGGGGTTTGTGGAAGAAGTCCCCTACAATACCTGTAATAGCCCTATTCTTCCTATTTTGAAAAAAGACATTGACACTAGAATTTATAGATTCATCATTGACTTACGTGAAGTCAATAATATTGTAGTGCTCCAATACCCGGTAGTTTCTGACACCATGACACTTCTTACTATGGTTCCTTCTACCGCAACAACATTTAGTTTAATCGATTTGAAAAATGCCTTTTTCTCAATACCTATTTATCATTTGTTTAGTTTCACTTTGAATAATCGATCCTTGAGATTCTGTAGAGCTCCACAAGGGTATACAGAGAGTCCTAGCTTTTATAGCCAGGCATTGAAAAGACAGCTTGATTCCTTTCTTGTACCGAAAGGGGTGGCTCTCATTTAATATGTCGATGACATCTTGTTGGCTGCCGATACCCCTAAACAGTGTGAAGAGTGAAGAAGGTACACTGTGATTGCTCTCATTCCTTGCTTCTCATCATCATAAAGTCTCTCGAAAGAAATTGCAATATTGTAGACAGCAGGTTACCTACTTAGGTCACTTCCTGTCTAAGGAGGGACGTGCACTTAGACCAGACCGTATTCAAGCTATTTTAGACATGCCTGTGCCCCGTACTCAGAAGGATGTTCGTGCACTGATTTGCCTTACTTATTTCTGTAGGCAGTGGATCCCTAGCTTTTCTCACATTGTTAAACCCTTGTTGGCCCTTTTGACTAAAGATACTCTGATGCACCTCCCATGGACTGCTGAATGCCAGAATGGTTTTCAACAGTTACGTCAAGCTCTTTGTTCTGCACCAGTATTAGGAACTCCAGACTACACTAAGGCCTTTACACTCTATGTACACGAGAGGGACGGTTGCGCTCTCTCAGTTTTATTACAGTCCCTGGGTAATAAGCAGGGTCGTTGTGCATATTTCTTAGCTGTCCTTGATCAAGTCGCCCGTGCACTGCCAGGGTGTTTTCGAGCATTGGCGGCTATGGCTGTGTCCATACGCCAGAGTGAGGGAATAGTTTTGTCACATAGATTGTTTGTGCTAGTATCCCACTCGTTTAATGCTCTGCTAAATCAAACGAAAGCACAACACTTGACTAGTGCCCGCTGACAGGCTCCTCATATCACACTGAAAAGATGTTTGACTCTGAATCCTACTACATTATTGCCATTTCCAGCCACTCAGTCTCAGTCACAGGAGTTACATGATTGTATATCCCTTACTGAAGAACAAACAGAGGGTTGTGTTGAACTACAAAATACGCCCCTTTCTAGTATTGATGGGGAACTGTGGGTTGATGGGTCCTGCTTGAAGTTGCCTGATGGCACGACATCTGCTGCTTATGCAATCACAAAACTTCAGACAGTAGTTGAGACAGCTTGCATTCCCCAGAAGTCGGCTCAAGCAGCCGAGCTGATAGCACTCACAAGAGCACGTGAGCTTAGTATAGATCTACTTGTTAACATCTACACCGCTAGCCGATATGCTTTTGGAGTTGTTCATGATTTTGGGGAACTCTGGATGGAAAGAGGCTTTCTTACTTCACATGGGACACAAATAGTGCATGGGGAATTAGTACATAATCTCCTTACTGCCGTGACATATCCTAAGAAAGTGGCAATTGTTAAGTGCAGTGCACTTAAAAAGGTGACTCATAAAATAGGAAAAGGAAATGCCTTTGCAGACTACACAGCTCGTGAGACTGCAATGCAACGAAGTAATACATCTATGTATGTAGTTAAGTCACAGGCTGAACGTTGGCATGATGCCAGACAAGAGGTGCTGGACATGCAACGATCTGCTTCTGTTGAGGAATTAGACCAATGGTCTAAGGAGGGAATACTGGATGACGAGGGCTGTTGGAGGAATAAAGAAATGACAAAATGGAAGTTACCCACAGCCTATTTACATCCTGTGATTCACATGGCACATGGGCCGGCACATGTTGGAGCATTCTCAATAGCAAAGCAACTTATGCAAGTTTGGGATCATCTAGAGATTGCCGACACAGCTGAAAAGATAGTCCAGTCTTGTCTGATTTGTCTCCAATATAATCCTGGAAAGGGAACACGAACTCCAGCAGGAGGGTTTGCCATACCTACTGCACCTTTTTAAGTCCTGCAAATGGATTAAATCCAGCTTGAACGTTGTAATAATCTGAGGTATTTTCTGGTAGTGGTTTGTGCCTTCAGTAAATGGGTGGAGGTATACGCTATGAAAGATAATACAGCTCTTACTACAGCAAAGGTGCTCCTAAAGGAGTTTTTTCCCAGATTCAGCATTTGTCGAGTTTTGTGGAGTGACAACGGACCCCATTTTATTGGGCAAGTTGTTGAGTATCTCATGAAAGGTCTGGGAACTAAGCAGAAGTTTCATGCTGCTTTTCACCCACAATCAGCAGGACTAGTGAAACGTTACAATTCTACCCTCAAACTAAAATTGTCCAAAATCAAGCTTCCACAGCTTTGAAATGGCCTGATGCTCTGCCATTAGCTTTATTATCTATTAGATCGGTACCACATACACGATCTGGCCTCACACCGTATGAGGTAGTTTTTGGAAGGCCAATAAATATTTGGGGGATTCCTAAGCCATGCCCTAGACATGATGTACCCTATGTATTGATGAATGACTACTTGTCTCAGTTGACTGACAGTTTGTCTTCTATTTATCAACAGGTTTGGGAGACTCTTCCAGATAGGTCGCAAGGTGAGGGCGACTGCTTGCGCCCTGGAGATTGGGTGCTGATGAAATCCTTCCAGAGACCCAGCTTCCTAGCACCTAGATGGAGAGGCCCTGAGCAGGTGCTCTTGGCTACCAGGACTGCAGTTTGAGTGACCAATCGGAAGAACTGGGTCCACACAACACACTGTTTAAAAGTGTTGCAGGACCTAGTGAGCCCAGCTGTGTTGGCAGATCACCGCGATATCCGGTACACCTAGAAAGGACAAGCTACATCACCTGAAGGACCTGAAGAAGTCTTCCCGGACCACACGATCCCTGGTACATCTCGATATCAGCTGCGACCCCGGAAGAGAGACACTTCATTGCTGAAAAAGACTGAGCCACTGTCCTGGGTAGTGAAAGACTGAGTTACAAAGGGGGGTACTCATTTTGTGGCTGCTCGTCTCAACCTCAGTGAAGAAACCAACGTCTGCCCAGGACCTTAGGGCACCATCTGTTTTATTGTTCAACGGCAAGATGAACATGCCTGCGGAGAAGAAATCAACTGCTGCAAAGTTTTGTGATCGAAAGAGTATGTTCATTATTGGACTCACTTCAATTATTGTTCTGATTGCTACAATAACATGGGTTGTAGAGGGAGCAGCTCCTGCTCGACAACTACTGACTGCTACTACTCCTGTCCGCATTGAACACCCACATTTTACTCTTCCCTATCATGAAAAGAAGCACCAAATGTCATATCTCAATAACACTTTCATACAAAGGTTGCATCACACCCATAATGCTACGAACATTACCAACTGTTGGGTGTGTGGAAGGATGCCAGCTCATCAGAAAAAGGGAGGAACGCCTTTCATTCCTTTGCCGTTATCACACAATGGCTCCTGCAGAGCCTGGTTTGCACTATAGTGGACTTCTCATATTGGTAATATTATCAACTTTGATGTAGGAAGACTTAACGGTCAGTTAAATAGAGCCTGTTACCCTGATGAGGAAGGAGATCCACAAGCTAAAGGAACTGTATGGGAAATGGAGGAGTATCGCTAAGGAAATTCCTCCACGCACTATGTTTTCCCTTACACTCAAACTGTCAAGGTTAATGGGCCTCCTGTTATAGCTGTTCCTAGAGCTTGAGCAGACCTTTGTGTGAGCAGTATTGGCAGTATCCCTGTGGGAAAAAGTGACTGTACCACCGCATTGAACATTACTGGAATAAACAATAGTAGTTTTTTGTCCTCACATAACACCTCTTTCATAAAGGGTTTTGCCACCTACCTATTGGGTGGTCTGGAAGTTGCTATGTGTCCTTTTTGCTACCACGTGTGTTCTTGGCACCTGCATCCTACCACAAAGACTATAAACTGTATAATAATATTTCCAAGAGTCGATCTAAGAGGACACTAAATCATGATGAGGTGGATCAAACTGATACTGCACTGCAGAAGTACATTGACTTTCATTTGGGACTATTCTTCTTTGTTGGTATGGCCTTAAACAGCAGAAAGATAAGGCGCTTATCACGTGTTGTAGAGGCTGTAACCAATCAGACTGCCATGGTACTTGGAAATATCCCAGAAGAACTACAAATTACGAGAACTGTGGCGCTCCAAAATAGGATGGTCCTAGAAGTCATCCCGGCCGATCGTGGTGGAGTATGTCGCATCATAGGTAGCAGCTGCTGTGTCTACATCCCTGACCACGACCCTTCATTTTTTGAAGCAATTTCTAAACTGCACAAGATAGCCACTGAAATCCATCAGGATTCAGGAACATGGACTTTGACTGGATGGCTATGGACTATGTTTACTGTATGGGGCTGGAAATTATTGTCAGCCCTATGTATATTTATTGTAATCCTTTTTATCTGTGCTTCTACCTGTACCTCATGTATACCAGCAAAACAAAATGTCAAGAATGTAAATACCCGTCAAGTAACAGACCAATAAATTAGTGAGTTAATGAAGATTGATGTCCATGATATCTTCCATGCTCCAGCTAATGCTGAAAGGGCCGTCTGTGGAAATTGAAAATAATCTCTGTTAGCATGAGCTGAAACCAACTTGTTTGTGGCATCCATTTTGTCAGCTATGAAATGTTCCTGTCCTCTGCTGCTTGTCTTTTTCCCTGCCTGTGCTGTCTATTTTAGTTAACTTCCTGACTCGGATAAAAGCAAAATGCATGCTAAAGAGTTTGTAGCTGCCAGAACACCTGGTCTCAGACTCAACTGTCAATCTCTTAGTGCTGCCATAAGCACTCTTGCTCGCCCTCCCACTTTGCTGATTAAGGAATTTCCCATTTGCCCATGTTTGTCGGTAGTTATTCCTGTGTAGGCCTGTACCTTCTATTTGTAACTACATGCTTACCAGTGCAGAAAGTTCTTTATAAAAGCACCATGGTTTGTGTATTGAAGCTATTACCTCCTGGAACACTTGAGGGTGTTGTATGGACATGGTCTCACGCATGAGAGAATACTCTTGTTATTTTGAATTTCAGCTTCAGTGTCAATCTCTATTTTGTTGGTTTAAGGATCCGTGGACAAAGATAAGGGTGACCCCTGGACCGGTGTCCCCCTAAAAATGCACATTTCCACAGCTATAAGACCATATGTTTGTTGTTTTGTGACTATATTAGGGGTAGGCAAAACTCATAGAGTTACCTGAAAACTCCACAAGATTCTGCAGAATTCTGTGAGAGAAGAAGTTTGGTACATCGCACTGCTCGTGCTGATTTTTAGCACCAAGAGCATTTCCCGCATTGTAAAATTTGCACCAATTTGCACAACTTGGCACGCCAGAGGGTGCTGCTTTTTTCTTCTGTTAGAGTAGATTTTTTAGTCGAGTGGTAGGTTTGTCACTGCAAGTGGCAGCTTTCTCAACGCTAGCAGTAGCGACCTGCACAACCATCCCGCGTTGAGAAATCTTGCTGGGAGGTGGTCTAGTGCTCAATTTTCTTGTTACTGCTCATCAACTTAACATTGAATATCTGTTTGCGTGAAAAAACTTTTCCTGAAACTTCATAGTCCCAGCGGAGTCTGAAAACTCTGTTAACTCCGCCGGACTAGCATAGTTGAGTCCCCACCCCTAGGGGCCGATTCACAGAACTAATTTAAGACAAAATCCTAAACTTACTACTTTTGGTATTCACAGAAGTTAGGATTTTGTCTTCAGCTTGTCTTAAGACAAACTTAAGACAGACTTAAGACAGACTTAAGATAGACTTAAGACAGACTTAAGACAAACTTAAGACAGACTTAAGACAGACTTAAGACAGACTTAAGACAAACTTAAGACAAAATCCTAACTTCTGAGAATACCAAAAGTAGTAAGTTTAGGATTTTGTCTTAAGTTAGTTCTGTGAATCGGGCCCCTAGACTATATGTGTCTCAATTAAAATGTTCACTTTTTTTAATTTACATAGTTATGCAGAGAGTTGGAAAGAATTAACTCTGCAACTCCTGATCTTGTGCAGGAAAATGTACTATTCATATATGAATTACATGAAGATCATATATGTAGTTTCATAATGTCGGGTGTTAATAGGTAACATACCCAGGCACCAATGCCCTAACATTTATCTAATTCCTATTGCTAAACCGTTTTACTTTATAATTAAATGCTTTTATATTCCATAGGTCATCTTTGAATGCACACCATAAATGTTCTTAAAAGCTATACTATTTTATGTCATTACACCTATTATTTATTCTGCCACTTTGGATTCTAAATCCGTAATTCACAGCTATGATAGTATCAATGGTGGGAAACAGAACTTGTTAACCACAGTTGATATGGTATCATGGAATGCCAGTCTGCTCTGGCAAAGCTCTCCCACAGCCTGTTAGAGAAGGGCTGGAGAGCAGCCTGCAAAACTTTTGGAGGATAGGGAGGTGAAGGCACCAACACTGGTTCGTGGAAGGAGGGCAGGTGATCTTTTCTATCTCTCCGTTTGGGACAGGGAGGCGAGGCCATTTTATATATGGTTCCAAATTAATTCTCTGACCCTGCTTAGCAGTTAGAAGCAGGGGCAGAGAATTTTAGGGTCTAAGCAGAACACAACTATAGATGGGTATAAAGTGAATGACGTGGCTGTTTCTCTCCTTGTGGTTTTGAGTGACATCATATACAACTCGAGTTTCTCTCTCATTGTCTATTTGACGTGACTCAGAATCTCTTTATCCCTATACCTCTTATTCACTGTTACCCATCTATAATTTTATATACAAAACACATATCTTGCACACACTGTGACACTTCAGACCCGTAGTTTGCTATTGGTTTCATCAGTTGAACTGTCCTCTAGAGAGAGATAAAACTGACTTTGTTTGGAACTTTTACATTATTTGAATTATTCTAAGGGAACATAAGTTCAGGTTTTGCCAGAAGATGTTGCATCTCCTCTCACAAAGTACATCTGATTTTAGTTTTTTACCTCAGTCAATCTTATGAACGATTCCAGAACTTAATTTCAGCAGTAGAGTAAAAAATAGGCAATTTAAATACAAATCCATGCCTTAAAACACAACGAGGAATGGCAATGACATTTAATGTTATTTGTGAACTAAGTGAATCCCCGACAGGGGTAATGGATAATTAAAATGTATTTATCATTTTAATTGCAAGCAGTCTAACAGTTAGTTTAGTTTGATTTTCCTCATAAAATGAAGCAAGTGATTAATTAATATTAAGAAACAGTTATGTACTGCATCAAGTAAAACAAAGTAGTGTTTTCACAAGCCACAAATGTAATTTAGGGACAAATTTGGATTCTGAAGATTGTGGAAATGTTAGGGTGGGAAAATATGTTGATCAGCTTTTAACACTCATAAATATACCCGAATATATACCTGTAAATGCCAAAATAATATGAAGAGGCCACATTTCTAACACTCTACGGAATTCTGCTGGGGGAGACTACAATTTACGGACCCTGTGACGGCCGGGCGGGACTGCGAGGACCAGCCTGCCTAGCGCATTGCTGATCCCGAGCGCAGCTGGTGCCTCTTCCCTCCCACCACTCCCAGCACTGCAATTACGTCTCGCGGCCCCCGTTTCGCGGGTGCCGCTCGCCGCATTTAAAAACCGGACCAAGGCAGGAACACCGGTGCCACATTTCTAACACTCTACGGAATTCTGCTGGGGGAGACTACAATTTACGGACCCTGTGACGGCCGGGCGGGACTGCGAGGACCAGCCTGCCTAGCGCATTGCTGATCCCGAGCGCAGCTGGTGCCTCTTCCCTCCCACTCACTCGTATTTAAGGGACGCACGCTCCTTCTGCGTTAGCGGAACGCGAGCGGGACGGAAACCCGGGGCGAAGACCGGGCAAAGAGCGGGCCCTCTGTGGCCCTCAGAGGCACGAGGAGACCGGACCGGGGCAATCCATTAACTTTACCAACCAGTGGAGGCCATTGTGAGTACTGATAAATTCTACTGCTTTGTTAATCATGGCCGAGACTTTGTCTAAAAATCCACCCACGACTGCAGGAGGTATTAATAAGGGTACACTGGATGACTACTTCTCCAGGGCTGCTGTGGCTAATGGGAAGGAGATTGTATTAGCTGAACGTAGGGCTGAGCGACGTCGTTCCATTGAATGTATGAAAAATAGATTGCCCACGGACATCTTGCTATATACTACTCCTTCCGAGCCTAGCCCTCTCACTATGACTCAGGAGTCATTAGCCATTGATAATGTTCCCATATTGCTTCGAGACACCCCCTCTTTACCCGATAAACCTAATAATTCGCATGTTTCCATCAATTTATCTTCCTCTAGTACATCTATTAAGGAAACTGATATGATCACGGTTTCCTCTCAACCAGAGGTTAAGGTTACTAAAAAGAAGGTTGGGAGGGTAGTTGTGTCCAAAGTTCAAAGACCCCCTCCTAATAAAAGAAGAAAGAGGGCAGGTGACCTTCAAAGGAATAAGATTAATCACTCTGACTTTGGCAAGGGACCAAGGCCTACTCTAGATATTGCACCTATGCCAAAGTCTAGTGTACCACCTATTCCATCTACAGCGGCCCTCATGGACACAAGCACTATCACTCCAATGGCATTCCCTTCTCCTGACCCAATTAGCTCCCCATATTGTTTGACTAACGAAGGTTTGCATGTTGCCCCTCTAGAGAGTATCGAACGTTTATTAAGGTCATTCGTTCTACCTATAATGGAAAGATTAAAAAAGATGGAGCAACGCCTGGGGGACCTTGAACTGGCTATCACTGAACACGTGGGGGCATTTAAAGATCTTGCACATTTAGTGTCACCTCCCCCTGTTGTACCAGTGTCATCCTCCATTCCCATTAGGAAAAATGGTAAGGCTATCTCCGGCAGTCAATCTGTGGCTATATCTCCCAATACAGCCCAACACCAACTAGTACAAAATGATTTGGGTGAAGTGACAAGGGGAGCGTTAGAATCTACTTCAGGAAATATCCAAAATGCGAGGGGAGGTACTGTTTTAGCCAAGGCAGTGGACCACTTAAGGCATCAAGTTGATTTACCTCCAGAAGCGGTCCCTTACGTGGTAGTGCTTACGAGAGTTACGTTACTGGAAAAGGGCAAAAAGGAAGGGTTTTTTGAGCTCAAAAATAAAACTATGCACTGGCTTACCCTAAACAGGCCTCTTCCCTTCAATGTTAATGGGGAGATATTGCACGTTCGGCGACTCCCCTGGTTGGGACGTAGAGCCAAGGATATTGAGGGGGATCTAATTATTATTAACTTTAGAGATCCCAGAGCTGTTACTCATATCCTTGACTATACTTTGGGCAAAAGTAGGGGGTACATTATGCCTTGCGAATTGACATATTTCTATCCAAGATCCTCAGTCTCCCATAGGGCGTACCCCAGGGCCCCGGCTCGAATGCAGACACATCAATCTGTATTATCCATACCTTCTGATAACCATACCTTTATTTATGCACCCATTCCTGTGGCTTGTGAAAATGTATCCGATTGGGCCACTGTGCCTTTTGGGAGCCACCGAAATGGTTCTAGGAGGATAGACTATTGGCCACCATTTACCCCGCTGGAAGTCGCAAACAGATTCG
Source organism: Triturus cristatus (assembly GCF_964204655.1). Classification (NCBI taxonomy): domain Eukaryota; kingdom Metazoa; phylum Chordata; class Amphibia; order Caudata; family Salamandridae; genus Triturus; species Triturus cristatus. Next base: position 345,878,269 of record NC_140593.1, read on the forward strand.
ATGCCCTCTCAGGCTTCGATGATTGCGATTGACAGGGGGGATCTCTAACTAGTAGGCCTATTATCATGGAGCAACAGGCTGAGTACATCGAGCCGACTTCCCTACCTCAGACTTTCTCCCTTCAACATCCTACTCTCTCTGGAACAGCTTCACCCTCTCCCGACCAATACGCATTGTCTCATGAGCTTGTCTCTGCACCAGAAGAGGGATCTGATATGATTAACGACCCTTGCGGTTCTCTGCCCCATGACCAAGTTATCCAAGATCTACTGACTGGCCATGTAAAAATTCTTTCTTGGAACGTGGCGGGCCTTAAGAGCAAATTGCCCATTCCTGAATGGGGCTCTTTTATGGCCCTCCACGATATATGTATGCTACAAGAAACCTGGGCATTAAAAATTAGTCAAGCTCAGGGATTTGCTACATTTGATATCGTGGCCAGCAAGGGTGAGAGGGGTAGACCTGCAGGGGGTCTGTCTATATGGGTTGGTACGCACTTGGGAGTAACTGCATCACAAATGGGTACTAATTCGCAGGACGTTCAGTGTGTACTGTTGACCACACTAAATGGGCCGAATATCGCCCTGTTTAATGTATACTCAAGGCCAGTTAGGCGGGGTCTTGTTTCAGAGGCCATTGATATTCTGTTGACCCTTATCCAGACAATGGACCCCTCTACTGTGTTAATCGTGGGCGGTGACTTCAACTGTCATTTTGAGCCACTCATGGACTCGACCATGGGTGGCCCAGATGACGTTGACTCACTGTGGGCGGTTCCCCATCCATTGATCCCTTTGGTCAAGGTTTGGACCCCGTTAGTCCTACAACTGCAGTCATTTGTGCTTACAACCTCATTACGAGCCTGCAACGGGAGGGTGGAACCTGACAGACCGGGGAATGTAACATTTAATCGGCATAACCAGTCCTCGATAATTGACTACATCTTCTTAGAGGCTAGGCACTGGGACAAGGTGCATGAATTTAGAGTTGTTGAAAGAACTGATAGTGACCATAATGCCCTGGTACTCTCACTTAGGATAGGGAGCTTTGGGCTCAAATGCCAAACTTTGGCTGAACACTCTACCACTGTGCCTTTAACTATATCAAACTGTAGACGAAGAGTTAAATGGCTAGACTTCCAGATGTCCGATCCTAAGCTAGCTGCCTTATATAAGATCATTATCCCCTTTATTGAAGAAATGGGAAAAGTTGGACATCTAGGCAGGGCATCAGAAATCCATGTCAACTTGGTAGCAGCAATTAAGGATATTCTTTGCCCTGAGAGAAGGGCCAATCGCCCACGGACTTCGTCCCCTCAGTGGTACAACGCTTTCTGTCGGGTCACCAGGAAGGCTCTTTTTAGAGCCCTAAAAACTAGCAATAGGGAAGCCATAAAGCTACACCGTTCTGCGTATAAGAAGGCGCTTAGTGACGCCAAAAAGGATTGGGAAGTTGCTAAGTGGGAGAATCTGGCCTCTGCTCTTGGTAACAATAACTCTAAACTATTTTGGACTATAGTAGCCTCTGGACTTAGTGGCCATAGTCTGGCCCCTGCCCCTAACATTGCCCCCTCCGTTTGGGAAAGCCATTTTTGTGCCCTTTATAGCACTTCTGAGTGTGGTGATATGGTTATCAATGTCACTGAACCTCAGCAACTTCATAGTGTTAATGTACATGAAGAATCTGCCCGGTTAACTGTTGTTAGCCAATGCCCCTTATTAGATGAATTAACCACTTTGCGGGAGGTTGAGATTGCTTTAGGAAATCTGCTCCCAGAAAAAGATCCCGGTCTGGATAAACTGCCTGGGGACCTCTTTGGGACACAACCAAAAATCTGGGCCCCTTATCTAGTCACCTTATTTACCGGCATTTTGCTGGGCGACGACTTGCCGCCTACTTGGTTAGGAGCCGAAATTGTGCCGATTCTTAAAAAGGGTTGCCCCTTAATCCCCTCAAATTATAGACCCATCAGCTTAATTGATACATCACAAAAACTGATGGGGAGGGTTATTTTGGATAGGATCCTCGGGTGGATCGAGGAAAAGGGGATACTATCTACGCTCCAGGCAGGATTCAGGTCTGGTATTTCTACCTTAGACCAGATATTCCGCCTGCAGGTCCTGTACTGGAAAACAGCTAAGGTGGAGGGTGGCAGCCTCTACTTTGTATTTGTGGACCTGCGGGCGGCTTTTGACCTGGTCCCACGTGGGAAACTCTGGAAAGTCCTTGCGGAGATGGGTCTCCCGTCCTATTTGTTAGCCATTCTTACAAGACTACACCTAAACAATTTTGCACAGGTTAGGTCTGGAAGGAACGGAGAACTCACAGACCAATTTCCAGTACTGAAAGGAGTTCGCCAAGGGTGCGTCTTGGCACCTACCCTTTTTAGTCTTTATAGGAAAAACAAAGTTTATGATTTTCAACCCCCCAAAACGTACTCGCCCCAATCCTGTGCTTCTTGGTAGCCCCTTGGAAAGGGTCAAAACGTTCATATATTTGGGTGTTACCCTCACAGAGAAATTTGATTGGCATAAACATATTGCTAGATCAACGCTTAGGCTCACTCAGCTAGCAGGGGGACTAGCTAAAGTTTTTAAGGAATCTACATTTAGGCCGGTTTCCCCTGCACTTACAATATACAGTCGTCAAGCGAGAATGTCAGCAACCTACGGGGCTGAACTCTGGGGGCATATGCAGACCCAGATTCTTGATCTTAAAAGGGTGGAGCAGTCTTTTGCCAGAAACTTAATTGGTCTACCGCCTAGTACACCGCTGATCCCTCTTAGATTCGATCTTGGGTTAACCCCAATAGAGGAGATAATAGGCGCTAGACCAATTATGTACTGGAAGAGGCTGTGGTCTGTCCCTGAACTGGCCGACTATAGAGCTGAATTCCTTGAGATTTGGCCCATCTTAAGATCCAAAGTGATCCCTTGGCTTAGGCACATTAGTGCAGTTTGTACTCGGCTTGGTCTCCTTGGATTATGGGACACCCCGGAGACCAACTGTGCTGGGATATCTAGGAAGACACTCCTCTCTCACATCCACACATCAAACCTTCAGACGTTAATGAGTTCATCTTCCTTGGGTAGGTTATCATCCGAGTTCCTTCAAATAAAAACAGAGCCTAGGCCCGAGGATTTCATGGACTTAATTGAACCCCCAGCTGCCCGTAAGCTGTATATTCAGCTGCGCTATGGCACTCTTCCCATAAGATCTTTTACCTCTAAGTGGACTAAATCAAACACTCTAGTTTGCCCTGCATGCACCTACCATACTGAGAATATTTCTCATGTCTTGTTTTTTTGTCCTGCCTACTCTGTATCCAGAAAACGCTGGTTGATACCTATTTGTAGGAATCTGGGATTTTTGCACTATACACAGGCTTGCAGGATATTGACTTATGACACTCATCCTCCTATTGTGTTTGCTTTTCTAGTTATTTGTTGTATATGTGGCGTATTAGGCAGAACTTTTTAACCTAATTATTTTAAAATGTTTTTTTGTTGTTTCTTTTTATGCTTCTGTACTTTTTATGGTATGTTGACCGAAATAAAGTTACTACAACAACAATATGAAGAGGAGTTTGATATTTATATATGGTGCATTCATGCTTCTCTTCAAGAAGTTAATACTACCAAATGCAATGTTTCCCAATGCATGGGCCAATTATCTCAAAATCTCTGGCCTTTGGCAAAAAGGTTGTATCTTATGTTAAGTAGGTCTTGTGGACTTGGGGCCTGATTAAAGGTATGGAGGAGGACATTATGTCTACCACCACGATGGGCTTTCGTCTGTCAAATTTAGAGATGAGCACTGGCCCAGAGGCCATCTCTGTACATTATAAGGAACCATGTTCATGGTGGCTTCTTAAAATGTGCAAAAAGTTTGGGAAAGGGTCATTATAGTGTTGTTCTGCCCCCAACGGTAATGGACACAACAAATGACATTAGATCATCCACCCTAACTAGGGCAAGTAGTTTAATGTTCTTCTTGCGATGAACTCTACTCCATTAAATCCGTCAGGCCATTGGAGGAAGCTTTCCATCGACTTGACCAACTGAGGTGGTATCAATGTAAAGCTTAAAGTCTGCCCTTCTCTGAATAAGGTGGTCATCCGAGTGATTACTGCAGAAGACATAAGGGCGCCCAGGTGTATGTACTGAAGTGATTTTTAAACAAAACGGGAAGAGGGAGCAGGCCCTCTATGTTTAAAAATGAATTTGGATTAAATTTTATTCTGCAGTGTTCTTCTGGCCCTGTTTAAAAATCTCTGCACAGCAGTGCATACCCCTTGGCACCCTTAAATACATTGTAAGGGCGCAGAGGGCTATGCACTGCAGATTGATATGCATTGGTTTCTAAGTTTCAGAAACCACTGCATACCACATTTGGGGGCCGCACCCTTACAAACTCTGCAATAATCACTGCAGAGTATGTAAGCCTGTATCCTAGCATCCATTTTATGCAGCAAGGGTGCATTTTGCGCTAATAAAATAGTACCAAATTCCTACTCGGCCCATTTCTGAATTCCATGGAATATTGTAGAATTTTAATGTAATTCCACAAAATTCCGCAAAATTGAATTCCACCATTTCTGACCGCCCTTACTCAAAATCTAAGAGTCAGATATTATCTATAGGTTACAACTATCTAGCCAGCTCATGCCACATGTAACAATTTTATATTGTTAATGTAATATGGTAAAAAAAATATTCTTATAGGTGATGAGCCAGTATACCGTTTGTATTCCTAGCAAAATTACTCTATTGTATAGCTCATGATCACAAACAAAATGCCTCTACTTCAAGGTTCATATCATAGACTAATTTTGTAAGGGCAAATTTACTATTACATGCAATGCATCTCAGCTACCAAAGTTGTTGTGCTACATTGTGTGAAAGGGAGAGAGCAGGACAGTAACATCTGTAATAAAATACAGTGCAGTTGCACTCTTCCTAAGTCCAGGTGCATAATTTGGCAGAATTGTACCAGACACACAACTTTCCATCAGTGTAGAAAGGGTTTTGTGTGAGTTGAGCATATGTTTTGTAAGTAAGGGTAGCCTTTCAACTCTATACTTAGATTAACTTTAAACTTCTCCCACTTTGTATGAGTGCGTACAAGTGAAAATGTCTGTTTGGCCAGTGTTGTAGGGAGCTTTGTAGGTGTGGGTGAGGTGTTTGAAGTGTGCGTGCTTGTGTATCGGTACACAGTGGAGTTCCCTAAGGTGTGGTGTGATGTGGGCTTAGCGTGGGAGGTGGGGACTAGTCTGTCTGCTGTAGTCGTCTTGTAAGCTGGTTGGTAATCCCTACGTATAGGGTGTTTCCGTAGTCTTGTCTCCTGGTGACGAGGGATTGGGTGATTTCATGGGGTTGTCTGGTAGCCATTTCAAGATTTACTTCAGCATCCTTAGTGTGTTGAAGCAGGCCGTGACCACTGTTTAACTTGGACCATCATGTCCAGTTTGTTTTCTATGATGATCCTGAGTTTTCCCACTTGTGAGCAGGGCGTGGGGAGGGCCCAAGGGCAATAGGCCAAATGAATGGAGTCCCATGATGAGGCTTTCTTCCCACCTTGGTCTTTCCCGACTTATATTTGCGGCAATTGTATTTCATCCAGGGGGCCACCTCCGTCATGCATGTGGTAAGCTTGGTCCTGGTGTTGGGTGTTTTGTCCATGAGGGACATTGTCAGTTATGTGTCATCAATGTAAATGAGGATGTTTATGTTGTGAGCTCATATGGCATCGGACAGCGGGGCCATGTAGATGTTGAAGAGTGTTGGGCTCAGTGAGGAACCCTGCTAGACTCTGCCAATAAGTTCTCATGCTTCAGAAGTATAGGGGGACATGTTGACTGTTTGGGTTCTTCTGCTGTGGACGGAGAAATTCCATTCAAGAATGGGTCCCTGGATACCTGCTTCGTGGAGTAATTGAACTAGGTTGGGTTGGGAGATGGTGCCAAAGGCTGCCTATAGATTTAGAAAGATGAGGGCTGAGGTTCCCCCTTGTCAAGTACATTAGGATTTCACCCAATGCTGCTATACAGGCAGTTTCCTTACTGTGGTTGGGTCTGAATCCTGATTGTGTGGTGTCATGAAGTTGGTGTTTGGTGAGGTGGTTGGAGAGGCGCTTGTTGATGGCTTTTTTCCAGGACTGTGGCTGGGTAGCGAAGGTGGTATATTGGTTGGTAAAATGTGAGTTTGCTCAAGGACATTGATGGCTGCATGTTTCCATAGTTCAAGGACGGTAGCTGTACTGATGGAGGTGAGCAACAGGATCCAGATTTGGGGGAGATTGCTGTATATGGTTGCAATTTTGCTGCAGAAGAAGATTGAGAGGTCCTTGCAGAGATCATTTACAATGATGCAGGAGTTTGGACAATAATTATAAATAACATAATCATCATTTACATTTTCAACATTCTAAAAATGGTTTACTTCTTTCCAGATTCAGCCCTAGAACCATGACAGGCTTCTTGTAAAAAGATTATTCTCCACAAGCAAGTATCTGCCACTGCGTGCCCTTATTATTAGAAACTGGGTTACTGGTTGACTGGGGTGTGAGCCCTGGTCGAGCAGTAACCACAATCCTAGTCAGAGTAAGGCATATTCAAACCCCAGATTATTCTGTGCTAACCCCTGGTTGCTTGGCCCATAGCAGTCAAGTTTAACTAAGAAGCAATGTGTAAATTATTTGTGCAACACTTCGAACAGTAAAACAGTGAAAACACAACACAAAAAGATTCCACGCCAGGTCAGAAAAATAATTCTGAGTTTAATACATAAAATAAGACCAAAACAACAAAAATCCCATAGCGGAACCAGAGGAATTTCACTTGAAAGTTTGTAAGGAAAACTAACCTCGAAAGGCATAAAGCACCAACTGTGGATATCTGGTTGCGCTGGATCAGGACAAAGTCACAAGTTCAGGCTGACTGTGATGGAGCGCTGGCTGGCTACAGGGACCCAGTTATTCTTGCTGAACAGAGTAACTTAAATTCTGTATAATCAAAGGGGGGACATCAGAGCTGGTTATTTATCGAGGTCCTGTTTCCATGCTCCAAGGCAAGTATATTAATATCAAAAAGGGGAAACAGTTCCTCTCTATGGGCCTAGGTAGAGAGTTACAATGACTTACTACACTATTAAAGATGGTATCTGGGGGGATCTGCAAATCCAGATCGTAATGCCCTCACACACCTGTTAGGGTGTCATGCTTCATCATTGGGCGCTCCTCGTCGGACCGGCGCTGCAATGTCCGACGGGCCTGGTGGCATCTTTATCGGAGATCTTTTGATCTGGGAACGCCGTATGGTGAGTGAGGTGTGTGGGGCTATAGGAGAAACATTGTTTGGTGAAGGTGTAGATTGTGATTATTAAAAAAGGCCCCTAACCTTTTTGGTTCACTTTATTAAATGTTCAAGGATGGGACTTTGTTAAAAACAGTGAGGCTACGTGTGATAATTAAAGGTATTCAAGTAGCCATTGGTGGACTAAGTCAGGTCAACATGTTTCGTGTCAGGTGCTCCAAAGTAAAGCGACACTTCTTCAGGACCAGAATGATATGACCGCTTAGTTAACAGTCACGGGAGGTGAGCTCCCTTTCTGAGAGATAGAATCCTCAATTTGGGGTTCTCATTAAGGCATTCTTCCTGTATAGATAAGGCCAAAGAAGAAAAGAAAGGGATATGGATACCATCAGAACTCATGAGTGTGACCTATTCAGCTGAGACAAAAGACAGTATATCATCCAGACAAAAGACAGTATATCATCCAGACTGGGCCAAACAAGGCCGGTATCTATTAATAACAAAGGGATAATAAAAGAACTAACGCTAAGAGAACATTTAAAACATGGCATGAAAGGGTTCCGGTTTTCCCACTCACGCTCCCGCTAGCACGAACGTGGCACTATGGGTATTTGGGATTCCGTGACTTGTCCTGTGGTGAACAAGTATTGCAATCACGCACGTTATCTCCAAAGTAACCCTCTAGAATCGACACATCAGTATGTCCTGATGGGAGCACTTGTTGATAAAGTTTTTGTTCAAATAATTTTTGTTCAATGTTTAATGTTGATACATACTAGAAACGAACTATTTAACAGTTTTCCCTCCTGTATCAGTATATACATATATGTTTTATTCGGCAATTTCTCCGCTGACAGTGTCATGTTGTAGGCTTGATGTCTCCTTTACTCCCTGTCATAGAGTACACCCGCTCAATTGGTCGGGTCGTCTTCCCTCATCTCTGAGGCTCTACATCCTACCTTGAGGAGGTAAGATTAATTCCTTCTCCTTGACAACGTTACCTCCCCTAATTGTTTGGTGGTCCCACTGCATTTGCGTCACTTTAGCCATATCATGCTGTGAACCCTTTCATGCCATGTTTTAAATGTTCTCTTAGCATTAGTTCTTTTATTATCCCTTTGTTATTAATAGATACCGGCCTTGTTTGGCCCAGTCTGGATGATATACTGTCTTTTGTCTGGATGATATACTGTCTTTTGTCTCAGCTGAATAGGTCACACTCATGAGTTCTGATGGTATCCATATCCCTTTCTTTTCTTCTTTGGCCTTATCTATACAGGAAGAATGCCTTAATGAGAACCCCAAATTGAGGATTCTATCTCTCAGAAAGGGAGCTCACCTCCCGTGACTGTTAACTAAGCGGTCATATCATTCTGGTCCTGAAGAAGTGTCGCTTTACTTTGGAGCACCTGACACGAAACATGTTGACCTGACTTAGTCCACCAATGGCTACTTGAATACCTTTAATTATCACACGTAGCCTCACTGTTTTTAACAAAGTCCCATCCTTGAACATTTAATAAAGTGAACCAAAAAGGTTAGGGGCCTTTTTTAATAATCACAATCTACACCTTCACCAAACAATGTTTCTCCTATAGCCCCACACACCTCACTCACCATACGGCGTTCCCAGATCAAAAGATCTCCGATAAAGATGCCACCAGGCCCGTCGGACATTGCAGCGCCGGTCCGACGAGGAGCGCCCAATGATGAAGCATGACACCCTAACAGGTGTGTGAGGGCATTACGATCTGGATTTGCAGATCCCCCCAGATACCATCTTTAATAGTGTAGTAAGTCATTGTAACTCTCTACCTAGGCCCATAGAGAGGAACTGTTTCCCCTTTTTGATATTAATATACTTGCCTTGGAGCATGGAAACAGGACCTCGATAAATAACCAGCTCTGATGTCCCCCCTTTGATTATACGTTTACATACGGCTCTTTTGCCGAGGGACTATTATATATTCCCCTTGAACTAACGCTATTTCTCCACACACTACTCCCCCCCCCCCCATTTCTCGCCACCCTTCGTGACCTACCATTCAATTTGGTACAAACACTTCTCACTTACGACATTCCTCCCCCTACACATAACCATGGACAACCAAGGTCTCAGTTTTTCAGATGACATGGTGTCAGAAATCTTACGCACCCCCTCCCTGCTACAAAACGATGGCAGTACTCCATCTTGCAGTACCTCAGACGATTGGAATTCCTTAGCTAACCAGAAGAAATTACAGACGAAGATAGCACTCCACGGTGCAATAATGACAGAATACCTTAGGGCAAACATAGCCCCCAATGGACTCTTAGTTACGAATGCACCGAGAATCTTTCTGGAGGATATTGGCTTTAGAAAGGAATGGTCTCTTGTGGCGTGGAAGTGTACCAGGGACTGGCTGATACTGATTATTAATACAGCAAAACGCTTAGCTGACAAACTTTTGGTCAAAATAACAATTGCAGAGAACAATCTAAAAGCCTCAATTAACATCACGGCATTCAAAAGCAGACTTGCTGAAATCAACACAGAGATGGATGACCATAAAAATCATCTGATGCGACAAAAAATAACGAAATTGCAAAAAGATATCAAAAAATTTGATAAAGAAAAGGTGTATCCCTATACCAAGGATGACTACCAGATACCAACAGGTGAAGAATCATCCGACGGGAGCTCAGTGGAGAGCAGATCTCGCTCTTATTCGAACAGCAGTGGTTCCAGCAACGAGAGTAGGTCTAATTTCAGAAAAAACTGGGGACCACCACCACCCCCGCTCCTTGGCTTCCCTATGAATCCCTACTATGGGCAACAAACACCTTGGAATCCCCTGTACCAAATGCCCCCACCAATGTACCACTACAACCAACAACAACAACCTTTTTTAGGAAGAGGCCGGGGCAGGGCAAGAGGCAGAAGACGAGACGGAGCATTCAAACAAGTCCAGTGGCAAGACCCACCGGCCCCACAGCAACAAGACCGGATGGAACTGAGATCCAGGAAGAACAACAGGACCTAGTGGTCAATCTATCCACTAGAGTACTCACTCCGACGGAAAAGAAAGTACTAAACAGAGGTCTGGGTTTTGTTCCCACACCACAACTGGATCGATTCCTTTTACATAAGGAACTTCATAACTTCTTTCGGAAGATACGACTGCGAGCGTACTTTCAAGACAAGCCATCCGAAGAAACCACGGATACAGGCCTGCGTCCCCCCTCAACGTTCACCCCACATGATGGCATCACCCCGAATGAGATTTTGACTTTCGAGCAAGCAGTAACAAAAGAAGTGGAGAATGTCATCAGACCAACACAGTTTAATAACCTTTCAATAGTCGAGAGGACAGCAGTGAAAGCCCTTAACGAAGACTCTACCATTACCATCAAAGCAGCAGACAAGGGAGGTGCGATCGTCATCATGGACACACCAGATTACGATCAGGAATGCCTACGACAACTCTCCCAAGTTAAGTACTATACTAAGATTGATGGAGATCCGACAGGAAGGCTGATGACCAAGATCAAGTCCATCGTAGAATCAGCCGAAACACAAGGCTGGATTACCAGGAATGAAGCCCAATTTCTGGTGAACACTCAACCCAGAACTCCTGCCTTCTACACCTTACCCAAAATTCATAAGGGAGTTAATCCACCCCCCGGTCGCCCTATAGTCTCGGGCATAGGGTCACTACTGGAACCCCTCAGCAAATTTTGTGACCACTTCCTCCGTCCATTGGTCCAACGGATACCCTCATATCTGAAAGACAGCAGGGACGTCCTCAATCTACTGGCCGATACTACCATGAGTGGAGAGATCGATCTCATGATGACACTGGATGTAGAAGCTCTCTACACGAATATTCCCCAAATGGAGACACTGAGGGTTATCGAAGAGCTCCTTCTGAAAGAAGAGTGGACATCACACACCCCTGTCTCTTTTATAATGGAATGTGCCACCATCGCCATGTGTGAGAACTACTTCATATTCAAAGACCAATATTTCCACCAGACCCAAGGAACTTCTATGGGCAGCACCTTTGTGCCGAGCCTGGCATGCCTCTACGTCGCAGAATTTGAACGCCTCAATGTTGAAAAGACCAACACCTATTCCAACAACATCATTCTTTGGAGGCGTTATATTGACGACATCCTGATCATATGGAAAGGGGATCTAGAAACTTGTGACAACTTCTTCACTTGGGTGAATTCTTTGGACCCCTACTTGAAATTCACCAGATCCGTTTCTCCTACCGAAATACATTTCCTGGACTTGACAATCACATTACACAATGGCACCCTATCGACCCACACTTACAGAAAACCAACGGACCGGAATAGTCTGTTACAGTATGAAAGTCACCACCCAAAGACCCTCAGGGATAATCTCCCCTTTGGCCAGTTCCTACGCCTCCGCAGGAACTGTGATAAGACCAGTGACTATAAAAAGGAGGCTTCCATCCTAAGTAACCATCTGAAGGCACGCAACTATCCCACCACCATCATCAATAAATCTAACAAAAGAGCTCTCAACAACAACCGAGAGGCATTGTTAGAACCAAGAATGAAGAAGACGGATGACATCATAACCTGTGTTACCACTTACACACCAGAATCCAACAAAATACAAAGAATCATCACGAAAAACTGGAAGATTCTGACCACAGGTACTTTATCTTTACCGAAACCAAGGTTTGCTAATAAACGTACAAGTAACCTCAGAGACATCTTGGTACACACACGCCCAAAAACCACTAAAACAACAGCTCAAGGTACCCTTTGGAGTTCAACACCAGTTAGGGGCCACTACCCATGTGGAGATTGCGGAGTATGTAACTTGACTAAGGCAACAAAAGAACTCACCCTAGAGGCAGGCAAAGTTTGGACCCAAAAAAACCACACGAATTGCAACTCTAGAAACTGTGTCTACATGATCACGTGCCCGTGCAACCTTCGCTACATAGGCATGACCACACGTCCAGTAAAAACAAGGATCATGGAGCATCGGAGTAATATACGATGCGGGAGAACCACCACAAAAATGAGTACCCACTTCATTGCCAACCAACATGGAACGAACGAATTGCACTGGACAGTACTTGAAAATAACCCTGCTTGGTCCAGTCACAAACTCTTCGAAACTGAACAAAGGTGGATTTTCCGCCTTTCTACACACAAACAAGGTCTTAACGACGATATCCCTTGGACAGAAGTTAATACCACAGCAAAACGGTGAATTCCTACTCCACGACGATGTGCATTTGAACATTTGCTCTGATTATAATTTTTAATCCACACAACCATTGGGAGGCGACCTTTGGTGTCTACAAACTATTTATCATGGTTATATTAGGACCCTCTGGACCCCTGTGCACAAAAGAATATGTTGCTCTAACTGCCCTTTAGCAGTAGTTTCCGCTTGTTAACAAACTCTGTGATCAAAACCTTACATATCATTCAGGGTCAGGCATCTCGTCTTGTGACAAAATGGCGGCCTAGTCTCACGAGATTTAGATCGCCGAGTGAAACTTCATAACCTGGACCCTACCGCCTACGGTAACACCAAGGTGAGATGGAGACGAGTAGGTTCTAAGACGAGCCCACGTCTTTTTCAGGGTAAGTCTGACTCCCCCACGCACTTTCACTCCCCGAGACACTAGTTGCATGCAGCCTTAGCCGCAGCATGTCGGCCCGCAACTTCTCTTTAAATTCACGGCCTCATATCCTGAGACCTTACATCTGCCGGTGCATTCTCCTTGCTAATATCACGTGAGCCCGTCAAGATCCACTGTTCCCACATTAATTTACGGGCTTCGGATATTGCGAGCACAATTAGACCTTTACTATTTCCCCGGCACGGCACACCAGTGCCTTCACTTTTAGTCCGTCCCCGGCGAGTCTGCTATTACTCCCCCGGTATCACGCCCACCCCCCTCTCGCATTTCGAATACGCTGACCGTCTATATCAACAGGACGGTTAGTAATCTCACCCCGCCGGCACGACACGCATAGTCGATCCCCGGCGGGACCCGCATTACACTCACGGCACATTACCCCTCCCTCACTGGACCTTGAGATACCTCCGCTCCGGTTTTCCCACTCACGCTCCCGCTAGCACGAACGTGGCACTATGGGTATTTGGGATTCCGTGACTTGTCCTGTGGTGAACAAGTATTGCAATCACGCACGTTATCTCCAAAGTAACCCTCTAGAATCGACACATCAGTATGCCTTGATGGGAGCACTTGTTGATAAAGTTTTTGTTCAAATAATTTTTGTTCAATGTTTAATGTTGATACATACTAGAAACGAACTATTTAACAGTTTTCCCTCCTGTATCAGTATATACATATATATTTTATTCGGCAATTTCTCCGCTGACAGTGTCATGTTGTAGGCTTGATGTCTCCTTTACTCCCTGTCATATAGTACACCCGCTCAATTGGTCGGGTCGTCTTCCCTCATCTCTGAGGCTCTACATCCTACCTTGAGGAGGTAAGATTAATTCCTTCTCCTTGACAACGTTACCTCCCCTAAGTGTTTGGTGGTCCCACTGCATTTGCGTCACTTTAGCCATATCATGCTGTGAACCCTTTCATGCCATGTTTTAAATGTTCTCTTAGCGTTAGTTCTTTTATTATCCCTTTGTTATTAATAGATACCGGCCTTGTTTGGCCCAGTCTGGATGATATACTGTCTTTTGTCTGGATGATATACTGTCTTTTGTCTCAGCTGAATAGGTCACACTCATGAGTTCTGATGGTATCCATATCCCTTTCTTTTCTTCTTTGGCCTTATCTATACAGGAAGAATGCCTTAATGAGAACCCCAAATTGAGGATTCTATCTCTCAGAAAGGGAGCTCACCTCCCGTGACTGTTAACTAAGCGGTCATATCATTCTGGTCCTGAAGAAGTGTCGCTTTACTTTGGAGCACCTGACACGAAACATGTTGACCTGACTTAGTCCACCAATGGCTACTTGAATACCTTTAATTATCACACGTAGCCTCACTGTTTTTAACAAAGTCCCATCCTTGAACATTTAATAAAGTGAACCAAAAAGGTTAGGGGCCTTTTTTAATATTCACAATCTACACCTTCACCAAACAATGTTTCTCCTATAGCCCCACACACCTCACTCACCATACGGCGTTCCCAGATCAAAAGATCTCCGATAAAGATGCCACCAGGCCCGTCGGACATTGCAGCGCCGGTCTGACGAGGAGCGCCCAATGATGAAGCATGACACCCTAACAGGTGTGTGAGGGCATTACGATCTGGATTTGCAGATCCCCCCAGATACCATCTTTAATAGTGTAGTAAGTCATTGTAACTCTCTACCTAGGCCCATAGAGAGGAACTGTTTCCCCTTTTTGATATTAATATAACTTAAATTCTGGTCAAAGATGCAGTGAGGCTGTGGTGCAGGGTCCTGTTGAGTCAACTTTGAGGTTCCTGTTGACGGGTTTAGTATCTGAAGTTCGGAGGCAAGGATGTGACACGTAGTTGGAGCAATGCATTGTTTCTGCAGGGCTGCAAGGATGCAATGCAGAGTCCAGTGTTGTCTTCGAGGCTGCCGTCGTTGAGCGATGTGAGGGCCAGTGCCGAGGATGCATCGTGCAGTGGCAGTTTTGAAGGCAATGCGGGTTGCAGTGGTGATGCAAGTCTTTGTGATGGGTCTAATCCATGCAGCAGCTGCACTGCTTCAGTACCGCTGCAACCACAGAGGCTGGCAAAACACCTTAGGCCCACTTCCAAGGGTCCAGCACTGGAGTGGCACCACTTGGCAGGGAAGTCTCACAGATGGCCTAGTTCAGGTGCAGATGCAAGGTGGTTGGAAGCCTGTTATGTCCCTGAGGCTTCAGATCAGGAGGCCAGCCAACTAGCCCTTATAGTCACTCTGGTTTCTGGGGTCAAGGGATTCTGGTCCAGTCCTTCTCACCCACACAAGAGGGCAACAGGCAGCACAGCAGGGCTGCAGTTCCTTCAGAGTAGCATAGCCGCAGTCCTTGTAGCAGCACAGCAGTCCTTCTTCCTGGGAGAGTATTGACAGGTCCAGAGGTTTACTGAGGTGGTAGTGTCTGAGGTAATTCTTTTATACACAGTTGTGCCTTTGAAGTGGGGAGAAGCTTCCAGACGCATGCCTTTGAAGTGCAGATTCCCTGCATTCCCTGCCCTGGCTCCAGACTAATTACAGGGGGTATGCAGCCCTTTGTAAGGGGACAGGACACAGTCCACCTCCTCTCTCCCATCCTGCCAGCTATGGCCCATACAGTCACACCTATGCTCCCATTGTGTGTGGCTCCCTAGGAGAAATACACAAAGACCAACTGCCAACTATGCCTAATCATATGAACAGAGACAGGCTGCAGGCACCAAAAGGCTAAGGCAAGAAAACACCAACTTTCTAAAAGTGCAATTTTTTAGAATTGTAATTTAAAATCCGACTTCAACATAAGTTAGGATTTCCAATTAGGATTCCAGAGACACCTAACATGATCCAGTCATATTTTTCCTGAACAGAGTAACTTAAATTCTGGTCAAAGATGCAGTGAGGCTGTGGTGCAGGGTCCTGTTGAGTCAACTTTGAGGTTCCTGTTGACGGGTTTAGTATCTGAAGTTCGGAGGCAAGGATGTGACACGTAGTTGGAGCAATGCATTGTTTCTGCAGGGCTGCAAGGATGCAATGCAGAGTCCAGCGTTGTCTTCGAGGCTGCCGTCGTTGAGCTATGTGAGGGCCAGTGCCGAGGATGCATCGTGCAGTGGCAGTTTTGAAGGCAATGCGGGTTGCAGTGGTGATGCAAGTCTTTGTGATGGGTCTAATCCATGCAGCAGCTGCACTGCTTCAGTACCGCTGCAACCACAGAGGCTGGCAAAACACCTTAGGCCCACTTCCAATGGTCCAGCACTGGAGTGGCACCACTTAGCAGGGAAGTCTCACAGATGGCCTAGTTCAGGTGCAGATGCAAGGTGGTTGGAAGCCTGTTATGTCCCTGAGGCTTCAGATCAGGAGGCCAGCCAACTAGCCCTTATAGTCACTCTGGTTTCTGGGGTCAAGGGATTCTGGTCCAGTCCTTCTCACCCACACAAGAGGGCAACAGGCAGCACAGCAGGGCTGCAGTTCCTTCAGAGTAGCATAGCTGCAGTCCTTGTAGCAGCACAGCAGTCCTTCTTCCTGGGAGAGTATTGACAGGTCCAGAGGTTTACTGAGGTGGTAGTGTCTGAGGTAATTCTTTTATACACAGTTGTGCCTTTGAAGTGGGGAGAAGCTTCCAGACGCATGCCTTTGAAGTGCAGATTCCCTGCATTCCCTGCCCTGGCTCCAGACTAATTACAGGGGGTATGCAGCCCTTTGGAAGGGGACAGGACACAGTCCACCTCCTCTCTCCCATCCTGCCAGCTATGGCCCATACAGTCACACCTATGCTCCCATTGTGTGTGGCTCCCTAGGAGAAATACACAAAGACCAACTGCCAACTATGCCTAATCATATGAACAGAGACAGGCTGCAGGCACCAAAAGGCTAAGGCAAGAAAACACCAACTTTCTAAAAGTGCAATTTTTTAGAATTGTAATTTAAAATCCGACTTCAACATAAGTTAGGATTTCCAATTAGAATTCCAGAGACACCTAACATGATCCAGTCATATTTTTGCATTTGGAAATTATGCTTATAAAATGTAATAAGGCAGCTCCAATGTTATCCTATGGTAGAGATAGGCCTTGCAACGGTGAAAAACTGATTTAAGAGTTTTCACTACCAGGACATGTAAGACTTAAAAGCACATGTCCAACTTTTTAAATATACTGCGCCCGTCCCTTGGAGCTGTCCAGGGCCTACCCTAGGGGTGAACTGTATGCTTTTAAAAGGAAAGTTTGTGCCTGGCAAAAGTTTACCTTTCCAGGCCAAAATGGCAGTTTAAACAGCACACACAGACTATGTAATGGCAGGGTTGAGCCATATTTAAAATTGCTACTTAAGTAGGTGGCACAATCAGTGCTGCCGGGCCGCTAGTAGCATTTTATGTCCAGGCCCTAGGCACACATAGTGCACTTTACTAGGGAATTATGAGTCAATTAAATGTGCCAATTGGGTATAAGCCAATATTACCATGTTTTAATCAGAGCGCACAAGCACTTTAGCACTGGTCAGTAGTAGTAAAGTGTCCAGAGCCCCAAGGCCAAAAAAAATGAAGTAATGTTAGAGGGAAACTACACCAAGAACGACATGTCTAACAGGTCTGTTCAAGTGCGATCCATTTATTAGTCCTCTCTTCTGCACTAAATAGGCAATAGTCGGTGTGTATCTGCCTTAGTGATGACTGTTTTGAGCATTCTCTACTGTTTATTTACTACCTTGCTCCCTGTCCAACTTGTCAATCCCATATGGATTGACTTTTTTCCCATCCGTACCTTCCTTTATTAAGACGGTGCTGGGTACACATTAAACAGCCAGTTAACACATGGCTTCCAGCAGGGCTTTTCATTATAACGCACAAAACATTCAACACAACACAGCACGGATATGCCATTATAATTGAGTATCAACATGCTCACAACAGCTTTTCTCATCGTGATACACACACTCAAATCCAACAGACCATGATAGACCAAGCTCTTACCACTTCCAGTACAGTCCTGATATATCCTATATTGTTGTGTGAACTCCCATGACCTAATTAGAACAAGGGTATATATATTTAACCCTTCATCACTTGCTTTTTAAATACTACCACTTTTTGGGAGGAAGAATAAAAATTGGTGCCCCTGAGTAGGTAGTTTTTAATCACTACTTATCATTTTTTGCACTCTGCCCCTCCTTACCTTTGAGTTGAGGGATTTGACATGTGCTTTGCACTCCAGCTCCTTCCCATTAGGGGTTAAGTTGTAGCCCACATGGGGTACCTTGCGGTCCCCCTGTGTTGGAGGAACCCAATGATGAAGCATGTCACCCTCGGGTGAGTGAGGGTTTTCATCCAAAACAATTTTGTGCCCCATCTGTAATCAGTTGGCTTCAAATTGTTGCTACCCTATATATTGTGTGTTTTGATGATTTTCTGGTAGAAGTATTCGGTGGCATTATTCTACCTCTGACCCTCCTGTGTGAGACACAACTCCCACTTAAAGCAATAATTTAGGGCCTTCTAAGGTAAATTACGATTCAATGAAAAGACTAGGCTCAGCCCTGGCCGCTTTGGTACAAACAGGTCTTTCTCAGAGAAAAATGCATGTTAAGAATTTAAAGCAGCCTCAAACAACATTAAGTCAAGAAATCAAACAATAAAGTTTACAAACCAATTTAGTAAAAAGAAGAAACTGTACTATGTAAAACAACACCAAATACTAAACTAAATGTCACATAAGAGACAGACAGATGACAGAAAATAACATTTGACTGGGTGCTAGGCACCTTTTTATGTAGACTCTTTCAAAAGCATCACTCAAGTAAACCAGTTGAGTAAGCATAGTGGTTTACCTCAGTCAGCAGTTTTACTTCACTCTCTTATTACCAGGATTCTGGAACAGCTTGCAGAAATCGAGTTGTAATGCTGTGATCCGCAGATTATCTCCATTCTATCTGGTTCTATATATGGGGATAACTCATAATCTCCTGGTGGTATCGGGCTGCGTAATTACTGATATATGAGTATCAATAATTCTGCATTGGTATCACCACACTGAATTATGGGCCAACTCAAAATGGTGATAAGTAGAAGTAAAAATCGTCCAGTCATGGAAGGCAAGACACATGGCTGACAAGAGTGGGAAACAGCCTTTATCACAAAGTAAATACAACTAGGTAAATTTACCACGCAAAACCTTTATCATGCATGTCTTTACCACACATACTTTCGTCATGCAAGTCTTTGCCATTCACTTGAGTAGGTATAAGGTAAGGGTTTGAACATTTTGGGATCATTAGGGTCTATAGGTGGGTAATAGCTTCATTGAGAAGGAGGGGCGTGGCTTGACCCCGATGGAGTAGGGAGCAAGGCTTCAGAGCTCTGACCCGTCGGTCGCTGCCTAGTTCCATGCGGATCCCCTATAGGGCCCACTCCGTGACGGGACCGTGGCCCTGTAGCCCCGTGAAGTGACCTACTACAGCGCTGGTCCAGAAAGCAGTCCGCAAGTGAGGAGCCGGGGACCAAAATGCCCGGACAGTCGGGCCAAATCCAGCGCAGTGGACCCCCCCGCTGCATGCAAAATGAGATGGCTGAGGCATGAGAGGGCCAAACTGAGATTGAGGAGCCACACCTAAGGGGCTGGAGTGCATCTCAGAGATCGAACTGGCAGGCTAACAAGCGCCCCCTAGAGAGGAGCGGGAGACCTACCTACAATCAAGGGCGACTTAACCAGGAGGACGTGCAAGGACGGCAGCAGACTCAAAGAACAATAATGGGGAAGCAGAAAAAGAGGAGAGATCGCTAGGAAACACAGGCTGAAAACCCTCCAGAGGAGAGTGAGGTACAAACCTCCCCAAAGGATACCCCTGAGAATCCGTCCCTACAGGACATCTTGCAGGCCATAAATACTTCTAGCGAGAGGCTGGAGGCAAAAATTGGCACAAAGGGAATGGATCTGGGCAGAGAGAGGACCATAGGCGCCTAGCGGACTGAATCACAGCAAATGAGCGCCAGATCTCTGAGTCCTCCCCTCTTCTGACAGAGATGAAGTCCCAACTGAACATGCTGGAATCAAAGGTGCGAGTGCTGGAGCTCCATGCTGAAGATGCAGTAAACTGCTCACAAAGAAATAACATCAGAGTGATTGGCTTGCCCGAGAAAGTGGAAGGGGCAAGGATGGTACGCTACTTACAGGAATGGATCCGCACGACAGTGACACCAGAGGGTCTCTCATTGTTCTACACCCTTGAGAGGCCCCATAGAGTCCCGGTGTGACTGACTGGCTTGGGAGCTCCTCCAAGACCGGTGATTGCGAGGCCACTGCACTACGATAGAGACCACATACTGGCGCAAGCCTGGCGGCAAGGGGATATCAGAGTCAACAATATGGTGGTCTGAATATTCCCAGAGTTCTCTAGGGAGGTACAGCAACAGAGGAGCTCCTTTCAGAGTGTCAAGCTGAAACTCCGACAACTTGACTATAAGTATGCAATGACCTGCCAAAGTGACACCGGGAACAGCCAACAAGATCATCTGATGGAGCAGGTAGGGAGAGGTGCATGGAGCAAGAGCAGGACAATATGACACAGAGGCGAATCGAACTAATGAGGGGGAAAGTAAAATGATAATTGCCGATGCTCCTGAGGCACCACCTGCCCCAATCACAATCTTGGTGAGCAAATCCTTCACGGAGACGAACAGTTTGTTTGTATGGGAGGGTGCTACTGGCTTGTCCTGGGGAAGGGGAGCTGGGAAAGTGTATTTTCTGTTAGCCTACATGTTGTGGAAACACGAGTCGCCTCTCATGTTCGCAGCAGCAGAAATGAGTCTATGCAGCAGATCAGTAAGGAGGATCTGAGGAAACGCGGACAGAAGACGAAGGGGAGACTACTACATGGGTGACGCTATAAAATATAAGTGCTTAACCTGGAACATATGGGGTATGCATACCATGGCCAAGCACTACAAGGTGTTTTCCTATCTTCATAGAAGAGGAGTGCAAATAGCGCTCCTCCAGGAAGCACATCTCACAGCCAAGAAAGGGCAAGCTCACCAGAGACGATGGCAAGGGCAGATATTTTACACCACATATTCAGCCTACGCCGGGGGAGTGCTGATTTGGATAAGAGCTGGGGTGCCTTTCCAGTTAATGGACACAGTTGACCCTGTAGTGCGAGGGTGACTGTAAGGGGGTGAGTAAATGTATATGCCCCCAACGTTGACCAGGCATATTTCCTAGCTGGACTAACCCTATAACTAGCTCCATACTTGACTAATGCGGTGGTCATCGGTGGGGACTTTAACGCAGTAGCGGACGTCGTCCTTAACAGATCTCACCCACCACTATGAGACTCCCCAGCAATAAGTAATGTACGGGCATTCAGAGAATGGCAGGGACAATGGAGGCTCTTTGACTCCTGGAGAATCCTACACCTCTTGGACAGGGACTACTCTTACGTCTCAGCAACATATGAAGTACAAGCACGACTAGACACATTTGTATGCACTCCAGATATACACAGCCAGATCCACATGGTTGAAAACGTAGCCAGGACGATCTCAGATCATAATCCTGCCCTCATTGGGCTCAGATGAACAGGCCCTAAACAGGTAATCCCTACCTGGAGACTGCACCCAGAGACGCTAGACGATCAGGTTTTTAGAGAAGGGGTCCAGGAATATTTCTAGAATAATACTGGAACGGCAACCTCTCCTTCGTAACCCCGGGCATAGTGGGCGTAGCGGGGCTACGCAGAGGTCCACAGAGTTGCAAACAAACTCTGTGGAGCTCCGCTCCACTCCGCCGCCTGCCTCTACCCCCTATTAAGAAGTAAGTTAACATTAATTCAAAATAAGCTTAAAACCACTTACCTGTGTAATGCGGCATCCCCGGCTGCCCTCCTCCTCTTCCGTGCCGTACCGGTCTTGTTTGAGAAAATTGCGCATGCGCACACGCTCACGTATGCGCATTTCTTGTGAGAAAAGCGAATGCCCGGGCGTATGCACAGTTTTCTCAAGCATTACCAGTACGGTGGTTTTAAGTTTATTTTTAATTGATGTTAACTTACTTCTCAATCGGGGGCTGGAGGTAGGGGCTGGCCAACTCTGCTCCGCTGCGGAATGTGCAGAGATTTGCCTTCTCCGCGTTCTCTGTGGAATGTGAAGAAGGGAAATCTCTGCACACTCCGCGGGCGGAGCAGTGGTCTCCGCCTGGGGTTACTCCTTTGCCAGAGAGGGATGCCTTTAAGGCGGTTCTAAGAGGCCACTGTGTAGCAGAGACTGCTGGGGTCAGACGCACACTCACATCTGAAGTCCTGGAAGCTGAAGGAGAACTTAGAGATGTGGAGCGGAGGTGACCGGAACACCCAGAGCTGCAGACGGGTCTTCATGAGGTGTGAGAGACAGTTGTCCGGCAGACTGAACAACTGCGCTGCTTCTACTATCGACAGTACCTAGACTGCACGCACAAGGCTCCTTACTGGCATAGTTGGCTATCCCAACCTGGAGGGGGTCCCCTTAGTAGAAATGGAGTACGAGGATGGGAAAAGGCAATATACACAGGATAGGATCAACAACATCTTTGCCCAGTATTATGTCCGACTGTATCGCAGAGCCCCCCAGTGTAGAGATGAGGTAGCAAGGGAATATTTAGAGGGGCTGAGATTGCCACGATTAGAAGAGGAGGAGGCGCAGGAATTAGGGGAAGCTATCTCCCTGCAGGAGGTGAAAGCCCCTATTACGCACATGGCACACAACAAAACGCTGGGAACGGGCGGATTGCCATCTGAATTTTACTCGACTTTTGCGGTGGAGTTGCCTAAGTTGGTTTCGCTGTATGTAGCAGCTTGAGAACTGAAAACACTACCCAACACCACTAGAGAAGCTCTTATAGTCCTGGTCCTTAAAACGGGGAAGCCAGCTCATGACCGGACGGCACAATATCCATTTGCTCCAGAGACCCCGGACCTAGCAAGAATACTACTGAGACCGAAGCGACGGACACGCGTGGACACCAAGGAGACAAAAACAACGACACAGTGCTGGGCCAGGGTTATAGGGGCAATGGTTGCGGAAGTGTATACAAACTCAGGGATAGAATATAATATATGGGTATTAGGTTTTTTATGGTTTATTTAAGATTTCAAATTGACAATCTATAAAAATCAATTGTTAAATTAACTAAAAGACACTGTGATGTTTGGTAAACAAATGTAAATAAATTAAATATTATAAGAAAAATAAGGTCTATGGGTGTTTGAGTGTTAATATTTAAATATAAATAGTATTAAAAGTAAGTTAGTTCAAAACAAAAAATTGCATGCATTGAAATTGTAATGTTATGGGAGAATGGGTGGGGAAGTGTATTAAAACTAAGGTATTAAATGTGATTTCTGGGTATTAATTTAGTATGGATTTTAAATACATTTTAGAATATGATTTAAGTATTCAACAATTATTAACGAGAAGCATAAAATGACTACAATTATATTTGAAAAATGTATTTTAAACAACAAATTAAGACAATGATTTCTAAGAAATTACATTTAGTGTAAAAATGCTATGCACTTTAAAAACACAGACATATATTTCTTAAAATATTTGTTTTAAATAAGCAATGTTTTATTAAAAACAAAACAAACATTAAAACATTCTATATATAAATCTTTATTTTGATAATTTTTATGGTAATTTATAAAACATATTAACATTTCTAAAATTCTTTAAAGATACTTGTTTTACAATATTTTCAATGGAGAAAATTGTCCTTTTTTTCTATCAATAGAAATCTGTCACACATGCGATTGATCGTAAGTTTTTACAGTTGATGGAGTGCTCCGGAGGAGAATGGTTGGAAGAGAGAGCTGCGGATGCTTAAGTGTAACTTATAACACATGTACCTATAAGGTTATTTACTGCAAAGAGAGATTGAGAGAGGTAGAGTAAAGAGGTTTATGTTTAGAGTTTATTTGTTTCTGATGCATTTTAACCAAAAATTCAGTGTCAGGTTGTAGTTGCATTGGGTATCGTTTATTTTTTAGAAACTAAATAAAAGTTAACAAATCAATCGAATGTGCATTTTGCAAAAATCGAGGTGTATGTTATTGTTACTTCATTATTTATTTTCTTTTTTTTAACGTACATTTTTGAAGTCCGTTTTTTTTGCACCGAAGAAGAGATCAGGGAATTTTTTTTCTTTGAGAAAAGAAAATAAGAAAGGAAGAAGAAAGCAAGACAACAACAAAATGAAGAACAGATTATTTTTAGGTTGAGCATTCAAGACCTTTTGAATATACTTTAGTATATACTTATTATATCCTTATATGTGTATGTACTTTGTGGGCTCTGGAGATCACCCCTAGGACTTGTCTGCTTCTGTTTAGGGACATTTTTTCTGCCTCTATTTACCTATCTTGAGAGAAAATGACTAGCAGAGGTCAGTAAAATACCAAAACCACTTAAGCATTCTCTGGATTCCAGTCCATAGAAATTGTCTTCCAAGTGCACCCATAGACAATAATATTTTTTTCAAATCTTGTATTTTCAGTGATATGACCACCGAAGGTCCTGATTTTATATTAAAAACAGAGCTTTGGACTATACAATTTCCTGCTGGAAGGCAATATGTCTCTCCATGTGTACCCATACCCAAGAATTGAACAAAGAAGACAGCTTTGGATAAATTAAAAATATTTTTGGTCTCTTTGATTATAAAAATATATACATTAAAAAAATATAGAAAGTGATTTAAAATGAGAAAGTAATCCAAAGGTGTTTCTTTGTGAATAATTAGTAAAGCAAAATGTAGACTAAGGGCTTTATTACGAGTAAACGTTCCTGGGACCGGTGTACTCGCATTGGTGGTCCAACTACCACCACCTGTCTGCCGTATAACGAGTGTGGTGGGGAGACCGCTGCAAGACCACAGTCTCCACCGGGATCAAGGATCCCGCTGCAGAAGCAGTTTTCAAAGGGCCTGAATATGCTGGCGGTGCCAAAGCAGGCATTGCTGAGCATATTACGACTTGCATATCCGCTGCCCTTTTCATGGGCATGCATGCGGGTGGAGGCATATTTTGTATTCCCCTGGAATTACACCTTTGTTCTAGCACGGTGTGGCATGCACCACATGGTGCATGCCACACCATGCAGTTACCTTACTTAGTGGCAGTATGCTGTCGTGGCTCTCCTGTGATCTTCAACCACCTGCGCCATGAGACTGCCTCCAAATCGCCTGCCCCAGATAAAAGTCATAATTCAGTGGGCGGGCTCACCTCAGGCTTGGTGGTGTTCCTGGGACAGCTGTGTGGCAGTCCCACTGGAAGATAGCCAAACTCGTAATAAGGCCCTATGTTTTCAAGGTAGACTACAGCCCCAAGTATTATAAATTCTTGTATTTTTAAAAGTAATCTTTGTGACAGTTATTTGCTTTTTTTTTTTACAAATGCAAGACTGCAGGCTACTTGTCAAAGATTGTGCTTGTCTCATTTCTTGAAAACTTTGCTCTTTTTTCAAAATGTTCAAGAAATTAAGTAAGTTAGAGTGACTTTTGCCAATTTTATGATTGAATGACTTATGCCAACCT
This sequence comes from Triturus cristatus, assembly GCF_964204655.1. Taxonomy (NCBI): domain Eukaryota; kingdom Metazoa; phylum Chordata; class Amphibia; order Caudata; family Salamandridae; genus Triturus; species Triturus cristatus. Next base: position 345,903,792 of record NC_140593.1, read on the forward strand.
CAACTGGCATTATTTGTTTTTGTCCCTCCTTCTAAACAGGTGGTGCAACAGTTCAGCCACTCTATAGGAAAAGGTGGTTTGTGCCTACGACCAGACCCGTTCAGATATTCAATCCATATTTCTCCAAAATAGTTTTGCAAAGGGGCCAATCTTTTCTCCTTTTGCGTAAAGTAATCAGATTCCACAACTGCAGTGTAGTAGTCAACTGCACTTTCATAGGGGACAAAACACAAAGCAGTTAGCTTTTTCAGCTCAAACTGCATTTTACTACTCAATATATAGTCCTCTAATAAGAATGTTTTTGAATCTTACCCCAATACACCTGGGGAAAGTGGAAAAACAGTCTTGAATTTGGGTATGTGTGTATAATGTAGAAATATTTTAAATCATTTGAATTTCAAAGTCAATGATAATTTTCCTAGAACTTTTGTGCATGGTTTCATTTTGACAAGTGATAAAAACTCTGCATGTATAGTCATCTCTTTATCGGCAATAAAGCATAAATGAGTGGTACTGTGGTATTAGAAATAGTAGCATGAATTGTGCATATTTGTGAAAATGGATGTGGAGTACTTTTAAACATGCTACCCATTGTCCAAATATCAAATTTCTCGAGGGTGACGTTTTATGAAGAGTTGTGAAAATTAGTATTCATTTTTGTGATTTATGATTATTATACAGAAGAAACTGTTCATGAGGAGTATTTCTTTCAGAAAAAGTATAAGGGAGTCTAAAATGTGGATTACTTATTTTTGTCTTTCTATCATCCTTTTTCATGTTTGGTATGGCAGGCATGTTATCAGCAATATGTGATGGAATATTTTTGCTACCTCTCTCAAAACTGAGCCACAGGGTTCACTGGAGGTGGCACTTAAAGCTTTAATTTGTTGGGGGCGTGGATTCGCCAGTGGCAAGATGGCTGTGCCTTAAGCGAGCTCTGCCATCCGGGCGACTAATCCTTCAGCATCCTGCTTCAGAAAGGGGAATCTACTCTCGCAACGAGTACATCCTGCTTGAGCGTCACCTGGGGAATATAATGCGCCGTGTATGGTGCGGCCGGAGCCGTCTGGGGCACTGAAACCTTACTGTCCTGGGGCTGGCAGTCCGCAATCTTGCCCCGCTCCACTCGACCTCTCTGCCTGGCCCAGGCGGATCATTGTCTGCTGTCTTTGCGGTTCTCTTGAGCTGCAATCCCCTGTTCTGCTGTGGCCGCTGGGGTATGGCTGCTGGGCCGACCGGGGCTGCCTGGGGGACTGAACATCTGCCGTGGGGTGTGGCGGCCTGCTTCGGTGCATCCTGTCTCCTGTTGCTGGGGTCCCGCGTGTCCGTGCGGCTTAGTGCACTGAGCCCCTACTACTCTACCCCAGGTGCCTTGGCAGGCCGGTGGGTTGCCATCCACAGGCACTGGTGGCGAGGCTTGGTTCCAGTGGTGCACCCTGTGAGTAGCGGAGACGGTGGGTGGCTCAGATTAGCTTCATCTTCGGATCCGTGCACCTGCGGGCACTGCCTTCAGGCCTCACTCAGGTGCCTGCACGGAGCTCGCCTCGCCAGTGCTCCCCCTCACGCTGCCATCTAGCTGCTTATGGTCCGCTAGTGCTGGGGCGAGGTGGGGTCGTGTTTCCCTGGACAGTTTCAGCTGCTGTGTTTGCCTGATCGGGGCTGCCTGTGGACGTCGTGCCCCCCACAGAGTGTGCCTGCAAGCCCCGCATTATCCTGATTCCCGGCACTGGGTTCAGAGGCGTGTTAGACGGCCCTGTGAGCTCTGAATGGTGGAACATGGATTTAGCCCTGGGTGTGGCATAAGGACAGATTGACTCGCCAAGAAACCCAGTAAGATGCGGAGGAGGTGGGGGCCCATACCTAGCATGTGTATAATCTCTCCAGCTACACCAGAAGCCCACTACTAGACTCTTGCACCATAGGTATCTTCACCCCTTTTATTATCCTGCTGTTATAGACTCCCTATAATTTGCACACTCGTGCACTGTGAGACTGGCTGATGGTGTTTTGCCCTTTCGTCCTCAGAGCTACCCTGGACAGGCCACTTGGTGCTTATCCACAACCCAATTGTGCATCAACACACCACCCCACCCAGCCCCATGCCCTTCCTGCCTACACCAGCTGTGGGGTAGTGAAGCATTGTAGAGGACACTACTGCTGCTTCCCTGGACCCTAGGGTGCACTGCACCTTCTCCTTTTCACTGTCCGGCATCCACGGTGTAGTCGACTGCTGGCTGTACCTTTGACTACCCTGCCTGGTGTGCTTCACAGTTATACTACTGAACCCACTAGCGCCTTCATCTCCCTTCCAAGAGCATGGCGCGCTTGAAAAACACTTAGGAGCCCTCAGTCATGGCACTGCACCACACAATCGGGCCCCTGCAGTTCCATTTGCTACAATGGGGAAAGCTGACGCAAAGTAATCTAGGCTCACCTTCGGAACTCGTGGAGCCGGTAGATTGGACGAGACATCTCAGGAGGCAGGGGAGCGTGCCACACAAACTGACAACCTGGAGCCTTGTGATGACAGCATTCGTTCTCTGCTCCTAGAGGTTAAATCGAGCCTCAAAACCATCAACGCCAAAATCGACAATCTCACCTCCCGCATAGATCAGGTAGAACAACGCGTGAATTCACACGACACTTGCATCTATCAACTGGAGGCCAAAGTATAAGATCTAGAAGATGCAGAGACGGCAGGGAAACAGCAACTATTGAAAATGGACAAGGTGCTCGAGCTGATCCGTGCCAAAAACGAGGATCTTTAATTCAGTTCCCGAAGGAACAACGTCCGTGTCGTGGGCCTCCCTGATTCCATCGCCATCGACAAAATGGAAACAAACCTGGAAGCACTTTTCAAGGAACTATTTGGCGACGTCCTATCCAACCTATTCATCGTCAAATGAGCCCACAGATTGCTCGGCCTCCTCCGGGATCCCCGGCCAGGCCTATTGTGGCTCGGCTATTGAACTACTGAGATCAAGATGCCATATTACGCAGGGCCAGAGAAATAGGAGAGGTTTGGCATCAAGGCAATACCCTCTCCGTTACCCGGACTTTACCATCACAGTACAATCAGCCTGCCGAGACTTTCTTCCAGCTAAACCTGTCCTCCAACAAATACAGGTGTCCTATGCTCTCATGTACCCTACCAAGTTATGCATCAATTTCGGAAAGAAGCCTCTCTACTTTATGGATCCAAAGACTGCCCTGGCATTCGCCAAGCAACTGCAAAAGTCTCGTTCTTGTGACAGACAATCCCCCACAGATGAAGGCCGAACCAGTGACAATGATTGAGTTTCTTTCTATATTGTAATTTACTGAACAGTTTTACCATCAATAATTGCTGCCTATACCTTTTTGCAGCCAACACTAACCCTTCAGAATGTTTGTCTCAGTTTATCCCCCTCCAAGTGATGCAATGTGTCATGTTTCTTCCCCTTGCTGGTATTATCGAGCCTGGCCACCCAGCCTCTCAGCTTGGGGGTTGTCTGGCTGAGCCGGGGTACCCATCAGGGGATGAATCCCGATTTAAGATGTTTTTTGCCAAGTTGGGGTTCCCGGGATGGCGGGTGGGCAATGTCTCAACCATTTTGGGGGTTGGAGTGGGGGGGTGGGCGTGGATTCGAGGTAGGAATGTACGATACTACTGCTTCGCTGTTCTGTAACATGCTACATGATAACATTTCTCCCTGCAGTCTTTTCTTTGGAAGCACATTGGCAGACATACCTTAACCTGCTCTACAATGATTTACTCTACCCACAAACTCGCTTGCGACATGCCACACAGCATTACCATACTCCGACTCAATGACTGAGCTGAAATTTATGATGTGGAATATCAGAGGCATGAACGACTTTTGAAAAGCCCGACTTATACATGCGTACCTCACTAGACACAAAACAGATATCTGTTTTTCTTCAGGAGACCCATTTAACTACCCACACTGCAGCCAGGCTTAATTCTAGGCACTGGGGCAACACTTACTACTACTCCTATTTTAACAACGCCAGGGGCGTCACAATTTTGATCAGGAAGGGCTTGCCATGGACAGCCACACATACCATCACTGACCAGGATGGCCATTATGTGATCATCACAGGCATTCTATATACCCAATCTGTGATACTGGCCACCATTTACGGGCCAAACACCGACAGCCCTGGTTTTTCTCGCCCATGTCTGGAAACTCATCTCATCCCATTGCTATGGGGTAGAGATTTCAATATTGCCCCACACAGCATTCTTGATCGCTCTGGCTCTAACACATTTCATCCCCAGGCCACTAACACTCTTATCTCCATAATCCAAGAAAATGTCCTAATTGATGGGTGGAGGCATCACCACCCGGGAGAGCGGGAGGGCACTTGTATTTCCAGCACTCACAACTCCTGGTCCCGCATCGATCTATGGCTTATCACCCGGGACGTGCTGGGCTGGTCTACGTCTTCCTCTCATCTGGCACGTTCACTCCCAGACTACTCGCAGGTGCTCCTCACCATTCGACTTACCAGCTGGCCCAAAATATGTTTGCATGGCGCCTCCCCCACTTGCGCTTCAGGACACAGTGTTTCGTGAGGTACTCTGCGGAGCTATGGTCAAATTCCTCAAGTTGAACGTGGGCTCTGTAGACTCCCTCTCCATTTTATGGGAAACACTTAAAGTTGTGATCAGAGTGAATGTATAGCAATTCAATCTGGGGCCCACAAATTTCTCCGGGGCACCCTGGAGAGGTTGGAATCAGAAGTTAAACAACTCGACCTAAACTATAGCAGCGCCCCCTCCCTCTCACTCCTCTCGGACATATGCCTAAAAATGGCCAAATATCAGTCCGAAGCTGAACGCAAGGTCGCACACTTAGGCTGAGAAGCGCAAGCTCACCTCTACGGGGAAGGCGACCGCCCTGGGAAAACTCTTGCACACCTACTGTATAAGCCACATGCCTCAATGTTTATCACTCAGCTACAAGATGAAAGTGGCACCAGAATCGTCACCCCACAGGGTACACTTGACAGAATTTCCCAATTTTACGCTAGCTTATACACCGCTGGCTCCGAGACTATCCGGACATCTTCAGACAATATTTTAATACTATTGAGCTATTATGGCTTAGTAACGCACATCGAGAGTACCTCGATGAGCCCTTCACTCCTGAGGAGATCGCCCAGGTGGTCTCATGCATCCCTGGTAAAAAGGCGCCCGGAGCGGACGGGCTAATGGCGGCCTTTTAAAAGAATACTCTTCAATCCTCATTCCCCATTTAGCTGCAATGTATAATGAGTCGGTTACGGTGGGACACTTTCCCGCCTCACTTCGTGAGGCACTTATCACTCTTTTGCTCAAACCTGGCAAAAGCCTGACTCCTGCGAATCGTATTGCTCACTTTCATTAATGAATATAGATAATAAAATGTATGCAAAACTCCTCGCCAACTGCCTCCTCCCCCTCATGTCGCTTATAGTGCACCCGGACCAATCCGGTTTTATACCAGGCCATGCCACTTCTCACAACTTACACACCATCTTGTCCATCATACATCAAATTAACCTGAACCTGCCAGCAGTGGCTGCCCTGTTGGATGCCACTAAGGCATTCAACTCACTTGAGTGGCCCTTCCTATTTGCCCTATTGACCCGTCTGGGACTTAGCCAGCTTTTCATTAACAAAATTAAGTTACTTTATACCCCACCAATAGCACATATCGGTATTAATGGCCAAATTCCAGAACCAATACGCATTACCCGTGGCACCAGGCAGGGTTGTCCGCTGTCTCCTATGCTTTTCGCCATTGCCATGGAGCCACTGGCAGCATGGCTACACTAACATCACACACAAAGGGGCATTGGTTTTTCCACGTGCAGCCTAGTTAAATCGATGTATGCGGATGATGTCGCCCTCTTCATTCGAGAGCCCCAAGAGAACCTAGGCCCTATGACCACAGAGGTCATCCGATTTGGTGTCTACTCCGTTGTGCAGGTAAATTGGGGAAATCAATTTTGTTTCCGTTAACTGAAGTAACCCGCCCCTTCGATACCGAATATCCCATCACATGGGCATCCGGCCCGATTAAATACCTGGGACTCTGGCTCACTAGGAATATTGATGAATTGTGGAGGGAGAATTATGGCAGAGCAATTTATTGGCTCGAGTCCAGAATTCTTATCTGGAAAACCCTTCCGCTATCTCTTCCTGGTGGGATCGCCATCGCTAAGATGATAGTCCTGCCCAAGTTTCTGTACTTGTTTTTAAATATTCCGCTGCCCCTTTCATCCCAATTTTTCCAGAGACTTCGCTCTAACATGATTACACTATTCTGGGCGGGCCGCCAACAGTGCATTGCATATGACACTCTTACACTCCCCTTCTCGTGCGGCGGACTCGGGGCTCCCAACTTCACACTCTATGAGTACTCAGCCCATGCTAGTTTTCTTCACTTTTGGCTACATCCTACGCCATTTCAACCGCATGTCGTGGTCGAAACTGACCTTGCCGCCCGTGGCCAATACAGACTGCATTATTCCTTCCATATACAGCCCCAAAGGGTGAGATTGACACTGTTGAATGCATGCACTGGGTCTGGGAGGGGATACGCAAATGCACTGGGATTCCAATGCTGTATGCCCCATCTATGATGCTTGCGAATGACCCCTCGTTCCCACCTCTACAGACGACAGGTATGGCGTGGCGCGCCACCTCCCTAAGAATTACCACCTATGCAGATCTGTACCCTAATGATGAGTTTCTTACTCTTCCAGAGAAGACAACTCCACTAGATAATCTTCTGTATTTCCAAATCTGTGTTACATGCAAAGACAATAATGCCTCATTCTCTGCCCCTCCAGCCCAGTGCGCTGCGCTAGAGTATATTCATTCAAACGTCTCCCCACGAAAATTGATCACAAGACTTTATGCGCTGATGCTCGCAGCTTCTCCAGTTGACACCAAGCGGGCGCGGCTGGCCTGGATGTCTGATCTTGGGCATGTTCCCATGCCCACGCATTGGACATACTGCTGCAATCAGTCTCAAAAGCCTTCTCCTAACTACTGCTTAAGCCTCATGCATTTTAAGTATGTACACAGGCTATATCTCACTCCCATAGTGCTTCATCAAATGGGACTGATGGCGGACTCCAATTGCGTGAGGTGTGCTGCTCCAAATGCCTCCTTTATACATTTAGCCTGGACGTGCCCCAGGATAGAGGAGTTCTGGCAGGACAGATGCTGCATCACTAGTGACATAACTTCAGACAACCTTACTCCAGACCCCATGACATGTCTGCTGGGCTATGTTAAAGATATTCCAGATGCCAGCAGATGCCTGTCCGCAATGCTGCTAATAATTGCGCGGTGCCAAGTGGCAATTCACTGGGGTCGGGATCCAGTGCTGTCTCCTAAGGCCTGGCTGGCGGATGCGGCATATTGCCTGACTCATTTAACTGCATTTTGAAATCTCACGCCCCCAGCTAGCCGACCTCACGATATATGGACCCCCCTGGTAGCTTATCTACAACGATCAGGCAGTAGTGCTCCCTCCTCGGAACACGCAATAACAGATCCAGATGCACCTCCGAGAGGTATAGTTGAAAATGAAGATGTGGACCCTTATATTACTATGACCCAATGATTTTTTCATACATTTAATTTCGGTTTGTTCTGCAAGCTTAAATATGTGTAAGGGTAAACCGACCGACTACCGTTGAGGGGCAAAGTTCATGTATCTATGCTACTGTAATTCTTAACTACTGTGTCTTCCAATGCATAACCTGTATTTGTTCTTCCTGAATAAAGGTTTGAAAAAATAAAAATAAAAAGCTTTAATTTGTTGAATTATTTCCCCAACTTCAATTTCTGTTCCAGAGGCAAAGTGGTTATCTCTGTTGTCTTTAAAACAAGGTCATCTAAAGTCCTCCACACCTCCAGTGTCTTCTGGGCTCATTTACCATCTCTTTGCAGTAAATATAACCTCTATAGTTTAGTAGTCTATTTCCTCTTTTTGAACGAATATCGGTTGCCTCTCATGATATCTCAATTTTTTGTGAAGCTCTAAGGAAAAAGGATATTAATTAATTTTTTTAGAAAAAATATTATTATCCTTTTAACTATTCATTTTCTTATTTCTCTTGTCAGATGCTATTGTAGTAAGCCACACTTAGACTTGTACCCACTTCCTGTCTTTTTCATGGAGTTTGGGATTGCTCTCTGCCTACTATCCTGCAAGTTTCCTGAGGTTATATTCAGTTGGTTTTGCATATTGAATGTACCTTGTACTCACTCTTTGGCACTTTCCTTAGAGTTAGCACTGACTGGAGTTAAGAATAGGAAATCTGCCCCCTGCCCAGCACCTTCCTTGAGGTAAGCCTTGACTACGGAATGAATAGTAAATCTGTCCTCCGGCCCGCTGCCCAGCACTTTCCCTGAGGTTATCCTTGACAGGGGTAAGAATAGTAAATCCTCCCTTCCTTTTGCACTGTCCAGTACCTTTTCTGAGTTTACCCCTGACTGGAGTAACAATACTATATCTGCCCCCCTTCCCACCGTCACTGTGGTTAGCCCTGACTGCAGTTTGAATAGTACATCTGCCCCCTTCCCACTATTCAGCACCTTCTATGAATTTAGACCTGGTTGGAGTTATAATAGTAAACCTGCCTCCCTGCTCACTGTCCAGCACCTCCCATAAGATTACCTGTTTTTAAACTTAGAGTTATGAAACAGCAAGTACACTGTGAAGGCAATGACTCTTTTTTGAGGTTTTTATTTATGTTAAATGGAAACAAATTGTTTTTATTCCCTGGAAGATGGTTTCTTTTGAAAAACATTGCTGGAGATTAGCACCTTTTTTCGAATGTTAATTTCTGAGAGATGCTTTTTCTTCTGGTTCTGAAGCAGGATGAAGACTTCTATAAAGTTCCTTTAGCAATGTGAGCTCTCTGCAGATCTGAAAAGTTTAGAAAAATGTTTATATGTTCATGTTTACTTGTTATATATGACTTATTTTTCATTTCATTTAATGCAGTAAACACACTCTCTGAGTTTTCCTTACTGTTCAGTACACCTTCTAAGTTTATGCTTCCCTGGAGTAAAAAATGATTATTGTCTGCTGCCCACTGTCCAGCACCTTCCTTGAGGTCAGCCCTTACTGGAGTAAGAATAGTGAATTTGGCCCAGGCTCACTGTCCAGCACCTTCCTTGACAATAACACTGACTGGAGTACCATAAGTAAATCTACCCTCCTACTCACCACCAAGCACCTTCCCTGAGGTTAACCCTGACTGGAGTAAGAATACCTAATCTGCCCTCCTCCCACTATCCTTTTATTAACAAAAAATGGTTCTGTCGGGTTCTCAGGAGTTATTTTGTCAGCGCACCAAGTGTCGCATAACCCAAATATTCATATTCACTGGAGTCAAGCTATCCTGGCTGATGACGGCTGATAGTCAGAAACCGGTCCTAGGATGCTTGATTCCGGTCCAGGGAAGACCTGGCTTGGCAGTTCGGGCTGGACTGTTCCCATGAGGCACAGGGTCAAGACTGATTTGCATATGGCCATGTCTAAACTGGGGTGGCGTAGTGGGCAAAAGAATAATGGATTTAACCCAGATCTCTTGACTGGGGAGAATGTCTGCATTGTCAGCATTCCGTCCATCATTTGTTTGTTGTAACGCTTTTCGCCCTAAATGGGTTGGGTATTCCCAGACGTGGGACCCATGCTCACTACGCCACTGGAGTCAAGCTATCCTGGCTGATGACGGCTGATAGCCAGAAACCGGTCCTAGGATGCTTGATTCCGGTCCAGGGAAGACCTGGCTTGGCAGTTCGGGCTGGACTGTTCCCATGAGGCACAGGGTCAAGACTGATTTGCATATGGCCATGTCTAAACTGGGGTGGCGTAGTGGGCAAAAGAATAATGGATTTAACCCAGATCTCTTGACTGGGGAGAATGTCTGCATTGTCAGCATTCCGTCCATCATTTGTTTGTTGTAACGCTTTTCGCCCTAAATGGGATGGGTATTCCCAGACGTGGGACCCATGCTCACTACGCCACTGGAGTCAAGCTATCCTGGCTGATGACGGCTGATAGCCAGAAACCGGTCCTAGGATGCTTGATTCCGGTCCAGGGAAGACCTGGCTTGGCAGTTCGGGCTGGACTGTTCCCATGAGGCACAGGGTCAAGACTGATTTGCATATGGCCATGTCTAAACTGGGGTGGCGTAGTGGGCAAAAGCATAATGGATTTAACCCAGATCTCTTGACTGGGGAGAATGTCTGCATTGTCAGCATTCCGTCCATCATTTGTTTGTTGTAACGCTTTTCGCCCTAAATGGGATGGGTATTCCCAGACGTGGGACCCATGCTCACTACGCCACTGGAGTCAAGCTATCCTGGCTGATGACGGCTGATAGCCAGAAACCGGTCCTAGGATGCTTGATTCCGGTCCAGGGAAGACCTGGCTTGGCAGTTCGGGCTGGACTGTTCCCATGAGGCACAGGGTCAAGACTGATTTGCATATGGCCATGTCTAAACTGGGGTGGCGTAGTGGGCAAAAGAATAATGGATTTAACCCAGATCTCTTGACTGGGGAGAATGTCTGCATTGTCAGCATTCCGTCCATCATTTGTTTGTTGTAACGCTTTTCGCCCTAAATGGGATGGGTATTCCCAGACGTGGGACCCATGCTCACTACGCCACTGGAGTCAAGCTATCCCGGCTGATGACGGCTGATAGCCAGAAACCGGTCCTAGGATGCTTGATTCCGGTCCAGGGAAGACCTGGCTTGGCAGTTCGGGCTGGACTGTTCCCATGAGGCACAGGGTCAAGACTGATTTGCATATGGCCATGTCTAAACTGGGGTGGCGTAGTGGGCAAAAGAATAATGGATTTAACCCAGATCTCTTGACTGGGGAGAATGTCTGCATTGTCAGCATTCCGTCCATCATTTGTTTGTTGTAACGCTTTTCGCCCTAAATGGGATGGGTATTCCCAGACGTGGGACCCATGCTCACTACGCCACTGGAGTCAAGCTATCCTGGCTGATGACGGCTGATAGCCAGAAACCGGTCCTAGGATGCTTGATTCCGGTCCAGGGAAGACCTGGCTTGGCAGTTCGGGCTGGACTGTTCCCATGAGGCACAGGGTCAAGACTGATTTGCATATGGCCATGTCTAAACTGGGGTGGCGTAGTGGGCAAAAGAATAATGGATTTAACCCAGATCTCTTGACTGGGGAGAATGTCTGCATTGTCAGCATTCCGTCCATCATTTGTTTGTTGTAACGCTTTTCGCCCTAAATGGGATGGGTATTCCCAGACGTGGGACCCATGCTCACTACGCCACTGGAGTCAAGCTATCCTGGCTGATGACGGCTGATAGCCAGAAACCGGTCCTAGGATGCTTGATTCCGGTCCAGGGAAGACCTGGCTTGGCAGTTCGGGCTGGACTGTTCCCATGAGGCACAGGGTCAAGACTGATTTGCATATGGCCATGTCTAAACTGGGGTGGCGTAGTGGGCAAAAGAATAATGGATTTAACCCAGATCTCTTGACTGGGGAGAATGTCTGCATTGTCAGCATTCCGTCCATCATTTGTTTGTTGTAACGCTTTTCGCCCTAAATGGGATGGGTATTCCCAGACGTGGGACCCATGCTCACTACGCCACTGGAGTCAAGCTATCCTGGCTGATGACGGCTGATAGCCAGAAACCGGTCCTAGGATGCTTGATTCCGGTCCAGGGAAGACCTGGCTTGGCAGTTCGGGCTGGACTGTTCCCATGAGGCACAGGGTCAAGACTGATTTGCATATGGCCATGTCTAAACTGGGGTGGCGTAGTGGGCAAAAGAATAATGGATTTAACCCAGATCTCTTGACTGGGGAGAATGTCTGCATTGTCAGCATTCCGTCCATCATTTGTTTGTTGTAACGCTTTTCGCCCTAAATGGGATGGGTATTCCCAGACGTGGGACCCATGCTCACTACGCCACTGGAGTCAAGCTATCCTGGCTGATGACGGCTGATAGCCAGAAACCGGTCCTAGGATGCTTGATTCCGGTCCAGGGAAGACCTGGCTTGGCAGTTCGGGCTGGACTGTTCCCATGAGGCACAGGGTCAAGACTGATTTGCATATGGCCATGTCTAAACTGGGGTGGCGTAGTGGGCAAAAGAATAATGGATTTAACCCAGATCTCTTGACTGGGGAGAATGTCTGCATTGTCAGCATTCCGTCCATCATTTGTTTGTTGTAACGCTTTTCGCCCTAAATGGGATGGGTATTCCCAGACGTGGGACCCATGCTCACTACGCCACTGGAGTCAAGCTATCCTGGCTGATGACGGCTGATAGCCAGAAACCGGTCCTAGGATGCTTGATTCCGGTCCAGGGAAGACCTGGCTTGGCAGTTCGGGCTGGACTGTTCCCATGAGGCACAGGGTCAAGACTGATTTGCATATGGCCATGTCTAAACTGGGGTGGCGTAGTGGGCAAAAGAATAATGGATTTAACCCAGATCTCTTGACTGGGGAGAATGTCTGCATTGTCAGCATTCCGTCCATCATTTGTTTGTTGTAACGCTTTTCGCCCTAAATGGGATGGGTATTCCCAGACGTGGGACCCATGCTCACTACGCCACTGGAGTCAAGCTATCCTGGCTGATGACGGCTGATAGCCAGAAACCGGTCCTAGGATGCTTGATTCCGGTCCAGGGAAGACCTGGCTTGGCAGTTCGGGCTGGACTGTTCCCATGAGGCACAGGGTCAAGACTGATTTGCATATGGCCATGTCTAAACTGGGGTGGCGTAGTGGGCAAAAGAATAATGGATTTAACCCAGATCTCTTGACTGGGGAGAATGTCTGCATTGTCAGCATTCCGTCCATCATTTGTTTGTTGTAACGCTTTTCGCCCTAAATGGGATGGGTATTCCCAGACGTGGGACCCATGCTCACTACGCCACTGGAGTCAAGCTATCCTGGCTGATGACGGCTGATAGCCAGAAACCGGTCCTAGGATGCTTGATTCCGGTCCAGGGAAGACCTGGCTTGGCAGTTCGGGCTGGACTGTTCCCATGAGGCACAGGGTCAAGACTGATTTGCATATGGCCATGTCTAAACTGGGGTGGCGTAGTGGGCAAAAGAATAATGGATTTAACCCAGATCTCTTGACTGGGGAGAATGTCTGCATTGTCAGCATTCCGTCCATCATTTGTTTGTTGTAACCCAAATATTCATAGGGCATGAATATCACACATGCCTAAACACATGTAAATATTTATATCAGGTATAATCACAATAACACAGTTTGTGCATATCCATTTAGCATTTTATCTGAATTACTTCATTCAAATATATTCATTTTTTCAAGAATTCGACCCACGGTGTGCTCCCTTCGGTAGTCACTAAAGGTCTTCATCAGGACATGGTGCGGGGGGGAGGGGGTTATTTGGTTACAGCCTAGTCCAGACCAGAACGTATTCTGGCTTCGTGTTCCTATAAGTGTGCCTATAAGTGGCGCTTGAGGATTCAACCACAGTGTGGCGCCTCAGGCGCCACACTGTGGTTGAATCCTCAGGCGCCACTTATAGCAACTCGTAGCCAGAATACGTTCTGGTCTGGACTAGGCTGTAACCAAATAAACCCCACTCCTTCCCCCTGGGCCGCCTAGCCCAACCCCACAAATCTGACCCAGCACATAAAAATAAAATTATAATAACATCTTGTTGTTATCATTTTATTTGTCTTTTTTGCCGTGGATTAAGGCAGTAGTGCGAAGCACCTCCGCCTTAGCAGAGGACCCACGTCTGGACTGGAGTAAGATTAGTAGATTTGCTCCCCTGCCCACTGCCCAGTACCTTCCCAGAGGTTAGCCATAAATGGTGTTAGAATAATAAATGTATTATCAGTTGTGCCCAAACTTTCAGGATTGGTCCGCTCTGATTTGGAAGACAAGCAGAGCTAGGTTTTTTGACCTAAATAATAATCCTCATAAGTGAAGTAATATGTAAGGTTTGTGTTAGGTGAGCACGGGATGCACTGGACATAGCCATTCGACTTGCGGCATTGCACAGAGGAAAACAGAAAGGTACTGGAAGCAATACTTGCAAAAGGTCTGAGCCACTGGAAAACATTTCGGGCTCCATGGCCATCGTTTTCCTAAGCCATTTTAGACAGAGATCAGTCATAAACAAAAAACATTGTGTTTCTCCAATAGGGACAGCCCGAATTATCTTGCCAGGTCCACTCTGAGCGAAACCACAAGCAAACCTAGTCCTGATCAGGCCAAAGTGGCCTTCATCAATGAGGTATAGCTTGAGTCCTTAGGTGTAGTCAGCTCAGAACCCACATCTGGGTATAATCATTCCACTGAAGATGCTGCACTGAGCAAAACAAAAAGGTGATGGAAGATGTGCTTGAAAAAATTCTCAGCCACTAACAACTATTTGGGGATGTATTTGATTCCATTGTTTTTTACCCAATATGCCACTTCAGAGAGAGACCAGCTGTATGAAAATTCGTTTCAATACTGCTCTAATAGAAACACTACAACTCAAAGTCCACGGCCAGGTCCCCTCTAAAAGAGAACACAAGGAACCCCAGAGCAGCGCAAACTATTTTGGCATTCTCAATAAAGGGTAGCTTGACTCCTGCTGAACAGTGTCTCAAGCTATGGCTGCCGTACGTGAGGTTTTGGGTAGGAGCTTAGACGTTACTCAACCAATCTATACCAAGCAAAATCTTTAGGCTGCGAAAAGACCAAACTTGTGCCATCTCATGAGGAGAAATAGGGGATAGGAAGGTGAGAGATGCAAAACAGGGGAGGTCCTGGCTTCTTCTCTTGGATGTTCAAATAATGCTCATCATCCTGATAGGAAAAGGCACAAACTGTGTTAACTCACACTCTGGTAGACCCTCACATGGATCTAGCAGTAATGGAAGGACACACGGAGTGAGTAAATATGTTTATCTAATTGTTAATACAAATACTGAAGAAGACCATTAAGCCTTGCCTAATGCTCTGAATGGAAATGCTGGCATTGAACCCAGGTAGTACCTGAATCCTCGCCCGAACTCAGGAGCACTAGGACACGCTGTTGTCAGAAGTGTGGCTGCTGTTGTACGAACACAGAAGAGACAGTCTGGCACTGAAAAAAGGACCTGTCAGCAGGTAAGTACTAACAAGAGGAATGAAACATGAGAGGAGAAGGGATGACAATACAAAGGTGCAGGAATCAGAAAACAGTGTATGAACTGATTAAACGTGAACCATACAACTTATAGTTATAAAGCAGCTTGTTCCAGCTACGTTTCTTCTGAATTTGTCCAGGAAGCACCTTTTCCATTATCCTGATTTGTCCATGAATTTGTACCTGACCTGGAAGACCCTTCCTTGTGTGACAGCCGCGTTGACTACAAATCATTCCTATACAGTCCTTCACAGTCTCCAAGCATCAAACTCCAGTTTTTCACTAGCACATTTATTATTTTTGTACAATACCTAATCATATGCTTCCTGGCTAGTTTTTGTCCTGGTCTGGTCATGACAAACAGTGGGCAAGGAACCAATTTCTGGGCATATTATGTGCTGCACTAAGAATAACACAAAGATGGTTAATGTAATGCTTGAGAAAATCTCAACCACCAGCAATTGCATGGGGCAGACTACTGTTTTTTAACCACAATGCCACTTCCAAGAAAGAACATACATATCTGAATTAGTCTTAGTCTTGACATAATTGTAACTATCCAATGTAAACTGACATTCCAGTATCCCTCAGAGCACGAACACAAGCAAACTAAGACTGTTTCTGTCTCATCAAGCCTCAACAGTATAGTACAGCTTAACTTCTGTGGCCTGGTATGCACATAACCCATGTCTAGGCGTACCCTTTGCATTTAGGGCATCACCCTGAAAAAAACAAAGGTTGTGGGCGGAAGACTTGCAGAAAGTCTTAGGCACTGGTTCTTTGTTTCCTGGCCATGACGACTGAGACCAACCATAAGCAAATCAGCCTTGACCCTTGTCCAATAGCAAACGTTCAGCCCAACCTGCTAGTTTCTCGAAGGGTCTTGCCTATCAAAACGAGAACCTCTCATTCCCACCATCAAGAAACACATTTATCCTTGTTCTAGCCCGGGAATCTGACTGTTGCCTGGCTTTACAGAAGGCCATCTTGGAAAGTTGGCTCACATCAGAGCTCAATTTATTATAAACATAATGCTATATGGGTTCCTGACTGTCTATTGCAAATCATGCTTTCCCCTCCCCTCATATCTCTGGATATCTATTGTCGGATGTTCAGTAATGTTCCTCTCACTGTTTTCCTGCCACAGCTTTTCCAGCAAGCTAACCACTCCCAAGGATCCCTTATCCTTAGAGGGAGACATTTTACACATTTCTGCTGAGCTGGAAAAATCTGTTTTCTTTCACAATTGACTGGCAACCCCAGTTTGGATCCTGTCTCAGGTTTAAGGCAGAGATGTGCATCTTCTGATAAACAACTTTTATTAAAATTGTCTTGGAATTTGGGCCATGTACACTTAAAATTCATGTTTCCCAATCAATCTCATTTTTATAAATATCACAGTGCTGCAAAGATGACTTTTCTAGCCTTTTCCTAAGTCCGCTTATGAATGTATAACCACTTTTGTGTAATACTACACGCAAATGCTGACACATTGTTGCTCGGATATGACTTTACCTTAAAGAAATGAAAAGACAAGAGACGTTTGGCAAAACAGGAACAAGTTGGTCTAATTAAACACAGCGGCCAGGAGGAGAGTATCAACATAGTGTGTCTGTAGAAAGTCACTTGCCGTACAAAGTTTCGGCTGACAATATATACATCTTGTGAGGTACAATGAACTAACTCTGCATTCTTTAAAAAGTATCTTAGTCTTAAATAACTAGTTTGGGCATCTGATAAGGACACAGATGGCTCTCGACCTCAGGGAGAGCTAGTGTAGGCCAGTGTGTATGTATCCAGATGTCTGGCGTGGGGAGCGCATGATCACTGCATGTGGTCTGCATGTTGTGTCCTGATTGGCTGGGTGTTTCTATTTACGTGTGGCATCTAGCTTTATGGAATTTTGGGGAACGCGCATCTTTGGCCAAATGTCTTTTATTGGGGCCAATTTCCTTGGACCTATTTGTGGGGCAACTATCTATTTGTGGGATCTATCAGGGTTTTCCATGAGTGCGAGTTTGTCTTTTGCCTAAATGAGACCCTACCTGTAACCTGTCACTCGATAGGCATGGTTTAGGGTTGCAAGGCCTGTCTGATTACATATCTCTGACTGAGGGTTGATGGGGTGGAGAACTTGGGTGAATCTGACAGCAATTAAACAAGTTCATCAGAACTTCCACAAATAATGTGGTGGTCATTGATGTAATTTTTACTGACATTCTCAATATTGTATATACTGTTGTCATAGTGTACATCGACATTGTCTTTACTGATATTGACATTGTTATGCATGCCTAGATTATGGCATACATTAACATTGTTTCTACCGGTATCAACACTGTTTTCCAGGCATAGATTATTGCATATGTTGACAGTGCATTTGTTGGTATTGCTCTTGTCAGGCCTACACATATCATGGTATATATTGACATTGTGTTCACCCATTCTAACAACAGTAATCATATTCTTCTTAGTTAGATGCCTAGATAAAGCACACCAAGGGAACCATTAAACTGGCAAAGGTTAAAAAATTGCTGTGTGGCAAGCCAGTTAAAACAATTGGCAGTGGAAATCAGCCAGCTAGATGAGTGCTAGATGAATTTCAGTCAGGTTTCTGATTGGATAGCAGCACAAACACTGCATTGCAACACATCATTCATGATGCACTTTATATCTTAGTTAAAAGTGACTCCTAGTTTCTCAATTACCTTTACTTGTCTATGAAAAATTCTCAGAGAAAAAATGAGATGAATAATGTGATATTAAACTGGTTTATTTTGTATCTTGGGAACCAAGGTCAATAAATAACATATGAAATAAAAAATATAAATAACATTTTCTCTCTCCCTCTTCACTCCTTCTACAAGCAACTTTTCTAGGCTCAAACTTAACCACTGCTCTTATTAATTCTGACATGAAACCTCTTCGCTATCTGCTGAAACACCCCAACATCTCCCAACACTGCTGCTCAGAAGATGTTCTGCTATAGATAAAGATTTCCTCCCAGAAAAAAGTTGTCTTGCTTATGCAGTTTAAAAAATATTATCATGAAGGACTCACCATCACTTCAAGTTATACTTCTTGAAAACAGATTTCTTCCAGATATTTTCCTTCATTTGCTCTTCAGAAGTTTTGGATGAACACAATTAAGATGTTGGAATGTCACATAGCCATTGTTGACATTTCCAAATCCTTGGGCTTTCTGATTGACAGGAATTTGAACCTTCCAGCCCAGATGAATGTCATAGCAAAAGGGGCATAATTACAACTTAAATTCCTTCTAGGAATAATGCCTTTTCTTCCTGAAGAGGTATTTAAACAAGTGGTACATGCCCATATCCTATCAAGCTCAGACTGTGGCAATTCATTACTCAATAGGGGGAACAGCCATTTCAACGCAGTTTTTACCACGCGTTGCAACTACATTGCATGCATTACAACGCATGCAATGTTACAATGTGTGGTAAAAACCACGCATACCATTACATCGCATGCGCTTTTATAACATATGCGATGTAATGGCTATCCACGTCGTTGTGAGGAAACTGAGGCTGTTTCCTCACAACGATGTGGACCTCCGATGACGCAGGAACCAGGAGCAGAGATGGCGACGCTGGAACCACGAGGAAAGAGGTAAGGCTGATTGTGCGTGGGGTGGGGGTAGTAGATTAGGGTAGGGAAGTGTAGTGTAGGGGTGGGAGTAGTGTGGGTAGTGTTATAGTGTTGTAGTGTTTTAGGGTTTAGGTTAGTGTAGGGGTGTTTGTAGGTTTGCTAGTGTAGTAGTGTTTTAGGGTTTAGGGTAGTGTAGGGGTGGGAGTAGTGTGGGTAGTGTTGTAGTGTAGTAGTGTTTTAGGGTTTAGGGTAGTGTAGGGGTGGGAGTAGTGTGGGTAGTGTTGTAGTGTAGTAGTGTTTTAGGGTTGCCTTTGCGTTGTAATACAATGCGTGGAAAAAGGCATACTCGTGGTAAAAGTATGCGATGTAATGGCATGCGATGTCATTGACATTGCGTAGTAATACCCGCGTTGTAATGGCATACGTGGTATTAGTATGCAATGTAATGACATACATCCCTCAATAGGATACCCAAATCACTTCTTGCTTTATCAAGACAGCTTTCATTCAATAGATAGACTGGTTGCTGGATCCAGAAAGTTTGACAATAGTTTCCAAATAGGGATCTCAACAAAACAATTTTCATTTGGCAAGGAGTTTATTCAAGTTTGCATGAATTATCCACAAAACATTACACTCTGGAGCATTGAACTAGCAAGCCTACAAATTAGTCGTCTCAGGTGGCCAGCATCAACATTGGCGGTCTAACCCCTTCATACCGCCTTCATGAAGAAAAACAAGCCTCTGAAGTAATCTTTTCTTGGTAGTGCCTCTAAAGTCGGGGAGAGGAGTTGGCCTAACGGCTAGGGCACTCGACCTCAGACCTGGGAAACTGGGTTCGAGTCTCGGTAATGACGCCGAACATCCTGTGATTCTGGCCAAATCACTTAACCGCCCCGTGCCTAACAAAGAATGAATGTGTGTCCTCATGTAACGTAACTGGTGCTATGTAAAACGCTCTGATACCTGATTGGATTCGGGTCAAGTTTGCGCTATATAAAACTCTGCAGAAAAAAACAAAGTTGTGGAAGTTTATTCTACCTTCTATTGGTATAAATCAATACTATGAATCCATAAAAAGATAGTTAAACAGCCTGTAACAGCCTGTTGTTTTATTGACATACCTCACAATGATCAGAATACTGAACCCCTCATTAGAGAGCTAAAATGTCTGTTTTTCACTTCTCCTTTCAACCTTCACCCACTTTTACATGTAAGCATGTCCACACAGTCCTGGTCCAAGTATCAACCCTCTGCATGATATTTAAAGGGAGGGGGGAACTTCTGTCCTGGGTGCGGCCCCTACATAATCTACAACATCTGCAACATCACCCCTCCAACTATAATGTGCACAGTTATAGAGCAGCCCACTGACTTTCATATGCCTACACAGCACGCTGGAAGAGTTTCAAGGAAGGAACAGCTCTGCTATTTTTCTCTCTGCCCCTCCAGACCTCTCGTACCTCTAAAACATGTAAGATAACTCTCGAAGTGGACTATAACATGAGTCTGCCCTCCATTCCTTTGTCAGGCTAAGACTACTGCCTCACCTAATTACCAGGGAGATGCTAGCTGTTTGCTTGTGAACTTTACAGCCCAGCCCACCCCTTCCTCCAGTAGCAGAAGTTAATCCCTTCAGGTACTGGGCCTGTTCTCCAAAGAACCATTTATCTAGCAGATCAGATATCACTGATTATCTCCACCCAGCAACAGCAGATCATCGATCTTCGATCTCTCTGCTAAATGACAATCAGAGGTTACAATTTTAACACATTTTAAATATAAAAGGTACACTGAAAAAACTGCAGCTCATACACTTTAGTCAAAAGAAATGGTGCATTCCCTTTAAACCCAAAATAATTATAAGGCCTTAACACCACTATGCTTTAACATACATATAATGTAAAGTGCACTTGATCTCTCCATATGTACAGGATATAATTCTTTATATTTCTCCGATTTAGGATTTCCCAATTGCATTTCATATATTAATGTATTCTAATAGTTGTTCTCTCCATTGTATATGCACATCAGTTGATATCTTTTAATGAAGGTTTCATTGCTAGCTGAGAATTTAACTTGCTTGAATAAATTGTTTATTGTTGGAGACGTCAGCATCAAGTCTTCAAACTTTGGTAAGGAGAAGCAGTCCTCAGATCTTAGAGATGATGACCTGCCTAAGAGGGTCTCATGTGACAGTTTTGGCAGATGTTCATCAAGTCGACTCTGACAAGGAGGACATTTCACTGTGTGATGAACCCCCAGCCTGTAAGAAGAAAAAAAAAGAGGGGGGCCTCTTAACCTCTTCTATGCCCATGACGAGATAGTCTCGTCATGGAGCACGGTTGCGCTGTGCCCATGACGAGACTATCTCGTCATGAACCCCGCCCGCTAATGTAACGCCCGGCACAGGGCGGGGAAAGGGCGGGGCACTGAAGGGGTTAAGTTTGGCGTCGATAACATTCCCTTAGACCCCACATAAACTACTAACGGAGGGCTCAAAAAAACGAGATGGGGATATATATGAACAGTTATTGAACAAACTGTTTTCAAAAATGTAGTGCTTGGTTCACATCTCTTTTGATGTTTATTTTAAGAGATTGTGTGTGATATAGAAAACTCCCTTATACTGCTGATAGCCAAGACCAAGGAGAACGCTAAACCAGCCTGATAGAGGGCGCATGTAGAGCTGCTACAGGGATGTCCAGGAAGAGTATTTCAGAGGGAATACTCCTCATTTGCCTTCAACAGCGTCCGAGTATGATCTCTGTGGATCCAGCTGCCTCCACACATACCCCCCTTAGCATTGCTACAATGGGTAATGCAAACACTGGTCATAGTGACTCAGTGGTACTTCAGCAGATACCATCAATAACCTTCTGCCTGAAGCCACAACCTATGCACAACTCCTAAAGAAGGAGGAGCATGAATACTATTACCAGCAGAAAAGTACATTCATGCACTGGCTGGCAGACACATGAGGTAGCGAATGTATAGGCCAACATATCAACATGTGTATAGGCTAGCGTATCAACATGTTTTGGCAGGTTAGTTGGATCGGGGCTGACCACGTACTGCTTGAGGGGTATTATGTAGTAGTAAACTTCAATCAGCCAGGGGTAGCTGCATGGGTGATGGCCCAATCAACTTTGATACGCAGCACTTCCTCCTCCATATTGGTTTTACCGCTGGGCTCTTTCTATAGACCCCGTTTAGTTTTGGCGAATTCCGCATTGCCCTCTTCTCTTTACTCACGGGGATCTGATATGCTGGCTATCTCAAATTTTAACCTACAGACAGCCAGTTGGTTGAACCTCTGAACCTATTTGAGGGAATAACTGACTGAGCACTGATGGCTTGTCCTCATAGACCTCCTGTGTAGCATCTGCTAGCAGAGACTTTAAGACAGATAATAACATCCACCGTTGCATTTAGACAGTAAGCTGGAATATACCTGGCTTGAAAAGTAAGAAACATTATAAATCTGGCTCCATTTCATCAAGCATTTTGGTGTTATATGCTTACAGGAAATTCAAAATACATCTAGCACTTATTGTGTGGATGGATATATATTTTTTTCGCCAGCTATCTCTTCAATTTCCTGAAGAGCCAAAGGAGGAATATTAATAATGATTTCACTCCTTCTTACTGTAAACCTGTAAATCTTCATACAGGTTCTCCAAATTTGTAGGCAGTGTTGATAACTTCCCTAAATCTATGAGATTATTATGCTTAATTTCAATAATGCAAATCTAACTGAGAGTAATTTAGAACATTAACTGAGATCTTTTATGGAACATTGTCTGATTTGAAGTTCCCTACCTATCTCAGTTATATTGCTGGATGAATTTAATAATTATCTCTGTGAGGGTTTGTACTTATGTCCCATCCCAAAATCTGGCTGCATAAACAATAGAGCCATTCATATGGAACACTCCAGACATTTCCCTTGATAACATTGCTACTGTCAGGTATAATTCCATAGCTCCTACCTTTACAAGGCAAGGATGTTTTTCCACCATTTATTTTATATTTGTTTTAGCTCCTATTTTTAGCCTAACATAAGATTTAAAGATCCAGCCTACTGGGTTGAGTTAACATAACCCATTTTGCCTCTCTCTGGGATGAGGTACGGCTACTAGGAGATTTTCACAAATTGTTAGCTGTAGGGTGAAATTGTCAGGTATGGGTAGGAATCTCAAATGGACAAAGGTTATGCTGAGGTCTTTCTTGCTGAACTATTTTATAGTTGTGCTTCAGACTTTGAGACCTGCCTTAAGGAATAGTTATTGGATTGCAATATCCTTTGCACTTTCACCTCAATATCTGGTAATGTTTTGGTGCTTTTGTCTATACCCCGTTGTATTGCTTCAACCAAAACCACTAGAGGGTTTGATAAGAAATGTTCAACAGATCATTGAAACTTGCAAAGGGTACACAAGACTTGCCTGACAGGCAAAATGTTGATAGCAAGCTGTTGGTCTAATTACAAATCTGAGATCAAAAGGTGTAAAACTTTCTTGAAAGACGAGGCCATTAACGTTTACAAGCTAGCTGTCTGGTCAACAGCTCTTTGTTCTGGGAAATTAAAAAACTGGCCTATTTTTTCTCATTTGGAGAGAGGGCCATTTTATCATGTGGTTGCATTAGGCCAGAGCTCGTTCATCACCATCATTTTATATACTCATGTCTTTAAGTTGCCTCATTTCTTAAACAGAATAACATTTGACACAGATTAAATTGCTAGCCTGTGCAGGAAAATATTCTCTTAAACAGCATTGCTTACATTTCCTCTTCATAAGCACATTATCACAATACGTTGAACATTCTGTACAAGGACTAAGTTCACCTCACAAAATGTTGTTATTATTGTTCGTTCGGCAACAAAGCTATCACAATAGCGGCCTGATTGAGACTTTGGCATGGCAACAGGACTGATGTTTATTATATAAACGGCATCACTTCCTTGTTTAGTTAGAGGAGAATTTTGCTGGCACTGAGAGGTCACCCATGCTGAAATTCCAGCCCAGCTGATTCCTGTTTACCTATTGCGAGTGATGCTGCCCAGCTCTCCACCAAGATGGGCACCCTGATGACACTTATCCACAGGCAATGGGGAGTTAGATCAACCAGAGGATTTTGACAGGTTCACCCACCCTAGACACACTAGGTTAGGTAGCCCTATGTAGGAGTGCAATATATTACAGTACTTGTGTGAAGGAATATATTCTTTGTAATCAGCAAAATGGTTGAACTGTTTATCTTTTTCACCATTTTTGCGATACTAATCACATTATTCTGTTCCCTTCCATTGATTAATGCAGCACACTTATTTTACTCAAGAATTACAATACTACAATAAATATTGAGATGGTTTACTGTGCTTTTCTTGTTTATCTCTTTGGGTATGCATATGTAACCAAACGATTTCTGTTACCACAATTTCCTTGGGAAGTCAGGGTTGTCATGATCTGAGGTTGCACAATTCATCTGTTACCTTGTCAGGTTAGAGGTACAGTTGGTGCACTGTGCAGGACTTAGGCTAACATATCCTGATGGTGTGCTCAGAATCAGTCTCACACACTTTTAAGTTTATGTTGTCAAACAAATGCACCATTTTATTTGAGAAAGTATAAGTCATATGACATGGCACTGCCAACGTTCTAGCTTGGGTTCTTATTAATGTATCACCTGAGTAGTTTTCTTTTATATACCTAAAGACCCCTATTTACCTCTTACCCGGAGATGTCAGTGTTGTTAGGGAAAACTTCTCCTCAGCTGAGTAGGTAAACCCTATGAATTGGCTGTAGGTTGTACAAGATTGAACCTTTCAAAGGATCATCCTATAGAGGTACCCTCTCCGACATCCACATATTCATATGGCTGAAGACGAAGCAGCAATTAACTCAGCAATAAACTGCAGACATGCGGTTATCCAGATTCTGCAACAGGGGGACTGCCCTTCGCGGGTGGAGACATTACTTTCATGGCTGAGGCCCATGAAGCATTTAGGAAATACATATTTTATTCATGGGTTCCATTCCCAGCTGTAAATACAACTTCAAGACCTTTTCACACATTCACTGCAGCTGCAGTTCCTAACAACTACATAGCTTATGAAGCACTAGAAATTGCACTAACATACCAAGAACACAAAAATTGGTTTGAAAGCGCCCTACCACATACAACAACATTGTTAGACCAGGTCGCCTTAGCAATGAAGGAGCAACATGGCCAATATTAGCTGGTTATACACCATACCCAGACATTGTAAATCTGACAGCACCAGAACTACGTATACTGTACACAGATCTAGTCAGAACAAAAAGATGTTTGACACAATTTGTCAAGTGAACAATAACAATAAATCCTGAAAAGGTTGTTCAAGCTGTAGAGACACAATTGTCTGCACCTGGAATTAGTTTACAAACAGTCAATGCAGTCATGGGTAAAATTCCGATCAGACTGGAGGAAATTCCGTTCTGGATTGTACAAAAACATAGCAGCTTTAAGCAGTGTTTACCCATACGGGACCTCAGGAAAAACACAGACTTCTCACAATGTGCTTGCCAATGACTATGGCTCCCCCACGGAAGGCTGCTCCACTTGGGGTACAGTCTTTGCTGCAGTATATACCAGAACACACAGTACACCCTCATTAGCTGTTTTGCCAGAGGTGCTTAAAGAGATCCAAAATGAGTATGGGGCAGCCTCCCCTCCAAAATAGGTATGGGGCAGCCCCTGTCCTGGATCTGGGGATGTAACTGATGAGAAATGTTGCTGCTGTATCCACCATCATGTTAAGTAACATTAAAGGGGAAGCAGCAATGTTTGCAGTACACCAACTACTCACACATTTAGTTCTGATAAAACAGGAGAGTGATTAACCAAAAATTATTGACAAAAACCTACAAAACAATAGGTAGATATAATTAGGGAGCCAGACCTAGCAAACCATAAATTAAGAGTAATTCTGTACGGATTGCTCAAAGCATGCACCCCAATCTTCTGTGAAGAAGTGAGATAATAGAAAAAAAGAAGAAAAGACTAAAATACGTGCTGGATCTCCCTAACAGGAGTCTACTGAAAATCATTATAATTTGTATAACCATGATAATATTAAAATGCCTGACAGGTACCAGGATATTGATACACGTTCTCTGCATTCCGTCCAGGATCTATCCAAAAAATGCTTGGAGGGAGAAGGACAGTCAGTGTGCAGATCAGAAGAGTACGTGAAACCAAAGAAAGACTCACAAGGCTCATCTGATTTCATAAAACAGGAAGATTAGGCTAAACATTCCAAGCATCAATTCTAAAAGAGGAAGGTGACTGGCATCAAAGTCAAGCATGTCACGGATATTGAGGACACTGCTTCTGAGCAGGGAATGGGCTCTGACCATGCTAGACAGCGCAGCAGATGCCACGATATTAGTTTACTGGAACCTAATGGCAACAAGTGACTAAATCCGGGTGGAAACACCGGATAGGAGAGTAAGTGTCCTGCATTGCGATACAAGACACAAGTCCAAATATATAATGTCCCATAAATGGCTATGACATTCTCTTGGCCGGAAAGGATTGGCCACCAGAATTTGTCATGGATTGCCCCGAGGGAAAAACAGTAATTTTACCTGCTTTTTCCGACCTCGTCCGAGATGCATTATTACAATCATACACCAAGGAGTGGGCCTTAGTGCAAGCGCCTGCATTATAATGCAATCACCTTATCACATCATACCAGGGAGGTCAACACCACAAACTCAAAGACAATACCGCATTAAAAATGAGGCCAATGAATAAGTTAGAGAGATACTCACAGAACTGAAATACCAAGGTGTAACAGAAGTTGTACCTCCTCCATGACTAAAACTTTGTTTCCAGTAATGAAACCAGACCATTCATATCATCTGGTATTAGATTACAGACACATAAACACAGGTACACATACATTCACAGTACAAAACACATAGTTTGACACTAATGAGCAACATAGTGAGTAAAACATACACAATTACATTAAACATATCCAATGGATTTTTCTGCCAAAACATAGCACCTAAAAGCAGGTACTTGACCACATTTAGCGTGCTCTGGTTTCTAAAACAGTTGTGTTGATTGCCTCAAGGGTATAAGTGCAGCCCATGGTTATTTTTAGCTAGGGTTACAGAACTTTTGCAAAAATTTGACTTCCAAGCATTTTTCTGTGTCGATGACATAGACCTAATGGATGATGACCTTTCTACACACTTGGCAAGAGTAGAGCGCATAGTTTTGGGATTTACTGACATGGGCTACACATTTAATTTCGAGAAATCAATAATTGCCCACCTCAATGTCCTATTCCTAGGATACAAGATATCATGTGAAGGCAGAAGCCTTGTGACACATTTCCTTGAGAAGTGTGGGCTTCCACAGCCGCCTAACACATTGAAGAAACTTCAATCTATATTGGGTTTCTTAAATTCTGTCAGAACATACATTTCAGACTATGCAGAGTGGGTAAAATTGTTCTATGACTTGGTTCATCCAGACTTTTCAAACCCACATTGGACAGCTGAACACAAACAAATACTATGTTCAGTACAAGCTGAAATGCTTGCATCCAAACACTTACACACATGTGTAAACATCACCAACCTGGTGATATGTAAAATTGTGGGAGCATCAGTGTACACCTATTTCACATTCATTAAAGGAGACACTGTCCGATTTGCATTTAAATTGCATTCATACACCAATGCAGAAATACATTTTGCACCGACAAAGATGATTTTTACAGCAGTACAGACTGCTGTTGTGAGAGAAAGATCATTGGCTCAGAGGAAACACATTATTGTTGTGTCTCTGGTTCCAGCCTTGGGGGCTGTCACAAAAGCCAGTGTTCCAAAAGTAAAAGCATTACATCCACGACAGGTACAATTGGCCAACTTTCTTACAGCGACAGTTGTATGTTACATTTGACTCCACACTACAAACACAAGCATATCTGGAATACGAACACGAATATCTGTGGCCGAATGACGTCATGCCTCTGGATCAACTATACTGACAGTTCTGCACAGCCTGCCGTAGGGACAAAGCACCAATACTCTGCATTGCGTGCTGCTGTGAAGGGTAGAATGAGGATGGAGAATTACAGCCTGACAAGACCTACACACAGTCACTTGGTGATTGCACAGTGCAGCTGGCTGAACTGAAAGCTCTATTTCTGGTACTTGAGAATATGGATCCTGGATTCTCCACACTCATAGTGTGAAATTGAAATGATTGTGTCCTGTCTTACAATGAGCACTTACACTACGGCCCCTTACATTTGAATAGGGCTTGCAAATACATCTTGGTAGCAGTGGATTCCTGCTCTAGATTCCTATTGGTTTGGCCACAGCGATCGGCTGATGCCCAAACTGCTATAAAAGACCTATAAGTCTTTATTGGGACATACGCAGTAGCCACATTCCATTTGGACCTGGGTGTGACATTTGCCTCCAGGGCTTACAGAGATGCCATGGGAAAATTAGGTGTGACTGTGCGATACTGCTCCCCCAATCATTCTGAGGGAAATGCGGTAGTGGAGAGGAAGAACTGGGACCTAAAGTAGTCTTTAACAGCTAGGTTATTAGGTTCAGGTCGCAGTTGGGTTCACCACCTGTATGGGGTCCAGAGAGCCCTTAACAATCTGCCTAGAATATCCCTGGAAAAAAAGCAAAAGGAACAGATGATGGATGGAATGCTGAACAGTGCAAACATTCCCCCCCAGTCACAAGGATCTGGGTTTAATCCATCATTCTTTTCCTCACCACATTAGCTCAGTTTGGACCCAGCCATATACTAATCAGTCTTGACTCTGCCCCTCACGGGAACAGTCCAGCCCGAACTGTCAAGCCAGGTCCTCCCTGATCCAGAAACAAGCATCCTGGGACCAGTTTTAGGCCACACCCCTCACCAGCCAGGCTAACTTGAATCCAGTGGGGCAGCGAGCATGGGAGCCATGTCTGGGCATACCGTTCCCACTTAGGGCAACAGAAGCAAAAGGAACAGATGATGGATGGAATGCTGAACAGTGCAAACATTCACCCCCAGTCACAAGGATCTGGGTTGAATCCATAATTCTTTTGCTCTCCACGCCACCCTAGTTTGGACCCAGCCATATTCAAACCGTTTTGACCATGCCCCTAATGGGAACCGTGCACCCCGAACTGCCAATCCAATACCTCCCGGGTCCAGAAACAAGCATCCAGGGACCAAGTTTGTGGCATCACCCCTCATCAGCTAGGATAGCTTGAATCCAGAGGAGCAGTGAGCATGGGACCCACGTCTGGGCATACTCTTCCCACTTAGGGTGGCAAAAGGAACAGATGATGGATGGAATGCTGAACAATGCAAACATTCACTCCTAGTCACAAGGATCTGGGTTTAATCCATCGCTCTTTTACTAGAAAATTCCTGTGTCAACAGACTCCCTAACAGACCCTGTGTGGGGTTTAGATGTGGGTTCCAGACCTCGACAGTCAAAGTACAGTGGTGACAGAAACACCATTTAACATCAATGATCATTTGTATGATTTACAGGAATTGAACGACTTCTGAGTTGCACAGAGCAATGTCCAGCAGAAAGGTACTGCCACTGGTGAAGTGAAGGTTGCACCAGCAACTCCTGATTGGATTCCAAAGATCAGTGATCAAGTTTGGGAGAAGATTCTGGACAAGAAGGAATTTGGGCCTCCTGTCTCTGTCCTGGCCCTGTCCAGGCACTTGCCTCTTCCCTGACCTGGCACTTGAAGGTTCCAGATCTGTACTTTTACCGCCTCTTGCTGGCTGCAAAAACAAGATTTGTGTCAACAGATTTAATTAAACCACATCACATGGCCAGTTCTACACAGTAATTAGGCTGGGAATAAAATTCAGCTCTGCTCGCAGAGTTTGCGAAATTAGACAAGAAAGAGAAGGCAGAGTAACTGATAACTCCACATCGGAGAGGGATTGTTTTTTCCATTGGCACGCTTGTCACGTCATTTCACACTTGCACGGAGTGCAATGAGACGAGACTTGCCAGGCGCTCGTGAGCACCCACTAAATTTGCTGCCCACCAGCCAAAGGCGTTAACACAGCTTTCGACCGCGCCATCAGTTTTTGGTGCTTCTTTTGTGATATAGGCGAGAGCGTCAAGCATCAGTGAATGCGGCTGCAACCTGGAGAAGATTCTCTCATGGAGAAGCAGCTATATCTCCTCAAAATACAATTTGCAGTTAATAAAATTCTCAAATGGACTGTTCACATTTGGTTTTTGTGTTGGGAGCCCTTCTATTATTTTACTTTATTTGCAACAAAGAGGAAGTGCCCCCGAAACTCCAACTCCCTGTTCCTTTCCAGCACGTTCCTCCCAGTGCCTTTTCCCCCTCCTGGTCACTTTTCATTTGGATTTGGAGCTGGAAGGATCACTCTATTTGTCTGCATATATAGCATTGGATTTGAGGACTTTGTTTTTGTGATATCAAAAGTAAGTTAAAAAACTGTTGTCTAAGGGTGTTGTTAGCTTGATAGAGGGCATGAACCAGTATTTATTTGTACTTTTATTTGATTTTTCAAATGTTTTGTTGTAGGTGGCTTGCAGTTTCAGTAGGGGCCAAGTTACTTTTTACATGTAATTTTTCCTATTTTGTAAAGGAAAAATGTAGCACAGTTCAGTACATTTTCTCCATGATTTTGAAAAAGCTTGCAATATTTGTTTAATTCACTATGTGGCCTATTCTGCCAGTGGGCCTTGCAGTCAGTAGGCCCAGCACTAGTCATCGGTGCATGTAACAACTGCTTCTGTGGTATCTGAAGGATTGAACTTTATTCTACATGGTTATTTAAAACCTTTGCAAAGTATAAAAAGAACAAATAAAACAATCATTATTATGAATAAACAGATCTCAAATGACATGAGAACAATTTATATGAATGTACATAAAATATCAATTATTCTTCAAATACCTCTGGGTCCTAGTAGCATTCTAATTATGTTTAACAGAAACGAAGAAGAGGGCTAAACCGTGATTATAGCAGCTGTTTGTTCTTTATAGTTATAATACACAAGTCACAAGTGAATTAAAAACAATTTGTGAATAAATACTTAAAATACTGATGATTCTTCAGGATCTCCAAGAATTAGCAGCTTTGTAATTACATTTAACGGAATCTAAAAAGGGTGCAGAATCATAAATATAGCAGCTGTTTGTCCTTTCCACAAGGTAGCAATCCATGCAAAAATTAAACTGAAAATAGTAAAAAAGGAAGCTTTAAAAAACAATGAAAATACCTAATCTATGTACAAAGTCCTTCAAGATCAAGCAGCAATGTATTTACGTTTAACGATTCTAAGAGGGGGCATATGCATGGATATAGCAGTTAGTTTTTCACTATGGTATGCTTCCTTTATATGTCAGAGGGGTAAGGTTTCACAAAAACAATGTTTAGGGGTGTATTTTCATGCAATGTCATATATCAGGCAATGTCAAATTACTTTTTCTAGCTGATTTAACTGTTCATACTGTTAAACTCAGTTAAGCACCTTCAAATATTATAAAGACTGCTCACAAGCAGTTCTCACAACCATTAAGTGCCCCTACCTGCCAATCCGTCTTGTACTAAGCATGAAAAAGTGCTTTCAATGGTCAAGATGTTCATAGAACAAAGTCGTATTGCGGCTTAAAGTGAAAGTGTATTGTGCAAATAAGAAGTACAGTTCTAAATCAGTCCTTACTCCTTCTTTTTAGACATTTCTTTAAATAATGGCATTAAAAAATTGCCACCGTACAAGCAAGGGGGACTGACGTTCCACTCAGTCCGATAATAACAGCTTGCTTACATGAGTGTATTCCCATATTCCTGAAAAAGTGCTTTCAAAGAATTTTCCTCCACGGCAAGGGTACTGGACAGACGCATCAGATGTGGGCTAGTGCCTCTTGTTTGTATTCACTAAGCCTGCAGGTTAGATTCTGCGACTGGTTTTTCCAAGAGGTAATAAAATCTTTTGACTCCATATCACCAAAACGGATTAACATGAATTAATACTTTAATGCTAATGAAAAATGCTTTGCCAGATACCCCAGAGGAAGTAAGTTGGAATAAGAGTTTATTTTTGTCCAGGCGTTTCTCCTATGCGCAAGTGCCTTCTTATCTGTCCGAGTTGGTGAGATACGAGTTGAGGCATTTAGCACTTGATTCAATGGGGCATTTCCCATAGGTGTTACCCATGCTTCTTGAATACCTAAATCCTTAATTGCCAGGTTTAAGCGACTTCCCCAAGAGCCTTTTATACTGATGTGTTGCTGTTCCTCGATTTCCCAGCAGCATTAAATAATAATGGATCCCCTTTCAGAAGCTCGCACTCTCCAGCACAATTTTATGAATGCACTTTTGCACTGATATGCTTGATTTTTTTAAGCCAACTCTAGACGTACTTGGGCCGGTGAAGCTGGCTTTGGGATATTGAGTACCAATCTGTAGACTTTTATTTTGCTCTTATACAGCATGGCTATTTCCTTCCCACCATAATTTCTGTACCATAAAACAATAATAGCAGTAGCCAAGCTGACATAATGACTGGCAACTCAGCTTTTGTTTTAGTGTTGTTTCTGTTGAATTGAAACATCATTTAGGCTAGTGATGGCATTGGATTAAATTACTAAATGTATTTTGGGGGATATTTCATATTTTTTTCTGCAAGCAGTGTATACATGGGGTAATATATTTCATGCCTTTGGATGATGTGTAAAATTTTATAGCCTGTTCATTTTATTTTTGGCATTGCTGAATTAATGCTGTTTTCTCCTGTATCACCATGCCAGCCAGTGTGTGTTTGTTTAGGCCACAATTTGTCTTTGTTCACAGTGCCATGTGACCAGGGGCCATTTTGTATGGTCAGTGTCCATAGGCCATCATGTAATCTTTTTTTTCTATGCCTCCTTGCTTTTTGTTTGACCATGTGGCTGGTGGTCACTTTGTGTAGCCAGCCAGTGTGCTTTTGAAATAGGCCTGCATTTGTTCTTTGTTGGGGCCATGCCTCCTTGCTAAATGTTGTTGTTTGACCATGTGGCAGGTGAACTATTTGTGTAGCCAGCCATCATGCTTTTGCCATAGGCCTGCATGAGTTCTTTGTTGTAGCAATGCCGCTTTGCTCGTTGTTGTTGTTTGACCATGTGGCTGGTAGCCATTTTGTGCAGCAAGCAAGTGTGCTTTTGCCATTGTCCTGCATGTGTTCTTTGTTGTGGCCATGCCTCCTTTTTGTGTGTTGTTGTTTGACCATGTGACTGCAGCCATTTGTCTTTGTCCCCCATTCCACGCGGCTAGGGGCCGTTTTGAATATTCAGTGTTCATATGCCTGCATGTTTTCTTTCTTTTCCATGCCTGCTTGCTTGTTTTTTGACCGTGTGGCTGGTGGCCATTTTGTGTAGCCAGCCAGTGTGCTTTTGCCATAGGCCTGCATGTGTTCTTTGTTGTGGCCATGCCTCCTTGCTGGTTGTTGTTGCTTGACCATGTGGCAGGCATCCTTTTTGTGTAGCCTGCCAGTGTGCTTTTGCCATAGGCCTGCATGTGTTTTTTGTTGTGACCATACCTCCTTGCTGGTTGTTGTTGTTTGACCTTGTGACTGGTGTCAGGAACAGCGGTCTCCAGCGCCTTCCTTGCACCAGGGATTGAAGACAAACTACAAATCCCATGTAACCATCTGGCTGGAGGCTCACGGGATAAAACTCAATTCTTTTGATGATTCTCATTGCGTCCGGAGGTTCCGTGTTCATGGAACCCATCAGGAATTCTCCTTCGGCTGAAGGAGAGAGAGTCTGCACAATAGCTTGTTCATTCCACCTTCCTGCTGTAAGGAAGGGGGAATGCTGGGGTGTGAACCGCTCCCATCGCGGAGAAATCCACATTTGGCTGAGTCCGGAGCGTCGGAGGGCTCCTCTGCGGGAGAGTCAGCCTCGGAGGGTTGATCTCTGATTTTCTCTGTCTTCCGTTTCATTTCCTGTGAAGGTTCGCAGGAAAGAAAGCATCATAACTACTGGGTCTGGATTCTCAGAGGGCTTCAGTGCTGGAGAGTCGGCTGTGGAAGGCTGCTCTTTGTTTCTTGGTGTTACACTTTGTTTCCAGGAAGGACGCATTTCTGATTGTAATGCTGAGAGTAGTATCAACAGAGATACTGCTTTTATCTGAGTGATCACTCGGATACAAGGGGCAATTATTATACAAAGTTTATGGTGAAAGAAACAACTTCCAGGTAGGAAGTATTGTTCTTGCAATAATACACCTTTTTTGTTCCTTTTGGATATATAGTATGCTTTATTTATACATTCTTTTTTTGCCTTAACATTGATGTGGAACACTCTTGGGAATTTACCTCCTATTGGATTAGCATTCAAAGGTGAACGTGAAGATTAGGGGAGAATTACAAGACTCTAATCTCAATCTAAGATTGCCCTTTGTACAGAAGAAGTTTCTTACAAGATTTTCCTAGCCTATTTTTCTTTGCTCTATTTTGTGTTGTCTGAGGTATGTGTGATTATTGGTCCACCCTATTTCCAACATTGTATGGGTTGTGGATTGTGGGTGTCTGGAGGTAGGGAAGGATTTGATTCTTCTTGTTCTTGTATTTACAGAACTCAGCAGAGAATAAGTTATTTTAAGACTTGGTGTGTTTTGTGTAAATTCCCGTCATTTGGTCTGCTTTGTTTCTTAAGGTATACCTTGTATATAAGCGAGTCATATTGAGAGTAGTCATTTATGCACAGTGCTAATGTGTATTTTCTTGTTCCCTACAGATTCAATTCCCTGCTGTTTCCTATTCCCACTACCTTTCCCCTCACCTGCTCACCCTTATGCTCTGTGTGTGATTATGCTCAGAGTTGGGGCTAACAGGAGGTGGACCCCTTTGTGCATCATTTCAATTCTGAAGAGTCGTGTGTGAAGGATCCGACAACTGGTGGGTATTTTGTGTAGCCAGCCAGTATGCTTTCGCCATAGGCCTGCATGTCTTCTTTGATGTGGCCATGCCTCCTTGCAGACTGTTGTTGTTTGACCATGTGTTCAGTGACCATTTGGTTAGCCAGTCAGCGTGCTTTAAGTGATAGGTCTGCATGTGTTCTTTGTTTTCCATGCCTCCTTGCTTGTTGTTTCACCATGTGGCCCTTTTGTGCAACCATCCTTTTTCTGCAGTTTTCAAAGTCATTTTATATGTAAAGGCATACACCTTTTTGTTTGTGCTCATTTTACTTTCCCTGATATCAGTTTAATAATATGCCTGAGACCTAGTTGCTGCTCAATTCTCATAGTAAATGTACTGTATGAACAGTGCTTAATATTATTATATACTTTTTTGTATTTTTCACCTGCACCACTCCTTGTCTCTCAAATCCTAGTGGGTTTCACATGGTAGTCATCCGTAATTACATTTTTTTAATTTTCATTTTTTGATAAACTTATTGTTTAATTCTTCAAAATATATATATCTTTTTTTGCATTTCTATAAAGTTTAAAAAAATATATAACTTTTTTGTGTTTTTATCTTTTTTAATTTTTTTAAATCATTTTTTGTAATTTTCTTTTTCACATTTTTCCAACATCCATTAAACCCCTGCCTGCCATAGGCACACAGCCACACAACAGCATTCATTTTCTAAGGATTATTCCATTGTCACCTGCACCTCACTGAGTGCCACATCCCCACTTGCTACATATAAACAAACAGTTAAATCTGTATGTTGTTTTCTTTCTTATCCTTCCTGATTGTAAATGAAACTGTATGTTGGTGTGGTTTTACTTTTGAATGGACACACTGCATTTCTGTTGTTTATTTATATCTTAAGTATCCACCCTAAGTGATGATGTTTCTATTACTAATTCAAACTGCAACAATGCCATGTTTCACTAATGTTCATCTTGCTTGTTTGCTTTTAGGTGCACAAGAGAAGAGATATCACCCACAGGACTGCCAGACAGAAGGCCTGTGCATATGATGAGTGACCACGCAAAACGTGACCTCAATACTCACATCTCTGCAGCTTGTGAAGATTTGCACCACCGCCAACTAACTGCTTCAATATTGTCCCCCAAAGAAAGGTGCTAGTAAGAAAGTGGGCAGTGATAAGAAATAGCTTACCACCACTGGTATGTCACCCCAACCTAGGCCCAAGACCATGTATGGCACAGAGGTAGCCACTGTATTCACGACATCGCCGACAAGCAGTGACGTTGAATAGGAGTTATCTCTTTTGCAAAGTAATACTCAGTCATTGCTGGAAACTCAGCTAAGTGAACAACAAGACCAGCAGCCAGCAATAGCAGTTCCTACTCAAGTAGGATCAATTCATGCAATTGAGCTTCATGCTGAGGGCGTGGAAGAAGCCACTCTTTCAGAGGATCCATTGTCTTCCAGATCTCCAGCAAGAAAAGGAAGGGTACTCCACCATCTTCTTCTCCAAGCCCCTCTTTTGATGATCAAGATTCCACTTGAATTCCTCCTCAGACTGAGGAACACCAGGTGAGGCTAGAGAAAAGGAAGGTTCCTGAAAGCCTTAGAGTTATGGATGAAGAAGAGGAGGATGACAACAATCCAGTCATCATGGATGTTAGCCCAGCCCCTAGTGGAGAACGGCATCACCCCATCTCAACCTGCTCTGAGGAATGTGGCACAGATACCACCACCACCAGCTTCCATATTTGCAAGTCCTCTACAAACTGCATCCACAATCAACTGAGTAGAAGTAAGCACTGCAGAGACGCAAACATTGAAACACCCAACTACCGTCACTTCTTCGGACATTGGCAGTGGCACCAGTGTCAGAAAGTGGAGCTCTCTAGTTTGGGACTTCTTTACGGTTAGCAAGCAGGAGGCGAACATTGCCATATGCTCCCTTTACAATGCAAGTGTTAGTCAAAGTAAGCTTGGTAATAACTATGGTACTGGAGGCCAAACAACCCATTTGAGGAAAGACCAAGCAATCCGCTGGTAGGTGCACCTTCGAAAAAGACTGCAAGTGGTGTTGGTGAATGTGATGAGAACAGATAATCTGAATCTACTCAAATCACGGTCAAATGTGAAGGTGAAGAAGAGGATAACATTTTTGTTACTCAAGTCAGCCCTGGCCCTAGCAGTTTAGTAGTATGGCCCACATCAGCAACATTGCAATGGCATAAGACATTGGGGCAGATTTACCATTTGTTCACGCAGTGCAGCAGCCACAAATGCTGCACTGCGTGACAAGCAGAGAGCAGGAGAGCACCAAATTGACTGACATGTGGCACTCTCCTCCCCTTTCCTTAGCACTGACGCTGAAATCAGCTGCCATGCACCAATGAGACACCTTTGCACCATGGTGCAAGGGTGTCTCCGTGAATCTAGCATAGGCTTTGTATTGGAAGGCTACCCCGCCATTACAAAATAATATGCATGGACTAACTTTGATCCTTTTCCATCTTTGTATGTGTGCTGTAAAGTGCAGCACACGTACAAAGTCAGAAAAGGAGGGAGAAAATACAGCATTTCTCCATCCTTGCTCCTAATTCAAAAGGGCACAGTTTTCTGATGCTAAAACCTGAATACTTTATTTAGTAAATAGGGTTTAGGGTCTGAATCATTGGGTGGTTTCATGGGAAGGCACATGCTCCACCCATGGTATGCCCCCTGGGAGTTAAGTAATCTGAAGCAGCGCATATGCGTTACTTTCACATTATTTCCATTGCTAAACAAAGTTTAGCGCTGGAAAGTAAATCAGAAAAAAAGATTTTGTGCTGATGTGTGTAACTTTTGTGATGTAAGCATGGCATAAAATATTAGTGAATCCCCCCCATTGAGCCTACCGCCATCTTCTCTCAAGAAGCAGCATGTGTCAGTGGCACCAGAAAAGAAAAAAATCTAGGCTAGTATTCCTGGAACGTTCAGGCAGGAGGGGCAGTATGAACGCAACCACCCAACGGCACATTTGTATAATGGGAAGCTGGCTAAAATGATAGTGCTGACATCCTCCCTTTATCTTTTCTGGAAGGAGTGGGTTTTCTAGAAATTGTGGCGGCCATCTGCCTGAAATGGAAGGTTCCCAGCCAGACTTAGTTTGTCAGAGTTGCTGTTTCAGTGCTATATCACGATGTGCTAGAATTGGTTGAACAACCTTTGCAGCAGAGTGCTGTTCACACTATCCACCTGACGACAGACATGTGGACCTGCTGCCAAGCCACTGATTACATGTACATCACTGCACACTGGATCTTCTTTGTGGGGGTTAGAGAAATAACATCTGCAGGAGTTGACACTACTGAAATTTTTAATAGAACTAGAAAGCATGCAACAGTAGCCATGTTCGCCATGGAGAAATCCCATACAGCTGTAGACCTCGTAAATGACTGTAACAACAAGGTCTTTGAATGGCTGCAACCCAGAGGGCTTAGCATTGGATTAGTTGCTACGGGCAATGGCAGAAATATAGGTAAGGCCATGTCAGATGGGGGCTATTTCAAGTTCCTGTGTTTGGCACACTGCAACAGCATCATTGTACAGGCCTTTCTCAAAAAAATGAAGACAGAGTCAGCAATTTACTGTCCACCTGCAGAAGAATCTAAAGTCATTTCAGCCATTCTTTTAAATCCTGGAAACAGTTAAGGATCATTAAGCATGATACTAGAATGCCAGTTAAAGCACTCATACAGGAAGTGCCAGCATGTTGGAACTTGACTTATTACAGTTAGCAATGTCTGTTTGAGAAGTACAGACCGATTAATGAATAAATCATGCAAAGAGGGGATGCTACTGTGCTGGGGCCCAGTCAAATGCCTGACACAGATGCTGCTTCCTTTTGAGGCTTTCACATCGGAAGTCAGCAAGGAGAGCAGTACGATGGGCCAAGCTATCCCATTCCTGCATATGCTATAGGAACAGCTAAAGGAGATGTCTGAATTTTATGCAGGTGTGTACGAAAATAAAAAGATGTGCATGAGTTGGTGGAGAGCTTAATCCTTCACTAGGCTTATAATACAAGGCTGCAAAGAGACATTTTATCATCCAAACATTACATATGTGCAGTTCTTGAGCCACGGTACAAACACTTTCATTCCTTTTTCAGACGTTTCAAACTACAAGACGTGGATTGCTGAGGAAGCCATCGACCTAGAAAAAAGAACACCTTGGAATGAGAGGCCTTCTCCAAGGCAGAAGTTCTGGCATTCAGCCTTCAACTTTCATAGAGCTGGGGGCAGTGCAGTTGGCTCACAGCATCCAAAACCAACAACAAGAACACCAGTGAAAACAACAACAACAACAGGAACAGGAGCATCAGCCCAAAAATCTGCATTTGATTGGTTTCTATAGGCAGGTCTTAAGTCCAGTGCAGAGGCAAAGGCAAATGAGGTTGAGAAAGTTGGAGTGCTAATGACTATTGACAGGATGGTCCAGGCATATCTGGATGATCCAACAGAGTTCTAACTAGATCAAAACCCACAGGTGTATTAGTATGGGAAGAGGCATCTATGGACATTGATCAGCAGGCTGGCAATAAAGTATCTGGCTTGTCCGGTAGCAAGGGTGTCTGCTGAGCATGTGTTCAGTGAAGCTGGTGCAGTTGTCACAGTAAGAAGGAGCAACCTCTCACTCCGAAACATGGAGAGATTAACCATGATAAAAATGAATCAGAACTATATACCACCAAATTAGATCATACCTGAAGTACGACTCAGGCCATAGTAATGTTTTAGCTGACCAACTTCTGGGTGAACCGCAGAGTTTGAGTATGTACTCTACTTCCCTGACTACTGAGTAGGCCTGGCCTACCATGGAACTTTCTATCGCCAAACTGCTTTGACGAAACAAAGATATACTTTGGGAACATTATATTATTTTGTTTGTTTATTTCTGACTAACTAATGCAGCCCCATCATTTTAGACTCATGTATCTATAGTCGAATTGGAGTTTGACCAGTGTGCAGAGAATAAGCCTCCCCAATTCCCTTCAAGGACATTGGAGAGAAAGTGCATGCCTCAATAGTGTGCCTATCCTTTTTTCATCCCCTAGCATGACTGCCCCAGAATATTTGATTTACAAGACTGACCCATGTGTAATGCATTAATCAAAGAGGATCGGCAATGTACCACCATGCTTGAACTCATACAGGTAAGCAATGCACCAATGAGTGATATGTAAGTGAATGTTAGTGTTGAGATGGTTCATGTGGTGGGAGACAGTGAGTGGGTGTTCAGCTATAATTCATAAGCTTGATTGTGTTTGTGATAATTTACAATGTTGGTGGCCTAATGGGTGATAATTTGTTTCCTGTTGGTTATTTTTTCCTTACACTTGGACACAGATTTGTTTGCCGGGTCCACACTGCTTTGTTTTCTGGTTCACACTCCTCAAAGATCCAACAGGTCCATTTAACAAACACAAATCTGCACAAAATAATTACTTAATGTTTCTCTTGTTGTTCATCAGCAGCATTGCACTACAGGTCAATCTCTCTCGTGTGGGTTGGGAGTCGTAACGGAGTTGGACATGTTTGTTCGGCATGGCAACAGAGGTGATGTTTATTATATAAATGGCATCACTTCCTACACCCATCCTGGAAATCCAGCCTATTCCTGTTTACCACATTCAAGGGATGCTGCCCAGCTGTCCACCAAGACGGGCACCCTGATGACACTTACCTACAGGTAACGGGGAGTTAGATCACCCTACAGGGATTTAGCAGATACACTCACCCTTGACATACTTGGTTAGGTAGTGCTTGGGGAGGAGTATATATTACAGTACTTGTATGCAAGCACATATGCTCTTTAATCAGCAAAATGGTTGAACTGTTTATCTTTTCACCATTCTCATAATGCTAATCACGTTATTCTGTTTCCTTTGATTGCTTATTGCAGCACATATATTTTACTTAAGAATCAAAATGCTTTTATAAATATTGGAAGGTTTTACTGTGTATTTCTTGTGAATCTCTTTGGGTATGCATAAGTATCCAGACAAAAAGGTTTCTAGATCTGTTACCACAATTTCCTTGGGGAGTCAGGGTTGTCATGTTCTGAGTTTGCACAGCCCATCTGTTACCTAGTCAGATTAGGGGTATAGATGGTGCACTGTGAGCTAGCAGGACTTAGGCTAACATATCCTGATTGTATGCTCAGAATCAATCTTGCACAGTTTTGAAGGTTATGTTGTTCAACAAGTGGTCACAAATAGATCAAGGGCTCAGTGGCCATCTAGGGAAACCTACCAAACCCAGACATTTCTGAAAAATGTTTGTGGGCTTGTTTTGTACCCAGCTTCATAAGGTTTTATCTAGCCACTTTTGATGGGATGGAATTTCCCCAAGTGAGCCCATATTTGATGTTTCCCCAATTGTTGTCCGATGAATTGACCTGTAATTCAATAGCTTTTTTTTAACTGGGGCAGTTAAAAATAGAAGGCTATTTGATTGTTGAGTTTATATTAGAGGTGGACATAACTCGCATAATTCTGTGTTGGGTAATCACATGGAATTACCCACAAATTGTGCGAGATTACGCAAAATTACACAAGACGAGTAAATCTACATTCAACATATTTTCTAAGTTCAAAAATGACGTCTGGCGTCCAATATAAATATGAGGATGCATTTTGCCCTAAGAAATAATCCTCTATGAAAGAAAAAGTGAATAGCGAGTGTGAGCAGCCGCTCTCTATATTTGCACTTAGGGTCGGATTTCCCAGGATTTACTTCAGCCATTTAGCACCCTTTCCTTAGCACAAAATACACCTTTGCGTCCAAAATGGACTCAAAATCCATTTTGCGCTAAAAAATAGCGCTAAATGCAACAAGACCTAGGCAGAAAGTGTGAGCAGCCACTCGCGCTTGCTCAATTTGCTCTTGCAGTAGGACTCGTCCCTCCCAAATTACTGTTAATTACGAGAGTGGGTGTATTGAGTTGTTATCTGTAATTCCATGTCAAAAAGTAACATTGTTCTGGTAATTCCAGGGTAATTGAAATTTTGCCCAGGCCTAGATTATATTACTGTGTTTTATATGAAATTATTAATTAAGGTCTTTGTGATTGTGACCTAGAGTTTCCACAAGATACCCTTCATCTTGTCATGTTTTGTGGGTTTATTAAGCAGGTGCGTAAGGATTTTTTTTGCCGCCATTAATATTAGAGGGATGAAATTTTACTCCAGTGGGTCCAGCCATGATGTTCTGATGATGTCTGATTAATTAACATGTTACTTAGCAACTAGTTTTTGTAACAGGAGCATTCCAAATGTGAAGGCTCATGATTGTCGTATTTTTTTTTTTTTAACTCAATAGCATCTTTATTCGATTCAAGGAATCACAAAAGCATAAATACAAAGACAGAGACATAAAAACAAGAAATCTATTTACATGTGCCGAAATTTGTTTAGTCCATCCATTAATAATTTGCAATTCAGTGTATAACACCTTGTTCTTTCATTAGCAGCAACATAATTATTTCCCAGGAATCAAAGTGCGTAGTGCGTAGATACTTTGTCATTCATTAGACTTTTAACATATGGGTTACTCCATAGTATTTCAAGGCCAGGTTTTAACAAGTAGCCGGAGGCTGATTGTTTCCATAAAGTGTGAGGTGCAAAGTGCAAGATGAGAAGGTTATACCTTTTGCATAGCATCATATAATCATAACTCTTCCAGGATATA
This sequence comes from Triturus cristatus, assembly GCF_964204655.1. NCBI lineage: Eukaryota > Metazoa > Chordata > Amphibia > Caudata > Salamandridae > Triturus > Triturus cristatus. Next base: position 345,946,247 of record NC_140593.1, read on the forward strand.
TTTATGGACAATCATCACTATAAATAAAGTATCTGGCTTGTCCGGTAGCAAGGGTGTCTGCTGAGCATGTGTTCAGTAAAACTGGTGCAGTTGTCACAGTAAGAAGGAACAACCTCTCACTCCGAAACGTGGAGAGATTAACCATGATAAAAATGAATCAGAACTATATACCACCAAATTAGATCATACCTGAAGTACGACTCAGGCCATAGTAATGTTTTAGCTGACCAACTTCTGGGTGAACCGCAGAGTTTGAGTATGTACTCTACTTCCCTGACTACTGAGTAGGCCTGGCCTACCATGGAACTTTCTATCGCCAAACTGCTTTGACGAAACAAAGATATACTTTGGGAACATTATATTATTTTGTTTGTTTATTTCTGACTAACTAATGCAGCCCCATCATTTTAGACTCATGTATCTATAGTCGAATTGGAGTTTGACCAGTGTGCAGAGAATAAGCCTCCCCAATTCCCTTCAAGGACATTGGAGAGAAAGTGCATGCCTCAATAGTGTGCCTATCCTTTTTTCATCCCCTAGCATGACTGCCCCAGAATATTTGATTTACAAGACTGACCAATGTGTAATGCATTAATCAAAGAGGATCGGCAATGTACCACCATGCTTGAACTCATACAGGTAAGCAATGCACCAATGAGTGATATGTAAGTGAATGTTAGTGTTGAGATGGTTCATGTGGTGGGAGACAGTGAGTAGGTGTTCATCTATAATTCATAAGCTTGATTGTGTTTGTGATAATTTACAATGTTGGTGGCCTAATGGGTGATAATTTGTTTCCTGTTGGTTATTTTTTCCTTACACTTGGACACAGATTTGTTTGCCGGGTCCACACTGCTTTGTTTTCTGGTTCACACTCCTCAAAGATCCAACAGGTCCATTTAACAAACACAAATCTGCACAAAAGAATTACTTAATGTTTCTCTTGTTGTTCATCAGCAGCATTGCACTACAGGTCAATCTCTCTCGTGTGGGTTGGGAGTCGTAACGGAGTTGGACATATTTGTTCGGCATGGCAACAGAGGTGATGTTTATTATATAAATGGCATCACTTCCTACACCCATCCTGGAAATCGAGCCTATTCCTGTTTACCACATTCAAGGGATGCTGCCCAGCTGTCCACCAAGACGGGCACCCTGATGACACTTACCTACAGGTAACGGGGAGTTAGATCACCCTACAGGGATTTAGCAGATACACTCACCCTTGACATACTAGGTTAGGTAGTGCTTGGGGAGGAGTATATATTACAGTACTTGTATGCAAGCACATATGCTCTTTAATCAGCAAAATGGTTGAACTGTTTATCTTTTCACCATGCTCGTAATGCTAATTACGTTATTCTGTTTCCTTTGATTGCTTATTGCAGCACATATATTTTACTTAAGAATCAAAATGCTTTTATAAATATTGAAAGGCTTTACTGTGTATTTCTTGTGAATCTCTTTGGGTATGCATAAGTATCCAGACAAAAAGGTTTCTAGATCTGTTACCACAATTTCCTTGGGGAGTCAGGGTTGTCATGTTCTGAGTTTGTACAGCCCATCTGTTACCTAGTCAGATTAGGGGTATAGATGGTGTACTGTGAGCTAGCAGGACTTAGGCTAACATATCCTGATTGTATGCTCAGAATCAATCTTGCACAGTTTTGAAGGTTATGTTGTTCAACAAGTGGTCACAAATAGATCAAGGGCTCAGTGGCCATCTAGGGAAACCTACCAAACCCAGACATTTCTGAAAAATGTTTGTGGGCTTGTTTTGTACCCAGCTTCATAAGGTTTTATCTAGCCACTTTTGATGGGATGGAATTTCCCCAAGTGAGCCCATATTTGATGTTTCCCCAATTGTTGTCCGATTAATTGACCTGTAATTCAATAGCTTTTTTTAAACTGGGGCAGTTAAAAATAGAAGGCTATTTGATTGTTGAGTTTATATTAGAGGTGGACATAACTCGCATAATTCTGTGTTGGGTAATCACATGGAATTACCCACAAATTGTGCGAGATTACGCAAAATTACACAAGACGAGCAAATCTACATTCAACATATTTTCTAAGTTCAAAAATGACGTCTGGCGTCCAATATAAATATGAGGATGCATTTTGCCCTAAGAAATAATCCTCTATGAAAGAAAAAGTGAATAGCGAGTGTGAGCAGCCGCTCTCTATATTTGCACTTAGGGTCGGATTTCCCAGGATTTACTTCAGCCATTTAGCACCCTTTCCTTAGCACATAATACACCTTTGCGTCCAAAATGGACTCAAAATCCATTTTGCGCTAAAAAATAGCGCTAAATGCAACAAGACCTAGGCAGAAAGTGTGAGCAGCCACTCGCGCTTGCTCAATTTGCTCTTGCAGTAGGATTCGTCCCTCCCAAATTACTGTTAATTACGAGAGTGGGTGTATTGAGTTGTTATCTGTAATTCCATGTCAAAAAGTAACATTGTTCTGGTAATTCCAGGGTAATTGAAATTTTGCCCAGGCCTAGATTATATTACTGTGTTTTATATGAAATTATTAATTAAGGTCTTTGTGATTGTGACCTAGAGTTTCCACAAGATACCCTTCATCTTGTCATGTTTTGTGGGTTTATTAAGCAGGTGCGTAAGGATTTTTTTTGCCGCCATTAATATTAGAGGGATGAAATTTTACTCCAGTGGGTCCAGCCATGATGTTCTGATGATGTCTGATTAATTAACATGTTACTTAGCAACTAGTTTTTGTAACAGGAGCATTCCAAATGTGAAGGCTCATGATTGTCGTATTTTTTTTTTTTTTAACTCAATAGCATCTTTATTCGATTCAAGGAATCACAAAAGCATAAATACAAAGACAGAGACATAAAAACAAGAAATCTATTTACATGTGCCGAAATTTGTTTAGTCCATCCATTAATAATTTGCAATTCAGTGTATAACACCTTGTTCTTTCATTTGCAGCAACATAATTATTTCCCAGGAATCAAAGTGCGTAGTGCGTAGATACTTTGTCATTCATTAGACTTTTAACATATGGGTTACTCCATAGTATTTCAAGGCCAGGTTTTAACAAGTAGCCGGAGGCTGATTGTTTCCATAAAGTGTGAGGTGCAAAGTGCAAGATGAGAAGGTTATACCTTTTGCATAGCATCATATAATCATAACTCTTCCAGGATATATTTATGGACAATCATCACTATCAAAATTCAGAGTTTTGATTTTCCATGTAAATTTCATTTGATTACAATATATTATAAGATTCATACAATTAAAATTTGAGCCCTTTCTTTATCCTAATAAAATTAACAGCCAATAAAAATCTGCTAATACCAAATACAATAAGTTTTGAGGTGTCAGTTTTTAAAATGCACAACATTTCACTATATTTCCTAATGCATAGTTTCCTGCCCAAAGGTTTTATCCATTTATTTCTATAGTGTCTATATGCAGGGCAGAAAAATAAGACATGCGCGGCATCCTCTTTACTTCCTGAATGGCACTGGGTGCACCTACAGTCAATTTCCCCTTTCTGAGCTGACCCCCACTTGGAAGTAAAATACTTGATCTGAAGAGTACCGTACCTACATTTTAGATACAGTACCTTAGCAAGTAGGGATTCAATCTCACCTAGAAATTGTTCAAAGTAGGTGTTTATTTTAAACATCAAAAATTGTGAAGTAAGTGTCCACAATTTAAAATAACTTTATGCCTAATAAAATTCCAGTAAATGGTCTTAATTTCCTGTTTTGAGTCAGGGATCAGCAAGTTCGGGTTTTCCCAGAACCTGCTCAAGCCCAGATCCAATAACCATTTACGAATATGGATCAACCACGGAAAACTAACATGTGTGTCAAGGGCCAATAGTTCGCTCAGTGCTTGTCTATAGGTAAAAAGTTCTTCTGTCGTCCATATTCTTATCCAATAAGACAACGCCATCCAAACAGCCCTTTGCCCAATTCGTTTTATGCCCATATCAAGCATTAGGGGGGTCACAGGTGTATTTTGGGGGAGAGCAACTAGTTTTCTCAATATCTTATTTTCACCCGCGAATAAATTCAAAAGAGAACCCCCCCCCCCACAGCTCTGAGCCGTATAGGGCAGCGGATTGGGCCCTAGACTCATAAACTTCTAGGGCTGGGGTGACGGCCTTTGACGTGATTGCAAAAAGTTTCTTTAAAACTGGTGCAGAATTTTGTATTAAAACTGATCTTGATTTCGTTATCTGTGGGTTCCAGGAGAGTTTGGAATAGATGTTCACTCCTAGATAAATAAAATTAGGGACACCCTCTAGACTCACTCCATTCAGCTTAATGTCATTCTTAAAACACTTGTGGGGCCTTATCGACATATATTTGGTTTTTACAGGATTAATTTCTAGACCTTTTAGTTTGCAATATTCATCAAGTGAGTTTAAAAGACATTGCAAACCCTTCGATGTTTGCAACAACCATATTGTGTCATCAGCAAAGGTTAGTGCACAAACATGATTCCCCCCCAATTTTGGGGAATCAAGATTGGATTTTTGTAAAAACTCAACCATGTCATTAACATATAAAAGGAAGAAGGTTGGCGCCAGGACACAGCCCTGGCGCACACATCTATTGACTGGTATCTCTTCAGTGATCTCCCCCTTGGCCCCAGCGCACTCTTGCAAAGTTGTTGTCGTGTAACCTGACCAACTGCACTAAAATGTTTTAGGTACCCCCTGTTGTAATAAGTTTAGCCATAAGAGGTCTCTGGGGATTGAATCGAATGCGGCCTTTAAATCAATAAAGGCCACATATAAATGGCCAGATCTTAGCCTTGTGTATTTCCAGGCTATCGTTACCAATCTAAACACCTGGTCTATGGTACTTGTCCGTCTTCTAAAACCTGCTTGGCATGGGGAGATTACATCATTTGCAGTCATCCATTCATTCAACCTATCCAGAATCTATTTAGCATGGACCTTTTGCAATATGTCTAGTAAGCTAATGGGTCTATAATTTGCGGGATCGTCCCTACTACCCTTTTTATATATGGGGACAATCTCCGCTCCCTTCCAAGATTCAGGTATGGGCTGCCCTCTTGCAATTGCATTACATAACAAATTAATATATGGCGCCCACACCTCCGGTGCATGTTTAAAAAGATCGCCCGGTATTTTGTCAGGGCCAGGTGCTTTTGATGGCTTTATAGCAGCCAGGGCCAATCTGGTGTCTTCTATGCTAAAGGATAACGGGACAATCTCATCTGATGACATGAGATTTTCTATACTGCAATGGTAGTCACACATCGTGGGGGCCAAAGGAGCATATAGATGAGCAAAGTGCCTATGCCATGTGCCAAGATCCAAGTTATAATCTTGAGCTAGATTACTGAATTTGCTGCCATTTGCAATAATCCGCCAGAATGAAAATTGATCACCCGACTTTGATGGTAATATCAGTTCTTCCCAGCTTGCGTCTTCCCAGTTTCTACGAGCTGCATTCAAAACTTTATTGTACGTTTTCCTTGCTTCCCTAATAACAATTAGGTCCTTATCATGCAAAGCCTTCATTAGGCATTGTTTCATTGCAGCACATTCTTTGTTAAACCAAGGGTTAGTAGGCCTTATCTATTATATATTAGTGTGTTTGGGCTTCGCAGTCCCCGATTTGGTTAGGTATGGTTGTATATTTTCTACCAATTTTAGATGGATCTGCGTTATAAGTGTAGTCCCAGGGCATTCATTTAAATAAGACAGTAGTAGTTCGCTAAAAATATTATAAATGCAGGTAAGTGAATCTATCTTCCCCATTATAGAAGGCCATTTTACTGCCCTTCTGTTATTACTCACTGTAGGCTGTATAACTTCCGTCCCTATTCCGGGTTGAGTCAATGGATGGATTTGAAAGTATTCCTCTGTGAGATCTAAGCATAAGGGGAAGTGATCGCTTTCTCTTCTGTCATCTACTTTGAAGTCTTTCACATAGGCCCAGTAGGCAGCGCTTATCATGATGTAATCGATCCGGGATGAGGAAAGGCCTCTCGAAAAGGTGTTGAAACAACCGAGATCAGACAAGGTTCTGCCATTACATGACCTTAGCCCTTTCGCTACGGTGAAATTGAATAATTGTAATGCAGAGACAGAGCATCTAGAAGCTTTTTCCATCCTTAGAGATGGAATGTCTAGGACTATGTCTTCTTCCTCAAAAATTTCATTTAAACCTGGCAAGTGTTCATAACAACAATTAAAATCACCACCAATTATAATAAGCCCATCAGGCGATATAGAATCTAGGGCTTCTTCCAAGTACTGTAGTATTATTGATTCTTTTGAACTTTCGCTTGGCCTTATATATACATTGAATAGATGTAACCATGATTTATTTGTACATTTAAAACTTAAGCCCAAGATGTCCTCTGTATCAATTGGTATAATTCCTATAGAGGCATTTATATTATTCCTTACCCAGATTAGGAGTCCTCCTGATGGTCTTCCTCTATTTGGTTGTCGAGCCTCTACACTAAATGTTCTGTAGCCCACTCTGTGTAGAGGTTCTCTAGCCCACGTTTCTTGAAGGAGACAAAGGTCAAATTCATCCATATACTCCTGCCAATCTGGTTCCTGGAACTTTTTTAGAAGGCCCGCTATATTCCACGACACCATCTTCACACAGCTTAAGGTCGGACAGATGGGTTTGATGGTGGAACCATTACAGCCCACTACTGAGTGTGTTAATTGATTAAAATGGTGACTATCACCATTAATACAATCAGAACTTCCAGACTCCACGAAATTGGTACTTTGTCTTTCCTCAGGGCATAATGTCTCATGAGGTATATCCACCTCAGATGGTACAACAGTTACACTTCGAGCCTCAGGCGCTATAGAGAGTGTCCCTCCCCCAAGGGGTCACTGGTACCACGCTTGACTCAGTCAATCTATGGCTTCGAGATTCCTTTGCCCCCCACAAATGTATGGCTCAGTATCCATACTGTATATACAAGTTCTTTTTTGCCTAATACCAAATCTAGATTTAAAAAGGGAATGAGATCTTAAGTTCATGATTATTAAATTATCAGCCATGATTTTGGAATAGAATGTTAACCTTATATCATCCAGGTCTCCCTCATTTTGCTGAATCCGTTCCACATTTTTTATATCTGATTTGATTATGGAGAGGCACTGCCGTTCATTTCTAATCCAATGTATGACTTTATTTGCAAGGAAGTCCTTGTCCTCCCTACTGCCCAACTTTAATCTTGGGACGTTTGTAAGGAACACACTACAAAAATCCGAGTCCTCCCTAATTGAAGAGTGAGGAGCCCGATCTAGGCCATGTTTCCGCTCTAATCCCCCGGACCCCCTCCAAGGCTCCTGGGCACTTTGTAATAGTCCATTTATACGTTGGGTTCCCAGATTTACATAAGTACATTGTGCCTGGTGTTGAAAGATAGCCATGTTAAAATGATCGTATCTGTTGACCAAGTCTCTTCCAGGAATGGATGAAAGATTTGGCTTTGGAGCTGTGTTTTTACTCAAAATTGGATTCTGGTTCTTAGGATGGTTTGGGATTACTCCAGGTAATGATTTAGTTAAATGACTCTCCATATTACTACATGGAGATTTCTTCTTTAATTGGGTACTCTCCTCCAATGCTGAAGTTAGGCCTCCCACGTATCTTGGTAGGTGGGAAGTTAGAGCCTCTAGCCTTCTTCTGATTGTCCTAACCTCTTCTTGGACTACATTAAGTTTATTATAAAGATCTACCACAAGAGTATGGGTATCATGTAACTGTGCCTGATTGTAATCCTCAATCGTACTAGAATTTATTAAGACAGTTTCATCCTTCCTGCTTATATCATCCATATGAACAGCCTCATTGTTATCATCTAAAAGTGAATATCTATTCGAACATTCTACATTAATCACATCTCTAAAAGTGGTGTTTCCTGGATTCTTATCTAGCTTTTCAATAATGTCTGATCTAGAGGGGCATGTTGTGTAAGTACCCGTGCTTGGGTTCAGGGGTGATGTAGTTAGCAATTGTGGCAGAGCTTTAGTGTGGGTTTGATGGACTATGACAGTATTACTAATGGGCTTTGCTGGGACCAGCTTTTCGCTTCTACCATAATAAGATGAAATTTTATTTTTCCCCTTGTTATTAATCTCTTTGCCACATGTCAACATATTTTCAACTTCTTCAATCAACTCATCAATAGCAGCCAGAGTGCAATTATTTGCAGCAGATTTAACCAACTTTTGTGTCTTTGCTATCTTTTTTTTCCCTATCATTGGTTCTGCTGCTTTTCTCTTCCCCATTATTACCCTAAGAATAGAATACACAATGTGCAAATATTGCTATTATAGCTCCCTTGCTATGGCCAAATGCCACAAACCAAAAGCCAAAAGGGAGCCGTTCCTAATAGTATAACCAAGGTAGCATCCACGATTAGCACCACAACCGAGTTTTGGCCTAGGTTTAAATGTTTGTACCTAGGTACAGCATATACATCCTAATACTGAGTCAATGTACAGTTTTCTAAAAACATGCTAAAGTAAAACAGCAACAACAATCACTCAATCGATTATTGCATAGTGTTATTAAAAAGCAAGATAGATCATGTCCCTCGTGAATATAAAGATAATCTTGCCACTATATTACCAGTTTTTGAGTAAGTCTTACTTAAATATCACGGGGGGTGACCCAGCCCAGTCTTATCCGGTCTTTGACGGGCGCTGACGAACCCGCCCTTGGCCCGGGCGCGGCCCGGGCGCGGCCCGGGCCCACCCGCACGCGGCCCACGCTGTGGGGTGTGTGCGCGGTTTAAATTGCGCGTCGCTGCCGCATCACCGCTGCGGGGCTGCTGGGAGATGTGGTCCAATAGCTACAAGTTGGCCGTTCCCCTCACGGTGTGGAGCAGCAGTCTGGCCGTTCCCCTCACAGCGGGAGCAACTAAACAAAGCACAGGTAGGCCGTTCCCCTCACGGTGTTCGCGGGACCCGCGCTGCGGGGTGCGTGGTTTAAATTGCGCGTCGCTGCCGCGTCACCGCTGCGCGGCTGCTGGGAGATGTAGTCCAATAGCTACAAGTTGGCCATTCCCCTCACACCGTGGAGCAGCAGTCTGGCCAGTCCCCTCACGGCGGGAGCAACTAAACAAAGCACTGGTAGGCCGTTCCCCTCACGGCGTTCGCGGGACCCGCGCTGCGGGGTGCGTGCGCGGTTTAAATTGCGCGTGGCTGCCGCGTCACCGCTGCGGGGCTGCTGGGAGATGTAGTCCAATAGCTACAAGTTGGCTGTTCCCCTCATGGCGTGGAGCAGCAGTCTGGCCGTTCCCCTCACGGCGGGAGCAACTAAACAAAGCACAGGTAGGCCGTTCCCCTCACGGCGTTTAATAATATTGTGTATTGTATGACTATGGCATTTTATGGGTTTGTATGTACACAAAATAAGCTCCCCGAGAATTTTGCAATTTATGGAGATATGTGATATATCTCTCCCAATGCTACTCAGTACAAGAGTTGGGAATACAATTGTTTTTATTGATTGTACTCCCATATCACCAAGTGTAATTCTTCATCATAGGACAATCCTCACTCTCCAAACCTCTGTCTGATGGAGAGCGGGCCTACACCTTGAGTCGGAGAAGCACTTCTAATTAAGAATGGATATATGATGGTAAAGACCGTATGTGACCTATGTAGGTAAATGTATGTGGGCAAATGGGGCTAGTACCCATTCCCATCCCTGTGTAGGGCAAAAATAATGTGAACATGAAATAGAAACATGAACCCTATGAAGGTAAGTACCCAGAGTCCATACATGAACGATGTAGCCTGTGTAGGCAATGGTGTAGTATGCAAGGTGGTAGTAATACCTAATGTCATCCCTGAAGTAAGTAAAATTGAAGTGTAAAGTACACTTGAAAATACATCCCACGCAGAATAGTTAACAGGATACTACAGGGTGTTTAAAACCAATGTGGCATCCTAAAACAGTTTAGTTTCTAGACATTACTCTTGCTGATTAAATCAATTGTGGAAATAAGGAGAATTAATACCCCATCACCACTGTTACCGTCAACATGTTTCTGCCTTGAGGCTCAATTGAGTCCATGGCTTTCATCAGGACGGGTATACGGAATCCTATTGAGGCAATGCGTTTTGCCTCGAAAACAAAAGGACCTGTGTCTACCTCTTAACTAATCTCATTTTCCATTACCTGTAAATAGACAAAATATCCTTACCATTCCATATTCTTCATGTAGGGAATGCATCACAATGCCTGTATAGCGAGGGGACGAGCTGTCATTCCTGAAACCGGGGCGGTCACTGTGTCAATATGTCATGTGACTAGGGCACGTCCTGTTGAAGGCTCATGGGAGTTGTAGTTTTGGGTATCAGAGTAGGTATCCGACATCCAGAATCGTGCTAACTCTCGGTGCAATTGGTCAGAGAAGGCGAGGACCCAAGGGGAATCGTACATTGGATGCACATTCACCTTAATTGTGTAAAGTCCATTAATAATTTACAAAGTAATGGGGTAATACCATAACGCCCAATCTAGAGAGAAATATACTAGTATATAGCTGATATTAGGGGCTGATAATTTTTTTAAAATTATATCTGTCTCAGTCAATATATATATAAGAGCCACAATAACCTTTATTTTGAATTAGTCTTTCAGACCTGTGTGTGAAGTCTGGGGGTGTTATAAGTGGATATATACACATGTATTGAAATGAGTCTTGTGAGTTGTAACCATGCAATCTCATCATTTAATCCCTTTTCCCATGACCTCAGGCGATACACCCATCTTTGCTCACGAATCAGAAGTTTCTTCTGGAGGTCAGGGGTGTTGGTGCTTACTTTTTATAAGGCCACCCATGTGAGATCCATATCTCTGTGTTTCAACTAGAGGTAATGGCGTGTCAGTTTAGGGTTATTTTGATTGCGGCGAACTGTACTCCCGTGTTCATTAATATGCACTTTTATTTTCCTTGTGGTCATTCCAACGTAAAATAAGCCACATGGACAGGTGATCAAATTGACAAAATTTTTGCTGTTGCAATTGGTCAATTGTTTTTGAACCCTTGGCCTTCCTGTCTTTATATCCACCTCTTTGGTTATTTTAGTGAGCTGGCATGGCACACAGTTGCCACATGGATAGTGACCCACAGGTGCCTGTGTATCCCCCAGTGTTGTCTGAGAAAGGGTCTTGTAATGGTGGTGTCTTAGTGTGCAGCAGTTCGTCTTGGAGGTTGGTATTTCTCTTAGATGCAAACGGGGGGAGACCATTGTTTAGTTCCGCCATTTAAGATCCTCCAGTTCTTCTTGATAATGATTTGGACTTTATTCTAGATAGGAGTGTATGTGGTCACACATACCACTCTATCCATATTTGGTTTCGTATGACTTTCCAAGAATGCTTCCCTATTGTTGTTCCATGCTCTCTTCTTAGCTTTTCTCACTGCCTTTCTTGGGTAGTGACGGGCTAACATATTTTGTTCCAAAGTATTGGCCTGTGTGTCAAATGTCTCCAGTGAGGACCAATTTCGTCGGACTCTTAAAAATGGACCCACAGGTAAGTTTTGGCGTAATGTTCTTATATGGAAACTCGCATACAAGAGTAGGCTGTTCTTTTCTGTTGTCTTATTGTGGAACTTAGTGATAATGTCTCCCTGATCAATGGTGATTACAAGATCCAGAAACACTGCTTCTTTCTTACTCACAGTGTGTGTGAATTTCAATTGTCTATCCATGGTATTGACCCATTCCGCAAATTAGATGGCTAGTTATTCACTGCCATGCCATATTATTAATACATCATTGATGTATCTACGCCACAATTTAATGTGGTCTTTGAATGGATTTTCTTCGGTGAATACATGGTCTTACTCAAATTGATGTACATACAGGCAAGTCATACTAAGGGTGCTACCAATTGCCTGCTAATTGCGAGTCTCTGCCAGCGTTAAAACAGTCTCCTAGCTCCATTCCACACACATAGGGAGGAAGGAGCAGACGGATCTAGGCTTGCCGTAAGGGACACACTTTGACGAAGCAAGAGATTGATTGATCAGAGGGACAACATTTCCCTGGATATGTATGAATGCGGATGAACGTGTATGCTGCGCACTAAAAGCTTTACCCTTCCTTTTTCATTGTGCTATAGAGTGTGACTACAGGGGTCCCTGTACCCATTATTGGGGTAAGATCTTGAGCTGGTCTCACAACTGTAGAAATTACATGATTTTACCTCACATATGAAGTGCCACAAAACCACAAAGCATACAAGTTTTGCATACTTTCAAATAAATATACAAGCATTGTGATGCATTCCCTACATATAGAATATGGAATGATAACGACATTTTTGTCTAGCCACAGGTTTCGGAAATCGAGATTATTTAGGAAGTAGGCACAGGTCATTCTGGTTTAGAGGCAAAGCACATTGCCTCATTAGTATTCCGTATGTACCTCCTGATGAAAGCCAAGGCAGAAACATGTTGACGGTAACAGTGGTAATGGGGTACTAATTCCCCTTACCTCCACAAATGATTTTAAACATAAAGTGTCATGTCTAGTGAACAAACTGTTTTAGGATGCCACATTGGTTTTTTACACACTTATATCACGGATCCATTTTTAATTAGAAGTGCCTCCCTGACTCCAGGTGTAGGCCCGCTCACCATTAAACCATGGTCTTAGAGAGAGAGAGGATTGTCCTATGGTGAAGAATGACACCTCTTGGTGATTGAGGACAATCCGTTTCATTTGTTGTATGCCCAACACTTGTACTGAGTAGTGTTGGGAGGGATACATCACATATCTCTATAATTTGCAAAATTCTCGGGGAGCTTATTTTCTGGACATATGTTGTGTTGGGAGGCCAGCTCACCCTTGAGACCCCAGAGCCTCTAGTTCCCTACTGAGGGTAACTCCCGAGGGTGTGTGTTTATAGTTCATGGATTTGCACACAGTATGAAATAAAGATTTTATGAGATATTGTTTAATGTTTTTTTCTGTATAATCTGATATCTATGTATTTTTTCTAAATAGTAAACAAGGTTTCAATCAATCAAGCACTCTTTATTTTGGCTATTGGCCATAAAACACAAATAAATAAACATAAAAATACAAAGTGATGAGACAGTCTTTCTACACCACTAGCACTAAAACAATATTATTATTTTAAAAAGTCAAAAAATAAAGTGTATTTCTCAACCCGTACATCGTTACATATTATAACAATAGATGACATACCATTAGACAATAGTGAATCATTTTTACACACTATCCAAATTATTCCTACAAGAGGACAGATATCATTAGATTCACACATATTAAACAACCACATATTAAAAATATACAACGAACGATAATCAATTCATTGCCCCTCCTCCATAATTCAATAACAGATTCAATCCTGTGTCATTGCACATTGATTACTCTTCGGAACATTAAAATACAAAATCCACTGTTATTGCAAATTGAGTACCAGTGGGTGTAGCCTATTGCTTCCCCTAGTTGGTAATCATAGAAACTAAGTTATTAGACAATTTAGCTAGTGGCATTGAGTGTTACTAGTTTGCTTCTAATGCATCACATAGCAAATAGATATTTTGACACATCAAATGCAATAGCTTGTGTAGTGCCTGTTTTAAAAATACTGTATGCCTCATTATGTTGAGAGGTCCCTAACCCTGCTGTATACAGGGAAGAAGAAAAGAACACGAACTTCCGATTCACTTGTTGCACCACAAGATTGGCTCACCTGCTTTTCTGAGTTGCCCGTGGTCATCTATTTAAAGGTATATGTGCACAAAGGAAGAGAACCAAACCTATATTGTGCTTAAAACGTCCTGGCAAGATTGGGTTACATTTCGTTTAAGAACCCTTCAAATTTACAGGAGCCCTTATACAGTAAAAATATACCTGTCATCAAGCCCAATGTAGAGCTATCCAAAAGCAAGCTTAATTTAAAGTATGTATAGCTCTTTTTCAAATCAGCTTTAGAAATTTGCCAACAGTCTCTTCTGGGATCATCCCACATACTATCTTTCCACATGTTTTTCAAAGTGTCTCTGATTAAACGTACCATGGTAGTTTGCCAGCGGCCTGGGTGCCAAGTATCTCTTCCAGACCTTTTCTAAATGAAAACAGTTTAGGGGCAGCCGCGGCCTTTGCAGGTAAGAGTGGTGGTGCATTGGGGCCGGTTTGGGGAGGATTTGACAGATGACCACGAGGAAAAATTAAATAAAAAATGATTTTTCCCTCATCATTGTCTGTCGAAATCCCCCCTCACCCAGCCCCACCACTCTTACCTGCATCAGCCGTGGCTGTTCAGGGGTTACCCAAACTCTTCTCCACTAGAGTAATGGCCTATAGGGCAATCCCCTCTAATATTGGCGGAACAGGATTTCACAAGAACGTAAGTAGATGAAAAGTTATTAAGGCTCCTATATTGTTTGTTTGTATAACAGCCAACAAAGCTTAATTAGAGAATATAAGATGCATCAGAACATTATTTGAGGAGAGGAAAATCTTGGTTTCCAGAGGACTTCAATCTGAGAGTAGCCCAGAAGAAAGCTGTAAAAACCTTTCCACTTCTGAAAACTAAATAAAGGCAAATCCATTTCCAAACTGACTTATCGCCTTACCTGGAGACAACCTAGCTGCTGACAGTGGAGACAGGAACAACAGTAGTGTTTTTAAACAACAGTACTTCTGAAGGTATACTAAGGTGTGTAGGTGTAAGCAAGATCATCTAAGAAACTCAAAGAGGCTCTTTGTTGTGCAAGAGTAGCTTAGTTTGAGAGAGAAAGGGCAGGGTTGGAGAGCGAATGTAAGGAAATTAAAAACATTAAAATTAAAACTTTGGTCCCGCGCCACGTCTTATGTCTCTTCTCCTCCCATAAGCCAATCACAAAGTGCCAGCGTTGTGATTGGCTGGGACCCCGACCACAGAGGCATCTATGGGGAGGTGTTTTTCTCCATGTGGGCTGCCTGCAGCCTACATGGAGAAAACAAGAGAGTGTGCATGACTGATTTTGTCAGCCCTGGGGCCGACCAAACAGTCAGCGCCCACAACATTGGACTAGCCACTGCTCCCCGACCCGCCCACCCGCCTGCCCCAAACCAAACCCTTCTTCTGCTTTCTCACAGTGCGAGAAGCAGAAACATAAAATAGTATTTATGCTATTTTATGTTTCTGCTTCTTGCACTGTGAGAAAGCAGTGGGTGATGCTCCTCCCCCCACGTGGAAGAGCTGCCACTGGTCAGATGTATTTCTCACTCAGACTTCACATACTTGTGTGTTATATGTTTCTGGCACAACCGACGCAAAGATCTTTTTCTTAGATGTCCACAGGTACTGGACGGTGTAGCTCAGATTCTAATTTCCATTGTGCATTATACTCAGTGATACTCCATTTGGGGGTCTCATATAAGAACAGAGATCAAAACACAGAGGTCTAAAAAGTAAGAACGTGTGGGAGTTATCGAAGCCAGAAGCCACATACCTGTATAGGAATATTATGATTTGTAGGAGTATGCAGACAACATGCTTTGCTTTTTCATCAGACATGTGGGATAAAGGTATACAGATGCCATTCAGATGCCTGACCTCCCCACAAAAAAAGATAATGTGAAAAATAAACCAGAGAAAAATCGATGAGAACATAAAGCGATCAACAGAAAAAAGGTCTTCAAAAATAAAAGTATTTGGAAGAACACCTCATAAAAGATCACCGAACCACAAGGGCAAACATCCACGCAATAAAGCCCATAAAATGAAACACAAAAATCCTCAAATTATAAACTTTATACACAAAGAAACACAAACACTGCACTGGCACTGACTGAAGTCACTTAGCCGCCAACACATTATGTGCGGCACTAAACAATAGCCAAACTTCAGCTATTGTTGAAAAGCCACCCCCAAATCCGTGTCATCCCTTCAGTTCCACCTACATCACAGGCATGTGGAGAATTTTCTAACTATTTATTAATGAATATTTCTCCTGTGACTTGATATTTTGCACGATTCATTTCCGGTGAAATACTCATTTGCGTGAAGGAAAAATCTATGTAAACCTAGTGAAGTTCATAAAGTTTCTCACAACTTTGCCTCGCTATACTCATTGTGATTTATTGGTAGCGGTGGGTGGATAATGCCAGTGTTATATTGCTGGGGTGATATATTGTCAGGTCATCTTCATGTCATCCATCAAAGCAGCCATTTTCTATTTTCTGTAATTGGCCTTACAGACATTTTGAACTGAATAAACTGACAACAAATGTAAAAAACCGGGATAAGTGATGGTTGTCAGATATAAAATGATTACTAAGACTTGATGCACCTACTTGAGAATAGAGTGTACAAGTTGTTTCTTAATGCAAAAAAAGAATGGTCCTTATTTTGGGCAAATACACTGAATTCTGTAAACGATTTACATCATGCACATGTAGGGCGCTTGAAAAAAAGGCTTTTTAGGTCGAGCATCAGCGCCCATGCGCTGTCTGCAAGATCTTTAGTAATCACTCTACAGAGTGTTATCGCTGCATGTTTCTCACAATTGCTTAATTCGTGCATCGTTTTTTCTTTCCTTTCTCCTTACTCGTTAGCACTCCGATACATAATTTCCGGTTTTTCGCAAGGAGCACCGGCCAATTACAGTTCACTTACAGTAGTAAGTGTTATTTGTTTTTTGGGGACTGCTTGTTTATTTAATTTAATGCTAGTGTGTGAAACGAGGAATTTAATGTTCATGAATTTCAGTCTTCCAACATCAGAGTTACTTAAAGTCTTACACACTGCTATTCTTTCTTTCAAACACATTTCAATGTACGGTAATGCAGTAACATAACATTTCTTCAAACAAAATGTGTAAATCTAAAAGTTCTGACAGCAAGCAGATGCAGTGAATAAAGGCCAAAGGTCATGGTATCTAAGAGTGCTTATAACCGGATGTGAAGTGATAGAGAGTCACGTTCTTCTGAAATTTGTAGGGGTGCATCATATTCACCGTTAGTCAGCACCCGCATATTAATCGATTTAGGTTAAGTGTGCCATAGAAATGTATTACTAGAATCGTTTAACATAGAGCTGATTAGAATTGTAATCATGCTTTCATGACAAGTAATGCTGCAGATCATTGTGAAGGTGTTTTAGTAAATGCATAATGTTTGATTTTTACGTAATGCAATGTGTTAGTTAAACTTGTGCCATGTTAAAGTTGCACGTACAAGTTTGCTTATTGACATATATAAGAGTGATGAAACTAATGATTAGAGTGTGATTTAGTAATGTGTTAAACAGTGTAAAGGCCTGATCGTATATACGTTTAAAGAGAAAGGCCTGTTCATTTCCTTATTTTAGCTAACGTTGTAGGCCGAAAATGATTTCCCTTGGAAAGGCTTTGGGATACAGGAGGATGGAAAATCTTAGAGAAAAGAAAAGTTTTCGTTCCCATGTTTCTGTTGCAGAAGCAAGGACATTTAGCTCGTTAGTGAGACTAGGTCTTTGTTTTAGGAGTTAGGATGATACGAGAAGCCAACAGGGGAGTACATTGGAATGTGCGGATGATACTTTCAGCGGAGAAGGTGCCTGGGACCCAAGGAGAAGCTAACCGTCGTTGGATGAATTACAACTTTCACTGGAAAAGTACTGGAAGAAGACCTGGCTGAAGAGGTGTTCTATGTTTGGGATTTTGTATTACGGACAGTGCCCTGTGGGTTGAGCAGTTGAGGTTTAGATGGGAAGCTAGAAGGAGCATCTTAGAACGAGCTCTGACTAAGTGAATGTACTTCTTAGGAAGTTTTCACTTCTGACACCTTTTTATTCTCTTGCCTGGGGATGGGAAATACTAAGTAAGGATGTCACCTTAGAGATAGAGTAGGGAAAGACTAACTGTTTCCTTCTAGACTAATGATTCCTAATGTAGACATTGGTTTGACTATTGCATTTCTTATGCTTCTAGAGCTTGTTATTCTATTTGTTTTGAGTCGTATGAGACTCCTACGTAGACTTGCATTTGTTTTAGTGCCCATTTATCTTTTACACCTTGTGCTAAGGTGTCTGTATGTGCAGTTATTTTTGGTTGGAATAAAATCCTACAAATTTTAGATTCGGAGTCAGTGGTCCTTCCTAAATGAGATTTGATTCTGGTTATTATGTATTGAGATTTGAATTTTCTCCCCTCTACACTATTTAGCAGATAAAAAGATCCTGGCGACCTGAGAGGATTCTTGGAGATAATCGGGTAGGCAAGAATCCGGTCCTATCAGAAGCTTTGCTCTTTCAAAACATGTTTCTCTTTTGACATCTGCTTTGAAGAGTTGAAGATAATTAGAGAAATGTTCAATTGCTCATTCGTTTTATTATCTTTTCATGTGATGGTCGTTTACA
Organism: Triturus cristatus; assembly: GCF_964204655.1. Classification (NCBI taxonomy): domain Eukaryota; kingdom Metazoa; phylum Chordata; class Amphibia; order Caudata; family Salamandridae; genus Triturus; species Triturus cristatus. The sequence continues at coordinate 345,964,621 of NC_140593.1, forward strand.
TTTTAATGATGTTTGGCAAACCAGCATATTTTGCAAGTACACAGACAGGCACCTGTGCAAACATACAGTCATGTTTGTGCATGTCATTCACTAGAATAATAAGATTTGTTGATTACAGCATTTAGAAACTGCAACTTAGCCTAGCTCATCAACTGTTCGCTTAACAGTAAACATCTTTGGGAAACGGCTTGAAATGAAAGCGAGCACGCATGATAAAAGTAACCACGTGAGTCAGGGCTTTGCTCTTGGCCAAAGCATGTGAAAGCAAGCACACTTACAGATTTAGCCAGCTATTGCGTTACAAGGAGCAGTGACCTCACTCTCCGTAATCCTCAACTCTCTATGCCTGGCAAGACAAATTAGTCGGCATTCGTGCCATGTCTCTGGCTACAGTGTTTTGCTGTGCATGGCTTACAGTGCAATGACCTGAAGGTGTTTAGAATGTTGTACACATGATTCTTAATAGCTATGTGAAAGTTATGCGAATCTAGAAGATAAGGCACACTGCCACGGAACATGTTTATGGTCCTAGACCAAATCAAAATCTCACTCAAGGTCAGTGTTTTCAAGTTGTTACATTTTTGTACACTGTTTTGTAATCAGTTCTCAAGCACATAAAACAGACGTTTAGCCTCTGAGAACTAAAACAATTTTTAAAACAGGAGTGGAAATGATGAAGCATTTTTCAACACTTCATGCGTCTTTCATGTTCCCTCTTTTTGGACTTTCTCCTTTTTTGTCCTCTGCCAACTCTGACTAATATTTTCCTCTTTCTGTTTTCATCTGTTTCTCGGAGACCAAATGTGCAATTTGAAAATCCAAGTGATTAAAAACGCTCTCATTTTTCTTCAGACCAATATTGGTGTTTAGGAAGTTCTTTATCACATAGTTGTACAAATAGTGCATTCTACATGTGTCGTAATAGGCAGAGCTGCCAACTTTGTGGAGCTGGGGAACCAGGTCCGAGCCTCGGCTAAAGCTCCACATCACGTGATTCTGTGCAAATCACTAAATTTCCCCGTGCCTACCAAAAATGAATGCGCCCATGTGTAAATTAGCTGGTGTCCATGTAAAGGCTCTAATACCTTCAGGTCGAGTTT